>NC_089839.1:114095139-119159435 GCF_035609145.1 Eleutherodactylus coqui | reverse complement strand
TTGATAAAATAGATCCAAGTTGGGTTGATTTACAGTAAATTTTTTTTTTCAAATCCTAATCTTAAATGCTTCATTAATAAACTCAGTTTTTTTTTTTACTGATGAAGAGTCCTCATCCAGCTTGATTATTGACCATAATGCTATATGCCTCGCCCAAAAATATCTCACGATTTTGAACTACTACACTGACACCCTATATCATCAGCTCGACCATATTGTGATTGAGTTTCAGACTCATTCAGACTCATTCCTCATGTGATAAATTAACTGAGCCTTTTGAGTTCCTAATAGTAGGCCACATTCATGGCCTTCCTGGGCCGTGGGTTGGACAACCCTAATGTAAAGAATAGAAATTTGAATGGGGTCTAGCTTCCTGATGGACAAAGCCATCCATTGGGTGATCCTTATTAACTGTCAATCCTATTCTTATTTGATGTCATTTGAAAGTCAATTTCCTCTTATCAATGCATTTAAATCTAAAAACAAATTAGAAACTACTGTATTTTGGGAGGGACAGACGTTGAGACCTCTGGACTTTTCTCTTTCAAATGTATAACTAGTGAAGTGAAAATCTACAATTAAGATTACCAGTGAAGGCAGGAGTTCGGGAATATGACGCTGTGGCCTCTGATTGGCCTCAGCAGTCACCTGACTTTTCGGAGGCCCTCTGTTTTTTTTCATTTTAACTCATGCCCAGCTGGGAAAACTTAGTTTAGGTTTTTTTTTTTTTTTGTAACGACACAAGCCCTTTTAAAGTCTAATTCTGCTGTACGTGTACCCTAGAACTTGTAAGGTGGTGCTGCATTGTTGACGCTCCTTAAAGATGACTAGTAATAACTTCATATTTCTTGTAGTTACCTGACCTTAAAGATGCTGAGGCTGTTCAGAAGTTTTTCCTTGAAGAAATTCAGCTTGGAGAGGAGTTACTTGCACAAGGTTGACATTTTAATTATATTCTGATTTAGTAAATAAGAGGGGACGAAATGTAACCCTTTCGCTATTGGGGGTTTTGGACACTTTGTTATAATCTGGGCTATCAGAAGTACAATGTTGACTTATAAAAAAACATACTAAACCCCCTGAAAGTAGACACCTGGCACACCTGTAGTGTATTTTACTTTTTCCCCTTGTCATGGGGGGGGGGGGCTTGGATGATGGAGCTGTAATGTCAGGTCTCCTTTTAGACTTTAACAGAAATGTTTTTTTTAAAATCTTTTGTTGCAATTAAAAATAAACATTTCACGTTTCCCCCATCATTCTGTACTCAATACCCCATAATGACAAAGTGAAAACCGAATGTTAGAAATCTTTTAGTTTTTCATTTTTATTTATTCAAATTTAACAAATGTTTTGTTGTGACAGAAGTATTCAGACCTTTTGGTATGATACTTGAAATGTATCTCTTGGTGCCTCCGATTTCTCTTGATCATCTTTCAGATGTTTCTGCACTCTAATCAGTCACCTGTGGTAAATTCAGTTGATTAAACATAATTTAAAAATGCACCCCCCTGTCTATACAAGGTCTCACAGCTCACAATGCATAGCAGAGCCAAAACCAAGCCATAAGGAGGAAAACTGGCTTTAGAGCTCAGACAGGATTGTGTGGAGGCACAGATCTGAAGAAGGCTGCAAAACTATTTCTGCTGCACTGAAAGTTCCCGAAGAGCCCATCGGCCTTTGTAATTCTCTAGATGGAAGAAGTTTGGAACAACCAGGACTCATTCTAGAACTGCCGACCCACGAAACTAAGTAATTGGGGGAGAAGGGACTTGGGTTCTTGATCTTCTCTCTTCCCAATGATCACTCTTGCTGAGCTCCAAAGATCTGCTGGAGAAACTTCCAGATGTTCAACCATCACTGCAGCAATCCACCAATCTGGGCTTCATGGCAGAATGACCAGAAAGATGTCTCTTTTTAGTAAAAAGCCACCTGGAGTTTACCAAAAACCTCATAAAGGAACAATATAAGAAACAATATACTCTGGTCTGATAAAATGAAGATTGAACTTTTTGGCCTCTATTCTAAACGTTATGTCTGGAGGAAATCGTGCACTGCTTATCAGTTGCCCAATACCATACCTGCAGTGAAGCATGGTGGTGGCAGCATCATGCTGTAGGGGGGTTTCTTAGTGGCTGGGACAAGGAAACTGCTACATTCAGCCTTCCATCATTCCCGACCAAAGTACAGAGAGATACTTTATAAAAACGTGATCCAGAGCACAAGGGACTTCAGACTGGGCAGAAGATTTACCTTCCAACAAGACAATGACCCAAAGCCAACCCAACACGGGAGTGGCTTATGATGCATTTACGAGACAATGCAGTATCTGTCTGAGAAACTGCGCTTGCAAGTCCACAAATTTTTTTTTTTTTTTCATGAGTGCGCGATGCATGCAGACATCACACTTCGATAGTTTCATCTTTTTTTAAATTTATTTATTTTTTTAATCACGCATAGGGGCGGAATTGGAAAATTTTGCAGCATGTCCTCTATTTTTCTGCATCTCGCAGCATCACTACGAGAGAGAAATCGCATCTGTAAATGGACCTGTTGCAAGTCACATATTTTGGTGCAAGTTTTGTGTGTCGCAATGCATGAAACTCACAATCACCCATGTGAATGCACAATTAGGGACAACTCTGTGAATGTCCTTGAGTGGCCCTTCCAGAGCCCTGACTTGAACCCAATCGAACATCTCTAGCGGGACCTGGAAATGACTGGCCATAGACTGCTCCCATCCAACCTGACAGCTTTAGAGGCTCTGTGGCGCAAAATGACTAATCCCTAAATGCAGGTGGGCAAACCTTGTGGCATCATACCCAAGAACACTGTAGGCTGTAATTGCTGCCAAAGGTGCTTCAGCCAAGTACTAAGTACAGGGTGTGAATACTTATGTCAATGCAAAATGTTAGTTTTTAAAAAAATTCACAAAGCTTTCTAACAGTCGGTTTTCACAAGGCCATGAAAAAAGTTGTGTGTGAAAAAAAATAATAAAAAATAAATAAATAAAGTGAAAGGGTCAGAAGACTCTCCGGACCTGCTCTCAAATTGAATTGTTTGAATTGGTGCTTAATAATTCTCCTTATGTTACTAGGTGATTTTGAAAAAGGAGTTGATCACTTAACAAATGCTATCGCTGTTTGCGGACAACCTCAACAGTTGCTTCAGGTTTTGCAGCAGACTCTCCCACCACAAGTATTTCAAATGCTTCTGACCAAATTGCCTACAATTAGCCAGGTACATACTTTTGTTCCATAACTTTCCTGTTGGTATTGAGATTCCAAACAGATATTTCTTGTATATGTATGTTCCTTACGGAACGGGTTACAGATAACTTATGTTATACACTGATCATTTATGACATTAAAACTAGATTCAGTGAATGGCATTGATCTAATTAGATTGCCTCCTTTTAAGGGGTAGAGAACATTAGGCAGTCAGTTGTTGAGATTGATCTAGAAGCTAACAGAGCGACGTTGACAGGCCAAATTGTGATGACTAAGGCCTCCTTCACACGGGTGACAGTCGCGCGATTTTGTAGCGTTGCTACAATACTACAAAATCGCATGTATGAGAAGCCCATACTTTCCTATGGGTTCTTTCACAAATGCGATGTTTTGTAGCATGCTACAAAACGACACACAAACCTCGCAGGTTCGGCGATATGCCTGCGACAGGCGAGGTTTTGTAGCCCATGTTTCCCTATGGAGCCTTCCTCTCTGTTGCATCACACGAAAACGCGGTTTGCATGCGATGCCACTTTGACAGTAGCAAATGCTACTGTCAAAGCTATTATCTATGCCCTAACTGCTGGGAAAAAGAAAACACACATACATCACCTCTCCTGTGCTGTCAGCCTGGCCGCAGCTTCTCCCCAGGTCTCGGCACTGATCTTCTCTTTTGGCCAGGGATTCAAAAATCCCCGCCTCCTGGAAGCGCTGGCTGTGATTGGCTGACACTTAGCCCATCACAGCAAGTGCTCAATGAATGGCAATGATTGAACCATTCACAGCCATTCTTCGAGCACTGGCTGTGATTGGCTAAGTGTCAGCCACTCACAGCCAGCGCTTCCAGCAGCCGCGGATTTTTCAATCCCCGGCCAGAAGATGAAGAAGATCAGTGCCAGGACATGGGGAGAGGAGATGTATACTTTTTTTTTTTCTCCTTTAGCTACAGCTTATTTTCGGGATAGGGATTATATTTCAAGCTCCCCCCGAAAATCCTCGCACGTGATGCTACAAAGTCGCGCGATTTTGTAGCATTACATGCGACTTTGTAGCGCTAAAAAAATCGCTGTATTGTTGCGAGAAAATCGCAGTGATATTGCACAGTACAGCGATGCGATATCGCTGCGATTTTTCTCGCAGCGCTGCGGTGTCGCCCGTGTGAAGGAGGCCTAAAGGATTGGGTCTGAGCATCTTTAAAGCAGCAGGTGTTGTGGAGTGGTTAGTACCTAGCAAAAGTGGTTCAAGCAAGGACAACTGGTAGACTGATAAGGCTAGTCTGTCTGGTCAAGAAAGTAAAATTTTTCTGCATGCCTACTTTCTGCACAAACTTGCGACATTTCTTTCTTTTTTTTATGTCGCCTTTGTGCTAGAATGTATACTAGAAACTGTCTGTAGCAGACATCAACGAGCTGGGCTACCTCTTAATACATGTAAATAAAACAGAGAAAAGGCTTCACGTGCACTATTTATAAAGGGAATCTGCAGGTATATGGCTATTGATCTGCTTACCTTTAATAGGTTGTGTTACTACACAGCACTAATGGCGCACTAGCTGACTTGGACTGCTGCCCACTTCTCAGATATTCGCCTCTTGCTGTGCAAGTGGCAGGATTGATGTTAATGCCTCAAGTCCCTCTTATACCCCCATTTATTTATTTTTTTAACCTTTTGGTGGATTTCATTGGAAAATATTGTTTATGGCTTTCTTTAACCCATCTGACATGTACTTCACGATATAATTGACCTGATTAATTGCAAGTGCAAGCTGATCAAACAAAATGAAAGAGGACTGGCGGGGGGGCAGGGCATCCTAGAATGTCCAGGTTTTAATGTGCTCTCCCAACAACGACCGCTGAACTTGCTTTCATATCAGGTAAACTGGGGAAGGGGGGGGGGGGTTTGAGAGAGCTTGCTTGGCTTAACTGTCAGGCCAGACACGTTAGGCATTCGGCTGGAGACATTCACCCCAAAATTCAGGAGCTGGTTGCTCAAGTTGTTAGGCACAGCAGTGTAGGCGCCATCTTGGTTCCACAAGTTGCTTACAAGCCTGGCACTGTGGGAACCTCAGGAGGAACATCCGGCAGCGCTACAGGAGTGTGTAGTGCAGCGGGGCAGACCTGGTCTATGACTGGAATGCCTGCAGTCTTTCCTTAAATAGTGTTGGAAGTAAGTCTCTTCATCTTTCCACATGGTTACTGCATGACTGGAGTGACTCTCCTTTCTCCCCACATCACCAGCAGAGCTAGAGTCTTTCCTCCCTCCCTAGTTAGCTCAGAAGCCTCATAGACTCTAGGACTCTATCATACCTAATAGAGGCTGAGGGAGGTCAGGTGCACAGCAGGGCTGCATATCCAAGCACAGACATGCTGGGTCCTGCTGCAAGGCCTGCCATATATCGCGGCTGACATTCCCCAATTGCTTAAATCGTCTGGAATAGGCTTCAGAGGAACTTTTCTTGGTGGAGCCCCCTGCCCTGCCTGGTTGATGCTGAAGGAGATAATTGCACAGGAATTCATTAGAGTTACACCATCTGCAGGGCATCATAATATACCAAACGACTAAAATCAGCATGCGAGCATCTATATAAAACCCTGGGAGAACCTGTTACTGAGTTTTGCACTTGGTTTCATTCAAAATTAACTTTTAAACTGCCACCTTCCTCCCAATAGCCCTGCTTGTGTCACTAGTTATACTGCTGCTCTGCTTTACCGTATGATACTATTTCACGCTTTATCACTGGAGTTGACCTGGGAATGAGCCCCAATTATATACTTACTATCACAAGCTGTAGTGTACTGGTAACCGTGACTGAATGTTTAATCACCTGATAGTCATGCTCACAACACATTGCTAAGAACTAGTTCTTAGGCTACCAATTAAAGCTCTTTTTTTTGCTATTTAACCCCTTGAGTGGCGGGTTTCCTACCACCCTGTCGTGCCCACCAGGGCAGGTTTTTTAAAATGGTCTAATCATTGAATTTCAACTAGTTTTGCAGTTGCGTCTCAAGAGCCATAACTTTTTCATTTTTCCATTGACATGGCCATGTGAGGGCTTGTTTTTTGCGGGACAAGTTGTGATTTTTTTAAACAGGGGGGAGGAAAAAAAGAATGGGGAAAAAAGAAAAAAAGGGGCCATGTCATTAAGAGGTTAAATAATGTATTAACTTCCTTCTCTGGGTCATTACGACGCACACGGATACCACATGTGTGATTGTATTTTTGATTTTTTACAAAGTAAAGGGAG
Organism: Eleutherodactylus coqui; assembly: GCF_035609145.1. NCBI lineage: Eukaryota > Metazoa > Chordata > Amphibia > Anura > Eleutherodactylidae > Eleutherodactylus > Eleutherodactylus coqui. Next base: position 119,152,964 of record NC_089839.1, on the reverse strand, counting down.
ACAAGTGTTTTTTTTATTTTTTTTAATAATTTTTTTACTTTTTTTTTTTAAATTTTTTTAAAATTTTTTAATTTTTTTGTCCCTTTAGGGGACTTCCACAGGAACCCATCAGGACCCCTGATCACATTCCGGGGGTCCGATGGTGACAGCCCTTTACATGCTGCAGTGACAACCCTTTACATGCTGCAGTCACATAGACTGCAGCATGTAAAGGGTTAACACAGCAGAGATCGGAGGTTTTCTCTGATCTCTGCTGTAAGAGCTAGTACCTAGCTGTCCTTGGACAGCTAACAACCAGCTCTCCCTGCCACAGAGACCATCGGCTTGCTTCTGACAAGCCGATGGTCTCTATGGCAACTTGTAAACAAAGCAGGACATTGCCGACATGTCGGCAATATCTTCTGCTGGTTTTTCAAAGCCCTTGCTTTGTTCTCTGTGGGTCTGTGCAGGCAGAGCACACTGTCACAGCTTGTGGCATTGTGCTCTGCAGCTCCCATAGTGATACATAGCCTGGAAATCTTCCGGGCTATGTTGCTATGAGCAGTGGAGCTCGTCCCGGAAAATTTCCGGGCGTGCCACTCAAGGGGTTAAACAAATACCCTTCGAACGCCAACCTTGCCTTACTTTGTATGAAAAAAAAACTTTGCAGCCTATATTTTTTCGGAGCATTAGCCTGTTGTCTGGCTTATATTCAAACTCAGTTACTGAGAAAATACCCTGTTATGTAATGGATGTATCAATGAAGACTCTTTGACTAAGTGTTATGCTGCGTCCTATCACTGTGAAGCAATGAATAGATTCTTAACAAAATTAGTCAGATGACCAGAAAATCTCACGGAAAAAAAACTGCTGCATCTTCATCTGTTAACATACAAGTTGCAAACTCCAACGACAGACTGATGTAGTCCACCTCCCTCCCCAACATAAACTTCCTTGAACCATCTGTGATGTCGCAGGGAAAGCGCAGCCTATCCCCACCCCGAACTTTGCTCCTAACTCACATAGACCTCAGGTGGAGGTAGTGGCACAGGTGGTCTCTCGCTTGCTTATGCCCGTGTTTGAAAAGTGCTTTGACCTTATTTAACAGCTTTTTCTCAGATTGCACATCTCAGCTCTCAAAGGATTAAAAATTTAGAAATTCGGACAGCTCAATGCGAAACCCTAACTTCCGAAACCCAGACAACTGTCTCCCAACATGCCACCATTTAACTACTAGCTCCAACTACTGAGCAGCCATATTGCCTAGGAAACCTGATTCTGGAAAACAATCGGTGACCTTGACTAGAAACTGCCAAATTGCTACGCTATGGAGTGAATGAAAACCTCTTGCAAGCCCATCACCAACAGACCAGTTGGCAGTATGTGAATGAAAAATTCTTGTTTTCGAGGATTTCTCAGTGGCAGTGACTGCCAAGAGGACTCTGTAAACGCTCCCATATGCAGCCACCTTTTTGATTAGAAGATCAGTCTAATTGCTACACCCTGATAAACTCTGGATAATGGTCAAACCCTTACATTTACAGACCCAGATGCATCAAGAGCCTATTTTTCAATGCAGCAGTGCAGCTGGTTAACTGAGCCATCAGGGCAATTGGCCCCAATTATTTCAGAATTATTGCAGTTGTACGTGACAACACCCACTGACTTTTGTGGTTATGTGTTCTATATTTTACACATTTTTTCTTTTTCGGGAACTTTTTAATATGCTGTCTCTAAGGATGCGTGGACTCTCAACCCCCTGTTTCTGCCTGATCGAGCCTGCTCGCTGAGATGGGACTGCCCGTGACAGGAATAGGATGAGTACTCTATCCCCACACAACCTGCCATTCACTCCTACAGTTTTCTTTCCTGGAATGTTGCTGGCCTAAATTCCCCAGTCAAAAAATGTGTTTTCACACACCTAAAACATTTTTAAGCTGGAGGTGGGGTTTCAACAGGAAACCCATTGGAAGCAGGGTGAACTCCTTGCATGCTCCCCAGATTAAGCAGTGCATTATAGTTTCATATTCCACAAAAACTGGAGACGTGGTGATTGTGCTGGGGACGACTACTTCTAAAATAGTGAATAGAAGTGAATTTTCTGATATGGAAAGTAGATTTCTGTACTTTCTGCTTCAACCCAGTGACTATGTGTGTACCTTTTCTAAGTATTTATGCCCCTAATTACTCCTTACACTTTTATTCAGCTTTATATCCATTCTTACTTGTGAAATGCACAAATAACCACATTCTTTTGTAGTGACTTTAATGCAGTGCTCTCCTCACATCTGAACATAAAAATAACTGACCCAAGCTCTAGCCTTCCCTAACAGCAGATGCCACTGTCCCTAAGTACATGATAATCCCTCTGCCCAAATAATCATGCAACACCTCAGTCTTTGTGATCCTTGGCATGTGGCCAACACAACAGAAATGTTCTACTTTTTTTTTCACATGGTCAATCTGTGAATGTACAGAATGCACCTTTCCTGATGACAAATGCTTTATTTTACAGAATATACTCTACAGCCATAGAGAGAGTTGTGGTGTCAGACCATGCACCAATTGCTTTGATTTTGTTTGTTTGTTTGTTGTTGTTGTTTTTTAACCCCTTCAAACTCAAACTGGTGATTATATTTTTTTCTCCCTCATATCTTCTGCATTCAGACAACTTCAAGAATTTTCTGCTAGTTTATTGGGGTAACTGTTTTGGGTGATGATACAGTTTTGTTTTGTCATCGAATGTATCATCATTATGGTGCACTTCAAAAGCAGTCATAAAGGGTCTTATTACTTCATATCTTATCCACCAGAGGAAGGAATGCAAAGTTAAATACCACAAGTTACACTACTTTATGCTTACTGTCCACTGGGCAGATCTATCAAACCCCACAGATAACAATAAGCATGCCTACCTTGAGGCTAAAAGATTAATAGATACTTTTGCAATTGCTCAGGCAAACTCCAATTTAGAATTCACCTGGATCAATTTCCATAGGTAATGGGGTAAGATGTTGGAGAGCTTACTGTCAATGTTAACGAAACCCTCTCATTCTAAACCGTTCTCCAGATTCGTAGTGTGGGGAATGGCCGCTGGGTAAGTTCTGTGATGGTCATACAAGTGGCTTTCCTAAATTACTTTACCAACTTATGTACTGCACAACCTTTCAACTCTCGGGCCTCCTGGGACTTGCTAACACCAGGAGCATTACCTAGACTGGCTGGAGGTCAGAGGGAAGTTTTATCGAACGTCCCAACTTTTAGGATGGTAAATCTCCTCCCCTTTTTCATAAATGGCAGCTAGGGGGACTGGGAAAGATAGGAGATGTAATTGTGTGGTCTAGAACGGTGTCCTCATTCAAGTATGTATCCTTGTTAATTTTCTGTGTTCCCATTCTCTTTAGTTTATGCAATTACAAAGCTATCCTCTAAGCATAACACAAAGTCACAGAGGACGACTGGATTGATGGGCTTCTAGTCAAACTCTGTTCTCAAATGCCGATAAAGGGGTTAACTAATAATTTCTACTCTTTTTTTACGTCCACAATTACAATGTGACTAGACGCCTTGGGGACTGGTGAGCTGGGAAATGCATGACCCTTAACTGACACCAACCTTTATCCTCAAGACATTAAGTGTGACGCTTAAATTTTCGTCTTTCATTTCTTACTGGGAAATGATCTTAAAATAATCCATATAGGATACCTCCCCCCCCCCCCCCCCCCCCCCAAAAAAAATAAACAAACTGTTTCCCTGAAAGTAGGCCCTACTCAGATAGTGAGATCTACCCTAGTTTTTTGGGGAGGCCTAAAACAGAAGGCCTCCCTGGAAAATAAGCCCTGGCTAACCCCACCCTCGCCCCCAAAATCCATACTCGCCTGGTCTGCGGCGTCCCGATGGTCTCCAGCGGCGCTGCGGCAAACTGCAGAGTCCCTCCCCATCTGCCATCTCAGCTTCTTCTGGTGACGGGGCTTTAAATACCCCGCTCAGCAAAGTGAGCGCTGTGATTGGCTAATCGAGCGCCAGCAGCCAATTACAGCCAGTGCTCGATGAGCCAATCACAGCCATTCAGTGATGTTTTTTTTGTTGTTTGTGCTTTTTACAAGTTAAACTATTGATGGCCTATCAGAAGGATAGGTTATCATTGGCAGATTGATGGGGGTCAGTTGCCAGGGAACCTGACACTCAGCTGTTTACTGAGCCTACCTACTTTCTGGAGGAAGCAGACTGCTCCATTCTCACTATAGGGGCCACACTTGGTATTGCAGGTGCAGCTCCCATTGAAGTGAATGGGAACTTGTCTTATAATACCAAGCCTGGCGACCTGCGGGGAGAACGGAGCTGTCTGTTGCATGCAGAAATCAGCTCAGTGAACAGCTGATTGGCAGGGGTCTTAGGTGGCAGACTGCTACCAATCTTTATTGATGACCTATCCTGAGCATAGGCCTTCAATTGTTTACAATTGGACAACCTCTTTTAATGTTATGACCAATGTTATGGCTGATCAGTGTATTTTGGGTTTCACGATTACACACTGAATTGCTGTTGTCATTACTGCAGGATGTCCTGACAACAGACCTGCAGTGACTCTTAAAACATTATTTTGGTTTAGTAAGTATTTTTTAATCCTAATGTTTAAAAAAATATTAATATGCCCTTTTGTGTTCTAGAGAATTGGAAGTGCACAGAGCCTGACTGAAGATGACGTGGAATAAAATGTCTGTTAATCTAGTTGAAATTTAGTTGTATTGTACAATTAAACTGTTACTGAACATGCCATTAATTAAAAGTCTTTTTTTTTTTCCTTTTTAACTGTTCTGTTACTACACTTTAGTTACCGAATGTCAAAGCGTTTGTACAATAGGGCGATTGTTACATTTTTTTTTTTTTTGTTTTGCTGATGTAACTAGATCATTTGGCAGTAGATTGGTCTATTAAGGGCTCATTCACATCAGTGTCTGTGGATCTGTTCGGAACCTCTGTTCATTTTCACTAGAAAACAGGACAAAATAACTATTTTATCCTACAAAATGCTGGACTGCTGCCTGGAAAGCTATTGAATGCCATTATAGTCCATATGAATCCGTTCACTTCAGTCATAGAATGGAACAGTTTGGCCAGGGGGGTGCCACTTTCCTTCTCCCCCAAAAGAGATGGAAAATGGAACTCCCTTATACTGATGTGAACGAGTCCTAAGACAAAATTTCGTTCATAGTCTTTTCACACAGTAGGTGGAGGTATATCTTTTTATATGACGAATAATGCTAAATAGCTGAACTCAAGATGTTCTCCAACTAAATATACTGCATAATGCAAGAGCTCCATCAATGCATCCACTCCCAACCTTTTTTACCCCAAAAAAACTTGCCATATTTCCAGATGTGTTGAGGGAAGGGCTGTGATGTTCAAGTCACACTACTTGACATAATGTTTCGGCCACTTTTCTGTGTAGCATTTAATGGACTAGCCTTCAATAAGGCCACAGCTTGATCAGCAAACATTGTGTCAGACGCATCCTCAAAGTTTTGCATCAGTACAACCTTGTGTGGTTCAGCACCATATGATACAATCTTCAATAAATGTGTGCCATATTGGGGAAATACTACAGCCTGGCATACTACTTACCCTTTTACCTGGCAAATGCAAAGCACTGCAGCAACTCTGAATCCACTTTTCTAATTTTGAAACATTGGCAGATAAAAGCTCTCAAATAACACAAAGCGTTTATGGAATAGTGGTGGGTTCACCAGCAGCGAATATCAACCCGACCATTCAAAGCCCCGCCACAACCGCCTACACAATACCCAGGTCTTGTTCAGCCCAGAAACATGGCCTACAACGGTGGCCATTCTGCTTGTCACCAAAAACTATATATATATTTTTATTTTCCCGAAATATCTGTGTAGCAGTCTATGGATTGTTCAAAGCTGCATTCCTTCATAAAAGGCCATTTGGAACATAAAAATTGTGTAAATAGCATAACATTCCCCCTATCTGCAAACTTGGGTGTTTTTAATTCCGGACTAGCCTCTGATACTCTTCCATCTACCCCTCCTTCTGTCACTCAGCTAGCTGCCTGATCATCCTGCACACCCCAACTACCATCTACCCCAGTGAGTGCCAGCTCAGTGAGCAGCAAAAGTCTTTCCATTTATGAACCTAACAAAACTTTCTATATATGATTAACCCCTTAACGACGGCCCCATCGGGATTCTACGTCCTCAGAAAGTGGGCTTTAATCCTAGAGGACGTAGTTTTATGCATCCTCTTAGGATTAATGCCCACTTGCCTGAGGACGTGACAGCTCCACGCTGTCGGTGCCCGCAGGTAGCCGACAGCTCCACGCTGTCGGTGCCCGCAGGTAGCCGACAGCTCCACGCTGTCGGTGCCCGCAGGTAGCCGACAGCTCCACGCTGTCGGTGCCCGCAGGTAGCCGACAGCTCCACGCTGTCATCCCAGGATGCGGGCAGTCACCCCCCGCATTGCGATCGGCGCTATCCAATGGATAGCAGTGATCATGTAAAGTTAAAAAAAAGTGTAAAAAGTAAAAAAAAAAAAAAAAAGGTTTAAAAAAGTTAAAGCTTGTGTTTCATCTCCCCCCACGGATCATATCCGTGAGGGAGGATGAAATGACGTGCCTAAGGCCCGCGGATTTATCTGCGGACCTTACCTCAGCTTCTGCGCACGCGCCCGTCGCCACAATGGCAGGCGCATGCGCAAAAGCCGTGGATTGCCAGAATAATTTAAAATCTCCCTGCTCCTGGCTGCAAAACTTAGCCAAGAGCCCGGAGATTTCACGGGGGGGCCGCGGTGAGCGGTTCCTGGTCACATGTTCGCCGTTATCCAATGGATAATGGCGATCACCTAAAAGTAAAAAAAAGGTGAAGATTCATCTCCCCTCACCGATGCGATCGGTGAGAGGAGATGAAACTTTTTACCGGAGGCCTCAGTATTTGCACCCTGATGCGATCTTCCTCCGTGAACTTTCCAGATTCTGCACATGCGACCGGTGGCAAAACACCGGACACATGCGCAGAAGTCGGGGAGCCCAGGAAATTTAAAATCTCCTTGCTCCCAGCGACCAACGGTCGCCGAGAGCCTGGAGCAGTGACGGGTGGCCTCATTGAGCGGTCGCCGGTCACGTGAAAAAAAGGTAGCGATCTACCTTTGGCCGGTCTCACATGACCGGATAGGAATAACGGATTCCGCATGCTTCTGATCCGCGGTAATACGCAGATCAATCGCATTGGATTACACAATTCCGCTCACCTTAGTGGGTCGGAATTGCGTAATCCACTCGCAGAAAAGAGAACGCAGCATGTTCTATTTTACTGCGGATATCCGCAACATAGAGCCCATTGTGCTCCATGGTCGCGGATATACCCGCAGCCCATACGCAACTACCTTGTATACGGGCTGCGGGTACCCGTGTCATCGCTAAGCAACGGGGCGGGAAATCCAAACAAAAAAAAAAAATACTGCGCATGACCGCCTGTGTCAGTAGGCAGTTATGCGCAGTGCATTATACGGCCGGCTCACAGCTGGGATCCGCTGCGGGCCTCCGCAAGCGGATTCCACCTATGGCTGCGTGAGCCCGGCGTTATTCAGACTGCTACCTGTAATACGCAATTTACAAGAAGCTCCGGGAACGTTCGCCTTCCTGCAGTTCCAGGAGCACCTTGTTGAGCGTCTTCTGTGCGAGACCGCCGCACCTCATCAAGCTTACGGAGACTCACAGAGCGCCACTTTTTACACCCTATACCCGCTACTGCGGTCATTAAATACCCCCAAAAAGCATGAGAGGAGGGGGGATACACGGTTTTATTGCCCCATGTACCCATCCCTACCAGCCTAAGTAATTACCCCTGTCTTTGGAAATACCACACAGTTCACATTATTACTTTTATCTAAGATTTGGGGAACGCCGAAAAGGGCGCGGAGGGGGGGAGGGGGATATTTTTAGGGAGTCAATTTTTATTCTGTACAAATGAACAATGGGGCCTGGGATTTATTCAGTTGTGCCCTGCAATCCAACGGGTGTTCCCTGCATTACAGGCCTTGCCATGTGTCCTTTAAGTAGATTAGGGCCACAAGGGGTATGTTTTTGAACACGGGACAAACGGGGGTATCCATTTTGGGGGTGAAGGTCTTCATTCCTATGTACACTGTACAAAAAAACCAGTTTTTAAATTGACAAAATTGCCAAAAAAATGAAAATCGTTTTTTTTTCCTTCTGCTTTGCTTAGATTTATTCAAATACTGTGGGGTCAAAATACGCAGTACACCCCTAGATGAATTCATTAAGAGGTCTAGTTTTTAAAATGGGGTCATTTTTGGGGGTTCTTTATTGTTTTGGACGCTCAATGGCTCTACAAGTGGGCAATGGGGCCTGGAATTTATTCCGTTGTACCCTGAAATCCAACGGGTGCTCCTTCCATTATAGGCCTAGCCATGTGTCCTTTAAGTAGATAAGGGCCACAAGGGGTATGGTTCTGAAGACGGGACAAACAGGGGTATCCATTTTGGGGTGAAAGTCTTCATTCCTATGTTTGCTGTACAAAAAAACCCAGTTTTTAAATTGATACAACTGCCAAAAATATGAAAATTGTAATTTTTGTCCTACTGCTTTGCTTAGATTTATTCAAAAATTGTAGGGTAAAAATACACAGTACACCCCTAGATGAATTCGTTAAGGGGTCTAGTTTTCAAAATGGAGTCATCTGTCGTTTTGGCCGCTCAAAGGCTCTACAAGTGGGCAATGGGGCCTAAATCACCTTCATGCTAAATTTCTGTTCTGAAAGCCACCGAGTACGCCTTTCATTTTGGGCCCAGTTGTGCATCCACACATAAGATTAGGGCCACAATGTGTATGTCTCTGAACACGGGACAAACAGGGGTTTCCATTTTGGGGTGCAAGTCTTCATTCATGTGTGTGCTGCACAAAAAAAGCAGTTTTTAAAACGACAGAATTGCCAAAAAAACGAAAATCAAATTTTTTTCCTTTTGCTTTGCTTTAATTCATTCAAAAACTGTGGGGTCAAAATGTGCAGTACACCCCTAGATAAATTCGTTAAGGGGTCTAGTTTTCAAAATGCGGTCACTTGTGGGGGTTCTCTTTGGTTTTGACCGCACAAGAGCTCTACAAAAGTGCTATGGGGCCTAAAACGCCTTCAAGCAAAATTTATGTTCTGAAAGACACCGACTACTCCTTTCATTTTGGGCCCCGTTTTGCATCCAGACATAAGATTAGGGCCAAAATGGGTATGTCTCTAAACACGGGACAAACAGGGGTATCCATTTTGGGGTGCAAGTCTTCATTCATGTGTGTGCTGTACAAAAAAAGCAGTTTTTAAAACGACATAATTGCCAAAAAAACAAAAATCACATTTTTTTCCTTTTGCTTTGCTTGAATTCATTCAAAAACTGTGGGGTCAAAATGGGCAGTACACCCCTAGATAAATTCGTTAAGGGGTCTAGTTTTCAAAATGGGGTCACTTGTGGGGGTTCTCTTTGGTTTTGACCGCACAAGAGCTCTACAAAAGTGCTATGGGGCCTAAAACGCCTTCAAGCAAAATTTATGTTCTGAAAGACACCGACTACTCCTTTCATTTTGGGTCCCGTTGTGCATCCAGACATAAGATTAGGGCCACAATGGGTATGTTTCTGAACACGGGAGAAATGGGGGTATCCATTTTGGGGTGTAAATCCTCATTTTCATGGGCACTATAGGAAAAAAATATGTCTTTAAAATGACATATTTGCAAAAATATGAAATTTTATTTTTTCTCCCCTAAATTGAATTAATTCCTGAAAAAAACTGGTGGGGTCAAAATACTCATGACCCCCCCCCCCCCCGGTCAGTGAATACATTAAGGGGGGGTCATTTGGGGGGGGGGGTATCTATTATTCTGACACTCATAAGCCTTTGCAAACTTGGCTTGGTGCAGGAAAACAAAGTGTTCCTCAAAATGCTGAAAAGTAATGTTAAATGTGTACGTCCTATAAATGGTTAAAAAAAACACAAGTTTTTCAAGTGTGCATTCAGAATAAAGTAAACAGATGGAAATATATATCTTATCAAAAATTTGTACAGTATGTTTGGACATATTTGAGATATTACAGTTGAAAATGTGAAAAAATGACAATTTTTTCAAAATGTTTCCAATATTGGTACTTTTAATAAATATACACAAATTATATCGGTCTCTTTTTACAACCAAAATGAAGTACAACTAGTGGCGAAAAAACAATGTCAGAATCACTTGGATATGTAAAGCCTTTACGGAGTTATGCTACGTTGAACGACTCATGTCAGATTTCCAAAATTTGGCTCCGTCACTAAGGGGTTAAGCCTAATATAAGTGTTCAATTATAAGCGCAAAAAATATTGTGAAAACCGGAACACTTAAAGGGAGGCACTAATACCCTGTGGGTCTGCCTCTACCTTAGATCTAGCATGTTATACAGCCAGGCATGAAGGCTCTAGTACCTTGGTGTACCCACTCTAGCGTGGATGAAAGATGTGATATGGATGGGCATGGAGGCTCTAGCATACTTTTGTACCACCTCTAGCATGTATACAAGATGTGATACGGGCAGCGATGGAGGCCCTAGGACCCTGTTGTACCGCCTCTAGCTTGCATCCAAGATGTGATACAGGCAAGCAAGGAGGCTCTAGTACTTTGCTGAGCCTCCTCTAGCTTGGATGTGCTATGGGTGGGTATGGAGCATACAGGCTGTAACTGCCTCTAGATCGTAGCACTACTAGGAGTTTTATGTGATAGCTCCCCAGACCACCACAGTAGCAGCGGGTGGCAGTGTCCTGCTCCACAGCAAAGGCAGGATTGAGGAGCTCACCCCGAGGTCTCCAGACACAAACACTGCATTTTGCAGGATGGGATTTGGAGGGGATGCAGGTTAACTATCAGTTCCTAAAAGGGCATTTTGTAAGTACATATCTGTTTGAGGTACATATTCAAATGCAACGCCCAATATTTTCCTATACTCTCTCTTATGTATAAAACTTGGTGGAGGGCTGCATGCAATTTATTCCTATTTGGGGTAACACGTGGTAACCGGAACTAAATACACTAAAAGACTTTGACCATTACAAACATAGAAGTACTAGATGTCTCATAAATTGGTGGTTAATAAGTCATTTGACCAGATACAAACTAACCATGCTCTTCCACATGCATGGTTCTGTAAACACTTATAACTGCGACATGCCTCTCAGAATTGGTCTCTACAGTTATAAGGATAAATAATTTTGCATATCTTCAGCAGGAAAAATATCGCTGTTCTATACTCATCTGCAGGATCATTTAAATTCCCAAAAGTCACAAGAGTAAGTGGTAGGGCGATATTGGACCTATAGAAGATGTGCAGTGGGTTGAAATATTACAGATGATCCCCAAACTATCTCTGGATGAAACATACTTGCTGCATAGGGTATATCGCACCCCTGCCTTCCTACATGAAATGGGGATAAGAGATAACTCTCTTTTTATGTGTTGTAAAAGCCAAGCTACGGAACTCATACCCATGATGTGGCATTGCTCAAAACTAAACAGATAGGGGACTGAGGTGCACTCTAATTAATAGGGTATACAAAGTTAGGGCTCTTTCAGGCCAGCTCCGTATAAGCGCCTGAATGGGCATTGTTCTGCAATCGCAGACTGCATTGTCTCGTCCATTCACACGACCGTGAGTGTAGTAATCCCTTGCTCTGCCAAAATCCTTGGGATGGCTTCCGCATTGGAAGAATAAATACAGGCACCTGTAAGCTTTTTGCAGCGTTAAACGCTGTATAAATGCCTCCTACTCCCTTCTCTTTCCCTGCTCCTATAGGAGTCTATGGCACCCGCCGGCGTATATTGGCCAAAAGATAGTTCCAGAACTATCTTTTGGCTGAGCGTATATGTTCTAATTTTCACGCTGTCGGCGTATTTACGCGCTGTATATTCGCCCATGTGAACAGATGCATTGAAAATCAATGCCTCTCATGGGTGCGTATATGCGCTTGTGTGAAAAAGCCCTTAAGCTGTATTTCAAACCACTAGTATGTGTCCAAGGATATGTAAGTGATCTGGCAGTGGAAAAGCAACAGCAGATAGCTATAGCAAGACTCCTATGTATCGAAAAGAAACTAATAGCGCAACACTGGTTAGATGAATCCCCTTTCCCCTACACTGGGAGAATTCGAAAGCAAAGTTAACAGACTACTTCCCTGGGAAAAAGGGATATATTTTAAACGAAAAATGGGCTATACATACTGAAACATGGTTAATATGGGTGAGTACCTCAGGATTAGCACCATTGAACCTGCTTAGGAATATTCCAATTGGCTGATTATTAAGATGTTTTGGGTGAATTGGGTAATACTGCAGATGAACTGACATGGAGAAGGACCTTGCTCCTGGGGAATAAATATGATAGCGATATGAGTACTAACTGTAAATTGCCTAAGTCTCTTCTGTTGAGATATACGTCTGCTATCTCAGCTTTTGTCATAACAAGTTGTATTATACATAAATGGTATCTATCTAAAGGTAGTTGATGGAGAAGTACTTGCTCTCATATTAAACTCCAGAGATGCAAAAACTGTCAGCCTTCTGGGGGACACACGTTACAAGAGAAGAAGTAACCCTAAGGAACTTTATACATCAATATCCTGCTGTGACCATGGCTATCATACGGCATTAATGTATGGGAGACACTTGAGGGAGGGGTTCGAATTGTGTAACGGGTTTGTGTTTGTTTTGCAAAAAAAAAAATTGACATTAAGTTCAATAAAAAAAATTTTGATTAAAAAGAAATGAAGACTGCCAACGTCATTGCCCAAACTAAGCCTGGACCTGTTGCTGTCATTCACCTGAGAGCTGCCCCTGATTGGTCCCTGCGCTGAGCCAATCAGAGGCAGCACTCACTCACCCATTCATGAATGGGTGAGTGACAGCTGCCTCTGATTGGTGAGGCTGTGACCAATCAGAGGCAGATCATTCAGCAGGCGGGGATTTTAAATCCCTGGCTGCTGAATACTACTCAGAGCAGTTCAGGAGAACTGCGGGCCAGACGCGGCTGAACTCCAGCTGCAGTGGAAAGGTGAGTATACTTTTTTTTTTTTACACATTTTAGGATGATTTTCAGGTAAGGGTTTATATTTTTAAGCCCTTCCCGAAAATTCATCCCGCGCTCGCCGGCAGCCCATTGCTTTCAATGGAGCCGGCTGTATTGCTGGCTCCATTGAATTCAATGGGCTAACATCGTTCTTCTCTGCCACAGCTGTTACAGCTGTGGCAGAGGAGAACAATCTTTATGCTGACAGTGCGGGTGGGGGGGGGGGGAGGGGGTCTCACTCTTGCCACTATTGTGGCTTAATAGTGAGACCTCGGAGCCCGAAATGCAGCCCTGCATGTTGCTCCTCGCCTTCCCTATCCATTTCTGTGTTTTTTACATGACTTTGGTGATTTGCTAAGATTTTCACAAATGAAAAGCTTAGCAGAGCACCAGTCATATACAAAAATGCTTGAGTCGCCCATTGACTTCAATGGGGTTTGTTACTCGAAACGAACTCTCGAGCATCACTGAAAGTTCGACTCGAGTAACGAGCACTCGAGCATTTTGGTGCTCGCTCATCTCTAGTTATGACAGACTCAGGGGCTTGTAATTATGCTGCCACCTGTCTCTGGATGATGGACAACAAAACAGTTTGTTGGACGATCAGAGGATTCTCTCAACTGGTAGTTTATTGAGGTCATCCTAAGCCCGGTCGACTTGTGTACTTGCCCTCATGCATCCACTGGTCCCAACACCTTCTAATAGTCCTGTGAGAACAGCCCAGTTGGCAGCCAATTCATCAATACAACCATCCAGCTCCTCACATTCCAATAATGCGCCCCTCTCAAACTCTGTTAACTGGGCGAAATCACTTTGATTGCGTTGTAGACGTCCGTCTAATGGTCAACAAGCGCAAAAAGGTCCACTACAAACAAGGAGCCTCTGAGAGCCTTTTTATGGGCCAAGGGTGAAACCAATTTAGGGCCCCAGACTGTTCATCTAATCACACCACAACTCTAATCATTTGCACATCTGCCTGAGAGTTTACAGCAAAACAACAATTAATTCTATGGGCGGCAGTGTTTTTTTCATTTACAAAAAATGTATATACATCCGGAAAAGGCTAGGACCTATAGCAGCATTCTGAATGCGTGCAACCCCATCCTTGAGCATGGCTATGTACCAGCCCCATGCAGAAGTTCAGATAAGGACCAAATTTCTTGTCAACTCAAGCATAACAAAAAAAAACACTAGGCCAATGTGCTCTTACCCCAGGCTTAGGAAAAGTGTAACAAATAACTAATCGCTGATATGTTAACTGAGACCAGACACTAAAATAATAGAGCATACCATATATACAAGCTGCAAATGACATTACCAACTTCCTGTCCTGGATAAACAAAGATCACCAAACTGCTTCTCTGACTACCTGATGCACACTGGCCAGTGCTGCTCACATGGACAGCACTGGTAAATCAAAGCAGGTATAGTGTCTTAGATTAATGATGCATACTAATGTACAGTGTACACCAGGTAGTGAGAGAAGCAAACAGTATATTATTAGAAAAGTGGTAAATAAGGTTTATAATTATAACCTCTTAGTGATCAAGCCTGTTTGCGCTTTAGTGACGGAGTCACATTTTCGTAAATCTGATGTGTCACTTTAACATAAAATAACTCTGTAAAGGTTTTGCATATCCAAGTGATTCTGACATTGTTTTTTCCTCACATATTGTATTTCATTTAAGTGGTAAAAATAGACCAATAGAATTTATGTATATTTATTAAAAGCGCCAGAATTGGGAAAATTTTGAAGAAATTATCATTTTTTCACATTTTCAATTGCAATATCTCAAATATGTGCAAACATACTGTACACATTTTTGATAAGATATATATTTCCATCTGTTTACTTTATTCTGGATGCACATTTGAAAAGCTTTCATTTTTTTAACCATTTAGAAGCTGTACAAATTTAACATTGATTATCAACATTTTGAGGAACACTTTGTTTTTCTGCACCAAGCCAAGATTGCAAAGGCTCATAGGTGTCAGAATGATAGATACCCCCACATATGACCCCATTTTAAAAACTACACCCCTTAATGTATTTACTGAGGGGGGTCATGAGTATTTTTACCTCATATGTTTTTTTTCAGGGATTAATGCAATTTAGAGGAGAAAAAATACAATTTTATATTTTTGCAAATACGTCATTTTAAAGGCAAGTTTTTTTTCCTATAGTGCACATGAAAAGAAGGATATACACCCCAAAATGGATACCCCTGTTTGTCCTGTGTTCGAAAACATACCCATTGTGGCCTATCTATTATGTCTGTCTGCACAACGGGGCCGAAAATGAAAAGAGCAGCATGTTGCTTTCAGAACAGTAAGTTTGCTTGAAGATATATTAGGCCCCATAGCACACTGGTAGAGCTCTTGAGTGGCCAAAACGATAGAGAACTCCCCACAAATGACACCATTTTGAAAACTAGACCCCTTAACGAATTAATGTAGGGGTCTACTACGTATTTTGACCCCTGAGTTTTTGAATGAATTTAAGCAAAGCAGCAGGAAAAAATTACGATTTTCATTCTTTTGCAAATTGTGGTATTTTAAAAAGTTTTTTTTTTGTACAGCAAACAGATGAATGAAGACTTGCACCCCAAAATGGATACCCCTGTTTGTCCTTTGTTCAGAAACATACCAATTATGGTCCTAATCTTATGTCCGTATGCACAGGGGGGCCCAAACCGAAAGGAGCAGCCCGTGGCTTTCATAGCAGAAATTTTGCTTGAAGGTGATGTAGGCCCCATTGCTCACTTGTAGAACCATTGAGCGGCCAAATCGATGAAGAAGCCCCGCAAATAACCCCATTTTGAAAACTAGACCCCTTAACAAATTCATCTACATGTGTACTTAGTATTTTTACCCAACAGTTTTTTTATGAATCTAAGCAAAGCAGTAGGAAACAATTACAATTTTCATTTTTTGGCAATTGTGTCAATTTAAAAACAGATGTTTTTGTACAGCATACATAGGAATGAAGTTCGTTGCGTGTTCAGAAACATACCCATTGTGGCCCTAGTCTACTTACATGACACATGGCTAGGCCTATAATGGAGGGAACACCCATTGGATTTCAGAGCACAACTGAATGAATTCCAGGCCCCACTGCTCACTACTCTGGAAAAAAAATTGACTCCCTAAAAATAATCCCCCCTCTGCATTTTTTTGGCATTCCCTAAATCATAGATAAAAGTAATAATGTAAACTATGTGGTATGTCTGAAAACGGGTAATCCTGGGGGCCTGGTTGGGATGTGCACATGGGGCAATAAAACCGGGTATCCCTCCTCCTCCCATGCTTTGGGGGGGGGGGGGGGTATTTTCTGACCTCAGCGGCAGGGTTGGGGTGTAAAAAGTAGCGCTCTGTGAGACTTCTTAATCTTGCTGAGGTGCGGGGGTCTCAAACGGAAGGCGCTCAAAAAGCTGCTCCTGAAACTGCAGGAAGGCGAGCATTTGTACATAAGTATTACAGGTAGCGGTCTGAATAACGCTGTGTTCACATGGCCGTATGTGGAATCCGCTTGCAGAGGCCCACAGCGGATCCCAGCTGTGAGCCCAGTCCAGTGATCGCTATCTTTTTATCATGTGACCGGGGACCGCTCAATGAGGCCACCCGTCACTGATCCAGGCTCTCGGTGACCGTTGGTAGCCGGGAGCAAGGAGATTTTGAATTTCCCAGGTTCCTGTGCATGTATCCAGTGTTTTGCCGACGGGCGAATGCGCAGAAGCTGAAGATGGTGCGTGGAGGAGGATTGTATCTGGGTTCAAATACGGAGTCCTCCAGTAAAAGGTTTCATCTCCTCTCACTGATCGTATCGGTGATGGGAGATGAAACTTCAACTTTTTATTCACTTCTGTGTGATTGGATAACGGCGATCACGTGACCAGGGACTGCTCACTGCAGTCCCCCGTGACATCTCCATGCTCTCGACTACCTTTGGTAGCCAAGAGCAGGGAGATTTTAAATTCCTGGTCAATCCTTGACTTCTGCACATGCGCCCGCCATTTTGCTGACGGGCACATGCGTCGAAGCCAGGGTAAGGTCCGCGGATAAAGATCCCATTGTGGGACAAATCTGAGGACCTTAGTTATGTAATTTCATCTCCCCTCATGGATATGATCTGTAAGAGGAGATGAGACTTTAACTTTTTATTTTTACTTTTTTTTAACTTTACATGATCACTGTTATCCTTTGGATAACAGTGATCATGTGACCAGGAACCTCATACAGCCCCCCCCCCCCCCCCCGGTGGCATCTCCCTGCTCTCGCCAAGCTTTGACAGCCAGGTGCACGCTGATTTTAAATTTGCTGGGCCCTCTGGCCTTCATCATCGCATGCGCAGAAGCCCGCGCCAGGACCAGATTGCTGCGGGACATCACGGAGAACGGGGGCGAGTACACTCAGCTTCTCTCATGGATGAATTTTTAACTTTTTAAAAACTTTTTATTGACTTTTTTGCGATCGGCGCAATCTATTGAATAGCGCCGATCGCATTGCCGGGGAAGGGGGGGCTCCCTGCGGCCCCTCATGACAGCTCCATGTTCTAGGGCTACCTCCGGTAACCGACAGCATGCAGCTGTCACGTCCACGGCCTACGGGGCTTTAATCCTCAGGGGATGCATGTTTTTAGGTCCCTGAGGCTTAAAGCCCATTTAGCTAGGACGTAAAAAGGCAATGGGGTCGTCACTAAGGGTTATCTTTAATAAATGCAAAGTTGTACACATGGGAATAGGAAATACATGTCACTATTACACACTAAATGGAGAAACAATAAATAAAACTGATGTGGTAAAAGACTTTGGAATTTTATTTGACAGTAAACTTAACTGGAGCAAACCATGTCAGGCAGCTGCTAGAAAGGCAAACACAATCAGGGGATGCATGAAAAGAGGTATAGGTGCACATGGCAAGAACATTCTTCGTCTTTACAAATCAGTAATCAGACCACACATGGAATATTGTGTATAGGTTTGGGCTCTGTTGCTGAAGAAATACATATCAGAGCTTGAGTAGGTTGGTTCAAAGGCAGGAAACTAAAGTAATAAATGGAATGTGTAGACTACAATATCCAGAGAGATTATCAAAATAAGGGGTATTTATGTATACATACACCCATTGTAAAAAAAACAGGAAGGAGTTGTCAGAATCTAATCTAAACTTTCTCTGAGTGATTGTAGTGTTGATCTAAGTAAGTGATTAGAATATTAGAGAAAAAGGATTTTTTATTGTGGAGAACTGACCCATTGTAGGGAGGCTCTAGTACTCTGTTGCACCACCTGTACGTTGAATACAAGATGTGATATGGGCAGGCATGGCGGCTCTAGTACCCTTTTGTACCACCTCTAGCTTGGATACAAGATGTGATATGGGGGTCATGGAGGCTCTAGTACCCTGCGGGCATGCAGGCATACAGGTTTCGTATGGCATCCCGTGGCATATCGCTCCACATTTGCTGTAACTGATGTCGTAGATTGTACAAACTCATAGGCTGCTGAAGTTGGCCTCCCAGATGATCTCATACATGTTCTATTAGTGATAAATCTGGCAACCAAGCAGCCATGAAAGTGTGACAATGTTGTGGACACATTCCTGTGACACCCTTATGTGTGCAGCCAAGCATTATCCTGCTGGAAAATGGCTCTTGGGAGCCCTGTCATGAGAGGAACACATGTGGCTGCAGGTTTTTACAAACATCTGCACCAGCAGTCCCCAAACTAAACCCGAAATCGTCACTGAAGATAACCCGGTTCCACTCCATAGTAGTCCAGTTTTGACATTCATGACACAACTGCAAACAGAGGCGATGGTGGGTGTCAAAGGCAGTACGTGTAATGGGCGCCGTGAAACCAAAGGTCCTTCAGCCAAGTGTCTGTAAATGGTTCCAACAGAGACCTGTAATGATGGTGCTACCTGTCTCTGGATGGCAGATAACAAAACATTTGGAGCTACTGGTGCTTGTTGCACGATCAGATGATCCTCTCTACTGGTTGTCTCTCAAGGGGCCTCCTGAACGCGGTTGCCTTGCGTGCCCTCACACAACCTCTGGTCCTAACACCTCCTAACAGTTTGGTCAGAACGGCCCAGGTGGCGGGCAATTTGTTGATATGACCGTCCAGCTTCTCGCATTCCAATAATGAGCCCCCCTCCAAACTCTGTTAACTGGGTGAAATCTCTTCTCTGCATCGTAGAGGTGTCTAGTGGTCAACATAAAAAAGAGGTCACAACATGCCAGGAGCCTCTGAGAGCCTTTTTATAGGCCAAGGGTTGAACCGCTTTTAGAGCCTCCAGTGAAGCAGTGTCCGCAGAGCAGGCCCACAGCCGAGGAGACAGCGGGGGTAGAGATGGTCACTTGTCACGGTGGCTCTACCATCCCCTCCCCAGTTTTGGATAGCACAGGACCCAACCATGTCACCACAGGGGAAGGTCAAGGAAAAAACAAAATGGGATGGTAACCAGACAGTTACCTGAAAGTCTTTAGTTGTCACGGGTGACGCCACTGTTCTTATCTTTTGATGCGGCTCCTCAGAATAATTAGAGGCCACACAAAGTAGTACTTTTCTGGACACACCGGGAAAGGTCGATGATGTCCGCTTTACTGAACGTAGTAAATCCAACAAATATTACAATCCAATGATAGAATAAGCAAGGCAACAGTGGAGGTACACAAGGCATAAATACAAAGTCCACAGTTATCTGTGTCTTGTTTTCTCTCCTGGAATCAATGCTCTTAACACTGGCTTGCATACATCATGTGACTAACAAACAATACACACAAACTGCTACATCTCCCAGACATAGGCCGCCTGCAGACGGGCGGAAATTCCGCAGCGGGATTCCCCGCAGAATTTTCGCCCCTGTACGCCTGCATAGGATTGCATTACAGCACACAATCCTATGCAGACGGCCGCGGTTTGTCTGCGCGAAATCACGCGCAGCAAACAAACCGCGGCATGCTCCAATTCTGTGCGGAGCTCGCAGAGCCCCGCACAGAAACGTCACTCACCGGCCGCCGACTCCGCTCTGCGCATGTGCCGGCTGCCCGGCAGCCGGCGCATGAAAGATCCGGAGCTGCAGGAGTGGGTGAGTCCGCAGTGCTCTCTGCAGGCGCTCGGGTCGGGTCCCGCTGCAAGAATTCTCGCAGCCGGATCCGACCCGGTCATCTGCAGGCGGCCATACTCAGACAATTAACCCTTGCGGTGTTGCAGACATTGACTACACATAATGCTGATTCATGCTACAAACAGAACAAGGACATTACAAAGGCACAAGATAGACATAAGTCCTTCGAACACATTCTAGAATCGTCTATTAACTTCAGACCACTACATTCCCCCCTACTTAAGAATAAGCCGACCCCGGCGCTTCTCAAACAGAGTATGTAATCTGAAATGGACATTCTTCAGCATTCTACTTGTTAAACCTTGGAGAACTCACTACACAGTCTTGGAAGTTCACCCTCCTAGTTACTACTCAGAGTTAACCCATCTCGATGTAGTCAGACTATCATTGACGTCTTTTTTGATGCATAGCCATAATTTATGACAGCGTGTAACGAAGTGGACTGGCCAGTCACAAGGAAACAATACCGCTAGGCTGGACAGAATACAGGAAGCTCTAGCTTGCTATGGGGCACATACATAATTATTCTCGCCAAAGACTAAATAAAGAGAGGTATACAACATTAGTTAGAAATAGAAAGAGGTGACTGGTAGGTTTGAAAATAAGAAGAGCGGAATGACCATCACTCATTCTTTTGAAACTTCGTGAGGGGCGGTAGCTTCAGTTAATAATCCCGGAGAATTCCAAAAAAATTAAATGGCTTCCATCGGGGTCTTTCAAATGGCTTCTCCTTTTGGTCATCCACAAAAATGAAGCTAAAGTTCGAGTTCCCATACTCTTTCACATAGGGACGTAGTGATGAAGGCAGTGAGTCCTTAGCCTCTTGATTGTCTTTGTAAATTAGGATCCACGGAGGGTACAGGAATTCTTCAATCCCCTAAGGAATCTTGAACTTGTGAAGGGTTCTTTTCCCTGAAGCAAGAGAAATTCGATTTGCATCACATACAGCCAGTATCATGGGAGACTTGACCCTGAAAGCCTGAACATCAGGGTTTGTGGCATCTTGAAGTCTTTCCTCTTTAGGCGGAGAAGCTGGAGAAATTGTAGGGAGTAGCCGGCTCATCACCCTAATAAAATCTCGGTGGGCACGGCGGGTAACCTGCAGGTACAGCTTGGTATGCGCTGGCGGACATCCTGCATACAGGGGAATTCTCACTGGACTGAAGAAACTTCCAGCGGTAAACTCATGAGGTCGCTTTGCTCCGCTTGTTCCGCAGTGGGGCTGCCCCCTCCCTACTTTTCCCTTAGCCATGATGGGAATAAAGTAGTGGGAAAGTTTCACAGGCTTAGGTAGTGCGCAGGAAGAAGAAGGTCGGGCGCCATCTTCTGCATCCAAACAGTCGATACTATTCTCCTCATTTCCCTAAATAAAATGTAATGAGGGTAACTCTACCTTATCCTGTAGTTTAATGCAGTTCTTTTTCAGGCGATACCACAGTTGAGACATATATGGAGATGGAACATCACCTTTTTTTTGTAAGAATAATTTTTATAAAATTTTGAAATTTTGACAAGGAAGATTTATCAGGTACAACATAGTGTGATTGCTTTATATTCAAACAGCATACCAAATTAGGTAAATGACAATTTCATATATGTTGTTCTGAATTATAAAAACTCTTAGATTATGTATGAACTTCTTCATCCAAGAAATCACTAAATCAAAGATGGCCTGGCCAGGGCCTACCTACTTAAAGGGGTTGTCTCACGCCGAAACGGGTTTTTTTTTTATTCAATAGGCCCCCCGTTCGGCGCGAGACAAACCCAATGCATGTGTTAAAAAAAAAAAAAAGTTTAGTACTTACCCGAATCCCCGCGCTGCGGCGACTTCTTCCTTACCTTACTAAGATGGCCGCTGGGATCTTCACCCACGATGCACCGCGGGTCTTCTCCCATGGTGCACCGTGGGCTCTGTGCGGTCCATTGCCGATTCCAGCCTCCTGATTGGCTGGAATCAGCACACATGATGGGGCGGAGCTACGAGGACCAGCTCTCCGGCACGAGCGGCCCCATTCACCGCACAGAAGACCGCACAGCGCAAGCGCGTTTAAAATCGCCAGAAGACGCCGATTTTAGACGGATCCATGGCGACGGGGACGCTAGCAACGGAGCAGGTAAGTGAATAACTTCTGTATGGCTCATAATTAATGCACGATGTATATTACAAAGTGCATTAATATGGCCATACAGAAGTATATAACCCCACTTGATTTCATGAGACAACCCCTTTAAAGATGAAGAGGAAGGGAGAGTAGTCGGGATAGAAGGAAGGGGTCCTATCTCGTGGGGTCAGTGTCTGGAGGAGGAGTACACAGCTATGTGGTTATGTTTATAAATGGTAATTTATATGGTGTTTGGAGGCCACTATTTTAGGAAGGGAGTGTGTAGTTTATCCATGGAGTCTAAATTTTCAGAAACCCTTCATGTCTATCTTCGACTATTGATGTTAATTTTCCATTGATTAAATACCAATCCATTCTATGTTTTACTGCCGAAAAATCTAGTGAAACCTTTTTCCACGATTGGGCGATGATTTGTTTTGTAGCTAGGAAAAAAAAGAATATTAGTTTCCTGGAGGCTGAGGGGATGTACTCAATACGCTTATTCAGTAAAGCCGTATTGCAGTAGGTTACTGTGTATATTAATCAGTAGACTCTGATCCAAAATCTTTTAACTCTGGGGCAGGAGCACCAAATTTGGACTGTGTCACCTGGGGATAAACAACCGCGAAAGCAGTTTGGAGAGTAGCCTGGTACTGCATGAGCTATTCAAGTGGGAACCAAGTACCAACGTAATAACACTTTAAATGATGTTTACAGCATTAGTATGTTACGGGCACTTCTATTGGTGGATTTCCAGATCCAGAACCAGTCTTTATTTGAGAGGGCACTACCTATATCTTTTTCCCAGCGTGATACATATGTTAATTGTGCACAATATGATGAATGGACAAGTCCAGAGTATATCTGTGAGATAAGGCCCTTGGCCTGTGGGTACCTGAGGCAATAGGATTCAAAAGGGGTTATTGTCAAAGGGGATTTTGTATTTTTAAGGTAAGAGGATACAAAGTGTTTTAATTGTAGGTATCGGAATATTTCAGAGGACAGCAGATTATACTTTCTCTGAAGGATAGGAAACGAAGTAATGCACTCTAGTGAAAGCAAGTGATATATTTTAGTGACACCATTGTCAGTCCAGGCTTTAAAGGACTGAGGTGAATCACTGCCTGGAGAGAATAATGGATTTTGTAGAAACGGCAGAAAGCGTAAATGGGGAGAGATTAGGTTTCCCAAGTACTTAATGGAGTCCCAGACCTTAAGGGAGTGTTTTGTAATAGGGTTGGTGATATTGGGTCTGTGTATTGGTGGGGTCCATAGAATTGAATCTATAGTTAGTGAGTAGACTTCGGTTGCCTCTAAGGACAGCCAAAGTGGGGCATTACTAGTTGTGTGGAGAAGAGATAACTGGGCTATCTGTGCTGCCTGATAATAATTTGATACCGCGTTTCCCAAAAAGTAGGTCCTACCCCGATAGTAAGACCTACCCCGGTTTTCGAGGGAGGCTTGAAATATAAGGCTTCCCTGAAAATAAGACCTAACTAACCTGCCCCACCCAAAAAAATCAATACTCACCTGGTCCGCGGCATCCCGATGGTCTCCAGTGGCGCTGAAGCAAACTGCAAAGTCCTCCCTCTCTGCTTCTTCTGGTGACGGGATTTTGAATACCCTGCCTCCATCAAAGTGAGCGCTGTGATTGGCTAATTGAGCGCCAGCAGCCAATCACAGCTGGCGTTCGATGAGCCAATCACAGCCATTCAGTGATGTCATTGCCGGAGACCATGGGGACGCCATGGACCAGGTGAGTATAAGACCCCTTCCACCCCCACCCCTCTCGAAAATAACATACTGTGCCTCTTTTGGGGCAAAAATTAATATAAGACATTTTCAGGAACACACGGTATGTTTGGTACACCCAATCCTCCTTTCAGTCTGTGCCTATATAAGGTAGAGCGCGCGAATAGAGTCCTTCCAAATAAAGCGAAGGGACATTTGTTGGAATGTTTTCAAAATGTGCCCTGGTACATGAACTGGAAGAGTTCTAAAGAAATATAGAAATTTAGGAAGGAATGTTATCTTCTAAGAATTTACTCTTCCTATCCACGAAACATGGTAGCGGCTCCAACTTTCTAGGAGCAGCCTGAGTTTACGGAGGAGAGGAATATAATTTTGGGTATATAGAGATGTATAAGAATTAGTTAATCTTATGCCCATGTAATCTAATGACCCCTTAAGCAATTGAAAGGGAAAATTAGATTGAAGTTGAGAGACCAGATTTGGGGTTAGGGTGAGATTAAAGGCTTTAGATTTTGCGTTATTTATTGTCAATCCAGAGAGAGACCCGAAGCTGGACAGTTCCGCCAGTAGATTAGGGATTGTGGTGAGGTGAAAAGATACATTAGATATTCTTATCATTAGAATATCGTCTGCGAACACACAGATCTTGTAATGAACAGATGCAATCTCAATTCCCTTAATATTCAGGTTATTGCGAATTTTGATTGCAAGGGGTTCCATTGCTAAAATGAAGAGTAGAGGGGATAAAGGGCATCCCTGCAGAGTGCCTCGGTGGATTGTTATGGTATCTGATGTAAAACCCTTGTAGCAGACAAAAGCTTTAGGGGATGTATATAGTACTTTTAGCCATGTAATAAATCCAGTAGGGAACTTCCAGTACTCGAGTACTGAGAATAGATACGGCCAATTCAAAGTGTCAAAGGCTTTGTATAAATCCAGAGAGAGCAACATGGCAGGAATGCTCAGGACTGACAGATATGTGTAAGATGAGTAATTTGGCGAATATTATCTGAGGCTTGACAACCCTGAACAAACCCGACCTGGTCTCAATTGATAATTAATGGCAGGGCAGTATTTAGATGTGAGGCTAAGATTTTGGTGAGCAGTTTTAAATCCACATTGGTAAGAGAAATGGGGCGATAATTTTGCTTATCTAATGGGTCATTTTCTGGTTTGGGAATCATTGAGATAGCTGCTAAGAGAAAGGATTGTCCTACTTGGCATCCTTCTCGCATAGCATTAAAATAATTAGCGAGGTGTACACTTAAAATCGAGGAAAACTTTTTATAATATAAAGCTGAAAAGCCGCCAGGGGCTGGGCGTTTATTAACTTTGAGAGTTTTAATGGCGTCTTCTACCTTGTCTGAAGTGATTTCTGATGCTAGAATTTCTATAAATGTTTTAGTAAGCGGGGGAAGTGCAATATCTTGAAAATATGAAGATAATTATTCTGAAGGGAGAGGGGGAGGTTGAGAGTATAATTTAACTAGAAAGCATCGAAATTCGGAGACTATTGTGAGTGGGTTTGCCGTAGTTGTGCCACTTTTGGTACAAAGTCTATAAAAGGGATTCATAGGAGGGTTGGCTATGAGTTTATGGGCCAGAGGTGTGGATTGCTTATTACTTAATATATAGTATTGTTGACGAGACTATCGAATTTTACGTTCAGTAATGTCTGTAAGGCACAGGTTTAGTTCTGTCCTGGCCTGAGAAAGTGCTTTAAAGTTGTTTTTTGATGGCGTTTTCTTAGCCTCCGCCTCTAGCCGTAAGACTTTTTGTTCTAGCTCTAATTGTAGCATAATGCGTTCTCGTTTACATCGGGATGCTAGTTGGATGATGTAGCCTCCGAGCACTGCCTTATGCACCTCCCATAGTGAAATAGCGGAAAAAATGGAGGGAATATTTATTGTAAAATATTTGTTCAATTGCGTAGTCAATGCAGATAAAACCTCTGGGATTGTCAGGAGTGAGTCATTTAAGGACCATGTAGTATTTGTGGGTTTGGTCATTAAATAGCTTCATGTGATTGACATTGGGCTATGGTCTGATCAGGGGACCGTGGGGATATTAGAATTGATTGTCGGTGGTAAAAACTGGGCAGGAACGAAGATATGATCAATATGATCAAAGGAGTGAGGGGCGGAACATCATCACCTTTAGGGCGAGCACCCACTGGCGTTTTTTTACCTGCGTTTTGCGTTTTTCCTGCACAGGCATAGAGATAACATGTGTTCCTGTCCACTGGCGTTTTTTTGCGTTGCGTTTTTAACATAGGAACTGTCAGTTGCATATGTGTCCTTATTTTTCTCCTAATGCACCCATGAATGTCAATGGAAATTAACGGAAAAGCCGCGAAAACGCTGCGAAAAACGCTGCGTTTCTTTCCCGCGGAAAACGCAAACGCCAGTGGGTGGGCGCCCTTACTCTGCATGTTGATAGCCGGCCAAACCTTGTCCTTGATGATGGTTTAGAGGATTTCTTGCCGTGAAAATATTAAAGTAACAAAAATTGACTTTGTGCTTACCACGACCGGATACATGTGGCACAGAGGCGTTTTCATCCAGTTCGTGATGCCAAAATTTCTCCCTGTAGTGTCCGCAGATCAGACCCACAGCCAAGGAGACAGCAGGGGTAGAGACAGTCACTTGTCACGGTGGCTCTACTGTCCACAAAATGGGATGTTAACCGAGCAAAGTTACCTGAAAGTCTTCAGTTGTCACAGGTGATGCTACCGTTCCTTTCCTTTGATGCGGCTCCTGCTTAGAATAATTAAAGGCCACACAAAATAGTACTTTTTTGGACACACCGGGAACGGTCAATTATGTCCGCTTTACTGAACATAATAAATTCAACAAATATTACAATACAATGAGAATAAGCAAGGCAACAGTGGAGGTACACGGGGCAAACATACAAAGTCCACAGTCCCAGTTATCTGTCTTGTTCTCCCGGAATCAATGCTCTCAACACTGGTTTGCATACAGTAACTCACTGATCACTTGCATACGAATGGCTCCTTCTCTCTCTCTCTCAGTACCCGACATTAGCACTGAGGAAGCTTTGCATTTTCCGTTGAGGCAGAACATCTGGTCATCTCTCATCTTCCTCCACTTTCTCCATACACAGAACAATGCTGTCTGTGTGCAGGCAGACTCTCTTCTCTCCTACTCCCTTACAAAGTAAACTAACTCTCCCACTCACTAACTCCCATACATCTTGCAAACATATATTTAAAGCACGATCATGTGACTAACAAGCGATACACAAACTGCTACATTTCCCAGACAATTAACCCTTGCGGTTCTGCAGACATGCACTACACATAACACAGATTCATGCTACAAGCAAAACAAGGGCATTACGAAGGCACAAGACAGACATAGATCATTTGAACACTTCTATTAACTTCAAGCCACTACAGTGACAAGACTGTTCATCTCATCACGCCACAACTCTAATAATTTACATATCTGCCTGAGATGTAACTGCATGCCGAGTTTTGCAGCAAAATGACAGCTTCTTCTAGGGGCAGGATTGTTTTTTTTTTTAGAGTGTGTCTATCTATATATCTAGCTATATACGCACATAGTATATTTGTTGTGGAAATGTCTGTGTGCGGGGCAGTGCTTGGTGACAACACAGTGGCTCACTCTCTTCATATAAAAGTCAGAATAACTTTATTTTCTTCTGCATTCAGCAATAACACAGAAATCCAGTGCAAAAAGACATCAGCCACTGGCAGCACATACACTTTGTGCAATGAAAAATAATAAATGCTTGCGCATCCAGGTGCTAACTCAACAGTAGTACCCACACTCACTACTATACCATGGCCTAACGCCACTACACGTACCCAACAGGGTGTCAGTTTGGGGTCGTCCTCCCATCAGACTTGTGGCCGTACCACAACCTGGTCTCTTACAGATGTTAGGCTTTCCTTCTACTCTTAGGGAGTATCTCAAGCTCTTTAAGCCTGGCTCTGGTTTTCAACAACAGCACTGCCCTGGCTTGTAGTTCTGTTGCAACAAGGAATTGAATGTGCCTGGAGCTTTTAGCTTCTCCAGACGCACCTGCACAGCTGTCCCTGTTGATTAGCATACCTTCAGTACACAGAAGGCATGGTTACAGCCTCATGCAGGCCATTCTGTGCACAGCCTTACCACACTGTGCATAGTTTTTTTTAAAAAAAACAACAAAACTTTATTTAGCCAGAAGTTGATTAACCAACATACAAACATAGGCAGCTGACACCACAGGTGTCAGATTAAGTGGGCAGTACATTGCATGATAAAACAGGATAAGAATAAGCGTTACCTGTATATATGAACTGGATCATATTTTCCTCCAGCAGGTTTCGGGGTATTCTGTAGCTTCCAAATTGTATAGTGTGCACACATCATCGACCAGATCAGACACAAGTGTGGGTCTAAGCTGGGAGAGTCTCTTCAAAGTGTAGAGCCTCAGGCTTTTATTGTAACACATGACACCTGCCCTTTTATGGGCGTGCAACAGATTACATCAGTAACATATAGGATTCTCATTTGTCGGATCATATAGAATCCCCACCTCCCCCTTCCCACACCTCTCTCAAGTCCAATGTACATAGGAGCCTTTGTCTTAACATGTGGTCAAAACTGAAAGTAAGTATCTCTTTGTTGGAGAAGTTTCTGTGTGGGGGATGGGAAAGGGCTGGAAAAACACTCAGTATTGAATACAGGTATACATGTAATACTATGACTTTTAACTCTCAGAGGCTGCTTGTGGAACATATATATATATTAGGCTAACATTATAACACACATCTTTCACCATGCCATTGTCCAGCAATTACTATAATGAAATTATGCAGTCATTAGCCTCTAAGAGTTAAAGTCACTACAGCTGCGTAATACATCTAGTTTAGTACAAATCAATAGACATTTTACACTGACTAATTATCATGTCTATCCCAATCCCCCCTTAAAATGTCTATCCTCTAACTCTTCCCATCAAATTTTCCCAGTTCTCTGCGCGTGAGCCTATAACTGGAGTGCGTTGAAGGTTCGATTTAGAGTCTTCAAGGGGGTGTAGGACTTGTCCACTCCTTCTGGGGATGCATCCAACAAACTCATTGTGGGAGCTGCTTTTCCAGCATCAGTTTCACAGGACTCTCTCTGACACGGGATAACAGAGCAGACTAGAACAAAAAAGATAATCTGTTCACATACAACAGCGACGCCCGTCTGTGCCAGGATCCTTTACCACCCGCTCATCCATGGCGAGTACTGGTCCCAAAGGTTAGCTCTTTTTAGTTAGTGCGGTCAGCTTCTTTAATGGCAACTGCGTCTTTACCCGCGGGTCATGTGTCGTCTGGGATGTAGGTACAACAAGTCTCCCCTATCATCTTACAGACACTCCCCTTTTTAGCTAAAATCATATCTAAGGCCATTCTATTTTGAAAAGTCATAGTCGAGGTAGGTCCTATTGGTCGACTAGTTCCTATAAGGCATCTCTAGTATAATTTATAAACCGCTGCTAATTATAATAAACATAATTAATCCAGTCAACATTTTATTTACCATAATGATCAGGAAAATGGACTCGACTCTAGTTTTAACTTGGTCTCTAATTTTAAAACTCGTCAGGTACCCCCCTTGGCTATCCTATGACGTCAATATACGCGTGTAGATCAAAACTACCACCAGGAGTCTCTCTTCTGACTCTAGTATAATGTTGCAATACTAGTAGTGTGCACAGGTACGCACGGCGTGGGACTCCCTAATCTTCACCCACACCAATGTCCCTCCTGGAGATAGCCCCGAAGGTGGACACGTCCAGGCCGCTGACACTGACCCTACACTACCTAGTGACAAGACTGGGAGGAACCGCCGTACCTATGCGGAAAACAAGGATAGACCAACATGACAGGATAACAACAAAACATAGACTGAGTTAGATCGAGATAAATTAACTATTGGGGGTAACCTCATTATCCTCAATGCTGTCTGACAGGATGTGGAGGAGCATAAGGGCTTTACTAAGGCACACTGCCCTGTCCAATTACCCTCCAGGCGGGTCCTCTACCTCATGTCTCCACAAAGCCAGTAAACGTCTCCTAAGGACTGGACCTGATTCTGGATCCATTCCCCTCCTATCGTACCGTAGGACGAGCAATACCCGTTAGTGAGTTCCCCAAAAATCTCCCTCCATCCTGCCTTTTTGCCTGGCAGGTGTAGTTTCCAGGGTAGTCAGTAATACTCTCTCCGGTGCAAAACACTTAAGTAGTTATAGAGTATTGCTTTTTTCACTTCTCACAAGCAGTGTAATTAGCGGAAATGTTCGTGAAGAGACTAATAAACCACTCTTCAGCATCTACAGGGAGATTTAGGGGGACCATCCCGAGTGTGGTCGGGCATTACCGCACACGCAACAGTTAGGCCGCCTGCAGACGAGCGGGTCGGATCCGGCGGCGAGAATTCTCGCCGCGGGACCCGACCTGAGCACCTGCAGAGACGAGCGCGTACTCACCCATGCCCGGCAGCCCCAGCTCTTTCATGTGCCGGCGCATGCGCAGACCGGAGCCGGCGGCCGGGTGAGTGACGTATCTGCGAGCCCCGCACAAAAATAGGACATGCCGCGGTTTGTTTGCCGCGCGACATTTCGCGCGGCCAAACCGCGGCTGCCTGCATAGGAGTGCGTGTTGTAATGCCGCAGGATTTCCGCCCGTGTGCAGGCGGCCTTAGACTTGTTGCTCCTGTTAGCATTGTACCTCATCAACTCCAACCAGATAAAGAAAAGAGAAAAAAACGGTAATCCTGCGCTGCTTTATGTAGAACAAAGACCGATTCTTTTTAAAAGATTACAATGGTCAATATCAGTTTATAGTCAAAAAACATTTATTATTACAATCTAAGGTCACAGCCTCCGCAACACGAGTCATGTGACGAAGCCCCGTACGTCGGCTCTCAAAGTTGACTCGGAGGAGCTTCATAGGACATTAGGAGGTAACGTCATCATCCATGGCCCAAGATGGCGCCTTACACCGGAACTAAGCACAACTCCGGTGACCTTTCGGGGGAAGGGTGTAATTGTTTATTGTGCTATATATACTTGGTTTTGTTGGTCTTATGTATGCTTGAGAAAGACGTCTTGCACGTCGAAACGCGTTGCATATTTGTTCCGCAAGTATCGCATATTTGTCTTGCAAGTATTTACTTACTTTTTATATGAGGCTGTGACCTTAGATTGTAATAATAAATGTTTTTTGACTATAAACTGATATTGACCGTTGTAATCTTTTAAAAAGAATCGGTCTTTGTTCTACATAAAGCAGCGCAGGATTACCGTTTTTTTCTCTTTTCTTTCTCTTTGTATGATCCGACCTCTTATGAGGCATGGATTTTTTTGGGTGACACCTGCAGCTCTCCAGTGAACTATAATTCAGTGGATTTCCTGTTAAAGAAAAATGCTATATGCCTACCTGGACACTGGGTGCTGACATGTTTACCCTAGGGTGACATGTCTGGCACCAGGTGAGTTGATACAATATACTATTGATTGTCTGGAAAAGTGTTTGGCGCTCTCCTTGACTCCTGTTTTATCAACTCCAACCAGAGATTCTGGTCAGAGTAGCCAGTCGCTACTGTCAAGGTGTCCTCAAAGGTAGGGTCGGCTATGATCATCATGTTTGTCAAGGTCTTTATCTTACGGCGGAGGGGGTTAATTATGGGCATGGGACTAAGTGAAGGCTTCCATTCGGGTGCATCTACCATATCCCTTATTTTAAACTTCCCTAAGGGATCTGTCCTCCCGTACCGGTATGTCCCCAGACTGTAAGTCCCCCGGGCTTGGATCTCCCACGGTTAATGTAAAAACCGCATTAAAACCAAGCAACATACTAAGTTCAGCCTTCCAATACCTGCTGTCCTTATTATTCTCAAGGAGGGTTATACGACTAATTAGGGATTTCCCGCTCTTATCTTTTTTATTTTAAGGCACTTCGTGGTTTATAGGACCAGTCTGTTCCTGTGTTCCATCCCACTAATCCCCAATAACGGCAGTCTTCTCCCCAGACATTATCAGTGGCGCAAACATATTGTATTCCCCGGGTATATAAGTCATATAACCAGTTGGACTGGGCTAAATCTGGCCTGCGGTGGGATCTTGCGCCTAGACACGGGACCACAGTACAATAGTCGATGGGATATGCGGCTTCTTGAGTGTTGGACGAGTTATACCAGAAGGTAAACATACCCTCATATTCTTCCGACTAAGGATTCCAGTTGCCACCCTCCTCTCTCACTAGCCCTAACCAAAGTAATGTCCTTGGCACAACTAAGACTGGTCTTCCGGATCTGAAGCTTTCTTACAGTATGAAGCATGGATCCATGTAAGTCTTTCGGCTAGTTTCACAGCTGTGGCAGTAGTCAGAAGCACCTGGTAGGGACCATCAAATCGGAACTCAAGAGGGTGCTTCCTGAGGAACTTCTTGACGCACACCCAATCCCCAGGCTGCAAGTTATGTGTCCCAGTGTCTGCCTCTGAGTCTGGAAGAGAACACCTGTGCATAGGCTTTGGTTAGTGCTTTAACAACGGAAATCACATACTTAGTCAACACATCAGATTGTAATTGTAACTACTGAAGATAGTAACAACCTAGCCTTGGGGCTAGCCCAAACAATCTCGTAGGGAGATAATTCATGATCCCCCCTGGGTTCATATCTAACACTGAATATGGCTATTGGATGACAGTCTTTTCAAAGTGGCGTCATTTTTAAGTATCTTACTTTTTAGTGTGCCACTAAGTCTCTCCACCTTTCCACTACTCTAAAGATGGTACAGTGTGTAAAAGGCCTGGGATACACCCAGAGCAGACATGACATGTTACATTCACCTGCGAAGTTTATACCTCTGTCTGACTCTGAATCACTTCTGGTACACCATATTCACAGTTTACCTCGTTCATGAGCTTCTTTGTGGTTACCTACTTGTTTGCCTTGGTAACAGGGTCGGCCTCCAACCTGCAAAGACATCAACAACAACAAGCACGTATTCGTACTTCCCAACAAGTGGGAGCTGAACGTAGTCAATTTGCAATCCCTGAAATGGGTAGAGTGGCCCCGGCAAGTGTGATGTGGCAAATTTACTTCTGCCCTGACTCACCTATGGCATAGATCATGCTAAACTGGACAAATGATGCAGCAGCTACAGAGAACCCAGAAGTCGCCCGTCCTCTTTCAAGTGTCGTCGTCATTGCTGCTTTACTAGGTGGGTCTTTCCGTCCATCAGCTGGGCCATCATGGGATACAGGAACTGTGGTGGGCAAATGCTGTTGACTGTTCACCATACGCTGTCCTGTTTCTGCTGCTCCCATATTAGTCCATTTATTCTTTCCTTCCTTGCTGGCTTGTAACTGTAAAGTCTTTAGCATATCAAAGTCCAAATTTTTGTCAATGTCCAAAGTTTTTACCACTGACTTATGCTGTCAGTATCTTTTCTTCTTTCTTCCAGGGCTTGAGGGCCGCTGCCTTTGCTGTGCTGTTGGCGAGGGTGTCGTCTCTCGCTTCTCCAGTGTAGGAATCGGTGCGAACTCTCAACTTTGTCAGGTAGAAGTAGGGCCTCCATGAGACTCTGCACCGCTGCACCATTCTCAATTGGCTGTCCTGCTAAGGTAAAAACTGTCTGGCCTTCCATATTGGGCCGTAATCATGAGCTATGCCAGATGCATACCAGGAGTCAGTGTAAATGGTCGCCGTCTTACCTTTCGCCACTCTACACGCCTCAGTGAGGGCCTTCAGTTCCGCTTCTTGTGCTGAGACATGCGGAGGCAGAGCTTCTGCTTCTAGGACATCTTGTTGTGTGACCACTGCATATCCGATGTGGAGTCATCAATCCTCACCCTGGTACCATCTGCAAAAAGCTCAACATATACATTGTCAACAGAGGTTCCGGTAACTGTTTGCATACCTACAGTTTCTTACTGTATTAGTACTAAATAATTGTATTGATGTTCTATTTCACATGGCTCAGAATCTCGTAGCACAAAATCATTTATTTCCTTTGTATCTTATTTCATTTATTTATTTATTTTTTTAAAAACCCAATAGCTGATCTACAACACCTAGATCATCTATGACCCAGATCACCTATGCCTCCCCCCTTTTGAACCGGAATACTCAATGGAAAAAGAGTAATCGCGTTCAAACTAGTACAATGTTGAAAAAGGAAACCAAGAGGCACAAAAACAAGCACTTTGTAGGTCAAGGTGACATTGTATGCAGCGAAGCCTGAGCAAAAATATACTTTTGATTTTTTTTCCCTCTTTTTCCTCTTCATGTCGCAGTTAGCATTTTTTAACACAAGGGGGCGCAACACAAGCAAAATTTACAATCACCCAGTGTAATAGTATTTCAAGGAACGTCAATGTTTAACTTTCACTCTCCTGTCGGAATATAATGATAGCTTCAGTGTAGACTGACACTAGAATATACAAAAGACTTAAGGAAAAAAAACTAAAGAATACGGATGAATTGACATCCTACTCTGAGCAATTCAGTCCCTCTTTCTCACATAACTAAAATTACTTCATCAAATTGCGTGAAAAAGTTTGCTGGGTGACTATGGGGAAATTATTCCATCTGTAGGAGCCTTCATTAACATCATCTGTCTGAACATCCATTGGAGAAGCAGGCAGTGGAAAACAGCCCCTGGGAACACACCATGAGAGAGCGTCCCCTTTCATGGATCCCTGGCCTCTGTCCCCCATGCATCAACTCCAATCTTCCATACGCTATAAACCAGCTTAGTCGTCTACTATGTCCCAAGCTGCATCTTCACAAAGGTTTGTTTCCCTGAACTTATCACACATCCAATGTGGCCACATTTTGGAGTGTAACAAAGTCTGGTCAAACAAAACCTTACTTCAGACAATCATGATGTTAGCACTGGATACAGTGGCATTGAGGAATGTAGGCCTCCCAAGTGCAGCAAAATGGCCGCCAGAGGCAGAAAGGGGTGGGGCTACAAATCTCCCAGGTGAAGCAACATGGCTGCTGGAGGAGGAAGGGGCAGGACTTAGTGCTATCCCGGATTGGAATGGCCAGAAGTAACATCACACACCCTGAAAGTGAACACATGGGGGGAAAGTAATTTCAGGGTGGGGGCAGAGCTCACCACACTTGCTGCAGAAACACTGCAAGTACAGCCGCCATTATAGGGAGGGGCTGTAGTCAACACAAAGGCATTACAGTGTTCATGATACAGTCAATACACATCCCCCACTATACTTTCTCCTCTTGAATCTCTTTCCTACATTATACCTTCTCCTAGCAATCTAATACACCTTTCTTTCTGCTTATCTGTCCATAACCCGACATTTCTTTCTGCAACTTTTCCTGATCCTTTTCTTGTAAAACATTTCTACATGTTTTGCATGTTCCAAAAAATCCTGCACTGATCCCGTATTCTATTCTGCCTGCTTATTCTATCCTATTTGAAATTCCTGGACACAGTAAAACTCCTTTACCAAATTCCACCTCTTCTTATATCCATCGTAAATTACAATGCACATTAACACTACAAAACACAAGACAAAGGGAACAAACGGGTTATCTGGGAAATGCTTTCAGTGGCTTAACTTCAGTCCACTCTCTTATCAGTAACCCTCCCCCAATAATAAACACTGCACATTCTTTAAACTAAACGTCTGAAACACACAAAGACTTATGATTATTTTCAATGACCAAGAGCTTCTGGAGCCTTCAGCCGACACACAACACGGCGGCTATAATTCTCCGCGTATATACCTTTTCACATATGAGAACATAACACGCTCAATCATACAGGTAAATACACCTTTTTTAAACCCTGCGTATCCCTTCACATATGAGAGCACATAACACGCTCAATCATACAAGTGCATACGCGTATCATAAATTTTCCTGACCTCACACTAGTTACCTAGGAGTAAGTGTCTCTCTGGCACGCTC
The DNA here is from genome assembly GCF_035609145.1 of Eleutherodactylus coqui. Classification (NCBI taxonomy): domain Eukaryota; kingdom Metazoa; phylum Chordata; class Amphibia; order Anura; family Eleutherodactylidae; genus Eleutherodactylus; species Eleutherodactylus coqui. The sequence continues at coordinate 119,116,918 of NC_089839.1, read as the reverse complement.
CCTCAGACTTAAACAGTCAAGTCTGCCCTTCTGACACATTAACCCTCACAGAATTTATCTCTTGGTCTTGTATACACAATCTTTAACCGTCTCAGACATATCATACCCAGCATACAGAATACCCCTTGGGCAGGATAAAACTGTGTTTTTTTTCCGAGCAGAAAGGACTATATTACCTGCCTTTCATTGATTTATCACTCTGGATTAGACATAGGCAGATTGACAGTTAGAAATCAGCTTGACACAGGTAGATAAAGCAATCTTACCGCGTTCTGTAGATTTTCGGGCCCCTGAGCTCTACGTGTCATCTGCCGATCTCTGTATTTTTCCAGAATGAAAGAAATCAAAAATCTCTACTCGGCCCACCACAGGGACACCAAATTGAACTGGATCATATTTTCCTCCAGCAGGTTTCGGGGTATTCTGTAGCTTCCAAATTGTATAGTGTGCACACATCATCGACCAGATCAGACACAAGTGCGGGTCTAAGCTGGGAGAGTCTCTCCAAAGTGTAGAGCCTCAGGCTTTTATTGTAACACATGACACCTGCCCTTTTATGGGCGTGCAACAGATTACATCAGTAACATATAGGATTCTCATTTGTCGGATCATATAGAATCCCCGCCTCCCCCTCCCCACACCTCTCTCAAGTCCAATGTACATAGGAGCCTTTGTCTTAACATGTGGTCAAAACTGAAAGTAAGTATCTCTTTGTTGGAGAAGTTTCTGTGTGGGGGATGGGAAAGGGCTGGAAAAACACTCAGTATTGAATACAGGTATACATGTAATACTATGACTTTTAACTCTCAGAGGCTGCTTGTGGAACATATATATATATTAGGCTAACATTATAACACACATCTTTCACCATGCCATTGTCCAGCAATTACTATAATGAAATTATGCAGTCATTAGCCTCTAAGAGTTAAAGTCACTACAGCTGCGTAATACATCTAGTTTAGTACAAATCAATAGACATTTTACACTGACTAATTATCATGTCTATCACATATACATGTTCATTTCTTCTTGATATATAGTGCCAGGCTAGAGCTTTTTTTTCCTTTTTTTCAAACTTAAACTTTATCAATTGTTACTAAACAACAATTTAACCTTGAAATGAATTAGCTGTAATCAACCAGGAAAAGAGAAAAATGAGAAAAGAAATTAAGGAAGTTTAAAGGGAACCCCCCCCCCCAACCCAACCCTCTGGCACGACTCTTCTAAGGAAAATTGTGTAAACACAAAAAGGTTCTAAGGATAGGGTTTTAACTTGGGGAACAAGTTGAACAGATGTCCTTCATTGTGTCCTTCCCTCTCCCTCACTCTCTATCACCTAGCTAGGCTCTCCCGACGCCGTCGCAGAGCAACTCACCCAACCACCCCAAATCTTATCAAACTTTTCAGGACATCCCCTGGCCATGTATATCAGTTTGTACATCGGGATTTTGGCGTTGACCACCCGAACCCATGCATTCCTGGTCGGCCTCCCAGGGTGCTTCCAGTTAAGTAAAATGACTTTTTTGGCATAGAAAAGTAGCAACTTGTACAGTGTATGTGTTGCTGCGGCCACCGGCAGGTCTCCCACAAGCCCAAATAGGCACGTTCCAGGATGCATGATCCTCGGTGCCCCCAGATGCGTTTCCATGAAGACAAGCACGTCTCTCCAGTAGTCCTGCAGGACTGCACACTCCCAGAACACGTGCATGACCGTCCCATCCGCAGCCAGGCATCGCGGGCACGTTGCAGTAGAGAGCAGCCCCATAGTACACAATTTAGAAGGAGTGTAATATATACGGTGTAGGAACTTGACTTGGATGAGTTTGTCTCTCGCGCTAACCAGGGGGGGGGGGACCGGATCCACCTAGTATATCCTCATCCTCCCCTTCGGTCAGGTCAGGGATATCCCCCTCCCATCTCCGCACGGCCCTCTCTCCCAGCGGGGCCAGATGTTGCGCTATATGGGTGTAGAAGCTCGACAGCGGTTTGACAAGATTGCACATCTGCGCCAGGCCCTCCAGCCGTGTCATGGATAGTGGGATAGACAGACCTCCAAACTGAGCCCTGGCCGCGTCTCGCAGCTGGTAATATCTAAAGTAGGAGTTTTCAGGCAGGCCATGGGCTATTCGTAGCTGTAGAAAGGTGCAGAGTGTACCCTCACTGACCACATCCGAGAGGACATTGATGCCCCAATGCCTCCAGAAGGCAGGCTCTGGGAGGCGCTGGAAGTGTGGCAGTTTGGGGTTATTCCAGAGGAGTGTGTGGGGATCGCGCAGTCTCCCCCTCAGTGGACAGTCTTGTGACCCGATGCCAGATTTCCAATGTTACCAGCATGGAAGTGGGCAGGGGAGCAGTCGAAGATGAGGGGCCGCTCAGCAGCAGCCCCCGTAGGTTCTGAGCACGGTCCACCATTCTCCGCTCCAGACTCACTGCCGGGTTGTAGTCTGACGAGGATAGCCACCACCCCGCATACACCAGCTGGCTAGCCAGATAGTAGTAATAGAAGTGTGGTAGGGCTAACCCTCCCCCGCTTGGCGGGAGGCACAGAGTCTCCAATCTGATCCTGGGTGTGGTGCCCCTCCACAGTATACGTAACACAACCCCGCGGAGCGTAGTGAAGACTTTTTTTGGGACTAACGTAGGGGAGTTATGCAGTATGTACAGAAATTTTGGTAGCAGTTTCATTTTTAGCAAGTTTATTGTGCCCACCAGGGTAAGCGGGAGAGAAGCCCAGCGTGTCGCCACCTCCTCGGCCCAGCCCAGGAGAGGGACCAGGTTGGAGTTGTAGAAAGTGGATAATTCTGCTGTCACCTTTACACCCAAGTAGGTGGTCTGGGTTGTCCAGCTCAGCGGGGTGGGCAGGGGAAGCTCAGCGGCCACAGGGTCCACCGCCAGTAAGTGCGTCTTGTCCCAGTTGACCTTAATGCCTGAATGCGTACCAAGTGCGCCGAATATGGCCAGTGCTGCGTTAAGAGAGGCCTCCGGGTCTTGAAGGAAAAGAAGGGTGTCATCTGCATAGAGTGCTATGCGCTCTTCGTAGTTGTTTAGTTTAAATCCTTTCACTATTGGTGACGTTCGGATTTGGATCGCTAGAGGCTCTATGGTGAGGGCAAACAAGGCGGGGGACAGAGGGCAGCCCTGTCTTGTGCCTCTGCTCAAGGAAAACTGGGCAGAAACATGTATGTTAGTCTTGAGGTTGGCTACTGGGGAGTCGTATAGAATCTCAATCCATTTAATAAAAGTTGGCCCAAATCCGAACCGCCGCATCACCGCCCATAAGTACTTCCACTCCACTGAGTCGAAGGCCTTTGCCTGATCTATAAATACCAGAGTGCGCTTCCTGCAGTTAGTATGCTGGTATGATATGTGGTTGAAAAGCCTTCTCAGGTTCATGTTCGTGCTTTTGCCAGGCATAAAGCCGGACTGGTCAGCGTGTATGATCTCTTTCAGTACTGAGTTTATACGCGTCGCCAGTATTTTTGCAATTACTTTAACGTCATTATTAAGGAGGGAAATAGGGCGGTATGAGCCACAGTCCGTGGGGTCTTTTCCAGTTTTAGGGATCATTATTATTAGGGCTTTACGCATTGTGTCTGTTATTGCCCCCTCCTGCAGAATAGAATAATATAATGTGAGAAGTCGTGGGGCCAGGGTTTCCACGTTTTTCTTATACCATTCCCCAGGGAGCCCATCCACACCCGGTGACTTCCTATTGGGAAGGGCCTTTATGGCTTCCGTTATTTCTTCTATGCTCAGATCTCTATCCAGGGGGGCCGCACTGTCTCGGTTCAGCAGAGGGAAGGGAATGTCATCTAGATACGCCTGAAGCTGCGCATCAGTGCAGCTCAGTCTGGAGGTGTATAAGTCCCTAGTATTGGGCGAACGCTTGATTAATTAGTTTGGGATCGTTTAGTAGGGTGCCCGAGCTATCTCACACTGCTGTGATCGGCGGCAGTGTCTGATCCTCTCTAGCTAGGTAGGCCAGTAAGTGGCCTTTCTTGTCTCCCTGATCAAAGATCCGGTGGCGGGAGTACAGAAGTTTTTTCTTGGTGTATTCAATAAGTAGTCATTTATATTCCCGTCGCAGGGCACCTAGGGTTGAAGTAGTTTCCGGGGAGGGATCTGCTATGTGTCTGGCCTCTGCTAAGTCAAGGCGGCGTTCCAGGTCCAAGCGGCTGGCTCCCAGGGACCTTCTGTGTTCGGCTATGGCCGAGGCAAAGGATCCCCTGGTGAAGGCTTTAAATGCGTCCCATACCACCAACTCCGGGGACGTTCCCTCATTAACCTCCCAGTACATTTCAGCCTCTTGTTCTACATATTCGTGTACTTCTCTTTGTTCTAACCATAGTGGGCTGAGTCTCCACATAGGGCGACTGCCCTCAACTCCAAGGTCAAGAACCAGTTGGAGCGGGGAGTGATCTGAAATGCCTCTAGGCAGGTAGGATATGTCGCGGACCATGGGGAGGCAGTCTGGGGAGCCAAAACACAGATCTATATGCGAGAAGGCATTGTAGGTCGGGGTGTGACATGAGTAGGCTCTGTCGTGTGGGTGCCGCGCACGCCATATTTCTTGCAATAAATAGGAGTCGGCCCACCCAGGCAGTCGAGCCCGTGCGGAAGCAGCTGGAGTGAGACGGTCCCGCACCGGGTCTAAGATCAGGTTAAAGTCTTGGGGCCCCCTCAAGGAGGACCACTCTTGCCATCATCTCATGGAGTATTTCAATATTTGCGGGGGGTGGTAGGTAAATGGTTACTATTGTGAGAAGGCGACCGTGAAAGGTGCCCTGTAGAATCAGGTAGCGCCCCCCAGAGTCTATATGTATTTGACGAAAAGCAAACTGGGCTGACTTAGCCACCAGGATGCTGACTCCTCGGGCATAGTTTGAATAAGTCGCATGGTATGCTGCGCCTATAGTTGCTCGCTTAAGCACCAGTGTCCTCGAACCTCTAAGGTGTGTTTCTTGGAGTAGTATCATGTGAGGGGAGTGAGTTTTGAGGAAGTCAAAAACCAGCGCTCTTTTGACTTTAGAATTTAGGCCCCTGACGTTCCAGGAGACCAATTTTAAGTACATACTAGCCATTGTCAAAGAGCTGGACATTGTTCCCACAAGTTCCCCGTAAAGCGTTTAAGAGAGAGTCGTGCCAGAAACAACCAGTAAGAGTTACAGAGTAGACCAAAATCTGTTCACATTTGCTAACCTCAAACCAATCCCTCCCTTCCCACCCTACCGATCCCCCCGAACTTTGGACAGGTTTCGATCCCATAACTCACAACTTTGTAGGGGGTGTAAGGCCTAGCCCCCAGAGAGAGTCAACAACAAACTAGGACAGGAGAATGAAAAACAACAGCGGTTGTTGGAGAAGAGGGTAAGGGGGAAAAGGAAAAAAAAAAGGGAGGGGGGGAGAAAAGGGGGAAGGGTGGGGAGGGGAGCGGGGTCGCCTTCCATAGTTACAGTGCAAAAAGAAAGGGAAGCATTGGCCGGCCAGCCACATCAATTACGTATTTTTGGAAGTCTCACGGCAAGGACCAGTTTTGTTCAAGCCAGTTTAGGACATCCTCTGGTCTTTCAAAAAAATGGGAACGGTTATCCTTGACCACCTTTAGCCTAGCAGGGTATAGCATGGCGTAGACGAGTTGTTTTGAGCGTAGCATTTTCTTTGCTTCTGTGAATTTTTGTCGCCTCTGCTGCACCTCTAGGGAAAAGTCCGGAAAGATGCGGACTGTTTGTCCGTCGACCCTTAGCGGTTCTCTCTCACGGTTAAGTGCCAGGATTTTGTCTCTGTCCCTGTAATTAAGCAGCTTTGCAATGAAGGTGCTTGGGGGCCCCCGGGCGGTGGAGCCCTTGATGGGATGTGGTGAGCCCTCTCAACGCAAAATAGGGGGGACAGAGAGTTAGGGCCATACTCCTGCTTGAGGAGCGATTCCAGGAAGTCGCAAGGATCTCTGCCCTCAGCGCCCTCCAGCAATCCTATAAATCTGAGGTTGCATCTACGCAAGCGGTTCTCCATATCGTCCAAATTCTTCCGCTGCGCCGTGAGGTTAGAGTTGAGGGTGCGCACCTGATCTGAGAGTAGTGTAACAGTGTCCTCCAAGTTAGAGACTCGCGTCTCGACCTCTGTTGTGCGCTCTCTCAGCGTTTGGACGTCCGCTCGCAGTAAACCAAAGTCCGACTGTAGTGCATCGATTTTTTCTGTGAGGGCAGAGCATGACTCTGTGATTGCCTTTAGTACGTCGGCAATAGTCGGGCCGGATACAGAGGGCGAGGCTGGTGCGATTCCCTCAGAGGGTGCGTTCTGTGGGCTGGAGGGCGCGTTAGGTCTGGGCTCCGTTGAGGTGCTGGGCCGAGAGTATTGCTGCAGCTTACTGGTTATTTTGGCTTGCTTGCTGGGCGCCATCGCGCTAGGGGATAGTAGTAGGGGATGTCCGCCGGCTTGAACTTATGGGATGTCACAGGGGGGGATTCATGCGCAGTTTAGGCTTTAGTGCATAGCTACTGGGGTACAGTCATAGTGTAGTAGTATCTATGTGCCGCCGACGCGCCACCCCCAGACGGCTGTACGGGGCTCAGTCTGTAGGTGTATGTAAGACAATGGGTTATAGTCCCGGAGTGTCTCTGATGGAGAGGTCCGCGGGTCCAAGTCCCTCTCCGCCTCTCGCACTAGCCGTCAAGAGGCGAAGTGCATCAGGAGGGGGGCAGGTAATTGCCTCTGCTCCTCTCTGTTTAGGGGTAAATTGCTCTCCCGGGGGAAGGGGGGGGGGGCTCCGCGTGCAGTGCTCCTCTCTGTGTATATGGCTTCTTCAGCGCACCCCCACTGTCCCTTTCTCTTCTGCGGCTCCCCTTACACCCCTTATTTCCCCTCTGCTAGATGGTGTTTGGCTGGGGGGGAGGGGTAGGGGCTGCCCCTTGCTGTGACCAACGGCCTGGGATGATAGCCGCAGGGAGCCCACTCCAGGGGGCTTCTGGTGCCCCAGATGCAGTGTTACAGTCCTGTGGGAGTGGGGGAGCACGGGGGGGGGGGGGGGGCGCCGCCGCGTCACTCGCCCGGTCTGCCGCTGTATGGAGTAGGCAGCCAGCCCTCTCCACCTCCGCTGGTGCCTCTGTTGTGGGCCCCGCTTTGGCCCACTGAGCAGGGGAGCTCGCAATATAGCACTTCCGGTCGCAGCTCCGGCACTTCCGGTCGCGGCCAGCCGGCACTCGAGTCCGGGGATCTTCAGGCCTTGTAGGCGTTCCTTCTCGGAGGAGACCCAGAAAGGTCTCTAAATGCTCCCACCGGGTCAGGGAAGTCAGTGCCGGCCTCCTGAACGCTGTCCCAAGTCTCCAGCGTGCGGGATGTCACAGATTAAGGCGGGCGCAGAGCGGAGCTTCTCCAGGCCTGTCTTCTCTCATGGGCTGCTAGGCCACGCCCCCACACTGTGCATAGTTGACATATGTACAGATACCTCTATACATGTGTGTCGTCTGTCAAAGATAGATAACTCCGATCATTTCAGTTAACCCTTTACATGCCATTGTCAATTCTGACAGTGGCATCCAAAAGGCCCACAACAAGATCGTGGGGGCCTGTTCAGGTATCATGACAGCCTGGAGCCTCGTCAAGGCTCCCAGGACTGCCATGTATTTCTGCCTAATAAGCCACATCTATGAAATACAGTATATTGCAATCCTGAGGTATTGCAGTATAGTGTATAAGTGATCAAACGATTGCTAGTTCAAGTCCCCTATAGGTCTGAAATAAAGTAAAACTTAGTTAAAGGTTTTCAAATTATTAAAAAAAAACAACAAAAAAAAAACATTTAAAGTTTAAGAAACGAAACAAGTAGTGGCATTTGCCAATGAGCTCCTGTTGTTTTTATCTTCTCCTGCACAAAACTGCATCCACCTCAAATCAATATGGATAACTTTGCGATTAATTCAGAAAAATTGGAAGCCCTTATCCTGCGGGCCAAGTGAGTCCCTCCTGGAGTGCAAACATATCACTTAAATAGGTAAGGTCTCATATCCAATAACTCAGAGCTATAATCCCACACAATATACACAGTTTTTAGCCAATAAATATTGACCCATACATTACTTACCTTACAGAGTTTTGGCAAAGACAAATTTCACTCTGTCATTTTCTGGTAGGGTCAATATTCTAAAGAAGATTATGTTTCTGAAATTATTATATTTATTACAATCCCTACCTATTTACATAAAACCCAAAGACGGAAAAAGATTAGCATACTCTTCAGATCCTTTATGTATGATCCAGAGGAGTAGTACCCTGGAAGTCTATGCCCAGGACCCCTACCCTGAAGAGAGAGAAAGTGAGTATGAAGAAGAGAAGAAGGAGAGTGAGTCCGCTGTGCAGTGTCTAGTAGCTTCCCAAAAGTGAGTGTTCAGTGGAGTGTTCAAGTCCTCCTCTGGAGTGTGTGTGTCCAGGAGCGAAGTCATACAGATAACTCGACTGTAGGTCTGGTGCCATTCTGTGTTTCCTCCCTGACCCCCGTCCTTGTATTTCATGCACTAATGTGTGAAATTACCCACAAAAAATTGTGAGCCTGTATTAAGCTATATAATTCAAGTAAAGTTCAGGTTGTTGACCGATCCCAGCAATTGAGTTTATCAAGTTAACCATGTGTGGACTTTCTTATTTCCCGTCGGATATCCCTCGGAGTAAGGAACAGAGGCATCACTCGTGACAGAATTCTTCAAGTCCACTACATCATTTATTCAGGTAACTGCTACCCTAGTGTTGCCTGGAGAGGTCTGTCAGTGCTTTAGCCAAGGGTTACATGCATCCCTCAGGGGAGGAGTTGGTAGTGCCACCATGACAACCCTAAAAGCTACCCTGCCATCTCCTCAGTGATGTGCCTTGCGCCTCGGTCGCCGCACTGGCCTGGCCCCCGGCACTAGTTCAGGTGTCGGGCAGTCTGGAGCTCCAGGCATTGCATTGCTGGGAAGGGGTACATATTGGGTACTCCCCACGTCCACCTGCTTCTTTAGGCATTGTAAAAAAAAAAAAGGATAAAATAGGTCAGCACTACCGAATGGAAATATATCTCAAAAGAAATATATAGGTGCATGTTAAACCATGGCTGCAACATACAGTAAAAGCAGAAACCAAAAATTGCAACAGCATGCAAAATAAATTTACTATCAGAGGTATACATACCTATAATCAATACTCTAACCCCGTGATGGCGAACCTATGACACACATGTCAGTACTGACACGCGTAGCTATAGTTGCTGACACGCAGCCTCTGTCGGCCGTTCACCCCGTTAGTGAATACTAGCAGGGGCTGTGGCTCCCCTGCTTGTATTCACTAACCAGCGCTACTACCGGTAGCAGCGCTGATCCCAGCGCACACTGTGATGTCATTGTGCAGCCGGGATCCTCCTCCACCATCCCCCGACTTCTCTTACCACTTGGTTCCGTGAGAGCATCCGGGGGAGGAGGCGTCCGGCAGCACACTGACGTCAGTGTGCACCGGAGATCATCTCTGTTAGAGGCGCGGAGGGCAGTGGAGGACCAGAGCTTTCAGGATGTGGATGTGGTGAGTGCATGGGTCTTGGGGAGCCGCTGTCACTGCTGTGGGGGGCACTGTCACTGCTGGGGGGCCACTGTTGCTGTTGGAGGGCCACTGTCACTGCTGGGGGGCCACTGTGGGGAGCACTTTCGCTGTTGGGGGGGCCACTGTCACTGCTTGGGGGCCGCTGTGGGGGGCACTTTTGCTGCTGGGGGAGCCACTGTCACTGCTGGGGGACCGCTGTGGGGGCACTGTCACTGCTGGGGGCCCGCTGTCACTGCTGGGCACCGCTGTACAGGATGCTGTCGCTGCTGGGGGGCCGCTGTGCAGGGTGCTGTCGCTGCTGGGGGGCCACTGTGGGGGTCCACTGTCGCTGCTGGGGGGTCCGCTGTCACTGCTTGGGGCCTGCTTGGGGGTCGCTGTCGCTGCTGGGGGCCCGCTATGGGGGGCACTGTCGCTGCTGGGAGGCCGATGTAGGGGGCCGCTGTCACTGCTGGGAGCCGCTGTGGGGGGCACTGTCACTGCTGGGGGCTCATCATTACTGAGATAAGTGAGGGAGACGCTGTGAGAGGCAAGGGCCTGTGCTATGGGTGTTTTGGGTTTACTAAATACAGTTATATATTACAATTATACATTTTTGTTATTGAAACTATAAATATCGCGAATTTATGGATTTTTTTCTCTAAGTGACAGACCAACCGAGTTATGCTAGTTTTTTTTGCGAATTGTGGCACACCGAGCTCAAAAGGTTGCCCATCACTGGTCTACACTATAGCGAGCTGTACAAGCCCCTGTAAATGCAAAGCCAGGGAAAGTACAAGCAGCCCTATTATAGTTACTCAATTTTCTGCTAGGCTAATCCTTTGGAATCCTTGAGTAATCCTAGACCAGAGACAGAGTGTTGAAGTGGAACTGTATGGGTTATTCAAGTGTTCGAAGCAATGTTAACTTAAATGCAAGATAAGTCTGCACAACTGTGAATTGTAACTGTTAATCCGTGCCTTTACAAAAAGCTAGTAAACTGTGTACCTTCGGTTTGCAAAAAAGCTACGTTAAGTCCTTTCAATTATTTCAAAACCATCTGCTGAAGTTCACTCCCCCCCCCCAAAAGGTACTGGGGTGATGTGACAACACCATTAGAACAAACTGTTAGCGCTCTTGCACCTGTTCTACTGCACACTACTGAGCTAGGCCCCTTCGTGCACCATTGCCAGGAGAGATCACAGAACCACTCATGACATCCATCTTGTTTCCCTGTGGTCTCCCCCGCAACAGCTGGCCTTCGGCTCAGACACCGCATCCGCAGCTCCATTCCTGATAGATTGTGCCAGCTGTCAAAGCACACTTGATTTTGTAAATGCTCTGCCATTAGCCTACCGTTGCTCAATATAATTTCCTTCTTCCTGGTTAACTCTTTGATCTCCTGTTTAATTCGCTTCATTTCTTCAATAAAATCTTGCCTTTTATTTTTTGGGCTGGATTCTGCCAGTGCTTTTGCCCCCTGTAGTTCCTTCTGCAGCTGTTTTAGTTTACCACAGATTGCTTCATTTTCCTTTTTTTTTTTGGGAGACATGGGCACTATACTCACTGCTCCTTCACTCGCCCCACAGCCGCAGTTCCTCCTCTGGGCAGCTATTTCTGGCTGGTTTCTCCTTTATCTGCTGAGATCTCCTTAACTCCAGATTAGGATTCAGGGCCAGTTGCTCTCCACTGACTCTCGCTAGCCCTCTCCAAGAAACAGGGGGCTCTCCAGATGAGAGCATTAGCAACCCTGATAACCACCTCCCTCCCCTGGGAGAGGGAGAGGCTCCAGACACGTCCTCACTCACTAAGAGCCTAGCTCGCACTAGCTATCAGACTGCCCCTTTGTTGCAGTCCTGGGTGGGAATAGATGATGGGGAGATATCTGTATTGCCCCCTGATATAACTATACATAGTTAATAGAGTGCCCATCAGCCGTCTTTTTTTAATCTAAATACCCCAATTTGATGACCTCTCTGGATATTGTAGTCTGCCCATTCCGTTTATTACTTTCGTTGCCAGCCTTTGTACCTGCTCAAGCTCTGATATATCCTTCTTTAGTACCGGTGCCCAATATTCCATGTGTGGCTGGACCAGTGACTTGTAATGAGGAAGGACAATGTTCTTGTCATGTGCCCCTAGACCTCTTTAATCTAGGGAAAGTTTGATTGGTGCCTGCTCAGTAGTGATGATAGTGTGACTAGAAACATCAACAATCTTAACTCCTTAATGACCAAGCCTGTTTGCGCTTTAATGACCAGGACAAATTTTGGAAATCTGACATGTGTCACTTTAATATAGAATAACTCCGTAAAGGTTTTGCATATTCTGACACTGTTTTTTCCCCACATATTGTACTTCATTTAGGTGGCACAAATAGACCAATAAAATTTGTATATATTTACTAACAGGGCCAAAATTGGGAAAATGTTGAAAAAATTGTTATTTTTTCAGATTTTCAACTGCAATATCTCAAAATGTCCAAACATACTGTACAAATTTTTGATAAAATATATATTTCCATCTGTCTATTCTGGACGCACTTTTGTTTAGTGTTTTTTTAGGAGACGTACAAATTTAACATTAATTATCAACATTTTCAGGAACACTTTGTTTTCCTACACCAAGCCAAGATTGCAAAGGCTTATAGGTGTCAGAATGATATATACCCCCATAAATTATCCCATTTTAGAAAATACACATCTTAATATATTCACTGAGAGGTATTTTGACCCCACAGTTTCTTTTCAGGAGTTTTTACAAATATGTCATTTTAAAGACACATGAAAATGAGGATTTGCAACCCAAAATGGATACCCCTGTTTGTTCTCTGTTCAGAAACATATCCATTGTGGCCCTAATTTTATGTCCGTATGCACAATGGGGCACCAAACCGAAAGGAGCAGACGGTGGCTTTCAGAACAGACATTTTGCTTGAAGATGTTTAAGGCCGCATTGCACACTTGTATAGCCCTTGAGCGGCCAAAATGAAGGAGAACCCCATTTTGAAAACTGGACTGGACTGGAGATTCATCTAGGGGTGTACTGCATATTTTGACCCCACAGTTTTTGAATGAATCTAAGCACAGAAGAAGGAAAGAATTACAATTTTCATTTTTTTTTGGCAATTGTGCCATTTTAAAAACAGGTTTTTTTTGTACAGCATACATATGAATGAAGACTTTCATTTGAAAATGGATCCCCCTGTTTGTCTTGTGTTCAGAGACATACCCATTGTAGCTTTAATATTCTGTCTGTATGCACAACAGGGCCCAAACCAAAAGGAGCATCAAACTTCAACTGTCTTTTAACTTTTACGTGATTGCAATTATCCATTGGGCACTTTGGTCACTGTTTCAGGCTCTCGGCTACCTTTAGTAGCCAGGAGCAAGGAGATTTTTAATTTCCCAGTCCCTCCCCAGCTTCTGCGCCTGCATCCTCCATTTTGGTGACGGGCACATGCGCCGAAGCTGGAGAAAGATCCGCGAATAAGGATGCCATCGGGGATCATCGCCAGAGGCTTTAGGTAAGTAATTTCACCTCCCCTCACGGATCAGATCCATGACAGGAGGTGAAATTTAGCGCTTTTTTAACTTTTACGTGATCGCTGTTATCCTTTGAATAACGGCAATCACGTGACCAAAGAAAGCGTACTGTGGCCCCCTGTGAAATCTCCAGGCTCTCGGCTATGTTTGGTAGCCAGGAGTGGTGAAATTTTAACCCCTTAATGACGTGGCCTTTTTTCTTTTTCCATTTTCGTTTTTTCCTCCCCCCTTTAAAAAAATCATAACTCCTTTATTTATCCATCGACATCACTGTATGAGGGCTTGTTTTTTGCGGGACGAGTTGTATTTTTCAATGGTGCTATTTAAAGTACCATATAATGTACTGAAAAACTTTAAAAAAATTCTAGGTGGAGTAAAATGAAAAGAAAACACGACATTTTGCCATTTTTTAGTGTGTCTTGTTTCTACGGCGCACAAACAGCAACAATAACGACATGATAACTTTATTCTATGGGTCGGTACGATTACTACAATACTAAACTTGTATAGTTTATTTTTTACTATACTCCTTTTTTTTTTTCAAAGACACCATGCGGGAAAAATAATGTGCTACTTTGATAGTTCGGACTTTTACGAACGCGGCGATACCAAATACATATTTTTAATTTATTATTTAGATTTTTTAATAATAGATATGGCAAAAGGGGGGTGATTTAAACTTTTACAACTTTTTTTTTTTCAATTAAAAAAAACTTGGGGGACTTTAAGATGCAATGCTTTGATTGCTCCTGCAGTATGACGTAATGCTATAGCATTACGTCATACTGCTTTTTGACAGGCAGTCTATCAAGCCACCCCACGGGGATCGCTTTATAGGCAGTCTGTTAAGGCAGCCCTGGGCCTTTCATTAGGCCCCCGGCTGCCATGACACCCGCACGGCTCCCCCGATCTCACCGCGGGGGGGGGCCGTGCGGGACCCCCGAACATCGTTCGGGGGATTTAAATGCCGTTGTCAGAATTGACAGCGGCATTAAAATGGTTAATAGCCGCGATTGGCCGCGCGGCCGCTTGCAGCTATTGCCCGCGGGTGTCAGCTGTTCTAAACAGCTGACGCCCGCACTGTATGAAGAGAGGTAGCCACGCAACCTCTCTTCATACATGCCCCGCGGCTCCATGATGTACCGGTACGTCATTGGTCATAAAGGGGTTAAATTACCCCGGCAATCCGCAGCTTTTGCGCATTTGTCCGCCATTCTGGCAATAGGCGCGTGCACAGAAGCTGGGTTAAGGCCTGTGGATAAATCCATGGGCCTTAGGTAATTAATTGCACGTGAGGGGAGATGAAACAAAGTTTGTTTACTTTTTTTTATACTTTAAATTACACTTTAGACTTTATTTACACTTTTTTTTACTTTTACATGATCGCTGTTATCCAATCACGTGACTGGGAACCGTGTACAGCAGGAAGCGGTGACAGCTCCTTGCTCTCAGCTGTTCATACTGGCGGTGAGCAGGGAGTTTCTAAATTTCCCGTGCCTCTCAGGCTTCTGCGCATGTGTGTGACATAATGACTTCTGGTGCGCATGCGCAGAAGACTAGCATCTGGTCCTGATAGACCAGAATGCTGCGGGACATCACGGAGGACGGGGGTGACTATCCTCAGCTTCCCTTACGGATATAATCCGTAAGGGGAGCTGAAACTTTAACTTTATTTCACTTTGCATTGACTTTAATGCGATCACTAGTATCCGGTGACTACTGGCGATCGCGTGACTGGGGGGCTTCCTGCGGCACCCCACGATAGCTCAAAGATATTGGCTACCTCCGGTAACCAACAGCATAGAGCTGTTACGTCCGAAGCCTGCAGAGCTTTAATCCCCAGAGGAAGCGTGTTTTTACGGCACTGGGGATTAAAGCCCAGCAAACCAGGACGTAAAAAGTCTATGGGGTGGTGACTAAGGGGTTAACTAGCAACTTAACCATAATTAAAAAGTGAGAAAACTTATTGTGGGCAGCTGAATAATAGGTGCATTCTTTACCTTGGGGATTTAGGGTGCACCAAGGATCGCATAATATCAAGATCTCCATCATGTACGTAACATCTAGCAACGTTGGTTGGAGACTAGTGTGTGGAAGTGACTGATCTAAGTGAGGACAGATTGTGTTGTTAAAATCCTGACTGCTCTGATAAGATTCTGATCTTGTCTCTGAACCACTAAAGAGTTAGGGCTCCCACCCACTAGCGTTTTTTTTCACTGCGACATTCGCACGTTTTTGTTTTCTACAGGGGGTCTATGGGACTTGTAAAGCTAAAATCGCGATTTACCGCGAAATCGCGATTTTGCGCAATCGCAATTTTAGCTTTACAACTCCCATAGCCCAAAGACCCCTGCAGAAAAAAAAAAAACGCTGCGAATTTCGCAGTAAAAAAACGCTAGTGGGTGGGAGCCCTTAGGGTGGACACCCACTGGTGATATTTTCTTTCTTGCGTTGCGAGAGCACGAGAAAGCTCTTACCTTGCAGCGCAAGAAAGACGCCGGATTGAACTGGCATATTGCTAGTGCTTTCAATGGGGCCAGCGGCTTGGATGACACTGCCGCTGGGAAATCCTCGAAGATAAAGACCTTAGAGCCTCTGAATGTGAGAGTCCGTTGTTTTCTATAGACTTTTAACACTTGTTCTGTGACCGACCAGTTTAAATATTTTCCTATGGCCGTGGTTTTGTGGGACCATTCCCTTGGGGTTTCGAAGGTCTTTTTCTGCGGGCCCTTTCAATAGTAGACAAATCCAGTTCTGAATCAATCTTGAGGGCCTGTGGGAGGTCCTTCATGAGGAAGATCATTAGATCATTGCTCACCACTGACTATGTTATGCGCTCAAATCTCAATTATTCTTTCGGTCTCCGTTCTCCAAGGCCTCTACTTTGTCACAAAACTGTTTCTCCAGCTCTCTGCATTGTGTAATCACCCACTCCAGATCTATCAGGTTGTGGATACCCTGTTCTCCAAATCTGTATTTTCTGGGCATTTGTTGTAATTTGCACAAACACTGAATTAATAGAAGTATGCAGCACATTCAAACACTTATCAAACAGTGGTAGCAATAGTCGGGATACTACTGTCCGACTATTCACTGAGTCACCGCTGTTGTTTGCGTTGCTTCAGGATTAAGTGACTACTACATGGTGATAGAGCCGGAGGCATTTCTTCATCACTTAACCTGGTTTTGGCGGAGATGCATTGTGTGTCACCATTTGTTTAGGAGTTCTAGACTGCACTTTTTGTTTTCTAGCATTGCTTATAGATTTCGATCCTGATTTACAGTTTCTGTGTTTAATTGCCTTAAGGCAGGTGGAGTGGATTTTGAGGTTTTTGACGGGCATTTGCCCATTATCCTTGTAAGAAGAGCATGGTAAGCCACCTTGTTTAGGACATGGATTAAGGAGAAGGAGGGATCTCTCTAGGAAAAGAAGACTGTTACATATCATTTGAATCTTCTAAGAAGTCACAGTGTAAAGACTAGCAATAGTCTGGTCAATAGAGATGGTTAAGATTGGTAGAGGTGCCAAATTGAGCCATGGATATTTCAAAGCCGAGCGATCCAAGAGTGATGTCTAGTTGTACACATCTTCTCCCCAATGTAATTCAGTAAAGGTAAAGTCCCCTGGTGCAAGCACCAAGTCATGACTGACTCCTAGGGTGACATCACATGGGGACATTTTCTTGGCAGACTGATTTGTAGGGTGGTTTGCCATTGCCTTCCCGAATCATCCTTTACACCCCACCAAGCTGGGTACTCATTTTACTGACTATGGGAAGATGAGTCAAACTTAAGCCGGCTACCTGAACCAAACGGGGATTGAACCTGCAACCTTCAGGTCGTGAGTGAGAGTGAAGGACTGCATTTTTGCTGACTTAACACTCTGTGCCACACAAAGCTCTGTATGTAATTCAGTACAGTGGCCCAAACTGCTCAGAAAATGGTTTAGAAGAATCCTCTAAACAGCGATTATGAGGCTGTTCGGGAACCGTTATTGATGTTTGAGCAACCTCTAGTGGCATAAGGGAGAATTCCTGTAGAAGCTCTGTTGTAATAATAATAATATAGACTTGAGCCCTATTTGGTTAAAAATATTATTCACTTATTACCCTGGACTCTCCAATGTTGAATATGGCTGCAATCTTAAACCCAAGAGTTGACTGGACAAGTTCTCTCCATGCACGTTTATAGAAAAGAAGCAAAAGATGTGCCAAGGAATTATTATTGATGTTCATTTGGTCTCCTGTGGTATAAAAGATTTAAAAAGTACAAAAAGTGTTCAGCAGCATATATTACGAATAGAGATGAGCGAACGTACTCGTCCGAGCTTGATACTCGTTCGAGTATTAGCGTGTTCGAGATGCTCGTTACTCGAGACGAGTACCACGCGATGTTCGAGTTACTTTCACTTTCATCTCTGAGACGTTAGCGCGCTTTTCTGGCCAATAGAAAGACAGGGAAGGCATTACAACTTCCCCCTGCGACGTTCAAGCCCTATACCACCCCCCTGCAGTGAGTGGCTGGCGAGATCAGGTGTCACCCGAGTATATAAATCGGCCCCTCCCGCGGCTCGCCACAGATGCATTCTGACATAGTTCAGGGAAAGTGCTGCTGGTACCGGAGCTGCTATAGGGAGAGCGTTAGGAGTTATTTTAGGCTTCAAGAACCCCAACGGTCCTTCTTAGGGCCACATCTAACCGTGTGCAGTAGTGTGGAGGCTGCTTTTTGCAGTGTTGCACTTTTTTTTTTTTTGTATATCGGCCGTGCAGAGCATTGCGTCCTGCAGTAATTTTACATTGTTCAGGGCCAGTAGTGGTGAGGCAGGGACAGAAGACATATTTAGTGTATATAGGCAGTGGGCCTTTCCAAAAACATTTGGGAAAAAAAATCTATTTGGGCTGCCTGTGACAGTCCTCAGTGTACTGGGTCTCTGCTGGGGGTAGTTGTCCTAATTCATACGCAGCCAGCTAAGTGTTACAGCAGGCTTGCGCAAAATTCTTTCCTGCCTCTGTGTTGCCTCTTACATCACCGCTGTATTCCTGTCCACAAGTGTACTGGGTCTCTGCTGGGGGTAGTTGTCCTAATTCATACGCAGCCAGCTAAGTGTTACAGCAGGCTTGCGCAAAATTCTTTCCTGCCTCTGTGTTGCCTCTTACATCACCGCTGTATTCCTGTCCACAAGTGTACTGGGTCTCTGCTGGGGGTAGTTGTCCTAATTCATACGCAGCCAGCTAAGTGTTACAGCAGGCTTGCGCAAAATTCTTTCCTGCCTCTGTGTTGCCTCTTACATCACCGCTGTATTCCTGTCCACAAGTGTACTGGGTCTCTGCTGGGGGTAGTTATCCTAATTCATACGCAGCCAGCTACGTGTTACAGCAGGCTTGCGCAAAATTCTTTCCTGCCTCTGTGTTGCCTCTTACATCATCGCTGTATTCCTGTCCACAAGTGTACTGGGTCTCTGCTGGGGGTAGTTGTCCTAATTCATACGCAGCCAGCTAAGTGTTACAGCAGGCTTGCGCAAAATTCTTTCCTGCTTCTGCTGTGCGTTCCGTAAGCGAAGTCAGCCTCCAACCACAGGCCAATAAGCAGCACATTTAATTACAGCGTTCTGTTTCTGCACTACTGGTAATACAGCATGCTGAGGGGTAGGGGTAGGCCTAGAGGACGTGGACGCGGGCGAGGACGCGGAGGCCCAAGTCAGGGTGTGGGCACAGGCCGAGCCAGTGCAGTGGCCAGGGGTAGAGGCAGGGCCAGACCGAATAATCCACCAACTGTTTCCCAAAGCGCCGCCTCGCGCCATGCCACCCTGCAGAGGCCAAGGTGCTCTAAGGTGTGGCAGTTTTTCACAGAGACACCTGACGACCGACGAACAGTGGTGTGCAACCTTTGTCGCACCAAGATCAGCTGGGGAGCCACCACCACCAGCATGCGCAGGCATATGATGGCCAAGCACCCCACAAGGTGGGACGAAGGCCGTTTATCGCCTCCGGTTTGCACCACTGCCTCTCCCCCTGTGCCCCAACCTGCCACTGAGATCCAACCCCCCTCTGAGGACACAGGCACGAGTGCCTACCGGCCTGCACCCACACCCTCACCTCCGCTGTCCTCGGTCCCATCCAGCAATGTCTCTCAGCGCAGCGTCCAGACGTCGCTAGCGCAACTGTTTGAGCGCAAGCGCAAGTACGCCGCCACGCACCCGCACGCTCAAGCGTTAAACGTGCACATAGCCAAATTGATCAGCCTGGAGATGCTGCCGTATAGGCTTGTGGAAACGGAGGCTTTCAAAAGCATGATGGCGGCGGCGGCCCCGCGCTACTCGGTTCCCAGTCGCCACTACTTTTCCCGATGTGCCATCCCAGCCCTGCACGATCGCGTCTCCCGCAACATTGTACGCGCCCTCACCAATGCGGTTACTGCCAAGGTCCACTTAACAACGGACACGTGGACAAGCACAGGCGGGCAGGGCCACTATATCTCCCTGACGGCACATTGGGTGAATTTAGTGGAGGCTGGGACAGAGTCAGAGCCTGGGACCGCTCACGTCCTTCCTACCCACCCCCAGAATTGCGGGCCCCAGCTCGGTGCTGGTATCTGCGGTGGTGTATGCTTCCTCCACTAAACCACCCTCCTCCTCCTCCTCCTCCAATGCAACCTCTGTCTCGCAATCAAGATATGTCAGCAGCAGCAGCACGTCGCCAGCAGTCGGTGTCGCGCGGCGTGGCAGCACAGCGGTGGGCAAGCATCAGCAGGCTGTGCTGAAACTACTCAGCTTAGGAGAGAAGAGGCACACGGCCCACGAACTGCTGCAGGGTCTGATAGAGCAGACCGACCGCTGGCTTTCGCCGCTGAGCCTACAACCGGGCATGGTCGTGTGTGACAACGGCCGTAACCTTGTGGCGGCTCTGCAGCTCGGCAGCCTCACGCACGTGCCATGCCTGGCCCATGTCTTTAATTTGGTGGTTCAGCGCTTTCTGAAAAGCTACCCACACTTCTCATACCTGCTCGGAAAGGTGCGCCCGGTCAGAGCACATTTCCGCAAGTCCAAGACGGACGCTGCCACCCTGCGGACCCTGCAACATCGGTTTAATCTACCAGTGCACCGACTGCTGTGCGACGTGCCCACACGGTGGAACTCTACGCTCCACATGTTGGCCAGACTCTATGAGAAGCGTAGAGCTATAGTGGAATACCAACTCCAACATGGGCGGCGTAGTGGGAGTCAGCCTCCTCAATTCTTTACAGAAGAGTGGGCCTGGTTGGCAGCCATCTGCCAGGTCCTTGGAAACTTTGAGGAGTCTACCCAGATGGTGAGCGGGGATGCTGCAATGATTAGCGTCACCATTCCTCTGCTATGCCTTTTGAGAAGTTCCCTGCAAAGCATAAAGGTGGGGGAAGACAGTATGTCGCTGGATAGTCAGAGCACCCTCATGTCTATATCTCAGCGCGTTGAGGAGGAGGGGGAGGAGCATGAGGAGGAGGGGGAAGAGACAGCTTGGCCCACTGCTGAGGTTACCCATGCTGCTTGCCTGTCATCCTTTCAGCGTGTATGGCCTGAGGAGGAGGAGGAGGAGGAGGAGGAGGATCCTGAAAGTGATCTTCCTAGTGAGGACAGCCATGTGTTGCATACAGGTACCCTGGCACACATGGCTGACTTCATGTTAGGATGCCTTTCTCGAGACCCTCGCGTTACACGCATTCTGGCCACTACGGATTACTGGGTGTACACACTGCTCGACCCACGGTATAAGGAGAACCTTTCCTCTCTCAATCCCGAAGAGGAAAGGGGTTCGAGAGTGATGCTATACCACAGGACCCTGGCGGACAAACTGATGGTAACATTCCCATCCGACAGCGCTAGTGGCAGAAGGTGCAGTTCCGAGGGCCAGGTAGCAGGGGAGGCGCAGAGATCAGGCAGCATGTACAGCGCAGGCAGGGGAACATTCTCCAAGGCCTTTGCCAGCTTTATGGCTCCCCAGCAAGACTGTGTCACCGCTCCCCAGTCAAGGCTGAGTTGGCGGGAGCACTGTAAAAGGATGGTGAGGGAGTACGTAGCCGATCGCACGACCATCCTTGGTGACGCCTCTGCCCCCTACAACTACTGGGTGTCAAAGCTGGACACGTGGCCTGAACTTGTGCTGTATGCCCTGGAGGTGCTTGCTTGTCCTGCGGCTAGCGTCTTGTCAGAGAGGGTGTTTAGTGCGGCTGGGGGAATCATCACGGATAAGCGTACCCGCCTGTCAACCGACAGTGCCGACAGGCTTACACTCATCAAGATGAGCAAAGCCTGGATTTCCCCAGACTTCTCTTCTCCACCAGCGGACAGCAGCGATACCTAAGCAATACGTAGGCTGCACCCGCGGATGGAAGCATCGTTCTCTATCACCATCAAAAACGGGGACCTTTTTGCTTCATCAATCTGTGTATTCTATTCATCCTCCTCCTCCTGCTCCTCTTCCTGAAACCTCACGTAATCACGCCGAACGGGCAATTTTTCTTAGGCCCACAAGGCTCAGTCATATAATTTTTGTAAACAATTTTTATATGTTTCAATGCTCATTAAAGCGTTGAAACTTTCACCTGAACCAATTTTTATTTTAACTGGGCTGCCTCCAGGCCTAGTTACCAATTAAGCCACATTAACCAAAGCGATTAATGGGTTTCACCTGCCCTCTTGGTTGGGCATGGGCAATTTTTCTGAGGTACATTAGTACTGTTGGTACACCAATTTTTTGGGGCCCTCGCCTACAGTGTAATCCAATTAATTTTTTGCCCACCTGCATTAAAGCTGACGTTACATCAGCTGTGATGGGCAATGCAATGGGATATATTTATGTACCGCCGGTGGCTTCCTGGCACCCACCCATGCTGTGGGTCCACAGGGAGTTGTAACTGCATGTGTCCACTTCTAAAGAACCCCAGTCTGACTGGGGCATGCAGTGTGGGCCGAAGCCCACCTGCATTTAATCGGACGTTACCTCAGCTGGGATGGGCACTGCAATGGGATACATTTATGTACAGCCAGTGGGTTCCAGGGAGCCACCCATGCTGTGGGTGCACACGGAATTCCCATTGCGGAGTTGTACCTGCCTGTGACTATTTATAAAAAAACGCGGTCTGACTGGGGCATGCAGACACCTTGACAGAATGAATAGTGTGTGGCACATAGGTTCCCCATTGCTATGCCCACGTGTGCAGCTCCTGATGGCGGTGGCACAGGATTATATTTCTCATTGCTTCTGTACAGCATTGTGGGCTATCGCCCCGCCCCTTTTAAAGAGGGTCGCTGCCTAGCCGTGCCAACCCTCTGCAGTGTGTGCCTGCGGTTCCTCCTCATGGCAGACGCACTTATAAATAGACATGAGGGTGGTGTGGCATGAGTGCAGCTGAAGGCTGCGCAGGGACACTTTGGTGTGCGCTGTGGACACTGGGTCATGCCGGGGGGTTGGGCAGCATGTAACCCAGGAGAAGTGGCAGCGGAGTGTCATGCAGGCAGTGATTGTGCTTTGTTGGAGGTAGTGTGGTGCTTAGCTAAGGTATGCATTGCTAATGAGGGCTTTTCAGAAGTAAAAGTTGTTGGGAGGGGGGGGGCACTTTTGCCGCTATTGTGGCTTAATAGTGGGACCTGGGAACTTGAGATGCAGCCCAACATGTAGCCCCTCGCCTGCCCTATCCGTTGCTGTGTCGTTCCCATCACTTTCTTGAATTGCCCAGATTTTCACAAATGAAAACCTTAGCGAGCATCGGCGATATACAAAAATGCTCGGGTCGCCCATTGACTTCAATGGGGTTCGTTACTCGAAACGAACCCTCGAGCATCGCGATGATTTCGTCCCGAGTAACGAGCACCCGAGCATTTTGGTGCTCGCTCATCTCTAATTACGAACAACCAATAGGTGAGGAGATAATTCAAGTTGTCTGTATGCTATACAAAGGCTCATGATTTGGACAAAAAACCTTCAGGATATTCATCAAATAAAGAGGAGTATAGCAGCAGAGAGATGCAAAAATAAAACCAAAGATTTATTTTTCTTTTAAAAAGTCACAAGCAGCAACGTTTTGACCATGTGTTGATCTTTCTCAAGCAATGGCATAAAAGAGCAACTGCAGCGGGTAGTGGGTTATCTCTGGAGTTATATATGGCACCAAGACAGGACAGTCATTAGGTTCAAGTTCATAGTCCTACAGATCTACCACTTCACAGTCCAGCGTTTATCTACCGTTGGTACCCCCATCTTAAGCACTGTTTCTCTGGTCTGAGCTGCATGGAATGTCAGTAGAGTCTCTTCATGAGGATCATTCACCTGGACCAGGTGGGTTTTACTACAGAAGCACAAGATAATACTACCAAGGCCCAAATCTGATTCATGAGGCCATGGTGGACCATACCCCCCTTAGAAGGCTTTAATCAGATCAATTTGTCCTTCATGGATGATACACTTAGATTGATAGGCCTAAGGGTTCAAATGTCCTGGGTAAAATCTCTCTATTCCTCTCTGTCTGCCAGAATGGGGGTGAATGGTGTCCTTCTTAGGGGAGTTTGATATTTACAATGGCACCTGCCAAGGATGTCCCATTTACCCCCTCATCTTCATTCTTACCCTGGAGTCTTTCTTACAAACTGTTAGAGCCAATCCCGACATCTCTAGGGTCACTGTTTAGTCTGTATCTTATAAAGTCACAAACTAAACAGAGGATTCCTTGTTTTTCATATCATATCCTTCTGTTTCCCTCTCAAATTTGATGCACGAATTTCAGTTGTATTCCCATCTCTCCAATTTCAAAATCAATCTCTGTAAGTCAGAAACTATAAATACTGCTCTTACTCCGTCCCCGGTTCTGTCTTTACAGGCTTCCTTTAATTTCAGATGGAATACCACTTGTCTTAGTTATTTGGGAAACAATCTTCCTGTTGACTTCGCCTGAGTGTATCAAGCAGATATTCTGGCTTCACTGTGTCTTTTTTCAGCCTAACATACTATGTTAAGCAAGATGGTATGCCTTAAAATTAGGTAACACAAGACCCCTCTCACTCTTAGGTCTACAAAGTAATGTGCGTTTAAGTAACGTCCCCTTCTTACTAGAGCAGATATCCACCTGGCAGTCAGGGGCCATGTCGTGCTGCAGCAGTACTAACCCTGTAATGGCATTCCCCTCATCTGCCAACTTTGCAAACTTGTTGGGGTGTGTCAGTTCAAGACTAGCCTACTGGATCTCTTCCCTATACCCCTTTTCTGTCACCCAGCTAGCTGCCTGATCATTCTTCACTCCAAAACTACTATCCCATATATACCCCAGTGAGTGCCTGCTTAGTGAGCAGCAAACTGCTGTTGCATGCTGTGCCCTTCGATCCAGAGCCTGGGCTTCCAAATGCGATGATGGCGAATTCGATAAAAGAGTATAATATTGTAGCGCCTTTCCTGAGCGATACAATGTTATATATTATAATTAGAGATGAGCGAACACCAAAATGTTCGGGTGCTCGTTATTCGGAACGAACTTCCCGCGATGCTCGAGGGTTCGTTTCGAACAACGAACCCCATTGAAGTCAATGGGCGACCAGAGCATTTTTGTATTTCGCCGATGCTCGCTAAGGTTTTCATGTGTGAAAATCTGGGCAATTCAAGAAAGTGATGGGAATGACACAGAAACGGATAGGGCAGGCGAGGGGCTACATGTTGGGCTGCATCTCAAGTTCACAGGTCCCACTATTAAGCCACAATACCGGCAAGAGTGGGCCCCCCCCCCCTCCCAACAACTTTTACTTCTGAAAAGCCCTCATTAGCATGGCATACCTTTGCTAAGCACCACACTAGCTACAACAAAGCACAATCACTGCCTGGATGACACTCCGCTGCCACTTCTCCTGGGTTACATGCTGACCAACCGCCCCCCCTCCCCCCCACAGCGCACACCAAAGTGTCCCTGCGCAGCCTTCAGCTGCCCTCATGCCACACCACCCTCATGTCTATTTAGAAGTGCGTCTGCCATGAGGAGGAACCGCAGGCACACACTGCAGAGGGTTGGCACGGCTAGGCAGCGACCCTCTTTAAAAGTGGCGGGGCGATAGCCCACAATGCTGTACAGAAGCAATGAGAAATAGAATCCTGTGCCACCGCCATCAGGAGCTGCACACGTAGGCATAGCAATGGGGAACCTATGTGCCACACACTATTCATTCTGTCAAGGTGTCTGCATGCCCCAGTTAGACCGGGCTTTTTAATTCATAGACACAGGCAGGTACAACTCCCTATTGTGAAGTCCCTGTGGACCGACAGCATGGGTGGGTGCCAGGAAGCCACCGGCGGTACATAGAAATATCCCATTGCATTGCCCAACACAGCTGAGGTAGTAATGTCGTGCATAATGCAGGTGGGCTTCGGCCCACACTGCATGCCCCAGTCAGACTGGGGTTCTTTACAAGTGTACAGATGTATTAAAAACTCCGTGTGCACCTACAGCATGGGTGGCTCCCTGGAACCCACCGGCGGTACACAAAAATATCCCATTGCATTGCCCAACACAGCTGAGGTAGTAATGTCGTGCATAATGCAGGTGGGCTTCGGCCCACACTGCATGCCCCAGTCAGACTGGGGTTCTTTAGAAGTGGACACATGTAGGTTAAACTCCCTGTGGACCCACTGCCTGGGTGGGTGCCAGGAAGCCACCGGCGGTACATAGAAATATCCCATTGCATTGCCCAACACAGCTGAGGTAGTAATGTCGTGCATAATGCAGGTGGGCTTCGGCCCACACTGCATGCCCCAGTCAGACTGGGGTTCTTTAGAAGTGGACACATGTAGGTTAAACTCCCTGTGGACCCACTGCCTGGGTGGGTGCCAGGAAGCCACCGGCGGTACATAGAAATATCCCATTGCATTGCCCAACACAGCTGAGGTAGTAATGTTGTGTGTAATACAGGTGGGCTTCGGCCCACACTGCATGCCCCAGTCAGACTGGGGTTCTTTAGAAGTGGACACATGTAGGTTAAACTCCCTGTGGACCCACTGCCTGGGTGGGTGCCAGGAAGCCACCGGCGGTACATAGAAATATCCCATTGCATTGCCCAACACAGCTGAGGTAGTAATGTCGTGCGTAATACAGGTGGGCTTCGGCCCACACTGCATGCCCCAGTCAGACTGGGGTTCTTTACAAGTGTACAGATGTATTAAAAACTCCGTGTGCACCTACAGCATGGGTGGCTCCCTGGAACCCACCGGCGGTACACAAAAATATCCCATTGCGTTGCCCAACACAGCTGAGGTAACGTCAGCTGGAATGCAGGTGGGCTAAAAATTAATTTGATTACACTGTAGGCGAGGGCCCACAAAAATTGCTGTATCAACAGTACTAATGTACATCCCAAAAATTGGCCATGGCCAGCCAAGAGGGCAGGTGAAACCCATTAATCGCTTTGGTTAATGTGGCTTAAGTGGTAACTAGGCCTGGAGGCAGCCCAGTGTAACGAAAAATTGGTTCAAGTTACAGTTCCAACGCTTTTAAGCGCATTGAAACTTATAAAAATTGTTCAGAAAAATTATTTGAGTGAGCCTTGTGGCCCTAAGAAAAATTGCCCGTTCAGCGTGATTACGTGAGGTTTCAGGAGGAGGAGCAGGAGGAGGAGGAGGAATATTAGACACAGATTGATGAAGCAGAAATGTCCCCGTTTTGGATGGTGAGAGAGAACGTAGCTTCCATCCGCGGGTGCAGCCTACGTATTGCTTACGTATCGCTGCTGTCCGCTGGTGGAGAACAGAAGTCTGGGGAAATCCAGCCTTTGTTCATCTTGATGAGTGTTAGCTTGTCGGCACTGTCGGTTGACAAGCGGCTACGCTTATCTGTGATGATTCCCCCAGCCGCACTAAACACCCTCTCCGACAAGACGCTAGCCGCAGGACAAGCAAGCACCTCCAGGGCATACAGCGCTAGTTCAGGCCACGTGTCCAGCTTCGACACCCAGTAGTTGTAGGGGGCAGAGGCGTCACCAAGGATGGTCGTGCGATCCGCTACGTACTCCCTCACCATCCTTTTACAGTGCTCCCGCCGACTCAGCCGTGACTGGGGAGCGGTGACACAGTCTTGGTGGGGAGCCATAAAGCTGGCCAGGCCCTTAAAGACTGTTGCACTGCCTGGGATGTACATGCTGCTCGATCTACGCACATCCCCTGCTACCTTGCCCTCGGTACTGCGCCTTCTGCCACTAGCGCTGTCGGCTGGGAATTTTACCATCAGCTTGTCCGCAAGGGTCCTGTGGTATAGCAACACTCTCGAACCCCTTTCCTCTTCGGGAATCAGAGTGGGCAGGTTCTCCTTATACCGTGGATCGAGCAGTGTGTACACCCAGTAATCCGTCGTGGCCAGAATGCGTGCAACGCGAGGGTCACGAGAAAGGCATCCTAACATGAAGTCAGCCATGTGTGCCAGGGTACCTGTACGCAACACATGGCTGTCTTCACTAGGAAGATCACTTTCAGGATCCTCCTCCTCCTCCTCCTCCTCAGGCCATACACGCTGAAAGGATGACAGGCAATCAGCCGGTGTACCGTCAGCAGCGGCCCAAGCTGTCTCTTCCCCCTCCTCCTCATCCTCCTCATGCTCCTCCTCCTCCTCCTGTACGCGCTGAGAAATAGACAGGAGGGTGCCCTGACTATCCAGCGGCATACTGTCTTCCCCCGCCCCCGTTTCCGAGCGCAAAGCAGCTGCCTTTATGGTTTGCAGGGAATTTCTCAAGATGCATAGCAGAGGAATGGTGACGCTAATGATTGTAGCATCGCCGCTCACCACCTGGGTAGACTCCTCAAAATTACCAAGGACATGGCAGATGTCTGCCAACCAGGCCCACTCTTCTGAAAGGAATTGAGGAGGCTGACTCCCACTGCGCCGCCCATGTTGGAGTTGGTATTCGACTATAGCTCTACGTTGTTCATAGAGCCTGGCCAACATGTGGAGCGTAGAGTTCCACCGTGTGGGCACGTCGCACAGCAGTCGGTGCACTGGCAGCTTAAAGTGATGTTGCAGGGTGCGCAGGGTGGCAGCGTCCGTGTGGGACTTGCGAAAATGTGCGCAGAGCCGGCGCGCCTTTACGAGCAGGTCTGACAAGCGTGGGTAGCTTTTCAGAAAGCGCTGAACCACCAAATTAAAGACGTGGGCCAGGCATGGCACGTGCGTGAGGCTGCCGAGCTGCAGAGCCGCCACCAGGTTACGGCCGTTGTCACACACGACCATGCCCGGTTGGAGGCTCAGCGGCGCAAGCCAGCGGTCGGTCTGCTGTGTCAGACCCTGCAGCAGTTCGTGGGCCGTGTGCCTCTTATCGCCTAAGCTGAGTAGTTTCAGCACGGCCTGCTGACGCTTGCCCACCGCTGTGCTGCCACACCGCGTGACACCGACTGCTGGCGACATGCTGCTGCTAACACATCTTGATTGCGAGACAGAGGAGGAGGAGGAGGAGGGTGCTTTAGTGGAGGAAGCATACACCTCCGCAGATACCACCACCGAGCTGGGGCCCGCAATTCTGGGGGTGGGTAGGACATGAGCGGTCCCAGGCTCTGACTCTGTCCCAGCCTCCACTAAATTCACCCAATGTGCCGTCAGGGAGATGTAGTGGCCCTGCCCGCCTGTGCTTGTCCACGTGTCCGTAGTTAAGTGGACCGTGGCAGTAACCGCGTTGGTGAGGGCGCGTACAATGTTGCGGGAGACGTGGTCGTGCAGGGCTGGGACGGCACATCAAAAAAGTAGTGGCGACTGGGAACTGAGTAGCGCGGGGCCGCCGCCTCCATGATACTTTTGAAGGACTCCGTTTCCACAACCCTATACGGCAGCATCTCAAGGCTGATGAATTTTGCTATGCGGACGGTTAACGTTTGAGCGTGCGGGTGCGTGGCGGCGTACTTGCGCTTGCGCTCCAACAGTTGCGCAAGCGACGGCTGGACGGTGCGCTGAACTACACTGCTGGATGGGGCCGAGGACAGCGGAGGTGAGGGTGTGGGTGCAGGCCAGGAGACGGTAGTGCCTGTGTCCTGAGAGGGGGGTTGCATCTCAGTGGCAGGTTGGGGCACAGGGGGAGAGGCAGGGGTGCAAACCAGAGGCGCTGAACGGCCTTCGTCCCACCTTGCGGGGTGCTTGGCCATCATATGTCTGCGCATGGTGGTGGTGGTGAGGCTGTTGGTGTTGGCTCCCCGGCTGAGCTTTGCGCGACAAAGGTTGCACACCACTGTTCGTCGGTTGTCAGGCGTCTCTGTGAAAAACTGCCAGACCTTAGAGCACCTCGGCCTCTGCAGGGTGGCATGGCGCGAGGGGGCGCTTTGGGAAACACTTGGTGGATTATTCGGTCTGGCCCTGCCTCTACCCCTGGCCACCGCACTGCCTCTTGCAACCTGCCCTGCTGATGCCCTTGACTCCCCCTCTGAAGACCTGTCCTCCTGAGTAAGCGTTGCACACTAGGTGGGGTCAGTCACCTCATCGTCCTGCTGCTCTTCCTCCGAATCCTCTGTGCGCTGCTCCCTCGGACTTATTGCCCTTACTACTACCTCACTGCAAGACAACTGTGTCTGATCGTCATCGTCCTCCTCACCCACAGAAAGTTGTTGAGACAGTTGGCGGAAGTCCCCAGCCTCTTCCCCCGGACCCCGAGAACTTTCGAATGGTTGGGCATCAGTGACGATAAACTCTTCTGGTGGGAGAGGAACCGCTGCTGCCCAATCTAAGCAGGGGCCCGAGAACAGTTCCTGGGAGTGTTCCCGCTCCTGAGCAGGTGTCATTGTAGTGGAGTGAGGAGGCTGGGAGGAAGGAGGAGCAGCAGACAGAGGATTCGGATTTGCAGCAGTGGACGGCGCAGAACTGCGTGTTGATGATAGGTTGCTCGAAGCACTTTCTGCCATCCAGGACAGGACCTGCTCACACTGCTCATTTTCTAATAACCGTCTACCGCGTGGACCCATTAATTGGGCGATGAATGTGGGGACACCAGAAACGTGCCTCTCTCCTAATCGCGCAGCAGTCGGCTGCGACACACCTGGATCAGGAGCTTGGCCTGTGCCCACACCCTGACTTGGCCCTCCGCGTCCTCGGCCGCGTCCACGTCCTCTAGGCCTACCCCTACCCCTCAGCATGCTGTATTACCAGTGATTTGATTTCACAGGCAGCTAATAAATTGGCGCAAGACTGCAGGCCAAATATAATTTTTTCCCTTTTTTGAAAACGAAAGGCCCCACTGCCTCTAGTGAATGAATAATCTAAGTTTAATAACTGTGCTGTTTTCCTGCTAATGTGTCACAGAACGTGAGGGTAGCAGAGTTATTATAACTCTGGCAGAGCAGGTATTTTTTTTCCCAATTAAGGAAAGCAAATGGCGAAGCCAGGAGTAAAACGTAGCTGGGTGCGTCTGATTTTTACAGGTTGCACACGCAGCCGACACGTGTCCACCGCCCTTAGGACGGACAGAGGCAGGACAAATAGAATTATTTTCCGTTTTTTTGCACCAAAAGGCAGCACTGCGTATATTCTATGAACATGAGAAGTTTAATAACTGTGCTGTTTTCCTGCTAATGTGTCACAGAACGTGAGGGTAGCAGAGTTATTAACTGTGGCAGAGCAGGTATTTTTTTTCCCAATTAAGGAAAGCAAATGGCGAAGCCAGGAGTAAAACGTAGCTGGGTGCGTCTGATTTTTACAGGTTGCACTCGCAGCCGACACGTGTCCACCGCCCTTAGGACGGACAGAGGCAGGACAAATAGAATTATTTTCACTTGTTTTACAAGCAAAAGGCAGCACTGCGTATATTCAATGAATAATAACTGTGTTGTGGCCCTGCCTATACAATTCTTTCCCTGCAGTATCAATGGAGGGTGGAATGCTCTGCAGAGGCGATTTTGAGAAGCAAAAAAAAAATGCAGCACAGCTAACAGCAGCCTGGACAGTACTGCACACGGATAAATATGGCCCTAGAAAGGACCGTTGAGGTTCTTGAAGGCTACACTCACTCCTAACACTCTCCCTGCCTATGCAGCACTTCTGTCCCTAATGCCGGGTGCAACGCTCTGCAGAGCCGATTTTGAGAAAAAAAAAATTGCCACTGCTAACAGCAGCCAACACACAGCTATCAGTGGCCCTAATAAGGACCTTTGGGGGGTCTTGAAGCCTACACTAACTACCAATTCTTTCCCTACAGCAGCTCCGGTACAAACAGCACTGTCCCTCATCTAACTCACACGGCATCTGAGGCGAACCGCGGGAGGGGCCGACTTTTATGTTCGGGTGACACCTGATCTTCCCAGCCACTCACAGCAGGGGGGTGGTATAGGGCTTGAACGTCACAGGGGGAAGTTGTAATGCCTTCCCTGTCTTTCAATTGGCCAAAAAAAGCGCGCTAACGTCTCAGGGAAGGAAGTGAAAGTAACCAGAACACCGCATGGTGTTCGTTACGAATAACGAACATCCCGAACACCCTAATATTCGCACGAATATCAAGCTCGGAAGAACACGTTCGCTCATCTCTAATTATAATCACTAATTACTTCAGTAGGGTCAGTGATCCAGGGATTATTCCAATTGCCAGATTGAAGTCAGGAAGGATTTTTTGGCTTTTACCTCATTGTTTTTTTTTTTTGCCTTCCTCTGGATTAACACTGGGGGGGTCATAAGATGAACAGGATGGACACGTGTCTTTTTTCAGCCTAAAATACTATGTTACTATATATGTTACTGTGTTTGCCAGGTTTTGTCATTCCTAGGTCTGTCTATCTGCAGGCCCTGTTTCCTTTTGAACAGCTCTGACTCAACTCCAGTCCATTACGTCACACCTTATCCTTGGCATATTGTTTGATGCAGTTGCCACTGGATAACCCCCCCCCCCCCTGCTTTATTTTAAAATGGGAAACTGATCTAGGTCTTATGTTCACCCCTCACATCTTCATGCACACAAATGCCGGATGTAGATTCTACTTCTTGGCGTTCAAATGCGTTTTCATATCTTCTGGTCCTGCAGTAAATCAAGAATAAAAACAGAACAGTGCCCCAGTGAATTAATATGAATCTATAAAAATACCAAGTTGCACTTATTAAGGTGTTAAGGAGCCGGATCCCAGGTACAACCTCAACACTGTATGATCAGGAAAACTCTTCAATAGCACCTCAAATCAGTATGGCCACCGTCTACAGATAGACATCTGAACACTCGAGAACGCTTGCAACCCGCGGGCCAAGCAGTTGCAATCAGAAGGAACAAAAATAAAATTAGCACTCAGCGTCCTGGTCTGGTCCTGAAGGTTACTTTCGTTATTTTGGGGTCAGATTATTAATGTGACCAAGCTTGTTACTGACCTTTCTATTGATTTGGGTCTGGAAGTGTTCTTTCTTCATTATCCCACACATGCGTTCTGTCACTTCTTTCTAAGTGTATAAGACTGACAAAGATAGTTGATTAGTGTCTTAGACTATTTTTATCAGTCTCATAGAAATGATGGAGTGTCTCTCTGTTTTTAGTTTCTTTCTATCTAGTTATCCAACCATATGTCAATATTCTATAGCTATCTATAGTCTATTTAACTGTACTGTTTCTCTCTGCGTTCTATTCTATCTGCCTATACATCATCTATACAACTTGGAGGATTCAATTATTTACAGTATAAAGGCTGCCTACACACTGAGCCTTCAGGCTGTATAAAAATAGTGTCAGCAGCACTCAAAAAGACCCGGACACAAGGTGGAGCAATCAACTGCACGCCGGACTGTGGTTGGATTCTAATCTCACTGTGGTACACAATCAATATGTGACGTGTCTGACAGCATCCAAGGTAAAACAAAGGGTTTCTTTATTCTCCCATAAGCCTGCTTGGATAACGCGACATTTCAACCCCTTTGACAGGAGTTCAATTAAAAATTGACCAATAAGTTTGTTTGACACATTTACAAATTATTGTACACACCTGTGTATCAGCAGAGTGGTCGCTTGATCCTTCAAACATGCCCGCCTCCATCACCGTCATCAACTCAAAGGGTAAGCATAACTACTGCACATAATTGGAAGTACCATACTGTCATCACTATGGGAGCCTTCACTATGTGATCTGTGCATGTGCGGGATCCACAAATCTCACGAGATTAAGGACTCATTACCCAAGGGATGTTCTCTGCGCTCACGCAAGAACCCAGGTTATCACGGGGATTCGGGCAACTTGCCTATCCTATGTCACTTCATAAGCCTGCCCCTGATCTCTCAGGTTATAGCAGAACCTTGCAGCGTCCATTTTCATAGTGACCAGCGCTTTCCGGCAATCACATTCTGAGACACCCAAATATACAGCTCAGTCTACAATGGCTCAACGTTCGGTGAATGGAACATAACTGGGGAGTAAGCCCCACATTAGAAGTGTTTTTACTCCAACATCTAGCCACCCATATAATAAAGAGAATGTATGTACCAGTATGGCCAGATGTCCCAGTCCCCACCATGTGTATCTATATATATAAGGACGAAAGCCCTCACTGACTCACTCGCTCACTCACTGTTTCACTGACTGACTCGCCACTAAGTCTCCAACTTCCCGATGTCATAGAAACATGAAATTTGGTAAGAGCATAGATTATGCCAAAATAGGAAAAGTAAAGCGGTCCCAACTTGATTATTCAATTCTAACACAAAAGAATTAGCGTCCAAATTTTACGTACATAATCTAAATCTCTCACTTCCCAATGTCATAGAAACTTAAAATTTGGCATGAGCATTGAATATGTCATTATTAGGAAAAGTTAATGGGTCCCAACTCGATTATTCAATTCTAGCGCAAAAGAACTAGCGTCCAAATTTTACGTACGGAATCTAATTTTCTCACTTCTTGGTGTAATAGAAAGTTGAAATGTGGCATGAGCATTGATTATGTCATTAATAGGAAAAGTTAATGGGTCCCAACTCGATATTCAATTATAAGCGCAAAAGAATTAGCGTCCAAATTTTACGTACGGAATCTAATTCTCCAACTTCCCAATGTCATAGAAATTTGAAATTTTGCATGAGCATTGATTGTGTCATAAATAGGAAAAGTTAATGGGTCACAACTCAATTATTCAATTCTAAGCGCAAAAGAATTAGCCTCCAAATTTTACGTTGAATCTAATTCTCTCACTTTCTTGTGTCATAGAAATTTGAAATTTGGAACGGGCATTGATTATGTCATAAATAGGAAAAGCTAATGGGTCCCAACTCGATGATTCAATTCTAAGCGCAAAAGAATTAGCGTCCAAATTTTATGTACGGAATGTAATTCTCTCACTTTTCTGTGATATAGAAATTTGAAATTTGGAACGGGCATTGATTATGTCATAAATAGGAAAAGCTAATGGGCCCCAACTCGATTGTTCAATTCTAAGCACAAAAGAATTAGCGTCCGAATTTTATGTACGGAATCTAATTCTCTCACTTCCCGGTGTCATAGAAACTCGAAATTTGGCACGAGCATTGATTATGTCATAAACAGGGGGAAAGCTAATGGGTCCAAACTCAATTATTCAATTCTATGCGCAAAAGAATTAGTGTCCAAATTTTACGTACGTAATCTAATTCTCTCACTTGAAATTTGGCAGGAGCATTGATTATTATGTCATACATAGGAAAAGTTAATGGGTCCCAAATCGATTATTCAATTCTATGCGCAAAAGAATTAGCATCCAAATTTTACATACGTAATCTAATTCTCTCACTTCCCAATGTCATAAAAACTTGAAATTTGGCACAAGCATTGATTATATCATAATTAGGAAAATTTAATGGGTCCCAACTCGATTATTCAATTCTAAGCGCAAAAGAATTAGCGTCCACATTTTACGTACGAAATCTAATTCTCTCACTTCTTGGTGTCATAGAAACTTGAGATTTGGCACGGGCATTGATTGTGTCATAAATAGGAAAAGTTGATGGGTCCCAACTTGATTATTCAATTCTAAGCGCAAAAGAACTAGCGTCCAAGTTTTACATATGGTATGTAATTCTC
This sequence comes from Eleutherodactylus coqui, assembly GCF_035609145.1. Lineage (NCBI taxonomy): Eukaryota > Metazoa > Chordata > Amphibia > Anura > Eleutherodactylidae > Eleutherodactylus > Eleutherodactylus coqui. The sequence goes on along the minus strand of NC_089839.1, from coordinate 119,081,859 downwards.
TCACTTTCCCGTGTCATAGCAACTTGAAATTTGGCACGGGCATTGATTATGTCATAAATAGGAAAAGCTAATGGGTCCCAACTTGATTATTCAATTATAAGCGCAAAAAAATTAGCAGCCAAATTTTACATACGGAATCTAATTCTCTCACTTTCTGGTGTCATAGAAACTTGAAATATGGCACAGGCATTGATTATGTCATAAATAGAAAAAGCTAATGGGTCTCAACTCGATTATTCAATTCTAAGCGCAAAACAATTTGCGTCCAAATTTTACGTACGGAATCTAATTCTTTCACTTCCCGGTGTCATAGAAACTTGAAATTTGGCACAGGCATTGATTATGTCATAAATTGGAAAAGTTAATGGGTCCCAACATGATTATTCAATTCTAAGCGCCAAAGAATTAGCGTCCAAATTTTATGTATGTAATCTAATTCTCTCACTTCCTGATGTCATTTTATATAAAGGAAACGTCGCATGGTAACCTCCACGTTGTGTTTCCTGGGTAACGCAAAGAACCATGCAAAATGGTGAACATATTTTTTTTCTCGCTATTTTTAAAGTAACCACGACTTCATAAGATTTTCCGTGTGAACACCAGATAAACACCAGTACCAAATCAACTCGCCGGGTATATCAGCTAGTGTGTATATATAATTGTGAGGATTAAGAAACACACAGTCCTCTATATGCAATAAATGAATTTTGATTATAATCATCTTTTTAACAAATCAAAAATGCATATTAGCCATGACTCCTCATCAATTATTGAGTGAAATTTAGAGGCTTATAAATCAATCAAAGCAATGTACATCAAAAAGGGCAATCAGGTCAATGACAAATAGTATTTTTCGGAACAAAAATGTCTCTCAATGATACCAATGCAGAATACTTTGTAGGAAACCATCAGGAAATCACCTTTTCTTAGGGCTTCCTCAATGTATGACAACAAGATGAACCTGAGGCGGAGGGCAGAAGTCAAGATCCAACAATGTCAAAAAAAATATATCTGGAATAAAGCACATAGCAGAATATTAGAACTGCCTATACCAATAACACCATTAGGCCAATAACATATAAGGTTAAAATCGAAAAATCGAAAATTCAAAACAGCCAGGAATACTTCAGGAACATCCCATTGGCAAACACATGTCTACAAAAAACTGGCTAATCGCTTGGCAACCCAGTAAATAGTTGCTATGGGCTATGTGAAAGCGTCACCGCGGGTTGTCGCACCCCACCACCCCGGTTAATAGTGGAAGCCCCAAAGTTGGAAATGTCATCCTCTGCATGATCTCTCTTGGAAAGACTTGACCTCCTTGATGTGCTGTGTCCTCGCCGTCCATCCTAACCATCCCTGGACTGTAATCTCGATGAAACAGAGTAATTACCATGTTCACTGCGTCCACAGTAGGACCGACTGCCATAGCTGCCATGCCTGTCATGATGACTCGACTTCCATTGTCTCGTCACTTCTGTGCCGCTGCCCAACTTGCCACTGCAGTGAACCTATAGACATATTAGGCAAAGAAGAATCTGTATCTGCAGGTCCCTGTGAGTAATGTCTCGGCACCCACACGTGTAACGCGCTGGCCCAAGAAACCCCCACCTCCGCTACTGGGACCCCAGAGTCAACTCTCCTGTACCTGTGTCACCTTCTCCACTAACCTTCTGTATGCCGTATCTTCATTCCTCCAACCCTGCTGCTGCATCCCTGCCTGTATCTCCCACGGCCACCTACCCTCTTGCACTGCCTGCTGGCCCTGCTGACCTGTACCCCATGTTACTGACTGCCCATCTGCCACCTCTGCTCAGCTTCCATGTGTAAACCACTAAACTCCTGCTGTGCTACCTCCCCCAAAACCCCCAGCTGCTCTCCCACTCTATTCTACGCCCCTCTGCTCATTCTCCTTGTCCAACAGGCCTGCCTCCTGCCGATCTGCTTCACCCATTCTCCCCAGCTGCCTGCTCCCCCTGTCCCCCCTTCCTGTCTGCTTTCTACTCAGTGCCTGCTCCACAACCTTCCCCCTTCCCCTGTGCTCTCTCCTCATCTCCCCTGCCCCCCCTCCCCTCCTTGTAAGTGACCAGCCATGGGTGCTGAAATCCCCATGATGAAGCTGCACCTCATCCCCCAAGCCTCCCTGATGCTCCCGCCGGCAAAACTGCTGTCCTCCCCCTCCTCTGTCACCGCGGTTCACCCAGCAGGGTCCTGTCGGGATGGAGCACTGGCACATTCACCACTCCTGGCACTGTTCCTCCTGGAGGTCCCTTCCTCGACGTAGTCACTGAGGCTGAGGCAGGTAGATGGGCAGCAGCACCACTGTGGCCTTCGATGTGGCATCTGATCTGCTTCCTCTCTTCTTCCTTCTGTAGCCCTCGGCAATCCCGGTAGGTGGCAGCTCAGCAGGAGGTTCTCCAGCCAACCGTGCCCCTCCTGCAACACCCTCTCCTGAATCTGCTGCTCCAGGGACTCCATAACGTCTCTGTCTTCCTCTTCAATCTTGACCCAACAATGCTGCCTGTCTTCTCTCGTCCTCTTCAGCTCTCCACTGTGATGTCACCTGAACACCTCACCTTCTTCTGTAGCCAAAGCCCGGGCTTCCAGCTCCCTGCCTCTTAAAGGCACTATCACCTGCAGTAATTGGCAGTTTCGCTATACCCTATGCTGCCTTTCATTCTCCTAATATATAAGATACCAGACATGGCTACAAAGTGCAATCTTAGTACTTGTCCCAATATATAGGACACCCAAACATGAGTGTAAGGCCCATGGAACTACTGTGTCAACCTACCAGGTAGGTGAAGATCCGATCCAGCACGGCTGACAGCCAACCCTAACGTGGGAGGTAAGATACCGGATGAACAGCCCCGTATAAGATGGAAACTAGGGAAGGTATTTTGCCCTGAACTGATAAACAGGAGAGAGAGACTCCTGTCTACAAGCGGAGCACTTGTCCCGATTAGGATGACCCCATGGTTTTCCTTTATGTGCTGACTTACCTTGGCAGGCCAGAACATCTATAAGACAAAGATAGAACCGCATCGGGGAGTAAAGAAACAAAGGAGGAAGCAGCGAACTAGAATAAACAGAGAAGCAGACAACAGGAACAACAGACTACAGAGTACACAAACAAACAACACAGAACACAAGCAGAATGCAAGGTAGCAAGTTAACTGCCGAAGAAGCGGCTGGACATGAAGAGAGGGGAACAAACTCTCATCAACACTGCAGCAAGGTCTAAAAGGCCAAGGGCAGCTATAAACAGTAGGATGGTGATTCGAAAAGAAGTATCAGCTGAACAGGAGACCAGAAGCTATTAACCTTAGGAGTGCTGGAAGAGAGTGAATATAAGCTCAGGGAACAGAGAGAATGGGCCGACGTCTATATTTGCCAGACACAGAAGCAGAAGAGTGTGTCTGAACAGTGCACCTAACAGTACCTCCCTTCTTCCTCCTGCCGCTTCTCTGCAGAACTTCCTGAATCTGACATGGAGCATTGATGTTCTTAGATGGGCTTCCATGACCTCTCCTCTTGTCCGTAACCCTTCCAATCTACTAGGTAAAAGGTTTTGCTCCTGACTTTCTTAACATCAAGAATATTTTGCACCTCGAAAATGTTCGCTAAATTAACCTGAGTGGCATCTAGTCTGAGATTTTTAGAAAATCTATTGAGCACAATTGGTTTGAGAGAGACATAGAAGGAGTTGGGGATATGTAGGGAGGGAGTCGCAGCCTATAATAAACAGAATTAAGTCTCTCTAACACTTCACATGGACCCAGAAATCATGGGGCGAGCTTATATGATGGAACTTTCAGCCTTATATGTTTGGAGGAAAACCATACTTTATCCCCTGGGACAAAATGTAGGGAGGACTGATGCCTGCAATCAGCAAACCTCTCATGGAAGCAATAGACTTCTCCAGATCAACCTTGGTCTCCTGCCAAATCTTTGCAAATCTCTTTGCTGAAGAAGCTGCTGTTGGAACCTCAGAAGTCGTGGAGACTGGTAGGGGAACTCTGGGGTGATGCCCATATACTATGAAGAAGGGTGAAGTCTTCGTGGAGTCGCTGATGTGCTGGTTATGAGAAAACTCTGCCCAGGAGAAAAGACTGACCCAATCATCGCGGTGAGCATTGGTAAAATGGCGGAGATATCCTGTCAGGATCTGGTTGGTATGCTCCACTGTAATGGATTATAATAAACTAAGTAAAATGCATATTGCAAATATGTGCCTCTCCTCTACACTACTAACACAGCTTCCTGTCTGAAAGTGCTGACTAACTCCCTCTCCTCACCCCCTCCCACTGTGTTTCTAACATTTTACTCAATATGGCGCATTCTTTGTCCAGGAATTCTGAGATAAGACCTCAGCTCCTGGAGGAAGAGACCCACATAAGGACAATAACCAATCAGCTACAGATTTGTACTTCATGACGTACTAACTATGCATACTGTCTATAAAACCCCATGCAACATGATTAGAATAAAAAAGTTTCATTTAGCTGAACAGCAGGTTTCAGTGTGATTGTTCCGTGCATGCACAGGCCTCAGGCCTTAAAGCTTCTAATCAGGAAGGGGGCAGATATTTATCATTAGGTATATTAGTACCAATCTATAACACCACCTGCCTGTTAGACTTTGGGTGATAAGCCAAAGAGAAGTCTTATGATATATCTATCAATTTACAAAGAGATCTCCAAAATTAGACGTAAATTGCACCCCTCTATCTGACACAATATGCTTAGAAAAGCCATGGAGGCAAAGAAAAAAACCTGCTTCAGCAAGAGATGAGGACCTACGGACAAATCCTCTGGCCAGGTTCTCAGTAACATATTCGTCTGTGGCCTGGGTCTTGGGCAGGGAAAGAGGCTATACTCTACCTTGAGGAGGCACGGAACCAGGCACAAGGTCAATTGGGCAATCATAGGGACGAAGCGGTGGCAGACATTCAGCCTCTTTCTTGTCAAAGACATCTGCATAACCCTGATAACTTTCTGGTAGACCCTGGAAGTTAGATGATAAAGTAACCCGGTGGACAGGATGCACAGGACGCCAGCACTTGGTATAGCAGGTGGTTCCCCAATTTAATACCTCACCGGTACTCCAGTCCAAGGTGGGGTTATGTAATCGGAGCCACGGCAAACCTAAAAGTAGAGAGCTGGTTGCCCCAGGCATCAGCAGCAGGAAAAACCTCTCAGAATGGAGAGCGCCAATGCTCAACTCCAGCGGCTATGTGACAAACTAGATTATCTCAGAGAGGGTACTGCCATTAACAGTAGTAACCACGAGTGGTTTCTTGAGACACCGGATGGGATTTCAGTAGCAGTGCACCAAAGCCTGTTGGAGGAAGTGGCCGGCAGAGCCAGAATCCAGGAATCTCACCACTGACACCTGGGCAAGCTCAGCCTGGGAGAGGAGCAATCCTCACCTAGGGTAGCCTCTCCAAGTGACCCTAGGTGGAGGAGTTTTCCGGTTTGATGGGACAAGCGCAAACTAGGTGACCTGGAGATCTGCAATACATTCAAAGGTTCCTAGAACATCTGTGTGCATGCTCCTCCTCAGATAGTCTAAGCCGATCCACCTGCATTTGCTCAGGATCATGAGACTGGATAGACTGGATAGTGGTCGGCAGCGAGGAAAGGAGATGGATTGATCTGCTCTCGTGCATAACTTCCCTGGATCTCTCCTGGAACCAGTGGAGGCAATGCAGCAGTTGCCATAACAGCGGGGGACTGCAGTACCGCTATGGCGGGGGAAATATCAGAAAGATGGGTACTCACATTGTGAAGATGTGCCAAGATTTGCTCTTGCCTCTCATATTAACGCATCATCCCCTAGAATAATTCAGAAAGACCTCCGTGGTTGGAGTCAGTGGGATCCATGGCTGCAGTGTACTGTAAGGACTATGGATGTGGAACCACCATGTCAGCTACTGGGTAGGTGAAGTTCTGATCCAGCACAGCTGACAGCCAACCTCAGCATGGGAGGTAAGATACCAGAAGAACAGCCACATATAAGATGGAAACTAGGGAAGGTATCTTTCCTTGAACTGATAACCAGGAGAGTGAGACCCATGCCTGCAAGCGGAGCATTCTTCCTGATAAGGACGACCTCACGGTTTTCCTCTAGGCGCTGACTTACCCTGGTGGGCCAGAACACCTATAAGACAAAGATAGAACAACACCGGAGAGTAAAAAAAACAAAGGAGGAGAGAGCAGACAGAGAAGCGGACAACAGGAACAAAAGAGTACGCAAACAAAGAACACAGAACACAAGCAGAACGCAAGGCAACTGCCCAAGCAGCGGCTGGACATAAAGAGAGGGGAATAAACTCTTATCAACACTGCAGCAAGGTCTGAAAGGGCAGCTATATAGGATCGTGATTAGAAAAGGAGCATCAGCTGAACAGGAGACCAGAAGCCATTAACCTTAGGAGGGCTGAAAGAGAGTGAATATAAGCTCAGGGAAGAGAGAGAATGGGCCGACGTCCATATTTGCCAGACACAGAAGTAGAAGATTGTGTCTGAACAGTGCTCCTAACAATTAGTACACAGTGCACCCTTAGTACTTGTACCAATATATAGGGCACGCAAACATGAGTACACAGTGCACCATTAGTACTTGTCCCAATATATAGGGGACCCAGATATGGCTACACAGTGCACCCTTAGTACTTGTCCCAATATATAGGGGACCCAGACATGACTACACAGTGCACCCTTAGTACTTGTCCTAATATATAAGGGACCCAGACATGAGTACACAGTGCACCTTTAGTACTTGTCCTAATATATAGGAGACCCAGACATGGCTCCACAGTGCAAACTTAGTATCTGTCCTAAAATATAGGGAACCTAGACATGACTACACAGTGCACCCTTAGTACTTGTTTCAATATATAGGGCACCCAAACATAGATACACAGTGCACCCTTAGTACTTGTCCTAATATACTCGCAAAGAAGACCCAGACATAGCTACACAGTGCACCTTTAGTACTTGTCCTAATATATAGGAGACCCAGACATGGCTCCACAGTGCAAACGTAGTATCTGTCCTAAAATATAGGGAACCTAGACATGACTATACAGTGCACCCTTAGTACTTGTTTCAATATATAGGGCACCCAAACATAGATACACAGTGCACCCTTAGTACTTGTACTAATATACTCGCAAAGGAGACCCAGACATAGCTACACAGTGCACCTTTAGTACTTGTCCTAATATATAGGAGACCCAGACATGGCTCCACAGTGCAAACGTAGTATCTGTCCTAAAATATAGGGAACCTAGACATGACTACACAGTGCACCCTTAGTACTTGTTTCAATATATAGGGCACCCAAACATAGATACACAGTGCACCCTTAGTACTTGTACTAATATACTCGCAAAGGAGACCCAGACATGGCTACACAGTGCACCCTTAGTGCTTGTCCTAAAATGTAGAGACCCAGACATGACTAAACAGGACACCCTTAGTACTCGTCCTAATATTTAGGGGACACAGACATGGCTACACAGTGCACCCATAGTACTTGTCCTATTATATAGGAGACCCAGACATGGCTACACAGTGCACCCTAAGTACTTGTCCTAATTTACAGGGCACCCAGACATGACTACACAGTGCAAACTTAGTACTTGTACATATATATAGGGACCCAGACATGGCTACACAGTGCACCCTTAGTACTTGTCCTAATATACTCGTATAGTACACCCAGACATGACTACACAGGGCACTCTAAGTACTATTGAGGGGAACAGAAGCCGCTGTCTGCAAACCTCACACCTCACAAGATGTGTGCTGCCTTCCAGGTGCACAAATCAAAGATGTGTCTGATATGCTGCCAAGACTCTTCAGTCCAACAGAACACCACCCATTCCTACTAATACATGTAGGGACAAATGACACTACAAAAAAAGACCTTGCAACTATCTGCAGAGACTTTGAAGACCTCGGAAAGAAGGTGAAGGAACTAGGAGCACAAGTGGTCGTCTCATCCATCTTCCCAGTGGATGGCCATGGAATAAGAAGATGGAACCGGATTCTAGAGGTGAACAACTGGCTACGTCAATGGTGCCATAAGCAAAGATTTGGATTTCTAAACCATGGAGTGAATTACCTATATGATGGACTGCTTGCACCTTACAAAAACAGGTAAGCATATATTTGGTGAGCGCGTTGCTTCACTCATTAGGAGAGCTTTAAACTCGAACAAAATGGGAAGGGAAGTGAAAGGCCAGGTAAAATAGACAGCTAATTAATCCATTTGAGAATTTTGGTATTAGAAGTAGAAAGAAAGAACAAAGACAAAAAATTCTGAAGGACAGTAGAGGAGCAAGAGACACCGATCACAAACTAAAATGTTTTTACACAAATGCACATAGCATGGTAAACAAACAAGGAGATTCAGAGCTCCTAACACAGGAAGAGAAATATGATTTCATAGGCATCATGGAAACTTGGTGGAATGATACACATGATTGGAATACAAGGCTTGAATGATACAATGTTTTTATAACAGACCTAAAAAAGGGGAGGAGGTATTGTGTTGTATGTTACGAAAACATTAATCTGCACAGAGATTCAGACTATTTCAGTAAGAATACAAGGAGAGAACAACAGAAAGGATACCATTGTAGACATTTACTATAGGGCGCCTGGGCAAGCAGAAGATATTAATGAACTCTTTCTACATCAGATGGTCAAGCTCTCAAAAAAGCATGACATAGTGATCATGGGAGATTTTAACTATCCAAACATTTGTTGGGAATCTCTCTCAGGTAAAAGTAATGGATCTAACAAATTCTTATCCGCTCTTGCTGACAACTTCATCTTCCAAAAGGGTATCTTGGACCTAATTCTTACAACAGGGAAGAAATGGTTGAGAAAGTAAGGGTAGCTGGGACCTTAATAGGCATTAGAGATGAGCGAGCACCAAAGTGCTCGGCTGCTCGTTGCTCGAGTCGAACTTTCCGCGATGCTCGAGAGTTCGTATCGAGTAACGAACCCCTTTGAAGTCAATGGGTGACTCGACCATTTTTGTATATGACCGATGCTCCGCTTAGGTTTTCACTTGTGAAAATCTGGAAAACCTACGAAAGTGATGGAAATGCCACAGAAACGGATAGGGCAGGCCAGGGGCAATATGCAGGGCTGCATCTCAGGCTCCCAGGTCTCACTATTAAGCCACAAAAGCAGCAAGAGTGTGCCCCCCCCTAACAATTTTTACTTTGGACAAACCCTCATTAGCAAGGCACACCTTAGCTAAGCACCACACTACCCCAACAAAGCACAATCACTGCCTGCGGGACAAACCGCTGCCTCTTCTCCTGGGTTACATGCTGCCCAACCCACCGCACGACCCTGCGTCCGCAGCGCACACAAAAGTGTCCCTGCGCAGCCTTCAGCTGCCCTCATGCCACATGCTCGCTTCATAGCCACACCACCCTCATGCCTATTTATAAGTGCGTCTGCGATGAGGAGGAACCACAGGCACACACTTCAGTGGGTTGGCAGGGCCAGGTAGCGACCCTCTTTAAAAGGAAGGGGGGGGGGGGGTCATAGCCCACAATGCTGTTGAGAATCGATGAGAAATTGACATTCGATCTTCATTCCAATCCTGTGCCACCTCCGTCAGGAGCTGCAAACGTGGTCATAAAGGGGACTCAGGTGCCAGCCCAGCACTTCTACACATCTCCACAATGCAGCAATACTCTGTGTGGGAAGTATATGAGCGGGCCATGGGTCTGCCTGTGTCCCAGCAAACACCTTGTGTGGCCCAAGGTGCTGCGAGTGACATAGCAATGGGGAATCCATGTGTCCACACACTACTCATTCTGTTTGGGTGTCAGATACCTCATTGACAACGCAAGGGGTAAACCATCTGCACTCTGCACCCTACCTAAGTCTGTCAGTGTTTTGGGGACAGACAGGTAAAACACCTCTATGGGAAGTGTGTGTGCACCCACAGCATAGGTGGGTCCAAGGAACTTAAAGAAAGCACACATAAAGAAATCAGAGTGCCCAAACATGGCAGACTTTCACTGCGCCGAGTACATAGACCTCTGCATAAACCCTCAGCAATCGTGGGCATAGAGCGGACTCCAATGGTAGCGTAGCTGTGAACATCTCATTAGCGCTGTATCGTTCCTCTTGTTTGTCCCAATGCAGTGCCCCGGATAGCTGTGGTAACGTGAGAGAAAATACATGTTGGCTTTGGCCCACACTCCATGCCCTAGTCAGTCTGGTTTTTTTTTATAGTGCCAGGCAGGTAGAACACTGCTATGGGAAGTCTGTGTGAACCCACAGCATGGGTGGGTCCCAGGAACCCACAGACGGTACATAAAGAAATCCCATTGCAGTGCCCCGGATAGCTGTGGTAACGTGAGAGAAAATACATGTTGGCTTCGGCCCACACTGCATGCCCTAGTCAGTCTGGTTTTTTTTTAAAGTGCCAGGCAGGTACAACTTCCCTATGGGAAGTCTGTGTGCACCCACAGCATGGGTGGGTCCCAGGAACCCAGAGTAGGTACATAAAGAAATCCCATTGCAGTGCCCCGGATAGCTGTGGTAACATGAGAGAAAATGCATGTTGGCTTCGGCCCACACTCCATGCCCTAGTCAGTCTGGTTTTTTTGTAGTGCCAGGCAAGTACAACACCGCTATGTGAAGTCTGTGTGCACCCACAGCATGGGTGGGTCCCAGGAACCCAGAGAAAGTACATAAAGTAAACCCATTGCAGTGCCTCGGATAGCTTTGGTAGCGCGAGAGAAAATACATGTTGGGCTTGGCCCAGAATCCATGCCCTAGTCAGTCTGGGTTATTTTTTGTGCCAGGCAGGTACAACAGCGCCATGGGAAGTCTGTGTGCACCCACAGCATGGGTGGGTCCCAGGAACCCACAGACGGTACATAAAGAAATCCCATTGCAGTGCCCCGGATAGCTGTGGTAACGCGAGAGAAAATACATGTTGGCCTCGGCCCAGAATCCATGCCCTAGTCAGTCTGTTTTTTTTTTTTGTGCCAGGCAGGTACAACAGCGCCATGGGAAGTCTGTGTGCACCCACAGCATGGGTGGGTCCCAGGAACCCACAGACGGTACATAAAGAAATCCCATTGCAGTGCCCCGGATGGCTGTGGTAACGTGAGAGAAAATACATGTTGGCCTCGGCCCACAATCCATGCTTTAGTCAGTCAGTGTTTTTTGGGGGGCCATATAGGTAGAACACCGCGATAGGAAGACTTAGTGCACCCATAGTATACACAGACCCCTGTAATATTCCTATAGCAAAGGTATAAGCTGACCCCAGTAACAGTTATGTTGCAGAAGTCTAGGGAGACCCCAGTAATATTTCTGTAGTATCAGTATAGACAGACCCTAGTAACATTTCATTAGCAGAAGTATAGGCAGACCCCTGTAACATTTCTGTAGCAGAAGTATAGGCAGACCCCTGTAACATTTCTGTAGCAGAAGTTTAGGCAAAGCCCTGTAACATTTACGTGGCAGAAGTATAGGCAGACCCCAGCAACATTTTAGTAGCAGAAGTATACGCAGACCCCCTAGTAACATTTATGTAGCAGCAGTATTGGCAGACCCCTGTAACATTTCAGTAGCAGCAGTATAGGCAGAGCCCAGTATTAGTAACATTTCTGTAGTAACAGTATAGGCAGACCCCTGTAACATTTGTGCTGCAGCAGTATAGGCAGACCCCTGTAACATTTCAGTAGCAGGAGTATAGGCAGACCCCTGTAACATTTCAGTAGCAGCAGTATAGGCAGGGCCCAGTATTAGTAACATTTCAGTAGTAACAGTATAGACAGACCCCAGTAACATTTCTGTAGTAACAGTATAGACAGAGCCCAGTAACATTTCTGTAGTAACAGTATAGACAGACCCCGGTAACATTTGTGTAGCAGCAGTATAGGCAGACCCCTGTAACATTTGTGTAGCAGCAGTATAGGCAGACCCCTGTAACATTTGTGTAGCAGCAGTATAGGCAGACCCCTGTAACATTTATGTAGCAGCAGTATAGGCAGACCCCTGTAACATTTCTGTAGCAGAAGTATAGGCAGACCCCAGTAACATTTCTGTAGTAATAGTATAGACAGACCTCAAGTAACATTTCTGTAGTAACAGTATAGACAGACCCCAGTAACATTTATGTAGCAGCAGTATAGGCAGACCCCTGTAACATTTGTGTAGCAGCAGTATAGGCAGACCCCTGTAACATTTATGTAGCAGCAGTATAGGCAGACCCCTGTAACATTTCTGTAGCAGAAGTATAGGCAGACCCCAGTAACATTTCTGTAGTAATAGTATAGACAGACCTCAAGTAACATTTCTGTAGTAACAGTATAGACAGACCCCAGTAACATTTATGTAGCAGCAGTATAGGCAGACCCCTGTAACATTTATGTAGCAGCAGTATAGGCAGACCCCTGTAACATTTCAGTAGCTGAAGTATACGCAGACCCCTGTGACATTTCAGTAGCAGCAGTATAGGCAGATCCCAGTAACATTTCTGTCGAAAGAGTATAGGTGAACCCCTGAAACATTGGGGTACCATGAGTATAGGTAAAGACTGGAAAAATTAGTTAGATAAGAGTACAGATGAGGGCCTGAAAAATTAGTGTTGCAAGAGTACATATGTACCCCTGAAACATTGCTCAACCGAGAGGGCAGGTGAAACCAATAAATATTTATTGCAAGATACAGCTCGATGTTGCTTAATTTGTAACAGAGCATGGAGGTAGCCGTGTTAAAAAAATTGGTTCATGTTAAAGTATCAATGCTTTTGAAACTTTGAAAAATAGTAAAAAAAATTGTAAGCACAGCCTTTTGGGCCTTAGAAAAATTGGCAGTTCAGCATGATAACATGATGTTTCAGGAGGAGGAGCAGGAGAAGGAGGACTAATATCATACACAGATTGACAAAGGTAAATGTCTCTTTTTTCCGGTGATAGAGAAGAATGCTTGCATCCGTGGTTGCAGCGAAAAGAATCTTTAGGTTCCGCTGGTGGAGAAGAGAAGTCTGGGGAAATGTCGGCACTGGCAGTTGACAGGCGGGTACGCTTATCCGTGATGATTCCCCCAGCTACACTAAACACCCTCTCTGACAAGACGCTAGCGGCAGGGCAAGCAAGCCCTTACAGGGCATACAGCGCAAGTTTGTGCCACGTGTCCAGCTTTGACACCCAGTAGTTGTATGGAGCAGAGGCTTCACGGAGGACAGTGGTATGATCGGCTACGTACTCCCTCACCATCTTTTTACAGTGCTCTCTCCGACTCAGCCTTGACTGGGGAGTGGTGACACAGTCTTGCTGGGGAGCCAGAAAGCTAGTAAAGGCCTTAGAGAGTGTTCTGCTGCCTGCGCTGAACATGCTGCCTGATCTCCGCGCCTCCCCTGCTACTTGGCCCTCGGAACTGCGCCTTCTGCCACTAGCGCTGTCAGATGGGAAGTTTACCATCAGTTTGTCCACCAGGGCCCTGTGGTATTGCATCACTCTCGAACCCCTTTCCTCTTCAGGAATGAGAGTGGAAAGGTTCTCCTTATACCATGGGTCGAGAAGGGTGTTTACCCAGTAATCCGTAGTGGCCAGAATGCGTCTAACGCGAGGGTCACGAGAAAGGCAGCCTAACATGAAGTCAGCCATGTGTGCCAGGGTACCAGTACGCAACACATCGCTGTCCTCACTAGGAAGATCACTTTCAGGATCCTCCTCCTTCTCCTCCACAGACCATACACGCTGAACAGATGAGAGGCAAGCAGCATGGGTACCCTCTGCAGTGGGCCCAGCTGTCTCTTCCCCCTCCTCATCCTGCTCCACCCCCTTCTCCTCCAAAACGCGCTGAGATATAGACATGAGGGTGCTCTGACTATCAAGCGACATACTCTCTTCCCCCGTCTGCTGTTCCAACCGCAAAGCGTCAGCCTTTATGCTTTGCAGCGAACTTCTCAGCAGACATAGCAGAGGTATGGTGACGCTAATGATTGCAGCATCGCCGCTCACTATCTGGGTAGACTCCTCAAAGTTTCCAAGGACCTGGCAGATATCTGCCATCCAGGGCCCACTCCTCGGTAAAGAATTGAGGAGACTGACTCCCAGTACGCCGACCATGTTGGAGTTGGTATTCCACTATTGCTCTACGCTGCTCATACAGCCTGGCCAACATGTGCAGCATAGAATTCCACCATGTGGGCACGTTGCACAGCAGTCAGTGCTCTGGCAGATTAAACCGATGTTGCAGGGTCCGCAGGGTGGCAGCGTCCGTGGTGGACTTGCGGAAATGTGTGCAGACCCGGCGCACCTTGCCGAGGAGGTCTGACAAGTGTGGGTAGTTTTTCAGAAACCCCTGAACCACCAAATTGAAGATGTTGGCCAGGCATGGCACGTGTGTGAGGCTGCCGAGCTGCAGAGCTGCCACCAGGTTACGGCTGTTGTCACACAGGCTCAGCAGTGAAAGCCAGAGGTCGGACTGCTCTGTCAGACTCTGCAACAGTTTGGGGGCCGTGTGCCTCCTGTCACTTAGGCTGAGGAGTTTCAGCATGGCCTGCAGACGCTTGCTCACTGCTGTACTGCCACACCGCGCAACTCTGACTGCTGGCGATGTGCTGCTCAGATTTCTTAATTGAGAGGCAGAGGTTGCGTAGGAGGAGGGTTTAGAGAAGGTGGCATAGACCGCCGCAGATACCAGAACCAAGGAAGGACCCGCTATTCTGGGTGTGGGTAGGACGTGTGCGGTCCCAGGCTGTGACTCGATCCCCGCCTCCACCAAATTCACCCAATGTGCCATCAGGGAGATATAGTGGCCCTGCCCGCCGTACTTGTCCACGTGTCCGTGGTTAAGTGGACCTTCCCAGTAACCGTGTTGGTGAGGGCACGATTGATGTTGCGGGAGACGTGCTTGTGTAGGGCCGGGATGGCACACCAGGAAAAATAGTGGCGACTGGGGACCGAGTAGCGTGGGACCGCTGCCACCATCATGTTTTTGAAAGCCTCCATTTCCACAAGCCTGTACAGCAGCATCTTCAGGCTGATCAATTTGGCAATGCGCACGTTTAAAGCTTGAGCGTGCGGGTGCGTGGCCGTGTATTTGTGCTTTCGCTCCAACGCTGCGCTGAGAGACATTGCTGGATGGGGTCGAGGACAGCAGAGCTGAGGATGTAGGTGCAGGCCGGGAGGCGCTTGTGCCTGTGTCCTGAGAGGGGGGTTGGATCTGAGTGGCAGGTTGGGGCACAGGGGGAGAGGCAGTGGTGCGACCCAGAGGCGGTGAACGGCCTTCGTCCCACCTTGTGGGGTGCTTGGCCATCATATGCCTGCGCATGCTGGTGGTGGTGAGGCTTGTAGTGGTGGCTCCCCGGCTGATCTTGGCGCGACACAGGTTGCACACCACTGTTCGTCGGTCATCCGCGCTCTCACTGAAAAACATCCACACCTTTGAACACCCAGGCCTCTGCACGGTGGCTTGGCGCGAGGGGGTGCTTTGGGAAACAGTTGGGGTATTCTTCGCTCTGGCCCTGCCTCTACCCCTGGCCACCCCACTGCCACTTCCAACCTTTCCTGCTGCTGCACTTGCCTCCCCCTCTGAAGACCTGTCCTCAGTTGGCTTAGCAAACCAGGTGGGGTCAGTCACCTCATCGTCCAGCGGCTCTTCCTCTGAATCCTCTGTGCGCTCCTCCCTCGGACTTACTGCCCCTACTACTACCTCACTGATAGACAACTGTGTCTCATCATCATCGTCCTCCTCACCCACTGAAAGCTCTTGAGACAGTTGCCGTAAGTCCCCAGCCTCATCACCCGGACCCCGGGAACTTTCCAAAGGTTGGACATCGGTCATGACAAACTCGTCAGCTGAGAGAGCTACCATTTTTTCCCAATCAAGGCAGGGGCCCAAGAACAGTTCCTGGGAGTCTGCCTGCTCATCAGAATGTGTCATTTTTATGGAGTGAGGAGGCTGGGAGGAAGGAGGAGCAGCAGCGAGAGGTTTCAGAGTTGCAGCAGTGGGCAGCTTAGAAGACTGGGTGGTCGATACATTGCTGGATGCATTTTCTGCCATCCACGACAAGACCTGCTCACACTGCTCTGTTTGTAATAAAGGTCTACCACGTGGACCCATAAATTGTAATATGAAGCTGGGGACCCAAGAAACTTGCCTCTCTCCAATCCCGCAGCAGCCGGCTGCGATTCACCTGGACCAGGAACTCGGCCTGTGCCCACACCCTCACTTGGACTTCCGTGTCCTCACCCACGTCCACGTCCTTTAGCCCTACCCCTACCCCTCAGCAGGGTGGATTACAAATAGAGCAGACACAGAGCGGTGTAAATAATTATGGAATAATTTGTGTAGAGTTGGAGGCTGACAGCGGTATTGTAACGCTAACTCCAGGCAGAAACAAAGAATATGGAAGGTTTCAAACAGGCCAAGCCGTGCAATAGTGATACACTACAACTCCCACCAAACACCCAGTAAATTTCAGACGGTCAGAGGTCGCCGTAAGAAGGAGCTTTTATTCAAATTTTTAAAAAAAAAGAATCCAGGCTATATAGCGTGTATATGACTTTCCCTCTCTCAGCGGCTGTGACCGCATGCTGTGCGTTAAGTTGACGGCAGACACAGACCGGTGTAGAAAATTATGGAATTATTGGCGTACAGTTGGAGGCTGTCCGCGGTAATGTAACGCAAACTGCGGCCAGAAGAAAATTATACGGAAGGCTGCAAAAAGGTCTGGCTCTGCAACAGTGATGCACTACAACTCCCAGCAGCCACGCAGTAAAATGCACACGGTCACAGGTAGCTGTAAGAAGGAGCTTTTAAAAATTTTTTTTGAAAAAGAATACAGGCTATATAGTGTGTATATGACTTTCCCTCTATCAGCGGCTGTGGCCGTACGCTGTGTGTGAAGTTGACGGCAGACACAGACCGGTGTAAAAAATTATGGAATTATTGGCGTACACTTGGAGGCTGACAGCGGTAATGTAACACAAACTGCAGACAGAAAAAAATTATACGGCAGGCTGCAAACAGGCCTAGCTGCGTAATAGTAAAACACTACAACTCCCAGCAGCCACACAGTAAAATGCACATGGTCACAGGTAGCCCTAAGAAGGACCGTTGGGGTTCTTGTAGACATGGTTCTACACTACCACTGTCCCTGTCTCACCAGCACTGTCCCTATACTCTGTATAATTGACTGCAGACTGAGAACGCTATAGCTGTAATAGCCTGCACAGCCCGAGATGAAAAAAAAAAAGTTTTGGTGCAAAACTGCGCCCAGCAGCCACAACAGTAATGCACACGGTCAGATGTGGCCCTAAGAAGGACCATTGGGGTTCTTGAAGACAGGAACCTACACTAACACTTTCCCTATAGCAGCAGCAGCAGCACTCTCCCTGATCTCTGCCAGCGTGTGTCTGCGTGGTGCTCGTCTCGAGTAACGAGCATCTCGAGTACCCTAATACTCGAACGAGCATCAAGCTCAGACGAGTATGCTCGCTCATCTCTAATAGGCAGTGATCATGCCATCCTTGAATTTTGGATAAAAAGGGAAGGAAGACCCGAGAAAACTCAGACCTCAAGGTTGGATTTCAGAAAGGCAGATTTTAATTAACTCAGAAAGAGGGTAGGAAGAATCCAATGGCTGGATGTTCTTAAGGACAGAAATGTCTAAGAAGGTTGGGAAATATTGCAAAATTAGATTCTCAAAGCACAATCGTTAACAATCCCTAAAAGAAGGAAACATGGGAAGCATTTAAAGAGACCAGGATTGATGAACACAGAACTTGCTCTCTTGTTAAAAAGGAAGAAAATATGTTTATCTAATGGAAAGAGCAGGGAATATCTAAAGAAGAATAAAATACAGTCTGAAGAAACTGCAGAGCAAGTGTCAGAAAAGCTAAAGCTAATAATTAATTGAGGCTTGCAACAGAGGCCAAAAGCAATAAAAAAAAGGATTTGGGGGGTATGTCAAAAGCTGAGTGATCGTACTCAAAGAGTGGTCATAAATAGCTGCACATCCAAGTGGAAGAATGTATCAAGTGGGGTACCACAAGGCTCTGTCCTAGGCCCAGTGTTGTTCAACATTTTTATAAATGATTTGGAGGAGGGAATTGAGGGGAAACTGATCAAATTTGCCAATGACACAATGAGAGAGAGGAAGAGAGAGGAAGAGAAAGGAAGAGAGAGGAAGAGAGAGAGAGAGAGAGAGAGAGAGAGATCCATTGCAAAAATGCTCGAGTCTCCCATTGACTTCAATGGGGTTTGTTACTCGAACAGAGCTCTCGAACATTACAAAAAGCTCGGCTCGAATAACGAGCACCCGAGCATTTTGGTGCTCACTCATGTCTATTGATGTTCCATCTGCTTTCTGAGAGAAAACAGGTACAAAATAGGAATTTAAAAGTTCTGCCTTCTCAATATCATTCTTAAAGGGGTTGTCCCGAGGCAGCAAGTGGGTCTATACACTTCTGCATGGCCATAATAATGCACTTTGTAATGTACATTGTGCATTAATTATGAGCCATACAGAAGTTATAAAAAGTTTTATACTTACCTGCTCCGTTGCTGGCGTCCTCGTCTCCATGGTGCCGACTAATTTTCGCCCTCCGATGGCCAAATTAGCCGCGCTTGCGCAGTCCGGGTCTTCTTCTTTTCTGAATGGGGCTCCGTGTAGCTCCGTGTAGCTCCGCCCCGTCACGTGCCGATTCCAGCCAATCAGGAGGCTGGAATCGGCAATGGACCGCACAGAAGCCCTGCGGTCCATGGAGACAGAGGATCCCGGCGGCCATCTTCAGCAGGTGAGTATGAAGACGCCGGACCGCCGGGATTCAGGTAAGCGCTGTGCGGGTGGTTTTTTTAACCCCTGCATCGGGGTTGTCTCGCGCCGAACGGGGGGGGGGGGGGGTTTAAAAAAAAAAAAAACCCGTTTCGGCGCGGGACAACCCCTTTAACCAAATTACCACTTTGTATCCTGTAAGCATTCAATAGAATCTTTGACTGTTTTTTTGCTTTTGACATACCCCCAAAATGCTTTTTGATTGCTTTTGGCCTCTGTTGCAAGCCTCAATTCATTATTAGCTTTAGCTTTTCTAACACTTGCAATACGGTTTCTGCAGACTGCATTGTATTCTTCTTTAGATATTCCCCCCTCTTTCCATTTGATAAACATATTTTTCTTCCTTTTTCAACATGTATGCAAGTTCTGTGTTCAGCCATCCTGGTCTCTTTAAGTGAATAATAAAGGCAACAGCAGCACTCACATGGATTCACTCCAGACCAGTCCCAGTCATTCCACTGCAAACAATGCAAGTGAGGAGCAGGTGGATGCAGCAGCCCGGCTTAGTCAGGATCACGACCAACTAATCAGAAGAAATATGCAGCAAAGACTAGGCAGCATCAGATGGATCTTCAAAACAATTTTCCAATCTTTATTCCTCCAACCAAGGTAAAACCTGCGACGTTTCGGTCACAATTGTGACCTTTCTCAAGCATGCTTGAGGAACACAAGATGACGTAGATCATACGTCACGGGCAAGTGCGCATGCGTCAGTCGCGTCACTGCCAACCATTCACTGAGGCTTCCCGAACATGTTTGCCAACCACAGGATAGAGCCGGCATACGGCAGAAATGCACATATATCTACCGCTATCAGTTCTAAACTATTAGAGATGCTCGCTAGTCAAACAATGATGTCAGATAATCTATAACCAGGCAATAAGATTCCAGTCAATGGCCGGAGCGCTAACCAAACAAACATTAAGGGGAATAAAGTATGTGAATTACATATGATGGCACAGCTCAGGGATAACATAAGTCGACAGTGAGAGGACTAGTATTCAATCAGCATACTTCTATAGGGTAGATAAAAGTGACAGCATGTAGGCATAATATGCTAATGTCTCTAGTCATAGTGTTTCCATGGGCTCACGGCTCTGTCTCACTGTTCACTAACTATGAAGTGGCTCAAAGCAGCCTGACAAAGGATTCTATGTTAAGCGCAGAAAAAGTGCCGACTATCAACTGGAGCTCTCTTCAAATTGACAATAGTATACTGTATAAAGTAACAAAAAGGTGAGTAGAGTGATTTAATCATTTCAGCCACTAAAGTAACCAGTTCTACAAAAAGAACTACATACATTATTACAATTAAATCACCCACACCAAAAAAGGGAGGGGGAGGAGGGGGGGGGGGGAATTAACAGGCATAAATAACTAGAGAGCGGTCACAGATGGCCCAAAAACAGAGCACCAAAAAAAATTACCTAATTAAAAAACTCATATTATAAAAGCATGTTGAAAAATATGCAAAATTTTTTTTTTATATAGGAACCCCAATAATAGGTGTACACGGAAGTAAATCACACTAGTGTTGATCAAAATATAGGCTTTATTGAAATCACAACATATATAAAGCAAGAAAAACTATAATAGAAAAATTCTTTCAAAATTCATATAGCGACAATACTTAACCCTAAATGTTTTTATAGCCACTAGAGAATGGTGGAAAAATGGAAAAAAAATGAAAAATCCAGGACAAGTGAAGGGCATGGAGGGGACCCACACAAGAAGATGAAACAAATCTAAAAAGGAAAAAAAAGGAAAGACATGTCAGTTAAAAACAGGCAATCTGTTTACAACAGAAGAAAGTTCAGATAAACGGAGCAAAATCATATTCCATATTTAAGCCAAACGGATGCAAAGTATTAAGGGTATGGATCCAATGGAGTTCTTTCTTTTTAAGTAAAGACTCTCTATCACCTGCTCTGGTCAATGGTGGAACATCATCGATGATTCTAAATCTAAATTGACTGATGCTATGTTTTTTATCATGGAAGTGTTTAGGAATCGGTAGATCCAAACATCTCGTCCGAATAGTGCTTTTATGCTTAATCATGCGTGTTCTTACTTCCAATGTAGTTTTGCCAATGTATCCTAATCCACAGGGACAGGTCACCAAGTACACAACATAGGAAGAAGTACAGGTGTATCTTTTCCAAATCTTATATTTCTTACCCGTGTAGGGGAGATGGAAGCTATCCCCTTTTACAAGGTTCCCACAGCAAACGCAGTTTAGACAGGGAAAATTTCCCTGTTTTGCAGTGGCAAGAAGACGTTGTGTATGCGTATGGATAGGCACCGATGACTTAACCAATTTGTCATGTATATTAGGGGGCCTTCTGTACACCATCATTGACCTCTCTGAGAATTCCGGTATCCCACTAAGGCCCCTTGCAAGAAGAGGCCAGTGTCGATTTATGATGGAGGACACCTGACCACTATGTTTACCGTATGTGGCGATAAAGGGGATCCTTTTGGTTTTTATAGATTTATCTTTAGGCATCAGGAGTGTGTCACGCTGGATTTTGCGTGACCCCTCAACTGCCTTACTCCCTATGGGTAACGGGTAACCCCTCTGAAGAAATCTATGGGCCATTTATTCCAATCCATTATCCACAAAGGCATCCTCAGTGATTCTCCTAACTCGAAGGAGCTGACTCCATGGAAGAGAGTTCACAGTGGTTCTTGGAAACTGTCAAAATGAAGGATACTGTTTCTGTTAGTGGACTTGACAAAAAGGTCCGCGTTGAATTTCACACTATCAAAGCTGATCACTGTGTCTAGAAATTGAATACATTCACTAGAAGAATTCAACGTAAATTGAAGTTCTTCATAGTGTGAATTTAAAGTGTCATGAAATTAAGTCAACTCATCCATGGAGCCTCTCCACGCAACGAAAATATCGTCAATGTAACAAAGCCATTACACTACTTGTGGCCAATAGTCAGAGGTATAAACGTAGGTCTCCTCAAAAAAACGCATATAGATATTGGCATAAGTGGGCGTGACATTGGACCCCATGGTGGTGCCCTGTTGCTGCTCGAAGAACATCCCCCCAAAAGAAAAATAATTCCTGGTGAGAATGAATTCGAGCAGCGACAGGGCAAAGTCATCACAACCTGGGGCCCAGTCGCATCCCACTATGTAATGGCTCACAGATTCCTGACCTTTCTAGTGTTTGATTGACGTATATGGAGAGACAACATCAAATGTGGCTAATATTAGAGGACCTGTTTTCTCAATCTTGTTCAATTTGCATAAGAAATCACTAGTGTCCCTTATGTATGAGGGAACCCCCTCAGCATAAGGTTGGAGTAACTTGTCAAGGAAACGAGCAACATTCGCAAAAATCAAATCCCGACCAGACACAATAGGGTGCCCTGGGGGATTACTCAAAGACTTATGTATTTTTGGTAGCAAATACAGAACCGGTACCCGAGGAAATAGTACATCCAAAAAAACGTGTCAACTCAGCATCAATAATACCTCCCATCATAGCATCATTTAGCATAACCCTCAACTGAATTTGCAATCGCAAAGTGGGATCACCTTTCAATCTAGTATTTACCTTTTTGTCATTGAGCTGTCTGTGTACCTCCTTGTTATACTGTTTAGTGTCAAGAATAACAATAGCACCGCCTTTGTCAGCTGGCTTTATTGTTATATCTTGATCTTGAGACAAGCCTGTTAATGCATTACGTTCATCTTTACTCATATTATTACCACCAGCTTTACGGACCATTTGAGATCTAAAATTCTTAACATCTTTCTCAACAAAAGAGACAAATGTCTCCAGACAGTGGTTATTCATGGGAGGTTGATAGTGGCTCTTATTATGGAGACCAATGCCTTTGAGGGTAGAACCTCGTCCGGCATTAAGCTGCATATCAGTACCTTCAGTGGTTACAGGACATAATGCAAACTGGTTCTTGAGGCGTAAACTACGAAAGAAACGTTTTAGATCTAGATCTAATTGGAACCTGTCCGTAGATGTTTCTGGGCAGAAAGACAAACCCTTTGATAAGACACTTAGTTCATCTTTAGTTAAGGTTTTAGAGGAGATATTTACCACTAATGCGTTCAATTCCTCTGTTGTCTTGGTGGTAGCCGTTGAGTATTGGACCGCGTCGTCATGCTCGCGGTGTCTTTTCTGTGTCCTCCTATGTTTGGTTCCTCCTCGTCGTAATCTAGTCTGTCCTTTTCTTTTTCTTGATCGCCTGTCCAGGACCTAAAAAAAGAGGGTTAGAGGCAGAAGAACATCTTCCTGGTCCATCTGTAGAAGCCGAGTTAGTCGGCGAATGTCTATATCTTCTCCTCTGTCTTGGTTGCCTTCTATGGGTTCTACCCCTTTGTAGAGCAGAGGAATAAATCTCCCACTAGAAGATCTCTGAAGTTGCCAGCTAAAGACCATGCCAGTAGCAGAATCCTTTTCATCTTGCATCCATTTCATGCATTTGTTGTCCTCTATCTCTTTTTTGTGCATTTGGAGGGAGTTGGTAATACTCGAACGTCGCTGGTCCCATTCTGTTTGGGAGATCTTACCCAGGAGTTCACGCTCCACACCCGTACACTGTTCATTGCATTGGCGTACTTCGATCTGTAAAAACTCAATATTGAGTAGAATTATGTTGAACGAAAATTTATTGACAATCCCTTCAAATTTCGGACAGAAAGTAACATTATCAGCCATTGATGTCGGACGAGTGTGCGGTCTTAATCCTCTTGGGATTCATTTGGCCTTGAAATATTCTTTAAGTGTAATTATATGTAGTTGATACAAAGGTGTACAAAAAGACCCTAGTGCTCCAGTGATTTGGTATGTAATGGAAGAAAACGGAAGAAGAACTTACTTCGTAGCGGTGTCAATGCCTGTGACACCCCTGTAATCCTGGTAGACATGTAAGGTTACAGATGGAATGCGTATTCATGAAGTTCCAAAGGAGTGGTGTTTATTGTAAAACATGCAATGCGTTATAGGGATTATAGGGGTGTCACAGGCATTGACACCCCTACGAAGTAAGTTCTTCTTCCATTTTCTTCCATTACATACCAAATCACTGATGCACTAGGGTCTTTTTGTACACCTTCGTATCCTGCCTTCTCTGGTATATCTCCTACCTAGAGTCACCCTATGATGCTCTCCCACCTTGGGATGTCCCTTTGACCAGTCCTTTGGATCTACAGTTGATACCACCTGTTACCCAGGATCTTTTCGGACGAACCGTCTCCCTTATACAGGGTACGGTTACGTCTGGGGTGAGTTCTCACGTATCTTACGCCAGTATAGTGCTATTCTCTCCACCTCACATTGGAGCGCCACTAATCTCATTTATTCCATTATATGTAGTTGATGGGACATAATCCAACGACTCAGCTTCTCCCATTTTCTAATCAACATGTCCACAGTGGGTGTACATAAGAAAGACCCATCACCTGAATCATCAGCAAGAATTCGCTCCGTTTCTTCTTCTGTGTAAAAAAATATGGAGCTAGTGGAGGCACCATCCTCCGTATCAATACGTAAATCCATACCTCTAATGGGTGCACGCCGTTTGTCCATGTTAGTCAGTCTACTCCACTTCAGTAAATCCCGCAGCACTTCCTGTAAATGCACATTCAGTGCAGAGGTCGGTGAACAAATGCCAAGCCGTTTATGGTACCATGGACCTCCAGTCCCCAATTGTAATCCACCAATCCCAAGGAAACGACAGCATCAATGGTGTAACAGAAATTGAAACAATTTATCTATAAATATAAAATTAAATGTATGCGTGTCTTTCTGTATGTATGCGTGTCTGTCTGTCTGTCTGTTTGTCCTTTATGTGCTACTACACCATTCATCCGGTCGCCATGAAACTTTGGGAAGTTGTTGAGTACACTCCTGGGAAGATTATAGGTATAGTACAACTATCCTATGATAAATGGCGTGCGTGCAAGCGTCGTCAACAGTTATGCCCCCCCACGTAAATCGTTTGATTTCCATCATTGCCACTAATTCTCTCACTTCCCGATGTCGTAGAAATATGAAGTTTGGCAAGAGCATTGAATATGTCATAAATAGGAAAAGCTAATGGGTCCCAACTCGAATATTCAATTCTAGTGCAAAAAAACTAGCGTCCAAATTTTACGTACGGAATGTAATTCTCTTACTTCCCAATGTCCTAGAAACTTGAAATTTGGCACGAGCATTGAATATGTCATAAATAGGAAAATATAATGGGTCCCAACTCAATTATTCAATTCTAAGCACAAAAGAATTAGCGTCCAAATTTTACATACGGAATCTAATTTTCTCACTTCCCGATGTCATAGAAACTTGAAATTTGGCACGAGCATTGACTATGTCATAAATAGGAAAAGTTTAAGGGTACCAACTCGATTATTCAATTCTAAGCGCCAAAGAATTAGCGTCCAAATTGTACGTACGGAATCTAATTTTCTCACTTCCCAATGTCATAGAAACGTGAAATTTGGCACGAGCATTGATTATGTCATAAATAGGAAAAGTTAATAGGTTCCAACTCGATTATTCAATTCTAAGCGCAAAAGAGTTAGCGTTCAAATTTTACGTACGGAATCTAATTCTCTCACTTCCCAATGTCATAGAAACTTGAAATTTGGCACGAGCATTGATTATGTCATAAATAGGAAAAGTTAATGGGTCCCAACTCGATTATTCAATTCTAAGCACCAAAAAATTAGCGTCCAAATTTTACGTACGGAATCTAATTCTCTCACTTCCCAATGTCATAGAAACTTGAAATTGAGCACGAGCATTGATTATGTCATAAATAGGAAAAGTGGGCCAAGTGGGCCAAGCACCCCACAAGGTGGGACGAAGGCCGTTCACCACCTCCGGTTTGCACCACTGCCTCTCCCCCTGTGCCCCAACCTGCCACTGAGATCCAACCCCCCTCTCAGGACACAGGCACTACCCTCTCCTGGCCTGCACCCACACCCTCACCTCCGCTGTCCTCGGCCCCATCCACCAATGTCTCTCAGCCCACCGTCCAGCCGTCGCTAGCGCAAGTGTTTCAGTGCAAGCGCAAGTACGCCGCCACGCACCCGCACGCTCAAGCGTTAAACGTGCACATAGCCAAATTGATCAGCCTGGAGATGCTGCCGTATAGGCTTGTGGAAACGGAGGCTTTCAAAAGCATGATGGCGGCGGCGGCCCCGCGCTACTCGGTTCCCAGTCGCCACTACTTTTCCCGATGTGCCGTCCCAGCCCTGCACGACCACGTCTCCCGCAACATTGTACGCGCCCTCACCAACGTGGTTACTGCCAAGGTCCACTTAACAACGGAGACGTGGACAAGCACAGGCGGGCAGGGCCACTATATCTCCCTGACGGCACATTGAGTGAATTTAGTGGAGGCTGGGACAGAGTCAGAGCCTGGGACCGCTCACGTCCTACCCACCCCCAGAATTGCGGGCCCCAGCTCGGTGGTGGTATCTGCAGCGGTGTATGCTTCCTCCACTAAACCACCCTCCTCCTACGCAACCTCTGTCTCGCAATCAAGATGTGTCAGCAGCAGCACGTCGCCAGCAGTCGGTGTCGCGCGGCGTGGCAGCACAGCGGTGGGCAAGCGTCAGCAGGCCGTGCTGAAACTACTCAGCTTAGGAGAGAAGAGGCACATGGCCCACGAACTGCTGCAGGGTCTGACAGAGCAGACCGACCGCTGGCTTGCGCCGCTGAGCCTCCAACCGGGCATGGTCGTGTGTGACAACGGCCGTAACCTGGTGGCGGCTCTGCAGCTCGGCAGCCTCACGCACGTGCCATGCCTGGCCCACGTCTTTAATTTGGTGGTTCAGTGCTTTCTGAAAAGCTACCCACGCTTGTCAGACCTGCTCGGAAAGGTGCGCCAGCTCTGCGCACATTTCCGCAAGTCCCACATGGACGCTGCCACCCTGCGCACCCTGCAACATCGGTTTAATCTGCCAGTGCACCGACTGCTGTGTGACGTGCCCACACGGTGGAACTCTACGCTCCACATGTTGGCCAGGCTCTATGAGCAGCGTAGAGCTATAGTGGAATACCAACTCCAACATGGGCGGCGTAGTGGGAGTCAGCCTCCTCAATTCTTTACAGAAGAGTGGGCCTGGTTGGCAGACATCTGCCAGGTCCTTGGAAACTTTGAGGAGTCTACCCAGATGGTGAGCGGCGATGCTGCAATCATTAGCGTCACCATTCCTCTGCTATGCCTCTTGAGAAGTTCCCTGCAAAGCATAAAGGCAGACGCTTTGCGCTCGGAAACAGAGGCGGGGGAAGACAGTATGTCGCTGGATAGTCAGAGCACCCTCCTGTCTATATCTCAGCGCATTGAGGAGGAGGAGGAGGAGGTGGAGGAGCATGAGGAGGAGGGGGAAGAGACAGCTTGGCCCACTGCTGAGGGTACCCATGCTGCTTGCCTGTCATCCTTTCAGCGTGCATGGCCTGAAGAGGAGGAGGAGGATCCTGAAAGTGATCTTCCTAGTGAGGACAGCCATGTGTTGCATACAGGTACCCTGGCACACATGGCTGACTTCATGTTAGGATGCCTTTCTCGTGACCCTCGCGTTACACGCATTCTGGCCACTACGGATTACTGGGTGTACACACTGCTCGACCCACGGTATAAGGAGAACCTTTCCACTCTCATACCCAAAGAGGAAAGGGGTTCGAGAGTGATGCTATACCACAGGACCCTGGCGGACAAGCTGATGGTAAAATTCCCATCCGACAGCGCTAGTGGCAGAAGGCGCAGTTCCGAGGGCCAGGTAGCAGGGGAGGCACGGAGATCAGGCAGCATGTACAGCACAGGCAGGGGAACACTCTCTAAGGCCTTTGACAGCTTTCTGGCTCCCCAGCAAGACTGTGTCACCGCTCCCCAGTCAAGGCTGAGTTGGCGGGAGCACTGTAAAAGGATGGTGAGGGAGTACGTAGCCGATCGCACGACCATCCTCCGTGACGCCTCTGCCCCCTACAACTACTGGGTGTCGAAGCTGGACACGTGGCCTGAACTCGCGCTCTATGCCCTGGAGGTGCTTGCTTGTCCTGCGGCTAGCGTCTTGTCAGAGAGGGTGTTTAGTGCGGCTGGGGGAATCATCACGGATAAGCGTACCCGCCTGTCAACCGACAGTGCCGACAGGCTAACACTCATAAAGATGAACAAAGCCTGGATTTCCCCAGACTTTTCTTCTCCACCAGCGGACAGCAGCGATACCTAAACAATACGTAGGCTGCACCCGCGGGGACCTTTTAGCTTCATCAATCTGTGTATTATATTCATCCTCCTCCTCCTGCTCCTCCTCCTGAAACCTCACGTAATCACGCCGAACGGCCAATTTTTTCTTAGGCCCACAAGGCTCAGTCATATAACTTTTGTAAACAATGTTTATACGTTTCAATTCTCAATTGAATAAAGCATTGAAACTTGCACATGAACCAATTTTTATTTTAACTAGGCTGCCTACAGGCCTAGTTACAAATTAAGCCACATTAACCAAAGCGATTAATGGGTTTCACCTGCCCTCTTGGTTGGGCATGGGCAATTTTTCTGAAGTACATTTGTACTGTTGGTACACCAATTTTTTGGGGCCCTCGCCTACATTGTAATCCTAGTAATTTTTAGCCCACCTGCATTAAAGCTGATGTTACCTCAGCTGTGCTGGGCACTGCAATGGGATATATTTATGTACCGCCGGTGGGTTCCAGGGAGCCACCCATGCTGTGTGTCCACAGGGACTTCACATTAGGGATTTGTACCTGCCAGTGTCTATGTATTAAAAACCCCGGTCAGACTGGGGCATGCAGTGTGGGCGGAAGACCACCTGCATTTAATCGGACGTTACCTCAGCTGTGATGGGCAATGCAATGGGATATATTTATGTACCGCCGGTGGGTTCCAGGGAGCCACCCATGCTGTCGGTGCACACGGAGTTGTAACTGCATGTGTCCACTTCTAAAGAACCCCAGTCTGACTGGGGCATGCAGTGTGGGCCGAAGCCCACCTGCATTTAACATGACATTACCTCAGCTATGATGGGCAATGCAATGGGATATATTTATGTACCGCCGGTGGCTTCCTGGCACCCACCCATGCTGTCGGTCCACACGGAGTTGTAACTGCATGTGTCCACTTCTAAAGAACCCCAGTCTGACTGGGGCATGCAGTGTGGGCCGAAGCCCACCTGCATTTAACATGACATTACCTCAGCTGTGATGGGCAATGCAATGGGATATATTTATGTACCGCCGGTGGGTTCCAGGGAGCCACCCATGCTGTGGGTGCACACGGAATTCCCATTGCGGAGTTGTACCTGCCTGTGACTATTTATAAAAAACCGCGGTCTGACTGGGGCATGTAGACACCTCGACAGAATGAATAGTGTGTGGCACATAGGTTCCCCCTTGCTATGCCCACGTGTGCAGCTCCAGATGGAGGTGGCACCGGATTGGATTTCTCATTGCTTCTGTACAGCATTGTGGGCTATCGCCGCCCCTTTTAAAGAGGGTCGCTGCCTAGCCGTGCCAACCCTCTGCAGTGTGTGCCTGCGGTTCCTCCTCATGGCAGACGCACTTATAAATAGACATGAGGGTGGTGTGGCATGAGGGCAGCTGAAGGCTGCACAGGGACAATTTGGTGTGCGCTGTGGACACTGGGTCGTGCAGGGAGGGGGGGGGGGGGTTGGGCAGCATGTAACCCAGGAGAAGTGGCAGCGGAGTGTCATGCAGGCAGTGATTGTGCTTTGTTGGAGGTAGTGTGGTGCTTAGCTAAGGTATGCATTGCTAATGAGGGCTTTTCAGAAGTAAAAATTGTTGGGGGGGGGGGGGCCCACTCTTGCCGCTATAGTGGCTAACTAGTGGGACCTGGGAACTTGAGATGCAGCCCAACATGTAGCCCCTCGCCTGCCCTATCCATTTCTGTGTCGTTCCCATCACTTTCTTGAATTGCCCAGATTTTCACAAATGGAAACCTTAGCGAGCATCGGCGATATACAAAAATGCTCGGGTCGCCCATTGACTTCAATGGGGTTCGTTACTCGAAACGAACCCTCGAGCATCGCGAAAATTTCGTCCCGAGTAACGAGCACCCGAGCATTTTGGTGCTCGCTCATCTCTAATTATGTCATAAATAGGAAAAGCTAATGGGTCCCAACTCAATTATTCAATTCTAAGCGCAAAAGAATGAGCGTCCAAATTTTACGTATGGAATCTAATTCTCTCACTTCCTAATATCATCTTTATATATAAAAATGAATGTATGTCTGTCCGTTATGCATTACTACACCATTCATCCAATCGCCATAAAACTTTGGGCAGCTGCTGAGTTCACTCATGGGAAGATTACTGGCATGGTATATCTATTCTACGATATGCGTGCGAGCATTGTCGACAGTTATGCCCCCCCACACAAGCGTGTTCAAATACAAAATGATGCACCCCCGAACGTTTCGCAAGACAATTGCTGTATATTGAGAATGCTGAGGTAAAATGAAAGCTGTGCTGTGATTGGTTGCTATTTCTTATACTGCTGAGGTAACATGAAAGCTGTGCTGTGATTGGTTGCTATATATTATACTGCTGAGGCAACATGAAAGCTCTGCTGTGATTGGCTGCTACTTCTTATACTACTGAGGTTACATGAAAGCTGTGCTGTGATTGGTTGCTATATATTATACTGCTGAGGCAACATGAAATCTCTGCTGTGATTGGCTGCTACTTCTTATACTACTGAGGTTACATGAAAGCTGTGCTGTGATTGGTTACTATATATTATACCGCTGAGGTAAAATGAATGCTGCGCATTGATTGGTTGCTATTTTTTATATTGCTGAGGCAGAATAAAAGTTGCGCTGTGATTGCTTGTTATTTCTCTTACTGCTAAGGTAACATGAAAGCTGTGCTGTGATTGGTTGCTATTTCTTATACTGCTGAGGTAACATGAAAGCTGTGCTGTGATTGGTTTCTATATATTATACTGCTGAGGCAACATGAAAGCTCTGCTGTGATTGGCTGCTACTTCTTATACTACTGATGTTACATGAAAGCTGTGCTGTGATTGGTTGCTATATATTATACCGCTGAGGTAAAATGAATGCTGCGCTGTGATTGGTTGCTATTTTTTATATTGCTGAGGCAGAATAAAAGTTGCGCTGTAATTGGTTGTTATTTCTCTTACTGCTGAGGTAACATGAAAGCTGCGCTGTGATTGGTTGTTATATATTATACTGCTAAGGTAACATGTAAGCTGCGCTGCGATTGGTTGCTATATATTATACCACTGAGGTAACATGAAAGCTGTGCTGTGATTGGTTGTTATCTAGATATATAAAAACGAATGTAGGTATGTATGTCTGTCTTCGCAGCAACGCGCGACGGGTAAGCTAGCCGCTCCATAAAAATTGGCAACGTTTTGACTCAAAAGAGTCTTTTTCAAGCCTAGTGTTATGCTATTCACGCACAGTTTATATAGCAAATAACACATAATTAAAAAAACAGGGAACACCCCCTGCTACGAACAATTAAACAACATTAATAACACATGATACAAACAAACAAGACAGGTACCCCAATGCCATGTAATCCTCCATGCGTCAGTCCACTCCATGCCGCTTCATGGTGTCCGGCGTCTCATGGTGTAACCGCGCATGCGCGGGGCATAAAATGCCGTAAATCATGCGTTGCGAGCAATTGCGCATGCGCCAACCGCGTCACTGCCATCCATTCACTGCGGCTTCCGGGACGCGTTTGCCAACCACAGGATGGCACTTCACACTGTCAAGCATCTAATGGTGTAACCGCGCTTGTGCGGAACACAAGATGACGTAGATCATACGTCACGAGCAAGTGCGCATGCGTCAGTTGCGTCACTGCCAACCATTCACTGAGGCTTCCCGAACATGTTTGCCAACCACAGGATAGAGCCGGCATACGGCAGAAATGCACATATATCTACCGCTATCAGTTCTAAACTATTAGAGATGCTCGCTAGTCAAACAATGATGTCAGATAATCTATAACCAGGCAATAAGATTCCAGTCAATGGCCGGAGCGCTAACCAAACATAAACATTAAGGGGAATAAAGTATGTGAATTACATATGATGGCACAGCTCAGGGATAACATAGGTCGACCGTGAGAGGACTAGTATTCAATCAGTATACTTCTATAGGGTAGATAAAAGTGACAGCATGTAGGCATAATATGCTAATGTCACTAGTCATAGTGCTTCCACGGGCTCACGGCTCTGTCTCACTGTTCACTAACTACGAAGTGGCTCCAAGCAGCCTGACAAAGGATTCTATGTTAAGTGCAGAAAAAGCGCCGACCATCAACTGGAGCCCTCTTCAAATTGACAATAGTATACTGTATAAAGTAACAAAAAGGTAAGTAGAGTGATTTAATCATTTCAGCCACTAAAGTAACCAGTTCTACAAAAAAAACTACATACATTATTACCATTGATAATATGCAAAATTAAATCACCCACACCAAAAAAGGGAGTAGGGAGGAGGGGGGGGGGAATTAACAGGCATAAATAACTAGAGAGCGGTCACAGATGGCCCAAAAACAAAGCACCAAAAAAATTACCCAATTAAAAAACTCATATTAAAAAAACATGTTGAAAAATATGCAAAAACATCCAGCCATTGGATTCCTCCAACCCTCTTTCTGAGTTCTTTAAAATCTGCCTTTCTGAAATCCAATCTTGAGGTCTGAGTTTTCTCAGGTCTTCCTCCCATTTTTATCCAAAATTCAAGGATAGCATGATCACTGCCTCTTAAAGTCCCAGCCATCCTTACTTCCTCAACCATTATCTTCCCTGTTGGTAAGAATTAGGTCCAAGATAGCAGATACCCTTGTTTTCTCTTCTACCTTTTGGAAGATAAAGTTGTCAGCAAGAGCGAATAAGAATTAGTTGGATCTATTACTTTCACCTGAGAGAGATTCCCAACAAATATCTGGACAGTTAAAATCTCCCATGATTACTATATCATGCTTTTAGTTGTTGATGTGCCAGATAAAAATTGCCCCTATTATAACACTTGCTATGAATATTTCTGCTAAGCAGAAATGCTGAAAGCTTTACAGCATACCATTCCAGCAGCATCACAGTGTAGTTGTTACCATGCAGGGCAGCGCAGGGTCCCGCGGTCAGCGCGCGCCACCCCGGCGTCGGCGCCCTGGAGCCCTGACGTCGGGGCTCTCCCGGCGACGTGAACGACTGGTGTGCGGTGGCATGGGCGTGTCCGCCCGCACTCCTCCACCTCTCTTGTGCAGTAGTGGGGGAGCTGGCTCCTCCCACTCTCCACCCCGGGGCGGAGTCTTTCGTTTATAAGGCTGGCAGTGAGCTGAGCTTACTGCCAGTTATTGGTTCTGTTAGCCACTAGTCAGTCTCTTCCTAGTGTGCCTTTTACTCAGTCTGTTCTGGTTCTGTCTGCTACTAGCTAGTCTGTCTGCTGCTACTCTCAGCTAGCCCTAGTTTGCCAGTCAGTTTCCTTCAGCCTGCCTGTAGCTTTGTTTGTTCTGTTGGCCTTTCCCATCTGCCTCCCTGTCGGCACTCTGTCCCCCCATCAGTTAGTTTCTCTTGTCAGTCGCCAGGTCCCTAGCCAGCGCAGGGACCGCCGTCCAGTTGTCTGCCTGGAATTAGCCAGGGCCGAGGCAAGTAGGCAGGGACAGTGGGGTGCGGGAAATTCAGGGCACCCCACCTGGCGCTCGGGGGTCAGAGTGCCGTAACATACCTGCCCATTTAAACAGTTTTTTCTTCCATGGAGGCGATCAGCTCCCTCACAAACCAGCTGCAAGCCCTGGTGCCTGTGATCCAGGATTTATCAGCTCGCATGGTGGCCCAGGAGCAGTGGGCGTTGTCGCAGGGGCAGGACGCCTCAACCAGTCCCAAACCCAAGTGCCCTCTTCCCGAGGTGTTCTCTGGGGAGAGGAACAAGTTTTTTGTTTTTCAACAGGCGTGTCGGTTGTTTTTTCGGATGCGTCCCCGTTCTTCCGGGTCGGAGGCCTAGAGGGTCGGGCTTATAATGTCCCTGCTGCGGGGCTCTGCCCAGACCTAGGCTTTTTCCATTCCCGAGGGTTTCCCCGGCCTGCAGTCGGTGGACTCCTTTTACCAGGAACTCGGGGGTATTTTTGATGAACCGGACCGAGCGGGGTTGGCGGTTTCTCGGCTGTTGGCGCTGCATCAGGGGTTGCTTTGTGTGGATGATTATTGCTCCAATTTCAGACGCTATGCGGGTGATACTGCATGGAACAATAGCGCTCTGAAAGACGTTTTTCTGCAGGGCCTCTCGGACGCGGTTAAAGAACTATTGATTTCCCATCCCCTTCCCGGGTCCTTGAAGGAGGCTATGGAGCTAGTGGTGAAGGCAGACAGGAGGCTCAGGGCTGGGAAGAAAGATAGACAGGTCCGTAGAGTCAGCGAGGTCGTTTGTCCTGTTCC
The DNA here is from genome assembly GCF_035609145.1 of Eleutherodactylus coqui. NCBI lineage: Eukaryota > Metazoa > Chordata > Amphibia > Anura > Eleutherodactylidae > Eleutherodactylus > Eleutherodactylus coqui. The sequence continues at coordinate 119,047,576 of NC_089839.1, read as the reverse complement.
CTCCCTTCCGTACCAGTCTCTGTTCCCGAGCCTATGGAAATGGACTTGCTGGACCCCAAGGAGCGACGCCGGATTCGTTTATTGCATCATCTCTGCCTCTACTGCGGGAAAGCTGGACATCGGGTGATAACCTGCCCCCTGAGGCCTCAACGCCCACAGTCTGAATCGGCAGAAAGACTCCAAGTCCTAGGCGATTGCAGGGAGGATCGCCTAGGACTACAGGTACGTCCTAGACTTATGGTACCCTGCCAGGTTAGATTCCAGAACTTCTCCCGCCCAGGGCAGGCGTTTATTGATTCAAGCGCAGGGACCGCCGTCCAGTTGTCCGCCTGGGATTAGCCAGAGCCGAGGCAAGTAGGCATGACAGTGGGGTGCGGGAAGTTCAGGGCACCCCACCTGGCGCTCGGGGGTCACAGTGCCGTAACAGTAGTGGCCTAGAGTTAACGGGGCCCCTCCATAAGTATGAATGTGTTTGTCTTGTGCAATGGTATAGTCATGTCTTCAATGTGTATGCATTTGATGTGTACTGCAGCACTGAATGAGTTGCCATCTGGGTTATGTCTGGAAAATGTATCTTGTTGTAGGTCACGTGATCATGTTTTATATATGTGTTTGCAAGGTGAATGCAAGTTAGTGAATCTAAGGGAGAGTGCAGAGAGAGTTTTGCCAAGGGTCTTCTTGCCAAGACAAGCCTGCAAGTGTCTGAGTTGGAGTTTGTGGAAGAGTAAACTCTTAAGCGAGTGGGAGAAACTGTGCTTCATCCTACGAGGAGCCCCAGGATGGAAGAGGCTGAATGATGGCCTGATGCATGCCCTTGGTCCAATTTACCAAGGCCTCTGTTCTTTAAATATGGAGGACTGAGAGAGTAAGAGGAACTGCTAGGCAGCACTGAGTGCTACTTACAAATGTGAATGTTGACCGGTAGAGAACTGGAGAGGGAAAGAGATATACCGCATGATCGACGGTAACCAATGGATACTGGCGATCACAGAAAAGTTAAAAAAAAGTTTTAGAAGTTGAATTTTCAGCTGCCCTCATGGATCGGATCAGCTGAAAATAATCACCCTGGTCCCGCAGCGATCAGGACCTGCTACAGGCTTCTGTGCATGCGCTGATGAAGACCAAAGAGCCCGGCAAATTTAAAATCTGCCTGCACCCGGCTGTCAAAGATAGCCGAGCGCAGGGAGATGTGACCAGGGACTGCTGTATGTGGTTCCCAGTCACAGGATCACTGTTATCCACTGGATAACAGTGATCATATAAAGTTAAAAAAAGTAAAAATAAAAAGTTTAAAAAGTTAAAGTTTCATCTCCCCTTAAGGATCATAGGGGGAGCTATTACTACTGAGGCTACTATAAGGGACACTATTACTACTGGAGCTACTAATGGGGTCACTATTACAGCTAGGTCCGACATAGGGAACACTATTACTACTGAGGCCACTCTGCATGTGTCAGCATATTTCAAGCTGACTTAGGCCGCTTTCACATGGCTGTGAAAAATGCACGAGATTTGTACGTTACAAGACGCACAAATCTCTCATGAATATGAACCCCATCCTTTTAAATGGGGTCATATACATGTGTGATCTTTTCTGGGAAAAATTGCAGCATGTCCTATCTTTGGGCTTTCCCTTGGAGCACATCGCCTATTGTTTTCAATGGGACAGGAAAACACATTGGACAGAACACACAAGTGCGATGTGATGTTTCCCATGGATGAAAGCCATATTGGAGGATCGCAATCTCACCGAAGTGATGGGAGATGCTTTTTTACTGGAAAGCAACTCGCATCCGCCAGTATATTGCACGTGCACAAGCGTGATGTCAGGCTGAGTTTCACAACCCAATATCACGTTGGGACTCAGTATTTAGGTTAAATTGCTGTTCTGGCACTTTGTGATAAAAAAAAGTGGGTTTGGGTTGCATTTTGGGCACTCGGTGTCTAAAAGGTTCATGGACTCCTTTGCAGAGATGGGTTGCACCTTACAAAGACAGTAAAGCATATATTTGGCAGGCGCCTCGCTACACTCATCAAGAGAGCTTTAATGTGGAAGCCCTGCATTCAGGGGATTTTCATGAGTCACTAATTAACAGTACAGCATGTCTTGGATTTGTTGGGTGTAACTTGATATGGCTGTTTCTGCAAGTAAATGAAAATGTGCCTGGAAAGACAAAAATACGTAAACAGATGGGTATTCAGCCACATGATTCAACAGTTTGCTAAACATGGCTCTGTTTTAAACTATCTGGTTTCTGTATAAAGTTCTGTCCTTGGATCAAGGGAGAATTAAATACCTGCAGGTTTTCTTTTCTGCAGCCCCTTCAATACACCAATTACGGGCCCTGTTTTCAGCAGTTCAAGATGACTGCTGCAATTTCCTAACTACCTAATGTACACTGTGCACTGCCCTCTGATTGGCCACCACTAATCACATGAGCATTATACCTGCTCTCTGAATGGCCAATACTGCTCATGTGTAAGATACAGCCCAATGATGTGCCAAGTTTTATTTGTTTAAACTGTGTTAAAGTTCAACATTGGCAAAAAGAAGAGCCCTTAAGCCCTACCTAGAGATCCTGCAACAAAAAAAGAATACAGTATAGGTGGGGATTCCCATTCCGACTAACTTTCACCTTCAAAGATAAATTCCACACTATCCTATCTAAAGAAGGAGCGCGACGCTGCTTTGAAGATCTTCAACTTCCACAGCCCGCTCAGGAGTTGGACTCAATAACCAACTCACAACCTCCCAGATCACCTAGAAGATTAGAGGAGAACGACCAAGAACCATGAATTAAACTGCGCACTTACTCTTATTCAGGACGCATTGAACCTCTCTTTCCTGTATCTCTCCTATCGAAATTTTCCCCGAAAAACACAGAACAGATTGAGCTCTCAAGCCCTTTGATGAACTCCTCACATAATGCCCGTTCCTTTTTCTCCTTACAGAGATCCGTGGCAGGAGTAGGACACTAAACCAACTCGGACCTCTCCTATTAGTCCTATATAGTCCCTCAATAGCAGAGATACAGGACATCCCTTCTCTCATGCAGGACAATCATCACTACGATGAAGCCATGGTCCTGTTAAATTCTCTACGAAAACACCCTGTTTCGTTTATTTTCCTCTCTAGCTCAAGATTTGACCCATCCAGGGTTTGATGACGAGACTCTCGAGTAGGATGATTGTTATTTGGTTTTGTTTATGGGTTCATCCTTTAGTTACCTAAGTTACCTACCTCATTTCTTGAAGCCTACCATGTACTAACCACCGCTGTAGGTAGCAAACTTTTCTCTCTCTCCATCGCCTTTTTTTTTTCCTTCTCTTTCTCCTTTTCTCTCTCTCTTACTCCCCCCTTTCAATCCCCTCTTCCTAAGTCTCCCCCTCTAAAAAAGGGGTCTCCTTACTTCATCTCCCATATTATAATTTAAAGTTCCTCTTTGCACCTCCGCAGTGTGCCATTGCTGTTAGCAATAGCTGCCATGACCACCACGGCAGCCTTACTGTTACAAGTTACACATCTTATTGACAATACTACCTTATCCAGTTGGCCATTCCTTCCACATACCCCCGTCCTCCACCTCCCCCCCCCCCCCCCTCTCTCTCGGGACAGGAAAACCAGAAAATTCTTCATTTTCCATAGCCTCGCAAACCCGTCCCCATGGATTTAAAAATAGTTTCACATAACGTGCAGGGCTTCAACTCCCCTAATAAAAGATCCAAAGCATTCCGTTACTACAAAAGTATTCACGCCGATATTGTATGTTTGCAGGAGACAGATTTCTCTGACCACTCCTCTCCGCGCTATCTTTCTCCTCATTATCCCACATTTTTTTCAGCAATGGGACCATCCAAGACAAAGGGGGTGACCATCTGTTTTGGTCGCTCTGTCCCTTTCACCCGTACCTCAACAATATCAGACCCCGAGGGTCGCTTCCTAATACTAACAGGTGTTATTCAGGACGTCTCGGTCACCATCGTAGTGTACTATGCCCATATTCAAGGCAAATCAACTTTTTCACTAAGTTATTTGAAACGGTGGAAGCTAATAAAAGTGGTACAGTTATCCTATGCGGAGACTCCAATTGCATCTTTGACCCGAGCCTGGAGAGGAACGCCATCTCCCTTCCAACGCCCCATATACAACCACAACATTCCATTTCACATAACCTTAAAATACTTCTTTCACAATACCACCTGGTTGACTCCTGGAGAGAAGTTAACCCTACAGTCAAAGACTTCACACATTTCTCTGCCCCACATTCTCTATACAGGAGAATAGACCACATACTAGTACCGGCTTCATTTCTACCCCAAATTTCACAATCTAAAATCCTCTCTGTTCCCTGGTCAGACCACAGCCCAGTCTCCATAACCTGCAACTCTCTAATGTCAAAACCTACTAATACCTCCTGGACTATTAACGATTCTTTGTTGATGCTCCCCGAGATAATGGCTCTATTAACACCTAAACTTGAGGAATATTTTACCATTAAGAGCCCTTCTGTCTCATCCCCCATTTCCCTATGGGAAGCTCACAAAGTAGTACTCCGCGGTACCCTGATCCAAATTTCCTCTCGGAAGAAAAAGGAGCGCTTGCAGAGACAATTAGACCTTGAACAGAGAGTTTTACAATTAGAAGAAGCAGCTAAAAAATGCTCATCCCGAGAAAATATGAAGGTCCTTTCGCAAACTAGGAAGAATTGGATCTGTGTATCACAGAACTGGTTGAAAGCAAATTACGTTGGTCCCGTCAACGGTATTATATACTAAATAAACCAACAACGCCTCTAGCCTGCAGACTTCACGCCCACCCCACAGTGAACCCCCTTCTTTAGGCTCCGCACACAACAGGGCATTGTCACGGCAAATCCATTGACCATAACAGCCGAATTCAGACACTTATTAGCCAAATTATACTCTCAACCACAAAACGCGCCAACAGACCTTCAGGACACATACCTCTGAGACACCACACTCCCTACACTACCAGAATCACTACTGGAACGCCTGGCCGCCAAAATCACTCCAGACGAGGTTAAGGATGCGATAAAAACACTTAAAGTAAATAAACGCCCAGGGCCAGACGGCTTCTCCGCTTCTTACTATAAAAAATTCTCCCCATTACTCCAAACCCATCTTGCTAACTACTTTAATGCAATGCGAGACGGCTAACACGGCAACCCGAGAGAGATCCGCTGGACAAACAAAGCTACCGGCCTATTTCTCTAATTAATATTGATATAAAACTCCTCACTAAAATTCTAGCCTGGCGACTAAACACGGCATTACCATCTATAATCGGAAGAGACCAAGTAGGTTTCGTCCCCGGCCGCCAAGCCCCAGACAGCATCCACCGAATAACACACCTCACACATATCTGTCAAGCTAGGGGCATCCCTGCAATGTTGCTCTCCCTGGACGTTTACAAAGCCTTTGATACCTTGAGCTGGACATACCTGTTTTCGGTATTGGAGCATTGGAAGTTTCCTGCCGAGTTTTTAACTTGGCTACGCATCCTTTATAACTCCCCGAGAGCCTTCGTTCGTTACAAAGGCTTTTGTTCTGACAACTTTACGATCCAGCGGGGCACAAGGCAGGGCTGCCCACTCTCCCCGCTCCTCTTCATTTTGGCCTTAGAGCCCTTAGCTATAAAGATTCAAAATAATCCCAATATTAGAGGAATAGAAATTGCGGGGGTCCACCACAAAATCAGCATGTTCGCAGATGATATTCTCGCCATAATATCATCCCCCCACATTACAATCCCAAATCTCATGTCGGAGCTGTCCAGGTTCGGGTCAATCTCTGGTTTAAAAATCAACGAAACCAAATCGAAAGCCTTCAATCTCACCTTACCCCCACACACACTGTCCTTACAACAAGCTAATTTCCCGTTTCAGTGGTTGACGGGGTCACTGGGATATCTGGTAGTGAGCTTGACAAATTCATACGAAAAGGTATACACATAAAATTACATACCACTCCTCCGAAAACTTCGTCTAATGTTGGAAGGCTGGGACAAATACCACATATTGTGGATTGAGAGAGCGAACTCCTTGAAGATGCCATTCCTTCCCAAACTTCTCTATTTTTTCAGAGCTCTTCCGCTTCGGGTTCCAGGGCATTTCTTGAAAACCCTTCAACAGATGACCCTCCGCTTTATCTGGAATAGCTCTATCCCCAGAGTGGCACGTTCCACCTTGTACACACATAGACGACAAGGAGGCTTGGGACTCCCACAGCTTACAAAATACTACCAGGCGGCCCAAGTGGCACAGTTGGCGTCCCTATGCTCCACTACAAATACCCCTCTCTGGCTTTCGATAGAGGCCATGGAAATTCACCCCCTCACAGTAGATTCACTACTATGGATCCCCCCGACTGATAGACCTGTAATAACTAATCCAATTATAAAACACTCTCTAAGAGTTTGGGACTCCATAAAGTACTCCGGGAATCTGCTCTCCCCCCACCTACTCTTGCTACCACTCCTACGTAATCCGCTATTTTTGCCGGGTCTCGACTCCCCTTCGGCCTTTCAAAACTGGACACAAAGAGGCATCACTAAAGTTCACCACTTACTTTCTCGTGAAGGTGTGACCACATTTTCTAACTTACAGAAAACTAAGGACATACCACTCTCTGAATTATTCCGTTATCTACAGTTTAAAAACTGGCTGTCCTCCTTATTGAAAAATACAGATGCTCCACACACCCTTACTCCCTTCGAATCCTTCTGTCTTAAACACCCGCAGGCAAAAGGCCTCATTTCTCAGATCTATTTGAATCTTGTTCATACCACTTACCGCACTCAGCTACCTTACGTGGCCAGGTGGGAGCGAGATCTGGGGGACGTTTTGAGTGAGGAGGAGTGGTCACAGATCTGGAATTCAACCAATCAAGGGGCCCGCAACATATTAATGTTGGAAACCTCATACAAAATTCTCCTTCGCTGGTATCTAGTCCCAACACGAATTGCACATGCCGTCCCGGGCTACTCTAATGATTGCTCCATAACATGCACCATATATGGTGGTCCTGTCCCAGGGTCAAAAGACTTTGGATCAGAACATACTCCCTAATTTATTCTGTAACGTTTCATAATTTACGCAAAAACCCTTGGGAGGCCCTGTTGAACAAAAAGATCAAGGATATATCCCCGAACTCCCGAAAACTGATATCTTTCCTCTTCTTAGCCACAAAACAAACCATTGCCCATTCGTGGCGTAAAGCTTCACTAGATTTCTCCGTAGTTAAACGCCGCATGAACTGGTATATGATAAACGAAAAACTTACCTCAATAACAGAAGATAAATATGATAAATTCCTAAGCATATGGACCCCATGGATAAGTTATGCCCTCCCTACGGCAGGAGTGAACCTACTAATCTAAACATGCCCTCACGGTGCCTTTGCCCCTACGGGTGGCAGTCCTGAGAGAGAGGGAGTACCCCCCCCCCCCATCACCCTTCCCCACCCCCCGAAACACCATTTGGCCCTGGCCAGGCCATTGTTTTATTTCTAATGCATATTGTCTTTCCGGAAATTTGCATTGACAGTTGTGTTTTAAAATAACGATTGTATACTATTACCTTATTTGAAAAATACAAGGATTGTTCTACTCTCTTATATCAAAACTGGAAATCTCTTCATAATGCATTTTCCTTGTATGTATGCTTAATTGAAAAATCAATTAAGATTATTGTAAAAAAAAAAAAAAAGTTGAATGTATACGTCTTTCTGTGATTCTGGTCCTTTAAGACAGCAGCCGCTGCAATGGGAATGTGATGCAGGAGTGACACACCCATATGAGGTCAGCCTGCCTGTCTGCAGACAGAGTGTGAGAAAAGAAGCAGGCTGTGACGACACAGGGAGAGCAGCAGCCATCTTTGCAAGAGAGAGTACCAAGTGTCTGTGCTGTATTGAGAGTGTGTGGAGATCTGAGAGGACTTTCCTGTGCAGCTAACCTGTGTGTAATTCAGTCCAGAGGCAGACAGAGTATAAAGAGACAGTATGTTCAGTGGAGCCATGCTGAAAGGACTGTGCCCAGTGGCTAACCAGTAATACTGACATTGTGGCTGTGGACATTGCCACCAAAGTTAAAGACTGGCAGTGCTGTTCGGTACCGGACGGTAACTCAAAACCCTGGCTTATATCACACCGCGGTGTATGGATTCTGCAGGACTGTCGGTGTGCTGAGCTACTTGCTGTTGGATGCCATTTCATCGATTTGGTTTTCCTGCCTGCTGAGTAGGATTTTATTGCCTCGGATATTGTGATAACCGTGAGGAGAGGACGCTTCGCTATACAAGAAAGGGACGACATTGGGCCCCAACGCTCGCTTCTACAAACTGTAAGCATTCCACCCGGACCACTGGTAAAAGGGGTGCGCACCCAAATGTGAAGTTAGGGTCAGTTAGGGATAGTTTTGGGAGTATTGTTCTTTCAGTGTCCGTGCTGTGGAGGTGGACATAGTAAACGTAGAATATATTGTGAAATCCAACTTGAATTGTTCAAACTGTACTGGATCATATTTTTCTCCAGCAGGTTTCAGGGTATTCTGTAGCTTCCTAATTGTATAGTGTGCACACATAATGAAAGAAACCAATCGGACACAAGTCATAAGCCTTGAATCTCAACCAGCTCTCTGGAGTTACAATCCCCAGAGCCCTAATTTATTGAAACACATAATACCTGCCCTTTATGGGTGTTTAACAGATTACATCAGTAACGTATACATATTCTTATTCGCTGGGTCATATAGAATTCCCTGCCTCCCTCCCCACCTTCTCTCAAGTCCAGTGTACCTGTGGACTTTGTCCTCTCAGCATGCGGTCAGTTAAAGTAATTCCTTTGTTGGAGAAGTTGAAGTAGTTGAAGGTAGGGGGAGGTGGGAGGAGAGCGCCCAAAATGCATACAAGTAAAACACACAGTATAGGAATGTGATTTAACTCTTTCCTTATGCAGTGCAGCTTTATATTAGGTTAAAGTTCTAAAACACACATCTTTCACCATGCCATTGTCCAGCAATTACCATAATGAAATTATGCAGCCATTTGCCTCTACAGAGTTAAATCACTACAGCTGCGCAATATTTCTAGTTTATTACAAATCAATAGACATTTTACGCTTACTAATCATCATGTCTACTACAATCCCCCCTTAAAATGTCTATCCTCTAACCCTTCCTGGTCAAATTTTCATAGTTCTCTGCGCGTGAGCCTATAAGTGGAGCACATTGAAGGTTCGATTTAGGGTCTTCAAGGGGGCATAGGACTTGTCCACTCCTTCTGGAGATACATCCAGCAAACTCATTGTGGGAGCGGCTTTTTCAGCGGCAGTTTCACAGGTCTCTCTGACACGGGATACCACAGCAGACTAGAATGGAAAAGATAATCAGTTCACATACAACAGTGACGCCCATCTGAGCCAGGATCCTTTGCCACCGCTCATCCATGGAAAGTACTGGTCCCGAAGGTTAGCTCTTTTTAGTTAGTGCGGTCTGCTTCTTAATGGCAACTGCGTCTTTACCCGTGGGTCACGTGTTGTCTGGGATGTAGGTACAGTTTCCCCTATCATCTTACAGACACCCCCCTTTTCAACCAAAATCATATCTAAGGCCATTTTTTTTTTGAAAAGTCATAGTCGAGGTAGGTCCTATTGGTCGACTAGTCCCTATAGTGTATCTCTAGTGTAATTTATAAACCGCTGCTAACTATAATAAACATAATTAATCCAGTCAACATTTTATTTACCATAATGATCAGAAAAATGGACTCGAATCTAGTTTTAACTTAGTTTCTAATTTTTAAAACTCGTCAGGTACCCCCCTTGGCTGTCCTATGACGTCAATGTGCACGTGTAGATCAAAACTACCACCAGGAGTCTCTCTTCTCGCTCTAGTGTAATGTTACAATACTAGCAGTGTGCACAGGTACGCACGGCGTGGGACTCCCTGACCTTCACCCACACCAATGTCCCTTCCTGGAGATAGCCCTGAAGGTGGACAGGTCCAGGCCGCCAACACTGACCCTACACTGCCTAGTGACAAGACTGGAAGGAACCGCCGTACCTATGCAGAAAACAAGGATAGACCAACAAGACAAGAAAACCACAAAACACAGCAGAGTTGGATCGAGATAGAGTAACTATTGGGGGTAACCTCATTATCCTCAATGCTGTCTGACAGGATGTGGAGAAGCATAAGGGCTTTACTAAGGCACACTCCCCTGTCCAATTACCTTCCAGGCGGGTCCTCCACCTCATGTTCTCACAAAGCCAGTAAACGTCTCCTGAGGACTGGACCTGATTCTGCTTCCATTCCCCCCCCTATCGTACTGTAGGAGGAGCAATACCCGTTAGTGAGTTTCCCAAAAATCTCCCTCCACCCTGTCCGTTTGCATGGCAGGTGTACTTTCCAGGGTAGTCAGTAATACTCTCTCCGATGCAAAACACTTAAGTAGTTATAGAGTATTCCTTTTTCCAATTCTCACAAGCAGTGTAATTAGTGGAAATGTTCGTGAAGAGACTAAGGAAATGCTCTTCAGCATCTACAGGGAGATTTAGGGGGACCATCCCCGAGTGTGGTCGGGCACTACCGCACACGCAACAGTTAGACTTGTTGCTCTTGTTATCATTGTACCTGATCAACTCCAACCAGAGATTCTGGTCAGAGTAGCCAGTCTCTACTGTCAAGGTGTCCTCAAACGTAGGGTCGGCTATGATCATCATGTTCTTTAAGGTCTTTATCTTACGGCGGAGGGGGTTAATTATGGGCACGGGACTAAGTGAAGGCCTCCATTCAGGAGCATCTACCATATCCCTTATTTTAAACTTCCCTAAGGGATCTGTCCTCCCGTACCGGTATGTCCCCAAACTGTAAGTCTCCTCGTCCCCCAGGCTTGGATTTTCTATGGTTAGTATAAGAACCATATTAAAACCAAGCAACATACTAAGTTCAGCCTTCCAATTCCCGCTGTCCTTATTTTTCTTAAGGCTAATTAGGGAGTTCCCGCTCTTATCTTTTCTTATTTAAGGCATTTTGTGGTTTATAGGACTAGTCTGTTCCTGCGTTCCATCCCACTGATCCCCAATAACGGCAGTCTTCTCCCCAGACATTATCAGTGGCGCAAACATATTGTATTCCCCGGGTATATAAGTCATATAACCAGCTAGACTGAGCTAAATCTGGTCTGCGGTGGGATTTTGCACCTAGACACGGGACCACAGTACAATAGTCGAAGGAATATGCGGCTACTTGAGTGTTGGACGAGTTATACCAGAAGGTAACCATACCCTCATATTCTTCCGACTAAGGATTCCAGTTGCCACCCTCCTCCTCTTACTAGCCCTAACCAGAGTAATGTCCTCGGCACACCTAAGACTGGTCTCCCGGATCTGAGGCTCTCTTACAGTATAAAGCGTGGATCCATGTAAGTCTTTCGGCTAGTTTCACAGCTGTGGCAGTAATCAGAAGCACCTGGTAGGGACCATCAAATCGGGGCTCAAGAGGGTGCTTCCTGAGGAACTTCTTGACACACACCCAATCCCCAGGCTGCAGGATATGTGTCCCAGTGTCTGCCTCTGAGTCTGGAAGAGAACACCTGTGCATAGGCTTTGGTTAGTGCTTTAACAACGGACATCACATACTTAATCAACACATCAGATTGTAATTGTAACTACTGAGGATAGTAGCAACCTAGCCTTGGGGTTAGCCCAAACAATCTTGTAGGGAGATAATGCATGATCCCCCCTGGGTTCATATCTAACACTGAATAGGGCTATTGGATGACAGTCTTTCCAAAGTAGCCCCATTTTCGGCGTCATTTTAAGTATCTTGCTTTTTAGCATGCCACTAAGTCTCTCCACCTTTCCACTACTCTAAGGGCGAGCACCCACTGGCGTTTGCGTTTTCCGCGGGAAAAAACGCAGCGTTTTCGCCGCGTTTCCCGCGGTTTTTCCGCCCGTTTTCCGCGGCGTTTTTCGCGGCGTTTTCGCGGCTTTTCCATTAATTTCCATGGAGAAAAATAAGGACACATATGCAACTGACAGCTCCTATGTTAAAAACGAAAACGCAACGCAAAAAAAACGCCAGTGGACAGGAACACATGTTATCTCTATGCCTGTGCAGGAAAAACGCAAAACGCAAAACGCAGGTAAAAAAACGCCAGTGGGTGCTCACCCTAAGGGTGGTAGAGTGTGTAAAAGGCCTGGGATACACCCAGAGCAGACATAACATGTTGCATTCACTTGCGAAGTCTGTACCTCTGTCTGACTCTGAATCACTTCTGGTAATAATAATAATAATCTTTATTTGCATAGCGCCAACTTATTCCGCAGCGCTTATGGTACCCAATATTCACAGTTTACCTCGTTCATGAGCTTTTTTGCGGTTACCTACTTGTTTGCCTTGGTAACATGGTAGGCCTCCAACCTGCAAAGACATCAACAACAACAAGCACATATTCATACTTCCCAACAAGTGGGAGCTGAATGTAGTCAATTTGCAATCCCTGAAATGGGTAGAGTGGTCCTGGCAAGTGTGATGTGGCAAATTTACTTCTGCCCTGTCTCACCTATGGCATAGATCATGCTAAACTGGACAAATGATGCAGCAGCTACAGAGAACCCAGGAGTCTCCCGTCCTCTTTCAAGCGCCAATGTCATTGCTGCTTTACTAGGTGGATCTTTCCGTGCGTCAGCTGGGCCATCATGGGATACAGGAACTGTGGTAGGCAAGTGCTGTTGACTGTTCACCATACACGGTCCTGTTTCTGCTGCTCCCATTTTAGTCCATTTATCCTTTCCTTCCTTGCTGGCTTGTAACTGTAAAGTCTTTAGCATATTAAAGTCTAAATTTTGTCAATGTCCAAGTTTTAGTCAACATCCAAAGTTTTTGCCACTGACTCATGCTTTCAGTATCTTTTCTTCTTTCTTCCAGGGCTTGAGGGCTGCTGCCTTTGCTGTGCTGTCGGCGAGGGTGTCGTCTCTCGCTTCTCCAGTGTAAGAATCGGTGTAAGCTTTTTCCACTGCCAGGTAGTAGTAAGGCCTCCATGAGACTGCACCGCTGCACCATTCTTAACTGGTTGTCCTGCTAAGGTAAAAAACTGTCTGGCCTTCCATATTGGACCATAATCATGAGCTATGCCAAATGAATACCAGGAGTCAGTGTAAATGGTTGCCGTCTTACCTTTCGCCACTCTACACGCCTCAGTGAGCGCCTTCGGTTCCGCTTCTTGTGCTGAGACATGCGGAGGCAGAGCTTCTGCTTCTAGGACATCTTGTTGTGTGACCACTGCATATTTGATGTGGAGTCATCAATCCTCACCCTGGAACAATCTGCAAAAAGCTCAACATATGCATTGTCAACAGAGGTTCCAATAACTGTTTGCATACCTACAGTTTCTTGCTGTATCAGTACTAAATAATCATGTTGATATTCTATTTCACATGGATCAGAATCTTGTAGCACAAAATCATTTATTTCCTTTTTATTTTATTTTATTTATTTATTTTTTTAAAAACCCAATAGCTGATCTACAACACCTAGATCACCTATGACCTAGATCACCTATGCCTCCCCCCTTTTGAACCGGAATACTCAATTGACAAAGGAGTAGTCACGTTCAAACTAGTACAACGTTGAAAAAGGAAACCAAGAGGCACAAAAACAAGCACTTTGTAGGTCAAGGTGCCATTGTATGCAGCAAAGTCTGTGCAAAAATATCCTTTAGATTTTTTTTTCTTTTTTCAGGTCGCAGTTAGCATTTCTAACACAAGGGGGCGCAACACAAGCAAAATTTACAGTCACCCAGTGAAATAGCATCCAGAGAATTTCACGTTTAACTTTTACTATCCTGTCTGAATAAAATTATAGCTTCAGTGGAGACTGACACTAGAATATACAAAGACATAAGGAAAAAAAAACTAAAAAAGAATGCGGATGAATTGACATCCTACTCTGAGCAATTAAGTCCCTCTTTCTCACATAAAAAACAAGACTACTTCGTCAAATTGCGTGAAAAAGTTTGCTGGGTGACTGTAGGGAAATTATTCCGTCTGTAGGAGCCTTCCTTAACATCATCTGTCTGAACATCCATTGGAGAAGCAGGCAGCATAAAACAGAGCCCCTGGGAACACACCATGAGAGGGCGTTCCCTGCCCTTGGGTCCCTGGCCTCTGTCCTCCATGCATCAACTCCAATCTTCCATACACTATAAACCAGCTTAGTCATCTAATATGCCCTAAGCTGCATCTTCTCAAAGAACAAAGGTTTGTTTCCCTGAAGTTATCACACATCCAAGGTGGCCACATTTTGGAGTGTAACAAAGTCTAGTCAAACAAGACCTTACTTCAGACAATCATGATGTTAGCACTGGATACAGTGGCATTGGGGAATGTAGGCCTCCCAAGTGCAGCAAGATGGCCGCCAGAGGCAGAAAGGGGCGGGGCTACAAATCTCCCAGGTGAGGCAAGATGGCTGCTGGAGGAGGAAGGGGCAGGGCTTAGTCCTGTCCTGGATTGGAATGGCCGGAAGTGACGTCACACACACTGAAAGTGAGCACATGGGGGGAAGTAATTTCAGGATGGGGGCAGGGCTCACCACACTTGCTGCAGCGTCACACTATGTCGGATTTTAAACATTGCAAGTGAGGCCGCCATTATAGGGATGGGCTATAGTCAACACAAAGGCATAACATTGTTCATGATACAGGCAATACACATCCCCCACCACACTCTCTCCTCCCCCACCCCCCAATTCTGCTTGTGAATCCCTTTCCTACATTATACCACCTCCTAGCAATCTAAAGCACCTTTCTGTCTGCTAGGGCCTCCTGCTTATCTGCCTATAACCCGACATTCCTTTCTTTCAGCAACTTTCCTGATCCTTATCTTTGCTTGCTTTTTTCCCGCCATTCCCTACAATTCCTAGACAACCTAGATCTATGCCGTATTCTATTCTGCCTGCTTATTCTATCCTATTTGAAATTTCTGGACACAATAGTGTCCCCCTTGTAAAATCTGCCTTCTTCAAATTACAATGCACATTAACACTATAAACACAAAACAAAAGGAACAGACGGGTTTACTGGGGAATGCTCTCAGTGGCTTAAAGTATACATCTCACTTATCTGTGCATCAGCCCACTCACTATTAGTAAAACCCCCAGTAACAAACACTGCACATTCTTTAAACAAGACCTTTGACTATACACAAATACTGATGATTATATTCAGTGACCAAGACCTCAACAGTATCCCTTTCCACATATGAGAACATAACACGGTCGATCATACATGTAAATATGCCTATTTTAATCCCTGCGTATCCCTCCTTACGTATGAGAGCATATACCGTTCTCGATCATACAAGTGCATACGCCTATTTTAAATTTTCCTGGCCTCGCTCTCCAAGTGTATTAGAGCAAACCATGCACTATTACATAGGAGAGTGCGCCCCGGGCGCACTCCCTCAAGGCTTATACAGCCAAGTCCGCCCTTCTGACACATTAACCCTCACAGAATATGTCTCTTGGTCTTGTATACACAATCTTTAACCGTCTCAGACACAACATTCACAACATACAGAATACCCCTAGACAGGTTACACGGTGATAATCGGGTAGACAGAACTATATTACCTGCCTTTCAGTGATTTATTACTCTGGCTGTAGAGGCGGGCAGATAAACAGACAGAAGTCATCTCACACAGGTAGATTAACATAAAGCAATCTTACCGTGTTCCTTAGATTTTTGGGCCCCTGAGTTCTGCGTGTTATCTGCCAGTCTCTGTATCTTTCCAGAATAAAAAAAAAATCACAAATCTACCCGGCCCACCCAGGGACGCCAAATTGTACTGGATCATATTTTTCTCCAGCAGGTTTCAGGGTATTCTGTAGCTTCCTAATTGTATAGTGTGCACACACAAAACTATACTGTGTATTTTGCTTGTCCTTATTCCTGTTCTTTTACCATTAACTTGCCTTTATTAACCTGTAGTAAATACATTTTTCTTAACTTGACCACCCCGTGTGCGTTCTTTGTGGTTGCGGAGCCCAAACCACCTGCCTTGCACTCAGTCCACAAATGTGATCAGAGCTAACCATTTAGACATATGCTCAACTGCAACCTAACTACCCAAACGTTCAATGAGCAAGCACTTATTCTTAAAAATCGTTTTGAAAAAAGAAGTAACCCGAAGGCCCTCATTGATTTAACCTTTAGAAAAGTCCTTCTGGATAATCACCCTACCCATGATGTTAATACACCAAACAACACACTTCAGAAAGAAAAGGATAATACATTTTTAAAAACCTCTTTTATTACTCAATTTAATACTCAGCAAGCTGGTGTAAAATCTATTTTAAATAAACATTGGGGTATCCTGAAGGGGGATCCCTTCATTGGAAATGATATCCCAAAGAAACCAAAAATTATATTCTGAAAAAACAAAACCGTTAAAAATACCCGGGCCCGTTGTGGATCAAAAAGGTATAAATGCTGCAAGACAATCCAACACGGAGTAAAAGACATTGGCATTATTGCATCTTGACGCCACCGGAAGCTAGGGGTTTGACAGGTCTTCCATGCAGGAATGTCCTTGTCACACCCCTATCTCCCGATTGGGTAAAGTCTGCAAGGTCCTGGAAGTTGGACATAAATATACAATAATAGTCATACACCCCTCCAGAGCTCCCAATACTGTCCTGTACTATGGTATGCTGCGTGTCTGAGCACCGTGTGTGGCCAAAATAACAGCCATACAAGCCCCCGCCGGTCCCAATACTGTCCTCCCCCAATACAGCCCATTGCTGCTCAGCAGCGCTGAAATGTGGGGCCCGGCGCCTGTTTCTGCTGCCTTCTCCCACACTGCATGAGCAGGCACATGGAAACACTACCAGTGGTGACCTGTGCGGCCCGTCGCCTGTCAGTGCTGGTTTCCTACCGCCGACAGTGGGGGAAGTACAGGGAGCCCGTGGGACGGTACAGCCGCCAAGGAGTATACACCTGCAGCAGAGAGCCTTGGACAGTAGGCAGTAGGCGGGACTGCGCGAGGATACTTGCTTGCCAGGGGGGATAATGACCAGCTTTGCCAAACTGCCGGCCAAGAAGCAGCAGCTTCGGGACCGCAGGTGGGAACTTACAGCCGCCGGGGAATAAAGAGCTGCAGCGGGCTGGCCGGGAAAACTTACACAGGGGCCGGGAGACAGCACTGCAGGCTGTAGACAGGAAAATCTATCACTACCAGAAGCCGGGACGGGAGCCAGGAGCAGGCAGGAGCTTCTATCACTTCCGGTAGCCGGGTTGGGAGCCAGGACTTGAGAGAACAATTTTACTGGGCTGCCAGAACCTGCTGGGGAGGCAGCTATGCAGCCTATGAGGTTCAGGGGGCGTGACACAGCTGTCACTCTTGTTCCCACCAGGACTTCCTGATGGCGTCAAGATACAATAATACCAAAGACATTCTCACCATTCCAGATCGCCCTACCATTAAATTCAAAGACCATTTAGATTTGCAGTTCAGCATATGTCATTTATTTAATAGAATGGCCCTGCAATCTTCGCTCTACAGGCAGAACAAACAACACACTGAGAATGAGGATGAACCAACATTGTTCCAATATCCGAAATAGCTACCTTAAACATAGCATGTCAAAACATTTCTTCTATTTCCATAACAAAGAAATCGTAGGTTTAACGCTCTAAGGCCCATTTAGACCCAACAATTCTCGCTCAAAGCCATCTTTTGAGCGAGAATCGTTGGTTCTAAATGCACGGATATTGTGCACTTTTTGTGCACGAGCCGTTCATCGTTCAATTCTAGTTTTCTTGAATTGAGTGATGAACTCTTATCAGCGGTGCAGGCTGTTATCACAGTCGGCAGCGCTGATAAGATTCTTACAGCCCATGTCCCGCTGGTAGTTCACAGCGAGACACTGGCTGTAATCGAGGAGAACAATCCAACTGTTTTCCTATGAAGAACAGCTGTATTGTTCGCCAAGCGTGGCGGCAGTGTCCCACTCCGCCTGCATTGCTCTACTTAGCTACTATAGACTATGCAAAGATGATCGCTCAAAACTGTCACTCAAACTATAGTTTGAGCAACTTTTGAGCAATCCCCTGTCAGTGTAAATGGGGTCTTAGTGACCCGCCATACGTGTTCTCACATCCTGGGTGTATGAGCTTTAATCTACAGGGCAGTAAAAACACACAGGCTCTGTAGACTAAAGCCGCAGGGTCTGTGTGTGTGACAGCTCCTTGCTATCGGATGCCGGAGGTAGCTGAGAGCCTAGAGCTGTAATGGGGGGCTGCAGTGTGCAACCCCCGGTCATCACTGTTATCCAACGGAAGTTTAAAAAAAGTTAAAGTTTCGTTTCCCCTCATGAATCAGATCTGTGATGGGAGCTAAATCTACTCACCTCCGGTCTCTGCGGTGTCCTGCGGCACTCTGGTTCTGCAAGGACCTGATGCCGCCTTCTGCGCATGCACGCCAGATGTCAAAAATGGTGGGAGCATGCACAGAAGGCCGCAGGGCCCAGGAAATTCAAAATCTCCCTGCTCCCATTGCAAAAATAGCCAAGAGCCTTGAGCAGTAACAGGAGTGGTCCCCAGTCACGTGATCGCCATTAGCAAATGGTATAAAAAGGTAGCGATCTACCTTAGGCTGGTCTCACATGACCAGATAGGAATTGCGGATTTCGTATATGTTTGATCCATGGTAATACGCAGATCAATCATTTGCACTGGATTACACAATTCTTTTCACATTTGCGGTTTGGAATTACGTAATTCACTCGCAGAAAATAGAACGCAGGATATTCTATTTTACCGTGGAGTCTATTGTGCTCTATGGCCGTGGATATACCCATAGCTTATACAGAATTACATTACGTACGTGCTGCAGGTACCTGCGTAATCACTAAGCGACGGAGTGGGAAATATAAACTAACAAACAAAAAAGGTTGACTGCGCATGACCGCCTGTTGCAGCATGCAGTTATGCGCACTACATTACACGACCATATTCAGAGCCACAGCCAGGCTCACAGCTGGGATCCGCTGCGGGCCTCTGCAAGCGGATTCCATATACAGCCGTGTGAGGCCATCGTTATTCAGATTCAGCTACCTGTAATATGTAAATTACAAGAAGTCCCTGGAAACGCTTTCACCTTCCTGCAGTTCTGACAGCTTGTTGAGCGTCTTTTGTTTGAGACTGCCGCACCTCAGCAAAGGTACGAAGCCTCACAGAGCAGCACTTTCTATACCCCATTCCTGTCACTGAGTTCAAAAAATACCCCCCCAAAAAGTGTTGGGTTTTCATCAAGCACGGGAAGAGGAGGGATACCCGGTTTTATTGCCCCATGTGCCCATCCCAAACAGGGGGAGGTCTTTTTAGGGAGTCAATTCTTATCCTGCACAAGTGAGCAATGGAGCCTGGAATTTATTCAGTTGTGCCCTGAAAGCCAAAGGGTGTTCCCTCCATTACAGGTCTAGCCATGTGTTCTATAAGTAGAATGGGGCTACAACGGGTATGTTTCTAAACACAGGACTAACAAGGGGTATCCATTGTGTGCTGACAAAAAAAATTGTTTTTAAAATGACACAACTGCCAAAAAAAATTATTTTTTATTTCTGCTTTGCTTAGATTAATTACAAAACTGTGGGGTCAAAATACACAGTACACTCCTAGATTAATTTGTTAAGGGGTCTAGTTTTCAAAATAGGGTCATTTGTGGGGGTTCTCCAAAGCTTTGGCTGCTCAAGAGCTCTACAAGTGTTCTATGGGGCCTGAAACACCTTCAAGCAAAATTTCTGTCCGGACTCCACTGGCTGCTCCTATAGCTTTGGGCCCTATTGTGCATACAAACTTAAGATAAGGTCCACAATGGGTATCTTTGTAAACACAGGACAAACAGGGGGATTTTGGGGTGCAAGTCTTCATTCATATGTGTGCTGAACAGAAAAACCTCCATTTAAAATGACACAATTGCCAAAAAAATGTAAATGTAATGCTCTTAATCACACAAAAGCATCTGGTTTATTGTGCCTTATATCCTATATTTTATTTCTTTTTTATTTATAGCTGATATACCCGGGCTCGCCCAAGTTAATTTAATACAGTTGTTTACGTGTTGTTTGCACAGAAAATTTTCTGAAGTCAAGGTTACTTTGACTTCAGTGGTATAATATATAACAACCAATTGCAGCATAGCTTTCATTTTACCTCAGCGGTATAATATATAACAACTAATCACAGCGTAGCTTTCATGTTACCTCAGCAGTATAATATATAACCACCAATCACAGCACAGCTTTCGTGTTACCTCAGCGGTATAATACATAACAACCAATCAGAGCTCAGCTTTTATGTTACCTCAGCAGTATAATATATAACAACCAATCACATCACAGCTTTCATGTTTGCATGACAAATTTCATATTTGTACGACATCGAGAAGTTAGAGACTTAGATTTTGTACATTACACAGGGGCGCCAATACTTTTGCACTTAGCATTGAATTTTCTAGTTGTGACCCCTTTATTTTTCCTATTTAGGACCTAATTAATGATCAGCCCAAATTTCATGTTTATACGACATAGGGAAGTTAGAGAATCAGATTTCGTACATTATGCACGGGGCACCAATACTTTTGCACTTTGCATTGAATTTTTGAGTTGTGACCCCTTTACTTTTCCTATTTAGGACCTAAAGAATGATCATCCCAAATTTCATGCTTGTATGACATCGGAAAGTTAGAGAATCAGATTTCATACATTACGCAGTGGCGCCAATACTTTTGCACTTATGATTGAAATTTTGAGTTGTGACCCCTTTACTGTTCCTATTAAGGACCTAAAGAATGCTCCTGCCAAATTTCATGTTTGTATGACATTGGGAAGTTGGAGAATTAGTGGCGAGTCAGTCATTCATTCAGTCAGTCAGTAAGGGCTTTCACCTTTACATATATAGGTGTTCTATTTAAAATGTTCCATTTAATATGTACTGATTTTGCTGATATTGTCTGCTGTAAGCATTACATGTTTTTTTCAAAACCTTAATATTTTTATTCAAGCTGAAACAATGGTAACACAAAATCTAAAACACATTCAAAACATACATCCTTTCTCTAGTGTTACATTAAATAAATAACAATACTGTATTGGGAATATTATAACATCTGTAGTGGCCCAGAGTTAGGGCCCCCACAGCACTTTATTAGCTACCTCAAGGGACGTGTAGGTGTCTATATCTATATGTCTGTTAAACTGTGTCTGGTTATGTGTATTTGACTAGACAGGTCACCAAAAGGTCAATGTCTGGTGTCTCTCTAGCTAACTTGTGAATGACTTGCAGAATGTAACCTAACACGCTCTAACACTTGTCAATTACCTCTAGCTAGCCCGGGGATTGGGTAGAGAGAATTTCCTCTAGCCCAGGATTGGTTAGTGGGGAGGTATAAAAGCTAGCACTTGGGTGTGGATAGGCAATCTAGTCCTGGAGTTCAGCCATAGAGGAAATCTAGTCTTGGAGACAGCTGAGAGAAGACAGAGTAATATTTTTTTATTTGGATAATAAAAACATCTTTGGATGCTAACCTAAGTGGATCTACCTAAATGGCTTAAACTCCATTATAGGGGGTCTCGAGGACATGAGACCTCCCCCATAAGTAAGTTTCCTTATCGGATATTCTCTATTTACCCAACTCCTTATGAGCGCAGGACAAATATTTTTTTTACTTTGTGACTGCATTGCTTTTCCCGGATAACTCCATATGGTATCTGGCGTTTAATCTAGCTGCTCTCTATTTCTCCAATTCAGCGAATTCGCAGCGGAAAAAAACGCTAGTGGGTAGTCACCCTAAGGGCTCCTTTCCACTGGCGAGGTAATCGCACGTTTTTAGTGGAAAGGAGCCCTTTCCACTGGCGATAGCGATATCGCTGTGAGAAAATCGCAATGTTAAAATCGCAATGCTGCAAAATCGCAAGCTTTTGCGTTGCGATATGAGAATCTGTTTTGCCATTGCACTGTATGGGCGAGAGAAAAATGCAAAACGCTGAAACAATCCGTCTGCTGCCATTTTTAATCCTCGCATCGCAGCTTGCCCTTAAACATCGCTAGTGGAAAGGTTGTCATAGAACAACATGTGTGGGACTTTCTTGTGAGAGCTCGCACTCTCGCATCGCACTGAAAACGTGCGATTACCTCGCCAGTGGAAAGGAGCCCTAAGGCCTCCCTCACACAGGGCGTTTTCAGCAGCGTTTTCAGCAGCGTTTTCAGCCCTGTGCTAAACGCTGTACAACACTCCCATTCATTTCAATGGGGCTGCTCACACAGGGCTGAAAACGCTGCTTTGAAAAACGCTGCGTTTTGAAAGCGCTGCATGTTCTATTCTTGGGCGTTTTCAGCTGAGTCTCCCATTGAAATGAATGGGCAGCCTCTTCAGCTGGGCTGAAAAGGCAGCTGAAAGCTCGGCTGAAAACTCGGCTGAAAACGCGGCTGAAAACTCGGCTGAAAAGGCAGCGTTTTGCAAATGCCCTGTGTGAGGGAGGCCTAAGGGTGATTCCCACTAGTGTTTGCGAATTTGCTGTGTTTTTTCTTTTCCAGGTGTCTATGGGTCTTTCTAATGTTAAAAACACATTGCGGCAAAATCGCAATTTACCGCAAAATGGTGATTTTGCGCGATGCGTTTTTAACATTAGAAACTCCCATAGACCCCTGGAGAAAAAAAAAATGCTGCGAATTTTGCTGTGAAAAAGAACTGTAGTGGGTAGTCACCCTAATAGAGAGATGGCAGAGAAGAACAATCCTCACTGATCTTGGGACAGAATTTTGTCACTTTAAGGCCTCATGTCCACGGGGAAAATCAGATCCGCTGCAGATTCTCCATGGAGAATCTGCAGCGGGTCCCTCCTGCCCCGCGGACATGAGCGCCGAAAATAGCAATTTAAAAGAATTTACCTATCCGGCGCGGGCGACGAAGCTCTGCTCTTCCTCACGGCCGGATCTTCATTTTCGGCCGGCGGATGAATTCCTGACGCCGGCGGCACGTCGCCGGCACGTCGTCGACGTGCCGCGCGCATGCGCCGGGCACATCCGCCGAGCCGAAGCAAGGGAGATGCGGCCGTGAGGAAGAGAAGAGCTTCGCGGTCCGCTGCGGGTGAGTAAATGCTTTAAATTCCTATTTTAGGTCTCCCGCGGATCCGGACGGCTTCCATAGGCTTCAATAGAAGCCCGCGGGAGCCGTCCCCGCGGGAGACCCGCATGAAAATGGAGCATGGTCCAGATTTTTTCATGCTCCATTTTTTTTAAAATCCCTTTTATTGACGATCCGCGGGTATTTATGTACCCGCGGGTGGTCAATGCATCCCTATGGGATGCGGATCCGCATGCAGGAAATCCGCTGCGGATCCTAAATCCTATTTTCCCCGTGGACATGAGCCCTAAGGGTTTGTTTACTTGGGCGAAGCTCATTTTGCTTGCGCAAATGTGCCGACTGTCTGGGCAACTGAAAGGCATCAATACCCATGTATTTTTCCCTCTCCGTCTTTTATTTGTGTGCCCAAATACACCGCGTGTTTGCACACACAAAAAATATGTACAAAATCAAATTGATTTTGTGCATATATGCACAGCAAATGTGCATGTTTTCTGAGTATGTCATGGGCATTTATTCAAGCCTGCTGATTTCAATGGGCTCCTTCAAGGGCACAAATACACACCAACATAGGTCATGGCACATATATTTTTTCACACGATTGCACATCGCATGAAAGGATACACTTATATGAATGAACACAATAAAATCAATGGGTGCTATTCAATGTATATTACGCACGCAAAATTTGAATGCGTAATACACTCATGTGACTGAGTCCTAAGTACAACAAAACAAATGAGGCTCAAACACAACATGTCTTGTACTGACCTAATAATTTATACCAGAAACAACCGGCTATTTTTATTACAAGCAGAGCCATGTTCAGCAAACTGTTGAATCATGTGGCTGAACACCCATCTGTTTACGTATTTCTGTCTTTCCAGGCACATTTTCATTTACTCGCAAAAAACAGCTATGTCAAGTTACACCCAACAAACCCAAGACATGCTGTACTGTTAATTAGTGACTCATGGAAAGCCCCTGAATACAGGAGTTCTAGTTTAAAGCTCTCCTGATGAGTGTATCAAGGCGCCTGCCAAATATATGCTTTCCTGTCTTTGTAAGGTGCAACCTGTCTCTAGCAATGAGTCCATCATTTAGGTAATGCACTCCATGGTCTAGAGCAGTGGTGGTGAACCTATGGCACCCGTGCCAGAGGCGGCATGCAGAGCCCTCCCTGCTGGCACAAGCCACCATCGGCCACTCACCACTTGTGAATACCGGCAGGGGCCGCGGCTGCCCGGTATTCTTGTATTATGTCGTCACCAGAAGTAAGGGTGGCGACATAATACAGGGGTTTGACATGTTGTAACGCCCCCAGCTTCTGATGAGCTGGGGGCATGTGGCCTTAGCAGGGGAAGCATCGGCGGCGAAGGAATCGGCAGTGGACGGAGCAGCAGCGGACAGCACAGAGAGATCAGCGGCAGCACGATACGGAGCGCTGGCGGCAGCAACAGAGACGCCGGAGGGAGCGGCGCTGGCAGCAGGAGACGGAGTGCCGGCGTCATGAGCACAGCCACTGCCAGCGGACGCCGGAGGGAGCTGCGGCAGCAGCTGGAGAGCAGCACACGGAGCGGCTTCAGCACAGACTGTGGGGCGGCTGTGGGGTGTCAATAGTCCGCTGGGGGACGCTGGGGGGTGTCACTAGTATGCTGGGGGCCGCTGTGGGGTGTCACTAGTACGCCGGGGGCCGCTGTGGGGTGTCACTAGTACGCCGGGGGCCGCTATTGCCGCTGGGGTATGCTTCCATGTGGCGGACATGGGCAGGGCTGTTTCAAAATAGACAGATTTTGACTGCTTTTTGGATGCAGAATTACTGCAGAATTTTCCACAGAAATTTCCGCTGAGGACATCCTGCAGTATTTCCGCATCTAAAAATCCGCACGCTGTCTATTTTGAAACAGCCCTGTCGTTTTTTTTAGAACGATGGGGGGGAAAAAATCATCTTTTATGATAAGCCCCGCTCCCTGACATGTTGGCACTTTGCAATAAATAAGTGTGTTTTGGGTTGCAGTTTGGGCACTCGGTCTCTAAAAGGTTCACCATCACTGGTCTAGAGGCTCTAGGGGACTCTTGGCAGTCCCAATCGTCCCTATTCTAATCGACACTGCTAAACCTCAAGCTGAAGAGAGAGGAGCGCGGTTAAACACCCCAGTACTCTCACAACCTTCCATCTCTGCAGCCTGTGATCTCATAGGCGCACAGCAGGACTTCATCACTCTTTCCCCTTCCCAGCCCCAGTACTTCAAATAGTGTTAGGGCTCCTTCATACTGGCAAGAAAATTGTGCGAGATTTGTGCATTGCAAATCTCGCACAAATATGAAACCCATTCTTTTGAATGGGTTCATTCACACTTGTGGTGTTTCCTTGCATGGCACCGCGTTGCGATGTGACGCAGGAAAAACATCGCAGCATGTCCATTTTTCTTGCGATATCTCCCATCGTCTTCAATGTGGCCAGCGGCAGCAGCGCAGGCCCCATTGAAATCAATAGTAAAAAATTGTCACAGCTGCGGCAGGGCATTCCTTCAGCCCTACCGTGATGCAAATCTGTTGCATCCAGGGCTTCCACATGTTTGCAATGGAGCCGGCAGCAACAGCGCAAGCTCTATTGAAAACAATGGGAGAACATCGCTATCTATACAAAATGAGACAGCTTGCATTGGGTGAAAACGTGTGTAATTGGCTAAAGAATTGGCTCAATGATAGAAAGCAGAGGGTGGTAATAAATGGTTCGTACTCTGATTGGGCCACAGTCGCTAGCGGGGTGTCACAGGGTTCAGTATTAGGCCCCATTCTGTTCAATATATTTATCAACGACCTGATAGAGGGACTGCACAGTAAAATATCAATATTTGCAGATGACACAAAATTATACAATATAATCAATGCAACGGAGGACAATGTGCGGCTACAAATGGATCTAGATAAGCTGGGGGCTTGGGCAGAAAAATGGCAAATGAAGTTCAATGTTGAAAAATGTAAGGTTATGCACATGGGCAGGAGAAACGGATGTCACCAATACACACTAAATGGGGTACTGTTAGGGAAAAGTGAGATGGAAAAAGACCTGGGGGTACTAGTGGATTGTAAACTAAACTGGAGTAACCAATGCCAGTCAGCTGCTGCAAAAGCTAATAAAGTCTTGGGGTGCATTAAAAGAGGTGTAGGGGCGAAGGATGAGAACATTATCCTTCCACTTTATAAGGCACTTGTCAGGCCCCATATGGAATACTGCACACAGTTCTGGTCAACGCTGCTCAGGAAAGATATTACAGTACTGGAGGGGGTTCAAAGACGGGCAACTAAACTAATACATGGAATGACGGGACTAGAATACGTAGAGAAGCTATCCAAATTGGGATTATTTACTCTGGAAAAAAGACGGCTAAGGGGCGATCAAATAACTATGTATAAATACATGAGGGGACAATACAAGGATCTCTTCCATGATCTGTTTATACCCAGGACTGCGACGGTAATGAGAGGGCATCCGCTACGTTTAGAGGAAAGCAGGTTTCATCACCAACATAGAAAGGGGTTCTTTACTTTAAGAGCAGTGAGACTGTGGAACTCTCTGCCTAAGGATGTGGTGATGGCAAAATCCATAGAGAAGTTAAAAAATAGACTTGATGTCTTTCTGCAGCGGAAGAATATTACAGGATATAAATCTTAGGTTATTTGTTAAACCGGGTATACTGGCAGGTAGGAAATATTAGGGGTTGATCCAGAAGATAGTCTGATTGCCATTAGGGAGTTGGGAAGGAATTTTTCCCCAAAAAAGCTAATTGGCTTCTGCTCTTGTTTTTTTTGTTTTTTTTTGCCTTCCTCTGGATCAACAACACAGGAGGATAAATAGGCTGGACTAGATGGACATTGTCTTCATTTAGCCTTACAAACCATTTTACTATGTTATTATGTTACTATATCTCCTGCCACGGCTCTGACAGCCACGGTCGAGATGAAAGGATACCCCGCAGTGATGGGAGGCAGTTTCCTTGTGAAAACGCCTCGCATCTAGGGGTTTTCAGGAATGTGAGGGCAATATCAGGCCATGAATCACAGCCCGATATTGCCCTCGCCAGTGTGCAGGAGTCCTTAGTGATGGGGAGAAGAGTGATGATGTCCTGCTATGCGCCTTTGAGCTCCCATGCAGCATGCAGAGAAGGCTGTGTGTAGTAAAGAATTTAAACCACTTCCTCTCCCTGGATCCAGAGGTTTAGCAGTGGGGACAGGCTGTCTATCAAGGCCACTCTCCCTATACTATTTTGGGGCATGGAGAACGCTCTAGTACTAATTAGGGCTACTGAGGATGCTGTTACTAATTGGAGTACATTGGAGGAGCTATTACTAATTGGGTTCACACAGGGGGTCATGCAACTCTTGTCTTAACTCTACCTGATCTAAAGGATTATTTTCACATTACTGGGGCCACTGAAGAGGTTACTATTACTAAGTGGTGCCACTGCAAGCAGATTATTACTATGGGAGGGACTGAAAAGTTGATTAGGGGATAAATCAGAGTGAGCAAAAGCATGTCATGCCTGGAAAAATATTAATAGTGAATCTGGGCCCAGAGAGAAGAAAACCGAATACGAATAACTGCATTGGAGACAACATCAGCTGTGATCAAATTTGCGTCTCTTAGGCTGCCTGACCACGGGTGTTGCGGCATCCCGTGGCGGGAGCCGCCGCCCGGGATCAGAAGCCGACAGGTAGGCTGACCGCAGAGAATCGCGGCAAATCGCAGCATGTTGCGATTTGCCGGCCGCGAACGGAGAATCGCAATGATTCTCCGCTCGTGGACAGCAGGGAGGCGCTCTCTATAGCAACGATATGGAGAGCTTTCACTGCGTTCCCCACGGCCGGATTAAAGCCGCAGGGAACGCAATGAAAACAAACCCGTGGACAGGCAGCCTAAAGGAGAAAAAGTCTTCAGGAGAGAAAAGCTACATTGAAACACATTATTTCTTTGATAGAACAGAAATAACTCTTTAGGATGTTGAAGGAAAATAAATTTTCAGTGTATCGACATAAGCAGAGGAATGGAAGCATGTGAACCAAATAAGCAGGAGAATCAGGAGTCAGTCAGCACCCATACTGCTCAGGAACTGGTACCAGGCTCCCATGCAGGATAACAGTGAAGAGGTACATCAAGAAATGACTACTAGACCACAAAAAAACTGTCTAGTAAGCACTGAGAATCCTGTTGCATGAAAAAAAAGGTGTGACATTGTGAAGAAAAAAAAAAAGAGAGCGCTGGTTGTGGGGGATTCCCTATTGAAAGGAATGGAGGCAGCTGTCTGGAGACCTGACAAATGTCCCAAGAGGTGTGCTGTCTTCCAGGTACACCACACTGGTGGGAGGAGAATGCTAGCCCAAAACAATGGCGTACCATTAAGCATCTGCCCAGAGGGGACCCCTATAGAAGAGTTCATAATGAATAATGGGTCTCCGATCACCTCTCTCTCGATTCTGTGCCCGTCAGCTGGTCCGATCACCGGCGGCGCTGAATAGTGGAGCGAATGACAGCCACGGGTTGCGTCATCACGCTTGCATGTGACTGCGTGATGACGCGATGACGCGATGACACCTGGAGGAGGGATTGCGATGACGCCTGGAGGAGGGGTTCTGTCCGGGGGAGTGGAAGGGGAACTTAGTCTCTTGGAGAGGGGCCTGTCTTTCATCCCAACGTACCAATTTAACAGGTTCGTCTGGACGAAGGACATGGCCCTCTTCTTGAGGAAATTGAGGTGGAGAAAACATTTTGCCTTGGCCGATCGTAAAATGGCAACCAGTTTAGGTCTCGAACCGAGCGATATGACAGCAGTAAGAGAACTAGAGGCACTTGAGCACGATCAGTCCAGAAGGAGGGGGGGAAGGACCTTTTACAGATCTCAAATTAACAAGTACTAAATTCCCACCACAGGGACAGTCTCCAAACATCGATATTTTCAAGAAAATCATCCAAAATGAGATAAAAAATGGTCCACATTCTCCAGTAAAAAAGAACAACTTATCCCCTATGGAACTCAGGGCTCTAAAAAACCTTTAAACTAATCGAGATATAATAATCAAGGTGTAAGGAGAATTTATGTGTTTATCAAAGAGAAGACGATCCCAGATCTCGTGCAGAAGTCTGGACCCAGGAGAAATACAAATCACTCCAGCCTGTGCGGTATCAGATGATTTCTAATTTATTCTAAGATGTTCGAAGCTTATGTACCATAAATGACATCACAGCAAAAGTATATGCCTCCAAGATTAATAAGAATGCATAATAGTTTAACATAAGTTACACCTCCTAAGGTGTATCCATTACATACAATAAAACCGTTATGAATTCAGGAGAAAGGAATGCAAGGGAGGCAGTCTGGAGATTCTTATCTTGTCTGTCTACCCCATAATGGTATAGAAAAGTTTTCGTTTAACCCCTTCACTACTTATACTAGTACCATGCTATATCTTTCTAGTCTACAATCCAATAAAAGAACAATTAACTGATACATTGATCTACAATTTTCTTAACACAAGGCCTCAGACAAAGGGGGGAACATAGTCGTCCTGTCTCGTGAAGACTATGTTCTAATGTGTACCAAAATATTGAATGATAAGGTCACTTATAGAACCTTGCCCAATGATCGGATACATTTAAAAATTCTCTGAAAACACTCTTGGACCAAGCCCTAGCTGATCATTTCATCAATCAAACTGAGTACGATTTTCTTTTTCCTCCCTGTCCTCAAGTGGCCACCTTCTATTCCCTACCCAAGGTGCACAAGGGCCTTCATCCTCTTAAGGGAAGGCCTATTGTCTTCGGGGTAGACAATCTCTCACAGAACTGTGGCATTTGCCTGGTTACGAATTGGGATAAGTAGCAGAAATAATGTCCGATCTAAATGATCCCAGTCCAGACCGATTTCTCGGTCTTTGTTCAACAATTGAACTGTAACAACATTAACCTAAAGGTCACATCAGAAATACAAGAACAATCTATGGCCTTTCTCGACATTAGCATCTCGAAAACTCCGCAGGGCTATCTCTCTACTACTGTATTCAGAAAAAAGACGGCCACCAACAGTTTGTTGTCGTGGCAGTTTCCATCCGTTCCCCCTACGTTGGGGGATCCCCAAAGGGCAATTCTTAAGATTAAGAAGAAATTGTTCCACGGAATCCGCATTTTTTGAGAGAAGGAACCAAGTTAAAAGCGAGATTTCTCCATAGAGGCTATCCCACCAATGTGATCGAACAGGCTTTTGATTTTACTAAAAAACAGGACCGAACAACCCTTCTTAAAAAACAAACCAAAACGTCGGACAATACACTACGGATAATCGGCACGTTTGATGATGGAGTACTATTCATGCAGGGCATACTGCAAAAATACTGGTTCATCCTAAAGGAGGATCCAGACATTAAGGACACTATTCCAGACACCCCCCTCTTTACATTCAGAAGAGGAAGGAACCTCAAAGACCACATAGTCAAGAGCCACTTGGATCCTTCTCCGAGCGCACGCACATGGCTGGGATCAGCTCGACCCAAAGGCACTTTTCCATGTAATGGATGTGAAGCATGCACCTACATTAGAAAAGGGGACAAATTTCACAGCGTGACCACTGGTACCTCCTATGTAATAAGGGATTTCATTAATTGCAAATCATCGCACTTGGTCTACATCGCCACAAGCCCATGCCCCAAGAACTACGTTGGTAAGACCACCCAGCAATTTCGTAGACGTATCTTGGGGCATGTGGGTAACATCAGAAGGGGAGAGAGTATCCCGGGGCAAACCATATGTGTCAGGTTCATGCAGGTGACGAACTCAATATTCGCTTCCAAGGGGTCGAATGCATATGTACCTACGGAAGAAGAGGTAATGTCAACCGTAAGGTCTTACAAAAAGAATCACAGTGGATCTATCGGATTGACTCAGTGGCACCGAAGGGTCTGAATGAGGTTCTACCTTTTGGTTGTTTCCTTTGAACTATTCCTCTGTTTCTATCTCCCTTCAGGGGATCATCTCCTTATGGCCGCCTGCACACGGGCGGAAATCCCGCGGCGGGATTTCCCACGGGATTTCCACCACTAAAAGCCTGCATAGGAGTGCTTTACAATACACACTCCTATGCAGATGGCCGCGGTTTGGCCGTGCGAAATGTCGCGCGGCAAACAAACCGCGGCATGTCCTATTTTTGTGCGGGGCTCGCACTCACCCGGCCGCCGGCTCCGGTCTGCGCATGCGCCGACTGCCCGGCAGCCGGCACATGAAAGAGCCGGGGCCGCCGGGCGCGGGTGAGTATGCACTCGTCTCTGCAGGCGCTCGGGTCGGGTCCCTGACTCCTGATTTCCCCTCTGGGCAGACGCCCTTGTTTTGGGCTAGCATTCTCCTCCCACCAGTGTGGGGGTGGATCACATCGCTCATCCTTCTTGGTCAGTTGGGACACACCCCCGTAGGGGGCAGCAGCCTATCTGCCTCATTTAAGACACACAAGCTTCTAGAGACCACATTTCCCTCCAGCCTACCATCAAGACTGGAGATGCTGTCTCGTCCTTCTCTTCCTACTTTACTCTATATCTCTTATTGTGCTTGAATTGGGATATAATCCCTAGATACTGGTTTAGTATTGTCTATCAGTATTGGTGGGGCTTTTTCTGGGTCTGGACTGGGATCATTTAGATCGGACATTATTTCCGCTACTTATCCCGATTCATAACCAGGTACCCTTAAAAACAAGCGCTACAGCTACTATCGATGCCATTGGTCGAGGTGCTTGTTTTAGGATAGGACTTTTCTGGGTCAATTTTTTGCATCGACCCTAGGTCCTTGGAGTACTAGAAAAGCTCAGGGGGAGGGCCCTGAGTCAATGGGCGTATGACCATTGGGTCCGCACGCCTCTATTTCTTGACATTAGGGTACCCCAAATTAGGACATCTAACAGCATTAGTTAGCATCAAGGGTTTTATAAGCATCATTGGCTATTATACCGTATCCATCAGATGACAGTTATGGTAGATCAAGGTTCCTGATGAGTCGATATACGACAGAAACGCGTTGAACCAGTTTCCGTGAGAACCTAGTATAAATATTGATTAATGTTCTTCGACCTACATCTTATCAGTCATCAAATTTTGAACCAATTTTTTGTGAGAACCTAGTACAAATATTGATTGATGTTCTCCAATCAACATCTTATTATTTTCTGTGAGAACCTATCATAATTATTGATTGATGTTCTCCAACTTGCATCCGATTCGTTATCTCCTTTCTATAAAGCAGGGCTTATACCCGGACTGAATCGAACCAATTTTTATTGAGAATTTACCATAACTATTTATTGGTATTCTCTGACCGACATCTGGCTAGTCATCACTTCTGTTCCTGATCTATGAATCAAGACTTAAACCTTAATTGAATCTTTCTCTTATCAGAGACCATTTGGAGTGACTGACCACTTAAGGGTCATTAGCCCCAAACCATTTCGTGGAAAGCGATACATCTGGGCACTCGCCCTCTATCATATCTAAAAAGGGTTACACCCTATGGCATGTTCATCAACTCTTTGATGATCACAAGTACACCATAACTTGGTACCACCACGAACTTATTGAGGGGCTATCATCAAATGATTTTGGTTCTGGTTCAGTGTGGAACTTACTGTTCCATTGTCTGTCTTTTTGTCTGTCTTTGTGTTTTGTGAGGCACCAAACGTTTTTAAACAAATCATTTAATAAAAGTTATTTTTTAGGGGATACATACAGTGAATATTTATTTAAAAAATGTCTTTTACGCGTCCTCCTGCCTAAGTGAATTATAAATTGATGTTAGGGGGTGACACCAGGCCTACGTGTTACCTCTGCTCTAGGCTTCTAATATCTCATAATCTCGACTGATGTAGAAACCCCCTTCCGAGATTCATACCATTTCTGATAGTATCAAAGATGGTTATAAACTTATTTTCACAAATTCTTCTGTGACATTAGGACTTAATATGATAATTCTCATATGTTGTATGTTGTGTCCGTGACTGTAAAAATTCTTTGCCAACGGTAATTCCATCTTTCTCTCTTTAATCGTGTGGTGATGCGATCTCATCCTCGCTTTCCGTTTTTGTCCTGTTTTCCCAACATAAAGGGCCCCAACATGACATTCACTGCACAGGATCCGGTACACAACATTGGACGTGGAAGGTGTCCGTGGTCATGTGAGCAGGTCTTGCAGCTCCTTACCTTGCAATAGTGATGATGGGAGATTTTAACTATTCAGATGTTTGTTGGGAATCTCAGGCAAAATTAATGGATCCAACAAATTCTGATCTGCTCTTGCTGACAACTTTATTTTCCAAAAGGTAGAAGAGAAACCTAATTCTTACCAACAAGGAGGAAATGGTTGGGTAAGTAATGGTGGCTGGGACCTTAGGAGGCAGTGATCATGCTATCCTTGAATTTTGGATAACAAGGAGAGGAAGACATAAGAAGACTCAAATCTCACGGTTCGATTTCAGAAAGGCAAACTTTAATGAACTCAGAAACAGGGCAGAAAGGATCCAATGGCTGGATGTTCTTGAGGACAGAAATGTCCAAGAAGGATGGGAAATTTTGTGAAATTAGATTTAAAGCACTATTGTTAACGATCCCTAAAAGAAGCAAGAATGGGAAGCATTTAAAGAGACCATGATGAATGAACACAGAACTTACATGCTAAACAGGAATAAATATATGTTTATCAAATGGAAAGAGGGGGGGCATATCTAAAGAAAAATATAATGCAGTCTGCAGAAATTGTAGGGCAAGTGTCAGAAAAGCTAAAGCTAATAATAGATAAAATACAACCTAGGATACTGAAGGAACTTGTCACCGAAAGGACCAAAAATAATAAAACTTAGCTTTTATTGATTTTTAAATAATAAAAAGGCGTCCTTATATTTTCTCATATGTGCTAAAAGTCACACAATAATTAAAAACAGTAGGGCTTAGATATATAGATGAACACTGCTCTGTCCCAACAATCTAGGTGCATTGGCCGGGAATCGAAACCGGGCCTCCCGCGTGGCAGGCAAGAATTCTACCACTTCTACCACTTTTGTATTCCCTGATGTCTTTTTCTATCCAGGGTTACTCAGATTTCTATTTGTCAATGACTTGCACCACCAGATGTTTATTAAAGTGTGGTGAAGCACTCACTGTCAGTGACCTTGAACACTTTTAATTCTCTATCACAGGGTAGGCCTGATGTCCTCTGATTAGTCACGGTACAGTGATGTCTGTTAATTTACAGTCAGTAATATTGTACCTGACACACACATTTACTAGTACTGTCGTCCCATTTATAACAGTTGCTCATTAATATTGTTTGGGTCGTATTTGTTCTTATTATTTCTAGAACAATATCGCGGTGATTGATTTATATAGAAATCACCCCGATATGTCACCATTAGGTGTTAAGTCCGGAGTATGTTTTTGTATAACGCAGACCCAAGCTTATATTGGCTTGATACTCTATGGTATTCCCTTATGCTTATGACTGATCGCATGAGCCATTCATTTCTTATGGCTCATGTGATTATATACCAAGGTTAATTGCAACCAGACGAGAGTTTCAGTGATTATCAAGGATAGAGATAAGTTGTTCCAAATAATAGTGTGTTTTCAATATGTTCTCTCTCCTACTTATACATAGGCTCTATTCCGGAGAGATGATGCTCCCACTTGTATAAGTGATTATTACAGGTAGAACGTATATAAGATGAATAAAGACAGTGGCTGCATTACATGGAACAGCTGCAGTATTCATCTATGAGCTACTCATCCTTCAGGATTTAAATAGCTGCAATAAAATGCTCTGTCCCAACAATCTAGGTGCATTGGCCGGGAATCGAAACCCGGGCCTCCCGCGTGGCAGGCGAGAATTCTACCGCTTCTACCACTTTTGTATTCCCTGATGTCTTTTTCTATCCAGGGTTACTCAGATTTCTATTTGTCAATATGTTCTCTCTCCTACTTATACATAGGCTCTATTCCGGAGAGATGATGCTCCCACTTGTATAAGTGATTATTACAGGTAGAACATATATAAGATGAATAAAGACAGTGGCTGCATTAAATGGAACAGCTGCAGTATTCATCTATGAGCTACTCATCCTTCAGGATTTAAATAGCTGCAATAAAATGCACATAGATAGTTTGGTGGTAGCCCAGAATGAATTCTAGGCTATCACCTATATCCAATGCCCTTTTGGATAAATCTCTGTCTCTGTATATGCAGTCTGTTGTGATGCACCAACAGCTGCTGACTAGCGTGATAGACTCTGTCTGTTATAGTTGTAGTTGTATATGTCTACGTGGGTTGCATTATGATGAACATACAACCCCCACATAGATTAGTTCTTATGGAGAGAATCGGCCCATGGAACCTATCCCTCCCTCTCCATCTACGCGTTTCCACAACCTTGGAGATGGTTGCTTCCTCAGGATGGAGATTCTCTGCTCATTTTACATCCTGACAGCCTGAGAGGCTGGTCATGTTAGGTTAGCTCCATCCTGAGGAAGCAACCATCTCCAAGGTTGTGGAAACGCGTAGATGGAGAGGGAGGGATAGGTTCCATGGGCCGATTCTCTCCATAAGAACTAATCTATGTGGGGGTTGTATGTTCATCATAATGCAACCCACGTAGACATATACAACTACAACTATAACAGACAGAGTCTATCACTCTAGTCAGCAGCTGTTGGTGCATCACAACAGACTGCATATACAGAGACAGAGATTTATCCAAAAGGGCATTGGATATAGGTGATAGCCTAGAATTCATTCTGGGCTACCACCAAACTATCTATGTGCATTTTATTGCAGCTATTTAAATCCTGAAGGATGAGTAGCTCATAGATGAATACTGCAGCTGTTCCATTTAATGCAGCCACTGTCTTTATTCATCTTATATATGTTCTACCTGTAATAATCACTTATACAAGTGGGAGCATCATCTCTCCGGAATAGAGCCTATGTATAAGTAGGAGAGAGAACATATTGACAAATAGAAATCTGAGTAACCCTGGATAGAAAAAGACATCAGGGAATACAAAAGTGGTAGAAGCGGTAGAATTCTCGCCTGCCACGCGGGAGGCCTGGGTTCGATTCCCGGCCAATGCACCTAGATTGTTGGGACAGAGCATTTTATTGCAGCTATTTAAATCCTGAAGGATGAGTAGCTCATAGATGAATACTGCAGCTGTTCCATGTAATGCAGCCACTGTCTTTATTCATCTTATATACGTTCTACCTGTAATAATCACTTATACAAGTGGGAGCATCATCTCTCCGGAATAGAGCCTATGTATAAGTAGGAGAGAGAACATATTGAAAACACACTATTATTTGGAACAACTTATCTCTATCCTTGATAATCACTGAAACTGTCGTCTGGTTGCAATTAACCTTGGTATATAATCACATGAGCCATAAGAAATGAATGGCTCATGCGATCAGTCATAAGCATAAGGGAATACCATAGAGTATCAAGCCAATATAAGCTTGGGTCTGCGTTATACAAAAACATACTCCGGACTTAACACCTAATGGTGACATATCGGGGTGATTTCTATATAAATCAATCACCGCGATATTGTTCTAGAAATAATAAGAACAAATACGACCCAAGCAATATTAATGAGCAACTGTTATAAATGGGACGACAGTACTAGTAAATGTGTGTGTCAGGTACAATATTACTGACTGTAAATTAACAGACATCACTGTACCGTGACTAATCAGAGGACATCAGGCCTACCCTGTGATAGAGAATTAAAAGTGTTCAAGGTCACTGACAGTGAGTGCTTCACCACACTTTAATAAACATCTGGTGGTGCAAGTCATTGACAAATAGAAATCTGAGTAACCCTGGATAGAAAAAGACATCAGGGAATACAAAAGTGGTAGAAGTGGTAGAATTCTTGCCTGCCACGCGGGAGGCCCGGTTTCGATTCCCGGCCAATGCACCTAGATTGTTGGGACAGAGCAGTGTTCATCTATATATCTAAGCCCTACTGTTTTTAATTATTGTGTGACTTTTAGCACATATGAGAAAATATAAGGACGCCTTTTTATTATTTAAAAATCAATAAAAGCTAAGTTTTATTATTTTTGGTCCTTTCGGTGACAAGTTTCATTAAAGTTGAAAAAGGATTTCATTGCTACGGTGACAAACAAGGATACTGAAGGAAGAAGCAGAGGTAATTGCTGAACCACTCTCCGTAATCTTTAAAAATTCTTGGAGAACAGGAGAAGTCCCAGAAGATTGGAGAAGGGCAAATGTTATCCCTATCTTCGAAAAAGGTAAGAAGGTGTATCCAGGAAACTACAGGCCTGTGAGCCTGACTTCTATACAGGGAAAGATCTTCAAAAAAATTATTAATCAGGATGTATGCAGGTACTTGGATGAAAATGAAGTAATTAACCAGAGCCAGCATGGGTTTGTAGCAAACAAGTCATGCCAGACTAATCTAATTTCCTTCTACAACAGAATCACCGACTGGATTGATGGAGGACAATGCTAGAAAATTTTTTATATGCAGCTAAAACCCCTTTAACTACAGCAAATTTCGTCAGGCAGCTGCCGCCTGGGCAAATATAATCATGGGGTGCATCAAAGCGAGAATATCTTTATTTATCTTTACTAATCACTCTTTATAGCTCACAAGCACTCTAATGCTTTGTTTTTTGGTAGTTGTAATTCGCTAAAGCCAAGGTACTTGTTAATGAGCTCATTCCAATTGGTCAGAGGTACATGACAGGGTTGTCTCGTCGCCTTTTCTGTTTGCATTGGCCATTGAACTTCTAGCTTTCATGACCTGACAGGACGATGAGTAACTTTTCGATCCAAAAGGACTGCGTCATCACTATGCTGATGATACATTTCTTTTCCTCTCCAGTCTTCACATTTCATTACCGTATGCGAGTTCTCTTATTGGTAAAGTTGGACACTTTTTTCTTGCTTACTGATAAACCGGCAATAATCTATATTTATGCCATAAAGAACCAGAAAGGAGCTATGACGCCTTACAGTAGTTCTGTATTTTAACCCCTTCCCGCCCCATGACATAAGGGTACGTCATGGCAGGGTGGAACTTCCCGCAAAATTACGTACCCTTACGTCATAGGGATAGCCCGACATCATAGCAGATCTCGCTCTATCCCGTAGCGGGAGCTGGCTGTCAATGATAGCCAGCCTCCCGCTGCAGCAACGGGGGTGCATCAGAGATGCGCCCCCTGCTGTTAACCCCTTCCCTGCCGCGATCTAAGTAGATCGCGGCATGGGAAGGGTTCACAGAGGGAGCGTGCTCCCTTTGTGAAGTTGCCGGTCTCTCGCGATATAATCGCGGAGAGCCCGGCCTGTCGCCATAGCAACAGGACCTATGATCGATGTATAAGCGATAAGGCATGGCAGGGCAGTAGCTTTTTCTAATATTAGCATAAAAAAGGTAAAAAAAAATTAAAATGGCATATTTGGTATTGACGCATCTGCAGCAATGTGTACAACAAGTTGAACACGCTTTTTATTTTGTACAGCAAAACGCGTAAAAAACAGAGGCAAAATGCTAATTTTTAGCATTTTGCCTCCCAAAAAATGCAAGAAAAGTGATCAAAAAGCTGTATATTCCCCAAAATGGTACCAATAAAAACTACAGCTCGTCTTGCAAAAAATAAGCCCTCATAAAGCTCCGTACATAGAAAAATAAAAAAGTTACAGGACTTTGAATGCAGCGATATAGAAAAAAAAAAGGTTTCCAAAAAAAGGGTTTTTATTGCAAAAAAACATAAAAAAATATAAGAATTTTGGTATCGTTGCAATCGTACTGACCCGCAGAAAAAATGTATTGTGTCATTTATGCTGCATGATTAACAGTGTAAAAAAAATTAAAAATCTATGGCAGAATTGATGCGTTTTCTCTCCCTGTTATCATAAAAAAATAATAAAAGTTTTACAATATAGTCTATGTACCCAAAAATTGCACCATCAAAAACTACAATTCGCCATGCAAAAAACAAGCTTTTATAAAGCCTCGTCGACGGAAAAATTAAAAAAGTTATGGCTTTTGAAAAATGGAGATGAAAATCCGCCAAAAATCGTTGCGTCCTTAAGCCCAAAATAGGCCATGTCATTAAGGCCTCCCTCACACAGGGCGTTTGCAGAAACGCAGCGTTTTTCAATGCTGCGTTACTGCAGATTCCTCCCTGTTTCAGCAGCGCTGGCATACTTTATGCCAGCGTTTTGGCTGCGTTTTCAGCTCGGCTGAAAACTCAGCCAAGAATGCTGAAAAGAAAAAAAAAAGTAATACTCACCTAGCCACTGCAGTCCGGCTCGCGGCCGCTGGTCTCTGCCGCTGATCCGGGCTTCTTCGGCACTCCCAAGTCTATTGCTGGAGGCCAGGTTTGAGAACCCGGCCTCCGGCAATAGAGTGCTATGATTGGTTGTCGGTGCTTGCTTGATGCCCAATCACAGCCCTTCATTGACTGTCTCAGCCAATCAGAGCTTGCTGGCACTGATTGGCTGAGACAGTCAATGAAGGGCTGTGATTGGGCATCGAGCGTGCCGATAACCAATCACAGCACTCTATTGCCGGAGGCGGGGATCTCAAACCTGGCCTACGGCAATAGACTTGTGAATGCAGGGGAAGCCCGGATCAGCGGCAGAGACTAGCGGCCGCGACCCGGACTGCAGCGGCTAGGTGAGTATTACTTTCTTTTTTTTCCTCTATCTAACTGGGACAGATTTTTGGGGTAGGGCTTCTATTGCAAGCCCTCACCCCGAAAATCGGCGAGCGGTTAACGCTGCCAAAAACGCGGCACCAAGTGTTGCCGCGTTTTCAGCAGTGCTAAAACCGCTGCCCATTCATTTTAAGGCCTCCCTCACACAAGGCGTTTGCAAAATGCTGCCTTTTCAGCTGTGTTTTCAGCTGCCTTTTCAGCTGCCTTTTTAGCTGCCTTTCCAGCCCAGCTGAAGAGGCTGCCCATTCATTTCAATGGGAGACTCAGCTGCAAACGCCCAAGAATAGAACATGCAGCGCTTTCAAAACGCAGCCCCATTGAAAGGAATGGGAGCCTTGTACAGCGTTTAGCCCAGGGCTGAAAACGCTGCTGAAAACGCAGCTGAAAGCGCCCTGTGTGAGGGAGGCCTAAGGCCTCCCTCACACAGGGCGCTTTATACAGCGTTTAGCGCTGCCTTTTCAGCCCAGCGCTAAACGCTGTACAACACTCCCATTCATTTCAATGGGGCTGCTCACACAGGGCTGAAAACGCAGCGCCTTCCAACGCTGCGCTTTGACAGCGATGCATGTTCTATTTTTGGCCGTTTTCAGCCCTGCGTCGCCCATTGAAATGAATGGGCAGCGGTTTTAGCACTGCTGAAAACGCGGCAACACGTGGTGCCGCGTTTTTAGCAGCATTAACCGCTTGCTGATTTTCGGGGTGAGGGCTTGCAATAGAAGCCCTCACCCCGAAAATCAGTCCCAGCTAGGTAGAGAAAGAAAAGAAAGTAATACTCACCTAGCCGCTGTGGTCCGGGTCGCGGCCGCTGGTCTCTGCCGCTGATCCGAGCTTCCTCGGCACTCCCAAGTCTATTGCCGGAGGCCAGGTTTGAGAACCCCGGCTCCGCCAATAGAGTGCTGTGATTGGGTATCGAGCAAGCGCCGACAACCAATCACATCACTTCATTGACTGTCTCAGCCAATCAGAGCTTGCCGGTGCTGATTGGCTGAGACAGTCAATGAAGGGCTGTGATTGGGCATCGAGCAAGCGCCGACAACCAATCACAGCACTCTATTGCCGGAGCCGGGGTTCTCAAACCTGGCCTCCGGCAATAGACTTGGGAGTGCCGAGGAAACCCGGATCAGCTGCAGAGACCAGCGGCCGCGACCCGGACTGCAGCGGCCGCGACCCGGACTGCAGCGGCTAGGTAAGTATTGCTTTTTTTTTCTTTTCAGCATTCTTGGCTGCGTTTTCAGCCGAGCTGAAAACGCAGCCAAAACGCTGGCATAAAGTATGCCAGCGCTGCTGAAACGGGGCGGAATCTGCAGCAAACGCAGCGTTGCAAAATGCTACGTTTCTGCAAACGCCCTGTGTGAGGGAGGCCTAAGGGGTTAAACACCTGGGCATTTGTTCGTCAAGCCCATAGTATCTCTCAGTATTACATTAATGGCTTGTATCATTCCCCATTGAACTTAGGGTTTAATCCAGAAAGAGAAGCAACATGTCCTAAATGTGGTTATTGTGATACGGATAATCATAAGCTTTTTGGGGCTTGTTCATATATAAATGACTTCTGGAGGAAATCAATTAGTGTGATTGATCAATTGTATGGTATTAATCTTTATCTAAAAAAGACCGTGGCGACATTACTTTTTTTTGGAGAGGAAGCATATTCTTAAAATGTGAATTACTAAATTTCCTCTGACTTATGAGATGTGGAAAATTGTTTCCTATTGTTTTTCCAGCCCTATTGAAAATAATGGGCAAAGTGTTCCGAGGGAACGCCCACAGATAGGACATGCTGCAATTTTTTCCCCACACTACGATGCAGAAAAAAAAGAAAAACCCTCATGCATATAACCCACAGTGGAAGTATCACAGGACGGCCAGCTTCCATTAACTACAATGGAAGCCGGCCGCGCATTTTTCCGCGGCAAATAAAACATGCTGCGACTTTTTTTCACAGAGCGGAAATCTGCAGTAGAATTCTGCAGCGTGAACGTTGCAAGGCAGAAAGCTATTAGGTGAAACACAGCAGAAATCCGTTCGTGGGCATTAGCCCTAAATTATAATGCCCTTTGTGGCCTCCAATTAGTATTAATGCTCCTCATGGTTTCCAATTAGTAATAATATCCCTTGTGGCCTTCAATTAGTAAAAACGCCCCTTTTAGCCTACAGTTGAGATAACACCCCTTGTGGCCTTCGGTTACTAATAATGCCCTTTGAGGCTGCAAATTTGTAAAAATGCCCCTTGTGTCCCCCAATTAGTAATAATGCCCCTTGTGGCCTCCAATTAGTAGAAATGCCCCTTGTGGATTCTGGTTACTAGTAATCTCCTTTGTGGCATCCAATTAGTAATAATTTTCATTATATATTAAATAAAGTGACCAGATTTTCCCAAGGTCAAAGAGGTGTGGTCAGGGGCAGGGCTTATCACGACGTATGATTTTACCTCTGTCGTTATAAAAAGTACAGGGCCAGTTCAGAAAAAGACAGGGAGCAAATTCCACAGCATTTTTGCATCCAAAAATAGTCAAAATATGTACCATTGGTGCAGATTCTGACTGGAAATCAGCTTCATAACCGCAGCTGATTTCACACTATGCGGTGCTCCCCCTCACCTCCTTTGGCTTCCGGTTCCCATCGGCCTGTAACAGCATCACCTGACCAGCCGCATCGCACCTGACCAGGCCACTGGGGACTGGAAGTCGGGGAGCGCTGACAGTGGGAAGACCTTGGAGGACGTGAAGGGGAGCGCCGCGGCGTATCTGCAGCTGATTTTTAGCCA
Source organism: Eleutherodactylus coqui (assembly GCF_035609145.1). Lineage (NCBI taxonomy): Eukaryota > Metazoa > Chordata > Amphibia > Anura > Eleutherodactylidae > Eleutherodactylus > Eleutherodactylus coqui. The sequence continues at coordinate 119,004,881 of NC_089839.1, read as the reverse complement.
AAATCTGCACCAAAGGTATAGATTTTTACTGTTCTTTTAGCTGCAGACATTCCGCAACATTTCCGCCACGTGTAAACATATTGAGGTATGCTGCTACGTGCAGAGTGGTCTCTGTAGTAGGTCTCTGTAGTAATAGTGTCTCTTATAATAGCCCCAGCAATAATAGTGACCCCCACAGTACCCCAGCAATAATAGTGACACCCACAGAATCCCCAGCAATAATAGTGACGCCCACAGTGGCCCAGAAGTGACCCCCACAGAAGCCCCAGCGATAATAGTGACCCCCACAGTATCCCCAGCAATAATAGTGACCCCACACAGTATCCCCAGAAATATTAGTAACCCCAAGGTATCCCCAGTAATAATAATGATCTTCACAGTATCCCCAGCAATGATAGTGACCCCACAGAAGCCCCAGCAATAATAGTGACCCCCAAAGTATCTCCAGCAATAATAGTGACCCCACAGAAGCCACAGCATTAATAGTGATCCCCACAGTATCCCCAGCAATAATAGTGACCACACAGAAGCCACAGCAATAATAGTGACACCCTACAGTATCCCCAGCAATAATAGTGATACCCTACAGTATCCCCAGCAATAATAGTGACCCCCACAGTATCACCAGCAATAATAGTGATTCCACAGAAGCCCCAGCAATAATAGTGACACTCCACAGTATCCCAAACAATAATAGTGACATCCAACAGTATCCCAAGCAATAATAGTGACCCCCACAGTAGCCCCAATAGTATTTGCACTCCCCTATACTCGCCCCAGCAATAATAGTGACCCCCACAGTGACCCAAGGTATTAGTACTTTCCTATACCAGGCAAGCAATAATAGTGTCCCCTACAGTGACGCATAGTATTAGTGCTCCCTGTAGTGGCCCAGAACACCATCCTGGTCCCCTCCATAAATGTAATACATGTTTTGTCCTATGTAAATGCACTGTGCAAAGCTTGTCCTGTCATATCCAGTGTGTGAGTTGTACAGCTGCAGCGCTTGAGAGGTTAACAGTAAGAAAATCATAGTCTGCCTGTAGATGTATCAGTTTTGTCTTGTCATGTGGTACAAGTGAGGTTCTAAATGGGAGAGTTTGAGAGCGAGAAGGGAGATCCATCGTTCGTGCTACAGAGTGCTAACACAGAGCCTCATGGAAGCACTTTCAGCTTCCATGTAGGTGAAGATGGAGGAAGAGCAGCGACATCCCGTAGTGTTTGGAGTGTGGATGTGGGAGGAGTGAGTCCCTGCAACAGATAGAGAGCGTACTACCTAGGTTCCTAAACAGCTACCCGTTCACACTACAGGCTTTTGCTGTGCGGCCGTCTATAGTTGAGATCACCGCACAGAGGTACTTTATTGTGACACCCACACGTCTGCCGTGTGGCGTGTTTATTGGCTAAGCCTTTTTTAGTAATTGTCTGCCACAGTGTCTGCGGAGTGACCCCTACCCCCTTTCCTCCTCTGGGGTGCTCCCAATGCAGGATCAGTGACATACAGATAACGTGGACTGTAGGGCTCATGCTGTGTATCCTCCCTACCTCTGAGCTATAGCCTGTCACCGTTTAAAGCGAATTGTACCTGCATAACCTGTTTTAAGAAGTTTATTATTACCAAGTAAAAGTTATACCAGGCCTTAACCATTCCTAGGAACCCAAGGTACTACACACAAGTCTCCGTGTTCATTTTCTCTGCCGCATAGAATACCACTGTGTGGGAACGGTGGTGTCACGAGTGATTTGTACTACTACTCCCCCTATCCTGTTTATTAGCATTCCCTTTCATACGGGTGTTGAAGCTGGCCTGTGATCCTGTTCTGGCCTTGGCTACGTGTCATCCCTCAAGGGCCAGAGCCTGGTAAGTGCCGGGGTGATGAGACAGCGCTTATCCCTCTCAGCTCTTCACATTAGCCAGTGCCCAGGGTCACGCCTCTAGGGTGTTACACCCCTATACCAGACCAGCAATAATAGTGACCCCCACAGTGACCCATAGTATTAGCGCTCTCCTTTTACAGGCCAGCATAATAGTGACCCCCACAGTGACTTATAGTATTAGCACCCCCCTATACTCGCCCCAGCAATTATAGTGTCCTCCACAGTGACACATAGTATTAGTGCTCCCCTATACCAGCCCCAGCAATAATAGTTACCCCACAGAAGCCCAATAGTATTAGCATTCCCCTATACTCGCCCCAGCAATAACAGTGACCCTCACAGTGACCCATTGTATTAGTGCTCCCTTATACTCGCCCCAGCAATAATAGTGACCCCCACAGTAGCCCAATAGTATTAGAGCTCCCCTATACTTGCTCCATCAATAATAGTGACCCCCACAGTAGCTCAATAACACTAGCGCTCCCCTATACTTGCCCCAACAATAATAGTGACCCCCACAGTGACCCATAGTATTAGTGGTCCCCTATTCCAGGCCAGCAATAATAGTGACCCCCACAGTGACCCCATAGTATTAGTGGTCCCCCTATATCAGGCCAGCAATAGTGATCCTCACAGTAGCCCCATAGTATTAGTGCCCCCTATACTAGCCCAGTGTCCCCCACAGTGATCCATATACTTACCCTCCTCCTTGTCTTCACACTGCAGATGATCCTCTCAGCACTGCTGCCGATGGCCGGATGTCTGTGCACCTGCAACAGCGCTCCTCTCCTCTGCTCTCCTCTCTTGCGGAACCAAAGAGGAGAGCAGAGGGGAAGAGGGGACGAAAATCCCGGATGCACACACTGCTGTCAGTGTGTGTATCCAGTCCACAGCGCTGCAGAGTGACTAGCGGGCAAGAAGCTGCGGTAGCTCGCCCGTTAATCACTTTAATAGTGACCAGACGACACTAGAAAAGGGGACGAAAGTGGAACAAATGTCCCAGAAGCGGGACTAAATGCCTGTGCCACTGGGGTCCCAGTGGAAGGCGGGCAGATGGTCCCAAAGTGGGACTGTCCCGCCTAAATCGGGGTGTCTGGTCGCCTTATATTATAATTAAAACAAGAGGGGTGTGTGGCTAGCGCATGGAGAAGTAAGAGTTCCCGTGGCACCCACGCAGACTTTATCTGCCAACACCGGCAAGAAACAAAGATGGCGCTGGACCCTGAAAGCCCCCATCTGCAGGAGGCACCAGCGCTGATCCAGGACAAAGTGGGGACAAGATAGGCTCCTGCTGACCAAGCAATGCAGAGGGGCACTCTCATAGGCAGCGTACAGAGCAACTGCAGCCCTGGAGATGGCAGCGACAATCCCCATGCCGGGTCCGTGAGTACAGCTGACACGTGCTCCCATAGTGAGAGAAGACACTATTCCTCACATCCTCCCATGTCACAGCCCCAGCCACTAGACAAGGGTTATAATCTTGCCTGGACACAAGCAACACCACCTCACAGCAGCACTGCTCGGCGCCACAGAAATGGGGGAAAGGAGAGGAGCGCTCCCTTTACTATAGCTGATGATGCTTGGAAAGGTCATAGAGGGGCAATCCCAACTAAGGATGAGCTTAATGCACTGTTTGGGAGGTTCAAGGCTTCCAGTAAACAAGCCCTGGATCTAATACATAGTGAGGTGCAGCAAGTAGGTTTGACAGGTTACTTTTTGTGGAGGAAGCTCAGGAGGGAACGGCAGGCCACCTTAGAGTCCCATAGGCAAGCCATACAAGCCAAAGCTGACCAAATAGCATGCCTCACAACACACCTAGACGATATTGAAAATAGACACAGACCAAATAATTTGTGAATCAGGCCTCGCAAAAGAGGTCAAGAGACCCCAGTTGGAAGATTGGGCCCAGGCCTTTTTCCTAAATCTATTGGGTCACCCGCGGGACCAACCCATCGACAGAATACACAGGGCCCTGGGTCCCAGAACACCTGATCCCAACAGTCCCAGAGATGTGGTGTGTAGGATCCACTTCTTTAAAGAGAAAGAGGACATTCTCCGTAAAGCCAGAGATAATGCAGATCTCCTCACTCATAAAGGAAAACCTCTCACTCACCTGCAGGACTTGGCGTGTCACACATTACACCTACAGAGAGCCCTGAAGCACCCTGTCAGCTAGAAAGGAGGGAAGATCTGCTGTATTCTTGTAGTGTCCCAGAACATCATTCTGGACCCCTCCATAATTGTCATACATGTTTGTCTTATGTAGATGCACTGTGCAAAGTTGTCATGTCTATTTTCCATATGTGTGTTGCACAGCTGCAGCGTCTGAAGGGTTAACCACATTAAAATCATTGCTGTGAGTTTGCTTGCATGTTGAGTGTATCTATCTTGCTATGTCATGTGACGTGGTGTGCATGAAGTATGAGTGATAGGGTTCCAGAAGAGAGTCGAGTCTGTCTTCAGGCTGCTGAGGAGCACCTATCTAACACCTGAGGGTTTGCTATCACAGAGGCGAAAGAATGCTATCAGTGCCGCCCGCTGACAAAATCAGCATGCGCGCTGATTAGAGTCATCGTTCATTTCCAGCTTGCTAGAAATCAACGATGAACAAATAGTGCACAAACAGTGCACAATGGCAGCGCATTTAGACACAATGATTATTGCTCAAAAGAGGGCTTTTGAGCACATTTTGAGCAACAATTGTTGTGTCTAAATAGGCCTTAATGTGTTCTTCTGGGATAAGGGGACACTTAGGTACACCTGCGACTAGGAGAAGGAGGTGGGACTATCAGAGAATACTAGGCCCTTAGATATTTGTTGTTCCCTCAGTTTTAATCCCAATTGCAATTGCAGTTAATTTTAGTGGGCATCCGGTGCCAGGAGTTCTTTATGTCAGACCTTGTATAGGTCATGTCTAGAGATGAGCGAGCACCAAAATACTCGGGTGCTCGTTACTCGGGACGAACTTTTCGCGATGCTCGAGGGTTCGTTTCGAGTAACGAACCCCATTGAAGTCAATGGGCGACCCGAGCATTTTTGTATATCGCCGATGCTCGCTAAGGTTTTCATTTGTGAAAATCTGGGCAATTCAAGAAAGTGATGGGAACGACACAGAAACGGATAGGGCAGGCGAGGGGCTACAGGTTGGGCTGCATCTCAAGTTCACAGGTCCCACTATTAAGCCACAATAGCGACAAGAGTGGGCCCCCCCCCTCCCAACAACTTTTACTTCTGAAAAGCCCTCATTAGCAATGCATACCTTAGCTAAGCACCACACTACCTCCAACAAAGCACAATCACTGCCTGCATGACACTCCGCTGCCACTTCTCCTGGGTTACATGCTGCCCAACCCCCTCCCCCCACGACCCAGTGTCCACAGCGCACACCAAACTGTCCCTGCCCAGCCTTCAGCTGCCCTCATGCCACGCCACCCTCATGTCTATTTATAAGTGCGTCTGCCATGAGGAGGAACTGCAGGCACACACTGCAGAGGGTTGGCACGGCTAGGCAGCGACCCTCTTTAAAAGGGGCGGGGCAATAGCCCACAATGCTGTACAGAAGCAATGAGAAATCCAATCCTGTGCCACCTCCATCTGGAGCTGCACACGTGGGCATAGCAATGGGGAACCTATGTGCCACACACTATTCATTCTGTCAAGGTGTCTGCATGCCCCAGTCAGACCACGGTTTTTTATAAATAGTCACAGGCAGGTACAACTCCGCAATGGGAATTCCGTGTGCACCCACAGCATGGGTGGCTCCCTGGAACCCACCGGCTGTACATTAATGTATCCCATTGTAGTGCCCATCACAGGTGAGGTAACGTCCGATTAAATGCAGGTGGGCTTCGGCCCACACTGCATGCCCCAGTCAGACTGGGGTTCTTTAGAAGTAGACACAGGCAGTTACAACTCCCTGTGGACCGACAGCATGGGTGGGTGCCAGGAAGCCACCGGCGGTACATAAACATATCCCATTGCAGTGCCCAACACAGCTGAGGTAATGTCGTGCTTAATGCAGGTGGGCTTCGGCCCACACTGCATGCCTCAGTCAGACTGGGGTTCTTTGAAAGTGGACACATGCAGTTACAACTCCCTGTGGACCCACAGCATGGGTGGGTGCCAGGAAGCCACCGGCGGTACATAAATATATCCCATTGCAGTGCCCAACACAGCTGATGTAACGTGAGCTGTAATGCAGGTGGGCTAAAAATTCATTTGCTTACACTGTAGGCGAGGGCCCCCAAAAATTGGTGTACCAACAGTACTAATGTACCTGAGAAAAATTGCCCATGCCCAACCAAGAGGGCAGGTGAAATCCATTAATCGCTTTGGTTAATGTGGCTTAATTGGTAACTAGGCCTGGAGGCAGCCCAGTTAAAATAAAAATTGGTTGAGGTGAAAGTTTCAACGCTTTAATGAGCATTGAAACGTATAAAAATTGTTTACAAAAATTATATGACTTGGCCTTGTGGGCCTAAGAAAAATTGCCCGTTCGGCGTGATTCGGCGGGGTTTCAGGAGGAGGAGCAGGAGGAGGAGGAATATTATACACAGATTGATGAAGCAAAAAGGTCCCCGTTTTTGATGGGGATAGAGAACGATGCTTCCATCCGCGGGTGCAGCCTACGTATTGCTTAGGTATCGCTGCTGTCCGCTGGTGGAGAAGAGAAGTCTGGGGAAATCCAGGCTTTGTTCATCTTGATGAGTGTAAGCCTGTCGGCACTGTCGGTTGACAGGCGGGTACGCTTATCCGTGATGATTCCCCCAGCCGCACTAAACACCCTCTCTGACAAGACGCTAGCCGCAGGACAAGCAAGCACCTCCAGAGCATACAGCGCGAGTTCAGGCCACGTGTCCAGCTTCGACACCCAGTAGTTGTAGGGGGCAGAGGCGTCACGGAGGACGGTCGTGCGATCAGCTACGTACTCCCTCACCATCCTTTTACAGTGCTCTCGCCGACTCAGCCTTGACTGGGGAGCGGTGACACAGTCTTGCTGGGGAGCCATAAAGCTGTCCAGGGCCTTAGAGAGTGTTCCCCTGCCTGTGCTGTACATGCTGCCTGATCTCCGCGCCTCCCCTGCTACCTGGCCCTCGGAACTGCGCCTTCGGCCACTAGCGCTGTCGGATGGGAATTTTACCATCAGTTTGTCCGCCAGGGTCCTGTGGTATAGCATCACTCTCGAACCCCTTTCCTCTTCGGGATTGAGAGTAGAAAGGTTTTCCTTATACCGTGGGTCGAGCAGTGTGTACACCCAGTAATCCGTAGTGGCCAGAATGTGTGTAACGCGAGGGTCACGAGAAAGGCATCCTAACATGAAGTCAGCCATGTGTGCCAGGGTACCTGTACGCAACACATGGCTGCCCTCACTAGGAAGATCACTTTCAGGATCCTCCTCCTCCTCCTCCTGCTCCTCAGGCCATACACGCTGAAAGGATGACAGGCAAGCAGCATGTGTACCCTCAGCAGTGGGCCAAGCTGTCTCTTCCCCCTCCTCCTCATGCTCCTCCTCCTCACTGCACTGAGATATAGACAGGAGGGTGCTCTGACTATCCAGCGACATACTGTCTTCCCCCGGCTCTGTTTCCGAGCGCAAAGCGTCTGCCTTTATGCTTTGCAGGGAACTTCTCAAGAGGCATAGCAGAGGAATGGTGATGCTAATGATTGCAGCATCGCCTCTCACCACCTGGGTAGACTCCTCAAACTTTCCAAGGACCTGGCAGATGTCTGCCAACCAGGCCCACTCTTCTGAAAAGAATTGAGGAGGCTGACTCCCACTACGCCGCCCATGTTGGAGTTGGTATTCCACTATAGCTCTACGCTGCTCATAGAGCCTGGCCAACATGTGGAGCGTAGAGTTCCACCGTGTGGGCACGTCACACAGCAGTCGGTGCACTGGCAGATTAAACCGATGTTGCAGGGTGCGCAGGGTGGCAGCGTCCGTGTGGGACTTGCGGAAATGTGCTCAGAGCCGGCGCACCTTTCCGAGCAGGTCTGTCAAGCGTGGGTAGCTTTTCAGAAAGCGCTGAACCACCAAATTAAAGACGTGGGCCAGGCATGGCACGTGCGTGAGGCTGCCGAGCTGCAGAGCCGCCACCAGGTTACGGCCGTTGTCACACACGACCATGCCCGGTTGGAGGCTCAGCAGCGCAAGCCAGCGGTCGGTCTGCTCTGTCAGACCCTGCAGCAGTTCGTGGGCCGTGTGCCTCTTATCTCCTAAGCTGAGTAGTTTCAGCACGGCCTGCTGACACTTGCCCACCGCTGTGATGCCACGCCGCGCGACACCGACTGCTGGCGACGTGCTGCTGCTGCTGACACATCTTGATTGCGAGACAGAGGTTGTGTTGGAGGAGGAGGAGGAGGAGGAGGGGGAGGGTGGTTTAGTGGAGGAAGCATACACCGCCGCAGATACCAGCACCGAGCTGGGGCCCGCAATTCTGGGGGTGGGTAGGACGTGAGCGGTCCCAGGCTCTGACTCTGTCCCAGCCTCCACTAAATTCACCCAATGTGCCGTCAGGGAGATATAGTGGCCCTGCCCGCCTGTGCTTGTCCACGTGTCCGTTGTTAAGTGGACCTTGGCAGTAACCGCGTTGGTGAGGGCACGTACAATGTTGCGGGAGACGTGGTCGTGCAGGGCTGAGACGGCACATCGGGAAAAGTAGTGACGACTGGGAACTAAGTAGCGCGGGGCCACCGCCGCCATCATATTTTTGAAAGACTCTGTTTCCACAACCCTATACGGCAGCATCTCCAGGCTGATAAATTTGGCAATGTGCACGTTTAACGCTTGAGCGTGCGGGTGCGTGGCGGCGTACTTGCGCTCAAACACTTGCGCTAGCGACGGCTGGATGGTGCGCTGACAGACATTGGTGGATGGGGCCGAGGACAGCGGAGGTGAGGGTGTGGGTGTAGGCCAGGAGACGGTAGTGCCTGTGTCCTCAGAGGGGGGTTGGATCTCAGTGGCAGGTTGGGGCACAGGAGGAGAGTCAGTGGTGCAAACCGGAGGCGGTGAACGGCCTTCGTCCCACCTTGTGGGGTGCTTGGCCATCATATGTCTGCGCATGCTGGTGGTGGTGAGGCTGGTGGTGGTGGCTCCCCGGCTAATCTTGGCGCGACAAAGGTTGCACACCACTGTTCGTCGGTCGTCTGCACTCTCAGTGAAAAACTGCCAGACCTTTGAGCACCTCGGCCTCTGCAGGGTGGCATGGCGCGAGGGGGTGCTTTGGGAAACAGTTGGTGGATTATTCGGTCTGGCCCTGCCTCTACCCCTGGACACCGCACTGCCTCTTGCAACCTGTCCTGCTGCTGCCCTTGCCTCCCCCTCTGAAGACCTGTCCTCAGTAGGCGTAGCAAACCAGGTGGGGTCAGTCACCTCATTGTCCTGCTGCTCTTCCTCCGAATCCTCTGTGCGCTCCTCCCTCGGACTTACTGCCCTTACTACTACCTCACTGATAGACAACTGTGTCTCATCGTCATCGTCCTCCTCACCCACTGAAAGGTCTTGAGACAGTTGCCGGAAGTCCCCAGCCTCATCCCCCGGACCCCGGGAACTTTCCAATGGTTGGGCATCAGTCACGATAAACTCCTCTGGTGGGAGAGGAACCACTGCTGCCCAATCTGAGCAGGGGCCCGAGAACAGTTCCTGGGAGTCTGCCCGCTCCTCAGAATGTGTCATTGTAATGGAGTGAGGAGGCTGGGAGGAAGGAGGAGCAGCAGCCAGAGGATTCTGAGTTGCAGCAGTGGACGGCGCAGAACTGTGGGTGGACGATAGATTGCTGGATGCACTTTCTGCTATCCACGACAGGACCTGCTCACACTGCTCATTTTCTAATAAAGGTCTACCGCGTGGACCCATTAATTGTGCGATGAATGTGGGGACGCCAGAAACGTGCCTCTCTCCTAATCCCGCAGCAGTCGGCTGCGATACACCTGGATCAGGAGCTCGGCCTGTGCCCACACCCTGACTTGGGCCTCCGCGTCCTCGGCCGCGTCCACGTCCTCTAGGCCTACCCCTACCCCTCAGCATGCTGTATTACCAGTAATGCAGAAACAGAACGCTGTAATTAAATGTGCCGCTTATTGGCCTGTGGTTGGAGGCTGACTTCGCTTACGGAACGCCAGGAAATAGTTTGGCGCAAGCCTGCTGTAACACTTAGCTGGCTGCGTATGAATTTGGAGAACTACTACACCCAGCAGAGACCCAGAACACTGAGGACAGTCACAGGCAGCCCAAATAGATTTTTTTCCCAAAATGTTTTTGCAAAGGCCCACTGCCTATATTCAATCAATATGTCTTCTGTCCCTGCCTAAGCGCTTCTGGCCCTGGAGTATTACTGCAGGGCGCAATGCTCTGCACGCCCGATATACCAAAAAAATAAAAAATGCAACACTGCAAAAAGCAGCCTCAACAGTACTGCACACGGTTGGATGTGGCCCTAAGAAGGACCGTTGGGGTTCTTGAAGCCTAAAATACTCCTAACACTCTCCCTATAGCAGCTCCACCAAGATAGCACTTTCCCTAAAGTATGTCAAAACGCATCTGCGGCGAGCCGCGGGAGGGGCCGATTTTTATACTCGGGTGACACCTGATCTCGCCAGCCACTCCCTGCAGGGGGGTGGTATAGGGCTTGAAGGTCGCAGGGGGAAGTTGTAATGCCTTCCCTGTCTTTCTATTGGCCAGAAAAGCGCGCTAACGTCTCAGAGATGAAAGTGAAAGTAACCCGAACATCGCGTGGTACTCGTCACGAGTAACGAGCATCTCGAACACGCTAATACTCGAACGAGTATCAAGCTCGGACGAGTACGTTCGCTCATCTCTAGTCATGTCACATTAATACAAAACCATGAGCTGGTGGTGGGTGCGGGCTGCGTCTCCCTTATGCAGGGCTGTCTCGCTCCCCACCCAGATAGCGACAGCACGCTTATTGTCAGTACTAAAATTGCAACATAATAATATCCGTGATGAATATATGTTGCAGAAATTTTCCTCTTTTCTTCGAAAACTCTCTTTCTACCCCTTTGATCCCTTTTTCCTTAACCTCCCGCTACCTATCCTTCCGGCCACGGGGTGGTTCCTTCCTGACATCACATGATGGCGGATATCACATTTGGTACCTTTAACGTGAAGGGGGCTTGAATAAGCCAGCTAAGAAGGGGCAGATTCTGGACCACTTGCATAGAAATAAAGTCATGATAGTGCTCCTGCAGGAGACACATTTTCAGGCTGGACATACTCCTAGGTGTAATTCTTGACATTATACTAGCTGGTTTCATAGCCTGCATCCCTCGAAAAAATCAGACGGCACGTCTGTTGCTATCCACAAACAACTGCCTTGCATCTGAAGTCGATGCGGAGGGCACCAACTATTTTTGAAAATCCAAATAGGCCTTGAAACACTCATAATGCTTACTTCCCGAATCAGATGCAGGTTCGCTCTGGTATCCGGATGCTGGGGGCTCTGGCGACCTTCGCTGATGGCTCAAACATAATCTTGGGTGGCAACTTTAATATGAGCATGGATCCAGTCCTTGACTCCTCTGAGGGTAAGTCGGGGGTTTCCCCCACAGCTACACACAGATTACACAAACAGCTTACACATCTGCGACTCATAGACCTATGGCGTACACTACACTGTAAGGCTTCTTTCACATGAGCGCATATTGGACAGCCGTTTTCACAGCCGGCCAATATACACTACGTTGGGAGTGAAAAATCTGGTGAACGTTTGTGCGCCCGTTCATATGGCCTGGTGAGGCCGGTGCAAATGTGCTGAGCTCACCGGGCCATCGCCCATTTACCCTCCCTCCCCATTGCAGGCTCACCTCTCGTTCCTTCTCGCTGGTTCTGTGCAATGGGAGGGGGATGGATGGGGGCGGAGCTAAGCACTGCTCCGCCCTGCCTCCTCCCATTGGTGGCTATAGACAAGGGGCAGGAAGAGGGCGGGTGCTTAGCTCCGCCAACGTCCCACCCTTTGTCCATAGCCATCAATGGGAGGAGGTGGGGTGGGCCGGTGCTTAGCTCTGCCCCCTCCAATTGCACAGAACAAGCAGGGAGGAACGAGAGGTGAGCCTGCAAGGGGGGGGGGGGGGCGAGGAGAACAGAGGGAGGGAGTTTAGCAACATCGCTGCTAAACTCCCTCCCACTTATGGCCGCTGCCATGTGCTCCCATAGGCCGATATGCGCTCATGTGAAAGAAGCCTGAAGAAAAGGCAGTATATAGAAAAAAGACCCCCGTGCTCCGAGACCAGGAGCTCCGTGACATAAATTAAATACCTTTTATTGCGACGCGTTTCAACGGTACACAGCCGTCTTTCTCAAGCATTACATACATAATAAAATACACACCTTTATATACATAAATGAATCAATCCTTACTCATTACACCCGGCTCGAATAGACGCCGCGTCCCGGCGCCATCTTGGAACCACGTGGAGTAATCCAACAAATATTCCACGTGATGATACACACGTCATCTATTATATTCATAAAACAAATCTTTGCACCACTATTATATTCACTATTAAAACCAAATCCCATGGTCAAAAATTGAACTTGCTCCGTAAAATTATATGTCAAATAACATATCGTAATTATCAATAGACTATTATTTCTATTATATTTTTTTAAAAAATGTTCCCTTTTTTCCTTGTATATTAACAACAAATGGTTGTAAATATTTGTAGACTCCAACCATAAATATTCATATATAATAAATATATGTAAAACAATCATAAATAATGCATTTTCAAAATAGACTATCTATATGAATGAATAAGAACAAATAAATAATTAAATCCAATTTTATAAATATAGGTAACATTATATCTAAATAATCATATTTTAATTATACCCTATAAAATTAATAAAGATATTTCCATATAAATATTTATATATTATTTCTCTATAAAAAATGTTCTCCTATATATACACAAAATTCATAATCTATTCCCCAATGAATCTAAATTTTCTCCAATATCTCATTTAAACCCCCAGGTACCAGGGTCTTCAATTTGTAAATCCAGTACATCTCCTTACGTCAGAGATGACTGGTTGATTTGTTCTGAATTTGTTCCAGAGGGGTGACTCTCATATCTTTTGGTTCACAATTATGCTTCTCCAAAAAATGACGTGACAAGCTGTGTTTCAAATATCCCCTCTTGATATTGAATCTATGATTATTAATGCGCATCCTCAGGGAATTTTTGGTTCTCCCTATGTACCTCATATTACAACTGCATTCTATCAAATAAATAATACGTTTGCTACCACAATCCAGTCTATTTTTACTGCCACATTTCACCATTTGATCATCAAGTTCAATGGATATTCTCCCTTGTTGTATGTGTGAACAGCATCCACATTTCTTTCTACCGCATTTAAAAATACCTGTTTTTTTTTTTAAATTCCCATCTTTATCTCTCCTAATTTTTTTAACTTCTGCTCTTGAGGGGGCAATGTTATCTTTAATAGTTTTATTTTTCCTGAAAATTAGTTTTGGATATTCATCTATATTTTTCTGGATAAGTACTGGATCACTCTTCAGGATAGACCAATTTTTTTGCAAAATCCTACGAATTTCCCGATTTTGGTTGTTATATTTTGTTATAAAAGCTGTTTTATATAAATTTTTTTCCCCATTAATTTTTTTAGAAATATTCTCATTTATATTTTCATGCACAAATTTATTTCCTGAGCCATTATTACCACCCAAATCACCAGTGTGTTTACGTGACCTATTCTCAGCATAAATTCTTTCTTTCCATATTTTATTATATGCTGTATTAAAAATACCTATAGGATAATTTTTATCTAAAAATCGTTTTTTTAAAATAAGGGACTGTTTTTTAAAATCATCATTTCTACTACAGTTCCGGCTAATTCTTTTGAGTTGCCCATATGGAATATTGACTTTCCATGGGCGTGCATGACAGCTATAAAAATCCACATAACTGTTACTATCCACCTTCTTAAAATGAGTACTGGTAATGATTTTGTTATTATGGTGAGTCAATTCCAAATCTAAAAATACCAAATTATTATAATCTATATTAGATGTAAAACGTAAATTATAATCATTGTTGTTTAATGTCGCTATAAAATTTAATAATTCGCTTTTTCCTCCATCCCAAATCAAAATAATGTCATCTATGAACCTTTTAAAAAAGACTATATGTGTATCTAAAAATCGATGTCTCTCAAAGTCCCCCACATATAAATTTGCATATGTCCGGGCGAATTTGCTCCCCATCGCCGTGCCCCTCTTCTGTTTGTAAAATTTATTATCAAAAGTGAAATAATTATTTTCTAAAATAAATAAAATGGAATCTAAAATGAATTCTATTTGTTGGTGGGGCATTAAAGGGTCTTGTATAAGATGATCATGAATCGCTGCCAAACCTTTTTTATGGGGGATGCTAGAATACAGTGCCTCTATATCGAGAGAACACCAAATAAAAGATTATTTCCATTCTATGTGTTGAATTAGTTGTAGCAAGTGGCCAGTGTCTTTTAAAAAGGACGGGAGACTGCGCATGTACTTCTGTAACTGTTTGTCTAGATATTCCGCTAACCTGGATGTAACTGAATCAATCCCCGCAATGATAGGTCTCCCTGGTGGGTCCTGGATGTCTTTATGGATCTTGGGGAGATGGTGAAAATATGGAATTTCGGGTTCTACTTGTAAAATGTATTTACCTTCCATTTTTGTCAAACTATTATTGGATAAACCATTTTCTATATGTATTATTAAGGCTTTATGAATATCACTGGTAGGATCCCCCTTTAATTTAATGTACTGTTCCTCATCTTCTAATATTTTCAAACTAACATTATAATATCTACTTCTATCCATAAGAATAATCCCCCCCCCCCCTTTGTCAGCCTGTTTAATAACTAATTCTTCATTATTTTTAAAAGAATTTAAAGTGTTCCATTGGGATGCTGTAAGATTAGATTTATATACACCCTTCTTGCTAATATTTATAGATCTCTCTAGTTCCGTTAGTTCTTTTAGTACTGCATCATAAAAATATTCGATGTGCATACCTTTATTTTCAACGGGATAAAATTTATTATGCGGTTTCAAATCTGTGGGGATGGGGTCTTCTAAATTGAATGTGATATTAAATTCCTCAATTTTTTTATCCTTATTCATTAAAAAATACCGGTTGAGTGTTATTTTACGGATGAATTGGTTTAAGTCTACAAATATCTCAAATAAATTGATGTCTCTCGAGGGACAAAACGAAAGACCTTTAGATAAAAGATTTAAATCCTTCTGATATAATTTAAAACTCGATAGGTTATAAACGCCTAATTTCTGGGCTTCTAAATTAGTTACTTCCTTATTTTCATCGTCGTGATTCTTCTTTCTCGTTGGATTCTTCTTCCTACCCCCTCTTTTTCCCCTTCTACGCTGAGTCTTTCTTTTGAGATCGGTGTTTTGGGAGTTGTAGTATTTCGTTTCGAAAAATACTGGTTTATCTTGGACCTGGTGATGGGGGGTGTGTTCGTTGTTATAGTTCTTTTCTTTTTTTACTGTTGACTGTTCTAAATCTATTCTGTCTCTTTCTATCGATTGTGGTCCTATCTCTAAAAAATGTTTAGGACTAGAGTTTTCATTGCATGTATTGGTTATAATATCCCCATTGAGTTCCGGAGGGGAATCACAAGGAGAAACATTTAATAAAACCTGTTCTATATCAATAACTGAAATGGGTGTATTGACAATGTCAACGTCCTTTCTAGTCTCATTCAAAACTAACCGTTCTGTTGTAACAACATTGTTCATTCGATCTTTAACAAAAGAACCCGAAGGTAAATTAGGATTACTAGCAATGTGAGGTGTATTTTGGATTGTATCTAAAGAAATATGTTTCACATGTTGATGTCTATTTACCAAGGACGAATCTTTTGACCTCATTTTATATCGTTTTCTTCCCTCTATGTTGTCACTCACCGATTTTTACATTTATACATATTTTATTTTCTTTGAGGCGCTGAGATTTATTTCTTTTCTTCATGCTGAAGAAAAGGACTATAGTTTTCATTCTGCGGCCCACAATAGCTACCACAGATTGGATTATCTATTTATTTCGTACAGATTGTTGGACAGAGATCCCTCAAGCTCCATTGGAGCCTTTGTGTGGTTTGACCATGCTGTAGTCTGGGGGTCACTGCAAGGGGGACAGAACGAGAGAGTTAGTCATAGTTGGTGACTAAATGAAGATGTTGCAGTACTTGAGGGTGTTCAAAGAATGGCAACAAAATTAATAAACGGAATGGAAGGACTGGAAGACCCAGAGAGGCTTTGGGGTTATTCACCCTGCAATAAAAAAGGCAATTAAGGGGCGACCAAATTACTATGTATAAATACATTAGGGGACAATACAACGATCTCTCCCATGATCTGTTTGTACGCAGGACTGCGACGGTAGCAAAAGGGCATCCTCTCCATCTAGAGGAAAAAAAGGTTTCATCACCAACATAGCAGGGGGTTCTTTACTGTAAGAGCAGTGAGACTGTGGAACTCTCTGCCTGAGGATGTGGTGATTGCAAAATCGATAGAGGAGATTAAGAGGGAACTTGATGCCTTTCTAGAGTGCTATGATATTACAGGATATAGACAATAAATAACCAGTGGGGTTGTTAATCCAGGTCTGGGAGTCAGGTAAGAACTTTCAAAATGTTTGGAATTTGAGATATTTTGGAAGCGGTAGAACTTCAAGGTGAACTTAAACAAATCAGAAATACTTAGTGTGAACATTTCAGCCCCTGAGGTGGAAGACCTTAGGCCGGCGTTCTCCTGGCCTGGAGGGAGGAGGAGATCAGATACCTGAGATTGTGATTATGGCGGACCTGGACAAGCTCTTTGAGAAAAATTATAGACCGATCCTTGCAGCACTAGAAGCCGACTTCAACAGATGGAAAACTCTTAAATATTCCTGGTTTGAATGGATTAATACAGTCAAAATGAACTCGCTGCTCGGTTGCTGTGTGTCCTACAGACACTACCCATGAAACTCACAGGGGCATTCTTTTCACAGATTAGGAAGTCAATGATGATGTTTGTTTGGGGAGGCTGCAGACCAAGACGCAACTGGAGGGCCCTTGCCATGAGGCCAAAGATAAATCATGTCAGATTTATTTCCATCTTCAGCCCATTATCTGTTGACCTGAAGAGGGCGCTACACACAAGATGACCCCACAATCTGACAGTTTTGGAGTGCCTTTGTAAGGAAGAGTGGGTAAAGATTGCCAAGTCAAGATGTGTCATGCTGATAGTCACCTACCCAAAAAGACTGAATGCTGTCATAAAGTCAAAAGGTATATCAACAAAGTATTAGTTTTAGGCCGGCTGCACACGGCCGTGACGGGCTCCGCCGCGGAATATTCCGCGGCGAAGCCCGTCACGGCGCCCCCCAGAGACCCCATACTTACCAGCGGATCCGGCGTCCTCGCTCTCGCATGACGCTTCCCCGCCCACCGCGGCCGCGGTATGCGGGGAAGCATTTTCACGCTATCTTCCGCTGTGCTACAGCGGAAAATAGCGTGAGCGGATGGCTTCCATTGACTGCAATGGAAGCCGGCCGCGCGTACACCCGCGGCAAATAGAGCATGCCGCGGGTGAGGACGGAAGATTTCACGGTGCAGAATTCTGCGGTGGAATTCCGCACTGTGAGCACTGCGCTATTAGGTTCAATAGAACCTAATAGCAGCAGGCAACACAGCGGATTTCCGCCACGAATTACGCGGCGGAAATCCGTTTGTGGGAAGAAGGCCTTAGGGTGTGTATATCTATGCAACCACATTATTTTTTTCCCTACCCTATAAGATTTCAGTTTGTTTTTCAGTGGAATTGTACAGATAACTGGTCACATAGAAGGTGAAAATTATTCTGAAATGTTTAATCTTTGTTTAATTTTTTAACATGACAAAAACCATTTTTACAGGCGTGTGCAGAATTTTTATATCCACTCTACATAATAGTCTGCACTACTCACAATATGTAGTGCAGTGTATTATGGCAGTGATAGGCAGCCTAGTAGACCCTGCCTCTAGGCATGGAGCAGTTCCCTGGCAAGGGGCCTGATAAAGGGGAAATTTCCAAGGAGTTTGTAAAGTATGTTGCAGGAGGACATGTTAATGTTAAAGTGGTTGCAGTGGGTTCTTTCACACAGGATGGAATATTCCGCAACCGTGTTGTGGAATATGCCCTCCTACAGAATATTCAGCACCAAAATCCACAACTGTTAATGTACAAATTTTTAGGTGGAATTGAAAATGACAGAATTCTTCTGCAGGCAATTCCGCATCAAAATCCACAGTTAGAGGTGTGGATTTTGCTGCAGAATTCCAGGATGGCAATACTGTTGGGGAATATTCCAGCCCATGTGCAAGCACTCTAACTGAGACTCTGTGAGCATTTGCTTGCTTAAAATGGATGTGGTTTTCACACCATAAAGAGTAATGTAGAAGGTGTCTGCAGAACCTGATTTTGGCATATGGAACTGTATGTAAGGGTCTGTTCACGTGCTCAATTTAACATGGACTTTGATGTGGATTCCACACTGGATCCATGTCAAATCCAACAAGCAACATCCTTTACCTGTGAATAGGTTTTCTGCAACCCTATTCAGATGTTCTTTCTTCTGCACGGCGAATGCGTGCTGGATGGCGTGCTGCGCGCATGAGCTATGCTTTTTTGAAAAAATCTGCTTTCTCGCAGATCAGTGGCATGGACACAGTGTCAAGTGCGTCTGTGCCGCGGCACGGATGGCTTCCATTGACTTCAATGGAAGCCGTGCGTGCAGGAAACTGCAGAAAATGGAGCATGCTGCGAGTGTTTTCCCGTGCGTGCTATCCGCATGCTGGGGAAAAAATGACATCCATAGGTATTTAATTACCTGTGGATGTCCAATGAATGTCTATGGGCATATTGAACTGCCGATCATCCGTGGGTACTACAGGGTAGTCGAATAGTCAGCAAAGTCCTGAATAGCTGGCTGTGAGCTCTTCTAAAGACATAGTAGGCATCATTCATAGGGAAGACACTGAGGTTAGTCTGCCCAGCAACCGTTCGCTCTGATTGGCTGTTGTCAGTAAAATCTCTGATTGGTGGAATGGGAGGAGTCTAGCCAAGCCCAAGAGAGTCAGCAGGGTGGAGAAGGAAGAGTGTATTAGAAAGACAGAAAGTGTAGGAAAGGGGCAGGAAATGAAGGAGTTGGTCGTTGGAGGTGGAGGAGAGAGTAAACAGTGTGAGGAGCTACAGCAATTGGGAAAACTACCAGAGGTCAAAGGTAGAGGAAAGTGATGGGAACAAACTACAGTGAGCAGGAGGACATACACAAAAAATACTTTTTAATTGTAAGTGTACTTTGCCCCTATACTGATCTGGATAATATTTTCCTCCAGCAGGTTTCAGGGTATTCTGTAGCTTCCTAATTGTGTAATACAGTATGCGCACACTGCCCCAAGTTAGACGCAAGGTATCAGTCTCATGTCCAAAATGGTTCTGAGCATAAACACCCAAAAGCCTCAATTTATTGAAACACATAATACCTGCCCTTTTATGGGCGTTTAACAGATTACATCAGTAACATATACATATTCTTATTCTCTGGGTTATATAGAATTTCCCCACCTCCCTGCCCACCCTCTCTCAAGTCCAGTGTAGTATGGACTTTGTCCCCTCAGCATGCAGTCTAGCTGAAGGAATTTCTGTGTACATGACAAGTCATTGTTTAAGTAGTTTCTATGTTATTTAAGAAGTTTCTGTGTGGGGGCAGGGCTGGGGAAACATTCAAGATGAACACAAGCAATATATATAGCACTGTGATTTAACTCTTTCCTTATGCAGCAGAACTCCACATTTGGCTGAAGTCACAAAACACACATCTTTCACCATGCCATTGTCCAGCAACTACCATAATGAAATTATGCAGTCATTAGCCTCTATAGAGTCAAATCACTACAGCTGCATAATACTTCCAGTTCATTACAAATCAATAGACATTTTACGCTGACTAATCATCATGTCTACCACAATACAATTACAAGCCACAGGAAGTACACGCAACCCTGCATAAGACATTCATTCTTGCATAAATACCCGCCCGGAAACAACCCCAGTTAACTTAGACTGGTGGGCTTGATTTTTCCAAGTAAACGAAAAAGTTAAGGAATAAGTACGTGTATTTCTGCTCAAGTAAAAATGCATGGAACTTAATGCTAACTAAGAATTCTGCAAAGTGTGAACTGTTGTTAATTTTTCAAGCATAGAGTAAACTGTGTACCTTTAGCTTAATTTCTTCAGTCTGGTTTGAACCTCTCATTTCATCGTTACCGGAACGCTTCATTTAAAAGGTACTGGCGTCACGAGAACATTAAAACTTTATAATTTCTTGCTACTGTTGTTCTTTTGCCACTGTGCGCAGCTGAGCCAGGGCAAACCTGGACATTCCAGGGAGGGACAATAGACCCACCGTTGACAATCATCTTGTTCTCCGCTATCTACTCGCCAGGGCCTGCACTTGGCCACCACAAGTCTTGGCATCACAAAGAGGATAGTTACTTATATGATCTAATGCACATATATGCACAAGATGCTGAAATTTAAAGGGCCAGCGCCCCTTTCTGAAACAGTACATCAGAAGGCAAAATTAACTCAACTAAACTCAACTACATTTTAAAATGTCTGACAGAAGCGATAACCAGCAACCTAGCTTCCTTCAGGTGCCCAGTAGAGATTCTAATAGGACAGCTATAAGGAGCTGCAGCTCGGGAGGTCACGACTTGGCCCCAAGAGCATAAAAAACAGTGGAGGATATCTTTGAGAGATTACAGGGAATCTTTAATGCACACACCATGTTGGAGATCAAAAAGCGCTTCTTTAACAAAAAAAACGAAGCCCGGTGAATCTCTCAGAGAATATGCTCTGTCTTTACAGGAGGTCATGAAACCCATAGTCCACTCCGATCCTAAGGAAGCAAATCAGACTCTGAGAGAGCAATTCATAGAAGGGACTCAGACTGAAACCCTCCGTAGTCAGCTAAAAATGCTGTTGGTGCAACACCCAAAAAGTAGCTTGTTGGAGTTTAAAGAACTGGCCATTCAGGTACTAGGAACGGAACCCTAGGTGGCCAAGATGGACGACCCCAAATCCAATATTCGTTTACTGGGGGAAGATAAGTCATTCCGGCCCCGCAAACGGGAAAAGTGCCGACAGGCAATTCATGTGAGTATTCCTGTAGACCCCCTCCATGAGATGCAAAAGCAAATAGCATAATTGACCCGCAGTTGGAAAGTCAAAGCTTATCCCCTCCACCAGTGACCACTGAGCACAGGCCCCCTTCTGGGTCATCTCAACCTGCCGGAGGACACTTTTGTGGTCCGTGACTGTATTGTAGTCACTGCCATTGCTATGGCCACCAGGAGAGCTCTTGCTGGTTTTTAAATGGGCATCTCCTGGGAATATGGACCCTTCCTCCTGGTGGACAAAGAGAAGGTCCAACCCCCACAAAAGGGATCGCCAAGTATGTTGGCCCTGTCCGGAAGTCACCCTGTATGTGAATGGCATACCCCTACCGGCATTGTTAAACACAGGATCCCAAGTGACCACTATTAAGCCTGTGGACTTCAAAAACTATTGGACTGTAGATGCACTGAGCTGTCCACCAAAGCAATTAATCAATCTTACAGCCAGCAACAGACTGCTGGTGCCCATAGCAGGGTACTGGGAATCCACGGTCATCGCGGGGAGAGCTGTGCTGCCAAACCAGGCTTGTTGGCCAGATATTCTTCCAGAACTTATTTATACCTATAACAACACTACTCATTGTTCTACCGGGTACACCCCGAACTACCTCCTTTTTGGAAGACAAGTAACACTCACTACAGAGTTGGAATTAGGAATTCAGGTCCCTGATTAGGTCAACCCTTTGCCCACTACAGAATGGATGCAAGACCACCAACGTCGCCTCAAAGAAGCTCAACTTATTGTAGATGCTCACCTAGAGGAGGTGCAGAAAAAGCAACAAATAAACTTCAACAAACATGCTCATGCTACTGCTCTGCAAATTTGAGATAGCGTATGGCTCCATAAAGAGCATTGCTCGGGGAAACTGGAAGCTACAGCCCTACACCAATCATTTGTGCCTTCAGGGGAGAAAGGACTGTACTGCATCAACCAGCCTAACAAGCAACCTCAGATAGTACATCGCAACAGGCTCAAGATATGCTCTACAACTCCATAAACCCTTGAAGCAATTAACTCTGAGACAGACAGAACAGACAGTGATTTAAGCACTGACCCAGGGAAAGTTCAAGATAATCTCTGTCCATCTCAGTTTGAACTGGATAACTTGATGTTGAGGTACCAGAATCCGTTAGCAAGGCTACAGTCCCCAGCCACACAATTTTACCACAAGCTCCACAACTGAACCGAAGGCCAATTCTGGCTCATCCTACAGCAGCACTAAGGAGAAGGCATTCAGGAATTCCAGTACTAGCCACCAGAAAGACTACTCGAAGTACCCAAGGACAGCGACCCCTGCGCTATCAAGAGTAGTTATTTATTTCTTCATTTTGGTGTGCAAACATGGGTTTTTATTTTTTACCAGGGTTTTATGGTCGACGCGTTTATTTTTCCAGTATGCCCTTGGATTATAAAAATACCCTTATTTAGGGAATACCAATCCTGAAATTTGTGCCCTGAGAGACTACTCAGAGAAGTTGGTAATGTTTAAGAGTGTGCCTCAAGAGACTACTTGAAGATATATGTTGATTTTGGAGAGATTGCCGGGATTAGCCAGGTCCAGATGCTCAGAGGACATCGCCAGAACAGAGATTGGAGCTGCAGGAAGAGCAAAGAATCACTGTAAGCGAGAATATTTTCAGGATTAGCCGGGTCTAGCTGCTCAAAGGACATTGCAAGACCGTGCACCTAACAGTGCGCAAAGTTAAGTATCTTTACTACAATTCTTGACTTTTAGTAGTTTGGAAGTGGACATCAACTGACAAGATGGAAAAGGAGAGGAGCCATATAGTGATCTGCAACACATGCTATATGTTTACAGACCTACCAGAGAAAAAGCCAAACTTCACCTGCCAGAAATGCAAGCTTGTGTCTCTACTGGAGGAAAAGGTGCATAGTCTTAAGGAGAGAACAGCTACATTGAAACTCATTTAGGAAGATGAGGATTTTGTTTGACAGAGCAGAAGAAAGTCTTCAAAATGTTGAAGGAAAAGAAATGTCCAGTGTAACCGCAGAAGCAGAGGAATGGAAGCATGTGACCTAAAGAAGCAGGAGGATCAGGAATCAGCCAGCACCCATACCGCTCGGGAACCAGGGCTGGTACTGGTTCCTGAGCAGAAGGAGAAAGAGGTATGAGACTCTTCAGTCCTACAGAACACCACCATATATGTAGGGACAAATGACACTGCTGCAAAAAGACCTTGCAACTATCTGCAGTGACTTTGAAGACCTCAAAAAGAAAGTGAAGGAACTAGGAGCACAGGTGGTCTTCTCATCCATCCTCCCAGTGGATTGCCATGGAATAAGAAGATAGAACAGGATTCTAGAGGTGAACAACTGGCTATGTCAATGGTGCTGACAGCAAAGATTTGGATTTCTAGACCATAGAGTGAATTACCTATATGATGGGCTGTTTGCTAGAAAAGGGTTACATCTTGCAAAAACAGGTAAGCATATATTTGGTGGGCACCTTCCTTCACTCATTAGGAGAGCTTTAAACTAGAACAATATGGGAAGGGAAGTGAAAGGGCAGGTAAAAATATACAGCTAATTAATACATTTGAGAACCTTCCTATTAGAAGGGGAAAGAAAGAACAAAGACAAAAAATTCAGAAGAGCATGACATAGTGATCATGGGAGATTTTAACTATCCAGACATCTATTGGGAATCTCTCTCTCTCTCTAAAATTAATGGATCCAATAAATCCTTGCTGACAACTTTATCTTCCAAAAGGTAGAAAAGAAAACATGGGGATCTGCTATCTTGGACCAAATTCTTACATCAGGGAGGGAATACTTGAGGAAGTAAGAGTGGCTGGGACCTTAGGAGGCAATGATCATGCTATCCTTGAATTCTGGATAAAAAGGGGAGGAAGACCTGGGAAAACTCAGACCTCAAGGTTGGATTTCAGAAAGGCTGATTTTAATGAACTCAAAAAGAGGGTAGGAAGAATCCAATGGCTGGATGTTCCTAAAGACAAAAATGTACAAGAAGGTTGGGAAATATTGCGAAATGAGATTCTCAAAGCACTATTGTTAACAACCCCTAAAAGAAGGAGGAATGGGAAGCATTTAAAGAGACCAGGATGGATGAACACAGAACTTGCACACATGTTAAAAAGGAAGCAAAATATGTTTAGCAAATGGAAAGAGGGGAGAATATCTAAAGAAGAATATAATGCAGTCTGCAGAAACTGTAGGGCAAGTGTCAGAAAAGCTAAAGCTAATAATGAATTGAGCCTTGCAACAGAGATCAAAAGCACAAAAAAGGATTTGGGGGATATGTCAAAAGCAAAAGAAAAATCAAAGATGCTATTGGATGATTACAAGATGAAAATGGTGAATTGGTTAAGAATGATGTTGAGAAGGTATCTATTGTATCTATTTTCTCTCAGCAAGTAGATATAACATCAAATGATCTTCCCAGTGCAATTGGGGGAATAAAATAATGCAGGCTATGTATAAGCAGAGAGATGGTGAGGGAACACATAGCTAACTTAATTGAATTCAAGGTATGTTTCACTCATCCATTGCTCCACTCTACCTGCATTTGATTGCTCCGCCTTCCTTCCACTGAATCTGCTGTGATACCTTTACATTTGTCATAATCTGTGCGCCATGGGTTTATCCCATTGCTTCATATAAATTGAATTGACTCTATTTGTACTATATGTATTTTCCTCATCACCTCCCCCCAAATAGCTTTCTCCCTGTCTCATCTTAGTGTTGCTGGACACAGTTTGTTTTTGTAAGAGGGCAATAAAGCCCCCCCCATCTTGTTCATTAGCCATCTAAAGGTGGGTCAGCTGGTTGACTAGTGAAATGTAACAAGCCACTCCCAGCTGAAGTCCTGTAGCCAGAACTTTAAAGTCAGTTCTATCCTCTATGCCTCACCTGACATGTCCAGCACTAAGTGTACAGCAACAAGTGTTTTATGCTGTCGAATGATGCAGTTATACAGCGCAGTTCGACAGAGCAGGAGACGGGTAACATGCACAACTGTGGAGGAAAATACTCTCCTCTTTGCACTAATCTCCTTCACTATCCTCTTTTCAAGCCTTCACACTTTCTTCCAACGCCCAGCCCCAACACACTCCATCCACATCAGCCCCTCCCTCCTCTCCTCACCTATGTATGGCTCCCATGCACTGTTCAACTTCCTAAGACGCCTTCAACCCCCCAATACTGCAAAGAAACACCTTAGCCACCCACACAAATCCCCTAGCCCTGTGCTCACCCTTGCTACCCTGCTACTCCTAGCTGCAGGGGACATATCCCCCAACCCAGGCCCACCTCGTACTGTTCTCTACCAAAATGCCCCCCCTGCCCCATTCAAATGCGCCCTATGGAACTCCCAATCTGCGTGTAACAAACTCCCAACTATCCATGACCTTTTCACCAGTAAACACTTGAACTTGCTCGCCCTCATGGAAACCTGGATACAGCAGTCCGATTCTACCTCCCCCGCTGCATTGTCCTATGATGGCCTGCAGTTCTCCCACACCCCCAGATCAGATGACAGATGTGGCGGAGGAGTAGGCATCATCCTCTCCCCAAACTGTACCTTCCAGGTCATTCCCTTAGCTCCCTCGCTTACCTTCCACTCCTTCGAAGTCCACACCCTGCGACTCTTCCGCCCACTGCCTCTGCGTGTCGCAGTTATTTACCGTCCCCCAGGTCCCACCCGCCTGTTCCTAGACCACTTTGCTGCCTGGCTCCCCCACTTCCTATCCTGTGAAATCCCAACCCTCATCCTTGGTGATTTCAACATCCCTACTAACGACTATAGCTCCTCATCTGCCTCCCGGCTTTTAACACTTACCTCCTCCCTTGGCTTATCACTAATCTCTGGCTCCCCCACTCATAGAGATGGTAACACTCTCGGTTTAGTTTTCCACCGTCTCTGCTCTGCTTCTCACTTTACTAACTCCCCACTTCCACTCTCAGATCACAACCTTCTCTCTTTCTCAATCAGGCACCCTAGCATCTCTCCTGACCCTCCTATCTATCGCACCTCTAGGAACCTCCAGTCTGTCCGCACTAAACAGTTTGCCGAAACTATTCAGTCCTCCCTATCGCCTATCTCTCACCTTCCCTGCCCTAACCTGGCAGCCGAATTCTACCACACCACCCTCAGCCGTGCCCTGGATGAAGTGGCACCGCCCGTGACACGAGCCGTCAAACGCAGACCACGGCAACCCTGGCTCACGTCCCAAACGCGCTTCATCCGGCGGTGCTCTAGGTGCGCCGAGCGGCTGTGGAGAAAGTCAAAGCTGCCAGCAGACTTCCTCCACTTCAAATTCATGCTTAAAACTGATAACCTAGCCCTTCACCATGCCAAACAAGTTTATTTCACCTCCCTTGTCTCCTCACTATCCCACAACCCCAAACAACTCTTTGGGACCTTTCACTCCCTCCTCAGCCCCAAGGAACAGGCCCCTGTGACAGACCTGACTGCTGGAGAACTAGCTGCCTATTTCAAAGAAAAAATCGACCACATTCGAAAAGAAATCTCTGAAAGCTGCATGGTTAGCCCTGATCCCAGTTTCATCAGCACTGCACCCAGCACCTACTCACTATCTACGCTAGAACCAACGACAGAGAAAGAAGTCTCCAGGCTCCTTTCCGTTGCCTGCCCCACCACCTGCGCTAGTGACCCTCTCCCCTCTCACCTCCTCCGGTCCCTTTCCCCAGCTCTCATTATTCACCTCACTACAATCTGCAACCTCTCCCTAACCTCTGCCACTTTTCCATCCTCATTCAAACACTCCATTATATCCCCTCTGCTTAAAAAACCAAGCCTGGACCCGCCTGATGCTGCCAACTACCGACCTGTCTCAAACCTCCCCTTTATCTCCAAATTACTGGAACGCCTGGTCTACTCCCGCCTTACTCGCTTTCTCTCTGACAACTCGCTCCTCGACCCCCTCCAGTCTGGTTTCCGCTCTCTACACTCGACCGAAACTGACCTTACAAAAGTAACAAATGACCTGATGACTGCAAAGTCGAGAGGTGATTACTCCCTACTAATCCTCCTTGACCTGTCTGCTGCATTTGACACTGTCGACCATAATCTCCTTCTCACTATGCTCCACTCTATTGGTCTAAAGGATACTGCTCTCTCCTGGTTCTCTTCCTACCTCTCTGACAACTCTTTCAGTGTTTCCTTTGCTGGTTCTATCTCTGCTCCACTTCCTCACGCTGTTGGGGTACCCCAGGGCTCGGTCCTTGGTCCCCTTCTTTTCTCTATCTATACTGCCCCAATTGGACAAACCATCCACAAATTTGGCCTCCAATACCATCTCTACGCTGATGACACCCTCCTCTCGTGAGATCTCTGGACCATTCCTCCAAAGTATCACCAACTGTCTGTCCGCTGTCTCTAACACTATGTCCTCCCTTTTTCTCAAACTAAACCTCTCTAAAACTGACCTCCTTGTCTTTCCACCTTCTAATCGACCTCCCCTCAACATCTCCATTCCAGTGTCTGGCACCATCATAACCCCCAGATGGCATGCCCGATGCCTTGGGGTCACACTGGACTCTGACCTTTCCTTTGTCCCCCATATCCAATCTCTGGCCCAAACATGCCACCTGCACCTCAGAAATATTGCTAAAATACGTCCGTTCGTAACCACGGATACGCTAAAGACACTCGTGGTTGCCCTCATCCACTCCCGGCTTGACTACTGCAACTCGCTACTCAATGGCCTCCCCCGCACTAGACTCGCTCCACTCCAATCCATACTAAATGCAGCAGCTAGACTCATTTTTCTATCCAGTCGTTATTCAGACGCCTCTGCATTATGCCAGTCGCTGCATTGGCTGCCCATCCACTGCAGAACTAAATTTAAACTCCTCTACCTCACACACAAAGCTCTGCATGGCGCTGCACCACCATACATCACCTCCCTACTGTCAGTACACCACCCAGCCCACTCACTCCGATCAGCTAACACACTCAGACTAAACACCCCTGTAATACGAACCTCACATGTTCGCCTACAGGACTTCACCAGAGCAGCACCCATCCTCTGGAATGCTCTACCCCAAGGCATCCGGACAATTCCCGATGCACGAAATTTCAGACGTACCTTAAAAACGCACCACTTCAGGGAAGCATACCAAATCTCCTGACCTAGTCCCTTGCCTCCCCTATGGTGCCCCACCCTGTTTGCCTTCTAATAATTGATCTGTACATGAAATTTCCTATTGCCTGTGTTCCCCAACCCCTGCACCTCCTGTACCACCCTCAACCCATTTGTGTCTAACCCAATGTATCTCATATTGTAATTGTTGTATTGTTTTGCATTTATCCATGCCTGAAAGCGCTGCGGAATAAGTTGGCGCTATACAAATAAAGATTATTATTATTATTATTACGTCTCAAGGTGCAGATGAATTACATCCTAGGATACTAAAGGAAGCAGCAGAGGTAATTGCTGAACCACTCTCCATAATCTTTGAAAATTCAGGAGAAGTCCCA
The DNA here is from genome assembly GCF_035609145.1 of Eleutherodactylus coqui. Classification (NCBI taxonomy): domain Eukaryota; kingdom Metazoa; phylum Chordata; class Amphibia; order Anura; family Eleutherodactylidae; genus Eleutherodactylus; species Eleutherodactylus coqui. The sequence goes on along the minus strand of NC_089839.1, from coordinate 118,976,264 downwards.
GAAAATTGGAAAATGGCAAATGTTGTCCCTATCTTCAAAAAAAGTGAAGAAGGTGGAACCAGGAAACTACATGCCTGTGAGCCTGACTTCTATGCCAGGAAATATCTTTGAACAAATTATTAAACAGCATGTATGCAAGTACTTGGATAAAAATGGAGTAATTAACCAGAGCCAGCATGGGTTTGTAACAAACAAGTCATGCCAGACGAATCTAATTTCCTTCTATGACAGAATCACCAACTTGGTTGATCATGGAAATGCGGTGCATATAGTATATTTTGACTTTAGTAAAGCATTTGACAAAGTATCTCATACCATATTTATTGAAAAAATGACCAAACATGGATTGACAAGGCAACTGTTAGGTGGATTCACAAGTGGCTAAGTAATCGTACTCAAAGAGTGGTCATAAATGGCTGCACATCCAAGTGGAAGAATGTATCAAGTGGGGTACCACAAGGCTCTGTTGTAGACCCAGTGTTGTTCAACATTTTTATAAATGATCTGGAGGAAGGAATTTATGGGAAACTGATCAAATTTGCCTATGACACACAGCTAGGAGGGATAGCTAACACTAAGAAAGTCTGGGCCAGAAAAATGAAAAAAAGCACATACAGAATGGGAGGAATTGGGCTAAGCAGCAGTACATGTGAAAAAGACTTGGGTATATGTTACCGTGCAGGGAGGCACGGGGTTCCCCCTGTCAGTGCGCGCCGCCCCGGCTTCGGCTCCGGCGTCCTGGAGCTCTGACGTCAGGGCCTCCCCGGTGACGGGGGACGTCCGGTGGGCGGCGGTGTGAGCGTGTCCACCCATAGGGTTAGGCCGCACACCTCCACGTCTCTTGTGCAGTAGTGGGGGAGTTGGCTCTTCCCCCCTCCGCCGCTGGGCGGAGTCCTGTAGTCATAAGGCTGGCAGTGACCTGAGCTCACCACCAGTTATTGGTTCTGTCAGCTCCTAGTAAGTCCTGTCTGCAGTTCTTCTCAGTCAGTACCCTAGTTTGCTCATCAACTTCCTTTTCCAGCTTTGCCTTGAGCTCAGTATTTTCTGTTTGGTCACTCCATCTGCCTTTCCTTGTCGGTACTCTGTCCCCTGTTAGTTAGGTTCATCTCGTGCAGTCGCCAGGTCCCTAGCCAGGGTAGGGACCGCCGTCCAGTTGTCCGCCTGGGGTTAGCCAGGTCGAGGCAAGTAGGCAGGGACAGTGGGGTGTGGTAAGTTCAGGGCACCCCACCTGGCACTCGGGGGGTCAGAGTGCCGTAACATAATAACTGGCCCTTAAAACTGTTTTCTATGAAGGCGATCAGCGCCCTCGCGAACCAGCTGCAAGCCCTGGTGCCGGTGGTCCAGGATTTATCCGCTCGTATGGCAGCCCAGGAGCAGCGGGGGTTGTCGCAGGGTCCGGACGCCTCGACCAGTCCAGACCCCAAGTGCCCTCTTCCCGAGGTGTTTTCTGAGGAGAGGAACCAATTTTTTGTTTTCCAACAAGCTTGCCCCTTGTTTTTTCGGATGCGCCCCCGCTCCTCCAGGTCGAAGGCCCAGAGGGTCGGGCTTATAATGTCCCTGCTGCGGGGCTCTGCCCAGACCTGGGCTTTTTCCATTCCCGAGGGCTCCCCCTGCCTGCAGTCTGTGGACTCCTTTTTTCAGGAACTCGGGGGTATCTTCGATGAACCGGACCGAGCGGGGTTGGCGGTTTCTCGGCTGTTGGCGTTACATCAGGGGTCGATTTGTGTGGAGGAAAATTGCTCCAACTTCAGACGCTATGCAGGTGATAAGGCATGGAATGATAGCGCTCTGAAAGACGTTTTCCTGCAGGGCCTCTCGGACGCGGTAAAGGACCTGTTGATTTCCCATCCCGTTCCCGGGTCCTTAAAGGAGGCTATGGAGCTAGCGGTGAAGGCAGATAGGAGGCTCAGGTCTAGGAAGCAAGATAGACAGGCCCATAGAGTCAGCGAAGTCGGTTGTCCTGTTCCCTCTTCTTCCTTACCAGTCTCGGTTCTCAAGCCTATGGAGGTGGACCCACTGGACCCCAAAGAGCGACGCCGGATTCGATTGTTGCATCATCTCTGCCTCTACTGCGGGAAAGCTGGACATCGGGTGATAACCTGCCCCCTGAGGCTTCAGCGCTCGCAGTTTGAACCGGCGGAAAACTCAGAGTCCTAGGCGATTATCGGGAGGATCGTCTAGGACTTCAGGTACTTCCTAAGCTTCTGGTACCTTGTCAGGTTAGATTCCGGAATTTTTCCCGACCAGGGCAGGCGTTTATTGATTCCGGAGCGGCCGCTAACCTGATAAGCCTGTGTTTCGTTAGACCCCTGATGGCTGAATTGGTGGTGCTGAAGACGCCAATTCGTTTTACTAGCATTGATGCTACCCCTCTTGCTACGGGCCTGGTACGATGGAGGACCCCAGTGTTACAGTTCACGGTGGGGATTCTCCACTCGGAAGAACTATCATTCCTGGTGATGGAGAAAATGTCGGTAGACATAGTACAAGGGATGCCATGGTTGGCATTGCACAACCCCCAATTCAATTGGACCACCCGGGAACTGACTCATTGGGGACCATCCTGCCATAGCCATCTTGCTCCCCTTCCTCTCTGCTCAGTAGATACCGTGCTCATTCCGGAATACTTGTCTGACTTCCGGGATGTGTTTTCTAAAAGCCTGTCAGAGACCCTGCCGCCTCACAGAGAGTGGGATTGTGGGATAGACCTTATTCCAAATAAGCCCATCCCTAAGGGAGCCATTTTTAACTTATCCAGGCGGGAGCACGAAGCTCTCAAGGTCTATATTACTGAGTCCCTGGCCAAACATCATATTAGGCCCTCCCGTTCCCTTGCTGGGGCAGGTCTCTTCTTTGTCGAGAAGAAGGATGGGACATTGAGGCCTTGTGTAGATTATCGGGCTTTGAATCAGATCCCAGTCAAGAATCAGTGCTCTCTGCCTCTGATTCCTGACCTCCTGAATCAGGTGGTGGGAGGCCACTGGTTTTCCAAACTAGATTTAAGAGGGGCTTATAATTTGATCCGTATTCGTGAGGGGGATGAGTGGAAGACGGCATTCAATACCCCGTTGGGACACTTTGAATGTCTTGTGATGCCATTTGGCCTATGTAATGCCCCTGCGGTCTTCCAGGGGTTTATGAATGTGGTCTTTCATGACGTCCTGGGGGTGTTTTTAGTCGTCTATCTCGACGACATCCTGGTATATTCTCCTGACTGGGACTCTCTTGTGCAGCACCTTAGGTTGGTACTAACCCGGTTACGTGAGTACCAGCTGTTTGTCAAATTGGAAAAATGTCTGTTTGGTACTCAACAAGTGTCCTTTCTAGGGTACGTAATTTCTCCAACTTCCGTGCACATGGAGTCGGATAAGGTGGCAGCTATCTCCCAGTGGGTCCGACCAGGTAGTCTGAAAGCACTCCAACGGTTCTTCGGTTTTGCGAATTTCTATCGCAAGTTCATTAGAAACTACTCGGTTATCGCTCAACCGTTGACCGACCTTACCAGGAAGGGGGCTGACTTGGTAAGATGGTCACCTAAGGCCCTGGAGGCGTTCGATCATCTCAAAAGGGCGTTCTCGGCCGCCCCAGTGCTCGTCGAACCTGACCCGCTACGCCTCTTCTTCGTGGAGGTTGATGCATCTGAGGTGGGGGCTGGCTCTGAGTTGTCCCAGGTGGTTAGCGGGAGGGCTGGCTACAGTCCATGTGCCTTTTTCTCACGAAAGTTCAGTTCGGCAGAGCAGAATTACGATCTAGGCAATCGAGAGCTATTGGCCATCAAGTGGTCCTTAGAAGAGTGGCGTCACCATCTTGAGGGCGCTAGACATCCCGTCACGGTGTACACCGATCATAAGAACCTAGTATACCTCGCCAACGCTAAGCGACTCACCGCACGTCAGGCCAGGTGGGCATTGTTTTTTTCTAGATTTAACCTCGTAGTGACGTATCTCCCGGGGACTAAGAATGTCAAGGCTGATGCTCTCTCGCGGAGTTTTGGGTTGCCAGAATGTGAGTCGCTGCCTCCTGAAAATATCCTGGAACCTGGGGTTGTGGTTGCGGCTGTAGACTCTGATCTCATTCCCCGCCTTCAGAGTGCTCAGCAGGACGCCTCACCGGGGGTTCCGGAGGGCAGATGGTTTGTCCCAGAATCATTACGCCTCACGGTTATTGAAGAGTCCCACTCGTCAGTTTTCGCGGGTCATCCGGGAGTGCAAGGGACTCTGGATCTCTGCTCCAGGCTCTACTGGTGGCCTGGCATGTCTCGTCAGATACGTGACTTCATAAGGGGGTGCTCTATTTGTGCTCGCAGCAAGAATCGCCGGCGGCGTCCGGAGGGTCCTCTGAGACTGTTGCCTGTGCCGTCGCGCCCCTGGTCGCACTTTTCGGTAGATTTTGTCACGGACTTGCCAGAGTCACAAGGGTTCACCACCGTTCTGGTGGTGGTGGACCGTTTCTCTAAGATGGCCCATTTCGTGGCATTAGAGAAACTTCCTTAGGCGATTGAATTTGCCCAGGTCTTCGTTAAAGAAATTGTTCGCCTCCATGGAGTTCCTGAGAACATTGTTTTTCCGATCGCGGGCTTCAGTTCGTGGCGCAGTTTTGGCGGGCCTTCTGCAGAAACCTTGGGACTTCGCTTTCATTCTCTTCAGCATTCCACCCGCAGACTAATGGTCAAACTGAGCGGAAGAACCAGGATTTGGTGCAATATTTAAGGCTGTTTGCTAGCAAGAAGGCTCATCGGTGGGTTGAATTTCTGCCATTGGCTGAGTTTGCGCTGAACAACCGTACCAGTTCTTCCACTGGGGTTTCTCCATTTTTGTGCGTTTATGGCCAACATCCCCATTTCCTTACTTCTCTTCCTACCCCGTCTGCCTGTCCTGCAGCTGATGTCGCCACTGATGTGCTTTAGGGGGTATGGAAGGAAGTACAAAAGAATCTGGAGGTAGCGGGGTCTCGCGTGCAGTTGCGCAGTGGGAGAAGCCTCTCAGTTTCTGAACCTTACAGGGTGGGTCAGAAGGTGTATCTGTCATCCAGGAACCTAAGATTGAAGGTCCCATCCTTAAAGCTGGCGCCGCGCTTTGTAGGCCCTTTTACCATCAGGCGTGTTATTAACCCGCTTGCTTACGAACTTGAGTTGCCAGCCACGTGGAAAGTGTATAGGGTTTTCCACAAGTCCTTGTTGAAACCTTTTGTCCCTTCGGTGAGGCCCACGCCGACCAAATTTCCGGCATTATTTTACATCTCGATGACCTGGAAAACAGAAATCGACGTAACAATTTGCGCATACGGGGCCTTCCAGAGGAGGTAGAGGGTCAACATCTAGACTCCTGGGCACAATCCTTTTTCCAACAGTTATTAAACCGCAAAGAGGAAGATCCCATTGAAATCGATCGGATCCACAGGGCTCTCGGTCCGAAACCCACCGGTATAAACAGACCAAGAGATGTTATCTGCAGAGTCTACTTTTTCAGGGATAAAGATGCAATCCTGAGGAAAGCCAGAGAAAGAGGGGACCTGCAACATGAAGGCAGACCCATAATTCTTCTGCAGGACTTGGCACGCCACACGCTGCGATTGAGAGGTGCCCTAAGACCCCTACTAGTGGCCCTGAAAAATAAAGGAATCCCATACATATGGGGGTTTCCCTTTTCCCTAACAGCCAGAAAAGATGGGAAATCCACTGTTTTCCGCTCGATAGGAGACCTCCCCAACTTTTTGGGTACTTTTCAACTTCCCATGATAGCACTCCCGGACTTGCCCACGGTTCCAACGGTCTTGGCGCCCACAGCCCAAGAGCAATGGCAAAACATGCGCCCCAAGACACGGCGCGAGAAGCAAAGGTTGATGGACAGGAACACTTGATTTTGCTCCTAGATTTTCCCCCTCACCTTGCACTTGCATTTAGTCCTTGATTATGCGCACGTGTTCACACCCCTGTGCCACCCGGGAAGCGATGCTGCGAGTTGCTTGTTTTTGGCCCCCTCTTAATTGCCAACGTTGTTTGAAAGGAATCGAGAGAGTCCAGCGTTATCCCCCCGATTCTCAGGGATACAGATGGCCTTACATCCCGGGAACTGTAATGCGGGTGTTATCTATGACCCTAACATGGAGTACCAGTTTATTTGATGATAGAGTCTAAGTTAAAATTGTTGATTTCTTCTGTTCTATTGTTTTGATGTTCAGTGCCTCAAGAGTTTTAGACCAGGGCCCCACAAGGAGCTGCAGCAATACTAAAATAATACACCTGGGTGGAGACGTGGGGGCTCGGCACTTGTCTTGGCCAGTACCTCTACGTCCCTCACACAGGGTGACCAATCACACACAGTGTGAATCCTGGCAATACATTTGCTAGCAGTTCTCCATGAAATTTACGCAGTTGTTGGAAACTGTGCAAGGTTCTGCCTGATGAACCTTTTCTCTTTCCTCTTATCTCAATTTCTTCTTTTTTTTCTGGGCTTTCTCCTTCCCTCCTGCCTATCCAGCCCCCTCTCCTTTCCTCTTCCCAACCCGACTGACCTGCATCCGTCTATTCTCTGCATCCGTCTCTGTCTTTCACACATCACAAGTTAATGGCTAATATTACCTTTTGCACCTATAATGCCAGGGGATTAAACTGGCCTGCCAAAAGGGGGCAGATCGTGGACCACCTCCATCGTAAAGGGATCTTGGTCATTTTCTTCCAAGAAACTCATTTTCAGGACACCACAATACCTAAATGCAGATATCGCCATTATACTACATGGCACCATAGCCCGCATACAGACAAAAAAGCTGGAGGTACCTCTATTGCAATTCATAAAAACCTACTCCATAGATTACTCTCTTCGGAGATGGACAAAAACGGGAGATATGTATTCCTAAAGATTCAAGTGAATAATGAAGTTTTGACACTTGCTAACGTTTACTTTCCTAATCAGGACCAGAAAAAGTTCGGGATCCGAGTACTGGGGGCTCTGGCAGCCTTCGCGGACGGATCGGCCATCATACTGGGTGGAGATTTCAATTTAACCATGGACCGGGCTAAAGACTCCTGGGGGGGGTAAGTCGGGGATTCTCCCATCAGTCCTACGTAGAATCCACTTAGAGTTAGCAAACCTGCACCCCGGTGAGAGAGACTTTAGCTTCCATTCCCCCGCCCATAACAGTTATCATAAGCTAGACTACCTGTTCATCTCCCACAGATTGTTAGATAGAGGACCAACAGCCTCTATGGGCCCCTTTATTTGGTATGACCATGCTCCAGTCTGGGTGTCTCTGTCCTGGGGATGTATTCACAAATCGAACCTTACATGGCGATTAAACGATAACTTACTGGAGGACGGGGCCTGTCTGCAGGATATTCAACAGTCAATAGATTCCTTCATGGAAATTCACAAGGCCGATCCCACACCCGCCCCCACGAAATGGGAGGCCCTTAAATGCGTCCTTAGAGGGATCTTTAATTCACATGGGGCATGCCTCAAAAAGTTAAAGAATGCCAAACTAGAGGAGCTACTGTCACAATTAGATGATTTGGAGACGGCCAACAAAAACTCACCCGCAGACAATATGGCGGCAGATATCTCTGTAACCAGAACCAACATTCTACATATATTAGACCAGGCGTCACTTTGCCACAGAGATAAAATGAAGGGACTGCACTACGAGTTTGGGGACAAAAGCGTCAAGGGATTGGCTAGGGCCCTTAACCCCAGAGCATTACAAACATATGTGTTTGAGGTCCATAAACCGGGGAAAGGGACAGTCCATAACAACACAGAGATCCTGTGTATCCTCACACATACTATCAGGAACTCTATAATTTAGAGAGGAGACCAGGGGACCTCGAAGGTAATCTCAGCATGGAAAGGAACACATATGTGCTCGAACATACTCCCACTCCCATTGCAAGTGAAGACACTCGGGCACTGGAAGAGGATTTTGCACTTCAGGAGTTAACAGAAGCCATAGCGTCACTAAAAATTGGAAAGAGCCCGGGTCCCGATGGCTTTACCCCCTGCTTTTATAAAGTCCTTTCGGAGCGGCTCTCCCCTCTGATGCTGGAGGCATTTAATGCGATCTCTAGGGAGTGTCCCTTCCCGGCACAGGCCCTTCAGGCGATCATCACGGTCCTCCCTAAACCTGGTAAGGATCCATCCTGCTGTGGGAGCTACAGGCCGATTTCATTACTTAACATCGACACTAAACTATTTGCCAAGCTAATAGCAGGTCGTCTGAAAGCCCATATCCCAAGCCTGATACATGGCGACCAGGTGGGCTTTCTGCCGAGGAGGGAAGCAGGAGATAATACTGTTAGAACATTAGCACTGGTCTCGAGGGCGAAAAGGTCACATACCCCCTTATGTTTACTGTCTATTGACGCTGAAAAAGCGTTTGACAGGGTCGAATGGGGATTCCTGGAGACGACCCTAAAACAAATAGAGCTCGGTCCTAGATTTTTGGGGTGGATCATGGCACTATACAACAACCCATCGGCGAGGGTAAGGGTAAACGGTAGACTCTCACAATAAGTGCAGATTAGAAACGGTACGAGACAAGGCTGCCTTAGCCCCGCCCCCGTCCTGCCTCTCCTCATTGAAAATAGTGCAATGGGGCGGAGAGGAGGCAGAGAGGGGGCAGGAGCTCAGTTCCTGCTTCTCGCTCTTCCATCCCCACCTCCCTGCACACAAGGAGATTGTATATTGGTCCCGGCTGCAGAGAGAAGAACTGCGCATGCGCGGATGAGAAGAGGCTCGTTCCCGCACCGACGAGAGCTGCTGCGGCCCAACAAGAAGAAGAGAAGATTCTTGTCGTAACCGGGACGACAGAGGAGCAACAAAGGGGGGGGGCACCCCTTCAGGTAAGTCCAAAACTTCTGTTTGCTTCATTTTCCATGCACAATGTATATTACAAAGTGCATGGAAATGGCCAAACAGAAGTAATGACATGCAATGTTTCTGGCCGGACAACCCCTTTAACTCCTGAAAAGAAACTGTGGGGTCAAAATACTTATGACACCAATCAGTCAATACATTAAGATGTTTATTTTTTAAAATGGGGTCATTTGTGGGGGTATCTATCGTTCTGATACCTATGAGAGTTTGCAATCTTGGCTTAGTGTAGGAAAACAAAATGTTCCTCAAAATGTTAATAATTAATGTTAAATTTGTATGTCTACTAAATGGTTAAAAAAAGTAAAGTTTTTTGTATGTGCTTCCAGATCAAAGGAAACAGATGGAAATATATATATTATCAAAATTTTGTACAGTATGTTTGCACATATTTGACTTACTGCAGTTGAAAATGTGAAAAAATGACCAAATATATATACACAAATTCTATTGGTTTATTATTACCACCCAAATAAAGTACAATATGTGGCGAAAAAACAGTGTTGGAATTACTTTGTTATGCAAAACCTTTACAGAGTTATTCTATGTTAAAGTGACACATGTCAGATTTCCAAGGTTTGGCCTGGTCATTAAGGCGCAAACAGGCTTGGTCACTAAGGGTTAAACTCTTATCGAATTTGCCATCAGCAGGTCCTCAGGCTGAGAGTTCTATTGTCTCACTGCTCTTACAGTAAAGAATCCCCTTCTATGTTGTGTAGAAATCTTTTTTATAGAGGTAGAGGACACCTGTTAGCTTGTGCTGCTGGGACTTGTAGTACTATGGTTTCTAGCAGAACAGCCCCACAGGTGTGGAATGATTGAGCAGGCTTTGTGTGGTGATCTCCTGCTAGCCAATTCCCTGGGTCTTTGCTCACATATATACCCAGCTCCTGTCAGTGTCTGTTTGGTGTCCAGAGTGAGCAGTCATGTATCCTTGTCTGTTGCAACTTGCTGTGTGTTTGGTGTCTTGTTGGTTGATGTCCGTTCTTACGTTTATTTTCCGTCAACTTTTTTGTCAGTTTGTCTCTGCTTTGTCCTGCTGAGTTTGTTTGCCATTTCTGGGCTAGGGTGTCCCTTAGGGTCCTCTAGTAGATGTATCTTGCTAGTATAGGGACCGCAAGACACCAGGAACCTCTCCGTGGCCTTGCGGCTTAAGGTAATTGGCCAATGTATGAATCAATACCTCATATTTTTTTTTACTATATCATCTGCTCTGTCTGTCCATCAGTCCAGTCTGCAGTATGCAGTTCTGTGCCAGTTTGTATTTCCGTCAGCACGTCCAGTCTGAATTCCGTCTTAGGTCCCCATTTTAGGGTCCTCTGTTTGTGATATCCCCGTTTCTGGCAGGTTCGTGTAGGCCCAGTGCTTATTTGCCCACACGAACGTAACAGCACCCCCTTGTTACCATCACAGTCCTGGGCATAGGTGTACTGTCAGGGGTCGCAATGGCGACCAAGCACCTGCGCTTAAGGGGTCCAGAGGCCGTCCTACGACATAAACAAATACACATTCAGGTCGCACTGTCGGCCGCATGATTAGTGCGGTCCGGCAGACAATACGGTCCAGGGAGGAGGAAAGAAGAGGAGGTAGGGCTTGGAGGAAGGAGGAGGAGGGACGCAGATGCATGGCACGCTCCCCTCCTGCTGACACAGTGCACTGCGGCCGTATCTGCCTGCCATGCTGCTCTGTTCAAACAGTGAATTGGTCCGGGCCCCAGGGTATGTATCTATCTATCTGCTTGTCTGTCTGTCTATCTATCTATCTATCTCTCTCTCATATCTATTTCCTGTCTGTCTCTCTATCTCTTTCATATCTATCTATCTATCTATCTATCTATCTATCTATCTATCTATCTATCTATCTATCTATCTATCTATCTATCTTCCTCATGTATATCTATCTCTCTTCTATTTATCTAATATCTGTCTATCTATCTACCTATCTCTCTCTTATCTATCTGTGAGCGAGACAGCAATACTAGCCCCCATGCAACAGCACAGGAGCGAGTGTATGCAGGGACGAGTATCAGGCATCGTTTGCCTGACATTCATCTCGTCTAAATAGACCATATCTCTCCCATTTCTATCTATCTCTCTCTCATATCTATCTTTTATCTCTCTCCCTTTACTCTCTATACAAAATACTCCATTGAACATATACGACATCCAGCAGGCCTTTATTAAATTGAAGTTATGAGATTAGAAGTAGGTACCAAGGCAATGCATTTCCAGGGTGTTATTTAACAGAACCCCCTTTCTCAAGCTCAGTCCCAGCAGTCTTATTTTATATATCAACCTTTCATGTAGCTGCCTAATTCTCAGTCTACAATATTCTGAGATCCTCCCTGCTGCCCTCAGAGGAAGGGACCTACAGGGAAGGATACAGGATGGACACTGCAAATTCCTCAGAGCAGGTAGAGTGTCTCAGACTAGCAAAACACGGAGCATTGGATAGTCTGAGAATATGAACCTCATTTTCATGAGGTCCCAAAGGTTGCACCCCACCGATCAGATACTTATTCCCTATCCCATGGGTAGAAAATAAGTTCTTTTTGTGGGACAATTTATTTTAAGGATACATTTTCAAATTAGGACACAGTTACCAGTGGGGAACCCCCAAGATATCGGTATTGGCTCCTCTTCTGTTTAGTATCTTGCAGACAACATTCAGACTATAATTTCAATATTTGCAAATGGCGCTCTGTAATCAACACAGATGACTATAATAGTACAGAGGGAATGAAGCATGAGCAGAGAAACGGCAACTGAAATTTAACCCTTTAAGGACATGGCGTATTTTGGTTCTTTTTTTAAAACATTTTTTTCATTGTTGCATTATGAAAGCCATAATTTTTTTTATTTTTTTGCTAATGCAGTCATATGAGGCTTGATCTTTGTGCAATGTTGTATTTTGCAATGGCAAAATTTTGGGGTACATATTACTTATTTATGAAACTTGTTAATGCTTTTTGCCTTTGTACAAATCACTACGCACCTGTGTATAAGGGCTCTCTCACATAAGCGTTTTTTACTGTGGTAATACGCACACGGGTATTGAGCGTTTAATAGGCGGTAACAAACTTTACATTACTTTAAATGGTGCCTCTCACTTACAGCGTGTGAAGTGCATACACAAAAAAGATACGCAGCATGTACTATCTTGGCGCATATTACGCGTATGGGGATTTTCCGTATGCAGTAAGTACGCAATGCATTGTGCACTTATTGTGTGCTGCCATGCGGTGCGCTGTGTTAAATGCTCATGTGAAAGAGCCCTGAGGTGGACAATCTGAGATAATATGCAAGCATTGAAAGACATGTAGTTTCAAAGTTTCCTTCAAACCAGCAGGTACCAAATGCGTATACTGCGAGCGGAAGAAAAATTGCAGTATGCTGTATTTTATTGCGGATTCCACACGGATGGGCTCTGTCTATGGATGTGTGCACCCAGCAGCCCATACACAATTAATATTGCATGTGGGCGACAGAATCGCTTGAAACTTGCTACGTGATCAGGAAGAAAAGTGAGAGAGAGAGAATATTTCAGCTGGCTGGTGTAATGCTACTTTCTGATGTCGTTCAGTGCTTGTGAGCTTTCTTCTGCGAGGACAGTACGCTGTCCATACGCGTACATCCGCGTGGGTAACCGCATGCATACGCGGCTATTCACAATTTATTTCCATGATCACTCGCAGGTCTTAGGCTGCAGATATCCGCAAGCAGAATCCGACCTATTCATGTGAGCTCGGCTTAAGGAGGCCACAGTTTAACTAGAACAGGTGCAGAGGAGGGCAACAAAGGGTGACTGGATGTCTTTTTTTTTGAAAAACCATAATACTACAAGTTATGGATACTAGATTCCTGGAGATGGGGTGTTGATCCGGGGATTATTCTGATGGCTATATTTGGAGTTGCAAAGAAATTTTTTCCCTATTAGGGGACAATTGACACTTGTACCAGAGCGATTCTTGCCTTCCTCTGCATCAACGCAGTAGGTTTAGGTACTATTGTACCTTGTCACCACCCGGAAGCTAGGGGTTTGACAGGGCGTGCATGGAAGAAGGCCCCTGTCACACCCCTAGCTCCCATTTGGCTGAATAATGGAAGGTCCTAGCAGCGTGTGTATTGATTTTGTGGCTGGGCTGGAGGGTTAGGGTTCGTTTTGCTGTTAGGCTTAGATTATTAGCTGTAAATGCAGAAGCCTTTACAGTTTTAAATTACAGCCTAATAGGAAAACTAACCCTAACCCTAATGCTCCAGCCCAGCCACAAAATCAATACACATGCTGCAGCTATCAGTGTCCCCAGAGCAGTCATCCCCCTTCCATCTCCCTTGGCCAAGCGCTAGCCACCACCTCCGCTGACAATGTGATGGTGGCGGTGCAGAAGGAATCCCCCTGTAGTTACGCTGTGCCTCCGCTCCCTCATTGGTCCGTGCGTCCACTTTTTTGCACCCGGTGTGCCAGCTCTCTGCTCTGTCCCGGTCTTCCAATCTTGCCGCAGTCCTCCCTGCCATGTCAGAACGTCACTTGGGGGATTAAACACGCCCCCAGCCAATCAGAAGATGGGGGCATTACTAAATACGAAGGCTGCTTCAGCCAATCGGGAGCTAGGAGCCTGACAGGGGCGTTCCTCCATGCAAGCCCTGTCAAACCCCTAGCTTCCGGTAATGTCAAGGTGCAATATTACCGTAGGTTTATAGGTTAGACTTCATTGAGCTATGTTTTTTAAACTTATAAACTATGTAGTTACAGTAAAATAGGAGAAACTATTTATCCATTGTGTTTTACTTTAGCTGTCATTTGGACATATATGTAAAGCAGTCACTGTCCATTCTATTTAAAAATGAAATCTTAATTTAAAAGGACATGATTGCCTGGATGTTGGACCATTATTTAAATAACTACCGGTAGTTTGGTATAGACAATCCTACTCCTACGCCCTATCAGGGTATATTATTGCAATAAAGGAGAGTCCCAGGGCTCTTCTCTAGAGTAAAGAACCACAATGAAGAATGGTTCTTTTTCCGGAGAACCCAGCTTGTCCTTGCATTACATATACATGGGGGTAATTCTCAATCCCCCCCTTCCCCTTATCTATCAGATTGCATGTATATCCCTTTTAGAATACATTTGTTTGGATTTTTTTGATACTTCCTTGTGAATATACAGTATTCTGCCCCACCTTGTTTATATGTAATCCAATGTATGTACATTTTGCTTATACTGTGATGTTAACATTTGTCACAAGATGTCACTACTGTTGCAGAAACTAGGAGGTTATATAAAGAGCTCCTGGCAGGAAATGAGTCAGCCAGTGGCTACAGTACATGCACCCTATACTAAGGGGAGAGAAGTAGGGATGGAGGAATGGAGCAGCTCCCGAGAGGAAGGGGGGGGGGGCGCGGACGGCTTCAGAGCTTAGCTGTTTCCAGCATTTTCATGGAGATCAATAGAGCTGCAGCATGCATGATGTGACAGAACTCCATTGAAGCTCCTCCTAGTTGGGGTAGTGCAGTAAGGATGAAAGGAGGGTGGGATCTCAGGTATTGTGATTGGTGGGGTCTCCAGCAATGACACGTTTATCACTTATCCTATAGATAGGTAATAAATGTAAACTCTGAGAATACCTCTTTATCATGAGCCTAGAATGGAATAGACATGTATTTCATTAGGTCACAAAGGAATGTTTTTTGTTTTTCTGTGAGGCAAAATAGGCTACAATTGATTAAGAAGTTTTCTTTTTTGCCTTTCTCTAGATCAAACAGCTAGGTCAAAGATTTTGCCTTCAAAGAAAGGTTAAGGGTTAGGGATGAGCGAGTATACTTGCTAAGGCACTACTCGCTCGAGTAATGTGCCTTAGCCGAGTATCTCCCCGCTCGTCCCGAAAGATTCGGGTGCCACCGCGGGGCTGGGAGCTGCGGGGGAGAGCAGGGAGGAACGGAGGGGAGATCTCTCTCTCCCGCCCGCTCTCCCCTGCTCCCCGCCGCAACTCACCTGTCAGCTGCGGCGGCTCCCGAATCTTTAGGGACGAGCAGGGAGATACTCCGCTAAGGCACATTATTCGAGCGAGTACTGCCTTAGCGAGTATACTCGCTCATACCTATTAAGAGTGCTTTCACATCTGCGCTGGGGATTCCTCTTTTATGCACCATTCGGGGAGCAAATAAGGGGAGACAGTTAAATGGTTCCGTCTTTGGACGGAACAGAACAACGCCGGATGGACCCCATTGACTATGACGGGGTCTGCCCACTTTCAGGCCAGCTGGCGGGCTTCCGGTATTCTTAGCTTCATCTGTAACTGAAACTTTGGCCAGAGGTTCTGACACGGATGTGCAAAACACCCTAATTCTAGCTCACTATGGTGCTAATAGAATGTAGGGCTGTACCTGTTAGATTATGCTTCTGGGACTTGTAGTACACTGGATTCCAGGAGCACATCTGCACAGGTGAGGGTTAATTGAGCTGGCTGGGTGTGGTGGTTCTGGTCAGCCAACCCCTAGGGTCTGGGTGTAGATATATACTCCAGCCCCTCTGCAAGAGGAAGCATTTTCTCCTCAGTCTTGTCTGCCTATATTTGTGTCATGTCAGCTTGCTGTGTGTGTAGTGTCTGGTCCGCTTTGCAGCTTCCTGGGTGTTTGGTATCCTGTGCTGTCTGTATTGTGTTTTGTTCCAATTCCCTGTTTTTCTTGGTCATGTTCGTGTGGGCCTGGTGCTTTTAGTGCCCACACGAACGTAACAGTACAGTTTTGATACAAAAGAGTGAAGATTATAGCATGCAAAACTGCAGGCTTTACTATAAATCCATAAAATCCATCACATAGACATTATGTTTACAGCTTACATGTTTCGAGATACACTTAGCTTTTCATCATGCAATAACATGATGATTAACAGCTAAGTGTGTTTTGAAACGCATAAATGCAATTTTATTGATTTATAATAAGGGCGGCAATCTTTATTCTTTCATAGCTTTTACCTTCCTCTAGATCAAACAGCTATGTCTGTGAAAAATTAAACATGATGGACATAAATCTGTTTTCAGCTTCATTAATTATACTACATACAGTCTATTATATGTAAAAGCCATCCTAGACCAAAACCATTGCCTGGATAATTTGAGTTAAAACAGATAAAGAAGAAATTATTATGAAGGAGCCAGCGCTGGTATGTTTATATAGGCTTCTGCTAGCTAAGACATGAGCTTATAAAAGTAGAAGGTTTATGAAAAAGAGGTACTAGTATTTTAGACAGACAATGGAACTGGCTCGTCGCCCGTTCGGCTTCTCTCACCCTCCATTATCAGCTCTTGTCACCTAGAGAAGCTGTAGGCCTACAATTCCTCTGCAGTGGTTGTTTTAGCACAAGGAGGGGTGTCGAGCTGGAGGACCCCTTTATGTTCATATGTCAGTGTGCTGGTATTGTTTATGTAAGACACAGTCTTATCAAGGGATATTCTGCCCACATTATTTCTGTAGGGTACTTTGCTTGCGCTATTGTGTCTGGGATGACATCATCTGACACCATTTCTTCCGGAGTCCCTCTGTTTGGACTTATCTCTGATTCCAGCTGCTAGAATAGGGTGTGGGTTATATATTACAGCCAGCACCCGCTAGTAATGGAGCAGCTGCCAAACCTGCACTGTAATAGTACAGCTGCTTGGGGTACTGCACACGCTACGTGTACAGCGAGAAGGGGTTAAAGGGGTTGTCCCGAGCCAAAACCTCAAAATTTTCAATTAGCCCATTCCCCCTGTAACCCCCCCGGCATAAAGCAGCCCTTTAAAGCGGTTATAAACCGCTTCCTACTTACTGTTTAGAAGAAATAATAACTTATAAAGTTCTTCATCTAAGATGGCGCCTGTGATGTCCCAGGGTGCGTTCCACGGTGCACCGCGCTTTCAGGAGGCTTTCATGCGCGCTCCCGAGACGCCGGTCACGTGAGCAGGTGACTGACGTCATCGGTGGAGGCGTGCACTTGTAATGAATGAAACGCCGATCCAGCCACCCCATTGGCTGGTCGGCAGAACGCATCACAGCGGGAGGTGGAGTCTGCCGGAGAATACAGCAAACAGCTGTTTCTCCCTTCTCTTGACCACACAGAAGCGCAGGTAAGCGCACCTTTCTGCTTATGCACACATATCCAGCCATGCATTCATTCATTCAGCCTCATCCATCCATGCAGCCTCATCCATCCATCCATCCGTTGTCCATCCATGCATCCGCACGCACTTATGCACACATATCCAGCCATGCATTCATTCATGCAGCCTCATCATCCATCCGTCCATCCGTCCATCCATGCATCCGCATGCACTTATGCACACATATCCAGCCATGCATTCATTCATGCAGCCTCATACATCCGTCCATCCATCAATCCATCCATCCAGCAGGCCGCAGAAAACTGGCCCCTCGACCCCACAGAACTGGCCCCAGGTACTCTGCGGTAGTGCCCGGGGCACAGTGGTAGGCGAACCATAAATACAGCAGGGGACTCAGATTCTGAGTCCCGGGCAAAGACAGTCCCCCCCCCAGCACCCACAGCACCCCAGACACCTCACTTACCCAGGCGGCTGCACGGCTTGGATTGTGTTCGTCCTGGCTGGCGGCTGCTGGTCCCGTATGGCTGGCGGCTGCTGGTCCCGTATGGCTTGCGGCTGCTGGTCCCGTATGGCTGGCGGCTGCTGGCTGATGGTCCCGGCTGGCTGCTGCTGGTTCTGGGTGAAAGCCTTGACTGCGCCTTCACCAGTATTTAAAGGGAGGCCGGGAGCTGAATGGCCGCCCCTGCGCGCTCCCGTGCAGTGATAGCTCGTCTGCGCATGCGCAGACGAGCTGTATCGCGCGGGCACGCTGGAGCGGCTCGTTCACAGCGGGGAGAGTACAGACTGCGCAAGCGCGTCTAAAACAGACTGCTGAGGAAGAAATTAGACGGCACCATGGCGACGGGGACGCAGAGACAGCGCGAGGACGGAGACAAGTGAGTGAATAACTTCTGTATGGCTCATATTTAATGCACGATGTATATTACAAAGTGCATTAATATGGCCATACAGAAGTGCTGAACCCTACTTGCTTTCTCGGGACAACCCCTTTAAGCTATGTATCCTTTTCAGCAATGATTACTACATTACTATTAAGCAGAGTGTATCTGCATTGAGATGCTGCACATATGGAGACGGGAGTGTCTCTGTTTTGTTTCAGTTTTTCTCTCCTCTTTTTTTTTTCCCCTTTACTTTCGGCTGCCATGGTAACCGGCGCATGTTTGGTGAAATGTTCTAAAAGAAGAAAAGGCGCTCAGAGAGCTCAACTGGCGGTTGTCCAGTGTAATCATTCTGCAGAGCTGAATTGAGGCCCTTGGCAGACAGCCAGGTTTCAGAGAACAAAGATGTCAGTTCCTAATGTTGGCGGCAAAGCTTGTTTGACATCCTTATATGGTTACCCAGAATTCTCGGTCTTGGCTGCTTTCTATTGCCTTTAGGGTGCAAACAGGATTAGCACACAGAGACTTGTTTTTCTCCTTTCTCATCCAACTGTTCCAGTGACATCATCGCTGCCGCTTTCATGTGCCAGCGATGTTTCTTCTACCCTATTTCATGTACACTGTATTTTAATATGAATTCCTATTCCAAATACCTTTTGTATGATCAGCTACAATCTGCAACGTGTTCATCCAGCACCGCATGACAGAAGCATTAGAGCTCCACAGCACTGTGTAGTGAAAAATCAGACAGTCTGGAGCAAAGTGTCATCCTTATATAACAATGAGTCACTGTAATCGCGGCTAAAAATAATGTCATTGTGTACAGCTTTCTCTCTTGGATTATTTAACGTAATGCTAATTTCAGAAAAGGGACTGAAGCCGAGTGACATCTGCTGCCACAAACACAAATATATCATCCTCTCATTAGATTTTGTAGAATTTGCTAAGACTCTTGCTCGCAAAAATCTTAACATACAAGCAACAGTTAAAAAAAAAAGCTAAACACCCGGCGTTGTGTTGTTACATAATTTTCCAGTGTGAGTTGTAGAGGATGATGACATGTCTGTTTTGTAGCATGTTTCACAACCCTGTGTAGAAAGCATTGCTAATACAGGTTAGTGCAGCAACACAGTGTAATTATGTGGACATTTCATTCAGACAGATGTGAAAACAGAACTGAAATGAAATGTTTTAAATGAAAATGAATCTAACATAAAGGGCCAGTCCGCTGATTTTTTTTTAAATTCATTCATAATGTAGCTATTCCCCAGTATATATAAGTGAGCTGGTGTTACCTCGCTACCTTATTTATTCTTACCTTGGTTAGTTATCTCTTTCTGTCTGAATATCCTGACTTCTTTCTCCTCAGATGGTCATGTGATCTTACTTCTGGCCACTTCAGATTTACTTGTTGGTTATGGATTCATTTTCTAGTCAATTTCTCAGTCTGTGATAGGAACATAGTATGTTAGATGGACATATCTCTATTTTTAACCTAGTTCAGCCTATTAACCCCCAATGTTGATCCAGAGGAAGGCAAAAAAAAACAATGTGGTAGAAGCCAATTTTCCTCATTCAAGAGGAAAAAATTCCTACCTGACTCCAATCTGGTAATCAGAATAATCCCCGGATCACCGACTCTTCTGAAGTTATTATTGATATAAGATGTAATATTGTAATGCTCAAGAAAGGCTTCCAGACCCCTCTTACACTCTTATCGAGCTCTCCATCACCACGTCCTCAGGCAGAGAGTTTCATAGTCTCACTGCTCTTACAGCAAATAACCTCCTTCTATGTTGTGTAGAAACCTTCTTTCCTCTAGACTTAGAGGGTACCCCTTTGTTACAATCACAGCCCTGGGTATAAAGAGATGTTGGGAGAGATCTATGAACTGACCCCTGATATATTTATACATAGTTATTAGAGCACCCCCTTGGTACAGTCACAGTCCTGGGTATAAATAAACGATGGGAGAGATCTCTATATTTTCTGATGTATTTGTACATAGTTATTAAGTTGCCCCTCAACCATCTTTTTTGTAGTCGGTATTGTAGTCGCCCATTCTGTTTATTACTTTAGTTGCCCGCCTTTGTACCCACTCAAGCTCTGATATGTCCTTCTTGAATACCGATGCCCAGAACTATAAACAATATTTCATGTGTGCTCTGGCCAGTGACTTGTAAAGAGGAAGCACAATGTTCTCGCCATGTGCCCCCAGTCCTCTTTTTTTTATGCACCCCATAATCCTAATTGCACTGGCAGCAGCTGCCTGGTACTAGTTGCTCCAGTTAATCTTACAGTTAACTAAAATCCCCAAGACCTTTTCCATATCAGTGTTTCCCAGTGATTTCCCATTTAGTGTGTAATGTTGACATGTATTTCCTCTGCCCATGTGCAGAACCTTACATTTATCAGTGTTAAATCTAATTTGTCACTTTTCTGCCTAAGTCCCCAATATCTAGATCCATTTGACCTCTCGTGTTAATTACTTTACATAGTTATATCATCTGCAAATATTGACATTTCACTGTGCAATGCTTTTACCAGGTCATTAATAAATATATTAAAAAGAATAGGGCCCAAAACTGTCCCCTGTGGTACCCCACTAGTAATGGTGACCCAGGTCAGCACTGAATATCACTATGGGTTAAATAAACTGGAAAAAATATCTCTGAACCCTAGCATTGACCCTTGGGGATATTCAGACCGGTATCATAGAGGAGTCCTTAGGGCTGAATGGACTCCTCTACGAAGTAAGTGGTGTTGTACTTTCTATATAATGTTGGTCTCTCACTTTGCATATTACATATCCTCCTGGAGCGTGGGAATTTTTTCTTTCAATTTCTCCTTATTCATACAAACAAGGTTATTTTACTACCTGGGGACCTCCTGTTAAGCTTTTCCTGTGGATCCTGACACCAATCGGGAATCTGGTGGTGGATTGGACCTAGGATTATACTAAAGGCACCCTCAGAATGCCGGTGTGGGCCATTTCAATTCTCAATGTTTATATGTGTAATATGTTTAATATTGTTTCTATTGTTTGGAGCTCTATCTATACCTGTACTTGTAAAATGATGGTGTAAGTAGGGGTAATGAGCACATTATGTGCTGTCAGGACAGTCACAGAACGTCCGGACAGAGCTAAGTATGTAGATAGCCTTATTGGACAACACATTTCAAGAGCAGATTGTTCTCTTCATCAGATCCAGTGTATACAGATGTACAAACCCCTCTCACTCCCTAAAGACATGAGGATTACGGGTGACCAACAGAAATGTAGAAAAACAATATAAAATTCAAACACATATAAATACACAGTATTCATATAAAATTCATTACAAAGATATAAAAAAAATATCATAAAAATTAGTGGATGGTTGAAAGATGAAGGGTACGGTCATGAGGTGCACTGATTGGAGTAGCAACAATCACATGATGCAGAGAGAGCCAGCGGCTCATCAGCCTGCAGTAATATAAACAGAAGACAGTGGCATGTGTAATAATGACAGGCAGCACCACGAGGGGGATTCAAATGAGTGTCAGTGATAAATAGAAGCATTACAGTGGACACGCCAACTGAGATTGCAGAGTTTGCTACATGGGCCATAAAATGACAGTGGAACAATAAGACCACCTGATGTAAACTAACATAATCTGGACTAGTTTAAGACTTGGCGGAATGCAACAGCCCAGCCAATGGACTATTTATTTGATTGTGCTAACACTTGAACTGTGCCTACACTTGCACAAAAAAGCAGGTAAGCACTCACTTGGCCAGCTTTGGTACACTCAATCTTTATCAAAGCATACTACCCTTATGGTGCGCTGTATTTCTTCCTCCTACAGTTGAGCCCTGGGCAGTAACATCTTTTTCCAGCGAGGAAGCAAGCATTATTCCTCTTTTTATACACACCTGGCTGCAACATAAGACTGAACAAAGTATTACAAGGAAAGATTGGTCCATCAGGATCTACTTATCAAGAAAGTTACAAGATTTGAGTTAGATTCTTTCTCTTCAGATATCAAATCCCAACCTGTTGTATTGTATACAAAAAAACAAACTAAGGTAATGACTGATATCTTTTTATATACAATTTGATTAAAACTGAACTACGACTTCCAGCTTTTATCATGGGATGTATGGAAGCTTAGCCATGAGCTATTGCTCTGTAGACATTATGCTCCTTCAAAAACTGTGTGCGAGTGGCCCTAGATAAATTGATGCTGTTTTGAAAGCAAAGAGCGGTACAGCAACATTTACATTTCTCATTTGACCTGATTTACATTTCTCATTTGTTCGTTCACTCTTCCTTTTTGTTAATTGACCAAAATTTTGACAATTTTATTTCTGAAAACATTTTTTGCAACATTTTTTACACACCTGCCTGAAATGGTTACACAATACTGTATGTGAGTTAGCTTCTCAAATTCTAGACTACAGTTGTATGCCATATCTAAGACAGTGAAAAACTCTATTTCTTCATATAGTGCAGCCCACCAGGAAGACTTAAAGGGGTTGTCCCGCGGTGAAATCGAAAAAAAAATTTTTCTACCTACCCCCACATTGTGCCCCGTTAAAAACAATCCCTTTGTTATTTTTCTTTTTTTTAAATCGCTTACCTGCATCCAGTTTCTTCTTTTCTTCTTTTAAAGATGGCCGCCAGTCCTTTCCCAATGATGCACCGCGGTTTTCTCCCATGGTGCACCGCGGGTCTTCTCCCATGGTGCACCGTGGATGTCTTGCGTTCCACTGCCGATTACAGCCACCTAATTGGCTGATCGGCACCACGTGACGGAGGCGGAGCTACGATGACGCGGAGAAGACCAGCTCTCCGGCGCGAGCACGGAGCAGAAGACCGGACAGCGCAAGAAAGTCTAAAGAAGCCAGGAGCTGCAGAAATTAGTCGGAGCCATGGAGACGGGGATGCCAGCAACGGAGTGGGTAAGTGAATAACTTCTGTATGGCTCATATTTAATGCACGATGTATATTACAAAGTGCATTAATATGGCCATACAGAAGTGTATAACCCCACTTGATTTCACGGGACAACCCCTTTAAAGGGGTTTTCCGTGGAAATACTATTGATAAGTGCAATTAACTTCTCCCCCGCCCCCCAATCCTATCTACTAACCCTGGAAGGATAGGTTCAGCTGGTTAACTAATGTAATCCAACAAGCCACTCCCAGCTGTAGTCTTGTAGTTTGAACTATAAATCTAGTGGTAGCCTCATTGCCGCGCATGTGGCTGGTGAGCATGGGGTATGGGTCCAGTCTTAAATGTCTGGGATCAAGTGTCATATGAAGTCAAATGATGTAGTTTAACAGTGCAGCTTATCAGAGCAGTAGACAGGTAAACTTCCCAATCACCAACACTCTGGACACTAATATCCTCATCTTGAAGCTAACCTCCACCACTATCCTCACTGTAAGCCTTAGCACTTTCTTTCTATACCCAGCTCAAACACACTCTATCCATATCAGCCCTTCCCTGCTCTCCTCACCCATGCACAGCTCCCATGCACTTTTCACCTTTCTCAGATGTCTCAATCACCCCTACATCACCAAGAACACCTTAGCCACCCTAATAAATCTCCCAATTACCTGCTCACCCTCGCTACCCTACTAAACCTAGCCACAGGCACATATCCCCCAACCATGGCCTACCATGTGCTGCTCTCTACCAAAATTCACATCAGCCTGCTCCCCCTCACAGAAACATGGATACAGCAGTCCGAATCCATCTCCCCCGCTGCATTAGCCTTTGATGGCCTGCAGTTTTCCTACACCCCCAGATCTGACGACAGGCGTGGTAGAGGAGTAGGTGTCCTCCTTTTGCCAAAATGTACCTTCCAGGTCACAGCCCCACTTCCCTTGCTCACCTTCCAGTCATTCGAAGTCCATACCCTACGACTTTTCCTCCCATTGTCCGTGTGCATTGCCGTCATCTATCGGCCCCAAGGCCCCACCCGCCTGTTCCTAGACCACTTCGCCACCTGGCTCCCCCACTTCCTATCCTGTAAAAGCCCAACCCTCATCCTTGGCGATTTCAATATCCCTACTAATGACCCCAGCTCATCATATACCTCCCAGCTTTTAATGCTTACCTCCTCCCTTGGCCTAACACAACTCTCAGATTCCCCTACTCACAGAGACGGCAACACTCTTGATTTAACGTTCCTTCGCCTCTGCTCTGCCTCCCACTTTACTAACTCCCCCTTTTCACTCTCAGATCACAACCTCCTCTCTTTGTCTATCAGGCACCCTAACACCTCTCCAGACCCTCATATCTATCACACCTCTAGGAACCTCCAGACCGTCTGCACCCATCATTTCGCCGAGACCATCCAGTCCTCCATGTCCCCTATCTCTCTCCTCTCCTGCACTAATCTGGCTGCCGAACACTACCACATCACCCTCAGACATGCCCTGGATGAAGTGGCACTCCCCCCCATACCCCTAGCCGACCGTCGCAGACCACGGCAACCCTGTCTCACATCCCAAACGTGCTTCATCTGGCGGTGCTTTGGGTGTGCTGAACGGCTGTGGAGAAAATCAAAGCAGCCCGCAGACTTTCTCCACTTCAAATTCATGCTTAAAACTTATAACTTCACACTCCACCATACCAAAGAAGTTTATTTCATCTCCCTTGTCTCCTCCCTATCTCACAACCCCAAACGACTCTTTGACACGCAGGAAGATAAGCATTTTCTCTAGCAAGTAAAGTTGCCTTCCTCATTATCCAATCAAAACTCTGACAGAGATAACATAAGAGCTAGAGGTAAAAGCCATTATTAAAGCTATGCAGAATGGAAAAGCGCTGGGAAATGATGAATACACACGAGAATTTTACAAAGAAGTGACGAAAAGAATTTACTAAAACTAACCACAAAAGAAATCCAGCAGCTTTGTGTGGGATATATAGAGAGAATCACCCACTCCCATAAAATTCTACATTACAGAGGTTGTCTGGTTGTACATTATTGATGGTCTATCCTTAGGATAGGCCACATGTGTCACACTCAAGGTCCGCAGACCGAATCTAGCCTACTATGTCATTTTATGTGATCCGTGAGGTCCAGACACAGAAGAGCCACTTATACATCACAGGGTCCTGTGCTGTGGCGGGAAGACCCTCTGGCACATTATGGACTCTTTTGCGGCCTGCTGCTGGGTACCAGGATATTGGTCTTATATGACAATGTTGGGTGCATGCGGACTGAGTGCTGTGGTTGTTACTGTAGCCCCCGAAGTCTTTGGTGGGCACTCCCGTCTGCTTCTCTCACTGAGTCTATCCTGCAGTACAACGCTGCTTATCAGGCATCAGAACATGAGGAGGTCTGTTCATCCCGGCTGGTCCTCGCTACCATTTTACAAATGACAGTCTGTACCAGCCTGCCTGTCCTTATTCCATGAGCCTGCTGCACGGGTCATAGAATCATAGAATGGTAGATATTTGTCCAACCTTTGTTTGAACACTTCCATTGAAGGAGAACTCACCACCTCCAGTGGTTATCTGTTCCACTCATTGATCACCCTCACTGTGTCTCCTCCCTTTCAGTTTTATCCCATTGCTTCTAGTCTTTCCTTGTGCAAATGAGAATATGGCTAATCATTCTGCACTGTGACAGCCCTTCAGAAATTTGTAGACAGTAATTAAGTTTCCTCTCAGTCTTCTTTTTTGCAAGCTAAACATTCCCAAATCATTTAACCGTTCCTCATTGGATATGATTTGCAGACCGCTCACCATCTTGGTAACACTTCTCTGAATTTGCTCCAGTTTGTCTATGTCTTTTTTAAAATGGGGTGCCCAGAACTGGACATAGTATTCCTGATGAGATCTGACTAAGGAAGAGTAGAGGGGAATAATTACCTCATGTGATCTAGACTCTATGCTTCACTTTATACATCCCAGAATTGTGTTTGCCTTTTTGGCTGCTGCATCACCTTGTTGACTTATGTTCAGTCTCAGTGCATCTAACCTAAGACATAGAAGAAAACTAAAAGGAAGCCCTGTCAGTGATATCCTGTGAGTGTACAGTGTGAGATCTTGCAGAAATAACATGCTGGATTGGTGACCCCATAACACCAATTCAGAGACCATAAAACTTTCACATCCCATATCAGTAGACTAATTAAATATTTACTCCACTACTCATCCTGTTTTGCTATTGTTTTAAGTCAAATTAATCATGCCATGTCTATGCCTTTTCATATGTATGTGTATCTATCTATCTATATATGCCTCTTTGGATCCATTCCATTAAGCCTGAAGAAGAACCCTGAGTAGGTTGGAAAGCTCGGTATAACATCATGTCTTTTTGTTAGCCATTAAAAAGTATCACATCTACAAGATGACTTGGTTTCTCTTGTTGAGAACATTCACAATCACGGCAGTCTGCCTGAGCCTTGCAATGAATGTAGAGAGCAGGATAAATGACTTTAATCTTTGCTGTAGTTAACATGTGATGAAAATATATTTGTTAGGCCAGTTTCACATCTGTGTCAAAACCTCTTGCCGAAGGTACCATCACAGATGCAGCTGAAAATAGTGGAAGAAAAAGGACTGCGTGCAAGACTTCGTTTTCCATCCAAAAGTCGGCCTGCTGGGCGGACCCTATTATAGTCAATGGGGTATGCCTGGCACTGTTCGGTTCTGTCCGAAGACAGAAACATTTGGTCGCAGGGATTCCCCATTTCTGCTCCCTGAACAGAGCAGGAAAGCAGAATCCCCAGTGCAGATGTGAAACCACCCTTAGCAAATGTATTGAAATGGCAAAGGAGAGAAGTCGCCAGAGCCAAAACTCGCAGGACCACCTGAATACCTATTAATAGGCTGCTTGATAAGGTGGGAGAAACAGAGGAAGAGATTACCTGTCTGTTTACTCTAAAAGATCAGTTTATCTGAGATCTGCAGTCAGAGTGACAGGAGGGTGCACAGGCACAAGAGAGTGAAACCCTCATGGAGAAGAGCTCAACTGGAGGATTTCAAGGTACAGTACCTTGCTCTGCAAGAAACATTCCAGGAATACACAAAGTTATTGAAGGAAGCTTTATGTTCTAATAAAATTGTCGGGCAGGTGGAGGCAGCACTTTGGGAACCCAAATTTTACTCCCTCACTCCTCTGAGCAGGATTTGGTCTTCACTGTGGGGTCTCCAAGCTATTACTCGCAGAGATAGTTTCGGTTCTGTGGCTGCTGACTCTGCACAGGGCCGAGGCGTGGTGCTTGATAATGTGTACTGAGACTTGTCCTTCTAACTAGCAACGGTCAGGGCTAGCAGCACAACCTCATTAACCCCTTCCCGCTCCAGGACATACATTTATGTCCAGGAGCGTCGTGGTATTCATATAGCACAGGCGTCAGCTGTTTATTACAGCTGACACCCGTGGGCAATAGCTGAAATCGGCCGGTGGCTGATCGCGGCTATTAACCCTTTAAATGCCTCGTCAATTCTGACATCGCTGCGAGATCGGGGGAGCCGTGCAGGTGTCATGGCTGCCGGGGCCTTTTCAAAGGCCCCATGGCTGCCTTAGGGGACTGACTATCAAGCCATCCCCGTGGGGTGGCTTGATAGACTGCCTGTCAAATCGCAGTATGCTGTAGCATTACGTCATACTGCAGAAGCGATCAAAGCATTGCATGT
The DNA here is from genome assembly GCF_035609145.1 of Eleutherodactylus coqui. NCBI lineage: Eukaryota > Metazoa > Chordata > Amphibia > Anura > Eleutherodactylidae > Eleutherodactylus > Eleutherodactylus coqui. The sequence goes on along the minus strand of NC_089839.1, from coordinate 118,948,771 downwards.
TGTAGTCCCCCAGGGGGGCTTAAAAGAAAAGTGGAAAAAAAATCAATAAAGTTTTATTAATTGCAAAAAAAAAGGAAATAAAAGTTTAAATTAACTGAGGTCAAGAGCACAGAAGTCTGGGTGTCTAGTTCAGTTCAGAACAGGAGTGCAACACGTACTGGGGCTTTATCACAAAGGGTACGAACCAGTTGCCTAGGCTTCCACGATTGGGGGAGAATGGCTAATATAACCAGAGGTGTGGCAGTATTGGGGAGGGAAATTTTAAGAGCACATGCTGGCCTTTTAAGATGGGGCAAGAGCGTGCAGGAGCCCTACAGCCAGATGCCTGAGAGCCAGCAGAGGTGTGAGTGCGTCATGAAGCATGGTTCCAGCAGCAGGTGAGTAGTGCGGGCAGTAGCAAGTCAAATAAAACCAGAGGTCTAGGAAAAAGAAATCAAGTGCAGAATTTACCACAGAAAATACTGCCAGAAATGGCAATATGGTAAGACTTTAAAATCAGCGGCCAAATTGGTGAAAGATGCCAGAAAGTGTTACTGCCTGTTCTACTGGCATCAGCACTCACATCCTAGGTGCCATGATGCCAAGAGTTTGGAATGGTGACGCCGCAGCTACCAATTCGCAGGCAGCAGTCACCTGACTTCTGCTGTCAACCAAGACCAGGAGAATTGCGGGGCTGCAGCACTTGGTTGCTGGGGCAGAGGACAGATAAGTACCCTTTGTTTAACTGTTTTAGGTCTTTTGACTCTAATTTTAAAAAGTGACTTTGTAACCAGACAACACCTGTAAGTCCGTTCTGAACTGCATATCTAATTATGAAAACCCTGGCACATTGGTAGGACTGTTCAACCTATACAATGCTGTTTGAACAAGCACAGGCCGAATATCATCAGCGGTAACGTCTTACAATTGTTCCAGCAGATTTCAGACGTTAACACAAAAGTCATTTGGAATTATAAATTGTGTACATCATTCCCTAATGGCCTTAATAAATACTGAGATTTACCAGACAACCTATTTTTAATAGCACTGCCTGCTTTAAAATAAACTGACATAAATTTTTCCCCCCGCACCTGCCAGATTACAGTGCTGCAGCTTGCTGCGGGTCCAGTGATTCCTAAATAACGTAAATATGATGGTATATCTTGAACATATTCTTGGATTCTTCTAGAGAAAAAGATCAATATATTCTTCAATTCTGAACATCAAAGACAATACAGTTAGACGACTAGGTGGTTTTGAGGCATTTTTATGAACCTTTGGTAAATACTATATCACAGGTATTCTTGGATGCTTTGTTCTCATATAGTCATATTCCTTTTTGTTATTCTTAAAACCCATCAAAAGAATAGAGTCTAGTTCTCTCTTATATCTCTCAGTAGGGTCTCCCTACAACCTAACATAGCTAACGGGGTCACCTAGAATCCTTTTCATTTCGCAACGGTAGTCAGAGGAATTCAGCACCACTATCTCCCCACCTTTTGTCTGCAGGTTTAAAGGGGTTGTCCCGTGCCAAAACGTTTTTTTTTTTTTTCAATAGGCCCCCCGTTCGGCGCGAGACAAAGCCAATGCATGTGTTAAAAAAAAAACCCGTTTAGTACTTACCCGAATCCCCGCGCTGCGGCGACTTCTTCCTTACCTTAGCAAGATGGCCGCCGGGATCTTCACCCATGATGCACCGCGAGTCTTCTCCCATGGTGCACCGTGGGCTCTGTGCGGTCCATTGTCGATTCCAGCCTCCTGATTGGCTGGAATCGGCACACGTGATGGGGCGGAGCTACGAGGACCAGCTCTCCGGCACGAGCGGCCCCATTCACCAGGGAGAAGACCGGACTGCGCAAGCGCGTCTAATCGGGTGATTAGACGCTGAAATTAGACGGCACCATGGAGACGAGGACGCTAGCAACGGAACAGGTAAGTGAATAACTTCTGTATGGCTCATAATTAATGCACGATGTACATTACAAAGTGCATTAATATGGCCATACAGAAGTGTATAACCCCACTTGCTTTCGCGGGACAACCCCTTTAACTATGAGAGAGCTGTCCCTCTGCACATTCATACGTTCCTCCTTCTCTACAGATGTCAAATTCATCGTCATTGCAAAATGTTCCAGATTCAAAAGGACTCATTATTTAAAAGCATCAATATACTCATTTACACCATTTTTTGTGATAAAACAAGATTTCGCTCTTAGCCCAGTATGATCACATCCTGAAATTTCTTGTGTAACATTTCTAATAGGGGAATTAGTACATCAAAAATATTTCTTTAAATTCAAATACAATGTATACTTATGAACATCCACTAAGGCCTAAAAGTTACTAATACCAATACTTGGGGCAAACTTAAAGTCTTTATTCAAAACGCTTTTCTATGTTTTGGACAATTCATTATTCTCGATTCTAAATATCACCTATGTCTCCCTTATTTTCTGTATGTTCAGATTGTCCACTTTTCTTACCTCATCTGGTTCTAGATTTTGTTTTGTTTTGAGCCATCAGGGTCTCTTTTTCTAATAACTTTTTCTCTTATGCCTGTACAGGTGTAAAATTCTAAAAGTCAAAATAATTCATTTTTCAACTATAGTATGTGAAAGCAAATGTTGTAAGCAAAGACTCAGCTGTGGCTATGAAATGGAGGATTGGAGGAGTTAATGCTGCTGTGAGTTATTTAAGCAAATAAATTGAGTGTGGCAGAGTGCAATCGAGTGTTTTGATCTGACGTATGTTTTGCCTTAGGCTTCATGCCCACGGCCATGTCGGACTCCGCCAGCAAAATATCGCAGCGGAGTCCGACACAGCGGCCCACAAAGACCCCATACTCACCTCTGCAGATCCGCCGTGAGAGTCCTGTCCGGCGAGATAGCATGCAGCGCATGACACACCGGCGGAGGGCAGTGACGCGTAATCATGCGATACTTCCGCTGTGCTCACAGCAGAAATATCGCATGACGGACGGCTTCCGTTGACTACAATGGAAGCCGGCTGCGGTTTTTTCACGGCAAATAGAACATGCCGCAATTTCTTTTACGCGGCGGAATTCTGCGGCGTGATATTTGCAAGGCAAAAAGCTATTAGGTTCAATAGAACCTAATAGCTGCGGAATAACGCCACGGATTTACCTCATGTGAAACATGGCAGAAATCCATCCGTGCACATTAGCCCTTATTGTTTAACTTAAGTTAGGGTAAAAATTGCTAAGTAAATCTCTGCTTTTTTTATATTTATTTGTGTTTTATATCATGTGATAGTAGTCTTATAGCTTATACATTGTAACTATATTTGTCTTTCCTAGAGGTTAAGGCCTAATGTCCTGCAAATCAAGCCACCCATAGGGATGCATTAGCATCCGCAAAACAATTTAAAGCATGCAGGAGAAATCGCAGCATGCTACATTTTCTGCGGATTCCCGCATTGACTTCAATGGAAGCTGTCCGATCCGCGGCACACCCGCAGCTGACACTGTGGACTTGCTGCAGATCCATGGGACAGCAGAAGATTTTCCGGCGGCGGAAGAAAGAGGATCTGCCTGCGATGGAGAAGACTCGCGCTGGATCTGGAGAGTTGAGAAAATGTCCCATGGCCGTGGGCATCAGCGGATTCTGTATGGGATTTTGCACTCAGGATCCGTGCGTGCCATGGACATTGGGCCTAAATATATTGTGCTGAGGGGGTGTATTTAGGGGGGTTACATTGTTAAACATTGAGCTGGATCATATTTTCCTCCAGCAGGCTTCGGGGTATTATGTAGCTTCCAAATTGTATAGTGTGCACACATCATCGACCAGATCAGACACAAGCTATCAGTCTCATATCCAAAATGGCTCTCTGGGCAGAAACACCCAGATAGCCCCTTTTATTGTAAAGCATAAAACCTGCCCTTTAATGGGCGTGCAACAGATTACATCAGTAACATATAGGATTCTCATTTGTCGGATCATATAGAATCTCCTGCCTCTCTGCTCACCCTTCCTCAAGTCTTGATGTAGCTTGGACTTTGTCCTAGCTGAAGGAATTTCTGTGTGCGTGACAAGCCATTGTTTAAACAGTGTCTGTGTGGGGGGTGGGAGAGGGCTAGGAAAACACTCAGTATGTAATACTATGACCTTTAACTCTTTCCTTATGCAGCAGAGTTCCACATTAGGCTGAAGTCATTACAATAGCATAATACATTTGGTTTATACAAATCAATAGACATTTTACACTGACTAATCATCATGTCTATCACAATCCCCCCTTAAAATGTCTATCCTCTAACTCTCTATCTAATTTTCACAGTTCTCTGCGCGTGATCCTATAACTGGAGCGCGTTGAAGGTTCGTTTTAGGGTCTTCAAGGGGGTGTAGGACTTGTCCACTCCTTCTGGGGATGAATCCAGCGAACTAACTGTGGGAGTAGCTTTTCCAGCATCAGTTTCACAGGTCTCTCTGACACAGGGGATAATACAGCAGACTAGAACAGAAAAGGTAATCATCAGTTCACATACAACAGCGACGCCCGTCTGTGCCAGGATCCTTTAGCACCCGCTCATCCATGGCGAGTGCTGGTCCCAAAGGTTAGCTCTTTTTAGTTAGTGCGGTCAGCTTCTTAATGGCAACTGCGTCTTTACCTGCAGGTCACGTGTTGTCTAGGATGTAGGTACAACAAGTCTCCCCTATCATCTTACAGACACCCCCCTTCTCAGCTAAAATCATGTCCAAAGCCATTCTATTTTGAAAAGTCATAGTCGAGGCAGGTCCTAATTGGTCAGCTAGTCCCTGTAAGGCGTCTCTAGTATAATTTATAAACCACTGCTAATTATAATAAACATAATTAATCCAGTCAACGTTTATTTACCATAATGATCAGGAAAATGGACTCGAATCTAGTTTTAACTTGGTCTCTATTTTTTTTAAACTCGTCAGGTACCCCCCTTGGCTATCCTATTACGCCAATGTACACGTGTAGATCAAAACTACCACCAGGGGTCTCTCTTCTCGCTCTAGTATAATGTTACAATACTAGTAGTGTGCACAGGTACGCACGACGTGGGACTCCCTGATCTTCACCCACACCAATGTCCCTCCTGGAGATAGTCCGGATGGTGGACACGTCCAGGCCGCCTGCACTGACCCTACACTACCTAGTGACAAGACTGGAAGGAACCGTCGTACCTATGCGGAAAACAAGGATAGACCAACATGACAGGATAACCACAAAACACAGACTGAGTTGGATCGAGATAAATTAACTATTGGGGGTAACCTCATTATCCTCAATGCTGTCTGACAGGATGTGGAGGAGCATAAGGGCTTCACTAAGGCACACTCCCCTGTCCAATTACCCTCCAGGCGGGTCCTCTACCTCATGTCTCCACAAAGCCAGTAAACGTCTCCTAAGGACTGGACCTGATTCTGGATCCATTCCCCTCCTATCATACCGTAGGAGGAGCAATACCCGTTGGTGAGTTCCCCAAAAATCTCCCTCCACCCTGCCTATTTGCCTGGCAGGTGTAGTTTCCAGGGTAGTCAGTAATACTCTCTCCGGTGCAAAACACAAGTAGTTATAGAGTATTCCTTCTTCCACTTCTCACAGACAGTGTAATTAGCGGAAATGTTCGTGAAGAGACTAAGAAACCACTGTTCAGCATCTACAGGGAGATTTAGGGGGACCATCCCCGAGTGTGGTCGGGCACTACCGCACACGCAACAGTTAGACTTGTTGCTCCTGTTAGCATTGTACCTCATCAACTCCAACCAGAGAGTCTGGTCAGAGTAGCCAGTCGCTACTGTCAAGGTGTCCGCAAGAGGTAGGGTCGGCTATGATCATCATGTTCGTCAAGGTCTTTATCTTACGGCGGAGGGGGTTAATTATGGGCACGGGACTAAGTGAACGCTTCCATTCGGGTGCATCTACCATATCCCTTATTTTAAACTTCCCTTAGGGATCTGTCCTCCAGTACCGGTATGTCCCCAGACTGTAAGTTCCCCCCGTTCCTTGGGCTTGGATCTCCCATGGTTAGTGTAACAACCGCATTAAAACCAAGCAACATACTAAGTTCAGCCTTCCAATACCTGCTGTCCTTATTATTCTCAAGGAGGGTTATACGACTAATTAGGGATTTCCCGCTCTTATCTTTCTTATTTAAGGCACTTCGCGGTTTATAGGACTAGTCTGTTCCTGCGTTCCATCCCACTAATCCCCAATAACGGCAGTCTTCTCCCCAGACGTTATCAGTGGCGCAAATATATTGTATTCCCCGGGTATGTAATAACCAGCTGGACTGAGCTAAATCTGGCCTGAGGTGGGATCTTGCGCCTAGACACGGGACCACAGTACAATAGTCAAAGGAATATGCGGCTACTTGAGCATTGGACGAGTTATACCAGAAGGTAACCATACCCTCATATTCTTCCGACTAAGGATTCCAGTTGCCACCCTCCTCTCTCACTAGCCCTAACCAGAGTAATGTCTTTGGCACAACTAAGACTGGTCTCCCGGATCTGAAGCTTTCTTACAGTATGAAGCATGGATCCATGTAAGTCTTTCGGCTAGTTTCACAGCTGTGGCAGTAGTCAGAAGCACCTGGTAGGGGCCATCAAATCGGGGCTCAAGAGGGTGCTTCCTGGGGAACTTCTTGACGCACACCCAATCCCCAGGTTGCAAGATATGTGTCCCAGTGTCTGCCTTTGAGTCTGGAAGAGAACACCTGTGCATAGGCTTTGATTAGTACTTTAACAACGGAAATCACATACTCAGTCAACACATCAGATTGTAATTGTAACTACTGAGGATAGTAACGACCTAGCCTTGGGGCTAGCCCAAACAATCTCGTAGGGAGATAATGTACGATCCCCCCTGGGTTCATATCTAACACTGTATAAGGCTATTGGATGACAGTCTTTTCAAAGTGGCGTCATTTTTAAGTATCTTACTTTTTAGCTTGCCACTACGTCTCTCCACCTATCCACTACTCTAAAAATGGTAGAGTATGTAAAAGGCCTGGGATACACCCAGAGCAGACATGACATGTTACATTCACCTGCGAAGTTTATACCTCTGTCTGACTCTGAATCACTTCTGGTACCCCATATTCACAGTTTACCTCGTTCATAAGCTTCTTTGCGATTACCTACTTGTTTGCCTTGGTAACAGGGTCGGCCTCCAACCTGCAAAGACATCAACAACAACAAGCACGTATTCATACTTCCCAACAAGTGGGAGCTGAACGTAGTCAATTTGCAATCCCTGAAATGGGTAGAGTGGTCCCGGCAAGTGTGATGTGGCAAATTTACTTCTGCCCTGTCTCACCCATGGCATAGATCATGCTAAACTGGACAAATGATGCAGCAGCTACAGAGAACCCAGAAGTCGCCCATCCTCTTTCAAGCGTCGTCGTCATTGCTGCTTTACTAGGTGGGTCTTTCCGTCCATCAGCTGGGCCATCATGGGATGCAGGAACTGTGGTGGGCAAGTGCTGTTGACTGTTCACCATACACGGTCCTGTTTCTGCTGCTCCCATATTAGTCCATTTATCCTTTCCTTCCTTGCTGGCTTGTAACTGTAAAAGTCTTTAGCATATCAAAGTCCAAATTTTTGTCAATGTCCAAAGTTTTTACTACTGACTCATGCCGTCAGTATCTTTTCTTCTTTCTTCCACGGCTTGAGGGCCGCTGCCTTTGCTATGCTGTCAGCGAGGGTGTCGTCTCTCGCCTCTCCAGTGTAGGAATCGGTGCGAACTCTCAACTTTGTCAGGTAGAAGTAGGGCCTCCATGCGACTCTGTACCGCTGCACCATTCTCAATTGGTTGTCCTGCTAAGGTAAAAACTGTCTGGCCTTCCATATTGGGCCGTAATCATGAGCTATGCCAGATGCATACCAGGAGTCAGTGTAAAGGATTGCCATCTTACCTCTCGCCACTCTACTCGCCTCAGTGAGGGCCTTCAATTCCGCTTCTTGTGCTGAGACATGCGGAGGCAGAGCTTCTGCTTCTAGGACATCTTGTTGTGTGACCACTGCATATCCGATGTGGAGTCATCAATCCTCACCCTGGTACCATCTGCAAAAAGCTCAACATATGCATTATCAACAGAGGTTCCGGTAACTGTTTGCATACCTGCAGTTTCTTATTGTATTAGTACTAAATAATCGTGCTGATGTTCTATTTCACATGGATCAGAATCTTGTAGCACAGAATCATTTATTTATTTATTTATTTATTTCAACCCAATAGCTGATCTACAACACCTAGATCATCTATGACCCAGATCACCTATGCCTCCCCCCTTTTGAACCAGAATACTCAATGGAAAAAGAGTAATCGGTTCAAACTAATACAACGTTGAAAAAGGAAACCAAGAGGCACAAAAACAAGCACCTTGTAGGTCAAGGTGACATTGTATGCAGCGAAGTCTGAGCGAAAATATCCTTTCGATTTTTTTTCTTCAGGTCGCAGTTAGCCTTTTTTAACACAAGGGGGCACAACACAAGTAAAATTTTACGTCACCCAGTGTAATAGTATTTCAGGGAACGTCCGGCGTTTACCTTTCACTCTCCTGTCGGAATATAATTATAGCTTCAGTGTAGACTGACACTAGAATATACAAAAGACTTAAGGAAAAACTAAAGAATACGGATGAATTAACATCCTACTCTGGGCAATTTAGTCCCTCTTTCTCACATAAAAGGTAAAATTACTTCATCAAATTGCGTGAAAAAGTTTGCTGGGTGACTATAGGGAAATTATTCCATCTGTAGGAGCCTTCCGTAACATCATCTGTCTGAACATCCATTGAAGAAGCAGGCAGTGGAAAACACAGCCCCTGGGAACATGAGAGAGCGCCCCCTGTCATGTATTCCTGGCCTCTGTCCCCATGCATCAACTCCAATCTTCCATGCACTATAAACCAGCTTAGTCATCTACTATGTCCCAAGCTGCATCTTCACAAAGGTTTGTTTCCCTGAACTTATCACACATCCAAAGTGGCCACATCTTGGAGTGTAACAAAGTCCGGTCAAACAAAACCTTACTTCAGACAATCATGAGGTTAGCACTGGATACAGTGGCATTGGGGAATGTAGGCCTCCCAAGTGCAGCAAAATGGCCGCCAGAGGCAGAAAGGGGTGGGGCTACAAATCTCCCAGGTGAGGCAACATGGCTGCTGGAGGAGGAAGGGGCAGGACTTAGTGCTATCCCGGATTGGAATGGCCAGAAGTAACATCACACACCCTGAAAGTGAACACATGGGGGGAAAGTAATTTCAGGGTGGGGGCAGAGCTCACCACACTTGCTGCAGAAACACTGCAAGTACAGCCGCCATTATAGGGAGGGGCTGTAGTCAACACAAAGGCATTACAGTGTTCATGATACAGTCAATACACATCTCCCACTATACTTTCTCATCTTGAATCGCTTTCCTACATTATACCTCCTCCTATCAATCTAAAAACACCTTTCTTTCTGCTTATCTGTCCATAACCCGACATTTCTTTCTGCAACTTTTCCTGATCCTTTTCTTTGTAAAACATTTCTACATGTTTTACATATTCCAAAACATCCTGTACTGATCCCTCATTCTATTCTGCCTGCTTATTCTATCCTATTTGAACTTTCTAGACACAGTAAAACTCCTTTACTAAATTCCACCTCTTATATCCCTCGTATATCACAATGCACATTAACGCTACAAAACACAAGACAAAGGGAACAGAAGGGTTAATTGGGAAATGCTTTCAGTGGCTTAACTTCAGTCCACTCTCTTATCAGCAACCCTCCCCAACAATAAACACTGCACATTAATTCTATAATACCGAACAGACAGGATTACTGGAGAATACCCACAACGGCTCAAGGTATATATCTCACCTACCTTTGCAACAACCCACCCTCTACTAGTAATCCCCAACAGCACTCCCTGCACACAGTCTGGACAGGACATTTAGCTATACACAGAGACTGATGATTATTTTCAATGACCAAAACCTCAACAATATCCGGAGACTTCTGCCATCACACCACGGCTATAATTCCCGCGTATATACCTTTCCACATATGAGAACATAACACGCTCAATCATACAGGTGCATACGCGTATCATAAATCTTCCTAACCTCACACTAGTTACCTAGGAGTAAGTGTCTCTCTCTGGCGTGTTCCCTCAGACTTAAACAGCCAAGTCTGCCCGTCTGACACATTAACCCTCACAGAATTTGTCTCTTGGTCTTGTATACACAATTTTTAACCGTCTCAGACATAATATACCCAGCATACATAATACCCCTTAGGCAGGTTAAAACTGTGTTTTTTTCCGAGTAGAAAGAACTATATTACCTGCCTTTCATTGATTTATCACTCTGGATCAGAAACAGGCAGATTAGCAGTTAGAAATCAGCTCACATCGGTAGATTTTACATAAAGCAATCTTACCGTGTTCTGTAGATTTTCGGGCCCCTGAGTTCTGCGTGCTATTTGCCGATCTCTGTATTTTCCAGAATGAAAGAAATCAAAATCTCCGCTCGGCTCACCCAGAGACGCCACTGAGCTGGATCATATTTTCCTTCAGCAGGCTTCGGGGTATTATGTAGCTTCCAAATTGTATAGTGTGCACACATCATTGACCAGATCAGACACAAGCTATCAGTCTCATATCCAAAATGGCTCTCTGGGCAGAAACACCCAGACAGCCCCTTTTATTGTAAAGCATAACACCTGCCCTTTAATGGGCGTGCAACAGATTACATCAGTAACATATAGGATTCTCATTTGTCGGATCATATAGAATCTCCTGCCTCTCTGCCCACCCTTCCTCAAGTCTTGATGTAGCTTGGACTTTGTCCTAGCTGAAGGAATTTCTGTGTGCGTGACAAGCCATTGTTTAAACAGTGTCTGTGTGGGGGGTGGGAGAGGGCTAGGAAAACACTCAGTATGTAATACTATGACCTTTAACTCTTTCCTTATGCAGCAGAGTTCCACATTAGGCTGAAGTCATTACAATAGCATAATACATTTGGTTTATACAAATCAATAGACATTTTACACTGACTAATCATCATGTCTATCACAACATTGTGACATTTAAAAACTTGAATATTTTGCTAGTGTGTTAAATCGCCAGTGTCTTGCAGAGCTGATTAAGGGCAAGATTACCTAATCAAGGTGTAATAAATAACATGTGTTGAGCTTGCTGTGTCCAAACAGAGGATTCATTGGAGGAATTACTATTGTGAGCTAGTTAAACAAACAAAAAAGCTAGAGTAGTAGCATGCAAGTGTGTATTTTGATCAAAAATGTGTTTTGTCTTAAGTGAGTGTCTTAAGATTGAGTGACTTTAGAGTCAGGGACTTTAGAAAGCAGTCACATATCTTTTTGCTGTTATTTTTCACATGTATAAATGACTTGATTTTTATCCATAATATCTCCATTTAGAATGTGGTCCATGATTTATAGTGCTGCCCAGTGTACATTTTGTGCCTTGAACAGTTGTTTGAAGGTGCATACTACTGTACAAGATGTGTGCATGTTGCACATGCGCTTTTGGAAGCCCTTGGATTTAAATGAGCCGCTTGCAATACTAAGGCCTCATGTCCACGAGGACAGATCCGCAGCGGATCACCCGCACGCGTGATCCGCGCCCCCATAGGGATGCATTGGACACCCGCAGATAATTAAATACCTGCGGATGTCATTTTCCCCTGAGGCGCGGATTGCATTTGCGGGAAAACACCCGCAGCATGCTCCATTTTAGTGCGGGTCTCCCACGCGGACGGCTCACGCAGTCTCCTATTAAAGCATATGGAAGCCGTCCAGATCCGCGGCACACCCGCAGCTGTATTCCTGCCCTCTGGCGCGGGAGCGCGGGAAAGCAGGAGTTCAAAAAAAAAAAGAGTGCACGGCGCATGTGCGTGGCACGCTGCCGGCGTGCCGAGCACATCTGCCGGCCCGAAGAAAGCAGATCCGGCCGCGACTGAGGGCAGATCTTGCAGCGTCTGGACAGGTAAGTAATTCTTATTTTTAGGCCTCATGTCCGCGGGAAAGGGGGGATCCGCTGCATTAAGATTCTGCATTAAGAATCCGCAGCAGGCCTGATTTACCCCGTGGACATGAGGCCTAAGAGCCGTTGACAGTGTGGAAACCAGTTTTCTGCTCACTGAGCTAACACTTGCTAGGGCAGATGTGGGAGTGGATAGCAGCATGGAAGTGCAGAATGAGCAGGCAGCTACCTGGGTGACAGAAGGAGGAGTAGAGGGAAGAGATCCAGAGAGGCTAGTCCTGAACTGGCACACCCAAACAAATTAGCAAAGTTGGTAGATAAGGGGAATGCCATTACAGGGTTAGCACTGCTGCAGTATGACATGCCCTCTGACCACTAGGGGGATGCCTGCTTCAGTAAAAATACAAATAAGAGCACAAGGCAGGCTAAACAGCTTCTGGTAGTAGGGGATTCAACTGTTTGGGGGACAGGCAGAGCAAATGTTGAAAAGTTTGACTTCTTGGTGCTCGAGTTCAACATTTCTCAGATTGGGTTGACAGATTACTGGGAGGGGCTGGTGAGGATCCATTGGCCATGGTGCACATTGGCACAAATGACAAGGTTAAATGTAAATGGAAGGTCCTTAAAAGTATGGAAGGCCAAGGTCCTCCAGAATAGTATTTTCCAAAATACTACTGGTACCACATGCTTTACTAGAAAGGCAGCAAGAGATTAGGGAGGTATACAAGTGCTTCAAGAGCTGGTGTAGGAAGGAGGGGTTTGGGTTCTCGGAGAATGGGTTCTTGACATTGCTGTTGGCTACAGGTTCTACGGTAGGGATGGGCTGCATCTCAATGGGGAAGTTACAGCTGTGTTTCGGGAGAAAATGGTGAGAAGGTTTGAGGAGTTTTAAACTAGTGACTGAGGGGATGTCAACCACGGAGACAGAGGGGAAGATAGTGTAGACAATGATCTGAGACTAAGTAATAAAAATGGGGGGTTGAAAAATAGGAGGGATTAGTACAGCTAGAACTGGCTGAACAGTTAATAGCAACACATTAAAAGCAAACCTCTGAACTGCATAGTGACTAATGCTAGAAGTCTAAACAAAAAGGTTGAGAACTAGAAGTAATACTCTCTGAGGAAAACTATGACATAGTGGGAATAACTGAGACATGGTGGGTGGTTATCTGACAAGATTACATTTTGTTCAAAAGAGATTGTAAAAAACTGAAATTGGGAGACCTTTGTCTCTATGTAAAGTCCTGCTTAGAGCCCACACTACATGAACATATATCTGAGGCAAATGAACATGTGAAGGATCTATGGGTAGAAATACATGGAACGAAAAACAATAATAAAATCCTCAGGAGTTTGTTATAGGTCACCAAATATAAAATAATCCACTGAAACCTATTTTTAAGGCAAATAGATGAAGCAGCACCTTCTATCTAAGGGTGTATGCTATTGGGACACTGCATTTTTTTAATTTTAACCTCTTTAATGTGGCTCTGCACTTCTTCCTGGGTTAAACTCGTGACATTTAGTGGGGAGTTTATTTTATTGCTCAGCATTTCATATAACATTTCATTTTCCTCTGTGAATACACTAGAGAAAAAACTATTTAATAGATTTGCTTTCTCCTCTTCACCCTCTACAGTTTTTCCTACATTATTTATTAAAGGGCCAACACCTTCAGTAGTAATCTTTTTACTATTCATATAATTGAACAACAGTTTAGGGTTAGTTTTACTCTCTTTGGCAATGAGTCTCTCTGTCTCTATCTTTGCTGCTTTTATCTGCTTTTTATTGTTCAATTAGTATTTTTATTAGAAACTTTGTGCAATACAACTTTTGCAGTAGACATAAAAATCACCAAAACATTACTTTCATGTATCCAGTATAATAGCAAACATACTAAAAATTGGTAGACAATACTTTAAAGTAGTTAAATCACCTCTATGCAGGTCTCCCATTTTACTACTTTACTAACCAGGATAATCAAGCCGGCTTTTGGGAGCTGAGTAGAAAGGAAAAAAGCAATAACATATATCCATACTTCCATAAGCTTATGAAAGTGGAAAGAAGCAAAAGATTCCTGCGCTCAGGGTAACATGAAGAGAGAACACCTTGTCAAAAGGCCAAACGTGGGTATGGTCAAGTGCAATAACTTTTGAAATGAAATGAAGAGACTTGTCAGTGATGACTTGAAAAAGTGGAGCTTTATTGAACAGGAAAAAGTAGTGCAATGCGTTTCAGAGCTCTCACAGCTCCTTTCTCAAGCACAATACAACCCGTCGAACGCTGTTCCTGTTTCTTCAAGAGTTCACAAATACGAGGGCAAAGCCACCAGATATGCGTGAGAGGTTTCCGGGTAAAACCTGTCCAGACGTGCAGGAGTGGGATACCACCTTGTTATCACTTTATAGTTCAGCTCTTGGTTAATGCCAGAGGCCATCATCTTATGAGTAAGGTAAAAGGACTTGGTCCATTCCCTCTCCTCCAAGATCCATCCCAATTCCTTTTACCATGACCTCCTGAATCCCCTCCCCGGATCCCGGTCTCCCTGGCCACCAAGATGCCATAGACCGCGGTGATCTTCCCCCTCAGGCCGACGTGGGCCTTCACACATCTCTCCAAAAGGAGTAGATGGTACAATCAGATCCAAGATTGGTCCCAGAGCACATACATAGTGCCCCAGCTGGAGGTATCGAAACCATGCACCTGCCACAGGTCCCCCCTCACCCAAAATCATACTGACTGGAAAAAGTCCGTCCTTGTTGGTTAGATCCCGTACTCACTGGAGCGGAACCCCCAATTTGTCCAGTAGAGGTGGACCCGTATCTCCCTGGGGAAAGTTCAGATTCCCCCACAGAGGCATCCAAGGGCCCTGAGCTGTTATCAGATCAACCTTATGTGCAAAACTATCCCAAATCTTCAGGATTGAGCCCAAAAAGGGCGAAACCCTGATTCCCCATTGTCCCAGTCCCCTCTTAAGCCAAAAAAGTCCCTGAACCCGTCGCAGGGAAAAACTATGTTCCAGCTGAACCCAAAATTTGGAAGACCTGCCAAGTACCAGGTCCAAGACAGTCTTGCAGATTGCCTACCTGTAGTAGAGTAGCAAATCGGGCAAACCTGGCCCCCCCTCTCCTTTCATCGAGTGAGCACTCTGTAACTAAGACACGCTTTAAGCTCACCCCACACAAAACATGTCACTGCCTTTCATAGCTTAATAAAATAATTTTGCGGGATCTGAATGGGCAGAGCTTGAAAAAGGTAAAGGAGTTTGGGGAGGGAATTCATATTAATGGAGTTGATTCTACCGAACCAAGAGAGGGTCAGTGGACGCCACCTTTCTAAATCTTTCACAATAGAGGAGAACACGGGCTCAAAATAAGATCAAATAGTTTCTCTGGGTCTGAAGAAAGGAAAACTCCTAAGTATTTGATGTGGTCCTCCCGCCACCTCAAGGGGAACAGGGACCTAAGGTGTGAAATTTCCAAGTGGGGAGTGTAATATTCAGAATTTCTGATTTATACAGATTAATTTTAAAATTACTAACCTGGCTATATCTATCAAATTCTTGCAGTATGGCTGCCTGCAGACAGCCGGGTCAGATCCCGCTGCGAGAATTCTCGCAGCGGGATGCGGACCTGTGCCCCTGCACGGCCCTCTGGCTTACCCGCTCCAGGCGTCTCCTCTCTGCGCTGTGTGCCGGCTGCCGCTCAGCCGATGCATACGCAGAGAGGAGCCGCCCCGTTACCACTGACATTTCTGTGCGGGCCTCTGCGAGACTTGCACAGAAATAGAACATGCTGCGATTTGTTTTCCGAGTGTGTTTTCACGCGGACAAATCACGGCTGTCTGCCTAGGATTGCGTGATCTAATGCAATCCTATGCAGGCGGGCACAGGTGGAAGTTCTGAGGGAAATCCCACTGCGGAATTTCCGCCCGTGTGCAGGGGGCCTGTAGCAGGTAAAGCCTGGCTGGGATTTGTAATATATACTAAGAGGTTATCAGTGAATAATGCAACTTTGTGTTCATTTGTAGCTGCCCTAAAACCCTGAATCTACCATTTTCCCTGATGGCATTAGCTAATGATTTCTTAACTTGAACATACAGGGTTGTGGAGAGTGGACACCTCTGCCTCATGACATTTCTGATATTGATTGGGGTAGAGAGCTTCCTATTCACCCGAACCTGTGCTGTGGAGTTATTATAAAGAGCCATTATCCAGTTTATCAATCTATTATCCAGACCTATTTTCCTCAGTGTGACCTCGAGAAAAGCCAAACTCACCCGATCAAATGCCTTCTCAGCATTCACTGAGAGAAGGCATAGGGGACTGTCTGCTGCCCACACCCTGCCAATCAATGAGAGGGTCCGTATCGTATTATCCCTAGCCTCCCTCCCCGGAACAATCCCCACCTGGTCTTTTTGGATAAGTTCAGAAACCAGGGGCCTTAAACGCGTAGCTATGTCCACATTCCATAGGGAGATTGGGCGATAGTTCCCACACAACATTGGATCTCTACCCGCTTTCGGAAGAACTGTGATGATGGCTTGTAACGCTTGGCGTGGGAAGGAACAGCCCCCTGAAACCCCATTAAAGGCCCTTTTTAAAATAGGAGCAATAAGATCCCCACAGGTTTTGTAGAACCTGGGGCGTAAAACCGTCAATACATGGGCTCTCCACTATTTTCAGGTACTGAATCTCTCCCAGTATTTCTTGTTCCGAAAAGTCTTCTTCAAGCATCGTCGAGCTCTCTGGGCGGATCGGTGCCGGGGCATAGCTATTTGAGTACTGGTCCACCACTGATGAGTTACCCCCCTATGAGTTTACCCATGACCTTATCTTTAACCTAAAGCTCGTCATAATATTTCCTGAAACACTTCAGGATATCGCCTGTCGCATGTACCTTCCCTTTATCCTTTGAGTTCAACACAAAAATATAGGACTGGCTTTCCTGCGGATTCAAAGATCTCGCTAACCAGGCACTAAATTTGTTCCTGTACTCGTAAAATGCACCCCTTATTCTGTCCCTCATGCACAAATGGGCTCTATCCATTATCCCCAGCATCAGGCCTTAGATTTGTTTGCCTGCTCCACCTCGTCCAGCTGACCTATCAGGTCTGTCAATTTTCTCGTCCTCTCCTTCTTAAGTTGTGACCTGTGGGAAATAAATATACCCCTCCAAACACATTTCAATGCCTCCCACTGGATGGTCGGGGAAGTTGTGTGCAACTTATATACTTCCACAAAGGCTTCTATGGACTGTCTGATCTTTTTAAGGCAGCAGATGTCGCCCAAAAGATTATCGTTATGTCTCCATGAATTTAACCCCTCCACCAATTCTTGTCCCATAAGGGCCCCATAGACAGGTGCGCGGTCCAACCATATAAAATTACCCATAGAGCATCTAGGGGCCAAGTCCAGAAGACCATGGGAAATACAAATGTAGTCCAACCTCTCATAACTATTATAGGTGGTGGAGTGGTGGCTGTAGTCCTTGACCCCTGGGTGGAGTAACCTCAAAAGGTCAATGAGTCGCAACTCTGTCAACCGTCTCTTTAGTCTACGCACAGCCGCCAAGGAGGACCCAGACTTACTCGAGAAGGTATCCAGACCGGGATCCAGGCCAAGATTGAAATCCCCTTCAAGAACGATGCTGGAACCTGCAGCGAACTGAGTCAGATCTCCCAATATGCGGCAACCAAACGGGACATGATATGTGTTGGGAAAATAAACGTTAGCTACTGTCAATATACGGCGTACCAGCTCTAGTTTCAAGAATATATATGTACCCTCGTTGTCCACTTTAGAGGCTATAATTTTGTCTGGAGGACTCTTATGGATTGCTATGGAAACTCTGCATATCCTCATTTCAAGGTGTACACTATGAAATCAACTTGTGTCATATTTGTTGTTACCTTTTGGGATATGGCCCTTCCTGTAGTGAGTCTGCTGAAAGAGCGCTATCAGGATCCGTTTTTTGTGCATATGAGCCAGGATCTGGCCCCTGTTTGCAGGTATGTTCAGAACCCTGGTATTATAAGTACAAAATGAGAGGCTAGTCATGGGGGCGATTTAATTACTTGAAAATGTCTCGCCATGGCGACTGGGGTGTGAGGCATTAGTAAGAAAGAGAAAAGAGGAGAAAGTAGGGATAGAAAAGGAGGTGAGGGGACCAGTGGAAGGTGACAGAAAACATACATTCTGTCGATTGGGAGGTAGAATCCCAATCTCGCAGGGTGGGATACCAACCTAAGGTCAGCTGCAGATGACACAAAAGTGACGTTAACCCAAAAGAGAGGGAAATTGAAGCTGCCAGGGCGGACCAGGCACCCCCGCCATCCCGCCAGAAACCATATTCTCAAATCAATTACTTTGCTATAACTAACTCTCGCAGAAAGCAGATAGAAAAAGAGAGCAGAGCTAGCTGTTAGGCACTGCTCCCACAATACCTAAAACGGTCTAAGACCAACCGGTAAAACTCCTATAGTAAAGCATTGCATTAGAACATCAAAACCATATCGCAATAACCATATGCAATCATATGGGACATTAGTATGGGCATTGTATACACCTCTTGGAGGTAGCACCTCCTAATAAAACATTTAACCACCAGCGGGAAGATTTGTTAAGATGGCTTCTGTTTCTGGGCCGATGAGGCCTAACTTCATGCCAGGTCTCCCTCGGGGCAGCAACGGGTAAAGCTAGTATAGGCGGCGAATCTGGAATCTCCAGCATAGGTAGTTCTAGTGCCCCCAAGAACCCTCAGAATATCCTCGGGAAATCTGAAAGACATTGATCTGCCATTTTTTGTGGCGTTGAGTTGGAAGGGATAGCCCTACCTGTATATTATATTATTAGCTTTAAGAACCTCCAGTATTGACTGCACTGCTCTGCGTAGCTGCAAAATGCACCGAACCAGGTCCGGAAACACTGCAATAGGCGCGCCATTATGAGTTAGTGTCCCTCCTGCATCGGGCGCTTTTCATGATGGCCTCATTATCTTTGAAAAAATGAATGTGACACACTACATCTCGCGGCCTGCGTGGGTCATCTGGTTTAGGACCCAAAGTCCTATGTATATGATCTTTTTCAACTGGATGTTCTGGATTGTGCTGCAGCAGGGAGCTAAAAACATTACAGGCCCAATCCTCTAGTTGTGCTGGTGTCACTTCTTCTGGTAGGCCTTGATTGCGCAAATTGTTGCACCTGTGGAGGCTTCCGAAGTAGCACTGGATCGTTGCCGGTTCCTCCTCCACTGGAGATCCTCTAGTAAGCTGGATTTCCAGTCGGGTGTAGCGAGAGCACAGCCGGCACACATCCTAACTCGCCATTAGCAAGCTCCGCCTCCTCTTATCTGATATTTACATAATTATTTGAAAGACGAATGTAAATTTATTGTATTATGGTCACTATTTCCCAGGTGCCCCTTAACGTGCACCTGTTATTCTGTCAGGTCTGTTGGTTAATATTGAGTCCAAATAGCCTTCCCTCAAGTTGTGTCCTGTACAAGTTGGATAAATTAATTATCTTTAGTTATTGAAAGAAACTTGTTATCTTTATGAGATCTGCAGGTTTCAGCTTCCCAGTTTATAGCTTGACTAGCTTACCCGTCGCGCGTTGCTGCGAAGACAGACAGACATACATTCGTTTTTATATATCTAGATAACAACCAATCACAGCTCCCGTTTCTGTGAGAATATTAGATTCCGTATGCAAAATTTGGACGCTAACTCTTTTGCGCATAGAATTGAATAATCGAGTTGGAACCCATTAACTTTTCCTATTTATGACATAATCAATGCACGTGCCAAATTTCAAGTTTCTATGACATCGGGAAGCGAGAAAATTAGATTCCGCACGTAAAATTTGGACGCCAATTCTTTTGCGCCTAGAATTGAATAATCGAGTTGGGACCCATTAACTTTTCCTATTTATGACATAATCAATGCTCGTGCCAAATTTCAAGTTTTTATGACATTGGGAAGCGAGAGAATTCGATTCCGAACGTAAAATTTGGACGCTAATTCTTTGGCGCGTAGAATTGAATAATCGAATTGGGACCGATTAGCTTTTCCTATTTATGACATATTCAATGCTCGTGCCGAATTTCGAGTTTCTATGACATTGGGAAGCGAGAAAATTAGATTCTGTACGTAAAATTTGGACGCTAATTCTTTTGCGCATAGAATTGAATAATCGAGTTGGGACCCATTAGCTTTTCCTATTTATGACATATTCAATGCCCGTGCCAAATTTCAAGTTTCTATGTGAGAAAATTAGATTCCGTACGCAAAATTTGGACGCTAACTCTTTTGCGCATAGAATTGAATAATCGAGTTGGGACCCATTAGCTTTTCCTATTTATGACATATTCAATGCTCGTGCCAAATTTCAAGTTTCTATGACATTGGGAAGCGAGAAAATTAGATTCCGTACGTAAAATTTGGACGCCAATTCTTTTGCGCCTAGAATTGAATAATCGAGTTGGGACCCATTAACTTTTCCTATTTATGACATATTTTTTCCTATTTATGACATAATCAATGCTTGTGCCAAATTTCAAGTTTCTATGTGAGAAAATTACATTCCGTACGCAAAATTTGGATGCTAATTCTTTGGCGCATAGAATTGAATAATCGAGTTGGGACCCATTAGCTTTTCCTATTTATGACATAATCAATGCTCGTGCCAAATTTCAAGTTTCTATGACATTGGGAAGCGAGAAATTAGATTTTCCGTACGTAAAATTTGGGCGCTAATTCTTTTGCGCTTAGAATTGAATAATCAACTTGGGACCCATTAGCTTTTCCTATTTATGACATAATCAATGCCCGTGCCAAATTTCAAGTTTCTATGACATTGGGAAGCGAGAAAATTAGATTCCGTACGTAAAATTTGGGCGCTAATTCTTTTGCGCTTAGAATTGAATAATCGAGTTGGGACCCATTAACTTTTCCTATTTATGACATAATCAATGCTCGTGCCAAATTTCGAGTTTTTATGACATTGGGAAGCGAGAAAATTAGATTCCGTACGTAAAATTTGGACGCTAATTCTTTTGCGCATAGAATTGAATAATCGAGTTGGGACCCATTAGCTTTTCCTATTTATGACATAATCAATGCTCATGCCAAATTTCATGTTTCTTCGACATTGGGAAGTGAGAGAATTAGTGGCAATGATGGAAATCGAACGATCTACGTGGGGGGTCGTAACCGTCGACGACGCTCGCGCACGCGCCATTTATCATAAAATATTTGTACTATGCCTATAATCTTCCCAGGAGTGTACTCAACAACTTCCCAAAGTTTCATGGCGATCGGATGAATGGTGTAGTAGCGCATAAAGGACAAACAGACAGACAGACACACACGCAGACATACATTCAATTTTATATATATAGATGAGATGCTTACCGGCTGTTTCTATCTTCTGCCTTTAGCCATTTCTGTTCACTTCGATTGTAGCAGGGGTCCCAGTTGCTGAGGGGAACCAGGAAAAAGGCTTGTAGCTTGACATGACTTTCTGCGTTTAGGAGAGTGGCAGCTCGCTTGGCATCAGCATCTGCCTCTCTGTTTCCCTGTGCAACAAGTGAGTCTCCCTTCTGTCCTCCTTTTTAGTGAATGACCCACGCCTCTTCTGACAGTTCCAAAATTAAAGGACCATGCTTCACTTCTTGACTTGCTGAAGGGATCAGACTCTTTTCTTTTTTCAGGGCACCATGAAGATGGAGTGTGAGGAAGGCATACTTTGATTCAGTGAAGATATTGACTTTCACCCCCGCTGTAGGACTCTGATAAGTGCAATACGTTCTGCCTTTTAAACGGAAGTTCCTTTGGGCAGGGGTTCTGCTTTTGTAGTAGTCTGTAGGGTGACCACTGCATATTCAACATAGCATATGCCTTCATCCATGAAGCTGCTACCATCTCTGTACTATTCAACATCAGGAGCTTTAAGAGGTGTATCCTGTAGATCAGAGGGCTACTAAGACTTCATCCATCACCTCACAGCAGTTATAGTCAGGGGTTTCAGTTCTGGTTGGCAACAGAGTTGCTGGATTTAGAGTAGTACACACTTCCAACTTCAGACTTGAGTTTTCACATAGGAGGCCTTGATACTTGATCATGCAAGCATTTGTCAGCCAGTGGTGACCTTTGGTGTCCATCAGAGTTAGGACAGAAGGTGGCACTCGTACTGCAAGATCTTGACCCAGGGTTAGCTTTTCTGCCTCCCTGCCAGTGCTTTCAGGCAGGGAGGCCATCCCATGGCTGCATTATCAAGTTGCTTGGAGAAATAGGCAACAGATTGATGCCATGATCCCATCATCTGGGTGAGAACGCCGATCACCAGTCCCTTCTTCTCATGAACATACAGAATAAGCGGTTTCTCCAGATTAGGCAAGGCCAGCGTGGGTGCTTTTAGCAACGCTTGCTTGATGTTGTCATAGGCCCTTGTATGTTCCTGCTTCCAGCAGAAGGTGGCATCTTCACCTCCCTTTGTAACTTCATAAAGGGGTTTGGCCATTTCAACAAGGTCAGGTATCCATATTCTGCAGAAACTGGCAACTCCAAGGAATTCTTTGACTTTTTCTTCTGGTGGTTGGTACAGGGATATTGCATACGGCCTACTTTCTTTCAACTCCCAGTTGTACCTTCCCTTGTGGTATATGAAATCCCAGGTATTTGACAGTTGCTTGGCAGATTTGTGACTTTGTATCTGGCTTTATAGAGATGACGAAGCGCTGTCTAGTGTCTTAGTGTTCTGCAGACTTCGTTCAGAGGTAGATTCAGTTATGAGGAGGTCATCCACATACTGTAGCAATAGATTGCCTGGCTGGGAAGGGAGAGAGAGATTCTTCTTAGGTCAATAGCAAGAGTTTCTCTGAAGAGTGTGGAGTTTTTAAGCCCTTGGAAAGCAAACATAAACTGACAATCCTCTGTCAGCCTGACGGTGAAGAAAGCGTATTTCAAATTCAGCTCAGTAAAGTGAGTAGCTTCTCCTAGTATCAGTAAAAGCAGTGTGTACGGGCTGGGCACTGTATGATGCAAAGTAACCACAGCTTGATTCGCTGCTCTGAGATTCTAGACTCGGTGATGCTCTGTTCTTCTAGGTTTCCTTATAGGCCGGAGAGGGGTGTTCCAATGTGATTGGCATCTCTTCAGGATACCGTACTTCAGAAACTTTTCCAGATGCACTATAATGCCCTGGCAGGCCGCAGATGGTAGGTGGTATTGCTTGATGGACATCGGTTGTGCCCCTGGCTTCAGCTGCACTGCGACTGGAGGTATATTCTTGTTACATAGTCGGGTGTGGAACCAGTGTGTCACCCTTCTGGGCAGGAAAACCACTCAATGAAACTGACAGCTGACCCAGAGACTGGATACTCACTCCTCAGTGCGTAGCTTTGTACGAGGTGGAAACTAGGACTGAGCTAGCCCTGCACTGGTGAGGAATATGAAATCCCTGCCTAACAGAGAGCAGGGTCATCGTCCTGACAAGGATGTCCCTGAGCTGGAACCTGGGTGCGGACTAACCCTGTCTCAACCCTAACGCCAGAACGGGTGATACTAAGCAGTAACAGAAGTCTGGGTGAGACTAGGTAACAGAGAACCTGGAAGGTGCAAAAGTGGCAAATAGCTACAGCAGACTGGAGATCAGTAGCAACAGGGATCACTGTAGAAGCAGTATCTACAAGCTGTCATACAATTCTGAGCTAGTCCTCGTGGACTATCTTCCGCCCATACTCCTAGCTGTTTAATTGCTAGGTCCAGGTGGGACTTCAGTGATCTGGCTCATGAGTGACAGTAAACAATCTCCATTCTTCCTCCTGAGGCACTGTGAGTGAGAGGATGTGGGTGGGAGTTTTTACAAGTTGTAAAGGCATCTGTCCTTCTGGTTCAAAGGACACTTGGGCCTGTAGTTTTTTCATCATATCCTGTCCCAATTTTGGTATTGGACACTCCGGTGGATACAGCAATTGATGAGTGACTTCTTTCCGTTATAAGTGAATATTCAGCTCTGGTATCAACCATAAAGTTCACAGAATGACCCCATACATTTACTCTGTACGTAGGTTCCTGGGGGCCCACCTGGTCATCCTCATCCAGCATTATCTTCATACAGCAGAACAATAAGAGCAAAACAAGATGGAGGTTATGGGGGCGGATCTGAATGGCTCGGCAATGTGCTAATTTCTGGTAGCAGTCATTTTGGGCCTGGTCGCTTCTTCTTTCTCTACCTGTATGACCAGAAGAAGTGAGGGGGCAGTCTCTACTCCAGTGACCATGTTTCCTGCACCTTCTGTATTGGTCTCCATCAAGGGGGCGGTGTTGGGGCCCATTCTTCTGTATGTATGAAGGAGGTGGGCTGTTTTGGGTGTTGTACAGGGGTGGGACTGTCTTGACTGGATTGCTGCAGGCCATCTTTTTCATTTTTGACAGTCTTTTGTCTCCAGTCATTGTGCACTGTAGCTTTCTTCTAATGTCACTATTAGCATCCCTTCTGTGCCTCCAGAAATGTGGGATTATAGCCTGTGAGTAACTCCCTAAAACTTGTGTCAATACAGCAACATTTCCCAATACTAAACAGAGTACGAAGAAGGTATGGACAAACCTCTTTCTGATAATTTTTAATTAACATTCCTATTTGCAAAAGCTTATAATAAAGATAGTATAATTCACTTTATTATAAGTTCATTTTCATTACAAGTTTCTATTCAATTAACGTAAGCGAGTACTGCAGCGAGACGTCTGCAGTACAAGGTCAACACATATTCCTTCTCTTGCTGAAAGTATCTGTAAGGCTGAAAAGGGGGGGCCAAGGTGGAGCTGTAGCTTTGTTATCAGAGGTTTGCGAGAATCAAGCACATCCTTTAACGATTTCTAGATGTAACTCCATTTAATGCTAGTGTAGCCTACATTCCCCTTTTTTATACATATGTCTATTATCATACATCTTTTTCCTATATTCATCCCAATTTGACACAAGAACACTCTTGCACTCTGTCACGACTATCAAATTATTATATAATAATCCTTTCTCTCTCTCTCTGAAAAATTTTCTACTGCTGTCTGCTATCTTCTGATCTGTATCAATGCTACTGTTACCCATAGTGACCTGTCCTTTCAGTGTGGAAGATACCTGACACTTGTATGAAGGAGACAATACATACAGCAAATATAGGTGTTAAGAGACAACACAACAGCAAGACATACAGGAGAAATGGTGGTTATTTGTCACATATGACAGACACCTGTTAATGGGAATTTTTTTCCCCACAGATTCTGCATGAACTTGTTTCATGATATTGAGGGACATAACAGGCAGAACAGGCTGCAGGGCCATGACTGGCACTGAAATGGCCACCGTGGGCATGGCCTGACTGGGCGATGGTAAGGGGTGGGTCTGCACACTAAACACGTATCAAGGTATGCAGACTGCTACTGGCTACATTAACAACACAGCCATCTAGGGGCAGGGCAATAGGGAGGAAACACCCTCCATGACACATTCAGGGTGGAGCCCTCAGATGGTGAAGAAAGGCTGGCCTTCTTTGTCTTTCACACAAAGCACATGTAACAATCACCATCTTGTAACTACAACTATTTTTTGTTGTCTAATTTTACATTATCAACTTTATAATACCATTTACTGAAATTCTGCAACATACATTCCAAAGGTGACACTTGAGATAGTATTCAAATCCTTGATAGATCCCATCTACCAACCTTATTTACTTCAAACTAGCAAGGTTCATTAGCAAATATCTATGAACCGTACTACGATGACCTGCAATCATTGTTATTACTCAAGACGTCTTCACCTTGAATTCCCTTCAAGTTACTAAGGTCTGTCTAGGGTGTGGCCGGGGCCCTACTTCTGTCCATACGGGACAGGTCGTTTACTTGCAATGGCCTCTATTCCATTACTACCATACTATCTCAGAATATATTATTTTAGAATGCTGTGTCTTACCTTTTGTAGTTGCCCTCAAATGAATGTCACCATACACCGTCCAGTTCCTGGGATCCGTCTCAGAGTTCCCTTTATTCCGCTGGGAGGCAGACAGAGACATCCCATAAGAGTTTCCCCTCGTCCCAGAGAAATCTCTGAGTGGTACCACGATGGTTAAATCTCACTAAAACGTCTCTGTCCCCCAACCCAGGGAAGTCAGGTGGCAAAAAGCCGTCTCCATCAAATATCAAATCCTAGATGAGGTTCCCAGATGAAATACGACATTTGACAGAACAACTCAGGATCTCCTCAGGAAATGGAGTTTATTTTATGTGCCCACAGACCCTGGTAAATTCGCATTTTTCACCCAGAGTGATTACTCCAGTATTAGCCGACCCGAGTATAAGCCGAGTCAATAAGTTTTACCACAAAAAACTGGTAAAACTTATTGACTCGAGTATAAGCCAAGCTATACACGAGTATATACTGGGTTAAAAAAAACCCTCCATACTCACCTCCCAGCCGGCATCTGTGTCCCCAGAGACGCTGCGGAAGCTGCTTCAATTTCTGTGTTCCGGCGGCGGTGTGGCAGGCTGATGGAATCCTCTCCGCTGTCAAGCTGCTTTAGCATTCTCCCTGCTGTCATCTCCCTGCTCGGCTTTCAAATCCCCCGCCGTCAGTGCTGTGGAAGTAAGTGCTGTGATTGGATCGAGCGCCGGCCAATCACAGCCGGCGCTCGATCATTCACAGCCAGTCACAGCCTGACGGTGGGGGGTGGCAGAGCCAAGCAGAGAGGACGGCGGGGGATGACAGCAGGGAGTCCGCAGGGAACACAGAAATTGAAGCAGCTTTCCGCACAGCCCCCGGGGACACAGACGCCCGGCTGGGAGGTGAGTATGGAGTTGTTGTTTTTTTTAACTCGAGTATAAGCGGAGGGGTGCTTTTTCAGCGCAAAAAAATGTGCTGAAAAACTCGGCTTATACTTGAGTATATACGGTATACAAAAAGATTCTATCAGCCTTATACAGTGTAGGCAGGCTTATTAAAAGCTAGTTCATCTTATCTTTTATACCCGCAACGTACATACAGATACATGGATAGGAACAGAGTCATACAAAGGAAGGGGGTGGGGGTGGGGGGTGGGGGGTTGGAATGCATTGCGGGAAATTTTATCCAGCTGCAACAGTGCGAGCAGAAGAAACCTTACGATATACCCCAGTTCTCTGGCTGATTACAGAGAGTCAATAGCAGTTAAAGTACAGTATTTTTTCTATGTCCTCATACCACAAAACCATTATAGAAAGCCCATCAATGACATTACCATCATAAAGTGATCTTAACGGCATAAATACCAGTCCTACACATGTGCTCTGCAGTCTGTATAAGGTGGGGCTGACACAGGCAGATTCCAATTGCGGAATCCGCGATCAATGTCCATGCAGAGGATCCGTGGCTAATTGCAGGCATTGAAAAGCATGTACTTTCGCTTTTTGCATATTCCACGAGTGGAATCGCAGCATTCTCTATTTTGTCGTGGACCGCCTCCATTGAAGTCAATAGGGGCCATCTGACCCCCAGCGCATACACACTTAACATTGTGTAGGAGCTGCGGGTACCCATTTTATCATTTAGCGACAGCGTGGGAAAAATACAGATATTGAAAAAAAGCAAACTGTACTGTGCATGACCAACGGAGAGCCACCGCAGTCATCCACAATACAGGAAAATAAGGTATGCAGGGTCACCAGCCGGGCTCACAGACGGAATTCACTATGGGCCTCCCGCATGCGGAATCTGGTGCCCCTGTGAGAGCCTAGCTCCAGTTAATACAGTACCATTAAAACCAGTAACTCAAGGTGATGTATTCTCTGATTGTAGATGTTCTCTTTCCTTTTCTTCTCTATTAAACTTTGCTGTCTTGCAAACTCTGTCAGATGTCTGAAAAGGAAAAATTTACAAACACACAAAAACCTTTTGTAGACATGGAGTCTTTTCACTATCCGGAACAATGTTTTATTTAGAATTAGGCTGCACCTCTTTGGTTTCGCCTATGGGGTTAGTACAGTGCACCTTTGGGGCATCACTGTACTCTACTGTCTCCTTTGGGGCTTCTGCCTCGCGAAGGTAGAGAGCCAGCACAATGTCCTAGTTTAGTGTCCTTGCATTTTATGATCTGACCCAATTCCTCCAGTTCACTGGTCAAATAGTAACCAGTACAGATTCCAGTCACTTCAGGGAGCCACCTAGGTTCTTGCACACGTTGGCTCCCTGTAGTGCATAAATAGAAAGGCAGGCATTTTAAATGCCTTTACCCTGGTGGATTGGGACCAGTTTATCGATGACTTTCCCGCCATTGTTAGTCTGTAGTCCCTCCAGGGAGCCACTTAAATGTCTTAAGTCAAACTTTAGTTTTTCTACCAACTGGATTTTGCGTAAAAGGACTTACTGGAGTGGATAAATGGACTGACAGACCTTTTCATTATCCTTGTCTAGGCTATCCAGAATCAGTTTGTTATTTAATTTCTCTAAGTTTATAATTCTGAGACACTTATTGAGGTAGAACAGTTGAAATATTGCAGAGCTGATACTGATTTGACCTTGCGTATTCAACACAGAAAAGACGGAGAAGGTAGCCATCAATAGTCAACAGCCTGGATCCTAAAAACTAGGAGGCAGCCGTAGGTTCCTATGGTACCAAACACTGATCCCCATTTTTTCAGACACACCCACCTACACTAATTTTTGGTACCGTAGGAACCTACGGCTGCCTCCTAGTTTTTAGGATCCAGGCCATTGAGTCCCTTGAGGCAGCATACCATCACATTAGTTGGTGCCATCCATAGCTCTATCTTCTATATATTTGTCAATGTCATTTTGTTTGTTTGAGCAACATGCACAAACTGTACAATCGATTGACATGAAAATTTTGCACATAGTATAATCTCGACCCAGAGAAAGTTATAGGCTAAAAAAAATTCTGAAATGTTGTTGTTTTGGCAACCTTATTTGCAATTTTTTGCCTTTGCTTGAATTTTAATGCAGCAACCCCTAAATTTGCTTTCAGCAATGGATTCTACGTAATCGATTTAGTATTCCTGGTTATTTCCAACAAGTAATTCCCATTAGAAGAGTCATACTGAGCGTTGAACGTTTGTGTTTCAGGACTGCCTTTTAGCCCCAGTCTAACCCTGGTGGAGCCACTAATTATTTGCCCATTTTGCCCTTCTTAATTCCGCCTTGGATGTCTGTGTGGATAACACTTTGCAAAAATGATATGTTCCCAGTCAGAAATACATGCAGCAAGTTTATGAACATGGCCCTCATTTATCAAAACTGTCTAACAGTAAATCAACAAACAATAAAAAACAGTTTTTAGTGCCCATAGCATCCAATCACAGAGCAGCTTTCGTTTTACCCCAGCACTGAGGATTGAAAACTGTTGCCCATAATAACTAATCACATTACAGGTTTCATTTTACCTCAGCACTAAGAGGATTAAAAGCTGTTGCCTATAGCAACCAATCCCAGCACAGCTTTTAGTTTACCTCAGCAGTATAATATATAGCAACCAATGACGGCACAGCTTTCATTTTACCCCAGCAGAATAACAAAAACTGTCTAACAGTAAATCAACAAACAGTAAAAACTGTTTTTGGTGGCAATAGCAACCAATTACAGAGCAGCTTTCTTTTTACTTCAGCACTAACAGGATCAAATACTGTTGCCCATAGCAACCAATCACAGAGCAACTTTCATTTTATCTCAGCACTGAGGATTGAAAACTGTTGCCCATAGCAACCAATCACCGCACTGGTTTCATTTTACCTCAGCACCAAGAGAATTAAAAGCTGTTGCCTATAGCAACCAATCACAGCACAGCTTTTATTTTACCTCAGCAGTTGATTATATAGCAACTAATGATAGCACAGCTTTCATTTTACCTCAGCAGAATAACAAATGAAAGCTGATCTTTGATTAGTTGCTATTGGGAAAAAAAGCCAAATTTTACTCAAATTAGACCAGAATTGGGAATTTGTATACGACACAAACAAACAGATTTTGTGTTCTATATGCCACGTTTTGTATTGCACGCGTTCTGTATCAGGTACCCTGGCTAGTGTGGTTATAGATCTGCTCATGTTTTTTATTAGACACACAAATAAAAGTTACGTTGTAGATCCTCTCTGTGCATTCTAGCCCCTTAGGCCTCATGTCCACGGGGAAAATCGGGCCCGCTACGGATTCTACATGTAGAATCTGCAGCGGGTCCCTCCTGCCCCGCGGACATGAGCGCTGAAAATAAGAATAAATGAGAATAAACTCACCTCCGATCCGCTCCGTTTCTTCTCTTCGCCGCGGCGTCATCTTCTCTCGTCGCGGCCGGATCTTCATTCTTCGGCTCGGCGGATGTGCACGATGACGTCGGTGACGTGCCCCGCGCATGCGCCGGGCCGAAGCAAAATGATCCGGCCGCGGCTGAGAGAGGGTGGCGCGGCGCCGAAGAGAAAAACCGGAGCGGGTAAGTAAAATGTGATTTTTGTGTCCCGCGGATCCGGACGGCTTCCATAGGCTTCAATAGAAGCCCGCGGGAGCCGTCCCCGCGGGAGACCCGCATGAAAATGGAGCATGGTCCGGATTTTTTCATGCTCCATTTTTTTTTAAATCACTTTTATTGACGATCCGCGGGTATTTATCTACCCGCGGGTGGTCAATGCATCCCTATGGGGTGCGGATCCGCGCGCGGGAGAAGAGTTAAAATCCGCTGCGGATTTTAATTCTTCTTTTCCCCGTGGACATGAGCCCTTAAGGATCTGTTAGCCCACAGAATTTTAGCCATCAACAGTCCTCATATTTACCTGTGCTTCAATCGTTCGATCATAGTCGGACAGTTCTTGGCCATTATACACTTCTTGAGGAACAGGTCTGCCATATTTCTCACTGCATCTCTTATCCTGTCAAATTTGTGAGGTTCTCCCACTTGCAAGTGGATTAAGAGACAGAGAACACAGTGTGGTAAACAATAACAGTCTTTATCTGGCAGCTGGACTAGAAGCAATGGGATGAAACTGAAAGGGAGGAGACTAGAGATGAGCAAGCACGCTCGGTAAGGTCAGTTACTCAGTGGGGTAGCGGGGGGAGAGAGAAAGAGAGATCTCTCTCACTCTCCCCCCCCCCCCCCGACACCCCCCGCTGCCCTCCCCCCGAGCACGCTCTGACGAGAAGGCAGTTACTTGAGAAGAGCGATGCTCGCTCGAGCAACTGACCTTACCAAGTGTGCTAGCTCATCTCTAGAGGAGACACAAATTAGATGTTAGAAAAAACTTTCTGACAGTGAGGGTGATCAATGAGTGAAACAGGTTACCACGGGAGGTGGGGAGTTCTCCTTCAATGGAAGTGTTCAAACAAAGGCTGGACAAATATCTGTCTGGGATGATTTAGTGAATCCTGCACTGAGCAGGGGGTTGGACCAGATGGTCCTGGAGGTCCCTTCCCACTCTACTATTCTATGAATCTAATTAGTGGAACATCCACTTGAACTTGGCAGGCCTGGCATGATGACACCAGCACTCTATATCACCTTCCTCAATAAACTTTAGCATTTACAGCACTGTGAAAATCTAAATGAAATTAATATTTGGTGTGACCGCCCTTTGCCTTCAAAACAGCCTCAGTTCTTCTAGGAATATTTGTACAAAGACAGTGGAATTTTGTAGGATTATAGTCAGGTGTATGATTAAGCAATTAGATCAAACAGCTGATAATGATCATCATTTTCATATATAGGTTGAAACACAGTCAATAACTGAAACAGGAATAGCTGTATATGGGGCTTAAAAATGAGTGAGGAACAGCCAAACTCCGCTACAAAGCTGAGGTTGTGAAAGACAGTTTTATACACCATGTCACAGTTCATACACCATGGCAAGACTGAGCACAGCGACAAGACACAAGGTAGTTATACTTCACCAGCAAGGTCTCAACCAGGCAAAGATTTCAAAGCAGACATGTGTTTTAAGATGTGGTGTTCAAGTCCTTTTGAATAAGCAAAAATAAATGGGCAACATTGAGGACAGCTCATGAAGAGACAGAAGGATTTGAGCAAGCCAACATCCACAGAAGATGTGTGCTTAGTTCTCCAAGATGTTTGGAACCATCTCACTGCTAATCCCCTTCAAAAACTACGTGCAAGTGTACCTAAAACAATTCATGCTGTTTTGAAGACAAAGGTCACACCAAATATTGATTTGATTTTATTCACTTTGCATTTTGTTAATTGACAAAATAAACAAAGGAGTTTTCCAGGGAAACAGCTTGGGACCTGGGCCAATCAGCTGATCAGCGCTGTATTGTGGCGCTGACTGAGGGCGCCCGATCAGCTGGAGTCTCGAACGATGGAACCTAGTGATCAACTATTGATGGCCTAGCCGGAGAGTAAATATTTCCTTCGAAAACCCCTTTAACACTTCTATTTTTGAAAGCATTCTTCTTTTGCAGCACTTTTTGCACACCTGCCTAAAACTTTTGCACAGTACTATATTTTATTTTCCTATGTAATGATCAGCAGCATCCTACGTTGTTCAACTAACTCTACCAACTATAGCATTTACTTCACTAAGTTAAAGGGGTTTCAAGGATAGAAACATTTTTAGAGTAAGTGTTTTATGTACTCCAATTAGTACGTCCGTTACCTTATTGCACTGTTTTACTGCCTAACTTGACCTGCTACACCCTTTTTCTGATTGCACTGTCTGTCCAGGTCCCTCTTTTTGCAAGCAGCACAGAAAGGGTCATGGAGCCAGAACAAATGTCGCAGACAGAAAACCCACAGAGCGGATACAGGAGCTAAGGCATCAGCAGGTAGTACAGAGGGGATTTAGCAAATAGAACAGATGTGATAAGCTGAAGGAGGTGTATTAGGGATAGAGGATCTTCAATAGAAGGTAGTGGGATCTTATGAAATCACACTGCTGGGAGTCACTCTAACACTCTCTGCATTAATTGGGCAGTGACAGAGCATCTCAGATTCAATCCCATTTAACACTGGCCTGTTGAGGGAACCCAGTTGTCAATTTACATAGTGGACGCCAAAAGTAACGGGAGTACTTTAAAAAAAACAACATGATTTGGAATCTGGGGTCAATAATGAATAAAGACTTCCTGGCAGTTTTCAATCTTTGGGGAGCTCTATAAAATGTATCCTGCTGCTTTCTTTTTCTCTCTCCTCTTTTTACTGGATCTTGCTGCATAGACTATAGTTTTATTATTTGTCAGACTGCAGACTAGAGAAAGAATAAGACCTCAGACCTGAAAAATGTTGCTACTGCTGCATTCGTATGTTATATAATATAATGGAGACATTTGCATATCTGCCATGTTTCGGACACAATGGGAGTATTTTTTTTAATAAGCTACCGAATAGAGCTCAACAGACTGGAGATGACATACTGCAACAAGTAGAAAAGAATGGGTTTCATATTATGGGAGATTTTAACTATCCTGTCATTACTTGGGACATAGAGTCTGCTGCTTGTGCTAGAAGGTGTAAGGCCTCATGTTCACGGGCAGGTCGGATTCTACCCGCGGGAGCCCACAGCGGGATCCAACCTGCCCGCTGCCATGGACATTTTCTTACCTGTCCCGATCCTGTGCAGGTCTTCTCTGTACCGGCCGCATCTTCTTTCCTCTGCGCGGCGGATGCGTGCGGGGGAGCGCACACATGCGCAGTACTTTTTTTAAAAACTCCTGCTGGGACCCCCAGTGATCCCAAGATTTCAGCCTCAGTAATCCCAAAATGTGGGGAAAGGAGGCCATATATGCGTGCCTCCGCTCTGTTAACTTCAAGAAAACCACTGGAGATAGCTGAGAACTTGAACTTGGCTGTATCTTGCTGTACCACCGAAGTGAGTGGAGAAGAATTGCACATATGTGGCCTCACACCTCAGGACATGTCTATTTGCAGGGAATGACTTGCTGAGATGAGAACAACCCATTACTGGAAGGTCATTTTTTCGTTCTCATTTGTCATTCCCACATTCCAAGAGCTATAATTTTTTTCTTATGGTGTTCACAGTACATGATAAATGATGCAATATTTTGAACGTTTATGGATGCGGTGATAGCAATTATGATTTTTTTTTCTTTTAGGTAGTCTACATAGCGGACTTGAACTTGCAATTGTCTGATCACCTGTACAACATGCTACAATACTTCAATGCAGTATATAGTACTTTTACCAGCAGCCTATCATGCCATGCCCATACGTGTATGGGGGAATTCTTGAATGTTTTGAAATGTTTGCTGTAGAAGTAAGGCTAACTTCACAATGGCGAGTGCGATTTGGGGTCCGGAATCCCACCCCATATCGCGCTCTCCACCATGTGAAATTCCCATAGATGCGAGGCGTTTTCATGGCAAAACAGCCTCTCATCACTTCGGTGATGCAAGGAACCTCTCCCATAGCTGTCAGCCGTGATGGAGGATTGTGGAGTTTCTCTTATTGTTTTCAATGGGCGACCTCGTATTGCATGCACCTAGCACATGGTGGGATGCTGCCACCGAACCCATTGAAAACAATGGGGCTGCAATGCAATAGCACACGGCAAGATAGAACATGCCATGATTTGTTTCCTGCATCGCGGTGCCATGCAGGAAAACATCATTCATGTGTATGACTCCATTCAAAAGAATGGGGTTCATATTTGTGCGTCTCAAAATGCATAAATCTCATACAATTTTGACGCCCGTGTAAAGGCAGCCTAAATGTAATGAAAAACAAAGTGATGATTAACATCAAAACAGCAAGAGCTATTAATGAGTACACTAAAGTGAGTAGCAACACAGAAATACAGCAAAGTCATAAGTATGGGGGGAATTCATAAAACAGTTTTTGCCAGAAATCTGGTGATAAAAGTCTGAAATTTTTTGTGGAAGTCCCACGTGTGCAAAAATTTGTGTCTTTTCTGCATTTTTAAGTCACCCTTGCTTGGCAGGAGGGAGCAGTGGCATAAATCATAGTTAAAATCTACAGCAGCCAGCAGCAGCATTGAGAGGAGCGTCTGCGCTGCGAAGACCAGGAAGACGTAAGTATAGTGGAGTTAGGGGGAGCGCTAATACTATGGAGCTTCTGTGGGGGTCACTACTATTGCTAAGGATACTGTGGTGTCAATATTATTGCCTGGGCTTCTGTGGGGGGTCACTATTACTACTGGGGCTACTGTGTGGGTCACTATTATTGCTGGGGCTGGTATAGGGGAGCGCTAATATTACTAAGGTACTGTGGTGGTCACTATTATTGCTGGGGCTGGTATAGGGGGCACTATTACTACCGAGGCCACTTTGCACATGGCAGCATACCTCGAGCTGACTTAGGGTGCCTTCACACTTGCGATCATGATATTGCTGCGTTTTTTAAACGCAATTGTCAATAGGACTTTGTAATGTTAAAAACGCATCGCACAGAAATCACAAGTTTGTGCTTTGCGATTTTTTTTCTGTGATGCATTTTTAACATTAGAAAGTCTTACCGACATTTGTGTTAAAAAAAAACGCAGCGATATGTGAAGGCACCCTTAGGGTGTGTTTACACATAGTAGAAATGCTGCAGATTGTCCGCAGCGTAAATTTTTCGTAGTTAAAAAATCTGTACCATTGGTGCAGATTTTAGCTAAAAATCACCTCCTCCAAGGGCTTCTCCCTGTTAGCGCTCCCTAGCTTCTGGTTCCCAGCGGCCTTGTCAGGTGCAATGCCGCTGGTCAGGTGATGCCGCTAGATGCCGCTGGGCACCGGAAGCCAGGGAGTGATAACAGCAGGAAGCCTACAAAGGAGGTGAGGGAGAGCACCCCATGGCATAAAATCAGCTGCGGATATGCACCAATGGTATGTATTTGGACTGTTTTTTGGAATGCAGAGATTCTGCTGAATGTTCTCCCTATTAGGGATGAGCGAGCATACTCGTCTGAGCTTGATGCTCGTTCGAGTATTAGGGTGTTCGAGATGCTCGTTACTCGAGACGAGCACCACGCGATGTTCGAGTTACTTTCACTTTCATCTCTGAGACATTAGCGCGCTTTTCTGGCCAATAGAAAGACATGGAAGGCATTACAACTTCCTCCTGTGACGTTCCAGCCCTATACCACCCCTCTGCAGTGAGTGGCTGGGGAGATCAGATGACACCCGAGTATTTAAATCTGCCCCGCCCGCAGCTCACCACAGATACATGCTGACAGAGATCAGGGAAAGTGCTGCTGATGCTGCTGCTGCTATAGGGACAGTGTTAGGTGTTATTTTAGTCTTCAAGAACCCCAACGGTCCTTCTTAGGGCCACATCTGACCGTGTGCAGTACTGTTGAGGCTGCTTTTAGCAGTGTTGCACAATTTATTTTTTTTTCTTTTGTATATTGGGCGTGCAGACCATAGCGTCCTCAGTCTGCAGTCATTTTACTCAGTATAGGGGCAGTACTGGTGAGGCAGGGAAAGAGGTATACTGGCTATATAGGCAGTGGGCTTTTTCCCAAAAACTTCCAAAAAATACAATATTAGGCCTGCCTGTCACTGCCTTCAGTTTACTGCGTCTCTGCTGGGGGTAGTAGTTGTTGAATTAATACCCAGCCTTGCACATAATTGTTGCCTGCCTCTGCAGTGCGTTACGTACGCGAAGTCAGCCTCCAAAAGGGAAATCGAAATACAGTGTATATCACAGGCAGTGGGCTTTTTCCCAAAAAGTTCAAAGAAAAACAATATTAGGCCTGCCTGTCACTGCCTTCAGTTTACTGTGTCTCTGCTGGGGGTAGTAGTTGTTGAATTAATACCCAGCCTTGCGCATAATTGTTTCCTGCCTCTGCAGTGCGTTACGTACGCGAAGTCAGCCTCCAACAGGGCAATCGAAATACAGTGCATATCACAGACAGTGTGGTTGTTCCCACCAAGTTAAAAAATATACAAGATTTGGCCTGCCTGTCAGTGCCTTCCGTTTACAGCGTCTCTGCTGGGTGTAGTAGTTGGTGAATTAATACCCAGCTTTGCGCATAATTGTTTCCTGCCTCTGCAGTGCGTTACGTACGCGAAGTCAGCCTCCAACAGAGCAATCGAAATACAGTGCATATCACAAGCAGTGTGGTTGTTCCCACAAAGTTTAAAAATATACAAGATTTGGCCGGCATGTCAGTGCCTTCCGTTTACAGTGTCTCTGCTGGGTGTAGTAGTTGGTGAATTAATACCCAGCCTTGCGCATAATTGTTTCCTGCCTCTGCAGTGCGTTACGTAAGCAAAGTCAGCCTCCAACAGGGCAATCGAAATACTGTGCATATCACAGGCAGTGTGGTTGTTCCCAAAAACTTCCAAAAAATACAATATTAGGCCTGCCTGTCACTGCCTTCAGTTTACTGCGTCTCTGCTGGGGGTAGTAGTTGTTGAATTAATACCCAGCCTTGCGCAAGAGCTTTCAGTGGGTGAGGAGGACGATGACGATGAGACACAGTTGTCTATCAGTGAGGTAGTAGTAAGGGCAGTAAGTCCCAGGGAGGAGCGCACAGAGGATTCGGAGGAAGAGCAGCTGGACAATGAGGTGACTGACCCCACCTGGTTTGCTAGGCCTACTGAGGACAGGTCTTCAGAGGGGGAGGCAAGTGCAGCAGCAGGGCAGGTTGGAAGAGGCAGTGCGGTGGCCAGGGGTAGAGGCAGGGCCACACCGAATAATCCACCAACTGTTTCCCAAAGCGCCCCCTCGCGCCATGCCACTCTGCAGAGGCCGAAGTGCTCAAAGGTGTGGCAGTTTTTCACTGAGAGTGCAGACGACCGACAAACTGTGGTGTGCAAGGTTTGTCGCTCCAAGATCAGCCTGGGAGCCACCACCACCAGCATGCGCAGGCATATGATGGTCAAGCACCCCACAAGGTGGGACATAGGCCGTTCACCACCTCCGGTTTGCACCACTGACTCTCCCCCTGTGCCCCAACCTGCCACTGAGATCCAACCCCCCTCTCAAGACACAGGCACGACCGTCTCCCGGCCTGCACTCACACGCTCACCTCCGCTGTCCTCGGCCCCATCCAGCAATGTCTCTCAGCGCAGCGTCCAGCCGTCGCTAGCGCAACTGTTTGAGCGCAAGCGCAAGTATGCCGCCACGCACCTGCACGCTCAAGCGTTAAACGTGCACATAGCCAAATTGATCAGCCTGGAGATGCTGCTGTATAGGCTTGTGGAAACGGAGGCTTTCAAAAGCACGATGGCGGCGGCCCCGCGCTACTTGGTTCCCAGTCGCCACTACTTTTCCCGATGTGCCGTCCCAGCCCTGCACGACCACGTCTCCCGCAACATTGTACGCGCCCTCACCAACGCGGTTACTGCCAAGGTCCACTTAACAACGGACACGTGGACAAGCACAGGCGGGCAGGGCCACTATATCTCTCTGACGGCACATTGGGTGAATTTAGTGGAGGCTGGGACTGAGTCAGAGCCTGGGACCGCTCACGTCCTACCCACCCCCAGAATTGCGGGCCCCAGCTCGGTGGTGGTATCTGCGGCGGTGTATGCTTCCTCCACTAAACCACCCTCCTCCTCCTCCTCTTCCTACGCAACCTCTGTCTCGCAATCAAGATGTGTCAGCAGCAGCACGTCGCCAGCAGTCGGTGTCACGCAGGGTGGCAGCACAGCGGTGGGCAAGCGCCAGCAGGCCGTGCTGAAACTACTCAGCTTAGGAGAGAAGAGGCACACGGCCCACGAACTGCTGCAGGGTCTGACAGAGCAGACCGACCGCTGGCTTTCGCCGCTGAGCCTCCAACTGGGCATGGTCGTGTGTGACAACGGCCGTAACCTGGTGGCGGCTCTGCAGCTCGGCAGCCTCACGCACGTGCCATGCCTGGCCCACGTCTTTAATTTGGTGGTTCAGCGGTTTCTGAAAAGCTACCCACGCTTGTCAGACCTGCTCGGAAAGGTGCGCCAGCTCAGCGCACATTTCCGCAAGTCCAACACGGACGCTGCCACCCTGCGGACCCTGCAACATCGGTTTAATCTGCTAGTGCACCGACTGCCCTGCGATGTGCCCACATGGTGGAACTCTACGCTCTACATGTTGGCCAGGCTCTATGAGCAGCGTAGAGCTATAGTGGAATACCAACTCCAACATGGGCGGCGTAGTGGGAGTCAGCCTCCTCAATTCTTTACAGAAGAGTGGGCCTGGTTGGGAGACATCTGCCAGGTCCTTGGAAACTTTGAGGAGTCTACCCAGATGGTGAGCGGCGATGCTGCAATCATTAGCGTCACCATTCCTCTGCTATGCCTCTTGAGAAGTTCCCTGCAAAGCATAAAGGCAGACACTTTGCGCTCGGAAATGGAGGGGGGGAAGACAGTATGTCGCTGGATAGTCAGAGCACCCTCATGTCTATATCTCAGCGCGTTGAGGAGGAGGAGGAGGGGGAGGAGCATGAGGAGGAGGGGGAAGAGACAGCTTGGCCCACTGCTGAGGGTACCCATGCTGCTTGCCTGTCATCCTTTCAGCGTGTATGGCCTGAGGAGGAGGAGGATCCTGAAAGTGATCTTCCTAGTGAGGACAGCCATGTGTTGCGTACAGGTACCCTGGCACACATGGCGGACTTCATGTTAGGATGCCTTTCTCGTGACCCTCGCATTACACGCATTCTGGCCACTACGGATTACTGGGTGTACACACTGCTCGACCCACGGTATAAGGAGAACCTTTTTACTCTCATACCCGAAGAGGAAAGGGGTTCGAGAGTGATGCTATACCACAGGACCCTGGCGGACAAACTGATGGTAAAATTCCCATCCGACAGCGATAGTGGCAGAAGGCGCAGTTCCGAGGGCCAGGTAGCAGGGGAGGCGCGGAGATCAGGCAGCATGTACAGCACAGGCAGGGGAACACTCTCCAAGGCCTTTGCCAGCTTTATGGCTCCCCAGCAAGACTGTGTCACCGCTCCCCAGTCAAGGCTGAGTCGGCGGGAGCACTGTAAAAGGATGGTGAGGGAGTACATAGCCGATCGCACGACCGTCCTCCGTGACGCCTCTGCTCCCTACAACTACTGGGTGTTGAAGCTGGACACGTGGCCTGAACTCGCGCTGTATGCCCTGGAGGTGCTTGCTTGTCCTGCGGCTTGCGTCTTGTCAGAGAGGGTGTTTAGTGCGGCTGGGGGAATCATCACGGATAAGCGTACCTGCCTGTCAACTGACAGTGCCGACAGGCTTACACTCATAAAGATGAACAAAGCCTGGATTTCCCCAGACTTCTCTTCTCCACCAGCAGACAGCAGCGGTACCTAAACAATACGTAGGCTGCACCCGCGGATGGAAGCATCGTTCTCTATCACCATAAAAAACGGGGACCTTTTAGCTTCATCAATCTGTGTATTATATTCATCCTCCTCCTCCTGCTCCTCCTCCTGAAACCTCACGTAATCACGCCGAACGGGCAATTTTTCTGAGGCCCACAAGGCTCAGTCATATGACTTTTGTTAACAATGTTTATACGTTTTAATTCTCATTTAAGCGTTGAAACTTGCACCTGAACCAATTTTTATTTTAACTGGGCTGCCTCCAGGCCTAGTTACAAATTAAGCCACATTAACCAAAGCGATTAATGGGTTTCACCTGCCCTCTTGGTTGGGCATGGGCAATTTTTCTGAGGTACATTAGTACTGTTGGTACACCAATTTTTTGGGGCCCTCGCCTACAGTGTAATCCTAGTAATTTTTATGGGCTTCGCCTGCACTCATGCTACAGCAAGGTGTGTGGGGTTGGCCCACACTTTTGCTACATAAATGTAACTGGGGCCTTGTCTATACTGCTACTACTGAAATGTGAAAGAGACTGTTATCTCCCTAAACTGCTGCAACGGGAATGTTACTGTGGCCTGTCTTGACTGCTACTACTACTGAAATGGAACTAATACTGTGCTCCCCCTATACTGCTGCTTCGGAATTGTTACTGGGGCCTGTCTTGACTGCTACTACTACTGGAATGGAACTAATACTGTGCTCCCCCTATACTGCTGCTTCGGAATTGTTACTGGGGCCTGTCTTGACTGCTACTACTACTGAAATGAAACTAATACTGTGCTCCCCCTATACTGCTGCTTCGGAATTGTTATTGGGGCCTGTCTTGACTGCTACTATTACTGAAATGGAACTAAGACTGTGCTCCCCCTATACTGCTGCTTCGGAATTGTTACTGGGGCCTGTCTGGACTGCTACTACTACTGAAATGGAACTAATACTGTGCTCCCCCTATAATGCTGCTAGTGATATGTTACTGGGGCCTGTCCCTAATGCTACCACTGAAATGTTACTAATTCTGGGCTCTGCCTATACCGCTGCTAATGCTATGTCACTGGGGTGTGGAAACGGAGGCTTCCCAAAGACATGATGGTGGCGAGGCCATTTCCCACCAATGCGGTTACTGTTAAGGTGTATATAACCACGGACACGTGGAGAGGACACGTAGTGCCTCAAAAACATCCCCCTCCTCCTCCAACAATGAAAACATTCTTGCCAAATACCTTTGCATTGGTCCGTCTGGTGGCAGTCCAAGAATTTCACCTTTACCGACACAACAAGAGAGCCCCCCCACCATCCCCCCGCCACGGCCCACTTAATCCTGGCCACCTTCCGAAAACCAACTAAATAAAACCGTGCTACTAGGTCCGCAGTCGCCACCACATTTCCACCAACGTGGTTACTGTTAAGGTACATATTACCACTCTGACTGGGGCATGCACTGTGGGCCGAAGCACACCTGTATTGTATGTGACGTTAGCTCTGCTGAGCAGGGCACTGCAATGGGATACATTTATGTACCGCCGATGGGTTCCAGGGAGCCACCCATGCTGTGGGTCCACAGGGACTTCACATTAGAGATTTGTACCTGCCAGTGTCTATGTATTAAAAACCCCGGTCAGACTGGGGCATGCAGTGTGGGCCGAAGACCACCTGCATTTAATTGGACGTTACCCCAGCTGTGCTGGGCAATGCAATGGGATATATTTATGTACCGCCGGTGGCTTCTTGGGACCCACCTATGCTGTCGGTCCACACGGAGTTGTAACTGCATGTGTCTACTTATAAAGAACCCCAGTCTGATTGGGGCATGCAGTGTGGGCCGAAGCCCACCTGCATTAAACCTGACGTTACCTCAGCTGTGCTGGGCACTGCAATGGGATTTGTTTATGTACCGCCGGTGGGTTCCAGGGAGCCACCCATGCTGTGGGTGCACACGGAATTCCCATTGCGGAGTTGTACCTGCCTGTGACTATTTATAAAAAAACCCGGTCTGACTGGGGCATGCAGTGTGGGCCGAAGCCCACCTGTATTTAATCTGACGTTAGCTCTACTATCCGGGGCACTGCATTGGGACAAACTACAGGAGCAATACAGCGCTAATGAGATATGCACAGCTACGCTAGCATTGGAGTCCGCTGTAGGCCCGCGATTGCTGAGGGTTTGTGCAGAGGCCTATGTCCTGGGTGCAGTAAAAGTCCGCTTCCTGCCTAGGACTGCTGAAGCTGGGGGCCGAGGCCTATGTCATGGCCACGGTGCAAGTCTGCCATGTTTGGCCGGTCAGATCAATTTTTGGTTCATGTCTTGGGTTTCCTAGGACCCACCTATGCTGTTGGTGCAAACTTAGTTCCCATCGCGGTGTTTGACCTGTCTGGCACAAAGACACTGACTGACTTGGGTAGGGGGCAGAGCGCAGACGGCTTTCCCCTTGCAGTGTGGATTGAGCTATGCGACACCTTGACAGAATGAATAGTGTGTGGCACGTGGGTTCCCCATTGCTATGCCCACGTGTGCAGCTCCTGATGGAGGTGGCACAGGATTGGATTTCTCATTGCTTCTGTACAGCATTGTGGGCTATCGCCCCGCCCCTTTTAAAGAGGGTCGCTGCCTGGCCCTGCCAACCCTCTGCAGTGTGTGCCTGCGGTTCCTCCTCATGGCAGATGCACTTATAAATAGACATGAGGGTGGTGTGGCATGAGGCCAGCGTGTGGCATGAGGGCAGCTGAAGGCTGCGCAGGGACACTTTGGTGTGCGCTATGGACACTGGGTCGTGCGTGGGGGGGGGGGGTTGGGCAGCATGTAACCCAGGAGAAGTGGCAGCGGAGTGTCATGCAGGCAGTGATTGTGCTTTGTTGGAGGTAGTGTGGTGTTTAGCTAAGGTATGCCTTGCTAATGAGGGTTTTTCAGAAGTAAAAATTGTTGGGAGGGGGGGGGCACTCTTGCCGCTATTGTGGCTGAATAGTGGGACCTGGGAATTTGAGATGCAGCCCAACATGTAGCCCCTCGTCTGCCCTATCCGTTTCTGTGTCGTTCCCATCACTTTCTTGAATTTCCCAGATTTTCACAAATGAAAACCTTAGCGAGCATCGGCGATATACAAAAATGCTCGAGTCGCCCATTGACTTCAATGGGGTTCGTTACTCGAAACGAACCCTCGAGCATCGCGAAAAGTTCGACTCGAGTAACGAGCACCCGAGCATTTTGGTGCTTGCTCATCTCTACTCCCTATCTTTTTTTTGCTTTTTAACCGGCCCTGTAACAACGGAGGTAAAATCATACCTTTTGATAAGCCCCGCCTCTGACCAAACCCTTATGTCTCGCATTGACCCTGAGAAAATCTGGTCACCTTATTTAGGACCACATTTATCTATGGGCTCCGTCACAGGAGCGTATTTGCGAGCACAATACGCACAGAATAGAACCCATTAATTTCAATGATTTTGTTCACATTTCTGTATTTTGCGCGCACATTTTGGTTGCTCAAAAGACCACAGCAAACAAATGAACATGCCCTGCAGGCTGAGAAAGTACCGTAAAATATGCCGATACACATGCATAAAAGCATAGTTCATTCCACAAAATCGCAGTGCTGAGGTGCGAAAAAATGTTCATACACTCATGTGAAGGAGTCCTAATACTGGTAACATAGTATGTAAAACCGAAAAAAGACACGCGTCCATCCAGTTCAATGGTTGGTCCAGAGGAAGGCAAAATAAACCAATGCGTTACAAGCCAATTTTCCCGATTTAACAGAAAAAATTCCATCCTGACTCCAATCTGGCAATCAGAATAATCTCTGGATCACTGACCCTTCTGAAGTAATTAGAGATATAACATATAATATTGTATCGCTCAAGAAATGAGTCCAGGCCCCTCTTGTATTCTTTTATCGAATTTGCCATCACCATGTCCTCAGGCAGAGAGTTCCATAGTCTCACTGTTCTAAGAGTAAAGAACCGCCTTCTATGTTGTGTAGAAACCTTCTTTCCTCTAGACAAGTGGTGGTGAACCTATGGCATGCATGCCAGAGGCGGCATGTTGAGCCCTCTCTGCTAGCACACGCGCCGGCGGCTGCTCACCACAGTAGTGAATACCGGCCGGGGTGCCACAGCTCCCCTACCGGTTTTCACTCAGTAGCGCTGACCCCAGGCGCATGCTGTGACATCCATTGTGCACCTGGGATCCTCCTCCCCTGACATCCCCTCCTTGCTTCCACAAGACTAGAGGGGTCGCTGTGGCGGTTACTATTACTGCTGTGGTAGCTGTGGGGCTCACA
Organism: Eleutherodactylus coqui; assembly: GCF_035609145.1. Lineage (NCBI taxonomy): Eukaryota > Metazoa > Chordata > Amphibia > Anura > Eleutherodactylidae > Eleutherodactylus > Eleutherodactylus coqui. The sequence goes on along the minus strand of NC_089839.1, from coordinate 118,904,293 downwards.
ATTACTGCTGGGGCCACTGTGGGGGAAACTATTACTACCGGTGCTACTGTGGGGGTCACTGTGGGGTTCACTATTATTGCTAGGGCTACTTTGAGGTACTCTATTACTACTGGGGCTACTGTGGGGGTCACTATTAATACTGGGGCTACCAAGGCGGTCACTATTACTACTGGGGCCACTGTGGGGTTCACTATTACTACTGGGGCTGCTGTGGGGGTCACTATTACTACTGTGGACACTATGGGGGTCACTATTACTACTGGGGCTACTATGAAGGACACAATTACTACTGGGTCTACTGTGGGGGTTACTATTATAACTGGGGCAACTATTGGGGTCACTATTACTACTGGGGCTACCATAGGGGTCACTATTACTACTGGGTCTACTGTAGGAGTCACTATTACTACTGTAGCCACAGGGGGTGTCACTATTAATGCTGAGACCACTATGGGGGTCACTATTACTATAGGGGATACTGTGGAAGTCACTATTACTACTGGGGCCGCTGTGGGAGTCACTCTTACTGCTGAGGCAACTGTGGGGGTCACTATTACTGCCGAGACCACTGTGGGAGTCACTATTACTACTGGGGCTACTGTGGGGGTCACTATTACTACTGAAACCACTGTGGGGGGCACTATTACTACTGGGGCCACTGTGGGAGTCACTATTACTACTGGGGCCACTGTGGGAGTCACTATTACTACTGGGGCCACTGTGGGAGTCACTATTACTACTGGGGCTAGTATGAGGGACACTATTACTACTGGGACTACTGTGGGGGTCACTATTACTATTGGGGCTACTGTGGGGGTCACTATGACTACTGGGGCTGCTGTGGGGGTCACTTTGGTACTGGTATATCTTGACGCCACCGGAAGCTAGGGGCTGACCGGGCGTTGCTGGGGTTCACGCCCCCTGTCAAGCCCCTAGCTTCCGATTGGCTGTTAGTGGCTGACTTCTGTGCAGCCTGCCTGCAATGGTCCCCGCAGTCATTCTCAGGCCTGGAGCGGGAAAGGCTCCCTGCCATGTTCCCCGCTGTCACTCTCACTGCAGTACAGTGCCAGAGCTGGGAGCGGAGGCATGGCAAAGCTGAGGCACCGCAATAAACTCTAATAAATCTATGCATAGTTATTAGAGCACCCCCTTGTTACAGTCCTGGATATAAATAGATGATGGGAAGAGATCTCTGTATTGTGCCCTGATATACATATACATAGTTATTAAAGCGCCACTTGTTACAGTCCTGGATATAAATAGATGATGGTAGAGCTCTCTGTATTATCCCCAAATATACCTATGCATAGGTATTAGAGTGCCCCCTTTGCAGAACCAAAGAGGAGAGGTGCGGGGAGGAGGGGACAAAGATCCCAGATGCACACACTGTCATCAGTGTGTGGGTATTAGTGTATTTTGTCGCCACCAGAACTGTGGGTGGTGACAAGATACAGCCTGCTTGACAGCCTGGGCACGCCACCCGTTTCTAATTGGCTGCAGGCCTGCCTTCCCCATGCTCGGGCTCTCAAGTCCTGCCACAGACTAAGAGCAGCTTCTTTGTAGTATCCGGCAGCTGTAACAGCGGCTTCAGAGTGCAGTACGCCGGCACTCTGTGGTGCCACGTGTGCTGGCAGTGCAGGGAGTCTGGCAGGAAAGCCGCTGTCGCTGCCGGATAAGAAGCCGGTGTTCAACCGGGAAAGCCACGGCAGACCCAAATACTGCGGCACGGGAGTGTCCGCGCCGGCTGTACAGTCTGCCCTCCTTGCCCGCTGTCGCCTGTCCTGAACCTCATGGTGTGGGGAAGAAGACAGCAGACACAGCCGACTGCCGGCACATGTAAGAGCTTTGGGGGAGAAGCCACCGGACACAGCCGTCGGCCGGCACATGTGAGCGCTGTGGGGGAGAAGCCACCTGACACAGCCATCGACCGGTCCATGTCAGTGCTGTGGGGAAAAGGCCAACGGATACAGCCGTCGGCCAGCACATGCCTGCGCTGGTGAGCTGTGGTGGTGCACCTGATGCAGTGGAGAAGCCACCGGAGAGTAGCTACAGCCCCTGGCCACAGAGTACCGCAGGGAGCCCATACAGCGCAGGGGGAACATTCACTCACTGCCGCTGGGAGGCCACAGAGGCGGCTGTGATATTATTAATCCTAGAACCTTCCAGGACCTTCATCTTGCACCTATCGGAAACTAGGGGTGTGACAGGGGTGCTCCTCCATGGAAGCCCTGTCAAACCCCTAACTTCCGGTGGCGTCAAGATACACTAATACCCAGTTTGTGTATCCGGCCGCGGCGCTGCAGAGTTATTACCGGCTGGGGAGCTGCGGCACCCTAGCTGGTAATCACTATAATGGTGACCCGACAAATGGCTGTCCCGCTTGTGTCCCAGCGGAAAACAGGACACAAGTTCTCAAAGCGGGACTGTCCTGCCTAAATCAGTACGTCTGGTCACCTTATCCTATGAGTTGTTTACTGGTTATGTGTAGCCATGTCTACGGTATTCAAGCAACCTTTTGCAGTTGTAAAGCTACATTTATTAACTGAGCTAGCCTATGGAAAATCTGGGTCTGGAGAAAAGGACAGAGTGTACGTGACTAAACCTTTAAACTTCCTCTTTCATAAGACATCACATGATAAAGAGCAATTACAATTCCTGCCTTGTGTATTGCATTTGCAAATTTCAGAAGCATTGCCTCACCCAGGAGCCTTGCTCATAAAGGCAGAGCTGCGACCTCATTGGAAGGAATCCAATTTCATCTCACAGAGCTTGTTGAAACATAACAACAAAGGTCGTGTTTACCGCCTTTACATGATTAAATACTGCAAACTAGGCAGAGATGTCAAATTCCAATAACTTCAACCACACAGGGTCATTATTTCTGGGTCAAGGAAAAAGATAAAGAAAAGTCAAACTGTGCAAAAACGTTAACTCCTTCACTATAATGAGTTCAACTAGAAGAAACCCAGGAAAGACATAACCCAAATTTAAAAGTAAAAGATGTAAAGGAAAAAAATGGCAGGTTAAAAGACTAAAATCTGCTGTAAAAACTTCTTCCATGCTTTGCTGCGTGATGCATTTTTTCACATGCATCTTTTTCTGTTACAGGGAAACCCTATCCACACATGTATACAGTATTATAAATCGCTGTAGATTGATGGTAACATAGTATGTTAGGCTAAAAAAAAAAGGCATTTGTCCATCTAGATCAGCCTATTAACCCCACACCCTCCCATGTTGATCCAGAGGAAGGCAAAACCCCCAATAAGGTATAAGCCAATTTTCCTCATTTAAGAAGAATCGGAATAATCCTCGGATCACCGACCTTTTGAAGTAAATAGTGACTATAATATGCAATATTGTAATGCTCAAGAAAGGCGTCCAGACCCTCTTGTACTCTTTTATCAAATTCACCATCACCACGTCTTCAGGCAGAGAGTTCCATATTCTCACTGCTCTTACAGTAAACCTTCTTCCCTTTAGATGTAGAGGGCGGCCCCTTGTTACAGTCACAGTCCTGGGTGTAAATAGATGATAGGAAACATCTCTGTATTGTCCACTGATATATATTTTTCTTTTTTAGCAAATCACTTTTTATTGAAGTTTTTCTTTCACAGTGTAATAACAAAGTAATAAGTGCATTATGCCGGTTGACGGTTAACTTTGAACAATGCAAAAAAGATTGTTTAGAAACTACATTTTTGATACAAACATGACGGTACATAATGGTTAAATCCAATTATTGATCGCGATCACCCCCCCAAACACGACACTTGTGCTTAGAAGCTTTATTCTCTGGTTCGGGGTAGGTGGGGGCGAACTTCACATGAATGTGGATTATGTACCTTAAAAATCTTGTAGAACTTATAAATTGTTAATAGAAAAGTAACACTGGGAGGGGGGGTGGAAAGGGTAGTCCACTGATATATTTATACATAGTTATTAGGTTGCGTCTCAGCCATCTTTTTTCTAAACTAATCAACCCCAATGTTGATAACCTCTCTGGGTTTTGTTATCCACCCATTTTATATATTACTTTTGTTGCCCTCCTTTGTACCTACTCAAGCTTTGATATGTCCTTCCTGAGTACTGGTGCCCAAAACTGTCCACAATATTCCATGTGTGGTCTGACCAGAGACTTGAAAAGCGGAAGAACAACGTTCTCATCATGTGCCCTTTATGATATATATATTTAATTTTTTTGCACCTACAGTGGACCCAGCAAGCAGCTATTCGATGGTGATCCTGAATGGCAGACCCCCGCAATCAACTGTTGATGATCTATCCCAAGAATAGGGCATCAACAGTAAGGCTCTGGAAATGCCCTTTAACGTATATGGAGTTGCCACTGTAAAAAAGGAGTTTTCCACTGAGATTTGTACCCACTGCATCACACAAAGAAAGAGAACCCTAAACTGTTCCAAAAAAAAAATAATGGAATTTTATTATCTGGGTTCTCTTTAAAATTATTAAATATAGTAAATGTTTACATCTCCTAACATTTATCGTACTAGTAGCTAGGTTATGTTATTGTACACAAATAAAGAAAATCATTTTACCAAATGCTTCCGGAAAAGGAAAACTCTACTTCTCATATTTCAATATAAAATGTCTGATAAAACAATACAACATATAGACCTAGAAATAAACCAAATTGTCAGAAAATAACACAGAGAAAAATGACCTGAAGGGGTTAAAGGGAAGAAACTAAATGCAAACTCTGGCTAAGCACACAGCGCCTCTTTGATCTGTTGAGCGTTGTGTTCCAATAGCTGTAATATGATCTGAACAGGGAGCAGGATATTTAGTTTGCTTTTCTGGAAATTCCCAAGGACATATCCAAATGCAGAAATCGTCAGCGATATGTCTGCAGCAGAAGGGTAAAAAAAAACCCTCCTGTAAGGAGAGTTCATGTTTTTCTTCTTTCACAAAAGACTATCCTGCCTCCGGCTAAACCTACCAATCCCGTTGTTACACATATCATATAATGCCTCCTTTGTTCTTCAGTACTACGTAGCCATGAACCTTAGACTATACACAGAGGCACATGGTGAAATACACACAGATGTGCTACATGTGTAAATAGGAAGATAGAACAGACATACTTCCTCAAAATCCAATAGAAATTAGGCTTGGGTGCACATTAGAGATGAGCGAACACGTTCGGCCCCGCCCCTTTTTCGCCCGAACACCGAACTTTGCGAACACCTCGGTGTTCGGGCGAAAAAGTTCGGGGGCCGCCGTGGCAGCGCGGGGGGGTGCGGCGGGGAGCGGGGGGGAGAGGGAGAGAGAGAGGGCTCCCCCCTGTTCCCCGCTACTGCCGCCCGCGCCGGCCCGCATCTCCCCGCCCCCCGGCGGCACCCGGACACTTACGCGCGAACACTCCAGTGTTCGCTAAAGCCGGTGTCCGGGTGCGGATGTGTCCGTTACGGACACGTTCGCTCATCTCTAGTGCACATGTAAACCTATCATACATATATCATACAAACACATGTGTTAACTTTATAACAAGGGAGAAGCCTCTGCATCATGATAGCCACACCTTGCAACATCCCTACCCATAAAGAAGTTCACAGGAGCCATAAACTATGTTAGGCCGCTTTCACACATAGTATAGAAGTTGCAAAATTTTCTTCTACAAACTATGTACAGTATACTGTTAGTGAATGGAGATTTAAGAATACTTATCTATTAACACTTGAAAAATTCCCCTGCGGATCAGAGTCGCGTTGTGGGATTTCAAATCTGCAGAATGACTGATTTGCTGCAAAAAAAAGTAATTGTGTATTTCACTAATTTCAATATAATTAATTAAATAATGTGACAAATCATGTGTGGATTTAATTGTGGATTTTTCATGTAGAAATGTTTTGCTGTGTGTGAAACTAGTCCTGCTAATTTGCCGCAGACTAATCCCACCATCCTCTGGTCTCAGAGTTCTCCGGGCACACACACTTCTACACGTCAGCAATAAATGTCCCCGGCTGACGTGATTTATATTTGGTGCAGAATCCAAAACAAGGTAAGTTATATAAAGTTGTTAGTAGAGAGAAATCTATTAGGGCGGCACTGGTATTAGCTGTGTAAGCGGTGACGCAGCACTGACATTCTCTTTCTCCTTGGAATGTCAGGCTAGCAGCACTACAGACACGCAGCAGTCTCAGAAGTGCACACGCGTAGTAGAAAGCCCTCCAGTGTGGGCAGTGAGCCAGCGCTAATCAGCCCCTCCCTTCCTGCACTCTGTCCTACAGCTCACGTAAACAGCCACTGGATCATGCTGCACATAGAAGACCTTTCAAGGGGAAAAACTGGGAGAGCTCTGGTTCAGAGAAAAAAAAATTAACCAGATCAGCTACAAAATGTCCATCTTGAGACTGTTTGGCCTCTTTCATAGGGTGGCATTCTCAATTATCTTGCAACAGTACTAGGAATGGGTCTACAACACTGAAGGGTTTCAAATCTTTCCATTGTAGTTTTTGTCCTTGAACATTCCAGTCCTGGTTTTGGCTTACAAATGCTGAAGTTAAATACTAACCAAAAAACTGCTGTGTAAATTAGGCCTAAGACAAAAGGCACACAGGCTGTAATGCAAGTTGGACACCTGTTTGTGTGCTGTCCGATCTACACAGAGCATGCACATTGCATGTCCTATTCTGATCCATTAAAATAGGCAAGAACAGTGTGATTGTTCTCAGTAAGAGAAACCAAGTAATCTTGTAGATATGATAATTTTTAATGGCTAACAAAAGTACATGATGTTGCGAGCTTTCGGACCTCATGGGGTCCTTCATCAAGGCATAATGAAATGGATCGGAAGAGGCATGCACATATATACACACATACTTATGACAAGGAACAGACTTGGTGGGATTCATTCGCACTTAAAAGAATACTACAACAGAAATGCAAACATAGATGTGAAGGTTTTATGGTCCCTGAATTAGTGTTAAGAGATCACCAGGTCAGCAGTATTATCATACTTCCCATTCACACATAAATCCTTTTGAAGAATTTAACCCTTTGTTAAAAGTGTCAAAAGTTGTTATAAATTTGTTTTCCCAAACTCTTCTATGGCTTTGTGATCTGAAATTGTCTTGCAATATAACTTTCATGTCTTTCAAGTTGTGTTCGTGACTAAAAAAGTGCTCCGTGACAGGAAATTCTGTCTTTCTCTGTTTAATTGTGTGACCTCATCCTGACTTTAAGTTTCTGTCATGTTTCTCCAAGGTAGAGGGCCCCTTTTACAGGACATTTACTGCACAGGATCAGGTCAATCAGGATCCATGTTCCATGTCCGATGTTGTGTACCTGATCCTGTGCAAAAAATTCAAATGCAGACAACCTTTTTTTCCAGACGATGACATAGTAACATAGCATGTTAGGTTGAATAAAGACAATGTCTATCTGGTTCAGCCTGTTTCAACCTCCTTGTTGATCCAGAGGAAGGCAAAAAAAAACAAGAGGCAGAAGCCAAATAGCCCCATCGGGGAAACAATCCTTCCCAACTCCATAATGGCAGTCAGAATAATCCCTGGATCAACCTCTGATAGTTCCTACCTGACTGCTGGTCACCTAATGTCTATATCCTGTAATATCGTAGCGCTCTAGAAAGACATCTAATCCCATCTATGGATTTTGCTATCATCACGTCCTCAGGCAGAGAGTTCCACAATCTCACTGCTCTTACAGTAAAGAACTCCCTTCTGTGTTAGTGATGAAACCTGCTTTCTTCTAGACATATTGGATGCCCTCTTGTTACTGAGGCAGTCCTGGGTATAAACAGATCATGGGAGAGATCCATGTATTTATACATAGTTATTTGATCACCCCTTAGCTGTCTTTTTTTTGAGGGTGAATAATCCTAATTTTTTATAGCCTCTCCGGGTATTCCAATCCTCTTGTTCCATTTATTAATTTAGTTGCCCTTCTTTGGACCCCCTCAAGCACTGTTACATCTTTCCTGAGCACCAGTGTCCAGAACTGTACACATATTGCATATGAGGCCTGACAAGTGTGCCTTATATAATAATGGAAGAATAATGTTCTCGTCCCTCGTCCCTATGCTTCTTTTAATGCACCCCAAGACCTTATTAGTTTTTGCAGCAACTGACTGGCATTGGTTGCTCCAGTTAAATTTACACTCCCCTAGTACCCCCAGGTCTTTTTCCATATCACTTTTCTCTAGCAGTACCCCATTTGTGTATATTGGTCACATCCGATTCTCCTGCCTATGTGCATAACCTTACATTTGTCAACATTGAACTTCATTTGCCATTTTTCAGCCCAAGCTCCCAGCTTATACCGGTCCTTTTGAAGCCGCACATTGTCCTCCGTTGTATTAATTGTCTTATATAATTTTGTATCATCTGCAAATATTGATATTTTACTGTGCAGTCGCTCTATCAGGTCGTTGATAAATATATTGAACAGAATGGGGCCTAATACTGAACCCTGTGGTACCCCACTAGCAACGGCGGCCCATTCAGAGTACGATCCATTTATTACCACCCTTTTTTTTCTATCTCTGAGCCAGTTCTTTACCCAGATACACACATTTTCACCCAGTCCGAGCTGCCTCATTAACCTATTATGCGGCACGGTGTCAAATGCTTTAGAGAAATCCAGATATATGAGATCAATAGACTCTCCCAGGTACAGCCTAGAGCTTTCTTCATCGTAGAAGCTGATCAGATTGGTCTAACATGATCGACCCCTCATAAACCCATGCTGGTGAGGAGTTATTTCGTTGTTCTCCTTGAGGTCTTTCAGGATGGCATCTCTCAGAAACCCCTTGAATATTTTTCCAGTTATTGAAGTGAGACGTACCAGCCTGTAGTTTCCAGGCTCTCTTTTGGACCCCTTTTTGTATATTGGAGCTACATTGGCTATGCGCCAATCCAATGGTACAACCCCCGTCTTGATAGTATCCATAAATATTAAAAATAGTGGTCTAGCTATCACTTCACTTAGTTCCCTTAGAACCCTTTAGTGTATTCCATCTAGACCCAGCGATTTATCAATTTTAATCCTCTTTAACCGCCTCAGCACTTCCTCCTGTGTTAGACATGCAATATTTTGTGGGGGGTTCATTTTGTTCCCCTGCATATTGTGTGAAATTTCCTTCTCGTTCGTGAATACACTTGAAAAGAAACTATTTAATAGATTTGCCTTCCCCCTATCGTTTTCTATGATCTGTCCTGTATTATTTGTTAAAGGGCCAGTGCTCTCAGTGCAAATCCTTTTGCTGTTAATATAATTGAAGAATAGTTTAGGGTTGTTTTTGCTCTCTTTGGCGATCAGTCTTTCTGCCTCCTCCTTAGCACTTTTGATTTCCTTTACATATTTTGTTTTTTCCCCTGTATGGTTTTAGCGCTTCTTTGCTGCCTTCTTGTTTTAGTAGTTAAAATGCTTTCTTTTTTTCGTTTATTGCCCCCCCTTACAGTTTTGTCGAGCCACGTTGGTTTCCTTCTACTTGTAGTTCTTTATTCTTAAAGGGTATGAACTGCTCACATGAGGTAATTAAGATGTTTTTAAACTTTTCCCTGTCTGTACTGATATTTTTAAGGGATGTTGTCCCAATTAATGTTACCGATAGTAGATCTGAGCTGATCAAATTTTGCTTTACTAAAGTTTAGTTTTTTTGTCACTCCCTGGTAAGGTTTCCTATTGAATAACAGCTGGGAATTAATTATATTGTGGTCACTGTTCCCCAAGTGTCCCTCAACCTGCACCCCCATTATTCGGTCCGGTTTGTTAGTTAATACTAAGTCCAGAGTGGCGCTCCCTCTAGTTGGCTCCCGCACAAGTTGGGTAATTAGCTATCTTTAATTTTTCTCAAGAACTTATCACTCTTGTTAGATTTGCAGGTTTCGTCATATTATATATGGATAATTAAAGTCCCCCATAATAATTATTCATTGCGGTTTGACATCTCTTCTATCTCCCTTAATAATAAGATTTCCATTTCTTCTGTTGCTTTTGGTGGCCTATGAAAAACCCCTATCAGTATTTTGTTATTTTTTTCTCCCTGTATTTCTACCCACAGAGATTTTAAGTGTTTCTCTCCTGCCCCTATGTCTTCCCGTAGCCTTGGCATTAAGTAGGATTTAACATACAGACATCCCCCCTCCCCCTTTCATCTCCACCAGTGCGCAACTGCTCATGCACCTCTGCCCGTGCACAACCACTCACGCACCTCCGCCCGTGCGCAACCGCTCATGCTCCTCCACCTGTGCACAACCGCTCACGCTCCTCCTTTTCTTTCTATGTCATCAGTTGGCTAAACTGATCATTCATTGTTAAATGTCACCTAATGGACAATCATGTTGCTTGAAATAGTTTATTTTCATCAACTTTATTCTTATTTGTTTGATGCAAAGTCATGTGCAACTTGAGATAGCTGAGATGTAACAAGGCTAGAAGGTTGGAGGAGTGCTTAAACTAGGCACTGGGGAAAATCGGGGAGGACACCCATAGAAATAGAGAGGGAGATAGTGTAGAAAGTGATCTGGGACCAGGTAATGAAAATGGGGGTGGAGCAGTGAGTGAGTGGGTGGGTGGGTGATTGTGTGTGTGTGTGTGGGGGGGGGGTGTACAGTTATGGTGCTTTTAGAGAAAACTGTTATCATTCAAAAAAATAGTGCAAATGAGCTAAAATGAATTCAGTCTAAACATGAGCCAACAACTGAACGATAATTATTCAATTTTAGTTCATTCATTTTATGCAGGCATAAAAACCATTCTCGTTTAAATGAGCCAATGATGTATCTACCTGTATAAACAGGCTACATGAGTGAGCAAGTGTTAGGTTGTGCTCCTGTGACCTGTAGTTCTATGGTGTGAGCAGTTTCATATTCTGTATGTTTGTGCAGGTGGCCGGACATGAGGTGAACAGTCCTGTTCAGTGTGTATTGGTGAGCACAGCAACATGTTCTGTGAGTCTGTGTAGGTCGCCGGACATGAGGTGAAGAATCCTGTTCAGTGCATATTGGTGTGAACAGCGATGTTTTCTGTGTGTCTGTGCAGGCAGGAATCATGAAGTAGTTGTCTTATTAGTTGGCTGTTTAAGCTGTCACATCTCCTTCATACATGAACTTGTGAACTGCAAATGGGACTCACAAGCACCCTCAAGCTAGAGGGGCTGGTATTTATACTCAGCAGACCAGTGGTGATTGGCTGCCTGGAGAACTCCCAGCTAGCTCAAACATCCCACACCTGTGGAAGTGTGCTTCTGGAAACCCATAGCACTACAGGTCCCAGAAGCACAACCAGACAATGAGCTAGTGGTGACGTCACTCACTTGTTCAAACGATAAGTGGCTCGTCTAAAAGGACCCTGGGAAGTAGTGACCATAATATAATACACTTCCACTTGTTTTTCAATAGACTTTTTATCTGGGAGCTACAAAAGCACTAAACTTTAGGGAGGCAAAGTTCAATCAGCTAAGAGATAATCTTACTGACTACAATAATGTCCTCAGAGAGAGTACAGACCATAAATGGCACATGCCATACAGAGATATAAGGGTTTGGAATAGAAGAAAACGAATGTGACTGAATAAAGATGTAAAGAGGGCAATTAACAACAAAAAGTAGCGTCTAAACTACTAAAAACAAGAAGGCAGCGAAGAAGCTTTAACAAGCCATAAAGGAGAAAAAAAAATGATGTAAAAAACAAATACATGCAACAAAGGTGGAGACAGAGAGACTCATTGCCAAAGAGAGTAAAAATAACCCTAAACCGCTTTTCAACTGAATAGCACAAATATTAAAACAAAAAGTAAATCCTTTAGAAAGGATTGAGGGAAAAATTGTTGAGAGTGACGAGGAGAAAATAAATCTATTAAATAGTTTTTACTCTATTGCATTCACAGAGGAAAATGTGATTTTTCTCAGCAAGAGAGACCAAGTAATCCCGTAGATATGATACCTTTTAATCACTAACAAAAACACATGATGTTATAGCGAGCTTAGAGTTCTTCCTCAGGCATAATGAAATGTTAGATGAGATGCAGAGTGGTATTGTAAACTCTCCACTCTATGTCACCAGGTTAACCCAGGAAGAAATGCAGAGCTGCCTTAAAAAATTGAAAATAGAAAATCGCAGGGTCCTGATGGCATACACCCTCGGGTTCTAAGGCAAGTAATGTGATAGACAGACCTTTGTTTCTCATATTTAAAGACTCTATAATGACAGGGTCTGTTCCACTGGTTTGCCGCATAGCAAACATGGTGCCAATATTTAAAAAGAGGTCAAAAGTGAACCTGGAAACTACAGGCCGGTAAGTCTTACTTCTATTGTGGGTAAAATGTTTGAAGGGTGTCTAAGAGATGCTATCCTGCAGTACCTCCTTGCTATGCTCTGTTCTATCAGCCTAAAGGGCACTGCTCTCTCTTGGTTCTCCTCCTATCTCTCCAACTGCTCTTTCAGCATCTCTATACAGGCCCAATCAGACTAACCATTCGCAGATTTGGCCTCCAACATCACCTCTTCCTGTGACATCTCTGCACCTTTCCTCTAAAACATCTCCAATTGGCGGTCCACTGTCTCTAACACCATGTCCTCCCTTTTTTCAAACGTAACCTTTAAAAAACTGACCTTCTCGTTTTTTCACCCTCCCCCAACATCTCCATATCAGTAGCTGGCACTACCATATCCCCCAGACAGCATGACCGCTGCCTAGAGGTCACATTGGACTCGGACCTCTCCTTCACCCCCCACATCCAGTCTCTGGCCACCTGCACCTCAGGAACATTGCAAAAATCCAGCCGTTCCTGACCACGGACACGCCAAAGACTCTCGTTGTTGCCCTCATCGATTCTAGATCTCAAAAACTGCAACTCTGTGCTACTTGGCCTTCCCCACACCAGACTCTCCCCTCTCCAATCCATACTAAACGCATCAGCTAGACTCATCTTCCTATCCAGCTGCTTCTCAGATGCCTCCTCACTATGCATGTCGCTGCCCATGCATCACAGAACTAAATAGATCAACCTCACTCACAGAACTCTCTATGGCGCTGCACCACTGTACATCACCCCCCTCCTGTCCATACATAACCCATCCCACGCACTTTGCTCTGCCAACAGTCAGAGTATACGTCCCCCTAATACGAACCTCACATGCTTGCCTCCAGGACTTCACCAGAGCAGCACTGACCCTAGGGAACGCTCTACCCCAAGACATCCGGACAATATCTGATGTACGGAATTTCAGACATACCCTAAAGACTCAACTCTTCAAAGAAGCTTACCAACTTTCCTAATTTAGTTCCCACCTTCAAATGATGCCTTCCTGTACACTCCCTGCACCACATCTCCTGTACCCCCCCCCCTCACTGATTGAGTTCTCCCATGCGTCAAAGCGCTGCGGAATAAGTTGGCACTATACAAATAAAGATTATTATTAATAAAATAGCTGTATAAATCCTTATCAGCATGGGTTTGTGAGAAGTTGCTCGTATCAAACCATATAAAATGAGAATTCTTGGTCTGGGCGCGAATGTGTTTTAGTGGATAAGTAATTGGTCAGTGCTATAAAGCAGAGGGCGGTTATACATGGTACATACTCTGATTGGGTCACTGTTACTAATGGGGTACCACAGGGGGCAGTATTGGAGGGGTCAACGTTACTAGTAGGGTACCACTGGGGCCCGTATTGAACCCTATTCTTTTTAATATATTTATTAATGACCTGGTTGAAGGACTGCACAGTAAAATATAAATATTTGCAGATGACAAAAAACTATGTAAAGTAATTAACACAAGAGAGAACAGAATGTAGTTACAAATGGATCTGAATAAGTTGGTGGATTCGGCAGAAAAGTGGCAAATGAGGTTTAACACTGATAAATGTAAGGTTCTGCACATGGGCAGATGAAATACATGTCACTATTATGCACTAAATGAGAAACCACTGTGAAACACTGCCATGGAAAAGGACTTGTGGATTTTTCTTAACTGTAAATGCAACTAGAGTAACCAGTGTCTGGCTGCTGTTGCCAAGTAAAATTGGATTATAGGTTGCCTCAAAATAGGTCTAGGGGCGCATGACTAGAACATTGCTCTTCCTCTTTAAGGGTCACTGGTCAGACCACACATGCAATATTGTGTACATCGGTTTTGAGCACCAGTACTAAAGAAGGTGGTGCACTAGTACTCAAGGAGAACATATCAGAGCTCAAGCAGGTTCAAAGGCTGAGTTAATAGATGTAATACCCAAAGAGGTTATCAAAATTGGGGTTATTTAGTTTAGAAAAACGACAGCTGAGGGTCATCCTAATAATTATGTATAAATATATTAGAAGACAATACAGAAATCTCTCTAATCATCTATTTATACCAAGGACTGTGACTATAACTAGGAAGCTTTCTCTACGTCTAGCGGAAAGGTTTTTAAACCAACATAGAAGGGTGTTCTTTAGGCCTTGTTCACACTGGCGACATGGCATCGCTGCGAGAAAATCGCAGCGATATCTCATCACTGGTCTGTGCGATATCACTGCGTCTTCTCACGGCAATACCACAATTTTGTAGTGCGAGGATTTTCGGGGTGGGGCTTGAAATATAAGCCCTACCCCGAAAATTAGCCATAGCTGAAGAAAAATTTTTTTTTAAAAGCATACATTACCTAGAAGCGCTGTCCGTGTCTCCGCTGCAGATTCTCCCCGGGTCCCCAGCACTGGTCGTCTTCTTCTCTTCTGGATTGAAAAATCCCCGCCTCCTGGAAGCACTGACTGTGATTGGCTGACGCTTAGCCAATCACAGCCAGCACTTGATGAATGATTGTGATTGGTTAATCAAGCGCCGGCTGTGATTGGCTACGCGTCAGCCGATCACAGCCAGCACTTCCAGGTGGCGGGGATTTTTCAATCCCCGGCTAGATGGTGATGAAAAGAAACAGTGCCGGGGACTGGGGAGAAGACGCGGCTGGGCTGACAGCGCTTCTAGATGATGTATACTGTTTTTTATTTTTGCCTGCAGTTAGGGCTTAGATTAGTGCTTTGACAGTAGGATTTTCTACTGTCAAAAGTGTGTCACACCGCACAAACATCGCACTGTCTGCTGGTGCTGTCTGCCTTTGCTGCATGGATACATGCTGGATTAGCCATGCCTGGAGTAGGGTGGAGGGGTGGTTTTCTATGCCTTCTGCCAGTTTTTCAGGTGCGGAGTAGTTATATATTCTCACCCCTCCTGGTCATCAGTGCCATAGTGGAGAAGTTGGAGTTTTGAGCTCTGCTGTGCTGGGTGGTTTTTCTACTTGAAGATAAGTTGCTGCAGGTTCTTTTTCAGTTGTATTGTTGCTTTTTATTTGTTTTTGGTTTGCGTGTCAGTTTATCTCTCCAGGGGTTCCTATAGGGACAAGCAGGGCCCAGAAAGAAGACAGTGGGACTGCCTTTTATCGAGGCAATGACCCTGCTTTAGGCAGGAACCCGTCACTCGTAGTTTTGTATGCCACAAATTGCTCTGTGATAGGCTGATGGTAAAACAAAAGTGAGTTTTTAACACGCTCACAAACTGCTCTACTATTGGCCATTAAAGCCTCAAATGATCAGATGTACGTCACGACGTATATGCCACAGGAACTACATGAAAGCCTCGAGGAATCGTTCGCCATTATGATTGTCTGTAGAATGTCATGTGACACTTCGGCTTCTTTTCACTACTTCGAGGGATGCTGCTCATCACAATGAGGGTTACTTCATTTGGTCACCTGCAAGTACTAGCCACTTCTAGAGAATATTCGCAGGAGTGAATGCTTTTAACTATAAAGGTGAGTTAAGTTGTTTGTATGTGTTGTTACATGATCCCCATGTACACTCTAGTAGCATCTTGTATACTGTTACCTTACCTCCCCATTGCAGCGAGCAAACATGTCGTAGTGCCCCTTGAAAAAATGATCAAAATGTCTTGCAGGTGGCTGTATCAAGGTGTTCATAATGGCAAATGGTGAGCCACATGGTACTGCCTCTTGCGAGACACTTTTGCTCACTGCTTCGAGGGATACTTCCACATGTCTGTTCACCTCTACAGAAAGTTCTCTTCTAGTGGTTATGGCTCATTGTACTCAATTTCCCTTTTATAGTTTTATTGATTTCAACGAAAGCGTAAAATCGTTCAAAGTAGCAAATAAAAATGTCTTGAAGTTGGTAGCGATACATGGCTCTATCAAGGCATTTCTATGGGCAAATGGAGAGCCACATGGTGCTGCCACCTGTAAGATGTTTTATTTGCTACTTTGAGGGATACTTGGACATCTAAATACTTTATTTGGTTGCCTGAAAGTTCTGCCTTTGTGAGGAAACATTGGTGACAGTGAATATGCTTGCTTGTAAGTTCGTAGTATAATGGCACTCTCTATGTGTACTTGATACTCGTTTAACCCCTAAGTGACTGGCCCATAGTATTTTTATGTCCTGGCTTTGTGGGCTTTAATCCCCAGGGCCGTAAAAACACACCATCCCTGGGGATTAAAGCAGCAGGCGCTGTGGACGTGACAGCCTGGAGATGTCAGGGGGGGCTGTGATATGTGACCCTCGGTCACATGATTGCCATTATCCATTGGATAATGGCAATTACATGAAAGTAAACCGAAAGTAAAATAAAGTTAAACTTTCAGCTCCCCTCGTGAATTGGATCTATGAGGTTAGCTGAAACTACTCACCTCCATCCTCTGTCATGTCCCACGGCATTCTGGTCCTTCTAAGACCTGACGCCATCTTCTGCACATGCGCGCTAGATGTTAAAAGGTTGGGAGCATGTACAGAAGGCCTGGGAGATATAAAAATCTCCTTTCTCCCAGCTAGCATGAACAGAAGAGAGCATGTATGCAGTTCCCGATCACATGATCGACGTTAGCCATTGGATAACAGTGATCATGTAAAGTAAAAAAAAAAAGTGTACAAAAAGTAAAAAAAGTTTTTTAAGTTTCATCTCCACTCACAGATATGAAATTATGTACCTAAGGCCCCCGGATTTATCCACGAATCTCATCCCGGCTTCTGTGCACGCGCCTGTCACCAGAAGGGCGGACGCATGCGCAAAACCCGCAGATTGCCGGGGTAATTTAAAATCTCCCTGCTCCTGGCTACCAAATGCCAAGAGCCTAGATATTACTTACCTAAGGCCTTCAGGCGATGTCCCCTGATGGAATCCTTATCTGCGGACCTTTCCCCAGCTTTGGCGCATGCGCTTGTCTGCAAAATGGCGAACGCAAGCGCAGAAGCTAGGGAGGGGCCCTGGAAATTTAAAATATCCTAGCTTCTGGTTACTAAAGGTAGCCTAAAGCGTGGAGCAGTGAACAGGGGTAGCGGTGAGCGGTCCCTGATCACGTAAAAGTTGGTCTAGAGGACATAATTGCCAAAAAAATAAAAATCATAATTTTTTCCTTCTGCTTTGCTTATATTCATTCAAAAACTGTGGGGTCAAAATACGCAGTACACCCCTAGATGAATTTGTTAAGGGGTCTAGTTTTCAAAATGTGGTCATTTGTGGGGGTTCTCTGTCATTTTGGCAGCTCAAGGGCTCTTAAAAGCATGCAATGGGCCTAAATCACCTTCAAGCAAATTGTCTGTTTTGAAAGCCACCCGCTACTCCTTTCGTTTTGGGCCCCGTTGTGCATAGAGACATAATATTAGGGCCACAATGGGTATGTTTCTGAACACTGGACAAACGGGTATCCATTTTGGGGTGCAAATCCTCATTTTCATGTGCACTATAGAAAAATGTCTTTAAAATGACACTTTGGCAAAAATATGAAATTTTATTTTTTCTCCTCTAAATTGCATTAACTCCTGAAAAAAACGGTGGAGTCAAAATACTCATGACAGCCCTCGGTAAATACATTGAAGAGTATATTTTTTTTAAATGGGGTCATTTGTGTGGGTATCTATCATCCTGACACCTATGAGCCTTTGCAATCTTGGCTTGGTATAGGAAAACAAAATGTTACGGCACTCTGCCCCCCGAGCGCCAAGGGGGGTGCCCTGATCTTCCCGCACCCCACTGTCCCTGCCTACTTGCCTCGGCCCTGGCTAACCCAGGCGGACAACTGGGCGGCGGTCCCTGCTCTGGCTAGGGACCTGGCGACTACCTAGATGGAACTAACTAACGGGGGACAGAGTGCCGACAGAAGAGGCAGGTGGAACAGACCAACAAAACAAAGACTGATCAAAGACAGGCTGGAGGAAGCTGACTAGCTAACTAGGAGCTGCTGAGACTTGCTGCAGACAGACTAACTAGTGGCTAACAGAACCAATAACTGGCAGTGAGCTCAGGTCACTGCCAGCCTTTTAACTTCAAGCCTGCGCCCAGAGTCGGGGAGTGGGAGGAGCCGACTCCCACTGTTGCATAAAGAAGGTGGGGGAGAGCGGGCGGCACCCTACGGGCGGACACGCCCACGCTGCCGCACGCTGGCTGCCCCACACCGCCGGGAGAGCCCCGACTGCAGAGCTCCGGGACGCCGGAGCCGACACCGGAGCGGCGCGCGCCGGCCGCGGGACCCAGCGCCGCCCTGCATGGTAACACAAAATGTTCCTCAAACTTTTAACAAATAGTGTTACATTTGTACGTCTCCTAAATCGTTAAAAAAAAAACTAAAGTTTTTCAAATGTGCTTCCAGAATAAACAGATGGAAATATATATCTTAGGAAAAATTTGTACAATATGTTTGCACATATTTGAGATATTGCAGTTGAAAATTCGAAAAGATGACAATTTTTTCAAAATGTTCCCAATTTTGGCACTTTTAATAAATATACACAAATTCCATCTATTTTTACCACCTAAATAAAGTACAATATGTGGCAAAAAAAACAACGGCAGAATTACTTGGATATGCAAAACCTTTACGGAGTTATGCTATGTTAAAGTGACAAATGGCAGATTTCCAAAATTTGGCCTGGTCATTAAGGCACAAACAGGCTTGGTCACTAAGGGGTTAAAGGGATTCTGACACGAATCCGATTTTTATACTTTAGCAGCAATTGTTCCCTGGTCTGCCTAATGGAAACAGGAAACCCACGATCAATGGCTGCTAAAGCATAAAAATCTTACACTTACCTTTGTTCCTGATGTTGTTCTGCAGCTGGGTCATCTCCCAGCAGGCTCCTCTTCTTCCTCTGACGAGCTGCGCCCTCCGGGAATCCGCGCATGCGCAGTGGAGAGGTGCCCTCTGACATGAGTCAGGATGGGCCGTGTCTCCACTGTGCATGCGCAGAATCTCGGAGTTCAGCCAGGACAGACGGGCTGCCCACAGCAAACACTGCTTGTGACGTGCTTGCTGTGGGCGGCCCGTCCGTTCACCTCGGAAGTGGCTGACGGACGGAGCAGAGCAGGAAGCGGTCATTTTGACGGCTCCTGCTCTGCTTCTAGAAGCCACCGGTTTGTGTCAGGACCCCTTTAATGTACATGTTCTGTTTGCTTACAACTGTTGGTTAAGAGGACTGTTGCCATTTCGAGAGCTACGATAAGCTCGGCTAAACACCATCTGGGAGCAGAAATCATGGTGCACGTACCAAAGTTGAAGGAAGAACATCCCTGCAAGCATCAGCGAAGTCTGGTCCAAACAGTGGCTGCAGTAAAGAGACAAGTTGTCGCACATAGGGCTTTTGAGAGATACGAGAGAACAATGCAGAGGATTTCAGGAATTACTTATGCATGTCGGAGGGGTCATTTCCTGCTTTACTGGCATCTGCAAAACCATTTATTGAGAAGCAAAACACACTAATGCGTGAATCTCTCCCAGCAGAGCATAAGCTGCATAAAATCCTGAACGATGATCGTTCAGTATAAACAGCAGCTGTTCAGTACTGAGCGACCGTTGTGTAAAGTGAATAGAGAGGGGTGGGGGAGAGTAAGGAGTGAAATCTCCTCCAGCTGCCCCGACCCACTGCGGGCTGCTCTGTGAGCAAGGCAGCGATACTCACTCCTGTGCAGCAGCACGGGAGCGAGTCCACACAGGGAGGATGGTCGGACATCGTTTGCTCAACATTCATCCAGTGTAAATGGGCCTTAAAAAGTGATATTTTTTTCAGCCTGCTCTGTGCATGTGCTCTTTCATAGAGATGAATGGGAGAAAACAAGCACAGTGAAGGCTGAAGAGTGTCACTTTTTGTCCACACTGCAAGTTCAAAAGGACACAGCACAGGAACAAAGGACGCGGCAAGTATGAAACAGCCCAATACATAGTTTATGGGGCTTAAAGGTGAGTTCTATTTTATATTCAGGTAATGGGCTGTTCCTGCACTATGTCCCCACAAAGTCCACATGCACCAGCAGTATGACTCTTTTAAGTGACTGAGTATAAAAATGCACTCCCCTGACCCTCACCTTTGAGCCTCATTATGTAGTTTATGTGGTTCAAAGGCAATGATTGGTTTCATTCATTAAATAGACCTTAAGGCAAACAAAGAATAGTGAAATAAATAATAAAGGAAAAAATGTTAATTGACTATATTCACTACAGCTGTATATGTTAAGGCTGTGCTCACACAAACGGGTCGGTTGTCACGGAAACAAATTGCGAATGGTCGCATACGCGTGCAGTTTTCTGCATGGATGTACACATATGGGCAGCGTGTTGTCCACGTGGAACAACATTCACAAGCGGTGAACAACATCAGAAACTAGCATTATGTCAGCCAGGTGAAATATGCTTATTCATTCTTTTTCTTTCACTCTTTCATTTTTCATCTGCTCGTGGAATCCGCAATTCATACCTGCAAGTGTGAAGGAAACTTTGAAACTACATGCCTTTCAATGCCCGCATATTACCATGGATCGGAATCCACAATTCAAATCTGGTCATGTGAGACTGGCCTAAGAGTTATAAAAGAAGATGAAAGAGGTGGCTGAAGATTAGGCAGAACAGTCATTGTGGGCTGGAAGTTATATCTAGGCATTTGGTCAATAGTATAAGAAGTTTGACATGAAGGCAGTGCAAGCTGCTCTTTGAGGTATAGCTAGTCATATGTGGTGCCCGAGGGTGGCTGGTTTGTATGTGCTCTGCCTGTGCAGTCACTACTGGGCTCCAGTGTGACCTATTCAGCTGTATAGAAGTGTTGCAAAGAACATGAGACCTCCTAGTTCTTGGTGAAAGCCAGATCGTAGTACCACACTCTTGGTGTGTAGACTTCATCCACACCAGGCAGAGATTTTTTTCCGCTTTCCACTTTCAATTCTTTCTTATAAACAGTCCACGGGTTTTGAACTTTTGCCTTGCCAAAATTTACATTGATACTCTATGCAAGAAAATGTTTCTGTGCAACTTCTATCAACTTCTTCTACTGATTGCTGTACTTCAGGTTCGTTACTCTCCACAAGCAGGGGAAAGAGCAGTCCTTGAGGAACTCTTCATGCTCTATGACTCCCCTCTAGAAACAAAAGCAAGAAGATTGAACACTCGTGAAACAGAGGTGTAGTATCACAGATCTATGAGATATCAGTATGAAATCCTACATTCCAACCCAAAGCACACTTACACGCTGCAATTATCCAGTCCACCATCTTTGATACTAGTGCTTGTTCAGCTCAGGCCATTATTTTCCCTTGCGGTGAACGGGTATGCCAAAAGTAACCCTTGAAGTTGCAAATAAAAATGTCTTGCAGGAATCATTTGTTATTATGAACACCTAATTCTAACCACGTGGCACTAGTGAGAAAGCTTGCAAGCAGTGAACGACATAAGAAGGTATCATCACACCGGCCATATTCTCATTCTCTCTCTCTTCCCCAGGCGAAATTCCGGCTTTTCTATCTGATCTCCTAACAAGTTGCGAGCGATTCTGCTGCCCATATGCAATATTAATTGTGTATGGGCCGCACGCATCACTACACATCAATGGAGGCCATCCACGCTAAAATAGAGCAGGCTGCAATTTTTCTTCCACTCATGGAATCCCCAATTCGCACCTGCAAAGGAAATTCGAAATTACACGTCTTTCAATGCCCACGTATTACTGCGGAGAGCGATCGCGAAATCCGTAATTCAAATCTGGTCGTGTAAAATGATGCTGCGCTCCATGGGGGGCTTTTTAACGTAAATATTAAAAGGCAGGTTTTACAGGATTTGCAGGCGAGATTATAAATGTCGCCGTCTGTAATATTTGCAGCGTGTGGAAGCAGCTGCAGCTCGCTGTGCTTTTGACCTCTCGTCTTTCCTGCTAACGCAAGTGCCTTTGGCGAAGTGATTCAGCAGCATTATACAAGAGAGCCGGAGGGGGGGGGGGGGGGGGGGGGGGGGAGAACAACAACAAGACCCAGAGAGTTTCCAACTCGGTACAAGCCATGGCAGAAAAAGCATGAAATAGCTGAGGAGAGCGAGAAGAAAAAAAGAGGCAACGAGAAACATCCTGCGGGAGAGGGCGGACCGCTGGAGAGCGCCGCGCCACAGACATTTCTGGAAGGACGTGGCTTTCCTCGACACATTTGACTAATTATTAACCGTTTCTAGCGTTCATTTAAATTGTGAGGACGGTGACCCACCCAAACCTCCACATACTACTAGACTGAGGGGGGGGGGGGGGTTGGGGGACACGGCCCTTCACCTCACAGAACGGCAAACAACATGGCCGCCAGCAAAACGACTAGTAATCTACAGGGTAACAAAATGTGTCCCTAATTACACGAAAGAGTGAAAAAAAAACTGTGCTCGCATCACACGCACAAAGTCCGCGCCGCCCTCCCCCAGATAGTGTGCGAGTCCGAGCACCTCCCGCAGATCTTGTTTGTTGTTTTGGCTGCAGTTCAAAGAATTGAAAGAGGAGGGGGAGGGAGGAAGCGTGGGTGTGCGTGCGTGCGTCGCTACTGCGCCTGCGCACGGGGGGAGGCGGCTGACGGGGCTGTTTAAGAATCAACTTGGAATCACAACGGTTTGCTCGGGGCGTGACGTCACCGGCTTCTTCCAGGGAGTCTGTGACGAGTGGCGGGAAGTCGTAAGGACGGAGAGCGCTGCTGCTAACGAGCAGCGGACGGGACGTGTTCTGCCGCCACCAAGCCGACAAGAAGGGGTTAAGGCCGGAGTTGTAGTGAGCTTTTGGCAGCCTGGAGAGGGGGGGTCCTCTGGTGACTGAGGCCGCAGCCAATCGCCAGGTTGCTTCCCTTCCCCCCTTCCTCTCCCGACTCCCCCCTCCCAGGAGCGGTGCAGCTGAGGAAGGCGAGAGAAGGAGCGTGAACAAGAAGAATTCCTCGTCGTGCTCGCGGGCTCCTGGGCGTATATGTCTCCAGCCGGACCCGGCACTGCCCGAGGGCGCCGAGGCTGAGTACCCGCACCTTCTCCTCCCCTGCATCGGAGCGGACCTGCCTTGCTATGTCCTCCGCCACGGTGGCCGCCTCCCGCAGACAGTCGTGCTACCTGTGTGACCTCCCCCGCATGCCATGGGCCATGATCTGGGACTTTACGGAGCCCGTGTGCCGCGGATGCGTTAACTACGAAGGAGCCGACCGCATCGAGTTCGTCATAGAGACCGCCCGACATCTGAAGAGGGCACACGGCTTCCAGGACGGCCGATCCCCGGGGCCGCCGACCTCCTCGTCGTCGTCCAGCTCCTCGTCCACCAAGCTGACCGCCAAGGAACTGGCGCAGATCGGACACCCGGGGGCTGAAAGCGTGTCCCGGGCCGCGCAGCCCCCTCCGCCGCAGTGCCTGGATCGCTACCCGCTGGTGTCCGAGAGGCCGCCGCCCCGCCTGGCCTCGGATTACGGGCGGCAGGTAAACGGCATCCTCCTCCCCAACGGCTTCCCCAAACCCGACGAGCCGCCCGAACTGAACCGTCAGAGCCCGAACCCGCGCAGGACTAGCGCCGTGCCCTCTTCGTTGGGCGCCCTGATGAACGGCTCGCCCCTGGGCGGCGGGCGGGCTCCGGCGCTGGGGATCTCGGCCTCCTTGGTCGCCGCCGCTACCACCTCCGCGGACATGGGCGGCAAGCGGCCGGGCTCCGTGTCCAGCAGCGAGCACGACGCCAAGGAGAAGCACCGGGCGGACAGCTACTCGGAGCTGGGGGAGAACCACAAGGGGCGACCGGACGAGTGGATCAACAAGCCCAAGACAGTGCGGGATACGCTGATGGCCATGCAGCACAATCACTCGCCCTTTGACGCCAAATTCAAGAAGGATCCGGGCGCGGGGAGGGTTCTGGGCTTTGATGCCAGCAATACGGCTTCCAAATCGGGTATGCAAAAATAACAATCGTGATGTGTGTGATGTTATAGCCCGCAGAGGGGACTCGTGTCGGAGAGGGACTGCACCCTACTAGTCGTGCAGGCTCACACGTGGGCGGGGCTACTGCTGACTAAGCGCTCATTGCATTGCTGCTTTCACTTTTGCACGTTGTACTGTGGGCTGCTGGTTGGCATCTTGGGTGTAGAGCATCTTCATGTTCTCCAGGGTCGGGCTCTGTATGTGCTGAGTCTTGGTCCATTTGGCCCATGCTGAATTCAGGTTTGTCTGGGTCCGGTTGGCCCGGGTTCGGCTGGGTCTTGGTCTAGTTGGCATGTCTGGGTCCGCCTGGGTCTTTGTCCAGTTGGCCTGATCAGCCGTGATCTGGTCTTATTCCCTCATCTTGGAGCTATAGAAGTTCTTCTCGTCCTGTACGCTCTCTAGAAGGAGGTGATGTGACGTAGAGTGTTCTGTGGACTTGGCTGTTTCCTGCAGGGTCGGTGCTGTCAGCAGCTGCCGGCTCGGGGATTTCCATTCTGTTCTGCTGCTTTTGCTCTTTAATTAGAAGCAACAGCTGTAGGCGGCTGCAGTGCAGATTCCGGAGTCTGATGAGGCTTGCGGGTTTTCTTCTCATTTGTATGTTGGTGAATTGGTTGTCGTTACATTGTACATTGCAGGATTCTCAGTTTTTGTTATGTTTGAGGTGGAAACATTATCAGATGTTGCCTGAAAACTACCCCTTACTAAACTCTGGGCTGCGAGTCTCCTGTCGAGGCCAGACACCTAAGATTACCAGCAGATGGTACTAAAGCTGCAGCTCCCATGCTGATTGCACTTACTGGTTGTGATGTACAGGTGGTAGGTGTGTACTCTAGCGAGGCCTGTAGTAGCACAGAATGGAATCTGGTGGTGATGGTGACGAATCCTATGAATCTGTTATTTCCTTATGTTACCTTGCAGTCAGTAATCTTGTTTTGTTTCCCTCCAGTGTGCTATAACATACTTTTAGTTGTAATTTTTTTTTCTATAGTGGTAGATTGGGAAAAAAAAAATGCAGTACAAAGAAAAGTGTTTTGCTAAATGCCTTGTCATCAGGTGGATGAATGTCAGGACTGTAAAGATGTTGAATGCGATCACTATGCAGCTGCAGACACTGCTGGATCCTCCCAGTAAGGCCCGGCATATATCTGCAAGGCACCACTTGTTTGCTGATCCCTTAGGCTTCCTGTAGAGAACATGCAAAGCTCTAGATGTAGAAGGTAGCTCTAAGGCCTGGTTCACGTTGGTTGAGTAGCTGGCCCAGTTAATGGGTCAGTACTTGACTTGCCCTCACATTTTCTTACTTGTATTTAGATCAAATAACTGGGCCCAGAAAAAGCAACCCTACTTCTGCTATACTACTGCAATTTCTCCCCCTCCCTCCACTGCTATACTACTCCTCTGCACCATCCGGTTTACACAGGGAGCGTGTGGGAGGAGTGGACGAGCAACTCTGTCTGCTGTATCTCTACTGTCTACTGCATCACTGTATTTACACTACTCATGCTTTTTCTAGCTTGTCTGCCTACTTGACCAATGTAAACCCAGCTTTAAGGTGCTTTTTGCACGCAACAATTAACGTGCAATCCAGTGAGACTCTGAACAATTTAATCGTCCAGTTCTCTGCATGCATTTATACTGAAAAACTTATCGGCCCGTGTAAACAGGCGGTATCACTTTGCAAACGACGGCCTGCTTACTGTGAATGGAGGCTGGAACAATCCCCTACCGACCCATTCCGCCTTCATTCCTTTGTAAAAGCAGTGGAACAATTATCGCCGGGACTAACTATTGGGCCTCTTATGCACGACAGATCGTCCCGTGTAAAAGCACACTTGGTGTAAGACGGCTCTGTTGACACTCTAGTATGGTATCCATTTATAGGAGAAACCATCATGCTTTGCTGGGTCTGTTGTTCAGCTCTACGAACAGTGCCCAAAAGACCCCATTAATTTTGAAGGTGTCCGTCCTTTGCTGGGAAAAATAGCACTGCATGTAGCGCTGTTCATGCTGTGAAATATAACAGAACTTGCGACTGAGGCTCAGAATGGGCTATTACTGCCCCATGTAAACATGACCTGACACAGCGAGATTTGCGCAGTGCACTGCTCCAGGATACGTAGAAACAGCATTATTTTGACTTTACCTTTAGGAATGCCTGGAGAAGAGCTTTAGTAACTCTGTGAATGATAGATAAAAAAAAGTGAAAAAGGAATGCGGATTAACTGTATAGTGGTTTAAATTTTGTATTCTTTAAGAAGTTGGATAATTACCGAATCTTTAGTGTTGGACACCCCTTATCGGGTGGCCTCATCCCAGTGATGAGCTGTTAGTGGCAGCAGTAATTGAATCTTTGTGTTTGGCCTCCACATTGCCTACATATGCTGTAATAGGGTCTATGGAAAGGGATTGTCCAGAATGGGGTAACCCTCTTATTAATCGGCCGATTTCCCATCTAAACAGGCTGTGGGATAGAGGTTATATTTTAACATTGTGGGGTTCATTAACACTTTTATTTCAAGTTTTTGCTGTGACCAAAAAGTGTACCTGAGTTTTCAATAATTTTTCTAAAATATACCAGGTCCTTCTTACCCCTCTTTTCCTGCTGTTTGTAGCCTGTTTCATGTGTCTTAAGTTCTGATTTTCAGGAGGTCTTCCCAATTTTTCTCATGTTTTGCTGTTTGCAATCCATTATCAGAGAGGGGGCATGTAGCAAGTCTAGCATTCTGCCTGCAGTTCACTGTCCTGACTTCCTTGACCTTCCCTTCCTGCATTGTACTATCTTATGGTCTAATCAGCAGGGAGTCAGTATGTCAATGCTCACCCCTCTGCTTTCCCAGGTCAACTGGGCATTTAGAGACATTCTGTCCAAATGGTTAGTAAATCTACTATACTCTGTATAATGTGTGCAAATGAAGACACACCTGCGTGCTGTTACAGCAGAACAGAATGTGGCAATTATCAGTGTCTGCAGATCTGTCAGCCTGCGGCCTGTAAAGATAGTCCCTCTATTGCTATGGAAACATCCATGTGTCCTTGTTTTAAATGGAAGCTCTGTACCTATCAACAGTGCATTGCAGAGAAGCTGCATGGGAGAGCGGCAGCCACATCAAACGTGATTTACTGCAGTAAAGCAACAACATTTTTAATGCAAGTATATTACAGAAATGAGACTAGTAGAAGAGCAGAATATTATGAATATATTATATAGGCATGAGCAACAATCCTCGGCCCGCTGCCCCCTCGATAGATACCAAATGCCTGAAGTTCAGGGGAAGGGATCGCAATCAGACTGCACAGCTAGGATGGAGTACGCTCGGCGCAGGTCCCAATAGAAATCGCTAAAAGCGACTTTTTGGAAAAGCACATAGTGAAAGGTGATTTAACCTTTATGTACTGTATTCAGGATATTGGTGCTCAATATATATCCAATGATCCACTGAAATTTTCCCACAATGACTGGTCAGAGGTCATTTATCAAATCATATGTTTAGCCAAGTGTTTTATGCATTATCTAGATATTTGCACAAACGACTATATGCAAAAATTCATTGGTAATACTTGATGGACCGTTCCCATAAGACTTCTCGGATGTTATGGCCTGCGGAAACTTTGAATAGGCCAAATCCGTTTTTGTTTGTATTCCATTACCATGAGGTTCTTATTCTAGACCGTTATTCTCCTAACAGTTGTAACTGAAAAACATTAAAAGGAAATACATAGGTAATGTAAAATAGTTGATTCATTTTAATAAAAGATGTCAATGCAAGAATGGGCGTCTCCATAGAACCACTCTGATGGCTGCCATGTTTGACCTCTTTCGCCAAGAATATGGACAGGAGCACTATACTCTGTGTACAGCGGATATATCCGCCTAGTATCTAACGCTAGACATGATATAGGAATTTCATGTGTGGAATGGTTTTTTTTGTTTGTTTTTTTTTTTACAAGCGATCCTGTTAAAACGAGTTTATTTTGAACTGCTTAGAGTTAAGTAGCTTTTTCACATACGATGATACAACGCTTTGGGACCGCTATTTCTGATGAGAGTAAACTGTGGAAATATATGCATGCTTATTTACACGTAGCTTTGAAAGAATCACAGCATCAAAATACTCCAATTCTATAAGCACTTTAATAGATGTATTATTTGGCCCCTTGGATGTTCTCTCATTGAAGAACTTTTAGCAAAGCGTAAATCGGGGTGAATGGGGAATGGAAAAAATGCTTCAATATAATACCTGCAAAATATTTTTTTGGGGACCTAAAGATACTATAAAAACGACAAATGTATCACATTAAATTTCAAAACAGTTGATACAAATGGCTGTCATTCAAAAGCCACCGCTGTCATAAATGACAAAGGAATGTGCCATATAGCCAGTGTAAGCCGATTAGCAGGAACTGTGTCCTACTAGGAACCGTCTGGAATTTTAAATAAGTTTCTTAGATAAGGGGGCCACAAGTTCAAAATGCTGGAAAGAGAGCAGAGACTTTAAAGGGACACTCCCTATGGAATAGCACCATAAGCAGTTATGTTCTGATGAAGGCCGCCTGCAGACGGGCGGGTCGGATCCGGCAGTGAGAATTCTCGCCGCAGGACCCGACCCGAGCGCCTGCAGAGACGAGCGCGTACTCGCCCGGCGGCCTCGGCTCTTTCATGTGCCGGCTGCCGGGCAGCCGGCGCATGCGCAGACCGGAGACGGCGGCCGGGTAAGTGACATTTCTGTGCGAGGCTCTGCGAGCCCCGCACAGAAATAGGACATGCCGCGGTTTGTTTGCCGCGCGACATTTTGTGCGGCCAAACCGCGGCCGTCTGCATAGGAGTGCGTATTGTAATGCACTCCTATGCAGGCTTTTAGTGGCGGAAATCCCGCCGCGGGATTTCCATCCGTCTGCAGGTGGCAGAGGGGGAGGGTTTTTTTCCCCCTTTGTTTTGCTGTTTTTATTATACCTGCCCGCTATCTGGTTCCTCACTCCTAAAAAGGCTGTCATCCCTTTCAGGCGAGCCCCAACACTAAAAAAATTAATTAGCTTCCAAGTAATATAAAAGGAACTTTTCTGCACTAGAAAGCTTCACATGCAATCAACTGAGATGTTTATTGAACCATTTATCAAACATCCAATTCTTAAATCCTTGGTTTGGGGGAAAAAAATGAAATTAAATATCATTTAACATGTAGTTCAAAATGTCATATTCTGTTGCTTGTGGGACGCACTATTTAGATCTTGATAAACTAGTTAAACGTCGCTTCAATATTAAGTGTTTCCTTGATCGTAGTGTATCAGAACCCCAAACCGCATAATGTAAAGATGAGAAATGCTTTATTATCCCCATAGACCACATTCCTACATCCGATTTGAAGCCCTAAGGAGGAGAGGATCTTATTGGATTTTCCTTCTCTTTCACACACACACACATTAGAGGAGTCTGAATCGGACATCCAATACAGCAAAATTAAATCTAAATGTAGATTAAATAAAGATGTATAGAATAGTTTTTTTATTCCTATGTAAATTACTATATATTTTTCATCTATTTTCTTTCATTATTTGATATATGTGGATTGCATCCCAGAAGCCTTGGAAATATTAGATGAAATTGTATTATAATTTTTAAGTTATTTGCTACATATTTTGTATCTAGTGTTTTTTAGCAGATATAGATACATTTTATATAATATATATTCTATTTGTTAAGGAGAAAGATAAATATCTAGGCAACATTTAGGCCAAGGGATTTTTGGCCATTCAGGCTTCCATAGGCCATAACATCAGCAGCCATCTTCTGAGTAACCCTATAGGAGCGTCCATTTTTGTACTGACCCTTTAAATTTATTAAACGTTTATATCAGGTACAGGAATAAGGAGAAGGTCCAGCATAGGATAAAAACTTTAACTTTATTGAAAATTTCCAGACACACACAGAAGAACAAGAAGCATGTGCCGTCTTTCATGTTTCAGGCAGCATGCTCTTGTTCCTCTAGGTCTGTCTAGATTTTTCAATAAAGAGTTTTTATCCTACGCTGGACCTACTCCCATTTCCTGCACATCTGTTGTGGTTTCCAGCCAGTCCTTGTGTGGGAGCGACTGCAGAGGAGCTGGCTTATAACTTGCATTTATTTTGTATCATGTGTTACAAACAAACTTTTGGATATTTTTAGTATATGGTTTTGTGTTATCTATATATTTCCACAAATGCTTGTTTAAACATGATTTGATGCATGACCTCTGAGTAAAATTCAATGGCTCATGGGATATATTTAGAGCACTGTGTGACATCTATATACTGGAGGAAGAATCCAGTACAGATTTGAAATGAATGCTGGAAGCTTTGATATCAATAAAGGTTGTTTAAGCTAAAAGCTGTTTTTGGTGTTGGGACCTGTGCCGGAGTATACTCCGTCCTAGCTGTGGGACAAATCTCATGTGCGACTGCCTAATGTAGCGTCAGCATGGATCTCATAAGTATTGGCATGTCCGGGTTTGTTTGTTTCTTTTTATATAAAATGCTGAATTGTGCAAATTTCACTGTGAATGAGGTTGAACTGCATTAAAGGGGTTGTCCCGCGCCGAAACAGGGTTTTTTTTTTTTCACTGTAAACAGGTAGTTTATAGATTAAATAACTTCTTGTTCACTCGGCCCAATGGTTTTTAGGTGAGCTGGAAGCTGAGCGACTCCACCAATTGAGTGATTCTAGCTCTTGCCTCGTCGGATCCTGTTACATGGGCTGGCGGTCTCAGTTTATCGTTTGTTTGAGCGATAAATCTGTCAGCTGAAACATGCTGTCCAACCTGCATGTTATGGAGCAGGAGGAGCTGAGCAGACTGATATATAGTTTTATGGGGAAAGATTCAGTATCTGCTCAGCTCTTCCTGCTCTATAACCTCATGCCTGCAGGTTGGACCGCATGTTCCAGCTGACTGACGCCCTGGGAAGATTGGTGCTTAGTATTCCTGGACTTCGATGAACATATATTTAGGGGAAGCTCCATGTACAACCAGTGTTATATAAGAGGGATTAGTGGGGGGGACGCATACACTTCTCAGTTTTGGCTTGTAATATGAAACAAAGCGTAGATACACTACTACATCTATGTATCAACGGGTTTTCTGAAGTTTATAAAAACTACCTAAATGTGTCTGCTTACCAAGTCCTATCTTGGCCACCTCTGTGCAGCACAATTGTTGATTGTTGCTGGGGCTTACTGTGTCCGGTGTGGTTACAGATGTAAAGGGCTACAGTTGACATAGTTTCTCTCCCAGATATTGCCTCTACTTACAGATGCCTGCCTAAAGGCGTCTTCTATTAGGAGGTGTAACTTAGTACTGTAGTTACTCCACAGATAGCCTTACTGCTGACACTGCACAATTTATTGGAAGCATTTCCGGAAACATGTCCCCCCTCCAGAGAGCAGGCAGAGAAGCAGGTGGGATGTCTTGAACTTTGGGAGGAAGGGAATACCCCGTACTGAGTTCAAGAAGTCACACAAGTGGGACTGTATGTAAGACTGGCATACAGAGGGATTTAGGGTACAGATAGTCCACCAGTAAGTGATAAATGTATACTCCTTTTAAAGGGATTCTGTCATCAAGTTTGGGCCAAACCACGGACGGCATGAACCAGAACAGGGACACCTCTTGCCCCTGTGTGTGTGTGTTGTGAAACAGTGGATAAATGTACTTTAAAGCTGGACTAGACGCTGAGCTGGAGTCATGGAGGGCAGGCCGCTCCAGTCTCTTCCCGCCCACTGCAGGCAGACTGACAGCTTCTCTCCCTGTCACTTTGCATGCAGCTGGTGGGGAGACGCTGCTGTGACTGAGCTCAGCAAGGAATCCAACTTTGAAGTGCATGGATTTGGAAACACCGCACTGTTTTAGAATAAACTATGGGGCAATAGTCTTCCCTGTTCTGGGCTCATGCTGCCCGTAGTTTGGGCAGCATGAACTTGATGACAGGATCCCTTTAAACTATTTGCCCACAATTTTAACCCCTTAATGCTGCAGGGTGCACAGTTATGTCCTGCAGCGTCAAGGTATGTATGTATGTTAAGCGCTGGCTGCTTGTTTTTGTTTTTTCTTTGTTTTTTTTTTTACAGCAGATACTCCAACAGCTCCTATAAGCCACGCGGCTCATCAGAGCGGTTAATCCTTTAAATGCAGTCTCCAAAAAAAAAAAGCAATAAAAAGCAATTTAAAAAGTCGTATTTATTCCAGAATGCAAACTACAGCAAAAAGAGCCTTCGCACAACTGTCAACGGAAAAATAAAGTTATTCTGCTCAGAAGATGGTGGCAGAAAATAATTAAAAAAAATAAATATCTTTGAAAAAACAGCAAAAAAATACAGCTAAATTTGGTATCGTAGCAATCGTACTGACCCATTGAATAAAGTTATCATGTCATTTTTGTTGCAGTTTGTGCATCGCAGAAACAAGATACACCCATAGATGGCAGAATTCCATTTGTGTTTTTTAAATTTTACTACACTTAGAATTTTTTAAAAAGTTTTCAGTATATTATATGCTACTTTAAATCCCACAAAAAAAGCCCTCAGACATCTGTCACCGGATAAATAAGAGTTACGATTTTTTTTTTCTTTTTAGGGGATAAACCTCGAAGAAACCCTTTAACTACTGTTATGTTTTTCTGGGAGGATATATTGGTTTTATTCCATTCATAGCAAGACTTGTCACTTTAGACTTAATGGAACATTTATCTGAAAAATGTTTTCTCATATTTTAGATATTACTTTTATACTGAAGATTTGTCTACTTTCGTAAGGAGGTTGTCGGGGTTAATCGAATTTTTATTTAAATAGTCTCCCTATGTGTAAAAATAACATTGGATGCTCGCCTCTCCCAGCTCCCTGCTGTGACCCACCGAACAGGCATTGGTCTTCCCTGTGATGTAGTGTTTACAGGCTGCTGCAGCCAAACATAGATCTCGGTGCTTGAACACTGAGTTCTGTGATTGGCTGCAGCAGTCTTGTGACATCCTGTGTCTAGACTGCTGCAGCCTGTAAACCCTATGTCACGGAGGTCTGTCAACTGCATGGCAGGAAGTGGTGAGTATATGATCTGTTGTTTTTACACATGACTAGACTATTTACATAGAAATGAACTCGGACAACCCCTTGGGCTGCTTTCAGACAAGTTGTAAATGCTGACGACTTTCTGCAGCTTATTTTTCTCAACCACGTGGAGCTGGACATTTCTGCACAGAATCTGCAGCGTGCCTATATAATGCTATAAGGCTGAAACCCTTTTAGTAGTGGATTTCCTATGGGATTTTCTGCTGCAGAATACCTGCATTGAATACATGCTGTGTGAAGGCACCCTTAACCCATTAGTCACTGGCCTGTTTTGTGCCTTAAGGACCAAGTGATTTTCATCACCTTGTGAGATCCATAACTGACAGCTGCATGAGGGCTTGATGTTTTTTTGTTTTTTTCTTAAGCACCACTATGGGGTACACATATAACTTGTTGTAGAACTTTTATTACTTTTTTTTTTTTTTTGGAGGGGTAAAGTAAGTATAAAAAAAAAAAGTTACATTGCACCATTGTTGTAACATTTATTTTTTTTTTATAGTGGTAACCATTGGGTAAAAAATAACATGATTTTTTTTCTATTCCGATCAGCACGATTACTGCAATACTGTGTTTTATAGAGCGTTGTTTTTTTTTAACCTCTTAGTGACCAAGCCTGTTTGCGCCTTAATGACCAGGCCAAATTTTGCAAATCTGACACGTGTCACTTTAGCATGGAAAAACACCAGAATGGTTTTGCATATCCAAGCGATTCTGACATTGTTTTTTCGCCACATGTTGTACTTCATCTAGGAGGGGAAAAAAGACCAATAGAATTTGTGTTTATTTATTAAAAGCGCCAAAATTGGGAAAATTTTGAAAAAAAATCGTCATTTTTTCACATTTCCAACTGCAATATCTCAAATATGTGCAAATATAATATAGACATTTTTGTTAAGATAGATATTTCCATCCGTTTACTTTATTTTTGGCGCACATTGGAAAAACTTTCAATTTTTTTTTTTAACCATTTAGGAGACATACAAATTTAACATTACTTTTCAGCATTTTGAGGAACACTTTGTTTTCCTACACCAATCCAAGATTGGAAAGGCTCATAGGAGTCAAAATGATAGATACCCCCACAAGTGACCCCATTTTAAAAACTACACCCTTTAAGGTATTCACTGAGGGGTGTCATGAGTATTTTAACCCCACAGTTTTTGTTTTTTTTAGGAGTCAATGCAATTTAGAGGAGAAAAACTAAAATTTCATATTTTTGCAAATATGTCATTTTAAAGACAGGACTTTTTTCTATAGTACACATGAAAATTAGGATTTGCACCCCAGAATGGATACCCCTGTTTGTCCCGTGCTCAGAAACATACCCATTGTGGCCCTAGTATTACGTCTGGATGCACAATGGGGCCCAAAATGAAAGGAGCAACCGGTGGCTTTCGGAACAGAAATTTTGCTTGAAGGAGATTTAGGCCCCATTGCCCACTTGAAGAGCCATTGAGTGACCAAATCGATGTAGAACCCCCACAAGTGACCCCATTTTGAAAAGTAGACCCCTTAACGAATTTATCTAGGGGTAAGATGACTTTTTTGACTTCAGTTTTTGAATGAATCTAAGCCAAGCAGAAGGAAAAAAAATGATTTTCATTTTTTTGGCAATTGTGTCACTTTAAAAACTGTGTTTTTTTGTACAGTGTACATAGGAATGAAGACGTTCACCCCAAAATGGATCCCCCCCTTTTGTCCCGTGTTCAGGAACATACCCATTGTGGCCCTAATCTACTTAAAGGAAACCTAGCTAGGCCTATAATGGAAGGAGCACCCGTTGGATTTCAGGGTACAACGGAATAAATTCCAGTCCCCATTGCCCACTTGTAGAGCCATTGAGCGGCCAAAACGATAGAGAACCCCCACAAATGACCCCATTTTGAAAACTAGACCCCTTAACAAATTCATCTAGGGGTGTACTGTGTATTTTGACCCCACAGTATTTGAATGAATCTAAGCAAAGCAAAAGGAAAAAATTACGATTTTCATTTTTTTTTGCAATTTTGTCAATTTAAAAACTGTTTTTTTTGTACAGTGTACATAGGAATGAAGACGTTCACCCCAAAATGGATCCCCCCGTTTGTCCCGTGTTCAGAAACATACCCCTTGTGGCCCTAATCTACTTACAGGACACATGGCTAGGCCCATAATGGAGGGAATGACCGCTGGATTTCAGGGCAGAACTGAATAAATTCCAGGCCCCATTGCCCACTTATACGGAAAAAAATTTGACTTCCTAAAAATAATCCCCCCCCCCCCCCCCCCGCCATCCCCATTTTTGGGCATTCCCTAAATATTAGATAAAAGTAATAATATAAACTGCGTTTCATGTCCGAAGACGGGTAATTACGGAGGCTGGTTGAGATGGGTACATGAGGCAAGAAACCGGGTATGCCCCCCCATCTCATGTATTTTGGGGGGTATTTCGTGACCTCAGCGGTGGGGATGGAGTGTAAAAAGTGGCCCTCTGCGAGGCTTTGTAATCTTGCTGCGGTGCGGCTCTCTCACAGAGAAGGCGCTCAACAAGCTGCTCCTGGAACTGCATGAAAGCGAGCGTTCCCGGGGCTTCTTGTAAATTACGGATTACAGGTAGCGGTCTGAATAACGCCGGTCTCACACGGCTGTAGGTGGAATCCGCTTGTGGAGGCCCGCTGCGGATTCCAGCTGTGAGCCCGGCTGTGACCCTGCGTACGGCCGCGTAATATACTGCGCATAACAGCCTACTCACACAGGCGGTCATGCACAGTACTTTTTTTTTTTTTTGTTTGCATTTCCCACGCCGTCGCTTAGCGATGACCCGGGTACCCGCAGCTCATACACAATGTATTTGCACATGGGCTGCGGGTATATGCGTTGTCATATAGCACAATGGGCTCTACGTCGCGGATATCCGCGGTAAAATATAGCATGCTGTGTTCTGTTTCTGCGAGTGGATTCCGTAATTCCGACCCACTAATTGGGGGGAATTGTGTGATCCAATGCATGTGATTGATCCGTGGATTACCGCTGATCAAGCGCATGCAGAACCCATAATTCCTCTCTGGTCATGTGTGACCAGCCTAATGTTAGATCGCTACTTTATCACGTGACCGGGGACCGCTCAGCGAGGCCGCCGGTCACTGCTCCAAGCACTCAGCGACCGTTGGTCGCTGGGAGCAAGGAGATTTAAAATTTCCTGGGCTCCTGCGAATGTGTCCGGCATCTTGCCGACGGACGCATGCGCAGAAGCCGGAAGGGTCCATGGAGGATAATCGCATCTGGATTCAAATGCGGAAGCCTCCGAGAAGATGTTTCATCTCCCCCAACCGATCGCATCGGTGAGGGGAGATGAAACTGCCACTTTTTAAAAAACTTTGTATAATGCATTGTATAATGGCGATCACGTGACCAGTAACCGCATACCGCGGCCCCCAGTGACATCTCCAGGCTCTTAGCTACCTTTGGTAGCCAGCAGCAGGGAGATTTTACATTTCTTGGGCAATATTTCACTTTTGCGCATGCGTCCGCCATCATGCTGACGGGCGCATGCGCAGAAGCTGGGGTAAGGGCCGCGGATGAACATCCCATCAGGGAACAAATCCGGGACCTTGGGTACGTAATTTCATCCCCCCCCTTACGGATACGATCCGTAAGGGGAGATGAAACTTTAACTTTTTAAACTTTTTTTTTACTTTAAACTTTTTTTTTTTTTTTGGACTTTTTAACTTTATATGATCACCGTTATCCGATGGATAACGGTGATCATATGACTGGAAACCACATACAGCGGTCCCCAGTCATATCTCCCTGCACTCGGCTAACTGTGACAGCCGGGTGCAGGGAGATTTTGAATTTGCCGGGCGCGCCGGCCTTCTGCGCATGCGCGCCATATCGGCACATCGCAGAAGCCAGCGGGGGGTCCCGACACTGGCCGGAGGACATCGGCGGACCTGAGGTGAGTATTTTATCCTCCCCTCATGGATGCAATCCATGAGGGGAGGTGAAACTTTTTACTTTTTTTCACTTTTCCGCAATCGTCGTTATCCATTGGATAACGACGATCGCAGTCCCAGCTGACATCTCCTGCCTCCTGGCTACCTACAGGAGCCAGGAGATTTTAAGTCTCCCGCGCCGCCGGGCCTTCTGCGCATGCGCGCCGGGCGGCATTACATCAGCCATCAGAAGGACAGCTACGGCGCCCGGGACAGCGGGGAGTCGTGCGGCGGACCTCGGTGAGTAATTGCAGCTGCTCCGATGGATCTGATCCATCAGGGCAGCTGAATGTCACTTTTTTTTGCAGTTTTATTTTCTTTTTTGCGATCGGCGCTATCCATTGCATAGCGCCAATCGCAATGTCGGGGGGGGGGGGGGGGGGGGCTGTGAACCTAATAGAACCTAATAGCGGGGGGCAACGCAGCGGATTTTTGCCGCGAATTTTTTGCGGCGTAAATCCGTTCGTGGGAAGGAGGCCTTACATGGCAGACATGGAGGCCTTTGTCAGGCTTCTGGCTGCCAGTTACTTTGGAATCACACTGCAAGGTGATGATGGGTGACAGAAGGAGCCCCTGTCATCTACTTACATGACGCAGTTGCTATTGATTGTGGGATGTAAGGGGTTCAACTGTTGGGATCTCAGGTTGGTCCATTCCCGGCTGTTAGAGCAGGAGCCTGGCTGTCAGTAGACGGCCAAGCTACCGTCTAAAAACGTACATGTAAGTTGAAAGCTAGTTCGTGAGGTCAGTAAAAAGGCGTATTGGTGGTCACTAACGGTTTAAAGTTTATTAGGAATGAGTAAACAACCACCACCTCTGCTTGAGCAAAGTACTGTGTATAATAGAACATTAAATGGCGGCTAGTCGTCAGCAGAGAGGGGAGTATTGGTTTTAAATATAACCACTGCCACCAATGTAACAATTAGATGGGGAAAAACCCTCTTAACGCCATGGAGCGTAAGTTTACTTCCTCGCTGTGGGGTACTTAACTCTGCAATAACAGGAATTAATAAAAACAGCGATCGCAACATGTAAAGGGTTCACATGAGGGAGTGCACCTACCAGGTGTCCTGGCCTACCACTTCCTATGATCTGTACTGCAATGCCTTATCGCTTACACAATAGCACAGTCCTGCAATGCATAATCATAGCGATTATGGTTCATGTCCCCTACACGCCCTCTTAAGTAAAAATAGTATAAATAAATAAAGCCTCTTTTTTTTGTATTCCCCCCCATCCCATATTTGATATTATTGTATTCATAGCTTATGATGATTTTTGGTATCGTAATCGTACTGACCCGCTGAAAAAATGTATAATTTATGTTGCATGGTTAAGGCCACCTGCAGACGAGCGGGTCGGATCCGGCGGCGAGAATTCTCGCCGCGGGACCCGACCCGAGAGCCTGCAGGGACGAGCTCGTACTCGCCCCCGCGCCTGGCTGCCCCGGCTCTTTCATGTGCTGGCTGCCCCGGCTCTTTCATGTGCTGGCTGCCCCGGCTCTTTCATGTGCTGGCTGCCCCGGCTCTTTCATGTGCTGGCTGCCGGGCAGCCAGCGCATGCGCAGACCGGAGCCGGCGGCCGGGTGAGTGACATTTCTGTGCGGGGCTCTGCGAGGCCCGCACAGAAATAGTACATGCCGCGGTTTGTTTGCCGCGCGAGATTTCGCGCGGCCAAACCGCGGCCGTCTGCATAGGAGTGTGTATTGTAATGCACTCCTATGCAGGCTTTCAGTGGCGGAAATCCCGTGGGAAATACCGCCGTGGGACTTCCGCCCGTGTGCAGGCGGCCTAACGCTGTAAAAAAAAATTATGGCAGAATTGATGTCTCTCCCTGCTTCAAAAAAATTTTTTTTACAATGTTATATGCACCCAAAAAATGGTACCAATAAAAACTACAGTTTGCCACGCAAAAAACAATCCAATTGTGGAGGGGGAAACAAAAAAAATTGTCTTTTGAAAAATGACGATAAAAAATCCTAATAAATCGTTACATCCTTTTGGCCGAAATAGGCAGCATCACTAAGGGGTTAAAAAGTATCTTGTGTAACCTTTGTCTTGCTTGGCCTTTCATTGCTTCAGTGCATCTTCCATGAGGGTGGAAGCATCTTTACTGCTGGACTTCAATGATTATCACATGGCTTCTGCAGAATCTCTTAGGCTGGGTTCACACTGAGTGGATTTGCCACGGAAATTTCGTCTGAAAGTTCGCCGCGGCAAACCCGTCTGCAGCCGCTAATCCTGGGATTAGCCAGTCATGTGGACGAGGGAATTTTATTCCATTTTTGTTGGGGTTTTGTCCAAAAAATTTAGACTTTTTGATGTTTTATGCCATATCTGGTGAATTTAAAAAAAATGGATGGGGCTTAGTGTGAAGGGGTGTGGCTTTCCACAGTTTTGGTAAACTTGCTATAACTTCACCAGAAACTGTCAACTATAGTGCACACCTACCTGACTAAAGTTAGCACATCTCCAGCTGCTTAATAAATTAGCATATTTCACGCCAGCGCACCTTGTAACAAGACTGGTGTATAAATGTTGGTCTTGCTATTTATTCCCCAAGGAGAAGGTTGCACAACTTTTCACAACACAGAGATTGCAGAGGAATCAGTTTCAAAATAGGACTTTTTTTTTTCAGCGAGTCGGGTTGGACTTGTGGAAGAAAGAAGTCTGATTTCAAATGGCGTCATGCTTTGTTACATACGATAAGACCGCTTTCACATGAGCATGTAATATGGATGTCCTGGCCTGAACTCAGACTGTCCTTTCGGGTCACGGTACCCACAGTTGTGCTGGCACACCCATCCGTACCTCTGTTGCATAGCGACGTTGCGTATTAATGCCACACATACGCAATGTAATTACATATGCACAGCGGTTTATGTGCCCATTTAGGACAATAGGGCTCTATCATGCAGTATGATAGAACATGCTGCGGTGTCTTTTTTACACAAGTATTATACACATATGACTGGTTCAATGAAAATTAATGTACTTTCATTGACTTCATTCACCCCATGTGTACATCATGCGCATAATACATCATTAAATTACGCTCGTGTGAGCCCGTATGTCCGCAATGCACCAACTATGTGAGATTGTTGGGTTTTCGGACTGCAGTTTCTTGTATGCAGCTCACGAGCTAGTAAACCTGAAGCAGTTGGTGATTCGGGGCGGCCCAAGGAACACTTGTGCATCTCAATAGTGGTAATCTGGGCCCTTTTATTAAAGACAGATTGAATTATGTTGTCTATAGAGATGTTGTTGATGGAGTACCATAGAAAACTGTTACACTGGCTGTACTGAAGGCAGAAATGGCGTGTAGGACAATCCCCGTGGGCGCTGTAACCAGTGTGGTTCGTGCCAAAGTTGGCTGGATGGTGACCGCAATGAGCTCTTCATGTGATTACAGAATTCAGATGTCTATACAAACCTAGTATTAAAAGGGGTTGTCTCGCGAAATCAAGTGGGGTTACACACTTCTGTATGGCCATATTAAAGCACTTTGTAATATACATCGTGCATTAAATATGAGCCATACAGAAGTTATTCACTTACCTGCTCCGTTGCTGGCGTCCCCGTCTCCATGGTTCCGTCTAAATTCGCTGGCAGCTTGCTTTTTTAGACGCGCTTGCGCAGTCCGGTCTTCTGCTCTCAGCACGAGCCGCTTCAGCCTGCTAGCCGCTACAGCTCTTCTGCGCATGCGCAGACGAGCTGTCACTTCTCGGGAGCGCGCTGGAGCGGCCATTCTGTACCATCCTCTCTTAGAGGAAGGTGCAGAAACTTGAGCCGCCCAGCCGCCCCGAGAAGCCGTCCTGCCGCCCAGGTAAGTGATGGGCCGGGGGGGGGGGGGGGCTGCCGCTGGGCCGGGGGGGGGGGGGCCTTCGTCTGTTGTCAGGGGTCTAGCGCCGGTTACCTGCTGCCTGGCGGTGGGTGACTGTGTGCTGTGGTTGGCCGCGTTTAATCCAGGGGTCCGGTCGGTGGCTGCGGGGCGTCTGGTTGTCAGGGAGACACAGCTGGTAGCGTCTCGGGAGCGTGCACGTCGGGCTACAGCAAGCGACGGGAAAAAAGCCGGCGGCCATCTTGGGAAAATTTTTATAAGTTGCTGAAACGCTGGAACTGTAAGTACAAACCAGCTAGAAAGTCATTTACAGGGGAGCTTAGTAATGTATGCTTAATAAGGGGGACTGGGCAAAAAAAAATAAATCACTGCTTCCTCGAGACAACCCCTTTAAGGCTTTAGGCTCAATGTCCACGGGCAGATTTTTTTCTGCGGAATCTGGAGCGGGCATCCGCCTCCGGGTTCTGCAGCAATAACCCTCCATAGCATGCTTTGGAAAAACGATTCTTGATGCACACGAACGAAAAGCAATTCCTCTTTCCGCTCGTGGATGAAAAAGCACAGCATGCTCCATTTTACTGCGTTTCCCGCATAGTCCGCTTCCATTGAGGTCAGTGGAAGGTGTCCGACCAGCTGTCCGTTCGAAAATGGACATTCTGCGGGAAGAGCAGGAGATTTAAAAAGAAAAAAAAAACTACTGTGACGGCAGGCACGTCTGCACATATCCGCAGTACAGAAAAAAGAAGACACGGAGAGGTACGCAGAGTCGGCAGGCGGATTCCGATCTGTGCATGCCTTGGGCCTCATGTCCACGGCATGCACGGGCTCTGCACACGGATTTCCACAGCTGAAATTATTTTTAAATACTTGCCGGCAATTGCGGGTGCGGTTTTAGTTTTTCCACCCTTCCCCTTGCGGATGCACTGCGGATCATCCACGCAGAAAAAATCCGTAACCCCACCTCACAGCCTTTTCTCCACCTCCCTAATTGATTTTAACCTTCAAATCCGCAGTGCATCCGCAATTGGATTTGCGGATGCACTGCGGATCGTCTGCACCCATTGACTTCTATTGAGCCCATCCGCACTGAAATGGAGCATGCTACGATTTGTTTTCCGCACCAATCAAATGCTTAAATTCAGTTGCGCATGCCAATGCTTCCCTATGGGCACTTTGAATTGTGGATCTTCCGCGCGGATTCTGCAAATCAAACCCACCTGTGGACGTTTTTTTAAGGTGGGGGCTTGGCTATCTGACAGCCAGGCTCCTGCTCTATCAGCCAGTAGCAGAGAAACCTCAGATCCTGTCAGTTATGTCACAATAGCAACTACAGTATGGAAGCAGATGACAGGGAGAGGGGGCTCCTTCTGTTACCCATTGGCACACCGCAATGGGGTCAGATTATCAATGAGTTCCTATGAAAGCTGAAATAGGACTCCATGTCTGCCCTGTAACTCGGCCTATTAGATCCTCGCCTCCAGAAACATGTAAGACGGAAAATGCCCTTTGTTCCTCCATGTCTGTCTGGCTCATTTAATATAGACTGGAAGCTTTTAACCCAATGCTGGACTTTCTCCATTTTTCTGTGCGAAAGGAGAACATGTCACATGTTTTTTTTCATGCAATCAAACATCACTTGAAAAAAATACGTATGTGAGCAAACCCATTAAAGTAAATGGGTTATATTCACGCATACCGCGTGCAAACATTGTGCATGAAATACGCCTGTGTAACTCAAACGTATTTGCAGTGTTGTGCACTCAAAATTTCCGCACGCATTTCAATGGGTTCGTTTACATTATACATAATGTGTATTTTACACATGAATTTGTTTGCGCAAAAGAATAGGCAGCATGTGAACTAATTAACTAGCCTATTTAAATGAATGGCAGCACGGTTTCATGTTTGATTTGCGCACACGAGTACAATGAAACATGCACGTAAAAATACACATCCATTGTGCAAATGCACATGTAAATTCATTTATGCTTGTGTCACATCAGC
This sequence comes from Eleutherodactylus coqui, assembly GCF_035609145.1. Taxonomy (NCBI): domain Eukaryota; kingdom Metazoa; phylum Chordata; class Amphibia; order Anura; family Eleutherodactylidae; genus Eleutherodactylus; species Eleutherodactylus coqui. The sequence continues at coordinate 118,861,191 of NC_089839.1, read as the reverse complement.
CTAAGGAAGAAGTAGAACGTAATAATGAGGTCACCTGGCTAACGAGTGTTTGTCTTTTGTTTTCGACTCCTCACTGGTAGACTTTTGTGGACGTTGGCCTGGTTAAATGACATTTCAAACTTGTTCCCCATCATTGACCCGTGTAGAAGGGCAATTTGTGACTGGAGTTAATTTTCAGTAGCTAAATTGGATAGTCTCACAAAAACGAGCCCTAAAACATGACAGAAACCGCTGGAGATCTTACATTATACTTGCCATATAGAAGTAGAAATTGTTCTATGTTTTACAGAAGTTGGCAGGACTTATGGTTATTCTAGAATGGTAGAGATAGAGGGGACCTCCAGGGTCATCGGGTCCAACTCCCTGCTTAATGCAGAATCCCTAAATCATCCCAGACAGATGTCTGTGCGGCCTCTGAAGACTTCCATCGAAGGAGAACGCACCACCTCCCATGGCAACCTGTTCCACTCATTGATCCCCCTCCCTGTCTAATATCTAATTAGTGTCTCCTCCCTTTCAGTTTCATCCCATTACTTCTAGTCTTTCCTTGTACACATGAGAATAGGGCTGATCCCTCTGCTCTGTGACAGCCCTTCAGATATTTGTAGACAGCTAATAAGTCTCATCTCAGCCTTCTTTTTTGCAAGCTAAACATTCCCAGATCCTTTAACCGTTCCTCATAGGACATGATTTGCAGACTGCTCAGATTGGCGTGCACGCCTCCCATATAGACTCTCCGTCAGCTAAACCATAAGCTCCCGAACATGGTTTACTGTGTTTCTAGTTGATGACTGGTATCCTGGCGATACACTTTACAATTTTGATGGGATTGGCTGGTTACGTAATGTGTATGGTGGGCTCCAAACTCTACCCCGACGGCAGACTTGCCAACGTGATCCTTTGTTCTCCCGAGAAGGAAGCCACCACCAGCGAAGTCTGGCAGCGTCTTACTCCCCATCCATATTGAGAACATTTGAACACTCACTCGCATGTGTATGGGAGGAGGACTGATAACGTTGACCAAACTTGTTCAGCCGCCTTGCGTATATGGCCAGCTTGAGAATAACTGGTGTATCCTCACCCGGCTGAGACAAGTGATTGGATGCGTAGAGTAACTTTGGGTATGTTGGCCTGCTGCAGTGTGTACGGGGTCCGATGCAAGAGGCCATCTCCGCACAGCACTTTGGAATCTACATCCTCTCCACATGAGTTATAACTAATATGATTTCAACTTATGCCTTTTTTATAATGTCATTTAGGCCATCAGGTCTCCCAACATCCATATCCAAAAATTCTCTGGCTCAATCTTTGAGGGTGATTTATCTGTCCCAGCGATGGTCGTTCAGTGACCGAAGGCAAAGTGGCCGAAGATCGTTCTGCCCGTCTGCTTCCATTCACAATTGATTTAAAGCCCTTTTACACACAATAGTTATCGCTCAAAAGCCATCTTTTGAGCATTTTTTGCGTGTAAATGTGCCCATCTTTCACTTTTCTACTGAACGATGATTTTATGTTTTGCATAAAATCCATCGTTCGGCAGAAGAGCTGATAGCAGGGACTTCACGCTGTGTTTTCCGTGGGGAGTGCTGATAACATTGTCAGCCCCGTGGCAGAACAAAGGGAATGTAGTCAGAGAACAGACTACCTGCTGTTCTCTGAATATAGCTCCCAGCGGCTCACATGCATTAATAAGCTACTAATCGGCATTAGTACCAATTAGTAGTTTATGCAAAATGATCGCTCAAAAGCCATCTTTTGAACGATCATCTGTGTGTAAAAGAGCCTTTGCTCTTTAAACTGACCGATTGCTGCATCAGATTGATGGGTATTTTATGGTCTGCGTGAAAGATCTGATCAGCAATTTATGGCTGACGGGTCCTTCACTGCATGCGTACATACCACACAGTTAGGATGGGTTCACACAGGGCGGAGATTCCGTCTGGAATTTCGCTGTGGCAAATCTGCCTGCGGCCGCTAATCCCGGTGTTAGGCAGTCATGTGGACAAGATTTCCACATGGAACAGCCAATCTGTCGCGGCAAAGTTGGCTCTAGGGCGCGGATTCCCCGGTCGCAGCATGTCTCATTTTTTTACATTTTTATCCGTTGCGGCTGCGCCTTTCTCTATGGGAGCATGGCTGCAACGGAAAAACGTGGCCAAGCCGCTCCAAAACGCACGATCAAGGGCTGCAGGTTTTGAAGCAGCGCTTTCCTGGCGGAAATCTTGCGGTTTCTCGCTGCGGCCAAACCGCAAGATTTCCGTCGGGATTCTGTCCTGTGGGAACTCAGCCTTAGAGTGCAAAAAATGGGCTTTAGGCGACATGGTTATAGAAAGGGAAAATCCACATTTCTGTTAATGTATCATGTTGCATTTTTACTCATCCTTGCTCAGTGGGTATTTGTCACAGTCTTCTGACCACCATAATTTTATTTGCGAAGATTTTATTAAGAATAGTACAACAAAAAAGCTTGTATAAATTTGACACTTTCGTAATCCTTCTAATTCACGTAATAAAAATACCTGTTTTGCCACAGCATATATGCCGTAAAATAAGAGCCCACCCCCCACTCCAAAATTGGTGTAATTGTGGCTTTTGCATTTTATGCTACTTTAGAAATTGTTTCAATACTTTATACATTATCTTAAATGGTACTGATAAAAAAAAAAAGATAACTCCTCCAAAAAGGAGTTAGTTGATACGGCCGTATTAACGAAATTGGTTGCTTTTAAAGTGGGGAGAAGAAAACCAAATTGAAAAATGGCAGGACGTCAAGTGGTTAAATGTCTTGTGTCCACTGAAGCAAATCACAATGGTGCACGTAAATGCCATCCACCTAAATGACAGATTGTCCGGTTCTATCCTCAGTTTCACGGGATGGTTTTGTGACGTCATACACACTTTTGCAGCATAAACGAATATATACTGTACGCAGAATACACAATCACTGTGGATATATAAGCCCAGCTCTGTTGTAGGCACAGTTCATAAACAAACAACATACCTGTGCGTGTAATATATATATTATACACAGCTCTGCCGCTAGCGTCTTTCTGATATTGACCTCTTCCTTCTGCAGACCTCTTTTAATGATTTTCTGACCAACTTTTTTTTCAATTTTTTGTGATATGGGTTGTATTTTTCAATGGTACTATATGATGCATTGAAAATGTCTAAGGGGGGGGGGGGGTGGAATGGAAAACAGTTTTTGCAGGGTGACTTGTCATTTTCATTGATACCATGTTGTGCAGAATGTTTTGATCACTTCTTTTTTTTTTTTACTTTTTTTTTTCTTGGAGACAGGGTAACGACAAAAAAAGGTGTTGCATTTGCTGTTTTTAATTTAATAATGGCATTCACCATTCTGACTGGCAATATATATCTGTCTGCCACACTGGTGGTGGTGGGGGGATGTTCTATCTTGCTGTGTGCTCACATCACAGCGCCCATTGTTTTCAATGGGGACAGCGGCAGCATGGCACCATATGCTAGGTACATGCAATGTGAGGTCTCTCATTGAAAAAAAATGGGGGAACTTACAAGATCCTCCACCGTGGCTGACAGCTGTGCTGGAGGATCACTACATTCCTGAAGTGTTGTAAGGCTGTTTTGATATGAAAACCATTCTCGGAAGTCACATGGATGGCGAGCGAGATTATGGGGGCAGAATTCACGGCCCCATATATCACTCGCCTGTGTGAAGTTAGTCCAAGGCCAGTCTCGCACATACCTTTTTTTTTTTTTTTTTTTTCTTTTAAAGAGCGATTGTGTGGCGTTACCTATTGTAATGATGGGGCGCATTACGAAACGCTGTCGAACGCATTTGAAAACTCATTGAAACGCGACGTTTTAACATGGTGTATGTGAGAGTGGCTTACGGGTGTGTTTACGCAATTTTCTGTGTTTTCTACCTCTAAAACTGTGGCAAAAATTTGCAGCTAAGCCATTTTGTGCAGTGTGTTTTGTCATGAATTCTCCACGGATTCACCCTGCACATGGGTAAAATTTGTCTGTGAAATTTTGCCTGAAGAAGTGGCACGTCATTGCCTCAGACGGGTCTGTGAAAACGTATTGGAAATACGCCCAATGGCAGGGTTACATCTGTGGATCCATGTCAATCTGTCGCAGAATATTGCTTGCTTCTGCAGTTTTACTGAATCGGTGAAGTAGTGCTGCCTCCGGCATTTTATAAGAGTTCTGGGTAGCACCTCAAGAGTTCTGAAGAAAACTCTTAATGCTCGAAGCTCTAGAACCAATATTTACAAAGTTCTCGCTAACTTTTAGATGCCGGATCCAAAAAAAATTCAGTTATTATGTGTAAATAATTTTTTGGGAAATCCCGCGATTTTATAAGAGTTCTGGGTAGCACCTCAAGAGTTCTTAAGAAAACTCTTAATGCTTGAAGCTCTAACACCCATATTTACAAAGTTCTCGCTGATTTTAGTAATATCATTTTTGGAAGTTAGCACCGCAGAGATACATTTGTTGGTTTTTTTTTTTTGCCTAATTCACTAGAACTATTTTTAAAATTAATTGGGAACTCTAGAACTCTTTGGGGTGCATCCAGAACTTATAAAAAAATTAACTTTTTTTGAAAGATGGGGTGCTGACTTCACAGAGGTCATAGTACTCGTTTTGAGTAATTACTCGATCGAGCACCGCGATTTTCGAGTACTTCCGTGCTCGGGTGAAAAGATTTGGGGGGGTGGCGGGGGGAGGTGTGGCGGAGCGGGGGGTAGCAACGGGGAACAGGGGGGAGCCCTCTCCCTCTCCTCCCCGCTGCAACCCCCCACTCACCCACGGCGCCCCCCCCCCCCCCCCCCTCCTAATCTTTTCACCCGAGTACGGAAGTACTCGAAAATCACGGCGCTCGGTCGAAAAAGGGGCGTGGCCGAGTAGGTTCGCTTAAAGGGGTTGTCCCGCGGCAGCAAGTGGGTCTATACACTTCTGTATGGCCATATTAATGCACTTTGTAATGTACATTGTGCATTAATTATGAGCCATACAGAAGTTATCAAAAGTTTTATACTTACCTGCTCCGTTGCTGGCGTCCTCGTTCCCATGGAGCCGACTAATTTTCGGCCTCCGATGGCCAAATTAGCCGCGCTTGCGCAGTCCGGGTCTTCTGCTCTCTTCAATGGAGCCGCTCGTGCAGAATGCCGGCTCCGTGTAGCTCCGCCCCGTCACGTGCCGATTCCAGCCAATCAGGAGGCTGGAATCGGCAATGGACCGCACAGAAGAGCTGCGGTCCACGGAGGGAGCAGACCCCGGCGGCCATCTTCAGCAGGTAAGTATGAAGACGCCGGACCGCCGGGATTCAGGTAAGCGCTGAGCGGTTTGTTTTTTTAACCCCTGCATCGGGGTTGTCTCGCGCCGAACAGGGGGGGGGGGATAAAAAAAAAAACCCCGTTTCGGCGCGGGACAACCCCTTTAACTCTAGTGATCACACATGCAAGTTCTCTAGTAGAGCTAAAAAAAAAGTTAAAGTAGATGCAAAATAAAATTTAAGTTCAGTTAAAGACACAAATTTTATCGCCACAGCTGTAAGTTTGCAATATTAAGAGAAACCATTTACCAGAAAATATATTTTAAAACTGCCAGTGCAGTGTAATAGTCCACCATGTTTGCACCCCAAATAGTCATTCAGCTGAGCTATTTGTTCGGTTTGAAAAACAGAATTAAATTGAAATAAACAGAAATGTTTCCTCCTTTTTTATTTTTTTATAAATCAAAGGGGAACAAACACAACCCTTTTATTTACGTTTTTCTGCACTTTAAATGGAACAGAAAAACAGAAATGCATAACTGAGGCGAACTCCAGCGTGGGCAAGCGGTGTAGACAAGCTGTTGGTCACAAACATTAAAGAAAACCTAATAAAAGAAGAAAAAATGTGTACAGGGAGGTGATAAAAAAACTGAGGTGGAAGCGTCTAAAGTGCTGCGACTTGTGATTCTGCTGCATAAATAACATCAGATCTGCGATCTCTGGTTCTGTCTGTCCCAATCTGCTGTTAGTGGACCTATGGGAGGGCTGGGTGATCAAATGAATTCGCCCTTTTGTATTAGCCCTTCCCTCTGTGAGGCTAATATTGGGTCGAGGGGAAGTGAAGTAGGACAAACCACCTGTATAGAACATACTGGGGAGTGAAGTGGTGTACTTGGCACTGATCAGCTGGGAGGCAGTGCAGGAATCAAGAATAGCTCTGATTGGCCAATGGAACCCCCATCCTTTGTGTATGTATATAATTAAACTTCATATCCCATTTTACAAATACTAATAAATACTGTGTTTCCCTGAAAATGGGACCTTGAAATATAAGCCCTCCCCAGAAAAAAAGCCCTAGCTACACTAGGTTGAAAAAAAAATGCAATAATCGCCTGGCAGCCAGCATCTGTGTCCCCCGCAATGATCTTCCAGACGCTGCGGCAATCTAGTGTGTAATCCTCCCCGCTGTCAGAGGATTCTCTCTGGTAAACAGGGCTTTAAATTCCCCTGGCTTCAGCAAGTGAGCGCTGTGATTGGATCAAGCACCAGCCAATCAAAGCTGGAACTCGGATCATTTACAGCCATTCAGTGAATGACAAGTGGAGGAAAATGGGGAACGAAATTCTGCCATCTATAGGTGCGTCTTGTTCCTACACGCACAAACCAACAAAAATGACAAACTGTATTCTAGGAGTCAGTCTGATGACTACGATAACAGTTGTATAGTGGTTTTTTTTTTTGGTTTTTTTTTTTAATTTGCTGTACTATTTTCAAAGCTACAGACAATTTTAAAATATCTATCTTCTGACAGCAATAGCTTTTTTTTATTTTCCCGTCGACATAGTTGTGAGCGCTCATTTTTAAAAAATATAGCTTGCATTGGTACCATATTGGAATACATATGACGTTTTGATCGCTTTCTTTTTTTTTTAAAAGACCAAAAAAGCTCATTTCAGGCGTGTTGTTGTTTTTTTTTTGTTTTTTTTTTCTGACAATCTCCACCGTGCGGAGTAAATCAAGCGTTACTTTGATAGATCAGACTTTCACAGATGAAGTGATACCAAATATGTATTTTTGTTTTATTTTGATTCTTTTAATATACATATGGCAAAAGGGGAGGGGTGATTAAACTTTTATAACCCTTTTTTTAATAATTAATAAAACTTTATCAATCTTATTTTTACAAAGTCCCCGCAGCGAACAAGAACTTGCTATACTTTGATCGCTCCTGCAGTATGATGCAATGTTATCAGAGCTGTTGCCGGCTGGTGTTGGCTGTAAGAAACAGCTGGCGCCTGGGTTGTTTGGAAGGAGATCGCAGCACAATCTTTCTTCATACATACCCGGACGCTGCAGCAAATAACTGTACGTCCTATAGTGTTAAAGGGTTAAACCAGATTCAATATACAGTGCCACAGACAGTCCGGATCTATGACGTGTGATTGGATGCAAGATCCAGCACTTCACTGTTAAATGTTTTATTACTGAAATGCATGCACTGATTGGTTGATCAGTAGTGCCTCTACAGTACAGCACAGTACTTAATGTCCTGCTCTTTACCTATGCCAGGATACCAGTTTTCCTTTTCACCAGGTGAGGGCGGATCTACTTAAGGCCCATTTACACGGAACGATGATCTCTCAAAATTTGCTCAAACGACCGTTTAAGTGACAGTTTTGAGCAATCATCTTTCCATAACTCTAAGTAGCTAATCAGCTCTGCCTGCATTAACTCTTAGGCCCCCTGTCCATGGGCATGATTTCGCGGGCGGTAAACCGCCGGCAAATCATGCCTTCTGAAGCTTTCCATAGCTTTGCTCCGCTTGCAGCCAGCAATGCACAGCATGCTGCGAATTGCCGCGATTCTCCGGGGGCAGCCTATCTGTCAGATAGGCTGACCGACAGAGATTTGTCTGCGGCTCCTGTTCCTGGGCGGCGGAGCTCCGCCGCGAGATACCGCAACGCCTGTAGACAATGGGCCTTAAGTAGCTAGATACTGAGAACAAAGCAGCTGTTCTGTATATGTAAACAGCTGCATTGTTCTTGGAGCTTTCAGCTGGTGTCCTGCTGAGAACTGCAAGAGGAATACCAGCTGAAAGAATACGATCATCACTGCCTGCTGAGAAAATCAGCGTGCGGCGCTGATAAGTCATCAAATCACTGATGAACACGCGTTGAGATGCAACGATTATCGCTCAAAAGGCGGCTTTCGAGTGAAGTTTGAGCGATAATCGTTGTCTAAATGGGCCTTTTTATCTTTTGGAACACTCTGTATCGTACAGAACCCTGAGGAAGCTCCTGTCTTAGCATAGAAAGTGACTTACAGCTTTCAATAGTTCTCTGACATTTACATGCAATGACTTACTTTATTTGTATAAGTTATGTGCTTAAAGCCAACCTGTCAATGTTGAACATGCCGTCTGACTGCTAGTAAAGTCCAGTGGGCCATTCTAGTTAGTAACAGCTATCTCTATCCCTTCAATTTTCTTTAATCTTCATTTTGTATTACTTTTGCTTCACATTTCTGGGAGCTTTGAAACAAATTACCAGTTTTCCATAGTTATTATTTCAACATATGTTTGTCCCAGAACCAATTAGAATTGTATGTTGAGGGTCCTAGTAAAAAAATGCCATATACAAGTCTTCTAATGGCCAGAAATAGTGTTATTTTTCCTGAACACACAGCAGCTTACTCTAAAACTGTGGGTCTGCTGTCAGTGCAATTCTTCAGTGTTCTGTTGAGATATGATTCATCAAGTTTTACTTGGCTTCGAATAGCACAGTCAACCATGGAAACCTTGTAAAGCATACACCAAAGAGGTGTAAGCTTCACAACAGAAGTGAATGCTTCCTTTTGTTTCCATCTGGTGATTCCGTCAGTGTTTTCAGCAGCTGTGCTGGAACCCCCAAGCAGAGTAATGCAGCATGTACAGTAATGGTTCCCTATCCTCTTACCAGGCACTGGTACAGGGCTTGGTGCACTGTAATGTGTATGTACCTGATTATGTGAGGCTGAAATGGTTTGCGATCATGTTGCTACTTAAGGGGAAATAAGACTGCAGGGGTCAGGTTGTTGGAAAATTTCACATTGGATATGTAAATGAAGTTCAGATAATGCCATTTAAATGACTAATTTTAAAAGTAACCTGCCTAAAGCACCATAGACAAACTAAAGGCCCATTTAGACACAACGATTATCGCTCAAAAGATGACTTTTGAGTGATAATCGTTGTCATTTACAGCGCCTGATGATCACACAAACGTTGAGCGATCACCTTGCGTTCCGAGCGGAGGATGCAGCAGACAAGCAGAGCCACTTGTCCTCTTCATCCAGCTGTTCCCCGCTCCGAACGCCCAGCCGAGTGCTCTGAGCAGAAGATGCAGAAGACAAGCGGGGTGGCCCCACTTGTCTTCTGCATCCAGCTGTGCCCCACTCCGAGTGCCCAGCTGTTATACAGCCGAGCGCTTCAAGCGGGGTATGGAGAACAGAGCTGGACTGCTCTGCTCTTCATACCTAGACTGTCATCAGAGAGTGGGATACAGCTGAAACAGTAGTATCAGCTATATCCCGCTGTGACTCCCTGATAAGGCTCATAATTGTCCTTCAGCACACTGAAGGACAACGCTAAGCGATGGCTTAACAAAAACTGCACAATGTCAGTGCAGTTACACACAACGATTCTCTCAAAAGATGGCTTTTGAGAGATGAGCGTTGTCTAAATGGGTCTTAACTTATGGTGCTGTTAGGGCAGGTGACAGGGAGCTGGGTGATGTGTTTTTTTTTATTTTTTATTTATTTTTTTTTACTCTCCTGCTTCCTGGGTTCCTGGCCTGTGAAGTCCACACACCAGATGAAAATCTGCCTTTTTTAAAAAAAAATTTATTTTGAGTCCCATGTACACATTGTCCTACACAAGTCTATGGAAGAGCGTACACGGGACTCTGAAAAGAGTCAGATTTTACGCCAGTACGTGGACTTCACAGACGGGCAAGGCGGTAACCAGGAAACGGGTGAGTATGAAAAATACCTCCCCCGACTCCCTGTCACCTCTCCTAACGGCACCATAAGTTAGTTTGTAGTGCTTTAGGTGGATGACTGGTTCCCTTTAAGTGTTGTCTCATGCAGACTACCCTCTTTTTAATGCTCACAGTGATAGCAATACATATATTGTTCCAATGCACTAAAACTTTGTCTGTTTTCTCTCTAGGTGCACGTGCAGCACGGAAGAGGAAACCTTCTCCAGAGCCAGAAGGGGAAGGCGGTTCTGTAAAGATAAATGGGGATGGACAGTCATGGCTGCCTACAGCTGATGGTCTTAAAATTTCTCCAATGACTAGTACTACTTTTATATCTCCCCCTTCTACTGTCTCTCCTCATTCCAACCGTACTACACCACCAGAAGCTGCACAAAATGGCCAGTCACCGATGGCTGCTTTAATATTGGTGGCAGATAACGCCGGTGGCAATCATGCTTCAAAGGATGCAAACCAGGTTCATTCTACAACTAGGCGAAACAGTAACAGTCCACCATCCCCTTCCTCTATGAACCAAAGAAGAATGGCAAGGGAAGTGCCAAGCCAACTTTCTAGTGGAGGCACTTCATCCCATGCGGGAATGGAACAGGTGCACCCCCCAAGCATTCCTGATTCTTCCATACCAAACAGTATACCATTGTGCTGCACTCTTTGTCATGAGCGTCTCGAGGACACACACTTTGTACAGTGCCCTTCGGTACCTACTCACAAATTTTGTTTCCCATGTTCAAGGCAAAGTATTAAACAGCAAGGATCATCTGGAGAAGTGTATTGTCCAAGTGGGGAAAAATGTCCCCTCGTCGGATCAAATGTACCATGGGCCTTCATGCAAGGAGAAATTGCTACAATTCTTGCTGGGGATGTAAAAGTGAAGAAAGAGAGAGACTCTTGACTTTTTTCCTAACTTTTTCTTTTTTTTTTTGCTTCGTAGCCACCATAATCTCTTACTAAACTTCTTACAGTGGGGATGAGTGTGTGAGATACATTGAGAATATATATAATATATATATATATACACACACAGGATAAATGTAGACTGCATAAACATGGCTGTATAATTTTTAATTTTTGAATACATTGTGTTTCTATTTTTGAAAACAAAGGTATGTACTGATCAGAAAGGTATTCTTTGTTATTGTTCTTTGCAAGTATTTGTTCCTATCCAGTGACAGTTACTGTTCAGTGTAGGCTGTGACTTGAGATGCTTTTTAGAGCACTTGGAAAACAGAAATGCTTTTAGCTGTATTTGTATGCACTTGTTAAAAATGCCAAATACATTTTATGACATTGTTAATTGTCTCTGGTTACTCATTTTCTTTGAGATTTAAGCTTTTTTAATTGTAAAATTTATTGATGTAATTTGAACCACTGGGTGATGTTTATTAAAAAAAAATCTTGTTCACCAAAGCAATATTTTGCGTATGGCAATTATTTAGTTAATTCCTGCTGTGTATAATCAAGTATATTGGAAGGCTTACTCTAGTGGTAAGCAGATATCTACAAGTCCCCGTTCACATTTTTGCATCCTGCTAAGAAGTAGTATCGTGTCTTCCCAGAAGGTACCTTTACAACTGAATCCTGTTGCCATTTATGTCTAGGACACATCACTTTTGTGTCTTGCTGTATCATGTATGTAATGATTGTCTAAAAAAAAAAAAAAAAAGAGCAGAAACGGTTTAACAGGATGCAAAAATGTGGTGTGCACCCAGCCTAAAGCAACTTACAATTCTATTACTAAAATTTATGCTAAAACTGTATATTGTGATTTGTGGGAGTGGAGCTGATGCTAATAAATTGGTAATACTTCACAGCAATTTGAAGTGGTCACATCCTGATGCAGCCTACTGCAAACGTCAAAGTATCTAACTTCATAAGGTCTGACAATTTGAAAGTATTTGGAAGCCAAAAGTGTGAGCAGATGCAATGAGAACTATAAATCTTTCCATTATAACAATTCTGCTCTGGTTTTGGCTTACAAATACTAACTTGAAGGGAACCTGTCACCTGCTTAAAGCACCATAGACTGACTTATGGTACTGTTAGGCGACGGAGCCGAGTGATTTTGGATTTTTTTTTTTATACTCTCCCACTCCCTGGTTCCCACAGTGCCCGCCACCGAAGTCCACACAAAAATCTGACTTTTTTTTTTTTTTTTTCATTTCAGAGTCCCTTGCAAACTCTCATACAAATCTATGGGAGAGCAAGCACACGGGACTCAGAAAAGGGTCAGATTTGTATGCGCTGTGCGGACTTCAATGATGGGGACCAGGGAGTGGGTATTTAAAAAAAAAAAATAAAAAATTTTAAATCCATCTCCCGCCTCCTTGTCTCCTCATCTAATGGCACCGCAACTGGGTATACGGTATGAACTTTATATTATTGTACAGAATTTTTGGAGCTTCAGAGAAATGTTTCCGTTGTACTTCTAACAATTCTGTGTTTGTTTTTTTGCTGATATTGTTGGCTGAATCTGTGGGAATTAAAGCATCTGATGCATCTCTACTACAGTTCTCTATTTTGTGATACCAGTTTCAGTTTCACATCTCATCATAATTTGTTGTCTCTATTCAGTCCCAGTGGCTTATTATAACCACGTGATTACATGCTTTTAATAGTTCCCTTGTACTCTAAAATGGCATTTGTATCCTATATTGGTACAGCGTTCTGACTCTGCTTTGCTGTGTAGCGTACCTCCACTGAGGTAGTGCAGTGTGTTTTTTGTTTTGTTTTTTCTTTCACAGTATTTTGGGGAAAAAAAGTGCTGATTAAGTGAAAGATTTAAAGATTCATGTTTAAACAATTAAACAGTCATAATATTCATTTCTACTGTATTAATACTATGAGGTTTCCAGTCCATTTTCAACAAATCAATGAACCCCATGACAGGTTTAAAGGTTATGTACATCTTTTTCTTTTACCTTTTTATTTTTTTAATCTTAATTTTTTTTAAATCAATGTGTTTTTGCAAATAAAGTCTAATTGTAATTGTTTAAAATTTCTGTTTGCTTTCTGTGCTTACCAGGGCCAGCTCCAGGTTTGTGCAGACCCTTGGGCAACAGAGTCTCAGTGGGCCCCTTTGTGTAACACACATGTGGCAGTAAATCTTCAGCAGCGCATATGGTAGCCATATACTAGTAGATAACAGCTCTACACAGGTGTTTTACGCACCATATATGTGATTACAGTACCATTGTATACAGTGATCATAGGAGACGTCCTCTCTGTCCGGAGTTGTTCAGTTCCCCTTGTCTTCTGTATTTGGCCCAGACTGCCATAACGACTTCTCTCGGCCGCAATTTGTCTCTCTGGTATTTAATACACAGACCTCTTCGGCTCCTTGCTTTTCCATCACCCTACCTGTGTTATCTACACCTTTTGTACAATCCACCCTTTTATAGTACCCAAGACAATAATCATACTTCCCTGTGGGCCTCACATAGTAAGTGCTGTTTATCGTGACCCTCCACACAGTAAATGTGCCCCCACTTAGCAATAATGGCTTTTTTTTATACCCCCCCCCCCCCCCCACACACACACGTATAGTGCCAAATGTATGCTACAGCGCTTATTCACTAATAATGCAATAGTGCGCTCTTCTTAGACTACAAGTTGGAGGACTTACACTTTACCTAAACCAGTCACTCAGGCTAAACTGATGGGTTGTTTACCTGTACCTTCTCTAGCCTGCTCCTTTCTCATGAACAGGCATTCTGTTATTTCACCCTGCGTATGCTCAGCAAAAATAGTGGAGATGAGGATGTGCTGCAACTGTATTGCTGAATGTTGGAAGACAGACTTAGGGAGGAGGAGAGAGGACTGCCCTCTAGTACAATAATACAGTAAAATAAGAGTGCCGGAAGGTAAGAGAAGGGGCAAGAGCAGGATGGACAGGGGAGTATAATAGTGCGTTAGTACTACAGGGTTCTGTAGGGGGTGGGGGGTGAGGACAGATGGTCTGCATAGAATATCAATAGAATTGCATCATAAGGTGCTGGATAACAGGTCAATGTAGTTAGACATGCAGGAAAAGAGGACCAGCAGCTACTCAGAAAGTGGCACATGAGATAAGACCTCTAATAGCTGTGTAATATTTAGCTGGTGTGGCTATGCTAAATGGGTTGTGAAATAAGGGGGGGAGCTATGCAAGCTGATGTTGTGCTTGATCACAAGAGGATAAAAGCTGATTAATGCTAGGAACACCCCCAAAGACAAAAAAACCTAAATGTGGGAGAACTTGTGAGGCAGATGAGGCTTTCTGAAAGCATGAGCAGGAAAGCTCAATTAAAAAAAAAAAAAAAATTGTGCATTTTTTCTCTCCATGACTTGGAAAGATGTGCATTAGTTTTTCACGAACAAAGGTTTCAATAGTCTTTTAACATTTTTTTAACACCTTAGTGGCCATTGTAATACATTGCAATACTTAACATTACATTGGCCACTAAGACTATTGATAGCAGTGTACTACAGGAACAATTGTTCTCAATTATATTAAACTTCCAGTGAAACAAACTTATTTTAATTTAAAAAAGGCAAAACCCCACCTTTCGTCTCTTGGGGTACACTCGCACGAGTTCTGTGCTTTGCGAGATGCACAGAACTTGCACATATATGAACTCCATTCTCTTGATGCAGCAAAGTAAAAAAAAAATAAAATCACAGCATGTCCTGGATTTTTTTTTTCCGTGTCCCTCGGGACGCATTGCCCATTGTTTTCAATGGGACTGTCAAACACATTGCATGCCATGCGATATGTTTCCCATTGAAATCAATGGGAAACACTAGCTAATCTTCAGACATGTGTGAAACACGTGCCGGAGGATCGGAATTTCACTTAAGCGATGCAAGGTGTTTTTCATACAAAAAAAAAAAGCCTTGCACCTGTGTGTAGAGCAAACGTAGACAAGCACGATATTGGGCTGGGTCTCTTGGCACAATATCACATTAACGCATGTGAACGTCACATGGGCGAGTGCAATATTGGGCCGTGAAACTCAGACCGATCTCGTGCACATGGGATTTATCCCTGGATGTGAGGCATTTTTGTGGCCAAATCGCCTGTCATCACTTTAGTCAAGTAGCGATTGGTTTCAATGGGAAATTTTGCACACAGTGAGATGCTTTGCCATCCCTATTGAAAGCAATAGGCAATGGGAGAGAACGTCCAAAGATATGACGTAATTATTTTCTTTTTTTTTTTTATCACTTCCCTGCAGGGGGGAAAAAACGCTTGTGTATGACCCCATTCAAAAGGATGGGACTCGTACTCATGCGAGATTTGTGAATCTCGCAATATGAAAGTGGCCATAGAGCTTCTTTACATTGGCTAGAATCGGTTTCATATTTGTGCAAGATGTGTGCGTCTCGCAATGCACTAATCTCACGCGATTTTCACGCCAGTGTGAAGGCAGCCTTGGACTATTCATTTTAATTTTTTTTTGTTATTGCTGGGTTTGTAATGACACACAAAAAAAATCAATTGCCATCACCCACACAGTGAATGCCATTAAAAAAAAACACTTAGCCAAAATCGCTATTATTGCATATTTCACCTCATAATAGAATCGAGAGATACCAAAAAGTCTTATGAATCACCCAATGGTACTATTAAAATGTACAGTTTGTCCCATAGAAAAAGACCTGATACAGCTGCATAGACTGGAAAGTATGCCATGGGTTTTAGAATGCAGCAATTTAAATTTTAAAAAAACCAAAAACTTATTTTTTAATTTTTTTTTTGTGTGTATGGCCGCTTTCACACGGCTGTAAAAATCGAGCAAGATTTGTGTGTGTGTGTGTGTGTGTGTGGGGGGGGGGGGGACGTAGCATGTCCTATCTTTGGGCGTTCCCCCGGAATGCATCACCAATTGTTTTCAATGGAGCCAGAAAACGCATATCAGTGTGCAATGTGAGGTTTCCCACTGAAAATAATGGAATTCCCCGGTGTGGCTGAAAGGCAGAAACTCCTCGCATCCGTGGGGACAAAACATGTGAACGAGTGTGCACGGCCATGTCAGACTAGCCTAAAAGTAGTGAAATATTTTTAAAATCTATAGATTTGGTTATGACATCATACTGACCAGCAGAATTAATTTAGCATATTATTTACACCACTTGGTGAGTACCGGAAGAAAATTATATTACCTCCTAGTTTTCTATTTTTTTTTAAAGTCGTTTTATTGAAAAGTAAGTAAATGCCAACATTTTTTTATAACATTGTATTACAAAAAAAAATCTAGCGTACAGCTGATAACATTTGAAGGAGGTAATTCACTCCTATAGCGGAAGACGCTACCTAGAGGGTAAAAGAAGGCGTTTAGACATGTCTAGGCCTCAGGTTTCAGCCAAAAAAAAAATAATTGCGTGTGGGGGCGTCTCTCAATTATTGAGATGGAGGATGAGAGTAAGCGTGGAGGGTAAGACGTAAGTGAGGAATCGCACCACTTACCCCATACCTTGTCAAATTTTCCAGGCCCTTTATAAACTATGTAATTGTATGGAATAGTAGAGTTGACCAATTTTTGCCACATTGACACTGAGGGATTCCTTCGATCCATCCAGCGTAGTGCTATGACTTTCCTAGCCAGGAATAGTACCTCTCTCAAAAATATTCTATTATGATGCTGCCAAATCTCCTCCACGAGTATCCCGAAGAGGCACACATCCGGGGGAAGGGGGGGGGGGGAATCCCTGTGAGGAATCCTAATGCATTTGGATGATGAAATTCTGCCCATTCTCTGCAACCTCACTGGAGTAAGGTAGCACAGATGTACAATATAAAACTGTATTAACTTGTTATTAGCCGCAGGAGAAACAAGGGGAGGCTAGTAGCTCTTAAAAGAATTCTTCTGTAAGGGTTGGTATCAGTGTTTTCCATTTCACCAGGGCCGGGGGAGTATTAAGAGAGGTCATTGCTGCGATTAGTGAGGAGTGGATATGAGCCCCTGTGGTCCTTGGGAGCATAGTATACCTATCAGGGGGTAGTGTGATATAGAGGGTCCAGGAGATGGAAATTGTGCAGTGCATGTCTGATTTGTAGGAATCTAAAAACATGGGTACATGGTAGTTCGTATTTAGTTCGTAGTTGTTCAAAGGAGGAGAAAATATTAGACGTGTACAGATCACCCAGAGTTCGTATTTAGAGATGAGCGAGCGTACTCGGAAAAGCACTACTCGCTCGAGTAATTTGCTTTATCCGAGTATCGCTGTGCTCGGGTCTGAAGATTCGGGTGCCGGCACGGAGCGGGGAGCTGCAGGGGAGAGCAGGGAGGAACGGAGGAGGTAAGATCTTTCTCTCCCTCTCTCCTGCCCGCTCTCCCCTGCTCCCCGCTGCGACTCACCTGTCAGCCGCAGCGGCACCCGAATCTTCAGACCCGAGCACAGCGATACTCGGATAAAGCACATTACTCGAGCGAGTAGTGCTTTTCTGAGTACGCTCGCTCATCTCTATTCGTATTCCATAATTCTCCCACCTAGAGACATTCTGTAAGTACCTCCTTATTTTTAGTGTACAAAAATAGTAAAACAAAAAAACTGTATAAACTTGGTATTGCTGTAATTGTGCTGACTCAGAAAATGTTATATTATTCTGCATACTGAACACTCTAAAGAGGAAATCCAAAAAAAGAAAAGCAGTGTATTTTAGTTTCCTCAATTTCACTGGAAAAAAAGTTATATATTATATATGTACCACAAATGAAGCCGTTAAAAAAAAAAAAATTCTCTATATATATATATATATTTATACACGCACCTTAAAAAAACAAGCCCTCACATGGTTATGTCGACAGAAGATAAAGCTGTGGCTCTATGGGAACCGCCCCCCCAGGTCACCCAATAGGTCGTTAGAGCTTAAAATGGACCGGACATACAAAGCAAAGGATGCATGAATATTGATAATGAAAATTTTGAAGTCCTGAAACATCGCATGTCAATTTACTTTGATAAATTACAATACTGTCAGATCTGTGTACCGAATAAAGGTGTCCGATTTTTGTTCATAAAATTTGGATACAAATAGTCTCTGATCTGAATATGATGTTCATCAGGTAGTGATTGAAGAATAGAGGAAAGCTGATATTTATATATAAACAACTGAAGGTGTGTGAGCCCACTTTACAGCTTCAACCATTACCTTCCACTTCTCAAAATTAATTTGGCCAAAAGTATGTGTTCACCTGACAATCACAAATATGAGTTTGTTGGAGATCCTATTTCAAAGCTGTGGACAATAACATGGAGTTAATCTCTCTGGTTTAAAAGCTTCCAGTTTTCTGGGAAGGCTTTCCACAAGATTTCTATGTGTGCAGGAATTTGTCCCTGTCGGTTCAGCCCTCCTGTGTGCTGGGGGGCACTACACCCATTGTGAATTTTATGTGGCTGAGCTTTTGCTTCTAGACGCTTCCACTGTACAGTCATGGCATTTACAGTTGACTGGGGTAATTCTATTATCAGAAGTTTCGTGAACTGAATTATAGCAAAGGTGTTATACTAGGATAATTATGTTTAAAGGCCCTGAATTTGTTTCAGATTCATTTGCTTACTAAATATAAAATAATATTCTATACGATAGACAAAAGGGTCTGTGGGTCGCCTAAAGACTGCACCACAACTGTTCATGGGCTGTGTCTGGTATTGCAACTCATCCTCATTCAAGTTGAATTGAGATGAACTGCACTATGAAAGAAAAGTTATGGACAGATATTGCACTGTTTCCAGAAAAACAGCAAACCATTTTGTCTGGTCCCAGATAAATCCCTTTAGGCAACCTAGCTGCCGCCACTAGGAGTCTGACAGTAAGCAGAAAAAGTGTTAGCTCACCCTACCAGCTATACCTTTCCTGCAGGTGCCAAGCTCTCCGTTACAAATCTTTGGTCCTTCGAGAATACAGGGTTGGCACTAAACTCTCCCTGGTACCCACTGAAAAGGGCTAACAGCGTGAAGCCAACCACCCTATTGTATGCCCAACCCTCAGAAAAAAAGGAGGTACGGTGTAACACCAGTTTGACTGTTACCTGTTGACTGTTACCTTATATGAGTTACTCCAACTGGTGCCTCTATCTTCCTCTTCTTAGGAGTGTGCTTGCTGCTGGGAGCCAGACAGGAACCTCTCTCCCAACTCCCCAGCAGGACTCTCACTGCACGATGTGCAGAATCTTTTCCAGATACTGCCTGTTGCTGGTCTGCATTTTTCTGATCAGCGGGGGAAGGGAGGGGTGGTCTGCATCGCTACTCATTGATGGTGATATTACAGAGGACCTTAGGGAATGGACTACTCTAGTCACTCTAGAGAATCCTCCATTCTAGGTGCCAATTGGTTCCCACACTTCCCAGGGCTAAAGCCCGCCCTCAGGTCCTTTTCCTAATTCCTCAGCATCCTCTCTTGGTTGAGCCCTTCTCATAGCAGTGAAGACTGTGCCCACCAGCACAGGCTAGCTCCATTTTATTTGTGCTCCTCCTACAGCAACAAGCAAATTAAAGCCTACCACCATATCTGACTCCAGGGCAGAATGCTCCAACCAGGCTGCAGCTAGAGGCGCACAACTTGCGTGCTCTCACTGTCATACCAAATTTTCATGTGGGCAGTCTGAACCAGTCTGCGCTGATTACCTCCCATTGAGACAAGCTCCCAGTGATCAAGCCTACTGGTCCCTCCCAGAATGAACACGTGCAATCCTGGACCTTACTAAAGCATCCAAGACGATCATTGACATGCTGGATAGGACTTCTGGTCACCCATTCCCAACTGCGTCTGACAAAGATGGCTCCTTAACCCCTGGCCCCTCCTGTGGAAGAAACAGGAAGAGGTCTAAACGATCTCACTTGCGTCAGCCTCATCGTCCTCCCCACCCCTCACTGGAATGCACTCTGAGCTTTTCCCCAGGGATGACCCTCGCTCGGAAGGCGAGGTGTCTTAGTCTTCATCTAATTCAGATCTGGATGAGGAGCAATCGTCCAAACTATCCCCTTTAATTGATAGTTCAAGAACAGCGGTGAAGGACACCCTTGAGGTGAACGATCCAGAGCCAGAAGCATCCGCAATGGAAGTCTCTCACAGACATCCAAGACTTTCCACTAAGGTCTTTCCTTCCCATAAGAAATTTGAAGACGTCTTGACCAGGGAATGGAATCTCCCGACAAGCATTTCACTGAACCGAAGCACCTAGACATTATATAGCCCTTTATGGAAGAGGCCATAAAGAAATGGGTATTATCTTCGTCGGTAGACCCTCCAGTGTCATGCTTGGCAAAATATGGTGGACACCTTCTTTTGTGGATGCCTGCAATAGTAAAACTAGAACCACTAATCAAAACATCTTTTGAGGAAGTGGTTTCGGCCCTACAACCTCTCTTGCTTTTACTTGGGTCAGGAGGTCAATTTCTGAGTGGGCCAAGTAATTGCACAGTGGCATTCGCTCTGATTCTTCCTCCGAAGAACTCGTAGAAATTGCACAACAAATTGGTCATGCAGGCAAATATCTCTGTGGCCAGACTACTGACTCCGCCTTCCTTGGTCCTCATAGTAAGGCATAGGACCTTGACTGAAATCGTAGGATGCTGATGCAACGTCTAAAAGGTCAATAACTGGACTCCACTTTGTAGGTTCCCTATATTTCGGCGCTCAGATAGATAAAACATTTTCGGAAGCCATGGGTGGTAAGAGTTCCAACTTACCTCAAAACAGGTCTAGCCTAACTAGGTCTGCTCAGATCACAGGAAGAAACCTTGCTTCAGACTCCGGCACTCCTAGTATCTCCATCCACAGGCTCCCATGCCTTCCACAAAATCCTCTGCATGAAGGACAGGCCCCACCCCAGTCACTCAGGATGGGGGGATAATTTTCCTGCTTCCGAGACATCAGGTTTTCACACGTCTTAGCCGCCTTGGTTTGGGAGGTCATCTCTTCAGGCTATGCCATAGAGTTTGTCAACCACCCTTTGGAGCATTTCTTCAGGTACAGACTTGTGATGTCTCCTTCACATTTTGATGATTTGGATCAAGCGGTATGCCAGCTACTAGTCCAGACTGCATCCGTCCCAATTCCATTCGCATAGCATTTTACAGCTTTTTATTCAATCCTTTTCACTCTCAAGAAGGATGGGTCATCCCACCCCATTATATACTTGAAACCGAATCAATATGGTAAAGTCATCATTTCTGAATGGAGTTCCTAAAGTTGGTTATCACGTCCATGGAACAAGTTGAATTCCTGGGATCCATAAATATCAAGGACCCATACCTCCATGTGCTCATCTGCAGAATCCATCAACGTTTTTTGCATTTCACACTTTGGTTGGAACACTACTAGTTTGTAACTTTCCCTTTTGGGTTGGCTATGGTTCCATGGCTGTTCATAAAAGTCCTGACAGCAGTGATGACCCTTCTACACTTCAGGGGGATTGTCACTACCCTTATCTGGATGACATCCTAGTGAAGGGACCTTCCCACTCAGTCTCTCTGAAGAGTCTCCACATCACTCTAGACACACTTTCGTTCATGACGATTGTCAACTACCCCAAGTCCTCTCTCTTCCCTTCTCCGCATCTGGAATCTTTGGGCCTGGTCTTTGACACGATAAGTTCACGTGTTCTTCTATCATTGCAGAAATTTATATTGCTCCAGACACAGGTGCGCTCCTTACAGATTCTGACTTCAATCCCCATTAACATTGTATGAGAGTCCTGGGGTTAATGATCTCGATGTTCAAGATGAGCCCACTCAGCCAATTTCACGCTCAACTACTGCAGTGGACAATCTTCTTGGTGGGACAAATCCTCACACTTGCTGGATCAGAGAATCCGACTTTCCTAGACACTTCGTCACTCCCTCAACTGGTGGCTGGAATCCCCTCTAGTTCATCAAGGGCGATCCTTCCTGACACCACAGTGGTTGGTGCTGACCATGAATGGGGAGGGACATTACGCAACTTCACTGTGCAGGGACAGTACAGGGATTGTTGTTCCCAATAAATGTGTTGGAACTTTGGGCCATGCTACTGTTGCTCCATCAATTTGCGCAACAACTGTTGGGGTTTTCAGTCCATGTTCAAATGAACAATGTGACAGCTGTTGCGTACGTAAATCATCAAGGCACAATCCTTAGTTTAACAGTCATGGAAGAAGTGGAAAAAGTCCAAGCATGAGCGGAAACACACGATCTCAGCGATCCACATATTAGACATGAACAACATATAAATACCTGTGTGACAAATGAGGAGTCTCCCAAACACTGATATGTTGGTGTCCAGAATCAATTACAAGATTCCATCTTCATGTCCAGGTCAAAGGATCCTGAAACGCGGGCGATGGACACTCATAATTCAGTGAACAGACTTCAAGTTCCCCTACATATTTCCCCGTTCCCGCTCATTCTTCACCTTCTCAAGAAGATCAGGCAGGAAGGTCTTCTAGTGGTACTTGTGGCTCCAGACTGACTGATGCACATGGCAGGTGGACCTAGTCGACCTACTTATTGACTCTCCATGGCGCCTTTCACTTCGAGACGATCTTCTCTTGCAGGACCTCCCTTCCACCCAAGTTATGCCACATCCTGAGTGATTGGGGTTTTACTAAACCTATCATCCAGACCAGCCAGCACCCACCCAGTTTTTTTTTATTTAGAGATTTGCTTGATATCTCCTTCCTTGTTGGAGCATTTTTCCCAGAGTTATGCATGGTTCCCCACCGTGATACGGTTTAATTCTTAATATTTTATATCTTACACTACCTGTTGTATGTGTTACACTACCTGTTTCATATCCTACTCTGCTGCTCCTACTGCTTGCATACAAAGGAGGAGTATAGCTGATAGGAGGAGTTAACACTTTTCTGCTTAGTGTCCACCTCCTATTGGCAGTAGCTATACCCACACTTCAAGCTGTGTCCACCAATGAATAAAACGAAAAGATTTTATGGTAAGTTAAAAAATCTCATTATGTCCCCTAGCCTATTTTCTCTCTATGCTAATCTAGAGGAAGGCAAAAAACCCCAATGAGGTAGAAGCCAAATTTCCTCATTTAAGGAAAAATATTCCTTCCTGAATCAAAGAATAATAATCCCTGGATCATCGACTCTTATGAAGTAATTAATAACTATAACATTGTCACATCTGTCTCTTGAGATCTGTTGTACTACATTTTTTCTGGAGCTTTCTTGCTCAGGTGTGGGGAGATTGTGCTGGCTGGGCATGTGTGTGGGTCTCCTGTCAGCCAATCACTCTAGGTCAGTACACATAAAGCTGTCTTCCCACGTGTGGGTGTGTTCAGCTTTCTCTGTTCTCGTTTCTCTTTGTTGTGTGAGCAAGTTCTACGTGTGGTGGCTGCAAAAAAGGTTTGTGTCTTGTGGTTTGGTTATGTCACTTGACTCCTGGTTAGTGTAGGGACTAGCGGTAATGGCCAAAATGTCAACAAATACCTGGCATTTATAGCATTAATATCTGTGTCTAGTGTTTGTAGAAGATAGGGAGAGGTGTTAATCGGTGGTTGTTTTACTTGGTGTTCTCTAACCCTGGTAACATTCATGTGGGCCCTGTGCTCACTTGCCCACATGAAAATAACATAATGTTATTTTAGGCATTATGTTAGTGACACGTCTGTGTTACGGGTGGTTAGGTGTGTCTGTGCATGTGTTTGTTGGAGCATATTCCCCCGTCTTCCCTGAAGATAGTTTGGACACCTACTGTCCCTACCTCCTTGCGTTCTGGGGTGCATGCATGGAGTAGTGTGCGATATGGTGACTGCACAGGTGCATACACCCGCAGGTTTCTCCTTATCCTTTTGCAGAGGCGGCTTCCAAAGTGCCAGGTGGGTGAGGTCTAGCGCTCCTTCCTTGTGTACGGTGGGTATGGTGTCTCCATACTCCTTTCATTGTATTGGTGACACGCTTGACTTCTGAGTGGTGTTCATATGTTATGTTATGAACTATGTTGTCTTTTTGTTGTGCAGACTTTCTCCGGAGTATAATACTACCTGTATTAGTTTTCCCTTCTCCTGCTGACTGCCTGGCATCTGCACTAGGCCCATACGAATAAGTCCTGTACAGCAGGACGGATTGCCATTTTTTCCCCACTGGTCTGTGCACTCTTTTTGGAAACTTACTAAGGCCGGTTGTGTAAGGCGCAGAGGTTCTATTTTGAGGTACACAATTTGTTACTCCTTTTTATTCGTCATATTTGCCTTGGTGTCAGGGCCTTTTTAGATAAATCCTGTACACGTGCGTGGCTTGGAGGAGTTGCTAAAAAAAATAAATTTTGTATGCCTTAAGGGTCCAGAGGCACCTTTTTTTAAGGGGGGGGGGGGTGTTATGTCACATCTATCTTCCGAGATCTGTGGTACTACAGGTTCTCTGGAGCTTTCCTGCTGAGGTGTGGGGGAATGTGCTGGCTAGACGTGTGTGTCTCCAGTCAGCCAATCACTCCAGGTCAGTACATATAAAAGCTGTCTTCCCAGGTGTGGGTGTGTTCAGCTTTCTCTGTTCTCATTTCTCTTTCTGTATTGTGTGAGCAGGTTCTATGTATGGTGGCTGCAAGAAAGGTTTGTATCTTGTGGTTTGGTTATGTCGCTGTACTGCTGGTTAGTGTAGGGACTAGCGGTATTGCCAGGAGCCATGGCGTGGCCAACTAGCTTCCATATTTTGGCCAAAATGTCAACAAATACCTGGCATATATAATATTAACATCTACTAGTGTTTGTGCATTGGCTGCTGTATGGTGTGATTATGGCTTTGTGGGTCTTCTTATCCTGTCCAGTTGTCCCTGTCAGTGGTGGCATGTGTATGTGTCCTAGCATGCGTGCATGGGTTCCTTGGGGCAGCAAGGGCCCAGATACGAAGACCGCTGGGCCGCCTTTTATGGGGACGATATACTTGCTTAGGTAGGTCCTTGGTCATGTTTCTTTTGTAGAAGTTTCCTATCCTTGGTAACGTTTGTGTGGGCCCGGTGATCACTTGCCCACATGAACGTAACAAACATGTAATATTGTAACGCTCAAGAAATGCATCCAGACAGCTCTTAAATTATTTTATTGTCTTGTCTGTGTTCAGGTGGGTGATGCCTGACGCAGTTCCCTTTATGTCAATTTAGTGTCTAACTCTTTCCCTTTGGTGTGAGGACACTTGCTCTAGTGAGTTTCCCAACACCCTGGGGTTTTGCTTTCATGCATGATGTGTGATGTGTCTGTGCAGGTGGCTGGACATGTGTGAACAGTGATGTGTTTTGTTGGATCTCTGCTGGTGGCCAGACATGTGGTGTGGACAGCTATATTCTGTGTTGCATGCAATCCCTGGGTGTGAACTATGTCCTGTCCTGCTTTGGATGGTTAACCATTTCTGGGCTAGTTAGATCCTTATGTTTCAGTGTGGGGCTGTCCCTATCAGGATGATCGCCCTGCTTGCAGGCAGGATTCCTGGGGTTAGTTGTCTCATTAGAGTAGCGTCCTGCGAGACAACAAGGACCCTTGAAATGGACTTGCGGGCTTACCATATATTCTGGCGTATAAGACGATGCCCCAACTGTCGCCTTATACGCCGGGAATACAGTGTGAGAAAAAAAAAATAGTACTCACCTCCCGCGGCGCTCTGCGGCGTTGCTACAGGCTGTCACTCCTTCCTCGTCGCCGACAGAGCATTGCTTTCTGGATGCGGGGCTTGAAATCTCCGCCTCCAGAAAACTAATGCTGTGATTGGCTAACTCAGGCAGCGTCAGCCAATGAAAGCTGGTGCTGCGTTAGCCAATCACAGCCATTCAATGACATCATTGAATGGCTGTGATTGGCTAATTCAGGCGGTGTCAGCCAATCACAGCCATTCTATGATGTCATTGAATGGCTGTGATTCACTGATGCCACGTGAGTTGGCCAATCACAACATTAGCTTTGTGGAAGCAGGGATTTCAAGCCACGCATCCAGAAAGCAATGCTCTGTCGGCGACGAGGAGGGAGCGACAGCCCGCAGAAGCGCCGCAGAACGCTGTGGGAGGTGAGTACTGTTTTTTTTTTTTGGGGGACACCCTTTTTTTTTGTATACCCGGCGTATAAGACGACCCCCGTCTGCAGAGCAGATTTTTCGGGGTTAAAAGGTCGTCTTATACGCCGGAATATACGGCCGGAATATCTTCGCCATAATACAAAAGAATTTCTTGTACATTCTATAGTTATTCCATCTAGCTGTGTGTGCAGGTATGCTGGTGAGTTTTTTGAGCTTTTGTCAGTCTTTGTGTTATTTCTGTCCCTGTGTCCCAGTTCACAGTTCACTAGCTTTTGGTACTTAGCGTGTGTGCAGTTATTTGCAGAAGATTTCAGGTTCCAGAGCCAGTGCGTCCTGGGTGGACGTAACGTATCTGTCTATCCCATTACTTAATGTGATATAAAAAAGATGATGGGGGGGATCTCTGTATTGTCCTCTGATATATTTATACAGTTATTAGAGGGCCCCCTTGTTACAGTCCTGGGTATAACTAGAAGATGGGAGAGATCTCTGTACTGACTCCTGATATATCTATACATAGTTATCAGAGCACACCCTTGTTACAGTCTTGGGTATAAATAGATGATGGGAGAGATTTCTGTACTGACCCATGATATATCTATACATAGTTATCAGAACGCCCTATTGTTACACTCCTGGATATAAATAGATGATGGGAGGGATCTCTGTATTGTCCCCTGATATCTCTATATATAGATATTAGAGCGCCCCCTTGTTACAGTCCTGGGTATAAATAGATGGTGGGAGAGATCTCTGTATTTTTCCCTGATATATCTATACGAGTACATAGTTATTAGGTTGCCCCTCAGGTCTCAATTTTGATAACTTCTTTTGATATTGTAGTCCATCCATTCCATTTATTACTTTAGTTGCCCATCTTTGTACCCACTCATGTTTTGATATGTCCATCCTGAATACCGTTGGCCAAAGCTGTCCACAATATTGCGTGTGTGGTCTAACCAGTGACTTGTGAAGAGGAAAAACAATGTTCTCGTTATGTGCCTCTAGACCCCTTTTGATGCACCCCATGATCCTATTTGCCTTGGGAGCAGCTGCCTAGCACTGGTTGCACCAGTTAGGCTTACCGTTAACTAAAATTCCCAAGTCATTTTCCATGTTAGTTTTACCCAGTGGTTTCCCATTGAGTATGTAATGGTATTCCCATTTAGTATGTAATGGTATGTAATTGGTATTTCCCCTGGCCATGTACAGAACCTTACATTTATCAGTTTTAAACCTCATTTTCTACTTTTCTGCCCAACCCCCAACGTATCGAGGTCCTCTTGCAACCACCTTGCATCCTTTCTTGTGTTCATGTCGTTGCATAGTTTTGTGTCATCTGCAAATATTGATATTTACTGTGCAATCCTTCTACAGGGCATTAATAAGTATATATATTTTTTAAATAGGGCCCCAAACCACCCCCTGTGGTACCCCAATAGTAACAGTGAACATTCCAATACTGCCTCCTGTGGTACCCCACTAATAATGGCGACCCCTCCAATACTGCCCCCTGTGGTGGTAACTCACTAGTAACAGTGACCCCTCCAGTACTGCCCCCTGTGGTACTCCACTAGTAATGGTGACCCAATCAGAGTATGTACCATTTATAACCACCCTCTGCTTTCTATTATTGAGCCAGTTACTTACTCACACACATTCTCATCCAGACCAAGCATTCTCATTTTATATACCAACCTTTTATGCGGCACAGTATCAAACGCTTTGAAAAGTCCAGATACACAAGATCCAATGATTCTCCCCGATCCAGTCTAGAACTTACCTACTCGTAGAAGCTAATTAGATTGGTTTGACAGGAGTGATCTTTCATAAACCCATGCTTATATGGAGTTATACAGCTATTTTCCTTGAGATACTCCAGGATAGCATCTCTTAGAAC
This sequence comes from Eleutherodactylus coqui, assembly GCF_035609145.1. Taxonomy (NCBI): domain Eukaryota; kingdom Metazoa; phylum Chordata; class Amphibia; order Anura; family Eleutherodactylidae; genus Eleutherodactylus; species Eleutherodactylus coqui. The sequence goes on along the minus strand of NC_089839.1, from coordinate 118,833,297 downwards.
CCCTTCAAACATTTTACCCACAATAGAAGTAAGACTTACCGGCCTTTAATTTCCAAGTTAACTTTGACGACCCCTTTTTGAAAATTGGCACCACATTGGCTATGCGCCAATCAAGTGGAAAAGACCCTGTCACTATGGAGTCCTTAAATATAAGAAACAATGGTCTTTGTATTGCATTACTTGATTCCCTCCCTTAAAACCCGGGGGTGTATGCTATTGGGACCTGGTGATTTGTCAATTTTAACCTTTTTAAGACTTCTCTACACTTCTTCCTGGGTTAGACTGATGACATTTAATGGAGAGTTTACATTATCACTCTATATCTTATCTGGCATTACATTTTCCTCTGTGAATATACTGGAGAAAAAACTAAGAGATTTGCTTTCTCCTCATCACCCTCTACAATTTTTCCTACATTATCTATTAAAGGGCAAACACTTTCAGTATTAAACTTTTTTATCTATATATATAAAGCTGAAAGCCCTCACTGACTCACTGACTCACTCACTGACTGACTGACTGACTGACTGACTGACTCGCCAAAAGTTCTCCAACTTCCCGATTTCGTAGAAACATGAAATTTGGCGCAAGCATAGATTATCTCCAAAGTAGGAAAAGAAATTGGGTCCCAACTCGATTATTCAATTCTAGCGCAAAAGAATTGGCGGCGAAATTTAACGTACATAATCTAAATCACTCACTTCCCAATGTCATAGAAACGGGAAATTTGGCACGAGCATTGATTATGTCATAAATAGGAAAAGTTAATAGGTCCCAACTCGATTATTCAATTCTATGCGCAAAAGAATTGGCGTCCAAATTTTACGTACATAATCTAAATCACTTCCCAATGTCATAGAAACGTTAAATTTGGCAGGAGCATTGATTATGTCATAAAAAGGAAAAGCTAATGGGTCCCAACTCGATTATTCAATTCTATGCGCAAAAGAATTAGCGTCCAAATTTTACGTACGGAATCTAATTTTCTCCCTTTCTGGTGTCATAGAAACATGAAATTTGGCACGAGCATTGATTATGTCATAAATAGGAAAAGTTAATAGGTCCCAACTCCATTATTCAATTCTAGCACAAAAGAATTAGCGTCGAAATTTTACGTGCGGAATGTAATTTCTTTACTTTCCAGTGTCATAGAAACAGGAAATTTGGCACAAGCATTGATTATGTCATAAATAGTAAAAGCTAATGGGTCCCAACTCCATTATTCAGTTCTATGCGCAAAAGAATTAGCGTCCAAATTTTACGTACGGAATCTAATTTTCTCATATTCCGGTGTCATAGAAACGGAAAAATTTGGCACGAGCATTGATTATGTCATAAATAGTAAAAGTTAATAGGTCCCAATTCCATTATTCAATTGTAGCGCAAAAGAATTGGCGTCGAAATTTTACGTGCGGAATGTAATTTTTTCACTTTCCGGTGTCATAGAAACAGGAAATTTGGCAAGAGCATTGATTATGTCATAAGTAGTAAAAGCTAATGGGTCCCAACTCCATTATTCAATTCTATGCGCAAAAGAATTAGCGTCCAAATTTTACGTGCGGATTGTAATTTTCTCACTTTCCGGTGTCATAGAAACTTGAAATTTGGCACGAGCATTGATTATGTCATAAATAGGAAAAGCTAATGGGTCCCAACTCGATTATTCAATTCTATGCGCAAAAGAATTAGCGTCCAAATTTTACGTGCGGAATGTAATTTTTTCACTTTCCGGTGTCATAGAAACAGGAAATTTGACACGAGCATTGATTATGTCATAAATAGTAGAAGCTAATGGGTCCCAACTCGATTATTCAATTATATGCGCAAAAGAATTAGCGTCCAAATTTTACGTACGGAATCTAATTTTCTCACTTTCCGGTGTCATAGAAACGGGAAATTTGGCACGAGCATTGATTATGTCATAAATAGGAAAAGCTAATGGGTCCCAACTCGATTATTCAATTCTATGCGCAAAAGAATTAGCGTCCAAATTTTACGTGCGGAATGTAATTTTCTCACTTTCCGGTGTCATAGAAACCGGAAATTTGGCACGAGCATTGATTATGTCATAAATAGGAAAAGCGAATGGGTCCCAACTCCATTATTCAATTCTATGCGCAAAAGAATTAGCGTCCAAATTTTACGTGCGGAATGTAATTTTCTCACTTTCCGGTGTCATAGAAACGGGAAATTTGGCACGAGCATTGATTATGTCATACATAGGAAAAGCTAATGAGTCCCAACTCCATTATTCAATTCTATGCGCTAAAGAATTAGCGTCCAAATTTTACGTGCGGATTGTAATTTTCTCACTTTCCGGTGTCATAGAAACGGGAAATTTGGCACGAGCATTGATTATGTCATAAATAGGGAAAGCCAATGGGTTCCAACTCGATTATTCAATTCTATGCGCAAAAGAATTAGCGTCCAAATTTTACGTACATAATCCAAATCTCTCACTTCCCAATGTCATAGAAACATGAAATTTGGCACAAGCATTGATTGTGTCATAAATATGAAAAGTTAATAGGTCCCAACTCAATTATTCAATTCTAAGCGCAAAAGAATTAGTGTCCAAATTTTATATACGTAATCTAATTCTCTCACTTCCTGATGTCATTTTATATGAAGGAAACGTCGCATGGTTACCTCCACGTGGTGTTTTCTGGGTAGCGCAGAGAACTATGCAAAATGGTGAACATATGTTTTTCCTCAGTATCTCTAAAGTAACCACGACTTCATAAGATTTTCCGTGTGAACACCAGATAAACACCAGTACCAAATTAACTCGGGAGAAGCCGGGTATATCAGCTAGTTTATTTATATAATTGAAGAACAGTTTAGGGTTAGTTTTACTCTCTTTGGCAATAAGTCTCACTGCCTCTATTTTTGCTGCTGTAATCTGATTTTAATTTTTTTTCCTTATAGGTTTTTATGCTTCTTCGCTGCCTTCTTGTTTTAGTAGTTTAAATGCTTTCTTTTTGCGTTTTATTGCCCCCTTTACATCTTTATTGAGATACATTGGTTTTCTCCTATTACTAAGTCTTTTATCCCTGTAAGGTATGTACCGCTTACAGTAAGTAATTAGGATGTTTTTAAATGCTTCCCTTTTATTGTTTGCACTCTTATTTTTGAGGACATTATCCCAGTCAATAAGCTTAAAGGCATCACCAAGCTGATAGAACTTATCCTTCCTAAAGTTTAGTATTTTGTAGCTCCCCTATAAAACTCTCTCTTGAAAGATAAATTGAAATGTATTATATTATTGTCACTATTTACCAGGTGCCCTTTAATCTGCACCCCTATTATTCTGTTAGGTCTGTTGATTAGTATTAGGTCCAAAATGGCTGTTTCTCTAGTCGGATTCTGTACAAGTTGGGTAAGGGTAATTATCTTTAATAACCAACATAAAGTTGTTACCTTTATGAAATCCGCAGGTTTCGGCTTCCCAGTTTATATCTGGATAGTTAAAGTCCCCCATAATAATTACCTCATTGTGATTTCCTGCTTCCTCTTATTTGCTTCAATAATAAAATTTCAGTGGTTCCTGTTATATTTGGTGGTCTATAGAAAACCCCTATGAAGATATTATTGTTGTTTTTACCTCTATGTATTTCCATCCAAGAAGACTCCATATGTTCATCTCCCTCCCATATATCTCCCTGTAATGTGGGCTTTAAACCGGAATTTACATAAAGACAAACCCCTCCTCCTTTTCAATTTTTATAATCCCTTCTGAACAGACTAAGTTCACCGCCCAGTCACAGCTTTTCTTCCAACCAGGCCTGCATTATTCCCACTATGTTGTAGTTTTCCTCAGACATTATTACTTCTAGTTTGTCTATTGGTTATTACTTCTAGCATTAGTCACTATAGAGTTTAGAAGGTTTTGGTTATTTTTTATATTACGTTTATCCCAACTAACTATTCTGCCTGTTCTAACTGTACTAACCCCTCCCTCTGCTCCACACCCGTTTCCATTACTTAGTCCTAAGTCACTGTCTATAGTATATTCCCCTCTATCTCCCCCCCCTTCCCAGTCCACCCCAGTTAATCTACTAGTAATGTCTCCTCTGTTTGAATATAACATGATATGCGCATTGGTTGTTTATCCACTTGGCATACTTGCACTATAGAAATCTGACTTTTATACTGTACATGTAAGCAGACGTCTCTTTCCCAAAGTGAACATTCTGTAATTGGTAAACATGTTTTGTGGGCAATAATTTATAATATGATTGAGTCAGGTGTTTATAATGCATGCTATATGTATGCATAATTGAGGTATAAGAACTGGGTCTATTGATGTATGAATGATCCATGATGTGAAAGAGTACATAGCTGGAGAGTGTGGCCTCATATGCACAGTGCATCTTTGCTTGTCATTTTGCATCAGGGTTTTTTCATTTCCCTAGCCAAGTCAGAACTGGAAGTGGATAGAAGGGTAGGTTAAACCCTGTTTTTTTTACCACAGGTTAAGCTGTGCACTCCTGCAGCTCATATGTTAAAAATGACTGTACATACTGCTAACGTAGGGCAGCATCCATTTTGTAAGAAATATATGTATTAAAACTTCAATTACCTTAAACCTGGTGGCCATGTCATAGGACTTGCAGCTTTTATATTCCATATATGCTTAGTTTAGCCCCTTCAATGGCGGGTTTCTTACCACCCTGTCGTACCCACCAGGGCAGGTTTTTTAAATGGGCCAATCATTTAATTTTAACTAATTTTCCAGTCGCGTTCCAAGAGCCATAACTTTTTCATTTTTCCATTGACACAGCCATATGAGGGTTTGTTTTTTTGCGGGACAAGTTGTATTTTTTGATGGCATCATTTTTGGGTATGTATAATATATTGCATAACTTTTGTAAAAAAAAATTTATAGAGAGATTGGGGGAAAACAAGAAATTCTGCCATTTGTTTTTTGGATTTCATTTTTATGGCGTTCAGTGTGCAGTATAAATAATTCTGGCGATACCAAGTTTATACAGTTTTTTAATGTTTTGCTATTTCTGTACATTTAAAACATTTTTTTTTTCTTAAAGGTTTGCTTTTGTGTCGCCACATTCCAAGAGCCGTATTAATTTTATTTTTCCATTGCCAGAGTTCTAGAAGGCCTTGTTTTTTGTGGGATGAACTTTAGTCTTCATTTATCTAATTTTTAGGAACATGTAAAATTTTGATCGCTTTTTATTCCATTTTTTCTAGGGGCAAGATTAACAAAATCTGTAATTCTGGCATGTTTTTTATTTTTCACTGCATTCTCTGAGTAGTAAAAATAATTTATTAAAGTCATTGTACAGGCCGGTACGATTATGCCAATACCAATCACTTTCTATTCCGTTTTGTGTATGGTGAGGTAGGCTAAATTAGCAATTTTTGCCACTTTAAAAAAACTTTTTCCATGCCGTGCACCCTGCAGATTAACCCCTTCCCTCTCCAGGCCGTACATTTACATTCTGCAGCGTCAGGGTATGTATGAAGAGAGATTGCAGCGCGACCTCTCTTCACAGAGTGAGTGTCAGCTGACACCCATGGGCAATAACTGCAATCGTACAGCATTACGTCATAGTGTAGGAGCGATCAAAGCATAGCTAGTTGTGGTCCTCCCGGGGAGCTTTAAAAAAAATTAAAAATAAGATCAAAGTTTTATTAATTGTAAAAAAAAAGCAATAAAGGTTTAAATCACCCTCCTTTTGCCATATTTATAATTAAAAAAATCAAAATCATGAAAGAAAAATACACATGTGGTATCGCCGCATCCGTAAAAAGTCTGATCTGTCAAGGTTGCGCATTATTTACCTCACAATGAACGTAGTCCAAAAAAAAAATAAAGAACGCCAGAAATGCACTTTTTCAGTCACCCTGTCTCCCAGAAAAAATGCAATAAAAAGCGATCAAAAAGAATTGGAGTTTATAGGACATCCCGCAAAAGATGAGCCCTCGCACAACTATGTCAATGGAAAAATTAAAGAGTGCCTTGAAAAATAAAATGTCCTTGAAAAAAAATACAAGTACTACAAGCAAGAAAAAAAAATTACAAGTTTGGTATCGTAGTAATCGTAGTGACCCATAGAATGAAGTTATCATGTTGCAGTTTGTGCGCTATAGAAACATAGCGCACTGAAAGATGGTGGAATGCCGTTTTTTTTTTCACTTTACTCCACTTAGAATTTTTTAAAAGTTTCTCAATACATTATATGGTACTTTAAATATCACCATTGAAAAAAACTGTTCGTTTTTTAAAGGGGGGAGGAAAAAACGAAAAGGGGGGGGAAGGGGGTCGTGTCATTAAGGGACTAAATAATGTACTAACTTTCTTCTCTGGGTCATTACAAATGCAGAAATACCACATGTGTAATTTTTTAAATTTTTTATTTTTTACAAAGTGAAGGGAGAAAGGTGGGGTTTTGGCCTTTCTATTTTTATTTTTTTAAACTAATTTTTTTAACTTTTAAAAAAAATTTTGTCCCTTTAGGGGACTTGCATAATATATTTTTTTATTCTTCTAATACTCTGCTATGCTGAGGCAAAGCAGGGTATTAGACAGGCTATGACACTCAGACCGAGTTTGAGCGACATAGCCTAAGCTGGCAGACCCAGAGGCTATATTCAAGCCTTTGGGTGCCACAGAGACCAATAAGGACCCCCTGAGCACATTGCGGGGGTCCGATGGTGACAGCTCTTTACATGCTGCAGTCGCATAGACAGTGGCATGTAAAGGGGTAAACAGCAGGTTTTCTCCATTGTAAGAGCTGGTGCCCAGCTATCCTCTGACAAGCTGATGGTCTCCGTGGCAACCTGTAAACAAAGCAGTACAGGAGTTTAAAAAAAGAAGCGGGAAGTTGCCGGAAGATCGGTTCTATTTTCCTGCTTCTTTATTTAAAGTTCTGCACTGTTCTCTGTGGGACTGTACAGGCAGATCACAATGCCACAGCTTATGGCATTGTGCTCTGTAGGTCACATAGTGAAACAGCCTGGAAATCTTCCAGGCTATATCACTATGGGCAGTGGAGCTCGTCCCAGAAAATTTACGGGCATGCCACTGAAGGGGTTAATGGAAAAGGTAATACATGTGTATACATGAGACTCTTAATGTTGAAAATGCTCACTAACAAGCGGGAAGAGGCCTGCACACTCAAAGCGGTTTTCTAAGATGGCTAGAGGGCCGTGCATGCAAATGAAGAAAGACAAGAGGATTTGGTCGTTTAAAGGCATTAGATAGTTGTGACGCCAGTGCCTGGTTGAAATGAACTTTGTTCAGAAATAGGAGACGCATTTACAGACGCATGTAACTAAACTGCAGGCACACTATTTACTTTTGAACATGGCAGTCTGAAGACATCAGTTAACACTAAACACGTCCATTTATATACAATAACACTTTATTTAGTACAGTAGCCCAGGGAAAACCTTGTGATCTGAGAGAAGTAGAGAGATACTGACTAGGCCCAAACCCTTCTGACCCAACTAGCAGTAGATTGACCAGCCTGATACACAAGCTAAATCTCCAGTACTCACTCTGCCGGACTGCAGGAGAATTCTCCAAACTTGGAGGCATGTTGCTCTGTACCTTTGTGGCTGCTTGGTAGAAGTAGTGATGGAAGGCACAGCTATGCAGGACTTCCAGCTCTGAAAGCAGATGCAGGCTTCCCTCGGCCTAGTGTGGGTGACAGATAGCAGGACAAGGGATCCCTGAAGGGGTCAGACATCTTTTCCAGGATCACTAAGTTCCACCCCCCACAGCATAAGTTCAGGAAGTATGCCAGTAGAGATCCGTCCAAGCTCTAATCACTGACCTCCTCTTCCCACTCCTAACTGCGACATCTCCCTCACTGTTTTCTTACTACATTTTTAGATTTTCAAACTGCGACACAGCTCATGGCTAAGGAAATTTCCTCAGAGCCCACCAATTAGGAGTAACAACTCGGCCGCAGTTAGCTATGCCCCTTGACCAATCCAGGATCTTCTTTCTTCTGCTGGGTTGGGTGAACCAATGGCAGCTGAAGGTCTTGTTGCTGCATACTCAGTGTTCTCCCAGGTCCTCAAATTCTTGCACTAAAATAAAATGACTAAGCTAAATTCACTAATTAGAACCCTATTCTGGCCATATCTCTGAAAAACTAAAAAACTAAAACTTATATCATTACCCTTGCTAAATGAGAAGTAGTTAAGACAGTTGTTCTTGACTTGAAGTTAAGCACTTTATTGTAGCGCCATACTTTAAGTCACTAAAACGCAAAAAGTGACTGGGTCCTAGAATATCTGTCTTTATCCATTTAGTCAGGGCCAACTCTCGGATACTTTATGGATTGGCCCTCTCCACATGGTTTTGTTGTATCCTGCTTCTTTAAGTTCGATCATTTACTTGTTCGTGATAGTATCAATCCAGCACGTTTTTTGGAGGCCAGGTCTTCTTTTGCCGCTGACCACTCCAAGCATTATGGATGTTACTAATGAATTAGCTTGCATCATGTAACCGAGGTATGCGGGTCTCTTTTTCTTAATTTTAATGAACAAAGGTAGTGCTCCTGGATGAAGTAAATAAATTCTCAGAAAAAATAAAGGTGACTTACTTGGCGTGATCGGGCCACCCTGGAAAGGGCAGTCTCTTATGCCTGAAGTCTCTGTAGGCTTATAAATAGTTTTTTTGGGTCAACCTGCCCTGGCCACAAAAACATCCAAAGAAGGAGAGTGTCAATGCGACTCCGATGTGGATTTCGGAAGTGTAAAATGCAGGATAACAATAAGTGAAAAAAAAACAGCGCTCCAGGGAATATGACCGCTGGTGGTGTGGAGCTTTGAGAGAGGGGTAGCAGCTGCTGGCATTACTCATCAATGGCATTATAGCTTTCCTACAAGACCGCACATTCACAGACAGTGTGGATTCTGAAAAGGGAGTCAACAAGTGAAAAATGTCTATACATTGAGGAGGGCAAAATCCACAATGAAATTCTGCAGTATAAATTGACATGCTTTGGGTTTTACATCTGCACTACAGGACTGGCAATTCCATATGTTATTTCTGAATAAATCTTGAAAACCGGGGCGGAGCCTGGACGCCGAGCGGGATGGCTGACTGAGAGCCGCGCTCCTGCAGACAGGCACCCACGGAGCCTCACAGCAACGGCAAGCATTAAGAAAAATGGGCAAAACTACAAAACAAAGAAGCACAGACCTGCAGGGCACTCCTCGACTGGCCAAAACACAGGTAGACGTGCAGCGCTTCTTTAAAGAATGGCCGTCCCGTTCCCCGCGGCCCCCGTCCAAGATGGCGCCGGCACGTGAGCTCATCCCTGCACTTAACCAGACGGAGGAAGAAGAGCTGCCCTCGGACGGAGAGGAGGGTGAGTCTGTTTCCAGAGGGTTGATGAAAAGCTTACTCTCCCAAGCCCTGCGCCCCATCAGCTCTGACCTGGCTGAGATAAAAGATGAGCTAAAACAACTGGGTCACAGGGTGGAGGACTTAGAGACCTCCTCTGCCGCCATTGTGTCACACTCCCTGCAGCTAGAGCAAGCAGTTAAGGATCAGCATTTACACCTTAACAGAGTGCTCTTACTCCAAGAAGACCTGGAGAATAGAAATAGGCGTAACAACTTGCGCCTAAAGGGGATCCCGGAATCTTATGCCAGCGAATGTTTAGCGAAAGTCGCTAAAGAAATTTTCGCCATTCTGCTGGGGGAAGAAAGGGCATCCTGCATCAACATCGAGAGAATTCATAGAGCTCTTAGACTCCCACCTGGCACTACTGAGTTCCCCAGGGATGTAATTTGTAAATTGCTTGCATTCCCCGACACAACTGCAGTGCTGAGGGCAGCCAGACTGCACGAAGAACTGAAATATTCGGACTCCCTGATTCGGATCTTCCAGGACTTGGCACCCTCTACCCTTGTTAAGCGCCGAGCTTTACGCCCATTATTAGAGGTCCTTAAGTCCAGGGAGTTACGTTACGCATGGTTATTCCCTTTTGGCATTAGCATTTCTATTCAAGGCAAAAGAGTCAACATCCGCACCCAGGAGGAAATGCAAAAATTGTGGGAGCTTCTGGATATCGAGCCTATTGTCCTCCCAAACTGGCAGTCGATCCCGGATCCGCTCCAGTTTCAGCCGCTTGAGGACCCAGGGGACTGGATGGTAGCGAGTAGCTCTAAATCCCCTAGGGGGAAAAAGAAGAAACCGCGCCAGGACCCGTGAACCTAGTGATCGTGTACATGCGGTCCATATACCATTGCTGGTCAGAGCCGGAGCGTACCCCAGAGGCAGCCCTAGTTCCACCCACAGTGTCTGCCAACTGAAGGGGGTCTGCTCCCGCTCTGCTGTCGGTCCTATGTTTCCCGCCCTGTTGCCGGTTTTTCCCTTCCTCTTCCAGATCTCTGATGGTACAACCAGTGCGTCCGGGCTTGAGGGTGGAGGACTTTCCAGAAGGACGCTGAAGGTGTACACTCCCTACTACCCCCCCCCCCCGGCTCATGATTCGAGACTGGTGACTGTTCTCTTTAAGTTTTGCCCTTATTGCTATTATTGCTATTATTGCTACTATTGCTAATATCGCTAATGTTACAGTATATTTATGCCTTTATCAAGATGCGTTTAAAGATGCTCTTGCCGTTGCATAACATTCTCTTTTTCCTTGCGGGTGTTAACCCGCCTGCTCCTCCTCCGAAGGAACCGACGGGTGCCTGTTCTGTAATGTCCAGGCAGTAACTGATATTCTGTACTCCTGTCGGGGTCAGCGACTCCCCGGGACTTCGGAATACCGTCCTCAGATACCAAGCACAATCTGATCTATTATAGTTTATATTCTACAGGTTATACTGGAAAGCTGGGATTCCCCGCGTAGGGAATCTAGCTTTTCTTTCCAACAGCGAGACTTGTGCGTGTCCTTCCCCATTCCCTCTCCTCCCCTCCCCTTCCTTCCTATTCCCTCACGAACCGAGTTATCTCCCCTTTCTCTGCCTCCTGTGGTGACCTCGCGAAGGAGCTCCGTCTGGGACCCCTTCGCCCAACATCTTCGTGTAACCTTGCTCTCTAAATCTCTGTCCTTTCCTCTCTCGGCGCAGGAGCCCTGCCATGAGCGGATTGCGTCTTACCTCCTTCAACGTCAGGGGCCTCAACTCCCTGCAAAAACGCCATGAGCTGGAGCTACTACTGAAAAGGTACGATACTAAAATTCTCTTTCTCCAAGAGACCCACTTTAAGGGAACCAAATCCTTCCCCCTTCCGGGGAAGTGTTTTCCCAGCGTATATCACAGCACTCACCCCTCGTCGGCCTCGAAGGGAGTCTCCATATTCCTACACAAATTGGTTAACTTTGTGGAGGAGGCTCGGTTCCGGGACGTCGAGGGTAGAGTCCTCTACCTGAGAGGCACATTGAACAACACCAAGATGACCCTAGCGAACATCTACGCTCCCAACACGGAGCAGATACCCTGGCTGCTAAAGCAGCTGGAAAATTTGAAAAACTTTAGCGTAGGCCAGGTCATCTTAGCGGGCGACTTTAATATTACCTTCAACCCCGCGTTAGATTCGTCTTCGGGCCGGTCTCAGATCTCGCAGGGCAAACTGAGAAAGCTAGGCAAACGGATTCAGGAGCTCGGCTTGGTGGACTCATGGCGCTCTCTAAACACTACCACGAGAGATTTCTCATATCTATCCTCGGTACATTCAACATATCAAAGGCTGGATTATATCCTGGTCTCCTCCGCCCTCCTCACGACACTGATTAGAGCCGACATAAACACCATGACGATATCGGATCATGCCCCCGTGCATGTGATGATTCGCCCACCACAATCATGCGCTAGAGAATGGAGATGGTCCCTTAACACTTCTCTTCTTGACCAAATAGAGGATAGGGAATATCTGACCAAGCAGCTCGAGGAGTACTTCCACCTTAACTCAACAGAGGAGTCTAGTTCCCCGATGGTTTGGGAGGCCCATAAGGCCTACATGCGGGGACTGTTGATCGACCTCGGTTCTCGGGTCAAAAAGCGCACGCAGAAAGCCATTGAGGATAAACTCTCACAAATTGCTAAACTCGAGTTCTCTGCGAAACTGTCCCAAACAAAACAAAACCTGGGTAAACTAGCGGAGGTAAGAGCCGACCTGCAACTATTGTTAAACTCTAAATTCAATAAGAAACAGTTGAACTTCAGACATAAGATATATGCCCAAGGCAACAGGGGCAGTAGACTTATGTCTGCACTGAAATAAAAAGCCCGCGCTAAGACCCAGATTGGGGCTATCAAGTCCCCCGCGGGAGTAACTATGACCACCTCCATAGATATAGCGGAAGAATTCCGAAAGTATTACTCGGCCTTATACAATATAAGAAAAGAGGGTGACGCTCCCCCCCCCCGGGAAAACTTGTTGACCTAATAGACGGGTTTCTTAGACAGATTCAAATGCCCAGACTCGACTCAGTGAAGATCTCTTCGCTAACTGACCAAGTAACACTCTCCGAAGTAGAGGATCTAATAACGTCTAGTCCCCCGAATAAAAGCCCTGGCCCCGACGGTTTCCCTCTCAAATATTATAAAACCTTCCTTCAGGTGATTGGACCGAGATTGACAGCTCTGTTCGGTGACCTGATGGGAGGGGCATCCCTGCCGAGACAAGCCCTGGAGGCCCACATTGTCTTGATACATAAAGACAACAAAAACCCAGAATTATGCGGGAACTATCGCCCCATATCATTGATTAACCAGGATATGAAGCTCTGGGCGAAATTGCTAGCAAATAGACTTGCTCCCTGTGTACCCTCCTTGATAGATAGGGAACAGGCAGGCTTCGTCAAGGGAAGGGAGGGGAGAGACAACTGCCTTAGACTTCTCCACGCGGCCAGATATGCTCAACATCATAAGATCCCGCTTGCCTTAGTAGGTACTGACGCCGAAAAGGCCTTTGATAGAGTGGACTGGCTATATATGGAGAGGGTGTTGCACTATTTTAACTTCCCTGTGCAATTCATCCAAACTATCTTCTCGCTTTATGCGTGCCCCCATGCAAGACTGAGGGTAAATGAGATTCTCTCCCCTCCCTTCCTTATAAAAAATGGAACTCGGCGGGGGTGCCCCCTCTCTCCTTCCCTCTTTATCCTGTCATTAGAGCCTCTATTATTGAGGATGACAGGACTCTGGGGTTAAGGGCCTAGCTATTGGTGGGCGACAACTCTCGGTGGCGGCCTTCGCGGACGACGCGGCATTCATAGTTACCGAGCCTCAGAAGAGCATACCCAGGCTACTAGAAATCCTGGACGAATTTGGAGGAATATCGAACTTTAAGATCAATTTAGCAAAGTCGACTGCACTAAATATTTCTATTCCACCAACGCAGTTTGACCAATTGAGAGCTAACTCACCCTTATCCTGGGCACCCTCCTATCTAGAATATCTGGGTATTAGACTAACCAAAGAGCGAATTTTGACCCACTTATCGATACGGTCAAACATCTTCTCAAAACATATGACATACCGTGTGTGTCATGGTTTGGGAGGAAAAACATCATCAAAACCTACATTCTCCCCATTATACTGTATAAGATCAGGATGCTTCCTATCCATCTCCCCTCCAGCTTCTTTAAAGAACTACGCTCGGCCTTCTCGGGTTTTGTGTGGAGGCGGAGGAGACCGAGACTGGCACATAGCCTTATGATAAGGAGCCGCAGCGAGGGTGGCATTGACCTCCCCAACCTTAGTGACTATTACAGAGCATCCCAACTCCGCTATTGGTGGGACCTTACGCAGAGGGAGGGAGATAAGCTCCTCACAAGTTTAGTGGAAGGTTACAACAAATCTCCACTTGAGGACGACCTATGGTTCCCAGTCAGAGCACGTTACCAGTCCAAGACCTACAACCCACTTCTCAGGGGCCCCTGCGAGGTCTGGGACAGGCTTAGAGAGGAATTGGCCCCGCCCCCCTCACCTATACTCCCACTGTCCTCCGTTCCTAAAATACTGAACCCCCTCTTGAGTCGGGACATAGCTCCAGTGTGGGAGAAATTCAAATCTCTCCATATTGCAAACCTTCAGGCCATTGCTCACCTCGACCCGATTAGCATCCTTCAAAAGCTGCAACCTGGGGAGAATTTCTCATTTCTAGAGAAGGCTCAAGTGACAGGCACACTCAGAGTATTTCTTAATAAGCACAAATCCACTAGACCTTCTACTCCCTTTGAAAAGGCCTGGCTGGAAAATAAAGCATCTCAAAAAAGCATCTCTCGCCTTCGGAGGAATTTTGTCTCCCCAGGCCAGCCCTACAAACCAGCCTTCCTCTCCTCATGGGAGAAGGAACTGGGTATACACATAAACGCAGAGGAGTCTAGATCAATTTTAAACACCTCTTTTGGTCTGTCTCCTTGCATCACAGCCCAGGAGGCACATTATAAACTGCTTGTAAGGTGGTATCGGAAGCCCCAGTGGTTATTCGACCGCAAACTCTCCACCCAGAAAACTTGCTGGAGATGCAAGTCCGAGGAGGGGACATATCTACACATATGGTGGTCATGTCCGCTCTTGACCCCCTTCTGGAGAGGTGTAGATACAATCATCAGGAAGATTTCCCCAAAGACTATTATCTCCCCGGACTTAGTCCTGCTATGGAGACCACAGAAGCATTTTCACCCTATTAGGAACAAACTGATAGCCTTGCTCCTGGACACAGCTAAATCACTAATTCCCCGTGTTTGGCTGCAAAACACTCCCCCTACGATGGGTCAATGGAGAGAGAGAATTGATAACCTATACTCATTGGAGGAATTACACAGCTGGTCAAACAACACCTACGACAAGTTTATTGTAACCTGGGCACCATGGCGTGAGGTTCGGCTCCTGGCGTTGTGGGACTAACGTGACGAGATACATCTGCTCTCTATCCAGTTACCGGCTAGCGGCCCACCACATCTTAAGGTTCCCCCCCCTCCTTCCCCTCCCCCATCCCCTCCCCTCTTTCCTGCCTCCCCCCCCCCTCTGTATAATCTACAGCTGTTGTTTTGTGTGTTTAGTCTGGCCATATGTAGGGTAAGGATGCGAGAAAGGAGAGGAGAGGGACTGTGGTTCGGTCCTACGCTCATCTGCTTTAGCACCGAAATATAATTTTCCACCACGCCTACGGCAAACATTGGCGTCCTGCACTTCCTTTCCCTATGTATGCCTTATCCCATACAGTATTACTCCACATGTTGATTTGCTGATATTGCTAGTGCTAAGATAAATGTTCCTATCTCTCTAGAGATATCAGACAATTTTGTTTGTATGTAACCATGTTTATTGAAAAACTAATAAAAACTGATTAAGAAAAAAATCTTGAAAACCTTATCTTCGCTGGATCTATTTTTCCAGGTCTTTGAGAATACTGTTGTGGTATACTGCCAGCAGGATAAGGGGGTGTTCTCATCTGAGACCCTTTGTTACGATCGTCTGCCATGATCAACAGTAAATGGTGTGCCTGCAGTTTACTCAAATACATGTATTAGTTTTATTTTGCTACCAAGATCTTTTAAGTCAGGCACTGGCATTTATGTTCACCTAATTCCATTAGTCGTCCATATCCTGTTATCTACCTTCAACTGTGCGCAAGATTGTGATATGGCTCCTCAGCCACCTCTTAGAAACCTGCTTAGACAGTGCAGGCTTCTTCCCGCCTGTCACATATTGCAGGGTTTTAGCATCACAAAGAAGACCTCACTTTGACCTTTTTGTGCAATTTTCAACAAAGGGCCATCGTCCCTATTTTCATAAATCGCCCAAGTAGTACAAAATGCAATCCTCATTTTCTGTAGAGCCTAGAAATGCCCTCTAGCACCTTGCAATTGTCAGACTCAGGGGAACAAGCAGTCCTCAGCGGTCAAAACTCTGTGACCATTACTTCCGTTAATCCCGCTACGATGCCTCTAACTCTACCCTATTATCCGGGTGCCCTTTAGTTAGCCTGTTACAAAGGAGAATTACATAGCCTGAGAGATTTCTGCAGCAAGATGATCGTGATGTTCAAACTGTATCCTCTAGCCATAGACAGAGGGTAGAATTATTGATAGGACAGTTAGAGGGAGCAGCCACAAGGAAAGTCAAGACCTAGCCTAAGTTTTAGGAAAGAACCGTAGAACAGATATTTGAGAGACTCCAAAATATTTTTGAGACCTGTAACGCGTCAGAAGTGAAAAAGAGATTTTTTAATAAGAAGCAGCGGTCAGGTGAATCCCATCCAGACTATGTGCTCTCTCTTCAGGAAGGGATGAAAGTCATAATTCATGCTTATCTGCAAGAAACTGACACTGCTGGCCAAAAGCTACAAGAGCAATTTATTGAAGAAGTGGCAATTGAGAATGTTAGCAGTCCAACACCCAGATTACAGTTTCCTAGATTTCAAAGAGTTAGCCATTCAAGTGATGGGTACCGAACCTTCAGTTACAGAGATAGGAACTCCTGACACCTCTGGAAATTTACTGGGAGAAATCTGACCCCTATGACACACCAAACCTTCACCCAAGCAACTGAATCTGAGGATGATGAATTTTCCCAGAGCCAGCAACTGAGAGCAATGCATAAACAAATGGTGGAAATGGCGTGGGATGTGGTGACTGTGTGAGAACAGAGGGGGGAATTGGAGATGCACGTTTCCGCTTGTACTCACGTGGGCCATCTCAGCCTCCTGCTGAAACATTCTAAAGAGATAGGACGAACTCCCCCTAGAGAAAAACAAATCGTATCTCTACGCATTGCAGGCATCCAGGACACGCCTCCATGGAATGCCAGAGTTTTAAAGGGTTTCCCCTGTGTCCGTAGACCGCTGCCTGGGAGGAAAGAAAGTAGGACCTGCTCAGCATAACCAACAGTGGATGTCCAAATATGTTGTCCACCACCCTGAAATTCTGATAACAATAGAAGGTGGATCCATCTCAGCACTCTTAGACACTGGTTCTCAAGTGATTACGATCCAAAAAGCATTCTTTGAACGATACAGTTCTCGTGCAACCCCCGATGCACTTTTTGGATCCCGTCTTGCAAACTTCAACTTCACTGTCAAGTTCCGATCTGGAAAGAGCAACACCAACGCTGATGCATTATCCCATTTGCCTTATGCTAGAGACTGTGCAGATGTCAACAATCAATGGGAAGAAATAGAAGTACCAGATTTCAGTGCCAAAACCGCTCGTTTGAACGCTCTTCAAGCCAAAGATACTGTATCAACAACACAGAAAGAAGATCAATAGTGATTCACTCTGCAAACAAAAAGTCAAATCTTTGAACTCCTAGACTACCTTTCTTCAAATACCACACCCAAAAGGATTAGACAAGGCCATCCAGATCCAGTACTACAGCAAAATTTATCAATCCTGTTACTGGTCATCCACAGATACAAATCACAGATGAAGTAAACTCTTTGCTAACCACTGATTGGCCATGTTACGGAAATCATCAGAGATTTCTTTGCGTGTTTCATTGCCTGTTCCGAATCATATGAGAAGTTGTGTACACAAATTACTGACATGACACAGTCAGTATCATCCGACAACAATGCTCTTCTGAGTTTATTACCAGGTAGACAATGTATATATAAGTTCACTTACGTATGATCAGAAATACACGCCCCCCCCCCCCCCCTGTAATCATAAGAATTCATGATTGGCTCTAGGTGCTAATGGTTTAACATATG
Source organism: Eleutherodactylus coqui (assembly GCF_035609145.1). Lineage (NCBI taxonomy): Eukaryota > Metazoa > Chordata > Amphibia > Anura > Eleutherodactylidae > Eleutherodactylus > Eleutherodactylus coqui. The sequence continues at coordinate 118,815,641 of NC_089839.1, read as the reverse complement.
TTAGCACCTTGCGATGTGTTTCTACTAAAAACATAATTCCTAGGAACCTGAAACTTAAGCAGAATAGGCTCATTCGATATTTGTTCTAACTGCTCCTCTTATATCTCTGGACATTCCTAAACCAGTAAAGGATATGGGTTTCTTCACTGTGGAGATTCTCGGTCTCTAAAACATAACCTTTATTGAAAATATAGTTTAAAAAACACTCTACTGTAACGATAACCACATAAAAGAATTTCCAAACACCAAACTGGTGCTGAAAAAATAAAAGAAGTGGGACCTGGGACCCCTAAAGGGGTATTAATACAACTCTATAGGGTAGAGCCTATTCGCCGCCAGCCTACCACCAAGGCTGGTGATATAGGGGCAGGAGATAAACGTGTGGAATCTCTATGGGTAGAAATACAGGGAGAAAAAAATAACAAAATCCTAATAGTTTTTTATAGACCACCAAAAGCAACAGAAGAAACTGAAACCTTACTATTAAGGCAGATAGAAGAGGTGTCAATCCGCAACAAAGTAATTATCACGTGGGACTTTAATTATCCAGATATAATATGAGATAACAAGACCTGCAAATCTCATAGGGGTGATAAATTCTTGAGAACAATTAAAGATAACTACTAGAGATGAGCGAGCGTACTCGGAAAAGCACTACTCGCTCGAGTAATTTGCTTTATCCGAGTATCGCTGTCCTCGGATCTGAAGATTCGGGTGCCGACACGGAGCGAGGAGCTGCAGGGGAGAGCGGGGAGGAATGGAGGTAAGATCTTTCTCTCCCTCTCTCCCGCCCGCTCTCCCCTGCTCCCCGCTGCGACTCACCTGTCAGCCGCAGCGGCACCAGAATCTTCAGACCCGAGCACAGCGATACTCGGATAAAGCACATTACTCGAGCGAGTAGTGCTTTTCCGAGTACGCTCGCTCATCTCTAATAACTACCTCACCCAACTTGTGCAGGAGCCAACCAGAGGGAGGGCCACTCTGGACTTAGTATTAACTAACAAACCGGACCGAATAATGGGGGTGCAGGTTGAAGGGCACTTGGGGAACAGTGACCACAATATAATTAACTTCCAGCTGTCATTCAATAAGAAGCCTTATCAGGGAGCGACAAATAAACTAAACTTTAGTAAAGCAAAATTTGATCAGCTTAGAACTACTATCGGTAACATTAATTGGGGCAACATCCTCAAAAATATCAGTACAGAGGGGGGCGTGGCCAGTTAGTGCAGGAGTAAGTGACACCTCAGCTCGGCTCCCGCAACCGACCCCAGTTACTCTGCCTGTGGATGATCCAGACCCTCACAGTCATGGCGAGGGGAAGAAGAGAGGAGCCCCGCGGACTTCTCCAGACGACTCCAGGAGAGGCATCGACGCTTTTCTGAGGAGAACAGTGGGGAGAGAAGTCCTGCGCGGCCGCATCCAAGATGGCGCCCGCAGTAATTTCGGTGCGGCAGACGAGCTCCGACTCGGAGCATGAGCAACCGCCCGGAGCGAGAGCCCAGAGTGGAGCTGGTGAACACAGCGGGCATAAAGCAAACCCCAGGCCTGTCAGCCGAGGCAGCGGCAGGGCCAGCGGGGAGACGTCGGAGGAGAGCGGGTCACCCGAGCCTATCAGCGGCTGCGCCAGAGGAGGGAGAAGAGGAGAGGCAAGCCAGGACCGGGTCACAACACCCGTGGCAGCGGGAGCGGTGAGTGAAGCAGGCGAGCTGGATACAGGGGAGTGGGGAGTCATACACAAACCAGAGGCTGGAACCTCCAGGGCCCTGGCAGCCCCCACACACTGCCTCTCCGAACCCCCCAGAGGTGCATGAACCCAAGTACGCAGCCCATAAGGACGGAGACCCACTGCAGCCCCTCACTCTAAAAGGGGCCCCGACGTCCCAGTGGGCAACAGACGTAGTCCCCATCAGCAGCAAAGGCACGCACAAGAGACCACATAAGCCTGGGCCACCTGCAACATATAGGGCTACAGGGAGAACCCCCACAACATGAATCCCCCAGGACAGCGCACACTCCTCACCACCGCGCTACTCCTTACCGCTGCACAGCTCTCCAGAACTGCACCCAGGGCATGGAGGCTCCCCCAAGGGCCCCTCAAACAGCCCCCATCCTGACAAGTTGGCTGCCTCAACAACCCAGTCAATCCATAGCTCCCCGTTGCCGCAAAGAAGCGTAACCCAGAGGAGACCCAGACAGACTGACCTCCAGGCCGCAGCCAAACCCAAAGATCTCACAACACTACTCTATGAACCGAACCTGCGGACAAACAGTCGCGATAATCCCAGCAGCAGTGAGGGACAACCACCAGACCTCAGAAGATCCATACAGAAAGAACCCCGTAACCCTCCCCACACACCAGAGGTCGAAGACGGCTGGGACTGTAAAAAACACCTTAAGGCACTGCCGACCCAGAACCACATCGATGCTCTATTACAGCAGCTTGAAACCGCTCGTAAGAAAGACGTGGCGTCCCTTCAACACGAGATTCGACAAATAGGCCAGAGAGTAGAGGCAGTAGAGGAGGCCCAGGAGAAGGTCACTGAGACCCTTGAGTCCCATAACCAAGAACTACACTTACACTCTCAACAGATATTGGAGCCCATTTGGGGTCGGTGCTCCCCTTCTGCTGGGTCAGTTCACATCTAAAATATTTTTAGGGGTAAACATCTCAGCAGATCTTTCGCTATCCTTCAAATTAAACTTCACCCCCTTTGTCGAGAATCTCGAAAGAGATCTGGGCATCTCCTGGAACGGTCGAGTCAACGCAATAAAAATGGATGTGCTGCCCAGATTCCCATACCTCTGCCAAACTATCCCGATTGGGCTCCCGAGGGCGTTCTTTAAAAAAATCAGATCCCTGATCACAAACTTCGTCTGGAGGGGACACAAACCGCGCCTACGCTTCTCCCTGCTGACGAGGGAAAAAGAAGGGGGGGGGGGGCCTGGGTCTACCGGATTTCTCCCTCTACCATAAGGCCAACATTGCAAATTGCGCCCTCGACATCATCAAAAGTAGGGGCTCAAGGCTCTGGGTGGAAATAGAACATGCAGGTGAAATCGATGGCCTATATGGAGCCCTCTGGATCCCTTCCAAATGGGTTAAGTCCATTCCCAACATCTCCGCCTTCGGCCTCCAACTAATCAATACATGGGCGAGCTTCGCGCCCCGATTTGGATTGGTTACAATCCCAAGCTCATTAACACCGCTCACAGTAAATCCCCTATTTGAAATTACCTTAAGCCAGAAGGGACTGCTGTCCCTCCCAGCCGACCCAACCCCCAGACTAAGAGATGTAGTGACTCAGATGGGCCTGAAACCCATGACAGAGATCTTGGACCAGACCCCACCACAGCCAGGCTCCTGGCTCCAATACCTGCAATTGAGGGGTTTTGTGAGCTCGCTGACGCCGAAAGCAAACCTGACAGCGCCTCATACGGAGTTCGAACAACTCTGCTTATCAAGTCTAAGTCAGAGGCACATGATCTCTAAGCTATATAATTTTTTGCTGGGTCGAGATACGAAGGACGAGACTCTGAAATACAAAGAGTCTTGGGAACGGGAACTGGGTGAAAACCTTACCGAGGAGGACTGGTGTAGAATTTGGGCTCTAACCCACAAGGTTTCCACAGCAGGTAGAATCCAAGACCTTAATTATAAGATAGTCTCAAGATGGTACAGGACCCCTGACTAACTGCAGAGAATTTTCCACCAGTCCTCTACTGTGTGCTGGAGGTGCAGTGGGAGACTATGATCCACATCTGGTGGGATTGTCGACCAGTAGCCGACCTCTGGAAAGAGGTGACAACCCTTTACAATCATGTGACGATGACACCCAAACTCGCCCTGCTCTGACTGTTCCCGGGCACTATGAGAGCAACTAAATCAAGCCTATTAAAGCACTTCATAATAGCTGTGAGAAGACTCATCCCAAGGCTCTGGCACTCCTCAACCGCCCCAACTAGGGGTATGTGGGTGGAGGAACTCCACACCCTCATGAGATTCGACGAACTGGGAGCTGACGATCCAAAACTGTGGGAAGCTTGCTACAAGACTTAGCAGCCATGGGTAGCCTTTAGGGGATCAGACGACCTCAAACGGGTAGACCAAGGTTCAATTGATTAAATCACCATCCTGATTGGTGCCTGGAGAACACTCTCCACAGATTTGCTCATCTTCAATCATCTCCCCACCACCCCCCACCCACATTTTCCCACTCCCCTGTTCATCCCTCATTCCCCCTCCTCCCCGTCCCTGTGTGCGTCTTAGATTAAGTTAAATTTTTATTGGCCGGAGAGGAGAAGCTCCCACTATAACTTAAGAATGCACCGAGACAAGTTTCCCAGTCTCAAACCTCAGACAGAGACAAAGAGGAGTGACGAAAGTTATTATTTAATTTGTGAAAGGATCGAAGTTGAAATCAAACACTGGCAGACCTGTATTCAATAAAATTTATTTGAACCTAAAAATATCAGTACAGACGACAAATGGGATAAGTTTAAAAAGATCCTAATCACCTCATGTGAGCAGTTCATACCCTTTAAAAATAAAAGAACTTCAAGTAAAAGGAAACCAGTGTGGCTCGACAGGACAGTAAGGGGTGCAATAATCGAAAAAAAGAAAGCATTTAAACTACTAAAGCAAGAAGGCAGCAAAGAAGCGCTAAAATCATACAGGGAAAAAAACAAAATATGCAAAGGAAAGTTCAAAATTGCTAAGGAGGAGACAGAAAGACTGATCGCTAAAAAGAGCAAAAACAACCCCAAACTATTATTCAATTATATTAACAGTAAAAGGATTTGCACTGAGAGCACTGGCCCTTTAACAAATAATGCAGGAGAAATCATAGAAGACGATGGGGGGAAGGTAAACCTATTAAATAGTTTCTTTTAAAGTGTATTCACGAACGAAAAGAAAATGCCACATGAGATGCAGGGGAACAAAATGAACCCCTCACAAAATATTACATACCTAATGCAGGAGTAAGTGCAGAACTGGTTAAAGAAGATTAAAATCAATAAATTGCCAGATGGAATACACCCAAGGGTTCTAAGGGAACTAAGTGATGTGATAGCTAGGCCGCTATTTTTAATGTTTATAGATACTATCAAGACCGGGGTTGTACCACTAGATTGGCGCATTGCCAATGTAGTTCCAATATACAAAAAGGGGTCCAAAAGAGAGCCTGGTAACTACAGCCCGGTAAGTCTCACTTCAGTAACTGAAAAAATATTCAAGGGGTTTATGAGAGACGCCATAGAACCGTCTGTACCGCATCCATGGACGCAGCTTCGAACATATGGGCCGCACAAAAAAGCAGGTAGATCGGGGACCTCGAACATCGAAGAATCGGACAGTTATTTAACCCACCTGCCGAGACAGCCAGCCGGCATGGAAGCACCCAAGATGGCACCGCCGCTCAGTGAAGGGGGAGGAGCCTCACCTCTGCTCTCAGCCGGATCCCCGTAGGCGGCTTCCGGGCACTCACCAGCGGCGCTAAGCAGCCCCAAAAGCCCTCCTGCTCACCGAGACCAGAGGTATTCGGCCCCAGAGGCAGTCCAGGCCAGCCAAGAGCCTCCCGCGGTGGGCCCCGCCCACTTCGTCCAACGCCATAACAAAGAAGTGGCCAGAAGCCCGTGTCCTCAGAGGGGGCTCCCCAGACCCTTCAGCACATAGAGACCCCTGCAAGGGGGATAAAAGAACCACATCTGCAGCACCCCAAACCCTGGGACTGCAGAAGCCGGCCAGAGTCATCCAGAGCCAAGCGAGTGAGAGCCCAGGCTCTCAGGTGGGGGAGGGGGGAAGCAGCTCACCTCTGAATCAACCAGCATTACCCCCCAGCCAGATTCCAATAATGTCTAGTTACGCCAGAACACCCCCAAAGGATATCCCAGAGACTGCGCCGACCCAGACGAGCGGTCCAGCGGGGACCCCGAAAACACTCTCCCCTCAGCTACAGCCTCGGCACCACCTGCAGAGGGACCTGGGCGCAGGGAACGCACTAAACCCACCTTGCCGACAGACCCAGATGACGTTGCAGCAGGTGACAAAGACTGGGACTGGAAAGCCCACCTAAGAAGCATCCCTACAAGAAACGAAGTGGATGCCCTACTGAAAACGGCAACTAGTTCACAAATGCAAGCTATCGAAGCTCTGCAAGCCGACATTAAACATATAGGACACAGAGTCGCCGAATCAGAGGAAGTGCAAACCCAACTGCAGTCACAGCTCACTGAACACCACAGAATTCTACAGGACCATTCCTCGCAAATCACCAATATCCTATCTCAGCTCGACGATATTGAAAACCGCAACAGAAGGAATAACATTCGCATTAGAGGCTTGAGCAAGGACGTAGAACACGCTCAACTGGAGAACTGGGCAATAAAAACCTTTGGTGACATCCTCAACAGGCCCGAAAACAATCCTATGGAGATCGACAGGATTCATAGATCCTTGGGACCCAAGAGCACCGATCCAGCAAGGACCCGTGACGTCATCTGTAGAGTCCATTTTTACAGAGAAAAAGAAGAGCTTCTTAGAAGAATCCGGGAAATAGGTCCCCTAACCCACAAGGACATTAACCTCTTAGTGTTGCCTGACCTATCAAGAAGAACCCTCCAACTCCGCAGAGCCTTGAAGCCCGTATTGACATCGTTAAAAGAAAGAAACATCCCGTATCGCTGGGGATTCCACTTCCAGCTTCACGCCGGAAGAGACGGGCGTTCAGCCACATTCAGGGGACTGGGTGACCTCCTGAGATTCCTGGCCAAACTCGAACTCCCGCCGATTGCTATTCCTGAATGGCCTAAAGTGGATGCTCCAGACCCATTGCCCACGAGAGAAGAGTGGCATCGGGTTAGCCCAAATGGGAAACACTAGCCGGAGAGGCCAAGTCTTCCCCTCTCTTGGCCCTTTTGGCTCGTTACTCCAGCTGCCTGCGTCCGTAGGCACTGGACGGAGAACTTCCTGTTAACGTCCGTGGATGCCCTGAAACACACCCTTCTGTGGGCTCAGTATTAGTTGCCGGGGCGAGGAGGGAGCTGAGGCTTGGTGGCCAGGTTCAGTTCCCCCCACTCTAGGCCAGCAGCATGAGTTGCTGCATTCTAGCTTAAGTTTTCTTTTTCCGCAGCTCTAACGAGCTATGTGTAACCTATGTTTGGAGCCGTGGTCTTCTTTGGCCTAAGACCTCGTCTCAACATGTTCATAGCTTTAATTGTTGTCCCCTTCTTTTCCTCCTCTCCTTGGCTCCTCCTCCCTCTTAATCATTTCCTTCCAGAGACCCTCCACCCTATAACTACGAGGTTATCATTCCACCAGCATCGGCGATGTCTCCCAGATGGTAAGCAATGGCACCTGTGACAATAAGCTTCTACAACGCGAGAGGTCTTAATAGTCCAGGAAAAAGGAACCAGATTTTATATAGCCTCCATGAAAAGAAAATCATGATAGCCTTCTTCCAAGAAACCCACTATACTACCTCGAGCATACCTGCATGCCATAATCGATATTATCCATACTGGTTCCATGCTCCTCACCCCAATCGCAAAGCTGGAGGTGTTTCTATAGCCTTCCACAAATCCCTGAAACCACAGATCCTAGCGATAGAAAAGGAGGAGGAGGGGAGATACTTATTCTTGAAATTTAAGTTACTAAACGACATCTTCACCCTTGCTAACTTCTATTTTCCCAACCAGAGTCAGGTTCTTTTCGGCTCCAGAGCTCTCCGGAGACTATCAGAGTTTGCAGAAAACACGTCTATCACCGCCGGAGGAGACTTCAAGATGGTCCTGGAGCCACACCTAGACGCTTCCTTGGGGCGCTCTTCGATCTCGCTCTCAGCCATAGGCAAACTCAAGAAACTGTTGGTGAGTCTACACCTGGTCGACTTGTGGAGATCTCTCCACCCAGCCGTCAGGGACTATAGTTGCCATTCGCATGTCCACAATTCATACAGCAGAATTGATTATATCCTTGTTTCACACAAACTGTTAGATGGGGCCCCTAAATGTACTATAGGGAATTTCTGGTGGTCAGACCATGCTCCAATTCTAGGAGAACTTAACCCAACAAAGCAGGACTATAGAGGATTTAATTGGAAACTAAAGGACAACCTGCTTAAAGATCCTACCTGCATGGCCGACATAACTAAGACAATAAACACCTTCTTAGAAGCACACATAGCCGACACAACTCCGGCGACATTTAAATGGGAGGCACTAAAATGCACCCTGAGAGGAGTATTCATCTCACATGGTGCGATACTCAAAAAAGAATGATCACGTAGGCTTAAACAGCTGTTCCAGGATCTAGAGACACGTGAGACGGCTAACAAGGCACAGAGGTCGGAGGCCCTACTACTAGATATCACCAACATTAAACATGAGATCCTGGCCATACTTGACCAGAAAACCCTAAACATAAGGGATAGATTCCGGACAGGGTACTACGAGTATGGCAACAAGAGCGGGAGATGGTTGGCTAGGGCATTACGCCCCCAGACTCCACAAACAAACATCATGTCCATCTGTAACTCCTCTGGGTCTGAGGTCCACGCCCCGAGCGAGATCTTAGAAGCCTTTAGGGCTTACTACTCCAAGCTCTACAATATACCCCGCCCGGACGAGACAGACGATCATACCCAAAGTGGGCTCATAGCCCAGTATTTACAACAACACACACATACCACCATCTCGAGTGCTGACTCCGAAGCTCTGGAGAGCGATCTGTCATCCTTGGAGTTATCCCAGGTCCTTCGGGACCTGAAACTAGGGAAAAGCCCCAGACCGGATGGGTTCACCCCAAGGTTTTATAAATTGCTTGGCGACCAACTATCGGAACTCATGTTGGCAGCCTTCAACGCCGTCAATAAGGGGTGCCCATTCCCCCCTCAGGCCCTGCAGGCCAACATAGCCGTGATCCTGAAACCCGGGAGGGATCCTCTCTCATGCAAAAGTTATAGACCCATCTACCTCATCAATAGCGACCTTAAAATATTTTCAAAAATGGTGGCTAATAGATTAAACCCCCTTATTCCATCCCTTATTCATATTGATCAAGTCGGGTTTGTCCCGGGGAGAGAGGCCAGAGAGAACGCGATCAAAACAATATCACTGATCAACAAAGCTCGGAGCACCCATACTCCCCTATGCCTCTTTGCCGTAGACGCTGAGAAGGCTTTTGACAGGGTGAGATGGTCTTTCCTAGAGCAGACGCTGAGGGAGGTGGGCCTAAGCCCGAGGGTCCTCTCCTGGATCATGGCTTTGTACAGCAACCCCTCCTCACCTATTAGAGTGAACAGCCTATTGTCTGAGCCCTTTCGGATAAGGAACGGGACCAGACAGGGTTGCCCCCTCTCCCCACTCTTATATATCCTGGGATGGAGCCATTGGCAGCTGCCCTAAGGAGAAACCCTGACATCCGGGAAATGATGGGAGGAGGCGGAGAACAAAAAATCTCTATCTTTGCAGATGACCTTCTGCTCTATGTTACGAGCTCCAACACATCTCTGCCTGCAATCTTAGAGGAACTAAATAGATATGGGAAACTCAGCAATTTTAAGATAAACTCCCAAAAGTCCGAAATACTCAACGTCTCTATACTGACAATGGAGGCACACTCGTTAAGCGAGACCTTCTCCTTTATTTGGAGAGAGGATTCCTTAAAATATCTAGGCATAATTGAAAACCAATAAAAACCGATTGAACTAAAAAATATCTAAAAATATAAAAAAAATATAAAAATCCCAGCAAACCCGGACGACGCCTTCGACCTTAACTTCAAACCCCTACTCTCCACATTCGAATCAGAACTGACTGGTCTATACTACACCTTTCCTGGTTCGGTAGGATTAATTCCCTTAAAATGAATATTCTCCCCAGAATCCTATATGTTTTTCAGACAATGCCCCACGACATCTCCAAGAGTTTCTTCACCCTTCTACAGAAGGCACTGATGAGATTCGTTTGGAGAAACCTCCAACTGAGAATTAGCTACAGAACCCTTACTCGACCGGGGCTAGCGGGATGGGGGGGGGGGGGCTGGCTTGCCAGACCTTGAACTCTACCACAAGGCAGCAATAGGAAAATGCATCCTAGACCTATTTCACTATCCAGATAAAAAAAAACTTGGGTGACGATAGAATTAGACCAGAATAACTTAAACTTGGGAGGCTCATTCTGGGTCCCAGGAAGGGTGGACTGGAGAGGACAGGGGGCATCCCCACTTGCCTTAACTTTTCTAGGAGCGTGGAACCGAGTAGTCAAGAGTAGAAAGCTGATGAATGTTCCGGGCCCACTAACGCCTCTCTCCGGCAACCCTCAAATCCCCGCCACTCTAACAGCAATAGAATTATCTATCCTACCAGGTATACCCAAACCACGAGCTCGAGAGGTATGGGGACCAGGTGGCATGCGCCCACTAGGCGAGCTAGTCGATGCCCACAGATCAAAAGCGGGTGCCTGGATGCAATATTTCCAGGTGAGGGACTACTTAGGATCGCTTGGCGATCCGGGATCACTGGGTTCTGAGCTCACCCCATTCGAAGAGCTCTGTGTCGGCCCCAAACCCCCCCCCCCCTCATGCGATATCCCTGCTGTACGGACTGCTAGTCGACGCGAGGCTGGGAGAGTCGCGCTCGCCATGGGAGACGAGATGGGAGGAAGTGCTGGACAGACTTTTCTCCGGAGGGCTCTGGAGTAAATCATACCTGTTAACCCATAAGATGTCCATTTCAACCAAGGCCCAGGAGCTCAACTACAAAATCGTCACACAATGGTATAGAACTCCAGACAGACTACATAGAATCTTCCCTGAAGTCTCTAATGAATGCTGGAGATGCCGCTCTGAGGTAGGAGATATGCTATACATTTGGTGGTCACGCCTGCTAATTGCGCCCCTATGGGGAGACATCGCCAAGGTCTATGAAAGATCTGCAGATCTCCTATGGTTCTGACCCCCGAGATCGCTCTCCTTTCCATGCTCCCTAGTCCTATTTCCAAGACCAAAATTAGCCTCTTAAGCCATTTCATCATGGCCATGCGCCATATTATCTCTCAACATTGGAGGCGAGGAGGACCGATCCCGAGGACCACATGGGTGGCGGCAGTTGACTACATTAAGTATATGGAGGATCTCCGAAATAGCGATGACGCATCAAACCGATCAGCAGCTGGTTCTCGAGACGCCTGGGTGGCATGGGTAGCTTTTAGAGGCTCCCCATCCTTCCTTAAATGGCTTGAAGACGGAACATTATAGACAGAGATGAAAACTGCGCGCGTGGCGACTTGGCCCTTACCTTACTCACCCCCCCAATCCCTTCCACCCCATTAACAAGACACGCATTGTGAATATAGGAGCCAAACTTCCCAGCCCCTATATCCCCCCCTCCTCTCTCTACATCCCTCCTCTTCTTCCCCATCTTCCCATAATGCTACATCTGTTAAACTTGTTTTTTTTTTACAATGTTATTTACAAAACTTGTTTGCAATGCACATTACTCAGTTTCGCGGAGATGTTGGAAACCATGCAGCGGTGGCCCCAGGGGGGCAGGCGGAGCGGGAATCCTCCTCAGCAGACCACAAGCCGCTTCCACCAATCAACTATAGTAGACATCAAGGGGCAGAGGTCCTCGTAGACATGAGGCCCTACAGCTCTCGAGGTATGCACATCGACACCATGGCTGGGATGGGCTCACCCCAGTTCTAAAATAACCCCGAACACTTGGCTCTTGAATTAACTGGGGAGGATTATACCTGCACCTGCCTGCGCCTTACACTGTGCTACAAGAATAGAGAATGTTACCTTGTAAGTTCAAAATTTTTCCCGCTTTTATTCAATGTTGTATTGCTGACATGGAAAATCAATAAACATATTTTGAAAGAAAAATGAGACAGCTCGGATTGGGTGAAAACGTGTGTATCTGGGTAAAGAATTGGCTCAGAGATAGAAAGCAGAGGGTGGTAATAAATGGTTCATACACAGATTGGGCCACCAACGCTAGTGGAGTGCCACATGGTTCAGTATTGGGCCCCATTCTGTTCAATATATTTATCAACGACCTGATAGAGGGGCTGCACAGTAAAATATCAATATTTGCAGATGACACAAAATTATACAAGATAATCAATGCAACAGAGGACAAGGTACGGCTACAAACTGACCTAGATAAGCTAGGGGCTTGGGCAGAAAAATGGCAAATGAAGTTCAATGTTGATAAATGTACGGTTATGAGCATGGGTAGGAGAAACGGACATCACCAATATACACTAAATGGGGTACTGCTAGGGAAAAGTGATATGGAAAAAGACCTGGGGGTACTAGTGGATTGTAAAATAAACTGGAGTAAGCAATGCCAGTCAGCTGCTGCAAAAGCTAATAAAGTCTTGGGGTGCATTAAAAGAGGTGTAGGGGCGAAGGATGAGAACATTATTCTACCACTATATAAGGCACTTGTTAGGCCCCATATGGAATACTGTGTACAGTTCTGGTCACCAGTGCTCAGGAAAGATGTTACAGTGCTTGAGAGGGTCCAAAGAAGGGCAACTAAACTAATACATGGAATAAAGGGACTGGAATACCCAGAGAGGCTATCCAAATTGGGATTATTTACCCTGGAAAAAGACGGTTAAGGGGTGATCAAATAACTATGTATAAATACATGAGGGGATAATATAAGGATCTCTCCCATGATCTGTTCATACCCAGGACTGCGACGGTAACAAGACGGCATCTGCTACGTCTAGAAGAAAGCAGATTTCATTGCCAACACAGAAAAGGGTTCTTTACTGTAAGAGCAGTGAGACTGTGGAACTCTCTCTGCCTGAGGATGTGGTGATGGCAAAATCCACAGAGGAGTTTAAGAGGGGACTTGATGTCTTTCTAGCATGGAAGGATATTACAGGATATAAATTTTGGGTGACCAGCGAGTTGTTGATCCGGGTATACAGACAGGTAGGAACTATTAGAGGTTGATCCAGGGATTAGTCTGACTGCCATTAGGGAGTCGGGAAGGAATTTCTCCCCCAAATGGGCTAATTGGCTTCTGCCGCTTGGGGTTTTTTGCCTTCCTCTGGATCAACAAGCTGAACTAGATGGACATTTCCTCTCTTTCCTTCAAGGACTTGGGAGGAGATTTATCCCACACATCCACCCTTCCTCTTTTTCTGTGGGTACTAATGTGTTATAATAATAGCTGTGGCCACCAACCATAAAAGACGATTATGTTCCATGTGTGATATTTTGGAGCAGCAAGGTAGCGTGAGGTTGGGAAAATGCATGGGCAAAGATGCCCTTTCTTCCTTATGTTATTTAACCCGCCTGCAGTCATATTCTATGTAGTGGTCATGCTGTGGCAGTATTATTGGGTCTTGCATAATAGTAGTATTGACATTTTGTTCAGTAACATTATGCAGATATCTGACCATTATATACGAGGGGCTGCTGATAAGTCTTTGGCTTTGTGTTCTTTTTTTGTTTCTATGGTAACGAATGTTACGTCACATGAAAGCCTCATGTGTCTAATGTATGTTTTCAAAATTTTGTGTTTGTAGCTTATGGCAACAGTGATCTAGGCACGCGAGAAAACAAAATGGCGGAGTCTAAGGCGATATTCACAGCAAATGAGAGCAGAGGAGTGTAAAAGTCTTGTTTCTGCAAAGAAAGCCTGCAAAGGATATTCATAGTGATATGTCGCAGACATTGGGGATCAATGCCCTTCATATTCTACAGTTAAGAACTGGGTTGCCAAATTTAAAACGGGCCACTTCAGCACCAGTGATGAGGAACATCTTGGACGACTGAGAGAGGTTGTTGTTCCGGAGATAGTCGATGCTGTGCACAACCTCATACTGGAGAATTGGCGAATTTCAGCTAAAGGAATAGCAGACATCATGGGGATTTTTCGTGAACGTGTTTTTGTGTCATTATCCATGAACATTTGAACATGAAGAAGCTATCTACAAAGTGGGTCCCCAAATGTTTGACAACAGATCAGAAAAGCATGCGAGTGAAAACTTTCTGGTCCATTTGTTAGCGTTTATGGACTGATAAGAACTTCCTGGATCAACTGGTCACTATGGATTAGACCTGGATTTATTCGTATGACCCTAAAACCAAGGAGCAGTCAAAAGAGTGGAGGCACAGTGGTTCTCCTCACCCAAAGAAGTTCAGGGTGCAAAAATCAGCCACTAAGGTGATGGCGTCTGTGTTCTGGAATAAGGAGGGCGTGCTGCTAGTGGACTACCTTCAAAATGGTTCCACCATCAATGCAGGTATTACATTGAACTTTTGGACCAATTGAAGGCAGCTCTGAAGGCCAAAAGGCGTGGCAAGCTGTCCAAAGGAATCTTGTTCCTGCAAGACAACACCTCCGCTCACACTGCACATGCTACCACGGCAAAACTGATGGAGCTAGGCTTCCAGCTGGTTGACCACCCACCTTATTCACCAGATCTGGCTCCCTCCAACTATCATCTGTTTCCAAACCTGAAGACACACCTCAAGGGTACCAAATTTCACACCATTTCTGATGCCATGGCTGCTACGGATGACTGGTTTGAGGCACAACTGAAATCCTTCTTTTTGCAAGGCTTACAGAACTTGGAATACTGATGTAAGAAGTGTGTTGACATCAGTGGAGAGTATGTGGAATAAATGTAAAGTTTCATCTTCCTATCTCATTTCTTTCTGGGTAAAGCCAAAGACTTATCAGCATCCCCTCGTATTCACTGTATCGTGTGTGGCAGCAGTATTGGTTATACTGGTACTTGTAGAATGTCATGCCATTTTTTGTCAAAAATTGCTTAACACTCAGCACTGTGTGGGCAGGTTAGTTATCATGATGGAAGAACCAGTCACCTGTTTGCCCACACAGCGCTGAGTGTTAAGCAATTTCTGACAGAAAATGGCTTGACACTCACGCCTCACCCTCCGTATTTACTCAATCTCGCTCCGTGTTAATTTTTTTTACGAGTGCTTTGAGCAATGGGAAAGGAAACAAAATTTCCTAGCTGTACATTGTTTATACAAAAAAGCCATCACAAAATAGGCAAAACTGAACAACTTGTTGAAAAAAGAGATCTCACAGCGGGACCCGACCCGCGCCGCTGCAGGGACCAGGGCGGGACTCATCTTCTTCCGCTGCTTTGCTTCCATAATGTGGCGGCTGGCAGACAGTCAGCGCGTGCACAGAGCGGAGCCGGCCGCCCGGGAGTAACATTTCTGTGCGGGCCTCTGCAAGACCCCCACAGAAATAGAGCATGCCGGGATTTGTTTTCCGCGTGTGATTTCACGTGGACAAATCGCGGCCATCTGCCTAGGATTGCGTTTTTTAATGCAATCCTATGGCAGCTTCCACGGGCCAGAATTCTGCGGGTATTCCCGCCGCAGAATTTCCGCCCGTGTGCAGGGGGCCAAAGACAGAAGCCTGTACTAGTGATGCCCGCCCACAAGAAGAAGATTCCTGTTTCTTATGGGCACCTCTTTGAATATATACATATATAAGTTGACCAGACATCCTGATTTAGGCGGGACAGTTCCATTTTGGGACTCTGTGTCCTGCTCTTCCCAGGGTCCCAAGCGGGACAGCCATTTGTCCCGCTTTCGGGACGTCTGTCCTGCTTTTGTCCCACTTTTAGGACATCTGGTCACCGTGAAGGTGATTACCAGCCGGGGTGCTGCAGCTTCCCGGCTGGTATTAACTCACTGACACTGCTGCGGGACTCAGTGTGTGTACCCAGGATCATCCTCACCTGACCTCTCTTCATTGGTCCACGGAGGAGGAGAAGGGAGTCGGGGTCAGGCGCACATACTTCCGTAATTGTGTGCATCCTGCAGCAGCGCCGAGTTAAGGATCAGTGGTTCTCCTAAGACCAGGAGGAATTAAGTATATTGGAGGGGGCTCTATTACTCATGGGGCTATTGTGAGGGCCACTATTACTACTGGGATCAATATAGGGGACACTATTAGTCATAGAGTCTCCTATATCAGCCCCAGTAGTAATAGTATTATTACTAAGGCCACTGTGGTCTACATACCATAGATGCGAAAGATACATAAAAAAAAAGAGGTAAATCACTTTCATATTAAAGCTTCTCAATTTTGCACAACGCCTTCACGAAGTGCTCTGCTATACTAGTACATACACATCACTAACTCCCGCATAACCAGTACACCATGTTACCCCTCACATTACCAATGTGTAGTGTTAGGATGGGGGTCAGTGATGGTTTTGGCGGTCATTTTGCAGGAGATGATGCAAGCAGTAGTCTCAGGGCCAGGTGCTTGTTCATGGTGGCTACCAGCCTTGCTTTAATTTTCCCCAAAACTGTGGCAACTGACAGATTTGGCATAAACTATTATAACCGCTACTCATAGTTGAGTAGGAATGATGTAATAGTTTGTTTAACATGACGACAGTCCATAGCCTGGCCTGAGTCGGCTACGAAGAAAGTTCTTAAGGGGAATGAGGATGTTGGGGGTTGTTGTCCCTTCTTCTGGAGTGCGGTGTAGTACTTAGTGCTATGCAGGTGGTCTTGGGTGAGAAGGAGCTCCAGGAGTTAAGTCAATGGGTAAAACAGTATAACTTTATTGTTGGTTCTCTATTTTCTTTAAAGAGTTGACAGGTAAAGATATTTCTTTTCTCGATTTTTGAGGATTTGAGCCCATTTCTCTTTCTTTAACTTAATTCTCTGTTAGCTCCTCCTCCATCCTTCTCTCTCTATATATTCTTCCTGTATCTCTCTTTTTATATAAATATATATATTCCTTTGACTTCTATTTTTCATTTTTCAATAAAATCTTCTTTATCTATCTGTCTTCATTATACTGCCTTTATATATCTTTCTGGGGGTTATAATCCTTGATGTTACTGAATAGCAGAAAATCTCTAAATTCAGGTGTGCAAACCTTGTGGCATCATACCCAAGAACACTGGAGGTTGTAATCACTGCCAAAGGTGCTACAACTAAGTGCTGAGTATCGGGTGTGGATACTTATGTTAAGAACTTGAATTTTTTAATTTGCACAATGCCACAATATAACAAAATGTAAATAAGGTGAAGAGTCTGAAAACATTTCAAGGCAATTGCATATATGTATACAGCGTGCTTGACAAAGACCTGAATTAGGGTCGAAACGTCGCAGCTTTTTATGTCTTTTACTGGGAAATAAAGTTGGATTTATAATAGTTCCAGTGTGCTGATCCTGCTTGCCAATTGAATCTTGTTCTACTTATTTGGGGTCTACAAATCCAGACCCTCCTTGGATCTTGCACCAGTCGCCTATCCACTCCTGCTGCCGTGGCAGTGCCGCTCTCCACCTTGGTTGATGATTTGGATACAAACTCATAGGTTGTCATGGTTGGCATCCCAGATAGTCCCATACATGTTCTATTGGTGATAAATCTGGTGACCGGGCAGGCCATGGAAGTGTGGCAATGTTGTGAAGGCATTCCTGTAACACCCTTGTGTGCGGCCGAGCATTATCCTGCAACACATGTGGCTTCAGGGTGTCCTGAATATATTGCTGAGCTGTCATTGTACATTGTACCACTACTATGGGTGACCAACTGTCGTATGCGATGGCTCCTCAGACTAGTGTAATGCTTCCCAGCAAAGGTAGGACTGAGGCGCTCACACCTAGATCTCCATACATGAACATGGCCATCATCACAACCCAAACTAAACCTGTATTCATCACTGAAAACAACCTGGTTCCACTGCTGTGCAACAGATCTAGTTTTGTTGTTCACAACACCACTGCAAACTAAGGTGACAGTGGGTGGATGGTAAAAGGCCGTATGGATAATGGGCATCACAAGAACAAATGTCTTTCAGCCAAGCGCCTGAAAATGGTTCTGACAGACACAAGGGCCTGTTACTATAGTGCCTTTTGTCTCTGGATGACAGACAAAAAAAACAACTAGAGTTGCGGGTGCCTGTCGGACGATCAGACTATTTTGTCTACTGGTGATCTGTCAAGGGTGTCCTAAGCCTGGTCACCCTGTGTGTTTGCCCTCATGCATCCACCGGTCTCAACACCTCCTAACAGTCTGGTCAGAATGGCCCAGGTGGACGGAAATCGTTGATACACCATCCAGCTACTTGCATTCCAATAGTGCACCCCCTCTCAGACTCTGGTAACGGGGTGAAATTTGTTCTCTGCGTCGTAGAGGCAGTGGTCAACAAGCTCTGCACAAGTGGAAGAAGAAGAGGTCACTACACACAAGGAGCCTCTGAGAGCCTTTATACCGGAGGTTCCAATGCAGATGTGAAGCCACACTTGGACTTTTGTAGGATTTGTTACTTTTTGCAGCAAAAAGTGTAACATAGGGCAATGACTTCTTTGTTCTAATTTTAGCAATAAAATCACAGAAAGGAAAATATCAAACAGATAACAGGTTGTAAGTCTGCATGGTGCACTACATGTACTATGTGGCCTGACACCCTGTATCTACTTTTCTGTGAAGGAATAAACACTAAGCAGCCACCTCCCCCCGACCCACCCTCAGTAGAAGGAGGGCTTGTGAGTGGTTGTCTCATGTGTGTCCTCACATGTGTTACCTGCTCCTCCATTTAGCAGTCTGACTGTCTGCATTTTGGGGGATAAGTGGTGTTCATGCATGATTTTTTTTTGCCTGCTTGATATTTCCCTTTGTGTGATTTTAACTTATGTTAGTATAGGGATCCACAATAAGCGAGGACCCATGACGTGGGTTGTGAGCTCATGTATGTTGGCCAAAATATCAGCTAACACCTTGCATTTATCATTATTTATCAGTTAGGCTGCCGGTCTACAGCTGTCGCGATATTTCACCGTGGGGGAGGAGGGGAGAGCACTGATAGGTCTCCGCAATGAGCCTATCGACGTCCACGAGCGGAGAATCATAGCCATTCTCTGCTCGCGTGATAGAAATTGCGGCATGCTGTGATTTGACGCGATTTCAATCACACGAGCAGTGAATCGCTATGATTCTCCGCTTGTGGACATCGGGCTGTGCTTTCCATAGTTAGCCTATGGAAAGCGTGTCATGTGAGGTCCGTGGGCAATTTATTGTCACGGATCTCGTAATGACAACTCGCCTGTGGACAGCCAGCCTAACATGCATTGCAGCTTTGAATGCTGGGGCAGCCCAGGGTGTCAGCGTGGTTCACCTGTGGACATGTGTATCTTGCTCCTCCAATTAGCACTCTGGCTGTCTACATGTTGGGGAATAAGTGATGTTCTTGCCTGCCGTCTTGCATCGGTTTAGCAGTACAACATACATTTTAGATAATAGTGCAGAAACAAATCAAAACATGGTTTTCTAGCCTTTCACTGACTTATGGAGGTGTAGGCCTCTTGCCTTATGCCCTAAAATAGTTCAAATTAGAACTACAGGCGTGTGACTCTCTCAGGCTCTTGGCACAGCCTGTCCTTTCTCAGAGTGGGAGCGGCTCCAGCTTTACTTTAATGAGCTCTCCCATGTGGCTAATTAGCTCATTAGGCAGTTCAGTTTTTCTTAAAGGGGTTTTCCCACTACTTAAAATTGCTTCGCAACCACTCTGCTCTTCCTGGTTGCTGCTGACTAGGACATGTGACTGCTGCAGCTAATCAATGGCTACAGAAGGTCACATGTCCAGGTAAGCAGCAATCAGGAAGGACAGGTTGCGAAGCACTTTTAAGTCAAAGGAAAATTCCTTTAACTTTTCACCTAGCTTTCTATGATGGGAGAGCAGAGTGACTGACTCAATTATTCCAATCTCTCTACATATATGTGCCAATTTGCTATATCTCAATGCCACTTCAGTCTTTTCTTCTATGCACTTGCTAACATCTCTTGTTCTGGCGCATGTGCATTGCGCTTTTTCAAGACATTTTTATTAAGATTTGAGAGTTAATAGAAGAGTGAGACTAACTTCCCACGGGCAAGGGCGATATCTAGCCTAGTGATGGCGAACCTTTTATAGACCGAGTGCCCAAACTGCAATCCAAAACCCACTTATTTACAGCAAAGTGCCAACACTTCAGGTGGTGGGGCTTATCACAACGTATGATTTTACCTCTGTCGTTCTAAAAAGGATAAGGCTGTTTCAAAATAGTCATGGAGGAACGCCCTGTGGTTTTTTCCCCTATTAGAGTACCACTGGTTCAGATTTTGACTGGAAATCAGATGCATACCCGCCACGGAAATTTCCGCTGCGGACATTCCACAGCATTTCTGCCACGTTTAATAGAGACTGTACCCAAACCTCCACAGTGACCTCAATAGTAATAGTAACCCCCACAGTGGCCCAGTAGTAATAGTGGTCCCAGTAATAATATTGACCCCCACAGTGGCCTTAGTAGTAATTGTGACCCCACAGTAACCCCAGTAGTAATATTAACACCACAGTATTAAAATTAATCCCCTCAGTAGCAATAATAACCAAACAATAGCCCCAGTATTAATATTAATCCCCTCAGTAGCAATAATAACCAAACAATAGCCCCAGTAGTAATATTAACCCCACAGTAGCCTCAGTAGTAATATTAACCTCCTCAGTAGCAATATTAACCCCAAAGTAGCCCCAGTAATATTAACCCTACAGTAGCCCCAGTAGTAAAATTAAGCCCGCAGTAGTCCCAGTAGTAATATTAACCCCACAATAGCCCCAGTAGTAATATTAACCCCCTCAGTAGCAATATCAACCCCATATTAGCCCCAGTAATATTAACCTCACACAACCCCTAATAGTAATATTAACTCAACAGTAGCCCCAGTAGTAATATTAACCCCACAGTAGCCCCAGTAATAATATTAACCCCAATGTAGCCCCACTAGTAATATTAACCCTCATAATAATAATAATAATCTTTATTTGTATAGTGTGAACATATTCCGCAGTGCTTACAAAGACGGGGAATACAGAAAGACAAAAGTACAAAAATTTCAGAACCACGGTTACATGTAGTAATCAGTTGATGGAAACAATAGGGGTAAGGGTCCTGCTCCAACGAGCTTACATGCTACAAGTAATTGGGTGATACAAAAGGTAAAGGGGCAGGAGATGTTCACGGTATGGCGAGGTGGAGAGTGAGGGATGCTATACACATAAACAGTGGTCAGACATTAAGCTGTGTGACGGCAGAAACAGTGCGACTGCAGGGGGCAGTTGATGGTGGCTAGCAGGGATTGCAGTCAATAGGTCAGGGAGCAATGTTATCAGGCGGCATACAGAGGGATTTGGTTTAGGACAGTGATGGGCAACCTTTTGAGCTCAATGTGTCAAAATTCGCCAAAAAAACGAGCATAACTCGGGCGGTGTGTCACTTCGAGAAAAAATCCATAAATTCGCAATATTTATAGTTTAACCCCTTAACGACCAGCACATAGTGTTTTTACGTCCTCCCGAAGTGGGCTTTATTCTCTGAGGACGTAAAAACATGTGTCCTGCAGAGAATAATGCCCCTCGGGCTGTGGACGTGACAGCTCCATGCTGTCGGTGTCCACAGGTAGCTGACAGCATGGAGCCACCCCCGGCATTGCGATCGGCGTTATGCAATGGATAGCGCCGATCGCAAAAAAGTAAACAAAACTGCAAAAAAAGTGACATATTCAGCTGCTCTGATGGATCGGATCCATCGGAGCAGCTGAAACTACTTACCGAGGTCCGCCGCACGGCTCCCCGCTGTCCCGATGCTCCGGGCCCCGTAGCCGTCCTTCTGCGCATGTGTGCCAGGCGGCATTACGTCGGCCGCATGCGCAGAAGGCCCGGCGGCGCGGGAAATTTAAAATCTCCTGGCTCCCGGCTCCTGTAGGTAGCCGGGAGGCAGGAGATGTCAGCGGAGATCCAATGGATAATGGCGATCGCGAAAAAGTGAAAAAAAGTTTAAAAAAGTAAATGTTTCAGCTGCCCTCATGGATCGGATCCATGAGGGCAGCTGAAAATACTCACCTCCATCCTCCACGATGTCTCCGGTGATCTGGAGCCGCCACGGGCTTCTGCGCATGCGCGCCGAGGGGAAAATGGCGGCGCATGCGCAGAAGCGCCGCGAAATTTTAAAATCACCGGGGACCGCAGATACCGTGGATACCGGCGATCAAAAAAAAGTTGTAAAAAGTTTTAAAAAGTTGTAGTTTCATCTCCCCTCATGGATCCGATCCATGGGGGGAGATGAAAATGCTCCCCCAAGGTCCCCAAAAGCCCCCCCAAAGCACAGGGCATTACCCTCTACTGCGCATGCGCCGAACAAAATGGCGGCGCATGCGCAGTAGAGCCTAAGGCAAAAGTTGCCTTAGGCATAGTTACTTGCAGGGACCAAAGTAATTGGTCCCTGCTGACATAGGTGGCTGTGATAAACCTATCACAGCCACCCATGTCTTTTGTTTAATAAATATGGCACACAATTAGTCCTGGTATCTCTCCTCTGTCACTCAGAGTGATTTGTGACAGGAGAGAGATAGCTGAGAAAAATCGTGTGCCATATAGAGAGTTAAAAAAAAGAAAAAAAGACCCCGTTATTACCCGCCTTCACCTTCCCTTATACCCCAATTACCCTATTTTATCCCTGTCCACTTTTTGGGGGGCTATTTTTTTTTTTTACCCCCATTAAAATTTTTTTTAATAAAATGGAGCGTAGGCGTTACACCACCGAGCAAGCGTACACGCTGTTCGCTGCGTCAAGCTCCGGTAGCGATGCTACCAGCGAGTCGGGGGAGGAGGGTTTATTTGAGAGTGACAACTCTGCCTCCAGCGCTATGGAGGTAGAGGAAGTCGTTGGGGCAGCGGGGCCAAGTTATGCGGCGCCCGCCACTATGTGGAGTGCCGCAAGTTTGTTTGCGCCCCGCATCCGAGAATTTTTAGCGGCTCCAGACGTTAATCTGGACGTCGCAAATTTCACCCCGTATCATTTTTTAAATTTATTCATTACTGACGATGTGCTGCAGTTAATTGTCCAGCAGACAAATATATACGCTGGACAATACGTGACTGCGCACCCCACGTCAGTTTATTCCGTGATATGGACCGCCGTAGATGTCCCTGAGCTAAAAAAATTTTTGGGACTTATTTTACTAATGGGACTCGTAAAAAAGTCATCAATACGGTCCTATTGGTCCACGAGCGCCATTCACGCGACGCCCGTATTTGCGTCGATAATGCCCCGACGCAGATACGAAAACATTCTGCGTTTTCTTCATTTTGCGAATAATACGCAAATCCCCCCGAGAAGTGACCCAGCCTACGATAGACTGGGCAAATTAAGGCCCCTTATATCGCTATTAAGGGACGCCTTTAAAAACATTTATACCCCCCCAAAAAATCTGGCGGTGGATGAATCTCTGATGAGTTTCAAAGGGCGTTTATCTTTCCGCCAGTTTATTCCCTCAAAGCGCGCAAGATACGGGGTCAAGCTGTACAAAATCTGTGAGAGCGCCACAGGTTATACTTGCGACTTTTTTATTTACGAGGGCAGGGATCGCCAATTAAACCCCCCCAACTGCCCTGAAGACATTGGCATCAACGGGAAAATTGTGTGGGAGCTCGTGGGCCCTTTTTTAAATAAGGGGTACCACGTATATACTGACAACTATTATACGAGCGTCCCCCTTTTTAAAGCGTTACACGCCGCAGGTACAGGGGCCTGCGGAACTATCCGTAAAAATAGGGTAGGATTCCCACAGCCCCTTGTTTCCAGGCGTGTCGACAAAGGCGCGTCTTACGCACTGGCCTATGACCCCTTGCTGGCAGTTAAATGGCGTGACAGAAAGGACGTCTTTATGCTGTCCACTGTGCACGCAGACACCTCCGTTACAGTTATGGAGAGGGGGGCTGCAGCGGACAAAATTAAACCGGTCTGCGTCACAGATTATAATAAATTCATGGGGGGCGTTGATCTGTCAGACCAAGCTATACAGCCCTACCTTGTAAAACGTAAAACGCGAGCTTGGTACAAGAAGGTAGCCATCTACCTTATACAGATGGCTACATATAACGCTCACGTGATTTATAAATCGTCTGGGGGCACACTGAGCTTCCTCCAATTTCAGGAGGAGCTCGTAGAAAATCTTTTATTTGGGACCACCGCACCACAAGACGCATTGCAATCGGAGGAGGTGCGGAGGCTAACGGAGCGTCATTTTATGAATCCCATCCCCGAGACTGCGGGCAAAAAATACCCCCCAAAAAAGTGTCGCGTCTGCACTAAGCAAGGGAGGAGGAGAGATACGCGTTTTTATTGTCCCACATGCCCATCCCACCCTGGCCTTTGTAATTACCCCTGCTTTGAAATTTACCATACAGTTTTACATTATTAATTTTATTTCACATATAAAAAACGCCAAAAGGGTGTGTGTGTGTGTGTGGGGGGGGGGGGTCTTTTTAGGGAATCAGTTTTACTTTTATTAATCCGTCTCCCCAGTTTTTCCTGCTTGAAACAAAAAAAACGGTCCTAAAAGTGTCAAATTTGGTGAAAAAAATGAAATCACATTTATATTTCACTCACATTATAATTATTTTAAAAAATACAAATGTAGCGTCAGAATGCCCAGTACACCCCTAGATAAATTAACTAAGGGGTCTTGATGTCAAAATTGGGTCACTAGTGAGGGGCATTTTATTATTTTGGCAGTTTATTATCTCTACTAGTGTGCAATGGGGCCTGTAAATTATTCAGTTGCGCCCTAAAATCAAACGGGTGCTCCATACACTATAGGCCTAGCCATGCGCCCTCTAAGAAAATTGGGGCTACAATGGGTATGTTTCTGAGCAAAGGACAAACAGGGGTATGCATTTTGGGGTGCAGGTCTTTATTCATATATGTGCTGTACAAAAAAAATTCGCTTTTAAAATGACAGAATTACCAAAAAAATGAAAATCGTAATTTTTTCGGCTTGGCTTAGATTCATTCAAAAACCGTGAAGTCAAAAAAGACATTGTACCCCTAGATAAATTCGTTAAGGGGTCTAGTTTTCAAAATGGGGTCACTTGTGGGCGTTCTCCATCGTTTTGGTCACTCAAGGGCTCTACAAGTGTACAATAGGGCCTAAATCTCATTCAAGCAAATTTTCTGTTCGAAAAGTCACCGGTTGCTCTTTTCATTTTGGGCCCCATTGTGCATTCAGACATAAGATTAGCGCCACAATGGGTATATTTCTGAAAACAGGACAAACAGGGGTATCCATTTTGGGGTGCAAGTCTTTATTCATATATGTGCTGTACAAAGAAAACGCTTTTAAAATGACAGAATTACCCAAAAAATGAAAATCGTAATTTTTTTCCTTCTGCTTGGCTTAGATTCATTCAAAAACCGTGAAGTCAAAAAAGACATTGTACCCCTAGATAAATTCTTTAAGGGGTCTAGTTTTCAAAATGGGGTCACTTGTGGGGGTTCTGTATCGGTTTGGTCACTCTTGGGCTCTACAAGAGTACAATAGGGCCTAAGTCTCCTTCAAGCAAAATTTCTGTTCCAAAAGTCACCAGTTGCTCTTTTCATTTTTGGCCCCATTGTGCATTCAGACGTAAGATTAGGGCCATAATGGGTATATTTCTGAAAACAGGACAAACGGGTATCCATTTTGGGGTGCAAGTCTTTATTCATATATGTGCTGTACAAGAAAAATCGCTTTTAAAATGACAGAATTACCAAAAAAATGAAAATCGTAATTTTTTCCTTCTGCTTGGCTTAGATTCATTCAAAAACCGTGAAGTCAAAAAAGACATTGTACCCCTAGATAAATTCGTTAAGGGGTCTAGTTTTCAAAATGGGGTCACTTGTGGGCGTTCTCCATCATTTTGGTCACTCAAGGGCTCTACAAGTGTACAATAGGGCCTAAATCTCATTCAAGCAAAATTTCTGTTCAAAAAGTCACCGGTTGCTCTTTTCATTTTGGGCCCCATTGTGCATTCAGACATATGATTAGGGCCACAATCGGTATATTTCTGAAAACAGGACAAACAGGGGTATCCATTTTGGGGTGCAAGTCTTTATTCATATATGTGCTGTACAAAGAAAATGCTTTTAAAATGACAGAATTACCCAAAAAATGAAAATCGTAATTTTTTTCCTGCTGCTTGGCTTAGATTCATTCAAAAACCGTGAAGTCAAAAAAGACATTGTACCCCTAGATAAATTCTTTAAGGGGTCTAGTTTTCAAAATGGGGTCACTTGTGGGGGTTCTGTATCGGTTTGGTCACTCAAGGGCTCTACAAGAGTACAATAGGGCCTAAGTCTCCTTCAAGCAAAATTTCTGTTCCAAAAGTCACCAGTTGCTCTTTTCATTTTTGGCCCCATTGTGCATTCAGACGTAAGATTAGGGCCATAATGGGTATATTTCTGAAAACAGGACAAACAGGGGTATCCATTTTGGGGTGCAAGTCTTTATTCATATATGTGCTGTACAAGAAAAATCGCTTTTAAAATGACACAATTACCAAAAAAATGAAAATCGTAATTTTTTTCTTCTGCTTGGCTTAGATTCATTCAAAAACCGTGAAGTCAAAAAAGACATTGTACCCCTAGATAAATTCGTTAAGGGGTCTAGTTTTCAAAATGGGGTCACTTGTGGGCGTTCTCCATCATTTTGGTCACTCAAGGGCTCTACAGGTGTACAATAGGGCCTAAATCTCATTCAAGCAAAATTTCTGTTCCAAAAGTCACCGGTTGCTCTTTTCATTTTGGGCCCAATTGTGGATTCAGACATAAGATTAGGGCCACAATGGGTACATTTCTGAAAACAGAACAAACAGGGGTATCCATTTTGGGGTGTAAGTCTTTATTCATATATGTGCTGTACAAAGAAAACGCTTTTAAAATGACAGAATTACCAAAAAAATGAAAATCAACATTTTTTCCTTCTGCTTGGCTTAGATTCATTCAAAAACCGTGAAGTCAAAAAAGACATTGTACCCCTAGATAAATTCGTTAAGGGGTCTAGTTTTCAAAATGGGGTCACTTGTGGGCGTTCTCCATCGTTTTGGTCACTCAAGGGCTCTACAAGCGTACAATAGGGCCTAAATCTCATTCAAGCAAATTTTCTGTTCGAAAAGTCACCGGTTGCTCTTTTCATTTTGGGCCCCATTGTGCATTCAGACATAAGATTAGGGCCACAATGGGTATATTTCTGAAAACAGGACAAACAGGGGTATCCATTTTGGGGTGCAAGTCTTTATTCATATATGTGCTGTACAAAGAAATCGCTTTTAAAATGACAGAATTACCCAAAAAATGAAAATCGTAATTTTTTCCTTCTGCTTGGCTTAGATTCATTCAAAAACCGTGAAGTCAAAAAAGACATTGTACCCCTAGATAAATTCGTTAAGGGGTCTAGTTTTCAAAATGGGGTCACTTGTGGGCGTTCTCCATCGTTTTGGTCACTCAAGGGCTCTACAAGTGTACAATAGGGCCTAAATCTCATTCAAGCAAAATTTCTGTTCCAAAAGTCACCGGTTGCTCTTTTCATTTTGGGCCCCATTGTGGACTCAGACATAAGATTTGGGCCACAATGGGTATATTTCTGAAAACAGGACAAACAGGGGTATCCATTTTGGGGTGTAAGTCTTTATTCATATATGTGCTGTACAAAGAAAACGCTTTTAAAATGACAGAATTACCAAAAAAATGAATTCGAAATTTTTTCCTTCTGCTTGGCTTAGATTCATTCAAAAACCGTGAAGTCAAAAAAGACATTGTACCCCTAGATAAATTCTTTAAGGGGTCTAGTTTTCAAAATGGGGTCACTTGTGGGGGTTCTCTATTGGTTTGGTCACTCAAGGGCTCTACAATTGTACAATAGGGCCTAAGTCTCCTTCAAGCAAAATTTCTGTTCCAAAAGTCACTAGTTGCTCTTTTCATTTTTGGCCCCATTGTGCATTCAGACGTAAGATTAGGGCCATAATGGGTATATTTCTGAAAACAGGACAAACAGGGGTATCCATTTTGGGGTGCAAGTCTTTATTCATATATGTGCTGTACAAAAAAAATCGCTTTTAAAACGACACAATTACCAAAAAAATGAAAATCGTAATTTTTTTCTTCTGCTTGGCTTAGATTCATTCAAAAACCGTGAAGTCAAAAAAGACATTGTACCCCTAGATAAATTCGTTAAGGGGTCTAGTTTTCAAAATGGGGTCACTTGTGGGGGTTCTCTATTGGTTTGGTCACTCAAGGGCTCTACAAGTGTACAATAGGGCCTAAGTCTCCTTCAAGCAAAATTTCTGTTCCAAAAGTCACTAGTTGCTCTTTTCATTTTTGGCCCCATTGTGCATTCAGACGTAAGATTAGGGCCATAATGGGTATATTTCTGAAAACAGGACAAACAGGGGTATCCATTTTGGGGTGCAAGTCTTTATTCATATATGTGCTGTACAAAAAAAATCGCTTTTAAAATGACACAATTACCAAAAAAATGAAAATCGTAATTTTTTTCTTCTGCTTGGCTTAGATTCATTCAAAAACCGTGAAGTCAAAAAAGACATTGTACCCCTAGATAAATTCGTTAAGGGGTCTAGTTTTCAAAATGGGGTCACTTGTGGGCGTTCTCCATCGTTTTGGTCACTCAAGGGCTCTACAAGTGTACAATAGGGCCTAAATCTCATTCAAGCAAAATTTCTGTTCCAAAAGTCACCGGTTGCTCTTTTCATTTTGGGCCCCATTGTGGACTCAGACATAAGATTTGGGCCACAATGGGTATATTTCTGAAAACAGGACAAACAGGGGTATCCATTTTGGGGTGTAAGTCTTTATTCATATATGTGCTGTACAAAGAAAACGCTTTTAAAATGACAGAATTACCAAAAAAATGAAAATCGAAATTTTTTCCTTCTGCTTGGCTTAGATTCATTCAAAAACCGTGAAGTCAAAAAAGACATTGTACCCCTAGATAAATTCGTTAAGGGGTCTAGTTTTCAAAATGGGGTCACTTGTGGGCGTTCTCCATCGTTTTGGTCACTCAAGGGCTCTACAAGTGTACAATAGGGCCTAAATCTCATTCAAGCAAATTTTCTGTTCAAAAAGTCACCGGTTGCTCTTTTCATTTTGGGCCCCATTGTGCATTCAGACATATGATTAGGGCCACAATCGGTATATTTCTGAAAACAGGACAAACAGGGGTATCCATTTTGGGGTGCAAGTCTTTATTCATATATGTGCTGTACAAAGAAAATGCTTTTAAAATGACAGAATTACCCAAAAAATGAAAATCGTAATTTTTTTCCTTCTGCTTGGCTTAGATTCATTCAAAAACCGTGAAGTCAAAAAAGACATTGTACCCCTAGATAAATTCTTTAAGGGGTCTAGTTTTCAAAATGGGGTCACTTGTGGGGGTTCTCTATTGGTTTGGTCACTCAAGGGCTCTACAAATAGGGCCTAAGTCTCCTTCAAGCAAAATTTCTGTTCCAAAAGTCACTAGTTGCTCTTTTCATTTTTGGCCCCATTGTGCATTCAGACGTAAGATTAGGGCCATAATGGGTATATTTCTGAAAACAGGACAAACAGGGGTATCCATTTTGGGGTGCAAGTCTTTATTCATATATGTGCTGTACAGAAAAAATCGCTTTTAAAATGACACAATTACCAAAAAAATGAAAATCGTAATTTTTTTCTTCTGCTTGGCTTAGATTCATTCAAAAACCGTGAAGTCAAAAAAGACATTGTACCCCTAGATAAATTCTTTAAGGGGTCTAGTTTTCAAAATGGGGTCACTTGTGGGGGTTCTCTATCGGTTTGGTCACTCTTGGGCTCTACAAGTGTACAATAGGGCCTAAGTCTCCTTCAAGCAAAATTTCTGTTCCAAAAGTCACCAGTTGCTCTTTTCATTTTTGGCCCCATTGTGCATTCAGACGTAAGATTAGGGCCATAATGGGTATATTTCTGAAAACAGGACAAACGGGTATCCATTTTGGGGTGCAAGTCTTTATTCATATATGTGCTGTACAAGAAAAATCGCTTTTAAAATGACAGAATTACCAAAAAAATGAAAATCGTAATTTTTTCCTTCTGCTTGGCTTAGATTCATTCAAAAACCGTGAAGTCAAAAAAGACATTGTACCCCTAGATAAATTCGTTAAGGGGTCTAGTTTTCAAAATGGGGTCACTTGTGGGCGTTCTCCATCATTTTGGTCACTCAAGGGCTCTACAAGTGTACAATAGGGCCTAAATCTCATTCAAGCAAAATTTCTGTTCAAAAAGTCACCGGTTGCTCTTTTCATTTTGGGCCCCATTGTGCATTCAGACATATGATTAGGGCCACAATCGGTATATTTCTGAAAACAGGACAAACAGGGGTATCCATTTTGGGGTGCAAGTCTTTATTCATATATGTGCTGTACAAAGAAAATGCTTTTAAAATGACAGAATTACCCAAAAAATGAAAATCGTAATTTTTTTCCTGCTGCTTGGCTTAGATTCATTCAAAAACCGTGAAGTCAAAAAAGACATTGTACCCCTAGATAAATTCTTTAAGGGGTCTAGTTTTCAAAATGGGGTCACTTGTGGGGGTTCTCTATTGGTTTGGTCACTCAAGGGCTCTACAAGTGTACAATAGGGCCTAAGTCTCCTTCAAGCAAAATTTCTGTTCCAAAAGTCACTAGTTGCTCTTTTCATTTTTGGCCCCATTGTGCATTCAGACGTAAGATTAGGGCCATAATGGGTATATTTCTGAAAACAGGACAAACAGGGGTATCCATTTTGGGGTGCAAGTCTTTATTCATATATGTGCTGTACAAAAAAAATCGCTTTTAAAATGACACAATTACCAAAAAAATGAAAATCGTAATTTTTTTCTTCTGCTTGGCTTAGATTCATTCAAAAACTGTGAAGTCAAAAAAGACATTGTACCCCTAGATAAATTCTTTAAGGGGTCTAGTTTTCAAAATGGGGTCACTTGTGGGGGTTCTCTATCGGTTTGGTCACTCTTGGGCTCTACAAGTGTACAATAGGGCCTAAGTCTCCTTCAAGCAAAATTTCTGTTCCAAAAGTCACCAGTTGCTCTTTTCATTTTTGGCCCCATTGTGCATTCAGACGTAAGATTAGGGCCATAATGGGTATATTTCTGAAAACAGGACAAACGGGTATCCATTTTGGGGTGCAAGTCTTTATTCATATATGTGCTGTACAAGAAAAATCGCTTTTAAAATGACAGAATTACCAAAAAAATGAAAATCGTAATTTTTTCCTTCTGCTTGGCTTAGATTCATTCAAAAACCGTGAAGTCAAAAAAGACATTGTACCCCTAGATAAATTCGTTAAGGGGTCTAGTTTTCAAAATGGGGTCACTTGTGGGCGTTCTCCATCATTTTGGTCACTCAAGGGCTCTACAAGTGTACAATAGGGCCTAAATCTCATTCAAGCAAAATTTCTGTTCCAAAAGTCACCGGTTGCTCTTTTCATTTTGGGCCCAATTGTGGATTCAGACATAAGATTAGGGCCACAATGGGTATATTTCTGAAAACAGGACAAACAGGGGTATCCATTTTGGGGTGCAAGTCTTTATTCATATATGTGCTGTACAAAGAAAACGCTTTTAAAATGACAGAATTACCCAAAAAATGAAAATCGTAATTTTTTTCCTTCTGCTTGGCTTAGATTCATTCAAAAACCGTGAAGTCAAAAAAGACATTGTACCCCTAGATAAATTCGTTAAGGGGTCTAGTTTTCAAAATGGGGTCACTTGTGGGCGTTCTCCATCGTTTTGGTCACTCAAGGGCTCTACAAGTGTACAATAGGGCCTAAATCTCATTCAAGCAAAATTTCTGTTCCAAAAGTCACCGGTTGCTCTTTTCATTTTGGGCCCCATTGTGGACTCAGACATAAGATTTGGGCCACAATGGGTATATTTCTGAAAACAGGACAAACAGGGGTATCCATTTTGGGGTGTAAGTCTTTATTCATATATGTGCTGTACAAAGAAAACGCTTTTAAAATGACAGAATTACCAAAAAAATGAATTCGAAATTTTTTCCTTCTGCTTGGCTTAGATTCATTCAAAAACCGTGAAGTCAAAAAAGACATTGTACCCCTAGATAAATTTTTTAAGGGGTCTAGTTTTCAAAATGGGGTCACTTGTGGGGGTTCTCTATTGGTTTGGTCACTCAAGGGCTCTACAATTGTACAATAGGGCCTAAGTCTCCTTCAAGCAAAATTTCTGTTCCAAAAGTCACTAGTTGCTCTTTTCATTTTTGGCCCCATTGTGCATTCAGACGTAAGATTAGGGCCATAATGGGTATATTTCTGAAAACAGGACAAACAGGGGTATCCATTTTGGGGTGCAAGTCTTTATTCATATATGTGCTGTACAAAAAAAATCGCTTTTAAAACGACACAATTACCAAAAAAATGAAAATCGTAATTTTTTTCTTCTGCTTGGCTTAGATTCATTCAAAAACCGTGAAGTCAAAAAAGACATTGTACCCCTAGATAAATTCGTTAAGGGGTCTAGTTTTCAAAATGGGGTCACTTGTGGGGGTTCTCTATTGGTTTGGTCACTCAAGGGCTCTACAAGTGTACAATAGGGCCTAAGTCTCCTTCAAGCAAAATTTCTGTTCCAAAAGTCACTAGTTGCTCTTTTCATTTTTGGCCCCATTGTGCATTCAGACGTAAGATTAGGGCCATAATGGGTATATTTCTGAAAACAGGACAAACAGGGGTATCCATTTTGGGGTGCAAGTCTTTATTCATATATGTGCTGTACAAAGAAAATGCTTTTAAAATGACAGAATTACCCAAAAAATGAAAATCGTAATTTTTTTCCTTCTGCTTGGCTTAGATTCATTCAAAAACCGTGAAGTCAAAAAAGACATTGTACCCCTAGATAAATTCTTGAAGGGGTCTAGTTTTCAAAATGGGGTCACTTGTGGGCGTTCTCCATCATTTTGGTCACTCAAGGGCTCTACAAGTGTACAATAGGGCCTAAATCTCATTCAAGCAAAATTTCTGTTCCAAAAGTCACCGGTTGCTCTTTTCATTTTGGGCCCAATTGTGGATTCAGACATAAGATTAGGGCCACAATGGGTATATTTCTGAAAACAGGACAAACAGGGGTATCCATTTTGGGGTGTAAGTCTTTATTCATATATGTGCTGTACAAAGAAAACGCTTTTAAAATGACAGAATTACCAAAAAAATGAAAATCAAAATTTTTTCCTTCTGCTTGGCTTAGATTCATTCAAAAACCGTGAAGTCAAAAAAGACATTGTACCCCTAGATAAATTCGTTAAGGGGTCTAGTTTTCAAAATGGGGTCACTTGTGGGCGTTCTCCATCGTTTTGGTCACTCAAGGGCTCTACAAGTGTACAATAGGGCCTAAATCTCATTCAAGCAAAATTTCTGTTCGAAAAGTCACCGGTTGCTCTTTTCATTTTGGGCCCCATTGTGCATTCAGACATAAGATTAGGGCCACAATGGGTATATTTCTGAAAACAGGACAAACAGGGGTATCCATTTTGGGGTGCAAGTCTTTATTCATATATGTGCTGTACGAAGAAAATGCTTTTAAAATGACAGAATTACCCAAAAAATGAAAATCGTAATTTTTTTCCTTCTGCTTGGCTTAGATTCATTCAAAAACCGTGAAGTCAAAAAAGACATTGTACCCCTAGATAAATTCTTTAAGGGGTCTAGTTTTCAAAATGGGGTCACTTGTGGGGGTTCTCTATCGGTTTGGTCACTCAAGGGCTCTACAAGTGTACAATAGGGCCTAAGTCTCCTTCAAGCAAAATTTCTGTTCCAAAAGTCACCAGTTGCTCTTTTCATTTTTGGCCCCATTGTGCATTCAGACGTAAGATTAGGGCCATAATGGGTATATTTCTGAAAACAGGACAAACAGGGGTATCCATTTTGGGGTGCAAGTCTTTATTCATATATGTGCTGTACAAGAAAAATCGCTTTTAAAATGACAGAATTACCAAAAAAATGAAAATCGTAATTTTTTCCTTCTGCTTGGCTTAAATTCATTCAAAAACCGTGAAGTCAAAAAAGACATTGTACCCCTAGATAAATTCGTTAAGGGGTCTAGTTTTCAAAATGGGGTCACTTGTGGGCGTTCTCCATCATTTTGGTCACTCAAGGGCTCTACAAGTGTACAATAGGGCCTAAATCTCATTCAAGCAAAATTTCTGTTCCAAAAGTCACCGGTTGCTCTTTTCATTTTGGGCCCCATTGTGCATTCAGACATATGATTAGGGCCACAATCGGTATATTTCTGAAAACAGGACAAACAGGGGTATCCATTTTGGGGTGCAAGTCTTTATTCATATATGTGCTGTACAAAGAAAATGCTTTTAAAATGACAGAATTACCCAAAAAATGAAAATCGTAATTTTTTTCCTTCTGCTTGGCTTAGATTCATTCAAAAACCGTGAAGTCAAAAAAGACATTGTACCCCTAGATAAATTCTTTAAGGGGTCTGGTTTTCAAAATGGGGTCACTTGTGGGGGTTCTCTATTGGTTTGGTCACTCAAGGGCTCTACAAGTGTACAATAGGGCCTAAGTCTCCTTCAAGCAAAATTTCTGTTCCAAAAGTCACCAGTTGCTCTTTTCATTTTGGGCCCAAATGTGGATTCAGACATAAGATTAGGGCCACAATGGGTATATTTCTGAAAACAGGACAAACAGGGGTATCCATTTTGGGGTGTAAGTCTTTATTCATATATGTGCTGTACAAAGAAAACGCTTTTAAAATGACAGAATTACCAAAAAAATGAAAATCAAAATTTTTTCCTTCTGCTTGGCTTAGATTCATTCAAAAACCGTGAAGTCGAAAAAGACATTGTACCCCTAGATAAATTCGTTAAGGGGTCTAGTTTTCAAAATGGGGTCACTTGTGGGCGTTCTCCATCGTTTTGGTCACTGAAGGGCTCTACAAGTGTACAATAGGGCCTAAATCTCATTCAAGCAAATTTTCTGTTCGAAAAGTCACCGGTTGCTCTTTTCATTTTGGGCCCCATTGTGCATTCAGACATAAGATTAGGGCCACAATGGGTATATTTCTGAAAACAGGACAAACAGGGGTATCCATTTTGGGGTGCAAGTCTTTATTCATATATGTGCT
Organism: Eleutherodactylus coqui; assembly: GCF_035609145.1. NCBI lineage: Eukaryota > Metazoa > Chordata > Amphibia > Anura > Eleutherodactylidae > Eleutherodactylus > Eleutherodactylus coqui. The sequence continues at coordinate 118,780,637 of NC_089839.1, read as the reverse complement.
GTACAAAGAAAATGCTTTTAAAATGACAGAATTACCCAAAAAATGAAAATCGTAATTTTTTTCCTTCTGCTTGGCTTAGATTCATTCAAAAACCGTGAAGTCAAAAAAGACATTGTACCCCTAGATAAATTCTTGAAGGGGTCTAGTTTTCAAAATGGGGTCACTTGTGGGCGTTCTCCATCATTTTGGTCACTCAAGGGCTCTACAAGTGTACAATAGGGCCTAAATCTCATTCAAGCAAAATTTCTGTTCCAAAAGTCACCGGTTGCTCTTTTCATTTTGGGCCCAATTGTGGATTCAGACATAAGATTAGGGCCACAATGGGTATATTTCTGAAAACAGGACAAACAGGGGTATCCATTTTGGGGTGTAAGTCTTTATTCATATATGTGCTGTACAAAGAAAACGCTTTTAAAATGACAGAATTACCAAAAAAATGAAAATCAAAATTTTTTCCTTCTGCTTGGCTTAGATTCATTCAAAAACCGTGAAGTCAAAAAAGACATTGTACCCCTAGATAAATTCGTTAAGGGGTCTAGTTTTCAAAATGGGGTCACTTGTGGGCGTTCTCCATCGTTTTGGTCACTCAAGGGCTCTACAAGTGTACAATAGGGCCTAAATCTCATTCAAGCAAAATTTCTGTTCGAAAAGTCACCGGTTGCTCTTTTCATTTTGGGCCCCATTGTGCATTCAGACATAAGATTAGGGCCACAATGGGTATATTTCTGAAAACAGGACAAACAGGGGTATCCATTTTGGGGTGCAAGTCTTTATTCATATATGTGCTGTACGAAGAAAATGCTTTTAAAATGACAGAATTACCCAAAAAATGAAAATCGTAATTTTTTTCCTTCTGCTTGGCTTAGATTCATTCAAAAACCGTGAAGTCAAAAAAGACATTGTACCCCTAGATAAATTCTTTAAGGGGTCTAGTTTTCAAAATGGGGTCACTTGTGGGGGTTCTCTATCGGTTTGGTCACTCAAGGGCTCTACAAGTGTACAATAGGGCCTAAGTCTCCTTCAAGCAAAATTTCTGTTCCAAAAGTCACCAGTTGCTCTTTTCATTTTTGGCCCCATTGTGCATTCAGACGTAAGATTAGGGCCATAATGGGTATATTTCTGAAAACAGGACAAACAGGGGTATCCATTTTGGGGTGCAAGTCTTTATTCATATATGTGCTGTACAAGAAAAATCGCTTTTAAAATGACAGAATTACCAAAAAAATGAAAATCGTAATTTTTTCCTTCTGCTTGGCTTAAATTCATTCAAAAACCGTGAAGTCAAAAAAGACATTGTACCCCTAGATAAATTCGTTAAGGGGTCTAGTTTTCAAAATGGGGTCACTTGTGGGCGTTCTCCATCATTTTGGTCACTCAAGGGCTCTACAAGTGTACAATAGGGCCTAAATCTCATTCAAGCAAAATTTCTGTTCCAAAAGTCACCGGTTGCTCTTTTCATTTTGGGCCCCATTGTGCATTCAGACATATGATTAGGGCCACAATCGGTATATTTCTGAAAACAGGACAAACAGGGGTATCCATTTTGGGGTGCAAGTCTTTATTCATATATGTGCTGTACAAAGAAAATGCTTTTAAAATGACAGAATTACCCAAAAAATGAAAATCGTAATTTTTTTCCTTCTGCTTGGCTTAGATTCATTCAAAAACCGTGAAGTCAAAAAAGACATTGTACCCCTAGATAAATTCTTTAAGGGGTCTGGTTTTCAAAATGGGGTCACTTGTGGGGGTTCTCTATTGGTTTGGTCACTCAAGGGCTCTACAAGTGTACAATAGGGCCTAAGTCTCCTTCAAGCAAAATTTCTGTTCCAAAAGTCACCAGTTGCTCTTTTCATTTTGGGCCCAAATGTGGATTCAGACATAAGATTAGGGCCACAATGGGTATATTTCTGAAAACAGGACAAACAGGGGTATCCATTTTGGGGTGTAAGTCTTTATTCATATATGTGCTGTACAAAGAAAACGCTTTTAAAATGACAGAATTACCAAAAAAATGAAAATCAAAATTTTTTCCTTCTGCTTGGCTTAGATTCATTCAAAAACCGTGAAGTCGAAAAAGACATTGTACCCCTAGATAAATTCGTTAAGGGGTCTAGTTTTCAAAATGGGGTCACTTGTGGGCGTTCTCCATCGTTTTGGTCACTGAAGGGCTCTACAAGTGTACAATAGGGCCTAAATCTCATTCAAGCAAATTTTCTGTTCGAAAAGTCACCGGTTGCTCTTTTCATTTTGGGCCCCATTGTGCATTCAGACATAAGATTAGGGCCACAATGGGTATATTTCTGAAAACAGGACAAACAGGGGTATCCATTTTGGGGTGCAAGTCTTTATTCATATATGTGCTGTACAAAGAAAACGCTTTTAAAATGACAGAATTACCCAAAAAATGAAAATCGTAATTTTTTTCCTTCTGCTTGGCTTAGATTCATTCAAAAACCGTGAAGTCAAAAAAGACATTGTACCCCTAGATAAATTCTTTAAGGGGTCTAGTTTTCAAAATGGGGTCACTTGTGGGGGTTCTCTATTGGTTTGGTCACTCAAGAGCTCTACAAGTGTACAATAGGGCCTAAGTCTCCTTCAAGCAAAATTTCTGTTCCAAAAGTCACTAGTTGCTCTTTTCATTTTTGGCCCCATTGTGCATTCAGACGTAAGATTAGGGCCATAATGGGTATATTTCTGAAAACAGGACAAACAGGGGTATCCATTTTGGGGTGCAAGTCTTTATTCATATATGTGCTGTACAAGAAAAAATCGCTTTTAAAATGACACAATTACCAAAAAAATGAAAATCGTAATTTTTTTCTTCTGCTTGGCTTAGATTCATTCAAAAACCGTGAAGTCAAAAAAGACATTGTACCCCTAGATAAATTCGTTAAGGGGTCTAGTTTTCAAAATGGGGTCACTTGTGGGCGTTCTCCATCGTTTTGGTCACTCAAGGGCTCTACAAGTGTACAATAGGGCCTAAATCTCATTCAAGCAAATTTTCTGTTCGAAAAGTCACCGGTTGCTCTTTTCATTTTGGGCCCCATTGTGCATTCAGACATAAGATTAGGGCCACAATGGGTATATTTCTGAAAACAGGACAAACAGGGGTATCCATTTTGGGGTGCAAGTCTTTATTCATATATGTGCTGTACAAAGAAAACGCTTTTAAAATGACAGAATTACCCAAAAAATGAAAATCGTAATTTTCTTCCTTCTGCTTGGCTTAGATTCATTCAAAAACCGTGAAGTCAAAAAAGACATTGTACCCCTAGATAAATTCTTTAAGGGGTCTAGTTTTCAAAATGGGGTCACTTGTGGGGGTTCTCTATTGGTTTGGTCACTCAAGAGCTCTACAAGTGTACAATAGGGCCTAAGTCTCCTTCAAGCAAAATTTCTGTTCCAAAAGTCACTAGTTGCTCTTTTCATTTTTGGCCCCATTGTGCATTCAGACGTAAGATTAGGGCCATAATGGGTATATTTCTGAAAACAGGACAAACAGGGGTATCCATTTTGGGGTGCAAGTCTTTATTCATATATGTGCTGTACAAGAAAAATCGCTTTTAAAATGATACAATTACCAAAAAAATGAAAATCGTAATTTTTTTCTTCTGCTTGGCTTAGATTCATTCAAAAACCGTGAAGTCAAAAAAGACATTGTACCCCTAGATAAATTCGTTAAGGGGTCTAGTTTTCAAAATGGGGTCACTTGTGGGCGTTCTCCATCATTTTGGTCACTCAAGGGCTCTACAAGTGTATAATAGGGCCTAAATCTCATTCAAGCAAAATTTCTGTTCCAAAAGTCACCGGTTGCTCTTTTCATTTTGGGCCCAATTGTGGATTCAGACATAAGATTAGGGCCACAATGGGTATATTTCTGAAAACAGGACAAACAGGGGTATCCATTTTGGGGTGTAAGTCTTTATTCATATATGTGCTGTACAAAGAAAACGCTTTTAAAATGACAGAATTACCAAAAAAATGAAAATCAAAATTTTTTCCTTCTGCTTGGCTTAGATTCATTCAAAAACCGTGAAGTCAAAAAAGACATTGTACCCCTAGATAAATTCGTTAAGGGGTCTAGTTTTCAAAATGGGGTCACTTGTGGGCGTTCTCCATCGTTTTGGTCACTCAAGGGCTCTACAAGTGTACAATAGGGCCTAAATCTCATTCAAGCAAAATTTCTGTTCCAAAAGTCACCGGTTGCTCTTTTCATTTTGGGCCCCATTGTGCATTCAGACATAAGATTAGGGCCACAATGGGTATATTTCTGAAAACAGGACAAACAGGGGTATCCATTTTGGGGTGCAAGTCTTTATTCATATATGTGCTGTACAAAGAAAACGCTTTTAAAATGACAGAATTACCCAAAAAATGAAAATCGTAATTTTTTTCCTTCTGCTTGGCTTAGATTCATTCAAAAACCGTGAAGTCAAAAAAGACATTGTACCCCTAGATAAATTCTTTAAGGGGTCTAGTTTTCAAAATGGGGTCACTTGTGGGGGTTCTCTATCGGTTTGGTCACTCAAGGGCTCTACAAGTGTACAATAGGGCCTAAGTCTCCTTCAAGCAAAATTTCTGTTCCAAAAGTCACCAGTTGCTCTTTTCATTTTTGGCCCCATTGTGCATTCAGACGTAAGACTAGGGCCATAATGGGTATATTTCTGAAAACAGGACAAACAGGGGTATCCATTTTGGGGTGCAAGTCTTTATTCATATATGTGCTGTACAAGAAAAATCGCTTTTAAAATGACACAATTACCCAAAAAATGAAAATCGTAATTTTTTTCTTCTGCTTGGCTTAGATTCATTCAAAAACCGTGAAGTCAAAAAAGACATTGTACCCCTAGATAAATTCGTTAAGGGGTCTAGTTTTCAAAATGGGGTCACTTGTGGGCGTTCTCCATCATTTTGGTCACTCAAGGGCTCTACAAGTGTATAATAGGGCCTAAATCTCATTCAAGCAAAATTTCTGTTCCAAAAGTCACCGGTTGCTCTTTTCATTTTGGGCCCCATTGTGGATTCAGACATAAGATTAGGGCCACAATGGGTATATTTCTGAAAACAGGACAAACAGGGGTATCCATTTTGGGGTGTAAGTCTTTATTCATATATGTGCTGTACAAAGAAAACGCTTTTAAAATGACAGAATTACCAAAAAAATGAAAATCAAAATTTTTTCCTTCTGCTTGGCTTAGATTCATTCAAAAACCGTGAAGTCAAAAAAGACATTGTACCCCTAGATAAATTCGTTAAGGGGTCTAGTTTTCAAAATGGGGTCACTTGTGGGCGTTCTCCATCGTTTTGGTCACTCAAGGGCTCTACAAGTGTACAATAGGGCCTAAATCTCATTCAAGCAAAATTTCTGTTCCAAAAGTCACCGGTTGCTCTTTTCATTTTGGGCCCCATTGTGCATTCAGACATAAGATTAGGGCCACAATGGGTATATTTCTGAAAACAGGACAAACAGGGGTATCCATTTTGGGGTGCAAGTCTTTATTCATATATGTGCTGTACAAAGAAAACGCTTTTAAAATGACAGAATTACCCAAAAAATGAAAATCGTAATTTTTTTCCTTCTGCTTGGCTTAGATTCATTCAAAAACCGTGAAGTCAAAAAAGACATTGTACCCCTAGATAAATTCTTTAAGGGGTCTAGTTTTCAAAATGGGGTCACTTGTGGGGGTTCTCTATCGGTTTGGTCACTCAAGGGCTCTACAAGTGTACAATAGGGCCTAAGTCTCCTTCAAGCAAAATTTCTGTTCCAAAAGTCACCAGTTGCTCTTTTCATTTTTGGCCCCATTGTGCATTCAGACGTAAGACTAGGGCCATAATGGGTATATTTCTGAAAACAGGACAAACAGGGGTATCCATTTTGGGGTGCAAGTCTTTATTCATATATGTGCTGTACAAGAAAAATCGCTTTTAAAATGACACAATTACCCAAAAAATGAAAATCGTAATTTTTTTCTTCTGCTTGGCTTAGATTCATTCAAAAACCGTGAAGTCAAAAAAGACATTGTACCCCTAGATAAATTCGTTAAGGGGTCTAGTTTTCAAAATGGGGTTACTTGTGGGCGTTCTCCATCGTTTTGGTCACTCAAGGGCTCTACAAGTGTACAATAGGGCCTAAATCTCATTCAAGCAAATTTTCTGTTCGAAAAGTCACCGGTTGCTCTTTTCATTTTGGGCCCCATTGTGCATTCAGACATAAGATTAGGGCCACAATGGGTATATTTCTGAAAACAGGACAAACAGGGGTATCCATTTTGGGGTGCAAGTCTTTATTCATATATGTGCTGTACAAAGAAAACGCTTTTAAAATGACAGAATTACCCAAAAAATGAAAATCGTAATTTTCTTCCTTCTGCTTGGCTTAGATTCATTCAAAAACCGTGAAGTCAAAAAAGACATTGTACCCCTAGATAAATTCTTTAAGGGGTCTAGTTTTCAAAATGGGGTCACTTGTGGGGGTTCTCTATTGGTTTGGTCACTCAAGAGCTCTACAAGTGTACAATAGGGCCTAAGTCTCCTTCAAGCAAAATTTCTGTTCCAAAAGTCACTAGTTGCTCTTTTCATTTTTGGCCCCATTGTGCATTCAGACGTAAGATTAGGGCCATAATGGGTATATTTCTGAAAACAGGACAAACAGGGGTATCCATTTTGGGGTGCAAGTCTTTATTCATATATGTGCTGTACAAGAAAAATCGCTTTTAAAATGACACAATTACCCAAAAAATGAAAATCGTAATTTTTTTCTTCTGCTTGGCTTAGATTCATTCAAAAACCGTGAAGTCAAAAAAGACATTGTACCCCTAGATAAATTCGTTAAGGGGTCTAGTTTTCAAAATGGGGTCACTTGTGGGCGTTCTCCATCGTTTTGGTCACTCAAGGGCTCTACAAGTGTACAATAGGGCCTAAATCTCATTCAAGCAAAATTTCTGTTCCAAAAGTCACCGGTTGCTGTTTTCATTTTGGGCCCCATTGTGGACTCAGACATAAGATTTGGGCCACAATGGGTATATTTCTGAAAACAGGACAAACAGGGGTATCCATTTTGGGGTGTAAGTCTTTATTCATATATGTGCTGTACAAAGAAAACGCTTTTAAAATGACAGAATTACCAAAAAAATGAAAATCGAAATTATTTCCTTCTTCTGGGCTTAGATTTATTCAAAAACCGTGAAGTCAAAAAAGACATTGTACCCATAGATAAATTCGTTAAGGGGTCTAGTTTTCAAAATGGGGTCACTTGTGGGCGTTCTCCATCATTTTGGTCACTCAAGGGCTCTACAAGTGTACAATAGGGCCTAAATCTCATTCAAGCAAAATTTCTGTTCCAAAAGTCACCGGTTGCTCTTTTCATTTTGGGCCCAATTGTGGATTCAGACATAAGATTTGGGCCACAATGGGTATATTTCTGAAAACAGGACAAACAGGGGTATCCATTTTGGCGTGCAAGTCTTTATTCATATATGTGCTGTACAAAGAAAACGCTTTTAAAATGACAGAATTACCCAAAAAATGAAAATCGTAATTTTTTTCCTTCTGCTTGGCTTAGATTCATTCAAAAACCGTGAAGTCAAAAAAGACATTGTACCCCTAGATAAATTCTTTAAGGGGTCTAGTTTTCAAAATGGGGTCACTTGTGGGGGTTCTCTATCGGTTTGGTCACTCAAGGGCTCTACAAGTGTACAATAGGGCCTAAGTCTCCTTCAAGCAAAATTTCTGTTCCAAAAGTCACCAGTTGCTCTTTTCATTTTTGGCCCCATTGTGCATTCAGACGTAAGATTAGGGCCATAATGGGTATATTTCTGAAAACAGGACAAACAGGGGTATCCATTTTGGGGTGCAAGTCTTTATTCATATATGTGCTGTACAAGAAAAAAATTGCTTTTAAAATGACACAATTACCAAAAAAATGAAAATCGTAATTTTTTTCTTCTGCTTGGCTTAGATTCATTCAAAAACCGTGAAGTCAAAAGAGACATTGTACCCCTAGATAAATTCGTTAAGGGGTCTAGTTTTCAAAATGGGGTCACTTGTGGGCGTTCTCCATCATTTTGGTCACTCAAGGGCTCTACAAGTGTACAATAGGGCCTAAATCTCATTCAAGCAAAATTTCTGTTCCAAAAGTCACCGGTTGCTCTTTTCATTTTGGGCCCAATTGTGGATTCAGACATAAGATTAGGGCCACAATGGGTATATTTCTGAAAACAGGACAAACAGGGGTATCCATTTTGGGGTGTAAGTCTTTATTCATATATGTGCTGTACAAAGAAAACGCTTTTAAAATGACAGAATTACCAAAAAAATGAAAATCAAAATTTTTTCCTTCTGCTTGGCTTAGATTCATTCAAAAACCGTGAAGTCAAAAAAGACATTGTACCCCTAGATAAATTCTTTAAGGGGTCTAGTTTTCAAAATGGGGTCACTTGTGGGGGTTCTCTATTGGTTTGGTCACTCAAGGGCTCTACAAGTGTACAATAGGGCCTAAGTCTCCTTCAAGCAAAATTTCTGTTCCAAAAGTCACTAGTTGCTCTTTTCATTTTTGGCCCCATTGTGCATTCAGACGTAAGATTAGGGCCATAATGGGTATATTTCTGAAAACAGGACAAACAGGGGTATCCATTTTGGGGTGCAAGTCTTTATTCATATATGTGCTGTACAAAAAAAATCGCTTTTAAAATGACACAATTACCAAAAAAATGAAAATCGTAATCTTTTTCTTCTGCTTGGCTTAGATTCATTCAAAAACCGTGAAGTCAAAAAAGACATTGTACCCCTAGATAAATTCGTTAAGGGGTCTAGTTTTCAAAATGGGGTCACTTGTGGGCGTTCTCCATCGTTTTGGTCACTCAAGGGCTCTACAAGTGTACAATAGGGCCTAAATCTCATTCAAGCAAAATTTCTGTTCCAAAAGTCACCGGTTGCTCTTTTCATTTTGGGCCCCATTGTGGACTCAGACATAAGATTTGGGCCACAATGGGTATATTTCTGAAAACAGGACAAACAGGGGTATCCATTTTGGGGCGTAAGTCTTTATTCATATATGTGCTGTACAAAGAAAACGCTTTTAAAATGACAGAATTACCAAAAAAATGAAAATCGAAATTTTTTCCTTCTGCTTGGCTTAGATTCATTCAAAAACCGTGAAGTCAAAAAAGACATTGTACCCCTAGATAAATTCGTTAAGGGGTCTAGTTTTCAAAATGGGGTCACTTGTGGGCGTTCTCCATCGTTTTGGTCACTCAAGGGCTCTACAAGTGTACAATAGGGCCTAAATCTCATTCAAGCAAATTTTCTGTTCGAAAAGTCACCGGTTGCTCTTTTCATTTTGGGCCCCATTGTGCATTCAGACATAAGATTAGCGCCACAATGGGTATATTTCTGAAAACAGGACAAACAGGGGTATCCATTTTGGGGTGCAAGTCTTTATTCATATATGTGCTGTACAAAGAAAACGCTTTTAAAATGACAGAATTACCCAAAAAATGAAAATCGTAATTTTTTTCCTTCTGCTTGGCTTAGATTCATTCAAAAACCGTGAAGTCAAAAAAGACATTGTACCCCTAGATAAATTCTTTAAGGGGTCTAGTTTTCAAAATGGGGTCACTTGTGGGGGTTCTCTATCGGTTTGGTCACTCAAGGGCTCTACAAGTGTACAATAGGGCCTAAGTCTCCTTCAAGCAAAATTTCTGTTCCAAAAGTCACCAGTTGCTCTTTTCATTTTTGGCCCCATTGTGCATTCAGACGTAAGACTAGGGCCATAATGGGTATATTTCTGAAAACAGGACAAACAGGGGTATCCATTTTGGGGTGCAAGTCTTTATTCATATATGTGCTGTACAAGAAAAATCGCTTTTAAAATGACACAATTACCCAAAAAATGAAAATCGTAATTTTTTTCTTCTGCTTGGCTTAGATTCATTCAAAAACCGTGAAGTCAAAAAAGACATTGTACCCCTAGATAAATTCGTTAAGGGGTCTAGTTTTCAAAATGGGGTCACTTGTGGGCGTTCTCCATCGTTTTGGTCACTCAAGGGCTCTACAAGTGTACAATAGGGCCTAAATCTCATTCAAGCAAAATTTCTGTTCCAAAAGTCACCGGTTGCTGTTTTCATTTTGGGCCCCATTGTGGACTCAGACATAAGATTTGGGCCACAATGGGTATATTTCTGAAAACAGGACAAACAGGGGTATCCATTTTGGGGTGTAAGTCTTTATTCATATATGTGCTGTACAAAGAAAACGCTTTTAAAATGACAGAATTACCAAAAAAATGAAAATCGAAATTATTTCCTTCTTCTGGGCTTAGATTTATTCAAAAACCGTGAAGTCAAAAAAGACATTGTACCCATAGATAAATTCGTTAAGGGGTCTAGTTTTCAAAATGGGGTCACTTGTGGGCGTTCTCCATCATTTTGGTCACTCAAGGGCTCTACAAGTGTACAATAGGGCCTAAATCTCATTCAAGCAAAATTTCTGTTCCAAAAGTCACCGGTTGCTCTTTTCATTTTGGGCCCAATTGTGGATTCAGACATAAGATTTGGGCCACAATGGGTATATTTCTGAAAACAGGACAAACAGGGGTATCCATTTTGGCGTGCAAGTCTTTATTCATATATGTGCTGTACAAAGAAAACGCTTTTAAAATGACAGAATTACCCAAAAAATGAAAATCGTAATTTTTTTCCTTCTGCTTGGCTTAGATTCATTCAAAAACCGTGAAGTCAAAAAAGACATTGTACCCCTAGATAAATTCTTTAAGGGGTCTAGTTTTCAAAATGGGGTCACTTGTGGGGGTTCTCTATCGGTTTGGTCACTCAAGGGCTCTACAAGTGTACAATAGGGCCTAAGTCTCCTTCAAGCAAAATTTCTGTTCCAAAAGTCACCAGTTGCTCTTTTCATTTTTGGCCCCATTGTGCATTCAGACGTAAGACTAGGGCCATAATGGGTATATTTCTGAAAACAGGACAAACAGGGGTATCCATTTTGGGGTGCAAGTCTTTATTCATATATGTGCTGTACAAGAAAAATCGCTTTTAAAATGACACAATTACCCAAAAAATGAAAATCGTAATTTTTTTCTTCTGCTTGGCTTAGATTCATTCAAAAACCGTGAAGTCAAAAAAGACATTGTACCCCTAGATAAATTCGTTAAGGGGTCTAGTTTTCAAAATGGGGTCACTTGTGGGCGTTCTCCATCATTTTGGTCACTCAAGGGCTCTACAAGTGTATAATAGGGCCTAAATCTCATTCAAGCAAAATTTCTGTTCCAAAAGTCACCGGTTGCTCTTTTCATTTTGGGCCCCATTGTGGATTCAGACATAAGATTAGGGCCACAATGGGTATATTTCTGAAAACAGGACAAACAGGGGTATCCATTTTGGGGTGTAAGTCTTTATTCATATATGTGCTGTACAAAGAAAACGCTTTTAAAATGACAGAATTACCAAAAAAATGAAAATCAAAATTTTTTCCTTCTGCTTGGCTTAGATTCATTCAAAAACCGTGAAGTCAAAAAAGACATTGTACCCCTAGATAAATTCGTTAAGGGGTCTAGTTTTCAAAATGGGGTCACTTGTGGGCGTTCTCCATCGTTTTGGTCACTCAAGGGCTCTACAAGTGTACAATAGGGCCTAAATCTCATTCAAGCAAAATTTCTGTTCCAAAAGTCACCGGTTGCTCTTTTCATTTTGGGCCCCATTGTGCATTCAGACATAAGATTAGGGCCACAATGGGTATATTTCTGAAAACAGGACAAACAGGGGTATCCATTTTGGGGTGCAAGTCTTTATTCATATATGTGCTGTACAAAGAAAACGCTTTTAAAATGACAGAATTACCCAAAAAATGAAAATCGTAATTTTTTTCCTTCTGCTTGGCTTAGATTCATTCAAAAACCGTGAAGTCAAAAAAGACATTGTACCCCTAGATAAATTCTTTAAGGGGTCTAGTTTTCAAAATGGGGTCACTTGTGGGGGTTCTCTATCGGTTTGGTCACTCAAGGGCTCTACAAGTGTACAATAGGGCCTAAGTCTCCTTCAAGCAAAATTTCTGTTCCAAAAGTCACCAGTTGCTCTTTTCATTTTTGGCCCCATTGTGCATTCAGACGTAAGACTAGGGCCATAATGGGTATATTTCTGAAAACAGGACAAACAGGGGTATCCATTTTGGGGTGCAAGTCTTTATTCATATATGTGCTGTACAAGAAAAATCGCTTTTAAAATGACACAATTACCCAAAAAATGAAAATCGTAATTTTTTTCTTCTGCTTGGCTTAGATTCATTCAAAAACCGTGAAGTCAAAAAAGACATTGTACCCCTAGATAAATTCGTTAAGGGGTCTAGTTTTCAAAATGGGGTTACTTGTGGGCGTTCTCCATCGTTTTGGTCACTCAAGGGCTCTACAAGTGTACAATAGGGCCTAAATCTCATTCAAGCAAATTTTCTGTTCGAAAAGTCACCGGTTGCTCTTTTCATTTTGGGCCCCATTGTGCATTCAGACATAAGATTAGGGCCACAATGGGTATATTTCTGAAAACAGGACAAACAGGGGTATCCATTTTGGGGTGCAAGTCTTTATTCATATATGTGCTGTACAAAGAAAACGCTTTTAAAATGACAGAATTACCCAAAAAATGAAAATCGTAATTTTCTTCCTTCTGCTTGGCTTAGATTCATTCAAAAACCGTGAAGTCAAAAAAGACATTGTACCCCTAGATAAATTCTTTAAGGGGTCTAGTTTTCAAAATGGGGTCACTTGTGGGGGTTCTCTATTGGTTTGGTCACTCAAGAGCTCTACAAGTGTACAATAGGGCCTAAGTCTCCTTCAAGCAAAATTTCTGTTCCAAAAGTCACTAGTTGCTCTTTTCATTTTTGGCCCCATTGTGCATTCAGACGTAAGATTAGGGCCATAATGGGTATATTTCTGAAAACAGGACAAACAGGGGTATCCATTTTGGGGTGCAAGTCTTTATTCATATATGTGCTGTACAAGAAAAATCGCTTTTAAAATGACACAATTACCCAAAAAATGAAAATCGTAATTTTTTTCTTCTGCTTGGCTTAGATTCATTCAAAAACCGTGAAGTCAAAAAAGACATTGTACCCCTAGATAAATTCGTTAAGGGGTCTAGTTTTCAAAATGGGGTCACTTGTGGGCGTTCTCCATCGTTTTGGTCACTCAAGGGCTCTACAAGTGTACAATAGGGCCTAAATCTCATTCAAGCAAAATTTCTGTTCCAAAAGTCACCGGTTGCTGTTTTCATTTTGGGCCCCATTGTGGACTCAGACATAAGATTTGGGCCACAATGGGTATATTTCTGAAAACAGGACAAACAGGGGTATCCATTTTGGGGTGTAAGTCTTTATTCATATATGTGCTGTACAAAGAAAACGCTTTTAAAATGACAGAATTACCAAAAAAATGAAAATCGAAATTATTTCCTTCTTCTGGGCTTAGATTTATTCAAAAACCGTGAAGTCAAAAAAGACATTGTACCCATAGATAAATTCGTTAAGGGGTCTAGTTTTCAAAATGGGGTCACTTGTGGGCGTTCTCCATCATTTTGGTCACTCAAGGGCTCTACAAGTGTACAATAGGGCCTAAATCTCATTCAAGCAAAATTTCTGTTCCAAAAGTCACCGGTTGCTCTTTTCATTTTGGGCCCAATTGTGGATTCAGACATAAGATTTGGGCCACAATGGGTATATTTCTGAAAACAGGACAAACAGGGGTATCCATTTTGGCGTGCAAGTCTTTATTCATATATGTGCTGTACAAAGAAAACGCTTTTAAAATGACAGAATTACCCAAAAAATGAAAATCGTAATTTTTTTCCTTCTGCTTGGCTTAGATTCATTCAAAAACCGTGAAGTCAAAAAAGACATTGTACCCCTAGATAAATTCTTTAAGGGGTCTAGTTTTCAAAATGGGGTCACTTGTGGGGGTTCTCTATCGGTTTGGTCACTCAAGGGCTCTACAAGTGTACAATAGGGCCTAAGTCTCCTTCAAGCAAAATTTCTGTTCCAAAAGTCACCAGTTGCTCTTTTCATTTTTGGCCCCATTGTGCATTCAGACGTAAGATTAGGGCCATAATGGGTATATTTCTGAAAACAGGACAAACAGGGGTATCCATTTTGGGGTGCAAGTCTTTATTCATATATGTGCTGTACAAGAAAAAAATTGCTTTTAAAATGACACAATTACCAAAAAAATGAAAATCGTAATTTTTTTCTTCTGCTTGGCTTAGATTCATTCAAAAACCGTGAAGTCAAAAGAGACATTGTACCCCTAGATAAATTCGTTAAGGGGTCTAGTTTTCAAAATGGGGTCACTTGTGGGCGTTCTCCATCATTTTGGTCACTCAAGGGCTCTACAAGTGTACAATAGGGCCTAAATCTCATTCAAGCAAAATTTCTGTTCCAAAAGTCACCGGTTGCTCTTTTCATTTTGGGCCCAATTGTGGATTCAGACATAAGATTAGGGCCACAATGGGTATATTTCTGAAAACAGGACAAACAGGGGTATCCATTTTGGGGTGTAAGTCTTTATTCATATATGTGCTGTACAAAGAAAACGCTTTTAAAATGACAGAATTACCAAAAAAATGAAAATCAAAATTTTTTCCTTCTGCTTGGCTTAGATTCATTCAAAAACCGTGAAGTCAAAAAAGACATTGTACCCCTAGATAAATTCTTTAAGGGGTCTAGTTTTCAAAATGGGGTCACTTGTGGGGGTTCTCTATTGGTTTGGTCACTCAAGGGCTCTACAAGTGTACAATAGGGCCTAAGTCTCCTTCAAGCAAAATTTCTGTTCCAAAAGTCACTAGTTGCTCTTTTCATTTTTGGCCCCATTGTGCATTCAGACGTAAGATTAGGGCCATAATGGGTATATTTCTGAAAACAGGACAAACAGGGGTATCCATTTTGGGGTGCAAGTCTTTATTCATATATGTGCTGTACAAAAAAAATCGCTTTTAAAATGACACAATTACCAAAAAAATGAAAATCGTAATCTTTTTCTTCTGCTTGGCTTAGATTCATTCAAAAACCGTGAAGTCAAAAAAGACATTGTACCCCTAGATAAATTCGTTAAGGGGTCTAGTTTTCAAAATGGGGTCACTTGTGGGCGTTCTCCATCGTTTTGGTCACTCAAGGGCTCTACAAGTGTACAATAGGGCCTAAATCTCATTCAAGCAAAATTTCTGTTCCAAAAGTCACCGGTTGCTCTTTTCATTTTGGGCCCCATTGTGGACTCAGACATAAGATTTGGGCCACAATGGGTATATTTCTGAAAACAGGACAAACAGGGGTATCCATTTTGGGGTGTAAGTCTTTATTCATATATGTGCTGTACAAAGAAAACGCTTTTAAAATGACAGAATTACCAAAAAAATGAAAATCGAAATTTTTTCCTTCTGCTTGGCTTAGATTCATTCAAAAACCGTGAAGTCAAAAAAGACATTGTACCCCTAGATAAATTCGTTAAGGGGTCTAGTTTTCAAAATGGGGTCACTTGTGGGCGTTCTCCATCGTTTTGGTCACTCAAGGGCTCTACAAGTGTACAATAGGGCCTAAATCTCATTCAAGCAAATTTTCTGTTCGAAAAGTCACCGGTTGCTCTTTTCATTTTGGGCCCCATTGTGCATTCAGACATAAGATTAGCGCCACAATGGGTATATTTCTGAAAACAGGACAAACAGGGGTATCCATTTTGGGGTGCAAGTCTTTATTCATATATGTGCTGTACAAAGAAAACGCTTTTAAAATGACAGAATTACCCAAAAAATGAAAATCGTAATTTTTTTCCTTCTGCTTGGCTTAGATTCATTCAAAAACCGTGAAGTCAAAAAAGACATTGTACCCCTAGATAAATTCTTTAAGGGGTCTAGTTTTCAAAATGGGGTCACTTGTGGGCGTTCTCCATCGTTTTGGTCACTCAAGGGCTCTACAAGTGTACAATAGGGCCTAAATCTCATTCAAGCAAAATTTCTGTTCCAAAAGTCACCGGTTGCTGTTTTCATTTTGGGCCCCATTGTGGACTCAGACATAAGATTTGGGCCACAATGGGTATATTTCTGAAAACAGGACAAACAGGGGTATCCATTTTGGGGTGTAAGTCTTTATTCATATATGTGCTGTACAAAGAAAACGCTTTTAAAATGACAGAATTACCAAAAAAATGAAAATCGAAATTATTTCCTTCTTCTGGGCTTAGATTTATTCAAAAACCGTGAAGTCAAAAAAGACATTGTACCCATAGATAAATTCGTTAAGGGGTCTAGTTTTCAAAATGGGGTCACTTGTGGGCGTTCTCCATCATTTTGGTCACTCAAGGGCTCTACAAGTGTACAATAGGGCCTAAATCTCATTCAAGCAAAATTTCTGTTCCAAAAGTCACCGGTTGCTCTTTTCATTTTGGGCCCAATTGTGGATTCAGACATAAGATTTGGGCCACAATGGGTATATTTCTGAAAACAGGACAAACAGGGGTATCCATTTTGGCGTGCAAGTCTTTATTCATATATGTGCTGTACAAAGAAAACGCTTTTAAAATGACAGAATTACCCAAAAAATGAAAATCGTAATTTTTTTCCTTCTGCTTGGCTTAGATTCATTCAAAAACCGTGAAGTCAAAAAAGACATTGTACCCCTAGATAAATTCTTTAAGGGGTCTAGTTTTCAAAATGGGGTCACTTGTGGGGGTTCTCTATCGGTTTGGTCACTCAAGGGCTCTACAAGTGTACAATAGGGCCTAAGTCTCCTTCAAGCAAAATTTCTGTTCCAAAAGTCACCAGTTGCTCTTTTCATTTTTGGCCCCATTGTGCATTCAGACGTAAGATTAGGGCCATAATGGGTATATTTCTGAAAACAGGACAAACAGGGGTATCCATTTTGGGGTGCAAGTCTTTATTCATATATGTGCTGTACAAGAAAAAAATTGCTTTTAAAATGACACAATTACCAAAAAAATGAAAATCGTAATTTTTTTCTTCTGCTTGGCTTAGATTCATTCAAAAACCGTGAAGTCAAAAAAGACATTGTACCCCTAGATAAATTCGTTAAGGGGTCTAGTTTTCAAAATGGGGTCACTTGTGGGCGTTCTCCATCATTTTGGTCACTCAAGGGCTCTACAAGTGTACAATAGGGCCTAAATCTCATTCAAGCAAAATTTCTGTTCCAAAAGTCACCGGTTGCTCTTTTCATTTTGGGCCCAATTGTGGATTCAGACATAAGATTAGGGCCACAATGGGTATATTTCTGAAAACAGGACAAACAGGGGTATCCATTTTGGGGTGTAAGTCTTTATTCATATATGTGCTGTACAAAGAAAACGCTTTTAAAATGACAGAATTACCAAAAAAATGAAAATCAAAATTTTTTCCTTCTGCTTGGCTTAGATTCATTCAAAAACCGTGAAGTCAAAAAAGACATTGTACCCCTAGATAAATTCTTTAAGGGGTCTAGTTTTCAAAATGGGGTCACTTGTGGGGGTTCTCTATTGGTTTGGTCACTCAAGGGCTCTACAAGTGTACAATAGGGCCTAAGTCTCCTTCAAGCAAAATTTCTGTTCCAAAAGTCACTAGTTGCTCTTTTCATTTTTGGCCCCATTGTGCATTCAGACGTAAGATTAGGGCCATAATGGGTATATTTCTGAAAACAGGACAAACAGGGGTATCCATTTTGGGGTGCAAGTCTTTATTCATATATGTGCTGTACAAAAAAAATCGCTTTTAAAATGACACAATTACCAAAAAAATGAAAATCGTAATTTTTTTCTTCTGCTTGGCTTAGATTCATTCAAAAACCGTGAAGTCAAAAAAGACATTGTACCCCTAGATAAATTCGTTAAGGGGTCTAGTTTTCAAAATGGGGTCACTTGTGGGCGTTCTCCATCGTTTTGGTCACTCAAGGGCTCTACAAGTGTACAATAGGGCCTAAATCTCATTCAAGCAAAATTTCTGTTCCAAAAGTCACCGGTTGCTCTTTTCATTTTGGGCCCCATTGTGGACTCAGACATAAGATTTGGGCCACAATGGGTATATTTCTGAAAACAGGACAAACAGGGGTATCCATTTTGGGGTGTAAGTCTTTATTCATATATGTGCTGTACAAAGAAAACGCTTTTAAAATGACAGAATTACCAAAAAAATGAAAATCGAAATTTTTTCCTTCTGCTTGGCTTAGATTCATTCAAAAACCGTGAAGTCAAAAAAGACATTGTACCCCTAGATAAATTCGTTAAGGGGTCTAGTTTTCAAAATGGGGTCACTTGTGGGCGTTCTCCATCGTTTTGGTCACTCAAGGGCTCTACAAGTGTACAATAGGGCCTAAATCTCATTCAAGCAAATTTTCTGTTCAAAAAGTCACCGGTTGCTCTTTTCATTTTGGGCCCCATTGTGCATTCAGACATATGATTAGGGCCACAATCGGTATATTTCTGAAAACAGGACAAACAGGGGTATCCATTTTGGGGTGCAAGTCTTTATTCATATATGTGCTGTACAAAGAAAATGCTTTTAAAATGACAGAATTACCCAAAAAATGAAAATCGTAATTTTTTTCCTTCTGCTTGGCTTAGATTCATTCAAAAACCGTGAAGTCAAAAAAGACATTGTACCCCTAGATAAATTCTTTAAGGGGTCTAGTTTTCAAAATGGGGTCACTTGTGGGGGTTCTCTATTGGTTTGGTCACTCAAGGGCTCTACAAGTGTACAATAGGGCCTAAGTCTCCTTCAAGCAAAATTTCTGTTCCAAAAGTCACTAGTTGCTCTTTTCATTTTTGGCCCCATTGTGCATTCAGACGTAAGATTAGGGCCATAATGGGTATATTTCTGAAAACAGGACAAACAGGGGTATCCATTTTGGGGTGCAAGTCTTTATTCATATATGTGCTGTACAAAAAAAATCGCTTTTAAAATGACACAATTACCAAAAAAATGAAAATCGTAATTTTTTTCTTCTGCTTGGCTTAGATTCATTCAAAAACCGTGAAGTCAAAAAAGACATTGTACCCCTAGATAAATTCTTTAAGGGGTCTAGTTTTCAAAATGGGGTCACTTGTGGGGGTTCTCTATCGGTTTGGTCACTCTTGGGCTCTACAAGTGTACAATAGGGCCTAAGTCTCCTTCAAGCAAAATTTCTGTTCCAAAAGTCACCAGTTGCTCTTTTCATTTTTGGCCCCATTGTGCATTCAGACGTAAGATTAGGGCCATAATGGGTATATTTCTGAAAACAGGACAAACGGGTATCCATTTTGGGGTGCAAGTCTTTATTCATATATGTGCTGTACAAGAAAAATCGCTTTTAAAATGACAGAATTACCAAAAAAATGAAAATCGTAATTTTTTCCTTCTGCTTGGCTTAGATTCATTCAAAAACCGTGAAGTCAAAAAAGACATTGTACCCCTAGATAAATTCGTTAAGGGGTCTAGTTTTCAAAATGGGGTCACTTGTGGGCGTTCTCCATCATTTTGGTCACTCAAGGGCTCTACAAGTGTACAATAGGGCCTAAATCTCATTCAAGCAAAATTTCTGTTCAAAAAGTCACCGGTTGCTCTTTTCATTTTGGGCCCCATTGTGCATTCAGACATATGATTAGGGCCACAATCGGTATATTTCTGAAAACAGGACAAACAGGGGTATCCATTTTGGGGTGCAAGTCTTTATTCATATATGTGCTGTACAAAGAAAATGCTTTTAAAATGACAGAATTACCCAAAAAATGAAAATCGTAATTTTTTTCCTTCTGCTTGGCTTAGATTCATTCAAAAACCGTGAAGTCAAAAAAGACATTGTACCCCTAGATAAATTCTTTAAGGGGTCTAGTTTTCAAAATGGGGTCACTTGTGGGGGTTCTCTATTGGTTTGGTCACTCAAGGGCTCTACAAGTGTACAATAGGGCCTAAGTCTCCTTCAAGCAAAATTTCTGTTCCAAAAGTCACTAGTTGCTCTTTTCATTTTTGGCCCCATTGTGCATTCAGACGTAAGATTAGGGCCATAATGGGTATATTTCTGAAAACAGGACAAACAGGGGTATCCATTTTGGGGTGCAAGTCTTTATTCATATATGTGCTGTACAAAAAAAATCGCTTTTAAAATGACACAATTACCAAAAAAATGAAAATCGTAATTTTTTTCTTCTGCTTGGCTTAGATTCATTCAAAAACCGTGAAGTCAAAAAAGACATTGTACCCCTAGATAAATTCTTTAAGGGGTCTAGTTTTCAAAATGGGGTCACTTGTGGGGGTTCTCTATCGGTTTGGTCACTCTTGGGCTCTACAAGTGTACAATAGGGCCTAAGTCTCCTTCAAGCAAAATTTCTGTTCCAAAAGTCACCAGTTGCTCTTTTCATTTTTGGCCCCATTGTGCATTCAGACGTAAGATTAGGGCCATAATGGGTATATTTCTGAAAACAGGACAAACGGGTATCCATTTTGGGGTGCAAGTCTTTATTCATATATGTGCTGTACAAGAAAAATCGCTTTTAAAATGACAGAATTACCAAAAAAATGAAAATCGTAATTTTTTCCTTCTGCTTGGCTTAGATTCATTCAAAAACCGTGAAGTCAAAAAAGACATTGTACCCCTAGATAAATTCGTTAAGGGGTCTAGTTTTCAAAATGGGGTCACTTGTGGGCGTTCTCCATCATTTTGGTCACTCAAGGGCTCTACAAGTGTACAATAGGGCCTAAATCTCATTCAAGCAAAATTTCTGTTCCAAAAGTCACCGGTTGCTCTTTTCATTTTGGGCCCAATTGTGGATTCAGACATAAGATTAGGGCCACAATGGGTATATTTCTGAAAACAGGACAAACAGGGGTATCCATTTTGGGGTGCAAGTCTTTATTCATATATGTGCTGTACAAAGAAAACGCTTTTAAAATGACAGAATTACCCAAAAAATGAAAATCGTAATTTTTTTCCTTCTGCTTGGCTTAGATTCATTCAAAAACCGTGAAGTCAAAAAAGACATTGTACCCCTAGATAAATTCGTTAAGGGGTCTAGTTTTCAAAATGGGGTCACTTGTGGGCGTTCTCCATCGTTTTGGTCACTCAAGGGCTCTACAAGTGTACAATAGGGCCTAAATCTCATTCAAGCAAATTTTCTGTTCGAAAAGTCACCGGTTGCTCTTTTCATTTTGGGCCCCATTGTGCATTCAGACATATGATTAGGGCCACAATCGGTATATTTCTGAAAACAGGACAAACAGGGGTATCCATTTTGGGGTGCAAGTCTTTATTCATATATGTGCTGTACAAAGAAAATGCTTTTAAAATGACAGAATTACCCAAAAAATGAAAATCGTAATTTTTTTCCTTCTGCTTGGCTTAGATTCATTCAAAAACCGTGAAGTCAAAAAAGACATTGTACCCCTAGATAAATTCTTGAAGGGGTCTAGTTTTCAAAATGGGGTCACTTGTGGGCGTTCTCCATCATTTTGGTCACTCAAGGGCTCTACAAGTGTACAATAGGGCCTAAATCTCATTCAAGCAAAATTTCTGTTCCAAAAGTCACCGGTTGCTCTTTTCATTTTGGGCCCAATTGTGGATTCAGACATAAGATTAGGGCCACAATGGGTATATTTCTGAAAACAGGACAAACAGGGGTATCCATTTTGGGGTGTAAGTCTTTATTCATATATGTGCTGTACAAAGAAAACGCTTTTAAAATGACAGAATTACCAAAAAAATGAAAATCAAAATTTTTTCCTTCTGCTTGGCTTAGATTCATTCAAAAACCGTGAAGTCAAAAAAGACATTGTACCCCTAGATAAATTCGTTAAGGGGTCTAGTTTTCAAAATGGGGTCACTTGTGGGCATTCTCCATCGTTTTGGTCACTCAAGGGCTCTACAAGTGTACAATAGGGCCTAAATCTCATTCAAGCAAAATTTCTGTTCGAAAAGTCACCGGTTGCTCTTTTCATTTTGGGCCCCATTGTGCATTCAGACATAAGATTAGGGCCACAATGGGTATATTTCTGAAAACAGGACAAACAGGGGTATCCATTTTGGGGTGCAAGTCTTTATTCATATATGTGCTGTACGAAGAAAATGCTTTTAAAATGACAGAATTACCCAAAAAATGAAAATCGTAATTTTTTTCCTTCTGCTTGGCTTAGATTCATTCAAAAACCGTGAAGTCAAAAAAGACATTGTACCCCTAGATAAATTCTTTAAGGGGTCTAGTTTTCAAAATGGGGTCACTTGTGGGGGTTCTCTATCGGTTTGGTCACTCAAGGGCTCTACAAGTGTACAATAGGGCCTAAGTCTCCTTCAAGCAAAATTTCTGTTCCAAAAGTCACCAGTTGCTCTTTTCATTTTTGGCCCCATTGTGCATTCAGACGTAAGATTAGGGCCATAATGGGTATATTTCTGAAAACAGGACAAACGGGTATCCATTTTGGGGTGCAAGTCTTTATTCATATATGTGCTGTACAAGAAAAATCGCTTTTAAAATGACAGAATTACCAAAAAAATGAAAATCGTAATTTTTTCCTTCTGCTTGGCTTAAATTCATTCAAAAACCGTGAAGTCAAAAAAGACATTGTACCCCTAGATAAATTCGTTAAGGGGTCTAGTTTTCAAAATGGGGTCACTTGTGGGCGTTCTCCATCATTTTGGTCACTCAAGGGCTCTACAAGTGTACAATAGGGCCTAAATCTCATTCAAGCAAAATTTCTGTTCCAAAAGTCACCGGTTGCTCTTTTCATTTTGGGCCCCATTGTGCATTCAGACATATGATTAGGGCCACAATCGGTATATTTCTGAAAACAGGACAAACAGGGGTATCCATTTTGGGGTGCAAGTCTTTATTCATATATGTGCTGTACAAAGAAAATGCTTTTAAAATGACAGAATTACCCAAAAAATGAAAATCGTAATTTTTTTCCTTCTGCTTGGCTTAGATTCATTCAAAAACCGTGAAGTCAAAAAAGACATTGTACCCCTAGATAAATTCTTTAAGGGGTCTGGTTTTCAAAATGGGGTCACTTGTGGGGGTTCTCTATTGGTTTGGTCACTCAAGGGCTCTACAAGTGTACAATAGGGCCTAAGTCTCCTTCAAGCAAAATTTCTGTTCCAAAAGTCACCAGTTGCTCTTTTCATTTTGGGCCCAAATGTGGATTCAGACATAAGATTAGGGCCACAATGGGTATATTTCTGAAAACAGGACAAACAGGGGTATCCATTTTGGGGTGTAAGTCTTTATTCATATATGTGCTGTACAAAGAAAACGCTTTTAAAATGACAGAATTACCAAAAAAATGAAAATCAAAATTTTTTCCTTCTGCTTGGCTTAGATTCATTCAAAAACCGTGAAGTCGAAAAAGACATTGTACCCCTAGATAAATTCGTTAAGGGGTCTAGTTTTCAAAATGGGGTCACTTGTGGGCGTTCTCCATCGTTTTGGTCACTGAAGGGCTCTACAAGTGTACAATAGGGCCTAAATCTCATTCAAGCAAATTTTCTGTTCGAAAAGTCACCGGTTGCTCTTTTCATTTTGGGCCCCATTGTGCATTCAGACATAAGATTAGGGCCACAATGGGTATATTTCTGAAAACAGGACAAACAGGGGTATCCATTTTGGGGTGCAAGTCTTTATTCATATATGTGCTGTGCAAAGAAAACGCTTTTAAAATGACAGAATTACCCAAAAAATGAAAATCGTAATTTTTTTCCTTCTGCTTGGCTTAGATTCATTCAAAAACCGTGAAGTCAAAAAAGACATTGTACCCCTAGATAAATTCGTTAAGGGGTCTAGTTTTCAAAATGGGGTCACTTGTGGGCGTTCTCCATCATTTTGGTCACTCAAGGGCTCTACAAGTGTATAATAGGGCCTAAATCTCATTCAAGCAAAATTTCTGTTCCAAAAGTCACCGGTTGCTCTTTTCATTTTGGGCCCAATTGTGGATTCAGACATAAGATTAGGGCCACAATGGGTATATTTCTGAAAACAGGACAAACAGGGGTATCCATTTTGGGGTGTAAGTCTTTATTCATATATGTGCTGTACAAAGAAAACGCTTTTAAAATGACAGAATTACCAAAAAAATGAAAATCAAAATTTTTTCCTTCTGCTTGGCTTAGATTCATTCAAAAACCGTGAAGTCAAAAAAGACATTGTACCCCTAGATAAATTCGTTAAGGGGTCTAGTTTTCAAAATGGGGTCACTTGTGGGCGTTCTCCATCGTTTTGGTCACTCAAGGGCTCTACAAGTGTACAATAGGGCCTAAATCTCATTCAAGCAAAATTTCTGTTCCAAAAGTCACCGGTTGCTCTTTTCATTTTGGGCCCCATTGTGCATTCAGACATAAGATTAGGGCCACAATGGGTATATTTCTGAAAACAGGACAAACAGGGGTATCCATTTTGGGGTGTAAGTCTTTATTCATATATGTGCTGTACAAAGAAAACGCTTTTAAAATGACAGAATTACCAAAAAAATGAAAATCAAAATTTTTTCCTTCTGCTTGGCTTAGATTCATTCAAAAACCGTGAAGTCAAAAAAGACATTGTACCCCTAGATAAATTCGTTAAGGGGTCTAGTTTTCAAAATGGGGTCACTTGTGGGCGTTCTCCATCGTTTTGGTCACTCAAGGGCTCTACAAGTGTACAATAGGGCCTAAATCTCATTCAAGCAAAATTTCTGTTCCAAAAGTCACCGGTTGCTCTTTTCATTTTGGGCCCCATTGTGCATTCAGACATAAGATTAGGGCCACAATGGGTATATTTCTGAAAACAGGACAAACAGGGGTATCCATTTTGGGGTGCAAGTCTTTATTCATATATGTGCTGTACAAGAAAAATCGCTTTTAAAATGACACAATTACCAAAAAAATGAAAATCGTAATTTTTTTCTTCTGCTTGGCTTAGATTCATTCAAAAACCGTGAAGTCAAAAAAGACATTGTACCCCTAGATAAATTCGTTAAGGGGTCTAGTTTTCAAAATGGGGTCACTTGTGGGCGTTCTCCATCGTTTTGGTCACTCAAGGGCTCTACAAGTGTACAATAGGGCCTAAATCTCATTCAAGCAAAATTTCTGTTCCAAAAGTCACCGGCTGCTCTTTTCATTTTGGGCCGCATTGTGGATTCAGACATAAGATTTGGGCCACAATGGGTATATTTCTGAAAACAGGACAAACAGGGGTATCCATTTTGCGGTGTAAGTCTTTATTCATATATGTGCTGTACAAAGAAAACGCTTTTAAAATGACAGAATTACCAAAAAAATGAAAATCGAAATTTTTTCCTTCTGCTTGGCTTAGATTCATTCAAAAACCGTGAAGTCAAAAAAGACATTGTACCCCTAGATAAATTCGTTAAGGGGTCTAGTTTTCAAAATGGGGTCACTTGTGGGCGTTCTCCATCGTTTGGGTCACTCAAGGGCTCTACAAGTGTACAATAGGGCCTAAATCTCATTCAAGCAAATTTTCTGTTCCAAAAGTCACCGGTTGCTCTTTTCATTTTGGGCCCCATTGTGCATTCAGACATATGATTAGGGCCACAATGGGTATATTTCTGAAAACAGGACAAACTGGGGTATCCATTTTGGGGTGCAAGTCTTTATTCATATATGTGCTGTACAAAGAAAACGCTTTTAAAATGACAGAATTACCCAAAAAATGAAAATCGTAATTTTTTTCCTTCTGCTTGGCTTAGATTCATTCAAAAACCGTGAAGTTAAAAAAGACATTGTACCCCTAGATAAATTCTTTAAGGGGTCTAGTTTTCAAAATGGGGTCACTTGTGGGGGTTCTCTATCGGTTTGGTCACTCAAGGGCTCTACAAGTGTACAATAGGGCCTAAGTCTCCTTCAAGCAAAATTTCTGTTCCAAAAGTCACTAGTTGCTCTTTTCATTTTTGGCCCCATTGTGCATTCAGACGTAAGATTAGGGCCATAATGGGTATATTTCTGAAAACAGGACAAACAGGGGTATCCATTTTGGGGTGCAAGTCTTTATTCATATATGTGCTGTACAAAAAAAATCGCTTTTAAAATGACAGAATTACCAAAAAAATGAAAATCGTAATTTTTTTCTTCTGCTTGGCTTAGATTCATTCAAAAACCGTGAAGTCAAAAAAGACATTGTACCCCTAGATAAATTCGTTAAGGGGTCTAGTTTTCAAAATGGGGTCACTTGTGGGCGTTCTCCATCATTTTGGTCACTCAAGGGCTCTACAAGTGTACAATAGGGCCTAAATCTCATTCAAGCAAAATTTCTGTTCCAAAAGTCACCGGTTGCTCTTTTCATTTTGGGCCCAATTGTGGATTCAGAAATAAGATTAGGGCCACAATGGGTATATTTCTGAAAACAGGACAAACAGGGGTATCCATTTTGGGGTGCAATTCTTTATTCATATATGTGCTGTACGAAGAAAATGCTTTTAAAATGACAGAATTACCCAAAAAATGAAATCGTAATTTTTTTCCTTCTGCTTGGCTTAGATTCATTCAAAAACCGTGAAGTCAAAAAAGACATTGTACCCCTAGATAAATTCTTTAAGGGGTCTAGTTTTCAAAATGGGGTCACTTGTGGGGGTTCCCTATCGGTTTGGTCACTCAAGGGCTCTACAAGTGTACAATAGGGCCTAAGTCTCCTTCAAGCAAAATTTCTGTTCCAAAAGTCACCAGTTGCTCTTTTCATTTTTGGCCCCATTGTGCATTCAGACGTAAGATTAGGGCCATAATGGGTATATTTCTGAAAACAGGACAAACAGGGGTATCCATTTTGGGGTGCAAGTCTTTATTCATATATGTGCTGTACAAGAAAAATCGCTTTTAAAATGACAGAATTACCAAAAAATGAAAATCGTAATTTTTTCCTTCTGCTTGGCTTAAATTCATTCAAAAACCGTGAAGTCAAAAAAGACATTCTACCCCTAGATAAATTCGTTAAGGGGTCTAGTTTTCAAAATGGGGTCACTTGTGGGCGTTCTCCATCATTTTGGTCACTCAAGGGCTCTACAAGTGTACAATAGGGCCTAAATCTCATTCAAGCAAAATTTCTGTTCCAAAAGTCACCAGTTGCTCTTTTCATTTTGGGCCCCATTGTGCATTCAGACATATGATTAGGGCCACAATCGGTATATTTCTGAAAACAGGACAAACAGGGGTATCCATTTTGGGGTGCAAGTCTTTATTCATATATGTGCTGTACAAAGAAAACGCTTTTAAAATGACAGAATTACCCAAAAAATGAAAATCGTAATTTTTTTCCTTCTGCTTGGCTTAGATTCATTCAAAAACCGTGAAGTCAAAAAAGACATTGTACCCCTAGATAAATTCGTTAAGGGGTCTAGTTTTCAAAATGGGGTCACTTGTGGGCGTTCTCCATCATTTTGGTCACTCAAGGGCTCTACAAGTGTATAATAGGGCCTAAATCTCATTCAAGCAAAATTTCTGTTCCAAAAGTCACCGGTTGCTCTTTTCATTTTGGGCCCAATTGTGGATTCAGACATAAGATTAGGGCCACAATGGGTATATTTCTGAAAACAGGACAAACAGGGGTATCCATTTTGGGGTGTAAGTCTTTATTCATATATGTGCTGTACAAAGAAAACGCTTTTAAAATGACAGAATTACCAAAAAAATGAAAATCAAAATTTTTTCCTTCTGCTTGGCTTAGATTCATTCAAAAACCGTGAAGTCAAAAAAGACATTGTACCCCTAGATAAATTCGTTAAGGGGTCTAGTTTTCAAAATGGGGTCACTTGTGGGCGTTCTCCATCGTTTTGGTCACTCAAGGGCTCTACAAGTGTACAATAGGGCCTAAATCTCATTCAAGCAAAATTTCTGTTCCAAAAGTCACCGGTTGCTCTTTTCATTTTGGGCCCCATTGTGCATTCAGACATAAGATTAGGGCCACAATGGGTATATTTCTGAAAACAGGACAAACAGGGGTATCCATTTTGGGGTGTAAGTCTTTATTCATATATGTGCTGTACAAAGAAAACGCTTTTAAAATGACAGAATTACCAAAAAAATGAAAATCAAAATTTTTTCCTTCTGCTTGGCTTAGATTCATTCAAAAACCGTGAAGTCAAAAAAGACATTGTACCCCTAGATAAATTCGTTAAGGGGTCTAGTTTTCAAAATGGGGTCACTTGTGGGCGTTCTCCATCGTTTTGGTCACTCAAGGGCTCTACAAGTGTACAATAGGGCCTAAATCTCATTCAAGCAAAATTTCTGTTCCAAAAGTCACCGGTTGCTCTTTTCATTTTGGGCCCCATTGTGCATTCAGACATAAGATTAGGGCCACAATGGGTATATTTCTGAAAACAGGACAAACAGGGGTATCCATTTTGGGGTGCAAGTCTTTATTCATATATGTGCTGTACAAGAAAAATCGCTTTTAAAATGACAGAATTACCAAAAAAATGAAAATCGTAATTTTTTCCTTCTGCTTGGCTTAGATTCATTCAAAAACCGTGAAGTCAAAAAAGACATTGTACCCCTAGATAAATTCGTTAAGGGGTCTAGTTTTCAAAATGGGGTCACTTGTGGGCGTTCTCCATCATTTTGGTCACTCAAGGGCTCTACAAGTGTACAATAGGGCCTAAATCTCATTCAAGCAAAATTTCTGTTCAAAAAGTCACCGGTTGCTCTTTTCATTTTGGGCCCCATTGTGCATTCAGACATATGATTAGGGCCACAATCGGTATATTTCTGAAAACAGGACAAACAGGGGTATCCATTTTGGGGTGCAAGTCTTTATTCATATATGTGCTGTACAAAGAAAATGCTTTTAAAATGACAGAATTACCCAAAAAATGAAAATCGTAATTTTTTTCCTTCTGCTTGGCTTAGATTCATTCAAAAACCGTGAAGTCAAAAAAGACATTGTACCCCTAGATAAATTCTTTAAGGGGTCTAGTTTTCAAAATGGGGTCACTTG
The DNA here is from genome assembly GCF_035609145.1 of Eleutherodactylus coqui. Lineage (NCBI taxonomy): Eukaryota > Metazoa > Chordata > Amphibia > Anura > Eleutherodactylidae > Eleutherodactylus > Eleutherodactylus coqui. Next base: position 118,751,731 of record NC_089839.1, on the reverse strand, counting down.
TGGGGGTTCTCTATTGGTTTGGTCACTCAAGGGCTCTACAAGTGTACAATAGGGCCTAAGTCTCCTTCAAGCAAAATTTCTGTTCCAAAAGTCACTAGTTGCTCTTTTCATTTTTGGCCCCATTGTGCATTCAGACGTAAGATTAGGGCCATAATGGGTATATTTCTGAAAACAGGACAAACAGGGGTATCCATTTTGGGGTGCAAGTCTTTATTCATATATGTGCTGTACAAAAAAAATCGCTTTTAAAATGACACAATTACCAAAAAAATGAAAATCGTAATTTTTTTCTTCTGCTTGGCTTAGATTCATTCAAAAACCGTGAAGTCAAAAAAGACATTGTACCCCTAGATAAATTCTTTAAGGGGTCTAGTTTTCAAAATGGGGTCACTTGTGGGGGTTCTCTATCGGTTTGGTCACTCTTGGGCTCTACAAGTGTACAATAGGGCCTAAGTCTCCTTCAAGCAAAATTTCTGTTCCAAAAGTCACCAGTTGCTCTTTTCATTTTTGGCCCCATTGTGCATTCAGACGTAAGATTAGGGCCATAATGGGTATATTTCTGAAAACAGGACAAACGGGTATCCATTTTGGGGTGCAAGTCTTTATTCATATATGTGCTGTACAAGAAAAATCGCTTTTAAAATGACAGAATTACCAAAAAAATGAAAATCGTAATTTTTTCCTTCTGCTTGGCTTAGATTCATTCAAAAACCGTGAAGTCAAAAAAGACATTGTACCCCTAGATAAATTCGTTAAGGGGTCTAGTTTTCAAAATGGGGTCACTTGTGGGCGTTCTCCATCATTTTGGTCACTCAAGGGCTCTACAAGTGTACAATAGGGCCTAAATCTCATTCAAGCAAAATTTCTGTTCCAAAAGTCACCGGTTGCTCTTTTCATTTTGGGCCCAATTGTGGATTCAGACATAAGATTAGGGCCACAATGGGTATATTTCTGAAAACAGGACAAACAGGGGTATCCATTTTGGGGTGCAAGTCTTTATTCATATATGTGCTGTACAAAGAAAACGCTTTTAAAATGACAGAATTACCCAAAAAATGAAAATCGTAATTTTTTTCCTTCTGCTTGGCTTAGATTCATTCAAAAACCGTGAAGTCAAAAAAGACATTGTACCCCTAGATAAATTCGTTAAGGGGTCTAGTTTTCAAAATGGGGTCACTTGTGGGCGTTCTCCATCGTTTTGGTCACTCAAGGGCTCTACAAGTGTACAATAGGGCCTAAATCTCATTCAAGCAAATTTTCTGTTCGAAAAGTCACCGGTTGCTCTTTTCATTTTGGGCCCCATTGTGCATTCAGACATATGATTAGGGCCACAATCGGTATATTTCTGAAAACAGGACAAACAGGGGTATCCATTTTGGGGTGCAAGTCTTTATTCATATATGTGCTGTACAAAGAAAATGCTTTTAAAATGACAGAATTACCCAAAAAATGAAAATCGTAATTTTTTTCCTTCTGCTTGGCTTAGATTCATTCAAAAACCGTGAAGTCAAAAAAGACATTGTACCCCTAGATAAATTCTTGAAGGGGTCTAGTTTTCAAAATGGGGTCACTTGTGGGCGTTCTCCATCATTTTGGTCACTCAAGGGCTCTACAAGTGTACAATAGGGCCTAAATCTCATTCAAGCAAAATTTCTGTTCCAAAAGTCACCGGTTGCTCTTTTCATTTTGGGCCCAATTGTGGATTCAGACATAAGATTAGGGCCACAATGGGTATATTTCTGAAAACAGGACAAACAGGGGTATCCATTTTGGGGTGTAAGTCTTTATTCATATATGTGCTGTACAAAGAAAACGCTTTTAAAATGACAGAATTACCAAAAAAATGAAAATCAAAATTTTTTCCTTCTGCTTGGCTTAGATTCATTCAAAAACCGTGAAGTCAAAAAAGACATTGTACCCCTAGATAAATTCGTTAAGGGGTCTAGTTTTCAAAATGGGGTCACTTGTGGGCATTCTCCATCGTTTTGGTCACTCAAGGGCTCTACAAGTGTACAATAGGGCCTAAATCTCATTCAAGCAAAATTTCTGTTCGAAAAGTCACCGGTTGCTCTTTTCATTTTGGGCCCCATTGTGCATTCAGACATAAGATTAGGGCCACAATGGGTATATTTCTGAAAACAGGACAAACAGGGGTATCCATTTTGGGGTGCAAGTCTTTATTCATATATGTGCTGTACGAAGAAAATGCTTTTAAAATGACAGAATTACCCAAAAAATGAAAATCGTAATTTTTTTCCTTCTGCTTGGCTTAGATTCATTCAAAAACCGTGAAGTCAAAAAAGACATTGTACCCCTAGATAAATTCTTTAAGGGGTCTAGTTTTCAAAATGGGGTCACTTGTGGGGGTTCTCTATCGGTTTGGTCACTCAAGGGCTCTACAAGTGTTCAATAGGGCCTAAGTCTCCTTCAAGCAAAATTTCTGTTCCAAAAGTCACCAGTTGCTCTTTTCATTTTTGGCCCCATTGTGCATTCAGACGTAAGATTAGGGCCATAATGGGTATATTTCTGAAAACAGGACAAACGGGTATCCATTTTGGGGTGCAAGTCTTTATTCATATATGTGCTGTACAAGAAAAATCGCTTTTAAAATGACAGAATTACCAAAAAAATGAAAATCGTAATTTTTTCCTTCTGCTTGGCTTAAATTCATTCAAAAACCGTGAAGTCAAAAAAGACATTGTACCCCTAGATAAATTCGTTAAGGGGTCTAGTTTTCAAAATGGGGTCACTTGTGGGCGTTCTCCATCATTTTGGTCACTCAAGGGCTCTACAAGTGTACAATAGGGCCTAAATCTCATTCAAGCAAAATTTCTGTTCCAAAAGTCACCGGTTGCTCTTTTCATTTTGGGCCCCATTGTGCATTCAGACATATGATTAGGGCCACAATCGGTATATTTCTGAAAACAGGACAAACAGGGGTATCCATTTTGGGGTGCAAGTCTTTATTCATATATGTGCTGTACAAAGAAAATGCTTTTAAAATGACAGAATTACCCAAAAAATGAAAATCGTAATTTTTTTCCTTCTGCTTGGCTTAGATTCATTCAAAAACCGTGAAGTCAAAAAAGACATTGTACCCCTAGATAAATTCTTTAAGGGGTCTGGTTTTCAAAATGGGGTCACTTGTGGGGGTTCTCTATTGGTTTGGTCACTCAAGGGCTCTACAAGTGTACAATAGGGCCTAAGTCTCCTTCAAGCAAAATTTCTGTTCCAAAAGTCACCAGTTGCTCTTTTCATTTTGGGCCCAAATGTGGATTCAGACATAAGATTAGGGCCACAATGGGTATATTTCTGAAAACAGGACAAACAGGGGTATCCATTTTGGGGTGTAAGTCTTTATTCATATATGTGCTGTACAAAGAAAACGCTTTTAAAATGACAGAATTACCAAAAAAATGAAAATCAAAATTTTTTCCTTCTGCTTGGCTTAGATTCATTCAAAAACCGTGAAGTCGAAAAAGACATTGTACCCCTAGATAAATTCGTTAAGGGGTCTAGTTTTCAAAATGGGGTCACTTGTGGGCGTTCTCCATCGTTTTGGTCACTGAAGGGCTCTACAAGTGTACAATAGGGCCTAAATCTCATTCAAGCAAATTTTCTGTTCGAAAAGTCACCGGTTGCTCTTTTCATTTTGGGCCCCATTGTGCATTCAGACATAAGATTAGGGCCACAATGGGTATATTTCTGAAAACAGGACAAACAGGGGTATCCATTTTGGGGTGCAAGTCTTTATTCATATATGTGCTGTACAAAGAAAACGCTTTTAAAATGACAGAATTACCCAAAAAATGAAAATCGTAATTTTTTTCCTTCTGCTTGGCTTAGATTCATTCAAAAACCGTGAAGTCAAAAAAGACATTGTACCCCTAGATAAATTCGTTAAGGGGTCTAGTTTTCAAAATGGGGTCACTTGTGGGCGTTCTCCATCATTTTGGTCACTCAAGGGCTCTACAAGTGTATAATAGGGCCTAAATCTCATTCAAGCAAAATTTCTGTTCCAAAAGTCACCGGTTGCTCTTTTCATTTTGGGCCCAATTGTGGATTCAGACATAAGATTAGGGCCACAATGGGTATATTTCTGAAAACAGGACAAACAGGGGTATCCATTTTGGGGTGTAAGTCTTTATTCATATATGTGCTGTACAAAGAAAACGCTTTTAAAATGACAGAATTACCAAAAAAATGAAAATCAAAATTTTTTCCTTCTGCTTGGCTTAGATTCATTCAAAAACCGTGAAGTCAAAAAAGACATTGTACCCCTAGATAAATTCGTTAAGGGGTCTAGTTTTCAAAATGGGGTCACTTGTGGGCGTTCTCCATCGTTTTGGTCACTCAAGGGCTCTACAAGTGTACAATAGGGCCTAAATCTCATTCAAGCAAAATTTCTGTTCCAAAAGTCACCGGTTGCTCTTTTCATTTTGGGCCCCATTGTGCATTCAGACATAAGATTAGGGCCACAATGGGTATATTTCTGAAAACAGGACAAACAGGGGTATCCATTTTGGGGTGTAAGTCTTTATTCATATATGTGCTGTACAAAGAAAACGCTTTTAAAATGACAGAATTACCAAAAAAATGAAAATCAAAATTTTTTCCTTCTGCTTGGCTTAGATTCATTCAAAAACCGTGAAGTCAAAAAAGACATTGTACCCCTAGATAAATTCGTTAAGGGGTCTAGTTTTCAAAATGGGGTCACTTGTGGGCGTTCTCCATCGTTTTGGTCACTCAAGGGCTCTACAAGTGTACAATAGGGCCTAAATCTCATTCAAGCAAAATTTCTGTTCCAAAAGTCACCGGTTGCTCTTTTCATTTTGGGCCCCATTGTGCATTCAGACATAAGATTAGGGCCACAATGGGTATATTTCTGAAAACAGGACAAACAGGGGTATCCATTTTGGGGTGCAAGTCTTTATTCATATATGTGCTGTACAAGAAAAATCGCTTTTAAAATGACACAATTACCAAAAAAATGAAAATCGTAATTTTTTTCTTCTGCTTGGCTTAGATTCATTCAAAAACCGTGAAGTCAAAAAAGACATTGTACCCCTAGATAAATTCGTTAAGGGGTCTAGTTTTCAAAATGGGGTCACTTGTGGGCGTTCTCCATCGTTTTGGTCACTCAAGGGCTCTACAAGTGTACAATAGGGCCTAAATCTCATTCAAGCAAAATTTCTGTTCCAAAAGTCACCGGCTGCTCTTTTCATTTTGGGCCGCATTGTGGATTCAGACATAAGATTTGGGCCACAATGGGTATATTTCTGAAAACAGGACAAACAGGGGTATCCATTTTGCGGTGTAAGTCTTTATTCATATATGTGCTGTACAAAGAAAACGCTTTTAAAATGACAGAATTACCAAAAAAATGAAAATCGAAATTTTTTCCTTCTGCTTGGCTTAGATTCATTCAAAAACCGTGAAGTCAAAAAAGACATTGTACCCCTAGATAAATTCGTTAAGGGGTCTAGTTTTCAAAATGGGGTCACTTGTGGGCGTTCTCCATCGTTTGGGTCACTCAAGGGCTCTACAAGTGTACAATAGGGCCTAAATCTCATTCAAGCAAATTTTCTGTTCCAAAAGTCACCGGTTGCTCTTTTCATTTTGGGCCCCATTGTGCATTCAGACATATGATTAGGGCCACAATGGGTATATTTCTGAAAACAGGACAAACTGGGGTATCCATTTTGGGGTGCAAGTCTTTATTCATATATGTGCTGTACAAAGAAAACGCTTTTAAAATGACAGAATTACCCAAAAAATGAAAATCGTAATTTTTTTCCTTCTGCTTGGCTTAGATTCATTCAAAAACCGTGAAGTTAAAAAAGACATTGTACCCCTAGATAAATTCTTTAAGGGGTCTAGTTTTCAAAATGGGGTCACTTGTGGGGGTTCTCTATCGGTTTGGTCACTCAAGGGCTCTACAAGTGTACAATAGGGCCTAAGTCTCCTTCAAGCACAATTTCTGTTCCAAAAGTCACTAGTTGCTCTTTTCATTTTTGGCCCCATTGTGCATTCAGACGTAAGATTAGGGCCATAATGGGTATATTTCTGAAAACAGGACAAACAGGGGTATCCATTTTGGGGTGCAAGTCTTTATTCATATATGTGCTGTACAAAAAAAATCGCTTTTAAAATGACACAATTACCAAAAAAATGAAAATCGTAATTTTTTTCTTCTGCTTGGCTTAGATTCATTCAAAAACCGTGAAGTCAAAAAAGACATTGTACCCCTAGATAAATTCGTTAAGGGGTCTAGTTTTCAAAATGGGGTCACTTGTGGGCGTTCTCCATCATTTTGGTCACTCAAGGGCTCTACAAGTGTACAATAGGGCCTAAATCTCATTCAAGCAAAATTTCTGTTCCAAAAGTCACCGGTTGCTCTTTTCATTTTGGGCCCAATTGTGGATTCAGAAATAAGATTAGGGCCACAATGGGTATATTTCTGAAAACAGGACAAACAGGGGTATCCATTTTGGGGTGCAATTCTTTATTCATATATGTGCTGTACGAAGAAAATGCTTTTAAAATGACAGAATTACCCAAAAAATGAAATCGTAATTTTTTTCCTTCTGCTTGGCTTAGATTCATTCAAAAACCGTGAAGTCAAAAAAGACATTGTACCCCTAGATAAATTCTTTAAGGGGTCTAGTTTTCAAAATGGGGTCACTTGTGGGGGTTCCCTATCGGTTTGGTCACTCAAGGGCTCTACAAGTGTACAATAGGGCCTAAGTCTCCTTCAAGCAAAATTTCTGTTCCAAAAGTCACCAGTTGCTCTTTTCATTTTTGGCCCCATTGTGCATTCAGACGTAAGATTAGGGCCATAATGGGTATATTTCTGAAAACAGGACAAACAGGGGTATCCATTTTGGGGTGCAAGTCTTTATTCATATATGTGCTGTACAAGAAAAATCGCTTTTAAAATGACAGAATTACCAAAAAATGAAAATCGTAATTTTTTCCTTCTGCTTGGCTTAAATTCATTCAAAAACCGTGAAGTCAAAAAAGACATTCTACCCCTAGATAAATTCGTTAAGGGGTCTAGTTTTCAAAATGGGGTCACTTGTGGGCGTTCTCCATCATTTTGGTCACTCAAGGGCTCTACAAGTGTACAATAGGGCCTAAATCTCATTCAAGCAAAATTTCTGTTCCAAAAGTCACCAGTTGCTCTTTTCATTTTGGGCCCCATTGTGCATTCAGACATATGATTAGGGCCACAATCGGTATATTTCTGAAAACAGGACAAACAGGGGTATCCATTTTGGGGTGCAAGTCTTTATTCATATATGTGCTGTACAAAGAAAACGCTTTTAAAATGACAGAATTACCCAAAAAATGAAAATCGTAATTTTTTTCCTTCTGCTTGGCTTAGATTCATTCAAAAACCGTGAAGTCAAAAAAGACATTGTACCCCTAGATAAATTCGTTAAGGGGTCTAGTTTTCAAAATGGGGTCACTTGTGGGCGTTCTCCATCATTTTGGTCACTCAAGGGCTCTACAAGTGTATAATAGGGCCTAAATCTCATTCAAGCAAAATTTCTGTTCCAAAAGTCACCGGTTGCTCTTTTCATTTTGGGCCCAATTGTGGATTCAGACATAAGATTAGGGCCACAATGGGTATATTTCTGAAAACAGGACAAACAGGGGTATCCATTTTGGGGTGTAAGTCTTTATTCATATATGTGCTGTACAAAGAAAACGCTTTTAAAATGACAGAATTACCAAAAAAATGAAAATCAAAATTTTTTCCTTCTGCTTGGCTTAGATTCATTCAAAAACCGTGAAGTCAAAAAAGACATTGTACCCCTAGATAAATTCGTTAAGGGGTCTAGTTTTCAAAATGGGGTCACTTGTGGGCGTTCTCCATCGTTTTGGTCACTCAAGGGCTCTACAAGTGTACAATAGGGCCTAAATCTCATTCAAGCAAAATTTCTGTTCCAAAAGTCACCGGTTGCTCTTTTCATTTTGGGCCCCATTGTGCATTCAGACATAAGATTAGGGCCACAATGGGTATATTTCTGAAAACAGGACAAACAGGGGTATCCATTTTGGGGTGTAAGTCTTTATTCATATATGTGCTATACAAAGAAAACGCTTTTAAAATGACAGAATTACCAAAAAAATGAAAATCAAAATTTTTTCCTTCTGCTTGGCTTAGATTCATTCAAAAACCGTGAAGTCAAAAAAGACATTGTACCCCTAGATAAATTCGTTAAGGGGTCTAGTTTTCAAAATGGGGTCACTTGTGGGCGTTCTCCATCGTTTTGGTCACTCAAGGGCTCTACAAGTGTACAATAGGGCCTAAATCTCATTCAAGCAAAATTTCTGTTCCAAAAGTCACCGGTTGCTCTTTTCATTTTGGGCCCCATTGTGCATTCAGACATAAGATTAGGGCCACAATGGGTATATTTCTGAAAACAGGACAAACAGGGGTATCCATTTTGGGGTGCAAGTCTTTATTCATATATGTGCTGTACAAGAAAAATCGCTTTTAAAATGACACAATTACCAAAAAAATGAAAATCGTAATTTTTTTCTTCTGCTTGGCTTAGATTCATTCAAAAACCGTGAAGTCAAAAAAGACATTGTACCCCTAGATAAATTCGTTAAGGGGTCTAGTTTTCAAAATGGGGTCACTTGTGGGCGTTCTCCATCGTTTTGGTCACTCAAGGGCTCTACAAGTGTACAATAGGGCCTAAATCTCATTCAAGCAAAATTTCTGTTCCAAAAGTCACCGGTTGCTCTTTTCATTTTGGGCCGCATTGTGGATTCAGACATAAGATTTGGGCCACAATGGGTATATTTCTGAAAACAGGACAAACAGGGGTATCCATTTTGCGGTGTAAGTCTTTATTCATATATGTGCTGTACAAAGAAAACGCTTTTAAAATGACAGAATTACCAAAAAAATGAAAATCGAAATTTTTTCCTTCTGCTTGGCTTAGATTCATTCAAAAACCGTGAAGTCAAAAAAGACATTGTACCCCTAGATAAATTCGTTAAGGGGTCTAGTTTTCAAAATGGGGTCACTTGTGGGCGTTCTCCATCGTTTTGGTCACTCAAGGGCTCTACAAGTGTACAATAGGGCCTAAATCTCATTCAAGCAAATTTTCTGTTCCAAAAGTCACCGGTTGCTCTTTTCATTTTGGGCCCCATTGTGCATTCAGACATATGATTAGGGCCACAATGGGTATATTTCTGAAAACAGGACAAACAGGGGTATCCATTTTGGGGTGCAAGTCTTTATTCATATATGTGCTGTACAAAAAAAATCGCTTTTAAAATGACAGAATTACCAAAAAAATGAAAATCGTAATTTTTTTCTTCTGCTTGGCTTAGATTCATTCAAAAACCGTGAAGTCAAAAAAGACATTGTACCCCTAGATAAATTCGTTAAGGGGTCTAGTTTTCAAAATGGGGTCACTTGTGGGCGTTCTCCATCATTTTGGTCACTCAAGGGCTCTACAAGTGTACAATAGGGCCTAAATCTCATTCAAGCAAAATTTCTGTTCCAAAAGTCACCGGTTGCTCTTTTCATTTTGGGCCCAATTGTGGATTCAGAAATAAGATTAGGGCCACAATGGGTATATTTCTGAAAACAGGACAAACAGGGGTATCCATTTTGGGGTGCAAGTCTTTATTCATATATGTGCTGTACGAAGAAAATGCTTTTAAAATGACAGAATTACCCAAAAAATGAAAATCGTAATTTTTTTCCTTCTGCTTGGCTTAGATTCATTCAAAAACCGTGAAGTCAAAAAAGACATTGTACCCCTAGATAAATTCGTTAAGGGGTCTAGTTTTCAAAATGGGGTCACTTGTGGGCGTTCTCCATCGTTTTGGTCACTCAAGGGCTCTACAAGTGTACAATAGGGCCTAAATCTCATTCAAGCAAAATTTCTGTTCCAAAAGTCACCGGTTGCTCTTTTCATTTTGGGCCCCATTGTGCATTCAGACATAAGATTAGGGCCACAATGGGTATATTTCTGAAAACAGGACAAACAGGGGTATCCATTTTGGGGTGTAAGTCTTTATTCATATATGTGCTGTACAAAGAAAACGCTTTTAAAATGACAGAATTACCAAAAAAATGAAAATCAAAATTTTTTCCTTCTGCTTGGCTTAGATTCATTCAAAAACCGTGAAGTCAAAAAAGACATTGTACCCCTAGATAAATTCGTTAAGGGGTCTAGTTTTCAAAATGGGGTCACTTGTGGGCGTTCTCCATCGTTTTGGTCACTCAAGGGCTCTACAAGTGTACAATAGGGCCTAAATCTCATTCAAGCAAAATTTCTGTTCCAAAAGTCACCGGTTGCTCTTTTCATTTTGGGCCCCATTGTGCATTCAGACATAAGATTAGGGCCACAATGGGTATATTTCTGAAAACAGGACAAACAGGGGTATCCATTTTGGGGTGCAAGTCTTTATTCATATATGTGCTGTACAAGAAAAATCGCTTTTAAAATGACACAATTACCAAAAAAATGAAAATCGTAATTTTTTTCTTCTGCTTGGCTTAGATTCATTCAAAAACCGTGAAGTCAAAAAAGACATTGTACCCCTAGATAAATTCGTTAAGGGGTCTAGTTTTCAAAATGGGGTCACTTGTGGGCGTTCTCCATCGTTTTGGTCACTCAAGGGCTCTACAAGTGTACAATAGGGCCTAAATCTCATTCAAGCAAAATTTCTGTTCCAAAAGTCATCGGCTGCTCTTTTCATTTTGGGCCGCATTGTGGATTCAGACATAAGATTTGGGCCACAATGGGTATATTTCTGAAAACAGGACAAACAGGGGTATCCATTTTGCGGTGTAAGTCTTTATTCATATATGTGCTGTACAAAGAAAACGCTTTTAAAATGACAGAATTACCAAAAAAATGAAAATCGAAATTTTTTCCTTCTGCTTGGCTTAGATTCATTCAAAAACCGTGAAGTCAAAAAAGACATTGTACCCCTAGATAAATTCGTTAAGGGGTCTAGTTTTCAAAATGGGGTCACTTGTGGGCGTTCTCCATCGTTTGGGTCACTCAAGGGCTCTACAAGTGTACAATAGGGCCTAAATCTCATTCAAGCAAATTTTCTGTTCCAAAAGTCACCGGTTGCTCTTTTCATTTTGGGCCCCATTGTGCATTCAGACATATGATTAGGGCCACAATGGGTATATTTCTGAAAACAGGACAAACTGGGGTATCCATTTTGGGGTGCAAGTCTTTATTCATATATGTGCTGTACAAAGAAAACGCTTTTAAAATGACAGAATTACCCAAAAAATGAAAATCGTAATTTTTTTCCTTCTGCTTGGCTTAGATTCATTCAAAAACCGTGAAGTTAAAAAAGACATTGTACCCCTAGATAAATTCTTTAAGGGGTCTAGTTTTCAAAATGGGGTCACTTGTGGGGGTTCTCTATCGGTTTGGTCACTCAAGGGCTCTACAAGTGTACAATAGGGCCTAAGTCTCCTTCAAGCAAAATTTCTGTTCCAAAAGTCACTAGTTGCTCTTTTCATTTTTGGCCCCATTGTGCATTCAGACGTAAGATTAGGGCCATAATGGGTATATTTCTGAAAACAGGACAAACAGGGGTATCCATTTTGGGGTGCAAGTCTTTATTCATATATGTGCTGTACAAAAAAAATCGCTTTTAAAATGACAGAATTACCAAAAAAATGAAAATCGTAATTTTTTTCTTCTGCTTGGCTTAGATTCATTCAAAAACCGTGAAGTCAAAAAAGACATTGTACCCCTAGATAAATTCGTTAAGGGGTCTAGTTTTCAAAATGGGGTCACTTGTGGGCGTTCTCCATCATTTTGGTCACTCAAGGGCTCTACAAGTGTACAATAGGGCCTAAATCTCATTCAAGCAAAATTTCTGTTCCAAAAGTCACCGGTTGCTCTTTTCATTTTGGGCCCAATTGTGGATTCAGAAATAAGATTAGGGCCACAATGGGTATATTTCTGAAAACAGGACAAACAGGGGTATCCATTTTGGGGTGCAATTCTTTATTCATATATGTGCTGTACGAAGAAAATGCTTTTAAAATGACAGAATTACCCAAAAAATGAAATCGTAATTTTTTTCCTTCTGCTTGGCTTAGATTCATTCAAAAACCGTGAAGTCAAAAAAGACATTGTACCCCTAGATAAATTCTTTAAGGGGTCTAGTTTTCAAAATGGGGTCACTTGTGGGGGTTCCCTATCGGTTTGGTCACTCAAGGGCTCTACAAGTGTACAATAGGGCCTAAGTCTCCTTCAAGCAAAATTTCTGTTCCAAAAGTCACCAGTTGCTCTTTTCATTTTTGGCCCCATTGTGCATTCAGACGTAAGATTAGGGCCATAATGGGTATATTTCTGAAAACAGGACAAACAGGGGTATCCATTTTGGGGTGCAAGTCTTTATTCATATATGTGCTGTACAAGAAAAATCGCTTTTAAAATGACAGAATTACCAAAAAATGAAAATCGTAATTTTTTCCTTCTGCTTGGCTTAAATTCATTCAAAAACCGTGAAGTCAAAAAAGACATTGTACCCCTAGATAAATTCGTTAAGGGGTCTAGTTTTCAAAATGGGGTCACTTGTGGGCGTTCTCCATCATTTTGGTCACTCAAGGGCTCTACAAGTGTACAATAGGGCCTAAATCTCATTCAAGCAAAATTTCTGTTCCAAAAGTCACCAGTTGCTCTTTTCATTTTGGGCCCCATTGTGCATTCAGACATATGATTAGGGCCACAATCGGTATATTTCTGAAAACAGGACAAACAGGGGTATCCATTTTGGGGTGCAAGTCTTTATTCATATATGTGCTGTACAAAGAAAACGCTTTTAAAATGACAGAATTACCCAAAAAATGAAAATCGTAATTTTTTTCCTTCTGCTTGGCTTAGATTCATTCAAAAACCGTGAAGTCAAAAAAGACATTGTACCCCTAGATAAATTCGTTAAGGGGTCTAGTTTTCAAAATGGGGTCACTTGTGGGCGTTCTCCATCATTTTGGTCACTCAAGGGCTCTACAAGTGTATAATAGGGCCTAAATCTCATTCAAGCAAAATTTCTGTTCCAAAAGTCACCGGTTGCTCTTTTCATTTTGGGCCCAATTGTGGATTCAGACATAAGATTAGGGCCACAATGGGTATATTTCTGAAAACAGGACAAACAGGGGTATCCATTTTGGGGTGTAAGTCTTTATTCATATATGTGCTGTACAAAGAAAACGCTTTTAAAATGACAGAATTACCAAAAAAATGAAAATCAAAATTTTTTCCTTCTGCTTGGCTTAGATTCATTCAAAAACCGTGAAGTCAAAAAAGACATTGTACCCCTAGATAAATTCGTTAAGGGGTCTAGTTTTCAAAATGGGGTCACTTGTGGGCGTTCTCCATCGTTTTGGTCACTCAAGGGCTCTACAAGTGTACAATAGGGCCTAAATCTCATTCAAGCAAAATTTCTGTTCCAAAAGTCACCGGTTGCTCTTTTCATTTTGGGCCCCATTGTGCATTCAGACATAAGATTAGGGCCACAATGGGTATATTTCTGAAAACAGGACAAACAGGGGTATCCATTTTGGGGTGTAAGTCTTTATTCATATATGTGCTGTACAAAGAAAACGCTTTTAAAATGACAGAATTACCAAAAAAATGAAAATCAAAATTTTTTCCTTCTGCTTGGCTTAGATTCATTCAAAAACCGTGAAGTCAAAAAAGACATTGTACCCCTAGATAAATTCGTTAAGGGGTCTAGTTTTCAAAATGGGGTCACTTGTGGGCGTTCTCCATCGTTTTGGTCACTCAAGGGCTCTACAAGTGTACAATAGGGCCTAAATCTCATTCAAGCAAAATTTCTGTTCCAAAAGTCACCGGTTGCTCTTTTCATTTTGGGCCCCATTGTGCATTCAGACATAAGATTAGGGCCACAATGGGTATATTTCTGAAAACAGGACAAACAGGGGTATCCATTTTGGGGTGCAAGTCTTTATTCATATATGTGCTGTACAAGAAAAATCGCTTTTAAAATGACACAATTACCAAAAAAATGAAAATCGTAATTTTTTTCTTCTGCTTGGCTTAGATTCATTCAAAAACCGTGAAGTCAAAAAAGACATTGTACCCCTAGATAAATTCGTTAAGGGGTCTAGTTTTCAAAATGGGGTCACTTGTGGGCGTTCTCCATCGTTTTGGTCACTCAAGGGCTCTACAAGTGTACAATAGGGCCTAAATCTCATTCAAGCAAAATTTCTGTTCCAAAAGTCACCGGTTGCTCTTTTCATTTTGGGCCGCATTGTGGATTCAGACATAAGATTTGGGCCACAATGGGTATATTTCTGAAAACAGGACAAACAGGGGTATCCATTTTGCGGTGTAAGTCTTTATTCATATATGTGCTGTACAAAGAAAACGCTTTTAAAATGACAGAATTACCAAAAAAATGAAAATCGAAATTTTTTCCTTCTGCTTGGCTTAGATTCATTCAAAAACCGTGAAGTCAAAAAAGACATTGTACCCCTAGATAAATTCGTTAAGGGGTCTAGTTTTCAAAATGGGGTCACTTGTGGGCGTTCTCCATCGTTTTGGTCACTCAAGGGCTCTACAAGTGTACAATAGGGCCTAAATCTCATTCAAGCAAATTTTCTGTTCCAAAAGTCACCGGTTGCTCTTTTCATTTTGGGCCCCATTGTGCATTCAGACATATGATTAGGGCCACAATGGGTATATTTCTGAAAACAGGACAAACAGGGGTATCCATTTTGGGGTGCAAGTCTTTATTCATATATGTGCTGTACAAAAAAAATCGCTTTTAAAATGACAGAATTACCAAAAAAATGAAAATCGTAATTTTTTTCTTCTGCTTGGCTTAGATTCATTCAAAAACCGTGAAGTCAAAAAAGACATTGTACCCCTAGATAAATTCGTTAAGGGGTCTAGTTTTCAAAATGGGGTCACTTGTGGGCGTTCTCCATCATTTTGGTCACTCAAGGGCTCTACAAGTGTACAATAGGGCCTAAATCTCATTCAAGCAAAATTTCTGTTCCAAAAGTCACCGGTTGCTCTTTTCATTTTGGGCCCAATTGTGGATTCAGAAATAAGATTAGGGCCACAATCGGTATATTTCTGAAAACAGGACAAACAGGGGTATCCATTTTGGGGTGCAAGTCTTTATTCATATATGTGCTGTACGAAGAAAATGCTTTTAAAATGACAGAATTACCCAAAAAATGAAAATCGTAATTTTTTTCCTTCTGCTTGGCTTAGATTCATTCAAAAACCGTGAAGTCAAAAAAGACATTGTACCCCTAGATAAATTCTTTAAGGGGTCTAGTTTTCAAAATGGGGTCACTTGTGGGGGTTCTCTATCGGTTTGGTCACTCAAGGGCTCTACAAGTGTACAATAGGGCCTAAGTCTCCTTCAAGCAAAATTTCTGTTCCAAAAGTCACCAGTTGCTCTTTTCATTTTTGGCCCCATTGTGCATTCAGACGTAAGATTAGGGCCATAATGGGTATATTTCTGAAAACAGGACAAACAGGGGTATCCATTTTGGGGTGCAAGTCTTTATTCATATATGTGCTGTACAAGAAAAATCGCTTTTAAAATGACAGAATTACCAAAAAATGAAAATCGTAATTTTTACCTTCTGCTTGGCTTAAATTCATTCAAAAACCGTGAAGTCAAAAAAGACATTGTACCCCTAGATAAATTCGTTAAGGGGTCTAGTTTTCAAAATGGGGTCACTTGTGGGCGTTCTCCATCATTTTGGTCACTCAAGGGCTCTACAAGTGTACAATAGGGCCTAAATCTCATTCAAGCAAAATTTCTGTTCCAAAAGTCATCGGTTGCTCTTTTCATTTTGGGCCCCATTGTGCATTCAGACATATGATTAGGGCCACAATGGGTATATTTCTGAAAACAGGACAAACAGGGGTATCCATTTTGGGGTGCAAGTCTTTATTCATATATGTGCTGTACAAAGAAAATGCTTTTAAAATGACAGAATTACCCAAAAAATGAAAATCGTAATTTTTTTCCTTCTGCTTGGCTTAGATTCATTCAAAAACCGTGAAGTCAAAAAAGACATTGTACCCCTATATAAATTCTTTAAGGGGTCTGGTTTTCAAAATGGGGTCACTTGTGGGGGTTCTCTATTGGTTTGGTCACTCAAGGGCTCTACAAGTGTACAATAGGGCCTAAGTCTCCTTCAAGCAAAATTTCTGTTCCAAAAGTCACCAGTTGCTCTTTTCATTTTGGGCCCAAATGTGGATTCAGACATAAGATTAGGGCCACAATGGGTATATTTCTGAAAACAGGACAAACAGGGATATCCATTTTGGGGTGTAAGTCTTTATTCATATATGTGCTGTACAAAGAAAACGCTTTTAAAATGACAGAATTACCAAAAAAATGAAAATCAAAATTTTTTCCTTCTGCTTGGCTTAGATTCATTCAAAAACCGTGAAGTCGAAAAAGACATTGTACCCCTAGATAAATTCGTTAAGGGGTCTAGTTTTCAAAATGGGGTCACTTGTGGGCGTTCTCCATCGTTTTGGTCACTGAAGGGCTCTACAAGTGTACAATAGGGCCTAAATCTCATTCAAGCAAATTTTCTGTTCGAAAAGTCACCGGTTGCTCTTTTCATTTTGGGCCCCATTGTGCATTCAGACATAAGATTAGGGCCACAATGGGTATATTTCTGAAAACAGGACAAACAGGGGTATCCATTTTGAGGTGCAAGTCTTTTTTTCATATATGTGCTGTACAAAGAAAACACTTTTAAAATGACAGAATTACCCAAAAAATGAAAATCGTAATTTTTTTCCTTCTGCTTGGCTTAGATTCATTCAAAAACCGTGAAGTCAAAAAAGACATTGTACCCCTAGATAAATTCTTTAAGGGGTCTAGTTTTCAAAATGGGGTCACTTGTGGGGGTTCTCTATTGGTTTGGTCACTCAAGAGCTCTACAAGTGTACAATAGGGCCTAAGTCTCCTTCAAGCAAAATTTCTGTTCCAAAAGTCACTAGTTGCTCTTTTCATTTTTGGCCCCATTGTGCATTCAGACGTAAGATTAGGGCCATAATGGGTATATTTCTGAAAACAGGACAAACAGGGGTATCCATTTTGGGGTGCAAGTCTTTATTCATATATGTGCTGTACAAGAAAAAATCGCTTTTAAAATGACACAATTACCAAAAAAATGAAAATCGTAATTTTTTTCTTCTGCTTGGCTTAGATTCATTCAAAAACCGTGAAGTCAAAAAAGACATTGTACCCCTAGATAAATTCGTTAAGGGGTCTAGTTTTCAAAATGGGGTCACTTGTGGGCGTTCTCCATCATTTTGGACACTCAAGGGCTCTACAAGTGTATAATAGGGCCTAAATCTCATTCAAGCAAAATTTCTGTTCCAAAAGTCACCGGTTGCTCTTTTCATTTTGGGCCCAATTGTGGATTCAGACATAAGATTAGGGCCACAATGGGTATATTTCTGAAAACAGGACAAACAGGGGTATCCATTTTGGGGTGTAAGTCTTTATTCATATATGTGCTGTACAAAGAAAACGCTTTTAAAATGACAGAATTACCAAAAAAATGAAAATCAAAATTTTTTCCTTCTGCTTGGCTTAGATTCATTCAAAAACCGTGAAGTCAAAAAAGACATTGTACCCCTAGATAAATTCGTTAAGGGGTCTAGTTTTCAAAATGGGGTCACTTGTGGGCGTTCTCCATCGTTTTGGTCACTCAAGGGCTCTACAAGTGTACAATAGGGCCTAAATCTCATTCAAGCAAAATTTCTGTTCCAAAAGTCACCGGTTGCTCTTTTCATTTTGGGCCCCATTGTGCATTCAGACATAAGATTAGGGCCACAATGGGTATATTTCTGAAAACAGGACAAACAGGGGTATCCATTTTGGGGTGCAAGTCTTTATTCATATATGTGCTGTACAAGAAAAATCGCTTTTAAAATGACACAATTACCAAAAAAATGAAAATCGTAATTTTTTTCTTCTGCTTGGCTTAGATTCATTCAAAAACCGTGAAGTCAAAAAAGACATTGTACCCCTAGATAAATTCGTTAAGGGGTCTAGTTTTCAAAATGGGGTCACTTGTGGGCGTTCTCCATCGTTTTCGTCACTCAAGGGCTCTACAAGTGTACAATAGGGCCTAAATCTCATTCAAGCAAAATTTCTGTTCCAAAAGTCACCGGTTGCTCTTTTCATTTTGGGCCGCATTGTGGATTCAGACATAAGATTTGGGCCACAATGGGTATATTTCTGAAAACAGGACAAACAGGGGTATCCATTTTGCGGTGTAAGTCTTTATTCATATATGTGCTGTACAAAGAAAACGCTTTTAAAATGACAGAATTACCAAAAAAATGAAAATCGAAATTTTTTCCTTCTGCTTGGCTTAGATTCATTCAAAAACCGTGAAGTCAAAAAAGACATTGTACCCCTAGATAAACTCGTTAAGGGGTCTAGTTTTCAAAATGGGGTCACTTGTGGGCGTTCTCCATCGTTTTGGTCACTCAAGGGCTCTACAAGTGTACAATAGGGCCTAAATCTCATTCAAGCAAATTTTCTGTTCGAAAAGTCACCGGTTGCTCTTTTCATTTTGGGCCCCATTGTGCATTCAGACATATGATTAGGGCCACAATGGGTATATTTCTGAAAACAGGACAAACTGGGGTATCCATTTTGGGGTGCAAGTCTTTATTCATATATGTGCTGTACAAAGAAAACGCTTTTAAAATGACAGAATTACCCAAAAAATGAAAATCGTAATTTTTTTCCTTCTGCTTGGCTTAGATTCATTCAAAAACCGTGAAGTTAAAAAAGACATTGTACCCCTAGATAAATTCTTTAAGGGGTCTAGTTTTCAAAATGGGGTCACTTGTGGGGGTTCTCTATCGGTTTGGTCACTCAAGGGCTCTACAAGTGTACAATAGGGCCTAAGTCTCCTTCAAGCAAAATTTCTGTTCCAAAAGTCACTAGTTGCTCTTTTCATTTTTGGCCCCATTGTGCATTCAGACGTAAGATTAGGGCCATAATGGGTATATTTCTGAAAACAGGACAAACAGGGGTATCCATTTTGGGGTGCAAGTCTTTATTCATATATGTGCTGTACAAAAAAAATCGCTTTTAAAATGACAGAATTACCAAAAAAA
Source organism: Eleutherodactylus coqui (assembly GCF_035609145.1). Lineage (NCBI taxonomy): Eukaryota > Metazoa > Chordata > Amphibia > Anura > Eleutherodactylidae > Eleutherodactylus > Eleutherodactylus coqui. Next base: position 118,732,571 of record NC_089839.1, on the reverse strand, counting down.
TGAAAATCGTAATTTTTTTCTTCTGCTTGGCTTAGATTCATTCAAAAACCGTGAAGTCAAAAAAGACATTGTACCCCTAGATAAATTCGTTAAGGGGTCTAGTTTTCAAAATGGGGTCACTTGTGGGCGTTCTCCATCATTTTGGTCACTCAAGGGCTCTACAAGTGTACAATAGGGCCTAAATCTCATTCAAGCAAAATTTCTGTTCCAAAAGTCACCGGTTGCTCTTTTCATTTTGGGCCCAATTGTGGATTCAGAAATAAGATTAGGGCCACAATGGGTATATTTCTGAAAACAGGACAAACAGGGGTATCCATTTTGGGGTGTAAGTCTTTATTCATATATGTGCTGTACAAAGAAAACGCTTTTAAAATGACAGAATTACCAAAAAAATGAAAATCAAAATTTTTTCCTTCTGCTTGGCTTAGATTCATTCAAAAACCGTGAAGTCAAAAAAGACATTGTACCCCTAGATAAATTCGTTAAGGGGTCTAGTTTTCAAAATGGGGTCACTTGTGGGCGTTCTCCATCGTTTTGGTCACTCAAGGGCTCTACAAGTGTACAATGGGGCCTAAATCTCATTCAAGCAAATTTTCTGTTCGAAAAGTCACCGGTTGCTCTTTTCATTTTGGGCCCCATTGTGCATTCAGACATAAGATTAGGGCCACAATGGGTATATTTCTGAAAACAGGACAAACAGGGGTATCCATTTTGGGGTGCAAGTCTTTATTCATATATGTGCTGTACAAAGAAAACGCTTTTAAAATGACAGAATTACCCAAAAAATGAAAATCGTAATTTTTTTCCTTCTGCTTGGCTTAGATTCATTCAAAAACCGTGAAGTCAAAAAAGACATTGTACCCCTAGATAAATTCTTTAAGGGGTCTAGTTTTCAAAATGGGGTCACTTGTGGGGGTTCTCTATTGGTTTGGTCACTCAAGAGCTCTACAAGTGTACAATAGGGCCTAAGTCTCCTTCAAGCAAAATTTCTGTTCCAAAAGTCACTAGTTGCTCTTTTCATTTTTGTCCCCATTGTGCATTCAGACGTAAGATTAGTGCCATAATGGTTATATTTCTGAAAACAGGACAAACAGGGGTATCCATTTTGGGGTGCAAGTCTTTATTCATATATGTGCTGTACAAGAAAAATCGCTTTTAAAATGACACAATTACCAAAAAAATGAAAATCGTAATTTTTTTCTTCTGCTTGGCTTAGATTCATTCAAAAACCGTGAAGTCAAAAAAGACATTGTACCCCTAGATAAATTCGTTAAGGGGTCTAGTTTTCAAAATGGGGTCACTTGTGGGCGTTCTCCATCATTTTGGTCACTCAAGGGCTCTACAAGTGTACAATAGGGCCTAAATCTCATTCAAGCAAAATTTCTGTTCCAAAAGTCACCGGTTGCTCTTTTCATTTTGGGCCCAATTGTGGATTCAGACATAAGATTAGGGCCACAATGGGTATATTTCTGAAAACAGGACAAACAGGGGTATCCATTTTGGGGTGTAAGTCTTTATTCATATATGTGCTGTACAAAGAAAACGCTTTTAAAATGACAGAATTACCAAAAAAATGAAAATCGAAATTTTTTCCTTCTGCTTGGCTTAGATTCATTCAAAAACCGTGAAGTCAAAAAAGACATTGTACCCCTAGATAAATTCGTTAAGGGGTCTAGTTTTCAAAATGGGGTCACTTGTGGGCGTTCTCCATCGTTTTGGTCACTCAAGGGCTCTACAAGTGTACAATAGGGCCTAAATCTCATTCAAGCAAAATTTCTGTTCGAAAAGTCACCGGTTGCTCTTTTCATTTTGGGCCCCATTGTGCATTCAGACATAAGATTAGGGCCACAATGGGTATATTTCTGAAAACAGGACAAACAGGGGTATCCATTTTGGGGTGCAAGTCTTTATTCATATATGTGCTGTACAAAGAAAACGCTTTTAAAATGACAGAATTACCCAAAAAATGAAAATCGTAATTTTTTTCCTTCTGCTTGGCTTAGATTCATTCAAAAACCGTGAAGTCAAAAAAGACATTGTACCCCTAGATAAATTCTTTAAGGGGTCTAGTTTTCAAAATGGGGTCACTTGTGGGGGTTCTCTATCGGTTTGGTCACTCAAGGGCTCTACAAGTGTACAATAGGGCCTAAGTCTCCTTCAAGCAAAATTTCTGTTCCAAAAGTCACCAGTTGCTCTTTTCATTTTTGGCCCCATTGTGCATTCAGACGTAAGATTTGGGCCATAATGGGTATATTTCTGAAAACAGGACAAACAGGGGTATCCATTTTGGGGTGTAAGTCTTTATTCATATATGTGCTGTACAAAGAAAACGCTTTTAAAATGACAGAATTACCAAAAAAATGAAAATCGAAATTTTTTCCTTCTGCTTGGCTTAGATTCATTCAAAAACCGTGAAGTCAAAAAAGACATTGTACCCCTAGATAAATTCGTTAAGGGGTCTAGTTTTCAAAATGTGGTCACTTGTGGGCGTTCTCCATCGTTTTGGTCACTCAAGGGCTCTACAAGTGTACAATAGGGCCTAAATCTCATTCAAGCAAATTTTCTGTTCGAAAAGTCACCGGTTGCTCTTTTCATTTTGGGCCCCATTGTGCATTCAGACATATGATTAGGGCCACAATGGGTATATTTCTGAAAACAGGACAAACTGGGGTATCCATTTTGGGGTGCAAGTCTTTATTCATATATGTGCTGTACAAAGAAAACGCTTTTAAAATGACAGAATTACCCAAAAAATGAAAATCGTAATTTTTTTCCTTCTGCTTGGCTTAGATTCATTCAAAAACCGTGAAGTCAAAAAAGACATTGTACCCCTAGATAAATTCGTTAAGGGGTCTAGTTTTCAAAATGGGGTCACTTGTGGGCGTTCTCCATCATTTTGGTCACTCAAGGGCTCTACAAGTGTACAATAGGGCCTAAATCTCATTCAAGCAAAATTTCTGTTCCAAAAGTCACCGGTTGCTCTTTTCATTTTGGGCCCCATTGTGCATTCAGACATAAGATTAGGGCCACAATGGGTATATTTCTGAAAACAGGACAAACAGGGGTATCCATTTTGGGGTGCAAGTCTTTATTCATATATGTGCTGTACAAAGAAAACGCTTTTAAAATGACAGAATTACCCAAAAAATGAAAATCGTAATTTTTTATTTCTTCTGCTTGGCTTAGATTCATTCAAAAACCGTGAAGTCAAAAAAGACATTGTACCCCTAGATAAATTCTTTAAGGGATCTAGTTTTCAAAATGGGGTCACTTGTGGGGGTTCTCTATCGGTTTGGTCACTCAAGGGCTCTACAAGTTTACAATAGGGCCTAAGTCTCCAAGCAAAATTTCTGTTCCAAAAGTCACCAGTTGCTCTTTTCATTTTTGGCCCCATTGTGCATTCAGACGTAAGATTAGGGCCATAATGGGTATATTTCTGAAAACAGGACAAACAGGGGTATCCATTTTGGGGTGCAAGTCTTTATTCATATATGTGCTGTACAAGAAAAATCGCTTTTAAAATGACACAATTACCAAAAAAATGAAAATCGTAATTTTTTTCTTCTGCTTGGCTTAGATTCATTCAAAAACCGTGAAGTCAAAAAAGACATTGTACCCCTAGATAAATTCGTTAAGGGGTCTAGTTTTCAAAATGGGGTCACTTGTGGGCGTTCTCCATCATTTTGGACACTCAAGGGCTCTACAAGTGTATAATAGGGCCTAAATCTCATTCAAGCAAAATTTCTGTTCCAAAAGTCACCGGTTGCTCTTTTCATTTTGGGCCCAATTGTGGATTCAGACATAAGATTAGGGCCACAATGGGTATATTTCTGAAAACAGGACAAACAGGGGTATCCATTTTGGGGTGTAAGTCTTTATTCATATATGTGTTGTACAAAGAAAACGCTTTTAAAATGACAGAATTACCAAAAAAATGAAAATCAAAATTTTTTCCTTCTGCTTGGCTTAGATTCATTCAAAAACCGTGAAGTCAAAAAAGACATTGTACCCCTAGATAAATTCGTTAAGGGGTCTAGTTTTCAAAATGGGGTCACTTGTGGGCGTTCTCCATCGTTTTGGTCACTCAAGGGCTCTACAAGTGTACAATAGGGCCTAAATCTCATTCAAGCAAAATTTCTGTTCCAAAAGTCACCGGTTGCTCTTTTCATTTTGGGCCCCATTGTGCATTCAGACATAAGATTAGGGCCACAATGGGTATATTTCTGAAAACAGGACAAACAGGGGTATCCATTTTGGGGTGCAAGTCTTTATTCATATATGTGCTGTACAAGAAAAATCGCTTTTAAAATGACACAATTACCAAAAAAATGAAAATCGTAATTTTTTTCTTCTGCTTGGCTTAGATTCATTCAAAAACCGTGAAGTCAAAAAAGACATTGTACCCCTAGATAAATTCGTTAAGGGGTCTAGTTTTCAAAATGGGGTCACTTGTGGGCGTTCTCCATCGTTTTCGTCACTCAAGGGCTCTACAAGTGTACAATAGGGCCTAAATCTCATTCAAGCAAAATTTCTGTTCCAAAAGTCACCGGTTGCTCTTTTCATTTTGGGCCGCATTGTGGATTCAGACATAAGATTTGGGCCACAATGGGTATATTTCTGAAAACAGGACAAACAGGGGTATCCATTTTGCGGTGTAAGTCTTTATTCATATATGTGCTGTACAAAGAAAACGCTTTTAAAATGACAGAATTACCAAAAAAATGAAAATCGAAATTTTTTCCTTCTGCTTGGCTTAGATTCATTCAAAAACCGTGAAGTCAAAAAAGACATTGTACCCCTAGATAAACTCGTTAAGGGGTCTAGTTTTCAAAATGGGGTCACTTGTGGGCGTTCTCCATCGTTTTGGTCACTCAAGGGCTCTACAAGTGTACAATAGGGCCTAAATCTCATTCAAGCAAATTTTCTGTTCGAAAAGTCACCGGTTGCTCTTTTCATTTTGGGCCCCATTGTGCATTCAGACATATGATTAGGGCCACAATGGGTATATTTCTGAAAACAGGACAAACTGGGGTATCCATTTTGGGGTGCAAGTCTTTATTCATATATGTGCTGTACAAAGAAAACACTTTTAAAATGACAGAATTACCCAAAAAATGAAAATCGTAATTTTTTTCCTTCTGCTTGGCTTAGATTCATTCAAAAACCGTGAAGTTAAAAAAGACATTGTACCCCTAGATAAATTCTTTAAGGGGTCTAGTTTTCAAAATGGGGTCACTTGTGGGGGTTCTCTATCGGTTTGGTCACTCAAGGGCTCTACAAGTGTACAATAGGGCCTAAGTCTCCTTCAAGCAAAATTTCTGTTCCAAAAGTCACTAGTTGCTCTTTTCATTTTTGGCCCCATTGTGCATTCAGACGTAAGATTAGGGCCATAATGGGTATATTTCTGAAAACAGGACAAACAGGGGTATCCATTTTGGGGTGCAAGTCTTTATTCATATATGTGCTGTACAAAAAAAATCGCTTTTAAAATGACAGAATTACCAAAAAAATGAAAATCGTAATTTTTTTCTTCTGCTTGGCTTAGATTCATTCAAAAACCGTGAAGTCAAAAAAGACATTGTACCCCTAGATAAATTCGTTAAGGGGTCTAGTTTTCAAAATGGGGTCACTTGTGGGCGTTCTCCATCATTTTGGTCACTCAAGGGCTCTACAAGTGTACAATAGGGCCTAAATCTCATTCAAGCAAAATTTCTGTTCCAAAAGTCACCGGTTGCTCTTTTCATTTTGGGCCCAATTGTGGATTCAGAAATAAGATTAGGGCCACAATGGGTATATTTCTGAAAACAGGACAAACAGGGGTATCCATTTTGGGGTGTAAGTCTTTATTCATATATGTGCTGTACAAAGAAAACGCTTTTAAAATGACAGAATTACCAAAAAAATGAAAATCAAAATTTTTTCCTTCTGCTTGGCTTAGATTCATTCAAAAACCGTGAAGTCAAAAAAGACATTGTACCCCTAGATAAATTCGTTAAGGGGTCTAGTTTTCAAAATGGGGTCACTTGTGGGCGTTCTCCATCGTTTTGGTCACTCAAGGGCTCTACAAGTGTACAATGGGGCCTAAATCTCATTCAAGCAAATTTTCTGTTCGAAAAGTCACCGGTTGCTCTTTTCATTTTGGGCCCCATTGTGCATTCAGACATAAGATTAGGGCCACAATGGGTATATTTCTGAAAACAGGACAAACAGGGGTATCCATTTTGGGGTGCAAGTCTTTATTCATATATGTGCTGTACAAAGAAAACGCTTTTAAAATGACAGAATTACCCAAAAAATGAAAATCGTAATTTTTTTCCTTCTGCTTGGCTTAGATTCATTCAAAAACCGTGAAGTCAAAAAAGACATTGTACCCCTAGATAAATTCTTTAAGGGGTCTAGTTTTCAAAATGGGGTCACTTGTGGGGGTTCTCTATTGGTTTGGTCACTCAAGAGCTCTACAAGTGTACAATAGGGCCTAAGTCTCCTTCAAGCAAAATTTCTGTTCCAAAAGTCACTAGTTGCTCTTTTCATTTTTGTCCCCATTGTGCATTCAGACGTAAGATTAGTGCCATAATGGTTATATTTCTGAAAACAGGACAAACAGGGGTATCCATTTTGGGGTGCAAGTCTTTATTCATATATGTGCTGTACAAGAAAAATCGCTTTTAAAATGACACAATTACCAAAAAAATGAAAATCGTAATTTTTTTCTTCTGCTTGGCTTAGATTCATTCAAAAACCGTGAAGTCAAAAAAGACATTGTACCCCTAGATAAATTCGTTAAGGGGTCTAGTTTTCAAAATGGGGTCACTTGTGGGCGTTCTCCATCATTTTGGTCACTCAAGGGCTCTACAAGTGTACAATAGGGCCTAAATCTCATTCAAGCAAAATTTCTGTTCCAAAAGTCACCGGTTGCTCTTTTCATTTTGGGCCCAATTGTGGATTCAGACATAAGATTAGGGCCACAATGGGTATATTTCTGAAAACAGGACAAACAGGGGTATCCATTTTGGGGTGTAAGTCTTTATTCATATATGTGCTGTACAAAGAAAACGCTTTTAAAATGACAGAATTACCAAAAAAATGAAAATCGAAATTTTTTCCTTCTGCTTGGCTTAGATTCATTCAAAAACCGTGAAGTCAAAAAAGACATTGTACCCCTAGATAAATTCGTTAAGGGGTCTAGTTTTCAAAATGGGGTCACTTGTGGGCGTTCTCCATCGTTTTGGTCACTCAAGGGCTCTACAAGTGTACAATAGGGCCTAAATCTCATTCAAGCAAAATTTCTGTTCGAAAAGTCACCGGTTGCTCTTTTCATTTTGGGCCCCATTGTGCATTCAGACATAAGATTAGGGCCACAATGGGTATATTTCTGAAAACAGGACAAACAGGGGTATCCATTTTGGGGTGCAAGTCTTTATTCATATATGTGCTGTACAAAGAAAACGCTTTTAAAATGACAGAATTACCCAAAAAATGAAAATCGTAATTTTTTTCCTTCTGCTTGGCTTAGATTCATTCAAAAACCGTGAAGTCAAAAAAGACATTGTACCCCTAGATAAATTCTTTAAGGGGTCTAGTTTTCAAAATGGGGTCACTTGTGGGGGTTCTCTATTGGTTTGGTCACTCAAGAGCTCTACAAGTGTACAATAGGGCCTAAGTCTCCTTCAAGCAAAATTTCTGTTCCAAAAGTCACTAGTTGCTCTTTTCATTTTTGTCCCCATTGTGCATTCAGACGTAAGATTAGTGCCATAATGGTTATATTTCTGAAAACAGGACAAACAGGGGTATCCATTTTGGGGTGCAAGTCTTTATTCATATATGTGCTGTACAAGAAAAATCGCTTTTAAAATGACACAATTACCAAAAAAATGAAAATCGTAATTTTTTTCTTCTGCTTGGCTTAGATTCATTCAAAAACCGTGAAGTCAAAAAAGACATTGTACCCCTAGATAAATTCGTTAAGGGGTCTAGTTTTCAAAATGGGGTCACTTGTGGGCGTTCTCCATCGTTTTGGTCACTCAAGGGCTCTACAAGTGTACAATAGGGCCTAAATCTCATTCAAGCAAAATTTCTGTTCCAAAAGTCACCGGTTGCTCTTTTCATTTTGGGCCCCATTGTGCATTCAGACATAAGATTAGGGCCACAATGGGTATATTTCTGAAAACAGGACAAACAGGGGTATCCATTTTGGGGTGCAAGTCTTTATTCATATATGTGCTGTACAAGAAAAATCGCTTTTAAAATGACACAATTACCAAAAAAATGAAAATCGTAATTTTTTTCTTCTGCTTGGCTTAGATTCATTCAAAAACCGTGAAGTCAAAAAAGACATTGTACCCCTAGATAAATTCGTTAAGGGGTCTAGTTTTCAAAATGGGGTCACTTGTGGGCGTTCTCCATCGTTTTCGTCACTCAAGGGCTCTACAAGTGTACAATAGGGCCTAAATCTCATTCAAGCAAAATTTCTGTTCCAAAAGTCACCGGTTGCTCTTTTCATTTTGGGCCGCATTGTGGATTCAGACATAAGATTTGGGCCACAATGGGTATATTTCTGAAAACAGGACAAACAGGGGTATCCATTTTGCGGTGTAAGTCTTTATTCATATATGTGCTGTACAAAGAAAACGCTTTTAAAATGACAGAATTACCAAAAAAATGAAAATCGAAATTTTTTCCTTCTGCTTGGCTTAGATTCATTCAAAAACCGTGAAGTCAAAAAAGACATTGTACCCCTAGATAAACTCGTTAAGGGGTCTAGTTTTCAAAATGGGGTCACTTGTGGGCGTTCTCCATCGTTTTGGTCACTCAAGGGCTCTACAAGTGTACAATAGGGCCTAAATCTCATTCAAGCAAATTTTCTGTTCGAAAAGTCACCGGTTGCTCTTTTCATTTTGGGCCCCATTGTGCATTCAGACATATGATTAGGGCCACAATGGGTATATTTCTGAAAACAGGACAAACTGGGGTATCCATTTTGGGGTGCAAGTCTTTATTCATATATGTGCTGTACAAAGAAAACACTTTTAAAATGACAGAATTACCCAAAAAATGAAAATCGTAATTTTTTTCCTTCTGCTTGGCTTAGATTCATTCAAAAACCGTGAAGTTAAAAAAGACATTGTACCCCTAGATAAATTCTTTAAGGGGTCTAGTTTTCAAAATGGGGTCACTTGTGGGGGTTCTCTATCGGTTTGGTCACTCAAGGGCTCTACAAGTGTACAATAGGGCCTAAGTCTCCTTCAAGCAAAATTTCTGTTCCAAAAGTCACTAGTTGCTCTTTTCATTTTTGGCCCCATTGTGCATTCAGACGTAAGATTAGGGCCATAATGGGTATATTTCTGAAAACAGGACAAACAGGGGTATCCATTTTGGGGTGCAAGTCTTTATTCATATATGTGCTGTACAAAAAAAATCGCTTTTAAAATGACAGAATTACCAAAAAAATGAAAATCGTAATTTTTTTCTTCTGCTTGGCTTAGATTCATTCAAAAACCGTGAAGTCAAAAAAGACATTGTACCCCTAGATAAATTCGTTAAGGGGTCTAGTTTTCAAAATGGGGTCACTTGTGGGCGTTCTCCATCATTTTGGTCACTCAAGGGCTCTACAAGTGTACAATAGGGCCTAAATCTCATTCAAGCAAAATTTCTGTTCCAAAAGTCACCGGTTGCTCTTTTCATTTTGGGCCCAATTGTGGATTCAGAAATAAGATTAGGGCCACAATGGGTATATTTCTGAAAACAGGACAAACAGGGGTATCCATTTTGGGGTGTAAGTCTTTATTCATATATGTGCTGTACAAAGAAAACGCTTTTAAAATGACAGAATTACCAAAAAAATGAAAATCAAAATTTTTTCCTTCTGCTTGGCTTAGATTCATTCAAAAACCGTGAAGTCAAAAAAGACATTGTACCCCTAGATAAATTCGTTAAGGGGTCTAGTTTTCAAAATGGGGTCACTTGTGGGCGTTCTCCATCGTTTTGGTCACTCAAGGGCTCTACAAGTGTACAATGGGGCCTAAATCTCATTCAAGCAAATTTTCTGTTCGAAAAGTCACCGGTTGCTCTTTTCATTTTGGGCCCCATTGTGCATTCAGACATAAGATTAGGGCCACAATGGGTATATTTCTGAAAACAGGACAAACAGGGGTATCCATTTTGGGGTGCAAGTCTTTATTCATATATGTGCTGTACAAAGAAAACGCTTTTAAAATGACAGAATTACCCAAAAAATGAAAATCGTAATTTTTTTCCTTCTGCTTGGCTTAGATTCATTCAAAAACCGTGAAGTCAAAAAAGACATTGTACCCCTAGATAAATTCTTTAAGGGGTCTAGTTTTCAAAATGGGGTCACTTGTGGGGGTTCTCTATTGGTTTGGTCACTCAAGAGCTCTACAAGTGTACAATAGGGCCTAAGTCTCCTTCAAGCAAAATTTCTGTTCCAAAAGTCACTAGTTGCTCTTTTCATTTTTGTCCCCATTGTGCATTCAGACGTAAGATTAGTGCCATAATGGTTATATTTCTGAAAACAGGACAAACAGGGGTATCCATTTTGGGGTGCAAGTCTTTATTCATATATGTGCTGTACAAGAAAAATCGCTTTTAAAATGACACAATTACCAAAAAAATGAAAATCGTAATTTTTTTCTTCTGCTTGGCTTAGATTCATTCAAAAACCGTGAAGTCAAAAAAGACATTGTACCCCTAGATAAATTCGTTAAGGGGTCTAGTTTTCAAAATGGGGTCACTTGTGGGCGTTCTCCATCATTTTGGTCACTCAAGGGCTCTACAAGTGTACAATAGGGCCTAAATCTCATTCAAGCAAAATTTCTGTTCCAAAAGTCACCGGTTGCTCTTTTCATTTTGGGCCCAATTGTGGATTCAGACATAAGATTAGGGCCACAATGGGTATATTTCTGAAAACAGGACAAACAGGGGTATCCATTTTGGGGTGTAAGTCTTTATTCATATATGTGCTGTACAAAGAAAACGCTTTTAAAATGACAGAATTACCAAAAAAATGAAAATCGAAATTTTTTCCTTCTGCTTGGCTTAGATTCATTCAAAAACCGTGAAGTCAAAAAAGACATTGTACCCCTAGATAAATTCGTTAAGGGGTCTAGTTTTCAAAATGGGGTCACTTGTGGGCGTTCTCCATCGTTTTGGTCACTCAAGGGCTCTACAAGTGTACAATAGGGCCTAAATCTCATTCAAGCAAAATTTCTGTTCGAAAAGTCACCGGTTGCTCTTTTCATTTTGGGCCCCATTGTGCATTCAGACATAAGATTAGGGCCACAATGGGTATATTTCTGAAAACAGGACAAACAGGGGTATCCATTTTGGGGTGCAAGTCTTTATTCATATATGTGCTGTACAAAGAAAACGCTTTTAAAATGACAGAATTACCCAAAAAATGAAAATCGTAATTTTTTTCCTTCTGCTTGGCTTAGATTCATTCAAAAACCGTGAAGTCAAAAAAGACATTGTACCCCTAGATAAATTCTTTAAGGGGTCTAGTTTTCAAAATGGGGTCACTTGTGGGGGTTCTCTATTGGTTTGGTCACTCAAGAGCTCTACAAGTGTACAATAGGGCCTAAGTCTCCTTCAAGCAAAATTTCTGTTCCAAAAGTCACTAGTTGCTCTTTTCATTTTTGTCCCCATTGTGCATTCAGACGTAAGATTAGTGCCATAATGGTTATATTTCTGAAAACAGGACAAACAGGGGTATCCATTTTGGGGTGCAAGTCTTTATTCATATATGTGCTGTACAAGAAAAATCGCTTTTAAAATGACACAATTACCAAAAAAATGAAAATCGTAATTTTTTTCTTCTGCTTGGCTTAGATTCATTCAAAAACCGTGAAGTCAAAAAAGACATTGTACCCCTAGATAAATTCGTTAAGGGGTCTAGTTTTCAAAATGGGGTCACTTGTGGGCGTTCTCCATCATTTTGGTCACTCAAGGGCTCTACAAGTGTACAATAGGGCCTAAATCTCATTCAAGCAAAATTTCTGTTCCAAAAGTCACCGGTTGCTCTTTTCATTTTGGGCCCAATTGTGGATTCAGACATAAGATTAGGGCCACAATGGGTATATTTCTGAAAACAGGACAAACAGGGGTATCCATTTTGGGGTGTAAGTCTTTATTCATATATGTGCTGTACAAAGAAAACGCTTTTAAAATGACAGAATTACCAAAAAAATGAAAATCGAAATTTTTTCCTTCTGCTTGGCTTAGATTCATTCAAAAACCGTGAAGTCAAAAAAGACATTGTACCCCTAGATAAATTCGTTAAGGGGTCTAGTTTTCAAAATGGGGTCACTTGTGGGCGTTCTCCATCGTTTTGGTCACTCAAGGGCTCTACAAGTGTACAATAGGGCCTAAATCTCATTCAAGCAAAATTTCTGTTCGAAAAGTCACCGGTTGCTCTTTTCATTTTGGGCCCCATTGTGCATTCAGACATAAGATTAGGGCCACAATGGGTATATTTCTGAAAACAGGACAAACAGGGGTATCCATTTTGGGGTGCAAGTCTTTATTCATATATGTGCTGTACAAAGAAAACGCTTTTAAAATGACAGAATTACCCAAAAAATGAAAATCGTAATTTTTTTCCTTCTGCTTGGCTTAGATTCATTCAAAAACCGTGAAGTCAAAAAAGACATTGTACCCCTAGATAAATTCTTTAAGGGGTCTAGTTTTCAAAATGGGGTCACTTGTGGGGGTTCTCTATCGGTTTGGTCACTCAAGGGCTCTACAAGTGTACAATAGGGCCTAAGTCTCCTTCAAGCAAAATTTCTGTTCCAAAAGTCACCAGTTGCTCTTTTCATTTTTGGCCCCATTGTGCATTCAGACGTAAGATTTGGGCCATAATGGGTATATTTCTGAAAACAGGACAAACAGGGGTATCCATTTTGGGGTGCAAGTCTTTATTCATATATGTGCTGTACAAGAAAAATCGCTTTTAAAATGACACAATTACCAAAAAAATGAAAATCGTAATTTTTTTATTCTGCTTGGCTTAGATTCATTCAAAAACCGTGAAGTCAAAAAAGACATTGTACCCCTAGATAAATTCGTTAAGGGGTCTAGTTTTCAAAATGGGGTCACTTGTGGGCGTTCTCCATCGTTTTGGTCACTCAAGGGCTCTACAAGTGTACAATAGGGCCTAAATCTCATTCAAGCAAAATTTCTGTTCCAAAAGTCACCGGTTGCTCTTTTCATTTTGGGCCGCATTGTGGATTCAGACATAAGATTTGGGCCACAATGGGTATATTTCTGAAAACAGGACAAACAGCGGTATCCATTTTGGGGTGTAAGTCTTTATTCATATATGTGCTGTACAAAGAAAACGCTTTTAAAATGACAGAATTACCAAAAAAATGAAAATCGAAATTTTTTCCTTCTGCTTGGCTTAGATTCATTCAAAAACCGTGAAGTCAAAAAAGACATTGTACCCCTAGATAAATTCGTTAAGGGGTCTAGTTTTCAAAATGTGGTCACTTGTGGGCGTTCTCCATCGTTTTGGTCACTCAAGGGCTCTACAAGTGTACAATAGGGCCTAAATCTCATTCAAGCAAATTTTCTGTTCGAAAAGTCACCGGTTGCTCTTTTCATTTTGGGCCCCATTGTGCATTCAGACATATGATTAGGGCCACAATGGGTATATTTCTGAAAACAGGACACACAGGGGTATCCATTTTGGGGTGTAAGTCTTTATTCATATTTGTGCTGTACAAAGAAAACGCTTTTAAAATGACAGAATTACCAAAAAAATGAAAATCGAAATTTTTTCCTTCTGCTTGGCTTAGATTCATTCAAAAACCGTGAAGTCAAAAAAGACATTGTACCCCTAGATAAATTCGTTAAGGGGTCTAGTTTTCAAAATGGGGTCACTTGTGGGCGTTCTCCATCATTTTGGTCACTCAAGGGCTCTACAAGTGTACAATAGGGCCTAAATCTCATTCAAGCAAAATTTCTGTTCCAAAAGTCACCGGTTGCTCTTTTCATTTTGGGCCCCATTGTGCATTCAGACATAAGATTAGGGCCACAATGGGTATATTTCTGAAAACAGGACAAACAGGGGTATCCATTTTGGGGTGCAAGTCTTTATTCATATATGTGCTGTACAAAGAAAACGCTTTTAAAATGACAGAATTACCCAAAAAATGAAAATTGTAATTTTTTATTTCTTCTGCTTGGCTTAGATTCATTCAAAAACCGTGAAGTCAAAAAAGACATTGTACCCCTAGATAAATTCTTTAAGGGGTCTAGTTTTCAAAATGGGGTCACTTGTGGGGGTTCTCTATCGGTTTGGTCACTCAAGGGCTCTACAAGTGTACAATAGGGCCTAAATCTCATTCAAGCAAATTTTCTGTTCGAAAAGTCACCGGTTGCTCTTTTCATTTTGGGCCCCATTGTGCATTCAGACATATGATTAGGGCCACAATGGGTATATTTCTGAAAACAGGACAAACTGGGGTATCCATTTTGGGGTGCAAGTCTTTATTCATATATGTGCTGTACAAAGAAAACGCTTTTAAAATGACAGAATTACCCAAAAAATGAAAATCGTAATTTTTTTCCTTCTGCTTGGCTTAGATTCATTCAAAAACCGTGAAGTCAAAAAAGACATTGTACCCCTAGATAAATTCGTTAAGGGGTCTAGTTTTCAAAATGGGGTCACTTGTGGGCGTTCTCCATCATTTTGGTCACTCAAGGGCTCTACAAGTGTACAATAGGGCCTAAATCTCATTCAAGCAAAATTTCTGTTCCAAAAGTCACCGGTTGCTCTTTTCATTTTGGGCCCCATTGTGCATTCAGACATAAGATTAGGGCCACAATGGGTATATTTCTGAAAACAGGACAAACAGGGGTATCCATTTTGGGGTGCAAGTCTTTATTCATATATGTGCTGTACAAAGAAAACGCTTTTAAAATGACAGAATTACCCAAAAAATGAAAATCGTAATTTTTTATTTCTTCTGCTTGGCTTAGATTCATTCAAAAACCGTGAAGTCAAAAAAGACATTGTACCCCTAGATAAATTCTTTAAGGGATCTAGTTTTCAAAATGGGGTCACTTGTGGGGGTTCTCTATCGGTTTGGTCACTCAAGGGCTCTACAAGTTTACAATAGGGCCTAAGTCTCCAAGCAAAATTTCTGTTCCAAAAGTCACCAGTTGCTCTTTTCATTTTTGGCCCCATTGTGCATTCAGACGTAAGATTAGGGCCATAATGGGTATATTTCTGAAAACAGGACAAACAGGGGTATCCATTTTGGGGTGCAAGTCTTTATTCATATATGTGCTGTACAAGAAAAATCGCTTTTAAAATGACACAATTACCAAAAAAATGAAAATCGTAATTTTTTTCTTCTGCTTGGCTTAGATTCATTCAAAAACCGTGAAGTCAAAAAAGACATTGTACCCCTAGATAAATTCGTTAAGGGGTCTAGTTTTCAAAATGGGGTCACTTGTGGGCGTTCTCCATCGTTTTGGTCACTCAAGGGCTCTACAAGTGTACAATAGGGCCTAAATCTCATTCAAGCAAAATTTCTGTTCCAAAAGTCACCGGTTGCTCTTTTCATTTTGGGCCGTATTGTGGATTCAGACATAAGATTTGGGCCACAATGGGTATATTTCTGAAAACAGGACACACAGGGGTATCCATTTTGGGGTGTAAGTTTTTATTCATATTTGTGCTGTACAAAGAAAACGCTTTTAAAATGACAGAATTACCAAAAAAATGAAAATCGAAATTTTTTCCTTCTGCTTGGCTTAGATTCATTCAAAAACCGTGAAGTCAAAAAAGACATTGTACCCCTAGATAAATTCGTTAAGGGGTCTAGTTTTCAAAATGGGGTCACTTGTGGGCGTTCTCCATCGTTTTGGTCACTCAAGGGCTCTACAAGTGTACAATAGGGCCTAAATCTCATTCAAGCAAATTTTCTGTTCGAAACGTCACCGGTTGCTCTTTTCATTTTGGGCCCCATTGTGCATTCAGACATATGATTAGGGCCACAATGGGTATATTTCTGAAAACAGGACAAACTGGGGTATCCATTTTGGGGTGCAAGTCTTTATTCATATATGTGCTGTACAAAGAAAACGCTTTTAAAATGACAGAATTACCCAAAAAATGAAAATCGTAATTTTTTTCCTTCTGCTTGGCTTAGATTCATTCAAAAACCGTGAAGTTAAAAAAGACATTGTACCCCTAGATAAATTCTTTAAGGGGTCTAGTTTTCAAAATGGGGTCACTTGTGGGGGTTCTCTATCGGTTTGGTCACTCAAGGGCTCTACAAGTGTACAATAGGGCCTAAGTCTCCTTCAAGCAAAATTTCTGTTCCAAAAGTCACTAGTTGCTCTTTTCATTTTTGGCCCCATTGTGCATTCAGACGTAAGATTAGGGCCATAATGGGTATATTTCTGAAAACAGGACAAACAGGGGTATCCATTTTGGGGTGCAAGTCTTTATTCATATATGTGCTGTAGAAAAAAAATCGCTTTTAAAATGACACAATTACCAAAAAAATGAAAATCGTAATTTTTTTCTTCTGCTTGGCTTAGATTCATTCAAAAACCGTGAAGTCAAAAAAGACATTGTACCCCTAGATAAATTCGTTAAGGGGTCTAGTTTTCAAAATGGGGTCACTTGTGGGCGTTCTCCATCGTTTTGGTCACTCAAGGGCTCTACAAGTGTACAATAGGGCCTAAATCTCATTCAAGCAAAATTTCTGTTCCAAAAGTCACCGGTTGCTCTTTTCATTTTGGGCCGTATTGTGGATTCAGACATAAGATTTGGGCCACAATGGGTATATTTCTGAAAACAGGACAAACAGGGGTATCCATTTTGCGGTGTAAGTCTTTATTCATATATGTGCTGTACAAAGAAAACGCTTTTAAAATGACAGAATTACCAAAAAAATGAAAATCGAAATTTTTTCCTTCTGCTTGGCTTAGATTCATTCAAAAACCGTGAAGTCAAAAAAGACATTGTACCCCTAGATAAACTCGTTAAGGGGTCTAGTTTTCAAAATGGGGTCACTTGTGGGCGTTCTCCATCGTTTTGGTCACTCAAGGGCTCTACAAGTGTACAATAGGGCCTAAATCTCATTCAAGCAAATTTTCTGTTCGAAAAGTCACCGGTTGCTCTTTTCATTTTGGGCCCCATTGTGCATTCAGACATATGATTAGGGCCACAATGGGTATATTTCTGAAAACAGGACAAACTGGGGTATCCATTTTGGGGTGCAAGTCTTTATTCATATATGTGCTGTACAAAGAAAACGCTTTTAAAATGACAGAATTACCCAAAAAATGAAAATCGTAATTTTTTTCCTTCTGCTTGGCTTAGATTCATTCAAAAACCGTGAAGTTAAAAAAGACATTGTACCCCTAGATAAATTCTTTAAGGGGTCTAGTTTTCAAAATGGGGTCACTTGTGGGGGTTCTCTATCGGTTTGGTCACTCAAGGGCTCTACAAGTGTACAATAGGGCCTAAGTCTCCTTCAAGCAAAATTTCTGTTCCAAAAGTCACTAGTTGCTCTTTTCATTTTTGGCCCCATTGTGCATTCAGACGTAAGATTAGGGCCATAATGGGTATATTTCTGAAAACAGGACAAACAGGGGTATCCATTTTGGGGTGCAAGTCTTTATTCATATATGTGCTGTACAAAAAAAATCGCTTTTAAAATGACAGAATTACCAAAAAAATGAAAATCGTAATTTTTTTCTTCTGCTTGGCTTAGATTCATTCAAAAACCGTGAAGTCAAAAAAGACATTGTACCCCTAGATAAATTCGTTAAGGGGTCTAGTTTTCAAAATGGGGTCACTTGTGGGCGTTCTCCATCATTTTGGTCACTCAAGGGCTCTACAAGTGTACAATAGGGCCTAAATCTCATTCAAGCAAAATTTCTGTTCCAAAAGTCACCGGTTGCTCTTTTCATTTTGGGCCCAATTGTGGATTCAGAAATAAGATTAGGGCCACAATGGGTATATTTCTGAAAACAGGACAAACAGGGGTATCCATTTTGGGGTGTAAGTCTTTATTCATATATGTGCTGTACAAAGAAAACGCTTTTAAAATGACAGAATTACCAAAAAAATGAAAATCAAAATTTTTTCCTTCTGCTTGGCTTAGATTCATTCAAAAACCGTGAAGTCAAAAAAGACATTGTACCCCTAGATAAATTCGTTAAGGGGTCTAGTTTTCAAAATGGGGTCACTTGTGGGCGTTCTCCATCGTTTTGGTCACTCAAGGGCTCTACAAGTGTACAATGGGGCCTAAATCTCATTCAAGCAAATTTTCTGTTCGAAAAGTCACCGGTTGCTCTTTTCATTTTGGGCCCCATTGTGCATTCAGACATAAGATTAGGGCCACAATGGGTATATTTCTGAAAACAGGACAAACAGGGGTATCCATTTTGGGGTGTAAGTCTTTATTCATATATGTGCTGTACAAAGAAAACGCTTTTAAAATGACAGAATTACCCAAAAAATGAAAATCGTAATTTTTTTCCTTCTGCTTGGCTTAGATTCATTCAAAAACCGTGAAGTCAAAAAAGACATTGTACCCCTAGATAAATTCTTTAAGGGGTCTAGTTTTCAAAATGGGGTCACTTGTGGGGGTTCTCTATTGGTTTGGTCACTCAAGAGCTCTACAAGTGTACAATAGGGCCTAAGTCTCCTTCAAGCAAAATTTCTGTTCCAAAAGTCACTAGTTGCTCTTTTCATTTTTGTCCCCATTGTGCATTCAGACGTAAGATTAGTGCCATAATGGTTATATTTCTGAAAACAGGACAAACAGGGGTATCCATTTTGGGGTGCAAGTCTTTATTCATATATGTGCTGTACAAGAAAAATCGCTTTTAAAATGACACAATTACCAAAAAAATGAAAATCGTAATTTTTTTCTTCTGCTTGGCTTAGATTCATTCAAAAACCGTGAAGTCAAAAAAGACATTGTACCCCTAGATAAATTCGTTAAGGGGTCTAGTTTTCAAAATGGGGTCACTTGTGGGCGTTCTCCATCATTTTGGTCACTCAAGGGCTCTACAAGTGTACAATAGGGCCTAAATCTCATTCAAGCAAAATTTCTGTTCGAAAAGTCACCGGTTGCTCTTTTCATTTTGGGCCCCATTGTGCATTCAGACATAAGATTAGGGCCACAATGGGTATATTTCTGAAAACAGGACAAACAGGGGTATCCATTTTGGGGTGCAAGTCTTTATTCATATATGTGCTGTACAAAGAAAACGCTTTTAAAATGACAGAATTACCCAAAAAATGAAAATCGTAATTTTTTTCCTTCTGCTTGGCTTAGATTCATTCAAAAACCGTGAAGTCAAAAAAGACATTGTACCCCTAGATAAATTCTTTAAGGGGTCTAGTTTTCAAAATGGGGTCACTTGTGGGGGTTCTCTATTGGTTTGGTCACTCAAGAGCTCTACAAGTGTACAATAGGGCCTAAGTCTCCTTCAAGCAAAATTTCTGTTCCAAAAGTCACTAGTTGCTCTTTTCATTTTTGTCCCCATTGTGCATTCAGACGTAAGATTAGTGCCATAATGGTTATATTTCTGAAAACAGGACAAACAGGGGTATCCATTTTGGGGTGCAAGTCTTTATTCATATATGTGCTGTACAAGAAAAATCGCTTTTAAAATGACACAATTACCAAAAAAATGAAAATCGTAATTTTTTTCTTCTGCTTGGCTTAGATTCATTCAAAAACCGTGAAGTCAAAAAAGACATTGTACCCCTAGATAAATTCGTTAAGGGGTCTAGTTTTCAAAATGGGGTCACTTGTGGGCGTTCTCCATCATTTTGGTCACTCAAGGGCTCTACAAGTGTACAATAGGGCCTAAATCTCATTCAAGCAAAATTTCTGTTCCAAAAGTCACCGGTTGCTCTTTTCATTTTGGGCCCAATTGTGGATTCAGACATAAGATTAGGGCCACAATGGGTATATTTCTGAAAACAGGACAAACAGGGGTATCCATTTTGGGGTGTAAGTCTTTATTCATATATGTGCTGTACAAAGAAAACGCTTTTAAAATGACAGAATTACCAAAAAAATGAAAATCGAAATTTTTTCCTTCTGCTTGGCTTAGATTCATTCAAAAACCGTGAAGTCAAAAAAGACATTGTACCCCTAGATAAATTCGTTAAGGGGTCTAGTTTTCAAAATGGGGTCACTTGTGGGCGTTCTCCATCGTTTTGGTCACTCAAGGGCTCTACAAGTGTACAATAGGGCCTAAATCTCATTCAAGCAAAATTTCTGTTCGAAAAGTCACCGGTTGCTCTTTTCATTTTGGGCCCCATTGTGCATTCAGACATAAGATTAGGGCCACAATGGGTATATTTCTGAAAACAGGACAAACAGGGGTATCCATTTTGGGGTGCAAGTCTTTATTCATATATGTGCTGTACAAAGAAAACGCTTTTAAAATGACAGAATTACCCAAAAAATGAAAATCGTAATTTTTTTCCTTCTGCTTGGCTTAGATTCATTCAAAAACCGTGAAGTCAAAAAAGACATTGTACCCCTAGATAAATTCTTTAAGGGGTCTAGTTTTCAAAATGGGGTCACTTGTGGGGGTTCTCTATCGGTTTGGTCACTCAAGGGCTCTACAAGTGTACAATAGGGCCTAAGTCTCCTTCAAGCAAAATTTCTGTTCCAAAAGTCACCAGTTGCTCTTTTCATTTTTGGCCCCATTGTGCATTCAGACGTAAGATTTGGGCCATAATGGGTATATTTCTGAAAACAGGACAAACAGGGGTATCCATTTTGGGGTGCAAGTCTTTATTCATATATGTGCTGTACAAGAAAAATCGCTTTTAAAATGACACAATTACCAAAAAAATGAAAATCGTAATTTTTTTATTCTGCTTGGCTTAGATTCATTCAAAAACCGTGAAGTCAAAAAAGACATTGTACCCCTAGATAAATTCGTTAAGGGGTCTAGTTTTCAAAATGGGGTCACTTGTGGGCGTTCTCCATCGTTTTGGTCACTCAAGGGCTCTACAAGTGTACAATAGGGCCTAAATCTCATTCAAGCAAAATTTCTGTTCCAAAAGTCACCGGTTGCTCTTTTCATTTTGGGCCGCATTGTGGATTCAGACATAAGATTTGGGCCACAATGGGTATATTTCTGAAAACAGGACAAACAGGGGTATCCATTTTGGGGTGTAAGTCTTTATTCATATATGTGCTGTACAAAGAAAACGCTTTTAAAATGACAGAATTACCAAAAAAATGAAAATCGAAATTTTTTCCTTCTGCTTGGCTTAGATTCATTCAAAAACCGTGAAGTCAAAAAAGACATTGTACCCCTAGATAAATTCGTTAAGGGGTCTAGTTTTCAAAATGTGGTCACTTGTGGGCGTTCTCCATCGTTTTGGTCACTCAAGGGCTCTACAAGTGTACAATAGGGCCTAAATCTCATTCAAGCAAATTTTCTGTTCGAAAAGTCACCGGTTGCTCTTTTCATTTTGGGCCCCATTGTGCATTCAGACATATGATTAGGGCCACAATGGGTATATTTCTGAAAACAGGACACACAGGGGTATCCATTTTGGGGTGTAAGTCTTTATTCATATTTGTGCTGTACAAAGAAAACGCTTTTAAAATGACAGAATTACCAAAAAGTGAAAATCGAAATTTTTTCCTTCTGCTTGGCTTAGATTCATTCAAAAACCGTGAAGTCAAAAAAGACATTGTACCCCTAGATAAATTCGTTAAGGGGTCTAGTTTTCAAAATGGGGTCACTTGTGGGCGTTCTCCATCATTTTGGTCACTCAAGGGCTCTACAAGTGTACAATAGGGCCTAAATCTCATTCAAGCAAAATTTCTGTTCCAAAAGTCACCGGTTGCTCTTTTCATTTTGGGCCCCATTGTGCATTCAGACATAAGATTAGGGCCACAATGGGTATATTTCTGAAAACAGGACAAACAGGGGTATCCATTTTGGGGTGCAAGTCTTTATTCATATATGTGCTGTACAAAGAAAACGCTTTTAAAATGACAGAATTACCCAAAAAATGAAAATTGTAATTTTTTATTTCTTCTGCTTGGCTTAGATTCATTCAAAAACCGTGAAGTCAAAAAAGACATTGTACCCCTAGATAAATTCCTTAAGGGGTCTAGTTTTCAAAATGGGGTCACTTGTGGGGGTTCTCTATCGGTTTGGTCACTCAAGGGCTCTACAAGTGTACAATAGGGCCTAAATCTCATTCAAGCAAATTTTCTGTTCGAAAAGTCACCGGTTGCTCTTTTCATTTTGGGCCCCATTGTGCATTCAGACATATGATTAGGGCCACAATGGGTATATTTCTGAAAACAGGACAAACTGGGGTATCCATTTTGGGGTGCAAGTCTTTATTCATATATGTGCTGTACAAAGAAAACGCTTTTAAAATGACAGAATTACCCAAAAAATGAAAATCGTAATTTTTTTCCTTCTGCTTGGCTTAGATTCATTCAAAAACCGTGAAGTCAAAAAAGACATTGTACCCCTAGATAAATTCGTTAAGGGGTCTAGTTTTCAAAATGGGGTCACTTGTGGGCGTTCTCCATCATTTTGGTCACTCAAGGGCTCTACAAGTGTACAATAGGGCCTAAATCTCATTCAAGCAAAATTTCTGTTCCAAAAGTCACCGGTTGCTCTTTTCATTTTGGGCCCCATTGTGCATTCAGACATAAGATTAGGGCCACAATGGGTATATTTCTGAAAACAGGACAAACAGGGGTATCCATTTTGGGGTGCAAGTCTTTATTCATATATGTGCTGTACAAAGAAAACGCTTTTAAAATGACAGAATTACCCAAAAAATGAAAATCGTAATTTTTTATTTCTTCTGCTTGGCTTAGATTCATTCAAAAACCGTGAAGTCAAAAAAGACATTGTACCCCTAGATAAATTCTTTAAGGGATCTAGTTTTCAAAATGGGGTCACTTGTGGGGGTTCTCTATCGGTTTGGTCACTCAAGGGCTCTACAAGTTTACAATAGGGCCTAAGTCTCCAAGCAAAATTTCTGTTCCAAAAGTCACCAGTTGCTCTTTTCATTTTTGGCCCCATTGTGCATTCAGACGTAAGATTAGGGCCATAATGGGTATATTTCTGAAAACAGGACAAACAGGGGTATCCATTTTGGGGTGCAAGTCTTTATTCATATATGTGCTGTACAAGAAAAATCGCTTTTAAAATGACACAATTACCAAAAAAATGAAAATCGTAATTTTTTTCTTCTGCTTGGCTTAGATTCATTCAAAAACCGTGAAGTCAAAAAAGACATTGTACCCCTAGATAAATTCGTTAAGGGGTCTAGTTTTCAAAATGGGGTCACTTGTGGGCGTTCTCCATCGTTTTGGTCAATCAAGGGCTCTACAAGTGTACAATAGGGCCTAAATCTCATTCAAGCAAAATTTCTGTTCCAAAAGTCACCGGTTGCTCTTTTCATTTTGGGCCGTATTGTGGATTCAGACATAAGATTTGGGCCACAATGGGTATATTTCTGAAAACAGGACACACAGGGGTATCCATTTTGGGGTGTAAGTCTTTATTCATATTTGTGCTGTACAAAGAAAACGCTTTTAAAATGACAGAATTACCAAAAAAATGAAAATCGAAATTTTTTCATTCTGCTTGGCTTAGATTCATTCAAAAACCGTGAAGTCAAAAAAGACATTGTACCCCTAGATAAATTCGTTAAGGGGTCTAGTTTTCAAAATGGGGTCACTTGTGGGCGTTCTCCATCATTTTGGTCACTCAAGGGCTCTACAAGTGTACAATAGGGCCTAAATCTCATTCAAGCAAAATTTCTGTTCGAAAAGTCACCGGTTGCTCTTTTCATTTTGGGCCCCATTGTGCATTCAGACATAAGATTAGGGCCACAATGGGTATATTTCTGAAAACAGGACAAACAGGGGTATCCATTTTGGGGTGCAAGTCTTTATTCATATATGTGCTGTACAAAGAAAACGCTTTTAAAATGACAGAATTACCCAAAAAATGAAAATTGTAATTTTTTATTTCTTCTGCTTGGCTTAGATTCATTCAAAAACCGTGAAGTCAAAAAAGACATTGTACCCCTAGATAAATTCTTTAAGGGGTCTAGTTTTCAAAATGGGGTCACTTGTGGGGGTTCTCTATCGGTTTGGTCACTCAAGGGCTCTACAAGTGTACAATAGGGCCTAAATCTCATTCAAGCAAATTTTCTGTTCGAAAAGTCACCGGTTGCTCTTTTCATTTTGGGCCCCATTGTGCATTCAGACATATGATTAGGGCCACAATGGGTATATTTCTGAAAACAGGACAAACTGGGGTATCCATTTTGGGGTGCAAGTCTTTATTCATATATGTGCTGTACAAAGAAAACGCTTTTAAAATGACAGAATTACCCAAAAAATGAAAATCGTAATTTTTTTCCTTCTGCTTGGCTTAGATTCATTCAAAAACCGTGAAGTCAAAAAAGACATTGTACCCCTAGATAAATTCGTTAAGGGGTCTAGTTTTCAAAATGGGGTCACTTGTGGGCGTTCTCCATCATTTTGGTCACTCAAGGGCTCTACAAGTGTACAATAGGGCCTAAATCTCATTCAAGCAAAATTTCTGTTCCAAAAGTCACCGGTTGCTCTTTTCATTTTGGGCCCCATTGTGCATTCAGACATAAGATTAGGGCCACAATGGGTATATTTCTGAAAACAGGACAAACAGGGGTATCCATTTTGGGGTGCAAGTCTTTATTCATATATGTGCTGTACAAAGAAAACGCTTTTAAAATGACAGAATTACCCAAAAAATGAAAATCGTAATTTTTTATTTCTTCTGCTTGGCTTAGATTCATTCAAAAACCGTGAAGTCAAAAAAGACATTGTACCCCTAGATAAATTCTTTAAGGGATCTAGTTTTCAAAATGGGGTCACTTGTGGGGGTTCTCTATCGGTTTGGTCACTCAAGGGCTCTACAAGTTTACAATAGGGCCTAAGTCTCCAAGCAAAATTTCTGTTCCAAAAGTCACCAGTTGCTCTTTTCATTTTTGGCCCCATTGTGCATTCAGACGTAAGATTAGGGCCATAATGGGTATATTTCTGAAAACAGGACAAACAGGGGTATCCATTTTGGGGTGCAAGTCTTTATTCATATATGTGCTGTACAAGAAAAATCGCTTTTAAAATGACACAATTACCAAAAAAATGAAAATCGTAATTTTTTTCTTCTGCTTGGCTTAGATTCATTCAAAAACCGTGAAGTCAAAAAAGACATTGTACCCCTAGATAAATTCGTTAAGGGGTCTAGTTTTCAAAATGGGGTCACTTGTGGGCGTTCTCCATCGTTTTGGTCAATCAAGGGCTCTACAAGTGTACAATAGGGCCTAAATCTCATTCAAGCAAAATTTCTGTTCCAAAAGTCACCGGTTGCTCTTTTCATTTTGGGCCGTATTGTGGATTCAGACATAAGATTTGGGCCACAATGGGTATATTTCTGAAAACAGGACACACAGGGGTATCCATTTTGGGGTGTAAGTCTTTATTCATATTTGTGCTGTACAAAGAAAACGCTTTTAAAATGACAGAATTACCAAAAAAATGAAAATCGAAATTTTTTCATTCTGCTTGGCTTAGATTCATTCAAAAACCGTGAAGTCAAAAAAGACATTGTACCCCTAGATAAATTCGTTAAGGGGTCTAGTTTTCAAAATGGGGTCACTTGTGGGCGTTCTCCATCATTTTGGTCACTCAAGGGCTCTACAAGTGTACAATAGGGCCTAAATCTCATTCAAGCAAAATTTCTGTTCGAAAAGTCACCGGTTGCTCTTTTCATTTTGGGCCCCATTGTGCATTCAGACATAAGATTAGGGCCACAATGGGTATATTTCTGAAAACAGGACAAACAGGGGTATCCATTTTGGGGTGCAAGTCTTTATTCATATATGTGCTGTACAAAGAAAACGCTTTTAAAATGACAGAATTACCCAAAAAATGAAAATTGTAATTTTTTATTTCTTCTGCTTGGCTTAGATTCATTCAAAAACCGTGAAGTCAAAAAAGACATTGTACCCCTAGATAAATTCTTTAAGGGGTCTAGTTTTCAAAATGGGGTCACTTGTGGGGGTTCTCTATCGGTTTGGTCACTCAAGGGCTCTACAAGTGTACAATAGGGCCTAAGTCTCCAAGCAAAATTTCTGTTCCAAAAGTCACCAGTTGCTCTTTTCATTTTTGGCCCCATTGTGCATTCAGACGTAAGATTAGGGCCATAATGGGTATATTTCTGAAAACAGGACAAACAGGGGTATCCATTTTGGGGTGCAAGTCTTTATTCATATATGTGCTGTACAAGAAAAATCGCTTTTAAAATGACACAATTACCAAAAAAATGAAAATCGTAATTTTTTTCTTCTGCTTGGCTTAGATTCATTCAAAAACCGTGAAGTCAAAAAAGACATTGTACCCCTAGATAAATTCGTTAAGGGGTCTAGTTTTCAAAATGGGGTCACTTGTGGGCGTTCTCCATCGTTTTGGTCACTCAAGGGCTCTACAAGTGTACAATAGGGCCTAAATCTCATTCAAGCAAAATTTCTGTTCCAAAAGTCACCGGTTGCTCTTTTCATTTTGGGCCGTATTGTGGATTCAGACATAAGATTTGGGCCACAATGGGTATATTTCTGAAAACAGGACACACAGGGGTATCCATTTTGGGGTGTAAGTCTTTATTCATATTTGTGCTGTACAAAGAAAACGCTTTTAAAATGACAGAATTACCAAAAAAATGAAAATCGAAATTTTTTCCTTCTGCTTGGCTTAGATTCATTCAAAAACCGTGAAGTCAAAAAAGACATTGTACCCCTAGATAAATTCGTTAAGGGGTCTAGTTTTCAAAATGGGGTCACTTGTGGGCGTTCTCCATCGTTTTGGTCACTCAAGGGCTCTACAAGTGTACAATAGGGCCTAAATCTCATTCAAGCAAATTTTCTGTTCGAAACGTCACCGGTTGCTCTTTTCATTTTGGGCCCCATTGTGCATTCAGACATATGATTAGGGCCACAATGGGTATATTTCTGAAAACAGGACAAACTGGGGTATCCATTTTGGGGTGCAAGTCTTTATTCATATATGTGCTGTACAAAGAAAACGCTTTTAAAATGACAGAATTACCCAAAAAATGAAAATCGTAATTTTTTTCCTTCTGCTTGGCTTAGATTCATTCAAAAACCGTGAAGTTAAAAAAGACATTGTACCCCTAGATAAATTCTTTAAGGGGTCTAGTTTTCAAAATGGGGTCACTTGTGGGGGTTCTCTATCGGTTTGGTCACTCAAGGGCTCTACAAGTGTACAATAGGGCCTAAGTCTCCTTCAAGCAAAATTTCTGTTCCAAAAGTCACTAGTTGCTCTTTTCATTTTTGGCCCCATTGTGCATTCAGACGTAAGATTAGGGCCATAATGGGTATATTTCTGAAAACAGGACAAACAGGGGTATCCATTTTGGGGTGCAAGTCTTTATTCATATATGTGCTGTAGAAAAAAAATCGCTTTTAAAATGACACAATTACCAAAAAAATGAAAATCGTAATTTTTTTCTTCTGCTTGGCTTAGATTCATTCAAAAACCGTGAAGTCAAAAAAGACATTGTACCCCTAGATAAATTCGTTAAGGGGTCTAGTTTTCAAAATGGGGTCACTTGTGGGCGTTCTCCATCGTTTTGGTCACTCAAGGGCTCTACAAGTGTACAATAGGGCCTAAATCTCATTCAAGCAAAATTTCTGTTCCAAAAGTCACCGGTTGCTCTTTTCATTTTGGGCCGTATTGTGGATTCAGACATAAGATTTGGGCCACAATGGGTATATTTCTGAAAACAGGACAAACAGGGGTATCCATTTTGGGGTGTAAGTCTTTATTCATATATGTGCTGTACAAAGAAAACGCTTTTAAAATGACAGAATTACCAAAAAAATGAAAATCGAAATTTTTTCCTTCTGCTTGGCTTAGATTCATTCAAAAACCGTGAAGTCAAAAAATACATTGTACCCCTAGATAAATTCGTTAAGGGGTCTAGTTTTCAAAATGGGGTCACTTGTGGGCGTTCTCCATCGTTTTGGTCACTCAAGGGCTCTACAAGTGTACAATAGGGCCTAAATCTCATTCAAGCAAATTTTCTGTTCGAAAAGTCACCGGTTGCTCTTTTCATTTTGGGCCCCATTGTGCATTCAGACATATGATTAGGGCCACAATGGGTATATTTCTGAAAACAGGACAAACTGGGGTATCCATTTTGGGGTGCAAGTCTTTATTCATATATGTGCTGTACAAAGAAAACGCTTTTAAAATGACAGAATTACCCAAAAAATGAAAATCGTAATTTTTTTCCTTCTGCTTGGCTTAGATTCATTCAAAAACCGTGAAGTTAAAAAAGACATTGTACCCCTAGATAAATTCGTTAAGGGGTCTAGTTTTCAAAATGGGGTCACTTGTGGGCGTTCTCCATCATTTTGGTCACTCAAGGGCTCTACAAGTGTACAATAGGGCCTAAATCTCATTCAAGCAAAATTTCTGTTCCAAAAGTCACCGGTTGCTCTTTTCATTTTGGGCCCAATTGTGGATTCAGACATAAGATTAGGGCCACAATGGGTATATTTCTGAAAACAGGACAAACAGGGGTATCCATTTTGGGGTGTAAGTCTTTATTCATATATGTGCTGTACAAAGAAAACGCTTTTAAAATGACAGAATTACCAAAAAAATGAAAATCAAAATTTTTTCCTTCTCCTTGGCTTAGATTCATTCAAAAACCGTGAAGTCAAAAAAGACATTGTACCCCTAGATAAATTTGTTAAGGGGTCTAGTTTTCAAAATGGGGTCACTTGTGGGCGTTCTCCATCGTTTTCGTCACTCAAGGGCTCTACAAGTGTACAATGGGGCCTAAATCTCATTCAAGCAAATTTTCTGTTCGAAAAGTCACCGGTTGCTCTTTTCATTTTGGGCCCCATTGTGCATTCAGACATAAGATTAGGGCCACAATGGGTATATTTCTGAAAACAGGACAAACAGGGGTATCCATTTTGGGGTGCAAGTCTTTATTCATATATGTGCTGTACAAGAAAAATCGCTTTTAAAATGACACAATTACCAAAAAAATGAAAATCGTAATTTTTTCCTTCTGCTTGGCTTAGATTCATTCAAAAACCGTGAAGTTAAAAAAGACATTGTACCCCTAGATAAATTCTTTAAGGGGTCTAGTTTTCAAAATGGGGTCACTTGTGGGGGTTCTCTATCGGTTTGGTCACTCAAGGGCTCTACAAGTTTACAATAGGGCCTAAGTCTCCAAGCAAAATTTCTGTTCCAAAAGTCACCAGTTGCTCTTTTCATTTTTGGCCCCATTGTGCATTCAGACGTAAGATTAGGGCCATAATGGGTATATTTCTGAAAACAGGACAAACAGGGGTATCCATTTTGGGGTGCAAGTCTTTATTCATATATGTGCTGTACAAGAAAAATCGCTTTTAAAATGACACAATTACCAAAAAAATGAAAATCGTAATTTTTTTCTTCTGCTTGGCTTAGATTCATTCAAAAACCGTGAAGTCAAAAAAGACATTGTACCCCTAGATAAATTCGTTAAGGGGTCTAGTTTTCAAAATGGGGTCACTTGTGGGCGTTCTCCATCGTTTTGGTCACTCAAGGGCTCTACAAGTGTACAATAGGGCCTAAATCTCATTCAAGCAAAATTTCTGTTCGAAAAGTCACCGGTTGCTCTTTTCATTTTGGGCCCCATTGTGCATTCAGACATAAGATTAGGGCCACAATGGGTATATTTCTGAAAACAGGACAAACAGGGGTATCCATTTTGGGGTGTAAGTCTTTATTCATATATGTGCTGTACAAAGAAAAAGCTTTTAAAATGACAGAATTACCCAAAAAATGAAAATCGTAATTTTTTATTTCTTCTGCTTGGCTTAGATTCATTCAAAAACCGTGAAGTAAAAAAAGACATTGTACCCCTAGATAAATTCTTTAAGGGGTCTAGTTTTCAAAATGGGGTCACTTGTGGGGGTTCTCTATCGGTTTGGTCACTCAAGGGCTCTACAAGTGTACAATAGGGCCTAAGTCTCCAAGCAAAATTTCTGTTCCAAAAGTCACCAGTTGCTCTTTTCATTTTTGGCCCCATTGTGCATTCAGACTTAAGATTAGGGCCATAATGGGTATATTTCTGAAAACAGGACAAACAGGGGTATCCATTTTGGGGTGCAAGTCTTTATTCATATATGTGCTGTACAAAAAAAATCGCTTTTAAAATGACACAATTACCAAAAAAATGAAAATCGTAATTTTTTTCTTCTGCTTGGCTTAGATTCATTCAAAAACCGTGAAGTCAAAAAAGACATTGTACCCCTAGATAAATTCGTTAAGGGGTCTAGTTTTCAAAATGGGGTCACTTGTGGGCGTTCTCCATCATTTTGGTCACTCAAGGGCTCTACAAGTGTACAATAGGGCCTAAATCTCATTCAAGCAAAATTTCTGTTCCAAAAGTCACCGGTTGCTCTTTTCATTTTGGGCCCAATTGTGGATTCAGACATAAGATTAGGGCCACAATGGGTATATTTCTGAAAACAGGACAAACAGGGGTATCCATTTTGGGGTGTAAGTCTTTATTCATATATGTGCTGTACAAAGAAAACGCTTTTAAAATGACAGAATTACCAAAAAAATGAAAATCAAAATTTTTTCCTTCTGCTTGGCTTAGATTCATTCAAAAACCGTGAAGTCAAAAAAGACATTGTACCCCTAGATAAATTCGTTAAGGGGTCTAGTTTTCAAAATGGGGTCACTTGTGGGCGTTCTCCATCGTTTTGGTCACTCAAGGGCTCTACAAGTGTACAATGGGGCCTAAATCTCATTCAAGCAAATTTTCTGTTCGAAAAGTCACCGGTTGCTCTTTTCATTTTGGGCCCCATTGTGCATTCAGACATAAGATTTGGGCCACAATGGGTATATTTCTGAAAACAGGACAAACAGGGGTATCCATTTTGGGGTGCAAGTCTTTATTCATATATGTGCTGTACAAGAAAAATCGCTTTTAAAATGACACAATTACCAAAAAAATGAAAATCGTAATTTTTTTCTTCTGCTTGGCTTAGATTCATTCAAAAACCGTGAAGTCAAAAAAGACATTGTACCCCTAGATAAATTCGTTAAGGGGTCTAGTTTTCAAAATGGGGTCACTTGTGGGCGTTCTCCATCGTTTTGGTCACTCAAGGGCTCTACAAGTGTACAATAGGGCCTAAATCTCATTCAAGCAAAATTTCTGTTCCAAAAGTCACCGGTTGCTCTTTTCATTTTGGGCCGTATTGTGGATTCAGACATAAGATTTGGGCCACAATGGGTATATTTCTGAAAACAGGACAAACAGGGGTATCCATTTTGGGGTGTAAGTCTTTATTCATATATGTGCTGTACAAAGAAAACGCTTTTAAAATGACAGAATTACCAAAAAAATGAAAATCGAAATTTTTTCCTTCTGCTTGGCTTAGATTCATTCAAAAACCGTGAAGTCAAAAAAGACATTGTACCCCTAGATAAATTCGTTAAGGGGTCTAGTTTTCAAAATGGGGTCACTTGTGGGCGCTCTCCATCGTTTTGGTCACTCAAGGGCTCTACAAGTGTACAATAGGGCCTAAATCTCATTCAAGCAAATTTTCTGTTCGAAAAGTCACCGGTTGCTCTTTTCATTTTGGGCCCCATTGTGCATTCAGACATATGATTAGGGCCACAATGGGTATATTTCTGAAAACAGGACAAACTGGGGTATCCATTTTGGGGTGCAAGTCTTTATTCATATATGTGCTGTACAAAGAAAACGCTTTTAAAATGACAGAATTACCCAAAAAATGAAAATCGTAATTTTTTTCCTTCTGCTTGGCTTAGATTCATTCAAAAACCGTGAAGTTAAAAAAGACATTGTACCCCTAGATAAATTCGTTAAGGGGTCTAGTTTTCAAAATGGGGTCACTTGTGGGCGTTCTCCATCATTTTGGTCACTCAAGGGCTCTACAAGTGTACAATAGGGCCTAAATCTCATTCAAGCAAAATTTCTGTTCCAAAAGTCACCGGTTGCTCTTTTCATTTTGGGCCCAATTGTGGATTCAGACATAAGATTAGGGCCACAATGGGTATATTTCTGAAAACAGGACAAACAGGGGTATCCATTTTGGGGTGTAAGTCTTTATTCATATATGTGCTGTACAAAGAAAACGCTTTTAAAATGACAGAATTACCAAAAAAATGAAAATCAAAATTTTTTCCTTCTGCTTGGCTTAGATTCATTCAAAAACCGTGAAGTCAAAAAAGACATTGTACCCCTAGATAAATTCGTTAAGGGGTCTAGTTTTCAAAATGGGGTCACTTGTGGGCGTTCTCCATCGTTTTGGTCACTCAAGGGCTCTACAAGTGTACAATGGGGCCTAAATCTCATTCAAGCAAATTTTCTGTTCGAAAAGTCACCGGTTGCTCTTTTCATTTTGGGCCCCATTGTGCATTCAGACATAAGATTAGGGCCACAATGGGTATATTTCTGAAAACAGGACAAACAGGGGTATCCATTTTGGGGTGCAAGTCTTTATTCATATATGTGCTGTACAAGAAAAATCGCTTTTAAAATGACACAATTACCAAAAAAATGAAAATCGTAATTTTTTTCTTCTGCTTGGCTTAGATTCATTCAAAAACCGTGAAGTCAAAAAAGACATTGTACCCCTAGATAAATTCGTTAAGGGGTCTAGTTTTCAAAATGGGGTCACTTGTGGGCGTTCTCCATCGTTTTGGTCACTCAAGGGCTCTACAAGTGTACAATAGGGCCTAAATCTCATTCAAGCAAAATTTCTGTTCCAAAAGTCACCGGTTGCTCTTTTCATTTTGGGCCGCATTGTGGATTCAGACATAAGATTTGGGCCACAATGGGTATATTTCTGAAAACAGGACAAACAGGGGTATCCATTTTGGGGTGTAAGTCTTTATTCATATATGTGCTGTACAAAGAAAACGCTTTTAAAATGACAGAATTACCAAAAAAATGAAAATCGAAATTTTTTCCTTCTGCTTGGCTTAGATTCATTCAAAAACCGTGAAGTCAAAAAAGACATTGTACCCCTAGATAAATTCGTTAAGGGGTCTAGTTTTCAAAATGTGGTCACTTGTGGGCGTTCTCCATCGTTTTGGTCACTCAAGGGCTCTACAAGTGTACAATAGGGCCTAAATCTCATTCAAGCAAATTTTCTGTTCGAAAAGTCACCGGTTGCTCTTTTCATTTTGGGCCCCATTGTGCATTCAGACATATGATTAGGGCCACAATGGGTATATTTCTGAAAACAGGACAAACTGGGGTATCCATTTTGGGGTGCAAGTCTTTATTCATATATGTGCTGTACAAAGAAAACGCTTTTAAAATGACAGAATTACCCAAAAAATGAAAATCGTAATTTTTTTCCTTCTGCTTGGCTTAGATTCATTCAAAAACCGTGAAGTCAAAAAAGACATTGTACCCCTAGATAAATTCGTTAAGGGGTCTAGTTTTCAAAATGGGGTCACTTGTGGGCGTTCTCCATCATTTTGGTCACTCAAGGGCTCTACAAGTGTACAATAGGGCCTAAATCTCATTCAAGCAAAATTTCTGTTCCAAAAGTCACCGGTTGCTCTTTTCATTTTGGGCCCCATTGTGCATTCAGACATAAGATTAGGGCCACAATGGGTATATTTCTGAAAACAGGACAAACAGGGGTATCCATTTTGGGGTGCAAGTCTTTATTCATATATGTGCTGTACAAAGAAAACGCTTTTAAAATGACAGAATTACCCAAAAAATGAAAATCGTAATTTTTTATTTCTTCTGCTTGGCTTAGATTCATTCAAAAACCGTGAAGTCAAAAAAGACATTGTACCCCTAAATAAATTCTTTAAGGGATCTAGTTTTCAAAATGGGGTCACTTGTGGGGGTTCTCTATCGGTTTGGTCACTCAAGGGCTCTACAAGTTTACAATAGGGCCTAAGTCTCCAAGCAAAATTTCTGTTCCAAAAGTCACCAGTTGCTCTTTTCATTTTTGGCCCCATTGTGCATTCAGACGTAAGATTAGGGCCATAATGGGTATATTTCTGAAAACAGGACAAACAGGGGTATCCATTTTGGGGTGCAAGTCTTTATTCATATATGTGCTGTACAAGAAAAATCGCTTTTAAAATGACACAATTACCAAAAAAATGAAAATCGTAATTTTTTTCTTCTGCTTGGCTTAGATTCATTCAAAAACCGTGAAGTCAAAAAAGACATTGTACCCCTAGATAAATTCGTTAAGGGGTCTAGTTTTCAAAATGGGGTCACTTGTGGGCGTTCTCCATCGTTTTGGTCAATCAAGGGCTCTACAAGTGTACAATAGGGCCTAAATCTCATTCAAGCAAAATTTCTGTTCCAAAAGTCACCGGTTGCTCTTTTCATTTTGGGCCGTATTGTGGATTCAGACATAAGATTTGGGCCACAATGGGTATATTTCTGAAAACAGGACACACAGGGGTATCCATTTTGGGGTGTAAGTCTTTATTCATATTTGTGCTGTACAAAGAAAACGCTTTTAAAATGACAGAATTACCAAAAAAATGAAAATCGAAATTTTTTCCTTCTGCTTGGCTTAGATTCATTCAAAAACCGTGAAGTCAAAAAAGACATTGTACCCCTAGATAAATTCGTTAAGGGGTCTAGTTTTCAAAATGGGGTCACTTGTGGGCGTTCTCCATCATTTTGGTCACTCAAGGGCTCTACAAGTGTACAATAGGGCCTAAATCTCATTCAAGCAAAATTTCTGTTCGAAAAGTCACCGGTTGCTCTTTTCATTTTGGGCCCCATTGTGCATTCAGACATAAGATTAGGGCCACAATGGGTATATTTCTGAAAACAGGACAAACAGGGGTATCCATTTTGGGGTGCAAGTCTTTATTCATATATGTGCTGTACAAAGAAAACGCTTTTAAAATGACAGAATTACCCAAAAAATGAAAATCGTAATTTTTTATTTCTTCTGCTTGGCTTAGATTCATTCAAAAACCGTGAAGTCAAAAAAGACATTGTACCCCTAGATAAATTCTTTAAGGGGTCTAGTTTTCAAAATGGGGTCACTTGTGGGGGTTCTCTATCGGTTTGGTCACTCAAGGGCTCTACAAGTGTACAATAGGGCCTAAGTCTCCAAGCAAAATTTCTGTTCCAAAAGTCACCAGTTGCTCTTTTCATTTTTGGCCCCATTGTGCATTCAGACGTAAGATTAGGGCCATAATGGGTATATTTCTGAAAACAGGACAAACAGGGGTATCCATTTTGGGGTGCAAGTCTTTATTCATATATGTGCTGTACAAGAAAAATCGCTTTTAAAATGACACAATTACCAAAAAAATGAAAATCGTAATTTTTTTCTTCTGCTTGGCTTAGATTCATTCAAAAACCGTGAAGTCAAAAAAGACATTGTACCCCTAGATAAATTCGTTAAGGGGTCTAGTTTTCAAAATGGGGTCACTTGTGGGCGTTCTCCATCGTTTTGGTCACTCAAGGGCTCTACAAGTGTACAATAGGGCCTAAATCTCATTCAAGCAAAATTTCTGTTCCAAAAGTCACCGGTTGCTCTTTTCATTTTGGGCCGTATTGTGGATTCAGACATAAGATTTGGGCCACAATGGGTATATTTCTGAAAACAGGACACACAGGGGTATCCATTTTTGGGTGTAAGTCTTTATTCATATTTGTGCTGTACAAAGAAAACACTTTTAAAATGACAGAATTACCAAAAAAATGAAAATCGAAATTTTTTCCTTCTGCTTGGCTTAGATTCATTCAAAAACCGTGAAGTCAAAAAAGACATTGTACCCCTAGATAAATTCGTTAAGGGGTCTAGTTTTCAAAATGGGGTCACTTGTGGGCGTTCTCCATCGTTTTGGTCACTCAAGGGCTCTACAAGTGTACAATAGGGCCTAAATCTCATTCAAGCAAATTTTCTGTTCGAAACGTCACCGGTTGCTCTTTTCATTTTGGGCCCCATTGTGCATTCAGACATATGATTAGGGCCACAATGGGTATATTTCTGAAAACAGGACAAACTGGGGTATCCATTTTGGGGTGCAAGTCTTTATTCATATATGTGCTGTACAAAGAAAACGCTTTTAAAATGACAGAATTACCCAAAAAATGAAAATCGTAATTTTTTTCCTTCTGCTTGGCTTAGATTCATTCAAAAACCGTGAAGTTAAAAAAGACATTGTACCCCTAGATAAATTCTTTAAGGGGTCTAGTTTTCAAAATGGGGTCACTTGTGGGGGTTCTCTATCGGTTTGGTCACTCAAG
Source organism: Eleutherodactylus coqui (assembly GCF_035609145.1). NCBI lineage: Eukaryota > Metazoa > Chordata > Amphibia > Anura > Eleutherodactylidae > Eleutherodactylus > Eleutherodactylus coqui. Next base: position 118,696,205 of record NC_089839.1, on the reverse strand, counting down.
GGCTCTACAAGTGTACAATAGGGCCTAAGTCTCCTTCAAGCAAAATTTCTGTTCCAAAAGTCACTAGTTGCTCTTTTCATTTTTGGCCCCATTGTGCATTCAGACGTAAGATTAGGGCCATAATGGGTATATTTCTGAAAACAGGACAAACAGGGGTATCCATTTTGGGGTGCAAGTCTTTATTCATATATGTGCTGTAGAAAAAAAATCGCTTTTAAAATGACACAATTACCAAAAAAATGAAAATCGTAATTTTTTTCTTCTGCTTGGCTTAGATTCATTCAAAAACCGTGAAGTCAAAAAAGACATTGTACCCCTAGATAAATTCGTTAAGGGGTCTAGTTTTCAAAATGGGGTCACTTGTGGGCGTTCTCCATCGTTTTTGTCACTCAAGGGCTCTACAAGTGTACAATAGGGCCTAAATCTCATTCAAGCAAAATTTCTGTTCCAAAAGTCACCGGTTGCTCTTTTCATTTTGGGCCGTATTGTGGATTCAGACATAAGATTTGGGCCACAATGGGTATATTTCTGAAAACAGGACAAACAGGGGTATCCATTTTGGGGTGTAAGTCTTTATTCATATATGTGCTGTACAAAGAAAACGCTTTTAAAATGACAGAATTACCAAAAAAATGAAAATCGAAATTTTTTCCTTCTGCTTGGCTTAGATTCATTCAAAAACCGTGAAGTCAAAAAATACATTGTACCCCTAGATAAATTCGTTAAGGGGTCTAGTTTTCAAAATGGGGTCACTTGTGGGCGTTCTCCATCGTTTTGGTCACTCAAGGGCTCTACAAGTGTACAATAGGGCCTAAATCTCATTCAAGCAAAATTTCTGTTCGAAAAGTCACCGGTTGCTCTTTTCATTTTGGGCCCCATTGTGCATTCAGACATAAGATTAGGGCCACAATGGGTATATTTCTGAAAACAGGACAAACAGGGGTATCCATTTTGGGGTGCAAGTCTTTATTCATATATGTGCTGTACAAAGAAAACGCTTTTAAAATGACAGAATTACCCAAAAAATGAAAATCGTAATTTTTTTCCTTCTGCTTGGCTTAGATTCATTCAAAAACCGTGAAGTCAAAAAAGACATTGTACCCCTAGATAAATTCTTTAAGGGGTCTAGTTTTCAAAATCGGGTCACTTGTGGGGGTTCTCTATCGGTTTGGTCACTCAAGGGCTCTACAAGTGTACAATAGGGCCTAAGTCTCCTTCAAGCAAAATTTCTGTTCCAAAAGTCACCAGTTGCTCTTTTCATTTTTGGCCCCATTGTGCATTCAGACGTAAGATTTGGGCCATAATGGGTATATTTCTGAAAACAGGACAAACAGGGGTATCCATTTTGGGGTGCAAGTCTTTATTCATATATGTGCTGTACAAGAAAAATCGCTTTTAAAATGACACAATTACCAAAAAAATGAAAATCGTAATTTTTTTATTCTGCTTGGCTTAGATTCATTCAAAAACCGTGAAGTCAAAAAAGACATTGTACCCCTAGATAAATTCGTTAAGGGGTCTAGTTTTCAAAATGGGGTCACTTGTGGGCGTTCTCCATCGTTTTGGTCACTCAAGGGCTCTACAAGTGTACAATAGGGCCTAAATCTCATTCAAGCAAAATTTCTGTTCCAAAAGTCACCGGTTGCTCTTTTCATTTTGGGCCGCATTGTGGATTCAGACATAAGATTTGGGCCACAATGGGTATATTTCTGAAAACAGGACAAACAGGGGTATCCATTTTGGGGTGTAAGTCTTTATTCATATATGTGCTGTACAAAGAAAACGCTTTTAAAATGACAGAATTACCAAAAAAATGAAAATCGAAATTTTTTCCTTCTGCTTGGCTTAGATTCATTCAAAAACCGTGAAGTCAAAAAAGACATTGTACCCCTAGATAAATTCGTTAAGGGGTCTAGTTTTCAAAATGTGGTCACTTGTGGGCGTTCTCCATCGTTTTGGTCACTCAAGGGCTCTACAAGTGTACAATAGGGCCTAAATCTCATTCAAGCAAATTTTCTGTTCGAAAAGTCACCGGTTGCTCTTTTCATTTTGGGCCCCATTGTGCATTCAGACATATGATTAGGGCCACAATGGGTATATTTCTGAAAACAGGACAAACTGGGGTATCCATTTTGGGGTGCAAGTCTTTATTCATATATGTGCTGTACAAAGAAAACGCTTTTAAAATGACAGAATTACCCAAAAAATGAAAATCGTAATTTTTTATTTCTTCTGCTTGGCTTAGATTCATTCAAAAACCGTGAAGTCAAAAAAGACATTGTACCCCTAGATAAATTCTTTAAGGGGTCTAGTTTTCAAAATGGGGTCACTTGTGGGGGTTCTCTATCGGTTTGGTCACTCAAGGGCTCTACAAGTGTACAATAGGGCCTAAGTCTCCAAGCAAAATTTCTGTTCCAAAAGTCACCAGTTGCTCTTTTCATTTTTGGCCCCATTGTGCATTCAGACGTAAGATTAGGGCCATAATGGGTATATTTCTGAAAACAGGACAAACAGGGGTATCCATTTTGGGGTGCAAGTCTTTATTCATATATGTGCTGTACAAGAAAAATCGCTTTTAAAATGACACAATTACCAAAAAAATGAAAATCGTAATTTTTTTCTTCTGCTTGGCTTAGATTCATTCAAAAACCGTGAAGTCAAAAAAGACATTGTACCCCTAGATAAATTCGTTAAGGGGTCTAGTTTTCAAAATGGGGTCACTTGTGGGCGTTCTCCATCGTTTTGGTCACTCAAGGGCTCTACAAGTGTACAATAGGGCCTAAATCTCATTCAAGCAAAATTTCTGTTCCAAAAGTCACCGGTTGCTCTTTTCATTTTGGGCCGTATTGTGGATTCAGACATAAGATTTGGGCCACAATGGGTATATTTCTGAAAACAGGACACACAGGGGTATCCATTTTGGGGTGTAAGTCTTTATTCATATTTGTGCTGTACAAAGAAAACGCTTTTAAAATGACAGAATTACCAAAAAAATGAAAATCGAAATTTTTTCCTTCTGCTTGGCTTAGATTCATTCAAAAACCGTGAAGTCAAAAAAGACATTGTACCCCTAGATAAATTCGTTAAGGGGTCTAGTTTTCAAAATGGGGTCACTTGTGGGCGTTCTCCATCGTTTTGGTCACTCAAGGGCTCTACAAGTGTACAATAGGGCCTAAATCTCATTCAAGCAAATTTTCTGTTCGAAACGTCACCGGTTGCTCTTTTCATTTTGGGCCCCATTGTGCATTCAGACATATGATTAGGGCCACAATGGGTATATTTCTGAAAACAGGACAAACTGGGGTATCCATTTTGGGGTGCAAGTCTTTATTCATATATGTGCTGTACAAAGAAAACGCTTTTAAAATGACAGAATTACCCAAAAAATGAAAATCGTAATTTTTTTCCTTCTGCTTGGCTTAGATTCATTCAAAAACCGTGAAGTTAAAAAAGACATTGTACCCCTAGATAAATTCTTTAAGGGGTCTAGTTTTCAAAATGGGGTCACTTGTGGGGGTTCTCTATCGGTTTGGTCACTCAAGGGCTCTACAAGTGTACAATAGGGCCTAAGTCTCCTTCAAGCAAAATTTCTGTTCCAAAAGTCACTAGTTGCTCTTTTCATTTTTGGCCCCATTGTGCATTCAGACGTAAGATTAGGGCCATAATGGGTATATTTCTGAAAACAGGACAAACAGGGGTATCCATTTTGGGGTGCAAGTCTTTATTCATATATGTGCTGTAGAAAAAAAATCGCTTTTAAAATGACACAATTACCAAAAAAATGAAAATCGTAATTTTTTTCTTCTGCTTGGCTTAGATTCATTCAAAAACCGTGAAGTCAAAAAAGACATTGTACCCCTAGATAAATTCGTTAAGGGGTCTAGTTTTCAAAATGGGGTCACTTGTGGGCGTTCTCCATCGTTTTGGTCACTCAAGGGCTCTACAAGTGTACAATAGGGCCTAAATCTCATTCAAGCAAAATTTCTGTTCCAAAAGTCACCGGTTGCTCTTTTCATTTTGGGCCGTATTGTGGATTCAGACATAAGATTTGGGCCACAATGGGTATATTTCTGAAAACAGGACAAACAGGGGTATCCATTTTGGGGTGTAAGTCTTTATTCATATATGTGCTGTACAAAGAAAACGCTTTTAAAATGACAGAATTACCAAAAAAATGAAAATCGAAATTTTTTCCTTCTGCTTGGCTTAGATTCATTCAAAAACCGTGAAGTCAAAAAATACATTGTACCCCTAGATAAATTCGTTAAGGGGTCTAGTTTTCAAAATGGGGTCACTTGTGGGCGTTCTCCATCGTTTTGGTCACTCAAGGGCTCTACAAGTGTACAATAGGGCCTAAATCTCATTCAAGCAAAATTTCTGTTCGAAAAGTCACCGGTTGCTCTTTTCATTTTGGGCCCCATTGTGCATTCAGACATAAGATTAGGGCCACAATGGGTATATTTCTGAAAACAGGACAAACAGGGGTATCCATTTTGGGGTGCAAGTCTTTATTCATATATGTGCTGTACAAAGAAAACGCTTTTAAAATGACAGAATTACCAAAAAAATGAAAATCGAAATTTTTTCCTTCTGCTTGGCTTAGATTCATTCAAAAACCGTGAAGTCAAAAAAGACATTGTACCCCTAGATAAATTCGTTAAGGGGTCTAGTTTTCAAAATGGGGTCACTTGTGGGCGTTCTCCATCGTTTTGGTCACTCAAGGGCTCTACAAGTGTACAATAGGGCCTAAATCTCATTCAAGCAAATTTTCTGTTCGAAACGTCACCGGTTGCTCTTTTCATTTTGGGCCCCATTGTGCATTCAGACATATGATTAGGGCCACAATGGGTATATTTCTGAAAACAGGACAAACTGGGGTATCCATTTTGGGGTGCAAGTCTTTATTCATATATGTGCTGTACAAAGAAAACGCTTTTAAAATGACAGAATTACCCAAAAAATGAAAATCGTAATTTTTTTCCTTCTGCTTGGCTTAGATACATTCAAAAACCGTGAAGTCAAAAAAGACATTGTACCCCTAGATAAATTCGTTAAGGGGTCTAGTTTTCAAAATGGGGTCACTTGTGGGCGTTCTCCATCGTTTTCGTCACTCAAGGGCTCTACAAGTGTACAATGGGGCCTAAATCTCATTCAAGCAAATTTTCTGTTCGAAAAGTCACCGGTTGCTCTTTTCATTTTGGGCCCCATTGTGCATTCAGACATAAGATTAGGGCCACAATGGGTATATTTCTGAAAACAGGACAAACAGGGGTATCCACTTTGGGGTGCAAGTCTTTATTCATATATGTGCTGTACAAGAAAAATCGCTTTTAAAATGACACAATTACCAAAAAAATGAAAATCGTAATTTTTTCCTTCTGCTTGGCTTAGATTCATTCAAAAACCGTGAAGTCAAAAAAGACATTGTACCCCTAGATAAATTCGTTAAGGGGTCTAGTTTTCAAAATGGGGTCACTTGTGGGCGTTCTCCATCGTTTTGGTCACTCAAGGGCTCTACAAGTGTACAATAGGGCCTAAATCTCATTCAAGCAAAATTTCTGTTCCAAAAGTCACCGGTTGCTCTTTTCATTTTGGGCCGCATTGTGGATTCAGACATAAGATTTGGGCCACAATGGGTATATTTCTGAAAACAGGACAAACAGGGGTATCCATTTTGGGGTGTAAGTCTTTATTCATATATGTGCTGTTCAAAGAAAACGCTTTAAAATGACACAATTACCAAAAAAATGAAAATCGTAATTTTTTTCTTCTGCTTGGCTTAGATTCATTCAAAAACCGTGAAGTCAAAAAAGACATTGTACCCCTAGATAAATTCGTTAAGGGGTCTAGTTTTCAAAATGGGGTCACTTGTGGGGGTTCTCTATCGGTTTGGTCACTCAAGGGCTCTACAAGTGTACAATAGGGCCTAAATCTCATTCAAGCAAATTTTCTGTTCCAAAAGTCACCGGTTGCTCTTTTCATTTTGGGCCCCATTGTGCATTCAGACATAAGATTAGGGCCACAATGGGTATATTTCTGAAAACAGGACAAACAGGGGTATCCATTTTGGGGTGTAAGTCTTTATTCATATATGTGCTGTACAAAGAAAACGCTTTAAAATGACACAATTACCAAAAAAATGAAAATCGTAATTTTTTTCTTCTGCTTGGCTTAGATTCATTCAAAAACCGTGAAGTCAAAAAAGACATTGTACCCCTAGATAAATTCGTTAAGGGGTCTAGTTTTCAAAATGGGGTCACTTGTGGGGGTTCTCTATCGGTTTGGTCACTCAAGGGCTCTACAAGTGTACAATAGGGCCTAAATCTCATTCAAGCAAATTTTCTGTTCCAAAAGTCACCGGTTGCTCTTTTCATCTTGGGCCCCATTGTGCATTCAGACATAAGATTAGGGCCACAATGGGTATATTTCTGAAAACAGGACAAACAGGGGTATCCATTTTGGGGTGCAAGTCTTTATTCATATATGTGCTGTACAAAGAAAACGCTTTTAAAATGACAGAATTACCCAAAAAATGAAAATCGTAATTTTTTTCCTTCTGCTTGGCTTAGATACATTCAAAAACCGTGAAGTCAAAAAAGACATTGTACCCCTAGATAAATTCGTTAAGGGGTCTAGTTTTCAAAATGGGGTCACTTGTGGGCGTTCTCCATCGTTTTCGTCACTCAAGGGCTCTACAAGTGTACAATGGGGCCTAAATCTCATTCAAGCAAATTTTCTGTTCGAAAAGTCACCGGTTGCTCTTTTCATTTTGGGCCCCATTGTGCATTCAGACATAAGATTAGGGCCACAATGGGTATATTTCTGAAAACAGGACAAACAGGGGTATCCATTTTGGGGTGCAAGTCTTTATTCATATATGTGCTGTACAAGAAAAATCGCTTTTAAAATGACACAATTACCAAAAAAATGAAAATCGTAATTTTTTCCTTCTGCTTGGCTTAGATTCATTCAAAAACCGTGAAGTCAAAAAAGACATTGTACCCCTAGATAAATTCGTTAAGGGGTCTAGTTTTCAAAATGGGGTCACTTGTGGGCGTTCTCCATCGTTTTGGTCACTCAAGGGCTCTACAAGTGTACAATAGGGCCTAAATCTCATTCAAGCAAAATTTCTGTTCCAAAAGTCACCGGTTGCTCTTTTCATTTTGGGCCGCATTGTGGATTCAGACATAAGATTTGGGCCACAATGGGTATATTTCTGAAAACAGGACAAACAGGGGTATCCATTTTGGGGTGTAAGTCTTTATTCATATATGTGCTGTTCAAAGAAAACGCTTTAAAATGACACAATTACCAAAAAAATGAAAATCGTAATTTTTTTCTTCTGCTTGGCTTAGATTCATTCAAAAACCGTGAAGTCAAAAAAGACATTGTACCCCTAGATAAATTCGTTAAGGGGTCTAGTTTTCAAAATGGGGTCACTTGTGGGGGTTCTCTATCGGTTTGGTCACTCAAGGGCTCTACAAGTGTACAATAGGGCCTAAATCTCATTCAAGCAAATTTTCTGTTCCAAAAGTCACCGGTTGCTCTTTTCATTTTGGGCCCCATTGTGCATTCAGACATAAGATTAGGGCCACAATGGGTATATTTCTGAAAACAGGACAAACAGGGGTATCCATTTTGGGGTGCAAGTCTTTATTCATATATGTGCTGTACAAAGAAAACGCTTTTAAAATGACAGAATTACCCAAAAAATGAAAATCGTAATTTTTTTCCTTCTGCTTGGCTTAGATACATTCAAAAACCGTGAAGTCAAAAAAGATATTGTACCCCTAGATAAATTCTTTAAGGGGTCTAGTTTTCAAAATGGGGTCACTTGTGGGGGTTCTCTATTGGTTTGGTCACTCAAGAGCTCTACAAGTGTACAATAGGGCCTAAGTCTCCTTCAAGCAAAATTTCTGTTCCAAAAGTCACTAGTTGCTCTTTTCATTTTTGGCCCCATTGTGCATTCAGACGTAAGATTAGGGCCATAATGGGTATATTTCTGAAAACAGGACAAACAGGGGTATCCATTTTGGGGTGCAAGTCTTTATTCATATATGTGCTGTACAAGAAAAATCGCTTTTAAAATGACACAATTACCAAAAAAATGAAAATCGTAATTTTTTTCTTCTGCTTGGCTTAGATTCATTCAAAAACCGTGAAGTCAAAAAAGACATTGTACCCCTAGATAAATTCGTTAAGGGGTCTAGTTTTCAAAATGGGGTCACTTGTGGGCGTTCTCCATCATTTTGGTCACTCAAGGGCTCTACAAGTGTACAATAGGGCCTAAATCTCATTCAAGCAAAATTTCTGTTCCAAAAGTCACCGGTTGCTCTTTTCATTTTGGGCCCAATTGTGGATTCAGACATAAGATTAGGGCCACAATGGGTATATTTCTGAAAACAGGACAAACAGGGGTATCCATTTTGGGGTGTAAGTCTTTATTCATATATGTGCTGTACAAAGAAAACGCTTTTAAAATGACAGAATTACCAAAAAAATGAAAATCAAAATTTTTTCCTTCTGCTTGGCTTAGATTCATTCAAAAACCGTGAAGTCAAAAAAGACATTGTACCCCTAGATAAATTCGTTAAGGGGTCTAGTTTTCAAAATGGGGTCACTTGTGGGCGTTCTCCATCGTTTTGGTCACTCAAGGGCTCTACAAGTGTACAATAGGGCCTAAATCTCATTCAAGCAAAATTTCTGTTCGAAAAGTCACCGGTTGCTCTTTTCATTTTGGGCCCCATTGTGCATTCAGACATAAGATTAGGGCCACAATGGGTATATTTCTGAAAACAGGACAAACAGGGGTATCCATTTTGGGGTGTAAGTCTTTATTCATATATGTGCTGTACAAAGAAAACGCTTTTAAAATGACAGAATTACCAAAAAAATGAAAATCAAAATTTTTTCCTTCTCCTTGGCTTAGATTCATTCAAAAACCGTGAAGTCAAAAAAGACATTGTACCCCTAGATAAATTTGTTAAGGGGTCTAGTTTTCAAAATGGGGTCACTTGTGGGCGTTCTCCATCGTTTTGGTCACTCAAGGGCTCTACAAGTGTACAATGGGGCCTAAATCTCATTCAAGCAAATTTTCTGTTCGAAAAGTCACCGGTTGCTCTTTTCATTTTGGGCCCCATTGTGCATTCAGACATAAGATTAGGGCCACAATGGGTATATTTCTGAAAACAGGACAAACAGGGGTATCCATTTTGGGGTGCAAGTCTTTATTCATATATGTGCTGTACAAGAAAAATCGCTTTTAAAATGACACAATTACCCAAAAAATGAAAATCGTAATTTTTTATTTCTTCTGCTTGGCTTAGATTCATTCAAAAACCGTGAAGTCAAAAAAGACATTGTACCCCTAGATAAATTCTTTAAGGGATCTAGTTTTCAAAATGGGGTCACTTGTGGGGGTTCTCTATCGGTTTGGTCACTCAAGGGCTCTACAAGTTTACAATAGGGCCTAAGTCTCCAAGCAAAATTTCTGTTCCAAAAGTCACCAGTTGCTCTTTTCATTTTTGGCCCCATTGTGCATTCAGACGTAAGATTAGGGCCATAATGGGTATATTTCTGAAAACAGGACAAACAGGGGTATCCATTTTGGGGTGCAAGTCTTTATTCATATATGTGCTGTACAAGAAAAATCGCTTTTAAAATGACACAATTACCAAAAAAATGAAAATCGTAATTTTTTTCTTCTGCTTGGCTTAGATTCATTCAAAAACCGTGAAGTCAAAAAAGACATTGTACCCCTAGATAAATTCGTTAAGGGGTCTAGTTTTCAAAATGGGGTCACTTGTGGGCGTTCTCCATCGTTTTGGTCAATCAAGGGCTCTACAAGTGTACAATAGGGCCTAAATCTCATTCAAGCAAAATTTCTGTTCCAAAAGTCACCGGTTGCTCTTTTCATTTTGGGCCGTATTGTGGATTCAGACATAAGATTTGGGCCACAATGGGTATATTTCTGAAAACAGGACACACAGGGGTATCCATTTTGGGGTGTAAGTCTTTATTCATATTTGTGCTGTACAAAGAAAACGCTTTTAAAATGACAGAATTACCAAAAAAATGAAAATCGAAATTTTTTCCTTCTGCTTGGCTTAGATTCATTCAAAAACCGTGAAGTCAAAAAAGACATTGTACCCCTAGATAAATTCGTTAAGGGGTCTAGTTTTCAAAATGGGGTCACTTGTGGGCGTTCTCCATCATTTTGGTCACTCAAGGGCTCTACAAGTGTACAATAGGGCCTAAATCTCATTCAAGCAAAATTTCTGTTCCAAAAGTCACCGGTTGCTCTTTTCATTTTGGGCCCCATTGTGCATTCAGACATAAGATTAGGGCCACAATGGGTATATTTCTGAAAACAGGACAAACAGGGGTATCCATTTTGGGGTGCAAGTCTTTATTCATATATGTGCTGTACAAAGAAAACGCTTTTAAAATGACAGAATTACCCAAAAAATTAAAATCGTAATTTTTTATTTCTTCTGCTTGGCTTAGATTCATTCAAAAACCGTGAAGTCAAAAAAGACATTGTACCCCTAGATAAATTCTTTAAGGGGTCTAGTTTTCAAAATGGGGTCACTTGTGGGGGTTCTCTATCGGTTTGGTCACTCAAGGGCTCTACAAGTGTACAATAGGGCCTAAGTCTCCAAGCAAAATTTCTGTTCCAAAAGTCACCAGTTGCTCTTTTCATTTTTGGCCCCATTGTGCATTCAGACGTAAGATTAGGGCCATAATGGGTATATTTCTGAAAACAGGACAAACAGGGGTATCCATTTTGGGGTGCAAGTCTTTATTCATATATGTGCTGTACAAGAAAAATCGCTTTTAAAATGACACAATTACCAAAAAAATGAAAATCGTAATTTTTTTCTTCTGCTTGGCTTAGATTCATTCAAAAACCGTGAAGTCAAAAAAGACATTGTACCCCTAGATAAATTCGTTAAGGGGTCTAGTTTTCAAAATGGGGTCACTTGTGGGCGTTCTCCATCGTTTTGGTCACTCAAGGGCTCTACAAGTGTACAATAGGGCCTAAATCTCATTCAAGCAAAATTTCTGTTCCAAAAGTCACCGGTTGCTCTTTTCATTTTGGGCCGTATTGTGGATTCAGACATAAGATTTGGGCCACAATGGGTATATTTCTGAAAACAGGACACACAGGGGTATCCATTTTGGGGTGTAAGTCTTTATTCATATTTGTGCTGTACAAAGAAAACGCTTTTAAAATGACAGAATTACCAAAAAAATGAAAATCGAAATTTTTTCCTTCTGCTTGGCTTAGATTCATTCAAAAACCGTGAAGTCAAAAAAGACATTGTACCCCTAGATAAATTCGTTAAGGGGTCTAGTTTTCAAAATGGGGTCACTTGTGGGCGTTCTCCATCGTTTTCGTCACTCAAGGGCTCTACAAGTGTACAATAGGGCCTAAATCTCATTCAAGCAAATTTTCTGTTCGAAACGTCACCGGTTGCTCTTTTCATTTTGGGCCCCATTGTGCATTCAGACATATGATTAGGGCCACAATGGGTATATTTCTGAAAACAGGACAAACTGGGGTATCCATTTTGGGGTGCAAGTCTTTATTCATATATGTGCTGTACAAAGAAAACGCTTTTAAAATGACAGAATTACCCAAAAAATGAAAATCGTAATTTTTTTCCTTCTGCTTGGCTTAGATACATTCAAAAACCGTGAAGTCAAAAAAGACATTGTACCCCTAGATAAATTCGTTAAGGGGTCTAGTTTTCAAAATGGGGTCACTTGTGGGCGTTCTCCATCGTTTTCGTCACTCAAGGGCTCTACAAGTGTACAATGGGGCCTAAATCTCATTCAAGCAAATTTTCTGTTCGAAAAGTCACCGGTTGCTCTTTTCATTTTGGGCCCCATTGTGCATTCAGACATAAGATTAGGGCCACAATGGGTATATTTCTGAAAACAGGACAAACAGGGGTATCCATTTTGGGGTGCAAGTCTTTATTCATATATGTGCTGTACAAGAAAAATCGCTTTTAAAATGACACAATTACCAAAAAAATGAAAATCGTAATTTTTTCCTTCTGCTTGGCTTAGATTCATTCAAAAACCGTGAAGTCAAAAAAGACATTGTACCCCTAGATAAATTCGTTAAGGGGTCTAGTTTTCAAAATGGGGTCACTTGTGGGCGTTCTCCATCGTTTTGGTCACTCAAGGGCTCTACAAGTGTACAATAGGGCCTAAATCTCATTCAAGCAAAATTTCTGTTCCAAAAGTCACCGGTTGCTCTTTTCATTTTGGGCCGCATTGTGGATTCAGACATAAGATTTGGGCCACAATGGGTATATTTCTGAAAACAGGACAAACAGGGGTATCCATTTTGGGGTGTAAGTCTTTATTCATATATGTGCTGTTCAAAGAAAACGCTTTAAAATGACACAATTACCAAAAAAATGAAAATCGTAATTTTTTTCTTCTGCTTGGCTTAGATTCATTCAAAAACCGTGAAGTCAAAAAAGACATTGTACCCCTAGATAAATTCGTTAAGGGGTCTAGTTTTCAAAATGGGGTCACTTGTGGGGGTTCTCTATCGGTTTGGTCACTCAAGGGCTCTACAAGTGTACAATAGGGCCTAAATCTCATTCAAGCAAATTTTCTGTTCCAAAAGTCACCGGTTGCTCTTTTCATTTTGGGCCCCATTGTGCATTCAGACATAAGATTAGGGCCACAATGGGTATATTTCTGAAAACAGGACAAACAGGGGTATCCATTTTGGGGTGTAAGTCTTTATTCATATATGTGCTGTACAAAGAAAACGCTTTAAAATGACACAATTACCAAAAAAATGAAAATCGTAATTTTTTTCTTCTGCTTGGCTTAGATTCATTCAAAAACCGTGAAGTCAAAAAAGACATTGTACCCCTAGATAAATTCGTTAAGGGGTCTAGTTTTCAAAATGGGGTCACTTGTGGGGGTTCTCTATCGGTTTGGTCACTCAAGGGCTCTACAAGTGTACAATAGGGCCTAAATCTCATTCAAGCAAATTTTCTGTTCCAAAAGTCACCGGTTGCTCTTTTCATCTTGGGCCCCATTGTGCATTCAGACATAAGATTAGGGCCACAATGGGTATATTTCTGAAAACAGGACAAACAGGGGTATCCATTTTGGGGTGCAAGTCTTTATTCATATATGTGCTGTACAAAGAAAACGCTTTTAAAATGACAGAATTACCCAAAAAATGAAAATCGTAATTTTTTTCCTTCTGCTTGGCTTAGATACATTCAAAAACCGTGAAGTCAAAAAAGACATTGTACCCCTAGATAAATTCGTTAAGGGGTCTAGTTTTCAAAATGGGGTCACTTGTGGGCGTTCTCCATCGTTTTCGTCACTCAAGGGCTCTACAAGTGTACAATGGGGCCTAAATCTCATTCAAGCAAATTTTCTGTTCGAAAAGTCACCGGTTGCTCTTTTCATTTTGGGCCCCATTGTGCATTCAGACATAAGATTAGGGCCACAATGGGTATATTTCTGAAAACAGGACAAACAGGGGTATCCATTTTGGGGTGCAAGTCTTTATTCATATATGTGCTGTACAAGAAAAATCGCTTTTAAAATGACACAATTACCAAAAAAATGAAAATCGTAATTTTTTCCTTCTGCTTGGCTTAGATTCATTCAAAAACCGTGAAGTCAAAAAAGACATTGTACCCCTAGATAAATTCGTTAAGGGGTCTAGTTTTCAAAATGGGGTCACTTGTGGGCGTTCTCCATCGTTTTGGTCACTCAAGGGCTCTACAAGTGTACAATAGGGCCTAAATCTCATTCAAGCAAAATTTCTGTTCCAAAAGTCACCGGTTGCTCTTTTCATTTTGGGCCGCATTGTGGATTCAGACATAAGATTTGGGCCACAATGGGTATATTTCTGAAAACAGGACAAACAGGGGTATCCATTTTGGGGTGTAAGTCTTTATTCATATATGTGCTGTTCAAAGAAAACGCTTTAAAATGACACAATTACCAAAAAAATGAAAATCGTAATTTTTTTCTTCTGCTTGGCTTAGATTCATTCAAAAACCGTGAAGTCAAAAAAGACATTGTACCCCTAGATAAATTCGTTAAGGGGTCTAGTTTTCAAAATGGGGTCACTTGTGGGGGTTCTCTATCGGTTTGGTCACTCAAGGGCTCTACAAGTGTACAATAGGGCCTAAATCTCATTCAAGCAAATTTTCTGTTCCAAAAGTCACCGGTTGCTCTTTTCATTTTGGGCCCCATTGTGCATTCAGACATAAGATTAGGGCCACAATGGGTATATTTCTGAAAACAGGACAAACAGGGGTATCCATTTTGGGGTGCAAGTCTTTATTCATATATGTGCTGTACAAAGAAAACGCTTTTAAAATGACAGAATTACCCAAAAAATGAAAATCGTAATTTTTTTCCTTCTGCTTGGCTTAGATACATTCAAAAACCGTGAAGTCAAAAAAGATATTGTACCCCTAGATAAATTCTTTAAGGGGTCTAGTTTTCAAAATGGGGTCACTTGTGGGGGTTCTCTATTGGTTTGGTCACTCAAGAGCTCTACAAGTGTACAATAGGGCCTAAGTCTCCTTCAAGCAAAATTTCTGTTCCAAAAGTCACTAGTTGCTCTTTTCATTTTTGGCCCCATTGTGCATTCAGACGTAAGATTAGGGCCATAATGGGTATATTTCTGAAAACAGGACAAACAGGGGTATCCATTTTGGGGTGCAAGTCTTTATTCATATATGTGCTGTACAAGAAAAATCGCTTTTAAAATGACACAATTACCAAAAAAATGAAAATCGTAATTTTTTTCTTCTGCTTGGCTTAGATTCATTCAAAAACCGTGAAGTCAAAAAAGACATTGTACCCCTAGATAAATTCGTTAAGGGGTCTAGTTTTCAAAATGGGGTCACTTGTGGGCGTTCTCCATCATTTTGGTCACTCAAGGGCTCTACAAGTGTACAATAGGGCCTAAATCTCATTCAAGCAAAATTTCTGTTCCAAAAGTCACCGGTTGCTCTTTTCATTTTGGGCCCAATTGTGGATTCAGACATAAGATTAGGGCCACAATGGGTATATTTCTGAAAACAGGACAAACAGGGGTATCCATTTTGGGGTGTAAGTCTTTATTCATATATGTGCTGTACAAAGAAAACGCTTTTAAAATGACAGAATTACCAAAAAAATGAAAATCAAAATTTTTTCCTTCTGCTTGGCTTAGATTCATTCAAAAACCGTGAAGTCAAAAAAGACATTGTACCCCTAGATAAATTCGTTAAGGGGTCTAGTTTTCAAAATGGGGTCACTTGTGGGCGTTCTCCATCGTTTTGGTCACTCAAGGGCTCTACAAGTGTACAATAGGGCCTAAATCTCATTCAAGCAAAATTTCTGTTCGAAAAGTCACCGGTTGCTCTTTTCATTTTGGGCCCCATTGTGCATTCAGACATAAGATTAGGGCCACAATGGGTATATTTCTGAAAACAGGACAAACAGGGGTATCCATTTTGGGGTGTAAGTCTTTATTCATATATGTGCTGTACAAAGAAAACGCTTTTAAAATGACAGAATTACCAAAAAAATGAAAATCAAAATTTTTTCCTTCTCCTTGGCTTAGATTCATTCAAAAACCGTGAAGTCAAAAAAGACATTGTACCCCTAGATAAATTTGTTAAGGGGTCTAGTTTTCAAAATGGGGTCACTTGTGGGCGTTCTCCATCGTTTTGGTCACTCAAGGGCTCTACAAGTGTACAATGGGGCCTAAATCTCATTCAAGCAAATTTTCTGTTCGAAAAGTCACCGGTTGCTCTTTTCATTTTGGGCCCCATTGTGCATTCAGACATAAGATTAGGGCCACAATGGGTATATTTCTGAAAACAGGACAAACAGGGGTATCCATTTTGGGGTGCAAGTCTTTATTCATATATGTGCTGTACAAGAAAAATCGCTTTTAAAATGACACAATTACCAAAAAAATGAAAATCGTAATTTTTTCCTTCTGCTTGGCTTAGATTCATTCAAAAACCGTGAAGTTAAAAAAGACATTGTACCCCTAGATAAATTCTTTAAGGGGTCTAGTTTTCAAAATGGGGTCACTTGTGGGGGTTCTCTATCGGTTTGGTCACTCAAGGGCTCTACAAGTTTACAATAGGGCCTAAGTCTCCAAGCAAAATTTCTGTTCCAAAAGTCACCAGTTGCTCTTTTCATTTTTGGCCCCATTGTGCATTCAGACGTAAGATTAGGGCCATAATGGGTATATTTCTGAAAACAGGACAAACAGGGGTATCCATTTTGGGGTGCAAGTCTTTATTCATATATGTGCTGTACAAGAAAAATCGCTTTTAAAATGACACAATTACCAAAAAAATGAAAATCGTAATTTTTTTCTTCTGCTTGGCTTAGATTCATTCAAAAACCGTGAAGTCAAAAAAGACATTGTACCCCTAGATAAATTCGTTAAGGGGTCTAGTTTTCAAAATGGGGTCACTTGTGGGCGTTCTCCATCGTTTTGGTCAATCAAGGGCTCTACAAGTGTACAATAGGGCCTAAATCTCATTCAAGCAAAATTTCTGTTCCAAAAGTCACCGGTTGCTCTTTTCATTTTGGGCCGTATTGTGGATTCAGACATAAGATTTGGGCCACAATGGGTATATTTCTGAAAACAGGACACACAGGGGTATCCATTTTGGGGTGTAAGTCTTTATTCATATTTGTGCTGTACAAAGAAAACGCTTTTAAAATGACAGAATTACCAAAAAAATGAAAATCGAAATTTTTTCCTTCTGCTTGGCTTAGATTCATTCAAAAACCGTGAAGTCAAAAAAGACATTGTACCCCTAGATAAATTCGTTAAGGGGTCTAGTTTTCAAAATGGGGTCACTTGTGGGCGTTCTCCATCATTTTGGTCACTCAAGGGCTCTACAAGTGTACAATAGGGCCTAAATCTCATTCAAGCAAAATTTCTGTTCCAAAAGTCACCGGTTGCTCTTTTCATTTTGGGCCCCATTGTGCATTCAGACATAAGATTAGGGCCACAATGGGTATATTTCTGAAAACAGGACAAACAGGGGTATCCATTTTGGGGTGCAAGTCTTTATTCATATATGTGCTGTACAAAGAAAACGCTTTTAAAATGACAGAATTACCCAAAAAATGAAAATCGTAATTTTTTATTTCTTCTGCTTGGCTTAGATTCATTCAAAAACCGTGAAGTCAAAAAAGACATTGTACCCCTAGATAAATTCTTTAAGGGGTCTAGTTTTCAAAATGGGGTCACTTGTGGGGGTTCTCTATCGGTTTGGTCACTCAAGGGCTCTACAAGTGTACAATAGGGCCTAAGTCTCCAAGCAAAATTTCTGTTCCAAAAGTCACCAGTTGCTCTTTTCATTTTTGGCCCCATTGTGCATTCAGACGTAAGATTAGGGCCATAATGGGTATATTTCTGAAAACAGGACAAACAGGGGTATCCATTTTGGGGTGCAAGTCTTTATTCATATATGTGCTGTACAAGAAAAATCGCTTTTAAAATGACACAATTACCAAAAAAATGAAAATCGTAATTTTTTTCTTCTGCTTGGCTTAGATTCATTCAAAAACCGTGAAGTCAAAAAAGACATTGTACCCCTAGATAAATTCGTTAAGGGGTCTAGTTTTCAAAATGGGGTCACTTGTGGGCGTTCTCCATCGTTTTGGTCACTCAAGGGCTCTACAAGTGTACAATAGGGCCTAAATCTCATTCAAGCAAAATTTCTGTTCCAAAAGTCACCGGTTGCTCTTTTCATTTTGGGCCGTATTGTGGATTCAGACATAAGATTTGGGCCACAATGGGTATATTTCTGAAAACAGGACACACAGGGGTATCCATTTTGGGGTGTAAGTCTTTATTCATATTTGTGCTGTACAAAGAAAACGCTTTTAAAATGACAGAATTACCAAAAAAATGAAAATCGAAATTTTTTCCTTCTGCTTGGCTTAGATTCATTCAAAAACCGTGAAGTCAAAAAAGACATTGTACCCCTAGATAAATTCGTTAAGGGGTCTAGTTTTCAAAATGGGGTCACTTGTGGGGGTTCTCTATCGGTTTGGTCACTCAAGGGCTCTACAAGTGTACAATAGGGCCTAAATCTCATTCAAGCAAATTTTCTGTTCCAAAAGTCACCGGTTGCTCTTTTCATCTTGGGCCCCATTGTGCATTCAGACATAAGATTAGGGCCACAATGGGTATATTTCTGAAAACAGGACAAACAGGGGTATCCATTTTGGGGTGCAAGTCTTTATTCATATATGTGCTGTACAAAGAAAACGCTTTTAAAATGACAGAATTACCCAAAAAATGAAAATCGTAATTTTTTTCCTTCTGCTTGGCTTAGATACATTCAAAAACCGTGAAGTCAAAAAAGACATTGTACCCCTAGATAAATTCGTTAAGGGGTCTAGTTTTCAAAATGCGGTCACTTGTGGGCGTTCTCCATCGTTTTCGTCACTCAAGGGCTCTACAAGTGTACAATGGGGCCTAAATCTCATTCAAGCAAATTTTCTGTTCGAAAAGTCACCGGTTGCTCTTTTCATTTTGGGCCCCATTGTGCATTCAGACATAAGATTAGGGCCACAATGGGTATATTTCTGAAAACAGGACAAACAGGGGTATCCATTTTGGGGTGCAAGTCTTTATTCATATATGTGCTGTACAAGAAAAATCGCTTTTAAAATGACACAATTACCAAAAAAATGAAAATCGTAATTTTTTCCTTCTGCTTGGCTTAGATTCATTCAAAAACCGTGAAGTCAAAAAAGACATTGTACCCCTAGATAAATTCGTTAAGGGGTCTAGTTTTCAAAATGGGGTCACTTGTGGGCGTTCTCCATCGTTTTGGTCACTCAAGGGCTCTACAAGTGTACAATAGGGCCTAAATCTCATTCAAGCAAAATTTCTGTTCCAAAAGTCACCGGTTGCTCTTTTCATTTTGGGCCGCATTGTGGATTCAGACATAAGATTTGGGCCACAATGGGTATATTTCTGAAAACAGGACAAACAGGGGTATCCATTTTGGGGTGTAAGTCTTTATTCATATATGTGCTGTTCAAAGAAAACGCTTTAAAATGACACAATTACCAAAAAAATGAAAATCGTAATTTTTTTCTTCTGCTTGGCTTAGATTCATTCAAAAACCGTGAAGTCAAAAAAGACATTGTACCCCTAGATAAATTCGTTAAGGGGTCTAGTTTTCAAAATGGGGTCACTTGTGGGGGTTCTCTATCGGTTTGGTCACTCAAGGGCTCTACAAGTGTACAATAGGGCCTAAATCTCATTCAAGCAAATTTTCTGTTCCAAAAGTCACCGGTTGCTCTTTTCATTTTGGGCCCCATTGTGCATTCAGACATAAGATTAGGGCCACAATGGGTATATTTCTGAAAACAGGACAAACAGGGGTATCCATTTTGGGGTGCAAGTCTTTATTCATATATGTGCTGTACAAAGAAAACGCTTTTAAAATGACAGAATTACCCAAAAAATGAAAATCGTAATTTTTTTCCTTCTGCTTGGCTTAGATACATTCAAAAACCGTGAAGTCAAAAAAGATATTGTACCCCTAGATAAATTCTTTAAGGGGTCTAGTTTTCAAAATGGGGTCACTTGTGGGGGTTCTCTATTGGTTTGGTCACTCAAGAGCTCTACAAGTGTACAATAGGGCCTAAGTCTCCTTCAAGCAAAATTTCTGTTCCAAAAGTCACTAGTTGCTCTTTTCATTTTTGGCCCCATTGTGCATTCAGACGTAAGATTAGGGCCATAATGGGTATATTTCTGAAAACAGGACAAACAGGGGTATCCATTTTGGGGTGCAAGTCTTTATTCATATATGTGCTGTACAAGAAAAATCGCTTTTAAAATGACACAATTACCAAAAAAATGAAAATCGTAATTTTTTTCTTCTGCTTGGCTTAGATTCATTCAAAAACCGTGAAGTCAAAAAAGACATTGTACCCCTAGATAAATTCGTTAAGGGGTCTAGTTTTCAAAATGGGGTCACTTGTGGGCGTTCTCCATCATTTTGGTCACTCAAGGGCTCTACAAGTGTACAATAGGGCCTAAATCTCATTCAAGCAAAATTTCTGTTCGAAAAGTCACCGGTTGCTCTTTTCATTTTGGGCCCCATTGTGCATTCAGACATAAGATTAGGGCCACAATGGGTATATTTCTGAAAACAGGACAAACAGGGGTATCCATTTTGGGGTGTAAGTCTTTATTCATATATGTGCTGTACAAAGAAAACGCTTTTAAAATGACAGAATTACCAAAAAAATGAAAATCAAAATTTTTTCCTTCTCCTTGGCTTAGATTCATTCAAAAACCGTGAAGTCAAAAAAGACATTGTACCCCTAGATAAATTTGTTAAGGGGTCTAGTTTTCAAAATGGGGTCACTTGTGGGCGTTCTCCATCGTTTTGGTCACTCAAGGGCTCTACAAGTGTACAATGGGGCCTAAATCTCATTCAAGCAAATTTTCTGTTCGAAAAGTCACCGGTTGCTCTTTTCATTTTGGGCCCCATTGTGCATTCAGACATAAGATTAGGGCCACAATGGGTATATTTCTGAAAACAGGACAAACAGGGGTATCCATTTTGGGGTGCAAGTCTTTATTCATATATGTGCTGTACAAGAAAAATCGCTTTTAAAATGACACAATTACCAAAAAAATGAAAATCGTAATTTTTTCCTTCTGCTTGGCTTAGATTCATTCAAAAACCGTGAAGTTAAAAAAGACATTGTACCCCTAGATAAATTCTTTAAGGGGTCTAGTTTTCAAAATGGGGTCACTTGTGGGGGTTCTCTATCGGTTTGGTCACTCAAGGGCTCTACAAGTTTACAATAGGGCCTAAGTCTCCAAGCAAAATTTCTGTTCCAAAAGTCACCAGTTGCTCTTTTCATTTTTGGCCCCATTGTGCATTCAGACGTAAGATTAGGGCCATAATGGGTATATTTCTGAAAACAGGACAAACAGGGGTATCCATTTTGGGGTGCAAGTCTTTATTCATATATGTGCTGTACAAGAAAAATCGCTTTTAAAATGACACAATTACCAAAAAAATGAAAATCGTAATTTTTTTCTTCTGCTTGGCTTAGATTCATTCAAAAACCGTGAAGTCAAAAAAGACATTGTACCCCTAGATAAATTCGTTAAGGGGTCTAGTTTTCAAAATGGGGTCACTTGTGGGCGTTCTCCATCGTTTTGGTCAATCAAGGGCTCTACAAGTGTACAATAGGGCCTAAATCTCATTCAAGCAAAATTTCTGTTCCAAAAGTCACCGGTTGCTCTTTTCATTTTGGGCCGTATTGTGGATTCAGACATAAGATTTGGGCCACAATGGGTATATTTCTGAAAACAGGACACACAGGGGTATCCATTTTGGGGTGTAAGTCTTTATTCATATTTGTGCTGTACAAAGAAAACGCTTTTAAAATGACAGAATTACCAAAAAAATGAAAATCGAAATTTTTTCCTTCTGCTTGGCTTAGATTCATTCAAAAACCGTGAAGTCAAAAAAGACATTGTACCCCTAGATAAATTCGTTAAGGGGTCCAGTTTTCAAAATGGGGTCACTTGTGGGCGTTCTCCATCATTTTGGTCACTCAAGGGCTCTACAAGTGTACAATAGGGCCTAAATCTCATTCAAGCAAAATTTCTGTTCCAAAAGTCACCGGTTGCTCTTTTCATTTTGGGCCCCATTGTGCATTCAGACATAAGATTAGGGCCACAATGGGTATATTTCTGAAAACAGGACAAACAGGGGTATCCATTTTGGGGTGCAAGTCTTTATTCATATATGTGCTGTACAAAGAAAACGCTTTTAAAATGACAGAATTACCCAAAAAATGAAAATCGTAATTTTTTATTTCTTCTGCTTGGCTTAGATTCATTCAAAAACCGTGAAGTCAAAAAAGACATTGTACCCCTAGATAAATTCTTTAAGGGGTCTAGTTTTCAAAATGGGGTCACTTGTGGGGGTTCTCTATCGGTTTGGTCACTCAAGGGCTCTACAAGTGTACAATAGGGCCTAAGTCTCCAAGCAAAATTTCTGTTCCAAAAGTCACCAGTTGCTCTTTTCATTTTTGGCCCCATTGTGCATTCAGACGTAAGATTAGGGCCATAATGGGTATATTTCTGAAAACAGGACAAACAGGGGTATCCATTTTGGGGTGCAAGTCTTTATTCATATATGTGCTGTACAAGAAAAATCGCTTTTAAAATGACACAATTACCAAAAAAATGAAAATCGTAATTTTTTTCTTCTGCTTGGCTTAGATTCATTCAAAAACCGTGAAGTCAAAAAAGACATTGTACCCCTAGATAAATTCGTTAAGGGGTCTAGTTTTCAAAATGGGGTCACTTGTGGGCGTTCTCCATCGTTTTGGTCACTCAAGGGCTCTACAAGTGTACAATAGGGCCTAAATCTCATTCAAGCAAAATTTCTGTTCCAAAAGTCACCGGTTGCTCTTTTCATTTTGGGCCGTATTGTGGATTCAGACATAAGATTTGGGCCACAATGGGTATATTTCTGAAAACAGGACACACAGGGGTATCCATTTTGGGGTGTAAGTCTTTATTCATATTTGTGCTGTACAAAGAAAACGCTTTTAAAATGACAGAATTACCAAAAAAATGAAAATCGAAATTTTTTCCTTCTGCTTGGCTTAGATTCATTCAAAAACCGTGAAGTCAAAAAAGACATTGTACCCCTAGATAAATTCGTTAAGGGGTCTAGTTTTCAAAATGGGGTCACTTGTGGGCGTTCTCCATCGTTTTGGTCACTCAAGGGCTCTACAAGTGTACAATAGGGCCTAAATCTCATTCAAGCAAATTTTCTGTTCGAAACGTCACCGGTTGCTCTTTTCATTTTGGGCCCCATTGTGCATTCAGACATATGATTAGGGCCACAATGGGTATATTTCTGAAAACAGGACAAACTGGGGTATCCATTTTGGGGTGCAAGTCTTTATTCATATATGTGCTGTACAAAGAAAACGCTTTTAAAATGACAGAATTACCCAAAAAATGAAAATCGTAATTTTTTTCCTTCTGCTTGGCTTAGATTCATTCAAAAACCGTGAAGTTAAAAAAGACATTGTACCCCTAGATAAATTCTTTAAGGGGTCTAGTTTTCAAAATGGGGTCACTTGTGGGGGTTCTCTATCGGTTTGGTCACTCAAGGGCTCTACAAGTGTACAATAGGGCCTAAGTCTCCTTCAAGCAAAATTTCTGTTCCAAAAGTCACTAGTTGCTCTTTTCATTTTTGGCCCCATTGTGCATTCAGACGTAAGATTAGGGCCATAATGGGTATATTTCTGAAAACAGGACAAACAGGGGTATCCATTTTGGGGTGCAAGTCTTTATTCATATATGTGCTGTACAAAAAAAATCGCTTTTAAAATGACACAATTACCAAAAAAATGAAAATCGTAATTTTTTTCTTCTGCTTGGCTTAGATTCATTCAAAAACCGTGAAGTCAAAAAAGACATTGTACCCCTAGATAAATTCGTTAAGGGGTCTAGTTTTCAAAATGGGGTCACTTGTGGGCGTTCTCCATCATTTTGGTCACTCAAGGGCTCTACAAGTGTACAATAGGGCCTAAATCTCATTCAAGCAAAATTTCTGTTCCAAAAGTCACCGGTTGCTCTTTTCATTTTGGGCCCAATTGTGGATTCAGACATAAGATTAGGGCCACAATGGGTATATTTCTGAAAACAGGACAAACAGGGGTATCCATTTTGGGGTGTAAGTCTTTATTCATATATGTGCTGTACAAAGAAAACGCTTTTAAAATGACAGAATTACCAAAAAAATGAAAATCAAAATTTTTTCCTTCTGCTTGGCTTAGATTCATTCAAAAACCGTGAAGTGAAAAAAGACATTTTACCCCTAGATAAATTTGTTAAGGGGTCTAGTTTTCAAAATGGGGTCACTTGTGGGCGTTCTCCATCGTTTTGGTCACTCAAGGGCTCTACAAGTGTACAATGGGGCCTAAATCTCATTCAAGCAAATTTTCTGTTCGAAAAGTCACCGGTTGCTCTTTTCATTTTGGGCCCCATTGTGCATTCAGACATAAGATTAGGGCCACAATGGGTATATTTCTGAAAACAGGACAAACAGGGGTATCCATTTTGGGGTGCAAGTCTTTATTCATATATGTGCTGTACAAGAAAAATCGCTTTTAAAATGACACAATTACCAAAAAAATGAAAATCGTAATTTTTTCCTTCTGCTTGGCTTAGATTCATTCAAAAACCGTGAAGTTAAAAAAGACATTGTACCCCTAGATAAATTCTTTAAGGGGTCTAGTTTTCAAAATGGGGTCACTTGTGGGGGTTTTCTATCGGTTTGGTCACTCAAGGGCTCTACAAGTGTACAATAGGGCCTAAGTCTCCTTCAAGCAAAATTTCTGTTCCAAAAGTCACTAGTTGCTCTTTTCATTTTTGGCCCCATTGTGCATTCAGACTTAAGATTAGGGCCATAATGGGTATATTTCTGAAAACAGGACAAACAGGGGTATCCATTTTGGGGTGCAAGTCTTTATTCATATATGTGCTGTACAAAAAAAATCGCTTTTAAAATGACACAATTACCAAAAAAATGAAAATCGTAATTTTTTTCTTCTGCTTGGCTTAGATTCATTCAAAAACCGTGAAGTCAAAAAAGACATTGTACCCCTAGATAAATTCGTTAAGGGGTCTAGTTTTCAAAATGGGGTCACTTGTGGGCGTTCTCCATCATTTTGGTCACTCAAGGGCTCTACAAGTGTACAATAGGGCCTAAATCTCATTCAAGCAAAATTTCTGTTCCAAAAGTCACCGGTTGCTCTTTTCATTTTGGGCCCAATTGTGGATTCAGACATAAGATTAGGGCCACAATGGGTATATTTCTGAAAACAGGACAAACAGGGGTATCCATTTTGGGGTGTAAGTCTTTATTCATATATGTGCTGTACAAAGAAAACGCTTTTAAAATGACAGAATTACCAAAAAAATGAAAATCAAAATTTTTTCCTTCTGCTTGGCTTAGATTCATTCAAAAACCGTGAAGTCAAAAAAGACATTGTACCCCTAGATAAATTCGTTAAGGGGTCTAGTTTTCAAAATGGGGTCACTTGTGGGCGTTCTCCATCGTTTTGGTCACTCAAGGGCTCTACAAGTGTACAATGGGGCCTAAATCTCATTCAAGCAAATTTTCTGTTCGAAAAGTCACCGGTTGCTCTTTTCATTTTGGGCCCCATTGTGCATTCAGACATAAGATTAGGGCCACAATGGGTATATTTCTGAAAACAGGACAAACAGGGGTATCCATTTTGGGGTGCAAGTCTTTATTCATATATGTGCTGTACAAGAAAAATCGCTTTTAAAATGACACAATTACCAAAAAAATGAAAATCGTAATTTTTTTCTTCTGCTTGGCTTAGATTCATTCAAAAACCGTGAAGTCAAAAAAGACATTGTACCCCTAGATAAATTCGTTAAGGGGTCTAGTTTTCAAAATGGGGTCACTTGTGGGCGTTCTCCATCGTTTTGGTCACTCAAGGGCTCTACAAGTGTACAATAGGGCCTAAATCTCATTCAAGCAAAATTTCTGTTCCAAAAGTCACCGGTTGCTCTTTTCATTTTGGGCCGTATTGTGGATTCAGACATAAGATTTGGGCCACAATGGGTATATTTCTGAAAACAGGACAAACAGGGGTATCCATTTTGGGGTGTAAGTCTTTATTCATATATGTGCTGTACAAAGAAAACGCTTTTAAAATGACAGAATTACCAAAAAAATGAAAATCGAAATTTTTTCCTTCTGCTTGGCTTAGATTCATTCAAAAACCGTGAAGTCAAAAAAGACATTGTACCCCTAGATAAATTCGTTAAGGGGTCTAGTTTTCAAAATGGGGTCACTTGTGGGCGTTCTCCATCGTTTTGGTCACTCAAGGGCTCTACAAGTGTACAATAGGGCCTAAATCTCATTCAAGCAAATTTTCTGTTCGAAAAGTCACCGGTTGCTCTTTTCATTTTGGGCCCCATTGTGCATTCAGACATATGATTAGGGCCACAATGGGTATATTTCTGAAAACAGGACAAACTGGGGTATCCATTTTGGGGTGCAAGTCTTTATTCATATATGTGCTGTACAAAGAAAACGCTTTTAAAATGACAGAATTACCCAAAAAATGAAAATCGTAATTTTTTTCCTTCTGCTTGGCTTAGATTCATTCAAAAACCGTGAAGTTAAAAAAGACATTGTACCCCTAGATAAATTCGTTAAGGGGTCTAGTTTTCAAAATGGGGTCACTTGTGGGCGTTCTCCATCATTTTGGTCACTCAAGGGCTCTACAAGTGTACAATAGGGCCTAAATCTCATTCAAGCAAAATTTCTGTTCCAAAAGTCACCGGTTGCTCTTTTCATTTTGGGCCCAATTGTGGATTCAGACATAAGATTAGGGCCACAATGGGTATATTTCTGAAAACAGGACAAACAGGGGTATCCATTTTGGGGTGTAAGTCTTTATTCATATATGTGCTGTACAAAGAAAACGCTTTTAAAATGACAGAATTACCAAAAAAATGAAAATCAAAATTTTTTCCTTCTGCTTGGCTTAGATTCATTCAAAAACCGTGAAGTCAAAAAAGACATTGTACCCCTAGATAAATTCGATAAGGGGTCTAGTTTTCAAAATGGGGTCACTTGTGGGCGTTCTCCATCGTTTTGGTCACTCAAGGGCTCTACAAGTGTACAATGGGGCCTAAATCTCATTCAAGCAAATTTTCTGTTCGAAAAGTCACCGGTTGCTCTTTTCATTTTGGGCCCCATTGTGCATTCAGACATAAGATTAGGGCCACAATGGGTATATTTCTGAAAACAGGACAAACAGGGGTATCCATTTTGGGGTGCAAGTCTTTATTCATATATGTGCTGTACAAGAAAAATCGCTTTTAAAATGACACAATTACCAAAAAAATGAAAATCGTAATTTTTTTCTTCTGCTTGGCTTAGATTCATTCAAAAACCGTGAAGTCAAAAAAGACATTGTACCTCTAGATAAATTCGTTAAGGGGTCTAGTTTTCAAAATGGGGTCACTTGTGGGCGTTCTCCATCGTTTTGGTCACTCAAGGGCTCTACAAGTGTACAATAGGGCCTAAATCTCATTCAAGCAAATTTTCTGTTCGAAAAGTCACCGGTTGCTCTTTTCATTTTGGGCCCCATTGTGCATTCAGACATATGATTAGGGCCACAATGGGTATATTTCTGAAAACAGGACAAACTGGGGTATCCATTTTGGGGTGCAAGTCTTTATTCATATATGTGCTGTACAAAGAAAACGCTTTTAAAATGACAGAATTACCCAAAAAATGAAAATCGTAATTTTTTTCCTTCTGCTTGGCTTAGATTCATTCAAAAACCGTGAAGTTAAAAAAGACATTGTACCCCTAGATAAATTCGTTAAGGGGTCTAGTTTTCAAAATGGGGTCACTTGTGGGCGTTCTCCATCATTTTGGTCACTCAAGGGCTCTACAAGTGTACAATAGGGCCTAAATCTCATTCAAGCAAAATTTCTGTTCCAAAAGTCACCGGTTGCTCTTTTCATTTTGGGCCCAATTGTGGATTCAGACATAAGATTAGGGCCACAATGGGTATATTTCTGAAAACAGGACAAACAGGGGTATCCATTTTGGGGTGTAAGTCTTTATTCATATATGTGCTGTACAAAGAAAACGCTTTTAAAATGACAGAATTACCAAAAAAATGAAAATCAAAATTTTTTCCTTCTGCTTGGCTTAGATTCATTCAAAAACCGTGAAGTCAAAAAAGACATTGTACCCCTAGATAAATTTGTTAAGGGGTCTAGTTTTCAAAATGGGGTCACTTGTGGGCGTTCTCCATCGTTTTGGTCACTCAAGGGCTCTACAAGTGTACAATGGGGCCTAAATCTCATTCAAGCAAATTTTCTGTTCGAAAAGTCACCGGTTGCTCTTTTCATTTTGGGCCCCATTGTGCATTCAGACATAAGATTAGGGCCACAATGGGTATATTTCTGAAAACAGGACAAACAGGGGTATCCATTTTGGGGTGCAAGTCTTTATTCATATATGTGCTGTACAAGAAAAATCGCTTTTAAAATGACACAATTACCAAAAAAATGAAAATCGTAATTTTTTCCTTCTGCTTGGCTTAGATTCATTCAAAAACCGTGAAGTTAAAAAAGACATTGTACCCCTAGATAAATTCTTTAAGGGGTCTAGTTTTCAAAATGGGGTCACTTGTGGGGGTTCTCTATCGGTTTGGTCACTCAAGGGCTCTACAAGTGTACAATAGGGCCTAAGTCTCCTTCAAGCAAAATTTCTGTTCCAAAAGTCACTAGTTGCTCTTTTCATTTTTGGCCCCATTGTGCATTCAGACGTAAGATTAGGGCCATAATGGGTATATTTCTGAAAACAGGACAAACAGGGGTATCCATTTTGGGGTGCAAGTCTTTATTCATATATGTGCTGTACAAAAAAAATCGCTTTTAAAATGACACAATTACCAAAAAAATGAAAATCGTAATTTTTTTCTTCTGCTTGGCTTAGATTCATTCAAAAACCGTGAAGTCAAAAAAGACATTGTACCCCTAGATAAATTCGTTAAGGGGTCTAGTTTTCAAAATGGGGTCACTTGTGGGCGTTCTCCATCATTTTGGTCACTCAAGGGCTCTACAAGTGTACAATAGGGCCTAAATCTCATTCAAGCAAAATTTCTGTTCCAAAAGTCACCGGTTGCTCTTTTCATTTTGGGCCCAATTGTGGATTCAGACATAAGATTAGGGCCACAATGGGTATATTTCTGAAAACAGGACAAACAGGGGTATCCATTTTGGGGTGTAAGTCTTTATTCATATATGTGCTGTACAAAGAAAACGCTTTTAAAATGACAGAATTACCAAAAAAATGAAAATCAAAATTTTTTCCTTCTGCTTGGCTTAGATTCATTCAAAAACCGTGAAGTCAAAAAAGACATTGTACCCCTAGATAAATTCGTTAAGGGGTCTAGTTTTCAAAATGGGGTCACTTGTGGGCGTTCTCCATCGTTTTCGTCACTCAAGGGCTCTACAAGTGTACAATGGGGCCTAAATCTCATTCAAGCAAATTTTCTGTTCGAAAAGTCACCGGTTGCTCTTTTCATTTTGGGCCGTATTGTGGATTCAGACATAAGATTTGGGCCACAATGGGTATATTTCTGAAAACAGGACAAACAGGGGTATCCATTTTGGGGTGTAAGTCTTTATTCATATATGTGCTGTACAAAGAAAACGCTTTTAAAATGACAGAATTACCAAAAAAATGAAAATCGAAATTTTTTCCTTCTGCTTGGCTTAGATTCATTCAAAAACCGTGAAGTCAAAAAAGACATTGTACCCCTAGATAAATTCGTTAAGGGGTCTAGTTTTCAAAATGGGGTCACTTGTGGGCGTTCTCCATCGTTTTGGTCACTCAAGGGCTCTACAAGTGTACAATAGGGCCTAAATCTCATTCAAGCAAATTTTCTGTTCGAAAAGTCACCGGTTGCTCTTTTCATTTTGGGCCCCATTATGCATTCAGACATATGATTAGGGCCACAATGGGTATATTTCTGAAAACAGGACAAACTGGGGTATCCATTTTGGGGTGCAAGTCTTTATTCATATATGTGCTGTACAAAGAAAACGCTTTTAAAATGACAGAATTACCCAAAAAATGAAAATCGTAATTTTTTTCCTTCTGCTTGGCTTAGATTCATTCAAAAACCGTGAAGTTAAAAAAGACATTGTACCCCTAGATAAATTCTTTAAGGGGTCTAGTTTTCAAAATGGGGTCACTTGTGGGGGTTCTCTATCGGTTTGGTCACTCAAGGGTTCTACAAGTGTACAATAGGGCCTAAGTCTCCTTCAAGCAAAATTTCTGTTCCAAAAGTCACTAGTTGTTCTTTTCATTTTTGGCCCCATTGTGCATTCAGACGTAAGATTAGGGCCATAATGGGTATATTTCTGAAAACAGGACAAACAGGGGTATCCATTTTGGGGTGCAAGTCTTTATTCATATATGTGCTGTACAAAAAAAATCGCTTTTAAAATGACACAATTACCAAAAAAATGAAAATCGTAATTTTTTTCTTCTGCTTGGCTTAGATTCATTCAAAAACCGTGAAGTCAAAAAAGACATTGTACCCCTAGATAAATTCGTTAAGGGGTCTAGTTTTCAAAATGGGGTCACTTGTGGGCGTTCTCCATCATTTTGGTCACTCAAGGGCTCTACAAGTGTACAATAGGGCCTAAGTCTCATTCAAGCAAAATTTCTGTTCCAAAAGTCACCGGTTGCTCTTTTCATTTTGGGCCCAATTGTGGATTCAGACATAAGATTAGGGCCACAATGGGTATATTTCTGAAAACAGGACAAACAGGGGTATCCATTTTGGGGTGTAAGTCTTTATTCATATATGTGCTGTACAAAGAAAACGCTTTTAAAATGACAGAATTACCAAGAAAATGAAAATCAAAATTTTTTCCTTCTGCTTGGCTTAGATTCATTCAAAAACCGTGAAGTCAAAAAAGACATTGTACCCCTAGATAAATTCGTTAAGGGGTCTAGTTTTCAAAATGGGGTCACTTGTGGGCGTTCTCCATCGTTTTGGTCACTCAAGGGCTCTACAAGTGTACAATAGGGCCTAAATCTCATTCAAGCAAAATTTCTGTTCCAAAAGTCACCGGTTGCTCTTTTCATTTTGGGCCGTATTGTGGATTCAGACATAAGATTTGGGCCACAATGGGTATATTTCTGAAAACAGGACAAACAGGGGTATCCATTTTGGGGTGTAAGTCTTTATTCATATATGTGCTGTACAAAGAAAACGCTTTTAAAATGACAGAATTACCAAAAAAATGAAAATCGAAATTTTTCCTTCTGCTTGGCTTAGATTCATTCAAAAACCGTGAAGTCAAAAAAGACATTGTACCCCTAGATAAATTCGTTAAGGGGTCTAGTTTTCAAAATGGGGTCACTTGTGGGCGTTCTCCATCGTTTTGGTCACTCAAGGGCTCTACAAGTGTACAATAGGGCCTAAGTCTCCTTCAAGCAAAATTTCTGTTCCAAAAGTCACCAGTTGCTCTTTTCATTTTTGGCCCCATTGTGCATTCAGACGTAAGATTTGGGCCATAATGGGTATATTTCTGAAAACAGGACAAACAGGGGTATCCATTTTGGGGTGCAAGTCTTTATTCATATATGTGCTGTACAAGAAAAATCGCTTTTAAAATGACACAATTACCAAAAAAATGAAAATCGTAATTTTTTTCTTCTGCTTGGCTTAGATTCATTCAAAAACCGTGAAGTCAAAAAAGACATTGTACCCCTAGATAAATTCGTTAAGGGGTCTAGTTTTCAAAATGGGGTCACTTGTGGGCGTTCTCCATCGTTTTGGTCACTCAAGGGCTCTACAAGTGTACAATAGGGCCTAAATCTCATTCAAGCAAAATTTCTGTTCCAAAAGTCACCGGTTGCTCTTTTCATTTTGGGCCGCATTGTGGATTCAGACATAAGATTTGGGCCACAATGGGTATATTTCTGAAAACAGGACAAACAGGGGTATCCATTTTGGGGTGCAAGTCTTTATTCATATATGTGCTGTACAAGAAAAATCGCTTTTAAAATGACACAATTACCAAAAAAATGAAAATCGTAATTTTTTCCTTCTGCTTGGCTTAGATTCATTCAAAAACCGTGAAGTTAAAAAAGACATTGTACCCCTAGATAAATTCTTTAAGGGGTCTAGTTTTCAAAATGGGGTCACTTGTGGGGGTTTTCTATCGGTTTGGTCACTCAAGGGCTCTACAAGTGTACAATAGGGCCTAAGTCTCCTTCAAGCAAAATTTCTGTTCCAAAAGTCACTAGTTGCTCTTTTCATTTTTGGCCCCATTGTGCATTCAGACTTAAGATTAGGGCCATAATGGGTATATTTCTGAAAACAGGACAAACAGGGGTATCCATTTTGGGGTGCAAGTCTTTATTCATATATGTGCTGTACAAAGAAAACGCTTTTAAAATGACAGAATTACCAAAAAAATGAAAATCGAAATTTTTTCCTTCTGCTTGGCTTAGATTCATTCAAAAACCGTGAAGTCAAAAAAGACATTGTACCCCTAGATAAATTCGTTAAGGGGTCTAGTTTTCAAAATGGGGTCACTTGTGGGCGTTCTCCATCGTTTTGGTCACTCAAGGGCTCTACAAGTGTACATTAGGGCCTAAATCTCATTCAAGCAAATTTTCTGTTCGAAAAGTCACCGGTTGCTCTTTTCATTTTGGGCCCCATTGTGCATTCAGACATATGATTAGGGCCACAATGGGTATATTTCTGAAAACAGGACAAACTGGGGTATCCATTTTGGGGTGCAAGTCTTTATTCATATATGTGCTGTACAAAGAAAACGCTTTTAAAATGACAGAATTACCCAAAAAATGAAAATCGTAATTTTTTTCCTTCTGCTTGGCTTAGATTCATTCAAAAACCGTGAAGTTAAAAAAGGCATTGTACCCCTAGATAAATTCTTTATGGGGTCTAGTTTTCAAAATGGGGTCACTTGTGGGGGTTCTCTATCGGTTTGGTCACTCAAGGGCTCTACAAGTGTACAATAGGGCCTAAGTCTCCTTCAAGCAAAATTTCTGTTCCAAAAGTCACTAGTTGCTCTTTTCACTTTTGGCCCCATTGTGCATTCAGACGTAAGATTACGGCCATAATGGGTATATTTCTGAAAACAGGACAAACAGGGGTATCCATTTTGGGGTGCAAGTCTTTATTCATATATGTGCTGTACAAAAAAAATCGCTTTTAAAATGACACAATTACCAAAAAAATGAAAATCGTAATTTTTTTCTTCTGCTTGGCTTAGATTCATTCAAAAACCGTGAAGTCAAAAAAGACATTGTACCCCTAGATAAATTCGTTAAGGGGTCTAGTTTTCAAAATGGGGTCACTTGTGGGCGTTCTCCATCATTTTGGTCACTCAAGGGCTCTACAAGTGTACAATAGGGCCTAAATCTCATTCAAGCAAATTTTCTGTTCGAAAAGTCACCGGTTGCTCTTTTCATTTTGGGCCCCATTGTGGATTCAGACATAAGATTTGGGCCACAATGGGTATATTTCTGAAAACAGGACAAACAGGGGTATCCATTTTGGGGTGTAAGTCTTTATTCATATATGTGCTGTACAAAGAAAACGCTTTTAAAATGACAGAATTACCAAAAAAATGAAAATCAAAATTTTTTCCTTCTGCTTGGCTTAGATTCATTCAAAAACCGTGAAGTCAAAAAAGACATTGTACCCCTAGATAAATTCGTTAAGGGGTCTAGTTTTCAAAATGGGGTCACTTGTGGGCGTTCTCCATCGTTTTGGTCACTCAAGGGCTCTACAAGTGTACAATAGGGCCTAAATCTCATTCAAGCAAATTTTCTGTTCGAAAAGTCACCGGTTGCTCTTTTCATTTTGGGCCCCATTGTGCATTCAGACATATGATTAGGGCCACAATGGGTATATTTCTGAAAACAGGACAAACTGGGGTATCCATTTTGGGGTGCAAGTCTTTATTCATATACGTGCTGTACAAAGAAAATGCTTTTAAAATGACAGAATTACCCAAAAAATGAAAATCGTAATTTTTTTCCTTCTGCTTGGCTTAGATTCATTCAAAAACCGTGAAGTTAAAAAAGACATTGTACCCCTAGATAAATTCTTTAAGGGGTCTAGTTTTCAAAATGGGGTCACTTGTGGGGGTTCTCTATCGGTTTGGTCACTCAAGGGCTCTACAAGTGTACAATAGGGCCTAAGTCTCCTTCAAGCAAAATTTCTGTTCCAAAAGTCACTAGTTGCTCTTTTCATTTTTGGCCCCATTGTGCATTCAGACGTAAGATTAGGGCCATAATGGGTATATTTCTGAAAACAGGACAAACAGGGGTATCCATTTTGGGGTGCAAGTCTTTATTCATATATGTGCTGTACAAAAAAAATTGCTTTTAAAATGACACAATTACCAAAAAAATGAAAATCGTAATTTTTTTCTTCTGCTTGGCTTAGATTCATTCAAAAACCGTGAAGTCAAAAAAGACATTGTACCCCTAGATAAATTCGTTAAGGGGTCTAGTTTTCAAAATGGGGTCACTTGTGGGCGTTCTCCATCATTTTGGTCACTCAAGGGCTCTACAAGTGTACAATAGGGCCTAAGTCTCCTTCAAGCAAAATTTCTGTTCCAAAATTCACCAGTTGCTCTTTTCATTTTTGGCCCCATTGTGCATTCAGACGTAAGATTAGGGCCATAATGGGTATATTTCTGAAAACAGGACAAACAGGGGTATCCATATTGGGGTGCAAGTCTTTATTCATATATGTGCTGTACAAGAAAAATCGCTTTTAAAATGACACAATTACCAAAAAAATGAAAATCGTAATTTTTTTCTTCTGCTTGGCTTAGATTCATTCAAAAACCGTGAAGTCAAAAAAGACATTGTACCCCTAGATAAATTCGTTAAGGGGTCTAGTTTTCAAAATGGGGTCACTTGTGGGAGTTCTCCATCGTTTTGGTCACTCAAGGGCTCTACAAGTGTACAATAGGGCCTAAATCTCATTCAAGCAAATTTTCTGTTCGAGAAGTCACCGGTTGCTCTTTTCATTTTGGGCCCCATTGTGCATTCAGACGTAAGATTAGGGCCATAATGGGTATATTTCTGAAAACAGGACAAACAGGGGTATCCATTTTGGGGTGCAAGTCTTTATTCATATATGTGCTGTACAAAGAAAACGCTTTTAAAATGACAGAATTACCCAAAAAATGAAAATCGTAATTTTTTTCCTTCTGCTTGGCTTAGATTCATTCAAAAACCGTGAAGTTAAAAAAGACATTGTACCCCTAGATAAATTCTTTAAGGGGTCTAGTTTTCAAAATGGGGTCACTTGTGGGGGTTCTCTATCGGTTTGGTCACTCAAGGGCTCTACAAGTGTACAATAGGGCCTAAGTCTCCTTCAAGCAAAATTTCTGTTCCAAAAGTCACTAGTTGCTCTTTTCATTTTTGGCCCCATTGTGCATTCAGACGTAAGATTAGGGCCATAATGGGTATATTTCTGAAAACAGGACAAACAGGGGTATCCATTTTGGGGTGCAAGTCTTTATTCATATATGTGCTGTACAAAAAAAATCGCTTTTAAAATGACACAATTACCAAAAAAATGAAAATCGAAATTTTTTCCTTCTGCTTGGCTTAGATTCATTCAAAAACCGTGAAGTCAAAAAAGACATTGTACCCCTAGATAAATTCGTTAAGGGGTCTAGTTTTCAAAATGGGGTCACTTGTGGGCGTTCTCCATCGTTTTGGTCACTCAAGGGCTCTACAAGTGTACATTAGGGCCTAAATCTCATTCAAGCAAATTTTCTGTTCGAAAAGTCACCGGTTGCTCTTTTCATTTTGGGCCCCATTGTGCATTCAGACATATGATTAGGGCCACAATGGGTATATTTCTGAAAACAGGACAAACTGGGGTATCCATTTTGGGGTGCAAGTCTTTATTCATATATGTGCTGTACAAAGAAAACGCTTTTAAAATGACAGAATTACCCAAAAAATGAAAATCGTAATTTTTTTCCTTCTGCCTGGCTTAGATTCATTCAAAAACCGTGAAGTTAAAAAAGGCATTGTACCCCTAGATAAATTCTTTAAGGGGTCTAGTTTTCAAAATGGGGTCACTTGTGGGGGTTCTCTATCGGTTTGGTCACTCAAGGGCTCTACAAGTGTACAATAGGGCCTAAGTCTCCTTCAAGCAAAATTTCTGTTCCAAAAGTCACTAGTTGCTCTTTTCACTTTTGGCCCCATTGTGCATTCAGACGTAAGATTACGGCCATAATGGGTATATTTCTGAAAACAGGACAAACAGGGGTATCCATTTTGGGGTGCAAGTCTTTATTCATATATGTGCTGTACAAAAAAAATCGCTTTTAAAATGACACAATTACCAAAAAAATGAAAATCGTAATTTTTTTCTTCTGCTTGGCTTAGATTCATTCAAAAACCGTGAAGTCAAAAAAGACATTGTACCCCTAGATAAATTCGTTAAGGGGTCTAGTTTTCAAAATGGGGTCACTTGTGGGCGTTCTCCATCATTTTGGTCACTCAAGGGCTCTACAAGTGTACAATAGGGCCTAAATCTCATTCAAGCAAATTTTCTGTTCGAAAAGTCACCGGTTGCTCTTTTCATTTTGGGCCCCATTGTGGATTCAGACATAAGATTTGGGCCACAATGGGTATATTTCTGAAAACAGGACAAACAGGGGTATCCATTTTGGGGTGTAAGTCTTTATTCATATATGTGCTGTACAAAGAAAACGCTTTTAAAATGACAGAATTACCAAAAAAATGAAAATCAAAATTTTTTCCTTCTGCTTGGCTTAGATTCATTCAAAAACCGTGAAGTCAAAAAAGACATTGTACCCCTAGATAAATTCGTTAAGGGGTCTAGTTTTCAAAATGGGGTCACTTGTGGGCGTTCTCCATCGTTTTGGTCACTCAAGGGCTCTACAAGTGTACAATAGGGCCTAAATCTCATTCAAGCAAATTTTCTGTTCGAAAAGTCACCGGTTGCTCTTTTCATTTTGGGCCCCATTGTGCATTCAGACATATGATTAGGGCCACAATGGGTATATTTCTGAAAACAGGACAAACTGGGGTATCCATTTTGGGGTGCAAGTCTTTATTCATATATGTGCTGTACAAAGAAAATGCTTTTAAAATGACAGAATTACCCAAAAAATGAAAATCGTAATTTTTTTCCTTCTGCTTGGCTTAGATTCATTCAAAAACCGTGAAGTTAAAAAAGACATTGTACCCCTAGATAAATTCTTTAAGGGGTCTAGTTTTCAAAATGGGGTCACTTGTGGGGGTTCTCTATCGGTTTGGTCACTCAAGGGCTCTACAAGTGTACAATAGGGCCTAAGTCTCCTTCAAGCAAAATTTCTGTTCCAAAAGTCACTAGTTGCTCTTTTCATTTTTGGCCCCATTGTGCATTCAGACGTAAGATTAGGGCCATAATGGGTATATTTCTGAAAACAGGACAAACAGGGGTATCCATTTTGGGGTGCAAGTCTTTATTCATATATGTGCTGTACAAAAAAAATTGCTTTTAAAATGACACAATTACCAAAAAAATGAAAATCGTAATTTTTTTCTTCTGCTTGGCTTAGATTCATTCAAAAACCGTGAAGTCAAAAAAGACATTGTACCCCTAGATAAATTCGTTAAGGGGTCTAGTTTTCAAAATGGGGTCACTTGTGGGCGTTCTCCATCATTTTGGTCACTCAAGGGCTCTACAAGTGTACAATAGGGCCTAAGCCTCCTTCAAGCAAAATTTCTGTTCCAAAAGTCACCAGTTGCTCTTTTCATTTTTGGCCCCATTGTGCATTCAGACGTAAGATTAGGGCCATAATGGGTATATTTCTGAAAACAGGACAAACAGGGGTATCCATATTGGGGTGCAAGTCTTTATTCATATATGTGCTGTACAAGAAAAATCGCTTTTAAAATGACACAATTACCAAAAAAATGAAAATCGTAATTTTTTTCTTCTGCTTGGCTTAGATTCATTCAAAAACCGTGAAGTCAAAAAAGACATTGTACCCCTAGATAAATTCGTTAAGGGGTCTAGTTTTCAAAATGGGGTCACTTGTGGGAGTTCTCCATCGTTTTGGTCACTCAAGGGCTCTACAAGTGTACAATAGGGCCTAAATCTCATTCAAGCAAATTTTCTGTTCGAGAAGTCACCGGTTGCTCTTTTCATTTTGGGCCCCATTGTGCATTCAGACGTAAGATTAGGGCCATAATGGGTATATTTCTGAAAACAGGACAAACAGGGGTATCCATTTTGGGGTGCAAGTCTTTATTCATATATGTGCTGTACAAAGAAAACGCTTTTAAAATGACAGAATTACCCAAAAAATGAAAATCGTAATTTTTTTCCTTCTGCTTGGCTTAGATTCATTCAAAAACCGTGAAGTTAAAAAAGACATTGTACCCCTAGATAAATTCTTTAAGGGGTCTAGTTTTCAAAATGGGGTCACTTGTGGGGGTTCTCTATCGGTTTGGTCACTCAAGGGCTCTACAAGTGTACAATAGGGCCTAAGTCTCCTTCAAGCAAAATTTCTGTTCCAAAAGTCACTAGTTGCTCTTTTCATTTTTGGCCCCATTGTGCATTCAGACGTAAGATTAGGGCCATAATGGGTATATTTCTGAAAACAGGACAAACAGGGGTATCCATTTTGGGGTGCAAGTCTTTATTCATATATGTGCTGTACAAAAAAAATCGCTTTTAAAATGACACAATTACCAAAAAAATGAAAATCGTAATTTTTTTCTTCTGCTTGGCTTAGATTCATTCAAAAACCGTGAAGTCAAAAAAGACATTGTACCCCTAGATAAATTCGTTAAGGGGTCTAGTTTTCAAAATGAGGTCACTTGTGGGCGTTCTCCATCATTTTGGTCACTCAAGGGCTCTACAAGTGTACAATAGGGCCTAAATCTCATTCAAGCAAAATTTCTGTTCCAAAAGTCACCGGTTGCTCTTTTCATTTTGGGCCCAATTGTGGATTCAGACATAAGATTAGGGCCACAATGGGTATATTTCTGAAAACAGGACAAACAGGGGTATCCATTTTGGGGTGTAAGTCTTTATTCATATATGTGCTGTACAAAGAAAACGCTTTTAAAATGACAGAATTACCAAAAAAATGAAAATCGAAATTTTTTCCTTCTGCTTGGCTTAGATTCATTCAAAAACCGTGAAGTCAAAAAAGACATTGTACCCCTAGATAAATTCGTTAAGGGGTCTAGTTTTCAAAATGGGGTCACTTGTGGGCGTTCTCCATCGTTTTGGTCACTCAAGGGCTCTACAACTGTACAATAGGGCCTAAATCTCATTCAAGCAAATTTTCTGTTCGAAAAGTCACCGGTTGCTCTTTTCATTTTGGGCCCCATTGTGCATTCAGACATATGATTAGGGCCACAATGGGTATATTTCTGAAAACAGGACAAACTGGGGTATCCATTTTGGGGTGCAAGTCTTTATTCATATATGTGCTGTACAAAGAAAACGCTTTTAAAATGACAGAATTACCCAAAAAATGAAAATCGTAATTTTTTTCCTTCTGCTTGGCTTAGATTCATTCAAAAACCGTGAAGTTAAAAAAGACATTGTACCCCTAGATAAATTCTTTAAGGGGTCTAGTTTTCAAAATGGGGTCACTTGTGGGGGTTCTCTATCGGTTTGGTCACTCAAGGGCTCTACAAGTGTACAATAGGGCCTAAGTCTCCTTCAAGCAAAATTTCTGTTCCAAAAGTCACTAGTTGCTCTTTTCATTTTTGGCCCCATTGTGCATTCAGACGTAAGATTAGGGCCATAATGGGTATATTTCTGAAAACAGGACAAACAGGGGTATCCATTTTGGGGTGCAAGTCTTTATTCATATATGTGCTGTACAAAAAAAATCGCTTTTAAAATGACACAATTACCAAAAAAATGAAAATCGTAATTTTTTTCTTCTGCTTGGCTTAGATTCATTCAAAAACCGTGAAGTCAAAAAAGACATTGTACCCCTAGATAAATTCGTTAAGGGGTCTAGTTTTCAAAATGGGGTCACTTGTGGGCGTTCTCCATCATTTTGGTCACTCAAGGGCTCTACAAGTGTACAATAGGGCCTAAATCTCATTCAAGCAAAATTTCTGTTCCAAAAGTCACCGGTTGCTCTTTTCATTTTGGGCCCAATTGTGGATTCAGACATAAGATTAGGGCCACAATGGGTATATTTCTGAAAACAGGACAAACTGGGGTATCCATTTTGGGGTGTAAGTCTTTATTCATATATGTGCTGTACAAAGAAAACGCTTTTAAAATGACAGAATTACCAAAAAAATGAAAATCAAAATTTTTTCCTTCTGCTTGGCTTAGATTCATTCAAAAACCGTGAAGTCAAAAAAGACATTGTACCCCTAGATAAATTCTTTAAGGGGTCTAGTTTTT
This sequence comes from Eleutherodactylus coqui, assembly GCF_035609145.1. Taxonomy (NCBI): domain Eukaryota; kingdom Metazoa; phylum Chordata; class Amphibia; order Anura; family Eleutherodactylidae; genus Eleutherodactylus; species Eleutherodactylus coqui. The sequence continues at coordinate 118,656,119 of NC_089839.1, read as the reverse complement.
AAAATGGGGTCACTTGTGGGGGTTCTCTATCGGTTTGGTCACTCAAGGGCTCTACAAGTGTACAATAGGGCCTAAGTCTCCTTCAAGCAAAATTTCTGTTCCAAAAGTCACCAGTTGCTCTTTTCATTTTGGGCCCCATTGTGCATTCAGGCGTAAGATTAGGGCCATAATGGGTATATTTCTGAAAACAGGACAAACAGGGGTATCCATTTTGGGGTGCAAGTCTTTATTCATATATGTGCTGTACAAGAAAAATCGCTTTTAAAATGACACAATTACCAAAAAAATGAAAATCGTAATTTTTTCCTTCTGCTTGGCTTAGATTCATTCCAAAACCGTGAAGTTAAAAAAGACATTGTACCCCTAGATAAATTCTTTAAGGGGTCTAGTTTTCAAAATGGGGTCACTTGTGGGGGTTCTCTATCGGTTTGGTCACTCAAGGGCTCTACAAGTGTACAATAGGGCCTAAGTCTCCTTCAAGCAAAATTTCTGTTCCAAAAGTCACTAGTTGCTCTTTTCATTTTTGGCCCCATTGTGCATTCAGACGTAAGATTAGGGCCATAATGGGTATATTTCTGAAAACAGGACAAACAGGGGTATCCATTTTGGGGTGCAAGTCTTTATTCATATATGTGCTGTACAAAAAAAATCGCTTTTAAAATGACACAATTACCAAAAAAATGAAAATCGTAATTTTTTTCTTCTGCTTGGCTTAGATTCATTCAAAAACCGTGAAGTCAAAAAAGACATTGTACCCCTAGATAAATTCGTTAAGGGGTCTAGTTTTCAAAATGGGGTCACTTGTGGGCGTTCTCCATCATTTTGGTCACTCAAGGGCTCTACAAGTGTACAATAGGGCCTAAATCTCATTCAAGCAAAATTTCTGTTCCAAAAGTCACCGGTTGCTCTTTTCATTTTGGGCCCAATTGTGGATTCAGACATAAGATTAGGGCCACAATGGGTATATTTCTGAAAACAGGACAAACAGGGGTATCCATTTTGGGGTGTAAGTCTTTATTCATATATGTGCTGTACAAAGAAAACGCTTTTAAAATGACAGAATTACCAAAAAAATGAAAATCGAAATTTTTTCCTTCTGCTTGGCTTAGATTCATTCAAAAACCGTGAAGTCAAAAAAGACATTGTACCCCTAGATAAATTCGTTAAGGGGTCTAGTTTTCAAAATGGGGTCACTTGTGGGCGTTCTCCATCATTTTGGTCACTCAAGGGCTCTACAAGTGTACAATAGGGCCTAAATCTCATTCAAGCAAATTTTCTGTTCGAAAAGTCACCGGTTGCTCTTTTCATTTTGGGCCCCATTGTGCATTCAGACATATGATTAGGGCCACAATGGGTATATTTCTGAAAACAGGACAAACTGGGGTATCCATTTTGGGGTGCAAGTCTTTATTCATATATGTGCTGTACAAAGAAAACGCTTTTAAAATGACAGAATTACCCAAAAAATGAAAATCGTAATTTTTTTCCTTCTGCTTGGCTTAGATTCATTCAAAAACCGTGAAGTTAAAAAAGACATTGTACCCCTAGATAAATTCTTTAAGGGGTCTAGTTTTCAAAATGGGGTCACTTGTGGGGGTTCTCTATCGGTTTGGTCACTCAAGGGCTCTACAAGTGTACAATAGGGCCTAAGTCTCCTTCAAGCAAAATTTCTGTTCCAAAAGTCACTAGTTGCTCTTTTCATTTTTGGCCCCATTGTGCATTCAGACGTAAGATTAGGGCCATAATGGGTATATTTCTGAAAACAGGACAAACAGGGGTATCCATTTTGGGGTGCAAGTCTTTATTCATATATGTGCTGTACAAAAAAAATCGCTTTTAAAATGACACAATTACCAAAAAAATGAAAATCGTAATTTTTTTCTTCTGCTTGGCTTAGATTCATTCAAAAACCGTGAAGTCAAAAAAGACATTGTACCCCTAGATAAATTCGTTAAGGGGTCTAGTTTTCAAAATGGGGTCACTTGTGGGCGTTCTCCATCATTTTGGTCACTCAAGGGCTCTACAAGTGTACAATAGGGCCTAAATCTCATTCAAGCAAAATTTCTGTTCCAAAAGTCACCGGTTGCTCTTTTCATTTTGGGCCCAATTGTGGATTCAGACATAAGATTAGGGCCACAATGGGTATATTTCTGAAAACAGGACAAACTGGGGTATCCATTTTGGGGTGTAAGTCTTTATTCATATATGTGCTGTACAAAGAAAACGCTTTTAAAATGACAGAATTACCAAAAAAATGAAAATCGAAATTTTTTCCTTCTGCTTGGCTTAGGTTCATTCAAAAACCGTGAAGTCAAAAAAGACATTGTACCCCTAGATAAATTCGTTAAGGGGTCTAGTTTTCAAAATGGGGTCACTTGTTGGCGTTCTCCATCGTTTTCGTCACTCAAGGGCTCTACAAGTGTACAATGGGGCCTAAATCTCATTCAAGCAAATTTTCTGTTCGAAAAGTCACCGGTTGCTCTTTTCATTTTGGGCCCCATTGTGCATTCAGACATAAGATTAGGGCCACAATGGGTATATTTCTGAAAACAGGACAAACAGGGGTATCCATTTTGGGGTGCAAGTCTTTATTCATATATGTGCTGTACAAGAAAAATCGCTTTTAAAATGACACAATTACCAAAAAAATGAAAATCGTAATTTTTTCCTTCTGCTTGGCTTAGATTCATTCAAAAACCGTGAAGTCAAAAAAGACATTGTACCCCTAGATAAATTCGTTAAGGGGTCTAGTTTTCAAAATGGGGTCACTTGTGGGCGTTCTCCATCGTTTTGGTCACTCAAGGGCTCTACAAGTGTACAATAGGGCCTAAATCTCATTCAAGCAAAATTTCTGTTCCAAAAGTCACCGGTTGCTCTTTTCATTTTGGGCCGCATTGTGGATTCAGACATAAGATTTGGGCCACAATGGGTATATTTCTGAAAACAGGACAAACAGGGGTATCCATTTTGGGGTGTAAGTCTTTATTCATATATGTGCTGTACAAAGAAAACGCTTTAAAATGACACAATTACCAAAAAAATAAAAATCGTAATTTTTTTCTTCTGCTTGGCTTAGATTCATTCAAAAACCGTGAAGTCAAAAAAGACATTGTACCCCTAGATAAATTCGTTAAGGGGTCTAGTTTTCAAAATGGGGTCACTTGTGGGGGTTCTCTATCGGTTTGGTCACTCAAGGGCTCTACAAGTGTACAATAGGGCCTAAATCTCATTCAAGCAAATTTTCTGTTCCAAAAGTCACCGGTTGCTCTTTTCATTTTGGGCCCCATTGTGCATTCAGACATAAGATTAGGGCCACAATGGGTATATTTCTGAAAACAGGACAAACAGGGGTATCCATTTTGGGGTGCAAGTCTTTATTCATATATGTGCTGTACAAAGAAAACGCTTTTAAAATGACAGAATTACCCAAAAAATGAAAATCGTAATTTTTTTCCTTCTGCTTGGCTTAGATACATTCAAAAACCGTGAAGTCAAAAAAGACATTGTACCCCTAGATAAATTCTTTAAGGGGTCTAGTTTTCAAAATGGGGTCACTTGTGGGGGTTCTCTATCGGTTTGGTCACTCAAGGGCTCTACAAGTGTACAATAGGGCCTAAGTCTCCTTCAAGCAAAATTTCTGTTCCAAAAGTCACCAGTTGCTCATTTCATTTTGGGCCCCATTGTGCATTCAGACGTAAGATTAGGGCCATAATGGGTATATTTCTGAAAACAGGACAAACAGGGGTATCCATTTTGGGGTGCAAGTCTTTATTCATATATGTGCTGTACAAGAAAAATCGCTTTTAAAATGACACAATTACCAAAAAAATGAAAATCGTAATTTTTTTATTCTGCTTGGCTTAGATTCATTCAAAAACCGTGAAGTCAAAAAAGACATTGTACCCCTAGATAAATTCGTTAAGGGGTCTAGTTTTCAAAATGGGGTCACTTGTGGGGGTTCTCTATCGGTTTGGTCACTCAAGGGCTCTACAAGTGTACAATAGGGCCTAAATCTCATTCAAGCAAAATTTCTGTTCCAAAAGTCACCGGTTGCTCTTTTCATTTTGGGCCGCATTGTGGATTCAGACATAAGATTTGGGCCACAATGGGTATATTTCTTAAAACAGGACAAACAGGGGTATCCATTTTGGGGTGTAAGTCTTTATTCATATATGTGCTGTACAAAAAAAATCGCTTTTAAAATGACACAATTACCAAAAAAATGAAAATCGTAATTTTTTTCTTCTGCTTGGCTTAGATTCATTCAAAAACCGTGAAGTCAAAAAAGACATTGTACCCCTAGATAAATTCGTTAAGGGGTCTAGTTTTCAAAATGGGGTCACTTGTGGGCGTTCTCCATCATTTTGGTCACTCAAGGGCTCTACAAGTGTACAATAGGGCCTAAATCTCATTCAAGCAAAATTTCTGTTCCAAAAGTCACCGGTTGCTCTTTTCATTTTGGGCCCAATTGTGGATTCAGACATAAGATTAGGGCCACAATGGGTATATTTCTGAAAACAGGACAAACAGGGGTATCCATTTTGGGGTGTAAGTCTTTATTCATATATGTGCTGTACAAAGAAAACGCTTTTAAAATGACAGAATTACCAAAAAAATGAAAATCGAAATTTTTTCCTTCTGCTTGGCTTAGATTCATTCAAAAACCGTGAAGTCAAAAAAGACATTGTACCCCTAGATACATTCGTTAAGGGGTCTAGTTTTCAAAATGGGGTCACTTGTGGGCGTTCTCCATCATTTTGGTCACTCAAGGGCTCTACAAGTGTACAATAGGGCCTAAATCTCATTCAAGCAAATTTTCTGTTCGAAAAGTCACCGGTTGCTCTTTTCATTTTGGGCCCCATTGTGCATTCAGACATATGATTAGGGCCACAATGGGTATATTTCTGAAAACAGGACAAACTGGGGTATCCATTTTGGGGTGCAAGTCTTTATTCATATATGTGCTGTACAAAGAAAACGCTTTTAAAATGACAGAATTACCCAAAAAATGAAAATCGTAATTTTTTTCCTTCTGCTTGGCTTAGATTCATTCAAAAACCGTGAAGTTAAAAAAGGCATTGTACCCCTAGATAAATTCTTTAAGGGGTCTAGTTTTCAAAATGGGGTCACTTGTGGGGGTTCTCTATCGGTTTGGTCACTCAAGGGCTCTACAAGTGTACAATAGGGCCTAAGTCTCCTTCAAGCAAAATTTCTGTTCCAAAAGTCACTAGTTGCTCTTTTCACTTTTGGCCCCATTGTGCATTCAGACGTAAGATTACGGCCATAATGGGTATATTTCTGAAAACAGGACAAACAGGGGTATCCATTTTGGGGTGCAAGTCTTTATTCATATATGTGCTGTACAAAAAAAATCGCTTTTAAAATGACACAATTACCAAAAAAATGAAAATCGTAATTTTTTTCTTCTGCTTGGCTTAGATTCATTCAAAAACCGTGAAGTCAAAAAAGACATTGTACCCCTAGATAAATTCGTTAAGGGGTCTAGTTTTCAAAATGGGGTCACTTGTGGGCGTTCTCCATCATTTTGGTCACTCAAGGGCTCTACAAGTGTACAATAGGGCCTAAATCTCATTCAAGCAAAATTTCTGTTCCAAAAGTCACCGGTTGCTCTTTTCATTTTGGGCCCAATTGTGGATTCAGACATAAGATTAGGGCCACAATGGGTATATTTCTGAAAACAGGACAAACAGGGGTATCCATTTTGGGGTGTAAGTCTTTATTCATATATGTGCTGTACAAAGAAAACGCTTTTAAAATGACAGAATTACCAAAAAAATGAAAATCGAAATTTTTTCCTTCTGCTTGGCTTAGATTCATTCAAAAACCGTGAAGTCAAAAAAGACATTGTACCCCTAGATAAATTCGTTAAGGGGTCTAGTTTTCAAAATGGGGTCACTTGTGGGCGTTCTCCATCATTTTGGTCACTCAAGGGCTCTACAAGTGTACAATAGGGCCTAAATCTCATTCAAGCAAATTTTCTGTTCGAAAAGTCACCGGTTGCTCTTTTCATTTTGGGCCCCATTGTGCATTCAGACATATGATTAGGGCCACAATGGGTATATTTCTGAAAACAGGACAAACTGGGGTATCCATTTTGGGGTGCAAGTCTTTATTCATATATGTGCTGTACAAAGAAAACGCTTTTAAAATGACAGAATTACCCAAAAAATGAAAATCGTAATTTTTTTCCTTCTGCTTGGCTTAGATTCATTCAAAAACCGTGAAGTTAAAAAAGACATTGTACCCCTAGATAAATTCTTTAAGGGGTCTAGTTTTCAAAATGGGGTCACTTGTGGGGGTTCTCTATCGGTTTGGTCACTCAAGGGCTCTACAAGTGTACAATAGGGCCTAAGTCTCCTTCAAGCAAAATTTCTGTTCCAAAAGTCACCGGTTGCTCTTTTCATTTTGGGCCCAATTGTGGATTCAGACATAAGATTAGGGCCACAATGGGTATATTTCTGAAAACAGGACAAACTGGGGTATCCATTTTGGGGTGTAAGTCTTTATTCATATATGTGCTGTACAAAGAAAACGCTTTTAAAATGACAGAATTACCAAAAAAATGAAAATCGAAATTTTTTCCTTCTGCTTGGCTTAGGTTCATTCAAAAACCGTGAAGTCAAAAAAGACATTGTACCCCTAGATAAATTCGTTAAGGGGTCTAGTTTTCAAAATGGGGTCACTTGTTGGCGTTCTCCATCGTTTTCGTCACTCAAGGGCTCTACAAGTGTACAATGGGGCCTAAATCTCATTCAAGCAAATTTTCTGTTCGAAAAGTCACCGGTTGCTCTTTTCATTTTGGGCCCCATTGTGCATTCAGACATAAGATTAGGGCCACAATGGGTATATTTCTGAAAACAGGACAAACAGGGGTATCCATTTTGGGGTGCAAGTCTTTATTCATATATGTGCTGTACAAGAAAAATCGCTTTTAAAATGACACAATTACCAAAAAAATGAAAATCGTAATTTTTTCCTTCTGCTTGGCTTAGATTCATTCAAAAACCGTGAAGTCAAAAAAGACATTGTACCCCTAGATAAATTCGTTAAGGGGTCTAGTTTTCAAAATGGGGTCACTTGTGGGCGTTCTCCATCGTTTTGGTCACTCAAGGGCTCTACAAGTGTACAATAGGGCCTAAATCTCATTCAAGCAAAATTTCTGTTCCAAAAGTCACCGGTTGCTCTTTTCATTTTGGGCCGCATTGTGGATTCAGACATAAGATTTGGGCCACAATGGGTATATTTCTGAAAACAGGACAAACAGGGGTATCCATTTTGGGGTGTAAGTCTTTATTCATATATGTGCTGTACAAAGAAAACGCTTTAAAATGACACAATTACCAAAAAAATAAAAATCGTAATTTTTTTCTTCTGCTTGGCTTAGATTCATTCAAAAACCGTGAAGTCAAAAAAGACATTGTACCCCTAGATAAATTCGTTAAGGGGTCTAGTTTTCAAAATGGGGTCACTTGTGGGGGTTCTCTATCGGTTTGGTCACTCAAGGGCTCTACAAGTGTACAATAGGGCCTAAATCTCATTCAAGCAAATTTTCTGTTCCAAAAGTCACCGGTTGCTCTTTTCATTTTGGGCCCCATTGTGCATTCAGACATAAGATTAGGGCCACAATGGGTATATTTCTGAAAACAGGACAAACAGGGGTATCCATTTTGGGGTGCAAGTCTTTATTCATATATGTGCTGTACAAAGAAAACGCTTTTAAAATGACAGAATTACCCAAAAAATGAAAATCGTAATTTTTTTCCTTCTGCTTGGCTTAGATACATTCAAAAACCGTGAAGTCAAAAAAGACATTGTACCCCTAGATAAATTCTTTAAGGGGTCTAGTTTTCAAAATGGGGTCACTTGTGGGGGTTCTCTATCGGTTTGGTCACTCAAGGGCTCTACAAGTGTACAATAGGGCCTAAGTCTCCTTCAAGCAAAATTTCTGTTCCAAAAGTCACCAGTTGCTCATTTCATTTTGGGCCCCATTGTGCATTCAGACGTAAGATTAGGGCCATAATGGGTATATTTCTGAAAACAGGACAAACAGGGGTATCCATTTTGGGGTGCAAGTCTTTATTCATATATGTGCTGTACAAGAAAAATCGCTTTTAAAATGACACAATTACCAAAAAAATGAAAATCGTAATTTTTTTATTCTGCTTGGCTTAGATTCATTCAAAAACCGTGAAGTCAAAAAAGACATTGTACCCCTAGATAAATTCGTTAAGGGGTCTAGTTTTCAAAATGGGGTCACTTGTGGGGGTTCTCTATCGGTTTGGTCACTCAAGGGCTCTACAAGTGTACAATAGGGCCTAAATCTCATTCAAGCAAAATTTCTGTTCCAAAAGTCACCGGTTGCTCTTTTCATTTTGGGCCGCATTGTGGATTCAGACATAAGATTTGGGCCACAATGGGTATATTTCTTAAAACAGGACAAACAGGGGTATCCATTTTGGGGTGTAAGTCTTTATTCATATATGTGCTGTACAAAAAAAATCGCTTTTAAAATGACACAATTACCAAAAAAATGAAAATCGTAATTTTTTTCTTCTGCTTGGCTTAGATTCATTCAAAAACCGTGAAGTCAAAAAAGACATTGTACCCCTAGATAAATTCGTTAAGGGGTCTAGTTTTCAAAATGGGGTCACTTGTGGGCGTTCTCCATCATTTTGGTCACTCAAGGGCTCTACAAGTGTACAATAGGGCCTAAATCTCATTCAAGCAAAATTTCTGTTCCAAAAGTCACCGGTTGCTCTTTTCATTTTGGGCCCAATTGTGGATTCAGACATAAGATTAGGGCCACAATGGGTATATTTCTGAAAACAGGACAAACAGGGGTATCCATTTTGGGGTGTAAGTCTTTATTCATATATGTGCTGTACAAAGAAAACGCTTTTAAAATGACAGAATTACCAAAAAAATGAAAATCGAAATTTTTTCCTTCTGCTTGGCTTAGATTCATTCAAAAACCGTGAAGTCAAAAAAGACATTGTACCCCTAGATACATTCGTTAAGGGGTCTAGTTTTCAAAATGGGGTCACTTGTGGGCGTTCTCCATCATTTTGGTCACTCAAGGGCTCTACAAGTGTACAATAGGGCCTAAATCTCATTCAAGCAAATTTTCTGTTCGAAAAGTCACCGGTTGCTCTTTTCATTTTGGGCCCCATTGTGCATTCAGACATATGATTAGGGCCACAATGGGTATATTTCTGAAAACAGGACAAACTGGGGTATCCATTTTGGGGTGCAAGTCTTTATTCATATATGTGCTGTACAAAGAAAACGCTTTTAAAATGACAGAATTACCCAAAAAATGAAAATCGTAATTTTTTTCCTTCTGCTTGGCTTAGATTCATTCAAAAACCGTGAAGTTAAAAAAGGCATTGTACCCCTAGATAAATTCTTTAAGGGGTCTAGTTTTCAAAATGGGGTCACTTGTGGGGGTTCTCTATCGGTTTGGTCACTCAAGGGCTCTACAAGTGTACAATAGGGCCTAAGTCTCCTTCAAGCAAAATTTCTGTTCCAAAAGTCACTAGTTGCTCTTTTCACTTTTGGCCCCATTGTGCATTCAGACGTAAGATTACGGCCATAATGGGTATATTTCTGAAAACAGGACAAACAGGGGTATCCATTTTGGGGTGCAAGTCTTTATTCATATATGTGCTGTACAAAAAAAATCGCTTTTAAAATGACACAATTACCAAAAAAATGAAAATCGTAATTTTTTTCTTCTGCTTGGCTTAGATTCATTCAAAAACCGTGAAGTCAAAAAAGACATTGTACCCCTAGATAAATTCGTTAAGGGGTCTAGTTTTCAAAATGGGGTCACTTGTGGGCGTTCTCCATCATTTTGGTCACTCAAGGGCTCTACAAGTGTACAATAGGGCCTAAATCTCATTCAAGCAAAATTTCTGTTCCAAAAGTCACCGGTTGCTCTTTTCATTTTGGGCCCAATTGTGGATTCAGACATAAGATTAGGGCCACAATGGGTATATTTCTGAAAACAGGACAAACAGGGGTATCCATTTTGGGGTGTAAGTCTTTATTCATATATGTGCTGTACAAAGAAAACGCTTTTAAAATGACAGAATTACCAAAAAAATGAAAATCGAAATTTTTTCCTTCTGCTTGGCTTAGATTCATTCAAAAACCGTGAAGTCAAAAAAGACATTGTACCCCTAGATAAATTCGTTAAGGGGTCTAGTTTTCAAAATGGGGTCACTTGTGGGCGTTCTCCATCATTTTGGTCACTCAAGGGCTCTACAAGTGTACAATAGGGCCTAAATCTCATTCAAGCAAATTTTCTGTTCGAAAAGTCACCGGTTGCTCTTTTCATTTTGGGCCCCATTGTGCATTCAGACATATGATTAGGGCCACAATGGGTATATTTCTGAAAACAGGACAAACTGGGGTATCCATTTTGGGGTGCAAGTCTTTATTCATATATGTGCTGTACAAAGAAAACGCTTTTAAAATGACAGAATTACCCAAAAAATGAAAATCGTAATTTTTTTCCTTCTGCTTGGCTTAGATTCATTCAAAAACCGTGAAGTTAAAAAAGACATTGTACCCCTAGATAAATTCTTTAAGGGGTCTAGTTTTCAAAATGGGGTCACTTGTGGGGGTTCTCTATCGGTTTGGTCACTCAAGGGCTCTACAAGTGTACAATAGGGCCTAAGTCTCCTTCAAGCAAAATTTCTGTTCCAAAAGTCACTAGTTGCTCTTTTCATTTTTGGCCCCATTGTGCATTCAGACGTAAGATTAGGGCCATAATGGGTATATTTCTGAAAACAGGACAAACAGGGGTATCCATTTTGGGGTGCAAGTCTTTATTCATATATGTGCTGTACAAAAAAAATCGCTTTTAAAATGACACAATTACCAAAAAAATGAAAATCGTAATTTTTTTCTTCTGCTTGGCTTAGATTCATTCAAAAACCGTGAAGTCAAAAAAGACATTGTACCCCTAGATAAATTCGTTAAGGGGTCTAGTTTTCAAAATGGGGTCACTTGTGGGCGTTCTCCATCATTTTGGTCACTCAAGGGCTCTACAAGTGTACAATAGGGCCTAAATCTCATTCAAGCAAAATTTCTGTTCCAAAAGTCACCGGTTGCTCTTTTCATTTTGGGCCCAATTGTGGATTCAGACATAAGATTAGGGCCACAATGGGTATATTTCTGAAAACAGGACAAACTGGGGTATCCATTTTGGGGTGTAAGTCTTTATTCATATATGTGCTGTACAAAGAAAACGCTTTTAAAATGACAGAATTACCAAAAAAATGAAAATCGAAATTTTTTCCTTCTGCTTGGCTTAGGTTCATTCAAAAACCGTGAAGTCAAAAAAGACATTGTACCCCTAGATAAATTCGTTAAGGGGTCTAGTTTTCAAAATGGGGTCACTTGTTGGCGTTCTCCATCGTTTTCGTCACTCAAGGGCTCTACAAGTGTACAATGGGGCCTAAATCTCATTCAAGCAAATTTTCTGTTCGAAAAGTCACCGGTTGCTCTTTTCATTTTGGGCCCCATTGTGCATTCAGACATAAGATTAGGGCCACAATGGGTATATTTCTGAAAACAGGACAAACAGGGGTATCCATTTTGGGGTGCAAGTCTTTATTCATATATGTGCTGTACAAGAAAAATCGCTTTTAAAATGACACAATTACCAAAAAAATGAAAATCGTAATTTTTTCCTTCTGCTTGGCTTAGATTCATTCAAAAACCGTGAAGTCAAAAAAGACATTGTACCCCTAGATAAATTCGTTAAGGGGTCTAGTTTTCAAAATGGGGTCACTTGTGGGCGTTCTCCATCGTTTTGGTCACTCAAGGGCTCTACAAGTGTACAATAGGGCCTAAATCTCATTCAAGCAAAATTTCTGTTCCAAAAGTCACCGGTTGCTCTTTTCATTTTGGGCCGCATTGTGGATTCAGACATAAGATTTGGGCCACAATGGGTATATTTCTGAAAACAGGACAAACAGGGGTATCCATTTTGGGGTGTAAGTCTTTATTCATATATGTGCTGTACAAAGAAAACGCTTTAAAATGACACAATTACCAAAAAAATAAAAATCGTAATTTTTTTCTTCTGCTTGGCTTAGATTCATTCAAAAACCGTGAAGTCAAAAAAGACATTGTACCCCTAGATAAATTCGTTAAGGGGTCTAGTTTTCAAAATGGGGTCACTTGTGGGGGTTCTCTATCGGTTTGGTCACTCAAGGGCTCTACAAGTGTACAATAGGGCCTAAATCTCATTCAAGCAAATTTTCTGTTCCAAAAGTCACCGGTTGCTCTTTTCATTTTGGGCCCCATTGTGCATTCAGACATAAGATTAGGGCCACAATGGGTATATTTCTGAAAACAGGACAAACAGGGGTATCCATTTTGGGGTGCAAGTCTTTATTCATATATGTGCTGTACAAAGAAAACGCTTTTAAAATGACAGAATTACCCAAAAAATGAAAATCGTAATTTTTTTCCTTCTGCTTGGCTTAGATACATTCAAAAACCGTGAAGTCAAAAAAGACATTGTACCCCTAGATAAATTCTTTAAGGGGTCTAGTTTTCAAAATGGGGTCACTTGTGGGGGTTCTCTATCGGTTTGGTCACTCAAGGGCTCTACAAGTGTACAATAGGGCCTAAGTCTCCTTCAAGCAAAATTTCTGTTCCAAAAGTCACCAGTTGCTCATTTCATTTTGGGCCCCATTGTGCATTCAGACGTAAGATTAGGGCCATAATGGGTATATTTCTGAAAACAGGACAAACAGGGGTATCCATTTTGGGGTGCAAGTCTTTATTCATATATGTGCTGTACAAGAAAAATCGCTTTTAAAATGACACAATTACCAAAAAAATGAAAATCGTAATTTTTTTATTCTGCTTGGCTTAGATTCATTCAAAAACCGTGAAGTCAAAAAAGACATTGTACCCCTAGATAAATTCGTTAAGGGGTCTAGTTTTCAAAATGGGGTCACTTGTGGGGGTTCTCTATCGGTTTGGTCACTCAAGGGCTCTACAAGTGTACAATAGGGCCTAAATCTCATTCAAGCAAAATTTCTGTTCCAAAAGTCACCGGTTGCTCTTTTCATTTTGGGCCGCATTGTGGATTCAGACATAAGATTTGGGCCACAATGGGTATATTTCTTAAAACAGGACAAACAGGGGTATCCATTTTGGGGTGTAAGTCTTTATTCATATATGTGCTGTACAAAAAAAATCGCTTTTAAAATGACACAATTACCAAAAAAATGAAAATCGTAATTTTTTTCTTCTGCTTGGCTTAGATTCATTCAAAAACCGTGAAGTCAAAAAAGACATTGTACCCCTAGATAAATTCGTTAAGGGGTCTAGTTTTCAAAATGGGGTCACTTGTGGGCGTTCTCCATCATTTTGGTCACTCAAGGGCTCTACAAGTGTACAATAGGGCCTAAATCTCATTCAAGCAAAATTTCTGTTCCAAAAGTCACCGGTTGCTCTTTTCATTTTGGGCCCAATTGTGGATTCAGACATAAGATTAGGGCCACAATGGGTATATTTCTGAAAACAGGACAAACAGGGGTATCCATTTTGGGGTGTAAGTCTTTATTCATATATGTGCTGTACAAAGAAAACGCTTTTAAAATGACAGAATTACCAAAAAAATGAAAATCGAAATTTTTTCCTTCTGCTTGGCTTAGATTCATTCAAAAACCGTGAAGTCAAAAAAGACATTGTACCCCTAGATAAATTCGTTAAGGGGTCTAGTTTTCAAAATGGGGTCACTTGTGGGCGTTCTCCATCATTTTGGTCACTCAAGGGCTCTACAAGTGTACAATAGGGCCTAAATCTCATTCAAGCAAATTTTCTGTTCGAAAAGTCACCGGTTGCTCTTTTCATTTTGGGCCCCATTGTGCATTCAGACATATGATTAGGGCCACAATGGGTATATTTCTGAAAACAGGACAAACTGGGGTATCCATTTTGGGGTGCAAGTCTTTATTCATATATGTGCTGTACAAAGAAAACGCTTTTAAAATGACAGAATTACCCAAAAAATGAGAATCGTAATTTTTTTCCTTCTGCTTGGCTTAGATTCATTCAAAAACCGTGAAGTTAAAAAAGGCATTGTACCCCTAGATAAATTCTTTAAGGGGTCTAGTTTTCAAAATGGGGTCACTTGTGGGGGTTCTCTATCGGTTTGGTCACTCAAGGGCTCTACAAGTGTACAATAGGGCCTAAGTCTCCTTCAAGCAAAATTTCTGTTCCAAAAGTCACTAGTTGCTCTTTTCACTTTTGGCCCCATTGTGCATTCAGACGTAAGATTACGGCCATAATGGGTATATTTCTGAAAACAGGACAAACAGGGGTATCCATTTTGGGGTGCAAGTCTTTATTCATATATGTGCTGTACAAAAAAAATCGCTTTTAAAATGACACAATTACCAAAAAAATGAAAATCGTAATTTTTTTCTTCTGCTTGGCTTAGATTCATTCAAAAACCGTGAAGTCAAAAAAGACATTGTACCCCTAGATAAATTCGTTAAGGGGTCTAGTTTTCAAAATGGGGTCACTTGTGGGCGTTCTCCATCATTTTGGTCACTCAAGGGCTCTACAAGTGTACAATAGGGCCTAAATCTCATTCAAGCAAAATTTCTGTTCGAAAAGTCACCGGTTGCTCTTTTCATTTTGGGCCCCATTGTGGATTCAGACATAAGATTTGGGCCACAATGGGTATATTTCTGAAAACAGGACAAACAGGGGTATCCATTTTGGGGTGTAAGTCTTTATTCATATATGTGCTGTACAAAGAAAACGCTTTTAAAATGACAGAATTACCAAAAAAATGAAAATCAAAATTTTTTCCTTCTGCTTGGCTTAGATTCATTCAAAAACCGTGAAGTCAAAAAAGACATTGTACCCCTAGATAAATTCGTTAAGGGGTCTAGTTTTCAAAATGGGGTCACTTGTGGGCGTTCTCCATCGTTTTGGTCACTCAAGGGCTCTACAAGTGTACAATAGGGCCTAAATCTCATTCAAGCAAATTTTCTGTTCGAAAAGTCACCGGTTGCTCTTTTCATTTTGGGCCCCATTGTGCATTCAGACATATGATTAGGGCCACAATGGGTATATTTCTGAAAACAGGACAAACTGGGGTATCCATTTTGGGGTGCAAGTCTTTATTCATATACGTGCTGTACAAAGAAAATGCTTTTAAAATGACAGAATTACCCAAAAAATGAAAATCGTAATTTTTTTCCTTCTGCTTGGCTTAGATTCATTCAAAAACCGTGAAGTTAAAAAAGACATTGTACCCCTAGATAAATTCTTTAAGGGGTCTAGTTTTCAAAATGGGGTCACTTGTGGGGGTTCTCTATCGGTTTGGTCACTCAAGGGCTCTACAAGTGTACAATAGGGCCTAAGTCTCCTTCAAGCAAAATTTCTGTTCCAAAAGTCACTAGTTGCTCTTTTCATTTTTGGCCCCATTGTGCATTCAGACGTAAGATTAGGGCCATAATGGGTATATTTCTGAAAACAGGACAAACAGGGGTATCCATTTTGGGGTGCAAGTCTTTATTCATATATGTGCTGTACAAAAAAAATTGCTTTTAAAATGACACAATTACCAAAAAAATGAAAATCGTAATTTTTTTCTTCTGCTTGGCTTAGATTCATTCAAAAACCGTGAAGTCAAAAAAGACATTGTACCCCTAGATAAATTCGTTAAGGGGTCTAGTTTTCAAAATGGGGTCACTTGTGGGCGTTCTCCATCATTTTGGTCACTCAAGGGCTCTACAAGTGTACAATAGGGCCTAAGTCTCCTTCAAGCAAAATTTCTGTTCCAAAAGTCACCAGTTGCTCTTTTCATTTTTGGCCCCATTGTGCATTCAGACGTAAGATTAGGGCCATAATGGGTATATTTCTGAAAACAGGACAAACAGGGGTATCCATATTGGGGTGCAAGTCTTTATTCATATATGTGCTGTACAAGAAAAATCGCTTTTAAAATGACACAATTACCAAAAAAATGAAAATCGTAATTTTTTTCTTCTGCTTGGCTTAGATTCATTCAAAAACCGTGAAGTCAAAAAAGACATTGTACCCCTAGATAAATTCGTTAAGGGGTCTAGTTTTCAAAATGGGGTCACTTGTGGGAGTTCTCCATCGTTTTGGTCACTCAAGGGCTCTACAAGTGTACAATAGGGCCTAAATCTCATTCAAGCAAATTTTCTGTTCGAGAAGTCACCGGTTGCTCTTTTCATTTTGGGCCCCATTGTGCATTCAGACGTAAGATTAGGGCCATAATGGGTATATTTCTGAAAACAGGACAAACAGGGGTATCCATTTTGGGGTGCAAGTCTTTATTCATATATGTGCTGTACAAAGAAAACGCTTTTAAAATGACAGAATTACCCAAAAAATGAAAATCGTAATTTTTTTCCTTCTGCTTGGCTTAGATTCATTCAAAAACCGTGAAGTTAAAAAAGACATTGTACCCCTAGATAAATTCTTTAAGGGGTCTAGTTTTCAAAATGGGGTCACTTGTGGGGGTTCTCTATCGGTTTGGTCACTCAAGGGCTCTACAAGTGTACAATAGGGCCTAAGTCTCCTTCAAGCAAAATTTCTGTTCCAAAAGTCACTAGTTGCTCTTTTCATTTTTGGCCCCATTGTGCATTCAGACGTAAGATTAGGGCCATAATGGGTATATTTCTGAAAACAGGACAAACAGGGGTATCCATTTTGGGGTGCAAGTCTTTATTCATATATGTGCTGTACAAAAAAAATCGCTTTTAAAATGACACAATTACCAAAAAAATGAAAATCGAAATTTTTTCCTTCTGCTTGGCTTAGATTCATTCAAAAACCGTGAAGTCAAAAAAGACATTGTACCCCTAGATAAATTCGTTAAGGGGTCTAGTTTTCAAAATGGGGTCACTTGTGGGCGTTCTCCATCGTTTTGGTCACTCAAGGGCTCTACAAGTGTACATTAGGGCCTAAATCTCATTCAAGCAAATTTTCTGTTCGAAAAGTCACCGGTTGCTCTTTTCATTTTGGGCCCCATTGTGCATTCAGACATATGATTAGGGCCACAATGGGTATATTTCTGAAAACAGGACAAACTGGGGTATCCATTTTGGGGTGCAAGTCTTTATTCATATATGTGCTGTACAAAGAAAACGCTTTTAAAATGACAGAATTACCAAAAAAATGAAAATCGTAATTTTTTTCCTTCTGCTTGGCTTAGATTCATTCAAAAACCGTGAAGTTAAAAAAGGCATTGTACCCCTAGATAAATTCTTTAAGGGGTCTAGTTTTCAAAATGGGGTCACTTGTGGGGGTTCTCTATCGGTTTGGTCACTCAAGGGCTCTACAAGTGTACAATAGGGCCTAAGTCTCCTTCAAGCAAAATTTCTGTTCCAAAAGTCACTAGTTGCTCTTTTCACTTTTGGCCCCATTGTGCATTCAGACGTAAGATTACGGCCATAATGGGTATATTTCTGAAAACAGGACAAACAGGGGTATCCATTTTGGGGTGCAAGTCTTTATTCATATATGTGCTGTACAAAAAAAATCGCTTTTAAAATGACACAATTACCAAAAAAATGAAAATCGTAATTTTTTTCTTCTGCTTGGCTTAGATTCATTCAAAAACCGTGAAGTCAAAAAAGACATTGTACCCCTAGATAAATTCGTTAAGGGGTCTAGTTTTCAAAATGGGGTCACTTGTGGGCGTTCTCCATCATTTTGGTCACTCAAGGGCTCTACAAGTGTACAATAGGGCCTAAATCTCATTCAAGCAAATTTTCTGTTCGAAAAGTCACCGGTTGCTCTTTTCATTTTGGGCCCCATTGTGGATTCAGACATAAGATTTGGGCCACAATGGGTATATTTCTGAAAACAGGACAAACAGGGGTATCCATTTTGGGGTGTAAGTCTTTATTCATATATGTGCTGTACAAAGAAAACGCTTTTAAAATGACAGAATTACCAAAAAAATGAAAATCAAAATTTTTTCCTTCTGCTTGGCTTAGATTCATTCAAAAACCGTGAAGTCAAAAAAGACATTGTACCCCTAGATAAATTCGTTAAGGGGTCTAGTTTTCAAAATGGGGTCACTTGTGGGCGTTCTCCATCGTTTTGGTCACTCAAGGGCTCTACAAGTCTACAATAGGGCCTAAATCTCATTCAAGCAAATTTTTTGTTCGAAAAGTCACCGGTTGCTCTTTTCATTTTGGGCCCCATTGTGCATTCAGACATATGATTAGGGCCACAATGGGTATATTTCTGAAAACAGGACAAACTGGGGTATCCATTTTGGGGTGCAAGTCTTTATTCATATATGTGCTGTACAAAGAAAATGCTTTTAAAATGACAGAATTACCCAAAAAATGAAAATCGTAATTTTTTTCCTTCTGCTTGGCTTAGATTCATTCAAAAACCGTGAAGTTAAAAAAGACATTGTACCCCTAGATAAATTCTTTAAGGGGTCTAGTTTTCAAAATGGGGTCACTTGTGGGGGTTCTCTATCGGTTTGGTCACTCAAGGGCTCTACAAGTGTACAATAGGGCCTAAGTCTCCTTCAAGCAAAATTTCTGTTCCAAAAGTCACTAGTTGCTCTTTTCATTTTTGGCCCCATTGTGCATTCAGACGTAAGATTAGGGCCATAATGGGTATATTTCTGAAAACAGGACAAACAGGGGTATCCATTTTGGGGTGCAAATCTTTATTCATATATGTGCTGTACAAAAAAAATTGCTTTTAAAATGACACAATTACCAAAAAAATGAAAATCGTAATTTTTTTCTTCTGCTTGGCTTAGATTCATTCAAAAACCGTGAAGTCAAAAAAGACATTGTACCCCTAGATAAATTCGTTAAGGGGTCTAGTTTTCAAAATGGGGTCACTTGTGGGCGTTCTCCATCATTTTGGTCACTCAAGGGCTCTACAAGTGTACAATAGGGCCTAAGCCTCCTTCAAGCAAAATTTCTGTTCCAAAAGTCACCAGTTGCTCTTTTCATTTTTGGCCCCATTGTGCATTCAGACGTAAGATTAGGGCCATAATGGGTATATTTCTGAAAACAGGACAAACAGGGGTATCCATATTGGGGTGCAAGTCTTTATTCATATATGTGCTGTACAAGAAAAATCGCTTTTAAAATGACACAATTACCAAAAAAATGAAAATCGTAATTTTTTTCTTCTGCTTGGCTTAGATTCATTCAAAAACCGTGAAGTCAAAAAAGACATTGTACCCCTAGATAAATTCGTTAAGGGGTCTAGTTTTCAAAATGGGGTCACTTGTGGGAGTTCTCCATCGTTTTGGTCACTCAAGGGCTCTACAAGTGTACAATAGGGCCTAAATCTCATTCAAGCAAATTTTCTGTTCGAGAAGTCACCGGTTGCTCTTTTCATTTTGGGCCCCATTGTGCATTCAGACGTAAGATTAGGGCCATAATGGGTATATTTCTGAAAACAGGACAAACAGGGGTATCCATTTTGGGGTGCAAGTCTTTATTCATATATGTGCTGTACAAAGAAAACGCTTTTAAAATGACAGAATTACCCAAAAAATGAAAATCGTAATTTTTTTCCTTCTGCTTGGCTTAGATTCATTCAAAAACCGTGAAGTTAAAAAAGACATTGTACCCCTAGATAAATTGTTTAAGGGGTCTAGTTTTCAAAATGGGGTCACTTGTGGGGGTTCTCTATCGGTTTGGTCACTCAAGGGCTCTACAAGTGTACAATAGGGCCTAAGTCTCCTTCAAGCAAAATTTCTGTTCCAAAAGTCACTAGTTGCTCTTTTCATTTTTGGCCCCATTGTGCATTCAGACGTAAGATTAGGGCCATAATGGGTATATTTCTGAAAACAGGACAAACAGGGGTATCCATTTTGGGGTGCAAGTCTTTATTCATATATGTGCTGTACAAAAAAAATCGCTTTTAAAATGACACAATTACCAAAAAAATGAAAATCGTAATTTTTTTCTTCTGCTTGGCTTAGATTCATTCAAAAACCGTGAAGTCAAAAAAGACATTGTACCCCTAGATAAATTCGTTAAGGGGTCTAGTTTTCAAAATGGGGTCACTTGTGGGCGTTCTCCATCATTTTGGTCACTCAAGGGCTCTACAAGTGTACAATAGGGCCTAAATCTCATTCAAGCAAAATTTCTGTTCCAAAAGTCACCGGTTGCTCTTTTCATTTTGGGCCCAATTGTGGATTCAGACATAAGATTAGGGCCACAATGGGTATATTTCTGAAAACAGGACAAACAGGGGTATCCATTTTGGGGTGTAAGTCTTTATTCATATATGTGCTGTACAAAGAAAACGCTTTTAAAATGACAGAATTACCAAAAAAATGAAAATCGAAATTTTTTCCTTCTGCTTGGCTTAGATTCATTCAAAAACCGTGAAGTCAAAAAAGACATTGTACCCCTAGATAAATTCGTTAAGGGGTCTAGTTTTCAAAATGGGGTCACTTGTGGGCGTTCTCCATCGTTTTGGTCACTCAAGGGCTCTACAACTGTACAATAGGGCCTAAATCTCATTCAAGCAAATTTTCTGTTCGAAAAGTCACCGGTTGCTCTTTTCATTTTGGGCCCCATTGTGCATTCAGACATATGATTAGGGCCACAATGGGTATATTTCTGAAAACAGGACAAACTGGGGTATCCATTTTGGGGTGCAAGTCTTTATTCATATATGTGCTGTACAAAGAAAACGCTTTTAAAATGACAGAATTACCCAAAAAATGAAAATCGTAATTTTTTTCCTTCTGCTTGGCTTAGATTCATTCAAAAACCGTGAAGTTAAAAAAGACATTGTACCCCTAGATAAATTCTTTAAGGGGTCTAGTTTTCAAAATGGGGTCACTTGTGGGGGTTCTCTATCGGTTTGGTCACTCAAGGGCTCTACAAGTGTACAATAGGGCCTAAGTCTCCTTCAAGCAAAATTTCTGTTCCAAAAGTCACTAGTTGCTCTTTTCATTTTTGGCCCCATTGTGCATTCAGACGTAAGATTAGGGCCATAATGGGTATATTTCTGAAAACAGGACAAACAG
This sequence comes from Eleutherodactylus coqui, assembly GCF_035609145.1. NCBI lineage: Eukaryota > Metazoa > Chordata > Amphibia > Anura > Eleutherodactylidae > Eleutherodactylus > Eleutherodactylus coqui. The sequence goes on along the minus strand of NC_089839.1, from coordinate 118,635,055 downwards.
GGGTATCCATTTTGGGGTGCAAGTCTTTATTCATATATGTGCTGTACAAAAAAAATCGCTTTTAAAATGACACAATTACCAAAAAAATGAAAATCGTAATTTTTTTCTTCTGCTTGGCTTAGATTCATTCAAAAACCGTGAAGTCAAAAAAGACATTGTACCCCTAGATAAATTCGTTAAGGGGTCTAGTTTTCAAAATGGGGTCACTTGTGGGCGTTCTCCATCATTTTGGTCACTCAAGGGCTCTACAAGTGTACAATAGGGCCTAAATCTCATTCAAGCAAAATTTCTGTTCCAAAAGTCACCGGTTGCTCTTTTCATTTTGGGCCCAATTGTGGATTCAGACATAAGATTAGGGCCACAATGGGTATATTTCTGAAAACAGGACAAACTGGGGTATCCATTTTGGGGTGTAAGTCTTTATTCATATATGTGCTGTACAAAGAAAACGCTTTTAAAATGACAGAATTACCAAAAAAATGAAAATCAAAATTTTTTCCTTCTGCTTGGCTTAGATTCATTCAAAAACCGTGAAGTCAAAAAAGACATTGTACCCCTAGATAAATTCTTTAAGGGGTCTAGTTTTTAAAATGGGGTCACTTGTGGGGGTTCTCTATCGGTTTGGTCACTCAAGGGCTCTACAAGTGTACAATAGGGCCTAAGTCTCCTTCAAGCAAAATTTCTGTTCCAAAAGTCACTAGTTGCTCTTTTCACTTTTGGCCCCATTGTGCATTCAGACGTAAGATTACGGCCATAATGGGTATATTTCTGAAAACAGGACAAACAGGGGTATCCATTTTGGGGTGCAAGTCTTTATTCATATATGTGCTGTACAAAAAAAATCGCTTTTAAAATGACACAATTACCAAAAAAATGAAAATCGTAATTTTTTTCTTCTGCTTGGCTTAGATTCATTCAAAAACCGTGAAGTCAAAAAAGACATTGTACCCCTAGATAAATTCGTTAAGGGGTCTAGTTTTCAAAATGGGGTCACTTGTGGGCGTTCTCCATCATTTTGGTCACTCAAGGGCTCTACAAGTGTACAATAGGGCCTAAATCTCATTCAAGCAAATTTTCTGTTCGAAAAGTCACCGGTTGCTCTTTTCATTTTGGGCCCCATTGTGGATTCAGACATAAGATTTGGGCCACAATGGGTATATTTCTGAAAACAGGACAAACAGGGGTATCCATTTTGGGGTGTAAGTCTTTATTCATATATGTGCTGTACAAAGAAAACGCTTTTAAAATGACAGAATTACCAAAAAAATGAAAATCAAAATTTTTTCCTTCTGCTTGGCTTAGATTCATTCAAAAACCGTGAAGTCAAAAAAGACATTGTACCCCTAGATAAATTCGTTAAGGGGTCTAGTTTTCAAAATGGGGTCACTTGTGGGCGTTCTCCATCGTTTTGGTCACTCAAGGGCTCTACAAGTGTACAATAGGGCCTAAATCTCATTCAAGCAAATTTTCTGTTCGAAAAGTCACCGGTTGCTCTTTTCATTTTGGGCCCCATTGTGCATTCAGACATATGATTAGGGCCACAATGGGTATATTTCTGAAAACAGGACAAACTGGGGTATCCATTTTGGGGTGCAAGTCTTTATTCATATATGTGCTGTACAAAGAAAATGCTTTTAAAATGACAGAATTACCCAAAAAATGAAAATCGTAATTTTTTTCCTTCTGCTTGGCTTAGATTCATTCAAAAACCGTGAAGTTAAAAAAGACATTGTACCCCTAGATAAATTCTTTAAGGGGTCTAGTTTTCAAAATGGGGTCACTTGTGGGGGTTCTCTATCGGTTTGGTCACTCAAGGGCTCTACAAGTGTACAATAGGGCCTAAGTCTCCTTCAAGCAAAATTTCTGTTCCAAAAGTCACTAGTTGCTCTTTTCATTTTTGGCCCCATTGTGCATTCAGACGTAAGATTAGGGCCATAATGGGTATATTTCTGAAAACAGGACAAACAGGGGTATCCATTTTGGGGTGCAAGTCTTTATTCATATATGTGCTGTACAAAAAAAATTGCTTTTAAAATGACACAATTACCAAAAAAATGAAAATCGTAATTTTTTTCTTCTGCTTGGCTTAGATTCATTCAAAAACCGTGAAGTCAAAAAAGACATTGTACCCCTAGATAAATTCGTTAAGGGGTCTAGTTTTCAAAATGGGGTCACTTGTGGGCGTTCTCCATCATTTTGGTCACTCAAGGGCTCTACAAGTGTACAATAGGGCCTAAGCCTCCTTCAAGCAAAATTTCTGTTCCAAAAGTCACCAGTTGCTCTTTTCATTTTTGGCCCCATTGTGCATTCAGACGTAAGATTAGGGCCATAATGGGTATATTTCTGAAAACAGGACAAACAGGGGTATCCATATTGGGGTGCAAGTCTTTATTCATATATGTGCTGTACAAGAAAAATCGCTTTTAAAATGACACAATTACCAAAAAAATGAAAATCGTAATTTTTTTCTTCTGCTTGGCTTAGATTCATTCAAAAACCGTGAAGTCAAAAAAGACATTGTACCCCTAGATAAATTCGTTAAGGGGTCTAGTTTTCAAAATGGGGTCACTTGTGGGAGTTCTCCATCGTTTTGGTCACTCAAGGGCTCTACAAGTGTACAATAGGGCCTAAATCTCATTCAAGCAAATTTTCTGTTCGAGAAGTCACCGGTTGCTCTTTTCATTTTGGGCCCCATTGTGCATTCAGACGTAAGATTAGGGCCATAATGGGTATATTTCTGAAAACAGGACAAACAGGGGTATCCATTTTGGGGTGCAAGTCTTTATTCATATATGTGCTGTACAAAGAAAACGCTTTTAAAATGACAGAATTACCCAAAAAATGAAAATCGTAATTTTTTTCCTTCTGCTTGGCTTAGATTCATTCAAAAACCGTGAAGTTAAAAAAGACATTGTACCCCTAGATAAATTCTTTAAGGGGTCTAGTTTTCAAAATGGGGTCACTTGTGGGGGTTCTCTATCGGTTTGGTCACTCAAGGGCTCTACAAGTGTACAATAGGGCCTAAGTCTCCTTCAAGCAAAATTTCTGTTCCAAAAGTCACTAGTTGCTCTTTTCATTTTTGGCCCCATTGTGCATTCAGACGTAAGATTAGGGCCATAATGGGTATATTTCTGAAAACAGGACAAACAGGGGTATCCATTTTGGGGTGCAAGTCTTTATTCATATATGTGCTGTACAAAAAAAATCGCTTTTAAAATGACACAATTACCAAAAAAATGAAAATCGTAATTTTTTTCTTCTGCTTGGCTTAGATTCATTCAAAAACCGTGAAGTCAAAAAAGACATTGTACCCCTAGATAAATTCGTTAAGGGGTCTAGTTTTCAAAATGAGGTCACTTGTGGGCGTTCTCCATCATTTTGGTCACTCAAGGGCTCTACAAGTGTACAATAGGGCCTAAATCTCATTCAAGCAAAATTTCTGTTCCAAAAGTCACCGGTTGCTCTTTTCATTTTGGGCCCAATTGTGGATTCAGACATAAGATTAGGGCCACAATGGGTATATTTCTGAAAACAGGACAAACAGGGGTATCCATTTTGGGGTGTAAGTCTTTATTCATATATGTGCTGTACAAAGAAAACGCTTTTAAAATGACAGAATTACCAAAAAAATGAAAATCGAAATTTTTTCCTTCTGCTTGGCTTAGATTCATTCAAAAACCGTGAAGTCAAAAAAGACATTGTACCCCTAGATAAATTCGTTAAGGGGTCTAGTTTTCAAAATGGGGTCACTTGTGGGCGTTCTCCATCGTTTTGGTCACTCAAGGGCTCTACAACTGTACAATAGGGCCTAAATCTCATTCAAGCAAATTTTCTGTTCGAAAAGTCACCGGTTGCTCTTTTCATTTTGGGCCCCATTGTGCATTCAGACATATGATTAGGGCCACAATGGGTATATTTCTGAAAACAGGACAAACTGGGGTATCCATTTTGGGGTGCAAGTCTTTATTCATATATGTGCTGTACAAAGAAAACGCTTTTAAAATGACAGAATTACCCAAAAAATGAAAATCGTAATTTTTTTCCTTCTGCTTGGCTTAGATTCATTCAAAAACCGTGAAGTTAAAAAAGACATTGTACCCCTAGATAAATTCTTTAAGGGGTCTAGTTTTCAAAATGGGGTCACTTGTGGGGGTTCTCTATCGGTTTGGTCACTCAAGGGCTCTACAAGTGTACAATAGGGCCTAAGTCTCCTTCAAGCAAAATTTCTGTTCCAAAAGTCACTAGTTGCTCTTTTCATTTTTGGCCCCATTGTGCATTCAGACGTAAGATTAGGGCCATAATGGGTATATTTCTGAAAACAGGACAAACAGGGGTATCCATTTTGGGGTGCAAGTCTTTATTCATATATGTGCTGTACAAAAAAAATCGCTTTTAAAATGACACAATTACCAAAAAAATGAAAATCGTAATTTTTTTCTTCTGCTTGGCTTAGATTCATTCAAAAACCGTGAAGTCAAAAAAGACATTGTACCCCTAGATAAATTCGTTAAGGGGTCTAGTTTTCAAAATGGGGTCACTTGTGGGCGTTCTCCATCATTTTGGTCACTCAAGGGCTCTACAAGTGTACAATAGGGCCTAAATCTCATTCAAGCAAAATTTCTGTTCCAAAAGTCACCGGTTGCTCTTTTCATTTTGGGCCCAATTGTGGATTCAGACATAAGATTAGGGCCACAATGGGTATATTTCTGAAAACAGGACAAACTGGGGTATCCATTTTGGGGTGTAAGTCTTTATTCATATATGTGCTGTACAAAGAAAACGCTTTTAAAATGACAGAATTACCAAAAAAATGAAAATCAAAATTTTTTCCTTCTGCTTGGCTTAGATTCATTCAAAAACCGTGAAGTCAAAAAAGACATTGTACCCCTAGATAAATTCTTTAAGGGGTCTAGTTTTTAAAATGGGGTCACTTGTGGGGGTTCTCTATCGGTTTGGTCACTCAAGGGCTCTACAAGTGTACAATAGGGCCTAAGTCTCCTTCAAGCAAAATTTCTGTTCCAAAAGTCACCAGTTGCTCTTTTCATTTTGGGCCCCATTGTGCATTCAGGCGTAAGATTAGGGCCATAATGGGTATATTTCTGAAAACAGGACAAACAGGGGTATCCATTTTGGGGTGCAAGTCTTTATTCATATATGTGCTGTACAAGAAAAATCGCTTTTAAAATGACACAATTACCAAAAAAATGAAAATCGTAATTTTTTCCTTCTGCTTGGCTTAGATTCATTCAAAAACCGTGAAGTTAAAAAAGACATTGTACCCCTAGATAAATTCTTTAAGGGGTCTAGTTTTCAAAATGGGGTCACTTGTGGGGGTTCTCTATCGGTTTGGTCACTCAAGGGCTCTACAAGTGTACAATAGGGCCTAAATCTCATTCAAGCAAAATTTCTGTTCCAAAAGTCACCGGTTGCTCTTTTCATTTTGGGCCGCATTGTGGATTCAGACATAAGATTTGGGCCACAATGGGTATATTTCTGAAAACAGGACAAACAGGGGTATCCATTTTGGGGTGTAAGTCTTTATTCATATATGTGCTGTACAAAGAAAACGCTTTAAAATGACACAATTACCAAAAAAATAAAAATCGTAATTTTTTTCTTCTGCTTGGCTTAGATTCATTCAAAAACCGTGAAGTCAAAAAAGACATTGTACCCCTAGATAAATTCGTTAAGGGGTCTAGTTTTCAAAATGGGGTCACTTGTGGGGGTTCTCTATCGGTTTGGTCACTCAAGGGCTCTACAAGTGTACAATAGGGCCTAAATCTCATTCAAGCAAATTTTCTGTTCCAAAAGTCACCGGTTGCTCTTTTCATTTTGGGCCCCATTGTGCATTCAGACATAAGATTAGGGCCACAATGGGTATATTTCTGAAAACAGGACAAACAGGGGTATCCATTTTGGGGTGCAAGTCTTTATTCATATATGTGCTGTACAAAGAAAACGCTTTTAAAATGACAGAATTACCCAAAAAATGAAAATCGTAATTTTTTTCCTTCTGCTTGGCTTAGATACATTCAAAAACCGTGAAGTCAAAAAAGACATTGTACCCCTAGATAAATTCTTTAAGGGGTCTAGTTTTCAAAATGGGGTCACTTGTGGGGGTTCTCTATCGGTTTGGTCACTCAAGGGCTCTACAAGTGTACAATAGGGCCTAAGTCTCCTTCAAGCAAAATTTCTGTTCCAAAAGTCACCAGTTGCTCATTTCATTTTGGGCCCCATTGTGCATTCAGACGTAAGATTAGGGCCATAATGGGTATATTTCTGAAAACAGGACAAACAGGGGTATCCATTTTGGGGTGCAAGTCTTTATTCATATATGTGCTGTACAAGAAAAATCGCTTTTAAAATGACACAATTACCAAAAAAATGAAAATCGTAATTTTTTTATTCTGCTTGGCTTAGATTCATTCAAAAACCGTGAAGTCAAAAAAGACATTGTACCCCTAGATAAATTCGTTAAGGGGTCTAGTTTTCAAAATGGGGTCACTTGTGGGGGTTCTCTATCGGTTTGGTCACTCAAGGGCTCTACAAGTGTACAATAGGGCCTAAATCTCATTCAAGCAAAATTTCTGTTCCAAAAGTCACCGGTTGCTCTTTTCATTTTGGGCCGCATTGTGGATTCAGACATAAGATTTGGGCCACAATGGGTATATTTCTTAAAACAGGACAAACAGGGGTATCCATTTTGGGGTGTAAGTCTTTATTCATATATGTGCTGTACAAAAAAAATCGCTTTTAAAATGACACAATTACCAAAAAAATGAAAATCGTAATTTTTTTCTTCTGCTTGGCTTAGATTCATTCAAAAACCGTGAAGTCAAAAAAGACATTGTACCCCTAGATAAATTCGTTAAGGGGTCTAGTTTTCAAAATGGGGTCACTTGTGGGCGTTCTCCATCATTTTGGTCACTCAAGGGCTCTACAAGTGTACAATAGGGCCTAAATCTCATTCAAGCAAAATTTCTGTTCCAAAAGTCACCGGTTGCTCTTTTCATTTTGGGCCCAATTGTGGATTCAGACATAAGATTAGGGCCACAATGGGTATATTTCTGAAAACAGGACAAACAGGGGTATCCATTTTGGGGTGTAAGTCTTTATTCATATATGTGCTGTACAAAGAAAACGCTTTTAAAATGACAGAATTACCAAAAAAATGAAAATCGAAATTTTTTCCTTCTGCTTGGCTTAGATTCATTCAAAAACCGTGAAGTCAAAAAAGACATTGTACCCCTAGATACATTCGTTAAGGGGTCTAGTTTTCAAAATGGGGTCACTTGTGGGCGTTCTCCATCATTTTGGTCACTCAAGGGCTCTACAAGTGTACAATAGGGCCTAAATCTCATTCAAGCAAATTTTCTGTTCGAAAAGTCACCGGTTGCTCTTTTCATTTTGGGCCCCATTGTGCATTCAGACATATGATTAGGGCCACAATGGGTATATTTCTGAAAACAGGACAAACTGGGGTATCCATTTTGGGGTGCAAGTCTTTATTCATATATGTGCTGTACAAAGAAAACGCTTTTAAAATGACAGAATTACCCAAAAAATGAAAATCGTAATTTTTTTCCTTCTGCTTGGCTTAGATTCATTCAAAAACCGTGAAGTTAAAAAAGGCATTGTACCCCTAGATAAATTCTTTAAGGGGTCTAGTTTTCAAAATGGGGTCACTTGTGGGGGTTCTCTATCGGTTTGGTCACTCAAGGGCTCTACAAGTGTACAATAGGGCCTAAGTCTCCTTCAAGCAAAATTTCTGTTCCAAAAGTCACTAGTTGCTCTTTTCACTTTTGGCCCCATTGTGCATTCAGACGTAAGATTACGGCCATAATGGGTATATTTCTGAAAACAGGACAAACAGGGGTATCCATTTTGGGGTGCAAGTCTTTATTCATATATGTGCTGTACAAAAAAAATCGCTTTTAAAATGACACAATTACCAAAAAAATGAAAATCGTAATTTTTTTCTTCTGCTTGGCTTAGATTCATTCAAAAACCGTGAAGTCAAAAAAGACATTGTACCCCTAGATAAATTCGTTAAGGGGTCTAGTTTTCAAAATGGGGTCACTTGTGGGCGTTCTCCATCATTTTGGTCACTCAAGGGCTCTACAAGTGTACAATAGGGCCTAAATCTCATTCAAGCAAAATTTCTGTTCCAAAAGTCACCGGTTGCTCTTTTCATTTTGGGCCCAATTGTGGATTCAGACATAAGATTAGGGCCACAATGGGTATATTTCTGAAAACAGGACAAACAGGGGTATCCATTTTGGGGTGTAAGTCTTTATTCATATATGTGCTGTACAAAGAAAACGCTTTTAAAATGACAGAATTACCAAAAAAATGAAAATCGAAATTTTTTCCTTCTGCTTGGCTTAGATTCATTCAAAAACCGTGAAGTCAAAAAAGACATTGTACCCCTAGATAAATTCGTTAAGGGGTCTAGTTTTCAAAATGGGGTCACTTGTGGGCGTTCTCCATCATTTTGGTCACTCAAGGGCTCTACAAGTGTACAATAGGGCCTAAATCTCATTCAAGCAAATTTTCTGTTCGAAAAGTCACCGGTTGCTCTTTTCATTTTGGGCCCCATTGTGCATTCAGACATATGATTAGGGCCACAATGGGTATATTTCTGAAAACAGGACAAACTGGGGTATCCATTTTGGGGTGCAAGTCTTTATTCATATATGTGCTGTACAAAGAAAACGCTTTTAAAATGACAGAATTACCCAAAAAATGAAAATCGTAATTTTTTTCCTTCTGCTTGGCTTAGATTCATTCAAAAACCGTGAAGTTAAAAAAGACATTGTACCCCTAGATAAATTCTTTAAGGGGTCTAGTTTTCAAAATGGGGTCACTTGTGGGGGTTCTCTATCGGTTTGGTCACTCAAGGGCTCTACAAGTGTACAATAGGGCCTAAGTCTCCTTCAAGCAAAATTTCTGTTCCAAAAGTCACTAGTTGCTCTTTTCATTTTTGGCCCCATTGTGCATTCAGACGTAAGATTAGGGCCATAATGGGTATATTTCTGAAAACAGGACAAACAGGGGTATCCATTTTGGGGTGCAAGTCTTTATTCATATATGTGCTGTACAAAAAAAATCGCTTTTAAAATGACACAATTACCAAAAAAATGAAAATCGTAATTTTTTTCTTCTGCTTGGCTTAGATTCATTCAAAAACCGTGAAGTCAAAAAAGACATTGTACCCCTAGATAAATTCGTTAAGGGGTCTAGTTTTCAAAATGGGGTCACTTGTGGGCGTTCTCCATCATTTTGGTCACTCAAGGGCTCTACAAGTGTACAATAGGGCCTAAATCTCATTCAAGCAAAATTTCTGTTCCAAAAGTCACCGGTTGCTCTTTTCATTTTGGGCCCAATTGTGGATTCAGACATAAGATTAGGGCCACAATGGGTATATTTCTGAAAACAGGACAAACTGGGGTATCCATTTTGGGGTGTAAGTCTTTATTCATATATGTGCTGTACAAAGAAAACGCTTTTAAAATGACAGAATTACCAAAAAAATGAAAATCGAAATTTTTTCCTTCTGCTTGGCTTAGGTTCATTCAAAAACCGTGAAGTCAAAAAAGACATTGTACCCCTAGATAAATTCGTTAAGGGGTCTAGTTTTCAAAATGGGGTCACTTGTTGGCGTTCTCCATCGTTTTCGTCACTCAAGGGCTCTACAAGTGTACAATGGGGCCTAAATCTCATTCAAGCAAATTTTCTGTTCGAAAAGTCACCGGTTGCTCTTTTCATTTTGGGCCCCATTGTGCATTCAGACATAAGATTAGGGCCACAATGGGTATATTTCTGAAAACAGGACAAACAGGGGTATCCATTTTGGGGTGCAAGTCTTTATTCATATATGTGCTGTACAAGAAAAATCGCTTTTAAAATGACACAATTACCAAAAAAATGAAAATCGTAATTTTTTCCTTCTGCTTGGCTTAGATTCATTCAAAAACCGTGAAGTCAAAAAAGACATTGTACCCCTAGATAAATTCGTTAAGGGGTCTAGTTTTCAAAATGGGGTCACTTGTGGGCGTTCTCCATCGTTTTGGTCACTCAAGGGCTCTACAAGTGTACAATAGGGCCTAAATCTCATTCAAGCAAAATTTCTGTTCCAAAAGTCACCGGTTGCTCTTTTCATTTTGGGCCGCATTGTGGATTCAGACATAAGATTTGGGCCACAATGGGTATATTTCTGAAAACAGGACAAACAGGGGTATCCATTTTGGGGTGTAAGTCTTTATTCATATATGTGCTGTACAAAGAAAACGCTTTAAAATGACACAATTACCAAAAAAATAAAAATCGTAATTTTTTTCTTCTGCTTGGCTTAGATTCATTCAAAAACCGTGAAGTCAAAAAAGACATTGTACCCCTAGATAAATTCGTTAAGGGGTCTAGTTTTCAAAATGGGGTCACTTGTGGGGGTTCTCTATCGGTTTGGTCACTCAAGGGCTCTACAAGTGTACAATAGGGCCTAAATCTCATTCAAGCAAATTTTCTGTTCCAAAAGTCACCGGTTGCTCTTTTCATTTTGGGCCCCATTGTGCATTCAGACATAAGATTAGGGCCACAATGGGTATATTTCTGAAAACAGGACAAACAGGGGTATCCATTTTGGGGTGCAAGTCTTTATTCATATATGTGCTGTACAAAGAAAACGCTTTTAAAATGACAGAATTACCCAAAAAATGAAAATCGTAATTTTTTTCCTTCTGCTTGGCTTAGATACATTCAAAAACCGTGAAGTCAAAAAAGACATTGTACCCCTAGATAAATTCTTTAAGGGGTCTAGTTTTCAAAATGGGGTCACTTGTGGGGGTTCTCTATCGGTTTGGTCACTCAAGGGCTCTACAAGTGTACAATAGGGCCTAAGTCTCCTTCAAGCAAAATTTCTGTTCCAAAAGTCACCAGTTGCTCATTTCATTTTGGGCCCCATTGTGCATTCAGACGTAAGATTAGGGCCATAATGGGTATATTTCTGAAAACAGGACAAACAGGGGTATCCATTTTGGGGTGCAAGTCTTTATTCATATATGTGCTGTACAAGAAAAATCGCTTTTAAAATGACACAATTACCAAAAAAATGAAAATCGTAATTTTTTTATTCTGCTTGGCTTAGATTCATTCAAAAACCGTGAAGTCAAAAAAGACATTGTACCCCTAGATAAATTCGTTAAGGGGTCTAGTTTTCAAAATGGGGTCACTTGTGGGGGTTCTCTATCGGTTTGGTCACTCAAGGGCTCTACAAGTGTACAATAGGGCCTAAATCTCATTCAAGCAAAATTTCTGTTCCAAAAGTCACCGGTTGCTCTTTTCATTTTGGGCCGCATTGTGGATTCAGACATAAGATTTGGGCCACAATGGGTATATTTCTTAAAACAGGACAAACAGGGGTATCCATTTTGGGGTGTAAGTCTTTATTCATATATGTGCTGTACAAAAAAAATCGCTTTTAAAATGACACAATTACCAAAAAAATGAAAATCGTAATTTTTTTCTTCTGCTTGGCTTAGATTCATTCAAAAACCGTGAAGTCAAAAAAGACATTGTACCCCTAGATAAATTCGTTAAGGGGTCTAGTTTTCAAAATGGGGTCACTTGTGGGCGTTCTCCATCATTTTGGTCACTCAAGGGCTCTACAAGTGTACAATAGGGCCTAAATCTCATTCAAGCAAAATTTCTGTTCCAAAAGTCACCGGTTGCTCTTTTCATTTTGGGCCCAATTGTGGATTCAGACATAAGATTAGGGCCACAATGGGTATATTTCTGAAAACAGGACAAACAGGGGTATCCATTTTGGGGTGTAAGTCTTTATTCATATATGTGCTGTACAAAGAAAACGCTTTTAAAATGACAGAATTACCAAAAAAATGAAAATCGAAATTTTTTCCTTCTGCTTGGCTTAGATTCATTCAAAAACCGTGAAGTCAAAAAAGACATTGTACCCCTAGATAAATTCGTTAAGGGGTCTAGTTTTCAAAATGGGGTCACTTGTGGGCGTTCTCCATCATTTTGGTCACTCAAGGGCTCTACAAGTGTACAATAGGGCCTAAATCTCATTCAAGCAAATTTTCTGTTCGAAAAGTCACCGGTTGCTCTTTTCATTTTGGGCCCCATTGTGCATTCAGACATATGATTAGGGCCACAATGGGTATATTTCTGAAAACAGGACAAACTGGGGTATCCATTTTGGGGTGCAAGTCTTTATTCATATATGTGCTGTACAAAGAAAACGCTTTTAAAATGACAGAATTACCCAAAAAATGAAAATCGTAATTTTTTTCCTTCTGCTTGGCTTAGATTCATTCAAAAACCGTGAAGTTAAAAAAGGCATTGTACCCCTAGATAAATTCTTTAAGGGGTCTAGTTTTCAAAATGGGGTCACTTGTGGGGGTTCTCTATCGGTTTGGTCACTCAAGGGCTCTACAAGTGTACAATAGGGCCTAAGTCTCCTTCAAGCAAAATTTCTGTTCCAAAAGTCACTAGTTGCTCTTTTCACTTTTGGCCCCATTGTGCATTCAGACGTAAGATTACGGCCATAATGGGTATATTTCTGAAAACAGGACAAACAGGGGTATCCATTTTGGGGTGCAAGTCTTTATTCATATATGTGCTGTACAAAAAAAATCGCTTTTAAAATGACACAATTACCAAAAAAATGAAAATCGTAATTTTTTTCTTCTGCTTGGCTTAGATTCATTCAAAAACCGTGAAGTCAAAAAAGACATTGTACCCCTAGATAAATTCGTTAAGGGGTCTAGTTTTCAAAATGGGGTCACTTGTGGGCGTTCTCCATCATTTTGGTCACTCAAGGGCTCTACAAGTGTACAATAGGGCCTAAATCTCATTCAAGCAAAATTTCTGTTCGAAAAGTCACCGGTTGCTCTTTTCATTTTGGGCCCCATTGTGGATTCAGACATAAGATTTGGGCCACAATGGGTATATTTCTGAAAACAGGACAAACAGGGGTATCCATTTTGGGGTGTAAGTCTTTATTCATATATGTGCTGTACAAAGAAAACGCTTTTAAAATGACAGAATTACCAAAAAAATGAAAATCAAAATTTTTTCCTTCTGCTTGGCTTAGATTCATTCAAAAACCGTGAAGTCAAAAAAGACATTGTACCCCTAGATAAATTCGTTAAGGGGTCTAGTTTTCAAAATGGGGTCACTTGTGGGCGTTCTCCATCGTTTTGGTCACTCAAGGGCTCTACAAGTGTACAATAGGGCCTAAATCTCATTCAAGCAAATTTTCTGTTCGAAAAGTCACCGGTTGCTCTTTTCATTTTGGGCCCCATTGTGCATTCAGACATATGATTAGGGCCACAATGGGTATATTTCTGAAAACAGGACAAACTGGGGTATCCATTTTGGGGTGCAAGTCTTTATTCATATACGTGCTGTACAAAGAAAATGCTTTTAAAATGACAGAATTACCCAAAAAATGAAAATCGTAATTTTTTTCCTTCTGCTTGGCTTAGATTCATTCAAAAACCGTGAAGTTAAAAAAGACATTGTACCCCTAGATAAATTCTTTAAGGGGTCTAGTTTTCAAAATGGGGTCACTTGTGGGGGTTCTCTATCGGTTTGGTCACTCAAGGGCTCTACAAGTGTACAATAGGGCCTAAGTCTCCTTCAAGCAAAATTTCTGTTCCAAAAGTCACTAGTTGCTCTTTTCATTTTTGGCCCCATTGTGCATTCAGACGTAAGATTAGGGCCATAATGGGTATATTTCTGAAAACAGGACAAACAGGGGTATCCATTTTGGGGTGCAAGTCTTTATTCATATATGTGCTGTACAAAAAAAATTGCTTTTAAAATGACACAATTACCAAAAAAATGAAAATCGTAATTTTTTTCTTCTGCTTGGCTTAGATTCATTCAAAAACCGTGAAGTCAAAAAAGACATTGTACCCCTAGATAAATTCGTTAAGGGGTCTAGTTTTCAAAATGGGGTCACTTGTGGGCGTTCTCCATCATTTTGGTCACTCAAGGGCTCTACAAGTGTACAATAGGGCCTAAGTCTCCTTCAAGCAAAATTTCTGTTCCAAAAGTCACCAGTTGCTCTTTTCATTTTTGGCCCCATTGTGCATTCAGACGTAAGATTAGGGCCATAATGGGTATATTTCTGAAAACAGGACAAACAGGGGTATCCATATTGGGGTGCAAGTCTTTATTCATATATGTGCTGTACAAGAAAAATCGCTTTTAAAATGACACAATTACCAAAAAAATGAAAATCGTAATTTTTTTCTTCTGCTTGGCTTAGATTCATTCAAAAACCGTGAAGTCAAAAAAGACATTGTACCCCTAGATAAATTCGTTAAGGGGTCTAGTTTTCAAAATGGGGTCACTTGTGGGAGTTCTCCATCGTTTTGGTCACTCAAGGGCTCTACAAGTGTACAATAGGGCCTAAATCTCATTCAAGCAAATTTTCTGTTCGAGAAGTCACCGGTTGCTCTTTTCATTTTGGGCCCCATTGTGCATTCAGACGTAAGATTAGGGCCATAATGGGTATATTTCTGAAAACAGGACAAACAGGGGTATCCATTTTGGGGTGCAAGTCTTTATTCATATATGTGCTGTACAAAGAAAACGCTTTTAAAATGACAGAATTACCCAAAAAATGAAAATCGTAATTTTTTTCCTTCTGCTTGGCTTAGATTCATTCAAAAACCGTGAAGTTAAAAAAGACATTGTACCCCTAGATAAATTCTTTAAGGGGTCTAGTTTTCAAAATGGGGTCACTTGTGGGGGTTCTCTATCGGTTTGGTCACTCAAGGGCTCTACAAGTGTACAATAGGGCCTAAGTCTCCTTCAAGCAAAATTTCTGTTCCAAAAGTCACTAGTTGCTCTTTTCATTTTTGGCCCCATTGTGCATTCAGACGTAAGATTAGGGCCATAATGGGTATATTTCTGAAAACAGGACAAACAGGGGTATCCATTTTGGGGTGCAAGTCTTTATTCATATATGTGCTGTACAAAAAAAATCGCTTTTAAAATGACACAATTACCAAAAAAATGAAAATCGAAATTTTTTCCTTCTGCTTGGCTTAGATTCATTCAAAAACCGTGAAGTCAAAAAAGACATTGTACCCCTAGATAAATTCGTTAAGGGGTCTAGTTTTCAAAATGGGGTCACTTGTGGGCGTTCTCCATCGTTTTGGTCACTCAAGGGCTCTACAAGTGTACATTAGGGCCTAAATCTCATTCAAGCAAATTTTCTGTTCGAAAAGTCACCGGTTGCTCTTTTCATTTTGGGCCCCATTGTGCATTCAGACATATGATTAGGGCCACAATGGGTATATTTCTGAAAACAGGACAAACTGGGGTATCCATTTTGGGGTGCAAGTCTTTATTCATATATGTGCTGTACAAAGAAAACGCTTTTAAAATGACAGAATTACCAAAAAAATGAAAATCGTAATTTTTTTCCTTCTGCTTGGCTTAGATTCATTCAAAAACCGTGAAGTTAAAAAAGGCATTGTACCCCTAGATAAATTCTTTAAGGGGTCTAGTTTTCAAAATGGGGTCACTTGTGGGGGTTCTCTATCGGTTTGGTCACTCAAGGGCTCTACAAGTGTACAATAGGGCCTAAGTCTCCTTCAAGCAAAATTTCTGTTCCAAAAGTCACTAGTTGCTCTTTTCACTTTTGGCCCCATTGTGCATTCAGACGTAAGATTACGGCCATAATGGGTATATTTCTGAAAACAGGACAAACAGGGGTATCCATTTTGGGGTGCAAGTCTTTATTCATATATGTGCTGTACAAAAAAAATCGCTTTTAAAATGACACAATTACCAAAAAAATGAAAATCGTAATTTTTTTCTTCTGCTTGGCTTAGATTCATTCAAAAACCGTGAAGTCAAAAAAGACATTGTACCCCTAGATAAATTCGTTAAGGGGTCTAGTTTTCAAAATGGGGTCACTTGTGGGCGTTCTCCATC
This sequence comes from Eleutherodactylus coqui, assembly GCF_035609145.1. Lineage (NCBI taxonomy): Eukaryota > Metazoa > Chordata > Amphibia > Anura > Eleutherodactylidae > Eleutherodactylus > Eleutherodactylus coqui. Next base: position 118,619,083 of record NC_089839.1, on the reverse strand, counting down.
ATTTTGGTCACTCAAGGGCTCTACAAGTGTACAATAGGGCCTAAATCTCATTCAAGCAAATTTTCTGTTCGAAAAGTCACCGGTTGCTCTTTTCATTTTGGGCCCCATTGTGGATTCAGACATAAGATTTGGGCCACAATGGGTATATTTCTGAAAACAGGACAAACAGGGGTATCCATTTTGGGGTGTAAGTCTTTATTCATATATGTGCTGTACAAAGAAAACGCTTTTAAAATGACAGAATTACCAAAAAAATGAAAATCAAAATTTTTTCCTTCTGCTTGGCTTAGATTCATTCAAAAACCGTGAAGTCAAAAAAGACATTGTACCCCTAGATAAATTCGTTAAGGGGTCTAGTTTTCAAAATGGGGTCACTTGTGGGCGTTCTCCATCGTTTTGGTCACTCAAGGGCTCTACAAGTGTACAATAGGGCCTAAATCTCATTCAAGCAAATTTTTTGTTCGAAAAGTCACCGGTTGCTCTTTTCATTTTGGGCCCCATTGTGCATTCAGACATATGATTAGGGCCACAATGGGTATATTTCTGAAAACAGGACAAACTGGGGTATCCATTTTGGGGTGCAAGTCTTTATTCATATATGTGCTGTACAAAGAAAATGCTTTTAAAATGACAGAATTACCCAAAAAATGAAAATCGTAATTTTTTTCCTTCTGCTTGGCTTAGATTCATTCAAAAACCGTGAAGTTAAAAAAGACATTGTACCCCTAGATAAATTCTTTAAGGGGTCTAGTTTTCAAAATGGGGTCACTTGTGGGGGTTCTCTATCGGTTTGGTCACTCAAGGGCTCTACAAGTGTACAATAGGGCCTAAGTCTCCTTCAAGCAAAATTTCTGTTCCAAAAGTCACTAGTTGCTCTTTTCATTTTTGGCCCCATTGTGCATTCAGACGTAAGATTAGGGCCATAATGGGTATATTTCTGAAAACAGGACAAACAGGGGTATCCATTTTGGGGTGCAAATCTTTATTCATATATGTGCTGTACAAAAAAAATTGCTTTTAAAATGACACAATTACCAAAAAAATGAAAATCGTAATTTTTTTCTTCTGCTTGGCTTAGATTCATTCAAAAACCGTGAAGTCAAAAAAGACATTGTACCCCTAGATAAATTCGTTAAGGGGTCTAGTTTTCAAAATGGGGTCACTTGTGGGCGTTCTCCATCATTTTGGTCACTCAAGGGCTCTACAAGTGTACAATAGGGCCTAAGCCTCCTTCAAGCAAAATTTCTGTTCCAAAAGTCACCAGTTGCTCTTTTCATTTTTGGCCCCATTGTGCATTCAGACGTAAGATTAGGGCCATAATGGGTATATTTCTGAAAACAGGACAAACAGGGGTATCCATATTGGGGTGCAAGTCTTTATTCATATATGTGCTGTACAAGAAAAATCGCTTTTAAAATGACACAATTACCAAAAAAATGAAAATCGTAATTTTTTTCTTCTGCTTGGCTTAGATTCATTCAAAAACCGTGAAGTCAAAAAAGACATTGTACCCCTAGATAAATTCGTTAAGGGGTCTAGTTTTCAAAATGGGGTCACTTGTGGGAGTTCTCCATCGTTTTGGTCACTCAAGGGCTCTACAAGTGTACAATAGGGCCTAAATCTCATTCAAGCAAATTTTCTGTTCGAGAAGTCACCGGTTGCTCTTTTCATTTTGGGCCCCATTGTGCATTCAGACGTAAGATTAGGGCCATAATGGGTATATTTCTGAAAACAGGACAAACAGGGGTATCCATTTTGGGGTGCAAGTCTTTATTCATATATGTGCTGTACAAAGAAAACGCTTTTAAAATGACAGAATTACCCAAAAAATGAAAATCGTAATTTTTTTCCTTCTGCTTGGCTTAGATTCATTCAAAAACCGTGAAGTTAAAAAAGACATTGTACCCCTAGATAAATTGTTTAAGGGGTCTAGTTTTCAAAATGGGGTCACTTGTGGGGGTTCTCTATCGGTTTGGTCACTCAAGGGCTCTACAAGTGTACAATAGGGCCTAAGTCTCCTTCAAGCAAAATTTCTGTTCCAAAAGTCACTAGTTGCTCTTTTCATTTTTGGCCCCATTGTGCATTCAGACGTAAGATTAGGGCCATAATGGGTATATTTCTGAAAACAGGACAAACAGGGGTATCCATTTTGGGGTGCAAGTCTTTATTCATATATGTGCTGTACAAAAAAAATCGCTTTTAAAATGACACAATTACCAAAAAAATGAAAATCGTAATTTTTTTCTTCTGCTTGGCTTAGATTCATTCAAAAACCGTGAAGTCAAAAAAGACATTGTACCCCTAGATAAATTCGTTAAGGGGTCTAGTTTTCAAAATGGGGTCACTTGTGGGCGTTCTCCATCATTTTGGTCACTCAAGGGCTCTACAAGTGTACAATAGGGCCTAAATCTCATTCAAGCAAAATTTCTGTTCCAAAAGTCACCGGTTGCTCTTTTCATTTTGGGCCCAATTGTGGATTCAGACATAAGATTAGGGCCACAATGGGTATATTTCTGAAAACAGGACAAACAGGGGTATCCATTTTGGGGTGTAAGTCTTTATTCATATATGTGCTGTACAAAGAAAACGCTTTTAAAATGACAGAATTACCAAAAAAATGAAAATCGAAATTTTTTCCTTCTGCTTGGCTTAGATTCATTCAAAAACCGTGAAGTCAAAAAAGACATTGTACCCCTAGATAAATTCGTTAAGGGGTCTAGTTTTCAAAATGGGGTCACTTGTGGGCGTTCTCCATCGTTTTGGTCACTCAAGGGCTCTACAACTGTACAATAGGGCCTAAATCTCATTCAAGCAAATTTTCTGTTCGAAAAGTCACCGGTTGCTCTTTTCATTTTGGGCCCCATTGTGCATTCAGACATATGATTAGGGCCACAATGGGTATATTTCTGAAAACAGGACAAACTGGGGTATCCATTTTGGGGTGCAAGTCTTTATTCATATATGTGCTGTACAAAGAAAACGCTTTTAAAATGACAGAATTACCCAAAAAATGAAAATCGTAATTTTTTTCCTTCTGCTTGGCTTAGATTCATTCAAAAACCGTGAAGTTAAAAAAGACATTGTACCCCTAGATAAATTCTTTAAGGGGTCTAGTTTTCAAAATGGGGTCACTTGTGGGGGTTCTCTATCGGTTTGGTCACTCAAGGGCTCTACAAGTGTACAATAGGGCCTAAGTCTCCTTCAAGCAAAATTTCTGTTCCAAAAGTCACTAGTTGCTCTTTTCATTTTTGGCCCCATTGTGCATTCAGACGTAAGATTAGGGCCATAATGGGTATATTTCTGAAAACAGGACAAACAGGGGTATCCATTTTGGGGTGCAAGTCTTTATTCATATATGTGCTGTACAAAAAAAATCGCTTTTAAAATGACACAATTACCAAAAAAATGAAAATCGTAATTTTTTTCTTCTGCTTGGCTTAGATTCATTCAAAAACCGTGAAGTCAAAAAAGACATTGTACCCCTAGATAAATTCGTTAAGGGGTCTAGTTTTCAAAATGGGGTCACTTGTGGGCGTTCTCCATCATTTTGGTCACTCAAGGGCTCTACAAGTGTACAATAGGGCCTAAATCTCATTCAAGCAAAATTTCTGTTCCAAAAGTCACCGGTTGCTCTTTTCATTTTGGGCCCAATTGTGGATTCAGACATAAGATTAGGGCCACAATGGGTATATTTCTGAAAACAGGACAAACTGGGGTATCCATTTTGGGGTGTAAGTCTTTATTCATATATGTGCTGTACAAAGAAAACGCTTTTAAAATGACAGAATTACCAAAAAAATGAAAATCAAAATTTTTTCCTTCTGCTTGGCTTAGATTCATTCAAAAACCGTGAAGTCAAAAAAGACATTGTACCCCTAGATAAATTCTTTAAGGGGTCTAGTTTTTAAAATGGGGTCACTTGTGGGGGTTCTCTATCGGTTTGGTCACTCAAGGGCTCTACAAGTGTACAATAGGGCCTAAGTCTCCTTCAAGCAAAATTTCTGTTCCAAAAGTCACTAGTTGCTCTTTTCACTTTTGGCCCCATTGTGCATTCAGACGTAAGATTACGGCCATAATGGGTATATTTCTGAAAACAGGACAAACAGGGGTATCCATTTTGGGGTGCAAGTCTTTATTCATATATGTGCTGTACAAAAAAAATCGCTTTTAAAATGACACAATTACCAAAAAAATGAAAATCGTAATTTTTTTCTTCTGCTTGGCTTAGATTCATTCAAAAACCGTGAAGTCAAAAAAGACATTGTACCCCTAGATAAATTCGTTAAGGGGTCTAGTTTTCAAAATGGGGTCACTTGTGGGCGTTCTCCATCATTTTGGTCACTCAAGGGCTCTACAAGTGTACAATAGGGCCTAAATCTCATTCAAGCAAATTTTCTGTTCGAAAAGTCACCGGTTGCTCTTTTCATTTTGGGCCCCATTGTGGATTCAGACATAAGATTTGGGCCACAATGGGTATATTTCTGAAAACAGGACAAACAGGGGTATCCATTTTGGGGTGTAAGTCTTTATTCATATATGTGCTGTACAAAGAAAACGCTTTTAAAATGACAGAATTACCAAAAAAATGAAAATCAAAATTTTTTCCTTCTGCTTGGCTTAGATTCATTCAAAAACCGTGAAGTCAAAAAAGACATTGTACCCCTAGATAAATTCGTTAAGGGGTCTAGTTTTCAAAATGGGGTCACTTGTGGGCGTTCTCCATCGTTTTGGTCACTCAAGGGCTCTACAAGTGTACAATAGGGCCTAAATCTCATTCAAGCAAATTTTCTGTTCGAAAAGTCACCGGTTGCTCTTTTCATTTTGGGCCCCATTGTGCATTCAGACATATGATTAGGGCCACAATGGGTATATTTCTGAAAACAGGACAAACTGGGGTATCCATTTTGGGGTGCAAGTCTTTATTCATATATGTGCTGTACAAAGAAAATGCTTTTAAAATGACAGAATTACCCAAAAAATGAAAATCGTAATTTTTTTCCTTCTGCTTGGCTTAGATTCATTCAAAAACCGTGAAGTTAAAAAAGACATTGTACCCCTAGATAAATTCTTTAAGGGGTCTAGTTTTCAAAATGGGGTCACTTGTGGGGGTTCTCTATCGGTTTGGTCACTCAAGGGCTCTACAAGTGTACAATAGGGCCTAAGTCTCCTTCAAGCAAAATTTCTGTTCCAAAAGTCACTAGTTGCTCTTTTCATTTTTGGCCCCATTGTGCATTCAGACGTAAGATTAGGGCCATAATGGGTATATTTCTGAAAACAGGACAAACAGGGGTATCCATTTTGGGGTGCAAGTCTTTATTCATATATGTGCTGTACAAAAAAAATTGCTTTTAAAATGACACAATTACCAAAAAAATGAAAATCGTAATTTTTTTCTTCTGCTTGGCTTAGATTCATTCAAAAACCGTGAAGTCAAAAAAGACATTGTACCCCTAGATAAATTCGTTAAGGGGTCTAGTTTTCAAAATGGGGTCACTTGTGGGCGTTCTCCATCATTTTGGTCACTCAAGGGCTCTACAAGTGTACAATAGGGCCTAAGCCTCCTTCAAGCAAAATTTCTGTTCCAAAAGTCACCAGTTGCTCTTTTCATTTTTGGCCCCATTGTGCATTCAGACGTAAGATTAGGGCCATAATGGGTATATTTCTGAAAACAGGACAAACAGGGGTATCCATATTGGGGTGCAAGTCTTTATTCATATATGTGCTGTACAAGAAAAATCGCTTTTAAAATGACACAATTACCAAAAAAATGAAAATCGTAATTTTTTTCTTCTGCTTGGCTTAGATTCATTCAAAAACCGTGAAGTCAAAAAAGACATTGTACCCCTAGATAAATTCGTTAAGGGGTCTAGTTTTCAAAATGGGGTCACTTGTGGGAGTTCTCCATCGTTTTGGTCACTCAAGGGCTCTACAAGTGTACAATAGGGCCTAAATCTCATTCAAGCAAATTTTCTGTTCGAGAAGTCACCGGTTGCTCTTTTCATTTTGGGCCCCATTGTGCATTCAGACGTAAGATTAGGGCCATAATGGGTATATTTCTGAAAACAGGACAAACAGGGGTATCCATTTTGGGGTGCAAGTCTTTATTCATATATGTGCTGTACAAAGAAAACGCTTTTAAAATGACAGAATTACCCAAAAAATGAAAATCGTAATTTTTTTCCTTCTGCTTGGCTTAGATTCATTCAAAAACCGTGAAGTTAAAAAAGACATTGTACCCCTAGATAAATTCTTTAAGGGGTCTAGTTTTCAAAATGGGGTCACTTGTGGGGGTTCTCTATCGGTTTGGTCACTCAAGGGCTCTACAAGTGTACAATAGGGCCTAAGTCTCCTTCAAGCAAAATTTCTGTTCCAAAAGTCACTAGTTGCTCTTTTCATTTTTGGCCCCATTGTGCATTCAGACGTAAGATTAGGGCCATAATGGGTATATTTCTGAAAACAGGACAAACAGGGGTATCCATTTTGGGGTGCAAGTCTTTATTCATATATGTGCTGTACAAAAAAAATCGCTTTTAAAATGACACAATTACCAAAAAAATGAAAATCGTAATTTTTTTCTTCTGCTTGGCTTAGATTCATTCAAAAACCGTGAAGTCAAAAAAGACATTGTACCCCTAGATAAATTCGTTAAGGGGTCTAGTTTTCAAAATGAGGTCACTTGTGGGCGTTCTCCATCATTTTGGTCACTCAAGGGCTCTACAAGTGTACAATAGGGCCTAAATCTCATTCAAGCAAAATTTCTGTTCCAAAAGTCACCGGTTGCTCTTTTCATTTTGGGCCCAATTGTGGATTCAGACATAAGATTAGGGCCACAATGGGTATATTTCTGAAAACAGGACAAACAGGGGTATCCATTTTGGGGTGTAAGTCTTTATTCATATATGTGCTGTACAAAGAAAACGCTTTTAAAATGACAGAATTACCAAAAAAATGAAAATCGAAATTTTTTCCTTCTGCTTGGCTTAGATTCATTCAAAAACCGTGAAGTCAAAAAAGACATTGTACCCCTAGATAAATTCGTTAAGGGGTCTAGTTTTCAAAATGGGGTCACTTGTGGGCGTTCTCCATCGTTTTGGTCACTCAAGGGCTCTACAACTGTACAATAGGGCCTAAATCTCATTCAAGCAAATTTTCTGTTCGAAAAGTCACCGGTTGCTCTTTTCATTTTGGGCCCCATTGTGCATTCAGACATATGATTAGGGCCACAATGGGTATATTTCTGAAAACAGGACAAACTGGGGTATCCATTTTGGGGTGCAAGTCTTTATTCATATATGTGCTGTACAAAGAAAACGCTTTTAAAATGACAGAATTACCCAAAAAATGAAAATCGTAATTTTTTTCCTTCTGCTTGGCTTAGATTCATTCAAAAACCGTGAAGTTAAAAAAGACATTGTACCCCTAGATAAATTCTTTAAGGGGTCTAGTTTTCAAAATGGGGTCACTTGTGGGGGTTCTCTATCGGTTTGGTCACTCAAGGGCTCTACAAGTGTACAATAGGGCCTAAGTCTCCTTCAAGCAAAATTTCTGTTCCAAAAGTCACTAGTTGCTCTTTTCATTTTTGGCCCCATTGTGCATTCAGACGTAAGATTAGGGCCATAATGGGTATATTTCTGAAAACAGGACAAACAGGGGTATCCATTTTGGGGTGCAAGTCTTTATTCATATATGTGCTGTACAAAAAAAATCGCTTTTAAAATGACACAATTACCAAAAAAATGAAAATCGTAATTTTTTTCTTCTGCTTGGCTTAGATTCATTCAAAAACCGTGAAGTCAAAAAAGACATTGTACCCCTAGATAAATTCGTTAAGGGGTCTAGTTTTCAAAATGGGGTCACTTGTGGGCGTTCTCCATCATTTTGGTCACTCAAGGGCTCTACAAGTGTACAATAGGGCCTAAATCTCATTCAAGCAAAATTTCTGTTCCAAAAGTCACCGGTTGCTCTTTTCATTTTGGGCCCAATTGTGGATTCAGACATAAGATTAGGGCCACAATGGGTATATTTCTGAAAACAGGACAAACTGGGGTATCCATTTTGGGGTGTAAGTCTTTATTCATATATGTGCTGTACAAAGAAAACGCTTTTAAAATGACAGAATTACCAAAAAAATGAAAATCAAAATTTTTTCCTTCTGCTTGGCTTAGATTCATTCAAAAACCGTGAAGTCAAAAAAGACATTGTACCCCTAGATAAATTCTTTAAGGGGTCTAGTTTTTAAAATGGGGTCACTTGTGGGGGTTCTCTATCGGTTTGGTCACTCAAGGGCTCTACAAGTGTACAATAGGGCCTAAGTCTCCTTCAAGCAAAATTTCTGTTCCAAAAGTCACCAGTTGCTCTTTTCATTTTGGGCCCCATTGTGCATTCAGGCGTAAGATTAGGGCCATAATGGGTATATTTCTGAAAACAGGACAAACAGGGGTATCCATTTTGGGGTGCAAGTCTTTATTCATATATGTGCTGTACAAGAAAAATCGCTTTTAAAATGACACAATTACCAAAAAAATGAAAATCGTAATTTTTTCCTTCTGCTTGGCTTAGATTCATTCAAAAACCGTGAAGTTAAAAAAGACATTGTACCCCTAGATAAATTCTTTAAGGGGTCTAGTTTTCAAAATGGGGTCACTTGTGGGGGTTCTCTATCGGTTTGGTCACTCAAGGGCTCTACAAGTGTACAATAGGGCCTAAGTCTCCTTCAAGCAAAATTTCTGTTCCAAAAGTCACTAGTTGCTCTTTTCATTTTTGGCCCCATTGTGCATTCAGACGTAAGATTAGGGCCATAATGGGTATATTTCTGAAAACAGGACAAACAGGGGTATCCATTTTGGGGTGCAAGTCTTTATTCATATATGTGCTGTACAAAAAAAATCGCTTTTAAAATGACACAATTACCAAAAAAATGAAAATCGTAATTTTTTTCTTCTGCTTGGCTTAGATTCATTCAAAAACCGTGAAGTCAAAAAAGACATTGTACCCCTAGATAAATTCGTTAAGGGGTCTAGTTTTCAAAATGGGGTCACTTGTGGGCGTTCTCCATCATTTTGGTCACTCAAGGGCTCTACAAGTGTACAATAGGGCCTAAATCTCATTCAAGCAAAATTTCTGTTCCAAAAGTCACCGGTTGCTCTTTTCATTTTGGGCCCAATTGTGGATTCAGACATAAGATTAGGGCCACAATGGGTATATTTCTGAAAACAGGACAAACAGGGGTATCCATTTTGGGGTGTAAGTCTTTATTCATATATGTGCTGTACAAAGAAAACGCTTTTAAAATGACAGAATTACCAAAAAAATGAAAATCGAAATTTTTTCCTTCTGCTTGGCTTAGATTCATTCAAAAACCGTGAAGTCAAAAAAGACATTGTACCCCTAGATAAATTCGTTAAGGGGTCTAGTTTTCAAAATGGGGTCACTTGTGGGCGTTCTCCATCATTTTGGTCACTCAAGGGCTCTACAAGTGTACAATAGGGCCTAAATCTCATTCAAGCAAATTTTCTGTTCGAAAAGTCACCGGTTGCTCTTTTCATTTTGGGCCCCATTGTGCATTCAGACATATGATTAGGGCCACAATGGGTATATTTCTGAAAACAGGACAAACTGGGGTATCCATTTTGGGGTGCAAGTCTTTATTCATATATGTGCTGTACAAAGAAAACGCTTTTAAAATGACAGAATTACCCAAAAAATGAAAATCGTAATTTTTTTCCTTCTGCTTGGCTTAGATTCATTCAAAAACCGTGAAGTTAAAAAAGACATTGTACCCCTAGATAAATTCTTTAAGGGGTCTAGTTTTCAAAATGGGGTCACTTGTGGGGGTTCTCTATCGGTTTGGTCACTCAAGGGCTCTACAAGTGTACAATAGGGCCTAAGTCTCCTTCAAGCAAAATTTCTGTTCCAAAAGTCACTAGTTGCTCTTTTCATTTTTGGCCCCATTGTGCATTCAGACGTAAGATTAGGGCCATAATGGGTATATTTCTGAAAACAGGACAAACAGGGGTATCCATTTTGGGGTGCAAGTCTTTATTCATATATGTGCTGTACAAAAAAAATCGCTTTTAAAATGACACAATTACCAAAAAAATGAAAATCGTAATTTTTTTCTTCTGCTTGGCTTAGATTCATTCAAAAACCGTGAAGTCAAAAAAGACATTGTACCCCTAGATAAATTCGTTAAGGGGTCTAGTTTTCAAAATGGGGTCACTTGTGGGCGTTCTCCATCATTTTGGTCACTCAAGGGCTCTACAAGTGTACAATAGGGCCTAAATCTCATTCAAGCAAAATTTCTGTTCCAAAAGTCACCGGTTGCTCTTTTCATTTTGGGCCCAATTGTGGATTCAGACATAAGATTAGGGCCACAATGGGTATATTTCTGAAAACAGGACAAACTGGGGTATCCATTTTGGGGTGTAAGTCTTTATTCATATATGTGCTGTACAAAGAAAACGCTTTTAAAATGACAGAATTACCAAAAAAATGAAAATCGAAATTTTTTCCTTCTGCTTGGCTTAGGTTCATTCAAAAACCGTGAAGTCAAAAAAGACATTGTACCCCTAGATAAATTCGTTAAGGGGTCTAGTTTTCAAAATGGGGTCACTTGTTGGCGTTCTCCATCGTTTTCGTCACTCAAGGGCTCTACAAGTGTACAATGGGGCCTAAATCTCATTCAAGCAAATTTTCTGTTCGAAAAGTCACCGGTTGCTCTTTTCATTTTGGGCCCCATTGTGCATTCAGACATAAGATTAGGGCCACAATGGGTATATTTCTGAAAACAGGACAAACAGGGGTATCCATTTTGGGGTGCAAGTCTTTATTCATATATGTGCTGTACAAGAAAAATCGCTTTTAAAATGACACAATTACCAAAAAAATGAAAATCGTAATTTTTTCCTTCTGCTTGGCTTAGATTCATTCAAAAACCGTGAAGTCAAAAAAGACATTGTACCCCTAGATAAATTCGTTAAGGGGTCTAGTTTTCAAAATGGGGTCACTTGTGGGCGTTCTCCATCGTTTTGGTCACTCAAGGGCTCTACAAGTGTACAATAGGGCCTAAATCTCATTCAAGCAAAATTTCTGTTCCAAAAGTCACCGGTTGCTCTTTTCATTTTGGGCCGCATTGTGGATTCAGACATAAGATTTGGGCCACAATGGGTATATTTCTGAAAACAGGACAAACAGGGGTATCCATTTTGGGGTGTAAGTCTTTATTCATATATGTGCTGTACAAAGAAAACGCTTTAAAATGACACAATTACCAAAAAAATAAAAATCGTAATTTTTTTCTTCTGCTTGGCTTAGATTCATTCAAAAACCGTGAAGTCAAAAAAGACATTGTACCCCTAGATAAATTCGTTAAGGGGTCTAGTTTTCAAAATGGGGTCACTTGTGGGGGTTCTCTATCGGTTTGGTCACTCAAGGGCTCTACAAGTGTACAATAGGGCCTAAATCTCATTCAAGCAAATTTTCTGTTCCAAAAGTCACCGGTTGCTCTTTTCATTTTGGGCCCCATTGTGCATTCAGACATAAGATTAGGGCCACAATGGGTATATTTCTGAAAACAGGACAAACAGGGGTATCCATTTTGGGGTGCAAGTCTTTATTCATATATGTGCTGTACAAAGAAAACGCTTTTAAAATGACAGAATTACCCAAAAAATGAAAATCGTAATTTTTTTCCTTCTGCTTGGCTTAGATACATTCAAAAACCGTGAAGTCAAAAAAGACATTGTACCCCTAGATAAATTCTTTAAGGGGTCTAGTTTTCAAAATGGGGTCACTTGTGGGGGTTCTCTATCGGTTTGGTCACTCAAGGGCTCTACAAGTGTACAATAGGGCCTAAGTCTCCTTCAAGCAAAATTTCTGTTCCAAAAGTCACCAGTTGCTCATTTCATTTTGGGCCCCATTGTGCATTCAGACGTAAGATTAGGGCCATAATGGGTATATTTCTGAAAACAGGACAAACAGGGGTATCCATTTTGGGGTGCAAGTCTTTATTCATATATGTGCTGTACAAGAAAAATCGCTTTTAAAATGACACAATTACCAAAAAAATGAAAATCGTAATTTTTTTATTCTGCTTGGCTTAGATTCATTCAAAAACCGTGAAGTCAAAAAAGACATTGTACCCCTAGATAAATTCGTTAAGGGGTCTAGTTTTCAAAATGGGGTCACTTGTGGGGGTTCTCTATCGGTTTGGTCACTCAAGGGCTCTACAAGTGTACAATAGGGCCTAAATCTCATTCAAGCAAAATTTCTGTTCCAAAAGTCACCGGTTGCTCTTTTCATTTTGGGCCGCATTGTGGATTCAGACATAAGATTTGGGCCACAATGGGTATATTTCTTAAAACAGGACAAACAGGGGTATCCATTTTGGGGTGTAAGTCTTTATTCATATATGTGCTGTACAAAAAAAATCGCTTTTAAAATGACACAATTACCAAAAAAATGAAAATCGTAATTTTTTTCTTCTGCTTGGCTTAGATTCATTCAAAAACCGTGAAGTCAAAAAAGACATTGTACCCCTAGATAAATTCGTTAAGGGGTCTAGTTTTCAAAATGGGGTCACTTGTGGGCGTTCTCCATCATTTTGGTCACTCAAGGGCTCTACAAGTGTACAATAGGGCCTAAATCTCATTCAAGCAAAATTTCTGTTCCAAAAGTCACCGGTTGCTCTTTTCATTTTGGGCCCAATTGTGGATTCAGACATAAGATTAGGGCCACAATGGGTATATTTCTGAAAACAGGACAAACAGGGGTATCCATTTTGGGGTGTAAGTCTTTATTCATATATGTGCTGTACAAAGAAAACGCTTTTAAAATGACAGAATTACCAAAAAAATGAAAATCGAAATTTTTTCCTTCTGCTTGGCTTAGATTCATTCAAAAACCGTGAAGTCAAAAAAGACATTGTACCCCTAGATAAATTCGTTAAGGGGTCTAGTTTTCAAAATGGGGTCACTTGTGGGCGTTCTCCATCATTTTGGTCACTCAAGGGCTCTACAAGTGTACAATAGGGCCTAAATCTCATTCAAGCAAATTTTCTGTTCGAAAAGTCACCGGTTGCTCTTTTCATTTTGGGCCCCATTGTGCATTCAGACATATGATTAGGGCCACAATGGGTATATTTCTGAAAACAGGACAAACTGGGGTATCCATTTTGGGGTGCAAGTCTTTATTCATATATGTGCTGTACAAAGAAAACGCTTTTAAAATGACAGAATTACCCAAAAAATGAAAATCGTAATTTTTTTCCTTCTGCTTGGCTTAGATTCATTCAAAAACCGTGAAGTTAAAAAAGGCATTGTACCCCTAGATAAATTCTTTAAGGGGTCTAGTTTTCAAAATGGGGTCACTTGTGGGGGTTCTCTATCGGTTTGGTCACTCAAGGGCTCTACAAGTGTACAATAGGGCCTAAGTCTCCTTCAAGCAAAATTTCTGTTCCAAAAGTCACTAGTTGCTCTTTTCACTTTTGGCCCCATTGTGCATTCAGACGTAAGATTACGGCCATAATGGGTATATTTCTGAAAACAGGACAAACAGGGGTATCCATTTTGGGGTGCAAGTCTTTATTCATATATGTGCTGTACAAAAAAAATCGCTTTTAAAATGACACAATTACCAAAAAAATGAAAATCGTAATTTTTTTCTTCTGCTTGGCTTAGATTCATTCAAAAACCGTGAAGTCAAAAAAGACATTGTACCCCTAGATAAATTCGTTAAGGGGTCTAGTTTTCAAAATGGGGTCACTTGTGGGCGTTCTCCATCATTTTGGTCACTCAAGGGCTCTACAAGTGTACAATAGGGCCTAAATCTCATTCAAGCAAAATTTCTGTTCCAAAAGTCACCGGTTGCTCTTTTCATTTTGGGCCCAATTGTGGATTCAGACATAAGATTAGGGCCACAATGGGTATATTTCTGAAAACAGGACAAACAGGGGTATCCATTTTGGGGTGTAAGTCTTTATTCATATATGTGCTGTACAAAGAAAACGCTTTTAAAATGACAGAATTACCAAAAAAATGAAAATCGAAATTTTTTCCTTCTGCTTGGCTTAGATTCATTCAAAAACCGTGAAGTCAAAAAAGACATTGTACCCCTAGATAAATTCGTTAAGGGGTCTAGTTTTCAAAATGGGGTCACTTGTGGGCGTTCTCCATCATTTTGGTCACTCAAGGGCTCTACAAGTGTACAATAGGGCCTAAATCTCATTCAAGCAAATTTTCTGTTCGAAAAGTCACCGGTTGCTCTTTTCATTTTGGGCCCCATTGTGCATTCAGACATATGATTAGGGCCACAATGGGTATATTTCTGAAAACAGGACAAACTGGGGTATCCATTTTGGGGTGCAAGTCTTTATTCATATATGTGCTGTACAAAGAAAACGCTTTTAAAATGACAGAATTACCCAAAAAATGAAAATCGTAATTTTTTTCCTTCTGCTTGGCTTAGATTCATTCAAAAACCGTGAAGTTAAAAAAGACATTGTACCCCTAGATAAATTCTTTAAGGGGTCTAGTTTTCAAAATGGGGTCACTTGTGGGGGTTCTCTATCGGTTTGGTCACTCAAGGGCTCTACAAGTGTACAATAGGGCCTAAGTCTCCTTCAAGCAAAATTTCTGTTCCAAAAGTCACTAGTTGCTCTTTTCATTTTTGGCCCCATTGTGCATTCAGACGTAAGATTAGGGCCATAATGGGTATATTTCTGAAAACAGGACAAACAGGGGTATCCATTTTGGGGTGCAAGTCTTTATTCATATATGTGCTGTACAAAAAAAATCGCTTTTAAAATGACACAATTACCAAAAAAATGAAAATCGTAATTTTTTTCTTCTGCTTGGCTTAGATTCATTCAAAAACCGTGAAGTCAAAAAAGACATTGTACCCCTAGATAAATTCGTTAAGGGGTCTAGTTTTCAAAATGGGGTCACTTGTGGGCGTTCTCCATCATTTTGGTCACTCAAGGGCTCTACAAGTGTACAATAGGGCCTAAATCTCATTCAAGCAAAATTTCTGTTCCAAAAGTCACCGGTTGCTCTTTTCATTTTGGGCCCAATTGTGGATTCAGACATAAGATTAGGGCCACAATGGGTATATTTCTGAAAACAGGACAAACTGGGGTATCCATTTTGGGGTGTAAGTCTTTATTCATATATGTGCTGTACAAAGAAAACGCTTTTAAAATGACAGAATTACCAAAAAAATGAAAATCGAAATTTTTTCCTTCTGCTTGGCTTAGGTTCATTCAAAAACCGTGAAGTCAAAAAAGACATTGTACCCCTAGATAAATTCGTTAAGGGGTCTAGTTTTCAAAATGGGGTCACTTGTTGGCGTTCTCCATCGTTTTCGTCACTCAAGGGCTCTACAAGTGTACAATGGGGCCTAAATCTCATTCAAGCAAATTTTCTGTTCGAAAAGTCACCGGTTGCTCTTTTCATTTTGGGCCCCATTGTGCATTCAGACATAAGATTAGGGCCACAATGGGTATATTTCTGAAAACAGGACAAACAGGGGTATCCATTTTGGGGTGCAAGTCTTTATTCATATATGTGCTGTACAAGAAAAATCGCTTTTAAAATGACACAATTACCAAAAAAATGAAAATCGTAATTTTTTCCTTCTGCTTGGCTTAGATTCATTCAAAAACCGTGAAGTCAAAAAAGACATTGTACCCCTAGATAAATTCGTTAAGGGGTCTAGTTTTCAAAATGGGGTCACTTGTGGGCGTTCTCCATCGTTTTGGTCACTCAAGGGCTCTACAAGTGTACAATAGGGCCTAAATCTCATTCAAGCAAAATTTCTGTTCCAAAAGTCACCGGTTGCTCTTTTCATTTTGGGCCGCATTGTGGATTCAGACATAAGATTTGGGCCACAATGGGTATATTTCTGAAAACAGGACAAACTGGGGTATCCATTTTGGGGTGCAAGTCTTTATTCATATATGTGCTGTACAAAGAAAACGCTTTTAAAATGACAGAATTACCCAAAAAATGAAAATCGTAATTTTTTTCCTTCTGCTTGGCTTAGATTCATTCAAAAACCGTGAAGTCAAAAAAGACATTGTACCCCTAGATAAATTCGTTAAGGGGTCTAGTTTTCAAAATGGGGTCACTTGTGGGCGTTCTCCATCATTTTGGTCACTCAAGGGCTCTACAAGTGTACAATAGGGCCTAAATCTCATTCAAGCAAATTTTCTGTTCGAAAAGTCACCGGTTGCTCTTTTCATTTTGGGCCCCATTGTGGATTCAGACATAAGATTTGGGCCACAATGGGTATATTTCTGAAAACAGGACAAACAGGGGTATCCATTTTGGGGTGTAAGTCTTTATTCATATATGTGCTGTACAAAGAAAACGCTTTTAAAATGACAGAATTACCAAAAAAATGAAAATCAAAATTTTTTCCTTCTGCTTGGCTTAGATTCATTCAAAAACCGTGAAGTCAAAAAAGACATTGTACCCCTAGATAAATTCGTTAAGGGGTCTAGTTTTCAAAATGGGGTCACTTGTGGGCGTTCTCCATCGTTTTGGTCACTCAAGGGCTCTACAAGTGTACAATAGGGCCTAAATCTCATTCAAGCAAATTTTCTGTTCGAAAAGTCACCGGTTGCTCTTTTCATTTTGGGCCCCATTGTGCATTCAGACATATGATTAGGGCCACAATGGGTATATTTCTGAAAACAGGACAAACTGGGGTATCCATTTTGGGGTGCAAGTCTTTATTCATATATGTGCTGTACAAAGAAAATGCTTTTAAAATGACAGAATTACCCAAAAAATGAAAATCGTAATTTTTTTCCTTCTGCTTGGCTTAGATTCATTCAAAAACCGTGAAGTTAAAAAAGACATTGTACCCCTAGATAAATTCTTTAAGGGGTCTAGTTTTCAAAATGGGGTCACTTGTGGGGGTTCTCTATCGGTTTGGTCACTCAAGGGCTCTACAAGTGTACAATAGGGCCTAAGTCTCCTTCAAGCAAAATTTCTGTTCCAAAAGTCACTAGTTGCTCTTTTCATTTTTGGCCCCATTGTGCATTCAGACGTAAGATTAGGGCCATAATGGGTATATTTCTGAAAACAGGACAAACAGGGGTATCCATTTTGGGGTGCAAATCTTTATTCATATATGTGCTGTACAAAAAAAATTGCTTTTAAAATGACACAATTACCAAAAAAATGAAAATCGTAATTTTTTTCTTCTGCTTGGCTTAGATTCATTCAAAAACCGTGAAGTCAAAAAAGACATTGTACCCCTAGATAAATTCGTTAAGGGGTCTAGTTTTCAAAATGGGGTCACTTGTGGGCGTTCTCCATCATTTTGGTCACTCAAGGGCTCTACAAGTGTACAATAGGGCCTAAGCCTCCTTCAAGCAAAATTTCTGTTCCAAAAGTCACCAGTTGCTCTTTTCATTTTTGGCCCCATTGTGCATTCAGACGTAAGATTAGGGCCATAATGGGTATATTTCTGAAAACAGGACAAACAGGGGTATCCATATTGGGGTGCAAGTCTTTATTCATATATGTGCTGTACAAGAAAAATCGCTTTTAAAATGACACAATTACCAAAAAAATGAAAATCGTAATTTTTTTCTTCTGCTTGGCTTAGATTCATTCAAAAACCGTGAAGTCAAAAAAGACATTGTACCCCTAGATAAATTCGTTAAGGGGTCTAGTTTTCAAAATGGGGTCACTTGTGGGAATTCTCCATCGTTTTGGTCACTCAAGGGCTCTACAAGTGTACAATAGGGCCTAAATCTCATTCAAGCAAATTTTCTGTTCGAGAAGTCACCGGTTGCTCTTTTCATTTTGGGCCCCATTGTGCATTCAGACGTAAGATTAGGGCCATAATGGGTATATTTCTGAAAACAGGACAAACAGGGGTATCCATTTTGGGGTGCAAGTCTTTATTCATATATGTGCTGTACAAAGAAAACGCTTTTAAAATGACAGAATTACCCAAAAAATGAAAATCGTAATTTTTTTCCTTCTGCTTGGCTTAGATTCATTCAAAAACCGTGAAGTTAAAAAAGACATTGTACCCCTAGATAAATTGTTTAAGGGGTCTAGTTTTCAAAATGGGGTCACTTGTGGGGGTTCTCTATCGGTTTGGTCACTCAAGGGCTCTACAAGTGTACAATAGGGCCTAAGTCTCCTTCAAGCAAAATTTCTGTTCCAAAAGTCACTAGTTGCTCTTTTCATTTTTGGCCCCATTGTGCATTCAGACGTAAGATTAGGGCCATAATGGGTATATTTCTGAAAACAGGACAAACAGGGGTATCCATTTTGGGGTGCAAGTCTTTATTCATATATGTGCTGTACAAAAAAAATCGCTTTTAAAATGACACAATTACCAAAAAAATGAAAATCGTAATTTTTTTCTTCTGCTTGGCTTAGATTCATTCAAAAACCGTGAAGTCAAAAAAGACATTGTACCCCTAGATAAATTCGTTAAGGGGTCTAGTTTTCAAAATGGGGTCACTTGTGGGCGTTCTCCATCATTTTGGTCACTCAAGGGCTCTACAAGTGTACAATAGGGCCTAAATCTCATTCAAGCAAAATTTCTGTTCCAAAAGTCACCGGTTGCTCTTTTCATTTTGGGCCCAATTGTGGATTCAGACATAAGATTAGGGCCACAATGGGTATATTTCTGAAAACAGGACAAACAGGGGTATCCATTTTGGGGTGTAAGTCTTTATTCATATATGTGCTGTACAAAGAAAACGCTTTTAAAATGACAGAATTACCAAAAAAATGAAAATCGAAATTTTTTCCTTCTGCTTGGCTTAGATTCATTCAAAAACCGTGAAGTCAAAAAAGACATTGTACCCCTAGATAAATTCGTTAAGGGGTCTAGTTTTCAAAATGGGGTCACTTGTGGGCGTTCTCCATCGTTTTGGTCACTCAAGGGCTCTACAACTGTACAATAGGGCCTAAATCTCATTCAAGCAAATTTTCTGTTCGAAAAGTCACCGGTTGCTCTTTTCATTTTGGGCCCCATTGTGCATTCAGACATATGATTAGGGCCACAATGGGTATATTTCTGAAAACAGGACAAACTGGGGTATCCATTTTGGGGTGCAAGTCTTTATTCATATATGTGCTGTACAAAGAAAACGCTTTTAAAATGACAGAATTACCCAAAAAATGAAAATCGTAATTTTTTTCCTTCTGCTTGGCTTAGATTCATTCAAAAACCGTGAAGTTAAAAAAGACATTGTACCCCTAGATAAATTCTTTAAGGGGTCTAGTTTTCAAAATGGGGTCACTTGTGGGGGTTCTCTATCGGTTTGGTCACTCAAGGGCTCTACAAGTGTACAATAGGGCCTAAGTCTCCTTCAAGCAAAATTTCTGTTCCAAAAGTCACTAGTTGCTCTTTTCATTTTTGGCCCCATTGTGCATTCAGACGTAAGATTAGGGCCATAATGGGTATATTTCTGAAAACAGGACAAACAGGGGTATCCATTTTGGGGTGCAAGTCTTTATTCATATATGTGCTGTACAAAAAAAATCGCTTTTAAAATGACACAATTACCAAAAAAATGAAAATCGTAATTTTTTTCTTCTGCTTGGCTTAGATTCATTCAAAAACCGTGAAGTCAAAAAAGACATTGTACCCCTAGATAAATTCGTTAAGGGGTCTAGTTTTCAAAATGGGGTCACTTGTGGGCGTTCTCCATCATTTTGGTCACTCAAGGGCTCTACAAGTGTACAATAGGGCCTAAATCTCATTCAAGCAAAATTTCTGTTCCAAAAGTCACCGGTTGCTCTTTTCATTTTGGGCCCAATTGTGGATTCAGACATAAGATTAGGGCCACAATGGGTATATTTCTGAAAACAGGACAAACTGGGGTATCCATTTTGGGGTGTAAGTCTTTATTCATATATGTGCTGTACAAAGAAAACGCTTTTAAAATGACAGAATTACCAAAAAAATGAAAATCAAAATTTTTTCCTTCTGCTTGGCTTAGATTCATTCAAAAACCGTGAAGTCAAAAAAGACATTGTACCCCTAGATAAATTCTTTAAGGGGTCTAGTTTTTAAAATGGGGTCACTTGTGGGGGTTCTCTATCGGTTTGGTCACTCAAGGGCTCTACAAGTGTACAATAGGGCCTAAGTCTCCTTCAAGCAAAATTTCTGTTCCAAAAGTCACTAGTTGCTCTTTTCACTTTTGGCCCCATTGTGCATTCAGACGTAAGATTACGGCCATAATGGGTATATTTCTGAAAACAGGACAAACAGGGGTATCCATTTTGGGGTGCAAGTCTTTATTCATATATGTGCTGTACAAAAAAAATCGCTTTTAAAATGACACAATTACCAAAAAAATGAAAATCGTAATTTTTTTCTTCTGCTTGGCTTAGATTCATTCAAAAACCGTGAAGTCAAAAAAGACATTGTACCCCTAGATAAATTCGTTAAGGGGTCTAGTTTTCAAAATGGGGTCACTTGTGGGCGTTCTCCATCATTTTGGTCACTCAAGGGCTCTACAAGTGTACAATAGGGCCTAAATCTCATTCAAGCAAATTTTCTGTTCGAAAAGTCACCGGTTGCTCTTTTCATTTTGGGCCCCATTGTGGATTCAGACATAAGATTTGGGCCACAATGGGTATATTTCTGAAAACAGGACAAACAGGGGTATCCATTTTGGGGTGTAAGTCTTTATTCATATATGTGCTGTACAAAGAAAACGCTTTTAAAATGACAGAATTACCAAAAAAATGAAAATCAAAATTTTTTCCTTCTGCTTGGCTTAGATTCATTCAAAAACCGTGAAGTCAAAAAAGACATTGTACCCCTAGATAAATTCGTTAAGGGGTCTAGTTTTCAAAATGGGGTCACTTGTGGGCGTTCTCCATCGTTTTGGTCACTCAAGGGCTCTACAAGTGTACAATAGGGCCTAAATCTCATTCAAGCAAATTTTCTGTTCGAAAAGTCACCGGTTGCTCTTTTCATTTTGGGCCCCATTGTGCATTCAGACATATGATTAGGGCCACAATGGGTATATTTCTGAAAACAGGACAAACTGGGGTATCCATTTTGGGGTGCAAGTCTTTATTCATATATGTGCTGTACAAAGAAAATGCTTTTAAAATGACAGAATTACCCAAAAAATGAAAATCGTAATTTTTTTCCTTCTGCTTGGCTTAGATTCATTCAAAAACCGTGAAGTTAAAAAAGACATTGTACCCCTAGATAAATTCTTTAAGGGGTCTAGTTTTCAAAATGGGGTCACTTGTGGGGGTTCTCTATCGGTTTGGTCACTCAAGGGCTCTACAAGTGTACAATAGGGCCTAAGTCTCCTTCAAGCAAAATTTCTGTTCCAAAAGTCACTAGTTGCTCTTTTCATTTTTGGCCCCATTGTGCATTCAGACGTAAGATTAGGGCCATAATGGGTATATTTCTGAAAACAGGACAAACAGGGGTATCCATTTTGGGGTGCAAGTCTTTATTCATATATGTGCTGTACAAAAAAAATTGCTTTTAAAATGACACAATTACCAAAAAAATGAAAATCGTAATTTTTTTCTTCTGCTTGGCTTAGATTCATTCAAAAACCGTGAAGTCAAAAAAGACATTGTACCCCTAGATAAATTCGTTAAGGGGTCTAGTTTTCAAAATGGGGTCACTTGTGGGCGTTCTCCATCATTTTGGTCACTCAAGGGCTCTACAAGTGTACAATAGGGCCTAAGCCTCCTTCAAGCAAAATTTCTGTTCCAAAAGTCACCAGTTGCTCTTTTCATTTTTGGCCCCATTGTGCATTCAGACGTAAGATTAGGGCCATAATGGGTATATTTCTGAAAACAGGACAAACAGGGGTATCCATATTGGGGTGCAAGTCTTTATTCATATATGTGCTGTACAAGAAAAATCGCTTTTAAAATGACACAATTACCAAAAAAATGAAAATCGTAATTTTTTTCTTCTGCTTGGCTTAGATTCATTCAAAAACCGTGAAGTCAAAAAAGACATTGTACCCCTAGATAAATTCGTTAAGGGGTCTAGTTTTCAAAATGGGGTCACTTGTGGGAGTTCTCCATCGTTTTGGTCACTCAAGGGCTCTACAAGTGTACAATAGGGCCTAAATCTCATTCAAGCAAATTTTCTGTTCGAGAAGTCACCGGTTGCTCTTTTCATTTTGGGCCCCATTGTGCATTCAGACGTAAGATTAGGGCCATAATGGGTATATTTCTGAAAACAGGACAAACAGGGGTATCCATTTTGGGGTGCAAGTCTTTATTCATATATGTGCTGTACAAAGAAAACGCTTTTAAAATGACAGAATTACCCAAAAAATGAAAATCGTAATTTTTTTCCTTCTGCTTGGCTTAGATTCATTCAAAAACCGTGAAGTTAAAAAAGACATTGTACCCCTAGATAAATTCTTTAAGGGGTCTAGTTTTCAAAATGGGGTCACTTGTGGGGGTTCTCTATCGGTTTGGTCACTCAAGGGCTCTACAAGTGTACAATAGGGCCTAAGTCTCCTTCAAGCAAAATTTCTGTTCCAAAAGTCACTAGTTGCTCTTTTCATTTTTGGCCCCATTGTGCATTCAGACGTAAGATTAGGGCCATAATGGGTATATTTCTGAAAACAGGACAAACAGGGGTATCCATTTTGGGGTGCAAGTCTTTATTCATATATGTGCTGTACAAAAAAAATCGCTTTTAAAATGACACAATTACCAAAAAAATGAAAATCGTAATTTTTTTCTTCTGCTTGGCTTAGATTCATTCAAAAACCGTGAAGTCAAAAAAGACATTGTACCCCTAGATAAATTCGTTAAGGGGTCTAGTTTTCAAAATGAGGTCACTTGTGGGCGTTCTCCATCATTTTGGTCACTCAAGGGCTCTACAAGTGTACAATAGGGCCTAAATCTCATTCAAGCAAAATTTCTGTTCCAAAAGTCACCGGTTGCTCTTTTCATTTTGGGCCCAATTGTGGATTCAGACATAAGATTAGGGCCACAATGGGTATATTTCTGAAAACAGGACAAACAGGGGTATCCATTTTGGGGTGTAAGTCTTTATTCATATATGTGCTGTACAAAGAAAACGCTTTTAAAATGACAGAATTACCAAAAAAATGAAAATCGAAATTTTTTCCTTCTGCTTGGCTTAGATTCATTCAAAAACCGTGAAGTCAAAAAAGACATTGTACCCCTAGATAAATTCGTTAAGGGGTCTAGTTTTCAAAATGGGGTCACTTGTGGGCGTTCTCCATCGTTTTGGTCACTCAAGGGCTCTACAACTGTACAATAGGGCCTAAATCTCATTCAAGCAAATTTTCTGTTCGAAAAGTCACCGGTTGCTCTTTTCATTTTGGGCCCCATTGTGCATTCAGACATATGATTAGGGCCACAATGGGTATATTTCTGAAAACAGGACAAACTGGGGTATCCATTTTGGGGTGCAAGTCTTTATTCATATATGTGCTGTACAAAGAAAACGCTTTTAAAATGACAGAATTACCCAAAAAATGAAAATCGTAATTTTTTTCCTTCTGCTTGGCTTAGATTCATTCAAAAACCGTGAAGTTAAAAAAGACATTGTACCCCTAGATAAATTCTTTAAGGGGTCTAGTTTTCAAAATGGGGTCACTTGTGGGGGTTCTCTATCGGTTTGGTCACTCAAGGGCTCTACAAGTGTACAATAGGGCCTAAGTCTCCTTCAAGCAAAATTTCTGTTCCAAAAGTCACTAGTTGCTCTTTTCATTTTTGGCCCCATTGTGCATTCAGACGTAAGATTAGGGCCATAATGGGTATATTTCTGAAAACAGGACAAACAGGGGTATCCATTTTGGGGTGCAAGTCTTTATTCATATATGTGCTGTACAAAAAAAATCGCTTTTAAAATGACAGAATTACCAAAAAAATGAAAATCGTAATTTTTTTCTTCTGCTTGGCTTAGATTCATTCAAAAACCGTGAAGTCAAAAAAGACATTGTACCCCTAGATAAATTCGTTAAGGGGTCTAGTTTTCAAAATGGGGTCACTTGTGGGCGTTCTCCATCATTTTGGTCACTCAAGGGCTCTACAAGTGTACAATAGGGCCTAAATCTCATTCAAGCAAAATTTCTGTTCCAAAAGTCACCGGTTGCTCTTTTCATTTTGGGCCCAATTGTGGATTCAGACATAAGATTAGGGCCACAATGGGTATATTTCTGAAAACAGGACAAACTGGGGTATCCATTTTGGGGTGTAAGTCTTTATTCATATATGTGCTGTACAAAGAAAACGCTTTTAAAATGACAGAATTACCAAAAAAATGAAAATCAAAATTTTTTCCTTCTGCTTGGCTTAGATTCATTCAAAAACCGTGAAGTCAAAAAAGACATTGTACCCCTAGATAAATTCTTTAAGGGGTCTAGTTTTTAAAATGGGGTCACTTGTGGGGGTTCTCTATCGGTTTGGTCACTCAAGGGCTCTACAAGTGTACAATAGGGCCTAAGTCTCCTTCAAGCAAAATTTCTGTTCCAAAAGTCACCAGTTGCTCTTTTCATTTTGGGCCCCATTGTGCATTCAGGCGTAAGATTAGGGCCATAATGGGTATATTTCTGAAAACAGGACAAACAGGGGTATCCATTTTGGGGTGCAAGTCTTTATTCATATATGTGCTGTACAAGAAAAATCGCTTTTAAAATGACACAATTACCAAAAAAATGAAAATCGTAATTTTTTCCTTCTGCTTGGCTTAGATTCATTCAAAAACCGTGAAGTTAAAAAAGACATTGTACCCCTAGATAAATTCTTTAAGGGGTCTAGTTTTCAAAATGGGGTCACTTGTGGGGGTTCTCTATCGGTTTGGTCACTCAAGGGCTCTACAAGTGTACAATAGGGCCTAAGTCTCCTTCAAGCAAAATTTCTGTTCCAAAAGTCACTAGTTGCTCTTTTCATTTTTGGCCCCATTGTGCATTCAGACGTAAGATTAGGGCCATAATGGGTATATTTCTGAAAACAGGACAAACAGGGGTATCCATTTTGGGGTGCAAGTCTTTATTCATATATGTGCTGTACAAAAAAAATCGCTTTTAAAATGACACAATTACCAAAAAAATGAAAATCGTAATTTTTTTCTTCTGCTTGGCTTAGATTCATTCAAAAACCGTGAAGTCAAAAAAGACATTGTACCCCTAGATAAATTCGTTAAGGGGTCTAGTTTTCAAAATGGGGTCACTTGTGGGCGTTCTCCATCATTTTGGTCACTCAAGGGCTCTACAAGTGTACAATAGGGCCTAAATCTCATTCAAGCAAAATTTCTGTTCCAAAAGTCACCGGTTGCTCTTTTCATTTTGGGCCCAATTGTGGATTCAGACATAAGATTAGGGCCACAATGGGTATATTTCTGAAAACAGGACAAACAGGGGTATCCATTTTGGGGTGTAAGTCTTTATTCATATATGTGCTGTACAAAGAAAACGCTTTTAAAATGACAGAATTACCAAAAAAATGAAAATCGAAATTTTTTCCTTCTGCTTGGCTTAGATTCATTCAAAAACCGTGAAGTCAAAAAAGACATTGTACCCCTAGATAAATTCGTTAAGGGGTCTAGTTTTCAAAATGGGGTCACTTGTGGGCGTTCTCCATCATTTTGGTCACTCAAGGGCTCTACAAGTGTACAATAGGGCCTAAATCTCATTCAAGCAAATTTTCTGTTCGAAAAGTCACCGGTTGCTCTTTTCATTTTGGGCCCCATTGTGCATTCAGACATATGATTAGGGCCACAATGGGTATATTTCTGAAAACAGGACAAACTGGGGTATCCATTTTGGGGTGCAAGTCTTTATTCATATATGTGCTGTACAAAGAAAACGCTTTTAAAATGACAGAATTACCCAAAAAATGAAAATCGTAATTTTTTTCCTTCTGCTTGGCTTAGATTCATTCAAAAACCGTGAAGTTAAAAAAGACATTGTACCCCTAGATAAATTCTTTAAGGGGTCTAGTTTTCAAAATGGGGTCACTTGTGGGGGTTCTCTATCGGTTTGGTCACTCAAGGGCTCTACAAGTGTACAATAGGGCCTAAGTCTCCTTCAAGCAAAATTTCTGTTCCAAAAGTCACTAGTTGCTCTTTTCATTTTTGGCCCCATTGTGCATTCAGACGTAAGATTAGGGCCATAATGGGTATATTTCTGAAAACAGGACAAACAGGGGTATCCATTTTGGGGTGCAAGTCTTTATTCATATATGTGCTGTACAAAAAAAATCGCTTTTAAAATGACACAATTACCAAAAAAATGAAAATCGTAATTTTTTTCTTCTGCTTGGCTTAGATTCATTCAAAAACCGTGAAGTCAAAAAAGACATTGTACCCCTAGATAAATTCGTTAAGGGGTCTAGTTTTCAAAATGGGGTCACTTGTGGGCGTTCTCCATCATTTTGGTCACTCAAGGGCTCTACAAGTGTACAATAGGGCCTAAATCTCATTCAAGCAAAATTTCTGTTCCAAAAGTCACCGGTTGCTCTTTTCATTTTGGGCCCAATTGTGGATTCAGACATAAGATTAGGGCCACAATGGGTATATTTCTGAAAACAGGACAAACTGGGGTATCCATTTTGGGGTGTAAGTCTTTATTCATATATGTGCTGTACAAAGAAAACGCTTTTAAAATGACAGAATTACCAAAAAAATGAAAATCGAAATTTTTTCCTTCTGCTTGGCTTAGGTTCATTCAAAAACCGTGAAGTCAAAAAAGACATTGTACCCCTAGATAAATTCGTTAAGGGGTCTAGTTTTCAAAATGGGGTCACTTGTTGGCGTTCTCCATCGTTTTCGTCACTCAAGGGCTCTACAAGTGTACAATGGGGCCTAAATCTCATTCAAGCAAATTTTCTGTTCGAAAAGTCACCGGTTGCTCTTTTCATTTTGGGCCCCATTGTGCATTCAGACATAAGATTAGGGCCACAATGGGTATATTTCTGAAAACAGGACAAACAGGGGTATCCATTTTGGGGTGCAAGTCTTTATTCATATATGTGCTGTACAAGAAAAATCGCTTTTAAAATGACACAATTACCAAAAAAATGAAAATCGTAATTTTTTCCTTCTGCTTGGCTTAGATTCATTCAAAAACCGTGAAGTCAAAAAAGACATTGTACCCCTAGATAAATTCGTTAAGGGGTCTAGTTTTCAAAATGGGGTCACTTGTGGGCGTTCTCCATCGTTTTGGTCACTCAAGGGCTCTACAAGTGTACAATAGGGCCTAAATCTCATTCAAGCAAAATTTCTGTTCCAAAAGTCACCGGTTGCTCTTTTCATTTTGGGCCGCATTGTGGATTCAGACATAAGATTTGGGCCACAATGGGTATATTTCTGAAAACAGGACAAACAGGGGTATCCATTTTGGGGTGTAAGTCTTTATTCATATATGTGCTGTACAAAGAAAACGCTTTAAAATGACACAATTACCAAAAAAATAAAAATCGTAATTTTTTTCTTCTGCTTGGCTTAGATTCATTCAAAAACCGTGAAGTCAAAAAAGACATTGTACCCCTAGATAAATTCGTTAAGGGGTCTAGTTTTCAAAATGGGGTCACTTGTGGGGGTTCTCTATCGGTTTGGTCACTCAAGGGCTCTACAAGTGTACAATAGGGCCTAAATCTCATTCAAGCAAATTTTCTGTTCCAAAAGTCACCGGTTGCTCTTTTCATTTTGGGCCCCATTGTGCATTCAGACATAAGATTAGGGCCACAATGGGTATATTTCTGAAAACAGGACAAACAGGGGTATCCATTTTGGGGTGCAAGTCTTTATTCATATATGTGCTGTACAAAGAAAACGCTTTTAAAATGACAGAATTACCCAAAAAATGAAAATCGTAATTTTTTTCCTTCTGCTTGGCTTAGATACATTCAAAAACCGTGAAGTCAAAAAAGACATTGTACCCCTAGATAAATTCTTTAAGGGGTCTAGTTTTCAAAATGGGGTCACTTGTGGGGGTTCTCTATCGGTTTGGTCACTCAAGGGCTCTACAAGTGTACAATAGGGCCTAAGTCTCCTTCAAGCAAAATTTCTGTTCCAAAAGTCACCAGTTGCTCATTTCATTTTGGGCCCCATTGTGCATTCAGACGTAAGATTAGGGCCATAATGGGTATATTTCTGAAAACAGGACAAACAGGGGTATCCATTTTGGGGTGCAAGTCTTTATTCATATATGTGCTGTACAAGAAAAATCGCTTTTAAAATGACACAATTACCAAAAAAATGAAAATCGTAATTTTTTTATTCTGCTTGGCTTAGATTCATTCAAAAACCGTGAAGTCAAAAAAGACATTGTACCCCTAGATAAATTCGTTAAGGGGTCTAGTTTTCAAAATGGGGTCACTTGTGGGGGTTCTCTATCGGTTTGGTCACTCAAGGGCTCTACAAGTGTACAATAGGGCCTAAATCTCATTCAAGCAAAATTTCTGTTCCAAAAGTCACCGGTTGCTCTTTTCATTTTGGGCCGCATTGTGGATTCAGACATAAGATTTGGGCCACAATGGGTATATTTCTTAAAACAGGACAAACAGGGGTATCCATTTTGGGGTGTAAGTCTTTATTCATATATGTGCTGTACAAAAAAAATCGCTTTTAAAATGACACAATTACCAAAAAAATGAAAATCGTAATTTTTTTCTTCTGCTTGGCTTAGATTCATTCAAAAACCGTGAAGTCAAAAAAGACATTGTACCCCTAGATAAATTCGTTAAGGGGTCTAGTTTTCAAAATGGGGTCACTTGTGGGCGTTCTCCATCATTTTGGTCACTCAAGGGCTCTACAAGTGTACAATAGGGCCTAAATCTCATTCAAGCAAAATTTCTGTTCCAAAAGTCACCGGTTGCTCTTTTCATTTTGGGCCCAATTGTGGATTTAGACATAAGATTAGGGCCACAATGGGTATATTTCTGAAAACAGGACAAACAGGGGTATCCATTTTGGGGTGTAAGTCTTTATTCATATATGTGCTGTACAAAGAAAACGCTTTTAAAATGACAGAATTACCAAAAAAATGAAAATCGAAATTTTTTCCTTCTGCTTGGCTTAGATTCATTCAAAAACCGTGAAGTCAAAAAAGACATTGTACCCCTAGATAAATTCGTTAAGGGGTCTAGTTTTCAAAATGGGGTCACTTGTGGGCGTTCTCCATCATTTTGGTCACTCAAGGGCTCTACAAGTGTACAATAGGGCCTAAATCTCATTCAAGCAAATTTTCTGTTCGAAAAGTCACCGGTTGCTCTTTTCATTTTGGGCCCCATTGTGCATTCAGACATATGATTAGGGCCACAATGGGTATATTTCTGAAAACAGGACAAACTGGGGTATCCATTTTGGGGTGCAAGTCTTTATTCATATATGTGCTGTACAAAGAAAACGCTTTTAAAATGACAGAATTACCCAAAAAATGAAAATCGTAATTTTTTTCCTTCTGCTTGGCTTAGATTCATTCAAAAACCGTGAAGTTAAAAAAGACATTGTACCCCTAGATAAATTCTTTAAGGGGTCTAGTTTTCAAAATGGGGTCACTTGTGGGGGTTCTCTATCGGTTTGGTCACTCAAGGGCTCTACAAGTGTACAATAGGGCCTAAGTCTCCTTCAAGCAAAATTTCTGTTCCAAAAGTCACTAGTTGCTCTTTTCATTTTTGGCCCCATTGTGCATTCAGACGTAAGATTAGGGCCATAATGGGTATATTTCTGAAAACAGGACAAACAGGGGTATCCATTTTGGGGTGCAAGTCTTTATTCATATATGTGCTGTACAAAAAAAATCGCTTTTAAAATGACACAATTACCAAAAAAATGAAAATCGTAATTTTTTTCTTCTGCTTGGCTTAGATTCATTCAAAAACCGTGAAGTCAAAAAAGACATTGTACCCCTAGATAAATTCGTTAAGGGGTCTAGTTTTCAAAATGGGGTCACTTGTGGGCGTTCTCCATCATTTTGGTCACTCAAGGGCTCTACAAGTGTACAATAGGGCCTAAATCTCATTCAAGCAAAATTTCTGTTCCAAAAGTCACCGGTTGCTCTTTTCATTTTGGGCCCAATTGTGGATTCAGACATAAGATTAGGGCCACAATGGGTATATTTCTGAAAACAGGACAAACTGGGGTATCCATTTTGGGGTGTAAGTCTTTATTCATATATGTGCTGTACAAAGAAAACGCTTTTAAAATGACAGAATTACCAAAAAAATGAAAATCGAAATTTTTTCCTTCTGCTTGGCTTAGGTTCATTCAAAAACCGTGAAGTCAAAAAAGACATTGTACCCCTAGATAAATTCGTTAAGGGGTCTAGTTTTCAAAATGGGGTCACTTGTTGGCGTTCTCCATCGTTTTCGTCACTCAAGGGCTCTACAAGTGTACAATGGGGCCTAAATCTCATTCAAGCAAATTTTCTGTTCGAAAAGTCACCGGTTGCTCTTTTCATTTTGGGCCCCATTGTGCATTCAGACATAAGATTAGGGCCACAATGGGTATATTTCTGAAAACAGGACAAACAGGGGTATCCATTTTGGGGTGCAAGTCTTTATTCATATATGTGCTGTACAAGAAAAATCGCTTTTAAAATGACACAATTACCAAAAAAATGAAAATCGTAATTTTTTCCTTCTGCTTGGCTTAGATTCATTCAAAAACCGTGAAGTCAAAAAAGACATTGTACCCCTAGATAAATTCGTTAAGGGGTCTAGTTTTCAAAATGGGGTCACTTGTGGGCGTTCTCCATCGTTTTGGTCACTCAAGGGCTCTACAAGTGTACAATAGGGCCTAAATCTCATTCAAGCAAAATTTCTGTTCCAAAAGTCACCGGTTGCTCTTTTCATTTTGGGCCGCATTGTGGATTCAGACATAAGATTTGGGCCACAATGGGTATATTTCTGAAAACAGGACAAACAGGGGTATCCATTTTGGGGTGTAAGTCTTTATTCATATATGTGCTGTACAAAGAAAACGCTTTAAAATGACACAATTACCAAAAAAATAAAAATCGTAATTTTTTTCTTCTGCTTGGCTTAGATTCATTCAAAAACCGTGAAGTCAAAAAAGACATTGTACCCCTAGATAAATTCGTTAAGGGGTCTAGTTTTCAAAATGGGGTCACTTGTGGGGGTTCTCTATCGGTTTGGTCACTCAAGGGCTCTACAAGTGTACAATAGGGCCTAAATCTCATTCAAGCAAATTTTCTGTTCCAAAAGTCACCGGTTGCTCTTTTCATTTTGGGCCCCATTGTGCATTCAGACATAAGATTAGGGCCACAATGGGTATATTTCTGAAAACAGGACAAACAGGGGTATCCATTTTGGGGTGCAAGTCTTTATTCATATATGTGCTGTACAAAGAAAACGCTTTTAAAATGACAGAATTACCCAAAAAATGAAAATCGTAATTTTTTTCCTTCTGCTTGGCTTAGATACAGTCAAAAACCGTGAAGTCAAAAAAGACATTGTACCCCTAGATAAATTCTTTAAGGGGTCTAGTTTTCAAAATGGGGTCACTTGTGGGGGTTCTCTATCGGTTTGGTCACTCAAGGGCTCTACAAGTGTACAATAGGGCCTAAGTCTCCTTCAAGCAAAATTTCTGTTCCAAAAGTCACCAGTTGCTCATTTCATTTTGGGCCCCATTGTGCATTCAGACGTAAGATTAGGGCCATAATGGGTATATTTCTGAAAACAGGACAAACAGGGGTATCCATTTTGGGGTGCAAGTCTTTATTCATATATGTGCTGTACAAGAAAAATCGCTTTTAAAATGACACAATTACCAAAAAAATGAAAATCGTAATTTTTTTATTCTGCTTGGCTTAGATTCATTCAAAAACCGTGAAGTCAAAAAAGACATTGTACCCCTAGATAAATTCGTTAAGGGGTCTAGTTTTCAAAATGGGGTCACTTGTGGGGGTTCTCTATCGGTTTGGTCACTCAAGGGCTCTACAAGTGTACAATAGGGCCTAAATCTCATTCAAGCAAAATTTCTGTTCCAAAAGTCACCGGTTGCTCTTTTCATTTTGGGCCGCATTGTGGATTCAGACATAAGATTTGGGCCACAATGGGTATATTTCTTAAAACAGGACAAACAGGGGTATCCATTTTGGGGTGTAAGTCTTTATTCATATATGTGCTGTACAAAAAAAATCGCTTTTAAAATGACACAATTACCAAAAAAATGAAAATCGTAATTTTTTTCTTCTGCTTGGCTTAGATTCATTCAAAAACCGTGAAGTCAAAAAAGACATTGTACCCCTAGATAAATTCGTTAAGGGGTCTAGTTTTCAAAATGGGGTCACTTGTGGGCGTTCTCCATCATTTTGGTCACTCAAGGGCTCTACAAGTGTACAATAGGGCCTAAATCTCATTCAAGCAAAATTTCTGTTCCAAAAGTCACCGGTTGCTCTTTTCATTTTGGGCCCAATTGTGGATTCAGACATAAGATTAGGGCCACAATGGGTATATTTCTGAAAACAGGACAAACAGGGGTATCCATTTTGGGGTGTAAGTCTTTATTCATATATGTGCTGTACAAAGAAAACGCTTTTAAAATGACAGAATTACCAAAAAAATGAAAATCGAAATTTTTTCCTTCTGCTTGGCTTAGATTCATTCAAAAACCGTGAAGTCAAAAAAGACATTGTACCCCTAGATAAATTCGTTAAGGGGTCTAGTTTTCAAAATGGGGTCACTTGTGGGCGTTCTCCATCATTTTGGTCACTCAAGGGCTCTACAAGTGTACAATAGGGCCTAAATCTCATTCAAGCAAATTTTCTGTTCGAAAAGTCACGGGTTGCTCTTTTCATTTTGGGCCCCATTGTGCATTCAGACATATGATTAGGGCCACAATGGGTATATTTCTGAAAACAGGACAAACTGGGGTATCCATTTTGGGGTGCAAGTCTTTATTCATATATGTGCTGTACAAAGAAAACGCTTTTAAAATGACAGAATTACCCAAAAAATGAAAATCGTAATTTTTTTCCTTCTGCTTGGCTTAGATTCATTCAAAAACCGTGAAGTTAAAAAAGGCATTGTACCCCTAGATAAATTCTTTAAGGGGTCTAGTTTTCAAAATGGGGTCACTTGTGGGGGTTCTCTATCGGTTTGGTCACTCAAGGGCTCTACAAGTGTACAATAGGGCCTAAGTCTCCTTCAAGCAAAATTTCTGTTCCAAAAGTCACTAGTTGCTCTTTTCACTTTTGGCCCCATTGTGCATTCAGACGTAAGATTACGGCCATAATGGGTATATTTCTGAAAACAGGACAAACAGGGGTATCCATTTTGGGGTGCAAGTCTTTATTCATATATGTGCTGTACAAAAAAAATCGCTTTTAAAATGACACAATTACCAAAAAAATGAAAATCGTAATTTTTTTCTTCTGCTTGGCTTAGATTCATTCAAAAACCGTGAAGTCAAAAAAGACATTGTACCCCTAGATAAATTCGTTAAGGGGTCTAGTTTTCAAAATGGGGTCACTTGTGGGCGTTCTCCATCATTTTGGTCACTCAAGGGCTCTACAAGTGTACAATAGGGCCTAAATCTCATTCAAGCAAATTTTCTGTTCGAAAAGTCACCGGTTGCTCTTTTCATTTTGGGCCCCATTGTGGATTCAGACATAAGATTTGGGCCACAATGGGTATATTTCTGAAAACAGGACAAACAGGGGTATCCATTTTGGGGTGTAAGTCTTTATTCATATATGTGCTGTACAAAGAAAACGCTTTTAAAATGACAGAATTACCAAAAAAATGAAAATCAAAATTTTTTCCTTCTGCTTGGCTTAGATTCATTCAAAAACCGTGAAGTCAAAAAAGACATTGTACCCCTAGATAAATTCGTTAAGGGGTCTAGTTTTCAAAATGGGGTCACTTGTGGGCGTTCTCCATCGTTTTGGTCACTCAAGGGCTCTACAAGTGTACAATAGGGCCTAAATCTCATTCAAGCAAATTTTCTGTTCGAAAAGTCACCGGTTGCTCTTTTCATTTTGGGCCCCATTGTGCATTCAGACATATGATTAGGGCCACAATGGGTATATTTCTGAAAACAGGACAAACTGGGGTATCCATTTTGGGGTGCAAGTCTTTATTCATATACGTGCTGTACAAAGAAAATGCTTTTAAAATGACAGAATTACCCAAAAAATGAAAATCGTAATTTTTTTCCTTCTGCTTGGCTTAGATTCATTCAAAAACCGTGAAGTTAAAAAAGACATTGTACCCCTAGATAAATTCTTTAAGGGGTCTAGTTTTCAAAATGGGGTCACTTGTGGGGGTTCTCTATCGGTTTGGTCACTCAAGGGCTCTACAAGTGTACAATAGGGCCTAAGTCTCCTTCAAGCAAAATTTCTGTTCCAAAAGTCACTAGTTGCTCTTTTCATTTTTGGCCCCATTGTGCATTCAGACGTAAGATTAGGGCCATAATGGGTATATTTCTGAAAACAGGACAAACAGGGGTATCCATTTTGGGGTGCAAGTCTTTATTCATATATGTGCTGTACAAAAAAAATTGCTTTTAAAATGACACAATTACCAAAAAAATGAAAATCGTAATTTTTTTCTTCTGCTTGGCTTAGATTCATTCAAAAACCGTGAAGTCAAAAAAGACATTGTACCCCTAGATAAATTCGTTAAGGGGTCTAGTTTTCAAAATGGGGTCACTTGTGGGCGTTCTCCATCATTTTGGTCACTCAAGGGCTCTACAAGTGTACAATAGGGCCTAAGTCTCCTTCAAGCAAAATTTCTGTTCCAAAAGTCACCAGTTGCTCTTTTCATTTTTGGCCCCATTGTGCATTCAGACGTAAGATTAGGGCCATAATGGGTATATTTCTGAAAACAGGACAAACAGGGGTATCCATATTGGGGTGCAAGTCTTTATTCATATATGTGCTGTACAAAGAAAACGCTTTTAAAATGACAGAATTACCAAAAAAATGAAAATCGAAATTTTTTCCTTCTGCTTGGCTTAGATTCATTCAAAAACCGTGAAGTCAAAAAAGACATTGTACCCCTAGATAAATTCGTTAAGGGGTCTAGTTTTCAAAATGGGGTCACTTGTGGGCGTTCTCCATCATTTTGGTCACTCAAGGGCTCTACAAGTGTACAATAGGGCCTAAATCTCATTCAAGCAAATTTTCTGTTCGAAAAGTCACCGGTTGCTCTTTTCATTTTGGGCCCCATTGTGCATTCAGACATATGATTAGGGCCACAATGGGTATATTTCTGAAAACAGGACAAACTGGGGTATCCATTTTGGGGTGCAAGTCTTTATTCATATATGTGCTGTACAAAGAAAACGCTTTTAAAATGACAGAATTACCCAAAAAATGAAAATCGTAATTTTTTTCCTTCTGCTTGGCTTAGATTCATTCAAAAACCGTGAAGTTAAAAAAGGCATTGTACCCCTAGATAAATTCTTTAAGGGGTCTAGTTTTCAAAATGGGGTCACTTGTGGGGGTTCTCTATCGGTTTGGTCACTCAAGGGCTCTACAAGTGTACAATAGGGCCTAAGTCTCCTTCAAGCAAAATTTCTGTTCCAAAAGTCACTAGTTGCTCTTTTCACTTTTGGCCCCATTGTGCATTCAGACGTAAGATTACGGCCATAATGGGTATATTTCTGAAAACAGGACAAACAGGGGTATCCATTTTGGGGTGCAAGTCTTTATTCATATATGTGCTGTACAAAAAAAAATCGCTTTTAAAATGACACAATTACCAAAAAAATGAAAATCGTAATTTTTTTCTTCTGCTTGGCTTAGATTCATTCAAAAACCGTGAAGTCAAAAAAGACATTGTACCCCTAGATAAATTCGTTAAGGGGTCTAGTTTTCAAAATGGGGTCACTTGTGGGCGTTCTCCATCATTTTGGTCACTCAAGGGCTCTACAAGTGTACAATAGGGCCTAAATCTCATTCAAGCAAAATTTCTGTTCCAAAAGTCACCGGTTGCTCTTTTCATTTTGGGCCCAATTGTGGATTCAGACATAAGATTAGGGCCACAATGGGTATATTTCTGAAAACAGGACAAACAGGGGTATCCATTTTGGGGTGTAAGTCTTTATTCATATATGTGCTGTACAAAGAAAACGCTTTTAAAATGACAGAATTACCAAAAAAATGAAAATCGAAATTTTTTCCTTCTGCTTGGCTTAGATTCATTCAAAAACCGTGAAGTCAAAAAAGACATTGTACCCCTAGATAAATTCGTTAAGGGGTCTAGTTTTCAAAATGGGGTCACTTGTGGGCGTTCTCCATCATTTTGGTCACTCAAGGGCTCTACAAGTGTACAATAGGGCCTAAATCTCATTCAAGCAAATTTTCTGTTCGAAAAGTCACCGGTTGCTCTTTTCATTTTGGGCCCCATTGTGCATTCAGACATATGATTAGGGCCACAATGGGTATATTTCTGAAAACAGGACAAACTGGGGTATCCATTTTGGGGTGCAAGTCTTTATTCATATATGTGCTGTACAAAGAAAACGCTTTTAAAATGACAGAATTACCCAAAAAATGAAAATCGTAATTTTTTTCCTTCTGCTTGGCTTAGATTCATTCAAAAACCGTGAAGTTAAAAAAGACATTGTACCCCTAGATAAATTCTTTAAGGGGTCTAGTTTTCAAAATGGGGTCACTTGTGGGGGTTCTCTATCGGTTTGGTCACTCAAGGGCTCTACAAGTGTACAATAGGGCCTAAGTCTCCTTCAAGCAAAATTTCTGTTCCAAAAGTCACTAGTTGCTCTTTTCATTTTTGGCCCCATTGTGCATTCAGACGTAAGATTAGGGCCATAATGGGTATATTTCTGAAAACAGGACAAACAGGGGTATCCATTTTGGGGTGCAAGTCTTTATTCATATATGTGCTGTACAAAAAAAATCGCTTTTAAAATGACACAATTACCAAAAAAATGAAAATCGTAATTTTTTTCTTCTGCTTGGCTTAGATTCATTCAAAAACCGTGAAGTCAAAAAAGACATTGTACCCCTAGATAAATTCGTTAAGGGGTCTAGTTTTCAAAATGGGGTCACTTGTGGGCGTTCTCCATCATTTTGGTCACTCAAGGGCTCTACAAGTGTACAATAGGGCCTAAATCTCATTCAAGCAAAATTTCTGTTCCAAAAGTCACCGGTTGCTCTTTTCATTTTGGGCCCAATTGTGGATTCAGACATAAGATTAGGGCCACAATGGGTATATTTCTGAAAACAGGACAAACTGGGGTATCCATTTTGGGGTGTAAGTCTTTATTCATATATGTGCTGTACAAAGAAAACGCTTTTAAAATGACAGAATTACCAAAAAAATGAAAATCGAAATTTTTTCCTTCTGCTTGGCTTAGGTTCATTCAAAAACCGTGAAGTCAAAAAAGACATTGTACCCCTAGATAAATTCGTTAAGGGGTCTAGTTTTCAAAATGGGGTCACTTGTTGGCGTTCTCCATCGTTTTCGTCACTCAAGGGCTCTACAAGTGTACAATGGGGCCTAAATCTCATTCAAGCAAATTTTCTGTTCGAAAAGTCACCGGTTGCTCTTTTCATTTTGGGCCCCATTGTGCATTCAGACATAAGATTAGGGCCACAATGGGTATATTTCTGAAAACAGGACAAACAGGGGTATCCATTTTGGGGTGCAAGTCTTTATTCATATATGTGCTGTACAAGAAAAATCGCTTTTAAAATGACACAATTACCAAAAAAATGAAAATCGTAATTTTTTCCTTCTGCTTGGCTTAGATTCATTCAAAAACCGTGAAGTCAAAAAAGACATTGTACCCCTAGATAAATTCGTTAAGGGGTCTAGTTTTCAAAATGGGGTCACTTGTGGGCGTTCTCCATCGTTTTGGTCACTCAAGGGCTCTACAAGTGTACAATAGGGCCTAAATCTCATTCAAGCAAAATTTCTGTTCCAAAAGTCACCGGTTGCTCTTTTCATTTTGGGCCGCATTGTGGATTCAGACATAAGATTTGGGCCACAATGGGTATATTTCTGAAAACAGGACAAACAGGGGTATCCATTTTGGGGTGTAAGTCTTTATTCATATATGTGCTGTACAAAGAAAACGCTTTAAAATGACACAATTACCAAAAAAATAAAAATCGTAATTTTTTTCTTCTGCTTGGCTTAGATTCATTCAAAAACCGTGAAGTCAAAAAAGACATTGTACCCCTAGATAAATTCGTTAAGGGGTCTAGTTTTCAAAATGGGGTCACTTGTGGGGGTTCTCTATCGGTTTGGTCACTCAAGGGCTCTACAAGTGTACAATAGGGCCTAAATCTCATTCAAGCAAATTTTCTGTTCCAAAAGTCACCGGTTGCTCTTTTCATTTTGGGCCCCATTGTGCATTCAGACATAAGATTAGGGCCACAATGGGTATATTTCTGAAAACAGGACAAACAGGGGTATCCATTTTGGGGTGCAAGTCTTTATTCATATATGTGCTGTACAAAGAAAACGCTTTTAAAATGACAGAATTACCCAAAAAATGAAAATCGTAATTTTTTTCCTTCTGCTTGGCTTAGATACAGTCAAAAACCGTGAAGTCAAAAAAGACATTGTACCCCTAGATAAATTCTTTAAGGGGTCTAGTTTTCAAAATGGGGTCACTTGTGGGGGTTCTCTATCGGTTTGGTCACTCAAGGGCTCTACAAGTGTACAATAGGGCCTAAGTCTCCTTCAAGCAAAATTTCTGTTCCAAAAGTCACCAGTTGCTCATTTCATTTTGGGCCCCATTGTGCATTCAGACGTAAGATTAGGGCCATAATGGGTATATTTCTGAAAACAGGACAAACAGGGGTATCCATTTTGGGGTGCAAGTCTTTATTCATATATGTGCTGTACAAGAAAAATCGCTTTTAAAATGACACAATTACCAAAAAAATGAAAATCGTAATTTTTTTATTCTGCTTGGCTTAGATTCATTCAAAAACCGTGAAGTCAAAAAAGACATTGTACCCCTAGATAAATTCGTTAAGGGGTCTAGTTTTCAAAATGGGGTCACTTGTGGGGGTTCTCTATCGGTTTGGTCACTCAAGGGCTCTACAAGTGTACAATAGGGCCTAAATCTCATTCAAGCAAAATTTCTGTTCCAAAAGTCACCGGTTGCTCTTTTCATTTTGGGCCGCATTGTGGATTCAGACATAAGATTTGGGCCACAATGGGTATATTTCTTAAAACAGGACAAACAGGGGTATCCATTTTGGGGTGTAAGTCTTTATTCATATATGTGCTGTACAAAAAAAATCGCTTTTAAAATGACACAATTACCAAAAAAATGAAAATCGTAATTTTTTTCTTCTGCTTGGCTTAGATTCATTCAAAAACCGTGAAGTCAAAAAAGACATTGTACCCCTAGATAAATTCGTTAAGGGGTCTAGTTTTCAAAATGGGGTCACTTGTGGGCGTTCTCCATCATTTTGGTCACTCAAGGGCTCTACAAGTGTACAATAGGGCCTAAATCTCATTCAAGCAAAATTTCTGTTCCAAAAGTCACCGGTTGCTCTTTTCATTTTGGGCCCAATTGTGGATTCAGACATAAGATTAGGGCCACAATGGGTATATTTCTGAAAACAGGACAAACAGGGGTATCCATTTTGGGGTGTAAGTCTTTATTCATATATGTGCTGTACAAAGAAAACGCTTTTAAAATGACAGAATTACCAAAAAAATGAAAATCGAAATTTTTTCCTTCTGCTTGGCTTAGATTCATTCAAAAACCGTGAAGTCAAAAAAGACATTGTACCCCTAGATAAATTCGTTAAGGGGTCTAGTTTTCAAAATGGGGTCACTTGTGGGCGTTCTCCATCATTTTGGTCACTCAAGGGCTCTACAAGTGTACAATAGGGCCTAAATCTCATTCAAGCAAATTTTCTGTTCGAAAAGTCACGGGTTGCTCTTTTCATTTTGGGCCCCATTGTGCATTCAGACATATGATTAGGGCCACAATGGGTATATTTCTGAAAACAGGACAAACTGGGGTATCCATTTTGGGGTGCAAGTCTTTATTCATATATGTGCTGTACAAAGAAAACGCTTTTAAAATGACAGAATTACCCAAAAAATGAAAATCGTAATTTTTTTCCTTCTGCTTGGCTTAGATTCATTCAAAAACCGTGAAGTTAAAAAAGGCATTGTACCCCTAGATAAATTCTTTAAGGGGTCTAGTTTTCAAAATGGGGTCACTTGTGGGGGTTCTCTATCGGTTTGGTCACTCAAGGGCTCTACAAGTGTACAATAGGGCCTAAGTCTCCTTCAAGCAAAATTTCTGTTCCAAAAGTCACTAGTTGCTCTTTTCACTTTTGGCCCCATTGTGCATTCAGACGTAAGATTACGGCCATAATGGGTATATTTCTGAAAACAGGACAAACAGGGGTATCCATTTTGGGGTGCAAGTCTTTATTCATATATGTGCTGTACAAAAAAAATCGCTTTTAAAATGACACAATTACCAAAAAAATGAAAATCGTAATTTTTTTCTTCTGCTTGGCTTAGATTCATTCAAAAACCGTGAAGTCAAAAAAGACATTGTACCCCTAGATAAATTCGTTAAGGGGTCTAGTTTTCAAAATGGGGTCACTTGTGGGCGTTCTCCATCATTTTGGTCACTCAAGGGCTCTACAAGTGTACAATAGGGCCTAAATCTCATTCAAGCAAATTTTCTGTTCGAAAAGTCACCGGTTGCTCTTTTCATTTTGGGCCCCATTGTGGATTCAGACATAAGATTTGGGCCACAATGGGTATATTTCTGAAAACAGGACAAACAGGGGTATCCATTTTGGGGTGTAAGTCTTTATTCATATATGTGCTGTACAAAGGAAACGCTTTTAAAATGACAGAATTACCAAAAAAATGAAAATCAAAATTTTTTCCTTCTGCTTGGCTTAGATTCATTCAAAAACCGTGAAGTCAAAAAAGACATTGTACCCCTAGATAAATTCGTTAAGGGGTCTAGTTTTCAAAATGGGGTCACTTGTGGGCGTTCTCCATCGTTTTGGTCACTCAAGGGCTCTACAAGTGTACAATAGGGCCTAAATCTCATTCAAGCAAATTTTCTGTTCGAAAAGTCACCGGTTGCTCTTTTCATTTTGGGCCCCATTGTGCATTCAGACATATGATTAGGGCCACAATGGGTATATTTCTGAAAACAGGACAAACTGGGGTATCCATTTTGGGGTGCAAGTCTTTATTCATATACGTGCTGTACAAAGAAAATGCTTTTAAAATGACAGAATTACCCAAAAAATGAAAATCGTAATTTTTTTCCTTCTGCTTGGCTTAGATTCATTCAAAAACCGTGAAGTTAAAAAAGACATTGTACCCCTAGATAAATTCTTTAAGGGGTCTAGTTTTCAAAATGGGGTCACTTGTGGGGGTTCTCTATCGGTTTGGTCACTCAAGGGCTCTACAAGTGTACAATAGGGCCTAAGTCTCCTTCAAGCAAAATTTCTGTTCCAAAAGTCACTAGTTGCTCTTTTCATTTTTGGCCCCATTGTGCATTCAGACGTAAGATTAGGGCCATAATGGGTATATTTCTGAAAACAGGACAAACAGGGGTATCCATTTTGGGGTGCAAGTCTTTATTCATATATGTGCTGTACAAAAAAAATTGCTTTTAAAATGACACAATTACCAAAAAAATGAAAATCGTAATTTTTTTCTTCTGCTTGGCTTAGATTCATTCAAAAACCGTGAAGTCAAAAAAGACATTGTACCCCTAGATAAATTCGTTAAGGGGTCTAGTTTTCAAAATGGGGTCACTTGTGGGCGTTCTCCATCATTTTGGTCACTCAAGGGCTCTACAAGTGTACAATAGGGCCTAAGTCTCCTTCAAGCAAAATTTCTGTTCCAAAAGTCACCAGTTGCTCTTTTCATTTTTGGCCCCATTGTGCATTCAGACGTAAGATTAGGGCCATAATGGGTATATTTCTGAAAACAGGACAAACAGGGGTATCCATATTGGGGTGCAAGTCTTTATTCATATATGTGCTGTACAAGAAAAATCGCTTTTAAAATGACACAATTACCAAAAAAATGAAAATCGTAATTTTTTTCTTCTGCTTGGCTTAGATTCATTCAAAAACCGTGAAGTCAAAAAAGACATTGTACCCCTAGATAAATTCGTTAAGGGGTCTAGTTTTCAAAATGGGGTCACTTGTGGGAGTTCTCCATCGTTTTGGTCACTCAAGGGCTCTACAAGTGTACAATAGGGCCTAAATCTCATTCAAGCAAATTTTCTGTTCGAGAAGTCACCGGTTGCTCTTTTCATTTTGGGCCCCATTGTGCATTCAGACGTAAGATTAGGGCCATAATGGGTATATTTCTGAAAACAGGACAAACAGGGGTATCCATTTTGGGGTGCAAGTCTTTATTCATATATGTGCTGTACAAAGAAAACGCTTTTAAAATGACAGAATTACCCAAAAAATGAAAATCGTAATTTTTTTCCTTCTGCTTGGCTTAGATTCATTCAAAAACCGTGAAGTTAAAAAAGACATTGTACCCCTAGATAAATTCTTTAAGGGGTCTAGTTTTCAAAATGGGGTCACTTGTGGGGGTTCTCTATCGGTTTGGTCACTCAAGGGCTCTACAAGTGTACAATAGGGCCTAAGTCTCCTTCAAGCAAAATTTCTGTTCCAAAAGTCACTAGTTGCTCTTTTCATTTTTGGCCCCATTGTGCATTCAGACGTAAGATTAGGGCCATAATGGGTATATTTCTGAAAACAGGACAAACAGGGGTATCCATTTTGGGGTGCAAGTCTTTATTCATATATGTGCTGTACAAAAAAAATCGCTTTTAAAATGACACAATTACCAAAAAAATGAAAATCGAAATTTTTTCCTTCTGCTTGGCTTAGATTCATTCAAAAACCGTGAAGTCAAAAAAGACATTGTACCCCTAGATAAATTCGTTAAGGGGTCTAGTTTTCAAAATGGGGTCACTTGTGGGCGTTCTCCATCGTTTTGGTCACTCAAGGGCTCTACAAGTGTACATTAGGGCCTAAATCTCATTCAAGCAAATTTTCTGTTCGAAAAGTCACCGGTTGCTCTTTTCATTTTGGGCCCCATTGTGCATTCAGACATATGATTAGGGCCACAATGGGTATATTTCTGAAAACAGGACAAACTGGGGTATCCATTTTGGGGTGCAAGTCTTTATTCATATATGTGCTGTACAAAGAAAACGCTTTTAAAATGACAGAATTACCCAAAAAATGAAAATCGTAATTTTTTTCCTTCTGCTTGGCTTAGATTCATTCAAAAACCGTGAAGTTAAAAAAGGCATTGTACCCCTAGATAAATTCTTTAAGGGGTCTAGTTTTCAAAATGGGGTCACTTGTGGGGGTTCTCTATCGGTTTGGTCACTCAAGGGCTCTACAAGTGTACAATAGGGCCTAAGTCTCCTTCAAGCAAAATTTCTGTTCCAAAAGTCACTAGTTGCTCTTTTCACTTTTGGCCCCATTGTGCATTCAGACGTAAGATTACGGCCATAATGGGTATATTTCTGAAAACAGGACAAACAGGGGTATCCATTTTGGGGTGCAAGTCTTTATTCATATATGTGCTGTACAAAAAAAATCGCTTTTAAAATGACACAATTACCAAAAAAATGAAAATCGTAATTTTTTTCTTCTGCTTGGCTTAGATTCATTCAAAAACCGTGAAGTCAAAAAAGACATTGTACCCCTAGATAAATTCGTTAAGGGGTCTAGTTTTCAAAATGGGGTCACTTGTGGGCGTTCTCCATCATTTTGGTCACTCAAGGGCTCTACAAGTGTACAATAGGGCCTAAATCTCATTCAAGCAAATTTTCTGTTCGAAAAGTCACCGGTTGCTCTTTTCATTTTGGGCCCCATTGTGGATTCAGACATAAGATTTGGGCCACAATGGGTATATTTCTGAAAACAGGACAAACAGGGGTATCCATTTTGGGGTGTAAGTCTTTATTCATATATGTGCTGTACAAAGAAAACGCTTTTAAAATGACAGAATTACCAAAAAAATGAAAATCAATGTTTTTTCCTTCTGCTTGGCTTAGATTCATTCAAAAACCGTGAAGTCAAAAAAGACATTGTACCCCTAGATAAATTCGTTAAGGGGTCTAGTTTTCAAAATGGGGTCACTTGTGGGCGTTCTCCATCGTTTTGGTCACTCAAGGGCTCTACAAGTGTACAATAGGGCCTAAATCTCATTCAAGCAAATTTTCTGTTCGAAAAGTCACCGGTTGCTCTTTTCATTTTGGGCCCCATTGTGCATTCAGACATATGATTAGGGCCACAATGGGTATATTTCTGAAAACAGGACAAACTGGGGTATCCATTTTGGGGTGCAAGTCTTTATTCATATATGTGCTGTACAAAGAAAATGCTTTTAAAATGACAGAATTACCCAAAAAATGAAAATCGTAATTTTTTTCCTTCTGCTTGGCTTAGATTCATTCAAAAACCGTGAAGTTAAAAAAGACATTGTACCCCTAGATAAATTCGTTAAGGGGTCTAGTTTTCAAAATGGGGTCACTTGTGGGCGTTCTCCATCATTTTGGTCACTCAAGGGCTCTACAAGTGTACAATAGGGCCTAAGCCTCCTTCAAGCAAAATTTCTGTTCCAAAAGTCACCAGTTGCTCTTTTCATTTTTGGCCCCATTGTGCATTCAGACGTAAGATTAGGGCCATAATGGGTATATTTCTGAAAACAGGACAAACAGGGGTATCCATATTGGGGTGCAA
Organism: Eleutherodactylus coqui; assembly: GCF_035609145.1. NCBI lineage: Eukaryota > Metazoa > Chordata > Amphibia > Anura > Eleutherodactylidae > Eleutherodactylus > Eleutherodactylus coqui. The sequence continues at coordinate 118,574,406 of NC_089839.1, read as the reverse complement.
GTCTTTATTCATATATGTGCTGTACAAGAAAAATCGCTTTTAAAATGACACAATTACCAAAAAAATGAAAATCGTAATTTTTTTCTTCTGCTTGGCTTAGATTCATTCAAAAACCGTGAAGTCAAAAAAGACATTGTACCCCTAGATAAATTCGTTAAGGGGTCTAGTTTTCAAAATGGGGTCACTTGTGGGAGTTCTCCATCGTTTTGGTCACTCAAGGGCTCTACAAGTGTACAATAGGGCCTAAATCTCATTCAAGCAAATTTTCTGTTCGAGAAGTCACCGGTTGCTCTTTTCATTTTGGGCCCCATTGTGCATTCAGACGTAAGATTAGGGCCATAATGGGTATATTTCTGAAAACAGGACAAACAGGGGTATCCATTTTGGGGTGCAAGTCTTTATTCATATATGTGCTGTACAAAGAAAACGCTTTTAAAATGACAGAATTACCCAAAAAATGAAAATCGTAATTTTTTTCCTTCTGCTTGGCTTAGATTCATTCAAAAACCGTGAAGTTAAAAAAGACATTGTACCCCTAGATAAATTGTTTAAGGGGTCTAGTTTTCAAAATGGGGTCACTTGTGGGGGTTCTCTATCGGTTTGGTCACTCAAGGGCTCTACAAATGTACAATAGGGCCTAAGTCTCCTTCAAGCAAAATTTCTGTTCCAAAAGTCACTAGTTGCTCTTTTCATTTTTGGCCCCATTGTGCATTCAGACGTAAGATTAGGGCCATAATGGGTATATTTCTGAAAACAGGACAAACAGGGGTATCCATTTTGGGGTGCAAGTCTTTATTCATATATGTGCTGTACAAAAAAAATCGCTTTTAAAATGACACAATTACCAAAAAAATGAAAATCGTAATTTTTTTCTTCTGCTTGGCTTAGATTCATTCAAAAACCGTGAAGTCAAAAAAGACATTGTACCCCTAGATAAATTCGTTAAGGGGTCTAGTTTTCAAAATGGGGTCACTTGTGGGCGTTCTCCATCATTTTGGTCACTCAAGGGCTCTACAAGTGTACAATAGGGCCTAAATCTCATTCAAGCAAAATTTCTGTTCCAAAAGTCACCGGTTGCTCTTTTCATTTTGGGCCCAATTGTGGATTCAGACATAAGATTAGGGCCACAATGGGTATATTTCTGAAAACAGGACAAACAGGGGTATCCATTTTGGGGTGTAAGTCTTTATTCATATATGTGCTGTACAAAGAAAACGCTTTTAAAATGACAGAATTACCAAAAAAATGAAAATCGAAATTTTTTCCTTCTGCTTGGCTTAGATTCATTCAAAAACCGTGAAGTCAAAAAAGACATTGTACCCCTAGATAAATTCGTTAAGGGGTCTAGTTTTCAAAATGGGGTCACTTGTGGGCGTTCTCCATCGTTTTGGTCACTCAAGGGCTCTACAACTGTACAATAGGGCCTAAATCTCATTCAAGCAAATTTTCTGTTCGAAAAGTCACCGGTTGCTCTTTTCATTTTGGGCCCCATTGTGCATTCAGACATATGATTAGGGCCACAATGGGTATATTTCTGAAAACAGGACAAACTGGGGTATCCATTTTGGGGTGCAAGTCTTTATTCATATATGTGCTGTACAAAGAAAACGCTTTTAAAATGACAGAATTACCCAAAAAATGAAAATCGTAATTTTTTTCCTTCTGCTTGGCTTAGATTCATTCAAAAACCGTGAAGTTAAAAAAGACATTGTACCCCTAGATAAATTCTTTAAGGGGTCTAGTTTTCAAAATGGGGTCACTTGTGGGGGTTCTCTATCGGTTTGGTCACTCAAGGGCTCTACAAGTGTACAATAGGGCCTAAGTCTCCTTCAAGCAAAATTTCTGTTCCAAAAGTCACTAGTTGCTCTTTTCATTTTTGGCCCCATTGTGCATTCAGACGTAAGATTAGGGCCATAATGGGTATATTTCTGAAAACAGGACAAACAGGGGTATCCATTTTGGGGTGCAAGTCTTTATTCATATATGTGCTGTACAAAAAAAAACGCTTTTAAAATGACACAATTACCAAAAAAATGAAAATCGTAATTTTTTTCTTCTGCTTGGCTTAGATTCATTCAAAAACCGTGAAGTCAAAAAAGACATTGTACCCCTAGATAAATTCGTTAAGGGGTCTAGTTTTCAAAATGGGGTCACTTGTGGGCGTTCTCCATCATTTTGGTCACTCAAGGGCTCTACAAGTGTACAATAGGGCCTAAATCTCATTCAAGCAAAATTTCTGTTCCAAAAGTCACCGGTTGCTCTTTTCATTTTGGGCCCAATTGTGGATTCAGACATAAGATTAGGGCCACAATGGGTATATTTCTGAAAACAGGACAAACTGGGGTATCCATTTTGGGGTGTAAGTCTTTATTCATATATGTGCTGTACAAAGAAAACGCTTTTAAAATGACAGAATTACCAAAAAAATGAAAATCAAAATTTTTTCCTTCTGCTTGGCTTAGATTCATTCAAAAACCGTGAAGTCAAAAAAGACATTGTACCCCTAGATAAATTCTTTAAGGGGTCTAGTTTTTAAAATGGGGTCACTTGTGGGGGTTCTCTATCGGTTTGGTCACTCAAGGGCTCTACAAGTGTACAATAGGGCCTAAGTCTCCTTCAAGCAAAATTTCTGTTCCAAAAGTCACCAGTTGCTCTTTTCATTTTGGGCCCCATTGTGCATTCAGGCGTAAGATTAGGGCCATAATGGGTATATTTCTGAAAACAGGACAAACAGGGGTATCCATTTTGGGGTGCAAGTCTTTATTCATATATGTGCTGTACAAGAAAAATCGCTTTTAAAATGACACAATTACCAAAAAAATGAAAATCGTAATTTTTTCCTTCTGCTTGGCTTAGATTCATTCAAAAACCGTGAAGTTAAAAAAGACATTGTACCCCTAGATAAATTCTTTAAGGGGTCTAGTTTTCAAAATGGGGTCACTTGTGGGGGTTCTCTATCGGTTTGGTCACTCAAGGGCTCTACAAGTGTACAATAGGGCCTAAGTCTCCTTCAAGCAAAATTTCTGTTCCAAAAGTCACTAGTTGCTCTTTTCATTTTTGGCCCCATTGTGCATTCAGACGTAAGATTAGGGCCATAATGGGTATATTTCTGAAAACAGGACAAACAGGGGTATCCATTTTGGGGTGCAAGTCTTTATTCATATATGTGCTGTACAAAAAAAATCGCTTTTAAAATGACACAATTACCAAAAAAATGAAAATCGTAATTTTTTTCTTCTGCTTGGCTTAGATTCATTCAAAAACCGTGAAGTCAAAAAAGACATTGTACCCCTAGATAAATTCGTTAAGGGGTCTAGTTTTCAAAATGGGGTCACTTGTGGGCGTTCTCCATCATTTTGGTCACTCAAGGGCTCTACAAGTGTACAATAGGGCCTAAATCTCATTCAAGCAAAATTTCTGTTCCAAAAGTCACCGGTTGCTCTTTTCATTTTGGGCCCAATTGTGGATTCAGACATAAGATTAGGGCCACAATGGGTATATTTCTGAAAACAGGACAAACAGGGGTATCCATTTTGGGGTGTAAGTCTTTATTCATATATGTGCTGTACAAAGAAAACGCTTTTAAAATGACAGAATTACCAAAAAAATGAAAATCGAAATTTTTTCCTTCTGCTTGGCTTAGATTCATTCAAAAACCGTGAAGTCAAAAAAGACATTGTACCCCTAGATAAATTCGTTAAGGGGTCTAGTTTTCAAAATGGGGTCACTTGTGGGCGTTCTCCATCATTTTGGTCACTCAAGGGCTCTACAAGTGTACAATAGGGCCTAAATCTCATTCAAGCAAATTTTCTGTTCGAAAAGTCACCGGTTGCTCTTTTGATTTTGGGCCCCATTGTGCATTCAGACATATGATTAGGGCCACAATGGGTATATTTCTGAAAACAGGACAAACTGGGGTATCCATTTTGGGGTGCAAGTCTTTATTCATATATGTGCTGTACAAAGAAAACGCTTTTAAAATGACAGAATTACCCAAAAAATGAAAATCGTAATTTTTTTCCTTCTGCTTGGCTTAGATTCATTCAAAAACCGTGAAGTTAAAAAAGACATTGTACCCCTAGATAAATTCTTTAAGGGGTCTAGTTTTCAAAATGGGGTCACTTGTGGGGGTTCTCTATCGGTTTGGTCACTCAAGGGCTCTACAAGTGTACAATAGGGCCTAAGTCTCCTTCAAGCAAAATTTCTGTTCCAAAAGTCACTAGTTGCTCTTTTCATTTTTGGCCCCATTGTGCATTCAGACGTAAGATTAGGGCCATAATGGGTATATTTCTGAAAACAGGACAAACAGGGGTATCCATTTTGGGGTGCAAGTCTTTATTCATATATGTGCTGTACAAAAAAAATCGCTTTTAAAATGACACAATTACCAAAAAAATGAAAATCGTAATTTTTTTCTTCTGCTTGGCTTAGATTCATTCAAAAACCGTGAAGTCAAAAAAGACATTGTACCCCTAGATAAATTCGTTAAGGGGTCTAGTTTTCAAAATGGGGTCACTTGTGGGCGTTCTCCATCATTTTGGTCACTCAAGGGCTCTACAAGTGTACAATAGGGCCTAAATCTCATTCAAGCAAAATTTCTGTTCCAAAAGTCACCGGTTGCTCTTTTCATTTTGGGCCCAATTGTGGATTCAGACATAAGATTAGGGCCACAATGGGTATATTTCTGAAAACAGGACAAACTGGGGTATCCATTTTGGGGTGTAAGTCTTTATTCATATATGTGCTGTACAAAGAAAACGCTTTTAAAATGACAGAATTACCAAAAAAATGAAAATCGAAATTTTTTCCTTCTGCTTGGCTTAGGTTCATTCAAAAACCGTGAAGTCAAAAAAGACATTGTACCCCTAGATAAATTCGTTAAGGGGTCTAGTTTTCAAAATGGGGTCACTTGTTGGCGTTCTCCATCGTTTTCGTCACTCAAGGGCTCTACAAGTGTACAATGGGGCCTAAATCTCATTCAAGCAAATTTTCTGTTCGAAAAGTCACCGGTTGCTCTTTTCATTTTGGGCCCCATTGTGCATTCAGACATAAGATTAGGGCCACAATGGGTATATTTCTGAAAACAGGACAAACAGGGGTATCCATTTTGGGGTGCAAGTCTTTATTCATATATGTGCTGTACAAGAAAAATCGCTTTTAAAATGACACAATTACCAAAAAAATGAAAATCGTAATTTTTTCCTTCTGCTTGGCTTAGATTCATTCAAAAACCGTGAAGTCAAAAAAGACATTGTACCCCTAGATAAATTCGTTAAGGGGTCTAGTTTTCAAAATGGGGTCACTTGTGGGCGTTCTCCATCGTTTTGGTCACTCAAGGGCTCTACAAGTGTACAATAGGGCCTAAATCTCATTCAAGCAAAATTTCTGTTCCAAAAGTCACCGGTTGCTCTTTTCATTTTGGGCCGCATTGTGGATTCAGACATAAGATTTGGGCCACAATGGGTATATTTCTGAAAACAGGACAAACAGGGGTATCCATTTTGGGGTGTAAGTCTTTATTCATATATGTGCTGTACAAAGAAAACGCTTTAAAATGACACAATTACCAAAAAAATAAAAATCGTAATTTTTTTCTTCTGCTTGGCTTAGATTCATTCAAAAACCGTGAAGTCAAAAAAGACATTGTACCCCTAGATAAATTCGTTAAGGGGTCTAGTTTTCAAAATGGGGTCACTTGTGGGGGTTCTCTATCGGTTTGGTCACTCAAGGGCTCTACAAGTGTACAATAGGGCCTAAATCTCATTCAAGCAAATTTTCTGTTCCAAAAGTCACCGGTTGCTCTTTTCATTTTGGGCCCCATTGTGCATTCAGACATAAGATTAGGGCCACAATGGGTATATTTCTGAAAACAGGACAAACAGGGGTATCCATTTTGGGGTGCAAGTCTTTATTCATATATGTGCTGTACAAAGAAAACGCTTTTAAAATGACAGAATTACCCAAAAAATGAAAATCGTAATTTTTTTCCTTCTGCTTGGCTTAGATACATTCAAAAACCGTGAAGTCAAAAAAGACATTGTACCCCTAGATAAATTCTTTAAGGGGTCTAGTTTTCAAAATGGGGTCACTTGTGGGGGTTCTCTATCGGTTTGGTCACTCAAGGGCTCTACAAGTGTACAATAGGGCCTAAGTCTCCTTCAAGCTAAATTTCTGTTCCAAAAGTCACCAGTTGCTCATTTCATTTTGGGCCCCATTGTGCATTCAGACGTAAGATTAGGGCCATAATGGGTATATTTCTGAAAACAGGACAAACAGGGGTATCCATTTTGGGGTGCAAGTCTTTATTCATATATGTGCTGTACAAGAAAAATCGCTTTTAAAATGACACAATTACCAAAAAAATGAAAATCGTAATTTTTTTATTCTGCTTGGCTTAGATTCATTCAAAAACCGTGAAGTCAAAAAAGACATTGTACCCCTAGATAAATTCGTTAAGGGGTCTAGTTTTCAAAATGGGGTCACTTGTGGGGGTTCTCTATCGGTTTGGTCACTCAAGGGCTCTACAAGTGTACAATAGGGCCTAAATCTCATTCAAGCAAAATTTCTGTTCCAAAAGTCACCGGTTGCTCTTTTCATTTTGGGCCGCATTGTGGATTCAGACATAAGATTTGGGCCACAATGGGTATATTTCTTAAAACAGAACAAACAGGGGTATCCATTTTGGGGTGTAAGTCTTTATTCATATATGTGCTGTACAAAAAAAATCGCTTTTAAAATGACACAATTACCAAAAAAATGAAAATCGTAATTTTTTTCTTCTGCTTGGCTTAGATTCATTCAAAAACCGTGAAGTCAAAAAAGACATTGTACCCCTAGATAAATTCGTTAAGGGGTCTAGTTTTCAAAATGGGGTCACTTGTGGGCGTTCTCCATCATTTTGGTCACTCAAGGGCTCTACAAGTGTACAATAGGGCCTAAATCTCATTCAAGCAAAATTTCTGTTCCAAAAGTCACCGGTTGCTCTTTTCATTTTGGGCCCAATTGTGGATTCAGACATAAGATTAGGGCCACAATGGGTATATTTCTGAAAACAGGACAAACAGGGGTATCCATTTTGGGGTGTAAGTCTTTATTCATATATGTGCTGTACAAAGAAAACGCTTTTAAAATGACAGAATTACCAAAAAAATGAAAATCGAAATTTTTTCCTTCTGCTTGGCTTAGATTCATTCAAAAACCGTGAAGTCAAAAAAGACATTGTACCCCTAGATAAATTCGTTAAGGGGTCTAGTTTTCAAAATGGGGTCACTTGTGGGCGTTCTCCATCATTTTGGTCACTCAAGGGCTCTACAAGTGTACAATAGGGCCTAAATCTCATTCAAGCAAATTTTCTGTTCGAAAAGTCACCGGTTGCTCTTTTCATTTTGGGCCCCATTGTGCATTCAGACATATGATTAGGGCCACAATGGGTATATTTCTGAAAACAGGACTAACTGGGGTATCCATTTTGGGGTGCAAGTCTTTATTCATATATGTGCTGTACAAAGAAAACGCTTTTAAAATGACAGAATTACCCAAAAAATGAAAATCGTAATTTTTTTCCTTCTGCTTGGCTTAGATTCATTCAAAAACCGTGAAGTTAAAAAAGACATTGTACCCCTAGATAAATTCTTTAAGGGGTCTAGTTTTCAAAATGGGGTCACTTGTGGGGGTTCTCTATCGGTTTGGTCACTCAAGGGCTCTACAAGTGTACAATAGGGCCTAAGTCTCCTTCAAGCAAAATTTCTGTTCCAAAAGTCACTAGTTGCTCTTTTCATTTTTGGCCCCATTGTGCATTCAGACGTAAGATTAGGGCCATAATGGGTATATTTCTGAAAACAGGACAAACAGGGGTATCCATTTTGGGGTGCAAGTCTTTATTCATATATGTGCTGTACAAAAAAAAATCGCTTTTAAAATGACACAATTACCAAAAAAATGAAAATCGTAATTTTTTTCTTCTGCTTGGCTTAGATTCATTCAAAAACCGTGAAGTCAAAAAAGACATTGTACCCCTAGATAAATTCGTTAAGGGGTCTAGTTTTCAAAATGGGGTCACTTGTGGGCGTTCTCCATCATTTTGGTCACTCAAGGGCTCTACAAGTGTACAATAGGGCCTAAATCTCATTCAAGCAAAATTTCTGTTCCAAAAGTCACCGGTTGCTCTTTTCATTTTGGGCCCAATTGTGGATTCAGACATAAGATTAGGGCCACAATGGGTATATTTCTGAAAACAGGACAAACTGGGGTATCCATTTTGGGGTGTAAGTCTTTATTCATATATGTGCTGTACAAAGAAAACGCTTTTAAAATGACAGAATTACCAAAAAAATGAAAATCGAAATTTTTTCCTTCTGCTTGGCTTAGGTTCATTCAAAAACCGTGAAGTCAAAAAAGACATTGTACCCCTAGATAAATTCGTTAAGGGGTCTAGTTTTCAAAATGGGGTCACTTGTTGGCGTTCTCCATCGTTTTCGTCACTCAAGGGCTCTACAAGTGTACAATGGGGCCTAAATCTCATTCAAGCAAATTTTCTGTTCGAAAAGTCACCGGTTGCTCTTTTCATTTTGGGCCCCATTGTGCATTCAGACATAAGATTAGGGCCACAATGGGTATATTTCTGAAAACAGGACAAACAGGGGTATCCATTTTGGGGTGCAAGTCTTTATTCATATATGTGCTGTACAAGAAAAATCGCTTTTAAAATGACACAATTACCAAAAAAATGAAAATCGTAATTTTTTCCTTCTGCTTGGCTTAGATTCATTCAAAAACCGTGAAGTCAAAAAAGACATTGTACCCCTAGATAAATTCGTTAAGGGGTCTAGTTTTCAAAATGGGGTCACTTGTGGGCGTTCTCCATCGTTTTGGTCACTCAAGGGCTCTACAAGTGTACAATAGGGCCTAAATCTCATTCAAGCAAAATTTCTGTTCCAAAAGTCACCGGTTGCTCTTTTCATTTTGGGCCGCATTGTGGATTCAGACATAAGATTTGGGCCACAATGGGTATATTTCTGAAAACAGGACAAACAGGGGTATCCATTTTGGGGTGTAAGTCTTTATTCATATATGTGCTGTACAAAGAAAACGCTTTAAAATGACACAATTACCAAAAAAATAAAAATCGTAATTTTTTTCTTCTGCTTGGCTTAGATTCATTCAAAAACCGTGAAGTCAAAAAAGACATTGTACCCCTAGATAAATTCGTTAAGGGGTCTAGTTTTCAAAATGGGGTCACTTGTGGGGGTTCTCTATCGGTTTGGTCACTCAAGGGCTCTACAAGTGTACAATAGGGCCTAAATCTCATTCAAGCAAATTTTCTGTTCCAAAAGTCACCGGTTGCTCTTTTCATTTTGGGCCCCATTGTGCATTCAGACATAAGATTAGGGCCACAATGGGTATATTTCTGAAAACAGGACAAACAGGGGTATCCATTTTGGGGTGCAAGTCTTTATTCATATATGTGCTGTACAAAGAAAACGCTTTTAAAATGACAGAATTACCCAAAAAATGAAAATCGTAATTTTTTTCCTTCTGCTTGGCTTAGATACATTCAAAAACCGTGAAGTCAAAAAAGACATTGTACCCCTAGATAAATTCTTTAAGGGGTCTAGTTTTCAAAATGGGGTCACTTGTGGGGGTTCTCTATCGGTTTGGTCACTCAAGGGCTCTACAAGTGTACAATAGGGCCTAAGTCTCCTTCAAGCAAAATTTCTGTTCCAAAAGTCACCAGTTGCTCATTTCATTTTGGGCCCCATTGTGCATTCAGACGTAAGATTAGGGCCATAATGGGTATATTTCTGAAAACAGGACAAACAGGGGTATCCATTTTGGGGTGCAAGTCTTTATTCATATATGTGCTGTACAAAAAAAATCGCTTTTAAAATGACACAATTACCAAAAAAATGAAAATCGTAATTTTTTTCTTCTGCTTGGCTTAGATTCATTCAAAAACCGTGAAGTCAAAAAAGACATTGTACCCCTAGATAAATTCGTTAAGGGGTCTAGTTTTCAAAATGGGGTCACTTGTGGGCGTTCTCCATCATTTTGGTCACTCAAGGGCTCTACAAGTGTACAATAGGGCCTAAATCTCATTCAAGCAAAATTTCTGTTCCAAAAGTCACCGGTTGCTCTTTTCATTTTGGGCCCAATTGTGGATTCAGACATAAGATTAGGGCCACAATGGGTATATTTCTGAAAACAGGACAAACTGGGGTATCCATTTTGGGGTGTAAGTCTTTATTCATATATGTGCTGTACAAAGAAAACGCTTTTAAAATGACAGAATTACCAAAAAAATGAAAATCGAAATTTTTTCCTTCTGCTTGGCTTAGGTTCATTCAAAAACCGTGAAGTCAAAAAAGACATTGTACCCCTAGATAAATTCGTTAAGGGGTCTAGTTTTCAAAATGGGGTCACTTGTTGGCGTTCTCCATCGTTTTCGTCACTCAAGGGCTCTACAAGTGTACAATGGGGCCTAAATCTCATTCAAGCAAATTTTCTGTTCGAAAAGTCACCGGTTGCTCTTTTCATTTTGGGCCCCATTGTGCATTCAGACATAAGATTAGGGCCACAATGGGTATATTTCTGAAAACAGGACAAACAGGGGTATCCATTTTGGGGTGCAAGTCTTTATTCATATATGTGCTGTACAAGAAAAATCGCTTTTAAAATGACACAATTACCAAAAAAATGAAAATCGTAATTTTTTCCTTCTGCTTGGCTTAGATTCATTCAAAAACCGTGAAGTCAAAAAAGACATTGTACCCCTAGATAAATTCGTTAAGGGGTCTAGTTTTCAAAATGGGGTCACTTGTGGGCGTTCTCCATCGTTTTGGTCACTCAAGGGCTCTACAAGTGTACAATAGGGCCTAAATCTCATTCAAGCAAAATTTCTGTTCCAAAAGTCACCGGTTGCTCTTTTCATTTTGGGCCGCATTGTGGATTCAGACATAAGATTTGGGCCACAATGGGTATATTTCTGAAAACAGGACAAACAGGGGTATCCATTTTGGGGTGTAAGTCTTTATTCATATATGTGCTGTACAAAGAAAACGCTTTAAAATGACACAATTACCAAAAAAATAAAAATCGTAATTTTTTTCTTCTGCTTGGCTTAGATTCATTCAAAAACCGTGAAGTCAAAAAAGACATTGTACCCCTAGATAAATTCGTTAAGGGGTCTAGTTTTCAAAATGGGGTCACTTGTGGGGGTTCTCTATCGGTTTGGTCACTCAAGGGCTCTACAAGTGTACAATAGGGCCTAAATCTCATTCAAGCAAATTTTCTGTTCCAAAAGTCACCGGTTGCTCTTTTCATTTTGGGCCCCATTGTGCATTCAGACATAAGATTAGGGCCACAATGGGTATATTTCTGAAAACAGGACAAACAGGGGTATCCATTTTGGGGTGCAAGTCTTTATTCATATATGTGCTGTACAAAGAAAACGCTTTTAAAATGACAGAATTACCCAAAAAATGAAAATCGTAATTTTTTTCCTTCTGCTTGGCTTAGATACATTCAAAAACCGTGAAGTCAAAAAAGACATTGTACCCCTAGATAAATTCTTTAAGGGGTCTAGTTTTCAAAATGGGGTCACTTGTGGGGGTTCTCTATCGGTTTGGTCACTCAAGGGCTCTACAAGTGTACAATAGGGCCTAAGTCTCCTTCAAGCTAAATTTCTGTTCCAAAAGTCACCAGTTGCTCATTTCATTTTGGGCCCCATTGTGCATTCAGACGTAAGATTAGGGCCATAATGGGTATATTTCTGAAAACAGGACAAACAGGGGTATCCATTTTGGGGTGCAAGTCTTTATTCATATATGTGCTGTACAAGAAAAATCGCTTTTAAAATGACACAATTACCAAAAAAATGAAAATCGTAATTTTTTTATTCTGCTTGGCTTAGATTCATTCAAAAACCGTGAAGTCAAAAAAGACATTGTACCCCTAGATAAATTCGTTAAGGGGTCTAGTTTTCAAAATGGGGTCACTTGTGGGGGTTCTCTATCGGTTTGGTCACTCAAGGGCTCTACAAGTGTACAATAGGGCCTAAATCTCATTCAAGCAAAATTTCTGTTCCAAAAGTCACCGGTTGCTCTTTTCATTTTGGGCCGCATTGTGGATTCAGACATAAGATTTGGGCCACAATGGGTATATTTCTTAAAACAGAACAAACAGGGGTATCCATTTTGGGGTGTAAGTCTTTATTCATATATGTGCTGTACAAAAAAAATCGCTTTTAAAATGACACAATTACCAAAAAAATGAAAATCGTAATTTTTTTCTTCTGCTTGGCTTAGATTCATTCAAAAACCGTGAAGTCAAAAAAGACATTGTACCCCTAGATAAATTCGTTAAGGGGTCTAGTTTTCAAAATGGGGTCACTTGTGGGCGTTCTCCATCATTTTGGTCACTCAAGGGCTCTACAAGTGTACAATAGGGCCTAAATCTCATTCAAGCAAAATTTCTGTTCCAAAAGTCACCGGTTGCTCTTTTCATTTTGGGCCCAATTGTGGATTCAGACATAAGATTAGGGCCACAATGGGTATATTTCTGAAAACAGGACAAACAGGGGTATCCATTTTGGGGTGTAAGTCTTTATTCATATATGTGCTGTACAAAGAAAACGCTTTTAAAATGACAGAATTACCAAAAAAATGAAAATCGAAATTTTTTCCTTCTGCTTGGCTTAGATTCATTCAAAAACCGTGAAGTCAAAAAAGACATTGTACCCCTAGATAAATTCGTTAAGGGGTCTAGTTTTCAAAATGGGGTCACTTGTGGGCGTTCTCCATCATTTTGGTCACTCAAGGGCTCTACAAGTGTACAATAGGGCCTAAATCTCATTCAAGCAAATTTTCTGTTCGAAAAGTCACCGGTTGCTCTTTTCATTTTGGGCCCCATTGTGCATTCAGACATATGATTAGGGCCACAATGGGTATATTTCTGAAAACAGGACTAACTGGGGTATCCATTTTGGGGTGCAAGTCTTTATTCATATATGTGCTGTACAAAGAAAACGCTTTTAAAATGACAGAATTACCCAAAAAATGAAAATCGTAATTTTTTTCCTTCTGCTTGGCTTAGATTCATTCAAAAACCGTGAAGTTAAAAAAGACATTGTACCCCTAGATAAATTCTTTAAGGGGTCTAGTTTTCAAAATGGGGTCACTTGTGGGGGTTCTCTATCGGTTTGGTCACTCAAGGGCTCTACAAGTGTACAATAGGGCCTAAGTCTCCTTCAAGCAAAATTTCTGTTCCAAAAGTCACTAGTTGCTCTTTTCATTTTTGGCCCCATTGTGCATTCAGACGTAAGATTAGGGCCATAATGGGTATATTTCTGAAAACAGGACAAACAGGGGTATCCATTTTGGGGTGCAAGTCTTTATTCATATATGTGCTGTACAAAAAAAAATCGCTTTTAAAATGACACAATTACCAAAAAAATGAAAATCGTAATTTTTTTCTTCTGCTTGGCTTAGATTCATTCAAAAACCGTGAAGTCAAAAAAGACATTGTACCCCTAGATAAATTCGTTAAGGGGTCTAGTTTTCAAAATGGGGTCACTTGTGGGCGTTCTCCATCATTTTGGTCACTCAAGGGCTCTACAAGTGTACAATAGGGCCTAAATCTCATTCAAGCAAAATTTCTGTTCCAAAAGTCACCGGTTGCTCTTTTCATTTTGGGCCCAATTGTGGATTCAGACATAAGATTAGGGCCACAATGGGTATATTTCTGAAAACAGGACAAACTGGGGTATCCATTTTGGGGTGTAAGTCTTTATTCATATATGTGCTGTACAAAGAAAACGCTTTTAAAATGACAGAATTACCAAAAAAATGAAAATCGAAATTTTTTCCTTCTGCTTGGCTTAGGTTCATTCAAAAACCGTGAAGTCAAAAAAGACATTGTACCCCTAGATAAATTCGTTAAGGGGTCTAGTTTTCAAAATGGGGTCACTTGTTGGCGTTCTCCATCGTTTTCGTCACTCAAGGGCTCTACAAGTGTACAATGGGGCCTAAATCTCATTCAAGCAAATTTTCTGTTCGAAAAGTCACCGGTTGCTCTTTTCATTTTGGGCCCCATTGTGCATTCAGACATAAGATTAGGGCCACAATGGGTATATTTCTGAAAACAGGACAAACAGGGGTATCCATTTTGGGGTGCAAGTCTTTATTCATATATGTGCTGTACAAGAAAAATCGCTTTTAAAATGACACAATTACCAAAAAAATGAAAATCGTAATTTTTTCCTTCTGCTTGGCTTAGATTCATTCAAAAACCGTGAAGTCAAAAAAGACATTGTACCCCTAGATAAATTCGTTAAGGGGTCTAGTTTTCAAAATGGGGTCACTTGTGGGCGTTCTCCATCGTTTTGGTCACTCAAGGGCTCTACAAGTGTACAATAGGGCCTAAATCTCATTCAAGCAAAATTTCTGTTCCAAAAGTCACCGGTTGCTCTTTTCATTTTGGGCCGCATTGTGGATTCAGACATAAGATTTGGGCCACAATGGGTATATTTCTGAAAACAGGACAAACAGGGGTATCCATTTTGGGGTGTAAGTCTTTATTCATATATGTGCTGTACAAAGAAAACGCTTTAAAATGACACAATTACCAAAAAAATAAAAATCGTAATTTTTTTCTTCTGCTTGGCTTAGATTCATTCAAAAACCGTGAAGTCAAAAAAGACATTGTACCCCTAGATAAATTCGTTAAGGGGTCTAGTTTTCAAAATGGGGTCACTTGTGGGGGTTCTCTATCGGTTTGGTCACTCAAGGGCTCTACAAGTGTACAATAGGGCCTAAATCTCATTCAAGCAAATTTTCTGTTCCAAAAGTCACCGGTTGCTCTTTTCATTTTGGGCCCCATTGTGCATTCAGACATAAGATTAGGGCCACAATGGGTATATTTCTGAAAACAGGACAAACAGGGGTATCCATTTTGGGGTGCAAGTCTTTATTCATATATGTGCTGTACAAAGAAAACGCTTTTAAAATGACAGAATTACCCAAAAAATGAAAATCGTAATTTTTTTCCTTCTGCTTGGCTTAGATACATTCAAAAACCGTGAAGTCAAAAAAGACATTGTACCCCTAGATAAATTCTTTAAGGGGTCTAGTTTTCAAAATGGGGTCACTTGTGGGGGTTCTCTATCGGTTTGGTCACTCAAGGGCTCTACAAGTGTACAATAGGGCCTAAGTCTCCTTCAAGCAAAATTTCTGTTCCAAAAGTCACCAGTTGCTCATTTCATTTTGGGCCCCATTGTGCATTCAGACGTAAGATTAGGGCCATAATGGGTATATTTCTGAAAACAGGACAAACAGGGGTATCCATTTTGGGGTGCAAGTCTTTATTCATATATGTGCTGTACAAGAAAAATCGCTTTTAAAATGACACAATTACCAAAAAAATGAAAATCGTAATTTTTTTATTCTGCTTGGCTTAGATTCATTCAAAAACCGTGAAGTCAAAAAAGACATTGTACCCCTAGATAAATTCGTTAAGGGGTCTAGTTTTCAAAATGGGGTCACTTGTGGGGGTTCTCTATCGGTTTGGTCACTCAAGGGCTCTACAAGTGTACAATAGGGCCTAAATCTCATTCAAGCAAAATTTCTGTTCCAAAAGTCACCGGTTGCTCTTTTCATTTTGGGCCGCATTGTGGATTCAGACATAAGATTTGGGCCACAATGGGTATATTTCTTAAAACAGGACAAACAGGGGTATCCATTTTGGGGTGTAAGTCTTTATTCATATATATGCTGTACAAAGAAAACGCTTTTAAAATGACAGAATTACCAAAAAAATGAAAATCGAAATTTTTTCCTTCTGCTTGGCTTAGATTCATTCAAAAACCGTGAAGTCAAAAAAGACATTGTACCCCTAGATAAATTCGTTAAGGGGTCTAGTTTTCAAAATGGGGTCACTTGTGGGCGTTCTCCATCGTTTTGGTCACTCAAGGGCTCTACAAGTGTACATTAGGGCCTAAATCTCATTCAAGCAAATTTTCTGTTCGAAAAGTCACCGGTTGCTCTTTTCATTTTGGGCCCCATTGTGCATTCAGACATATGATTAGGGCCACAATGGGTATATTTCTGAAAACAGGACAAACTGGGGTATCCATTTTGGGGTGCAAGTCTTTATTCATATATGTGCTGTACAAAGAAAACGCTTTTAAAATGACAGAATTACCCAAAAAATGAAAATCGTAATTTTTTTCCTTCTGCTTGGCTTAGATTCATTCAAAAACCGTGAAGTCAAAAAAGACATTGTACCCCTAGATAAATTCTTTAAGGGGTCTAGTTTTCAAAATGGGGTCACTTGTGGGGGTTCTCTATCGGTTTGGTCACTCAAGGGCTCTACAAGTGTACAATAGGGCCTAAGTCTCCTTCAAGCAAAATTTCTGTTCCAAAAGTCACTAGTTGCTCTTTTCATTTTTGGCCCCATTGTGCATTCAGACGTAAGATTACGGCCATAATGGGTATATTTCTGAAAACAGGACAAACAGGGGTATCCATTTTGGGGTGCAAGTCTTTATTCATATATGTGCTGTACAAAAAAAATTGCTTTTAAAATGACACAATTACCAAAAAAATGAAAATCGTAATTTTTTTCTTCTGCTTGGCTTAGATTCATTCAAAAACCGTGAAGTCAAAAAAGACATTGTACCCCTAGATAAATTCGTTAAGGGGTCTAGTTTTCAAAATGGGGTCACTTGTGGGCGTTCTCCATCGTTTTGGTCACTCAAGGGCTCTACAAGTGTACAATAGGGCCTAAATCTCATTCAAGCAAAATTTCTGTTCCAAAAGTCACCGGTTGCTCTTTTCATTTTGGGCCCCATTGTGCATTCAGACATAAGATTAGGGCCACAATGGGTATATTTCTGAAAACAGGACAAACAGGGGTATCCATTTTGGGGTGCAAGTCTTTATTCATATATGTGCTGTACAAGAAAAATCGCTTTTAAAATGACACAATTACCAAAAAAATGAAAATCGTAATTTTTTTCTTCTGCTTGGCTTAGATTCATTCAAAAACCGTGAAGTCAAAAAAGACATTGTACCCCTAGATAAATTCGTTAAGGGGTCTAGTTTTCAAAATGGGGTCACTTGTGGGCGTTCTCCATCGTTTTCGTCACTCAAGGGCTCTACAAGTGTACAATAGGGCCTAAATCTCATTCAAGCAAAATTTCTGTTCCAAAAGTCACCGGTTGCTCTTTTCATTTTGGGCCGCATTGTGGATTCAGACATAAGATTTGGGCCACAATGGGTATATTTCTGAAAACAGGACAAACAGGGGTATCCATTTTGCGGTGTAAGTCTTTATTCATATATGTGCTGTACAAAGAAAACGCTTTTAAAATGACAGAATTACCAAAAAAATGAAAATCGAAATTTTTTCCTTCTGCTTGGCTTAGATTCATTCAAAAACCGTGAAGTCAAAAAAGACATTGTACCCCTAGATAAACTCGTTAAGGGGTCTAGTTTTCAAAATGGGGTCACTTGTGGGCGTTCTCCATCGTTTTGGTCACTCAAGGGCTCTACAAGTGTACAATAGGGCCTAAATCTCATTCAAGCAAATTTTCTGTTCGAAAAGTCACCGGTTGCTCTTTTCATTTTGGGCCCCATTGTGCATTCAGACATATGATTAGGGCCACAATGGGTATATTTCTGAAAACAGGACAAACTGGGGTATCCATTTTGGGGTGCAAGTCTTTATTCATATATGTGCTGTACAAAGAAAACGCTTTTAAAATGACAGAATTACCCAAAAAATGAAAATCGTAATTTTTTTCCTTCTGCTTGGCTTAGATTCATTCAAAAACCGTGAAGTTAAAAAAGACATTGTACCCCTAGATAAATTCTTTAAGGGGTCTAGTTTTCAAAATGGGGTCACTTGGGGGGGGGGGGGGGGGGTGGGGGGGGGGGGGGGGTGGGGGTTACAAGTGTACAATAGGGCCTCAGTCTCCTTCAAGCAAAATTCTTTTCATAAGTCCACTGTTGCACTTTCATTGACGTAAGATTAGGGCCATAATGGGTATATTTCTGAAAACAGGACAAACAGGGGTATCCATTTTGGGGTGCAAGTCTTTATTCATATATGTGCTGTACAAAAAAAATCGCTTTTAAAATGACAGAATTACCAAAAAAATGAAAATCGTAATTTTTTTCTTCTGCTTGGCTTAGATTCATTCAAAAACCGTGAAGTCAAAAAAGACATTGTACCCCTAGATAAATTCGTTAAGGGGTCTAGTTTTCAAAATGGGGTCACTTGTGGGCGTTCTCCATCATTTTGGTCACTCAAGGGCTCTACAAGTGTACAATAGGGCCTAAATCTCATTCAAGCAAAATTTCTGTTCCAAAAGTCACCGGTTGCTCTTTTCATTTTGGGCCCAATTGTGGATTCAGAAATAAGATTAGGGCCACAATGGGTATATTTCTGAAAACAGGACAAACAGGGGTATCCATTTTGGGGTGTAAGTCTTTATTCATATATGTGCTGTACAAAGAAAACGCTTTTAAAATGACAGAATTACCAAAAAAATGAAAATCAAAATTTTTTCCTTCTGCTTGGCTTAGATTCATTCAAAAACCGTGAAGTCAAAAAAGACATTGTACCCCTAGATAAATTCGTTAAGGGGTCTAGTTTTCAAAATGGGGTCACTTGTGGGCGTTCTCCATCGTTTTGGTCACTCAAGGGCTCTACAAGTGTACAATGGGGCCTAAATCTCATTCAAGCAAATTTTCTGTTCGAAAAGTCACCGGTTGCTCTTTTCATTTTGGGCCCCATTGTGCATTCAGACATAAGATTAGGGCCACAATGGGTATATTTCTGAAAACAGGACAAACAGGGGTATCCATTTTGGGGTGCAAGTCTTTATTCATATATGTGCTGTACAAAGAAAACGCTTTTAAAATGACAGAATTACCCAAAAAATGAAAATCGTAATTTTTTTCCTTCTGCTTGGCTTAGATTCATTCAAAAACCGTGAAGTCAAAAAAGACATTGTACCCCTAGATAAATTCTTTAAGGGGTCTAGTTTTCAAAATGGGGTCACTTGTGGGGGTTCTCTATTGGTTTGGTCACTCAAGAGCTCTACAAGTGTACAATAGGGCCTAAGTCTCCTTCAAGCAAAATTTCTGTTCCAAAAGTCACTAGTTGCTCTTTTCATTTTTGTCCCCATTGTGCATTCAGACGTAAGATTAGTGCCATAATGGTTATATTTCTGAAAACAGGACAAACAGGGGTATCCATTTTGGGGTGCAAGTCTTTATTCATATATGTGCTGTACAAAGAAAACGCTTTTAAAATGACAGAATTACCCAAAAAATGAAAATCGTAATTTTTTTCTTCTGCTTGGCTTAGATTCATTCAAAAACCGTGAAGTCAAAAAAGACATTGTACCCCTAGATAAATTCGTTAAGGGGTCTAGTTTTCAAAATGGGGTCACTTGTGGGCGTTCTCCATCATTTTGGTCACTCAAGGGCTCTACAAGTGTACAATAGGGCCTAAATCTCATTCAAGCAAAATTTCTGTTCCAAAAGTCACCGGTTGCTCTTTTCATTTTGGGCCCAATTGTGGATTCAGAAATAAGATTAGGGCCACAATGGGTATATTTCTGAAAACAGGACAAACAGGGGTATCCATTTTGGGGTGTAAGTCTTTATTCATATATGTGCTGTACAAAGAAAACGCTTTTAAAATGACAGAATTACCAAAAAAATGAAAATCAAAATTTTTTCCTTCTGCTTGGCTTAGATTCATTCAAAAACCGTGAAGTCAAAAAAGACATTGTACCCCTAGATAAATTCGTTAAGGGGTCTAGTTTTCAAAATGGGGTCACTTGTGGGCGTTCTCCATCGTTTTGGTCACTCAAGGGCTCTACAAGTGTACAATGGGGCCTAAATCTCATTCAAGCAAATTTTCTGTTCGAAAAGTCACCGGTTGCTCTTTTCATTTTGGGCCCCATTGTGCATTCAGACATAAGATTAGGGCCACAATGGGTATATTTCTGAAAACAGGACAAACAGGGGTATCCATTTTGGGGTGCAAGTCTTTATTCATATATGTGCTGTACAAAGAAAACGCTTTTAAAATGACAGAATTACCCAAAAAATG
Source organism: Eleutherodactylus coqui (assembly GCF_035609145.1). Lineage (NCBI taxonomy): Eukaryota > Metazoa > Chordata > Amphibia > Anura > Eleutherodactylidae > Eleutherodactylus > Eleutherodactylus coqui. Next base: position 118,554,285 of record NC_089839.1, on the reverse strand, counting down.
AAAATCGTAATTTTTTTCCTTCTGCTTGGCTTAGATTCATTCAAAAACCGTGAAGTCAAAAAAGACATTGTACCCCTAGATAAATTCTTTAAGGGGTCTAGTTTTCAAAATGGGGTCACTTGTGGGGGTTCTCTATTGGTTTGGTCACTCAAGAGCTCTACAAGTGTACAATAGGGCCTAAGTCTCCTTCAAGCAAAATTTCTGTTCCAAAAGTCACTAGTTGCTCTTTTCATTTTTGTCCCCATTGTGCATTCAGACGTAAGATTAGTGCCATAATGGTTATATTTCTGAAAACAGGACAAACAGGGGTATCCATTTTGGGGTGCAAGTCTTTATTCATATATGTGCTGTACAAGAAAAATCGCTTTTAAAATGACAGAATTACCAAAAAAATGAAAATCGAAATTTTTTCCTTCTGCTTGGCTTAGATTCATTCAAAAACCGTGAAGTCAAAAAAGACATTGTACCCCTAGATAAATTCGTTAAGGGGTCTAGTTTTCAAAATGGGGTCACTTGTGGGCGTTCTCCATCGTTTTGGTCACTCAAGGGCTCTACAAGTGTACATTAGGGCCTAAATCTCATTCAAGCAAATTTTCTGTTCGAAAAGTCACCGGTTGCTCTTTTCATTTTGGGCCCCATTGTGCATTCAGACATATGATTAGGGCCACAATGGGTATATTTCTGAAAACAGAACAAACTGGGGTATCCATTTTGGGGTGCAAGTCTTTATTCATATATGTGCTGTACAAAGAAAACGCTTTTAAAATGACAGAATTACCCAAAAAATGAAAATCGTAATTTTTTTCCTTCTGCTTGGCTTAGATTCATTCAAAAACCGTGAAGTCAAAAAAGACATTGTACCCCTAGATAAATTCTTTAAGGGGTCTAGTTTTCAAAATGGGGTCACTTGTGGGGGTTCTCTATCGGTTTGGTCACTCAAGGGCTCTACAAGTGTACAATAGGGCCTAAGTCTCCTTCAAGCAAAATTTCTGTTCCAAAAGTCACTAGTTGCTCTTTTCATTTTTGGCCCCATTGTGCATTCAGACGTAAGATTACGGCCATAATGGGTATATTTCTGAAAACAGGACAAACAGGGGTATCCATTTTGGGGTGCAAGTCTTTATTCATATATGTGCTGTACAAAAAAAATTGCTTTTAAAATGACACAATTACCAAAAAAATGAAAATCGTAATTTTTTTCTTCTGCTTGGCTTAGATTCATTCAAAAACCGTGAAGTCAAAAAAGACATTGTACCCCTAGATAAATTCGTTAAGGGGTCTAGTTTTCAAAATGGGGTCACTTGTGGGCGTTCTCCATCGTTTTGGTCACTCAAGGGCTCTACAAGTGTACAATAGGGCCTAAATCTCATTCAAGCAAAATTTCTGTTCCAAAAGTCACCGGTTGCTCTTTTCATTTTGGGCCCCATTGTGCATTCAGACATAAGATTAGGGCCACAATGGGTATATTTCTGAAAACAGGACAAACAGGGGTATCCATTTTGGGGTGCAAGTCTTTATTCATATATGTGCTGTACAAGAAAAATCGCTTTTAAAATGACACAATTACCAAAAAAATGAAAATCGTAATTTTTTTCTTCTGCTTGGCTTAGATTCATTCAAAAACCGTGAAGTCAAAAAAGACATTGTACCCCTAGATAAATTCGTTAAGGGGTCTAGTTTTCAAAATGGGGTCACTTGTGGGCGTTCTCCATCGTTTTCGTCACTCAAGGGCTCTACAAGTGTACAATAGGGCCTAAATCTCATTCAAGCAAAATTTCTGTTCCAAAAGTCACCGGTTGCTCTTTTCATTTTGGGCCGCATTGTGGATTCAGACATAAGATTTGGGCCACAATGGGTATATTTCTGAAAACAGGACAAACAGGGGTATCCATTTTGCGGTGTAAGTCTTTATTCATATATGTGCTGTACAAAGAAAACGCTTTTAAAATGACAGAATTACCAAAAAAATGAAAATCGAAATTTTTTCCTTCTGCTTGGCTTAGATTCATTCAAAAACCGTGAAGTCAAAAAAGACATTGTACCCCTAGATAAACTCGTTAAGGGGTCTAGTTTTCAAAATGGGGTCACTTGTGGGCGTTCTCCATCGTTTTGGTCACTCAAGGGCTCTACAAGTGTACAATAGGGCCTAAATCTCATTCAAGCAAATTTTCTGTTCGAAAAGTCACCGGTTGCTCTTTTCATTTTGGGCCCCATTGTGCATTCAGACATATGATTAGGGCCACAATGGGTATATTTCTGAAAACAGGACAAACTGGGGTATCCATTTTGGGGTGCAAGTCTTTATTCATATATGTGCTGTACAAAGAAAACGCTTTTAAAATGACAGAATTACCCAAAAAATGAAAATCGTAATTTTTTTCCTTCTGCTTGGCTTAGATTCATTCAAAAACCGTGAAGTTAAAAAAGACATTGTACCCCTAGATAAATTCTTTAAGGGGTCTAGTTTTCAAAATGGGGTCACTTGTGGGGGTTCTCTATCGGTTTGGTCACTCAAGGGCTCTACAAGTGTACAATAGGGCCTAAGTCTCCTTCAAGCAAAATTTCTGTTCCAAAAGTCACTAGTTGCTCTTTTCATTTTTGGCCCCACTGTGCATTCAGACGTAAGATTAGGGCCATAATGGGTATATTTCTGAAAACAGGACAAACAGGGGTATCCATTTTGGGGTGCAAGTCTTTATTCATATATGTGCTGTACAAAAAAAATCGCTTTTAAAATGACAGAATTACCAAAAAAATGAAAATCGTAATTTTTTTCTTCTGCTTGGCTTAGATTCATTCAAAAACCGTGAAGTCAAAAAAGACATTGTACCCCTAGATAAATTCGTTAAGGGGTCTAGTTTTCAAAATGGGGTCACTTGTGGGCGTTCTCCATCATTTTGGTCACTCAAGGGCTCTACAAGTGTACAATAGGGCCTAAATCTCATTCAAGCAAAATTTCTGTTCCAAAAGTCACCGGTTGCTCTTTTCATTTTGGGCCCAATTGTGGATTCAGAAATAAGATTAGGGCCACAATGGGTATATTTCTGAAAACAGGACAAACAGGGGTATCCATTTTGGGGTGTAAGTCTTTATTCATATATGTGCTGTACAAAGAAAACGCTTTTAAAATGACAGAATTACCAAAAAAATGAAAATCAAAATTTTTTCCTTCTGCTTGGCTTAGATTCATTCAAAAACCGTGAAGTCAAAAAAGACATTGTACCCCTAGATAAATTCGTTAAGGGGTCTAGTTTTCAAAATGGGGTCACTTGTGGGCGTTCTCCATCGTTTTGGTCACTCAAGGGCTCTACAAGTGTACAATGGGGCCTAAATCTCATTCAAGCAAATTTTCTGTTCGAAAAGTCATTTTCTGTTCGAAAAGTCACCGGTTGCTCTTTTCATTTTGGGCCCCATTGTGCATTCAGACATAAGATTAGGGCCACAATGGGTATATTTCTGAAAACAGGACAAACAGGGGTATCCATTTTGGGGTGCAAGTCTTTATTCATATATGTGCTGTACAAAGAAAACGCTTTTAAAATGACAGAATTACCCAAAAAATGAAAATCGTAATTTTTTTCCTTCTGCTTGGCTTAGATTCATTCAAAAACCGTGAAGTCAAAAAAGACATTGTACCCCTAGATAAATTCTTTAAGGGGTCTAGTTTTCAAAATGGGGTCACTTGTGGGGGTTCTCTATTGGTTTGGTCACTCAAGAGCTCTACAAGTGTACAATAGGGCCTAAGTCTCCTTCAAGCAAAATTTCTGTTCCAAAAGTCACTAGTTGCTCTTTTCATTTTTGTCCCCATTGTGCATTCAGACGTAAGATTAGTGCCATAATGGTTATATTTCTGAAAACAGGACAAACAGGGGTATCCATTTTGGGGTGCAAGTCTTTATTCATATATGTGCTGTACAAGAAAAATCGCTTTTAAAATGACACAATTACCAAAAAAATGAAAATCGTAATTTTTTTCTTCTGCTTGGCTTAGATTCATTCAAAAACCGTGAAGTCAAAAAAGACATTGTACCCCTAGATAAATTCGTTAAGGGGTCTAGTTTTCAAAATGGGGTCACTTGTGGGCGTTCTCCATCATTTTGGTCACTCAAGGGCTCTACAAGTGTACAATAGGGCCTAAATCTCATTCAAGCAAAATTTCTGTTCCAAAAGTCACCGGTTGCTCTTTTCATTTTGGGCCCAATTGTGGATTCAGATATAAGATTAGGGCCACAATGGGTATATTTCTGAAAACAGGACAAACAGGGGTATCCATTTTGGGGTGTAAGTCTTTATTCATATATGTGCTGTACAAAGAAAACGCTTTTAAAATGACAGAATTACCAAAAAAATGAAAATCGAAATTTTTTCCTTCTGCTTGGCTTAGATTCATTCAAAAACCGTGAAGTCAAAAAAGACATTGTACCCCTAGATAAATTCGTTAAGGGGTCTAGTTTTCAAAATGGGGTCACTTGTGGGCGTTCTCCATCGTTTTGGTCACTCAAGGGCTCTACAAGTGTACAATAGGGCCTAAATCTCATTCAAGCAAAATTTCTGTTCGAAAAGTCACCGGTTGCTCTTTTCATTTTGGGCCCCATTGTGCATTCAGACATAAGATTAGGGCCACAATGGGTATATTTCTGAAAACAGGACAAACAGGGGTATCCATTTTGGGGTGCAAGTCTTTATTCATATATGTGCTGTACAAAGAAAACGCTTTTAAAATGACAGAATTACCCAAAAAATGAAAATCGTAATTTTTTTCCTTCTGCTTGGCTTAGATTCATTCAAAAACCGTGAAGTCAAAAAAGACATTGTACCCCTAGATAAATTCTTTAAGGGGTCTAGTTTTCAAAATGGGGTCACTTGTGGGGGTTCTCTATTGGTTTGGTCACTCAAGAGCTCTACAAGTGTACAATAGGGCCTAAGTCTCCTTCAAGCAAAATTTCTGTTCCAAAAGTCACTAGTTGCTCTTTTCATTTTTGTCCCCATTGTGCATTCAGACGTAAGATTAGTGCCATAATGGTTATATTTCTGAAAACAGGACAAACAGGGGTATCCATTTTGGGGTGCAAGTCTTTATTCATATATGTGCTGTACAAGAAAAATCGCTTTTAAAATGACACAATTACCAAAAAAATGAAAATCGTAATTTTTTTCTTCTGCTTGGCTTAGATTCATTCAAAAACCGTGAAGTCAAAAAAGACATTGTACCCCTAGATAAATTCGTTAAGGGGTCTAGTTTTCAAAATGGGGTCACTTGTGGGCGTTCTCCATCATTTTGGTCACTCAAGGGCTCTACAAGTGTACAATAGGGCCTAAATCTCCTTCAAGCAAAATTTCTGTTCCAAAAGTCACCGGTTGCTCTTTTCATTTTTGTCCCCATTGTGCATTCAGACGTAAGATTAGTGCCATAATGGTTATATTTCTGAAAACAGGACAAACAGGGGTATCCATTTTGGGGTGCAAGTCTTTATTCATATATGTGCTGTACAAGAAAAATCGCTTTTAAAATGACACAATTACCAAAAAAATGAAAATCGTAATTTTTTTCTTCTGCTTGGCTTAGATTCATTCAAAAACCGTGAAGTCAAAAAAGACATTGTACCCCTAGATAAATTCGTTAAGGGGTCTAGTTTTCAAAATGGGGTCACTTGTGGGCGTTCTCCATCATTTTGGTCACTCAAGGGCTCTACAAGTGTACAATAGGGCCTAAATCTCATTCAAGCAAAATTTCTGTTCCAAAAGTCACCGGTTGCTCTTTTCATTTTGGGCCCAATTGTGGATTCAGATATAAGATTAGGGCCACAATGGGTATATTTCTGAAAACAGGACAAACAGGGGTATCCATTTTGGGGTGTAAGTCTTTATTCATATATGTGCTGTACAAAGAAAACGCTTTTAAAATGACAGAATTACCAAAAAAATGAAAATCGAAATTTTTTCCTTCTGCTTGGCTTAGATTCATTCAAAAACCGTGAAGTCAAAAAAGACATTGTACCCCTAGATAAATTCGTTAAGGGGTCTAGTTTTCAAAATGGGGTCACTTGTGGGCGTTCTCCATCGTTTTGGTCACTCAAGGGCTCTACAAGTGTACAATAGGGCCTAAATCTCATTCAAGCAAAATTTCTGTTCGAAAAGTCACCGGTTGCTCTTTTCATTTTGGGCCCCATTGTGCATTCAGACATAAGATTAGGGCCACAATGGGTATATTTCTGAAAACAGGACAAACAGGGGTATCCATTTTGGGGTGCAAGTCTTTATTCATATATGTGCTGTACAAAGAAAACGCTTTTAAAATGACAGAATTACCCAAAAAATGAAAATCGTAATTTTTTTCCTTCTGCTTGGCTTAGATTCATTCAAAAACCGTGAAGTCAAAAAAGACATTGTACCCCTAGATAAATTCTTTAAGGGGTCTAGTTTTCAAAATGGGGTCACTTGTGGGGGTTCTCTATTGGTTTGGTCACTCAAGAGCTCTACAAGTGTACAATAGGGCCTAAGTCTCCTTCAAGCAAAATTTCTGTTCCAAAAGTCACTAGTTGCTCTTTTCATTTTTGTCCCCATTGTGCATTCAGACGTAAGATTAGTGCCATAATGGTTATATTTCTGAAAACAGGACAAACAGGGGTATCCATTTTGGGGTGCAAGTCTTTATTCATATATGTGCTGTACAAGAAAAATCGCTTTTAAAATGACACAATTACCAAAAAAATGAAAATCGTAATTTTTTTCTTCTGCTTGGCTTAGATTCATTCAAAAACCGTGAAGTCAAAAAAGACATTGTACCCCTAGATAAATTCGTTAAGGGGTCTAGTTTTCAAAATGGGGTCACTTGTGGGCGTTCTCCATCATTTTGGTCACTCAAGGGCTCTACAAGTGTACAATAGGGCCTAAATCTCATTCAAGCAAAATTTCTGTTCCAAAAGTCACCGGTTGCTCTTTTCATTTTGGGCCCAATTGTGGATTCAGACATAAGATTAGGGCCACAATGGGTATATTTCTGAAAACAGGACAAACAGGGGTATCCATTTTGGGGTGTAAGTCTTTATTCATATATGTGCTGTACAAAGAAAACGCTTTTAAAATGACAGAATTACCAAAAAAATGAAAATCGAAATTTTTTCCTTCTGCTTGGCTTAGATTCATTCAAAAACCGTGAAGTCAAAAAAGACATTGTACCCCTAGATAAATTCGTTAAGGGGTCTAGTTTTCAAAATGGGGTCACTTGTGGGCGTTCTCCATCGTTTTGGTCACTCAAGGGCTCTACAAGTGTACAATAGGGCCTAAATCTCATTCAAGCAAAATTTCTGTTCGAAAAGTCACCGGTTGCTCTTTTCATTTTGGGCCCCATTGTGCATTCAGACATAAGATTAGGGCCACAATGGGTATATTTCTGAAAACAGGACAAACAGGGGTATCCATTTTGGGGTGCAAGTCTTTATTCATATATGTGCTGTACAAAGAAAACGCTTTTAAAATGACAGAATTACCCAAAAAATGAAAATCGTAATTTTTTTCCTTCTGCTTGGCTTAGATTCATTCAAAAACCGTGAAGTCAAAAAAGACATTGTACCCCTAGATAAATTCTTTAAGGGGTCTAGTTTTCAAAATGGGGTCACTTGTGGGGGTTCTCTATCGGTTTGGTCACTCAAGGGCTCTACAAGTGTACAATAGGGCCTAAGTCTCCTTCAAGCAAAATTTCTGTTCCAAAAGTCACCAGTTGCTCTTTTCATTTTTGGCCCCATTGTGCATTCAGACGTAAGATTTGGGCCATAATGGGTATATTTCTGAAAACAGGACAAACAGGGGTATCCATTTTGGGGTGCAAGTCTTTATTCATATATGTGCTGTACAAGAAAAATCGCTTTTAAAATGACACAATTACCAAAAAAATGAAAATCGTAATTTTTTTATTCTGCTTGGCTTAGATTCATTCAAAAACCGTGAAGTCAAAAAAGACATTGTACCCCTAGATAAATTCGTTAAGGGGTCTAGTTTTCAAAATGGGGTCACTTGTGGGCGTTCTCCATCGTTTTGGTCACTCAAGGGCTCTACAAGTGTACAATAGGGCCTAAATCTCATTCAAGCAAAATTTCTGTTCCAAAAGTCACCGGTTGCTCTTTTCATTTTGGGCCGCATTGTGGATTCAGACATAAGGTTTGGGCCACAATGGGTATATTTCTGAAAACAGGACAAACAGGGGTATCCATTTTGGGGTGTAAGTCTTTATTCATATATGTGCTGTACAAAGAAAACGCTTTTAAAATGACAGAATTACCAAAAAAATGAAAATCGAAATTTTTTCCTTCTGCTTGGCTTAGATTCATTCAAAAACCGTGAAGTCAAAAAAGACATTGTACCCCTAGATAAATTCGTTAAGGGGTCTAGTTTTCAAAATGTGTTCACTTGTGGGCGTTCTCCATCGTTTTGGTCACTCAAGGGCTCTACAAGTGTACAATAGGGCCTAAATCTCATTCAAGCAAATTTTCTGTTCGAAAAGTCACCGGTTGCTCTTTTCATTTTGGGCCCCATTGTGCATTCAGACATATGATTAGGGCCACAATGGGTATATTTCTGAAAACAGGACAAACTGGGGTATCCATTTTGGGGTGCAAGTCTTTATTCATATATGTGCTGTACAAAGAAAACGCTTTTAAAATGACAGAATTACCCAAAAAATGAAAATCGTAATTTTTTTCCTTCTGCTTGGCTTAGATTCATTCAAAAACCGTGAAGTCAAAAAAGACATTGTACCCCTAGATAAATTCGTTAAGGGGTCTAGTTTTCAAAATGGGGTCACTTGTGGGCGTTCTCCATCATTTTGGTCACTCAAGGGCTCTACAAGTGTACAATAGGGCCTAAATCTCATTCAAGCAAAATTTCTGTTCCAAAAGTCACCGGTTGCTCTTTTCATTTTGGGCCCCATTGTGCATTCAGACATAAGATTAGGGCCACAATGGGTATATTTCTGAAAACAGGACAAACAGGGGTATCCATTTTGGGGTGCAAGTCTTTATTCATATATGTGCTGTACAAAGAAAACGCTTTTAAAATGACAGAATTACCCAAAAAATGAAAATCGTAATTTTTTATTTCTTCTGCTTGGCTTAGATTCATTCAAAAACCGTGAAGTCAAAAAAGACATTGTACCCCTAGATAAATTCTTTAAGGGATCTAGTTTTCAAAATGGGGTCACTTGTGGGGGTTCTCTATCGGTTTGGTCACTCAAGGGCTCTACAAGTTTACAATAGGGCCTAAGTCTCCAAGCAAAATTTCTGTTCCAAAAGTCACCAGTTGCTCTTTTCATTTTTGGCCCCATTATGCATTCAGACGTAAGATTAGGGCCATAATAGGTATATTTCTGAAAACAGGACAAACAGGGGTATCCATTTTGGGGTGCAAGTCTTTATTCATATATGTGCTGTACAAGAAAAATCGCTTTTAAAATGACACAATTACCAAAAAAATGAAAATCGTAATTTTTTTCTTCTGCTTGGCTTAGATTCATTCAAAAACCGTGAAGTCAAAAAAGACATTGTACCCCTAGATAAATTCGTTAAGGGGTCTAGTTTTCAAAATGGGGTCACTTGTGGGCGTTCTCCATCATTTTGGACACTCAAGGGCTCTACAAGTGTATAATAGGGCCTAAATCTCATTCAAGCAAAATTTCTGTTCCAAAAGTCACCGGTTGCTCTTTTCATTTTGGGCCCAATTGTGGATTCAGACATAAGATTAGGGCCACAATGGGTATATTTCTGAAAACAGGACAAACAGGGGTATCCATTTTGGGGTGTAAGTCTTTATTCATATATGTGCTGTACAAAGAAAACGCTTTTAAAATGACAGAATTACCAAAAAAATGAAAATAAAAATTTTTTCCTTCTGCTTGGCTTAGATTCATTCAAAAACCGTGAAGTCAAAAAAGACATTGTACCCCTAGATAAATTCGTTAAGGGGTCTAGTTTTCAAAATGGGGTCACTTGTGGGCGTTCTCCATCGTTTTGGTCACTCAAGGGCTCTACAAGTGTACAATAGGGCCTAAATCTCATTCAAGCAAAATTTCTGTTCCAAAAGTCACCGGTTGCTCTTTTCATTTTGGGCCCCATTGTGCATTCAGACATAAGATTAGGGCCACAATGGGTATATTTCTGAAAACAGGACAAACAGGGGTATCCATTTTGGGGTGCAAGTCTTTATTCATATATGTGCTGTACAAGAAAAATCGCTTTTAAAATGACACAATTACCAAAAAAATGAAAATCGTAATTTTTTTCTTCTGCTTGGCTTAGATTCATTCAAAAACCGTGAAGTCAAAAAAGACATTGTACCCCTAGATAAATTCGTTAAGGGGTCTAGTTTTCAAAATGGGGTCACTTGTGGGCGTTCTCCATCGTTTTCGTCACTCAAGGGCTCTACAAGTGTACAATAGGGCCTAAATCTCATTCAAGCAAAATTTCTGTTCCAAAAGTCACCGGTTGCTCTTTTCATTTTGGGCCGCATTGTGGATTCAGACATAAGATTTGGGCCACAATGGGTATATTTCTGAAAACAGGACAAACAGGGGTATCCATTTTGCGGTGTAAGTCTTTATTCATATATGTGCTGTACAAAGAAAACGCTTTTAAAATGACAGAATTACCAAAAAAATGAAAATCGAAATTTTTTCCTTCTGCTTGGCTTAGATTCATTCAAAAACCGTGAAGTCAAAAAAGACATTGTACCCCTAGATAAACTCGTTAAGGGGTCTAGTTTTCAAAATGGGGTCACTTGTGGGCGTTCTCCATCGTTTTGGTCACTCAAGGGCTCTACAAGTGTACAATAGGGCCTAAATCTCATTCAAGCAAATTTTCTGTTCGAAAAGTCACCGGTTGCTCTTTTCATTTTGGGCCCCATTGTGCATTCAGACATATGATTAGGGCCACAATGGGTATATTTCTGAAAACAGGACAAACTGGGGTATCCATTTTGGGGTGCAAGTCTTTATTCATATATGTGCTGTACAAAGAAAACGCTTTTAAAATGACAGAATTACCCAAAAAATGAAAATCGTAATTTTTTTCCTTCTGCTTGGCTTAGATTCATTCAAAAACCGTGAAGTTAAAAAAGACATTGTACCCCTAGATAAATTCTTTAAGGGGTCTAGTTTTCAAAATGGGGTCACTTGTGGGGGTTCTCTATCGGTTTGGTCACTCAAGGGCTCTACAAGTGTACAATAGGGCCTAAGTCTCCTTCAAGCAAAATTTCTGTTCCAAAAGTCACTAGTTGCTCTTTTCATTTTTGGCCCCATTGTGCATTCAGACGTAAGATTAGGGCCATAATGGGTATATTTCTGAAAACAGGACAAACAGGGGTATCCATTTTGGGGTGCAAGTCTTTATTCATATATGTGCTGTACAAAAAAAATCGCTTTTAAAATGACAGAATTACCAAAAAAATGAAAATCGTAATTTTTTTCTTCTGCTTGGCTTAGATTCATTCAAAAACCGTGAAGTCAAAAAAGACATTGTACCCCTAGATAAATTCGTTAAGGGGTCTAGTTTTCAAAATGGGGTCACTTGTGGGCGTTCTCCATCATTTTGGTCACTCAAGGGCTCTACAAGTGTACAATAGGGCCTAAATCTCATTCAAGCAAAATTTCTGTTCCAAAAGTCACCGGTTGCTCTTTTCATTTTGGGCCCAATTGTGGATTCAGAAATAAGATTAGGGCCACAATGGGTATATTTCTGAAAACAGGACAAACAGGGGTATCCATTTTGGGGTGTAAGTCTTTATTCATATATGTGCTGTACAAAGAAAACGCTTTTAAAATGACAGAATTACCAAAAAAATGAAAATCAAAATTTTTTCCTTCTGCTTGGCTTAGATTCATTCAAAAACCGTGAAGTCAAAAAAGACATTGTACCCCTAGATAAATTCGTTAAGGGGTCTAGTTTTCAAAATGGGGTCACTTGTGGGCGTTCTCCATCGTTTTGGTCACTCAAGGGCTCTACAAGTGTACAATGGGGCCTAAATCTCATTCAAGCAAATTTTCTGTTCGAAAAGTCACCGGTTGCTCTTTTCATTTTGGGCCCCATTGTGCATTCAGACATAAGATTAGGGCCACAATGGGTATATTTCTGAAAACAGGACAAACAGGGGTATCCATTTTGGGGTGCAAGTCTTTATTCATATATGTGCTGTACAAAGAAAACGCTTTTAAAATGACAGAATTACCCAAAAAATGAAAATCGTAATTTTTTTCCTTCTGCTTGGCTTAGATTCATTCAAAAACCGTGAAGTCAAAAAAGACATTGTACCCCTAGATAAATTCTTTAAGGGGTCTAGTTTTCAAAATGGGGTCACTTGTGGGGGTTCTCTATTGGTTTGGTCACTCAAGAGCTCTACAAGTGTACAATAGGGCCTAAGTCTCCTTCAAGCAAAATTTCTGTTCCAAAAGTCACTAGTTGCTCTTTTCATTTTTGTCCCCATTGTGCATTCAGACGTAAGATTAGTGCCATAATGGTTATATTTCTGAAAACAGGACAAACAGGGGTATCCATTTTGGGGTGCAAGTCTTTATTCATATATGTGCTGTACAAGAAAAATCGCTTTTAAAATGACACAATTACCAAAAAAATGAAAATCGTAATTTTTTTCTTCTGCTTGGCTTAGATTCATTCAAAAACCGTGAAGTCAAAAAAGACATTGTACCCCTAGATAAATTCGTTAAGGGGTCTAGTTTTCAAAATGGGGTCACTTGTGGGCGTTCTCCATCATTTTGGTCACTCAAGGGCTCTACAAGTGTACAATAGGGCCTAAATCTCATTCAAGCAAAATTTCTGTTCCAAAAGTCACCGGTTGCTCTTTTCATTTTGGGCCCAATTGTGGATTCAGACATAAGATTAGGGCCACAATGGGTATATTTCTGAAAACAGGACAAACAGGGGTATCCATTTTGCGGTGTAAGTCTTTATTCATATATGTGCTGTACAAAGAAAACGCTTTTAAAATGACAGAATTACCAAAAAAATGAAAATCGAAATTTTTTCCTTCTGCTTGGCTTAGATTCATTCAAAAACCGTGAAGTCAAAAAAGACATTGTACCCCTAGATAAACTCGTTAAGGGGTCTAGTTTTCAAAATGGGGTCACTTGTGGGCGTTCTCCATCGTTTTGGTCACTCAAGGGCTCTACAAGTGTACAATAGGGCCTAAATCTCATTCAAGCAAATTTTCTGTTCGAAAAGTCACCGGTTGCTCTTTTCATTTTGGGCCCCATTGTGCATTCAGACATATGATTAGGGCCACAATGGGTATATTTCTGAAAACAGGACAAACTGGGGTATCCATTTTGGGGTGCAAGTCTTTATTCATATATGTGCTGTACAAAGAAAACGCTTTTAAAATGACAGAATTACCCAAAAAATGAAAATCGTAATTTTTTTCCTTCTGCTTGGCTTAGATTCATTCAAAAACCGTGAAGTTAAAAAAGACATTGTACCCCTAGATAAATTCTTTAAGGGGTCTAGTTTTCAAAATGGGGTCACTTGTGGGGGTTCTCTATCGGTTTGGTCACTCAAGGGCTCTACAAGTGTACAATAGGGCCTAAGTCTCCTTCAAGCAAAATTTCTGTTCCAAAAGTCACTAGTTGCTCTTTTCATTTTTGGCCCCATTGTGCATTCAGACGTAAGATTAGGGCCATAATGGGTATATTTCTGAAAACAGGACAAACAGGGGTATCCATTTTGGGGTGCAAGTCTTTATTCATATATGTGCTGTACAAAAAAAATCGCTTTTAAAATGACAGAATTACCAAAAAAATGAAAATCGTAATTTTTTTCTTCTGCTTGGCTTAGATTCATTCAAAAACCGTGAAGTCAAAAAAGACATTGTACCCCTAGATAAATTCGTTAAGGGGTCTAGTTTTCAAAATGGGGTCACTTGTGGGCGTTCTCCATCATTTTGGTCACTCAAGGGCTCTACAAGTGTACAATAGGGCCTAAATCTCATTCAAGCAAAATTTCTGTTCCAAAAGTCACCGGTTGCTCTTTTCATTTTGGGCCCAATTGTGGATTCAGAAATAAGATTAGGGCCACAATGGGTATATTTCTGAAAACAGGACAAACAGGGGTATCCATTTTGGGGTGTAAGTCTTTATTCATATATGTGCTGTACAAAGAAAACGCTTTTAAAATGACAGAATTACCAAAAAAATGAAAATCAAAATTTTTTCCTTCTGCTTGGCTTAGATTCATTCAAAAACCGTGAAGTCAAAAAAGACATTGTACCCCTAGATAAATTCGTTAAGGGGTCTAGTTTTCAAAATGGGGTCACTTGTGGGCGTTCTCCATCGTTTTGGTCACTCAAGGGCTCTACAAGTGTACAATGGGGCCTAAATCTCATTCAAGCAAATTTTCTGTTCGAAAAGTCACCGGTTGCTCTTTTCATTTTGGGCCCCATTGTGCATTCAGACATAAGATTAGGGCCACAATGGGTATATTTCTGAAAACAGGACAAACAGGGGTATCCATTTTGGGGTGCAAGTCTTTATTCATATATGTGCTGTACAAAGAAAACGCTTTTAAAATGACAGAATTACCCAAAAAATGAAAATCGTAATTTTTTTCCTTCTGCTTGGCTTAGATTCATTCAAAAACCGTGAAGTCAAAAAAGACATTGTACCCCTAGATAAATTCTTTAAGGGGTCTAGTTTTCAAAATGGGGTCACTTGTGGGGGTTCTCTATTGGTTTGGTCACTCAAGAGCTCTACAAGTGTACAATAGGGCCTAAGTCTCCTTCAAGCAAAATTTCTGTTCCAAAAGTCACTAGTTGCTCTTTTCATTTTTGTCCCCATTGTGCATTCAGACGTAAGATTAGTGCCATAATGGTTATATTTCTGAAAACAGGACAAACAGGGGTATCCATTTTGGGGTGCAAGTCTTTATTCATATATGTGCTGTACAAGAAAAATCGCTTTTAAAATGACACAATTACAAAAAAAATGAAAATCGTAATTTTTTTCTTCTGCTTGGCTTAGATTCATTCAAAAACCGTGAAGTCAAAAAAGACATTGTACCCCTAGATAAATTCGTTAAGGGGTCTAGTTTTCAAAATGGGGTCACTTGTGGGCGTTCTCCATCATTTTGGTCACTCAAGGGCTCTACAAGTGTACAATAGGGCCTAAATCTCATTCAAGCAAAATTTCTGTTCCAAAAGTCACCGGTTGCTCTTTTCATTTTGGGCCCAATTGTGGATTCAGACATAAGATTAGGGCCACAATGGGTATATTTCTGAAAACAGGACAAACAGGGGTATCCATTTTGGGGTGTAAGTCTTTATTCATATATGTGCTGTACAAAGAAAACGCTTTTAAAATGACAGAATTACCAAAAAAATGAAAATCGTAATTTTTTCCTTCTGCTTGGCTTAGATTCATTCAAAAACCGTGAAGTCAAAAAAGACATTGTACCCCTAGATAAATTCGTTAAGGGGTCTAGTTTTCAAAATGGGGTCACTTGTGGGCGTTCTCCATCGTTTTGGTCACTCAAGGGCTCTACAAGTGTACAATAGGGCCTAAATCTCATTCAAGCAAAATTTCTGTTCGAAAAGTCACCGGTTGCTCTTTTCATTTTGGGCCCCATTGTGCATTCAGACATAAGATTAGGGCCACAATGGGTATATTTCTGAAAACAGGACAAACAGGGGTATCCATTTTGGGGTGCAAGTCTTTATTCATATATGTGCTGTACAAAGAAAACGCTTTTAAAATGACAGAATTACCCAAAAAATGAAAATCGTAATTTTTTTCCTTCTGCTTGGCTTAGATTCATTCAAAAACCGTGAAGTCAAAAAAGACATTGTACCCCTAGATAAATTCTTTAAGGGGTCTAGTTTTCAAAATGGGGTCACTTGTGGGGGTTCTCTATTGGTTTGGTCACTCAAGAGCTCTACAAGTGTACAATAGGGCCTAAGTCTCCTTCAAGCAAAATTTCTGTTCCAAAAGTCACTAGTTGCTCTTTTCATTTTTGTCCCCATTGTGCATTCAGACGTAAGATTAGTGCCATAATGGTTATATTTCTGAAAACAGGACAAACAGGGGTATCCATTTTGGGGTGCAAGTCTTTATTCATATATGTGCTGTACAAGAAAAATCGCTTTTAAAATGACACAATTACCAAAAAAATGAAAATCGTAATTTTTTTCTTCTGCTTGGCTTAGATTCATTCAAAAACCGTGAAGTCAAAAAAGACATTGTACCCCTAGATAAATTCGTTAAGGGGTCTAGTTTTCAAAATGGGGTCACTTGTGGGCGTTCTCCATCATTTTGGTCACTCAAGGGCTCTACAAGTGTACAATAGGGCCTAAATCTCATTCAAGCAAAATTTCTGTTCCAAAAGTCACCGGTTGCTCTTTTCATTTTGGGCCCAATTGTGGATTCAGACATAAGATTAGGGCCACAATGGGTATATTTCTGAAAACAGGACAAACAGGGGTATCCATTTTGGGGTGTAAGTCTTTATTCATATATGTGCTGTACAAAGAAAACGCTTTTAAAATGACAGAATTACCAAAAAAATGAAAATCGAAATTTTTTCCTTCTGCTTGGCTTAGATTCATTCAAAAACCGTGAAGTCAAAAAAGACATTGTACCCCTAGATAAATTCGTTAAGGGGTCTAGTTTTCAAAATGGGGTCACTTGTGGGCGTTCTCCATCGTTTTGGTCACTCAAGGGCTCTACAAGTGTACAATAGGGCCTAAATCTCATTCAAGCAAAATTTCTGTTCCAAAAGTCACCGGTTGCTCTTTTCATTTTGGGCCCCATTGTGCATTCAGACATAAGATTAGGGCCACAATGGGTATATTTCTGAAAACAGGACAAACAGGGGTATCCATTTTGGGGTGCAAGTCTTTATTCATATATGTGCTGTACAAAGAAAACGCTTTTAAAATGACAGAATTACCCAAAAAATGAAAATCGTAATTTTTTTCCTTCTGCTTGGCTTAGATTCATTCAAAAACCGTGAAGTCAAAAAAGACATTGTACCCCTAGATAAATTCTTTAAGGGGTCTAGTTTTCAAAATGGGGTCACTTGTGGGGGTTCTCTATCGGTTTGGTCACTCAAGGGCTCTACAAGTGTACAATAGGGCCTAAGTCTCCTTCAAGCAAAATTTCTGTTCCAAAAGTCACCAGTTGCTCTTTTCATTTTTGGCCCCATTGTGCATTCAGACGTAAGATTTGGGCCATAATGGGTATATTTCTGAAAACAGGACAAACAGGGGTATCCATTTTGGGGTGCAAGTCTTTATTCATATATGTGCTGTACAAGAAAAATCGCTTTTAAAATGACACAATTACCAAAAAAATGAAAATCGTAATTTTTTTATTCTGCTTGGCTTAGATTCATTCAAAAACCGTGAAGTCAAAAAAGACATTGTACCCCTAGATAAATTCGTTAAGGGGTCTAGTTTTCAAAATGGGGTCACTTGTGGGCGTTCTCCATCGTTTTGGTCACTCAAGGGCTCTACAAGTGTACAATAGGGCCTAAATCTCATTCAAGCAAAATTTCTGTTCCAAAAGTCACCGGTTGCTCTTTTCATTTTGGGCCGCATTGTGGATTCAGACATAAGATTTGGGCCACAATGGGTATATTTCTGAAAACAGGACAAACAGGGGTATCCATTTTGGGGTGTAAGTCTTTATTCATATATGTGCTGTACAAAGAAAACGCTTTTAAAATGACAGAATTACCAAAAAAATGAAAATCGAAATTTTTTCCTTCTGCTTGGCTTAGATTCATTCAAAAACCGTGAAGTCAAAAAAGACATTGTACCCCTAGATAAATTCGTTAAGGGGTCTAGTTTTCAAAATGTGGTCACTTGTGGGCGTTCTCCATCGTTTTGGTCACTCAAGGGCTCTACAAGTGTACAATAGGGCCTAAATCTCATTCAAGCAAATTTTCTGTTCGAAAAGTCACCGGTTGCTCTTTTCATTTTGGGCCCCATTGTGCATTCAGACATATGATTAGGGCCACAATGGGTATATTTCTGAAAACAGGACAAACTGGGGTATCCATTTTGGGGTGCAAGTCTTTATTCATATATGTGCTGTACAAAGAAAACGCTTTTAAAATGACAGAATTACCCAAAAAATGAAAATCGTAATTTTTTTCCTTCTGCTTGGCTTAGATTCATTCAAAAACCGTGAAGTCAAAAAAGACATTGTACCCCTAGATAAATTCGTTAAGGGGTCTAGTTTTCAAAATGGGGTCACTTGTGGGCGTTCTCCATCATTTTGGTCACTCAAGGGCTCTACAAGTGTACAATAGGGCCTAAATCTCATTCAAGCAAAATTTCTGTTCCAAAAGTCACCGGTTGCTCTTTTCATTTTGGGCCCCATTGTGCATTCAGACATAAGATTAGGGCCACAATGGGTATATTTCTGAAAACAGGACAAACAGGGGTATCCATTTTGGGGTGCAAGTCTTTATTCATATATGTGCTGTACAAAGAAAACGCTTTTAAAATGACAGAATTACCCAAAAAATGAAAATCGTAATTTTTTATTTCTTCTGCTTGGCTTAGATTCATTCAAAAACCGTGAAGTCAAAAAAGACATTGTACCCCTAGATAAATTCTTTAAGGGATCTAGTTTTCAAAATGGGGTCACTTGTGGGGGTTCTCTATCGGTTTGGTCACTCAAGGGCTCTACAAGTTTACAATAGGGCCTAAGTCTCCAAGCAAAATTTCTGTTCCAAAAGTCACCAGTTGCTCTTTTCATTTTTGGCCCCATTGTGCATTCAGACGTAAGATTAGGGCCATAATGGGTATATTTCTGAAAACAGGACAAACAGGGGTATCCATTTTGGGGTGCAAGTCTTTATTCATATATGTGCTGTACAAGAAAAATCGCTTTTAAAATGACACAATTACCAAAAAAATGAAAATCGTAATTTTTTTCTTCTGCTTGGCTTAGATTCATTCAAAAACCGTGAAGTCAAAAAAGACATTGTACCCCTAGATAAATTCGTTAAGGGGTCTAGTTTTCAAAATGGGGTCACTTGTGGGCGTTCTCCATCATTTTGGACACTCAAGGGCTCTACAAGTGTATAATAGGGCCTAAATCTCATTCAAGCAAAATTTCTGTTCCAAAAGTCACCGGTTGCTCTTTTCATTTTGGGCCCAATTGTGGATTCAGACATAAGATTAGGGCCACAATGGGTATATTTCTGAAAACAGGACAAACAGGGGTATCCATTTTGGGGTGTAAGTCTTTATTCATATATGTGCTGTACAAAGAAAACGCTTTTAAAATGACAGAATTACCAAAAAAATGAAAATCAAAATTTTTTCCTTCTGCTTGGCTTAGATTCATTCAAAAACCGTGAAGTCAAAAAAGACATTGTACCCCTAGATAAATTCGTTAAGGGGTCTAGTTTTCAAAATGGGGTCACTTGTGGGCGTTCTCCATCGTTTTGGTCACTCAAGGGCTCTACAAGTGTACAATAGGGCCTAAATCTCATTCAAGCAAAATTTCTGTTCCAAAAGTCACCGGTTGCTCTTTTCATTTTGGGCCCCATTGTGCATTCAGACATAAGATTAGGGCCACAATGGGTATATTTCTGAAAACAGGACAAACAGGGGTATCCATTTTGGGGTGCAAGTCTTTATTCATATATGTGCTGTACAAGAAAAATCGCTTTTAAAATGACACAATTACTAAAAAAATGAAAATCGTAATTTTTTTCTTCTGCTTGGCTTAGATTCATTCAAAAACCGTGAAGTCAAAAAAGACATTGTACCCCTAGATAAATTCGTTAAGGGGTCTAGTTTTCAAAATGGGGTCACTTGTGGGCGTTCTCCATCGTTTTCGTCACTCAAGGGCTCTACAAGTGTACAATAGGGCCTAAATCTCATTCAAGCAAAATTTCTGTTCCAAAAGTCACCGGTTGCTCTTTTCATTTTGGGCCGCATTGTGGATTCAGACATAAGATTTGGGCCACAATGGGTATATTTCTGAAAACAGGACAAACAGGGGTATCCATTTTGCGGTGTAAGTCTTTATTCATATATGTGCTGTACAAAGAAAACGCTTTTAAAATGACAGAATTACCAAAAAAATGAAAATCGAAATTTTTTCCTTCTGCTTGGCTTAGATTCATTCAAAAACCGTGAAGTCAAAAAAGACATTGTACCCCTAGATAAACTCGTTAAGGGGTCTAGTTTTCAAAATGGGGTCACTTGTGGGCGTTCTCCATCGTTTTGGTCACTCAAGGGCTCTACAAGTGTACAATAGGGCCTAAATCTCATTCAAGCAAATTTTCTGTTCGAAAAGTCACCGGTTGCTCTTTTCATTTTGGGCCCCATTGTGCATTCAGACATATGATTAGGGCCACAATGGGTATATTTCTGAAAACAGGACAAACTGGGGTATCCATTTTGGGGTGCAAGTCTTTATTCATATATGTGCTGTACAAAGAAAACGCTTTTAAAATGACAGAATTACCCAAAAAATGAAAATCGTAATTTTTTTCCTTCTGCTTGGCTTAGATTCATTCAAAAACCGTGAAGTTAAAAAAGACATTGTACCCCTAGATAAATTCTTTAAGGGGTCTAGTTTTCAAAATGGGGTCACTTGTGGGGGTTCTCTATCGGTTTGGTCACTCAAGGGCTCTACAAGTGTACAATAGGGCCTAAGTCTCCTTCAAGCAAAATTTCTGTTCCAAAAGTCACTAGTTGCTCTTTTCATTTTTGGCCCCATTGTGCATTCAGACGTAAGATTAGGGCCATAATGGGTATATTTCTGAAAACAGGACAAACAGGGGTATCCATTTTGGGGTGCAAGTCTTTATTCATATATGTGCTGTACAAAAAA
This sequence comes from Eleutherodactylus coqui, assembly GCF_035609145.1. Lineage (NCBI taxonomy): Eukaryota > Metazoa > Chordata > Amphibia > Anura > Eleutherodactylidae > Eleutherodactylus > Eleutherodactylus coqui. Next base: position 118,533,437 of record NC_089839.1, on the reverse strand, counting down.
AATCGCTTTTAAAATGACAGAATTACCAAAAAAATGAAAATCGTAATTTTTTTCTTCTGCTTGGCTTAGATTCATTCAAAAACCGTGAAGTCAAAAAAGACATTGTACCCCTAGATAAATTCGTTAAGGGGTCTAGTTTTCAAAATGGGGTCACTTGTGGGCGTTCTCCATCATTTTGGTCACTCAAGGGCTCTACAAGTGTACAATAGGGCCTAAATCTCATTCAAGCAAAATTTCTGTTCCAAAAGTCACCGGTTGCTCTTTTCATTTTGGGCCCAATTGTGGATTCAGACATAAGATTAGGGCCACAATGGGTATATTTCTGAAAACAGGACAAACAGGGGTATCCATTTTGGGGTGTAAGTCTTTATTCATATATGTGCTGTACAAAGAAAACGCTTTTAAAATGACAGAATTACCAAAAAAATGAAAATCGAAATTTTTTCCTTCTGCTTGGCTTAGATTCATTCAAAAACCGTGAAGTCAAAAAAGACATTGTACCCCTAGATAAATTCGTTAAGGGGTCTAGTTTTCAAAATGGGGTCACTTGTGGGCGTTCTCCATCGTTTTGGTCACTCAAGGGCTCTACAAGTGTACAATAGGGCCTAAATCTCATTCAAGCAAAATTTCTGTTCGAAAAGTCACCGGTTGCTCTTTTCATTTTGGGCCCCATTGTGCATTCAGACATAAGATTAGGGCCACAATGGGTATATTTCTGAAAACAGGACAAACAGGGGTATCCATTTTGGGGTGCAAGTCTTTATTCATATATGTGCTGTACAAAGAAAACGCTTTTAAAATGACAGAATTACCCAAAAAATGAAAATCGTAATTTTTTTCCTTCTGCTTGGCTTAGATTCATTCAAAAACCGTGAAGTCAAAAAAGACATTGTACCCCTAGATAAATTCTTTAAGGGGTCTAGTTTTCAAAATGGGGTCACTTGTGGGGGTTCTCTATTGGTTTGGTCACTCAAGAGCTCTACAAGTGTACAATAGGGCCTAAGTCTCCTTCAAGCAAAATTTCTGTTCCAAAAGTCACTAGTTGCTCTTTTCATTTTTGTCCCCATTGTGCATTCAGACGTAAGATTAGTGCCATAATGGTTATATTTCTGAAAACAGGACAAACAGGGGTATCCATTTTGGGGTGCAAGTCTTTATTCATATATGTGCTGTACAAGAAAAATCGCTTTTAAAATGACACAATTACCAAAAAAATGAAAATCGTAATTTTTTTCTTCTGCTTGGCTTAGATTCATTCAAAAACCGTGAAGTCAAAAAAGACATTGTACCCCTAGATAAATTCGTTAAGGGGTCTAGTTTTCAAAATGGGGTCACTTGTGGGCGTTCTCCATCATTTTGGTCACTCAAGGGCTCTACAAGTGTACAATAGGGCCTAAATCTCATTCAAGCAAAATTTCTGTTCCAAAAGTCACCGGTTGCTCTTTTCATTTTGGGCCCAATTGTGGATTCAGACATAAGATTAGGGCCACAATGGGTATATTTCTGAAAACAGGACAAACAGGGGTATCCATTTTGGGGTGTAAGTCTTTATTCATATATGTGCTGTACAAAGAAAACGCTTTTAAAATGACAGAATTACCAAAAAAATGAAAATCGAAATTTTTTCCTTCTGCTTGGCTTAGATTCATTCAAAAACCGTGAAGTCAAAAAAGACATTGTACCCCTAGATAAATTCGTTAAGGGGTCTAGTTTTCAAAATGGGGTCACTTGTGGGCGTTCTCCATCGTTTTGGTCACTCAAGGGCTCTACAAGTGTACAATAGGGCCTAAATCTCATTCAAGCAAAATTTCTGTTCGAAAAGTCACCGGTTGCTCTTTTCATTTTGGGCCCCATTGTGCATTCAGACATAAGATTAGGGCCACAATGGGTATATTTCTGAAAACAGGACAAACAGGGGTATCCATTTTGGGGTGCAAGTCTTTATTCATATATGTGCTGTACAAAGAAAACGCTTTTAAAATGACAGAATTACCCAAAAAATGAAAATCGTAATTTTTTTCCTTCTGCTTGGCTTAGATTCATTCAAAAACCGTGAAGTCAAAAAAGACATTGTACCCCTAGATAAATTCTTTAAGGGGTCTAGTTTTCAAAATGGGGTCACTTGTGGGGGTTCTCTATCGGTTTGGTCACTCAAGGGCTCTACAAGTGTACAATAGGGCCTAAGTCTCCTTCAAGCAAAATTTCTGTTCCAAAAGTCACCAGTTGCTCTTTTCATTTTTGGCCCCATTGTGCATTCAGACGTAAGATTTGGGCCATAATGGGTATATTTCTGAAAACAGGACAAACAGGGGTATCCATTTTGGGGTGCAAGTCTTTATTCATATATGTGCTGTACAAGAAAAATCGCTTTTAAAATGACACAATTACCAAAAAAATGAAAATCGTAATTTTTTTATTCTGCTTGGCTTAGATTCATTCAAAAACCGTGAAGTCAAAAAAGACATTGTACCCCTAGATAAATTCGTTAAGGGGTCTAGTTTTCAAAATGGGGTCACTTGTGGGCGTTCTCCATCGTTTTGGTCACTCAAGGGCTCTACAAGTGTACAATAGGGCCTAAATCTCATTCAAGCAAAATTTCTGTTCCAAAAGTCACCGGTTGCTCTTTTCATTTTGGGCCGCATTGTGGATTCAGACATAAGATTTGGGCCACAATGGGTATATTTCTGAAAACAGGACAAACAGGGGTATCCATTTTGGGGTGTAAGTCTTTATTCATATATGTGCTGTACAAAGAAAACGCTTTTAAAATGACAGAATTACCAAAAAAATGAAAATCGAAATTTTTTCCTTCTGCTTGGCTTAGATTCATTCAAAAACCGTGAAGTCAAAAAAGACATTGTACCCCTAGATAAATTCGTTAAGGGGTCTAGTTTTCAAAATGTGGTCACTTGTGGGCGTTCTCCATCGTTTTGGTCACTCAAGGGCTCTACAAGTGTACAATAGGGCCTAAATCTCATTCAAGCAAATTTTCTGTTCGAAAAGTCACCGGTTGCTCTTTTCATTTTGGGCCCCATTGTGCATTCAGACATATGATTAGGGCCACAATGGGTATATTTCTGAAAACAGGACACACAGGGGTATCCATTTTGGGGTGTAAGTCTTTATTCATATTTGTGCTGTACAAAGAAAACGCTTTTAAAATGACAGAATTACCAAAAAAATGAAAATCGAAATTTTTTCCTTCTGCTTGGCTTAGATTCATTCAAAAACCGTGAAGTCAAAAAAGACATTGTACCCCTAGATAAATTCGTTAAGGGGTCTAGTTTTCAAAATGGGGTCACTTGTGGGCGTTCTCCATCATTTTGGTCACTCAAGGGCTCTACAAGTGTACAATAGGGCCTAAATCTCATTCAAGCAAAATTTCTGTTCCAAAAGTCACCGGTTGCTCTTTTCATTTTGGGCCCCATTGTGCATTCAGACATAAGATTAGGGCCACAATGGGTATATTTCTGAAAACAGGACAAACAGGGGTATCCATTTTGGGGTGCAAGTCTTTATTCATATATGTGCTGTACAAAGAAAACGCTTTTAAAATGACAGAATTACCCAAAAAATGAAAATTGTAATTTTTTATTTCTTCTGCTTGGCTTAGATTCATTCAAAAACCGTGAAGTCAAAAAAGACATTGTACCCCTAGATAAATTCTTTAAGGGGTCTAGTTTTCAAAATGGGGTCACTTGTGGGGGTTCTCTATCGGTTTGGTCACTCAAGGGCTCTACAAGTGTACAATAGGGCCTAAATCTCATTCAAGCAAATTTTCTGTTCGAAAAGTCACCGGTTGCTCTTTTCATTTTGGGCCCCATTGTGCATTCAGACATATGATTAGGGCCACAATGGGTATATTTCTGAAAACAGGACAAACTGGGGTATCCATTTTGGGGTGCAAGTCTTTATTCATATATGTGCTGTACAAAGAAAACGCTTTTAAAATGACAGAATTACCCAAAAAATGAAAATCGTAATTTTTTTCCTTCTGCTTGGCTTAGATTCATTCAAAAACCGTGAAGTCAAAAAAGACATTGTACCCCTAGATAAATTCTTTAAGGGGTCTAGTTTTCAAAATGGGGTCACTTGTGGGGGTTCTCTATTGGTTTGGTCACTCAAGAGCTCTACAAGTGTACAATAGGGCCTAAGTCTCCTTCAAGCAAAATTTCTGTTCCAAAAGTCACTAGTTGCTCTTTTCATTTTTGTCCCCATTGTGCATTCAGACGTAAGATTAGTGCCATAATGGTTATATTTCTGAAAACAGGACAAACAGGGGTATCCATTTTGGGGTGCAAGTCTTTATTCATATATGTGCTGTACAAGAAAAATCGCTTTTAAAATGACACAATTACCAAAAAAATGAAAATCGTAATTTTTTTCTTCTGCTTGGCTTAGATTCATTCAAAAACCGTGAAGTCAAAAAAGACATTGTACCCCTAGATAAATTCGTTAAGGGGTCTAGTTTTCAAAATGGGGTCACTTGTGGGCGTTCTCCATCATTTTGGTCACTCAAGGGCTCTACAAGTGTACAATAGGGCCTAAATCTCATTCAAGCAAAATTTCTGTTCCAAAAGTCACCGGTTGCTCTTTTCATTTTGGGCCCAATTGTGGATTCAGACATAAGATTAGGGCCACAATGGGTATATTTCTGAAAACAGGACAAACAGGGGTATCCATTTTGGGGTGTAAGTCTTTATTCATATATGTGCTGTACAAAGAAAACGCTTTTAAAATGACAGAATTACCAAAAAAATGAAAATCGAAATTTTTTCCTTCTGCTTGGCTTAGATTCATTCAAAAACCGTGAAGTCAAAAAAGACATTGTACCCCTAGATAAATTCGTTAAGGGGTCTAGTTTTCAAAATGGGGTCACTTGTGGGCGTTCTCCATCGTTTTGGTCACTCAAGGGCTCTACAAGTGTACAATAGGGCCTAAATCTCATTCAAGCAAAATTTCTGTTCGAAAAGTCACCGGTTGCTCTTTTCATTTTGGGCCCCATTGTGCATTCAGACATAAGATTAGGGCCACAATGGGTATATTTCTGAAAACAGGACAAACAGGGGTATCCATTTTGGGGTGCAAGTCTTTATTCATATATGTGCTGTACAAAGAAAACGCTTTTAAAATGACAGAATTACCCAAAAAATGAAAATCGTAATTTTTTTCCTTCTGCTTGGCTTAGATTCATTCAAAAACCGTGAAGTCAAAAAAGACATTGTACCCCTAGATAAATTCTTTAAGGGGTCTAGTTTTCAAAATGGGGTCACTTGTGGGGGTTCTCTATCGGTTTGGTCACTCAAGGGCTCTACAAGTGTACAATAGGGCCTAAGTCTCCTTCAAGCAAAATTTCTGTTCCAAAAGTCACCAGTTGCTCTTTTCATTTTTGGCCCCATTGTGCATTCAGACGTAAGATTTGGGCCATAATGGGTATATTTCTGAAAACAGGACAAACAGGGGTATCCATTTTGGGGTGCAAGTCTTTATTCATATATGTGCTGTACAAGAAAAATCGCTTTTAAAATGACACAATTACCAAAAAAATGAAAATCGTAATTTTTTTATTCTGCTTGGCTTAGATTCATTCAAAAACCGTGAAGTCAAAAAAGACATTGTACCCCTAGATAAATTCGTTAAGGGGTCTAGTTTTCAAAATGGGGTCACTTGTGGGCGTTCTCCATCGTTTTGGTCACTCAAGGGCTCTACAAGTGTACAATAGGGCCTAAATCTCATTCAAGCAAAATTTCTGTTCCAAAAGTCACCGGTTGCTCTTTTCATTTTGGGCCGCATTGTGGATTCAGACATAAGATTTGGGCCACAATGGGTATATTTCTGAAAACAGGACAAACAGGGGTATCCATTTTGGGGTGTAAGTCTTTATTCATATATGTGCTGTACAAAGAAAACGCTTTTAAAATGACAGAATTACCAAAAAAATGAAAATCGAAATTTTTTCCTTCTGCTTGGCTTAGATTCATTCAAAAACCGTGAAGTCAAAAAAGACATTGTACCCCTAGATAAATTCGTTAAGGGGTCTAGTTTTCAAAATGTGGTCACTTGTGGGCGTTCTCCATCGTTTTGGTCACTCAAGGGCTCTACAAGTGTACAATAGGGCCTAAATCTCATTCAAGCAAATTTTCTGTTCGAAAAGTCACCGGTTGCTCTTTTCATTTTGGGCCCCATTGTGCATTCAGACATATGATTAGGGCCACAATGGGTATATTTCTGAAAACAGGACAAACTGGGGTATCCATTTTGGGGTGCAAGTCTTTATTCATATATGTGCTGTACAAAGAAAACGCTTTTAAAATGACAGAATTACCCAAAAAATGAAAATCGTAATTTTTTTCCTTCTGCTTGGCTTAGATTCATTCAAAAACCGTGAAGTCAAAAAAGACATTGTACCCCTAGATAAATTCGTTAAGGGGTCTAGTTTTCAAAATGGGGTCACTTGTGGGCGTTCTCCATCATTTTGGTCACTCAAGGGCTCTACAAGTGTACAATAGGGCCTAAATCTCATTCAAGCAAAATTTCTGTTCCAAAAGTCACCGGTTGCTCTTTTCATTTTGGGCCCCATTGTGCATTCAGACATAAGATTAGGGCCACAATGGGTATATTTCTGAAAACAGGACAAACAGGGGTATCCATTTTGGGGTGCAAGTCTTTATTCATATATGTGCTGTACAAAGAAAACGCTTTTAAAATGACAGAATTACCCAAAAAATGAAAATCGTAATTTTTTATTTCTTCTGCTTGGCTTAGATTCATTCAAAAACCGTGAAGTCAAAAAAGACATTGTACCCCTAGATAAATTCTTTAAGGGATCTAGTTTTCAAAATGGGGTCACTTGTGGGGGTTCTCTATCGGTTTGGTCACTCAAGGGCTCTACAAGTTTACAATAGGGCCTAAGTCTCCAAGCAAAATTTCTGTTCCAAAAGTCACCAGTTGCTCTTTTCATTTTTGGCCCCATTGTGCATTCAGACGTAAGATTAGGGCCATAATGGGTATATTTCTGAAAACAGGACAAACAGGGGTATCCATTTTGGGGTGCAAGTCTTTATTCATATATGTGCTGTACAAGAAAAATCGCTTTTAAAATGACACAATTACCAAAAAAATGAAAATCGTAATTTTTTTCTTCTGCTTGGCTTAGATTCATTCAAAAACCGTGAAGTCAAAAAAGACATTGTACCCCTAGATAAATTCGTTAAGGGGTCTAGTTTTCAAAATGGGGTCACTTGTGGGCGTTCTCCATCATTTTGGACACTCAAGGGCTCTACAAGTGTATAATAGGGCCTAAATCTCATTCAAGCAAAATTTCTGTTCCAAAAGTCACCGGTTGCTCTTTTCATTTTGGGCCCAATTGTGGATTCAGACATAAGATTAGGGCCACAATGGGTATATTTCTGAAAACAGGACAAACAGGGGTATCCATTTTGGGGTGTAAGTCTTTATTCATATATGTGCTGTACAAAGAAAATGCTTTTAAAATGACAGAATTACCAAAAAAATGAAAATCAAAATTTTTTCCTTCTGCTTGGCTTAGATTCATTCAAAAACCGTGAAGTCAAAAAAGACATTGTACCCCTAGATAAATTCGTTAAGGGGTCTAGTTTTCAAAATGGGGTCACTTGTGGGCGTTCTCCATCGTTTTGGTCACTCAAGGGCTCTACAAGTGTACAATAGGGCCTAAATCTCATTCAAGCAAAATTTCTGTTCCAAAAGTCACCGGTTGCTCTTTTCATTTTGGGCCCCATTGTGCATTCAGACATAAGATTAGGGCCACAATGGGTATATTTCTGAAAACAGGACAAACAGGGGTATCCATTTTGGGGTGCAAGTCTTTATTCATATATGTGCTGTACAAGAAAAATCGCTTTTAAAATGACACAATTACTAAAAAAATGAAAATCGTAATTTTTTTCTTCTGCTTGGCTTAGATTCATTCAAAAACCGTGAAGTCAAAAAAGACATTGTACCCCTAGATAAATTCGTTAAGGGGTCTAGTTTTCAAAATGGGGTCACTTGTGGGCGTTCTCCATCGTTTTCGTCACTCAAGGGCTCTACAAGTGTACAATAGGGCCTAAATCTCATTCAAGCAAAATTTCTGTTCCAAAAGTCACCGGTTGCTCTTTTCATTTTGGGCCGCATTGTGGATTCAGACATAAGATTTGGGCCACAATGGGTATATTTCTGAAAACAGGACAAACAGGGGTATCCATTTTGCGGTGTAAGTCTTTATTCATATATGTGCTGTACAAAGAAAACGCTTTTAAAATGACAGAATTACCAAAAAAATGAAAATCGAAATTTTTTCCTTCTGCTTGGCTTAGATTCATTCAAAAACCGTGAAGTCAAAAAAGACATTGTACCCCTAGATAAACTCGTTAAGGGGTCTAGTTTTCAAAATGGGGTCACTTGTGGGCGTTCTCCATCGTTTTGGTCACTCAAGGGCTCTACAAGTGTACAATAGGGCCTAAATCTCATTCAAGCAAATTTTCTGTTCGAAAAGTCACCGGTTGCTCTTTTCATTTTGGGCCCCATTGTGCATTCAGACATATGATTAGGGCCACAATGGGTATATTTCTGAAAACAGGACAAACTGGGGTATCCATTTTGGGGTGCAAGTCTTTATTCATATATGTGCTGTACAAAGAAAACGCTTTTAAAATGACAGAATTACCCAAAAAATGAAAATCGTAATTTTTTTCCTTCTGCTTGGCTTAGATTCATTCAAAAACCGTGAAGTTAAAAAAGACATTGTACCCCTAGATAAATTCTTTAAGGGGTCTAGTTTTCAAAATGGGGTCACTTGTGGGGGTTCTCTATCGGTTTGGTCACTCAAGGGCTCTACAAGTGTACAATAGGGCCTAAGTCTCCTTCAAGCAAAATTTCTGTTCCAAAAGTCACTAGTTGCTCTTTTCATTTTTGGCCCCATTGTGCATTCAGACGTAAGATTAGGGCCATAATGGGTATATTTCTGAAAACAGGACAAACAGGGGTATCCATTTTGGGGTGCAAGTCTTTATTCATATATGTGCTGTACAAAAAAAATCGCTTTTAAAATGACAGAATTACCAAAAAAATGAAAATCGTAATTTTTTTCTTCTGCTTGGCTTAGATTCATTCAAAAACCGTGAAGTCAAAAAAGACATTGTACCCCTAGATAAATTCGTTAAGGGGTCTAGTTTTCAAAATGGGGTCACTTGTGGGCGTTCTCCATCATTTTGGTCACTCAAGGGCTCTACAAGTGTACAATAGGGCCTAAATCTCATTCAAGCAAAATTTCTGTTCCAAAAGTCACCGGTTGCTCTTTTCATTTTGGGCCCAATTGTGGATTCAGAAATAAGATTAGGGCCACAATGGGTATATTTCTGAAAACAGGACAAACAGGGGTATCCATTTTGGGGTGTAAGTCTTTATTCATATATGTGCTGTACAAAGAAAACGCTTTTAAAATGACAGAATTACCAAAAAAATGAAAATCAAAATTTTTTCCTTCTGCTTGGCTTAGATTCATTCAAAAACCGTGAAGTCAAAAAAGACATTGTACCCCTAGATAAATTCGTTAAGGGGTCTAGTTTTCAAAATGGGGTCACTTGTGGGCGTTCTCCATCGTTTTGGTCACTCAAGGGCTCTACAAGTGTACAATGGGGCCTAAATCTCATTCAAGCAAATTTTCTGTTCCAAAAGTCACCGGTTGCTCTTTTCATTTTGGGCCCCATTGTGCATTCAGACATAAGATTAGGGCCACAATGGGTATATTTCTGAAAACAGGACAAACAGGGGTATCCATTTTGGGGTGCAAGTCTTTATTCATATATGTGCTGTACAAAGAAAACGCTTTTAAAATGACAGAATTACCCAAAAAATGAAAATCGTAATTTTTTTCCTTCTGCTTGGCTTAGATTCATTCAAAAACCGTGAAGTCAAAAAAGACATTGTACCCCTAGATAAATTCTTTAAGGGGTCTAGTTTTCAAAATGGGGTCACTTGTGGGGGTTCTCTATTGGTTTGGTCACTCAAGAGCTCTACAAGTGTACAATAGGGCCTAAGTCTCCTTCAAGCAAAATTTCTGTTCCAAAAGTCACTAGTTGCTCTTTTCATTTTTGTCCCCATTGTGCATTCAGACGTAAGATTAGTGCCATAATGGTTATATTTCTGAAAACAGGACAAACAGGGGTATCCATTTTGGGGTGCAAGTCTTTATTCATATATGTGCTGTACAAGAAAAATCGCTTTTAAAATGACACAATTACCAAAAAAATGAAAATCGTAATTTTTTTCTTCTGCTTGGCTTAGATTCATTCAAAAACCGTGAAGTCAAAAAAGACATTGTACCCCTAGATAAATTCGTTAAGGGGTCTAGTTTTCAAAATGGGGTCACTTGTGGGCGTTCTCCATCATTTTGGTCACTCAAGGGCTCTACAAGTGTACAATAGGGCCTAAATCTCATTCAAGCAAAATTTCTGTTCCAAAAGTCACCGGTTGCTCTTTTCATTTTGGGCCCAATTGTGGATTCAGACATAAGATTAGGGCCACAATGGGTATATTTCTGAAAACAGGACAAACAGGGGTATCCATTTTGGGGTGTAAGTCTTTATTCATATATGTGCTGTACAAAGAAAACGCTTTTAAAATGACAGAATTACCAAAAAAATGAAAATCGAAATTTTTTCCTTCTGCTTGGCTTAGATTCATTCAAAAACCGTGAAGTCAAAAAAGACATTGTACCCCTAGATAAATTCGTTAAGGGGTCTAGTTTTCAAAATGGGGTCACTTGTGGGCGTTCTCCATCGTTTTGGTCACTCAAGGGCTCTACAAGTGTACAATAGGGCCTAAATCTCATTCAAGCAAAATTTCTGTTCGAAAAGTCACCGGTTGCTCTTTTCATTTTGGGCCCCATTGTGCATTCAGACATAAGATTAGGGCCACAATGGGTATATTTCTGAAAACAGGACAAACAGGGGTATCCATTTTGGGGTGCAAGTCTTTATTCATATATGTGCTGTACAAAGAAAACGCTTTTAAAATGACAGAATTACCCAAAAAATGAAAATCGTAATTTTTTTCCTTCTGCTTGGCTTAGATTCATTCAAAAACCGTGAAGTCAAAAAAGACATTGTACCCCTAGATAAATTCTTTAAGGGGTCTAGTTTTCAAAATGGGGTCACTTGTGGGGGTTCTCTATTGGTTTGGTCACTCAAGAGCTCTACAAGTGTACAATAGGGCCTAAGTCTCCTTCAAGCAAAATTTCTGTTCCAAAAGTCACTAGTTGCTCTTTTCATTTTTGTCCCCATTGTGCATTCAGACGTAAGATTAGTGCCATAATGGTTATATTTCTGAAAACAGGACAAACAGGGGTATCCATTTTGGGGTGCAAGTCTTTATTCATATATGTGCTGTACAAGAAAAATCGCTTTTAAAATGACACAATTACCAAAAAAATGAAAATCGTAATTTTTTTCTTCTGCTTGGCTTAGATTCATTCAAAAACCGTGAAGTCAAAAAAGACATTGTACCCCTAGATAAATTCGTTAAGGGGTCTAGTTTTCAAAATGGGGTCACTTGTGGGCGTTCTCCATCATTTTGGTCACTCAAGGGCTCTACAAGTGTACAATAGGGCCTAAATCTCATTCAAGCAAAATTTCTGTTCCAAAAGTCACCGGTTGCTCTTTTCATTTTGGGCCCAATTGTGGATTCAGACATAAGATTAGGGCCACAATGGGTATATTTCTGAAAACAGGACAAACAGGGGTATCCATTTTGGGGTGTAAGTCTTTATTCATATATGTGCTGTACAAAGAAAACGCTTTTAAAATGACAGAATTACCAAAAAAATGAAAATCGAAATTTTTTCCTTCTGCTTGGCTTAGATTCATTCAAAAACCGTGAAGTCAAAAAAGACATTGTACCCCTAGATAAATTCGTTAAGGGGTCTAGTTTTCAAAATGGGGTCACTTGTGGGCGTTCTCCATCGTTTTGGTCACTCAAGGGCTCTACAAGTGTACAATAGGGCCTAAATCTCATTCAAGCAAAATTTCTGTTCGAAAAGTCACCGGTTGCTCTTTTCATTTTGGGCCCCATTGTGCATTCAGACATAAGATTAGGGCCACAATGGGTATATTTCTGAAAACAGGACAAACAGGGGTATCCATTTTGGGGTGCAAGTCTTTATTCATATATGTGCTGTACAAAGAAAACGCTTTTAAAATGACAGAATTACCCAAAAAATGAAAATCGTAATTTTTTTCCTTCTGCTTGGCTTAGATTCATTCAAAAACCGTGAAGTCAAAAAAGACATTGTACCCCTAGATAAATTCTTTAAGGGGTCTAGTTTTCAAAATGGGGTCACTTGTGGGGGTTCTCTATCGGTTTGGTCACTCAAGGGCTCTACAAGTGTACAATAGGGCCTAAGTCTCCTTCAAGCAAAATTTCTGTTCCAAAAGTCACCAGTTGCTCTTTTCATTTTTGGCCCCATTGTGCATTCAGACGTAAGATTTGGGCCATAATGGGTATATTTCTGAAAACAGGACAAACAGGGGTATCCATTTTGGGGTGCAAGTCTTTATTCATATATGTGCTGTACAAGAAAAATCGCTTTTAAAATGACACAATTACCAAAAAAATGAAAATCGTAATTTTTTTATTCTGCTTGGCTTAGATTCATTCAAAAACCGTGAAGTCAAAAAAGACATTGTACCCCTAGATAAATTCGTTAAGGGGTCTAGTTTTCAAAATGGGGTCACTTGTGGGCGTTCTCCATCGTTTTGGTCACTCAAGGGCTCTACAAGTGTACAATAGGGCCTAAATCTCATTCAAGCAAAATTTCTGTTCCAAAAGTCACCGGTTGCTCTTTTCATTTTGGGCCGCATTGTGGATTCAGACATAAGATTTGGGCCACAATGGGTATATTTCTGAAAACAGGACAAACAGGGGTATCCATTTTGGGGTGTAAGTCTTTATTCATATATGTGCTGTACAAAGAAAACGCTTTTAAAATGACAGAATTACCAAAAAAATGAAAATCGAAATTTTTTCCTTCTGCTTGGCTTAGATTCATTCAAAAATCGTGAAGTCAAAAAAGACATTGTACCCCTAGATAAATTCGTTAAGGGGTCTAGTTTTCAAAATGTGGTCACTTGTGGGCGTTCTCCATCGTTTTGGTCACTCAAGGGCTCTACAAGTGTACAATAGGGCCTAAATCTCATTCAAGCAAAATTTCTGTTCCAAAAGTCACCGGTTGCTCTTTTCATTTTGGGCCCCATTGTGCATTCAGACATAAGATTAGGGCCACAATGGGTATATTTCTGAAAACAGGACAAACAGGGGTATCCATTTTGGGGTGCAAGTCTTTATTCATATATGTGCTGTACAAAGAAAACGCTTTTAAAATGACAGAATTACCCAAAAAATGAAAATTGTAATTTTTTATTTCTTCTGCTTGGCTTAGATTCATTCAAAAACCGTGAAGTCAAAAAAGACATTGTACCCCTAGATAAATTCTTTAAGGGGTCTAGTTTTCAAAATGGGGTCACTTGTGGGGGTTCTCTATCGGTTTGGTCACTCAAGGGCTCTACAAGTGTACAATAGGGCCTAAATCTCATTCAAGCAAATTTTCTGTTCGAAAAGTCACCGGTTGCTCTTTTCATTTTGGGCCCCATTGTGCATTCAGACATATGATTAGGGCCACAATGGGTATATTTCTGAAAACAGGACAAACTGGGGTATCCATTTTGGGGTGCAAGTCTTTATTCATATATGTGCTGTACAAAGAAAACGCTTTTAAAATGACAGAATTACCCAAAAAATGAAAATCGTAATTTTTTTCCTTCTGCTTGGCTTAGATTCATTCAAAAACCGTGAAGTCAAAAAAGACATTGTACCCCTAGATAAATTCGTTAAGGGGTCTAGTTTTCAAAATGGGGTCACTTGTGGGCGTTCTCCATCATTTTGGTCACTCAAGGGCTCTACAAGTGTACAATAGGGCCTAAATCTCATTCAAGCAAAATTTCTGTTCCAAAAGTCACCGGTTGCTCTTTTCATTTTGGGCCCCATTGTGCATTCAGACATAAGATTAGGGCCACAATGGGTATATTTCTGAAAACAGGACAAACAGGGGTATCCATTTTGGGGTGCAAGTCTTTATTCATATATGTGCTGTACAAAGAAAACGCTTTTAAAATGACAGAATTACCCAAAAAATGAAAATCGTAATTTTTTATTTCTTCTGCTTGGCTTAGATTCATTCAAAAACCGTGAAGTCAAAAAAGACATTGTACCCCTAGATAAATTCTTGAAGGGATCTAGTTTTCAAAATGGGGTCACTTGTGGGGGTTCTCTATCGGTTTGGTCACTCAAGGGCTCTACAAGTTTACAATAGGGCCTAAGTCTCCAAGCAAAATTTCTGTTCCAAAAGTCACCAGTTGCTCTTTTCATTTTTGGCCCCATTGTGCATTCAGACGTAAGATTAGGGCCATAATGGGTATATTTCTGAAAACAGGACAAACAGGGGTATCCATTTTGGGGTGCAAGTCTTTATTCATATATGTGCTGTACAAGAAAAATCGCTTTTAAAATGACACAATTACCAAAAAAATGAAAATCGTAATTTTTTTCTTCTGCTTGGCTTAGATTCATTCAAAAACCGTGAAGTCAAAAAAGACATTGTACCCCTAGATAAATTCGTTAAGGGGTCTAGTTTTCAAAATGGGGTCACTTGTGGGCGTTCTCCATCGTTTTGGTCAATCAAGGGCTCTACAAGTGTACAATAGGGCCTAAATCTCATTCAAGCAAAATTTCTGTTCCAAAAGTCACCGGTTGCTCTTTTCATTTTGGGCCGTATTGTGGATTCAGACATAAGATTTGGGCCACAATGGGTATATTTCTGAAAACAGGACACACAGGGGTATCCATTTTGGGGTGTAAGTCTTTATTCATATTTGTGCTGTACAAAGAAAACGCTTTTAAAATGACAGAATTACCAAAAAAATGAAAATCGAAATTTTTTCCTTCTGCTTGGCTTAGATTCATTCAAAAACCGTGAAGTCAAAAAAGACATTGTACCCCTAGATAAATTCGTTAAGGGGTCTAGTTTTCAAAATGGGGTCACTTGTGGGCGTTCTCCATCATTTTGGTCACTCAAGGGCTCTACAAGTGTACAATAGGGCCTAAATCTCATTCAAGCAAAATTTCTGTTCCAAAAGTCACCGGTTGCTCTTTTCATTTTGGGCCCCATTGTGCATTCAGACATAAGATTAGGGCCACAATGGGTATATTTCTGAAAACAGGACAAACAGGGGTATCCATTTTGGGGTGCAAGTCTTTATTCATATATGTGCTGTACAAAGAAAACGCTTTTAAAATGACAGAATTACCCAAAAAATGAAAATCGTAATTTTTTATTTCTTCTGCTTGGCTTAGATTCATTCAAAAACCGTGAAGTCAAAAAAGACATTGTACCCCTAGATAAATTCTTTAAGGGGTCTAGTTTTCAAAATGGGGTCACTTGTGGGGGTTCTCTATCGGTTTGGTCACTCAAGGGCTCTACAAGTGTACAATAGGGCCTAAGTCTCCAAGCAAAATTTCTGTTCCAAAAGTCACCAGTTGCTCTTTTCATTTTTGGCCCCATTGTGCATTCAGACGTAAGATTAGGGCCATAATGGGTATATTTCTGAAAACAGGACAAACAGGGGTATCCATTTTGGGGTGCAAGTCTTTATTCATATATGTGCTGTACAAGAAAAATCGCTTTTAAAATGACACAATTACCAAAAAAATGAAAATCGTAATTTTTTTCTTCTGCTTGGCTTAGATTCATTCAAAAACCGTGAAGTCAAAAAAGACATTGTACCCCTAGATAAATTCGTTAAGGGGTCTAGTTTTCAAAATGGGGTCACTTGTGGGCGTTCTCCATCGTTTTGGTCACTCAAGGGCTCTACAAGTGTACAATAGGGCCTAAATCTCATTCAAGCAAAATTTCTGTTCCAAAAGTCACCGGTTGCTCTTTTCATTTTGGGCCGTATTGTGGATTCAGACATAAGATTTGGGCCACAATGGGTATATTTCTGAAAACAGGACACACAGGGGTATCCATTTTGGGGTGTAAGTCTTTATTCATATTTGTGCTGTACAAAGAAAACGCTTTTAAAATGACAGAATTACCAAAAAAATGAAAATCGAAATTTTTTCCTTCTGCTTGGCTTAGATTCATTCAAAAACCGTGAAGTCAAAAAAGACATTGTACCCCTAGATAAATTCGTTAAGGGGTCTAGTTTTCAAAATGGGGTCACTTGTGGGCGTTCTCCATCGTTTTCGTCACTCAAGGGCTCTACAAGTGTACAATAGG
Source organism: Eleutherodactylus coqui (assembly GCF_035609145.1). Lineage (NCBI taxonomy): Eukaryota > Metazoa > Chordata > Amphibia > Anura > Eleutherodactylidae > Eleutherodactylus > Eleutherodactylus coqui. The sequence goes on along the minus strand of NC_089839.1, from coordinate 118,517,086 downwards.
GCCTAAATCTCATTCAAGCAAATTTTCTGTTCGAAACGTCACCGGTTGCTCTTTTCATTTTGGGCCCCATTGTGCATTCAGACATATGATTAGGGCCACAATGGGTATATTTCTGAAAACAGGACAAACTGGGGTATCCATTTTGGGGTGCAAGTCTTTATTCATATATGTGCTGTACAAAGAAAACGCTTTTAAAATGACAGAATTACCCAAAAAATGAAAATCGTAATTTTTTTCCTTCTGCTTGGCTTAGATACATTCAAAAACCGTGAAGTCAAAAAAGACATTGTACCCCTAGATAAATTCGTTAAGGGGTCTAGTTTTCAAAATGGGGTCACTTGTGGGCGTTCTCCATCGTTTTCGTCACTCAAGGGCTCTACAAGTGTACAATGGGGCCTAAATCTCATTCAAGCAAATTTTCTGTTCGAAAAGTCACCGGTTGCTCTTTTCATTTTGGGCCCCATTGTGCATTCAGACATAAGATTAGGGCCACAATGGGTATATTTCTGAAAACAGGACAAACAGGGGTATCCATTTTGGGGTGCAAGTCTTTATTCATATATGTGCTGTACAAGAAAAATCGCTTTTAAAATGACACAATTACCAAAAAAATGAAAATCGTAATTTTTTCCTTCTGCTTGGCTTAGATTCATTCAAAAACCGTGAAGTCAAAAAAGACATTGTACCCCTAGATAAATTCGTTAAGGGGTCTAGTTTTCAAAATGGGGTCACTTGTGGGCGTTCTCCATCGTTTTGGTCACTCAAGGGCTCTACAAGTGTACAATAGGGCCTAAATCTCATTCAAGCAAAATTTCTGTTCCAAAAGTCACCGGTTGCTCTTTTCATTTTGGGCCCCATTGTGCATTCAGACATAAGATTAGGGCCACAATGGGTATATTTCTGAAAACAGGACAAACAGGGGTATCCATTTTGGGGTGTAAGTCTTTATTCATATATGTGCTGTACAAAGAAAACGCTTTAAAATGACACAATTACCAAAAAAATGAAAATCGTAATTTTTTTCTTCTGCTTGGCTTAGATTCATTCAAAAACCGTGAAGTCAAAAAAGACATTGTACCCCTAGATAAATTCGTTAAGGGGTCTAGTTTTCAAAATGGGGTCACTTGTGGGGGTTCTCTATCGGTTTGGTCACTCAAGGGCTCTACAAGTGTACAATAGGGCCTAAATCTCATTCAAGCAAATTTTCTGTTCCAAAAGTCACCGGTTGCTCTTTTCATCTTGGGCCCCATTGTGCATTCAGACATAAGATTAGGGCCACAATGGGTATATTTCTGAAAACAGGACAAACAGGGGTATCCATTTTGGGGTGCAAGTCTTTATTCATATATGTGCTGTACAAAGAAAACGCTTTTAAAATGACAGAATTACCCAAAAAATGAAAATCGTAATTTTTTTCCTTCTGCTTGGCTTAGATACATTCAAAAACCGTGAAGTCAAAAAAGACATTGTACCCCTAGATAAATTCGTTAAGGGGTCTAGTTTTCAAAATGGGGTCACTTGTGGGCGTTCTCCATCGTTTTCGTCACTCAAGGGCTCTACAAGTGTACAATGGGGCCTAAATCTCATTCAAGCAAATTTTCTGTTCGAAAAGTCACCGGTTGCTCTTTTCATTTTGGGCCCCATTGTGCATTCAGACATAAGATTAGGGCCACAATGGGTATATTTCTGAAAACAGGACAAACAGGGGTATCCATTTTGGGGTGCAAGTCTTTATTCATATATGTGCTGTACAAGAAAAATCGCTTTTAAAATGACACAATTACCAAAAAAATGAAAATCGTAATTTTTTCCTTCTGCTTGGCTTAGATTCATTCAAAAACCGTGAAGTCAAAAAAGACATTGTACCCCTAGATAAATTCGTTAAGGGGTCTAGTTTTCAAAATGGGGTCACTTGTGGGCGTTCTCCATCGTTTTGGTCACTCAAGGGCTCTACAAGTGTACAATAGGGCCTAAATCTCATTCAAGCAAAATTTCTGTTCCAAAAGTCACCGGTTGCTCTTTTCATTTTGGGCCGCATTGTGGATTCAGACATAAGATTTGGGCCACAATGGGTATATTTCTGAAAACAGGACAAACAGGGGTATCCATTTTGGGGTGTAAGTCTTTATTCATATATGTGCTGTTCAAAGAAAACGCTTTAAAATGACACAATTACCAAAAAAATGAAAATCGTAATTTTTTTCTTCTGCTTGGCTTAGATTCATTCAAAAACCGTGAAGTCAAAAAAGACATTGTACCCCTAGATAAATTCGTTAAGGGGTCTAGTTTTCAAAATGGGGTCACTTGTGGGGGTTCTCTATCGGTTTGGTCACTCAAGGGCTCTACAAGTGTACAATAGGGCCTAAATCTCATTCAAGCAAATTTTCTGTTCCAAAAGTCACCGGTTGCTCTTTTCATTTTGGGCCCCATTGTGCATTCAGACATAAGATTAGGGCCACAATGGGTATATTTCTGAAAACAGGACAAACAGGGGTATCCATTTTGGGGTGCAAGTCTTTATTCATATATGTGCTGTACAAAGAAAACGCTTTTAAAATGACAGAATTACCCAAAAAATGAAAATCGTAATTTTTTTCCTTCTGCTTGGCTTAGATACATTCAAAAACCGTGAAGTCAAAAAAGATATTGTACCCCTAGATAAATTCTTTAAGGGGTCTAGTTTTCAAAATGGGGTCACTTGTGGGGGTTCTCTATCGGTTTGGTCACTCAAGGGCTCTACAAGTGTACAATAGGGCCTAAATCTCATTCAAGCAAATTTTCTGTTCCAAAAGTCACCGGTTGCTCTTTTCATTTTGGGCCCCATTGTGCATTCAGACATAAGATTAGGGCCACAATGGGTATATTTCTGAAAACAGGACAAACAGGGGTATCCATTTTGGGGTGTAAGTCTTTATTCATATATGTGCTGTACAAAGAAAACGCTTTAAAATGACACAATTACCAAAAAAATGAAAATCGTAATTTTTTTCTTCTGCTTGGCTTAGATTCATTCAAAAACCGTGAAGTCAAAAAAGACATTGTACCCCTAGATAAATTCGTTAAGGGGTCTAGTTTTCAAAATGGGGTCACTTGTGGGGGTTCTCTATCGGTTTGGTCACTCAAGGGCTCTACAAGTGTACAATAGGGCCTAAATCTCATTCAAGCAAATTTTCTGTTCCAAAAGTCACCGGTTGCTCTTTTCATCTTGGGCCCCATTGTGCATTCAGACATAAGATTAGGGCCACAATGGGTATATTTCTGAAAACAGGACAAACAGGGGTATCCATTTTGGGGTGCAAGTCTTTATTCATATATGTGCTGTACAAAGAAAACGCTTTTAAAATGACAGAATTACCCAAAAAATGAAAATCGTAATTTTTTTCCTTCTGCTTGGCTTAGATACATTCAAAAACCGTGAAGTCAAAAAAGACATTGTACCCCTAGATAAATTTGTTAAGGGGTCTAGTTTTCAAAATGGGGTCACTTGTGGGCGTTCTCCATCGTTTTGGTCACTCAAGGGCTCTACAAGTGTACAATGGGGCCTAAATCTCATTCAAGCAAATTTTCTGTTCGAAAAGTCACCGGTTGCTCTTTTCATTTTGGGCCCCATTGTGCATTCAGACATAAGATTAGGGCCACAATGGGTATATTTCTGAAAACAGGACAAACAGGGGTATCCATTTTGGGGTGCAAGTCTTTATTCATATATGTGCTGTACAAGAAAAATCGCTTTTAAAATGACACAATTACCCAAAAAATGAAAATCGTAATTTTTTATTTCTTCTGCTTGGCTTAGATTCATTCAAAAACCGTGAAGTCAAAAAAGACATTGTACCCCTAGATAAATTCTTTAAGGGATCTAGTTTTCAAAATGGGGTCACTTGTGGGGGTTCTCTATCGGTTTGGTCACTCAAGGGCTCTACAAGTTTACAATAGGGCCTAAGTCTCCAAGCAAAATTTCTGTTCCAAAAGTCACCAGTTGCTCTTTTCATTTTTGGCCCCATTGTGCATTCAGACGTAAGATTAGGGCCATAATGGGTATATTTCTGAAAACAGGACAAACAGGGGTATCCATTTTGGGGTGCAAGTCTTTATTCATATATGTGCTGTACAAGAAAAATCGCTTTTAAAATGACACAATTACCAAAAAAATGAAAATCGTAATTTTTTTCTTCTGCTTGGCTTAGATTCATTCAAAAACCGTGAAGTCAAAAAAGACATTGTACCCCTAGATAAATTCGTTAAGGGGTCTAGTTTTCAAAATGGGGTCACTTGTGGGCGTTCTCCATCGTTTTGGTCAATCAAGGGCTCTACAAGTGTACAATAGGGCCTAAATCTCATTCAAGCAAAATTTCTGTTCCAAAAGTCACCGGTTGCTCTTTTCATTTTGGGCCGTATTGCGGATTCAGACATAAGATTTGGGCCACAATGGGTATATTTCTGAAAACAGGACACACAGGGGTATCCATTTTGGGGTGTAAGTCTTTATTCATATTTGTGCTGTACAAAGAAAACGCTTTTAAAATGACAGAATTACCAAAAAAATGAAAATCGAAATTTTTTCCTTCTGCTTGGCTTAGATTCATTCAAAAACCGTGAAGTCAAAAAAGACATTGTACCCCTAGATAAATTCGTTAAGGGGTCTAGTTTTCAAAATGGGGTCACTTGTGGGCGTTCTCCATCATTTTGGTCACTCAAGGGCTCTACAAGTGTACAATAGGGCCTAAATCTCATTCAAGCAAAATTTCTGTTCCAAAAGTCACCGGTTGCTCTTTTCATTTTGGGCCCCATTGTGCATTCAGACATAAGATTAGGGCCACAATGGGTATATTTCTGAAAACAGGACAAACAGGGGTATCCATTTTGGGGTGCAAGTCTTTATTCATATATGTGCTGTACAAAGAAAACGCTTTTAAAATGACAGAATTACCCAAAAAATGAAAATCGTAATTTTTTATTTCTTCTGCTTGGCTTAGATTCATTCAAAAACCGTGAAGTCAAAAAAGACATTGTACCCCTAGATAAATTCTTTAAGGGGTCTAGTTTTCAAAATGGGGTCACTTGTGGGGGTTCTCTATCGGTTTGGTCACTCAAGGGCTCTACAAGTGTACAATAGGGCCTAAGTCTCCAAGCAAAATTTCTGTTCCAAAAGTCACCAGTTGCTCTTTTCATTTTTGGCCCCATTGTGCATTCAGACGTAAGATTAGGGCCATAATGGGTATATTTCTGAAAACAGGACAAACAGGGGTATCCATTTTGGGGTGCAAGTCTTTATTCATATATGTGCTGTACAAGAAAAATCGCTTTTAAAATGACACAATTACCAAAAAAATGAAAATCGTAATTTTTTTCTTCTGCTTGGCTTAGATTCATTCAAAAACCGTGAAGTCAAAAAAGACATTGTACCCCTAGATAAATTCGTTAAGGGGTCTAGTTTTCAAAATGGGGTCACTTGTGGGCGTTCTCCATCGTTTTGGTCACTCAAGGGCTCTACAAGTGTACAATAGGGCCTAAATCTCATTCAAGCAAAATTTCTGTTCCAAAAGTCACCGGTTGCTCTTTTCATTTTGGGCCGTATTGTGGATTCAGACATAAGATTTGGGCCACAATGGGTATATTTCTGAAAACAGGACACACAGGGGTATCCATTTTGGGGTGTAAGTCTTTATTCATATTTGTGCTGTACAAAGAAAACGCTTTTAAAATGACAGAATTACCAAAAAAATGAAAATCGAAATTTTTTCCTTCTGCTTGGCTTAGATTCATTCAAAAACCGTGAAGTCAAAAAAGACATTGTACCCCTAGATAAATTCGTTAAGGGGTCTAGTTTTCAAAATGGGGTCACTTGTGGGCGTTCTCCATCGTTTTCGTCACTCAAGGGCTCTACAAGTGTACAATAGGGCCTAAATCTCATTCAAGCAAATTTTCTGTTCGAAACGTCACCGGTTGCTCTTTTCATTTTGGGCCCCATTGTGCATTCAGACATATGATTAGGGCCACAATGGGTATATTTCTGAAAACAGGACAAACTGGGGTATCCATTTTGGGGTGCAAGTCTTTATTCATATATGTGCTGTACAAAGAAAACGCTTTTAAAATGACAGAATTACCCAAAAAATGAAAATCGTAATTTTTTTCCTTCTGCTTGGCTTAGATACATTCAAAAACCGTGAAGTCAAAAAAGACATTGTACCCCTAGATAAATTCGTTAAGGGGTCTAGTTTTCAAAATGGGGTCACTTGTGGGCGTTCTCCATCGTTTTCGTCACTCAAGGGCTCTACAAGTGTACAATGGGGCCTAAATCTCATTCAAGCAAATTTTCTGTTCGAAAAGTCACCGGTTGCTCTTTTCATTTTGGGCCCCATTGTGCATTCAGACATAAGATTAGGGCCACAATGGGTATATTTCTGAAAACAGGACAAACAGGGGTATCCATTTTGGGGTGCAAGTCTTTATTCATATATGTGCTGTACAAGAAAAATCGCTTTTAAAATGACACAATTACCAAAAAAATGAAAATCGTAATTTTTTCCTTCTGCTTGGCTTAGATTCATTCAAAAACCGTGAAGTCAAAAAAGACATTGTACCCCTAGATAAATTCGTTAAGGGGTCTAGTTTTCAAAATGGGGTCACTTGTGGGCGTTCTCCATCGTTTTGGTCACTCAAGGGCTCTACAAGTGTACAATAGGGCCTAAATCTCATTCAAGCAAAATTTCTGTTCCAAAAGTCACCGGTTGCTCTTTTCATTTTGGGCCCCATTGTGCATTCAGACATAAGATTAGGGCCACAATGGGTATATTTCTGAAAACAGGACAAACAGGGGTATCCATTTTGGGGTGTAAGTCTTTATTCATATATGTGCTGTACAAAGAAAACGCTTTAAAATGACACAATTACCAAAAAAATGAAAATCGTAATTTTTTTCTTCTGCTTGGCTTAGATTCATTCAAAAACCGTGAAGTCAAAAAAGACATTGTACCCCTAGATAAATTCGTTAAGGGGTCTAGTTTTCAAAATGGGGTCACTTGTGGGGGTTCTCTATCGGTTTGGTCACTCAAGGGCTCTACAAGTGTACAATAGGGCCTAAATCTCATTCAAGCAAATTTTCTGTTCCAAAAGTCACCGGTTGCTCTTTTCATCTTGGGCCCCATTGTGCATTCAGACATAAGATTAGGGCCACAATGGGTATATTTCTGAAAACAGGACAAACAGGGGTATCCATTTTGGGGTGCAAGTCTTTATTCATATATGTGCTGTACAAAGAAAACGCTTTTAAAATGACAGAATTACCCAAAAAATGAAAATCGTAATTTTTTTCCTTCTGCTTGGCTTAGATACATTCAAAAACCGTGAAGTCAAAAAAGACATTGTACCCCTAGATAAATTCGTTAAGGGGTCTAGTTTTCAAAATGGGGTCACTTGTGGGCGTTCTCCATCGTTTTCGTCACTCAAGGGCTCTACAAGTGTACAATGGGGCCTAAATCTCATTCAAGCAAATTTTCTGTTCGAAAAGTCACCGGTTGCTCTTTTCATTTTGGGCCCCATTGTGCATTCAGACATAAGATTAGGGCCACAATGGGTATATTTCTGAAAACAGGACAAACAGGGGTATCCATTTTGGGGTGCAAGTCTTTATTCATATATGTGCTGTACAAGAAAAATCGCTTTTAAAATGACACAATTACCAAAAAAATGAAAATCGTAATTTTTTCCTTCTGCTTGGCTTAGATTCATTCAAAAACCGTGAAGTCAAAAAAGACATTGTACCCCTAGATAAATTCGTTAAGGGGTCTAGTTTTCAAAATGGGGTCACTTGTGGGCGTTCTCCATCGTTTTGGTCACTCAAGGGCTCTACAAGTGTACAATAGGGCCTAAATCTCATTCAAGCAAAATTTCTGTTCCAAAAGTCACCGGTTGCTCTTTTCATTTTGGGCCGCATTGTGGATTCAGACATAAGATTTGGGCCACAATGGGTATATTTCTGAAAACAGGACAAACAGGGGTATCCATTTTGGGGTGTAAGTCTTTATTCATATATGTGCTGTTCAAAGAAAACGCTTTAAAATGACACAATTACCAAAAAAATGAAAATCGTAATTTTTTTCTTCTGCTTGGCTTAGATTCATTCAAAAACCGTGAAGTCAAAAAAGACATTGTACCCCTAGATAAATTCGTTAAGGGGTCTAGTTTTCAAAATGGGGTCACTTGTGGGGGTTCTCTATCGGTTTGGTCACTCAAGGGCTCTACAAGTGTACAATAGGGCCTAAATCTCATTCAAGCAAATTTTCTGTTCCAAAAGTCACCGGTTGCTCTTTTCATTTTGGGCCCCATTGTGCATTCAGACATAAGATTAGGGCCACAATGGGTATATTTCTGAAAACAGGACAAACAGGGGTATCCATTTTGGGGTGCAAGTCTTTATTCATATATGTGCTGTACAAAGAAAACGCTTTTAAAATGACAGAATTACCCAAAAAATGAAAATCGTAATTTTTTTCCTTCTGCTTGGCTTAGATACATTCAAAAACCGTGAAGTCAAAAAAGATATTGTACCCCTAGATAAATTCTTTAAGGGGTCTAGTTTTCAAAATGGGGTCACTTGTGGGGGTTCTCTATCGGTTTGGTCACTCAAGGGCTCTACAAGTGTACAATAGGGCCTAAATCTCATTCAAGCAAATTTTCTGTTCCAAAAGTCACCGGTTGCTCTTTTCATTTTGGGCCCCATTGTGCATTCAGACATAAGATTAGGGCCACAATGGGTATATTTCTGAAAACAGGACAAACAGGGGTATCCATTTTGGGGTGTAAGTCTTTATTCATATATGTGCTGTACAAAGAAAACGCTTTAAAATGACACAATTACCAAAAAAATGAAAATCGTAATTTTTTTCTTCTGCTTGGCTTAGATTCATTCAAAAACCGTGAAGTCAAAAAAGACATTGTACCCCTAGATAAATTCGTTAAGGGGTCTAGTTTTCAAAATGGGGTCACTTGTGGGGGTTCTCTATCGGTTTGGTCACTCAAGGGCTCTACAAGTGTACAATAGGGCCTAAATCTCATTCAAGCAAATTTTCTGTTCCAAAAGTCACCGGTTGCTCTTTTCATCTTGGGCCCCATTGTGCATTCAGACATAAGATTAGGGCCACAATGGGTATATTTCTGAAAACAGGACAAACAGGGGTATCCATTTTGGGGTGCAAGTCTTTATTCATATATGTGCTGTACAAAGAAAACGCTTTTAAAATGACAGAATTACCCAAAAAATGAAAATCGTAATTTTTTTCCTTCTGCTTGGCTTAGATACATTCAAAAACCGTGAAGTCAAAAAAGACATTGTACCCCTAGATAAATTCGTTAAGGGGTCTAGTTTTCAAAATGGGGTCACTTGTGGGCGTTCTCCATCGTTTTCGTCACTCAAGGGCTCTACAAGTGTACAATGGGGCCTAAATCTCATTCAAGCAAATTTTCTGTTCGAAAAGTCACCGGTTGCTCTTTTCATTTTGGGCCCCATTGTGCATTCAGACATAAGATTAGGGCCACAATGGGTATATTTCTGAAAACAGGACAAACAGGGGTATCCATTTTGGGGTGCAAGTCTTTATTCATATATGTGCTGTACAAGAAAAATCGCTTTTAAAATGACACAATTACCAAAAAAATGAAAATCGTAATTTTTTCCTTCTGCTTGGCTTAGATTCATTCAAAAACCGTGAAGTCAAAAAAGACATTGTACCCCTAGATAAATTCGTTAAGGGGTCTAGTTTTCAAAATGGGGTCACTTGTGGGCGTTCTCCATCGTTTTGGTCACTCAAGGGCTCTACAAGTGTACAATAGGGCCTAAATCTCATTCAAGCAAAATTTCTGTTCCAAAAGTCACCGGTTGCTCTTTTCATTTTGGGCCGCATTGTGGATTCAGACATAAGATTTGGGCCACAATGGGTATATTTCTGAAAACAGGACAAACAGGGGTATCCATTTTGGGGTGTAAGTCTTTATTCATATATGTGCTGTTCAAAGAAAACGCTTTAAAATGACACAATTACCAAAAAAATGAAAATCGTAATTTTTTTCTTCTGCTTGGCTTAGATTCATTCAAAAACCGTGAAGTCAAAAAAGACATTGTACCCCTAGATAAATTCGTTAAGGGGTCTAGTTTTCAAAATGGGGTCACTTGTGGGGGTTCTCTATCGGTTTGGTCACTCAAGGGCTCTACAAGTGTACAATAGGGCCTAAATCTCATTCAAGCAAATTTTCTGTTCCAAAAGTCACCGGTTGCTCTTTTCATTTTGGGCCCCATTGTGCATTCAGACATAAGATTAGGGCCACAATGGGTATATTTCTGAAAACAGGACAAACAGGGGTATCCATTTTGGGGTGCAAGTCTTTATTCATATATGTGCTGTACAAAGAAAACGCTTTTAAAATGACAGAATTACCCAAAAAATGAAAATCGTAATTTTTTTCCTTCTGCTTGGCTTAGATACATTCAAAAACCGTGAAGTCAAAAAAGATATTGTACCCCTAGATAAATTCTTTAAGGGGTCTAGTTTTCAAAATGGGGTCACTTGTGGGGGTTCTCTATTGGTTTGGTCACTCAAGAGCTCTACAAGTGTACAATAGGGCCTAAGTCTCCTTCAAGCAAAATTTCTGTTCCAAAAGTCACTAGTTGCTCTTTTCATTTTTGGCCCCATTGTGCATTCAGACGTAAGATTAGGGCCATAATGGGTATATTTCTGAAAACAGGACAAACAGGGGTATCCATTTTGGGGTGCAAGTCTTTATTCATATATGTGCTGTACAAGAAAAATCGCTTTTAAAATGACACAATTACCAAAAAAATGAAAATCGTAATTTTTTTCTTCTGCTTGGCTTAGATTCATTCAAAAACCGTGAAGTCAAAAAAGACATTGTACCCCTAGATAAATTCGTTAAGGGGTCTAGTTTTCAAAATGGGGTCACTTGTGGGCGTTCTCCATCATTTTGGTCACTCAAGGGCTCTACAAGTGTACAATAGGGCCTAAATCTCATTCAAGCAAAATTTCTGTTCCAAAAGTCACCGCTTGCTGTTTTCATTTTGGGCCCAATTGTGGATTCAGACATAAGATTAGGGCCACAATGGGTATATTTCTGAAAACAGGACAAACAGGGGTATCCATTTTGGGGTGTAAGTCTTTATTCATATATGTGCTGTACAAAGAAAACGCTTTTAAAATGACAGAATTACCAAAAAAATGAAAATCAAAATTTTTTCCTTCTGCTTGGCTTAGATTCATTCAAAAACCGTGAAGTCAAAAAAGACATTGTACCCCTAGATAAATTCGTTAAGGGGTCTAGTTTTCAAAATGGGGTCACTTGTGGGGGTTCTCTATCGGTTTGGTCACTCAAGGGCTCTACAAGTGTACAATAGGGCCTAAATCTCATTCAAGCAAATTTTCTGTTCCAAAAGTCACCGGTTGCTCTTTTCATCTTGGGCCCCATTGTGCATTCAGACATAAGATTAGGGCCACAATGGGTATATTTCTGAAAACAGGACAAACAGGGGTATCCATTTTGGGGTGCAAGTCTTTATTCATATATGTGCTGTACAAAGAAAACGCTTTTAAAATGACAGAATTACCCAAAAAATGAAAATCGTAATTTTTTTCCTTCTGCTTGGCTTAGATACATTCAAAAACCGTGAAGTCAAAAAAGACATTGTACCCCTAGATAAATTCGTTAAGGGGTCTAGTTTTCAAAATGGGGTCACTTGTGGGCGTTCTCCATCGTTTTCGTCACTCAAGGGCTCTACAAGTGTACAATGGGGCCTAAATCTCATTCAAGCAAATTTTCTGTTCGAAAAGTCACCGGTTGCTCTTTTCATTTTGGGCCCCATTGTGCATTCAGACATAAGATTAGGGCCACAATGGGTATATTTCTGAAAACAGGACAAACAGGGGTATCCATTTTGGGGTGCAAGTCTTTATTCATATATGTGCTGTACAAGAAAAATCGCTTTTAAAATGACACAATTACCAAAAAAATGAAAATCGTAATTTTTTCCTTCTGCTTGGCTTAGATTCATTCAAAAACCGTGAAGTCAAAAAAGACATTGTACCCCTAGATAAATTCGTTAAGGGGTCTAGTTTTCAAAATGGGGTCACTTGTGGGCGTTCTCCATCGTTTTGGTCACTCAAGGGCTCTACAAGTGTACAATAGGGCCTAAATCTCATTCAAGCAAAATTTCTGTTCCAAAAGTCACCGGTTGCTCTTTTCATTTTGGGCCCCATTGTGCATTCAGACATAAGATTAGGGCCACAATGGGTATATTTCTGAAAACAGGACAAACAGGGGTATCCATTTTGGGGTGTAAGTCTTTATTCATATATGTGCTGTACAAAGAAAACGCTTTAAAATGACACAATTACCAAAAAAATGAAAATCGTAATTTTTTTCTTCTGCTTGGCTTAGATTCATTCAAAAACCGTGAAGTCAAAAAAGACATTGTACCCCTAGATAAATTCGTTAAGGGGTCTAGTTTTCAAAATGGGGTCACTTGTGGGGGTTCTCTATCGGTTTGGTCACTCAAGGGCTCTACAAGTGTACAATAGGGCCTAAATCTCATTCAAGCAAATTTTCTGTTCCAAAAGTCACCGGTTGCTCTTTTCATCTTGGGCCCCATTGTGCATTCAGACATAAGATTAGGGCCACAATGGGTATATTTCTGAAAACAGGACAAACAGGGGTATCCATTTTGGGGTGCAAGTCTTTATTCATATATGTGCTGTACAAAGAAAACGCTTTTAAAATGACAGAATTACCCAAAAAATGAAAATCGTAATTTTTTTCCTTCTGCTTGGCTTAGATACATTCAAAAACCGTGAAGTCAAAAAAGACATTGTACCCCTAGATAAATTCGTTAAGGGGTCTAGTTTTCAAAATGGGGTCACTTGTGGGCGTTCTCCATCGTTTTCGTCACTCAAGGGCTCTACAAGTGTACAATGGGGCCTAAATCTCATTCAAGCAAATTTTCTGTTCGAAAAGTCACCGGTTGCTCTTTTCATTTTGGGCCCCATTGTGCATTCAGACATAAGATTAGGGCCACAATGGGTATATTTCTGAAAACAGGACAAACAGGGGTATCCATTTTGGGGTGCAAGTCTTTATTCATATATGTGCTGTACAAGAAAAATCGCTTTTAAAATGACACAATTACCAAAAAAATGAAAATCGTAATTTTTTCCTTCTGCTTGGCTTAGATTCATTCAAAAACCGTGAAGTCAAAAAAGACATTGTACCCCTAGATAAATTCGTTAAGGGGTCTAGTTTTCAAAATGGGGTCACTTGTGGGCGTTCTCCATCGTTTTGGTCACTCAAGGGCTCTACAAGTGTACAATAGGGCCTAAATCTCATTCAAGCAAAATTTCTGTTCCAAAAGTCACCGGTTGCTCTTTTCATTTTGGGCCGCATTGTGGATTCAGACATAAGATTTGGGCCACAATGGGTATATTTCTGAAAACAGGACAAACAGGGGTATCCATTTTGGGGTGTAAGTCTTTATTCATATATGTGCTGTTCAAAGAAAACGCTTTAAAATGACACAATTACCAAAAAAATGAAAATCGTAATTTTTTTCTTCTGCTTGGCTTAGATTCATTCAAAAACCGTGAAGTCAAAAAAGACATTGTACCCCTAGATAAATTCGTTAAGGGGTCTAGTTTTCAAAATGGGGTCACTTGTGGGGGTTCTCTATCGGTTTGGTCACTCAAGGGCTCTACAAGTGTACAATAGGGCCTAAATCTCATTCAAGCAAATTTTCTGTTCCAAAAGTCACCGGTTGCTCTTTTCATTTTGGGCCCCATTGTGCATTCAGACATAAGATTAGGGCCACAATGGGTATATTTCTGAAAACAGGACAAACAGGGGTATCCATTTTGGGGTGCAAGTCTTTATTCATATATGTGCTGTACAAAGAAAACGCTTTTAAAATGACAGAATTACCCAAAAAATGAAAATCGTAATTTTTTTCCTTCTGCTTGGCTTAGATACATTCAAAAACCGTGAAGTCAAAAAAGATATTGTACCCCTAGATAAATTCTTTAAGGGGTCTAGTTTTCAAAATGGGGTCACTTGTGGGGGTTCTCTATCGGTTTGGTCACTCAAGGGCTCTACAAGTGTACAATAGGGCCTAAATCTCATTCAAGCAAATTTTCTGTTCCAAAAGTCACCGGTTGCTCTTTTCATTTTGGGCCCCATTGTGCATTCAGACATAAGATTAGGGCCACAATGGGTATATTTCTGAAAACAGGACAAACAGGGGTATCCATTTTGGGGTGTAAGTCTTTATTCATATATGTGCTGTACAAAGAAAACGCTTTAAAATGACACAATTACCAAAAAAATGAAAATCGTAATTTTTTTCTTCTGCTTGGCTTAGATTCATTCAAAAACCGTGAAGTCAAAAAAGACATTGTACCCCTAGATAAATTCGTTAAGGGGTCTAGTTTTCAAAATGGGGTCACTTGTGGGGGTTCTCTATCGGTTTGGTCACTCAAGGGCTCTACAAGTGTACAATAGGGCCTAAATCTCATTCAAGCAAATTTTCTGTTCCAAAAGTCACCGGTTGCTCTTTTCATCTTGGGCCCCATTGTGCATTCAGACATAAGATTAGGGCCACAATGGGTATATTTCTGAAAACAGGACAAACAGGGGTATCCATTTTGGGGTGCAAGTCTTTATTCATATATGTGCTGTACAAAGAAAACGCTTTTAAAATGACAGAATTACCCAAAAAATGAAAATCGTAATTTTTTTCCTTCTGCTTGGCTTAGATACATTCAAAAACCGTGAAGTCAAAAAAGACATTGTACCCCTAGATAAATTCGTTAAGGGGTCTAGTTTTCAAAATGGGGTCACTTGTGGGCGTTCTCCATCGTTTTCGTCACTCAAGGGCTCTACAAGTGTACAATGGGGCCTAAATCTCATTCAAGCAAATTTTCTGTTCGAAAAGTCACCGGTTGCTCTTTTCATTTTGGGCCCCATTGTGCATTCAGACATAAGATTAGGGCCACAATGGGTATATTTCTGAAAACAGGACAAACAGGGGTATCCATTTTGGGGTGCAAGTCTTTATTCATATATGTGCTGTACAAGAAAAATCGCTTTTAAAATGACACAATTACCAAAAAAATGAAAATCGTAATTTTTTCCTTCTGCTTGGCTTAGATTCATTCAAAAACCGTGAAGTCAAAAAAGACATTGTACCCCTAGATAAATTCGTTAAGGGGTCTAGTTTTCAAAATGGGGTCACTTGTGGGCGTTCTCCATCGTTTTGGTCACTCAAGGGCTCTACAAGTGTACAATAGGGCCTAAATCTCATTCAAGCAAAATTTCTGTTCCAAAAGTCACCGGTTGCTCTTTTCATTTTGGGCCGCATTGTGGATTCAGACATAAGATTTGGGCCACAATGGGTATATTTCTGAAAACAGGACAAACAGGGGTATCCATTTTGGGGTGTAAGTCTTTATTCATATATGTGCTGTTCAAAGAAAACGCTTTAAAATGACACAATTACCAAAAAAATGAAAATCGTAATTTTTTTCTTCTGCTTGGCTTAGATTCATTCAAAAACCGTGAAGTCAAAAAAGACATTGTACCCCTAGATAAATTCGTTAAGGGGTCTAGTTTTCAAAATGGGGTCACTTGTGGGGGTTCTCTATCGGTTTGGTCACTCAAGGGCTCTACAAGTGTACAATAGGGCCTAAATCTCATTCAAGCAAATTTTCTGTTCCAAAAGTCACCGGTTGCTCTTTTCATTTTGGGCCCCATTGTGCATTCAGACATAAGATTAGGGCCACAATGGGTATATTTCTGAAAACAGGACAAACAGGGGTATCCATTTTGGGGTGCAAGTCTTTATTCATATATGTGCTGTACAAAGAAAACGCTTTTAAAATGACAGAATTACCCAAAAAATGAAAATCGTAATTTTTTTCCTTCTGCTTGGCTTAGATACATTCAAAAACCGTGAAGTCAAAAAAGATATTGTACCCCTAGATAAATTCTTTAAGGGGTCTAGTTTTCAAAATGGGGTCACTTGTGGGGGTTCTCTATTGGTTTGGTCACTCAAGAGCTCTACAAGTGTACAATAGGGCCTAAGTCTCCTTCAAGCAAAATTTCTGTTCCAAAAGTCACTAGTTGCTCTTTTCATTTTTGGCCCCATTGTGCATTCAGACGTAAGATTAGGGCCATAATGGGTATATTTCTGAAAACAGGACAAACAGGGGTATCCATTTTGGGGTGCAAGTCTTTATTCATATATGTGCTGTACAAGAAAAATCGCTTTTAAAATGACACAATTACCAAAAAAATGAAAATCGTAATTTTTTTCTTCTGCTTGGCTTAGATTCATTCAAAAACCGTGAAGTCAAAAAAGACATTGTACCCCTAGATAAATTCGTTAAGGGGTCTAGTTTTCAAAATGGGGTCACTTGTGGGCGTTCTCCATCATTTTGGTCACTCAAGGGCTCTACAAGTGTACAATAGGGCCTAAATCTCATTCAAGCAAAATTTCTGTTCCAAAAGTCACCGCTTGCTGTTTTCATTTTGGGCCCAATTGTGGATTCAGACATAAGATTAGGGCCACAATGGGTATATTTCTGAAAACAGGACAAACAGGGGTATCCATTTTGGGGTGTAAGTCTTTATTCATATATGTGCTGTACAAAGAAAACGCTTTTAAAATGACAGAATTACCAAAAAAATGAAAATCAAAATTTTTTCCTTCTGCTTGGCTTAGATTCATTCAAAAACCGTGAAGTCAAAAAAGACATTGTACCCCTAGATAAATTCGTTAAGGGGTCTAGTTTTCAAAATGGGGTCACTTGTGGGCGTTCTCCATCGTTTTGGTCACTCAAGGGCTCTACAAGTGTACAATAGGGCCTAAATCTCATTCAAGCAAAATTTCTGTTCGAAAAGTCACCGGTTGCTCTTTTCATTTTGGGCCCCATTGTGCATTCAGACATAAGATTAGGGCCACAATGGGTATATTTCTGAAAACAGGACAAACAGGGGTATCCATTTTGGGGTGTAAGTCTTTATTCATATATGTGCTGTACAAAGAAAACGCTTTTAAAATGACAGAATTACCAAAAAAATGAAAATCAAAATTTTTTCCTTCTCCTTGGCTTAGATTCATTCAAAAACCGTGAAGTCAAAAAAGACATTGTACCCCTAGATAAATTTGTTAAGGGGTCTAGTTTTCAAAATGGGGTCACTTGTGGGCGTTCTCCATCGTTTTGGTCACTCAAGGGCTCTACAAGTGTACAATGGGGCCTAAATCTCATTCAAGCAAATTTTCTGTTCGAAAAGTCACCGGTTGCTCTTTTCATTTTGGGCCCCATTGTGCATTCAGACATAAGATTAGGGCCACAATGGGTATATTTCTGAAAACAGGACAAACAGGGGTATCCATTTTGGGGTGCAAGTCTTTATTCATATATGTGCTGTACAAGAAAAATCGCTTTTAAAATGACACAATTACCAAAAAAATGAAAATCGTAATTTTTTCCTTCTGCTTGGCTTAGATTCATTCAAAAACCGTGAAGTTAAAAAAGACATTGTACCCCTAGATAAATTCTCTAAGGGGTCTAGCTTTCAAAATGGGGTGACTTGTGGGGGTTCTCTATCGGTTTGGTCACTCAAGGGCTCTACAAGTTTACAATAGGGCCTAAGTCTCATTCAAGCAAAATTTCTGTTCCAAAAGTCACCGGTTGCTCTTTTCATTTTGGGCCCCATTGTGCATTCAGACATAAGATTAGGGCCACAATGGGTATATTTCTGAAAACAGGACAAACAGGGGTATCCATTTTGGGGTGCAAGTCTTTATTCATATATGTGCTGTACAAGAAAAATCGCTTTTAAAATGACACAATTACCAAAAAAATGAAAATCGTAATTTTTTCCTTCTGCTTGGCTTAGATTCATTCAAAAACCGTGAAGTCAAAAAAGACATTGTACCCCTAGATAAATTCGTTAAGGGGTCTAGTTTTCAAAATGGGGTCACTTGTGGGCGTTCTCCATCGTTTTGGTCACTCAAGGGCTCTACAAGTGTACAATAGGGCCTAAATCTCATTCAAGCAAAATTTCTGTTCCAAAAGTCACCGGTTGCTCTTTTCATTTTGGGCCGCATTGTGGATTCAGACATAAGATTTGGGCCACAATGGGTATATTTCTGAAAACAGGACAAACAGGGGTATCCATTTTGGGGTGTAAGTCTTTATTCATATATGTGCTGTTCAAAGAAAACGCTTTAAAATGACACAATTACCAAAAAAATGAAAATCGTAATTTTTTTCTTCTGCTTGGCTTAGATTCATTCAAAAACCGTGAAGTCAAAAAAGACATTGTACCCCTAGATAAATTCGTTAAGGGGTCTAGTTTTCAAAATGGGGTCACTTGTGGGGGTTCTCTATCGGTTTGGTCACTCAAGGGCTCTACAAGTGTACAATAGGGCCTAAATCTCATTCAAGCAAATTTTCTGTTCCAAAAGTCACCGGTTGCTCTTTTCATTTTGGGCCCCATTGTGCATTCAGACATAAGATTAGGGCCACAATGGGTATATTTCTGAAAACAGGACAAACAGGGGTATCCATTTTGGGGTGCAAGTCTTTATTCATATATGTGCTGTACAAAGAAAACGCTTTTAAAATGACAGAATTACCCAAAAAATGAAAATCGTAATTTTTTTCCTTCTGCTTGGCTTAGATACATTCAAAAACCGTGAAGTCAAAAAAGATATTGTACCCCTAGATAAATTCTTTAAGGGGTCTAGTTTTCAAAATGGGGTCACTTGTGGGGGTTCTCTATTGGTTTGGTCACTCAAGAGCTCTACAAGTGTACAATAGGGCCTAAGTCTCCTTCAAGCAAAATTTCTGTTCCAAAAGTCACTAGTTGCTCTTTTCATTTTTGGCCCCATTGTGCATTCAGACGTAAGATTAGGGCCATAATGGGTATATTTCTGAAAACAGGACAAACAGGGGTATCCATTTTGGGGTGCAAGTCTTTATTCATATATGTGCTGTACAAGAAAAATCGCTTTTAAAATGACACAATTACCAAAAAAATGAAAATCGTAATTTTTTTCTTCTGCTTGGCTTAGATTCATTCAAAAACCGTGAAGTCAAAAAAGACATTGTACCCCTAGATAAATTCGTTAAGGGGTCTAGTTTTCAAAATGGGGTCACTTGTGGGCGTTCTCCATCATTTTGGTCACTCAAGGGCTCTACAAGTGTACAATAGGGCCTAAATCTCATTCAAGCAAAATTTCTGTTCCAAAAGTCACCGCTTGCTGTTTTCATTTTGGGCCCAATTGTGGATTCAGACATAAGATTAGGGCCACAATGGGTATATTTCTGAAAACAGGACAAACAGGGGTATCCATTTTGGGGTGTAAGTCTTTATTCATATATGTGCTGTACAAAGAAAACGCTTTTAAAATGACAGAATTACCAAAAAAATGAAAATCAAAATTTTTTCCTTCTGCTTGGCTTAGATTCATTCAAAAACCGTGAAGTCAAAAAAGACATTGTACCCCTAGATAAATTCGTTAAGGGGTCTAGTTTTCAAAATGGGGTCACTTGTGGGCGTTCTCCATCGTTTTGGTCACTCAAGGGCTCTACAAGTGTACAATAGGGCCTAAATCTCATTCAAGCAAAATTTCTGTTCGAAAAGTCACCGGTTGCTCTTTTCATTTTGGGCCCCATTGTGCATTCAGACATAAGATTAGGGCCACAATGGGTATATTTCTGAAAACAGGACAAACAGGGGTATCCATTTTGGGGTGTAAGTCTTTATTCATATATGTGCTGTACAAAGAAAACGCTTTTAAAATGACAGAATTACCAAAAAAATGAAAATCAAAATTTTTTCCTTCTCCTTGGCTTAGATTCATTCAAAAACCGTGAAGTCAAAAAAGACATTGTACCCCTAGATAAATTTGTTAAGGGGTCTAGTTTTCAAAATGGGGTCACTTGTGGGCGTTCTCCATCGTTTTGGTCACTCAAGGGCTCTACAAGTGTACAATGGGGCCTAAATCTCATTCAAGCAAATTTTCTGTTCGAAAAGTCACCGGTTGCTCTTTTCATTTTGGGCCCCATTGTGCATTCAGACATAAGATTAGGGCCACAATGGGTATATTTCTGAAAACAGGACAAACAGGGGTATCCATTTTGGGGTGCAAGTCTTTATTCATATATGTGCTGTACAAGAAAAATCGCTTTTAAAATGACACAATTACCAAAAAAATGAAAATCGTAATTTTTTCCTTCTGCTTGGCTTAGATTCATTCAAAAACCGTGAAGTTAAAAAAGACATTGTACCCCTAGATAAATTCTTTAAGGGGTCTAGTTTTCAAAATGGGGTGACTTGTGGGGGTTCTCTATCGGTTTGGTAACTCAAGGGCTCTACAAGTTTACAATAGGGCCTAAGTCTCATTCAAGCAAAATTTCTGTTCCAAAAGTCACCGGTTGCTCTTTTCATTTTGGGCCCCATTGTGCATTCAGACATAAGATTAGGGCCACAATGGGTATATTTCTGAAAACAGGACAAACAGGGGTATCCATTTTGGGGTGCAAGTCTTTATTCATATATGTGCTGTACAAAGAAAACGCTTTTAAAATGACAGAATTACCCAAAAAATGAAAATCGTAATTTTTTATTTCTTCTGCTTGGCTTAGATTCATTCAAAAACCGTGAAGTCAAAAAAGACATTGTACCCCTAGATAAATTCTTTAAGGGGTCTAGTTTTCAAAATGGGGTCACTTGTGGGGGTTCTCTATCGGTTTGGTCACTCAAGGGCTCTACAAGTGTACAATAGGGCCTAAGTCTCCAAGCAAAATTTCTGTTCCAAAAGTCACCAGTTGCTCTTTTCATTTTTGGCCCCATTGTGCATTCAGACGTAAGATTAGGGCCATAATGGGTATATTTCTGAAAACAGGACAAACAGGGGTATCCATTTTGGGGTGCAAGTCTTTATTCATATATGTGCTGTACAAGAAAAATCGCTTTTAAAATGACACAATTACCAAAAAAATGAAAATCGTAATTTTTTTCTTCTGCTTGGCTTAGATTCATTCAAAAACCGTGAAGTCAAAAAAGACATTGTACCCCTAGATAAATTCGTTAAGGGGTCTAGTTTTCAAAATGGGGTCACTTGTGGGCGTTCTCCATCGTTTTGGTCACTCAAGGGCTCTACAAGTGTACAATAGGGCCTAAATCTCATTCAAGCAAAATTTCTGTTCCAAAAGTCACCGGTTGCTCTTTTCATTTTGGGCCGTATTGTGGATTCAGACATAAGATTTGGGCCACAATGGGTATATTTCTGAAAACAGGACACACAGGGGTATCCATTTTGGGGTGTAAGTCTTTATTCATATTTGTGCTGTACAAAGAAAACGCTTTTAAAATGACAGAATTACCAAAAAAATGAAAATCGAAATTTTTTCCTTCTGCTTGGCTTAGATTCATTCAAAAACCGTGAAGTCAAAAAAGACATTGTACCCCTAGATAAATTCGTTAAGGGGTCTAGTTTTCAAAATGGGGTCACTTGTGGGCGTTCTCCATCGTTTTCGTCACTCAAGGGCTCTACAAGTGTACAATAGGGCCTAAATCTCATTCAAGCAAATTTTCTGTTCGAAACGTCACCGGTTGCTCTTTTCATTTTGGGCCCCATTGTGCATTCAGACATATGATTAGGGCCACAATGGGTATATTTCTGAAAACAGGACAAACTGGGGTATCCATTTTGGGGTGCAAGTCTTTATTCATATATGTGCTGTACAAAGAAAACGCTTTTAAAATGACAGAATTACCCAAAAAATGAAAATCGTAATTTTTTTCCTTCTGCTTGGCTTAGATACATTCAAAAACCGTGAAGTCAAAAAAGACATTGTACCCCTAGATAAATTCGTTAAGGGGTCTAGTTTTCAAAATGGGGTCACTTGTGGGCGTTCTCCATCGTTTTCGTCACTCAAGGGCTCTACAAGTGTACAATGGGGCCTAAATCTCATTCAAGCAAATTTTCTGTTCGAAAAGTCACCGGTTGCTCTTTTCATTTTGGGCCCCATTGTGCATTCAGACATAAGATTAGGGCCACAATGGGTATATTTCTGAAAACAGGACAAACAGGGGTATCCATTTTGGGGTGCAAGTCTTTATTCATATATGTGCTGTACAAGAAAAATCGCTTTTAAAATGACACAATTACCAAAAAAATGAAAATCGTAATTTTTTCCTTCTGCTTGGCTTAGATTCATTCAAAAACCGTGAAGTCAAAAAAGACATTGTACCCCTAGATAAATTCGTTAAGGGGTCTAGTTTTCAAAATGGGGTCACTTGTGGGCGTTCTCCATCGTTTTGGTCACTCAAGGGCTCTACAAGTGTACAATAGGGCCTAAATCTCATTCAAGCAAAATTTCTGTTCCAAAAGTCACCGGTTGCTCTTTTCATTTTGGGCCGCATTGTGGATTCAGACATAAGATTTGGGCCACAATGGGTATATTTCTGAAAACAGGACAAACAGGGGTATCCATTTTGGGGTGTAAGTCTTTATTCATATATGTGCTGTTCAAAGAAAACGCTTTAAAATGACACAATTACCAAAAAAATGAAAATCGTAATTTTTTTCTTCTGCTTGGCTTAGATTCATTCAAAAACCGTGAAGTCAAAAAAGACATTGTACCCCTAGATAAATTCGTTAAGGGGTCTAGTTTTCAAAATGGGGTCACTTGTGGGGGTTCTCTATCGGTTTGGTCACTCAAGGGCTCTACAAGTGTACAATAGGGCCTAAATCTCATTCAAGCAAATTTTCTGTTCCAAAAGTCACCGGTTGCTCTTTTCATTTTGGGCCCCATTGTGCATTCAGACATAAGATTAGGGCCACAATGGGTATATTTCTGAAAACAGGACAAACAGGGGTATCCATTTTGGGGTGTAAGTCTTTATTCATATATGTGCTGTACAAAGAAAACGCTTTAAAATGACACAATTACCAAAAAAATGAAAATCGTAATTTTTTTCTTCTGCTTGGCTTAGATTCATTCAAAAACCGTGAAGTCAAAAAAGACATTGTACCCCTAGATAAATTCGTTAAGGGGTCTAGTTTTCAAAATGGGGTCACTTGTGGGGGTTCTCTATCGGTTTGGTCACTCAAGGGCTCTACAAGTGTACAATAGGGCCTAAATCTCATTCAAGCAAATTTTCTGTTCCAAAAGTCACCGGTTGCTCTTTTCATCTTGGGCCCCATTGTGCATTCAGACATAAGATTAGGGCCACAATGGGTATATTTCTGAAAACAGGACAAACAGGGGTATCCATTTTGGGGTGCAAGTCTTTATTCATATATGTGCTGTACAAAGAAAACGCTTTTAAAATGACAGAATTACCCAAAAAATGAAAATCGTAATTTTTTTCCTTCTGCTTGGCTTAGATACATTCAAAAACCGTGAAGTCAAAAAAGACATTGTACCCCTAGATAAATTCGTTAAGGGGTCTAGTTTTCAAAATGGGGTCACTTGTGGGCGTTCTCCATCGTTTTCGTCACTCAAGGGCTCTACAAGTGTACAATGGGGCCTAAATCTCATTCAAGCAAATTTTCTGTTCGAAAAGTCACCGGTTGCTCTTTTCATTTTGGGCCCCATTGTGCATTCAGACATAAGATTAGGGCCACAATGGGTATATTTCTGAAAACAGGACAAACAGGGGTATCCATTTTGGGGTGCAAGTCTTTATTCATATATGTGCTGTACAAGAAAAATCGCTTTTAAAATGACACAATTACCAAAAAAATGAAAATCGTAATTTTTTCCTTCTGCTTGGCTTAGATTCATTCAAAAACCGTGAAGTCAAAAAAGACATTGTACCCCTAGATAAATTCGTTAAGGGGTCTAGTTTTCAAAATGGGGTCACTTGTGGGCGTTCTCCATCGTTTTGGTCACTCAAGGGCTCTACAAGTGTACAATAGGGCCTAAATCTCATTCAAGCAAAATTTCTGTTCCAAAAGTCACCGGTTGCTCTTTTCATTTTGGGCCGCATTGTGGATTCAGACATAAGATTTGGGCCACAATGGGTATATTTCTGAAAACAGGACAAACAGGGGTATCCATTTTGGGGTGTAAGTCTTTATTCATATATGTGCTGTTCAAAGAAAACGCTTTAAAATGACACAATTACCAAAAAAATGAAAATCGAATTTTTTTCTTCTGCTTGGCTTAGATTCATTCAAAAACCGTGAAGTCAAAAAAGACATTGTACCCCTAGATAAATTCGTTAAGGGGTCTAGTTTTCAAAATGGGGTCACTTGTGGGGGTTCTCTATCGGTTTGGTCACTCAAGGGCTCTACAAGTGTACAATAGGGCCTAAATCTCATTCAAGCAAATTTTCTGTTCCAAAAGTCACCGGTTGCTCTTTTCATTTTGGGCCCCATTGTGCATTCAGACATAAGATTAGGGCCACAATGGGTATATTTCTGAAAACAGGACAAACAGGGGTATCCATTTTGGGGTGCAAGTCTTTATTCATATATGTGCTGTACAAAGAAAACGCTTTTAAAATGACAGAATTACCCAAAAAATGAAAATCGTAATTTTTTTCCTTCTGCTTGGCTTAGATACATTCAAAAACCGTGAAGTCAAAAAAGACATTGTACCCCTAGATAAATTCGTTAAGGGGTCTAGTTTTCAAAATGGGGTCACTTGTGGGCGTTCTCCATCGTTTTCGTCACTCAAGGGCTCTACAAGTGTACAATGGGGCCTAAATCTCATTCAAGCAAATTTTCTGTTCGAAAAGTCACCGGTTGCTCTTTTCATTTTGGGCCCCATTGTGCATTCAGACATAAGATTAGGGCCACAATGGGTATATTTCTGAAAACAGGACAAACAGGGGTATCCATTTTGGGGTGCAAGTCTTTATTCATATATGTGCTGTACAAGAAAAATCGCTTTTAAAATGACACAATTACCAAAAAAATGAAAATCGTAATTTTTTCCTTCTGCTTGGCTTAGATTCATTCAAAAACCGTGAAGTCAAAAAAGACATTGTACCCCTAGATAAATTCGTTAAGGGGTCTAGTTTTCAAAATGGGGTCACTTGTGGGCGTTCTCCATCGTTTTGGTCACTCAAGGGCTCTACAAGTGTACAATAGGGCCTAAATCTCATTCAAGCAAAATTTCTGTTCCAAAAGTCACCGGTTGCTCTTTTCATTTTGGGCCGCATTGTGGATTCAGACATAAGATTTGGGCCACAATGGGTATATTTCTGAAAACAGGACAAACAGGGGTATCCATTTTGGGGTGTAAGTCTTTATTCATATATGTGCTGTTCAAAGAAAACGCTTTAAAATGACACAATTACCAAAAAAATGAAAATCGTAATTTTTTTCTTCTGCTTGGCTTAGATTCATTCAAAAACCGTGAAGTCAAAAAAGACATTGTACCCCTAGATAAATTCGTTAAGGGGTCTAGTTTTCAAAATGGGGTCACTTGTGGGGGTTCTCTATCGGTTTGGTCACTCAAGGGCTCTACAAGTGTACAATAGGGCCTAAATCTCATTCAAGCAAATTTTCTGTTCCAAAAGTCACCGGTTGCTCTTTTCATTTTGGGCCCCATTGTGCATTCAGACATAAGATTAGGGCCACAATGGGTATATTTCTGAAAACAGGACAAACAGGGGTATCCATTTTGGGGTGTAAGTCTTTATTCATATATGTGCTGTACAAAGAAAACGCTTTAAAATGACACAATTACCAAAAAAATGAAAATCGTAATTTTTTTCTTCTGCTTGGCTTAGATTCATTCAAAAACCGTGAAGTCAAAAAAGACATTGTACCCCTAGATAAATTCGTTAAGGGGTCTAGTTTTCAAAATGGGGTCACTTGTGGGGGTTCTCTATCGGTTTGGTCACTCAAGGGCTCTACAAGTGTACAATAGGGCCTAAATCTCATTCAAGCAAATTTTCTGTTCCAAAAGTCACCGGTTGCTCTTTTCATCTTGGGCCCCATTGTGCATTCAGACATAAGATTAGGGCCACAATGGGTATATTTCTGAAAACAGGACAAACAGGGGTATCCATTTTGGGGTGCAAGTCTTTATTCATATATGTGCTGTACAAAGAAAACGCTTTTAAAATGACAGAATTACCCAAAAAATGAAAATCGTAATTTTTTTCCTTCTGCTTGGCTTAGATACATTCAAAAACCGTGAAGTCAAAAAAGACATTGTACCCCTAGATAAATTCGTTAAGGGGTCTAGTTTTCAAAATGGGGTCACTTGTGGGCGTTCTCCATCGTTTTCGTCACTCAAGGGCTCTACAAGTGTACAATGGGGCCTAAATCTCATTCAAGCAAATTTTCTGTTCGAAAAGTCACCGGTTGCTCTTTTCATTTTGGGCCCCATTGTGCATTCAGACATAAGATTAGGGCCACAATGGGTATATTTCTGAAAACAGGACAAACAGGGGTATCCATTTTGGGGTGCAAGTCTTTATTCATATATGTGCTGTACAAGAAAAATCGCTTTTAAAATGACACAATTACCAAAAAAATGAAAATCGTAATTTTTTCCTTCTGCTTGGCTTAGATTCATTCAAAAACCGTGAAGTCAAAAAAGACATTGTACCCCTAGATAAATTCGTTAAGGGGTCTAGTTTTCAAAATGGGGTCACTTGTGGGCGTTCTCCATCGTTTTGGTCACTCAAGGGCTCTACAAGTGTACAATAGGGCCTAAATCTCATTCAAGCAAAATTTCTGTTCCAAAAGTCACCGGTTGCTCTTTTCATTTTGGGCCGCATTGTGGATTCAGACATAAGATTTGGGCCACAATGGGTATATTTCTGAAAACAGGACAAACAGGGGTATCCATTTTGGGGTGTAAGTCTTTATTCATATATGTGCTGTTCAAAGAAAACGCTTTAAAATGACACAATTACCAAAAAAATGAAAATCGAATTTTTTTCTTCTGCTTGGCTTAGATTCATTCAAAAACCGTGAAGTCAAAAAAGACATTGTACCCCTAGATAAATTCGTTAAGGGGTCTAGTTTTCAAAATGGGGTCACTTGTGGGGGTTCTCTATCGGTTTGGTCACTCAAGGGCTCTACAAGTGTACAATAGGGCCTAAATCTCATTCAAGCAAATTTTCTGTTCCAAAAGTCACCGGTTGCTCTTTTCATTTTGGGCCCCATTGTGCATTCAGACATAAGATTAGGGCCACAATGGGTATATTTCTGAAAACAGGACAAACAGGGGTATCCATTTTGGGGTGCAAGTCTTTATTCATATATGTGCTGTACAAAGAAAACGCTTTTAAAATGACAGAATTACCCAAAAAATGAAAATCGTAATTTTTTTCCTTCTGCTTGGCTTAGATACATTCAAAAACCGTGAAGTCAAAAAAGATATTGTACCCCTAGATAAATTCTTTAAGGGGTCTAGTTTTCAAAATGGGGTCACTTGTGGGGGTTCTCTATCGGTTTGGTCACTCAAGGGCTCTACAAGTGTACAATAGGGCCTAAATCTCATTCAAGCAAATTTTCTGTTCCAAAAGTCACCGGTTGCTCTTTTCATTTTGGGCCCCATTGTGCATTCAGACATAAGATTAGGGCCACAATGGGTATATTTCTGAAAACAGGACAAACAGGGGTATCCATTTTGGGGTGTAAGTCTTTATTCATATATGTGCTGTACAAAGAAAACGCTTTAAAATGACACAATTACCAAAAAAATGAAAATCGTAATTTTTTTCTTCTGCTTGGCTTAGATTCATTCAAAAACCGTGAAGTCAAAAAAGACATTGTACCCCTAGATAAATTCGTTAAGGGGTCTAGTTTTCAAAATGGGGTCACTTGTGGGGGTTCTCTATCGGTTTGGTCACTCAAGGGCTCTACAAGTGTACAATAGGGCCTAAATCTCATTCAAGCAAATTTTCTGTTCCAAAAGTCACCGGTTGCTCTTTTCATCTTGGGCCCCATTGTGCATTCAGACATAAGATTAGGGCCACAATGGGTATATTTCTGAAAACAGGACAAACAGGGGTATCCATTTTGGGGTGCAAGTCTTTATTCATATATGTGCTGTACAAAGAAAACGCTTTTAAAATGACAGAATTACCCAAAAAATGAAAATCGTAATTTTTTTCCTTCTGCTTGGCTTAGATACATTCAAAAACCGTGAAGTCAAAAAAGACATTGTACCCCTAGATAAATTCGTTAAGGGGTCTAGTTTTCAAAATGGGGTCACTTGTGGGCGTTCTCCATCGTTTTCGTCACTCAAGGGCTCTACAAGTGTATAATGGGGCCTAAATCTCATTCAAGCAAATTTTCTGTTCGAAAAGTCACCGGTTGCTCTTTTCATTTTGGGCCCCATTGTGCATTCAGACATAAGATTAGGGCCACAATGGGTATATTTCTGAAAACAGGACAAACAGGGGTATCCATTTTGGGGTGCAAGTCTTTATTCATATATGTGCTGTACAAGAAAAATCGCTTTTAAAATGACACAATTACCAAAAAAATGAAAATCGTAATTTTTTCCTTCTGCTTGGCTTAGATTCATTCAAAAACCGTGAAGTCAAAAAAGACATTGTACCCCTAGATAAATTCGTTAAGGGGTCTAGTTTTCAAAATGGGGTCACTTGTGGGCGTTCTCCATCGTTTTGGTCACTCAAGGGCTCTACAAGTGTACAATAGGGCCTAAATCTCATTCAAGCAAAATTTCTGTTCCAAAAGTCACCGGTTGCTCTTTTCATTTTGGGCCGCATTGTGGATTCAGACATAAGATTTGGGCCACAATGGGTATATTTCTGAAAACAGGACAAACAGGGGTATCCATTTTGGGGTGTAAGTCTTTATTCATATATGTGCTGTTCAAAGAAAACGCTTTAAAATGACACAATTACCAAAAAAATGAAAATCGTAATTTTTTTCTTCTGCTTGGCTTAGATTCATTCAAAAACCGTGAAGTCAAAAAAGACATTGTACCCCTAGATAAATTCGTTAAGGGGTCTAGTTTTCAAAATGGGGTCACTTGTGGGGGTTCTCTATCGGTTTGGTCACTCAAGGGCTCTACAAGTGTACAATAGGGCCTAAATCTCATTCAAGCAAATTTTCTGTTCCAAAAGTCACCGGTTGCTCTTTTCATTTTGGGCCCCATTGTGCATTCAGACATAAGATTAGGGCCACAATGGGTATATTTCTGAAAACAGGACAAACAGGGGTATCCATTTTGGGGTGCAAGTCTTTATTCATATATGTGCTGTACAAAGAAAACGCTTTTAAAATGACAGAATTACCCAAAAAATGAAAATCGTAATTTTTTTCCTTCTGCTTGGCTTAGATACATTCAAAAACCGTGAAGTCAAAAAAGATATTGTACCCCTAGATAAATTCTTTAAGGGGTCTAGTTTTCAAAATGGGGTCACTTGTGGGGGTTCTCTATTGGTTTGGTCACTCAAGAGCTCTACAAGTGTACAATAGGGCCTAAGTCTCCTTCAAGCAAAATTTCTGTTCCAAAAGTCACTAGTTGCTCTTTTCATTTTTGGCCCCATTGTGCATTCAGACGTAAGATTAGGGCCATAATGGGTATATTTCTGAAAACAGGACAAACAGGGGTATCCATTTTGGGGTGCAAGTCTTTATTCATATATGTGCTGTACAAGAAAAATCGCTTTTAAAATGACACAATTACCAAAAAAATGAAAATCGTAATTTTTTTCTTCTGCTTGGCTTAGATTCATTCAAAAACCGTGAAGTCAAAAAAGACATTGTACCCCTAGATAAATTCGTTAAGGGGTCTAGTTTTCAAAATGGGGTCACTTGTGGGCGTTCTCCATCATTTTGGTCACTCAAGGGCTCTACAAGTGTACAATAGGGCCTAAATCTCATTCAAGCAAAATTTCTGTTCCAAAAGTCACCGCTTGCTGTTTTCATTTTGGGCCCAATTGTGGATTCAGACATAAGATTAGGGCCACAATGGGTATATTTCTGAAAACAGGACAAACAGGGGTATCCATTTTGGGGTGTAAGTCTTTATTCATATATGTGCTGTACAAAGAAAACGCTTTTAAAATGACAGAATTACCAAAAAAATGAAAATCAAAATTTTTTCCTTCTGCTTGGCTTAGATTCATTCAAAAACCGTGAAGTCAAAAAAGACATTGTACCCCTAGATAAATTCGTTAAGGGGTCTAGTTTTCAAAATGGGGTCACTTGTGGGCGTTCTCCATCGTTTTGGTCACTCAAGGGCTCTACAAGTGTACAATAGGGCCTAAATCTCATTCAAGCAAAATTTCTGTTCGAAAAGTCACCGGTTGCTCTTTTCATTTTGGGCCCCATTGTGCATTCAGACATAAGATTAGGGCCACAATGGGTATATTTCTGAAAACAGGACAAACAGGGGTATCCATTTTGGGGTGCAAGTCTTTATTCATATATGTGCTGTACAAGAAAAATCGCTTTTAAAATGACACAATTACCAAAAAAATGAAAATCGTAATTTTTTCCTTCTGCTTGGCTTAGATTCATTCAAAAACCGTGAAGTTAAAAAAGACATTGTACCCCTAGATAAATTCTTTAAGGGGTCTAGTTTTCAAAATGGGGTGACTTGTGGGGGTTCTCTATCGGTTTGGTCACTCAAGGGCTCTACAAGTTTACAATAGGGCCTAAGTCTCCAAGCAAAATTTCTGTTCCAAAAGTCACCAGTTGCTCTTTTCATTTTTGGCCCCATTGTGCATTCAGACGTAAGATTAGGGCCATAATGGGTATATTTCTGAAAACAGGACAAACAGGGGTATCCATTTTGGGGTGCAAGTCTTTATTCATATATGTGCTGTACAAGAAAAATCGCTTTTAAAATGACACAATTACCAAAAAAATGAAAATCGTAATTTTTTTCTTCTGCTTGGCTTAGATTCATTCAAAAACCGTGAAGTCAAAAAAGACATTGTACCCCTAGATAAATTCGTTAAGGGGTCTAGTTTTCAAAATGGGGTCACTTGTGGGCGTTCTCCATCGTTTTGGTCAATCAAGGGCTCTACAAGTGTACAATAGGGCCTAAATCTCATTCAAGCAAAATTTCTGTTCCAAAAGTCACCGGTTGCTCTTTTCATTTTGGGCCGTATTGTGGATTCAGACATAAGATTTGGGCCACAATGGGTATATTTCTGAAAACAGGACACACAGGGGTATCCATTTTGGGGTGTAAGTCTTTATTCATATTTGTGCTGTACAAAGAAAACGCTTTTAAAATGACAGAATTACCAAAAAAATGAAAATCGAAATTTTTTCCTTCTGCTTGGCTTAGATTCATTCAAAAACCGTGAAGTCAAAAAAGACATTGTACCCCTAGATAAATTCGTTAAGGGGTCTAGTTTTCAAAATGGGGTCACTTGTGGGCGTTCTTCATCATTTTGGTCACTCAAGGGCTCTACAAGTGTACAATAGGGCCTAAATCTCATTCAAGCAAAATTTCTGTTCCAAAAGTCACCGGTTGCTCTTTTCATTTTGGGCCCCATTGTGCATTCAGACATAAGATTAGGGCCACAATGGGTATATTTCTGAAAACAGGACAAACAGGGGTATCCATTTTGGGGTGCAAGTCTTTATTCATATATGTGCTGTACAAAGAAAACGCTTTTAAAATGACAGAATTACCCAAAAAATGAAAATCGTAATTTTTTATTTCTTCTGCTTGGCTTAGATTCATTCAAAAACCGTGAAGTCAAAAAAGACATTGTACCCCTAGATAAATTCTTTAAGGGGTCTAGTTTTCAAAATGGGGTCACTTGTGGGGGTTCTCTATCGGTTTGGTCACTCAAGGGCTCTACAAGTGTACAATAGGGCCTAAGTCTCCAAGCAAAATTTCTGTTCCAAAAGTCACCAGTTGCTCTTTTCATTTTTGGCCCCATTGTGCATTCAGACGTAAGATTAGGGCCATAATGGGTATATTTCTGAAAACAGGACAAACAGGGGTATCCATTTTGGGGTGCAAGTCTTTATTCATATATGTGCTGTACAAGAAAAATCGCTTTTAAAATGACACAATTACCAAAAAAATGAAAATCGTAATTTTTTTCTTCTGCTTGGCTTAGATTCATTCAAAAACCGTGAAGTCAAAAAAGACATTGTACCCCTAGATAAATTCGTTAAGGGGTCTAGTTTTCAAAATGGGGTCACTTGTGGGCGTTCTCCATCGTTTTGGTCACTCAAGGGCTCTACAAGTGTACAATAGGGCCTAAATCTCATTCAAGCAAAATTTCTGTTCCAAAAGTCACCGGTTGCTCTTTTCATTTTGGGCCGTATTGTGGATTCAGACATAAGATTTGGGCCACAATGGGTATATTTCTGAAAACAGGACACACAGGGGTATCCATTTTGGGGTGTAAGTCTTTATTCATATTTGTGCTGTACAAAGAAAACGCTTTTAAAATGACAGAATTACCAAAAAAATGAAAATCGAAATTTTTTCCTTCTGCTTGGCTTAGATTCATTCAAAAACCGTGAAGTCAAAAAAGACATTGTACCCCTAGATAAATTCGTTAAGGGGTCTAGTTTTCAAAATGGGGTCACTTGTGGGCGTTCTCCATCGTTTTGGTCACTCAAGGGCTCTACAAGTGTACAATAGGGCCTAAATCTCATTCAAGCAAATTTTCTGTTCGAAACGTCACCGGTTGCTCTTTTCATTTTGGGCCCCATTGTGCATTCAGACATATGATTAGGGCCACAATGGGTATATTTCTGAAAACAGGACAAACTGGGGTATCCATTTTGGGGTGCAAGTCTTTATTCATATATGTGCTGTACAAAGAAAACGCTTTTAAAATGACAGAATTACCCAAAAAATGAAAATCGTAATTTTTTTCCTTCTGCTTGGCTTAGATTCATTCAAAAACCGTGAAGTTAAAAAAGACATTGTACCCCTAGATAAATTCTTTAAGGGGTCTAGTTTTCAAAATGGGGTCACTTGTGGGGGTTCTCTATCGGTTTGGTCACTCAAGGGCTCTACAAGTGTACAATAGGGCCTAAGTCTCCTTCAAGCAAAATTTCTGTTCCAAAAGTCACTAGTTGCTCTTTTCATTTTTGGCCCCATTGTGCATTCAGACGTAAGATTAGGGCCATAATGGGTATATTTCTGAAAACAGGACAAACAGGGGTATCCATTTTGGGGTGCAAGTCTTTATTCATATATGTGCTGTACAAAAAAAATCGCTTTTAAAATGACACAATTACCAAAAAAATGAAAATCGTAATTTTTTTCTTCTGCTTGGCTTAGATTCATTCAAAAACCGTGAAGTCAAAAAAGACATTGTACCCCTAGATAAATTCGTTAAGGGGTCTAGTTTTCAAAATGGGGTCACTTGTGGGCGTTCTCCATCATTTTGGTCACTCAAGGGCTCTACAAGTGTACAATAGGGCCTAAATCTCATTCAAGCAAAATTTCTGTTCCAAAAGTCACCGGTTGCTCTTTTCATTTTGGGCCCAATTGTGGATTCAGACATAAGATTAGGGCCACAATGGGTATATTTCTGAAAACAGGACAAACAGGGGTATCCATTTTGGGGTGTAAGTCTTTATTCATATATGTGCTGTACAAAGAAAACGCTTTTAAAATGACAGAATTACCAAAAAAATGAAAATCAAAATTTTTTCCTTCTGCTTGGCTTAGATTCATTCAAAAACCGTGAAGTGAAAAAAGACATTTTACCCCTAGATAAATTTGTTAAGGGGTCTAGTTTTCAAAATGGGGTCACTTGTGGGCGTTCTCCATCGTTTTGGTCACTCAAGGGCTCTACAAGTGTACAATGGGGCCTAAATCTCATTCAAGCAAATTTTCTGTTCGAAAAGTCACCGGTTGCTCTTTTCATTTTGGGCCCCATTGTGCATTCAGACATAAGATTAGGGCCACAATGGGTATATTTCTGAAAACAGGACAAACAGGGGTATCCATTTTGGGGTGCAAGTCTTTATTCATATATGTGCTGTACAAGAAAAATCGCTTTTAAAATGACACAATTACCAAAAAAATGAAAATCGTAATTTTTTCCTTCTGCTTGGCTTAGATTCATTCAAAAACCGTGAAGTTAAAAAAGACATTGTACCCCTAGATAAATTCTTTAAGGGGTCTAGTTTTCAAAATGGGGTCACTTGTGGGGGTTTTCTATCGGTTTGGTCACTCAAGGGCTCTACAAGTGTACAATAGGGCCTAAGTCTCCTTCAAGCAAAATTTCTGTTCCAAAAGTCACTAGTTGCTCTTTTCATTTTTGGCCCCATTGTGCATTCAGACTTAAGATTAGGGCCATAATGGGTATATTTCTGAAAACAGGACAAACAGGGGTATCCATTCTGGGGTGCAAGTCTTTATTCATATATGTGCTGTACAAAAAAAATCGCTTTTAAAATGACACAATTACCAAAAAAATGAAAATCGTAATTTTTTTCTTCTGCTTGGCTTAGATTCATTCAAAAACCGTGAAGTCAAAAAAGACATTGTACCCCTAGATAAATTCGTTAAGGGGTCTAGTTTTCAAAATGGGGTCACTTGTGGGCGTTCTCCATCATTTTGGTCACTCAAGGGCTCTACAAGTGTACAATAGGGCCTAAATCTCATTCAAGCAAAATTTCTGTTCCAAAAGTCACCGGTTGCTCTTTTCATTTTGGGCCCAATTGTGGATTCAGACATAAGATTAGGGCCACAATGGGTATATTTCTGAAAACAGGACAAACAGGGGTATCCATTTTGGGGTGTAAGTCTTTATTCATATATGTGCTGTACAAAGAAAACGCTTTTAAAATGACAGAATTACCAAAAAAATGAAAATCAAAATTTTTTCCTTCTGCTTGGCTTAGATTCATTCAAAAACCGTGAAGTCAAAAAAGACATTGTACCCCTAGATAAATTCGTTAAGGGGTCTAGTTTTCAAAATGGGGTCACTTGTGGGCGTTCTCCATCGTTTTGGTCACTCAAGGGCTCTACAAGTGTACAATGGGGCCTAAATCTCATTCAAGCAAATTTTCTGTTCGAAAAGTCACCGGTTGCTCTTTTCATTTTGGGCCCCATTGTGCATTCAGACATAAGATTAGGGCCACAATGGGTATATTTCTGAAAACAGGACAAACAGGGGTATCCATTTTGGGGTGCAAGTCTTTATTCATATATGTGCTGTACAAGAAAAATCGCTTTTAAAATGACACAATTACCAAAAAAATGAAAATCGTAATTTTTTTCTTCTGCTTGGCTTAGATTCATTCAAAAACCGTGAAGTCAAAAAAGACATTGTACCCCTAGATAAATTCGTTAAGGGGTCTAGTTTTCAAAATGGGGTCACTTGTGGGCGTTCTCCATCGTTTTGGTCACTCAAGGGCTCTACAAGTGTACAATAGGGCCTAAATCTCATTCAAGCAAAATTTCTGTTCCAAAAGTCACCGGTTGCTCTTTTCATTTTGGGCCGTATTGTGGATTCAGACATAAGATTTGGGCCACAATGGGTATATTTCTGAAAACAGGACAAACAGGGGTATCCATTTTGGGGTGTAAGTCTTTATTCATATATGTGCTGTACAAAGAAAACGCTTTTAAAATGACAGAATTACCAAAAAAATGAAAATCGAAATTTTTTCCTTCTGCTTGGCTTAGATTCATTCAAAAACCGTGAAGTCAAAAAAGACATTGTACCCCTAGATAAATTCGTTAAGGGGTCTAGTTTTCAAAATGGGGTCACTTGTGGGCGTTCTCCATCGTTTTGGTCACTCAAGGGCTCTACAAGTGTACAATAGGGCCTAAATCTCATTCAAGCAAATTTTCTGTTCGAAAAGTCACCGGTTGCTCTTTTCATTTTGGGCCCCATTGTGCATTCAGACATATGATTAGGGCCACAATGGGTATATTTCTGAAAACAGGACAAACTGGGGTATCCATTTTGGGGTGCAAGTCTTTATTCATATATGTGCTGTACAAAGAAAACGCTTTTAAAATGACAGAATTACCCAAAAAATGAAAATCGTAATTTTTTTCCTTCTGCTTGGCTTAGATTCATTCAAAAACCGTGAAGTTAAAAAAGACATTGTACCCCTAGATAAATTCGTTAAGGGGTCTAGTTTTCAAAATGGGGTCACTTGTGGGCGTTCTCCATCATTTTGGTCACTCAAGGGCTCTACAAGTGTACAATAGGGCCTAAATCTCATTCAAGCAAAATTTCTGTTCCAAAAGTCACCGGTTGCTCTTTTCATTTTGGGCCCAATTGTGGATTCAGACATAAGATTAGGGCCACAATGGGTATATTTCTGAAAACAGGACAAACAGGGGTATCCATTTTGGGGTGTAAGTCTTTATTCATATATGTGCTGTACAAAGAAAACGCTTTTAAAATGACAGAATTACCAAAAAAATGAAAATCAAAATTTTTTCCTTCTGCTTGGCTTAGATTCATTCAAAAACCGTGAAGTCAAAAAAGACATTGTACCCCTAGATAAATTCGTTAAGGGGTCTAGTTTTCAAAATGGGGTCACTTGTGGGCGTTCTCCATCGTTTTGGTCACTCAAGGGCTCTACAAGTGTACAATGGGGCCTAAATCTCATTCAAGCAAATTTTCTGTTCGAAAAGTCACCGGTTGCTCTTTTCATTTTGGGCCCCATTGTGCATTCAGACATAAGATTAGGGCCACAATGGGTATATTTCTGAAAACAGGACAAACAGGGGTATCCATTTTGGGGTGCAAGTCTTTATTCATATATGTGCTGTACAAGAAAAATCGCTTTTAAAATGACACAATTACCAAAAAAATGAAAATCGTAATTTTTTTCTTCTGCTTGGCTTAGATTCATTCAAAAACCGTGAAGTCAAAAAAGACATTGTACCCCTAGATAAATTCGTTAAGGGGTCTAGTTTTCAAAATGGGGTCACTTGTGGGCGTTCTCCATCGTTTTGGTCACTCAAGGGCTCTACAAGTGTACAATAGGGCCTAAATCTCATTCAAGCAAAATTTCTGTTCCAAAAGTCACCGGTTGCTCTTTTCATTTTGGGCCGTATTGTGGATTCAGACATAAGATTTGGGCCACAATGGGTATATTTCTGAAAACAGGACAAACAGGGGTATCCATTTTGGGGTGTAAGTCTTTATTCATATATGTGCTGTACAAAGAAAACGCTTTTAAAATGACAGAATTACCAAAAAAATGAAAATCGAAATTTTTTCCTTCTGCTTGGCTTAGATTCATTCAAAAACCGTGAAGTCAAAAAAGACATTGTACCCCTAGATAAATTCGTTAAGGGGTCTAGTTTTCAAAATGGGGTCACTTGTGGGCGTTCTCCATCGTTTTGGTCACTCAAGGGCTCTACAAGTGTACAATAGGGCCTAAATCTCATTCAAGCAAATTTTCTGTTCGAAAAGTCACCGGTTGCTCTTTTCATTTTGGGCCCCATTGTGCATTCAGACATATGATTAGGGCCACAATGGGTATATTTCTGAAAACAGGACAAACTGGGGTATCCATTTTGGGGTGCAAGTCTTTATTCATATATGTGCTGTACAAAGAAAACGCTTTTAAAATGACAGAATTACCCAAAAAATGAAAATCGTAATTTTTTTCCTTCTGCTTGGCTTAGATTCATTCAAAAACCGTGAAGTTAAAAAAGACATTGTACCCCTAGATAAATTCGTTAAGGGGTCTAGTTTTCAAAATGGGGTCACTTGTGGGCGTTCTCCATCATTTTGGTCACTCAAGGGCTCTACAAGTGTACAATAGGGCCTAAATCTCATTCAAGCAAAATTTCTGTTCCAAAAGTCACCGGTTGCTCTTTTCATTTTGGGCCCAATTGTGGATTCAGACATAAGATTAGGGCCACAATGGGTATATTTCTGAAAACAGGACAAACAGGGGTATCCATTTTGGGGTGTAAGTCTTTATTCATATATGTGCTGTACAAAGAAAACGCTTTTAAAATGACAGAATTACCAAAAAAATGAAAATCAAAATTTTTTCCTTCTGCTTGGCTTAGATTCATTCAAAAACCGTGAAGTCAAAAAAGACATTGTACCCCTAGATAAATTTGTTAAGGGGTCTAGTTTTCAAAATGGGGTCACTTGTGGGCGTTCTCCATCGTTTTGGTCACTCAAGGGCTCTACAAGTGTACAATGGGGCCTAAATCTCATTCAAGCAAATTTTCTGTTCGAAAAGTCACCGGTTGCTCTTTTCATTTTGGGCCCCATTGTGCATTCAGACATAAGATTAGGGCCACAATGGGTATATTTCTGAAAACAGGACAAACAGGGGTATCCATTTTGGGGTGCAAGTCTTTATTCATATATGTGCTGTACAAGAAAAATCGCTTTTAAAATGACACAATTACCAAAAAAATGAAAATCGTAATTTTTTCCTTCTGCTTGGCTTAGATTCATTCAAAAACCGTGAAGTTAAAAAAGACATTGTACCCCTAGATAAATTCTTTAAGGGGTCTAGTTTTCAAAATGGGGTCACTTGTGGGGGTTCTCTATCGGTTTGGTCACTCAAGGGCTCTACAAGTGTACAATAGGGCCTAAGTCTCCTTCAAGCAAAATTTCTGTTCCAAAAGTCACTAGTTGCTCTTTTCATTTTTGGCCCCATTGTGCATTCAGACGTAAGATTAGGGCCATAATGGGTATATTTCTGAAAACAGGACAAACAGGGGTATCCATTTTGGGGTGCAAGTCTTTATTCATATATGTGCTGTACAAAAAAAATCGCTTTTAAAATGACACAATTACCAAAAAAATGAAAATCGTAATTTTTTTCTTCTGCTTGGCTTAGATTCATTCAAAAACCGTGAAGTCAAAAAAGACATTGTACCCCTAGATAAATTCGTTAAGGGGTCTAGTTTTCAAAATGGGGTCACTTGTGGGCGTTCTCCATCATTTTGGTCACTCAAGGGCTCTACAAGTGTACAATAGGGCCTAAATCTCATTCAAGCAAAATTTCTGTTCCAAAAGTCACCGGTTGCTCTTTTCATTTTGGGCCCAATTGTGGATTCAGACATAAGATTAGGGCCACAATGGGTATATTTCTGAAAACAGGACAAACAGGGGTATCCATTTTGGGGTGTAAGTCTTTATTCATATATGTGCTGTACAAAGAAAACGCTTTTAAAATGACAGAATTACCAAAAAAATGAAAATCAAAATTTTTTCCTTCTGCTTGGCTTAGATTCATTCAAAAACCGTGAAGTCAAAAAAGACATTGTACCCCTAGATAAATTCGTTAAGGGGTCTAGTTTTCAAAATGGGGTCACTTGTGGGCGTTCTCCATCGTTTTCGTCACTCAAGGGCTCTACAAGTGTACAATGGGGCCTAAATCTCATTCAAGCAAATTTTCTGTTCGAAAAGTCACCGGTTGCTCTTTTCATTTTGGGCCGTATTGTGGATTCAGACATAAGATTTGGGCCACAATGGGTATATTTCTGAAAACAGGACAAACAGGGGTATCCATTTTGGGGTGTAAGTCTTTATTCATATATGTGCTGTACAAAGAAAACGCTTTTAAAATGACAGAATTACCAAAAAAATGAAAATCGAAATTTTTTCCTTCTGCTTGGCTTAGATTCATTCAAAAACCGTGAAGTCAAAAAAGACATTGTACCCCTAGATAAATTCGTTAAGGGGTCTAGTTTTCAAAATGGGGTCACTTGTGGGCGTTCTCCATCGTTTTGGTCACTCAAGGGCTCTACAAGTGTACAATAGGGCCTAAATCTCATTCAAGCAAATTTTCTGTTCGAAAAGTCACCGGTTGCTCTTTTCATTTTGGGCCCCATTGTGCATTCAGACATATGATTAGGGCCACAATGGGTATATTTCTGAAAACAGGACAAACTGGGGTATCCATTTTGGGGTGCAAGTCTTTATTCATATATGTGCTGTACAAAGAAAACGCTTTTAAAATGACAGAATTACCCAAAAAATGAAAATCGTAATTTTTTTCCTTCTGCTTGGCTTAGATTCATTCAAAAACCGTGAAGTTAAAAAAGACATTGTACCCCTAGATAAATTCTTTAAGGGGTCTAGTTTTCAAAATGGGGTCACTTGTGGGGGTTCTCTATCGGTTTGGTCACTCAAGGGTTCTACAAGTGTACAATAGGGCCTAAGTCTCCTTCAAGCAAAATTTCTGTTCCAAAAGTCACTAGTTGCTCTTTTCATTTTTGGCCCCATTGTGCATTCAGACGTAAGATTAGGGCCATAATGGGTATATTTCTGAAAACAGGACAAACAGGGGTATCCATTTTGGGGTGCAAGTCTTTATTCATATATGTGCTGTACAAAAAAAATCGCTTTTAAAATGACACAATTACCAAAAAAATGAAAATCGTAATTTTTTTCTTCTGCTTGGCTTAGATTCATTCAAAAACCGTGAAGTCAAAAAAGACATTGTACCCCTAGATAAATTCGTTAAGGGGTCTAGTTTTCAAGATGGGGTCACTTGTGGGCGTTCTCCATCATTTTGGTCACTCAAGGGCTCTACAAGTGTACAATAGGGCCTAAGTCTCATTCAAGCAAAATTTCTGTTCCAAAAGTCACCGGTTGCTCTTTTCATTTTGGGCCCAATTGTGGATTCAGACATAAGATTAGGGCCACAATGGGTATATTTCTGAAAACAGGACAAACAGGGGTATCCATTTTGGGGTGTAAGTCTTTATTCATATATGTGCTGTACAAAGAAAACGCTTTTAAAATGACAGAATTACCAAAAAAATGAAAATCAAAATTTTTTCCTTCTGCTTGGCTTAGATTCATTCAAAAACCGTGAAGTCAAAAAAGACATTGTACCCCTAGATAAATTCGTTAAGGGGTCTAGTTTTCAAAATGGGGTCACTTGTGGGCGTTCTCCATCGTTTTGGTCACTCAAGGGCTCTACAAGTGTACAATGGGGCCTAAATCTCATTCAAGCAAATTTTCTGTTCGAAAAGTCACCGGTTGCTCTTTTCATTTTGGGCCCCATTGTGCATTCAGACATAAGATTAGGGCCACAATGGGTATATTTCTGAAAACAGGACAAACAGGGGTATCCATTTTGGGGTGCAAGTCTTTATTCATATATGTGCTGTACAAGAAAAATCGCTTTTAAAATGACACAATTACCAAAAAAATGAAAATCGTAATTTTTTTCTTCTGCTTGGCTTAGATTCATTCAAAAACCGTGAAGTCAAAAAAGACATTGTACCCCTAGATAAATTCGTTAAGGGGTCTAGTTTTCAAAATGGGGTCACTTGTGGGCGTTCTCCATCGTTTTGGTCACTCAAGGGCTCTACAAGTGTACAATAGGGCCTAAATCTCATTCAAGCAAAATTTCTGTTCCAAAAGTCACCGGTTGCTCTTTTCATTTTGGGCCGTATTGTGGATTCAGACATAAGATTTGGGCCACAATGGGTATATTTCTGAAAACAGGACAAACAGGGGTATCCATTTTGGGGTGTAAGTCTTTATTCATATATGTGCTGTACAAAGAAAACGCTTTTAAAATGACAGAATTACCAAAAAAATGAAAATCGAAATTTTTTCCTTCTGCTTGGCTTAGATTCATTCAAAAACCGTGAAGTCAAAAAAGACATTGTACCCCTAGATAAATTCGTTAAGGGGTCTAGTTTTCAAAATGGGGTCACTTGTGGGCGTTCTCCATCATTTTGGTCACTCAAGGGCTCTACAAGTGTACAATAGGGCCTAAGTCTCATTCAAGCAAAATTTCTGTTCCAAAAGTCACCGGTTGCTCTTTTCATTTTGGGCCCAATTGTGGATTCAGACATAAGATTAGGGCCACAATGGGTATATTTCTGAAAACAGGACAAACAGGGGTATCCATTTTGGGGTGTAAGTCTTTATTCATATATGTGCTGTACAAAGAAAACGCTTTTAAAATGACAGAATTACCAAAAAAATGAAAATCAAAATTTTTTCCTTCTGCTTGGCTTAGATTCATTCAAAAACCGTGAAGTCAAAAAAGACATTGTACCCCTAGATAAATTCGTTAAGGGGTCTAGTTTTCAAAATGGGGTCACTTGTGGGCGTTCTCCATCGTTTTGGTCACTCAAGGGCTCTACAAGTGTACAATGGGGCCTAAATCTCATTCAAGCAAATTTTCTGTTCGAAAAGTCACCGGTTGCTCTTTTCATTTTGGGCCCCATTGTGCATTCAGACATAAGATTAGGGCCACAATGGGTATATTTCTGAAAACAGGACAAACAGGGGTATCCATTTTGGGGTGCAAGTCTTTATTCATATATGTGCTGTACAAGAAAAATCGCTTTTAAAATGACACAATTACCAAAAAAATGAAAATCGTAATTTTTTTCTTCTGCTTGGCTTAGATTCATTCAAAAACCGTGAAGTCAAAAAAGACATTGTACCCCTAGATAAATTCGTTAAGGGGTCTAGTTTTCAAAATGGGGTCACTTGTGGG
Organism: Eleutherodactylus coqui; assembly: GCF_035609145.1. Classification (NCBI taxonomy): domain Eukaryota; kingdom Metazoa; phylum Chordata; class Amphibia; order Anura; family Eleutherodactylidae; genus Eleutherodactylus; species Eleutherodactylus coqui. The sequence goes on along the minus strand of NC_089839.1, from coordinate 118,474,653 downwards.
CGTTCTCCATCGTTTTGGTCACTCAAGGGCTCTACAAGTGTACAATAGGGCCTAAATCTCATTCAAGCAAAATTTCTGTTCCAAAAGTCACCGGTTGCTCTTTTCATTTTGGGCCGTATTGTGGATTCAGACATAAGATTTGGGCCACAATGGGTATATTTCTGAAAACAGGACAAGCAGGGGTATCCATTTTGGGGTGTAAGTCTTTATTCATATATGTGCTGTACAAAGAAAACGCTTTTAAAATGACAGAATTACCAAAAAAATGAAAATCGAAATTTTTTCCTTCTGCTTGGCTTAGATTCATTCAAAAACCGTGAAGTCAAAAAAGACATTGTACCCCTAGATAAATTCGTTAAGGGGTCTAGTTTTCAAAATGGGGTCACTTGTGGGCGTTCTCCATCGTTTTGGTCACTCAAGGGCTCTACAAGTGTACAATAGGGCCTAAATCTCATTCAAGCAAATTTTCTGTTCGAAAAGTCACCGGTTGCTCTTTTCATTTTGGGCCCCATTGTGCATTCAGACATATGATTAGGGCCACAATGGGTATATTTCTGAAAACAGGACAAACTGGGGTATCCATTTTGGGGTGCAAGTCTTTATTCATATATGTGCTGTACAAAGAAAACGCTTTTAAAATGACAGAATTACCCAAAAAATGAAAATCGTAATTTTTTTCCTTCTGCTTGGCTTAGATTCATTCAAAAACCGTGAAGTTAAAAAAGACATTGTACCCCTAGATAAATTCGTTAAGGGGTCTAGTTTTCAAAATGGGGTCACTTGTGGGCGTTCTCCATCATTTTGGTCACTCAAGGGCTCTACAAGTGTACAATAGGGCCTAAATCTCATTCAAGCAAAATTTCTGTTCCAAAAGTCACCGGTTGCTCTTTTCATTTTGGGCCCAATTGTGGATTCAGACATAAGATTAGGGCCACAATGGGTATATTTCTGAAAACAGGACAAACAGGGGTATCCATTTTGGGGTGTAAGTCTTTATTCATATATGTGCTGTACAAAGAAAACGCTTTTAAAATGACAGAATTACCAAAAAAATGAAAATCAAAATTTTTTCCTTCTGCTTGGCTTAGATTCATTCAAAAACCGTGAAGTCAAAAAAGACATTGTACCCCTAGATAAATTTGTTAAGGGGTCTAGTTTTCAAAATGGGGTCACTTGTGGGCGTTCTCCATCGTTTTGGTCACTCAAGGGCTCTACAAGTGTACAATGGGGCCTAAATCTCATTCAAGCAAATTTTCTGTTCGAAAAGTCACCGGTTGCTCTTTTCATTTTGGGCCCCATTGTGCATTCAGACATAAGATTAGGGCCACAATGGGTATATTTCTGAAAACAGGACAAACAGGGGTATCCATTTTGGGGTGCAAGTCTTTATTCATATATGTGCTGTACAAGAAAAATCGCTTTTAAAATGACACAATTACCAAAAAAATGAAAATCGTAATTTTTTCCTTCTGCTTGGCTTAGATTCATTCAAAAACCGTGAAGTTAAAAAAGACATTGTACCCCTAGATAAATTCTTTAAGGGGTCTAGTTTTCAAAATGGGGTCACTTGTGGGGGTTCTCTATCGGTTTGGTCACTCAAGGGCTCTACAAGTGTACAATAGGGCCTAAGTCTCCTTCAAGCAAAATTTCTGTTCCAAAAGTCACTAGTTGCTCTTTTCATTTTTGGCCCCATTGTGCATTCAGACGTAAGATTAGGGCCATAATGGGTATATTTCTGAAAACAGGACAAACAGGGGTATCCATTTTGGGGTGCAAGTCTTTATTCATATATGTGCTGTACAAAAAAAATCGCTTTTAAAATGACACAATTACCAAAAAAATGAAAATCGTAATTTTTTTCTTCTGCTTGGCTTAGATTCATTCAAAAACCGTGAAGTCAAAAAAGACATTGTACCCCTAGATAAATTCGTTAAGGGGTCTAGTTTTCAAAATGGGGTCACTTGTGGGCGTTCTCCATCATTTTGGTCACTCAAGGGCTCTACAAGTGTACAATAGGGCCTAAATCTCATTCAAGCAAAATTTCTGTTCCAAAAGTCACCGGTTGCTCTTTTCATTTTGGGCCCAATTGTGGATTCAGACATAAGATTAGGGCCACAATGGGTATATTTCTGAAAACAGGACAAACAGGGGTATCCATTTTGGGGTGTAAGTCTTTATTCATATATGTGCTGTACAAAGAAAACGCTTTTAAAATGACAGAATTACCAAAAAAATGAAAATCAAAATTTTTTCCTTCTGCTTGGCTTAGATTCATTCAAAAACCGTGAAGTCAAAAAAGACATTGTACCCCTAGATAAATTCGTTAAGGGGTCTAGTTTTCAAAATGGGGTCACTTGTGGGCGTTCTCCATCGTTTTCGTCACTCAAGGGCTCTACAAGTGTACAATGGGGCCTAAATCTCATTCAAGCAAATTTTCTGTTCGAAAAGTCACCGGTTGCTCTTTTCATTTTGGGCCGTATTGTGGATTCAGACATAAGATTTGGGCCACAATGGGTATATTTCTGAAAACAGGACAAACAGGGGTATCCATTTTGGGGTGTAAGTCTTTATTCATATATGTGCTGTACAAAGAAAACGCTTTTAAAATGACAGAATTACCAAAAAAATGAAAATCGAAATTTTTTCCTTCTGCTTGGCTTAGATTCATTCAAAAACCGTGAAGTCAAAAAAGACATTGTACCCCTAGATAAATTCGTTAAGGGGTCTAGTTTTCAAAATGGGGTCACTTGTGGGCGTTCTCCATCGTTTTGGTCACTCAAGGGCTCTACAAGTGTACAATAGGGCCTAAATCTCATTCAAGCAAATTTTCTGTTCGAAAAGTCACCGGTTGCTCTTTTCATTTTGGGCCCCATTGTGCATTCAGACATATGATTAGGGCCACAATGGGTATATTTCTGAAAACAGGACAAACTGGGGTATCCATTTTGGGGTGCAAGTCTTTATTCATATATGTGCTGTACAAAGAAAACGCTTTTAAAATGACAGAATTACCCAAAAAATGAAAATCGTAATTTTTTTCCTTCTGCTTGGCTTAGATTCATTCAAAAACCGTGAAGTTAAAAAAGACATTGTACCCCTAGATAAATTCTTTAAGGGGTCTAGTTTTCAAAATGGGGTCACTTGTGGGGGTTCTCTATCGGTTTGGTCACTCAAGGGTTCTACAAGTGTACAATAGGGCCTAAGTCTCCTTCAAGCAAAATTTCTGTTCCAAAAGTCACTAGTTGCTCTTTTCATTTTTGGCCCCATTGTGCATTCAGACGTAAGATTAGGGCCATAATGGGTATATTTCTGAAAACAGGACAAACAGGGGTATCCATTTTGGGGTGCAAGTCTTTATTCATATATGTGCTGTACAAAAAAAATCGCTTTTAAAATGACACAATTACCAAAAAAATGAAAATCGTAATTTTTTTCTTCTGCTTGGCTTAGATTCATTCAAAAACCGTGAAGTCAAAAAAGACATTGTACCCCTAGATAAATTCGTTAAGGGGTCTAGTTTTCAAAATGGGGTCACTTGTGGGCGTTCTCCATCATTTTGGTCACTCAAGGGCTCTACAAGTGTACAATAGGGCCTAAGTCTCATTCAAGCAAAATTTCTGTTCCAAAAGTCACCGGTTGCTCTTTTCATTTTGGGCCCAATTGTGGATTCAGACATAAGATTAGGGCCACAATGGGTATATTTCTGAAAACAGGACAAACAGGGGTATCCATTTTGGGGTGTAAGTCTTTATTCATATATGTGCTGTACAAAGAAAACGCTTTTAAAATGACAGAATTACCAAGAAAATGAAAATCAAAATTTTTTCCTTCTGCTTGGCTTAGATTCATTCAAAAACCGTGAAGTCAAAAAAGACATTGTACCCCTAGATAAATTCGTTAAGGGGTCTAGTTTTCAAAATGGGGTCACTTGTGGGCGTTCTCCATCGTTTTGGTCACTCAAGGGCTCTACAAGTGTACAATAGGGCCTAAATCTCATTCAAGCAAAATTTCTGTTCCAAAAGTCACCGGTTGCTCTTTTCATTTTGGGCCGTATTGTGGATTCAGACATAAGATTTGGGCCACAATGGGTATATTTCTGAAAACAGGACAAACAGGGGTATCCATTTTGGGGTGTAAGTCTTTATTCATATATGTGCTGTACAAAGAAAACGCTTTTAAAATGACAGAATTACCAAAAAAATGAAAATCGAAATTTTTCCTTCTGCTTGGCTTAGATTCATTCAAAAACCGTGAAGTCAAAAAAGACATTGTACCCCTAGATAAATTCGTTAAGGGGTCTAGTTTTCAAAATGGGGTCACTTGTGGGCGTTCTCCATCGTTTTGGTCACTCAAGGGCTCTACAAGTGTACAATAGGGCCTAAGTCTCCTTCAAGCAAAATTTCTGTTCCAAAAGTCACCAGTTGCTCTTTTCATTTTTGGCCCCATTGTGCATTCAGACGTAAGATTTGGGCCATAATGGGTATATTTCTGAAAACAGGACAAACAGGGGTATCCATTTTGGGGTGCAAGTCTTTATTCATATATGTGCTGTACAAGAAAAATCGCTTTTAAAATGACACAATTACCAAAAAAATGAAAATCGTAATTTTTTTCTTCTGCTTGGCTTAGATTCATTCAAAAACCGTGAAGTCAAAAAAGACATTGTACCCCTAGATAAATTCGTTAAGGGGTCTAGTTTTCAAAATGGGGTCACTTGTGGGCGTTCTCCATCGTTTTGGTCACTCAAGGGCTCTACAAGTGTACAATAGGGCCTAAATCTCATTCAAGCAAAATTTCTGTTCCAAAAGTCACCGGTTGCTCTTTTCATTTTGGGCCGCATTGTGGATTCAGACATAAGATTTGGGCCACAATGGGTATATTTCTGAAAACAGGACAAACAGGGGTATCCATTTTGGGGTGCAAGTCTTTATTCATATATGTGCTGTACAAGAAAAATCGCTTTTAAAATGACACAATTACCAAAAAAATGAAAATCGTAATTTTTTCCTTCTGCTTGGCTTAGATTCATTCAAAAACCGTGAAGTTAAAAAAGACATTGTACCCCTAGATAAATTCTTTAAGGGGTCTAGTTTTCAAAATGGGGTCACTTGTGGGGGTTTTCTATCGGTTTGGTCACTCAAGGGCTCTACAAGTGTACAATAGGGCCTAAGTCTCCTTCAAGCAAAATTTCTGTTCCAAAAGTCACTAGTTGCTCTTTTCATTTTTGGCCCCATTGTGCATTCAGACTTAAGATTAGGGCCATAATGGGTATATTTCTGAAAACAGGACAAACAGGGGTATCCATTTTGGGGTGCAAGTCTTTATTCATATATGTGCTGTACAAAAAAAATCGCTTTTAAAATGACACAATTACCAAAAAAATGAAAATCGTAATTTTTTTCTTCTGCTTGGCTTAGATTCATTCAAAAACCGTGAAGTCAAAAAAGACATTGTACCCCTAGATAAATTCGTTAAGGGGTCTAGTTTTCAAAATGGGGTCACTTGTGGGCGTTCTCCATCATTTTGGTCACTCAAGGGCTCTACAAGTGTACAATAGGGCCTAAATCTCATTCAAGCAAAATTTCTGTTCCAAAAGTCACCGGTTGCTCTTTTCATTTTGGGCCCAATTGTGGATTCAGACATAAGATTAGGGCCACAATGGGTATATTTCTGAAAACAGGACAAACAGGGGTATCCATTTTGGGGTGTAAGTCTTTATTCATATATGTGCTGTACAAAGAAAACGCTTTTAAAATGACAGAATTACCAAAAAAATGAAAATCAAAATTTTTTCCTTCTGCTTGGCTTAGATTCATTCAAAAACCGTGAAGTCAAAAAAGACATTGTACCCCTAGATAAATTCGTTAAGGGGTCTAGTTTTCAAAATGGGGTCACTTGTGGGCGTTCTCCATCGTTTTGGTCACTCAAGGGCTCTACAAGTGTACAATGGGGCCTAAATCTCATTCAAGCAAATTTTCTGTTCGAAAAGTCACCGGTTGCTCTTTTCATTTTGGGCCCCATTGTGCATTCAGACATAAGATTTGGGCCACAATGGGTATATTTCTGAAAACAGGACAAACAGGGGTATCCATTTTGGGGTGCAAGTCTTTATTCATATATGTGCTGTACAAGAAAAATCGCTTTTAAAATGACACAATTACCAAAAAAATGAAAATCGTAATTTTTTTCTTCTGCTTGGCTTAGATTCATTCAAAAACCGTGAAGTCAAAAAAGACATTGTACCCCTAGATAAATTCGTTAAGGGGTCTAGTTTTCAAAATGGGGTCACTTGTGGGCGTTCTCCATCGTTTTGGTCACTCAAGGGCTCTACAAGTGTACAATAGGGCCTAAATCTCATTCAAGCAAAATTTCTGTTCCAAAAGTCACCGGTTGCTCTTTTCATTTTGGGCCGTATTGTGGATTCAGACATAAGATTTGGGCCACAATGGGTATATTTCTGAAAACAGGACAAACAGGGGTATCCATTTTGGGGTGTAAGTCTTTATTCATATATGTGCTGTACAAAGAAAACGCTTTTAAAATGACAGAATTACCAAAAAAATGAAAATCAAAATTTTTTCCTTCTGCTTGGCTTAGATTCATTCAAAAACCGTGAAGTCAAAAAAGACATTGTACCCCTAGATAAATTCGTTAAGGGGTCTAGTTTTCAAAATGGGGTCACTTGTGGGCGTTCTCCATCGTTTTGGTCACTCAAGGGCTCTACAAGTGTACAATAGGGCCTAAATCTCATTCAAGCAAATTTTCTGTTCGAAAAGTCACCGGTTGCTCTTTTCATTTTGGGCCCCATTGTGCATTCAGACATATGATTAGGGCCACAATGGGTATATTTCTGAAAACAGGACAAACTGGGGTATCCATTTTGGGGTGCAAGTCTTTATTCATATATGTGCTGTACAAAGAAAACGCTTTTAAAATGACAGAATTACCCAAAAAATGAAAATCGTAATTTTTTTCCTTCTGCTTGGCTTAGATTCATTCAAAAACCGTGAAGTTAAAAAAGACATTGTACCCCTAGATAAATTCGTTAAGGGGTCTAGTTTTCAAAATGGGGTCACTTGTGGGCGTTCTCCATCATTTTGGTCACTCAAGGGCTCTACAAGTGTACAATAGGGCCTAAATCTCATTCAAGCAAAATTTCTGTTCCAAAAGTCACCGGTTGCTCTTTTCATTTTGGGCCCAATTGTGGATTCAGACATAAGATTAGGGCCACAATGGGTATATTTCTGAAAACAGGACAAACAGGGGTATCCATTTTGGGGTGTAAGTCTTTATTCATATATGTGCTGTACAAAGAAAACGCTTTTAAAATGACAGAATTACCAAAAAAATGAAAATCAAAATTTTTTCCTTCTGCTTGGCTTAGATTCATTCAAAAACCGTGAAGTCAAAAAAGACATTGTACCCCTAGATAAATTCGTTAAGGGGTCTAGTTTTCAAAATGGGGTCACTTGTGGGCGTTCTCCATCGTTTTGGTCACTCAAGGGCTCTACAAGTGTACAATGGGGCCTAAATCTCATTCAAGCAAATTTTCTGTTCGAAAAGTCACCGGTTGCTCTTTTCATTTTGGGCCCCATTGTGCATTCAGACATAAGATTAGGGCCACAATGGGTATATTTCTGAAAACAGGACAAACAGGGGTATCCATTTTGGGGTGCAAGTCTTTATTCATATATGTGCTGTACAAGAAAAATCGCTTTTAAAATGACACAATTACCAAAAAAATGAAAATCGTAATTTTTTTCTTCTGCTTGGCTTAGATTCATTCAAAAACCGTGAAGTCAAAAAAGACATTGTACCCCTAGATAAATTCGTTAAGGGGTCTAGTTTTCAAAATGGGGTCACTTGTGGGCGTTCTCCATCGTTTTGGTCACTCAAGGGCTCTACAAGTGTACAATAGGGCCTAAATCTCATTCAAGCAAAATTTCTGTTCCAAAAGTCACCGGTTGCTCTTTTCATTTTGGGCCGTATTGTGGATTCAGACATAAGATTTGGGCCACAATGGGTATATTTCTGAAAACAGGACAAACAGGGGTATCCATTTTGGGGTGTAAGTCTTTATTCATATATGTGCTGTACAAAGAAAACGCTTTTAAAATGACAGAATTACCAAAAAAATGAAAATCAAAATTTTTTCCTTCTGCTTGGCTTAGATTCATTCAAAAACCGTGAAGTCAAAAAAGACATTGTACCCCTAGATAAATTCGTTAAGGGGTCTAGTTTTCAAAATGGGGTCACTTGTGGGCGTTCTCCATCGTTTTGGTCACTCAAGGGCTCTACAAGTGTACAATGGGGCCTAAATCTCATTCAAGCAAATTTTCTGTTCGAAAAGTCACCGGTTGCTCTTTTCATTTTGGGCCCCATTGTGCATTCAGACATAAGATTAGGGCCACAATGGGTATATTTCTGAAAACAGGACAAACAGGGGTATCCATTTTGGGGTGCAAGTCTTTATTCATATATGTGCTGTACAAAGAAAACGCTTTCAAAAGGACAGAATTACCCAAAAAATGAAAATCGTAATTTTTTTCCTTCTGCTTGGCTTAGATTCATTCAAAAACCGTGAAGTCAAAAAAGACATTGTACCCCTAGATAAATTCTTTAAGGGGTCTAGTTTTCAAAATGGGGTCACTTGTGGGGGTTCTCTATTGGTTTGGTCACTCAAGAGCTCTACAAGTGTACAATAGGGCCTAAGTCTCCTTCAAGCAAAATTTCTGTTCCAAAAGTCACTAGTTGCTCTTTTCATTTTTGTCCCCATTGTGCATTCAGACGTAAGATTAGTGCCATAATGGGTATATTTCTGAAAACAGGACAAACAGGGGTATCCATTTTGGGGTGCAAGTCTTTATTCATATATGTGCTGTACAAGAAAAATCGCTTTTAAAATGACACAATTACCAAAAAAATGAAAATCGTAATTTTTTTCTTCTGCTTGGCTTAGATTCATTCAAAAACCGTGAAGTCAAAAAAGACATTGTACCCCTAGATAAATTCGTTAAGGGGTCTAGTTTTCAAAATGGGGTCACTTGTGGGCGTTCTCCATCATTTTGGTCACTCAAGGGCTCTACAAGTGTACAATAGGGCCTAAATCTCATTCAAGCAAAATTTCTGTTCCAAAAGTCACCGGTTGCTCTTTTCATTTTGGGCCCAATTGTGGATTCAGACATAAGATTAGGGCCACAATGGGTATATTTCTGAAAACAGGACAAACAGGGGTATCCATTTTGGGGTGTAAGTCTTTATTCATATATGTGCTGTACAAAGAAAACGCTTTTAAAATGACAGAATTACCCAAAAAATGAAAATCGTAATTTTTTTCCTTCTGCTTGGCTTAGATTCATTCAAAAACCGTGAAGTTAAAAAAGACATTGTACCCCTAGATAAATTCTTTAAGGGGTCTAGTTTTCAAAATGGGGTCACTTGTGGGGGTTCTCTATCGGTTTGGTCACTCAAGGGCTCTACAAGTGTACAATAGGGCCTAAGTTTCCTTCAAGCAAAATTTCTGTTCCAAAAGTCACCAGTTGCTCTTTTCATTTTTGGCCCCATTGTGCATTCAGACGTAAGATTAGGGCCATAATGGGTATATTTCTGAAAACAGGACAAACAGGGGTATCCATTTTGGGGTGCAAGTCTTTATTCATATATGTGCTGTACAAGAAAAATCGCTTTTAAAATGACACAATTACCAAAAAAATGAAAATCGTAATTTTTTTCTTCTGCTTGGCTTAGATTCATTCAAAAACCGTAAAGTCAAAAAAGACATTGTACCCCTAGATAAATTCGTTAAGGGGTCTAGTTTTCAAAATGGGGTCACTTGTGGGCGTTCTTCATCGTTTTGGTCACTCAAGGGCTCTACAAGTGTACAATAGGGCCTAAATCTCATTCAAGCAAAATTTCTGTTCCAAAAGTCACCGGTTGCTCTTTTCATTTTGGGCCGCATTGTGGATTCAGACATAAGATTTGGGCCACAATGGGTATATTTCTGAAAACAGGACAAACAGGGGTATCCATTTTGGGGTGTAAGTCTTTATTCATATATGTGCTGTACAAAGAAAACGCTTTTAAAATGACAGAATTACCAAAAAAATGAAAATCGAAATTTTTTCCTTCTGCTTGGCTTAGATTCATTCAAAAACCGTGAAGTCAAAAAAGACATTGTACCCCTAGATAAATTCGTTAAGGGGTCTAGTTTTCAAAATGGGGTCACTTGTGGGCGTTCTCCATCGTTTTGGTCACTCAAGGGCTCTACAAGTGTACATTAGGGCCTAAATCTCATTCAAGCAAATTTTCTGTTCCAAAAGTCACCGGTTGCTCTTTTCATTTTGGGCCCCATTGTGCATTCAGACATATGATTAGGGCCACAATGGGTATATTTCTGAAAACAGGACAAACTGGGGTATCCATTTTGGGGTGCAAGTCTTTATTCATATATGTGCTGTACAAAGAAAACGCTTTTAAAATGACAGAATTACCCAAAAAATGAAAATCGTAATTTTTTTCCTTCTGCTTGGCTTAGATTCATTCAAAAACCGTGAAGTTAAAAAAGGCATTGTACCCCTAGATAAATTCTTTAAGGGGTCTAGTTTTCAAAATGGGGTCACTTGTGGGGGTTCTCTATCGGTTTGGTCACTCAAGGGCTCTACAAGTGTACAATAGGGCCTAAGTCTCCTTCAAGCAAAATTTCTGTTCCAAAAGTCACTAGTTGCTCTTTTCACTTTTGGCCCCATTGTGCATTCAGACGTAAGATTACGGCCATAATGGGTATATTTCTGAAAACAGGACAAACAGGGGTATCCATTTTGGGGTGCAAGTCTTTATTCATATATGTGCTGTACAAAAAAAATCGCTTTTAAAATGACACAATTACCAAAAAAATGAAAATCGTAATTTTTTTCTTCTGCTTGGCTTAGATTCATTCAAAAACCGTGAAGTCAAAAAAGACATTGTACCCCTAGATAAATTCGTTAAGGGGTCTAGTTTTCAAAATGGGGTCACTTGTGGGCGTTCTCCATCATTTTGGTCACTCAAGGGCTCTACAAGTGTACAATAGGGCCTAAATCTCATTCAAGCAAATTTTCTGTTCGAAAAGTCACCGGTTGCTCTTTTCATTTTGGGCCCCATTGTGGATTCAGACATAAGATTTGGGCCACAATGGGTATATTTCTGAAAACAGGACAAACAGGGGTATCCATTTTGGGGTGTAAGTCTTTATTCATATATGTGCTGTACAAAGAAAACGCTTTTAAAATGACAGAATTACCAAAAAAATGAAAATCAAAATTTTTTCCTTCTGCTTGGCTTAGATTCATTCAAAAACCGTGAAGTCAAAAAAGACATTGTACCCCTAGATAAATTCGTTAAGGGGTCTAGTTTTCAAAATGGGGTCACTTGTGGGCGTTCTCCATCGTTTTGGTCACTCAAGGGCTCTACAAGTGTACAATAGGGCCTAAATCTCATTCAAGCAAATTTTCTGTTCGAAAAGTCACCGGTTGCTCTTTTCATTTTGGGCCCCATTGTGCATTCAGACATATGATTAGGGCCACAATGGGTATATTTCTGAAAACAGGACAAACTGGGGTATCCATTTTGGGGTGCAAGTCTTTATTCATATACGTGCTGTACAAAGAAAATGCTTTTAAAATGACAGAATTACCCAAAAAATGAAAATCGTAATTTTTTTCCTTCTGCTTGGCTTAGATTCATTCAAAAACCGTGAAGTTAAAAAAGACATTGTACCCCTAGATAAATTCTTTAAGGGGTCTAGTTTTCAAAATGGGGTCACTTGTGGGGGTTCTCTATCGGTTTGGTCACTCAAGGGCTCTACAAGTGTACAATAGGGCCTAAGTCTCCTTCAAGCAAAATTTCTGTTCCAAAAGTCACTAGTTGCTCTTTTCATTTTTGGCCCCATTGTGCATTCAGACGTAAGATTAGGGCCATAATGGGTATATTTCTGAAAACAGGACAAACAGGGGTATCCATTTTGGGGTGCAAGTCTTTATTCATATATGTGCTGTACAAAAAAAATTGCTTTTAAAATGACACAATTACCAAAAAAATGAAAATCGTAATTTTTTTCTTCTGCTTGGCTTAGATTCATTCAAAAACCGTGAAGTCAACAAAGACATTGTACCCCTAGATAAATTCGTTAAGGGGTCTAGTTTTCAAAATGGGGTCACTTGTGGGCGTTCTCCATCATTTTGGTCACTCAAGGGCTCTACAAGTGTACAATAGGGCCTAAGTCTCCTTCAAGCAAAATTTCTGTTCCAAAAGTCACCAGTTGCTCTTTTCATTTTTGGCCCCATTGTGCATTCAGACGTAAGATTAGGGCCATAATGGGTATATTTCTGAAAACAGGACAAACAGGGGTATCCATATTGGGGTGCAAGTCTTTATTCATATATGTGCTGTACAAGAAAAATCGCTTTTAAAATGACACAATTACCAAAAAAATGAAAATCGTAATTTTTTTCTTCTGCTTGGCTTAGATTCATTCAAAAACCGTGAAGTCAAAAAAGACATTGTACCCCTAGATAAATTCGTTAAGGGGTCTAGTTTTCAAAATGGGGTCACTTGTGGGAGTTCTCCATCGTTTTGGTCACTCAAGGGCTCTACAAGTGTACAATAGGGCCTAAATCTCATTCAAGCAAATTTTCTGTTCGAGAAGTCACCGGTTGCTCTTTTCATTTTGGGCCCCATTGTGCATTCAGACGTAAGATTAGGGCCATAATGGGTATATTTCTGAAAACAGGACAAACAGGGGTATCCATTTTGGGGTGCAAGTCTTTATTCATATATGTGCTGTACAAAGAAAACGCTTTTAAAATGACAGAATTACCCAAAAAATGAAAATCGTAATTTTTTTCCTTCTGCTTGGCTTAGATTCATTCAAAAACCGTGAAGTTAAAAAAGACATTGTACCCCTAGATAAATTCTTTAAGGGGTCTAGTTTTCAAAATGGGGTCACTTGTGGGGGTTCTCTATCGGTTTGGTCACTCAAGGGCTCTACAAGTGTACAATAGGGCCTAAGTCTCCTTCAAGCAAAATTTCTGTTCCAAAAGTCACTAGTTGCTCTTTTCATTTTTGGCCCCATTGTGCATTCAGACGTAAGATTAGGGCCATAATGGGTATATTTCTGAAAACAGGACAAACAGGGGTATCCATTTTGGGGTGCAAGTCTTTATTCATATATGTGCTGTACAAAAAAAATCGCTTTTAAAATGACACAAAAACCAAAAAAATGAAAATTGAAATTTTTTCCTTCTGCTTGGCTTAGATTCATTCAAAAACCGTGAAGTCAAAAAAGACATTGTACCCCTAGATAAATTCGTTAAGGGGTCTAGTTTTCAAAATGGGGTCACTTGTGGGCGTTCTCCATCGTTTTGGTCACTCAAGGGCTCTACAAGTGTACATTAGGGCCTAAATCTCATTCAAGCAAATTTTCTGTTCGAAAAGTCACCGGTTGCTCTTTTCATTTTGGGCCCCATTGTGCATTCAGACATATGATTAGGGCCACAATGGGTATATTTCTGAAAACAGGACAAACTGGGGTATCCATTTTGGGGTGCAAGTCTTTATTCATATATGTGCTGTACAAAGAAAACGCTTTTAAAATGACAGAATTACCCAAAAAATGAAAATCGTAATTTTTTTCCTTCTGCTTGGCTTAGATTCATTCAAAAACCGTGAAGTTAAAAAAGGCATTGTACCCCTAGATAAATTCTTTAAGGGGTCTAGTTTTCAAAATGGGGTCACTTGTGGGGGTTCTCTATCGGTTTGGTCACTCAAGGGCTCTACAAGTGTACAATAGGGCCTAAGTCTCCTTCAAGCAAAATTTCTGTTCCAAAAGTCACTAGTTGCTCTTTTCACTTTTGGCCCCATTGTGCATTCAGACGTAAGATTACGGCCATAATGGGTATATTTCTGAAAACAGGACAAACAGGGGTATCCATTTTGGGGTGCAAGTCTTTATTCATATATGTGCTGTACAAAAAAAATCGCTTTTAAAATGACACAATTACCAAAAAAATGAAAATCGTAATTTTTTTCTTCTGCTTGGCTTAGATTCATTCAAAAACCGTGAAGTCAAAAAAGACATTGTACCCCTAGATAAATTCGTTAAGGGGTCTAGTTTTCAAAATGGGGTCACTTGTGGGCGTTCTCCATCATTTTGGTCACTCAAGGGCTCTACAAGTGTACAATAGGGCCTAAATCTCATTCAAGCAAATTTTCTGTTCGAAAAGTCACCGGTTGCTCTTTTCATTTTGGGCCCCATTGTGGATTCAGACATAAGATTTGGGCCACAATGGGTATATTTCTGAAAACAGGACAAACAGGGGTATCCATTTTGGGGTGTAAGTCTTTATTCATATATGTGCTGTACAAAGAAAACGCTTTTAAAATGACAGAATTACCAAAAAAATGAAAATCAAAATTTTTTCCTTCTGCTTGGCTTAGATTCATTCAAAAACCGTGAAGTCAAAAAAGACATTGTACCCCTAGATAAATTCGTTAAGGGGTCTAGTTTTCAAAATGGGGTCACTTGTGGGCGTTCTCCATCGTTTTGGTCACTCAAGGGCTCTACAAGTGTACAATAGGGCCTAAATCTCATTCAAGCAAATTTTCTGTTCGAAAAGTCACCGGTTGCTCTTTTCATTTTGGGCCCCATTGTGCATTCAGACATATGATTAGGGCCACAATGGGTATATTTCTGAAAACAGGACAAACTGGGGTATCCATTTTGGGGTGCAAGTCTTTATTCATATACGTGCTGTACAAAGAAAATGCTTTTAAAATGACAGAATTACCCAAAAAATGAAAATCGTAATTTTTTTCCTTCTGCTTGGCTTAGATTCATTCAAAAACCGTGAAGTTAAAAAAGACATTGTACCCCTAGATAAATTCTTTAAGGGGTCTAGTTTTCAAAATGGGGTCACTTGTGGGGGTTCTCTATCGGTTTGGTCACTCAAGGGCTCTACAAGTGTACAATAGGGCCTAAGTCTCCTTCAAGCAAAATTTCTGTTCCAAAAGTCACTAGTTGCTCTTTTCATTTTTGGCCCCATTGTGCATTCAGACGTAAGATTAGGGCCATAATGGGTATATTTCTGAAAACAGGACAAACAGGGGTATCCATTTTGGGGTGCAAGTCTTTATTCATATATGTGCTGTACAAAAAAAATTGCTTTTAAAATGACACAATTACCAAAAAAATGAAAATCGTAATTTTTTTCTTCTGCTTGGCTTAGATTCATTCAAAAACCGTGAAGTCAACAAAGACATTGTACCCCTAGATAAATTCGTTAAGGGGTCTAGTTTTCAAAATGGGGTCACTTGTGGGCGTTCTCCATCATTTTGGTCACTCAAGGGCTCTACAAGTGTACAATAGGGCCTAAGTCTCCTTCAAGCAAAATTTCTGTTCCAAAAGTCACCAGTTGCTCTTTTCATTTTTGGCCCCATTGTGCATTCAGACGTAAGATTAGGGCCATAATGGGTATATTTCTGAAAACAGGACAAACAGGGGTATCCATATTGGGGTGCAAGTCTTTATTCATATATGTGCTGTACAAGAAAAATCGCTTTTAAAATGACACAATTACCAAAAAAATGAAAATCGTAATTTTTTTCTTCTGCTTGGCTTAGATTCATTCAAAAACCGTGAAGTCAAAAAAGACATTGTACCCCTAGATAAATTCGTTAAGGGGTCTAGTTTTCAAAATGGGGTCACTTGTGGGAGTTCTCCATCGTTTTGGTCACTCAAGGGCTCTACAAGTGTACAATAGGGCCTAAATCTCATTCAAGCAAATTTTCTGTTCGAGAAGTCACCGGTTGCTCTTTTCATTTTGGGCCCCATTGTGCATTCAGACGTAAGATTAGGGCCATAATGGGTATATTTCTGAAAACAGGACAAACAGGGGTATCCATTTTGGGGTGCAAGTCTTTATTCATATATGTGCTGTACAAAGAAAACGCTTTTAAAATGACAGAATTACCCAAAAAATGAAAATCGTAATTTTTTTCCTTCTGCTTGGCTTAGATTCATTCAAAAACCGTGAAGTTAAAAAAGACATTGTACCCCTAGATAAATTCTTTAAGGGGTCTAGTTTTCAAAATGGGGTCACTTGTGGGGGTTCTCTATCGGTTTGGTCACTCAAGGGCTCTACAAGTGTACAATAGGGCCTAAGTCTCCTTCAAGCAAAATTTCTGTTCCAAAAGTCACTAGTTGCTCTTTTCATTTTTGGCCCCATTGTGCATTCAGACGTAAGATTAGGGCCATAATGGGTATATTTCTGAAAACAGGACAAACAGGGGTATCCATTTTGGGGTGCAAGTCTTTATTCATATATGTGCTGTACAAAAAAAATCGCTTTTAAAATGACACAAAAACCAAAAAAATGAAAATCGAAATTTTTTCCTTCTGCTTGGCTTAGATTCATTCAAAAACCGTGAAGTCAAAAAAGACATTGTACCCCTAGATAAATTCGTTAAGGGGTCTAGTTTTCAAAATGGGGTCACTTGTGGGCGTTCTCCATCGTTTTGGTCACTCAAGGGCTCTACAAGTGTACATTAGGGCCTAAATCTCATTCAAGCAAATTTTCTGTTCGAAAAGTCACCGGTTGCTCTTTTCATTTTGGGCCCCATTGTGCATTCAGACATATGATTAGGGCCACAATGGGTATATTTCTGAAAACAGGACAAACTGGGGTATCCATTTTGGGGTGCAAGTCTTTATTCATATATGTGCTGTACAAAGAAAACGCTTTTAAAATGACAGAATTACCCAAAAAATGAAAATCGTAATTTTTTTCCTTCTGCTTGGCTTAGATTCATTCAAAAACCGTGAAGTTAAAAAAGGCATTGTACCCCTAGATAAATTCTTTAAGGGGTCTAGTTTTCAAAATGGGGTCACTTGTGGGGGTTCTCTATCGGTTTGGTCACTCAAGGGCTCTACAAGTGTACAATAGGGCCTAAGTCTCCTTCAAGCAAAATTTCTGTTCCAAAAGTCACTAGTTGCTCTTTTCACTTTTGGCCCCATTGTGCATTCAGACGTAAGATTACGGCCATAATGGGTATATTTCTGAAAACAGGACAAACAGGGGTATCCATTTTGGGGTGCAAGTCTTTATTCATATATGTGCTGTACAAAAAAAATCGCTTTTAAAATGACACAATTACCAAAAAAATGAAAATCGTAATTTTTTTCTTCTGCTTGGCTTAGATTCATTCAAAAACCGTGAAGTCAAAAAAGACATTGTACCCCTAGATAAATTCGTTAAGGGGTCTAGTTTTCAAAATGGGGTCACTTGTGGGCGTTCTCCATCATTTTGGTCACTCAAGGGCTCTACAAGTGTACAATAGGGCCTAAATCTCATTCAAGCAAATTTTCTGTTCGAAAAGTCACCGGTTGCTCTTTTCATTTTGGGCCCCATTGTGGATTCAGACATAAGATTTGGGCCACAATGGGTATATTTCTGAAAACAGGACAAACAGGGGTATCCATTTTGGGGTGTAAGTCTTTATTCATATATGTGCTGTACAAAGAAAACGCTTTTAAAATGACAGAATTACCAAAAAAATGAAAATCAAAATTTTTTCCTTCTGCTTGGCTTAGATTCATTCAAAAACCGTGAAGTCAAAAAAGACATTGTACCCCTAGATAAATTCGTTAAGGGGTCTAGTTTTCAAAATGGGGTCACTTGTGGGCGTTCTCCATCGTTTTGGTCACTCAAGGGCTCTACAAGTGTACAATAGGGCCTAAATCTCATTCAAGCAAATTTTCTGTTCGAAAAGTCACCGGTTGCTCTTTTCATTTTGGGCCCCATTGTGCATTCAGACATATGATTAGGGCCACAATGGGTATATTTCTGAAAACAGGACAAACTGGGGTATCCATTTTGGGGTGCAAGTCTTTATTCATATATGTGCTGTACAAAGAAAATGCTTTAAAAATGACAGAATTACCCAAAAAATGAAAATCGTAATTTTTTTCCTTCTGCTTGGCTTAGATTCATTCAAAAACCGTGAAGTTAAAAAAGACATTGTACCCCTAGATAAATTCTTTAAGGGGTCTAGTTTTCAAAATGGGGTCACTTGTGGGGGTTCTCTATCGGTTTGGTCACTCAAGGGCTCTACAAGTGTACAATAGGGCCTAAGTCTCCTTCAAGCAAAATTTCTGTTCCAAAAGTCACTAGTTGCTCTTTTCATTTTTGGCCCCATTGTGCATTCAGACGTAAGATTAGGGCCATAATGGGTATATTTCTGAAAACAGGACAAACAGGGGTATCCATTTTGGGGTGCAAGTCTTTATTCATATATGTGCTGTACAAAAAAAATTGCTTTTAAAATGACACAATTACCAAAAAAATGAAAATCGTAATTTTTTTCTTCTGCTTGGCTTAGATTCATTCAAAAACCGTGAAGTCAAAAAAGACATTGTACCCCTAGATAAATTCGTTAAGGGGTCTAGTTTTCAAAATGGGGTCACTTGTGGGCGTTCTCCATCATTTTGGTCACTCAAGGGCTCTACAAGTGTACAATAGGGCCTAAGCCTCCTTCAAGCAAAATTTCTGTTCCAAAAGTCACCAGTTGCTCTTTTCATTTTTGGCCCCATTGTGCATTCAGACGTAAGATTAGGGCCATAATGGGTATATTTCTGAAAACAGGACAAACAGGGGTATCCATATTGGGGTGCAAGTCTTTATTCATATATGTGCTGTACAAGAAAAATCGCTTTTAAAATGACACAATTACCAAAAAAATGAAAATCGTAGTTTTTTTCTTCTGCTTGGCTTAGATTCATTCAAAAACCGTGAAGTCAAAAAAGACATTGTACCCCTAGATAAATTCGTTAAGGGGTCTAGTTTTCAAAATGGGGTCACTTGTGGGAGTTCTCCATCGTTTTGGTCACTCAAGGGCTCTACAAGTGTACAATAGGGCCTAAATCTCATTCAAGCAAATTTTCTGTTCGAGAAGTCACCGGTTGCTCTTTTCATTTTGGGCCCCATTGTGCATTCAGACGTAAGATTAGGGCCATAATGGGTATATTTCTGAAAACAGGACAAACAGGGGTATCCATTTTGGGGTGCAAGTCTTTATTCATATATGTGCTGTACAAAGAAAACGCTTTTAAAATGACAGAATTACCCAAAAAATGAAAATCGTAATTTTTTTCCTTCTGCTTGGCTTAGATTCATTCAAAAACCGTGAAGTTAAAAAAGACATTGTACCCCTAGATAAATTCTTTAAGGGGTCTAGTTTTCAAAATGGGGTCACTTGTGGGGGTTCTCTATCGGTTTGGTCACTCAAGGGCTCTACAAGTGTACAATAGGGCCTAAGTCTCCTTCAAGCAAAATTTCTGTTCCAAAAGTCACTAGTTGCTCTTTTCATTTTTGGCCCCATTGTGCATTCAGACGTAAGATTAGGGCCATAATGGGTATATTTCTGAAAACAGGACAAACAGGGGTATCCATTTTGGGGTGCAAGTCTTTATTCATATATGTGCTGTACAAAAAAAATCGCTTTTAAAATGACACAATTACCAAAAAAATGAAAATCGTAATTTTTTTCTTCTGCTTGGCTTAGATTCATTCAAAAACCGTGAAGTCAAAAAAGACATTGTACCCCTAGATAAATTCGTTAAGGGGTCTAGTTTTCAAAATGAGGTCACTTGTGGGCGTTCTCCATCATTTTGGTCACTCAAGGGCTCTACAAGTGTACAATAGGGCCTAAATCTCATTCAAGCAAAATTTCTGTTCCAAAAGTCACCGGTTGCTCTTTTCATTTTGGGCCCAATTGTGGATTCAGACATAAGATTAGGGCCACAATGGGTATATTTCTGAAAACAGGACAAACAGGGGTATCCATTTTGGGGTGTAAGTCTTTATTCATATATGTGCTGTACAAAGAAAACGCTTTTAAAATGACAGAATTACCAAAAAAATGAAAATCGAAATTTTTTCCTTCTGCTTGGCTTAGATTCATTCAAAAACCGTGAAGTCAAAAAAGACATTGTACCCCTAGATAAATTCGTTAAGGGGTCTAGTTTTCAAAATGGGGTCACTTGTGGGCGTTCTCCATCGTTTTGGTCACTCAAGGGCTCTACAAATGTACAATAGGGCCTAAATCTCATTCAAGCAAATTTTCTGTTCGAAAAGTCACCGGTTGCTCTTTTCATTTTGGGCCCCATTGTGCATTCAGACATATGATTAGGGCCACAATGGGTATATTTCTGAAAACAGGACAAACTGGGGTATCCATTTTGGGGTGCAAGTCTTTATTCATATATGTGCTGTACAAAGAAAACGCTTTTAAAATGACAGAATTACCCAAAAAATGAAAATCGTAATTTTTTTCCTTCTGCTTGGCTTAGATTCATTCAAAAACCGTGAAGTTAAAAAAGACATTGTACCCCTAGATAAATTCTTTAAGGGGTCTAGTTTTCAAAATGGGGTCACTTGTGGGGGTTCTCTATCGGTTTGGTCACTCAAGGGCTCTACAAGTGTACAATAGGGCCTAAGTCTCCTGCAAGCAAAATTTCTGTTCCAAAAGTCACTAGTTGCTCTTTTCATTTTTGGCCCCATTGTGCATTCAGACGTAAGATTAGGGCCATAATGGGTATATTTCTGAAAACAGGACAAACAGGGGTATCCATTTTGGGGTGCAAGTCTTTATTCATATATGTGCTGTACAAAAAAAATCGCTTTTAAAATGACACAATTACCAAAAAAATGAAAATCGTAATTTTTTTCTTCTGCTTGGCTTAGATTCATTCAAAAACCGTGAAGTCAAAAAAGACATTGTACCCCTAGATAAATTCGTTAAGGGGTCTAGTTTTCAAAATGGGGTCACTTGTGGGCGTTCTCCATCATTTTGGTCACTCAAGGGCTCTACAAGTGTACAATAGGGCCTAAATCTCATTCAAGCAAAATTTCTGTTCCAAAAGTCACCGGTTGCTCTTTTCATTTTGGGCCCAATTGTGGATTCAGACATAAGATTAGGGCCACAATGGGTATATTTCTGAAAACAGGACAAACTGGGGTATCCATTTTGGGGAGTAAGTCTTTATTCATATATGTGCTGTACAAAGAAAACGCTTTTAAAATGACAGAATTACCAAAAAAATGAAAATCAAAATTTTTTCCTTCTGCTTGGCTTAGATTCATTCAAAAACCGTGAAGTTAAAAAAGACATTGTACCCCTAGATAAATTCTTTAAGGGGTCTAGTTTTCAAAATGGGGTCACTTGTGGGGGTTCTCTATCGGTTTGGTCACTCAAGGGCTCTACAAGTGTACAATAGGGCCTAAGTCTCCTTCAAGCAAAATTTCTGTTCCAAAAGTCACTAGTTGCTCTTTTCATTTTTGGCCCCATTGTGCATTCAGACGTAAGATTAGGGCCATAATGGGTATATTTCTGAAAACAGGACAAACAGGGGTATCCATTTTGGGGTGCAAGTCTTTATTCATATATGTGCTGTACAAAAAAAATCGCTTTTAAAATGACACAATTACCAAAAAAATGAAAATCGTAATTTTTTTCTTCTGCTTGGCTTAGATTCATTCAAAAACCGTGAAGTCAAAAAAGACATTGTACCCCTAGATAAATTCGTTAATGGGTCTAGTTTTCAAAATGGGGTCACTTGTGGGCGTTCTCCATCATTTTGGTCACTCAAGGGCTCTACAAGTGTACAATAGGGCCTAAATCTCATTCAAGCAAAATTTCTGTTCCAAAAGTCACCAGTTGCTCTTTTCATTTTGGGCCCAATTGTGGATTCAGACATAAGATTAGGGCCACAATGGGTATATTTCTGAAAACAGGACAAACTGGGGTATCCATTTTGGGGTGTAAGTCTTTATTCATATATGTGCTGTACAAAGAAAACGCTTTTAAAATGACAGAATTACCAAAAAAATGAAAATCGAAATTTTTTCCTTCTGCTTGGCTTAGGTTCATTCAAAAACCGTGAAGTCAAAAAAGACATTGTACCCCTAGATAAATTCGTTAAGGGGTCTAGTTTTCAAAATGGGGTCACTTGTTGGCGTTCTCCATCGTTTTCGTCACTCAAGGGCTCTACAAGTGTACAATGGGGCCTAAATCTCATTCAAGCAAATTTTCTGTTCGAAAAGTCACCGGTTGCTCTTTTCATTTTGGGCCCCATTGTGCATTCAGACATAAGATTAGGGCCACAATGGGTATATTTCTGAAAACAGGACAAACAGGGGTATCCATTTTGGGGTGCAAGTCTTTATTCATATATGTGCTGTACAAGAAAAATCGCTTTTAAAATGACACAATTACCAAAAAAATGAAAATCGTAATTTTTTCCTTCTGCTTGGCTTAGATTCATTCAAAAACCGTGAAGTCAAAAAAGACATTGTACCCCTAGATAAATTCGTTAAGGGGTCTAGTTTTCAAAATGGGGTCACTTGTGGGCGTTCTCCATCGTTTTGGTCACTCAAGGGCTCTACAAGTGTACAATAGGGCCTAAATCTCATTCAAGCAAAATTTCTGTTCCAAAAGTCACCGGTTGCTCTTTTCATTTTGGGCCGCATTGTGGATTCAGACATAAGATTTGGGCCACAATGGGTATATTTCTGAAAACAGGACAAACAGGGGTATCCATTTTGGGGTGTAAGTCTTTATTCATATATGTGCTGTACAAAGAAAACGCTTTAAAATGACACAATTACCAAAAAAATAAAAATCGTAATTTTTTTCTTCTGCTTGGCTTAGATTCATTCAAAAACCGTGAAGTCAAAAAAGACATTGTACCCCTAGATAAATTCGTTAAGGGGTCTAGTTTTCAAAATGGGGTCACTTGTGGGGGTTCTCTATCGGTTTGGTCACTCAAGGGCTCTACAAGTGTACAATAGGGCCTAAATCTCATTCAAGCAAATTTTCTGTTCCAAAAGTCACCGGTTGCTCTTTTCATTTTGGGCCCCATTGTGCATTCAGACATAAGATTAGGGCCACAATGGGTATATTTCTGAAAACAGGACAAACAGGGGTATCCATTTTGGGGTGCAAGTCTTTATTCATATATGTGCTGTACAAAGAAAACGCTTTTAAAATGACAGAATTACCCAAAAAATGAAAATCGTAATTTTTTTCCTTCTGCTTGGCTTAGATACATTCAAAAACCGTGAAATCAAAAAAGACATTGTACCCCTAGATAAATTCTTTAAGGGGTCTAGTTTTCAAAATGGGGTCACTTGTGGGGGTTCTCTATCGGTTTGGTCACTCAAGGGCTCTACAAGTGTACAATAGGGCCTAAGTCTCCTTCAAGCAAAATTTCTGTTCCAAAAGTCACCAGTTGCTCATTTCATTTTGGGCCCCATTGTGCATTCAGACGTAAGATTAGGGCCATAATGGGTATATTTCTGAAAACAGGACAAACAGGGGTATCCATTTTGGGGTGCAAGTCTTTATTCATATATGTGCTGTACAAGAAAAATCGCTTTTAAAATGACACAATTACCAAAAAAATGAAAATCGTAATTTTTTTATTCTGCTTGGCTTAGATTCATTCAAAAACCGTGAAGTCAAAAAAGACATTGTACCCCTAGATAAATTCGTTAAGGGGTCTAGTTTTCAAAATGGGGTCACTTGTGGGGGTTCTCTATCGGTTTGGTCACTCAAGGGCTCTACAAGTGTACAATAGGGCCTAAATCTCATTCAAGCAAAATTTCTGTTCCAAAAGTCACCGGTTGCTCTTTTCATTTTGGGCCGCATTGTGGATTCAGACATAAGATTTGGGCCACAATGGGTATATTTCTTAAAACAGGACAAACAGGGGTATCCATTTTGGGGTGTAAGTCTTTATTCATATATGTGCTGTACAAAAAAAATCGCTTTTAAAATGACACAATTACCAAAAAAATGAAAATCGTAATTTTTTTCTTCTGCTTGGCTTAGATTCATTCAAAAACCGTGAAGTCAAAAAAGACATTGTACCCCTAGATAAATTCGTTAAGGGGTCTAGTTTTCAAAATGGGGTCACTTGTGGGCGTTCTCCATCATTTTGGTCACTCAAGGGCTCTACAAGTGTACAATAGGGCCTAAATCTCATTCAAGCAAAATTTCTGTTCCAAAAGTCACCGGTTGCTCTTTTCATTTTGGGCCCAATTGTGGATTCAGACATAAGATTAGGGCCACAATGGGTATATTTCTGAAAACAGGACAAACAGGGGTATCCATTTTGGGGTGTAAGTCTTTATTCATATATGTGCTGTACAAAGAAAACGCTTTTAAAATGACAGAATTACCAAAAAAATGAAAATCGAAATTTTTTCCTTCTGCTTGGCTTAGATTCATTCAAAAACCGTGAAGTCAAAAAAGACATTGTACCCCTAGATAAATTCGTTAAGGGGTCTAGTTTTCAAAATGGGGTCACTTGTGGGCGTTCTCCATCATTTTGGTCACTCAAGGGCTCTACAAGTGTACAATAGGGCCTAAATCTCATTCAAGCAAATTTTCTGTTCGAAAAGTCACCGGTTGCTCTTTTCATTTTGGGCCCCATTGTGCATTCAGACATATGATTAGGGCCACAATGGGTATATTTCTGAAAACAGGACAAACTGGGGTATCCATTTTGGGGTGCAAGTCTTTATTCATATATGTGCTGTACAAAGAAAACGCTTTTAAAATGACAGAATTACCCAAAAAATGAAAATCGTAATTTTTTTCCTTCTGCTTGGCTTAGATTCATTCAAAAACCGTGAAGTTAAAAAAGACATTGTACCCCTAGATAAATTCTTTAAGGGGTCTAGTTTTCAAAATGGGGTCACTTGTGGGGGTTCTCTATCGGTTTGGTCACTCAAGGGCTCTACAAGTGTACAATAGGGCCTAAGTCTCCTTCAAGCAAAATTTCTGTTCCAAAAGTCACTAGTTGCTCTTTTCATTTTTGGCCCCATTGTGCATTCAGACGTAAGATTAGGGCCATAATGGGTATATTTCTGAAAACAGGACAAACAGGGGTATCCATTTTGGGGTGCAAGTCTTTATTCATATATGTGCTGTACAAAAAAAATCGCTTTTAAAATGACACAATTACCAAAAAAATGAAAATCGTAATTTTTTTCTTCTGCTTGGCTTAGATTCATTCAAAAACCGTGAAGTCAAAAAAGACATTGTACCCCTAGATAAATTCGTTAAGGGGTCTAGTTTTCAAAATGGGGTCACTTGTGGGCGTTCTCCATCATTTTGGTCACTCAAGGGCTCTACAAGTGTACAATAGGGCCTAAATCTCATTCAAGCAAAATTTCTGTTCCAAAAGTCACCGGTTGCTCTTTTCATTTTGGGCCCAATTGTGGATTCAGACATAAGATTAGGGCCACAATGGGTATATTTCTGAAAACAGGACAAACTGGGGTATCCATTTTGGGGTGTAAGTCTTTATTCATATATGTGCTGTACAAAGAAAACGCTTTTAAAATGACAGAATTACCAAAAAAATGAAAATCGAAATTTTTTCCTTCTGCTTGGCTTAGGTTCATTCAAAAACCGTGAAGTCAAAAAAGACATTGTACCCCTAGATAAATTCGTTAAGGGGTCTAGTTTTCAAAATGGGGTCACTTGTTGGCGTTCTCCATCGTTTTCGTCACTCAAGGGCTCTACAAGTGTACAATGGGGCCTAAATCTCATTCAAGCAAATTTTCTGTTCGAAAAGTCACCGGTTGCTCTTTTCATTTTGGGCCCCATTGTGCATTCAGACATAAGATTAGGGCCACAATGGGTATATTTCTGAAAACAGGACAAACAGGGGTATCCATTTTGGGGTGCAAGTCTTTATTCATATATGTGCTGTACAAGAAAAATCGCTTTTAAAATGACACAATTACCAAAAAAATGAAAATCGTAATTTTTTCCTTCTGCTTGGCTTAGATTCATTCAAAAACCGTGAAGTCAAAAAAGACATTGTACCCCTAGATAAATTCGTTAAGGGGTCTAGTTTTCAAAATGGGGTCACTTGTGGGCGTTCTCCATCATTTTGGTCACTCAAGGGCTCTACAAGTGTACAATAGGGCCTAAATCTCATTCAAGCAAAATTTCTGTTCCAAAAGTCACCGGTTGCTCTTTTCATTTTGGGCCCAATTGTGGATTCAGAGATAAGATTAGGGCCACAATGGGTATATTTCTGAAAACAGGACAAACTGGGGTATCCATTTTGGGGTGTAAGTCTTTATTCATATATGTGCTGTACAAAGAAAACGCTTTTAAAATGACAGAATTACCAAAAAAATGAAAATCAAAATTTTTTCCTTCTGCTTGGCTTAGATTCATTCAAAAACCGTGAAGTCAAAAAAGACATTGTACCCCTAGATAAATTCTTTAAGGGGTCTAGTTTTTAAAATGGGGTCACTTGTGGGGGTTCTCTATCGGTTTGGTCACTCAAGGGCTCTACAAGTGTACAATAGGGCCTAAGTCTCCTTCAAGCAAAATTTCTGTTCCAAAAGTCACCAGTTGCTCTTTTCATTTTGGGCCCCATTGTGCATTCAGGCGTAAGATTAGGGCCATAATGGGTATATTTCTGAAAACAGGACAAACAGGGGTATCCATTTTGGGGTGCAAGTCTTTATTCATATATGTGCTGTACAAGAAAAATCGCTTTTAAAATGACACAATTACCAAAAAAATGAAAATCGTAATTTTTTCCTTCTGCTTGGCTTAGATTCATTCAAAAACCGTGAAGTTAAAAAAGACATTGTACCCCTAGATAAATTCTTTAAGGGGTCTAGTTTTCAAAATGGGGTCACTTGTGGGGGTTCTCTATCGGTTTGGTCACTCAAGGGCTCTACAAGTGTACAATAGGGCCTAAGTCTCCTTCAAGCAAAATTTCTGTTCCAAAAGTCACTAGTTGCTCTTTTCATTTTTGGCCCCATTGTGCATTCAGACGTAAGATTAGGGCCATAATGGGTATATTTCTGAAAACAGGACAAACAGGGGTATCCATTTTGGGGTGCAAGTCTTTATTCATATATGTGCTGTACAAAAAAAATCGCTTTTAAAATGACACAATTACCAAAAAAATGAAAATCGTAATTTTTTTCTTCTGCTTGGCTTAGATTCATTCAAAAACCGTGAAGTCAAAAAAGACATTGTACCCCTAGATAAATTCGTTAAGGGGTCTAGTTTTCAAAATGGGGTCACTTGTGGGCGTTCTCCATCATTTTGGTCACTCAAGGGCTCTACAAGTGTACAATAGGGCCTAAATCTCATTCAAGCAAAATTTCTGTTCCAAAAGTCACCGGTTGCTCTTTTCATTTTGGGCCCAATTGTGGATTCAGACATAAGATTAGGGCCACAATGGGTATATTTCTGAAAACAGGACAAACAGGGGTATCCATTTTGGGGTGTAAGTCTTTATTCATATATGTGCTGTACAAAGAAAACGCTTTTAAAATGACAGAATTACCAAAAAAATGAAAATCGAAATTTTTTCCTTCTGCTTGGCTTAGATTCATTCAAAAACCGTGAAGTCAAAAAAGACATTGTACCCCTAGATAAATTCGTTAAGGGGTCTAGTTTTCAAAATGGGGTCACTTGTGGGCGTTCTCCATCATTTTGGTCACTCAAGGGCTCTACAAGTGTACAATAGGGCCTAAATCTCATTCAAGCAAATTTTCTGTTCGAAAAGTCACCGGTTGCTCTTTTCATTTTGGGCCCCATTGTGCATTCAGACATATGATTAGGGCCACAATGGGTATATTTCTGAAAACAGGACAAACTGGGGTATCCATTTTGGGGTGCAAGTCTTTATTCATATATGTGCTGTACAAAGAAAACGCTTTTAAAATGACAGAATTACCCAAAAAATGAAAATCGTAATTTTTTTCCTTCTGCTTGGCTTAGATACATTCAAAAACCGTGAAGTCAAAAAAGACATTGTACCCCTAGATAAATTCTTTAAGGGGTCTAGTTTTCAAAATGGGGTCACTTGTGGGGGTTCTCTATCGGTTTGGTCACTCAAGGGCTCTACAAGTGTACAATAGGGCCTAAGTCTCCTTCAAGCAAAATTTCTGTTCCAAAAGTCACCAGTTGCTCATTTCATTTTGGGCCCCATTGTGCATTCAGACGTAAGATTAGGGCCATAATGGGTATATTTCTGAAAACAGGACAAACAGGGGTATCCATTTTGGGGTGCAAGTCTTTATTCATATATGTGCTGTACAAGAAAAATCGCTTTTAAAATGACACAATTACCAAAAAAATTAAAATCGTAATTTTTTTATTCTGCTTGGCTTAGATTCATTCAAAAACCGTGAAGTCAAAAAAGACATTGTACCCCTAGATAAATTCGTTAAGGGGTCTAGTTTTCAAAATGGGGTCACTTGTGGGGGTTCTCTATCGGTTTGGTCACTCAAGGGCTCTACAAGTGTACAATAGGGCCTAAATCTCATTCAAGCAAAATTTCTGTTCCAAAAGTCACCGGTTGCTCTTTTCATTTTGGGCCGCATTGTGGATTCAGACATAAGATTTGGGCCACAATGGGTATATTTCTGAAAACAGGACAAACAGGGGTATCCATTTTGGGGTGTAAGTCTTTATTCATATATGTGCTGTACAAAAAAAATCGCTTTTAAAATGACACAATTACCAAAAAAATGAAAATCGTAATTTTTTTCTTCTGCTTGGCTTAGATTCATTCAAAAACCGTGAAGTCAAAAAAGACATTGTACCCCTAGATAAATTCGTTAAGGGGTCTAGTTTTCAAAATGGGGTCACTTGTGGGCGTTCTCCATCATTTTGGTCACTCAAGGGCTCTACAAGTGTACAATAGGGCCTAAATCTCATTCAAGCAAAATTTCTGTTCCAAAAGTCACCGGTTGCTCTTTTCATTTTGGGCCCAATTGTGGATTCAGACATAAGATTAGGGCCACAATGGGTATATTTCTGAAAACAGGACAAACAGGGGTATCCATTTTGGGGTGTAAGTCTTTATTCATATATGTGCTGTACAAAGAAAACGCTTTTAAAATGACAGAATTACCAAAAAAATGAAAATCGAAATTTTTTCCTTCTGCTTGGCTTAGATTCATTCAAAAACCGTGAAGTCAAAAAAGACATTGTACCCCTAGATAAATTCGTTAAGGGGTCTAGTTTTCAAAATGGGGTCACTTGTGGGCGTTCTCCATCATTTTGGTCACTCAAGGGCTCTACAAGTGTACAATAGGGCCTAAATCTCATTCAAGCAAATTTTCTGTTCGAAAAGTCACCGGTTGCTCTTTTCATTTTGGGCCCCATTGTGCATTCAGACATATGATTAGGGCCACAATGGGTATATTTCTGAAAACAGGACAAACTGGGGTATCCATTTTGGGGTGCAAGTCTTTATTCATATATGTGCTGTACAAAGAAAACGCTTTTAAAATGACAGAATTACCCAAAAAATGAAAATCGTAATTTTTTTCCTTCTGCTTGGCTTAGATTCATTCAAAAACCGTGAAGTTAAAAAAGACATTGTACCCCTAGATAAATTCTTTAAGGGGTCTAGTTTTCAAAATGGGGTCACTTGTGGGGGTTCTCTATCGGTTTGGTCACTCAAGGGCTCTACAAGTGTACAATAGGGCCTAAGTCTCCTTCAAGCAAAATTTCTGTTCCAAAAGTCACTAGTTGCTCTTTTCATTTTTGGCCCCATTGTGCATTCAGACGTAAGATTAGGGCCATAATGGGTATATTTCTGAAAACAGGACAAACAGGGGTATCCATTTTGGGGTGCAAGTCTTTATTCATATATGTGCTGTACAAAAAAAATCGCTTTTAAAATGACACAATTACCAAAAAAATGAAAATCGTAATTTTTTTCTTCTGCTTGGCTTAGATTCATTCAAAAACCGTGAAGTCAAAAAAGACATTGTACCCCTAGATAAATTCGTTAAGGGGTCTAGTTTTCAAAATGGGGTCACTTGTGGGCGTTCTCCATCATTTTGGTCACTCAAGGGCTCTACAAGTGTACAATAGGGCCTAAATCTCATTCAAGCAAAATTTCTGTTCCAAAAGTCACCGGTTGCTCTTTTCATTTTGGGCCCAATTGTGGATTCAGACATAAGATTAGGGCCACAATGGGTATATTTCTGAAAACAGGACAAACTGGGGTATCCATTTTGGGGTGTAAGTCTTTATTCATATATGTGCTGTACAAAGAAAACGCTTTTAAAATGACAGAATTACCAAAAAAATGAAAATCGAAATTTTTTCCTTCTGCTTGGCTTAGGTTCATTCAAAAACCGTGAAGTCAAAAAAGACATTGTACCCCTAGATAAATTCGTTAAGGGGTCTAGTTTTCAAAATGGGGTCACTTGTTGGCGTTCTCCATCGTTTTCGTCACTCAAGGGCTCTACAAGTGTACAATGGGGCCTAAATCTCATTCAAGCAAATTTTCTGTTCGAAAAGTCACCGGTTGCTCTTTTCATTTTGGGCCCCATTGTGCATTCAGACATAAGATTAGGGCCACAATGGGTATATTTCTGAAAACAGGACAAACAGGGGTATCCATTTTGGGGTGCAAGTCTTTATTCATATATGTGCTGTACAAGAAAAATCGCTTTTAAAATGACACAATTACCAAAAAAATGAAAATCGTAATTTTTTCCTTCTGCTTGGCTTAGATTCATTCAAAAACCGTGAAGTCAAAAAAGACATTGTACCCCTAGATAAATTCGTTAAGGGGTCTAGTTTTCAAAATGGGGTCACTTGTGGGCGTTCTCCATCGTTTTGGTCACTCAAGGGCTCTACAAGTGTACAATAGGGCCTAAATCTCATTCAAGCAAAATTTCTGTTCCAAAAGTCACCGGTTGCTCTTTTCATTTTGGGCCGCATTGTGGATTCAGACATAAGATTTGGGCCACAATGGGTATATTTCTGAAAACAGGACAAACAGGGGTATCCATTTTGGGGTGTAAGTCTTTATTCATATATGTGCTGTACAAAGAAAACGCTTTAAAATGACACAATTACCAAAAAAATAAAAATCGTAATTTTTTTCTTCTGCTTGGCTTAGATTCATTCAAAAACCGTGAAGTCAAAAAAGACATTGTACCCCTAGATAAATTCGTTAAGGGGTCTAGTTTTCAAAATGGGGTCACTTGTGGGGGTTCTCTATCGGTTTGGTCACTCAAGGGCTCTACAAGTGTACAATAGGGCCTAAATCTCATTCAAGCAAATTTTCTGTTCCAAAAGTCACCGGTTGCTCTTTTCATTTTGGGCCCCATTGTGCATTCAGACATAAGATTAGGGCCACAATGGGTATATTTCTGAAAACAGGACAAACAGGGGTATCCATTTTGGGGTGCAAGTCTTTATTCATATATGTGCTGTACAAAGAAAACGCTTTTAAAATGACAGAATTACCAAAAAAATGAAAATCGAAATTTTTTCCTTCTGCTTGGCTTAGATTCATTCAAAAACCGTGAAGTCAAAAAAGACATTGTACCCCTAGATAAATTCGTTAAGGGGTCTAGTTTTCAAAATGGGGTCACTTGTGGGCGTTCTCCATCATTTTGGTCACTCAAGGGCTCTACAAGTGTACAATAGGGCCTAAATCTCATTCAAGCAAATTTTCTGTTCGAAAAGTCACCGGTTGCTCTTTTCATTTTGGGCCCCATTGTGCATTCAGACATATGATTAGGGCCACAATGGGTATATTTCTGAAAACAGGACAAACTGGGGTATCCATTTTGGGGTGCAAGTCTTTATTCATATATGTGCTGTACAAAGAAAACGCTTTTAAAATGACAGAATTACCCAAAAAATGAAAATCGTAATTTTTTTCCTTCTGCTTGGCTTAGATTCATTCAAAAACCGTGAAGTTAAAAAAGACATTGTACCCCTAGATAAATTCTTTAAGGGGTCTAGTTTTCAAAATGGGGTCACTTGTGGGGGTTCTCTATCG
The DNA here is from genome assembly GCF_035609145.1 of Eleutherodactylus coqui. Classification (NCBI taxonomy): domain Eukaryota; kingdom Metazoa; phylum Chordata; class Amphibia; order Anura; family Eleutherodactylidae; genus Eleutherodactylus; species Eleutherodactylus coqui. The sequence goes on along the minus strand of NC_089839.1, from coordinate 118,442,756 downwards.
GTTTGGTCACTCAAGGGCTCTACAAGTGTACAATAGGGCCTAAGTCTCCTTCAAGCAAAATTTCTGTTCCAAAAGTCACTAGTTGCTCTTTTCATTTTTGGCCCCATTGTGCATTCAGACGTAAGATTAGGGCCATAATGGGTATATTTCTGAAAACAGGACAAACAGGGGTATCCATTTTGGGGTGCAAGTCTTTATTCATATATGTGCTGTACAAAAAAAATCGCTTTTAAAATGACACAATTACCAAAAAAATGAAAATCGTAATTTTTTTCTTCTGCTTGGCTTAGATTCATTCAAAAACCGTGAAGTCAAAAAAGACATTGTACCCCTAGATAAATTCGTTAAGGGGTCTAGTTTTCAAAATGGGGTCACTTGTGGGCGTTCTCCATCATTTTGGTCACTCAAGGGCACTACAAGTGTACAATAGGGCCTAAATCTCATTCAAGCAAAATTTCTGTTCCAAAAGTCACCGGTTGCTCTTTTCATTTTGGGCCCAATTGTGGATTCAGACATAAGATTAGGGCCACAATGGGTATATTTCTGAAAACAGGACAAACTGGGGTATCCATTTTGGGGTGTAAGTCTTTATTCATATATGTGCTGTACAAAGAAAACGCTTTTAAAATGACAGAATTACCAAAAAAATGAAAATCAAAATTTTTTCCTTCTGCTTGGCTTAGATTCATTCAAAAACCGTGAAGTCAAAAAAGACATTGTACCCCTAGATAAATTCTTTAAGGGGTCTAGTTTTTAAAATGGGGTCACTTGTGGGGGTTCTCTATCGGTTTGGTCACTCAAGGGCTCTACAAGTGTACAATAGGGCCTAAGTCTCCTTCAAGCAAAATTTCTGTTCCAAAAGTCACCAGTTGCTCTTTTCATTTTGGGCCCCATTGTGCATTCAGGCGTAAGATTAGGGCCATAATGGGTATATTTCTGAAAACAGGACAAACAGGGGTATCCATTTTGGGGTGCAAGTCTTTATTCATATATGTGCTGTACAAGAAAAATCGCGTTTAAAATGACACAATTACCAAAAAAATGAAAATCGTAATTTTTTCCTTCTGCTTGGCTTAGATTCATTCAAAAACCGTGAAGTTAAAAAAGACATTGTACCCCTAGATAAATTCTTTAAGGGGTCTAGTTTTCAAAATGGGGTCACTTGTGGGGGTTCTCTATCGGTTTGGTCACTCAAGGGCTCTACAAGTGTACAATAGGGCCTAAGTCTCCTTCAAGCAAAATTTCTGTTCCAAAAGTCACTAGTTGCTCTTTTCATTTTTGGCCCCATTGTGCATTCAGACGTAAGATTAGGGCCATAATGGGTATATTTCTGAAAACAGGACAAACAGGGGTATCCATTTTGGGGTGCAAGTCTTTATTCATATATGTGCTGTACAAAAAAAATCGCTTTTAAAATGACACAATTACCAAAAAAATGAAAATCGTAATTTTTTTCTTCTGCTTGGCTTAGATTCATTCAAAAACCGTGAAGTCAAAAAAGACATTGTACCCCTAGATAAATTCGTTAAGGGGTCTAGTTTTCAAAATGGGGTCACTTGTGGGCGTTCTCCATCATTTTGGTCACTCAAGGGCTCTACAAGTGTACAATAGGGCCTAAATCTCATTCAAGCAAAATTTCTGTTCCAAAAGTCACCGGTTGCTCTTTTCATTTTGGGCCCAATTGTGGATTCAGACATAAGATTAGGGCCACAATGGGTATATTTCTGAAAACAGGACAAACAGGGGTATCCATTTTGGGGTGTAAGTCTTTATTCATATATGTGCTGTACAAAGAAAACGCTTTTAAAATGACAGAATTACCAAAAAAATGAAAATCGAAATTTTTTCCTTCTGCTTGGCTTAGATTCATTCAAAAACCGTGAAGTCAAAAAAGACATTGTACCCCTAGATAAATTCGTTAAGGGGTCTAGTTTTCAAAATGGGGTCACTTGTGGGCGTTCTCCATCATTTTGGTCACTCAAGGGCTCTACAAGTGTACAATAGGGCCTAAATCTCATTCAAGCAAATTTTCTGTTCGAAAAGTCACCGGTTGCTCTTTTCATTTTGGGCCCCATTGTGCATTCAGACATATGATTAGGGCCACAATGGGTATATTTCTGAAAACAGGACAAACTGGGGTATCCATTTTGGGGTGCAAGTCTTTATTCATATATGTGCTGTACAAAGAAAACGCTTTTAAAATGACAGAATTACCCAAAAAATGAAAATCGTAATTTTTTTCCTTCTGCTTGGCTTAGATTCATTCAAAAACCGTGAAGTTAAAAAAAGACATTGTACCCCTAGATAAATTCTTTAAGGGGTCTAGTTTTCAAAATGGGGTCACTTGTGGGGGTTCTCTATCGGTTTGGTCACTCAAGGGCTCTACAAGTGTACAATAGGGCCTAAGTCTCCTTCAAGCAAAATTTCTGTTCCAAAAGTCACTAGTTGCTCTTTTCATTTTTGGCCCCATTGTGCATTCAGACGTAAGATTAGGGCCATAATGGGTATATTTCTGAAAACAGGACAAACAGGGGTATCCATTTTGGGGTGCAAGTCTTTATTCATATATGTGCTGTACAAAAAAAATCGCTTTTAAAATGACACAATTACCAAAAAAATGAAAATCGTAATTTTTTTCTTCTGCTTGGCTTAGATTCATTCAAAAACCGTGAAGTCAAAAAAGACATTGTACCCCTAGATAAATTCGTTAAGGGGTCTAGTTTTCAAAATGGGGTCACTTGTGGGCGTTCTCCATCATTTTGGTCACTCAAGGGCTCTACAAGTGTACAATAGGGCCTAAATCTCATTCAAGCAAAATTTCTGTTCCAAAAGTCACCGGTTGCTCTTTTCATTTTGGGCCCAATTGTGGATTCAGACATAAGATTAGGGCCACAATGGGTATATTTCTGAAAACAGGACAAACTGGGGTATCCATTTTGGGGTGTAAGTCTTTATTCATATATGTGCTGTACAAAGAAAACGCTTTTAAAATGACAGAATTACCAAAAAAATGAAAATCGAAATTTTTTCCTTCTGCTTGGCTTAGGTTCATTCAAAAACCGTGAAGTCAAAAAAGACATTGTACCCCTAGATAAATTCGTTAAGGGGTCTAGTTTTCAAAATGGGGTCACTTGTTGGCGTTCTCCATCGTTTTCGTCACTCAAGGGCTCTACAAGTGTACAATGGGGCCTAAATCTCATTCAAGCAAATTTTCTGTTCGAAAAGTCACCGGTTGCTCTTTTCATTTTGGGCCCCATTGTGCATTCAGACATAAGATTAGGGCCACAATGGGTATATTTCTGAAAACAGGACAAACAGGGGTATCCATTTTGGGGTGCAAGTCTTTATTCATATATGTGCTGTACAAGAAAAATCGCTTTTAAAATGACACAATTACCAAAAAAATGAAAATCGTAATTTTTTCCTTCTGCTTGGCTTAGATTCATTCAAAAACCGTGAAGTCAAAAAAGACATTGTACCCCTAGATAAATTCGTTAAGGGGTCTAGTTTTCAAAATGGGGTCACTTGTGGGCGTTCTCCATCGTTTTGGTCACTCAAGGGCTCTACAAGTGTACAATAGGGCCTAAATCTCATTCAAGCAAAATTTCTGTTCCAAAAGTCACCGGTTGCTCTTTTCATTTTGGGCCGCATTGTGGATTCAGACATAAGATTTGGGCCACAATGGGTATATTTCTGAAAACAGGACAAACAGGGGTATCCATTTTGGGGTGTAAGTCTTTATTCATATATGTGCTGTACAAAGAAAACGCTTTAAAATGACACAATTACCAAAAAAATAAAAATCGTAATTTTTTTCTTCTGCTTGGCTTAGATTCATTCAAAAACCGTGAAGTCAAAAAAGACATTGTACCCCTAGATAAATTCGTTAAGGGGTCTAGTTTTCAAAATGGGGTCACTTGTGGGGGTTCTCTATCGGTTTGGTCACTCAAGGGCTCTACAAGTGTACAATAGGGCCTAAATCTCATTCAAGCAAATTTTCTGTTCCAAAAGTCACCGGTTGCTCTTTTCATTTTGGGCCCCATTGTGCATTCAGACATAAGATTAGGGCCACAATGGGTATATTTCTGAAAACAGGACAAACAGGGGTATCCATTTTGGGGTGCAAGTCTTTATTCATATATGTGCTGTACAAAGAAAACGCTTTTAAAATGACAGAATTACCCAAAAAATGAAAATCGTAATTTTTTTCCTTCTGCTTGGCTTAGATACATTCAAAAACCGTGAAGTCAAAAAAGACATTGTACCCCTAGATAAATTCTTTAAGGGGTCTAGTTTTCAAAATGGGGTCACTTGTGGGGGTTCTCTATCGGTTTGGTCACTCAAGGGCTCTACAAGTGTACAATAGGGCCTAAGTCTCCTTCAAGCAAAATTTCTGTTCCAAAAGTCACCAGTTGCTCATTTCATTTTGGGCCCCATTGTGCATTCAGACGTAAGATTAGGGCCATAATGGGTATATTTCTGAAAACAGGACAAACAGGGGTATCCATTTTGGGGTGCAAGTCTTTATTCATATATGTGCTGTACAAGAAAAATCGCTTTTAAAATGACACAATTACCAAAAAAATGAAAATCGTAATTTTTTTATTCTGCTTGGCTTAGATTCATTCAAAAACCGTGAAGTCAAAAAAGACATTGTACCCCTAGATAAATTCGTTAAGGGGTCTAGTTTTCAAAATGGGGTCACTTGTGGGGGTTCTCTATCGGTTTGGTCACTCAAGGGCTCTACAAGTGTACAATAGGGCCTAAATCTCATTCAAGCAAAATTTCTGTTCCAAAAGTCACCGGTTGCTCTTTTCATTTTGGGCCGCATTGTGGATTCAGACATAAGATTTGGGCCACAATGGGTATATTTCTTAAAACAGGACAAACAGGGGTATCCATTTTGGGGTGTAAGTCTTTATTCATATATGTGCTGTACAAAAAAAATCGCTTTTAAAATGACACAATTACCAAAAAAATGAAAATCATAATTTTTTTCTTCTGCTTGGCTTAGATTCATTCAAAAACCGTGAAGTCAAAAAAGACATTGTACCCCTAGATAAATTCGTTAAGGGGTCTAGTTTTCAAAATGGGGTCACTTGTGGGCGTTCTCCATCATTTTGGTCACTCAAGGGCTCTACAAGTGTACAATAGGGCCTAAATCTCATTCAAGCAAAATTTCTGTTCCAAAAGTCACCGGTTGCTCTTTTCATTTTGGGCCCAATTGTGGATTCAGACATAAGATTAGGGCCACAATGGGTATATTTCTGAAAACAGGACAAACAGGGGTATCCATTTTGGGGTGTAAGTCTTTATTCATATATGTGCTGTACAAAGAAAACGCTTTTAAAATGACAGAATTACCAAAAAAATGAAAATCGAAATTTTTTCCTTCTGCTTGGCTTAGATTCATTCAAAAACCGTGAAGTCAAAAAAGACATTGTACCCCTAGATAAATTCGTTAAGGGGTCTAGTTTTCAAAATGGGGTCACTTGTGGGCGTTCTCCATCATTTTGGTCACTCAAGGGCTCTACAAGTGTACAATAGGGCCTAAATCTCATTCAAGCAAATTTTCTGTTCGAAAAGTCACCGGTTGCTCTTTTCATTTTGGGCCCCATTGTGCATTCAGACATATGATTAGGGCCACAATGGGTATATTTCTGAAAACAGGACAAACTGGGGTATCCATTTTGGGGTGCAAGTCTTTATTCATATATGTGCTGTACAAAGAAAACGCTTTTAAAATGACAGAATTACCCAAAAAATGAAAATCGTAATTTTTTTCCTTCTGCTTGGCTTAGATTCATTCAAAAACCGTGAAGTTAAAAAAGACATTGTACCCCTAGATAAATTCTTTAAGGGGTCTAGTTTTCAAAATGGGGTCACTTGTGGGGGTTCTCTATCGGTTTGGTCACTCAAGGGCTCTACAAGTGTACAATAGGGCCTAAGTCTCCTTCAAGCAAAATTTCTGTTCCAAAAGTCACTAGTTGCTCTTTTCATTTTTGGCCCCATTGTGCATTCAGACGTAAGATTAGGGCCATAATGGGTATATTTCTGAAAACAGGACAAACTGGGGTATCCATTTTGGGGTGCAAGTCTTTATTCATATATGTGCTGTACAAAGAAAACGCTTTTAAAATGACAGAATTACCCAAAAAATGAAAATCGTAATTTTTTTCCTTCTGCTTGGCTTAGATTCATTCAAAAACCGTGAAGTTAAAAAAGACATTGTACCCCTAGATAAATTCTTTAAGGGGTCTAGTTTTCAAAATGGGGTCACTTGTGGGGGTTCTCTATCGGTTTGGTCACTCAAGGGCTCTACAAGTGTACAATAGGGCCTAAGTCTCCTTCAAGCAAAATTTCTGTTCCAAAAGTCACTAGTTGCTCTTTTCATTTTTGGCCCCATTGTGCATTCAGACGTAAGATTAGGGCCATAATGGGTATATTTCTGAAAACAGGACAAACAGGGGTATCCATTTTGGGGTGCAAGTCTTTATTCATATATGTGCTGTACAAAAAAAATCGCTTTTAAAATGACACAATTACCAAAAAAATGAAAATCGTAATTTTTTTCTTCTGCTTGGCTTAGATTCATTCAAAAACCGTGAAGTCAAAAAAGACATTGTACCCCTAGATAAATTCGTTAAGGGGTCTAGTTTTCAAAATGGGGTCACTTGTGGGCGTTCTCCATCATTTTGGTCACTCAAGGGCTCTACAAGTGTACAATAGGGCCTAAATCTCATTCAAGCAAAATTTCTGTTCCAAAAGTCACCGGTTGCTCTTTTCATTTTGGGCCCAATTGTGGATTCAGACATAAGATTAGGGCCACAATGGGTATATTTCTGAAAACAGGACAAACTGGGGTATCCATTTTGGGGTGTAAGTCTTTATTCATATATGTGCTGTACAAAGAAAACGCTTTTAAAATGACAGAATTACCAAAAAAATGAAAATTGAAATTTTTTCCTTCTGCTTGGCTTAGGTTCATTCAAAAACCGTGAAGTCAAAAAAGACATTGTACCCCTAGATAAATTCGTTAAGGGGTCTAGTTTTCAAAATGGGGTCACTTGTTGGCGTTCTCCATCGTTTTCGTCACTCAAGGGCTCTACAAGTGTACAATGGGGCCTAAATCTCATTCAAGCAAATTTTCTGTTCGAAAAGTCACCGGTTGCTCTTTTCATTTTGGGCCCCATTGTGCATTCAGACATAAGATTAGGGCCACAATGGGTATATTTCTGAAAACAGGACAAACAGGGGTATCCATTTTGGGGTGCAAGTCTTTATTCATATATGTGCTGTACAAGAAAAATCGCTTTTAAAATGACACAATTACCAAAAAAATGAAAATCGTAATTTTTTCCTTCTGCTTGGCTTAGATTCATTCAAAAACCGTGAAGTCAAAAAAGACATTGTACCCCTAGATAAATTCGTTAAGGGGTCTAGTTTTCAAAATGGGGTCACTTGTGGGCGTTCTCCATCGTTTTGGTCACTCAAGGGCTCTACAAGTGTACAATAGGGCCTAAATCTCATTCAAGCAAATTTTCTGTTCGAGAAGTCACCGGTTGCTCTTTTCATTTTGGGCCCCATTGTGCATTCAGACGTAAGATTAGGGCCATAATGGGTATATTTCTGAAAACAGGACAAACAGGGGTATCCATTTTGGGGTGCAAGTCTTTATTCATATATGTGCTGTACAAGAAAAATCGCTTTTAAAATGACACAATTACCAAAAAAATGAAAATCGTAATTTTTTCCTTCTGCTTGGCTTAGATTCATTCAAAAACCGTGAAGTCAAAAAAGACATTGTACCCCTAGATAAATTCGTTAAGGGGTCTAGTTTTCAAAATGGGGTCACTTGTGGGCGTTCTCCATCGTTTTGGTCACTCAAGGGCTCTACAAGTGTACAATAGGGCCTAAATCTCATTCAAGCAAAATTTCTGTTCCAAAAGTCACCGGTTGCTCTTTTCATTTTGGGCCGCATTGTGGATTCAGACATAAGATTTGGGCCACAATGGGTATATTTCTGAAAACAGGACAAACAGGGGTATCCATTTTGGGGTGTAAGTCTTTATTCATATATGTGCTGTACAAAGAAAACGCTTTTAAAATGACAGAATTACCAAAAAAATGAAAATCAAAATTTTTTCCTTCTGCTTGGCTTAGATTCATTCAAAAACCGTGAAGTCAAAAAAGACATTGTACCCCTAGATAAATTCGTTAAGGGGTCTAGTTTTCAAAATGGGGTCACTTGTGGGCGTTCTCCATCGTTTTGGTCACTCAAGGGCTCTACAAGTGTACAATAGGGCCTAAATCTCATTCAAGCAAATTTTCTGTTCGAAAAGTCACCGGTTGCTCTTTTCATTTTGGGCCCCATTGTGCATTCAGACATATGATTAGGGCCACAATGGGTATATTTCTGAAAACAGGACAAACTGGGGTATCCATTTTGGGGTGCAAGTCTTTATTCATATATGTGCTGTACAAAGAAAACGCTTTTAAAATGACAGAATTACCCAAAAAATGAAAATCGTAATTTTTTTCCTTCTGCTTGGCTTAGATTCATTCAAAAACCGTGAAGTTAAAAAAGACATTGTACCCCTAGATAAATTCTTTAAGGGGTCTAGTTTTCAAAATGGGGTCACTTGTGGGGGTTCTCTATCGGTTTGGTCACTCAAGGGCTCTACAAGTGTACAATAGGGCCTAAGTCTCCTTCAAGCAAAATTTCTGTTCCAAAAGTCACTAGTTGCTCTTTTCATTTTTGGCCCCATTGTGCATTCAGACGTAAGATTAGGGCCATAATGGGTATATTTCTGAAAACAGGACAAACAGGGGTATCCATTTTGGGGTGCAAGTCTTTATTCATATATGTGCTGTACAAAAAAAATCGCTTTTAAAATGACACAATTACCAAAAAAATGAAAATCGTAATTTTTTTCTTCTGCTTGGCTTAGATTCATTCAAAAACCGTGAAGTCAAAAAAGACATTGTACCCCTAGATAAATTCGTTAAGGGGTCTAGTTTTCAAAATGAGGTCACTTGTGGGCGTTCTCCATCATTTTGGTCACTCAAGGGCTCTACAAGTGTACAATAGGGCCTAAATCTCATTCAAGCAAAATTTCTGTTCCAAAAGTCACCGGTTGCTCTTTTCATTTTGGGCCCAATTGTGGATTCAGACATAAGATTAGGGCCACAATGGGTATATTTCTGAAAACAGGACAAACAGGGGTATCCATTTTGGGGTGTAAGTCTTTATTCATATATGTGCTGTACAAAGAAAACGCTTTTAAAATGACAGAATTACCAAAAAAATGAAAATCGAAATTTTTTCCTTCTGCTTGGCTTAGATTCATTCAAAAACCGTGAAGTCAAAAAAGACATTGTACCCCTAGATAAATTCGTTAAGGGGTCTAGTTTTCAAAATGGGGTCACTTGTGGGCGTTCTCCATCGTTTTGGTCACTCAAGGGCTCTACAAGTGTACAATAGGGCCTAAATCTCATTCAAGCAAATTTTCTGTTCGAAAAGTCACCGGTTGCTCTTTTCATTTTGGGCCCCATTGTGCATTCAGACATATGATTAGGGCCACAATGGGTATATTTCTGAAAACAGGACAAACTGGGGTATCCATTTTGGGGTGCAAGTCTTTATTCATATATGTGCTGTACAAAGAAAACGCTTTTAAAATGACAGAATTACCCAAAAAATGAAAATCGTAATTTTTTTCCTTCTGCTTGGCTTAGATTCATTCAAAAACCGTGAAGTTAAAAAAGACATTGTACCCCTAGATAAATTCTTTAAGGGGTCTAGTTTTCAAAATGGGGTCACTTGTGGGGGTTCTCTATCGGTTTGGTCACTCAAGGGCTCTACAAGTGTACAATAGGGCCTAAGTCTCCTTCAAGCAAAATTTCTGTTCCAAAAGTCACTAGTTGCTCTTTTCATTTTTGGCCCCATTGTGCATTCAGACGTAAGATTAGGGCCATAATGGGTATATTTCTGAAAACAGGACAAACAGGGGTATCCATTTTGGGGTGCAAGTCTTTATTCATATATGTGCTGTACAAAAAAAATCGCTTTTAAAATGACACAATTACCAAAAAAATGAAAATCGTAATTTTTTTCTTCTGCTTGGCTTAGATTCATTCAAAAACCGTGAAGTCAAAAAAGACATTGTACCCCTAGATAAATTCGTTAAGGGGTCTAGTTTTCAAAATGGGGTCACTTGTGGGCGTTCTCCATCATTTTGGTCACTCAAGGGCTCTACAAGTGTACAATAGGGCCTAAATCTCATTCAAGCAAAATTTCTGTTCCAAAAGTCACCGGTTGCTCTTTTCATTTTGGGCCCAATTGTGGATTCAGACATAAGATTAGGGCCACAATGGGTATATTTCTGAAAACAGGACAAACTGGGGTATCCATTTTGGGGTGTAAGTCTTTATTCATATATGTGCTGTACAAAGAAAACGCTTTTAAAATGACAGAATTACCAAAAAAATGAAAATCAAAATTTTTTCCTTCTGCTTGGCTTAGATTCATTCAAAAACCGTGAAGTCAAAAAAGACATTGTACCCCTAGATAAATTCTTTAAGGGGTCTAGTTTTTAAAATGGGGTCACTTGTGGGGGTTCTCTATCGGTTTGGTCACTCAAGGGCTCTACAAGTGTACAATAGGGCCTAAGTCTCCTTCAAGCAAAATTTCTGTTCCAAAAGTCACCAGTTGCTCTTTTCATTTTGGGCCCCATTGTGCATTCAGGCGTAAGATTAGGGCCATAATGGGTATATTTCTGAAAACAGGACAAACAGGGGTATCCATTTTGGGGTGCAAGTCTTTATTCATATATGTGCTGTACAAGAAAAATCGCTTTTAAAATGACACAATTACCAAAAAAATGAAAATCGTAATTTTTTCCTTCTGCTTGGCTTAGATTCATTCAAAAACCGTGAAGTTAAAAAAGACATTGTACCCCTAGATAAATTCTTTAAGGGGTCTAGTTTTCAAAATGGGGTCACTTGTGGGGGTTCTCTATCGGTTTGGTCACTCAAGGGCTCTACAAGTGTACAATAGGGCCTAAGTCTCCTTCAAGCAAAATTTCTGTTCCAAAAGTCACTAGTTGCTCTTTTCATTTTTGGCCCCATTGTGCATTCAGACGTAAGATTAGGGCCATAATGGGTATATTTCTGAAAACAGGACAAACAGGGGTATCCATTTTGGGGTGCAAGTCTTTATTCATATATGTGCTGTACAAAAAAAATCGCTTTTAAAATGACACAATTACCAAAAAAATGAAAATCGTAATTTTTTTATTCTGCTTGGCTTAGATTCATTCAAAAACCGTGAAGTCAAAAAAGACATTGTACCCCTAGATAAATTCGTTAAGGGGTCTAGTTTTCAAAATGGGGTCACTCGTGGGCGTTCTCCATCATTTTGGTCACTCAAGGGCTCTACAAGTGTACAATAGGGCCTAAATCTCATTCAAGCAAATTTTCTGTTCCAAAAGTCACCGGTTGCTCTTTTCATTTTGGGCCCAATTGTGGATTCAGACATAAGATTAGGGCCACAATGGGTATATTTCTGAAAACAGGACAAACAGGGGTATCCATTTTGGGGTGTAAGTCTTTATTCATATATGTGCTGTACAAAGAAAACGCTTTTAAAATGACAGAATTACCAAAAAAATGAAAATCGAAATTTTTTCCTTCTGCTTGGCTTAGATTCATTCAAAAACCGTGAAGTCAAAAAAGACATTGCACCCCTAGATAAATTCGTTAAGGGGTCTAGTTTTCAAAATGGGGTCACTTGTGGGCGTTCTCCATCATTTTGGTCACTCAAGGGCTCTACAAGTGTACAATAGGGCCTAAATCTCATTCAAGCAAATTTTCTGTTCGAAAAGTCACCGGTTGCTCTTTTCATTTTGGGCCCCATTGTGCATTCAGACATATGATTAGGGCCACAATGGGTATATTTCTGAAAACAGGACAAACTGGGGTATCCATTTTGGGGTGCAAGTCTTTATTCATATATGTGCTGTACAAAGAAAACGCTTTTAAAATGACAGAATTACCCAAAAAATGAAAATCGTAATTTTTTTCCTTCTGCTTGGCTTAGATTCATTCAAAAACCGTGAAGTTAAAAAAGACATTGTACCCCTAGATAAATTCTTTAAGGGGTCTAGTTTTCAAAATGGGGTCACTTGTGGGGGTTCTCTATCGGTTTGGTCACTCAAGGGCTCTACAAGTGTACAATAGGGCCTAAGTCTCCTTCAAGCAAAATTTCTGTTCCAAAAGTCACTAGTTGCTCTTTTCATTTTTGGCCCCATTGTGCATTCAGACGTAAGATTAGGGCCATAATGGGTATATTTCTGAAAACAGGACAAACAGGGGTATCCATTTTGGGGTGCAAGTCTTTATTCATATATGTGCTGTACAAAAAAAATCGCTTTTAAAATGACACAATTACCAAAAAAATGAAAATCGTAATTTTTTTCTTCTGCTTGGCTTAGATTCATTCAAAAACCGTGAAGTCAAAAAAGACATTGTACCCCTAGATAAATTCGTTAAGGGGTCTAGTTTTCAAAATGGGGTCACTTGTGGGCGTTCTCCATCATTTTGGTCACTCAAGGGCTCTACAAGTGTACAATAGGGCCTAAATCTCATTCAAGCAAAATTTCTGTTCCAAAAGTCACCGGTTGCTCTTTTCATTTTGGGCCCAATTGTGGATTCAGACATAAGATTAGGGCCACAATGGGTATATTTCTGAAAACAGGACAAACTGGGGTATCCATTTTGGGGTGTAAGTCTTTATTCATATATGTGCTGTACAAAGAAAACGCTTTTAAAATGACAGAATTACCAAAAAAATGAAAATCGAAATTTTTTCCTTCTGCTTGGCTTAGATTCATTCAACAACCGTGAAGTCAAAAAAGACATTGTACCCCTAGATTAATTCTTTAAGGGGTCTAGTTTTTAAAATGCGGTCACTTGTGGGGGTTCTCTATCGGTTTGGTCACTCAAGGGCTCTACAAGTGTACAATAGGGCCTAAGTCTCCTTCAAGCAAAATTTCTGTTCCAAAAGTCACCAGTTGCTCTTTTCATTTTGGGCCCCATTGTGCATTCAGGCGTAAGATTAGGGCCATAATGGGTATATTTCTGAACACAGGACAAACAGGGGTATCCATTTTGGGGTGCAAGTCTTTATTCATATATGTGCTGTACAAGAAAAATCGCTTTTAAAATGACACAATTACCAAAAAAATGAAAATCGTAATTTTTTCCTTCTGCTTGGCTTAGATTCATTCAAAAACCGTGAAGTTAAAAAAGACATTGTACCCCTAGATAAATTCGTTAAGGGGTCTAGTTTTCAAAATGGGGTCACTTGTGGGCGTTCTCCCTCATTTTGGTCACTCAAGGGCTCTACAAGTGTACAATAGGGCCTAAATCTCATTCAAGCAAAATTTCTGTTCCAAAAGTCACCGGTTGCTCTTTTCATTTTGGGCCCAATTGTGGATTCAGACATAAGATTAGGGCCACAATGGGTATATTTCTGAAAACAGGACAAACAGGGGTATCCATTTTGGGGTGTAAGTCTTTATTCATATATGTGCTGTACAAAGAAAACGCTTTTAAAATGACAGAATTACCAAAAAAATGAAAATCGAAATTTTTTCCTTCTGCTTGGCTTAGATTCATTCAAAAACCGTGAAGTCAAAAAAGACATTGTACCCCTAGATAAATTCGTTAAGGGGTCTAGTTTTTAAAATGGGGTCACTTGTGGGGGTTCTCTATCGGTTTGGTCACTCAAGGGCTCTACAAGTGTACAATAGGGCCTAAGACTCCTTCAAGCAAAATGTCTGTTCCAAAAGTCACCAGTTGCTCTTTTCATTTTGGGCCCCATTGTGCATTCAGGCGTAAGATTAGGGCCATAATGGGTATATTTCTGAAAACAGGACAAACAGGGGGATCCATTTTGGGGTGCAAGTCTTTATTCATATATGTGCTGTACAAGAAAAATCGCTTTTAAAATGACACAATTACCAAAAAAATGAAAATCGTAATTTTTTCCTTCTGCTTGGCTTAGATTCATTCAAAAACCGTGAAGTTAAAAAAGACATTGTACCCCTAGATAAATTCGTTAAGGGGTCTAGTTTTCAAAATGGGGTCACTTGTGGGCGTTCTCCATCGTTTTGGTCACTCAAGGGCTCTACAAGTGTACAATAGGGCCTAAATCTCATTCAAGCAAAATTTCTGTTCCAAAAGTCACCGGTTGCTCTTTTCATTTTGGGCCCCATTGTGGATTCAGACATAAGATTTGGGCCACAATGGGTATATTTCTGAAAACAGGACAAACAGGGGTATCCATTTTGGGGTGTAAGTCTTTATTCATATATGTGCTGTATAAAGAAAACGCTTTTAAAATGACAGAATTACCAAAAAAATTAAAATCGAAATTTTTTCCTTCTGCTTGGCTTAGATTCATTCAAAAACCGTGAAGTCAAAAAAGACATTGTACCCCTAGATAAATTCGTTAAGAGGTCTAGTTTTCAAAATGGGGTCCCTTGTGGGCGTTCTCCATCGTTTTGGTCACTCAAGGGCTCTACAAGTGTACAATAGGGCCTAAATCTCATTCAAGCAAAATTTCTGTTCCAAAAGTCACCGGTTGCTCTTTTCATTTTGGGCCCCATTGTGCATTCAGACATAAGATTAGGGCCATATTGGGTATATTTCTGAAAACAGGATAAACAGGGGCATCCATTTTGGGGTGCAAGTCTTTATTCATATATGTGCTGTACAAGAAAAATCGCTTTTAAAATGACACAATTACCAAAAAAATGAAAATCGTAATTTTTTCCTTCTGCTTGGCTTAGATTCATTCAAAAACCGTGAAGTTAAAAAAGACATTGTACCCCTAGATAAATTCGTTAAGGGGTCTAGTTTTCAAAATGGGGTCACTTGTGGGCGTTTTCCCTCATTTTGGTCACTCAAGGGCTCTACAAGTGTACAATAGGGCCTAAATCTCATTCAAGCAAAATTTCTGTTCCAAAAGTCACCGGTTGCTCTTTTCATTTTGGGCCCAATTGTGGATTCAGACATAAGATTAGGGCCACAATGGGTATATTTCTGAAAACAGGACAAACAGGGGTATCCATTTTGGGGTGTAAGTCTTTATTCATATATGTGCTGTACAAAGAAAACGCTTTTAAAATGACAGAATTACCAAAAAAATGAAAATCGAAATTTTTTCCTTCTGCTTGGCTTAGATTCATTCAAAAACCGTGAAGTCAAAAAAGACATTGTACCCCTAGATAAATTCGTTAAGGGGTCTAGTTTTTAAAATGGGGTCACTTGTGGGGGTTCTCTATCGGTTTGGTCACTCAAGGGCTCTACAAGTGTACAATAGGGCCTAAGTCTCCTTCAAGCAAAATTTCTGTTCCAAAAGTCACCAGTTGCTCTTTTCATTTTGGGCCCCATTGTGCATTCAGGCGTAAGATTAGGGCCATAATGGGTATATTTCTGAAAACAGGACAAACAGGGGTATCCATTTTGGGGTGCAAGTCTTTATTCATATATGTGCTGTACAAGAAAAATCGCTTTTAAAATGACACAATTACCAAAAAAATGAAAATCGTAATTTTTTCCTTCTGCTTGGCTTAGATTCATTCAAAAACCGTGAAGTTAAAAAAGACATTGTACCCCTAGATAAATTCGTTAAGGGGTCTAGTTTTCAAAATGGGGTCACTTGTGGGCGTTCTCCATCGTTTTGGTCACTCAAGGGCTCTACAAGTGTACAATAGGGCCTAAATCTCATTCAAGCAAAATTTCTGTTCCAAAAGTCACCGGTTGCTCTTTTCATTTTGGGCCCCATTGTGGATTCAGACATAAGATTTGGGCCACAATGGGTATATTTCTGAAAACAGGACAAACAGGGGTATCCATTTTGGGGTGTAAGTCTTTATTCATATATGTGCTGTACAAAGAAAACGCTTTTAAAATGACAGAATTACCAAAAAAATGAAAATCGAAATTTTTTCCTTCTGCTTGGCTTAGATTCATTCAAAAACCGTGAAGTCAAAAAAGACATTGTACCCCTAGATAAATTCGTTAAGAGGTCTAGTTTTCAAAATGGGGTCCCTTGTGGGCGTTCTCCATCGTTTTGGTCACTCAAGGGCTCTACAAGTGTACAATAGGGCCTAAATCTCATTCAAGCAAAATTTCTGTTCCAAAAGTCACCGGTTGCTCTTTTCATTTTGGGCCCCATTGTGCATTCAGACATAAGATTAGGGCCATATTGGGTATATTTCTGAAAACAGGATAAACAGGGGCATCCATTTTGGGGTGCAAGTCTTTATTCATATATGTGCTGTACAAAAAAAATTGCTTTTAAAATGACAGAATTACCAAAAAAATGAAAATCAAAATTTTTTCCTTGTGCTTGGCTTAGATTTATTCAAAAACCGTGAAGTCAAGAAAGACATCGTATGCCTAGATAAATTCGTTAAGCGGTCTAGTTTTCAAAATGGGGTCACTTGTGGGGGTTTTCCATCGTTTTGGTCACTCAATGGCTCTACAAGCGTACAATAGGGCCTAAATCTCATTCAAGCAAAATTTCTGTTCCAAAAGTCACCGGTTGCTCTTTTCATTTTGGGCCCCATTGTGCATTCAGACATAAGATTAGGGCCATATTGGGTATATTTCTGAAAACAGGATAAACAGGGGCATCCATTTTGGGGTGCAAGTCTTTATTCATATATGTGCTGTACAAGAAAAATCGCTTTTAAAATGACACAATTACCAAAAAAATGAAAATCGTAATTTTTTCCTTCTGCTTGGCTTAGATTCATTCAAAAACCGTGAAGTTAAAAAAGACATTGTACCCCTAGATAAATTCGTTAAGGGGTCTAGTTTTCAAAATGGGGTCACTTGTGGGCGTTTTCCCTCATTTTGGTCACTCAAGGGCTCTACAAGTGTACAATAGGGCCTAAATCTCATTCAAGCAAAATTTCTGTTCCAAAAGTCACCGGTTGCTCTTTTCATTTTGGGCCCAATTGTGGATTCAGACATAAGATTAGGGCCACAATGGGTATATTTCTGAAAACAGGACAAACAGGGGTATCCATTTTGGGGTGTAAGTCTTTATTCATATATGTGCTGTACAAAGAAAACGCTTTTAAAATGACAGAATTACCAAAAAAATGAAAATCGAAATTTTTTCCTTCTGCTTGGCTTAGATTCATTCAAAAACCGTGAAGTCAAAAAAGACATTGTACCCCTAGATAAATTCGTTAAGGGGTCTAGTTTTTAAAATGGGGTCACTTGTGGGGGTTCTCTATCGGTTTGGTCACTCAAGGGCTCTACAAGTGTACAATAGGGCCTAAGTCTCCTTCAAGCAAAATTTCTGTTCCAAAAGTCACCAGTTGCTCTTTTCATTTTGGGCCCCATTGTGCATTCAGGCGTAAGATTAGGGCCATAATGGGTATATTTCTGAAAACAGGACAAACAGGGGTATCCATTTTGGGGTGCAAGTCTTTATTCATATATGTGCTGTACAAGAAAAATCGCTTTTAAAATGACACAATTACCAAAAAAATGAAAATCGTAATTTTTTCCTTCTGCTTGGCTTAGATTCATTCAAAAACCGTGAAGTTAAAAAAGACATTGTACCCCTAGATAAATTCGTTAAGGGGTCTAGTTTTCAAAATGGGGTCACTTGTGGGCGTTCTCCATCGTTTTGGTCACTCAAGGGCTCTACAAGTGTACAATAGGGCCTAAATCTCATTCAAGCAAAATTTCTGTTCCAAAAGTCACCGGTTGCTCTTTTCATTTTGGGCCCCATTGTGGATTCAGACATAAGATTTGGGCCACAATGGGTATATTTCTGAAAACAGGACAAACAGGGGTATCCATTTTGGGGTGTAAGTCTTTATTCATATATGTGCTGTACAAAGAAAACGCTTTTAAAATGACAGAATTACCAAAAAAATGAAAATCGAAATTTTTTCCTTCTGCTTGGCTTAGATTCATTCAAAAACCGTGAAGTCAAAAAAGACATTGTACCCCTAGATAAATTCGTTAAGAGGTCTAGTTTTCAAAATGGGGTCCCTTGTGGGCGTTCTCCATCGTTTTGGTCACTCAAGGGCTCTACAAGTGTACAATAGGGCCTAAATCTCATTCAAGCAAAATTTCTGTTCCAAAAGTCACCGGTTGCTCTTTTCATTTTGGGCCCCATTGTGCATTCAGACATAAGATTAGGGCCATATTGGGTATATTTCTGAAAACAGGATAAACAGGGGCATCCATTTTGGGGTGCAAGTCTTTATTCATATATGTGCTGTACAAAAAAAATTGCTTTTAAAATGACAGAATTACCAAAAAAATGAAAATCAAAATTTTTTCCTTGTGCTTGGCTTAGATTTATTCAAAAACCGTGAAGTCAAGAAAGACATCGTATGCCTAGATAAATTCGTTAAGCGGTCTAGTTTTCAAAATGGGGTCACTTGTGGGGGTTTTCCATCGTTTTGGTCACTCAATGGCTCTACAAGCGTACAATAGGGCCTAAATCTCCTCCAAGCAAAATTTCTGTTCCAAAAGTCACCGGTTGCTCCTTTCATTTTGGGCCCCATTGTGCATACAGACATAAGATTAGGGCCACAATGGGTATATTTCTGAAAACAGGACAAACAGGGGTATCCATTTTGGGGTGCAAGTCTTCATTCATATATGTGCTGTACAAAAAAAAAACTGCTTTTAAAATGACAAAATTACCAAAAAAATGAAAATCGTAATTTTTTCCTTCTGCTTGGCTTAGATTCATTCAAAAACCGTGAAGTCAAAAAAGACATTGTACCCCTAGATAAATTCGTTAAGGGGTCTAGTTTTAAAAATGGCGTCATTTGTGGGGGTTCTACATCGTTTTGGTCACTGAAGGGCTCTACAAGTGGGCAATGGGGACTAAATCTCATTCAAGCAAAATTTCTGTTCCAAAAGTCACCGGTTGCTCTTTTCATTTTGGGCCCCATTGTGGATTCAGACATAAGATTTGGGCCACAATGGGTATATTTCTGAAAACAGGACAAACAGGGGTATCCATTTTGGGGTGTAAGTCTTTATTCATATATGTGCTGTATAAAGAAAACGCTTTTAAAATGACAGAATTACCAAAAAAATGAAAATCGAAATTTTTTCCTTCTGCTTGGCTTAGATTCATTCAAAAACCGTGAAGTCAAAAAAGACATTGTACCCCTAGATAAATTCGTTAAGAGGTCTAGTTTTCAAAATGGGGTCCCTTGTGGGCGTTCTCCATCGTTTTGGTCACTCAAGGGCTCTACAAGTGTACAATAGGGCCTAAATCTCATTCAAGCAAAATTTCTGTTCCAAAAGTCACCGGTTGCTCTTTTCATTTTGGGCCCCATTGTGCATTCAGACATAAGATTAGGGCCATATTGGGTATATTTCTGAAAACAGGATAAACAGGGGCATCCATTTTGGGGTGCAAGTCTTTATTCATATATGTGCTGTACAAGAAAAATCGCTTTTAAAATGACACAATTACCAAAAAAATGAAAATCGTAATTTTTTCCTTCTGCTTGGCTTAGATTCATTCAAAAACCGTGAAGTTAAAAAAGACATTGTACCCCTAGATAAATTCGTTAAGGGGTCTAGTTTTCAAAATGGGGTCACTTGTGGGCGTTTTCCCTCATTTTGGTCACTCAAGGGCTCTACAAGTGTACAATAGGGCCTAAATCTCATTCAAGCAAAATTTCTGTTCCAAAAGTCACCGGTTGCTCTTTTCATTTTGGGCCCAATTGTGGATTCAGACATAAGATTAGGGCCACAATGGGTATATTTCTGAAAACAGGACAAACAGGGGTATCCATTTTGGGGTGTAAGTCTTTATTCATATATGTGCTGTACAAAGAAAACGCTTTTAAAATGACAGAATTACCAAAAAAATGAAAATCGAAATTTTTTCCTTCTGCTTGGCTTAGATTCATTCAAAAACCGTGAAGTCAAAAAAGACATTGTACCCCTAGATAAATTCGTTAAGGGGTCTAGTTGTTAAAATGGGGTCACTTGTGGGGGTTCTCTATCGGTTTGGTCACTCAAGGGCTCTACAAGTGTACAATAGGGCCTAAGTCTCCTTCAAGCAAAATTTCTGTTCCAAAAGTCACCAGTTGCTCTTTTCATTTTGGGCCCCATTGTGCATTCAGGCGTAAGATTAGGGCCATAATGGGTATATTTCTGAAAACAGGACAAACAGGGGTATCCATTTTGGGGTGCAAGTCTTTATTCATATATGTGCTGTACAAGAAAAATCGCTTTTAAAATGACACAATTACCAAAAAAATGAAAATCGTAATTTTTTCCTTCTGCTTGGCTTAGATTCATTCAAAAACCGTGAAGTTAAAAAAGACATTGTACCCCTAGATAAATTCGTTAAGGGGTCTAGTTTTCAAAATGGGGTCACTTGTGGGCGTTCTCCATCGTTTTGGTCACTCAAGGGCTCTACAAGTGTACAATAGGGCCTAAATCTCATTCAAGCAAAATTTCTGTTCCAAAAGTCACCGGTTGCTCTTTTCATTTTGGGCCCCATTGTGGATTCAGACATAAGATTTGGGCCACAATGGGTATATTTCTGAAAACAGGACAAACAGGGGTATCCATTTTGGGGTGTAAGTCTTTATTCATATATGTGCTGTACAAAGAAAACGCTTTTAAAATGACAGAATTACCAAAAAAATGAAAATCGAAATTTTTTCCTTCTGCTTGGCTTAGATTCATTCAAAAACCGTGAAGTCAAAAAAGACATTGTACCCCTAGATAAATTCGTTAAGAGGTCTAGTTTTCAAAATGGGGTCCCTTGTGGGCGTTCTCCATCGTTTTGGTCACTCAAGGGCTCTACAAGTGTACAATAGGGCCTAAATCTCATTCAAGCAAAATTTCTGTTCCAAAAGTCACCGGTTGCTCTTTTCATTTTGGGCCCCATTGTGCATTCAGACATAAGATTAGGGCCATATTGGGTATATTTCTGAAAACAGGATAAACAGGGGCATCCATTTTGGGGTGCAAGTCTTTATTCATATATGTGCTGTACAAAAAAAATTGCTTTTAAAATGACAGAATTACCAAAAAAATGAAAATCAAAATTTTTTCCTTGTGCTTGGCTTAGATTTATTCAAAAACCGTGAAGTCAAGAAAGACATCGTATGCCTAGATAAATTCGTTAAGCGGTCTAGTTTTCAAAATGGGGTCACTTGTGGGGGTTTTCCATCGTTTTGGTCACTCAATGGCTCTACAAGCGTACAATAGGGCCTAAATCTCCTCCAAGCAAAATTTCTGTTCCAAAAGTCACCGGTTGCTCCTTTCATTTTGGGCCCCATTGTGCATACAGACATAAGATTAGGGCCACAATGGGTATATTTCTGAAAACAGGACAAACAGGGGTATCCATTTTGGGGTGCAAGTCTTCATTCATATATGTGCTGTACAAAAAAAAAACTGCTTTTAAAATGACAAAATTACCAAAAAAATGAAAATCGTAATTTTTTCCTTCTGCTTGGCTTAGATTCATTCAAAAACCGTGAAGTCAAAAAAGACATTGTACCCCTAGATAAATTCGTTAAGGGGTCTAGTTTTAAAAATGGCGTCATTTGTGGGGGTTCTACATCGTTTTGGTCACTGAAGGGCTCTACAAGTGGGCAATGGGGACTAAATCTCATTCAAGCAAAATTTCTGTTCCAAAAGTCACCGGTTGCTCTTTTCATTTTGGGCCCCATTGTGGATTCAGACATAAGATTTGGGCCACAATGGGTATATTTCTGAAAACAGGACAAACAGGGGTATCCATTTTGGGGTGTAAGTCTTTATTCATATATGTGCTGTATAAAGAAAACGCTTTTAAAATGACAGAATTACCAAAAAAATGAAAATCGAAATTTTTTCCTTCTGCTTGGCTTAGATTCATTCAAAAACCGTGAAGTCAAAAAAGACATTGTACCCCTAGATAAATTCGTTAAGAGGTCTAGTTTTCAAAATGGGGTCCCTTGTGGGCGTTCTCCATCGTTTTGGTCACTCAAGGGCTCTACAAGTGTACAATAGGGCCTAAATCTCATTCAAGCAAAATTTCTGTTCCAAAAGTCACCGGTTGCTCTTTTCATTTTGGGCCCCATTGTGCATTCAGACATAAGATTAGGGCCATATTGGGTATATTTCTGAAAACAGGATAAACAGGGGCATCCATTTTGGGGTGCAAGTCTTTATTCATATATGTGCTGTACAAGAAAAATCGCTTTTAAAATGACACAATTACCAAAAAAATGAAAATCGTAATTTTTTCCTTCTGCTTGGCTTAGATTCATTCAAAAACCGTGAAGTTAAAAAAGACATTGTACCCCTAGATAAATTCGTTAAGGGGTCTAGTTTTCAAAATGGGGTCACTTGTGGGCGTTTTCCCTCATTTTGGTCACTCAAGGGCTCTACAAGTGTACAATAGGGCCTAAATCTCATTCAAGCAAAATTTCTGTTCCAAAAGTCACCGGTTGCTCTTTTCATTTTGGGCCCAATTGTGGATTCAGACATAAGATTAGGGCCACAATGGGTATATTTCTGAAAACAGGACAAACAGGGGTATCCATTTTGGGGTGTAAGTCTTTATTCATATATGTGCTGTACAAAGAAAACGCTTTTAAAATGACAGAATTACCAAAAAAATGAAAATCGAAATTTTTTCCTTCTGCTTGGCTTAGATTCATTCAAAAACCGTGAAGTCAAAAAAGACATTGTACCCCTAGATAAATTCGTTAAGGGGTCTAGTTGTTAAAATGGGGTCACTTGTGGGGGTTCTCTATCGGTTTGGTCACTCAAGGGCTCTACAAGTGTACAATAGGGCCTAAGTCTCCTTCAAGCAAAATTTCTGTTCCAAAAGTCACCAGTTGCTCTTTTCATTTTGGGCCCCATTGTGCATTCAGGCGTAAGATTAGGGCCATAATGGGTATATTTCTGAAAACAGGACAAACAGGGGTATCCATTTTGGGGTGCAAGTCTTTATTCATATATGTGCTGTACAAGAAAAATCGCTTTTAAAATGACACAATTACCAAAAAAATGAAAATCGTAATTTTTTCCTTCTGCTTGGCTTAGATTCATTCAAAAACCGTGAAGTTAAAAAAGACATTGTACCCCTAGATAAATTCTTTAAGGGGTCTAGTTTTCAAAATGGGGTCACTTGTGGGCGTTCTCCATCGTTTTGGTCACTCAAGGGCTCTACAAGTGTACAATAGGGCCTAAATCTCATTCAAGCAAAATTTCTGTTCCAAAAGTCACCGGTTGCTCTTTTCATTTTGGGCCCCATTGTGGATTCAGACATAAGATTTGGGCCACAATGGGTATATTTCTGAAAACAGGACAAACAGGGGTATCCATTTTGGGGTGTAAGTCTTTATTCATATATGTGCTGTACAAAGAAAACGCTTTTAAAATGACAGAATTACCAAAAAAATGAAAATCGAAATTTTTTCCTTCTGCTTGGCTTAGATTCATTCAAAAACCGTGAAGTCAAAAAAGACATTGTACCCCTAGATAAATTCGTTAAGAGGTCTAGTTTTCAAAATGGGGTCCCTTGTGGGCGTTCTCCATCGTTTTGGTCACTCAAGGGCTCTACAAGTGTACAATAGGGCCTAAATCTCATTCAAGCAAAATTTCTGTTCCAAAAGTCACCGGTTGCTCTTTTCATTTTGGGCCCCATTGTGCATTCAGACATAAGATTAGGGCCATATTGGGTATATTTCTGAAAACAGGATAAACAGGGGCATCCATTTTGGGGTGCAAGTCTTTATTCATATATGTGCTGTACAAAAAAAATTGCTTTTAAAATGACAGAATTACCAAAAAAATGAAAATCAAAATTTTTTCCTTGTGCTTGGCTTAGATTTATTCAAAAACCGTGAAGTCAAGAAAGACATCGTATGCCTAGATAAATTCGTTAAGCGGTCTAGTTTTCAAAATGGGGTCACTTGTGGGGGTTTTCCATCGTTTTGGTCACTCAATGGCTCTACAAGCGTACAATAGGGCCTAAATCTCCTCCAAGCAAAATTTCTGTTCCAAAAGTCACCGGTTGCTCCTTTCATTTTGGGCCCCATTGTGCATACAGACATAAGATTAGGGCCACAATGGGTATATTTCTGAAAACAGGACAAACAGGGGTATCCATTTTGGGGTGCAAGTCTTCATTCATATATGTGCTGTACAAAAAAAAAACTGCTTTTAAAATGACAAAATTACCAAAAAAATGAAAATCGTAATTTTTTCCTTCTGCTTGGCTTAGATTCATTCAAAAACCGTGAAGTCAAAAAAGACATTGTACCCCTAGATAAATTCGTTAAGGGGTCTAGTTTTAAAAATGGCGTCATTTGTGGGGGTTCTACATCGTTTTGGTCACTGAAGGGCTCTACAAGTGGGCAATGGGGACTAAATCTGCTTCAAGCAAAATTTCTGTTCCAAAAGTCACCGATTGCTCCTTTCATTTTGGGCCCCATTGTGCATACAGACATAATACTAGGGCCACAATGGGTATGTTTCTGAGCACGGGACAAACAGGGGTATCCATTCTGGGGTGCAAATCCTCATTTTCATGTGTACTATAGAAAAAAGTCCTGTCTTTAAAATGACATATTTGCAAAAATATGAAATTTTAGTTTTTCTCTTCTAAATTGCATTGACTTCTGAAAAAAAACTGTGGGGTTAAAATACTCATGGCACCCCTCAGTGAATACGTTAAGGGGTGTAGTTTTTAAAATGGGGTCACTTGTGGGGGTATCTATCATTTTGACTCCTATGAGCCTTTCCAATCTTGGCTTGGTGTAGGAAAACAAAGTGTTCCTCAAAATGCTGAAAAGTAATGTTAAATTTGTACGTCTCCTAAATGGTAAAAAAAACCAAAAGTTTTTCCAATGTGCACCCAAAATAAAGTAAACTGATGGAAATACATATCTTAGCAAAAATTTCTATATTATGTTTGCACATTTTTGAGATATTGCAGTTGGAAATGTGAAAAAATGACGATTTTTTCAAAATTTTCCCAATTTTGGCGCTTTTAATAAATAAACACAAATTCTATTGGTCAATTTTTTCCGCCTAAATGAAGTACAACATGTGGCGAAAAAACAATGTCAGAATCGCTTGGATATGCAAAACCTTTCTGGTGTTTTTCCATGTTAAAGTGACACATGTCAGATTTGCAAAATTTGGCCTGGTCATTAAGGCGCAAACACGCTTGGTCACTAAGGGGTTAAATAGCAAAAATGTATAATTGTAATGTATAACTGTATTTAATAAACCCAAAACACCCATAGCACAGGCCCTCGCCACTCCCAGCCTCCCCCTCACTTATCTCAGCAATGAGAAGCCCCCAGTGGCGACAGCGCACCCCACAGCGGCCCCCAGCAGCGACAGCGCACCCCACAGCGGCCCCCCAACAGCGACAGCACACCCCACAGCGGCCCCCCAACAGCGACAGCGCACCCCACAGCGGCCCCCAGCAGCGACAGCGCACCCCACAGCGGCCCCCCAATAGCGACAGCGCACCCCACAGTGGCCCCCCCAACAGCGACAGCGCACCCCACAGCGGCCCCCCAACAGCGCTCCCCACAGTAGCCCCCAGCAGCGACAGCGCACCCCACAGCGGCCCCCAGCAGCAACAGCGCACCCCACAGCGGCCCCCAGCTGCGACAGCGCACCCCACAGCGGCCGCCCAACAGCGACAGCTCACCCCACAGCGGCCCCCCCAACAGCGACAGCACCACCCACAGCGGCCCCCAGCATTACCTGCCCCCCACACAGAGGCCCCCCAACGGTGACTGCCCCCCACACACAGAGGCCAACCAGCGCTGACTTTCCCCCACACAGAGGCCCCCCAGCGCTGACTCCCCCCCCCCCACAGCGGACCCCCAGCGCTGACTGCCCCCTCTGCCCCCTCCCGGTGACTGCCCCCTCACAGCGGACCACCCCCCCGCCCCGAGACCCATGTACTTACCTTATGGAAGCTCCGCTCCTCCTGTTCCCGGCGCCCTCCAGCGGCGATGGTCTCCGGTGCACACTGTAACGTCAGTGTGTTGCAGGATGCCTCTTCCCCCGGACGCTCCCGCGGAACCAACAGGTAAGAGACGTCGGGGGAGGGGGGGGATGAGGATCCTGGTGCACACTGACATCACAGTGTGCGCCGGGATCAGCGCTAGTTAATGAATACCGGCAGGGGAGTCACGGCCTCTGCCGGCATTCATTAACTGGGTGAGCGGCCACGTGTCAGCGACTATGGCTACGCGTGTCAGTGCTGACGCGTGTCATAGGTTCGCCATCACTGGTTTAGGAGATATGGTATGCCTCCCTGAAGAGATAAGTTTTTAGAGCACGCCTGACGTTTTGTGAGTCATGGATTGCCCGGATAGCCTTTAGAAGTGTGTTCCAGAGGACTGGTGCTGCTCTGGAGACGTCTTGGAGGTGGGAATAAGAGGTTTGAATTAAAGGGGCACTCAGTCTGATTTTGTTAGAGTAGGGAGCCCGGGCTGGGTGATGGATGGATTGAGATGAGGGAAGTAATGTAGGGCGGCGCTGCGCTGTGGAGGGCTTTATAGATGAAGGTAGTGAGTTTAAATTGTATTCTGTATTTGACAGGCAGCCAGTGCAGTGACTGGCACAGGGCAGAGGCATCCAAGTGTCGGCTAGACAGGAAGATGAGCCTGGCTGCCGAATTCAGGATGGATTGGAGAGGGTAGAGTCTGGCGTGGGGGAGGTCGATCAGCAACGAGTAGCAGTAATCGAGCTGAGAGTGGATGAGGGCAACATTGAGCGTTTTTAGCGTGTCCACGGTGAGAAAAGAGCAGATTCTTGCAATGTTCTTGAGGTGCAGCTGACATGTTCGGGCCAGAGATTGGATGTAGGGGGTAAAGGAGAAATTGGCGTTGAATATGACCCCAAGGAAGTGGGCGTGCTGTCTAGGAGTTATGGAGGTGCCACACACTGAGATGGAGATGTCAGGATGAGGTCAGTTAGTAGAGGGCGGAAACACTAGTAGGTCAGTTTTAAAGAGGTTTAGTTTTACGTAGAGAGAGGACATAGTGTTAGAGACAGCAGACAGACAGTCGGTGATGTTTTGGAGGAAAGGTGCAGAGATGTCACGGGAAGAGGGGTATAGCTGGGTGTCATCAGCATAGAGGTGGTATTGGAGGCCAAATCTCCTGATGGTTTGTCCAATAGGGTTGTGTAGATGGAGAAAAGGAGGGGGCCGAGGACCGAGCTCTGGGGGACCCCAACAGCAAGGGGAAGAGGAGAGGGGGTAGAGCCAGCAAAGGAGACACTGAATGAGTGGTCAGATAGGTAGGAGGAGAACCAGGAGAGAGCAGTGTCCTTTAGGCCAATGGGGCAAAGCATACTGAGGAGGAGTTTGTGGTCAACAGTGTTGAATGCTGCAGATGACGGCCTGACAGTGTTATGCGATGTGACGGCAGTGTCACATGATGCACCGGCAGTGTCACATGGCACATCGGCAGTGGGTGGGGAAGCGTTTTCACACTATCTTCCGCTGTGCTACAGCGGAAGTATAGCATGACGGACAGCTTCAAATTAATGCAATGGAAGCCGTCCGCGCGTATCCCCGCGGCAAATAGGACATGCCGCGGGTCATTTCACGCTGTGGAATTCCAAAGTGGAGTTCCGCAGAGTGAGCATTAAGCTATTAGGTTCAATAGAACCTAATAGCTGCTGGACAACGGCCATGGGCATTAGCCCTTAAGGCTGTGCGATAGTGAGGAGATGAGAGAGGTGAAATTAACTTGTTTGGTATGGTGGAGGGCGAGGTTGTAGGTTCTGAGCATGAATTTGTAGTGGAGAAAGTCTGCGAAGTTTGCAACCCAGTTGTTCAGCATTTCTCGAACACCGCCGAATGAAACGCGTTTGAGGCGTGAGCCAGGGTTGCCATGGTCTGTATCAGATGGCTTGGGTCACAGGTGGTGCCACTTCATCCAGGGCATGTTTGAGAGTGGTGTTGTAATGTGCGGCAGCATGGTTGAGGCAGGAGAGGAGAGAGATAGGGGACAGAGAGGACTGTAGGGACTTAGCAAAGTCCTGGGTGTGAATGGCCTGAAGGTTCCTGTAAGTACGGTAGGTAGGAGGGTCTGAAAAGATGTTAGGGAACTTGACAGAGAAAGAGAGGAGGTTATGGTCCGAAAGCGGAAGAGGGGAGTTAGTAACGTGGGAGGCAGAGCAGAGATGGAGGAAGACCAGATCCAGAATATTGCCATCCCTGTGAGTGGGAGAGGCTGTGAGTTGTGAGAGACCAAGGGAGGAGGTGAGCGATAGAAGATGGGGTCATTAGTGGGGATGTTAAAATCACCTAGGATGATGGTTAAAATTTCGCAGGATAGGAAGTGGGGGAGCGAGGCAGCAAAGTGGTCCAGAAACAGGCTACTCGCATGGACAGTGGGCAGAAAAGCTGTAGCGTATGTACTTCAAACGATGGGAAAGTGAGTGAGGGTACCGGGGTATGACCTGGTAGGTACATTTCGGGGAGAGTAGAGCACCTACTCCTCCACCACACCTATTTTTCAGTCTTGAGGTATGAGAGAACTGCAGGCCGTTAGAGGACAGTGCAACAGGGGAGGCCGTGTCAGACTGCTGTATCCACGTTTCTGTGAGAGCTAGCAGGTTTAGGGATTTCGCAGTAAAAAGTCGTGGACGGTGGGGAGTTTATTACATGCTGACTGGCAGTTCCAGAGCGCACATTTAAAGGAGTCAGGGGAGGATATGCGTGGGCCAACAGTTGGGCTTGAGGGTTGTCTTAGTGAGTCAGGTAGGGGGTAATAAGACCAGTGGAGGGTGGGCCAGGATTGGGAGAGATATCCCCAGCTGCTAGTAGCAGCAAGATAGCGAGAGTGAGCCGGTGGTTAGGAGATTTATGAGGGTGACTGTTATGTTTGTTAGTGGCATTAGGGGGTTTGAGGCTAATAAGAAAGTAAAGAGTGCATGCGAGCTGTGCATAGGTGAGAGGGGCTGATGTAAACAGAATGCCCCAGAGGTGAGCATTGAAAAGAGGTTCTGAAACTGACAGCAAGGATGAGGACAGAGGTGACAGCATTACTGATAGCTTTGAAGTGCGACGCATTTAGGCAGAGTTTGTGGCATACCTGTCTCCTGCCCTGTCGAACTGCCACAGTCAGACTGCATAACACACTTCATTCAGCCCACACTTAATACAGCTCATATTCTCTACAGTAGCCCCAGTAATAATATTTACCCCACAGTAACCCCAATAGTAATATTAACCCCACAGTAGCCCCAGTAATATCAACCCCCTCAGTAATAATATTAACCCTACAGTAGCCCCAGTTATAATATTAACCCCACAGTCAGCCCCACCCCTCCTCTTCTCAGCGCTGCGGATTCACATACTGATCATGCACCCATACAGAACAACGGGCACTCTCGTGCGTAATATGCTGCAAAAATAGAACATGATGCGTTCTTCTTTGCACTTGTGTATTACACAATTTTTACACGCTAATGTCAGCGGAACTGCATATGGCAATGTTGCCTGTGAATTACCGTGTATCACACGCATGTATGGCGTATGGTTAATTCATATATATGTGGTTGCTTTATTTTGAGCAACACACATGATGCTTATTGGATATCATATTGTGTGCACTGGTTTTGGTGTCATTAACCCCTTCCCTCCTCAGGACGTACAGATACGTCCTGGGAGCGGGGTACTTCCCGCAACAGGACGTACCGGTATGTCATCAGGATAGCGCGAGATCATGACTGACCTCACGCTATCCCGCAGAGGGAGCCAGCTGTCAGTCACAGCCGGCGTCCCCCTGCAACAGCAGGGGGGGGGGGCATCGGATATGCGCCCCCCCCCCCCCGCTGTTAACCCCTTCCCTGCCGCAATCTAAGTAGATCGCGGCAGGGAAAGAGTTCACAGAGGGAGTGCGCTCCCTCTGTGCCTCCGACCGGCTCTCGCGATGTTATCGCGAGAGCCTGGCCTGTCGCCATGGCAACAGGACGCCGGATACTGGCGTCCTGTACTGCCATAGCCTATGATCGCTGTATAAGCGATAAGGCATGGCAGAGTAGTAGCTCTGCCATGCCTTATCACAGCGATCATAGGTAAAGTGTTGTAAGTCCCTCAGAGGGACTCAAATAAAGTAAAAAAAAGATTTAAAAAATGTAAAAAAAAAGAAAAATGTAAAACAAAATGTAAAAAAAACCCTTTTTTGTGCTTTTTTAAATATTAGCATAAAGAAAGGTTAAAAAAATTAAAACCCCACATATTTGATATTGACGCGTCCGTAATGATGTGCACAAAAAGTTGAACATGCTTTTTATTTTGTACGGCAAAAAGCGTAAAATAAAACGCTAAAAAACAGAGGCAAAATGCTAATTTTTAGCATTTTGCCTCCCCAAAAATGCAATAAAAGTGATCAAAAAAGCCGTACATTCCCCAAAATGGTACCAATAAAAACTACAGCTCGTATTGCAAAAAATAAGCCCCATAGAGCTCCGTACATAAAAAAATTAAAAAGTTACAGGACTTTGAATGCAGCTATAGAGAAAAAAAAAGATTTCCAAAAAAAAGGGGTTTTATTGCAAAAAAGTGTAAAAAAAATATAATAATTTTGGTATCGTTGTAACCGTACCGACCCGCAGAAAAAATTTAGTGTGTCATTTATGCTGCATGATTAACACTGTAAAAAAAAATAAAAATCTATGGCAGAATAGATGCGTTTTCTCTCCGTTATCATAAAAAAATAATAAAAGTTTTACAATATAGTCAATGTACCCAAAAGTGGCACCGATAAAAACTACAGTTCGCCATGCAAAAAACAAGCCCTTATACGGCCGCATCGACGGAAAAATAAAAAAGTTATGGCTTTTGAAAAATGGAGATGGAAAAATACCAAAAATCGCTTGGTCCTCAACGCCAAAAAAGGCTATGTCATTGAGGGCTTAATCAGACGGACGTTTTTTCGCACGATTTGCGCATGCGTCCGGCGATTTTATAAAACCATCATACACATGAGCGTTTTTTATGCGCTCGTCCGATAAATTATAGAACAGAAATCGCTGATCGCACCTATCTGCGATTCCTGTTCTCTTCTCTATATGCGCTCAATGGGGCCGGCGGCAGCAGCGCCGACTCCATTGGGAACATATAGTAGACAAATCATTCTCCTCTGCCACAGCTGTAACAGCTGTGGCAGAGAAGAATGATGTTTGCCCATTGAATTCAATGGAGCCGGCAATACAGCCGGCTCCATTGAAAGCAATGGGCTGCCGGCGAGCGCGGGATGAATTTTCGGGAAGGGCTTAAAAATATAAGCCCTTCCCTGCAATTTATCCAGAAATGTGTAAAAACAAAAAAAATATATATACTCACCTGGTCTCGGCAGACAGAGTTCAGCCGCGGCCGGCGGCAGTTCTCCTGAACTGCTCTCTGTAGTATTCATCAGGCGGGGATTTAAAGTCAGGCTGTGACCAATCAGAGGCAGCTCTCACTCACACCCATTCATGAATTCATGAATGGGTGTGAGTGAGAGCTGCCTCTGATTGGTCAGGCTGTGACTAAACATTTTAAATCCCCGGCTGCTGAATACTACAGAGAGCAGTTCAGGAGAACTGCCGCCGGCCGCGGCTGAACTCCGTCTGCCGGGACCAGGTGAGTATATATATATTTTTTATTTTTACACATTTCTGGATGAATTGCAGGGAAGGGCTTATATATTTAAGCCCTTCCCGAAAATTCATCGTGAGATCGCCCGCAGCGCATTGCTTTCAATGGAGCCGGCTGTATTGCCGGCTCCATTGAATTCAATGCGCTGGACAGCGCTGCACTGCTCCGGCCCGTTTCTATTGAAACGCGGCTAGGAGCAGTTTTTTCGGGCGATTTTTCGGCCCCGGTCACGCGATTTGCGGATGCGCATCCGTCATGCGATCCGCAAATCGCGGGAAAAAACGCCCATGTGACTAAGGCCTAAGGGGTTAAACACGATATTATTTTCCTGCCGATTGCAATTTTTTGCACTTATTAGGCCTCTACCACACTTGCGGTTTTCTTGCGTATTTTTTCACGCGATATCGCTGCGTTTATTTTTTTTACGCGAATGTCAATGGGACTTTCTAATGTTAAAAAACACATCGCCAAAAAATCGTAAAGCACAAACTTGCGATTTTTGTGTAATGTGTTTTTAACATTAGAAAGTTCTATTGACATTTGCATTAAAAAAAAACGCAGCAATATTGCCTCTGGTAGCCGACAGCATGGAGCTGTCACATCCACAGCCCACATGGCTTTAATACCCAGAGAGAGCATGTTTTTACGGTCCTGGGAATTAAAGCCGACTGAACCAGGATGTAAAAAGTCTATGGGGTGGTCACTAAGGGGTTACCTCCCTTTATTGTTTTGTATTTGCTAGGATGTGTAGGAAAACAGTGCAATACTGTCAGTCAGGGGCGTACCTAAGGGCTCAGGGGCCCGGGTGCAAAAGTTCAGCTCGGGGAGCCCCCTGGGCCTCCACCCCACACTCCCCTGTACACATATCTAGGTTGTGCTGCAAACATGATCTGCCCCTTGGCATTCCCTGAACATGAAAATGTGTTTGTAGCCCCGCAGGCCACTCTCACACACACCGCTTTTTACCACTATTAGCGTGGTGTCCAGAGCGCCGTACTAACCACGGTACAACACTCCCATTGATTTTAATGAGCTTACTCAAATTTGCGCTCAAACATGGTGTTTCTAACGCTGTGATTTTCGAGAGCTGTCTGTTCTATTTTTGCATTTTCGTGGTTTTTAACACACCTCATCACCTATCAGAATGATGGGGTGCATTAAAAAGCGCTGTCAAATGCTGTAACCTGTGTTCGAAAACGCTGCTCGAAATTCTGGTAAAAATGCCACGATTTCAAGCTGCGTTTTCTGAGCACGTGTGTGAGAGCAGCCTTAGGGTGGTTCATGCTTTTGTTGTACTATAGAACCACAATAAAGAAAAACACATAAAAAACCTGCATGCAGAATTTAAAGACCACGTACGTTATTAAGGAGCTGCAGACACTATTAAAAACTGCATGTGGTTTAAATGCGTTTTTTAATTGTGTGTAAAGTGTACAAATAAATACAGTAAATCCAGGGAGATGAATAACTTGTACCAGAGAAATGTGCTTGAGAAAGGCGTGTATCACGCCGAAACGCGTCGCATAGGATCCCGCAAGTATTTTTATACTACTATATGAGGCTGAGACCTCTTACTTTTATTTGCATGAAATAAAAAAATTTTTTTGTCTCTATCCAAACCTTGGCTATTGAGACATTTACTATTGATCTCTTATATATAAAGCAGCGCAGGTCATTAGTTTTTTTCTTGTAGTTTTCTTTTGATTTTATCCGACCTCTGATGAGGAACGGAGTTTTACTGTGACCTGCAGCTCTCCAGCAAGTTGGATCTTCGTGCCATTTGATTCCGGTATTTCCTGGATAAAGTAATTGTTACGAGTATACCAGGATGTCGGGTGCAGGCATAATCACCTTAGGGTGACATGCCTTGCACCAGGTGAGTTATCACATGATTACTATTGTGGTCTACGTATAAAGTGTTTGGCGCTCTCCGTGACCCCTATTTTTTATAGATAGATATGAAATATATAGATAGTATCTAGATAGATATGAGATAGATAGTACCGTATTTTTCACTTTATAAGATGCACTTTTCCCCCCTCCAAAGCAGGAATGTGCCAAAAATTTGTTCCAATCGCCATTTTTAGCGCGATCGCGAATTTAACGCGCGAACGCGATTTAGTTAGCGCGATTGCGCGTTAAACTTGCGATCGCACGAACAAATGTGCGATCAGTCAGAAGATTTCTCTCCTGCCCAATGCCGCCCATACATACCTCTGATTGGTCGTGAGCGCCGGCGGATACTACTGCTGCTCCCCGCCTCCACGAAACGGCTTCCTTCCTTCCTCCTGCTGCACACAAGCGCCGCTGTGATATGGAGCGCCGTTTTTTCAGACCTCTGCTGCTCCCTCTGCTCTGTCACCCGGCACTAACCCTGCGCTGTCCCTGGGTGAGTTCAAATTTCCCCCCCCCCTATTTTCCCGCTCTAAAACTGGGGTGCGTCCTATAAACCGGTGCGTCTAAAAGAACAAAAAATACGGTATATAGATAGATATCTATCTTATATTTATCTATCTCATATATATCTATATACTAACCATATATCTGCTATCTATATATCTGCTATCTATATACTATCTATCTATCTATCTATCCCATATCTATCTATATACTATCTGTCTATCTCATATCTATCTATATACTATCTATCTATCTATCTATCCCATATCTATCTATATACTATCTATCTGCTATCTATATACTATCTATCTATCCATCCATCTCTCTATATACTGTCTATCCATCCATCTATCTATATACTATCTATCTATATACTATCTATCTATATACTATCTATCTAATATCTATCTACTATCTATATACTATCTATCTATTCATCCATCTATCTATATACTATATATCTATTCATCTATCTATCTCATATCTATCTATATACTATCTATCTATCTCATATGAGATAGATAGATAGACAGATAGTATATAGATAGCAGATAGATAGATATGAGATACATAGTATATAGATAGTATATAAATGATAGATAGTATATAGATAGATATGAGATAGATAGTATATAGATAGATAGTACATAGATGACAGATAGTATATAGATAGATATTAGATAGATAGTATATAGATAGATATGAGACAGATAGATAGTATATAGATAGATATGAGATGGATAGATAGTATATAGATGATAGTATATAGATGATAGATAGATATTATATAGATGATAGATAGATATGAGATCGATGGATAGATAAATAAATAGATATTAGATAGATAGTATATAGATAAATAGTATATAGATAGCAGATAGATAGATAATGGATAGATAGATAGATAGATAGATAGTATATAGAAAGATATGAGACAGATAGATAGTATATAGATAGATATTAGATAGATAGTATATAGATAGATGTGATCGATAGATAGTATATAGATACATAGTATATAGATGATAGATAGTATATAGATGATAGATAGATATGAGATAGATGGATAGATAAATAAATAGATATTAGATAGATAGTATATAGATAGATAGTATATAGATAGCAGATAGATAGATAATGGATAGATAGATATGGGATAGAAAGATAATGGATAGATAGATATGGGATAGATAGATATGGGATAGATAGATAGTATATAGATGATAGATAGATGATAGATAGTATATAGATGATAGATAGATAGTATATAGATAGCATATAGATATATAGATAGATGGATGAATAGATAGATAGTATATAGATAGATATGGGATAGATAGATAGATAGTATATAGATAGATATGAGATAGATAGTATATAGATAGACATGAGATAGATAGATAGTATATAGATAGATATTAGATAGATAGATAGTATATAGATGATAGATAGATAGATAGATGAAGGAGGAGGGAGACAGACAGATAGATACACACACATATGTATATATATACACACTTACCCCAGGGCCCGGTCCACTTCTCCTCCATGTGATAGCAGCAGGAGAGGCAAACTCAGAAGCTTCCTGTTCAGCAGGGGGCAGCACATGATCATATGATCACTGTGCCCTGCCGTCCCATGTGACTTCCACCCTACTCCCCTGCCGGCCCATGTGAGTTCCTCTCTGCTCTTCCTCTCAGGCTGGCCATTCTGGCTGCCGCATGATGGGAATCTTGCTGCACAGAGAACGGCCAGCCATTAAAGGGGTTCTGTCATTACAATCTGTATTTTTTTTCTCCAGTAAATCTGCCCCGCTGGCACAACCTGTGGTAAATAACACATATAAAACGTTTTTTTCAGAAGTAGTACTTACCTAGGCTCCATTTTTCACCTCCATGCTCTGTTTACATCTTCAGCCCCTCCTGCTAGGAGGTCATCTCCCAGCACCCCTTGCTGTGCTGACCACTTCCGCCCTCACA
This sequence comes from Eleutherodactylus coqui, assembly GCF_035609145.1. NCBI lineage: Eukaryota > Metazoa > Chordata > Amphibia > Anura > Eleutherodactylidae > Eleutherodactylus > Eleutherodactylus coqui. Next base: position 118,406,669 of record NC_089839.1, on the reverse strand, counting down.
AAGCTACTTCCGCCCATCCAGTGCAGTGAATAGTCCTGCCTGCAGTCTACCAAAATCTGCTAGTGTTTCTCCCTGGGTCTCTGAACACCCAGAGTTTCCCAAGGGCCTCCAGATCTTCCCTGCAATCTCACAGTAGCCACTCAAAGCAGTCACTCAAAGCAGTCACTCATAAAAATCACTCACAGTAGTCACTCCACATGGTAAAAACAGGAATATTCCCCATGCAATGTATTGTATGAGTGTATGTATATATACATTTACCTATGCGTATATGTATCAAGATGTGTGTGTATAGATATATGTATGTATGTGTATATATATATATATATATATATATATATATATATATTTATACACACATACATACACACACACACACATATAATATGTATAGTAATATATCTACACACTGCATAGGACATGTACGTTCCACGCTTACACCCATGTGCGGCTGCCCTCAGAGAGACAAAAAAGTGCACAAAAGTGTGCGCAACTGCACTTACATCTGTATAAAGCTGGTCTTATTGTATGTATATATGTATGTCCTGTTGTACCGCCTCTAGCTTGGATACAAGATGTGATACAGGGGGCATGCAGGCTCTAGTACCCTGTTGTACCACCTGTAGCTTAGATACAAGATGTGATACGGGGGGCATGGAGGCTCTAGTACCCTGTTGTACCACCTGTAGCTTAGATACAAGATGTGATACAGGGAGCATGGAGGCTCTAGGACCCTGTTGTAGCGCCTCTAGCTTGAATACAAGATGTGATATGGGGAGGCATGGAGTCTCTAGTACCCTGTTGTACCACCTGTAGCTTAGATACAAGATGTGATACGGGGAGCATGGAGGCTCTAGTACCCTGTTGGGCCACCTCTAGCTTGGATACAAGATGTGATATGGGCGGGCATGGATACTCTAGTACCCTGTTTACTACCTCTAGCTTGGATACAAGATGTGATACAGGCGGGCATGGTGGCTCTAGTATCCCGTTGTACCAACTCTAGCTTCGATACAAGATGTGATACAGGCAGGCATGGAGGCTCTAGTATCCCGTTGTACCACCTCTAGCTTGGATACAAGATGTGATACAGGCAGGCATGAAGGCTCTAGTATCCCGTTGTACCACCTCTAGCTTGGATACAAGATGTGATACGGGTGGACATGGAGATTCTAGTACCCTGTTGTACTACCTCTAGCTTGGATTCAAAATGCGAAACGGACTGGCATGGACGTTCTAGGACCCTGTTGTATCGCCTCTAGCTTGGATACAAGACGTGATATGGGTGGGCATGCTGCCACTTGGGATGCATTATGCATTGACACTTGGGGGTCAGGATAACAGCATGCTGACAATAGAGGGCAATGTATAGCTTTATGTCTTTGGTGATGTTAAATTCATTCTCTGTGGCTGATTTTACACAAGTGAGCACTATATCAGCCCGAGAAACTGAAACCAATATCTTGCATGGCAAATATGCAAGTGTGTCTGCCAGTGCAGTGCGCCTTGTAAGAACAATGCTTTGTGATGTGCGTATGTGTGTATCATATATATACACATACATACATACATACATACAAACAAACACACACACACCGCTGTAGGAGCAACTGTAAGAAACAAAATAAATGGTGGGAATACGGCGGCCGCCTGATCTTTCACGCACATAGTATTCATAGGGGAGGTCCTATATTTTCTCGGTCAAGTATTAACGAGAGAGAAACCACAGTAATCATAGGCTTAGTTTTGTCCCAATATACGGCCGTGACAATCATGGCCGCATAAGGGAAGAAAATTACATTCGCCTGAAACCGCCATATACACACACACACAGACAAATAAAGATAGATAGATATATGTGTGTATATACACATAAACATATAGATGAATAGACGCGGATGGATAGACGGGCAGACGGATAATTACAGACGGATAGATGGATAAATACAGATGCATAGAGAGATAAATGTAGACGGATAAATACAGACGGATAGACGGATAAATACAGACGGATAGACGGATAAATACAGACAGATAGACACAGACGGGTAGACAGATACAGATAGCATATATATGCATATAAATATATATATATATGCATATATGCTTTTTATATATATACTTTTATTTTTATATATATATATATATATAAAAGCATATATGTGTGTGCATATATATATGCATATATATATGCATATGCATATATATATATATATGCATATATACATATATATATATATATACACATATATGCATATATACATATATATATATACACATATATGCATATATACATATATATATATATATACACATATATGCATATATATATATATGTATATATGCATATATATGTATATATGCATATATATATATATATATATATATGTGTGTATATATATATATTTATGCATATATATATATATATATATGCATATATATATATATGCATATGCATATATATATGCATATATATATATATATATATATATATATACACACACACATATATATATATATATATATGCATATATTTATATATGCACACACATATATATGCATATATTTATATATGCACACACATATATGCTTTTTTATATATATACTTTTATTTATATATATATATTTATATAAATAAAATATATATATGCTTATATGCAGAAGCTTGCATTTCCATTGGCTAATAGAAATATATTCTGCCTGACAACAGTGTCAGGGATACATTTCTATTGGCCGAGAGGCAGCAGAAGCTTGCATTTCCATTGGCTAATAGAAATGTATTCTGCCTGACAACAGTGTCAGGGATACATTTCTATTGGCAGAGAGTGTGCACGTGTAACGTGCTCCCAGGCGAGCGCGCCGCAGACTCGCGCATGCGCAGTCGTGTGCCGCTGTCTCGCGCGTGCGCAGTCGTGCCGTTGTCTCGCGCGGCTACCTTCATTCCGCGCTTCCTCACAAGACAATGTACGCACACGTCACTAGTGACGTATGCGTACATTGACCTGAAGGAAGCGGAAGGTAGGCAGTGTACGCTTTTTGACCGGATGGAAGAAAATCGGGTGCTGGAGGTCACGTGACCGAATTGACAAGCGGCTCCAGGAGAAGATTTGGGATAAGAAGAAGAGGTAAGCAGGCTGCCTGGGGAGCAATAGGTAAGTATAAAATTTTTTGTTTTTAATGACAGAACCCCTTTAATGCACTGAATGTGCATGTGGGTATGGCGGAGGGTGGCCTCGGGGCCCCCTGAGTGCAGAGGCCGGGTCACCATGGCGACCCCAGCAACCCCTGTCGCTACGCCTATGCTGTCAGTGATCAGTGGAAAGACACTAAAACAGCCCTTTTCACAATGGGAGTGGTAACACCCAGCTCAGAAGTTATTCATACATTTCCAGGATGAATACCAGAGAAATGGTACAATGCAGAGTTCTAAAAAAAATTGCTCCAGAGTAATTATTTCATGGGTAATACAAGAGCTGTGAAAAAGTAAAGCAAAATTTGATGCAGTGTGCTGATATGTCATTATTTATGCAATATTTGAGGAGAACATTAATGTATGTGGGCTGGTGGAGTTCATGTGGGAGGGCTGCTTTTTAATTCCACCCCGACTCTTTAGCTACTGGAATCACATCTCCACTGCTCACTACTTACCTAGTGTTTTCCCTGACATAACTATATCTGTGTGTATTATAGTCTAGCTCACTGCTTGCTCTGCTGCCATTCTCTACAACAGTTGCTATGATTACCTGTTCACCAAAGCCTGGACCTTTTTCTAACCACAGTTGATCTCTTATTCCTGTACGCCGAATCCTGCATACATCTGACTACAGTTGATTGCTTGCTCCTGTGTACCGAACCCTGCATATGTCTGACCATAAGGTAACCCTTCTCACTACTTTAACTAGTTAACCTGTCTGTTTCAGCTGTTGAACTCCAAAACTGTTACCAGATTGTTACTGAATAATCTTGCCTAAATGGAGTCTGCTGTGATCACTTTCAGGAAACAAGTTGCTGAGCTGCAAGAATTTGGAGCCTCTAGTGCACGAAAAACAGTATCTTCTGGGTCTGCAACATATGAGACAATTGAACTTGAAAATTTGCATTGAAAGAGATAATTTGTTTAACTAATTTTTCTCCCAGATTTCTGGTTATACTAGGGATCCCCTACAATCCTTTTTAACTGGAAATCAAGAACACTATTTCCCCTGAAAGTATTGTAAGGACAAGTGTTATTCTGTTCCAGAACCCAAGTCTCATAAGGGTTATGACAATTTACCGCCTTAGTACCAGTAATTTCATGATGCCTGCAGCAAGAAAAATGCTGATCAACTGCTTCCTCATTACCCCCTACAATTGTCTCTTTGAATTCCTACCTGAAGCAAACATTCCTTTTGAACGGATTTATAACCTTTTCGAACCAGAAAGGAAAATACCTACATAAGAATTCAAAGAAAGGCTTCATCCGACCTTCTACATCCCCAGCAGGGGCAACATTGTTCTTTATGAAAAAAAAGATTCAAACTTGTGGCCATGCATTGACTACAGAGAATGAAAAAAGATGGCTTTTAAAAATCATTATTCTCTTTAAATTCCTGAGTTCCTGGAAAGTATTTGCTCTGCCAAGATCTTTACCAAACTCGATTTAAGAGGGACACATAATCTCATATAAAGAAAGAAAAAGAGAAAAAAACGTCAGAAAAAAGAGATCCGCGCTCACAGGTGAAGTGCACTGAGGACAAATTCACGTGTAGACAGTGGTGAAATGAAACACTTACTTGGAAGGAGGGGGGTATGATGTACAGATGCACTTCCACATAATCTCATATGGATTTGCCTAGAAAATAAGAGCTGAGAACAGCATTTACAAGATATAGACATTTTGACCACCTGGTTATGTCACATGGCTTTTGTAATGCCACTGCCTCCTTTCAGCATTTTATCAATGATGTGCAGTGGTGTAGCTATAGTAGTCGCAACAGTTGCTTTTGCAGCTGGGCCCCTAATCCATGGGCTTCAAAGGCCCCACCTCGATACAATAACATGGCCTGCACTGTTCATTTTTAATAACCAATTGATTCCTTACATCCCCCACATGCCGAACAACAGTCTTGTATCTTCACTCATCCTCCTCTGTATGCTCATTCTACTCTTACTATTGGAATAGAGCACTCAGGGCACTCTGAATTACAGAATAGCAGCAGATAATTCTGTTTGCCCAATATTAGATAATCACGCAAAAGGACATATTCCCTAGAGTTTTTAGCATTAATCACCCCCTCAAAGTCTGCATCAGCGATTATTTAATGGACTAGACTATACACTACAGAGAGGAAACCCTACAGATTAGCTATAGCGTCCACACAAGTCTTTCTGCTCTTTTGAGATTTTAGCTATAATTGCCTCCAATAACTGTAGAGCATTCCATTAAGTAGGAGCACCATTTCACTACGTGCAGGAGAAGAGTTAGGAGGAAATGTTCTTTTTTTTTATAAAAGGAGATTATCAGTCTATTAAGGCTGGGACTTTTACCCAATTGCATTGAGGAGATTATTTTACTACTTTTGCAGATATCGGGGAAAGGAAATTTGTGCAATTATGTTCATTAATGATGAACAGGGAAATAGACCTTAGGAAAAAGTCAATCTCAAGCAGTCGGTTTCTGGTCCCATTTTCAGCTTTCCAAGATGGCCAATGCAATCTTTAGACTACCTAATCCCCACAGTGCACTGGTGCATTAGTAGTGTTAGACTACCAATGCACTTTACTTGCTCTCTGATTGGCTACAGCTGCTCATGTGATTAACACTGACAAATCAGAAAACAGTGCACAGTGTGCATTAAATAGTTGGAAAAGTGTTGCAGCCATCTTGGATGGCTGCAATTGGGGCCCAGAGCTGCTAGATCAGAGAGGCGGCAGAGGCGAACAACTGCAAATAATATATCCCTCCCCCACCTTCCGTCAGAGGACAGAATTTTGTCCTGAAGCCGAAGAGTCGCTTTAAATCCTGTTGAGCCTACTGAGACTTAGCTCTTTTGTGAATTGAATCAAGAGCATAAATCTGAGCAAGTAATGAATTCAATAACGTAGTACTTTCCTTTTTTCCTCTCTGTCCCAAGAGCAATAAATTGTCCTCTGACACAGGCCTTGTGCTCTTCCCAAATAATTGGCTGGGATACATGTTTGCTACTATTAAGAGAGAAATAAAGCTCTAGCTTGTCATTGGTGGCTTTAACAGATTTTTGCTTGTTTCAGAGATCTCATTTAACAATCAGACCCATGTCTTACTTGGTAAGTTATCGAAAAGAAGCGTGGCACGTATTGGAGCATAGTCAGAGATGGTTGTAGGACATAGGTCTACTACTTGGACTAGCTCCGGCTAGAGATGACAAATAAGTAGTCTTATGCACCAATAAGAAATAGGTGTAGCCCTTTGAAGATGTATTATGCCATCTCCATGTGTCTACAAGGTGGGCAGAGTGCAATTCTTGATTGATAAATTATCCCGTGAATGTGCAGAGGTGTCTGTGGAGGTAGACATGGAAGGTTTCAGAGCTTTATTCAAGTCTTGCCTTGCAATACTGATTCCTTCCACAAAAACATTGAATCAGGCTAGGGTTTTTTGATACAACCCATTTGACACATGCTGTGTGTCTATAAATTTGCCTTAGAGACTGGGATATTACCTATTTTTCCTTTAGTAAATAGGAAACTGCTCTACAAGTCAAATTGTGTCATCACATGGTCAAAGCAGATATTGTTGTTGATGGCTATGCTGACTCTCTTTGAGAAGTTATGGAAACAGCTATAAAACCAGAATTTGAAATGAGAACATGTGAGATTAAGGACTAAATCTAACCCAAAAAATACATGTCAAAACAAATGACACCATACAACACAATATTTATACAGTATTTAATATTTCCCTTTAAACCTACAGCTGACATCTAACCAAAAAACCCAGAAATACCCAAAAAATGCTGTGTGAGAGCCCACTTCAATTGATGAATAAATTCAGGCTGACATATTAAAGCCCATGCTTGGAAGACTGAACAATACATTGACTGGCGTTTCCTACACCAGCCTTTTAAAATGCATTGGAGTACAATGCACCAAGTTTGCTATCATAGAATCATAGTATGGTAGAGATAGAAGAGACCTCCAGGGTCATCGGGTCCAACCCCCTGCTCAATGCAGGATTTGTTAAATCATCCCAGACAGATGTCTGTCCAGCCTCTGAAGACTTCCATTGAAGGAGAACTCACCACCACCCATGGCAACCGGTTCCACATCTTCATCATCATCACTGTCTAATATCTAATTTGGGTCTTCTTCCTTTCAATTTCATCCCATTACTTCTAGTCTTTCCTTGTACAAATGAGAATAGGGCTGATCCCTCTGCACTGTGACAGCCCTTCAGATATTTGTAAATGGCTTTTAAGGCCACTCTCACAAATGCAATTTTTACAGCGATTACTGCAGCGTTTTGAACGCTGCACTAATCGCGGTACAACACTCCCATTGACTTCAATGGAGCCTCGTAGACTTGCGCTTGAACTTCAAGCACTGTATGCACTATTTTGGCCCGTTTTAGCGCTTTTTAATGTAGCTCATCACCCAGAAGAATGACAGAATGTGTTAAAAAACGCTGTCAAACACAGTAACCTGTGTTAGAAAACGCCAATAAAAATCGTCTTAAAATGCTGCGATCAAAAAGGCGGCATTTTACCGACGCCATGTGTGGGAGTGGCCTAAGTCTCCCCTCAGCCTTCTTTTTTGTGAGCTAAACATTCCTAGCTCCCTTAACCGTTCCTCATAGGACATGATTTGTAGACCGCTCACCATTCTGGTAGCTCTTCTCTCAACTTGCTCCAGTTTATTGATGTCTGTTTTACATTGAGCTCTCCAGAATTGGACACAACATTCGAGAGGGGGAAAATTACCTCATGTAATTTAAATTCTATGCTTCTACTAATACATCCCAGAATTTTGTTTGCCTTTTTTGCTACTGCGTCACTTTGTTGACTCATGTTCAGTCTGTGATCTATTCATATACCCAAGTCTTTTTTACATGTGCTGCTTAGCTCAATTCTTCCTGTTTTGTATATAAAGTTCAATATGTGTTATTTTTATGTGCAAATGCTCCGTAAAATAGAGAATGTTGTGCATTTTTTTGCTTGAACAAAATCACACTCAAAATATGCATATGTGAACAAACCAATTGTAATTGGGTTTTATACACGGTTTATTCCGAACGCAAAATTTGCGTGTGTCAGACAGATGTATTTGCCCACTAAGCCACCAATTGCTTCTCGGTGATTGGGTTATGTGGTGAAAATGAATTGCTTTTCACCAAAAATACAGCATGTAGTATACTTGAACAGCTCCTACATGCATATGGTCCACTGCAGATGGTTTCATTCTGTAGGTGAATGCTATATGATGAAGCCCCATTAACTTACACTGTACTGTATATTTTGGCTGATTTTCAGTGTGCATTCCACAACAATTTTATTATGTAAACTGATTTACTGCCAGTTTTCCTGTTACGGAAAGTCCACAGCCAATTACCATGTGTCCATGCAGCATAAGTGTCTTTTCCCACATGGTGAATTATCTGCGGATGTTACATAGCACAAAAAGCCAAATCAATAAACAGCTAATTCACATATAATGTTGTGGATTTGGCGGAAATTGTCCTCATCCACTTTCTGGAAAATGGCAAAGTGGTGAAAAATACCACTTCTAGAATAAGCTACAGTCAATTTAGAGAGGTGAAACTGAGCCCCTTTTTGTAACCACACACCAGTTTTGGGGGAAATTGGTGATTATTTCAGTCCAATGGCTTCATCTACTGTTGGTTTTATAATATTTCATATGCACTCCCTTTCTATTATACATTATTTATAAAATAGCGCCATCCAGTGTTCTTTGTACAGTATTGCATAGGCATCTATTTACCTCGGATGACGCATAATGACTCATGAAACATGCACATAAATGAGATTAGATTAGAAATGTCTCCATCTGCTGTTGATTTTGCAATATTGCAGGCAGGTTATATTATACACATCTATAGTGAATTTAGATAAGCGCAGCCCAGCCCCACCTTTTTTTGCGACACCCTGCTCTTTTTTTTCTAAAAAATGGTGATTATCTCACTCAAATGACTTCATCTGCTGATGGTTTTACAATGTTGTATGTTCACACCTTTTCCATTATACATTAGCGCCATCCAGTGTCTTTCTGCTGTATTGCCTTGGCATGTATTTTTCTTAGATGACTCATGATGAAACATGCACACAAATTATATTAGATAAGAAAAATAGCTCCATATGCTGTTGATTTTACAGTACTGCATATGCATATATGTTCTATTAGGCCGCATTTACATGGATGATGATCTCGCACAAGTTCTGTCCGTGTCCATTTATGTGATTAGTTTAATTCAGATGATTGATTTTTCACTCGGACCCACAGTCTGAAATGGCAAAATCTCTGCATGCCTTATTTTTGTGCAAGTATCACATGAGGATAGGGCATGTAATGTGCTGTGTCCTACACCTAACACAACACACAGACAAGTTGTCTATATGCTGTGCGACATTAGTTACGCCCAAGAGTCTCGGGTGAAACTCACAAAAGCCCATGTAAATAAAGCCTTATACAGCTATATTCAATATAATGCTATATTCAATTTAAATGGTAGCAACTTGGCCCCGCTCCTATTTGCGACACCTTAGTAATTTTTCGGAATAGTAGTGATTGTCAAATGTCTATCTGCTGTTGGGTTTACAATGCTGCATCTGAACACCTTTTTCATTATATATTAGTCTGAAAATAGCACCATCCAGTGTCGTTTTACAGCATTACACAAAACGAAAAAAAAAGGTTTGGTACCGTGCTAACCACTAGAGCAATGTGTGATTGTTCTCAGTGAGAAAAACCAAGTAATCTTGTAGATATGCTACCTTTTAATGGCTAACAAAAATTCATGATGTTACAGCAAGCTTTCGAGTTCTTATCGACCCTTCGTCAGGCTATTGAATGAAATTGTTTTGGATGGCACACAATTATAACATACAGATGAAGAGGGGAGGAGAACACATTCCTCTTGATCTAAATAAATGTTCACACACAGAAATTTGAGACTGTGTGTGAACCTACACCATTGAGACTACACCATTCATCCGATCGCCATGAAACTTTGGGAAGTTGTTGAGTACACTCCTGGGAAGATTATAGGCATAGTACAACTATCCTACGATAAATGGCGCGCGTGCGTGCGTCGTCGACAGTTACGCCCCCCCCACGTAGACCGTTCGATTTCCATCACTGCCACTAATTCTCTCACTTCCCAATGCCGTAGAAACATGAAATTTGGCACGAGCATTGATTATGTCATAAATAGGAAAAGCTAATGGGTCCGAACTCGATTATTCAATTGTAAGCGCCAAAGAATTAGCGTCCAAATTTTACGTACGGAATCTAATTTTCTCGCTTCCCAATGTCATAGAAACGTGAAATTTGGTACGGGCATTGAATATGTCATAAATAGGAAACACTAATCGGTCCCAACTCGATTATTCAATTCTATGCACCAAAGAATTAGCGTCCAAATTTTACGTAAGGAATCGAATTCTCTCGCTTCCCAATGTAATAGAAACGTGAAATTTGGCAGGAGCATTGATTATGTCATAAATAGGAAAAGCTAATGGGTCCCAACTCCATTATTCAATTCTATGCGCCAAAGAATTAGCGTCCAAATTTTACGTACGGAATGTAATTTTCTCACATAGAAACTTGAAATTTGGCACGAGCATTGAATATGTCACAAATAGGAAACGCTAATGGGTCCCAACTCGATTATTCAATTCTATGCGCCAAAGAATTAGCGTCCAAATTTTACGTACAGAATCTAATTTTCTCGCTTCCCAATGTCATAGAAACGTGAAATTTGGCACGGGCATTGAATATGTCATAAATAGGAAACGCTAATCGGTCCCAACTCGATTATTCAATTCTATGCGCCAAAGAATTAGCGTCCAAAGTTTACGTACGGAATCGAATTTTCTCGCTTCCCAATGTCATAGAAACGTGAAATTTGGCAGGAGCATTGATTATGTCATAAATAGGAAAAGCTAATGGGTCCCAACTCGATTATTCAATTCTATGCGCAAAAGAATTAGCGTCCAAATTTTACGTACGGAATGTAATTTTCTCGCTTCCCAATGTCATAGAAACTCGAAATTTGGCACGAGCATTGAATATGTCATAAATAGGAAAAGCTAATCGGTCCCAACTCGATTATTCAATTCTATGCGCAAAAGAATTAGCGTCCAAATTTTACGTACGGAATCGAATTCTCTCGCTTCCCAATGTAATAGAAACTCGAAATTTGACACGAGCATTGATTATGTCATACATAGGAAAAGTTAATGGGTCCCAAATCGATTATTCAATTTTAAGCGCAAAACAATTGGCGTCCAAATTTTACGTACGGAATCGAATTGTCTCGCTTCCCGATGTAATAGAAACTTGAAATTTGGCACGAGCATTGATTATGTCATAAATAGGAAAAGTTAATGGGAAGTTGTTGAGTACACTCCTGGGAAGATTACTGGCATAGTGCATCTATCCTACGATAGGTGGCGCGCGCGAGCGTCGTCGATAGTTATGCCCCCCCAGACAAGGATCGTTTGATTTCCATCTCAAGCACAAAAGCAAAAGGCATTACGAGCAACGGGATGCGTGTTCAACTACAAAATGATGCATCCGCCGAACGTATCACAAGACAATTCCTGGATATTGAGAATGCTGAGGTAAAATAAAAGCTGTGCTGTGATTGGTTGCTATATATTATACCGCTGAGGTAAAATGAATGCTGCGCTGTGATTCGTTGCTATTTTTTATATTGCTGAGGCAGAATAAAAGTTGCGCTGTGATTGGTTGCTATTTCTCTTACTGCTGACGTAACATGAAAGCTGCGCTGTGATTGGTTGTTATATATTATACCGCTGACGTAACATGAAAGCTGCACTGTGATTGGTTGTTATATTTTATACTGCTGAGGTAACATATAAGCTGCCCTGTGATTGGGTGTTATATATTATAAAGCTGAGGTAACATGAAAGCTGCGCTGTGATTGGTTGTTATATATTATACCACTGAGGTAACCTAAAAAAGCTGCGCTGTGATTGGTTGTTATCTAGATATATAAAAACGAATGTATGTCTGTCTGTCTTCGCAGCAACGCGCGACGGGTAAGCTAGTCTATATATATAAAATTGAATGTATGTCTGTCTGCGTGCGTGCGTGTCTGCGTGCGTGTCTGTTTGTCCTTTATGCGCTACTACACCATTCATCCGATCGCCATGAAACTTTGGGAAGTTGTTAAGTACACTCCTGGGAAGATTATAGGCATAGTACAAATATCCTACGATAAATGGCTCGCGAGCGTCGTCGAAAGTTACGCCCCCCCCACGTAGATCGAATAAGTAAGCCACCTGCTATTGTGATGTCATCACTGATGTCATCAACATCGGACGCCCTTGAACATGCCCCAACATGTTCTATAAAGCTGCATTGTGATGTCATTAAGGCTCTATTATGACACGTACAGCTTGGAACCACTAGAGCACGCCAGCCAATTACCATTGGAGTTGGAAGTGGGTAAACAAGTACTAGGATATCTTCCTAAGAAGCCACAGCAGCCGGATAAATTGTATGTTCCACCCAACGGCTATTTTATTCAGCCCGCAAGGGGGAAGCAGCGGCCTACAAAATCTAATTCTCTCATTTCCTGATGTCATAGAGAGATAGATAGATAGATAGATAGATAGATAGATAGATAGATAGATAGATAGATAGATAGACTGTATGCAATAACCCAGATAGATAGATAGATAGATAGATAGATAGATAGATAGATAGATAGATAGATAGATAGATAGATAGACTGTATGCAATGACACGTACAGCTTAAAACCATAAATACTAGAGCACGCCAGCCATTTACAGTCAGTCTCCATTGGAGTTGGAAGTGGGCAAACATGTACTAGGCCAGTGATGGCGAACCTTTTAGGGACCGAGTGCCCAAACTACAACCCAAAACCCACTTATGTATCGCAAAGTGCCAACACGTCAGGGGGCGGGGCTTATCACAACGTATGATTTTACCCCCGTCGTTCTAAAAAGGACAAGGCTGTTTCAGAATAGACCGGGTGCAGATTCTGACTGCTTTTTGGACGCGGAAATACTGCAGAATGTCTTCAGCGGAGATTTCTGTGGAAAATTCTGCAGCATTTCCGCATCTAAAAAGCAGTCAAAATCTGCACCCGGTCTATTCTGAAAGAGCCCTGCCCATTTCTGCCACATGTACACATACCCCAGCGGTAATAGTGACACCTTCACCCCAGCGATAATAGTGACATCCCACAGCAGTAATAATAGTGACACTCCCCCCATTAGTAATAAGAGTGACATACCCCAGCGGTAAACCTCAGTGGTCGCTGCTGCCGTCATCTAGATATATAAAAACGTAGTATGTATGTATGTCTGTCTTTGCAGCAACGCGCGACGGGTACGCTAGTCTATATATATAAAATTGAATGTATGCGTGTCTGTGTGTGTGTGTGTTTGTCCTTTATGCGCTACTACACCATTCATTCGATCGCCATGAAACTTTGGGAAGTTGTTGAGTACACTCCTGGGAAGATTATAGGCATAGTAAAACTATCCTACGATAAATGGCGCGCGCGCGAGCGTCGTCGAAAGTTACAACCCCCCCCACGTAGATCGAATAAGTAAGCCACCTGCTATTGTGATGTCATCACTGATGTCATCAACATCGGACGCCCTTGAACATGCCCCAACATGTTCTATAAAGCTGCATTGTGATGTCATTAAGGCTCTATTATGACACGTACAGCTTGGAACCATAAATACTAGAGCACGCCAGCCATTTACAGTCAGTCTCCATTGGAGTTGGAAGTGGGCAAACAAGTCGTCGAAAATTACGCCCCCTCCCCCACGTAGATCGTTTGATTTCCATCACTGGATGTCTGACAGTTAAAGCTGCATTGTGATGTCATTAAGGCTCTATTATGACACGTACAGAGCCACGTAGATCGTTTGATTTATATCATTGCCACTAATTCTCTCACTTCCCGATGTCGTATAAACATGAAATTTGGCACGAGCATTGATTATGTCATAAATAGGAAAAGCTAGTGGGTCCCAACTAGATTATTCAATTCTAAGCGCCAAAGAATTAGCGTCCAAATTTTACGTACGGAATCTAATTTTCTCGCTTCCCAATGTCATGGAAACTTGAAATTTGGCACAAGCATTGATTATGTCATAAATAGGAAAAGTTAATGAGTCCCAACTCGATTATTCAATTGTAAGCGCCAAAGAATTAGCGTCCAAATTTTACGTACGGAATCTAATTTTCTCGCTTCCCAATGTCATAGAAACTTGAAATTTGGCACGAGCATTGATTATGTCATAAATAGGAAAAGCTAATGGGTCCCAACTCGATTATTCAATTCTATGCACAAAAGAATTGGCGTCCAAATTTTACGTACGGAATGTAATTTTCTCACATAGAAACGTGAAATTTGGCACGGGCATTGAATATGTCATAAATAGAAAACGCTAATGGGTCCCAACTCGATTATTCAATTCTAAGCGCCAAAGAATTAGCGTCCAAATTTTACGTACGGAATCTAATTTTCTCGCTTCCCAATGTCATAGAAACTTGAAATTTGGCACGGGCATTGAATATGTCATAAATAGGAAATGCTAATGGGTCCCAACTCGATTATTCAATTCTATGCGCCAAAGAATTAGCGTCCAAATTTTACGTACGGAATCTAATTTTCTCACATAGAAACTTGAAATTTGGCACGGGCATTGAATATGTCATAAATAGGAAACGCTAATGGGTCCCAACTCGATTATTCAATTCTATGCGCCAAAGAATTAGCGTCCAAATTTTACGTACGGAATGTCATTTTCTCACATAGAAACTTGAAATTTGGCATGGGCATTGATTTTCTCGCTTCCCAATGTCATAGAAACTTGAAATTTGGCACGGGCATTGAATATGTCATAAATAGGAAATGCTAATGGGTCCCAACTCGATTATTCAATTCTATGCGCCAAAGAATTAGCGTCCAAATTTTACGTACGGAATCTAATTTTCTCACATAGAAACTTGAAATTTGGCACGGGCATTGAATATGTCATAAATAGGAAACGCTAATGGGTCCCAACTCGATTATTCGATTCTATGTGCAAAAGAATTAGCGTCCAAATTTTACGTACGGAATCTGATTCTCTCACTTCCTGATATATATAAATGAATGTATGTCTGTCTGTCTGTCCTTTATGCATTACTACACCATTCAGCCAATTGCCATGAGACTTTGGGAAGTTGCTGAGTACACTCCTGGGAAGATTACTGGCATAGTACAACTATCCTACGATAGGTGGCGCGCGTGCGAGCATCGTCGACAGTTATGCCCCCCAGACAAAGATCGTTTGATTTCCATCTCAAGCACGAAAGCAAAAAGGCATTACGAGCAACGGGATGAGTGTTCAACCAGAAAATGATGCATCCGCCGAACGTTTCGCAAGACAATTGCTGGATATTGAGAATGCTGAGGTAAAATGAAAGCTGTGCTGTGATTGGTTGCTATTTCTTATACTGCTGAGGTAACATGAAAGCTGTGCTGTGATTGGTTGTTATATATTATGCTGAGGTTGCATGAAAGCTGTGCTGCGATTCGTTGTTATATATTATACCACTAAGGTAACATGAAAGCTGTGCTGTGATTGGTGGCTACTTCTTATACTACTGAGGTTGCATGAAAGCTGTGCTGCGATTCGTTGTTATATATTATACCACTGAGGTAACATGAAAGCTGCGCTGTGATTGGTTGCTATATATAATACCGCAGAGGTAACATGAAAGCTGCGCTGTGATTGGTTGCTATTTTTTATATTGCTGAGGCAGAATAAAAGTTGCGCTGTGATTGGTTGTTATTTCTCTTACTGCTGAGGTAACATGAAAGCTGCGCTGTGATTGGTTGTTATATTTTATACTGCTAAGGTAACATGAAAGCTGCGCTGTGATTGGTTGTTATAAATTATACCACTGAGGTAACATGAAAGCTGCGCTGTGATTGGTTGTTATCTAGATATATAAAAACGAATGAATGTATGTCTGTCTGTCTTCGCAGCAACGCGCGACGGGTCAGCTAGTTAAACATATAAAAATGCAGTTTCCCTTCGGAAACCACTCACTGAGCTGATTGAACAGGCGATTCTCAATCACATTGCAATACTAGAACTTCTCTATCGTTTCTTTTAATGCCTCAAGCAAGCAAAATTCTTCTAAAGATCATACAAAAAAGCATTGCAACAATTGTTGAACTTGATCTGTCGGACGTTTACTCAGGCTTCCGTAAAGGATGCAGCACCAAAGACTAAATCGCGAACCTGTGCTGGATCATGAAAAAGACCCGGGAGTACCAAAAGGACCGTGTACATGTGTTTCATTGACTACAGCAAAGCTTTCGATTGTGTTGAACATGTCAGACTTTGGAAGTGTCTGAAGCAGATGGACATCATTGAACATATTAAACAGCCTAGAAGTTTGCTTTACAACAACCAAGAAGCAACAGTCAGGACAGCTTATGGGAACACGGATTGGTTTGGAATCGAGAAAGTCATTCCGGCAAGGCTGCATTCTATCACCAGTCCTTTTCAATCTTTATGCAGAAACGATCATGAAGCGATGCAATTTGGACAAATTAGAAATCTGAGTCAAAATTGGTGGAAGAATTGTAAACAACCTCCGATATGCAGATGCCCCAACCCTACTGGCGGAAAGTGAAAGGGACATGGAATACCTTATACAACGAGTGCAAAAGGAAAGTGAATGAATGGGACTGTATCTCAACAGCAAGAAAATGAAAGTCGTGACCACAGCAGGCAATAGTAACTGTACAGTGAACATAAAAATTACCAACGAAGCAGTTGAGTCGGTCCAAGATTTCATCTTTCTTGGATCCAAAACCAATTGCAACAGGCAATCTGTAGAGATTACACTTAGTAGGATTGTAATGCAAGAATGTTAAAGATCTAAAGCATTGCAACAAAACTGGTGAAATGCAATTGTTTTATCTATAATGATGTATGGTTGTGAAAGTTGGATGCTAAGGAAAACAGACAGAAGAAAAATTGACACGTTCAAACTATGGTGCTGGAGGAGAATGCTACGGATACCTTAGACTGCCATGACAACGAACAAAGTAGTGTTAGATCGCGTCAAACCGAAAATATCACTGGAGGGCAAAATCATCAAACAGCAGCTGTTGCAGCCATTCTGAGGTTCCCACCTTGCCTTCAGGCCAGACCAGGGTTTAGCAGCATTCCTACCTCTCCTGGAGCTGAGAGGTGTGGAGTTTGCAAGATTAATGTCGGTCAGCACCTGGTGCTAAGTAGCTCTGCTCCTATTTAAGCAGTGCTAACTGTTACTCCAGTGCTGGTCAATGATTCACTGCAGTTCTATGTTGGACAGCGACGGAGCAACACAGTGTGGTGGAAGCTCTGCTGGATAACCTAACATAGTAACATAGTATGTAAGGCTGAATGAAGACATTGTCCATCTAGACCAGCCCGTCTATCCTACTTTGTTGATCCAGAGGAAGGCAAAAAACCCCAAGGCCAGAAACCAATTAGCCCTTTCGGGGAAAAAAATTCCTTCCCGACTCCCTAATGGCAATCAGACTGTTCCCTGGATCAACCCCTAATAGTTCCTACCTGCCTATATACCCGGATTAACAATTAACCTAAGATTTATATCCTGTAATATCCTTCTTCTCCAGAAAGACATCAAGTCCCCTTTTAAACGCCTCTGTGGATTTTGCCATCACCACTTCCTCCGGTAGAGAGTTCCATAGTCTCACTGCTCTTACAGTAAAGAATCCCCTTCTATGTTGGTGATGAAACCTACTTTCCTCTAATCGTAGCGGATGTCCTCTTGTTACCGTCGTGGTCCTGGGTGTAAACAGATCGCGGGAGAGATCCATGTGTTGTCCCCTCATGTACTTATACATAGTTAATTGGTCCCCTCTTAACCTTCTTTTTTCTAGAGTAAATAGACCCAATTTGGATAGCCTCTCTGGGTATTCCAGTCCCGTCATTCCATGTATTAGTTTAGTTGCCCTTCTTTGAACCCCCTCCAGTACCGCAACATCCCTCCTGAGCACCGGTGTCCAGAATTGTACGCAGTATTACATGTGAGGCCTGACAAGTGCCTTATATAATGGAAGGATGATGTTCTCGTCCTTCGCCCCTATACCTCTTTTAATGCACCCCAAGACTTTATTTGCCTTTGCAGCAGCTGACTGGCATTGGTTACTCCAGTTTAGTCTATTATCCACTAATACCCCCAGATCCTTTTCCATATCACTTTTCCCTAGTGGTACCCCAATAAGTGAATATTGGTGACATCCGTTTCTCCTGCCCATGTACATAGTCTTACATTTTTCAACATTGAACTTCATTTGCCATTTTTCTGCCCAAGCCCCCAGCTTGTCCAGGTCCGTTTGCAGCCGCACATTGTCCTCCGTTGTATTAATTATCTATATATATAAAATTGAATGTATGTCTGTCTGCGTGCGTGCGTGTCTGCGTGCGTGTCTGTTTGTCCTTTATGCGCTACTACACCATTCATCCGATCGCCATGAAACTTTGGGAAGTTGTTAAGTACACTCCTGGGAAGATTATAGGCATAGTACAAATATCCTACGATAAATGGCTCGCGAGCGTCGTCGAAAGTTACGCCCCCCCCACGTAGATCGAATAAGTAAGCCACCTGCTATTGTGATGTCATCACTGATGTCATCAACATCGGACGCCCTTGAACATGCCCCAACATGTTCTATAAAGCTGCATTGTGATGTCATTAAGGCTCTATTATGACACGTACAGCTTGGAACCACTAGAGCACGCCAGCCAATTACCATTGGAGTTGGAAGTGGGTAAACAAGTACTAGGATATCTTCCTAAGAAGCCACAGCAGCCGGATAAATTGTATGTTCCACCCAACGGCTATTTTATTCAGCCCGCAAGGGGGAAGCAGCGGCCTACAAAATCTAATTCTCTCATTTCCTGATGTCATAGATAGATAGATAGATAGATAGATAGATAGATAGATAGACTGTATGCAATAACCCAGATAGATAGATAGATAGATAGATAGATAGATAGATAGACTGTATGCAATGACACGTACAGCTTAAAACCATTAATACTAGAGCACGCCAGCCATTTACAGTCAGTCTCCATTGGAGTTGGAAGTGGGCAAACATGTACTAGGCCAGTGATGGCGAACCTTTTAGGGACCGAGTGCCCAAACTACAACCCAAAACCCACTTATGTATCGCAAAGTGCCAACACGTCAGGGGGCGGGGCTTATCACAACGTATGATTTTACCCCCGTCGTTCTAAAAAGGACAAGGCTGTTTCAGAATAGACCGGGTGCAGATTCTGACTGCTTTTTGGACGCGGAAATACTGCAGAATGTCTTCAGCGGAGATTTCTGTGGAAAATTCTGCAGCATTTCCGCATCTAAAAAGCAGTCAAAATCTGCACCCGGTCTATTCTGAAAGAGCCCTGCCCATTTCTGCCACATGTACACATACCCCAGCGGTAATAGTGACACCTTCACCCCAGCGATAATAGTGACATCCCACAGCAGTAATAATAGTGACACTCCCCCCATTAGTAATAAGAGTGACATACCCCAGCGGTAAACCTCAGTGGTCGCTGCTGCCGTCATCTAGATATATAAAAACGTAGTATGTATGTATGTCTGTCTTCGCAGCAACGCGCGACGGGTACGCTAGTATTGTATAATTTTGTGTCATCTGCAAATATTGATATTTTGCTGTGCAGCCCCTCTACCAGGTCATTGATAAATATGTTGAACAGAGTGGGGCCCAAAACTGAACCCTGTGGCACCCCACTAGCGACTATGGTCCAATCAGAGTACGCACCATTTATTACCACCCTCTGCTTTCTATCATTGAGCCAATTTTCTACCCACTTACACACGTTTTCGCCCAGTCCGAGCTGCCTCATTTTGTATATTAGCCTATTATGTGGCACGGTGTCAAAGGCTTTAGAGAAGTCCAGATATACAAGATCAATAGATTCTCCCTGGTCCAGCTTAGAGCTTACTTCATCGTAGAAACTGATCAGATTTGTCTGACATGAGCGACCCTTCATGAATCCATGCTGGTGAGGAGTTATTCCCTTGTTTTCCTTGAGGTGCTCATCGATGGCGTCTCTCAGAATCCCCTCGAAAATTTTTCCCGTTACTGAAGTGAGACTTACTGGCCTGTAGTTTCCAGGCTCACTTTTGCTCCCTTTTTTGTAAATTGGAACCACGTTGGCAATGCGCCAATCCAATGGTACTATACCAGTCTTGATAGTGTCTAGAAATATTAGGTATAGCGGCCTAGCTATCTCGTCACTTAGTTCCCTTAGTATCCTTGGGTGTAATCCATCTGGGCTCGGCGATTTATCAATTTTAGTTTTCTTTAGACGCTTCCGCACCTCCTCCTGTGTTAGGTATGAGATGTTTTGTGAGGGGTTCGTTTTATTCCCCTGTATCTCGTGTGGTATTTCCTTTTCTTTTGTGAATACACTTGAGAAGAAACTGCTTAGTAGATTTGCTTTCCTTTCGTCATCATCAATGATTTCTCCTGCATTGTTTTTTAACGGGCCATCGCTCTGCCTGCAAATCCTTTTGCTGTTAATGTAGTTGAAAAATAGCTTCGGGTTGTTTTTGCTCTCTTTGGCGATCCGTCTTTCTGCTTCCTCCTTGGCAGTTTTGATCGTATCTTTGCATATTTTGTTTTTTTCCCTGTACGATTTTAGCGCTTCTTCGCTGCCATCTTGCTTTAGTAGTTTGAACGCTTTCTTTTTTTCGTTTATTGCCCCTCTTACCGTCTTGTCGAGCCACATTGGTTTCCTTTTAGTTGAGTTCCTTTTATTTTTAAAGGGAAAGAACTGCTCACATGAGGCGATTAGGATCCTTTTGAACTTTTCCCATTTTTCCTCCGTACTGATATTTTTGAGGATGTTGTCCCAATTAATGTTACCGATAGTAGTTCTAAGCTCATCAAATTTTGCTTTACTAAAGTTTAGTTTCTTTGTCGCTCCCTGATAAGGCTTCCTATAGATTGACAGCTGGAAGTTGATTATATTGTGGTCACTGTTCCCCAGGTGCCCCTCAACCTGTACCCCCTTTATTCGGTCCGGTTTGTTAGTTAGTACTAGGTCCAGAATGGCCCTCCCTCTAGTTGGTTCCTGCACAAGTTGGTTCAGGTAATTGTCTTTAATTACTCTCAAGAATTTGTCACCCCTGTGAGATTTGCAGTTTTCCTTCTCCCATGTTATATCTGGATAATTAAAGTCCCCCATGATAATTACTTCATTGCGGTTTGACACCTCTTCTATCTGCCTTAGTAGTAAGTTTTCAGTTTCTTCTGTTGCTTTTGGTGGTCTATAGAAGACCCCTATCAGGATTTTGTTATTTTTTCCTCCCTGTATTTCAACCCACAGAGATTCCACCTGTTCGTCTCCTACCCCTATATCCTCCCGTAGCCTCGGCTTCAAGTTCGATTTGACGTACAGACATACCCCTCCCCCTTTCTGGTTCCTTCGGTCTCTTCTGAAGAGATTGTACCCCTGCAAGTTCACCGCCCAATCGCACTTATCGTCAAGCCATGTTTCCGTTATTCCGACTATATCATAGTTTTCATCAGTCATTCTCGCTTCAAGCTCACCCACTTTACCAATCAGACTCCTTGCATTCGTGGTCATACAATTTATATCATTTTTTTTGTTTTTTAAATTTGTTTTGTTTCTATTCGTACTTATGTCTGATCTATCAATTCTAACTGTACTATCCCCACCCCCTGCTCGACCCCCATTCCCTTTGCTTGGACCCGAATCTATAGTTACACTGGCTACCCCACTATTTCTCATTTTACCCTCCCCCCCAGTCCCTAGTTTAAACACTCCTCCAGCCTTCTAGCCATCTTATCCCCCAGCACAGCTGCACCCTCCCCATTAAGATGCAGCCCGTCCCTACGGTAGAGCCTGTAGCCGACCGCAAAGTCAGCCCAGTTCTCCAGGAACCCAAATCCCTCCTTCTTACACCAACTCCGGAGCCACTTGTTTACCTCCCTAAGATCCTGCTGCCTTTCTAGTGTGGCTTTAGGTACAGGTAGTATTTCCGAGAAAACTACCCTGGAGGTCCGCGCCCTGAGCTTGGACCCTAGGTCCCTGAAATCATTTTTGAGGGCCCTCCATTGACCTCTAACTCGTTCATTGGTGCCAACGTGCACCATGACCGCTGGATCCTCACCAGCCCCTCCCAGTAATCTATCAATCCGATCCGCGATGTGTCGAACTCGAGCGCCAGGAAGACAACACACCGTTCGACGATCCCGGTCTTTATGGCAGATTGCCCTCTCTGTCCCCCTAATAATTGAGTCCCCCACCACTAGAACCTGTCTCGCCTGCCCTGCTCTCCCCGTCCCCGTCTCACTGGAGCAGTCATCCCCCTGGCGTTCAGAGGGCATGTCGTGCTGCAGCGGTGCTGGCTCTGTAATGGCATCGCCCTCATCTGCCAACGTTGCAGACATGTTGGGTTGTGCCAGTTCAGGACCAGCCTCCCTGGATCTATTCCCTCTACGCCTCCTTCTATCTGACACCCAGCTGACTGCCTGCTCCGCCTGCTCTTCCGTACTACCATCCGCCCCCGCCTCTACCCCAGTGAGTGTCTGCTCAGTGAGCAGCAAACTCCTTTCCATGTTGTCAATGGCTCTCAGTGTTGCCAGTTGCTCATTTAGATCCAGAATTTGGGCTTCTAAATGTGCGACGTGCACGCATCTTGCGCAACAGTATGCACCCTCGATCGGCTGATCAAGGACCGCATACATTGCACAAGTAGCACACTGGATGACATTGCCAGGCATGGAGCTCATCCTAATGGGGATCTACAATTTACTTGTGGAAGTAGTGAAGATAGACTTGTTCACACTCCGCTCACGCGCTGCTGCAACCGCTCAACCGCTGACCCGCTGCTGCAACCGCTCACACCCTGCTATAACCGCTGACCCGCTGCTGCAACCGCTCACACTCCGCTCACCCGCTGCTTCAACCGCTGACCCGCTGCTGCAACCCCTCACCCGCTGCTGCGACCCCTCACCCGCTGCTGCGACCCCTCACCCGCTGCTGCGACCGCTCACCCGCTGCTGCGACCGCTCACCCGCTGCTGCGACTGCTCAACTGCTCACACGCTGCTGCAACCGCTCACTCGCTGCTGCCTCTGTGCAACCACTCACACGCTGCCGCTCTCGCGCAAACGCTTACCCGCTGACACGCGCTCACAAAATTTTTTATTTTTTTTTATTTATCCCCTCACAAACACTTAGACCCCCAGACACACACACACACAGAAGACACAATAAACCAGATACACAAAAGACACACAGCTCACAAACACACACAGAGGTAGAGGTAGATACTTATCAGCTCACTCTGCCCTCCTGTCTCAGCTGCTCCGTTCTGGTCCCCTCCGCTGCTGCCGATCCCCTCCGCTGCTGCCCCCGCACCTGCTTCGGCTCCGGCGGCCGCTCACTCCACCTGTCACTCTGCCCTCCTGCTGCTGCTCCGAGACCCGCTCCGCTCTGCTTCTGCACTCCTCCTGCCGGCTCCTGTCACCTTCGGGCGCCGGTATCGGCTCCTCCGCTGGTCCGATGTCTCCCTCAGACCCCCCGCTCGTGCCTCTGCCTCGGCGCGCTGCTACTGGCGTCTGACGTCACTTCCGGTATCAAGGAGTATCAAGGAGTTCTTTGCTGTTTGGTTTGGTTTTGTTCTCCTTTTGTTTTGCGCTAGTACTCCCAGTTAGGGACTGGTCAGTGGCCCAGGTTCGAGTGCAGGCTCGCACTTATCAGCGCGGTCGGTCTGCCGAGTAGGCAGGGTCCCCCTCCCGGGTTAGGGGACAATAGGGAGAGCATTCCCCTTTAGTTTTTTGTTTCCTTTTGCACAGTTGTGCCTTTGATTTATGTTATTGAGGTTGCACGTTCTAAGGACGCAACAGCAGCTCTCTTTTTCTGGACACGTAATGTGCACTAACTCACTGGAAACAGTACTGATGCTTGGCAAGGTCAGTGGAAAAGAAGATCAGTACAACAAAGAACAAGATGGCTAGATACAATCAAGGCCACCACGAACATGTCAATCACGGAACTGAAAGAAGCGGTGAAAGACAAGAATGCCACGTTGATCCATAAAATTAATGAAGGTCCGTTACAACTGAACGGATAATCATTAATACATGAGTGCTACAGATCACATTACAGTCATATGTCATCAGTATTTGATCTGTATTTGCCTCTATATTTCCTGTCAATGGTTTTATTTTTTACTGGGCAAATACTGATTTTTACATGTTCAATAGAAAATAATGCCAATAAGGAAGCAAAAATAGACAAAAAACGTTTATGCTGCGTTTAAAAAGAAAAAACGGCCTTCAAAAATATGACCATGTGAATAAATAGATACATTTACATTACCTTTATTATATTGTCCACAAAGCATGGACCAAATAAGGAGTTAAAATACACTTGTCTGAAAACTGGCTAAGGCATTTAATTTGAAATCTATTCATAAAAAGTTTCAAAAAGTTAGTACAGACACTTAAGAAAAATAAGGACCAGGGGTGGTTTGATTGTCGTTCCTGGTTCAGTGCATCTTGGCTTTGTCTACTTTTTGGTATACTTCGTGGTGTAGTTGTAAGTTGTATACTTCTTTGCTGTTCCATTCAGTGCATACCTACTCTAGTGGGTTTTATATAATAATAATTGGTTCATGGGTCCACGAATCCACAAATTCACAACTTATGTGATTAAAAGGAATCAAACCCAGATATGATTAAATAGTTGCATCATTTTTCCTCATGCTATATCTATCCCGGTACACATGAGTCTCCAACCTTCAGACCCAGGGTTAGAATAGAGCCCTTAAGGATGGGCTGGAGCCACTCTATGTGGGTGTAACCAGAGGACTATTGATAGTTCTTAGCAAAGTCCATCTTCCTAGTTAGGTAGGGCAACACTTTCCCTAGTGGTTAGCTCAAGTTTCAGGGATGAGAATGGAAATCATGTGTCGGGGCTATGTAGCATGAGGAAACAGTCGCAAAAGGAGGGATTTGTGGTGGAAACTATTAGATTTCATTTTATGTCTAGTAACCTGCTCTTCTTACAGCTATTCACTGTCTTTGTTTAGCTCTTATTACTGTTCTGCTATAAGAATGCAAGGCTGTCTTCAAGGCCATTTCAGAGAAATCTAATGAGACTTCCTTCCAACTGGCTGGAGAGAAGTCCTGCCTCTAACTAAGACATCACTGTTGTGTTGAACTTCAATAACCAATGATAATAAATAGAGATGAGCGAGCACCAAAATGCTCGGGTGCTCGTTACTCGAGATGAAATTTTCACAATGCTCGAGGGTTCGTTTCAAGTAACAAACCCCATTGAAGTCAATGGGCGACTTGAGCATTTTTGTATATCGCCGATGCTCGCTAAGGTTTTCATTTGTGAAAATCTGTGCAATTCAAGAAAGTGATGGGAACAACACAGCAACGGATAGGGCAGGCGAGGGGCTACATGTTGGGCTGCATCTCAAGTTCCCAGGTCCAACTATTAAGCCACAATAGCGGCAAGAGTGCCCCCCCCCCAACAATTTTTACTTCTGGAAAAACCTCATTAGCAAGGCATACCTTAGCTAAGCACCACACTACCTCCAACAAAGCACAATCACTGCCTGCATGACACTCCGCTGCCACTTCTCCTGGGTTACATGCTGCCCAATCCCCCCGCAAGACCAGTGTCCACAGCGCACACCAAAGTGTCCCTGCGCAGCCTTCAGCTGCCCTCATGCCACACGCTGGCCTCATAGCCACACCACCCTCATGTCTATTTATAAGTGCGTCTGCCATGAGGAGGAAACGCAGGCACACACTGCAGAGGGTTGGCATGGCCAGGCAGCGACCCTCTTTAAAAGGGGTGGGGCGATAGCCCATAATGCTGTACAGAAGCAATGAGAAATCCAATACTGTGCCACCTCCATCAGGAGCTGCACACGTGGGCATAGCAATGGGGAACCCATGTGCCACACACTATTCATTCTGTCAAGGTGTCTGCATGCCCCAGTCAGACCGGGGATTTTTATAAATAGTCACAGGCAGGTACAACTCCGCAATGGGAATTCCGTGTGCACCCACAGCATGGGTGGCTCCCTGGAACCCACCGGCTGTACATAAATGTATCCATTGCAGTGCCCAGCACAGCTGAGGTAACATCAGCTTTAATGCAGGTGGGCTTCGGCCCACACTGCATGCCCCAGTCAGACTGGGGTTCTTTAGAAGTGGACACATGCAGTTACAACTCCGTGTGGACCGACAGCATGGGTGGCTCCCTGGAACCCACCGGCGGTACATAAATATATCCCATTGCAGTGCCCAGCACAGCTGAGGTATCGTTAAGTTTAATGCAGGTGGGCTTCGGCCCACACTGCATGCCCCAGTCAGACTGGGGTTCTTTAGAAGTGGACACATGCAGTTACAACTCCGTGTGGACCGACAGCATGGGTGGGTCCCAGGAAGCCACCGGCGGTACATAAATATATCCCATTGCAGTGCCCAGCACAGCTGAGGTAACGTCAGCTTTAATGCAGGTGGGCTTCGGCCCACACTGCATGCCCCAGTCAGACTGGGGTTCTTTAGAAGTGGACACATGCAGTTACAACTCCGTGTGGACCGACAGCATGGGTGGCTCCCTGGAACCCACCGGCGGTACATAAATATATCCCATTGCAGTGCCCAGCACAGCTGAGGTAACGTTAGCTTTAATGCAGGTGGGCTAAAAATTACTAGGATTATAATGTAGGCGAGGGCCCAAAAAAATTGGTGTACCAACAGTACAAATATACCTCAGAAAAATTGCCTATGCCCAACCAAGAGGGCAGGTGAAACCCATTAATCGCTTTGGTTAATGTGGCTTAATTTGTAACTAGGCCTGTAGGCAGCCCAGTTAAAATAAAAATTGGTTCAGGTGCAAGTTTCAACGCTTTATTGAATTGAGAATTGAAACGTATAAACATTCTTTACAAAAGTTATATGACTGAGCCTTGTGGGCCTAAGAAAAATTGCCCGTTCGGCGTGATTACATGAGGTTTCAGGAGGAGGAGCAGGAGGAGGAGGATGAATATAATACACAGATTGATGAAGCTAAAAGGTCCCCATTTTTTATGGTGATAGAGAACGATGCTTCCATCCGTGGGTGCAGCCTACGTATTGTTTAGATATCGCTGCTGTCCGCTGGTGGAGAAGAGAACTCTGGGGAAATCCAGACTTTGTTCATCTTTATGATTGTAAGCCTGTCGGCACTGTCGGTTGACAGGCAGGTACGCTTATCCGTGATGATTCCCCCAGCCGCACTAAACACCCTCTCTGACAAGACGCTAGCCACAGGACAAAAAAGCACCTCCAGGGCATACAGCACGAGTTCAGGCCACGTGTCCAGCTTCGACACCCAGTAGTTGTAGGGGGCAGAGGCGTCACGGAGGACGGTCGTGCGATCGGCTACGTACTCCCTCACCACCTTTTTACAGTGCTCCCGCCGACTCAGCCTTGACTGGGGAGCGGTGACACAGTCTTGCTGGGGAGCCATAAAGCTGTCAAAGGCCTTGGATAGTGTTCCCCTGCCTGTGCTGTACATGCTGCCTGATCTCCGTGCCTCCCCTGCTACCTGGCCCTCGGAACTGCGCCTTCTGCCACTAGCGCTGTCGGATGGGAATTTTACCATCAGTTTGTCCGCCAGGGTCCTGTGGTATAGCATCACTCTCGAACCTCTTTCCTCTTCGGGTATGAGAGTGGAAAGGTTCTCCTTATACCGTGGGTCGAGCTACACCCAGTAATCCGTAGTGGCCAGAATGCGTGTAACGCGAGGGTCACGAGAAAGGCATCCTAACATGAAGTCAGCCATGTGTGCCAGGGTACCTGTACGCAACACATGGCTGTCCTCACTAGGAAGATCACTTTTTAGGATCCTCCTCCTCCTCCTCCTCAGGCCATACACGCTGAAAGGATGACAGGCAAGCAGCATGGGTACCCTCAGCAGTGGGCCAAGCTGTCTCTTCCCCCTCCTCCTCCTCAACGCGCTGAGATATAGACATGAGGGTGCTCTGACTATCCAGCGACATACTGTCTTCCCCCGCCTCCGTTTCCGAGCGCAAAGCGTCTGCCTTTATGCTTTGCAGGGAACTTCTCAAGAGGCATAGCAGAGGAATGGTGACGCTAATGATTGCAGCATCGCCGCTCACCATCTGGGTAGACTCCTCAAAGTTTCCAAGGACCTGGCAGATGTCTGCCAACCAGGCCCACTCTTCTGTAAAGAATTGAGGAGGCTGACACCCACTACGCCGCCCATGTTGGAGTTGGTATTCCACTATAGCTCTACGCTGCTCATAGAGCCTGGCCAACATGTGGAGCGTAGAGTTCCACCGTGTGGGCACGTCGCACAGCAGTCGGTGCACTGGCAGATTAAACCGATGTTGCAGGGTGGCAGCGTCCGTATTGGACTTGCGGAAATGTGCGCTGAGCCGGCGCACCTTTCTGAGCAGGTCTGACAAGCGTGGGTAGCTTTTCAGAAAGCACTGAACCACCAAATTAAAGACGTGGGCCAGGCATGGCACATGCGTGAGGCTGCCGAGCTGCAGAGTCGCCACCAGGTTACGGCCGTTGTCACACACGACCATGCCCGGTTGGAGGCTCAGCGGCGAAAGCCAGCGGTCGGTCTGCTCTGTCAGACCCTGCAGCAGTTCGTGGGCCGTGTGCCTCTTCTCTCCTAAGCTGAGTAGTTTCAGCATGGCCTGCTGACGCTTGGCCACCGCTGTGCTGCCACGCCGCGCGACACCGACTGCTGGTGACATGCTGCTGCTGACACATCTTGATTGCAAGACAGAGGTTGCATAGGAGGAGGAGGAGGGTGGTTTAGTGGAGGAAGCATACACCGCCGCAGATACCAGCACCGAGCTGGGGCCCGCAATTCTGGGGGTGGGTAGGACGTGAGCGGTCCCAGGCTCTGACTCGGTCCCAGCCTCCACTAAATTCACCCAATGTGCCGTCAGGGAGATATAGTGGCCCTGCCCGCCTGTGCTTGTCCACGTGTCCGTTGTTAAGTGGACCTTGGCAGTAACCGCGTTGGTGAGGGCGCGTACAATGTTGCGGGAGACGTGGTCATGCAGGGCTGGGACGGCACATCGGGAAAAGTAGTGGCGACTGGGAACCGAGTAGTGCGGGGCCGCCACCGCCATCATGTTTTTGAAAGCCTCCGTTTCCACAAGCCTATACGGCAGCATCTCCAGGCTGATCAATTTGGCTATGTGCATGTTTAACGCTTGAGCGTGCGGGTGCGTGGCTGCGTACTTGCGCTTGCGCTCAAACACTTGCACTAGCAACGGCTGGACAGTGCGCTGAGAGACATTGCTGGATGGGGCCGAGGACAGCAGAGGTGAGGGTGTGGGTGCAGCCGGGAGACGGTAGTGCCTGTGTCCTGAGAGGGGGGTTGGATCTCAGTGGCAGGTTGGGGCACAGGGGGAGAGGCAGTGGTGCAAACCGGAGGCGGTGAACGTCCTTCGTCCCACCTTGTGGGGTGCTTGGCCATCATATGTCTGTGCATGCTGGTGGTGGTGAGGCTGGTGGTGGTGGCTCCACGGCTGATCTTGGTGCGACAAACCTTGCACACCACAGTTCGTCGGTCGTCTGCACTCTTAGTGAAAAACTGCCACACCTTTGAGCACCTCGGCCTCTGCAGGGTGGCATGGCGCGAGGGGGCGCTTTGGGAAACAGTTGGTGGACTATTCGGTCTGGCCCTGCCTCTACCCCTGGCCACCGCACTGCCTCTTCCAACCTGCCCTGCTGCTGCACTTGCCTCCCCCTCTGAAGACCTGTCCTCAGTAGGCTTAGCAAACCAGGTGGGGTCAGTCACCTCATCGTCCAGTTGCTCTTCCTCCGAATCCTCTGTGTGCTCCTCCCTCGGACTTACTGCAATTACTACTACCTGAGTGATAGACAACTGTGTCTCATCGTCATCGTCCTCCTCACCCACTGAAAGCTCTTGAGACAGTTGCCGGAAGTCCCCAGCCTCATCCCCCGGACCCCGGGAACTTTCCAAAGGTTGAGCATCGGTCACGACAAACTACTCCGGTGGGAGAGGAACGATTGCTGCCCATTCTGGGCAGGGGCCCGAGAACAGTTCCTGGGAGTCTGCCTGCTCCTCAGAATGTGTCATTGTAATGGAGTGAGGAGGCTGGGAGGAAGGAGGAGCAGCAGCCAGAGGATTCAGAGTTGCAGCAGTGGACGGCGTAGAACTCTGGGTGGTCGATAGATTGCTGGATGCACTTTCTGCCATCCACGACAGGACCTGCTCACGCTGCTCATTTTCTAATAAAGGTCTACCGCGTGGACCCATTAATTGTGAGAGGATTCTGGGAACGCCAGAAACGTGCCTCTCTCCTAATCCCGCAGCAGTCGGCTGCGATACACCTGGATCAGGAGCTCGGCCTGTGGCCACACCCTGACTTGGGCCTCCGCGTCCTCGCCCGCGTCCACGTCCTCTAGGCCTACCCCTCAGCATGGTGTATTACGAGTAGAGCAGAAACAGAGCGCTGTAATTAAATGTGCCGCTTATTGGCCTGTGGTTGGAGGCTGACTTCCCTTGCGGAACGCACAGCAGAGGCAGGAAACAATTTTGCGCACGCCTGTAGTGAGACGTAGGTGCGTATGACTGAGCTAGTGGAATTCACAGCGCAGAAGCGGTCAAGTGGCCAAAGGCCGGTAGTAGGCCTTAAGTATTTTGCTTCTATTTTTATAAATGCTGAGCTGATACAGCAGACAGATACTGTAGGCAGCGTATAATATTATGTATACTGTTTCCCTCTGCCGGGATGACGGCGGTGATGTAACGGAGACAGCAGAGCCAGGAAACAATTTTACGCAAGCCTGCTGTAACGCTTAGCTGCGTATTAATTAGGACTACTACCCCCAGCAGACACGCAGTAAACTGTACACGGTCACAGGCAGCCCAAATATAGTATTTTTCCCCAATTTTTTTGAAAAAGCCCACTGCCTATATAGCCTGTATATCTCTTTCCCTGCCTCACCAGTACTGGCCCTATACTCTGTACAATGACTGCAGACTGAGGACGCAATGCTCTGCACGCCCGATATACAAAAAAAAATTGTGCAACACTGCTAAAAGCAGCCTCAACAGTACTGCACACCGTCAGATGTGGCCCTAAGAAGGACCGTTGGGGTTCTTCAAGCCTAAAATAACTCCTAACGCTCTCCCTATAGCAGCATCAGCATCAGCAGCACTGTCCCTGATCTCTGTCAGAATGCATCTGTGGCGAGCCGCGGGCGGGGCAGATTTTAATACTCGGGTGTCACCTGATCTCCCCAGCCACTCACTGCAGGGGGGTGGTATAGGGCTGGAACATCACAGGAGGAAGTTGTAATGCCTTCCATGTCTTTCTATTGGCCAGAAAAGCGCGCAAATGTCTCAGAGATGAAAGTGAAAGTAACTCGAACATCGCGTGGTGCTCGCCTCTAGTAACGAGCATCTCGAACACGCTAATACTCGAACGAGCATCAAGCTCGGACGAGTATGCTCGCTCATCTCTAATAATAAATGAATTATAATAAGTTAGAATTCTTACAAGTGAGGCGTGTTTTAGCCTTGTTTCAAATGTCTTTGTATATAAACTTCTGCTTGTTAATTATTAAATTATATGTCCTTCAATCACATCCAATGCTCGTGTTATATATAAGCTTCCTCGATGCTCAACTGAATTTGGAAACCTGAAAGCATGCCAAATAGCGATATTTGCGCTAACACAGATAAAGTCAGAAAGTGAAGCCATCGGACGCTCTGGTTGGCTGTGACGTCCTTCTGCCTGCTGGCGGCTTCTGTTAGGTTGATAATAAATAGTTCACACAAGCAAATGACAGAGTTCGCCCACATAATATCGTTCAGTTGTTTACATTCACTGTACCAGTAGATGACATGATAGCTGTTCACAAGCAATGACGTATGAACGATTATTTATATGCCCGTATCAAATGAAGGACGAGAAGCGAATGAATTCTCGCTTGTCGCTGGCAGTGTTTACACGGAACAATTATCATTAAAAATCTGATTTTATAATAATCGTTCCGTGTAATTGTCTTACTGATGGAATAGTAAACGAACTGATTTCATATTTAACCTCTCGTCTTATAACTAACAAGCTGATGAAAAACAAAGGATGGACTCTGGTTGCTAATGGCAACGGCTCCAGCTTGTGTTTTTTTAAATACTCATGAAAACAAGAGATAAGACAGAAAACACCCCATCTGACTACTGTGTACAGTCTGTGCCGTTCCCCCAGTCACATATTTGGTATTTCAGCCGCACTTAAGCGGCGCTGCTGATTAGAGCCACCTGATTGGCTCTTCGGCACCACGTGACTACACTGCGTGCACGCGGATTGCCTTAAGCAGCCGTGCATTACACACTACACTTAAGCAGCTGTGCACTACACACTACACTTAAGCAGCCGTGCACGATCAGCCGTGCTAACCCTAACCCTAACCTTAAACCCTACCCCCCCCCCCCCGGGTCTCGTGAAGTAGCACTCGTGCACATCTGCAAAGGGGGGTCTGTGCACAGTTGCTTAAGTGTAGTGTGTAGTGCACGGCTGCTTAAGGCAATCCACTCAGTGTAGTCACGTGGTGCCGAAGAGCCAATTAGGTGGCTCTAATCAGCAGCGCTGCTTAAGTGCGGCTGAAATACCTAATATGCCTTCAGAGCGTGTCTCTGCTAGTCACCTGTCCTTGTGACGTCATACCTCCTTTTACCCACGCTCTGTACCCGCCCCCGGATGAGGAAGCCCCGGGTCTGCTCCTGCCTCCTCCCGTCTGCCATGCTGCTGTCCGCTGCTGCTTTGGCAAGGTCACCCACGTGCGGCCCCCTGCTATTCAGTGCTCCCATGGACGGCAGGTAAGCGGGGCTGCACCGTGTGTCCCACTTAAGACAACAGCCCCAAGAGGCTGAGCTCAGGCCTGGCTAGTATGTCCTATCAGATGTAGCAGAGCTGAGGCTGACATTGTGTACTAAGGGTTCATGCACACAAGTGTAAACATCCTGCGCGTTACTCAGTGGATAGAGCCCGTTGACGGCAGTGTGTTTGTGCACAGCTACGGATTTCTCATGCAACTTTTGGTCGCAATAAACATAAAGCATAGTATGTCCCAACTTGTGTATTACGCATCATAACAGCCCGTTGTAATCTATGTGCTTGCATAAATAGGAAACCTGCAGGTTTGCTGCATATTTACAGATAAAATTAATTAATTTATTTTTTATGCATGTAAATATGGTGGGTGAAATATGTGGGTGTCAAGCGTTGTGTTTTGACCTAACGGAGGTGTGAGCGGCCTCACCCGAACTGACCCTAACGCAGGTGTGTGAGCGGCCTCACCCGAACTGACCCTAACGCAGGTGTGTGAGCGGCCTCACCCGAACTGACCCTAACGCAGGTGTGTGAGCGGCCTCACCCGAACTGACCCTAACGCAGGTGTGTGAGCGGCCTCACCCGAACTGACCCTAACGCAGGTGTGTGAGCGGCCTCACCCGAACTGACCCTAACGCAGGTGTGTGAGCGGCCTCACCCGAACTGACCCTAACGCAGGTGTGTGAGCGGCCTCACCCGAACTGACCCTAACGCAGGTGTGTGAGCGGCCTCACTATACAATACTTTGTTTACTTTTTTATTATACAAATGTATGTATGTTGCATGAGTGACCTATTATTTTTTTTCTTAATTTCCTCACACCACACCATGTTCTATCTTTTGACTTTTCCTCGGAACGCCTCGCCCCTTGTTTTCAATGGGACCTTAAAAGCTATCATGTGCCGTGCAATGTGATGTTTCCTTTTGAAATCAATCACTTGCGCTCCGTTGATGCGGGTGAAACGTGCCCGAGGATCTCAATTCCACAGAAGTGATGTGATGCGTTTTGAATTTTTAAAAAAGCCTCGCTTCAACATGACAAGCGCATGTTGGCAAGCGCAATATTGGGCTGAGTTTCTCAGCCCAATCTCGTGCTCGCCCGTGTGAAGGTAGCATCAGTATGTAATGTATGAGGTGTAAAATCTCCTCTAGGGTGCGTTCACACATCACTGGTTTGACGCAGATTTCACTCCTTCAATTTTAATTCAATTGACATTAATTGCTACAGATCTGCAGCAAACCAGCGACTTGTGAATGCAGCCTTACGTTCCGCTCTCTAGCAGTGGGGGTGTCCGTGGCTGGGAATCGTGTTTAATAAATATATATATATTATACACAGCACTAGACAATAAATTAATAGACCAGTAAAATATCACTAAATATTGACATCACAACTCCAGTGCGACTTGCAGAAGCTGCACCTATAGGATAGCTTACATATTTTATAATTTGTGATATTTTTACATTTTCCAGTTTTACAATTTATAGATTTTTGTATTTTTACACTTGTTATAGTTTCATTTAATGGAAACAAGGAGAAGTGTTTTCCTCTTTTATAGGCAGTGAGCATCCTTTTGCTTGTGAGACCGCATACAAGTTGACACCATGACTTCCATCTGGGCAGCTCGGACAGGGTTATACATCATCCGCTGTGGACCCCAAGCTGGGACACCGGTGTGTTCTTTGTCAAGGCAGACGCATAATTGTTCCGTACCAACTCATCATGGCACCCTACAGCGGGATCCGTCCTCCAGGATGGCGGCTGCAACACCACATAGACAAAAGCCTCAATGGTCGGAGAGCGTGACGGAGAGCAGCGCAGAACTGAAGATGGTGGAATCGTTCAAGCGCTCCAGAAGGTTCATAACAGATCCAGGTCTTATAAACTCTGTTCAGAAATGCCTTGCACCCTGGGGATGTAGTAGAACACGACCAGTCATTATGGAGTGTAATCCAGGTACGTGTCCTTTACTCATATAGCCGTTCATGCATTTGCTGAATGTCACTCAGTAGCCTGTCCTTGTTCCATCAGTGGTTTATGGTGAGTCTGTCACAGATCAACTAGAAATTCTTTTAAGTACTGATGGTCAGACCCTAAACTAAAACAGTGTTCACCTGGGACGGCCAGTGGCTGGGAGATTCTGCTCATAACACGGCCCT
Source organism: Eleutherodactylus coqui (assembly GCF_035609145.1). NCBI lineage: Eukaryota > Metazoa > Chordata > Amphibia > Anura > Eleutherodactylidae > Eleutherodactylus > Eleutherodactylus coqui. Next base: position 118,371,308 of record NC_089839.1, on the reverse strand, counting down.
TTTACCGTCAAAATCTTCTTGTCGTTGGCCGTCAGGTGGGTAGGGTTTCAGCCACACGCGATTTACCACATTGTGGAACACTAGCCTCACTATGTAGTTGACATGATGAGGGTTGGGTTTCCAGTAAAAACTGTATTGCCAAGAACGTCTCAAAACCGCAGTAAGAGGTGCGCGGTCCTGCAGGATGGTAACTGGCTATGATGGGGTTGCATTCTGCATGCGAGAGGCCCACAGCGGATTCCGTCTGTGAGCCCGGCTGGTGACTCCACGTACGTCCCTTAACCGTATTACGGAGCCTCGCAGGCAGTCATGCGCAGTACAGGTTCTTTGTTTTGTTTGTCTGTATTTCCCGTGCTCTCGCTTACTATGACGTGGGTACCCACAGCCCATGTGCAATCTTAATTGCGGACGGGATGCGGGATGCATGCCTCCATTGACCTCAACAGAGGTCGTCAACATGAATTTTGCAATAAAATAGAGCATACTGCGATTTCCCCCCTTCCGCTTACGGAATACACAATTTGTACCCGCAAGTGTGAATGAAAATTTGAAGATGCATGTTTTTCAGTGCCCACGTTTTTGCTGCTGATTGCGGAATCCGCAATTAAAATCAGTTTGTGTGAGCCTGGCCTAAGGGTTTATTAATGTAAGTTACTGTTTACAGCTTTTTACATAGTTTTTTGTTTTGCTGTGATTTTCGTAATTGTTGTAAAATGTGGAGGGATTTACCAAAATGGTACAGTTTTGCAGCTTTTATCAACTTACTGGAAGCTCTCTGTGTTTTGGCTTCTGCTGCTGGCGGGTGAAGTTTGGACTTTTGCAGTCACTTTTCGAAACGTTTGAACGTTTGTTTTGGCGAAACTTTTCTACTCTTTGTTATGTAAAAAGCTTTTCTAAAGTTAATAATAATCTTTGTATAGCGCCAACATATTCTGCAGCACTTTCAAGCATGGGAGAACACAGACCATACAACAAATTACATGTGGTATACAATCTGTTTGAAATAAAGGGGTGGGGGTGATACAAGAGGCACGGGGGAGGAGGGAGATGAGGCATGGGGGAACACAGGCAGTACTGGAATTACATGTGGAAATCTGTTATTAGGAAGCAAACAGGGTGGGGGTGATAAGGAGGTACAGGGGTAGAGCTCATATGTGATAGGCAGGGTGGAAGGTATGGGGAGGGGTAGGGGGACAAGGTCAGGAGATTTGGTATGCCTCCCTGAAGAGGTGTGAAATTTCGTGCATCAGGGATTGTCCAGATGCCTTGGGGTAGAGCATTCCAGAGGATCAGTGCTGCTATGGTGAAGTCGTGGAGGCGAGCATGGGAAGTGCGTATTAGAGGTGTGTTTAGTCTGAGTGTATTAGCAGATAAAAGTGTGTGGGCTGGGTGGTGTACGGACAGGAGGGAAGTGATGTATGATGGCGTTGTGAGGAGTTTAAATTTCGTTCTGCAGTGGATGGGCAGCCGATGCAGTAACTAGCATAGCGCAGAGGCATCTTAGAAACTTCTGAATAGAAAAATGAGCCTAGCTGCCGCGTTTAGTATGGATTGGAGAGAGGAGAGTCTGGTGCGGGGAAGGCCAATGAACAGCGAGTTGCAATAGTCGAGTCAGGAGTGTATTAAGCCCCCTGTCCACAAGCGATGCGAACTCCTGCGGCAGATTCTCCACCGGTCGGCCCTATCTGATAGGCTGGCCGCGGAGATTCGGGGCGATTCGCAGCATGCTGCAAATTGCCCGCCGCGAGCGGAGAATCACAATGATTCTCTGCTCGTGGACAGGTGGTGGCGCTTTCCATAGCAATGCTATGGAAAGCGTCGGCCGGCGTGATTCGCTCGTGGACAGGCACCCTTAAGGTGACAAAGAGTGGCTTTAGCATGTCTGTGGTGAGGAACAGCTGGATTTTTAGCAATATTCCTGAGGTGCAGGTGGCATGTTCGGGCCAGAGGTTGGATGTGGGGGGTAAGTGAGAGGTCAGAGTCCAGTGTGACACCCTCCCCACAACGGGTGTGCTGTCTAGGGGTTATGGTGGTGCCAAATACTGATATGGAGATGTTGGGGGAAGGTCGGCTGGTTGAGGGCGAAAAGATGAGGTCAGCTTTTGAGAGGTTAAATTTGAGAAAGAGGGAGGACATGGTGTTAGAGACACAGTCGGTAAGATTTTGGAGGAATGGTGCTGAGGTGTCACGGGAGGAGGTGTATAACTGGGTGTCGTCAGCGTAGAGATGGTATTGGAGGCCAAATTTGCAGTCGGTTTGTCCAATTTGGGGATGTGTAGATAGAGAAAAGAAGGGGACCAAGGGCCAAGCCCTGGGGGACCCTGAGAACAAGAGGAAGTGGAAAAGTGATAGAACCAGCGAAGGAGACGCTAAAAGAGCGGTCAGAGAGGTAGGACGACAACCAGGGGAGAGAAGTGTTCTTTAGGCTGATAGAGCGAAGCATAGTGAGAAGGCGGTCATAATCGACTGAGTCAAATGCAGCAGAGGTGTCAAGGAGGATTAGTAGGGAGTAGTCGCCCCTTGACTTTGCCGTCATCTAGTCATTTGATACTTTTGTGAGGGCAGTTTTGGTCGCGTGTATAGGGTGGATACTGGACTGAAGGGGGTTAAGGAGAGAGTTGTCAGAGAAAGCGTGTGAGGCAGGAGTAGACCAGGCATTCTAATAATCTGGAGAAGGGGAGGTTTGAGATGGGTCGGTAGTTGGCAGCAGCTGTTGGGTAAAAGGTCGGTTTCTTTAGCAGAAGAGATATGATGGAGTGTTTGAGGAGGTGCAGGTGGTGGGGCGAGCAGCGGAAAGCAGTCCGGAGGTTTCTTTTTCTGTCATTGGTTCTAATGTAGAAAGTGAGTGGGTGATGAATGCAGTGCTGTAGAGACCAGCAGTTTTTGGAGATTTCTTTTCGGATGTTGTAGTTTTTGTTTTATTTATTTTTTTTTCCCCTTTGAAATAGGGGGCTAGTCCTCCAGCACTGAGATCCATCACGGGGCCCTGTTCTTTGTGGCTGAGGAGGGAGTGGAAGGTGTCGAAGAGTTGTTTGGGGTTGTGGGATAGGGAGGAGACGAGGGAGATTAAATAAACTTTTTTAGCATGGTGTAGGGTGAGGTTATAAGTTTTAAACATGAATTTGAAATGGAGGAAGTCTGCGGGCTGCCGGATAAAGTGCGTCTGGGACATGAGCCTGTGGTCTGCAGTGGATGGCTCGGGTCAATAGGGGTACAACTTCATCCAGGGCACGCCTGAGGGTGGTGTGGTAGTGTTCGTATTTATCATATTTAATGTGTTTAAGCAGGAAAATGAGAGCATTTGCACTTCGTCTCAAAGTCAATAGCTTTGTGGAGTCCCCATAAATATTGCGCAATAATTGTGTAGACAAATAACTCACTGTATAGTTTATATATCATTTTTAATTTTTTTAAGGTCCTGGAATCCTGACTCGGGCATTGCTAGATGCTGGCCATAAAGTGTTTGCCTTGGAAAGTGACACAAGTTTTCTACCATCCTTGGAGGTACTAAAAATTAAATCTTGTATCTTCAGTTGTCTGTTTAAATTTGTTCTGCGGTTTCTATACCTTAAAGGGATAGTCCCATCTTGGGAATTCCATTGCAATGTGCTGCAAATGTGAAACTCGCCAATTTTCTGTCCACTTCAAAAAATGTTTCTGTTCTTTTGAAAAGCTTTTCAGGAGACCTGTGCATTTTTGAAAGACATGTAATTGGCGAGGGCTTTAGTTTGCCATTTGCGGCACAATGGAATGGGGTTTCTGAGATGGGAATATCCCCTTAATGGTGTCCATACCCAGTAGATGAGTCATCCTAATCTGGATCTAATATTTATGGGGTTATTCTGATAGTTGTGGGTGGAAATAAGGATAAGACATGTTATATTTCAGCATACCAATCTTTTGTTCCTGTGCTTATAAGTCACTGCCAGAAGTGTCAGGCAGGGACTTATTCCCCTCTCCCCTGTGAAGATACATGCATGATTAGCTGAGCTAAGCTTTAGTGTATTTAGGGGGTCGGAAGGACTATCTGTTAGGCAAATGTTCCATAGAGTTGAGGTACCTGTCTAAAGGGGTTTTCGATGCTGTCGGGACACGCTGGGGTTGGAGTGGAAGCCGCTACTCCGACCCCTGTATAGTGGCTAATGTTTGTAATTGCAGGTGCAGCTCCCATTGATTTCATTGAAACCCCAGCTTGCAGTTAGAAGCACTGGCCCCTAAACAGGGGTTGGAGCAGAAGCAGCAGCCCCTGCTCCGACCCTGGCGTATCCCGGCATTGACAGTAGTCGCTGCCTGGAAAACATCTTTTAGGCTCAGAAATCCTGACAGTTTTGTAATGTATCTGTGCTAGAGTTTTAATTCCCAATCGTGGGGACTGCCACTGTTCTTGAGGTGTTCCACAGCACTCTGTACATGCTGCTACTTCCAAAAACATTTGACATGTCATAGTGACACTGCAGAAGTCTTGTGAAAATTCGGTGCGGAGACCGCCTCCAGTCGCTGAGGGGAAAGCGACACTGCAGAAGTCTTGTGAAAATTCGGTGCGGAGACCGCCTCCAGTCGCTGAGGGGAAAGCATAGAATAACTTAGTCTTCAGCTCTGCTTGGCTGATCAAATAGGCAAGGCTAACTGTGTATGGATTCATAGAAAATAAGATTCTGCGCAACACTTCTGACGTGTTACTATGACATGTAGGGAGCCCGCAGTGGAATTCTGCCCTGACCGCAGCCGGGATCCGTGCGCACCTGTCACTTCACATGGAAGCTGTCCGTGCGTAATCTGCACTAAAATACAATATGCTGGATTTTTATTTCCTTTTTTTCCTCCGCTCATGAAAATCGCAATTGGTTTTTACGATTGTGCGGGAAGAAGCACTTTTACATAGCATATTACAAACGGTATTTGGTGCGGGTCCAGGGCGCGGACGCTGACCGCGGATTCCGCAATGCAAATCCGTTCATGTGCAGCCAGCCTAAGCTGGGTTGGATTAAAAAACAAATGCTGCAGAAATAAAGTACAGTTCATAGAGAATTGTTGGTCATATAAGTGCTGAATGTTCACTATATAAATGACTTCTATTCTATTTCACGTTTTGTTTTTTTTTTGTGATCAAATTTTTTTTCCGTAAATATTTAGAAATTACAAAGAGCTGCAAATGGCCAACTGAAAGTGATTCACTGTGACTTCTTCAGGATTGATCCCTGGTCTGAAGGACTTGTGCAGCCTCCTTCAATGTATTCCAGTACTCTTATGAAAAACTTGGACATCAGAGAGGTTTCGTGGACTTCAGGTGCTATTCTATTTCACTTCTTGCTGAACTAACCAGTTTTTGGCATCCCAGTATTCATAGTCATGTATAGACAAGATGGCTGTCTTCATAGTCATGTATAGTGAACAGAATAAAAAATTCTACTCTTAGAAAATTGAAACCGATTAGAAAAATGTAATGTTTTTCTGTGGTTTTAATAAATGTAAAAAATGGTGATTTAGTCTTAAAAGCAGTACTTCCAGAGGGGATATGATCCTAACATGAAATGCACAGGTACATAACAGTTTTTTTTTGTTTTTTCTCATGAAAAAAATCTCCACCCTAAATGTTTTTATAACTTGTCCCTAAATAATTGACGAATATAATAGGAAAAGGAGGGGAAGAAAATCTGTTGTGGAGCCTTTAACTTCTTAACTCCCCCAGATATATAGTTATGTCATGGAGGTTTTTTGTTTTTTTTTAAGCAAAATGCAGGTAATAGCTGTCTGACAGCTAACACCTGCCTGCAATAGCCATGATCGGATGAAGGCAAATTGTGGCTGTTACCCTTTAAATGCCACTGACAGGATTGACAGCGGCACTTTAAAGGTTAACAGCCATGATTGGTATTCTGAGGCCCTAAATGGCTCCCCCTGTGATGAGATCATGAGTTGTCGTTCGATAGTCATGGCAGCCTGGGGCCTTCTGAAGGCCCCTAGGGCTGATTGCCTGTGGCGTGGCTTGATAGACTGCCTAATGGAGCGCAGTATAATGCAATACTATGGTATTGCATTATACACTAAGGCTGCTGTCAGGACAGTGTCCGGGATATGGGGTTCCCTGAGATATCCCGCAACCCCTGTCCCTGCCTACTTGCCCCCCTGGGCTAACCCCCAGGGCGACAACTGGGCGACGGTCCCTACCCTCACTAGGGAAGCAGGACACGGGAGACAAACAGACACTGAGACAAGCAACGGTAGAATGGTCAGACAATCCGGGTAGGCAACAAGAGGGTACGCAGTACGGAGGGGTCAGGCAAAAACGTAGTCAAGTCCAAAAGCAGGTGTCAGAAAAGCCGAGGTCACAAGAGCAGTCAGGATAAACGCGGGTGCAGCTGGAGAACCAAACTAACACTGGCGAGGCCTGAGAGGAAAACACACCTATTTAAATGCTGTCAGCGCTCCCGCCCCAGAAGCTGATTGGGGCGGGGAGCCTGACAGCAGCAGGGCTAATCAGGGCGGTGCTGGGGACACGCCCCCAGTCTAGCTGCACAGACAGTTACTAGGGAAGCCAGCCTGGTAGTCAGGACACTAGAAGCACCAGCTGCCTCCCTAGCAACCCGGCGGCGACCAGTCTTACAGCGGCCCGGGGAGATCACAAGAACCGGGGTACCTCTGCGCCGCGCTCCTGTACCCCGGGTGGCCGGACCGGTGGTGCGGGCACGGCGGCCCCGAGAGTTGCCGGTTCTGACAGTACCCCCCCTTCTACGGGGGTACACCGGACCCCCATGGCCAGGTGCGGGCTTAAGCGGGAAAGCCCTGTGGAATGCCTGGACTAGGCGTGGCGCATGAACGTCCCTGGCAGGGACCCACGTCCTATCCTCAGGGCCAAATCCTCTCCAGTGGACCAGGTACTGCAGCCCACCTCTAACCCGTCGGGCATCCACAAGCCTTTCTACCTCATACTCCAGTTCCCCCTGTACCAGAGAGGGAGGAGGCGGGTTCTGGGTGGGGAGAACTGGAGTCACATACTTCTTAAGCAAGTTCTTGTGAAAAACCTTGTGGACCTTCCAGGGGTCAGGAAGTGCCAACTTATATGACACCGGGTTGATAACCTGAGAAACCGTAAATGGGCCAATGAACCGAGGAGCAAGTTTCAGGGAGGGAACCTTAAGTCTCAGATTCTTAGATGATAATAAAACCTGCTCCCCGACCACAAAAGGTGCAGAGATAGTACGTCTTTTATTTGCGTATTTACGCAGTTTCTCTTGGGAACCCTGAAGGTTCTTACGAACCTGGGCCCAAACTGTGCACAGTTCTTCGGCGGATATGTCGGCGGCCGGATTGTTCGAGACCAAAGGAGTAGAAAGCGAGAACCGGGGATGGAACCCATAGTTACAAAAAAAAGGTGACAGTTGGGTCGACGAGTTACCATGGTTGTTAATAGCAAATTCGGCGAGAGGTAAGTAGTTGGCCCACTGATGCTGGTTATCAGAGACAAACAGTCGCAGATACTGGATAAGTTCTTGGTTCATCCGTTCCGTTTGTCCGTTACTCTCGGGATGGAAAGCGGAGGAAAAGGACAAATTAACGTTTAGATTTTTACAGAAGGCTCGCCAGAAGCGAGCGACGAACTGAACCCCTCTATCAGACACAATATCCTCGGGGATCCCATGTAACCGAACAATCTCCTTGATGAACATCTCAGACAAAAGTTTGGCGTTAGGCAACTTGCCAAGTGGAACAAAATGAGACATTTTGGAGAAACGGTCAACTATTACCCAAATGACCGTATTCCCCAGCGAGGATGGCAGATCAGTAATAAAATCCATGGACAAATGGGACCATGGCCTGGACGGAATGGGCAAGGGCAGAAGAGGCCCCTCAGGACGTCTCCTGAGGTTCTTCCCCCTTGCGCAAACCGGGCACGCGGACACAAATACCCGTACATCCTTGGCCATGTGCGGCCACCAATAGAGTCTGGCCGCTAACTCCAGAGTACCCCTGATACCGGGGTGTCCAGCTAGGACTGAAGCATGTGTCTCCTCTAACACTTTCAATCTCAGTGACAACGGGACAAATAATTTGCCTTCCGGAAGGGCTTCAGGAGCAGATTGTTGAGCGGCGTGAATGAGAGGTGAAAGGTCGGAGGAGACAGCAGCGAGGACCACCCCAGGGGAGAGAATGCTCTCAGGCTCCGGCTCGGAAGGTTCCGGAGAACCAAAACTCCTAGACAGGGCATCAGCCTTGACATTCTTAGAACCGGGTCTATAGGTAACAACAAAATTGAACCGAGAGAAAAACAAGGCCCAGCGGGCTTGCCGAGCATTTAACCTCTTAGCGGAATCTAGATAAGTGAGGTTTTTATGGTCAGTGAGTACCGTAATCTGGTGATGGGCTCCTTCCAAAAAATGCCTCCACTCTTCGAAAGCCCACTTAATCGCCAGCAATTCCCGGTTGCCTATATCATAGTTCCGTTCGGTGGACGAAAACTTCCTAGAAAAATAGGCACACGGTCTAAGGTTGGTGAGAGTGGAGGGACCTTGGGACAGTACCGCTCCCACACCAAACTCGGAGGCATCTACCTCCACCACAAAAGGACTGGACAGATCCGGTTGTACTAGGACAGGTGCAGACGAGAACGCCGCCTTTAGGGTATTGAAGGCCCTCAGAGCCTCAGAAGACCAGGTCCTCACATCTGCCCCCTTTCTGGTGAGGTCCGTTAGAGGTTTAGCCACCACGGAGAAGTCTTTAATGAATTTGCGATAGTAGTTGGCGAAGCCGAGGAAGCGTTGAAGGGCTTTCAACGACCCTGGCTGAGCCCACTCCGTGATGGCCTTCACCTTTTCAGGATCCATCTGGAAGTCGCATGGCGTGATGATATACCCCAAAAATGATATCTTTTGTACCCCGAAAACACATTTCTCGAGTTTAGCAAACAGCTTGTTATGTCTGAGTCGAGCTAGCACAGTCTGAACGTGAGTATGGTGACTCGGCAAGTCGGAGGAAAAAATCAAAATGTCGTCTAGATATATAACCACGAACACCCCCATGATATCCTGAAACACTGAGTTCATGTACCCCTGAAAAATGGCGGGGGCGTTACACAATCCAAAAGGCATAACAAGGTATTCAAAATGCCCGAGGGGCGTATTGAAGGCGGTTTTCCACTCATCCCCCTCCCGAATGCGGATGAGGTTGTATGCTCCCCTGAGATCAAGTTTAGAAAACCATCGGGCACCAGCGACCTGGTTGAGGAGGTCAGGAATGAGTGGAAGAGCATACTGGTTTCGGACTGTGATTTTATTTAGCTCTCTATAGTCAATACAGGGCCGGAGACCCCCATCCTTCTTCTCAACGAAGAAAAACCCGGCACCCACCGGGGATTCTGAGGGCCGGATGTGCCCCTTGGCCAGGCTGTCCTGGATGTAGTCCCTCATGGATTCTCTCTCTGGAACCGTAACGTTATAAATGCGGCCCTTAGGAAGTTTGGCCCCAGGAATCAAGTCTATTTTACAGTCCCATTCCCTATGAGGGGGCAGAGCTTCAGATAATTGTTTGGAGAACACGTCAGAAAACTCGGAGAGGTATTCTGGTAGGGGGCTCCCCTCGCAGGTGGAGATTCCCACCTTCACCGCACAAAGGTGGTTGGCACAGCGGGGACCCCACTTTACCAGTTCCAACGTGTCCCAATTTACTACCGGGTTGTGCTCCCGGAGCCAGGGGAGGCCTAGGACGACGTCCACAGACAAATCTCTCATCACTAGAAAGGTGCAGGTTTCCACGTGTAAGGCTCCTATGGTAAACCTTACTTCCGGGGTCACCAGATTAACCACCCCTGCTTGCAAAGGAGTGGAGTCCACTCCTGAAACCAGAATCGGAGTTTCTAAACGTAACAAAACCCCGGACAGTTGAGCAACGAAATTAAAGTTAACGAAATTAGCCGCAGCCCCCGAATCAACAAAGGCTTGCCCAGTACGGTGGAAAGCATGAAATTCTAGGGTGCAAGGCACTAACATTTTGGACAACACAGGGAGTACCTTGGCTCCTAGACAGTCCCCCGGATAACTGCCTAGGAGCGGGAGTTCTTCCTGCCGTGGCTTCTTAGCGCAGGTAGCAATGCGGTGACCCGGCTCCCCACAGTAGAAGCAGAGGTTCTTCTTCAGGCGGTGTTCCCGTCGTTGCTCGGGGTTCACGGCTCCCAGCTCCATGGCCTCGGTGGTGGGAGGGTAAAAGGTCGGGTCAGTCGAAGAAGTAGACGTGGGGAGTGGGGTGGTCCGAGCGGCGTGTCTGGCCCTCAAACGTTGGTCGGCTCGAATAGCCAGCGACATGGCTTGCTCCAGGGTTTTAGGCTCTGGGTGGGCCACAAGTAGGTCCTTGAGACCCTCAGACAGGCCGGTCAAAAATAAGTCTTTTAGGGCGGCATCGTTCCACCGGGATTCCGTACAATGTTGACGGAATTGGGAACAGTAGTCCTCCGCCATCTTACAACCCTGGCGCAGGGCCAGAAGTTTGGAGACTGCGTAGCCCGCCCGGTCGGGTTCGTCATAAATTTGACCCAGGGCGAAAAAAAAGGCGTCAAGGGATAGTCGGGCTGGAGAGCCAGCTGGTAGCGAGAAAGCCCAATTCTGGGGCTCTCCCCTCAGGCGGGTAATTACGATTCCCACTTTCTGGTATTCAGTACCAGAGGAGTGGGGGCGGAGATCAAAGTAGAGCTTGCAGCTCTCTCTAAATGCAAAAAACTGATCTCTCTCTCCGGAGAAGCAATCCGGAAGCGTGGCTCGAGGTTCTGACATCGTTCCTGGAGCGGACGAGGGCTGCATGGGACCTGCAGCTGCCACTTGTTCCCGTGGCTGCAAGCGGGCTGTTAGGTCCTGGGCAAGGGTCGTAAGGACCTGGACCTGGTTCGCTACAGCCGCCACGGCCTCCATCGAGGGGCTCAAAGTTGCCGGGCGGATGCAAGGGTCTGACCTTAGTGCGGCCAGTGTTACTGTCAGGACAGTGTCCGGGATATGGGGTTCCCTGAGATATCCCGCAACCCCTGTCCCTGCCTACTTGCCCCCCTGGGCTAACCCCCAGGGCGACAACTGGGCGACGGTCCCTACCCTCACTAGGGAAGCAGGACACGGGAGACAAACAGACACTGAGACAAGCAACGGTAGAATGGTCAGACAATCCGGGTAGGCAACAAGAGGGTACGCAGTACGGAGGGGTCAGGCAAAAACGTAGTCAAGTCCAAAAGCAGGTGTCAGAAAAGCCGAGGTCACAAGAGCAGTCAGGATAAACGCGGGTGCAGCTGGAGAACCAAACTAACACTGGCGAGGCCTGAGAGGAAAACACACCTATTTAAATGCTGTCAGCGCTCCCGCCCCAGAAGCTGATTGGGGCGGGGAGCCTGACAGCAGCAGGGCTAATCAGGGCGGTGCTGGGGACACGCCCCCAGTCTAGCTGCACAGACAGTTACTAGGGAAGCCAGCCTGGTAGTCAGGACACTAGAAGCACCAGCTGCCTCCCTAGCAACCCGGCGGCGACCAGTCTTACAGCGGCCCGGGGAGATCACAAGAACCGGGGTACCTCTGCGCCGCGCTCCTGTACCCCGGGTGGCCGGACCGGTGGTGCGGGCACGGCGGCCCCGAGAGTTGCCGGTTCTGACAGCTGCATTCACACTGGCGTGTAAATCTCGCAAGATTTGTGTGTTGCGAGATGCACAAATATGAACCCCATTCTTTTGAATTGGTTCATTCACATTTTGTGATGATTTTCCGCATTGCACTGCGATGCGGGAAACATTACAGCATGTTTTATAGAGGTGAGATCTCCCAGAGTTTGCAAAGGGGCTGGCGGCAGCAGCGCTAGCCCCATTGAATGCAATAGGAGAACTCTGTGAAGTTAAAGTACCCTGTGGGGGCAAAAAATTTCAAAGGATTTGTTAAATAAGGCTTATTGGTTATTAGAAAACATGAAAGCTATTAGTTTCACCCCCCCCTCCCATATTTATAATTTAAAAAAACAAACACAAAACCTATTTAGACTTTTACGGGTACAACAATAGATGGTATGTGTAGATGGATAAATACTAAGTATTTATCCCGCTCAGTGAACACTTGACAGAATTGTATTTTTGTTCCCCCCCCCCCCCCCCCTTCTGTTCTATTTACACATTTTTACAAAGTTTTTTTAGTATATTACATAAAAACATTGAAAAATACACCTCATCCCGCAAAAAGTCCCCAGACAGTAAAAATAAGAGTTATGATCTTTAGAAGGTGAAAGGGAGGAAAATCAAAAATGGGAGTGAAAAAAAGGGCCGGCCGCATCATCGAGGGACAAAAAAAAAGCATTGTGCATGTTTATTTCAAATGTATTGCAATTTGAATTTCACAATCTGTAGAGCACCTTGCTGTAGATCTAATGTGCTGCTGTGAGATTCCAGATTTACCTTATTTTATTTTTTATTTACTTCAGATGTTCCTCTAAAAGTTTTTTTGATGCTTGGACCTAAAAAAGAACGAATTTTACTTTGGCGACACATTTATTCTCTCTATGAGCGACTTTCAGTTTACAAATTTGGGAGAGTAGAATTAAATGTATTCATGACGGAAAATCAATACCAGGTATGTCTTTAATTATTTAATAGAATACTTGCTATATCCTAATGTGAAACATCCTGGAGAATTTAGAGGGGCGAGGATATGTAGAGGGGATATAACTAGGCTACTCGGACCATAAACGTTTACTGCGAAATACACTGAATGGCTACTTAGTCACTCATCTAGTCATCTGCTGGACCTCCTTTAGCCTTCAGAACCACATAACTTCCTCATGGTGTCCATCCATGGGTATCCGAAAACCCAGAGTGTGCCAAGAAAACATTACTCCATCCCCACCTGTCAAGCGTTCTCAGCTAACAGGAAGCGGTCATTAATTCATGCTGCTTGCACCAAATTCTGACCTATCAACACAGTGCAACAGAAATCTGGATTCATCTGACCAAGCAATATCTTTCTGTTGCTCAGTGATTGTTTTTTTTTTTCTCTCTTGCCCGCTGGAGTCTCGCCTTTCTGTTTCTTCAGACATCAATGGTACTTGAACTGGCTGCCTGTCATAACCCATCTGTGGTAAGGAAGGATGAGTTAGGCATTCGGACAGGTTAGTTGCGGCATTAGCATTGTATTTAGCTTTGGTTTGCTTGACTGCACTGCCTGTTCTTCAGAACGATTCTTGAAATCCTCCTGCTATGGCATTATATCTTACTGCAGGAGCGATCAAAGCAACGCAAGTTGTTTCCTCTGGGGACTAAAAAAAAAAAAAAAATCAATAAAGGTTTTGTTTTTTTTTAATTAAAAAAAAAAAAAAAGTAAAAGCTTAAAAAAACCCTTTTGCAATATTTATAAAGAATCTAAATACCAAGCATGTATTTTTGTTTTATTATCGCTGCGTCCGTAAATGTCCGATATATCAAAGTAACGCATTATTTACCCCGTACAATGAACGTCAGAAAAAGAAATTAAAAACTCCAGAAAGGCGTTTTTTTTGGTCACCGTGTATCCAAGCAAAAATGCAAAAAAGTGAAAAAGTCGTAGGTATTCTAAAATGGTACCAACACTAACTACAGGACATCCCACCAAAAGTGAACCCTCGAACAACTATGTCAACGGAAATAAAAAAAAAAACAAAAAACTATTGCGCGCAGAAGATGGCAAAAAATAATTAAAAAAAAATTTATATCTTAGAAAAGACAGGCAGTACAGCAAAAAAAAAAAGTTTGGTATCATAGTAACCGTACTGACCCATAGTTTTTCAGTACATTATGTGGTACATTAAATAGTACCATTGAAAAAAACAACTCGTCCCGCAAAAAAACAAGCCTCATACAGTTACGTCAATGGATAAATAAAGGAGTTGCTAGGGGGTCAATGTGGAGCACAACTGTGTGGAGAAAACATGCATGTTTTCCCAATCCAAATATACATGGTTATAGGGTTAGCCTTCAGTCGAAAGCCATCTTGCAAACATGAACCCAATATGTGATGTCCCTTGCCAGCAGTTGCAGGGTTTTCAGTTTGTTATATACAGCAGGTGCCACTAACTAAAGGCTCTTTTAGACACAGTAAGAACCTCACGATTCTCATTTTGCCTGAGCGAACTGGTTGGTGACGTCCTCACCAGCTCATGCAGTCACTTTAGAATGCATGATTATCGTTGAGAATCATGCGGTTCTTGTTCAGCGTTCACATTCCTATGATCAGTGTTTAAACTGCACCAGAACTACACAAGCCGGCTGAAATTAAACGACGAACAAGAACCGCCTGATTCTCATTCAGCCCTTGGCTCGTGTTTGAATTGAACGGTTATAGTTCAGTTTTGCTAGAATGATTATTCGATGTAAATTCAGTATAAATGCATTTCTTCCTTGTGACCAGCTTTAAGATGAAGAGCTTTTACTGGTGCTTTTTCTAGAAGACTGGCTTGTATGATTGTACATCGAGCCAAGTAGCCGCTCAAAAGAACGTTCTAGATAGTGTGTGTCAGATAGAAATTCTATTTTCTCGTCCATATCATTGGGGGACCCAGCCAGACCATGGGATATAGCCACTGCCACTAGGAGGCGACACTAAGCAAAAATGTTAGCTCCTCCTACCAGGCTATATCACCCCTGCAGGCACTCAGCTAATTAGTTTTTAGCTTAGTGTCTGCAAGGAGGCAGACATGTCAGGTCCAGGAGGACGTTATGGTGGGAATACGGGGAGTCGGGGCTTTTCCCTGGCTTTCCTGTCCTCTCGGGGAGGGCGCAGGCAGGTGGTGTCTCCGCCACACTGCGGCGCCCTACCCAGCGAAGAAAAGGTGGCACGACTCTGCCTGTGTGCATTGGCGGCGTCGCCCGCCAGCAATAGGGTTCCCCTCTGGAGCAGCGCCCCTCTCAGACGGCAAGCGCAGGGGGGGAACACTGCTGGAGCGCAGAAAGGGGAGAAGGAGCGTACCCCGGTGGAACAGAGCGGCACCTCAAACCCCCTCCAAGTCTGCTGTTGGCTGCCAGGACCCCCTTCAGAGGACCCCCACCAGATTGCAATGCTTCAGGTGTTGTTGGCCTTTCACCCTCCTCACTCCTTCTCTCCCCCTCTATCTCACCCAGGCATGTGTATATGCCCCCCTCCCTCCTGTTCCCCCCCCCCCCCCTTCACCTTCTGTACATTAGGGGATTGGGGGCTGGGTTCTTACCGGCAAGGCTGGGAGGGGGAGGATGCTGCTGCTAGCCATTGGAGTCCTGCTGCGGGCGGTGGCGGCATGCACGCTCCCGTGGCTGGTCTGCACACAACAGTCTGCAGAGTGATCTGCGGCGCCCCGGGGATGCTTTTGTGCGATGCACACGGCACTTCCGGTGACGCGGCAGGACTTCCGGGGCAGGCCACGCCCATCTCGGCCGCGCGGGACATTTAAGGAGGCGGCCAGCAGGGAACATGGCCGCTCACAGTAACAGGACAGCAGTTCCCCAGCTCTTGCAGGAACTGCTCCCCAGTGAGTCGCCCACTTCTTGCCAGTTGGCATTTAATACAGCGCGGCTACCAGCATTGCTTCAAAGCCGCAAACACCTCCTGGCAGTGCGGTGTTTTCTGCAGCAGCACTTGTCGTCCACATCACCAGTCTCCAGCGGCGGCAGCTTCCAGCGTCTGTACCACCGAGAAGGCCGCCGGGACCCAGAAGCTGCAGCTGGGCCAGGACAGCCGCAGGACGTAGTAAGCCCTGCCAAGGCAGCTCTCCCCTGTGTTTCCCCCCCCTGCGGGTACTCGCTCTCAGCAGTACACGGCAACACCCTACCCCTATTCCCACCACCGCTTGCGGTTATCTATAGATGTGGATTCCGTCATGTCTGACCCTAGACCAGAGGGTTCCAGTCAGGCTATGGGGAGGGCGAAGTTTTATGCGGGCACGTTGTGCAGCGCTAAGTTCCCCAGCGGTCAGGTGGAATCCCGCTGTGTAGCCTGTATCCCAGTGCGATCGGCTCCAGGGACCCCGGTGCCCCCCGCCGCCCCTGTAGAGCAGGTAACCGAGCCTGAATGGGCTAGATCCCTGGCCGCAGCAGTGTCAGGACTAGCCAGCTCGTCGGCAGCAATATTGCGCCATTTGGGATCCGATTCGGAGATGTCCTCCCCGGAGCGTTCGCGGGGAAGGTCACACAAGAGGTGGAGATCCCGCAGCTCTGAAAGGGTTTCCCACAGGTCTCGTCGGTCCAGAAGGTCGTCCAGATCCTCGAGGTCGCGCCACTCTAGAGAGTCTTTTCACGCTCCTCATGGTTCCAGGGGAACATCCCGGACGTATCCTAGGTCCAGGGAAGATTCTAAGCTGTCTCGGCATACAGGGAGGTCGGTTAGGTCTCATCCGGACCTCTCACGGGCCTCATGCTCCTCAGCCTCTCAAGCGGTAGACCAAGATCAGCCTCCGCACGGTTTTTCGGGGGGGGGGGGGGTTAGTAGCGATCTGAAGGAGGAGGAAGGATCCGCTCTATCATCTTTGTCAGACGAACAGGTGTCCAAGCTGTCCACTTTAATGGACAGCTTGGTGTTAGCAGTGAAGGACACGCTGCAGGTAGCCGAGACTCCAGTCGAGGTACCACAAGCTACCGTATCATTTAAACGGCAGAAACGCATTCACCAAACCTTTCCTTTCCATCAGGATTTTGAAGAAGTCCTGGGGAAAGAATGGGAGAGTCCGGACAAACGTTTCAGGCAGCCAGGTAAATCCTGGGACGCCGCCTATCCTTTTTCAGAGGATCTAGTCAAAAACTGGTCGGTGCCTCCGGTGGTAGACCCGCCAGTATCACGCTTATCAAGGAGCACGCGGTTGCCTTCAGCCGAGGTTGCGGTTCTAACCGACACGCAGGATAGAAAACTTGATGCATTGGCGAAGACAACTTTTCAGGCGGCAGGCACCGCCTTGCGACCCACCTTCGCTTCGACCTGGATGAGCAAGGCGTCGGTGGCATGGGCAAAACAACTGCGCAAGGATATTTTGGCAGGGGCCCCACCGAGTGAGCTGTTAGACGTCACTGAAAAGATCATACAGGCAGGAAGATTCGTCTATGTGGCGAGTTTGAATACAGCCAAATTTGTTGCACGTGCATCAGCAGCGTCCGTGGCTACACGGAGGATGCTATGGCTGAAAAACTGGTCAGCGGATGCATCATCTAAAGCGGTTCTGACGGAACTGCCATTTGAGGGCAAGAGATTGTTTGGCCCAAAGCTCGACGATTTAATTAAGGACGCTACGGGTGGGAAGAGTACGTCACTCCTGCAGGGGGCTGGAAAATCAAGAAAGGCGCCATCTAGGAAGAAATCCTTTTTTCATTCCTTTCGGCAGGTTACATCCCGACCCACAACAGGACAGTGGATGCAGCCAGAAAGTACCCCAGCAGAGCAGAGGAAGAATCCTTCCTTTAAGACCTGGCCAGCCTGGCGAGCTCGCTCCAAGGCACCTAGGGAATCCAAGGGGGTCGGTCACTGTTTCTCAAGAGGTAAGGAGGTCCAGCAATCCTGGTGGTTCCGGATTGACCGAGACGAGTAGGGTGTCCAGACCTGATCGAGATGTTGGCCGACGCTCCGTGGCCACTCCCAGAACGGGAGGACCTACGATCACAAGGACCAATCTTCCACCCGAATTCAAGGTTGCTTCGTTCGACGGCCTGGCCGTTGAGACCGCAATATTAACCCGGGGATTCTTGGAAGCAGTTATCCGAACTATGGTCCAAGCCAGGAAGCCGTCGTCATCGAGAATTTATTACCGCGTATGGAGACTCTTCTTCAGCTGGTATGAAGACCGCCATATACATCCCATGCATTTCTCACTAGCAAACATTCTAGCGTTTCTACAGGCTGAAGCTAGGTTCACTAAGAGGGCAAGTATCGGCCCTTTCAGTGCTGTTCCAATCGCTAGTAGGTCGGCGGTGCGGACTTTTCTTCAAGGGGTCGCACATACGTCACCCCCGTTCAGGCCACCTACTCCGGCATGGGATCTGAATTTGGTGCTGGATGCTTTGCTATCACACCCTTTTGAGCCACTCGTGGAGGTACCCCTGAGACTGCTATGCTGGAAAGTGGTCTTTTTGGTGGCGATCACGTCAATACGGAGGGTATCCGACTTAGCTGCACTATCGGTCGAACCGCCCTTCATGACTTTCCACCAAGACAAGGTGGTGCTGAGACCAGTTCCGGGTTTCCTACCAAAGGTAGTATCAGCATTTCATCTTAATGAAGATATTGTACTTCCATCTTTTTGCCAGGTACCGGGACATGCGAGAGAGAGAGCGCTGCATCGGTTGGATTTGGTAAGGGCCCTACAAATTTATGTGGCAAGGATCAAAGACTTCCGGAAGACAGAGACGCTGTTCGTAATCCCGGAGGGGCCGCGTAAGGGTTCTGCGGCCTCGAAGGTGACCATCTCGAGGTGGATTCGGTCGCTAGTGACAGAGGCTTATCGAGCCAAGGGGAGGTCACCACCATTCCGGATAACGGCCCACTCTACAAGGGCGGTGGGGGCGTCCTGGGCGGTGCAGCATGGAGCCTCAGCATTACAGGTATGTAAGGCAGCCACTCGGACGTCCCTGCATACATTTGCGAAATTCTATAGGGTCCATACATATGCATCAGCGGACGCTGCCCTGGGTAGAAAGGTTCTACAGGCGGCAGTCCCCTGACTGCTGGGGACCCCTTTTTTTTCTGGGAATCCTCACCCTTTTATTTCCAGGACTGCTTTTGTACGTCCCATGGTCTGGCTGGGTCCCCCAATGATACGGACGAGAAACGAATATTTTTGGTATAACTTACCGTAAAATCTTTCTCTTCACGTTCATTGGGGGACACAGCACCCTCCTAAGGATTAATTTCTTTATAGCAGGGCAGAGCCCTTTTGGTCTCGGGTCACAGGTGACGAGATATATATCCAGAAGACTGGTATTTCTTTACTTGGTTTACGTTAAAGTGTAAATAATTTTTTTGTGTACTCCCACTGGCTGTTCCTACTGCTTGCATACACACTAATTAGCTGAGTGCCTGCAGGGGTGATATAGCCTGGTGGGAGGAGCTAACACTTTTGCTTAGTGTCGCCTCCTAGTGGCAGTGGCTATATCCCATGGTCTGGCTGTGTCCCCCCAATGAACGTGACGAGAAAGAGATTTTACAGTAAGTTATACCAAAAATATTCGTATCACTTACTACTGCAGTTGGAGGAATGTAAAAACTACTTTCTTCACCAAGTGAAAATCTCATCCCGGTTGGTAATTTTTGCCTTAATTTGATACCTTAAGTAGGAGCCATGATTTACTCAACTCCATAATTTTCTCTTCTAGAAACTGATTTGTAAACCTGGAGATTTTAAAAATTATCGAGCATTGGGTGTACTTTATCAGTCCGCCTGTGATATAGAACTATTGCACAAGGTGAGTAACTCTTCTTTGGAATATATTAAAGGGGACACGGCCAAGCCCTACTGAGCTGCGGTGTTTCCAGCACTCCTATAGAAGTCAATGGAAGGTACACATACAGTATAGCGCAGTGGGCTTTGTTTCCATAGTTCCCGAGTTGTTTGTGTAGTTGCCATTGGCTTATGGGTCTAACGCTGGGCACTCACCTGTTTTAGTTTTCTCCGTCAGCACACTCAGGTTGGCTGGGGGCTGTTAAGGCCAGAACAGAGGCGGGACCCGCACCTATCAGATTTTTATGGCATATCCTGTGGATGGATGTTCTATAAGAGTCTTGAAGCAAAAATAGAGGAAGGTGTGACAGCATATGCGGTGCAAAAAGTACAAATTCTTTTTTTTCTTCCATACAAAACAGCACAGTTTCAGCTAAGCAGCCTTTGTAAAGCATGGCACATCATGGTAGAAGCAGCTTTGTAACAACATGCAGCTTCATCATGTCACCACTCAGGCTTAACTAGTGTTCCTAGTTTTTAAGTGCGCAGGCGTCAATGACAAAAATCCTGCGAGCTTGCAAACAAGTAACCACTGAATTCCAGTGCGCAAACACACAAAGTAATCGCCAAAACTCACGATACCGCGGGCGCATATGTGCAGGCAAAACATAAGTCTGGTGAGAATATGGCAAAACGGTACATAAAAATACAAGTAATCTCAATAATGTTCGAATGAGGGACGTAGAGGCGAATCAGACCGCCAGGATAACCCAACCTGATCATTGGTGGGTGTCGCCACTAACACAATCGGTCAAACATTCACAGAAAATCTCTTCAAAAAGACCTATTGTGTGCAAAACAACAAACCAGCAAAGCTGGGATTTACTGGACTAATCCATCGTTGCAACAGTGATTTTTATTTTATTTATTTAAATATGCATCTATATAATACATTAAAGAATGCACTAAAAGTAAAAAATTGAAAAAAAAAGTGGAAATTTGTTTTTTTTTTTTAGAAAAATACCTTTACAAAAGACATCAGAGAAAATACAAAACTAGATACATTAGCATTATCGGAGTAATAATCTGATTAATATATCCAGATGGTAGCCAGACGGGGGGTGCACAGGTGTCACAGAACATCCACAATGATGTCTAGAAAAAATACAAAAACTGTTAAAATCATGTATTAAAACAATATACCAAAACATAGCAACAAGGAACCTTCTACTTCAAACATATGAATAGATACAATCACTTTGGGGACATGCAGTCAAGAAGAAAGATCGATTTCAGCTCCTTATTCTTGAGCCTTAATGCGGTCAGCACCTCTAATGGAAGAAGGCACATGATCTATAACACGAAAATTTAAAGGACACTCGGTGAATCAGCTATCAGTGAAATCTCTCGGCAAGTCATTAGTACCTGTATGTATGGCGCTCTTATGCTTAACAATCCTGGAACTTCCATTGTTGTCTCTCCCACATATATAAGCCCGCAGGGACAGGTGATAACGTATACTACATAGGAAGAAGTACAAGTATACCTACTACTGATGTTAAACAATTTACCTGTGAATGGGTGATGACATTTATGACCTCCTCAGGAGGTTATTGCAACATGAACAGTTAAAGCTGGGAAAATTGCCAACTCTAAGTGGAAACAAAGACTTTTTTCGCTGTACCTACCATCCTATATGTGGACCGAACCCGTTTATCCTGTAAATTAGAACCATGTCTATAGGACATAATAGGGGCGACTGTAAATTGCTCAACATCTGCGCATCGAAGTATGGGCCAGGGTCCTCACAATATTAGAAATTATTCCACTGATGGAACTGGAGGTGGAAACAAGTGTAATACAATCAACCTTCTATGTCTTTACTTTAGATACAAATAACTCATTCTGTTGAACCAATTTAGCTCTTCTTGAAAATTCAGGTAAGCGTGTTTTTTTTTTTTTTAAAAAGGTTTGTTTTTAACGGGGCACAATGTGGGGGTAGGTAGAAAAAATTTTTTTTGATTTCGCCACGGGACAACCCCTTTAAGTTCCACCTGGAATGCCAAAAGATCTACCTGTGAGCCCTCCCATATGATATCTGTATATTGACACCAGACTCTGACCTCACACCAGTAAGAATAGATGTATACAAAGCTGTCCTCAAAGGCCCCCTGAAGATGTTCACATAAGTTGAAGCCATATCTGTCCCCTTGCATTGCCTGTAGAAGACATCCCCGAAAACAAAGTAGTTAATGAGTATGAACTCCAGCAACGTGAGGACAACTCGAATACACCTCGAGGAGAGGTCAGAGCCCACCAATGCACATTTAACTGCTTTCCAACCTTTACCATGGACAATGAAGGTATACAATGACACAACATTAAAAGATGCCAAGATAGTTCCCCAAGATATCTTAAGATCGTTGCTTTTCATAAGCACTGCATATGCTGTCACACCTTTCTCTATCTTTGCTTCAAGATTGTATCCTGTGATTCTGGCTCCATTTGTAACTCTGCATCAGGTTGCCTTGCTGAAACAAGCAGTGAAGATTGTGCTGCTGGCAACACGTTTATTTGTTGTGCTATAAGAGTCTTTAACCTAGTACTACAGAATGCAAATTTGGCGTTTAAACAACGTTCAATAACACCTTGTAAACTTGTGAAGCACTCCTGAATATACGGGACTATATAAATGTAAATTATTGTAAAAAAAAATAAATAATAAAACTTGAGTATTTACGGGATGAAGCCACCTCACTCAATGTGTTCTGGTGGTTGGGTGATATACTCTTTCTGTACACACGTAGCAGCTTGTCTCTTTCAGGAATCACACTATATAGCAGATATTCTTCTTTATGGTGGATTAATCATAAATTCCTGCTGAATTTTGTACCCTTTCACAAATGACATTCTCCCATTGTGTTGGCCTATACTGTATATATTTGGAAGGTATATAGTGTATGTGTGTATGTATGTGTGTATGTGTGTGTGTATGTATGTATGTATATATGTATGTATATATGTGTGTATGTATATATATGTGTGTATGTATATATATGTGTGTATGTATATATATGTGTGTATGTATATATATATATGTGTGTGTGTGTGTGTATGTATGTATGTATGTGTGTATGTGTATGTATGTGTGTATGTGTGTATGTATATATGTGTGTATGTATATATGTGTGTGTGGGTATGTGTGTGTGTGTGTATGTGTGTGTGTGTGTGTGTGTATGTGTGTGTATGTATGTGTGTGTGTGTGTATGTGTGTGTGTGTGTATGTGTGTGTGTGTGTGTGTGTATGTGTGTGTGTGTGTGTGTGTGTGTGTGTGTGTGTGTGTGTGTGTGTGTGTGTGTGTGTGTGTGTGTGTGTGTGTGTGTGTGTATGTGTGTGTGTATGTGTGTGTATGTGTATGTGTGTGTGTGTGTGTGTGTGTGTGTGTGTATGTGTGGGGTGTGTGGGGTGTGTGGGGTGTGTGGGGTGTGTGGGGTGTGTGGGGTGTGTGTGGTGTGTATGCCCTCACTCACTCGCCAAAAGTTCTCCAACTTCCCGATTGTCGTAGAAACATGAATTTTGGCACAAGCATAGATTATCTCCAAAATAGGAAAAGTAATTGGGTCCCAACTCGATTATTCAATTCTAGCGCAAAAGAATTGGCGTCGAAATTTAACGTACATAATCTAAATCTCTCACTTCCCATTGTTATAGAAACTTAAAATTTGGCACGCGCATTGAATGTCATGAATAGGAAAAGTTAATAGGTCCCAACTCGATTTATTCAATTCTATGCGCAAAAGAATTAGCGTCCAAATTTTACGTATGGAATCTAATTCTCTCACTTCCCGGTGTCATAGAAACTCGAAATTTGGCAGGAGCATTGATTATGTCATAAATTAGGAAAAGCTAATGGGTCCCAACTCGATTATTCAATTCTATGCGCAAAAGAATTAGCGTCCAAATTTTACGTACATAATCTAAATCTCTCACTTCCTGATGTCATTTTATATAAAGGAAACGTCGCATGGTTGCCTCCACGTGGTGTTTCCTGGGTAACGCAGAGAACTATGCAAAGTGGTGAACATATGTTTTTCCTCAGTATCTCTAAAGTAACCACGACTTCATAAGACTTTCCGTGTGAACACCAGATAAACACCAGTACCAAATTAACTCGGGCGAAGCCGGGTATATCAGCTAGTAATATATATATCACCTGCTGTTAGTGGCCAAAACCAAAGAGAAATTCAGGCCAGCCGCAAAACCTAAGAAGGTCCCAGGTAGCTAATGATAATCTTCATCCTTATGTATAGCGATACATCCACAGCGTTTGGAAAGCATCTGTAACACCTGATATCGCATATTAGCACTTTCTGCTTAGGTTAAGCAGCCTGACTAGAGCCACCTGATTGGTGCACGCTGTGTAGTCACGTGGTGCCGAAGAGCCAATCAGGTGGCTCTAATCAGCAGCGCTGCTTAACCTAAGCAGAAAGTGCTAGTATGCCTCCCGGCAGGCAGTCTTCTTCCTCCAGCAGCCGCGCCGCTCTGGGATCGCGCGCATGTGCAGTGGAGAGGTGCCCTCTGACAGGAGTCAGGACGGGCCGCGTCTCCACTGCGCATGCTCAGCACTCCGGAGTTCAGCCAGGACGGACGGGCCGCCCACAGCAAGCACTGCTTGTGACGTGCTTGCTGTGGCGGTCCGTCCGTTGACCTCGGAAGTGCCTGACGGACGGACCAGAGCAGGAAGCGGTCTTTTTGACCGCTCCTGCTCTGCTTTAAAGGCACAGAAGAAGATGCCGGCTGGAGGGGACATGCCTGGCGATCGGGCCAGGCCAGGCAAGGTGAGTACAATTTTTTTTTTTTCATGTCAGAACCCCTTTAAGTAGCCAGCGCGGCAAAAAATACAAAATGCAAAATCCAATGTATTGTATATGGAAAAATTGCATATTTACCCGCAAAAATGCTTTATTTGTCAGGGGGATAAAAAAGACATCCCCCCCCCCCCATCCTAACCTGCTGTTAGTGGCCAAAACCAAAGAGAAATTCAGGCCAGCCGCAAAACCTAAGAAGGTCCCAGGTAGCTAATGATAATCTTCATCCTTATGTATAGCGATACATCCACAGCGTTTGGAAAGCATCTGTAACACCTGATATCGCAGTAGAAATCCATGAAGTAAAAGATGAATAATAAAATTTGTACAGTGCCTATAAGGAAAACAAGTAACAGAGGTAGACTTACTTAGAAGTCATTGTCCTCTAGACCTCTCCCCTATTAAGGAATAGGTAACCAGTCAAAAGCATATTCAATGTTCTTTAAATAGCCCAAAAAGCAGGGGAATACAGGATGATGAGCATGCAGGCATACCAGGAAAAAGAGGCTGTATGCGACACGTTTCGGGTGCCTAGGACCCCTTTCTCAAACATATACCACTGACTGGCTACCTATTCTCAAGGAAAATGAGTCCTCCCTTCTAAGTACGTATAACTCTTTTTTGTTTTGTTACTTGTTTTCCTTATGAACGCTGGACAAATTTTGTTGTTCATCTACCCGGGAGGCGTAGGGAGGATAACTTGCCTGCCAATGGGCACGGTCTGCCGCAGGAACTGCTTGTTTTCGTTTAGATGGAAATTAGTTTTCCCCCAGTCGTCTCCACGACAGCACCAATTGAGATTGCCTCCTCCTGATAGGACAGGAACACACTGAGGTTAAAAGCTCCCCCCCCCCCCCCCCCCTTTCCCACTTTCCTCAGTGTCTTCCTGTCCTGCCAGGAGGCAGGATCTCTGAGAGGGACTGGTGGAGAAGCCAGGCAAAGCATACTCACGGGTGGATCGGAGGGCAGTGGGTCAGCCTATCCTCCCTTCCCAGCCAGACGACTCCCGGGACCCCACATGGGGTGGTAACCCCTGGGCCAGGTTCCTCCCGCGGCGGCCCATGGGGGGTACAAAGCGGGAGCCTCAGTCCCCCTCCTCCTCCTTGTATAGTCACAGCGCGGCGCTCCAGGAAGCCCTTTGACGGCGGGGCGTCGCGTCACGTGTCCAGCGTGGTGACGTCATCACGCTCGCATCAGGAGCCGCACGAAGGGGGCGGGGCTTAGCGCAGGAGCGCGAAAATTCAAAATAAGGAACCTGAGAGAAGCCAGAAGGTGGACCAGCACTACAGGTCGCAGGCTGTCTGCAGCATCGGTACAGTAATGAGTGCTCCAGCCCCAGAGATAGCTGAAACCTCAGCCTCAGCGGCCTTAAAGGGGTTCTGACATGAATAATGTTTTTATGCTTTAGCAGCCATTGTTCCCTGGTCTGCCTAATGGACCCAGGGAACCCATGGGTTAATGGCTGCTAAAGCATAAAAATCTTATACTTACCTGTTCTCCTGTTGTTGTTGACATCGGGGGGTCATCTCCCGGCAGCATATTAGCACTTTCTGCTTAGGTTAAGCAGCCTGACTAGAGCCACCTGATTGGTGCACGCTGTGTAGTCACGTGGTGCCGAAGAGCCAATCAGGTGGCTCTAATCAGCAGCGCTGCTTAACCTAAGCAGAAAGTGCTAGTATGCCTCCCGGCAGGCAGTCTTCTTCCTCCAGCAGCCGCGCCGCTCTGGGATCGCGCGCATGTGCAGTGGAGAGGTGCCCTCTGACAGGAGTCAGGACGGGCCGCGTCTCCACTGCGCATGCTCAGCACTCCGGAGTTCAGCCAGGACGGACGGGCCGCCCACAGCAAGCACTGCTTGTGACGTGCTTGCTGTGGCGGTCCGTCCGTTGACCTCGGAAGTGCCTGACGGACGGACCAGAGCAGGAAGCGGTCTTTTTGACCGCTCCTGCTCTGCTTTAAAGGCACAGAAGAAGATGCCGGCTGGAGGGGACATGCCTGGCGATCGGGCCAGGCAAGGTGAGTACAATTTTTTTTTTTTCATGTCAGAACCCCTTTAAGTAGCCAGCGCGGCAAAAAATACAAAATGCAAAATCCAATGTATTGTATATGGAAAAATTGCATATTTACCCGCAAAAATGCTTTATTTGTCAGGGGGATAAAAAAGACATCCCCCCCCCCCCCCAGAACAAAACTCAGAAAATGCATGGAATGCGGGATAAGACTGCCAGCTACGTACCAGAGGCCTCTATGCAAGGCATGCGTCGCTAGGCTAGTCAAAGAGGAATCGGGGGGATTCATGGATGACGTTAGGAAGCTGGTGAAGGAGGTTCGATCAGCCCTAACGTCACAGCTGGCGCCGCCAGAAAAAGGCGTATGTTCCCGACGAGCCTTCCGACTCCAGAGAGTTCTATCGGATCGGAGCAAGAGGACCAGGTGGCCGAGGAGTCCTCAGACGATGAGGACTACAAAAGATACCTTTTCCATCAGGACGACTTAACAGAATTAATTCAGTCAGGGCTACATTAAAAATGGAAGAGCCCAGAGAACCACGCACCCTGCAAGATGAGATATTCGGGGGACTAGGGGAGAGGCGTAAACATACCTTCCCTGTCCACAAAAACATCATTAAAATTATCCAAAAGGAGTGGAAGAAACCAGACGCAGGTTCCTTCTCCGCTAGAGGGGTAAAAAGAAGGTACCCATTCGAGGAGGAAGTTTGCGCACGCTGGGAAGAGATACCCAAGGTAGACGTCCCAGTGGCCAAAGTAGCTAGGACGAGCCTGCCCTTTTGAGGATGCCGCACAATTAAAAGATCCCATGGATCGCAAAGCCGAAGGCCTTCTAAAAAAATCCTCGGAGGCAGCGGCAGACATACTTAGGCCAGGGATCGCAGCCACTTGTGTGGCGCGCACTCTGGGGGTATGGCTCGAACAGCTGGAGCTACACTTAACCAATAAAACGCCAAGGGAACAGATCCTAAATTCCCTACCTATCCTGCGTATGGCAACAAATTTCCTAGCAGATGCCGCGGCCGAAACGGTTAAACTCTCGGCAAAAGCTACAGCCCGATCTAACTCAGCCAGAAGAGTACTAGGGCTGAAATCATGGTCAGGCGACCGAGCCTCAAAAAATAAACTATGCGCCCTCCCGTTCTACGGTCAGTTTTTGTTCGGACCAGACCTAGACAAAATCCTGGAGAAGGCGGCCGACAAAAAGAAGGGATTCCTGGAAGAAAAACCGCAGAGAGGGAAGACCTTTTTCCGAACCCCAGGGCAACAGCCCGAGGCCTACCGAGGCAAGGGCAAGACAGGCCGCTGGAGTTACCCCAAGGGGGGCAGAGGGAGAAATATCCTCTTTAATCCCCACCAGGGGGAACCCAAGCAGAGACCCTGACGCCAGCTCCGTAGGGGCAAGGCTGGGAAACTTTGTGGACCAATGGTCCGCAATTTGCGAAGGCCCATGGATCCCAAAGATCCTACAGCAGGGATACTGGATAGAACTGGTGTCCCTCCCCAGAAGGAAATTCATTATCACAGGAGGCTCAGGGCAACAGTTACACTTACTAAGGCAGAGCATTCGGGACCTGCAACATCTAAACGCAATATCCCCCGTACCGCAAATTGCAGAAACTCAGGGCCATTATTCCAGGCTCTTCCTAGTAAGAAAACCCTGCGGGAAACAGCGGATGATAGTGAATCTGAAGCCTTTGAACACCTGTGTCAAGTACAGAAAATTCAAAATGGAGTCCATCTCTTCAACGATAAAGTTGATTCCCAGAGGGGCCTACATGGCATCCATCGATCTGAAGGATGCTTATTTCCACGTACCGATCCACGAGGGGTCCCAAAGATACCTAAGGTTCGCAGTGGATATGGGCAAAGGAATAGAGCACCACCAATTCAGAGGCTTGCCTTTCGGGATCTTCTCAGCACCCAGAATTTTTACCAAAATTATGGCAGAGGTAGCTGCCTACCTGAGAAAAAAGTCGATCCTAATAATACCCTACCTAGGCGATAATTTAATAGCAGAGTCCAGGAAACTACTAACGAAGCACCTAGAGATAGTGCTAGAACTCTTCCAGTCTCTAGGATGGATCATAAACTGGGAAAAATCCAGCTTAGACCCTGACAGGAAGAAGACGTTTTTGGGCATAACACTCAACTCAGAATTACAATGCTCCTGCCTGCCTGAGGAAAAAATACAAAAAATCCAAAGGCTGGTCAGATCCTTCCTACAGAAACGATCATTCACAATTCGGGAAGCCATGTCTCTCCTGGGAAGCCTAACGTCATGCATTCCCGTAGTAGCATGGGCCCAAGCTCACACCAGAGCTCTACAGGCCTCCGTCCTATCCACATGGGACAAAAAGCAGTCCTCACTAGGGACAAAAATGTATATCCCAAACACAGTGAAAACATCCCTGCGTTGGTGGACATCCCCAGCGAACCTGCAGGAAGGGGTTCATTGGCTACAAAACCCAGCCACGCACATCACAACGGACGCAAGCGCCTGGGGATGGGGAGCGCATGTGGGGAACCAGTTCTTTCAGGGCCCGTGGTCCCAAAGGATAAAAGAACAATCCTCCAATTACAGAGAGCTACAGGCCGTATGGTGGGTCCTACAGCAGTTAGGAAACTCGCTACGGAACCAGCATATAAAGATACTGTCGGACAATACCACCACGGTCGCCCATATTCGGCACCAGGGGGGCACAAGGTCTCCTGCCCTGCAAAACATTTCGCAGAAAATCTTCCACTGGGCAGAGGGCCGGATCCTTTCGATCACGGCAACCCACTTAAAAGGGACGCTAAACCAAAAAGCGGACTTCCTCAGCAGGAGGCAGATAGACCCAGGAGAATGGTCTCTCTCCCGTGAGGCATTCAGAATCCTGACCAACCGGTGGGGGTCCCCACAATTGGACCTATTTGCAACCAGGGAGAACGCCAAAGTAAGCAATTTCTTCTCCCTCCGGCCAGGAGATCGTCCTACAGCAATAGACGCCCTAGGCCAGGACTGGGGAAAGGGACTAGCGTACGCGTTTCCTCCGATACCGCTGATCCCCAGGGTCTTACAACATTTCAGAACCCAGGTATGCACGCTAATCCTGGTGACCCCCTTCTGGCCCAAGAGAAGTTGGTTCGGTCTTCTGACAACATTGAGTGTCCAGGACCCAGTCACCTTTCCGACCTGGACAGATCTGCTATCACAGGGGCCACTGAACCACCCGGGCTTAGACAGACTCCACTTAACAGCATAGCTCTTGAGGAATCCTCACTAAGGGGGAAGGGATTCTCACAAAGAGTGGTAGAAACGTTAATGTCCAGCAGAAAAAAGACGACCCACCTTATCTACTAGAAGGTTTGGAGAAGGTTCTCCTCATGGAGACAGGGAAGGGATTCCGGGGAGTCTATCCCGAGCATCCCTTTGATCTTAGAATTCTTGCAGGAGGGCCTACAGATGGGCCTCTCTCCAAGTACCCTGAAGGTCCAGGTCGCAGCCCTTAGCGCCATATGCGACACAAAGTTCGCGGACAATAGATGGGTCAACAGGTTCCTGACAGCAGCAGCTAGATTACGACCTAGACCCATAAAACTTGTTCCAGACTGGAACCTTAATTGGGTTCTACGGGCCATGTCAGCGGAACCATTCGAGCCAATCGAAGCACTACCGATAAAAATGCTTACGATCAAGACCGTTTTTCTAGTAGCCATCACGTCTGCGAGGAGGGTTAGCGAGCTTCAGGCTTTGTCCATTCGCCACCCATTTCTAAAAATCTCGGACTCCAAATTAGTATTTAAAACGGACCCTGCCTTCATGCCAAAGGTGGTATCACATTTTCATAGGTCCCAGGACGTAATAATTCCCTCATTTTTTAGCAAACCTAAAAACGAGGAAGAAAAAATCCTAAGCTGCCTGGACGTCAGAAGAGCAGTCCTAGGCTACATAGATGCGACAAGCCACTGGAGACGGGACGACAACCTGTTCGTCCAGTTCAGTGGCCCAAATAAAGGGAACAAAGTGGCAAAAAACTCCATAGCCAGGTGGATCCGCCTGGCCATCATAGAGTCCTATAAGGCCCTCGGGAGGAAATCCCCCTTAGCTCTTAAAGCCCATTCTACAAGGGCAGTAGCATCCTCATGGGCCGAACATAGCTCTGCTTCGGTCGAGCAGATATGCAAGGCCGCAGTCTGGAAAAAAACCCACACGTTCATTAAACATTATACGGTAAAAGTGCAGCAGGACGAGGACATGGCCTTCGGCCGCAAAGTCCTCTCGGCAGCAATCCCACCCTAGGGAAACTTTAGTTGGTACGTCTCAATTAGTGCTGTCGTGGAGACGACTGGGGGAAAAAATGGATTATACCTACCTGATAATCAGGTTTCCAGGAGTCTCCACGACAGCACCCGTACCTTCCCCCCCCCCTAAATGGATAGAAAAGAAACTATAGAATATAATATAAAAAATAAATAAATATATAATATAATATAATATAATTTTATAATCAACAAAAAACCCCGGTTAAGGGAAGAAATTTAAGTTTTGCTCCTACCCCGGCAATTCGTTAGAATCCACTGAGGAAAGTGGGGAAGGGGGGGAGCTTTTAACCTCTCAGTGTGTTCCTGTCCTATCAGGAGGAGACAATCTCAATTGGTGCTGTCGTGGAGACTCCTGGAAACCTGATTATCAGGTAGGTATAATCCATTTTTTTGTAATAACAACTGTATCATTAGCCTCCCAATAATTTACATGTTTTTTGTTTTAAACTGAAAATGGAAAAACAAAAGAAACCCTTTTTCAGTTTCGTTCTCAGTTTGCATTTCTTCCTGGGGCTGGTCGGTCTCCAGGGATGCCTCCCTGCTTCAGCTCTCCACTGGATGTCCTCCGGGACAGGGTGTTTCCTTTGTACTCAGCACTTCTTTGCATGTGCACAACTGTGACAGATATTTCAGATGCAAATTATTTGACTGCAATCAACCTGGCTATTCCCCCGTGAGGCGCTGTCCTAACAAGTTTCGGATTGTGATTGGTTTTGTTTTGTTTTGTTCTTCTGACCAGGAACCCATGTCCACATTCTTGATGCCTTCAAAATTTGAGAGTCCCTCAATGCCCAACTCTGGGGTATGTACTAAAAAGCTAATTGATGCTATATCTATGAGTTTAATCCATGTATAAGCTTGCTTGTATTCTCATTAGGGCCATGTTACCATCCCTGTCCTGCCCACACTCCCATTTGGTCACTCCCTGGGTGGTAGAGTTGCAGAGGAATTTCACGCATGGGTCATATTCGAATAGACTGTTTGGGTATCAACAATTATCTTAACTTCTACTGCCCAGTGTGCTACATTTCGCTATCCTACGCAATCTGGCATGGAGTGGAAAAAAAAACCAGGTTCATAAAAATACGCTTGGGAATTGGGCTGAAAATTGTAATGTTTGATTTGCATTACATATATTGAAATCCGCAGAGATCTAGAACAGATGCGAATTTCATCTGATGCATGTGTAGAATCTGCTGAGTACTCTGTGCTATATTTGATTGTCTGTTAAAATCCCATTAACCACTTCACTCCCCAGATGTATCTTTACATCATAGGCATGTGGGATTTGTATAGAGCGTGATCAAGGATCGATCGCAGTCTATACAATGCGGGTGCTGGCTGTCTGCAATGGCTGACACCCACCCACAACCGCCACGATCAATGTGAACGCTGAAAGTGGCTGTTATCCCTTTAAATCAATGGGATTTTCTGCAGTCCTTTTTTTTTTTTTTATTATTATTTTTCTCCACCCATAAATGCGCTGCGTGTATTCACGTATAGAAAAGAACTGCCGATGGGCAGAAACACACAGGGAATCGGTGTATTTTGGTCTGCGAATACGCTGCATATTCACAAACTGAAATATGCAATACAGCTGTGTGAAAGAGCGCTTAGGCCTCATGTCCACTTGCACACACAGGTTCCACTGCGTGCCCGTGGACATAGAGAGGAGTCGGCTGGATCTTCTTTCTTCAGCATGGCGGATGAGTCCGGGAACGTTTTTGAATCTCCTGCGGCACAGCCACAGTGACCGCTGCTGGTGTGCCGCGGCGGGCTCGGCTTCCTTTGACTTCAATGGAAGCCGTCCCTGTGGGATCCGCAGGAAAATGGAGCATGCTGTGATTTCTTTCCATGCGTGTGATGCCAGGAAAAACAATCACATCCACAGGCTTTTACTTGCCGTGCGGATGCTAATGCATGCCTATGGGCAGCAAGAGGTGCGGATCTGCCACACAGGAGACGCGCGCGGATTTTATAATTAAAATCCGCCCGTGGACGTTGGGCCTTAAGCTGCTCTTGTAAAATGAAAGCTGTGCTGCGATTGGCTTGCTCATGTGAATTTTAATGATCGGAGAGGTTACTATGAATTACTTTTTTTATTTTATAATGGGCTCAGATGCTGGAGAAACTTTAAAGTCATAAAACACCTTTTAAGCATTCTTAAATAAATAAATCCTATGCTCCTTATCCCAACTGTACACATTATACACTTTAGATTTCAGAAAATCATTAGGTCAAGAGCCATATTTCATTTTTCTCTTTTTGTTTGAAGGGCTTCGCAAATGAAAATTTGTGTTTAGTACGAATAACACCAAGAAGAAACTTATTTTCTGAGAACTTTACAGCTGCAGACGGGGGTATATTTGTTCAAATGATAAAGCAATTTCTGGCAAAACGGAAATCAAAACTGATTGACAGACTTGAGTAAGTGTTTACAGCCGACACCAGTTGTATTTTTGAATGATCTATGATGTTAGTGATATAAGAATTGGTGGTGGTTAGCATGATAGTAGCTCTATTTGGTGGGCCTGATTTTGCTATTCTTATAGCCCAAAATTTAGCTACCAATTCTGTAACTGCTTTGGAAAAATTACAAAATTTCAAAGCTGCAAGCAATCTAAATTGGGGATTCTACAGGTATATAATTTTCCATCCCCCTTACACAAACACCCTTGTAAATCCCTAAACCTAATGTGTTAGCAAAGATAGCTTTCAGATGGGTGTGCATAGGAATTTTTATTTTTTTTTGGTCCCATATTATGGACACGACACCTGACTCTCTTGCGGTTTATGAGGACCAGAATTTTGAGTACTTTTCCATAAGAACGCTTTTACATGTGTTGGGTTTTTCTGCGTGGAAGCTAGTTTTACCAAAATCCACATGTCTAACTTGAATTTTAATGCAATTTTAAGGAGTAATTGTTGCAGATTTGCAATGGTGACACTGCCATTGTAAATCTGCAGCAAAAGCCACACGCTGGACATGCAGATTTTGGTTCCAATAGCTTCTGCACAGAAAAAGACCTGTAATAAAGCGCCTTGATGCGGGTTTTGATGAACTGTGAGCGGTTCAGGTGCTGTGCGTAAAACCGGCAAAAAATAAGTTGTAGCATTAATATGCAGACCAATTGGGAAAGAGTAAGCATGTTGCGTTACAAGTTTGATATGATTGGGAATTGCACATCAAAGGCCACCTTTTAGCCTAAGGGCCCATTCACACAGGTGCGTAAGTGTATTTCAGTCATGTAAATATGCGGCGTATTTACTCAATTGAAATTCACTTATACCCGTGTATTTTGCCAGGTCCTGTAGGTTTATGTGCATGCAAATACAGTGCGTATTTGGTATTGCAAAAAAAGTGCGCAGAAGGACCCATGTATTTGATTTGCAAATACACAGTGAGTATGCAGCGTTCCTGCGAATTCACTGCCTGTTCATTCATTTCAATGACCAATATGGGGTGTACAATATGCATGAAAACAGCACATGCCACATCTTTTTTCCACGCAATCTAACATTGCGTGAAAAAAATACGCTCATGTGAACGAACCCATTGAAATCAGTGTGTTCTTTTCACTTCGTATTACATGTGCAATATGTGGTGCAATTACCCTCGTGTAAACAAGCCCTTAGCCTTTTTTTTTTACATATTATAGGAAGAATTGTATTGACAAGGATTTACTGTAAGCAGTTTTATATATATATATATATATATATATATATATTTATTTATTTATTTATTTATTTATTTATTTATTTATTTATTTATTTATTTATTTATTTATTTATTTATTTATTTATTTATTTATTTATTTATTTATTTATTTATTTATTTTTCCCTTTTCTTCCAGCAACTTGGTCCCAGGTAACGGGAAAGACTTGTTAGAAAGCTTGGCGCTACCGATTGACATTACAACTGGCTGCATCTACCCAGGAGAATACAAACTACTTTTTGAGATTATGTTACGCTCAGAAGAGTTTAATCGGAGTTTTGTATTAAATGAAATCTATGAAGATATAGCAGTTACAAGCTACTGAATCAGTATCAAGGCCTCCGATATTGGGGTGGTTCCACGCGTTTAACTGCATGTATGCTGATGCGTTGAAGGAAGTCTATCTGCAAAATACTGAAGATAAAGATGCACCAAAACTAGGGAGGCGCTGTAAAGAGAAGGTGGCTTGTGCCGGATGTTCAGCTGTAGGTATAGGAATGAAGATGGTTGCGTTTTTATCCTCTGTGCACTGTTTGTCTATTAGCCGTGGTCTGTCTAGCGAGCAGTCCTGAAGCTCGTCGTGAGGTGTCTGAACCATAATCCACAGCCCTTCCCTAAGGGACGACTATAGACATCAAGGGAAGCTGGAATGAAAATGCCGCCATCATCTTCATGCCCGTACTTTCAGCTGAACATAAGATATGATCCACTATGTCTTCATAGGACCGGCCTAGTTTGGCACAACTTTTATCTTCACTATTTTATTGACAAATTTCCTTTTTGAAAGCATTATGAATTACCTGCATTAAATTCTCTGTCTGTTTGAGAATGTATAATGTTTTATAATGTGGCTACATTTAATTGTAGTGCTTATATTTCGATAATGAGGTAAAATAGAGGACGGTTTAATGTCGGTTACTTGGAAATCTGCATAGACATTTGATGTGAACAGCCTGTACGTGCAATACGGATTACTAGCTAACCTTGTATACTCTTGCGGATAGTCTGAGATGCATCTGCTGGAACAATCTGTTTTGTGTGGTGCCAGACACACCAGAGCATTATATTGGTAATAAGAAAACAAGTATTTGCTGTATTCTTTCTTGCAATAGTCTCCTGTGTTCTTGTTTCTTTTCAATGTTTGCAGCTGCTCTGTTTACATGCACCACTGTCCTGGAACCGAAGCGGAGAATCTACATCTCCTATGATTCTCCTCTGCCACGACCAAGCAACCCTGTGTCAGTCAAGCACCTCTTGTTGTCCTTCACTGACCTTCCACTGTAGACTAGTACTTCTAATGAGAGATGTAAACTGCCCCGCATGCTAGTGGACACTTGTAAATGACTTCATAAAAGATCTGGAATGACAGCTTTCTTCCTATGAATATGGGTAAATTTACAGATCATTCTACACTGGTTTCTGGTGCAGAAAAAAAATAGCTTACGGTCTCATGTGCATGGGATAATTAATATTTAAAATCCGCAGCGTTTTTCCCGCCCGCGGATCCGCGCCCCATAGGGATGCATTGGACACCTGCAGGTAGTTAAATACCTGTGGATGTCATTTTTCCCTTCAGGTGCGGATTGGCGTGCGGGAAAAAAAAACGCGACATGCTCCTTTTTCGTGCGGGTCTCCCGCGTGGTCGGCTCCCGCAGGCTTCTATTGAAGCCTATGGAAGCCTGCGGGAGCCGCTGAACACCCGTACCATAATTAAAAATTACCTTTCCGGACGCTGCGGATCTTCCCTCCGTCGCGGCCGGATCTTCTTTCTTCGGCCCCGCGGCTGTGCCCGACACGCTGCCGGTGGGCCGAGCACATCCGCCGGGCCGAAGAAAGAAGATCCGGCCGCGACGGAGGGAAGATCCGCAGCGTCTGGACAGGTGAGTTTAATCTTATTTTCAGCCTCATGTACCCGGGAAAGGAGGGACCCGCTGTGGGATTCTGCATGGAGAATCCACGGCGGGCCTGATTTTTCCTGTGGACATGAGGCCTAAGACCTGCTTGTGCAAAGCTTTTGGAACTTGGACTGCTGTGCCGGCTAACAGCACTTTCTTGAACGGGATATGACTAGACAAAGGGGGCATGGCCGTTCTGGACACATTTATGTATAATTTGGAAAAGTCGCTTATATTTTAATTACTGCTTATCTATTTAAATTTTTGCATATATTACTATGTCTGTACAAGCACCATTTAGAATGTGCTCCACGATTGATAATGCCAGCCAGTGTACATCGTGTGTCATGGCTGCAGTCCTTGAACCGCTGTGCGATTGTGCATACTGCTATATGAAAGGTGTGCGTGTTGTGCATTTGTAAGCCTAGATCCTGTATCTAAAGTCTCAGCTTGTAACATTGAGATCCATTGGCGCCATGGAAAGGAGTGTGCTACTCGCTGGGGTGAATGGTAGCATGGGAGTGCAGGATCATCAGACAGTTAGGTATCAGGAGTGGTAGAAAGAGGAGAACCAGTGAGGTTAGTCCTGAACTGGCACACTGCAACAAATTTGCAGAGGTCACAGATGAGGGGGATGCCATTACAGGGTTGATACTGCTGCAGCAGGACGTGCCCTCTGCGTGCCAGGGGCGCTGTCTGCTCCAATAAGAAGGGGAATTGAAGTGTAGGGCAGGCTAGACTGGTCCTGGTAGTGGGAGACTCCGTTATTAGGGGGACAGACAGGGCAATCTGTCTGATCATCAAATAGTATGTTGTCTTCCTGGGGCCTGAGTCTGACACATTATGGATTGGGTTGGCAGATTACTTGGAGGGGCTGGTAAAGATCTGGCAGTCATGGTACATATTGGCATCAATGCCAATGTAAGAGATAGGGGG
The DNA here is from genome assembly GCF_035609145.1 of Eleutherodactylus coqui. NCBI lineage: Eukaryota > Metazoa > Chordata > Amphibia > Anura > Eleutherodactylidae > Eleutherodactylus > Eleutherodactylus coqui. The sequence continues at coordinate 118,334,210 of NC_089839.1, read as the reverse complement.
AGGGTCCTTTTAAAAAACAATATCAAGGAACTAGGATGTAAGCTTAGGGCAAGGACCTCCAAAGTCGTATTTTCTGGTGCCACACCAGAAAGGCAGTGGGGGATTATGGAAGTAAGTTGGTGTAGGAAGGAGGGGTTTGAATTCCTGGCGAACTGGGCCGACTTTGGTGTTGGCTACAGGTTCTACTGTGGCGATGGGCTGCATCTTAATAGGGAGGGGGCAGCAGTGTTAGGAGAGAAGATTGCTAGAAAGGGAGAGGTGTGTTTAAACTAAGACCTGCAGGGAGAGGAGAAGATAATGTAGACAGTGACCTTAGGACTAAGTAATGGAAATGAGGGTGGAGTTTGTTTAGAAGGGATTGTAAAAACCAGAAAGGGGATTTGTCTTTATGTATGATAAATGAAAATACATGGAGGGAAAACAATAGAGATGAGCGAGCACCAAAATGCTCGGGTGCTCGTTATTCGGGACGAAATTATCGCGATGCTCGAGGGTTCGTTTCGAATAACGAACCCCATTGAAGTCAATGGGCGACCCGAGCATTTTTGTATTTCGCCGATGCTCGCTAAGGTTTTCATGTGTGAAAATCTGGGCAATTCAAGAAAGTGATGGGAACGACACAGCAACGGATAGGGCAGGCGAGGGGCTACGTGTTGGGCTGCATCTCAAGTTCACAGGTCCCACTATTAAGCCACAATACCGGCAAGAGTGGCCCCCCCCCCCCCCCCAACAACTTTTACTTCTGAAAAGCCCTCATTAGCATCGCATACCTTAGCTAAGCACCACACTACCTACAACAAAGCACAATCACTGCCTGCATGACACTCCGCTGCCACTTCTCCTGGGTTACATGCTGCCCAACCCCCCCCCCCCCCCCGCACGACGCAGTGTCCACAGCGCACAACAAACTGTCCCTGCGCAGCCTTCAGCTGCCCTCATGCCACACCACCCTCATGTCTATTTATAAGTGCATCTGCCATGAGGAGGAACCGCAGGCACACACTGCAGAGGGGTTGGCACGGCTAGGCAGCGACCCTCTTTAAAAGTGGTGGGGCGATAGCCCACAATGCTGTACAGAAGCAATGAGAAATAGAATCCTGTGCCACCGCCATCAGGAGCTGCACACGTGGGCATAGCAATGGCGAACCTATGTCCCACACACAATTCATTCTGTAAAGGTGTCTGCATGCCCCAGTCAGACTGGTAATATGTACCTTAACAGTAACCGCATTGGTGGTAATGTGGTGGTGACTGCGGACCTAGTAGCGCGGTTTTATTTTGTTGGTTTTCGGAATGTGGCCAGGATTAAGTGGGCCGTGGCGGGGGGATGGTGGGGGGGCTCTCTTGTAGTGTCGGTAAAGGTGAAATTCTTGGACTGCCACCAGACGAACCAATGCAAAGGCATTTGCCAAGAATGTTTTCCCTGTTGGAGGAGGAGGGGGATGTTTTTGAGGCACTACGTGTCCTCTCCACGTGTCCGTGGTTATATGCACCTTAACAGGAACCGCGTTGGTGGGAAATGGCCTCGCCGCCATCATGTCTTTGGGAAGCCTCTGTTTCCACACCCCAGAGACATACCATTAGCAGCGGTATAGGCAGAGCCCAGAATTCGTAACATTTCAGCCGTAGCATTAGGACAGGCCCCACTAACATATCACTAGCAGCATTATAGGAGGAGCGCAGTGTTCGTTCCATGTCAGCAATAGTAGCACTCAAGACAGGCCCCAGTAACAATTCCGAAGCAGCAGTATAGCGGGAGCGCAGTCTTCGTTCCATGTCAGCAATAGTAGCACTCAAGACCGGCCCCAGTAACAATTCCGAAGTAGCAGTATAGTGGGAGCGCAGTCTTAGTTCCATTTCAGTAGCTGCAGTATAGCCAAGGCCCAAGTTACATTTATGTAGCTAAAGTGTAGGCCAACCCCACACACACTTCTGTACCATGAGTGCAGGCGAAGAACATACAAATTGCTATGATTACACTGTAGGTGAGGGCCCCAAAAAATTGGTGTACCAACAGTACTAATGTACCTCAGTAAAAATTGGCCATGCCCAACCAAGATGGCAGGTGAAACCCATTAATCGCTTTGGTTAATGTGGCTTAAGTGGTAACTAGGCCTGGAGGCAGCCCAGTTTAACGAAAAATTGGTTCAAGTTAAAGTTTCAACGCTTTTAAGAGCATTGAAACATATAAAAATTGTTTCGAAAAATTAGATGAGTGAGCCTTGTGGCCCTAAGAAAAATTGCCCGTTCGGCGTGATTACGTGAGGTTTCAGGAGGAGGAGCAGGAGGAGGAGGAGGAATATTAGACACAGATTGATGAAGCAGAAATGTCCCCGTTTTGGATGGTGAGAGAGAACGTAGCTTCCATCCGTGGGTGCAGCCTACGTATTGCTTAGGTATCGCTGCTGTCCGCTGGTGGAGAAGAGAAGTCTGGGGAAATCCAGGCTTTCTTCATCTTGATGAGTGTTAGCCTGTCGGCACTGTCGGTTGACAGGCGGGTACGCTTATCTGTGATGATTCCCCCAGCCGCACTAAACACCCTCTCCGACAAGACGCTAGCCGCAGGACAAGCAAGCACCTCCAGGGCATACAGCGCTAGTTCAGGCCACGTGTCCAGCTTCGACACCCAGTAGTTGTAGGTGGCAGAGGCGTCACGGAGGACGATCGTGCGATCCGCTACGTACTCCCTCACCATCCTTTTACAGTGCTCCCGCCGACTCAGCCTTGACTGGGGAGCGGTGACACAGTCTTGGTGGGGAGCCATAAAGCTGTCCAGGCCCTTAAAGACTGTTGCACTGCCTGGGCTGTACATGCTGCTCGATCTCCGCACCTCCCCTGCTACCTGGCCCTCGGAACTGCGCCTTCTGCCACTAGCGCTGTCGGATGGGAATTTTACCATCAGCTTGTCCGCCAGGGTCCTGTGGTATAGCAACACTCTCGAACCCCTTTCCTCTTCGGGAATGAGACTGGGAAGGTTCTCCTTATAGCGTGGGTCGAGCAGTGTGTACACCCAGTAATCCGTAGTGATCAGAATGCGTGCAACGCGAGGGTCACGAGAAAGGCATCCTAACATGAAGTCAGCCATGTGTGCCAGGGTACCCGTACGCAACACATGGCTGTCTTCACTAGGAAGATCACTTTCAGGATCCTCCTCCTCCTCAGGCCATACACGCTGAAAGGATGACAGGCAAGCAGCAGGGGCACCGTCAGCAGTGGGCCAAGCTGTCTCTTCCCCCTCCTCCTCATGCTCCTCCTCCTCCTCCTCCTGAATGCGCTGAGATATAGACAGGAGGGTGCTCTGACTATCCAGCGACATACTGTCTTCCCCTGCCTCCGTTTCCGAGCGCAAAGCGGCTGCCTTTATGGTTTGCAGGGAACTTCTCAAGATGCATAGCAGAGGAATGGTGACGCTAATGATTGCAGCATCGCCGCTCACCACCTGGGTAGACTGCTCAAAGTTTCCAAGGACCTGGCAGATGTCTGCCAACCAGGCCCACTCTTCTGAAAAGAATTGAGGAGGCTGACTCCCACTGCGCCGCCCATGTTGGAGTTGGTATTCCACGATAGCTCTACGCTGCTCATAGAGCCTGGCCAACATGTGGAGCGTAGAGTTCCACCGTGTGGGCACGTCGCACAGCAGTCGGTGCACTGGCAGATTAAAGCGATGTTGCAGGGTGGCAGCGTCCGTGTGGGACTTGCGGAAATGTGCGCAGAGCCGGCGCACCTTTACGAGCAGGTCTGACAAGCGTGGGTAGCTTTTCAGAGAGCGCTGAACCACCAAATTAAAGACGTGGGCCAGGCATGGCACGTGCGTGAGGCTGCCGAGCTGCAGAGCCGCCACCAGGTTACGGCCGTTGTCACACACGACCATGCCCGGTTGGAGGCTCAGCGGCGCAAGCCAGCGGTCGGTCTGCTCTGTCAGACCCTGCAGCAGTTCGTGGGCCGTGTGCCTCCTATCTCCTAAGCCGAGTAGTTTCAGCACGGCCTGCTGACGCTTGCCCACCGCTGTGCTGCCACACCGCGCGACACCGACTGCTGGCGACGTCCTGCTGCTGCTGACACATCTAGATTGCGAGACAGAGGTTGAGGAGGAGGAGGAGGGTGCTTTAGTGGAGGAAGCATACACCGCCGAACATACCACCACCGAGCTGTGGCCCGCAATTGTGGGGGTGGGTAGGACGTGAGCGGTCCCAGGCTCTGACTCTGTCCCAGCCTCCACTAAATTCACCCAATGTGCCGTCAGGGAGATGTAGTGGCCCTGCCCGCCTGTGCTTGTTCACGTGTCCGTAGTTAAGTGGACCTTGCCACTAACCGCATTGGTGAGGGCGCGTACAATGTTGCGGGAGACGTGGTCGTGCAGGGCTGGGACGGCACATCGGGAAAAGTAGTGGTGACTGGGAACTGAGTAGCGCGGGGCCGCCGCCGCCGCCACCATCATAGCTTTGAAAGCCTCCGTTTCCACAACCCTATACGGCAGCATCTCAAGGCTGATAAATTTGGCTATGTGGACGGTTAACGATTGAGCGTGCGGGTGCGTGGCGGCGTACTTGCGCTTGCGCTCCAACACTTGCGCTAGCGACGGCTGGACTGTGCGGTGCGAGACATTGGTGGATGGGGCCGAGGACAGCGGAGGTGAGGGTGTGGGTGCAGGCCATGAGACGGTAGTGCCTGTGTCCTGAGAGGGGGGTTGTATCTCAGTGGCAGGTTTGGGCACAGGGGGAGAGGCAGCGGTGCAAACCGGAGGCGGTGAACGGCCTTCGTCCCACCTTGTGGGGTGCTTGGCCATCATATGTCTGCGCATGCTGGTGGTGGTGAGGCTGTTGGTGGTGGCTCCCCGGCTGATCTTGGCGCGACAAAGGTTGCACACCACTGTTCGTCGGTCGTCAGGCGTCTCTGTGAAAAACTGCCAGACCTTAGAGCACCTCGGCCTCTGCAGGGTGGCATGGCGCGAGGGTGCGCTTTGGGAAACAGTTGGTGGATTATTCGGTCTGGCCCTGCCTCTACCCCTGGCCACCGCACTGCCTCTTGCAACCTGCCCTGCTGCTGCCCGTGCCTCCCCCTCTGAAGACCTGTCCTGTGTAGGTGTTGCACACCAGGTGGGGTCAGTCACCTCATCGTTCTGCTGCTCTTCCTCCGAATCCTCTGTGCGCTCCTCCCTCGGACTTACTGCCCTTACTACTACCTCACTGCAAGACAACTGTGTCTCATCGTCATCGTCCTCCTCACCCACAGAAAGTTCTTGAGACAGTTGGCGGAAGTCCCCAGCCTCATCCCCCGGACCCCGGGAACTTTCCAATGGTTGTGCATCAGTGACGATAAACTCCTCTGGTGGGAGAGGAACCACTGCTGCCCAATCTGAGCAGGGGCCCAAGAACAGTTCCTGGGAGTCTTCCCGCTCCTGAGCATGTGTCATTGTAGTGGAGTGAGGAGGCTGGGAGGAAGGAGGAGCAGCAGACAGAGGATTCGGATTTGCAGCAGTGGACGGCGCAGAACTGTGGCTGGACGATAGGTTGCTCGAAGCACTTTCTGCCATCCAGGACAGGACCTGCTCACACTGCTCATTTTCTAATAAAGGTCTCCCGCGTGGACCCATTAATTGGGCGATGAATGTGGGGACGCCAGAAACGTGCCTCTCTCCTAATCGCGCAGCAGTCGGCTGCGACACACCTGGATCAGGAGCTCGGCCTGTGCCCACACCCTCACTTGTCCACGGCCACGTCCTCTAGGCCTACCCCTACCCCTCAGCATGCTGTATTACCAGTGATTTGATTTCACAGGCAGGAAATAAATTGGCGCAAGCCTGCAGGTCAAATATAATTTTTTCCCTTTTTTGCAAAGGAAAGGCCCCACTGCGTATATTCAATGAACAATACGTTTAATAACTGTGGTGTGGCCCAGAAAAAGTGTCACACAACTTTAGTGTAGCAGAGTTATTAACTCTGGCAGAGCAGGTATTTGCCAGTCAGGAAAGAAAATTGCGCAAGCCTGCAGTAAACCGAAGCTGGTTGCGTATGATTTTTGTACTTTCTCCACGCAGCACACACGTACACGGAGACCTTAGGACTGACACAGGCAGGCCAAATATAATTTTTTCCCTTTTTTGCAAAGGAAAGGCCCCACTGCGTATATTCAATGAACAATACGTTTAATAACTGTGGTGTGGCCCAGAAAAAGTGTCACACAACTTTAGTGTAGCAGAGTTATTAACTCTGGCAGAGCAGGTATTTGCCAGTCAGGAAAGAAAATGGCGCAAGCCTGCAGTAAACCGTAGCTGGTTGCGTCTGATTTTTGTACGTTCTCCACACAGCACACACGTACACGGAGACCTTAGGACTGACACAGGCAGGCCAAATATAATTTTTTCCCTTTTTTGCAAAGGAAAGGCCCCACTGCATATATTCAATGAACAATAACTGTGTTGTGGCCCTGCCTACACAATTCTGTCCCTGTAGTATCAATGGAGGGTGCAATGCTCTGCACAGACGATTTTTAGAAAAAAAAAAAATGCAACACTGCTAACAGCAGCCAGCACAGTACTGCACACGGTTAAATTTGGCCCTAGAAAGGACCGTTGAGGTTCTTGAAGGCTACACTCACTCCTAACACTCTCCCTGCCTAAGCACCACTTCTGTCCCTAATGCCGGGTGCAATGCTCTGCACTGCCGATTTTGAGAAAAAAAAAAAAAAAACCACTGCTAGCAGCAGCCTGCACACAGGTAGATGTGGCCCTAAGAAGGACCTTTGGGGTTCTTGAAGCCTACACTAACTCCTAACGCTCTCCCTACAGCAGCTCCAGCACGATACCACTGTCCCTCAGCTAACTCACAAGGCATGTGTGGCGAGCCGCGGGAGGGGCCGACTTTTATACTCGGGTGACATCTGATCTCCCCAGCCACTCACAGCAGGGGGGTGGTATAGGGCTGGAACAACACTGGAGGAAGTTGTGATGCCTTCCCTGTCTTTCAATTGGCCAGAAAAGCGCGCAAATTTCTCAGGGAAGAAAGTGAAAGTAACCCGAACACCGCGTGGTACTCGTTACGAGTAACGAGCATCCCGAACACCCTAATATTCGCCCGAGCATCGAGCTCGGACGAGTACGTTCGCTCATCTCTAGAAAACAACAATAAAATCTTCATTGCGGTCCGCTATAGGCAAACAGAAGCTACTGAAAATCTACTACTGAGGCAAATAGATAAAGTGGCAAATCACAATGAGGTAATTATGGAGGACTTAACTATCCAGATATAAACTGGGAAGCTAAAACCTGCAGATTCAATAAAGGTAACAAATATCTGTCAATAACTAAAGTTAATTATGTTACCCAACTTGTACAGGACCTGACTAGAGGGACGGCTGTTTTGGACTTAAAGGGGTTATCTCGCGAAAGCAAGTTGGATTAAGCACTTCTGTATGGCCATATTAATGCACTTTGTAATATACATCGTGCATTAAATATGAGGCATACAGAAGTTATTCACTTACCCACTCCGTTGCTGGCGTCCCCGTCTCCATGGAGCCGTCTAATTTCGGTGTCTTCTTGCTTCTTTAGACGTGCTTGCGCAGTCCGGTCTTCTGCTGTGTGCTCGCGCCGGAGAGCTGGTCTGCGCGTCGTCATCGTAGATCCTCCCCGTCACGTGGTGCCGATCAGCCAATTAGGTGGCTGTATTCGGCAGTGGAACGCAAGACATCCACGGTGCACCATGGGAGAAGACCCGCGGTGCACCATGGGAGAAAACCGCTGTGCATCCTTGGGAAAGGATCGGCGGCCATCTTTGGAAGAAGTTTTGTAAGTTCATGAAACGCTAGAATGGTGAGTAGAAACCTTCTTTAAAAGCAATTTACACGTGTACATTGTAATGTTTGATTTAGAAGGGGGACTGGGCAGAAAAAGTCACTTTTGCCTCGGGACAACCCCTTTAATATTAATCAACAGACCTGACAGCATAACAATGGTGCAAGTTGAGGGGCACAGGGGAAACAGCAATCATATTATAATAAATTTACACTTGTCTTTCCAAAGGAAGTTTTATTGGTGAGCTATGAAAATACTAAACTTTAGGAAGGCTAAGTTTGATCGTCTTAGTGATGCTCTTAACCTTATTGACTGAGACAATGTCCTCAAAAATAAGAATACAGACAATACATGAGGAATTTTTAAAATCGAGCCCGCCGGTCACCCTGCATACCTGATTTTTCTGTATTGCAGATGGCCGCGACAGCTCGCTGTCCATGTGCAGTACAGGTTCCCCCCCCCCCCGCTTTTATAGTTTGCATTTCCCGTACTGTCGTTATGAGGTGACGTAAAGGCTACGGGTCTGATTGTCTCTTTTGACTTCAATGGAGGCTTTCCATGCTCAGTCTGTGGCAAAATAGAGCATGCTGTGACTTTTCTTCCGGTTGTAGAATGCACAATTCGTATCCATGCGTGTGAAGGAAAAAGTAAAAGTTCTTGCCTTACAATGCCAGTGGTTTGCCACAGATCCTCTGTGCAGACGGCGATCGCACATTCTGTAATTAGAATCCATCCGTGTAAGACCCCCCCCCTTTTTTTTTTTTTATACTGTGAGCGGCTCTTGCCTTACAGGAATGAATGAAGGAATCAGAGAAAACCAATGTGGCTCAATAAAATTGTAAAGGGGGCAATAAACAAAAATAAAGTGCTTAAACTACTAAAACATGAAGGCAGTGAAGAAGCACTAACAACCTGTAAGCCAAAAAATAAATTATGTGGAAAGCAGATAAAAACAGCAACGGTGGAGATAAAGAGACTTGTTGCGAAAGAGTTAAACTAACCCTAAACTGTTCTTTCAGTATTAATCTTTTTACTATTTATATAATTAAAGTGTTGACCCTTTACTAAGTGATATTGGAAAAATTGTAGAGAGTGATGAAGAGAAAGCAAATCTATTAAACAGGTTTTTCCTCCAGTGTGGTCACAGAGGAAAATGAAATGTAATATGAGATGCAGAGTGCTAAAGTAAACTCTCCACTAAATTGCACCAGTTTAACCCAGAAAGAAGTGCAGACCTGGCTTAAAAAGATTAAAATAGACAAATTGCAGGGTCTCAATGGCATACGCCCCTGGGTTGGAAGGGAATTCAGTAAAGTGTTAAGGCCCATTTACACCAGCCGATGATTGCTAAAACAAAATCGCTAATTAGCGATCGTTTTAGCAATAATCAGTGCATCTAAATGTGCGCCCATTGTGCGCTTTTCGGGCACTGCTAGCTGACTGATGATTTTTAGGTTGGAGTGAATTTGACAGTCAGCCTTATCAGCAGTTCTCCACGGGGAGTGCTGATAATATTATTTACCCCTGGAGAACAAAGGCTCGGAGCGCCGATAATAAAAGTATCATTCAGAAATGCGCCTTGTGAATAAACTAAGAAAATGTATGTGGAGAGTGAATATTACCGCACCCAGCACCCGGCTGGTTAACTCTAGAAAGCGTGTGGCAAATTTATCCAGCATAAATAGAAAAAACTTTCTCCTCGCGCTCAATCTGAACTCACAATAAACTTCTTTATTGCAACGCGTTTTGGCAAACAAACAAGCAATACACTAAACATGCAGTCAAACAATCCTTTAAATAAGTAACTTACAGGTTTGGCGTCCATCTCTCATACCGCCCGGTAACAAGTGACGTCCATGATAAGGAGGGGAATCCCTTCTCCTGCGTGAGTGGGTCATGTGATCAAAGAAGTGGAACGCTACGTGCGTTCCAACATTGAACCAAACTTTATTTAAACCCCTCCTAGTGGGATTTACTCACACAACTCTACCGCTAGAATGATTTAAAATTCTAGTTTTTTGGACGCTAATGTCAATCAATTGAATGACCATGTATAACATAAAACCGCATAATATTAATTACATATTTTTGTGCATATATATATATTAATCATTATAATTTAAAATTAATAAACAAAACCATTAAAAGGACCTTCATAAAGATTATGATAGTTCATTTATCAGATTACTCCTAGAGTTTATCTACCTTTTTTTTCTTAAAAGGAAAATATTTGTGGGCACTTGTGAATATATTATATCATTCTAATAAATTATATAATAGACTTCCATAACCTTTGTTAGAACATGAAGACATTTTAGTAACAACGTGAGTACAATAAAATTATGTGATGATACTATAATTTGATATAAATAACAGAATGTTACATACATTTTTTAAAATATTTTTTACAACATTTTTTTCTAAAACCTTGTTGAGTCCATGGGGTACCAATGTTTTCAAGCGAAAAATCCAGTACATTTCTTTTCACCTCAAATCACTGATCAATTTCGCTGGCAGATGTTCAAGTGGTGTAACTCTCAAATTTCTGAAGTCACAATTATGTTTTTCCCAAAATGTTTAGAAACGCTATGCTTCGTGTAATTATTCTTAATATTCGCCCTATGTTTATTTATTCTTGTCCGCAATTTATTACAGGTGCGTTCCATGTATTAATACCCACATGGCCATTCTAGCATATAGATAACATTTTGGGTATCACAAGTGATTCTCTGATAAATCAGAATGGTGTCTTCCCCTTGTATAACAGAATTCCTTCTGTGCATTATCATAGGGCAAAATTTGCACCTATTTATGTTGCATTTAAAAACCCCTCCTAGACGTGCATCTGGTCCTATGGTAATAGCGTGTTCATTAAGACTATATAAATTAGTCTTTTTTTTTATTTTTTTAATACGGGTTTGAAGGGGCCAAAATATCTTGCAGCGTTTTGTTTCTCTTGAATATTATTCTTAGTTTTGTCCTAATGTTTTGTTCCAGATATTAGTCTCTTTTTAGTATTACCCAGTTTAAAGGATGTTGTTTTTCCATACCATTTAGCCATCTGAAAAGAATAAAAAGAAATTGCACCCGTGAAGAGGACTTTGATTTACAGGCGGAGTTAATAAAAAAAAAAACGCTTCAAAGAAAAACCTTACCTGGTTTCACTGGTAGAAAATGCCTATAAAAGAGTAAAAAAACAAAAGAATCACAGAATAAGAATATCACTATCGCTCGAAATGAACAAAGATAATGATGATCACAACGAAGAAGAGAAGTGCATTTCTCACTAAATATAGTACCAATGATCAAGAAATAAAAAGAAATCCTAAGCAAAAACTGAGCAATAAAGGATAAAGTTTTTTCTATTAAAGGGGTTGTCCCACGCCGAAACGGGTTTTTTTTTTTTTCAATAGCCCCCCCGTTCGGCGCGAGACAAACCCGATGCAGGGGTTTAAAAAAAAAACGGATAGTACTTACCCGAATCCCCGCTCTCCGGTGACTTCTTACTTACCTTGCGAAGATGGCCGCCGGGATCTTCACCCACGGTGGACCGCAGGTCTTCTTCCGATGGTGCACCGTGGGCTCTGTGCGTTCCATTGCCGATTCCAGCCTCCTGATTGGCTGGAATCGGCACACGTGACGGGGCGGAGCTACGAGGAGCAGCTCTCCAGCACGAGCGGCCCCATTCAGAAGGGAGAAGACCGGACTGCGCAAGCGCGTCTAATCGGGAGATTAGACGCTGAAATTAGACAGCACCATGGAGACGGGGACGCTAGCAACGGAGCAGGTAAGTGAATAACTTCTGTATGGCTCATAATTAATGCACGATGTATATTACAAAGTGCATTAATATGGCCATACAGAAGTGTATACCCCCACTTGCTTTCGCGGGACAACCCCTTTAATGCTGGATACATTAAGTGCAGATAATAGTCCCCAGGGTATTAACTGCATTCAGCTAAGGCTTCATTTGCACACTTAATTGTTACTAAGTAGCTGAGTAGCTACTTAAAAGTTTATGCAAAATGATCACTCAAAGCTGTCACAAAAAAACTGTCGTTTGAGCGATCTGCGGCCTGTGTAAACCAGCCTTTAGACAGACCATTGTTTCTTATATTTAAAGATTCTATAGTGACAGAGTCTGTGCCACTGGGATAGGTGCATCGCTAATGTGGTGCCAATATTCAAAAAGGGGTTAAAAGGTAAACCAGGAAACTACATACCAGTAAGTCTTCTATTGGGGGTAAAATGTTTGAAGGGTTTTTAAGACATGCTATCTGGAATACGTCAAGGTCTGTGCAGGGTCCCCTGAGCCTGATCATCTAGTGTGCGCTTTCAAACAATAACTGGTTCCAACACTTCCTAACAACTTGGTCAGAATGGCCCAGGGGGCAGGCAATTCCTCAAGACGAGCATCCAGCTTTTCGCATTACAATAATGTACCCCCTCTCAAACTCTGTTACCTGGGCAAAATCTCTTTGATTGTGTCGTAGAGGTGTCTAGTTGTCAACAAGCTCTACACAAGCAGAAAAAGAGGTTCACTACACACAAGAAGCCTCTGCGAGCCTTTTTATAGGCCAAGGGTGGCAAGGCCATTTATCTATTCACACCACTCCTCTAATTTGCACAAATGTCTGAGGTGTAACTGCATGCAGAGTTTTGCAGCAAAACGACACCCTGTTCTAGGTGCTTGGTTTTTTTTTTGGTTTTTTTTAACAGTGTATTTATTAATGACCTGGTAGAAGGATTGTACATTAAAGTATCAATATTTGCTGATGATGCAAAGCTATGTAAAGTAACGAGAGGGCATAATGTGGTTGCAAATGAAAATAGATAAGTTGGGTATTAGCAAATGGCAAATGAGGTACAATACTGATAAAGACAAGGTTCTGCACGTGGGCAGAGGAAATACATGTCACCATTACACACTAAATGAAAAACTACTGGGCAAATCTAACATAGAAAAGGGCTTGAGGATGTCAATTAACTGGAGCAGCCAGTGTCAGGCGGCTGCTGCCGAGGCAAATGGAATCATGGGATGCATGACGAGAACATTGTTTTTCCTCTTTACAAGTCACTGGTTAGGCCACACATTGGATATTGTGTACAGTTTTAGGCACCGGTACTCAAGAAGTACATAGTGCTTGAGTGGGTACCAATACCCAAAGAGGTTATCAAAATTGGGATTATTTAGTTTTGAAAAAGATGGTTTAGGGACGACCTAATAACGATGTATAAATATATTATAGAATGGTAAAGTTAGAAGGGACCTTCAGGATCATCGGGTCAGACCCTCTGCTCAATGCAGGATTCACTAAATAAACCCAGATGTCTGTCCAGTCTCTGTTTGAAGACTTCCATTCAAAGAGAACTCGCCACTTCCCATGGCAACCTGTTCCACTCATTGATCACCCTCACTACCTAATGTCTAATCTGTGTCTCCTCCCTTTCTGTTTCATCCCATTGCTTCTAGTCTTTTCTTGTGAAAATGAGAATAGGGCTGATCCCTTTCCACTGTGACAGCCCTTCAGATATTTGTAGACAGCTATTAAGTCTCCTCTCAGCCTTCGTTTTTGCAAGCTAAACTGTTAGGACTAGCAAGAGCAGATGGACAAGGATTCCCTACGCCAACCCTCTCCCGTGTCCCTACCTACTTGCCCCCCAGGGCGACAACTGGGTGATTGTCCCTGCGCTGCACTAGTGTCAAGAAGGAGGGACAGGGAACCAAACAGGTGGGAACCGTGTAACGACGAGGAGAATGAGACAATAACCAGAGAATAGTCAGGAAGCAAGCTGGGCCAAAAGCACAAGGTCAAGAGCCAGGTACAGGACGCAAACCAGAGAATAGTGAGCAAGCTAGCCGGGTCAAAACCAAAGGTCTTGAGCGAGGTACAGGACGATAAGGCAAAAGCAAGGTCCAAAAACAAGCAGAGGTCTAAGCACAAAAGTCAGATCACAGAATGCGGGTGCAGTCAGAACTGAGTCAAAACAAACACTGGCAAGGGGGAACTGGCTGAGCAGACACATATGGAACTGGGGGCGGGGAGAAGTCATAAAACCACCTCCCCCCGGCAGTGCGCACCGAGCCGAGCGTCGCGCGGCTGACCAGCAGGCGGGCGCCGCCGACCACCGTGACCAACCACCAGGATGGGGGAACCCCGGACAGAGATGCCAGCCCGGGCCCCCGCACACCTGGTGGTCCTAACATAAACATTCCCAGATCCTTTAACCATTCCTCATAAGAAATGATTTGTAGACTGCTCACCGTCTTGGTAACTCTTCTTTGAACTTGCTTCAGTTTGTCTACGTCTTTTTTTAAAGTGAGGTGCCCATAACTGGACACAGTAAGGAAGAGTAGAGGGGGATAATTACCTCACGTGATCTAGACTATGCTTCTCTTAACCCCTTAAGGACCAGGTTGTTTTGTACCTTAAGGACCAGACGCTTTTTAGGGATTTTACCCATATGGCGGTTTTACTGTTCTATTTTTTTTCCTTTAGCTATCAAAATTATTTTTGCTGCGTTTTTTTTTTCCGTGACATATAGGACTATTTTTTTTAATATCTTTTTCACTGACTTTTTTTCCCCGGTTTTTAGTTTTATTGGGGGTAAAAAGTGATTTTTTTTTTTTAACATTTATAGTTTTTTTTAAAATTTTTTTCAGATTTACACAAAGTATGGGAATGGGTTCCTCTATTTGTTTCGGACGTTTTCATATATAATATGTATGGTTTTGGTTTATAGCAACGTTTTTTGGTTGGTGTCGGTTTTGGGTTATTTTCTTTATGTATATATTATTGTTTTATTCTGGAATTTTATTTTACTGATGTATTCAATTGTGGGTTTTTTTTACTATCTATGTCTCCCATGACGTCATGTAAGACCTCTGGGGGACATTCACATTTTTTTTTCTTTTATTTGACATTTTCCTACTGTAGCTGGGGCATCCATAGGAGCCCCAGTTATAGGGGAAAACAGACCCTGCAGTGACATTAGTCACTGGCAGAGCGATGCAAGGGTCTAGTCTGACCCTCCAGCTCTGCACAAGCAGGGAATCCTGGGAGGTCACATGACCCCCCCGGGCTCCCATAGTGGCTCTAAGCCCAGGACCAGCCGCCGTAAATTTACAGTGGCTGGTCCTAAACGGGTTAATACATCCCAGAATTATGTCTATGATCTATTATACTGAATCTATTGAATACTCTCTTTCTCTCTCTTCCCTAGTGTTAGATATCCCTCCTAGCTTTGTGTCATCAGCAAATGTGATCAGTTTGCCATCATAGAATCCCTCCCAATGCAGGTAGTCTTAGGCCTGCAATGGTTGCATTTGCGTAATCCTGTGGTGGATTGGAAGAAGGGAGACATCTCTAAATGGAGTCCTTACTGTAATTCTTCTTGTATCTCTGTAAAGGTGTCTTCTGTGCAAATTGATGAATTACCTGAATATATTGCTGATTTTGCTGATGTTTTTGCTTAGGAGGGGGTAGACAAGTTACCACCTCACAAGGAAGGGGATTGTTCTAATGAACTTATTCCAGACTGTAAACTGCTGAAGAGCCGTATGTATAACCTAATTGCTTCTGAAAGACTGTCTCTAAAGGACAGTTTGAGAAAGGGGCACATACTTTCCTTAAATTCTCCACTGGCCAATGTTTTTGTTTGTCAAGAAAAAGTATAGAGGTTTGCGGCCCCGTCTTGATTTCAGAGTGCTAAACAAAATCACCAAGCGTAATCCTTACCCATTGCCTCTCATTCCGGATCTATTTTTGCAGTTTTATGGTGCCAACTGGTTTACAAAGTTGGATTTACAAGGGGCATTATAATTCATCTTAAGGAGGGGGATGAATTGAAAACTCCCTTTAACACCCCCAAAAGGCATTATGAGATGATATTCTTATTTTTTTGTTAGATTTCGATTCACAAATTTCCTATGTTCGTCAGGTTCTCCAAGCATTTTGCGATAATTTGTTTGCGAAAAAGGTGTTGTTCTTCCATACAAGAGATTACATTTCTGGGACACCTTATTAACCCGAGAGGTTTCAAGATGGATCCGGACACAGTATTCCAGATGAGGTCTGACTAAGGAAGAGTACAACTTGGGAGAGATCTCTGTATATCAGGGGACAATACAAGGATCTCTCCCATCATCTATTGATGCCCAGGACTGACTGAAACAAGGGGTCGGCGTCTAGAGGAAGACTGTTTCTACACCAACATAGAAGTGGGTTATTTACTGTAAGAGCAGTGAGACTAAGGAACTCTGCCTGAGGACATGGTGGAGGAAAATTCAATCAAAGAGTTCAAGAGGGGGGGGGGGGGGATGCCTTTCTTGACCATTACAATATTACATGTTATAGTCACTGATTACTTCAGGCTGAACTAGATAGACGTTGTCTCCCTTCAGCCTAACATACTATGTTACTATTACTGTAAGAGCAGTGAGACTGTGGGACTCTCTGCCTGAGGACGTACTGGTGGCAAAATTGAGACGTCTTTCTAGAGCACTATGATATTACAGACAATAATAACGAGACAATAATAATATAGACATTAAATAACTAGCAGGGTTGTTGTCACAGGTCTTAGTCAGGTAGAAATTTTCAAACGTTGATCCAGGGATTATTCTGACTACTATTATGGAGTCAGGAAGGCATTTCCCCCAAAGGGGCTAATTGGCTTCTGCCTCATTGTTTTTTTTTGCCTTCCTTGGATCAACAAGAGGGGGGGAAAGGGGGGGGGGCACAGGCTGAACTAGATGGACATTGTCTACCTTCAGCCTAATATACTATGTTACTTCAGAATGAAGGGTAGGATAGCGCCTGGGGTCCGGGGGAAGTACACAATGTTTCTGGGGGAGAATCTCCAAAGTCCTCAAACGATCCACCTCAGTAGAGAGCCGCATGTAGAGAAAGAAATATAAATATACTTGATAGAATAATGAATTACAAATGGGCAATATGTATCAATATGTGTGTGGGTTTTGTTTTTTTTGTTTTTCTTCATATTGTTGTCACACGTGTTTTTATGATACAATATCCTAAAATGTATACATCCATTTTTGAATTGAATTTTATATTCAACAGTTTCTTTTATAGATAAGTTATTCATTTATTTATTCATATTTACTTATTTATGTATTTAATGAATCAGTCATATATACATAACCTTGTTTTTTTAATCAATCAAGTATTTATTTAACATTATCGGATAGTAAATAGTAAAAGCCCCTCCATGAAGTATTATCAGTATCTCATTAACACATGAGACATTGAGTTAGGACCCATTCCATTGGTTATTCATAAATACATCATTGTATTACCAACACCATATTAATTCATTAATTTTTTTACTGTAATGGATTTCAGAAGGGTCATGGGACAGACTTTTCATCAGCAGCATTATATACAATCATAATCTTCCACTTCTCCTGACGACTGAGCAGCTGTTAAGGACTGCTGCACGGTCACATAACCTTTTAGGTCTTGGGTTCCAAATTAGTCCGTACCTGGGTGCACCTTAGAAACCAAGAACTAAACTCAGAGACAGTTATCAGTTTCCTCAGATACGCAGAGATTAGCCACGGCAGGTAACAGGTGACTCTCTCTGTAAGGAGGCGCGCCGTACACTGAGCGTTTATTAATACATAGAGTTTTTTTGTACAGGAAAGGAATGGTTGATTAGTCACACCGTTAATCTCATTGGGTTAGACAGAAATTATGAGTCATGCATTGTTCAGCAATAGCATAGCGTGAGAATATATGAAAATGTCCTTCAAATATCTGCTTTCCCCGGTGTTATCTGGTCCTCCCTTGTGATTCAAACGGCCGTGATATCTTGTCAGCACAGTCAGTTCTTTTGTCCAGATCTCCGAATAGAGGCGTGGGAGAGCTTCTTCTGATAACAGCTACACATTAGACATCCAGACTTGTTTTCTTTGAAGAATAGAAACAGATGTCATGAAACACTGTACAGTACCTCTTGCTCTAAACTTATTTCTACTTTGAATCATTGTATCTAGCGGCCATTTTGAGACAGATTCTTCCATATTATGAGCCTGTACCTTCTCAATCTCCCCTAGAAACTGTCTCAAAATAAACAATAGCTTTATAACTTCCACAAGACGGGGTAAGGTTTGCTTTCCCT
Source organism: Eleutherodactylus coqui (assembly GCF_035609145.1). Classification (NCBI taxonomy): domain Eukaryota; kingdom Metazoa; phylum Chordata; class Amphibia; order Anura; family Eleutherodactylidae; genus Eleutherodactylus; species Eleutherodactylus coqui. The sequence goes on along the minus strand of NC_089839.1, from coordinate 118,316,275 downwards.
ATTTCTAGCTTATGATTTATGCCCTACCTATCATTGTTGGTCAGCTGTTCAAGGCCTAATCCCTTCCCCGACAACTAATCCTAACTAACTAAATGTGAAGACCTAATAGACACAGGAGGAATCTACAACACACATGCTACTGTATTCTAGTGGCTGGGAGACTAGAGTGGTCACCCCTGCTTCTGCTGAGACAACTGCATAAGGGGTCTGGCCTTGAACAGATCTGACACCCCCCCTTGGCACTCCTATTGCATCTATATATACACATGTGGATCAAACCTGCCACCTGGATCATCAATTTCTCTCTTAGTACGGTGTGGTATTGGATTCTCACCCTCAGTGTAGTCTTATTGCACATTTGATTGTATTAATTTGTTCTGGTCCCTGAAACAGAAGGCTAGTGTACAGTAGTCAAAAATGTGTGTGGCTATGTGTATGTTAGAGAAATTGTACCACAATATAGCATGTAAAGGATATGCAGAATCATGAGTTCTGTGCTCCGGGACCCAGGCCCTTTTTGCAGTGTGAAGTGTGGGCTTTCCTTCGAGCTTGACTCCAGTTGGGGTGGTGAGCAACATCTGGTAGGGACCTTCAAACCGGGTTTCTCTCTCAAACTTTTTCACATAGACCCTGTCACCTGGTTTCAGATTGTGACACTCGTCTGTAGGACCTGAGAGAGAAGCAGAGACTACAGAATGTGTTTTTGACAATTCCTTGGAGAGACCTTTGACAAAATTAACAAGAGAATCCTTCCCCAAACTCAGTTACTGTGGTATGGACTTAACTAAGAAAAAACTAATGGAACGCAGTCAATTCAAGATTTGCCCATTTCCTTCATTGCCTTTTGGATCTACTTTCCCACTACTGGTAGAGTGTGTGAAAGGCCTTGCATATACCCAAAGCAGACATGATGTGTTGCATTATTTCACCTGTGAAATGTGTACCTTTGTTTGACTCAATCACTTTCGGTACCCCGTATCTGCAGATTACCTCATTCATGAGCTTCTGTGCGGTTACCTGCTTATTTACTTTGGTAACAGAGTAGGTCTCTCCAACCTGAAAAGAAATCAACAACAAGCACATATTCATACTTCCCAACAAGTGGGAGCTGAGTGTAGCCAATTTGCAATCCCTGAAATGGGTAAAGTGGCCCAGGCAAGCGTTATGTGGCAAATTTTACTTCTGCCCTGTTGCTTACGGCAAAGATCATGCAACATTGGTGTAAGGAGAATTTATGTGTTTATCAAAGAGAAGATGATCCCAGATCCCGTGCAGAAGTCTGGGCCCAGGAGAAACACATCACACCAGCCTGTGCGGTATCAGATGATTTCTAATTTATTCTAAGGTGGTCAAAGATTATATACTATAAATGACATCACAGCAAAAGTATATACCTCCAAGGTCAATAAGGATACATAATAGGCTAAAATAAAAGTGATTAACATAAGTTACACCTCCTTAAGTGTATCTATTACATACAATAAGACCGTCATAAATTCAGGAGAAAGGAAGGCCTGGGAAGGCGCCATACAGTCTATTCTGCTTCTCCCTGTATATGTTATTCTATAAACATACATGAGTGATTTAGTAGACTGTCTTATCTTCTAATCTTTCTTCCTCAGAAGACATGCAGGCCTATAGAAGGGTTTTGTTTAACTCCTTCACTACTTAAACCAGTATCATGCTATATATTCCTAATGTACAATGCAATATAGAATAATGAACTGATACATTGATCTACAATTTTCTTAACATTCCCCACTTTAGATCAATACATCAACACAGTATAATAGTAAATACACATATATAATGACTCTACCACAGACCCCCTGGCTTATTTAGGCCCGAAGCTTTATTACCAGAAGATCCGGGTTCACACTTCAAAACTAAGTATGTAATTATTTCATATAAAAATATTACATTGATGCATATATATATATATATATATATATATATATATATATATATATATATATATATATATGAAGTCATTCCACCAATTGTACCCAAAATTAGGCCCGCCCCCCAAGAGAAGCTTGGCCTTGATTTATTATGAGATTGATGTTCCTTTCTTCATATATAAATGATTGTCCATCATGATATAAAATCTTACTTATCGAAGTGTCCATCAGTTATTTAGAGCAATCCTCCGGTACAATCAGAACGCACTGGAATCAAAATGTCACACTTCAAAATCATCAAAGTAAAATGGCGCTTTCTTCATACAACTTTTACCCATCACTTGTCAGACAGAGGTGGTCACCTGACCCAGTAAGCCATCTTGTTCTTCGTCATCTTGTATATTTTGAAACATAGTTTTGGTGATGGAAGTGTTAATAATAATAATATTTTGTAACAGTCCTCGGATACAGCAGCAACCGCAGAGTACTAGAATGGAGGCAAATACTGACATAGAGACTAATGTGGAGTATATGACTTGTGACCAGTGTCCGAACAAGTTTTCCAACCAGTCTGTGAATGGATCGTCTATTCCAGAGTTATCAGCTAGTTCATTTTATTATGCATTTAACCCTTCCAGTGCTCAGGTATCATCTGGTGCAGTGTTATTAGGAATGATAGTACAACAATATCCTCCAATCATTTTACAAACTCTGCTAGTAACATAACAAGAGCCATTCTATGTTGCCATGCAATGAGTGTAAGGTGTGTCCTAGTTGTTCCTCTAGGCCCTTTATTGCATCTTTTGTATAATTAACAAATCTCTGTTGGTTATAATATATATATATAAACCAGTCTACATTTTTATTCACTGTTACCCACCATGCAAGAAGAGACTCAAACCCCCTGCAGCCATCCGATTTCTCGCCACCATACTCGTCCGGTACCCCCCTTGGGACCCCGATGGGTCAGAGGAACCTTTGGGAGAGGTGTTCCTAGTTCTCCAGACACGGCCCTTGCTGTTGCCCTTGGAGGTCTTTAGGTACACAGGCATTATCAGTTGTACCAAGCACAATCCCGTTAGGGGCTGTACCTGGCACCTGTTCTAGGCCCGGTCACCACACAACCATCACACGTCTGTGCGTGCTCTCTGTAGCTCAGGCCATATCCCAGAGACAGCGTGCCCTTATGGTTCTCCTCTCCGCACAGCATCCCTCAGGCAGTCTCCCATAGTCTGCCTTGGTCCCATTACCAGGTAGCGCGAAGCAAGTATAACCCCAGGATCAGAGGCAACAGCAGGTATTTGGTCCCCGCTCACAGGTGGAAACAGCTAACTCAATGTATAACATGGATCACTTATCTGTGGGGTGTAGGTACAGTTAAGAAGCTTAATCACACATTTTACGTTCATCACAGCTTGAAGACTTGTCATTAACTTTTATCTATCGTGGGATCAAGTCTTTCTACCTCATATAATTATTAACATTCTGTATACACAATATTTACTGCATAACATAAAGATTCACACAACTACTACTACTCCGATCATCTGCAGTCGCTTGATCCTCCAACGTTAACACCCCCCCTCAGGAATTTCTCTTATCAAGGAGAGGTGATGGAGTAAGATAAACAGAGCTTTAGCTGTATCTGGACTACTACAGCTAACTGCAGCATCCTTGTGCTATCCTTCCCGTAATAGGGACACTCAGCTCTCACATTATCAACAACTTCATTATTATTTTTCTCAATGACATTATCACATTGAAAACACCATTTAACAATCAAAATCACTGCAAACCAATCACAGAACTGACATGTACACAAATAACAGCAAGAATAGACGTTCCCTATTCACACAGGTTTATACTAAACTTCATTCCTGATCATCTTCATTACAGGTCTATTCATATCAAGCAAGCAGAGCATGGCTAGTCAGTCACACTCCCCCCTCCCTTTTTCTCACTGAACTCTAAAGCTGAAAGGTGGGGGTGAAACAAGCATTCCCATGTAACAGAGGATGTAACCATTTGTGAGCTGACCTCAGCACACAGAGCAGCACTCAGGCCGTTGTCATCTTCATCTAATACTACTGTAAACCTTCATTCCTTCACTGTGTGATCCCAGGACTGTCTGCATCATGTAATCATCCCTTCTGTCCTGCTGCCTACTATCCCTGGTCCTTGTCAGCAACACCGTCAGCCATAGCAACCTGTCACCTCACTACCGTCACCCATAGCAACCTGTCCCCTCACCACCTGACACTTATCTGAAGGAGACCTTACATATTCCTCTGCTACGACTAAATATCCTGCAGTATCATACTGACCCTATCTTATAGCACACACCTCAGGTAGACAACATATCATCAACACACAGAGGACAGTGATGGAGGCTTCTGACTATTCCTATGCAGTTCAGAGAAGGCACTAATCACTGGTGTTGTGTACTACAAATGCAAGCATTGGGATGCCAGGTAGAAGGTACAGCTATGGGATGTAAGGAGCCAAGATGGCGCCTGGGCGGCGGCTGAAGGTCTTACAGCAGGTACTAAAATGGCTGCAGGCCATGACTGGCACTAAGATGGCCGCCAGGGACGTGGCCTGACTAGGAGTACGATCAAGCCAGGCAAGCATCTAGCCACGCCTTACCCCTCTGTGTGCAATGCCAACAAGTCCCTCATCTGACACACATCTATAATAATCTTTGTGTATAGCGCCAACATATCCCGCAGCGCTTACATAGGGGAAATACAGAAAGACAATACAAACATTACAGAACCACGGTTACATAGTAATCAGTTGATGGAAACAATGGGGGTGCGGGTCCTGCTCCAACGAGCTTACATACTACAGGTAATGGGGGGGTACAGGAGGTAAAGGGGCTGGAGATGTGCGCGGTATGGGGAAGTAGAGAGTGAGAAATGCTATACATATAGACAATGGTCAGACATTTAGCCGTGTGACGGCAGAAACTGTGTGACTGCAGGAGCGGTTTATGACGGCTAGCAGGGATTGCAGTCAGTAGGTCAGGGAGCAGATCTACCAGTATGGCGCTCGTCACTCCTTCTATAGAAGTTACACTCAGAGCTCTCCCAGCATCCCCCATGTGTCGGACGGCACCCCCTCCTGGTCTTATACTCCCTTCTGTATTGTTTAGCACAAATAATACAAGACAAAAAATTTTTTTTAGAGTAGTTTGTAAACCCCTAGGCTGTGAACACTGTCCATATGAGTGCTACCATCCCCCCTGTTGAGACATGACACAGGCCATGGCTCAAAACTGCTGCACATCTGAAGAACAATTTAGGTAAGATAGCTTTTTTTTTTTTTAACGAAGATGTACAGTCCATCTACAAAGAGTGTATTCAGCATCCACAAGAGATACATCCTGCAGACCTGGTCTGAGTAACACCTCATGTGCCATCTCTCCTAGACAGTTGTGTGGAGGAACGTCTGAAGAAATAGGCAGTAAGGTAGATGGATGGAGCGTAGTACATCCCTAGGTTGTCAGGTGTGGCTGTGAGCAGTAGTGTCCTGCAGGGGGATGTCTAGAAGGACTAAGATATGAGTATAACTAACTGCGTGCGGTACTCAGTGTGTGGGGGGGACAGCACTATAGTGGCAGAAGGTCTGACTACCGCTTGTACGCAGGGTGGGAGCGCTCGGCCACTGGATCTAGTCTGCAAGAGTAGTATGCCAGCGGTCTGTTTCCCACCGTGTTCCTGAGTTAACACAGAGGTCATATATCCTTCCCCTGAGTCAACAGTTAGCACAAAGGGCTTGCTGTAGTTCAGCAGCCCCCCAGACTGATGTGCCCACCAGAGTCTGGTAAGAAGCGCTGTCAGAGATGCAGAATTTGGGATCCAGGAGCTGCAGAAGTTTGTCTGTTACGATCATGTGGGCAGGCAAAGCACGGAACCCACATGATCATGACCAAAGGGGATGCACACAGGTATCACCAGGGTCACACGGGACTCACACCGGTTTCAGGCAACTGACCCTGTGCTACAAGGGAGGATGACAGTGGCCCTACCTAAGCGGGGACATTGCCCTAATAAGGGCAGCCCAGCGGTCTTCGGATCTGGGCCCTAGCTGATCCTAGGAGCCACGCACCAGAACAGGATGCATTCACATGCCACATGACAGACCCAGAATACACTGCACACAAAATGCAACCACTAGTACCAGATTGGAAGCTGAATATAAATACCAGGTATTAGTTGACATGTTGTACAATATGTTGAAAGCTAGTAGGCCACTTCACGGCTCCTGGTTATACTGCTAGTCCCTACACTAACCAGGAGTCCAGCAGAACCGGACAGAGTTCACACCGCACTGCAACAGGACACAACACAGATAGCAGGACACACAGCAAACTAACACAAAACTAACAGAATATAAACGTACAAATGGACATGAACCTGATCACACTGCAACCCTCACCAGACAAGCATTCATGACTGCTCGCCTGAGGGGCCATATAGACTGACCAGGGGATTGGCTAGCAGACAGCACCACACCCAGCCAGCTCAATCATTAACCCTGTGAGTGCTGTGCTGCTGGAAACACAATAGAACAACAAATCCCAGCAGCACACGTAACATTGTCATTCCCAAAGAGGACATCATTTGCTCATAGTTTTGGGACCTCCAGAATTGCTTGCCTACCTTCATCTGACAGGTTATACCCCAAATATTTAACCGTTTGCTGACCGTATTGGAGTTTCTACATGTTTACTTTATGGCCTTGCTCATAAATAAACCTCAAGAGTGCTACTGTGTCCCCCACAATTCTCTCCACTGTCTGCTGCTGCCTACCAACCTACAGTAGTCGCTGACTACCTCTAAGAGGCTGGAACTGCGCTAAGTGTACTGACATAGCCTGGGAGAAAATTGTTGGAGATTCACAGCAGCCCTGAGGTACTCTGGTGAAGGTATACCTAATTCTATCATAATATCTCATCACAACACATTTACTGGACATATTCAAGACTACATAATCTGACATTCACAGGCTTATTTGTCTCTAGGTCTGTTATAACTGGTTCAGAGAGGGATTCCCTTGGGTCCGGCCATTAACCCCTCTTACCAGGATATGACTATTAATACATTTAACATTGGCTACATATTGGGATGTATTAATGTCCTGGTCGCTCCTGAGTCCACCAGGAAAGTAATCATCCGCCCATTCACCTGGAGATCTATCTCAGGCAGTGGAAATTGCCATGAGATCCTCCAAGTGTTGTACATCCACCCCTCCTAGTCATTTTTCCCCAAGGTGGCTGAGAACATTGTTTCTCAGGGCACTCTCGGGCAAAATCACTAGACTTCCCATAATTCCAACACACATTTAAATCCCCGAGCTGCATCCCACCTCTGCTTCTTCCTCTGTCTCTACTTTCACATCCTCTCGCTGTCCAATGACCTCTCTGACTTTCTTGAACCATCATATCACATTCTTCTCCCCATATAAAAAACCTCACTTTCTCACCCTTTTCTTTGTAACACTTTTCTGCATGTTTTGCATATTGCAAAACATCCTGCAAGGATCCCATCCTCAGGGTAACCATGTATCTCACTATATAACCTCCTATTCCCTTCTGATTATACTATGGAAGGGGTCCACCATCTCCTCCCCTCCCATTCTAATTTCCTTCTACAGAACTCCAATCTGGCCATAGAATTATTCTATCTGCTCTCTCTATTTTTCATTCAATTGAAACTGCTCATTAACCCTTTGAATTGTTCATCAAACTGTCAGGCGTCTATTTTTATATGGGCGTGACAGTTTGGGGCTTCTTTTAACCAGACTTCAGCAGCGGATAATCCGTATTTCTGCTGATCTTTTAGCTGATTTTGTCCGTATTTTATCACATAATTCTTTACAACTAGGACTTTTAATTTATTTATTTATTCCACTCATCTCAATCACTCACACATTCGCTTCATGCAATATAAGACAGCAATACAAATAGTACATTATGTTAGTAGGCGGCCGCCCTCTTCATATTCTTAGTTACTCTATAACACAATATCAAAGAGAAAGTAATAGAAAGATAAGAAGTAAAGTTCCTGGACACCCCTGTGTCCCATGACGTCATCTAACCACTTTTTATGTGTCGCACGGAGTTAATTCTTTCCTGTAGCCTTCTCACAATGGCTATGGTCTCACATACTGCTATTGCCCCTTTGGCAACCCATTCGTCTATACTTCTCATTTACTTACACATTTCACATAGACTACTGCTATTGTCCCTTCGTCTATACTTGCCTCTCATTTACAATACACATTGTAAATTCTACTAACACTAAAGTATACAGAAGAAGAAGAAGAGAGAAGAAAAGTTTAACCATTGTTATACTTACTACACGTTATCTGGGAGGCTTCCAAATTCTCCGGCTAGTTCGGAAAAACGTCACTGTTTCAGACAGGATGCCCGACTGGCCTCTAATGACGTCTAAGCAAGACGGAGGTCTTTTAATGATCGGAGAGTACTTCAGACCCGCCTTTTCACAGCCAGGCTGTCCTCTCCCTCTGCAGTGAGTGATTCCGGCTCGAAGGACCAAAAATGTAAGGAGAATTTATGTGTTTATCAAAGAGAAGATGATCCCAGATCCCGTGCAGAAGTCTGGGCCCAGGAGAAACACATCACACCAGCCTGTGCGGTATCAGATGATTTCTAATTTATTCTAAGGTGGTCAAAGATTATATACTATAAATGACATCACAGCAAAAGTATATACCTCCAAGGTCAATAAGGATACATAATAGGCTAAAATAAAAGTGATTAACATAAGTTACACCTCCTTAAGTGTATCTATTACATACAATAAGACCGTCATAAATTCAGGAGAAAGGAAGGCCTGGGAAGGCGCCATACAGTCTATTCTGCTTCTCCCTGTATATGTTATTCTATAAACATACATGAGTGATTTAGTAGACTGTCTTATCTTCTAATCTTTCTTCCTCAGAAGACATGCAGGCCTATAGAAGGGTTTTGTTTAACTCCTTCACTACTTAAACCAGTATCATGCTATATATTCCTAATGTACAATGCAATATAGAATAATGAACTGATACATTGATCTACAATTTTCTTAACAATTGGACAAATGATGCAGCAGCTACAGAAAACCCAGGAGCCACCCGTCCTTGTTCAAGCGTAGACATCATTGCTGCTTTGAGAGGTGCGTCTTTCCGTGCGTCAGCTGGGCCATCATGGGGCACAGGGACTGTTCGCCATACACCGTCCTGTTTCTGCTGCTCCCATATTTAGTCCATTTGTCTTTTTCTTCCTTGCTGGCTTGTAACTGTAAAGTTTTTAGCATATCAAAGTCCAAAGTTTTTATCAAAAGTCCAAAATTTAGTCAATGTTCAAAGTTTTTTTTATCAAATTCTTCTTTTCTTCCACGGCTTGAGGGCCGCTGCCTTTGCTGTGCGGTCTGTGATGGCGTTGCCTCTTGCTTCTCCAGTGTAGAAATTAGTGTGAGCTTTTCACTTTGTCAGGTACAAGTAGGGCTTCCAAGAGACTCTGCACCACTGCACCATTCTTAATTGGCTGTCCTGCTGAGGTAAAAAACTGTCTGGCCTCCCATGTTGGCCCATAATCATGAGCTATGCCAAATGCATACCGGGAATCAGTGTAAATGTTTGCCGTCTTACCTTCTGCCACTCTACACGCCTCAGTGAGGGCCTTCAGTTCCGCTTCTTGTACTGAGACATGCGGAGGCAGAACTTCTGCTTTTACGACATCTTGTTGTGTGACCACTGCATATCCAGTGTGGAGTCGTCCATCCTCACCCTGGGACCATCTATAAAAAAACAACTTAAAATATGCATTGTTAACATTATCAGCTAACACACTTTTCCTTTTCTACATACTACCAACTGGACAGGATCCAAAAGACCATCATCTACATTTTTCTTCTTAAAAATTTAAACATCGTATATTACGACGGCCTAATTATAAGTATTTATAACTGCCTGAGACCCTTTTCTCACTGGTATGACTGTAGCCTTATGCTCAATCACGTAATGTAAGAACTCTTACGTCTGACGCCCTTTGCTCAATGAGTATACCAACAGTTTCACATAACTTCTTAACTTTCTTAACATACTCTCTGCCTGCTCTACATGACACCAAGTGGACAGGATCCTGAAGACCCTTATCAGTAGTCTTTTCCTTAAAGAACTTCAACATGTTATTACGTATGAACTAAGAGTGACGAGGTGTTCGGAGACTTCCACGCCAAATAACTTATACAACAAGACGTGGTGTTCAAAGACTTCCACGTCTAAATGCCCTGGCCTCGATGATGTAGTGTTCTAAGACTTCTACGTTCGATACAGTTATACAGCCAGTCCTAATAGACCCACAAAGTGCCCTGTACAGTTCTACAGCCAGAATTCCCTGTACAGTTCTACAGCCAGTCCTACTGGACGCACAAAATGCCCTGTACGGTTATACAGCCAGAATGCCTTGTACAGTTATACAGCCAGTCCTACTGGACCCACAATAAAAACACATATATATGTATATAGTCAAAATTACAGATTCTGTCCCTCGGTGTCACTTAAGAGTACCCAAGACCTGAGGTAACAACATCTATTAGCGTACCAAAACAGACCAACGGTAGACATCATATGTATGTATATATGTGACTTACCAGGCTGTATAAGGGTGATCAGTCCTCTGACTTTGGTACGGCTGATATCATCAATCCAGATCTGTGTCGTAGTCCAATGGTTATTATCAGCGTCAATCAATAAAATCCTGCCGACTACGCCAGTTGTTAAGGACCGCTGCACGGTCACATAACCTTTCAGGTCTTGGGTTCCAAATTAGTCCGCACCTGGGTGCAGCTTAGAAACCAAGAACTAAACTCAGAGACAGTTATCAGTTTCCTCAGATACGCAGAGATTAGCCACGACAGGTAACAGGTGACTCTCTCTGTAAGGAGGCGCGCCGTACACTGAGCGTTTATTAATACATAGTTTTTTTGTACAGGAAAGGAATGGTTGATTAGTCACACCGTTAATCTCATTGGGTTAGACAGAAATTATGAGTCATGCATTGTTCAGCAATAGCATAGCGTGAGAATATATTAAAATGTCCTTCAAATATCTGCTTTCCCCGGCGTTATCTGGTCCTCCCTTGTGATTCAAACGGCCGTGGTATCTTGTCAGCACAGTCAGTTCTTTTGTCCAGATCTCCGAATAGAGGCTTGGGAGAGCTTCTTCTGATAACAGCTACACATTAGACATCCAGACTTGTTTTCTCGGAAGAATAGAAACAGATGTCATGAAACACTGTACCGTACCTCTTGCTCTAAACTTATTTCTACTTTGAATTATTGTATCTAGCGTCCATTTTGTATCTAGCGGCCATTTTGAGACAGATTCTTCCATATTATGAGCCTGTACCTTCTCACAGTCATGTGATATCTTTGCCACCTGCTGCCCCCTTTTTCATTTGGAACGCAGAGTTCAAACTCCACGTAAATCCTTCTCTACTCTTATTCAGGTGACCGTTCACGTCATCTGTTGATGCTGGCCGATTCACAATCACGTGTCTCAGGTCACGTGGAGCGCATTTTGCGTCCCACCTATCGTCATTCACTAACGCCGGCCACCTCTAGAGCTTCTTGATCAAGTCACGTGGAACACACTTTGCGTTCCAACCACGGCCGGGTGAACTCTGACGCGTGTCCACACACGTCATCCCACAAGGTCAGGAATGTCATCCACTAGAGCAGACGGTGCGATGACTGTCACATGCATCCTTTGGACCAAGTAAGTTCCCTATATATTTGGCTTTGTTACTGTCTATATTTTGAATGTGCTTGAAGAGGGCTACAGTCGATATCCGAAACGTGTTGCACTCCATCTCTGTATAGTTCTCTTGGATTTTACATAGTGGGTCATCTGGTTGAAACCCACATTGTTCTTCTACTAATAAAAAAAACGGAATCTTTTGAATCTACACTCTGGACGTGGATCCAATGTGATTTAACATGCAAGGTTTTCCTGGACATCCAGAGGGGAGAGAGTTTTCGGCATACGCTGATCTCCCTCCCATCTGCTGGGTTAGTTCATCTCTTTCCTCTTTGACTTCATGTCCAAGCGCAGTTATTCCATTTACTCATGTTACTTTAGAAGTGTTGGTGTTACGGGGATTATTGTGATTGCTAGATTGGAGTAAGGAAGGAATTTTTTCCCTTAAATGGGGAAAATTGGCTTCTACCTCAATGGGTTGTTTTGGGTTTTTTTTTGCCTTTCTCTGGATCAACATTGGGGAGTAATACATAGTAACAGTGTTGATCCGGAGGAAGCCAAAAAAAAAACAACGAGGCAGAAGCCAATTTAGCCCTTTTTTGGTAAAAACATTCCTTCCCAACTCCATAATGGCAGTCAGAATAATCCCTACATCAGTGTTTGAAAGTTCCTGCTTGACTCCAAGACCGGGATCAACAACCACACTGGTTGTTCAATGTCTATATCCTGTAATATCATAGCGCTCTAAAAAGATGTCTAGTCCCCTCTATCGATTTTGCCATCACCATTTCCTCAAGCAGAGAGTTCCACAGTCTCACTGCTCTTACAGCAAAGAACCCCCTGCTGTGTTGGTGATGAAAACTTATTTCTTCTAAATGTAGAGGATGCCCTCTTGTTACCGTCACAGTCCTGGGTATAAACAGATCATGGGAGAGATCCTTCTATTGTCCCCTAATCTATTTATACATAGTTATTTGGTTGCCCCTTAAACGTCTTTTTTCCAGGGTGAATAATCCCAATTTTAATATCCTCTCTGGGTATACCAATCCTCTCATTCTGTTTATTAATTTGGTTGCCATTCTTTGAACCCCCTCAAGCACTGAAATATCTTTCCTGAGCACCAGTGTCCAGAACTATATGCAGTATTCAGAAGGAAAGTAGAGAAGCAAGAAACACCGATCACAAACTAAAATGTTTTTACACAAATGCACAGAGTATGGGAAACAAGCAAGGAGAATTGGTGCGCCTAACACAAAAAGAGAAATATGATGTTATAGGCATCACGGAAACTTGATGGAATGATACACATGATTGGAATACAAGGCTTGAAGAATAAAACTTATTTATAAGAAATCGACCTAAAAAAAAGGGGAGGAGGTATTACATTGTATGTTAGGAAAACTTACCTCCTAAGGAGCGCTTTGTGGAAAACCCTATGGATTCTCTACGTGTCATTGCCAGCTTGTATGCCATAGGATTAATCACTCTTGTGACTGCAAAGGGGCCCACAAATTGGGGAGCCAACTTCAAAGAAGGCACCTTTAACTTCAGATTCTTAGAAGACAAGTATACCAACTGGCCCACAGAAAAGGGTTCCGAGATGGTACGAGTATTTCTGCTCCTCCTCAGCACCGCACCCCTGGACTGCTCTAGGTTGCCCCGCACCTTCCCCCACACCTCCTGCAGATCCTGCACCTGAGTGTCTGCAGAAGGATTGCCAGAGGAAGAGCGGAATGACACCGCAAAACTGGGATTAAAACCAAAATTACAGAAGAAGGGAGAAACACCAGATGCTGAATGTGTGTGGTTATTGATAGCAAATTCAGCCAATGCTAAATAGTTGATCCAGAGACTCTGACAATCGCTCATGTACATTCTAAGGTACTGAACCAGTTCCTGGTTCATACATGCCATCTGCCCATTAGACTCCGGGTGAAAGGCAGAGAAAAATGACAAACCAATGGCGATATTCTTATAAAAAAAAAGCCCTTCAAAACCAGGCAACAAATTGGACTCCCCGGTCGGAGATAATATCCTTGGGAACCCCATGCAGATGCACAATCTCCTTGACAAATATGGCGGCTAACTCAGGAGCAGACGGAAGCTTCTTAAGAGCAGTGAAATGCGCCATCTTTGAAAATCTGTCGACGACCACCAAGATGATTGAGCACCCCTGGGACTCGGGCAAGTTGGTGATAAAATCCTTCAACAGATGGGTCCATGGTCTCTCTGGACGGGAAGGGGAAGAAGCGGACCTTCAGGCCATCTCTGTACACTCTTCCCTCGGGCACAAATAGGACAGGACTTGACATATTCCCTGACGTCCCAAGACATTTGTGGCCACCAATATAGGTGGCCACACAGCTCCAGAGTGCTTCGGACTCCTGGATGACCTGCCAAGACCGATGAATGAACTTTCCCTAATATGAGAAGCCGCAAGGCACTGGGAACGAATAACCTCCCCTACGGGAGGCCTTCAGGAACGGACTGCTGAGCCGCCAGGTGTCGGACGTAACGGAGCTATCACCATGCCCGGGCCCAGAATATTCTCCTTTAACTCTGGTATCCTGAAGCTGCGTGACAAGGCATCAGCATTGACATTCTTGGACCCAGGCACATATGTGACTACAAAATTGAAATGCGAAAAAATCAGTGCCCACCTGGCCTGATGAGCATTCAAGCGTTCAAATTCTTATGGTCAGTGAGGATTGTAATTGTATGATGAGCGCTCTTTAAAAAATGTCTCCATTGATCAAATACCCATTTTATGGCCAATAATTCCCTGTTGCCAATATCATAGTTGCATTCCACCTGATTGAACTTCCTGGAAAAGAACGCACAGGGTTGGAGAGCAGGTTGGCCGGAAGATTCCTGCAAGAGAACTACCCCTACACCATGCTCCGAAGCATCCACTTCAATGATGAACGGGCGATCCAGATCCGGCTGAGCCAAAACCGTGCTGTAGAAAAAACCCTCCTGAGAAGTATGAAAGCCTGAACCACCTCTTGTGACCAGGAATTAACCCTAGCCCCCTTTTTGGTCAGGTCAGTCAAAGGTTTGGCCAAATTTCTGATAAATGTTTGCGAACCCCAAAAAGCATTGAAACGCCTTCAAGTTGGTGGGTTGCACCCATTCGGTGATGGCCTTGACCTTGTCCAAGTCTATCCGAATGGCTGACGGAGAAATAACCACCATCCTTCTCCACGAAAAATAGCCTTGCCCCTGCGGGTGATTCGGAAGGACATATATGTCCCTTGGTGAGACTCTCCGTAATATACTCCCTTCATCGCCCCGTGTTCAGGGACGGTTACGTTATATATCCCCCCCTTGGGGACTTTGCTTCCGGGAATGAGATCAATCTTGCAATCCCATTCACAGTGCGGCGGCAACGTCTCAAAAAGTTGTTTCGAAAACACGTCAGAAAAGTCCTCAATATACGGAGGTAACCCCTTTACCTTACACTCAGCAGAATGCACCTGGACAGAGACTAAATGCTCACAGCAACCCTGCCCCCACTGTACTAATTCAGAGGTGGACCAATCAAGCTGGGGATTGTGAAGCTAGAGCCAGGGTAACCCAAGGACTAAGTGAACGGAAAGGCTCTCCATCAACAGGAAAGAACACACCTCTGAATGTAGCGCCTCTACAGAAAAAAACTAGTTCAGGAGTCCTCTTATTGGTTAACCCCACCGACAAAGGGGTGGAATCAATACCCGAGACCTGGATGGGAGGATTCACCGGTAAAAGATATGCAGACATAGATTTGACAATTTCAAAATTAACAAAGTTCGCGGCGGCCCCCGAATCAATGAAGGCCCAACTGTTGAGGTGATGAGCATTATATGAAATAGAGAACGTCCCAAACAATTTGGAACATTCCGGTAGTACCTGAGCTCCTAGGCGATCCCTCCGGAGGTCTCCTAGGAGTAGAAGATTTCCGATGGCTGTTTCTTGGGTCAGTTAGCGACCCGATGACCTGGACCTCAACAATACAGGCATAATCGATTCCTAAGCCGGAATTCCTTGCGCTCCTTTGGGGACATAGAGCCCACTTCCATTGCCTTGCCTTCATTGGACGCTGAGGTCAAGGGCGGATTCTCAGACTGGGTCACAGGCAGTTCGGTCCGAGTCTTGCATCGGGCCCTAAGACTACGGTCGGCTTTTACCGCGATTGTCATAGCCTGTTCTAATGTCTCCAGTTCCAGGTGTGACAACAATAGATCTTTAACTGACTCAGACAACCCAGTCAAAAATAAATCTTTCAGAGTGCGGTCATTCCATCTTGAGTCCACACAAAACTGCTGGAACTGGGAGCAAAACTCTTCTGCAGGACGTCTTCCCTTCCGAAGACTCAATAACTTACTCACATCGTACTCCTAAGCCAGCCCTCTCCCATGTCCCTACCTACTTGCCCTCCTGGGCTAAGCCTCGGGTGACAACTGGGCGACGGTCCCCGAGCTGCTCTAATGACAGGGACCCCAAGGAAAGAGGGACAGGAAGAACGGAGGTGAGTACCGAACAGCTGACAGGCAGCACAACCATGCAGACAAAGGGAAGTCGTAACAAGCAGGGTCAGAACCGGAGAAACACGTGCGGAGTCACCGAGTCAGAGTCAAAGAAACAGCCGAGGTCAAAAACACTGTAGTCAAGTTAGTAATGTGGGTGTAGGAAGAGAAACTCAAACCAAACACTGGCAACTAAAGTCTGAGCCAGCAGGGCTTATAGGCAGACCTCCCCGCCCAGAAGGGCGGGGAGAAGTCACATGATGACTGGAGGGAGTAATTAAGCCACTTCCGCCCGGCGGCGCTCACCCACCTGAGCACCACGCAGTCGACCAGCAGAGTGGGGGAACCCCGGACTGAGCCGCCAGCCATGGAGAACCCTTTGAAAATTCCGGGAGAATAGGAGATGTCCCAGAAAATTGGAAAAGGTCAAATGGTATCCCTATCTTCAAAAAAGGGAAGAAGGTGGATGCAGGAAACTACAGGCCTGTGAGCCTAACTTCTATACCGGGAAAGATATTTGAACAAATTATTAAATAGTGTGTATGCAAGTACTTGGATAAAAATTGAGTAATTAACCAGAGCCAGCATGGGTTTGTAACAAACAAGTCATACCAGATTAAACTAATTTCCTTCTATGACAGAATCACCAACTGGGTTGATCAGGAAAATACGGTGGATATAGTATATCTTGACTTTAGTAAAGCATTTGACCAAGTATCTCATACCCTACTTATTGAAAAAATGA
This sequence comes from Eleutherodactylus coqui, assembly GCF_035609145.1. NCBI lineage: Eukaryota > Metazoa > Chordata > Amphibia > Anura > Eleutherodactylidae > Eleutherodactylus > Eleutherodactylus coqui. The sequence goes on along the minus strand of NC_089839.1, from coordinate 118,299,353 downwards.
CCAAATAGGGGATTGACAAGGCAACTGTTAAAGCCCATTTAGACACAACAATTAACGCTCAAAATTCGCTCAAAAGCCGTCTTTTGAACGATGGTCATTGTGTGTAACTGCACTTACATCATGCAGTTTTCGTTATCCCGTCACTCATCGTCATCTTTCAGCGTGCTGAAAGACGACAATGAGCCTTATCAGGGATTCACAGCGGGATACAGCTGATACTATTGTTTCAGCTGTATCCCGATCCCTGATGACAGGCTCTATTCTCCATACCTGGCACGAAGCGCTCGGCTGTATAACAGCTGGGTACTCAGTGCAGAAAACATCTGGATGCAGAAGACAAGCTGGGACACCCCACTTGTCTTCTGCATCCTCTGCACGGAGCACCTGGCGGTTATACAGCCGGGCGCTTCGTGCAGAAAACAGCTGGATGGAGAAGGCAAGCGGGGACACCCCGCTTGTATTCTGCATCCTCCGCTGGCAGCGCAAGTTGATTGCTCATCTTGAGAGATCATCTTACACTGTAAATAACACAATGATTATCTCTCAAAAGTCGCTTGAGCGACATCTTTTGAGCGATAATCGTTGTGTCTAAATGGGCCTTTTGGTGGATTCACAACTGGCTGAGTGATCATACTCAAAGTGTGGTCATAAATGGCTGCACATCCAAGTGAAAGAATGTATCAAGTGGGGTATCACAAGGCTTTGTCCTAGACCCAGTATTGTTCATTTTTATAAATGATCTGAAGGAGGTAATTGATGGGAAACTGATCAAATTTGCTGATGACACAAAGCTAGGAGGGATAGCTAACACTAGGGAAGAGAGAAAGAGTATTCAAAAAGATCTAGAAAAGCTTGAACAGTGGGCGGCGACAAACAGAATGGTGAAATGCAAAGTCCTACATCTAGGCAAGAAAAAAGAAAAAAAGCACATACAGAATGGGAGGAATTGGGCTAAGCAGCAGCACATATGAAAAAGACTTGGGTATACTAATAGATCATAGACTGAACATGAGTCAACAATGTGATGCAGCAGCCAAATAATTCTGGGATGTATTAAGAGAAGCATAGAGTCTAGATCACGTGAAATAATTATTGCCCTCTACTCTTCCTTAGTTAGACCTCATCTGGAACACTGTGTCCATTTCTGGGAACCCGACTTTAAAAAAGACATAGACAGAGTGGAGCAAGTTCAGAGAAGAGTTACCAAGATGGTGAGTGGTCTGCAAATCGTGTCCAATGAGAAATAGTTAAAGGATCTGGGAATGTTTAGCTTGCAAAAAAGAACCCTGAGAGGATACTTAATAGCTGTTTACAAATATCTGAAGGGCTGTCACAGTGCAGAGGGATCAGCCCTATTCTCATTTGCACAAGGAAAGACTAGAAGCAATGGGATGAAACTGAAAGGGAGGAGACACAAATAAGATATTAGAAAAAACTTTCCGACAGGGTGATCAATGAGTGGAACAGGTTACAACGGGAGGTGGTGAGTTCTCCTTCAATGCAAGTGTTCAACAAAGGTTGGACAAATATCTGTCTGGGTTGATTTAGTGATCCTGCACTGAACAGGGGGTTGGACTCGATGATCCTGGAGGTCCCTTCCAACTCTACCATTCTGTGATTCTATGACTGTAATACATGCATCTAAGGTCTGTTCTGCTTGAAAAGATAGGACCGGACCTATCTTTTGTGTATGATGTGCAGGAGTTTCCATAGACTCCTATAGAAGCAGGAGTTTAGCTGTGTCCGATGCTCGGAAAAGAAGATTACAAGTGATTAGGAGGATTTCTGCCGACCGAGGGAATTCCAAACATGATACACATGACTGCACAAGCTAATGCCCCGGGAGACAGGGGATTCAGTCATGTTGTTGATCAGTCATTAGACAACCCTGATTTTGCACTCTGTGGATGGATTGAGGTGTGGTCAAGAAGGCAGGTTCTACATAGGTTATGTTGTCCTTACATGATGTGGCATAGGCCGAACCTCTTCCATCTCACATGTCAGCCTGAGAAGCTGAATTGCGAGTCCTTGAAGAAGCGTGCTAGCATGTTCAAGAGAATACGGCTAACATCTACACGGACTCACGCTATGCCTACAGCATTGCTCATGACTACGGACCTATCTGGAGAGCAAGATCATTCTTGAAAGCAAATAAAAAACAATTAAAAACAGTAAAGGTGTACAGGCACTGATGGAAGCCCTCTTGCTGCCCAAGAGAGTGGCCTGAAAACGCAACAAAAGGCCACTCCAAGGATGGCACAAAAGAGGCAACCCGGAAGTCACCCTGCTAAGCCCAGACTTGATCCTTCAGGGATTGGGGCGGTACACGTACTTCCTTAGACGTTACCCACAGTGGATTATGACCTGTTGATTCAGTTACAAAAGCAGGCAACCAAGGGGGAAAAAGGAACAATGGGAACCAGCAGGAGGGCCAGAGACACCTGGAGATACATGGATGGTATCCAACAAGCTCTGTCTTCCACAGACCCCTATTCCATCATGGCTGCAGCCTCCCATGGAAATACACACCTGTCAAAAACAGCTATTACATGTGTGGTTGCTAGTCACTGGTATGCACCAGGATTTAGCATCACAGTAGCTAAATACATACAGGGCTACCTGATTTTTGCATAGAACAACGTGGGTAGGTCTGTACAGACTCCCATGAAGTGCACCCCTCGTCCCGACCACTGATTCCAGCATCTTCAAATAGGCTTCATCCACCTGCCAAGGGTGTACATGTACGAGTTTGTTCTGGTCTGCCTAGACCTGTTCTCAGGATAGCCAATCTGGCCTACCCACTCACAAACACCACAAGAACTGATATCTGAGGTGGTATACAGGTACAGAGTACCAGAGACAACTGAGAGTGACCGAGGCACTCCCTGCACAGGAGACATGATGCAGAAAGTTATGAAAGCATTGTGGGTAGAACAGGCCTTTCATGCTCCGTACCATCCACAAAGCAGTGGTAGAGTAGAGAGCTTAAATGGTACCCTAAAAACCACGATTCAGAAAGCCATGGCTGAGCGCAATAGAAAATGGACTGGATGCTCCCCCTGGCACTCTTATCTGTAAGGTACATACCTAACAGAATAGGCCTCAGCCCATATGAGGCAATTTTTGAGTCAGACCCAAGGCTAGCATTGTATTTTCCATGATAACTCCAGATGCAGCATGATAGCTTGACAAACTATGTATTACTCTCACAAAACGCCTAACTAATATATATTCTCAAGTGTTTGCTTCCCTTCCAGATTCTGACAGCTTATAAGAAACTCATTCTGTGATACTAGGAGGCTGGGTGATTACTAAAAGAAACGTCCACAAAGCTCTAGAACCCAGACTTGATGGTCCACAAGAAGTGTTCCTGACCACCACTACAGATGTTCAGATGGAAGGACAAATCCAATTGGATACACGGCAGGGGCTTCCGTGAATAACGGCAGGGGCTGTGGCTCCCCTGCCGGCATTCACTCAGCAGCTCTGCTAGTGGCGCTGATCCCAGCGCACACTGTGATGTCAGTGTGCAGCCAGGATCCTCCTCCCCCTTCCCCTGACGTCTCCTACTTGGTTCCGCAAGAGCAGGGGGAGGAGGCATCCGGCAGCACACTGATGTCATAGTGTGCACCTGGGATCAGTGCCAGCAGCAGCGCAAAGCAGAGGAGGAAGGGGTAAGCATATGGGTCTACAAGGGGCCCTATTACTACTGGGGCCACTGTGCAATGTCACTATTACTACTGGGGCCACTGTGGGATGTCACTATTACTGCTGGGGGCTGCTGTGGGATGTCACTTACCACTGGGGGCCACCGTGGGATGTTACTATTACTACTGGGGGCCGCTGTGGGATGTCACTATTACTACTGGGGGCTGCTGTGGGATGTCACTATTACTACTGGGGGCTGCTGTGGGATGTCACTATTACTACTAGGGGCCGCTGTGGGATGGCACTATTACTGCTAAGGTCCGCTGTGAGGTATCACTATTACTACTGGGGCCACTGTGGGATGTCACAATTACTACTGGGGCCACTGTGGGGTGTCACTATTACTACTGGGGGCCACTGTGGGGTCTCACTATTACTATTGAAGTCGCTGTAAAGGTCACTATTACTGCTAAAGCCACTCTGGGTCATCACTATTACCGCTGAAGCCACTGTTGGGGGGTCACTATTAGCGCTGCAGCTGCTGTGGAGGGGGGTCACTATTACCGCTGGGGCCGCTCTAGGGCAGTCACTATCACTGCTGGGATATGTTTACATGAGGAGGAAATGCTGCAGAATGTCCTCAGCGGAAATTTCCGTGGCAAATTCCACAGCATTTCCAGATCCAAAAGCAGTCAAAATCTGCACCCCGTCTATTTTGAAAAAGCCTTGTTCTTTTTAGAACGATGAAGGTAAAAATCATATGTTGTGATAAGCCCCACCTCCTGACATGTTGACACTTTGCAATATATAAGTGGGTTTTGGGTTGCAATTTGGGCACTCGGTCTCTAATAGGTTTGCCATCACTGTCCTAGGTTGTTCGATCCCTGTTATCTTTTTCACAGCTATGGTTCCATAACTTAACCCCTTAGTGACCACCCTATAGTGTTTTTACGTCCTGCAGCTGCAGGACCTGTATGGAGGGAGGTAGCGCCGCTATCTCCCTCCATACAGCGCGGACGTCAGCTGTTTATTACAGCTGACACCCACGGGCAATAGCTGCGCTCGGCCGTACCGCCGATCGCGGCTATTAACCCTTTAAATGCCGCTGTCAATTCTGACCGCGGCATTTAAATCCCCCAAACGCTGTTTGGGGGTCCCGCACGGCCCCCCCCCCGCGGTGAGATTGGGGGATCCGTGCAGGTGTCATGGCAGCCGGGGGCCTAATGAATGGCCCCAGGGCTGCCTTACAAGACTGCCTATCAAGCCATCCACACAGGGTGGCTTCATAGACTGCCTGTAAAAAAGCAGTATGACGTAATGCTATAGCATTACGTCATACTGCAGGAGCGATCAAAGCATCGCATGTTAAAGTGCCCCAGGGGGACTTCAAAGTAAAGAAAAAAAAAAAAGATCAATAAAGTTTTTTAAATTGTAAAAAAAAAAAAAAGTTATAAAAGTTTAAATCACCCCCCTTTTGCCATATCTATTATTAAAAAATCTAAATAATAAAATAAAAATATGTATTTGATATCGCTGCGTCCGTAAAAGTCCGATCTATCAAAGTAGTGCATTATTTTTTCTGCATGGTGAACGTTGTCCAAAAAAAAAAATAAAGAATGCCAGAAATGCATTTTTTTTAGTTACCCTGTCTCCCAGAAAAAACGCAATAAAAAGCGATCAAAAAGTCGTATGTATTCCAAATTGATACTATCGGAAACTACAGGACATCCTGCAAAAATTGAGCCCTTGCACAACTACGTCGACAGAAAAATAAAAACGTTATTGCGCGCACAAAATGACCGCAGAAAATAATTGAAAAAAATTAAATATCTTAAAAAAAAAATACAAGTACTACAGCAAAAAAAATACTATATAAGTTTGGTATCGTAGTAATCGTACTGACCCATAGAATAAAAATATCAGGTCGTTTTTGTTGCAGTTTGTGCACCGTAGAAACAGGACGCACCGAAAGATGGTGGAATGTCATTTTTTTCCCATTTCTCTCCGCTAAGAATTTTTAAAAAGTTTTTCAGTACATTTTATGGTACAATAAATAGTGCCATTGAAAAATACAACTCGTCTCGCAAAAAAAAAAGCCCTCATACAGCGACGTCGATGGATAAATAAAGGAGCTACGATTTTTTAAAAGGGAGTAGGAAAAAACAAAAATTGAAAAAAAAATGGAAAAAAAGCCTGGTCACTAAGGGGCTAAGCCCCATTTAGACACATGGATTATCACACAAAATTCGGTATAACGATAAAAGTGAGCAATGGTTTTCCTTTAAAAGATGGTCGTTTTTACCTAATCAAAATCGTTGGAAAATGGACGTAGTGGTCGGGCAGTTCAGTCATTGCATTATCGTTGTGTAGTGTTTGCATTGATAACTCCCCTGAAATCGCTGGACGACTGAACGAATGTCATTTTAACCAAAAGAGAAGCAAACAGCCAAACAACGGATTTTAAGCAGACTAAAAGACAACGATGAGTGAATCTTTAATGAAAACTGCACGACGGCCGCAAGATAGACAATGATTATCGCTCAAACGATGGCTTTTGAGCAAATTTTGAGCGATAATCATTGTGTCTAAATGGGGCTTAAGGCTCTGAAGGGTCTAACTAGCTTCTTTAAAGAATTAGCAGTAAATTCTGTTATCTCCGACTTCTTTGATGACTGGTGGACTAATACTTTTGGCAGATGGAGCCACTGGATTTCATCTTTTGCTAGAACTTTAGTGACTATTCTAAAGGCCCATTTACATTGGCCAAGTGTCGGGCAAACGATGCCTGACACTCGTCCCTGTATCCCCGCGCTCCCGTGCTCCTGCACGGGAGCTAGCACAGCTGGCTCGCACACGGAGTGGCCAGCAGGTGGACGGGGCTGTGCAGGAGATTTCTCTCCTCTCGCTCCCCTGCCCCTCTCCATTCACATAACACAGGCGCCGTTCGCTATGGAACGGCGGCTGTTTAAACTGCACTATGAGCAATGATCGTTTTCGCTCATCTTTTGGGCTGCTAAAAGATGAGCGATGACGATCATTGCTCATTAAGAGATCTTGCATGTTTGTTTCCTGTCTGGGGGGAGGCTGTCTCTCACTGGCGCTGTCATGGGCTCAATTGAAAACTGATTATTGGAAAGTAATCTTATGTTTTTTACAAAACACATTGCACTTGGAAAAAAAAATCACAGCTTTCTAAGTGTGACATCGGTCCGAGTTTCTTGAATCGATATCTTGCTCTCCTGTAAATTGGTCTTGTAAATCTGGCCTTAGGTGTTAGCCTCTTAGCGACAGTCATATAATGTTTTTACGTCCTGCAGATGCAGGATGTGTATGACGGACGATCACGGGGCGACCTCCTTTCATACACCCCGGGTGTCAGCTGTTTCTTACAGCTGACACCCGGCAGCAACAGCTGCGATGAGCTGTGCGGCTTATCGTGGCTGTTAACCCTTTAACACCTTAATGACGCTATCCTTTTTATCCCATTTTCGTTTTTTCTTTAACTCCTTTATTTATTCATCGACATAGCTGTATAAGGGCTTGTTTTTTGTGGGCCCAGTTGTATTTTTCAATGGTACTATTTAATGTACTATATAATGTATTGAAAAACTTTTAAAAATTTTTAAGTAGAGAGAAATGGGGAAAATAGAAATTTTGCCATCTTTCGGTGCATCCTGTTTCTACATTGCACAAAGTGCAACAAGCCTGACTTCGACGACCCAGCACTGGAATCTAGGGACTTACCTCATTCTAGATGATGAAGGATCCACAGCAAGACTGAACAAAGCTCACCTCAACAAACCAGTGATTGGATTACAACATAGAGCACCATGCACACACAAATAAATGGATCTCGGAATCAGACAGAATTCATAAACAGACAGACAGATCCCTGAACATGCAGTTCACACCTCATGTCCAGCACTTGCACAGGCACGCAGAACCATGCTACTGTTCACAGAACACACGGAACAAACAGGGAAAAAACAGCAGCCACTAACAGAGGGCTGGTATATATAAGCAGCAAACCTGGGGGATTGGCTGGCTGGTGAAATTCATACCCAGTGTTATGTCTGCAAAGCATGTGCTGGACCAGCAACTGCAGACGTGCACAATAATTGCTCACAGTGCGGTGGCCAAAACAAACGGACAAATAATAAATGGGAAGTCTTTCCCTAAACATGTAACGAACAAGGGAAAGGGCCCTGCTTAACATGGCAGACTGATCGTGTCGATAGATGAGGGCCTCCACTCATTCCTAGGACCTAAGTAACCCTACTTTGCCAAACTGATAAGGCACAAAACAAAATAAAACACAGCACTTAGGTTTAGTAGAATAAGCTGCAGCACACAGAGCTGTCCAGAGTAAGGAATAGTGGACACCACGCTGTCCATGGGAGCCACTAACTGCCAGCTCAGACAGCAAGCAAATGATCATTTACAGCACCTTAGCTTCCTATCCATCCCAGCTAAATCATCCACAGATGTGAGCACATTGCATCACACCTACTAAGCTAGAGGGTGCAGAACCATGTCTAAAACCTGCACTGGACTGGACTCCGTCAACGCGGCATCGATCCCAGTACTGCTTCAACACCCAGCCAGCCCAATTAACCACATCTGTGGAGCTGAGCTGCTGGGAAACCCTGTAGAACAACAGATCCCAGCAGAGCGTTATAACAATCCCTTTACTTTTCCTATTTACAACCTAAAGAATAGTCATGCCAAATTTCAAGTTTGTACGACATTGGGAAGTTAGAGAACTAGTGGGAAGTCAGTCAGGGAGGGCTTTCACCTATATAGAGAGATAAATAGATAAATGAAAATTGGCACTTATGCTGAGTCTGGAATACAATACATTTAGGACAGCTTCACACGGATGTATTTACGCTTAAAATGCAGAATAGATCCCATTGATTTCAGTGGGTTTGTACACATTTACATATCTTGCGTGCGCATACCGGCTGCGCAAAAAAGATAGCATATTCTATCTTTCTACATATTTGTGCCCTAAAGATAGAAGTCAAAAGGGGTGCACATGCGCATGCAATACACAAAGATGTATGAAACACTGCATTCAATCTGTGTTTTTCTCCTGCTGTGATAATAGTGGTTAAGATAAGTATTTGTAGTATCCATTTTGTATAGTTTCAGCCATGTGTATGTAAGCTTTGCATGGTGGTGGCCCAGTACATGCTGTCCTCCTGGCCCCCTCCATAAATGTCATACATGTAATGTCTGTGTCTGTGCAAAAGTATCTTGTCATTCTGTTATGTGTATTGCACAGCTGCAGTAAATGAGTAGTTAAGTGTTTGCAAAAGTGTGGGTGATGCGTGCAATGTATCAATTTGTTTTGTCACGTGGTATGAGTGAGGATATAAATCTGAGTGCTGGTTCTACATGACTTCCATTCTGTGGTCTCCAAGAGATTCCACTGCTCCTGGGTTCTTGAGAGGTACGGTCAAATGGAGGTACCTTCAATTCTCATATGGTGAGGAATGCAGGAGGAAGGGTGGTTTCTGACTACCTGTGTGATAGCAACCTTGGCAGAGTGAGTCCCTTGAGAGAAGAGAGAGAGCGTGAATAAGAGAAGGTGCATATGGCCAGGCCTAGTGCAGAGGTACATAATGATTATTTTTCCTACATGGCCGTCCTGACCTAGGGGATCACCGCGTAGAGGTACATCCATTTGTTTTCACATCTGGCTGTCCTGAGGCCTGGGATCACCAGGTGGAGGTACTCACAAGTCTGCTTCTTTACCTGCACTGACAATTTTGTGTAAATTTTACCATCATCTGGAACTTGTGTTTAGTAATGTCTTGCCAGGCCCTGACCATACCCAGGGACCTGAGTTACGTTACTCTTGTCTGCAGCTCTATTATTTATTGTGGAGGGTCATACGGGTGGGTGATATCTGCAATCCCTGTCCTCCAGTTTATTGGGCATCCCTATCCTAGGAGTGTCCGGAAGAGGCCCAGCACTGCTCTGGATGAGGCTACGTGTGTCCCTCGGGGAGGGAGCCTGGTAAGTGCCACTGTGACAAGTGACCACTCTACCCTCCCAGTATCTTAACGTGTGCCTTGAGTCTGGGGTCACCCTACGGATCGCTGCAGCCCCTTAACAGTCTTTTTTCTAGGGTGAATAATCCCAATTTTAATAGCCTTTCTCGGAATCCCAGTCCTCCCATTCCGTTTATTAACTTAATTGCCCTTCTTTGTACCCGCTCAAGCACTGCAACATCTTTTCTGAGCAGCGGTGTCCAGAAATGTACACAGTATTCCATGTGAGGCCTGACAAGTGCCTTACGTTTTGGAAGAATAATGTTCTTGTTCCTTGTTTATATACCTTTTTTAATGCACCCTAAGACGTTATTTGCTTTTGCAGCAGCTGACTAGCATTGATTGCTCCAGTTAAGTCTACAGTCAACTAGTATCCCCAGGTCTTTTTCCATCTCACTTTTCCCTAGCAGTGCCCCATTTAGTGTATATTGGTGGCATCCATTTTTCCTACCCATATGCATAACCTTACATTTATCAATATTGAATTTCATTTGCCATTTCTCAACCCAAGCACCCAATTTATCTAGGTCCATTTGTAGCCGCACATTGTCCTCTTTTGTATTAATTACCTTGTATAGTTTTGTATTGACTGCAAATATCGATATTTTACTGTGTAGTCCTTCTATCAGGTCATTAATAAATATATTGAACAGAATGGTGCCTAATACTGAACCCTGTGGCACGTGGCCCAATCAATGTACGATCCATTTATTACCACACTCTGCTTTCTATCTCCAAGCCAGTTCTTTACCCAGATACACATGTTTTCACCCAGACTGAGCTGTCTCATTTTTTATATCAGCCTATTATGCAGCAAGGTGTCAAATGCTTTAGAAAAATCCAGATATACAAGATCAATAGACTCTCCCAGGTCCAGTCTAGAACTTACTTCATTGTGGCAGCTGATCAAATTGGTCTGACATGATCGACCCTTCATGAACCTATGCTGATGAGGAGTTATGCTGTTGTTTTCTTTTAGGTATTCTAAAATGGTATCTCTCAGAAACCCCTCAAATATTTTTCCAATTATTGAAGTGAGACTTATCGGCCTGTAGTTACTAGGTTCTCTTTTAGACCCCTTTTTGTATATTAAGACCACACTGGCAATGCGCCAATCTAGTGGTACAACCGTGGTCTATCTATCATGTTACTTAGAACCCTTGGGTGTATTCCATCTGGGCCCAGCGATTTGTCGATTTTAAGCATTCTTAACCAGCTCTGTACTTCCTCTTGTGTTAGGCATGCAATACTTAGCACGGGGTTCGTTTTATTCCCCTGCATCTCGTGTGACATTTCTTTTTCATTTGTGAATATACATGAGAAAAAAACTACTTAATAGATTCCCCTTCCTGCCATCGTTTTTTATGGTTTCTCCTGCATTATTTGTTAAGGGGCCAGTACTCTCAGTGCAAATTCTTTTACTGTTTATATAATTGAAGAATAGTTTAAGGTTATTGTAGATTTCCTGGCACCTTGAAAGCATCTTGGCATTGTGCTATTTTTGTCTGAGGCTTAATTCTTGTGATTCGGACTCCCTCGAGACTGGGAATTGGCCACTTCCAGGTGTAAGATTTTCGGTAAGCACTTGTTTTGAGTGTAAAATTAGGCTGGGGAGCCCCACCTGAGATAGAAGCTCTGTACCTGTGACAGGAGACGTCTGCTCAGTGTGAGATTTTCCCAGGGGTTCTCTGTCTTTGCCAGTACTTCCCTAAACTGATGACCAGATAGATGATGCTTGTAGCAGATCTTGGTGATGTAAGTACTTAACACTTGCTAGAAATTATTGCAAAAGTGTACCCGATATCACTTACTATATGCAATTGTATAACAGCTCATTCAATTAATAAAATTGCGTTAGGTGTAACTCCTTGTCCTTCTTTAAAGGCGTAACAGAACCTCAAACACAAAAACTTGGCAAAGATCCTTTGGGCTGATAAAGTAAAGTAAGATTAGCTGAAAAACGCACAAAAAAAGCTTTGTTAATAGTGCAAAAAAGTTTTGCTAAGGCATGCACAATTGTCCATATGCTTGTGTGAAGCCGGCCTTAGAATAAAATGCCTTTGTAGGCATTTATCAGACATTTGTGAGGAATATTCCTTTAACAACTAATGAAGAAAAGATGAACCTATATCAGCATTACCCCTTAACACCACAGGATGTAGGTTTAGGTCCTGTCAGAGTAGTAGTTATGTTTACGTCCTGTTGCACTATGCCCTGTGGATGGCACTGGCTAAGAAGTGAGACTGTGTTATCCCACAGCGGGAGTTTGCTGTGACTGATAGCCAGCCTCCTGCTGTAACTGCGGGGATCGATGAGAACACTGATCCCCACTCTTGACACCTTATGTGCCGTGTTCATTTACAACATGGCATATAAAGGGTTTACAGAGGGAGTGTCATTGGCCCTGTATCACCTGACCAGCAGCACTGTGCACACTACAACCTTCCAGGTGCCAGGAGCGCTGATAGCGCAGAGGCTTTAACGCTGAGGGGAGTGCAGTCAATTTTGAAATCTGTTGCGGATGCACAACTGATTTCAAGTCAGTATCTGCAGCAATGGTCTGGATTTTGACTGTTTTGGATGCAGAGATACTAAGGAGATTCCAAAGCTTTTCCACTATATCTAAACATACCCTTTAAACAAACAAACAAAAAAATTACGTGTGAATAGCCTGACTTAAAAGGGTCCATGTGGTGTCCGTTTTCAGGCATTCCTTTTTGGGGCCGAGTAATACGATCATATGCATAAAACGCTACGTGTATAATGCAGCATTGTTTTATTGTGGGCAGGCATATCACTGCATACAGCAGCGGTTTTTTTCACAGCCATGAGCAGTGTGACTTGTGTTTTTTTTTTTTTTTTCCTGCTCTGACGCTTAGCGACGTGGTGTATAAACGCCACACATATGCAATTGCGTCTGTACAGCATTTATTATGTGCCTTTAGAGAATTATATGGCTAAATCGCTCATAATGAGCAGTAAAATAGAACATTCTGTGTTCTTTGTTTACGTACGTATTATACACAATATAAAAAAGCTAGTGTGAGGGGGCCAATGTACTTTCATTGACTCTATTCACCATGTCTTAGGTGCATGGAATATATGGTAAATTTGTGCTTGTGTGAGCATGTCCTTAGAGCTTGTTGCATGAGTTTCCAGTGTTTTTGGAGCCCTTTTTTGGAATATATCTTAATTGCACTTGAATAACACTTTCTGTAAACCGCATGTGTCACTACGTGTTTTGCAGCTAAGCTGCTTCCAATGGTGAGGCACATGGTCTGTAAGTTGTCTTATGTTTTTAGCACATGTTTTATTGTATAGATTTAGGCCCCTTGCACACGGGCGGAAATTCCACTGAGGGATTTCCAGCAGAGTTTCCACCGATGGAAGCTTCCATAGGATTGCATTAGAAAACGCAGTCCTAGGCAGATGGCCGAGATTTGTAATTACGCGCGGAAAACAAATTATGGCATGTTCTATTTCTGTGCATGTGCCGGTTGTCCGGCAGCCGTCACATCACCGAGCCAGAGCCACGGGAGCAGGTGAGATCCGCACTGGTCCCTTCAGGGGCGCAGGTCAGTTTCCGCTGCAAGAATTCCTCGCAGCGGGATCCGACCCAGCCATCTGCAGGTAGCCTTAGACATCTGCTGTTCTTTCCGGCATTCGGTTGAACCAGAGTAAATATTCCGGTGCTATGCTAAAGTGGGCGAAATGTTACCCAGCAGAAGATTACTCTTCTGTGCGCTGCTGATCTAAGTTTTCTCCATCTGGGGTCATACATAATGAAATGTACTTCTAGAGCAGAGGTTCCCAAACTTTTTTGCCCCGTAGTCCACTTGTTGTTTTTGTTTTCCATAGACCCCCTGCCTGTCTAAGGCCAAGGTCAGACGAGCATGGTTTACACACTGCTAAGCAACGTGTAAACCACGCTGCTGTCATCTTGAAAAAAATCTTGTGACCGGGCTGTCTCTAGCTCCGTGGGGCAGCCCAGTTGCACATCTGTGGTGCTGGCTGCGTGCTTCCACGGCTCCCATAGCACCTATGGAAAGCATCCTGCACAGCGCGCACAATGGAGCTGACAGGCAAGTTGGTGTTATAATCGTGTGGGCAAACAAAGCTTGGGAGCCCACACGATCGTACCCAAAAGGGGATAGAATAGATGGGATGGACGCACACAGGTAGCACCAGGCTCACACAGGTTTCAGGCAACTGTCCCTGTTCTACGCGGGAGGATGGCATGGCCCTACCTAAGCGGGGGATTCGCCCCAATAAAAGGTGGCCCAGCGGTCTTCAGATCTGGGCTCTGGCTGATCCTAGGAGCCACGCCACAGATCCAAAAAACAAAGATACAAAAACCACGGTTACATGAAGTAATGAATTGATGGTGACAGTAGGGGTGAGGGTCCTGCTCCAACGAGCTTACATACTATAGACAGTAGGGTGATACAGAAGATAAAGGGGCTAGAGATGTGCATGGTATGACGAGGTGGAAAGTGTGGGATGCTGTACTCATAGACAATGGTCAGACATTAAGCCGTATAGTGGCTGAATCGGTATGACTGCAGGGGGTGGTTGATAATGGCTTGCAGGAATTGCAGTCAGTTGGACAGGAGCATGTTATCAGGCGGAGTAAAGAGGGCTTTGGTTTAGGAGATGTGGTATGCCTCCCTGAAGAAGTGCATTTTTAGGGTACGCCTGCAGTTTTGTGAGTCATAGATTGCCCGAATAGTTTGTGGTAGCGTGTCCTAAGGTTGGGACATCGACACAAATATATCGATAGTCGATTGTATCGACTATCGCTGAACAAACTATCGATTATAGTAAAATATCGGTGGACAACTATCGATATTTTGATATATCGAGTTTTTTAAATGCTGTATAAATATAAAACAGGTCTAGGGTTAATAAAGCAACACAATCAACAACAAAAAATTATAGTTTTCTTTTAAAACTTTAACCTGTTGAATTTATTAACTTATAACTATGAATAACATCATGAAAATATATTAAAGCTACAAATAAAAAACAGTTAAAAAAGTAAAAATAAAAAATTACAGATGAAACACAATTAAAATTATGTATATGAAAAGATGTTTTTTATCATTGGCCCCAATAATTGTTATCTAATGAGCCAAGAAATATTAATTTGCTCGCATGCTCTCTCTTCAAAATGCTCCTTCAAGCAGACAGAATTTCACTAGCTTGACCGAGAATGCAGAAAGATGATTGGAGGTAAACACACTGAAACAAGGTCCTGTCAGCTACAAGGAAGCCAGAAGATGGACGCTGGACCTGACGAGATGTGAGCATGATCTCTGTGTGTGTGTGTTTGTGGGGCTGCGTGCCCTGCATTTTTTCAAGTTGCCGCTGAGGGACCAACGGTCTCCATGGCAACTAGTAAACAATGCAGTGCCGCGAACGCAATTGTAATTGCGTTACATGGGTCCCCTATCTTTCCTATGGACACTGCGTTCGCGTTAGACGCTGAACGCACGACATGTCGCGTCTCCTTTTCTGGACGCCACCTTCGTGCGTTCAGCGCAGCCCTCCATCTGCATGTGGAAATGCTTTCACTTAGAAAGCATTGCCCACAGCCATCGTGTTAGACGCAAGCGTTCAGAGCCTGTGTCTAACGTGATGAACAAACCCATGTGGATAAGGCCTAAGACCCCATTTTTTCTGAGAGTCGTTTTGCCTGGAGCAAACCTTATTGGTGACAAAGAGTCACCTCACACTTTTCAAAAGTTTCTAGAACTTGTTTTTTCAGTTCATTATTGCCTCGAGCAAAACTACATCCTGTACCAACACAAAGGAAAGGGCAGAATTAAAAGAAAGAAAATATGGTCACTAGTCCACAAGACGCGTTTCTTCTCTACAAAAATCGATATGTCGCCTTAAACTATCGATGTTACCGATACCGGGCATAACAATATTGATGAAAAGTATCGCCAAAGCATTAGCGATATATCGATATTTGGATATATCGGTTTTCGATGTCCCAACCTTAGCGTGTCCCCGAGGACTGGTGCTGCTCTCTTTGCATATTGCGTGCATATTTGCGGACCCCCATTGAGCTCTATGGGGATCTTTGGTGGGCAAATATGTAGAAAGATAAAATATGTAGAGCCGTGGCCTTATGGGCTTATTCAGACGACCGTATATCGGCCAGGTTTTCACGCCCAGCCGATATACGGCGTCCCTCTCTGCAGGGGGAGGAGGCTGGAAGAGCCGGGAGCAGTGCTCTGAGCTCCCGCCCAGTCTCCGCCCCATCTCCGCCCCTCTGCACTATTTGCAATGAGGGGAGGCGGAGTGAATTCCTGAAACTTAGCCCCACCCCATCCTGCCTCCTCTCATTGCAAATAGTGCAGAGGGGCGGAGAGGAGGCGGGAGCTCAGTGCACTGCTCCTGGCTCTTCCAGGCTTCTCCCCCTGCAGAGAGAGACGCCATATATCGGCCGGCGTGAATACCCGGCCGATATACGACCGTCTGAATAAGCCCTACGGTTATGTTCACATGGCTTATAAGTGCTGTGGATTGTGGAAATCCACGCCATTTACGGTACAGGCCAAGTGGATGACGTTTAAAAGATCTCATTAACATGCTGCAAAAAAATGTTTAGACACAGAATTGACATACATTTGCATATTTTAAATCTGCAGGCCATTAATTGTTTGTTGCGGATTTCACCTTTTGCAATGCAAGTATAAAAAGTGTGCAGCAAATCTACACCAAATTACGCCTAGCCTCATTTTCTACCAAGCCTATATCACACAAGCGTATTTGCGAGCATATTTGTGAGCACATTTGCGCTGCGTTTGTACTGAATGGGTGTTGCTTTTTTGCGTGCACACAGGCATTTCTACTGTAGATGTTGTGTGCAATTGCGTATGCATAAAAAATGCAACAATGTTCTCAGCCATTGAAATGGCCAATTAGTGTAATGTGTTGAAGATAAGTTCTTTCCTGCAGGAAAATAGAGCACGCGGAATATTTTTTTGTATGACCAAATTTTGCATGTCAAATACACGCAGGTGAACAAACCGATTGAAACAATCAGTTTTATTTTCTGTATATTGAATGCGCAAATACGCCTGTGTAAAACAAGTCTTAGGCTTCCTACACATGGCTGAGCGCGGTATCAGGCCGTGAAACTCAGCCCGATATCACACTCATGCATGTGCATTGTTTTTTAATGGGAAAGCTCGCATCACACTAAGGGCTTATTCAGACGACCGTATATCGGCCGATATACGGTGTCCCTCTCTGCAGGGGGAGGAGGCTGGAAGAACCGGGAGCAGTGCACTGAGCTCCCACCCCCTCTCCGTCCCTCTGCACTATTTGCAATGAGAGGGGTTGGATGGGGGCGGAGCAAAGTCCCAGAACTTAGCTCCACCCCTGTTCCACCTCCTCTCATTGCAAATAGTGTAGAGGGCTGGAGAGGGGGTGGGAGCTCAGGGCACTGCTCCCAGCTCTTTCAGCCTCCTCCTCCTGCAGAGAGGGACACCATATATCGGCCGGGCGTGAATACCCGGCCGATATGAGGCCATCTGAATAAGCCCTCATGTGCACGTCGCACACTGTGTGAGGTGTTTTCCGGCCCCATTGGAACACCCATAAATAGGACATACTGCGATTCAAAAAAATGGGATCCATATTCGTGCAAGATTTGTACATCTCTCAACTTACAAATCTTGTGCCATATGAAAGCGGCCTTAGGCTGGCATGACATGGGTGTATTTATATTTGCACTCACTCAGCGCAGCTTTTTTGCACACTGAACAAGGCTTTTTTGCACACATATTGGCTTTAACTGCAAACAAAATTGCACCGATTGAAATGGCTAATTAGTCTGCGTTCAAGACGTGTTCTTTTTCCCAGCAGAATTACGCAGCATATTGTGCATCTTCTTGCGTATTGCATGTGCATTTGACTTCTATGTGGTTCTTTGGTGCGCCAGTGTGAAGAAGCCCTTAGGACTTATTCAGATTTGCGTTTATCAGCCGGGTTTTCATGCCCCTCTCTGAAGACGGAGGAGGAGGCGGGACGGGATGGGAGCAGTGCAGTGAGCTCCCGTCCCCTCTCCGCCCACCGCCACTATTTGCAATAGGAGTGGGCATGGCAGGATGGGGGTGGAACCTAGCTCCCCCCCCAACCCATCCCGCCCTTCCTATTGCAAACAGTGGTGAGGGGCGAAGAGTAAGCTGGATCTTAGTGGGAGCTCCCGGCCCCGCCCGCCTCCTCCCCCTGCAGAAAGGGACAGTGTATATCAGCTGGGCGTGAAATCCCGGCCGATTTATGCAAGTCTGAAAAAGCCTTTAGGCTGCTATTACACACAATTTTACTGCCCTGTAGGACTAAATTTACATGGGCGAGCGCGATATCTGGCTGAATTTCTAGGCCCGATATCACACTTGCTAACGTGTGTTTTTATGCTCATGCAAGGCATTTTTCATTCAATGCATCTGTGAAATTTTGATCCTAAGGCTGCATTCCCACGAACGTATATCGGCTCGGTTTTCACGCCGAGCCGATATATGTCGTCCTCATCTGCGGGGTGGGAGGATGGCAGAGCCAGGAGCAGGAACTGAGCTCCCGCCCCCTCTCTGCCTCCTCTCCGCCCCCTCTCTGCCTCCTCTCCGCCCCCTCTCTGCCTCCTCTCCGCCCCTCTGCACTATTTGCAATGGGGAGAGGTGGAACGGGGGCAGGGCTAATTCTCAGAACTTTGCCCCGCCCCACCTCTCCCCAGTGCAGAGGGGCGGAGAGGGGGCGGAAGCTCAGTTCCTGCTCCTGTCTCTGCCATCCTCCCCCCCCCACTGCACACGAGGACAACGTATATCGGCTCGGCGTGAAAACCGAGCCGATATACGTTCGTCTGAATGCAGCCTTAGGCGTGTGTTTCAGGCGTGTCAGAAGATCATAAGTGTTTCCCATTGACTTCAATGGGAAACATCACATCGCATTCACATGCAATGTCTTTTAAGGTCCCCCTGAAAACAATGGATGAGGCATTCAGAGAAAACGCCAAAAGATAGAACACGCCGTGATTTTTATCCTTGCAGCATTGCTGCAATGAGAAAAATGACTTATGTGAATCACTCTATTCAAATGAATGGGGTTCATATTCATGCGAGTTTTGTGCATTTCTCAACAAACAAAATCTGTGTGAGATTCTCATCCGTGTGAATGTAGCCTGACACACAGGTGGAGCTACACTGATTACAGCCGGCAGCTGGACTTCACATAGTCAGTGAACTGAGACATCCAGGTATTGGTTGTAATCAGCGTAGCTCCTCCTGCATATTGCAGGGCAGTAACACTGTGTGTAATAGCACCCTCAGAGCTGCAATCACCTGAGCTGAGTTACACATTCCTACCATTAGATACTGATCCAGGGTTTTATAGCTGGAAAGTTAGCAAGGAAAGAAGAGAAACTGAGCATTGCTGACAGACACTCTTCCACTCTTGAGTACAATGCAGTCTGCTAGTAAAATGTCACCATCTAAGCCATTTAAACAAAAAAAAAATTTTGGTAAAGTGTTTGTATAAAACAAGTCAATCAGATGCCTATTGAGCGCTTCTTATCTATATTTTTTTTTCTTCAACTCTCACAGCAACAAGAAAGTCAGAAGTCATTACTATAAAGGCCAAGTTTCCTACTAAGATCCCGGTAACGTGTTATTACTAGGAATATTTTCTGCTACAATTCTATATGGACTGATTTTGTTGAACTACTATTGCTGGATGGATCTTTACTGCTATGTATGTTCAGCATTAACTCCATTATCAACACAATTAACTGCATTTCTTTATTTCAGGTCATTATTGAGAGATACAAAAGAGAAAAATACCTTCCGCTCCTTAACAAAAAGAAATTTCTTGCTCCTCGGGATCTTCCTATGTCCCAGTTTGTAACTATTATCAGGTATGTTTATGTGGTAATATTTTTACAGAGCTACAGTTTCTAAATGTTTTTTGAGATTTGTTATGTAACTACTGTGGCTGTAGCCATTGAAACTGCTGCAGGACCAACAACTCGGGAGGCCAAGTATAGAAACTCCTGACACTTGTCAGCATCAGGAACTTGAATCTGATTCGGCCATACACTGAGAGTACAACATATGGTGCTGTTAGGGGAGGTGAAAAAGAGCTGGGTAATGTAGCATGTTTGTGTATATAATATATTAATTTACACTCCCCTGGTCACCTATCATAGATCGCACAGAAATCTGACTCTCTTCAGATTGCTGCGCACTTGCTTTTCCATAGTCTTGTATATGGTGCTGTATGAAGGGGATGGGCTCCCTTTTAAGTTGGCTGTGGGGCCCAGCAATTTCTAGTTATGCCATTGTGTAAGTACTTCCTTTTATCATTCTCTTTCCTTCTTGCTCCAAAATCTGCATCTAGAACTGCTGGTAGGATTGCAGACACTTTCACATGGCAACATTTTGGATCGGTATTTTTCCAAAACATGTAAAGGTGTGTTCCCACAGAGAGAATTGGATGCTGCAAAAAAAGCTTTGTGTTTTTTGTAACCTCCAAACCGCCTTATGTGAATACAAGGCTAGGCTCACACAAGCGTGAGATTACCGTGAATTATGCGTGTTATATGTGGTTATTTGCAGATAATCAAATACTTGCATTACGCTGGTTCATTCACAATTGTGTGTAAGAGTAAAAAAAAAAAAAAGACAGTGTTTTAGCCCATTGTTCTCCATAGGCACATTATCGCCGCCGACCGTATGCAATTACATTATGTATGGGCGGCGTATATACCGCATTGCGAAGCGATAGCACGGGTAATTTAAACATAGGAAGACTGCACATGACAGCATGCATGAGATGCACTGTACAATATCTCTGCCATATACAGCAACTAGCTGATATACCCGGCTTCACCCGAGTTAATTTGGTACTGGTGTTTATCTGGTGTTCACACGGAAAATCTTATGAAACCGTGGTTACTTTAGAGATACCGGAAAAACATATGTTCACCATTTTGCATAGTTCTCTGCGTTACCCAGGAAACACCACGTGGAGGCAACCATGCGATGTTTCCTTTATATAAAATGACATCAGGAAGTGAGAGAATTAGATTTCATACGTAAAATGTGGACACTAATTCTTTTACACTTATAAATAGGAAAAGTTAATGGGTCCCAACTCGATTATTCAATTCTGACAAAATCAATGCCCGTGCCAAATTTCAAGTTTCTATGACATCGGGAAGTGAGAGAATTCGATTTTGTACGTAAAATGTGGATGCTAATTCTTTTGCGCTTAGAATTGAACAATCGAGGTGGGACCCATTAACTTTTCCCATTTATGACATAATCAATGCCCGTTCCAAATTTCATGTTTCTATGACACCAAGAAGTAAGAGAATTAGATTCCGTACGTAAAATTTGGACGCTAGTTCTTTTGCGCTAGAATTGAATAATCAACTTGGGACCCATTAACTTTTCCTATTTATGACATATTCAATGCTTATGGCAAATTTCATGTTTCTATGACATTGGAAAGTGAGAGATTTAGATTATGTACGTAAAATTTCGACGCTAATTCTTTTGTGCATTAAATTGAATAATCGAGTTGGGACTAGAGATGAGCGAGCGTACTCGGAAAAGCACTACTTGCTCGAGTAATTTGCTTTATGCGAGTATCGCTGTGCTCGGGTTTGAAGATTCGGGTGCCGCTGCGGCTGACAGGTGAGTCACAGCAGGGAGCAGGGGAGAGCGGGCGGGAGAGAAAGATCTCCCCGCTCTCCCCTGCAGCTCCCCGCTCAGTGCCGGCACCCGAATCTTCAGACCCGAGCACAGCGATACTCGGATAAAGCAAATTACTCGAGCGAGTAGTGCTTTTCCGAGTACGCTCGCTCATCTCTAGTTGGGACCCATTAGCTTTTCCTATTTATGACATAATCAATGCTTGTGCCAAATTTCACGTTTTTATGACACCGGAAAGTGAGAAAATTACATTCCGTGCGTAAAATTTGGACGCTAATTCTTTTGCGCATAGAATTGAATAATCGAGTTGAAACCCATTAGCTTTTCCTATTTATGACATAATCAATGCTCGTGCCAAATTTCACATTTCCAAGACACCGGAAAGTGAGAAAATTACATTCCGTACGTAAAATTTGGACGATAATTCTTTTGCACATAGAATTGAATAATCAAGTTGGGACCTATTAACTTTTCCTATTTATGACATATTCAATGCTCGTGCCAAATTTTAAGTTTCTATGACATTGGGAAGTGAGAGATTTAGATTATGTACGTTAAATTTCGACGCTAATTTTTTTTGCGCTAGAATTGAATAATCGAGTTGGGACCCAATCTATGCTCGCGCCAAATTTCATGTTTCTACGATATCGGGAAGTTGGAGAACTTTTGGCGAGTGAGTGAG
This sequence comes from Eleutherodactylus coqui, assembly GCF_035609145.1. Classification (NCBI taxonomy): domain Eukaryota; kingdom Metazoa; phylum Chordata; class Amphibia; order Anura; family Eleutherodactylidae; genus Eleutherodactylus; species Eleutherodactylus coqui. The sequence continues at coordinate 118,277,241 of NC_089839.1, read as the reverse complement.
TCAGTGAGTCAGTCAGGTCTTTCGTCTTATATATATACTAGCTGATATACCCAGCTTCGCCCAAGTTAATTTGGTTCTGGTGTTCACACGGAAAATCTTATTAAGTCGTGCTTAATTTAGAGATACTGAGGGAAAAAAATATGTTCATTTTGCATAGTTCTCTGCGTTACCCAGGAAATACCATGGGGAGGTAACCATGGGACGTTTCCTTTATATAAAATGACATCAGGATGTGAGAGAATTTGATTACGTACATAAAATTTGGACACTAATTCTTTTGCGCATAGAATTGAATAATGGAGTTGGGACCCATTAGCTTTTCCTATTCCTGACATAATCAATGCTCGTGCCAAATTTCCCGTTTCTATGACACCGGAAAGTGAAAAAATTACATTCCATACGTAAAATTTCGACGCCAATTCTTTTGCACTAGTATTGAATAATCGAGTTGGGACCCATTAGCTTTTCCTATTTATGACAATAATCAATGCTCGTGCCAAATTTCCCGTTTCTATGACACCGGAAAGTGAAAAAATTACATTCCGCACGTAAAATTTCAACGCCAATTCTTTTGCGCTAGAATTGAATAATCGAGATGGGACCTATGAACTTTTCCTATGTATGACAAAATCAATGCTCGTGCCAAATTTCAAGTTTCTATGACACCGGAAAGTGAAAAAATTACATTCCGTACGTAAAATTTGGACGCTAATTCTTTGGCGCTTACAATTGAATAATCAAGTTGGGACCCATTAACTTTTCCTATTTATGACATAATCAATGCTCGTGCCAAATTTTAAGTTTCTATGACATTGGGAAGTGAGAGAATTAGATTCCGTACATAAAATTTAGACGCTAATTCTTTGGCGCTTAGAATTAAATAATCGCGTTGGGACCCATTAACTTTTCCTATTTATGACATAATCAATGCTTGTGCCAAATTTCAAGTTTCTATTACATTGGGAAGTGAGAGAATTAGATTCCGTATGTAAAATTTGAACGCTAATTCTTTTGCGCTTAGAATTGAATAATCGAGTCGGGACCCATAAATTTTTCCTATTTATGACATAATCAATGCTCGTGGCAAATTTCATGTTTCTATAATATCAGGAAGTGAGAGAATTAGTGGCAATGATGGAAATCGAACGATCTACGTGGGGGGGGGCGTAACTGTCGACGACGCTCGCACGCGCGCCATTTATCATAGCATAAATGTACTATGCCTATAATCTTCCCAGGAGTGTACTCAACAGTGTGGGCCGAAGCCCACTTGCATTAAACATGACATTACCTCAGCTGTGATGGGCAATGCAATGGGATATATTTATGTACCGCCAGTGGCTTCCTGGCACCCACCCATGCTGTGGGTCCACAGGGAGTTGTAACTGCATGTGTCCACTTCTAAAGAACCCCAGTCTGACTGGGGCATGCAGTGTGGGCCGAAGCCCACCTGCATTTAATCGGACGTTACCTCAGCTGTGATGGGCACTGCAATGGGATACATTAATGTACAGCTGGTGGGTTCCAGGGAGCCACCCATGCTGTGGGTGCACACGGAATTCCCATTGCGGAGTTGTACCTGCCTGTGACTATTTATAAAAAAACACGGTCTGACTGGGGCATGCAGACACCTTGACAGAATGAATAGTGTGTGGCACATAGGTTCCCCATTGCTATGCCCACGTGTGCAGCTCCTGATGGCGGTGGCACAGGATTATATTTCTCATTGCTTCTGTACAGCATTGTGGGCTATCGCCCCGCCCCTTTTAAAGAGGGTCGCTGCCTAGCCGTGCCAACCCTCTGCTGTGTGCCTGCGGTTCCTCCTCATGGCAGACGCACTTATAAATAGACATGAGTGTGGCGTGGCATGAGTGCAGCTGAAGGCTGCGCAGGGACAATTTGGTGTGCGCTGTGGACACTGGGTCGTGCAGGGGGGGGGTTGGGCAGCATGTAACCCAGGAGAAGTGGCAGCGGAGTGTCATGCAGGCAGTGATTGTACTTTGTTGGAGGTAGTGTGGTGCTTAGCTAAGGTATGCCTTGCTAATGAGGGCTTTTCAGAAGTAAAAGTTGTTGGGGGGGGCACTCTTGCCGCTATTGTGGCTTAATAGTGGGACCTGGGAACTTGAGATGCAGCTCAACATGTAGCCCCTCGCCTGCCCTATCCGTTTCTGTGTCGTTCCCATCACTTTCTTGAATTGCTCCGATTTTCACAAATGGAAACCTTAGCGAGCATCGGCGATATACAAAAATGCTCGAGTCGCCCATTGACTTCAATGGGGTTCGTTACTCGAAACGAACCCTCGAGCATCGCGATAATTTCGTCCCGAGTAACGAGCACCCGAGCATTTTGGTGCTCGCTCATCTCTAGTTGGGACCCATTATCTTTTCCTATTTATGACATAATCAATGCTCGTGCCAGATTTCGAGTTTCTATAACACCGGGAAGTGAGAGAATTAGATTCCGTACGTAAAATTTGGACACTAATTATTTTTCACATAGTATTGAATAATCGAGTTGGGACCCATTAGCTTTTCCTATTTATGTCATAATCAATGCCCGTGCCAAATTTTAAGTTTCTATGGCATTGGGAAGTGACAGATTTAGATTATGTACGAAAAATTTCGACGCCAATTCTTTTGCGCTAGAATTGAATAATCGAGTTGGGACCCAATTTATTTTCCTATTTTGGAGATAATCTATGCTTCTGCCAAATTTCATGTTTCTACGACATCGGAAAGTTGGAGAACTTTTGGCGAGTCAGTCAGTCAGTCAGTGAGGGCGTTCAGATTTATATATATATATAGACTAACTGATATACCCGGCTTCGCCCGAGTTAATTTGGTACTGGTGTTTATCTGCTGTTCACACGGAAAATCTTATGAAGTCGTGGTTACTTTAGAGATACCGAGGAAAAACATATGTTCACCATTTTGCATAGTTCTCTGCGTTACCCAGGAAACGCCACGGGGAGGCAACCATGCGACGTTTCATTTATATAAAATGACATCAGGAAGTGAGAGAATTTGATTACGTACATAGAATTTGGACACTAATTCTTTTGCGCTTAGAATTGAATAATCGAGTTGGGACCCATTAGCTTTTCCTATTTATGACATAATCAATGCTCGTGCCAAATTTCCCGTGTCTATGACACCAGAAAGTGAGAAAATTACATTCCACACGTAAAATTTGGACGCTAATTCTTTTGCGCATAGGATTGAATAATCGAGTTGGGACCCATTAGCTTTTCTTATTTATGACATAATCATTGCTCGTGCCAAATTTCCTGTTTCTATGACACCGGAAAGTGAAAAAATTACATTCTGCACGTAAAATTTCGACGCCAATTCTTTTGCGCTAGAATTGAATAATCGAGTTGGGACCTATTAACTTTTCCTATTTATGATATAATGCCCGTGCCAAATTTCATGTTTCTATCACATTGGGAAGTGAGAGATTTAGATTATGTACGTAAAATTTGGGCACTAATTCTTTTGCGCATAGAATTGAATAAACAAGTTGGGACCCATTAGCTTTTCCTATGTATAACATAATCAATGCTCATGCCAAATTTCCTGTTTCTATGACACCGGAAAGTGAGAAAATTACATTCCGCACGTAAAATTTGGACGCTGATTCTTTTGCGCATAGAATTGAATAAACAAGTTGGGACCCATTAGCTTTTAATATTTATGACATAATCAATGCTCGTGCCAAATTTCACGTTTGTATGACACCGGAAAGTGAGAAAATTACATTCCGTACGTAAAATTTGGACGCTAATTCTTTTGCGCATAGAATTGAATAATGGAGTTGGGACCCATTAGCTTTTCCTATTTATGACATAATGCTCGTGCCAAATTTCACGTTTCTATGACACCGGAAAGTGAAAAAATTACATTCCGCACGTAAAATTTCGACGCCAATTCTTTTGCGCTAGAATTGAATAATCGAGTTGAGACCTACGAACTTTTCCTACTTATGACATAATCAATGCTTGTGCCAAGTTTCACGTTTCTATGACACCAGAAAGTGAGATAATTAGATTCCGTACGTAAAATTTGGACGCTAATTCTTTTGCGCATAGAATTGAATAATTGAGTTGGGACCCATTAACTTTTCCTATTTATGACATAATCAATGCTCCTGCCAAATTTCGAGTTTCTATAATACCGGGAAGTGAGAGAATTAGATTCCGTACGTAAAATTTGGATGCTAATTCTTTTGCGCATTGAATTGAATAATCGAGTTGGGACCCATTACTTTTCCCATTTATGACATAATCAATGCTCGGGCCAAATTTTAAGTTTCTATGACATTGGAAAGTGACAGATTTAGATTACGTACGTAAAATTTAGACGCCAATTCTTTTGCGCTAGAATTACATAATCGAGTTGGGACCCAATTACTTTTCCTATTTTGGAGATAATCTATGCGTGTGCCAAATTTCATGTTTCTACGACATTGGGAAGTTGGAGAACTTTTGGCCAGTGAGGGAGGGAGTGAGGGAGTGAGGGAGTGAGGGAGTGAGGGAGTGAGGGAGTGAGGGAGTGAGGGAGTGAGTCAGGGAGGGAGTGAGTCAGGGAGGGAGTGAGTCAGGCTCAAACAGCCGCATACGTAAAATCCTGTGTGAATCACGCAGTGTTTTACTGCTGTGGAGCCGGCCTCTCTATATCTATATATATAAAGACGAAAGCCCTCACTCGCTGACTGACTCGCTGACTGACTCGCTGACTGACTCGCTGACTGACTCGCTGACTGACTCGCTGACTGACTCGCTGACTGACTCGCTGACTGACTCGCTGACTGACTCGCTGACTGACTCGCTGACTGACTCGCTGACTGACTCGCTGACTGACTCGCTGACTGACTCGCTGACTGACTCGCTGACTGACTCGCTGACTGACTCGCTGACTGACTCGCTGACTGACTCGCTGACTCGCTGACTGACTCGCTGACTGGCTGACTGACTCGCTGACTGACTGACTCGCTGACTGGCTGACTGACTCGCTGACTGACTGACTCGCTGACTGACTGACTCGCTGACTGACTGACTCGCTGACTGACTGACTCGCTGACTGACTGACTCGCTGACTGACTGACTCACTGACTGACTGACTCACTGACTGACTGACTCACTGACTGACTGACTCACTGACTGACTGACTCACTGACTGACTGACTCACTGACTGACTCACTGACTGACTCACTGACTGACTGACTCACTGACTGACTCACTGACTGACTCACTGACTGACTCACTGACTGACTCACTGACTGACTCACTGACTGACTCACTGACTGACTCACTGACTGACTCACTGACTGACTCACTGACTGACTCACTGACTGACTCACTGACTGACTCACTGACTGACTCACTGACTGACTCACTGACTGACTCACTGACTGACTCACTGACTGACTCACTGACTGACTCACTGACTGACTCACTGACTGACTCACTGACTGACTCACTGACTGACTCACTGACTGACTCACTGACTGACTCACTGACTGACTCACTGACTGACTCACTGACTGACTCACTGACTGACTCACTGACTGACTCACTGACTGACTCACTGACTGACTCACTGACTGACTCACTGACTGACTCACTGACTGACTGACTCACTGACTGACTCACTGACTGACTCACTGACTGACTGACTCACTGACTGACTCACTGACTGACTCACTGACTGACTCACTGACTGACTCACTGACTGACTCACTGACTGACTCACTGACTGACTCACTGACTGACTCACTGACTGACTCACTGACTGACTCACTGACTGACTCACTGACTGACTCACTGACTGACTCACTGACTGACTCACTGACTGACTCACTGACTGACTCACTGACTGACTCACTGACTGACTCACTGACTGACTCACTGACTGACTGACTCACTGACTGACTGACTCACTGACTCACTGACTGACTGACTCACTGACTGACTGACTCACTGACTGACTGACTCACTGACTGACTGACTCACTGACTGACTGACTCACTGACTCACTGACTCACTGACTCACTGACTCACTGACTGACTGACTCACTGACTGACTGACTCACTGACTGACTGACTCACTGACTGACTGACTCACTGACTGACTGACTCACTGACTGACTGACTCACTGACTGACTGACTCACTGACTGACTGACTCACTGACTGACTGACTCACTGACTGACTGACTCACTGACTGACTGACTCACTGACTGACTGACTCACTGACTGACTGACTCACTGACTGACTGACTCACTGACTGACTGACTCACTGACTGACTGACTCACTGACTGACTGACTGACTGACTCACTGACTGACTGACTCACTGACTGACTGACTCACTGACTGACTGACTCACTGACTGACTGACTCACTGACTGACTGACTCACTGACTGACTGACTCACTGACTGACTGACTGACTGACTGACTCACTGACTGACTGACTCACTGACTGACTCACTGACTGACTCACTGACTGACTCACTGACTGACTCACTGACTGACTCACTGACTGACTCACTGACTGACTCACTGACTGACTCACTGACTGACTCACTGACTGACTCACTGACTGACTCACTGACTGACTCACTGACTGACTCACTGACTGACTCACTGACTGACTCACTGACTGACTCACTGACTGACTCACTGACTGACTCACTGACTCACTGACTCACTGACTCACTGACTCACTGACTCACTGACTCACTGACTGACTCACTGACTGACTCACTGACTGACTCACTGACTGACTCACTGACTGACTCACTGACTGACTCACTGACTGACTCACTGACTGACTCACTGACTGACTCACTGACTGACTCACTGACTGACTCACTGACTGACTCACTGACTGACTGACTCACTGACTGACTGACTCACTGACTGACTGACTCACTGACTGACTGACTCACTGACTGACTGACTCACTGACTGACTCACTGACTGACTGACTGACTCACTGACTGACTGACTGACTCACTGACTGACTGACTCACTGACTGACTGACTCACTGACTGACTGACTCACTGACTGACTGACTCACTGACTGACTGACTGACTCACTGACTGACTCACTCACTCACTGACTGACTCACTCACTGACTGACTGACTCACTCACTGACTGACTCACTCACTGACTGACTCACTGACTGACTGACTCACTGACTGACTGACTCACTGACTGACTGACTCACTGACTGACTGACTCACTGACTGACTGACTGACTCACTGACTGACTGACTGACTCACTGACTGACTGACTGACTCACTGACTGACTGACTGACTCACTGACTGACTGACTCACTGACTGACTGACTCACTGACTGACTGACTCACTGACTGACTGACTCACTGACTGACTGACTGACTCACTGACTGACTCACTCACTCACTGACTGACTCACTCACTGACTGACTCACTCACTGACTGACTCACTGACTGACTGACTCACTGACTGACTGACTGACTCACTGACTGACTGACTGACTCACTGACTGACTGACTCACTGACTGACTGACTCACTGACTGACTGACTCACTGACTGACTGACTGACTCACTGACTGACTGACTCACTGACTGACTGACTCACTCACTCACTGACTGACTCACTCACTAACTGACTCACTCACTGACTGACTCACTGACTGACTCACTCACTGACTCACTCACTGACTCACTGACTGACTCACTGACTCACTGACTGACTCACTGACTGACTCACTGACTGACTCACTGACTGACTCACTGACTGACTCACTGACTGACTCACTGACTGACTCACTGACTGACTCACTGACTGACTCACTGACTGACTCACTGACTGACTCACTGACTGACTCACTGACTGACTGACTGACTGACTCACTGACTGACTCACTGACTGACTGACTCACTCACTGACTGACTGACTGACTGACTGACTGACTGACTGACTGACTGACTGACTGACTGACTGACTCACTGACTGACTCACTGACTCACTGACTCACTGACTGACTGACTGACTGACTCACTGACTGACTCACTGACTCACTGACTGACTCACTGACTGACTCACTGACTGACTCACTGACTGACTCACTGACTGACTCACTGACTGACTCACTGACTGACTCACTGACTGACTCACTGACTGACTCACTGACTCACTGACTGACTGACTGACTGACTGACTGACTGACTGACTGACTGACTGACTGACTGACTGACTGACTGACTCACTGACTGACTCACTGACTCACTGACTGACTCACTGACTCACTGACTGACTCACTGACTGACTGACTCACTGACTGACTCACTGACTCACTGACTGACTCACTGACTCACTGACTGACTCACTGACTGACTGACTCACTGACTGACTCACTGACTCACTGACTGACTCACTGACTCACTGACTGACTCACTGACTGACTGACTCACTGACTGACTGACTCACTGACTGACTGACTCACTGACTGACTGACTCACTGACTGACTGACTCACTGACTCACTGACTCACTGACTGACTGACTCACTGACTGACTGACTCACTGACTGACTGACTCACTGACTGACTGACTCACTGACTGACTCACTGACTGACTGACTGACTCACTGACTGACTGACTCACTGACTGACTGACTCACTGACTGACTCACTGACTGACTGACTGACTCACTGACTGACTCACTGACTGACTCACTGACTGACTGACTGACTCACTGACTGACTCACTGACTGACTCACTGACTGACTCACTGACTGACTGACTCACTCACTGACTCACTCACTGACTCACTCACTGACTCACTCACTGACTGACTCACTCACTCACTGACTGACTCACTCACTGACTGACTCACTCACTGACTGACTCACTCACTCACTGACTCACTCACTGACTGACTCACTCACTGACTGACTCACTCACTGACTGACTCACTCACTGACTGACTCACTCACTGACTGACTCACTCACTGACTGACTCACTCACTGACTGACTCACTCACTGACTGACTCACTCACTGACTGACTCACTCACTGACTGACTCACTCACTGACTGACTGACTCACTGACTGACTGACTCACTGACTGACTGACTCACTGACTGACTCACTCACTGACTGACTCACTCACTGACTGACTCACTCACTGACTGACTCACTCACTGACTGACTCACTCACTGACTGACTCACTCACTGACTGACTCACTCACTGACTGACTCACTCACTGACTGACTCACTCACTGACTGACTCACTCACTGACTGACTCACTCACTGACTGACTCACTCACTGACTGACTCACTCACTGACTGACTCACTCACTGACTGACTCACTCACTGACTGACTCACTCACTGACTGACTCACTCACTGACTGACTCACTCACTGACTGACTCACTCACTGACTGACTCACTCACTGACTGACTCACTCACTGACTGACTCACTCACTGACTGACTCACTCACTGACTGACTCACTCACTGACTGACTCACTCACTGACTGACTCACTCACTGACTGACTCACTCACTGACTGACTCACTCACTGACTGACTCACTCACTGACTGACTCACTCACTGACTGACTCACTGACTGACTCACTCACTGACTGACTCACTCACTGACTGACTCACTCACTGACTGACTCACTGACTGACTCACTCACTGACTGACTCACTGACTGACTCACTGACTCACTGACTGACTCACTGACTGACTCACTGACTGACTCACTGACTGACTCACTGACTGACTCACTGACTCACTGACTGACTCACTGACTGACTCACTGACTGACTCACTGACTGACTCACTGACTGACTCACTGACTGACTCACTGACTGACTCACTGACTGACTCACTGACTGACTCACTGACTGACTCACTGACTGACTCACTGACTGACTCACTGACTGACTCACTGACTGACTCACTGACTGACTCACTGACTGACTCACTGACTGACTCACTGACTGACTCACTGACTGACTCACTGACTGACTCACTGACTGACTCACTGACTGACTCACTGACTGACTCACTGACTGACTCACTGACTGACTCACTGACTGACTCACTGACTGACTCACTGACTGACTCACTGACTGACTCACTGACTGACTCACTGACTGACTCACTGACTGACTCACTGACTGACTCACTGACTGACTCACTGACTGACTCACTGACTGACTGACTGACTGACTCACTGACTGACTGACTCACTGACTGACTGACTCACTGACTGACTGACTCACTGACTGACTGACTCACTGACTGACTGACTCACTGACTGACTGACTCACTGACTGACTGACTCACTGACTGACTGACTCACTGACTGACTGACTCACTGACTGACTGACTCACTGACTGACTGACTCACTGACTGACTGACTCACTGACTGACTGACTCACTGACTGACTGACTCACTGACTGACTGACTCACTGACTGACTGACTCACTGACTGACTGACTCACTGACTGACTGACTCACTGACTGACTGACTCACTGACTGACTGACTCACTGACTGACTGACTCACTGACTGACTGACTCACTGACTGACTGACTCACTGACTGACTGACTCACTGACTGACTGACTCACTGACTCACTGACTGACTGACTCACTGACTGACTGACTCACTGACTGACTGACTCACTGACTGACTGACTCACTGACTGACTCACTGACTGACTCACTGACTCACTGACTGACTCACTGACTGACTCACTGACTGACTCACTGACTGACTCACTGACTGACTCACTGACTGACTCACTGACTGACTCACTGACTGACTCACTGACTGACTCACTGACTGACTCACTGACTGACTCACTGACTGACTCACTGACTGACTCACTGACTGACTCACTGACTGACTCACTGACTGACTCACTGACTGACTCACTGACTGACTCACTGACTGACTCACTGACTGACTCACTGACTGACTCACTGACTGACTCACTGACTGACTCACTGACTGACTCACTGACTGACTCACTCACTGACTCACTGACTGACTCACTCACTGACTCACTCACTGACTCACTCACTGACTCACTGACTGACTCACTCACTGACTCACTCACTGACTCACTCACTGACTTACTCACTGACTGACTGACTCACTGACTGACTGACTGACTCACTGACTGACTGACTGACTCACTCACTGACTGACTGACTCACTGACTGACTGACTGACTCACTGACTGACTGACTGACTCACTCACTCACTCACTGACTCACTGACTGACTGACTCACTGACTGACTGACTCACTGACTGACTGACTCACTGACTGACTGACTGACTCACTGACTGACTGACTCACTGACTGACTGACTCACTGACTGACTGACTCACTGACTGACTGACTCACTGACTGACTGACTCACTGACTGACTGACTCACTGACTGACTGACTCACTGACTGACTGACTCACTGACTGACTGACTCACTGACTGACTGACTCACTGACTGACTGACTCACTGACTGACTGACTCACTGACTGACTGACTCACTGACTGACTGACTCACTGACTGACTCACTGACTGACTGACTCACTGACTGACTCACTGACTGACTCACTGACTGACTCACTGACTGACTCACTGACTGACTGACTCACTGACTGACTGACTGACTGACTCACTGACTGACTGACTCACTGACTGACTGACTCACTGACTGACTGACTCACTGACTGACTGACTGACTGACTGACTGACTCACTGACTGACTCACTGACTGACTCACTGACTGACTCACTGACTGACTGACTCACTGACTGACTGACTGACTGACTCACTGACTGACTGACTCACTGACTGACTGACTGACTCACTGACTGACTGACTCACTGACTGACTGACTCACTGACTGACTGACTCACTGACTGACTCACTGACTGACTGACTCACTGACTGACTGACTCACTGACTGACTCACTGACTGACTGACTCACTGACTGACTCACTGACTGACTGACTCACTGACTGACTGACTCACTGACTGACTGACTGACTGACTGACTCACTGACTCACTGACTGACTGACTCACTGACTGACTGACTCACTGACTGACTGACTCACTGACTGACTGACTGACTCACTGACTGACTGACTCACTGACTGACTGACTCACTGACTGACTGACTCACTGACTGACTGACTCACTGACTGACTCACTGACTGACTGACTCACTGACTGACTGACTCACTGACTGACTGACTCACTGACTCACTGACTGACTGACTCACTGACTGACTGACTCACTGACTCACTGACTGACTGACTCACTGACTGACTGACTCACTGACTGACTCACTGACTGACTGACTGACTGACTGACTGACTCACTGACTGACTGACTGACTGACTGACTGACTCACTGACTGACTGACTCACTGACTGACTGACTGACTCACTGACTGACTGACTCACTGACTGACTGACTCACTGACTGACTGACTCACTGACTGACTGACTCACTGACTGACTGACTCACTGACTGACTCACTGACTGACTGACTCACTGACTGACTCACTGACTGACTCACTGACTGACTGACTCACTGACTGACTGACTCACTGACTGACTGACTCACTGACTGACTCACTGACTGACTGACTCACTGACTGACTGACTCACTGACTGACTGACTCACTGACTGACTGACTCACTGACTGACTGACTGACTGACTGACTGACTGACTCACTGACTCACTGACTGACTGACTCACTGACTGACTGACTCACTGACTCACTGACTGACTGACTCACTGACTGACTGACTGACTCACTGACTGACTGACTGACTGACTGACTGACTCACTGACTGACTGACTCACTGACTGACTCACTGACTGACTGACTCACTGACTGACTGACTCACTGACTCACTGACTGACTGACTCACTGACTGACTGACTCACTGACTGACTGACTCACTGACTGACTGACTCACTGACTGACTGACTCACTGACTGACTCACTGACTGACTCACTGACTGACTCACTGACTGACTCACTGACTGACTCACTGACTGACTCACTGACTGACTCACTGACTGACTCACTGACTGACTCACTGACTGACTGACTCACTGACTGACTCACTGACTGACTGACTCACTGACTGACTGACTCACTGACTGACTGACTCACTGACTGACTGACTCACTGACTGACTGACTCACTGACTGACTCACTGACTGACTCACTGACTGACTCACTGACTGACTCACTGACTGACTCACTGACTGACTCACTGACTGACTCACTGACTGACTCACTGACTGACTCACTGACTGACTCACTGACTGACTCACTGACTGACTCACTGACTGACTCACTGACTGACTCACTGACTGACTCACTGACTGACTCACTGACTGACTCACTGACTGACTCACTGACTGACTCACTGACTGACTCACTGACTGACTCACTGACTGACTCACTGACTGACTCACTGACTGACTCACTGACTGACTCACTGACTGACTCACTGACTGACTCACTGACTGACTCACTGACTGACTCACTGACTGACTCACTGACTGACTCACTGACTGACTCACTGACTGACTCACTGACTGACTCACTGACTGACTCACTGACTGACTCACTGACTGACTCACTGACTGACTCACTGACTGACTCACTGACTGACTCACTGACTGACTCACTGACTGACTCACTGACTGACTCACTGACTGACTCACTGACTGACTCACTGACTGACTCACTGACTGACTCACTGACTGACTCACTGACTGACTCACTGACTGACTCACTGACTGACTCACTGACTGACTCACTGACTGACTCACTGACTGACTGACTGACTCACTGACTGACTGACTCACTGACTGACTGACTCACTGACTGACTGACTCACTGACTGACTGACTCACTGACTGACTGACTCACTGACTGACTGACTGACTCACTGACTGACTGACTCACTGACTGACTGACTGACTCACTGACTGACTGACTCACTGACTGACTGACTCACTGACTGACTGACTCACTGACTGACTGACTCACTGACTGACTGACTCACTGACTGACTGACTCACTGACTGACTGACTCACTGACTGACTGACTCACTGACTGACTGACTCACTGACTGACTGACTCACTGACTGACTGACTCACTGACTGACTGACTCACTGACTGACTGACTCACTGACTGACTGACTCACTGACTGACTGACTCACTGACTGACTGACTCACTGACTGACTGACTCACTGACTGACTGACTCACTGACTGACTGACTCACTGACTGACTGACTCACTGACTGACTGACTCACTGACTGACTGACTGACTGACTCACTGACTGACTGACTCACTGACTGACTGACTCACTGACTGACTGACTCACTGACTGACTGACTCACTGACTGACTGACTGACTGACTCACTGACTGACTGACTCACTGACTGACTGACTCACTGACTGACTCACTGACTGACTCACTGACTGACTCACTGACTGACTCACTGACTGACTCACTGACTTACTCACTGACTGACTCACTGACTGACTCACTGACTTACTCACTGACTCACTGACTGACTCACTGACTCACTGACTGACTCACTGACTGACTCACTGACTGACTCACTGACTGACTCACTGACTGACTCACTGACTGACTCACTGACTGACTCACTGACAGTGAGTCAGTCAGTGAGTCAGTCAGTGAGTCAGACTGACTCACTCACTCACTGACTGACTGACTGACTGACTGACTGACTGACTCACTGACTGACTCACTGACTGACTCACTGACTGACTCACTGACTGACTCACTGACTGACTCACTGACTGACTCACTGACTGACTCACTGACTGACTCACTGACTGACTCACTGACTGACTGACTGACTCACTGACTGACTCACTCACTGACTGACTGACTGACTGACTGACTGACTCACTGACTGACTCACTGACTCACTCACTGACTCACTCACTCACTCACTCACTGACTGACTGACTGACTGACTGACTCACTGACTGACTGACTGACTGACTGACTCACTGACTCACTCACTCACTGACTGACTGACTCACTCACTCACTCACTCACTGACTGACTGACTGACTGACTGACTGACTGACTGACTGACTGACTGACTGACTGACTCACTCACTGACTGACTGACTGACTGACTGACTGACTGACTGACTCACTGACTGACTGACTGACTGACTGACTCACTGACTCACTGACTGACTGACTGACTGACTGACTGACTGACTCACTGACTTACTCACTGACTGACTCACTGACTGACTCACTGACTCACTGACTGACTCACTGACTGACTGACTCACTCACTCACTCACTCACTCACTCACTCACTGACTGACTGACTCACTCACTCACTCACTCACTGACTGACTGACTGACTGACTGACTGACTGACTGACTGACTGACTGACTGACTGACTGACTGACTGACTCACTGACTGACTGACTCACTGACTGACTCACTGACTGACTGACTGACTGACTGACTCACTCACTGACTGACTGACTGACTGACTCACTGACTGACTGACTGACTGACTCACTGACTGACTCACTGACTGACTCACTGACTGACTCACTGACTGACTCACTGACTGACTCACTGACTGACTCACTGACTGACTCACTGACTCACTGACTGACTCACTGACTGACTCACTGACTGACTCACTGACTGACTCACTGACTGACTCACTGACTGACTCACTGACTGACTGACTGACTGACTGACTGACTGACTGACTGACTGACTGACTGACTGACTGACTGACTCACTGACTGACTGACTGACTCACTGACTGACTGACTGACTCACTGACTGACTGACTGACTGACTCACTGACTGACTGACTGACTCACTCACTGACTGACTGACTCACTCACTGACTCACTGACTGACTCACTCACTGACTGACTGACTCACTCACTGACTCACTGACTGACTCACTGACTCACTGACTGACTGACTGACTCACTGACTGACTGACTGACTCACTCACTGACTGACTGACTCACTCACTGACTGACTGACTGACTCACTGACTCACTCACTGACTGACTCACTGACTGACTCAC
This sequence comes from Eleutherodactylus coqui, assembly GCF_035609145.1. Classification (NCBI taxonomy): domain Eukaryota; kingdom Metazoa; phylum Chordata; class Amphibia; order Anura; family Eleutherodactylidae; genus Eleutherodactylus; species Eleutherodactylus coqui. The sequence goes on along the minus strand of NC_089839.1, from coordinate 118,261,049 downwards.
TGACTGACTCACTGACTGACTCACTGACTGACTCACTGACTGACTCACTGACTGACTCACTGACTGACTCACTGACTGACTCACTGACTGACTCACTGACTGACTCACTGACTGACTCACTGACTCACTCACTGACTCACTGACTCACTGACTGACTCACTGACTGACTGACTGACTCACTCACTGACTGACTCACTGACTGACTCACTGACTGACTCACTGACTGACTCACTGACTGACTGACTCACTGACTGACTGACTCACTGACTGACTGACTCACTGACTGACTGACTCACTGACTGACTGACTCACTGACTGACTGACTGACTGACTCACTGACTGACTGACTGACTCACTGACTGACTGACTCACTGACTGACTGACTCACTGACTGACTGACTCACTGACTGACTGACTCACTGACTGACTGACTCACTGACTGACTGACTGACTCACTGACTGACTCACTCACTCACTGACTGACTCACTCACTAACTGACTCACTCACTGACTGACTCACTGACTGACTCACTGACTGACTGACTCACTGACTGACTGACTGACTCACTGACTGACTGACTGACTGACTGACTGACTGACTCACTGACTGACTGACTCACTGACTGACTGACTCACTGACTGACTGACTCACTGACTGACTGACTCACTGACTGACTGACTCACTGACTGACTGACTGACTCACTGACTGACTGACTCACTCACTCACTGACTGACTCACTCACTAACTGACTCACTCACTGACTGACTCACTGACTGACTCACTCACTGACTCACTCACTGACTCACTGACTGACTCACTGACTGACTCACTGACTCACTGACTGACTCACTGACTGACTCACTGACTGACTCACTGACTGACTCACTGACTGACTCACTGACTGACTCACTGACTGACTCACTGACTGACTCACTGACTGACTCACTGACTGACTCACTGACTGACTCACTGACTGACTCACTGACTGACTCACTGACTGACTCACTGACTGACTCACTGACTGACTGACTCACTGACTGACTCACTGACTCACTGACTGACTCACTGACTCACTGACTGACTGACTCACTGACTGACTGACTCACTGACTGACTGACTCACTGACTCACTGACTCACTGACTCACTGACTCACTGACTGACTGACTCACTGACTGACTGACTCGCTGACTGACTCACTGACTGACTGACTCACTCACTGACTGACTGACTCACTCACTGACTCACTCACTGACTGACTCACTCACTGACTGACTCACTGACTGACTGACTCACTGACTGACTCACTGACTGACTCACTGACTGACTCACTGACTGACTGACTGACTCACTGACTGACTCACTGACTGACTCACTGACTGACTGACTCACTCACTGACTCACTCACTGACTCACTCACTGACTGACTCACTCACTGACTGACTCACTCACTGACTGACTCACTCACTGACTGACTCACTCACTGACTGACTCACTCACTGACTGACTCACTCACTGACTGACTCACTCACTGACTGACTCACTCACTGACTGACTCACTCACTGACTGACTCACTCACTGACTGACTCACTCACTGACTGACTCACTCACTGACTGACTCACTCACTGACTGACTCACTCACTGACTGACTCACTCACTGACTGACTCACTCACTGACTGACTCACTCACTGACTGACTCACTCACTGACTGACTCACTCACTGACTGACTCACTCACTGACTGACTCACTCACTGACTGACTCACTCACTGACTGACTCACTCACTGACTGACTCACTCACTGACTGACTCACTCACTGACTGACTCACTCACTGACTGACTCACTCACTGACTGACTCACTCACTGACTGACTCACTCACTGACTGACTCACTCACTGACTGACTCACTCACTGACTGACTCACTCACTGACTGACTCACTCACTGACTGACTCACTCACTGACTGACTCACTCACTGACTGACTCACTCACTGACTGACTCACTCACTGACTGACTCACTCACTGACTGACTCACTCACTGACTGACTCACTCACTGACTGACTCACTCACTGACTGACTGACTGACTCACTGACTGACTCACTGACTGACTGACTCACTGACTGACTCACTGACTGACTGACTGACTGACTGACTGACTGACTGACTCACTGACTGACTCACTGACTGACTGACTGACTGACTGACTGACTGACTGACTGACTCACTGACTGACTCACTGACTGACTCACTGACTGACTCACTGACTGACTCACTGACTGACTCACTGACTGACTGACTCACTGACTGACTCACTGACTGACTCACTGACTGACTCACTGACTGACTCACTGACTGACTCACTGACTGACTCACTGACTGACTCACTGACTGACTCACTGACTGACTCACTGACTGACTCACTGACTGACTCACTGACTGACTCACTGACTGACTCACTGACTGACTCACTGACTGACTCACTGACTGACTCACTGACTGACTCACTGACTGACTCACTGACTGACTCACTGACTGACTCACTGACTGACTCACTGACTGACTCACTGACTGACTCACTGACTGACTCACTGACTGACTCACTGACTGACTCACTGACTGACTCACTGACTGACTGACTCACTGACTGACTCACTGACTGACTGACTCACTGACTGACTGACTCACTGACTGACTGACTCACTGACTGACTGACTCACTGACTGACTGACTCACTGACTGACTGACTCACTGACTGACTGACTCACTGACTGACTGACTCACTGACTGACTGACTGACTGACTGACTGACTGACTCACTCACTGACTGACTGACTGACTGACTCACTCACTGACTGACTGACTGACTCACTCACTGACTGACTGACTGACTCACTCACTGACTGACTGACTCACTCACTGACTGACTGACTCACTGACTGACTGACTGACTCACTCACTCACTGACTCACTGACTGACTGACTCACTGACTGACTGACTCACTGACTGACTGACTCACTGACTGACTGACTCACTGACTGACTGACTCACTGACTGACTGACTCACTGACTGACTGACTCACTGACTGACTGACTCACTGACTGACTGACTCACTGACTGACTGACTCACTGACTGATTGACTCACTGACTGACTGACTCACTGACTGACTGACTCACTGACTGACTGACTCACTGACTGACTGACTCACTGACTGACTGACTGACTGACTGACTGACTGACTGACTCACTGACTGACTCACTGACTGACTCACTGACTGACTGACTCACTGACTGACTCACTGACTGACTCACTGACTGACTGACTCACTGACTGACTCACTGACTGACTGACTGACTGACTCACTGACTGACTGACTCACTGACTGACTGACTCACTGACTGACTGACTCACTGACTGACTGACTGACTGACTGACTGACTCACTGACTGACTCACTGACTGACTCACTGACTGACTGACTCACTGACTGACTCACTGACTGACTCACTGACTGACTGACTGACTGACTGACTGACTGACTCACTGACTGACTGACTCACTGACTGACTGACTCACTGACTGACTGACTCACTGACTGACTGACTGACTGACTGACTGACTCACTGACTGACTGACTGACTGACTGACTGACTCACTGACTGACTGACTCACTGACTGACTCACTGACTGACTGACTCACTGACTGACTCACTGACTGACTGACTCACTGACTGACTGACTCACTGACTGACTGACTCACTGACTGACTCACTGACTGACTGACTCACTGACTGACTGACTCACTGACTGACTGACTCACTGACTGACTGACTGACTGACTGACTCACTGACTCACTGACTGACTGACTCACTGACTGACTGACTCACTGACTGACTGACTGACTGACTCACTGACTGACTCACTGACTGACTCACTGACTGACTCACTGACTGACTCACTGACTGACTCACTGACTGACTCACTGACTGACTCACTGACTGACTCACTGACTGACTCACTGACTGACTGACTCACTGACTGACTCACTGACTGACTGACTCACTGACTGACTGACTCACTGACTGACTGACTCACTGACTCACTGACTGACTGACTCACTGACTGACTGACTCACTGACTGACTGACTCACTGACTGACTGACTCACTGACTGACTCACTGACTGACTGACTGACTGACTCACTGACTGACTGACTGACTGACTGACTCACTGACTGACTGACTGACTCACTGACTGACTGACTGACTCACTGACTGACTGACTCACTGACTGACTGACTCACTGACTGACTGACTCACTGACTGACTGACTGACTGACTGACTCACTGACTGACTCACTGACTGACTGACTCACTGACTGACTCACTGACTGACTGACTCACTGACTGACTCACTGACTGACTGACTCACTGACTGACTGACTCACTGACTGACTGACTCACTGACTGACTCACTGACTGACTGACTCACTGACTGACTCACTGACTGACTGACTCACTGACTGACTGACTCACTGACTGACTGACTCACTGACTGACTGACTGACTGACTGACTCACTGACTCACTGACTGACTGACTCACTGACTGACTGACTCACTGACTGACTGACTCACTGACTGACTGACTCACTGACTGACTGACTCACTGACTGACTGACTGACTCACTGACTGACTGACTCACTGACTGACTGACTGACTCACTGACTGACTGACTGACTGACTGACTGACTCACTGACTGACTGACTCACTGACTGACTCACTGACTGACTGACTCACTGACTGACTGACTCACTGACTGACTGACTCACTGACTCACTGACTGACTGACTCACTGACTGACTGACTCACTGACTGACTGACTCACTGACTGACTGACTCACTGACTGACTGACTCACTGACTGACTGACTCACTGACTGACTCACTGACTGACTCACTGACTGACTCACTGACTGACTCACTGACTGACTGACTCACTGACTGACTCACTGACTGACTGACTCACTGACTGACTGACTCACTGACTGACTGACTCACTGACTGACTGACTCACTGACTGACTGACTCACTGACTGACTGACTCACTGACTGACTGACTCACTGACTGACTGACTCACTGACTGACTGACTCACTGACTGACTGACTCACTGACTGACTGACTCACTGACTGACTCACTGACTGACTCACTGACTGACTCACTGACTGACTCACTGACTGACTCACTGACTGACTCACTGACTGACTCACTGACTGACTCACTGACTGACTCACTGACTGACTCACTGACTGACTCACTGACTGACTCACTGACTGACTCACTGACTGACTCACTGACTGACTCACTGACTGACTCACTGACTGACTCACTGACTGACTCACTGACTGACTCACTGACTGACTCACTGACTGACTCACTGACTGACTCACTGACTGACTCACTGACTGACTCACTGACTGACTCACTGACTGACTCACTGACTGACTCACTGACTGACTCACTGACTGACTCACTGACTGACTCACTGACTGACTCACTGACTGACTCACTGACTGACTCACTGACTGACTCACTGACTGACTCACTGACTGACTCACTGACTGACTCACTGACTGACTCACTGACTGACTCACTGACTGACTGACTGACTCACTGACTGACTGACTGACTCACTGACTGACTGACTGACTCACTGACTGACTGACTGACTCACTGACTGACTGACTCACTGACTGACTGACTCACTGACTGACTGACTCACTGACTGACTGACTCACTGACTGACTGACTCACTGACTGACTGACTCACTGACTGACTGACTCACTGACTGACTGACTCACTGACTGACTGACTCACTGACTGACTGACTCACTGACTGACTGACTCACTGACTGACTGACTCACTGACTGACTGACTCACTGACTGACTGACTCACTGACTGACTGACTCACTGACTGACTGACTCACTGACTGACTGACTCACTGACTGACTGACTCACTGACTGACTGACTGACTGACTCACTGACTGACTGACTCACTGACTGACTGACTCACTGACTGACTGACTCACTGACTCACTGACTGACTGACTGACTGACTGACTGACTGACTGACTGACTGACTCACTGACTCACTGACTCACTGACTCACTGACTCACTGACTCACTGACTCACTGACTCACTGACTCACTGACTCACTGACTGACTGACTCACTGACTGACTCACTGACTCACTGACTCACTGACTCACTGACTCACTGACTGACTCACTGACTCACTGACTCACTGACTGACTCACTGACTGACTGACTCACTGACTGACTGACTCACTGACTGACTGACTGACTCACTGACTGACTGACTGACTGACTGACTGACTCACTGACTTACTCACTGACTGACTCACTGACTGACTCACTGACTGACTCACTGACTGACTCACTGACTCACTGACTGACTCACTGACTGACTCACTGACTGACTCACTGACTGACTCACTGACAGTGAGTCAGTCAGTGAGTCAGTCAGTGAGTCAGACTGACTCACTCACTCACTGACTGACTGACTGACTGACTGACTGACTGACTGACTCACTGACTGACTCACTGACTGACTCACTGACTGACTCACTGACTGACTCACTGACTGACTCACTGACTGACTCACTGACTGACTCACTGACTGACTCACTGACTGACTCACTGACTGACTCACTGACTGACTCACTGACTGACTCACTGACTGACTCACTGACTGACTCACTGACTGACTCACTGACTGACTCACTGACTGACTGACTCACTGACTCACTGACTGACTCACTCACTGACTGACTGACTGACTGACTGACTGACTCACTGACTGACTCACTGACTCACTCACTGACTCACTCACTCACTCACTCACTGACTGACTGACTGACTGACTGACTCACTGACTGACTGACTGACTGACTGACTCACTGACTCACTCACTCACTGACTGACTGACTCACTCACTCACTCACTCACTCACTGACTGACTGACTGACTGACTGACTGACTGACTGACTGACTCACTGACTCACTGACTCACTGACTGACTGACTGACTGACTGACTGACTGACTGACTGACTCACTGACTGACTCACTGACTTACTCACTGACTGACTCACTGACTTACTCACTGACTGACTCACTGACTGACTGACTGACTGACTCACTGACTCACTGACTGACTGACTGACTGACTGACTGACTGACTGACTGACTGACTCACTGACTGACTCACTGACTTACTCACTGACTGACTCACTGACTCACTGACTGACTCACTGACTGACTGACTCACTCACTCACTCACTCACTCACTCACTGACTCACTGACTCACTGACTGACTGACTGACTCACTGACTGACTGACTGACTCACTGACTGACTGACTGACTGACTGACTGACTGACTGACTGACTGACTGACTGACTCACTGACTCACTGACTGACTGACTGACTGACTGACTCACTGACTGACTGACTGACTGACTGACTCACTGACTGACTGACTGACTCACTGACTGACTGACTCACTGACTGACTCACTGACTCACTCACTCACTGACTGACTCACTGACTGACTCACTGACTCACTCACTCACTGACTGACTGACTCACTCACTGACTCACTCACTGACTGACTGACTCACTGACTGACTGACTCACTGACTGACTGACTCACTGACTGACTCACTGACTCACTGACTCACTGACTCACTGACTGACTGACTGACTCACTCACTCACTCACTCACTCACTCACTCACTGACTGACTGACTGACTGACTCACTCACTGACTCACTGACTGACTGACTCACTGACTCACTCACTGACTCACTGACTGACTGACTCACTCACTGACTGACTGACTGACTGACTGACTGACTGACTGACTGACTGACTGACTGACTGACTGACTCACTGACTCACTGACTGACTGACTGACTGACTCACTGACTGACTGACTCACTGACTGACTCACTGACTCACTGACTGACTGACTGACTCACTGACTGACTGACTCACTGACTGACTGACTGACTCACTGACTGACTGACTCACTCACTCACTCACTGACTGACTGACTGACTGACTGACTGACTGACTCACTCACTCACTGACTGACTGACTGACTGACTGACTGACTGACTGACTGACTGACTGACTGACTGACTGACTGACTGACTCACTGACTCACTGACTCACTGACTCACTGACTCACTGACTGACTGACTCACTGACTCACTGACTCACTGACTGACTGACTCACTGACTCACTGACTCACTGACTCACTGACTCACTGACTCACTGACTCACTGACTCACTCACTCACTCACTGACTGACTGACTGACTGACTGACTGACTGACTGACTGACTGACTGACTGACTGACTGACTGACTGACTGACTGACTGACTGACTCACTGACTGACTCACTGACTGACTCACTCACTGACTCACTGACTGACTGACTGACTGACTGACTGACTCACTCACTCACTGACTGACTGACTGACTGACTGACTCACTCACTGACTGACTGACTGACTGACTCACTCACTGACTGACTGACTGACTGACTGACTCACTCACTGACTCACTCACTGACTCACTCACTGACTGACTGACTGACTGACTGACTGACTGACTGACTCACTGACTGACTCACTGACTGACTCACTGACTGACTCACTGACTGACTCACTGACTGACTCACTGACTGACTCACTGACTGACTCACTGACTGACTCACTGACTGACTCACTGACTCACTGACTCACTGACTGACTCACTGACTAACTGACTGACTCACTGACTCACTGACTGACTCACTGACTGACTCACTGACTCACTGACTCACTGACTCACTGACTGACTCTCAGTCAGTCAGTCAGTGAGTCTGACTGACTGACTGACTGACTGACTCACTGACTGACTCACTGACTCACTGACTCACTGACTCACTGACTCACTGACTCACTGACTCACTGACTGACTGACTGACTGACTGACTCACTCACTCACTCACTCACTCACTCACTCACTGACTGACTCACTCACTCACTGACTCACTGACTGACTGACTGACTGACTCTGTCAGTCAGTCAGTGAGTCTGACTGACTGACTGACTGACTGACTGACTGACTCACTGACTGACTCACTGACTGACTGACTGACTCACTCACTCACTGACTGACTGACTGACTGACTGACTGACTGACTGACTGACTGACTCACTGACTCACTGACTGACTCACTGACTGACTCACTCACTGACTGACTGACTGACTGACTGACTCACTGACTGACTGACTGACTCACTCACTGACTGACTGACTGACTGACTGACTGACTGACTGACTGACTCACTGACTGACTCACTCACTGACTGACTGACTGACTCACTCACTCACTCACTCACTGACTGACTGACTGACTGACTGACTGACTGACTGACTGACTGACTGACTGACTGACTGACTGACTGACTGACTGACTGACTCACTGACTGACTGACTGACTCACTGACTGACTGACTCACTGACTCACTGACTCACTGACTGACTCACTCACTGACTGACTGACTGACTGACTGACTCACTGACTCACTGACTCACTGACTGACTGACTCACTGACTCACTGACTGACTGACTGACTGACTCACTGACTCACTGACTCACTGACTCACTGACTGACTGACTGACTGACTGACTCACTCACTGACTCACTGACTCACTGACTCACTCACTCACTGACTGACTGACTCACTGACTGACTGACTCACTGACTCACTGACTCACTGACTGACTGACTGACTGACTGACTGACTGACTGACTGACTGACTGACTGACTCACTGACTGACTGACTGACTGACTCACTCACTGACTGACTGACTGACTCACTCACTGACTGACTGACTGACTGACTCACTCACTGACTGACTGACTCACTGACTCACTGACTGACTGACTCACTGACTCACTGACTGACTCACTGACTCACTGACTGACTGACTGACTGACTGACTGACTGACTGACTGACTGACTGACTGACTGACTCACTGACTGACTGACTCACTGACTCACTGACTCACTGACTGACTGACTGACTGACTCACTGACTCACTGACTCACTGACTGACTGACTGACTGACTCACTCACTGACTCACTGACTCACTGACTCACTCACTCACTGACTGACTGACTCACTGACTCACTGACTCACTGACTCACTGACTGACTGACTCACTGACTGACTGACTGACTCACTGACTGACTGACTGACTGACTGACTCACTCACTGACTGACTGACTGACTCACTCACTCACTGACTGACTGACTGACTGACTGACTGACTGACTGACTGACTGACTGACTGACTGACTGACTGACTGACTGACTGACTGACTGACTCACTGACTCACTGACTGACTGACTCACTGACTCACTGACTCACTGACTCACTGACTGACTCACTCACTGACTGACTGACTGACTGACTGACTGACTGACTGACTGACTGACTCACTGACTCACTGACTGACTGACTGACTGACTGACTGACTGACTGACTCACTGACTCACTCACTGACTGACTGACTGACTGACTGACTGACTGACTGACTGACTGACTCACTGACTGACTCACTGACTGACTCACTGACTGACTGACTCACTGACTGACTGACTCACTGACTGACTGACTCACTGACTCACTGACTCACTGACTGACTCACTCACTGACTGACTGACTGACTGACTGACTGACTGACTGACTGACTCACTGACTGACTGACTGACTCACTCACTCACTCACTGACTGACTGACTGACTGACTGACTGACTCACTGACTCACTGACTGACTCACTGACTCACTCACTGACTGACTGACTGACTGACTCACTGACTCACTGACTGACTGACTCACTGACTGACTCACTGACTGACTGACTGACTGACTGACTGACTGACTCACTGACTGACTCACTGACTGACTCACTGACTGACTCACTGACTGACTCACTGACTGACTCACTGACTGACTCACTGACTGACTGACTCACTGACTCACTGACTGACTCACTCACTCACTCACTGACTGACTGACTGACTGACTGACTCACTGACTGACTGACTGACTGACTGACTGACTCACTGACTGACTGACTGACTGACTGACTGACTGACTGACTGACTGACTGACTGACTGACTCACTGACTCACTGACTGACTGACTGACTGACTGACTGACTGACTGACTGACTGACTGACTGACTGACTGACTGACTGACTGACTGACTGACTGACTGACTGACTCACTCACTGACTCACTGACTGACTGACTCACTGACTGACTCACTGACTCACTGACTGACTCACTGACTGACTGACTCACTGACTGACTGACTGACTCACTGACTGACTGACTGACTCACTGACTGACTCACTCACTGACTGACTGACTCACTGACTGACTGACTGACTGACTCACTGACTGACTGACTCACTGACTGACTGACTCACTCACTGACTGACTCACTCACTGACTGACTGACTCACTGACTGACTGACTCACTGACTCACTGACTCACTGACTGACTGACTGACTGACTGACTGACTGACTGACTGACTGACTCTCAGTCAGTCAGTCAGTCAGTGAGTCTCACTGACTGACTGACTGACTGACTGACTGACTGACTCATTGACTGACTGACTCACTGACTGACTGACTCACTCACTCACTCACTCACTCACTGACTGACTGACTGACTCACTCACTCACTCACTCACTCACTGACTGACTCACTGACTGACTGACTGACTGACTCACTGACTCACTGACTCACTGACTCACTGACTGACTGACTGACTGACTGACTGACTGACTCACTGACTCACTGACTGACTGCCTGACTGACTGACTCACTGACTGACTCACTGACTCACTGACTGACTGACTGACTGACTGACTCACTGACTGACTGACTGACTGACTGACTGACTGACTGACTGACTGACTGACTGACTGACTGACTGACTGACTCACTGACTCACTGACTGACTGACTGACTGACTCACTGACTCACTGACTCACTGACTCACTGACTGACTCACTGACTCACTGACTGACTGACTGACTGACTCACTCACTCACTCACTCACTCACTGACTGACTGACTCACTCACTGACTGACTGACTGACTGACTGACTGACTGACTGACTGACTGACTGACTGACTCACTGACTGACTGACTGACTGACTCACTGACTGACTGACTGACTGACTCACTGACTGACTGACTCACTCACTCACTGACTCACTGACTGACTCACTCACTCACTCACTGACTGACTGACTGACTGACTGACTGACTGACTGACTGACTCACTGACTGACTGACTCACTGACTGACTGACTCACTGACTGACTGACTGACTGACTGACTCACTCACTCACTCACTGACTGACTGACTGACTGACTGACTGACTGACTGACTGACTGACTGACTGACTGACTGACTGACTGACTGACTCACTCACTGACTCACTGACTGACTCACTCACTCACTCACTGACTGACTGACTGACTGACTGACTGACTGACTCACTGACTGACTGACTCACTGACTGACTGACTGACTGACTCACTGACTGACTGACTCACTCACTGACTGACTGACTGACTGACTGACTGACTGACTGACTCACTCACTGACTGACTGACTGACTCACTCACTGACTCACTGACTGACTGACTGACTGACTGACTGACTGACTCACTGACTGACTCACTCACTCACTGACTGACTGACTCACTCACTCACTGACTGACTGACTGACTGACTGACTCACTGACTCACTGACTCACTCACTGACTGACTGACTGACTGACTGACTGACTCTCAGTCAGTCAGTCAGTCAGTGAGTCTCACTCACTGACTGACTGACTGACTGACTGACTGACTGACTCATTGACTGACTGACTCACTGACTGACTGACTCACTCACTCACTCACTCACTGACTGACTGACTGACTGACTGACTGACTGACTCACTGACTGACTGACTGACTGACTGACTGACTGACTGACTGACTGACTGACTGACTGACTGACTCACTGACTGACTGACTGACTGACTGACTGACTGACTGACTGACTGACTGACTGACTGACTGACTCACTGACTGACTCACTCACTGACTGACTGACTCACTGACTGACTCACTGACTGACTCACTGACTGACTGACTGACTGACTGACTGACTCACTGACTGACTGACTGACTGACTGACTGACTGACTCACTGACTGACTGACTGACTCACTGACTCACTGACTGACTGACTCACTGACTGACTGACTGACTGACTGACTCACTCACTGACTCACTGACTCACTGACTGACTGACTCACTCACTGACTGACTGACTGACTGACTGACTGACTGACTCACTCACTCACTCACTGACTGACTGACTGACTGACTGACTGACTCACTGACTGACTGACTGACTGACTGACTGACTCACTGACTGACTGACTGACTGACTGACTGACTCACTGACTGACTGACTCACTGACTGACTGACTGACTCACTGACTGACTGACTGACTGACTGACTGACTCACTGACTGACTGACTCACTGACTGACTCACTGACTGACTGACTCACTGACTGACTCACTGACTGACTGACTGACTCACTGACTGACTCACTGACTGACTGACTCACTGACTCACTGACTGACTCACTGACTCACTGACTGACTGACTGACTGACTGACTGACTCACTGACTGACTCACTGACAGACTCACTGACAGACTCACTGACAGACTCACTGACTGACTCACTGACTCACTGACTCACTGACTCACTGACTGACTGACTGACTGACTGACTGACTGACTGACTGACTCACTGACTCACTGACTCACTGACTCACTGACTCACTGACTGACTGACTCACTGACTCACTGACTCACTGACTCACTGACTCACTGACTCACTGACTCACTGACTCACTGACTGACTCACTGACTGACTGACTGACTGACTGACTGACTGACTGACTGACTCACTGACTCACTGACTGACTGACTCACTGACTCACTGACTCACTGACTGACTCACTGACTGACTCACTGACTGACTCACTGACTGACTCACTGACTGACTCACTGACTGACTCACTGACTGACTGACTGACTGACTGACTGACTGACTGACTCACTGACTCACTGACTCACTGACTCACTGACTCACTGACTCACTGACTGACTGACTGACTGACTCACTCACTGACTCACTGACTGACTGACTGACTGACTCACTGACTGACTGACTGACTGACTGACTGACTGACTCACTGACTGACTGACTCACTGACTCACTGACTGACTGACTGACTGACTGACTGACTGACTGACTCACTGACTCACTGACTGACTGACTGACTGACTGACTGACTGACTGACTCACTGACTGACTCACTGACTCACTGACTGACTCACTGACTGACTGACTCACTGACTGACTCACTGACTGACTGACTGACTCACTGACTGACTGACTGACTGACTGACTGACTGACTGACTGACTGACTCACTGACTGAGTCAGTCAGTGAGTCAGTCAGTGAGTCAGTCAGTCAGTGAGTGAGTGAGTGAGTGAGTCAGTCAGTCAGACTCTCACTGACTGACTGACTCTCACTGACTGACTGACTCTCACTGACTGACTGACTCTCACTGACTGACTGACTGACTCTCACTGACTGACTGACTGACTCTCACTGACTGACTGACTGACTCTCACTGACTGACTGACTGACTCTCACTGACTGACTGACTGACTCTCACTGACTGACTGACTGACTCTCACTGACTGACTGACTGACTCTCACTGACTGACTGTCTGACTCTCACTGACTGACTGACTGACTGACTGACTCTCACTGACTGACTGACTCACTCACTCACTGACTGACTGACTGACTGACTCACTGACTCACTGACTGACTGACTGACTGACTGACTGACTGACTGACTCACTGACTCACTGACTGACTGACTGACTGACTGACTGACTCACTGACTCACTCACTCACTGACTGACTGACTCACTGACTCACTGACTGACTCACTGACTGACTGACTGACTGACTCACTGACTGACTCACTCACTGACTCACTGACTGACTCACTGACTCACTGACTGACTGACTGACTGACTGACTGACTCACTGACTGACTGACTGACTGACTGACTGACTCACTGACTGACTGACTGACTCACTGACTGACTGACTGACTCACTGACTGACTGACTGACTGACTGACTGACTCACTGACTGACTCACTGACTGACTGACTCACTCACTCACTCACTGACTGACTGACTGACTGACTGACTCACTGACTCACTGACTCACTGACTGACTGACTGACTGACTCACTGACTCACTGACTGACTGACTCACTGACTCACTGACTCACTGACTGACTGACTGACTCACTGACTGACTGACTGACTGACTGACTCACTGACTCACTGACTGACTGACTGACTGACTGACTGACTGACTCACTGACTCACTGACTCACTGACTGACTGACTCACTGACTGACTGACTGACTGACTCACTGACTCACTGACTGACTCACTGACTCACTGACTCACTGACTCACTGACTGACTGACTGACTGACTGACTGACTGACTGACTCACTGACTCACTGACTCACTGACTCACTGACTGACTGACTGACTGACTGACTCACTGACTCACTGACTCACTGACTCACTGACTCACTGACTCACTGACTGACTCACTGACTCACTGACTCACTGACTGACTGACTGACTGACTGACTGACTGACTGACTGACTGACTGACTGACTCACTGACTCACTGACTCACTGACTCACTGACTCACTGACTGACTGACTGACTGACTGACTCACTGACTGACTCACTGACTGACTCACTGACTGACTCACTGACTCACTGACTCACTGACTGACTGACTCACTGACTGACTGACTGACTCACTGACTCACTGACTCACTGACTGACTGACTCACTCACTGACTGACTGACTGACTCACTGACTGACTGACTGACTGACTCACTGACTGACTGACTGACTGACTCACTGACTGACTGACTCACTGACTGACTGACTGACTCACTGACTCACTGACTCACTGACTGACTGACTCACTCACTGACTGACTGACTCACTGACTGACTGACTGACTGACTGACTGACTGACTGACTCACTGACTGACTCACTGACTGACTCACTGACTGACTCACTGACTGACTCACTGACTGACTGACTGACTCACTGACTGACTCACTGACTGACTGACTCACTGACTGACTGACTGACTGACTGACTGACTGACTGACTCACTGACTCACTGACTCACTGACTGACTCACTGACTCACTGACTGACTGACTGACTGACTGACTGACTGACTGACTGACTGACTCACTGACTCACTGACTCACTGACTCACTGACTCACTGACTGACTCACTGACTCACTGACTCACTGACTCACTGACTCACTGACTGACTGACTGACTGACTGACTGACTGACTGACTGACTGACTGACTCACTCACTCACTCACTGACTCACTCACTCACTCACTCACTCACTCACTCACTCACTCACTGACTGACTGACTCACTCACTCACTCACTCACTCACTCACTGACTGACTGACTGACTGACTGACTCACTCACTCACTCACTCACTCACTCACTCACTGACTGACTGACTCACTCACTCACTCACTGACTGACTGACTGACTGACTCACTCACTCACTGACTGACTGACTCACTCACTCACTCACTGACTGACTGACTCACTCACTCACTCACTCACTGACTGACTGACTCACTCACTCACTCACTGACTGACTGACTGACTGACTGACTCACTCACTCACTGACTGACTCACTCACTCACTCACTCACTCACTGACTGACTGACTGACTGACTCACTCACTCACTCACTCACTCACTCACTCACTCACTGACTGACTGACTCACTCACTCACTCACTGACTGACTGACTGACTCACTCACTCACTCACTGACTGACTGACTGACTGACTGACTGACTCACTCACTCACTGACTGACTCACTCACTCACTGACTGACTCACTCACTCACTCACTCACTGACTGACTGACTGACTGACTGACTGACTGACTGACTCACTCACTCACTCACTGACTGACTGACTCACTCACTCACTCACTGACTGACTGACTGACTGACTGACTGACTCACTCACTCACTCACTGACTGACTCACTCACTCACTCACTCACTCACTCACTGACTGACTCACTCACTCACTCACTCACTCACTCACTCACTCACTCACTCACTGACTGACTGACTGACTCACTCACTCACTCACTCACTCACTGACTGACTGACTGACTGACTGACTCACTCACTCACTGACTGACTGACTGACTGACTGACTGACTGACTGACTGACTGACTGACTCACTCACTCACTGACTGACTGACTGACTGACTGACTGACTGACTCACTCACTGACTGACTGACTGACTGACTGACTGACTGACTCACTCACTGACTGACTGACTGACTGACTGACTGACTGACTGACTGACTGACTGACTGACTGACTGACTCACTCACTGACTGACTGACTGACTGACTGACTGACTGACTGACTGACTGACTCACTCACTCACTCACTGACTGACTGACTGACTGACTGACTGACTGACTGACTGACTGACTGACTCACTCACTGACTGACTGACTGACTGACTGACTGACTGACTGACTGACTCACTGACTGACTGACTGACTGACTGACTGACTGACTGACTGACTGACTGACTGACTGACTCACTGACTGACTGACTGACTGACTGACTGACTCACTCACTCACTCACTCACTCACTCACTCACTGACTGACTGACTGACTGACTGACTGACTGACTGACTGACTGACTCACTCACTCACTCACTGACTGACTGACTGACTCACTCACTCACTGACTGACTGACTGACTGACTGACTCACTCACTCACTCACTCACTGACTGACTCACTCACTCACTCACTCACTCACTGACTGACTCACTCACTCACTCACTCACTCACTCACTGACTGACTGACTGACTGACTGACTCACTCACTCACTCACTCACTCACTGACTGACTGACTGACTGACTGACTCACTCACTCACTCACTCACTCACTCACTGACTGACTGACTGACTGACTGACTGACTGACTGACTGACTGACTCACTCACTCACTGACTGACTGACTGACTGACTGACTGACTGACTCACTCACTGACTGACTGACTGACTGACTGACTGACTGACTCACTCACTCACTCACTCACTGACTGACTGACTGACTCACTCACTCACTGACTGACTGACTGACTGACTGACTGACTGACTGACTGACTGACTCACTCACTGACTGACTGACTGACTGACTGACTGACTGACTGACTGACTGACTGACTGACTGACTGACTGACTGACTGACTGACTGACTGACTGACTGACTGACTGACTGACTGACTGACTGACTGACTGACTGACTGACTGACTGACTCACTCACTCACTGACTCACTCACTCACTCACTCACTCACTGACTGACTCACTCACTCACTCACTGACTGACTGACTCACTCACTCACTCACTCACTCACTCACTGACTGACTGACTCACTCACTCACTCACTCACTCACTGACTGACTGACTGACTCACTCACTGACTGACTGACTCACTCACTCACTGACTGACTCACTCACTCACTCACTCACTCACTCACTGACTGACTGACTGACTGACTGACTCACTCACTCACTCACTGACTGACTCACTCACTCACTCACTCACTGACTGACTGACTGACTGACTGACTGACTCACTCACTCACTGACTCACTCACTCACTCACTCACTCACTCACTCACTCACTGACTGACTGACTCACTCACTGACTGACTCACTCACTCACTCACTCACTCACTCACTCACTCACTGACTGACTGACTGACTCACTCACTCACTCACTCACTCACTCACTCACTCACTCACTCACTCACTGACTGACTGACTCACTCACTCACTCACTCACTGACTGACTGACTGACTCACTCACTCACTCACTCACTCACTGACTGACTGACTCACTCACTCACTGACTGACTCACTCACTCACTCACTCACTCACTCACTGACTGACTGACTCACTCACTCACTCACTCACTCACTCACTCACTGACTGACTGACTGACTCACTCACTGACTGACTGACTCACTCACTGACTGACTGACTCACTCACTCACTCACTCACTCACTCACTGACTGACTGACTGACTGACTGACTCACTGACTGACTGACTGACTGACTCACTCACTCACTGACTCACTCACTCACTCACTCACTCACTCACTCACTCACTGACTGACTGACTCACTCACTCACTGACTGACTGACTGACTGACTGACTGACTGACTGACTCACTGACTCACTGACTGACTGACTCACTGACTGACTCACTGACTCACTGACTCACTGACTCACTGACTCACTGACTGACTGACTGACTGACTGACTGACTGACTGACTGACTGACTCACTCACTCACTGACTGACTGACTGACTGACTCACTCACTGACTGACTGACTGACTGACTGACTCACTCACTCACTGACTGACTCACTCACTCACTCACTCACTCACTCACTCACTCACTGACTGACTGACTGACTCACTCACTCACTCACTCACTGACTGACTGACTGACTCACTCACTCACTCACTCACTCACTCACTCACTGACTCACTCACTCACTCACTCACTCACTCACTCACTCACTGACTGACTCACTCACTCACTCACTGACTGACTGACTGACTGACTCACTCACTCACTCACTGACTGACTGACTGACTGACTGACTCACTCACTCACTGACTGACTCACTCACTCACTCACTGACTGACTCACTCACTCACTGACTGACTGACTGACTGACTCACTCACTCACTGACTGACTCACTCACTCACTCACTCACTGACTGACTCACTCACTCACTGACTGACTGACTGACTGACTCACTCACTCACTGACTCACTCACTCACTCACTCACTGACTGACTCACTCACTCACTGACTGACTGACTGACTGACTGACTCACTCACTCACTGACTCACTCACTCACTCACTCACTCACTCACTCACTCACTGACTCACTCACTCACTCACTCACTCACTCACTCACTCACTCACTCACTCACTCACTCACTCACTGACTCACTCACTCACTCACTCACTCACTCACTCACTCACTGACTGACTGACTCACTCACTGACTGACTGACTGACTGACTCACTCACTCACTGACTCACTCACTCACTCACTCACTCACTCACTCACTGACTGACTGACTGACTCACTCACTGACTGACTGACTGACTGACTGACTCACTCACTCACTGACTGACTCACTCACTCACTCACTCACTCACTGACTGACTGACTGACTGACTGACTGACTCACTGACTCACTGACTGACTGACTGACTGACTGACTCACTGACTCACTGACTCACTGGCTGACTGACTGACTGACTGACTGACTGACTGACTGACTCACTGACTGACTGACTCACTGACTCACTGACTCACTGACTGACTGACTGACTGACTGACTGACTGACTGACTCACTGACTCACTGACTCACTGACTGACTCACTGACTCACTGACTCACTGACTGACTGACTGACTGACTGACTCACTGACTGACTGACTCACTGACTGACTGACTGACTGACTGACTGACTGACTCACTGACTGACTCACTGACTGACTGACTGACTGACTGACTGACTGACTGACTGACTCACTGACTGACTCACTGACTCACTGACTGACTCACTGACTCACTGACTCACTGACTCACTGACTCACTGACTCACTGACTGACTGACTCACTGACTGACTCACTGACTCACTGACTCACTGACTGACTCACTGACTGACTCACTGACTGACTCACTGACTGACTCACTGACTGACTGACTCACTGACTGACTCACTGACTCACTGACTGACTCACTGACTGACTGACTCACTGACTCACTGACTGACTGACTGACTGACTGACTGACTCACTGACTCACTGACTCACTGACTCACTGACTGACTCACTGACTCACTGACTCACTGACTCACTGACTCACTGACTGACTGACTGACTGACTGACTGACTGACTGACTCACTGACTCACTGACTCACTGACTCACTGACTCACTGACTCACTGACTCACTGACTCACTGACTGACTCACTGACTGACTGACTGACTGACTCACTGACTGACTGACTGACTGACTGACTGACTGACTGACTGACTGACTGACTGACTGACTCACTGACTGACTGACTGACTGACTGACTGACTGACTGACTGACTGACTGACTGACTGACTCACTGACTGACTGACTGACTGACTGACTGACTGACTCACTGACTGACTGACTCACTGACTGACTGACTGACTGACTGACTGACTGACTCACTGACTGACTGACTCACTGACTGACTGACTGACTGACTGACTGACTGACTGACTCACTGACTGACTCACTGACTCACTGACTGACTCACTGACTGACTCACTGACTGACTGACTGACTGACTGACTCACTGACTGACTCACTGACTGACTGACTCACTGACTGACTGACTCACTGACTGACTGACTCACTGACTGACTCACTGACTCACTGACTGACTCACTGACTGACTGACTCACTGACTCACTGACTCACTGACTGACTGACTGACTGACTGACTCACTGACTCACTGACTCACTGACTCACTGACTCACTGACTCACTGACTGACTCACTGACTGACTGACTGACTCACTGACTCACTGACTGACTGACTGACTCACTGACTCACTGACTCACTGACTCACTGACTCACTGACTGACTCACTGACTCACTGACTGACTCACTCACTCACTGACTGACTGACTGACTGACTGACTGACTGACTGACTGACTGACTGACTGACTGACTGACTGACTGACTGACTGACTCACTGACTGACTGACTCACTGACTGACTGACTGACTGACTGACTGACTCACTCACTGACTGACTCACTCACTCACTCACTCACTCACTCACTCACTGACTGACTCACTCACTGACTGACTGACTGACTGACTGACTCACTCACTGACTGACTCACTCACTCACTCACTCACTCACTCACTCACTGACTCACTCACTCACTCACTCACTCACTCACTGACTGACTGACTGACTGACTGACTGACTGACTGACTCACTCACTCACTCACTCACTCACTCACTGACTGACTGACTCACTGACTGACTCACTCACTCACTCACTCACTCACTCACTCACTCACTCACTCACTCACTCACTGACTGACTGACTGACTGACTGACTGACTGACTGACTGACTGACTGACTCACTCACTGACTGACTGACTGACTGACTGACTGACTGACTCACTCACTGACTGACTCACTCACTCACTCACTCACTCACTCACTCACTCACTCACTCACTCACTCACTCACTGACTGACTGACTGACTGACTGACTGACTGACTGACTGACTGACTGACTGACTGACTGACTGACTGACTGACTCACTGACTCACTGACTCACTGACTGACTGACTGACTCACTGACTGACTGACTCACTGACTGACTGACTCACTGACTCACTGACTGACTCACTGACTGACTGACTGACTGACTGACTGACTGACTGACTGACTGACTGACTGACTGACTGACTGACTGACTGACTGACTGACTGACTCACTGACTCACTGACTGACTCACTGACTCATTGACTGACTCACTGACTGACTCACTCACTGACTGACTGACTCACTGACTCACTGACTGACTCACTGACTCATTGACTGACTCACTGACTGACTCACTCACTGACTGACTGACTGACTGACTGACTGACTGACTGACTCACTGACTGACTGACTGACTGACTCACTGACTCACTGACTCACTGACTCACTGACTCACTGACTCACTGACTGACTGACTGACTGACTCACTCACTGACTGACTGACTGACTGACTGACTGACTGACTGACTGACTGACTGACTCACTGACTCACTGACTGACTCACTCACTGACTGACTGACTCACTGACTGACTCACTGACTGACTGACTGACTGACTGACTGACTGACTGACTGACTGACTGACTGACTGACTGACTGACTGACTCACTGACTGACTGACTGACTCACTGACTGACTGACTGACTCACTGACTCACTGACTGACTGACCCACTGACTGACTGACTGACTGACTGACTGACTCACTCACTGACTCACTGACTCACTGACTCACTGACTGACTCACTCACTGACTGACTGACTGACTGACTGACTGACTGACTGACTGACTCACTCACTCACTCACTGACTGACTGACTGACTGACTGACTGACTGACTGACTCACTGACTGACTGACTCACTGACTCACTGACTCACTGACTCACTGACTCACTGACTCACTGACTCACTGACTCACTGACTCACTGACTCACTGACTGACTGACTCACTCACTGACTGACTGACTGACTGACTCACTCACTGACTGACTGACTGACTGACTGACTGACTGACTGACTGACTGACTGACTGACTGACTGACTCACTGACTCACTGACTGACTCACTCACTGACTGACTGACTCACTGACTGACTCACTGACTGACTCACTGACTGACTGACTGACTCACTGACTGACTGACTGACTCACTGACTCACTGACTGACTGACTCACTGACTGACTGACTGACTGACTGACTGACTCACTCACTGACTCACTGACTCACTGACTCACTGACTCACTGACTCACTGACTGACTGACTGACTGACTCACTGACTGACTGACTGACTCACTCACTCACTCACTCACTCACTCACTCACTCACTGACTGACTGACTGACTGACTGACTGACTCACTGACTGACTGACTGACTCACTGACTGACTGACTGACTCACTGACTGACTGACTGACTCACTGACTGACTGACTGACTCACTGACTGACTGACTGACTCACTGACTGACTGACTCACTGACTGACTGACTGACTGACTCACTGACTGACTGACTGACTCACTGACTGACTCACTGACTGACTGACTCACTGACTCACTGACTGACTGACTCACTGACTCACTGACTGACTGACTCACTGACTCACTGACTGACTGACTGACTGACTCACTGACTGACTCACTGACAGACTCACTGACAGACTCACTGACTGACTCACTGACTCACTGACTGACTGACTGACTGACTGACTGACTGACTCACTGACTCACTGACTCACTGACTCACTGACTCACTGACTGACTGACTCACTGACTCACTGACTCACTGACTCACTGACTGACTGACTCACTGACTCACTGACTCACTGACTCACTGACTGACTGACTCACTGACTCACTGACTGACTCACTGACTGACTCACTGACTGACTCACTGACTGACTCACTGACTGACTCACTGACTGACTCACTGACTGACTCACTGACTGACTCACTGACTGACTCACTGACTGACTGACTGACTGACTGACTGACTCACTGACTCACTGACTCACTGACTCACTGACTGACTGACTCACTGACTCACTGACTGACTGACTGACTGACTGACTCACTCACTGACTCACTGACTGACTGACTGACTGACTCACTGACTGACTGACTGACTGACTGACTGACTGACTGACTCACTGACTGACTGACTGACTGACTGACTCACTGACTGACTGACTGACTGACTGACTGACTGACTGACTGACTCACTGACTCACTGACTGACTGACTGACTGACTGACTGACTGACTGACTGACTGACTCACTGACTGACTCACTGACTGACTCACTGACTGACTCACTGACTGACTGACTGACTGACTGACTGACTCACTGACTGACTGACTGACTCACTGACTGACTCACTGACTGACTGACTGACTGACTGACTGACTGACTGACTGACTGACTGACTGACTGACTGACTGAGTCAGTCAGTGAGTCAGTCAGTCAGTGAGTGAGTGAGTGAGTGAGTGAGTGAGTCAGTCAGTCAGTCAGACTCTCACTGACTGACTGACTCTCACTGACTGACTGACTCTCACTGACTGACTGACTCTCACTGACTGACTGACTCTCACTGACTGACTGACTGACTCTCACTGACTGACTGACTGACTCTCACTGACTGACTGACTGACTCTCACTGACTGACTGACTGACTCTCACTGACTGACTGACTGACTCTCACTGACTGACTGACTGACTCTCACTGACTGACTGTCTGACTCTCACTGACTGACTGACTGACTGACTGACTCTCACTGACTGACTGACTCACTCACTGACTCACTGACTCACTCACTCACTGACTGACTGACTGACTGACTCACTGACTCACTGACTGACTGACTGACTGACTGACTGACTCACTGACTCACTGACTGACTGACTGACTGACTGACTGACTCACTGACTCACTCACTCACTGACTGACTGACTCACTGACTCACTGACTGACTGACTGACTCACTGACTGACTGACTGACTGACTGACTCACTGACTGATTGACTGACTGACTGACTCACTGACTCACTGACTGACTGACTGACTGACTGACTGACTGACTGACTCACTGACTGACTGACTGACTGACTGACTGACTGACTGACTCACTGACTCACTGACTGACTGACTCACTGACTGACTGACTGACTGACTGACTGACTCACTGACTCACTGACTGACTCACTGACTCACTGACTCACTGACTGACTGACTGACTGACTGACTGACTGACTGACTGACTGACTCACTGACTGACTGACTGACTGACTGACTGACTGACTGACTGACTGACTGACTCACTGACTCACTGACTCACTGACTGACTGACTGACTGACTGACTGACTGACTGACTGACTCACTGACTCACTGACTCACTGACTCACTGACTGACTGACTGACTGACTGACTGACTGACTGACTGACTGACTGACTGACTGACTCACTGACTGACTGACTGACTCACTGACTCACTGACTGACTCACTGACTCACTGACTCACTGACTCACTGACTCACTGACTGACTGACTGACTGACTGACTGACTGACTGACTGACTCACTGACTCACTGACTCACTGACTCACTGACTGACTCACTGACTCACTGACTGACTCACTGACTGACTGACTCACTGACTCACTGACTCACTGACTGACTGACTCACTGACTGACTCACTGACTCACTGACTCACTGACTGACTGACTGACTCACTCACTGACTGACTCACTCACTGACTGACTGACTGACTGACTGACTGACTGACTGACTGACTCACTGACTGACTGACTGACTGACTCACTGACTCACTGACTGACTGACTCACTGACTCACTGACTCACTGACTCACTGACTGACTGACTCACTGACTCACTGACTCACTGACTGACTGACTGACTGACTGACTGACTGACTGACTCACTGACTCACTGACTCACTGACTCACTGACTGACTCACTGACTCACTGACTGACTCACTGACTCACTGACTCACTGACTGACTGACTCACTGACTGACTGACTGACTCACTGACTCACTGACTCACTGACTGACTGACTCACTCACTGACTGACTGACTGACTGACTGACTCACTCACTGACTGACTGACTCACTGACTGACTGACTGACTGACTGACTGACTGACTGACTCACTGACTCACTGACTCACTGACTCACTGACTCACTGACTCACTGACTGACTCACTGACTCACTGACTGACTCACTGACTCACTGACTCACTGACTCACTGACTGACTCACTGACTCACTGACTGACTCACTGACTCACTGACTCACTGACTGACTGACTCACTGACTGACTGACTGACTCACTGACTCACTGACTCACTGACTCACTGACTGACTCACTGACTCACTGACTGACTCACTGACTCACTGACTCACTGACTCACTGACTGACTCACTGACTCACTGACTGACTCACTGACTCACTGACTCACTGACTGACTGACTCACTGACTGACTGACTGACTCACTGACTCACTGACTCACTGACTGACTGACTCACTGACTGACTGACTGACTGACTGACTCACTGACTCACTGACTCACTGACTCACTGACTGACTCACTGACTGACTGACTGACTGACTGACTGACTGACTCACTGACTCACTGACTCACTGACTCACTGACTCACTGACTCACTGACTCACTGACTGACTCACTGACTCACTGACTCACTGACTGACTGACTGACTGACTGACTGACTGACTGACTGACTCACTCACTGACTGACTGACTGACTGACTGACTCACTCACTCACTCACTCACTCACTGACTCACTCACTCACTCACTCACTCACTCACTCACTCACTCACTCACTCACTCACTCACTCACTCACTCACTCACTCACTGACTGACTCACTCACTCACTCACTCACTCACTCACTCACTCACTCACTCACTGACTGACTCACTCACTCACTCACTGACTGACTGACTGACTGACTGACTGACTGACTGACTGACTCACTCACTGACTGACTGACTCACTGACTCACTGACTCACTCACTCACTCACTCACTCACTCACTCACTCACTGACTGACTCACTCACTCACTCACTGACTGACTGACTGACTGACTCACTCACTGACTGACTCACTCACTGACTGACTGACTGACTGACTGACTGACTGACTGACTGACTGACTCACTGACTCACTGACTCACTGACTGACTGACTCACTGACTCACTGACTCACTGACTGACTGACTCACTGACTCACTGACTCACTGACTCACTGACTGACTGACTGACTGACTGACTGACTGACTCACTGACTCACTGACTCACTGACTGACTCACTGACTCACTGACTCACTGACTGACTGACTGACTGACTGACTGACTGACTGACTGACTCACTGACTGACTGACTGACTGACTGACTGACTGACTGACTGACTGACTGACTGACTGACTGACTGACTGACTGACTGACTGACTCACTGACTCACTGACTCACTGACTGACTCACTGACTCACTGACTCACTGACTGACTGACTCACTGACTGACTGACTGACTCACTGACTCACTGACTGACTGACTCACTCACTGACTGACTGACTGACTGACTGACTGACTGACTCACTCACTGACTGACTGACTGACTCACTGACTGACTCACTGACTGACTCACTGACTGACTGACTCACTGACTGACTGACTCACTGACTGACTCACTGACTCACTGACTGACTCACTGACTGACTGACTCACTGACTCACTGACTCACTGACTGACTGACTGACTGACTGACTGACTGACTGACTCACTGACTCACTGACTGACTCACTGACTCACTGACTGACTGACTGACTGACTGACTGACTGACTGACTCACTGACTCACTGACTCACTGACTCACTGACTCACTGACTGACTCACTGACTCACTGACTGACTCACTGACTCACTGACTGACTGACTGACTGACTGACTGACTGACTGACTGACTGACTCACTCACTGACTGACTGACTGACTGACTGACTGACTCACTGACTGACTGACTGACTGACTCACTCACTCACTCACTCACTCACTCACTCACTCACTGACTGACTGACTGACTCACTCACTCACTCACTGACTGACTGACTGACTGACTGACTGACTCACTCACTCACTCACTGACTGACTGACTGACTGACTGACTGACTCACTCACTGACTGACTCACTCACTCACTCACTCACTCACTCACTCACTCACTCACTCACTGACTCACTCACTCACTCACTCACTCACTCACTCACTCACTCACTGACTGACTGACTGACTGACTGACTGACTCACTGACTGACTGACTGACTGACTCACTCACTCACTCACTCACTCACTGACTGACTGACTGACTCACTCACTCACTCACTCACTGACTGACTGACTGACTGACTGACTGACTCACTCACTCACTCACTCACTGACTGACTGACTGACTGACTGACTGACTGACTGACTCACTCACTCACTCACTGACTCACTCACTCACTCACTCACTCACTCACTCACTCACTCACTGACTGACTGACTGACTGACTCACTCACTGACTGACTGACTCACTCACTCACTGACTCACTGACTCACTGACTCACTGACTCACTGACTCACTGACTGACTGACTCACTGACTGACTCACTCACTGACTGACTGACTGACTGACTGACTCACTGACTCACTGACTGACTCACTGACTGACTGACTGACTGACTGACTGACTGACTCACTGACTGACTCACTGACTCACTGACTGACTCACTGACTCATTGACTGACTCACTGACTGACTCACTCACTGACTGACTGACTCACTGACTCACTGACTGACTCACTGACTCATTGACTGACTCACTGACTGACTCACTCACTGACTGACTGACTGACTGACTGACTGACTGACTCACTCACTGACTGACTGACTGACTGACTCACTGACTCACTGACTCACTGACTGACTGACTGACTGACTCACTGACTCACTGACTCACTGACTCACTGACTCACTGACTCACTGACTCACTGACTCACTGACTGACTGACTGACTGACTGACTGACTCAGTCACTCACTCACTCACTGACTCACTGACTGACTGACTGACTGACTGACTGACTCACTGACTGACTCACTGACTCACTGACTGACTCACTGACTGACTCACTCACTCACTGACTCACTCACTGACTGACTGACTGACTGACTGACTGACTGACTGACTGACTGACTGACTGACTCACTGACTGACTCACTGACTGACTCACTGACTCACTCACTGACTGACTCACTGACTGACTCACTGACTGACTGACTCACTGACTGACTGACTCACTGACTGACTCACTGACTGACTGACTGACTGACTGACTCACTGACTCACTGACTCACTGACTGACTCACTCACTGACTGACTGACTGACTGACTGACTGACTGACTGACTGACTGACTGACTGACTGACTGACTCACTGACTGACTGACTCACTGACTCACTGACTCACTGACTCACTGACTCACTGACTCACTGACTGACTGACTCACTGACTGACTGACTCAGTCACTCACTCACTGACTGACTGACTGACTGACTGAGTGAGTCAGTGAGTGAGTCAGTGAGTGAGTCAGTGAGTGAGTCAGTGAGTCAGTCAGTGAGTCAGTCAGTGAGTCAGTCAGTGAGTCAGTCAGTGAGTCAGTCAGTGAGTCAGTCAGTGAGTCAGTCAGTGAGTCAGTCAGTGAGTCAGTGAGTGAGTGAGTGAGTGAGTGAGTGAGTGAGTCAGTCAGTCAGACTGACTCTCACTGACTGACTGACTCTCACTGACTGACTGACTGACTCTCACTGACTGACTGACTCTCACTGACTGACTCTCACTGACTGACTGACTCTCACTGACTGACTCTCACTGACTGACTGACTCTCACTGACTGACTGACTCTCACTGACTGACTGACTGACTCTCACTGACTGACTGACTGACTCTCACTGACTCACTGACTGACTCTCACTGACTGACTGTCTGACTCTCACTGACTGACTGTCTGACTCTCACTGACTGACTGTCTCTCTGACTCACTCTCTCACTGACTGACTGACTGACTCTCTGACTCACTCTCTCACTGACTGACTGACTGACTCTCTGACTCACTCTCTCACTGACTGACTGACTGACTCTCTGACTCACTCTCTCACTGACTGACTGACTGACTCTCTGACTCACTCTCTCACTGACTGACTGACTGACTCTCTGACTCACTCACTCACTGACTGACTGACTGACTCTCTGACTCACTCACTCACTGACTGACTGACTGTCAGTCAGTCAGTGAGTGAGTGAGTGAGTCAGAGAGTCAGTCAGTCAGTCAGTGAGAGTCAGTCAGTCAGTGAGAGTCAGTCAGTCAGTCAGTGAGAGTCAGTCAGTCAGTCAGTGAGAGTCAGTCAGTCAGTCAGGGAGAGTCAGTCAGTCAGTCAGTCAGGGAGAGTCAGTCAGTCAGTCAGTCAGTGAGAGTCAGTCAGTCAGTGAGAGTCAGTCAGTCAGTCAGTCAGTGAGAGTCAGTCAGTCAGTCAGTCAGTGAGAGTCAGTCAGTCAGTCAGTCAGTGAGAGTCAGTCAGTCAGTCAGTCAGTGAGAGTCAGTCAGTCAGTCAGTCAGTGAGAGTCAGTCAGTCAGTCAGTCAGTGAGAGTCAGTCAGTCAGTCAGTCAGTGAGAGTCAGTCAGTCAGTCAGTCAGTGAGAGTCAGTCAGTCAGTCAGTCAGTGAGAGTCAGTCAGTCAGTCAGTCAGTGAGAGTCAGTCAGTCAGTCAGTCAGTGAGAGTCAGTCAGTCAGTCAGTGAGAGTCAGTCAGTCAGTCAGTGAGAGTCAGTCAGTCAGTCAGTGAGAGTCAGTCAGTCAGTCAGTCAGTGAGAGTCAGTCAGTCAGTCAGTCAGTGAGAGTCAGTCAGTCAGTCAGTCAGTGAGAGTCAGTCAGTCAGTCAGTCAGTGAGAGTCAGTCAGTCAGTCAGTCAGTGAGAGTCAGTCAGTCAGTCAGTCAGTGAGAGTCAGTCAGTCAGTCAGTCAGTGAGAGTCAGTCAGTCAGTCAGTCAGTGAGAGTCAGTCAGTCAGTCAGTCAGTGAGAGTCAGTCAGTCAGTCAGTCAGTGAGAGTCAGTCAGTCAGTCAGTGAGAGTCAGTCAGTCAGTCAGTCAGTGAGAGTCAGTCAGTCAGTCAGTCAGTGAGAGTCAGTCAGTCAGTCAGTCAGTGAGAGTCAGTCAGTCAGTCAGTCAGTGAGAGTCAGTCAGTCAGTCAGTGAGAGTCAGTCAGTCAGTCAGTCAGTGAGAGTCAGTCAGTCAGTCAGTCAGTGAGAGTCAGTCAGTCAGTCAGTCAGTCAGTGAGAGTCAGTCAGTCAGTCAGTCAGTCAGTGAGAGTCAGTCAGTCAGTCAGTCAGTGAGAGTCAGTCAGTCAGTCAGTCAGTGAGAGTCAGTCAGTCAGTCAGTCAGTGAGAGTCAGTCAGTCAGTGAGAGTCAGTCAGTCAGTGAGAGTCAGTCAGTCAGTGAGAGTCAGTCAGTCAGTCAGTCAGTCAGTGAGAGTCAGTCAGGGCTTTCGTCTTTATATATATATATATATATATATATATATATATATATATATATACCGGCTCCACAGCAGTAAAACACTGCGTGATTCACACAGGATTTTACGTATGCGGCTGTTTGAGCCTGACCTTAGACAAAAAAGCAAAAAAGTTTAATGGAAACGTTAGTACCTCTATCTACTTGTGCTCCACTTTTTGTTTAGGCTTGCAAATACTGCCCTTTGAGGCTAAGCGCTACACGGTGACTTCAGTTATGTGACCAGTTTGCTGTGTAGTGATGCGACCTTGCACTGCCGTTGAACCACATCAGTTACCAAAAATCAAACATTGATAGATTAAAAAAAAAAAATTATTCAATCCATTAAGTTGTATAGCAGTGCAAGGTGCCTTACTGCATCACTTCCCCATAGCTCAAAGGTGCTGTGTCACTAATTAAAGATGGCTCCTGCCACTGGCACATTGGCTGTGTTGTGAGTGGACGTGTATTATCCCCTCTTATATCTCTAAGGTGGACTGATCTTCTGGGTGCTGATGTGTCCATGCCTAACATATTATATAGCCAAGAGAGAAGAGAGCCCAGTTCTTCTAGAATGTAAAGTCTTTCTTTTTACACAAACTAATGAGCCACTTGTTTAGCTCCCTGATCTCCTGCTGCCTCTCTGGAGTAGTACAAGTAGTATTTTAAAAAATGCTACTTGGAAGGACCTTGCCCTAAGCTTATGGCTGGTTGATGCAGTTAACCACTTAGTAACCATGGTTGTTTGCACCCTAATGACCAAGCCAAATTTTTTGAAATCTGATGTGTGTCACTTTAACATAGAATAACTCCGTAAAGGTTTGCATATCCAAGTGATTCTGACATTGTTTTTTCACCACATATTGTACTTCATTCAGGTAGTAAAAATAGTCTGATAGAATTTGTGTATAATTATTAAAAGCGCCAAAATTGGGAAAGTTTTTTTTTTTTTTAAATTGTCTTTTTTTTCACATTTTCAATTGTAATCTAATATGTGCAAACATACTGTATACATTTTTGATAAGATATATATTTTTATCTGTTTTATTTTGGACACACATTTGAAAAGCTTTCATTTTTGTTTTTTTTAACCATTTAGGAGATGTACAAATTTATTATTATTATTAAACTTTATTTGTATAGCGCCAACATATTCCGCAGTGCTTACATAGACGGGGGGATACAGAAAGACAAAAGTACAAACATTACAGAACCACGCTTACATAGTAATCAATTGATGGAAACAATAGGGGTGAGGTGATACAGAAGGTAAAGGGGCTGGAGATGTGCACTGTATGGCAAGGTGGAGAGTGAGCGATGTTATACACAGACAATGGTCAGACATTTAGCCGTGTGACGGCAGAAACAGTATGACTGCAGGAGCGGTTTATGATGGCTAGCAGGGAGTGCAGTCAGTAGATCAGGTAGCATGTTATCAGGTGGCGTACAGAGGGGTTTGTTTAGGGAATGTGGTATGCCTCCCTGAAGAGGTGCGTTTTTAGAGCACGCCTAAAGTTCTGCGAGTCCGGGATTGCTCGGGTAGCCTTTGGTAGTGTGTTCCAGAGGATCGGTGCTGCTCTGGAGAAGTCTTGGAGGCGGGAATGAGAAGTTCGAATTAAAGGGGCGCTCAATCTGGTTTCGTTAGAGCGGAGAGCCCGGGGTGGTTGATGGATTGAGATGAGGGAGGCGATATAGGGGGGTGCTGCGCTGTGGAGGGCTTTGTGGATGAAGGTAACGAGTTTAAATTGAATTCTGTATTTAACGGGCAGCCAGTGCAGTGACTGGCACAGGGCAGAGGCGTCCGAGTAGCAGCTGGACAGGAAGATGAGCCTGGCTGCCGCATTTAGGACGGATTGGAGAGGGTAGACTCTGGTGCAGGGAAAGCCGATCAGCAACGAATTGCAATAATCGAGCCGGGAGTGGATGAGGGCAACAGTAAGCGTTTTTAACGTGTCCACAGTGAGAAAAGAGCGGATTCTTGTGATGTTCTTGAGGTGCAGCTGACATGTTCGGGACAGAGATTGGATGTAGGGGGTAAAAGAGAGATCAGAATCGAATATGACCCCAAGGCATGTTGTCTAGGAGTTATGGTGGCGCCACACACTAAGATGGAGATGTCAGGATGAGGTCGGTTAGCCGAGGGTGGAAATTACCAGTAAGTCAGTTTTAGAGAGGTTTAGTTTTAGGTAGAGAGAGGACATGGTGTTAGAGACAGCGGACAGGCAGTCGGAAATTTAACATTACTTATCAACATTTTGAGGAACACTTTGTTTTCCTACACCAAGCCAAGATTGCAAAGGCTCATAGGTGTCAGAAGGATAGATACCCCATTTTAAAAACTATGCCCTTTAATGTATCCACTGAGCGGTGTCATGAGTATTTTTACCACAGTATTTTTTTTCAGGAGTTAATGCAATTTAGAGGAGAAAAAATAAAATGTCATATTTTTGCAAATATGTCATTTTAAAGACAGGAATTTTTTCTATATGCACATGAAAATGAGAATTTACACCCCAAAATAGATACCCCTGTTTGTTCCGTGTTCAGAATCATACCCATTCTGGCCCTAATCTACTAATAATACACATGGGTAGGCCTATAATGGAGGGCACAACTGAATAAATTCCAGGCCCCATTGCCCACTTGTGCAGAAAAAAATTAACCACCTAAAAATAATCTCCCCCTCCCTTTTTGGTATTCCCTAAATCTTAGATAAAAGTAATAATGTAAACTGTGTGGTATGTCCCAAGACAGGGGTAACACTGTTTTGTTTTTCCCGCACTGTCACTTAGCGATGACGCGGGTACACGATGTCGTTGCGTACGGGCTGCCGGTATATCCGGAACCATGGAGTACAATAGACTCTATGTTGCGGATATCAGGGGCAAAATAGAACATGCTGCGTTCTGTTTTCTGTGAGTGGATTACGTAATTCCAACCTTTTAATGTGAGAGGAATTGTGTAATCCAATGCATTTAATTGATCTGCGTATTACCGTTGATCAAACGCATGCGAAATCTGAAATTTCTTTCCAGTCGTGTGAGACAGGCCTAATGGTAGATCGCTACCTTTTTATTATGTGACCGCTCAACGAGGCCATCGGTCACTGCTCCAGGCTCTTGGTAAGATTTTGCCAGAAGGTGCATGTGTAGAAACTTAAATTTTTTTTACTTTTTAAACACTTTTTAACTTTACATGATCACTGCTATCCGATGAATGACGGTGATCCTGTGACTGGGAACCACATGCAGCGGTCCTGGTCATATCTCCCTGCACTTGGCTATCCTTGACAGCCGGGTGCAGGGGAACTTTAAATTTGCTGGGCCCTCTAGGCTTCTGCGCATGCGTGTGACATCGTCACATGTACAGAAGCCTGCGGCAGGTCCCGACCATTGGGGAAGACCTGGGTGAGTATTTTCACCTCTCCTCATGGATCTGATCCATGAGGGAAGGTGAATTTTTAACTGGTTTTCCCTTTTTTTTTTCTCATTTTTCCGTGATCGTTATCTATTGGAGCCAGGAGATTTAAAATTTGCCGGGGCTCCCGGCCTTCTGCGCATACATACGGCTGACGTAATGATGGCTTTTATATAAATAGTAAAAATATTAATACTGAAAATGTTGGCCCTTTAATAAGTGTAGGAAAAAATTGAGGGTCATCAGGAAAAAAGCAAATCTATTAGTATTTCATATATAATTTTTTTTCTTTACAGTGTATTCACAGAGGAAAATGAAATGTCAGATGAGATGAGTGATAAAGTTAACTCTCTACTAAGTCACCAGTTATAGGCCTCCTGCACATGAGCGGATTTGAACTGCGGAATCCACAATTTGCACTCGTGCAAATGTCTGCTGTTAAAGTCCCCCAGAGAAAAGCATGAGCTTCCGCAGCTCCGTTCACACATGCGGATTTGAACTGTGGAATCCGCGAGTGGAAAATAAATAGCAGCATACTCCATTTTAGCGCTGATTCCAGGCGGATGGGCTCCATTGATCTCTATGGAAACGCTCAATCCTATTTTTTATTTTTTTTCCCCCTTCCTCTCCCCCTTTTTCCCCCTCCCATGCAGATAATCCACTGTGCATCCGCGCAGGGAATCTCTCGAGTACGTGATCGTCCAAGTATTTTAAATTCACTTCTGCGATGAATCTGCGAGAAATCCGCATACTGAATCCAGATGTGCCATGTGCAGGCGGCCTAATTCAGGAAGTGGTGCAGAGCCACCTTAAAAAATTTAAATGAACAAATCGCCGGGTCCCAATGGCATACATTCCCTGGCATACATTCCCGGAATGGAATTAAGTAATATTAGATGGACCCTTGTTTCTTATATTTAAGGACTCCATAGTGACTAGTCTGTTCCACTAAATTGCGCGTCACTAATGTGGTGCCAATATTAAAAAAGTGACAAAAAGTGAACCTGGAAACTACAGGTTGGTAAGTCTTCTAAAATGTTAGAAACCGTTCAAAGACATGCTATCCTGGAAAAATAGCTATATAACTCTGTATCATAATGGGTTTATGAAGGATCATTCTTGTCAAAACAATCATATCCACGTCCATGAGGAGGTAAGTTATAGGTTGCAGTATAGCGCCCTATTCTTTTTAATAACACTTGTAGAGGGATTGTACAGTAAAATATTTGCAGATGATACAAAACTATTCAAAGTAATTAACACATGAGAGGACAGTATACAGTTGCAAGAGGATATGGATAACTTGGTCAGAAAAGTGCCAAATGAGATTTAACACTGATAAATGTGAGGTTCTACACATAGGCTGAGGAAATACATGTCGTCATTACACTCTAAATGGGAAACAACTGAGGAACACGGACATGGAAAAGGACTTGGGATTTTAGTTGACTGTAAACATAACTTGAGCAACCAGTGTCAGGCAGCTGCTGCCAAGGCAAATGGGATCATGGGGTGCATCAAAAGATGTCTAGGGGCACATAAAGAGGACAAACAATGCTCTCATCATAAGTCACTGGTCAGACCGCACATGGAATATTTTGGACAGTTTTGGGCATTGGTACTCAGGAATGACATATCAGGGCTTGAGCGGGTACAGAGGTGGGCAACTAAAGTAATACATGGAATGGGCGGACTACAAAACCCAGAAAGGCTATCAAAATTGGGATTATTTAGTTTAGAAAGAAAAAAAGACAGCTGAGTCAGTACAGAGATCTCTCCCATTATCTATTTATACCCAGGACTGTGACAGTAACATGGGTATATTGTTATTTTGATCTTTTTTTTCGAACCATATATATAAGGATGACGTATATATTTTTTTTCTTTAACAAAACTCATATAAAACTATGTACATGGGGTGTTTTGTACTTTTTCACATAGCTGTACTAGATTTGCTAAAATTAACTGCTGAATGGGAAGTCTTTCTCAGCAAATAACCTGGCTTTTTGGCATGCACCTGTATGGGCATTGAGGCTTTGTTGAGAATTGTATGCCTCAGTACACCAACCTTTTTATAATTGATTTTTCTTTAGAAACCGCATGAATCTATCAGCATCGCAAGCATTTTATATTCTGGTGAACGAGAAGAGGCTCGTCAGTATGTGCCTGACTTTGTCAGAATTGTACCGGGACCATCAGGATGAAGATGGTTTTTTATACATGACTTATGCTTCCCAGGAGATGTTTGGATGAGAGAGATTACTTAGAATTTTATTTCTTCCAAAACTCCACGGCAGAAAATTCCTCATCACAAACTGAGATTTTATTCTGTTTCAAAATGATCCTCGTTTTAATAATTTTAATGGATTTATAAATTTTATTTGGCTTCCAGATAAAGAACTGTAATAAAGGATTAACAATTGACTTTGAACTGTTTTTAGTGAAGTTTAAAAGTTAAATGTGGATTTCTATCTTGGCTTTTCATGGCTGAGATGGGGAAACCCTGGAAGATCTGAAACAAACGCCTGTGAGAACCAAGCACTTAGCGCAGTACTGTTTCTGTAGCTCTCATTGAAGGGAATGGGAGCTACAAAAATGGTGTAGCAGAGCACAATACTGTATTAAGTAGATCCCATTTACTTCAGTGAGAGCTACAGAAACAGTGCTGTGCTAAGCACTCGTCCTTATACATACGTGCGGGCCATTGGCCATGGTATTGTTTCCCGTCTATGAAAAGTCAAGATGAGCGCTTATCCCCTGTTCCAATGCTTCTACCTATCTAAAAGCTACAAATAGACTCTTTGTAGCTTATACACATAAATGCACCATTTAGAGCTCCTTCAGATGTATGTAAGCTCAATTTCACACTTCAGAGCAATGAATGAAGCGCTTTTGCGTGCATGTCTGTGTATTTTACTGTAATACGTTGTACATGCAGTGCATGTTCATATTGGCATGGAAAGAAGCAAAGCTTCCGTTCAGTTAGGTTTTCATTTTTAAATGGAGAAAATAAAGCTGCAGGATGGGCTAGTTGTTGGTTTTCTAACAGATGCTATCTTGGAGGACCTCAAGGAAAATGGCTGTACAACTCTGCATCAGCATGGGTTTGTGAGAGGTCGCTCCTGTCAAACCACCCTGATCAGCTTCTTTGAGGAGTTAAGTTTTAGACTGGACTAGGGAGAGTCATTGGATCTTGTGTATCTGGACTTTACCTAAGCGTTTGATACTGTGCCGCATAAAAGGTTGATATATGAAATGAGAACGTCTGGGTGAGCGTGTGTAAGTAACTGGTTCAATTATAGAAAGCAGAGGGTGGTTAAAAATGGTACATACTCTAATTGGGTCACCATTACTAGTACCACGGGGCAGTATTGGGTTACTGGTGGGATACCGTTGGAGGCAGCATTGGATCCTATTCTTTTTTTTTTTTTAAACTCGTTTTATTGACAAGTTAACAACTAGTACAACACAACAATTGCAGTACATAGACTTTCATAAAGTTTAGATTCAGGCATCTATAAGTTATACAGTGTTGGTTACATACAGTACTCTCCAGTGGAGAGGAATGAGGGAGTAAAGAGGTAGTGGGGAAGTAGTGTCTTCTGGAAGATATATAAAAGAGGGATAGAGGTGAGGTAGCTTGAGAAGGTGAATCCATATAGGGGGTGATCAGTTTGTGTCTTTGAGAACGTTGCTGCCTTTGTAGTACTGATATGGCTAGGGTAAGGGGTTGCTGAGGAAAGGGGGTCAGCGACGAGTCGCACCACTGGCCCCATACCTTTTGGAATTTGTCTTGGCATTTTCATGCTTTGTATACTAAGTTGTTGTACGGTATGGTTGCATTGGTGATCTTTCTCCACAATGTCAGAGTTGGACCCCTCGGGTCCACCCAGTGTGGCGCGATAACCTTTCTAGCAAGAAATAATGCTTCCCGTAAGAAGATTCTATTATAATGGTGCCAGTGTTCGACATCAAGGATGCCGAAGAGGCAAATTTCTGGGGTAATGGGAACCGGGACGTCCAGGATTGTGGATAATAAGTTTATGACTTCGTTCCAGTATGACTGGATGTGTGGGCAGTCCCAAATCATGTGCCAAAAGTCCGCGTATGTGCAATTGCAGCGGATACAGTGTGGCGTTGGGTTTCTGCCGATCTTGTGAAGCCTCGCCGGGGTGAGGTAGCATTGGTGTACTATATAAAGTTGGGTCATTTTGTTATTTGCTGAGGGGGAGACCGATAGAGAGGATTCTAAGACTTCTTGGAAGGTTTCTTCTGTCAGTGTTGGGATTAGGGACTTCCATTTGGAGAGGGCTGGAGGGATTTCCCGGGCGGCTTTTGCGGTTGTTAGTTGGGAGTATAGTGTTGAGATAAGGCTTCTGGGGCCCTGTGATCTTAATATGCCTATTAACGGATAATGTGATATATTGCTGTTAGCCGGTGGGAATTGCGCCTGGAGTGCGTGTCGAATCTGCAGGAATTTGTAGAAATGGATTCGGGGTATTTGAAATTGGTTTTGCAGTTGCTCGAAGGATAGGAAAGTGTTTGAGTTATATAGGTCACCCAGATTTTTTATGCCGTGCTGTTTCCAAGCTTCAAGATCGGGTAGCCGTGTTAGCTCCCGTAGACCGGGGTTTTTCCACAGTGGCATATCCGCTGTTATGTCGTCAAACCCGTTCACTTCCCTGGCCAGGCGCCACACTTGTGCCGCCAGTTTGTGGATGGGTAGCATTCCTCCTGCCACTGTGGTGGGAAATTCTAGCACCGGCCAAAGGCTGGGTATGTCCAGGTTTAAAGCTAGATGTGCTTCCGGATTAGGTAGCAGGTTGTCTCCTAGCCAGGGTTTCAGGTGCACCAATTGACCCGCTAGATAGTATAGGAACAAGTCTGGGAGTGCCGCCCTGGCCTCATTCTTGGGTCTTTGTAGGGTGGAAAGTTTAAGTTTTGGTCGGGAGCTACCCCATATAAAGGTGGTCATAAGAGAGTTCATGGTCCGGAAAAATTTCCTTGGGACAGGCACAGGGATGTGTTGTAGAATATAGAGGCACTTGGGCAGGACTATCATTTTGATTAAGTTAATTCGACCCGCCACTGACAGAGGGAGAGATCCCCAGGTCTTGAATTTGGATCTATAGAGATCGATTAGGGGATGTATATTTAGATCAAGGACCCGGTTTGTCGTGTTGGTGACCTGAATGCCCAGGTATTTGAAATTGTTTGATATTTGTAGACCGCAGAATGAATCTAGCAGTCGCAACGGGCTTTGTGTGGAGACTGGCATTAGCGCAGATTTTGTCCAGTTTATATGTAGTCCTGAAAATGTTCCGAATTCGTTAATAATTTCCATAGCACGGGGCAGGGAGGTCATTGGATCAGACATAAAGAGCATAAGATCATCAGCCTATAACGCCACACGATCTTCCCTATCACCTATCTCTATTCCACGATATATCGGGCATGTCCGAAGTAGGATGGCCAGTGGTTCTACTGCCAGGGCAAAGAGGAGTGGGGATAGGGGGCATCCCTGCCTCGTGCCCCTGTGCAGGGGGAAGCACGGGGAGCAGGTGCCATTTACAGATATTGCTGCCAAGGGTGTTTTGTATATTAGCGTGATCCAATGTATGAATTTTTCTCCGAACCCGAATCGCTTTAACACCTGGAGTAAGAAAGGCCATTCGATGGAGTCGAAGGCTTTAGTGGCGTCCAAAGAGGCCAGGGCCCATTTCCTCTTCCCCTCTGAACCTATCTGCGTTGTAACCTGTACCCGTCGTAGGTTTTCTCGTGTAGATTTTCCTGGCATAAATCCGGTTTGATCCGGGTGGATAATATTTAGGATAACAGTGTTGAGGCGTCTAACCAGCATTTTAGTGAGAAGTTTGTAATCTGAATTGAGGAGGGAAATGGGTCTATAGGAGCCGCAGTCTAGTGCATCTTTTCCTGGCTTCAAGATAAGTACAATCGTGGCCTCATAGAAGGATGGAGGGAGTGAACCTTTAGCGTACGCCGCATTGTAGGTTGCTAATAATGTGGGTAAAAGCGTTTCCTGATATTTGGCGTATATCTCTATTGGCAAACCGTCCGGGCCGGGGGCTTTGCCACTCGGTATCTCTTGAAGGGCTTCATAGCGTTCCGTCATTGAGAATGGGGCATCTATAAGGGCCTGTTGGTCTGGGGTAAGCGTCGGGAAGGCTAGATTTGAGAGGTAGTTTTCAAGTTCTTGTTGGGAGGCGTGGAATCCAGTAGCGTATAGCTCACTATAGAAACGTTGAAAGCGCTCTCCTATAAGTTTCTTTTCATGAAGGATCTCTCCCGTTTCAGAGGCGATATGAAGTATCGATGGGGAGGATGAGTTTTGGTGTACCAGGTGCGCCAGTAGGCTACTGGATTGATTGCCTAGTTCGTAGTATCGCTGCTTTGTAAAGAAAGAGGCTCTACGGGCTTTCTCTTGTAGGTGTATTAGGTACTGTCTCCCCTGTCTCAACCATTGCTCTCTGCATTCTTCGGTTGGGTTCGCTACATAGGCCGCCTCTAGGCGCACATACTGGGACGCCATTTCTTGTTCTAGCCTGGAGGAGTCTCTCTTAATGTAAGATATGGAGGATTTTAGGGCGCCCCGTAGAAAGGCCTTTAATGTTTCCCAGAGTGTCACTGGGTCAGCGTCTGCCTGCTTTAGCTCTAGGAAGCTGGTCAGTTGGTCGGGAATCCTGTCATTTGCACCGAACAGGTTTAACCAAAAGGGATGCACGCGCCAGTTATGCCTGTGAGAGTGTGTCCCCGGAGTAGTAATTTCGATGCGCATGGGGGAGTGATCCGATATTCCTCTGGGCAAGTATTCGATTTGGGTTACTGCTGTGCATAGTCTGGCGTTCCCGAGGCAGTAGTCTATTCTGGAAAGAGCGTTTCTGCCGACAGAGTGGCATGAGTATTCGCGGACCGTTGGTCGCCTAGCTCTCCAAGCGTCCCTCCAGCCCACCTCCTGCATAAATAGGGCTAAGGGTGAGGAGTTACTCTGTGTTGGATGAGTTTGTAGGGCATTGAATCTATCCATTTGGGCATCTAGTACCAGGTTTAAGTCGCCCATGCATATTACCGAGGCGTTAGGGTATTGGGAGGCGAATTGGGCTGCCTGATGGAGGATTGTGGTGATCGCTGGCGGAGGAAGGTACACCGCTATGATTACATAGGGAAGGGATTCGATCCATGCCTGGATAAAAATAAACCTGCCCTCCGAGTCCCTAACTGTGCTTCCCGGTTCCCATCTTAGTCTTTTATGAATTAGGATTGAGACACCTCTAGCGTATGATGAGTATGTTGAGTGCATGGACCACTGAATCCATGGTTTCTGTATCATTCCTGTTTTCTCTGGGATCATGTGTGTCTCTTGGAGGGCTATTATGTGTGGGTTGTGGTTTCTAATGTATGAAAAGATCATAGATCTTTTCCTAGGGGTGCCCATTCCTCGCACGTTCCAGGAGAGTATGTTAATGTTTGCCATGGGCATAGATGGTTTTGTATATATGGAGGGAGAGGTCGCCTGTGGGGAAAAACTGGGTTAGAGAGTAGCTCGCTGTTGGGTTCTTACGTGCTTCCGATAGATGCTGTAACCATCGAAAGTATGCTATGTTGTCTATTAACATTGTACTACAAAAACTTGTTTTTACGTTTGCTTCCAATATTTCACCAGTATGAACTTGTTTAGGTAGAGTAAACGTTTTAACCATGGTCAAACAATAAACGTGCATGTGGTGACGGGGAAGACTGTGCACCTAAAGTACGGTGTCAAATCTGGGCACAGTCAAACAGATCAAATCTGTTTGAGCTCCGGGGGCCCCCATCGTCACAGGTGTTTAACTTTTAACCGCCCAATGAGGGGCTCTCTTATATGGTAGGGGCGGCAGTGGCTCACCGTAATCGGTTCTGCCCGTCTGCCGTCGCTGAACCCTTAGGACAGACAGAGTAAATAAGGGATTTTAGTGTAGTATATATTGGGGGGCAGCATGAGGGAGGAGGGGGGGCGGGGCTAGGAGGAGAAAGAACAAGAGGGCATCGGGGAGGGGGGAAAGAAGACATGGCATATATCAATTCTGATGGTAGTGAGTTAATCTCGCTCTATGTCCACGCCACCCGCCACCCCCTCCCCCCTACCCGAGTGGATTCGTCAGCTTGTCATTGGCGCCTGGGCGATCTCGGCATGCGATTAAGCCAGTCCTCAGCCTCTTCTGGAAAAGAGAAGAAGGTGGTTTGCTCGTTGTGCACTACCCGGGCTGGGTACATCATGGAGTACGGTATGGAAGCCTCTCTCAGCCGGCGTTTGACAGCCACGAAGGATGCTCTGGTTTTTTGGAGGATGGCAGAGAAGTCTGGAAAAACAGAAATATTAGCATTCTGGTATTGGAGAGGTTGCGTGCGCCTAGCAGCCTGGAGGGCTATGTCTCTGTCCTTGCTGCTGAGGAGCCTGGCTAGCATCGGTCTCGGGGGTGCGCCTGGAGGTGGAGGGCGGCCCGGGACCCTGTGAGCCCGTTCAGCAAAGGCTGCTGTAAACTTGGCTTCTGGCAAGAGCTCTTTCAGCCAGGATTCCATAAAAGAGCAGGGGTCTTGGCCTTCAGCACGTTCAGGTAGGCCTAGGATTCGAAGGTTGTTTCTACGCAGCCTATTTTCCAGGTCGTCAGCGCGCTGGGCCCAGGCATTTGCGGCTTTATTGAGTTCAGTAAGTTTGTCAGGGATTGGAGCCACGGTGTCCTCAAGTTGGGATATGCGCGTCTCAGCCTCGCTTACTCTGCCTCT
This sequence comes from Eleutherodactylus coqui, assembly GCF_035609145.1. Classification (NCBI taxonomy): domain Eukaryota; kingdom Metazoa; phylum Chordata; class Amphibia; order Anura; family Eleutherodactylidae; genus Eleutherodactylus; species Eleutherodactylus coqui. Next base: position 118,216,394 of record NC_089839.1, on the reverse strand, counting down.
AAGGCTATGCATATCTTGTCGTAGCAATCCTACATCGATTTTGACTTCTTCGATTTTCCCAGTCAAGGATGAGGTGCTAGAGTGTATGGCCTCGAGAAGCTGTGCTGTGACTTGTCTTAATGTTGGCTCTCTCTCCATCTCGGGGGTAGGGGTGGGGCCCATGGCGCCGGCATCTGTCGCTTCCGATCTAGGAGTTTGGGGTGGGGTGCCGTTTGTTGGTTCTAGTACGAAGGCTTTAAGGCGCTCTGTTATTGGAGGGGGAGTGCTGCGGCTCATCTTGGAGGACCTGCGGCCGCCCCGTCTGCGGGAGGAGGATGGCGGTGGTATGTTTGCGGTCTTTGTATATTTTGGGATCTGTGGAGAATCCCCTGCAAGATGGTAGTTCCAGATGTTTAGATGGGTGAGAGAATTGGGTGAGAGAATTGAAAGAATAGTAGCAAGTTCTGGGTGGGATAGTGTGTCTAACTGTTATCCAGGACCTTGGTCGGCAGGTAGTGTTGATATGGGCCGCGGTGCGGGGAGATGTGGAGGGTCACACCGAGGTGTGGAGATTGATGATGCGCACCGGTAAGCTAGCAATGGCAGCGTTTGGCTGGCTTTTAGGGTGGGGGTGGGTAGCGGGTTTAATGGCCGGCGGTCTGCGGTCGTGGCTTGATGTTGACCTGGTGTGTCGTTGGCCAGAGGTGGAGTAGTCAGCTGGGGAGATGCCCTTCCAGACTGTGATCAGCGAGAGCGCGTTCTGCACAAAATGGCGTCTTGGATGCGCTCCTGAGGTTGCTGCAGTGTGGGAGTAACCTTACAGGGTATATAGTCTGCTAGTATTAGCTGACTATATAGTGTCTTGGCTTATGCCCTGCTGGGCTTTTACTGCCCTTATTGCCTCTGGCACAGTGGGGGGGAGGGTGCAGTTGGTCTGCACTATGCACTTTCAAGCCTCTCTGGAAGGCAGTTCTGCAGCAGGGGTGGATGTTCCTATCCTTTCCCAGGCACCCCGCGGCCCCTCACTGGTGTGGTGTAATGTCTACAGTGAGTGCAGGCAGGGGTGTCGGGTCCAGCGGGTAATGCCAGACAGCGGGGGTGAAGGTACCTGCCGGCAATCTCTCCGCTCCGCTCGTTACCCGGAAAGCCGCCCGGCGGTCAGGTCTGTGAGTTCGCAGTCTCCTGATGCAGTCATTGGCTGGGGTCCTCCCTTCTGTCGGACGCTTGTTTCCTCCGCGCTGGGGTTTTCTCGCTGCGCCGCTGGAATTCTCTGGGTGGGAGGCTGTGATTTGTCGCGCCGCTGCGCCTCGCCGGAAGTCGCAGTCGGCGGTCTGTGGAGGAGCCGGGCCGAGGCTGGGGTAGCCAGAGGTCCGTTGGGGTCTCCTCAACGCTGCCGGGGATAATCACCTGTCTGTTGGTGAGTTATGGAGTCCACTCGGGGGTTCAGGCGGTCAGGATATCTGCAGGATGTTGGGGTTCAATACAGAGCTCTGGTAACTTGCGTCTTCACAGCATGGCTGCTGGTCACGCCCCCGGATGCTATTCTTTTTAATTAACCCCATTGTGGAGGGGTTCAGTAACAAATATTTGCAGATGATACAAAACTGTGTAAAGTAATTAACATGAGGACAGAATGCAGTTGGACCTGGATAAAATGGGAATTTTGGTGGAAAATGTGGTTTAACGCTGAGAAATGTAAGGTTATGCACATGGGCAGGGAAATACATGTCATTATTACACTAGATGGGAAACCACTGTGGCACACTGACATAGAAAAGGACCTGGGGGTTTTAGTTATAGGGATTGGACTTTCTGATAAGCTGCCACCATAGCACTACCTGCCACATGTAACACAACCTGAACTTATATTTGAAAGAAAAAAAAAAGCTGAGTATTCATTTTAGCAGAATTCTTGTATTCTAATTGACCCACCTTGAGTCACAGATGGGTTCCCTGAGTTAAGGCACCTTTACACACAACAAATATTGTTCAAAAGCCATCTTTTGAAAGATATATGCCCATCTTTCCCCCGAACGATTATTTTATGTTCGGCATAAAGGCCATCATTCAGCAGAAAGAGCTGATAGCAGGAACTTCACACTGTGTTTTCCGCAGGAAGCACTGATAATAGAGATGAGCGAGTAGAGGCGGGGGCGGATGGTAGTACGGAAGAGCAGGGGGAGCAGGCAAGAAGCTGGGTGACAGAAAGGAGGGATAGAGGGAAAGAGAACCAGGGAGGCTAGTCCTGAACTGGCACAACCCAACAAGTTTGCAAGATTGGCAGATGAGGGGGATGCCATTACAGAGCCAGCACCGCTGCAGCACGACACGCCCTCTGAACGCCAGGGGGATGACTGCTCCAGTGAGACGGGAACGGGGAGCGTAGGGCAGGCTAGACAGGTCCTAGTGGTGTGGGACTCAATTATTAGGGGGACAGAGAGGGCAATCTGCCACAAAGACCGGTATCGTCGAACGGTGTGTTGTCTTCCTGGCGCTCGAGTTCGACACATCGCGGATGGGATTGACAGATTACTGGGAGGGGCTGGTGAGGATCCAGCAGTCATGGTGCACGTTGGCATCAATGAACAAATTAGAGGTCAATGGAGGGCCCTCAAAAATGATTTCAGGGACTTAGGGTCCAAGCTTAAGGCGCGGACCTCCAGGGTAGTTTTCTCGGAAATACTACCTGCACCTAAAACCACACTAGAAAGGCAGCAGGATCTTAGGGAGGTAAACAAGTGGCTCCGGAGTTGGTGTAAGAAGGAGGGATTTGGGTTCCTGGAGAACTGGGCTGACTTTGCTGTCGGCTACAGGCTCTACCGTAGGGACGGGCTGCATCTTAATGGGGAGGGTGCAGCTGTGCTGGGGGAGAAGATGGCTAGAAGGCTGGAGGAGTGTTTAAACTAGGGGCTGGGGGGGTGGGCAAAATGAGAAATGGTGGGGTAGCCAGTGTAGATAGCGACCTGGGTCAAAGATATGGGAATGGGGGTCGAGGGGGTTAGTACAGTTAGAAATGTGAGGTCAGCCATTAGTACGAATAGCAACAAAACGAATTTAAAAAACAAAACTAATGATATCAATTGTATGACCACAAATGCACGAAGTCTGATTGGTAAAGTGGGTGAGCTTGAAGCAAGAATGACTGATGAGAGTTATGATATAGTTGGAATAACGGAAAAATGGCTTGATGATAAGTGTGATTGGGCGGCGAATTTACAGGGGTACAATCTCTTCAGAAGAGACCGAAGGAACCAGAAAGGGGGAGGGGTATGTCTGTACGTCAAATCGAACTTAAATCCAAGACTACAGGAGGACATAAGGGTAGGAGAATAACAGGTGGAATCTCTGTGGGTAGAAATACAGGGAAGAAAAAATAACAAAATCCTGATAGGGGTCTTCTATAGACCACCAAAAGCAACAGACGAAACTGAAAATTTACTATTAAGGCAGATAGAAGAGGTGTCAAACCGCAATGAAGTAATTATAATGGGGGTTATCCAGATATAATATGGGAAAATGAGACCTGCAAATCTTACAGGGGTGATAAATTCTTGAGAGTAATTAAAGGGGTTGTCCCGCGCCGAAACGTTTTTTGTTTTTTTTTAACCCCCCCCCCCCCCCCGTTCGGCGTGAGACAACCCCGATGCAGGGGTTAAAAAAACAAACCGGAGAGTGCTTACCTGAATCCCGGCGGTCCGGCGTCTTCATACTCACCTGCTGAAGATGGCCGCCGGGGTCTGCTCCCTCCGTGGACCGCAGCTCTTCTGTGCGGTCCATTGCCAATTCCAGCCTCCTGATTGGCTGGAATCGGCACGGGGCGGAGCTACACGGAGCCGGCATTCTGCACGAGCGGCCCCATTGAAGACAGCAGAAGACCCGGACTGCGCAAGCGCGGCTAATTTGGCCATTAGAGGCCGAAAATTAGTCGGCACCATGGAGACGAGGACGCCAGCAACGGAGCAGGTAAGTATAAAACTTTTGATAACTTCTGTATGGCTCATAATTAATGCACAATGTACATTACAAAGTGCATTAATATGGCCATACAGAAGTGTATAGACCCACTTGCTGCCGCGGGACAACCCCTTTAAAGATAATTATCTGAACCAACTGGTGCAGGAACCAACAAGAGGGAGGGCCATTCTGGACTTAGTACTAACTAACAAACCGGACCGAATAAAGGGGGTACAGGTTGAGGGGCACTTGGGGAACAGTGACCACAATACAATCAACTTCCAGCTGTCATTCAATAAGCAGTCTTATCAGGGAGCGACAATTTTTGCAGAAATTGATTCACCAGCATCTGTTAGTGCAAACCAATATTTGCTATACAATATGCTATTGTGGTCAAAATTCAATATTAAAGGTAAACTTGGCTCAGGAGACTAACAATAAATCACAAAGCATGGGATGTGATCTAAAGTAATCTGTTTATTGACGGATAGACAGCAGCTTTTATACCGGTACATAATCTAATTACAATAATTCAGATCTATTACAATTCATTTATTACCATTGGTCAAAGAAACATAAACAAAATATAAATATGCAAGATAAGGACTTTAACATCTAAAATGCCAAACAAACGCACACAAGCGCATAGTTGAACAAGCATGATTAAAGGGGTTGTCCCGCGAAAGCAAGTGGGTCTATACACTTCTGTATGGCCATATTAATGCACTTTGTAATGTACATTGTACTTACCTGTTCCGTTGCTAGCGTCCTCGTTTCCATGGAGCCGTCTAATTTTCAGCGTCAGCGTCTAATCGCCAGATTAGACGCGCTTGCGCAGTCCGGGTCGTCTTCTTTTCTGAATGGGGCCACTCGTGCCGGAGAGCGGCTCCTTGTAGCTCCGCCCCATCACGTGCCGATTCCAGCCAATCAGGAGGCTGGAATCGGCAATGGACCGCACAGAAGCCCTGCGGTCCACCGAGAGAGAAGATCCCGGCGGCCATCTTCAGCAGGTAAGTAAGAAGTCACCGGAGCGCGGGGATTCAGGTAAGCACTGTCCGGTTTTCTTTTTTAACCCCTGCATCGGGGTTGTCTCGCGCCGAACGGGGGGGGGGGGGGGGGGGTTGAAAACAAAAAAAAACCTGTTTCGGCGCGGGACAACCCTTTTAACTTCTTGGAACAATAAATCTAAACTATAAGTTGTTTAGAGAGAATGTTTAGGAACATATCAAACTAAAGCCAGTCTAAATGCTACAGTCGCTATCTTCTGGAACAAATACCTTAATGATTCACTCAAGGCTTATTAAATAACCATTTCATATCCATAAATCCTGGAGAAGGAGGACAAATGAATATAGTGAAAAGAAACACAGAAGATGGCTACAGGCCTATAAAATAGCTACACATAGGATAGAACATGAAGTCATATTAATTTCACTAACAGTTCCCCCTTTGGCGGCCGATTCATCATACTACTCAGCTCCTCCCCCATACTGTCAATGACATGACCTCTTCCCTAATCCCAAAAACTTGAGCTAACCACTAGGGAATGTGTTGCCTTACCTAACCAGGAAGATGGTTTAGGAACCATCCATAATCTGCGGATTACACCCATGTAGGCTGTTCCTAGCTCGTCCCTAAGGCCTCTATTCTAAGCCTGGGCCTGAGAGCAGAGGATTTATGTCTGCTGCATACTGGGATAGATGATGAAGCATGACACAACCATTTAGTCATATCTGAGTTGGATTTCACCTAAACAAAAAAACCATATTTTTATTTTTAACAAAACATAAACTACAAATCTGTGTATTAACAGACCCGTGAACCAATTATTGTACGAATACTAGATCAGGTATGCACTGAATGCAACAGCTAAGGAGTATACAAGTTTACCACTATACTACAAAGTATGCAGAAAAATCAGCAAAAGCCAAGAATACACTGAACCAGGAAGTCAATCAAAAAATTCACTGGGGCAGCAGAATCAACTAGATGGAAGTAAATCTCTTTCACTGTGAGGATTCTTCTATACTCATAAAACTTAACTTTTAATAAATTATCCGTCTAAAAGACTTCATGCTAAGCCTGACACAAACAACACACAAACATAAAATACCAAGAAGGTATATAATTGCCATGCACCTTAAAGGGGTTGTCCCGCGGCAGCAAGTGGGTCTATACACTTCTGTATGGCCATAATAATGCACTTTGTAATGTACATTGTGCATTAATTATGAGCCATACAGAAGTTATAAAAAGTTTTATACTTACCTGCTCCGTTGCTAGCGTCCTCGTTCCCATGGAGCCGACTAATTTTCGCCCTCCGATGGCCAAATTAGCCGCGCTTGCGCAGTCCGGGTCTTCTGCAGTCTTCTATGGGGCCGCTCGTGTAGAATGCCGGCTCTGTGTAGCTCCGCCCCGTCACGTGCCGATTCCAGCCAATCAGGAGGCTGGAATCGGCAATGGACCGCACAGAAGCCCTGCGGTCCACGGAGACAGAGGATCCCGGCGGCCATCTTCAGCAGGTAAGTATGAAGACGCCGGACCGCCGGGATTCAGGTAAGCGCTGTGCGGGTTGTTTCGGCGCGGGACAACCCCTTTAATGACCAGGAAGCATAGAGCCAAGGGGGGAGAACATATAACCCCTAGTACATACATAGGAGGGATAATCCAATCTCTTATATTGAGACAAAAAAGTAGTATAGAGGACTAAAATTAAGTCTCTAACTTATTTAGAAGATAATTGCCTCTACCCTCCACTAATAGTTCCTGTGATCTTATCTTGTTGTAAGGATCAATTATAAGTAGTACCGGATCTACCCTATACAGATGATATATCCATAATAAAAACTGCTCTGATGGTCTGAATTTATTCGGGTTTAGGAATATCCATGAATGGCTTCCGAACACCAAATACGGGATTCAACGCGTTTCCACCGTAAGTGCAGGTTTCGTCAAGTAGCAGCATAGTTAGATGGTTACTCTAGTTTAGCCCTCTATGATCTTTAGGACCAACTTTCAATAGGATAGAGAAATGAGTACAAATCAATTAGAGCTGGAACTAGTTAAAGGGGCTGTCACGCGCCAAAATCAAAATTTTTTTTTTCAACAGACCCCACCTTAGCAGACAGTTAAAAAGAATGCATTTGTTTTTTTTGTTTTTTTTTAAATTCGCTTACCTGCATCCCCGTTCTGCAGCTTTGAAGATTCTTCTTTTCTTCTTTCAAAGATGGCGCCGCTGGTCTTCTGCCACGGTGCACCGCGGGTCTTCTGCCACGGTGCACCGTGGATTTTCTTCTCCAGTCTTGCATTCCACTGCCGATTACAGCCACTTCATTGGCTGATCGGCACCACGTGACGGAGGCGGAGCTACGATGACGCGGAGAAGAGGGAGGAGCCAGGACGCAGCTCGTGAGCCCGGAGGGAGACAGAAGAGGATTCCTCTGTGAGCAAGCGCGACTGTTCGTGCAACCAGAGAAGAGGCTTCATCGTCGCCATGGAGACGGGGACACCAGCGCCGGAGGGGGTAAGTGTATAACTTCTGTATGGCCAATATTTAATGCACGATGTATATTACAAAGTGCATTAATATGGCCATACAGAAGTGCATAACCCCACTTGCTGTCGCGGGACAACCCCTTTAAGCCAGCATACAAACCCCCCACCTCTATCTAAACAGGAACCAAAATAACAAACAGGTAGCAGCACCAGCCCCGTATGGTAGGCTGGCGGCTAATGATTCTTGCAGTGCACAAGTCAGGTTTATATCTGAGCTGAGCTCCGGCCCTGCCAGGAGGTCAGAGCCTAACTGGCCAATCAAAACAGGCAGCCTAGTGCCTCCCTCAAAAGAGTGTGTATAATTAGAGATGAGCGAACGTACTCGGATAGGCACTACTCGTCCAAGTAATGTGCCTTATCCGAGTACCGCTGTACTCGTGCAGAAAGATTCGGGGCGCTCCGCTGCTGACAGGTGTCGCAGCGGGGAGCGGGGCAGAGCGGCCGGGAGAGAAGGAGAGAAAGATCTCCCCTCCATTCCTCCCCGTTCTCCCCTGCAGCTCCCCGCTCCGCAGCGCGTCCCGAATCTTTCTGCACGAGTACAGCGGTACTCGGATAAGGCACATTACTCGGACGAGTAGTGCTTATCCGAGTACGTTCGCTCATCTCTATGTATAATCAATTTACAATATTCTTGAGATCAGGCCCAGTATAAATTTAATCATTATGAGCCTCGGGTAGAGCATAGTGACTTATGAGCCTTATGTGGCACAGAGTAAAAGCTCCTGCCTCCGACCCGAAGGCATGCATGTTCAAATCCCACATGAATCAGGTAGTTGGCTCAAGACCGCCTCAATCCCTCCGAGGTCGGCAAAATGAGAAACCAGCCTGGTGGGGGGGCAATGAACAACAATTACCCGAAAGCGCTGCACCACAAGTTGGCGCTATACAAACACCAAGATTCACTCATTTTTATTTATTAGTGCGGGTGTCAATGCCACAAGCCGATGGGTTATCCCCGCTATTTAAAGTGATGGTAATAAATACCTGATCACTCCAGGCTGGTCCCCAGATCCTATAGTGTGGAGAGCGCGGCTCCCGTTGCTAGGTAGCGGCAACCCGTTATGACATAGGTCACATGACCACGCCGTAACTTCACAACGCTAGTCGCGTGACCACGCCATGGAGAGAGCTTGCTCCCCTCTCACCAGATGTAATATGGGCTGGGGAAGGGACGTACAATTGATACCGCCCATGAACCGCCTCTTCACATCGCATCATATGCCATGGGAAAACAGGTTATCTGGACTACGTATCTAATACACACGCGTGTTTTGAAAGTCTGCACAGATGGAAATAGACACGCTACTTATCTCGAGGTGTGCCCAGCGGCGGTAATAAATGACCAGCCTAACCATTTGCTGCAGTCCCCTGTTGTATGTACCTGTGTTTTGGGCCCTCTCCTACTGTATGTCTGGTAAAAGGCCAATATGGATAAGTCCTATGGGTTTTTGTGTCAGTAGCAGGGTTGCCATGTTTTCCCCTCTGGACTAGTGCACTTTTCCTTACAGGCTACTGTGACTGAGGCCGGTTGTGTAAGGCACAGTGGCCCTCGTTTTAGGTGCACTATATGTTACACTCTCCCATTTTGCCATATTTGCCTTGGTGTCAGGACCCTTTTAAATAAATCCTGTACATGTGTGCGGTTTGGAGGAGTTGCATAATTTTTTTTATGCTCAAAGCGTCCAGAGGCCCCTTTTTTTTGAAGGAGAGTTACTCTTAGCTTGTGCCTTTATTTCTGCAACAAATGTGTAAAAAAAACTCACATCTTAAATATCACATGATTCTCCCAATATATAAGTAAATATATCTTGGTATTTGATTTATGAAATTCCTTGTTAGCATAGCCCCGCCCAATGATATTGCGTCATAATGAAAGGATCCACCTACTGGTAAAACGTATACTCTAGCATCTGTTTATACCTATATCCCTGCAATAACTGGGTAAAAAACTACAAGTATACGCCAGACGTAATGACGTCATGACGTTGACACATGACCTGCTGATGCTTATGTGACCAGATATGCTTTGTATGAAACCATGCCTTCCTACCACCACAAGGTGTCACTATAGCCTCACAAACTACAACTGTACGTCGGACGTGATGACGTCATGACACAATCACATGACCGGGAGATACCCATGTGACCTGGCAGGTCCTCCAGGAGAATATGACTCTTGGCATTAATAGTTGGTAAGTTCATATATTAACACCATATTAAGCGATCTTCTGTGACGTCCTCGCTCCAGGGGATTACATATTACGGAGCATCTTATCTATAAGCACAACCTGGTTGAACTTTAGCATTTAAACTGCTCTCCAGTACGTGTTCATTTGGTTCCAGGACCTGGGAGGTCATGTGACCGGCACTGTACCTTAAGATGATTAATGCGCTTGGTTTAGCAACGGATCGGATCTATGAAGGAGGCCAGCTGCTATTAGATCTAGGTCTCTCTTATACTCCACTGGAATTAAAAACATTTGAGTAACCCTTTGGAACGGAATCGCACATTATCTCTCTATGAGAGTTGCTCCGCCCAAATTTGGGTGGGGTTATAAAAGCAAGCATTTCTGATTGGTTAAGAGATTACACACCTTCATTATGGGAGGATCTGCATGACTATAAGAACTCTAACAGACATAGAGCTCACTCATAGCTACCAGTCTACCACAGAGGCTGGTGCTGCTGCCTTTTTTTGTTTTTGTTCCTGCTATCTTTTTGGGGGGAAACTGGGTGTATTTATCTTGATCTACCTAGTGATAGAATTGTCTACCTCCCTCTCTCTAAAGGTTATGATTTCCCAATCTGGGGACTAACCGTTTAGCTGGAAGCTATTTTTCTTGGGGGGAAACTGGGTTCATTTACCTTGATCTACCTAGTGATAGGATTGTCTACCTCCCTCCTCCTAAAAGGTTATAATATCCTAATCTGGGGATTAACCGTTTAGCTGGAAGCTGATTTGTTTGTAAAAACTCTCTTATGGTTCCTGATGAGGCTACGTAACAGGTAGCGGAAACGCGTTGAACCACTGATTTTTGAACCTACAAAATAATTGAGCTGGCAGTTTGGTGTACTGCATTATAATTTTTGGTGGCTACAACTCGCAAAAAACGTTGGCAAGCTACAGCATTTTGATATCAGCTTTATATCTGATTTCTCTGAAACTAGCCAAAGTAGCGTGAATACTCTCTCACCTACGGCATTTTTTGACAGTCTATGCATTTTTCTCTATATGGGAGGAATAACGCACGTGCTCTAAAAAGCGGATACAAGTCCCCCATCTATTGAATATCTATAGCTGTCTATACAAGCTGGAACACCATTCTTAACGAGCCTATCCAACTAGCTCTAGGATATATACCACGGAGAACAAAAATAGAAACTTTAATTCCGTTGGGAGAAAATATCGGTTCCTAGGCAACGTATATACTGCTTTCCCCTCATTTGACATAGGGGTGCAGTTTTTTATTTATTTGTGTCTAGAGTTTAGGACTTTGTGTTACAAACTCCTTTTTATTTAGTTTTTCAATAAAAGCTATGTTTTAGAGACTTAACTGAACCCTACTGTGACATATCTATTTTTCATCAAGGTGTTCGTCCTGCAACTGTGAAACCCCTAGCTTGTGCTGTGGGGTCCTGTAGTACTACGGTTTTGAGGAGCACATTTCCACAGGTGTGGCATGATTGTGCTGGCTGGGTGTGGTGATCTCCTGCTAGCCAATCCCCCAGGTTTTTGCTCACATATATACCCAGCTCCTGTCAGTGTCTGTTTGGTGTCCAGGGTGAGCAGTCATATTTCCTTCTGTGTTGCAGCTTGCTGTGTGACTTGTGTCCTGTTACTTCTGTGTTGCAGCTTACTGCGTGACTTGTATCCTGTTGTCTGTACGGTTGCTGCTTGCTGTGTAAACTGGTGGTGCTGGATCATGTGTCTCGTTAGAGTAGGGACTGCGAGACACGAGGACCTTTGATCGCTGGGCTCGCGGCTTAAGTGACTTGCCCAATTCACAATCTAATCCCTTGTATTTATATTTCAGCTATTCATCTTCCTAAGGGCTCCTTTCCACTGATAGTGATATCGCTGCTAGAAAATCGCAATGTTAAAATCGCATCGCAACGCTGCAAAATCGCATTGTGATGCGAGAATCTGTTTTGCCATTACACTGTATGGGCGACAGAAAAATGCAAAATGCTGAAACAATCCTCTTGCTGTGATTTTTATTCTTCGCATCACAGCTTGCCCTTAAACATCGCTAGTGGAAAGGTTGTCATAGAACAACATGTGTGGGACTTTCTTGCGAAAGTTCGCACTCTCGCATCGCACTGAAAACGTGTGATTACCTCGCCAGTGGAAAGGAGCCCTTAGGGCTCCCACTAACTTGCGTTTTTTTAACGTTGCGTTTTTTTAAAAGCGATTGTCAATGGGAATTTCTAATGTTAAAAACGCAACGCAACTTGCGTTTTTGGTGCAATGCGTTGCGTTTTTAACATTAGAAAGTCCCATTGACAGTCGCGTTAACAAAAAACGCAGCATTAAAAAAACGCAAGTGTGTGGGAGCCCTTAGCATGCGGGGATGTTTGACGAGTGTGTTGGCCGTCTGTCCTATGTTATGGCTGTCTGTGAGTCCAGTCCGCAGTACACAGGTCTCTGTCCAGTTGGTGTTACTGTCAGCATATCCAGTCTGAAATCCGTTTCCTATCCTGTGCTTGTTATATCCCTGTCTCTGGGCATGTTCATGTGGGCCTTGTGCCACACGAACATACTAGATGCCCATTTTTAATGAAGATAATGTCCTCCACCAATTTCCAAAACATTTAGGGGCCACACAAAGGAAAGGAAAAAGTTGAGCCGTAGCTGCAGACAGTCGTCATCATCCTGTAATTGTTATTGAAAATTGCTGGCCATCCATAAGGAAGGATTAACATTACCCAAGTACTCCCATTAGCATTTTGCGCCTAGTAAAGGCTTGCAATGAACATACACTGAGCCGTAAGAGGGAAGACAGACTTTTTTTTTTTTTTATGATCAAGGCAGGTGGGACTGAAAGCTTCCCAATTTCTGTCTAGCCAGCCGCCCATAGCATTCATTGGAGCTGGGTACCAAACCCTCTGGACATCAGAGGCCTAAAGTTGGTCCTTTCTAACAGAAGCAATCCAACACCTATTAGCTAATACAGCTTACTGCTCCCCGCTGCCATGTTCTCCCCATTTCCAGGATCCTGTGTATGACCAGTAGTCCCGATGGTCAAGAAGAACTGGGAGTAAGGAGTACCAAAGAGGTTGTTCAGTTATGGGCTACTGATGGCTCACCCTCAGGATAGGTCAACAGTAGCTGTTCACTGTGCCGCTTCCCTCCGGTATTCTGCAAGATTGCAATGGCCTAGCCTGGACCTACAAACTAAATTCTTATTTAACAGAAATGAAAGAAACCAAAGATTATGCTTATATGGCTTATCAGTTCTTAATTGTGTCCCTGCCATTGAATAACATTATGTTACTGGTATCAATTAATTAAACAGTTAGCTCTGAAGTTTGAACATATTATGCAAGATTTAATTTAAAAAATCTCAAACTGACAAAAACTCACTTATTATGCTTCTTGCTACAAGTTAATGCACTACAGCTCTATTTATTCTAGACAAATCTGTAACACTGCTTATCTTGAACTTTTAAATTCCTGAATGGAATGCTAGCAGCTGCAGTGAAGACTGACACTCAAAATATGCACAAGCCCCAAGCTCCTAGGGGAATTTCTGCAAAATAAAAGTAATGTGATGGGATAGATTTTGGACATATATCACAAAACATAACAATTAACAATAATAATATCTGAACACAGCTTGAATAATTCTCATAAAATCACGTGTCAATTATTTTTAACCCATTTGTAGAGCTAAACACAGAAAGATAACACTTGCTTTTAACTAAAAAGGATTTTTTCCCCCAAGTTAACTATATTCACACTGTAAAATGAAAATTGCAAGAAAATTAAAATCTATATACTTAATTTTTGAATTCAGGGTGTTAAAAATGTTGTTATGTCATTAACCAAGCAATAAATAATCTAAAACCATTTTTCCTTTTATGTTCCCCATAAATACAACAGAAGATATCATACCCCAAACAACACCCCACCAGGGATATCTAGAAGCAATGAGAGAGATACTTTACCATATGACAGCACAGAGTGTATAGTCACACAGCCACAATGGTTCATTGATGAGCTTAATTATTCTCCCCTCTTTCCAAATTTTAGCAAAAAGAATGTAGCGGAATTTGGAACTACAAAAATATATATTTTTTGAAACAATGTTTTTTTTTATTGAGGTTTGACAGAAATTTTTGTAAAAAAAGCAAATCAAAATTTTCATGAATATATATAAGAAAATAGAATTTTCATTTTACAATATTTAAATTTGAGCAATTTCAGAAAAGTTTTATAATGTGAAAATAATAAAAGTGGTCTTAACTTGGACTGGTCAAATCGAAGATGCAAATGATAGATATATAGAGATCTCGATAGGTCGATGGTAATTTCACTGTTGGTAGAGAATGAATTCAGACCTCATCTGGAATACTGTGTCCAGTTCTGGGCACCCCACTTTAAAAAAGACATAGACAAACTGGAGCAAGTTCAAAGAAGAGTTACCAAGATGGTGAGTGGTCTGCAAATCATGTCCCATGAGAAATAGTTTAAAGGATCTGGGAATGTTTAGCTTGCAAAAAAGAAGGCTAAGAGGAGACTTAATATCTGTCTACAAATATTTGAAGGGTTGTCATAGTGCAGAGTTATTAGCCGTATTCTCATTTGCCCAAGGAAAGACCAGAAGCATAGGGATGAAAGGTGAGTGAGGTGGTGAGTTCTCCTCCAATGCAAGTGTTTAAACAAAGGCTGGACAAATATCTGTCTGGGATGATTAAGTAAATCCTGCACTGAGCAGGAGGTTGGATCAGATGACCTTGGAGGTCCCTTCCAACTCTACCATTCTATGATTCTACTTCAGGGAAGCAGCAGTAGGAACTCTGGACCCAAGCCGCCCAGTCATGTCTGAACCCCTCTTTCCTACTAAAAGCACTGAGCGCATGCCCTCAAAACAGCAGTTGTTGGTAACTAATTTAATAAGAGAGCCAGGGCACGGTTAGGTAACATTTGGATGTCTGTGAGGTTTGTGACAAGCTGGAAGACCTGACTCCAAAGATTGGACACATAGGGACAACTCCACCACAGATGCAGCAAAGTACCATCTGACGCCCTGCACCTCCAATAGTTTCTGGAAAAACAAGTGGCCATTTTGTTCAAGGAACATGGGGCTTTAGGTACCATCTATACAGTATTTTGCATGAATTTTCAAAGTGATTGGTACACTTAGAAATTGAGCCCACTGCGTAGTATGCCTCATACCATTGATTTTCTGAGAACTGGATTTCCAAATCCTCCTCCCATTTTTTGTTGATATTTTGCAACAGGTTTATTGAGGGGTGGTTTAATATGGCATAACAAGTGGACAGACCTTTGTTTGATCCCTGCAGGGAAGATAACCAAGCACCAAGTTCAGATGGCACATTAATTCTCTTAGGAGGTGGGAAAGGATTGAGGAGGTGGGCAATTTGCATGTGTTTGAAAAAATTTGATTTAGGGATATTAAATCTGTCAGATAACTCTGAGGATCATAAAATGTGCCCGTTCATTAAATATTTTAATGTTGAGGGTTTTATTCATTAAAAAGTGCAAAAGCTATAACAGGACAAAATAATCCACAAACATCTATCCACACTGAAAATGTGATATTCTTTAAGCAAAAAAAAAATCTTTATTCCCCCAGCTATTCCTGAAATACTGTTATTTCCAAGATTCTCACCCCCTTCTTTGTGGACAAGCGGGT
Source organism: Eleutherodactylus coqui (assembly GCF_035609145.1). Taxonomy (NCBI): domain Eukaryota; kingdom Metazoa; phylum Chordata; class Amphibia; order Anura; family Eleutherodactylidae; genus Eleutherodactylus; species Eleutherodactylus coqui. The sequence goes on along the minus strand of NC_089839.1, from coordinate 118,201,026 downwards.
GACCCAGTACATACTTCTACATTATCTAGCTCCACCCCTTTGATTCTGGCCAGTTGTCTGCTTCTTCTTGTTCTCATTTAACAGTTACTAGCTCAGTGTTCACATCTCCTATACAACACACATACTCATACGGTGTATAAGAAAACTCCCCCTCCTCCTTTGGGAGGAATCAACAAAGACTGTTTTGCCTTTTACACACATCTCACCTCCGCAATCCACCTATATAACATGCCTTTTTTCCCTACTACTGCGGTATCTCCCTGTATGCTGATACTGTATTAAATTACATCTTTTACATGGCAATAACAGTCTCACCATATACATCAAGCATTAGACAGTTCTATTAATGTGCACACAATCAAAATACTGCACAGTTCTAAAACCTGCAATTCATCCAACACAGCCCACAGTTTTATTCATTGCAAGCAATGTTAGTGTTTACAGCAACACGCTGATCCCCTACTTCTCTGTAAGACATTGAGCACATAAAATGACTCTTATCTCTCTTTCTAACCTTGTTTTTTTCCCTTCACATAGCTTTTTTAGCACTGCTACATACTTCATATACTGCCCAAAGATATTATTGAGCAGACAGAATCTTTAAACAACTTCAAATATTAGTCGTTATTAATTAAAATTAATTAAATTTTATTAATTAATTAAATTCACTCTCTGAATGTCCAAGTAGAAATATGAATAGAATACAATAAACACACATTACACAAAAAGTTATTAGTAGTTTAACAACATAATTTGTAGTCTGACAAGGAATTTCTCTTTTTCGTGACATGCCAGTCAGTCAGAATGTGTCATTCAACCATCCTCTATGTTCACATATACATTTTTCCAAAGTTCTTGATTGCGTTTTTGCCCTCTCTCTCTCCCCTACAATCTGTACAATCTTTCGGCCATCTTCAACTTTATTACTTAGTATACCACCCATACCCTTACCTAAAGCTTCTCTCTCTTTGGGTGCATTCCCACGAACGTATATTGGCTCGGTTTTCACGCCAAGCCGATATACGTTGTCCTCATCTGCAGGGGGGGGGAGGATGGAAGAGCCAGGAGCAGGAACTGAGCTCCCGCCCCCTCTCTGCCTCCTCTCTACCCCTCCGCACTATTTGCAATGAGAGGTGGGACAGGGGTGGGGCTAATTCGTGAAAATTAGCCCCGCCCCGTCCCTCCCCATTGCAAATAGTGCAGAGGGGCGGAGAGGAGGCAGAGAGGGGGCGGGAGCTCAGTTCCTGCTCCTGGCTCTTCCATCCCCCCCCTGTAGATGAGGACGACGTATATCGGCTCGGCGTGAAAACCGAGCAGATATACGTTCGTGTGAATGCAGCCTTAGGCTAGGTCTGGCTTATCACCACTTTACACTAACACACAAGCCCTTATGAACCCCCGTTTGATCAGAGAAGCCCCCTGGAAATGTTTATTTTTTTCCCACCCTTAACGGCACAGATCCGTATCCAGGAAAGACTCCTTGATTATTTTTTTTTCTTTTCTCCTAACAGTCTGCCGAGCTCTCCGAGACCAGTAAAATATGGTTTTCCAAGGCACGTGCCTTGTATGCTACACCATCAGGTAGCATAAATAAACCTAGGCACCTCCCTGGGTGATATGCTCAAATAACATTCCTAAGTACTTCTGTTGTTCTGCTTAAATCTTACATTCTATAGTCAATACAGAAGGACACATTCTTCAGAGCAGAGAAAAATACAAAAGCTAAACACTTCACCTTAATGCGTATATGTCAAATTAAGATATATCTCAACAAGAAAGTCTGAAGAAACCCTGGGCAGATATGAGGATGCAGCATCGCACCATGTACTGGGGCAGAGAGAAAAACGCATAGCATCTGCAGGTAAAAAGCGTGTTGGCGAGTGCAAAATCAGGCTGGTATTCACAGCCCGAAATTGCGCTCGCCCATGTGAAGTTAGCCTAATAAAGCTTTTTTTTAAAACTGTTCCCCTATAGCAGTGGTGGCGAACCTATGGCACGCGTGCCAGAGGCGGCACTCAGAGCCTTCCCAGCTGGCACTCGCCGCCATCGGCTGCTCACCACATTAGTAAATACTGGCAGGGGTGCCGCAGCTCCCCTGTTGGTATTCACTCAGCAGCGCTGCTAGAAGCGCTCATCCCGGTGCACACTGTGATGTCAGTGTGCATCTGGGATCCTCCTCCCCCCTCCTCTGATGTCTCCTACTTGGTTCCGCAAGAGCAGGGAAGGGGAGGAGGTGTCCGGCAGCACATCACAATGTGCTCCTGGGATCAGTGGCAGAAACAGCGCCAAGCAGAGGAGCTGGGTGGGGGTGGGGGTTGGGGATTTGGGTCTCAGAGGGGGGGTGCGCTATTGCTACAGGGGCCACTTTGGGATGTTGCTATTACTACTGGGGACCACTGTGGGATGTCACTATTACTACTGGCTACTGTGGGATGTCACTATTACTACTGGGGACGCTGTGAAGTGTCACTATTACTACTGGGGACCACTGTAGGCTGTCACTATTACCGCTGGGGCCGCTGTGGGATGTCACTATTACTACTGGGCTGATGTGGGATGTCACTATTACTACTGTGGCCACTGTGGGATGTCACTATTACCACTGAGACCACTGTGTGGTGTCACTATTACTACTGGGGGGCCACTGTGAGATGTCACTATTACGACTGGGGCCACGGTGCGGTGTCACTATTACCACTGGGGCCGCTGTGCGGGGGTCACTATAACCACCAAAGCCGCTCTGGGGGGGTCACTATTAGCGCTGGGGCTGCTCTCGGGGGGTCACCCTTACTGCTGGGGCCACTCTGGGGGGGTAAATATCACTGCTGGGATATGTTTACGCAAAGTGGAAATGCTGTAGAATGTCCTCAGCGGAAATTTCCGTGGCAAATTCCACAGCAATTCTGCATCCAAAAGAAGTCAGAATCTGCACCCTGCCTATTTTGAAACAGCCTTGTCCTTTTAAGAACGACGGGGGTAAAAATCATACGTCGTGATAAGCCCCGCCCCCTGGCATGTTGGCACTTTACAATAAATAAGTGGGTTTTGAGTTGCAGTTTGGGCACTCTGTCTCTAAAAGGTTCGCCATCACTGCCCTATAGGGACTAAAAAAAATATGTAAAACTTAGTTTCATAAAGTTTTATTAAGCATTAGAAAAATTAAAGTTAAATAAGTTAAAAAACCCTTTCCCATATTTATAATAATAATAAAAAACTATTTGGTGTCTGTAATAATCTAATCTATCAGAGCAACACATTATTTATCCCGCACAGTGAATGTTGTGCAGAAAAAAATACACAACCCCAAACTTGCGATTAAAGTAAATCTGTCACCAAATTTATGCAGCCTGATCAGTATAAACCCAGAACAAGTATGCTCACCACCCATGGGTATATTTTATGATGAAACGCAGTGCTGTTTCATTTCTGAATAAACATACTTTAAAGTTTTACTTGGAACGGAGCTTTGAATCACAGATGCGGGCCTTGGTGCATCATACAGACTGATAACATTTCAGAATAAACATAATTTGAAATTTCCTTCAAAACTAATCTTTGAGCCACGAAGGCGATCTGCTCCAGCCTCTTCCTACGATTTAAACTGACAGCACTCTCCTTGTTTGTGCATAGGGAGACGGCAGTCAATCTGCATCGTGGGGAGAGGCTGGAGCAGACCTCCTCCATGACTCAAAGCTTAGTTTTGAGGGAAATTCATGTTATGTTTATTCTAAAATGCTGCATCATTTCAAAAGTAAAACCTACATAGGGCCACTGTGCACCCCTGTCCCAGGTTTAGACAATGTGAACATAGTGATGGGTTCTCTTTTACATGGAGTCTGTGAATAGAAGATGGCAGATAGTTTACTTTGTATGAACTAATTTGTAGTTTAACTATCATAATTTTAAATTTTATTTATACCAAAACAGATAAAATATCTATTTGAAATTCAAAAAAATGAATTTTGAGCAGGCAGAACCCAGTCCAGAACACACAGCAGCTACTGCCAAGTAATGCTAGAAAAGATTTCAATTAAGGCTCTGTCTATGACTTTATTATCGTTAACACATCATCAGGATATATCTTCAATATTTTATAGGCTCAGGACCCACACCAATCTGGCAATTGCAGGGCATGCGGTTAATGGAGAAACGGACATCTCTGGCAACGTTGATGTGGCCTAAGCTGGTAATGCAATGAGTGCCCTGCCAATATTACCAACATGATTTTCTGCAGCATAGAGATGGCCATATATCTCCTGCTCAAAATTCACTAACAGTGAACTGGGCAAATAGCTGATCAGCATGGATCCTGTGGAGCGTCACACTGCTAATCTGCTTTGGGAGAACTTTTCAGAGTTTGGGTCATAAACAGTTAGCAATGGTACAACACCTTTTAAAATACCTTGCTACATTTTTTTTAAACAGTCAATAACATGGCAATTAAAAGTTTAATGTCATGGAAACATATTAGAGATGAGCGAACGTACTCGTCCGAGCTTGATGCTCGGGCGAATATTAGGGTGTTCGGGATGCTCGTTACTCTTAACGAGCACCACGCAGTGTTCGGGTTACTTTCACTTTCATCCCTGAGACGTTAGCGCGCTTTTCTGGCCAATTGAAAGACAGGGAAGGCATTACAACTTCCCCCTGTGACGTTCAAGCCCTATACCACCCCCCTGCTGTGAGTGGCTGGGGAGATCAGATGTCACCCGAGTATAAAAGTCGGCCCCTCCCGCGGCTCGCCTCAGATGCCTTGTGAGTTAGCTGAGGGAAAGTGCTGTTGTGTTGGAGCTGCTGTAGGGAGAGTGTTAGGAGTGAGTGTAGGCTTCAAGAACCCCAACGGTCCTTCTTAGGGCCACATCTATCCGTGTGCAGTAGTGTGGAGGCTGCTGTTAGCAGTGTTGCCCTTTTTTTTTTTTTCAAAATCGGCTGTGCAGAGCATTGCGCCCTGCAGTAATACTACAGGGAGAGAAGTGGTGGTTAGGCAAGGAGAGTGTTAGGAGTGAGTGTAGGCTTCAAGAACCCCAACGGTCCTTCTTAGGGCCACATTTAACCGTGTGCAGTACTGTGCAGGCTGCTGTTAGCAGTGTTGCATTTTTTTTTTTTTCCAAAATCGGCTGTGCAGAGCATTGCGCCCTGCAGTAATACTACAGGGACAGAATTGTGTAGGCAGGGCCAGAAGACATATATTATTGATTGAATATAGTCAGTGGGCCTTTTCTTTAAAAAAAAAAGGGAAACCTTCTATTTGGCCTGCCTCTGACAGTCCTCAGCGTTCTGGGTACGTGGGTGGAGAACGTAAAGAAATCATACGCAGCCAGCTACGTTTAACAGCAGGCTTGCACCAATTTATTTCCTGCCTGGGAAATCACTGCTCTGCTGTAGTTAATAACTCTGCAACCCTGCAGTTCTGTGACACATTTGCAGGGCCAGAAGACATATTTATTATTGATTGAATATACGCAGTGGGCCTTTCCTTTAAAAAAAAGGGAAAACATTCTATTTGGACTGCCTCTGACAGTCCTCAGCGTTCTGGGTACGTGTGTGGTGGGTGGAGAACGTAAAGAAATCATACGCAGCCAGCTACGTTTAACAGCAGGCTTGCGCCAATTTATTTCCTGCCTGGGAAATCACTGCTCTGCTGTAGTTAATAACTCTGCAACCCTGCAGTTCTGTGACACATTTGCAGGGCCAGAAGACATATTTATTATTGATTGAATATACGCAGTGGGCCTTTCCTTTAAAAAAAAGGGAAAACATTCTATTTGGCCTGCCTCTGACAGTCCTCAGCGTTCTGGGTACGTGTGTGGTGGGTGGAGAACGTAAAGAAATCATACGCAGCCAGCTACGTTTAACAGCAGGCTTGCGCCAATTTATTTCCTACCTGGGAAATCAAATCACTGGTAATACAGCATGCTGAGGGGTAGGGGTAGGCCTAGAGGACGTGGACGCGGCCGAGGACGCGGAGGGCCAAGTGAGGGTGTGGGCACAGGCCGAACTCCTGATCCAGGTGTATCGCAGCCGACTGCTGCACGATTACGAGAGAGGCACGTTTCTGGCGTCCCCACATTCATCGCACAATTAATGGGTCCACGCGGGAGACCTTTATTAGAAAATGAGCAGTGTGAGCAGGTCCTGTCGTGGATGGCAGAAAGTGCTTCGAGCAACCTATCGTCCACCCACAGTTCTGCGCCGTCCACTGCTGCAAATCCGAATCCTCTGTCTGCTGCTCCTCCTTCCTCCCAGCCTCCTCACTCCAATACAATGACACATGCTCAGGATCGGGAAGACTCCCAGGAACTGTTCTCGGGCCCCTGCTCAGATTGGGCAGCAGTGGTTCCTCTCCCACCAGAGGAGTTTATCGTCACTGATGCACAACCATTGGAAAGGTCCCGGGGTCCGGGGGATGAGGCTGGGGACTTCCGGCAACTGTCTCAAGACCTTTCAGTGGGTGAGGAGGACGATGACGATGAGACACAGTTGTCTATCGGTGAGGTAGTAGTAAGGGCAGTAAGTCCGAGGGAGGAGCGCACAGAGGATTCGGAGGAAGAGCAGCAGGACGATGAGGTGACTGACCCCACCTGGTTTGCAACGCCTACTCAGGACAGGTCTTCAGAGGGGGAGGCAAGGGCAGCAGCAGGGCAGGTTGCAAGAGGCAGGGCCAGACCGAATAATCCACCAACTGTTTCCCAAAGCGCACCCTTGCGCCATGCCACCCTGCAGAGGCCGAGGTGCTCTAAGGTCTGGCAGTTTTTCACAGAGACGCCTGACGACCGACGAACAGTGGTGTGCAACCTTTGTCGCGCCAAGATCAGCCGGGGAGCCATCACCAACAGCCTCACCACCACCAGCATGCGCAGACATATGATGGCCAAGCACCCCACAAGGTGGGACGAAGGCCGTTCACCGCCTCCGGTTTGCACCGCTGCCTCTCCCCCTGTGCCCCAACCTGCCACTGAGATCCAACCCCCCTCTGAGGACACAGGCACTACCGTCTCCTGGCCTGCACCCACACCCTCACCTCCGCTGTCCTTGGCCCAATCCAGCAATGTCTCGCACCGCACCGTCCAGCCGTCACTAGCGCAAGTGTTTGAGCGCAAGTACGCCGCCACGCACCCGCACGCTCAAGCGTTAACCGTCCACATAGCCAAATTTATCAGCCTTGAGATGCTGCCGTATAGGGTTGTGGAAACGGAGTCCTTCAAAAGTATGATGGCGGCGGCCCCGCGCTACTCAGTTCCCAGTCGCCACTACTTTTCCCGATGTGCCGTCCCAGCCCTGCACGACCACGTCTCCCGCAACATTGTACGCGCCCTCACCAACGCGGTTACTGCCAAGGTCCACTTAACAACGGACACGTGGACAAGCACAGGCGGGCAGGGCCACTACATCTCCCTGACGGCACATTGGGTGAATTTAGTGGAGGCTGGGACAGAGTCAGAGCCTGGGACCGCTCACGTCCTACCCACCCCCAGAATTGCAGGCCACAGCTCGGTGGTGGTATCTGCGGCGGTGTATGCTTCCTCCACTAAAGCACCCTCCTCCTCCTCCTCCTCCTCCTCCTCCTCCTCCTCCTCCAACGCAACCTCTGTCTCGCAATCAAGATGTGTCAGCAGCAGCAGCGCGTCGCCAGCAGTCGGTGTCGCGCGTCGTGGCAGCACAGCGGTGGGCAAGCGTCAGCAGGCCGTGCTGAAACTACTCAGCTTAGGAGATAAGAGGCACACGGCCCACGAACTGCTGCAGGGTCTGACAGAGCAGACCGACCGCTGGCTTGTGCCGCTGAGCCTCCAACCGGGCATGGTCGTGTGTGACAACGGCCGTAACCTGGTGGCGGCTCTGCAGCTCGGCAGCCTCACGCACGTGCCATGCCTGGCCCATGTCTTTAATTTGGTGGTTCAGCGCTTTCTGAAAAGCTACCCACGCTTGTCAGACCTGCTCGTAAAGGTGCGCCGGCTCTGCGCACATTTCCGCAAGTCCCACACGGACGCTGCCACCCTGCGGACCCTGCAACATCGGTTTACTCTGCCAGTGCACCGACTGCTGTGCGACGTGCCCACACGGTGGAACTCTACGCTCCACATGTTGGCCAGGCTCTATGAGCAGCGTAGAGCTATAGTGGAATACCAACTCCAACATGGGCGGCGCAGTGGGAGTCAGCCTCCTCAATTATTTTCTGAAGAGTGGGCCTGGTTGGCAGACATCTGCCAGGTCCTTCGAAACTTTGAGCAGTCTACCCAGGTGGTGAGCGGCGATGCTGCAATCATTAGCGTCACCATTCCTCTGCTATGCATCTTGAGAAGTTCCCTGCAAAGCATAAAGGCAGACGCTTTGCGCTCGGAAACAGAGCCGGGGGAAGACAGTATGTCGCTGGATAGTCAGAGCACCCTCCTGCCTATATCTCAGCGCGTTCAGGAGGAGGAGGAGGAGCATGAGGAGGAGGGGGAAGAGACAGCTTGGCCCACTGCTGACGGTACCCATGCTGCTTGCCTGTCATCCTTTCAGCGTGTATGGCCTGAGGAGGAGGATCCTGAAAGTGATCTTCCTAGTGAAGACAGCCATGTGTTGCGTACAGGTACCCTGGCACACATGGCTGACTTCATGTTAGGATGCCTTTCTCGTGACCCTCGCGTTGCACGCATTCTGGCCACTACGGATTACTGGGTGTACACACTGCTCGACCCACGGTATAAGGAAAACCTTTCCACTCTCATTCCCGAAGAGGAAAGGGGTTCGAGAGTGTTACTATACCACAGGACCCTGGCGGACAAGCTGATGGTAAAATTCCCATCCGACAGCGCTAGTGGCAGAAGGCGCAGTTCCGAGGGCCAGGTAGCAGGGGAGGTGCGGAGATCGAGCAGCATGTACAGCACAGGCAGTACAACAGTCTTTAAGGCCCTGGACAGCTTTATGGCTCCCCAGCAAGACTGTGTCACCGCTCCCCAGTCAAGGCTGAGTCGGCGGGAGCACTGTAAAAGGATGGTGAGGGAGTACGTAGCCGATCGCACGACCGTCCTCCCTGACGCCTCTGCCACCTACAACTACTGGGTGTCGAAGCTGGACACGTGGCCTGAACTCGAGCTGTATGCCCTGGAGGTGCTTGCTTGTCCTGCGGCTAGCGTCCTGTCAGAGAGGGTGTTTAGTGCGGCTGGGGGAATCATCACAGATAAGCGTACCCGCCTGTCAACCGACAGTGCCGACAGGCTTACACTCATCAAGATGAACAAAGCCTGGATTTCCCCAGACTTCTCTTCTCCACCAGCGGACAGCAGCGATACCTAAGCAATACGTAGGCTGCACCCGCGGATGGAAGCATCGTTCTCTCTCACCATCCAAAACGGGGACATTTCTGCTTCATCAATCTGTGTATAATATTCCTCCTCCTCCTCCTGCTCCTCCTCCTGAAACCTCACGTAATCACGCCGAACGGGCAATTTTTCTTAGGGCCACAAGGCTCACTCATATAATTTTTCTAAACAATTTTTATACGTTTCAATGCTCTTAAAAGCGTTGAAACTTTAACTTGAACCAATTTTTCGTTAAACTGGGCTGCCTCCAGGCCTAGTTACCACTTAAGCCACATTAACCAAAGCGATTAATGGGTTTCACCTGCCATCTTGGTTGGGCATGGCCAATTTTTTCTGAGGTACATTACTACTGTTGGTACACCAATTTTTTTGGGCCCTCACCTACAGTGTAATCATAGTAATTTCTATGTTCTTCGCCTGCACTCATGGTACAGAAAGGTGTGTGGGGTTGGCCTACACTTTAGCTACATAAATGTAACTGGGGCCTTGTCTATACTGCAGCTACTGAAATGTGAAAGAGACTGTTATCTCCCTAAACTGCTGCAATGGGAATGTTACTGGGGCCTGTCTTGAGTGCTACTATTACTGAAATGGAACTAAGACTGCGCTCCCCCTATACTGCTGCTAGTGATATGTTAGTGGGGCCTGTCCCTAATGCTACCGCTGAAATGTTAATAATTCTGGGCTCTGCCTATACCGCTGCTAATGGTATGTCACTGGGGTGTGGAAACAGAGGCTTCACAAAGACATGATGGCGGCGAGGCCATTTCCCACCAACGCTGTTACTGTTAAGGTGCATATAACAACGGACACGTGTAGAGGACACATAGTGCCTCCAAAACATCCCCCTCCTCCTCCAACAATGAAAACATTCTTGGCAAATACCTTTGCATTGGTCCGTCTGGTGGCAGTCCAAGAATTTCACCTTTAACGACACAACAAGAGAGCACCACCACCATCCCCCCGCCACGGCCCACTTAATCCTGGCCACATTCCGAGAACTAACTACATTAAACCGCGCTACCAGGTCCGCAGTCACCACCACATTACCACCAACGAGGTTACTGTTAAGGTACATATTACCAGTCAGACTGGGGCATGCAGTGTGGGCCGAAGCCCATCTGTATTAAGCACGACATTAGTACCTCAGCTGTGTTGGGCAATGCAATGGGATATTTTTATGTACCGCCGGTGGGTTCCAGGGAGCCACCCATGCTGTGGGTCCATAGGGAATTATAAATGCATCTGTTTCCACTTCTAAAGAACCCCAGTCTGACTGGGGCATGCAGTGTGGGCCGAAGCCCACCTGCATTAAGCACGACATTACTACCTCAGCTGTGTTGGGCAATGCAATGGGATATATTTATGTACCACCGGTGGGTTCCAGGGAGCCACCCATGCTGTGGGTCCACAGGGAATTATAAATGCATCTGTTTCCACTTCTAAAGAACCCCAGTCTGACTGGGGCATGCAGTGTGGGCCGAAGCCCACCTGCATTAAGCATGACATTACTACCTCAGCTGTGATGGGCACTGCAATGGGATATTTTTATGTACCGCCGGTGGGTTCCAGGGAGCCACCCATGCTGTGGGTCCACAGGGAATTATAAATGCATCTGTTTCCACTTCTAAAGAACCCCAGTCAGACTGGGGCATGCAGTGTGGGCCGAAGCCCACCTGTATTAAGCACGACATTACTACCTCAGCTGTGTTGGGCAATGCAATGGGATATTTTTATGTACCGCCGGTGGGTTCCAGGGAGCCACCCATGCTGTCGGTCCACAGGGACTTCACAATAGGGAGTTGTACCTGCTTGTGTCTATGAATTAAAAACCGCGGTCTGACTGGGTCATGCAGACACCTTGACAGAATGAATAGTGTGTGGCCCATAGGTTCCCCATTGCTATGCCCACGTGTGCAGCTCCTGATGGCGGTGGCACAGGATTATATTTCTCATTGCTTCTGTACAGCATTGTGGGCTATCGCCCCGCCCCTTTTAAAGAGGGTCGCTGCCTAGCCGTGCCAACCCTCTGCAGTGTGTGCCTGCGGTTCCTCCTCATGGCAGACGCACTTATAAATAGACATGAGGGTGGCGTGGCATGAGGGCAGCTGAAGGCTGGGCAGGGACAGTTTGGTGTGCGCTGTGGACACTGGGTCGTGCGGGGGGGTTGGGCAGCATGTAACCCAGGAGAAGTGGCAGCGGAGTGTCATGCAGGCAGTGATTGTGCTTTGTTGGAGGTAGTGTGGTGCTTAGCTAAGGTATGCATTGCTAATGAGGGCTTTTCAGAAGTAAAAATTGTTGGGAGGGGGGGGCCCACTCTTGCCGCTATTGTGGCTTAATAGTGGGACCTGGGAACTTGAGATGCAGCCCAACATGTTGCCCCTCGCCTGCCCTATCCGTTGCTGTGTCGTTCCCATCACTTTCTTGAATTGCCCAGATTTTCACACATGAAAACCTTAGCGAGCATCGGCGAAATACAAAAATGCTCGGGTCGCCCATTGACTTCAATGGGGTTCGTTATTCGAAACGAACCCTCGAGCATCGCGATAATTTCGTCCCGAGTAACGAGCACCCGAGCATTTTGGTGCTCGCTCATCTCTAAAACATATCCATTTTTTGGGAAACATTCTTTTTTAAATCTCACAATGACAATCAATTCATATGGTACTATAGTTTTTGAAAATTCTATCCTGCAGTACAGCAGATAACTGTGGAGAAATGCGATGGTTTTGTAGTGTACAGGCTTGTACACTCTATAACAGGCTGTGGACTCCTAGGTCAGTGGTTCTCAATGTGGGCATTATTGCCCCGTGGGGGGTGTTTTTACTTCTCAAGGGGGCAGTGGAATGAAAAGGGGTGGCAGGGAGGCATTGGAACATAAAGGTGGCGGTAGGGAGGTGTTCTGTGTTTGCTTTGTTGATTTTTTTTTATTTATTTTTTGTCTAGTAACTAGATTTTTCTAAAAATTAGCAGTGCTACTTCAATTTTCTTCGATAATCCGTCCGAAAACAATCCGTGAAATCGAAACTGACGAAAACCAAGGCCATTATTTCCATGTGAATCACTTACATGTAATGGGAGTTGTGTGCAGCCTGCACGCTTCTATCATATAATGTATGATTTTTTATAACTCCATGACTCTACTACAGATCGATCACACTTCATAACAATGGATAACCTACAGCACAACCTACCCCCTGTATTCCTTAATGCCGCTGATTGGCTAGAACCGCTTCAAACTTTCACTTCTGTGGGTCTGTGGGAGTTGTAGTCTTAGTGGATGCCAAGTGTCTTTTCAGAACACTGATATAAACTACAACTCCCAGCCAAAGAAGACATGCAAACTAGGTTTCATGATCTATGTACCCTTGAAATACCAATGTGGGTACTCCAATCCATTTTCAACAGATGCAGGAGAATTTCATCCCAGATTAGAAGACCAGTTGATCGACTTGAAACATGATAGTGAAGCCCAATCACTTTTCCAACAATGTGGCTTTGAATGTCTTTGGGTGAAAGTGAAGAATTCCTATCCTATCCTGTGGCAGGAAAGTTGCTTGTGTTAGCCTTTCCATCTATGTATTTGGTGGAGAGGGACTTCAGTACGTTTCAGCAGCTCCTGACAAAAGCGAGAAACAAACTTTAGATATGTGTAAGGGGCAACTTGAGACTGTGGTTGATAGAACCAGATATAGCAAAATTGGTGTCCGCTCATCAGGCCCAAGGCAGCCATTGATGACACAGATTGATTGTGGCAAACATTATTATTACTCTGGATTCCCTCACCACCAGGTAGGGAGGGACGTCTAGGAGCCTGGGTCAGGAAAGGTGGCATAGACCTCTCCTCGTCCTATCATCCACAATCCAACAGCCAGGTGGAGTAAGTGAATCAAATTCTATAAGGGTACCTTCGCCACTTTATTAATACCCATCAGGATGATTGGGTTAGCCTTCTGCCATGGGCAGAATTTTCCTACAATCGGAACGTCGGTGACTCCACTAAGGCCTCTCCATTTTTTATTGTGTATGGCCAGCAATCTGGGATTCCCCTGCCTGTCTCTACCACCTCTGATGTTCCTGCGGCTGCATCCTCGATGGAGAATTTTTCCAGTATATGGCAAGCAACCAAGCCATAAAGAGGTTTGCCAACTGCAAGCGAAGGTCGTCTCCGAACTTTTCACCAGCAGATAAGGTCTGGCTGTCCTCAAAGAATATTAGGTTGAAGTTACCCTCTTACAAATTTTCTACACATATTTGGGTCCGTTTGAGGTGAATGAAAAAATCAATTCTGCTTGTTACAGGTTCAGACTCCCTCCCTCCCTACGGATCCCTAACTCATTTCACGTTTCCCTGCTCAAGCCCCTGGTACTTAATAGGTTCTCCAAAAAACCCAGACCGATGTCACCCCAGATCCAGGCAGAGAACACCTTCGAGGTCAAGGCTATTCTTGATGCCAAAAAGGTTAGGAGAAAGACCTACTTTTTAGTACACTGGAAGGGCTATGGGCCTGACGAGCAGTCGTGGGAGCCCTCTGAGAATATCAATGCCCCACCCCTCATTCAGGAATTTTTTCAGAGGACGGGTAGGAGGAGAGGAGGCCTTAGAGAGGGGGGTACTGTTAGGTACAGGAGACCAGGGCGTCGTCTGGTCTGTTGATTCTGCTTTGTCCAGCAGTCACAGGGTTAGTGTGTCTGGCTCAGCTTGGGAGGATTTGGAATCAAGCTTCCTATTTAAACCATCCAGTCTGTACCCATGATGCCTGCTGTTGATATCACTTCCTGTGATTGCTTGGAAGCTCCTGTCTCAGTCTGTCTGAATACAGTTCATTGTGCAGCTTATCAATGCACTGTCTCTGAGTGTTTTCCCAAGATTCCTGTGTTTCTACTTCTGGGTTCTGTCTGTCTGTCTGTCTGTCTATACCTTATGTTATTGCTGCTCAGGTCTGCTTATGGTTCCACTTTATGTTTGTTCTTCATACCTGCGTGCTTGGTACAGTGACCCTGGATTCCCTCACCACAGGTAGGGAGGGACATCTAGGAGCCAGGGTCAGGAAAGGCGGCCTGGACCTCTCTATCATCTAGAGTACCTCCAGGACAGGGACACCTCATCCGTCCAGATCAGGGTAAGACCAATTTCTATTCCTGATTTCTATTCCTGCCCCGAGTTCTCACACTTGTCCTGCTGTCTTCCCTGCCGCGTCGTTCCATTTGTCAGGGAGACACAATGGATCCACTAAATCCATAACACGGGTTGGTAGATAGAATTTAGAGTGAAAGAATAGGAGCAGTTTATAAAGTCTAAGGCTTCTTTCACATGGGAGACAGCGATATCGCCTCAAGAAAATTGCTGCAATATCGCAGCTGTGTTCTGTGTGATATCGCTGCATTGGCGCTACAAAATCGCGTGATTTTGTAGCCCTCTTTTGCTGGGATTTTTGGGGAAGCTTGAAATATAAGCCCCACTCTGAAAATAAGCGATAGCTACAGTTAAAAAACAACAACCCAAAACAATTTATAACTCAACAGGCACTGCCTGTTCCGCACACTTCTCCGGCAGTTCCGCAGCTCTTGTCTGTAGTCTTCATCCATTGCTTCTTGGTCAGGGGGTTCAAAAATTCTGCCTTCAGGAAGCACTGGCTCTGATTGATACTCAAGCGCCGCAGCTCAGCCAATCACTGCAGCACTCGATGAACCAATCACAGGCATCGCATTGAATAGCTGTGATTGGTTTATCAAGTGATGCAGTGATTGGTTCTTGAGCACCACGGCTCAGCCAATCAGAGCCAGCGCTTCCTGGAGGCGGAATTTTTTAATTCCCTGCCCAGGAAGTGGTTGCTCAAGACTAAAAAGAAGTGCCGCGGGGCGGAGCCAAGCAAGGCATGTAAGCAGTTGTGTGAGACCAGAGCTCCACAGTAAAATACCTGCCAGACCATCCTGTAACCAGGCTTACCTGGCTAAAACATCAGCCCTAGGACTCTCTGTGTGCCTGGACAGCAGTGGGAAGCGCTGGTACAGCTGACTGCAGAGATGACCCGCAGAAAAGAGAAAGAAGGTAGCGGGGAGACAAGTGGCCGGCACCTCCAAGATGGCGCCGACACGTCTGGAGAGGACTCCACATAGAGACCGGACCCCCCCCCCCCACACACACACACACACACACACACACTGAACTGCACAAAGATACAGTGAGCAAGCTAACTCGGTATACCAGAGGAGGCACGCTGCAGAGAGAAGAGCCAGACAGCTACCAGCAGCCAGATGGGAGCCCTAAACCACGGGTGAGTGCCTCTAAACATGACACAGCATGGGAGCCTGAAGGAGAGGGGGAGGAGAGGCAAGCAAGTGGAGGAAGACTAAGCAAGAAATGTACAGAGGGGACATACATGAATGTAGCAGAGCCCAGAATGCAGCATACCTTTGGAGCTGTGGCCACAGCATCTGGTGCAGCAGAGGTCATAATGCAAAGCACCTCTGGAGCTGTTGATAAAGCTCTCAATGTAGCAGAGCCAACAATGCAGAGCACCTCTGGAGCTGCTGCTAAAGGTTCCAATGTAGCAGAGCCAGCAATGCGAAACACCTGTGGAGCTGCTTCTAAAACCCATAATGTGATAGAACCAGCAATACAGTATTCTCGGAGCTATTACAAAATGTTCCAATACAGTACAGGCACTATATCAGCAATTTGGCACTTTACAAGAACATATGGGGCTGCTTAGACAAGATATGCAGAAAATCTCAGAAAAGATGATGGCGGCGGAAGGCAGAATCAGTGACTTTGAGGATAAAATGCTACCTATGCAACGTGAAGTGAAAGGGAACACGCAGAATATAGCTTTTCTCCTCACCAAAATTGACGTTTTAGAGAACCGCTCCCGCAGAAATAATGTGTGCATCGTCGGACTGCCAGAAAGGATGGAAGCAATAACCCATCTGAATATTTTGAGAAGTGGATACTGGACCTGTTTGGTAGAGACTGCTTCTCGCCAATGTTTGCGATAGAAAGAGCCCATCGAGTCCCTACACGGCCCCCTCCCCCAGGGACCCCCCAAGACCAGTCCTTATGAAACTCTTACACTTCAAAGACCGGGACGCCATACTACACGGTGCCAGAGAGAAGGGCGATATAAGGATCAATGGCTCCAGAATCTCCTTTTTTCCTGATTTCTCGGCAGAAATCCAAAATAAAAGGGGAACTTTCATAGATGTCAAGAAGAGAATGCGTGACCTCCGTATTCCATATGCCATGCTATATCCTGCTAGACTGCGTGTCGTAGCAATGGGAGAAACGCAGTTTTTTGACAACCCAACATCTGCGGCAGTTTGGCTAGAAAGAAACGAAGCTGCAATACGGGATGCCTCGCGATCGCCACGACGCTCTTCAGAGTCCAATAATAGACCTTGACAGAGGAGGAGCTGCATTACAAATGTTGCTTAGCACCTGGGAAAATGATTGGAGCTAAACGTTGATAACACAGGGAATAAAGAATGAAGAAAAGGATATCGGAGGAAACAAGATTTATCTACTGCCTCTATTGTTTGTTTTACAGCTTTTTTTTTTTTCAACCTTAAAATGTTTTACATTCGCAACTGCGAACAAACCGCCATTTTTTGTTGCTTGGTGGACTGACAACCTGATCTGTGCGGGTGAAAACAGATCAAAAAATTTTATGTGGGAAGGGTCTACACCTAGTTACATGTGGGAAATGTTCAAATTTGTTATGTTGTATCTCCCTTGTGCTACCAATAGCTGCTGTGTGGACGTGCTATTTTGCTGGGGGCGGACGCTGAAACTCTGCCGTGCCGCTGGATTCTTGACTGGAGAGAAACCATCTATTCATGCCTATTAGAAGCGAAATGGCTGACACATTTACGGTTACCTCTTGGAACATCAGAGGTATGGGGGATCCGGTCAAGCGTCTAGCGGTGCTCCAGACAATTAAGGAGTACCACCCTGTGATTCTCTGCCTACAAGAGACACACCTTTCTCGAGACATGCTGCCGTCCTTTAAGGTGGGGTGGGTGGGGCATAGCTTCCACTCGGTATATTCTTCTTGTTCTAGAGGAGTTCGTATTCTTGTCCATTGGTCCATACCATTTGTGGTTTTCACGCAGAGGATAGACGCAGAGGGCCGATTTGTTTGCCTCCATTGTAAAATCTTTAATTATGTGTGTTTACTAATTTCAGTGTACCTTCCACCTCCCTATAGCAGTGTGGTAATGCAGCGGATCCTTGGGCTTTGTAGCGGAAACACCAGATGTCCCCGTCTTGATGGTAGGAGACTTTAACTCGGTAATTGACCCCTACTGGGACAGGCAAAGATCGCAGGGGCCACCGGACAGGGGGGGCCTGACACTGCTAGGTTGCCTATTGGAAGAAACACTCCTGCTGGACATATGGCGCACCAAAAATCCAAAAGTTAGAGATTATTCGTGCCACTCCAGTACGTTCCAGACTCTGTCGCGTATTGATCTGGCAATTGGCAACACATTGTTATATGGGAGAATACAATTGATCCGATATCTTCCTAGAGTGCTGTCTGACCACTCCCCATTGCAGGTTGTGGTGCAACACTCTGGAGGTGGTGCGCTCGTGCGTCCTTTATGGAGGTTCAACACATACTGGCTAAATATAATAGGACATCAGGACCTGGGAGAAACGCTGAGAGAATACTTTGAATTAAATACGGGTTCTGCAACCATTGGTGTACAATGGGAAGCGATGAAGGCATATTTTAGAGGTATCCTCCTTCAGCGGGTGACGCAAATGAAGAGAAGACATAGAGAACGAGGGCAAAAGTTGAGAGAACAGTTGACAAATAGTGAAGCTAGATTTGTAGAATCAGGTACAGTGGAGGCGATAGAACAATGGAGGGCAGCCCAGGAGTACCTAACTTTGTACACGCTAGAGACTGCAGCACATAAAAGTAAATTTAAAAAACAGGCCTACTATGAAGAGGGCGAGAAAGCTGGACATATGCCAGTGATGGTCTCTCAGGCACAGAGACATTCTACCTACATTATAGAGCTGCAAAATGAACAAGGTACACTGGAAACAGACTCGGCGGCGATAAGAGAGACGGTGCGGCGAGATGGGAGTTTTCGTCTTCTAAAAATTCATTTCTCGTCCGTATCATTGGGGGCCACAGCCTAGACCATGGGATATAGCCACTGCCCTAGGAGGCGACACTAAGCAAAAAAAGTGTTAGCTCCTCCCCGCTGGCTATATCCCCCCCTGCAGGCACTCAGCTAATTAGTCTTTAGCTTAGTGTCTGCTAGGAGGCAGACGTAGGAAAAGCTATTCGCGGGAATCCGGGGAGTCGGGGCTTTTCCCTGGCTTTACTGGCCTCCCGGGGGAGACGCAGGCAGGGGGTGTCTCCACCACTACTGCGGCGTCTCACCCAGAGAAGAAAAAGGGGCCCGACCATGCAATGCGCATCCGAGTCGGTTACCCGCCAGCCATAGGGCTCCCCCTCCCTGGAGTAGCGCACTGTCTGACGGTGACGCGTAGGGGGCAGCACTGCTGGAGCTGTCGACGTGTGGACAGGCTGTGGCCCCCAGAACAACACCAGAAAATAATCACTCGGGACTCCCTCCTCGCAGCGGCGGCAGCGGCAACAAGACGCAGGTTACCTGGGCATCACAACTCTCGGACGGCAGAGAAGCAGCAGCGGCGGCAGTTTCTCCCTTGGCAGGGATAGAAGCGGAGCGGAGCGGGGCAGGGCAGGGCAGGACGCCGGGGCGCCGGCCGGCAAGCCACTTCCGGGCGCGGCGCTCCGGGGGGCGGAGCGCCGTCGTCACGGCCGGAAGACGTCACTTCCGGGTCACGGGGACGCTTCCCGGCCAGGCCACGCCCCCTCCGAGCGCGGCAAGCTTAAAAAGGGCAGCCAGGAAAAAGAATGGCCGCTCTCTGCAGCACAGCGTGTCAGCTTGCCTACACGCACGCCGGAGCCTGGCACTGTGCAGCTCCCCGAGCCCGCAGCAGCAGCCCTCCTGAGCAGCAGCCCTCCTGAGCAGCAGCCCGCCTGAGCAGCAGCCCGCCTGAGCAGCAGCCCGCCTGAGCAGCAGCCCGCCTGAGGGGCAGCAGCGCTTCTGAGCAGCAGCCGTCCAGCCATCCGGCTCTGCAGTGTCCCTCTGCTGTGGACCTCCTGTCTCGGGCACCAGCAGCAGTGACAACGCCGCAGCAAGTCCCTGCCACAACGCCTGCCGGGTCACCAACGCTACGAGGTCGTGTGTGTGTACCCGCGTCGACTCCTGACAACATTCAAACGTCAGGACCAGAGGCTCCAGCTGGATCGGGGGAACCGCACAAACAGCTGCCAGACCGGGTAAGCCTTGCCCAAGGCGGCACTTTGCGGTGTTCTCCCCTCGCCCTCCCCTCCCCCCCCTGCAGGCATTCCTGTAAACGGTACCCACCAGTTGCAAATTGTGTTGTGTTACCATGTCTGACCCCAGATCAGAGGGTTCCAGCCCGGCCAAGGGGAGGGTGAAGCACTACGCTTGCTCTACATGCAGCGTTAAATTTGCGTACGGTCAAACCGACCCCCGCTGCGCGGGATGCACCACGGCACGCGCTCCCCCAGGGACTCCGGTGCCCCCCGCCGCCCCTGTGGAGCCAGGGCCCGAGCCCCAATGGGCAAGGTCCCTGGCTGCTGCCGTTTCCGGCCTGGCCTCATCCTCTGCGGCAATTTTACGCCGGTTAGAGCTTAGCTCCGACGCGTCCTCCTCGGAATACGCACAAGGGAGGACACGCAAGAGGAGGAGGTCCCGCAGTAGCGAGGACTCCCCCCGGAGGTCACGGCGCACCAGGAGGTCAGGTAGGTCCCCCAGGTCCAGGCGGTCCGGGGACTCTCGCGGCTCCCACGGCTCCAGAGAATCTGTGCATACGTATCATAGATCACGGCACTCGTCGCGATCCCGATATTCTACAAGACAGGCCCGGGCTCACCATGAGTCCCCACGAGCGTCGTGCTCTCGGGCATCCCATGACACGACACAAACGGCAGGTGAGGGCAGTGGGTCGGAAGACTACGACCGCTCTGATGCCTCGTCAATGTCTGAACTAGACGAAGAGCAAGTGTCACGCCTAGCCAGCCTAATGGACAGCCTGGTGATATCCGTAAGGGAAACCCTCCAGGTTACGGAAGAAACAGTAGAAACGGCCCCGTCCACGGTGTCGTTTAGACGACAGAGGAAATCACGACAGGTCTTTCCGGACCACCCGGATTTCTCGGAAGCCCTTAACAAGGAGTGGCAGAACCCGGATAAAAAATTCAGGCAACCCGGGAAGACTTGGGAAATTACTTACCCGTTCCCAGGGGGCTTGAAAAAGAGTTGGGCGGTACCTCCAGTAGTCGACCCACCCGTGTCACGACTAGCTAAGAGCACAGCATTGCCAACAGCCGAAGTAGCGACGCTAGCGAACCCGCAAGACAGGAAGCTGGACACCTTGGCAAAAACAGTGTTTCAAGCCACAGGCACAGCCTTGCAACCGATATTTGCGGCTGCATGGGTCAGTAAGGCGTCCACAGCCTGGGCCAAACAATTACGGAAAGACATCATAGCAGGCGCTCCACCAAGCGAGTTGCTCGAGCTGACAGATAATATCATACAGGCAAATAAGTTTGTATGCACAGCTCAGCTTGACGCAGCCAAATTTGTGGCCCGGGCGTCCGCCGCATCGTTAGCGACAAGGAGAACACTCTGGCTGAAGAGCTGGTCAGCGGATACAGCGTCCAAAATAGCGCTAACGAAATTGCCGTTTGAAGGAGACAGACTATTCGGCCCCAAACTGGATGTCATGATAAAGGACGCCACAGGCGGCAAGAGCACGTCACTACCGCAAATGGCGGCAAGGAAGGAGAAGGCCCCATTAAGAAAGAAGCCGTTCTTTAGGCCCTTTCGGCGCTTTCCATCCCGCCCAGGGGCGGGGCAGTGGTCCCACTCTACGAGAACCCCTGCAGAGTCAAAGAGGGGCCCCTCATTTAAAACAAAACAGCCGTGGCGACCACGACCCGGAACATCGAAAATGGCGGGACCAAAAAACGTGGCATGAGGCACTGCCCCCACCCAGTGTCACCAGGGTGGGGGGCAGACTCTCCCAATTTTGGGAGACATGGGGGAGGCGCGTGAACGACAAGTGGGTACAGGAGATTGTGACATCCGGGTACTCAATCGAATTCACAACCCTCCCACGGAATTTTTTCTGCAAGTCCAGAGTGCCGTCCTCTCCGGAAGGGGTAGCCAACTTACAACAAGCAGTACAGAACCTACTAGCACAAGGGGTTGTGAAACCAGTGCCAGGAGCCCAGGAGAGGCAGGGGTTCTACTCGAACCTTTTCCTAGTACCCAAAAAGGATGGCAGAGTGAGACCGGTCCTGGACTTAAGGAGATTGAATCGATTCGTCAGGACAAAACATTTCCGGATGGAGTCAGTCAAGTCCGTGATAACATCCATGCAGCCGGGGGAATTTCTGTCCTCGATAGATATCAAGGACGCCTACCTTCATATCCCAATCCGGGAAACACATCAGAAATTCCTCCGCTTCGAAACACAGGGAAGGCACTTTCAGTTTATGGCGCTGCCATTCGGCCTGTCTACGTCACCAAGAGTTTTCACGAAGGTACTAGCGGCAGTGATGGCGCTAGTTCATGCGGAAGGTATAGAAGCTATTCCATACCTAGACGACATACTAATAAAAGCACCATCGTTGGACGACAACGTCAGGAGCCTGAACGTCACGATAAAAACCCTACAAGAATTCGGCTGGATAGTGAACCACGAAAAGTCATGCCTAAAACCAACACAACGTTTGCAATTTCTGGGCATGATATTCGACACCAGCCTCCACCGGATCCGGCTACCTCAAGCAAAGGCACACAAGCTCCGGCAGGGCGTCCGGTCCCTAAGGCAGGGGAAACCACTGACCATCAGATACTGCATGGCTATCCTGGGCCAGATGGTGGCAGCATTCGAGGCAATCCCTTTCGCTCAGTTCCGATCAAGGATGTTACAACACCTGATACTGTCACGCTGGGATGGGTCCCGGCTGACCCTGGAACGGCAGATCCAGATAACCCCTCAGGTCCGGGGGTCACTGAAATGGTGGCTGAGACCTGGCAGACTGCAGGCAGGGCGACCGTTGGGCCCCAGGCAATGGACAGTAGTGACGACGGACGCCAGCCTTTCGGGTTGGGGCGGAACACTGAGGGACCAATCGGTTCAGGGAGAGTGGTTACAAAGAGAGGCAAGGCTTCACATAAACATTCTAGAACTGCGAGCTATCTACCGGACGCTCCAACACTTCGGGCCCAGTCTCAAGAGAAAAAGCGTACGCATTCAGACGGACAACACCACAGCGGTGGCCTATATCAACCGGCAAGGTGGGACACGGAGCTCGTCGGTAATGAGCGAGGTGGCAGCCATACTGACATGGGCAGAGAGGCATCTAAGCTCAATATCCGCGGTGTACATCCCCGGAGTAGAAAACTGGATGGCGGATTACCTAAGCCGGGAAAGGATAGATCCCGGCGAATGGGGCCTGCATCCAGAAATTTTTCAGACGATATGCCGGAAATGGGGCACACCAGATGTGGACCTCATGGCGTCACGGTTGAACTGCAAGATACACCCATTTGTGTCCCGAGCCCGGGACCCACAGGCAGCGGCAACCGATGCCCTGACAATTCCGTGGAGGGAGTACAAACTCCTATACGTATTCCCGCCAATCCCGCTCATACCGAGGATCCTGGGAAAAATCAAGCAGGAAGGGCGACCGGCGATATTGGTAGCACCAAATTGGCCAAGAAGGAGCTGGTACGCGGCCATCATGGAGATGCTGTACGACACACCGTGGCACCTTCCGGAGCGAAGAGACCTGCTATCCCAGGGGCCTTTTGTTCACCCGGATTCCAGGTCTCTACATTTGACGGCCTGGCCGTTGAGACCGAGGTATTGAGAAGGAAGGGTTATGCGGAGAATGTCATCCAGACAATGATACGAGCCAGGAAAGCAGCCTCATCAGCAATCTACTATAGAGTCTGGAAGCGCTTCTTCATCTGGTGCGAGGAGAGGCGTTTACAACCAATGCAATTTTCGGTGTCCAGGATTCTTGCATTCCTACAATCAGGCCTTGAAGTAGGATTAAGGGTAGGGTCGCTGAGGGGCCAGGTATCAGCACTAACGGTACTGTTCCAAAGACCAATTGCAAACAGGATGGCAGTACGGACTTTCCTGCAAGGAGTTGCCCATACAACACCCCCGTTTAAGCCTCCGGTCCAAACTTGGGAGCTCAATCTCGTGTTAGACACTATTACGGACCAGCCGTTTGAACCGCTCAAGGAAATCCCGATGCGGTTACTAACCTGGAAGGTGGCATTCCTCGTCGCCATCACATCGATCCGAAGGGTCTCGGAACTAGCGGCACTGTCTATACAAACACCATATATGGCCTTTCACCAGGACAAAGTGGTACTAAGACCATCACCCGAGTTTTTACCAAAAGTAGTCTCTCAGTTTCATATTAATGAGGAAATCGTTTTGCCCTCCTTTTGTCCAAATCCAGTACACAAAAAGGAAAAACTACTACACCACCTGGACGTAGTAAGGGCGCTGAGAACCTATGTGAAGAGAACAAGGGATTTCCGCAAGACCAACTCCCTCTTCGTTATTCCGGAGGGGACTCGAAGGGGCCTAGCAGCTTCAAAAGTCACCCTATCAAAATGGATAAGGTCCCTGATAACGGAAGCATATCGAGCCTCGGGACGCTCGCCACCATTTCGGGTTACGGCCCACTCCACACGGGCGGTGGGGGCCTCCTGGGCAGTCCGTCATGGAGCCTCAGCCCTCCAGGTGTGCAAGGCAGCCACCTGGACGTCCGTGCATACATTTTCGAAATTTTATAGAGTCCATATAGCCGCATCATCCGATGCCGCTCTTGGACGGAAAATCCTGCAGGCGGCAGTCGTTTGACCGCACGTGCAGTGCCCACCCAGTATATGTTTTTTTCGGGACTGCTTGTGAACGTCCCATGGTCTAGGCTGTGGCCCCCAATGATACGGACGAGAAAC
This sequence comes from Eleutherodactylus coqui, assembly GCF_035609145.1. NCBI lineage: Eukaryota > Metazoa > Chordata > Amphibia > Anura > Eleutherodactylidae > Eleutherodactylus > Eleutherodactylus coqui. Next base: position 118,176,656 of record NC_089839.1, on the reverse strand, counting down.
AGATATTTTTGGTATAACTTACCGTAAAATTTCTTTCTCGTCACGTTCATTGGGGGCCACAGCACCCACCCCTTATTATTTAGGCGGTTGCCGGAACTCTCTATTCTTCGGTCATTTTTTTGGTGGCAAAGAATTACACCAGATTTATGTTTGGTATGTATATAACACAATATGTATAAATGTACTCCCACTGGCTACCTACTGCTTGCAGACAGACTAATTAGCTGAGTGCCTGCAGGGGGGGATATAGCCAGCGGGGAGGAGCTAACACTTTTTTTGCTTAGTGTCGCCTCCTAGGGCAGTGGCTATATCCCATGGTCTAGGCTGTGGCCCCCAATGAACGTGACGAGAAAGAAATTTTACGGTAAGTTATACCAAAAATATCTGTTTTCATGGTGCGCACCTGTTTGAGGCCCTGGAGAGCTTTAGGTTCTGCTGCAGTCCCCACAGTCTCCCAACTTTGGCCCTCATGCATAGGGTTTGGAAGGTCAAAGAAATAATAGGGATTAAGAGCTTTACACACTATACTCCTATCTGGGATAACCCAAGGCTGAGAGAGCTGGTGAAGTTGGAGGGCTTTCAGGAATGGAAGGATAGGGGAATCAAGCGTCTGGGTCAGATAGTGTCAGGAACCCATATTAAATCCTTCGAGCAATTGAGAAATGAATGCGGCCTGCCACATTCTCAATTCTTCAAATAATTGCAGCTCTGGCATGCCTTTCAAGCAGAGAGAGGCCTAGAAAATATAGAGATTGAGAGACTTCTGCCAGCAGAGATCGTAGGAGGTACAACTAATACTAAGGGGAAGATATCCTGTGTATATTCCAGTATACAGAGCCAGATAAATCTGCGCTATCCTCTAACGACGAGGAGCAAGTGGGAGGAAGATATTGGCTCTATTGAAGAATCCTTGTGGGCAGAAGTATTACAGATGACTCCCAAACTGTCCTTGAGTGAGTCTCATAGACTATCACAAATATATTTATTGCATAGGTTGTACCGCACTCCAGCGTTTCTATACAATATAGGCGTGAGGGATACCCCCTTGTGTAACAGATGCAAGATCCACACAGCAGACCTTATACACATGATGTGGCGTTGTCCTAAGCTGCAGAGATATTGGACCGAGGTGTGCAGTCTGATCCACGCTGTGTATGAAATTCAACTGGAATTTACACCACTGGTATGTATTTTAGGATATGTGAATGATGTGCCCCTGGAAGAAAATGAAAAGCTAGCAGTAGCTAGGATACTATATCTAGCCAGGAAACTGATAGCACAACATTGCCTAGACGAAGCTCCCCCTGATCTGGCTGAGTTAAGAAAAAAAATCACTCAAATCCTAATGTGGGAAAAAAGCATTTATTATAAAAGAAAAACACCACAAAAATACTACAGTGTTTGGTTCAAATGGCTGCATGCCTTCCGTCTTTTTGAAAATGACCTGACTAGAGGATAAGGTCCAATGAGATAACTATGTCATGGAAATGCTAACCCTTACATTCTAGGTGACGTTGAGCTGTGTGGTCTGTGAAGTGCCCCTCAGTGATTGCGAAAAATCCAAGGAACTTTATACAATGAGCTGAGACACTGCAGGAGAGACTATTGGGTCTTGTTTACTGGGGAAATTTGTTATTGTCTGTGTGTTTGTACTGTTTGTGTACCAAAAGTGTCTTGAGACACAAGAAAAATGTATTCAATAAAAAAGATTTGAATCAGAAAAAGAAGTGCCGCGGAACTGCCGAAGGAGAAGTGCGGTGAAGCGGACAGCGCCTGTTGGTTTTTTTTTTTAAACAATTTTTGAGAATTTTCAATGTATTAAGGAATAAACAATACATCAGTATAAGAAGTTATACAGGCATATCATGGTTGAGTAAATAAAACAATATGTAATCTGACTAGGCTCATTCAAAGGCTCAGTCAAAATCCGGGACATTAAAGCACAATCTTTTCGCTCTTACCAGTTCACCTACATGTATGGCATTTATGGTTTTGGTATGGTTATGTTTGGGGTGGGCACTAAATGCATGCAGTATGGTATTGCCAGATGTAGGTTTTCTGTATATACATATATCAAATTTATGTGTTGTATTATTACCTTTGAGTAGTAAATCCAAAAAGGGTGTCTCCATCTTTTGGGTGGTCATAGTAAAGCTTAAGTTAAGCCCAATGTCATTAATGTATCTTACAAAATTATCCAGGGTATTGTGTTTTTGAAGTACCTTTGATGGATTGCTGTGATGGTCTGTGCGGTGAAGCTACCTCTGGATGTCACAGCCGGGATTTTGAAGCAGGTGTTGCACGGAGTGAGATGGTGAGCATATTCGTTTTCTTTTTGAGTGTTAGACTAGAGTGCTCTATGCTACATAACTAGCTCAAGGTAGTTACTCAGGCTGACAATCAGAGGCCTGGACCATAGGAGTTTTTCATTAGGACTGTTCTAAGTGGAATTACTCCTGAGCAGCCATTACATCATCAGTGGTGATTTTTACCACGGTAGTGACAGCACTTTGGTCACACACATCTTTGTGACCACAGGCACATTTGGGAAAATTGGCAATAGACAGTGGTTACTTTTAATCGCTACTGTCTAGGTGGTACTCCACCCACCCAGTCTATATCCCTAGTAAACTCTCAATATTCCAAAACCGTCCCCATGCTCCATGCACCTGGAACTTACCCGGCTTATCTAGCTGAAACCCTCCTCCCCAAACCTCTTGTCCCACTTCAGGGGAGTAGCATTATTAGACACCCTACTTATATAGTTGGTGCTCTGTTGGGCAGATTGTATATAAATTAATTTATCCGGAACCAATTAAGCATTCCTGATGAACCACACTATCAGTGGGAAAACGCTTTGAATAAAACAATGAGTGTGAATGAAAGCATGAATATGTGAGCATAATAAAATGCAAACTAAGATATCAATCACTTGATTGTGTAAAAAGCAAAAATCAATTGTGAACTTCGATATCAATCAATTGATTGTGTAAAGTGTCACTAGGTATCCTAACCCCCTGACCCTGTACACTCTGTATAAGTGTGATATTTAGTTGGTCTGATTAGATCATTTGTCCCTTTTATCTTGTACATCAGACAAAGGGCTTCAAGTATCCGGGTTCAACCATTGTGGCAGTGATTCTTTGTGTAACACAAGTTGATAGGGAATAGAGATGAGCGAACGTACTCGTCCGAGCTTGATACTCGTTCGAGTATTAGCGTGTTCGAGATGCTCGTTACTCGTAACGAGCACCACGCGATGTTCGGGTTACTTTCACTTTCATCTCTGAGACGTTAGCGCGCTTTTCTGGCCAATTGAAAGACAGGGAAGGCATTACAACTTCCCCCTGCGACGTTCAAGCCCTATACCACCCCCCTGCAGTGAGTGGCTGGCGAGATCAGGTGTCACCCGAGTATAAAAATCGGCCCCTCCCGTGGCTCGCCACAGATGCGTTGTGACACAGCTGAGGGAAAGTGCTATCGTGTTGGAGCTGCTGTAGGGAGAGTGTTAGGAGTTATTGTAGGCTTCAAGAACCCCAACGGTCCTTCTTAGGGCCACATCTAACTGTGTGCAGTACTGTGGAGGCTGCTTTTTGCAGTGTTGCCCTTTTTTTTTTTTTTTTTTGGTATATCGGCCGTGCAGAGCATTACGCCCTGCAGTAATACTCCAGGGACAGAATTGTGGAGGCAGGGACAGAAGACATATATTATTGATTGAATATACGCAGTGGGCCTTTTGTAAAAAATATTGGGTAAAAATCTAATTGGCCTGCCTGTCACTGTGCTCAGTGTTCTGGGTCTCTGCTGGGTGTAGTAGTTCTACAACAAAATCATACGCAGCCAGCTAAGTGTTACAGCAGGCTTGCGCCAAATTATTTCCTGGCTCTGACATCACCGCTCTCTTGCAGTTAATAACAGTGCAACACTCTGCAGTTTTGTGACACACTCCAGGGACAGAAGTGTGGAGGCAGGGACAGAAGACATATATTATTGATTGAATATACGCAGTGGGCCTTTTCTAAAAAATATTGGGCAAAAATCTATTTGGCCTGCCTGTCACTGTGCTCAGTGTTCTGGGTCTCTGCTGGGTGTAGTAGTTCTACAACAAAATCATACGCAGCCAGCTAAGTGTTACAGCAGGCTTGCGCCAAATTATTTCCTGGCGTTCCGTAAACGAAGTCAGCCTCCAACCACAGGCCAATAAGCGGCACATTTAATTACAGCGTTCTGTTTCTGCACTATTGGTAATACACCATGCTGAGGGGTAGGGGTAGGCCTATAGGACGTGGACGCGGGCGAGGACGCGGAGGCCCAAGTCAGGGTGTGGGCACAGGCCGAGCCAGTGCGGTGGCCAGGGGTAGAGGCAGGGCCAGACCGAATAATCCACTAACTGGTTCCCAAAGCGCCCCCTGGCGCCATGCCACCCTGCAGAGGTCAAGGTGCTCTACGGTGTGGCAGTTTTTCACAGAGACGCCTGACGACCGACGAACAGTGGTGTGCAACCTTTGTCGCGCCAAGATCAGCTGGGGAGGCACCACCACCAGCATGCACAGGCATATGATGGCCAAGCACCCCACAAGGTGGGACGATGCCCGTTCACCGCCTCCGGTTTGCACCACTGCCTCTCCCCCTGTGCCCCAACCTGCCACTGAGATCCAACCCCCCTCTGAGGACACAGGCAGTACCGTCTCCTGGCCTGCACCCACACCCTCACCTCCGCTGTCCTCGGCCCCATCCAGCAATGTCTCTCAGCGTAACGTCCAGACGTCGCTAGCGCCACTGTTTGAGCGCAAGCGCAAGTACGACGCCACGCACCCGCACGCTCAAGTGTTAAATGTGCACATTGCAAAATTGAACAGCCTAGAGATGCTGCCGTATAGGCTTGTGGAAAAGGAGGCTTTCAAAAGCATGATGGCGGCGGCGGCCCCGCGCTACTCGGTTCCCAGTCGCCACTACTTTTCCTGATGTGCCGTCCCAGGCCTGCACGACCACGTCTCCTGCAACATTGTACGCGCCCTCACCAACGCGGTTACAGCCAAGGTCCACTTAACAACAGACACGTGGACAAGCACAGGCGGGCAGGGCCACTATATCTCCCTGACGGCACATTGGGTGAATTTAGTGGAGGCTGGGACAGAGTCAGAGCCTGGGACCGCTCACGTCCTACCCACCCCCCGAATTGCGGGCCCCAGCTCGGTGGTGGTATCTGCGGGGGTGTATGCTTCCTCCACTAAACCACCCTCCTCCTCCTCCTATGCAACCTCTGTCTCGCAATCAAGATGTGTCAGCAGCAGCAGCACGTCGCCAGCTGTCGGTGTCACGCGGCGTGGCAGCACAGCGGTGGGCAAGCATCAGCAGGCCGTGCTGAAACTACTCAGCTTAGGAGAGAAGAGGCACACGGCCCACGAACTGCTGCAGGGTCTGACAGAGCAGACCGACCGCTGGCTTGCGCCGCTGAGCCTCCAACCGGGCATGGTCGTGTGTGACAACGGCCGTAACCTGGTGGCGGCTCTGCAGCTCGGCAGCCTCACGCACGTGCCATGCCTGGCCCATGTCTTTAATTTGGTGGTTCAGCGCTTTCTGAAAAGCTACCCACGCTTGTCATACCTGCTCGGAAAGGTGCGCCAGCTCTGCGCACATTTCCGCAAGTCCCACACGCACGCTGCCACCCTGCGGACACTGCAACATCGGTTTAATCTGCCGGTGCACCGACTGCTGTGCGACGTGCCCACACAGTGGAACTCTACGCTCCACATGTTGGCCAGACTCTATGAGCAGCGTAGAGCTATAGTGGAATACCAACTCCAACATGGGCGGCGCAGTGGGAGTCAGCCTCCTCAATTATTTACAGAAGAGTGGGCCTGGTTGGCAGCCATCTGCCAGGCCCTTGGAAACTTTGAGGAGTCTACCCAGATGGTGAGCGGGGATGCTGCAATCATTAGCGTCATCATTCCTCTGCTATGCCTCTTGAGAAGTTCCCTGCAAGGCATAAAGGCAGACGCTTTGGAATCCGAAACGGAGGTGGGGGAAGACAGTATGTCGCTGTATAGTCAGAGCAACCTCATGTCTATATCTCAGCGCGTTGAGGAGGAGGGGGAGGAGCATGAGGAGGAGGGGGAAGAGACAGCTTGGCCCACTGCTGAGGGGACAGATGCTGCTTGCCTGTCATCCTTTCAGCGTGTATGGCCAGAGGAGGAGGAGGAGGAGGAGGGGGAGGAGCATGAGGAGGAGGGGGAAGAGACAGCTTGGCCCACTGCTGAGGGTACAGATGCAGCTTGCCTGTCATCCTTTCAGCGTGTATGGCCAGAGGAGGAGGAGGAGGAGGATCCTGAAAGTGATCTTCCTAGTGAGGACAGCCATGTGTTGCGTACAGGTACCCCGGCACACATGGCTGACTTCATGTTAGGATGCCTTGCTCGTGACCCTCGCGTTACACGCATTCTGGCCACTACGGATTACTGGGTGTACACACTGCTCGACCCACAGTATAAGGAGAGCCTTTCCACTCTCATTCCCGAAGAGGAAAGGGGTTCGAGAATGATGCTATACCACAGGGCGCTGGTGGACAAACTGATGGTAAACTTCCCATCCGACAGCGCTAGTGGCCCGAAGGCGCATTTCCGCGGCCCAGGTAGCAGGGGTGGTGCAGAGATCAGGCAGCATGTACAGCGCAGGCAGGGGAACACTCTCTAAGGCCTTTGACAGCTTTATGGCTCCCCAGCAAGACTGTGTCACCGGTCCCCAGTCAAGGCTGAGTTGGCGGGAGCACTGTAAAAGGATGGTGAGGGAGTACGTAGCCGATCGCACGACCATCCTCGGTGACGTCTCTGCCCCCTACAACTACTGGGTGTTGAAGCTGGACACGTGGCCTGAACTCGCGCTGTATGCCCTGGAGGTACTTGCTTGTCCTGCGGCTAGCGTCTTGTCAGAGAGTGTGTTTAGTGTGGCTGGGGGAATCATCACGGATAAGCGTACCCACCTGTCAACCGACAGTGCCGACAGGCTTACACTCATCAAGATGAACAAAGCCTGGATTTCCCCAGACTTCTCTTCTCCACCAGCGGACAGCAGCGATACATAAACAATACGTAGGCTGCACCCGCGGATGGAAGCATCGTTCTCTATCACCATCCAAAATGGGGACCTTTTTGCTTCATCAATCTGTGTATAATATTCCTCCTCCTCCTCCTGCTCCTCCTCCTGAAACCTGACGTAATCACGCCGAACGTGCAATTTTTCTTAGGCTCACAAGGCTCAGTCATATAATTTTTCTAAACAATTTTTATACGTTTCAATGCTCATTAAAGCATTGAAACTTTCACCTCAACCAATTTTTATTTTAAGTGGGCTGCCTCCAGGCCTAGTTACCAATTAAGCCACATTAACCAAAGCGATTAATAGGTTTCACCTGCCCTCTTGGTTGGGCATGGGCAATTTTTCTCAGGTACATTAGTACTGTTGGTACACCAATTTATGTGGGCTCTCGCCTACAGTGTAATCCAATTAATTTTTTGCCCACCTGCATTACAGCTGACGTAACATCAGCTGTGATGGGCAATGCAATGGGATATTTTTATGTACCGCCGGTGGGTTCCTGGCACCCACCCATGCTGTCGGTCCACAGGGAGTTGTAAATGCATCTGTGTCCACTTCTAAAGAACCCCAGTTTGACTGGGGCATGCAGTGTGGGCCGAAGCCCACCTGCATTAAACATGACATTATTACCTCAGCTGTGATGGGCAATGCAATGGGATATATTTATGTACCGCCGGTGGCTTCCTGGTACCCACCCATGCTGTGGGTCCACAGGGAGTTGTAAATGCATCTGTGTCCACTTCTAAAGAACCCTAGTCTGACTGGGGCATGCAGTGTGGGCCGAAGCCCACCTGCATTAAACATGACATTATTACCTCAGCTGTGATGGGCAATGCAATGGGATATATTTATGTACCGCCGGTGGCTTCCTGGCACCCACCCATGCTGTGGGTCCACAGGGAGTTGTAAATGCATCTGTGTCCACTTCTAAAGAAACCCAGTCTGACTGGGGCATGCCGTGTGGGCCGAAGCCCACCTGCTTTTCATCTGACGTTAGCTCTGCTGTCCAGGGCACTGCAATGGGATACATTAATGTACAGCCGGTGGGTTCCAGGGAGCCACCCATGCTGTGGGTGCACACGGAATTCCCATTGTGGAGTTGTACCTGCCTGTGACTATTTATAAAAAAAACGCGGTCTGACTGGGGCATGCAGACACCTTGACAGAATGTATAGTGTGTGGCACATAGGTTCCCCATTGCTATGCCCACGTGTGCAGCTCCTGATGGCGGTGGCACAGGATTATATTTCTCATTGCTTCTGTACAGCATTGTGAGCTATCGCCCCACCCCTTTTAAAGGCGGTCGCTGCCTAGCCGTGCCAACCCTCTGCAGTGTGTACCTGCGGTTCCTCCTCATGGCAGACGCACTTATAAATAGACATGAGGGTGGCGTGGCATGAGGGCAGCTGAAGGCTGGGCAGGGACAGTTTGGTGTGCGCTGTGGACACTGGGTCGTGGGGGGGGTGGTTGGTCAGCATGTAACCCAGGAGAAGTGGCAGCGGAGTGTCATGCAGGCAGTGATTGTGCTTTGTTGGAGGTAGTGTGGTGCTTAGCTAAGGTATCCATTGCTAATGAGGGCTTTTCAGAAGTAAAAGTTGTTGTGGCTTAATAGTGGGACCTGTGAACTTGAGATGCAGCCCAACATGTTGCCCCTTGCCTGCCCTATCCGTTGCTGTGTCGTTCCCATCACTTTCTTGAATTGCCCAGATTTTCACAAATGAAAACCTTAGCGAGCATCGGCGATATACAAAAATGCTCGAGTCGCCCATTGACTTCAATGGGGTTCGTTACTCGAAACGAACCCTCGAGCATCGCGAAAATTTCGTCCCGAGTAATGAGCACCCGAGCATTTTGGTGCTCGCTCATCTCTAATAGGGAACAATACTATCCCTTCAACATACTCCTATAATCAATCTGCCAACAAACCCGCACAGGGTGTCAGGGTGGCTCTTAGACGTATATGTACGTAGTGTGTGCCTAATTGTCACTGTAGTTTGGTAACTGTGACGTTGTCTTATGTGTCGTGCCCTAGTTTTTAAATTAATATCAATAAATATAATTTTAGATTGAGTTGTCTATTCTGTGAAGGGAAGGATTTCTAAATAGGGTTTAAGCTCTCTTCTTTTTGTGAGCGTCGAAGGGATAAAGTCGTGGCCTGGAAAGTAAACTTTAGGGTGGAACAGGCATCCTTAGTGCAATAGAAGTGCATTTTAATACTATATCTCTTGGTGGACCTCCTAACTTGCGAGCTCGCAATGTCCTGGGGACTCTGTCCATCTCCAACTGCTCAACGGGAATTTTAGGGCATAATTCTTGAAATAGTGCCGTTGTGATGGACTGGAGGTCTTGGATAGATTCGGGGAGGCCACGTATTCACAGATTGTCTCTACAAGATCTGTTTTCAGCATCCTCCAGTTTGTCATGCAGAGTCAGGATTTCATAGAATGGTAGAGTTGGAAGGGACCTCCAGGGTCATCTGGTCCAACCCCCTGGTCAGTGCAGGATTCACTAAATCATCCTAGACAGATATTTGTCAAGCTTTTGTTTGAACACTTCCATTGAAGGAGAACTCACCACCTCCCGTGGTAACCTGTTCCACTCATTTATCTCCCTCACTGTCAGAAAGATTTTTTGTAATACAGTAGAACCTCAACTAATGTCCTTAATCTGTCCGGAAGCAATGGACTTTAGTAGAAATCAATGTTAGTTGAGGACATTATTTCAATAGGAATTAATGTAAATCCAATTAATTGGTTCTGGACGTTTCAAAAAACACACCAAACTTCATTTAATACAAAATAACTCTGGTCTTTAATACCAAAAACAATAACAATACTGAATGAATATAAAACTGTAAAGAATAAATTAACATTTAACAGGTTTTTGGACATTTAGCATACAGTGCTTTGACATAGGACTGCAAGACCTCATAAGTAGTATGTATTACTGTGTTATCTGTGCTTTGACATAGGACTGCAGTATTTATTTGCAAACGTTTCTTTACTGTACAGTACTTACATTTTGCAGTACAGTGAGGATTCAGGAGGCAGGCAGCGTTCAGCCGGCACTTTGGGGATTCAGCTGCTGTACTGTGTCAGGAGGCAGGCATAATGAAAACAAAGATCTGGTACCGTGTTAGCCAGTAGAGCAAAATGTGATTGTTCTCAGCAAGAGAAACGACGTAATCTTGTAGATATGATACCTTTTAATGGCTAACAAAAATACATGATGTAATAATAGCGAGCTTTCGTACCAACGCAGGGTACTTCTTCCGGCTTAAATGGATTGGATCTGAAGAGGCATGCATATTTATACACACTTATAACATACATACTTATGACAAGGCACAGATATGGATGTGATTGGTTCGCACTTAAAAGGAATTCTGCAAACCAGAAAACAAACTTTTTTTGTCTAGGCACTGATAGCGGAGTGAAAGTTTTATGGTCTCTAAATTACTGTTGGAGGGGGGGGGGGAAAGGTCAACAGGCTTGAATTGTTATAAGAGATACACAAACATTTTTAGCTAAATACTGATAAGGGAGTGAAAGTTTATGGTCCCTGAATTACTGTTGATGGGGGTCTTATCTGTGCAATCAAGTCTCACACTTCCCATTCACGCATAAATCCTGGGGAATAATTTAACCCAGTATTCAGCGTGTCAAAGGTTGTTATCAATTTATACTCCCAAATTCTTCTGTGGTTTTGTGACTTGAAACCACCCTTCAATATCAAAACTCTCATATCTCCTATGTCATGTCCATGGCTAGAGAAGTGTTCGGCCACAGGTAATTCTCTTCTTCTGTGTTCAATCGTGTGGCGATGAGATCTCATCCTGGCTTTCAGTTTCTGTCCTGTTTCTCCAACATAAAGACCCCCAACAGGACATTTACTGCACATGATCAGGTACACAACATTGGACGAGGAACATGTGAATGTCCCCTGGATCTTATAGTCCTGCTGTGTGTTGGGGATCCGTATCCTGTCCGCAGTCAGTACACGTGAGCAGGTCTTACAGCTCCTTACATTACAGGGATAAGTTCCTTTTTGTGTGTCAGAGGGTAATGCACTCCTGATTATAAAGTTCCTCAAGTTAGGAGGTTGCCTGTAACACAGAAGCGGAGGGTCCGGGAATATGGTTTTCAGACGGTCATCCTTGTGCAGGGTATGGTGGAGTTTTCTTGCGGTTTTCCTTAGTACCTCTAGTTGCGGATTGTAGGTCACTACTAGAGGCACACGATTGTTTCTTTCCTTCTCCTTGTATTGGAGTAGTTGACTTCTGGGTATCCTGGTGGCTCTGGTGATTTGGTCATCAATTGAGGTGGGATGGTAGCCCTGATTTATAAATGTTCTTTTAAGATGGTACAAATGTTCCTCTCTGTCTGTTGGGTTGGAGCAGATCCGGTTGTATCTGATGGCCTGGCTGTAGACAATGGACTTTTTGATGTGTTTAGGATGGAAACTGTCCCATCTGAGGTATGTGGGCCGATCAATCGGTTTTCGGTACAGGGATGTCTGTATTGAGTTATTTGAAATCTTTATGGTGGTGTCCAAAAAGTTGATTTCTGTATGCGAGTAGTTTAATGTCAGGTTTATGGTGGGGTGGAATGCATTGAATCTTTCATGGAATTTTATTAATTCTTGTTCGGTGTTGGTCCAGATGATCATGATGTCATCAATGTAGCGGAAGTAGGCCAATGGTTTGCTGGGGCAAGAGGCCAGAAAGTCACTCTCCAGTTTTGCCATAAAAAGGTTGGCATATTGCGGTGCCATTTTACTGCCCATGGCAGTCCCTGTGAGTTGCAGGAATTTCTCTTTGCCAAAGGAGAAATAATTGTGTGTGAGAATGAATCTTGTGAGTTGTAGCACTGCATCAGAGGCGACCCCATTGGCCTCAAGGTGCGCCTGGCAGGCAGTCAGTCCATCCTCATGTGGGATGTTGGAATATAAGGATTCCACATCCATAGTGGCCAGGATGGTGCCATTGGGGAGGGGACCTACGGTTGACAGTTTGTTCAGTAGGTCCGTGGTGTCTTGCAGGTAGCTGGTTGTGTTTCTCACCAGTGGTTTGAGGATGCCTTCCACCCATCCTGAGATTCCTTCAGTGAGGGTTCCCACACCTGAGATAATCGGTCTTCCTGGGTTGCCAGCTTTGTGTAGTTTTGGAAGCATGTAGAATGTCCCCACCTTGGGGTTCTCCGGTATCAAGTCCAGAAGTTTTGTGGAGCCCACAGACAGGCTTCTAATGACCCTTCTCAATTCCCTCACATATTTCTGAGTCGGGTCTTGATTCAGTTTAGTGTAGTATCTGGTGTCCGTCAGCTGTCTGTTTGCTTCCTTTTTGTAGTCCGATGTGTTCATGAGGACTATAGCACCACCCTTATCTGCAGGCTTAATTGTGATTTCCTTGTTGCTCTTAAGTGCATAGATGGCCCTTCTTTCCTGCATATTGATATTAAATGTTTCACTTCCATGCTTGTCCAGTATAGTGGATTGCACTGCATGCCTAAAGGAGTCTATGTATTTGTCCAAAGTGCGACTCCGGCCAGGAGGGGGCGTCCAATCAGACTTCTTTTTGGCCCCAAGTTTATCCTGTGTTTGTGTGCTTGAAAGGCCTGTGTCCTCTTTATCATGAAAGAATTCTTTCAGTCTTAGTCTTCTGAAATATTCCTCCATGTCACTACAAAGTTCTGTTTTGTCAAGTGTTTTAGTGGGACAGAATGAAAGTCCCCTGGAGAGGACACTGAGCTCCACCTTACTGGGGTTGTGAGATGACAGATTGATAACACAGCTGACTTTACCTTTGTCCGTGTCCCGTTGGGGGTTCTGTTCCCTCCTGCCAGACTCGGGGTGCTCCTGATCCGTGTTTGGGCACAGACCTGCTCTGAGTCGAAGTCTCTGGAGTTTCTTTTCCTTGTTCTGAATAAGGCAGCATCGTAGTGTTGTATAAAAGTGTTGCATTTCCAGGTTCACATCCTCTGTAAGTGTATTTCTTAAAGTTTGTATGTCCACAAGGGCCCTATTCTTGTTGCTGTAGAAGACGAGGATAAGGTGATTCCGCAGTCTCTCAGAAGTCCTGTAGCAAAGACGTTGTGGCAGGCAGACACAGCAACGTTCAGCCGACACTGTGGAGAGGAGGGGGGAAAGTAGGCGCGTGCTGATGCAGGAGAAGCAGGAAGTGACCGGCCTCATCTGCGCGCCGGCTTACTGAGCGATGATCGGGGTCATGGAGCGGTCGGTGCCCTTATCTGAGGAATGCAACTTTATTTGAGGGACTGCTGCTGCCCTGACAAATCGACTGAGCAATGCTACTCAAGGGTTTACTGTATTTAATTTCTGTCTCCTCCCTTTCAGTTTCATCCCATTGCTTCAAGTCTTTCCTTGTGCAAATAAGAATAGGGCTGATCCTTCTGCACTATGACAGACCTTCAGATATTTGTAGACAGCTATTAAGTCTTCTCTCGGCCTTCTTTTTTGCAAGCTAAACATTACCAGATCCTTTAACCTTTCCTCATAGGACATGATTTGCAGACCGCTCACCATCTTGGTAACCCTTTTCTGAACTTGCTCCAGTTTGCCTATGTCTTTTTTAAAGTGGGGTGCCCAGATGTAGACACAGTATTCCAGATGAGGAAGAGCAGAGGGGGAAAACTACCTCACGTGTTCTGGACTCTATGCTTCTCTAAATACATCCCAGAATTGTGTTTGCCTTTTTGGCTGCTGCATCACATTGTTGACTTCTGTTCAGTCTATGATTTCTTCATGCAGCTGCTCCATTTCTTTTTTGTGAGACTCAAGGACCGTTGTTGCATTATCCAGTCGGTCTTTGAGCGTTGCTGTTCGGGATCCGAGGTCTCGAATTTCTTTAGTGAGCTTGTAGTTATATAATCTGAATATTGTGAAAGCTCTTTTTTCAGAATTAATTGGATTTAGGGTAAGAGTGAGTCAGAGAGGGAGGTAGTCGCCGCTTCCAGCTCATGAGGATATATAGAAGTGGAGTTCTGGGATGGAATGGGGAGTCCGATTGATGAACAGGAAGACTCATCTGAGGAGATCAATGTTGGTGACAATTTTGATGAACGTTTTGTTGCTGAATGAGACGGGTTACTTTTCCCCCAACTTTGGTTGGGTAGGTCGCATGATGCCAGTGGGATGCTCGAAGAGATAGGGGATGGGGGGGTTAACGCAGAATTAGGGGTCTTTTTTATGCAGCTAAGGCTTATTTTAGGGACAAACAGTGGGACTTCCTACTGTAAAAGTTGCATCGCACTGCACGAAAACCGCGATTTAGTGTGATGCGATGCAACACAAAGGAAGGCTCCATAGGGAAACATGGGCTACAAAACATCGCAAATTGTGGCTGCTGAGATTTTTCTCACAATGTAGCAGCCAACAAAGCATTGCTAATGTGAACGAACAGAAATATTTGATTTTTCTCCTATTTATATTTTTTTGTCCAGCACAGACCTTGGTCTGTATACAGACTGGCATCACCAACTTGACAACTGCCCTTTTTCTCCTGTGGAAACCGCACCAGAAACGCATCGTTTCCAGGGAAGAAAGCAGCGGTGTCACCGTGACAAAAAGCTGCTTTTCTGATGCTCCACCACCTCGCTCTGGTCCGGCAAACTGCAATTTTAGGCTGCATTCACATGAACGTATATCGACTCAGTTTTTCCCGGCGTCATCCTGACGGCAGACATGGAGGTTGCACCTTGACCTTGTAGGGACAGGAAGCAAGAGACTTCAAAAGGCTCCTCCTGCCTCCCATTCACCAGTGCTTCCTGTCCCTACAGGGACATGCAAGAGGTGCTCCCTCCAGGGAGCTACAGGATAACACCGGGATTGGCGGTCCATGGGGCCGCTTCCCCTCTCACCTTCTTCCAAAAGGAATCTGCTGACAGCGGGGCTGACGGTCCACAGGGCTGCTTCCCCGCTCACCTCCCCTCCGGAGAGTCGGCGCGGTCCGGGAGCACGGCGGGCCACGGGTCTGACCGCCCAGGGATCACCACCACAGCGCATCGGAGTGGCGGACCAGAGGTCCCTGAGTCCACTCCTGCATCGTACACGGGGCTTCTGTGCAGCGTTTTCCAGCCGGGGAGAGCGGCAGGCCATAGGCTCAGATGCCTCTCTCCTCCAGGCATGCCGGCGCGGCCGCGCGCAACGTCGGGGGGCGGAGCCAATGATGCGGCGTGACGTGGTGACGTCAGACGCCGTCAGCTGACCCGGACAGCGGAAGATTTAAAAATGGAGACCCCCCCGGCAAGCTTCCACTGACAGCATACCTTCAGAGAAGGATTTATCTGTCTGCCTGATCCTGACTACACTTCTGGCAAGTATGACTACAAAGGAATCAGAGATGGAAGCCCTGCAAACCGTAAGTGTGACTTGCTGCAGGAATGTTATGCCCAGGGATTTAGCATTGTGTGGGGGTTTTCCCTTATGTGCATGCATGTGTCTTTTGCAGGACAGGAAATCCACCCGGTCTAAGCAGGACCTTAGGAAAAAGTACAAGAAATGCGCCCTGTGCCTCAAAAAATTAGATGAGGCGTACAAAGAACCGCTATGCCAGGACTGTACTTCCAAGATCCTTACGGATGAACAGGCCGCATTTAGGGATGATATTAGATCCCTAGTCAGGGAGGAGGTCCGGGCATCGATCTCCAGTCTCCCCCCAGCCCAGCGGGAAAGAAGGGCCACTAAAAGAGCGAGCCACATACGGCTGTCGAGCTCGGACTCTGAGCAATCCCTGGGCGACCTGTCAGACGGCGAACTCTTGGACCGTCCCTCTGACACCAAGGATGAGAATAAGAAGTATTATTTCTCATCCGGGGACCTGGATGACCTGATCAGAGCCGTCAGGGATACAATGAAGCTAGAGGATGTGGTCGAGCCGAGGTCCGTACAAGACGACATGTTCGGCGGGCTCAGGCCAAGGAATCGCATCGTGTTCCCAGTCAATGATACTTTGAAAAAAGTAATCATGCATGAATGGGCTAGTGCGGACAGACATCTCTACTTGTCCCGCGAGTACAAAGAAAGACTCCGCTTCGCGGAGGAAGATGTGCGTGTCTACGACGTCCCAGTCCTGCCAGAACATCATAAATACCTGAGGTTTGCTATCAGAATAGGGGGTCGGGTATGCCATTTTCAGTTTCAGTGCCTACCCTTTGGCATCTCTACAGCACCCCGAATATTCTCTAAAATAGTGGCAGAGATGGTGGCGCATCTCCATGTAGCAGGTATAAATATCATCCCGTACCTGGACGACTTCCTGGTGATCGCCTCCTCATCCAAGATCCTCAGAGACAATACTAGCAGAGTCATCTCTCTGTTTCAGAGATTGGGGTGGATAGTCAACTTCCCCAAGTCTAGTCTTCTCCCCGAGACATCGAAAACCTTCCTGGGGGTGCAGATAGACTCAGTATCACAGACCTTGTCTTTGCCTCCACTCAGACAGGAAAGTCTTAGATTGGCAGCACAGGAGGGCAGCCAGAAAAAGCAAATGGCAATTAGGGACGCAATGAGGCTCCTGGGCCTCATGACCTCCTGCATTGGCATTATCCCTTGGGCCCAGGCGCACTCCAGAACACTACAGAGAGCCATCCTGGGTAACTGGGATAGGACACCCATCTCTCTGGATAGGAGGATGCCCATGTCATCATCTGTCTTAAGGTCTCTCCGCTGGTGGTGGTCAACCGACACTCTAGAAGCTGAGTCCCCATGGGTGGCAGAACCCTTCATCTCTGTAGTAACCGATGCGAGCCAGTCTGGCTGGGGAGCGCAAGTGGGGCAGCGCCTGCTCCAGGGCGAGTGGGGACCGACGCTGCGTGCCCAGACATCGAATTTCAGAGAACTTTAGGGCCATCTGGGAAGCGCTTCACAGATCCCAGGATATCCTAAAGAAGAGACACATAAAAGTCTTCTCTGATAATGTGACCGCCGTTTCACTTATTCGCCACCAGGGGGCACCAGAAACGTTCATCTGCTGAAACTAACAGCCCGGATCTTCAGATGGGCCGAGACCACAGTACAATCCCTGACAGCGGTCCACCTCAAAGGGTCCCAGAACCAGACAGCCGACTTCCTCAGTCGAAGACGCCTGGACCCCGGAGAATGGTCGCTGAATCAAGAGGAGTTCCTTCTTATTACAGAAACCTGGGGCAGTCCACAGGTGGACCTGTTCGCGACCAGAAAAAACTCAAAATGCCCCGCCTTTTTTTCCCTAGATCCGAGGGACAGGGCCGAGGGGTTAGACGCCTTTTCCCAGAGTTGGGATTTCAGTCTGGCATACGCCTTTCCCCCCATACCCCTGATCCCGAGAGTTCTTCAGAAGGTCCAGCAGAGCAACATCACGCTGATCCTAATCGCTCCACACTGGGAAAAAAGGGCATGGTTTCCGGTACTCCTAAAACTCGCCATCATGGAACCAATCCGCCTTCCATCCAGGAAGGATCTTCTAACGCAGGGCCCAGTTCTGTGCCCCAACTTAGAGAGACTGAACCTTGCGGTCTGGATATTGAGGAACAGACACTACTAAGACAAGGTCTGTCCTCTAGGGTCATCGCGACGTTACGCCAGTCCCGAAAACCCGTGACCTCAGCTATCTATAATAAAATCTGGAAAAATTTCTCCTCCTGGAGGGGGTTGGAAGTCTCCAATCTTGACACTTCAGTGGCAGAGATTTTGGATTTCCTCCAGGAGGGTCTAGACAAAAACTTGAGACCGGGAACCCTGAAAGTGCAGGTATCAGCACTCTCGGCCATTCTAGATCAGCCCCTAGCGGATCATAGACTAATCCGCAGGTTTATGAAAGGGGCAGAGAGAATGAGGCCAGTTAGCCGCAGTATGGGCCCCCCATGGGACCTAAACTTAGTCATGGGACCTAAACTATGTCATGTTATATGAGAGTTTTGATATTGAAGGGTGGTTTCAAGTCACAAAACCACAGAAGAATTTGGGAATATAAATTGATAACAACCTTTGACACGCTGAATACTGGGTTAAATTATTCCCCAGGATTTATGCGTGAATGGGAAGTGTGAGACTTGATTGCACAGATAAGACCCCCATCAACAGTAATTCAGGGACCATAAACTTTCACTCCCTTATCAGTGCTTAGCTAAAAATGTTTGTGTATCTCTTGTAGAAAGTCAAGCCTGATGACCTCCCCCCCTCCAACAGTAATTTAGGGACCATAAAACTTTCACTCCGCTATCAGTGCCTAGACAAAAAAAGTTTGTTTGCTGTTGCAGAATTCCTTTTAAGTGCGAACCAATCACATCCATATCTGTGCCTTGTCATAAGTATGTATGTTATAAGTGTGTATAAATATCCATGCCTCTTCAGATCCAATCCATAAGCCTGAAGAAGAACCCTGCGTTGGTACGAAAGCTCGCTATTATTACATCATGTATTTTTGTTAGCCATTAAAAGGTATCATATCTACAAGATTACGTCGTTTCTCTTACTGAGAACAATCACATTTTGCTCTACTGGCTAACACGGTACCAGATCTTTGTTTTCAGTAATTTAGAAGACACTGGTGAATAGGAGGCAGGAGGAGCCTTTTGAAGTCTCTTGCTTCCTGTCCCTACAAGGTCAAGGTGCAACCTCCATGTCTGCCGTCAGGATGACTCGGAAAAAAAGAATTTTCGGTAAGAAATTCACTCCCTTTCACGCCGAGCCGATATACGTCGTCCTAATCTGCAGGGGGGGGGGGGAGGATGGAAGATCCAGGAGCAGGAACTGAGCTCCCGCCCCCTCTCTGCCTCCTCTTCACCCCTCTGCACTATTTGCAATGGGGAGAGGTGGGGCGGGGCTAATTCTCGGAACTTAGCCCCGCCCCTGTCCCGCCTCTCCCCATTGCAAATAGTGCAGAGGGGTGGAGAGGAGGCGGGAGCTCAGTTCCTGCTCCTGGCTCATCCATCCTCCCCCCGCCCCCCCCCCATGCAGATGGGGACAACGTATATTGGCTCGGCGTGAAAACCGAGCCGATATACGTTCGTGTGAATGCAGCCTTAAGGCAGCATTTTTTTCCCTGTGACATATAGGGCTATTTTTCTGATATCTTTTTACTATTAGTGTTAAAAAAAAGTTTTGGTTTTGTTAGGGATAAAAAGCTAAAAAAATAAATTAAAAACAATGAAAATTTTTTACATTTATAGAAGTTTTTTCTTTTTTTTTTAAAGTATATTAATGCCATTATAAAAGTATAGGAATGGGTTTTGATAGAAAATTTGTATAGTCTTGGATTGCAAGGCGGATATGGTGACAATTTAATTGGCGTTGGCAATGAGTCATTTTCATTTTTTATATATATATTTTTATTTTATTTTGATTTTTTTTTTAACTTATTTTTGTAACAATTTTTTTAACATCTATGTTCTCCATGATGTTATAGAAAACATATAGCAATAAGTGCTGTTTATAATTGTATTTTTACCCACTTAGCTTGATTATGCTGCAAGAAATAATTTCCTGGTTTGTTTTTTGTTATATTTCCTCTGCCTCCTTTCCTTCCCTTCAACACCTGAAAGAGTTGGGCATTTGATTGCAAGGTTACTTGCTAAGCACATCATCTTCTTGTATATAACTATGACTAATATGACTTTTTGCACCTACAATGCTAAAGGCTTTAATGTCCCAGATAAAAGGAGCCAAATTTTATATCAATCATTTATATAAAAAAAGGATTGTGGTGGCCTTATTTCAGGAGATACACTTTAAGGGCTCATTTACACCAGCGCTGTGTGCGCACAGTATGGCCACGTGCAAAGATCGCGTGAATGGGTTAATTCCAGTTACTTGAATTAGCCCGTTCACACAATCAGGTGTGTGCTTTCCAGCTCCCATTGGAGTCTATTGAAAGCATGTACCAAAGATAGGACAGGTCCTATCTTTGCACGCACCATGGAGCTTGGATGTGACCTTGCCATCACATATCCTATCTTTGTTAGATGTGGGAATTTAGCGCACCTAACATTCTTTCATGTGAACGCTTCTATAGGAAACAATTGGTTCCTATATATGCGCTTTCTGTGTTTGTATATACTGCAGGTCCACAGTGCTCGTGTAAACGAGCCCTAAGGCTAACCACAGTCCCAGGTGCACCTCTAATTATTACACTTCTTGGTCCCTTAGTCCTTTCTCTCCACAAAAGCCTGTGGGTTGTCCATAGGTCATTCCAACATCAAATCATAGCCACAAAGGTGGACCTAGCAGGTAGGTTTTTGTTTATGAAAATATCTATATTTAATTATGTACTGACTCCAGAAGTCTTCATCCGAGGCCACCTCAAACACATCTCAGAAAACTAGTCTAGAAGAAGTGTTTGACAAGTTCCGTTCATTTTATGAAAAGCTGTATAATATAAAAGAAGCAACGACAATGGGCGAACCCTGAAGTGAAGTGGAGGAACTATTGAGGCATATCTAGATGAATATGTTCCTGGCCTGATAGGTTTGGTAGAAGCACAGTCCATAGACTCAGATGTCTCGACTACAAAAGTTTAAAATTAGTCAAATACCCAGGTCCGGACGGTTTCTCCCTGAGATTTTACAGAATGTTTTGTTTAAGCTCCTTTAATGCGATTGCAAGTGGATGCCCTTTTCCTCCACAGGCACTTTAGGCCCACATAGCAGTTATCCCTAAGCCGGGTTAGGATGCCTTGATCTACTGTAACTTTTAGCCCATATCGCTCATTAGGATCGATATTAAATTATTCTCTAAAATGATAGCAAGTGTTTACAACCTCTTATTCCAGGACTAATCCACAGGGAATAGGTTGGCTTTGTTCCATGAAGAGAGGCCAGATATAACACCATTAAATCATTCTCGTTTATTTCCCAGGCTCATGGCTCTGGAGTCCCTCTTTGGCTTCTGGCGGTAGACGCAGAGAAGACATTCTATACAGTTTACTGGAAGTTTATAAAAACGACCCTTAACCCTTTCCAATCCAATTTGTGTCCTGGTTTTCCTAGGGGGTTACTCTTTTTCTGTCGTTATACAATGGCGCTATATGCTGGCTAAAGCCAGTGCTGCATGAGGTGACACGTTGGATAGGCTCCGATAGCAGAGAGGCTGGCAATATACAGTAAGAGAACCCCGATGGACGTCTTCCAACATCAGAGCTGTACAGCCTTAAATCATAATGTCTTCAGAGGTCAGACAGTGGATTGGAAAGGGTTAAGAAAATTGGCTTGGGCCCATATATGAGAGAATGGATTATGGCACTATATATTTGGCTCAAGTATGAGTTAATGGTGCCCTATCAGACTCATTTCATTGGACTCCATCTTACACAAGTGCAGGAGCTGGAACTTAGCCGATCCTGCATGTTAGCCCCCTGGGTGTTGAGGTCACAAGTTGGTGACTGTTGGACCCATAAACCGCTGTCCGATCTGTGACAAATTGGTCTTAGCGGTAGTATGTTCATGACAATTTGGTTGCAGCGGTAGGATATTTAAAGCGTTGTTTGGGTTAACTAATTATTCCTCGCAATAAAAGCTAGCAGTTCCCTTGTAAGGATAACTACAGATTTACAAGGATTAACTCAGTGCTCAGTAATCCCAAATGGTCTCACCTCCCCATCTTCTTGTTTTTCCATTCCATCTTTTGTTTGGCAAGCGACTGTGGAGATGGCAGCTACTTATCACATGGCGAAGGATTAGCTGAACACCCACTGTATAGAGAGAGGTCTGAATAGGAAAAGGAATATGAAAGAACCGCTGAACGAGTTGTCGGTAAAGCTTGATGCGCAGTGCGAACTCTGCAGATCGAGAGTGAGGAACTAATGCCACCCCTGTGGAGCAGGCATAAGCTAGCCAAAAGCAGTGGTATGGGCAGAATGCAAGAGAAAGAGCTTACGAGTTTGGTCAGAAGGTGTGGGTCCTAGTCCCAGCGCCCCAAACCAAGCTTCAAGCTGCATGGGAAAGCCCATACCTGCTTTACCAGTGGCTCAACGCTGTAAATTATGTTGTTACGACTGATCACTGTCGAAGGAAGCAGGAGGGCTTCAGTCAAAGGGTCATCATGAATGGAAGACATGTGCCTTGCCGGTGTGCAGCCTGCCTGAGGAGGGTGAGGCAGCAGAGATGGGTTTGGTAATCTGGGGCATCCACCTACCATGCCCATTCTAAAAGGAGATGTGATATGATACTGATTAAACATCACCCAGCTTCCTGTGTCAACCTGCCACCATTCTGGTCTAGGGAAAATTGGGTTGAACTCCTCAATATTTATTTCTCCTTCGTCACATCTGCAGCTGAGGTCTTCGATGTAACGTTTGTTTCTGGGTCCAGCAAGGAAGCCCTTTGTTGTGATTTTAATGAAGTTACCAAGTGACAAGGGGGTGTTGATACTGTATTTATCAAAGGAGAAATTTATAATGGCGATTATGGCTCATTCGAAGGTCCCAGCCCAACACCAGATATATTTCCGGGAACTGTGAGGGTACTGCAGACCCGATGCAATTACTCTTGTTGCTGTGCGACCGCCACCCCAGAATTACATATATTTATTTTAACAAACAAAATTAGCAGTTTTGCAAATTGCAAGAGTTAAGTTATTACATGCTCTCCCAATTGCATAGAACACCGGAGAAGTTACATAAAATATAGGACCAGGTTTCTGCCTTGGCTGGTGATGCTATAGCACTAAAGGTAATATAATTTATATATGGTGGA
The DNA here is from genome assembly GCF_035609145.1 of Eleutherodactylus coqui. NCBI lineage: Eukaryota > Metazoa > Chordata > Amphibia > Anura > Eleutherodactylidae > Eleutherodactylus > Eleutherodactylus coqui. Next base: position 118,153,875 of record NC_089839.1, on the reverse strand, counting down.
AGTGTCCTCCAGTTTCTGCTCTTTGGATAGATATGGTTGCTTTATATAGTCAAACCCCGAAGGCAGCCTATTGTCTATGTTTGATGGGTCTATTTCTAATAGTAAGAAAGGCCTGTTCCACTTCTTTGTACAAGTCAAATCATTCCTAAATTGTGGCAGTCCACTACTGCGCCTTCAGGATGATGTGGGTGGAGGCCATGAATACGCTTATGTGTTACAAAGAGATGAGAGCAGAGGAGGAAAAAATCTATTCAAGTATCTTTACCACATGGTGGCCTTGGTTAGGAATTCGGGAGTCCCAGAGGTGCAAGAATTGGTTGTCTAGGGGTTTGATTTGATCATAATGTTGGTCTAAATGATATCTCAAGAGATTTTTAGTGGCATTGCAGTAATTGCCCATCCCTTTCTTCCTTCCCATTTTACATATTATATTTACTTGGTTTTCTATATAATAATTCACAAAGTTCTTGATATCTGCAATTATACATTGACCAGATTGGATATGACATGACATTTTATTGTACATGGGAAGATGGAATGATACCTCTGCAGTGCCATCTCATAGAATGGTAGAGTTGGAAGGGACCTTCAAGGTTATCGGTTCCAACCACCTGCTTAGTGCAGGATTCTTTTTTAAAGTGGGGTGCCTAGAACTGGACACAGTATTCCAGATGAGGTCTAACTAAGGAAGTTTAGAGGGGAATAATTACCTCACGTGATCTAGACTCTATGCTTCTCATAATACATCCTAGAATTGTGTTTGTCTTTTTGGCTGCTGCATTACATTGTTGACTCACGTTCAATCTATGATCTATTAGTATACCCAAGTCTTTTTCACATGTGCTGCTGCTTAGCCCAATTCCTCCCATTCTGTATGTGCTTTTTTCAATTTTCTTGCCCAGATGTAGGACTTTGCATTTCTGCTTGTTAAATACAATTGTTAGTCGCCGCCCACTGTTTAAGCTTTTCTAGATCTTTTTGAATATGCTCTCTCTCTTCCCTAGTGTTAGCTATCCCTGCTAGCTTTGTGTCGTTGGCAAATTTGATCAGTTTCCCATCAATTACCTCTTCTAGATCATTTATAAAAATGCTGAACAACACTGGGCCTAGGACAGAGCCTTGTGGTACCCCACTTCATACATTCTTTCACTTGGATGTGCAGCCATTTATGACCACTCTTTGAGTATGATCACTTAGCCAGTTGTGAATCCACCTAGCAGTTGCCTTGTCAATCCCATATTTGGTCATTTTTTTCAATAAGTATGATATGAGATACTTTGTCAAATGCTTTACTAAAGTCAAGATATACTATATCTACTGCATTTCCCTGATCAACCCAGTAGGTGATTCTGTTATAGAAGGAAATTAGATTAGTCTGGCATGATTTGTTTATTACAAACCCATGCTGGCTCTAGTTAATTACTCTATTTTTATCCAAGTACTTGCATACATGCTGTTTAAGAGTTTGTTCTTTCCCGCTATAGAAATCAGGCTCACAGGCCTGTAGTTTCCCAGATCCAACTTCTTCCCTTTTTTGAAGATAGGGACAACATTTGCCTTTTACCAATCTTCTGGGACTTCTCTCGTTCTCCAGGAATTTCAAAGATTATGGTAAGTGGTTCAGCAATTATCTGCGCTGCTTCCATTAGTATCCTAGGATGTACTTCATCTGGACCTTGAGACTTGAATTCATTTAAATTAGCTAAGTGTTCCCTCACCATCTCTCTGCTTACAGATAGCCTGCATTCTTATATTCCCCCAATAGCACAGGGAAGATCAGTTGATGGTACATCTACTTTCTGAGAGAAAACAGATACAAAATAGGAATTTAAAAGTTCAGCCTTCTCAATATCATTCTTAACCAATTCACCATGCATCCAATAGCATCTTTGACATATCCCTAAAATACTTTATTGCTTTTGGACTCTGTTGCAAGCTTTCAATTAATTATTAGCTTTAGCTTTTCTGACACTTGCCTGCCCTACAGTTTCTGCAGCCCACATTATATTCATCTTTAGATATTCCATTTGATAAACATATCTTTCTTCATTTTTAACATGTGTGCAAGTTCTGTGTTTATCCATCCTGGTCTCCTTAAGTGCTTTCCATTCTTCCTTCTTTTAGGGATTGTTAACGATTATGCTTTGAGAATCTCATTTCGCAATATTTCCCAACCTTCTTGGGCATTTCAGTCCTTAAGAACATCCAGCTATTAGATTCTTCCTACCCTCTTTCTGAGTTCATTGAAAACTGCCTTTCTGAAATCCAACCTTGAAGTCTGAGTTTTCTCAGGTCTTCCTCCACTTTTTATCCAAAATTCAAGGATAGCATGATCACTGCCTCCTAAGGTCCTAGACAACCCTTACTTCAACCATTTCCTCCGTCCAAGATAGCAGATCCCCTTGTTTTCTCTTCGATCTTTTGGAAGATAAAGCTGTCAGCAAGAGCGGATAAGAATTCGTTGGATTCATTACTTTTACCTGAGAGATTCCCAACAAATGTTGCTCCAATTCTCCTTGTTTGTTTCCCATGCTCTGTGCATTTGTGTAAAACTAGTTTGTGATCGGTGTCTGTTGCTTCTCTACTTTACTACTGAATTTTTTGTCTTTGCTCTTTTTCCACTTCTAATAGCAAGGTTCTTAAATGTATTAATTAGCTGTATAATTTTACCTGGCCTTTCCCTTCCCATATTGTTTGTTTAAAGCTCTCCTTATGAGTGAAGCAAGGCGCCGACCAAATATATGCTTACCTGTTTTTGTAAGGTGCAACCCATCTCTAGCAAGCAGTCCATCTTATAGTTAATTCACTTCATGGTCTAGAAACCCAAATAATAGCGGACGGCACCATGGACATAGGCAGTTATTCACCTCTAGAATCCTGTTCCATCTTCTCATTCCATGGCCATCCACTAGAAGGATAGATGAGAAGACCACCTGTACTTATTCTTTCACCTTCTTTCCGAGGTCTTCAAAATCTCTGCAGATAGTTGCAAGGTCCTTTTTTGCAGTGTCATTTGTCCCTACATTTATTAGTAGGAATGGGTGGTGTTCTGTAAGACTGAAGAATCGTGACAGTGTGCACCTGGAAGACAGCACAACTCTCGTGAGGTGTCAGGTCTGCAGACAATGGCCTGTTCCTCTCAATAGGCAATCCCCCACAACCACCAGTCTCCTTTTCTTCTTCACAACAGCACTTTTTTCTCCATTAAAGAGACCCTAACTGGGCTAAGGTAGTTAAGATTTGCATAGGAAATAGAACATGGTGCAAAGACTTTGGTGGATATGATATAGATGTTGAAGAAATAGAAGAGACTGGACGTTTGGGTGATTGAGCTGAGGATGTGTTCATAGACCCAAGCAGAATAATGTGTTAAACACTTGTGATCCGTCTAAATATTATGGAACAATCCCTAACACCACAGATGACTCTTAGTGTGTCTTTTATGACACCCTACTTCTCATTTTATAGTAGACGCTTTTATCTATGAGAAGCAGTTTAATATACCTAAGGGCTTATTCAGATGTGCATATATCCGCCGTGTTTTCACGCCTGGCCAATATACGCTGTCCCTCACTGCAGGGGAAGGAGGCAGGACGGGAGCAGTGCACTGAGTTCCTACCCCCTCTCCACCCCTTGCCACTATTTGCAATGGGAGGGGGCATGATGGAATGTAGGTCTGCCCCGTCCCGCCCCTCCCATTGCAAACAGTGGTGAGAGGCGGAGAGGGGGCGGAAGCTCAGTGCACTGCTCCCGTCATGTCCCGCCTCCTCCCCTTGCAGAGAGGGACAGCGTATATCGGCCGGGCGTGAAAACCCTGCCGATATACGAACGTCTGAATAAGGCCTAAGGGTGTCTATGCAGTGTGTGGAAATAAGTCTTACAGATGGATGCCTAAAAGGTGCAGGAGGAACATATACATTAGCAAGGCAGAAACCAGAATGTGATCTAAAATGGACAGGCTTGTACTTCACAATGTAGGTTCATCTTGAAGCAGATCTTGACATAGACAGGGAGAGGGCAGGTACTCTTTTTAGCCCAAGAAAAGTCAAGATCATATGCTTCAGAGATGACAAAAAGGGAAATAATGAAATTAATGATTTTTGATGAGCTTTACTCTACATTCTAGTTGAACTTTGTTCATCTTGAGTGAGATAACATTTCTAAGTAAAGAGTGTTGTACTTGGCTTCTGTCTTAAACATATAGAAAATTCTATATAGGAGGAGTTCTTATAACCCTATGGTCACAAATCTTTCCATCTCTCTGTCTATGCCAATTATGCAGGTAAAGGTCTCTTCTATGTGAAGATTGGATTGCAATCACAACAACTGCTGGTGTAGTTGGGTGAATACATCATTTTCTAAGCTTATATTATTCCCCTTGACTCATTTTCCTACTGGCAACTGTTCTAGAGTCTTGCTGTGGTGCACACATGTGGCAATTGTGTAGGGAAATTTTAATGGGTTAATTAAGTCATGTTTCAATTGGGCTTTATTTCAGTTATTGATATTTAGGAGTCCAGTGTCATGGTTTGAGGTTGCGGCATCATTTTGGTAATTTTTATATGTCCACATATAACCAATCAGGTTTACAATCTTGTCTTCAGAAATGCTTTTTGAAGCCACAATTATACCAGATGTAATGAGCAGAATAGGATTACTTATACTGTGACTCATTTATTTTGCAAACTGACAAAAACATTTGGAAGCTCAAATCACAAAGTATTATTTTGGGCCAAGCATATCTTCTGGTTTAACCCACTGGTCAAACTGCTCTGATGTAAGAATTCCAAGTTTTATGGCAGTTTCTTTTAATGTACCACCTTCTTTATGGGCGGTTTTGGCAATTTTAGCGGCTTTATCGTAACCTGTAATAACAAAAACAAAGTTAATTTGCAAATGTTAATTCTCAGATGTATTTGTTAACTGTATTAAGTACAAGTGCTTTTGTTTTCCTCATTAATTGTTGATGCATTTTTTTCCGCCTGTACAGGATTAAATAATATGATGCACTAATGCGGCCATAAAATATTTCAAGCACTCTGCAGATGGATTCACAATGCAACCGTTAGGGATTAAAAATTCTCCCCTTCTTAAATAACATAGCTTTTAAACTAGGAAAATAAGCGATAGTAGCATCATGATATGTGCAAATGCCAATTCCACTAAAAGGGAATTTGCCATCTTTTAAAAGGTGGCTAAAATACCTATATTAACCTACCGTATATACCGGCGTATAAGACGACTTTTGAACCCCGAAAAATCTGCTCTGCAGTCGGGGGTCGTCTTATGCGCCGGTAATACAAAAAAAAAAAAAGTGTAAAAAAAAAAAAATTTTATTACTCACCTCCCACGGCGTTCTGTCGCGCTCCGGCAGGATGTCGCTCGCTCCGGCAGGCTGTCGCTGGCTCCTCGTCCCCGCCGCAGCATAGCTTTCTGAATGCGGGGCTTGAAATCCCCGCTTCCAGAAAGCTAATACACATGCCGGCAGCCATGACAGCATTGAATGGCTGTGATTGGCTAAAGCACACGTGGCTTCAGCCAATCACACTATTCAATGACATCATTGAATGGCTGTGATTGGCTGAAGGCGCACGTGTTAGCAATCACACCCATTCAATGATGTCATTGAATAGTGTGATTGGCTGAAGCCACGTGTGCTTTAGCCAATCACAGCCATTCAATGATGTCATGGCTGCCGGCGTGTGTATTAGCTTTCTGGAAGCGGGGATTTCAAGCCCCACATTCAGAAAGCTATGCTGCGGCGGGGACGAGGAGCGAGCGACAGCCTGCCGCAGCGAGCGACATCCTGCCGGAGCGCGACAGAACGCCGTGGGAGGTGAGTAATAAAATTTTTTTTTTTTCTCCACTGAATACCGGCGTATAAGGTGACAGTTGGGGGGTCGTCTTATACGCCCCGTCGCCTTATACGCCGGTATATACGGTATGTTAAGATTCATGTTCACTTTTATAGTGTTTTCCCCCCTTTTTATACAGATTAAAAGACACACTGCATTGTTAGTATCGTATCCATGTCTGATTTTTCCGATGTGATACTTTAACCCATGACAAACATCTGAGCATAAACTTGAATACTCATCCATGGATTGTTATGCAGATCCAAGCGCCATTTTTTCCCCCGCAACTCTAATTTTAAAATGCACACCATATTAACTACCAAAGCATTCTATAAAGTGCTAGAAATACAGATTTCTCCGTGTAATCCACAATGAAATTATACAGTGGAAATTGAGCCTTAAAAGGGGTTGTCCCACATCTATCTGTTTTGCTGCATGATACAGACAGCTCAGTACATTATGCAGTGGCCGAACCTGGTACTACAGTCAGAATCCCATTTACTTCAATATGACTCAGCCTGCAGTACCAACCCCAGTCACTGCACAATGTATGGAGCTGCCTGTTTCCTGCAGCAAAACAGCTGGAAGTGGGACAACTGCTTTTTAAGTTTGCTAGAAATATACTAAGTTAGGTGAATCTGTTGAAGTTCTTATATGTACAAGGGCAACCTAGCAGTCCTCATTGCACACGTTGAAAGGAAAGAACACCACTTTGCCCTTTGTTCTTCCAGGAGCCAAGCCTATTCCCTACTCCCTAATGAATAGTGTGCATGCTCATCTAAAGACCTAGCTAAAAGTAGGGGGAGATAGTAAGCCTATTGTAAGCTTTAAGATACCTTTTCATGGTTTTGAAATTATATAAATTTGATTAGAAGCGAACCTTGAAATCCAAGAAACTCCATCCCTTACCTATATGTGGATTCAGTGCTGTTACAAGCATTAAAGATTCATTCATCAGTTTGTTGATTCTTTCAGTATTTGCCTCAATTCCAACAACACAATTATCAGTAAATGAAACTGAAGCGTCTCCAAGTAGCCTGATGGAGTTTAGAATATTTTTTATCTGTTTGGGGGGGGGAAAAAAAAAGCACAAACTTTATTTATTCTAGATTACTAGATGATATACCGGGCTTCGCCAGAGTTAATTTGATACAGGTGTTTGCGTGTTGTTTGCATGGAAACTTTTATCAAGTCGTGGTTACTTTACAAGAACCGAGGAATAAAATATGTATACACATAGAGGAGCGTTAGATTCTCCTCAGACTGCATGTACCGATGTTCCTCTGTAGAATGTGCCACCCCTCCCACTCTCCTCACTTTTTACCTTTGAAGGTAACACCCCTTTTTATTCAAATTTCCCCCTAGAATGGAGGTTGCAGCCCCTTCTTAGCCTTAAAGGCATGCTTCATGCTTGCAGTTCATAGCCGTTTTTCTTCTGCTCGGTAAATGCACACAGAGTTGACTTAGATTCTTTTTAGTATATACACACAGGGGTGCGTTAGATTCTCCTCAGTATATACACGTAGAGGTGAGGTAGATTCTTCTCAGTATACAAATTATTTCCTTAGGCTTTAAGGTTTCTGAGAAAAGACCTCATGTATCTCGGATTTTTTTATGCTTAGAATTGATTATTGAAGTTTACTTTACTTATTTAAGATGCAAACAATGGTTGTGCCAAATTTTAAGTTTGTATGACACCGGGAAGTTACATAACATAGGTGTGCACTTACTTTTGCAATTAGCACTGAATAATCAAGTTGTGACCCCTGTAATTTTGCTATTTAGGACTCAAAGAATGGTTGTGCCAAATTTTACGTTTGCAAGACACCGGGAAGTTAGAGAATTGGTGGCGAGTGTGTGAGGGCTTTCACACAATATATATTACTTACACACACGCACGCACGCACACGTAATTATTAGGAAATTATAGTACCAGTGTACTTTGCTACATGCACATCACACACACAGCTGTGGTACATGGGCGTGTGGCAGACACACACAGCTGTGTTACATGCCATGTGCCCGACAGACACAGCTCTGCTACATGACATGCCCGTCAGTGCCACAGTACATGCACATGTCACAAACTCAGCTCTGCTACATGACATAGGCATCACAGACACAGCTTTGGTACATGAAATGTGCCTGACAGACATGACATGCGCATGTTACAAACTCAGCTGTACTACATAAAATGTGCGTCACAAACACAGCTCTGCTATATGACCTACATCCAAGCTAACCATACACATTACACGCACAGCACATTAGACAAACAGCCACTCGCAGCTCTACTACATTTAGGGCGCATGTCCACAGGCGGGTTTGAATTCCAGGTTCCGAGTGGGGCATCCGCGCGGATGATCCGGAGTTCAAGCCGCCCATAGACAATCATGGGTGCCCGCAGCTAAATTTAAGCATGTGAGTTTGTTTTCCAGACCTTCTGGTCTGGAAAACGAATATTTTTGGTATAACTTATTGTAAAATCTCTTTCTCGTCACGTTCATTGGGGGACACAGCCAGACCTTTGGATATAGCCACTGCCACTAGGAGGCGACACTAAGCAAAAGTGTTAGCTCCTCCCACCAGGCTATATCACCCCTGCAGGCACTCAGCTAATTAGTTTGTAAGCAAGCAGTAGGAACAGCCAGTGGGAGTACACCAAAAAGTTTTTTACACTTTAACGTAAACCAAGGAAAGACATACCAGTCTTCTGGATATATATCTCGTCATCTGTGACCCGAGACCAAAGGGCTCGGCCCTGCTATAAAGAGATTAATCCTTGGGAGGGTGCTGTGTCCCCCAATGAACGTGACGAGAAAGAGATTTTACGGTAAGTTATACCAAAAATATTCGTTTCTCGTCCGTATCATTGGGGGACCCAGCCAGACCATGGGACGTACAAAAGCAGTCCTGGAAATAAAAGGGTGGGAATTCCCAGGAAAAAAAAGGGCCCCAGCAGTCAGGGGACTGCCGCCTGTAGAACCCTTCTACCAGGGCAGCGTCCGCTGATGCATATGTATGGACCCTATAGAATTTTGCAAATGTATGCAGGGATGCCAAAGTGGCTGCCTTACATACCTGTAATGCTGAGGCTCCATGCTGAACTGCCCAGGAAGCCCCTACCGCCCTTGTAGAGTTGGCCGTTATCCGGAATGGTAGTGACCTCCCCTTGGCTCGATAAGCCTCTGTCACTAGCGACCGAATCCCCCTCGAGATGGTCACTTTCGAGGCCACAGAACCCTTACGCGGCCCCTCCGGGATTACGATAATAAATTCTCGAGGATGTCGGCTTCCTGGCTTGGCCCATAGTTCGGATAACTGCTTCCGAGAATCCCCCTTTTTTAGTATCGTGGTCTCAACGGCCAGGCCGTCAAACAAAACGACTTTGGATTCGGGTGGAAGATTGGTCCTTGTGATAGTAGGTCCTCCCGTTCTGGGAGTGGCCACGGAGCGTCGGCCAACATTTCGATTGTCTGGATACCATGCTCGCCTTGGCCAATCCGGAGCCACCAGGATTGCTGGTCCTCCTTCCCTCTTGATCTTCTTTAATATCCTCGGAATGAGTGGAAGAGGAGGAAACACGTATGGTAGTCTGAACCCTGCCCACGAGACCAGTAGGGCGTCCAATGCTATCACCTGAGGATCTTTTGAGCGTGCCACAAAGGGGAGAACCCTGTAATTTAGTCTGGAAGCCATCATATCCACGTGCGGGGTGCCCCAGCGCTGACATATTGCTTGAAAGACCTCCGGATGCAGCTGCCACTCGCCGGGGTCCACTGTCTTTCAACTGAGAAAATCTGCTACCCAGTTTTCTACCCCCAGGATGTGAACTGCCGATATGGACTGTAGATGTTTCTCCGCCTAGCTGAGTATGCCGGATACCTCCGTCATTGTTCTCGCACTTCTTGTGCCCCCCCCCCCTGCCGGTTGACGTATGCCACTGCCGTGGCATTGTCAGTCTGGACTTTCACATCCTTTCTGTTGAGCCGTGGATGGAAATACTGCAGTGCTCGCCGGATGGCTCGCAGCTCCAGGACGTTTATCGGTAGCCTTGCCTCTTCTTGTGACCACCTCCCCTGGGTGTCCCTCCAAAGTTCTGCCCCAGCCGTGACAACTGGCGTCCGTGGTCAGTATCCTCCACTGTCCTGGAAACAGTGACCGACCCCCTTGGATTCTCCTGAGACTCATCCACCATCTCAGGGCAAGGCGAACTTTTGGTGTTATGGAGATTCTCTGGTCTAACGTCCACTGCGACCTGTTCCAGTGTGCCAGAATGAAATGCTGGAACTCCCTGGAATGAAACTGTGCGAATGGTATGGCCTCGAAGGAGGCTACCATCATGCCCAGTACTCTCATGCAATACCTGATGGTCGTTTGCCTCCCCTGAAGTAGCGGGCGCACCTTGTTGACCAGTGTTACTGCTTTCGCTTGCGGCAGGCGAATCTGGTGCTTCTTGGTATTGAACACCATCCCCAGAAATTCCAACTGTTGGGTTGGTACTAGACAGGATTTCTCGTGGTTTATGACCCAACCGAATTCCTCCAAAGTCTGAAGCGTGATTCTCAGGCTCTCTAGATTGCCTTCCTGGTCTGGAGCCTTCCTTGGTATGTCGTCCAGGTAAGGGATGGCTATCACCCCCCTTGTATGGAGTAGTGCCATTACCGCTGCCAGCACCTTTGTAAAGACTCTCGGGGATGTCAAGAGCCCGAACAGCAGTGCTACAAATTGGTAATGGCTCCCCTGGACCTCGAAGCGTAAAAACTGCTGGTGAGAGTCGCGAATTGGAATATGCAGGTACGCATCCCTGATATCCACTGACGCCAGGAACTCCCCCGGTTCCATAGACGCTATTACCAACTTGAGGGACTCCATCCTGAAATGTCTTGCTTTGACGTAATGATTTAACCTTCCTAGGTCGAGGAACGGTCTGACCCTGCCATCCTTCTTGGGAACTATGAAGAGATTCGAATAAAAACCCCTTCCGTGCTGACACACCGGCACCACTACTCCCTGCGCAAATAGTTGTTTTATTGCCTGGCGCAGCTGTGTTGCCTTTCCTGGGCCCTTCGGTATCCTGGATCTGACAAAATGCTCCCGTGGAAATGTTGCAAATTCGGTGGCGTACCCTCGTGAGATGACCTCCTGTACCCAGGCGTCGGTCACCCGGGCTAACCATACATTCTGGAACCATAAGAGCCTGCCCCCCACCCTGTGAATAGCGGGTGGGGAAAGACCCTCAAACTGATACTCCTGTCCTTGCACCCCTAGGTGCCTTGGAGCGAGCTCGCCAGGCTGGCCTGGTCTTAAAGGAAGGATTCTTCCTCTGCTCTGCTGGGGCCCTTTTTGACTATGTCCTGTTGTGGGCCGGGATGTAACCTGCCGAAAGGAACGAAAAAAGGATTCCTTCCTAGGTGGCGCCTTTCTTTCGCCCGTAGCATCCTTAAATTAGATCGTCGAGTTTTGGGCCAAGTAATCTCTTGTCTGACAGTGATGACACGACGGACACTTCCTCCTCCTCCAGACCGCTACTAACCCCCGAAAAACCGTGCGGAGGCTGATCTTGGTCTGCTTGAGATGTTGAGGCGCATGAGGCCCGTGAGGGATCCGATCTAACCGATCTCCCTGTATGCAGATACTGCTTAGAAGCTTCCCTGGACCTATGATACGTCCGGAATGCTTCCCTGGAACCAAGAGGAGCGTGAAAAGACTCTCTAGAGTGTTGCGACCTAGAAGATCTGGACGACCTTCTGTACTAACGAGACCTGTGAGAAACCCCTTCAGAGCTGCGGGATCTCCGCCTCTTGTGCGACCTTCCCCGCGAACGCTCCGGGGAAGACACCTTCGAATCGGATTCTAAGCGGCGCAATATCGCTGCCGACGAGCTTGCTAGTCCTGACACCGCTGCGGCCAGGGATCTAGCCCATTCAGGCTCGATTACCTGCTCTACAGGGGTGGCAGGGGGCACCGGGGTCCCTGGAGCTGAACGCACTGGGTTACAGGCTACACAGCGGGGTTCCGCCGGACCGCTTGGGAACTTAGCGTTGCATAATGTGCACGCATAGTATTTTGCCCTCCCCAGAGCCTGACTGGAACCCTCTGGTCTAGGGTCAGACATGACGCAATCCACACACCTCTAGATAACCGCAAGGGAGGGGTGGGAATAGGGGTAGGGTGTCTCCGTGTACTGCTGAGAGCGAGTACCCGCAGGGGGGGAAAAGACACAGGGGAGAGCTGCCTTGGCAGGGCTTACCAAGTCCTGCGGTTGTCCTGGCCCAGCTGCTTCTGGGTCCGGGCGGCCTTCTCTGTGGTAAAAACGCTGGAAGCTGTCGCCGCAGGTGACCGACCGTCGCCGCTGACCGGAGCTTGCTGACTGTAGAACAAACCGCACTGCCAGGAGGTACTTGTGGTTTGGAGACAAAACACCTACCGCAGTAAGTGCCAATGGCAAGAAGTGGAGCTGCTCACTAGCAAGTAGTTCCTTGCAAGAGCTACGGGGAGCGGCAATCTTCTTTCCTGGCCGCCTCCCTGAAAGTCCCGTGTGGCCGGGGTGGGCGTGGCCTGCCCCGGAAGTCTGGACGCGTCACCGGAAGTGCTAGGCGCACCACACTGATGCGTCCCCGCGGCCGGCGCCCCAGCTCACTCTGCAGCCTGCTCCTTGTCCCACAGCCGTGATCCACCACCCGCGGCCGCAGCAGTCACCCGCAACCATACTTTTCTGTGGGCGAGCATCCACCCCCTCCCAGCCCGGTAAGCACCGAGCCCCCCTTGTTCAGCAGTCTCTGGATAGGGAGGGGGGAAGGGCATAAACCCATATGCACTGAGCTAGGCAGAGGAGAGAGGAGGAGTGAATGCACCTGAACTCCTTTGCCCAGGACCTTCCAAGGTGGTGGGGGTCCTCTGAAGGGGTTCCTGGCAGCCGACCGCAGACTTGGAGGGAGGCTTGAAGTTCTGTTCCCTTCTCCCGGATACGCTCCCTTCTCTCTATCTGCGTTCCAGCAGTGTTCCCCCCCCCCCCCCCCCTGCGCTCGCCGTCCGAGAGGGGCGCTGCTCCAGAGGGGGGAACCCTATTGCTGGCGGGCAACGACGCCAATGCACATAGGCAGGGTCGTGCCATCTTTTCTTCGCTGGGTAGGGCGCCGCAGAGTGGCGGAGACACCATCTGCCTGCGCTCTCCCCAGGAGGACAGGTAAGCCACGGAAAAGCCCCGACTCCCCGTATTCCCGCTATGTCCTCCTGGACCTGACCCGTCTGCCTCCTTGCAGACACTAAGCTAAAAACTAATTAGCTGCGTGCCAGCAGAGGTGATATAACCTGGTGGGAGAAGCTAACACTTTTGCTTAGTGTCGCCTCCTAGTGGCAGTGGCTATATCCCATGGTCTGGCTGGGTCCCCCAATGATACGGACGGGAAACAAATCGCAGCATGCTCCGTTTTGAGCCGGATCCCACAGGGATGGCTTCCATTGAAGTCAAGGGAAGCCGTGCGATCTGTGGCACACCCGGAACGGTCACTCCGGGTATTGCGGGGTCCATGGAAAAGCAGGAGGTTTAAAAATAAATAAATAAATAAATAAAAAATCTCCCCTGCACATGTGTGGGGTAAAGAATGGGGGTTTGTCGGCTGACAGGCCTGCCCACATGCACGGAGGAGACAACGGACGAACCGCACACATCCGGACTGGTTAATAATGTCCACATGCCGCGGGCAGGGTGGGATCCTACTGCGAGGCTCCTGCCCATGGAATCCGACCCGCCCGTGGACATGAGGCCTTATGCTGACTGCACACATGACACATACAGCTCCTGGAATACAGTGATGAGCCCCTGGTCATGTGATCCATGACTCCACCCACACGTGATCACATGACAGTGACATCACCATAGGTCCTGGTACTTTGTCAGCTTATCCAGTATACAGTACTACCAAACTCCAGAATGGCTCCTCCCACAGCAGTGACATCACCACAGGTCCTTCAGCCCGCCGGATCTCTGTGGTGACGGTAGGTTAGTGTCTCCTGTTAGGACTGCTGAGGAGTGTCTGACTTAACAGAGGCTTAGTTGCATTCTCAGTGTGTTAGGACCTGCCATAACGGCGCCAGGGGGCGGAGCTATGACGTTGCCAGGGAGGAGGCGCATGAGAATCACTCACATACTTAGACATGTGGTCGTTAGTTTGATTTTATGTGTAAAGTAACAATACTTTAACATGAAAGTCTAACATTATCTAAATCTATTCATGCTACATAGATAAAACATTAAGAATGGTTTGAACATTACTCGAATTTATCAAGAATTGCAGTTCTTATAGAATGAGGTAATCACTAGAGATGAGCGAGTATACTCGCTAAAGGCAATTGCTCGAGCGAGCATTGCCTTTAGCGAGTACCTGCCCGCTCGAGACTGAAGGTTCGGATGCCGGTGCAGGGGAGCGGTGAGTAGTGGCAGTCAGCAGGAGGGAGCGGGGGGGGGGGGGGGGGGGGGGGAGAGGGCACCCGAACCTTCAGTCTCGAGCGGGCAGGTACTCGCTAAAGGCAATGCTCGCTCGAGCAATTGCCTTTAGCGAGTATACTCGCTTATCTCTAGTAATCACTTTTGTTTTTAAGAATAACCTGTAAAACAATACTGCTCATACTTCTCGTGGGTCGACTTCCACAATATTCTGCCTAACAAATCAGAATAGTAGAACACATCAATGCTTTGAGGTTTCCTTCAGATAAAGAAACCGCCAGCATTAAACATGTTTTTGGATTTTTTTTCTTAAGGATTTTTTTCCGGCCATACAAAAATATTCATGGGAGAATTCCATAAAAGAAAAAAAAATTTTTTTTAAAAGGCAGCCTAAAAGCATGCTGTGATTTGAAAGAAACACTATGCACCCAATAAAAAACTGCAGCAGGAGAGATAGAACGCCAAAATATCCTTCTGCCATTTTTCTGGCATATATAGTAATTAGGTAGTACAAAACAAATTTGAATTGGTCTATGTAGTACCTTGTTGCTTGAAAGGCCATCAGGACAGAGCTCCTTAGCAAAGAGTAAGTCGTATTAGAAGCTCACCTCCACCAGGAATGTATGGACATGTAGAACGCACAATATGATCCTGAAGAGATTCAGGATATATTTCAAGAATCCATAAAAATCCACCACACTACAGGGCAAGTCAGAAGTCTACATACAGGTCTTTTGTAGGTCCACAGAAGCAATGCTGCTGCCAAAGGAGGAAAGGCTTGATGCGATACGGCTGGCAGGGTCAGGGGTCAATATGTCATGTGGCCCAGACATTTGACACATGCCACGCATGTGTTGCAAAACTTATTCAAAAGTTCAATAAATATATATGCAAACTGTATGGAGACTTTTTACTAACTCTATATAGACTCAGCTTCTGCATTTCAGGCAGGCATGCTGCCATTCATGGAGTACAAACCCTATGACCATTTCTGTCAGTCCCATAGAGTTAAAGGGGTTGTCCCGCGCCGAAACGGGTTTTTTTTTTTTTTTCCAACAGCCCCCCCCCCCCGTTCGGCGCGAGACAAACCCGATGCAGGGACTTAAAAAAAAAAAACCCGCACAGCGCTTACCTGAATCCCCGCGCTCCGGTGACTTCTTACTTACCGGTTGAAGATGGCCGCCGGGATCTTCTCCCTCGGTGGACCGCAGCTCTTCTGTGCGGTCCATTGCCGATTCCAGCCTCCTGATTGGCTGGAATCGGCACGTGACGGGGCGGAGCTACACGGAGCCGCTCTCCGGCACGAGCGGCCCCATTCAGAAAAGAAGAAGACCGGGACTGCGCAAGCGCGTCTAATCCGGCGATTAGACGCTGAAAATTAGACGGCACCATGGAGACGAGGACGCCAGCAACGGAACAGGTAAGTGAAAAATTTCTGATAACTTCTGTATGGCTCATAATTAATGCACAATGTATATTACAAAGTGCATTAATATGGCCATACAGAAGTGTATAGACCCACTTGCTTTCGCGGGACAACCCCTTTAAATAAAGAGGCAATGCGCATGCTCAGCTGCTCATCCTCACTGTGGTGAGTGGCAGCGATTAGAAAAAGGAAACATGGCATCCCTGTTCTCAGTCTGTGTGGCTCAGAGTGTGGTGGGGTCCCCAGCGATCAGAAATAATTTATCACCTTCAAACTTTAAACACTAGTAGTATTAAAAATACTTACAATTAAAGGCTTGAAAACATTTAATTCAAAGTGTCCATTACTGGCTCCTATCGTTATAGCCACGTGGTTGCCCATCACTTGAGCTGCGACCATAGTAACTGCTTCACACTGTGTAGGATTCACTTTACCTGAAGTAGAAAAAAGTGATCAAAATCTACAACACTCGGCTTTTTACTGACTTCAAGATATCATAGAATCATATAAAATGTAGAGTTGGAAAGAACCTCCAGAGCCATTGGGTCCAACCCCCTGCTCAAGGCAGGATCCTAAATCATCCCAGACAGATGTCTGTCCAGCCTCTGAAGACTTCCATTGTAGGGGATACCTGGAAAACATTCCAGTATGCTGCATTTTGCCCAAAATGGATATCGATCTTAAAAATATTACAGACCAAAACAAATATATATGTAGATATTCTCACATTTTGCTATATATTCTCAACAAACCTTTGGCCACAGCTTTAAAGCCCTTCAAAAACAGAAAGAAATGATGATAAACAGTGTGAAGTTGCCATTACTGCTGATGATATGGCTACATCTGCCTCCTCCTCCACATGATGTCCTCATTTTTTCATTATTCTATCTGCCAGAAAACTGTAAGAAACTTTGGATTCAGTTATTTAACTTGCTGGTTAAGGCCTCCCTTACAAAGGTGTTTGCAGAAACGCAGCATTTTGTCAACGCTGCGTTTACTGCAGTTTCAGCAGCGTTCTCAGGCGTTTTGACAACAAAGCCAAGGAAGCTGAAAAAAGAAATACTCTCCTAGCAAGTGCTGTCCGGGTCCCTACCGCTGCTATCCAGGGCGCCAGGCAGGCTTCCAGGCACTCGTCAGCCTCCGATAGACCATCTCTTACTGGTAACAGGGTTGAAAACCCCGCCTCCAGCAAGAGATTGCTTCATTGAATGGCTGTGATTGATTAATTGAGCGCTGGCTCAGCCAATCAGAGCAATCTCTTGCTGGAGGCGGGGTAATTAAAACCCATTACCAGCTAGAAATGCTCCGTCGGAGGCTGACAAGTGTCCGGAAGCCTACCCGGAGCTTCGGAGAGCAGAAGCAGGGACCCAAACGGTGCCTGCTAGGGGAGTATTTCTTTTTTTTCCGGGAGTGTAGCTAGGGTGTTTGCGTTTAGTGCTGTCAAAAACGCGGTACCAATTATTTCAATGGGTGACGCACAGCTGAAAGCGGCCAAAAATAGAATATATATTGCTTGTGTGAGCAACCCCCATTGAAATGAATAGGAAGGTTGTACAGCGTTTAGCACAGCGCTAAACGCTGTACAAAAACGCCTGTGTGAGAGAGGCCTAATTCTAGAAGGGCATGTGAAAAGGAGTGTGAGTAGGCGGATAACCTTTTCCAACTGAGTTTATTCAAGTAGCAGTTCTGCAATATGTAATTGACTAGACAAGTAGTGGTGGTAGGTTTTAAATCTGGGAGGAGGGGTGCTAGAATGTAGGAAATAAAACGGCAGAAAAAAAAAGTGATGTGTAGTAGAATCTGTTGTCCTATTACATCTCTAAATGGAGGTTGTATGAAAGAATTTGTCCTTAATTACTACAAAACTTATTTAATGGATAAGAAATCCATGTATGGTTCTTCTATTAACATTTAGCAGCCATTTTATAAGTCACCTATTAACCCCTTCCCTCCATATGACATAAGGGTAAGTCTTGGGAGCAGGGTACTTCCCACAACAGGACGTACCCTTACGTCATGTGAATAGAGCAAGATCATAAGCGATCTCGCGCTATCCGGCAGCTATCTGTCACGGATAGATCGCAGCATGAGAAGGGTTCACAGAGGGAGCGTGCTCACTTTGTGATGTTATCGGGCTCTTGCGATATAATTGCAGAGAGCCCGGCTGGTTGCCATGGCAACAGGACGCCAGGTAGTGGTGTCCTGTATTGCCATTGCCTATCATAGCGATCAGAGCTAATATGGTGTAAGTCCCTCAAAGGGACACAAATGGTTTAAAAAATAAAAAAAAAATTAAAATGTACAAAAAATAAAAATGTAAAAACAAAATTTAAAAAAACCTTCTTTTGGGCTTTTTTTCATATTAGCATAAAAACAGCATATATTTGGGATAGTCATGTCGTTACGACACGTAAAATAAGTTGAATACACTTTTTTTATCCTGCACAGCAAAAAGCGTAAGTAAAAAAACGCTACAAAACTAAGGCAAAATGCTAATTTTTTGCATTTAGCCTCCAAAAAAAAAACACAATAGAAGTGATCCAAAAAGCTGTATGTACCCCAAAATAGTACTAATAAAAACTACAGCTCGTCTCGCAAAAAATAAGCCCTCCCAGTGCTCTGACCATGGAAAAATAAAAAAGGTATAGGACTTTAACCCCTTAGTGACCAAGCCTGTTTGCGCCTTAATGACCAGGCCAAATTTTGCAAATCTGACACGTGTCACTTTAGCATGGAAAAACACCAGAAAGGTTTTGCATATCCAAGCGATTCTGACATTGTTTTTTCGCCACATGTTGTACTTCATCTAGGCGGAAAGAATTTGTGTTTATTTATTAAAAGCGCCAAAATTGGGAAAATTTTGAAAAAAATCGTCATTTTTGCACATTTCCAACTGCAATATCTCAAATATGTGCAAACATAATATAGAAATTTTTGTTAAGATATATATTTCCATCCGTTTACTTTATTTTTGGCGCACATTGGAAAAACTTTCAATTTTTTTTTAACCATTTAGGAGACATACAAATTTAACATTACTTTTCAGCATTTTGAGGAACACTGTTTTCCTACACCAATCCAAGATTGGAAAGGCTCATAGGAGTCAAAATGATAGATACCCCCACAAGTGACCCCATTTTAAAAACTACACCCTTTACGGTATTCACTGAGGGGTGTCATGAGTATTTTAACCCCACAGGTTTTTTTTTAGGAGTCAATGCAATTTAGAAGAGAAAACCTAAAATTTTATATTTTTGCAAATATGTCATTTTAAAGACAGGACTTTTTTCTATAGTACACATGAAAATTAGGATTTGCACCCCAGAATGGATACCCCTGTTTGTCCCGTGCTCAGAAACATAGCCATTGTGGCCCTAATCTTACGTCTGTATGCACAATGGGGCCCAAAATGAAAGGAGCAACCGGTGGCTTTCGGAACAGAAATTTTGCTTGAAGGAGATTTAGTCCCCATTGCCCACTTGTACAGCCATTGAGTGACCAAAACAAGGGAGAATCCCCACAAGTGACCCCATTTTGAAAAGTAGACCCCTTAACGAATTTATCTAGGGGTACGATGACTTTTTTGACTTCACAGTTTTTGAATGAATCTAAACCAAGCAGAAGGAAAAAATTATGATTTTCATTTTTTTGTCAATTTAAAAACAGGGTTTTTTTTGTACAGTGTACATAGGAATGAAGAAGTTCACCCCAAAATGGATCCCCCCGTTTGTCCCGTGTTCAGAAACATACCCATTGTGGCCCTAATCTACTTAAAGGAAACATAGCTAGGCCTATAATGGAAGGAGCACCCGTTGGATTTCAGGGTACAACGGAATAAATTCCAGTCCCCATTGCCCACTTGTAGAGCCATTGAGCGGCCAAAACGATAGAGAACCCCCACAAATGACCCCATTTTGAAAACTAGACCCCTTAACAAATTCATCTAGGGGTGTACTGCGTATTTTGACCCCACAGTATTTGAATGAATCTAAGCAAAGCAAAAGGAAAACAATTACGATTTTCATTTTTTTTGGCAATTTTGTCAATTTAAAAACTGTTTTTTTTGTACAGTGTACATAGGAATGAAGACGTTCACCCCAAAATGGATCCCCCCCATTTGTCCCGTGTTCAGAAACATACCCCTTGTGGCCCTAATCTACTTACAGGACACATGGCTAGGCCCATAATGGAGGGAATGCCCGCTGGATTTCAGGGCAGAACTGAATAAATTCCAGGCCCCATTGCCCACTTATACAGAAAAAAAATGACTTCCTAAAAATAATCCCTCCCCCCCCCACCATCCCCATTTTTTGGCATTCCCTAAATATTAGATGAAGGTAATAATATAAACTGCGTTTTATGTCCGAAGACAGGGGTAATTACGGAGGCTGGTTGGGTTGGGCACATGGGGCAAGAAAACCGGGTATCCCCCCGCCTCTCATGTATTTTGGGGGGTATTTCGTGACCTCAGCGGTGGGGATGGGGCGTAAAAAGTGGCCCTCTGTGAGGCTTTGTAATCTTGCTGCAGTGCGGCGGTCTCACAGAGAAGGCGCTCAACAAGCTGCTCCTGGAACTGCATGAAGGCGAGCGTTCCCGGGGCTTCTTGTAAATTACGGATTACAGGTAGCGGTCTGAATAACGCCGGGCTCACACGGCCATAGGTGGAATCCGCTTGTGGAGGCCCGCAGCAGATCCCAGCTGTGAGCCCGGCTGTGACCCTGCGTACGGCCGCGTAATGTACTGCGCATAACAGCCTACTCACACAGGAGGTCATGCGCAGTACTTTTTTTTGTTTGCATCTCCCGCGCCGTCGCTTAGCGATGACCCGGGTACCCGCAGCCCGTACACAATGTATTTGCATATGGGCTGCGAGTATATCCGCCGTCATAGAACACATTGGCTCTAGAATATAGCATGCTGTGTTCTGTTTCTGCGAGTGGATTCCGTAATTCCGACCCGCTAATTGGGGGGAATTGTGTGATCCAATGCATGTGATTGATCCGTGGATTACCGCTGATCAAGCGCATGCAGAGCCCGTAATTCCTCTCCGGTCATGTGTGACCGGCCTAATGTTAGATCGCTACTTTATCACGTGACCGGGGACTGCTCAGCGAGGCCGCCGGTCACTGCTCCAAGCACTCAGCGACCGTTGGTCGCTCGGAGCAAGGAGATTTAAAATTTCCTGGGCTCCCCGGCTCCTGCGAATGTGTCCGGCATTTTGCCGGCGGGCGCATGCGCAGCAGCCGGAAGGGTCCATGGAGGATAATCGCATCTGGATTCAAATGCGGAAGCCTCCGAGAAGATGTTTCATCTCCCCTCACTGATCGCATCGGTGAGGGGAGATGAAACTGCCACTTTTTAAAGAACTTTTACGTGATCGCCATTATGCATTGTATAACGGCGATCACATGACCATTACCGCACACGGCGGCCCCCCGTGACATCTCCAGGCTCTTGGCTACCTTTGGTAGCCAGCAGCAGGGAGATTTTAAATTTTTTGGGCAATATTTCACTTTTGCGCATGCGTCCGCCATCATGCTGACGGGCGCATGCGCAGAAGCTGGGGTAAGGGCCGCGGATGAACATCCCATCAGGGAACAAATCCGGGACCTTGGGTACATAATTTCATCCCCCCTTACGGATACAATCCGTAAGGGGAGATGAAACGTTAACTTTTTAAATTTTTTTTAAACTTTTTAACTTTATATGATCACTGTTATCCGATGGATAACTGTGATCATATGACTGGAAACCGCATACAGCGGTCCCCAGTCATATCTCCCTGCACTCGGCTAACTGTGACAGCCGGGTGCAGGGAGATTTTGAATTTGCCGGGCTCGCCGGCCTTCTGCGCATGCGCGCCACATCGGCACATCGCAGAAGCCAGCGGGGGGGGGGGGGGGGGGGGGGTGTCCAGACACCGGCCGGAGGACATCGGTGGACCTGAGGTGAGTATTTTCACCTCCCCTCATGGATCGGATCCATGAGGGGAGGTGAAACTTCTTTTTTTACACTTTTCCACGATCGTCGTTATCCATTGTATAACGACGATCGCGGTCCCGGGGACCGCTCACCGCAGTCCCAGCTGACATCTCCTGGCTCCCGGCTACCTACAGGAGCCGGGAGCCAGGAGATTTTAAGTCTCCCGCACCGCCGGGCCTTCTGCGCATGCGGCTGACGTAATGCCGCCTGGCGCGCATGCGCAGAAGGACGGCTACGGCGCTCGGAGCATCGGGACAGCGGGGAGTCGTGCGGCGGACCTCGGTGAGTAATTTCAGCTGCTCCGATGGATCCGATCCATCAGGGCAGCTGAATATGTCACTTTTTTTTGCAGTTTTATTTACTTTTTTGCGATCGGCGCTATCCATCGCATATCGCCGATTGCAATGCCGGGGGGAGGGGGGGGGGTGTCCGAACAGCCCGGGATGACAGCTCCATGCTGTCGGTGACCTGCGGACACCGACAGAATGGAGCTGTCACGTCCACAGCCCGAGGGGCTTTATTCTCTGCAGGACACATGTTTTTACGTCCTCAGAGAATAAAGCCCACTTCGGGAGGACGTAAAAACACTATGGGCTGGTCGTTAAGGGGTTAAATGCAGCAAGAAAACAAAAAAAATCCAAAAAAGGGTTTTTATTGCAGAAAAATGAAAAGAACCTAAAAAAAAAAAAAAAAAGAATATATATAAGGATTTTGGTATCCTTGTCATCAGACCGGCCCGCAGAAAAAAATGGATTGTGTCTTTTTTGCTGCATAATTAACGCTTTAAAAAAAAAAAAAAAAAAAAATATACGGCAGAATTGATGCGTTTTCTCTCCCTGTGATCATAAAAAAATATAATAAATGCCATAGCAGAAAACATAGACCCGTTGCTGGACAATATAAAACACAAGTTGAAAAGATGGACCAAATTGCCGCTCTCTGTGGCTGGGCGCATAAATCTTATTAAAATGGCCATCCAACCCAAATGCTTATACGTACTACAGCACATGCCAGTACCCGTTCCCAAGCGCTTCTTCCAATCATTGAACTCCCTTATCGTCTCATTCATATGGAGCTCCTCCCGCTCCAAACTAAGTCTGTCAATATTACAAAGGCCCAAAGAACAAGCGGGAATGGCCCTCCTGAATCTTCGACTTTACTACCTAGCAGGACAATTGAGGAACATACGGGCCTGGGTTTTGGACAGAGAATTGGCCATGGCAGATAAACAGCTTGCGAAACAAGTAAAAGGTAATAACCTCCTAAATTTCCTAGAATTTCCGCAATACACTAACTCTGCCGACATAGTCCCACTTCATAAATTGGCTCTTGGTGTATGGAAGGAGGTGAAGACACTGCAGAGATACCAAGACGTAACTCTGGAACAACCCTGGTCTCATTGCCCTACAATCAGTCCCAGATCCTCAATATTGGATGGCTCAAGGGGTACACACACTAAGTGATATATACGTGGATGATATATTTCCTACATTCACACAGTTACGCGACAGGCTGCAGTCCCCGCATCTCCAGCTATTCAGATTTTTTCAGCTAAGACACGCTTTTAACTCCCAATTTCCATCCACCTCAACACATATATCCAAGTTCCCCACAATTGACATCCTCAAGTCTCAGGGGCCTAGGGGGCTAATCTCGGCCCTATACACGCACCTCCTCTCGGCTAAAATGACCCTTAACTCACCTTCAGCATACGACAAATGGAAACAATCTATTCCATCCCTCACACCCGAGGAGTGGCAGGACATCTCCGAATCCCATTTGACGGTTTCCCCCGCCGTGAACAATAAATGAATCCAGCTATACATAACGCACCAAGCCTATCTTACCCCCAGCCGTCTATACAAAATGGGCAATGCACCTTCAAAACACATGTCATAGATGTCGCCAACCAGAGGCGAACTTTTGGCATCTAATATGGGAATGCCCCCTAATCAATGAGTACTGGTCGGAAATTATTGACCTCAAACTCACTACTACCATCCCCACTGGTTGTCGATTTGGACCCCAGGGTGGCGCTGTTTGGCCTGCTGGAGGAGGAGGTGTGGCCACACCACACTCGGACTTTTCTGGAAAGAGTGCTATTCCTGGCCCGTAAGGTAATAGCCATGAAATGGATGGCCGCGGAGACCCCCTCAGTCCCACACTGGACCCAACTAGTAAATACCGTAATCTCCTACGAGAAGATTATATACCAAAACCGAGGATGCCCGGCCAAATTTCGGAAAGTATGGGGGACTTGGCTGGACTCCCACTCTACTTTATCTATGGAATGAGCCTCGAGGCCCGACCTCTCTCCCCTTCCCTCCCCCCCCCCCCCCCTCACAAACAAATGTCAGCAGACTCACTTCTAGTTTTTCTACCAAGACCGAAACAAGACAGAGCAGAATCCGTTAAAAAAAAAAAAGTTTTGAAGTTTATTGTTATCAAGAAACTCAAGAAATATTGTAACAAGATTTGTATTGGTTTAATAACGGAAAATGTATATGTGAATAAGGATGTACCTAACAAAGTTTCTCTTCATTCTGTATTTTGCAACACATTTTTCAAAATAAAATGAATTTTAAAAAAATTATAATAAAAAAATGGCACTGGTAAAAACTACATTTTCACCACGCAAAAAACAAGCCCTTATACAGCCGTGTCGATGTAAAAATAAAAAGTTATGGCTTTTAAAAAAACGGTGATTATACCTAACCGATAATCAGGTTTTCAGGAATCTCCACGACAGCACCAGCTGAGATCGCCTCCTCCTGATAGGACAGGAACACAGATTTAAAATCTCCCCCCTCTCCCACCTTCCTCAGTGATTTCTAATGAACTGCCATGGGTAGGAGCTTAACTAAACTATTACCTATACTGGTATAAATAAAATTTTCCCATTATATATATTTTTGGGGGGGGAAGAAAATGTATGGGTGCTGTCGTGGAGATTCATGAAAACCCGATTATTGGGTAGGTATAAATCACCTTTTTCCCAGTCATCTCCGCGACAGCACCAGCTGAGAAGCACCACGGCCAAAAGGACCCCCATGACCAAAGGTCAGGTCCTCGTCCATCTGAATGTCCACCCTATAGTGTTTACCAAACTTATGGGGTCTCTTCCATACTGCTGCGTTGCAGATTTGCTCTACCGATGCCGAAGCGTGTTCGGCCCAGGAAGTGGATACTGCTCTTGTGGAATGCGCATAGAGCTTAGCAGGGGCCTCCTTATTAACTGCCCTAGATACCTCTGTAATGGCCTGGCAAATTCACCTGGCTATAGAACGTTTTGCTGCTTTTTTGCCCCTGTTGGGCCCGAAAAACTGAATGGTCATCCTGCCTCCACTGGCTCGGGGGGGTTTATGTATTGCAGGACTGTTCTACTAACGTTCAAGCAACGAAACTTCCTTTCCTGGCTATTTTTAGGTATGTCAAAAAAAATGACAGAATTATTATGTCCTGTGCCCTAGGGAATCGTGACATTACCTTGGGCATGAAGGCTGGGTCTAGTTGAAATATTTTTTTAGTTCCTGTATCCTGGAAGAAGGGCTGGCATATAGATAAGGCCTGTAACTCACTAACTGGCCTGGCTGAGGTAATCGCCACTAGGAAGATTATTGTTAAAGTCAGGACTCTAATAGAGTGAGACTCTATTGGCTCAAAAGGTTCTGAAGACAGTGCTTTAAGGACCCAATTCAGATTCCAATTCAGGACTAGATTTGTGATTTTTGTTTTAAAGGGGTTGTCCCGCGCCGAAATGTTTTTTTTTTTTCTTCAATAGCACCCCCCGTTTGGCGCGAGACAAACCCGATGCAGGGGTTTAAAAAAAACAAAACCGGATAGTACTTACCCGAATCCCCGCGCTCCGGTGACTTCTTACTTACCTTGCGAAGATGGCCGCCGGGATCTTCACCCACGGTGGACCGCAGGTCTTCTCCCATGGTGCACCGTGGGCTCTGTGCGTTCCATTGCCGATTCCAGCCTCCTGATTGGCTGGAATCGGCACACGTGACGGGGCGGAGCTACGAGGAACAGCTCTCCGGCACGAGCGGCCCCATTCAGAAGGGAGAAGACCAAACTGCGCAAGCGCGTCTAATCGGGCGATTAGACGCTGAAATTAGATGGCTCCATGGAGATGGGGACGCTAGCAACGGAACAGGTAAGTGAATAACTTCTGTATGGCTCATAATTAATGCACGATGTATATTACAAAGTGCATTAATATGGCCATACAGAAGTGCTGAACCCCACTTGCTTTCACGGGACAACCCCTTTAAGTCTGTCTGCTGCCTTAAAAAAAAAAAATCTATCTATCCACCTCAACATCAGAGTCTGATGTCAAAGAAGGCACTGAGGGCCGATATCTGGACCCTCAGTGTATTTGGAGAGAGGCGTTTATCAAAACCCTCCTGCAGGAACTCAAGAATTGTCAGGGCGTCCGGGAAGGAGATCAAAAGTCCTTTCCCCTGGCTCCAGTGATATTTTTTTCTATATCTTTAGATAAGTTTTGTTGGTGATTACTTTCCTACTGGCTAACAAGGATTGTGCTACCTTCTCGGAAAAGCCTCTGCCTAGCAGCATGGATTTTTCTGTATCCATGCTGTAAGTCGAAGGCCCGCTATGTCCGGATGTCTTAGGGGACCGTGCGTCAGAAGGTCCGGCTAAGTGGGTAGAAGGATTGGGTCTTGTTGGCTTAGGTTTTTTTTTTTTGGTTTTTTTTTTACAGCACAAACCAACTCCTTCTTGGCCAGTATGGAGCTTCCAGGATGAGAGCACACTTCTGGGAGTGGAATTTCTGGAGGACTTTGGGGATTAGTGGGATTGGAGGGGAATGTGTAGGACGGCCCTTTGCCCCAGTCCTGGGCCAGAGCATCTACCGCTACTGGGTGCTCCCCTGGTCTGAGGGAGAAAAATTTCTCCACCTTGTGGTTTCCCCCCCATTCAATGAGGTCTAACTGTGGAATTCCCCATTTGTTGGTTACAAATTTGAAAGCTTCCTGGGGAAAAGAACACTCTCCCGGATCTATGCGGTTTCGGCTGAGATAGTCCGCTTTGTGATTTAGGGTGCCCTTCAGGGGGGCTGCTGATAACGATAAGGCCCGATCCTCCACCCAGTGGAAAATCTGGGAGAGGTCCTACAAGGATGGAAATTTTGTTCCTCTTTGGTGTCGGATGTAGGCGACTGCCATGATATTGTCCGAAAGGATTCTCAGATGTTGACCCTGCAAAGAGTTCCCTAATTGATGAAGGGTTTCCAAGATCACTCGGAGCTCCTTATAATTTGAGGACCGGTTTCTGAACTGTGGGGCCCAGGTCCTCTGAAGAAACAAGTCCCCGATATTGCTGAAGGAGATGTAGTTGGTGGCCTGAGCCTCCTGTTATAAATTTCTTCTGAGGGCAATATATGAATTCTGCTTGGTACCCCTGGTGTAGAACTTGGAAAATCCAGGGGCTTTCACAGAATGAGGCCCAACTGTCTGCGAACGCCTTTGGCCTCTCCCCGACTGGGATGGCGTCATGGTCTGCATCTGGGGAAATCCCCCTGGTGAGGGTTAAGGAGGAATCCCCTGCCTCTACCCCCATCTGCCAATCTTGCCCTTGCATTTGTAGGGCTCAGACTGTTGTGCGGGGGCCCGAAAAAAGGTATTTTGCTGCCTTTCTTCTGGAAATCCCTTTTTCCTATCCGCCACCTTCTCAAGAATTTTTTTCAGGTCAGGGCTAAATAAAATTTGCAAGTAAAAGGGAAGGGAACATAATTTATTTTGGAGGCTAAATCACCTGACCAAGATTTCAACCATAACACAGTTCTAGTGGTATTTGATAGTGCTGCAGTGCGAGCCTATAACAACTGTTTCGGCTGATGCGTCGCCTAAGAAATTTGTGGCCATTTTTAAAACCGGGAGGGAATCCAGAATTTTGCTCTCTCAGGGTCTTATTAGATATGTGGATTTCCCACTGTTCCAACCACACACTTTGGATTCGGGCCACGTAGGTGACTGCTACACCAGGTTTGAGTAGACTGCCTGCTGCCTCCCAAGTTTTTCTCAATAAGATCTTCGCCTGGATGTTCTTATGGACTAGAAAGGTGTGTCTACGCCTTTCCCCCAGCCCCCCGAAAACCTCATCCTGGATGCTGTGGGCTTGTCTGGGTTCTTCCATTTTGAGGGTAGCTCTGACTGCCTTAATAAGCTCCGAGATATTTTCTTGATTGAACAGGAATTTTTATATTCATCCTATTCCGAGGATTCCTCTGGAGCTGGCTGCTCTTCTAGGTCCGAGAACATGATACTCCTTTCGGAGTCCGAGTAATCAGCTGAGCTACAGGGCTTTCTTAAGCGCCTTGATGCGGATAGTGTAGCTGACTGCATCGATTGGGATACCAGGGCAGAGCGCACCTCTTCCCTGATTAACTGCCCAATATCCTCTATAAACCTGCTCGATTCCTCCTTAATTACTTTGGCTATACAAAGTTTGCATAACGGTTTGTTGTATGCAGAGGGCAAGCTCTTTGCGCACTTTTTTGGTCTCGCTTTTGGTGGGTCTATTTTCTTGTCCCCCTAACGAACAACATGAGAAATGCAAGCGACATAGAAAAAAAATGGATTATACCTACCTGATAATCAGGTTTCCAGTAGTCTCCACGACAGCACCAATTGAGATTGCCTCCTCCTGATAGGACAGGAACACACTGAGAGGTTAAAAGCTCCCCCCCTTCCCTCAGTGGATTCTAACGAATTGCCGGGGTAGGAGCTCAACTTAAATTTCTTCCCTTAACCGGGGTGTTTTTGTTGATTATAAAATTATATTATATTATATATTTATTTGTTTTTTATATTATATTCTATAGTTTCTATCCATTTGGGGGGGGGGGGGGGGGGGGAGGTACGGGTGCTGTCGTGGAGACTCCTGGAAACCTGATTATCAGGTAGCTATAATCCATTTTTTCCCCCAGTCGTCTCCACGACAGCACCAATTGAGACGTACCAACTAAAGTTTATTAGGGTGGGATTGCTGCCGAGAGGACTTTGCGGTCGAAGGCCATGTCCTCGTCCTGCTGCACTTTTACCCTATAATGTTTAATGAACGTGTGGGTTTTTTTCCAGACTGCGGCCTTGCAAATTTGCTCGACCGAGGCTGAGCTATGTTCGGCCCATGAGGATGCTACTGCCCTTGTAGAATGGGCTTTAAGAGCTAAGGGGATTTCCTTCCCGAGGGCCTTATAGGACTTTATTTGTTCCCTTTATTTGGGCCACTGAACTGGATGAACAGGTTGTCGTCCCGTCTCCAGTGGCTTGTCGCATCTATGTAGCCTAGGACTGCTCTCCTGACGTCCAGGCAGTTTAGGATTTTTTCTTCCTCGTTTTTTGGTTTGATAAAAAATGAGGGAATTATTACGTCCTGGGACCTATGAAAATGTGATACCACCTTTGGCATGAAGGCAGGGTCCGTTTTAAATATTAATTTGGAATCCGAGATTTTTAGAAATGGGTGGCGAATGGACAGAGCCTGAAGCTCGCTAACCCTCCTTGCAGACGTGATGGCTACTAGAAAAACGGTCTTGATTGTAAGCATTTTTATCGGTAGTGCTTCGATCGGCTCGAATGGTTCCGCTGACATGGCCCGTAGAACCCAATTAAGGTTCCAGTCTGGAACAAGTTTTATGGGTCTAGGTCGTAATCTAGCTGCTGCTGCCAAGAACCTGTTGACCCATCTATTGTCCGCGAACTTTGTGTCGCATATGGCGCTAAGGGCTGCGACCTGGACCTTCAGGGTACTTGGAGAGAGGCCCATCTGTAGGCCCTCCTGCAAGAATTCTAAGATCAAAGGGATGCTCGGGATAGACTCCCCGGAATCCCTTCCCTGTCTCCATGAGGAGAACCTTCTCCAAACCTTCTGGTAGATAAGGTGGGTCGTCTTTTTTCTGCTGGACATTAACGTTTCTACCACTCTTTGTGAGAATCCCTTCCCCCTTAGTGAGGATTCCTCAAGAGCTATGCTGTTAAGTGGAGTCTGTCTAAGCCCGGGTGGTTCAGTGGCCCCTGTGATAGCAGATCTGTCCAGGTCGGAAAGGTGACTGGGTCCTGGACACTCAATGTTGTCAGAAGACCGAACCAACTTCTCTTGGGCCAGAAGGGGGGGTCACCAGGATGAGCGTGCATACCTGGGTTCTGAAATGTTGTAAGACCCTGGGGATCAGCGGTATCGGAGGAAACGCGTACGCTAGCCCCTTTCCCCAATCCTGGCCTAGGGCGTCTATTGCTGTAGGACGATCTCCTGGCCGGAGGGAGAAGAATTTGCCTACTTTGGCGTTCTCCCTGGTTGCAAATAGGTCCAATTGTGGGGACCCCCACCGGTTGGTCAGGATTCTGAATGCCTCCCGGGAGAGAGACCATTCTCCTGGGTCTATCTGCCTCCTGCTGAGGAAGTCCGCTTTTTGGTTTAGCGTCCCTTTTAAGTGGGTTGCCGTGATCGAAAGGATCCGGCCCTCTGCCCAGTGGAAGATTTTCTGTGAAATGTTTTGCAGGGCAGGAGACCTTGAGCCCCCCTGGTGCCGAATATGGGCGACCGTGGTGGTATTGTCCGACAGTATCTTTATATGCTGGTTCCGTAGCGAGTTTCCTAACCGCTGTAGCACCCGCCATACGGCCTGTAGCTCTCTGTAATTGGAGGATTTTTCTTTTATCCTTTGGGACCACGGGCCCTGAAAGAACTGGTTCCCCACATGCGCTCCCCATCCCCAGGCGCTTGCATCTGTTGTGATGTGCGTGGCTGGGTTTTGTAGCCAATGAACCCCTTCCTGCAGGTTCGCTGGGAATGTCCACCAACGCAGGGATGTTTTCACTGTGTTTGGGATATACATTTTTGTCCCTAGCGAGGACTGCTTTTTGTCCCATGCGGATAGGACGGAGGCCTGTAGAGCTCTGGTGTGAGCCTGGGCCCATGCTACTCCGGGAATGCATGACGTTAGGCTTCCCAGGAGAGACATGGCTTCCCGAATTGTGCATGATCGTTTCTGTAGGAAGGATCTGACCAGCCTTTGGATTTTTTGTATTTTTTCCACGGGCAGGCAGGAGCATTGTGATTCTGAGTTGAGCGTTATGCCCAGAAACGTCTTCTTCCTGTCGGGGTCTAAGCTGGATTTTTCCCAGTTTATGATCCATCCTAGAGACTGGAGGAGTTCTAGCACTGTCTCTAGGTGCTTTGTTAGTAGTTTCCTGGACTCTGCTATTATTAAAATATCGTCCAGGTAGGGTATTATTAGGATCAACTTTTTTCTCAGGTAGGCAGCTACCTCTGCCATAATTTTGGTAAAATTCTGGGTGCTGAGGAAATCCCGAAAGGCAGGCATCTGAATTGGTGGTGCTCTATTCCTTTGCCCAAATCCACTGCGAACCTTAGGTATCTTTGGGACCCCTCGTGGATCGGTACGTGGAAATAAGCGTCCTTCAGATCGATGGACGCCATGTAGGCCCCTCTGGGAATCAACTTTATCGTTGAAGGAATGGACTCCATTTTGAATTTCCTGTACTTGACACAGGTGTTCAAAGGCTTCAGATTCACTATCATGCGGTGTTTCCCGCAGGGTTTTCTTACTAGGAAGAGCCTGGAATAATGGCCCTGAGTTTCCTCGTTTTGCGGTACGGGGGATATTGCGTTTAGATGTTGCAGGTCCCGAACGCTTTGCCTTAGTAAGTGTAACTGTCGCCCCAAGCCTCCTGTGATGATGAATTTCCTTCTGGGGAGGGACACCAGTTCTATCCGGTATCCCTGCTGTAGGATCTTTGGGATCCATGGGCCTTCGCAAATTGCAGACCATTGGTCCACAAAGTTCCCCAGCCTTGCCCCTACGGAGCTGGCGTCAGGGTCTCTACTTGGGCTCCCCCTGGTGGGGATTAAAGAGGATATTTCTCCCTCTGCCCCCCTTGGGGTAACTCCAGCAGCCTGTCTTGCCCTTGCCTCGGTAGGCCTCGGGCTGTTGCCCTGGGGTTCGGAAGAAGGTCTTCCCTCTCTGCGGCTTTTCTTCCGGGAATCCCTTCTTTTTGTCGGCCGCCTTCTCCAGGATTTTGTCTAGGTCTGGTCCGAACAAAAACTGACCATAGAACGGGAGGGCGCATAGTTTAGTTTATTTTTTGAGGCCAAGTCGCCTGACCACGATTTCAGCCATAGTAGTCTTCTCGCTGAGTTGGATCGGGCTGTAGCTTTTGCCGAGAGTTTAACCGTTTCAGCCGCGGCATCCGCTAGAAAATTTGTTGCCATGCGCAGGATAGGTAGGGAATTTAGGATCTGTTCCCTTGGCGTTTTATTGTTTAAGTGTAGCTCCAGCTGTTCGAGCCATACCCCCAGGGTGCGCGCCACGCAGGTGGCTGCGATCCCTGGCCTAAGTATGCTTGCTGCTGCCTCCCATGATTTTTTTTAGAAGGCCTTCGGCTTTGCGATCCATGGGATCTTTTAATTGTGCGGCGTCCTCAAAGGGCAAGCTCGTCCTCCCTAGCTACTTTGGCCACTGGGACGTCTACCTTGGGTATCTCTTCCCAGCTTGCGCAAACTTCCTCCTCAAATGGGTACCTTCTTTTTACCCCTCTAGCGCAGAAGGAAACTGCGTCTGGTTTCTTCCACTCCTTTTGGATAATTTTAATGATGTTTTTGTGGACAGGGAAGGTATGTTTACGCCTCTCCCCTAGTCCCCCAAATATCTCATCCTGCAGGGTGCGTGGCTCTCTGGGCTCTTCCATTTTTAATGTAGCCCTGACTGACTTAATTAATTCTGTTAAGTCGTCCTGATGGAAAAGGTATCTTTTGTAGTCCTCATCGTCTGAGGACTGCTCGGCCGCCTGTTCCTCTTGCTCCGATCCGATAAAACTCTCGGAGTCGGAAGGCTCGTCAGGAACATACGCCTTTTTCTGGCGTTTCGCTGGCGGCGCCAGCTGTGACGTTAGGGCTGATCGAACCTCCTCCTTCACCAGCTTCCTAACGTCATCCAGGAATCCCCCCGATTCCACTTTGACTAGCCTAGCTACGCATGCCTTGCATACAGGTCTCTGGTACGTAGCTGGCAGTCTCATCCCGCACTCCACACATTTTTTGGGTTTTGTTCTGGGGGGGGGATGTCTTTTTTATACCCCTGACAGAGGGGAAAGTATTTTTTGCGGGTAAATATGCAATGTTTCCATATACAATACATTGGATTTTGCATTTTGTATTTTTTGCCGCACTGGCTACTTACGGCCGCTGAGGCTGAGGTTTCAGCTATCTCTGGGGCTGGAGCACTCATTACTATACCGGTGCTGCAGACACCCTGCGACCTGTAGTGCTGGTCCACCTTCTGGCTTCTCTCAGGTTCCTTATTTTGAATTTTCGCGCTCCTGCGCTAAGCCCCGCCCCCTCCGTGCGGCACCTGATGCGAGCGTGATGACGTCACCACGCTGGGCACGTGACGCGACGCCCCGCCCCCCGCCGTCAAAGGGCTTCCTGGAGTGCCGCGCTGCCACTATACGAGGAGGAGGAGGGGGACTGAGGCTCCCGCTTTGAACCCCCCATGGGCCGCCGCGGGAGGAACCTGGTCCGGGGGTTACCACCCCATGTAGCGTCCCGGGAGTCGTCTGGCTGGGAAGGGAGGACAGGCTGACCCACTGCCCTCCGATCCGCCCGTGAGTAGGCTTCCGGCTGGCTTCTCCACCAGTCCCTCTCAGAGATCCTGCCTCCTGGCAGGACAGGAAGACACTGAGGAAAGTGGGGAAGGGGGGGGAGCTTTTAACCTCTCAGTGTGTTCCTGTCCTATCAGGAGGAGGCAATCTCAATTGGTGCTGTCGTGGAGACGACTGGGGGAAAATAATATTCTAGATATAACATACAATTTCAAAGTGCCTTTTTTTACCCAACAGGCTACTTACGCCACCCACGGAAGTAGCCGGTTTGGGAATGTCCAGTGCTGGAATACTCATTTTTCTGCAGTACTGCAGCCACCTATGGACAGGAAGCGCGTTTTGTAGCTTCCTTAGTATCCACTGTCTGTCTTCTTGGATTCCTTTTATTTTTTTTTTGTTTTGGCGCTCTCCGCGCCTAGCCACGCCCCAGCCCCACCGCGTCATCACGCCAGTCACATGCCGCTGCAGGCTCCATCCCCGCCAGCACCGCTGCTTAAGGGAGCACCGTGCCCACTGCTATGTGGGCCAGCGCCATCCACGTCGACAAGCCGCGCAGGGAGACTGAGGTGGACATGGCCCCCACATAAAATCCCGATGGACCGCGGTGAGAGGAATCCGGCCTGGGTTTACCACCCGATGCAGCATCCCAGGAGACAATTTTTGGGAAGGGAGGACCAACTTCCTGACGTCCAATCACAGTAAGTATCCTGCTGGAAAACTCCCAGCACCTCTCTGAGATCCTGGCAGGACAAGAAAACACTGAGGAAGGTTGGAGAGTGGGGAGCTTTTAAACCTCTCTGTGTGTTCCTGTCCTATCAGGAAGAGGCGATCTCAGCTGGTGCGGTCGTGGAGATGACTGGCAGAATTGAGATTAAAATCCGCCAAAAATCGTTGCGTCCTTAAGCCCAAAATAGGCCTTAAGGGGTTAAAAGCGTTTACCCACAAATATCTATCACCCAACAAGAGAAAAGATAATCGACCCCACCAGTCCCTAGAATGTGGGTTTGTTACTTCCTTACCAGGATAGCTGTTGCGAAGAGGTGATGTGCAGGTCAAGGATGCATGCTCGCCGTCCAGATTTTCTTATAGCAGACTGACCAGACTAGTCTTTCTCCACATCTTCCATAGCGTGGTATGTTGTAGCAGTGCAAATGCTTAGTCATCAGGTACAATTGTACCTCATCTCCACCACAGGTATGGGTGGAGACATAGTGATAGGCTGTACCCACCCAGTATACGCCCACAAGCTATGGATTGGCTGCCTGGAGCAAGGTCCTAGCAGCCTTCGGGATTTACTTATGGCTGGGTTGGAGGGTTAAGGTTAGTTTCAGTGTTAGGCTTACATTATTAGATTTAAATGCTTCCATGTGAGAGCCAGCCAGCATTAACACAGAAGCATTTACAGGTAATAATGTAAGCCTAACACTGAAACTAACCGTAACCCTAAGCCTCCCTCCCAGCCAAAACTCATTCCCAACGCTGCTAGGAGCTTGCCGCCCGTCTAACATCTCCCCTCCAGCCTCACCCCCCACCCCCGGAGAGAGCGTCCGCCATGTACATCTTTCCCTCCCCTGACGAGACTTACAGCACTGGAGTTGTCAAGGGGACAAGACCAAGTGGTGGAGGGGTGATTGACAGCAGCCGGTAAGGGAGATTATGGCCACCCACTCCAGTGGGGGGTGTGCATCTTGTCTCCAACCATTCTTATGGTGGAGACAAGATACAATACCTAGTCATCATTGCATACATCTCATCCGCATTGCAGCTGTTCTGATAAAGCAATACACAGGACCCTCATTTTAGCAATTGGTGGATATAAACGCGAAGTGGAAAACCTCTGAGCACATTAGTTAAAATATACTTGAGAACAGACAGTCTAGGCATCACATTTTTCTTTTTTTAAATACTCAGAAAGTTCCATTGACAGTTTCTATCATACACCTGATAAAACTATGGTATTACCAGGCATAATGCTGCTTCCAGGTTCATTTTCTGGCAAAATTAATTCTCCAAGACCAGACCGTGGGCCAGACCCAAGAAAACGAATGTCATTGGCAATCTTCATTAGGCTACAAGCAACAGTGTTCAAAGCGCCACTCAGTTCAACAAGGGCATCATGAGCTGCCAGAGCTTCAAATTTGTTTGGAGCCGTGATAAACGGTAATCCTGTAGGAATATTTTAGATAAAGACTTTAAACACAAGTTAATCAAAGAACTTACAGACAGACTGTATATATTTAAAGGGGTTGTCTCACGAAACAAGTGGGGTTATACACTTCTGTATGGCCATATTAATGCACTTTGTAATATACATCGTGCATTAAATATGAGCCATACAGAAGTTATTCACTTACCTGCTCCGTTGCTGGCGTCCCCGTCTCCATGGCTCCGTCTAATTCTAATGTCTTCTGGCGTTTTTAGATGCGCTTGCGCTGTGCGGTCCTCTGCTTCTGGTCGGTCCGGGCATGAGCGGCGTTCTGGCTCCGCCCCCTTATACGCGTCATCGCATAGCTCCACCCCGTCACGTGTGCCGATTCCAGCCAATCTGGAGGCTGGAATCGGCAATGGAACGCACAGAGCCCATGGTGCACCATGGGAGAAGACCCGCGGTGCACCATGGGAGAAAACCGCAGTGCATCCCTGGGAAAGGACCGGCGGCCATCTTGGGAGAAGAATTTTATAAGTTCATCTTTCATCACATCAGTGAGTAGCAAGCGGTTTAAAAACAACTTTAAAATGCTATTTTATGCCAGGGGGGTGACAGGGGGAATGGGCTAATGTAAAATTTTGATGTTTGCCACGAGACAACCCCTTTAAGGGTAAACTAAAGGCCCTTTTAGACACAACTGTTTTTGCTCAAAGCAGTCGTTTGAGCGATAATCGTTGCGTCTAACTGCATCGTACAGTTTTCATTAAGCCGTCGCTGATCTTTCAGCATGCTGAAAGATCAGCGATCAGTTATCAGGAATTCACAGCGGGATACAGCTGTTGTTACTATTGTTTCAGCTGTATCCCGCTCCCTGAAGACAGGCGGGGTATGAAGAACACAGCAGTCCAGCTGTGTTCTTAATCCCCCACTCGGAGCGCTCGGCTGTATAACAACCGAGCGCGCCGAGCGGGGAACAGCTGGCCCCGCTTGTATTCTGTAAACCTCACTCGGAGCGCAAAGTGACCGCTGAACGTTTGAGCGATCACCTTGCGCTCTAAAAAAAGGACACAACGATTATCGCTCAAAAGTTGCTCAAAAGATTTTTTGAGCGATAATCGTTGTGTCTAAACCAGTCTTCAGTCAAATTACCTCTGCCTTACCCGAGTACAGTGTGCAGAGCCCCTTTCCTTCATGTACTAGGTTTAGTTACAAGCAAAGAAATATGTACAAGACTTATTTTAATCCGCAAAAATGCATGACGTGTTATTGTGACCGCTGATCCTTCCAGTTCTAATTAGTCAAGTCGGTAATCTGTAAAATATCTAGGCCACAATAAGTGTATGGTTTGCTGACAACAGTGCTGCACTACCCTTTCTTTAGACTATGTATTTTACAAGGAGTGGGAGCAGGAAGAACACTACCATTGTGAATACTTTGTTGTTAACACTATTAGCCAAACCACAGAATACTTTTGTGCCGTTTAGGCTAATAGTACAGGGAATGCCTGTCACCCTTGAGTCGTTATGGACAGAGCCTATTTTGTACTTCAGGTTGCTTTTTTATGCTCCTGTGAAAGTCATTTTGTTTAATGTTTTAGATGGTACAGTTCTACACCTGTAAGAGCTGCTTCTCAACATTTGGAGGTTCATTTTTCCTCCTACACTTGAGGAACAGGAAAACGGCACCCTCTGGCCAAAGGGATCCATCTCATGATGGAATTGAATGGCGTCAAATGGTCCCCACTGACTAGAATAGAAATAGCTTACGCAAGTACTAATTTTTTTGAATTTCACTACTTTTGCACATGGACATTTTGTTTTTTACATCACCACATTACAGGAGTCATTTTTCCTTCTAGGCAACGTCATTAGGTCTTTGTTTTGTAGAAGTATATTTTTTAATGGTACCAAATAAAAGAAAACAGCTAGGATTAGAAAGTTACCTTTAATCATGGTTGTTAAACTGGGTTGTCAAATATCAATAGCATCCAGCACCATCACCAAGAATAGTGCAAATTGCAGGGATGATTGGTACTATGACCACACTTCTGTCCCAAGACAGGAAATGGTTATATGGGGAAACATTAGTGATAAATCGCATTTAATTAGCTTCTAATAACTACAGTCTTGAAAAATGACGGTATATGTACATGCACTCATTAGCAGTAGAAATTTCTGAAAATCAGTTCAATGCAGGTGAATGGGGGCGTTTCTGCAAGGTCCACTGACATGAAATGGACTACTGCAGAACTCTATAACAATTTTGATGCACGTGAATACACCCTTATATTGAATCCTAAATGTTCAATTGCATAAAATAAAAAAAAAAGATAAAATCTTCAAAGTTTACCTGTGAGTTCGGATACTTTGGCAGCAACTTTTTCAGCAAATCCAATTCTAGTATTTAACCCAGTTCCAACTGCTGTGCCCCCAGCTGCCAACTCATAGACTCTTGTTAAGGCAGTTTCAATTCTAGCAATACCATATGTTATCTGTTGAACATAGGCACTGAACTCCTGGAGGAAGACAAATAGGATTTCGAGAGCTTACCTCACTATACAGAGGTCATCCCTTCTTCATAACTTATTGCTTCAACTGTAACACCCAAAGTGTGCAACAAATGCATTTAGGGAATTTGGGAACAATACAAGCCTCATTGTATATAAATAATACATTTTTTTTTCTTTATTTTTTTGCAGTCCAAACCAACTAACCAATACAACAACTCTTACATACAGAAAAGAATAAAACTCCAGGATTCAGTGAGACAGCACTACTATAATAAGAGAAATTCAGTAACATGGAAATAGTGTAGAGAATAGCAGGGACGTGGTTGGTACTTGGTGATCAAAAGTAAAAAGCAGAACAGGACTATGGGGCGTCTGTATGGGAACAGCTGTAGAAGCAACTATTCTGTTTAAACTTCTGAGGCTGGCAATACTGTCTGGGAAAAAAAACGCAGGTACTGTGGTGGGCGACATCTAAGGCTGGGGTCACACGGGACGTATTCCCGGCAGAAATCTTGCGGATTGGCTGCACCGAAAACCCGCAAGATTTGCGTCGGGAAAACGCTGCTTCAAAACCCACAGCACTTAGCCGCGGGTTTTGGAGCGGCTTGGCCGCAAACATTTCTGTTGCTGCCGGAGCTCTCATAGGAGGAGAGTGCGGCCGCAACGGGGGGAAAAAAAAATTGACATGCTGCAGCCGGGGAATCTGCACTGCAACGCCAGCTTCTGCTGCGACCGATTGGCAATCCCGCTTGGATAAGATTTTTGACAAATCTCGTCCACATGGCTGACTAATCCCGGGATTAGCGGCCACAGGCTAATTTGCCGCAGCAAAACGCCAGACGGAATCGCCTAAGCGATTAGTTACGCTGTCTGAGGCCTTCCATAGCGTTGCTATGGAAATCGCAGCAGCTGCGGCCACGAGCGGAGAATCATAGCCACAATCAATAGCAACTGCAACATGTGAACAATGTGATTACAAGGTACTAATGGATTCCCATGGTAGCTGGAGACCTGACAAAGGCCTCTGTGTCTGCCATGTAAATAAGCCCATTAGACCACGCCTCCGGCAGACTAATAGGCTGACGTCATAGAAATTAAAAGATTTGGGGTCCCAACACGGAATATGGGCATTGTGAAAAAAAAACATCATTGCATTCATACTGGCCCAAGGATGTTTTATATCTCACCACCTTTTACAGGACTATAGTGTCCAGGACACGGTATGAGGCCATTTTGAAACTTCTACCCTAGAATGATAATATGAAATGTCCACCTCAAAGTGATTCTAATAGTGACAGGCTTTAGAATATTCCCCCATTGTTGTCTCATTTTATTTCAAAGTTTTTCCAAAAGTGTGTTCCACAAAAGCAAGTGGTAGTTGACAAATTGCAACTAAAATTTAAATAATATTTGCCAAACAAACATGTCAGATACGGCATAAAAAGTCTACAAGTTATGCGTAAGCAAATCCAGCTACATTTATGCTTCCTACATCAATGAAGGCAAGGATATGATACCAAAATTGATCCTCCACACTGCCCCCCTTTTATAGGAACAAAACAAAGATTTGGGGGATTTTGCCCACTCTATACAGGAATAGGATAATTTCTAGCCTGAGTATTCCCATTTAAAAAGGTCTTATGGCTAAAAACACCTTGGCACGTGGGACTGTCCAGTAAAATCAGAAGGGCCTTTGATTGAACAGAAACAAAGTAGAGGACGTCAGAGTTTTATGCAGCGCAACCTGCTTTTTGCCTGTTCTCTCTGGATATTGCATTGTATCGTCAGGGCACGCTCCTGCTTATTACCCTTAAAAAGTTGCGTGAACAAAAGGTTTGAGAGATTGTTTTTAATCACTATGCCATACATATGTCAATTTAGCATAGTGATGTAGGCAATTAATTTAAATCCACCACACTTTTTAAGTACGATATTTATATAGTAATACTATTATCTCTTATTATAGACACAATTGTTAAAAACCCTATTTTCAATCCAACTCTGCAGTTACTTCATACCTGTCCCAAAGTAAGCGGCACAGCATCTTGTGTGTGGGTACGGCCAATTTTAATAAGATTTGCAAATTCTTTAGATTTTCTTTCCAGAGCATCATGAAGCTTTTTCAATCCAGGTAACAGAACTTCATGAACTTCTTTGGCAGCAGCAATATGCATCGCTGTGGGGAAAGTATCATTGGAACTCTAAACATATAGGAGGAACATATAGGAGCAGGGGGAAAAAAAACAATATCAGAAACAAGTTAGCCTCCAAATTGCAGAAAACATATGCCAATTTATTCAGTAGTATAATCACTTTTCACATGACATAGAAAGGAAATGTACTATTAAAATTGCGGGATGCCATTTAACACCTCAATGAAGTCCTATACTTTACATTAATACAATTTAGGAATACATTTTTCTGATCGCTTTTTATTGCATTTTTTCTGCAAAACAGGGTGACTGGTGTTTTTTTTTTTCCGGATGACGTTCACCGTGCGGGGTAAATAATGCGCTAGTTTGATAGATCGGACTTTTACGGACGGGGCAATACCAAATATGTATTTTTCTTTTATGATTTAGATTTTATTATAGATATGGCAAAAGGGGGTGATTTAAATTATTTATTATTTATTTATTTTTTTACAATTAATAAAACTTTATTGATCTTATTTTTACTTTTGTAAGTCCCCCGGGGGACCACAACCAGCGATGCTTTGATCGCTCCTGCAGTATGACGTAATGCTATAGTATTATGTCATGCTGCGATTTGACAGGCAGTCTATCAAGCCACCCCACGGGAGGGGGGGGGGGGGGGGGAGGAGAGCTCTGACACACGAGTAAGAGCCCACCAACTCAAAGCATGGAGATATAAAATGGACTTACAAAAAGCATAGGGAAGGAAGAGGCCCAAAACATGTAGATTAGAAACAAAGTTTCTGGCTGTGCTAGATCTTAATATTCATCTAGCATTGACTGCTGTGTTATTCATTTTCTTTTTAAAGAATACACACTATAGCAATACAAATGTACCACCATATGATCTACAGTGCATCAAAAGGAGTGTCCCTATCTCAGCTAAACATGGCCAAGATGGAACCACCTCTGATTACAAGGTCGCCAGAATAAGAATAAGTGAAAAATTCCAGGACAACTGTTGACACCATTACTCCACGTCATTCGACTATAGGGGGTTGTCTTTTTGGTCTATTCCTAAACCCACCGCCTTCCCCCCTTCAAAAGTAAGTGTTCTTTTTGTGGTAAACCATATCCTATATTGGTGTTTAATTGCTTTGAGCGCAGTTTTTTCACTTATTCTTGTTCTTTGACATTTGTCAAAGACCTTCACAGCATGTCAGGATTCTTCCTGCTTAGTCTCTCCCCTTTGGATGTCCTCAGGACAGAGTGTGTCGGATATCATCTTCGTTGAGTTGCCTACTTGGACCAAAGCCATGGTGGCCAACTCATCCTCTGGTTGAGCCACATATGCCTGGTGAATCCCATTTTGTATTCATCCATTTAGAGAGCTACATTATCTTTCGAGGCACTGTCTCTAGCACACTGTAAGGTCGCCAGACTGATGAAAACAGCAGAGCATGGCTGAGCTACACCATTTCCATAATTCACATAGAAGTTAACAAGAATTATGCAAACTGCATGGCACAGCTAGCTACACTGTTTACACATCTCCAAAGTTACAGAAACAGCATAGCTTATTGTGCAATGGTTTGCATAACTCCAATTGACTTCAATCCTTAGTTGGGTTAAAAATTGCACTATATTTATTTTTGATTTATTAAGTTTCTAAAAACATAGAAATACATACTTGGCTTTTGTTAACGTGATCATTAGGATGTACAGGTTCTTTGCTTCCAAGTTTTCCACCCATCATCTCAATGGCTCGGTTACTTATCACCTCATTCACATTCATATTAGTCTGTGTTCCAGAACCAGTTTGCCACACAGCTAGTGGAAAATGATCATCCAATTTACCATTTGCAACCTACAGAAGGTGGAGAAGACAAAAAAAGTCAACCTGCAGATGTTCAGATTTATTTCACCTAAAACTATGTTTGTGGTTTTATTTAAGAAAACTCTAAAGTGCTAGATACTCTTACTTCTAATTTGCTGTCTGCTGCCTGTTGCCATGTGAAATTAGTCTCTAGTAATAGAGACAGAATAACAGGATGTGGAAGAGAATTGTCTCTTAAGCTACCCATACAAGTCTAAGGAGATAAAAGAGGGGAGAAGGGAGTATGAAGCTGCAGAGGCTTCAATATACTATTTTTCATGATGCTATTATCTCTTCGCTACAGAGAGAGATAGATTTAGATTCTGCTTATCTGTGTGCAGTGTATGAGAGCCATTATAGCAGCTAGTTTCCACCCACCAGCTCAGGAAAAAAACTTTATCTACTAGAGTAATT
The DNA here is from genome assembly GCF_035609145.1 of Eleutherodactylus coqui. Taxonomy (NCBI): domain Eukaryota; kingdom Metazoa; phylum Chordata; class Amphibia; order Anura; family Eleutherodactylidae; genus Eleutherodactylus; species Eleutherodactylus coqui. The sequence continues at coordinate 118,111,435 of NC_089839.1, read as the reverse complement.
TGAAGGTAAAATCAGGCATTTTCAATCAATGGGATGACAGTCAGGTGTGAGTCTGTGACCCAATTTATAGAACAGCGGTTTATCAAAGTCTGATCTTCACAACACATTTATGGAAGTGTATCATGGCATTAAGAGTTTTCTGAGGACCTCAGAATTAGAGTAGTTGATGCTCATCAGGCTGGAAAAGATTACAAAACTATCTCTAAACAGTTTGGACTCTGCCAGTCCACAGTCAGACAGATTCTGTACAAGTAGAGGGAATTACCCTATAAGAGTGGTCAACGAACAAAGGTCACGACAAAAACAAGGTGTATAAGGGTCCGCAAGGTCACAAAGGAACCAAATGTAGCCTCTAAGCAACTAAAGGCATTTCTTACATTAGCTAAATGTTAATGTTCACGAGTCCACCATCAGGAGGCATACTGAATAGCGTGCATGGCAGGATTATTAAGAGAAAACCACCACTCTCCAAAGTTAGATTACCTTTACCGGTAATCCTGTTTTCAGGAAGTCTCCACGACAGCACCCAGCTGAGATTATTTTACCCTGATAGGACAGGAAGCATACCGAGAAGTTTAAAGGCTTCCCCTTCCTACCCTCCTCAGTATTCATAATGAAAGGCTTGTCAGTGTAGGACTGTATACCTAAAGTAAACTTGTCCTCCCTATACCAAAAGGAACTCTAGAGAAAGATAAAAAAACCTGAATGAAAACAAGAAAAAAAAAAAAAAAAAAAAAAAAAAAAAAAAAGGAAAATCCTTTAAACAGGGGTGGGGTAAAATACACGGGTGCTGTCGTGGAGACTTCCTGAAAACAGGATAACTGGTAAGGCTAATCTACCTTTCCCAGTAGTCTCCACGACTGAAAAATACCAGGAAAACAAAATAGTCTTAGTGCGGGACTACTGCAGCCAGGACTTTACGTCCAAAAGCTGAGTCCTCATTTGCCCGAATATCTAACTTATTATGTCTGATAAACGTGTGTGGATTTTTCCACACTGCGGGCCTGCATATTTGATCCAGGGCTGAGAGGTTAATTCTAGGCGGTAACCTACCCTTAAGATTTCTGAAATCCAGGTACTCCTGCCTAAAATGGCCCACTTTCCTGAAAAGGCTTGTACTCTCGCCCCCACCGGAATGGCGTCATTGTTTGCGCCCTTGGAAATCCGGCTGAGGGAGATTGCGGAGAAAACCCCTTCCTTTCTTCCCTTTGGGGTATCTCCAGCGACCAGACTTCCCCTTGCCCCTATAACTATCCTGCTATTTGGGGCCTCGAAAAAAAGCTCTAAACTTTTTTTTGCTTTTTTTCCCCGGACAGCCTCCTTTTTTATCCGAGGCCTAAAATTCTAAAATTCTGTCCAGATCAGGACCAAAAATGAATTGTCCGCGAAAAGGTAATAAGCATAATTTCGCTTTAGAAGTTGCATCTCCCGACCATCTTTTTAGCCATAACACTCGTCTGGCAGAAATGGATAAGGCTGCGGACCTAGCGACTAGTTTAACGGTCTCAGCGGCAGAATCAGCCAGGAACCCGGTAATGCGTTTAGAATCTCTTGGAGTTTTATTCTGAATGTGGACTTCCAGCTGCCCCAGCCTAACATGCAAAGTTCTCGCCACACAGATGGCTGCCTCCCCAGGCCTAAGAAGACTTGCAGCCGCCTCCCAATCTTCTTTAGGAGACTCTCAGCCTTACGATCCATGTGATCTTTAAGGTGAGTAGCGTCCTCAAAAGGGGAGTGAAGTATATTTTGGTACCTTTGCGACCTGTACGTCGACCTTAGGGATGGTGTCTCAATTAGAACAGATATCCTCCGAAAAGGGGTAGCGTCTCTTAATTCTCATGTATCTACCACCTGAATCGGGTTCTCTTCCATTCCCTCTGGATCATCTTGGGGATGTTCTTATGATCCGGAAAGGTAGGTGGTGGGGGCTGCAGGGGGAAGGAAATGGGGCCTGGGAGGGCTGACTGAGGCTACAGCCGACCGAAGGTAATGCTCCAGGGAGGGGAGGGGTTCTCACATACTGGCCCTCCCGATCCCTCCATGCACAGCTGGGTAGTAACCTCCTTTCTTCTCCATGGCTGTCCTTTCACTGACAGGACAGGAACAATACTGAGGAAGGTAGGAAGGGGGGAGAGCCTTTAAACTTCTCGGTATGCTTCCTGCCCTATAAGGGGAAAATAATCTCAGCTGGGTGCTGTTGTGGAGACGACAGAAAAAGATTAATAAATCTGACCAGTAATCCGGTCTCCTGAAAGTCTACACAGCACCACCTGAGATTGCCTCCTTCTTGATAGGACAGGAAAAAGAGGTTTAAAAGCTCCCTTTCCCTTCTTACCCACCTCAGTGATTTTTAACAAACAGTCCACAGAAGGAACTGACTTTATATTTTTTTTTATAAAATATATAAATACACACATTAACAAAACAAGTATGGGAAGGAATATATATGTGTGCTGTCGTGGAGACTTTCAGAAAACTGGATTACCGGAAATATTAATTTGTCTTTTCCCCAGTTGTCTCCACGACAGCACCATCTAAGAAGTACCAACAAAACCAAATAAACCCTACTGCAGAGAACACTTTACGGCCAAAGGCCAGGTCTTCATTTGCCCGAACATCTAGCCTGTAATGTTTGGTAAAGGTATGCAATTTCTTCCACACAGCCACTTTACATATTTGATCAGACGCCGAGGCCTGTTCTACCCACGAAAAAGACATGGCCCTGGCAGAACGAGCTTTAACCCCTTCAGGGCTTGGCTTATGGAGCGCTTTACATGACTCAGGACCAATGGACACGGCCGGATTTCTGCTGCGAAATCCACAGCGGGCATCTGACCAGGGATTCCTCAGCAAAGTCAGTCCATAGCATGCAATGTAAAATGATTCTTCTACGCACATGAGCGGAAATCACTTGCAATTTCCACCCACAGAGGAAGAATTGCAGCATGCTTTATTTTCGTGGGGGACTCACATGGATGGCTTCAAATTGCAGTCAATGGAAGCCATCGGACCCGAAGCAATTCCGGAATGTCAATCTTAAAAATCGCCAGCGCGGCATTGTTTGCACTGCACATGGCACATCCGCGGTGGTCTCCACTTAAAGCCGCCCTCGACCACAGTGGAGATAGATCCTAGCCGGGGAGAACTGCCCCTGTGGCATCCTGGGAATATGGTAGTACAGCCCGTTGCCTCCGATCCACCACAAAGAAAAGGTAATCTTCCTCCCAGCACCTCTTTGGAAACCTGCCTACTGACAGGACAGAACACACACTGAGAAGGGTGGGGGCTTTAAACCTCTCACTTTTTCTTGTCCTATCAGGAAGAAGGTGATCTCAGGTGGTGCCATCATGGAGATGACTGCAGAGAAGAATATTGCTGCCCATTTGCAGTTTGCTAAAAGATCACCTGGACAAGCCAGAAAGCTACTGAAACTATTTTTTGGATGGATAAGAACAAAAGAGTTTTTTGGCTTAAATGAGAAGAGTTTCAAGCGGGTCATGCAGCAAGACAACAACCCAAAGCACACAAGTCATTCTAGAAAAGAATGGTTAAAGAAGAATACAGTATAGTTAAAATTTTGGAATGGCCAAATTGAAGTCCCTTAAAGGGGGTTATCCAGGTAGCACCCTTCAGCATACTCCGGGGTCGGAGTGGAAGTGCTGCACCGACCCCTGTGTAGTGGCTGCGCTTATAATTGCAGGCGCAGTCCCCATTGCGTCGGCTACTATACAGGGGTAAGAGCAGTGTATCCTGAACGGGTGCTGCCTGGATAAGTCATTTTAAGGGACATTCCAAAATTTTAACTATACTGTATTCTTCTTTAACCATTCTTTTGTAGAAATGTTGTAGAAGGACCTGAAGCGGGCAGTTCATGCTAGGAAGCCCACCAAAGTTGAAGCTGTTCTGTATTAATTTTCTTTCGAGTCGCTGTGCAGGACTAATCAATAATTGCCAGAAATATTTAGATTCAATTATTGCTGCATAAGGCGGACAAACTACACACTAGATACTGAAAGCAAAAGGTTTCACAGAATTTTGCCACTCAGACAAATTTGATGATTTTCATAAATAAATAACTAAGGCGAATATTTTTGATTCATATGTTTAATTTGGTTCCCTCTCTACTTTTAGGACTTGAGTAAAAATATAGCGTCGTTTTTAAGTAAAACATGCAGAAATATTGCAAAATTCTGGAGGGTTCACAAAAACTTTCAAGCTCCACTGTAGGTGCCGTAACAATAGTTGAGTGCTGCACCTCCTTCACAGTTTCCCATGCACAGAGGTGCACCAACCACTTGCTCGGCAAGAAACCGCAGGACGGCACCATTCGAGTGCCACCACAGATCATGAAATGCTGGCAAATTCTACAAGTATACCATAATTTTAAAAATAACCCTTTAAAAAAGGGAACGTGTCATACACTCTATGCTGTTTTGCTGAGGACAGCATAAAAGTATCTGCTGAATTCAGTCTGTCACTTATGGGGTAATATGCAGAAAGTTCGGAGAATTTATAGCTCGTCTCTGTATATGATTGCGGTTCCCAGCAAGCGAGGGGTCCAGTTTATTCATGAGCCGCTGCTAGCCCCGACCATCCACCGTGATAGACCGTCTTCTATCTATTACATGGCATACTGAGAAAATTGCCAGGTGGGTGGGGCTACCTGGTCCTCATGAATAAACTCATAGAATGGTAGAGTTGGAAGGGACCTCCAGGGTCATCTGGTCCAACCCCATGCTCAGTGCAGGATTTACTAAATCATCCCAGACAGATATTTGTCCAGCCTTTGTTTGAACACTTCCATTGAAAGAGAACTCACCATCTTCCATGGTAACCTTCTCCACTCATTGATCACCCTCACTGTCAGAAAGTTTTTTTCTAATATCTAATTTGTGTCTCCTCCCTTTGTTTCATCCCATTGCTTCTAGTCTTTCCTTGGACACATGAGAATAGGGCTGATCCCTCTGCACTGTGACAGCCCTTCAGATATTTGTAGACAGCTATTAAGTCTCCTCTCAGCCTTCTTTTTTGCAAGCTAAATATTCCCAGATCCTTTAACCGTTCTTCATAGGACATGATTTGCAGGCTGCTCACTATCTTCGCAACTGTTCTCTGAACTTGCTCCAGTTTGTCTATGTCTTTTTTAAAGTGGGGTGCCCAGGACTGGACACAGTATTCCAGAGGAGGTCTGACTAAGGAAGAGTAGAGGGGGATAATTACCTCACGTGATCTAGACTCTATGCTTCTCTTAATACATCCCAGAATTGTTTTCCTTTTTGGCTGCTGCATCAAATTGTTGACTCATGTTCAGTCTATGATCTATTAGTATAGTAACATAGTATGTAAGCCTGAATGAAGACAATGTCCATCTTGTCCAGCCTGTCTATCCTACTGTGTTGATCCAGAGGAAGGCAAAAAACCCCAAGGCCAGAAGCCAATTAGCCCTTTTGGGGAAAAAATTCCTTCCCGACTCCCTAATGGCAATCAGATTGTTCCCTGGATCAACCCCTAATAGTTCCTACCTTCCTATATACCCGGATTGACACTTAACCTAAGATTTATATCCTGTAATATCCTTCTTCTCCAGAAAGACATCAAGTCCCCTTTTAAACTCCTCTATGGATTTTGCCATCACCACTTCCTCCGGTAGAGAGTTCTACAGTCTAACTGCTCTTACAGTAAAGAATCCCCTTCTATGTTGGTGATGAAACCTACTTTCCTCTAATCGTAGCGGATGTCCTCTTGTTACCGTCATGGTCCTGGGTGTAAACAGATCACGGGAGAGATCCTTGTATTGTCCCCTCATGTACTTATACATGGTTATTTGGTCGCCTCTTAACCTTCTTTTTTCTAGAGTAAATAGTCCCAATTTGGATAGCCTCTCTGGGTATTCCAGTCCTGTCATTCCATTTATTAGTTTAGTTGCCCTTCTTTGAACCCCCTCAAGCACTGTGACATCTTTCCTGAGCACCGGTGACCAGAATTGTACGCAGTATTCCATGCGAGGCCTGACAAGTGCCTTATATAATGGAAGGATAATGTTCTCGTCCTTCTCCCCTATACCTCTTTTAATGCACCCCAAGACTTTATTTGCCTTTGCAGCAGCTGACTGGCATTGGTTACTCCAGTTTAGTCTATTATCCACTAATACCCCCAGATCCTTTTCCATATCACTTTTCCCCAGCGGTACCCCATTAAGTGAATATTGGTGACATCCGTTTCTCCTGCCCATGTGCATAGTCTTACATTTTTCAACATTGAACTTCATTTGCCATTTTTCTGCCCAAGCCCCCAGCTTATCCAGGTCCGTTTGTAGCCACACATTGTCCTCCGTTACATTAATTATATTGTATAATTTTGTGTCATCTGCAAATATTGATATTTTGCTGTGCAGCCCCTCTATCAGGTCATTGATAAATATGTTGAACAGAGTGGGGCCTAATACTGAACCCTGTGGCACCCCGCTAGCGACTGTGGTCCAATCAGAGTACGAACCATTTATTACCACCCTCTGCTTTCTATCATTGAGCCAATTTTTTACCCACTTACACACGTTTTCGCCCAGTCCGAGCTGCCTCATTTTGTATATTAGCCTATTATGTGGCACGGTGTCAAAGGCTTTAGAGAAGTCCAGATATACGAGATCAATAGATTCTCCCTGGTCCAGCTTAGTATACCCAGGTCTTTTTCACATGTGCTACTGCTTAGCTCAATGCCTCCCATTCTATACATGCTTTCTTCATTTTTCTTGCCCAGATGTAGGACTTTGCATTTCTCCTTGTTAAATACCATTCTGTTAGTCACTGCCCACTGTGCAAACTTTTCTTGATCTTTTTGAATACTCTCTCTTTTCCCTAGTGTTATCTATCCCTCCTAGCTTTGTGTTGTCACATACTAGGCTCATCTGTTGCTAGGAGCTGCAGAAACCTACAGAGACCAGCTACAAATTCATAAAAAAAAACACCATATTCCCTTATAAGTGACAGATGTCAGAAATTATTTCAGTTGCTGCACTTTGGGCTATTATTGTGCATAATCGCAGGAGCAGGTTCAGCACGTCATTTGCGGACATAACACTAAGCTTATGGGCTGACAGTAGGTGACTTGCTGAATCTGGGGGATGTAGTCATACTTTCCTCCCCCATCATTCCCCCGGTATGAGCGGTAAAAGCCCCCCCCCCGCTCAATACATTAAGTAGCCTACCCATTCTAATTTTATAATGGGTGGACAATCTAGCGTTCTACTCAATGCAATGCGGCGGCAGCTTTAAGGCTGGGTTTACACAGCCTCCTGATTGGCTGGAATCGGCACACGTGACGGGGCGGAGCTACGCGATGATGCTTAGAAGGGGACGGAGCCAGAACGCCGCTGCTGCCGGACAGACCAGAAGGCAGAAGACCCATCTGCGCAAGCGCGTCTAATCGGGCGATTAGACGCTGAAGTTAGACGGAGCCATGGAGACGGGGACGCCAGCGCAGGGAAGGTAAGTGAATAACTTCTGTATGGCTCATATTTAATGCACGATGTATATTACAAAGTGCATTAATATGGCCATACAGAAGTGCTTAACCCCACTTGCTTTCGCGAGACAACCCCTTTAAGGTACAAAACAGCCTGGTCCTTATAAGGGGTTAAACATTTCAATAAAATGAGAAAAAGTTTTCAAACACATGCTTACCTCATCAGCAGCTTTGACAATGTATTCAGCGACTTTAGGGTCCAGGCCATAATCTTTATTTACTTCTGCGGCCGCCTTTTTTAAGATTCCAAATGCTCTGATGACTGGTAGCTAAAATTAAGGGAGATAAATGCAAGGTTAGTAAAGGTTTGGGTACCGTGCAGCAAGTCTATGCTATTCTTTAGGGAGTCATGCTACACTTTTTTCTTTTATAACATTTCCCAATCCATCAAATATTCTAATCCTTGAATTAAAGGGGTATTAAACGTCTTACATTTGAGAACTGAATAGCTTTATTTCTTACATTGAAATCTTGTAACTTTCAAATGGAGTTCAAGGAATTCATGGAAATGGAAGGGGGTAACCCTTAAACCTCCCCATTTACAGTAGAAGTGTCCTCTTGCTCTTGCTCTCTGGTTATCGCTCATCAACCACATCCTCAAGGTAACAGCCCAGCGCTTGGAAGAGCAGATGATGCATTTTGGCTGCAGAGGTTGTATGTGTGCCTGAATTATAGGGGTCACAGGGAGCTATATTTCTGTATATACCAGTTCCACAAAGTTTGACTCCAGTGAAACCTGCTAGTCTGAGGAGTTGGTCTGTACTAGGCCCAGACTCTTTATGGTCAGCCAGACCTATTATAGGGGTTTGAGCCTAGTATTCAGTGAGCCACTGCTCCTTCTCAATAACTGAGACGAGCTTGTAAGTATTTAACATTGTATTCAAGGGAAACATAGCCGCCAAATAAATGCGGAAAAAAAGGTGCAACTTTAAGTGTGGCAAATGAAGATCAGCAGAAAGATGAGAAAAATAGCGTGACCTCCAACCTTAGGGCTTTTACCCACTAGCGGGGTTTTTTTTGCTGCGGGTTTTTTTTCCAAATGTCAAATGGGACTTTCTAATGTTAACTCTTTGCAATCCAATTTTGGATTCAGGGTTTCCTAGGGGGCTTTCTCTTTCTGCCATTATACAATGGCACCATCTGCTGGCTAGAGCCAGTACTGCAGTATGTGACATGCTGGAGAGGCCCCCCGACAACAGAGCGGCCAGTAATCTACAGTAAGAATACCCTGCTGGACGTCTTCCGACATCGGAGCTGTACAGCCTTCAAATCGGAATGTCTTTAGACGTCAGACAGTGGATTGGAAAGGGCTAAAATTGCATTGGACAAAAATCGCAGCAACGCAAACTTGCATTTTTTGTGCAAGTGAAATCGCAGTGGAAAAAAAAACATAAAACAAAACATAAAAAAAACAAAACCGCTAGTGAGAAAAAGCCCCATGGAGTTGTGCTTGACAGGGCTCAACGCCAATAAAGGCAAAAAATTCCAAGGAATCTCTGGCCCAAAAGGCAGTCTGTAGCCAAAAGATCAATCCAGAAACCTCGGAACTAGCTGGGGGAATGTCCAAAGTGCATATCACTCTATGGAGCTGTCTGAAGCAAAGTCCACTATAGACTTCATTACAAAATCAACCAGAGTGAAAGTTAATTTGCTTCATTGTGTTGGCAAACAGCGATCTGTGTGTTAACCCTGTACTGGGGACTTCACTGTCACCTAACCTTTGGACGATCCCCATACAGGATTGAAACGCGTGGTATCCCGTTTGCCCACACAATAGAGCAACTGTTCACAAAGTCTACCAAGGTGGAAGTTGAGGAGTAGTGAAGTCTCTAGCTGATATCAGCAGGCAGCGTGAGTGATATTTTCTTTTCAAATCCCCTTGCTTTTGGAAGTTTCAGGCAAAAGCAATCTACTGGGAAAGGATCTTTGCAAGGGTGGTTTTAAATCTGCGGCAGGGATTCCGCTCTGTTCGGGGCCAGGAAAGGGGAATCCCCACGGCCGAACAGTTCCTTCTCTGGACAGTACCGAACAGTGTCGGGCAGACCCAGTTTACTATACTGGGGTCCACCCACTTTCTGGACAGAAGAGGTTCTGGAGGTTCTGACACAGCTGTGAAAACAGCCTACGATATGCAAACTTTTAAACAGTCGGTTGCGTAAATGAAACACACACTTTATGAGCAGTTTTCTTTTGCAAGTTGTATGTGTTACACTACTTTCAATATTTTCAAATCCTACCCCGTTCCTGCAATCTTATGAAGATGCATTTACAAACATGAACTCTCATTCAGGGATTACATGCACATGTATGTTTGACAAAGTCTAAGCATATTAAACATAAGCAGCTGAATAGCTTCACTTCTACTACTCACTGGCATTTGCTCCGTCACTCCTCCAATTTTGAAGTTCATTGTTGACCGAACGGTTTGTGCGCCATAATATTTATCATTGGGGACTTTCAGTTCGCCAAATGTGTCAAATTCAATTCTATAAGAATCAGAACTGGCCTGCAATTACAATACGATTGCAATTACTTAGTGCTTAACCAGTAAACGACGAGTTCAACATAACAGAAGCATACATGTCAAAAAATTAGAGGTACTCCTATAATTGTTTTCGCTCGAAGTCTCAGAAAAAAAATGGATCTTCATACATTATTCATCTGTCACAACAAAGAAAAGGAAATCTATAGGAGAAAAAAAAATGGTCCCGACTCTAATCCTACCATTTCCACAGTTATGGGGTTGTCCGAGAAATTGGGGGGGAAAAAAAAAAAAAGTCAAAAAAACCCAGTGTATACCATAGAGTAAATGGGTCCCTGAACAGCCTTAAAGTCCATTTACACTGAAAGATGATCGCTCAAAATAGTTTGGAGCGATCACTTTGCATAAACTCTTAAGTAGCCAATTAGTAACATTAAAATTTATTAGCGTTTAAATGAACGCTCCTGCAGTATGCAGATGACAGCAGGAGAGCTGTTATCTGCAAACAGCTGCTTTGTTCTCTGAGCTGTCTCTGGTATCCCACTAGGAACTCAGAGCGGGATACCAGCTGAAAGAATACTATCAGCGGTATCCTTGCTGAGAACTCACCCTGCGGCGCTGATAAGGCTCATGGCCCTTAAAGTCAGCAATGAATGAATAGTGCACGATAGGTGCACATTTACACACAAAATGGGCCTTTACTCATTTCAAACTGCTCGTTTGGTCTAGGGGACAATCACTGGAGAATAAAAATGGCTGTTAAACACAGAGTCCATCCAGGTAGCGTCAGGACAGAAAGCTGGGCACCTAAGGGTCGTTTAACACAGGACAACTGTCGGGGGCTTCAACACACAACAGTTGTCACATCAGAAATCACTCCTGTGCTTTTATTTGGGAGCGAGGATTGCTCAATGAATTGAGGCGGAGTGAGCCGGAGGCGGCTCTGGCTGCCCACCTGCATTTATAGTAAGACAGGCATTTGTTCATAGATGGACTGCCTGATTACACAGGGCGCTTATTGCTTGACTTTTATGCCTGCAAAAACTGAGTGAGGAACATATACGTGCACGCATATCTCAGTGAGCCCGGCCTTAGGACTTATTCAAACGCATTTGCGCTGCATAGAACCCATTGCTTTTAGCGAGTTCGTTCACATAAGCGTATTTTGAGCGCAAATTTTCGTTTGCGAAAAAAAAGCAGCATGTCCTATTTTGTGTATATTGCGTGTGAAAATGGCACATATTAAACTTAGTTGCCCATTGTATCTGCGCACGCAGATATGCAGGTCATGCATGTGCAGAAAAAAAAGTTAAATCCATGGTGTGGAAATGCAACCCCTATTGCGCAAATATGCATTGCAGATGCACACGTAAATACACTCATGCCAGTGTGAGGCCGGTTCACACCTGAACAATGCCTGTGACCGCTACCCCTGAACAGCGCTTGTGACTGCTAGGCTAGTTTCACGTTGCCATTATTTACGAGCATGTAATATAGCCAAGTGTCACAACCCTATTGAGCATCTACTGACCTAAACTTGGACCATCACAGGTATCTAGAACAAGTCAGTAGATCTGTAGCCACGCCAGAACACTTCTGTATTACAGAGGCATAAATGTCCCTGTGATGTGTTTGTGTGAGATGGGCCTCATGCTGTTGTGTTCCATGTTCTTGTGAGTATAACAAAACTTGTGTGGGGTTTTAGATTACCAATGATGCCTCACCACTAGGGGCTTCTTTCTTCTAACTTTCTCATCTAGTAATCGAAGATTAGAGTGCATGGCTTCTGGTGGTTACCATTAGTAGTCACATTGCTTTAGATAAGTTTTTTTTTTTTTTTACACCTACTGCTTCTCTATTGATTCCTTCATATGACCTCCAAGTTCTTTTGTCTCATAACATTTGGAGCTGCACGGTGAACGCTGTAACCGAGATGCCAGAAATGCTGTCACGTTTCCCCAAAAAATAAAAAGGGAATAAAAAGTCTTCTATATTGTGAAATGGAATGATATGAGAAAAAAAAAGTTCATCTTACAAATAAGTCCTCACTTAGCTCCATCAATAAATGTTCTGGGTCTCAGAATATGGCGACACAAAGCAAAAAAAAAAAAAGATTCTCTTCAAAATGTTTTACTAAATTTTCCAAACAATTAAAAAAAAAAAAATTAAAAAAACCTAACATAAATTTGATACAGATGCATCTTATTGACCTGTAGAATAATGTTATCATGCCACTTTCTGCACAGTAAACATTGTAAAAACAAAGAACAATCCCAATAAATTAGATAATTGCTGTATTATTTTCATGCCACCACAAAGAAATGAACAGGTTTTTTTTAGTACAAGATAAGGTACATTAAATGGGGCATTAAAAAACAAAACAGACTCATATGGCCATCTTCACGGAAAATTACAGCACAAAACAAGGGCTGCCAATAGTGATGGTGGTGTGAAGGGGACATCGGGCAAAGCTGACCTTGAAGAGGCTTCGAATTACTTATTCAATCACTCTAAAACTTAAGGTCCATTTACACGGACGAATGTCGGGCAAATGATGCCCAACGCTCGTCCCTGTGTCTCCGCGCTCCTGCACGGGAGCTAGCAGAGCAGGTTGGTTCTCTCCTCTCGCTCCCCTGCCCCCTCCATTCACATAACACCGCGGTCGTTCACTACTGAACGGCTGCTGTTTAAACTGAGCGGTTAACTTCATCACTGATCTTTTATGCTGCATAAACGATCAGCGATGAAGCTCATCGTTCAGCAGTGAACGGCGGCTGTGTTATGTGAATGGAGGGGGGGCGGGGGAGCGAGAGGAGAGAAATATCCTGCACTGCCCCGCCCCCCTGCTGGTCGCTCCGTGAGCGAGACAGCTCTGCTAGCTCCCGTGCAGGAACACAGGCGCGAGAAAACACAGGGACGAGTGTTGGGCATCGTTTGCCAGACATTCCTCCTGTGTAAAAGGACCTTTAGCTTGTAAATTGTTCACTTTGTGCTTGCTTCCATATTGTGTAACGGACGTACCTGGGGCAGAGTACATCTGGAGCTAATAACCAGCTCAGGTGCATATCCAGAACACAGGTCACACGATCAAAGATCACAATACAGCCCTGTGCAAACTAATGGAAGGCAATACACTCTTGTTGAGGCTGCTCAGTTGCCGTAACACTGCCCAAATGATTAAAAAAAAACAAAAAAAAAAACACACCCTATCTCAATGGATTTCTTGTGATCACTGTGTTGTGGTAGCTTGAGAACTGCAACATGATTTTTATTTTTTTTTTAATGAAGAAAGTTGTGTGAAGTCTTGTTTTTTTGCATGACAAGCTGTAGTTTTCATTAGTACCATTTTGGGGTCCATACAAATTTTTTGATCCTTTTTATTAATTTTTTGGGGAGGCAAAACGAATAAAATTTGCATTTTGCCTCCATTAGCTTGTGATGTTTGGTCGCACATCCTGTGTTATGACCAAAGTTGCCATGTTCCCTGCTTCAGGACAAGTCTACATGTTGAGGATAAACTGCATATTTTGCAGTGATTTTTACAAAGCAGCATAAAGTTTGACTGATGTGTGACCTCCGAGGCCCAAAGCTCTAACCTTTTCTTGGAAACTTTTGAGAACTTTTTGTCCGTCTTCTCACACACAGCAAACATTGACGAATCTCAATTACAGAATTGCTTCAGAAATTCCACATAGTTTATGGTACCAGACGAGTGGAGGACAACTCAGAAATCTCTCAAGTTTCCAAGAAAAGGTTGGGGCTACGGGCCTGGGAGGTCACACATCAGCCAAACTTTCTGCTGCTTTGTAAAAAACGCTGCAAAATCTGCGGTTTCTCCTCAACTTGTGCGGAATTTTTTTTACACAACGAATCTGCAGTGTGTCCGTTATGCCGTGGATTTCAGTTGCGAAATTGGCCACCGCCGAATTCCATCTCGATAGGGTTAGTAGAAACATACTGACTACAGGTTATATAAAAAAAAGTATGGAAAAATATACATTTAGGAAAGTTTCAGAATGTCCTATAAATGTTCATCTAAGCCCCTATTTATCAGAAACAATGATTAGGATGTGAGACGGAACTTATTGTATCATAATGGTGATGAAAACCTTGATTTAACCCTTTCCAATCCAATTTCTATCCTGTTTTCCTAGGGGGGTTATTCTTTTTCTGGTGTTATACAACGATGCTATATGCTAGCTAAAGCCAGTACTGCATAAGGTGACACGTTGGATAGGCTCCAACAGCAGAGAGGCTGGCAACATACAGTAAGAGAACCCCAACAGACGTCTTCCAACATCGGCGCTGTACAGCCTTAAATCATAATGTCTTCAGAGGTCAGACAGAGGATTGGAAAGGGTTAACCATTATAAGCCGGCTTCACACAGCTGCATATTTTCACACCTGCGTGTCTTAGGCTGGGTTCACACAGGGCGTATTCCTGTCGGAAATCTCGCGGTTTGGCCGCAGCAAAAACTGTTGGATTTCCGCTGGGAGAACCGCCACGTTTAAGCCGCGGCGGCTTTGAAGCGGCCCAGCCGCTTGCTCTTCCGTTGCGGCCGGCACTCCCATAGAGGAGAGCGCAGCCGCAACGTAAATAAACAAAAAAAAAGAAAGTAAATAGACATGCTGCTTTTTTTTTAAACCGCGGCTGCGGCGGCTTTGAAGCGGCCCGGCCGCTTGCTTTTCCATTGCGGCCGGCTCTCCCATAGAGGAGAGCGCGGCCGTAATATAAATAAACAAAAAAACGACTGTAAACAGACATGCTGCTTCTTTTGAAACCACGGCTGCGGCGGCTGCAGCCGCGGTTTCCACCGGATTTACAGCAGCGGATTAGCCGTCCCGTGTGGACGAGATTTCTGAGAAATCTCATCCACATGGCTGGCTAATCCCGAGATTAGCGGCCACAGGCGGTTTTGCCGCGGGCGGATCTGCTGCGGCAAAACCGCGGCAAATCCGCCCTGTGTGAACCCAGCCTTACTGTATTTTTTGCATGCACAATGCACATGCACAGCATATTTGCACACGCAAGCATGCTCCCATTGATTTCAGTGGGCAATTAAATTTAATTAGTTTAATGTGCTATTTTAATGCGCAATACTCGCAAAAATAGAACATGCTGCATTTTTTCTTTGCGCAAATAAAATGCATGTGCTAGAAACGCACGTGACCAAATCCATTAAAATCAATAAGTTCTATTGCGCAAATACAGTCGTGTGAATAAGGCCTGAATATACTAAATAAACATGAGTCACAGGCCGGGCTCACATGGCCATAAGCAGAAGACGCTCTGGAACGGTTGTGATCTCACGCATGCTGTCATGTGCAGTCCACCATTTTTTTGTTTTGTTTTCTTTTTGCTTTTTTGTCTACATTTCCCGTGTCATTGCATATGGACACATACATGTGTGCCCATAGAGAACAATGGGCTCTAGCTCACGCACATACGCTGTGAAATAGAACATGCTGCATTCTTTTTTGCACTCAAAAATTAGGCAATTTCGCTCGCTAATGTGATGGGAACTGCATAAGGCAATGTAATTGATGGACTGTGAGTTAGTGTATAGGCCAATTTAGACAACGATTATCCCTCAAAAGATCTCTTTTGAGCGATAATCGTTGTGTCATTTACACCACAGGATGATCACTCAAACATTGAGCGATCAACCTGCGCTCCGAACGGAGGATGCAGAAGACAAGCGGGGTGTCCCCACTTGTCTTCTGCATCCAGGTGTTCCCCGCTCAGAGCGCCCAGCTGTTATACAGCCAAGCGCTCTAAGCAGAGGATGCAGAAGACAAGCAGGGTATTCCCGCTTGTCTTCTGCATCCAGCTGTTTCCCGATCAGAGCGCCCGGCTGTTATACAGCCGAACGCTCTGAGTAGAGGATGCAGAAGACAAGCGGGGTGTTCCCGCTTGTCTTCTGCATCCAGCTGTTTCCCACTCGCAGCGCCAGGCTGTTATACAGCCAAATGCTCCGTGCGGGGTATGGAGAACACAGCTGGACCGCTCTGTTCTTCATACCCAACCTGTCATCAGGGAGCAGGATACAGCTGAAACAATAGTATCAGCTGTATCCCGCTGTGAATCCCTGATAAGGCTTATCGTTGTCTTTCAGCATGCTGAAAGACAACAATGAGCAACAGCTTAACAAAAACTGCACAATGTCAGTGCAGTTAGGGCTCCTGCACACTTGCGTTTTTCTTGTGCGTTTTTTTCACGCGATTGTCAATGGGACTTTCCAATGTTAAAAACGCATTGCACAAAAATTGCAACGCACAAACTTGCGATGCGTTTTTAATATTAGAAAGTCCCATTGACAATCGCGTGAAAAAAAACGCACAAGAAAAATACGAGTGTGCAGGAGCCCTTGCACACAACGATTATCGCTCAAAAGACAGCTTTTGAGCAATAATCGTTGTGCCTAAATGGGCCTTATCACACGGGCGTACAGAACACCGCGTAATACTTGGTAATGATAGGCCTGTGAGAATCCGACCATATATGAAGGAGTCAGAATTGATGAGTCGGAAATTTGGCTTATGCCCCTTTTTCGTTCGAAGAAAAAAAATTTGTTGGATTGCGTGAATTTAAACAATAATTGTGTAAATGCAGCCAACCATTGAATTCTAACTCATCATTCACTTCTCTTCATCCCGTCATTTTACGCAGACCTAAAAATCATTATTTACTCGTTAACAAGTCGTTGCGTGCAAACAGCGATCGTTTAGGACGGTTTCACACGACCAGGTCGGATCCCGCAGCGGATTCCGGCTGTGGAGCCGGACGATGTCCCCACGTACCTGTGGCTTCTGCATTGCATATCACTGCAGCGGCTCGCCGTCGGTCATGCACAGTACTGATTTTTTTCCTTCAATATTTGTATTTCCTACACAGTCGCCTAGCTCTGACGCAGGTCCCCGTGGCCCATACACAATGTTAATTACGTACGTGCTGTGGGTCAGACAGCCTTCATTGATTTCTATGGAGGCCATCCATGCAGAGTCTGCAGCAAAACAGAGCATGCTGGAATTTTTTATTCACCCACCTGCTGAAAGGGCTGCATCTGATTGGCTGAGGGCTCAGCCAATAACAGGCAGCGCTTTGCCATTCATTGAATGAATCGCTAGGCTAGGGATGATCTTCAGGGAAGGGCTTATATTTAAAGCCCTTCCATAAAAAAAAAAAAAAACCACTGCAGGGGTTGCCGGCTTCCCATTGCTTTCAATGGGGACGCCAGTAGCAGCAGCGGCCGCATTGAAAGCAATGGCAGAAAATCACGATCCTCTGCCACAGCTGTGACAACTGTGGCAGGGGATTCTTTACTCCCTGCAGGGAGTGCCATCATTACTGAACACCGACAGTACTGTCACAGAGTTCAGTAACAAGGGGACTCCTAACGGGGAATATTTATGTGCGGCACTGACCTATGGTGCATGCATGTCCTATCTTTTACAGGTGCGCGTGTTTGCCAGCCTGTATAACACTGACGTGAAAACACCATTAGGCATCAATGGTTCTAATAGATGTGCGGTTTTGTGCGCACGTATGTATGCACAAAAATGCACTCTTCTGAATGAGGCCTCATCCTGCAAATAGAAAAAAAGAATTTTAAAACCCTCACACAGCACCATTGACAAAAAAAAAAATACAGGAGTCTGAGTGCATTGATAAACTGAAAAAATACTTTCAAAAAAAGTGAAAAAGTTTAAAAAAAACAAAACTAGCTATAAATTTGGTACTGCTGTAATCGTACGGCCTGCAGAATTAATGTAAGATTAAAGGGGTGGTCTCGCGAAACCAAGTGGGGTTATACACTTCCGTATGGCCATATTAATGCACTTTGTAATGTACATTGTGCATTAAATATGAGCCATACAGAAGTTATTCCACTTACCTGCTCCGTTGCTAGCGTCCTCGTCTCCATGGTTCCGTCTAAATTCGCTGGCAGCTTGCTTTTTTAGACGCGCTTGCGCAGTCCGGTCTTCTCCATTCAGCACGAGCCGCTTCAGTGTGCTCCCCGCTACAGCTCTTCTGCGCATGCGCAGACGAGCTGTCACTGCTCGGGAGCGCGCTGAAGCGGCCATTCTGCACCATCCTCTGTTAGAGGAAGGTGCAGAAACTGGAGCTGCCCAGCGGAGAAGACCAGCCCAGCCCAGCAGCCCCGAGAAGCCTCCCAGGTAAGTGATGGGTCGGGGGGGGGGCTGCCGCTGCGCCGGGCTGCGCCGGGGGGGGCTGCCGCTGCGCCGGGCTGCGCCGGGGGGGGGGCTGCCGCTGCGCCGGGCTGCGCCGGGGGGGGGGCTGCCGCTGCGCCGGGCTGCGCCGGGGGGGGGGGCTGCCGCTGCGCCGGGCTGCGCCGGGGGGGGGGCTGCCGCTGCGCCGGGCTGCGCCGGGGGGGGGCTGCCGCTGCGCCGGGCTGCGCCGGGGGGGGGCTGCCGCTGCGCCGGGCTGCGCCGGGGGGGGGGGGCTGCCGCTGCGCCGGGCTGCGCCGGGGGGGGGCTGCCGCTGCGCCGGGCTGCGCCGGGGGGGGGCTGCCGCTGCGCCGGGCTGCGCCGGGGGGGGGGGGCTGCCGCTGCGCCGGGCTGCGCCGGGGGGGGGGGGCTGCCGCTGCGCCGGGCTGCGCCGGGGGGGGGGGGCTGCCGCTGCGCCGGGCTGCGCCGGGGGGGGGCTGCCGCTGCGCCGGGCTGCGCCGGGGGGGGGGGGCTGCCGCTGCGCCGGGCTGCGCCGGGGGGGGGGGGCTGCCGCTGCGCCGGGCTGCGCCGGGGGGGGGCTGCCGCTGCGCCGGGCTGCGCCGGGGGGGGCTGCCGCTGCGCCGGGCTGCGCCGGGGGGGGCTGCCGCTGCGCCGGGCTGCGCCGGGGGGGGCTGCCGCTGCGCCGGGCTGCGCCGGGGGGGGCTGCCGCTGCGCCGGGCTGCGCCGGGGGGGGCTGCCGCTGCGCCGGGGGGGGGCTGCCGCTGCGCCGGGCTGCGCCGGGGGGGGCTGCCGCTGCGCCGGGCTGCGCCGGGGGGGGCTGCCGCTGCGCCGGGCTGCGCCGGGGGGGGCTGCCGCTGCGCCGGGCTGCGCCGGGGGGGGCTGCCGCTGCGCCGGGCTGCGCCGGGGGGGGCTGCCGCTGCGCCGGGCTGCGCCGGGGGGGGCTGCCGCTGCGCCGGGCTGCGCCGGGGGGGGCTGCCGCTGCGCCGGGCTGCGCCGGGGGGGGCTGCCGCTGCGCCGGGCTGCGCCGGGGGGGGCTGCCGCTGCGCCGGGCTGCGCCGGGGGGGGCTGCCGCTGCGCCGGGCTGCGCCGGGGGGGGCTGCCGCTGCGCCGGGCTGCGCCGGGGGGGGCTGCCGCTGCGCCGGGCTGCGCCGGGGGGGGCTGCCGCTGCGCCGGGCTGCGCCGGGGGGGGCTGCCGCTAGGCCGGGCTGCGCCGGGGGGGCTGTCGCTAGGCCGGGGGGGCTGTCGCTAGGCCGGGGGAGCTAGCGCTAGGCCGGGGGAGCTGTCGCTGCGATGGGGGGGGGGCTGTCGCTAGGCCGGGGGGGCTGTCGCTAGGCCGGGGGAGCTAGCGCTAGGCCGGGGGGGCTGTCGCTAGGCCGGGGGGGCTGTCGCTAGGCCGGGGGGCTGTCGCTGCGATGGGGGGGGCTGTCGCTAGGCCGGGGGAGCTAGCGCTAGGCCGGGGGGGCTGTCGCTGCGCCGGGGGAGCTAGCGCTAGGCCGGGGGGGCTGTCGCTGCGATGGGGGGGGCTGTCGCTGCGCCGGGGGAACTAGCGCTGGGGAGCCGGGGGCTAGCGCCGGTTACCTGCTGTCTGGTCGGCGGCTGCGGGGCGTCTGGTCGGCGGCTGCGATGCGTCCGGTTGCCATGGAGACACAGCTGGCGGCGTCTCGGGAGCGCGCACGTCGGGCTGCAGCGAGCGACTGGGAAAGAGCCGGCGGCCATCTTGAGGAAACTTTTATAACTTGCTGAAACGCTGGAACGGTAAGTACGAACCAGCTAGAAATGTCATTTACAGGGGGGCTTAGTAATGTGTGTTTAATGGGGGGGACTGGGCAAAAAAAAAAATTAACTGCTTCCTCGAGACATCTCCTTTAAGGCTTCATGTCCACGGGGAAAAGAAGAATTAAAATCCGCAGCGGATTTTAACTCTTCTCCCGCCCACGGATCCGCACCCCATAGGGATGCATTGACCACCCGCGGGTAGATAAATACCCGCGGATGGTCAATAAAAGTGAATTAAAAAAAATCTGGAGCATGAAAAAAATCTGGACCATGCTCCATTTTCGTGCGGGTCTCCCGCGGGGACGGTTCCTGCAGGCTTCTATTGAAGTCTATGGAAGCTGTCCGGATCCGCGGGAGACCTAAAATAAGAATAAAACTTACCCGCAGCGGACCGTGCAGATCTTCCCTTCTTCGCGGCCGGATCTTCTTTCTTCGGCCCGGCGGATGTGCCCGGCGCATGCACATCCGAAGAAAGAAGATCTGGTCACGGAGAAGAGAAGATCTGCACGGACCCCTGCGGGTAAGTTTATTCTTATTTTCAGCGCTCATGTCCGCGGGGCAGGAGGGACCCGCTACGGATTCTCCATGGAGAATCCCTAGCAGGCCTGATTTTCCCCGTGGACATGAGGCCTTATACTGCACGGTGAACAGAATTAAAAATAAAAACAAGACAGAATTGCAGATTTTGTTCATCTTGTCTCTAGAAAAGAAGGAAGTGGAATACAAGATCAATCAAAATGTTATTAGTTATCAAAAATTGATAAAAGACGACTGGAGTTCATCTTGCAACAAATAAGTCCTCATAGAGCTCCGTCAATGAAAAAGTATAAATGTTATGGCTCCTGGAAGCATATTTGGGATTTCAGCCGCACTTAAAGGGGTTGTCCCGAGGCAGCAAGTGGGTCTATACACTTCTGCATGGCCATAATAATGCACTTTGTAATGTACATTGTGCATTAATTATGAGCCATACAGAAGTTATAAAAAGTTTTATACTTACCTGCTCCGTTGCTGGCGTCCTCGTCTCCATGGTGCCGACTAATTTTCGCCCTCCGATGGCCAAATTAGCCGCGCTTGCGCAGTCCGGGTCTTCTCCTCTTCTCTATGGGGCTCCGTGTAGCTCCGCCCCGTCACGTGCCGATTCCAGCCAATCAGGAGGCTGGAATCGGCAATGGACCGCACAGAAGCCCTGCGGTCCATGAAGACAGAGGATCCCGGCGGCCATCTTCAGCAGGTGAGTATGAAGACGCCGGACCGCCGGGATTCAGGTAAGCGCTGTGCGGGTGGTTTTTTTAACCCCTGCATCGGGGTTGTCTCGCGCCGAACGGGGGGGGGGGTTTAAAAAAAAAAAAACCCGTTTCGGCGCGGGACATCTCCTTTAAGCAGCGCTGCTGATTAGAGCCACCTGATTGGCTCTTTGGCACCACGTGACTACACAGCGTGCACGCGGATTGCCTTCAGCAGCCATGCACTACACACTACAGTTAAGCAGACGTGCACTACACACTACACTTCAGCAGCACGGGGTTAGGTTTAGGGTTACCTAAACACTAACCCTAAACACTAACCCTAACCCCGTACACGCTGTGTAGTCACGTGGTGCTGAAGAGCCAATCAGGTGGCTCTAATCAGCAGCGTTGCTTAAGTGTGGCTGAAATCACAAATATGCCTCCTGGAATGCAGACACAAAAGCAAATCTTAAAAAAAAAAAAAGTTAAAAACACGCTGTTTTTTGTGTACAGAAATATCAAAACACTGTACAGCTGGGTATCACCGGCTTCGTGCCGACCGGAGAAGAAGGTTATCACATGATTTATTCTGCACACTGAACGCCGTAAAAATTAAATCCGGAAAACAAGATGGCAGAATTTATTTTTTTTCTCCCAATACCTCTAAAAAGAAAAAAAAAAAAAAAGTTATACCTTATATGTACCCAAAAAATAATACTATTAACCCCTTAATGACATGGCCTATAGCGAATTTTTTTTTTTTTTTTTTTTTTAATGGACCCCTGCATTATGCCCTGTGAAAAAGAAAGCATTTGTTAGTTTTTAAAAAGCACATTGCACTTACCTGCATCAGCGTTCTGCAGCTTCTTCATTTCTTCTTTTAAAGATGGCGCCGCTGGTCTTCTCCCACAGTGCACCGCGGGTCTTCCCATGGTGCACCGTGGAGTTTCTTCTTCTGTCTTCCGCGTTCCACTGCCGATACAGCCACCTCAATGGCTGAGCGGCACCACGTGACGGAGGCGGAGCTTCAATGACGACGCGCAGACCAGCTCTCCGGCGCGAGCGGCCCCATTCACCAGGCAGAAGACCGCACAGCGCCAGCGCGTCTAAAAACGCCAGAAGACAGCGAAATTAGACGGAGCCATGGAGACGGGGACGCTAGCAACGGAGCAGGTAAGTGAATAACTTCTGTATGGCTCATATTTAATGCACGATGTATATTACAAAGTGCATTAATATGGCCATACAGAAGTGCTTAACCCCACTTGCTGCCGCGAGACAACCCCTTTAAGGACGCAACGATTTTTGGCGGATTTTCTTCTACGTTTTTCAAAAGTCATAACTTTTTTTATTTTTCCGTCAACGCGCCCGTATAAGGGCTTGTTTTTTGCGTGGCGAACTGTAGTTTCTATCGGTGCCACTTTTGGGTACATAGACTATATTGTAAAACTTTTATTTTTTTTTTAATGATAACAGGAAGAGAAAACGCATCAATTCTGCCATAGATTTTTTTTTGCAGCGTTAATCATGCAGCATAAATGACACAATCCATTTTTTCTGCGGGTCGGTACGGTTACAACGATACCAAAATTCTTGCATGTTTTTTAGGTTTTATTCCACTTTTCTGCAATAAAAACCCTTTTTTGGAAAAAAAAAATTTCTAAATTGCTGCATTCAAAGTCCTGTAACTTTTTTATTTTTCTAGGTATGGAGCTCTATGAGGGCTTATTTTTTGCGAGACGAGTTGTAGGTGTAATTGGTACCATTTTGGGGTACATACGGCTTTTTGGATCACTTTTATTGCGTTTTTAGGGAGACAAAATGCTAAAAATTTGCATTTTGCCTCAGTTTTTTTTTTAACATTTTTCTTTTAACACAATTTGTGTCCCTCTGTAGCACTTACAGTATAGCACTGGTGACCGCTGTGATAAGGCATGGCAGGGCTACTGCCCTGCCATGCCTTATCACTTATACAGCGATCACAGGCTATGGCAAGACAGGACACCAGTGTCTGGCGTCCTGTTGCCATGGCAACCATCCGGGCTCTCCGCGATTATATCGCGGGAGCCTAGTGACATCACAGAGGGAGCGCGCTCCCTCTGTGAACCCCTCCCATGCCGCGATCTACATAGATTGTGGTAGGGAAGGGGTTAACAGCAGGAGGCGCATCTCCGATGTCCCCCCCCTGCCCCCGCTGTTGCTATGACTGACAGCCGCCTCCCGCTGCGGGATAGCGCGAGATCACTTATGATCTCGTGCTATCCCCAGGACGTAAGTTGACGCCCTGTTGCGGGAAGTACCTCGCTGCCAGGACGTAAACTTACGCCCCGGAGCGGAAAGGGGTTAAAAAAGTACAGCTTGTCTCACTTTTAAAAAAAACAAAAAAAAACAAGCCCTCATACATCTATGTCGATAGAAAAATTAAAGTTCTGGCTCCTGGAATGTGACAATAAAAAAAGTTAAAAATTTGGTCATTAAGGAACAAAACAGACCGGTCACCCAGGGGTTCCCAACGCTACACACACTGCTCGGCGCTGCGCACACACTGCACGACGTGCTCCAGCAGCTCCCGGCGCTTTGCACACACACTCCCCGGCAGCTCCCGGCGCTGCGCACGCACACTGCCCGGCGCTCCTCGGCAGCTCCCGGCGCTGCGTACGCACACTGCCAGACGCTCTCCAGCAGCCGCCTCAGAAGGTCACCTTTGCAGAAGGCGCGTACAGAACAGCCGCTCTTACCATCCTGACTAGTGGGACAGTCCGCAGCGGGCCGCACAGCGCCGTCCTCCTGCCAGCAAACGAGAGACGCCTCACGAGCCGAAGGGTACACAAACAGCGATTCATGGCTACGTCCTCACTGCAGGAGAGGCCAGGCGCACACCCACCCACAGGCAGCCAATCACCAACCAGAGCGCTGGGGGGAGAGAGGAGAGCCGACAGCTGATCCACCAGGGGAGACAAATCGATCCCGATAAAGCAAAGCCATCCGACGGCATATTAGCCTTTTACTCCCCACTTCACGCGCCAACCTAACCGACGGCATCTGCGCAGAGTGGTGTCGTCTAGAATGGAGTTGCTTCTCGTAGGTCCTCCATACAGCCACTCCACTCTAGACTATGTCACTACTCAGACGAGCAAAGTGCAGTTTGCATGGCGCCAGTACAGACATACTTGTAAATGTCGCTGCAGACTTGTTTGATAGGCAATTTTTATGGTGTAAAAAGGGGAAAAAAAGGGATAAACACACAAATACACATCAAAGTACCATTTAACCCCTTCCCGCAATCCGCCATAAGGGCAGAGTGGACATTGTGTCAGGCTTAGGCATGGTGAGAATCCGCTGTCATTGACACCTAGCTGCAACTGCCAGGAGTGCACAAAACACAGATCATGGCAATCAACTCTTTAGATGCCACTGTCAGTTGCATTGAAAAAGGCATGCGGCTCCCTGTGTCATCCAAACGGCACACTTGTGAGTGTGACAAGATCGTGGGTAGCCATACTGGTTTTATGGCAGCCTGGGACCTTAATAAAGGCTCAAAGAGCCACCATTTATTTCTACCTATTAAGGCTGCCTGTCCACGGGCGTTGTGATATCCTGTGCTGTGATTTGCTGTCTGCGAGTGGAGAATCGCAATGATTCTCCGCTCGTGGACAGGGATGGGGAGCTCTTACTGCGTTCCCCACATCGCTGTGGGGAACACAATGAAAACCCGCCCGTCGACAGGCAGCCTAAGACGTGCCTGTGGCAGGGTTTAATAGAGTGCCTGCAGAAATAGAATCTACTGAAGTAGAACAGTATATTGTAAAAGCAATGAAACGCTTGTCAGGCCCAATGTCCATGGGCGGATTTTAATTATAAAATCCGTGGAGGAGACCCGTACCTCTAGCCACCAATAGGGATGCATTAGCATCCGTGAGGCAATTTAGAGCATACGGATGTGATTTTTCTCCCGGCGTGCGGATCGCATTCACGGGAAGAAATCGCAGCATGCTCCATTTTTCTGCAAATCCCGTGGGAAAGCAGGAGATTTAAAAAAAAAATGCACTGTGCATGCATCCGGCACGTCACAGGAGCATCCGGATGCATCCGCCGTGCTGAAGAAAGAAAATCCAGCCGGCACGGAGGAGACCCACGCTGGATCTGAACAGGTTAGAAAATATCTTTTCCTGTCCATGTCTGCAGGCACAGCTGGATTCCGCTCCGGGATTCAAGCAGTGGAATCCGTGCGTGCAAGTGGACATAAGGCCTTAGATTCTATGGGGAACCAAAAAGTAAGATGAAGTTATTTTTATTTAATTAACAGTAAATGTAAAAATATAAGAAGTTTTAAAAAAATCCTTTTCCCAGTCATTAAGCTTAAAAAAAAAAAAGTGCAATTTATTAAAATATCTCATTATCCCAGATGAACACTATCAGAAAAAAAATACACAATGCCAGAATTGCATTTTTTTCATCACCCCCGAACTCCAAAAAAAAAAAAGACCTGGGAGTACTAGTTGACTGTAGACTTAACTGGAGCAACCAATGCCAGTCAGCTGCTGCAAAAGCAAATAGTCTTGGGGTGCATTAAAAGAGGTATAGGGGCGAGGGACGAGAACATTATTCTACCGCTATATAAGGCACTTGTTAGGCCCCACATGGAATACTGTATACAGTTCTGGACACCAGTGCTCAGGAAAGATGTTGCAGTGCTTGACGGGGTTCAAAGAAAGGCAACCAAATTAATAAATGGAATGAGAGGACTGGAATACCCAGAGAGGCTATCAAAATTGGGATTATTCACCATGGAAAAAAAGACAGTTAAGGGGCGACCAAATAACTATGTATAAATATATTAGGGGACAATACAAGGATCTCTCCTATGATCTGTTTATACCCAGGACTGCGACGGTAACAAGATGGCATCCTCTGAACTGGATCATATTTTCCTCCAGCAGGTTTCAGGGTATTCTGTAGCTTCCTAATTGTATAGTGTGCACACATAATGAAAGAAACCAATCGGACACAAGTAATAATATAATAATAATAATCTTTATTTGTATAGCGCCAACTTATTCCGCAGCGCTTTACACAAGTCATTAGCCTTGACTCTCAACCAGCTCTCTCTGGAGTCACAATCCCCCAGAGCCCCAGGTTTTATTGAAACACATTTACCTGCCCTTTATGGGCGTTCAACAGATTACGGGTGCATTCACATGAACGTATATCGGCTCGGTTTTCACTCCGAGCCGATATACGTTGTCCTCGTGTGCAGAGGGGGGAGGATGGAAGAGCCAGGGCCAGGAACTGTGCTCCCGCCCCCTCTCTGCCTCCTCTCCGCCCCTCTGCACTATTTGCAATGAGAGGAGGCAGGACGGGGGCGGAGCTACGGTCCGGGAATTAGCCGCGCCCCTGTCCCGCCTCTCCCCATTGCAAATAGTGCAGAGGGGCGGAGAGGAGGCAGAGAGGGGGCGGGAGCACAGTTCCTGGCCCTGGCTCTTCCATCCTCCCCCCCCTGCACACGAGGACAACGTATATTGGCTCGGCGTAAAACCCGAGCCGATATACGTTCGTGTGAATTCACGTGAAATCAGTAACATATACATATTCTTATTCGCTGGGTCATATAGAATTCCCTGCCTCCCTGCCCACCTTCTCTCAAGTCCAGTGTAGTGTGGACTTTGTCCCCTCAGCATGTGGTCAAGCTGAAGGAATTTCAGTGTGCGTGGCAGTCCCTTTTCAAGAAGTTTCAGTGTTATTTAAGAAGTTTCTGTGTGGGGGCAGGACTGGGGAAACATCCAAGATGAACACAAGCAATACATATAGCACTGTGATTTAACTCTTTCCTTATACAGCAGAGCTCCACATTAGGCTGAAGTCACAAAACACACATCTTTCACCATGCCATTGTCCAGCAACTACCATAATGAAATTATGCAGTCATTAGCCTCTATAGAGTCAAATCACTACAGCTGCGTAATACTTCCAGTTAATTATAAATCAATGACTATTACGCTGACTAATCATCATGTCTACTACACCTCTACGGTTAAAGGAAAGAAGGTTCTATCACCAACATAAAAGGGGGTTCTTTACTGTAAGAGCAGAGAGACTGTGGAACTCTGCCTGAGGAACTCTGGCTTTCTATAGCACTATAATATTACAGGATATAGACATTAAATACTAGCAGGGTTGTTAATCCTGGTATTGGAGTTAGATAGGAACTTTCAAAACCTTGATCCAGGGATTATTCTGATTGCCATTATGGAGTCGGGAAAGATTTTTTCCCCCCAAATAAGCTTCTGCCTCATTGGGTTATTTTTGCCTTCCTCTGGATCAACAAGGAAGGGGGAGGGAGGGATGGAAACAGGCTGAACTAGATGGACAATGTCTCCTTTCGGCCTAACATACTATGTTACTATGTATGGGATGCGGGCACCCACATCATCACTAAATGGCTGTGCGGGAAATACAACCCCCTCCCCCCCCAAAAAAAACAGTATTGCGCATGACCGCCTGCGAGCCAGTAAGGTAAAGTGACGTATGCAGGGTCACCGGCCGGGATCCGCTGCGGGGCTCCTGCAAATGTTTTCCGACCCACTCGTGTGAGCTCGACCTTAATGTTCTTTTTCACTGCTGGCTGTTATCGCTTATTTTTTTTTCTTTTTTAGGTACGTTTCGAAAACACAACATGAGATTATTTTTCTATAGCAATTTATGCAGTGCTGTATTGTAGATTGTAGTCACTCATATTAGGGCTCACTTGCATAGGCGTATATGGCCCAGGTTTTTTTATGCGTGTAATACGCAGTACACAGCAGATATGCACGCAACGCTGATGTGTTATATTCCAATAGCCTGTATTTGTGTGTATTTCACACCAAAATATAACATGCTGTGGTCTTTTTCACGCATGTGAAAAAAAATGCAAGTATGAGTGGCTCAATAGAAATCAATGGGCTTTTAGCACCACGTATTATGTGCGCAATACACAGGCAACATACACCTGTGTGAGATCCCTTAGCCTGTTGCCAGTTGAGCTCGTAAAGAGTGACAATGCCTCTTTAAATAGTATTGCTCTTCATCAGCTGGTGGAAGGCATTAGAAACTCGCAGCACAGAGATCCACAGCCACCGCTGAGGGCTCACATGGCTGTATGTTGTCTGCATAGTACACATTTTTTTAATATACACTTAGTATGCAAATACACATGTAGCATTTATTTCTAAATTTAAGCACCCATAGTCTATAATGGGTGTATTACACACAAAAACAGTACATGCTTGTTTTTTTCACGCTTGTGAAAAACGCAAGTCTGAATAGCTCAATGTAAATCCATGGGCTTTTAGCACCAGATATTGTGCGTGTAAAAAATATGTGCGTATGATCTGGCTCGCACGAGCGTATGTTCATTGTGTATTACCTGCACAGTTTTTGCATGTGTAATACACAGTAGTACTCTTTCATACACTTTCATTGTGCCGCTCATACGAGACTCACCCAAAAAATTTGTGTATTGTGCACGCTTACATCTTTGCATTCTAAACATACTAAGGCTGGATTCACACGAACGTATATCGGCTCAGTTTTCACGCCAAGCCGATATACGTCGTCCTCATCTGCAGGGGGGGGGGGGATGGAAGAGCTTGGAGCAGGAACTGAGCTCCCGCCCCCTCTCTGCCTTCTCTCCACCCCCTCTTTGCCCCTCTGCACTATTTGCAATGGGGAGAGGCGGGATGGGGGCAGGGCTAATTCTCAGAATTTAGCCCTGCCCGCGTTCCGCCTCCTTTTATTGCAAATAGTGCAGAGGGGCGGAGAGGAGGCAGAGAGGGGATGGGAGCTCAGTTCCTGCTCCTGGCTCTTCCATCCTCCCCCCCTGCAGATGAGGACGACGTATATCGGCTCGGTGTGAAAACCGAGCCGATATACGTTCGTGTGAATCCAGCCTCAGAGTGCTGAAAACATGCTCTACATGTTCATTATTGCCAAGAACATCTCTGTAAGGCTACCTACACACAGCTGATCATGATACTGGGCCATGAAATATGTACCCGCAAATGTGAGGTGATTGTCCAAAATGACTCCCATCATTTGGTGAGATTACGAATCTCTGCTGCAGAGGATCGGCAAGTGTTTCCCTTTTTTTCAACGGGAATCTCATATCGCACACAATGCAATGCGTTTTCCTGTCCCATTAAAAACAAAGGGCGATGTGTTCCGAGGGACATGCAAAGATATTGCGGCATGCGCTTTTTTCCCACACTGCAATTCAGGGAAAATAAATTGCTCGTGTATATGACTCCATTCAAGAGAATGGGGTTCATGTTCATGTGTCTCGCAACGCACAAATCAGCCGCGAGTTTCTCAGACATGTGAAAGTGGCCTAACACATGCTCTTGCACAAGAAAATGGAGAAAGTCCAAAATTGGGTTAAAAGCTTTCAGTCTTTTTTAGATGATACAGATAGGCAGACAAAGAAACAAAAGGACATGTGCCGTCTTACATCATAGACATTAAGACAAATCTGAGTTAGGGCTTATTCAGACGACCGTATATCGGCCAGGTATTCACACCGGTCGATATACGGCGTCCCTCTCTGCAGGGGGAGGAGGCTGAAAGAGCCAGGAACAGTGCTCTGAGCTCCCACCCCCTCTCCGCCCCTCTGTACTATTTGCAATGAGAAGGTGGGGCGGGGCTAAGTTCCAAGATTAGCCTCTGCCAGGCCAGGGCATTGTCTTTTTGGTGCCAATTAAGTGAGCTTTGGGGAGAGCCATTATGATGGGCGCCATCTTGGTTGCGCCAAATAAAATTTTAACAGTCCATAAATTTGGTTTGGCACACTAGGTTAGATCCTGTTCATGGGATGCCAAACACTGCAGCAGTCCGAAATGTGTGTGTGTATATATATATATATATATATATATATATATATATATATATACATATATATCCTGTTTGTGACTGTCAACAATTGTAATGTTTAATTTTTTAACATTACACAAAATAACAGGTATGAGGGGGATTGTAGTTGTCAGTTTGTGACGCCACATTCCACACACCGGCATTCATACACGGCGGATTAACAACACTGGACAAGTGCATAGTTCCTTCAGGTCCTCCAGAACGATGCAGGCCCGGTAAAAACTTTACTAGTGACTTTCAAACACGGTACAACATACTTCAGTAGGCAGAGTTTACAGTGCAGGCAAATTAGTAAATATTCAGCAATAATTGACATGAAAGTCAGTAATGATCACCCCGCTCTCATATCCTTCAGCATGTTCTAGACTTCAGACAGCCACTCTTTCTTTCTCCTCCATCTTCAGCGACATAAGGGCTGATGGTGCCCTCATGCGCCTCTGTGGTAGCAAATCCTCAGGTGGAAGATGGGCGCTCTTCCACAGGCAAGATGGCACTCCGAACTCCTTTCTGGAACCCAATCATCATATTTATAGATTCATTCACACCACGTCACATGACACTGTAAGATAGATACATTCAACAGACAGCAGAGCTCACAGGCAATGATTTTAATGGAGTTAACCCTTCAGACGCTGCAGCTGCAGAAAATAGACCTTACAGTTTTGCACAGTGCATCCACATAAGATAGACATGTATGACAATTATGGAGGGGTCCAGAAAGATGTTCTGGGACACTACACATGCTGCAATCTTTTTCACGCGCGTAGTTACACGCAATGTATATACGCGAATGGGAATAGATCAATGAAAATGAATGTACTTTCGTTTATTCCATTCACCTTGTACTACGTGGCCATGCATCAAGCGTGTAATATGCTGTGAAATCAGAAAGCATGTTGAAAAACGCTGTGTGTATAACTTAGCATTTTACCACTTTCTGAGCAGTAACACATAGAGAACAATAGGGCTCTATTGTGTGTAATGGTTATGTAGACTGTGCATTCTTTTTTATGCGCCTAATATATGCAATAAATACACGCAAGTGTGAATGGATCAATGAAAATGAATGTAATTTTTTTGGCTCTATTCACCACATATTATGACGTGTAGTGCGCTATTAAATTACGCTTTTGTGAGCCCGACCTTATGGTCACAAGCTTTAATATTTTCAACTTACATAAGTTGCATGAGAAGACATGAATATTGCAGCTGGAGGGAGCACTGAACTACTCTGACTGCCATCTGGTGGTAACCCTAAAAACTACAGCTCTCCACCCTGCAGTACGGCTGCGGCAGCCTCTTGGAAGATGCTTAGTCTGCAGGCAGCACCAGCGTCTGTGAGGATAATACAGGGGGGATGCGTCCTGTGAGCCCCTTACAGCATCTCATTCACCAGCTGCTGTCATTGGATTTCCTCCAGTAGTGATGGGATCCCACATCCTCCAGATATTCAGGCAAGGGGTCTGGGCAGCCTTAACGGGGGGCTGGTACCACGACCCCCACGACAGCCAGTTTAATAACATCTGCCACTTGTATCTGTGGATCTTTCTACTGCTATTACCGCTCGCATTGCACTTGGTAAGTGTAGACTCTTCGTACCGCGCTGCATGCTTCTAGAACCTGCGTGCATGCTGCATGTAAGGCATGTAAGGCCACTCTCGCACAAGCATTTTCTTGCTGTGTAATATGCGTGCGAAATATGCAGCATTAAACCTCCATTTATTTTGATGGGACTTCCCACACTAGCATTTTAGCACCGCGTTTTATACATGCGCAAAATCACACGCTGCATGTCCTATTTTTGACGTCGGTGCATAATTCATGAACTAAATCGGCCATTAAAATGAATGGGGTGCGTAAAAAAACACAGTGAATTCGCAATTGCATGCAGGTTACTATTCCAGGGGGGGGGGGGAGTTGTGACATCATCAGCTTGCCTGCAAAAATACGCAGTAAAAATGCAGGCAAATGCACACAAAAACGCAACATTTTCACATATGCTCGTGTGAGAGTGGCCTGAGTGAAACTTCAGACCCCCTACTCACCTCGGTGTTTAAGCCCTTACATCACAGCCGCATAACAGAACAAAACAAAACCATTGATTTCAGTGGTTTCGTTTTCTTTATCAGCATTCTCACTTGCAAGAAAGATTGGGCAGGACCTAGCAGCTGGGCCAGTTATAAAATTAACAAATAGACTATACTCCCCTCTCTCCGGCCTTCCAGGATGCAGCTGAGCGCTGCCACGGCTTACAGAATATACAGCAGGCGATAACTGCTGCAGCCAATCAGAGGCCATAGTGTCACTGTCCCAGGATGTGAGAGCTTATGATGGGACAACGCTGCAGCCTCAGATTAACCAGCTGTTCCAGGATTCTGAAGACAGCAAAGATAGTTATTTTTTTTGTTTCACAATGGGCCAAGCTGCTTGAAACATTTTGGGGTTAGTAACAAAACGCCTTTAAGGAATATACAAATAATAAAGACATATGGCATGTATAATATGTAATAGAGACATTAACAATAACCATAATGTCCCCTGTAGTATCCATGCTGTCCCCTGTAACACTAACCATACTGCACCCTGTAGTATCAATGCTGTACCCTGTAGTAATAACCATACTGTCCCCTGTAGTACTAAACATAATATCCTCTGTAGTATCCATAATGCCCCCTGCAGTAATAACCATACTGTCTCCTGTTGTAATAAATAACCATAATGTCCCAGTAGTATCCATGCTGTACCATGTAGGAATAGCCATTATGTCCCCTGTAATAATAACCATATTATCCTCTGTAGTATTCATAATGTCCCCTGCAGTAATAACCATACTGTCCCCTGTAGTAATAATAAACTATATTGTCTGCTGTAGTAATAACCATAATGTCCCCTGTAGTATCCATAATGTCCCCTGCAGTAATAACCATTATATCCCCTGTAATAATAAATAAGCATAATGTCCCCTGTGGTGTCTGAAGCCTTTCTATTTTTTTCTATTTTTCTCAAACCCCATTGAAATTAATGGGGGGAAAAAACATCCGCTTGTTTCCATTTTATTTCAGTTTCTCTCCACCAAAAATGGAGCAGAGAGACGAAAACCCTGAACTAACCCTAACACAGGTATGAAAGTGGCCTTAGGGCTCTTACCCACTTGTGTTTTTTTAACACTGCAATATCGCTGTGTTTTTTTAACACAATTGTTAATGGAACTTTCTAATGTTAAAAACGCATCGCACAAAAATTGCAAAGCACCAACTTGTGATGCGTTTTTAACATTAGAAAGTCCCATTAACAAGCAGGTTAAAAAAACGCAGCGATATAGCAGTGTTAAAAAAAATGCAAGTGGGTAAGAGCCCTTAACCCCCTAGTGACCACCCATAAGTTGTTTTCACGTGGGAGACAATTGTGGATTCCGCAGTTCAAACCCGGTGGTGGGCAGGCGGCTTTATTCCGTTGTGCCCTGAAAGCCAGAGGGTGTTCCCTCCGTTACGGACCTAGCCATGTGTCCAGTAAGCAGATTGGGGCTACAATGTGTATGTTTCTGAACACAGGACAAACAGGGGTGTAAGCCTTCATTCATATGTGTGCTGTACCAAAAAAAACAGTTTTTAAAATGACACAAATGCCAAAAGAATCAAAATTGAATTTTATTCCTTCTCCTTTGCTTAGATTCATTCAAAAACTGTGGGGTCAAAATACGCAGTACACCTCTAAATTAATTTGTTAACCCTAGTTTTCAAAATGGGGTAAATTGTGGGGGTCCTCCATCGTTTTGGCTGATCAAGGGCTCTACAAGTGTGCAGTGGAGCCTAAAACGCCTTCAAGCAAGATGTCTGTTCTGAAAGCCACCTTTTGGTTTGGGCCCCGTTGTGCATACGGACAAAATATTAGGGCCACAACAGGTATGTTTCTGAACACAGGACAAACAGAAGTATCCATTTTGGGTGTAAATCCTCATTTTCACGTGCACTATAGAAAAAAATGTCTTTAAAATGACATATTTGCAAATATATGAATTTTATTTTTTCTCCTCTAAATTGTATTAACTCCTGAAAAAAAAACGTGGGGTTGAAATACTTATAACATCCTTCAGTGAATACATTAAAGGTTGTATTTTTTAAAATGGGGTCATTTGTGATGAGTCAAAAACTGAGAATGAGGGCCCATTTACACGTCCATAGGTGTTTTACGTGCGTTCGCCGGTGCCGTATAAACGCCTGAACAGCAAAGGACACGGCGCATATACTCGGAGGCCACAATTCCGTGGGGCCTGGGGAGACATTCCCCTTCCCTCCCCTTCGCCGGCTCACTTGCTCTCTCCTCCCCTACAGCTGTTTGCAATGGGAGGGGGCGGGGTGGAAAGGAGCTAAGCTCTCACTCGCCCCTTGTCCACAGCCATCAATGGGAGCGGGTGGAGCTTAGCTCTACCCCTCCCTGCCCCCTCCTATTGCAAACAGCAGCAAGGAGCAGAGAGGAGAAGAGAAGGGGGAGTGAGTTTAGCAGTCACGCCGCTAAACTCCCTCCCACCTCCCTTCTCCGGCAACTAGCTTAGGCTCCCATAGGAATCTATGCAGTTGCTGTCATCGGCGTGACAGCACCCGGTCGGGCGCTTTTACGCCGCGGAAATATGCCCCTGTACACTTATGCATTGTAAGCCAATGCATCAGAGGGGCAGCGTATATCGGCCGGGTGTGAATACGACCGTGTGAATAAGACCTGAAATAGACTCCCCGCACTTCCACTTTTGCCGGTGTTCAGCTCCAACATGTGAGAACCCTTAGGGTATGTTTACACGGTGGAATCTGATGCAGATTTATTTTGAGGCCATATTCTGCCTCTAAATGCTGTGGATTTCTGCCATGTATTTTGCAGCAGATCTGCATGAGGGATTAGCCCTGGTAATACGCAAAATCCATGTGCAGGTTTGCAACATGATTCTGTGCGGATCTGCATGGAGAACTCTTTACATGGATCAGCTTAGCTGTGGATTTCTGCTACAGTTTTAAGCCAAATGCCCACAGGCGTATTTGCACTGCGAGATCTAGAAGGAGCGTTCGTCTACGGATCCTGCAGCAAATACTGCCTATAGACACTATATAAAAAATTTTTCCATGCCCATGAGTGGAAATCAACTGCGCTCACGGGGGGAAATCGCAGCATGTCCTGTTCTAGTGCGAGCCTCAGACGGACGGCTTCCATTGCAGTCAATTGAAGTCATTAGTCCTGCAGTGAATCACAGTGGATCCGTGTCATCGCAACTGCGGCACATCCGCAGAGCAGAAGGAAGCCAAGATGACAAGTACGTGGGGGTCAATGCCAAAGCACAGGGTCTGATTTTGCTGTGAGATCTCACAGTCGGAATCTCACCCGGCCGTGTGCATTTGGCCATATAGGCAGAATCAATGCAGAAAAATCTGCATCAAATTCCGCCATGTGAACATTCCCTTACAGTATTCATCCATTGCTTTGACTATTATGATACATTGATGCTTATTGTTGTGCAGGATAAAAAATAGTTGTTGACAAACTTTCCACTATTTCCACAGGGCTTGCCTCCAACGAACTTCACACTGTGCCTCTACTGCGTATTTACTACCATCCTATTTACAGCTATTAAGTTTGTAAGTTTTCGATTGCATCTTATGTTCGATAAAGAGATTAGGAATCATCTAAAAAAAAATAAGGGACAACCAAAGCAAGATGATAATATCACAAATGGCCACCGTGTTCCTTGGTAAGTTATTCTTAACGACATATATTTTTATAACAGTCTATGGACTTATTCAGACGACCGTATATCGGCCAGGTATTCACGCCGTCCGATATACGGCGTCCCTCTCTGCAGGGGGAGGAGGCTGGAAGAGTCGGTAGCAGTGCACTGAGCTCCCGCCCCCTCTCCGCCTCCTCTCCGCCCCTCTGCACTATTTGCAATTGGAGGGGGAGGGATGCAAATATCGAAATCCTAATCTGGCTTACTAGCCATTTAAATCAGGGCGGGGTGATTCCCGAAGCCATTTCAACAAGCGTTGCCTACGCAAATGCGCACAGCGTAGACACGCATGCAAAAAAAACCCCTTTCACAATGAAAATATGTTGCACTTAAACAAGTATTTTGCGCTTGTGCTCATCTGAAGCCGCCTTTAAAAGCTGAACATGTAACTTTGATCAACTGAGACATTCATTAACCATACTAATATGTGTTTTTATAGTAGTCACTAAGGCTTCTAAGGCATTTTTACCGCAATTTCGAGCAGCGTTTTTGAATGCATAGTACAGCGTTTGACAGAGCTTTTTAATGCACCCCATCATTGTGATGGGTGAGGAAGTACGTTAAATGCAAAAATAGAACCGACAGCTCTCGAAAATCGCGGCGTTAGAAGCACCATGTTTGAGCTCAGGTTAAAATCAATGGGAGTGTTGTATTGCGGTTAGCATGGCACTTGGAACGCCGTGCTAATAGAAGTAAAAAGATGTGTTTGTGTGTGAGTGGCCTAAGGGGCTACAAACAAATTTTCATTCAATGCAGGAAATATGTCAAGTTTGGAAAGATTACGCCAAGGGGCTAGATCGTGTATGGAAATTTGTTTTGCAGCTGTATGCTGCACGATTTAGTTATGGGTACGGGTGGTGGTGTGGGGTGTGAACTTTTGCACCTAGGCCCCTGATCCTTTAGTTTCGCCCCTGCTTATAGCAGTCCTGTAGTTTCCACAAT
Source organism: Eleutherodactylus coqui (assembly GCF_035609145.1). Taxonomy (NCBI): domain Eukaryota; kingdom Metazoa; phylum Chordata; class Amphibia; order Anura; family Eleutherodactylidae; genus Eleutherodactylus; species Eleutherodactylus coqui. The sequence goes on along the minus strand of NC_089839.1, from coordinate 118,074,621 downwards.
AACTTGCAAGTCCCCCCAGGAAGTGACTAAAGCTGCCATTGGCTCAATAAATTCACCTGCTAAAATGAATAATTTTTACATTTGTACACTCCTGACCTAACCAAAACTTAATAGATACAACCAGCAAGTTTGACCCATGCAACAAGTGTATTGTAGGTCATATGGTTGGTGTATTGTAGTGAAACTTTTCAAGTTCCCACCAACTAACACACGTTATGATTGTCAGAATGAACTGAGGCCATGCTAATCCTCTGGAAGGAATAGTTCCATCATTGCTATACTGCAATATGAATTTATCAGTAGATACATTCCTGATGAGTTTTAAGTCCACATATTTTATATCATGCAGCTGTGGATTTTCTAGTTTTTTTTTTTAAATTAAAGATGGCACAATATAAAATTTATTCATTGGATATCTTTTTATTTCTTACTAGCTTACCCGTCGCGCGTTGCTGCGAAGACAGACAGACATACATTCATTCGTTTTTATATATCTAGATAACAACCAATCACAGCGCAGCTTTCATGTTACCTCAGTGGTATAATATATAACAACCAATCACAGCGCAGCTTTCATGTTACCTTAGCAGTATAAAATATAACAACCAATCACAGCGCAGCTTTCATGTTACCTCAGCAGTAAGAGAAATAACAACCAATCACAGCGCAACTTTTATTCTGCCTCAGCAATATAAAAAATAGCAACCAATCACAGCGCAGCTTTCATGTTACCTCTGCGGTATTATATATAGCAACCAATCACAGCGCAGCTTTCATGTTACCTCAGTGGTATAATATATAACAACGCATCGCAGCACAGCTTTCATGCAACCTCAGTAGTAAAAGAAGTAGCCACCAATCACAGCACAGCTTTCATGTTACCTCAGCAGTATAAAAAATAGCAACCAATCACAGCGCAGCTTTCATGTTACCTCTGCGGTATTATATATAGCAACCAATCACAGCGCAGCTTTCATGTTACCTCAGTGGTATAATATATAACAACGAATCGCAGCACAGCTTTCATGCAACCTCAGTAGTAAAAGAAGTAGACACCAATCACAGCACAGCTTTCATGTTACCTCAGCAGTATAAAAAATAGCAACCAATCACAGCACAGCTTTCATTTTACCTCAGCATTCTCAATATCCAGCAATTGTCTTGCGAAACGTTCGGCGGATGCATCATTTTCTGGTTGAACACTCATCCCGTTGCTCGTAATGCCTTTTGCTTTCGTGCTTGAGATGGAAATCAAACGATCTTTGTCTGGGGGGCATAACTGTCGACGACGCTCGCACGCACGCCATTTATCATAGCATAGTTGTACCATGCCTATAATCTTCCCAGGAGTGTACTCAACAACTTCCCAAAGTCTCATGGCAATTGGATGAATGGTGTAGTAATGCATAAAGGACAGACAGACAGACATACATTCATTTATATATATCAGGAAGTGAGAGAATTAGATTCCGTACGTAAAATTTGGACGCTAATTGTTTTACGCTTAGACATAATCTTATGGCATAATCAATGCCCGTGCCAAATTTCAAGTTTCTATGTGAGAAAATGACATTCCATACGTAAAATTTGGACGCTAATTCTTTGGCGCATAGAATTGAATAATTGAGTTGGGACCCATTAGCGTTTTCTATTTATGACATATTCATTGTCCGTGCCAAATTTCAAGTTTCTATGTGAGAAAATTACATTCCGTACGTAAAATTTGGACGCTAATTCTTTGGCGCATAGAATTGAATAATTGAGTTGGGACCCATTAGCGTTTTCTATTTATGACATATTCATTGTCCGTGCCAAATTTCAAGTTTCTATGTGAGAAAATTACATTCCGTACTTAAAATTTGAACGCTAATTCTTTTGCGCATAGAATTGAATAATCGAGTTGGGACCCATTAGCTTTTCCTATTTCTGACATAATCAATGCTCGTGCCAAATTTCAAGTTTCTATGACATTGGGAAGCGAGAAAATTAGATTCCGTACGTAAAATTTGGACGCTAATTCTTTGGCGCTTACAATTGAATAATCGAGTTGGGACCCATTCACTTTTCCTATTTATGACATAATCAATGCTTTTGCCAAATTTCAAGTTTCTATGACATTGGGAAGCGAGAAAATTAGATTCCGTACGTAAAATTTGGACGCTAATTCTTTGGCGCTTAGAATTAAATAATCGAGTTGGGACCCATTAGCTTTTCCTATTTATGACATAATCAATGCTCGTGCCAAATTTCAAGTTTCTATGACACTGGGAAGCGAGAAAATTAGATTCCGTACGTAAAATTTGGACGCTAATTTTTTGGCGCATAGAATTAAATAATCGAGCTGGGACCCATTAGCTTTTCCTATTTATGACATGGTCAATGCTCCTGCCAAATTTCATGTTTCTACGACATCGGGAAGTGAGAGAATTAGTGGCAATGATGGAAATCGAACGATCCACGTGGGGGGGTCGTAACTGTCGACGACGCACGCACGCGCGCCATTTATCGTAGCATAAATGTACTATGCCTATAATCTTCCCAGGAGTGTACTCAACAACTTCCCAAAGTTTCATGGTGATCGGATGAATGGTGTAGTAGCGCATAAAGGACAAACAGACACGCAGACAGACACGCATACATTCAATTTTATATATATAGATGACTATGTCCTGAAACATAGAGCTGGTATTTCCTATTACAGTTTGGCCATTATATCTTTTTTTTTGTAGGATCTCTATTAATTGAACTGTTCCTCATCAATACATTTTAAGTTTTGTTATTGTTTCATGAGGGTTTTTATTGGATTTCTTACACTAAACAATACTTCTAGAAATACTGACATCATTTTGGAGTCTAGGGGTCCAATCCTCTGCTAGAAGGGTGTCTCTAAGAAAATGTTCATTCATAGAGATGAGCGAGCATACTCGTCCGAGCTTGATGCTCGTTCGAGTATTAGGGTGCTCGAGATGCTCGTTACTCGAGACGAGCACCACGCGGTACTCGTCTCGATTAAACGAGCACTGACCATTGAATTCAATGGAGCCGGCAATACAGCCGACTCCATTGAAAGCAATGGCCTGCCGGCGAGCGCGGGATGAATTGTCGGGAAGGGCTTAAATATATAAGCCCTTCCCTGCAATTCATCCAGAAATGTGTAAAAAAAATATATATATATATATACTCACCTTGTCCCGGCAGAACGATGTTAGCCCATTGAATTCAATGGAGCTGGCAATACAGCCGGCTCCATTAAAAGCAATGGGCTGCCGGTGATCGCGGGATGAATTGTCGGGAAGGGGTTAAATATATAAGCCCTTCCCTGCAATTCATCCAGAAATGTGTAAAAAAAAAATATATATATGTACTCACCTAGTCCCGGCAGACGGAGTTCAGCGCGCCAGCGGCAGTCCTCCTGAACTGCTCTAGACAGCTGTGAGTAGTATTCAGCAGCCGGGGGTTTAAAATCCCCGCCTGCTGAATGAGCAGCCTCTAATTGGTCACAGCCTGACCAATCAGAGGCAGATTCCACTCACACACCCATTCATGAATTTATGAATGGGTGTGTGACTGCTGCCTCTGATTGGCTCAGCGGGACCAATCAGATGAGAGGCAGCAGTCACTCACCCATTCATAAATTCATGAATGGGTGTGTGAGTGGAATCTGCCTCTGATTGGTCAGGCTGTGACCAATTAGAGGCAGCTCATTCAGCAGGCGGGGATTTTAAATCCCCGGCTGCTGAATACTACTCACAGCTGTTCAGAGCAGTTCAGGAGGACTGCTGCTGGCCGCGCTGAACTCCATCTGCCGGGACTAGGTGAGTATATATATATATATATATTTTTTTTTTACGCATTTCTGGATGAATTGCAGGGAAGGGCTTGTATATTTAACCCCTTCCCGACAATTCATCCTGCGATCGCCGGCAGCCCATTGCTTTTAATGGAGCCGGCTGTATTGCCGGCTCCAGTGAATTCAATGGGCTAACATCGTTCTGCCGGGACCAGGTGAGTGTATATATATATATTTTTTTAATTTTTACACATTTCTGGATGAATTGCAGGGAAGGGCTTATATATTTAAGCCCTTCCCGACAATTCATCCCGCGATCGCCGGCAGCCCATTGCTTTCAATGGAGCCAGCTGTATTGCCGGCTCCATTGAATTCAATGGGCTAACATCGTTCTTCTCTGCCACAGCTGTTGCAGCTGTGGCAGAGGAGAACGATCTTTATGCTGACAGTGCGGAGGGGGGGGGGGGGTCTCACTCCTGCCACTATTGTGGCTTAATAGTCGGACCTGGGAACTTGAGATGCAGCCCAACATGTAGCCCCTCGCCTGCCCTATCCGTTTCTGTGTCGTTCCCATCACTTTCTTGAATTTCCCAGGTTTTCACAAATGAAAACCTTAGCGAGCATCGGCGATATACAAAAATGCTCGAGTCGCCCATTGACTTCAATGGGGTTCGTTACTCGAAACGAACTCTCGAGCATCACTGAAAGTTCGACTCGAGTAACGAGCACCCGAGCATTTTGGTGCTCGCTCATCTCTATTCATTCAGCATAAATTTTAGGTCTTACTTTATAAACCTTGTATGTTGATATGTAATTCACATTTACAATGTTTTCTATTTTATCTGTAGCATGAAAAAGGACGCTAGCGTAGATCTCAAAAGCCAAGATATAAAGGAAAGTCATCAAGATATCCATAGAAATATTTCTTCAGATTCACTGGTTTGTATATTGCGTTACATTATAAATATTGCATTACATTATAGATTTGTTGTTTTAAGACCCTATTTTTTTAAATGAGCAATATGAAGTTTTACTGCAGTAGCACATTTGGCCATCTCAGAAGTAGATCTCATGTCGTTCTATAGATAATAACCTGTCTGTATCATCACATCCTCTGATTATAAGTTAGGAATGAAAACAATATTTTCTTGTACTTGACAGTTTTCCGTGCGCAAAAAAGTGTTGTGGTAATTGCAGAAAAACAGATGATACATTTTGTACACACTGGCTATGGCACTCTGTTGGTGTAATTTCCACTAGAATTCTGGGGTATTTCTTCTAATAATTTTCTATCAATGGGGCAGATTTCATATTCAAAATGCCACAGTTTTCTGGTCTAAATTACACTAGAAAATGGTCTTAAATGTTTGCACCACGTTTACTATATTTTTTTAGACGCTTTTGGACTCTTTTCTGTCCAAAAAAGAGATGTGGCCTAAATCGTGCAAAAAATTGTGGTAACTTTTTGGCGCACTTTGTGATGTAAACTAAGCTAACTAAGGGCTTGTTCACACAGACGTACGCGCATTTCAGTCTCATACATATGCTGCATAATTACGTGACCAAAAATTGTATTTGCCTGTTCCAGCGTGTTTTTATGTGCGTAAATGTACTGCGTATTGCAAAAAAAGAGTAACCAAAATCTCTATATGTTTGTGAGTAAATGCGCAGCATTTATTTACATAACCCATTGATTGCAGGGGGCTTTTATGTGCATAAGATTGGACATGTTGCATATTTTTTCACGCGATCACACGCCGCGTGAAAAAATACACTCATGTGAACGAAACCCATTGTGTGTACTTCCCGGTGCAAATATGCTTGCTTGAACGAGCCCTAATAGATGGTGTAACCCCTTATAGACCACTAACATACCTTTTTACTGCTTGTAAATATGCTCGCGTGAACACATCCTAATAGGTGGTTTAACCCCTTAGTGACCACTCCATAGACTTTTTATGTCCTGCTTTGCTGGGCTTCAATCCCAAGGGCCGTAAAAACGTGCTTCCTCTGAGGATTAAAGCCCTGCAGGCTGAGGACGTGATAGCTCCATGCTGTCAGCTGTCGGAGGTAGCCGACAACCTGAAGCTGTCATTGGGGGCCACTGGGAGACCCCCTTTCCCCGGTAATACGATCAGCAGTATCCAATGGATAACGCCGATCGCATTAAAGTATACAGAAAGTGAAAAAAAATTGAAGTTTCAGCTCATGAATCGGAAATGTCTGTTCTGAAAGCCACCGGCTGTTTCTTTCGGTTTGGGCCCCGATGTACATACGGACATAAGACTAGGGCCACAACGGGTATTTTTCTGAACACAGGACAAACAGAAGTATCCATTTTGGGTGTAAAGCGTCATTTTCATGTGCACTATAGAAAAAATGTGTCTGCAAAATGACATATTTGCAAAAATATGAAATTTTATTTTTTTCTCCTCTAAATTGCATTAATTCCTGAAAAAAAACTGTGGGGTCAAAATACTCATGACACCCCCTCAGTGAATACATTAAGGGGTGTAGTTTTTAAAATGCGGTCATTTGTGGGGGTATCTATCATTCTGACACCTATGAGCCTTTGCAATCTTGGCTTGGTGTAGGAAAACAAAGTGTTCCACAAAATGTTAATAAGTACTGTTAAATTTGTATGTTTTTTCCAAATGGTTAAAAAAAACAAAGTATTTCTAATTTGTGCCCAGAATAAAGTAAACAGATGGATCTTAGCAAAAAATTGTACAGTATGATTGCACATATTTGAGATATTACAGTTGAAAATGTGAAAAAATAATAATTTTTCCAAAACTTTCCCAATTTTTGCACTTTTAATAAATATTCACAAATTCTATTAGTCTATTTTTACCATCTAAATGAAGTACAATATGTAGCAAAAAAAGCATTGTCAGAATTATTTGGATATACAAAACCTGTATGGAGTTATTCTGTGTTAAAGTGACACGTCAGATTTCCAAAATTTGACTCCGACACTAAGGCGCAAACAGGCTTTGTCACTAAGGGGTTAAACCTGCACATACGTCTTTTTTAAGGATTGTAGATTACAAGCTTTTGCCCCTTTTGTGTCACCACATTTCCTTACAGTCTGTATGCTCTTTTGAACAGGGTCCTCACTCCGATTGTTCAAGGTGTCCATCACTTTAATGCTGTGTTTGTTAAGCACTACCAAATATTTTTTCGTTATATCAATCAAGAATATTATTGTGATAGAGTACAAAACAAGCGCAAGATCACAGCTTGGTGGTTTGTCTTTATAACGCATTGGGAACCACCCAGAAATCTAGAATGGTGATATGTATCTGCGTAAAATGCTTGTAGAGCCCAGCAGTGTGGCCTTTAGTAACTGACAGATGTTAGTTTTGTTGAAATTGAATTGTTTCAAGTACCAGTTGGGGTCTTTAGACAACCAGTGCCGATTAGTACTGGGACCACCTCTGCCGGCTTGTGCCAGAGATACTGTATTTAAACCTTCAACTCTTCGTATTTGGTCATTTTTTGTTGTTGTTCCTCATTGACTCTTATGTTATGGGCAAAACTTTGTGTCGTTGTGTACGGAAATCCCGCAGTATTTTTACTCATTTCATTTTGAACCACTTCTGGGCATTATGGCCCACCAGCTCTTTGTTGTGGGCAGATGGTAGTTTTTACAGAGGTTCCAGTGAATCATCTTTACTACCAAATTATTATTTAGTATTCATGTTTTCATTAGAAGTTTCTATATTTTTGGATCCACTCTTGGTTTTGGCTATAAAAACAGAGATGCAAAATACTGATCAAATACTGAAATATGAATGAAGCATAAAGACTTGCATGTTCATGCACATTGTGCTCTACTTCTGTAAAAATAAAGCAGCAACTACCGTATATACTCGAGTATTAGCCGACCCGAGTGTAAGCCGAGTCAATAAGTTTTACCACAAAAAATGGTAAAACTTGGCTCGTGTATAAGCCTAGCTATACTTGAGTATATACTAGGTAGATAAAAAGAAGCAATAATCACCTCCCAGCCAACGACTGGCATAATAGTCTCCCAGGCGGTGCAGCAAGCTGCTTGACAATTCTCCCCGCTGTCAGCAAGTAAGTGCTGTGATTAGATCGAGCGCCAGTCAATCACAGCCGTCACTCTATAAACAAATCACAGCCATTTAGTGATGTCATTCACTGGTAGTGAATGATCGAGCGCCGACTGTGATTGTCTGACGCTCGATCCAATCACAGCACTTACTTACACAGCTCCGACGGTGGGGGAATTCAAAGCCGAGCAGGGATATGACAGCGGGGAGAATTCTCAAGCAGCTTGCCGCACTGTCGGGTAGAGCATCGTGCCGGGCACACAGATGCCGGCTGGAAGGTGAGTATTGGGTTTTTTTGTTTTGCTTTTTTTTTTACCTCACTCGAGTATAAGCCGAGGGAGGTTTTTTTTAGCATTAAAAAATGTGCTGAAAATCTCTGCTTATACTTGAGTATATATGGTAATTGAGCTTTAGTGGCTATCTCCCTTTCCTAAGCAGTTGTAATTGACTAGAATGTATACATTTTGTAATTCCTTTTTTGGATCCTCATATGTGTATTCACTTTACTTGGGTACATTTGTCACAAGGGTTTTTTTTCCCCTATTTCTACCACATTATTTATTGATCTCCTCTTTACACGGTACTGATCATTTTACCCTCAGAATTCTAAGTTTTAGGGCTTATTTAGACGACCGCATATTGGCTAGGTTTTCACGCCGAGCCGATATACGGTGTCCTTGTCTGCAGGGGGGGGGGGGGGGATGGAAGAGCCAGGAGCAGGAACTGAGCTCCCGCCCCTTGCCACTATTTGCAATGGGAGGGGCAGGACGGGGGCAAAGCTAATCGCCGGTACCTCGCCCCCTCCTATTGCAAATAGTGGAGAGGGGCGGAGAGGGGGCGGGAGCTCAGTTCCTGCTCCTGGCTCTTCCATCCTCCTCCCCCTGCAGACAAGGACACCGTATATCGGCTCGGCGTGAAAACCAAGCCGATATACGGTTGTATGAAATAGCCCTTAGGTCCTATTTAGACATCAGTATTTGGTCGGTATTTTGCATCAATATTTGTAAGCCAAAAATAAGGATTGGCTCCACAATACAAAATCTATAAACCGTATTTTTTGCTCTATAAGGCACAATTTTTTCCCATCAAACTGGGAGGAAAAGGTCAGTGCATCCTATAAAGTGAACGTGATGAAATTTGGACTCAGCCAGCAGCTGAAAAGGATCACAAGTCCTTCTTACACAGCTGCCGGCCAGGACTGCATACATAGCAGGAGAGCACAGCGGACTGTACAACAGCTGATTTGTGGAGGCTGGGTGTTGTGGTGGTTCTGGGATTGCTGCCTTGCTGATAGTTCAGTGCTGGTTTTAGAGATGTTTCTACAAATTCTGTCTCAGTGAGTGTGCTATTATGGGTGATGTGCTTGGACGCACCTGGGGATGATTACTTGGGCTTTTTAACCTGGCTGGAGACTGAGCTGAACTGTGGTTGATTCTCAGTCTCTCCCTGACTGGGCTAGCAGTCAGAAGGTTCCTGCTGGGTCATTCAGTTACTTGCTGCAGCTTAAAGTTAAGTACTGCATTTGTTTGCATTGTTATTTTGGTTTTGTTTGTTTTACCCACGTAGGGTCAACTAGGGGCCAAGGTACGCGGTCAGGGCCGTCCTTATTGGGGTGATCGCCCTGCTTTTTAGACAGGGCCATTTCCAGTGTTTGTTCGCATAGGGACAGTGTTTCCTGTATTCTTGTTTCATTTAGTTTTGTCATTTATTTGCATTTCTGTTAGATCTGCAAGTGACAGATCCAGCGCGTCCAGGTTGGGCATAACATGGGGGAGCAGCAGGGTGCTCAGTAATCAGCTGTTGTACGGGCTGGTGGCTCACCTGCTATGGAGCCAACAGTGTGATAAGGATCGCATATCCACTCCATAGCAGCATCCATAGAAGCAGCTGATTAGTCAGAGGGAATTGCTGCTTCCCCCCCCTCATCAATCAGCGGTAGGTACAGATGGCTCTCATCCCCTTCTTATGACACATCTGCCCACTACATAAAAAAGGGTGAGCGGATGGGAAGCAGGGAGAGAGCTTCCTGTAGGTACAGCTGATTGGTGCCTAGTTATGCACAAATGTATGAGACATGCCATAATGAGACATGCCATTCAGACACCCGAAAAGTTGGGTGACAATTAAAGGGGTTGTCTCGCGGCAGCAAGTGGGGTTATACACTTCTGTATGGCCATATTAATGCACTTTGTAATGTACATCGTGCATTAAATATGAGCCATACAGAAGTTATTCACTTACCTGCTCCGTTGCTAGCGTCCCCGTCGCCATGGATCCGTCTAATTCTGATGTCTTCTTGCTTTTTTAGACGCGCTTGCGCTGTGCGGTCTTCTTCCTGGTGAATGGGGCCGCTCGTGCCGGAGAGCTGGTCCTCGTAGCTCCGCCCTGTCACGTGTGCCGATTCCAGCCAATCAGGAGGCTGGAATAGGCAATGGACCGCACAGAGCCCACGGTGCACCATGGCAGAAGACCCGCGGTGCATCGTGGGTGAAGATCCCGGTGGCCATCTTGGTGAAGGAAGAAGAAGGAAGACGTCGCAGAGCGGGGATTCAGGTAAGTAATAATTTTTTTTTTTTTAACACATCCTTTGGGGTTGTCCTGCGCCGAACGGGGGGCCTATGAGAAAAAAAACCCCGTTTCGGCGCGAGACAACCCCTTTAATGGAACCTTCATTACATTGTCACTCAGCTCTTGCAGGATCCTAAATGACAATTGCAGGGTTTTGCAAGCTTTTATACCACATACATCGCTTTATCTAGTCAAAAATGGCATTTAAGGCTCCTGGAAAAATGGGTGACAAGTAATAAGACCACCATTGATGCTGTCAAGCACTCACACGTGACACACGGAATGACGGACAAGTGGTCATTAGCACTTTGAAAATTCAGTAACTCGCAGAGGGCCGTATAGATTCTAGAGTATAAAGTGTATCCAATCACAGAGTAGAACCAAAAATGTAACTTTTATTGATAAGAAATAAAAGCAGAGCAAGTAGCCAAAAGACAAGGAAATATTCTAAACCTTAAGACATAAACACAAATATATCTAGCATCAAATAAAATATGTGTGATTTCAAAGTGTTTGCGAGGACATTTATCCCAGTCATGATGGAATTAAATGAATGAGGAGTGATAGATAATAATAATAATCTCAAACTGGCTTGGTATTATAGATTATAAATCCCTGGCTCAAAGTCATCTAGGCAGTGGCGTAGGAAGGGGGGGGGGGGGGGTGTCAGGTGCAGGCCGCCACGGGTGCTATCACAGAGAGGGGTGACATCTCTGCTGTGGTCCTGTGATAACTGGCTATTGTGACTCCCCTGTGTCTCCATTACACGTACTGATAGCCCTCCAGCCTCGGCCTGCCATTCCCTAGGGTCCTATTGCCTGCCAGCAGCTGCAAAATTACAGACCCCGTGTAATTTACCGGGAGCCATAAGGACTAGAGCAAGAAGGGAAGCAATAAGTGCATTGAAGGGAAAGGTATCAGCCAATAGGATGTGTCTCCAGGTTAGAGTAAGCTGTTTCCTGATCTTTGCAGTCTATTGAGAGGTGCTGGGAGGAAGAGACACCTTCTGGGGAGGTCATGTGAGTTTAGTGTCTAACACCTGAATGGGAAACGCTGTGCTTCTGCTAGCCTTTACTTGGGACTGCTAGATGGACCCTGCAACTTTTGTGCTGAAGGGATGACCAGAATAGGTACTGCATCAGCGGTGAGATGTGTCTGACAGGACAGCTAGTACCAGGAGGAACAGCAGAAGAAGAGAGATGGGTTTTACAGGAGGGAAGCTAGTGCCAGGAGGAACATCAGGAGAAGAGAGATGTGTCTGACCGGAGGAAAGCTGGTAGCAGGCGGAACAGCAGGGAAAGAGAGAGATGGCTCTGACAGGAGGACAGCTAGTGCCAGGAGGAACAGCAGGAGAAATTAGATGGGTCTGACAGGAGGACAGCTAGTGCTAGGAGGAACAGCAGAAGAAGAGAGATGTGTCTGACAGCAGGACAGCCGATGCCAGGAGGCAGTGGCATAGGAAGGTGGGTGTGGCAGGTGCAGGCTGCCCCAGGTGCATCAGTGGCTGTGCTGTGTGAGAGTGTGAGTGACTCATCTGAGCTACATTACAAGTGCAGTAAAACGCAGGTTACTACGTTTTACTGCGCTTCACCAGCGATTTGTATGCCCCCATAACTGGCACATTGAAATGCATGGGGGCTTTAGGGCTCTCTTACACACGTTTTTCTGCTGCATTTTCAGCGTGCTTTAAATGTGCGCTGAATACGCAGTATTAGGGTATGTTTACACATTGCTGTTTTGCTGCAGATTTTGGTGCAAATCTGCAGCATATTTCACCCTCCCATTTGAACTCAATTGGAAGGGCAAAATATGCTGCAGATCTGCACCAAAATCCACGACAAATTCTGCAGCAAGATAGTGATGTTTAAACATACCCTTAGGCTGCCTTCACACAAGCGTATGAAGGCAGCGGGTCATGTGCTCTATGTCAGCATGTACAACGCGCCAAGATAGAACACGCTGAGCTGAATTTCGCGGCTGCGGGGCATGCATTGATATGGGAGCTAGTAACAGCGTATCACCCGTGGGATCTACCTGCTGGTGATATGCCGTCAGCACACGGTCAAGTGAAAGACGATAGGCTAAAGCCCCCATGTTTTTTAATGTAGTCTCTCACACCAGTGTTTTTTAGTGCGTTTTCTATGTGCTGAAAATCGAACGCTGCGTGTCCTGTTTCTTGTGTTTTCAGCACTGAAATCACCCATAGGAATCAATGGGGGTGCATAAAAAACACAGTGAATCACAGGTTTTATATAATGTTTAATATTTTTAAAATTGAGGGGGGGGGCGGGGTAACAAAAAAAATTCCGCGACGAGTACCACCTGACCTGCTACGCCACTGCATTTAGTTTGAACAGAGTGATTTATGAGAGCAACTTTTGGATTGCATAGTGAAATGGAATGGTGTGAAGTAATTTACGAAAATGAATAGTCCATGAAGGGGAATATTGCTTGATAGTTCTAAAGCAGAGAGCTACCTGTAACATGTAAACAGAAGTCATAGTAATACTAATTGTGATGAAATAAAGTTTACTTGAATAGCTCACATACTTTACTTCAAGAAGGAGATTGTGGAAGAAGTCTTTGAGATTTGGCTGTTACCTTCTGGTCTCTTCTGGTATAATTCTTCTGTAGACTTCAGAGCTATACGAAACAGACCAAATGCAAATTACATCCTTATTGTAGACAAAAAATATAGATTGAATACTGATGAAAAATATGCTTGTGTGAAGTGCGTCTTATCTGTATTCTTGTCAACTACTGGAAATATTACTATTTACATGATACTATTCTTTTTTTCTACATTTTAGGTGATACAGACGCTGGATACAGAGTTTCAAGGTGTTTTATGCTCCTTCCTATAAGCTTTCTTTAAGTGTGGAAAAAGAAATGACCGAAAGTGATATGACTGTATCAACCTTACATGTATATTTCATGTTTCACCTTAACTAAGATCTTATGCAACTTACCCATCTAAAGCCTTACTGAAGTAGAATTTTGATTCCTTGCATTTCTGTTGTTGGAAAGAAATGTTTCCTTACATTTGAGTGACTAAAGTGAAAGAATTAGGGCTTGTTCACCTGACCGTATGCATAAAACGCTGCGTGGGTCTGTGAGAGACAGCTATCGTTGCATATAGGCAGCAAGTGCACTGCAAATGACAGGTTATCTCACATGTGGTTATACGCAATGTGACTCTTCCCTTTTTTTAATTCCCTACTCTGTCTCATCGTGGCGTTGCGTATGTATCGTTGCCCATTTGCAATGTATTGCATATGAACAGTGTTACATACGCTAACCATAGAAAAGTATAGGGCTGATGTTGTGTGATATGTGGTGAAATGGAGCATCCTGCGATCTTTTTCACGCACATATCTACACGCTAATGTGAATGGATCAATGAAAGTCCATGTACTTTCATTGACCCTATTCAACGGTTATCACACGGTCGTGAGGATAAGCCCATAGGCCGGTTTCACATTTGTGTTGGAACCTTCGCTTGGAGGTTCTATCACAGACCCGGCTCAAAATATGCAGCGTTTTCTACTATTCAAAAGTCGGGCAGCTGGCCATAAAGTGGACGGTCCCCATTGTAGTCAATGCAGTCCGTCTAGAGATGGAGCCATTCCGCCGTGGGGATTTCACGAATGGTAAGCAGAACGCCCGACGCAGATGTGAAACCACCCTTAGTACATGATGAGAAACTACAGTAACTAAAAAAATTATTTCTTGTTGTCCAAAGCACTTCTTGCCATACAGCAATGGCAAAGTTTAATATGAGTTTAATGCGTTGAGATACCTTCTATACAAAAGTTTGTTTACACCTTCAATTGCTTTGTAAGGGTTTTTGCTGTGTGAGAATAAGAGAGCAATAGCTTTTGAATGGCAACGAATGCAAGAAGTCTGATCAGTAAAGGCGGTGAGTTTGAAGCAAGAATGTCTGAATGATATAGTAGGAATAACGGAAACATGGCTTGATGAAAAATGTGATTGGGTGGTGAACTAACAAGGTTACAATCTCTGCAGAAGGAATCGTGGAAACCGGAATGGGGAAGGGATATGTCTGTGTGTTATATCTTGCTTATTGCCAAGGCTACAAGAAGATACAGGTGTAGGAGATCAACACATGGAATCTCTATGGGTAGAGATACAGGAAGGAAAGACATAAAATCCTGATAGGAGTGTTCTATAGGTCACCATCAATAACAGAAGAAACTGAAAACTTATTAATAAGACAAATAGAAAAGGTGTCAAACCGCAATAAAGTAATTATTATGGGAGTCTTTAATTATGCGGATATAATATGGGAAGATGAAATCTGCAAATCTCACAAGGGCGATAAGTTCTTGAGAACAATTAAAGATATCTACCTTACCCAACTTGTACGGGAGCCAACTAGAGGGAGGGCCATTCAGGACTTATTATTAACTAACAGATCAGACAGAATCACGGGGGTGCAAGTTGAGGGACACTTAGTCACCACAATATAATTAATTTCCAGTTTTCATTCAATAGGAAGCCCTATCAGGGAGCAACAAAAAAACTACACTTTTAGAAAAGCAAAATTTGATCAGCTCAGAATTACTCTCGGCAACATTAAATGGGACAATATCTTAAAAATAACAGTACAGGCAACAAATGGGAGAAGTTTAAAAACATCCTAAATACTTCATGTGAGCAGTTCATACCCTTCAAAAATAAAAGAAATACGACCACAAGGAAACTAATGTGGCTCAACAACACTGTTAGGGGGAAATAAGAGAAAAAAGAAAGCATTTAAATTACTAACACAAGAAGGCAGTGAAGAAGCACTAAAACAGACAGGGAAAAAAATGTAAGGAAAAGATAAAAACTGCAAAGGAGGAGGCAGAGACACTGATTGCCAGAGAGCAAAAATAACGTAAGAATATTTTTCAATTATATAAGCGGTAAAAGGATCTGCACTGAAAGCACTGGCCCTTTAACAAATAATGCAGGAGAAATCATAGAAGATGATAGGGTAAGGCAAATCTATGAAATGTTATTTTCTTAAGTATATTCACGAGAAAAAGAAATGTCACACGAGATGCAAGGGAATAAAATAAACCCCCCAATAAATATCACCTGCTTAACGCAGGAGGAAGTGCAGAGCCGGCTTAAAAAAGATTAAAATCTACAAATCACCTGGCCCAGATGGATTACACCCAAGGCAACTAAGTGACGTGATAGACAGACCACTATTTCTTATATTTAGGGACTCTATTGAGACCAGGGTGGTACCACTGGATTGGCGTAATGCCAGTGTGGTTCCAATATTCAAAAAGGGGTCAAGAAGAGAGCCTGGCCGGTAAGTCTCAATTCAATAATTGGAAAAATATTCAAGGAGTTTCTGAGAGATGCCATCCTGGAATCAAGGAAAACAACGGTATAACCCTTCATCAGCATGTGCTCATGAGGGGTCGATTATCTCTAACCAACTTGATCAGCTTCTACGATGAAGTAAGCTCAAGGCTGGACCTGGGAGAGTCTATTGATCTTGTATATCTGGATTTTTCGAAAGCATTTGACACCGCGCCACACAATAGGTAATATAAAAAATTAGACAGCTCTGTCTGGGCAAAAACGTGTGTATCTGGGTTAGGAGCTGGCTTGGGATAGAAAGCAGAGGGTGGTAATAAATGGTTTTTACTCTGATTGGACCACTGTTGCTAGTGGGGTGCCACAGGGTTCAGTACTAGGCTCCTTTCTGTTCAATTTATTTATCAATGGCCCGATAGAAGGACTACACAGTAAAATATCAATATTTGCAGACAATACAAAATTGTACAAGATAATTAATACAATGGAGAACAATGTACGGCTGCAAATGGACCTAGATAAGCTGGGGGCTTGAGTAGAAAAATGGCAAATGAATATTAATAAATGTAAGGTTATGCAAATAGACAGGAAAACGGATGTCACCAATATACACTAAATGGGGTACTGCTAGGGAAAAGTGATATGGAAAAAGACCTGGGAGTACTAGTTAACTTAACTATAGCAATCAATGCCAGTCAGATGCTGCAAAGGCAAATGAGGGATGAGAACATTATTCTTCCACTATATAAGGCACTTGTCAGGCCTCGCATTGAATACTGTGCCCAGTGCCCAGGAAAGATGTTGCAGTGCTTCAGGGGGTTCAAAGATGGGCAACTAAATTTATAAACGGAATGGGAGGACTGGAATACCCAGATAGGCTTTCAAAATTGTGGTTATTTACCCTAGAAAAAAAGACAGTTAAGGGGAAACCAGATAACTATATATAAATACATTAGGGGACAATACATGGATCTCTCCCATGATCTGTTTATATCCAGTACTGTGACACAGAAGGGCGTTCTTTACTGTAAGAGCAGTGAGACTGTGGAACTCTGTGCCTGAGGATGTGGTGATGGCAAAATCGATAGAGGAGTTTAAGAGAGACCTGGACATCGTTTTAGAGCACTTTGACATTGCAGGATATGGACATTAAATATCCAGAAGGATTGTTGATCCAGATATCTTCCAACTGCCGGTCTTGGAGTCAAGTAGGAACTATCCAAATGTTGATCCAGAAAATATTCTGACTGCCATTATGGAGTTAGGAAGGAATTTTTCCCCCCAAAATAGGGTATATTGGCTTCTGCCTAATTTTTTTTGTCTTCCTTTGGATCAACAAGTGGGGTGGGGGGTGGAAACAGGCAATACGGGATGGACATTTGTCTTTTTTCAGCCTAGCTTATTATGTATTTTGGGAAATATACAGGTGGATGCTGGAACAATGTCTCTACAGCGCCACCTATTGGAAGGCAGCATTCCTGCAAGTCAATGTCAGACTTTTTAAACAAGCCTTATAACAATGACTGGGAATTGTAAGCTAAAGCCAGAATAACCATTCACAGACAGCTGTTTCAGGGTGATTGCCCTCATTAGTGTGCAATAGGTTTCTGGCTTGGCTAGTGAGAGGCCTATAGACGGGGATCAGGAAAGGTATAATTTCTCGTTAGGGAGTGCACCTAGAAGGTGTGTGAGGAGACTTATATGGCCATCCATCCTCCTCTGGGAAACTGCAAATAGTAATATGGAACAATACCTCCACAGCGCCACCTATTGGAAAGCAGCATTTCTGCAATTCAATTTCCATTTTATAACAGAATGTACAGGGGGTGGAAAAAATCTGGAAACATTGTACAAAATGCATGGTATTTCAAATCATTAGCAATGAGCTGCCCTTTTGACCTCCTGCTTAACTGAGAGCTTTCCCACCAAATTTGTGTTTACTGTGTAGTGTCCTCAACAAAGTGGGGGAGACCATGGGGATTGCAAGATGGATGTCACGGATGGCTCTGCAATCTCTCCCAACAATGGTGATGAAGGTATCCTTCTTGGTCACAGCACAGGGACACAAATTTACAACAATTTTACTGTTGAGATGAACTGTGGTTTGTCACGTGACACCAGTACTTCATCTGGGACAACGGTAGTCAGTGGCGGGAAATAATTTGACACAAGTCCTGGTCACTGTTTTGTGAACAAACCGGAAGTGCACAGTTTACTTCAGTATTTTAAAGTAGTTGAAATATGGTACAATTCACAATTGCAGTCTTGCAAAATGATAGCACAACAAACGGTTATGTAGTACAGTTGATTCACTTGTAAACACAGTTTTCCTCTTCAACACTCTCTCTATTTGGAACTTGGAAGGGTTACTCAGTATGAATTCCCACAGGCCTAGTTATCTGTTGGGTTACTGGAAATAGACTATGCAGGTGTTCAATTTAGAATTAAGATGGCCGCTTTACTATCCCTGGCTTTGAATTCATCGTTTTTTGTGTAACCCATTGTTTAGTGGAACAACCTCAATCTCACTGCTCCACACTGCTGGTAAGACTAGGAAGCTGGTGAATCCTGGCTTTCCCGAAGAGAAAATTCTTGCTTCAGCTGCTCGCACTGCAGACCTCCTCCCTGCACAACTTCTCCTGACGACTCCCTCTGTAGACTGACTACTGAAGACTGCTATGACTCCTTTACTTCCTGCCTTGTTTCTGCACTTGTTCTCCTCTCCTCAGCCTCAGCATAGAGGCTCACTGTCTAGTTTCCCACTCTGGACTCTCTCTCCTCTGCCAATGAGGGCATGACATGCAGCCATCTGCTGTCAAGATTTTAGTTTAGGAAGGGGAGAAACAGGGTTTCTCTGACATAAGGCACCTCCTATGCCTCCTTGAAGCACATAGACAGGTGTGACAGGACAATGATTGTGTGGCTATTCGGGAAGACCCACTAGGCCACTAAAACTGCACCTCTTGCTCTGCTCTTGGTGGTTTGGGGAGCCAATTGGTAACAGAAGCCGAGTGGCTCAAGCCCCTGACCAATGAAACTCTGTTGCTTGGGCAGATGTTCACTTCTGCTCTGCAGCATCTGTGTCATGTTACCTCCACTTAAGTTACATGGGATTAGAAATCATATTTAAATAAGACATGTAGAGATCGATTTTAAGGCATGCATTTTATACAGTGTTTCCATATTTTTTGTCCACCCCCTGTAATATAACACTGTATTATGATTTTATGTAAATGCTATGTTATGTGCATCGAGTGTATGTATCTGTATCGGACTCCTTGTTATTTGCTGTGGGATATTTACTTGTTCACTCCTAGCAAATATTTAGCTTATTTTTCATTTTGTTATATATACAGATAGTCCCCGACTTGCGAACATTCGAGTTACGAATTTCGCTAGATACGAACTATCTGTACAGCACAGTATGATGTAATGCTATGGCATTACATCATACGGTGCAGGGAGCGGAGAGGCTTCTATCAAGCCTGATAGAAGCCTGTCCGGTCACATCGCGGTTGCTGGGCAGCCGGGGGCCTTCTGAAAGGCCCTAGGGCTGTCTATGCAGAGCGCCTATCAAGCCGTGCGCTTGATAGGCACTCTGCATAGGCAGCCCTGGGGCCTTTCAGGAGGTCCCCGGCTGCCTAGCAACCACACAGCGTCCCGCGATCTCATCGTGGGACGCTGTACGGGCCCCCTGAATGTCGGGTGCCGGCTGTTTCTTACAGCGGGCACCCGGCGGCAGCAGTTCCGACGAGCTGCGCCGCTCGGCGGAACTGTTAACACTCTAAATACCGCTGTCAGAGCGGTATTTAAAGTGTTAACAGTTCCGACAAGCGGCGTGGCTCGTCGGAACTGCTGCCGCCGGGTGCCCGCTGTAAGAACAGCCGGCACCCGACGTTGTATGGAGCAGGATCCACCCGCGATCCCGCTCCATACTACCATTTGTTCGACTTGCGAACGGGCTCCCGGAACGGAACCTGTTCGCAAGTCGGGAGCACCTGTAGTGAGGAAAATGCAATCTCCGGATGTTATATGTAAATGAATGTGAATTCTGAAAATCCAATTTACATATATTTTTTGGAAACCATGCAATTTACAAGGCATATGAGCCTTCTGTAGTTGGTTTGTTGTGTCCCCCACCCCCCTCCCCGATGTAACTTGCAGTATTTAAAACTGCGTTTTAAAATAATAATTTTTGCTTACAATATAAAAGCAGTTAGGGTGGTTTCACATCTGCGTCAGGACTAGAGATGAGCGAGCGTGCTCATTTAAGGCTGCTACTTGAGCGAGTGGCAGTTTTATCGAGTAACTGTGTACTCGCCCGAGCAGCATGCGGGGGGGTGGGGGCTAGGGAGAGAGAGAGAGAGAGATCCAAAGACGAACAATTCAGCCACGGGAATTCCCCGAACGAAGCAGGAAAGTGGAATCCCCAATGCAGATGTAGACCCTTCTGGGAATATTTTGTAGAACTACAACAACATATTCTGAGATAGAACTGCAAATATGTAGTTTTCACTTGCTTTCTATATAGCAGTTGGGCAGCTTTGACCTGCACCACAAGGTGAGGCATGATTAACTTTGCTTTGCTTTAACAGAAGATGTGAAAGAAAATGAAGCATGCTGTGAGCATCTGTCAGAAAAGACAAACTCCGTTCCGGAAAATGATCACTTGAACACTGCTGGCCAAAGCATGCGGATGTCTCCAGATCAGTTATTAAAGTAGGAATACAATTTTAACTGTATTTTCTACGATATTTACACTGTTTACTAGTAAACATTATGTGTTCATAAGAATTGGTTTAAAAAAGACCAACAAAGTCTATAATAAGCCACTAATTGCTCGAGTTCAAATTTTTTTTGGTTAAAACTAGCTTCCCCATGCCCCAAATTATAAATCTGCTTATTCTCACCTCTCCCTGCTCCCCGCAAGCCCCTGTTGTCAGCCCAGGTCTTTGCTATGACATAATGCTTAGAGGCTGCAGCAGCCTGTGTACAGAATGTAACAAGCTGCTGCAGCCAATGTCAGAGCTCAGGACCACTCACTGTCCAGATTTGTTTGGCACTTTGCAGAACTGGCATATACAGCATTTACATCCATTTTTGTGCTGCTGATTGCGTCCTCTACAGTAACCCTAAGACTCAGATTAGGATTTTACTTACCTCTGACAGTACTTGATTAGTTCAGGTCCCAATCCTGTGATCACATGACAACCAATCTTGGAGCTCACATGTAAAATTTGTTCTAACAACTCCTTTTACTGTAAAAAATCCTCTCAAAGTCAGATTAAAGGAGGAAGAAACAGCTTACAAACAGCACACACATACACTAGACTGAAATTATTTTTTTATATCCTTCCTGACTCATATAAATTAATGGGCTTATAATGCAGCTTTTACTATTTAGTACCATAGGCCAATTCAGGAAGTAAGGTCAGTAATGACCCTGTACGGTGACATGAAGGAATATGTAATTTTACCGTCTTGTAGCTATATTAGCATCAAATGTTAGATAATATAAACATATTTGATTTTGCTATACTCGTCTCCAACCACCGTCTGTTTCCCTGCAAGTGGCAGAGTAGATGCACGAAGAGACAGCAAAACCAGGGGAGGTACACGGGGGCACATATACCAAGAGCTGGTTAGCATGGCACAAACTACAATTTTAAAGGGACAGTGCCACCCTTACATAAGTATTCCAGTTGTTGATGGACACAACTGTATATGTGTGCTCTCTGAATATGTACAGTATGCAGTATTTTTCATGGCTTAACCTCTTAAGGCCACAGGACATAATTTTACGTACTGGATGCGGGTTACTTAAGACTGATAGCTATCCTGCTGCTACAACAGTGGGGATCAATAAGAACAGTGATTCCCTATGTAGATCATTGCATGCAAAAAGTTCACAGAGAGAGTGTGCCCTCGCTGATATCATTGGCCTTCCACAATGTGATCGCAGATGGGCCAATGGGTTGCCATGGTGCTAGATGCTGGTATCCGGGCCGGTTACTGGCTATGATTGCTGTTGTAAGTGATAAGGCATTGCAGTATGGAAGTTCTGCAATGCATTGTCATACCGATCAGAGCTGTTACTGTTCAAGTCGCCCATTTTTATGTCGGACATAAAAAATGTAAAAAAAAATTAGGTAAAGCCCTTTTTTTGCACACCTTCCCTTAAAAAATAATAAATTTTTAAAGATACCAAATGTTTGTCATCATATCTGTAACAACCTATACAATAAATTGGACAAACTATTTATCCCGCATAGCAAAAACTGTAAAAAAAAAAAAAAGGAGGCAAAATGCTTATCTTGTTCGTTTTGCCACTCAAAAACGCAATTAAAGTGGTAAAAAAAGCCATATGTTCCACAAAATGGAACAGAGCTCCAACCTTGGGAAAATAATAAAGTTATGGGACTTTGAATGCAATCATGTAGAAAAAAAAATAGTTTCCAAGAAAAGGGTTTTTATTGTACAAAAGTGGAAAAAGCTGAAAAAAAACTGAATAATTTTGGTAATGACCCACAGAAAAAATGTATCATGTCATTTAGGCCTAATTCCCACGGGCCGATTTCCGCCGCATATCACGCCGCGTTCCCCGCAGCTATTAGGTTCTATTAAACCTAATAGCACAATGCTCACGGTGCAGAATTCCACCGTGGAATTCCGCCCCGTGAAATCACACTACTCGACCGCGGCATGTTCTATTTGCCATGGGCGTACTCGCAGACGGCTTCCATTGCAGTCAATGGAAGCTGTCCTTCATGCTATCTTCTGCTGTAGCACAGCGGAAGATAGCGTGAAAACGCTTCCCCGTCCACATCATATGACGCGTCGGCGCGTCATGTGACACTGTGGGCGTGTCATATGACGCTGCCGGCACGTCACATGACATTGCTGGCGCGTCATGCGCTGTACTGCACATGCGCGCGGGCATGTGATGCGGGACGTCAGGCAGTGGATCCGGAGGTGAGTATGGGGTCTCTGGGGGGGGGGCTCCGTGAAGGACTCCGCTGCGGAATTCCGCTTGCGGAGCCCGTCACGGCCGTGGGCTCTAGGCCTTATGCTGCATGATTAACACTGTAAAAAAAAAACCATAATGGCAGAATCGATGTGTTTTCTCTTTGCCCTCCAAAAAAAATAAAATAAAAGTTTTACAATACATTATATATATACCCCCCAAAAATGGTACCAATAAAAACAACAGTTTGCCACACACGAAAAAACAAGCCCTCATCTGGCCATTTCGACGGGAAAATAAAAAAGTAATGGCTTTTGAAAAGTAGCAATGAAGATCCTTAAAAATTGTGTCCTCATGCCCAAAATAGGCCATGTCCCTAAGGGGTTAATGACAGGGTCTATTTTGGTACTTGACATACCTATTTTTTGGATCTTGATTTTTACTTTTTAAAAGTCATAACATTTTTATTTTTCCGCCAACATAGTCATAGGAGTGATTTTTTTTCTTTTTTTATTGTTGCGTGGCAAGCTCTAGTTTTTAATGGTACCATTTTGCGGTACATGTAATGAACAACTTTTATTAACTTTTTTGGAGGGACAGAGTGAAAGAACTTGTTGTCATGTAGTCCTAGCCTAAGTTGTACTTTTTCTTCTATAAAACTATGCAGCACCTAAAGATGAAGCCACGTGATCCAGTGCTACATGTGGGCAAAATCCACTCCAACCGCAATAGCCGGATAATTTTGCCACATAAGGGCCTCTACCCACCGGTGTTTTTTTTTAACGTTGCGATATTGCTGCTTTTTTTTCTAATGGGACTTTCTAATGTTAAAATTGCATCGCACAAAAATCGCAAGTTTGTGCTTTTGCGATTTTTTTTTTTTTTTTTTTTTTTGTGCGATGTGATTTTAACATTAGAAAGTCCTATTGAAAAAAACGCAGCAATATCACAGTGTAAAAGAAAATGCTAGTGGGTAGAAGCCCTAATGCTGCAACCATTGGGCACAGTGGGTGGGTGTTTTGGCCATGTTCGGCCAGGCACACTTTGTGGCTTAACCCTAGTTTTCCGGATGCAGGAGAATGTAAGCTTGGTGTTACTCAAGGGTCCTAGCAGTGCAGTTTGTGTGGAAGCAGCATGTAGTGTAGAGTATACTGAGTACATTATTCTGTATTATCTGCTCACTGAACTGTTAGATCTTACAAACTGGTTTTTGTAAAATCTGACTGTTCAGTGAACCTAACGCAGACATTTATATACACCAGTGGGCTAGTGTATCCTATAGCTCAAAACGTACAGTAGATCTATAATAAAGCACATATATGACCCTGCAAGTGCCATGAATAGAGCAAAACATGTAACACCATAGGATGGACAGCTGTGTACTGCGCCTTGAGGATCTGACTTCAGACACAATGGGAGTATCGTTCCTCAAAGCGCAGTATGCCGCTGAAGTCACTGCTAGTAAAGGAGAGCGGAGTTGTGCAGGCAGGGTTTGCTACAGCGACTGCATGGCATTATAGTGGAGAAGGGACATCAGTATGCATACCAACCAAGAACTGATGCAGTGTTGGGGAAAAAATCTGACTCTTTTCTGCAAAATCTCTTTTCAGCTCATTAGAATACAGGGCAGCAAAACTTCCAAAACAGATTATAAACATACCTGGGCAGGATTACAAAACCAAATAGTGATAAGGAAATCTTAATAGCAGCGCTATTAAAAGTGGATTGCAAGAAACTTGATAGCAGGTTCCCTTTAACAATAGTCAGGTTAATATCATTGAGGCCAACTTGTGCAGTTTCACATTGTTAAAATCTCATTCTATAGTTTTCAGTGTGTAGTTCACTATTCTAAAAATTCTGTCCATTTATAAAGTTCCCAGATCACCAGAAAAAAGGTCATCTATGAAGTGACATGTTTTCATCCATCACAGCAAGATAGCACTGTTCTGCAAGTCCTCTGTGGAACATCTGCCTTCATGCAAGATGACACACAGTCAAGCAAAGGTGAGTCTGAGATACTGAAATACCATTCCACAGTTAGTACAACAATAATAAACAACCAGACCGCACTCCAGATAAAAAATAGGAATAAATAAATGTGCAAAAAGAAACTGAAAACTAGATTCACCTGGTGTAGAGGGGCCATCAATAGACAGACTCTCACACTGTAGGTCCGAGTGTGCCTTTAAAGGGTGCCTTTTATGTGACCAAATCACTGACTGTAATCCACAGGCACAGAGAGAGTGTAGAACTATTCAGCGGCCGTCCACACTATTTTCTGCACCAAACATTTAAGGTAGAGTTTGCAAGTGTGTCCTGGCTTGACTCGAACCCAGAATGTCATATGCACGTATGATGCTTTGAGTTTGAGTCCGGAGACCCACTGTCTGGCCGGGACTCACTTCCAAACTCTGTATATTAAACGTATGGTGTAGAAGACAGTGTGCACGGCCTCTTAGATGTGCAGTGGATCCAGAATGCCTCTGAAAAAAAAACAGAAACCCATTGGACAAGTCCAGCCAAAAGCAAAGGAAGTAAAATTATTGCAAGCAAGTGAGACAAAGAAATGTGACTAATGAGCAGGAAAGAGTCAGGATATCAAGGGCTGCAGAGACCTTGGAACAGCATGAGGGGAAAATTCAGAAAGAGAAGGGAAGAGCCAGTGTATCAAAGATGTCAGAAACCATGGAACAGCGTGAGGCCCAAATTCAAGAATTGCAGTAAAGAGCCACTACATCAAGGGCTGCGGAGACCCCAAAACAGCATGAGGCTAGAATTCAAAAAGATAGGGAAAGAGCTAGAATATCAAGGGCTATAGAGACCCTCTAATTCTAAAAGAGAAAGACAGAGCCAATGCATCAAGAGCAGCAAGGCATTAAAATTTGTTGCTGGAAAGTTTTCAATGTGATTCTCACAAGGATTATGATCAACAGCCAAATGTTGGTATTGGAAAAATGAACCAAATATGCAGCTACTATTATGCAAAAAAATTTAAATGGAGCCTTCTGGAATGAGCTGTAGGAGTGGAAACCTAGGCAATGCTGGGTATACAAGCTTGTGAATAAACAAAAGGAAAACAAACTTCATAACAGACACAGTCATTATTAAAAGTATAGATAAAGATTTAATAAAAGTTCATTAAAAAGTTGTATAACTCAAAAATGCTGCTATTGAAAAATACAACTAGCCCTGCAAAAACAAGCCCATATGTTGTGACAAAGCATGCCAGTGGGCATTAACATAGCTATAACAAAAAGCATTGCTGCATATGGCAGAGCTGAGAACGCCAAATCATATGGATATGGACCTTACTTTCAAATAGCATCACCTCCACAATCTACATTGATGTCAAACACCATTCTCTTGCCCATAGGGAGGAGGAGGAGGACAAAGCCACAACGACCGCCGAGGCAACATGTCAGCAAGTGCGGCACATTGCTGGTACACTACAAGTGCCACGTTTGAATGTGAAATGCAAAAAGTATTTAGCAGACATATCGCCTGTGTTATAAATACAGCTCTCCTTATTTGGGAGTACTAATCCCAACAGACGACAAATTGTTTCCCTTGAATTCTCTGGCCCTCTTGGAGCACACATAAAATACCTCTCCTTTTACACCACTAAAGACCTGTCATGGTTTGGATGGATAAATACCCTTAAAATAGATGTACTATCCGGGTTTTTATATATCTTTATGGCAGTTTGTATTGTACCTCCTGTATCGTTCTTTGACAGATTATGATCAACCCTGATCAAATTTGTATGGGAAAGACAGAGGCCACGACTGGGAATCAGAGTTTTATCATCTCCTAAGGCTAACAGAGGGGTAGGCTTGCCGAATTTCAGACTCTACCATACAGCTGCAGTCTTAACGCACCTTTTGTATTGGCACTACCATGCTACTAATAAGCAATGGGTAGTCCTGGAACAAGTAGATTCCCATAAGAATCCTCCAATGGATAAGACCCAGCGATAGTTTGAGGAGACAGCAGTAGCCTTATCTTCTGAAAGGGATGATTAAACTTTGGGACTCAAAATTCCATTAAAAAAATCTTATCTAGAGAGGATAGTCCCCTAACACCGCTTTTTAGCAACCCAGCATTCCCACCAGATAATACCTGAGATTGTTTCCTGGGATGGGACATGCGGAAAGATCCCCGGGTCCATCACATTCTTAGCGGCCATGAGTCATGATCCCCCAGATCGACTGGCAGAAGGCATTTATATTTAAACACAAACTGTCAGATATCTTATTCATCTACACTACAGTCTTCAGTCTCGGAGCTTTGTTGGTGCTGTGGAAATGATAGAGGTATTATGATCCACGTCTGGTGGTGTTGTAACATAACAAAACCTTTCTGGGATAAAATATTTTCCACATACAATTTAATACAACTTAAGAGAATAGATAACACCCCACATGTTGCCCTCCTTTCTATACTCCCAGGCTTAATTAAATCTCAAAAGAGGGGTTTACTATGCTTCTGTCTGGCAGCTGCTAGGGAGGTCATACCACGCTATTGGCGGACCACTGATGTTCCTTCCATGCCTGAATGGCAACCAGAGATGTCACACCTGTGTCATATGGAGGAATTGTTTGAAAAATGCAAGGGAAGCAGATAATTTTTTGTCAGTGTGGCAGCCATGGATAGAATTTGAGTTCTCCATAGAGTTCCAAGACTTGCTCTGTTATGCATGATGAATATAGGACCCATCTGTGGTGATTAACAATACTAAGCTTACCTGCTTTCCCATTCCCTCCCCCATTTCCTTTATTTCACTCTTTCTTTCAATCACCCCCCCACCCCCACACACACATACACACCTTTTTTTTTTCTTCTTCTCTCATTCTTCTTTTCTTATATGGGTGAATATAGGATTTAATCTTATTGTTGGGTCAAGTACTACCTGAGGTACTTAATTTATATATCATCCAAAGGTATTAGACACCATAAATGTTAAGAGTGAGATGTAGTAGGAGTTGGCCCGATTTGTTCTATTTGGTGTTATTACATCAATAACATTTTAGGGACAGCGCTCTGGGTGTATATGAGAACATGAAATAGTATAA
Source organism: Eleutherodactylus coqui (assembly GCF_035609145.1). NCBI lineage: Eukaryota > Metazoa > Chordata > Amphibia > Anura > Eleutherodactylidae > Eleutherodactylus > Eleutherodactylus coqui. The sequence continues at coordinate 118,046,811 of NC_089839.1, read as the reverse complement.
AAGAAACATATATGATAGGGACTCACCAAGGGCTTGCAGTCTGGGCCAGGGAATAGAGCAGGCCGCAAGTCAAGGAAACGTCCCAAAAGCAAAAGGAATGTGTTACGATCGTGTGGGCAAACTAAGCACGGCACCCACACGATCGCGACCAAGAGACGGATATGCACAAGTGACACAGACTCCACCCAGAGCTCACATGAAACTCACAGCAAGACTATGTGTCCTCATACAGGGAGGATAGACAGTCAGCCACCATGCTGACATAGGGAACTGTGTCAGGGATCCACCAACTGACACACAGAGCAAGACATAAGATGTTTGGAGGCCGCACCTGTCAGGGGAAGGAAAAAGGGGAGCTGCATGTGCGCAGACTAGGACTATAGGTGTCCAAACCATCTTTAGGGAAGCAGAGAGACACAACAGACCTACATTCAAACACAGATCTGAGTGGGAACAAGACCGATACATCTGAACAGTACAAGACCAGCCTCAACTACTGAGAGATGCTGGTTCTTATGTGCTGCAGGCTAAAGGTGATTGGCTGCTGGAGAATACCACACCCAGCAGCTCAATTAACCCCAACCTGTGAAGCGGTGCTGCTAGGAACCTTAGTACTACAGATCCCAGCAACTCACGTAACAGAATGTCTTGGTGTCCTATTTACTCTGTACTTCCATGAAGAGTGGAGAGCTGCCAGACCATACACCAGATCACAGCAGTAATCCAGGAAAGAACCAATAATAAATAGAAAACAGTGGGTCCTGCGCTCATAGGAACAAACTCAAGCAGTTTCAAGGCAAAAGTCATTTCAAGGCAGAAAGGAGTAGGTCTTGTCCAGGGTCTTTCAGTAGAATTATTTATTTCTCCAATGACACACAAACATGCGGTAGAAAAGGCAAGTACAAAGGGTGCAATGCGTTTCGGGGCTATGCTGTGGCCCCTTTATCAAGCATGCCTGCTAGTAACCCTAGACTTACTTTTATAGTGACAGTCCGTGGGTTCGACGTTCTTCTTTAAACGCCTACCTGAATGATGTCATGGGTGGAAGCAGGGATTGTACAAATAATAAGATCCTCTGTATAGTGTATGGTGGGTGAAGCCCCGGGTGCTGCAAACAGGCAAGATTGACCCGTTTTGTCACATTGGAGCTCGATAATATCACTATCGAAGGGCCCGTCACCCCAGGGGCAGCCGTCCATACGTGTTGAACGCTTTGACATCACAAAACGTGACGTTGCAGAAGCAAGAGGCCATCAGTGAAGTGTTGCAGTGAATTTTCAATGTGTGGTTACGTTACAGCATGCCATCTGCATACCACGATCTGTTCCACTGGGAGGTGGATTAGACCCTATGGTGAAGGATCTATCACACATATATATATATATATATATATAATATAAAGGCAAAATTCCTCAATGACTGACTCGCCACTAATTTTCTAACTTCCCGGTGTCGTACAAACATGGAATTTGGCACGACCATTCTTTAGGTCCTAAATAGGAAAAGTAAAAGGGTCACAACCTGATTATTCAATGCTAAGTGCAAAAGTATTCGCACCCCTATGTAATGTACCTAATCTAATTCTCTAACTTCTCAGTGTCGTACAAACATTACATTTTGCATGACCATTCTTTAGGTCCTAAATAGGAAAAGTAAAGGGGTCACAACTTGATTATTCAATGCTAAGTGCAAAAGTATTGGCCCCCTTATGTAATGTAACTTCCCAGTGTTGTACAAGCATGAAATTTGTCACGAGCATTCTTTAGGTCCTAAATAGGATAAGCAAAGGGGTCACTACTCGATTATTCAATGCTAAGTGCAAAAGTAAGTGCATCCCTATGTAATGTAACTTCCCGGTGTTGTACAAGCGTGAAATTTGGCACAACAATCTAACTGACCTCTGTGTATATATACTGAGGAGAATCTACATTACCCCTATGTGTATATACTGAGAACAATCTAACTGACCTCTATGTGCATATACTGAAAGGCTGTAAAGTACATAAGGAAGCGGCCATGGACTTCAGGGATGGAGCATGCCTTTAAGGCTAAGAAGGGGTTGCAACATCCACTCTGGGGTTAAATTGGAATAAAAGGAGTATTACTTTTAAGGATAAAACTGAGGAGAGCAAGAGGGGTGACACATTCTGCAGAGGGACATCGGTACATGCAGTCTGAGGAGAATCTAATGCTTCTCTGTGTACACATATTTTATTCCTAGGATCCTCTGAAGTAACCATGACTTCATGAACATTTTCCATGCGAACAACAGGTAAACACCTGTACCAAATTAACTCGGGTGAAGCTGGGTATATCAGCTAATTTACACATATACTCAAAAGAGTATCATTGATAAATAAGCTATTCTGTTCCAAAAGACATTATAAGATAGATGTCTATATCTTAAAAATATATGTGAATGAATTTTAAAACAAATAAAAGACTGTTTGTAGGGATTCCCCACAGCGATTCACATGAAAATGCCTTGCATCCAGCGGTTTCACATGGATTGCAAGGAATTAGGCTTAGAATAGTTGCTCTCATTGTGAACTAGATATGGAAATTATAATACTAGAGCGATGTATATTATGTTCAAAATGGTCCTTATACATAAATATTGTATGTATGTAAAAAAATAGATTTTTTGCAGACATTCCTGAGGAGAATGAAATAAGGATCATTTTCTTCATCTTCACAGAAAATAGTAGATCATGTTGGATGGATGGAAATCAGAGTTCTGAGCAATGTGAGAAACTGAAGCCGAAATGTGCCTCCATATCTGAGTGAGTAATACTTCGCGGATTTCCTATTTTTTATTTGAGACATACATGTAAATTTGCAAATTGTGTTACAGTTTTAACTTTATTGTACATTTTGGAAACATTTTGGATTTGAAACTTGTACTACAGGGCAGTTTACATTGCAGATTTTTTTCACAGATAGATGAAATTTCTTGAATTCTTATCAGCACTACTTCTGCAATGAAATGCAATGGATTTTCCAAAGCCAAGTACACTGCAGAAAATCTGTATCATTTCTGCTATGCGTTACTTTATACATAGTCTTTTTGTGGTGTTATTTCCCCCTAAAAAATGAATATAAAAATCCTGTTTTTTTTTTTGTTTTAATTGGTACATGCGTTCATAAGCCATTACATATCCCACATAAAAAGAAAAGGCTGGAGGACGCGTTTCAGCTCATAGCGTCGAGCCTTGGTATATGTAATGGCATAGTCTATTTAATAAAGAAAAGCATATCCTTTTTAGAGATTTACCAGCTCTGTTTTCCTTTTGGAGATACTTTATGCTACTACTGTGTTGTTGCTTGGGCCTGGGCGGTGAAGGTGGTCTCTCACTTGGCTAAAGTTAAAGGATTGTGCAGGAGCAGACATTCATGTGGGAAGCAGCCACCGCAGCAAGTATATGAACTTTTTCCTTAAAAAAACAATACGTAAAAGCACAAAGCATGTAAGGTGAATTAGAAAAGTTAACATTGCGCAGTTAGGTAAATGCTATATCATAGAATCCTAGAATGGTAGAGTTGGAAGGGACCTTCAGGGTCATCGGGTCCAACCCCATGCTCAATGCAGGAACACTAAATCATTCCATCAATAAATCATTGATGTCTGTCCAGCCTCTGAAGACTTCCATTGAAGGTGAACCCACCACCTCCTGTGGTTACCTGTTCCACTCTTTGGTGCCCCTCACTGGCTAATATCTAATTTGCGTCTCCTCCCTTTTAGTTTCATCCCATTGTTTCTAGTCTTTTCTTGTACAAATGAGAATAGGGCTGATCCCTCTGCACTGTGACAGCCCTTCAGATATTTGTAGACAGCTCCTTTTAGCCTTCTTTTTTGCAAGCTAAACATTCCCAGATAACTACGGTCTAGTTACAGAAATTTAATAGAATGCTGCTAACCAATAAGGGAAGTGTAATTGATGCTTAATGACGAGTAAAGGTGCTAAATACTAGCGTATATTGAGGTGGAATCATATAAGCTCTAGATGTAATAGAGTTAAGGAGTGAGGAGGTGTAATATATACCATGATTAGAAAAGTTAATTATGCATTTGTCAGGGATTATTGAGAGAAATGCTGCAGTGATTGATGATTATTGCCTCGCTGCCAGAGATCATTGTGCATTGGTTATATGTGTGTTATGTAACTCATGGTTGTTGTGCAACTGATGTTGATTGTGTATAATGTCGCATTTGGGTATATTTAACAGGATAAGGTATGGCCTCCTTGGATATGGTGTAGGCGTTTCATATCCCATTGGAAGGTATAAAACCCCAGGCCATCATAATAGGTAGAAAATGTACATTTGATGGACTAACTAGAGGGCACATGGAGCTCTGTAGGGTGGTGCCTGTGTAGGTATTAAAGGTAGAGTGTGGTACGGACATTAGTTGTATTGCTGTTGTGGTGTAGTGAGCGGGAAGTACTGTATGTGAGAGCCTAGTTGTGAGACACCAGTGAAATCTTTAAAGCTGGTGTGAAGAACTGGGAGAAACTGAAATGTGTGAGCTGTGAGTATTCACACACACACACACACACACATACATATATATATATATATATATATATATTGTAGACATCATTTCCCTAGGCACTCATTTGTATTCTGTTGATAGATGCTGAAAAGGTATTCCAGGGGGCATACTGGGAGAGAACCAAAATATTTAGAATTCTTGCTTTACATAATAGACCACATCCTGAGGCCCAAGTACATAGTTCCCTATCAGAACTCTCTTTTTTTCTGCAGAACACTAACAATATATTTTAGTAATAGAGCTTTGTACTTAGGAATTGAGTCAAATTCTATTAAAGAACTCACAACTTTTACGCTCCTCTTTTACATGGGATGATTATCATTCAGAATCGTTCAGATTCCCATGCTCCAGGAGGAATTTAACGATAATCGTCCTGTATAAATGCATGCAGTGACTGAACAAGAGTTGTTTAGTCCTTCACTTTCTGCTTGCAGAAAACTAAATGACATGTTGTACAGTGTAAACAACAGACGTTCTATTATGGCGTTTTCCCCAGTTTCGCACTCAGCTCGGCTGAGTCTAATTAGCTCATCACTCGGACATGAAAGGCTGTGATTTGACTGTTTGATGATATCTACTATATGTTATCTCTAGGTGAGAAAACTATTGTTTAGTAAAGGCTCATTTAGACAAATGATGCCTGACACTCGTCCCCGCATACACTCGCTCCCGTGCTGTTGCACAGGAGCTAGTATTGCTGGCTCACTCAGAGCGGCCAGCAAGGTTGCTTGGCAGCTGTAGGAGCTTTCTCTCCTCGTGTTCCCCCGCCCCTCTCCATTGACTTAACATAGCAGCCATTCAATACTGAACGGCTGCTATTCACACTGAACAATAATCGTTCAGCTCATCGTCTATCATTTATGCAGCATAAACGAAGAGCTGAATGATGATCGTTCAGTGTAAATAGCAGCCGTGAGAAATCTCCTCCAGCCACCCCGCTGTGAGCTAGCAATACTAGCTCCTGTACAGCAGCATGAGAGAAAGTATATGTGGGGACGAGTGCCGGGCATCGTATGCCCCACATTCGTTCCGTCTACATGGGCCTTTAGGGCCCAGACAGGCAGGCATTTATTTTCTTGGGTTTCTGGCTTAAATAAAGCTAAATGAACTGGACTGCCTTAGTGATTGTGTCATTGCCAAACTGCTCCTTCCGCTCCAAAGCCTACATTGTTTAGATTGGTGGAGGATGCGGGCACCTTGTTACTAGCGCAATGGCATGACAACCTGTTTATGTCAAGGACTTAATCTGCTTATGTGTTGGGTGAAGCTTGCTTCTACTATGTAGTTGCAGTCTACTGCCATAGAAGAACTCCTTAGGCAGCTAATACAGGCAGATGCTCAGCAACAGCAGCCCCGGCAGGAAACCAACAAGCTGATTATGAAACAAGTTGTTCTGCTGAGAGAAGCAGTTGTGAAGCATTCTGAGAGAAGGGATAAAAGCCCCCCTGGGACTAAAAATGCAAGAGAGGCTGTGGAACGAGTTCTACAAAAGATGACCACTGAGGACGATATAGAAGCATAGCTGGCTGTGTGCGAGAAGACTGCAGGGAGAGAGAAAGTCCCAGCCATGAAGTGGGTATATGTTCTCTTACTACAGAACCTCAAAAAGGCTACTATGACCTCAGCAAGCAGAATGTCAAAGACTATGCCAAGCTGAAAGCTGAGATACTTGCTCATCTAGTGGTCATGTGTGCTGCCAGGAGGGTATACGATGGGTTGCTGGAGGTGCTGGGACTTGTGTCATACTGCAGCCAATTGCCCATTAACCTCAGAGGTCATGGCATGTGCCATGAGTTGATGCCACTCTTTATGGAACTAGTTTGTGTTTCAACCCCTGAGTTAGAGACTGATCCACAGGTATGCAATATAAGTGGGAAATACTTTCCTGTTAAGTCACTGTTGGACTCATGTAGTCTACATTGATACCTGGTCCTATGCCAGCCTGGTAGCTGGTGGTTACCTATCAGGAAAGCGCATGAGTGTGATCTACACCGATGACAACACAAAAGTGTACCATGTAGCCCTTGCTGCAATAGAGACAGTGGCTGGAACTGTGCCCTATAAAGTATGCACAATGCGATATTGGAGCATGTCATCCCATAGTTTGGGGATTTTGTGGGGAAAAATAAAATAAAATGAGGGAGCAGTAACCCCTGGAGACAAGCTTCATCCCACTGACAGTGGTACAAATGTTGAAATAAGTGAATAATTTATTAATTTTCCCTTGCAGGTCTTAGCTGATAAAGATGATGATGATCTGCTGTTCAGAATATACCTGGGCTGGAGGTTTCACATGATAATTTTGGTTATGTACAAATGAAAGATCCCATTCTTGTAAATACACGGGAATGTGTTGTCATAAATGGTGTACTATAACAGTTCCCCCATTTTGCCATGAATGATGATCTCTTGTATAGAGTAACCAAAAACAATGGGGAAATTCTTGAACAATTGTTGGTCCCTAGGACATATAGAATCATAGAATGGTGGAGTTGGAAGTGACCTCCAGGGTCATCTGGTCCAACCCCCTGCTCAGTGCAGGATTCACTAAATCATCTCAGACAGATATTTGTCCAGCATTTGTTTGAACACTTCCATTGAAGGAGAACTCACCACCTCTCGTGGTAACCTGTTCCACTCATTGATCACCCTAACTGTCAGAAAGTTTTTTTCTAATATTTAATTTGTGTCTTCTTCCTTTCAGTTTCATGCCATTGCTTCTAGTCTTTCCCTGTGCAAATGAGAATAGTGCTGATCCCTCTGCACTGTGACAGCCCTTCAGATATTTGTAGACAGCTATTAAGTCTCCTTTTAGCCTTCCTTTTTTGCAAGCTAAACATTCCTAGATCCTTTAACCGTTCCTCATAGGACATGATTTGCAGACCGCTCACCATCTTGGTGAACTTGTAGACTGCTCACCATCTTCTCTGAACTTGGTGCAGTTTGTCTATGTCTTTTTTAAAGTGGGGTGCCCAGAACTGGACACAGTATTTCAGAAAGAGTAGAGGGGGATAGTTCCCTCACGTGATCTAGACTCTATGCTTCTCTTAATACATCCCAGAATTGTGTTTGCCTTTTTGGTTGCTGCATCACATTGACTCAGGTGCAGTCTATGATCTATTACTATAACCAAATCTTTTTCACATGTGCTGCTTAGCCTAATTCCTCTCATTCTGTATGTGCTTTTTTGTCATTTTTCTTGCCCAGATGTAGGACTTTGCATATCTCCTTGTTAAATACCATTCTGTTAGTCATCGCCCACTGTTCAAACTTTCCTAGATATTTTTGAATACTCTGTCTCTCTTCGCTAGTGTTAGCTATCCCACCTACTTTTGTGTCGTTGGCAAATTTGTTTAGTTTCCCATCAATTTCCTCCTCCAGATCATTTATAAAAATGTTGAACAACACTGGGTCTAGGACAAAGCCTTGTGGTACCCTGCTTGATACATTCTTTCACTTGGATGTGCAGCCATTTATGACCACTCTTTGAGTACAATCACTCAGCCAGTTGTGAATCCACCTAATCGTTGCCTTGTCAATCCCATATTTGGTCATTTTTTCAATAAGTATGGTATGAGATATTTTGTCAAATGCTTTACTAAAGTCAAGATGTACTATATTCACTGCATTTCCCTGATCAACCCAGTCAGTCATAGAAGGAAATTAGATTCATCTGGCATGACTTATTTGTTACAAACCTATGCTGGCTCTGGTTAATTACTCCATTTTTATCCATTACTTGTATATGTTACATTCGTGTGGGCAAATAAGCATCGGGCCCACACGAACGTGCCCAAAACAGGCTGGGTATAACACAAACAAGGGAACCCAAGACAGAATTCAGACTGGACATGGTGACGGAAACACCAACTGGACAGAGAACTGCAGACTGGACTGACGGACAGACATAACATAGGGACTGACAAATGACCAAAATACTCACTTGTGTACCTGTACACATAAGTAGATGATAAGCTATAAATGTACGAGGAATGAACTTAAGCTGCAAGGCCACGATAAGGCTTCTCACGTCTTGTGGTCCCTACACTAGCAAGACACCTCTACTAAGAGGACCCAAAAGACCACCCTAGCCCAGAAATGGCAAATAACTCAGCAGGACAAAGCAGAGACAAACTGACAGAAAATAAATGTAAGAATGGACATAAACCAAGAAGAGACCAAACACACAGCAAGCTGCAATGGACAAGGATACATGAGTGCTCACCCTGAACACCAGACACACAACAAGCTGCAACAGACAAGGATACGTGATTGCGCATTCTGGACACCAAACAGACACTAACTGGAGCTGAGTTTATATGTGAGCAAAGACGGAGGGGATTGGCTAGCAGGAGATCACCACACCCAGCCAGCACAATCATGCTGCACTTGTGGGCTTGTGCTGCTAGAAACCGTAGTACAACAGATCCCAGCCAGCACAACCTAACAGTATACCTGCTGTTTAATAATTTGTTTAAAGATCTTTCCCGGTATAGAAGTCAGGCTCACAGGCCTGTAGTTTCCTGGATCCACCTTCTTCCCTCTTTTGAAGATGGGGACAACATTTGCCCTTTTCCAATCTTCTGGGACTTCTCCTGTTCTCCAGGAATTTTCAAAGATTATGGCGAATGGTTCAGCAGTTACCTCCGCTGCTTCCTTTAGTATCCTAGAATATAATTCATCTGGACCTTGAGACTTGAATTCATTTACGTTAACTATGTGTTCCCTCATGATCTCTCTGCTTATAGATAGCCTGCATTCTTTTATTCCCCTAATAACATAGGGAAGATCAGTTGATGTCCCGTCCCATCTACTTTCTGAGAGAAAACAGATAAAAAATAGGAATTTTAAAGTCTGGCCTTCTGAACATCATTCTTAACCAATTCACCATTTTCATCTTGTAAGTATCCAATAGCATATTTGACTTTTATTTTGCTTTTGACATACCCCCATATAGATGTAAGGTTCTTGATATAGCTCATAACCATATACTTGGGGAACACTTGGGGACTGATGAAATGCAAAAAAGAATGCTCCAAAGGTTCTTCTGGCCTAGTGTTTACAAAGAAATAAAGGATTACTGTGAATCTTGCTCCATATGTCACATAGCCTTTGTGACACATTTTCGCAGCCCATTGGTACCCCCTGTCTATTATTGAGGTACCATTTGAGAGAATTCACATGGATTTAGTGGGTTCCATAATTAATTTAGCTAGGGCATCAATATATTCTGGTCATGCTAGACTATACTACTCGGTATCCTGAAACTTTCCCTTTAATAAATACTGCTACCAAAAGTACTGCATGGGAATTATTTGTTTTCCAGGACAGTGATACTTAGAGAAATCCTTACTGAGTAAGGCAAACTGTTTATGTCAAAGGTAATGAAAAAGCTGTGCAAATTCTTTAAAATCAAGCACATATGTACCTCTGTGTATCACGCACAGGCAAATGGGTTAGTGGAGAGGTTTTATAAAACCCTACAGCATAAGGGAGTGGAATATAAATGTTTGACATTCATGGTTGTTCTCTTCCTCTATGTCACCCAACCCCTATACTTTCCTTCCCTCTATTTTAGCGTAGTTGGACCATTTTGGATCATAGTCCAATTTGAAAATGAATCAGAAGTTAATCAGAAGTTCTAAACTTCACTCTACCCTCCATTTAACTATTCTCTATACAAGCCAATTAGCCATTTTCTTGGCCTGTTGGGGGCATATAGTATTTGGGGATATGTATCCAGAGGAATCTTTCCAAGTTATATGATCTTAATTTTATGGTTCAAAATGTATTTATTCGTTTTATATAAGACAGTTAACATCGGCAACAAAAATATCAATGCTGTTGCAATAGGAAACATAGGAAACGGTTAGTATGAAATGAAATGAAATTAGGCAGCCTGTTGTCCACGGTGTGACGACTGGAGGACAGGGCACGAGGTATCACAAGCCTACCCCTCCGGTGCCCGCGTCTCCTCCTGGTGTTGCTAAAGGGCTGCTGCCATGTGGTTAGTGTTGCAACATTGTAGAAACACAACTAGTAATTTGTGTGTAGGGTAGGTAGGAGGAGGAGTGAGGGGTGAGACGGGGGGGGGGGGGGTAGGGTTAGGCCGTGGGGAGTTACCACGGGGAGAGAGAGGTATGGGGGCGGCTGTCAGTGACCTCCCTCTATATCAAATTCCAGAGGTTACGGGACAATGCGACTGCTAGTCTAGTTGGAGTTAAGGGGGGAGTGTGCCTGTTAGAAGCCATGTTTTTAGTTCGGGGGAGTGCCTGAATAGAATCCAGGCTGTCCAGACAGCGAAGAATTTAGGGGAGTTACCTTTGTCTGCGGCACCAAGGTCCTCCATGTGGCAAATGCTATCCATAATTTCCAACCAAGAGGTCCTCGTGGGAGGCGTGGTTGTCTTCCAGAGTCTTGGAATGTTCTGTCTCATGGCTATCAAAAAGAATCTAAAAATGCTTTTCTTTGATTTGGAGATAGGTCCCCGAACCATGGAGAGTAGGGCCGCCTGGGGTGTCAGGACTATGTTGTCTTTGTAGATCACGTTGTATAGGTTTGTGATTTTCTGCCACATAGGCGTGATCAAAGGGCACAACCACCATATGTGAGTGAGGTCCCCTTTGCCGCCCTGGCATCTCCAGCAGGCGTCTGGGGTTTGCGGGTACATTTTGGCTAGTTGCGCCGGGGTTCTGTACCATCTAGATATGATTTTATAGTTGGTGTCCTGAAATTTAGAGGCGGTTGCCATCGAATGGGTTAATGTAAAGGCGCTTTTCCAGGCGTCGTTTTGGAAAGATTCCCCAAGTTCCCTCTCCCATCCTGCGATAAAGCCTGGCGGATCTTCTCGTGCCTCTGTTTCCAGTAGGAGGCTATATAAGGCCGAGACTTTGGCTGGGCTGGGGTTTGAGGACATGCATAATTGTTCGAAGCTGGTGAGGGGGGCCTGCAGGGAGGTTAAAGGACCCAGGGACATAACGAAGTGTCTGATCTGTAAATACTGGAACCACGCTCCGGTCCAGGGACCCCTCCCTTCCATCATCTCCCCCATTGATCGGACTCCGGACGTCGACACCACGTCTCTGACCCTCAATGGCGTAGAGGACCCCACTGAGAAGGGTGTGTTGCCTCTTATGAGAGCCGATAGTTCTGGATTGCCCGTTATCGGTGTGAGAGGGCCGGGACGGGAGACCAGTCCCATATGTGAGGCGAACCCGTTCCATGCCTCTAAGATCCGCTTCGTTAGAGGCGGGATGTGATCCATTACACCCACCTTTGACGGCGGTAGCCAGAAGGAGCCTATTGCTATTATAGGGACCTCTTCCCTTTCCAAGTCCACCCATAGCTTGGTTGGATTGTTGTGTATAATATCCAAGACGCATCTACAGATAGACGCCTTGTAATATGTAGAAAAGCAGGGTATACCTACTCCCCCGTCTCCTTTCTTTCTGATGAGTGTTTTGTAATTATCCCGGGGTTTTGATCCTCCCCACACAAACTCTAGTGAGTTCTTGCGGAGTTTGGTCAAATAGGGATGTGGAATTTTAATCGGTAGAGTTTGGAACAAATATAGGAGCCTGGGAAGGACATCCATTTTCAGGGCGTTTATCCTCCATAGCCATGACAGAGTGAGGATTTTCCACTTGCTATAGTCCTTTCGGAGGTTCTCAAGCATAGGCTTATAGTTTGCTTCAAAAAGGTTATTGGGGTCCCTGGTGATGTTTACGCCTAAATATTTAATTTGGTTGTCCTTCCATTTCATCGTGGAAATTTTGCTAATCGCGGAGACCTCCTCGGGGGGAACTGAGATGTTAAGGATTTCCGATTTATTGATGTTAATTTTGAAATTGCTGATTGTCCCATAGTTTTCAAATTCTTTTAGGGCTACTGGCAGGGCAACTCTAGGGTTTGTGATGAATATTAGGAGATCGTCTGCGAATAGGGAGAGTTTATGTTCTTTGGAGGCTAGTGGAATTCCTTGGATATTAGGGTTGTTTCTTAGGGTGTTGGCCAGGGACTCCATGACCAAGACATAGAGATAGGGGGAGAGGGGGCACCCTTGACTTGTCCCGTTTTTTATTTTAAATGGTGCGGATAAGGACCCATCTACTCTGGCCGATGGGTCTCGATAGAGTGCCATGACCCATTCAATAAATCTGGGGCCCAGCCCGATCTTCCTCAGAGTCGCCTCCAGGTACCCCCAATGGACTCTGTCAAACGCTTTTTCTGCGTCAACTGACATTAAGCATAAGGGGGTTCCCGAGAGGCGTGCGCGCGACATCAGTGAGATTGTTCTTATGGTGTTGTCCCTAGCCTCTCGGCCCGGGACAAAACCTGATTGTTCGCGGTTGATTAAGAGTGGGATGAGGGGTCTTAGGCAAGAAGCCAAAATTTTGGAAAACATTTTGGTATCTATGTTTATTAGAGATTTGGGGCGGTAGTTAGAGCAGAGCATGTGGTCCTTCCCCTGTTTAGGGATGATAGTGATTGTTGCTTGTAAAGCCTGAGACGGGAAGGGGCACGAGCCAGATACGGAATTGAGGGCCTTGGCCAGTGGGGCGGAAATGAGGTCCGCGAACATCTTGTAAAAGCGGGGTGTAAACCCGTCTGGTCCAGGGCTCTTCCCCACTTTGAGGTTTTGGATTACCTCTTTTATCTCTCCCTCGGTGATATTGTTCTCTAGGCTGCCCGCTGTCTCCTCTGGAATGAGGCACGGGGCGAACCTATCCAAGTATTCTTCCATCTCCTGGGTCTGTGCCCCCCTCCGCCCCCCTGTAGATTATATAAGTTCTGGTAATATTGTTTAAAGCAGTCCAAGATGTCTTTGTTTGTATGGATTATACCTTTAGTGGGGGAATTAAGCGACGGTATGTATGGGGTGGATGTCTTGGGATGAAGGGCCCCGGCCAACATTCGCCCGCATTTATTGCCCTGTTCGTAATAGCTACTTCTCCATCTGTCTCTAGCGCATAACGATTGCTGGTCTAGGATGGAGAGCACTTTATTCCTAGTGTCTGATAAGTCTGCTCTGGTCGCCTCTGAGGGTGAGTTCTTGTTGGCTGTTTCTAGATTGCCTAGTTTGGACAGCAGGTTCTTTAGCCCTTGTGTCCGTTCCCGCTTCAGCCGCGCACCGTGAGAGATGAGGACCCCTCTTATAACACATTTTAGGGCCTCCCATTGGTTGGGCCGAGACGTGGGGTCGTGTAGGTGGTCCGCTGTGACGTTTCGGGTTGTTTGTTTAACCTCGTCTATACAGAGGGGGTCTCTGAGGAGGTTATCGTTTAGGCGCCACGATTGGTCGCCTCTCTTGTCCGTGAGGCCCTGTATCGACCCAGGACCGGAGCGTGATCCGACCAGAGGAATATCCCTATTGAGCTAGAGGAAGATAGGTCCAATAGGTCGTGGGAGATGAACAAATAATCTAAGCGATTATAGCTGTTGTGGGCTAGTGAGTGATAACTAAAGTCTTTGGTTTTGGGATGTAAGAGCCTCCATAGATCCACTAATTTCAGTGAGATTAGTGTTCTTTTAAGCTTTCTAAGCTCTGAGAAGGAAACCCCGGACATACCCACTGCAGAGTCCAGGGCGGGGTCCTTGCAGAGGTTGAAATCTCCTCCCAGGATTATCCGGGAACCCGCGGCGAAAGTCGATAGGGCTTCCAGTGTTCGGAGACCAAAGGGGACCTGTGCTTGGTTAGGAAAATAGACATTTGCAATGGTTAGGACCCTGGTGCCGACAGAGATTTTAAGGAACACATAACGCCCCTCTGGGTCTATCTCGGAGGCGATGACCTGGTGGGGGAGATTTTTATGTTTACCTATCGAGGTGCCGCAGACTTTCTTCTCTGGGTGGGGGCTGTGGAACCAGGAAGGGTAAAATTTGGACTTACAGTTAGGGATGCTATTCAGGGTGAAGTGAGTTTCCTGGAGGAGCGCAATCATGACGTTGTTCTTATGTAGATGTCTGAGTATTTGTCCTCTTTTGGAGGGTTTGTTCAGGCCTCTACCATTGTAGGTACAGAATGTTAGACTATTCATTGTTGTACTTCGAGAGAGGAGCGCTGGTCACTGACAGCCTAAAGGGGGGCCAGGTGGGAGAGAGGGGGGGGTACAAATACAAAATCAAAAACAGATTATACATCCGGGAAAACCCAGAACGTGGTAGGCCATTCCCAATCATCGGGAGTTAGACCACACAAGGTGTCGTCCGGCCTAGTGGAGGCAGTGATTGACAGCAGCGGGGCCAGACGCCCCCGACCGTCACTTCTAATTCTCAAGTGTCCCCCTTCCCAGCCGGGTAAGGGGGGTCTATGTGTAACCAGAGAGTTTAATGACAGACAGGTTTAGTTTCGGCGAACAAGACGAGTTGTGGATAGGTGAAAGGAGTGATAGGACAGGTGATGTAGGTCGACAGGAGGAGCGCAAGGCTCAATAGTGTTAACTAGACATGAGTGTAGGCAGGAGAGACCAGTAGACCAGGGTCAGAAAGAGAGAGATAGGACACATTATATTAGGGTGGTGAGATCTTCATCTTGCTGGAGTTCTGGGCTTGCGGTCATTTCGCTTGCGTAAAGGGCCGACGGTATGCCAGGTCTCCGTCTGTGGTCGGGCTGGCAGAAACTGCGGGGCTGGCCATTCTGGGATGGAGATCATCGGGAGTTCGAAAGTTCCTAGAAAGTTGGGGAGGTCCCCTAGGGAGCGGAACATGGCGGATTTGCCATTCTTCCAAGCGTCAGTTGAAATGGGTATCCCCATCTGTATGGGATTTCCCTCCCTTTTAGGGCCTCCAGGACCGGTCTCAGCGCCTTCCTTAGTTGGAGAGTTCTCTTTGCTAGGTCTGGCAGTAGTAGAATGGGCTTGTCTTGGTGAGAAAGGGTCTCGCCTTTTTCAGGATGTCCTCTTTGTCTTTATAAAAGTGGATGCGGCAGATGATGTCTCGGGGTTGTTTTGGGTTGAGATTTTTGGGGCCGAGAGATCTGTGGATACGATCGATCTCTATGGGTTTGTCACGCGGTCTTTGTATGAGAGAGCCAAAGAAATCCTGGGCCCATTGCTCTAGTTGGTCGTTGGTAATCTCTTCTGGGAGACCTCGTACCCTGATGTTGTTTCTTCTGTGCCTGTTTTCTAAGTCGTCAACGTGCGCAAGAATACTGGCGATCTGGGTGGAGTGTGACATGATGACTTGTCTGTGGGATTCGAGCGTATCATTAGTTTGTTCTTGGGCCTCTTCAATGGGTAGCACTCTATGCCCGATTTGTTGTATGTCTTTTTGGATCTGTGATACTGCTTGTTTGTGAGCTTGTTCAAGCTGAGCAAACGAAGAGTTGATTTCGGCTTTAGTGGGAAGGGCTCTGAGGTGAGCCTTCCAGTCCCAGTCACTGTCGTTTGATTGCATGCTGGGGGATGGGGAGCGTGAGGCCCAGTCTCCTCTTGCGGTGTTCGGGTTACTTTCACTTCCTTCCCTGAGACGTTAGCGCGCTTTTCTGGCCAATTGAAAGACAGGGAAGGCATTACAACTTCCCCCTGCGTCGTTCAAGCCCTATACCACCCCCCTGCAGTGAGTGGCTGGGGAGATCAGGTGTCCGCCTAATATAAAAGTCGGCCCCTCCCGCGGCTCGCCTCAGATGCCTTGTGAGTTAGTGAGGGACAGTGCTGTTTGTACCGGAGCTGCTGTAGGGAAAGAATTGGTAGTTAGTGTAGGCTTCAAGACCCCCAAAGGTCCTTATTAGGGCCTCTGGTAGCTGTGTGTTGGCTGCTGTTAGCAGTGGCAATTTTTTTTTTCCTCAAAATCGCCTCTGCAGAGCGTTGCACCCGGCATTAGGGACAGAAGTGTTGCATAGGCAGGGAGAGTGTTAGGAGTGAGTGTAGCCTTCAAGAACCTCAACGGTCCTTTCTAGGGCCATATTTAACCGTGTGCAGTACTGTGCTGGCTGCTGTTAGCTGTGCTGCATATGTTTTTTCTTCTCAAAATCGCCTCTGCAGAGCATTGCACCCTCCATTGATACTGCAGGGAAAGAATTGTGTAGGCAGGGCCACAACACAGTTATTATTCATTGAATATACGCAGTGCGGCCTTTTGCTTGTAAAACAAGTGAAAATAATTCTATTTGTCCTGCCTCTGTCCGTCCTAAGGGCGGTGGACACGTGTCGGCTGCGTGTGCAACGTTTAAAAATCAGACGCACCCAGCTACGTTTTACTCCTGGCTTCGCCATTTGCTTTCCTTAATTTGGAAAAAAAATACCTGCTCTGCCAGAGTTATAATAACTCTGCTACCCTCACGTTCTGTGCCACATTAGCAGGGCCAGAGCACAGTTATTAAACTTCTCATGTTCATTGAATATACGCAGTGCTGCCTTTTGGTGGAAAAAAACTGAAAATAATTCTATTTGTCCTGCCTCTGTCCGTCCTAAGGGCGGTGGACACGTGTCGGCTGCGTGTGCAACGTTTAAAAATCAGACGCACCCAGCTACGGTTTACTGCTGGCTTCGCCATTTGCTTTCCTTAATTGGAAAAAAAAATACCTGCTCTGCCAGAGTTAATAACTCTGCTACCCTCAAGTTCTGTGCCACATTAGCAGGGCCACAGCACAGTTATTAAACTTCTCATGTTCATTGAATATACGCAGTGCTGCCTTTTGGTGGAAAAAAACTGAAAATAATTCTATTTGTCCTGCCTCTGTCCGTCCTAAGGGCGGTGGACACGTGTCGGCTGCGTGTGCAACGTTTAAAAATCAGACGCACCCAGCTACGTTTTACTCCTGGCTTCGCCATTTGCTTTCCTTAATTTGGAAAAAAAATACCTGCTCTGCCAGAGTTATAATAACTCTGCTACCCTCAAGTTCTGTGCCACATTAGCAGGGCCACAGCACAGTTATTAAACTTCTCATGTTCATTGAATATACGCAGTGCTGCCTTTTGGTGGAAAAAAACTGAAAATAATTCTATTTGTCCTGCCTCTGTCCGTCCTAAGGGCGGTGGACACGTGTCAGCTGCGTGTGCAACGTTTAAAAATCAGACGCACCCAGCTACGTTTTACTCCTGGCTTTGCCATTTGCTTTCCTTAATTTGGAAAAAAAATACCTGCTCTGCCAGAGTTATAATAACTCTGCTACCCTCACGTTCTGTGACACATTAGCAGGGCCGCAGCACAGTTATTAAACTTAGATTATTCATTCATTGGGGGCAGTGGGGCCTTTCGTTTTCAAAAAAGGGAAAAAATTATATTTGGCCTGCAGTCTTGCGCCAATTTATTTCCTGCCTGTGAAATCAAATCACTGGTAATACAGCATGCTGAGGGGTAGGGGTAGGCCTAGAGGACGTGGACGCGGCCGAGGACGCGGAGGGCCAAGTCAGGGTGTGGGCACAGGCCGAGCTCCTGATCCAGGTGTGTCGCAGCCGACTGCTGCGCGATTAGGAGAGAGGCACGTTTCTGGCGTCCCCACATTCATCACCCAATTAATGGGTCCACGCGGGAGACGGTTATTAGAAAATGAGCAGTGTGAGCAGGTCCTGTCCTGGATGGCAGAAAGTGCTTCGAGCAACCTATCATCAACACGCAGTTCTGCGCCGTCCACTGCTGCAAATCCGAATCCTCTGTCTGCTGCTCCTCCTTCCTCCCAGCCTCCTCACTCCACTACAATGACACCTGCTCAGAAGCGGGAACACTCCCAGGAACTGTTCTCGGGCCCCTGCTTAGATTGGGCAGCAGCGGTTCCTCTCCCACCAGAGGAGTTTATCGTCACTGATGCCCAACCATTCGAAAGTTCCCGGGGTCCGGGGGAAGAGGCTGGGGACTTCCGCCAACTGTCTCAACAACTTTCTGTGGGTGAGGAGGACGATGACGATCAGACACAGTTGTCTTGCAGTGAGGTAGTAGTAAGGGCAGTAAGTCCGAGGGAGCAGCGCACAGAGGATTCGGAGGAAGAGCAGCAGGACGATGAGGTGACTGACCCCACCTGGTGTGCAACGCTTACTCAGGAGGACAGGTCTTCAGAGGGGAAGTCAAGGGCATCAGCAGGGCAGGTTGCAAGAGGCAGTGCGGTGGCCAGGGGTAGAGGCAGGGCCAGACCGAATAATCCACCAACTGTTTCCCAAAGCGCCCCCTCGCGCCATGCCACCCTGCAGAGGCCGAGGTGCTCTAAGGTCTGGCAGTTTTTCACAGAGACGCCTGACGACCGACGAACAGTGGTGTGCAACCTTTGTCGCGCAAAGCTCAGCCAGGGAGCCAACACCAACAGCCTCACCACCACCACCATGTGCAGACATATGATGGCCAAGCACCCCACAAGGTGGGACGAAGGCCGTTCAGCGCCTCCGGTTTGCACCCCTGGCTCTCCCCCTGTGCCCCAACCTGCCACTGAGATCCAACCCCCCTCTCAGGACACGGGCACTACCGCCTCATGGCCTGCACCCACACCCTCATCTCCGCTGTCCTCGGCCCCATCCAGCAGTGTAGTTCAGCGCACCGTCCAGCCGTCGCTTGCGCAACTGTTGGAGCGCAAGCGCAAGTACGCCGCCACGCACCCGCATGCTCAAACGTTAACCGTCCGCATAGCAAAATTCATCAGCCTTGAGATGCTGCCGTATAGGGTTGTGGAAACTGAGTCCTTCAAAAGTATCATGGAGGCGGCGGCCCCGCGCTACTCAGTTCCCAGTCGCCACTACTTTTCCCGATGTGCTGTCCCAGCCCTGCACGACCACGTCTCCCGCAACATTGTACGCGCCCTCACCAACGCGGTTACTGCCACGGTCCACTTAACAACGGACACGTGGACAAGCACAGGCGGGCAGGGCCACTACATCTCCCTGACGGCACATTGGGTGAATTTAGTGGAGGCTGGGACAGAGTCAGAGCCTGGGACCGCTCACGTCCTACCCACCCCCAGAATTGCGGGCCCCAGCTCGGTGGTGGTATCTGCGGAGGTGTATGCTTCCTCCACTAAAGCACCCTCCTCCTCCTCCTCCTCCTCCTCTGTCTCGCAATCAAGATGTGTTAGCAGCAGCATGTCGCCAGCAGTCGGTGTCGCGCGGTGTGGCAGCACAGCGGTGGGCAAGCGTCAGCAGGCCGTGCTGAAACTACTCAGCTTAGGCGATAAGAGGCACACGGCCCACGAACTGCTGCAGGGTCTGACACAGCAGACCGACCGCTGGCTTGCGCCGCTGAGCCTCCAACCGGGCATGGTCGTGTGTGACAACGGCCGTAACCTGGTGGCGGCTCTGCAGCTCGGCAGCCTCACGCACGTGCCATGCCTGGCCCACGTCTTTAATTTGGTGGTTCAGCGCTTTCTGAAAAGCTACCCACGCTTGTCAGACCTGCTCGTAAAGGCGCGCCGGCTCTGCGCACATTTCCGCAAGTCCCACACGGACGCTGCCACCCTGCGCACCCTGCAACATCACTTTAAGCTGCCAGTGCACCGACTGCTGTGCGACGTGCCCACACGGTGGAACTCTACGCTCCACATGTTGGCCAGGCTCTATGAGCAGCGTAGAGCTATAGTCGAATACCAACTCCAACATGGGCGGCGCAGTGGGAGTCAGCCTCCTCAATTCCTTTCAGAAGAGTGGGCCTGGTTGGCAGACATCTGCCATGTCCTTGGTAATTTTGAGGAGTCTACCCAGGTGGTGAGCGGCGATGCTACAATCATTAGCGTCACCATTCCTCTGCTATGCCTCTTGAGAAATTCCCTGCAAACCATAAAGGCAGCTGCTTTGCGCTCGGAAACGGGGGCGGGGGAAGACAGTATGCCGCTGGATAGTCAGGGCACCCTCCTGTCTATTTCTCAGCGCGTACAGGAGAAGGAGGAGGAGCATGAGGAGGATGAGGAGGAGGGGGAAGAGACAGCTTGGCCCGCTGCTGACGGTACACCGGCTGATTGCCTGTCATCCTTTCAGCGTGTAAGGCCTGAGGAGGAGGAGGAGGAGGAGGAGGATCCTGAAAGTGATCTTCCTAGTGAAGACAGCCATGTGTTGCGTACTGGTACCCTGGCACACATGACTGACTTCATGTTAGGATGCCTTTCTCGTGACCCTCGCGTTGCACGCATTCCGGCCACAACGGATTACTGGGTGTACACACTGCTCGACCCACGCTATAAGGAGAACCTGCCCACTCTCATTCCCGAAGAGGAAAGGGGTTCGAGAGTGTTGCTATACCACAGGACCCTTGCGGACAAGCTGATGGTAAAATTCCCAGCCGACAGCGCTAGTGGCAGAAGGCGCAGTACCGAGGGCAAGGTAGCAGGGGAGGTGCGGAGATCGAGCAGCATGTACATCCCAGGCAGTGCAACAGTCTTTAAGGGCCTGGCCAGCTTTATGGCTCCCCAGCAAGACTGTGTCACCGCTCCCCAGTCAAGGCTGAGTCGGCGGGAGCACTGTAAAAGGATGGTGAGGGAGTACGTAGCCGATCGCACGACCATCCTCGGTGACGCCTCTGCCCCCTACAACTACTGGGTGTCGAAGCTGGACACGTGGCCTGAACTAGCGCTGTATGCCCTGGAGGTGCTTGCTTGTCCTGCGGCTAGCGTCTTGTCGGAGAGGGTGTTTAGTGCGGCTGGGGGAATCATCACAGATAAGCGTAGCCGCTTGTCAACCGACAGTGCCGACAGGCTAACACTCATCAAGATGAACAAAGGCTGGATTTCCCCAGACTTCTGTTCTCCACCAGCGGACAGCAGCGATACGTAAGCAATACGTAGGCTGCACCCGCGGATGGAAGCTACATTCTCTCTCACCATCCAAAACGGGGACATTTCTGCTTCATCAATCTGTGTCTAATATTCCTCCTCCTCCTCCTGCTCCTCCTCCTGAAACCTCACGTAATCACGCTGAACGGGCAATTTTTCTTAGGGCCACAAGGCTCACTCAAATAATTTTTCTGAACAATTTTTATAAGTTTCAATGCGCTTAAAAGCGTTGAAACTTTAACTTGAACCAATTTT
The DNA here is from genome assembly GCF_035609145.1 of Eleutherodactylus coqui. Classification (NCBI taxonomy): domain Eukaryota; kingdom Metazoa; phylum Chordata; class Amphibia; order Anura; family Eleutherodactylidae; genus Eleutherodactylus; species Eleutherodactylus coqui. The sequence continues at coordinate 118,025,323 of NC_089839.1, read as the reverse complement.
TCGTTAAACTGGGCTGCCTCCCACTATACTGCTGCTTCAGAATTGTTACTGGGGCCTGTCTTGAGTGCTACTATTGCTGACATGGAACGAAGACTGCGCTCCCGCTATACTGCTGCTTCGGAATTGTTACTGGGGCCTGTCTTGAGTGCTACTATTGCTGACATGGAACGAAGACTGCGCTCCCGCTATACTGCTGCTTCGGAATTGTTACTGGGGCCTGTCTTGAGTGCTACTATTGCTGACATGGAACGAAGACTGCGCTCCCGCTATACTGCTGCTTCGGAATTGTTACTGGGGCCTGTCTTGAGTGCTACTATTGCTGACATGGAACGAAGACTGCGCTCCCGCTATACTGCTGCTTCGGAATTGTTACTGGGGCCTGTCTTGAGTGCTACTATTGCTGACATGGAACGAAGACTGCGCTCCCGCTATACTGCTGCTTCGGAATTGTTACTGGGGCCTGTCTTGAGTGCTACTATTGCTGACATGGAACGAAGACTGCGCTCCCGCTATACTGCTGCTTCGGAATTGTTACTGGGGCCTGTCTTGAGTGCTACTATTGCTGACATGGAACGAAGACTGCGCTCCTCCTATAATGCTGCTACTGATATGTTAGTGGGGCCTGTCCTAATGCTACGGCTGAAATGTTACGAATTCTGGGCTCTGCCTATACCGCTGCTAATGGTATGTCTCTGGGGTGTGGAAACAGAGGCTTCCCAAAGACATGATGGCGGCGAGGCCATTTCCCACCAACGCGGTTACTGTTAAGGTGCATATAACCACGGACACGTGGAGAGGACACGTAGTGCCTCAAAAACATCCCCCTCCTCCTCCAACAGGGAAAACATTCTTGGCAAATGCCTTTACATTGGTTCGTCTGGTGGCAGTCCAAGAATTTCACCTTTACCGACACAACAAGAGAGCCCCCACACCATCCCCCCGACACGGCCCACTTAATCCTGGCCGCATTCCGAAAACCAACAAAATACAACCGTGCTACTAGGTCCGCAGTCACCACCACATTACCACCAACGCGGTTACTGTTAAGGTACATATTACCAGTCTGACTGGGGCATGCAGACACCTTGACAGAATGAATAGTGTGTGGCACATAGGTTCCCCATTGCTATGCCCACGTGTGCAGCTCCTGATGGCGGTGGCACAGGATTATATTTCTCATTGCTTCTGTACAGCATTGTGGGCTATCGCCCCGCCCCTTTTAAAGAGGGTCGCTGCCTAGCCGTGCCAACCCTCTGCAGTGTGTGCCTGCGGTTCCTCCTCATGGCAGACGCACTTCTAAATAGACATGAGGGTGGTGTGGCATGAGGGCAGCTGAAGGCTGCGCAGGGACACTTTGGTGTGCGCTGTGGGGGGGAGGGGGGGCGGTTGGTCAGCATGTAACCCAGGAGAAGTGGCAGCGGAGTGTCATCCAGGCAGTGATTGTGCTTTGTTGTAGCTAGTGTGGTGCTTAGCAAAGGTATGCCATGCTAATGAGGGCTTTTCAGAAGTAAAAGTTGTTGGGAGGGGGGGGGGGCACTCTTGCCGGTATTGTGGCTTAATAGTGGGACTTGTGAACTTGAGATGCAGCCCAACATGTAGCCCCTCGCCTGCCCTATGCGTTTCTGTGTCATTCCCATCACTTTCTTGAATTGCCCAGATTTTCACACATGAAAACCTTAGCGAGCATCGGCGAAATACAAAAATGCTCTGGTCGCCCATTGACTTCAATGGGGTTCGTTATTCGAAACGAACCCTCGAACATCGCGGGAAGTTCGTTTCGAATAACGAACACCCGAACATTTTGGTGTTCGCTCATCTCTAATAGGGACCTTTGGGAGTTTGAGAAATTATGTGTTTTGTCGTCAACCCCTGCTCACTCCATATCTCGACTATAAACTTACTTACCAATCTCCCTACCTGCTGTCATTCCACCTTCCGTGCCACTTGGGAAAGGGAATTGGAGAAGTTCTTTGAGGATTCTCAATGGTTTGTTTTCAAATTGCTAACAAAGCCCAAGAAACCTCCTTAAAAATATTTTCTCATTAGTACAGAGTGCCTTCCCAGCTCCATCACTGGTTCCCGGCAGTTAAGGAACTGTGTTGATGATATTGGGTGGAGCAGGTGATGATGACCCACATGTGGTGGAGTTGTCCATCAATCAATAGGTTCTGGACCCAGGTTCTGTCACTCACAGTAGAAATGATCTGGATTATCATTCCAAACAAACCTGAAGCCACTCTACTATCCCTGTCGGCCAATCCCGATACAAAAAAATGTCTTGCCAGTTACCTGATCCAAGCACTAAAGAAATTTCTTCTACGCTACAGGTAAGGCAATAACCCTCGACATTACAGGAGTCAGCAAGAGACAAGTATTTTCATATTTGGAGGGGCCTGGCTGTAATTTTAACAAAATGAATCATATTGTAATACCCAGTACGAGGGGATTCACACTTTCCTAATGGAGTGTTCGTTCCTTTTTTGTTTCTTATTCTATCGTACAGCGTGGTGGTTAGTCTGTTACCCCACAACCACCACTGAATATCGCACTAGGGTCATGAGGGTCAAACTTTTCCTTAATTCTGCTGTACTTTTTTCCATTTAATAATGGCATACCTATTTAATAATGGTATGCCTATTTAATAATGCATGATATAATAACTGAACCTGGGGTAAAGGTAAACCTGAAGCCATGCAGGATAACTGAGGCACAAAGAAGCAGGTGATGCATATGTTTGAGTTGGGAGTAACTGAGGAGTCAAAAAGTGAGTAGTCAAACCCAGTTAATTTTGTAACAACTTCAGGAAAGTAAATGAAATCTCCAGGTTTGATGTGTACCACGGGTTGACAAGCTGATTTATAGGTTGGATAAACTATTTGTTTTATACGGACCTGCTACTTTTCAAAGGTTGATGGACTTGATCTTGAGACTACATTGTAACTATGCAGCTGTATACCTGGACAATGTTGTCATATTCAGTCCAGATTGGAAAAGTCATCTTTGCAAAGTGCAAGCTGTTGTGGATGCTATAAGTGATGCAGGCCTTACCATAAACCCTAGAATATGCGCTTTAGAGTTAGAAAAAGACAACTACCTTGGGTACATGATTGACAGAGGGTTAATCCAACCCCAAATTAATAGGATTGAGCTAGGCTCCCGTATTGCACAGTGTGTTAAGGCAGCAGAAATGCAGTTCTAAGCTTTCACTCACAACCTGCAGATTGCGGGCTCAATCCCCGCTTGGTTCAGGTAGCCGGCTCAAGGTTGACTCAGCCTTCCATCCTTTCGAGATCAGTAAAATGAGTACCCAGCTCGCTGTGGGGTAATAGATGACTGGGGAAGGCAATAGCAAACCACCCCACTAAAACAGTCTGCCAAGAAAACATCACGATGGAGTCAGTCATGACTTGGTGCTTGCACCAAGGGACTTTACCTTTACCTAAGAAACAAGGTCAGGGCTTTTCTCCATATCACAGGATATTATTGAACGTTTGTGCCAAATTTTGCCCCTATACCAGCACCAGTGACTGACTTGACCAAAGGTGACATGGACTCCAGAGGCAATGAAGACTTTTGAAAGCTTAAAGTCTGCTTTGCTCTAACACTGAATACTAATTACCCCTGATTGCACAAAATAATTTCTGGCACAAACAGATGCTTCTGAAGCAGATTTGGGTGCAGTTGTGTCACAAACGACAAATAGTGTGGCTTTTCTGGCACTAGGGTTGGAGTCACAGGTGTAGTAGCTGTGCAGGACCAGAGAGTAGTCAGAGGAGAGCCAGGAGTCAGCAATAGGTCATCTCAGGTGGTGGTATAAAGGAGGAGGTGGGTATCATGGTCAGGAGGAAAGCCAAAGGTCAGTATCAGTAATTCTCAGTTTGCGGTACAAAGGAGGGGGTGGGTATCATAGTCAAGAGGAAAGCCAGAGGTCAGTATCAGTAATTCGCAAGTTGCGGTACAAAGGATAAGGTGGGTATCATGGTCAGGAAGAAAGCCAGAGGTCGGTATCAGTAGTTCTCAAGTTGCTATACAAAGGAGGAGGCGGGTATTGTGGTCAGGAAGAAAGCGAGAGGTGGGTATCCGTAGTTCTCAGTTAGGTTGTAGAGGAACAGGCAGGAGAGGAGCTTGACTAAGGCTGTGAAGCACAATAATCGCGCACTTGATCAGTGGCAAGATCAGGCTTTTATAGTTAGCCTATTAAGGAACTGGGTGAAACTAGAACAGGGGAACAGGCCAGGGAACACAGGATCATTGCTGTGCTTTAGCAGAGCAGCTGACTAAGGGCTGGATGGTACAGGAGGTCCCAGGTTAGTTTCCTGACAGTAGCCCTCTCCTTGGAGGATGGTCTCCAGACATCCCAGGTGCTGTTTTCCCTGGATATCTTTTAAGAACTCCCTTGTGAGTTTCGGGGCATGCACATTTTGGTCTGGTTCATTTGGGTTAGCTTTGGGTTGTGTTTCGTTAGTTGTGCACAGTTGTGACTCTTTTGCGTTTGTATGCCCTTCTTGTCAGGATTGACATAACAATCTAGTAGTAAAGGATTAATAATAGGTTTTAAACCAAGGCAGGCAAATGCCTCTAAGTACGTTTTCTTGTGAATTGGTGGAAATCAATGAAGAGTTAAAAAAGATCCGGGAGTCTTGATGGACAGAATCAAAGGCTTTAGACAAGACGTCCACCTCCAAAGAATTCAATTGATATTTGGACATGTTATATGTGCCAAAGTTTTTACATGCTTCTGGGCTTTTGATGAGTGGTTGTCTAGGTGGGTTTTGGCTTTCTTGTGGTTGGTTTCCGCTTCCTCTTCCTCGTCTACCTCTTCTTCTTGTTGCCATTGTCTTCTTTGTATTTGTGCTCCCAGTGTCGGTGAAAAGAACTGCGAGATCTTGCTTCATACTACCAATGGGGAACTTTTTGATGTTGTTACCATGTATACCGGGGGAGCAGTGTGCAACTGCAATTTAGGGGAAGGATCTTTATTCTTGTTAATTTTAGGGATCAATTCAAGATCTTTGTGTGGTCTGTTCGATGCAAGATAGGAGAGCTCTGGTCTTAATTCTAAAAAAACAACTCCATGTCCCAGAGCCCTATTAAAGCAAACATTCCAAATGTATCTGTTCATGCCCCTGAACCCACAGTGCCATATGAATCCAACATGTTGACGCCCACTACAGTTTGTACTACCAGATCGTCCATACCATGGGCAAATTATCCCACTACGCACACTTTTTTAGAATTAAGACCAGAGCTCTGCCATCTTGCTTCGAATAGACCACATTGAGATCGGGACTTGATCCCCAACAATCACAAGAATCAAGATCTTTCCCCCAGATTGCAGTTGCACACTACTTTTCTGGTATACTTCGTAACAACCTCAAGAAGTTCCCTATTGGTAGTACGAAGCAAGGTCTCGCAGTTCTTATCACCGACGTAAGGAGCACAAACCACATGAAAAAGAGAAAGGTGAGAAGAAGAAGAGGTAGACGAGGAGAAAACCGACCACAAGAAAGCCAAAACCCACCTAAACCACCACTCATCTTAAGCCCAGAAGCATGTAAAAAATTTGGCATATTTAACTTGTCCAAATAGACAAGACTAGAGATGAGCGAACGTACTCGTCCGAGCTTGATACTCGTTCGAGTATTAGCGTGTTCAAGATGCTCGTTACTAGAGGCGAGCACCACGCGATGTTCGAGTTACTTTCACTTTCATCTTTGAGACGTTAGCGCGCTTTTCTGGCCAATAGAAAGACAGGGAAGGCATTACAACTTCCCCCTGCGACGTTCAAGCCCTATACCACCCCCCTGCAGTGAGTGGCTGGCGAGATATGGTGTCACCCGAGTATATAAATCGGCCCCTACCACGGCTCGCCACAGATGCATTCTGACAGAGATCAGGGAAAGTGCTGCTGATGCCGGAGCTGCTATAGGGAGAGTGTTAGGATTGATTTTAGGCTTCAAGAACCCCAACGGTCCTTCTTAGGGCCACATCTGACCGTGTGCAGTACTGTTGAGGCTGCTTTTTGCAGTGTTGCACTTTTTTTTTTTTTTTTGTATATCGGCCGTGCAGACCATTGCGTCCAGAGCATTGCGTCCTGCAGTAATTTTACATAGTCCAGGGCCAGTAGTGGTGGTGAGGCAGGGACAGTGAAAGACATATACAGTCTATATAGGCAGTGGGCTTTTCCAAAAAATTTGGGGAAAAAAATCTATTTGGGCTGCCTGTGACCGTCCTGACTGTACTGCGTCTCTGCTGGGGGTAGTTGTCCTAATTCATACGCAGCCAGCCAAGTGTTACAGCAGGCTTGCACAAAATTCTTTCCTGGCTCTGCGTTGCCTCTTACATCACCGCTGTCATCCTGTCCAGAATGAAACAGTCTGCAGTAATTTTACATAGTTCAGGGCCAGTAGTGGTGGTGAGGCAGGGACAGTGAAAGACATATACAGTCTATATAGGCAGTGGGCTTTTCCAAAAAAATCTGGGAAGAAAAATCTATTTGGGCTGCCTGTGACCGTCCTGACTGTACTGCGTCTCTGCTGGGGGTAGTTGTCCTAATTCATACGCAGCCAGCTAAGTGTTACAGCAGGCTTGCGCAAAATTCTTTCCTGCCTCTGCTGTGCGTTCCGTAAGCGAAGTCAGCCTCCAACCACAGGCCAATAAGCGGCACATTTAATTACAGCGTTCTGTTTCTGCACTACTGGTAATACAGCATGCTGAGGGGTAGGGGTAGGCCTAGAGGACGTGGACGCGGGCGAGGACGCGGAGGCCCAAGTCAGGGTGTGGGCACAGGCCGAGCTCCTGATCCAGGTGTATCGCAGCCGACTGCTACGGGATTAGGAGAGGGGCACGTTTCTGGCATCCCCACATTCATCTCACAATTAATGGGTCCACACGGTAGACCTTTATTAGAAAATGAGCAGTGTGAGCAGGTCCTGTCGTGGATGGCAGAAAGTGCATCCAGCAATCTATCGACCACCCAGAGTTCTGCGCCGTCCACTGCTGTAACTCTGAATCCTCTGGCTGCTGCTCCTCTTTCCTCCCAGCCTCCTCACTCCATTACAATGACACATTCTGAGGAGCAGGCAGACTCCCAGGAACTGTTCTCGGGCCCCTGCCCAGAATGGGCAGCAATGGTTCCGAATCCTCTCCCACTGGAGGAGTTTGTCGTGACCGATGCCCAACCTTTGGAAAGTTCCCTGGGTCCGGGGGATGAGGCTGGGGACTTCCGGCAACTGTCTCAAGAGCTTTCAGTGGGTGAGGAGGACGATGACGATGAGACAGTTGTCTATCACTCAGGTAGTAGTAATTGGAGTAAGTCCGAGGGAGGAGCGCACAGAGGATTCGGAGGAAGAGCAGCAGGACGATGAGGTGACTGACCCCACCTGGTTTGCTACGCCTACTGAGGACAGGTCTTCAGAGGGGGAGGCAAGTGCAGCAGCAGGGCAGGTTGGAAGAGCCAGTGCGGTGGCCAGGGGTAGAGGCAGGGCCAGACCGAATAATCCACCAACTGTTTCCCAAAGCGCCCCCTCACGCCATGCCACCCTGCAGAGGCCGAGGTGCTCAAAGGTCTGGCAGTTTTTCACTGAGAGTGTAGACGACCGACGAACAGTGGTGTGCAACCTTTGTCGCGCCAAGATCAGCCGGGGAGCCACCACCACCAGCCTCACCACCACCAGCATGCGCAGACATATGATGGCCAAGCACCCCACAAGGTGGGACGAAGGCCGTTCACTGCCTCCGGTTTGCACCGCTGCCTCTCCCCCTGTGCCCCAACCTGCCACTGAGATCCAACCCCCCTCTCAGGACACAGGCACTACCGTCTCCTGGCCTGCACCCACACCCTCACCTCCGCTGTCCTCGGCCCCATCCACCAATGTCTCTCAGCGCACCGTCCAGCCGTTGCTAGCGCAAGTGTTGGAGCGCAAGTACGCCGCCACGCACCCGCACGCTCAAGCGTTAAACGTGCAGATAGCCAAATTTATCAGCCTGGAGATGCTGCCGTATAGGGTTGTGGAAACGGAGGCTTTCAAAGGTATGATGGCGGCGGTGGCCCCCGCGCTACTCAGTTCCCAGTCGCCACTACTTTTCCCGACGTGCCGTCCCAGCCCTGCACGACCACATCTCCCGCAACATTGTACGCGCCCTCACCAACGCGGTTACTGCCAAGGTCCACTTTACAACAGACACGTGGACAAGCACAGGTGGGCAGGGCCACTATATCTCCCTGACGGCACATTGGGTGAATTTAGTGGGGGCTGGGACAGAGTCAGAGCCTGGGACCGCTCACGTCCTACCCACCCCCAGAATTGCGGGCCCCAGCTCGGTGGTGGTATCTGCGGCGGTGTATGCTTCCTCCACTAAACCACCCTCCTCCTCCTCCTACGCAATCTCTGTCTCACAATCAAGATGTGTCAGCAGCAGCACGTCGCCAGCAGTCGGTGTCGCGCGGCACGGCAGCACAGCGGTGGGCAAGCGTCAGCAGGCCGTGCTGAAACTACTCAGCTTAGGAGAGAAGAGGCACACAGCCCACGAACTGCTGCAGGGTCTGACAGAGCAGACCGACCGCTGGCTTGCGCCGCTGAGCCTCCAACCGGGCATGGTCGTGTGTGACAACGGCCGTAACCTGGTGGCGGCTCTGCAGCTCGGCAGCCTCACGCACGTGCCATGCCTGGCCCATGTCTTTAATTTGGTGGTTCAGCGGTTTCTGAAAAGCTACCCACGCTTGTCAGACCTGCTCGGAAAGGTGCGCCGGCTCTGCGCACATTTCCGCAAGTCCCACACGGACGCTGCCACCCTGCGCACAGTGCAACATCGGTTTAATCAGCCAGTGCACCGACTGCTGTGCGACGTGCCCACACGGTGGAACTCTACGCTCCAGATGTTGGCCAGGCTCTATGAGCAGCGTAGAGCTATAGTGGAATACCAACTCCAATATGGGCGGCGCAGTGGGAGTCAGCCTCTTCAATTCTTTACAGAAGAGTGGGCCTGGTTGGCAGACATCTGCCAGGTCCTTGGAAACTTTGAGGAGTCTAACCAGATGGTGAGCGGCGATGCTGCAATCATTAGCGTCACCATTCCTCTGCTATGCCTCTTGAGAAGTTCCCTGCAAAGCATAAAGGCAGACGCTTTGTGCTCGGAAACAGAGGCGGGGGAAGACAGTATGTCGCTGGATAGTCAGAGCACCCTCCTGTCTATATCTCAGCGCGTTTTGGAGGAGGAGCATGAGGAGGAGGGGGAAGAGACAGCTTGGCCCACTGCTGAGGGTACCCATGCTGCTTGCCTTTCATCCTTTCAGCGTGTATGGCCTGAGGAGGAGGAGGAGGAGGATCCTGAAAGTGATCTTCCTAGTGAGGACAGCCATGTGTTGCGTACAGGTACCCTGGCACACATGGCTGACTTCATGTTAGGATGCCTTTCTCGTGACCCTCGCGTTACACGCATTCTGGCCACTACGGATTACTGGGTGTACACACTGCTCAACCCACGGTATAAGGAGAACCTTTCCACTCTCATACCCGAAGAGGAAAGGGGTTCGAGAGTGATGCTATACCACAGGACCCTGGCGGACAAGCTGATGGTATTCCCATCCGACAGCGCTAGTGGCTGAAGGCGCAGTTCCGAGGGCCAGGTAGCAGGGGAGGCGCGGAGATCAGGCAGCATGTACAGCACAGGCAGGGGAACACTCTCTAAGGCCTTTGACAGCTTTCTGGCTCCCTAGCAAGACTGTGTCACCGCTCCCCAGTCAAGGCTGAGCCGGCGGGAGCACTGTAAAAAGATGGTGAGGGAGTACGTAGCCGATCACACGACCGTCCTCCGTGACGCCTCTGCTCCCTACAACTACTGGGTGTCGAAGCTGGACACGTGGCCTGAACTCGCGCTGTATGCCCTGGAGGTGCTTGTTTGTCCTGCGGCTAGCCTCTTGTCAGAGAGGGTGTTTAGTGCGGCTGGGGGAATCATCACAGATAAGCGTACCCGCCTGTCAACCGACAGTGCCGACAGGCTTACACTCATCAAGATGAACAAAGCCTGGATTTCCCCAGACTTCTCTTCTCCACCAGCGGACAGCAGCGATACCTAAACAATACGTAGGCTGCACCCGCGGATGGAAGCATTGTACTCTATCACCATCAAAAACGTGGACCTTTTAGCTTCATCAATCTGTGTATAATATTCATCCTCCTCCTCCTGCTCCTCCTCCTGAAACCTGACATAATCACGCCGAACGGGCAATTTTTCTTAGGCCCACAAGGCTCAGTCATATAATTTTTGTAAACAATTTTTATACGTTTCAATGCTCATTAAAGCATTGAAACTTGCACCTGAACCAATTTTTATTTTAACTGGGCTGCCTCCAGGCCTAGTTACAAATTAAGCCACATTAACCAAAGCGATTAATGGGTTTCACCTGCCCTCTTGGTTGGGCATGGGCAATTATTCTGACGTACATTAGTACTGTTGGTACAGCAATTTTTTGGGGCCCTCGCCTACAGTGTAATTCAATTAATTTTTTGCCCACCTGCATTAAAGCTGACGTTACATCAGCTGTGCTGGGCACTGCAATGGGATATATTTATGTACCGCCGGTGGCTTCCTGGCACCCACCCATGCTGTCGGTCCACACGGAGTTGTAACTGCATGTGTCCACTTCTAAAGAACCCCAGTCTGACTGGGACATGCAGTGTGGGCCGAAGCCCACCTGCATTAAACATGACATTACCTCAACTGTGCTGGGCGATGCAATGGGATTTATTTATGTACTGCCGGTGGCTTCATGGGACCCTCCCATGCTGTCAGTCCACACGGACTTCACAATAGGGAGTTGTACCTGCCTGTGTCTACTTATAAAGAACCCCAGTCTGACTGGGGCATGCAGTGTGGGCCGAAGCCCACCTGCATTTAATCTGACGTTAGCTCTGCTGTCCAGGGCACTGCAATGGGATACATTTATGTACAGCCGGTGGGTTCCAGGGAGCCACCCATGCTGTCGGTCCACACGGAGTTGTAACTGCATGTGTCCACTTCTAAAGAACCCCAGTCTGACTGGGGCATGCAGTGTGGGCCGAAGCCCACCTGCATTAAACATGACATTACCTCAGCTGTGATGGGCAATGCAATGGGATATATTTATGTACCGCCGGTGGCTTCCTGGCACCCACCCATGCTGTCGGTCCACAGGGACTTCACAATAGGGAGTTGTACCTGCCTGTGTCTATGAATTAAAAACCCCAGTCAGGTTGGGGCATGCAGTGTGGCCCGAAGCCCACCTGCATTTAATCTGACGTTAGCTGTGCTGTCCAGGGCACTGCAATGGGATACATTTATGTACAGCCGGTGGGTTCCAGGGAGCCACTGATGCTGTGGATGCACACGGAATTCCCATTGCGGAGTTGTACCTGCCTGTGACTATTTATAAAAAAACGCGGTCTAACTGGGGCATGCAGACACCTTGACAGAATGAATAGTTTGTGGCACATAGGTTCCCCATTGCTATGCCCACGTGTGCAGCTCCTGATGGCGGTGGCACAGGATTATATTTCTCATTGCTTCTGTATAGCATTGTGGGCTATCTCCCCGCCCCTTTTAAAGAGGGTCGCTGCCTAGCCGTGCCAACCCTCTGCAGTGTGTGCCTGCGGTTCCTCCTCATGGCAGACGCACTTATAAATAGACATGAGGGTGGTGTGGCATGAGGGCAGCTGAAGGCTGCGCAGGGACACTTTGGTGTGCGCTGTGGACACTGGGTCGTGCGGGGGGGGGGTTGGGCAGCATGTAACTCAGGAGAAGTGGCAGCGGAGTGTCATGCAGGCAGTGATTGTCCTTTTGTTGGAGGTAGTGTGTGTTACCATGCAGGGCGGCACGGGGTTCCGCGGTCGGCGCGCGTCGCTACGGCGTCGGCTCCGGCGGCCTGGAGCTCTGGGTCGGGGTTCTCCCAGCGGCTTGGGGCGGCCGGTGGGCGGCGGCGTGTCCGCCCGTAGGGTGCCGCCCGCACTGCTCTGCTCTTCTTATACAGCAGTGGGTGGAGTTGCCTCCCCCCACTCTCCGCCCCTGTGCGGAGCCTCGTGGTTAAAAGACTGGCAGTGAATTGAGCTCACTGCCAGTTATTGGTTCTACTTGCATCTAGCCAGCCTGTCTGCGGTTACCCTCAGCCAGTCCCTAGTTGCCGGTCAGCTCCTTCTAGTTATCTATTACCCAGTCTTTGTCTTGTTGGTTCTGTTAGCCTCTAGTCTAGTCTGTCTCAGTCAGCACTAGTTCCTATTCAGTTTCCTTCCAGTTTGCCTGTGAGCTCCATCTCCAGCCTTACTCTGCTTTGTAGTTCTGTTGGTCTGTTCCACCTGCCTCTTCTGTCGGCACTCTGTCCCCCTTTAGGTAAGTTCCATCTAGGTAGTCGCCAGGTCCCTAGCCAGAGCAGGGACCGCCGCCCAGTTGTCCGCCTGGGGTTAGCCAGGGCCGAGGCAAGTAGGCAGGGACAGTGGGGTGCGGGAAGTTCAGGGCACCCCACCTGGCGCTCGGGGGGTAGAGTGCGGTAACATAACTGGCCCTTAAATACTGTTTTGTTTTCCATGGCGGCGATTAGCGCCCTCGCAAACCAGCTGCAAGACCTGGTGCCTGTGATCCGGGATTTATCAGCTCGCATGGTGGCCCAGGAGCAGTGGGCGTTGTCGCAGGGGCGGGACGTCTCAACCAGTCCCGAACCCAAGTGCCCTCTTCCCGAGGTGTTCTCTGGAGAGAGGAACAAGTTTTTCGTTTTTCAACAGGCGTGTCGCCTGTTTTTTCGGATGCGTCTCCGTTCTTCCGGCTCGGAGGCCCAGAGGGTCGGGCTTATAATGTCCCTGCTGCGGGGCTCTGCCCAGACCTGGGCCTTTTCCATTCCCGAGGGTTCCCCCTCCCTGCAGTCGGTGGACTCCTTTTTTCAGGAACTCGGGAGTATCTTCGATGAACCAGACCGAGTTGGGTTGGCAGTTTCGCGGTTGCTGGTGCTGCATCAGGTGTCGCTTTGTGTGGAGGATTATTGCTCCAATTTCAGACGCCATGCGGGTGATACTGCATGGAATGATAGCGCCCTGAAAGACGTTTTTCTGCAAGGCCTCTCGGACGCGGTTAAAGAACTGTTGATCTCCCATCCCGTTCCCGGGTCCTTAAAGGAGGCTATGGAGCTAGCGGTGAAGGCAGATAGGAGGCTCAGGGCTGGGAAGCAAGATAGACCGACCCGTAGAGTCAGAGAGGTCGTCTGTCCTGTTCCCTCCTCCTCCGTACCAGTCTCTGTTCCCGAGCCTATGGAACTGGACCCGCTGGACCCCAAGGAGCGACGCCGGATGCGTTTATTGCATCATCTCTGCCTCTACTGCGGGAAAGCTGGACATCGGTGATAACCTGCCCCCTGAGGCCTCAGTGGCCACAGTCTGAATCGACAGAAAGACTCCAAGTCCTAGGCGATTGCAGGGAGGATCGCCTAGGACTACAGGTACGTCCTAGACTTCTGGTACCCTGCCAGGTTAGATTCCGGAACTTCTCCCGGCCCAGGGCAGGCGTTTATTGATTCCGGAGCAGCCGCTAACCTGATAAGCATGCGTCTCGTTGAGCCCCTGATGGCTGAATTTGTGGCGATGAAGACGCCAATTCGTTTTGCTAGCATTGATGCTACCCCACTTGCTTCGGGCTTGGTACGATGGAGGACCCCAGTGTTACAGCTCACGGTTGGGGGTCGCCACTCAGAAGATCTATCATTCCTGGTGATGGAGAAAATGTCGGTAGACATGGTACTAGGGATGCCGTGGCTGGCGTTTCACAACCCCCAATTCGATTGGGCCACTGGGGAGCTGACCCAGTGGGGACCGTCCTGCCATAGCCATCTTGCTCCCCTTCCTCTCTGCTCAGTTGATACCGCACTCAGTCCCCGAGGTCTGACTTCCCTTCCCACCCCGTCGGCCTGTCCTGCTGCTGATGTCGCCACCGATGTACTGCAGGGGGGGTGGAAGGAAGTGCAAAAGAGGCTAGAAGTGGTGGGGTCTCGTATGCAGTTGCGTAGTGGGAAGAGTCTGTCTGTATCTGAGCCGTACAGAGTAGGACAGAAGGGGTACCGGTCCTCTGGAAATCGCAAAAGGAGGGCTCGCAGGGGGTTCCATAAGTCGTTATCGAAACCTGTTGTCCTGTTGTCAGTCTGATACCCCTTCCCAGTGGGACTGTTGAGTGTACAAAATAGCTATGAGAAAGGTGGTCCTTGAGGTTTCTTGCTCTTCTAGCAAGATATAGAATTTTCAAAATTGGAGAGATAAGGGAACCAGAAGCAGGAGCTAGAGACAAGAAGGTTATGCAGGGGAGCTTATCCAGCAAGCTGGATAACCCCCTGGGAAAGCCACCGACTGGAGTACAGAAGATCGATGGTGCAAGCCCTGACAATGACTGACATTTTCTTAATTTACCCAAATTCCATCAACCGTTCTGTAGAAGATTTCTTCCTGCTCTTTTGTTTGCCTTTTTGGGAATCTATTGCCCATCTTTCCATTTATAGCCCCTTTTCTCTCATTCTTGTTTCCCCCATACTGGATTCCCCTCCCCTTCAATGTTGGTAGCTTTCCAAATTTAACCAATGTATGGTAGGCTAAAAGCATGATGAATTTGTTTTATGACAGGTTTGTTCCTTTTATCTCTCTTTGGCAATTCACAGTTTATCATGGGGTGCTTCGATTACTAAGTCAAGTGTGCTCAATCACATGATTACACAACATATATTCCTCAGAAATATCAAGTGAACATAAGAAATAGTTTGCCATAAGATAAAATGAACATGAAATCTTTTTTTCATATCTGGCATACTGGTGGAAAGGTAAAAAGAAAAATAGATATTTAGCAAAGCCTGTGAACAATTATTTACCTGTTAATCTTAGTAATGCTAACTATAACGTGTATGTTGATTGCAGTAGTGATGTTACCCTTTTGGAACTTTCCCTTACTATTTACCTATAATGTTACAATAAGATTACTTTAGTCTGGTACTAGTGGGACAAGATGGGTTCTAGAATAAAACAAATTCTGGAATATTAGACCTCATAAAACATTCTATGGCCGGTTTCACATCTGTATTGGAACCTTTGGCTGGAAGTTCCATTGCAGATCCAGCTAAAAATACCCAAAGAAAAAATGCTGCATGCAGTGCTTCTTCTTCCATCCAAAAGCCAGGCAGCTGGGTGAAAAGCGGACGGACCGCTTTATAGTCAATGGAGTCCGTCCAGCGCTATTCGGTTCTGTCCAGAGATTGAATCATTCGTCCATGGGGATTCCCCTTTCCTGCTTCCCCAATGGAGCTAAAAACTGGAATAACCAAAGCAGATGTGAAACCACCCTCTAAAATACTGTCAGAAGACAGCAATAGTAAAATGCTAATGTAAAATATGCTGATAGAAGTCTTTTAGATTTGTTTTTTATTACAGGAATCTTCTAATTGGTCTTTGCTTTGGGCCCTATTACATGGGCCAAAAAATCAAAGATTTTAGCGATTAGCGAAAATCTGAACAATTGTTGTTCAATATGAAAGCATGTATAGACTGAATGATGAACGATAATTCATTTGTTGTTCAATTCCATGTCTAATAACCGACCGACGAATTGGTACGTGTAAACAGGCAGTCATTCATCTATGAACCACTCCCTGTTTACTGTGTATGGAGGAGAACGGGTCGGAATGAACTCCAGCCCGCTCTGCCTCAATTCACTAGCGATGATCGTTCCTATTTAAAAGCACAGAAGTAATTATCGCTGTGATGAGCTGTCAGACATCTGTGCCAGACAGGCTGTCCTTGTAAAAGGGCCCTAGGTCTTCTGGTTCTTCTCTGTAAAATTCAAGATTATTGTGTGGTGTTAGAAACAAGTTCCAAATCAGTTGTTTTTCTTGCTTTTATGGGATGCCAGATTTGGAGCCTGGAAGGAATTTTTTTCCCTAAAATGAGGAAAATTGGCTTCAACCTTATTGAGGATTTTTGCCTTCATCTGGATCAACATTGGGGTGGGGGTGGGGGTTATAGGCTGAACTGGATGGACATGTGTCTTTTTTCAGCCTTACATACTATGTTACTATATCACTATCTATATGAACTATCTATACAGAAGCTAATTGATACATTTTACAGTGACACTGATTTGAACTCAGAAGCAGAAACATCAGGAAATCATGGATTATTTTCTGATGAGCCTGAAGAAGAGTCACATGCATCGGTCATCACTGCAAAAAGAAGCAGGTGTGGCACACCATATGTAAGTATTTCTATCAATAATTATCATCTGCTATTGAATAAGCATATTTTAATCACACTTAAAATTACTTTTCAGAAGGATCATTAGTTCCACCATCAGTTAAATCCAGTGGAACATACAAAGCTTTACCTCTGACATAAGTGATTAGATCAACTATTCCATAGATCAGATGCTGGTAAGGTAGTACATTTTAACCATACAATTATTGGTAGACTCCGTATATGCAGCAGTAATGTGTGTTGAAGGGATTTTCCGGGCATTTGCTTCTGATGACCTATCCTCAGAATAGGTCATCAATAATTGATCAGCAAGGATCAGCTGCTCGTGATCCTCACTGATCAGCTAATCCTCCAACCTGCTGTCAGTGCAGTGTTACCAGTTGTCATCATAGTGGTCAGAGACGGAAGTATAAGACAAAGGCTTTGCTACTATTGAAATCAATGGGAGCCATGCTTTCTATTACACTTCCAGCTCCTCATTGCAGTAATTTTTCCCTTTCCCATTACCAGGGTTAGATTTTCATTGATCTTGAAGGAGTACTAGTTGTAGACTCAGCTCTGCCAATATGACTTAGGAAGCCCAAGTGAACTCAATAAAAAGTTGTGTTGTGAGCAGAATATATGATATTTTAAATCTGCCACGCTTAGACCGGTTTCATATCTGCATTGGAGCCTCCGGACGGAAGATCCATCGCAGGTCCATCTGAAAATACCCACTGCATGCAGCGTTTTTTCTTCTGTCTAAAAGAGCCGGGCAAAAAGCGGGCGGACCCCATTCTAGTCAATAGGGGCCATTTGCTGCTGTACGATTCCATCCAGAGACTGAACCATTCAACTTCGGGGATTACTCTTTTCTGCTTCCTGAACGGAATCCCTGCCGCAGATATGAAAACCATAAACCACCCTACCTGTTGAATTAACTGCTGGAAGGATTGTACTACTGCTGCATCTTTCCGTTTGTCAGTCTTTGTAGGCAGTTTATAGGGCTGTCCTATTGTCAGGGAAAAATTCCAAGTACAACACCAATCACGCCCACCCCAAATGTCCCGCTGTCGACGATAAGGAAGAAACACCACACACAGGAGTCTGGTCTAGCTCCTCACACGGGAGAAAAAACTGCGCACTTTATTACAGATTACATGAGATCTTATACCCTCTGCCCTCTCACCACCAAGGGGTAATGGGCTTATAACCATATATGGGCAGTCCGGTTTTCTGGCCAGAGACAGTGAGGCGCCTCTGGCTTATGTACAGAAAAACACGTATTTAATTAACTCCAATGCAAAGAATCACCCACTTAATTCCAAGAAAGCGGCTTTAAGCATGCAGTCTTCGTATCTCTTTCTCCCCTCCTCCTCCACTTCGTCCTTCGTCTGGTTCCTTTGGACATTCTTTCTCTGTTTTGCCTTGCAAAGCATCTTGGCATATCTGATATAAGGCGAAGTATTAAAGTTTTTTTCATAGAGTTAGTACACATGTGAGAATAAAAGTTAGTATACATATAAAAAGAAAGGCACATAACTATATCTATATGAATGTATATATTCCAGTGTTTTCTTTTCTACCTACAAGGATATATATGTATCCTTCTCAAACCCCCCTAAAAAAACTTAATACGGAGATCGACTACCAGGCCTCGCACTCTCCCTCGTGTCAGGGTTTTCCCCACTGCCCGTAAAGCCCTACTCCTAAGGGGGGGGGGGGGGGGGACCCCTACCTCACCTCAGAAGGAGGCCATGGATTCCCTGGGCCCATTTTCGGGCATCCATACCCTCCATCTGTACGAGTTAACACCCCATAGGATGTGCCCTCGCCGGAACCTATGGTCTTCTGCGCTGTCCCTAGGCAATGGGAATTCCACTGACAATTCATCTTAGGAGACCGAGGTAGGTATAGTACTAGTCCATCTCTCCGTTTCTTTGGTAGTGTACCGTAGTTGGCATGGTTGGGACTGGCTCTTCATCCTTTTGAAACAAAGGAAATGTTGGTGTCACATTGTCCAGTCCCTTACTCACACCCTTTTTGATCAGAGGGAAAATACAAGTACAGGAAATCAGTAAAACCAGCAAAACAATGCCTAGGATTATACCCATTTGAATCAGGAGTTTTTTCCATCCCTTCAACCAAGAAAAATATTGATCCCAGGGATCTGTAACCCCTGAGTTCCTTTTGAGTTCTTCTGATAGGCTAGCTAATTTTTTAATAGCGACAGTCACTTTACCTGTAGGTCCGGTGTTATCAGGAATGTAGGTGCAGCAAGTTTCGCCGATCATCTTGCATACTCCACCTTTTTCTGCTAAAATCATATCCAGGGCCACTCTATTTTGGAATGCCATGGATGCAGTGGGCCCTAACTGGTCAGCTAGCACTTGTAAAGCATCTCTGGTGTAGTTTACAAACCTCTGCTGATTATAATAAATGTAATTTATCCAGTTTACATTCTTGTTAACAGTGACAATAGCAAATAAGGATTCAAAACCTGCTTTAACCTGATCCCTGGCCTTAAATTCATCTGGCACCCCCCTTGGCACTCCTATTGCATCTATGTAT
Organism: Eleutherodactylus coqui; assembly: GCF_035609145.1. Classification (NCBI taxonomy): domain Eukaryota; kingdom Metazoa; phylum Chordata; class Amphibia; order Anura; family Eleutherodactylidae; genus Eleutherodactylus; species Eleutherodactylus coqui. Next base: position 118,006,529 of record NC_089839.1, on the reverse strand, counting down.
ACATGTGGATCAAAACTACCACCTGGAGTGTCAACTTCTCTCTTAGCACGGTGTGGTGTTGGATTCTCAGAGTAATCTGCCCGTAATATGTGTAAGGGCATTAAGGCTTTGGCTAGGGCACACTCCCCAGTCCAGTCCCCCTCAAGCCTGGTACGTATCTTACCATCTCCGCATAGCCAGTAAACATCTCCCAGAGACTGGATCTGCCTCTGTGCCCGGGCGCCATCTTTCCTACTGGCACAATAACCATCAGTGAAGTTTCCCAGAAATCTGCCAGTATCATAATTGACAAAACAAGTGTAATTCCCAGGATATACTGTAATACCTTCCACGGATTGGGGCACCTTAACAATGATGGGGTATTCATTCTTCCATTTCTCACACTCTGTCTCATTGGTGGTGGTGTTAGTATACAGACTAATAAAGCAAGTTTCATGATTTTCAGGTAATTCAAGGGGGACTGTGCCCAGATGGGGCCTAGCCTTACCGCAAACATAACAGTCAGTCTGGTTATAAGTGTCTGCATTGTATTTCATCCATTCCAACCATAGATTGCGGTCAAAGAAACCTGTTTCTATGGCCATGGTGTCTTCAAAGGTAGGATTGGCTATGGCCATAATTCTGCTTTCTATTTTTATTTTGGGGGCAAGTGGTTTTGTTGGACCTACAGGTTTTAATGGTTGTACCCATCTGGGGTCACCGTTCATGTCTGCAATTTTGAATTTTCCCAAAGGATCATCAGTCCCCCCCTGCACCCATACTCCCAGTAAGTAGTTACCTGCATCTCCTGACCCAGGATTTTCAATGGTCAGTGTCAAAGGCATGTTAAGCCCATGGTCTCCATTTCTATAACTCCTTCCCCGTCGTAGTAATGTCATTCGGCTAATCAGTGATTTCCCATTTTGGTCCTTCTTATTTTGTGCACTCTGAGGCTTGTATCCCCAATCGTTTCCAGTGTTCCAACCTACTGCCCCCCAATTTTTGCATTCTGTTCCCCAGTGTTCATCTGTGACACATATATACATTTCTCCCTGAGTGTAGCGTTCATATTGTCCGTTTGATTGTATGCGCTTGTCTTGATCCCTGAAACAGGGGGCTATTGTACAGTAGTCAAAGGTGTATGTGGCTACGTGTGTATTTGAAGAATTATACCACAATGTCACTTCCCCTTCATATTCTCTGGACCAAGGGTTCCAGTTTCCCCCTTGTCCTGCCCCTGAACGCGTGACGGCAACTTCTGCCCAGGCCGCCCCCCCTGCCCACAGTAGGTAAAGGATATGCAGGATCATGGGTTCGGTGCTCCGTGGTCCGGGGCCTTCTTGCAGTGTGAGGCGTGGATCCAAGTAGGCTTTCCCTCGAGCTTGACTGCAGTCGGGGTGGTGAGCAACACCTGGTAGGGGCCTTCAAACCGGGTTTCTAGTCCTTCTCTCTCAAACTTTTTCACATAGACCCGGTCTCCTGGTTTCAGATCGTGACACTCCTCTGTGGGACCTGGGAGAGAAGCCGAGACTGCAGAATGCGTTACTGACAATTCTTTAGCGAGGCCAACAACAAAGTTAACAAGAGAATCACTTCCTAAACTCAATTGCTGTGGTATGTACCCCCCCACCCGTGGGGGACCCCCAAACAGAATCTCATAAGGGGACAGTTTAGCTGGATCACCTGGGGTAGTCCTAACGGAGTAGAGGGCAATGGGGAGGATCTCTGTCCAGGGCAATTTCAGCTCTTGTGTGGCCTTCAAGATCTTATTTTTCAGTGTGCCATTAAGTCTCTCTACCTTGCCACTGCTTTGTGGGTGGTACGGGGTGTGGAGTCCTAAGTCTGCGCCCACCAGTTTCCAGAGGGAACGGGTTACACTGGCTGTGAAGGCGGGGCCCTGATCACTTTCAATGACCTCTGGGACTCCAAATCTGCAAACAAGTTCAGTAAGGAGCTTCTTAACCGTGGTGGTCGCTGTCATATTTACCACCGGGTATGCCTCAGGCCACCCAGAGAACATATCCACCACCACTAAGGCATAGCGGTACTTTCCAGCCTTGGGAAGCTGGACGTGGTCTATCTGGATCCTCTGGAATGGGTACAAAGGCTTTGCAAGGTGTTGGGGAGGTGCTTTGACAGTTTGTCCTGGGTTACATTTCCCACATGCTTCACAGGTCCTGGTGAAATTAGCCATCAAAGTGGTAATCCCTGGAGCATAATAGATTTGCTTGACGACAGCATGCATCTGTTGCTTCCCCCTGTGTGTCAGTCCATGGGCCCACTGTACTACAGCGGGGAACAGTGCTCTGGGCAAACAAAGGAGTCCCCGTACTCTGATCAGCTTAGTTCTTGGGTCTTCTTCTGCTCCATCTTCTTCCCAAGAGATCTTTTCTTCTGGTGGAGCCATCCGCTGGAAGTGTCTCAGTACATCCATTGGGGTAGGTGTCTTCTTCTCTTCTTCTTCTGTTTTCTGGTTGGTCCTTGCAGTGGCTCTGGTATGAACCATCATCAGCTGCTCTCCTTCCTCTTGTATTGCGGCAGCCTTTGCGGCCTGGTCAGCCAGATGGTTTCCTTGAGCTTGTTCTGAGTCCAGTTTCCCGTGAGCCTTGACCTTTATGATGGCAACTAGCTCTGGGAGCGTGAGGGCTTGTAGTAGTTCTTCAATTGCTTCAGCATTCTTCACAGGGCTTCCGTTGGCCGTCTTAAAACCCCTCATCTTCCAGATCTGTCCAAAATCAGTAGCTACTCCAAAAGCGTACCGTGAATCCGTATAGATGTTTGCGGTTTTCCCTTCTGCCAGTTGACATGCCACCGCTAAGGCTTGTAGTTCCGCTTCTTGTGCTGAACTTGATGGTGGTAGCGCTCCGGATGCCAGGACAGTAGTCTGTGAAGTGACAGCCCATCCGGTATGGAACCGTCCCTGGTCATCAGCAAACCTGGAGCCATCGGTGTACATGACAAAATCTGGATTGGAGATGGGGGTTGTTGAAAAGTTCTGAGGTAGGGAGCCCTGCTGTTCCAGCATTTGTAGACAGTCATGGTCTGGCGGCTGACCAGGGAGTTCAGGGGGATTTTGGTCCTTCACTTCATCATCCCCCCTTGCGAGAGGAAGGAGAGTCGCTGGGTTGAGAGTGGTGCAGGTAGCAAGGGTGACATTGGAAGGGAGTAAGAGTTCACATTGCAGGCGAGTGTGGCGTGCTTGTGAGATGAGAGACCTCTGTGAAACCTTCAAGATGGCGTTGATGTCATGAGGGGAGAACACGGTCACCGGGTGCCCAAGCACAATGTCCGAAGTCTTGTGAAGCATCAGCTGGGCTGCAATGACTGCTTTCATGCAGACCGGGGTTGCCTGAGCAACAGAGTCAAGTTGAGCAGAGTAGTACCCAAGTGGTTTGAAACGTTCAGCTGCCTTTTGGGCAAGCACACCGGAGGCATGGCCAATGGTTTCAGAGATGAAAAGAGAGAACGGTTTGTTGTAGTCCGGTAGCCCAAGGGCAGGGGCAGAGAGGATAGCTTGCTTCAGGAGGGTCACCCCTTCAGTGACTGTTATCATCGTGACAGAGTTGGAGGCAAAATTTGGAGTAGACAGACAGGCGTACAGTGGGGCCATGATGCGGGAAGCCTCAGGGATCCATTGGCGACAGTATGTGACCAGTCCTAAGAAAGCTTGAAGCTGCTTAACAGTCACCGGGGTTGGCATAGAAGAGATGGCAGTCTGACGTTCAGGGGTAAGATGCTTGACCCCTGCAGAGATGCAGTGCCCCAGAAAAATGACTCTGCGTGCACACCACTGGAGCTTCTGGAGAGAGACTTTACAGTTGAGGTCTGAAAGCACATGAAGCAACCTGATGGACCAAAATTCACATTCCTTCAAGGAGGGACCACAAAGAAGCAAATCATCCACGTATTGCAGGAGGCAGATGTCTGGAGGGAGTGTGGAGATGAATGGCAGAAGACACGACTGCAGGGCCTGTGAAAATTGATTAGGAGAGTTCTGGGCACCTTGAGGCATCCTGGTCCAGGTGTATTGAGCACCCTCAAAGGTGAATGCAAAAAGATACTGGGAGTCCGGGTCCAATAGGATGCTGAAAAAGGCGTTGGTAAGATCCAGTACGGTGAAATAGGTGGAGGTAGCAGGCACTTGGGATAACAAAGTATTTGGGTTGGGAACTACCGGTGTTTCCAAAATGGTGACAGCATTAACTGCGCGTAGATCTTGAACAAGTCTGTATGCGTCCGGTTGTCCCTTTGGGGTTTTCTTCTTGACCGGAAACAGGGGTGTATTCGCAGGTGATGTACAGCGGATAAGCACTCCAGCCTTCAAGAGACAGAGGATCTGTTCCCGGAGAGAGTTAGGTTGTGTAGTCCTCAGAGGATATTGTGGTACTCGAGGTGGCAGTGCACCTGGCTTAAGTAGAACTTTCACTGGGGGAACCGGCAGAAGGCCAACATCATCCGGGCCTGTGGCCCACAAGGCAGGTGGAAAGCACGGTATTAAGTGAGATGGCAATGATGTGGGGGATGATTCTTCAAAGTCCGAGTGCATCAACAAGGGAATGCAGGTAAGCAAGCAGGTCTCCTCTGGGGTTGGCTTCAGGTCTCCAAGTGACACACAAATGCCAGAATCTGAGTATGTGATGGTGGCATGTAACTTCTGTAGTAAGTCAGCTCCCAAGAGGTTGAGAGGGCACGTTGGGGAGACAAGAAACTGAGACAGGATAGCCTGGGTGTGAGGTCCCACTTGAAGGGGAGCAGTAAGGGGAGCAGACCTAGGTTCTCCATCAACTCCAACGCAGGAGACAGTATTGGAAGAAATGGGCAGACTGGCATTTTGAACGTCCACAGCTCTCAAGACTGATCTTGCAGCCCCAGTGTCTACAAGGAAGGAAAAAGGCGTTCCCTCTATCTCTAAGGAGGCCGTACAGAGGGGACCGGAGGGTTTCATAGTAGGCAAGGCAAAGAGAGGGGCGGACACGGGGGCTTCCGATTGTCAACGTGAATGCTGGAAATGTTGACCTTGAGGGTTGCCATTAGGTGCCTGAGGATGGCTTAATCCTCCTTCAGGGTTCCCAAATTGCTGGGCAGTGTTCACCGCTGCACGCTGATCTGATCTGCCGTTGTCCATTGGCGCGCGCCTTCTGCAAAACTTTCTGATGTGACCATATTTCCCACACGCGAAGCATTGAGGTCTTGGCGTCTGAAATCCAGGGAACTGCTGGCCCTGTTGGGGGGCATACGGATAAGAAGCCAGTTGGGAGTACATTTGCTGCGGAGCCAGTTGGGGGTACATTTGCAGCGGTTGCTGGAGATACTGTGGCTGAAAAGATTGTGTCTGAGGTGGGAACAATTGTTGTGGATACTGGGCAATGACTGGTGCCTGTGGAGGGGGGGGGGGGGCTGTGTCCAGTGCTGGCTGTTGGGCGGCGGGGGTCACAGGCATAACTGGGGTGGTTGGCTTTGTGCACGAGGTTCCTTCGCTTGCCTCTTCATCTGTGAGAGACAATTGGACGAGTTGAGTCACAGTCTTCTTGGGTGGGCACGCTTTCTCATAGGATTTAGCGATCAGCAATAACTGCTTGGGTGGCATATCCGAGTGTTCAGGACGGGCTTTAGACAGTGGCAGGCCGATTGTGGGCTTCAGGCCTTCAACAAAGGATTTATTGAAAAGAACACGATGTGTAGGGGTAGAAATATCAAATCCATGATCAGAGAACAAAAGTTGCAACCTGGAGTAGAATTTTTCCACAGACTCTGTAACTTCCTGAGTAGAATCCAATAGAGATGCAGTAGCATCTGCCAGTCTGTCTTTAGCCCAAGTATGTAGCTTGAAACAGAACCTGACACCGGATTGGTACGAGGTGCCATCCGGGTCCTCTAAGATGGCTGCGTAGATAATGGGCCAGAAGTTGGAGCCCGCAGCCAAGCTGCAGATATGGACCAGGTCACGGTGGGCTGCAGAGTATATGCCCTGTAACTGGCAAACTGCCCGATAGAAGGACATGGGTGACTTTTCTGGGTCTGGGAGCTGTTTCACCATGGCAGAAACCTCTTGAGGGGGAAACCCCTCATACCTGGTACCCTGTGTTGGCATGAGAGGCGTAATCGGTACCAACGGGGCAGGGGTAGGCTCCTGATCAGGGGACACTGGACGTGACAGGTGTGAGGGACCCCTGCCCCGTGTGATGACTTCTTGCATGAGGGGAAGGATCTCGGGGGAATTTGTGCAGATACGGATCTCTTTAAGAAGAGGCACGGGTTTGTGCATCTTAATGGTGTTTAACATAATAGCTATACAGTCCTTCTTTGGAAATCCGAAGAGTCCTGTAGAAATCAAGGGGATAGACACTGAAGTAAACTTTTCCACCCGGCAGGTGGCGAGGACACCATCTACTGTGTCCTGCAGGATTGCTGCTGAATGCTGTGGGTCACCATGATCATATATAGGCCCTACTGCATGAATAATACTCCCACAGGGGAGGTTGCCGGGGCCCGTCAGGGCTATGGCCCCTGGTCTGATAGGGCCCGACTCCTCCAGTAACCTATCACAATCGAGTTGGATAGTCGGGCCACCCTTCTCTGCTATTTGCTTGGCTAGTCCTCCCTTGTGTTTTAAATTGGAGTTAGCAGGGTTTACTATGGCGTCAGTATGGTGAGTAGTGATGTCACCTAGGCCTAATGCCAAGATACACCGTCCAGTCCATAGGGGAACCAGATGGTGTTCAGTCCACTGCTCCTCATATGTGTTGGAGGTCGGCGGCAAGAACTGGATCCGGGCCTGTTGCGACCGGTCCCATTGATTAGGGGTAGAAGCTACAATTCCCCGTCCTTGTAGTACAGGGGAGGCCTCAGTGAAAGAATTGGGGGAAGGAACGTAGGATGGCTGGGGGGGTGCGGAAGGAGATGGAGGAGGGTGGTGGCGGGGGCTTGGAGGCCTGGGGGAGAGGTCCGGCGGGGCCGGATACCTGGCCTCGCAGGCTGAGGCCTCGGCCTGTAGTGGAGTATCTCCCAATACTTGGCTAACGGGATCCGGGAGAGAATCATGGCCTGTTATGGCTGATCTCCTGTGTGCCATCCTCTCCATAAACTCCGGGGTACGCAGAAGTTGCGCAAGTTCCATAGACGGGAAAATGGGTGCTACAGTATCCGGCAGCAGTGGATGGCCACCAGGGGGAACATAAAAGGAGCCATCCGGTAGTAATACGGGATATAAGAATGTGTGGTTGGCAGTAGGCCGCAGTTGGTTGGCAGGTGTATCAATATGGCCGCCGGAAATGAGATCATGACGTAGTTCCGGGTCTGGAGAGGAAGAGGTGGGGGCTACTGTGCCAACCCTGGGAGGAAGTGGAGGAGGCGGTAGAGGGGAAGTGGAAGGGGCTGGAGGAGGAGGAGGAGGAGGCAACGGAGGGGAAGGGGAAAGGGCTGGTGGTGGAGGAGGTGGTGGAAATTCCGGAGGTGGCAGTGACGTGACAAGAGGTGGTCTGGGGGCGTGACAATTAACACAGTATTCCACGGAGGGTGGGTTCTGTTGGCCACAATGATGACACTCCCAAAATTTTGTGCGGTCGCCATTACAGGGCGGCGGCCGCTCACATACAGGTATTTTTCCAGGCAAATAATACATGAACATAGTTAACTTTCCCTGATTGTCCCTTTGCTCCTCTTCAACCCAACCCTCTTTTGCAATTTCAGCTGCCGTTTTCTGCCACATTTCAGCACTTTCTAGTAACCCTTTGTCTCTCAAGGCACCCCTCTTAGTCCTAAGAACCTCCTCCCAGTCGCCATACTGCAATCTGCCGTGCAGGTCCATGTCACACATTTTCATAAGAGATTTCGTACATTTTACAAATTGTGATCCTTGTCTCTCTGCCACCAATTCATCTGCTCGGCGGCGGCCCTTAAGGGGCTCCGCCTTCCTCAGTAAGGTCTTGTACATATTAAAACAACAGCAACAATAATAAAAATAACACGCTCCACAGAGTATATCCTTCTGACCCGAATTGTTAGCCCCTTAAATACGGCAAGACAACCGAAAGTATCTCCTTCTATGGAGCCAATCCCAAAGAGTGCATCCCTCTACTCAGCTAAACCTTCAACAACTAAACTAAACTAGACCGGAGGGTTCCTTCGTCTATGGGATCTGTCTCACAGAGTGCTTCCCTCTCCTCAGCTAAACCATTAACGACTAAATAAACTCACACGGAGGGTTCCTTCGTCTGTGAGACCAAATGAAAAGTAAGAGAAGAGGAGAGAAGAGAGAGAAAAAAAATAAAAAAAATTCTGCAGATGCAGCAAACAATCTCCACTATTGCTAAAACGCTACGGACTTCCAAGTACAAATAAACTACAGACTAATTTCTGGGTGAGCCATTGGTGCGCATATCACGGTCAGTGGTCCATGACGGCAAACCCGGAGCCCACACGAGTTACCGTGTAGAACTCTTAACCCAACCCGTCCGGTCACAAACCACAGATAGTCAGTCCTGCTGCAAGACTCCCAGCGTAAAACACAAAATAAATATATGTTTGTCTTACCTGGAGTTCTTGTGAGTTGATCAGGCTCGGTTTGCAGCAGGACGCTTCTCAGTAGCGTGGATCCGGGTGAATTGCGCTGTAAGCTCCAGCTTTGTCGCCCCAGTTGGTTGCGCCAATTGTCAGGGAAAAATTCCAAGTACAACACCAATCACGCCCACCCCAAATGTCCCGCTGTCGACGATAAGGAAGAAACACCACACACAGGAGTCTGGTCTAGCTCCTCACACGGGAGAAAAAACTGCGCACTTTATTACAGATTACATGAGATCTTATACCCTCTGCCCTCTCACCACCAAGGGGTGATGGGCTTATAACCATATATGGGCAGTCCGGTTTTCTGGCCAGAGACAGTGAGGCGCCTCTGGCTTATGTACAGAAAAACACGTATTTAATTAACTCCAATGCAAAGAATCACCCACTTAATTCCAAGAAAGCGGCTTTAAGCATGCAGTCTTCGTATCTCTTTCTCCCCTCCTCCTCCACTTCGTCCTTCGTCTGGTTCCTTTGGACATTCTTTCTCTGTTTTGCCTTGCAAAGCATCTTGGCATATCTGATATAAGGCGAAGTATTAAAGTTTTTTCATAGAGTTAGTACACATGTGAGAATAAAAGTTAGTATACATATAAAAAGAAAGGCACATAACTATATCTATATGAATGTATATATTCCAGTGTTTTCTTTTCTACCTACAAGGATATATATGTATCCTTCTCACTTTCAGGTCCCATCCTGTACATGTGTAAACCATTGCTAGAGGAACAGCGGCTTATTAATTTGTTGTTTGTATCTGCTGCACTTCAATAAGAGACAATCTGCAATAAAAACAATAGGACAATCCATTGAAGAAAAAAAATCACAACATTTGCAGGTCATTTCTACAGCAGATTTTCTTTTTCCACATGTAAGTTTATTCCTAGGGCTCATTGACATGGGCGTAAGCGCTTTTTTGGCTGCATAAATATGCTGCATATTTAAGATTGCTTACGCCTGCGTACTTCAGCCACTCTGGCGTGTTTCTATATGCGCAAATACACTGCATATTTGCAAATGCACAAAGAAACACACAAAATTGCTTTAATTTCATGTGTAAATACACAGTGACCATGCAGGTTTCCTGCATATTTTGCTCCTATTTACATACGCCGATGGATTTCAATGGGCCTCATAGGCCATGCCATGTATTTTTTTTCATGCGATCGCACATCACGTGAAAAAATTTGCTCGTGTGAATGCACCTATTAAAATCAATTAGCTCTATTCACTGCATATAAGACATGGCACAAATACACCCTGACATTTTTTTCTATGTTCGTCTATTCCGATTTCTTACAGAGCAAAAACTTTCCATTAAGACTAGAATACAGTAATAGTTGCAGTTTTATGCTACATATTTTTGAGCTAAACACAGGAATGGATACAAAGAAGAGGAGAACTATTTCATTCTTTTGGGATCCACCCCTGGTTTTGTCTCACGAAGCTGCAAGCGTGAATCCAGCTTTAATAGCCTCATGTACAGTATTGGTGCCACCTTGTTTGCATTTGTCTAAAGTCAAAAGGGTCATCAGATATGATGTTTTGCTCGGTTTGGTTCCTTCATTAAAAATATAAAAAAATTATTCAAAAATCAGTTAAAAATCTGCCCTACCACACAAACACATTTTTTTTTATAATAAACTTTATTAGTCCCATGGTTTGAAATAAATCTTATAGCAACTGTAACATCTTATACAATAAATGTACAACATTATTTCTGGAGAACTGCTCTTTTCTGTTTTTATCTCAAAATAGTATATTTTCTCCTTAGGGAGAGCAACTATAAACTAAGTTGTATGTACATGGAGTCTGGCTTTGCTTTTAATTCCCGGTCATTGTAACAAGGCTTGTATAAAAAGTCTGACTTTGGCTTGAAGGAATGCTGCCTTTCAATAGGTGGCAGTGTGGAGTATTTATTCTATCTCCCTTATTCGTATCTCAAAATAAAAATTTATGTAAAAGTATATAACATCTACTGAAAGTACAGCTAAATTAGCAAAAAAACAAGACCTCAGGGAATGCTTTAGCCATAGTGGTGTGAAGAGTGAAGACATGTGCCTTCTTAGGTCTTTGATTACAAGAATTGTTTCTCCTAGAAGCCTTCCAGTTCAAGGGCCTCATGTTCACGGGCGGTTTCCCAGTGCAGAATCCCGCAGCGGCTTCCAGCCATGCCCGCAGACATGAGGCTAAAAAATACATTTACTCACCTGTCCGGACGAGGTGCGGGTCTCCTCTGTCGCAGCCGGATCGTCTTTCTTCTGCACGGCGGATGCACTTGGGACGCCGGCGGCGTGTCGCGCGCATGCGCTGTGTCTTCTTTTAGTTTTTTAAACTCCTGCTTTCCCGCGGATTTGCGGCACAGCCACAGTGTAATCCGCGTCCTTGCAGGAAAACTGCATAAAATCGAGCATGCTGTGGGTGTTTTTTCCGCACGAGCGATCTGCATGATGAGGGAAAATGACATGCGCAGGTATTTAATTACCTGCGGGGGCCCAATGATTCCCTATTGGCGCAGATCACACACATCGGAGACCCATAGAGATTTTTTAACTCCATTTTCCCTGTGGACATGAGGCCTTATCCTCTATGATAGTATAAAAGAACCCCTTGCTTGTCAACATTATCCCGGTGACCAGATTTAAACAAATAAGAAAAAAATCATGAGCATTGTTAGTATTAAGCACACAGTTTACAGGAGCGAAGTCCTCACATTTGTTGTCCTATGAGACTTTACTTGACCAACTGCCCCTCACATGTCCCATTGTACAATTGATCTCTATCCTTCTTCTTTAACTGGGTAGACAAGTGATGGTTAAATATCATATGTTCACTTGATACTATGCATAGGACACCCTATTTACATTATACTGTGAAAAAAACCTTTCAAAAACTCTTCCCTAGTACTAAGAGTACCGAGTTACATACAATTTCACAATACTTGTTTGCAGTAACTCATTGTTCAGGGTCTCTCAAAAGTATGGAAACATCCATATAAAATGAAAATGGTTGGGCAGCCAATGAGCAACAAATTTTGCATACAAGGTGCTGGGGGGGGGGGGGTAAATCTGTTAGACCATGTCACCAACTTGCCATTTTAAATGCTGCCATCTTGGATTCAACTCTAATATTTCCAATGGGAAGGTAGGTGAGTTATATATTGAACTCGCAGAGAATTTCACCAGATAACAATGGTGCACTTAATTTTAACATAACTTTATTTGTTCTCATTTGAACATAGTGATTTTTTTAGAGGCAACATGAATAATGGTGTTATCTCAAGCACACATGCCATCGTAGAGGATTTCAACCAGTGCCTCCCATTACCCATAATGCAGTTGTCAAACTTCTTGTAAAATCTGTCTATTAACTGAACAGATATAAAAGACAGGTGCTGCTCCCAGGGCCTGCTGCTTGAGTTGTGTACCAAACTTTATTCCAGATTCAGTTGATTACTATCCCTGGCCAGGGCGGACTGTGCAGTCGGTTAAAATTGTGATTAATATATGTTGTACACCTACTTGTTTGTTAAGAAACTGTTTGAAATTGTATGTATGTGTATGTATATATATATATATATATGTGTTATATGTAGTGGTAACTTGAAATTATCAGCTCATGCAGCAGGTAGATGACAGCAGAGGTTAAAGTACAAAGTAACATCAGTTTGCTTCAGCAATAGATCCCAGGAATCAAATTAAGGGCTCATGCCCACGGCCATGACGGACGCTAGGCCTAAATGTTCTTCATTTCAGGCTTTTAGAAATAAAAATTCCACAGTGGTTCACATCCAACTTTCCAAGTCTCTGTCTCTCTCTCTCTCCGAACCTGCTCTCAAACCCTCCTTTTTATAACATACCCTAGTTCAGTTAAGAGACCTGGGCTGGAGTCTAGGAGTGACCCTCCGCTTACACTGCTACACGTCCCCCCCCCACTTCTCCTGCCCAAAGCCAAGGGCCTTGACTACTTTCTCAGACAGCTTTGCCTGTAGTCTGTGACTTTCAGTGTTTATGTTTACTTGTAGCTCTTGAAGTTGAGTCTCCACCTTTTTCTCTTCTGTTCAGATTGACTCTTGTCTTGCAGAAGCACCTTTACCTCACTGTTCAACTCACTACGCTCACTTTCCAGTGCCTGTTTAGTTTGCGTTATTTGTTCGGTCAGTTCCTCCATCACTTGAGCATGATTCTGTTTTGCTATTCTGTGCAACGTCTTTCATATTGTTCTCTTCACATACAGCTTCTGACGCCTCTTTTCCACTCTCTACTTCTTTAGTGGCTTTCTCAGCTTCATCAGCCTCATCTTCTGCCTCTTCTTTTTTCTCTTGTACGTCCGAGGATTGCACAACCTGCATCTGTTGCTCAGCCCTTACCTTCTCAATGCTCTGGATACGAATTTATCAAGCAGGTTCTGGGGTATTCTGTAGCTTTCTAATTGCAAAACTCTGTAAGCTTCAAACTTGACACGTGTCTCAGTCTGAATTCTTCTTATGCGCGTATATCAGAGAGTTCTGGGGAAAAACAATCCCAGAGCTTCTTTTATTAAAACACATACCTGCCCTTTATGGGCGTATAACATATGACATATGTAATGTATATTTATTTTTATTGGTTAAGCTATAAAGAATCTCCTCCCTCCCCCCTGCCTCCTCAGACCCCTGTGTACAGACTAGCCTTTGTCCCCACAACATGTGGTCAGGCAAAGACCAGTTCCTTTGTCTCAAAAGTTGAGGTTGGGGTGGGGGAGGACTGAAGAGAAACCCAACATTACTTTCAGTTTCACTGCATACCTATGTAATTTAACCCTAGAGTGGCTGCATTGGAACTTTACATTGGACTACTGTTATAGCACACTACAGAGTCAAATCTCTACAGCTGTGTAATACATCTAGTTTATACAAATCAATAGACATTACGCTAATTAATCATCATTTCTACTACACTCAACGTCACTACTGAACCATTCTGGATATTTAGCAGACATCGTATTCTCCTCACCCAGCACCTGATCAAACTTTTTCTGTTTCTTCTCCCAATCTGGCCAAGCTCCACACTAATATCTTCTACTTCCTGCTAAAGAGTCATTATAACATTCTCTACCTTATCATAGTCAGCTGCTTTTTCTTCATACCTTTTTGAAAAGCAGAGGAAAATTTAAAGAGAATTAGAAGCTACAAATGAGAGTTCAAGGATGCAGTATTCTTCTACAAGTTCCTCCTGAACTCTGTGCATCAGCTCACCTTCTTTTCTAATTTTGGACCTCATGATCTTCACTGACTACACCTTCTGTTTTAAGAGACGCAGTCTTCTTTCTGTTTTTCTGCTTCTTTGCGATTTTACTATCTGTAGTCCCATGGGACAGTGGGTTGCTACTAGCAACTATCTCAGTTTCATAGAGAAAACTACACTGGCTTGTTTCTAGTTTGTCTTCACTTTTAGTACTACATGCACTAACAACTACCTGAGTTTCACAGGAAACTATACAGGCAACACCTCTTTTTAGTTTGCCTTTAGGCTTAGTACTACATGTAGTCTTTCCATTATTTCTACTCTCTACTTTCTACTTTTCTACATATATTATTATATATATATATATATATGTATATATATATATATATAATAAAATAAACTTTTTTAGGGGTGGAAGGTGATGGGGTGTTCTGATTTCTGTTGTGCACCTCAGACAGCAGAAAGGTTAGGAGCATCCCCGATTATGTGCAGGCTCATCTGCAGATAGGACTAAATTGCACAGTGATTTTCAGAGAAAATGTTGGCCAAATGCGGCTACATCAATATAACTATAACCCTACTGCATTGAGAAGAAATTTTAAATAGTTCTTACACTGTGATTGATAGTTTATCCTAAGGATAGGCCATACATTTTGAAGGGTGGATAAACCCTTTAATCCCATTTGTTTGTCTTGCAGCCCCTGAGTCATGTATCTGAAAATTCATGCAATGTCATATCAGAGACAAGTTTTCCAAAAAAACAGTTTTATAAGTTTCGCATTTTTCCTGGTAAATGGATCAAAGTTTGGTGTGACAGACTGACATTGTTGGCACTACTGGACAAGTAAGTATGAAACATACATTTTCCTAAATCTCATGAAGAATAGAAGGCAAAACGAAAAACACTAAGGCCTCCCTCACACAGGCGTTTTTTACAGCATTTAGCGCTGCATTTTCATCGCTGCGCTAAACTCTGTAAACCGCTCGCATTCATTTCAATGGGGCTGCTCACCCAAGGCTTACAACGTAGTGTTTCCAGCGCTGCATTTTATTGTTAAATAATTTTTATTGAGTTTGTTTGCATTAACATCATAGAGTAATAACAATGCATGCCTTGAATGTCCAATTAGATTTGACATTATATATATTTTTTCATATCATGGTGTTATCGATATACGGACCTTCATACATTTGTGAACATTTTTTTTTTCTCAGAAATTTTAAAATCAAATACTTGTAACAAATAGTTTGACAAATAATAAGGGAGGGGAAGGGGGAAAGGGGAGGCAGCTTAGAGAAAAAAAAAACCCTAAAGTATAAACTATAAGGATCCTATCCATGTTTGCACACCAAATGACTAAATATCCTGTAAGGGGAGATGGTCACCAGGGACGTCAGGAGAGATCCAACCGGAAGTGTGTCTGCCATGGTTCCCAAGTTTCCATGAATTGTTTGACTTTGTCATTTCTATATGCAAATAATTTTTCATACACACAGTGGTCTGAGAGCGTCTGAGTTATATCTGTTAGTGAGGGGACAACATTTGATTTCCAATTCCTTGTTATAAGAAGTTTAATAGTTAGAAGGCCATGTGTAACCAATTTCCTAAACTTAGGGGGAATTCCATCAATTCCGATAAGAAGAATGGCCAATTCAGGTAAGAAGGGAACCCCTATTTCGATAATTCTCTTGAGTAGAGAAAAGAACTACCGCCAAACCTTTTGAATCAGTGGGCAAGCCCAAAAGATATGGAGCAATGAGCCCCGTCCCCCGCAACCTCTCCAGCATCTATCAGAGGAATCTGGAAATAAGTCTGATAGTCTCACCGGGGATCTATACCATCTGGTGATGACTTTGCTATGGACTTCCATTAGGGTAGCGCAGGAAGAGGCTTTACTGGCCCATGAATGTGCAATCTTCCATTGAGCAGGTGTGAAAGACTGGCCCAAATCTTTTTCCCAGTTCAGTAAGTGGGCTTTTTTATAGATATTTTGATTGTAATCTCCCGTTCCACAAAATATTTCATACAGGTTTTTGAGTTTCAGGTTGTAAGACGGGTGGGTCGTATAAATATCTATACATGTATAGGGGTAAAGAAATCTTTAGGCTGGATACCTTGGCCCATAAACTATTGATTTGAGAGTATAAGAAAAACTCTCCATCCGGGAGGCTAAATTCTTTCTGCAAGGACCCAAAGGGTTTCATTTTTGTGCCTTCAGCCAAATCTGAGATTAGGTTGATCCCTCGTCTTTTCCAGTTTTGCATTGTTAAGTTTTCTGACCAAAATTCTAGTATATCTACTGGGAGGGAGATATTTCTTCTAGGGGAATGATCTATGGACACTTGGAATAGTTGTTGCCAGGTTTTAATTGCTGTTTCAATCGTAGGAGATTTTGGTGTAGCTATATTGGGGTCCAAAATAGAAATGAGTAGAAGATTGCGGAGAGTCTTTTTCCCCAAGACACTCTGTTCTATGTTGGGCCAACTAATCCCCTGATGCGGCACGCACCAAGCTCTAAGTTGTTTTATTATAATTGCCTTAAAATATGCTTCTAAGTTGGGGACTCCCATTCCCCCCTGTCTTCTAGGACTGAACAAAATAGACGCGGCTACTCTGGGTCTTTTATTCCCCCATATAAAAGACACTAATTGTTTCTGAAGACCTTGGATTAATTTTTGGGGGCATTTAATCGCAAGTGTTCGAAATCTATATACGATTTTTGGGAGTATCATCATTTTATATACAACAATTTTTCCCAACCAAGAGAGTTCCGTTTTGTTGAAATTGTTTAGGTTTACTTGTATTTCGTATGTTAAGGAGTTCAAGTTGATTTGCATTGTGTTTTTTAAGGGGGAGGTGATAGTTATACCCAAATATTTAGTACCTAGTAAGTCCCATCCATATGGGACCTCCTTCTTAATCTGAGCTTGGAGTTTACTAGGGATATTTAAAGGTAAAATTTTTGACTTTGTTGGGTTAATCTTATAATAAGAGATTTTGCCGAAATTATTCAAGAGAGATGTTGCCCTTCTGAGGGAATTTAGTGGAGAGGTTAACATAAGAATTATGTCATCTGCAAAGAGACTGATCTTATGTTGTCTAGATGACAGTGGAACTCCTCTAATATCACTTTTCATGCGGATTGCCTCTGCAAGGGGTTCTATTGTTAGTACAAACAGGGTGGGGGATAGAGGGCACCCCTGTCTGGTCCCATTTGTTATCTCAAATGAATCAGAGATTACTCCATTAATCAGGACTCTGGCAGAGGGGGCTCCATATAATGCTCGAATTGCTCCCAGAATTGGTCCTTCAAAACCCAGCTTCTTCAGTACTGAGAAGGCATAGCCCCAGTGGATCCTGTCGAACGCCTTCTCCGCATCCAAAGTGAGGAGCAGACAAGGCGTTCGTGAGGCCTCCACCTCCCCCATCACATTTAACAACCTCCTGGTGGCGTCCGATGTTTGTCTCCATTTGACAAAGCCTGTCTGGTCACTATGGATGAGGTCCGGAGTGATTTCTAGAAGACGCACCGCCAGGATTTTTGCATAAAATTTAGTGTCACTATTTAATAGGGAGATCGGTCTAAAGTTGCCCGGGGAAGAGGAGTCCTTATCAGGCTTGGGTATTGTGACTATATTAGCTTGGAGCATTTCCGGGGGTAGGTGTCCCTTTCCCATTGCCTCATTAAAAAGCTCTCTCATGTGAGTTGCTAGTTGAGACTTATAGATTTTGAAATATTCATTGGAGAAGCCATCTGGGCCAGGGGCCTTTTCTTTCTTCGAAGTGTTGATAACCTGTAAAATCTCCTGAAGTGCAATAGGGCTATTTAATGTATCTAATTGATATGGTTTTAATTTTGGTAGTTGAATTGTTGATAGAAATTGATTCACCTCACTCTCAGTGGGCTGTATGAGGGAGGGGTCCCTTTTTAAGTTGTATAGGGAGTCATAGAATTTTCTAAAAATTTCAGCTATTTCTATTGGGTTAGAGGTCTTGCAACCTGAGCTTGGGTCTATTACATAGGAAATTTTACCTTTAATTCTCTTTTGCTTGACTCTATTTGCCATCAAGCGGGTAAATTTATTGTTGCTAGTATAATATGCGGTTTTTAGGTTTTTCAGGTTCTTTTCATGTTCAGTTATAAGAATGTCCCGAGCTTTAAGTCTTGTTTCTAAGAGGGCATTGTGTTTGAGAGTAGATGGTGAAGTAGTAAGATCCTTTTCTAATTCTTTAAGTTTGTCTAGAGTGTTTTTGAGTAATTTGTCTCTTTCCCTTTTGTGAATATGGCCTTGCTGTATCATCACCCCTCTAATCACCGGTTTGTGTGCATTCCATAAAGTAGATCGACACATTTCTGGGGAATCGTTAAGACGGAAATACTCCTCCAATGTTTCTCTTATTTTCTTTTGGTATCTGGGTACTTTCAATAGGAAAGTGTTATTTCTCCAGCTCCCATATGCTGGGGTCTGGGGACCCACTTTTAGTTTGAGTATTATCGGAGCATGGTCAGACCATGATGTTATGCCTATTGTTGCTTCAAGAGCTCTCTTAAGAATTGGGAGATCTCCCAGGAACATGTCGATCCTAGAAAATGACCTATGACGGGGCGAATAGAATGTATATTCTCTAGAGTTAACATTCAAACATCTAAATGTGTCGAACAGCTCTGCTTGGTGGGTCCAGTTGGAAAGGGTCGGGCCTCTCCCCCTACCCAAGAAGCTAGTATCCATGTCTCCGTCCATTATTATGTTAAAGTCCCCGCACAAAATTAGATTATCTTGCTGTACCTTTTTTATTTTTCTCATGACTCTGTTCATAAACCTAAGTTGCCCTAGGTTAGGCGCATAGATATTGGCTAGGGTCACTAGAAAATTTTCAATTTTACAAATCAAAATTAAATATCTACCCCCATCATCCACTATCTGCTCCAGAAGCTGAAAATTTACAGAGTCTCTTATAGCAATTGATACACCTGCGTTTTTCTTAACAGCGGTAGCTGAGAATATTGTAGAGAACCTGGGGTGGGAAAAAGTGGGAGTTTTGTCTCTGGCAAAATGAGTTTCCTGTATGCATAGTATGTCCGCTTTGGAGGAGAGAGCCTCCCTCCACAGTGACGATCTTTTGAATGGGGAATTAAGCCCTCTCACATTTAAAGACAACAGTTTTAGCTCCATTTAAAGTGTCTGCTTAGAGTGTCGGATTAGACGTGCTTGCGCAGTCCGGTCTTCTTCTTTTCTGAATGGGGCCGCTTGTGCCGGAGAGCGGCTCCGTGTAGCTCCGCCCCGTCACGTGCCGATTCCAGCCAATCAGGAGGCTGGAATCGGCAATGGACCGCACAGAAGCCCTGCGGTCCACCGAGGGAGAAGATCCCGGCAGCCATCTTCACCAGGTAAGTAAGAAGTCACCGGAGCGCGGGGATTCAGGTAAGCACTGTCCGGTTTTCTTTTTTAACCAGTGCATCGGGTTTGTCTCGCGCCGAACGGGGGGGCTGTTTGAAAAAAAAACAACCCGTTTCGGCGCGGGACAACCCCTTTAAGTGCTGGGTCCCCCCCTCCGACTGCCTCCGACTGCTCACCATGCTCTGCTTTGTCGGCCATGTCCTCCTCTGTTGGCTCTCCTGCAGTACTGCGCGCTGGGAAGAAGTCTGTTAAGCGCTTGGGACCTGTCTTTGACTGTCTCCTCCTTGTCAGCATTCTGTGCAGGACGCCTTCAGACACCTCCAGGGTAAGTTTTGCGATCCTCTGGCGTTGCTGTGGGTTGCTTTTGGTGTGTTAGACAGCAGAGCTAACTAGCAGACATCTGCCATTAGAGCCATCCAGGCCACCTCCAGCGCTGCATTTTGAAATCGTTCCATGTTCTATTCTTGGCCGTTTTCAGCTGTGAGTTTCCCATTGAAATGAACGGGCTGCTGAAAACAGCACAAAATTGTACTGTGTTTTTATAGCATTAAACGCAGATTGCTATACCAGCAAGTCTGAAAAAAGTTCCCAGCTTCCTTAGCTACGTTTTCAATTGTGCTGAAAACGTAGCCAAAACGATGTCAAAACGCATGTTAACGCTGCTGGAAAGGCAATAAACGCAGCGTTGAAAAATACTGCGTTTTGCCAACGCTTCCGTGAGGTAGGCCTAGCTATGACTAAAATATTATAAATGTCGTACATGTATTTTAAAAAAAAATTTCTCCCCCTTCCTCTCAAGAGCTATAAATC
Organism: Eleutherodactylus coqui; assembly: GCF_035609145.1. Classification (NCBI taxonomy): domain Eukaryota; kingdom Metazoa; phylum Chordata; class Amphibia; order Anura; family Eleutherodactylidae; genus Eleutherodactylus; species Eleutherodactylus coqui. The sequence continues at coordinate 117,986,553 of NC_089839.1, read as the reverse complement.
AAGGAACTGTATGAAGGTTTGTTTTTTTGAGGGATAAATTGTATTTTTTAATGGTACCATGTAATGTATTGGGCAAATTTTAAAAAATGTAATTGGGGTGAAATGGAAAAACTCAATTGGTCCATAGCTTTTTGGGTTTCATTTTTATGACATTTATGTGGCTCATAGTCAGAACATATGCTTTGTATTCATCTGTACGCCGCCTCATAACTTTGCTCCCTGACCTATTGACTGCAATCCCTTCTAGCCACCATCAACTGCCCCCTGCAGTCACACCGTTTCTGCCGTCACACGGCTTAATGTCTGACCATTGTTTATGTGTGTAGGATCCCTCCCTCCCTCAATCTCGCCATACTGAGCACATCTCCAACCCCTTTACCTTCTGTATCACCCCATTATTTGCAGTATGTAAGCTCGTTGGAGCAGGACCCTCACCCCTATTGTTTCCATCAACTGATTACTATATATAACCGTGGTTCTGTAATTTTTGTACTTTTGTCTTTCTGTATTCCCCATCTTTGTAAGCGCTGCGGAATATGTTGGCACTATGCAACTTAAGATTATTATTATTATTATGTACAATATTGTACAACAATAATACCATGAATAGGGGATGTTGGCAATTAGTTTGCTTATTTGTGTGTAGTACGAAACATGCTTGTCATGAAGGGGTTGTACAATTCTGAGACTGCGGTACTCCTTAAAAGTGGCATTCTGTGTTGAATTTGGAGAAACCACTTGGTATATTAGTTGTGATGAGCTATTTAAATTTTTCTTTTTGTATTAGTGTTTTGCAAGCAGCTGACACCTTGTATATTTGGCAAAGAAACCTAAATTGCAACGGGGGTGTTTAAGAATTTTGATTGCAACTGTAGAAACATTGCAGACTATAAAAGCCAATATACATGCAGATCTGTGCTCTCCCATGCACATAGCACCCTTCCTTTCCCCAGACTGAAAGAGTCTAGTCTGACCAAAGCTGCTTTCACATCTGCACGAAAGTGCTTTTCTTCTGTCCAAAAGCTGGGCAGCTGGTCAGAAAGCGGGCTGTCATGCCCAAGCAAGACGCACAGGATCCCTAAACCTGAAATACTCACACAACTACACACCAAATGGTGCTAAATAGAGATGAGCGAGCACCAAAATGCTCGGGTGCTCGTTACTCAGGACGAAATTATCGCGATGCTCGAGGGTTCGTTTCGAGTAACGAACCCCATTGAAGTCAATGGGCGACCCGAGCATTTTTGTATTTCGCCGATGCTCGCTAAGGTTTTCATGTGTGAAAATCTGGGCAATTCAAGAAAGTGATGGGAACGACACAGCAACGGATAGGGCAGGCGAGGGGCTACATGTTGGGCTGCATCTCAAGTTCACAGGTCCCACTATTAAGCCACAATAGCGGCAAGAGTGGGCCCCCCCCCAACAACTTTTACTTCTGAAAAGCCCTCATTAGCAATGCATACCTTAGCTAAGCACCACACTACCTCCAACAAAGCACAATCACTGCCTGCATGACACTCCGCTGCCACTTCTCCTGGGTTACATGCTGCCCAACCCCCCCTGCACGACCCAGTGTCCACAGCGCACACCAAAGTGTCCCTGCGCAGCCTTCAGCTGCCCTCATGCCACACCACCCTCATGTCTATTTATAAGTGCGTCTGCCATGACGAGGAACCGCAGGCACACACTGCAGAGGGTTGGCACGGCTAGGCAGCGACCCTCTTTAAAAGGGGCGGGGCGATAGCCCACAATGCTGTACAGAAGCAATGAGAAATATAATCCTGTGCCACCGCCATCAGGAGCTGCACACGTGGGCATAGCAATGGGGAACCTATGTGCCACACACTATTCATTCTGTCAAGGTGTCTGCATGCCCCAGTCAGACCGCGGTTTTTAATTCATAGACACAGGCAGGTACAACTCCCTATTGTGAAGTCCCTGTGGACCGACAGCATGGGTGGCTCCCTGGAACCCACCGGCGGTACATAAAAATATCCCATTGCATTGCCCAACACAGCTGAGGTAGTAATGTCGTGCTTAATGCAGGTGGGCTTCGGCCCACACTGCATGCCCCAGTCTGACTGGGGTTCTTTAGATGTGGAAACAGATGCATTTATAATTCTCTGTGGACCCACAGCATGGGTGGGTGCCAGGAAGCCACCGGCGGTACATAAAAATATCCCATTGCATTGCCCAACACAGCTGAGGTACTAATGTCGTGCTTAATGCAGGTGGGCTTCGGCCCACACTGCATGCCCCAGTCTGACTGGGGTTCTTTAGATGTGGAAACAGATGCATTTATAATTCTCTGTGGACCCACAGCATGGGTGGGTGCCAGGAAGCTACCGGCGGTACATAAATATATCCCATTGCATTGCCCAACACAGCGGATGTAACGTCAGCTGTAATGCAGGTGGGCTAAAAATTCATTTGATTACACTGTAGGCGAGGGCCCACAAAAATTGCTGTATCAACAGTACTAATGTACATCCAAAAAATTGGCCATGGCCAACCAAGAGGGCAGGTGAAACCCATTAATCGCTTTGGTTAATGTGGCTTAAGTGGTAACTAGGCCTGGAGGCAGCCCAGTTTAACGAAAAATTGGTTCAAGTTAAAGTTTCAACGCTTTTAAGAGCATTGAAACGTATAAAAATTGTTTAGAAAAATTATATGAGTGAGCCTTGTGGCCCTAAGAAAAATTGCCCGTTCGGCGTGATTACGTGAGGTTTCAGGAGGAGGAGCAGGAGGAGGAGGAGGAATATTATACACAGATTGATGAAGCAGAAATGTCCCCGTTTTGGATGGTGAGAGAGAACGATGCTTCCATCCGCGGGTGCAGCCTACGTATTGCTTAGGTATCGCTGCTGTCCGCTGGTGGAGAAGAGAAGTCTGGGGAAATCCAGGCTTTGTTCATCTTGATGAGTGTAAGCCTGTCGGCACTGTTGGTTGACAGGTGGGTACGCTTATCCGTGATGATTCCCCCAGCCACACTAAACACACTCTCTGACAAGACGCTAGCCGCAGGACAAGCAAGCACCTCCAGGGCATACAGCGCGAGTTCAGGCCACGTGTCCAGCTTCGACACCCAGTAGTTGTAGGTGGCAGAGGCGTCACGGAGGACGGTCGTGCGATCGGCTACGTACTCCCTCACCATCCTTTTACAGTGCTCCCGCCGACTCAGCCTTGACTGGGGAGCGGTGACACAGTCTTGCTGGGAAGCCATAAAGCTGGCAAAGGCCTTGGAGAATGTTCCCCTGCCTGTGCTGTACATGCTGCCTGATCTCTGCGCCTCCCCTGCTACCTGGCCCTCGGAACTGCGCCTTCTGCCACTAGCGCTGTCGGATGGGAAGTTTACCATCAGTTTGTCCACCAGCGCCCTGTGGTATAGCATCATTCTCGAACCCCTTTCCTCTTCGGGAATGAGAGTGCAAAGGCTCTCCTTATACCGTGGATCGAGCAGTGTGTACACCCAGTAATCCGTAGTGGCCAGAATGCGTGTAACGCGAGGGTCACGAGAAAGGCATCCTAACATGAAGTCAGCCATGTGTGCCAGGGTATCTGTACGCAACACATGGCTGTCTTCACTAGGAAGATCACTTTCAGGATCCTCCTCCTCCTCCTCTTCCTCCTCCTCAGGCCATACACGCTGAAAGGATGACAGGCAAGCAGTATGGGTACCGTCAGCAGTGGGCCAAGCTGTCTCTTCCCCCTCCTCCTCATCCTCATGCTCCTCCTCCTCCTCCTGAACGCGCTGAGATATAGACAGGAGGGTGCTCTGACTATCCAGCGACATACTGTCTTCCCCCGGCTCTGTTTCCGAGCGCAAAGCGTCTGCCTTTATGCTTTGCAGGGAACTTCTCAAGATGCATAGCAGAGGAATGGTGACGCTAATGATTGCAGCATCGCCGCTCACCACCTGGGTAGACTCCTCAAATTTTCCAAGGACCTGGCAGATGGCTGCCAGCAGGCCCACTCTTTTGTAAATAATTGAGGAGGCTGACTCCCACTGCGCCGCGCAAGTTGGAGTTGGTATTTCACTATAGCTCTTCGCTGCTCATAGAGTCTGGCCAACATGTGGAGCGTAGAGTTCCACTGTGTGGGCACGTCGCACAGCAGTCGGTGCACTGGCAGATTAAACCGATGTTGCAGGGTCCGCAGGGTGGCAGCGTGCGTGTGTGATTTGCAGAAATGTGCGCAGATCCGGCGCACCTTTCCGAGCAGGTATGACAAGTGGGGGTAGCTTTTCAGAAAGCGCTGAACCACCAAATTAAACACATGGGCCAGGCATGGCACGTGCGTGAGGCTGCCGAGCTGCAGAGCCGCCACCAGCTTACGGCCGTTGTCACACACGACCATGCCCGGTTGGAGGCTCAGCGGCGCAAGCCAGCGGTCGGTCTGCTCTGTCAGACCCTGCAGCAGTTCGTGGGCCGTGTGCCTCTTCTCTCCTAAGCTGAGTAGTTTCAGCACGGCCTGCTGACGCTTGCCCACCGCTGTGCTGCCACGCCGCGTGACACCGACTGCTGGCGACGTGCTGCTGCTGACACATCTTGATTGCGAGACAGAGGTTGCGTAGGAGGAGGAGGAGGGTGGTTTAGTGGAGGAAGCATACACCCCCGCAGATACCACCACCGAGCTGGGGCACGCAATTCGGGGGGTGGGTAGGACGTGAGCGGTCCCAGGCTCTGACTCTGTCCCAGCCTCCACTAAATTCACCCAATGTGCCGTCAGGGAGATATAGTGGCCCTGCCCGCCTGTGCTTGTCCACGTGTCTGTTGTTAAGTGGACCTTGGCAGTAACCGCGTTGGTAAGGGCGCGTACAATGTTGCGGGAGACGTGGTCGTGCAGGCCTGGGACGGCACATCGGGAAAAGTAGTGGCGACTGGGAACCGAGTAGCGCGGGGCCGCCGCCGCCATCATGCTTTTGAAAGCCTCCGTTTCCACAAGCCTATACGGCAGCATCTCTAGGCTGATCAATTTTGCAATGTGCACGTTTAACGCTTGAGCATGTGGGTGCGTGGCGTTGTACTTGCGCTTGCGCTCAAACTGTGGCGCTAGCGACGTCTGGACGCTACGCTGAGAGACATTGCTGGATGGGGCCGAGGACAGCGGAGGTGAGGGTGTGGGTGCAGGCCAGGAGACGGTAGTGCCTGTGTCCTGAGAGGGGGGTTGGATCTCAGTGGCAGGTTGGGGCACAGGGGGAGAGGCAGTGGTGCAAACCGGAGGCGGTGAACGGGCATCGTCCCACCTTGTGGGGTGCTTGGCCATCATATGCCTGCGCATGCTGTTGGTGGTGCCTCCCCAGCTGATCTTGGCGCGACAAAGGTTGCACACCACTGTTCGTCGGTCGTCAGGCGTCTCTGTGAAAAACTGCCACACCGTAGAGCACCTTGACCTGTGCAGGGTGGCATGGCGCGAGGGGGAGCTTTGGGAAACAGTTGGTGGATTATTCGGTCTGGCCCTGCCTCTACCCCTGGCCACCACACTTGCTCGGCCTGTGCCCACACCCTGACTTGGGCCTCCGCGTCCTCGCCCGCGTCCACGTCCTATAGGCCTACCCCTACCCCTCAGCATGGTGTATTACCAGTGATTTGATTTCCCAGGCAGGAAATAAATTGGCGCAAGCCTGCTGTTAAACGTAGCTGGCTGCGTATGATTTGTTTACTATCTCCACCCACCACACACGTACACAGAACGCTGAAGACTGACAGAGGCAGGGCACATAGAATTTTTCCCTTTTTTAAAAAGAAAAGGCCCACTGACTATATTCAATCAGATAAGAAATCTGTTCCACAGAAATGCAGTTATATGAAGTGCAGCAGAGCGGAGACTTTTCACAGGCAGCAAATAAATTGGCGCAAGCCTGCAGGACAAATAGAATGTTTTCCTTTTTGGGAAACGGAGGGCCCACTGACTATATTCAATCAGATAAGATATGTGTTGCACAGAAATGCAGTTATATGAAGTGCAGCACAGCGGTTACTTTTCACAGGCAGCAAATAAATTGGCGCAAGCCTGCAGGACAAATAGAATGTTTCCCTTTTTGGGAAACGGAGGGCCCACTGACTATATTCAATCAGATAAGATATGTGTTGCACAGAAATGCAGTTATATGAAGTGCAGCAGAGCGGTTACTTTTCACAGGCAGCAAATAAATTGGCGCAAGCCTGCAGGACAAATAGAATGTTTCCCTTTTTGGGAAACGGAGGGCCCACTGACTATATTCAATCAGATAAGATATGTGTTGCACGGAAATGCAGTTATATGAAGTGCAGCAGAGCGGTTACTTTTCACAGGCAGCAAATAAATTGGCGCAAGCCTGCAGGACAAATAGAATGTTTCCCTTTTTGGGAAACGGAGGGCCCACTGACTATATTCAATCAGATAAGATATGTGTTTCACAGAAATGCAGTTATATGAAGTGCAGCAGAGCAGTTACTTTTCACAGGCAGCAAATAAATTGGCGCAAGCCTGCAGGACAAATAGAATGTTTCCCTTTTTGGGAAACGGAGGGCCCACTGACTATATTCAATCAGATAAGATATGTGTTGCACAGAAATGCAGTTATATGAAGTGCAGCAGAGCGGAGACTTTTCACAGGCAGCAAATAAATTGGCGCAAGCCTGCAGGACAAATAGAATGTTTCCCTTTTTGGGAAACGGAGGGCCCACTGACTATATTCAATCAGATAAGATATGTGTTGCACAGAAATGCAGTTATATGAAGTGCAGCAGAGCGGAGACTTTTCACAGGCAGCAAATAAATTGGCGCAAGCCTGCAGGACAAATAGAATGTTTCCCTTTTTGGGAAACGGAGGGCCCACTGACTATATTCAATCAGATAAGATATGTGTTGCACAGAAATGCAGTTATATGAAGTGCAGCAGAGCGGAGACTTTTCACAGGCAGCAAATAAATTGGCGCAAGCCTGCAGGACAAATAGAATGTTTCCCTTTTTGGGAAACGGAGGGCCCACTGACTATATTCAATCAGATAAGATATGTGTTGCACAGAAATGCAGTTATATGAAGTGCAGCAGAGCGGAGACTTTTCACAGGCAGCAAATAAATTGGCGCAAGCCTGCAGGACAAATAGAATGTTTCCCTTTTTGGGAAACGGAGGGCCCACTGACTATATTCAATCAGATAAGATATGTGTTGCACAGAAATGCAGTTATATGAAGTGCAGCACAGCGGTTACTTTTCACAGGCAGCAAATAAATTGGCGCAAGCCTGCAGGACAAATAGAATGTTTCCCTTTTTGGGAAACGGAGGGCCCACTGACTATATTCAATCAGATAAGATATGTGTTGCACAGAAATGCAGTTATATGAAGTGCAGCAGAGCGGTTACTTTTCACAGGCAGCAAATAAATTGGCGCAAGCCTGCAGGACAAATAGAATGTTTCCCTTTTTGGGAAACGGAGGGCCCACTGACTATATTCAATCAGATAAGATATGTGTTGCACAGAAATGCAGTTATATGAAGTGCAGCAGAGCGGTTACTTTTCACAGGCAGCAAATAAATTGGCGCAAGCCTGCAGGACAAATAGAATGTTTCCCTTTTTGGGAAACGGAGGGCCCACTGACTATATTCAATCAGATAAGATATGTGTTTCACAGAAATGCAGTTATATGAAGTGCAGCAGAGCGGAGACTTTTCACAGGCAGCAAATAAATTGGCGCAAGCCTGCAGGACAAATAGAATGTTTCCCTTTTTGGGAAACGGAGGGCCCACTGACTATATTCAATCAGATAAGATATGTGTTGCACAGAAATGCAGTTATATGAAGTGCAGCAGAGCGGAGACTTTTCACAGGCAGCAAATAAATTGGCGCAAGCCTGCAGGACAAATAGAATGTTTCCCTTTTTGGGAAACGGAGGGCCCACTGACTATATTCAATCAGATAAGATATGTGTTGCACAGAAATGCAGTTATATGAAGTGCAGCAGAGCGGAGACTTTTCACAGGCAGCAAATAAATTGGCGCAAGCCTGCAGGACAAATAGAATGTTTCCCTTTTTGGGAAACGGAGGGCCCACTGACTTTATTCAATCAGATAAGATATGTGTTGCACAGAAATGCAGTTATATGAAGTGCAGCAGAGCAGTTACTTTTCACAGGCAGCAAATAAATTGGCGCAAGCCTGCAGGACAAATAGAATGTTTCCCTTTTTGGGAAACGGAGGGCCCACTGACTATATTCAATCAGATAAGATATGTGTTGCACAGAAATGCAGTTATATGAAGTGCAGCAGAGCGGAGACTTTTCACAGGCAGCAAATAAATTGGCGCAAGCCTGCAGGACAAATAGAATGTTTCCCTTTTTGGGAAACGGAGGGCCCACTGACTATATTCAATCAGATAAGATATGTGTTGCACAGAAATGCAGTTATGTGAAGTGCAGCACAGCGGTTACTTTTCCCAGGCAGGAAATAAATTGGCGCAAGACTGCAGGACAAATACAATTTTTCCCTTTTTTGGAAACGGAGGGCCCACTGACTATATTCAATCAATAATATATGTCTTCTGGCCCTGCCTACACAATTCTCTCCCTGTAGTATTACTGCAAGGCGCAATGCTCTGCAGACAGCCGATTTTGAAAAGAAAAAAATATGCAACACTGCTAACAGCAGCCTGCACAGTACTGCACACGGATAGATGTGGCCCTAAGAAGGACCATTGGGGTTCTTGAAGCCTACACTCACTCCTAACACTCTCCCTACCTAAGCACCACTTCTGTCCCTGTAGTATTACTGCAAGGCGCAATGCTCTGCAGACTGCCGATTTTGAAAAAAAAAACATTTGTGCAACACTGCTAACAGCACCCTCCACAGTACTGCACACGGATAGATGTGGTCCTGAGAAGGACCGTTGGGGTTCTTGAAGCCTACACTCACTACTAACACTCTCCCTACAGCAGCTCCGGCACCAGCATCACTGTCCCTCAGCTAACTCACAAGGCATCTGAGGCGAGCCGCGGGAGGGGCCGACTTTTATACTCGGGTGACATCTGATCGCCCCAGCCACTCACAGCAGGGGGGTGGTATAGGGCTTGAACGTTACAGGGGGAAGTTGTAATGCCTTCCCTGTCTTTCAATTGGCCAGAAAAGCGCGCTAACGTCTCAGAGAGTAAACTGAAAGTAACCGGAACACCGCGTGGTGCTCGTTAAGAGTAACGAGCATCCCGAACACCCTAATATTCGCACGAATATCAAGCTCGGACGAGTACGTTCGCTCATCTCTAGTGCTAAACAATAAAGACAACTGCAACAACGAAAACACTGTCCCTAATGAATTTTACTCAGGGAAGTGACCAGCATACATGCAGGTAGCCCGCCCTGACAAGGACGAACCTGACCATGTACCCTGGCCACTGGTATACCCTACGTCAGATAGGGAAGAACACAGTCTCCCACCAAGAAATTAGTCCCCTCAAAACGATTATTATCCACTGCTCACTTGAAATTTTGAACCGTCCTATGAAGATTCTTTTGAATACTTTCTCACACCGCCTCGATGTTAGAGGAGAACGCATTCTCCTCTGGCATTTATGAAACATATTTAGAAAAGGGACTAAAACACAGTTGAAATCCAGAATTACAAAGAAATACGACATCCCCGTAGATTCCAACAATTTATTGTTCAGTGCAAACTCAGTTAATGGCAAAACCCTCACCAATCCTGCTAATCCTCTGAGACATAACACTGTAAGTATTTTTCTAGACTCTGGTTACATCTGTCCGTCTGTCTATTAGTCTCTGGATGATATGCCAAGGAAAAAAATAGCTGAATTCCCAACAAAGAGTAAACAAAACATCAGGATCTAGAAATAAACTGCACCCCACGATCGGAGACGATATTCACTGGTAACCCCTGTAATCTCACAATATGAGCAATGAACAATCTGGACAAGGTTTTAGCATTAGGAAGACTGGGAAGAGCCATAAAATGACACCTTTTGCTAAAACAATCAACCACAACCCAGATGACAATGTACCCTCAGAAGGTGGCAAATCTGTAATAAAGTCCATAGACAAATGAGTCCAAGGTTTCACAGATATTGGCAAAGGCATCAAACCACCAGCAGAGGGATTACAAGGCAATTTTGTTCTGGCACAAACCTCACAAGAAGAGACAAAACTGAATACATCTCGTCATAATGACGGCCACCAAAGAATTCTTCTGGGTAATTTTTGGTTATTATTGATCTCAAGGTTGACCAGCCAACATGGAACTATGTACTTCAGACAGCAACCGTAATCTCAAATGAACGGGGACAAAAAGCTTTACCGTGGGACGGCTTGACGCGGCTAAATCCTGCACTTTACAGACCTGCTCCTCCAAATCCAGTGAAACTGACACCATAACCCTTTCAGAAATAATGGGCATAGGAGGTTTGTGCGATACTACCAGGACAAAATGAACGATATGTAACTACAAAGCCGAACTGCGAGAAAAATAGTGACCACCACACTTGTTTCGGATTAAGTATTTTAGCTGACTCTAAGTAGATTAGGTTTGTGTGGTGCGAAAAATATCACCTTATGTCGAGCAGCTTTAAGGAAATGACGGCACTCCTCAAAAGCCCACTTGCCAATCGCCAATCGCTCTCTGTCACCGATATTATATTTTTGCCCACTAGTAGTAAATGTACGTGAAAAAAAAAGCACACGGACAAAGATTTTGCAACATAACAGCTCCTTGAGAAAGTACCACTCTAACCCGAACCTCTGAGGTGCCAACTTCAACCATGAAAGGTCTGGATAAGTCTTGTTGCATTAGAATCAGAGCCGTCTGGAATAAGCAATCCCCTATCCTGTGAGGTGGTAATTTATATGGCCCCCAGAAGCAGCGCAACATGGGCATATCCCATTATAGTCAATGGGTATGTTTAGCGCTATTCAGTTCTATCCAGAGACAGAGCCATTTGTTCTCAGGGATTCCCCTTTCCTGCTCCCCAAATGGAGCAGGAAAGCGGAACCCCCAATGCAGGTGTGAAACGACCCTAAGCTGCAGACTTCTGAAAGCACCATCACAGTTGATCCCTAATTAATAAAAATGAACAGTCCAAAACCAGAACTGTTTAAATGCAGGAAGGACTCGGCTTCCTCTCAACTTTACAACAACTAGGCCCTATTACCAGGTTTTGACTAAGATCTAATGGAGAAAAAGAACTCTCTCAGCTGATCTATGGTTAATGTACACTGTGTTTTTTAGAGTCCATTTGCTTTATGCGCTGCCACATACACGTACATTAAACCCATCCATAGAGTTTCATTTATCTAATAAAGAGCATACGAGTGTTCATTTGGCCCTTGTTGAGCTGGTTCATGTTGATATACCTTTTTACCTGTTGTATGGAATAGCGAAATGCACGGCACTGTTCTATTCAAAGGCGTGCAGTCACAAAATGTACTCTGTGTGTATATGTATATATAAACTAGACTAGAAACACTCTGGTGTTCCAAAGATCCCGCTACATACACTCAACAATTCATTAATTTTCTTTCACAGGTTATGAAAGTTAATATGTACTGTATTTCTATGTATATTTAAGTGTTATTTTATTTTTTGTTTCGCAGAACAGAAGATGTTGGCGAGAACATTTTAGGCGTTTTATTGGCCATTTTTGTCTCATACTTTGGATTTTTAGTTTTGCAGAAAGATGTCTTTAGAGATATTTGGGTATTCCAGTTTTGTGTTGTCATTGCCAGCTGCCAGTTTTGCCTTCTCAAGGTAAGGATATGTTTATACTGCTCAGTTGTGCTAAGCAAAAATGTTAGTTGTGCAGTGTATATTTTCTTTACAGCTTATGATATTGTAGATGGCTTTGGCAACAAATATAAAACACTCCATCCCGCCTCCTCATTTAAGGTGGTACTCACCTGCAAGTCCAGTCCTGCATCAGCAGTGCAGAGTCTGTGACTGTTGACCTCTTCTTCCCCTGCGTATGCTTGCGCAGCCTTTTACGCGACGGGGATGCCGAGGTGAGAGGTCATGGGTTACAGACTCAGCAGTGGCTGCTGCTGGACCTGTAGGCTGGGTGAGTAGAATGCCTGTAGGGATGCTCTCTCATAGGGGTGTCACAATTACTATAGGGACTACTATGGGGGTCACTGTTACAACTGGGACCACTAATACTACTGCAAATATTATGAGGGTCACTATCACTACTGGGGTCACTATGGGAGTCACTGTTACTACTGGGACCACTATTACTACTTGGAATACTATGAGGACCATTATTACCACTAGGAATACTATGGGGGTCACTGTTACTACTGGGACCACTATTGCCACTGGGACTACTATGGGGGCCACTAACTACTGGGACCACTATGGGGCTCACTATTAAGGCTTGTTCAGGTGGACATAGGTGCATTTTTGTTGTGCAAATGTGCTATGTATTTGTGCAACTGAAGATCGCTTACGCCCCTGTTTTTGAGCAGCTTTAGTGTTTTTCAATATGTGCAAATACACTGTATATTTGGGAATGCAAAAAAGAACGGGCTCATTGAAATGGTGCACAAATACACAATGAGTACGCAGGTTTCCTGTGTATTTGCGGTAACTCACACACTTCAATAGCCTACTGTGGTGTGTACTTACTATACAGTCTTACAATTACAATCGACCCTTTGAAAGCTGCCATAAGGTGACAGCCCCAGTTTTAGATACTGGGAACAGTCAAGACCCCAGCAGTCAGAACCATTGATCAGCAAGTGGGGGAAAAGGAAAAGTATTCTATGGAGGGGTGAATGTGGCGCAACCTTCAAACATTATATAAGTTATTGAGATTAGGTATTTTGCGAAAACAATCTCAGTTTATTATTAAAACCAGCTTGTATATACGTATGGGAATCTTCAATACCTAATGAACTCTGTGTTAGATACATGGTTAGCATCTTTAGATGTTTAACCCCAGCGAGCACTGAGGAAGAGGGTCCCATACCACAAAACATGTATACAAGCTGGTTTTAATAACACACTGAGATCTCTGGCAAAATACCTAACCTCAAGAATTTTATATCACGTTTGAAGTTTACGCCACATTTACACCTCCACAAAATAGCTTTTTTCCTCCCACTTGTAGTTCCACATGCTTACCTATTGGGTTAACATCATTTAGGCCTCATGTCCACGGGGAAAATCGGGCCCGCTACGGATTCTACATGTAGAATCTGCAGCGGGTCCCTCCTGCCCCGCGGACATGAGCGCTGAAAATACAAATAAATGAGAATAAACTTACCTCCGATCCGCTCCGTTTCTTCTCTTCGCGGCGGCGTCATCTTCTCTCGTCGCGGCCGGATCTTCATTCTTCGGCTCGGCGGATGTGCACGATGACGTCGGTGACGTGCCCCGCGCATGCGCCGGGCCGAAGCAAAATGATCCGGCCGCGGCTGAGAGAGGATGGCGCGGCGCCGAAGAGAAGAACCGGAGCGGGTAAGTAAAATGTGATTTTTGTGTCCCGCGGATCCGGACGGCTTCCATAGGCTTCAATAGAAGCCCGCGGGAGACCCGCATGAAAATGGAGCATGGTCCGGATTTTTTCATGCTCCATTTTTTTTAAAATCCCTTTTATTGACGATCCGCGGGTATTTATCTACCCGCGGGTGGTCAATGCATCCCTATGGGGTGCGGATCCGCGCGCGGGAGAAGAGTTAAAATCCGCTGCGGATTTTAATTCTTCTTTTCCCCGTGGACATGAGCCCTTAGGGTGGGTTGCACCTTCCATAAACAAGAAGGCTTCTCTATCTCAGCAGTTAGGCTCACTATTTCCACTCTAAAGCCTCCCTCACACAGGTGTTTGCAGTAACACAGTGTTTTTTAACGCTGTGTTTACTGCTGTTTTAGCCCGGTTGTAGCAGCACTGTCATGCGTTATGAAAAAAATCCATACTCACGTAGCAGGTGCCGTCAGGGTCCCTGCTGGTATTCTCCGTAGTTGTGGGCCAGCTGCTGGGCACTTATCAAGCCCACCGAGAATCTTTTGCTAGTTACGGAGTTTGAAGACCCCACCTCCAGCCAGAGATTGCTCTTATTGGCTAAGTCGGCTGAGTGACAGCTGCTCAGCCAATCACAGCCAGTGCTGGATGCACCAATCACAGCCATTCAATAGCAGTGATTGGTGCATCCAGTGTTGGCTGTGATTGGCTGAGCCGGCTGTCACTCAGCCAATCAGAGCAATCTCGCTGGAAGCTGGGGATTTCAATCCCCGTCACTAGCAATAGATGCTTTGCTGGCTTGACAAGTGCCCAGCAGCCGGCCCAGAACTACGGAGAACACCGGCAGGGACCCCGACGGCACCTGCTAGGTGAGTATGGATTTTTTTCCTCAGGTAGTGTAGCTAGGGCGTTTAGTGCTGCCCAAAACACAGTACCAAGTCGTGCTGCGCTTTCGGCAGTGCTGAAACCGCTGCCCATTTATTTTAATAGGCATCGCAGAGCTGAAAACAGGCAAGGATAGAATATGCATTGCTATCAAAGTGCAGCGTTAAAGACACTGCGTTATGACGCTGGCGTGAAATGAATGGGAGCTTTGTACAGCGTTTACGCTGCGCTGAAAAAGCAGCGATAAACGCTCTACAAAAACGTCTGTGTGAGGAGGCCTTATCCCGTATCCTCTCCACCAGGGTTGCTCGACCTTTTTTCTTCCAATACTCTCAGAACTACTGATCAGAGATTGCCATCACTGTATGAGAGGGGGAAAATGTGATGCTGTGAAACTGCTGACAGTGCTCGCCACCTATATATGTAATGTTGTTGTTAGTGGCAGCATCGCTGTAAAATAAAATTAAATACGCTACAAAAACGCATGTATATACATATATTTGCTGCGCATTTATTAACTACGCAATTTATGAAAGAAATTACATGAAGTAGGAGGTCTGGTACTTTCTATTGCACAGCCCAATATTTCTGTACATCAATGTGCCCAAGAATGTGGAGATGGAAAGATGAATCTCTTTCATGGCCTGGACTTTTGGACCCAAGGTCAGCAGACTATGAGGATAGGTGCCTAAAAGACCGTTTGTGGGAAGAAGTAGCGAGCAGAGTTTTCAAGGAGCAGTGGGAGAATAGCACACCGACTCAAAATAAAAGTTTGTGAGTATTTTGTATTTTATGTTTTGCACATATAATAAGCAGAAAGAGCACTGTACATTCCTTTATCATCTTCACCAAACGTGCTCCTTGTTTGCATCGTTTACAGTATAGCATTGTCCAGTGCATGCTTCCTTTTTTAAGGAAGGGGGGGGAGGGGGGCATGTGATGACTGGCATTTTTTTTCAAATGTATGATTATTTTTTCAAACAATTAGCACATGTTTTGTGAGAATACTAAAGCAGTTTTCTGCTTATTAAATGTGTGTATTTAATTTATGTTTTACAGAGGACAGCATTAAAGAAAAAAAGGTAGTGCAATGCCGGAGAGTAGTTTAGAAGGGGATGTGGTGCCCAACAAAAGAGCGGTTCAGGCGGGAGAACAAAAAAAAAATATTTATCTGAAGAGACTGATGTTTCTTTGTAAGTGTGTGGAGGGGCATTGTAAGTAACCTTTTACATTTATTTCAAATAATACTTCCCTCTTGCTTTTTAAACGATTTTGCTTTCTTTCCAGTTTTTAAAGAGAAAAACATTTTTTTAATGGCTTCATATTAGACATATGTTTATTTAAGTGCTATTTTTTAAAATTTTTCGAATGTTATGTAGATATTTCTATTCCACCACTACACTATATATATATATATATATATATATATATATATATATATATATATATATATATATATATATATATATGTATGTGTGTGTATATATATATATATATATATATATATATATATATCTCAAACTACTAACGACCACTGGACCGTGAGTATGTATGTTTATGTGTGGGTGCTTCTCGTGCTCCGCCCCTGGTGACGTCATTGTTCTGTCCCCTGGTGGCATCATCACAGGTCCTACAACATATCTAAAATAAGAGCTTGACCAACAGAAGAACTGCAAAGTTGGGACTCTTGGAAGGGGAGGACGAAAATCACTAAATGAGAATACAAGCCATTCTTATCTCATACACAACTCAGCGGTCATGATAGAAGACACCGACTTACTGCCATCACAGAGATCTGGTGGGTCGAAGGACCTGCGGTGATGTCACTGTTGGGGGAGTAGCCATTGCGCAGTTTAGTAAAAAGTACTGTATACTGAATAAGCCGACAGCAGCCACGAGGACCTGTGATGATGTCACTGACATGTGATCACCTGTGTGGGTGGAGCCAGGAATCACATGACATGGGGCTGATCACTATATCCAGGAGTCTGCTGTGCTGGTTGTCATCACTTCTGGATGAGCTGAAGGGATCAGGATGTAGCGTATGTGATTGTGTGTGTGTGTGTGTAATGTCTGGGCATCAGGATGGATGTAGTAGAGCTGTGTTTATAATGTGTGGGAATCAGGATGGATGTAGTACAGCTGTGTGTGTGATGTCTGGCAATCAGGATGGATTTAGGATGTAGCAGAGCTGTGTCGTGCATTGCGCCACAAGAAACACTGGTACTATAATTTCCTAATAATTACTAGTGTGTGTGTATGTATATATATATATGTGTATATATATAAAATGACCTATGAACTATTCTTATCTTGCTTAGTTATTCCTTTCTGTCTGGGTACTTTGGGACTCTTTTTCAACAGATAGTCATGTGATCTCATATTAATTTTAACCATGAGATCTATATTAGCAACTCTTTTTCTCTCATCAGCGCTATGTTACAGTTGGGCGTGGCCCTCACACATAAACCTGCACCATGCTGTGCTCAAAATGTCTTCTATGTCAGAGGGCCCAGTTGAGTTTTTTACTGCTGTTTTTTCACCAAAAATGTGCCCTGTCTTCAGATCGCTATCAGTACTGTGATATTCATATAGTTTTTAATGGTTCTAATTGCCATTTCAGAACAAGTGATAACTTGGATAACTGAGGATGAAGAGTCACAGGACTTGCCACCTGTCGTGGAAACAAAATCTCCAGGCAGTACTTCTGCAAGGGAGGCTGGTTCTGAACATCAAGGGGATTAGCAAGGTGCTACAGTGGCAGAAATGAGACCACAGGAAACCAGACCCAGCTCATCAGTCTCCTCACATCGTGCTCCAAAATAAATGACTTGCAGTGCAGGTGTAGATCAAAATATACTTTATTACTTGAATGTCTGTCCTAGAAAAGTTGTGGCCAACAATTTATGGTGACTTGAGGACATATCCGTTTGGCCGATGCAATCTGTCATATGCACCCTATCTGAGGCATGCTCATCCGCCAATATCCCGGACGAAGGTTTTGAAGGCTTAGACCACTGGTCTGTAAACTGTCGTAAGCGACCAACCAGTCTATTTGAAGCCCTTCCTCCACCGCCCACACAACACTCAGCCATGGCCAGCACAGATATCTGGGCTTTGAAAGTGGGCAGTCCACCCCATATTGTGAGCGTTACTATGGCCAATATCCTAGGCATGAAATGCCACCTGCACAACAACACAGGTCACAAAACTGACCACTGTCCACAGAGCCCGAAGCACAGCCATGCCACAGTGGGCTGACCATTCGACATCCTACCATCGAGCAATCTATGGGAGAATCGCCACCCCGTTGCTATATGGATTTGTAAAGTTTTGTGTTATATATAAACATTTTAGTCAAATTGATTTATGTGTTTATGATGTTCTTGTTATTTTTTGTTACAGTAAACATTTTTGCAAGCAATAGTTCTCTCTTTTTTCCAAGGAATGTTGTTTATGTGATAATTGTTCAAGGCTGGATTACTTCATTGATGCTTGAATGACTGTTGTAACTACTACGCCTGACATTCATTCAAAGGTGTACAATGTAAACTTTCAGTTTTGTTGTTTTAACATGAGCAAAAGTTGTGTTGTGCATGGAGAAGGAGACGGCCAAAAAATTGTTACCCCCACTCCTTAAGTGGCAGTCATTTATAGGTCTATGACTACCTATTTACACCATCTATGTGCCTTGATTCATATGTATTTCATTTTTAAAAAAACAACCCACACACACGTTTAAAACTATTTTATTAAACTAAAACAGCCTTTAACCCCTTCCCGCTCCAGGACGTACCGGTACGTCCTGGGAGCCTGGTACTTCGCGCAACAGGACGTACCGGTACGTCCTGGGGATAGCGCGGGATCACATAAGATCCCGCGCTATCCCGCAGTGGGAGCCGGCTGTCAGTCACAGCCGGCGTCCCGCTGCAACAGCGGGGGGGCATCGGAGATGCGCCCCCCGCTGTTAACCCCTTCCCTGCCGCGATCTAAGTAGATCACGGCGGGGAAAGAGTTCACAGAGGGATCGCGCTCCCTCTGTGTCTCCGGCCGGCTCTCGCGATGTCATTGGCCAGACACCGGCGTCCTGTATTGCCTGTGCCTATAATCGCTGTACAAGCGATAAGGCATGGCAGAGCAGTAGCTCTGCCATGCCTTATGACAGCGATCATAGGCATAGTGCTGCAAGTCCCTCAGAGGGACTCAAATAGTGAAAAAAAAGAGAAGAAAAGTGTAAAAAAAAGAAAAATGTAAAAAAAAAATGTAAAAAAAACCCTTTTTTATGCTTTTTCTAATATTAGCATAAAAAAAGGGAAACCAGTTAAAAAAAAAACCATAACACGGTTTAGAGAGATCAGATTATTGGCCTCCGCAAAAAGAGTTCATTTGCCTATGCACGCAGAAAGTAGACTGCAGGAAGGTCCCTGCAGCCTATAATGGGATAGTTGCAAGTTGAGCCTCTTTTAACCCACGTTGTTGGCCCAGCAAAAATTGTGCAACCACACAAACACGAATTACCGTGCTCACATTTTCAGGAGCATGCTGAAAATGTTCCACTTGCAAGTTGCACTTGCTGGTGAAAATTCCAAAAGCATAGTCGATGAAAAACAAAAACAACTTACGCAGGGTAACCGGAAGCCTTATCTCTGCGGAAATAGATGCCAGTGTCAGTATAGGAAAGGCTAGGATGAGCATCCTCAAATAAGGTGACCGTCAGGCAACAAAATGCCGTAAATGCGCAAGTCACCATAAAGGCTATTAAAATGTTCCTTTTGGCCACGCTTCGACAACATAGGGTAAACTCAAAGAGGCCACTTCTTCCTTCTCAGTTCATCCTCTTAGGTCTAGCGTCACTCTCCGATGTGGCTAGATAGTAGCCATGCCGACAAAACTACCTCATCATCAGAAGCCATGACAAAGAAATCTAGACAGCAATGCAAAATGCACCACAAACACCATAAAATGGAGGCTGGCCGATCATGTGACCTACAAATTGGCAGTTTTTGACATGCTAGCCCCAGCTAGTTTAGGACTGATGACCATGCCTCTTATTTGAAGTTGCTCAGATTGCTCAATTATATAATCGTACTGTAGAGTCGTGATGAAACGGATTTGCAGAAAATTTGCTCAGTTAGTTTTATGCTGCACTCTGGGGGCGCATGTCTAATGTCCATACAGGGAAGCCCCAGTTATGAAACGGAAGGTGTCTCTAGTAAGACGGCAAATCGGTGTATATACTGCAAATAATATTATACTATACATTACACTGTGTATCATATCTGATTGTAACCCTTAGTTTCTGATATTTGCCACAAACATTTAGAAAATATCTATCAGTAGCTTTAAACTTTGGGTTTGTGGCCAGAAAATCGATTTATTATTTATGCAATAGAACCTGTGAATCTTCCTTATTCACGCAGGTGATTTTTTTCCTCCATTCATTATGCAGCTATCACCCTCATATATATAAATGAGCTAGTGTTACCTTGGTTTCTATCTGAAACTTTCTTCTCAGATGGTCATGTGAACTGAGTTTTGACCAGCTCAGATCTACTTGAGTGTTTCTCATCAATCAATTTCATCTGTTGCATGAATCTTACCACAGATACTGCCTAGAGGAGGACACAGACTCTCCTATCACAGATGATGATCACACAGCTCCTGTCACACTGTTATAATAGAGGAGATCACAACTCATTCTTCTGACTACATACGTGTGGTCTGTAGCTTATTTAGGTGAATAGAGAATGTAATAATAGTATTCCCTTCAGCAGGCGGAAATGGTATAGTCCCCTAGCTAATGCTCTGCTGATACATCATGGGATTGATTGAAGATGAAATTAAAACATTCTCACTCTCAGGACTGTGATTTATATGTATCAGACAGGAGGCTGCACATCATGGTAGTGACTGAAAATACATAGTGAAGACCTCCAGCGCACGATAGGCAGGGATGGAAAAATGTGTTTTCGCTGGAGTGGCCATTCAACATATATTCTTTCATGTAACTAGAAGCTCTTGGGCTCCAATGCAAAATGTTTAAAAGGGCCCCCTACCTTCCATGTGCTATCTATACTACTGTTGTCGTCTTATGTGATGGAGGGGCCTTTGGGCCCTCTAAGGCTGCAGGGCCTGGTTGTAACAGCTACCTGTAAGGACTGGCGGTTCGCAGGTCCGTCGTGCCAGCACCGCCGGTCCTGTCACACGTGCGGCTGCTGTGCGACGCAGGGGGGCCCCTGTCCTCGTCACCTCCCCTGGCCACCGAGCTCCGCCTCGCCGCCGGGTTGCTAGGGACGCGGTGGGTGTTGCCCCGCGTCGCGTCCTAGGTATCATGGCAACCAGACATGTGTCTCCTCTCCTGCCTCCTGCAGGGCTGGGGGCGGATTCCCCAGTGCTGTTGGGTGCTCTCAGCTGCCGTCAGGCTCCCCGGCCCAATCAGCTGCTGGGGCGGGAGCTCTGACAGCATTTAAACCTGCTGGTGTCTGCAAACCAGTGCCAGTGTTAGTTTGGATTTCCTGCTACACCAGCGTACTGCGTATTCCTGACTCCTGACTCCTGAGTCCTGATACTGACACTGACTCTCTGCCTTTTGACCTGACGTTGCCTTTGCCTGACCCTCTTGTACCGCGTACCCTCTCGTTGCTGACCCGGATTGTCTGACTCTCCTTGCTGTTGTTTGTTCCAGTGTCTGTCTGTTTGTTAGTCCCAGTGTTCCCCTTCCTTAGTGAGTGTAGGGACCGTCGCCCAGTTGTCGCCCTGGGGCTTAGCCCAGGGGGGCAAGTAGGCAGGGACAGGGGTTGCGGGTATTTTCAGGGACTTCCAGTTTCCCGGACCCTGAGTCCTGACACTACCCAGCGCCATCTAAGGCTATGCCCCTGCATGTATCGACATAAAAGACAATACAGACCCAGATGACAGCTGCTCCCCAATGCACGTTTGACACTTTTTAAGGGACATATGAGTTTCTGTGCCATTTTTTAAATGTATTTTATGGCTTTTCATAATGAAGTATGTATATTTTTACCTTTCTATTAGAGTGTATTTATTTATACATAGATATTAGAGAGGAGTCCAGCCCTGCCAAAAATAGTGGATTTGAACAGCTAAACACTAATGTTAATGAAGGCCTTGAGGTTGAAGTGTGATATCCTCTTGCAGCATATGCCAAAATAATGTCCTGATCTATTTACTGCAGTGCCCATAGTGCAACAGGCACAAAAGGGTGTGCTTTTGGCATATATTTTGATAAAATACTTCAGGATCCTGTAGCCCCAATTATATTGAAAAGTACAGTTCAATATAAATGTATACACATGCAAAAGCACTTTGTTCACTGTTCAAATGCGTATCGCTGAAGCATGTGCAATTGCACATACATGCGTATTTGCACAGTGAACAAAGATTTGCGCACGTGTCTGTGCATACATCTGTATTTTTTTTTTGTGCCTACAAGGCATGTTCACGTGCGTGTGACACCCCCGCCCTGACTTAAAAGGCTATTTAGCTTAATGAGGTCTAGATGTGTTCTCTTTTTCACTGAATTGCGCAGCATATTGTGCATTTGTGCACACATTTATGCACCTCCCATAGACTTCTATGGAGGACTCGATGCGCAAATAGAGCAGGTCCTATATTTTTGAGTGCATTTATGAGAAATGTGCGTACAAAAAAGGGAAATGAGGATGAACCTATTGATATCAAAGTATTCTATTCTCTGCATATTGTGTACACCAAAAGCTCCATATGATGCCACCCTAACACTTGTGAGCGATCAATCATTGCCAGGTTGAAGTTGCAAGTCTGACAATTAACAGTAAATCATAAGTGTTAAAGGGGTTGTCCCGCGGCGAAATGCAATTTTTTTTTTTCAACCTACCCCCGCATTCTGCCCCGTTAAAATCAATACCGTTTGTAATTAAAAAAAAACAAACCGCTTACCTCCTTCCCAGTTCGCGCAGCATCTTCTTTTCTTCTTTTAAAGATAGCCGCCGGTGCTTTCCCAATGATGCACCGCGGTTTTCTCCCATGGTGCACCACGGGTCTTCTCCCATGGTGCACCATGGGCTCTGTGTGGTCCATTGCCGATTTCAGCCTCCTGATTGGCTGGAATCGGCACGCGTGACGGGGCGGAGCTATGCGATGACGCGTAGAAAGGGGCGGAGCCAGAACGCCGCTCGTGCCCGGACCGACCAGAAGGGAGAAGACCCTTCTGCGCAAGCGCGTCTAATCGGGCGATTAGACGCTGAAATTAGACGGAGCCATGGAGACGGGGACGCCAGCGCAGGGAAGGTAAGTGAATAACTTCTGTATGGCTCATATTTAATGCACGATGTATATTACAAAGTGCATTAATATTGCCATACAGAAGTGCTTAACCCCACTTGCTTTCGCGAGACAACCCCTTTAAGGCCCTTTTCATTGGAATAATACAAACTGCTCGTTAGATTGAGGGGTTAGCATGATAATTGTTAGGTTTTGAACGCTTGCAGTAAAAAATAATCAGTGATAAAGTGCTGATTGTATCTTTCATGCAAACCTAAAAATGGTCTGGTGCTGCATCATTCTGTCTAAATAGTTTAGTCATTCATCTATAAACGATTGTCTCTGAGACAGGGGTTGGGCATCTGCGTCTGATAGGTAATTCTATGTTCTTTCTGCCTGCTGAGGGGACAGTTTAATTATCACTACCTTATATATTCTTCTAAATAAGCTACAGACCATAAGTGTTACAGGAACTGCGTGATCAAGTAAAATAGGGGGTCAGCAGCACTCACCAAAACCAAATATGGGGAGGCTTTTTATGCTTTACTGCACGCCACAGAAGTAGATTGGATCCAGATCCAAAGTGACATGAATTGAAGACACAAAATGGCAGCAGAATGGTGTGCAGCTTCATGCATCCATGAGGATAAGAGATGAGCGAACGAGCTCGTTTAGAGCAATTACTCGATCGAGCATCGCTTTTTTTCGAGTAACTGCCTAATCGGGCGAAAATATTTGGGGGGCGCCGGGGGTAAGCAGGGGGTTGCGGGAAGGAGTGGGGGGGGGGGGGGGAGAGAGAGCTCCCCCTTTTTCCCCCCTGCTACCCCCCACTCCACCCCGCCCCCAGCGCCCCCCGAATCTTTTCGCCCAAGTAGGCAGTTACTCGAAAAAAGCGATGCTCGATCAAGTAATTGTCCTAAACGAGCACGTTCGCTCATCTTTAATGAGGATGCGTCTTTATTCCTTCATGATCACAGGAACTGTGTGATCATCATCAGTAACTGTGACAGGAGTGTTTGTGTCTCCCTCCAAGCAATTTCTGCGGTAGGGTCCAGGTAATAACATGAAACATGAGAATCTGACTAGTTTTGAGAACACATAAACCTAAGTAAATCTGAGTTGGTCAGAAATAAGATCACATGACAAGAAGGATTCCAGGAGTTTCAGATAGAAAGAAATGACTAACCAAGTTAATACTAGCTGACTTATATGTACTGGGGGTAGGGAGAGGGTGGTGATTACAACATAATGAATGAAAAAACAAATCACCGGAGTGGCCCACAAAAATTAAATTGTAATATCTCTTTATGTGTTTTTATTAACCCTGTGCTTTATTTTATACCTAAATATGGATAATAATCCAGTTATGGTGATGGAATATTTTTCTTTCTCCTCTGTCTTTAGAGTGTGCAGCCGGATCCAGCATCACCAGTCCATGTAAGTTAGAGATTGCATCTTCACTAAATACACCTGCATGTTATCGTGTTAGAAAAAAGTAAATGTGATTTGCATTAATTAATTAAGATTACAAGATTCCTCTCATATGTACATGTACAGTATGTCAATTTGAGAAAACATGGCTACTATAAGTCATATGTAGGAAAACACTACCAATGAAAGTTTATTGTGTTAGAATAGTTTGTCAGGGCGCTGCTGGCGCTAACAGGACTGATCACAGGTGCAGGTCCGGGCTAGCACCATGACATCGGCATCAGACAACGTGATGCACCTTTTGGTGCATGTGCAGTTTCATTCTGCATCTGTCACTGAGGGAGAAACATCTCTGCTGAGTTGCTGTTTTGATAGCTGAGAAGTCAATTAGTCCAGTCAGTCTATCGGGACTCTCTTGTAGAGTACTTAAACCAGCTCCTCCAAGGAGAGGATGCTGGTTATATTTTTGTATACTAGTCAGCATTCAGTGTTCATGTGTGCTCTGTGTTATTTTGTGCTCAGCTCTCAGTATTCATGGTTGCCTTTGTTTCTTCCAAGGCTGCATTCACATGGGCATTAGCACATTGGCCCAAGATTCTTGGGTACACCTCGCATCACACAGCACATGTGTGGGACATTGCACATTACATATGCTATTCTCAAGTGAGATTCAAACAAAAATAGTATGTGAAAAGAAAATCACAGAAAGCAGCCAAATACTCACTGGTATACTGATGCAAGAGGGCAGGTATGGACAGCACTTATCCCCCAACATGCATCAGCCAGAATGCTAAATGGAGAAGCGAGTAACAAATGTGAAGACACTAATGAAACAGCCACTCACTAATCCTCCTTTTATCGCTGCTTAGTGTTTATTCCTACACAAAAGAGTAGATACAGGGTGTCAGGCCACATGGTACAAGTAGTGCACCATGCAGTGCTACAATCTATTAATATTGCCATATATGAATCTAGCAGGTTGCCCTGCACCGCACAGGTGAACCACACACTGCATGTCACTGACACATACGAGGTATTGGTTGATATTTTGGCCAAAATATGTGAGCCCACAACCCACAAAAAGGGCCCTTGTGTATTGTCGGTCCCTAGACTAACATTAGTTAAAATCACAGAAAGAGAAATATCAGACAAAAAAGTCACAGAAAGCAGCCATATACTCACTGTTATACTGAAATAATAGGGCAGGCATATAAACCATGTAACGCCCAACATGCAGACAGCCAGAATACCAAATGGAGGAGAGCGTAACATGTGAGGATATTGATGAGCAGCCACTCACAAACCCTCCTTTTATTGAGGAGGGTGGCTGTTTGGTGTTTATTCCTGCTCAAAAAAGTGAATACAGGTTATCATACCACATAATACATATGATGCACCATGGAGGGCCTACAATAAATGAAGACCCGTGATGTGGGTTGTGGGCTCACGTATTTTGGCAAAAGTATCAGCTTACACCTTGTATTTATCAGTAAAATGCAGTCCGGCTTTGAACGCTGGAGGAGTCCCAGGGTGCCAGTGCCGATGTTGTTCACCTATGGGATTCACATATGGCATCATTAATAGGTTGTAAGCCTGCATGGTGCACTACACATACCATGTGGTCTGACACCCTGCATTTACTCTTGTGCAGTGATAAGGGCTAAGGAGCCTCCCCTCTCAGTATAAGGCTGACCCATCAGTTTTCTCACTTGTGTTACTTGCTCCTTTGTTTAGCATTCTGGCTGTCTGCATGTTGAGGGATGTTATACCTCTACCTGCCCTCTTGTATTAGTATTTAGGCGAGTATATAGCTGAAGTCTGGGATTTTTTTGGGCCTGTTTGATATTTCCCTTTCTGTGATTTTAAAAATAGGATTTGCAACTATTTTCAAACTTAGACCATTAATCCGAGTGAAAAATCGCTTATGTGAATGAACCCATTCTAATGAATGGATTATTTTTCCGTGAATTCTGCCCATCTTGGAGAAATATCAGCCATGTAAATATGGGTTTACTAAAGCCCCTAAGTGGGTTTATACAGTTACTTTAAAAAATATTCTTTTTTAAAACGTTTTGCTGAGCAAAAATATGTAGGTCAGAGTAGCAGTTAGATGTTCTGTATTGCTGTGATATCGGTACTCCTCTACAAAGGGATTCAGCATTTTATGTAAATTAGTATAGTATATATTGTATATGTAAACTGCAAACTGTTGTTCAATAGTGGATTTACAAACTAAATCGCTAAATAAATTATTTGCATATTTATTTTGTCTCATTTATTTTTTCCAAGGGCTATAATCAAATAATAACATACAGCAGACCAGTTTATTTTTGTATTATTTGTGGACTCATTCTCCTCCTGGATGCTGGAACCAAATGCGCAGAGATGCAATTGCCTACAATTTATGGATTTCATTTACTGTCTCCAAATTTGTTTCAAACAATGAGAGATATAACTATTAGTAAGTCTTTTTAATGTACAGATTGATATATGTCAAATAATTATGTGTGAGCTGTCAAATACGCTTGCTGGAGTTATCCAAACAATATTGGAACAGGCTTTATATTATGGTTCAAAAATTATTTTATTGAAAAGCAACAATTCACAATGAGGACCAAGTATACATCATATTAATAGGGTTTACATTGTTGATACAAAAATACCTTGCCTGTGTATAGCACATTAAGAATAGCCTTCACATTGTAATTCATTTGCAAAGCAAATTCCCTTACCACAAAACAAGTGGTTTAGGACAAACTTTGTAAGAAAACAGAGTAGAGAGAAAACAGGATTGTGGAAAAAAAAGAGTGCGGAGGAGAAAAAGAAGCCCTGATGGAATAGAAACTAGAATACTTAAGGCTCCTTGGCCCGGGTGCAGCAGCATCCCGTAACAAACTCTATAGTTATGCCAGTGGTGGATTGGTTAGCAGCAGAAAAGAATATATTGATTTCTAATCACTGTGAAAACTTGAGGTGCATTTATACCTTGTTAGAGTATTTGGTTTAATTTGCATATTACTCTAAGGCCTTAGTCACACGGGCGTTTTTTCCCGCGATTTGCGGATCGCATGACGCATGCGCATCCGCAAATCGCGTGACCGGGGCCGAAGAATCGCCTGAAAATACTGCTCCTAGCCGCGTTTCAATAGAAACGGACCGGAGCTGTCCAGCGCATTGAATTCAATGGAGCCGGCAATACAGCCGGCTCCATTGAAAGCAATGCGCTGCGGGCGATCGCGGGATGAATTTTCGGGAAGGGCTTAAATATATAAGCCCTTCCCTGAAATTCATCCAGAAATGTGTAAAAACAAAAAAAATATATATACTCACCTTGTCCCGACAGACGGAGTTCAGCCGCAGCCGGCGGCAGTTCTCCTGAACTGCTCAGAGTAGTATTCAGCAGCCGGGGATTTAAAATCCCCGCCTGCTGAATGAGCTGCCTCTGATTGGTCACAGCCTGACCAATCAGAGGCAGCTCCCACTCACACCTATTCATGAATTCATGAATGGGTGTGAGTGAGAGCTGCCCCTGGTTGGTCCCTGCGCTGAGCCAATCAGAGGCAGCACTCACCCATTGTTACTGTTACAGCTGTGGCAGAGGAGAATGATTTGTCTACTATATGTTCTCAATGGGGTCGGCGCTGCTGCCGCCGGCCCCATT
Organism: Eleutherodactylus coqui; assembly: GCF_035609145.1. Taxonomy (NCBI): domain Eukaryota; kingdom Metazoa; phylum Chordata; class Amphibia; order Anura; family Eleutherodactylidae; genus Eleutherodactylus; species Eleutherodactylus coqui. The sequence goes on along the minus strand of NC_089839.1, from coordinate 117,958,874 downwards.
GAGCGCATATAGAGAAGAGAACAGGAATCGCAGATAGGTGCGATCTGCGATTTCTGTTCTATAATTTATCGGACGAGGGCATAAAAAGCGCTCATGTGTCCGATACCATTGCAAAGCAATGGTTTTCTAAAATCGCCGGACGCATGTGCATGCGCAAATCGCGCGAAAAAATGCCCCTTTGACTGAGCCCTAAGGGTATTGTAGTCCTATCAATCAGGTACTCTAATTATCTCTACTGTGCACTGGAGATGAACTTGCGATGCAACACAGAAGTGGATGAGTTGCAGCTCTAAGCTCTTCTGAGCTAAAAACTTCCTTTTTTAAATTTTTTAGAGATAAATGAGAAATAACAATGACCAATCAGTGTCTGGCAACACCCGGTAATTATCCTATCAATGATTGACAACCTGTAGAACATATTTTTGCCAGTGAATCATTTTAAAATATAATATATGATACATTAATTTATTAATCGTATGAGCAAGCGAATATCTATAAACCTATATATTGCCTTAACCCTGATGATTCTCTGCTTATCAACTGACCTTTAGACAGGTCAAATATAGTTCTGTCTAGAGACTGTTCATCTTTTCGACTGATTTCACAAGTCTAAGCAAAATTGCAATAACCCAAAGAAATAATGTGTAAAATAAATTAAATAGATTACTCTTATATACCTGTTAGGAGTCTCTAGGTTGCGCCAACCAGTATTATATCTCCTTGGCATGATGGGACATGTGCCAGTGAGGTAATTTTCCTTGGTTACCTGATGTGAGGTGAGGTTGTCAGCAAGAAAATTGTCTTGCATGTTGCTTTTATATTTGTAGCTGACCTGGGCTTGCATGGCATGTTGAATCAGGTTTGTTTCACTGGAGATACATTGTTCTACTTTTTGTGCTGGCTCAGTACTACTGTTTGATTCATGAAGCTTAAAGGGGTTGTCTCGAGGAAGCAGTGAATTTTTTTTTTTTGCCCAGTCCCCCTAATTAAGCATACATTACTAAGCCCCCCTGTAAATGACTTTTCTAGCTGGTTTGTACTTACAGTTCTAGCGTTTCAGCAACTTATAAAAATTTTCCCAAGATGGCTGCCGGCTCTTTTCCCATCGCTTGCTGTAGCCCGACGTGCGCGCTCCCGAGACGCTACCAACTGTGTCTCCCTGACAACCAGACGCCCCGCAGCCGCCGACCGGACCCCTGGATTGAACGCGGCCGACCTCGGCACACAGTCACCCACCGCCAGGCGGCAGGTAACCGTCGCAGCCCCCCCCCGGCACAGCGGCAGCCCCCCCCGGCACAGCGGCAGCCCCCCCCGGCACAGCGACAGCCCCCCCCCGGCACAGCGACAGCCCCCCCGGCACAGCGACAGCCCCCCCCCCGGCACAGTGACAGCCCCCCCTGGCACAGCGACAGCCCCCCCTGGCACAGCGACAGCCCCCCCCGGCACAGCGACAGCCCCCCCCCCGGCACAGCGACAGTTCCCCCGGCCCATCACTTACCTGGGCGGCAGGACGGCGGGACAGCTGGGCGGCTTCTCGGGACAGCTGTGCGGCTCTGCACCTTCCTCTAACAGAGGATGGTACAGAATGGCCGCTCCAGCGCGATCCCGAGCAGTGACAGCTCGTCTGCGCATGCGCAGAAGAGCTGTAGCGGCGAGCACACTGAAGCGGCTCGTGCTGAGAGGAGAAGACCGGACTGCGCAAGCGCGTCTAAAAAAGCAAGCTGCCAGCGAATTTAGACGGAACCATGGAGACGAGGACGCTAGCAACGGAGCAGGTAAGTGAATAACTTCTGTATGGCTCATATTTAATGCACGATGTATATTACAAAGTGCATTAATATGGCCATACAGAAGTGTATAACCCCACTTGATTTCGCGAGACAACCCCTTTAACATACCTGGACATGCGTTGTAATGAATCTTGCAGTTTGAGGTTCAGACTCAGTATGCTGCTTTGCAAATCTGGGTACTGTATATCCTCCAGGATCTCTGCTTTTGTGGTTGTAGATTCCTTTTCTAATGCTAGTTTCCCACTTCGTCCATCCTGACAGCACACATGGAGGTTGCCCTTTGACCTCGTTGGTACAGGAAGAGGAGAGTTTAAAAGGCTGCCTCCCACCTCTATTCTCCAGTGTTTTTCCTGTCCCAACGGGACACGGGAGAGTTTTGTGTGTGCCGAGGATGGATTTTTTCTTACCGAGATTCGGCAGATCTTTTGCGCCGCCGCCCCGCGGGGGGGGGGGGGGGGGGGGAGTCCGGTGGTTTCCTGCTGGAGCAGAAGGCCCCTCCACAAATGTCGGGCATCCCTGCGGAGGAGGCAAAAAAAAACATGATGAAAGAGGGTCTGGCTTCTGCTGCTGCAGCAAGCCCAGACACCCCCTGGTCGGTCTTACTTACCCATCTGGATTTCGCTGGGCCGCGCCTGTTAGGATGGCTTGCGACCGCTGTCCGTGGCAGCTTGTCGGCTTTGGCTTGTGGCTGCAGGATGGCCATGTCGGAGACGTGCCGCGTCGGGCGGTGAAACGGCCGCACCTAAGAGTGATGCCCCGTGTCAGCCGGTGACGCACGCGCGCATTGGGGGCGTGCCGCAAATGACTTTAGACGCTGGGGACGGACCCAGACGCCAGCAACGCGCCTGGTGGCGCCAAGTTCAAAATAAAAGGCGCCCTTTTCCCCTTGCAGTTCACCCTTTTAGGAAGACTGCTCAGAATTCTTCCTACCAGCTCTGCAGAAGAATGGAAAGCGTGGAAGGAGACAGGGGAAGTGCAGCGAATGTGAGTTGTCCCCTTGGACAAAAAAACCTCTTGTGTAACTGCACTATTATCCTCCAATTTAATAGTCTCTCGTGCATTTCCATTGCAGGAGGATGCATCCAAAAAGTGGAATCTAAAAGAAGGCTCAGGAAGTGCGTATTATGCGCCAAAACACTGGAGGATAATGCGAAAAAACTTGTATGTGTCGAGTGCACGTCTAAAATTGTTAAAGAGGAACAACAATCTTTAATGGAAGTTATCTGCCTGATGGTGCGGGAGGAAGTCCAGGCAATTAAAACCAATCCTGCTTCCCAACCTGAGCCTGGGCCGTCTAGGCCTGCAAAAAGGGCTCGAATGCAGGATCTGGCTTCTTCGGACTCCGATGAGTCAGACTTGGATATGTCTAAAGGTGAAATTTCAGACTTGTCCACGCGGGTCCTGTTAGAGGATGACGAAAAAAAGTATTACTTTTCAAACTGTGATTTAGAAGAGCTAATAGCAGCAGTTCGTAATACAATGGAAGTATCAGACGTTCAACAACCAAGGTCCGTTCAGGACGAGATGTTTGGCGGGCTGAGAACAAGACGTCACAAGTGTTTTCCCGTTAATCAAACACTAAAACAACTGGTGGAAGATGAATGGGAAAAGGCAGAGAAACAGTTGTCGATGTCCAAAGACTTCAAGGACAGGCTCGTGTTCTCCGCTGATGAAACTAAATTATGGAACACAGTTCCGAAAGTCAACATTCAAGTCGCTAAATTAATTAAAAAGGCAGCACTCCCATTTGAGGATGCTTCACAGCTTAAGGATCCCATGGACCGGAAGGTGGACGGGCTCCTCAAGCGTGATTGGGAGACTACAGCCAACTTGATAAACGCTAACATAGCGGCTACCTCAGTCGCTCATTCCATGTACATATGGTTGTCATAACTGGAGTCGCATTTGAGGCAGAAAACTTCAAGAGAAGAGTTAGCAGAATGCATACCTTTGGCTGATGCTTCGGCCGAATCAGTTCGGTTTTCAGCAAAAAACGCAGTTATGCAATACCGCTAGGTGTGCACTGTGGCTCTGAGCATGGTCAGGTGACACCACTTCAAAAAACAAGTTGTGCTCAATTCCCTTCCAAGGGGAATACTTATTTGGTCCTGTGCTGGACAAAATTCTGGGAAAGGCAGGAGACAAGAAGAAGGGGTTCCCATCAGATTTCTCCGCCAGAAGCGGCACAGGGTTCAGGCAGTCCTTTCGTTCCAGAGGTCAAAGAGGCAAAGGCAAGACAGGCAGGTGGTCCTACGCAAAGGGAGGTAAGGGTAAATCTTCCCTTTTCTTCCCACCAAGGCCAGAACGAAAATAATTCCACAATTCCGGTAGGGGGCAGGTTACGCCAATTCGCAGGGAGATGGCCTTAGGTTACTGAGAATCCCTGGGTATTGGAAATTGTTTCGTCAGGGTATAGAATTGAGTTTGATTCCCTACCTTCTAGGAAATTTTTGGTTACCTCAAACCAATCCCTCCTTCTGCAGACTAGATTAGAAGAAGGGGTTGAGAACCTGTTGCAGATAGGGGCGGTGCTTCCAGTTCCTTCATCACAGCGAGGGTTTGGGTATTATTCACCATTATTTTTGGTGCCAAAACCAAATGGTTCCTTTAGAATCATTCTTAATTTAAAATCCCTGAATAATTATATACGTATATATAATGGCCATTTCAAAATGGAAACCATGAACTCTGCAATTCTGTTGATTAATCAGTCAGACGTAATGTGTACGATCGACTTGAAAGATGCGTACTTTCATATACCTATTCATCCTGCGTACCAAAAATTCCTTTGGTTTGCAGTCAGAATAAAGTCAAAATTTTTTCATTTTCAGTTTGTTTGTTTGTCTGCCGTTCGGCATTTCAATCGCCCAAAGAATTTTTTCAAAAGTAATGATAGCACCAATAGGATTCCTTAGGAATCAAGGTATCTGTATAGTACCTTATTTAGATGATTTATTACTTCTCTCGGAAAATTCCGAAACTATGGAACAATATTTAGACAAGATCCTAGGCCTCTTTTCGGATCTGGGATGGCTGATTAATTTAGAAAAATCAAGCCTTCAGCCAGATACCAAAAATGTTTTTTGTGGAGTTTTATTAGATTCCCGCATATGTTGTTCTTTTTTATCCTCCGGTAAGAGGACAGATCTAATTTCTTCCGTCAAGAGATTTCAGAAGAAAGGTTGGGTCTCTGTTAGAGAGACCATGGGGATTCTGGGCCAGATGTCAGCCTGTTTTTCCATGGTGAACTGGTCCAGGATTCACTCCAGAGTTTTACAACAAAAATTATTGTCAGTATGGGATGGAAGTCAGTCTTCCCTAGACGTAAAATTTAGGCTATCATTAGTCGTCAAAACTTCCTTAAATTGGTGGCTGTCCCCGCAGAATCTTAGGGAAGGAGTACCATGGGATCCTTCTCCGCTAGTAGTAGTAACTACCGACGCTAGTAGATGAGGATGGGGGGCAACAGTCGCAGATACTATCCTTCAAGGTTCCTGGTCTCCCTACGTCAGCTCCCTATCTTCGAATTATAGGGAACTTAGAGCAATTTTTCAGAAATTAATCCAGGCAGAAGGTACACTGCAAGAACAGCATGTCAAAATTCTGTCCGATAATATAACAGCAGTCTCTTTCATTCGCCACCAGAGTGGAACCAGGCACCCTCACCTACAACGCCTGTCGAAAGGATATTTACGTGGGCGGAAGAGAATGTAAGATCCCTGTCAGCAGTGCATCTAAAGGGCTCTCTAAATGTGGTCACGGATTATCTAAGTCAGGAGGAAATAAATCCAGGAAACTGGTCCCTGAATACGGACGTATTCTAGTCTGTAACAGTCGGTGGGGCTCCCCGCAAGTGGACTTGTTTGCGGACAAAAACAACAAAGGGTGCCAAAAATTTTATTCCCTGAACATCAGAGACAGACCATTGACACTGGATGCTTTATCCCAAAATTGGGAGATGGATCTGGCCTATGCCTTTCCTCCTCTTCCTCTGATAACCCGAGTTCTGAGGAAAATCCGCAACAGCCAAACCAGGGTTATTCTGATAGCATCTGCGTGGCCAAAAAGACCCTGGTACCCGCTGTTAAAATCCCTGCTCATGCATGCTCTGATTGCACTTCCCCTGAGAAAGGACTTTCTGTCCCAAGGTCCAGTCTTCTGTCAGTAGATTCACCAGTTGAAGTTGACGGCTTGGCTCCTGAGCACCGTAGGCTGAGGAAGCAAGGATTGCCAGACAAGGTAATTGAAACGATTCTTAAAAGTCGGAAAGTATCTACCTCAAAAATCTATTCCAAAGTCTGGAAAAAATTTTCACATTGGCATAGACCTCAGGTTCCGGACATGGATAAACCTGACCTATCAAAAATTTTAGAATTTTTGCAGGATGGTCTGGACATGGGTCTTAGCCCCAGAACTCTAAGAGTTCAGGTCGCAGCTCTGATCTCGGTATTTGATCGCCAGCTAAGCAAAAATAAATGGATTCGTAGATTTTTGCAGGGGGCCGACAGACTTACCGTATTTTTCGCTCTATAAGACGCACCTGATGATTAGACGCACCTACAGTAGGTTTTAGAGAAGGAAAATGGGGAAAAATTATTTTGAACTCCCCCAGACCAGGCAGTGAGGGAGGTATTACATTAGGAATAAAGAGCAGTAGTACTGCCTCGGAATGAAGTGTATACCACCAGATCAACCTGCCATTAAGGATCCAGGAAAGCTGAGTGTAAATGTAATGGTTATCTTTCTACTTGTCACCCAGCTTTCCAGGAGCCCTGAATGTCATGTTTGACTAGTTATAGCAATGCATGTTGTATACATGCTTGCATAACTCTGGAGTTGGCATTCAGGATCCTGGAAGAGCTGGGTGACAATGTAATGAGCATTCCATTTTGGGTGGGCCGCTCTGCTCTCCTGCTGTGTTGGCTTTGTATGCAGGCTGCACATTCGCTCTATAGGACACACTGACTTTTTCTCCCCACTTTGGAGGGTAAAAAAGTGCGTCTTATAGAGCGAAAAATAAGGTAAACCTTTTGTCAGAAAGTCGATTATGGCCTGGGATCTCAATCTAGTTCTGTATAACCTATGCCAACATCCATTTGAACCAATTGAGTCCATATCTCTTAGAAATCTGTCAAGCAAAGTGGCCTTTTTGACAGCCATAACAACTGCTAGAAGGGTTAGTGAACTTCAGGCCCTGTCCTGTAGAGAACCCTATTTAACCCCTTAGTGACCAAGCCTGTTTGCGCCTTAATGACCAGACCAAATTTTGGAAATCTGACATGTGTCACTTTGACATAGAATAACTCCATAAAGGTTTTGCATATCCAAGTGATTCTGACATTGTTTTTTTGTCACATATTATACTTCATTTAGGTGGTGAAAATAGTCCGATGGAATTTATGTATATTTATTAATAGCACCAAAATTGGGAAATTTTTGAAGAAATTGTCATTTTTTTCACATTTTCAACTGCAATATCTCAAATATGTGCAAACATACTGTACAAATTTTTGAGAAGGTATATATTTCCATCTATTTACTTTATTCTGGACGCACATTAGAAAAACTTCAGTTTTTTTAACCATTTAAGAGATGTACACATTAAACATTGCTTTTTAACATTTTGAGAAACATTTTCTTTTCCTACACCAAGCCAAGATTGCAAAGGCTTGTAGGTGTCAAAATGATAGATTCCTCAACAAATGACCCCATTTTAAAAACGACACACCTTAATGTATTCACTAAGGGGGGTCATGAGTATTTTTACCCCACAGTTTTTTTTCAGGAATTAATGCAATTTAGAGTAGAAAAAATAAAATTTCATATTTTTGCAAATATGCCATTTAAAAGATGGGATCTTTTTCTATAGTGCACATGAAAATGAGTATTTGCACCCAAAATGGATACCCGTTTGTTACGTGTTCAGAAACATACTCATTGTGGCCCTCATATTATGTCCGTATGCACAACGGGGCCCACACCGAAAGGAGCAGCCGGTGGCTTTCAGAACAGTCATTTTGCTTGAAGGTGATTTAGGCCCCATTGCCCACTTGTAGAACTCTTGAGTGGCCAAAACAATGGAGAACCACCACAAATGACTCCATTTTGAAAACTAGACCCCTTAACGAATTCATCTAGGAGTGTACTGCGTATTGTGACCACACAGTTTTTGAATGAATCTAAGCAAAGCAGGAGGAAAAAAATACAATTTTCATTTTTTGGCAATTGTGTCACTTTTAAACCTTTTTTTTTGTACAGCATACATAATAATAAAGACTTTCACCCCAAAATGGCCCTAATACTATGTCTGTATGCACAACGGGGCTCAAACCGAAACGCGCATCAAACTTCAACTGTCTTAACTTTTACATAATTGCCATTATCCATTGAATAACGGCGATCACGTGACCGGGGACCGCTCACTGCAGCCCTCGGTCACTGCTCCAGGCTCTCGGCTACCTTTAGTAGCCAGGAGCAAGGAGACTTTAAATTTTACGGGCCCTCCACAGCTTCTGCGCTTGCATCCACTATTTTGCTGATGGGCAGATGCGCCAAAGTTGGAGAAAGGTCCGCGGATAAAGATCCCATCAGGGGACATCACCGGAGGCCATAGGTAAGTAATTTCACCTCCCCTCACAGATCGGATCTGTGATTGGAGGTGAAACTTTTCCGTGATCGCTGTTTTCCACTTGAAAACGGCGATCACAAGACCAGGGGATGTGTACTGTGGGACCCCGTGAAATCTCCTGGCTCTTAGCTATGTTTAGTAGCCAGGAGCAGGGAGATTTTGAATTACCCTAGCACTCTGTGGCTTTTGCACATGCATCCGCCATCTTGGTGGCAGGTGCATGCGCAAAAGCCGTGGTGAGGTCCACAGTTAAATCCGGGGCCTTAGGTACGTTATTTAATCTCCTCTAGTGGATGTAAGGCGTAAACTTTTTTTTCTTTTTTTTAACTTTTTTCAAACTTGTTTTTACTTTTGATGATTGCTATTATCCATTGGATAGCAGCGATCATGTGACCGGGAACCGCATACAGCGGCTCCCGGTGACCTCTCTCTGCTCTCAGCTACACATGGGAGCCAGGAGCAGAGAGTTTTTAAATTTCCCGACGTATGACGTCTGGCGTGCATGCGCAGAAGGCGCCGACGGGACCCGGGAAGCCAGGACACCGCGGGACATCGCGGAGAAGGCGAGTGAGTACTTTCAGCTGCCCTGATGGATCCGATCCATCAGGACAGCTGAATCTTTAACTTTTTTCAACTTTTTATTAACTTTCACATGATTGCCAGCATTCGGTAAATGCCGGCGATTATGTGACCGGGGGAAGGGGACCAGCGGCCTGGAATGGCAGCTCCAGATTGTTGGCTACCTCCGGGAGCCGGCAGCATGGAGCTGTCATGTCCTCAGCTTGCAGGGCCTTGATCCCTGCAGAAAACATGTTTCTACGTCCTCAGGAATTAAGGCCCAGCAAGCTAGGATGTAAAAAGGCAATTGGCTGGTCACTAAGGGGTTAAGAATCTTGGATGACTGGATAATTTTGAAACTCGATCCAGGGTTTTTCCCAAAAGTGTTGTCTAGTTTTCATATGGAGCAGGAAATTGTCCTGCCCTCCTTTTGCCAAACTTTAAAAATTCTAGAGAACAGCGCATGCATAGCCTAGATGTCTGGCGAGCTGTATTGACATATCTAAAAGTTTCACAAAGCTTCAGAGATTCAGAGAGATTATTTCTCCAGTTTCAAGGTAGAAACAAAGGATAGGCTGCCACAAAAGATACCATTGCTAGATGGTTAAGATTAGCTATACAAGAAGCTTACAAAGCGAAAAATCTGGCAGTTCCAGAAGGAGTAAGGGCCCATTCAACAAGGGCTCTCGCTTCTTCTTGAGCCGAGCGCAGGGAGGCCTCGACCGAACAAATATGTAAGGCTGCTACCTGGTCTAGCATCCACACCTTCACCAAGCATTACCGTCTGGATTTTCACTCCAAGAGGGAGCTGGACTTTGGACGGAAGGTCCTACAGGCTATTGTCCCCCCCGATGTGTCCATAATAATTTTGGTATTGCCTACATGTGTGCTGTCAGGAGGGACGAAGTGGAAAAACGGGAATTATTCTTACCGATAGTTCCTTTTCCATTAGTCCATCATGACAGCACATACTTTCCCACCCTATTGTGATTACTGTATATGTAATGTTCAGTACACTTGTTTGTTTTACAGTAATAATAAAAGAATTTGGCCACATTACCGTTGTGATGATTGGAAAGTCGCTGGAGAATAGCGGTGGGAGGCGGCCGTTTAAACTCTCCTCTTCCTGTCCCAACGAGGTCAAAGGGCAACCTCCATGTGTGCTGTCATGATGGACTCATGGAAAAGGAACTATCGATGAGAATAATTCCCCCTTTTTCAATTGGGGTTTTTGTTTAGCTAATGTTGCTTCAGGTGTAGTTTTTCTATTTAACATTTTTTTTCTCTTGTTTCAACTAAGGTTGCTTCTAGATGCGCTTTTTCCATTTTTAATTTCATTCTGTCGTGTCCAATGAGGATGCGCTGGATCTGAAAAGCTGAAAGACTCACAGGCTGTGAACAAATAGACTGCAAGTACACACAAAGCAGTGGTAAACAATAAGCAAAACAGAAACCTGGGAAATACTGACCCTATAAACCCTTTACCCAGGGAACGGACCTACCTATTTGCAGATAACCTGCTCTAACAAGAGCAAACCTGACCACGTACTAGGCCACTAGCAACCCTACGTCGGAGAGGAGAAAACAACAGAGAACCAGATATCAACAATAGTAACCTCTGTACTTAGCTTAGTGAAGAATCAGGAAAATAGGAGATCCAGTACCAAACTCTGACTTTCACCACAGTCAGAACGAGAATGAATTAAACAGCAATGAGCTAAGCACAAGGCCAGATTAAATAGTCCTCCTAAATTGCCTACAAGTGAGACTAAGCAAGTCTCACCTAAAACCACTCTCACCAGATCCAGAAGGTGGGAGCCAAAAACAAGACCTAAACTTGATTACTAGAAAGGTACAGATTCCAGAACTGCTGCAACACATTCCTTGTTCTGAGAAGGTTGCTCGCATTTTGGTGGTTTTAACTCTTGCACAGGCAATGGCAACTGCACTGCCGACAGATGATGCCTTTGAGGAGACACAATCTACAATCTGGCTCTGAGTGAAGATTTTTGAGACATTGTGCCTTTGAGTGGATGTTTGACTGTGCAGAAAATGTGCACTACTGCACTACTGTCTATAACAAGCATGGGGACTGATTGGCAACCGTAGGCCTGGATGAAGAGGATGCACTAGATGCTGCTTTTCTCACAGCAGATTCTGAGAAAAAAATGGCTATTAATGTGCTGGCTTGAGGTCACCAGGGTAATAGGTGATAGACATAGAAGCTCTCATAGGACAAACAGTAGATTGTACGCTAACTAACTAAAATTATTTATGCAAACAGCCTTTAGGGTGCATTCACACGGGCGAGAAAATTGTGCATATTTTGTGTGATGCGAGATGCACAAAACTCACATGAAAATACAACCAATCATTTGCAGTGGGTGTATTTAAATGGTTGATTTTTCATTCGCAAGATGTAAAAATCACAATATGTTCTATTTTCGTGCAAGTATCGCACGTGAGTAGAACATGCTGATGTGCGGTCTCCTGCACATCGTACAGCACACAGACGGAGTATTCGTGTTCTGTGTGATGTGAGTCGCACCTTAGAATGTTGGATGTGACTTGCTGTCACCCCTATGAATGCATTTTTAGATGGAGCCATTAATACATAATTGAAAGCACAGTAGATATAATAATAATTTTCCATTGTTTCAAGTAATGCTTACAATGCCAATATTTTTTTGGCTAGGAAAAAAGATTTTTTGAAAATCATTTAGAAAGCTTACTTTGTATTGTTCTTTTTTCAGTATTCGTGAGTTGCTTTCCCATCATATCACTTTTGGGTCTTTTTCCTCAATTGAATACATTTTGTGTGTATTTCCTGGAGCAGATTGACATCCTCATGTTTGGGGGTACCGGTAAGCATGTTATACAGTTTTTATATTTATATATTACTAGCTGATATACCCGGCTTCGCCCGAGTTAATTTGGTACTGGTGTTTATCTGGTGTTCACACGGAAAATCTTAGGAAGTCGTAGTTACTTTAGAGATACCGAGGAAAAAAATATGTTCACCATTTTGCATGGTTCTTTGCGTTACCCAGGAAACACCACGTGGAGGTAACCATGCAACGTTCCCTTTATATAAAATGACATCAGGAAGTGGGAGAATTAGATTCGGTAGGTAAAATTTGGACGCTAATTCTTTTGCGGTAGAATTGATTATTCAAGTTGGGACCCATTAACTTTTCCTATTTATGACATAATCAATGCTCGTGCCACATTTCAAGTTTCTATGACATCGGGAAGTGAGAGAATTAGATTACGTACGTACAATTTGGACGCAAATTTTTTTGCGCTAGAATTAAATAATCGAAATGGGACCCATTAAAGCCCAATATGCAAACCTTTTTAGGTTGAAACGTTACCGATCTTTTTAATTATGTGTGTATTTCCTGGAGCAGATTGACATCCTCATGTTTGGGGGTACCGGTAAGCATGTTATACAGTTTTTATATTTATATATTACTAGCTGATATACCCGGCTTCGCCCGAGTTAATTTGGTACTGTGTTTATCTGGTGTTCACACGGAAAATCTTAGGAAGTCGTAGTTACTTTAGAGATACCGAGAAAAAAAATATGTTCACCATTTTGCATGGTTCTTTGCGTTACCCAGGAAACACCACGTGGAGGTAACCATGCGACGTTCCCTTTATATAAAATGACATCAGGAAGTGGGAGAATTAGATTCGGTAGGTAAAATTTGGATGGTAATTCTTTTGCGCTTAGAATTGAATAATCGAGTTGGGACCCATTAGCTTTTCCTATTTATGACATAATCAATTCCAGTGCCAAATTTCAAATTTCTATGACATCGGGAAGTTGGAGAATTAGATTACGTACGTAAAATTTGGACGCTAATTCTTTTTCACTAGAATTGAGTAATTGAGTTGGGACCAATTAACTTTTCCTATTTATGACATAATCAATGCTCGTGCCAAATTTCAAGTTTCTATGACATCAGGAAGTGAGGGAATTAGATTCCGTAAGTAAAATTTGGATGCTAGTTCTTTTGTGCTAGAATTAAATAATCGAGTTGGTTTGCTTTTCCTATTTTGGACATAATCTATGCTTGTGCCAAATTTCATGTTTCTACGACATCGGGAAGTTGGAGAATTAGTGGCGAGTCAGTCAGTCAGTCAGTGAGGGCTTTCGCCTTTATATATATAGATCAATGTTCGTGCTAAATTTCAAGTTTCTATGACATCAGGAAGTGAGAAAATTAGATTCCGTATGTAAAATTTAGACGCTAATTCTTTTGCGGTAGAATCGATTATTCAAGTTGGGACCCATTAACTTTTCCTATTTATGAGATAATCAATGCTCGTGCCACATTTCAAGTTTCTATGACATCGGGAAGTGAGAGAATTAGATTACGTACGTAAAATTTGGACGCTAATTCTTTTGCGCTAGAATTAAATAATCGAAATGGGACCCATTAAAGCCCAATATGCAAACCTTTTTAGGTTGAAACGTTGCCGATCTTTTTAATTATGGAACAATAAAGATTTGAAATTTTTATTGAATATCACCTTTGAATGCTGCCGGTTTCTCTACTTTACCAGTCTGTTGAAAAAGTCCTCCTGGTTTCCATGGCACATCATCAAAAGAGTCTGGAAGCATTTAACTTGTTCCTGCTTCTGGAAAGGTGTGAGCAGCCAGGGAACCCAGCGAGCGGATACCTTATGCATATGGAGATGGTCTTGGTTGATTTTTTCTTTGGACCCCACACTAATCAACCTTGAAATTTTGTACTAGGTTGTGAATGGTTACACAGCAATTTTCCAAAGTGGCAGCCTACACTTCATTTTATTTAATAAAGTACGTGATCAGCTTATGAAAACGCGTTTCGGGGGTAACCCCTTTGTTAGTTCAGCTGGTGTTTAAAACATACAAGCTATAAAATACACATTAGAAGTCAAAGTGGGAGGTAGAGGGTGGGAGAGTAGAAGGAAAATAAAAAAATAGGGACAAAAATATATTATATGCATTTGTTATATAAATTCATGCAGGTTAAAAGTAGTCATATATATATATATATATATATATATATATATATATATATACATACACTACCGTTCAAAAGTTTGGGGTCACCCAAACAATTTTGTGTTTTCCATGAAAAGTCACACTTATTCACCACCATGCGTTGTGAAATGAATAGAAAATAGAGCCAAGACATTGACAAGGTTAGAAATAATGATTTGTATTTGAAATAACATTGTTTTTACATCAAACTTTGCTTTCGTCAAAGAATCCTCCTTTTGCAGCAATTACAGCATTGCACACCTTTGACATTCTAGCTGTTAATTTGTTGAGGTAAGCTTGTGAAATTGCACCCTACGCTTCTAGAAGCATCTCCCACAAGTTGGATTGGTTGGATGGGCACTTCTGGCGTACCATATGGTCAAGCTGCTCCCACAACAGCTCAATGGGGTTCAGATCTGGTGACTGCGCTGGCCACTCCATTACCGATAGAATACCAGCTGCCTGCTTCTGCTGTAAATAGTTCTTGCACAATTTGGAGGTGTGTTTAGGGTCATTGTCCTGTTGTAGGAAGAAATTGGTTCCAATCAAGCGCTGTCCGCTGGGTATGGCATGGCGTTGCAAAATGGAGTGATAGCCTTCCTTATTCAGAATCCCTTTTACCCTGTACAAATCTCCCACCTTACCAGCACCAAAGCAACCCCAGACCATCACATTACCTCCACCATGCTTAACAGATGGCGTCAGGCATTCTTCCAGCATCTTTTCATTTGTTCTGCGTCTCACAAACGTTCTTCTTTGTGATCCAAACACCTCAAACTTGGATTCATCCGTCCACAACACTTTTTTCCAGTCTTCCTCTGTCCAATGTCCGTGTTCTTTTGCCCATCTTAATCTTTTTCTTTTATTGGCCAGTCTCAGATATGGCTTTTTCTTTGCCACTCTGGCCTGAAGCCCAAAATCCCGCAGCCGCCTCTTCACTGTAGATGTTGACACTGGTGTTTTGCGGGTACTATTTAATGAAGATGCCAGTTGGGTACCTGTGAGGCGTCTGTTTCTCAAACTAGAGACTCTAATGTGCTTATCTTCTTGCTTAGTTGTGCAACGCGGCCTCCCACTTCTTTTTCTACTCTGGTTAGAGCCTGTTTGTGCTGTCCTCTGAAGGGAGTAGTACACACCGTTGTAGGAAATCTTCAATTTCTTATCAATTTCTCGCATGGAATAGCCTTCATTTCTAAGAACAAGAATAGACTGTCGAGTTTCAGATGAAAGTTCTCTTTTTCTGGCCATTTTGAGCGTTTAATTGACCCCACAAATGTGATGCTCCAGAAACTCAATCTGCTCACAGGAAGGTCAGATTTGTAGCTTCTGTAACGAGCTAGACTGTTTTCAGATGTGTGAACATGATTGCACAAGGGTTTTCTAATCATCAATTAGCCTTCTGAGCCAATGAGCAAACACATTGTACCATTAGAACACTGGAGTGATAGTTGCTGGAAATGGGCCTCTATACACCTTTGTAGATATTGCACAAAAAACCAGGCATTTGCAGCTAGAATAGTCATTTACCACATTAGCAATGTATAGAGTGCATTTGTTTAAAGTTAGGACTAGTTTAAAGTTATCTTCATTGAAAAGTACAGTGCTTTTCCTTCAAAAATAAGGACATTTCAATGTGACCCCAAACTTTTGAACGGTAGTGTATATATATAACATACAGTCATATAAAACCTTACTACATTGGAATATGTAAAAAAATGGTAGATGGAAAAAATGAGTATGCATAAAACTATTTAAAAAAAAAACCAAAAAACGTCTAAAATCAATGACACTAGGTATAGTAAAAGACTATTCACCAAAACTATGTGATAAAGGTGGAAGTACACAGAAAATATGTATACATATATAAATATTATAAAATAAACTAATATCCTAGTATAAAATAATATAATAATAGTAAACTTCAATAATAAAAAGACATTTCAACTATAAAGACAGCTTTGAATGTTGGTTTTCACAATAAAAATGCCACGAAGTATAAATAAAATGAATATTGTAGCTACAAGAAGTGCACACAACAGGAAGGATTGAAGGAGAGAATTTTGTCAATACAATGAGTGAAATATAATGGATTTACCAATTGGTGGGTCCCAAAAGGGTTAATGATTAGATCTGTTTGCCTAGAAAGATTAGAAAGATGTTGGGACAAAAACCAAGCCCAATGCTATAGGTGGAAAATAGGATTTGAATAATTGTGTCAGTTTATCAAGGATTAGGCTGTCTGGATAGAAAATGAGGGAATGGATGGTGTGAATTATTCCAGTGACAAGCGGGGGAAGGGGGTTAATTTGGGATTGTATTATACCTGCATGGGGAGCAGGAGCTGCAGAAAAGAGAAAGGAAAAAAGGGGTGGAGATGAAGTGAGATTACTATAGGAGTAATTTACCTGTGGAGTGCAGGTCAGCCAGGGCAGGAGCAGAAGTTCTGGTGAGCAGGGAGAGAGTGAGGGTATATATGCTAGGGGAAGGGGGCAAGGAAGTGGGTCCCTGTATTCTAATTGGTCCTGGATCTAAGGGGGCAGGGAGAGGGAGGAAAAAAAAAAGACTGAAGGTGATGTGGGGAAAGTGTGGAGTGTGAACTAGAGGATAATGGTATTGGGGAAACAAACAACTGGAATGGGTGAAAGATAAGTACTGGAAGGGCAGGGAACTCTGAAAATTAGAATAAGATTGGACCATTGGCTGCTTTGGTATTAGGGTAAAATTTGCAAAGGGGGGAATGTACGGGGGTTAGGAGGGGGGAGTAATATGAAAACAGGGCATGGGGGGGAGGGAAGAAGAAAAACAAAAACGGGGGGGGGGGGGGCGTGGCCTAGATGCAGGCAGTGCCAGACGTGTAGTCTTGAGCTCCGTCTAACTATAGCCTTTTAAGCTACAAAAAAGAAAAGCTTTTCCAGCACCTCATCCTCTCAAAGCCTGTCGGAGGATCCCTGGCTGATCATGCCGAGAAGAAGAACCTCCAAAGCCCCTCTGCAAAAAGTCTCGGACTTTTTCTCTTTCCGCGGCCCGGGACAGAGAGGGCCGATGAGAGAAGATGGCTCCCCTCACTCCACAAGCTCCGGAGCGAGCAGTAACAAAACACCAACCTCTGCAGCTGCCTGTCACAGCGGGGATGCTTCTGCCGACGAGCTGGAGGGACTCCAAGACGAGCTGTCAGCCGCTCTGCTCCAGCGTCGGGTAAGTGATAAAGCAGAGAAACCCGACATGAACTACATAGCCAGCTCTAAAATGGCGCTGGAGCGCTCTAACTCCATATCTGCCCTCTCCACTCCCTCTGCAAGTCCTGAGAAGCAGAGACCACGTCTCTCTCCCCCCATTAACTCATGCCAGCAATCATTTCAAGAAGGAGAAGATCCTATCAACGACCTTCCCTCCTCAAATCTCCCTGCTTCAGAGGATTTTATAAATAACATGATTCTGGCCCTACATGGCTCCCTGCAAAAGGACATCAAAGCTATCTCACACTCATTTAACGCCTCCATTCAAGATCCAGAAATGCGCACCAACCACATTGAAAATAAATTAGGAGAAATAACAACTTCTCACAAGTTAATTGATGCGCATTATACGCTGGAGAAGGAGGTGGAAACCATCAAGAACAAATTGACCAATTTGGAAGATAGAAGCAGAAGAAATAACGTCAAATTCAGTGGCATTCCGGAAAGCATAACGCAATCTGATCTGAAAGATTTTCTTACCAAACTAATAACAGAACAAAACAGGATTGTATTCTGGACAGAGCCCACAGATTAACAACGCCGAACTTTCTCCCGGACTCAATCCCGCGCGACGTGATCACGAGATTTCACTTCTTTCACATAAAAGAAGCCAGGAAAGCCTTTTCTCAAATTACCTGAGCTCTAAGATCCGCCAAAATTCCCTATAAATGGGGCTTCCCAGTAAAACTAATAATCCACAAAAATAATGCAATCCAAATAATTTCTTCTCCAGAAGAGGGCGCCAAAATCCTATCTAAATGGAATGTTCCTTTACCAGAAATACTACCTCCAGCTAAGCCTCAAAGGCCATTAGAGGCATCCAACTGCCGCACGCTACCTTCTACTCCTCCTTGAAGGAATGGGGTCAATCCTAAAGATTTCTCTTTCTCGCCAAGTTTGCCTCATATGCTGGACTCTAAATTCTTTCAACACAAGACAAAGGCTATTGTCTACGTGCCGAACTTCCCCCCCCCCCCCAAATGTATCAGGTTTTAAGATCTGTCATTTTTCTCTGTTTCATCTGTTCTTATTCACAGGTCGCCAACTGTTTCTCCAGAGCTTACTCCAACTACAACTCTAAAAGAAACATACTTCTGTTTCTTCCCACAAGAAGACCTGTTTCTATTTTTGTGAGTTTTACAGTTTATGTATTGTATGTTATGTATGCTGCCACACTAATTCCATCTCAAACGCATTCACTAAATATGTACAATGTCGATAAATATTTGCTCGCTAGACATTAAAGGACTCAACTCCCCCTTTAAGAGGGCGATGGTCTGGAGGGACGCAAAGCTGGCAAATATTGATGTATTATGCCTTTAGGAGACACATTTTGCGCAACACTCATACCCCAAATTCTCAAACAAATCCTACCCCAGTATCTTCTCCGCAAATGCCCCAAAAAAGCACGCAGGTGTGCTAATTGCCTTTAGAGACAATCTAAATTTCTCCCCGAAAAACCAAATCATTGACACAAAAAGTAGATACCTTATCTTGCTTGGCACAATTAATGAGATTCCAATAACACTAGTGAACGTGTACGCGCCTAACAAATCGCAGATTTCCTTTTTAAACAAATTACCGTATATACCGGCGTATAAGGCGACGGGGCGTATAAGACGACCCCCCAACTTTCACCTTATACGCCGGTATTACAGTGGAGAAAAAAAAAATCATTACTCACCTCCCCCGGCGTTCTGTCGCGCTCCGGCAGGATGTCGCTCGTTCCTCGTCCCCGGCGCAGCATTGCTTTCTGAATGCGGGGCTTGAAATGCCCGCCTCCAGAAAGCTAATACACACGCCGTCAGCCAGTTACAGCCATTCAATGACAGCATTGAATGGCTGTGATTGGCTGAAGGCGCACGTGGCTTCAGCCAATCACACTATTCAATGACATCATTGCCGGAGCGCGACAGAACGCCGGGGGAGGTGAGTAATGATTTTTTTTTTTTACACTTTTTTTTTGTATTACTGGCGCATAAGACGACCCCCGACTGCAGAGCAGATTTTTCGGGGTTCAAAAGTCGTCTTATACGCCGGTATATACGGTAATCAAAAAAGTTAAGAAAATCCACATCAGCAAACTAATTTTCTGTGGAGACTTTAATGTGATCCCAGACCAAAAACTTGATACCACAGCGCAAACAAAAATGACCCCTGCGCTTCAACCCTGGCTTCATAGGGAAGGACTTTACGACTCCTTCAGATACCTAAATTCTTCCTCAAGAGAATTCACCTATTACTCCCCAAGACACCAGGTGTTTTCACGAATTGACCTCTTCTTAACCGACAGATGGACCCTCACTTCAGTCACAAGCTCCACAATAGGCACCACTACATAGTCTGATCATGCCCATACCTATTTAAAACTCAATATCAATGCCCCTTTTAACCCAACTAGAATATGGCGTAATGACATAAATCTGCTCAATTCTCCCGCCAACCAAAAACTAATAAAAAACGCTCTGGATGAATATTTCTCCATTAATGCTACCCCGGATATAAAGAACTTTACGCTGTGGTGCGCCCAAAAAGCCAAGATAGGGGGGGCGTGGCCAGCGACCAACATGGCAAGTCGCACTTGAGAGGAGCTCCCCAGGGAAAAACTAATCCTGCAAGAATCCTGACCTTAGGGTGCCGTAATCGGACAAGAAAGTCCTCTAAAACCTGCTGCAGGAGGCTGGGACGGAACCGGGACTGACTAGACCCGCCGGGCGTACTGTGGAGCGGCGTGGACCGGCCCGGAGGTGAGACCGCGCCAACGCCCTGTCTGCTTCCCGCTGCTGCCGGCGTCCGGAGTGGCAGTGCCGGAGACTTACCTCGCCTGCGAGCCGTTCTGAAAGGCAGAGCAGCCCCTCTCCTCTCCCTCCGAAAAGCAAGCCGGTGCTCGCGGAGCTGAACCTTCGGCCCCAGCTGTCCGGGCGGCCGCCTGGAACCCCCCTCCCGCGGCTGCGGGGCGAACACTTACCGTCCCGACTGGGCGCTGCAAGAGGACGCGCGATCCATCGCCTTGCGGAGCAGCCGCCTCCGAATCTACTCCCGGACTTCCCCCCCCCTGCCGCCGCTGTGAGCGCCGCCGCCGGGGCGCCTGAGCCCGACCGAGGAGGGGGCACGAGCGATCTCTCCTTCTCCTGCTGCAAATCCCCCTCCCCTCCTCTCCCGCGGATCGAGCGCTCGCCGTCCCGACGGGGCGCTGCAGGGAGACAAGCGCTACTATATCTTGAGGAGCGGCTGCCTCCGAACTTCCTCCCGGACCCCCCTCCCTGCCGCCGCTGAGAGTGCCTCCGCTGAACTACCTGAGCCCGACCGCGGGGGGGGGGGGGGGGGCACGAGCGGCTTCCTTGCCTCCTGGTACACACTGCTGGGGACCGAATAATCATCAACCCCTGTGCTCCTGAGCGGCCGGCGGCCCTGGGACCGGACTGAGATCTCCTGCACCCGGCTGCGCTGTCTACTTGCCACCTGAGGCGACCCGACCGATACGCGCTCCGCGGAGGGCCGTGGGCTGACGGTCTGAACGGCCTGACTGACCGGCTGGCGCCCTCTCCCCCGCTGCCGCAAAGACACGACGCACCGGGCCTGGTGGAACAGCCGTCCGGGCGGTCCCGGCGCCTGTTGCTGGGCTTGACGACTCCTAGGAACGTGCTGCTCCCGGCCGTTCGGCGAAACAGAGCCCCCTTGCTGCCGCGAAGAGGCAGAACTCTCGACTCCTCCGCCGCGGTTCGCCTGCTGCGGAGCCGCCGAGAACCGTGAATCGGCTGACCGCCCGGTACTCTCACCACCGAAGTGAACGCGACTCACCACACCCGGCTGGACGCCGGGGGTAAGACGACCCGCCGACCGTGATCCGGCCCAGCGGAGCCGGCGACAAAAATCGTAAGTGGGGACAAAGGTCGGGGGACAACACCTAGCAGCGGCACGCCGCCGAGCTAGACGCCAAGTGCCTGGAGAGGAGAAGACCGGACGGGGAAATCCCATCCCCTCCAAACTAATTTGGACTTGAGCCAGCAAAACATAAAAGTACCCCCCCACTCTATGACTCTCCCCTCTGCGGCTCTGTTGAGACCCCCTAACCGCTACAGAGGAGACCGCTAAGACCCGACGACTATCCGGGTGAGCTACCTGAACTGACCTGAGCCAAAAAATAATATCTCCCCATATTGATAACTCATCTCACCGGTACGCCAAACTCCGGAAGACGATCGAGACTCTGTGACAGTAAGGCCTCCGGAGACAATAACAATCTAAACTCTCTATCTGAACCCTCACAAGCTACCGGATTGACTAACCAGCCCTATAAGCAAGTAATCTTTCTCAGAAATACTCACACGTTTACATCACCAAAGAAACCGCTTACGCTTTCAGTCAAACATGTTAAACAACCGCCCGTGAACATGGGCACGCGCGCAAAAAGCGGCTCTGCGGCAGAGAGACTAAAAGAATTCTCACGTACCGAAACTCCGAATCATACCCCTCGAGCGACGCGACCCGCTCAAACAAAAGAAACCGAAGATGCATCTGGGCAACCACCGGAACCAACAATGCGTCAACTCCTGGAGGCAATTAACACCTGCAAGTCCGCCCTTACAGATAAGATAGAAGAGGTCAAATCAGACGTAGTCCTCCTGAGACAAGATCTACAAAATATGCGCGGCAGGGTGAGGGAGATGGAGGACCGCATTTCGAATGTGGAGGACTCCCTGCGTCCAATCCCCGCAACAGTTAAGAAAGCCATGAGAACAGCGGAATATTGTCAAGCAAAAACCGACGATCTTGAAAATCGGGCGCGCCGCAATAATTTACGCATAATCGGCCTACCTGAGAAGACAGAAGGCTCACAACCAGAACTCTTTGCGGAAAATTGGCTAAAATCATTGCTGGGCGAAGACACCTTCTCTACCCACTTTGCCGTGGAGAGAGCTCATCGCGTCCCGGCGAAACCACCACAGCCGGGTGCACCCCCACGCCCGTTTCTAGCAAGAATTCTTAACTGCAGAGATCGCGACGCCGCCCTACGTCGAGCCAGATTAAAAGGCCCACTCAAACACAACAACTCAGTGATATCTATCTTCCCTGACTTTTCTGCGGACTTGCAAAAACAAAGAGCTACCTTTATGGAGGTCAAAAAGAAATTTAGGGATAGAAATATCCCCTATTCAATGGCATACCCAGCCCGTCTGCGCATCGCCGCAGAGGGAAAAGTAATTTTTTTGCACTCTCCTACTGAAGCCCTGGAGTGGCTCAGAATGCATCCGGTGTCACCAAGAGGCGCCAATTCATAACATGTATAAATATGTATACTAAGTTGAAATGTGGCTGAGAAGCTTATTATTCCCCTGACCTACTGGTGGTGTGCCGGTCGCCCATGCCGCGGACCTGTAGCCCGGGACCTCCCGTGTCTCAACGTTACTTTAATTTAAGTCCACCAGACAAAGTCAGCCACCCATAGGCCACTGGGACCCTTTCCCCCTCAGTAAGATCAGCTACCTACAGATAGTTTGTAGCTTAAGTTCTTCATTGACTCCTGTCTTTAGATTTACCGGAACCCTAATTTAGGGTTCCTACGTTCGTATTCAGACAGGATGCCAATAACCAACGGTTTAAACTGTTTTGAGACAATTATTGTTATATGTTTTGAACTGTCTGTGCCGATGACCCCCACTGCTCTGTACTTGCAAAGTCCTTCCCCCCTCCCCCTCCAATTATAGGGGCGCCGATTGAGACCTATATTTACACCGATACCAATGTCTTTAAAATATCTTAGCTGGAACGTATGCGGTCTCGGCACAGCCCTTAAGCGCAGGAAAGTCTTCTCCTTTATTAAACAAACAAACCCCCATATCGTGTGTTTGCAGGAGACCCACCTCACCAGGGACAGGGCCGACACCCTTAAGAAGCCGTGGGTACAGTGGGCGGCCCACTCCTTTCACACCCCCTCTTCCAGAGGCGTTACATTGCTTATACACAGATCCATAAGATGGAATCCTATTAATGTCCGTAAAAACCCGGAGGGTAGATCAATATTTGTGTATGCAGAAATAGATTCCAAACCTTATGTCATCTTATGTATTTATAATCCACCACACAATAACCTCTCCCTCCTTCAGACGGCTGTGTCCTTTGCACACCAATACCCCTCAGTAGGAGTACTCTGTATGGGAGACTTTAACCTGGTAATGGACCCGACCAAAGACAAATTCTATGCCCTAGCTAACACAAATACAAGCACTAACTCCTCCCTCCGGCAGATAACCGAGAGCGTGGGTTGGGTCGACCTCTGGCGGTTACATCATCCCGACACCCTGGAATATACTTGCCACTCCCCCGGCAATAACTCCCTCTCAAGAATTGACTATATATTCAGCTCCGCGGAGGTGGTGGTGTATCTTTCAGATATAGCACATTGTCCGCGGGGAATATCGGACCACAGTCCGATACTCCTAACACTGAAATTTCCCCAACTCAAAATTTTGCCTACCTGGAAACTACACCCGTTTTGGCTCAAATTGTTAGGCCCAGACGACCAAACTCTGTTCCACATATCCCTCTTCTTAGATGCCCATAATAACAACACCCACCCGGCCCTGAGATGGGATACCCTTAAAGCATACCTTCGGGGGTTCCTTAAATCAGCCATTACATATATCAAACAAACAACATCCCAGGCGGACAGAGAGATAGAAATCAAGACACTTGAGGCAGAAAAGACCTACACTGATAACCCCACGGACTCTAACAAAGAAGCATGGCTCAGTTGTTCCCGCCTCTACAAACACCAAGTTCACGCTAAGGCCAAACGTAAATTATTCTTTGCGAAGCAATATTATTTTGAACTAGGTAACCAATCCAGCCATTTGTTAGCCAATCTGATTAAACACGAGAAACACCTAAACACGATCCTTAAGATAAAAGATCAAAATGGTGAGGAGCTGACCGACGCCCCAGCCATCACAAATCGCTTTAAAGAATACTACGCTAACCTGTATAGCTCACCCACAAATTTTACAAAGGCAGATATTCTAGACTACCTGAGTGACCTGACCTTTCCAACATTGTCCGAAGAACAGGTAGAGTTCCTGGAGACCCCAATCACCCTAGACGAAATACGGCAGACAATCCGAGACATGGCACCTAATAAAGCCCCAGGCCCGGACGGCCTCCTGATTGAAGTGTACCGGAAATATGACGAACAACTGGCCCCGCTGCTATTAGAAACATTACAACAGGCCCAATTAGACCAATCCCTCCCACCCTCGTTCTACGGAGCATCTATTATAGTCATTTTGAAACCAGACAAAGACCCCACAGACTGTAGCTCATACCGACCCATATCCCTGGTAAATGTCGATTACAAAATCCTAACAAAACTCCTGGCCACAAGACTAAATCAAGTAATCCTATCCATTATACACCCTGACCAGACCGGCTTTATGCCAGGAAAATCCACAACAATCAACATACGGAGAGTACAGACAGCAATTCAACTGGGCAAACAGTTTAACATGCCCTGGGCATTGGTCTCATTAGACATAATGAAGGCCTTCGATTCGCTGGAGTGGACTTTCCTCGAGGCCTGCCTGGTTCGCTTTGGGTTTGGCCCCCAATTCTTACAATGGGTTAAAACCATTTACAAATCGCCAAGCGCCAACGTAATAGTAAATGGCATCCCATCCACCGAGTTCCGCCTCGCAAGAGGCACCCGTCAGGGCTGCCCGCTGTCCCCGGCTCTATTTGCCATAGCCATCGAAGCCATGGCAATCCGGTTGAGAAGCACCCCTGAAGTAACCGGCATTAAATGGGCGGGCCTTGAAAGTAAAGTGGGCTTATATGCGGATGATACAATCCTATTTTTGTCAGACCCTATAACCTCCTTCTCCCACGCTATGTCCCAAATTGACAAATTTTCCCACTTATCGGGCTTACATGTCAACTGGCCCAAGTCCACAATTCTATATACAAATCTCAACCCAATAATAGACCCTTGTGTTGCCAGATATAACCTAGCCGTGGTTTCCACATTCAAATACTTGGGAATATATATGTCCCGAAATCCAAATAACGCCATAAAAGATAATATCGACCCACTGCTCGGAAATGTCAAAAATAAACTAGAGCGATGGGCCAAATTACCGCTTTCGGTGGCTGGCCGTATAAACCTGATAAAGATGGCGATTCAACCTAAATGCCTGTATATACTACAACATATGCCAATAATTGTACCCAAACGCATCTTTCAAGCCCTCAATTCCTTCACTACATCCTTCATTTGGAACTCCACACGATCCAAGCTTAGTCTTTCGACCCTACAAAGACCGAAGGAGCGGGCTGGAATGGCGCTCCCAGACCTGCACGTATATTACCTAGCCGGACAGCTACGCAACGTCCGGAGCTGGCTCCTAGAGCGGGAAATGCCCATCGCTGACCAATACCTGGCAAAACAAGTAAAGGGTAACAACCTTTTAAATTTCCTGGAATTCCCAGAACATACCAACCCTCCCGATATACTGCCACTTCACAAACTAGCTTTAAAGGTGTGGAGGGAGGCTAAGGCCATCCAACAGTACAAAGGAGTAATGTGTGAACTTCCCTTAGGCCGCCTGCACACGAGCGGAAATCCCGCCGCGGGATTTCCCGCGGGATTTCCGCCGCTGAAAGTTTGCATAGGAGTGCATTAAAATACGCACTCCTATGCAGACGGCCGCGGTTTGGCCGCGCGGAATCTCGCGTGGCAAACAAACCGCGGCATGTTCTAATTTTCTGCGGGGCACGCACTCACCCGGCCGCCGGCTCCGGTCTGCGCATGCGCCGGCTGCGCGGCAGCCGGCACATGAAAGAGCCGGGGCCGCCAGGCGCGGGTGAGTACGCGCTCGTCCCTGCAGGCGCTCGGGTCAGATCGCGCGGCGAGAATTCTCGCTGCCGGATCCAACCCGCTCGTCTGCAGGCGGCCTTATGGAACAATCCCGGCCTTAAAGCCCTCCAGTCAGTCCCAGACCCTCAATATTGGAGGTCTTTTGGAGTGGTGTCGGTGGGAGACGTTTATACGGACGGGAGTCTCCTCACATTTAACCAATTGCGGGAAAAAACACAGTCCCCACAACTTCAGCTATTTAGATACTTTCAGTTGCGGCACGCCCTGAACTCCCAATTCCCACCTACCTCCACAAACATATCCAAATACCCCACAATTGGTATCCTCAGATCCCAGGGGCCCAAGGGCCTAATCTCGGTGCTCTACACGCATCTCCTTTCAGCAAAAACCGACCATAACCCGCCCTCAGCCTACGATAGATGGAAGACAGCCATTCCGTCCTTAACACCGGAGGACTGGACAGATATATCCGAATCCCATCTCTCAGTTTCCCCTGCAGCAAATAATAAATTGATCCAGCTATATATTATCCACCAAGCATACCTCACACCCAGCCGTTTATATAAAATGGGCAACTCTTCCTCAAACTCCTGCCATAGATGCCGCCAGCCAGAAGCTAACTTCTGGCATTTGATTTGGGACTGCCCCCTGGTAAACGGATTCTGGTCTGAGATTGTATCCTTCATAAACTCACTACTACCACCCCCCCTTAATATTGAGATGGACCCTAAGACGATCCTATTCGGCCTATTGGAGGAAGAGGAATGGCCGTACCACACCCGCACTTTCCTACAAAAGACCTTATTCTTGGCACGTAAAACAATAGCTACTTATTGGATGGCTGCGGGAATCCCTACGATCTCATGTTGGGTTCGGTCGGTGAACACAGTAATCTCCTACGAAAAAATTATTTACCAAAACAGAGGCTGCCCAAACAAATTTCAAAAAATATGGGATATCTGGCTAGATACCAATTCCACCTTATCTGTAGACTGAACTCCCAGACTTAGGTTCCCTCTCTCCCCCCCACCCCCTTCCCCCTGCCCCCACGCTCTCCTGTGCCCCCATTTACTAAGCAAATAGCAAACGCAGAGCTTTATCTCATAAAGAATTCATCCAATAGGCATAGACGGTTTGAGTTTAATTGTTTAAGTTTATCGTAACCCAAAAGAAAAAATGTACAAGGAAAATGTTATGTTATTACGTTTGAGCAAGTTACAACACAGTATGTACTATTTGCAATATCGAGTTTATTCACCATATGATTTTATTATGTACTGTGCAAATTTTCCTTAATAAAGAAAATAAAGTTAAAAAAAAAAAGCCAAGATAAGGGGAATCTTAATAAAACTTAAAATCCAAGAAAGAAAAAACAAACAAGCAAAAAAAGATAGCTTACTAGACAATATCAAGAAACTAGAAAAAGCGCAACAGGAATCCCCCAAAAGCAACCTTCATTTAGAGTTAACTTCTCTGAGAAGAGAATTGAGAAAAATTTTACTAGATAACTACAACAGAAATCTTACCTTTTTCAAAGCCAACTACTATTCGCACTTCGACAAGCCTTCAAAATTAATGGCCAATTTAGTAAAAAAAAGACAGAACAGAGCCAAAATCCCTTATATAAACCATATCAACGACTCTACCGTAAGAATATCCCACCCCCAACAAATATCATAACAATTCAAGGATTTATACTCTAACCGCTATAACTACAGCCTCTATAAAAAAATTCTTAGATAGGGTGTCCCTCCCTTCCTTAGCATCTCAAAACGAGTCTCTAAATAATCCAATATCTATCCCAGAAATAACTAGAGCCATAAAAGGCTTAAAAATCACAAATCTCCTGGCCCTGATGGCCTATCAAACGAATACTACAAAATTTTCGCTACCTCTCTCTCCCCTCATCTAGCATCCATATTCAATGATGCAATTAATCAGGGAGAAATGCCAGAGGAAATTTTGCAAGCCACAATAATCACCATTCCCAAGCCAGGGAAAACTGCTGCTTCTGCGAACTTCAGGCCCATTTCGCTCTTAAATACCGACACAAAATTATACTCAAAAATATTAGCAAATTGGCTCTTGGAGCTTCTTCTATCGATCATCCACAATGATCAAGTGGCCTTCACGAGCGGCAGGAACGCAACAGATGGTGCACGAAGAACCCAGAACCTACTAGATTTGACAGGCTCGACTCGGACGCCTTCTCTCTTCCTTTCCCTGGATGCAGAGAAGGCATTCGATAGAGTTGACTGGGGATTTGCTTACACTGTTCTCCACAAATTTGGAGTGGGAGACAACTTCTTTCATGCGGTTCGGGCCCTTTACTTGAAACCTTCAGCAAGGGTTCTAGTTGACGGTGCCTTGTCCTCATCATTCCCTATCACAAATGGGACTCGTCAGGGATGCCCTCTTTCCCCCTTACTGTTTGTTATGCTAATAGAACCACTTGCAGAGATGATCAGAATGTCCCCAACGATCAAAGGCATCCCAATTGGACTGGGGCAATATAAAATCGGCCTCTTCGCTGATGATGTCCTAGTTTCCCTGACGGACCCTTTAAACTCACTAAGAGGTGTATACAAATGCATCTCTCAATTCAGCCTAGCCTCCTTTTATAAACTGAACCTAGACAAGTCTCAGATCATGGGCTTTAACATAGACAAAACACTGAAGGAGGATATCCAAAAAGAATTTCCCTTCCAATGGAAATCAGAAATTCCCTATCTTGGGATCAAACTTTGCAGCTCCTCGTCAAAAATTATTTCCTCAAACCTAGACCCGCTTTTCTCCCCTCTCAAATTGGAACTTGAAGAACTGGGGAAAAGAGATCCCTCTTGGCTTGGCAGAATGACCCTTTATAAAATGTTAATTTTACCAAAAGTGCTATATTTTTTTCACACACTGTCCTTTGCGATTCCCCAAAATACAATTACTAACTTTCAAAAAACTATTAAATTTCATTTGGAATAACAAAAAACCTAGAATTGCAGCTTCTATCCTATACCTTTACAGAAAACAAGGTGGGTTGGGGGTCCCTAATCTTCAAGCTTATTATAACGCGATTATTCTGAGCCAATCTGGCACCTGGTTGAAAGACTCGCGACTCCCATCTTGGTGTCTCATAGAAAGACGCAGAAACCAAAACAAAGCCCTAGACTCTCTTATGAAAGCCTCAATTCTGAGTATCCTTCACATAGATAATCCGTCTCTCCCCCATGCTCAAACCCTTTCTCCATTAATGCTAACTACTCTTCATTGTTGGAATCTCCTAGCATATAAATTCAAATCTATCACCAAAGGTCACTTAACAAATCTTCCCCTGGAGATACTCTCCTACTTCATTCAAGACTTAAACCTTAAAGAGTGGCTTCGGAGCGGAGTTAGACTCGTCTCTGATCTCCTGGACGGTGAGAGACCTCTCACCTACCAGGCCATTAAATTCAAATTCAACCTTCCTGATAAAGAGGCCTTCTCATACCTAAAAATCTCCTCTTTCCTTCGAAGCTCTCAATTAGGAAAGTTTGCTTTCCCAAAGGAACTAGAATCCCTGCTCTATAAATGTACAAACTCCAAAAACTTCTTAACAAGACTATTTTACGATACCATCTCAGGCAACATGAATAACACCAAGAGAATCCACCTATTAAACTGGGAACATGATTTACAGAACAAATTTCATATTGCTCAGTGGGTGAAGTCTTTTGAAACAGCAAACAAAGCCACCCTGTCGGCAGGTCTTCTTCAAACTCATTATAAAGTTTTGACTAGGTGGTACTACACCTCCACAAAACTAGCCAAATGTTTCCCAGGCACCAGTAGAGAGTGTTGGAGGAACTGCGGACACGAGGGCTCACTCTACCATGTATTCTGGGAGTGTCCTAAGATTCAAACCTTTTGGAAGGAAGTGTTTGGAACTATTCATACCGTCACAGGAGTTCGCCCTACATACTCTCCTCAACTAGCCCTCCTCCTCCTAAACTGTGGCTCCCTTCCTATGGGAAAAAGAAAATGGATATGCCACTTCCTTCTTGCTGCTAAGAATATTATAGCAAGAAAATGGAAAGAAACCTCTCCTCCTGCGCTGAAGGAGTTGTTGGACCTAATATCGGACCATCACTGTTTTGAAGGACTTTATGCAAGAAGTAATAACTCTCTTCCTAAATTCACAAGCACATGGAAACCCTGGCAGCTTTTTGAATTAAATTGTTTGTTTTTAACTTTATGGTAGTTACTCCATTTAAGTGTTTACTTGATTATACCAGAAAAAGATAACACCTACTCTTCTATTAAAGCATGTCAATATTGACTCAATAGTCTATGTACACTTTTCTCTGTCTCATTATGTAAGAATTTATGTACCATCTGTGTTAGACTTCGCTCAACTTTTGAGCACCAAATTCTAAATATGAAAATTCGCTTATATGTACGCTTTGAAAATGTCGAATAAGAAAAATATTTAAAAAAACAAAACAAAAGAAAACAACCCACACAGAACAAAACAACAAACAACAAACAAAAAACAACAACAAAAAAAGGAAAAAAAGAAAAACAAACAAAAGAAAAAAAAACCAACAAACAAACAAAAAAAGGGGGTTAAGAAGGGGTGGTGGATAACAGGGACTGGAGTGCGCAATTAACTTTCAAAGATGTTTTCCAGGCTTTCGTTAAGCCCCATGGGTATAAGTGTTTTGAGTTTAAAGATCCAAAACCTCTCCCTTCTTTTTAACGTTTCGAATCTGTTGACTGTGTGGGGAGGGATCTGTTCTAAAATAGTGATAGAAAATGACTCAAAATTATTGCTGTGGGCTAACGATGCATGTTTAGAGACGCTATGGTTTAAAAAGCCATTTGTACTATTGGATCTGTGTTTGTTAATTCTGCATCTCAGAGTTTGGGTGGTGTGACCAACATACTGGAGGTTACAGGGACATTCCAGTAGGTATATGACAAAGCTGGATGAGCAGTTGACAAATGATTTTATGGCAAAAGATTCCTTAGGTACGCTACTGGTGAAGTCACGTTTGTTATGGCACATGTTGCTACAGCATTTACACTTCATTGTTCCACAACGGAAGCACCCAATAAGTGTAGGGAATATGTGGTGATTGGGTGTTGATGGAGGTCTGCTAGTTCTGAGGTTGCTGGGGGCCAGAGAAGTTTTCAAGGTGCGGGCTCTCCTGAAGGTGATGTGTGGTAGGGATGGTAGATTACTGCGGAGAAAAGGATCGTGTAATAGAACTGGCCAGTGTTTTTCTAAAATTCTGCGTATCTGGGTGTGGCAAGGATCATAAGTGGTTATGAAATTATGTTTGAAGTTATGATTGGTGTGGGAGATCTTATGAGTTTGAGGATCATCACTAGTAGATCTGAAAGGCTGCATCAATTAAGGGATGAGGGTAAAGCTTTTGTTTAAATCTCTGTTTTAAAATTAGGCTTTGAGCATAGCAGTCATCTATTTTAGAGCAGTTCCGTCTTATGCGCTTGAACTGGCCAAAAGGTATATTGTTTTTCCACTTCCTGTAGTGTGCACTTCTGAAATCTAGGAAACTGTTACGGTCTACTGGTTTGAAGTAGGTTTTGGTAATGACCCTCTGGCCCTCATGACTCAGAACCAGATCCAAGTATTTAACGGAAACTGGGAAGCTTTTGCCAGAAAAGGACAGGTTATAGTCATTGGTGTTAAGATGGTTGGTGAAATTAATAAAATCTGCCTCCGACCCTTCCCAAATAAAAATGAGGTCGTCTATGTACCTTTTATAAAAAATTAGCCTACTGGACCATTCGTGTTCGGACAAAATTGGATGTTTTTCAAAGTCTCCTACGTACAGATTCGCGAAACTCGGCGCAAATCTAGTGCCCATGGTGGTCCCCTTGATCTGTTGGTATAATTGGGAGTTAAATGAAAAGAAGTTGTTTTTGAGTATGAATAAAATACTGTCAATAATAAATTGTTTTTGCTGTTGTGGAATCATGTGGTCCGCCCCAAGTACTGATGTGATGGTGGAAATCCCTCGATCATGTGGAATATTTGAATATAATGCTGTGATATCGAGGGTGGCCCATATATATGAAGGTTTCCACTGGATGGTGGATAGGAGACTTGTGAGAAGGGGTGTCTTTCAGATAGGATTCCAAACCTACCACATATCTTTGAAGCAGAATGTCAAATGTACTGTGATAAATTGCAGGTGATGGAGTTTATGCCTGAAATAATTGGCCTTCCTGGGGGATTCTTATCATCTTTATGGATCTTGGGTAAATGATAAAAAATGGGGGTACTGGGATGGTTGATGATAAGGAAATACTTTTCCTTTTTATTAAGGATGTTGTTCTTAAAGGCAGTTTGGATAAGGTCATGGTAATTCTGTTTGGTGGCAAT
Source organism: Eleutherodactylus coqui (assembly GCF_035609145.1). NCBI lineage: Eukaryota > Metazoa > Chordata > Amphibia > Anura > Eleutherodactylidae > Eleutherodactylus > Eleutherodactylus coqui. Next base: position 117,926,373 of record NC_089839.1, on the reverse strand, counting down.
GGTGGGATCTAAGGTGAGGGGAATGTAATATTGTCTGTCAGATAATATGTGCATGGCTTCCTGGATGTATGTAACTCTATCTTGTAAGACGATCCCGCCCCCCTTATCTGCATTATGGATAATGAGCTCATTGTTATCCATAAGGGTATTTAGGGCTGAGAGCTCCTCCTTACTAAGATTGTTTTTGATTGTACGGGTGCCATTAATGTTTCTAAATTCAGCTGCTACCAGGGAATAGAATGTGTCAATGAAGTTGCCTCTGTGATGAATAGGGTAAAATGTGGATTTAGGTTTGAGCATAGTGTGGAAAGGCTCAAGTGGGGCTGATGCAGATGATGGGGTTTGGGGGGTGTCGGGGCGTAGAAAGCAATGGGTAGAGTTGTCGCTTCCTGATGTTTGTAATATCGAAAAATGTCGGGTCAGAGTGAGCTTTCTGATGAATGTATTGATGTCGATGAATAATTCAAACTCATTGAACTTACTGTTTGGGCAGAAGGATAAACCCCTATTAAGGAGTTGTTCCTCTGCTCGAGATGAGATGATGAGATAGATTGAAGATTTTTACACCACCACTACTTTTTTCTTTTTGGGCTGGGTCCGTTTGGTTTTCCTATGGCCCCTTTTCCCCCTTCTGGTCTTTTTTTGATCTTTGGGTTCTCTAACTTTCTTTTTCTGGGCTGGGATCTTGAAGTAGTTTGTGATTGTTGTAGTCTTGGGGCTTTTAACCCGCATGAGTTTATATAACGAATACATATAATATATTTTTGTCCCTTTTTTTTTCTTCTACTCTCCCACCCTCTACCTCCCACTTTGCCTTCTAATGTGTTTTTTATAGCTTGTATGTTTTAAACACCAGCTGAACTAACTCACGAGGGGATATTCCCGAAACGCGTTTTCATAAGCTGATCACATACTTTATTAAATAGAAGGAGAAGTTTCCCAAACCTTTGGTCACTTCCTATTTGCTTTAACCTGGAGCGTTGCGTCTTCTCCACTGCCAGTTTTTAGTCCTATCCTCTTACTCTGTTACACCCACCCAGGTGGTGCGTCATCTGGTCAGACAGCACCTCCACTATTGAAGTTACCACTTCACTCTCTTCACCACTTTTACAGTATCATTTTTCACAACAAACACAACTGTACGGGTTTTGCTCCACCCCTCTTTTTCCTCCTTGTCCACACGCTGTGACATAGAGTCCACTCAGAAGAAAAAGGACAATGAAGAGTAAGAGGAAATGGAAGGTGATGAGTTGCTTGACTTAACATGGACAGACAGAGAGAGTCATGATAACAACTTGAAGGGGGAGGAGGAAGAGGTGGACAGTGCACAACTGCACCATTCTAAGACAGGGTGTAGGGTGTCGTGGACAAACATAAGGGCCATACAGTTACCATCAGCTACTACTAGTTGCAGCAGCAACATCAGGCCCACAACTAAGTCTGCTCCTAGGCCTTGTATAAACTGTGCATTCTTTGAAATTGCACGTGGGGTGTGGTCATCTGTAACATTTGTGATAAATGTTAAAACATGGCAAGAACATAAACAATCTCACAACGCAACATGTATGAGTAGCCACATGAACTCCCAATATTCAATGCCTTGGAAAGCCCACCTGGGCCAAATGGCAAAGAGTCAGCCTCATGCTGCTCCCTCTTCCACTACTGTACCTGCCTCTTCCTCCATCTTGCTCCCTGTTCGTGCTGTAGCCTCAGAGAGGCAATTTTGTGTAAAGGCAGTTGCATTCCTACTTCAAGCCTCTCCTCTACAACTGATGAATGTACTGCAGGCTTTAGAGTTAGTCCTTTACTGACATTGACATTTAAGCCATATTGCAGCATGTGCCAGGCCAGCAGCCAGCCCTTCATGCCCTAGTTATGAGAAAGGTAGAAAGAAATACCACACTAATCATCCACGAGCACAGAGCCTGAATGTAAGCATTGCATAGCTGCTTGCATTGGAAATCATGCGCCATGCTAACTTACAGTACCAGATGCCCAGATTTGTCTAAAACGTTGTCCATGCCCTGCACCACCATGCAAGTGATAATGCATTTTTGGTGTTAAAGAACGCTGTCAGTGGGAGAGTGTACCTGAACACAGACACATGGTCCAACAAGCATGGCCAGTGGGTTAATGTCATGCATATGGGGCAAGAAGTCAAAAGTGGTGGTCCATGTTTCATGATAGCCCCCAAGGGACAGCCTCTGATTGGTCCCTGCACTCAGCCAATCAGAGGCAGCACTCACCCATTCATGAATTCATGAATGGGTGAGTGAGAAGGGGACATGGCAACGGCGGACAGGTAAGTGGGTTTTTGGGGGTTTTTTTTACACTAAAATTCTTGTTTTTCCTGAAACAATTTAGGGGTGCCGGCAGACCATTGCTGCGGCTCCATTGAAGACAATGCGTACATTCCCTATGGTGCACGCATGTCCTATCTTTACAAGCACGTACCTGTAAAACACAGACATGTGAACACACCATAGTGAATGCATTCGTTCTCATAGAAGGGTGTTTTTGTTGCTTTTTTTTATATTTATACATGCCTATGTTGCCACTGCTTTTGCCTTCAACTGGACTATATTGGGTCTTTTGGCTCTGACCAATTATAGTGGCATGCATTTGCTCTCCACCTCACCTCAATAAGCTATCTTTTTTTTAGTGCTGCTGTATACTCTTTTCCTGGGACGTCAGTGTGCAGTTGAGATCGTCCTCCCCCCTCCCCTGCCTTCTCCTTTTAGACTCCGCGAGCAGGGGGAGGAGGCGTCCAGCAGCACACTGACATCACAGTGCGCACCTAGGATCAGCGCTGCTAGCAGCGCCGAGCAGAGGAGCAGCAGCGCTTCCACGAGTAGGGGGTAAGTATGTGGGTCTCGGGGGGGGGGGGGGGCACTATTACTACTGGGGCTGCTGTGGGATGTTACTATTACTACTGGGGCCGTTGTGGGATGTAATTATTACTACTGGAGCCACTGTGGGATGCCACTATTACTACTGGGGCCGCTGTGGGATGTCACTATTACTACTGGGGGCCACTGTGGGATGTCACTATTACTACTGGGGCTGCTGTGGGCGTCACTATTACTACTGGGGCCGCTGTGGGATGTCACTATTACTACTGGGGCCACTGTGGGATGTCACTATACTACTGGAGCCGCTGTGCGATGTCACTATTTCTACTGGGGCCACTGTGGGATGTCACTTTTACTACTGGGGCACCTGTGGGATGTCACTATTACTACTGGGGCCGCTGTGGGGTCTCACTATTATTACTGGGGGCCGCTGTGGGGTGTCAATATTACTACTGGGGCCGCTGTGGGAGGTCACTGTTACTACTGGGGACGCTGTGGGATGTATTTATTACTACTGAGGTCCCTGTGGGATGTCACTACTACTGAGGCCACTGTGGGATATCACTATTACTACTGAGGGCCACTGTGGGATGTCACTATTACTACTGGGGGCCACTGTGGGATGTCACTACTACTAGGGCCACTGTGGGATGTCACTATTACTACGGGGGCCACTGTGGGATGTCACTATTACTACTGGGGCCACTGTGGGATGCCACTGTTACTACTGGGGCTACTATGGGGGGGGGGGGGGGTAACAATTACTACTGTGGCCCACTGTGGGGTGTGAGCATTACTATTGGGGGCCACTGTAGAGTTTCACTATTACTACTGGGGCCACTGTGGGGTGTCACCATTACTACTGGGGCCACTGTGGGATGTCATTACTACTACTGGGACTACTGTGGGATGTCACTACTACTACTGGGACCGCTGTGGGATGTCACTATTACTACTAGGGCCACTGTGGGATGTCATTATTACCGCTGGGGGACCACTGTGGGATGTCACTATTACTACTGGGGCCACTGTGGGATGTCACTTTTACTACTGGGGCACCTGTGGGATGTCACTATTACTACTGGGGCCGCTGTGGGGTCTCACTATTATTACTGGGGGCCGCTGTGGGGTGTCAATATTACTACTGGGGCCGCTGTGGGAGGTCACTGTTACTACTGGGGACGCTGTGGGATGTATTTATTACTACTGAGGTCCCTGTGGGATGTCACTACTACTGGGGCCACTGTGGGATGTCACTATTACTACTGAGGGCCACTGTGGGATGTCACTACTACTACTGGGGGCCACTGTGGGATGTCACTACTACTAGGGCCACTGTGGGATGTCACTATTACTACTGGGGCCACTGTGGGATGTCACTATTACTACTGGGGCCACTGTGGGATGCCACTATTACTACTGGGGCTACTATGGGGGGGTCACTATTACTACTGTGGCCCACTGTGGGGTGTGAGCATTACTATTGGGGGCCACTGTAGAGTTTCACTATTACTACTGGGGCCACTGTGGGGTGTCACTATTACTACTGGGGCCACTGTGGGATGTCATTACTACTACTGGGACCACTGTGGGATGTCACTACTACTACTGGGACCGCTGTGGGATGTCACTATTACTACTAGGGCCGCTGTGGGATGTCATCATTACCGCTGGGGGACCACTGTGGGATGTCACTATTACTACTGGGGCCGCTGTGGGATGTCACTATTACTATTGAGGTTCCTGTGGGATTTCACTACTACTGGGGTCGCTGTGGGATGCCACTATTACTACTGGGGGCCGCTATGTGATGTCACTATTACTAGGGCCACTGTGGGATGTCACTGTTAATACTGAGGCTGCTGTGGGATTTCACTGTTACAGCTGAGGCCGCTGACGGGGTCACTATTACTGCTGGGGCCACTGTGGGATGTCACTAATACCGCTGGGGCTACTGTCGGGGGGGGGGGGGGGGGTCACTATTACCGCTGGGGTTACTGTGGGGGGTCACTATTACCACTGGAGTATGTTTCCACGTGGCAGAAATTTCCATGGTGAATTCTGCAGCATTTCCACATCATATTACTACTGGGGCAGCTGTGGTATGTCACTATAACTACTGGGGTCACTGTGGGATGTCACTGTTACTACTGGGGCCGCTGTAAGATTTCATTGTTACCACTGAGGCCACTATGGGGGTCACTATTACTGCTAGGGCCGCTGTGGGATGTCACTATTACCGCTCAGGCTACTGTAGGGGGTCACTATTAACGCTGGGGCTACTGTGGGGGGGTCACTATTACTACTGGGGCCACTGTGGGAGGTCACTGTTACTACTGGGGATGCTTTGGGGTGTAATTATTACTACTGAGGTCCCTGTAGGATGTCACTACTACTGGGGCCACTGTGGGATGTCACTATTACTACTGGGGGCCACTGTGGGATGTCACTATTACTACTGGGGGACACTGTGGGATGTCACTATTACTACTGGGGCTGCTGTGGGCGTCACTATTACTACTGGGGCCGCTGTGGGATGTCACTATTACTACTGGGGCCACTGTGGGATGTCACTAATACCGCTGGGGCTACTGTCGGGGGTGGGGGGAGGGGGTCACTATTACCGCTGGGGTTACTGTGGGGGGTCACTATTACCACTGGAGTATGTTTCTACGTGGCAGAAATTTCCATGGTGAATTCTGCAGCATTTCCACATCATATTACTACTGGGGCAGCTGTGGTATGTCACTATTACTACTGGGGTCACTGTGGGATGGCACTGTTACTACTGGGGCCGCTGTGGGATTTCATTGTTACCACTGAGGCCGCTATGGGGGTCACTATTACTGCTGGGACCGCTGTGGGATGTCACTATTACCGCTCGGGCTACTATAGGGGGTCACTTATACACGCTACTGTGGGGGAGTCACTATTACTACTGGGGCCGCTGTGGGAGGTCACTGTTACTACTGGGGCCGCTGTGGGATTTCATTGTTACCACTGAGGTCCCTGTGGGATGTCACTACTACTGGGGCCACTGTGGGATGTCACTATTACTACTGGGGGCCACTGTGGGATGTCACTATTACTATTGAGGTCCCTGTGGGAATTCACTACTACTGGGGTCGCTGTGGGATGTCACTATTACTACTGGGGGCCGCTGTGGGATGTCACTACTACTAGGGCCACTGTGGGATGTCACTGTTACTACTGAGGCCGCTGTAGGATTTCACTGTTACCGCTAAGGCCACTGTGGGGGTCACTATTACCGCTGGGGCTACTGTGGGGGGGTCACTATTACCGCTGGGGCTACTGTGGGTGGGATCACTATTACCGTTGGAGTATGTTTACACGTGGCGGAAATTTCCATGGCAAATTCTGCAGCATTTTCACATCATATTACTACTGGGGCCGCTGTGGGATGTCACTAATACTATTGAGGTCCCTGTGGGATTTCACTACTACTGGGGCCGCTGTGGTATGTCACTATTACTACTGGGGCCGCTGTGGGATGTCACTGTTACTACTGGGGCCGCTGTGGGATTTCACTGTTAACACTGAGGCCACTATGGGGGTCTCTATTACTGCTGGGGCCGCTGTGGGATGTCACTATTATCGCTCAGGCTACTGTGGGGGGGGGGGTCACTATTACCGCTGGGGCTACTGTGGGGGGTCACTATTACCGCTAGAGTATTTTTACACGTGACAGAAATTTCCATGGTGAATTCTGCAGCATTTCCACATTATATTAGTACTGGGGCCGCTATGGGATGTCATTATTACTATTGAGGTCCCTGTGGGATTTCATTACTACTGGGGCCGCTGTGGTATGTCACTATTACTACTGGGGCCACTGTGGGATGTCACTGTTACTACTGGGGCCGCTGTGGGATTTCACTATTACCGCTCAGGCTACTGTGGGGGGGGGGGGGGGTCACTATCACCACTGGGGCCACTGTGGGGGGTCATTATTACCGCTGGAGTATGATTACACATGGCAGAAATTTCCATGGCAAATTCTGCAGCATTTTCACATCATATTACTACTGGGGCCGCTGTGGGATGTCACTAATAATATTGAGGTCCCTGTGGGATTTCATTACTACTGGGGCCGCTGTGGTATGTCACTATTACTACTAGGGCCACTGTGGGATGTCACTGTTACTACGGGGGCTGCTGTGGGATTTCATTGTAACCACTGAGGCCGCTATGGGGGTCACTATTACTGCTGGGGCCGCTGTGGGATGTCACTATTACCGCTTGGGCTACTGTAGGGGGTCACTATTACCGCTGGGGCTACTGTGGGGGGGTCACTATTACTACTGGGGCCGCTGTGGGAGGTCACTGTTACTACTGGGGCCGCTGTGGGATTTCATTGTTACCACTGAGGTCCCTGTGGGATGTCACTACTACTGGGGCCACTGTGGGATGTCACTATTACTACTGCGGGGCACTGTGGGATGTCAATATTACTACTGGGGGCCACTGTGGAATGCTACTACTACTGGGGCCACTGTGGGATGTCACTATTACTACTGGGGCCACTGTGGGATGCCACTATTATTACTGGGGCCACTGTGGGATGCCACTGTTACTACTGGGGGATGTCACTATTACTACTGGGGCCACTGTGGGATGTCACTATTACTACTGGGGGCCACTGTGGGGTGTCACCATTACTATTGGGGGCCGCTGTAGAGTTTCACTATTATTACTGGGGCCGCTGTAGGGTGTCACTATTACTACTGGGGCCATTGTGAGATGTCACTACTACTACTGGGACCGCTGTGGGATGGGACTTTTATTACTGGGGCCGCTGTGGGATATCACCATTACTGCTGGGGGACCACTGTGGGATGTCACTATTACTACTGGGGCCACTGTGGGATGTCACTATTATTATTGAGCGTCCTAAAGTATAATGATGAGCAGCACCAGAAGTGGTTGAATATCTTTAAAAACGCATCAACTGATGCTTCTTTATTAGGCCAGATAAGTCCAGTAAAACACGATGTTTCGACCCGACAGAGGGTCTTTTTCAAGTGCATAAAATTCGCATGTTACACACAGCATACTTATGCAACACCTCCACCAATCACCAAGCCAACACATAATTAAAAACACCCACATACAGCTAAAAACAATATCATTACCTTCATCCGTGCTGTTCCATAACCATCGCACCATCTCTCACATGGAAGCGGCGTCAGACGTCATCAACGGGCGTCGCGCTGTATAGATGCATCACCACTTACTCCGGTCTGCTAAGACTGCGCATGCGTTCAGATCCCAAATTCACGCGATAGTTAGCGCGTGATGACGGCAACCCTTTTCGTCGCCGCTCGTTGCTATAAACAATGTAGGGAAACGAGCTCCCACGGGATCTCGCGAGACCTAGCATATAGGTTTAATGTTCAACCTGCCTACAGCACTAGCTGCAGCAGGCCGTACCTATGGAAATCTTTAGTTGTCCTTACTCCATGCTATCTGGATATATAAAGTCATTATAAAGGAGTGTTTAAAACACGGTCCGCACTGCATGGACATATTAGAGGAAAAAACTTATTTCAATATATTCAAACATTTTTATACATCTGAGTTGTCGCTTGCGTCTTTTTCTGTACCGTATGTACTAATTTATCCTTAAAATTAGGACCCCGTCTGTAAGACATAAGGGGTGGATGTTTAAATTCTGTGACCTCAGGATGACAGTGGTTCAAGATCGGCCAATGCCTCCTCAAGATGTTAGCTACAGCGTCAACTCAGATGGTGTTAGCACCACCCAGATTGGGTAATTTCCCATGCCTTGGCTGTTCCAGCTGCCATAATATGACCAAAGGCAATTCGTTCATACACCCTCGGACGGGTAAACGTTACCCGATTAAATATATGTTCATGTGTAATACCACTTACGTCATCTATGTCATCACATGCCCGTGCGGGCTCATATATGTAGGCGAGACAACAAAAGAATGCAGAACTAGAATATCGAAACATAAAAGTACGATCCGTACAGAAAAATCTGATGTACCTGTAGCCAAGCATTTTATGGATTTCCATCATGCCATAAGTCAACTTAAATTTCAAATAATTGATTGTGAGCCACCTAGTAGCAGAGGAGGAGATAGGGAGAGACGTTTAAAACTTAGAGAAGCACGGTGGATCTTCGAACTAGATGCATTACAACCCAATGGGCTTAATTTAGAATATGATCCTTTATCATTAGTCTGAATATTGATTCCATCCATTTCTGTATACAATTTTATTCTTTTGTCTTTTTGTTCCCACAGATTATGTGCCGCCATCGATGTTGTGTCCATAACCTACACACCTCCCACATCATTAAAGTATATGTTATATGGTCACCAGAAGATATATGGTCACCTTTGGGCTACCAATGGTTAAAATGTATCTAGTAATAATAACTGATAGCTATAATGTATTCAGTATTAATAAAATATATATTTGGTCTACAGATTGGTATTCTTGTCTGTGTATATATAGCGAGCCTCCTCTAATTGAGATCAATAACAGGGGTTTCTATAAGAGATTATAGTGTATAAAAATGTTTGAATATATTGAAATAAGTTTTTTCCTCTAATATGTCCATGCAGTGCGGACCGTGTTTTAAACACTCCTTTATAATGACTTTATATATCCAGATAGCATGGAGTAAGGACAACTAAAGATTTCCATAGGTACGGCCTGCTACAGCTAGTGCTGTAGGCAGGTTGAACATTAAACCTATATGCTAGGTCTCGCGAGATCCCGTGGGAGCTCGTTTCCCTACATTGTTTATAGCAACGAGCGGCGACGAAAAGGGTTGCCGTCATCACGCGCTAACTATCGCGTGAATTTGGGATCTGGACGCATGCGCAGTCTTAGCAGACCGGAGTAAGTGGTGATGCATCTATACAGCGCGACGCCCGTTGATGACGTCTGACGCCGCTTCCATGTGAGAGATGGTGCGATGGTTATGGAACAGCACAGATGAAGGTAATGATATTGTTTTTAGCTGTATGTGGGTGTTTTTAATTATGTGTTGGCTTGGTGATTGGTGGACGTGTTGCATAAGTATGCTGTGTGTAACATGCAAATTTTATGCACTTGAAAAAGACCCTCTGTCGGGTTGAAACGTTGTGTTTTACTGGACTTATCTGACCTAATAAAGAAGCATCCGTTGATGCGTTTTTAAAGATATTCAACCACTTCTGGCGCTGCTCATCATTATACTTTAGGACGGATGGTTATTTGAGGATTCAAGGGAATCGGGTCCTCATATATGGGCTTTTGCGCACCAGATTTTTCTATCTCCCACCACAGTGGTGCTTGGATCCAAAGGAGTGCTGCTGTGATATCTATTGTTTGGATGAACTATTATTATTGAGGTCCCTGTGGGATTTCACTACTACTGGGGTCGCTGTGGGATGTCACTATTACTACTGGAGGCCGCTGTGGGATGTCACTACTACTAGGGCCACTGTGGGATGTCACTGTTACTACAGAGGCCGCTGTGGGATTTCACTGTTACCGCTGAGGCCGCTGTGGGAGTCACTATTACTGCTGGGTCCACTGTGGGATGTCACTATCACCGCTGGGGCTGCTGTGGGTGGGATCACTATTACTGCTGGGGCTACTGTGGGGGGGTCACTATTACCGCTGGAATATTTTTACACGTGGCAGAAATTTCCATGGCAAGTTCTGCAGCATTTTCGCATCCAAAAAGCAATCAAAATCTGCACCTTGTCTATTTTGAAGCGGCCTACTCCTTTTTATAACGACAGAGGTAAAAATCATACACAGTAATAAGCCCCGCCTCCTGGCATGTTGGCAATTTGCGATAAATAAGTGGGTTTTGGGTTGCAGTTTGGGCACTCGGTCTCTAAAACGTTCGCTATCACTGATATAGACTATGGCATGGATTCCCATTAAAGTCAATAAAAAACATTTAGGGCACAGATTTGCAGTGGATTTAATGTAGAACAGTGTAGTTTCCCCTTCAAATCTGAGGCAAAATCTGTCATGCAAGCAAGTGCATGAATATGGCCCGGTTAAAAGTAATTGCATCAGTAGGTGTGCACCCACCAGTGCATCCCCAATGTATCAGTCCATCACTGGATCTTGCTTTCTATAGTTTGTAGAATTGTAATTTATTTTCCTTTTATTGGAACCATTTATAGACTGACTGTATCATTTGTATTGCAGCAACTACTGGATTTGGGTCCTCACTTTACAGCTTATTTCGCAGCATTCTAGCTGTTGCCATGTTATACAGCATCTGCAGCTATTCCATAAAGGTAATTTTCAATTACTGCCAACTGAATGTACGTTAGAATAACGTAATACTATGTCCAGATGTGGCAGGTTGGTTTCAGTGCAATAGTGGAACAGTGCATTCACAGGCTGTGGAAAAAATGTGAGCTGATTTTAGAATCCACACCATTTTCCCCACGGATTTTTGCTGAGCATTTTACCAAATGATGTCCACAATAGAATCTGCACCAAAATCTGTATGTAACATATCTGGGTTTGTAATGAGGATTTGTAGCTACATTTTGTCAGCAGTGTAAATATTAAGCTATTTTTTTCCAATGATTTTTATTGGTATTTTCAGCTTCAGCAATCGTAGGCAGGAAGTGCACTTTCACTGCACCCAGGACATAGGCCTCTGCACAAACCCTCAGCAATCGCGGGCCTAGAGCGGACTCCAATGCTAGCATAGCTGTGAACGTCTCATTAGCGCTGTATAGCTCCTCTTGTTTGTCCCAATGCAGTGCCCCGGATAGCTGGGGTAACGTGAGATAAAGTACAGGTTGGCTTCGGCCCACACTGCATGCCCTAGTTAGTCTGGCCTTTTTTCATAGTCACAGGCCACCGACGGTACATAAATAAATCCTATTGCAGTGCCCCGGATAGCTGAGGTAACGTGAGATAAAATACAGGCTGGCTTCGGCCCACACTGCATGCCCTAGTCAGGCTGGGTTTTTTTCATAGTCACAGGCAGGTACAACTCCACTATGGGAAGTCTGTGTGCACCCACAGCATGGGTGGCTCCCTGTAACCCACCGACGGTACATAAATAAATCCCATTGCAGTGCCCCGGACAGCTGAGGTAACGTAAGATAAAGTACAGGTTGGCTTCGGCCCACACTGCATGCCCTAGTCAGGCTGTTTTTTTTTCATAGTCACAGGCAGGTACAACTCCGCTATGGGAAATCTGTGTGCACCCACAGCATGGGTGGCTCCCTGAAACCCACCGACGGTACACAAATAAATCCCATTGCAGTGCCCCGGATAGCTGAGGTAACGTCAGATAAAATACAGGTAGGCTTCGGGCCACACTGAATGCCCTAGTCAGACTGGTTTTTTTCATAGTCACAGGCAGGTACAACTCCGCTATGGGAAGTCTGTGTGCACCCACAGCATGGGTGGCTCCCTGAAACCCACCGACGGTACATAAATAAAGCCCATTGCAGTGCCCCGCATAGCTGAGCTAACGTGAGATAAAGTACAGGTTGGCTTCGGCCCACACTGCATGCCCTAGTGAGTCTGGGCTTTTTTCATAGTTCCAGGCAGGTACAACTGCGCTATGGGAAGTCTGTGTGGACCCACAGCATGGGTGGGTCCCAGGAGGCCACCGACGGTACATAAATTAATCCCATTGCAGTGCCCCGGATAGCTGAGGTAACGTGAGATAAAATACAGGTTGGCTTCGGCCCACACTGCATGCCCTAATCAGGCTGGGTTTTTTGGGGGGGCCAGATACATAGAACACCGCGATGGGAAAACTTAGTGCACCCATACTATGCACAGACCCCTGTAATATTCCTGTAGCAAAGGTATAAGCTGACCCCACTAACAGTTATGTTGCAGAAGTCTAGGTAGACCCCAGTAACATTTCTGTAGTTACAGTATAGACAGACCCCAGTAACATTTCCGTAGCAGCAGTATAGGCAGAGCCCAGTATTAGTAACATTTCAGTGGTAACAGTATAGACAGACCCCAGTAACATTTTGGTTGCAGCAGTATAGGCAGAGCCCAGTAACATTTCAGTAGTAACAGTATAGACAGACCCCAGTAACATTTCAGTTGCAGCAGTATAGGCAGAGCCCAGTAACATTTCAGTAGCAGCAGTATAGGCAGAGCCCAGGATTAGTAACATTTCAGTGGTAACAGTATAGACAGACCCCAGTAACATTTCCGTAGCAGCAGTATAGGCAGAGCGCAGTATTAGTAACATTTCAGTAGTAACAGTATAGACAGACCCCAGTAACATTTCAGTAGTAGCAGTATAGGCAGAGCCCAGTATTAGTAACATTTCAGTAGTAACAGTATAGACAGACCCCAGTAACATTTCAGTTGCAGCAGTATAGGCAGAGCCCAGTAACATTTCAGTAGCAGCAGTATAGGCAGAGCCCAGTATTAGTAACATTTCAGTAGTAACAGTATAGCCAGACCCCAGTAACATTTTAGTTGCAGAAGTATACGCAGACCCCAGAAACATTTATGTAGCAGCAGTATTGGCAGACCCCAGTAACATTTCTGCAGCTGAAGTATAGGCAGACCCCTGTAACGTTAATGCAGTTACGCTCCTCTCCTTTGGCCCAAACAAGTTTCTCCGATAACTGTGGTAACACGAGAGAAAATACATGATGCGCATTGCTGATCCCCTGACCCCAAGCGGGAGGAGGAGGTGGCATTACAAGGCCAAGACACCATGACCAGGACCCACTATAGTCTGTGTGGGAAGCCCGTTAGCGGGCCCAGGGTCAGGCTCGGTTCTGCGCTTCCACCTTCAATTTTGCCTCCATGGGCAAAATCAAACCTTCAGATAGGAATAAGAGCCAATGGACAAAAGTAAAGCCACAGAACAAAACTGGAAGCGACAACAGCTATGTGGAAAAGCTAGTATTTTCTTAGACAAGAGGGGCATTTGATAGCAATGAAAAGGATATTCTAGGTACTAAAAGTCTGGACTCCTCCTCATCTCAATCAGAAATATGGAAAGGCTTCATTCATATGTTTTCTGTTGACCATTTCAAAGTGTTAGCAATGCAAGTTTCTGGCTATACCACTCATCTTTGTCAGGAAATACCAAAGATGATCACAAGTAAAGGCCTCATCAATCAGTCCAAAATCAGTCCGGGAGTATGTGGATCTCAGCTGGCCTGCTTCCACCAAGGATATGTGCCTGCTGCTACTCTGTCCCCAGCCCTGCAGGGATGCTGTGTTCTATAGTCGGCTCTATTCCTACCTCAGCTGTACACTAAAATATGTAATTATTATCAGTACCAACAAGATGGAAGCCACTATTGCTCTACCGGTCGGCTGAATGCTTCAGCTAGGAATAATGGAATAGGACCCCGGTTTTATTTTGTTGGTTTTCGGAACAGTTGCCATGATTAAGAGGGACGGCCGGGGGCATTCGTATTGTGCCGGTAGAGGTGAAATTCTTGGACTGGCGCAAGACGGACCAAAGCGAAAGCATTTGCCAAGAATGTTTTCATTGTTGGAGGAGGAGGAGGAGGGGAGGGTTTAAAGGAGGTGGCATAGACCGCCGCAGATACCAGAACCGAGGAAGGACCCGCAATTCTGGGTGTGGGTAGGACGTCCCAGGCTCTGACTCAGTCCCTGCCTCCACCAAATTCACCCAATGTGCCGTCAGGGAGATCTAGTGTCCCTGCCCGCCAGTACTTGTCCACGTGTCCGTGGTTAAGTGGACCTTCCCAGTAACCGTGTTGGTGAGGGCACGATTGATGTTGCAGAAGACGTGCTGGTGTAGGGCTGGGACGGCACACCGGGAAAATAGTGGCGACTGGGGACCGAGTAGCGTGGGACCGCCGCCGCCATCATGTTTTTGAAAGCCTCCGTTTTCACAAGCCTGTACGGCAGCATCTCCAGGCGGATCAATTTGGCAATGTGCACGTTTAATGCTTGAGCGTGCGGGTGCGTGGCGGCGTATTTGCTCTTGTGCTAGCGATAGCTGGATGCTGCGCTGAGAGACATTGCTGGATGGGGCCGAGGACAGCGGAGTCTGCCTGCTCATCAGAATGTGTCATTTTCATGGAGTGAGGAGGCTGGGAGGAAGGAGGAGCAGCAGCGAGAGGATTCAGAGTTGTAGCAGTGGATGGCATAGAAGACTGGGTGGTCGATACATCGCTGGCTGCATTTTCTGCTATCCACTACAGGACCTGCTCACACTGCTCATTTTGTAATAAAGTTCTACCACGTGGACCCCAAAATTGTGATATGAAGCTAGGGACCCCAGAAACTTGCCTCTCTCCTAATCCCGCAGCAGCCGGCTGCGATTGACCTGGACCAGGAACTCGGCCTGTGCCCACACCCTCACTTGGACCTCCGCGTTCTCGCCTGTGTCCACGGCCACGTCCTCTAGGCCTACCCCTACCCCTCAGCATGGTGTATTTCGAATACAGCAGACACAGAGCGTTGTAAAAAATTAGGCGATTATTGGCCTGCACTTGGAGGCCGACAGCGGTACTGTAACGCACACTGTAGGCCGAAAAAATTATACGCTTGCCCGCAGAAAGGCCAAGCTGGCTAATAGTGAGCACTACAACTCCTAGGTGCCACGCAGTAAACTGCGCACGCGCACAGGTAGCCCTAAGGAGGTTTTTTTTTTCAAATGTTTTTGAAAAAACCAGCAACCTAGATAGCGTGTATATGTCTTTCCCGCTACCAGCGGCGGTGGGCGTACGCTGTGCGGGAAGTTGACGGGACGCACAGAGCGGTGTAAAAAATTAGGCGATTATTGGCCTGCACTTGGAGGCTGACAGCGGTATTGTAACGCACACTGTAGGCCGAAAAAATTATACGCTTGCCCACTGAAAGGCCAAGCTGGCTAATAGTGAGCCACTACAATTCCCAGCCGCCACAACAGTAATGCACACACGCACAGGTAGCCCTAAGCAGGTTTTTTTTTTCAGATGTTTTTGAAAAAACCAGCAGCCCAGATAGCGTGTATATGTCTTTCCCTCTATCAGCGTTGGTGGCCGTACGCTGTGCGGGAAGTTGACGGGACGCACAGAGCGGTGTAAAACATTAGGCGATTATTGGCCTGCACTTGGAGGCTGACAGCTGTACTGTAACGCACACTGTAGGCCGAAAAAATTATACGCTTGCCTGCAGAAAGCCCAAGCTGGTTAATAGTGAGCCACTACAACTCATAGGTGCCACGCAGTAAACTGCACACACGCACAGGTAGCCCTAAGCAGGAGCTTTTTTGGGTTACTTGTTGACAGGATTCTACACTAGCACTGTCCCTGCCTCACCAATACTTTCCCTATACTCTGTATAATTGGCTGCAGACTGAGAACGCAATAGTCTGCAGAGCCCAAGATGAAAAAAAAAAATTGGTGCAAAACTGCTCCCCGCAGCCACAACAGTAATGCACACGGTCACAGATAGCCCTAAGCAGGAGCTTTTTTGGGGTACTTGTTGACAGGATTCTACACTAGCACTGTCTCTGCCTCACCAATACTTCCCCTATACTCTGTATAATTGGTTGCAGACTGAGAACGCAATAGTCTGCAGAGCCCAAGATGAAAAAAAACTTGGTGCAAAACCGCTCCTAGCAGCCACAACAGTAATGCACATGATAAGATGTGGCCCTAAGAAGGACCGTTGGGGTTCTTTCAGACGCAAACAGTAGCCTAACACTCTCCTTATAGCACCAGCAACACTCTCCCTAATCTCTGCCAGCATGTGTCTGAGGCAAGCAGCGGGCGGGACTGCCTTATATACTCGACGGTCACTTGATCTCGCCAGCCACTCACTGCAGGGGGGTGGGATAGGGCTGGAACGTCACAGGAGGAAGTTGTAATGCCTTCCCTGCATGTCTATTGGCAAGAAAATGGCGCAAAACTTTCAGGGAAGGAAATGGAATTGACTCGAGTACCGCGTGGTGCTCGCCTCGAGTAACGAGCATTTCGAGTACCCTAATAATCGAACGAGCATCAAGCTCGGACGAGTACGCTCGCTCATCTCTAGTCCTTACGTAAAGTTTTGTATTCTGTTTTTACCCTTGTTCTATAATCATTTCCTGTACTTTTATTTCCTTTCAAACTATTACACACATAATATTTGTTTCTACTAATTGATATATATGTTATGTAGTGTATCTCCAGCAAGACTGAGGAAGAGACACACTTTGCCTCGAAGCACTTTGCATTTCTTAGCTGACTTTTATTAAATAAAGAAACACCTTCTTTCTAATCCGAGCATGTGAACATTTTTCTTAAAAGGGTTGCGCCACCCTATAGGCCATTTTTGGACTCATTAATTTTAGAGAGAAATAGATCAAATGTTTTCAATTATGGTTTTTATTTTGCCATATGCACACCTGTATAAACTCCATAAACGTAGTAAACTGTGGAATTAAATGAACATGTCCTTTTTCAGTTTTTGTTAGTTTTTTTATGTTTTTGCTGTGAAGAATAAATAGTTTTAAAAATCAATTTATTGTACAGGTAGTTACTGATATGATGATACCAAATACGTGGGATTTTTTAACATTTTTTTTTACTAATGCAGGAAAGTGCGCAAAAAGGTTCTTTTCTGTAATTTTTTTAACATGTTTTTTTACATAATTTTTTTTTTCATTTTTAAACTCCCTGCAGGGAACTTGAAACAGAACAGCTATGATAATGCATTGCAGGACTTCTATCAATGCCGTCCAGTGTACATCTTGTGCCACGTATACAGTCCTTGAACAGCTGTTCGAAGGTTCATACTGCTGTAAGAGATGTGAGCATGTTGCACATTTCGTAGCCCAGATCCTGGATCTAAATGAGCAGCTTGCAACACTGAGATCCATTGGCAATATGGAAAGGAGTTTGCTGCTCACTGAGACAGCACTTGTTGGAGTAGATGGCGGGCGAATGGTAGTTTGGGAGAACAGGATGGTCAGTCAGCTAGCTGGGTGACAGGAGGAGATGTAGAGGTAAGAGATCCAGGGAGGCTAGTCCTGAACTGGCACACCTCAACAAATTTGCAAGCTTGGCAGATGAGGGGGATGCCATTACAGGATTAGCACTGCTGCAGCACGACATGGATCCTGACCACCAGAGGGATATCTGCTCTAGTAAGAAGGGGAATAGAAGTATAGGGCAGGATAAACAGGTGCTGGTAGTGGGAGACTCAATTATTAGGGGGACAGACATGACAATCTGCCACAAAGACCGGGATTTTCAAATGGCGTGTTGTCTTCCTGGTGCTCGAGTTCGTGACTTTGCAGATAAGGTTGACAGATTACTGGGAAGGGCTGGTGAGGATTCAGCGGTCATGGTACACATTGGCACCAAGGACAATGCTAGAGGTAGGTGGAAGGTCCTTAAAAACTATTTCAGGGAAGTAGGATATAACCTTAGAGTCCTTAAAAACTTTTTCCGGGAACTAGGATATATGCTTAGGGCTAGGACCTCCAAAGCAGTATTTTCTGAAATACTACCTGTACCACGTGCCACACCAGAAAGGCTGCTAAAGATTAGGGAGGTAAACAAGTGGTATACGAAGGAGACGTTTGAGTTCCTGGAGAACTAGGCTGACTTTGATTTTGGCTATAGGCTATATCATAGGGATTGGCTGCATTTCAATAGAGAGGGCGCAGCTATGCTTGGGGAAAGAGGGCAAGAACATTGGAGAAGTGTTTAAACTAGGGACTGGGGGAAAGGCAACTAGAGAGATAGAGGGGAAAGTAGTGTAGATAGTAACCTGGGACTAAGTAAAGGAAATAGGGTGGAGCGGGGGGAGGGGTTAGTACAGTTAGAACTGGCAGAACAGTTAGCAGTTATACACATAATATAAAAAATAAACAAAACCAATAAAGTAGACAAACTAGAAGTAATAATGTCTGAGGAAAACTATGACATAGAGCTGCCTCTGATTGGTCCCTGCGCTGAGCCAATCAGAGGCAGCACTCACTCACCCATTCATGAATTCATGAATGGGTAAGTGAGAGCTGCCTCTGATTGGTGAGGCTGTGACCAATCAGAGGCAGCTCATTCAGCAGGCGGGGATTTTAAATCCCCGGCTGCTGAATACTACTCAGAGCAGTTCAGGAGAACTGCCGGCCGCGCTAAACTCCGTCTGCCGGGACCAGGTGAGTATATATATTTTTTTTGTTTTTACACATTTCTGGATGAATTTCCGGGAAGGGCTTATATTTTTAAGCCCTTCCCGAAAATTCATCGTGCGATCGCCGGCAGCCCATTGCTTTCAATGGAGCCGGCTGTATTGCCGGCTCCATTGAATTCAATGGGCAAACATCATTCTTCTCTGCCACAGCTGTTACAGCTGTGGCAGAGGAGAATGATTTGTCTACTATATGTTCTCAATGGGGTCGGCGCTGCTGCCGCCGGCCCCATTGAGCGCATATAGAGAAGAGAACAGGAATCGCAGATCGCAGATAGGTGCGATCTGCGATTTCTGTTCTATAATTTATCAGACGAGCGCATAAAAAGCGCTCATGTGTCCGATACCATTGCAAAGCAATGGTTTTATAAAATCGCCGGACGCATGCGCAAATCGCGCGAAAAAACGCCCGTCTGACTGAGCCCTAACTGTGATCAAGAACCTCGTTCAAGACATAAACATGCAGTACATTTGTATTTCTACTACTGTATGTGGATTTTTAAATAGAGATTTTTGCAATTATGCAATTTTTGGATTTTCAATAAGGGTTTATTTACACAGGTGATTGTGAATGTGGTCCATAAAAATTGATGAGATTTTTTTTGCAATTTTTTGTTTTTTCAATTCTATTTTCATTTTTTATCCATGTGCTTTTCATGTGAATATTAAAAAAACACTTCCTGGTTCTCTTTTTTTAAAATCTATGGCTACCATGGTTACATACATTTAAAATGGAATGCACTCGCATCATGCAAGTGCAATCCCTTTTTTAAACACACCCATAAACTTAACAAAAATGTGACATGCTCTGATATTTTACTTGGATTGTTTGACAGAGTAAAAAAAACCTATGTAAACAAACATATTAAACTTAATGTGTTCCATATCCATCCAATTAAGGACAAAATCGTTTGCGTGAATATACCCTTAAGAAGAATACATTTCACCCCGGTGCTGGAGTTTTTAAAAAATATTTTTATTTATTAACTGTATTCCTTGCTCTGCGGCCCCTATGTACATCTGGCAGCAGTTTTGCATGAATCCCCCAAAATAGGGGCTACTTAGCGATACCAGGTTATCCATAAGTGCTTTGAGTAGATCAACTACAGTGTGTAAAGACCTCTTCGATAAAGTAATATGCATGAAAAATTCATACTGAATTTAATTGAAAATAAGTCCTAAATAAAGCTACCTGGTAATCTATAGTACTTCCACCTCAGCTGGTGTTTGTGGAAGGTGTTTATTGCATGGTTCTCCTGTGCAAAACTACATTTTTGCATTTTTGTGTTACATCATATGTTCAGCTTTCATATTTAGAAATAGAAACTTGCATATTGAAATATTCTGTTTTATTTCATTAGGAGATGTGGGATATTAGACATGTACCTCCTATGTTTTCTGCATTCTGTGGCCTTTTGGTTGCACTTTCGTATCACTTGAGTCGGCAAAGTAGCGACCCTTCATTTATAATGTGAGTAAAAATGTTAAAGACTTTTTTTTTACTAATGTGCTTCATGAAGAAAATTACAGCTATATATCATTATTTGTCACTATTATTATTTAAACATATGCAAAATGTGTTCTTTTGCCTTTCTGATTACTCCTGGTTGGTTTATCTGTGGCAGCAGTGCCTAGTGACTGCAGTAACTCTTGAATTACATTTCCAGACATTGATGAACGCGAAGTACACTTCCAGACATTGATGAACTTGGATTACACATCCAGCTTTTCTGCCTGGCTTTGACTATTGTATTAACCATGACTTGCTGACTTTACTTCTTGCTTGCTTCTCTGTCCTAGCTTCTTGCTGTTGTTTTCCCTCTAACTTCTCCATTCTTTTCTTCATTTATCTCTCTCTTCTGCTAAACATTTCTTGTAGTTTGAGTACTCAGAGTGTCTGGACAGTCTTCTCTCAGCTATCTCCAGGACTAGACTAACTAACCCTGTCCACTCTCTACCGTTTATAGTCTGCCTGCTAACCAATCCTGTGCTAGGGGACAGCTAACTAACCAATCCCTGAGCCAGCTAGGGGGTGATGGACAGGTGTGAGAGCAGTTTACAGTGAATTCACTTTCATCCAAAAACATTCATAGCCACATTGTTGGAAAAGTAATTGGGCTTCACTATAGTGTTTCAAGTCGATCAACTGCTCTTGTAATCTGGGATGAAATTTTGTCTGCTGAAAATGGATTGAGTACCCACGTGGGTATTTCAAGGGTACATAGAACTGCATCTTGAAGTTTATCTCCATCTTTGCATGCAATTTCTTGAAGATTTGGAAACTGACAGAGCTCGCGACAGCTCAGGTTATTGGTATGAAGCTCCAGTTTGGTAATGAAGGAAAAGATTATGCCTTTAGCCTTAATGTAATTTCTTTTGTCTCCTTGTAGCTTTGTGTTGACCTTGTTGAGTTTGTCAAATATGTCTGCGAGATAGGTAACGTCAAGACCTCATAGTTCGATTTCATCACAAAGGCTTGAGTCAATCGGGTGAAGAAACTGGACTACTTTGTCAAAAAGTTCATAAAAGCATCGTGAGCACTTTCCTCTTGACAGCGACCTCGCTTAAGTGTGTAGGAGTAGACGTTAAAATTCTTTGTCTTGACAGAGCTTGTGGTTCATTCAAAGATTCTGCTTTTATCTGGTTAAGAGTAGAGATGAGCGAGCACCAAAATGCTCGGGTGCTCGTTACTCGGGACGAACTTTTCGCGATGCTCGAGGGTTCGTTTCGAGTAACGAACCCCATTGAAGTCAATGGGCGACCCGAGCATTTTAGTATTTCGCCGATGCTCGCTAAGGTTTCCTTGTGTGAAAATCTGGGCAATTCAAGAAAGTGATGGGAACGACACAGCAACGGATAGGGCAGGCGAGGGGCTACATGTTGGGCTGCATCTCAAGTTCACAGGTCCCACTATTAAGCCACAATAGCGGCAAGAGTGCCCCCCCCCCCCTCCCAACAACTTTTACTTCTGAAAAGCCCTCATTAGCATGGCATACCTTTGCTAAGCACCACACTACCTCCAACAAAGCACAATCACTGCCTGCATGACACTCCACTGCCACTTCTCCTGGGTTACATGCTGCCCAACTGCCCCCCCTCCCCCCACAGCGCACACCAAAGTGTCCCTGCGCAGCCTTCAGCTGCCCTCATGCCACACCACCCTCATGTCTATTTAGAAGTGCGTCTGCCATGAGGAGGAACCGCAGGCACACACTGCAGAGGGTTGGCACGGCTAGGCAGCGACCCTCTTTAAAAGGGGCGGGGCGATAGCCCACAATGCTGTACAGAAGCAATGAGAAATAGAATCCTGTGCCACCGCCATCAGGAGCTGCACACGTGGGCATAGCAATGGGGAACCTATGTGCCACACACTATTCATTCTGTCAAGGTGTCTCTGCATGCCCCAGTCAGACCGGGCTTTTTAATTCATAGACACAAGCAGGTACAACTCCCTATTGTGAAGTCCCTGTCGACCGACAGCATGGGTGGCTCCCTGGAACCCACCGGTGATACACAAAAATATCCCATTGCATTGCCCAACACAGCTGAGGTAGTAATGTCGTGCTTAATGCAGGTGGGCTTCGGCCCACACTGCATGCCCCAGTCAGACTGGGGTTCTTTACAAGTGGAAACAGATGCATTTATAATTCCCTGTGGACCCACAGCATGGGTGGGTGCCAGGAAGCCACCGGCGGTACATAGAAATATCCCATTGCATTGCCCAACACAGCTGAGGTAGTAATGTCGTGCTTAATGCAGGTGGGCTTCGGCCCACACTGCATGCCCCAGTCAGACTGGGGTTCTTTACAAGTGGACGCATGCAGTTACAACTCCGTGTGGACCCGCAGCATGGGTGGGTGCCAGGAAGCCACCGGCGGTACATAAATATATCCCATTGCATTGCCCATCACAGCTGAGGTAATGTCATGTTTAATGCAAGTGGGCTTCGGCCCACACTGCATGCCCCAGTCAGACTGGGGCTCTTTAGAAGTGGACACATGTAGTTACAACTCCGTGTGGACCCACGGCATGGGTGGCTCCCTGGAACCCACCGGCGGTACATAAATATATCCCATTGCAGTGCCCAACACAGCTGATGTAACGTCAGCTGAAATGCAGGTGGGCAAAAAATTAATTGGATTACACTGTAGGCGAGGGCCCACAAAAATTGGTGTACCAACAGTACTAATGTACCTCAGAAAAATTGCCCATGCCAACCAAGAGGGCAGGTGAAACCTATTAATCGCTTTGGTTAATGTGGCTTAAGTGGTAACTAGGCCTGGAGGCAGCCCAGTTTAACGAAAAATTGGTTCAAGTTAAAGTTTCAACGCTTTTAAGAGCATTGAAACGTATAAAAATTGTTTAGAAAAATTATATGAGTGAGCCTTGTGGCCCTAAGAAAAATTGCCCGTTCGGCGTGATTACGTGAGGTTTCAGGAGGAGGAGCAGGAGGAGGAGGAGGAGGAATATTATACACAGATTGATGAAGCAGAAATGTCCCCGTTTTGGATGGTGAGAGAGAACGATGCTTCCATCCGCGGGTGCATAATACGTATTGCTTAGGTATCGCTGCTGTCCGCTGGTGCAGAAGAGAAGTCTGGGGAAATCCAGGCTTTGTTCATCTTGATGAGTGTAAGCCTGTCGGTTGACAGGTGGGTACGCTTATCCGTGATGATTCCCCCAGCCACACTAAACACACTCTCTGACAAGACGCTAGCCGCAGGACAAGCAAGCACCTCCAGGGCATACAGCGCGAGTTCAGGCCACGTGTCCAGCTTCGACACCCAGTAGTTGTAGGGGGCAGAGGCGTCACGGAGGACGGTCGTGCAATCGGCTACGTACTCCCTCACCATCCTTTTACAGTGCTCCCGCCGACTCAGCCGTGACTGGGGAGCGGTGACACAGTCTTGCTGGGGAGCCATAAAACTGGCAAAGGCCTTGGAGAATGTTCCCCTGCCTGCGCTGTACATGCTGCATGATCTCTGCGCCTCCCCTGCTACCTGGCCCTCGGAACTGCAACTTCTGCCACTAGCGCTGTCGGATGGGAAGTTTACCATCAGTTTGTCCACCAGCTCCCTGTGGTATTGCATCATTCTCGAACCCCTTTCCTCTTCGGGAATGAGAGTGCAAAGGCTCTCCTTATACCGTGGGTTGAGCAGTGTGTACACCCAGTAATCCGTAGTGGCCAGAATGCGTGCAACGCGAGGGTCACGAGAAAGGCATCCTAACATGAAGTCAGCCATGTGTGCCAGGGTACGCAACACATGGCTGTCTTCACTAGGAAGATCACTTTCAGGATCCTCCTCCTCCTCCTCCTCCTCTTCCTCCTCCTCAGCCCATACACGCTGAAAGGATGACAGGCAAGCAGCATGGGTACCGTCAGCAGTGGGCCAAGCTGTCTCTTCCCCCTCCTCCTCATCCTCCTCATGCTCCTCCTCCTCCTCCTGAACGCGCTGAGATATAGACAGGAGGGTGCTCTGACTATCCAGCGACATACTGTCTTCCCCCGGCTCTGTTTCCGAGCGCAAAGCGTCTGCCTTTATGCTTTGCAGGGAACTTCTCAAGATGCATAGCAGAGGAATGATGACGCTAATGATTGCAGCATCGCCGCTCACCACCTGGGTAGACTCCTCAAATTTTCCAAGGACCTGGCAGATGACTGCCAACCAGGGCCACTCTTCTGTAAATAATTGAGGAGGCTGACTCACACTGCGCCGCGCAAGTTGGAGTTGGTATTCCACTATAGCTCTACGCTGCTCATAGAGTCTGGCCAACATGTGGAGCGTAGAGTTCCACTGTGTGGGCACGTCGCACAGCAGTCGGTGCACTGGCAGATTAAACCGATGTTGCAGTGTCCGCAGGGTGGCAGCGTGCGTGTGGGATTTGCGGAAATGTGCGCAGAGCTGGCGCACCTTTCCGAGCAGGTATGACAAGTGGGGGTAGCTTTTCAGAAAGCGCTGAACCACCAAATTAAACACATGGGCCAGGCATGGCACGTGCGTGAGGCTGCCGAGCTGCAGAGCCGCCACCAGGTTACGGCCGTTGTCACACACGACCATGCCCGGTTGGAGGCTCAGCGGCGCAAGCCAGCGGTCGGTCTGCTCTGTCAGACCCTGCAGCAGTTCGTGGGCCGTGTGCCTCTTCTCTCCTAAGCTGAGTAGTTTCAGCACGGCCTGCTGACGCTTGCGCCCACCGCTGTGCTGCCACGCCGCGTTACACCGACTGCTGGCGACGTGCTGCTGACACATCTTGATTGCGAGACAGAGGTTGCGTTGGAGGAGGAGGAGGAGGAAGGTGCTTTAGTGGAGGAAGCATACACGGCCGCAGATACCACCACCGAGCTGTGGCCCGCAATTCTGGGGGTGGGTAGGACGTGAGCGGTCCCAGGCTCTGACTCTGTCCCAGCCTCCACTAAATTCACCCAATGTGCCGTCAGGGAGATATAGTGGCCCTGCCCGCCTGTGCTTGTCCACGTGTCTGTTGTTAAGTGGACCTTGGCAGTAACAGCGTTGGTGAGGGCGCGTACAATGTTGCGGGAGACGTGGTCGTGCAGGCCTGGGACGGCACATCGGGAAAAGTAGTGGCGACTGGGAACTGAGTAGCGTGGGGCCGCCGCCGCCATCATGCTTTTGAAAGCCTCCTTTTCCACAAGCCTATACGGCAGCATCTCTAGGCTGATCAATTTTGCAATGTGCACGTTTAACGCTTGAGCGTGCGGGTGCGTGGCGTCGTACTTGCGCTTGCGCTCAAACTGTGGCGCTAGCGACGTCTGGACGCTACGCTGAGAGACATTGCTGGATGGGGCCGAGGACAGCGGAGGTGAGGGTGTGGGTGCAGGCCAGGAGACGGTAGTGCCTGTGTCCTCAGAGGGGGTTGGATGTCAGTGGCAGGTTGGGGCACAGGGGGAGAGGCAGTGGTGCAAACCGGAGGCGGTGAACGGGCATCGTCCCACCTTGTTGGGTGCTTGGCCATCATATGCCTGTGCATGCTGTTGGTGGTGCCTCCCCAGCTGATCTTGGCGCGACAAAGGTTGCATACCACTGTTCGTCGGTCATCAGGCGTCTCTGTGAAAAACTGCCACACCGTAGAGCACCTTGACCTGTGCAGGGTGGCATGGCGCGAGGGGGAGCTTTGGGAAACAGTTGGTGGATTATTCGGTCTGGCCCTGCCTCTACCCCTGGCCACCACACTGGCTCGGCCTGTGCCCACACCCTGACTTGGGCCTCCGCGTCCTCGCCCGCGTCCACGTCCTATAGGCCTACCCCTACCCCTCAGCATGGTGTATTACCAGTGATTTGATTTCCCAGGCAGGAAAGAAATTGGCGCAAGGCTGCACTCAACCGTAGCTGGTTGCGTCTGATTTTTCTACGTTCTTTACACAGCACACACGTACCCAGAGCCCTTAGGACTGACAGAGGCAGGGCAAATATAATTTTTTCCCTTTTGTTTAAAAGGAAAGGCCCACTGTGCCTATTCAATGACTAATATAACTGTGTTGCGGCCCTGCAAAAGTGTCACAGAACTTTACTGTTGCAGAGTTATTAACTGTGGCAGAGCAGGTATTTCCCAGGCAGGAAAGAAATTGGCGCAAGGCTGCACTCAACCGTAGCTGGTTGCGTCTGATTTTTCTACGTTCTCCACGCAGCACACACGTACCCAGAGCCCTTAGGACTGACAGAGGCAGGGCAAATATAATTTTTTCCCTTTTGTTTAAAAGGAAAGGCCCACTGTGCCTATTCAATGACTAATATAACTGTGTTGCGGCCCTGCAAAAGTGTCAAAGAACTTTACTGTTGCAGAGTTATTAACTGTGGCAGAGCAGGTATTTCCCAGGCAGGAAAGAAATTGGCGCAAGGCTGCACTCAACCGTAGCTGGTTGCGTCTGATTTTTTTACGTTCTCCACGCAGCACTCACGTACCCAGAGCCCTTAGGACTGACAGAGGCAGGGCAAATATACTTTTTTCCCTTTTGTTTAAAAGGATAGGCCCACTGCGTCTATTTACTGAATAATAAGTTTAATAACTGACACTGTGTTGCGGCCCTGCAAACGTGTCACAGAACTTTACTGTTGCAGAGTTATTAACTGTGGCAGAGCAGGTATTTCCCAGGCAGGAAAGAAATTGGCGCAAGGCTGCACTCAACCGTAGCTGGTTGCGTCTGATTTTTCTACGTTCTCCACGCAGCACACACGTACCCAGAGCCCTTAGGACTGACAGAGGCAGGGCAAATATAATTTTTTCCCTTTTGTTTAAAAGGAAAGGCCCACTGTGCCTATTCAATGACTAATATAACTGTGTTGCGGCCCTGCAAAAGTGTCACAGAACTTTACTGTTGCAGAGTTATTAACTGTGGCAGAGCAGGTATTTCCCAGACAGGAAAGAAATTGGCGCAAGGCTGCACTCAACCGTAGCTGGTTGCGTCTGATTTTTCTACGTTCTCCACACAGCACACACGTACCCAGAGCCCTTAGGACTGACAGAGGCAGGGCAAATATAATTTTTTCCCTTTTGTTTAAAAGGAAAGGCCCACTGTGCCTATTCAATGACTAATAACTGTGTTGTGGCCCTGCCTACACAATTCTGTGCCTGTAGTATCAATGCAGGGTGCAATGCTCTGCACCGCCGATTTTGAGAAAAAAAAAAAGCAACACAGCTAACAGCAGCCTGCACAGTACTCCACACAGTTAAATGTGGCCCTAGAAAGGACCGTTGAGGTTCTTGAAGGCTACACTCACTCCTAACACTCTCCCTGCCTAAGCACCACTTCTGTCCCTAATGCCGGGTGCAATGCTCTGCACTGCCGATTTTGAGAAAAAAAAAAATTTCTCCACTGCTAACAGCAGCCTGCACACACGTAGATGTGGCCCTAAGAAGGACCGTTGGGGTTCTTGAAGCCTACACTCACTACAAACACTCTCCCTACAGCAACTCCAATAGAACAGCACTTTCCCTCAGCTAACTCACAAGGCATGTGTGGCGAGCCGCGGGAGGGGCCGACTTTTATACTCGGGTGACATCTGATCGCCCCAGCCACTCACAGCAGGGGGGTGGTATAGGGCTTGAACGTCACAGGGGGAAGTTGTAATGCCTTCCCTGTCTTTCAATTGGCCAGAAAAGTGCGCTAACGTCTCAGAGAGGAAACTGAAAGTAACCGGAACACCGCGTGGTACTCGTTACGAGTAACGAGCATCCCGAACACCCTAATATTCGCACGAATATCAAGCTCGGACGAGTACGTTCGCTCATCTCTAGTTAAGAGCATTAATTACATAGAACAGAGAATTATGCAATCTCTCACATAAATGTTTAGCAACAAGGTGCTGCCGATGGATCACACAGTGGACTGCCATTATACCAGGTATAGCAGATTTTAAATGGGCTATAAATCCGCGATATCGACCAATTATTGATGCAGCTCCATCGGTTGCACAAGCAAGTACATTTGTTAAAGGGAGGTTTTTTACTTGGAAAAATTCTTCCACTCTTTTGTAATATGAAGAAAGACAAAAAAAACCCTCCTTCTGCGCTCTTTTAGGGGTCTTGCAATCCAAACAAGAAAACTATCAGAACTCCACAATATGTAGCAGAGTATATTTATTTGTACATATAGTACATAAAAATCAGTGTAAATTTGCAACGCGTTTCGGCGCTAATATAAGCGCCTTTTTTAAGCATAACTTATACATAGGAATGATCTCTTTAAATAGTGTTACTTACCTTCCACGGAGACGGAGTCCGGAGCTTGCAGCGTGGGACGCCGGTCTCACCCGCGCTGACGTGTAGATGATGTGACGGGCGGTTTAGTATGACGGCTTTGAGATTGTAGTAGCTACGCTACTATATTAGTATATTAGTATATAAAATCCATTTAATAATGATTTTTAATAATGACTGTTTAAAGGTTATGCAAAAAACATCATTTGCATTTTATATTTTATATAATGATAAACTTCCCCTTTTTTATGTATATATATTTAACATTATAAGAGATTTTTATGTTAATCATATAACAATTACATCTGGTTAATTTTTAGATACATTGCTAAACAGCGAAGTTACAACATACTTCCCCTAGCCGGGATCCGGAGCCCATGCGGAGGGACATAGATACGCAAATTTTGTAAGTTTTAACGTAGCTACGCAAATTGCGTAGCTACTACAATCTCAAAGCCGTCATACTAAACCACCCGTCGCATCATCTACATGTCAGCGCGGGTGAGACCGGCATCCCACGCTGCAAGCTCCGGACTCCGTCTCCGTGGAAGGTAAGTAACACTATTTAAAGAGATCATTCCTATGTATAAGTTATGCTTGAAAAAGGCGCTTATATTAGCACCGAAACGCGTTGCAAATTTACACTGATTTTTATGTACTATATGTACAAATAAATATACTCTGCTACATATTGTGGAGTTCTGATAGTTTTCTCATTTGGACTGCAAGACCCCTAAAAGAGCGCAGAACGAGTTTTTTTTGTCTTTCTTCATATTGCACTTTCCGCATTGTTGGTTTTATACCTTCTGGGGCGATCTTCTACTGCTGCATCTCCTTGGACCAAGGATTTCGGGGATCCTGCACAAAGCACCTATAGTTCTACAGGCTAACGGGGATCATTGGTGCAAGTGGGTAACCCCCTTTTCTGTGGGGATCCCGCTTTGCACCAGGTGAGTAAAAAATCCCTAATTTGAGACTTCTTGATCTTTGTGTGGTGGTGCGGATCTATATCTCTTTGTCCACTCTTTTGTATATAGAGAAGCCTTTTGTGTCGGTGGTTACTTTTCTGGTAAACAACAGTTCCTCTACTACCTCTACATTCCGATTAATGAAACAAACGTAAGCTAGCAGCAATGCTTCATTGTCTCTAACTGTTGAGTCAGCAATTTGCATTACAAATTCTATGTTCTTTAACATGTCCAAAAGCATTTCTTCCACATCAGTAGCCAGCTCATCAATTCTTCTTGAAACAGTGTCATTACTCAAAGGAATCGATTTCACCATGGCATACGCATCAGGTCCCAGCATAGTACTGACAATCTCTTTAACTGTGGTAACACAAGTGCTTTACCAATAGTATGTGACTAGTAATTATTAGGAAATTATAGTATCAGTGTTTCTGGTGGCAAAATGCGCCACACAGCTGTGTTATATAGTACATCACACACACAGCTGTACTACATCAATCCTGACCCCACACCCAGCATATGACACACAGAGCTCTGCTACATCCTGATTCACTCACACACAGCTCTACTACATGGTACATCTATTATGATCCCCACATATCACACACACAGCTGTACTACATCCTGATTCACACACATAGCTGTGCTACATGGTACATCCATTATGATCCCCACACATCACACACACAGCTGTACTACATCCATCCTGACCCCACACCCAGCATATGACACACACAGCTCTGCTACATCCTGATTCACTCACACACAGCTCTATTACATGGTACATGCATTATGATCCCCACATATTATACAAAGCTGTACTACATCAATCCTGACCCCACACATGACACACAGCGCATGACAAACACAGCTCTGCTACATCCTGATTGACACACACACAGCCCTGCTACATGGTACATCCATTATGATCCCCACACATCACACATACAGCTGTACTACATCCATCCTGAGCCTACACACACAGCACATGACACACACAGCACATGACACACACAGTTCTACTACACTGTGATTCACACAAACACAGCTCTGCTACATGGCACATCCATTATGATCCCCACACATCACACACAGCACATTACACACAACTCTCTGCTACATCGTGATTCACACAAACACAGCTCTACTGCATGGTAGATCCATTATGATCCCCACACATCACACACACAGCACATGGCAAACACAGTTCTGCTATATCATGATAAATACACACACAGCTCTGCTATATGGTACATCCATTATGATTTCCACACATCAC
This sequence comes from Eleutherodactylus coqui, assembly GCF_035609145.1. Lineage (NCBI taxonomy): Eukaryota > Metazoa > Chordata > Amphibia > Anura > Eleutherodactylidae > Eleutherodactylus > Eleutherodactylus coqui. The sequence continues at coordinate 117,895,411 of NC_089839.1, read as the reverse complement.
ACACACAGCTCTACTACATCCATACTGTTCCCCACACATTACACACACACAAACAGCTCTGCTACATGGTACATCTATTATGATCCCCACATATCACACACACAGCTGTACTACATCCTGATTCACACACATAGCTGTGCTACATGGTACATCCATTATGATCCCCACACATCACACACACAGCTGTACTACATCCATCCTGACCCCACACCCAGCATATGACACACACAGCTCTGCTACATCCTGATTCACTCACACACAGCTCTATTACATGGTACATGCATTATGATCCCCACATATTATACAAAGCTGTACTACATCAATCCTGACCCCACACATGACACACAGCGCATGACAAACACAGCTCTGCTACATCCTGATTGACACACACACAGCCCTGCTACATGGTACATCCATTATGATCCCCACACATCACACATACAGCTGTACTACATCCATCCTGAGCCTACACACAGAGCACATGACACACACAGCACATGACACACACAGTTCTACTACACTGTGATTCACACAAACACAGCTCTGCTACATGGCACATCCATTATGATCCCCACACATCACACACAGCACATTACACACAACTCTCTGCTACATCGTGATTCACACAAACACAGCTCTACTGTATGGTAGATCCATTATGATCCCCACACATCACACACACAGCACATGGCAAACACAGTTCTGCTATATCATGATAAATACACACACAGCTCTGCTATATGGTACATCCATTATGATTTCCACACATCACACACACAGCTCTACTACATCCATACTGTTCCCCACACATTACACACACACAAACAGCTCTGCTACATCCTGATTCATACACACAAAGTCCTCCCCTTCCAAGAGCCCTAACTTTGTTGTTCTTCTATCGGTCAGGCTCTGTGTTTGATATATGTCGTAGAACCTTTGATATCGTCACCAGGGGTGGAGCATAAGAATCACTCACCTACTCACAAACAAGTGGTCGTTAGTAGTTTGATTTGCTACATTGCGCTATTAATAAAGAGACTTTATAGGAAGTAAGGAGGCGTTTGTCAGCAATGAGAGCAGATTTTCCAAATAGCTTGCCTACAGTGCTGCAGTTCTCAAACTGACTTCAAACCTTGGAAAAATGAAATAAGCTTACACACTTTGTCTGAACGCATTTTTGCAAGGTGATCACTCAGTCTCAACAGCTTCATAGCTTAATTTGAAAATGCCTTGTCACAAATGGGGCACAAGGGAAGCTGTCCATTTGTAGAAGAAGGGATGAATCCGTATTTCAAGTATTCATTTGAATATTGAAGGAATTTCTTCTCCTCGGACATTTTTATAAAGTAAAGAAGAAATATGAACAGCACCTCGTGTGTGCTGAACAATTAGTATATTTCTATATTAGAAAGATGTGTGTAAACACTCACCTAGTGTCTGGTGGGATTACCCAAGTTAATGGGGGACCTACCAGCACCTGGAGTCCGGGTTTGCATGTAGAAATAATCCACCATCCAGCAGGTGATCCGGAGAGACGTCCTGTAGTAGGTAAAAGGCACGTCAATCCTGGGGAGCGTTGCAGTAAGTATAAGTTCAAATAGGAAAAAATTTTATACTCCGTGCTCCTCGAGTAGGGAGAGGTTGTTAGAAATTGTCCGAAAGAGAGTAGGTTATTAAACCATGCTTTATTGTAACCAACTGCAATGCGTTTCAGTGTGTGAAGAACGCCTTTTTCAAGCATAAAAATTTCACTTCTTCAAATTTCATGCTCTTTCTTCCGGCGCTGCGGAGATTCGTCTGCATCTGCAGTGCGGACGTCTTTTAGTGCAGGAACACGGCCGCCGATGCGCCCGTGTGACTAAGCCCTAAATGAATAAAATACCCTGAAAAATATTTAAAAAAATAGGTATTGCTGCATTTGTAATGACCCAGAAAATGAAAATATATTGTTATTTATCATGCTTGTTGAACGCTGTAAAAAATTTTTAAAAAGTAATACCAGAATTGCTATTTTTCTTTTGTCTGCCTCCCAAAAAAACTCAATAAAAAAGCAATCCAAAAGTCACATGTTCCTCAAACTGGTTCCAAACACAGGACCTCACATAGCTCTACAAAAATGTACTGGGTCTTAGAATGCAGCGAATGAGTCAATTGCTTTTTTTTAAAAACATGGTGAACAGCATGAAAATAAAACCCAGAAACAATGGTGGAATTTGTGGGTTTTATTCCCCCTTCCTCAACAAAAATTTTAGTAAAAGCTCTTCATTTTCCCTTTATATTCTAATGTGGGTCATACTGAAACTGATCCATGAAAAAAACTTGCTTTTTGCTTCACTCTGTGGTTATGGTCCTAGTTTCCATACTGAGAATCTCTTGTCAAAGAGCAAGTGTTGCTAATAAGGGTGGACGCACACTTATGATATTTTCTCTCTTGCGCTGCGAGAGCACGAGAAAACTCTCGCCTCGCAGCACAAGAAAGAGGCCGGTATAGAACCGGCATATCGCAAGTGGTTTCAATGGGGCCAGCGACAGCAGCGCTGGCCCCATTGAAAGCATAGGGAGAATGCAGCGGACTTCTGCCACAGCTGTGACAACTGTGACAGCTGTGGCAGGAGTTTCCTTCATCCCCAGCTGTGGCAGAAGTCCGCGGCATTCTATTCCATTGCTTTCAATGGGATCAGCACTGCTGCCGATCCCATTGAAATCAATGCTTTCTAAGAGATATAGCTATTCATGAATGAATAGCTAAGGGCTATGTGTGATTGGCTGAGCGCTCAGCCAATAGCTAAGCAATAGCTGCTATTGGCTGAGCCCTCAGCCAATCTGCACAGCCCTTTCAGGAGGCAGGGATTTTTAAATTCCCGACTGCTGAAAGAGCTTAATAGCAGTTCTGGGGCGCCAGCAGGAGGACGCGGCCGAGCGCAGGAGAGGTGAGTAATAATTTTTTTTTTTTTTTTACACACTTATTGATGATTATCGGGGAAGGGCTTATATTTCAAGCCCTTCCCCGATAATCATTCTGCGGGGCTTGGCTGAAACCATTGCTTTCAATGGGATCGGCAACAGTGCCGATCCCATTGAAAGCAATGGAATAGAATGCCGGGTGCCGGGTCCCCGCGGGAATGAAGGAAACTCCTGCCACAGCTGTCACAGCTGTGGCAGAAGTCCCCGGCATTCTCCATCTCTTTTCAATGGGGCTAGCGCTGCTGCCGCTGGCCCCATTGAAAAGACTGGCGATATGTCGGCGTGATGCCGATATCCCGGCGTCATGCTGGTTTTTTTCTCACACTGCGATGCGAGACTTTAACTTTAGTCTCGCATCGCTGTGGAGAAAAAATCGCCAGTGGGTGTTTACCCTGAAGCAGCCATTCAGTGTTTTCAGGTATTTTAGAACTGTGTATCAGATGAGCAGAGCATTAACCTCCATGAACATATATTATATAATTAGAACGTTAAACCTAAAAACATGATAATAAAAGGTAGAAATTTTTACATCTATGATTTTTAACTCCTATTAATTTCTTCTATTATAGGTCTTCTATTAAGTGCAAACTGTTTCCTGACCAGATTCCTGAAAACTTGATATGTTCAACAAAACATGAAGATCCTTTACCAGAGAAGACAAAAAGCTCATTGGTAAGTTATTCTAATTCTTTTCTTAGTCTAAGGGAGGGCACACACGACCGGATTTGAATTGCAGATTCGTGCGAGCCGACTTTAATATGTTTTAAAGGGGAACCAGACATCTTTTTATGTGTCCTCAGTGAGTGTGGCAGAAAGTAGAAACAAGCAACCTAATTTCAGCAGTCTGTCACTGATAACTGATGTTATTGTACTTTTTGAGAACTTATATTTTCATCCTGCAATATGTGACCAGTTAAGGCCTGCTTCACACGGGCAAGATTCTCATACGAGATTTGTGCATTGCGGGGTGCACAAATCTCACATAAATATGAACTCCATTCTTTTGAATGAGCTCATACGAGTGGCTGCTGATAAGTCTTTGGCATTGTGTTCTTTTTTTGTTTCTATGGTAACGAATGTTACATCACATGAAAGCCTTATCTGTCCAATATATGTTTTCAAAATGTTGTGTTTGTAGCTTATGGCAACAGTGATCTAGGCACGCGTGAAAACAAAATGGCGCAGTCTAAGGCGATATTCACAGCAAATGAGAGCAGAGGAGTAATAAAATTCCTGTTTCTGCAAGGAAAGTCTGCAAAGGATATTCATGGTGATATGTCGCTGACATTGGGGGATCAATGCCCTTCATATTCTACAGTTAAGAACTGGGTTGCCAAATTTGAAACCTGCCACTTCAGCACCAATCGTGAGGAACGTCCTGGACGACCGAGAGAGGTTGTTGTTCCAAAGATTGTCGATGCTGTGCACAACCTCATACTGGAGAATCGGCAATTTCAGCAAGAGGAATAGCAGACATCATGGGAATTTCTCGTGAATGTGTTTGTGTCATTATCCATGAACATTTGAACATGAAGAAGCTATCTGCAAAGTGGGGCCCCAAATGTTTGACAACAGATCAGAAAAGCATGCAAGTGAAAACTTCCCTGCCCATTTGTCAGCGTTTCCGGACTGATAAGAACTTCCTGGATTGACTGGTCACTATGGATGAGACCTGGATTTATTTGTATGACCCTGAAACCAAGGAGCAGTCAAAAGACAGGAGGCACAGTGGTTCTCCTCCCCCCAAGAAGTTCAGGGTGCAAAAATCAGCCACTAAGGTGATGGCGTCTGTGTTCTGGGATAAGGTGGGCGTGCTGCTAGTGAACTACCTTCAAAATCGTTCCACCATCAATGCAGGTATTACATTGAACTTTTGGACCAATTGAAGGCAGCTCTGAAGGCCAAAAGGCGCGGCAAGCTGTCCAAAGGAATCTTGTTCTTGCAAGATAACGCCTCCGCTCACACTGCACAAGCAACCATGGTAAAACTGGTGGAGCTAGGCTTCCAGCTAGGTGACCACCCACCTTATTCACCAGATCTAGCTCCCTCTGACTATCATCTGTTTCCAAACCTGAAGAAACACCTCAAGGGTACCAAATTTCACACCATTTCTGATGCCATGGCTGCTACGGATGACTGGTTTGAGGCACAACCGAAATCCTTCTTTTTGCACGGCTTACAGAACTTGGAATACCGATGTAAGAAGTGTGTTGACATCAGTGGATAGTATGTGGAATAAATGTAAAGTTTCATCTTCCTATCTCGTTTCTTTCTGGGTAAAGCCAAAGACTTATCAGCAGACCCTCGTATACAGTAGTGATTTTTTTCTTGGTGCTTTTAACTGTAACTATTGTACACTAGACACAAGTACAGTCTGATTATATGGCTGAATCGATCGCGATACGCAATACTACTTAAATGGCGCCATATCTCTTTAACTAGACCATTCATCTAATGATCTTTACTTTTGCTCCCCCCTTACAGCAATAAAACCTTAATAGACTGAAGTGGAATATTAAAATGTACCTTTAATTAGGTTACTACTATTTAAATACCAGAGGGTTTGCATGTCAACAACAAGGATGCTGCATGGAGTGGGACACCTTACTGAGACTTGATGGACCCAATTATAAGTCAGTTTGGTTTGCTAGTGTTCATTGTGCAACAGATCTGACAGAGCATTTTTGCTTGGAAGCCACAACACAAATATGAACAGAGCTTTGTTGCAACTTTCTGACACTTTTGAATCATGTTTATTGCCATACTGTTCTGATACTTTTGTTTCCATGTACTTTTATATACTCAACTGTATAAAATCAATGTTCCAACGTGCTTTCACACAGGACAGGATATTCTGCAACAGCGTTGTGGTATATGCCTTCCTGAAAATTCTGAACCAAAATCTGCACGACTAAATGTGGATTTTGATGCAGAATTGCTGGCAGCATTCTGCCATTTTCATTCCACATCAAAATCTTCACTTTAGCTGTGCGGATTTTGTTGCTAAAAATTCTGCAAAAATGCAAATACTGCAAATTTCTTGTGGAGTAATTCTGCCTGTGTGAAAGGACCCATAAAAAAGTGATGTCCCATAATGAAATACTATATTGTTCATGTTACATCACCATTTGTCAATTAAAATTAAAAATATGCTCCTGCGTCCAAAGAAATGTAATATATAATCATAGGACAACCTCTATAAAAGGGAACCCGTAACTAGGTATACCCACTAGTCACAGGTCCCTGGCTGTAATTACACCTTCTCGGCCTCAACAAAGCAAAAAAACTTCACATACTGAGAGCGACATAAATCAAGGCAGAGTGAATGTAATTACAGTCAGTTAACCGTAATTAGTCCCACCTACAGCACAACTCAGAGGTCTATCAGAAAGCTGTACAAGGCAGTTTTATCACTCCCCCCCATAGATAAAGTTTTGATTTTAACAGTTGCACACTTAGAAATGTATCTTCAAGCACTACATTATCATGGTCTGCATTGCCAACCTGAATTTTTCATTTTCCTGGACAATATATCTAAAAATGATGGGCAGCCAACTTTTTTTATGGACACATTGGAAAAACCATACTGAATGATAAAGATAAGTCATACATTTCCATAGGTCAGAAACGGATATGAACTCATCACCACTCACCAGCATTTACTGTGAGCTGTAAAATTATGATAATAACAGTCATAATAACCTGCTCAAGTACCAATGAGCTAAAAAAAATTCACGGAATAAACTGCCATATTTTTACGGAATTTCAGCATGGTTCGCCACCCGGCTCATGGTGTTCACCTCCTAAAATTTAATGACAGGTTCACTTTAAATCCTAATCAGGAAGCTGCACATCTAATAATAATAATAATAATCTTTATTTATATAGCACCAACATATTCTGCAGTGCTTACAATACAGGGAAAATAACACAAGACAACGGTTACATGAAGTAATCAATTAATGGAAACAGTAGGGGTGAGGGTCCTGCTCCAACGAGCTTGCATACTACAAATAATGGGGTGATACAGAAGGTAAAGGGGCTGGAGATGTGCACGGTATGGCGAGGTAGAGAATGAGGGATGCTATACACACAGACAATGGTCAGGCCGTATAGTGGCGAAATCGGGATGACTGCAGGTGCCGGTTGATTACAGCTAGCAGGGATTGCAGTCTGTGGGACATCTGTGATTAATTGCTAAGCTCGACTGGTGAGTTTGTCACTCATTTTTGTATAGTGCTTGTGACAAAAAAATTAATAGAGACTAACTTTAAGCATTAACTGTTTTGTTTGCTCCGCAGAAAGATATCCTTCTGTCAGATCTAATCGTCTGTACATTAGCTGGTTTTTTATGTTTTGCAGTCAGTGCCAGCACAGTGTTTCTCTTCTTAAGTGTAAGTAGTACATTTATACATCTATAGACTATGAATATATTTATACAATTAGATTGTTGCTAGCACTTTAAAGGGATATTCACTTCACTGCAGGTTATCCCTCATCCACAGTATAGTGAAACAACTTGCAGCCACTGGGATGACCATCTATTCTGAAATATCAGCCTCCCCACATAAAGCATTAGCATGCTTCTGCTCCATTTATTCAGGGGTAGCAATGGAGATAGTCAGTGGCTTGAATTCGGCTATCTCCATCAGTCCCATTGAGTGCTGCAGAAAGACAAATGCGCGGCATCCACTGAAGGACACATGCACAGCCTCCGCTGAAGGACACATGGAGCTGTGTATGCGCGGCCTCTGCTGATCACACTTTAGGACGCGCTGAGGCTGAAATTTCAGGATGGTAAGTGTCCCAGCGATTTGATTCCCACCAATCACCAAAATCCCAAAGGATAGGGAATAACTTGCTGTGATGGGAATAACCCTTTAAGCAGTTTGACATATTCTCATAGTTTAAATGACATGTCGAATAATTCACCGACCACTGTACAGTGGTTTTCCAGATTTTTCGTATTAATGAAACATTCTTAGTATAATTCATCAATTCCCCACTTCCTGCTAATGAGTGGTTTGCCAGAGCCTCTGTGAATACTGCAGGTTTAGTCCTATTCAAGTGGACTCAGCTAAAGTTTCTAACATAGCATTAGAATATATAATGTTTAGAACGTACATTTGAAAGAAAAAGTAAGTGAACCCTTTGGAATTATCTGGATGTCTGCAATAAAATGGAGTCTGATTGTTATAAAAGTCACAATTATAGACAAACACAATATAAATAAACTAATCACACACAGAAAGTTGTACCGCTCATGTATTTTAATGAGCAGATAGAGTAAGAATACAATACAGGGAGCAAAAGTCAGACTCATAAGCGCCAGACAGCCGCCCCAGCGACTATCACTGCTGTGCTTTTACAGAGGAATGAAAGTCTTACTCTAAATCGAGGTGGAGCTGGCCAGAGATCTCTTCCGGCTGCCCACTTCCATTCATAGTAAATAGAAGCTGTTCAAATATTGAGCGGCTCCTGTTTACACTGAGCGAGAAGTCGTTCAATAGTAGTTCCGTTTCAGTCAGCTGAAACAGAATAACTAGCGGCTACTGAGCAACTTTTTGCTTAGTGCCTTATTGGGGGCCGTATGTAAATGGGCCGATAGTTGCCTGTAATCCGTCGTTTGAGTGATTATGTAGGTGACTATCGGCCCATAAAGGTACCTTAAGTGAACTGTTAAATTTAATAACCTGTAGAGCTCCTGTTAGCATCAGTCACCTCAATCAAATGTTTTCTGTAGAGGCAAAAGATTTGCATAGTACTGAGGAAAAAGTGTGGAGCATTCTTCCCTGCAAATGCATTTCAATTCATTAATATTTCTGGGATCCTTTACACATACAGCCCTCTACATATCATGCCATAGCGGCTCAATGGGGTTAGGGTCATGACTCTGAGTTGATTTAGCGTACTTCTGTGCCTGAGATTGCTGTCTTGTTCCATCATTCAATGTCTGTTCAACTTGAAGTCAAGAACTGCTGCCTCTTACATTCTCCTGTAATATATTTTATGCATCTTAGAATTCATGGTCTCCTCAATGATTGTAGGGAGTCCCGGCCATGAGGCAGCAAGACAGCATCAAGTTGGACTAAAACTCTTGTTGTAGAGTGTTTGTTTTTCCTTCAAACATATTGTTGTGGACTTGCACTAAAAGTTTCTACATTTGTCTCCTCTATTCATAGAACATTTTCCAAGAAACACTGTCGAACATCCGGGGTAGTCTCAGGCAAACCTGAGATGATGTTTTCTTTGCACAGCATGGCCTTTCTTTTTGGTGTCCTTCCATGAACACCATTCTTGATCAGTGATTTTATAATAATAGACACCTAAAATAGATTTTTGCAGTTTGCAGAATCTTCTGTAGGCATTCTGCTGTTACCCTTGTGTTCTTTACCACCTCTTTTAGAATTACCCTTTGTATTTTTAGAATGATCTGAATGGGATGCCATCTTCTAGGGAGAGTAACAATAGTACTGAATTTTCTCTGTAGATAATGTGCTTTTGTAGCTTTTTTAATGTTCTGGTATTCTTTTGTGAGTATTGGGCCTAAAGGCATGGTTCACAGTAACCTTTTTTTTTTCAAAAGAACAACAGAATTTTCAGTAACCTAGCTGTGTTTGCCTTCATTTAATGGGAAAAGCACATGTGAAACCCACACTTCAAATCTCATCTCCTTAATTAAACACCCTTTGTCAATTCACTTTTAAAGAAGTTATTAACACAGAGTCATTTACTTTGTCCCAGCACTGTGGAGGTTTACTCAATGTGCTCAATAAGACACATGAACGGTACAACTGTCTTGGTGTTATTAGTTTACTTAGATGGAAGAGATGGTGAATGACGAAAAAAACAATAGATGAAGACTGTTTATGGATGAAGTTGTGAGGAAATGTACAAATGTATATATTTTCAAATGCCTGTGTATTTTTTATATTACAAAGTTCAGATACTCTCCTACTTGCGTACGTTCGAGTTACGAACTTTGCTAGATACGAACAAGCCTGTCTTGCAGTATCATGTAATGCTGTAGCATTACATGGTACTGTGCAGTGATCAGACAGGCATTCTATCTTTCAGAAGGCCCACGGCTGCCGTGGCAACCACATGGCATCCCATGGTCTTATCGGGGGAGGCAATACGGGACCGACGAATGTCAGGTGCGGGCTGTTTCTTACAGTTGACATCTGGCCATAGCGGCTCCGACAAGCCACGCCGCTTATCGGAACTGTTAACGCTTTAAATGCCATCAATTCTGACAGTGGCATTTTAAGGGGTTAACAGCACTGATGAGCGGCGCGGCTTGTTGGAGCTGCTGCGGACAGGTGTCAGCTGTAAGAAACAGCCTGCACCGGACGTTGTATGGAGCGGGATCCACCTGCGAGCCCTCTTCATACAAGCATTTGTTCGGCCTTCATACAAGCATTTGTTTGGCCTGTTTGTAAGTAGGGCACTATCTGTATAATGAAAACAATTCTGATAATTATACTATTTTTTTCCATATAGCCAATTCTCAGTACTGTGTTGCTTGTTGTGGCATTGACCGTGGGTTTCTTGGCACACTACATAATACCACAGTTACGAAAACATCACCCATGGCTATGGATTGCACAACCACTGCTTCAAAACAAAGAATACAGACAGAGAGAAATCACTGGTTAGTACTTTAGATCTTTAAGCCACACTCCCAAGAATTCCTCTGATGACTTAGTATAGTAAGGATGACTTATTTGTGTTAAAAATGTTTTGCCAAGTTGCAAAAGCGATAATGTACAAACTGTGCGCTAAACTTGATAAATGTGCCTATGTTAGTATAACCAGGAAAAAATGGCATATAGAATGCAACAGAATGGAGTACAGAAAGACAATATACCAATGTTAAAAAAATACAAGAAAAAAGTGTCAGTAAAAGAACAAAACATCAATATATAAATGTAAAAAGCACTCACCCAGCAGCAGCAGGTGAAGAACGGGAGCAAAAGGGAGTAACCAGCAGTAGATAAAAGACAGAGCACACTTGTGAGCCGCAGCCACTCCAGCCGGAAGTGGCTGCATACACAGATACTGCGGGCTGGGCGTGACGTCACCTAGCCTCACTAGGGAAGCTATAAAAGCCCAAAAACCTCTTATGCATATCAAGACATAAACGCTGGTCTCTTCAGGCTAATGCCCATGGATGGATTTCTGCTGCGTTTTACATGGCGGAAATCTGAGGTGTTCTCCCGCGGCTATAAGGTTCTATTGAACCTAATAGCTCAATGTTCATGCTGCGGAATTCCGCAGGGTGAAAGAAAACGCGGCATGTTCTATTTGCCACGGGAATACGCGTGGCTAGCTTCCATTGTAGTCAATGGAAGCCGGCTGTCACACGTGAATACACGTCCCTGCCCACCGCCGGCCATGTCATCCGGCACTGCCAGTGCGCCATGCGCTGTACTGCGCATGTGCGCCAGCCCTCCGGGCAGGACACGTACAGTGGATATGGAGTGGTGAGTATGGGGGTTTTTTGGGGCGCCGTGGCGGACTCTGCTGCGATATTCCGCTGGCGGAGTACATCACGGCAGTGGGCATGTGTTGGGACTCACCCATACAGTAGTTACTCAAAGGGAAACACCCCTTTAGGGAGAAAAAACTGCCAAAATACTCTGCTGCAGCAATTAATCTCTATTGCATAGACACCAGAGGAGAGGGGATGTTGCAAGAAAGAAAAAACTGACAAATGCCAACTCATGATATAAAAAGTGTGTGTGTGCTGCAGACGAGCTCACACACACAAAAATCCCTATAAATGACTGCAAAATGCAATAAATGTTTAATTAAAACGTTAATAAATGCTTAATAATTGATCCATATTAAACCATATTAAAAAGTTAATGCATATGAAAAGTTGGAAAGTTAATGCATCTTCCGAATTAGTGGGTGGTTAAAATATACGTAATGAGAATAGTTATTTCTGTTTTTTCAAGTATAATTTAGCTTATTAAGCAAATAATTCAACTCCCTGGCTCAAGCTTTAGGGGCTACTGTATCGAGATCAAAAATCTATTTGCTTTCAACCCGAGACATCTGGTGGATGTAGTTTCCAGCTCTTAAATGCGAAAATATTTTGTCAATAGCAAAACATTTGGTGCCTAGGGCGTTGTTATTATGTTTTTCGGCAAAATGTTTGGAAAGCGGATAACCTTTAAAGCCTTTTACAATATTGGTAAGCTATTCGTTAATCCTGATTTTAAATGGGCGTTTAGTTCTACCGAAATGCATTTTATTACAGGGGCAAATCTGAAGATATATAACCCCAGCCGTATTGCAATTTAACCCCTTAACGACCAGCCCATAGTGTTTTTACGTCCTCCCGAAGTGGGCTTTATTCTCTGAGGACGTAAAAACATGTGTCCTGCAGAGAATAAAGCCCCTCGGGCTGTGGACGTGACAGCTCCATGCTGTCGGTGTCCGCAGGTAGCTCACAGCATGGAGCTGTCATCCCGGGCTGTACGGACGCCCCCCCCGGCATTGCGATCGGCGCTATGCAATTGGATACTTTCATCCCCCCTTATCATATTCGTAAGGGGGATGAAATTACGTACCCAAGGTCCTGGATTTGTTCCCTGATGGGATGTTCATCCCCGGATCTTACCCCAGCTTCGGCGCATGCGCCCGTCAGCATGATGGCGGACGCATGCGCAAAAGTGAAAGATTGCCCAAGAAATGTAAAATCTCCCTGCTACTGGCTACCGAAGGTAGCCAAGAGCCTGGAGATGTCACGGGGAGCCGTGGTATGCGGTTACTGGTCACGTGATCGCCGTTATCCAATGCATAATGGCGATCACGTAAAAGTTCTTTAAAAAGTGGCAGTTTCATCTCCCCTCACCGATGCGATCGGTGGGGGGAGATGAAACATCTTCTCGGAGGCTTCCGCATTTGAATCCAGATGCGATTATCCTCCATGGACCCTTCCGGCTTCTGCGCATGCGCCCGCCGGCAAAATGCTGGACACATTCACAGGAGCCGGGGAGCCCAGGAAATTTTAAATCTCCTTGCTCCAAGCAACCAGCGGTCGCGGAGTGCTTGGAGCAGTGACCGGTGGCCTCGCTGAGCGGTCCCCGGTCACGTGATAAAGTAGCGAACTAACATTGGGCCGGTCACACATGACCAGAGAGGAATTACGGGTTCTGCATGCGCTTGATCAGCGGTAATCCATGGATCAATCGCATGCATTGGATTACACAATTCCCCCCAATTAGTGGGTCGGAATTACGGAATCCACTCGCAGAAACAGAACACGGCATGCTATATTTTACCGTGGATATCCGCGATCTAGAGCCCATTGTGCTCTATGACCGCGGATATACCCGCAGCCCATATGCAAACACATTGTGTACGGGCTGCGGGTACCGGATCATCTCTAAGCGACGGCACGGGAAATATAAACAAAAAACCACCTGTGTAAGTAGGGTGTTATGCGCAGTACATTATGCGGCCTTACGCAGGTTCACGGCCGGCTCACAGCTGGGATCCGCTGCGGGCCTCCGCAAGCAGATTCCACCTACGGCTACGTGAGCCCGGCATTATTCAGACCGCTACCTGTAATCCGTAATTTACAAGAAGCCCCTGGAACGTTCGCCTTCCTGCAGTTCCAGGAGCAGCTTGTTGAGCGCCTTCTCTGTGAGACCGCTGCACCGCAGCAAAATTACAAAGCCTCACAGAGCGCCACTTTTTACACCCGATACCCGCCGCTGAGGTTACGAAATACCCCCCAAAATACATGAGAGGAGGGGGGGGGGGATACCCGGTTTTCTTGCCCCATGTACCCATCTCAACCAGCCTCCGTAATTATCCCTGTCTTCGGACATAAAACGCAGTTTATATTATTACCTTTATCTAATATTTAGGGAATGCCAAAAAAATGGGGATGGTGGGGGGGGGGATGGGGAGGGATTATTTTTAGGAAGTCAATTTTTTTTCTGTATAAGTGGGCAATGGGGCCTGGAATTTATTCAGTTCTGCCCTGAAATCCAGCGAGCATTCCCTCCATTATGGGCCTAGCCATGTGTCCTGTAAGTAGATTAGGGCCACAATGGGTATGTTTCTGAACACGGGACAAATGGGGGTATCCATTTTGGGGTGAAGGTCTTCATTCCTATGTACACTGTCCAAAAAAAACTATTTTTAAATTGACACAATTGCAAAAAAAATGAAAATCATAATTTTTTTCCTTCTGCTTGGCTTAGATTCATACAAAAACTGTGAAGTCAAAAAAGTCATCATACCCCTAGATAAATTCGTTAGGGGGTCTACTTTTCAAAATGGAGTCACTTGTGGGGGTTCGCCATCGTTTTGGTCACTCAATGGCTCTACAAGTGGGCAATGGGGACTAAATCTCCTTCAAGCTAAATTTCTGTTCCGAAAGCCACCGGTTGCTCCTTTGATTTTGGGCCCCATTGTGCATATAGACATAATACTAGGGCCACAATGGGTATGTTTCTGAGCACAGGACAAACAGGGGTATCCATTTTGGGGTGCAAGTTTTCATTCATATATGTACGGTACAAAAAAAACTGCTTTTGAAATGACAGAATTACCAAAAAAATGAAAATCGTATTTTTTTTCCTTCGGCTTGGCTTAGATTCATTCAAAAACTGTGAAGTCAAAAAAGTCATCGTACCCCTAGATAAATTCGTTAAGGGGTCTACTTTTCAAAATGGGGTCACTTGTGGATGTTCTCCATCGTTTTGGTCACTCAAGGGCTCTACAAGTGGGCAATGGGGACTAAATCTCCTTCAAGCAAAATTTCTTTTCCGAAAGCCACGGGTTGCTCCTTTCATTTTGGGCCCCATTGTGCATCCAGACATACGATTAGGGTCACAATGGGTATGTTTCTGAGCACGGGAGAAACAGGGGTATCCATTTTGGGGTGCAAGTCTTCATTCATATATGTGCTGTACAAAAAAACTGCTTTTAAAATGACAGAATTACCAAAAAAATGAAAATCGTAATTTTTTTCCTTCGGCTTGGCTTAGATTCATTCAAAAACTGTGAAGTCAAAAAAGTCATCGTACCCCTAGATAAATTCGTTAAGGGGTCTACTTTTCAAAATGGGGTCACTTGTGGGCGTTCTCCATCGTTTTAGTCACTCAATGGCTCTACAAGTGTGCAATAGGGCCTAAATCTCCTTCAAGCAAAATTTCTGTTCCGAAAGCCACCGGTTGCTCCTTTCATTTTGGGCCCCATTGTGCATCCAGACGTAAGATTAGGGCCACAATGGGTATGTTTCTGAGCACGGGACAAACAGGGGTATCAATTCTGGGGTGCAAATCCTAATTTTCATGTTTACTATAGAAAAAAGTCCTGTCTTTAAAATGACATATTTGCAAAAATATGAAATTTTAGTTTTTCTCTTCTAAATTGCATTGATTCCTGAAAAAAAAACTGTGGGGTTAAAATACTCATGACAACCCTCAGTGAATACGTTAAAGGGTGTAGTTTTTAAATTGGGGTCACTTGTGGGGGTATCTATCATTTTGACTCCTATGAGCCTTTCCAATCTTGGATTGGTGTAGGAAAACAAAGTGTTCCTCAAAATGCTGAAAAGTAATGTTACATTTGTACGTCTCCTAAATGGTTAAAAAAAAACGAAAGTTTTTCTAATGTGCACCCAAAATAAAGTAAACGGATGGAAATATAAATCTTAGCAAAAATTTCTATATTACGTTTGCACATATTTGAGATATTGCAGTTGGAAATGTGAAAAAATGACGATTTTTTCAAAATTTTCCCAATTTTGGCGCTTTTAATAAATAAACAGAAATTCTATCGGTCTTTTTTTTCCACCTAAATGAAGTACAACATGTGGCGAAAAAACAATGTCAGAATCACTTGGATATGCAAAACCTTTCTGGTGTTTTTCCATGCTAAAGTGACACGTGTCAGATTTGCAAAATTTGGCCTGGTCATTAAGGCGCAAACAGGCTTGGTCACTAAGGGGTTAAAGGATGTTTTATTTGGAACTAGCTTACCCGTCGCGCGTTGCTGCGAAGACAGATACATACATTCGTTTTTATATATCTAGATAACAACCAATCACAGCGCAGCTTTCAAGTTACCTCAGCGGTATAATATATAACAACCAATCACAGCGCAGCTTTCATGTTACCTCAGTGGTATAATATATAGCAACGAATCGCAGCACAGCTTTCATGTAACCTCAGTAGTATAAGAAATAGCAACCAATCACATCACAGCTTTCATTTTACCTCAGCATTCTCAATATCCAGCAATTGTCAAGCGAAACGTTTGGCGGATGCATCATTTTGTAGTTGAACACGCTTGCTCGTAATGCCTTTTGCTTTCATGCTTGAGATGGAAATCAAACGATCTTTGTCTGGGGGGCATAACTGTCGACGATGCTCGCACGCGCGCCACCTATCGATGGATAGATGTACTATGCCAGTAATCTTCCCAGGAGTGTACTGAACAACTTCCTAAAGTTTCATGGCGATTAGATGAATGGTGTAGTAATGCATAAAAGACAGACAGACATACATTCATTTATATATATATATAGATGACATCAGGAAGTGAGTGAATTAGATTCCGTACGTAAAATTTGGACGCTAATTGTTTTGCGCTTAGAATTGAATAATCGAGTTGGGACCCATTAACTTTTCCTATTTATGACATAATCAATGCTCGTGTCAAATTTTATGTTTCTATGACATCGGGAAGTGAGAAAATTAGATTCCGTACGTAAAATTTGGACGCTAATTCTTTGGCGCTTAGAATTAAATAATCGAGTTGGGACCCATTAGCTTTTCCTGTTTATAACATAATCAATGCTCGTGACGAATTTCACGTTTCTATGACATTGGGAAGTGAGAGAATTAGATTCCGTATGTAAAATTTGGACGCTAATTCTTTTACGCTTAAAATTAAATAATCGATTTGGGACCCATTAACTTTTCCTATTTATGACATAATCAATGCTCGTGCCAAATTACATCGGGAAGTGAGAAAATTAGATTCCGTATGTAAAATTTGGACGCTAATTCTTTAGCGCTTAGAATTAAATAATCGAGTTGGGACCCATTAACTTTTCCTATTTATGACATAATCAATGCTCATGCCAAATTTCATGTTTCTATGACATCGGGAAGTGAGAAAATTAGATTCTGTACGTAAAATTTGGACGCTAATTCTTTGGCGCTTAGAATTGAATAATCAAGTTGGGACCCATTAGCTTTTCCTATTTATGACATAATCAGTGCTCGTGCCAAATTTCAAGTTTCTATTACATTGGGAAGTGAGAGAATTAGATTCCGTACGTAAAATTTAGACGCTAATTCTTTTGCACTTAGAATTGAATAATCGAGTTGGGACCAATTACCTTTTCCTATTTATGAGATAATCAATGCTCGTGCCAAATTACTTCGGGAAGTGAGAGAATTAGATTCCGTACGTAAAATTTGGACGCTAATTCTTTTGTGCTTAGAATTGAATAATCGAGTTGGGACCTATTAACTTTTCCTATTTCTGACATAATCAATGCTCGTGCCAAATTTCAAATTTCTATGATATTGCAAAGTGAGAGAATTAGATTCCGTACGTAAAATTCGGACGCTAATTCTTTGACACTTAGAATTGAATAATCGAGTTGGAACCCATTAAGTTTTCCTATTTATGACATAATCAATGCTTGTGCCAAATTTCAAGTTTCTATGACATTGGGAAGTGAGAGAATTATAATAATAATAATAATAATAATCTTTATTTGTATAGCGCCAACTTATTCCGCAGAATTAGATTCTGTACGTAAAATTTGGACGCTAATTCTTTTGCGCTAGAATTGAACAGTCGAATTGGGACCCATTAGCTTTTACTATTTATGGCATAATCAATGCTCGTGCCAAATTTCAAGTTTCTATGACATTGGAAAGTGAGAGAATTAGATTCCGTACGTAAAATTTGGACGCTAATTCTTTTGCACTTAGAATTGAATAATCAAGTTGGGACCCATTAACTTTTCCTATAATCAATGCTCATGCCAAATTTCATGTTTCTACGACATCAGGAAGTGAGAGAATTGGTGGCAATGATGGAAAACGAACGATCTACGTGGGGGGGGGGGGGGTGTAACTGTCGACACTCGCACGCGCGCCATTTATCATGGGATAGTTGTACTATGCCTATAATCTTCCCAGGATTATACTCAACAACTTCCCAAAGTTTCATGGCGATCGAATGAATGGTGTAGTAGCGCATAAAGGACAGACAGACAGACACGCAGACAGACACGCAGACAAACATTCAATTTTATATATATAGATAAACGTGTGTTATCAGAGTTCAAAAAACATACCATAGATGGGCATTGTCTAATGCGTAATTTCCCACACACATCGCAATTCCTGCATGGTGTAAAGCCTCCTTTACTAATGGTGTCCCTCCTATTAATCTGTTCAAACTTTGGCATAGATGCAGCCACCATGTTACCGATATTTTTTGCGTTTGTAAAAATGAACCAAGTTTATTCTGTAGCAAAGGACCAATTAGCTTATCCTTAAAAAGGAGTGTCCAGTGTTTGTTGACAATTCTTTTAAAACAATTAGTCTGGGCATTAAATTGAGTGACAAGGGGGATTCTCATCTCTACAGGTGTTTTTCTATTTTTCTCCTTAGGACGGAACAGGTTTGTTCTGTACATCGGCTTAATCTTTGATTTCATCTGGTTGAGCTCATGCCTATCGTGTCCACTAATTGTAAAGGTGTCCACTAACCAAGAAGCCTCCTTCAGATAGTCACCAGTGTTAGAGCAATTCCTTTGAGCTTTAATAAATTGGCTTTTGGGAATGTTCAAAAGCCAACTGCGGAGGTGGAAGCTATTCAGTGGGATGGAGCTATTAGAGGCAGTGTCTTTTCTAAAGCTTTTTCAGAGTAATTTTTGTTCAATGCATCCACATAAATTGTGATATCCAAAAAATTAACACTGGTTTTACTGCAAACCGAGATAAATTTGAGAGGGAAATCATTTATCTCAATATTGGTGAGAAAATCATCCGGGGATTGCTGGTTACTAGAGATGAGCGAGCACCAAAATGCTCGGGTGCTCGTTACTCGAGTCAAACTTCCCGCGATGCTCGAGGGTTCGTTTCGAGTAACGAACCCCATTGAAGTCAATGGGCGACCCGAGCATTTTTGTATGGGACCTATGCTCCGCTAAGGTTTTCATTTGTGAAAATCTGGGAAATTCAAGAAAGTGATGGGAACAACACAGAAACGGATAGGGCAGGCGAGGGGCTACATTTTGGGCTGCATCTCAAGTTCCCAGGTCCCACTATTAAGCCACAATAGCGGCAAGAGTGGGCCCCCCCCCCAACAATTTTTACTTCTGAAAAACCCTCATTAGCAAGGCATACCTTAGCTAAGCACCACACTACCTCCAACAAAGCACAATCACTGCCTGCATGACACTCCGCTGCCACTTCTCCTGGGTAACATGCTGCCCAACCGCCATTTCAGTAATAGTAGCAGTCAAGACAGGCCCCAGTAACATATCACTAGCAGCATTATAGGGGGAGCACAGTATTAGTTCCATTTCAGTAGTAGTAGCAGTCTAGACAGGCCCCAGTAACATATCACTAGCAGAAGTATAGGGGGAGCACAGTATTAGTTCCATTTCAGTAGTAGTAGCAGTCTAGACAGGCCCCAGTAACATATCACTAGCAGCAGTATAGGGGGAGCACAGTATTAGTTCCATTTCAGTAGTAGTAGCAGTCTAGACAGGCCCCAGTAACAATTCCAAAGCAGCAGTATAGGGGGAGCACAGTATTAGTTCCATTTCAGTAGTAGTAGCAGTCTAGACAGGCCCCAGTAACATATCACTAGCAGCAGTATAGAGGGAGCACAGTCTTAGTTCCATTTCAGTAATAGTAGCAGTCAAGACAGGCCCCAGTAACAATTTCGAAGCAGCAGTGTAGGGGGAGCACAGTATTAGTTCCATTTCAGTAGTAGTAGCAGTCAAGACAGGCCACAGTAACATTCCCGTTGCAGCAGTTTAGGGAGATAACAGTCTCTTTCACATTTCAGTAGTTGCAGTATAGACAAGGCCCCAGTTACCTTGCTGTACCATGAGTGCAGGCGAAGCCCATAAAAATGACTAGGATTACACTGTAGGCGAGGGCCCAAAAAATTGGTGTACCAACAGTACTAATGTACCTCAGAAAAATTGCCCATGCCCAACCAAGAGGGCAGGTGAAACCCATTAATCGCTTTGGTTACTGTGGCTTAATTTGTAACTAGGCCTGGAGGCAGCCGAGTTAAAATAAAAATTGGTTCAGGTGCAAGTTTCAACGCTTTAATGAGAATTGAAACGTATAAACATTGTTTACAAAAGTAATATGACTGAGCCTTGTGGGCCTAAGAAAACTTGCCCGTTCGGCGTGATTACGTGAGGTTTCAGGAGGAGGAGCAGGAGGAGGAGGATGAATATAATACACAGATTGATGAAGCTAAAAGGTCCCCGTTTTTTATGGTGATAGAGGACGATGCTTCCATCTGCAGGTGCAGCCTACGTATTGTTTAGGTACCGCTGCTGTCCGCTGGTGGAGAAGAGAAGTCTGGGGAAATCCAGGCTTTGTTCATCTTTATGAGTGTAAGCCTGTCGGCACTGTCGGTTGACAGGCGGGTACGCTTATCCGTGATGATTCCCCCAGCCGCACTAAACACCCTCCCTGACAAGATGCTAGCCGCAGGGCAAGCAAGCACCTCCAGGGCATACAGCGCGAGTTCAGGCCACGTGTCCAGCTTCGACACCCAGTAGTTGTACGGAGCAGAGGCGTCACGGAGAACGGTCGTGCGATCGGCTACATACTCCCTCACCATCCTTTTACAGTGCTCCCGCCGACTCAGCCTTGACTGGGGAGTGGTGACACAGTCTTGCTGGGGAGCCATAAAGCTGGCAAAGGCCTTGGAGAGTATTCCCTTGCCTGAGCTTTACATGCTGCCTGATCTCCGCGCCTCCCCTGCTACCTGGCCCTCGGAACTGCGCCTTCTGCCACTAGCGCTGTCGGATAGGAATTTTACCATCAGATTGTCCACCAGGGTCCTGTGGAATAGCATCACTCTCGAACCCCTTTCCTCTTCGGGTATGAGAGTGGAAAGGTTTTCCTTATACCGTGGGTCGAGCAGTGTGTACACCCAGTAATCCGTAGTGGCCAGAATGCGTGTAACGCGAGGGTCACGAGAAAGGCATCCTAACATGAAGTCAGCCATGTGTGCCAGGGTACCTGTACGCAACACATGGCTGTCCTCACTAGGAAGATCACTTTCAGGATCCTCCTCCTCCTCCTCAGGCCATACACGCTGAAAGGATGACAGGCAAGCAGCATGGGTACCTTCAGCAGTGGGCCAAGCTGTCTCTTCCCCCTCCTCCTCATGCTCTTCCCCCCCTCCTCCTCCAAAACGCTCTGAGATATAGACATGAGGGTGCTCTGACTATCCAGCGACATACTGTCTTCCCCCACCTCTGTTTCCGAGCGCAAAGCGTCTGCCTTTATGCTTTGCAGGGAACTTCTCAAGAGGCATAGCAGAGGAATGGTAACGCTAATGATTGCAGCATCGCCGCTCACCATCTGGGTAGACTCCTCAAAGTTTCCAAGGACCTGGCAGATGTCTGCCAACCAGGCCCACTCTTCTGTAAAGAATTGAGGAGGCTGACTCCCACTATGCCGCCCATGTTGGAGTTGGTATTCCACTATAGCTCTACGCTGCTCATAGAGCCTGGCCAACATGTGGAGCGTAGAGTTCCACCGTGTGGGCACGTCGCACAGCAGTCGGTGCACTGGCAGATTAAACCGATGTTGCAGGGTCCGCAGGGTGGCAGCATCCGTGTTGGACTTGCGGAAATGTGCGCTGACCCGGCGCACCTTTCCGAGTAGGTCTGACAAGCGTGGGTAGCTTTTCAGAAAGCGCTGAACCACCAAATTAAAGATGTGGGCCAGGCATGGCATGTGCGTGAGGCTGCCAAGCTGCAGAGCTGCCACCAGGTTACGGCCGTTGTCACACACGACCATGCCCGGTTGGAGGCTCAGCGGCGAAAGCCGTGTGCCTCTTCTCTCCTAAGCTGAGTAGTTTCAGCACGGCCTGCTGACGCTTGCCCACCGCTGTGCTGCCACGCTACGCGACACCAACTGCTGGCGACGTGCTGCTGCTGACACATCTTGATTGTGAGACAGAGGTTGCGTAGGAGGAGGAGGGTGGT
Source organism: Eleutherodactylus coqui (assembly GCF_035609145.1). Classification (NCBI taxonomy): domain Eukaryota; kingdom Metazoa; phylum Chordata; class Amphibia; order Anura; family Eleutherodactylidae; genus Eleutherodactylus; species Eleutherodactylus coqui. The sequence goes on along the minus strand of NC_089839.1, from coordinate 117,873,199 downwards.
TTAGTGGAGGAAGCATATACCGCCGCAGATACCAGCACCGAGCTTGGGCCCGCAATTCTGGGGGTGGGTAGGACGTGAGCGGTCCCAGTCTCTGACTCGGTCCCAGCCTCCACTAAATTCCCCCAATGTGCCGTCAGGGAGATATAGTGGCCCTGCCCGCCTGTGCTTGTCCACGTGTCCGTTGTTAAGTGGACCTTGCCAGTAACCGCGTTGGTGAGGGCGCGTACAATGTTGCGGAAGACGTGGTCGTGCAGGGCTGGGACGGCACATCGGGAAAAGTAGTGGCGACTGGGAACTGAGTAGTGCGGGGCCGCCGCCGCCATCATGTTTTTGAAAGCCTCCGTTTCCACAAGCCTATACAGCAGCATCTCCAGGCTGATGAATTTGGCTATGTGCACGTTTAACGCTTAAGGGTGCGGGTGCGTGGCGTCATACTTGCGCTTGCGTTCAAACAGTTGCGCTAGCGACGGCTGGACGCTGCACTGAGAGACATTGCTGGATGGGGCCGAGGACAGCGGAGGTGAGGGTGTGGGTGCAGGCCGGGAGACGGTCGTGCCTGTGTCCTGAGAGGGGGGTTGGATCTCAGTGGCAGGTTGGGGCACAGGGGAAGAGGCAGTGGTGCAAACCGGAGGCGGTGAATGGCCTTCGTCCCACCTTGTGGGGTGCTTGGCCATCATATGCCTGCGCATGCTGGTGGTGGTGGCTCCCCGGCTGATCTTGGCGCGACAAACCTTGCACACCACAGTTCGTCAGTCGTCTGCACTCTCAGTGAAAAACTGCCACACCTTTGAGCACCTCGGCCTCTGCTGGGTGGCATGGCGCGAGGGGGCGCTTTGGGAAACAGTTGGTGGATTATTCGGTCTGGCCCTGCCTCTACCCCTGGCCACCGTACTGCCTCTTCCAACCTGCCCTGCTGTTGCACTTGCCTCCCCCTCTGAAGACCTGTCCTCAGTAGGCTTAGCAAACCAGGTGGGGTCAGTCACCTCATCGTCCAGCTGCTGTTCCTCCGAATCCTCTGTGCGCTCCTCCCTCGGACTTACTGCCCTTACTACTACCTTACTGATAGACAACTGTGTCTTATCGTCATCGTCCTCCTCACCTACTGAAAGCTCTTGAGACAGTTGCCGGAAGTCCCCAGCCTCATCCCCCGGACCCCAGGAACTTTCCAAAGGTTGGGCATCGGTCACTACAAACTCCTCCAGTGGGAGAGGAACCATTGCTGCCCATTCTGGGCAGGGGCCCGAGAACAGTTCCTGGGAGTCTGCCTGCTCCTCAGAATGTGTCATTTTCATGGAGTAAGGAGGCTGGGAGGAAGGAGGAGCAGCAGCCAGAGGATTCAGAGTTGCAGCTGTGGACGGCGTAGAAGACTGGGTGGTCGATAGATTGCTGGATGCACTTTCTGCCATCCACGACAGGACCTGCTCACACTGCTCAGTTTCTAATAAAGGTCTACCGCGTGGACCCATTAATTGTTAGATGAATCTGGGGACCCCAGAAACTTGCCTCTCTCCTAATCATGCAGCAGTCGGCTGCGATACACCTGGACCAGGAGCTCGGCCTGTGCCCACACCCTGACTTGGGCCTCCGCGTCCTCGGCCGCGTCAACGTCCTCTAGGCCTACCCCTACCCCTCAGCATGGTGTATTACGAGTAGAGCAGAAACAGAACGCTGTAATTAAATGTGCCGCTTATTGGCCTGTGGTTGGAGGCTGACTTCGCTTACGGAACGCACAGCAGAGCCAGGAAACAATTATGCGCAAGCCTGTAGTGAGACCTAGGTGCGTATGACTGAGCTACTGGAATTCACAGCGCAGAACCAGTCAAGTGGCCAAAGGCCAGTGGTAGACCTTAAGTATTTTGCTTCAATTTTTTTAAAATGGTGAGGTGAAAAACCAGACAGACACCGTATGCAGCGTATATATGTATACTCTTTCCCTCTGGCGGGATGACGGCGATCATGTAACGGACACGGCAGAGCCAGGAAACAATTATGCGCAAGCCTGTAGTGAGACCTAGGTGCGTATGACTGAGCTACTGGAATTCACAGGGCAGAACCAGTCAAGTGGCCAAAGGCCAGTGGTAGGCCTTAAGTATTTTGCTTCAATTTTTTAAAATGGTGAGGTGAAAAAACAGACAGACACCGTATGCAGCGTATATATGTATACTCTTTCCCTCTGGCGGGATGACGGCGATCATGTAACGGACACAGCAGAGCCAGGAAACAATTATGCGCAAGCCTGCTGTAAGTCTTAGCTGGGTAATAATGAGCGACTACTAGCCCCAGCTGACACGCAGTAAACTGAAGACGGTCACAGGCAGCCCAAATATAGTATTTTTTTCCAATTTTTGGGAAAAAGCCCACTGCCTATATAGCCTGTATATGGATTTCCCTGTTGGAGGATGACTGTGGTTGTTGAAAGCACAGTGCAGCCAAAAAAAATTATGCGCAAGGCTGGGTATTAATGAGCGACTACTACCCCCAGCAGACACGCAGTAAACTGAAGACGGTCACAGGCAGCCCAAATATAGTATTTTTTTCCAATTTTTGGGAAAAAGCCCACTGCCTATATAGCCTGTATATGGATTTCCCTGTTGGAGGATGACTGTGGTTATTGAAAGCACAGTGCAGCCAGAAAAAATGATGCGCAAGGCTGCAGTAACACCTAGCTGGGTATTAATGAGCAACTACTACCCCCAGCAGACACACAGTAAACTGAACACGGTCACAGGCAACCCAAAGATTTTTTTTTCCAATTTTTTTGAAAAAGCCCACTGCCTATATAGCCAGTATATCTCTTTCCCTGTACCACTGTCCCTGCCTCACCAGTACTGCCGCTATACATTTTCTGGGAAGAAAATGGAAGTGACTCGAACACCGCGTGGTGCTCGTCTCGAGTAACGAGCATCTCGAGTACCCTAATACTCGAACGAGCATCAAGCTCGGACGAGTACGCTCGCTCATCTCTATTAAACACCCAATGCCCGAGACGATCGGTCTCCCTGGGAGGTTAATCATACACTTATGCACTTTTGGCAAGTAGTAAAATGCAGCTAATTGCGCTTTTTTATTCAGGATGAAAGTATGTTCTTTTTTATTTAGGAAACCATTTTTTAACCCAAATCTGGCTAGATGATCTAGCTTTTTAATAAATCTGGCTGTAGAATCTGACATAGATTTTTATATGTTTGTTCATCCCCGCAGAGGCAGGTTCTTCCTTCTGGTAATCAGAGGAGTTAAGAATCACAATAGAGCCTCCCTTGTCTGCAGGTCTAACAACAATTTGTGAATTACTTTTGATGGTGAATTCCTGTTGATTGGATCTGCATAAGTATGCTTTAAAAAATATTTCATATGTGAACGGAGATCCTGTTTAATTAGAAAAATGTTTAATAAAAACATATTAACCCCTTCCCGCTCCTGGACGTACCTGGTACGTCATGGTAGCGGGATACTTCCCGCAACATGACGTACCTGGTACGTCATGTCATTAAAGTGTCGCCGCGGTGACAATCGCGGCGACACAGCAGTGATGTCTGCTGACATAGTCAGCAGACAAGTGCTGCGTCCGGGCTGGGGACCAATCAGAGCGGTCCCTCCCCCACGATCGCTGTGATTGGTCAGGGAAAAACTCCCTGACCAATCACAGCGCAGCAGCGGACTTCGCGCTGTTTACAGTAGGGGCTCCATGTGCAAGCACCGCAGTGTGTTTCCGGTGCTTGTACAGAGAGCACCTACTGTGTATTCTGTGACTATAAAGTGCGATTAGAGTGTAGATTAGGCAGGGAGTGAGTGTAGTGTAGTGTAGTGGAGTGTAGTGTAGTGTAGTGGAGTGTAGTGTAGCAGAGTGGAGTTAGTGATCAGTGTAGTGGAGAGGAGTTAGTCATCAGTGTGGTGTAGTGGAGTGAGTGTTAGTGATCAGTGTGGTGTAGTGTAGTGAGTGTAGTGAGTGATTGATCAGGCAGTGTAGTGTAGTGAGTGTAGTGAGTGATTGATCAGGCAGTGTAGTGTAGCAGAGTGGAGTGAGTGATCAGAAGTGCAGTGTAGTGTAGTGAGTGAGGGATCTGTAGTGTGTGATCAGAAGTGTAGTGAGTGAGCTGTAGCGTGCGATCAGCAGTGTAGTGTAGCGCAGCGTGTAGTCAGTGTATCCCTTGGTGTAAAAAAAAAAAAAAAAAAAAGTTCCTGTTGTTCCCATTTCGTTACCTGTCCCGTCACCCGTCATTAGATAGTGTAGCGTGTCGTTAGTCCGTCTAGTGTGTAGTGTGTCGTTAGTCCGTGTTGTGTCAGTGTATTCGTCTGTGTAAAAAAAAAAAAAAAAGAAAAAAAAAATACACTTACGTGAATACACCACATAAGTTTCCGCGTTCTTTCCGACCCCCGTCCCGTGGTCACCCCATCCCGCAGTGTCCCATCTAATAAAACTTTTTCCCAGTGTGCCCCATTTTATATAAATATGGCCCGCAGGAGGTACACTTCAGAGGAACTGTATGCAATCATTGCATCAGACTCGGACTCAGGTAGTGGTGATGACGACCCCACTTTTTTGGCATTCTCCAACTCCTCATCCTCATCCAGCGAGTCTGAGCTCCCTGCACCCCCGAGAAGGCGTCCAAGGACCGCCACTGACCCCAATGCATCAGATGCTCACTGGAGTACCCCGGAAGATTACAGACCCCAGATCCCTGATTTTATTGGGAACCCAGGGATTCAATTTGACACGGAAGGGCTCAGAGGGAAGGACTTCTTCAAGTTTTTTTTTTCTGAAGAGTTCATTGCCCACATTGTTACCCAGACGAATTTGTACGCCCAGAATTTTATAGAAGAAAATCCCACCTCCAGCTATGCCAGACCTGATAAGTGGACCCCTGTGGATGCACCAGAGATAAAAAAATTTTGGGGGCTTATACTAACCATGGGGCTAATAAAGAAGCCAACAATCAGGGCGTACTGGTCTACCGATATTTTGTACCACACCCCAATGTTCCGCATGGCGATGTCGAGGACGCGCTTTGAGTGTATTTTGAAATTTCTGCACTACAATGACAACCAGCTGTGCCCCCCAGCGATCACCCCAATTACGATCGGTTGTATAAGATCAGGCCCGTAATAGACCATTTTAACGCCAAGTTTGCCGAGGCGTATGCCCCACAGATAAACATTGCAGTAGACGAGTCCCTGGTACACTTCAAGGGGAGGCTAAAATTCCGCCAGTACCTGCCCAGTAAGCGGGCACGGTATGGTGTGAAGTTGTACAAGCTGTGCGAAAGTACATCAGGGTACACCCACAAGTTCCGTATTTACGAGGGGAAGGACACTAAAATTGAGCCCCCAGAATGCCCCCCCGTGCTGGGAGTAACAGGGAAAATAGTGTGGGAACTGGTGCACCCACTATTAGACCAGGGTTACCATCTGTACCTGGATAACTTTTATACCAGTGTCCCCCTGTTTCAGTGCCTCGCTTCCAGAGGAACAGTGGCATGTGGCACTGTTCGGAAAAATCAAAAAAGCCTCCCTAAGACGCTGCTTGGGCAACTGCTCAGAAGGGGTGAGAGCCGGGCCCAATGCAGCGACAATGTATTGTGCGTTAAATATAAGGACAAGAGGGATGTCCTTATGTTGACGACAATACACGGCCACAGCAGTACCCCCTGCCCAGTACGAGGTACCAGTGCAGAGACCCCCAAACCAGACTGCGTCCTCGACTATAATAAGTACATGGGAGGGGTCGATCTATCAGACCAGGTACTGGAGCCCTATAGAGCCATGCGGAAAACACGGGTGTGGTACAAAAAACTGGCCGTGCACCTCGTACAGATGGCACTGTATAATGCCTACGTGCTGTTCCGAGGTGCAGGCCACAGGGGGACATTCCTTGAATTTCAAGAGGAAGTTATCAAGGACCTAATATTTGGGGACCAGGAAGTGGGGGAGAGGCCCAGTACTTCTGGAAGCGAGGCCACAAGAATTGTACCAGGGCAGCATTTTCTCAGTGAAATTCCCTCCACTGCGACGAAGGGAAGGACCCAAAAGAGGTGCAGAGTGTGCTACAAACAGGGGATAAGAAAAGACACCATATACCAGTGTGAAGCGTGCCCCACACAACCCGGCCTCTGTATAAATGAGTGTTTTAAGATCTACCACACGTCCCTGAAATTTTAATTTTTTTATTGCCCTGACGTTTTACCCTGATGTACTTCGCACAGCTTGTACATAAAGCCACAGGCTAAGTCCTTCCCTTCTGAGCCCTGCGCCCTAAAAACAGTTTAGATTCACATATGGGGCATTTCCCTGTTGGGTAACATCATGGGTTACGTTTTCTCCTTCTGCCCCTGGTAAAAAATAAAAATCTGGGCCTAAACTGAGCATTATTGGAAAAATGTGCCCTGCCATGTGCCCAAACAACAGTTTACATCCACATATGGGGCATTTCCGTGCTCGAGAGTAATTGGGTAATGCATTATGGACTATGTTTTCTCCTTCTGCCCCTGGTGAAAAATGAAAATCTGGGCTTAAAGCTGAACATTATTGGAAAAATGTGAATTTTTCGTTCTCAACTCAAATTGTTAAAAAAAATTCCTCAAATACCTGTGGGTTCAAACCGCTCACTACACCCCTTAAAAAATTCCCTGAGGGGTGTAGTTTCCAAAATGGGGTCAGTTGTTGGGGGTTTCAAATGCACTGGTACCTCAGGGGCACTGTAAACACTGCATGGGGTCTGAAAATTATTCCAGCAAAATCTGCATTCAAAAAGCCAAGAAGCGCTCCTATCCTTCTGAGTCCTGCCATGTGCCCATACAACAGGCTACGTCCACATATGGGGCATTTCCGTGTTCGAGAGCAACTGGGTAACGCATCATGGGGTACGTTTTTTCCTTCTGCCACTGGTAAAAAATATAAATCTGGGCCTAAAGCTGAACATTATGTGAAAAATGTGATTTTTTTGTATTGAACTCAAATTGTTAAAAAAATTCCTCAAATACCTGTGGGTTCAAACCGCTCACTACACCCCTTAAAAAATTCACCGAGGGGTGTAGTTTCCAAAATGGGGTCAGTTGTTGGGGGTTTCAAATGCACTGGTACCTCAGGGGCACTGCAAACACTACATGGGGTCTGAAAATTATTCCAGCAAAATCTGCATTCAAAAAGCCAAGAAGCGCTCCTATCCTTCTGAGTCCTGCCATGTGCCCATACAACAGGCTACGTCCACATATGGGGCATTCCCGTGTTCGAGAGCAACTGGTTAACGCATCATGGGGTATGTTTTTTCCTTCTGCCACTGGTAAAAATTATAAATCTGGGCCTAAACCTGAACATTATGTGAAAAATGTGATTTTTTTGTATTGAACTCAAATTGTTAAAAAAATTCCTCAAATACCTGTGGGTTCAAACCGCTCACTACACCCCTTAAAAAATTCACTGAGGGGTGTAGTTTCCAAAATGGGGTCAGTTGTTGGGGGTTTCAAATGCACTGGTACCTCAGGGGCACTGCAAACACTACATGGGGTCTGAAAATTATTCCAGCAAAATCTGCATTCAAAAAGCCAAGAAGCGCTCCTATCCTTCTGAGTCCTGCCATGTGCCCATACAACAGGCTACGTCCACATATGGGGCATTCCCGTGTTCGAGAGCAACTGGTTAACGCATCATGGGGTATGTTTTTTCCTTCTGCCACTGGTAAAAATTATAAATCTGGGCCTAAAGCTGAACATTATGTGAAAAATGTGATTTTTTTGTATTGAACTCAAATTGTTAAAAAAATTCCTCAAATACCTGTGGGTTCAAACCGCTCACTACACCCCTTAAAAAATTCACTGAGGGGTGTAGTTTCCAAAATGGGGTCAGTTGTTGGGGGTTTCAAATGCACTGGTACCTCAGGGGCACTGCAAACACTACATGGGGTCTGAAAATTATTCCAGCAAAATCTGCATTCAAAAAGCCAAGAAGCGCTCCTATCCTTCTGAGTCCTGCCATGTGCCCATACAACAGGCTACGTCCACATATGGGGCATTTCCGTGTTCGAGAGCAACTGGGTAATGCATCATGGGGTACGTTTTTCCTTCTGCCACTGGTGAAAAATGAAAATCTGGGCCTAAAGCTAAACATTATGTGAAAAATTGGATTTTTCGTATTGAACTCAAACTGTTAAAAAAAATTCCTCAAACATCTGTGGGTTCAAACCGCTCACTACACCCCTTAATAAATTCCCTGAGGGGTGTAGTTTCCAAAATGGGGTCAGTTTTCGGGGGTTTCAAATGTACTGCCACCTCAGGGACACTGCAAACACTACATGGGGTCTGAAAATTATTCCTGCCAAATCTGCATTCAAAAAGACAAGAAGCGCTCCTTTCCTTCTGAGACCTACCATGTGCCCATACAACAGGCTACGTCCACATATGGGGCATTTCTAAAAACTGAGGAATCTGGGTAATACATTCCAAGTTTTGTTTCTTTGCTAACTCCTACTGTTTTATATAAAAAAAAAGGTTTTATATTGAAAATCAGTAGAAAAAAGGAACTGTTCTAATTTTTGCTGCACTTTCCTTTAATTCCTGTAAAACATCTAAAGGGTTAATAAACTTTCTAAATGCCATTTTGAATACTTTGAAGGGTGCTGATTTTAAAATGGGGCAATTCATGGGGGATTCTGATATACAGGCTCGGCAAAACTATGTCTGAACTGCATTGGTCCTTAAAAAATTTAGATTTTGAAATTTGCTAGTAAATGTGAAAAATTACTGCTAAATTTATATACTTTGTGGAGTCTGCAAAAAGTAAAATAACACTTAAAAAATGATTGCTGTGTAAAGTAGGCCTATGGGAAATGTTAATTAATAACTATGTTGTGGTGTTTGACTTTCTATCTTACAAAGAAAACAATTCAAAGTTTGAAAATTGTGAATTTTTCCAAATTTTCAGTAAATTTGGATTTTTTTTCCTAACAAAATTTATTGATGAAATTTTTACACTAACATAAAGTACAATATGTCACGAAAAAACAATCTCAGAATCACCTTGATAAGTAAAAGCATTCAAAAGTTATTAGCACAGAAAGTGACAGATGTCAGATTTGAAAAATAAGGCTTGGTCCTTAAGCTCAAAATAGGCCATGTCATTAAGGGGTTAAATAAAAAAAAATATTTCTTTAAATCAAGTCTAGTAAAAAAATGTTGGCACTAATAAAATAATTAAATTTTCTGCATGTTGCAGTGGGGGCAAATTTTAACCCCTTACTTAGCAGTCCCCTTTCTGAATGGGAAAGCTCATAAGAATGGTTTTGAAATCCTGTGGGTTTTTTTTGAGTTTTATTATTGTTTGATTTTAGCCTCTCCTACACCTCCTTGTCCTTTTTTTGTCCTTACCGTAAAAAAATCTTTCTTAGCGAGTATGTGTTTTTTGTTGTTATTTTTCCTAGGTGATTTTGTCCTCACATCTGCAATTGTTTTGTTAATACTATTAGGATTTCTATGCTCATGACAGTTTTCGTTGATACTGTTAGAATTGCTTTACTCATGAGGGTTTTAGGCAAATAACGGGGACCTGATACTAGAGTTGGGGGGGATCAATACATGTAATAGGGATGTCATGAGGCCTTGATGCATGTACCAAATTATTATTCGCAACATCAAGGTCGGGGCAAATTTCATAAAGAAATGATGTATTCAGTATAGTGTAACGATTACTTAGTGGAATGTTACATGCATGAGATGTATCCGGATTGTGTATAATGTTCACCGGATGATTAGATTCGGCCTTAGAAATGAATATTTCAGGAGATAGTAGGATCTGTGTATGCATATGGGTCACAATTTGGGTAGAATCCATACTAAGTAAATCACTAGAAATGGTTTGTAATAACAAACTATAGGGTTTAGTGTGCCCAACTCAGAGTAGTGTAGTTCATCTAGGACATGATTTGCAGGCTGCTCACCATCTTGGTAACTCTTCTCTACAAACAATAAGGCATAGGCCGGCTTAACATGGGCAGACTGAATTCCACATGCTATGAAGCCAGGGGCGACGCCGCGTACCTGAATTTCCTGTATTGTGTATGACTGCAGTGTCTCGCATTTGGTCAAGTGCAGTACTTTTTTTACTGTTTGTATTTTCTGCACCATCGCTAAACGATGATGCAGGTACCCATGGCCCATGCCGTCAGTGGAGGCCGTCTGAGCTGAATCCTTGGCAAAATTAAGCATGCTGCGACTTTTCCTCTGCTCGCGGAATACGCAATTCGTATTCGTGAGTGTAGGCAAAAAAGTGAATTTTGACGCTTTTCAATACCCACATTGTGGAATCAGCCCTTGTGAAGTCAATCATAGATAGCCCAAGATTCTCTAAATCAAAGTTTAATATCAGTCTAAACAATATAAGTATTTTTTTCTGCTATAAGGCCGCTTTCTCACAGCCAAGAAAATCGTGTGAGATATATGCATTGTGAGACACACAGATCTCACAAGAATATGAACCCCATTCTTTTGTATGGGATAATACAAATGAGAAGAGATGAGCGAGCACCAAAATGCTCAGGTGCTCGTTACTCGGGACGAAATTTTCGCGATGCTCGAGGGTTCGTTTCGAGTAACGAACCCCATTGAAGTCAATGGGCGACCCGAGCATTTTTGTATATCGCCAATGCTCGCTAAGGTTTCCATTTGTGAAAATCTGGGCAATTCAAGAAAGTGATGGGAACGACACAGCAACGGATAGGGCAGGCGAGGGGCTACATGTTGGGCTGCATCTCAAGTTCCCAGGTCCCACTATTAAGCCACAATAGCGGCAAGAGTGCCCCCCCCCTCCCAACAATTTTTACTTCTGAAAAGCCCTCATTAGCAATGCATACCTTAGCTAAGCACCACACTACCTCCAACAAAGCACAATCACTGCCTGCATGACACTCCGCTGCCACTTCTCCTGGGTTACATGCTGCCCAACCCCCCCCCCCCGCACGACCCAGTGTCCACAGCGCACACCAAAGTGTCCCTGCGCAGCCTTCAGCTGCCCTCATGCCACACCACCCTCATGTCTATTTATAAGTGCGTCTGCCATGAGGAGGAACCGCAGGCACACACTGCAGAGGGTTGGCACGGCTAGGCAGCGACCCTCTTTAAAAGGGGCGGGGTGATAGCCCACAATGCTGTACAGAAGCAATGAGAAATATAATCCTGTGCCACCGCCATCAGGAGCTGCACACGTGGGCATAGCAATGGGGAACCTATGTGCCACACACTATTCATTCTGTCAAGGTCTCTGCATGCCCCAGTCAGACCGCGGTTTTTTATAAATAGTCACAGGCAGGTACAACTCCGCAATGGGAATTCCGTGTGCACCCACAGCATGGGTGGCTCCCTGGAACCCACCGGCTGTACATAAATGCATCCCATTGCAGTGCCCTGGACAGCAGAGCTAACGTCAGATTAAATGCAGGTGGGCTTCGGCCCACACTGCATGCCCCAACCTGACCGGGGTTTTTAATTCATAGACACAGGCAGGTACAACTCCCTATTGTGAAGTCCCTGTGGACCCACAGCATGGGTGGCTCCCTGGAACCCACTGGCGGTACATAAATATATCCCATTGCAGTGCCCATCACAGCTGAGGTAATGTCATGTTTAATGCAGGTGGGCTTCGGCCCACACTGCATGCCCCAGTCAGACTGGGGTTCTTTAGAAGTGGACACATGCAGTTACAACTCCGTGTGAACCGACAGCATGGGTGGGTGCCAGGAAGCCACCGGCGGTACATAAATATATCCCATTGCATTGCCCATCACAGCTGAGGTAATGTCATGTTTAATGCAGGTGGGCTTCGGCCCACACTGCATGCCCCAGTCAGACTGGGGTTCTTTAGAAGTGGACACATGCAGTTACAACTCCGTGTGGACCGACAGCATGGGTGGCTCCCTGGAACCCACCGGCGGTACATAAATATATCCCATTGCAGTGCCCAGCACAGCTGATGTAACGTCAGCTTTAATGCAGGTGGGCAAAAAATTAATTGGATTACACTGTAGGCGAGGGCCCCAAAAAATTGGTGTACGAACAGTACTAATGTACGTCAGAAAAATTGCCCATGCCCAACCAAGAGGGCAGGTGAAACCCATTAATCGCTTTGGTTAATGTGTCTTAATTTGTAACTAGGCCTGGAGGCAGCCCAGTTAAAATAAAAATTGCTTCAGGTGCAAGTTTCAACGCTTTAATGAGCATTGAAACGTATAAAAATTGTTTACAAAAATTATATGACTGAGCCTTGTGGGCCTAAGAAAAATTGCCCGTTCGGCGTGATTACGTGAGGTTTCAGGAGGAGGAGCAGGAGGAGGAGGATGAATATTATACACAGATTGATGAAGCTAAAAGGTCCACGTTTTTGATGGTGATAGAGAACAATGCTTCCATCCGCGGGTGCAGCCTACGTATTGTTTAGGTATCGCTGCTGTCCGCTGGTGGAGAAGAGAAGTCTGGGGAAATCCAGGCTTTGTTCATCTTGATGAGTGTAAGCCTATCGGCACTGTCGGTTGACAGGCAGGTACGCTTATCTGTGATGATTCCCCCAGCCGCACTAAACACCCTCTCTGACAAGATGCTAGCCGCAGGACAAGCAAGCACCTCCAGGGCATACAGCGCGAGTTCAGGCCACGTGTCCAGCTTCGACACCCAGTAGTTGTAGGGGGCAGAGGCGTCACGGAGGACGGTCGTGCGATCGGCTACGTACTCCCTCACCATCCTTTTACAGTGCTCCCGCCGACTCAGCCTTGACTGGGGAACGGTGACACAGTCTTGCTGGGGAGCCAGAAAGCTGTCAAAGGCCTTAGAGAGTGTTCCCCTGCCTGTGCTGTACATGCTGCCTGATCTCCGCGCCTCCACTGCTACCTGGCCCTTGGAACTGCGCCTTCGGCCACTAGCGCTGCCGGATGGGAATTTTACCATCAGTTTGTCCGCCAGGGTCCTGTGGTATAGCATCACTCTCGAACCCCTTTCCTCTTCGGGTATGAGAGTGGAAAGGTTCTCCTTATACCGTGGGTCGAGCAGTGTGTACACCCAGTAATCCGTAGTGGCCAGAATGCGTGTAACGCGAGGGTCACGAGAAAGGCCTCCTAACATGAAGTCAGCCATGTGTGCCAGGGTACCTGTACGCAACACATGGCTGTGCTCACTAGGAAGATCACTTTCAGGCTCCTCCTCCTCCTCAGGCCATACACGCTGAAAGGATGACAGACAAGCAGCATGGGTACCCTCAGCAGTGGGCCAATCTGTCTCTTCCCCCTCCTCCTCATCCTCCTCCCCCTCCTCCTCCTCAACGCGCTGAGATATAGACAGGAGGGTGCTCTGACTATCCAGCGACATACTGTCTTCCCCCGCCTCTGTTTCCGAGCGCAAAGCGTCTGCCTTTATGCTTTGCAGGGAACTTCACAAGAGGCATAGCAGAGGAATGTTGACGCTAATGATTGCAGCATCGCCGCTCACCATCTGGGTAGACTCCTCAAAGTTTCCAAGGACCTGGCAGATGTCTGCCAACCAGGCCCACTCTTCTGTAAAGAATTGAGGAGGCTGACTCCCACTGCGCCGCCCATGTTGGAGTTGGTATTCCACTATAGCTCTACGCTGCTCATAGAGCCTGGCCAACATGTGGAGCGTAGAGTTCCACCGCGTGGGCACGTCGCACAGCAGTCGGTGTACTGGCAGATGAAACCAATGTTGCAGGGTGCGCAGGGTGGCAGCGTCCGTGTGGGACTTGCAGAAATGTGCGCAGAGCCGGCGCACCTTTCCGAGCAGGTCTGACAAGCGTGGGTAGCTTTTCAGAAAGCGCTGAACCACCAAATTAAAGACGTGGGCCAGGCATGGCACGTGCGTGAGGCTGCCGAGCTGCAGAGCCGCCACCAGGTTACGGCCGTCACACACGACCATGCCCGGTTGGAGGCTCAGCGGCGCAAGCCAGCGGTCGGTCTGCTCTGTCAGACCCTGCAGCATTTCGTGGGCCGTGTGCCTCTTCTCTCCTAAGCTGAGTAGTTTCAGCACGGCCTGCTGACGCTTGCCCACCGCTGTGCTGCTGTGCCGCGCGACACCGACTGCTGGCGACGTGCTGCTGCTGACACATCTTGATTGCGAGACAGAGGTTGCGTAGGAGGAGGAGGAGGAGGAGGGTGGTTTAGTGAAGGAAGCATACACCACCGCAGATACCACCCCAAGCTGGGGCCCGCAATTCTGGGGGTGGGTAGGACGTGAGCGGTCCCAGGCTCTGACTCTGTCCCAGCCTCCACTAAATTCACCCAATGTGCCGTCAGGGAGATATAGTGGCCCTGCCCGCCTGTGCTTGTCCACGTGTCCGTTGTTAAGTGGACCTTGGCAGTAACCGCGTTGGTGAGGGCGCGTACAATGTTGCGGGAGACGTGGTCGTGCAGGGCTGGGACGGCACATCGGGAAAAGTAGTGGCGACTGGGAACTGAGTAGCGCGGGGCCGCCGCCGCCATCATACCTTTGAAAGCCTCCGTTTCCACAACCCTATATGGCAGCATCTCCAGGCTGATAAATTTGGCACGTTTAACGCTTGAGCGTGCGGGTGCGTGGCGGCGTACTTGCGCTTGCGCTCCAACATTTGTGCTAGCGACGGCTGGACGGTGCGCTGAGAGACATTGGTGGATGGGGCCGAGGTCAGCGGAGTTGAGGGTGTGGGTGCAGGCCAGGAGACGGTAGTGCCTGTGTCCTGAGAGGGGGGTTGGATGTCAGTGGCAGGTTGGGGCACAGGGGGAGAGGCAGCGGTGCAAACCGGAAGCGGTGAACGGCCTTCGTCCCACCTTGTGGGGTGCTTGGCCATCATATGTCTGCGCATGCTGGTGGTGGTGAGGCTGGTGGTGGTGGCTCCCCGGCTGATCTTGGCGCGACAAAGGTTGCACACCACTGTTCGTCGGTCGTCTGTACTCTCAGTGAAAAAGTGCCAGACCTTTGAGCACCTCGGCCTCTGCAGGGTGGCATGGCGCGAGGGGGCGCTTTGGGAAACAGTTGGTGGATTATTCGGTCTGGCCCTGCCTCTACCCCTGGCCACCGCACTGCCTCTTGCAACCTGCCGTGCTGCTGCACTTGCCTCCCCCTCTGAAGACCTGTCCTCAGTAGGCGTAGCAAACCAGGTGGGGTCAGTCACCTCATCGTCCTGCTGCTCTTCCTCTGAATCCTCTGTGCGCTCCTCCCTCGGACTTACTCCAATTACTACTACCTGAGTGATAGACAACTGTGTCTCATCGTCATCGTCCTCCTCACCCACTGAAAGCTCTTGAGACAGTTGCGGGAAGTCCCCAGCCTCATCCCCTGGACCCCGGGAACTTTCCAAAGGTTGGGCATCGGTCACGACAAACTCCTCCAGTGGGAGAGGATTCGGAACCATTGCTGCCCATTCTGGGCAGGGGCCCGAGAACAGTTCCTGGGGGTCTGCCTGCTCCTCAGAATGTGTCATTATAATGGAGTGAGGAGGCTGGGAGGAAGGAGGAGCAGCAGCCAGAGGATTCAGAGTTGCAGCAGTGGACGGCGCAGAATTCTGGGTGGTCGATAGATTGCTGGATGCACTTTCTGCCATCCACGACAGGACCTGCTCACACTGCTCATTTTCTAATAAAGGTCTACCGCGTGGACCCATTAATTGTGAGATGAATGTGGGGATGCCAGAAACGTGCCTCTCTCCTAATCCCGCAGCAGTCGGCTGCGATACACCTGGATCAGGAGCTCGGCCTGTGCCCACACCCTGACTTGGCCTCCTCGTCCTCGCCCACGTCCACGTCCTCTAGGCCTACCCCTACCCCTCAGCATGCTGTATTACCAGTAGTGCAGAAACAGAACGCTGTAATTAAATGTGCCGCTTATTGGCCTGTGGTTGGAGGCTGACTTCGCTTACGGAACGCACAGCAGAGGCAGGAAAGAATTTTGCGCAAGCCTGCTGTAACACTCAGCTGGCTGCGTATGAATTAGGACAACTACCCCCAGCAGAGACGCAGTACAGTCAGGACGGTCACAGGCAGCCCAAATAGATTTTTTTTCCCAAATTTTTTTGGAAAAGCCCACTGCGTATATAGACTGGATATGTCTTTCACTGTCCCTGCCTCACCACCACTACTGGCCATGGACTATGTAAAATTACTGCAGACTGTTTCACTCTGGACAGGATGACAGCGGTGATGTAAGAGGCAACGCAGAGGCAGGAAAGAATTTTGCGCAAGCCTGCTGTAACACTTAGCTGGCTGCATATGAATTAGGACAACTACCCCCAGCAGAGACGCAGTACACTCAGGACGGTGACAGGCAGCCCAAATAGATTTTTTTGTCCCAAATTTTTTTGGAAAAGCCCACTGCCTATATAGACAGTATATGTCTTTCACCTTTTTCACTGTCCCTGCCTCAGCACTACTGGCCCTATACTATGTAAAATTACTGCAGACTGTTTCCCTCTGGACAGGATGACAGCGGTGATGTAACGGGCAACGCAGAGCCAGGAAAGAATTTTGCGCAAGCCTGTTGTAATACTTAGCTGCCTGCGTATGAATTAGGACAACTACCCCTAGCAGAGACGCAGTACAGTCAGGATGGTCACAGGCAGCCCAAATAGATTTTTTTTCCCAAATTTTTTGGGAAAAGCCCACTGCGTATATAGACTGGATATGTCTTTCACTGTCCCTGCCTCACCACCACTACTGGCCGTGGACTATGTAAAATTACTGCAGGACGCAATGCTCTGCACGGCCGATATACAAAAAAAAAAAAGTGCAACACTGCAAAAAGCAGCCTCAACAGTACTGCACACGGTCAGATGTGGCCCTAAGAAGGACCGTTGGGGTTCTTGAAGCCTAAAATCACTCCTAAAGCTCTCCCTATAGCAGCTCCGGCATCAGCAGCACTTTCCCTGATCTCTGTCAGAATGCATCTGTGGCGAGCCGCGGGAGGGGCCGATTTATATACTCGGGTGACACCTGATCTCGCCAGCCACTCACTGCAGGGGGGTGGTATAGGGCTTGAACGTCGCAGGGGGAAGTTGTAATGCCTTCCCTGTCTTTCTATTGGCCAGAAAAGCGCGCTAACGTCTCAGAGATGAAAGTGAAAGTAACTCGAACATCGCTTGGTGCTCGCCTCTAGAAACGAGCATCTCGAACACGGTAATACTCGAACGAGTATCAAGCTCGGACGAGTACGTTCGCTCATCTCTACAAATGAGCGATTTTTTTCCCCGCATTGTTTTCAATGGGGCCAGCAAAGCATCACATGGCAAAGCATTAGCCGTGGTGGAGGATCGCTACTTCCCTGAAGTGATACTAGACATTTTTGACACAAAAACGCCTCGCATTCGCGAAGGGAAAGCACATTGACAAGGGTGATATCAGTTTCCCGGCCCGATATCATACTCACCATGTGAAATTAGCTTTAATTTGACATGTTTCTCTTTCTTTTTTTCAGATGCTGCCCAGTTAATGTGGTTTGAAAAGCTTTATGTTTGGCTTGTCCGTTTTGAGAAATATATGTTGTACCCATCAATCATTTTACATGCAGTTACAAGTGAAGCCTTTTCAGTCAGTGGTTACAAAAGATTTGGAAAACAGTAAGTTTTTTTTTTCAATCTAGTCTTATTTTAAAGGACAATAAAAATATTAATCCAAAGTTTCTCCAACCTGTGTTAAAGATTCCTTTCTTTATTGTCCTTTATGGCAGCACAATAATAGGGAATTAGCCACCCTGTGAGCTGATAGGACAGATGGAACTTTTAGTGACCAAATAAGCCATATAAAGAACTAATAAACTCCAACCCTTGTGTTTTTTGTCCTACCAGCCTGAGGACAGTTAAATTTGGAACCAACAGGAATAGAAAATACTCAGCACTCCCAGGAACAGACTCCCGGAGATCCTCCATAATTCAGCTGAGAGCTGCCCCTGATTGGTTCCTGCGCTGAGCCAATCAGAGGCAGCAGTCACTCACCCATTCATGAATTCATGAATGGGTGAGTGAGAGCTGCCTCTGATTGGTGAGGCTGTGACCAATCAGAGGCAGCTCATTCAGCAGGCGGGGATTTTAAATCCCCGGCTGCTGAATACTACTCACAGCAGTTCAGGAGAACTGCTGGCCGGCCGCGGCTGAACTCCGTCTGCCGGGACAAGGTGAGTATATTTTTTTTTTTACTTTTTACACATTTCTGGATGAATTTCAGGGAAGGGCTTATATTTTTAAGCCCTTCCCGAAAATTCATCCCGCGCTCGCCAGCAGCCCAGTGCTTTCAATGGAGCCAGCTGTATTGCCAGCTCCATTGAATTCAATGGTCAGTGCTCGTTTAATCGAGACGAGTACCGCGTGGTGCTTGTCTCGAGTAACGAGCATCTCGAGCACCCTAATACTCGAACGAGCATCAAGCTCAGACGAGTATACTCGCTCATCTCTAAAAATAAAATAACATTATGACACTAAATCCCTATAGGTGATATAGGGATACGTTGCGTTCCACGGTACATGATGACGTGGATTACGTTGCACCCAGAGCTCAATGAACCCGGAAATGCTAGCGATCACACATATCACATGACAGCGGAATGTAAGTGAATGTTAACTGAAGTGAATGTAAGTGAATGTTATATATATGAAGAGTGATAAAGTTGTTTTTATGCTTGATAAAATCGCAACTTGGGTGACGAAACGCGATGCACTGGAATAAAAGACTTGTCTTCAAAATTACGGAGGATCTTCGGGAGTCTGTTCCTGGGAGCGCGGAATCTTTTCTATTCCTGTTGGTTCTGTACATTGGGTCCTCTATTCTAGTGGACAGAGTCACTCGGCAGCTTCCCTGATTATTCAGGATAAGGAAATGACAAGAAGATTCCACCTGTATTCACTGTATGCACACCGGGATGTGGAGGTGCTAGTGCAGTTTCCTGGCAGGAACTCCACTGGTCACTGGGTGAGTCCCTATTTATTTACATCTATTGTTCATTTGAGTAAGTTCAGTGGAGCGCTGTCCTAATTATTATATAGTTAAATTTGGAGACTATCTTTTATTTTTTTATATTTTCCTTGACTCCTGTCCTATATAACTTGCTCTCTCATTCTTGCCATTGTGCTCTTGTTCCTATGTATTTATTGCTGGACATTATCAGAGGATTAGCAGGATAGCTGAGAGAAAGTAATAAATAAGGTTGGCAGGTCTCAAGAAAGTGTCTTCCCTTAGTCATGTGGACTGACAGTATTCCAGTTTTACATGCTGCACTCTATCCAAGCTGAACACCAGTATAAAGCAGATTACCTGCATATAGGGACAACTCCCACTGTTAAAAAGCCAATAAAGCCTATATACACTATGTCTTGTAGGAGCCACTTCCACTCTCTCCAGGATAGGAGGTGGGTAGTGCGAAAACCTATTGGCTAGGAAGGTGACTGTAGGCATCGCAGGGAGAGAAAACTCATCAATTCTGCCATAGATTTTTTTTTAACAGTTAATATGCAGCATAAATGACAATACATTTTTTCTGCGGGCTGGTACGATTACAACAATACCAAAATTCTTATTTTGTTTTAGGTTTTTCCACTTTTCTGCAATAAAAACCCTGTTTTTGTATTTTCCATGGACAGAGCTCTATGAGGGCTTATTTTTTGCGAGACAAGCTGTAGTTTTTATTGGTACCATTTTGGGGTACATATGGCACTTTTGATCACTATTATTGCGTTTTTTGGGAGGCCAAATGCTAAAAATTTGCATTTTGCCTGAGTTTTTTTAGCGTTTTTTTTAACGCTTTTTGCCGTCC
Organism: Eleutherodactylus coqui; assembly: GCF_035609145.1. NCBI lineage: Eukaryota > Metazoa > Chordata > Amphibia > Anura > Eleutherodactylidae > Eleutherodactylus > Eleutherodactylus coqui. The sequence continues at coordinate 117,853,448 of NC_089839.1, read as the reverse complement.
AGGATAAAAAGCCTGTTCAACTTATTGTACGTTTCGTTACGGACACATCAATACCAAATATGTGGGATTTTAATTTTTTTATGCCAATATGAGAAAAAGCCAAAAAAAGGGGTTTTTTTACATTTTTTTACAGTTTTATCTTTTGTACATTATTTTGATCTTTTTTTTTTTTTTTACACCATTTGTGTCCCTCTGGGGGTCTTACATCATGCCACCGATGATTGGACTTCTCTCCTACAATGCCTTATCGCTTATTACAGCGATCATAGTCAGTGGTAATACAGGATGCCTGTAGCTGGTGTCCTGTTACCATGCCAACCAGACAGGCTCCCTACGATTATATCGTGAGTGCACTCCCTCTGTGAACCCTTCCTGTGCTGCGATCTACATAGATCATGGCAGGAAAGGGGTTAACAGCGGGGTGGGGGGGGCGCATCTCAGATGCACCCCTGCTGTTGCAGCGGGAGACCGGCTGTCAGTGACAGCCGGGTCCTGCTGCCGGATAGTGTGAGATCTCTTATGATCTTGCGCTATCCACATGACATAAGAGTACGTTCTGTTGCGGGAAGTACCCCGCTGACATGAGGTACCCTTACGTCATATGGAGGGAAAGGGTTAAAGTGCAGGATGCTGGACTTAATAAGCTCATCAATAGAAGCAATTTCTTTGTCTCCAGTACACACTGAGGCCTCTTCTGTGGGGAATTTTGTCCCCTTACCTTCAAGGTTTATGGCCCTCCTTTGGACAACTTAATGCCCTCCAATTACAAAGAACTCAAAATGATTTGAGCCTGGTATTCTATTACCCTGAATCATTTTGAGGCTCAGGCCCAAAGGAGAGGTATCTGTTATTGTTAGAACCCATCTGTACAAATGGGAAGATGGAACAATACCTGTGCAATGCCAGCTATGGGAAGGCAGCATTCCTGCAAGTCAATGCCAGACTTTTTAAACAAGCCTTATAACAATGTTGCATATTTCCCAGAGGAGTATGGATTGCCTTAAATCTTCTCACTCAGGGGGCGTGGCCAGCTAATGGAGGAGTAGGACGCATCTCGGCTCCTGCACCCGGCCCTAGATTCTCTTAATGTGGATGACCCAGACCCGGCTTTTACTGAATATGGCAAGAGGGAAGAGGAGGGGAGCTACCCAGATCTCCCTGGACGACGCCAGGAGAAATATTTCAGCCTACCTGAGGAGAACTGTGGGAGCGGAGTCCCACGTGGCCGCTCCCAAGATGGCGTCTGCAGCACTCCCAGCGCGGCAATCAAGCCCTGATTTGGATCCTGACCAGCAGCCTGGAACGAGAGCCCAGGGCAATTCGACGGCAGACCTGGGATCTACCAGCCGCAACCACAGCAGAGATAGCAGTGAAGAGTCCGCGGGAAGCACTTCCCCGATACCCACCGGCGGCCGCGCTGAGGGGAGAAGAGAAGGAGCGGCATGCCGGGACAGCGACTCGGCACCCGAGACAGCGGGAAGCAAGTCCCCAGAACTTACCAGAGACCTCGCGGTGGGAAGGAGAAGAGGAGCGGCAAACCGGGAACAAGGTACAGCTATCGGGACGGCGAGGAGTGAGACACAGGTACCCGCTGGCTGCAGCGAGGAGGGGGGGAGGGGAGAAGTGGCGAGCCGCAACGGAGGCACAGCTCCCCAAGGCAGCAGGAGCGGTGAATACAGCCTGCAGGCCAGCTCCAGAGGAGTGGGGAAACATAAATAGCCCAGAGTCGGGGCCCCCAGGGGCACACTTAGCCCCCCCCCCACATGAAAGTGCAAAAATCCTCAGGAGAAAAGGAGCAAGCACACATAGTTCAGGTGGAAGGAGGCACACATCAGCCCTCCCTGTCCACAGGGTCTCTAATGCCACGGAAGGAGATAGTGGTGACCCCCACGAGCAGTATACCCTGGGCAGGAGAGGACCCAAATAAGGGACACCCGCAGCACTCAGAGAATGGGGGAGAACCCCCCAGCAAGGCTCACCCTGGACCGGCGCCTGCTCCCCATCACCGCATGGCCCCACACCGCCGCTCAGCTCCCCACCCCCACACAGTTTTACAGAACTGAATCCAGGGCAGAGAGGCCCTACCATGGGCTCTACATTCAGCCCTTATCCCGACTCCAACAAGCCGGATACGGCAACGTCTCAGCCGCAGCAACGTGACCCGATACCGCAAAGAAGCTCAGTATAGAAAAGACCCAGGCAGACCAACTCCCAGGCCGTAACAAAACCCAAATCGATCCAGGATTTAAACAAATAGGGGGAACCCAGTAACAGAGAGAGCCAAACAGCTACACCTAGACAATCCTCCCAGATTCCAACTCACAACCTCCCTCCCACATGGGTGGAAGATGAAGACTGGGATTGGAAAAAACACCTCAAGGTGCTGCCGACACAGAACCACATTGATGCTCTATTCCAACAACTAGAAGACGCCCGCAGAGAAGATATGGCTCCCTGCAACACAAGATTTGACAAATAGGCCAGAGAGTAGAGGCAGTAGAAGAGTCACAGGAGAAGACCACTGAAGCACTAGAAGCCCACAACCAGGAATTACATCTACACTCTCAACAGATAATGGAGCTCCAAGCCCATATAGATGACCTGGAAAATCGTCACCAAATAAATAATTTACGAATAAGAGGACTTCCAGAAGAAATCAAACCGTCTGAATTAGAAACATGGGCTCAGTCCTTTTTCAACAACATCTTAAAAAGACCTGAGACCTCCAACTTGGAAATAGATAGAATACACAGATCGCTGGGCCTGAAATCGTCCGACCCAGGCAGACCCAGAGACGTGGTCTGCCGAATTCATTTCTACAAGGATAAGAACTTGATCTTGCAAAAATTACGTGCCATTAAAGACCTTTCCTTCAAAGGTTCCCCGATCCAGATCCTTCCGGAGCTCTCACGCCGAACCCTACAATTGCGCAGGGCCCTGAAACCTCTATTGACACTTCTACAGGAAAGGGAGATCCCATAACGGTGGGGCTTTCCCTTCCAGCTTCACGCCTCCAAGAAAGGCAGATCAACAACCATTAGAGGCCTGGGAGACCTGCCAAATCTCTTAGGCGCCCTAGAGTTGCCATCGGTTCGACTCCCGGACTGGCCGTCGCCGGGTACCCTCCCGGTGATGCCCCCCAGAAATACCTGGCAGACATCGGACAAAAGCTCCAGACGCCGACGCAGAGAACCCCGCAAGGAAGGGAAGACCATCATCGGAAGCGATGCAGGAGACTGATTCAGCCAAACCCACATTCATTGTGAAATTTATGCCTCTCCTATCGTGACTTCTCGCTCCTCTCACTTGCCCTCCTCTTATCTGCTCCCTCCTGTTCTGCCGTTTCACCCCTTCACTCTTTTGGGTGGGGGGTGGATCTTCGGCTCGGATGGGTGGGAGAGGGAAAACCTGACCTGGCCGGGTCTGCGAACGTCCCCACTCATATCCACTATCTCCAGGTCTAAAACCTGGAAAATATATTTGGTGGGGGGTCGGGTAGCGGGTAGAGCTCGCCCCTCCTTGGCTCCCACTCTCCCACCTAGGGCTAACAGCTAGCTGACGCTGTTATCTTCTGCCAAGCTTAGGCAGACCTATAGTTCTAGGGGCTCTTCAGTGGCCCCTCTTTGTTTACATTTACATTTATGTCCTATGTTTCGACTCTGTGTTTTTTCCCCACCTCCTCTTTCCTCTTGTGCTTTTCCTTCACCCGCTGCCCCCTCCCCCCAACCCATCCAGGAGAGACAGTAAGCACACACCCTCCCCATACTGAACTCTGAATGGCAAATTTAACCTTCTGTTCATTCAATACTAAAGGGCTAAATAGCCCACAGAAAAGAAGACAGCTCCTCTACCATCTCCATAGAAAAAAGGTGATGGTGGCTCTGCTGCAAGAGACCCATTTCAAAGTGGGGTGTGTGCCAACCTGTTCCTTCTTGTACTACCCAAATAGGCTACATGGCCCCGATCCCCTGAGAAAGGCAGGTGGAGTCTCCATTGCCCTCCACAGAACCCTACAGAATCAACAAATTGATTCAGTGATCGACCCAGGAGGAAGGTATATCTTCCGCAAGTTAGAAATAACAGGCCTCGTAATCACCTTTGCAAATGTTTATCTCCCAAACCAGAACCAAGTTCCTTTCGCAACAAGAGTGCTGAAGGCCCTGACTGACTTCACAAATGGATCAAGAATAATTCTGGGCGGAGACCTCAACATGGTAATGGACCCTGCCGTGGACTCTTCTTCGGGTAAGTCCTCCGTCTCCCGATCAGCAATCAGGGCCCTTAAGAAAAAATTAGACACACTACAGCTAGTTGACCTATGGAGAATTCTGCATCCAGAATCCCGGGACTACACTTTCCATTCAGCTGCTCACAACTCCTACAGCAGGATTGATTATCTCCTGATTTCACATAGTCTCCTCGACAGTGCCCCATCCTGCTCACACGTAGACCTACTATGGTCTGATCACTCCCCGGTCTTTGGAGGTCTCGCGGGCTGGGGATCTACCCCAAGATACCAGTCCTGGAGATTAAATGATAATCTTCTAAGCGACCCCTTGTGTGTCGCCGCAATTAGAAAAGAAATTGAAATCTTCAAAGAGTCGCATCAAACAGATCAAACGCCCGCGCCAATAAAGTGGGAGACACTTAAGTGTATCCTAAGAGGTGTGTTAATCTCCCAAGGATCCAGAATCAAAAAAGAAAGATCCGCTACTCTATCAGGCCTACTGGCCTCCCTGAGAGCCAAGGAAAGCGCTAACAAACACAAACAAAGCGAAGCCCTGAGATCAGAAATCTCATCAATCCGACAACAGATCCTAGAAATCTTAGACCAGCGCTCGCTGGCCCTCAGAGATAAACTTAAGAAGGGGTCATTCGAGTATAGAGACAAATGCGGGAACCGCCTTGCTAGAACCCTCCACCCCAGGGCCCCACTTACGTACATACCCAAAATACAATCTACTGGTGGCCACCTGATCCACAACACTAAAGACATTTTAGAGGAAGTCAAAGCTTATTATGATAAACTCTATAATATCAACACAGACACCCAACCCACAACTCCACTGCTTAACAGAGAAATGGACACCTATCTATCCAACCACGCACCCAAGAGCCTGTCACCTACGGAGGCAGATGACTTAGACCTAGACTTTTCACCCCAAGAACTATCAAGCATAATCCAAAACCTAAAAGTAAACAAGAGCCCAGGTCCAGATGGCTACACGGCCAGATTCTATAAACTATTTGCCGAAGAACTCTCCCCAATAGCTTTGGAAGCATTTAACTCAGTAAATAGAGGATGCCCACTCCCCAAACAGGCGCTACAAGCCCATATCACCATCATCCTAAAACCAGGCAAGGACCCCTCTGCCTGCGGGAGCTGTAGACCGATATCGCTAATAAACATCGCCATCAAGATGTTTGCCAAACTGACAGCAAAAAGACTCCAGAACCTGATCCCCGGTCTGATCCTCTTGGAGCAAGTTGGCTTTGTCCCAGGCAGAGAGGCAAGGGACAACACCATCAAGACGATGTCCCTAATAGCCAGAGCCAAAGCAACAAAAAAACCCTTGCCTCCTTTCAATCGACGTGGAAAAAGCGTTCGATAGCGTGAGTTGGGCCTTCCTCTCTGCCACATTGGGAAAAATTGGAATGGGCCCCCGGATGCTCCAGTGGATCATGGCCCTTTACCAAGATCCTACGGCCAGGATCAGAGTAAGTGGAACCCTTTCTGACCCGCTCAGAGTAAGCAATGGGACAAGACAGGGGTGTCCCCTCTCCCCTTTTCTATACATCCTAACCATGGAGACACTAGCCAACGCCATCCGAAGTAACGACTCGATAAAAGGCATCAGAGTCAGCTCCTCGGAACACAAAATCGCACTATTTGCAGATGATTTGTTGTTGTTCCTATCCAACCCCCGAGTCGGCATGCCCGTACTCCTAAAGGAATTTGATAGGTTCGGAAGGATTAATAATTACAAAATTAATGCACAGAAATCAGAGGCCCTAAACATTTCACTCCCGCAGGCCGAGGTCTCCCATCTGAAGTCAGTTCTCCCCTTCCGCTGGGTTGGGTCCCACTTAAAGTACCTGGGAATCAATATCCCGGCAGAGTCACTATTAACTTTTAAGTTAAACTTCATTCCCTTTGCCGAGAAACTCGAGAGAGACCTTAGCAAATGGAGCCCCTTATATCTATCATGGAATGGGCGAGTCAATGCAATTAAAATGGACGTACTGCCCCAATTCCTATATCTCTGTCAAACAATCCCAATCGGGCTCCCAAGAACATTCCTGAAAAAGATTAGATCCCTAATTTCCAACTTCGTTTGGAAAGGACATAAATTGCGGTTGCGTCATTCACTGCTAAAGAGAGGAAAAGAAAAGGGGGGCCTAGGCCTTCCGGACTTTTCCCTCTACACAAGGCCAACATTGCTAATTACGTCCTAGACATCCTCAAAAGTAGAAGCACAAGGCTTTGGGTAGACATAGAACACGCAGGTAAAATAGATGGTCTATACAGAGCCCCCTGGATACCGCTCAAATGGATTAAGTCGATACCCAACATCTCCCCCTTTAGCCTACAACTATTTAGGACATGGGCGAGCTTCGCCCCACAATATAGACTGGTCACTGTCCCAGGCCCCCTAACCCCACTGACAGCAAACCCCCTATTTGAAGCCACAATAAGCCAGAAGGGACTGCTGTCCACCTCAGAGGAGCCACCCCCAGACTAAGGGACATAGTGACGCAGACGGGCCTGAAACCCATGACCGAGATCTTGGACCAGTCCCCACCCCAGCCAGGATCCTGGCTTCAATACCTGCAACTGAGAGGCTTTGTGAGCACGCTGACTCTGAAAGAGAACCTGACAGTGCCCCTGACGGAGTTTGAGCAACTCTGCACATCAAGCCTAAGCCAGAAGCACATGATCTCCGCATTATATAAGATGTTGCTTGATCGGGAGACGGGGAAGGAGACCCCCAACTATAAGGAGGCCTGGATGCGGGAATTGGGGGAAGACATCACAGAGGAGGACTGGTGTAAAATCTGGGACCTAACCCACAAGCTCTCTACAGCTAGCAAAATACAACTGGCTCTCGACCTCAACTATAAGATAGTCTCAAGGTGGTATAGGACCCCTGACCAACTACAGAAGATCTTTCCCCAGTCCTCCCCCGTGTTTTGGAGATGCAGTGGGAGCCGAGGCACAATGACTCACATTTGGTGGGGCTGTCGACCAGTCGCTGACCTATGGGACGAGGTGACAACCCTATATAATCATATCAACCATTCAAGTGGGATAATGACACCGAAACTAGCTCTGCTCTCACTGTTTCAGGGCAGCAAGAGAGCCGCAAAAGCAAGTCTCCTAAAACATTTCATATTAGCAGTGAGACGACTCATCCCAAGGTTCTGGTGCTCACCGACCGTCCCAACTAGGGGCATGTGGGTAGAGGAACTCCACACCCTCATGAGGTTTGACGAACTGGGGGCCGAAGACCCTAAGTCTTGGGAAGCTTACTACAAGACATGGCAGCCTTGGGTAGCGTTCAGAGGGTCGGACACCCTTAAACGATGGGTAGACCAAGGCTCACTTAACTAATCCACCACCCGGGTCGGCGCGCAGAGGACTTCCCACTCAGAGCCATACCTCTGCACATATCTCTCCCCCCACTCCACCCCCCCCCCATCCCTGTCTATTCCCCCTTCCCCCCCTTCTGTCTGTGTTTGAGTTTTAGATAAGACAAGTTTACACGAAGGGGAAGATGGATATACTTCCACAAACATAATCGAGCTCGGGCAAGCCCCCCAGTCTCGAACTCTAGACTGAAGCTGGGGAGAGGAGTGGAGGACTGGAGCCCGAGTAAACCTCGAGCGGTAGCCACTATTAGATCAAGACGGTTGTGACAGGCACGTCCTCCACCCTGAACCCTCCCCTCCTCCATCTTTCCTCATCTTTTCTTTCTTCTTTACAGTTTTCACTAAAAGACCTTATTTTATTGATATAATGATTGAAGCACAACCACTACTTGTCTGAATGTAACCAATAAAATTTATTTGAATCTAAATCTCCTCACTCACCTTCTAGGTGCTCTCCTTAAGGAAAAACGATACACTTCTTGACCCAAGTCTATAGGCCTCTTACTAGCTAAGCCAGAAACCTACTACACACTAATGAGGGTCAATTACCCTGAAACAGCTGTCTGTGTATGGTTATTCTGGCTTTGGCTTACAATTCCTAGTCATTGTCATAAGGCTTGTTTAAAAAGTCTGAAATTGACTTTCAGGAATGCTGCCTTCCAATAGGTGGTGCTGCAGAAGTATTGTTCCATCTTTCCATTCGCATATTTCCTAGAGGAGCATGGATGGCCTTATAAGTCGCCCTTGAGGAGAAATGATACCCTTCCTAACTTATTTGTAAGCATGGTCACCTGGACCTTGGTGGATTTGCCAACATACTTTGATCAAAATATGTATTAAGAACCTTGCATTTTGATGTGGTTAGTATGCCACGTGTTTCTGTTTGTACTGTATTGCCACAGCCATGGTTGATGTGCACCTATGCATGTCATTTATATGTTGATGTGCATTTGACACTGTTGACCATGACCTCCTTCTCACTATGCTTCGCTCTATCAGCCTAAAGGACACTGCTCTCTCCTAGTTCTCCTCCTACCTCTCTGGCAGCTCTTTCAGCATCTCCTTCGCTGGTTCTATCTCCACTTCCTCTCGCTCTCAGGGTCCCCAGGGCTCAGTCCTTGGCCCTCTTCTCTTCTCTACCTACATAGTCCCAATTGGACAAACCATCCGCAAATTTGGCCTCCAATACCACCTCTACACTGACGACACCCAGCTCCACACCTCTTCCTGTGACATCTCAGCACCGTTCCTCCAAAATCTTACCAACTGTCTGTCCGCTGTCTCTAACACCATGTCTTCCCTTTTTCTCAAACTTAACCTCTCAAAAGGTGACCTCCTCATCTTTCCACCCTCAACCAGCCGACCTCCCCCCTACATCTCCATATCAGTATCTGGCACCACCATAAACCCAGACAGCACGCCTGCTGCCTTGGAGTCACACTGGACTCTGACCTCTTCTTTACCCCCAATATCCAATCTCTGTCCCGAACATGCCACCTGTACTTCAGAAATATTGCTAAAATCCGTGCGTTCCTCACCACAGACACACTCAAGACACTCTTTGTCGCCCTCATCCACTCCCAACTCGACTACTGCAACTCGTTCATTGGCCTTCCCCACACCAGACTCTCCCATCTACAATTCATATTAAACACGGCAGCTAGGCTCATTTTTCTATCCAACCATAGTGCCTCTGCACTATGTCAGTCATTATATTGGCTTCCCATTTACCCCAGAACTAAATTTAAACTCCTCACCCTCACCCATAAAGCTCTGTACATCGCTTCCCTTCTGTTCGTAAACCACCCAGCACGCACACTCCGATCTGCTAACACACTCAGACTGAACACCCCTCTAATACGAACCTAACATGCTCGCCTCCAGAACTTCACCAGATCAGCACTGATCCTCTGCAACGCATAACTGCTTGGAATCCAGAAAATCCCTTATGCACGAAACTTCAGATGCACCTTAAAACCGCACTTCTTCAGTGAGACATACCAAATCTTTTGACCTAGTCCCCCTGCCTCTCCCTATGGCTCTCGACACATTCTACCCTGCCTATCGCATACGACCTCTACCCCTGCACCTCCTTACTGCTCCCACCCTGTTTGCTTCCTAATAACTAATTTCCATATTTAATTCCCATACTGTCTGTGTTCCCCCGTGCCTCATCTTCCCCACCACCTCCTGTATCACTGCCACCCCGTTTGTTTCAAACTGATTGTATATCATATATAATTGTTGTATTGTCTGTGTTCTCCATTGTTTGACAGTGCTGTGAAATACATTGGTGCTATACAAATAAAGATTACTATTTATTGTCGTTTTTGTTACTTCTCTTTCTTATGGCATTGAAAATACATCTTAGCACACACAGGCACTTCTACTGTATGTCCGGATGGTTGCAGAATGCACTGTAAACTGCATGTGAACCTTGGGCCACAGATTGTACACCCCTGTCTGACAGTCCAATAATTAAATGCACAATGGGGTGGAGATTAGGAGTCTTCTATATACATCCTGAAATTAAAAGCTTCATCGGTACTATTTGCCAACAAGGAGGAGAATTCTAAAGAAAAGAGATTTATAATTGAAATTATAAACTTCGGATTTAATTCCTACATTCTCCTACCACAAAGATTTTATTTGGAGTACACTGCGGTGCCAATCAGGTGATGTGCCCACTTCCACATCACCTGACTGGTGGCTGCAGTGCTTAGTAGCGGTTGCGAAGTGAGGGATGTGAGGGCTGCTCCCTGCGTTGCATTGAGGGGCTGCTGATTACAACGTAAGATGAGTGGCAGGCTGAAATAGGTTGTGAATTTGCAGCGGATTAAAACCTGCACCAATTCTTATTTTGACTAAGTTTCGCCCCGTCCCACCCCCTCTCATTGCAAACAGTGGCGAAGGGTGGAGAGCGTGCAGGAGCTCAGTGCACTAGCTCCCGTCCCGCCTCCTCCCCTTGCAGAGAGGGGCAGCGTATATCGGCTGGGTGTGAAAACTGTGAAAAATGCTATGCATTTTGCCACAGAATTTTCAGTTGCGAAAAGTTCCCTTACTGCTCTAGATAGAATTGCACCTGTAAGCAGGGAAGGGATTTGTCTTCGTGCAATGCATGTGTTTTATAGTATTCCGTTGACAGATTCCACCTAAACACAGTTGTGTACTTGTCATAAAACTGTTGTATTTCAATATGTTGTTTTGTTTTCATACAGATTGGATGCTTTTCTGATCGCAGTATCTGGAATGAAGCTATTGCGCTCCTGTTTTTGTAATCCTTCACAGCAATATATCACATTAGGATTCACAGTTGTACTTTTTCAGTTTGATTACAGTTCTATTTCAGAAAGTTTTTTATTGGATTTCTATGTTATTTCTATCCTTTTTTACAAGGCAAGTACATATATTTTTACTGGGTTGTTTGTTATCCAAAATGTCTTGCTTTCTGCTATGCTTTGTATTTCTCATTTAATTACTAAGATATTTCTTAAAGCAAATCTGTCACCAGGTCTATACTGCTCTATGTGAGGGCATCATAAAGCAGTGATAGACTTCCTGCATATTTTGTATTTTTCAGCATTTTCCCCTCTGGAGGTAGCATTCTCAATTTTCAATTATCTGTGAGCTGGTGGGTGGAGACTAGCTGCAATGATAGCTCTCATACACTGCACACAGAAAGTAGATGAGATGCAGTTCCCATCACTGTCTCTTGTGCACAGAAAAGCAGCAGCAGCAGAAGTAATGGAAGAAGTAAACAGTGTAGCTGTGATTCAAGTAGCTGTGAAACAGTAAAACACTTACTATTATCTTCAGCAGCATGACTGTGTGTGTCTCTCAGCTTCTCTCTCACTTCACTTCTCTCCCTTCTCCCATTTCCATAGACTTATATGGGCAGCATGCAATCTGAGCTATTAGCCTGTCTCATGGTCAAAGATCGGAGTGTCACCCAACCTATATCACCTGTAATGAATGTCAATATGGTTGAATTGCAACTTAGTGGTTGCAGCGCCCTCTCAATCACAAGAAATCTAGCAGAGTTGTATTTTTTGCAATTTTCAGGTCACAGTCATGGCAACTTGCGAGTCACAATATGACCACATTAATTTTCAATAGCTTGTGATATAACAGTAGGATACTGTGATCTTTGGCCATGCGACGTGTGTCCTCACCAAGATTGACATGTAGCCTTCAGCAGTTTTTCAGAGTGAGTGAACGGTTCAGAATGGGGGAAGAGGAAAGCAGCTTGATGAGTGGAGAAAGAAGCATTTTACTGCAATAAGATATATTACTAAGTTTTCACCAGTACTATTGATTAATACAAAGTTTGCTAAAAGTACTATAAACTGTTTAAGCAACTGTCTTTCATTGGGCAACTTTGCCAACTGTATTATGCTATGTTGACACATTGCAGATTCTTACATAATTACGTAGGTTTCCTACTGACTTTCTAGTGCAAAAAAACCCAAATCTGCAGCATAAAAGTTGCATCAAATGGTCAAATGGTTCCGATTTGCTGTGGATTCCACACCCTCAGGGCTTAAATAGATGGGCGTGCTTTTGCCCCATTATGCAGCAGTAAAAATCATGGCCATATAACAGGACGAAACAAAACCACTGATTTTATCGGTTTTGTTTTCGTTATCTGGATTTTAACGCGTTAATACTACGTGCGAAAAAGATAGGCGGGACCTATCTTCCCACTTTATTTTTCAAACTCACCCAGAATAGCGCAGAGTTTGACAGGTATAAAAAAATTAATTTTTTACTTCGTTTATGTGCAAGTACACTCCGTACCGGCAAGCGTAGTTCCCCCTCCCCCCCTTTGGAATTTCTTTGCAGTGTATGGTAAACGCATCCATAGGTATACTATGTTTTTGTAAAATTGACTGTGCTCTTCCATGCAGAGGCATCCTCCTCCCAAAAAACATACAGGGCAATATACATTTTTTTGCTCGGCAAATTTATACAGTAGAATACATATGAGCCTTCTGCAAAAGGTATACATTGAGCAATACTATGGTGTTTACAGTTATTGAAAAGGCTTTAACGTAATGTGAGCAGAGCCTTAATTCTTGGTATAACTGTGGTAAAAAGTGGTGAGTGTTAGAGCGGCCTTAGTTCTCGGACCATATTTATTTATTTGGTTCTGGTACTGTATTTATTCACTGACCCTAGTTATTATATCATTTTTGTATCATGAAGTTCCTCCTGATGCCTAATCTATATAGTAAGCTTGGGCCTTTTACCATTTCTATACAGTAGGAGTAATTCTGCTATCGTATCCCAAATCTGTGGTAAATTTGGTCCTGGTAACGTTTCTATCTAATCAGCATAATCTGGGTACTGTATCTATATAATGAGCTTGGTTCCGGTATTGTATCTATGTTGTAAACTTGTGCGAGTTTGCATATGTATGCCCGAAAGGACAGTTGTCGGCCTAATATGTGCTTGGCCAGCAGCTATCTAAAGTACATATCAGCAGCTTTAACCAGACTCATCAGATGGTGTTAGTCACATATTTTTTTGCCTGCAAGGAAATCTGGGTGCAAAAATGTTCCATGTGAGACAAAATCGCCTGTGCACAGAAGACCTAAAGCCGATTTTCGAGTCACATTACACTGTTAATGTAGCCCACACTATTTATGTAGTCCAGCAGTTAATAGATTTCAGTGGGCTTTGCAAATAGTGTAATGCACCAAACTTCAGCACGTTATACAGATTTAGTGCACTGAACATTCTTTCGAATGTTAATTGAATGTTAATGCAATTATCATCCATTTTTCAGTCATTGCCAGCATTTAAACTAAGCGATTATCATTCAGATTCCCCAATCCAGCAAGAATCTAAATGATGATCGGCCCGTGTAAAAGGGCCCCAACTCCCAGGATAATAATTTTGCTCTTTATTATGTTCTCTCCTAGACATGTGACCTCCTTCAAAAACTGCAATATGTCTTAACGTATATTGCACCATGGCAAATAGCTTGGGGATCATCATTTCATGTATTTGCCCAATTTTTTGCTGTACCCCGTATCCTTTCATGTTTGTGAAGAAGATAAGCGCAGATACACTCGCGATACCACAACTTTTTGCACTGTGAAGGTCGCATTATTGCACGCCTAACAACGCTCTGTACTTTCTGCAAGATACCATGCTGTGATTGAAAAAACCCTGCAGTCTAATTAGCCTTGGTGTTATTTATTTCCCTGCGAACTTGCGCAGTTCAATGAGCAATTTTGCAGGGATTGAGTGTACAGTTGTGCACCCCCATAGACTCCTATAGTGCGAAAGTGCGAATGAACCCATTGAAAACAATGGGTTCTATTCTGTGTGCAATGTGCGAGAAACACACTAGTGTGAATAAGCCCTAACACCGGGGACTAATTCGGCCGCACATGGTATGTTTAAAGTTTGGGTTCACCTTTCTTACGCAGCATAACGTATGTCCACAAACGGCAGCATTTCCAGGAATGTGCTGTAGATAGGCAATATACCCTGCAAGGGGAATGCACAATAAATTCCAATATACACGCATACCTGAAAATCTGATATGTGATGTTTTCAAACCCCATCTGCATGCATTGTACTGTGCTGAGTCCACATCTGCACAAATCTGCAGCAATTTCACAATTTCTGAATATATTCCACGTTGTTACAATTAAAATGTTTCTTTTTCCATTATTTTTTTATGTACTGAAGATTATACAATCTGAACGTAGATAATAAAATCAGATTTATTTTAGTGAAAAGACAATTGAGGTGACCTTGTGTGTTGAATCCAGATTTATTACAGTGCCTAGTTAGAAATGCGAAGTTCGCCTGGGTTGAAACACACATGTACTGTGTATTGTTTGTTTTTTTTTCATTTCTAGGGATTTACCCACTAAGGGGTAAATGCTGCAATATCACTGCGGTTTTTTACTGCAAATGTCAATGCGATTTTCTAATGTTAAAATCGCATCGCACAAATATCGCAGAAGCGTAAACTTGTGATTTTTGTGCGATGCAATTTTAACATTAGAAAGTCCCATTGACATTTGCAGTTTAAAAAACGCAGCGATATCGCAGTGTTAAAAAAACACTAGTGTTTAAAAGCACTTAGATGTTTTTTACTGCAACAGAGGAAGTGCAGTGGGTCCCTTTGCCAACTTACAATTCAGTCTAAGTACTTTCAGAGATGCCTGTAGTTAAGGGCGGCTTCACATGAGTGTAAATCAGTGTGCCGCCTGCATGAGACAGTCAAGAGACACGCAGCAAGTACACAATGACATTATGCATTTATTGCGTGCTGCCGATCGCCATGCACTATCTTGGCATATACTTGCGCGTAATACGTGCCAAAATAGAACATGCTGTGATCTTTATTGCGTGCATATTTCACACAATATGTGCGATCAGCAACATGGTAGCCTATGGCAGATAGGTACAGCGTATTCCACGTGCAAAACCTGTGAGCAAAAAACGCTGTCACCACATGCGGCCAAACAATTCAGTCTCTGGAAGGAACCAAACAGCACCGCGGACGGACCCTATTGACTGTAATGGGGTCCTCACGCTTTCTGCCCAACTGCCTGGCCTATGGATGGCAGAAAAAGTGCGGCATGCAGCGTTTTTTCTTCCGGTATTTGGAGCCGGATCTGTGACGGAACTTCCAACCGGAGGTTCCGACACAGATATGAAACCAGCCTCACATTAGTTATTTCTGTGTACTTTCATAGTTTGCTCAATAGATTTGATACATTTGGTATGCTGCAGTGTACTTAATTATGTAAAACTTAACATACAATTCAATCAGACTCCGGAATGCTTTTATTCCAAACATTTGCAACATCAATATTGTCCAGCCCCCTGAGTCCATTTCTTGGAAGTGTAATTTTTATTGCATCATATGCAAGACCAATAAAGTTCTGGGAGGAAATTAACAGGTATGTATAATGAATGATAGTGTTAAATATTATGTGTTAGGGGGTTGTATAGTTGCAAGTAGTTATGAGAGATTAGTGGAATAATTGGTTTGTGTTGCTATCAGGCCGATTTCAAGAAAATCATTGTGAATTAGGACAGCAGATTATGACGCTTATTTGTCACCCAGAAGGTCCCTAATGCAGCCAGAGACCCTCGAATAGTATTGGAATATAGCTACACATCTGGGGAACACTGTGCTCCTCCCAAAAGAGTTCAAAAGAGTGTACAGTGCTTTAGGGATTATTCATAGCACAGGTGTGTTACTGAAAACAAGAGGGCCCACATAGGGTCTCTTAACCCCTTAGTGACGGCCCCATCGTGAAACTACGTCCTACCTGAGTGGGCTTTAATCCTAGAGGATGTGGTATTATGCGTCCTCTTAGGATTAATGCCCCTCAGGCTCTGGACGTGACAGCTCCATGCCGTCGGTGCCCGCAGGTAGCCGACAGCATGGAGCTGTCATCCCGGGCTGCGGGCAGTCCCCCCCGGCATTGTGATCGGCACTATCCAAAGGATTGCGCCGATCGCAATAAAGTTTTAAAAAAAGTTTAAAAAGTTAAAGATTCAGCTGCCCTGATGAATCGGATTGTGCCCTGAAATCCAATGGGTGTTGCCTGCATTATAGGCCTTGCCATGTGTCCTGTAAGTAGGTTAGGGCCACAATGTGTATGTTTCTGAACACGGGACAAACGGGGGTATCCATTTTGGGGTGAACGTCTTCATTCCTATGTACACTGTACAAAAAAGACTGGTTTTAAATTGACAGAATTGCCAAAAAAACGAAAATCGCAATTCTTTTCTTCTGCTTTGCTTAGATTCATTCAAATACTGTGCGGTCACAATACGCAGTACACCCCTAGATGAATTTGTTAAGGGGTCTAGTTTTCAAAATGGGGTCATTTGTGGGCGTTTTCTATAGTATTGGCCGCTCAAGGGCTCTATAAGTGGGCAATGGGGCCTGGAATTAATTCAGTTGTACCCTGAAATCCAATGGGTATTCCTACCATTGTAGGCCTTGCCATGTGTCCTGTAAGTACATTAGGGCCACTATGGGTATGTTTCTGAATACGGCACAAACAGGGGTATCCATTTTGGGGTGCAAGTCTTCATTCATATGTGTGTTGTACAAAAAAAACAGTTTTTAAATTGACACAATTGTCAAAAAAAGGAAAATTGTAATTTTTTTTCCTACTGCTTTGCTTAGATTTATTTAAAAATTGCAAGGTGAAAATTCACAGTAGACCCCTAGATGAATTCGTTAAGGTGTCTAGTTTTCAAAATGGGGTCATTTGTGGGGGTTCTCTACGGTTTTGGCCGTTCAAGGGCTCTACAAGTGGGCAATGGGGCCTATATCACCTTCATGCAAAATGTCTGTTCTGAAAGCCACCGATTACTCCTTTC
Source organism: Eleutherodactylus coqui (assembly GCF_035609145.1). Taxonomy (NCBI): domain Eukaryota; kingdom Metazoa; phylum Chordata; class Amphibia; order Anura; family Eleutherodactylidae; genus Eleutherodactylus; species Eleutherodactylus coqui. The sequence goes on along the minus strand of NC_089839.1, from coordinate 117,836,429 downwards.
TTTTTGGGCCCCATTGTGCATCCAGACATAAGATTAGGGCCACAATGGGTATGTCTCTGAACACGGGAGAAATAGGGGTATCTATTTTGGGTTGTAAGTCTTTATTCATGTGTGTGCTGTACAAAAAAAGCTGTTTTTAAAATGACAGAATTGCCAAAAAAAACAAAACTCATAATTTTTTCTGTCTGCTTTGCTTGAATTCATTCAAAAACTGTGGGGTCAAAATGGGCAGTACACCCCTAGATCAATTCGTTAAGGGGTCTAGTTTTCAAAATGGGGTCATTTGTGGGCTTCCTCAATGGTTTTGGCCGCTCAAGAGCTCTACAAGTGTGCTATGGGGCCGGAAAGGCATTCAAGCAAAATTTCTGCTCTGAATGCCACCGACAACTGCTTTCATTTAGGGCCCTGTTGTCCATCGAGACATAAGATTAGGGCCACAATGGGTATGTTTCTGAACATGGGAGAAACACGGGTATCCATTTTGGGGTGCAAGTCTTCATTCATGTGTGTGCTGAAGAAAAAAAGTTGTTTTTAAAATGACAGAATTACCGAAAAAACGAAAATCACAATTTTTTCCTTCTGCTTTGCTTGAATTCATTCAAAGACTGTGGGGTCAAAATAGTCAGTGCATCCCTAGATAAATTCGTTAAGGGGTCTAATGTTCAAAATGGGGTCATTTGTGGGGGTTTTCTATGGTTTTGGCCGCTCAAGAACTCTACAAGTGTGCAATGGGGCCTAAAAGGCCTTCAAGGAAAATTTCTGCTCTAAAAGCCACCGACTACTCCTTTCATTTCATTTCACTGATGACTTTGAATAACATCTGAGGCCGCAAACAGAGAATTGCAATATTAAGCATGTCAAAGTGTAGTTTGTCTGTTTACTTTTCTGCTATATATAAGCTTTTTCACCAGCAGCAATTCAATTTTCCTGTGATTTTCACCAAAAGTCGTTTTACACTTACCCGATTTGATTTAGCAGAAATTCAAGGCTATTTTATTGCCTGGCCGATCAAGATGAGCAACACTACTTACAAGTAAAAAATTTTAAATGGCTGGATATGAGTTAAAATATGAAAAAGCAGGCAAGCATAATTACCTGTCTTCGACCCCCCAGGCCACGCTGAAGGTTTCCCCTGCCCCATTCCTCTTCATGGATGGCCTCTGGAGGTCAGGTGACCACTGAACCAATCAGAGGACGCAGTGTCACCTTCTGAACTCCTTGCAGCAGCGCTCACTTCTTAGGCGCTGAAGACAGGTGGTAATGCTTGCCTGCTTTTTCTTATTTTACCTCATATCCAGGGGGGTTGGAATGCTACTTTTAAGAGGTAAGTCTTTAAGGTGCATCTGGAGTGTCTTTAGCGTGACTGTGGTGAGGAATGGCCGGATTTTAGCAATATTCCTGAGTTGCAAGTGGCATGTTCGGGCCAGAGATTGGAAGTGGGAGGGTAAAGGAGAGGTCCGAATCCAGTGTGACGCCAAGGCAACGGGCGTGCTGTCTGGGGGTTATGATGGTGCCAGATACTGATATGGAGATATTGGCGGGAGGTTGGCTGGTTGAGGGCAGAAAAACAAGGAGGTCCGTTTTTGAGAGGTTAAGTTTGAGAAAAAGGGAGGAGAAGGTGTTAGAGACAGCAGACAGACAGTTGGTTATGTTTTGGAGGAATGGTGCTGAGATGTTACGGGAGAAGGTGTATAACTGATTGTTGTCAGCGTAGAGGTGGTATTGGAGGCCAAATCTGCGGATAATTTGTCCAATTGGTGCTATGTAGATAGAGCAAAAAAGGGGGCCAGGGATCGAGCCCTGGAGGACCCCAACAGCGAGGGGAAGTGGAGAGGAGATAGAGCCAGCACAGGAGACACTGAAAGAGCGGTCAGAGAGGTAGCAGGAGAACCAGGAAAACCAGTGTGTGTGTGTGTGTGTGTATATGTATATATATACACACTACCGTTCAAAAGTTTGGGGTCACCCAAACAATTTTGTGTTTTCCATGAAAAGTCACACTTATTCACCACCATGCGTTGTGAAATGAATAGAAAATAGAGTCAAGACATTGACAAGGTTAGAAATAATGATTTGTATTTGAAATAACATTGTTTTTACATCAAACTTTGCTTTCGTCAAAGAATCCTCCTTTTGCAGCAATTACTCCTCTGGTGCCGATATTGATGCAAACTCCGTCTAGAAGCATCTCCCACAAGTTGGATTGGTTGGATGGGCACTTCTGGCGTACCATACGGTCAAGCTGCTCCCACAACAGCTCAATGGGGTTCAGATCTGGTGACTGCACTGGCCACTCCATTACCGATAGAATACCAGCTGCCTGCTTCTGCTGTAAATAGTTCTTGCACAATTTGGAGGTGTGTTTAGGGTCATTGTCCTGTTGTAGGATGAAATTGGTTCCAATCAAGCGCTGTCCACTGGGTATGGCATGGCGTTGCAAAATGGAGTGATAGCCTTCCTTATTCAGAATCCCTTTTACCCTGTACAAATCTCCCACCTTACCAGCACCAAAGCAACCCCATACCATCACATTACCTCCACCATGCTTAACAGATGGCGTCAGGCATTCTTCCAGCATCTTTTCATTTGTTCTGCGTCTCACAAACGTTCTTCCTTGTGATCCAAACACCTCAAACTTGGATTCATCCGTCCACAACACTTTTTTCCAGTCTTCCTCTGTCCAATGTCTGTGTTCTTTTGCCCATCTTAATCTTTTTCTTTTATTGGCCAGTCTCAGATATGGCTTTTTCTTTGCCACTCTGCCCTGAAGCCCAAAACCCCGCAGCCGCCTCTTCACTGTAGATGTTGACACTGGTGTTTTGCGGGTACTATTTAATGAAGATGCCAGTTGGGTACCTGTGAGGCGTCTGTTTCTCAAACTAGAGACTCTAATGTGCTTATCTTCTTGCTTAGTTGTGCAACGCGCCCTCCCACTTCTTTTTCTACTCTGGTTAGAGCCTGTCCTCTGAAGGGAGTAGTACACACCGTTGTAGGAAATCTTCAATTTCTTAGCAATTTCTCGCATGGAATAGCCTTCATTTCTAAGAACAAGAATAGACTGTCAAGTTTCAGATGAAAGTTCTCTTTTTCTGGCCATTTTGAGTGTTTAATTGACCCCACAAATGTGATGCTCCAGAAACTCAATCTGCTCACAGGAAGGTCAGTTTTGTAGCTTCTGTAACGAGCTAGACTGTTTTCAGATGTGTGAACATGATTGCACAAGGGTTTTCTAATCATCAATTAGCCTTCTGAGCCAATGAGCAAACACATTGTACCATTAGAACACTGGAGTGATAGTTGCTGGAAATGGGCCTCTATTCACCTTTGTAGATTTTGCACAAAAAACCAGGCATTTGCAGCTAGAATAGTCATTTACCACATTAGCAATGTATAGAGTGCATTTGTTTAAAGTTAGGACTAGTTTAAAGTTATCTTCATTGAAAAGTACAGTGCTTTTCCTTCAAAAATAAGGACATTTCAATGTGACCCCAAACTTTTGAACGGTAGTGTATATGTGACAGTGCAGTAGCAAGAGTGGCCTGTAGAGGGCCTCTGAGCACAGTCATTGTGTTGGATTTAGTTAACCTGCACCTGCAAGGGTGCGGCTACACAGTTTAAATTTCCCCTCCCTCACAAACTCAGTGTCCTTGAAGCTGTGGAGCTTAGGTCCATGGAGGCCTGTGGGGCCTGAGGTCTATGTAGACCTGCTGCTGGTCTGTGAGGGACCTGGAAACACGGAGCGGAGAGGGGGTAGTCGGCCCCTCGCTCATCGCCTGTCGGGGCGAAGTCACCTTCCTGGAAGGTCCACTGGAAGAAACGGTATGCGTTGCTGTGAGCACTGTGGTGGACAACAGTGTGCAGTTGCATGTTGCATATGCTGTACTGTTTGTTAACTGAATACCTATGCTGAAATAAATGCTGGAGGAACCAGCATTTGGACTTTACCCTGTTTCTGGACATCATTGCGGTGCTGCCACCCCTGGGCAGGGGAAAATAAGCAGGAGATCCCGGGCAAGTAACCCCACCTTGCCACTAATATATATATATATATTAGAGATGAGCGAACGTACTCGTCTGAGCTTGATGCTCGGGCGAATATTAGGGTGTTCGGGATGCTCGTTACTCGTAACGAGTACCACGCGATGTTCGGGTTACTTTCAGTTTCCTCTCTGAGACGTTAGCGCGCTTTTCTGGCCAATTGAAAGACAGGGAAGGCATTACAACTTCCCCCTGTGATGTTCCAGCCCTATACCACCCCCCTGCTGTGAGTGGCTGGGGAGATCAGATGTCACCCGAGTATAAAAGTCGGCCCCTCCTGCGGCTCGCCTCAGATGCGTTGTGAGATAGCTGAGGGACAGTGCTATAGTGTTGGAGCTTCTGTAGGGAGAGCGTTAGGAGTTAGTGTAGGCTTCAAGAACCCCAACGGTCCTTCTTAGGGCCACATCTAACAGTGTGCAGTAGTGTGGAGGCTGCTGTTAGCAGTGTTGCACATTTTTATTTTTTTTCCAAATCGGCCGTGCAGAGCATTGCGCCCTGCCGTAATACTACAGGGACAGAAGTGGTGGTTAGGCAGGGAGAGTGTTAGGAGTTAGTGTAGGCTTCAAGAACCCCAACGGTCCTTCTTAGGGCCACATCTAACAGTGTGCAGTACTGTGGAGGCTGCTGTTAGCAGTGTTGCACATTTTTTTTTTTTCCAAATCGGCCGTGCAGAGCATTGCGCCCTGCAGTAATACTCCAGGGACAGAATTGTGTAGGCAGGGCTAGAAGACATATTTTATTGATTGAATATACGCAGTGGGCCTTTCCTTTAAAAAAAAAGGGCAAAAATTCTATTTGGCCTGCAGGCTTGCGCCAATTTATTTCCTGGCTGGGAAATCACCGCTCTGCTGCAGTTAATGACACTGCAGTTCTGTGACACACAGCAGGGCCACACAACACATTTATTATTGATTGAATATAGTCAGTGGGCCTTTCCTTTAAAAAAAAGGGCAACTATTCTATTTGGCCTGCCTCTGACAGTCCTCAGCGTTCTGGGTACGTGTGTGCTGGGTGGAGAACGTTAAAAAAATCATACGCAGCCAGCTAAGTTTAACAGCAGGCTTGCGCCAATTTATTTCCTGGCTGGGAAATCACCGCTCTGCTGTAGTTAATAACACTGCAGTTCTGTGACACACAGCAGGGCCACACAACACATTTATTATTGATTGAATATAGTCAGTGGGCCTTTCCTTTAAAAAAAAAGGGCAACTATTCTATTTGGCCTGCCTCTGACAGTCCTCAGCGTTCTGGGTACGTGTGTGCTGGGTGGAGAACGTTAAAAAAATCATACGCAGCCAGCTAAGTTTAACAGCAGGCTTGCGCCAATTTATTTCCTGGCTGGGAAATCACCGCTCTGCTGTAGTTAATAACTGTGCAACCCTGCAGTTTTGTGACACACTGCAGGGCCACAACACATTTATTATTGATTGAATATAGGCAGTGGGCCTTTCCTTTAAAAAAAAAGGGAAAAAATTCTATTTGGCCTGCAGGCTTGCGCCAATTTATTTCCTGGCTGGGAAATCACCGCTCTGCTGCAGTTAATAACAGTGCAAGACTGCAGTTCTGTGACACACTGCAGGGCCACAACACATTTATTATTGATTGAATATAGGCAGTGGGCCTTTCCTTTAAAAAAAACGGGAAAAAATTCTATTTGGCCTGCAGGCTTGCGCCAATTTATTTCCTGGCTGGGAAATCAAATCACTGGTAATACACCATGCTGAGGGGTAGGGGTAGGCCTATAGGACGTGGACGCGGGCGAGGACGCGGAGGCCCAAGTCAGGGTGTGGGCACAGGCCGAGCAAGTGCGGTGGCCAGGGGTAGAGGCAGGGCCAGACCGAATAATCCACTAACTGGTTCCCAAAGCGCCCCCTGGCGCTATGCCACCCTGCAGAGGTCAAGGTGCTCTACGGTGTGGCAGTTTTTCACAGAGACGCCTGACGACCGACGAACAGTGGTGTGCAACCTTTGTCGCGCCAAGATCAGCTGGGGAGGCACCACCAACAGCATGCGCAGGCATATGATGGCCAAGCACCCCACAAGGTGGGACGATACCCGTTCACCGCCTCCGGTTTGCACCACTGCCTCTCCCCCTGTGCCCCAACCTGCCACTGAGATCCAACCCCCCTCTGAGGACACAGGCAGTACCGTCTCCTGGCATGCACCCACACCCTCACCTCCGCTGTCCTCGGCCCCATCCAGCAATGTCTCTCAGCGTAGCGTCCAGACGTCGCTAGCGCCACAGTTTGAGCGCAAGCGCAAGTACGACGCCACGCACCCGCACGCTCAAGCGTTAAACGTGCACATTGCAAAATTGATCAGCCTGGAGATGCTGCCATATAGGCTTGTGGAAACGGAGGCTTTCAAAAGCATGATGGCGGCGGCGGCCCCGCGCTACTCGGTTCCCAGTCGCCACTACTTTTCCCGATGTGCTGTCCGAGGCCTGCACGACCACGTCTCCCGCAACATTGTACGCGCCCTCACCAATGCGGTTACTGCCAAGGTCCACTTAACAACAGACACGTGGACAAGCACAGGCGGGCAGGGCCACTATATCTCCCTGACGGCACATTGGGTGAATTTAGTGGAGGCTGGGACAGAGTCAGAGCCTGGGACCGCTCACGTCCTACCCATCCCCCGAATTGCGTGCCCCAGCTCGGTGGTGGTATCTGCGGGGGTGTATGCTTCCTCCACTAAACCACCCTCCTCCTCCTCCTACGCAACCTCTGTCTCGCAATCAAGATGTGTCAGCAGCAGCAGCACGTCGCCAGCAGTCGGCCAGACTCTATGAGCAGCGTAGAGCTATAGTGGAATACCAACTCCAACTTACGCGGCGCAGTGGGAGTCAGCCTCCTCAATTATTTACAGAAGAGTGGGCCTGGTTGGCAGACATCTGCCAGGTCCTTGGAAAATTTGAGGAGTCTACCCAGATGGTGAGCGGGGATGCTGCAATCATTAGCGTCACCATTCCTCTGCTATGCCTCTTGAGAAGTTCCCTGCAAAGCATAAAGGCAGACGCTTTGGAATCAGAAATGGAGGCAGGGGAAGACAGTATGTAGCTGGATAGTCAGAGCAACCTCATGTCTATATCTCAGCGCGTTGAGGAGGAGGGGGAGGAGCATGAGGAAGAGGGGGAAGAGACAGCTTGGCCCACTGCTGAGGGGACAGATGCTGCTTGCCTGTCATCCTTTCAGCGTGTATGGCCAGAGGAGGAGGAGGGGGAGGAGCATGAGGAGGAGGGGGAAGAGACAGCTTGGCCCACTGCTGAGGGTACAGATGCAGCTTGCCTGTCATCCTTTCAGCGTGTATGGCCGGAGGAGGAGGAGGAGGAGGAGGATCCTGAAAGTGATCTTCCGAGTAAGGACAGCCATGTGTTGCGTACAGGTACCCTGGCACACATGGCTGACTTCATGTTAGGATGCCTTTCTCGTGACCCTCGCGTTACACGCATTCTGGCCACTACGGATTACTGGGTGTACACACTGCTCGATCCACGGTATAAGGAGAGCCTTTGCACTCTCATTCCCGAAGAGGAAAGGGGTTCGAGAATGATGCTATACCACAGGGCGCTGGTGGACAAACTGATGGTAAACTTCCCATCCGACAGCGCTAGTGGCCGAAGGCGCATTTCCGTGGCCCAAGTAGCAGGGGAGGCGCAGAGATCAGGCAGCATGTACAGCGCAGGCAGGGGAACACTCTCTAAGGCCTTTGACAGCTTTATGGCTCCACAGCAAGACTGTGTCACCGGTCCCCAGTCAAGGCTGAGTTGGCGGGAGCACTGTAAAAGGATGGTGAGGGAGTACGTAGCCGATTGCAGCACCGTCCTCGGTGACGCCTCTGCCACCTACAACTACTGGGTGTTGAAGCTGGACACGTGGCCTGAACTCGCGCTGTATGCCCTGGAGGTGCTTGCTTGTCCTGCGGCTAGCGTCTTGTCAGAGAGTGTGTTTAGTGTGGCTGGGGGAATCATCACGGATAAGCGTACCCGCCTGTCAAATGACAGTGCCGACAGGCTTACACTCATAAAGATGAACAAAGCCTGGATTTCCCCAGACTTCTCTTCTCCACCAGCGGACAGCAGCGATACCTAAGCAATACGTAGGCTGCACCCGCGGATGGAAGCATCGTTCTCTCTCAACATCCAAAACGGGGACATTTCTGCTTCATCAATCTGTGTATAATATTCCTCCTCCTCCTCCTGCTCCTCCTCCTGAAACCTCACGTAATCACGCCGAACGGGCAATTTTTCTTAGGGCCACAAGGCTCACTCATATAATTTTTCTAAACAATTTTTATACGTTTCAATGCTCTTAAAAGCGTTGAAACTTTAACTTGAACCAATTTTTCGTTCAACTGGGCTGCCTCCAGGCCTAGTTACCACTTAAGCCACATTAACCAAAGCGATTAATGGGTTTCACCTGCCATCTTGGTTGGGCATGGCCAATTTTTTCTGAGGTACATTAGTACTGTTGGTACACCAATTTTTTTGGGCCCTCACCTACAGTGTAATCATAGTAATTTCTATATTCTTCGCCTGCACTCATGGTACAGAAAGGTGTGTGGGGTTGGCCTACACTTTAGCTACATAAATGTAACTGGGGCCTTGTCTATACTGCAGCTACTGAAATGTGAAAGAGACTGTTATCTCCCTAAACTGCTGCAATGGGAATGTTACTGGGGCCTGTCTTGAGTGCTACTATTACTGAAATGGAACTAAGACTGCACTCCCCCTATACTGCTGCTAGTGATATGTTAGTGGGGCCTGTCCCTAATGCTACCGCTGAAATGTTAATAATTCTGGGCTCTGCGTATACCGCTGCTAATGGTATGTCACTGGGGTGTGGAAACAGAGGCTTCACAAAGACATGCTGGCGGCGAGGCCATTTCCCACCAACGCTGTTACTGTTAAGGTGCATATAACCACGGACACGTGTAGAGGACACATAGTGCCTCCAAAACATCCCCCTCCTCCTCCAACAATGAAAACATTCTTGGCAAATACCTTTGCATTGGTCCGTCTGGTGGCAGTCCAAGAATTTCACCTTTAACGACACAACAAGAGAGCACCACCACCATCCCCCCGCAACGGCCCACTTAATCCTGGCCACATTCCGAAAACCAACTACATAAAACCGCGCTACCAGGTCCGCAGTCACCACCACATTACCACCAACGAGGTTACTGTTAAGGTACATATTACCAGTCTGACTGGGGCATGCAGTGTGGGCCGAAGCCCACCTGCATTAAGCACGACATTACTACCTCAGCTGTGTTGGGCAATGCAATGGGATATTTTTATGTACCGCCGGTGGCTTCCTGGCACCCACCTATGCTGTGGGTCCACAGGGAGTTGTTACTACATCTGTCCACTTGTAAAGAACCCCAGTCTGACTGGGGCATGCAGTGTGGGCCGAAGCCCACCTGCATTAAGCACGACATTACTACCTCAGCTGTGTTGGGCAATGCAATGGGATATTTTTATGTACCACCGGTGGCTTCCTGGCACCCACCTATGCTGTGGGTCCACAGGGAGTTGTTACTACATCTGTCCACTTGTAAAGAACCCCAGTCTGACTGGGGCATGCAGTGTGGGCCGAAACCCACCTGCATTAAGCACGACATTACTACCTCAGCTGTGTTGGGCAATGCAATGGGATATTTTTATGTACTACCGGTGGGTTCCAGGGAGCCACCCATGCTGTAGGTCCACAGGGAGTTGTTACTACATCTGTCCACTTGTAAAGAACCCCAGTCTGACTGGGGCATGCAGTGTGGGCCGAAGCCCACCTGCATTAACCACGACATTACCTCAGCTGTGATGGGCACTGCAATGGGATACATTTATGTACAGCGGGTGGGTTCCAGGGAGCCACACATGCTGTGGGTGCACACGGAATTCCCATTGCGGAGTTGTACATGCCTGTGACTATTTATAAAAAACCGCGGTCTGACTGGGGCATGCAGACACCTTGACAGAATGAATAGTGTGTGGCACATAGGTTCCCCATTGCTATGCCCACGTGTGCAGCTCCAGATGGAGGTGGCACAGGATTGGATTTCTCATTGCTTCTGTACAGCATTGTGGACTATCGGCCCGCCCCTTTTATGGGGGGGTCGCTGCCTAGCCATGCCAACCCTCTGCAGTGTGTGCCTGCTTTTCCTCTGGCAGACGCACTTATAAATAGACATGAGGGTGGCGTGGCATGAGGGCAGCTGAAGGCTGGGCAGGGACAATTTGGTGTACGCTGTGGACACTGTCGTGCGGGGGGAGGGGGGGGGGGTTGGGCAGCATCTAACCCAGGAGAAGTGGCAGCGGAGTGTGTCTTACCTGCTCAAGATTTTTAGCAATTTTTCGACCTCATTAACATACAAGCTAAGCACAGTCTGAGGTAAAACAAATATAAAACACGAGTTTATTCACTCTTTAGTATATGAATGTAAGTGAAACAGTTAATTAACATATAGGCATTGAGATCACATGGGTAACAAAGATAAGCATCAATACATCACCGGATATTGTAGCATCACTCCGCAATCGGGGGATCTCCAGGTACGATTGGTAGGAGGAATCCGGGAATATGCCGATACGTCTATCGGCCACAACGAGTCCCAAACTCCTCCCTGGAAATCAGTCTTATTTATACTATTCTTACATTACGTGGCATATCTGCGTCTGCGCAGTTTGATAAAACACGTCATTCTTAGGTAAATAAAGCGTTACGCGTGTTTTGGCAATATATACACTACTGCATAGTTTCTCTATGAAGATATCCATATCTGGACAATATTACTGTGCAACATCCCGTAACTATGAGTCACTGTAACTGGTTTTCAGTAGACCATATATGTCCAGAGCTTCTGTAGAATACTTCAAGCCAGTTAAAGTAGTAGACTGCTTTTACAGATAGGTAACGCATACAGCAAGTAGTTATTGATTACCTTCTACCTACACCTTTTGACACAATCTCTCAATCAATCATGTCTCAAACGTATTGGTCCTTAATCATTCACTATTTGCCGTATGATACCATTAAAATTTGGGGTTTTCTACAGAATACCTTATATGCCATGAAACAATTCCATAGCGATAAAAGTATTACAACTATGGCCAATGCCAAAACAGGATGTATTAGCCAATTAAGAGTGGTTTGTGCAGATGATGAATATCCCATAAAGATGTCATACCAATGGTGTGACGTGGCATCAGCAATAGCCGATCCCATCTTTACAATTTTGCCAGCTATTACAGTAGTACTTACAATATGCGTTGCCAAAGATTTATTAAGCAATTTAATATGTTGCTGTACTTCTTCTGTGTCTTCTAACAACTTTTTGAATTTAGTCAAATTTAGATCCCAATTTGACACATTTAAAGGCAATGGTTGCCAATTGACAACCACTGTCTTGTCTTGTTCGGGTAATAACACAAAGGTCTCATTTTCCCAAACAAGTGCAGATATGTTTCGCAAACATCCTGAAAACGGGACAACCATTCCAGGTACAACAGGATGATTGGTTGCCAAACATACCTCCTGTGGGGCTATTTCAACCATCATTTTAAAAGTGAGTGGCAGCACAGTCCATTCACATACATTGATTGTATTTTGTAATAAACATTGTTCATAAACAGCCGATTGGACCTTGCATATGGTCCCTTCTAATGTATCATCACACAATGATAAATCATGAGTTCTATTTTGGTCATCAATGTAAATTCCGTTAAATCTAGGTACCCAGAAATGCATATCTTCCGGAACACCTATAAGTAAGGGGAGAACTACAAACTTACACATCACACTCTTTTTAGTAACATTGTATATGAATATGGTCCCTTTACATAATGTATCATTGCAAACCATTTTCTGCGCCTCCAACTGTATCCAATCAGTCTCAGTTATAGTCTGATTGAACACGGTCCTCCACACCTGCTCATTGCCAGTCATGAGCATAGTTTGAAGTGTGCTCTTTTGTTGTTGCTGATAAATAGTCTGCAAGGTACATATTGACCAATTAACATAATTAGATATGTTAGAATTTACTTCATATGAAAACCTATTTGATGCATCTTGCAAATCAAGCATTATTGTGTCCACATCCGCTTGCATACTAAAGGTCTGCCATATAGTGGGCATCCAGTTAGCCTGCAATGTGAGCACATCTTTAATACCACTTCCCGCGTTATGCATTCGATTAGCTAAAGTCTCTATATCAAAACCATTAATAGTCCCAGAAAGCGCTCCGTAGCCTCCGAGTAAGGTATCATACCAAGCTCGACGGGAACGCTTGGTAGAACAAGTCCTTGAGGGTGGAAACTGTACAGAGGCTTGTATAACAGTCTTTTGAGCGTCTCGTCCCACCTGGCGACAGGTGGATGGAACCCTTTTTATATGTCCAGGATCTATTTTGGAAGCATTCAAATTTACAAACACAAGGAACTGTCCCCAACCCGCCCGACCGTCTATCGTGGATGCATTTGTGCAAGTGATTACAGCGGTAACATTTAGTTCAAAGGTGTGACTGTAACCGGCATGCGTGCAGTTCAAGATGAATTTAATTTGCTCCGTTCGTGATAAATACGGGAAGACCTCTGGTCGATTGCAACATGACACATTTACTTGTGACTTGATTATTACTTGTCCTGTTTCATTGTGCAGCGCGTAAGTGGGTCGATACCCCGTACTATCAGGAATCCCATTCCAGAAGGTGCCATTAAAACTAATGTTAAGAAAACGACAGCCATGATTCGCCTCACAGGTATAATTGTCCTGTTGTCGCTGAAGAGTGGCATTCTTCCAACCCCAAGTTGCTTCATTCTCAAAAGTGTTATTAACACGGATCCCTGGCGTCCACGCATCACCTACTGCGAACACCGAACACACGATGCCAAGGATTCCAAGAGCGATTATATGATTCTAGAGAAAGCAAGGAAACAAGCATTATTCCCGCAAATAGCACTTTTCTTGTGGGACATATTCCCATTTCTCTACTCCAGGTCGCATAATGAGCAAAGTTCGATCTTTCCCCACAGCAATAACTTCTGCCGGGGAGGGCGGTCCTTGGTGATTCTGAACCCATATTTTGGCCCCTACATTAGTAACATTAGTTGAGCCAAAGCCTTTATCTCCTCTTACTGTAAGTTCAGTGGGAGCCGCCCCTTCTTCCACTTGTGTCAGATACACTGGTATCAATAGCAGCTGTGCCATGCGCTCCTTTTTTCCTATTATCAGAGGATCTGTTCCTAAATTTATCATGATTACTTTAATTTCCCCCTGATAATCTGCATCTATGACTCCCCCTAGGACTACTGCACCTCTCAGAGCAAAACTTGATCTAGTAGCTATCTGCCCGAAGTGATTCTCCGGGATCTTGCATCCTAGCCCTGTGGGAATAGTACTCACCTTTCCTGGGGCTATCATCACAGTATCAAGAGCGTATAGATCCAACCCTGCAGCGGCAGGAGTGGCTCTATAAGGTGCCTGCGCATCTGGATTAATTTTCCAGTACAAGATTGTCTCTACCTTAGCTACATCTATACTGAGATTGGATGTTAGCATGCGCATTAAGGGTGTCATAGAATCAGTGATGGGCCTGTTGTTGATAATCTGTAAAGCGGCAGTCAGATTATCTCTCCATTGACCATATTTGTCGGTCTCAGTGAGCTTCTTTAGGGTAGATTTTAATAACCCATTCATTCGTTCCACCAGGCCCGCGGCCTGTGGATAGTAGGGCATATGATATACCCACTCTATGTTGTTTTTACTGGCATACTCTTTTACCTGATTACCGGTAAAATGTGAAGCATTGTCTGTCTGGATCTGCAGGGGAGTCCCATAATACTGGGTAATAATTTCCAGAGTACGTAAAGTACTCCATTGGGTTGCTGTTTTACACGGGAATCCCACCAATCAGACCTGAGAATGTATCTACTGCTGTACAAATATACTTACATCCTCTGCTCTCAGGAAGGGGTCCTACAAAATCCATCTGCCAAATCTGCGCTGGCAACTGGCCTCTCCCTATGTGTCCCATTACTGTATGAGGCACTTCTCGTTTTTGAACATGTTGACATACTGGACATTGCGCGATTACTTGTTTGATCATGTCCACTGTCAATGGGATACCTCTTTCTTGTGCCCACCTGTAAGTGGCCTTCTCTCCCAAGTGTCCACTTTTTTGGTGAGCCCAAACAGCTGTACCTTGAAGCCATGCTTCCTTTTCCTTGTCAGGTTCTTGTACGGCAACAGAGATCGATGCTGCCGCATCTGCTTGAGAATTAAATAAACGTTCCAATGAGTCAAGAGGGACATGAGCATCAACATGAAACACAGTACTTTTGGTACTTCTAATGAATTCCTCTATATCTTGCCAAAGCTCCTTCCCCCACAATTCCTTACCATGAATGTTCCAATCGTTCTTCTTCCATCCCATGATCCAAGTGGCCAAACCATTGGCAACTGACCATGAGTCCGTATACAAGTGACATTCTTGCCCTTGTTCCTGCTTCAGAGCTAAGAATACCGCACAAAGTTCTGCATATTGACTACTCTTACCCTCTCCCTCCATGACCAACGTCTTGTCTAATTTTGGATTAAAGGCTACACTTTTCCATCTACGCCTTCCACTGATATACTTGGCTGAACCATCCGTGAACCAAGCATGCTCCTTTTGGGAGTCTGTCAACTCAGAGTAAGGTATTCCCCACTTTACTAGGGATTCCTCCATTTGTGCTACTGGTGAAACCTGACCATCTGGAGGGATATCGGCTATCTTTTCATGCAGGGCAGCTATCCCCCCTTCACCTTTTTTCGCTCTTTCTGAGATGTACCATTTCCACTTAATGATACTCTGCTCCTGGGCATGTCCTATCCGATTGGACTTTGGATTAGATAATACCCAGCTCATGATGGGTATTTGCGGCCTCAGAAGGACTATGTGTCCTGTTGTCAATTGTTCAGTATCCACCAGGGCCCAATAACATGCCAACAGCTGTTGCTCCAGTGGAGTGTATTTTTCTCCTGCATCTGGTAATTTTCGATTCCAGAAGCCCAGTGGCACTCTTTTGCCCCCTTGCTTCTGCCACAATGACCAGTTTGCATACATATGCTGAACTGATACATGAAGTTCTATCTCACCATCTTGTAAAGGCCATAAATCTACGGCCTGTTGTATGGCTTCTTTTACTGCCTCAAATGCAACCTGTTGTTCCTCTCCCCACGTGAACTCGTACTTCTTGCGAGTCACCTTGTAAAGAGGAGCAAGAAGCTGCCCCAGATGCGGAATGTGTTGTCTCCAGAATCCAAACAATCTTATGTAGGATTGTGTTTCCTTCTTGTCTTTTGGAGTGGGAAAATTTAAGATTTTCTGCCTTGCCTTAGGGAGAATCTCCCTATGGCCCTTATTCCATTGAATTCCTAAGAATTTCACCGTCTGAGAGGGGCCCTGCACCTTGCTATCATTTATTTCCCATCCTTTTTCTCGCAGATGATGTAACAATCCGTCCAATTGTTTCTTTACAGATTGTTCATCCGGTCCCTGAATCATTATATCATCGATATAATGCGAAAACTGCATTTCTGATGGTAAATCAAACTCATCCAAATGTTCTGCCACCGTCCGGTGACAGATGGTTGGACTATGTATCCAACCTTGTGGCAATCGAGTGAACGTATATTGACGCCCTTGCCACGTAAAGGCAAACTGATCTTGTGCCTTTTCTTCTATTGGAATTGTGAAGAAGGCTTGTGCGATATCAATCACAGCGTACCATTGTCCACTGTGACTTTGGATCTGCTCCACAATTGTAATGGTGTCTGGGACAGCTGCCATCAAGGGAGGTGTTTGTTTATTCAACTCCCTGTAATCGACAGTCATCCTCCAAGACCCATCACTCTTCTTCACAGGCCATACCGGATTGTTCCATGCTGTGGTTGCAGGCCTCACAACCCCAGCATCGACCAAATCCTTAATGGTTTCTCCTATTTCCTTGTGACCTCCAGGAATTCTGTATTGCTTCATAGCAACCAGTTTTCCTGCAGGAGGGATATGTACGGGTGGCATTTTGACCTTTCCCACCGTAACTGGACAAGCTTTTATCCCTATTTTCCTTACGCCAAAGGCAAACTTACCATCTTCGAGGTGTAGTGTCAATCCTTTCAGAATATCTATGCCAATGATATATTCCGGAATAGGTACTACTAACACCGTGTATTTACGTAAGGGCAAATTGCCCAGTTTCAAAGTTACCTGTGTCTGTACTCCTTCGGTAACTTTTCCTCCCAACCCCGAAATATTAACTTTTGGACCTTTAAACTTTTTGGGATTTCCATAAATCAGAGTAGCCTCCGCCCCTGTATCTACTAAAGCTGGGACCCGTTGGACATTACCCCCTTTCCAATGTATGGCTAGCGGGACGTAGGGTCTGTCATCCCGCCTAACCCAGACAGGGGCTTGGCTTGCTACCTATGCGGAATCAGAATCTGATTCCTCCAGGAGCGGAGCAGATGGCTTCAAATGGTCCTGCACTTGGGTAGCTACCATTGCAGCCATCTCCTTCCATGGATAGATCTTTTGAAAGTCCTCCCATTCTAATTTCTTAGGTTCTGAATTAGTGACTTGCTTCTCTCTCTTTTTAGAAGTTTTTGGGGCCACTGAATCTTCCCTTTTATCCACCTTTTTGTTGGATAATACCTTCTGTTTATAAAGACGCCACAAATCACCTGTATCTTTTCCATCAATGGCGTCCTTGGAGACTCCAGCTTTCAGGAGAGCCTGAAACATATCTCTACGACATACCCTTGGCACTCCAGAATCACCAGTCCCCTGGGAACTAGGATTCCTAGACCTATCACGATCTGTTCGTTTTTCCTCTCTATCCCAGTTTCCCATATCTTGCAATTCCCGCATTCTAGCCACGACCGCAGACATTGGCTCATTAGTCATGGATAGAAGTAGGGTCATCATCACGGCTTTATAAGCCGGAGGTGCAGTCTTAATTAAACGATTTCTAATTCCTGCTGTCAGCCGAGTCTCCAAATAATCTTCCATATGCTCGATGATAATTAATGAGACCCTCATAGCTTCCTCCTTCAACCTTTCAATGCCATCCCTGATAGTGTACCAAGGTTTGTCATTGATTGGAATGTCTGCCTCTGTTGGGAACTTATTAAGAAACCCATTGGTTACTATATTAAACAGGGAAATAGCACTTTCTCCTTGATGATTAGGAAAATATTCTCTAAAATTTCTACTGATTACTGGATCTCTGGTTAGAGTAACAAATCTCATTGCATCTTTTGGATCCAACATTACCCCAGTCGCCCCGTGCTCGAATAGACGGACCAACCATGGTATGTCAGATTCCCCAGGCTTTTGCCTAAATCTACTCAGTATATCATCAACTTCTGACTGAGAAAAATCCTCTAGGGTAAGCCTGGTGCGCCTATGTGGCACCAATTCTTCTTGCACCAACAGTCTCCCATCGGCATCGTACATATAGTTTCCCTGATCGTCATACCTGGGCAACCTTTGCCCATCATGACCTAGGATAGGCTGGGTATCGGGTCCATATTCAGTAGTTTCCTTCCTTCTGCTAATGGGCTGGGCACGTTTTAAAGCGGGTGGATCAATTATTGGATTGGGTGGGTCTTCCCAATCCCCCTTATGCCAGTCCTCCTCCCCCGAAGAAGATGAGGAATCCCATAAGTCTCCATCCTACTTATCTGGGTCCCAGTTCACAGAAGCAGAAGCTATAGCTTTCGATACCTTTCGCTTATCAACTTTACCTTTACGTCCCTTATATTTATTCTGAGCAACTTTTACAACAGCCTTTTCTGCAATATTCTGATAATGTTCTATTTTGTCCTTTATCAGCCTTTGGTTACATTCCAACATCAATTTTTTCACTTCAGATTCTGCTAACTTTTGTTCCGCCTGATTAAGTTTTCTTATTAGTTGGGACTTCTTTTTATGGATATTCCTATAGGCTGAGGCCAATACCCAATTTCTCCTACCCAACTGAACTGCATCACCTGCCTTGGCAGGGGTCTCCTCGAGTACCTTAACAACATCGAGGGGCTCTGAATCTTTTAGCTTACTATCCCATGATTCTGCAAGCCCACTATGCATCAACTCCTGAGCTAATATATCATAGGGACCCTCGGACCAGCCGGGGATGTCTATTTTCTGTTCAGGTTTAACCTTTTTTGTTCTTTTTGTAAACATATTGTTGTCTTATTGGCAAAATGCCAATTGGTGAAATTTTGCACAGAGGTCCCCCTTATTGCGAGACACCACCCTGCAAACTGGCACCAATTTCCCGAGTCCTGTCTTAAAGCTACAGAACTCACAAAATTTTGGCAACGTGCCAATTGGCGAAATTTTGCACAGAGGTCCCCCTTACTGCGAGACACCACTCTGCAAACTGGCACCGATTTCCCGAGTCCTGTCTCAAAGTTACAGAACTCTGAAAATTTTGGCAGTATGCCAATGGGTTCAACAGGGACTACTTACTGCGACTATCAATGTGTATTTACTATTTTTACTCTATCACTTATCAAAGCAAAGTTATAACCATTTGAACCCCTTGGCAATGGGCCAAAAATCTAATATGGTGACAGCAGCCCCCCGTGCACTGAGAAGCACTGTCACAATACCAAATTATACAGTAATATAACCTTACCAAAGACAATATATATATATCCTGCCGACTACGCCAATTTATGTCTTACCTGCTCAAGATTTTTAGCAATTTTTCGACCTCATTAACATACAAGCTAAGCACAGTCTGAGGTAAAACAAATATAAAACACGAGTTTATTCACTCTTTAGTATATGAATGTAAGTGAAACAGTTAATTAACATATAGGCATTGAGATCACATGGGTAACAAAGATAAGCATCAATACATCACCGGATATTGTAGCATCACTCCGCAATCGGGGGATCTCCAGGTACGATTGGTAGGAGGAATCCGGGAATATGCCGATACGTCTATCGGCCACAACGAGTCCCAAACTCCTCCCTGGAAATCAGTCTTATTTATACTATTCTTACATTACGTGGCATATCTGCGTCTGCGCAGTTTGATAAAACACGTCATTCTTAGGTAAATAAAGCGTTACGCGTGTTTTGGCAATATATACACTACTGCATAGTTTCTCTATGAAGATATCCATATCTGGACAATATTACTGTGCAACATCCCGTAACTATGAGTCACTGTAACTGGTTTTCAGTAGACCATATATGTCCAGAGCTTCTGTAGAATACTTCAAGCCAGTTAAAATAGTAGACTGCTTTTACAGATAGGTAACACATACAGCAAGTAGTTATTGATTACCTTCTACCTACACCTTTTGACACAATCTCTCAATCAATCATGTCTCAAACATATCACAGAGTGTCATGCAGGCAGTGATTGTGCTTTGTTGGAGGTAGTGTGGTGCTTAGCTAAGGTATGCCATGCTAATGAGGGCTTTTCAGAAGTAAAAGTTGTTGGGAGGAAGGGGGGGCACTCTTGCTGCTATTGTGGCTTAATAGTGGGACCTGGGAACTTGAGATGCAGCCCAACATGTAGCCCCTCGCCTGCCCTATCCGTTGCTGTGTCGTTCCCATCACTTTCTTGAATTGCCCAGATTTTCACACATGAAAACCTTAGCGAGCATCGGCGAAATACAAAAATGCTCGGCTCGCCCATTGACTTCAATGGGGTTCGTTACTCGAAACGAACCCTCGAGCATCGCGATAATTTCGTTCCGAGTAACGAGCACCCGAGCATTTTGGTGCTCGCTCATCTCTAATATATATATATTGCTTACACTTTAAATAAGTCCTACACAGAGGTATATGCATAATTAATGCTATTTGAAAAAGCTTTGTTCCTAGGTAAGCAGGTTAGTGTGAGTTATGTCTGCAGCAGACCCTTCAAAGTGTCTATTGATGAACATAGTACTTTAGTATGAAGGGCTAAAAAAATCACATACCCGTATGTCAATCTAGGACAGCCTATTAGCCCCCAATGTAGATCCAGAGGCAGGCAAAAAAGTACTTCTGAAGCATCTATGAGGGGCTGCTGATATGTCTTTGGCTTTACCCAGAAAGAAAAGAGATAGGAAGATGAAACTTTACATTTATTCCACATACTCTCCACTGATGTTAACACACTTCTTACATCTGTATTCCAAGTTCTGTAAGCCTTGCAAAAAGAGAGATTTTGGTTGTGCCTCAAACCAGTCATCCGTAGCAGCCATGGCATCAGAAATGGTGTGAAATTTGGTACCCTTGAGATGTTTCTTCAGGTTTGAAAACAGATGATATTCGGAGGGAACTAGATCTGGTGAATAAGGTGGGTGGTCAACCAGCTGGAAGCTTAGCTCCACCAGTTTTGCCGTGGTCGCTTGTGCAGTGTGAGCGGAGGCGTTGTCTTGCAGGAACAAGTTTCTTTTGGACAGCTTGTCTCACCTTTTGGCCTTCAGAGCTGCCTTCAATTGGTCCAAAAGTTCAATGTAATACCTTACATGGATGGTGGAACCATTTTGAATGTAGTCCACTAGCAGCACGCCCTCCTTATCCCAGAACACAGGCGCCATAACCTTAGTGGCTGATTTTTGCACCCTGAACTTCTTTGGGCGAGGAGAACCACTGTGTCTCCACTCTTTTGACTACTCCTTGGTTTCAGGGGCATACAAATAAATCCAGGTCTCATCCATAGTGACCAGTTGATCCAGGAAGTTTTTTTCAGTCTGGAAACGCTGACAAATGGACCAGGGAGTTTTCACTCGCATGCTTTTCTGATCTGGTGCTGAAGTGGCCCGTTTAAAATTTGGCAACCCAGTTCATAACTGTAGAATATGAATGGTTCAAAATGTATTTATTTGTTTTGTTTAACGTATACAGCATATATCAACATAGGCCTACAGTCCAGCCCAACTTACAACTTTCGCTATGTTTAGTTTATTTGTGCAAGATTGAATAAAACTTCTTTATGCTGGGTTCTTGGTTTCTGTGATTTGTTGTAGGCTAACTTATATCTTAAAGAACCAACTCCAACTTTAACTAGCATATTATTTGAGTGGTCCAATGCTCCTCCAGAAGAGACCCGAGGTGCATTAGGACGAGAAGAGAAAGAGCAAAAGGTCAGATAATAATAGAAACAAAAAATAAACTGTCCCACCTTGCTTTCTTGCGCTGCAGTCTTGGTCCCATAAGCAGGTATACTCACAAGCCTTCACATTGCCATCCGGCTACTTTGGCTTTAGTTAGACAAGATTGACTTTCATATACCGAATCCAGGTTTCTACCCTCTGAATACAAGAACTAAATATATGGATGAATTCCAATGGGCAATAGAAAAAGAATTAACCAAGATTAAGGAAGTTAGCGCGTTGAATAAAAAGAAAAAAGATAATCTTACTGTAAAGGAGAGAATTGGATTAAAACATTTTATGGAGAATAGAAATGTGATAATACGTAAATCAGACAAGGGAGGTAATGTAGTGCTGTTAGATTCTGACCTGTATGCAACACTTGTCAAGAAGATCTTATGTAACACAGATATCTATAGACAAATTAATATGAATCCATTACAGGATTGTCTGAATGAACTTGACAAGTTGCTGCATATAGGAAAAGAACTAGGTATTTTGGATGACAAAGAAATCTCGTATCTGCTCCCTACAAACCCAACCATGGCTATATTTCATGGTCTCCCTAAGATCCACAAGGGGGTATTCCCACCCCCGTTGCGGCCGATAGTTGCAGGGATCGGTTCACCCTGTGAACGTTTAAGTTCGTGGGTGGACCGATCCCTGCAACCGTTAGTATGTAGAACTCCAGGTTTTCTTAAAGATAGTAAACATGTAATACAGAAACTACAACATTTGAAATGGAATGATAATTTTCTTTGGATTTTGTGTGATGTCAAGGATCTCTATTCTAGCATACCACACCATGCGGCTTTGGAGGCAGTTCGTTTTCATTTACAGAATTTCAGTAACTATAGTAATGAACTAAAGGAATTTATTCTTTTATCTACTGAATTTTTGTTAAAACACAATTTTTTTTCATTTGATCAAGAATTTTTTTTACAGATTTCTGGAGCCCCGATGGGCTCCAAATTCTCTCCGGCGATAGCCAACCTTTTTATGAGTTGGTGGGAAGATTGTTTTATATTCACTCATGATAACCCTTTTGCTGGCCGCATGGTGTGGTATGCTAGGTATATTGATGACATAATAATAATTTGGGATGAAGGTGCGATACAAGGCGAATGTCATGAACAAGTTAATCAGTTTAGTAGATATATTAATAACAACTCTGTTAATCTGCAATTCACTGTAACATATAATAAGGAAGAGGTGCCGTTTTTGGATTTAACCCTAAGAGGAAATTGCAATACAGGTATTGGAACTAAACTGTACAGAAAGGAAACAGCAGGTAACACTATATTGCATGCAAGTAGTGGCCATCCCAAACATACCATAAAGGCTATCCCTATGGGAGAATTTATCCGTGCAAAAAGATCGTGTTCGGACAGTTCTACATTCAATATAGCAAAAACAGAAATTAATAATAGATTACATCAAAGAGGGTATAGGCAGACTTTATTGAATAAAACTTGTACAAAAATGGAGACACGAAAAAGAGAAGAATTACTTACAGATAGATCTAGTGATAAAAGTAAAAAGAAAAATAAAGGATTAGTTTTTTCCACAGCTTACAGTAGAGATTTTTATAATATTAGAAAAATTTTCTTCAAATTTTTACCTGTACTCAGACAGGATGATGTAACTGATGAAATATTAAGCGAAGGGGTTAAGTTTGTCGCAAAAAAGAACAAAAATTTAGGGGACTTACTAGCTCCAAGCAATTTTTCTTCTAATATAGAAAAACCGCATTGGCTGAAATATAAAGGTTTCTACAGGTGTGGCAATTCAAGATGCACTGTCTGTCATTTAGCTGTCAAGAAGGAAAGCTTTTTTGACAGTAATCACATGAAAGAGTACAAAATATGGAGTTATATTAATTGCAGTACTACTAATGTGGTTTATATAATCCGCTGCAATGAATGCAATGTAGACTATATAGGATGCACCACACGAAAATTAAAAACTCGGATTAGTGAACATATCCGCAATATTAAAAAAGGTAATACAAGCAGCTCAGGTGCAGCTAAACATTTTTGTGAAAAACATGCAGGGATGTTAGACAATTTTTCATTCTTTGGGATAGAAAAGGTAACAAATAAAAAGAAAGGTGCGGTTAGTCCGGAGAAAGTTTTCAAAAGGGAAGCCTTTTGGATCCTAAATTTAAATACCAGATACCCAAAAGGGATGAATTATAGAACAGATCTTATGTACATATATTAGTTCCAACAAAAACAGTAATAATTTCTTGTTTTTTCTTTTGTGTTTCTTTTGCGTTTTTCTTGCGTTTTTCTTGAGTTTTTTTTTTTCTATATGTTTATGTAATAATATTTACAACATACCAAATGAATAACCTTATCCTGTTATGTTAAGTCGGTGCATGATATGATGATCCACAAACATTGTTCTTTCCTCAAAGTATGTTATCCTTACATATATTAATATGCTACCACATAAATTGTCTGTGGTTTATATATGGATCAATAAGTAAATTGCCTTAAATTCCTTAAAACTCTGATCCTTTCATTACAATGTCCATCAAGTTTATTTAAATATTTATTTTTTGTCCTACAATATATATCATTTACTATATACTATATATTCTATATACAAATAGACGTGTGTCATTTCCTGCAGGAGGAACTGACCATGACAACAAGGTTGAGATAATCAATGCAGGGGTTAACTACATGTGTTTTTAATTCACTAATTATATGTTAAGCCTTTTAAAAGTCCATGCAATGTCTGTCAGTTAGGCCTCCTTCCCACGAACGGATTTCCGCCGCGTAATTCGCGGCGAAAATCCGCTGCGTTGCACGCAGCTATTAGGTTCTATTGAACCTAATAGCTCCATGCTCACGATGCGTAATTCCACCGCGGAATTACGCACCGCGATTTCTCCCGTCCTCACCCGCAGCATGCTCTATTTTCTGCGGGTGAGGACGGGCTGTACGCACTGACGGCTTCCATTGCAGTCAATGGAAGCCGTCCATTCACGCTATCTCCCGCTGTAACCAGCGGGAGATAGCGTGAAAAAACGCTTTCCCGCCCACCGCCGAGCGTCATATGACGCCAAATGACGCGGTCCGGCCGCGTCACGTGACACGGCTGGTGACGCGAGAGCGGTGGGCGGTGACGAGCGGTGACGAGCGGTGACGCGGCGGTGGTGGGCGGGGAAGCGATTTCACGCTATCTCCCGCAGGTAAGTATAGGGGCTCTGGGGGGCGCCGTGACGGGCTTCACAGCGGAATATTACGCTGCGGAGCCCATCACGCTCGTGGGAAGGAGGCCTTAGAGGTGAGCAAGGTTCTGCGAACCGAAATGCGTACTCTGTTTGTCTGTATGAGCACGAAGTTATTGGAATAAAAGCAAGGTTCTTCACAATAGCCGGACTCCTGCATTTGAAATATATGTGTCAGATAATAATAGAGTTGAGTTAGAAATGAAAGGAAAGGGGGGATGAAGGGGGGGGTTCATCCTGCCTAACCCTGTCCACGTGGCTAGTGCCGTCCAGTTCCCTCTACACCAGGGTGGAGTGGCTCCTCGGGGGTGGAATAGATCCGGCCTGGATCCAATTGGATATCTCCATCGTCCCTCTCTTTGAGGTCCAGACACTCCAAATCGCTATGTATTTATTGTATCTGATTTCATCTCTGGCACATAGTTCTTCTATATAGCCTAACCGATCCATTGTTTCTAGCCACATTAGTCTAGAGGGGGCCGACGGGGCCTTCCACTTCCTCGGGATCACATGGCGGGTGGCTAAGATGAAAAACCTTAGTAGTGATTTTTTGGCATTGGATATGGACCCGGGGAACATTGATAGTAAGGCCATCTCCGGGGTCAGCCGAAGGGTCGTCCCAATGACCCAGGAATATAGGGCTCCCACCTCCCGCCATAGAGGACAGTTCAGTGGACACGACCACCACAAGTGCATATATGTACCTTTTTCCGACTGGCACCTCCAACAAGAATCCGAGTACTGGGGGTATATTTTGGCGAGCCTCTCCGGTGTCCTGTACCATCTAATTAGGATCTTGTAATTCAGTTCTTGTGACCTGCTGGATATACTCAGCTTGTGTGTGAGGATGAACGCTTTTTTCCAGTTCTCCTCCGGGGGTATGTGTCCCAGTTCTGCTGCCCATTCATTCTCTAAGGCTATCCCGCTCCTCTGTGTGTCCGCCTCCACCAGGAACTGTAGAATATGAAGAGCATTAATCCCCCAATGTCTACGACATATCAACATGAATATCCTTCACGGACTTTCCTTGCAGAAACAAGAATTTTATCACTCCTCTGCTCTCATTTGCTGTAAATATTACCTTAGACTCCACCATTTTGTTTTCCCACATGCCTAGATCACTGTTGCCATAAGCTACAAACACAAAATTTTGAAAACATATATTACACACATAAAGCTTTCACATGATGTAACATTTGTTACCATAGAAACAAAAAAAGAAAGAACACAAAGCCAAAGACTTATCAGCAGTATTCTGACTCAATAACATGGCTGCAAGCGTATAGGCTGAGTTAACTGCTCTTGTAGTTATGGACCAGTACTTACACCAGGTATATGTTGTCAGACAGCATCCAACTCGACTGCAGAGGCATGTGAGAAGATTCCAGGGTTTATTCAGGTAGAAATCTTGTAGAATGCACATTCAGCAGTAGGTAAAAAGAATGATGATGAGCCAAGGCACAGAGTAGAGACTTAACACGTGGCTATAGACCGGAAACTCCCAAACAGGAGGAAAAGGAGGAGTTATGCAACACAGGGGGTACAGAAAACCACAAGGGACAAACTAAAAAGGCAAACACTTGGAGATACAGTACAACTTATTCATGTCAATGAATAGAGTCAGGTAGATGAGACATGACACTCCCTGTCTGAAATCTTTAGATTTCACTGAATACTGTTGTGACATAATGTCCTTCAAAGTCCAGAACTTCTTGTTCAACCTAAAAAACAAAGGAAACAAATGCAACAGCAGTAATAAATGAACAAACCAACTGTTGTGGCAAAAGTAATCCGCAGGCGAACTTCTTCAGGTTCTTTCAGTTGCAGTCCGCGTTGATATGCTCACCACCATGAGCTCTGTAGGATAATCATAGCTTCCTTAGGTGACTTCCTTCCTTGGAAGAAAAAGCACTAGTTCAAATTTTGCAACTGTAGGGTGTGCCTTACGCATATGCCAACCACTACACTCCAATGATGCTTTCTTTGCAAAACACTGGGCAATGTGAATTAGTCTGCCAATGGCTCGCACAAGAGATCTCCATGTTGAGAAAAGTTCAGAGCTAAGTGACATCAGCTTCACCTTAGAAGTTATGGAAGTGTAAAGTGTAGAACTTAGGGCGCTGATTTCCTTGTCAGACAAAGGGTCCACCAGATCATAGATGGCATTGGTAGGTAACAAACAAGGATCTTCGTAAAGAAATCTTGGAGGTGAACACCATATGTGGTACAGCAGGTATGAAGTTGGTTTTGTTCCTTGGTTGGCTGGGTTAAGTTCTGTGGGGATGTAATGCCACTGGTCAGGGGTGGAGAAACTTCTGATCCATTCTACTCGGTGGCCAACATACACGTAGAATAGTTTTGTTTGGTTGTGTATATAACCGAGAACAACCTTACTGTCTGTGTAAAAGGTGAATGAATCAAATGCGACATCCATTTCATCCCTTATAACTTCGGCAATCTCTACTGCTAGAACGGCTGCACAGAGTTCAAGTCTTGGTATGGAATGTGCAGGTTTTGGGGTTAGTTTGGCCTTACCTAGTACAAATCCACAGTGTAGCTCATTGTTGGTTCCTCCTGAGATCTTCAGATAGGCCACTGTGGCTATGGCTTCCATTGATACATCAGAGAACATGTGTATTTCCCTTTTGACGGCAGCTGAAAGAGAACTGGAAGCATAACAGCATGGCACTTGGAGTTGTTCTAATACTTTCAAGGACCTTTCCATTTTTCCCACCTTTGTTGTTTCTCGACGGGTAAAGCAGCGTCCCAATCCATATTCTCAGTAGTAAGCTGTCTCAGAAGTATCTTGCCCTGAATAGTGATGGGGCTATGAACCCGAGAGGATCATAAAAACTGTTCACGACTAGAGATGAGCGAGCACCAAAATGCTCGGGTGCTCGTTACTCGGGACGAAATTTTCGTGATGCTCGAGGGTTCGTTTCGAGTAACGAACCCCATTGAAGTCAATGGGCGACCCGAGCATTTTTGTATATCGCCGATGCTCACTAAGGTTTCCATTTGTGAAAATCTGGGCAATTCAAGAAAGTGATGGGAACGACACAGCAACGGATAGGGCAGGCGAGGGGCATGTTGGCCTGCATCTCAAGTTCCCAGGTCCCACTATTAAGCCACAATAGCGGCAAGAGTGCCCCCCCCCCCTCCCAACAACTTTTACTTCTGAAAAGCCCTCATTAGCAATGCATACCTTAGCTAAGCACCACACTACCTCCAACAAAGCACAATCACTGCCTGCATGACACTCCGCTGCCACTTCTCCTGGGTTACATGCTGCCCAACCCCCCCCCCCCCCTGCACGACCCGGTGTCCACAGCGCACACCAAATTGTCCTTGCGCAGCCTTCAGCTGCCCTCATGCCACACCACCCTCATGTCTATTTATAAGTGCATCTGCTATGAGGAGGAACCGCAGGCACACACTGTAGATGGTTGGCACGGCTAGGCAGCGACCCTCTTTAAAAGGGGCGGGGCGATAGCCCACAATGCTGTACAGAAGCAATGAGAAATCCAATCCTGTGCCACCTCCATCTGGAGCTGCACACGTGAGCATAGCAATGGGGAACCTATGTGCCACACACTATTCATTCTGTCAAGTTGTCTGCATGCCTCAGTCAGACCGCGTTTTTTAATAAATAGTCACAGGCATGTACAACTCCGCAATGGGAATTCCGTGTGCACCCACAGCATGGGTGGCTCCCTGGAACCCACCGGCTATACATAAATGTATCCCATTGCAGTGCCCTGGACACCAGAGCTAACGTCAGATTAAATGCAGGTGGGCTTCGGCCCACACTGCATGCCCCAGTCAGACTGGGGTTCTTTATAAGCAGACACATGCAGTTACAACTCCCTGTGGACCCACAGCATGGGTGGGTGCCAGGAAGCCACCGTCGGTACATAAATATATCCCATTGCATTGCCCATCACAGCTGAAGTAATGTCACGTTAAATGCAGGTGGGCTTCAGCCCACACTGCATGCCCCAGTCAGACTGGGGTTCTTTAGAAGTGGACACATGCAGTTACAACTCCGTGTGGACCGACAGCATGGGTGGGTGCCAGGAAGCCACCGGCGGTACATAAATATATCCCATTGCAGTGCCCAGCACAGCTGAGGTAATGTCATGTTAAATGCAGGTGGGCTTCAGCCCACACTGCATGCCCCAGTCAGACTGGGGTTCTTTAGAAGTGGACACATGCAGTTACAACTCCGTGTGGACTGACAGCATGGGTGGCTCCCTGAAACCCACCGGCGGTACATAAATATATCCCATTGCATTGCCCATCACAGCTGAAGTAATGTCATGTTAAATGCAGGTGGGCTTCGGCCCACACTGCATGCCCCAGTCAGACTGGGGTTCTTTAGAAGTGGACACATGCAGTTACAACTCCGTGTGGACCGACAGCATGGGTGGGTGCCAGGAAGCCACCGGCGGTACATAAATATATCCCATTGCAGTGCCCAGCACAGCGGATGTAACGTCAGCTTTAATGCAGGTGGGCAAAAAATTAATTGGATTACACTGTAGGCGAGGGCCCAAAAAAATTGGTGTACCAACAGTACTAATGTACCTCAGAAAAATTGCCCATGCCCAACCAAGAGGGCAGGTGAAACCCATTAATCGCTTTGGTTAATGTGTCTTAATTTGTAACTAGGCCTGGAGGCAGCCCAGTTAAAATAAAAATTGGTTCAGGTGCAAGTTTCAACGCTTTAATGAGCATTGAAACGCATAAAAATTGTTTACAAAAATTATATGAGTGAGCCTTGTGGGCCTAAGAAAAATTGCCCGTTCGGCGTGATTACGTGAGGTTTCAGGAGGAGGAGCAGGAGGAGGAGGATGAATATAATACACAGATTGATGAAGCTAAAAGGTCCCCGTTTTTTATGGTGATAGAGAACGATGCTTCCATCCGCGGGTGCAGCCTACGTATTGTTTAGGTATCGCTGCTGTCCGCTGGTGGAGAAGAAAAGTCTGGGGAAATCCAGGCTTTGTTCATATTTATGAGTGTAAGCCTGTCGGCAGTGTCGGTTGACAGGCGGGTACGCTTATCCATGATGATTCCCCCAGCTGCACTAAACACCCTCTCTGACAAGATGCTAGCCGCAGGACAAGCAAGCACCTCCAGGGCATAGAGCGCGAGTTCAGGCCACGTGTCCAGCTTCGACACCCAGTAGTTGTAGGGGGTAGAGGCGTCACGGAGGACGGTCGTGCGATCGGCTACGTACTCCCTCACCATCCTTTTACAGTGCTCCCGCCGACTCAGCCTTGACTGGGGAGCGGTGACACAGTCTTGCTGGGGAGCCAGAAAGCTGTCAAAGGCCTTAGAGAGTGTTCCCCTGCCTGTGCTGTACATGCTGCCTGATCTCCGCGCCTCCCCTGCTACCTGGCCCTCGGAACTGCGCCTTCTGCCACTAGCGCTGTCGAATGGGAATTTTACCATCAGCTTGTCCGTCAGGGTCCTGTGGTATAGCATCACTCTTGAACCCCTTTCCTCTTCGGGTATGAGAGTGGAAAGGTTCTCCTTATACCGTGGGTCGAGTGGTGTGTACACCCAGTAATCCGTAGTGGCCAAAATGCGTGTAACGCGAGGGTCACGAGAAAGGCATCCTAACATGAAGTCAGCCATGTGTGCCAGGGTACCTGTACGCAACACATGGCTGTCCTCACTAGGAAGATCACTTTCAGGATCCTTCTCCTCCTCCTCCTCCTCCTCCTCAGGCCATACACACTGAAAGGATGACTGGCAAGCAGCATGGGTACCCTCAGCAGTGGGCCAAGCTGTCTCTTCCCCCTCCTCCTCATGCTCCTCCACCTCCTCCTCCTACTCAACGCGCTAAGATATAGACAGGAGGGTGCTCTGACTATCCAGCGACATACTGTCTTCCCCCGCCTCCGTTTCCGAGCGCAAAGCGTCTGCCTTTATGCTTTGCAGGGAACTTCTCAAGAGGCATAGCAGAGGAATGGTGACGCTAATGATTGCAGCATCGCCGCTCACCATCTGGGTAGACTCCTTAAAGTTTCCAAGGACCTGGCAGATGTCTACCAACCAGGCCCACTCTTCTTTAAAGAATTGAGGAGGCTGACTCCCACTGCGCCGTCCATGTTGGAGTTGGTATTCCACTATAGCTCTACGCTGCTCATAGAGCCTGGCCAACATGTGGAGCGTAGAGTTCCACCGTGTGGGCACGTCGCACGGCAGTCGGTGCACTGGCAGATTAAACCGATGTTGCAGGGTGCGCAGGGTGGCAGCGTCCGTGTGGGACTTGCGGAAATGTGCGAAGAGCCGGCGCACCTTTCCGAGCAGGTCTGACAAGCGTGGGTAGCTTTTCAGAAAGCGCTGAACCACCAAATTAAAGACGTGGGCCAGGTATGGCACGTGCGTGAGGCTGCCGAGCTGCAGAGCCGCCACCAGGTTATGGCCGTTGTCACACACGACCATGCCCGGTTGGAGGCTCAGCGGCGCAAGCCAGCGGTCGGTCTGCTCTGTCAGACCCTGCAGCAGTTCGTGGGCCGTGTGCCTCTTCTCTCCTAAGCTGAGTAGTTTCAGCACGGCCTGCTGATGCTTGCCCACCGCTGTGCTGCCACGCCGCGCGACACCGACTGCTGGCGACGTGCTGCTGACACATCTTGATTGCGAGACAGAGGTTGCGTAGGAGGAGGAGGGTGGTTTAGTGGAGGAAGCGTACACCGCCACAGATACCACCACCGAGCTGGGGCCCGCAATTCTGGGGGTGGGTAGGACGTAAGCGGTCCCAGGCTCTGACTCTGTCCCAGCCTCCACTAAATTCACCCAATGTGCCGTCAGGGAGATATAGTGGCCCTGCCCGCCTGTGCTTGTCCACGTGTCCGTTGTTAAGTGGACCTTGGCAGTAACCGCATTGGTGAGGGCGCGTACAATGTTGCGGGAGACGTGGTCGTGCAGGGCTGGGGCGGCACATCGGGAAAAGTAGTGGCGACTGGGAACCGAGTAGCGCGGGGCCGCCGCCGCCATCATGCTTTTAAAAGCCTCCGTTTCCACAAGCCTATACGGCAGCATCTCCAGGCTGATCAATTTGGCTATGTGCATGTTTAACGCTTGAGCGTGTGGGTGCGTGGTGGCGTGCTTGCGCTCCAACACTTGCGCTAGCGACGGCTGGACGGTGCGCTGAGAGACATTGGTGGATGGGGCCGAGGACAGCGGAGGTGAGGGTGTGGGTGCAGGCCAGGAGACGGTAGTGCCTGTGTCCTGAGAGGGGGGTTGGATCTCAGTGGCAGGTTGGGGCACAGGGGGAGAGGCAGTGGTGCAAACCGGAGGCGGTGAACGGCCTTCGTCCCACCTTGTGGGGTGCTTGGCCATCATATGTCTGCGCATGCTGGTGGTGGTGAGGCTGGTGGTGGTGGCTCCCCGGCTGATCTTGGCGCAACAAAGGTTGCATACCACTGTTCGTCGGTCGTCTGCACTCTCAGTGAAAAACTGCCAGACCTTTGAGCACCTCAGCCTCTGCAGGGTGGCATGGCGCGAGGGGGCGCTTTGGGAAACAGTTGGTGGATTATTCGGTCTGGCCCTGCCTCTACCCCTGGTCACCGCACTGGCTCTTCCAACGTGCCCTGCTGCTGCACTTGCCTCCCCCTGTGAAGACCTGTCCTCAGTAGGCTTAGCAAACCAGGTGGGGTCAGTCACCTCATCGTCCTGCTGCTCTTCCTCCGAATCCTCTGTGCGCTCCTCCCTCAGACTTACTCCAATTACTACTACCTGAGTGATAGACAACTGTGTCTCGTCGTCATCGTCCTCCTCACCCACTGAAAGCTTTTTAGACAGTTGCCGGAAGTCCCCAGCCTCATCCCCCGGAGCCCGGGAACTTTCCAAAGGTTGGGCATCGGTCACGACAAACTCCTCTGGTGGGAGAGGAACCATTGCTGCCCATTCTGGGCAGGGGCCCGAGAACAGTTCCTGGGAGTCTGCCTGCTCCTCATAATGTGTCATTGTAATGGAGTGAGGAGGCTGGGAGGAAGGAGGAGCAGCAGCCAGAGGATTCAGAGTTGCAGCAGTGGACGGCGCAGAACTCTGGGTGGTCGATAGATTGCTGGATGCACTTTCTGCCATCCACGACAGGACCTGCTCACGCTGCTCATTTTCTAATAAAGGTCTACCGCGTGGACCCATTAATTGTGAGATGAATGTGGGGATGCCAGAAACGTGCCTTTCTCCTAATCCCGCAGCAGTCGGCTGCGATACACCTGGATCAGGAGCTCGGCCTGTGCCCACACCCTGACTTGGGCCTCCGCGTCCTCGCCCGCGTCCACGTCCTCTAGGCCTGCCCCTACCCCTCAGTATGGTGTATTACCAGTAGTGCAGAAACAGAACGCTGTAATTAAATGTGCCGCTTACTGGCCTGTGGTTGGAGGCTGACTTCGCTTACGGAACGCACAGCAGAGCCAGGAAAGAATTTTGCGCAAGCCTGCTGTAACACTTAGCTGGCTGCGTATTAATTAGGACTACCACCCCCAGCAGAAACGCAGTACACTCAGGACGGTGACAGGCAGCCCAAATAGATTTTTTTGTCCCAAATTTTTTTGGAAAAGCCCACTGCCTATATAGACAGTATATGTCTTTCACCTTTTTCACTGTCCCTGCCTCAGCACTACTGGCCCTATACTATGTAAAATTACTGCAGACTGAGGACGCAACGCTCTGCACGGCCGATATACAAAAAAAAAAGTGCAACACTGCAAAAAGCAGCCTCAACAGTACTGCACACGGTCACATGTGGCCCTAAGAAGGACCGTTGGGGTTCTTGAAGCCTAAAATCACTCCTAACACTCTCCCTATAGCAGCTCCAGCATTAGGAGCACTTTCCCTGAGCTATGTCAGAATGCATCTGTGGCGAGCCGCGGGAGGGGCCGATTTATATACTCGGGTGACACCTGATCTCGCCAGCCACTCATTGCAGGGGGGT
The DNA here is from genome assembly GCF_035609145.1 of Eleutherodactylus coqui. Lineage (NCBI taxonomy): Eukaryota > Metazoa > Chordata > Amphibia > Anura > Eleutherodactylidae > Eleutherodactylus > Eleutherodactylus coqui. The sequence goes on along the minus strand of NC_089839.1, from coordinate 117,803,056 downwards.
GGTATAGGGCTGGAACATCACAGGAGGAAGTTGTAATGCCTTCCCTGTCTTTCTATTGGCCAGAAAAGCGCGCTAACGTCTCAGAGATGAAAGTGAAAGTAACTCGAACATTGCGTGGTGCTCGCCTCTAGTAACGAGCATCTCGAGCACGCTAATACTCGAACGAGTATCAAGCTCGGACGAGTACGTTCGCTCATCTCTATTCACGACCAATAAAACTCCACGCTTGGGGAAGGTTTGTGGCAAGCTAACACTTGAAACATAAATGTATCTTGTTCGATATTCCACAGCAATCCTAGGCTGCGTTGTATAGGAAGAACTTCAGAGCTGAGGTCAAGGTCCCACAAGTTGATTGCATGATCGTCAGATGGAACGGCCTTCATTAATTCCTTGCTGTTGGAGGTAATCTTGTGAAGTCTAAGGTTCGCAACAAACAGCATTTCCTCGATTCTGGTGAAGAGATCAATCACCTCTGCACTTGTGGATAAGGATTTAAGTCCATTGTCTACGTAGAAGTTCTTCTCGATGAATTGACGTGTATCAGATCCGTACTCCTCACCTTCTTGGGCTGTCCTTCTCAGTCCATAGATTGCTACAGCAGGTGATGGACTGTTGCCGAAGACATGCACCTTCATCCAGTAATCTATGACCTCTTTGTTGACATCATTGTCCTTGTGCCATAGAAACCTGAGATAGTTTCTGTCATCTTCGTTAATGATGAAGCAATGGAACATTTGCTGGATGTCGGCCAATTAGAACGCCCATGAGGCTGTTGTTTAGGTTAGGGCCTGTGAGGAGCAGGTTGTTGAGAGACACCTTCATGCTGTGCGCTGGAATCGAACGCGACTCTGATTTATTCAGGCTTGCGGGGGTGATACACACCAGAGGATGGAAGGTACCAGCATTCTTCTCCTTCCCTTACCGGTGGTGCAGGTTCTGCATGGTCTTTATCGATTACCTTCTGCCTGAAGTCTACAAAGTGTTTCTCCATTACTGTTTTTTTCTCAAGAGTGCATTGCAGAGAGGAGAATTGCTGCCTATTGTTAGGTAGCTTTACTCTTGGAGAACGGAAGAGTAAGGGAGCTACCCAGCTATTGGAATCATCTTGGGTGAATTCCCTTTCCGTGACCTTGAGAAATTCAATGTCTTCTCTAGCAGGTGCCAAGTTGTTGTCATCACTTGTTGTATTGAACACTGTTGATCCAAGACTGTTGTCCAGGAGGAAAGTGTTCACGCTGTCTTGTTGGTCATGATGCCACTTACTGTTGGTCAGTTTCTCCTTCACCTGATAATGGTGTGGGCATGGATGAAAATAAGTACTGCGACCATTTGGCAAGATGTGTGTTTTAAATGAGGAAATCTTGGTTGGCTTTTTCATCTTGTCTATACAGACATTGCCTATGATGACCCATCCTAAGTCAAGGCGCTGGGCAAATGGTGCATCGTGAGGTCCATTAATTTGCTGGCGTATTTTGTGCACCCTAAGAATGTCTCTACCCAGCAGAAGTAGGATCTCTGCACTCTTGTCAATTGCTGGTATTTCGTTAACTATAGCCCTTAGGTGGGGATGATAGAAAGCGGCCTCTGGTGTAGGGATGTCTCCCCTATTGGATGGTATCTGATTACATTCAACAAGTGTGGGCAAGGGTATCTCAAGATTGCCCTTAAGAGAGGCTACTACAAGTCCGCTGGCTTTTCTCCCTGAGACCTCTGTCACTCCACTACAGGTACCTAAGGTATATGGGTAAATATCTCCCTTTATGTTAAACAGATCGAAGAGTTCTGACCTTGCAAGTGATTGGTTGCTCTGGTCATCGAGGATGGTGTACACCTTCATAGGCCTTTCTGGTTGACCCTTGGGGTACACATTGACTAGGCATATCCTCGCACAGGACTGATCGGAAATGCCTTCTCCACAGACTTCTGTGCATGAAGAGGATACAGTGGTAGGACTTGCTGCTTGATCTGTGTTCTCCCCGCCATACATTGGTGGGATAGGGGAACTTGTAGCTGGTGCAGTACTAGGTTGAGATGGATGAAGAGCTTGTACATGATCTTCACAACCACACTCAATGCATTTGATGGCATTTTTACAGTCTTTAACAACGTGTTCAGTAGAAACGCAATATCTGAAACATACCCCAAACTTCTTTAGAAGCTCCTTGCATTCTTGGAGCGGTTTCTTTCTGTAGCCGATGCACTTCTTGAGGGGATGAGGCTTCTTATGGAAGGGACACAGACGATTAGGGTTTTCAACCTTTTCATCTTGATTGCTCTTGTAGCTGACTGCCTGTGAAGCTGACAAAGTAGAGGGAAAAATATCAGTCTTTTTTTTACTGACACTGGACCTCTGCGGCCTTTGTAGTCGGCGTGTGAGTTGTCAGACTTGGATGGATGTGGACCGGGGTTGGATTCTTCATAGGAAAAGCTTGGGTCATTCTTGGATTCTGCAATGCTTTTGATGAACTCGCAGAAGTAGGAAAATGGAGGAAAAGAGACTTGATTTTCTCTTTTATATCTTGACTAGAGATGAGAGAACGTACTCTGTTCGGGTGTTTTTGGACTCGAGCACTGCTTTTTCCAAGTAACTGACTACTCGGACGAAAAGATTCAGGGTGCGCGGGGGTGCGCGGGGGGTTGCAAAGGGGAGTGGGGGGGGGGGAGAGAGAGAGAGAGTTCCCCACTGCTACCCCCTGCTCCACCACCCCACCCCCGCCCCCCGAATCTTTTCGTCCGAGTAGTCAGTTACTCGGAAAAAGCGGTGCTCGAGTCCAAAAACACCCGAACCGAGTACGTTCGCTCATCTCTAATTTTGACCCTAGAGCAGTCCACTTCTTTTGAAGGTTGTTTGGCAGCTTTGACACGATTGGGTTTACTCCACGAGCAGTATCCTGGTAACTGAGGCCAGGTAGGTGAGTGTTTGCCTTGGCCAGCTGTAGCTCTAGCAGCAAGTCACTGAGCTCTTGGAATTTCTGATTGTCTTTACCAGATATCCTTGGAAACAGACATTTGAACAGAGCATTTTCTATTGCTTTAGGACTGCCATAGGTTCTCTCCAGTCTCTCCCTAGCGGCCGCAAGGCCCGCTACTGGATTATCAATGTGGACAGATCTGAGTCTCTTTATTCGTTCTGTAGACTGTGGGCCAAGCCACCAGATCAGCAGATCTAGTTCTTTCGAAGCAGTAATGCCGAGATCGTGAGTTGCGGTTTTGAAGGCACATTTCCAACCTCTGTAATTCTCAGGCTGGTCGTCGAACCTTATCCGTTCTGTGTTAGTAAGCTCACGACGTACCATATACCTTGCAAATTCTGACATGTTGGTTCTCTCTGACTTCAGGTGTGAAATTGGCTGAGTGGTGCTGATCGCATCGTTTGTGGTGTTTTGCGTGAGAAACATAGGTACATATGGGGCTGTCAGGGTGTTCAGCCTAGGAAGTGGTTTGAAGTACATAGGTTTGGTGACATGTGGATATGGAACCATGTAATTGCTAGAGGTTTGGAGAACTGCTGGTATCTTGAATTGTCCATGAATACCCTATTTTGAGCTTGCTGGGGTGCAGAGCCTTGGTGATCCATATAAGATGGGAGGTCAGTATGAGGAACGAGCAGAGTTCTGTGTTGACCTTGCATGCCTGGTTCTGTAGAAAATGTGTGGCCTGTCGCTCTGAAGAGATGTCTATTTTGTCAGGAATGTTTGCGACAGATGGGGAATCGAAGCATTGGCTTAGTACATAGTCTCTTGTACGCTCAAGAGATTCCTCTGCGTCCAGTCCGCTGAAGTCAACGCTGTCTCTTTCACTCTGACTCGTGGCTTGTTCTAAAACTCTTAACTTTGCTATGGCTGTAGCATGTTCACATTGTTTCTCCAGAGCCTCCACTTCTGCTTTCTTATGTGCAGCTTCCACTTCTGCTTTCTTCTGCACAAAGACAGCCTGTACCTGTGTCTTCTGCACAAAGACAGTCGCTTCCACTTCTGCGCGTGCTTTTAGAAGCTGCTCGTTGAGGGTGGAATGCTTTGCAGATCGTGACCTAAATGTACGCTTGGAGCGCCTGGTAGAGTCGGAAATGTGAGATGACATTTCCTGAAGTTGCGCAATTCTCGCTTCTGTCTTAGACTTAATGTCATATACTAAGCCATCTCTTTCTACACTGAGATGTTGGAAGCTTTGCAATTCCTCTATGGAATCCTCTGTGTTTAGTTTTTTCAAAGTGTTTTCGTACTCCTCAAGTTTTATATTATAATGTTCATACATTGCACGAAGCTGTTTCAGGGCTCCCTCTAGTGGTGACACACGGAGTGAAGGCAGACTCTGCTGAATGTTGGAGACATGACTTAGTAATGTTTCCCACAATTTTAAAATGTCAGAGGAAAGTTCCTGCTTGAGACTTTCAAGGTTCTTTCTAACCTTCCAGGTTGGCTTAGTAGAGCACCTGTCTCTCTCACTGGACTGCAGACTAGGGTCCATGTTAGCTTGTGCCCCAGAGTGTTCTTCAGCCATGATGCAGCACACGGGGTGGAGGTAACACTGAGGAGCGTTATAGCTAACTTGGTGGGAGATTATGAGCTGCAGCTGTGGTTGTATGTCGAGTGGCTGGAAGAGTCTTTACAGCAGTGTCTGGCAGTATTTATACATTCTTTTTACTATTCTGACTCAATAACATGGCTGCAAGCGTATAGGCTGAGGCAACTGCTCTTGTAGTTATGGACCAGTACTCACACCAGGTATATGTTGTCAGACAGCATCCAACTCGACTGCAGAGGCATGCAAGGAGGAAAAGGAGGAGTTATGCAACACAGGGGGTACAGAGAACCATAAGGGACAAACTAAAAAGGCAAACACTTGGAGATACAGTACAGCTTATTCATGTCAAAGAATAGAGTCAGGTACATGAGACATGACCAGCAGCCGCTCGTACTTCTACAATAAATGGTTTAGAGACATCTGGTTGAATCAAAATTAGCACAGATATCAAACATTTAAAAAAAAAACTAAGATGATTCCTTCTTGGTAAAATCACTAAGTGTCTTGACTATCTAAAAAAAAACCTTAAATATTTTTTTTGTAATAATTTGAAAAGCTTTAAGATTTTCCACTTGAACTCTGTCTAGAATTGCCTGGACTCTAGCAGGTTACATTTTAAACCCCTGTAGTGTAATAATATACCATAAGAATAAGGTTTCCTTTACTGCAAACAAACACAGTAACATACAACGTTAGCACGAAAACAGTCCTTGATTTCCAACAGATGTAGGACGTAATGTTATTGGAATATTCTTACACACTGGTGGCTAAAGTTGCATCAACTCATTAGGTGTATCGGATGGTATCACACAATCACACACACTCAATGTGCGCACCACCCGTTGCTCGGCCAACATCCATGTGAGAATCTCACTCAGACCAGACACTATGCAGCATATCCAGTGTGATCAAGTTTACAGTGTTTACAAGTTCAACCTCCAGGGTGACATGCAGGTTCTCACTCCCCCATATTCTCACATTGTGCCTGTTGACCTTTCCACTTATGTGAAGTTTGCCTCATCACTCGTGGCAGGTTATTATCATTTTCCATTGATACCTGGAGATTCCTGCAACATTCAAGTCGTGTTATATTGTCTTGCGGGTGTAACTTTTGGACCAGCTGCAGTTTGTAAGGATGAAACAGCATGTGCCTGCATAATATCTTGCTTACTGTGCTTCTTGGGGCGTGTAAATCTTATAGTTCTACTCCTTAATGTCCTTTTCTCTGATCTCACACGTTTCTTTTTCCATTTTTTTTAAATTGTTGTACCACTTCAAAATTGACTTGTTAGTAGGCAGATCCACATTAAATTTGCATTTGAAAGCACCCTGCACAATCCCAACACTGTTTGTTTTAAGAAATTCCAACATGTACCAGCTGTGTTGTTGTCGGGTGAGAGCCATCTTGGATTTCACTGGTCTCTGATGATGGGAGTAGTGCACAGAGATTCTGCCGGAGAGAAAATAAATTTTGTTGAGTTAGTGTATCTGCAGTCACCAAATTTATAACATGTTCCAGTAAGTTTTGATTTCATAACTACTGTACTTGAAATCAAGGACTGTTTTAGTGCCCATGCTATACAACATAGTAACATTGTGTGTACAGCTGAAAAAAATACATATGTCCACCCAGTTCAGCCTTTTAGCCTCCATTGTTGATCCAGAGGAAGGCAAAAAAAAACCCAATGAGGCAGAAGCCAGTTTCTCTCATTTTAGGGGAGAAAATTCCTTCTTGACTCCAAGTCTGGCAATCAGAATAATCCCCGGATCACCGACCCTTCTGAAGTAATCAGTTACTATAAAATGTAATATTGTATCGCTCAGCAATAGGCGTCCAGACCTCTCTTATACTCTTTTATCGAGTTCACCATCACCACATCCTCAGGCAGAGAGTTCCATAGTCTCACTGCTCTTACAGTAAGGAATTCCCTTCTATGGTGGTGTAGAAACCTTCTTTCCTCTAGAGAGAGAGCCCCCTTGTTACTGTCACAGTCCTGGGTATAAATAGAAGATATGAGAGATCACTATATTTTCCCCTGATATATCTATACATAGTTAATAGTGCACCGCTTTATTACAGTCCTGGGTATAATCAGATGATGGGAGAGATCCCTGTATTGACCCCTGATATACTATACATAGGTATTAGAGCGCCCCCTTGTTACAGTCATGGGTATTGTCTCTGTATTGTCACCTGATATTTCTATACATAGTTATTAGGTTGTCCCATAGCCGTCTTTTTTCTAAACGAAATAACCCCAATTTTGGTAACTTTTCTGGGTATTGTAGTCCACCCATTCCGTTTGTTATTTAAGTTGCCCGCCTTTGAACTTACTCAAGCTCTGATATGTCCTTCTTCAGTACTGGTGCCCAGAACTGTCCACAATGTTCCATGTGTGGTCTGATCAGTGACTTGTAAAGAGGCAGGTGCATGAAAAGAGGTTATGTGCCCATAGAAAATGATGAGTCATGCCATGGAAAATAATATTTTCCTGAGCTTACCATCTCCCCCTATATCCTTACAAAGTACTAATGACCACTTGTCCATGAGTCCATGTGTGAGTGTGTTACATGCTCCACCCCTTATCACATGATGGTGACGTCATCCCAGGTCCTAAATCATAAAACATGCAGAGCCTGACAGCAGCCATGTGCTCACAGGGCCTGTTATGATGTCACCATAATGTGATCAGTCACCTCTGATCTGACCTGTGCTCCTGATCACATGACAGGGACGTCATCACAGGACCTTCATTTAATTAAAAACCTGCAGAGCCAGACAGTGTGCCTACAGGACCTGTTATGATGTCACCGTCAAGTGACCAGTCACCTGCGTGGTAGGAGTCCAGGGTCACATGACTAGGTCTCTCCCCTCAGTGTATGCAGGGCCCTACTGTATGATCTGCAGTTTATGTGTCCCATCAGGATGTATTCAGAGAGTATATGGAGCAAAGCCATGCGTGTGTGGGACAAAGGAGCAAAGCCGTGCGTGTGTGGGACGGAGGAGCAGAGCCGTGCATGTGTGAGACAGAGGAGCTGAGCCGTGTGCGTGTGAGACGGAGGAGCTGAGCCGTGCGCGTGTGAATCGGAGGAGCAGAGCCGGGCGCGTGAGAGAGACGGAGGAGCAGAGCCGCGCGTGAGAGAGACGGAGGAGCAGAGCCGGCCGCGCGTGAGAGAGACGGAGGAGCAGAGCCGGCCGCGCGTGAGAGAGACGGAGGAGCAGAGCCGGCCGCGCGTGAGAGAGACGGAGGAGCAGAGCCGGCCGCGCGTGAGAGAGACGGAGGAGCAGAGCCGCGCGTGAGAGAGACGGAGGAGCAGAGCCGCGCGTGAGAGAGACGGAGGAGCAGAGCCGCGCGTGAGAGAGACGGAGGAGCAGAGCCGCGCGTGAGAGAGACGGAGGAGCAGAGCCGCGCGTGAGAGAGACGGAGGAGCAGAGCCGCGCGTGAGAGAGACGGAGGAGCAGAGCCGCGCGTGAGAGAGACGGAGGAGCAGAGCCACGCGTGAAAGAGACGGAGGAGCAGAGCCTTGCGTGAGAGAGACGGAGGAGCATGTGATCAGTCGTCTGTGTAGGAGGAGTCCAGGGGGTTATCAGGGTGTGCAGGACCACTGTGTCAGTTGTAATCCCTGTTGTATGGGATGAAGAATGTATGTAGCATAGCTGTGTGTGACGTGCATGTACTAAAGATGTATGTGTATGACATGCATGTAGCAGAGTTGTGTGTGCGACCCACGCATGTAGCAGAACTGTGTGTGATGTGCATGTAGCTGAGCTGTTTGTGTGACACTTGCATGTAGCAGAGCTGTGTGTGTGTAACGTGTGTGTAGCAGAGCTGTGTTTGTGGTGTGCATGTAGCAGAAGACTGTGCTTGTGACGCGCATGTAGTAGAGCTGTGTTTGTGTGATGTGCATGTAGCACAGATGTATGTGACATGCATGTAACAAAGCTGTGTGTATGTGACATGCATGTAACAGAGCTGTGTGTGTATGACGTGCACGTAGCAGTGCTCTTTGTGTGTGTGTGTGAGGTGCATTTAACAAAGCTCTGCATGTGTGACACACATGCAGCAGAGCTGTATGGTGCATTGCGCCATCATAAACACTGGTACTATAATCTCCTAATAATTACTAGTGCAGTTTTATAGTGCTTACTATTTTTTATGTCTTTAGCACCAAAAGGCTTGACAATATGAACACAAGACTTCAGCATCAAATTGAAAAAGTTCTGGGTAAGTAGTCAAAATATTTACTGACAGTAATTTTCTGCAGTTTTTTTAAATTAAGGCAGAAATGTTCACTGTTTTGTACCACCCTGTACTAGGACTTCTTTCACTTTATAATAAAAAGATTTGATGAATTTACCTCCCAACCTAAAAAAAAACCTTTTTATTAAAGGGGTTGTACCTCAATTAGAAGTTTTGCCCTTTCCATATGGTATCCACAAGATGGGAGATAACTTGCTAATCAATGAGAATCTCACCGCTGAGACCCATTCAGATCACAAACACAGGGGTTCCATGTCCCCCATCCTCCTTCCTGTGTGGTTTCTGCACTGCCGGCAGTGAGGAGGAGATTGACTGGAGCACTGTTCGTACAAACCCACTGTAGCTGCATTCACTTTCAGTGGTGCTGTTTGGCTATTTACATCACTCCTATTTAAATGAATGGAACGCCAAATACGCATGCTCTGTCAGCACTCCATGCATTCTGAGGTCATTGCAGGGGAAGAAGTAACCTCTGTAGTGACAGGCAGGGTGAAACATGGGAGTCCTGTTCTGGAGATCTGTGGGGCTCTCAGCAGCGATATTCCCACCAATCAGCAAGTTATCCCCTATGCTTTGGATATCCTGTGGATATAGGGGATAACTTGTAATTGTGATACAACTTCTTTAAATTTTGCCAAAATGATAGAAAAATATGCTTAACAAATTATATTTGGGAATGCAGTCTCACTTTGAAAAAAGTTATGTGTAAATGTTACATTTCATATAATAGCAACATCATTGTATTTTAGTAATTTGAACATCACTTTTTCGTACATATGAGCATAGTAATATACAGCTCTCTTGGCAGACATGTAGGTACTAAAGTCGAAGTGACTGTCAATATTTTATAAATGAAAGGAGGGTCACATTAGGGAGCAGGTGTGAGCAAGATTTTGTTAAGCTATGTCTCTAACCCCACTTACTCGTAGAAGTAACACAATAGAGAAAGCAAGTAACTGTAGTTGAGCATTTACCCTATGGAGCTAGTGATTAAAGATTGGGTCAATTCTTCTGTAAATACCAAATCTATATATCTCACCGCTCTATGTAGGATTTGAGGAGATAGTAAATCCAAAAGAATTTAATTACTGCCAGCAGCAGAAAACACATCAATAACGCTCCACCGATGTTTTCACACTTGGCTCCAATCAGTGGTGTGGTTGATCTTGTTCCACAATCAGTGATCCTGAAATGGTATCTACGCTAAATGAGAAGAACAAGCTCCCAGTGTAGAACCTTTCAAAAAAGTTTAATAGGAAACTGGCAATTCTACTTAGAATCATTATAAATTGAAAACCATGCATAGCAAGCTGCAGCAATGATCATGCCATTAACATCGCCCGACCCTGGGTTTTGCCAATAGGTCACTTCTGGGACATGGAGCCTATCAAGACCATTTTCTAGCTTATAATTAGAGATGAGCGAACGTGCTCGGCCCCGCCCCTTTTTCGCCCGAGTACCGCGATTTTCGAGTACTTCTGTACTCGGGCGATAAAATTCGGGGGGCGCCGTGGCGGCGCGGGGGGTTGCGGCGGGGAGTGGGGGGGAGAGGGAGAGAGAGAGGGCTCCCCCCTGTTCCCCGCTGCTCCCCCCCGCACCGCCGCGCCTCTCCCCGCCCCCCGGCGCCCCCCGAATCTTTACGCGCGAGTACTGAAGTACTCGAAAATGGCGGTACTCGGGTGCGTAAGTACTCATTACGAGTACGTTCGCTCATCTCTACTTATAATTCTTGATTGCCAATGTCATAATCTTGTTCTGAAAGTGAAAATATTCTAGGGAAAGAAGCATAAAAATGTAAATTAGAGAGATTGCTGGAGCCCTGAGAAAACACTGCCCCCCAATTTCTGAAGCATCCACTGTACAATAAATAGTTTACAAACATCTGGTTGAATCAAAATCGGTGCAGACGAAAAATATTTAAGAAAATGAAATGCATTCTTGGTGACAGCAGTCTATTAACCCCTTCTTCGTAAGATCAGCAAGAGTCTTGACTATCTCAGAAAACCTCAAATAAATTTTCTGTAAAATTTTAAAAGTTTTAAGATTTTCCACTTGAACCTCATCTAAAATTGCCCGGACTTTAGCAGGATCTATTTTGAACTCCCGTGGAGTAATATACCCTAAGGGCTTAAACACATGGGTGCGTTTTTTTCCTGTGAAAATCATGGCTGCAAAATGGAATGAAACCATTGATTTCAATGCTTTCGTTTTCACCATTGGGATTTTCACACATTAATACTACACACGAGAAAAGATAGGACTTGCACTGTCTGTCTCACACGTAGTTTCTCTATGTGTGAGAAGGATAGGGCAGGACCTATCTTCCCACTTTTTTCTTCAAACTCACATGCAATAGTTCAGAGTTTGACTAGTTAAAAAAACCCAGGTAATGCGCTTATGCACTCCATAGCAGTGAGCATATTAGCGCATGCGCCCATCTATTTAGGCTTGAGTAAGGTTTCCTGTACTGCAAACAAACATGTAGCATACCAACACAATACCACACTGGACAAGCTGAGTGTTACATTCGTGCAAGCCGTGGGAACAACGACCTACACAGACGCAACCCAAAAAAGGGCTGGAGAGCAGAAAGGAGAGAAGGACGTGCATACAAACAACAACAACAACAGGCAGCAGGTAACAGATGCAAAAATACTAACCAATGTACCACAACACCCAGACAGATAGAAATATCTAACAAGTTCGTACATGTGAGATATTGGTTGTATTTTGATCAGAATACTTAAGCCCACAAGCCCACGCCAAAGGGTCCTCATTGTCTTGCTAGTTCCTACTCTAACAAAACAACTAAAACTCAGTGGAAGTCCTGCCTGTGAGTGGGGCGATTGGCCCAATGTGGATGGTCCCGTGCTGGAACCTAGGGGCCTGGCTCACCATAGATGATAACTGGCAGAAACCAGACAAGGGAAAAACAAAACATACACTGAACTGGACAGTTCACACCTAATGTAGTCAACACCAACTGACAGACACTGAACATGCCACTGTTCACAACAACAAACAGACAAGTGAATCCGACCCAAAACCTACACCAAAGCAGAACATACATTGCTCCAAGTACCAGGGTTCTGAGCTGGAAAGAGACAATGAATAAATGGCCAGCACCCTCTAGCAAGATGGGCTGGTATTCTTGTGCAGCAGAATGGTGGTGATTGGCTGACTGAAGCAATGCCAACCAGCTCAATCATCTCATACCTGCAGCAGTGTGCTCCTGGGAACCCACAGAACTACTGGTCCGAGGAGCACAACGTGACACTGAGTAATACTGATTGAAGGGCTTGGAAGAAGAACAATCAAAGTTCACTCTTTTGCATTTTTTTTTTACAAAAGAAGGCTTTGGTGAGGGGCAGATTAATGAAAAACTGATCATAGCCATCAAAATAAATCTGATATAGTTTGAAACTACGGACTAATGGGTCCTTTTGAAATTCCTCTTGAACCCAGAGCATGGGGGAACTTTTTTTCTTTTTTCCATTTGATCATAGCCATCAAAGTAAACATGACTGATTGGAAAGGAAGGACTTGTTTTTCACTTGTGAGGCAAAATTGGCCACAGTCTCCCGAGGAGTTTTATTTTGCGTTCGATTAAATATTAATTGTGTGAAAAGCTTGAGATTCAAAGAGATTTTTTTTCCATCTAAATAACTACATTCATTTGTTTAATACTAATGTTTGTTATATAATTGTATTATGTTATATTATTGTGTTATGTTATATTAGTGTGTTGTGTTATGCTATTAGATTATTGTTTTTTTTCCAGGAAATGATAATGATAATTTGAATTCAGTTTTCTATGAACATCTTGCAAGATCTCTGCAGCATTCTTTGTGTGGAGACTTGATATTAGGAAGATGGGGCAACTATGCTTCGGGTGACTGTTTTATCTTAGCTTCAGACTACTTGAATGCATTTGTCCACTTGGTTGAAACTGGAAATGGTTTTGTTACATTTCAGCTAAGAGGTCTTGAATTTAAAGGTAAGTTGTAAACCTTCTTGCATTTGATGAACCTTAAGGCCCCTTTACACGCAATGAAAATCGCTCAAACAACTGCATGACTGAAGGAACTTCAAGTGAACTGCCCAGATCTTTGAATAACAAATTAATTGTTTTAATCATCTATGTTTTCCTCCATGAGTTGTTTGCTCAGCTGGGCATGTGTTTGGATGATTGTTATTGCATAAACCTTTCACCCAGCTGAGCAAACAACTGGCCAGCACATTCCATTGTTCTTCTCCTGGCAGAGTAAACATTGTACTCATTGAATATGTAAAGCAAAACAAAACCATCCCATAGCCACTGGAAACACTGAAGGAACTGCATTCAAACTGAACAAATTTTCAGTGGCCAAATGATGGATTTTATGCCAGCCTAAAAAGCTTGGCTAACGGTAATTAAAAGGAATAATAACCAACTGCCCGCATTTACATGTAACAATTATCGCTCACTTTCAGCCATTTGAACGAATTTTGAGCAAAAATCGTTGCGTGTAAAAGGGACTTTAGTTTGTATGCTCTTGCTATTATTTCTATATAAAAATGAATGAATGAATAAATCTGGATTGTAGTTTTTCCTTTAATCTCCATGATCTAGAACCCTTTACTGAAAGCCCTTGTATACCGTATGTACACTATACTGAAATAAGTTTGTGAGAAAACATCAGTGATTTCATAGTCTGGGCTTGTGTTGGATGTGCAGACTGTGTTTTTTGGAAAGATGCAACATAGTACCATAGCATTCAAAGCTCAAAAAAGAGACATGTCAATCTAGTTCAGCCCATTACCCCTGCCCAATGTTAATCCAGAGGAAGGAAAAAAAACCAATAAGGTAGAAGCCAATTTTCCTCATTTAAGGGAAAAAAATTCCTTCCCGAATCCAATCTGGCAATTGGAATAACCCCCAGATCACCAACCCTTCTGGAAGCAGGAGGCCAAGACCCTCTCATCAAGGAGTCACCTTGAAAGAGTCCTGATCTCCACAGCCCCAAATCCCCAGTAGTGGATGAGCTTCAGGGCCGGAGCAACATAAGCTGAGAGGTCTGTGTGGCATGCGGAAGTCTTTCACATGCTCTCCTGTCTCCCATTCCTGGAAGAAAGGCCAAAATCATGACTTGGAGGGGACTACCCACCAATGAACCCTTTCTGTATTCCCGAAGTTCGCTAAATTGATCTTTAAAAAGTTAACTACTAGAAACACCATAGGACTGATCATACCCAATCCCCCTAGTCTCTTTGTTCAGTATGTGACCTCCCGCTTTACTAGGTTTAGCCTTTTTCCCCATAACAGCTAAAAAGAAAATAGACTGTAGACCTGTGGTCAAAGAGGCTCTTGCAAAATGCAAATGCTGCTCAAATAGATGAATAAGGGGAGCACAAAAGTCTTGATAAGACTCATCCTTTCCCTCAGGGACAAAACCATCCCTTCCATTGGTCAACCTTCTTACTGGCATCTTTCAGTCTACCCTCTGAATTTTTTGCAGGGTAATTACCTTGGCAAAAATAGTTGTCCAGTACTTTTGCTGATTCCTGGGGCTCTGGGAGGGTTTCCGAGAGACTATATTCAGGATCTCTTTCACCCAGCAAGAGACTTTCACACTTCTCCCAGTTGAGATGGGATCTGGAAGCTTCTGAATAACTACTAACCTTTGACACCACCCATTCTGCCTCCTCCTGAGAAAAGACAAAGATTGTGACATCATTAGCATAAGCCACTACCTTCAGAGCAGGCCCCAGCTCCTCCAAGCCCGCCCCAACCCCTGCCAATGGACCACGACCCAACGTCCTTAAAAAGCCCAACCCAACCATTCACCAGCGGGAAACTCAGCCCCTTTATACAAAGGCTTTAGCCAATTGACAAAACGCCTCGGTAGACTGTATTTCAGCAGGACCAACCAAAGCTACTTGTGGTTAACCCTATGAAATGCCTTTGCCTGCTCCAGAGACAGCAAGAAACCCCTCCAATTCCCAGCCCTACCCTGTTCCACAGCCTCTTGGACATTTAGTATAGTACTAAAAGTGCTTTGGCCTGGGATAGACCAGCGCTGGTCCTCAGAAAGTAGTCCCACCGCAAAATGCACTAACCGATTGAATAAGACTTTAGCCAGAACCTTTCGGTCTATATTGAGAAGCGCTATGGAACGCCAATTCTCAATCAAGGATGGATCTTTGCCTTTGGCAGAATAATCAGTGCCGACCTCCTCATTGACGCTGGCAGAGTACCCGAGGAAAGACACTTATTATATACCTCAGTCAATAGGGGAACCAACTGCTCCTTAAAGGTCTTATAAAACTCAGATGTTAAGCCATCCGGACTTGGCACTTTCTTGAGCCTAAGCTCCTCAAAGGCCGGTCTCACTTCCTCTTCCCTGATCGGTTTTGTCAAAGCGTCAAGCCCTGGAGTCACCCCCCACCCCCCTCAGAGATGGTTTTGGCCAAAAAAGCCAACATCTTGTCTCGATCCAGATCCATCCTGACCAAAAGGTGCGAGTAAAAGGATTTGATGACCTCCAAGATCCCTGAACTGGACCTCTTCAGGGACTTTGAACTATCTACCAGTCTGTTGACCAATTTACTATTCACTGACACCTTGCAGTTCCTGTAGGGGTCAGGTGAGCAGAATTTCCTGAAATCCCTCTCAAAAACCAAGGATGCGTGTCTGTCTTAGTGACAAACTTTTAGCAGGGATTTCACCCTGGAGACCTCCTCACAGCCGCCCCCAGTTGAAACAAGCTCCTTGAGTTTCCTCCTCAGATCCTGATACAGACGGTAACGAGTCAGGGTTCTGAAGTTAGAGAGCTCTCAGAAATACTTTGCAGCCCTTTACTTGAAGATCTCCCACCACTCTGACTTGCTGTTGTTTAGGCCCATCAATGGAATCTGGCTCTGCAGGAATTCTTCAAATGACTGTCTCACTTTCGCCTCTTCCAGTAGGGCCGAATTTAGCTTCCACAAACCTCTTCCAATCCAAGGGGTTTCTGAAACATTCTAAGAAAACATAATTAAATATTGATTGGAGAATTCCACCTCCACCACCGATAGCGGCAAGGAGGAAGTCTCCTTTAAATCAAACCTGTCTACTACTTCGATGAAAGGTGAACAACGTGCTGCTTGGGGCATGCCAATGTGGATGTCCACCAGGTGAGCCTCACTGCCTATCTTAATTAAGACGACATTGTCATAAGCCAACTTGTCTCTGGTACCTCCCCTATCACAGGGCCTCGTGACATTATTGAAGTGCCCACCAACGACCCTGTGAAGAGGTTCTTCCTTTCATGTTTGCTTTGAGGGCCATAGATATTAATGAGCGTCAGCTCTTGACCTCTCACAAGGACGTGTAAGACCAAACACCTCCCAATTTCAACCTCAGTCATCCCTCGGCATGTTACATCTGCGGTGTTAAAAAGGACCACCACTCCGCTATACCGCTCGACCGCAAGAGACCAATAGGAGGGTCCATGCGTCCACTTCCTTCTTGCCTTATAAATACTGGCTAACTCTGTTAACTTGGTCTCCTGTAAAAACAAAATATCAGCTTCAACTCGGATGAAAGAAATCAAAGGCCATAAATCTAGCAGATTTTATGCTGGCAACATTAATGGTTGCCAGCATCAACAGATTGAGTGCCGCCATCCAGGATGATCAAGATTTGATGATCCTCTTTTTCACTCCACCACCCTCTTCTCCAGAATGTTTGTCACCCTCACGTTTCAGTGATTCAGATAAATCCATACCCTCTTGGGGATCCCCCTCCTTCAAATGGGAGACCCCATTTTTATGTGATGGCTCCAGGATTCCTTCAACCCAGAGATACCTTTTCCCATGAGGGGGAGAAGGTGGGCAATGCCTTCTGCCTGCTCCCCCCCTCTTCCTGATTTTTCCTCAGCCCTTTTTGCCAAGGGGGCTTCAGAGTCCTCTCCCAATGGCTGATAGCAATTGGAGTGGACAACCAGAGGGGAGCCGTTTGCTCTTCCTTTAGTACCTGGTCTGAGGTGGGGGGGAGATCTTTTATCCCCCTGGCGCCTCCTCCCTTTACCCTTTTTATGTTTTTCCTGCAACCATTCCCTGTCACCTTCATTCAAGCTATCCTCTGGTCGTGATGACAGAGAGGCAGATTCCTTCTCCCTTTATAGCCTCCTGACCTGCTCCTCCAGATTGCTCTCTCCTGGAGCCTCAGTGGCAGGTTGCCCTTCCAAGGTAGAGGCAGTCACCCCTGCCACTCTCCAGGCCTCAAGTTACTCATTGATTTCCTGCTTGTCTTCACTGGACCCTCTCCCCCCATGCCCCTACCAACCCCCTCCCCCGCAAAGGGCCCCATACCTCCCTCCTCCTGAGATCCCTCCATAGATATAGGCGCCACATTAGTACAGGAGTGAGGGCAGTGACTGTAGGGGTGCTCAAGGACACCACACAGGTGACAGCGTATGTCCCTGCATGATGCAGCTGTGTGACCTACCCCACTGCACAAGGAGCAGAAAGTGAGTGCGGTCGCCACATCTATGACAAACCTTTGGCTGTCCCTGGTAGAAGGTCAGGATTCTATCTCTACCCAAAAAGGCCAAGGAGGAGATATGAGAAACAGAATTGCCAGTCCTCCTTAGTTGCATTAAGAAGGCCCAAGCCCTGGATCAAATACCATATTCATCCCGATTTTTAATCTCTACTCCTTTACGATTTAACCAGGTACTGATATTCAAAGAAGACAGAGACTCGTTACAAGTCTAAAGGGTCACTGTTTTCACATAATTCTGTCGAGACAAGGGTATGACCCCAAAATCACGCCAGGCGGGCCGATTCTTCACCAGTTCGTAGTTAGACCAGAAGAGTTCCAGCCCCTCTGGTCTCATGGTCTCATGAAACTGATGTCGAACTCTGTTATACTAAAAGGATGTATCAGGGCATAGATATCATGTGCCCTGAAGCCCATGTTCAACAGTAGCTCAACCACCTCACCTCTCTTTGGGCACACCACTGAAGCCAGACCAAATTCCTCCTGGCACCCTGTGGTCCACTTGTTGGGAGTGGCCAATTCCCACCATCCTCTCAGAAGGCCACAATACCATAGTGTTGGATCCAAAAGTCCAGATTCACCTGCTGCTTACCGTCTATAAGAGCTGTCTTCTCACCACATCTCTAAGCCTCCAAAAGGCTCTGTTTAAAGTTATCATCCATGGAACCATCGGACAAAATACTCCCTGCTGCCCCCCTCCTCCCCGGTATTGTCCCCTGATATACATAGTTATTAAGTCCTTTTTCTAAACTAAACAACCCCAATTTAGATAACCTCTCCTATAGTCCACAATACCCATTTATTACTTTAGTTGCCCACCTTTGAAGCTCTGATATGTCCCTCTTGAGTAGCGGTGCCAGCGTACATCACATTTAGACCGATGAATTATCACTCACTTTTGTTCGTTTGAACAATTTTTTTTAAACAATAATTATTCTGTCTAAAAACACCTTAAAGCTCAACTTAATTAACATAAACAAGAAATGCCACCTCTACACATAAGCTCCCCTTGTAGCATCTTCTCACTACACCCCCTCCTCTAGCATAGATAGCTGTCAATCATGGCTGATGTAACTAGAGGGGTTGGTTGACAGTAAAGGATTTCCAAGCTCCCAGAGCATGGCAGAGATTAACATACAATCAAAGGCAATATAATATATGTGCATGTGACATGATCTCCCGAGATATAAACTCTTCTATTCACTGCAAACAGGCAGTTGCTCGGAGATTGAGCGACTCCTGTTTACACTAAGGGATTGTACCCACTAGCATTTTTTTTTTTTTGATGCAAATTCGCTGTGTGGTTTTTTTTTCAAATGTCAATGGGACTTTTTTAATGTTAAAACCGCAACGCACAAAAAAATGCAAAAACGCTAATTTTTTCGCTGCATTTTTAACATTAGAAAGTCCCATTGACATTTGGGGAAAAAAAATTAAACTGTAATTAAGAGCAGACAAGCGGGTCCGCTAAACAGCTCCAAAATCGGCCGTGCATTTCATAGCCCAGAAGTGACGCCTACCGCATGAGCGTTCCTGGCCACAATCATGCCTGTTACATCATACCTTGTGAGATGCTGGTGCCAGTGATGTGTTCCTATTGTGTAAGGTGGGGACGAAATGTCCATTTATTGCATTGCATATTGGGGGGTACTGTTTTGTTTTTTAAATCTCAGGCAACCATTTACATCTTTAAGATCATTATCTTATATTAAAGGAACATATTGTCACCAAAGAGAGGTGGAAGCAATATCTGAAGGAGATGAAGAAGACATAGGATGCTGCTGTTTCCGAACTGGCCACCTGCCACATCTTCTCTCATGTAATGCTGCCTTCAATCTGAGATGGCTTACATGGGAAATAACACAATGCCAATATATTCTGGAAGGATACAGTGTAATATATAGTAATGCATCAAGTCTGTTCCAAGTGTTTGACCTGCGCAAAATACTCATCAAATATTTTTTAAAGGTACGTGAGTCAGGACAATATATGATGTAATACAAAGTAATAGCTAATTTATATGTGTCTCTTATTGGACTACCTTCTCCAACTAGAATTGAAATCACTATAGCTATGTAGCAGGTATCGAAGCCAATATAGATCACATTAAAGATTGATTGCAAACTGACAGTCTTCAGTGAAATATGTGTGGTGTGAGTGTTTGGACCATTTGTGGATGCGTGTGATCAATGAGACCTGTGGATTCAAGTGATGTCAGGCAAGAGTCAGTGGAGCAGAGAAGCCGCCGTGAGGGATGCCGCTAGTGGAGCAGCAACGGACACCTTTGGGAGGGACAGCGAGGGAGCTGCTGGAGGAGCCATCCGAAGCAAAGAAGAGGAGCATGCCCCGGAGCTCTCTGGCAGCCGGCCCCAGAGAGTGGACGCCAGCCAGTGTGAGAGAGAAGCAAGTCCCGGAGCAGCAGCCGGCCACCACCAGAGAGAACAGACACCAGTGAGAGAGAGGAGTGGAGGAGAAGGTCCCAACACTGGTGTGTGACGTCATTGGGTGCCCATCAGGCTGAAGAGGAGTTGCTGATAATTATATTCCTAAGTGAGAAAGTGTGAATGAGCAGTGGGCATGTGAGTCAATGTAAGTGAGGGTGTGTAAGTGAAATGGGCAGAGGGAAGTGAGGAGGCATGAATGGGTGGAGGCAAGTAAGATGCGCAAACGGGCAGAGGTAAGTGAAGAGGCTCCAACGGGCAAAGGTAGGTGAAGAAGCGTGAACGGGCGGAGGCATGAGAGGAGGCACAAACAGGAGAAGGCGTGAATGGGCGAAGGCACATGAGGAGTGTGATCTATTTGAGTTTTGTTTCTTTCTAAGTATAATTGTAGATCCTCACTAGAATGTGCTCCATGCTTCTACTTGTGCAATGTATGCAGTAGTTGATCAGCCGTTCGAGGGTGCATACGGTTGTGCAAGATGCATTCATGTTGCACATTTGGAAGCCCAAAACCTGGATCTAAATGAGCAGCTGGCAAAACTGAAAGGAGTTTGCCGCTCACTAAACATGCAGCGACTGGGACAGCTGAGGGGTGAAGCGTAGTTCGGGAGAACAGGATGAGGAGGCAGCTAGCTGGGTGACAGAAGGGGTAGAGGAAAGAGAACCAGGGAGCCTAGTCCAGAACTGGCACACCCTAACAGGTTTGCAAAGTTGGTAGATAAGGGGAATGCCATTACAGGGTTAGCACTGCTGCAGCACGACATGGCCTCTGACCACCAAGGGGATGACTGCTCCAGTAAGAAGAGGAAGAGGAGCACAGGGACGGCTAGACAAGTCCTAGTGCTGGGGGACTCAATTATAATGGGGACAGACAGGGCAATCTGCCACAAAGATCGGGATCGTCGAAAGGTGTGTTGTCTTCTTGGTGCTCGAATTTGACACATTGTGGATCATGTTGACAGATTATTGGGAAGGGCTGGTGAGGATCTAGTGGTCATGGTGCACATTGCCACCAATGATAAAGTAAGAGGTCGAGGGAAGACCCTCAAAAATGATTTCAGGCACCTAGGATCTTAGCTCAGGGCGAGGACCTCCAAGGTAGTTTTCTCGGAAATACTACCTGTACCATGAGCCATACTAAAAAGGTAGCAGTAGATTAGGGAGGTAAACAAGTGGCTCCAGATTGGTGTAGGAAGGAGGGGTTTGGGTCCCTGGAGATCTGTGCTGACTTTGCTGTCAGCTTCGGGCTCAACAATAGGGACAGGCTGCATCGCAGTGGGGAGGGTACAGCTGTGCTGGGGGAGAAGATGGGTAGAAGGTTGGAGAAGTGTTTAAACTAGGGACTGTGGGGAGGACAAAAAGAGTAATAGGGGGGAAGACAGTGTAGGGGGACCAAGTAATGGGAATGGAGGTCGAGCGGGGGGTGGAGTTAGCACAGTTAGAACTGATAGAACAGTTAATAGGAACATAAGTAGCATAATTAATATAAAGAATAACAACAACTGTATAAATTGTATGGCAACGAATGCAAGAAGTCTGATCAGTGAATTGGGTGAGCTTGAAGCGAGAATGTCTGAAGAAAATTACGATATAGTAGGAAGAACAGAAGCATATACGGGAGCCAACTAGACGGATGGCCATCCTGGACTTATTATTAACCAGAAAACCAGACAGAATATAATTCATTTCCAGTTGTCATTCAATAGGAAGCCTTATCAGTGTCAGGACCGCCTGCTCTCGGGGGCTCCGTGCCTGCACCACCGATCCTATCACCCGAGCTGATCGGGTGCGGCGCAGGGGAGC
The DNA here is from genome assembly GCF_035609145.1 of Eleutherodactylus coqui. NCBI lineage: Eukaryota > Metazoa > Chordata > Amphibia > Anura > Eleutherodactylidae > Eleutherodactylus > Eleutherodactylus coqui. The sequence continues at coordinate 117,781,502 of NC_089839.1, read as the reverse complement.
CCCGGTCTTGGTGACCTCTCCTGGCCGCCGGGGTCCCGGACATTGGCTCCGCTCGCACGCTCCTGTGCTCAGGAGGCAGCGCCCGGGTAATCAGGTTGCTGGGAATGCAGCGATGCTGTCCCTGTTGCCATGCCATTCTATCAGCGTTCTGCACTCGTTGCTGGATGTCTGGGTCTCTGCACTCTGACTTAGGTCTGGGTCTGGCTGCTTGCAGGCTCCCCGCCCCAATCAAGTGCTGGGGCGGGAGTTCTGACAGCATTTAAGCGTGTATTTTTCCTTCCTGCATTGCCAGTGTATGTTTGTCTCCAGGCTACACCCGCGTTATTCTGATCTGCTTCCCCATTGTGACCCCCTGCTTTTGGACCTGACCTTGACCTCGCCTAATCCCTGGTACCGCGTATTCTCCTGTTGCCGACCCGGACTTCCTGACTTGTCTCTGTGTCTGTTTGTCTCGGTATTTGTTTGTAAGTCTGACCCCCTGCCCCGCTTCTCTAGTGAGTATAGGGACCGTCGCCCAGTTGTCGCCCTGGGGCCTAGCCCAGGGGGGCAAGTAGGTAGGGACAGGGGTTGCGGGTAGCTTTCAGGGACTTCCAGTACCTAGACCCCAGTTCCGTGACAGTTACACTGGCCGGCCCAAGGGTCAGACTTTTTCGTCCGACCAGCTACGTTTACCGCTTCTATGAAGGCCGTGTCGGCCTTGGCAAACCAGGTCCAGGATCTGACTAACCTGGCACAGGACCTGACTTCCCGTTTGGAGCACCAGGACAGGTGTTGCGCAAGGCTCAGGTTCAGCTTTCCTCGGTGCTGGCGACTATCTCTGAGCCCCAGGCCACGCTGCCTGATTTTTTTTCTGGGGAAAGGAAGCAGTTCTTCTCATTCCGGGAAGGCTGCAAGCTGTTTTTTGATTTGCGACCCCACTCGTCTGGCACTGAGTACCAAAGGGTGGGCATCGTGATTTCCCGACTGAGAGGAGAGCCTCAAAACTGTGCATTCTCCTTAGCCCCTGACTCTCCCTCACGACAGTCTTTAGACACATTTTTCTCTGCTCTGGGCCAGATCTATGACGAACCCGACCGTGCTGCCTACGCTGTCGCTCAACTGTTGTCCTTGCGCCAGGGTCGTAAGGTGGCAGAAGATTATTGTTCCCAATTCAGACAGCACTGCACTGAGTCGGGGTGGAATGACTCAGCCCTCAAGGATTTGTTCTTGACCGGTCTATCTGAAGACCTAAAGGATCTGCTGGTGGCCCAGCCGGAGCCTGGTACCCTGGAACAAGCGATGTCGTTAGCCATCCGAGCAAACCGGCGTCTGAGTGCCAGACGATCTGCTTGATCCAGCCTGGTCCACCCGGCCTCCCCGGCCATTTCCGCTGTAAGACCGACAACTTCACCTCCCTCCTCTGAACCCTGGAATTGGGGACGATGTCACCTAAACAGCGAAGGGAATATCGGTTAAAGAAGAACCTTTGTTTGTATTGCGGAGAGTCTGGTCATCGCATCGCTACCTGCGGGAAAAAACCTCGGCAGGAGAAACTTCCGCTCCTAGGCAGTTCTCGGTAGGACTGTCTAGGGGCTCAGGTACTCCCTGTTGTGTCTAAAATGTTCTTGCCCTGCATTTTAGAATTCCGTTCCTTCTCTCGTGCAGGGCAAGCTTTTGTTGATTCTGGGGCAGCAGCAAACTTTGTACATTTTGATTTTGTGGCTCAGATTTTTGGTTCCTTGCTACGTTTAGATCCTCCTATTCGGGTTACAGGGGTAGACTCCATTCCATTGCATGTCGGCCTCATCAATCTTGTTACCCCAAAGTTGAAATTCACCATAGGAGCCCTGCATACTGAGACTTGCACCTTCCTCGTTATGAAAGACTTGTCGGTGGACATAGTCTTAGGGCTCCCTTGGTTAAGAGAACACAATCCCATTATTAATTGGAACACGCTGGAGTTGGTCAAGTGGGGGTCCCACTGTACCAATCACATGAATCCGGTGAATTTGGATACTTCTGTTTTGGAGGGGGTCGAGTTACCAGACTATATTGCTGAATTTTCTGATGTTTTCTCCAAACAACTCTCTGAAGTATTGCCTCCTCATAGAGAATTGGATTGTAAGATTGATCTGATCCCAGGTGCTAAACTCCCTAAGGGTCGGATCTAAAACGTAACTGTTCCTGAGAGGGAGTCCATGAAGGACTATATTCAGGACAGTTTGACCAAGGGACACATTCGACCCTCGGAGTCTCCAGTGGGCGCCGGGTTTTTCTTCGTTGAGAAGAAGGACGGGGGTTCAGGCCCTGTATTGATTACAGGGAGCTCAACCAGATAACAATCAGAAACCAATACGCTCTTCCTCTCATCCCCGACCTCCTCAATCAGATTTCCGGGGCTCAGTGGTTCTCCAAGCTCGACCTTATCCGTATTTGGGAAGGGGATGAGTGGAAGACGGCTTTCAATACACCTCTGGGCCACTTTGAATACCTTGTGATGCCTTTTGGGTTGTGTAATGCTCCAGCGATTTTCCAAGGGTATATGAATTCGATTTTCCAGCATATCATGGGTGTGTTTGTTGTGGTATACCTGGATGACATCCTGATTTTCTCCCCTGACTGGGAGACACACTGTCCAGGTACGAACCGTGCTAACTCACCTCAGGGCGAACAAATTGTTTGTGAAACTTGAAAAATGTGTTTTCGGTGTTCAGAAAATATCATTCCTGGGATATATCATTACACCGTGTGATATTCAGATGGATCCAGTAAAGGTGGAAGCTATCATGGAATGGGCTCAGCCAGTTACCCTAAAAGCTCTGCAGCGCTTCCTGGGGTTTGCTAATTATTATCGTAAGTTCATTAAGAACTTCTCCGTGGTGGCTAAGCCTTTAACAGATCTCACCAGAAAGGGGGCGGATGTGAGTAATTGGTCTCCAGATGCTCTGGCGGCCTTCTCTACCCTGAAGGCTGCTTTCTCTTCAGCACCCGTCCTCATCCAACCTGATCTATCCAGTCCATTCATGGTGGAGGTAGACGCCTCCGAGTTTGGAGTTGGAGCGGTTCTGTCCCAAGGTCGCTCCACACTCACAAACCTTAGGCCTTGTGCCTACTTTTCCAGAAAATTCTCCTCCACAGAACTAAATTACGATGTAGGTAACCGGGAGTTACTAGCTAATAAATCGGCATTTGAGAAATGGAGGCACTTCCTGGAAGGAGCACTCCATCAAATCACGGTACTTACAGACCACAAAAACCTCATGTATCTAGACTCCGCCAAGAGGTTGAATGCTCGACAAGCCCGCTGGGCCCTGTTCTTTTCACAGTTCAATTTTGTAGTGACTTACAGATCCGTGTCAAAAAATGTTAAAGCAGATGCCTTGTCTAGAAGTTTTGGTACCCCGGAACCTGCAGAATCTGAGCCAGAGAGTATTCTCTCCCCCGGGGTGGTTCTCGATGCTGTCTCTTCTGACCTTTCACCCCTGATACATGCTGCTCAACAATCTGCCCCTGAAGCCCTTCTGGAAGGCAAACTATTTGTCCCTTTGTCCTTGAGGTTGAAATTGCTAGAGGAGATGCATGCTTCTATCCTAGCTGGGCACCCCGGTATCAGGGGTACTCAGGAATTACTGTCAATAATTTATTGGTGGCCTCACTGGGCCAAAGATGTCCGGTCTTTTGTGATGGCATGTCCGGTTTGCGCCAGGGGGAAGAGTCTCAGGAGACATCCTGAGGGTCCTCTTACCCCTTTGCCCATTCCATCTAGGCCATGGTCCCATCTGTCCATGGACTTTATAACTGATTTGCCTCCCTCGCTTGGGAACACTGTCATTTGGGTCATAGTCGATCGTTTCACCAAGATGGCACATTTCGTTCCGCTAGCCAAACTACCTAATGCCAAATTACTATCTGAAATATTTATCAAGGAGGTGGTTTGACTGCATGGGATTCCAGAGGATATTGTCTCGGATAGAGGGGTACAGTTTGTTGCTCGCTTCTGGCGAGCTTTCTGCAAAAATCTAAATATTAATTTGTCCTTTTCGTCGGCATTCCATCCTGAGTCCAATGGACAAACTGAACGCATGAATCAAGAATTGATCCAGTACCTGCGACTTTTTGTTTCTGATAATCAGTTTCAGTGGTACTTACCTCTCGCCGAATTTGCAATCAATAACCATGTTAACTCGTCTTCACAATTCTCACCATTTTTCTGTAATTATGGTTTCCATCCCCGGTTTACATTCTCTACTCCTTCCATTTCTGACACTCCGTCTGCTGATACCTTGACTGATGAACTGTGCAAAGTTTGGGCCCAGGTTCGTAAGAACCTTCAGGGTTCCCAGGAGATACTACTTAGCAGTCGAATAAAAGACGCACTATTTCTGCACCGTTTGTGGTTGGGGAGCAGGTGTTACTATCTTCCAAAAATTTGAAACTTAAGGTTCCGTCCTTAAAACTCGCTCCACGCTTTGTTGGTCCATTCACGATCTCTCAGGTGGTTAACCCAGTGGCATATAAAGTATCCCTTCCTGCATCTTGGAAGATCCACAACGTCTTCCATAAAGACTTGTTTAAAAGATATGTGACTCTAGTTGTGCTCAACCGGGACCCTCCCTCTCCTACACTGGTGCAAGGGGAATTAGAATTTGAGGTGGAGAGAATTGTTGACTCTAGGCGGGTTCGGGGCTTGATACAGTATCTGGCCCACTGGAGAGGGTTCGGCCCGGAGGAACGGACGTGGGTCCCTGCCAGGGATGTTCATGCCCCACGTCTGGTCCGATTATTCCACAGGGCCTTTCCTCTCAAGCCTGCTCCAGGTCGTGGGGGTCCGGTGTCCCCCCATAGAAGGAGGGGTACTGTCAGGACCGCCTGCTCTCGGGGGCTCCGCGCCTGCACCACCGATCCTATCACCCAAGCTGATCGGGTGCAGCGCAGGGGAGCCCCGGTCTTGGTGACCTCTCCTGGCCGCCGGGGTCCCGGACGTTGGCTCCGCTCGCACGCTCCTATGCTCAGGAGGCAGCGCCCGGGTAATCGGGTTGCTGGGAATGTGGCGATGCTGTCCCTGTTGCCATGACATTCTATCAGCGCTTGCACTCGTTGCTGGATGTCTGGGTCTCTGCACTCTGACTTAGGTCTGGGTCTGGCTGCTGGCAGGCTCCCCGCCCCAATCAACTGCTGGGGCGGGAGTTCTGACAGCATTTAAATGTGCATTTTTTCTTCCTGCATTGCCAGTGTATGTTTGTCTCCAGGCTACACCCGCGTTATTCTGATCTGCTTTCCAGTTGTGACCGCCTGCTTTTGGACCTGACCTTAACCTCGCCTAATCTCTGGTACCGCGTATTCTCCTGTTACCGACTCGGACTTCCTGACTTGCCTCTGTGTCTGTTTGTCTCTGTATTTGTTTGTAAGTCTGACCCCCTGCCCCGCTTCTCTAGTGAGTATAGGGACCGTCGCCCAGTTGTCGCCCTGGGGCCTAGCCCAGGGGGGCAAGTAGGTAGGGACAGGGGTTGCGGGTAGCTTTCAGGGACTTCCAGTACCCGAACCCCAGTTCCGTGACAATCAGGAAGCGACAAAAAAAACTTTAATAAGGCAAAATTTGATCAGCGCAGAATTATTCTTGGCAACATTAATGCCTTAGTGACCAGGCCTGATTGCTCCTTAATGACCAGGCCAAATTTTGGAAATCTGACATGTATTACTTATTACTTATAGAATATAGACTGTATAACATAGAATAACTCCGTAAAGGTTTTGCATATCCAAGTGATTCTGACATTGTTTTTTCACGACATATTGTACTTCATTTAGGTCAGAGGTTCCCAAAAGTGGTCTATATGGACTTTCAGGGGTCGATTATGACTTGCTGAGGGGCCATGTAAGCAAGATAAACATTTGAGGGTGCATGAGATGTAAATGGGGGTCCACGTGAGCGGACCCCATTTAGGTAGGTCATCATCAACATTTAGGCTTTCTGTAAATGATGTAATACACCTTGCACAAATTGTGTGCACAATACTTATAATAGACATATAAATTACTTACCTGTTTGAGATTTCCTAAAATTGTTTATGTAGAGTTCACGCAAAACTTTTTGGGCTCTGGCAATAGACAAAAACAGACCTGCGCAGTAACTAATTTACCTATAAAGTTTCTACTGCGCATCATTTTCACGTGATCCACCAGAGCCCAAGAAGTTTTGTGTGAACTATACCCATCTGCTTTGTGTGCTATGTTCATGTGCCTTTTTTTACAAGTTTTCATACCGTCAGCAATGCATTGTGCGCTTACCTGTTGCTTATTCTGCATATTGGGCTATTGCAAGAAAGTTTTTGATGGCTTTTCCATTTCATACCTCAAGGAAAGGCATTTTAGCATGGTCACCAATCTTCTTATGAAAAAAAAAATTTGATTGCAAATCACTGGACGTGAAGATTTGAGACTATACCTCACTAATGTGAAGCCAAATATTGAACAATTGCTATCAGAGCATCCAGCTCATCCCTCCCATTAACAGCATTATTTGTCTATTATTATTAATAATAATAATAATAATCTTTAATTATATAGCACCAACATATTCCGCAACGCTTACAAAACAGGGAGGAAAATAGATAAAAAAAACAAAAATATAAAAACCATGGTTACATAATAAATTAATGGAAACAGTAGATGTGAGGGTCCTGCTCCGACAAGTTTACATACTACAAATAGTGGGATTATACAGAAGGTAAAGGGGCTGGAGTAAAGCATGGCAAGGTGGGAAGTGTGGGATGTTCGGCCACTATACAGACTTAAGCTGTATAGTGGCCGAATCGGTGTGACTGCAGGGGCGGTTGATTGCGGCTTGCAGGGATTGCAGTCAGTAGGACGAGTATGTTGTCAGGCGGAGTAAAGAGGGGTTTAGTTTAGGAGATATGGTATGCCACCCTGAAAAGGTGCGTTTTTAGTGCACGCCTGAAATGTTGTGTCAGGGATTGCCCAGATAGTTTGGGATCCACAGGACTGGTGCTGCTCTGGAGAAGTCTTGGAGGTTCGAATTAAAGGGGTTTTTAATCTGATTTTATTAGCAGAGCATAGGGCGTGGGCTGGGTTGTGGAATGAGAAGAGAGTTTTTTGATAGATAGCCAATAAGGTGGGAGTAAATCAGGCATTCTAATAATTTGGAGATGAAGGGGAGATTTGAGATGAGTGGGTAGTTGGCAGAGTTGGTTTCTATAGCAGTGGAGATATGACAGCATGTTTAAATGAGGAGGGGAAAATGCCACAGGTCAGAGAGAGGTTGAATATGGTGGTGAGGTGGGAGATGACGTCCGGGAAGAGGGACTGAAGGAGGTGTGAGGGAAAAGGGTCGCTAGCACAGGTGGTGGGGTGAGCAGAGGAAAGCAGTCTGTACTAATTTTATGTAGGAATTTTACTAGGTTCTAACTTGTTTTGTCTAAAATCCAAATATTTACTTGCATTTTGCATCTTTTCTTTTCTGAATACAAATTGTACATGGTTTTCTTTTTTTTTTTTTACAATTGTCCACTCTCCAAAAAACCCTATCAAAGTGAGCAGCATTGTTTCAGCTGTGAAAAACCAATTTGACTTTAATAAGTTAAGGAAAATTCAATATTAGGTAGGCAGGTGGTCTACGGAAAACAAACAAACAAAAAAATCAGCAAGTGGTCTACGGGGCAAAAAAGTTTGTGAACCTCCGATTTAGGTGGTACAAATAGACCGATAGAATTTGTGTATATTTATTAAAAGTGCCAAAATTGGGAGAATTTTGAAAAAAATGCTATTTTTTCACATTTTCAACTGCAATATCTCAAATATGTGCAAACATACTGTACAAATGTTTGATGAGATATATATATATTTCCATCTGTTTACTTTATTCTGGATGCACATTTGAAAAACTTTAGTGTTTTTTTTAACCATTTAGGAGACGTACAAATTTAACTCATAGGTATCAAAATGATAGATACCCTTACAAATGACCCTATTTCAAAAAATACACATCTTAATGTATTCACTGAGGGGTGTCATGAGTATTTGACCCCATAGTTTCTTTTCAGGAGTTAATGCAATTTAGAGGAGAATAAATTAAATTTCATATTTTTGCAATTATGTCATTTTAAGGACAGTTTTTTTTCCTAGACTGCACATGAAAATAAGGATTTGCACCCTTAGGCTGCCTGTCCACGGGATATACCACTGCAGATTTCTGCCGCGGGAGCCGTTGCAGAAGAGCACTAATGTCACCGTGATCTTTCACGATTAACCAATATTAATGATAGGTTCATCACAGAGAATCGCGGCATGGGCTCATGTACATTGGGCTGCGCTCTCCATAGTTGTCACCGCGGATCACGCTATGACAAGTCGCCCGTGGACAGACAGCCTAAAATGGATACCTCTGTTTGTCCTGTGTTCAAAAACATACCCATTGTGGCCCTAACCTTAGATCTGTATGCACAGCAGGGCCCAAAATGAAAGGAGCAGCTGGTGACTTTCAGAACAGACATAGTAACATTGTCTTCATTCATCCTAACATACTATGTCCATTTAGTTCTGTCTGTTCCAACCTCCCCCCTTGTTGGTCCAGAGAAAGGCAAAAAAAAACAATTTAGCTCATTTGGAGGAAAAAAATTCCTTTCTGACTCCATAATGGCAGCCAGAGTAATACCTGAATCAACATTTGAGATCAACAACCCCGCTAGTCACCTGATGTCTATCTATATCCTGTAATATCATAGCACTCTAGAAAGACGTCCCCTCTTGAACTCCTCTATGGATTTTGCCATCACCAAGTCCTCAGGCACTCCTTCCCAACTCCGTATGGCAATCAGAATAATCCCTGGATCAACGTTGTTAGTTCCTACCTAAATATAAGACCCAGAACTACAAACTCACTGGTCACCTGATGTCTATATCCTGTAATATACTTCCGCTTGAGAAAGACACCTAGTCACTAGAGATGAGCGAGCGCACTCGTCCGAGCTTGATGCTCGTTCGAGTTTTAGGGTGTTCGAGATGCTCGTTATTCGAGACGAGCACCACGCGGCACTCGACTCCATTACATTTCCTTCCCTGAGAAATTTGCGCCCTTTTCTGGCCAATAGAAACACAGGGAAGACATTCCAACTTCCTCCTGTGACGTTCCAGCCCTATCCCACCCCCCTGCAGTGAGTGGCTGGCGAGATCAAGTGACCCCCAAGTATTTAAATCAGCCCCGCCCGCGGCTCGCCACAGTCACACACTAAGAGACATCAGGGAAAGTGCTGCTGCTGCTATAGTGACAGTGTTAGCGTCTTCAAGAACCACAACGGCCCTTCTTAGGGCCACAGCTCACCTAGTGCATTACTGTTGTGGCTGCTGTGAGCAGTTTTGCACAGTTTTTTTTTTTTTTATGTATATCGGGCGTGCAGGCTGTATCGTTCTCAGGCTGCAGTCTGTACTTCAGTATAGGGGCACTATTGGTCAGGCAGGGACAGTGGTAGTGTAGAATCTACAAGTACCCCAACGGTTCTTCTTAGGGTAACCTGCTAAATGTGCATTTAACTCCGTGGTTGCTGGGAGTTGTAGTACCTCTGCATTGCACAGCCTAGCCTGCGTGCAGCCTTCATTTACAAATATTTTTCTGTCCGCACTTCGCGCAGCCTCACTGCAGTGTGCCTCTAAGTGTACGCCCAGAAACCACACATTTTCTACAACGCTCTGTTATACGTGTGCTGTCTCAGACGTTCATGGTCTGCCCGACGCCCATAGATTGAAAGTGCAATACACACTGCCTAGCCTCAGCCTGCATTGCAGAGTAAAATAAGGAGATTAAAAAAAAAAAAATTCCTTCTTAAGGCTAACGGTTACCCAGTGCATGTGCCTGCGTGGCCTGTGGGACTTCACGTCCATCCAAACTGCATAGTTCACAGCCTAGCCTGCGTGCAGCCTTCCTTATAATTTATCTCTGGCTTCATATAGCATTATATTACCGCTGGCAGCCAGCAACTGCGCGGCAATAATTCACAAACATTTTTACACCGCTCTGTCTCTGCTCGATTCTTAATCCAGCATGCTGAGGGGTAGGGGCAGGGGCAGAGGACGTGGACGTGGACGCGGTCGCGGTCGAGGACGCGGAGTCCCAAGTGAGGGTGTGGGCATAGGACGAGTTCCTGGTCCAGGTGAATCACAGCCGGCTGCTGCTGGAGTAGGAGAGAGGACGGTTTCTGGGGTCCCCAGCTTCATATTGCAAATTTTGGGTCCACGTCGTAGACCTTTATTAAAAAATGAGCAGTGTGAGCAGGTCCTGTCGTGGATGGCAGAAAGTGCATCCAGCAATCTATCGACCACCCAGTCTTCTATGCCGTCCACTGCTGCAACTCTGAATCCTCTGGCTGCTGCTCCTCCTTCCTCCCAGCCTCCTTACTCCATGAAAATGACACATTCTGAGGAGCAGGCAGACTCCCAGGAACTGTTCTCGGGCCCCTGCCCAAATTGGGCAGCAATGGTTCCTCTCCCACCGGAGGAGTTTGTCGTGACCGATGCCCAACCTTTGGAAAGTTCCCGGGGTCCGGGGGATGAGGCTGGGGACTTGTGGCAACTGTCTCAAGAGCTTTCAGTGGGTGAGGAGGATGATGACGATGAGACACAGTTGTCTATCAGTGAGGTAGTAGTAAGGGCAGTAAGTCCGAGGGAGGAGCGCACAGAGGATTTGGAGGAAGAGCCGCTGGATGATGAGGTGACTGACCCCACCTGGTGTGATAAGCCAACTGAGGACCGGTCTTCAGAGGGGGAGGCAATTGCAGCCGCATGACAGTTTGGAAGAGGCAGTGGGGTGGCCAGGGGTAGAGGCAGGGCACGAGCGAATAATGCACCAGCTGTTTCCCAAAGCACCCCATCGCGCCAAGCCACCGTGCAGAGGCCAAGGTGCTCTAAGGTGTGGCAGTTTTTCACGGAGACGCCGGACGACCGACGAACAGTGGTGTGCAACCTTTGTCGCGCCAAGATCAGCCGGGGAGCCACCACCACCACCAGCCTCACCACCACCAACATGCGCAGGCATATGATGGCCAAGCACTCCACAAGGTGGGACGAAGGCCGTTCACCGCCTCAAGCTTGCGCCACTGCCTCTCCCCCTGGGCCCCAACCTGCCACTGAGATCCAACCCCCCTCTCAGGACACAGGCACGACCATCTCCTGGCCTGGACCCACACCCTCACCTCCGCTGTCCTCGGCCCCATCCAGCAATGTCTCTCAACGCAGCGTCCAGCTGTCGCTAAGAGAATCGTTGGAGCGAAAGCGCAAATACGCCGCCACGCACCCGCACGCTCAAGCTTTAAATGTCCACATAGCCAAATTGATCAGCCTGGAGATGCTCCCCTACAGACTGGTGGAAACTGAGGCATTCAAAAATATGATGGCGGCGGCAGCCCTGCGCTACTCTGTCCCCAGTCGCCACTATTTTTCATGGTGTGCCGTCCCGGCCCTGCACGACCACGTCTCACGCAACATTGTACGCGCCCTCACCAACTCGGTTACTGCCACGTGGACAAGCACAGGCAGGCAGGGCCACTATATCTCCCTGATGGCACATTGGGTGAATTTAGTGGAGGCTGGGACCGAGTCAGAGCCTGGGACTGCTCATGTACTACCCACCCCCAGAATTGCGGGCCCCAGATCAGTGCTGGTATCTGCGGCGGTGTATGCCACCTCCACTAAACCTTCCTCCTCCTCCTCCTCCAACGCAACCTCTACCTCACAATCAAGACTTGTCACCAGCAGCACGTCGCCAGCAGTCGGTGTCGCGCGGCAGCACAGCGGTGGGCAAGCGTCAGCAGGCTGTGCTGAAACTACTCAGCTTAGGAGAGAAGAGGCACACGGCCCACGAACTGTTGCACGGTCTGACAGAGCAGACCGACCGCTGGCTTTCGCCACTGAGCCTCCAACCGGGCATGGTCGTGTGTGACAATGGCCGTAACCTTGTGGCGGCTCTGCAGTTCGGCAGCCTCACGCACGTGCCATGCCTGGCCCACGTCTTTAATTTGGTGGTTCAGCGGTTTCTGAAAGGCTACCCACACTTGTCAGACCTCCTCGGCAAGTTGCGCCGGGTCAGCGCACATTTCTGCAAGTCCAACACGGACGCTGCCACCCTGCGCACCCTGCAACATCGGTTTAATCTGCCAGTGCACCGACTGCTTTGCGATGTGCCCACACAGTGGAACTCTACGCTCCACATGTTGTCCCGGCTGTATGAGCAGCGTAGAGCTATAGTGGAATACCAACTCCAACATGGGCGGTGAAGTGGGAGTCAGCCTCCTGAATTCTTTACAGAGGAGTGGGCCTGGATGGCAGATATCTGCCAGGTCCTTGGAAACTTTGAGGAGTCCACCCTGATGGTGAGCGGCGATGCTGCAATCATTAGCGTCACCATTCCCCTGCTATGCCTGTTGAGAAGTTCCCTGCAAAGCATAAAGGCTGATGCTTTGCGGGAGGAAACGGAGGCGGGGGAAGACAGTATGTCACTGGATAGTCAGAGCACCCTCATGTCTATATCTCAGCGCGTGGAGGAGGAGGAGGAGGGGGAGAAGCCTGAGGAGGAAGAGACAGCTGGGCCCACTGCAGAGGGTACCCATGCTGCTTGCCTGTCATCCATTCAGCGTGTATGGCCTGAGGAGGAGGAGGAGGAGGATACTCAAAGTGATCTTCCTAGTGAGGATAGCCATATGTTGCGTTCAGGTACCCTGGCACACATGGCTGACTTTATGTTAGCATGCCTTTATCGTGACCCTCGTGTTAGATGCATTCTGGCCACTACGGATTACTGGGTGTACACACTGCTTGACCCACGGTGTAAGGAGACCCTTTCCACTCTCATTCCCAAAGAGGAAAGGGGTTTGAGAGTGATGCAATACCACAGGGCCCTGGTGGCCAAACTGATGGTAAACTTCCCATCTGACAGCGCTAGAGGCAGAAGGCACAGTTCCGAGGGCCACGTAGAAGGGGAGGCGCGGAGATCAGGCAGCATGTTCAGCGCAGGCAGCGGAACACTCTCCAAGGCCTTTGCCAGCTTTATGGCTCCCCAGCAAGACTGTCTCTCACCTCCCCAGTCCAGGCTGAGTCGGAGGGAGCACTGTAAGAAGATGGTGAGGGAGAACGCAGCCGATCGTACCACCGTCCTCTGTGACGCCTCTGCTCCGTACAACTACTTGGTGTCGAAGCTGGACACGTGGCCCTAACTCGCGCTGTATGTCTTGGAGGTGTTGGCGTGCCCTGCGGCTAGCGTCTTGTCGGAGATTGTGTTTAGTGCAGCTGGGGGAATCATCACGGACAGCGCCGACAGGCTTACACTCATAAAGATGAACAAAGCCTGGATTTCCCAGACTTCTCTTCTCCACCAGCGGACAGCAGCGCTACCTAAAGAACTTTGTCAATCTGTGTATGGTATTCGTCCTCCTCCTCCAGCTCCTCCTCCTGAAACCTCTCGTAATCACCGCGAATGGGCAATTTTTCTGTGGGCCAAAAGGCTCATATAACTTTTCTAAATAATATTTATCTGTTTCAATTCTCATTAAAGCACTGAAACTTCCACCTGAACCAATTGTTTTTTAGACTGGGCTGCCTCCAGGCCTAGTTAAAAATTAAGCCGCAGTACGCTAAGCGATTAATGGGTTTCACCTGCCCTCTGGGTTGGGCATGGGCAATTTTTCTGGGGTACATTTGTACTGTCGGTACACCAATTTTTTGGGCCCTCGCCTACAATGTAATCCAAGTTATTTTTATGGGCTTCGCCTGCACTCATGGTACACCACTGTGTCTGGGGTTGGCCTACACTTTTGCTACAGAAATGTAACTCTGTTCTGCCTACCTATACTTCTGCCACAGTAATGCTACAGGGGTCTGACTATATTTCAGCAACAGAAATGTTACTTCGGTCTGCTGATACTTCTGCTCCTGAAATGTTACCTTGGTTGGTGTATACTGTTACTACTGTAATTTTACTAATACTGGGCTCTACCCATAATGCTTCAACGTAAATGTTACTGGGGCAGGTCTATACTGCCATAACAGAAATGTAACTAATAGTGGGCTTTGCCCATACTGCTTCTACGTTAATGTTACTGGGGCCTGTCTATACTCCTACTACTGAAATCTTACCAATACTACGCTCTCCCTACACTGCTGCCAGGGAAATGTGAATCTGCTGCTTTGTCCCTACTGCTTCTACGTTACTGTTGCTGGGGCCTGACTATACTCCTACTACTGAAATCTTACCAATACTATGCTCTTCCTACACTGCTGCCAGGGAAATGTGAATCTGCTGCTTTTTCCTTACTGCTTCTACGTTACTGTTGCTGGGGCCTGACTATACTCCTACTACTGAAATTTTACCAATACTATGCTCTCCCTACACTGCTGCCAGGGAAATGTGAATCTGCTGCTTTGTCACTACTGCTTCTACGTTACTGTTACTGGGGTCTGTCTATACTGATACTACTGGAATGTTACTGGGGTCTGTGTATACTGCGGCAAATGAAACGTTAGTGGGGTCTGTCCTCACTGCTGCCAATTAAATGTTACAGGGGTTTGTGCATACTCTTACCGCTGAAATGTTACTAATTCTCGGCTCTGCCTATACTGCTGCTACTGCAATGTTACAGGGTAGTGGAAACGGAGGCTTCCCAAAGACATGATGGTGGCGAGGCCACGCTACTAGGTTCCACAGGCGCGACAACTGTTCAGCGACGTGGTCACTGGGAAGGTACATATAACCACGGACACGGGGACAGGACACGTACTGCCTCAAACTTTCCCGTCTTCCTCCTCCAACAATGAAAACATTCTTGGCCGAAGCCCACCTGCATTTAATCTGACGTTAGCTCTGCTGTCCAGGGCACTGCAATTGGATATATTTATGTACCGCCGGTGGCTTCCTGGGACCCACCCATGCTGTCGGTCCACACGGAGTTGTAACTGCATGTGTCTACTTATAAAGAACCCCAGTCTGACTGGGGCATGTAGTGTGGGCCAAGCCCACCTGCATTTAATCTGACATTACCTCAGCTATGCTGGGCACTGCAATGGGATATATTTATGTACCGCCGGTAGGTTCCAGGGAGCCACCCATGCTGTGGGTCCACAGGGACTTCACATAGGGGATTTGTACCTGCCTGTGTCTATGAATTAAAAACCCCGGTCAGATTGGGGCATGCAGTTTGGGCCGAAGCCTACCTGCATTTAATCTGACGTTACCTCAGCTGTGCTGGGCAATGCAATGGGATATATTTATGTACCGCCGGTGGGTTCCAGGGAGCCACCCATGCTGTGGGTGCACACGGAATTCCCATTGCGGAGTTGTACCTGCCTGTGACTATTTATAAAAAACCCCGGTCAGACTGGGGCATGCAGTGTGGGCCGAAGCTCACCTGTATTTAATCTGACGTTAGCTCTACTATCCGTGGCACTGCATTGGGACAAACTACAGGAGCAATACAGCGCTAATGAGACGTGCACAGCTACGCTAGCATTGGAGTCCGCTGTAGGCACGCGATTGCTGAGAGTTTGTGCAGAGGCCTATGTCCTGGGTGCAGTGAAAGTCCGCTTCCTGCCTAGGATTGCTGAAGCTGTGGGCCGAGGCCTATGTCGTGGGCGCGGTGCAAGTCTGCCATGTTTGGCCGCTCAGATCAATTTTTTGTTCATGTCTTGGGCTTCCTAGGACCCACCTATGCTGTTGGTGCAAACTTAGTTCCCATCGCGGTGTTTGACCTGTCTGGCACAAAGACACTGACTGACTTGGGTAGAGGGCAGAGCGCTGACGGCTTTCCCCTTGCAGTGTGGATTGAGCTATGCGACACCTTGACAGAATGAATACTGTGTGGCACATGGATTCCCCATTGCTATGCCCACGTTTGCAGCTCCTGATGGAGGTGGCACAGGATTAGATGTCTCATTGCTTCTGTACAGCATTGTGGGCTATCGCCCCGCCCCTTTTAAAGAAGGTCGCTGCCTGGCCCTGCCAACTCTCTGCAGTGTGTGCCTCCGGTTCCTCCTCATGGCTGACGCACTTATACATAGACATGAGGGTGGTGTGGCTGTGAGGCAAGCGTGTGGCATGAGGGCAGCTGAAGGCTGCGCAGGGACACTGGGTCGTGCGTGGGGGTTTGGGCAGCATGTAACCCAGGAGAAGAGGCAGGGGTGTGTCCCGCAGGCAGTGCTTGTGCTTAGTTGGAGGTAGTGTGGTGCTTAGCTAAGGTGTGGCTTACCAATGAGGGTTTGTCCGAAGTAAAAATTGTTGGGGAAGGGGGACCACTCTTGCCGCTATTGTGGCTGAATAGTGGGACCTGGGAACCTGAAATGCAGCCCAGCATGTTGCCCCTCGACTGCCCTATTCGTTTCAGTGTCGTTTCCATCACTTTCTTGGGTTTTGCAGATTTTCACCAATGAAAACCTTAGCGGAGCATGGGTGATATAAAAAATGCTCGAGTTGCCCATTGACTTCAATGGGGTTCGTTACTCGAAACGAACCCTCGGGCATCGCGGAAAGTTCGACTCGAGCAACGAGCACCCGAGCATTTTGGTGCTCGCTCATCTCTACTAGTCACCTCTTAAACTCCTCAATGGTTTTTGCCATCACCACGTCCTCAGGCATGGAGTTCCACAGTCTCACTGCTCTTACAGTAAAGAACCCCTTTTGTGTTGGTGATGAAATCTGCTTTCTTGTAGACATAGAGGTTGCCCTCTTGTTACCGTCACAGTCCTGGGTATAAATAAATCATTAGAGAGATCCCTGTATTGTCCCCTAATGTATTTATACATAGTTATTTATTCGCTCCTTAACCGTCTTTTTTCCAGGATAAATAATCCGAATTTTGATAGCCTCTCTGGGTATTCCAGTCCTCCCATTCTGTTTATTAATTTAGTTGCCCTTTTTTGAACCCCCTCAAGCACTGCAACATCTTTCCTTAGTACTGGTGTCCAGAACTGTACACAATATTCCATGTGAGCCTTTATATAGTGGAAGAATAATGTTCTCGTCCCTCGCCCCTATTACCTCTTTTAATGCACCCCAAGACTTTACTTGCTTTGCAGCAGCTGATTGGCTTTGATTGCTCCAGTTAAATCTACAGTCCATGAGTGCCCCCAGGTCTTTTTCCATATCACTTTTCCCTAGCAGTACCCAATTTAGTGTATATTGGTTACATCTGTTTCTCCTGCCCATGTGCATAACCTTACATTTATTAATATTGAACTTCATTTGCCATTTTTCTACCCAAGCCCCCAGTTTGTCTACGTCCTTTTGTAGCCGTACATTATCTTGTATAACTTTGTATCATCTGCAAATATTGATATTTTACTGTGGAATCCCTCTATCAGGTTATTGATAAATATATTAAACAGAATGGGGCCTAATACTGAACCCTGTGGAACCTCACTAATAACTGTGACCCAATCAGAGTTTGAACCATTTATTACCACCCTTTGTTTTCTATCTCTGACCCAGTTCTTTACCCAGATACACACGTTTTCGCCGAGACCGCACTGTCTCATTTTATATATCAACCTATTATGCGGCATAGTGTTAAATGCTTTAGAGAAATCCAGATATACGAGATCAATACTCTCTCCCAGGTCCAGCCTAGAACTTACTTCGTTGTAGAAGCTGATCAAATGGGTCTTACATGATCGCCCCCTATGAACCCGTGCTGATGAGGAGTTATGTTGTTATTTTCCTTGAGGTATTCTAGAATGGAAGTGAGACTTACCAGCCTGTAGTTACCAGGCTCTCTTTTAGACTCCTTTCCGTATATTGGAACCACAGACCACAGAGTAACGAAAAACACAAGCAGAACGTAAGGTAGGAAGGTCACTGCAAAGCAGCGTCTGGACATGAAGTGAAGGGAACAAAGTCTCAACAACACTGCAGCAAGGTCTGAAAGGCCCCGGGCACCTATATAGGATGGTAATTAGAAAAAGAGCATCAGCTGAACAGGAGACCAGACGCTATTAGCCCTAGGAGTGCTGGAAGAGAGTGAATATAAGCTCAGAGAACAGAGAGAATGGGACAACGCCCAAATTTGCCAGACACAGAAGCACAAGATTGTGTCTGAACAGTGCACCTAACAGTACTATTAGCTGTTCTGTCAGTTGCTATCAATACTGTCTACCCCCCTGTTTCTCTTTTTGCTCTCCCCCCAGTCTCTAGTTTAAACACACCTCCAACCTTCTAGCTATTATCTTCCCCAGCACAGCTGCACCCTCCCCATTAAGATGCAGCCCGTCCCTACGGTAGAGCCTGTAGCCAACAGCAAAGTCAGCACAGTTCTCTCGGAATCCAAACCCATCCTTTTTACACCAACTCCGGAGCCACTTGTTTACCTCCCTAAGATCCTGCTGACTTTTTAGTGTGGCTTGTGTTGCAGGTAATATTTCAGAGAAAACTACCTTGGAGGTCCTCACCCTAAGCTTGGATCCTGGGTCCCTGAAATCGTTGTTTTTGAGGGTCCTTTTTTGACCTCCGATTTGTTCATTGGTGCCATTGTGCACTATTACTGCCCCTCCCAGTAATCTGTCAACCCGATCGGCGATGTGTCGAACTCGAGCGCCAGGAAGACAGCACACCATTTGACGATCCCAGGCTTTGCGGCAGATTGCCCTATCTATCCCTCTTATAATTGAGTCTCCCACCACTAGAACCTGCGTAGCCTGCCCTGTGCTCCCTGTACCCTTCTCTCTGGAGCAGTCATCTCCCTGGCGTTCAGAGGGCATGTCGTGCTGCAGTGGTGCTGGCTCTGTAATGGCATCCCCCTCATCTGTCAACTTTGTAAACTTGTTGGGGTGTGCCAATTCAGGACTAGCCTCCCTGGTTCTCTTTCCTTTACCCCTTCCAAGTGTCACCCAGCTGCCTGCTCATCCTGCTCTTCCGTACTATCATCAGCTCCTGCCTCTACCCCAGCGAATTTCTGCTCAGTGAGCAGCAAACTTTTTTCATGCTGTTAATTGCGCTCAGTCTTGCCAGTTGCTCATTTAGATCCAGGATTTGGGCTTCCAAATGTGCGATGAGCACGCATCTTGTGCAATAGTATGCATCCTCGATTGGCGAATCAAGGGACGCATACATTGCACAAGTGGCGCACTAGACAGCATTGTCAAGTATGGAGCTCATTCTAATGGGGATCTACAATTTACTTACGGAAGTAGTGAAGATTGACTAGATCACACTCCAAACACCTCTGCCCGTTTGCAACCGCTCACCCCCCCTTTGCCTGTTCGCAACCACTCGCGCACCTCTGCCTATTCGCAACCATTCTCGCTCTTCTGCCCATTCGCAACCGCTCACGCTTCTTTGTCCGTTTGCAAGTGCTCACGCTCCTCTGCCTGTTCGCAACTGCTCATGTTTTTTCTTTTTTTAAAGCTCACACTTACTGCTTGCTCTTCAGTCACACAATTCTGCTTCACTTACACCTTGCTCTTCAGTACACTTCAGTAGCAGCATGTGCACCTATTTCCATCTGTGTGCCCTCTATCACAGAGATACTTTCATTCATTTGCACGACTTCCTTATGCAGGACCAGAGTAATTGCTGAGGCCTTTTCCCCAGTCTCTGCCACCTTAGTAGCCTTCTCTGCTTCAGCAGTTTCACCTTCTGCCTTCTCTTTGGTCACTTGAACTTCAGCGGATTGCTCACCCCCCATCTGTAGCTCAGCTCTCACTTTCCCAATGACTTTCCCAATTTTTATCTCCTTTTTAAAATTCAACAGGATCTTCTTTCTTTTCACTTGTCTGAACTGGGCCCTAGACCTCTCTAGTTTCTGAACCTTCTTTTCAGCAATATGACCCTCTGATTCCCAGGGTTTCATCTTCAAGCCTAAATTCCTAACAGACTTTTGAAATACTGCTTTTTCTTCTGACACCACCTTCAGGGTGCACGTCAAGGCTAGCGCTTCAGTCTCTTTCTTAATATTCTCCAACAGGGTCTCAATTCCTTCTACCGGTTGTTGGAACACACCTTTTAGCTTTCCCCTATCAGGGTTCTCTTTTCAGTATCTGTCTTGGTGGTCATCCAGTCTTGCATTTCAGTGCACACCCCCTTTTTAAGCCCTTCTTTTGCAACTTTAGGAAACCCTGATTTTCCCTCAGTATCCTCTGTTCACACATCTTTTGCTTCTTTTCCCACTTGGACACCATCTGACATTGGTGACCAAGCTCCACACTAATGTCTTTTACTTCCTGCTGAAGACTCACTGTAAACTTCTCAAGTTCATCATAGACATCAGTTTGAAGACAAAACAGCTGATTTATCTCTTCTATTCCTTCTAGGATTTCCCTGTCTTGCTCTTCAACCGTGACCCAGCATGCAGGGTTCTCATCCAGTTTCTCTTCCATCTCTGACACCTGCGCCTGAAGTGTTGCAATCTGCTCTGACAGATTCCTCTTAGTTTCTGCATCTTCCTCTAACTGCTTGAGGACACATCTCTCTCATCTTGCATTATCTGCAGGTGTGCACTAAGACCAGGCCTCTGCTGCATCTCTTCTTGCACCAGTCTCTGAGACTCTTTAGTCTGAGCCTCCAGCTCCACCTGGAGTCTCTTCACCTGCTCAGACAACTCTGTCTGCCTTATGTCACCTTCAATGACTTTTACTTGTAGGTCTTGAAGCTGCATCTCCACTGCATTTTTCTAGCATTCCAATTCATGTTTGTCTTCCAACAACACCTTCACCTTTTGGGTCATCTCAATACACTCACTTTTCAACGTTTCTTTCACTTTTTTAATTTGCTTTAACTGCTTGGACAATTCCCCCATAACTAGAGCATGACTCTGTTCCAGCTCCTGGATCTGGGTTCTCTGTGATTTCAGCGTTCTCATCCAAGCTCATCTGTAGCTGGGACACCAGTCTCCCATGCAGTGCCTCCTGGTTTTCCTTGTAACCAGTCTGTCTTTCAAGATCTCTGCTTACTTCTCTGCCTGGCTGCAAGCAGCTTTCTCCATTTCCAGCTCTTCCTTTGCTGCAAAGGCAAATAGTCTTGGGGTGTATTATTAACCCCTTCAGTGGTTTCTTACCACCCTGTCAGACCTACCAGGGCAATCATTTAATTTCAACTAATTTTCCAGACGCGTTCCAAGAGCCATAACTTTTTCATTTTTCCATTGACACAGTCATATGAGGGCTTGGTTTTTGCATGACAAGTTGTATTTTTTAATGGCATAATTTGGGGTTATATATAATGTATTGCATAACTTTTGTAAAAAAATTTGTAGGGAGCCTGGGGAAAAATACATTCTACCATTTGTTTTTTTGAATTTCATTTTTGAGGCATTCAGTGTGCAGAATAATAAATCTGATAACATTATTCTCTCAGTCAGCACAATTCTGGCGATACCAAGTTTATACTGTTTTTTTAATGTTTTGCTATTTTTGTACATTTAAAACATATTTTTTCCTTAAAAGTTTCTTAAATGTTTGCTTTCGTGTCGCCACATTCCAAGAGGCGTATTAATTTTATTTTTCCAGTGCCAGAGCTCTAGAAGGCCTTGTTTTTTGCAGGATGAACTCTAGTCTTCATTTATCTAATTTTTAGGAATATGTAAAATTTCGATTGCTTTTTATTGCATTTTTTCAAGGGGCAAGATTAGCAAAATCTGTGATTCTGTCATGTTTTTTTAATTTTTATTTCGCACCGCATTCTGTGAGTAGTATAAATAATATATTAAAGTAATTCTACAGGCCTGTACGATTATTCCAATACCAAATTGAAATAGTATTTTTTTTCTTCGCTACTTTTTCAGTTAAAAAAAAATGATTATTTTTTTTAGCTCTGCATTCAAAGACCCCCCTGCATTTTAATTTTTTTTTATCAACGGAGCTGTGTAAGGGTTTTTAAGTGTTGTACTTTTTATTAGTACCATTTGTTGATCTGTGCAACATTTTGATGACTTTCTATTCTGTTTTTTGTATGGTAAGATAGGCTAAATTAGCTATTTTTGCCACGGTTTAATTTTTTTTTCCATGCCGTGCACCCTGCTGATTAAATAATGTACTAACTTTCTTTTCTAGGTAATTACGAATGCAGGGATACCCCATGTGTAATTTTGTTTTAAATTTTTTTATTTTTTACAAAGTAAGGCCTCGGTCAGACGACCGTTTTTTTGCCGTGATTTGCGGATCGCATGACGGATGCGCATCCGCAAATCGCGTGATGGGGGCCGACGATTCGCTGAAAAATCTGCAGCTAGCAGCGTTTTCGGCGAACGAGCACGCTCAAAGGAGCGCTGTCCACCCATTGAAATTCAATGGAGCCGGCAATACAGCCGCCTCACCTGAAAGCAATGGGCTGCCGGCGAGCGCAGGATGAATTTTCGGGGAGGGCTTAAACATATAAGCCCTTCCCTGAAAACCATCCAAAAATGTGTAAAAATAAAAAAAACATATATACTCACCTTGTCCCTGCAGCCGGAGTTCAGCCACAGCCGGCCGGCAGTTCTCCTGAACTGCTCTGCGTAGTATTCAGCAGGCAGGGATTTAAAATCCCTGCCTGCTGAATGGGCTGCTTCTGATTGGTCACAGCCCTCACCAATCAGAGGCAGCTCTCACTCACCCATTCATGAATTCCTGAATGGGTGAGTGAGTGCTGCCTCTGATTGGCTCAGCGCAAGGACTACTATTTTTTTTTAAACTTTTTAAACTTTTTTTTACATTTTTGTCCCTTTAGGGGAATTGTATAATACTTTTCTTTTTATACTTCTAATACTCTGCTATGCTGAGGCATAGCAGGGTATTAGACAAGCTATGAAGCTGAGACAGAATCTGAGCATCATAGACCAATTTAACTGGCAGACCCAGAGACTATATTCAAGCCTCTGGGTGCCACAGAGACCCATGAGGTGGGTCCGGTGGTGACAGAGGGAGCCCCCTCCCTCTGTTAGCCCTTTACATGCTGCGGTCGCATATACTGTGGCATGTAAAGGGTTAAACAGCGGAGATCTGAGGTTTTCTCCATTCTCTGCAGTAAGAGCTGGTGACCGGCTATCATCTGACAGCCGATCTCCAGCTCTCCCTGCCATGGGGACCATCGGCCAGTTTATGACAAGCCGATGGTCTCTGTGGCAAAGTGTAAACAGTGCAGGTGTTCAAAAAAAGAAGCAGGGATTTGCTGGCAGCTCCATTATATCTTACCGTTTTTTGGGGTTTTTTTTTAAGTCCTGCACTGGTTCTCTGTGGGACTGTGCAGGCGGTGTGTGTGCAGAACACAATGCCATAGCTTATGGCATTGTGTTCTGCACAGTCCCATAGTAAAACACAGCCCGGAAATCTTCATGGGCAGTGAAACTAGTCCCGGAAAATTTCCAGGCGTGCCACTGAAGGGGTTAAAAGAAGTATAGGAGTGAGGGATGAGAACATTATTCTTCCACTATGTAAGACACTTGTCAGGCCTAACATGGAATACTGTATACAGTTCTGGACACTGGTGCTCAGGAAAAATGTTGCAGTGCTTGAGGGGGTTCAAAGAACAGCAACTAAATTAATAAATAGAATGAGAGGACTGGAATACCCAGAGAGGCTCCAGCTCTAGGGCTCCATTCTCTTCTGCTGGGTTTATTGGCATGGCTTTATCAACTTTCTTGAATTTACACAATTCTTTCTCTTAGCAGAAAATGTTTTACAACTCAACTCCTTCAAGAGTCTGAAAACAAAAATTCATATCATAACACACTTGGGACTATACAAGTTCTTACATCCTATAGGTACATCAAGTCCCCCAACCCACACACTTCCAGTGCATCTGCTGCAGCATAAGCATTGAAGCAGATTTGTGGAAGAGAGATTGCTCCCTCATTTTAAAACCAAGATTTTTGCCACTGGGCTTTTACTCCACATGCCTCAGATTACATATGAATCTCACAGAAAAACTTTGGCAGGTTTCTATTGATGCAGTACGCATTCAGCCATTCACCCCTATACACATTACATTCCAAAACACAAATTAAGGGCTTAGTCAGGCGCGCGTTTTTATGTGCGCATGTTACTTGTGTTTGCAATCCACATCTATTAAGAACCAATGCTTTTCAATGGCAGTGGTCATAAGCCCGATATTTACCTGCGCACAAAAATGCGCAGCGGAAAATATATGGCAGCGGATTTTAAAACTCAAGTAACTTCTGCATCCGTCTTTTTTGGATGTGAAACCCCTGGATGCTGTCACATCCAGGGGTTTCACCTTGTGATCAGTGGGGCCGGCGGCAGCAGTGCTGAGCCCATTGAGAACATACAGTGAAGATTGCAATATTCTGGCATAGTTGTGACAGCTGTGGCACAGGAGCACGATGTTATCCAATTGAATTTAATCGAGCCGGTGCTACTGCCCGTTCTATTGAAAGCAATGGGCTGCCGGCAAGCCCTGCAGTGATTTTTGGGGAAGGGCTTCAAATATAAGCCCTTCCCTGAAAATCATCCCTAAAATGTAGAAAATATAAAAATATATACATACTCACCTCTCTGCAGCTGCCGGGGCTCAGGCGCATCCAACCGGGTCTTCTCCCTGCACTGCTCTGAAGTGCTTTCAGCAGGTGGGGATTTAAAATCCCCGCCTGCTGAAAGGGCTGCCTCTGATTGGCTGAGCACTGTGACCAATCAGAGGCAGCACTCAGCTATTTAATGACAGCTATACAACAATACATCATTACACATAAAAAACAATATTCTGCTTACCTTTTTATTTGTTATCATCTCCTTGTAAAGCTGACCTATACAAACATTCAAAGATGGCGCCGCCGGGGTAGTTTCCAGACTGGAAGACTGACGTCATTATGAGAGGTGCACGCTGTTATGGTGAGAGCGATATCTGGCTGTGATTAACAGCCCAATATCGCTCTCTCCCTCCATGTGAGTCCCCTAAATGCAAGGCATTTCATGTAAAAACCGCCTTGCATCCCTGCGGGGAATCCCTTCATCTCACTGCTTTCAAAGGAGCCGGCAGCAGTGTGCTGGCCACATTCAAAGCAATGTGAGAGTATCGCAATCTTCTGCTACAGCTGTGACAGCTTTAGCAGGCGATTTCTTTATCTCCCTGGCATATTCCATCATCACTGAACAGTGTGACATCATTGTCACAGTGTTCAGTGATGAGGGGACATGCCGTGGCAATGAAGGAATTTCCTGCAAGAGCTGTCACCAGCAGTGGCAGGAGATGACGATGCTCTGCCATTGAAAGTAATTAAAAGTGACCCCACAGTAAAAGTAACCCCACATAGTGCTCTCACATGGCTCCCCCACAGTGCCCCACATGGTGCTCCTACATAGTGCCCCCACATGGTACTCCTACATAGTGCCCCCACATGGTGCTCCCACAGTGCCCCCCATAAAGTGCTCCCACATAATGCTCCCATAGTGCTCACACATGGTGCTCCCATTTAACATAGTGCCCCTACATAGTGCTCCCACATAACATAGTGCCCCATATAGTGCCCCCACATGGTGCCCACACAATGCCCCCACAGTGTTCCCACACAGTGCTCCCACAAAGTGCACGCACATGGTGCCCCCACATAGTGTCCCCACACAACATAGACATGATCTCAATAACAAAATCCACATATCACTCGACACAAATAATTACCATTTTTTTATGTGCTTATTGTCTCCACAGAGTATAATATACTTTACAGTGAAATCACCAAAGCTATTGCACTGGCTGAAAGATGAATCAATGAAGGAAGCTTTACAGCCATACACAAGGTGGAATCATGTTGAATATGATTTGGCAATTTTTAATATCAACATTGACGAAGACTACATTCCCTGTTTGCAGGGTATCACAAGAGCCAGCTTCTGTGGCATTTATCTGGATTGGATTCAGTACTGTGCTAAGAGGGAAACCAAGGTATTTATATTAAACTAGCTGATATACCCGGCTTCGCCCGAGTTAATTTGGTACTGGTGTTTATCTGGTGTTCACACGGAAAAGCTTATGAAGTCGTGGTTACTTTAGAGATACTGAGGAAAAAAAATATGTTCACCATTTTGCATAGTTCTCTGCGTTACCCAGGAAATACCACCGGGAGGTAACCATGCGACGTTTCCTTTATATAAAATGACATCAGGAAGTGAGAGAATTAGATTACATACGTAAAATTTGGACACTAATTCTTTTGCGCTTAGAATTGAATAATCGAGTTGGGACCCATTAGCTTTTCCTATTTATGACATAATCAATGCTCGTGCCAAATTTCCCGTTTCTATGACACCGGAAAGTGAAAAAATTACCTTCCGCATGTAAAATTTTGACGCCAATTCTTTTGCGCTAGAATTGAATAATCGAGTTGGGACCCATTAGCTTTTCTTTTTTATGACATAATCAATGCTCATGCCAAATTTCCCGTTTCTATGACACCGGAAAGTGAAAAAATTACATTCCGCACGTAAAATTTTGATGCCAATTCTTTTGCGCTAGAATTGAATAATCGAGTTGGGACCCATTAGCGTTTCCTATTTATGACATAATCAATGCTCATGCCACATTTCCCGTTTCTATGACACCGGAAAGTGAAAAAATTACATTCCGTATGTAAAATTTCGATGCCAATTCTTTTGCGCTAGAATTGAATAATCGAGTTGTGACCCATTAGCTTTTCCTATTTATGACATAATCAATGCTCGTGCCAAATTTCCCGTTTCTATGACACCGGAAAGTGAAAAAATTACATTCCGCACGTAAAATTTCAACGCCAATTCTTTTGCGCTAGAATTTAATAATCAAGTTGGGACCCATTAGCTTTTCCTGTGTATAACATAATCAATGCTCGTGCCAAATTTCCCTTTTCTATGACACCGGAAAGTGAAAAAAATTACATTCCGTACGTAAAATTTCGACGCCAATTCTTTTGCGCTAGAATTGAATAAACGAGTTGGGACCCATTAACTTTTTCTATTTATGACATAATCAATGCTCGTGACAAATTTCATGCTTCTATGACACCGGAAAGTGAAAAAATTACATTCCGTACGTAAAATTTGGACGCTAATTCTTTTGCGCATAGAATTGAATAATGGAGTTGGGACCCATTAGCTTTTCTTATTTATGACATAATCAATGCTCGTGCCAAATTTCCTGTTTCTATGACACCGGAAAGGGAAGAAATTACATTCCGTACGTAAAATTTGGACGCTAATTCTTTTGCGCATAGAATTGAATAATTGAGTTGGGACCCATTAGCTTTTCCTATTTATGACATAATCAATGCTCCTGCCAAATTTCATGTTTCTATGACATTGGGAAGTGAGAGATTTAGATTATGTACGTAAAATTTGGACGCTAATTCTTTTGCGCATAGAATTGAATAATTGAGTTGGGACCCATTAGCTTTTCCTATTTATGACATAATCAATGCTCCTGCCAAATTTCATGTTTCTATGACATTGGGAAGTGAGAGATTTAGATTATGTACGTAAAATTTGGACGCTAATTCTTTTGCGCATAGAATTGAATAATGGAGTTGGGACCCATTAGCTTTTCCTATTTATGACATAATCAATGCTCATGCCAAATTTCCTATTTCTATGACACCGGAAAGTGAAAAAATTACATTCCGCACGTAAAAGTTTGACGCCAATTCTTTTGCGCATAGAATTGAATAATCGAGTTGGGACCCATTAGCTTTTCCTATTTATGACATAATCAATGCTCGTGCCAAATTTCCCGTTTCTATGACACCGGAAAGTGAGAAAATTAGATTCCGTACGTAAAATTTGGACGCTAATTCTTTTGCGCATACAATTGAATAATCGAGTTGGGACTCATTAGTTTTTCCTATTTATGTCAGATTCAATGCCCGTGCCAAATTTTAAGTTTCTAAGGCATTGGGAAGTGACAGATTTAGATTATGTACGTAAAATTTCGACGCCAATTCTTTTGCGCTAGAATTGAATAATCGAGTTGGGACCCAATTAATTTTCCTATATTGGAGATAATCTATGCTTGCGCCAAATTTCATGTTTCTATGACATTGGGAAGTTGGAGAACTTTTGGCGAGTCAGTCAGTCAGTCAGTCAGTCAGTGAGTCAGGGCTTTCAGCTTTATATATATACATGAGGTCTACATGGTCATATATTTTACATGCTGAGATTATCTGTATGAATCTGCAGATTGATGCAAACTTTCATTTATTGTATTTATTTTAAATGTGCTTATCTCAAATTGCACTGACCAATTGGTAATCTATATCTCAGAAATATGCTGTCCAAAATCCACGCTCATATGAGTACCCAGCTGGCTGTCACCTGGTGGGCTTGTTCCAACTCACTCACACAATTAGGGTGGACACCCACTGGCGATTTTTTTTATTTTTTTTTTCTCCACAGCGATGCAAGACTAAAGTTAAAGTCTCGCATCGCAGTGCGAGAAAAAAGCCAGCATCACGCCGGGATATCGGCATGACGCCGGCATATCGCCAGTCTGTTCAATGGGGCCAGCGGCCGCAGCGCTAGCCCAATTGAAAAGAGAAGCAGAATGCCGGGGACTTCTGCCACAGCTGTGGCAGGAGTTTCCTTCATCCCTGCGGGGACCCCGGGAATAAAGGAATCCTCTGCCACACCTGTCACAGCTGTAACAGCTGTGGCAGAAGTCCCCGGCATTCTATCCCATTGCTTTCAATGGTATCGGCACTGCTGCCAATCCCATTGAAAGCACTGCTTTCTGCTAAGCCCCGTGAAATGATTATGGGGGAAGGGCTTGAAATATAAGCCCTTCCCCGATAATCTGCCAAAAGTGTGTAAAAAAATAAAAATTATACTCACCTCTCCGGCGCTCAGCCGCGTCCTCCTGGTGGCTCCCCCAGCGCTGCTATTAAGCTCTTTCAGCGGTCGGGGATTTAAAAATCCCCGCCTCCTGAAAGGGCTGTGCAGATTGGCTGAGGGCTCAGCCAATAGCAGCTACTGCTTAGCTATTGGCTGAGCGCTCAGCCAATTATACACTACCCTTAGCTATTCACTCATGAATTATATTTTAAGCCCTTCCCCCATAATCATTCCACGGGGCTTGGCAGAAAGCAGTGCTTTCAATGGGATCGGCAGCAGTGCCGATCCCATTGAAAGCAATGGGCTAGAGTGCCGCGGACTTCTGCCACAGCTGTGGCAGAAGTCCGCGGCATTCTCCCTATGTTTTCAATGGGGCTAGCGCTGCTGCCGCTGGCCCCATTGAAAACACTAGCGATATGCCGGTCCTATACCGGCGTCTTTCTTGCGCTGCGAGGCGAGAGTTTTCTCGTGCTCTCGCAGCGCAAGAGAGAATATATCGCCAGTGGGTGTCCACCGTTATACAGATTTACAAAGGAGATTGGTGACAACACACAGAGCCCAAACTGAATGTGTAGAAGAACTTTCCTTTACTTCAACACCATGCCATGTTTTAGCTTCTTAACCCCATGGCAGTCACACTGAAATAAAAAGGGCCTCTCAAAAATGATTCTTTTTGCATTGTAGATCATGAATTTCTGTTTCATGCAAATATAGTGCTTATTAACCTTTTAGTGTCCTAGCTACAGAAATGTAATTCTTAACCCCTTAAGGACCAAGGTGTTTTGGTCCTAGCTACAACTCAAAAGAGTCAAAACCAATAACGAAGGACTGCAGCTCTCAGAGCATGCTGGGATTTAGAGTCTACCCACAGAAAAAAGAAAAGGACGGAGAAGACAGGCTTGCCTCTGCGCTGGTATAGCATGCAAGCGTCATGTTCTATTGCCCTATGCAGTAAATCCTCATCTCTGACTGCACTGTTGAGAGGAGTTGCTGGCTTTGGAGATCTACCAGTTACCTCCCTAGTAGGCCAGTCTAAGCCTGCTGCTGTGGGGATCAAACTAGAAGGGATCTGAATTAGAATTGATGCGTTGGAGAGGAGGGTCAGTTAAAAGGTGAGTAATATTTTTTATTTTTAATGGAACTTTTATTTAGCTAAAATAGACGGATAAACAAAAACAGCGGGCACAAAAAAGTGCACATTATATTGATACAACATAGTACATGAAACAGAAGAATCATAATTATTTGCATCATAACATTTGGCTATGCATTTTTATTTTTACTTTATCAATTAATAATGGAAAAAACATAGAAATCCAAAAATTACAGGAAAAAGGAAAACTATAATAACACTAAACCCCACCCCCAAACAGCGCAGCGCGACTCTTAAAATAGAATTTAAAAAATTAGCCGTGGTAATAGGTCAAATGGGTATTCTGTATAATATCTCATAATGTCTAGACAGACATCTCAGTTACTGTTGCAGGGCAGTTCACCCAACCACCCCAGATTTTGTCAAACTTCTCCGGGCATCCCCTAGCCATGTATGTCAGTTTGTGCATTGGAATTGTAGAATTTACCACCTGGATCCATGCATTCATGGTTGACCTCCCAGGGTGCCTCCAATTTAATAATATTACTTTTTTGGTTTTAAAAAAAAACAGTAATTTATATAAGGTGTGGGTTGCCGAAGCCACTGGTAGGTCTCTAACAAGCCCAAAGAGAGCATGATCCTTGGGGCCCCCAGGTGAGACTCCATAAATATGAGAACGTCCCTCCAATACTCTCAAAGGACCCCACAGTCCCAGAACATATGTATAATGGTCCCATCAGTGATTAAGTATCGTGGGCAAATCACCAAGGGAAGCAGCCCCATAACATGCAGTCTGGAAGAAGTGTAGTATATGCGATGCAGAAACTTAACCTGAAGAGGCCTGTCCCTAGCGCTGATCAAAGGAGTGCCAGAATTTGCTAATCTGTCTCCATCTTCCCCTGATAACAAATCAGGAATATCATTGACCCACTTCTGGGTGTCCTTCTCTCTCCCCCCGGGACAAGATGCTGTATTAACTGGGCATAGAAACTAGATATTGGCTTCACAAGGTTACTAGAGATGAGCAAACGTACTCGTCCGAGCTTGATGCTCGGGCGAATATTAGGGTGTTCGGGATGCTCGTTACTCTTAACGAGCACCACGCGGTGTTCGGGTTACTTTCACTTTCATCTCTGAGACGTTAGCGCGCTTTTCTGGCCAATTGAAAGACAGGGAAGGCATTACAACTTCCCCCTGTGACGTTCAAGCCCTATACCACCCCCCTGCTGTGAGTGGCTGGGGAGATCAGATGTCACCCGAGTATAAAAGTCGGCCCCTCCCGCGGCTCGCCTCAGATGCCTTGTGAGTTAGCTGAGGGAAAGTGCTGTTGTGTTGGAGCTGTTGTAGGGAGAGTGTTAGGAGTGAGTGTAGGCTTCAAGAACCCCAACGGTCCTTCTTAGGGCCACATCTATCCGTGTGCAGTAGTGTGGAGGCTGCTGTTAGCAGTGTTGCCCTTTTTTTTTTTTTCAAAATCGTCTGTGCAGAGCATTGCGCCCTGCAGTAATACTACAGGGACAGAAGTGGTGGTTAGGCAGGGAGAGTGTTAGGAGTGAGTGTAGGCTTCAAGAACCCCAACGGTCCTTCTTAGGGCCACATTTAACCGTGTGCAGTACTGTGCAGGCTGCTGTTAGCAGTGTTGCATTTTTTTTTTTTTTCAAAATCGTCTGTGCAGAGCATTGCGCCCTGCAGTAATACTACAGGGACAGAAGTGGTGGTTAGGCAGGGAGAGTGTTAGGAGTGAGTGTAGGCTTCAAGAACCCCAACGGTCCTTCTTAGGGCCACATTTAACCGTGTGCAGTACTGTGCAGGCTGCTGTTAGCAGTGTTGCATTTTTTTTTTTTTTCAAAATCGGCTGTGCAGAGCATTGCGCCCTGCAGTAATACTACAGGGACAGAATTGTGTAGGCAGGGCCAGAAGACATATATTATTGATTGAATATAGTCAGTGGGCCTTTTCTTTTAAAAAAAAGGGAAACATTCTATTTGGCCTGCCTCTGACAGTCCTCAGCGTTCTGGGTACGTGTGTGGTGGGTGGAGAACGTAAAGAAATCATACGCAGCCAGCTACGTTTAACAGCAGGCTTGCGCCAATTTATTTCCTGCCTGGGAAATCACTGCTCTGCTGTAGTTAATAACTCTGCAACCCTGCAGTTCTGTGACACATTTGCAGGGCCAGAAGACATATTTATTATTGATTGAATATACGCAGTGGGCCTTTCCTTTAAAAAAAAGGGAAAACATTCTATTTGGCCTGCCTCTGACAGTCCTCAGCGTTCTGGGTACGTGTGTGGTGGGTGGAGAACGTAAAGAAATCATACGCAGCCAGCTACGTTTAACAGCAGGCCTGCGCCAATTTATTTCCTCCCTGGGAAAAATCACTGCTCTGCTGTAGTTAATAACTCTGCAACCCTGCAGTTCTGTGACACATTTGCAGGGCCAGAAGACATATTTATTATTGATTGAATATACGCATTGGGCCTTTCCTTTAAAAAAAAGGGAAAACATTCTATTTGGCCTGCCTCTGACAGTCCTCAGCGTTCTGGGTACGTGTGTGGTGGGTGGAGAACATAAAGAAATCATACGCAGCCAGCTACGTTTAACAGCAGGCTTGCGCCAATTTATTTCCTGCCTGGGAAATCACTGCTCTGCTGTAGTTAATAACTCTGCAACCCTGCAGTTCTGTGACACATTTGCAGGGCCAGAAGACATATTTATTATTGATTGAATATACGCAGTGGGCCTTTCCTTTAAAAAAAAGGGAAAAAATTCTATTTGGCCTGCCTCTGACAGTCCTCAGCGTTCTGGGTACGTGTGTGGTGGGTGGAGAACGTAAAGAAATCATACGCAGCCAGCTACGTTTAACAGCAGGCTTGCGCCAATTTATTTCCTGCCTGGGAAAAATCACTGCTCTGCTGTAGTTAATAACTCTGCAACCCTGCAGTTCTGTGACACATTTGCAGGGCCAGAAGACATATTTATTATTGATTGAATATACGCAGTGGGCCTTTCCTTTAAAAAAAAGGGAAAACATTCTATTTGGCCTGCCTCTGACAGTCCTCAGCGTTCTGGGTACGTGTGTGGTGGGTGGAGAACGTAAAGAAATCATACGCAGCCAGCTACGTTTAACAGCAGGCTTGCGCCAATTTATTTCCTGCCTGGGAAAAATCACTGCTCTGCTGTAGTTAATAACTCTGCAACCCTGCAGTTCTGTGACACATTTGCAGGGCCAGAAGACA
This sequence comes from Eleutherodactylus coqui, assembly GCF_035609145.1. NCBI lineage: Eukaryota > Metazoa > Chordata > Amphibia > Anura > Eleutherodactylidae > Eleutherodactylus > Eleutherodactylus coqui. The sequence goes on along the minus strand of NC_089839.1, from coordinate 117,748,429 downwards.
TATTTATTATTGATTGAATATACGCAGTGGGCCTTTCCTTTAAAAAAAAGGGAAAACATTCTATTTGGCCTGCCTCTGACAGTCCTCAGCGTTCTGGGTACGTGTGTGGTGGGTGGAGAATGTAAAGAAATCATACGCAGCCAGCTACGTTTAACAGCAGGCTTGCGCCAATTTATTTCCTGCCTGGGAAATCAAATCACTGGTAATACAGCATGCTGAGGGGTAGGGGTAGGCCTAGAGGACGTGGACGCGGCCAAGGACGTGGAGGGCCAAGTGAGGGTGTGGGCACAGGCCGAACTCCTGATCCAGGTGTATCGCAGCCGACTGCTGCACGATTACGAGAGAGGCACGTTTCTGGCGTCCCCACATTCATCGCACAATTAATGGGTCCACGCGGGAGACCTCTATTAGAAAATGAGCAGTGTGAGCAGGTCCTGTCGTGGATGGCAGAAAGTGCTTCGAGCAACCTATCGTCCACCCACAGTTCTGCGCCGTCCAATGCTGCAAATCCGAATCCTCTGTCTGCTGCTCCTCCTTCCTCCCAGCCTCCTCACTCCACTACAATGACACATGCTCAGGAGCGGGAAGACTCCCAGGAACTGTTCTCGGGCCCCTGCTCAGATTGGGCAGCAGTGGTTCCTCTCCCACCAGAGGAGTTTATCGTCACTGATGCCCAACCTTTGGAAAGTTCCCAGGGTCCGGGGGATGAGGCTGGGGACTTCCGGCAACTGTCTCAAGACCTTTCAGTGGGTGAGGAGGACGATGACGATGAGACACAGTTGTCTATCGGTGAGGTAGTAGTAAGGGCAGTAAGTCCGAGGGAGCAGCGCACAGAGGATTCGGAGGAAGAGCAGCAGGACGATGAGGTGACTGACCCCACCTGGTTTGCAACGCCTACTCAGGACAGGTCTTCAGAGGGGGAGGCAAGGGCAGCAGCAGGGCAGGTTGCAAGAGGCAGTGCTGTGGCCAGGGGTAGAGGCAGGGCCAGACCGAATAATCCACCAACTGTTTCCCAAAGCGCACCCTCGCGCCATGCCACCCTGCAGAGGCCAAGGTGCTCTAAGGTCTGGCAGTTTTTCACAGAGACGCCTGACGACCGACGAACAGTGGTGTGCAACCTTTGTCGCGCCAAGATCAGCAGGGGAGCCACCACCAACAGCCTCACCACCACCAGCATGCGCAGACATATGATGGCCAAGCACCCCACAAGGTGGGACGAAGGCCGTTCACCGCCTCCGGTTTGCACCGCTGCCTCTCCCCCTGTGCCCCAACCTGCCACTGACATCCAACCCCCCTCTGAGGACACAGGCACTACCGTCTCCTGGCCTGCACCCACACCCTCACCTCCGCTGTCCTCGGCCCAATCCAGCAATGTCTCGCACCGCACCGTCCAGCCGTCGCTAGCGCAAGTGTTTGAGCGCAAGCGCAAGTACGCCGCCACGCACCCGCACGCTCAAACGTTAACCGTCCACATAGCCAAATTTATCAGCCTTGAGATGCTGCCGTATAGGGTTGTGGAAACGGAGTCCTTCAAAAGTATGATGGCGGCGGCGGCGGCCCCGCGCTACTCAGTTCCCAGTCGCCACTACTTTTCCCGATGTGCCGTCCCAGCCCTGCACGACCACGTCTCCCGCAACATTGTACGCGCCCTCACCAACGCGGTTACTGCTAAGGTCCACTTAACAACGGACACGTGGACAAGCACAGGCGGGCAGGGCCACTACATCTCCCTGACGGCACATTGGGTGAATTTAGTGGAGGCTGGGACAGAGTCAGAGCCTGGGACCGCTCACGTCCTACCCACCCCCAGAATTGCGGGCCCCAGCTCGGTGGTGGTATCTGCAGCGGTGTATGCTTCCTCCACTAAAGCAACCTCCTCCTCCTCCTCCAACGCAACCTCTGTCTCGCAATCAAGATGTGTCAGCAGCAGCAGCGCGTCGCCAGCAGTCGGTGTCGCGCGTCGTGGCAGCACAGCGGTGGGCAAGCGTCAGCAGGCCGTGCTGAAACTACTCAGCTTAGGAGATAAGAGGCACACGGCCCACGAACTGCTGCAGGGTCTGACAGAGCAGACCGACCGCTGGCTTGCGCCGCTGAGCCTCCAACCGGGCATGGTCGTGTGTGACAACGGCCGTAACCTGGTGGCGGCTCTGCAGCTCGGCAGCCTCACGCACGTGCCATGCCTGGCCCACGTCTTTAATTTGGTGGTTCAGCGCTTTCTGAAAAGCTACCCACGCTTGTCAGACCTGCTCGTAAAGGTGCGCCGGCTCTTCGCACATTTCCGCAAGTCCCACACGGACGCTGCCACCCTGCGGACCCTGCAACATCGGTTTACTCTGCCAGTGCACCGACTGCTGTGCGACGTGCCCACACGGTGGAACTCTACGCTCCACATGTTGGCCAGGCTCTATGAGCAGCGTAGAGCTATAGTGGAATACCAACTCCAACATGGGCGGCGCAGTGGGAGTCAGCCTCCTCAATTATTTTCAGAAGAGTGGGCCTGGTTGGCAGACATCTGCCAGGTCCTTCGAAACTTTGAGCAGTCTACCCAGGTGGTGAGCGGCGATGCTGCAATCATTAGCGTCACCATTCCTCTGCTATGCATCTTGAGAAGTTCCCTGCAAAGCATAAAGGCAGACGCTTTGCGCTCGGAAACAGAGCCGGGCGAAGACAGTATGTCGCTGGATAGTCAGAGCACCCTCCTGTCTATATCTCAGCGCGTTCAGGAGGAGGAGGAGGAGCATGAGGAGGATGAGGAGGAGGGGGAAGAGACAGCTTGGCCCACTGCTGACGGTACCCATGCTGCTTGCCTGTCATCCTTTCAGCGTGTATGGCCTGAGGAGGAGGAAGAGGAGGAGGAGGATCCTGAAAGTGATCTTCCTAGTGAAGACAGCCATGTGTTGCGTACAGGTACCCTGGCACACATGGCTGACTTCATGTTAGGATGCCTTTCTCGTGACCCTCGCGTTGCACGCATTCTGGCCACTACGGATTACTGGGTGTACACACTGCTCGACCCACGGTATAAGGAGAACCTTTCCACTCTCATTCCCGAAGAGGAAAGGGGTTCGAGAGTGTTGCTATACCACAGGACCCTGGCGGACAAGCTGATGGTAAAATTCCCATCCGACAGCGCTAGTGGCAGAAGGCGCAGTTCCGAGGGCCAGGTAGCAGGGGAGGTGCGGAGATCGAGCAGCATGTACAGCACAGGCAGTACAACAGTCTTTAAGGCCCTGGACAGCTTTATGGCTCCCCACCAAGACTGTGTCACCGCTCCCCAGTCAAGGCTGAGTCGGCAGGAGCACTGTAAAAGGATGGTGAGGGAGTACGTAGCCGATCGCACGACCGTCCTCCCTGACGCCTCTGCCACCTACAACTACTGGGTGTCGAAGCTGGACACGTGGCCTGAACTCGCGCTGTATGCCCTGGAGGTGCTTGCTTGTCCTGCGGCTAGCGTCCTGTCAGAGAGGGTGTTTAGTGCGGCTGGGGGAATCATCACAGATAAGCGTACCCGCCTGTCAACCAACAGTGCCGACAGGCTTACACTCATCAAGATGAACAAAGCCTGGATTTCCCCAGACTTCTCTTCTCCACCAGCGGACAGCAGCGATACCTAAGCAATACGTAGGCTGCACCCGCGGATGGAAGCATCGTTCTCTCTCACCATCCAAAACGGGGACATTTCTGCTTCATCAATCTGTGTATAATATTCCTCCTCCTCCTCCTCCTCCTGCTCCTCCTCCTGAAACCTCACGTAATCACGCCGAACGGGCAATTTTTCTTAGGGCCACAAGGCTCACTCATATAATTTTTCTTAAAATTTTTTTATACGTTTCAATGCTCTTAAAAGCGTTGAAACTTTAACTTGAACCAATTTTTCGTTAAACTGGGCTGCCTCCAGGCCTAGTTACCACTTAAGCCACATTAACCAAAGCGAATAATGGGTTTCACCTGCCATCTTGGTTGGGCATGGCCAATTTTTTCTGAGGTACATTAGTACTGTTGGTACACCAATTTTTTTGGGCCCTCACCTACAGTGTAATCATAGTAATTTCTATGTTCTTCGCCTGCACTCATGGTACAGAAAGGTGTGTGTGGTTGGCCTACACTTTAGCTACATAAATGTAACTGGGGCCTTGTCTATACTGCAGCTACTGAAATGTGAAAGAGACTGTTATCTCCCTAAACTACTGCAATGGGAATGTTACTGGGGCCTGTCTTGAGTGCTACTATTACTGAAATGGAACTAAGACTGCGCTCCCCCTATACTGCTGCTAGTGATATGTTAGTGGGGCCTGTCCCTAATGCTACCGCTGAAATGTTAATAATTCTAGGCTCTGCCTATACCGCTGCTAATGGTATGTCACTGGGGTGTGGAAACAGAGGCTTCACAAAGACATGATGGCGGTGAGGCCATTTCCCACCAACGCTGTTACTGTTAAGGTACATATAACAACGGACACGTGTAGAGGACACATAGTGCCTCCAAAACATCCCCCTCCTCCTCCAACAATGAAAACATTCTTGGCAAATACCTTTGCATTGGTCCGTCTGGTGGCAGTCCAAGAATTTCACCTTTAACGACACAACAAGAGAGCACCACCACCATCCCCCCGCCACGGCCCACTTAATCCTGGCCACATTCCGAAAACCAACTACATTAAACCGCGCTACCAGGTCTGCAGTCACCACCACATTACCACCAACGAGGTTACTGTTAAGGTACATATTACCAGTCTGACTGGGGCATGCAGTGTGGGCCGAAACCCACCTGCATTAAGCACGACATTACTACCTCAGCTGTGTTGGGCAATGCAATGGGATATTTTTATGTACCGCCGGTGGGTTCCAGGGAGCCATCCATGCTGTCGGTCCACAGGGAATTATAAATGCATCTGTTTCCACTTCTAAAGAACCCCAGTCAGACTGGGGCATGCAGTGTGGGCCGAAGCCCACCTGCATTAAGCACAACATTACTACCTCAGCTGTGTTGGGCAATGCAATGGGATATTTTTATGTACCGCCGGTGGCTTCCTGGCACCCACCCATGCTGTGGATCCACAGAGAATTATAAATGCATCTGTTTCCACTTCTAAAGAACCCCAGTCTGACTGGGGCATGCAGTGTGGGCCGAAGCTCACCTGCATTAAGCACGACATTACTACCTCAGCTGTGTTGGGCAATGCAATGGGTTATTTTTATGTACCGCCAGTGGGTTCCAGGGAGCCACCCATGCTGTGGGTCCACAGGGAATTATAAATGCATCTGTTTCCACTTCTAAAGAACCCCAGTCAGACTGGGGCATGCAGTGTGGGCCGAAGCCCACCTGCATTAAGCACGACATTACTACCTCAGCTGTGTTGGGCAATGCAATGGGATATTTTTATGTACCGCCGGTGGGTTCCAGGGAGCCACCCATGCTGTCGGTCCACAGGGACTTCACAATAGGGAGTTGTACCTGCCTGTGTCTATGAATTAAAAAGCCCGGTCTGACTGGGGCATGCAGACACCTTGACAGAATGAATAGTGTGTGGCACATAAGTTCCCCATTGCTATGCCCACGTGTGCAACTCCTGATGGCGGTGGCACAGGATTATATTTCTCATTGCTTCTGTACAGCATTGTGGGCTATCGCCCCGCCCCTTTTTTTTTTTTCTTTTTTTTTTTATAAATCACATTTTATTTTGATTTTAACATAACAGGAGTGATCTCCCTAAGGGGGAGGTCTCATATTAACGAGAAATAAACAGTCATTACAAAGCAATGTAAATGGATGGGCGTCGTGGGTGGCTGTGAAAGTCATCTTTCCAACAAAAATTGTTACTTCAGTCACCCAAGACTTGGTTTCAACAAGATAAACATTTCCAAGTATTAGGGGGGGGGGGGAGAGGGTTGGTAAGACGGAGGGGGTAACGGGAGGGGGGAGGGGGGGGTGGGGGGGGTAAATTAGTCTCCGACTGCTCACGCCCCGCCCCTTTTAAAGAGGGTCGCTGCCTAGCCGTTCCAACCCTCTGCAGTGTGTGCCTGCTTTTCCTGTGGCAGACGCACTTATAAATAGACATGAGTGTGGCGTGGCATGAGGGCAGCTGAAGGCTGGGCAGGGACAGTTTGGTGTGCGCTGTGGACACTGGGTCGTGGGGGGGGGGTTGGGCAGCATGTAACACAGGAGAAGTGGCAGCGGAGTGTCATGAAGGCAGTGATTGTGCTTTGTTGGAGGTAGTGTGGTGCTTAGCTAAGGTATGCTTTGCTAATGAGGGCTTTTCAGAAGTAAAAATTGTTGGGAGGGGGGGGCCCACTCTTGCCGCTATTGTGGCTTAATAGTGGGACCTGTGAACTTGAGATGCAGCCCAACATGTAGCCCCTCGCCTGCCCTATCCGTTGCTGTGTCGTTCCCATCACTTTCTTGAATTGCCCAGATTTTCACACATGAAAACCTTAGCGAGCATCGGCGAAATACAAAAATGCTCGGGTCGCCCATTGACTTCAATGGGGTTCGTTATTCGAAACGAACCCCCGAGCATCGCGATAATTTCGTCCCGAGTAATGAGCACCCGAGCATTTTGGTGCTCGCTCATCTCTAAAGGTTACACATCTGCGCCAGGCCCTCCAACCGAGTCAATGACAGTGGTATGAATAAGCCCTGGAACTGGACCCTGATTACATGTCTCAGCTGGTAGTATTTAAAGTAAGAATGATCAGGCAGGTTATGAATTAATTATTACCTGCAGTTGTAGAAAAGTGCAAAAGGTGTTCTCACTGACTATGTCAGAGAAAGCATTCACCCTGTAAAGTCTCCAGAATGCAGATTCTGTGAAGCGTCGCAGGTTCGGCCAGTGTCGATTATTCCACAAGGGAGTATGTGGAGAACACGTGATTTTTTCTACAGGGATCAACTGCAAGGCCCTGTGCCACACCTTGGGTGTTATCAGCATGGGAGCTAGTAAGAGGAGAATAGAAGAGGAGGGACCACGCTTCAGCAAACGTATCAGACTCTAATCAGGGCCCGCCACCCTATGCTCCCGGTCCACCACCAGGTTTGTTATGTGTGTTGTGGATCCACTGTGTCTCCCTGCCAGATGGAACCACTGAGTAGGAGAGACAGCTGATACCAAGGAGAAGATTGAGCAAAAGCGGGAACTCGGTACAGGGAAGGAGTATGGGCCTTACCCTGAACTCAAAAGGGCTAGATGTCCCTGTCCTGGAGATCTCTCTGGTGGTGGAGAGATCCAGGCTGCCTTTCCTGACCCTGTCTCCTAGACTTCCCTACCTACCTGATGAGGATGGAATCCAGGGGCAAGTGTACCGAGTCATGCTGATTAGCAGGAATGGACATTAGATGGAAACCGGAGTCAGTTCTATGCAGGGATAACAGATACAGGAAAAGAACAAGACAAACACAACCCAGCGGCAGAACACACTGGGAACACAAAGACACAAAATAAACTAGTTAAGGATATGCAGAGAACTGTCAAGAGACAGAATAGCTACACCAAGCAGCTTGAGTGCAGTCACCCAAGGAATGAGTAAGAACACCAAAGCATTGTAAGAAAGCTCTGGAGGGTTTATATAGAAAGCTGATTGCAAATCTGCACAGGCTGGGTGAAAGACACAGTAACCCTGAGACTGCTAGAAGAAAGAGAAGCAGATTTAGGAGACAGGACGATGTCTTGGTCTACTGAACCTAACAGTACCCAACTCTCTTAGGCCTCCTTTCCTCTTGCCTGTCCTCTGAAAAAATTCCCGAATAAGGTGTGGGGCGTTAATATTCTCAGAGGGCTCCCATGACTGCTCCTCAGGCCCATAGTCCCTCCAGTCCACTAAAAAATAGGTATTTCCTTTAACTTTTTTGGCATCAAGAATAGCTTTGACCTCGAAGGAATTCTCTGCCTGGATCTGGGATGACACCGGTCTGGGTCTTCTGGAAAACCTATTGCGTACCAAGGGCTTGAGCAGGAAAACGTGACATGAGTTATGGATCCATAGATTGAGAGGGAGTCTCAGCCTCTAGCAAGCGGAATTGATTATTTCAATTACCTCAAACTAACTCAAGAAACGTGGAGCAAATTTGTAAGAGGATACCTTCAACCTAATAGTCTTCAAGGACAGCCAGACTTTATCCCCTGGTGCAAACCTCTTCATGGCCACCACCAATCTTCCAAGATTCACCTTGGTCTCTTGCCATATCCTGGAAAAACTCTCTATTGAGGATGCAGCCTTAGGAACATCAGAGGAGATAGAGACGGGCAAGGGATTCCCGAGAGAGGCCTTAGTTGAGTTGCTGACATTCTGATTGGAGGAAAATTCTGCCCATGGCAGAAGGCTGACCCAATCATCATGATGGGTATTAATGAAGTGCCGGAGGTACCTTGGTAGAATTTGATTCACACGCTCCACCTGGTAGTTGGACATTAGATGGAAACCAGAGCAAGTCCTATGCAAGGATGACAGATACAGGAAAAGAACAAGACAAACACAGCCCAGCGGCAGAACACACAAGGAACCGGGAACACAAAGACCGTGTTTCCCTGAAAGTAGGTCCTAGGCTGATAGTAACCTACTGGGTTTTCGGGGGAGGCTTGAAATATAAGGCCTCCTCCGAAAATAGGGCCTACCTAACATGCGCCCCCCCCCCCCCCGCGCTAAAATAAAAAAAATATCAATACTTGCCTGGTCCGTGGCTTCCCGATGCTCCCCATATTAATGACCTCACTGAGTGGCTGTGATTGGCTCATCAAGCGCTGGCTGTGATTGGCTGCTGGCGCTCGATGAGCCAATCACAGCACTCGCTTTGCTGGAGGCAGGGTATTCAAAGCCCCTTCAACAGCAAAGCTGAAATGACAGATGGGGAGGACTCTGAAGTTTTCCGCAGCGCCACCGTGGACCATCAGACGCCGTGGACCAGGTAAGTATAAGACCCCCCCTCCCCCCCAAAAAAGTAAGACACTGTCTTATTTTGGGGGAAACATGGTAGTAAAAGATATGCAGAGAACTGTCAAGAGACAGAATAGCTGCACCAAGCAGCTTGAGTGCAGTCACCCAGGGAATGAGTAAGAACACCAAAGCATTGTGGGAAAGCTCTGGAGGGTTTATGTAGGAAGCTGGTTGAAAATCCGCACAGGCTGGGTGAAAGACACAGTAACCCTGAGACTGCTGGAAGAAAGAGAAGCAGACTCAGGAGAAAGGATGACGCCTTGGTCTGCTGAACCTAACACGGTTGTAGTCTGACAAAAACAACCACCACCCATCATACACCAGTTGACTGGCAAGATAGTAGTAGTAGAAGTGGGGTAAGGCGAAACCTCCCCAACTCACCGGGAGCACAGGGTCTCCAGTTTAATCCTGGGGGGGGACCTCTCCACAGAATGAGTAGTAGAATCCCATGGAGCATGGGAAAAAAAGTATTTGGAACCAGGACAGGGAAATGATGTAAGACGTACAGAATTTTTGTTATCAGTTTCATTTTTATCAAATTAATTCTGCCTAGTAGGGTAAGTAGGAGAGGGATTAGCATGTCGCCATTCCCTCCACCCAGTCTAGTAGAGGGGCTAAATTAAGGTTGCAAAAGGCAGAGACCTCCATGGACACCCTTATATGCAGATAAGTTGTCTGAGCTTTCAGTGGGGTGGGCAGAGGAAGCTCGGCAGCCGCTGAGTCCATTGCGACAAGGTGGGTTTTGTTTCAATTAACCCTAATGCCAGAGTGTAAGCCAAATGCACCAAAAATGGTGAGTGCAGAGTCAAGAGAAGATTCCGGGTACTGGAGAAGGGTGTCGTCTGCATACCGGGATATGCGCTCTTAATAGTTATGCAGTTTGAATCCCTTTTATTATCGGGGAGGTGATATCTGGACCATGATTGCAAGGGACTGTATAGCAAGAGCAAACAAGGCCGGGGACAGAGGGCAGACCTGTTGTGTGCTTCTACCCAGGTGGAACTAGGCAGAACATGGACATTGGCTTTATTATTAGCCACTGGAGAGTCATACAGGATCTTTACCTATTTAATAAACTTTGGCCCAAATCCGAACCGTTGCATCACTGCCCACAGGTACTTCCACTCTACTGAGTCGAAGGCTTTTGCCTGATCTATAAACACCAAGGTATGCCTCCCATAGTGAGTGTTCATATGTCAGATGGTCAAAAAGTTGCCTTAGAGTTATGTCTGTACTTTTGCCGGGCATGAAGCCAAATCGGTCAGCATGTGTGATCTCTAAGGACCAAGTTTATGCGTGCAGTATTTTTGCAAGAATTTTAACGTTGTTATTTAATAGTTAGATAGGACGATAGGAGCCCCAATCTGCAGGATCTTTTCCAGCTTTAGGGATCATGATAATTAGGGCCCTACGTATGGTATCTGGTAAAGCACAATCTTGTAGGATAGAGTTGTATAAAGCAGAAGATTCCTTCATCTCCCTGGCATGTCCCCATATCGCTGAACAGTGTGACATCACTCTACCCTCAATTTTCTCTGTGAGGGCAGAGTGATTGCCTTAAGAACGTCAACAATGGTTGGGCCAGATACAGGAGATGAAACTGGTGCATTCCCCTCAGAGGATGCGCCTTGTGGGCTGCAGGGTTCATTAAATCAAGAGTCTATTGAGGTGCTGGGCTGGGCAAACTGTTGCAGCTTAATGACTAGCTTAGCTTGTTTAGTAGGAGCCAGAAGGGTACAGTAGGAGATATCCACAGGCTTGAATTTATAATCTACCACAGAAGGAATTCACAGATAGTTTAATCATTTTTGAATGCATAACTGCTGAGGCATAATTGTAATGTCAGTGACACCACACTACCACTAGATGTCAGCAAAGGACAGGCTAGAAGTCAATGGATAGGTATATATAGAGCAGTCTTTTGCAGGTTGCAAAGTAGGAAAGCTACAGGTATTCTCACTCTTTGGCACACAAATTCCAACTTCATCGGGCAAGTGATGAGGAGAATAGAAGAGGCAGGGGGAGGGGAGCAAGCAGCTTCACCTTTATGTACTGGGGTATTACATGGGTACTCTGTCACAGTGTGTTTCTAGTTTTTCTTTTTTTTCTCCCTCACTTCTCCCCCTCACCAGTTGGATGACAACTAATGGAATCCTCATTACATTGTCACTCGGCTCGTCTAGGATCCTAATGCCAGCTGCAGAGTTATCCAAGCATGTATACCCCATACATCGCTATAACTAGTCAAACATGGCATTCAGGGATTCTGGAAAGCTGGGTGACAAGTAAAAAGGACACCATTACATTTACACTTAGCTGTCCCTGTATCCTAAATGGCAGGTTGACCTAGTGGTATATACTTCATTCCGAGGTGGTACTACTGTTCTTTGTTTCTCCTTTAATACCTCTTTCACTGCCTCGCCTGGGTGAGTGCAAAATATTTTTTCCCTATTTTCCTCCTCTAAAAGGTGCATCTTATCATCAGGTGTATTTTACAAAGTGAAAAATACCGTAAATGACATATTTTAATAAATTCCAAGTTAAAGCTCAGCTTTAAATTGTAGTTTAACCCCTTAGTGACCACCCTATGGTGTTTTTACGTCCTGCAGCTGCAGGACGTGTATGGAGGGAGGTAGCGCCGCTATCTCCCTCCATACAGCGCGGGCGTCAGCTGTTTATTACAGCTGACACCCGCGGGCAATAGCTGTGCTCGGCCGTTCGTCCGATCGCGGCTATTAACCCTTTAAATGCCGCTGTCAATTCTAACAGCGGCATTTAAATCGGGGGAGCCGTGCAGGTGTCATGGCAGCCAGGGGTCTAATGAATGGCCCCAGGGCTGCCTTAGCAGACTGCCTATCAAGCTATCCACACAGGGTGGCTTGATAGACTGCCTGTAAAAAAAGCAGTATGACGTAATGCTATAGCATTACGTCATACTGCAGGAGCGATCAAAGCATCGCATGTTAAAGTCCCCCAGGGGGACTTCAAAGTAAAGTAAAAAAAAATCAATAAAGTTTTTTAAATTGTAAAAAAAAAAGTTGTAAAAGTTTAAATCACCCCCCTTTTGCCATATCAATTACTAAAAAATCTAAATCATAAAATAAAAATATGTATTTGGTATCGCCGCGTCCGTAAAAGTCCGATCTATCAAAGTAATGCATTATTTTTCCTGAACGGTGAACGTCGTCCGAAAAAAAAAATAAAGAATGCCAGAAATACACTTTTTTAGTTACCCTGTCTTCCAGAAAAAATGCAATAAAAAGCAATCAAAAAGTTGTATGTATTCCAAATTGATACTATCGGAAACTACAGGACATCCCGCAAAAAATGAGTGCTTGCACAACTACATCGACAGAAAAATAAAATGTTATTGCGCGCACAAAATGACTGCAGAAAATAATTGAAAAAAATTAAATATCTTAAAAAAAAAATACAAGTACTACAGCAAAAAAAAAACTATATAAGTTTGGTATCGTAGTAATCATACTGACCCATAGAATAAAAATATCAGGTCGTTTTTGTTGCAGTTTGTGCACCGTAGAAACAGGAGGCACCGAAAGATGGTGGAATGTCGTTTTTTTTTCCATTTCTCTCCGCTAAGAATTTTTTAAAAGTTTTTCAGTACATTATATGGTACAATAAATAGTGCCAATGAAAAATACAACTCGTCCCGCAAAAAACAAGCCCTCATACAGTGACGTCGATGGATAAATAAAGGAGCTACGATTTTTTAAAAGGGAGTAGGAAAAAAACAAAAATGGAAAAAAGCAAAAAAGCCTGGTCACTAAGGGGTTAATACAGCATATTTTTTTTCTTATTAGCTCTAGAATTATGGTGTTAAAATGATAAAAACCATATTCATATATCACTGCACACGAAATCGCAAATGAAAAGTAGCAGCAAATAAAAAAGTAGTCCACTTTTTCTCTCGTGTAATGTTGTCCTTCTACCAAAAACAGCAATAATCACTCATCGCTAATGGGATCCCACCTGCCTTAGTACCTATCCGAAATAGTTCGAATATCTTGGTGGAACCTTTCTCCTTGTTCATTGCTGACTCCAATGTTGTCTGGAAAAAATTTAGATGAGTATCTAGGAAATTTATTTTTAAAAGACATTCAGCACCAAAGGTTTTTAGAATTCTTAGGAAGGTCCTGAATGATGCCACAGATGTTATGGTGTGGATAATGTAGTGGAGCTACCTCAGTGGAGTTGGGTGCAGTGGTGACGAATAGGTCCTTGTCCTAATTAGATATCCTGATGGTGAAGCAGCAAGAGAGTTACCATATTTTTCGCTTTATAAGACGCACCTGATAAGACACACCTAGGTTTTAGAGAGAGGAAAGTAGGAAAAAAAAATATTTTGAACCAAAAAGTGGGCTTAAATATTTAATAAAATAGAATAAAATGTAAACATGAACAGCAGTCAGTCAGCAGCCACATTAAGAACTATTATTACTGTAATTAACAGATGAGCAGAGATTTTTATTTTAGAACAATACACCTCTAGTCATCAGGAAACCCCAAAAACTCCTCACTGCAGTCCGAACTTATCAAGCTCAGTGACTCACTATCACTGGTGTCAGCATCTTCATAAAGTATTCCATCCTCAGAACCGTCCAAGACATTACTGATGCCACATTTTTTGAAGGATCCTACAACAATTTCCTCCTTCATAGCCAGCCACGATGTTTTCACCCACTCACAAACCTGAGTGATAGTGGGCCTTTCATGCGTCCAGTGGGTGTCAGGTCATGATTCCCAGCAGCCATCCACTTGTTCCACTCCTCTCGCATGAAAACTTTAAATGGCTTGTTAATAGAAACATCCAGAGGCTGCAACTGGCTGGTAAGCCCCCCAGGAATTACAGCTAGATGGGTCTTTGCTTCTTTAAATATTTTTTTTGTGTTTTCACTGATATGCGCCCTAAACTGGTCAAGTACTAGCAGGGCAGGTTTCTTCAGAAGCCCTCCAGGGCGTCTGGACCACACTTTTTCGATCCATATTTTCATTCCACCTTCATCCATCCATCCTTTCTCATGAACATGGACAATAACTCCTTGTGGGATTGCCTCTTTTGGCATGCTTTTTCTTTTGAAGATTAGCATTGGTGGAAGTTGAAACAAAAATTAGGGAGAGCGCCATAGCCAGAGGAAGAAAAAATAAATAGATAGAATTCTACTTACCAGGTGTCAGGCGGAACAACAAAAAAGTCTTCTGTGTCCCGCCTGCACCGGGAATCCAAGTTCGCCTTTTCTAAGGTTTCTTTACTGGAGGGTCTTCTTGTTTAATCCAGAAGACTACATCTATATGTATCTGATAATACTTAACCAAACTCCCCTGGAGAGCAGCAGCTTATAGAAAAGCCCCAAAGTTTAAATAAAACATATGGGGAACAGATAATAAGTAGAAAAAAAGAAAAAACTTTCTTTATAGCTGCGCTACAACATTAACCCTTAGGTAGACAAGGGAATAAGCCTCTAAAAAACCTCAGTTCAAATAGAGAGCCAATATTTTTATTACCCACATAACAATCAAGTATAAGTAAAATATTAAAAGCAACGCGTTTCTGCGTCAGCAGGACAACACAACCGTGTAATGCGTTTTCTCATGTCCTGAGGTTTTCACAGTTATGGATTTTGCACCTTTCAAATCAACAGTCCTGTTTGATGGAACATAAAAAGTTAACGGGACTTCATCCATATTCCCAATCTGGCCTATTTCAAAGCCATTTTTCTTTCTTGCATCAATTCCAAATTTATGAAAAGACACAATCTTGGCTTCATATTCTTTAGGCATTTTTTGCGCAATCCTAGTTTTGGTGCGCATAGCAAGGCCACATCTCTTCATGAACCTGTAGCACCACGATGCGGATCCAGTGAAGTCCTTAATGTCTTTCTCTGCAGCAAGACACTTGGCTTCAAAGATGATCATTTTGTAGAGACTGAAAATCCGTTGTTCCTGTGACGTACTATCCACTCTTTCATTTCCACGTCTATCTGTGGCCATTTTGCAGTACGCCCACGAAAAGTGTGCTTACTAGAGATGAGCGAACCTACTCGTTTCGAGTAATTACTCGATCGAGCACCGCGATTTTCGTGTACTTCTGTACTCTGGTGAAAAGACTCGGGGGGCGCCGGGGGGCAGGGCGAGGCGTGGCGGAGCGGGGGGTAGCAGCGGGGAACAGGGGGGAGCCCTCTCTCTCCCCCTCTTCCCCCCCCCCCCCCACTCCCCGCTGCAACCCCCCACTCAACCACGGCACCCCCCCGAATCTTTTCGCCCGAGTATGGAAGTACTCGAAAATCGCGGTGCTCGGGCAAAAAAGGGGCGTGGCAGAGTAGGTTCGCTCATCTCTAGTGCTTACTTTTATCTGCTTTTTGCAGCTCCTCCTCCTGTTTCCTCCATTCACGTATCATTTTTTCTGTTGGAGGCGGCCCAAAATGTCTCTCAGCTGCTCTGTTCCCATGTTCTTTGGCGTATTTCATTACCTCCAGTTTAAAAGAGATTTGATATGCTAGTCGTTTCTGCTTTGACATCTTTCTAAAATTGGATGGATGCAGCAGGAGACTAAGGTAGCTTTGTCATACAATAATGAAATAACTGTAAGCACTTCCTCATAGGAGGAAGGGGTCAAGCTGATTGGTGGAGGAAGGGGAGCAACAGTTGTTCCCGCCGGCGCTCACCACCAATCAGCAGGCAGCAGTGCAAAGGAGAGAGAACTGATTCTTTGGCCGAATGTTCGCATGATTGCACGTTAAACTCGCGATCGCGCGAAAAAGTCACGATCGCGCGAACAAGCGGCACGTTCGCTCTATAAGACGCACTGACTTTTCTCCCCCACTTTGGGGGGAAGAAAAGTGCGTCTTATAAAGTGAAAAATACGGTATATACATGGGGTGTCGGGTGCAGCCAACCCAGTAAATGTACAACCCGTAGGTTGATATATGTAGAACGAAATGGTATAAACCAAAAAGCGGGGAATAAGGTGCAACTCTTAAATAGACATGCACAATCACAGGTGATTGTCATTAAAATTTCTCAGCTTTCGTTTCATAGAACCAGCTTAAAAAATGCTTTTCGAGGCAATGCTTCTTCAGTATTGCTGGGGCAAACGCTCATGAATAATGGGACAGGAGATGGCCCATGCAGGGTTCAAACATTCTGTCTTCTTCCCGGCCTTTTGGTTTATACCATTTCATTCACCGCGGATGTGAATGATTGCCATTCAGCTTTTCTGTAAAAACAGAATCACTTAGTAGTTTTCTCAGGACCAATAAAGATTCCTACTTTAAGTTTTGCATCATAATTTTCTTAAATCTTTGCTTCAAGTTCAGGAAACCTGTGCCAGATTTACACATAGACTTTACAAGGTTCTTCATCATCCCTAGTTTGATATAAAGTGGTGGAAGCAAAACATCAGAGGGATTACCTACACGCTTTTGATGAAAAGCATTCTCTCCAGGAATAGAAATATCTCCTCTAGGCCAGTCTTACTTTTGTAGTGCTCTGCTGTGGTCCTACGAAGAAAACAACCAAATTTGTTGAAACCACTTTGAAACCCGAACACAGTGATCCTCAATATTGACCACTTAAGCTGGTCATATTTATTTGCAGTGAATTTTTTTGCATGCTTTCATAAGTCTCCTTAGTTCCTGGAGCTTGCTTGAGGGTGGTTTCACATCCATTTGGGGAGCCGGAAAAGGGAATCCCCACGCCCGAACGGCTCCATCTCTGGACAGAATGAACAGTGCCAGACAGACTCCATTGACGATAATGGGGTCTTTGCACTTTCCACCCAGCTGCCCAGCTTTTGGATGGAAGAAAAAGCATTGGATCTGTGACAGAACCTCCAAATGGAGACTCCAATGCAGATTTGAGACTGGCCTTACTGGAAATGGAAGGCTTTTGATTTCTGTTATACAAAAGGATAACTTTTAAACTTTAAAATATCAGATGGGGAAATATGAAAATAAAAATGATCTAGTGATATTTTATGTGCCTAAATGTGCTCATTTTAAAATATAAATATATTAAAAATCCAATAACAAAAAAACTTGATGCGGTGGTAATTTTTAAGGTCAGATTTGAAATCAGCACCCAAATATTTTTTAACCCCATAAGGACACAGCCCTTTTTTGCCATTTTCGCTTATTCCTCCTTTAAAAAATCATAGCTCTTATTACTATATTATAAATATGGCAAAAGGTTGTTTTTTAAAAAAATTTTATAACTTTTTATTTTTTCCAATCATTAGTAAGACTTTTAAAAACGATTTCACTTTTTTTAGTCCGCTGAGGGGATAACAACTTTCGCAGTTTTGTTCTCTCCTGCAGTAGCATTACATCATACCACAATCTGACAAACCTTCTATTAAGCCACGCCTGGGACATGGCTTGATAGGCACTCTATAATTGTAACACTGGGATACTCTGCAATTGCAACCGAATTGCAATCTGATCATGGAGTGCAGTTGCCTGACCCCTGAACATTGGTCAGGGCATTTAAATGCTGCTGTCAGAATTGACGGCGGCATATAAAGTGATGACAGCTCCGATAAGCAGCGTGGCTTATATGAGCTGTTGCAGGCTGGTGCCGCTCTAAAAAACAGCCGGTACCCACATTGTATAGTGTGGGATCACCCTGCGATCTCCCTTCATGCATACCCCAAAGCTGCAGGACGTAACTGTACACCCTGCAGCATTAAGGGGTTAAAAACAGCTAACTTTGGGGGCGTGGCCTAGCTGAACTCCGAAATGGCTGCTTAGTTCAGAGCTCCAGGATTCCAGGCTCTCTAAAGCGACTACAGAGCGCCTAAATCAACTAATACTTACCTACCATTGGTGCCTCAACTCCGGCTGAGCTCTGGAAGTCACAAGTCGACCCAAACACAGGCAGGAAGATTAGAAGAGTTCTTCACCGCGCGCGGCTGCCCGCGGGATACTGCAGCTGAGGTCCCGACATCACTGCTCTCCTTGCCGGGAGAAGAAGGGGAACTCTCAGCTTCACAGTCCTCTTCACAGCAGGACCTGTCACCTGTCCGAGAAGACTCCTCTGAGGTAGGCATGCTGAATAAGCCAGCAGAAGGCTCAGTCTCCCTGACAGCACAAACACCCAGAGAGAATAATCCCAAGGGAGAAGCACATAGTGCTTGCAAAATGGCGTCGGCTCAGCAAAATAAGGGACATTCCTATGTTTCTCTATCTGCTAGACCTCTTAAGCAACGTCCTAAGTTATCAGATGTGCAGGCAGAAAGATCATACATGCCTCCTATAAATGACTGTATATCTTCAATGCTTACAAAAGAACAACCAGCAATGGAAGCCTTTATAAAAGAAATGGTGGTTGCCCTAAGAGATTCCCTACAGTCCAACTTTGATTCTTTATCTTCCACTCTGAAGGCAAACTTAACGGAGTTTGATGAAAGGGTAACTCACACAGAAAACAAAATGGGAGAACTTACGCATTCACACAATGAACTCATTGACTCCCATTATGCTCTAGCAGAAGAGGTAGACTCGCTTAAAATAAAACTGGCAGATATGGAAGATAGAAACCGCCGCAACAATATTAAGTTTAGGGGAATTCCGGAATCCATCCCACCATTAGGAATTACTAAATATCTTCAACAACTAATACAAGCTGTGATATCTGATGCTTCGCCCAAGGACCTGATTATCGACAGAGCCCACAGGCTACCTAAACCCAAATTTATACCGGACACAGCTCCTAGAGATGTACTGTTGCGAATCTACTTTTTCCATATAAAAGAAGCGGTTTTGCAAGCAGCTCGCAAGCTTAGTCAGCTGCCAGCACCCTATACAAATATCCATCTCTATATGGACTTATCACAAGCCACTCTACAAGCTAGAAAGAAATTCTCAGCAGTCACCAGCACACTCCGTCAAGAAAAAATTCCATATAAATGGGGTTTTCCTCCGAAGCTTGTGATTCAAAAAGATGGCGTGAACCACATCCTTTCTAAGCCAGAACATGCGTTTTCTCTTTTGAAAACAAGGGACATCCAACTTCCTGATAACCTACCTACACTTCCCTCCAGGAGACCCAGAGACCCGGAGAAGAACCGACCGCTGAGCAACTCGAACCGCTGAAGCTACGGAAAATTTTACCTACTAAAGACGAGAGCCTGGTCATCGCTCTTACCTAGGTGAACTTTCCACCCCCCTAATGAACAAGCCCGAGTACTGTAAGGACTTGTTTTTCAACTCTTTTCCTATGACTCATGTGTTATTGTTATTGTGTAAGTTGTCATATAATTTTCTTAACCCCACTGTTTTGAGAAGACATTTATCAGATTCCATATTATACGCTAACGAAATGAATGTTATACATGGCGGTTAAGCTTCTCTCTATGAATGTTAATGGGCTGAACGCCCCATTAAAGCGCTCATCTTTATGGAGAGAGGCTTTGTCCAACCATGCTGATATATTATGTGTTCAGGAGACCCACTTCGCTGCCTCAGTGTGCCCAAAAAGATCGCACAAAAAATTCCCTAATATCTATATGGCTTGTGCATCTACTAAAAAAGCAGGTCTATTGATCGCCTTCAAAGATTCAGTTAATCTGGAAATTTCTTATCTGGAACTTGATCCTAAAGGGAGATATATAATCTTATCTGGAAAATTAAAGTCCACTCCCTTAACAATTTTAAATGTCTATGCGCCTAATAATGCACAAATTCGTTTCTTAAACAAAATTATAAGGAAATTGCGGAAGCACGAAGTGGGCAAATTAATTATATGTGGAGACTTTAATATCACACCAGACAGACTCATTGACTCTTCGGCCCACTTAACCAGAAACTCTCCTTCCCTCCACCCCTGGATGCAAAAAGAGGCTCTCTATGACACGTTTCGGGGCTTGAATGCCTCTGCCAGGGAATATACTTTCTACTCCCCCCGACACAGGACCTTTTCACGAATAGATTTGGTACTGGTGGACAGATATACTTTATCGTCTGTCACAGATGCTAAAATCAACTTAGCCACTTCGTCTGACCATGCTCCGATTTCTGCTACCTTTCGGTGGGGTGAATGTGGGGAAAAATATAGAACTTGGAGAAATAACCTCTTTCTGAAGGGGATCCCTCAAAATTCTAAAGACATAACGAATGCCTTGGAAGAATACTTCCAGATTAACGCATCTCCAGATATCTCCCCGCTGTCTGTTTGGAATGCACATAAGGCTTTCATCAGGGGGGTCCTCATTAAGATGAGCGCCAATTATGAAAGAGAAAAAGCAGCCCAGCTTAATGAAACTCTCTCACAAATTACAGTCACTGAACAAATGCTCCGAGCCCTTCCCACAAATGATACGCATGAAAAACTCTTTGCACTTAGACAAAAACTGTGTACACTCCTTATGGAAAACTTTGATAAGGCATTGAAATCCTCCCGTATAAACTATTATGTCTCAATAAACAAACCATCCCGGTTGATGGCAAACTTAGTTAAAAAGAAAATACTTAAAACTAAAATTCCATTCATAATTAACCCTAAGGGAAAAAATGAAAAAATCTCTCACCCAAAACAGATTGCTGAGATTTTCCGCCAATTCTATGCAAATCTATACAACCTTAAAGAGGACAGCTCCACACCCCAACCCACCCCGCAAAAAATCTCGGCTTTTCTGCAGGACCGTAATCTTCCATCTCTTTCAGAAGCCCAAATAGCTTGCTTAAATGATCCCATTATCAACAGTAGAAACATTTGAAATAATAACAATGGTAAAACCTCAAAAATCCCCAGGACCCGATGGATTTTCTAACGGATACTATAAACGCTTTGCACCCTCCCTTGTGCCTTACATGGTCCCTGCTTTCAATCAAGCGATACTCCAAAGTAAACTCCCAGGAGAGATGCTAGAAGCCACAGTGGTTGCAATACCTAAACCAGGCAAAGACCTATATCACCAACAAACTTTCGTCCAATCTCTCTTCTAAATTGTGACACAAAAATATACTCAAAAATAATAGCTCATAGACTTCTCAAGATTCTCTCCGATCTAATACATTCAGACCAAGTAGGCTTTACGAAAGGAAGACAGGCCCCTGATGGCACGCGAAGAGTTTTGAACCTTCTCAACAAAATAGATACCTTCCATTCACCTTCTGTTTTGCTAGCTCTGGATGCTGAAAAGGCATTTGACAGAATCCACTGGGATTTCGTTTTTTCAGTTCTCGAAAAATTTGGATTCACAGGGAACATAGTTCAAGCAATTAAAGCCCTATATTGTTTCCCAAAGGCCAGGATACTGATTGATGGTACACTATCTGACCCCTTCTATATCACAAATGGTACTCGACAGGGATGCCCACTTTCACCACTGATTTTCACCTTAGTGATGGAACCCCTGGCGGAACATATTAGAATAAATCCCCACATCCATGGAATGTATGCAAATGTTCGCCAACACAAAATAAATCTTTTCGCAGACAATGTTCTATTAACACTAACAAAACCTGCAACTTCTCTTCGAGCAGCATACACAACTCTCTCACAATTTTCAGAGGTTTCATACTATAAATTAAATATCTCCAAATCACAAATTTTAAGCATACACGTAAGTGAAAAATTAAAAATAGAACTACAACGTGAATTCCCAATTCAGTGGCAACCGAAAAGCATCCCATATCTAGGAATAAAATTATGTTTTCCCCTTCGCGAAATTGCCACTGCAAACTATCTTTTCCTATTGAAATCCTTACAAAGTGACTTATATAACTACAAAAAACAACAAGTTACTTGGTTAGGCCGCATCACATTGTACAAAATGATGATTCTCCCAAAACTTATGTACCACTTTCGAACGCTCCCAATCCCTGTCCCGAAAACAATAATTCAGAAATTTCAAAAACAACTATCCAATTATGTTTGGGAGGGAAAACCACCTAGAATTTCTTTGTCTACTCTAGCATTAAACACATCTCCGGGGGGAGTTGGCCTCCCAAACCTTGGAACATATCGGAATACCATTATTCTAAATCAATCACTGTCAGGGCTCACAAAGCCCCCGTTGATTAGCTGGCTCAGTCTGGAAGCAGAAGAACTTGGCTCTAAATCTTCAACCTCTTTAGTCTACGCAAAAACCCTATCTGTCATTTCTCTTCCTTTGCGTTCAAGGCTGGATCTACCCTTCTTACCTTTAACTATGAAAGCAACGCTAGAAGCGTGGGGCAAACTAACTCAATCTTCATACAAATTAATGCCTTCAAAATTAAAAATGATCCCTATCGATTCCTTAGGATATTTTATTTCAGGCCTCGAGATGACCTCGTGGATTAGGAGGGAAATAAGATACATCTCAGATCTACTCACTAACGACAATATAAAACCATTTTGGTCTTTGATAAGTGAGTTTGAGATCCCAAAAGAAGACATATTTAAGTATTTTCAAATCAGGGCATTTCTCCAAACCTACCAAGTACACAACATGACTATTCCTGGGTCGATATCTCAACGTCTTGAAAGAACCCTACAAGTAAATAAATCCAGGACTAGAGTCTTTTATGACCACCTAGCAGGTAACTTAGGAGCTGGGAAGAAATGTCATCTCCTAAATTGGGAAAAAGACCTAGGAATTAATGTTCCAACTGAAGCATGGCTAGATTCCTTTAGGTGGGCAAATCCAGCTACCAAATGCGCTAACATGATAGAAACGCATACGAAATTATTAACAAGATGGTATTTTACACCACTTCAACTTAAAACCCGCCACCTATCTACAGATGCCTTATGCTGGAGAGGATGCAAACAGGAGGGATCCCTTCTACATATTTTCTGGTCATGCCCATCAATCGCATCTTTCTGGAAAGAAGTATTTTCCTTACTCAAACATATGACAGGAACAGTTATCGCAGCGCTCCCAGGTATAGCCCTCTTACTCCTAAACTTAAAACAAATTACACCCTCGACCAAGCAGTTGGTGTGACATATACTTTTAGCCGCAAAACTGCTTATTGCAAGACGTTGGAGATCAACTGAGGTGCCAATAATTAAAGATCTAATTTACATGGTCTCTGAGCACAATGTCTTCGAAAAAGTTCTAGCCCTTAGAAACAACACCATAGAAAAATATGACTCTATATGGAATTTGTGGCACAGTATGTGTCTGTCATGATGTCTTCTCCTCATGTTTGTTTGTTTATACCCAGTTTCCACCCTTCCAAATGCTATTTTCTTCTACTCTCTAATCTCTTCCGTTGATTGGAGATTTTGATATATTTCAATAACTTTGAGATATTACCATCTGAAAAATTGGTATTGTGATGGTCATGCGATAAGATAATTAATACAACAAAAAACTATCATATGTTAGTGCAAGCTTACTGCGGAGACTATGTAAAATTTGAAATGTAATATGTATTGTATGATCATTTTCAAATGCTAAATTCAGCCTGATGAAAGATCGATAGACGACCTGAAAGCTTGCTGTAACATCATTTTTGTTAGCCATTAAAAGGTATCATATCTACAAGATTACTTGGCGTCTCTCACTGAGAGCAATCCCACTTTATTTTGAAAGTTTCACATCTCATCAAGCCTGAAGTACATAATGAAATGGAATTGTGAACACTGTAATACATGTATAGAACATTTCTAATGTTGGAAACAGTACTGAAAGTTATATAATAAAAAGAAAACATTTTTCTCTTCCTCTTAATCATCATTTGGAATGTTGCCTGAATGTGGCAAATTGTACTTATGGTATTTTGTTGGTACAAATTGTTTTAAAGCCGGAAAATCATTGTGCTGCTTCATATGGAATGTGAAAATATTAGAGTACAGATTATTCCTTGTTCTGGAATTATGTTCTGACAACGTGTAAGCCCTGCTGTAAGCATTGCGATGCTGCACAATATGGCATGTTACAGATGTCATTTTCCATTCCCTTTTTTTGAATGTTAAAAAGGACCCTGTACCAGTATAAGGACATCAAAATACATCATAAATTTGCAACATATCCAGTTTTTATAGAATCATAGAATGTTAAGGTTAGAAAGGACCTCGAGGGTTATAGTATTAAACTCCCTGCTCAATGCAAGCGTCACTAAATCGTCCTAGACAGATCTCTGTCTAGTCTCTGTTTGAAGACTTCCATTGAAGGAGAACTCGCCACCTCCCGTGGCAACCTGTTCCACTTATTGATCACCCTCACTGTCAGAAAGTTTTTCTAATATCTAATCCACGTCTCCCCTTCAGTTTCATTCCATTGCTTTTAGCCTTTTCTTGAGCAAATAAGAATAGAGCTGAGCCCTCTGCATTGTGACAGCCCTTCAGATATTTGTAGACCACTATTAAATCTCATCTCATCCTTTTTTGCAAGCTAAATACTCCCAGATTCTTTAACCGTTTCATCTAGGTAACTCTTCTCTGAATTTGCTCCAGTTTGTCTATGTCTTTTTTACATTCAGTTGCCTGGACACATTATTCCAGATGTGGTCTGACTAAGGAAGAGAAGAAGGGAATAATAACTTCACGTGATCTAGACTCTATGCTTCTTTTAATACATCCCAAAATTGTGTTTCCTTTTTTGTTGCTGCATCACACTATTGACTCATATTCAGTCTGTAATCTATTGGTATACCCAAGTCTTTTTCAGATGTTTTGCTGCTCAACTCAATTCTTCCCATTCACATGTGCTGCTGCTTAGCCCAATTCCTCCCATTCTGTACGTGCTTTTTTAATTTTTCTTGCCCAGATGAAGTACTTTGCATTTCTCCTTGTTAAATACTAGGGATGAGCGAGTATACTCGCTAAGGCACTACTCGCTCGAGTAATGTGCCTTAGCCGAGTATCTCCCCGCTCGTCCTGAAAGATTTGGGTGCCGCCGCGGGGCAGGGAGCTGCGGGGGAGAGCAGGGAAGAACGGAGGGGAGATCTCTCTCTCCCTCTCTCCCGCCTGCTCTGCCCGCTCCCCGCCGCAACTCACCTGTCAGCTGCAGCGGCCCCGAATCTTTAGGGACGAGCAGGGAGATACTCGGCTAAGGCACATTACTCGAGCGAGTAGTGCCTTAGCGAGTATACTCGCTTATCCCTATTAAATACCATTCTGTTACTCACCTCCCACTGTTCACGATTGTTTAAATTGTTTTGAATTCTCTCTCTTCTGTAATGTTAGCTTTGTGTCATCTTCAAACTTGATCAGTTTCCCCTCAATTCCCTCCTTTAGATCATTTATAAAAATGTTGAACAACACTGGGTCCAGGAGAGAACCTTGTAGTACCACACTTGAAACTACAAGTTTCTTCCACTTGGATATGTAACTATTTATGACTACTCTTTGAGTATGATCTCTCAGACAGTTTTGAATCCACCTAACAGTTGCCTTGTTGATCCCATATTTGGTTATTTATTTTAATAAGGAATGGATGATATGAGATACTTTGTCAAATGCTTTACTAAATTTGGTGTAGTTCCCATGGTCTACCTTCTCTTTTTTGAATATAGAAGCAACATTTGCCCTTCATCAATCTTTTGGGACTTCTCTTGTTCTCCAGGAATTTTCAATGATTATGGCAAGTGGTTCAGCAATTACACCTGCTGCTTCCTTCAGTATCCTAGGATCCTGGAGACTTGAATTCATTTAGATTAACTAAGTGTTCCCTCACAATTTCTCTGCTTATAAATAGCCTATATTCTTTTATTCCCCTAATAGCACAGAGAAGATCAGCTGATGTTACATTTACTTTCTGAGAAAAAAACAGATACAAAATAGGAATTTAAAAATGTGGCCTTCTCAATATCATTTTTAACCAATTCACCATTTTCATCGTGTAAACATCCAATAGCATCTTTGATTTTCTTTTGACATACCCCCAAATCCTTTGTTATTGTTTTGGCCTCTGCTGCAAGCCTCAATTCATTATTATCTTTAGCTCTTCTGACACTTGCTCTACAGTTTCTGTAGACTGCATTTTATTTTTGTTTAGATATTCACCCACTTTCCATTTGATAAACATATTTTTATTCCTTTTTAGCATGTGTGTAAGTTCTGTGTTTAAATGCTTCCCATTCTTCTGTCTTTTAGGGATTGTTAATGATTGAGCTTTGAAAATCTCATTTTGCAATATTTTCCAACCTTCTTGGACATTTCTGTCCTTAAAGGGGTTGTCCCGCGCCGAAACGGGTTTTTTTTTTTTTTCAACCCCCCCCCCCGTTCGGCGCGAGACAACCCCGATGCAGGGACGTACAGAAAGCTCACCGGAGCGCTTACCTTAATCCCCGCACTCCGGTGACTTCTATACTTACCTGTGAAGATGGCCGCCGGGATCCTCTGCCTCCGTGGACCGCAGCTCTTCTGTGCGGTCCATTGCCGATTCCAGCCTCCTGATTGGCTGGAATCGGCACGTGACGGGGCGGAGCTACACGGAGCTACACGGAGCCCCATAGAGAACAGGAGAAGACCTGGACTGCGCAAGCGCGGCTAATTTGGCCATCGGAGGGCGAAAATTAGTCGGCACCATGGAGACGAGGACGCCAGCAACGGAGCAGGTAAGTAAAAAACTTTTTATAACTTCTGTATGGCTCATAATTAATGCACAATGTATATTACAAAGTGCATTAATATGGCCATACAGAAGTGTATAGACCCACTTGCTGCCGCGGGACAACCCCTTTAAGAACACCCAGATATTGGATCCTTCATACCCTCTTTCTGAGTCTATTGAAATCTGACTTTCTCAAATCAAACCTTGAAGTCTGATTTTTCTCAGGTCTTCCTCCCCTTGTTATCCAGAATTCAATGATAGCATGATTGCTGCCTCCTAAGGTCCTAACTACCCTTATTTCCTCACCCATTTCCTCAGTGGTTGGTAAGAATTAGGTCCAAGATAGCAGATCCCTGTGTTTTCTCTTCTATCTTACCAGTTACCCACTTACATATATGTTTGCCCTGACAAAGCAATCTCCTTTTATATATGCGGAATATGTTGGCGCTATATAAATAAAGATTATTATTATTTTATGCTGCAGTTTCAAATACTTCGGAAAAATCAAGAAATGTGACATCCATGTGACTATCCCCGGTCCAGTCTAGAACTTACCTCCTCGTAGAAGCTCATTAGATTCATTTGACTGATCCCTTCTACAATAGAGGTGTAGCGTGAGCCACAATTTCTGGATATATTTTTTATATATTTTGTTCAGAAGTGTACAAATGTCCTTTTAGGAGTGATAAATATATTGAACAGAATGGGGCCTAGTACTGAGCCCTGTGGCACCCCACTAGCGATGGTGGCCCAATAGGAGCACTAACCATTTATTACCACCCTCTACTTTCTATCTCTGAGCCAGTTCTTTACCCAGATACATACGTTTTTGCCCAGACCTAGCTGCCTCATTTTATATATAAACCTATTATGCGGCACAGTGTCAAATGCTTTAGAGAAATCCAGATATATGAGATCAATAGCCTCTCCCAGGTCCAGCTTAGAACTTACTTTATTGTAGAAGCTGTTCAGATTGGTCTGACATGATTGACCCCTCATCGAACCCATGCTGGTGAGGAGTTATTCCGTTGTTCTCCTTGAGGTATTCTAGGATGGCGTCTCTCAGAAACCCCTTGAATATTTTTTCCAGTTATTGAAGTGAGACTTACTGGCTTGTAGTTACCAGGCTCTCTTTTGGACCCCTTTTTGTAAATTGGAACCACGTTGGCAATGTGCCAATCCAATGGTGCAACTCCGGTCTTGATAGTGTTCATAAATATAAGAAATAGTGGTCTAGCTATCACATCACTTAGTTTCCTTAGAACCCTTGGGTGTATTCCATCTAGACACGGCGATTTATCGATTTTAATCCTCTTTAACCAGGTCTGCACGTCCTCCTGTGTTAGGTATGCAATATGTAGCAGGGGGTTCATTTTATTCCCCTGCATCTCGTGTGACATTTCCTTTTTGTTCGTAAATACACTTGAAAAGAAGCCATTTAATAGATTTGCCTTCTCCCCATTGTCTTCTATGATTTTTCCGGCATTATTCGTTAAAGGCCCAGTGCTCTCAGTGCAAATCCGTTTTCTGTTAATATAGTTGAAGAATAGTTTAGGGTTATTTTGGCTCTCTTTGGCGATCAATCTTTCTGCCTCTTCCTTAACTATTTTAATCTTTTCTTTACATATTTAGTTTTTTTCCTGTATGATTTTATCGCTTCTTCGCTGCCTTCCTGTTTTAATAGTTTAAATGCTTTCTTTTTTTCGTTTATTGCCACCCTTACCGTCTTATCGAGTCACATTGGTTTCTTTCTACTTGTGATTCTTTTTTTTTTAAGGGTATGAACTGCTCACATGAGGTGATTTAGGATCTTTTTAAACTTTTCCCATTTGTCCTCTGTACTGATATTGTTGAGGATGTTGTCCCAATTAATGTTACTGATAGTAGTTCTGAGCTGATCAAATTTTGCTTTACTAAAGTTTAGTTTTTTGTTGTTCCCTGATAAGGTTTCTTATTGAATGACAGCTGAAAATTAATTATATTGTGGTCACTATTTCCCAAGTTTCCCCCTCAACCTGCACCCCCATTATTCGGTCTGGTTTCTTAATACTAAGTCCAGAGTGGCCCTCCCTCTAGTGTTCTCATCTGAGACCCCACTGTGAAGTAAGTGAATGCTCCTTATTACTAGTAATTGTATAAGTAGTCAATCCCCTGGAGTGCTGAGCTTTTTCATTTATTGTTTATCTGCATTTCACTGCAAGTAGGGAGTCAGTTGCAAGAACTAAGGATGTTCCTTTGTCCAAATATTTAGATACTAATTATTGTGGGAAGTGCACTCTATTTTTATGGATTGTCCGACAGGATCCTGTATCTGCAGCATGGAGGGATTTAAAAAGGTGCTATACTTGAATAAAAATGATCTGTGTACACGTAGATAGGAGCTGTTATGATCCCATGCAATTTTGCCAGATTTTCCAATACATTCTGGGTAGCCTGGAGGATTAATACTACAGTCCTTGCATTCATAAATTGAGAAACTGTAGGTAACCTGCCAGAACTAACATGTGTTATATAATTTTATAGTATATCTGGCTCTTTGTGAGAAGATTTATGCCTTGGATGTTTAGATTATTCTGAAGAGCAATAACGAGATGCTCCATATTCTGCCACGCCCGTGGACAGGCGGCCTAAAGGAGAACGGGACCAGCCCTGGTGTGTTCCATTTTTAATTTGGCAGGAATCTGAGAGTGTAAGTGTATGAAGCTAGGGGGTTGAAAAAATACTTGACCACAACTTTCTTTAGGCAATTCCAAAGGAAGAACTCACAGAAAGGAAGTGTTGTTTGTGTCCTCTAGAAAGTAGGTGAATTGTGGACCAGTTAGAAAGAGACCACCTAAAAATTAGGAGATTAGGTCACAAACAAACAAGGAGATACATTGAGGGAAATCACATCTGATAGTAGTTTAACTATGACAGTGCAGTGTAAATACAAGCCGTTCAGTATTAAACGGCCACTATGTTAACTGAATGGAATGGGGCAAGGGAGAGAACTGATATCTGCTCATGCCACCCCGCTGTGGGCCAGCGATACAAGCAGGAGCACGGGAGCGTGTATGTGCGGGGACGAGTGTCAGGCATTGTTTGCCCGACATTTGTCCCATCTAAATGGGGCTTTAAGCGCCATTTAGATGGGGCTTTAAGCCCCATTTAGACTGTATTTAGTCTTGACAGAAATTTTTATGATATAATTAAATTATAAATATTCTGCTGTATTTATTTATGGAAATATGTAACTATTTGATACCAGTCTCTGTTACTAATAATGTATTTCAGAAGGTAAACACCGACGAAGACTCTTTTTTGGTAACTCTTTCCTTCGGACTGTGTATTTTGGGCAGAAGACTACTTGCAGCAGCACATCACATGCCTTTCAGGTGACTTTTACATATAAGTTGTCATTCATTTAAATCGATTAATTAAAGGGGTTGTCTCACGAAAGCAAGTGGGGTTAAGCACTTCTGTATGGCCATATTAATGCACTTTGTAATATACATCGTGCATTAAATATGAGTCATACAGAAGTTATTCACTTACCTTCCCTGCGCTGGCGTCCCCGTCTCCATGGCTCCGTCTAATTTCAGCGTCTAATCGCCCGATTAGACGCGTTTGCGCAGAAGGGTCTTCTGCCTTCGGGTCTGTCCGGCAGCAGCGGCGTTCTGGCTCCGCCCCCTTCTACGCGTCATCACGTAGCTCCGCCCCGTCACGTGTGCCGATTCCAGCCTCCTGATTGGCTGGAATCGGCACACGTGACGGGGCGGGGCTACGCGATGACGCGTAGAAGGGGGCGGAGCCAGAACGCCGCTGCTGCCGGACAGACCCGAAGGCAGAAGACCCTTCTGTGCAAGCGCCTCTAATCGGGCGATTAGATGCTGAAGTTAGACGGAGCCATGGAGACGGGGACGCCAGCGCAGGGAAGGTAAGTGAATAACTTCTGTATGGCTCATATTTAATGCACGATGTATATTACAAAGTGCATTAATATGGCCATACAGAAGTGCTTAACCCCACTTGCTTTCGCGAGACAACCCCTTTAAATAATTTTTAAATGTAATATATTGATACCATATTAGCATTTAATACATATGCTGTTTCCTCATGATTGAAAGCAGTAATAATTTTCGAACAGATATTTACTAGAGATGAGCGAGCGTACTCGGCCACGCCCCTTTTTCGCCCGAGCACCGCGATTTTCGAGTACTTCCGTACTCGGGCGAAAAGATTCGGGGGGCGCCGTGGGTGAGTGGGGGGTTGCAGTGGGGAGTGGGGGGGAGAGGGAGAGAGAGGGCTCCCCCCTGTTCCCCGCTGCTACCCCCCGCTCCGCCACGCCTCCCCCCGCCCCCCGGCGCCCCCCAAATCTTTTCACCTGAGTACAGAAGTACTCGAAAATCGCGGTGCTCGATCGAGTAATTACTCGAAACGAGTAGGTTCGCTATCAAGTTGCGATAAAAATTCTTGAAATTTGAACAGCTTCCTGAGTGAAATATCTAGAATGGTACGTGTTATGAGTTTAAGCATTTAGGCCACTATTTGGTATGCAAACAATGCAAAAGAGAGACTAAAATACTGCAATGTGAAAGTGGCCTTGGATATACAAAACGAATAGAAAAATGATAATGTAGTTGGTGTCATCCATACACCGCTTTGAAATCTCAGCACACGCACAGACATCTGTCCACAAATGGGATGGCTTATCTGTGTATGCGCCGGTAGCCATCCATAGAGCAGTGGGTGGATGACGGCAGCTATATCATCCACATCACAGGCGGCTGGAATGGCGGGCCTTTTTGAAAAAAAATGCAGCAAAAGGAGTCAATCTGACCTGCCACCGGACTGCCCAGCTGCATTTACTTAGAAGATCCCTTTAATGAAAAACAAGGCCAACCATTAAACAAATAGGGAGTGAGAGCTCTGGCTGATAACAGAAATCAGTAGCGTTACAAAATGGCAGCAAGCATATCTATAAATCAAAAAACATATTAAAGGACATTTATAGTAGGTTTGCACTGGAAAAATGTAAAAAGAAAACCCATGAAGGTCACACAGCAATAGAAAATAGAAACCACTTATCCAATCAGGGCATAGCTATAAAGGATGCAGGAGTAGCAGTTGCTACCAGGCCCTGGAGCATTAGGGGGCCAAAAAGCAAATCTATCACATAAGACACTAGTATTATAAATAGCACATTGGTAGGTAGGGGGCTGTGTTACAGATTTTGCTTCGGAGCCGAAGAGCTTCTAGTTACGCCTCTGTATCCAATCAATAGTGAGACAAAACAGAACACAATCCTGATGCAGCTTTGAGGTTTTTATGAGTATATAGTCTTAGATTTCATAAAAATTCTGCCTCTTCTATCAGTTTGCAGGACAGAGAAATCCATTCCCCCCCAAATCTGTGGTACAGCTGTAAGATATATCAGGGGAAGTAAGAAGAGTATGTTTCAGTAGAAGATACAGAGGGTAGACAAAAATATGGAAACGCCATAGGAATTGCATGCCTTAAGTTACCTGGGATTATAAATCATATTTCACAATACTACCAGTAAATTTTAACTATATCAAAAGGGCAGCTCAGTGCTAATGATTAAAATCCCATGTGGGTCCTTCCTAATGGTCCGGGATCCATACATGTGTACTACAGCAGAGTTAATAGGCAGAGCTGTAGTTGTTGCGTGATGCAATGATCTTTATTACAGCGCCAACACGTTGTAAGCGTCTTTTGTCTTTGGGACAGCATTCTACGCAGTAATGAGAGAATCATGGCAGAGCTGATGGAATTCTAAAGCGATCAAATTGTTGGGGCCCGTATGGTGATACCTCTGTAACAAAGGTAGCAGACATTTCTGCTGCATCATGAGGCACAGTATCCAAGATTATGACCACATACAGTAAGACTGGAAGAACCGCATCCGACAAACACCAGCATGGACGAAAAGGTGTGTTGAGTGACAGAGATAGACAATCCTTGCATAGGGTTGTGATGAAAAAGAAGCCGACTACAGCTTTGGTGTTTCCTTATTTTTGTCTACCCTATGTATACTAGTTTAAACAATGTTACATTCGCTGAAGGCAATAAGTAAGAGTCTGGCTTAAATGATCATTTCCTGCATTATTATTGTAGTTTGGATGCATTTCTTCATGGACTACATTCCCTGTTTAAAGGGCATTATCAAATCTCCAAAGAAGAAGAATGGGTGTTTGCAGACATGGACTTATTACACACTGTTGTTTCTCCAGCAATTCGAATGGCCTTGAAGCTGCATCAGGTATAAATGTAATGTATAGAGTACTACTACTTGTTTTATAATGCTTTGGGACATGACTGCCTTAAACGTACTGGGGATATACATTTAGGGCTTAAACGGATGGACGTGTTTTAGTCTCATTATGCGGCCTTGAGTTCCACTGAGTTCAATAATTTTCTTTCCACTCTCGGGATTCTCGTGCGTTAATATTACGTGCAAGAAAGATAAGGCAGAACCTATCTTCCTACTTTTTTTTTCAAACCAGTGCGCTATAGCATAGAGTTTCAATGGTCAAAAAAAAGGCCTTGATGCATGTGCAACTACGCTCTGTAGCGGCATGCATAGTTGCACATATGCCTACCTGTAGAAGCCCTTAGAAAACTGTTTAAAAGTACTTTTACATGGGGATGATATGTTGCATATTTTCCACTGCAGATTTGAAAGTGGAAAATACGAAGCATATTACAATAGCAGTAGAGTTGAGCGAACGTACTCTGCCGAGCTTGATGCTCGTTCGAGTATTAGCATACTTGATGGTGCTTGCCACTCGAGCGAGCATCACACTGCGTTCGACCCCGCCCCAGTTTTGAGAGAGAGAGAGAGAGAAAAAAGAGCTCAGCAACCTGCGGGTCACATACAAAAATGCTTGAGTCTCCCATTAAAGTCAATAGGGTTCGTTGCTCGAATAGAGCTCTCAAATGTTACGAAAAGCTCGACTCGAATAATGAGGACGCGAGCATCTCTAAATAGCAGCACAGTGGATGGAATTTGCAGATAACTCATTCACATGCTGTGTAAAAAATCTGCAGTGTAAATTGATATACAGTAAGGATTTTAAATTAGCAGCATTCAAACTTTTACTGCAGATAGGCCATAGATTTGTTGCAGATTTTCTGTGTTGACTTCAATAGAAAAGTCAAAATCTGCAACTTATCCAAATTGTTGAAACAAAAAGTACACAAGCAGCCTTATTGGGTTAACTAGCATAGCAATGCTATACACATGTAGCAAAAAGTATAAAACAAAAACACAAAAAAACACTAGTGGTCAATGTATTGTCTGCAATCTCTTGGAGTTTTGCTGTGGGTTAGGGATAAAACAGATGGGCGCATAAACAAATACTCTTGCTGCTATGGAGCGTATTAGCGCATGAACCAGTGAAAATTCTTTTTTACTTCACAGTTCAAATTTTGGACTATTGCGCACAGGTAAAAAGAGAGCAGGAAGGCAAACTATGTGCAAGAAAGATACGTCAAATACTATCTTTTCTTGTGCATAGCAACCCTTACTCACAGATCCATAGCAGAATCTGCAGGTAGTTACACTTAAAATAACAAAAGCTATGAAATTTAAAAGAAAAGAAAGTGTGCAGTAAGTTTCTGGCTTGTCTAGTGAGAGGCGTAGAGATGTGGGTCAAGAAGGGTATTGTTTCTCCTAGAGCACCTACAAGGTGTGAGAGGAGACTTATAAGTTCATCTATGCTCCTATGGGAAATATGCAAATGGTAAGATGGAACAATATCTCTGAAGTTCCACATATTGGAAGGTAGCATTCCTGCAAGCCAATGTGAGACTTTTTAAACAAGCCTTATAACAATGACTGGGAATTGTAAGCCTAAGAATAGCATATACAGACAGCTATTTCTGGGTTTTCGCCCCTCATCAGTGTGCAGTAGGTATCTGGGAATTATAAAAGGCAGAGCAGTGCAGTGACGTTGTTTCTCACTTTTGCATCATTTTGGGGGGTTTATAGAGTTTTTTTAAAATTGCAACATGCTCTGGATGGAATTTTTCTGGCTTTTTTCATAAGCTTTTGTGGAGAAAAAAAAGCCAAATATAAAGCCTATGTGTGATCAAGAAATGCTACAAAAAAGAAATCAATAAAAAAAGCAACCATCATAAAAAATGATTTCAAACACTTTCAAGATGCCAGCATGTCCAAATGGATACTTTATTACATTCCAAACAGGTACAAAAAATGCAATGTTTTGGTTACTATGAAGCTTTTTCATGATTATAGTTCATAGCAACCAAAACAATGCATTTTTTTGTACATGTTTGGGATGTAATAAAGTATCCATTTGGACATGCTGGCATCATGGAAGTGTTTGGAAGTGCAGTGATGCTAGGGAAGATCGGACAGGGTTTGATGCTTTGGTGCTTTCTTGTGGCGAACAGTGGAAAAATAAAATAGGAGGACATCTGGTGCTGTCTATAAAAAAGGCCCAACAGCACATCATGCATTCTGGAATCAGAATTGATAGTTTGCCTATTTCTGTAAATGTCCAACATAGAACCAAATTGAGAAAAATAATATTTCTTCGTGTGCGCAACAGAGCCAGTTTGCTTGCCCAGAAGAATATGAAGATCATCCTGCACTTTATGAAGCAATCAAGACATTTGGAGAAAAGATTGTAATTTGTGATGAGAAGGATCCTGCGTGGAGGTCTGCTATCCTGTCTAACAAGAAAGAATTGCTCAGTTTGAGACATGTTGTAGAAGATGGAAATGATGAATACAGCGTCATCATGCTGCACAAAAGCTACCTCAATTTCAAAGTCATCAAGGTACAAATTACGTGTTTTCCATAACATCTTAGAGGTGATAAGGGGATGGCTGCTTTATAATTATTAGGTTAACTAGAAACTATATAATAAGGCATATAAAAAAGTCACAGGCCGACCTCACACAGATGTGTATAACGCTCCCATTCTTTTCAATGGGGCTGCTCACACAAGTGTCAATATGCAGTGTCTTCAACACTGCATTTCGACAGCAATGCATGTTCTTTCTTTGGCCGCTTTCAGCCGAGCATCACCCATTGAAGTCAACTTTAGTACCACGTTTTCGACAGTGCTAAACGGCAGCACTAGCAGCAGTACAGAAAAAAAGTTAATACTCACCTAACCGGAGCCCTCCGGGTCCCTGCCGCAGTACTCTGTTGCGCCGTGCAGACAGCCATCGACTGTCAGCAGTGATAGAACTTGTTTCGCTAGTGACGGGATTTGAAAACCCCTACAGTAAAAGAGTCCTCTGATTGGTTGGTCTGTCTGTCTGTCTGTCTCTCTCTCTCTCTCTCCAGCCATCCATCCATCCTTCTTTGCATCCATCCATCCCTCTCTCTTTGCATCTATCCATCCATCCCTCTCTCTTTGCATCCATCCATCCCTCTCTATTTGCCTGCATTCATTTATCCCCCTTTGCATACATACATACATCCCTCTTTGCATACATCCATCTCTCTTTGCATCCATTCATCCATACTTCTTTCCATCCATCCATCCATATCCCTCTTTGTATCCATCCATCCATCTATCCATCCATCCCTCTTTGCATCCATCCATCTGTCTTTGCATATACCCATCCATCCCTCTTTCAACCTATCCATCTGTCTTTGCCTATACCCATCCATCCCTCTTTCAATCCATCCATCTGTCCATCCATCCATCCATCCATCCAAAAAAGACTTAATACCTAACCAGAGCCCTCCTGGACCCTGCCGCGGTGCTCCGTCGCTCCGTGCAGCAGACAGCCATTGACTGTCAGCAATGATAGAACATGTTTTGCTAGTGACGGAATTTGAAAACCCTGCCTACAGAAAAGAGTCCTTAAATTGGTCTCTCTCTCTCTCTCTGCATCCACCCATCCATCCCTCTTTGCATCCAGCCATCCCTCTTTACATCCAGCCATGCATCCATTCCTCATTGCATCCATCCATCCATCTCTCTTTCAATCCATTCATCAATTAATCCATTCCTGTTACAATCCATTAATCCGTCTTTGCATCCATCCATCCGTCTTTGTATCCATCTATCCCTCTTTGCATGCATCCATCCATCCCTCTTTGCATCCATCTATCCATCCCTCTTTGCATCCATCTATCCATCCCTCTTTGCATCCATCCCTCTTTCAATCCATCCATCCCTATTTCAATCCCCCTGCTCAGGTTGCTATGCCACCAAGTCTGAAAAATCCTTTTTTTTGTCTTCCTTTCTTTCCGTCCTTCCATCCTTTTTTCCATCCATCCTTTTTTCTGTCCATCTTTTTATCCTTTTTACTGTTTTTTCATCCTTTTTCGTGTCCTTCCGTCCTTTTTCCAACCTTTTTTACATCCTTCTTTCCGTTTTTTTTCGTCCTTCCATCCGCCCTTCCGTCTTTTTTTCCATCCTTCAATCCTTTTTGCAAGATCAAAGCTAGCACTGAAATGAGCTCTCTAAAGTGGTCCCTGTGTAGTCATGTGAGTTATCCGCATTATCAGCTTCCTTGGTTGCATTTTCACGCGTTTTTAGGCCGCGATGCGGCAAGTGTGAAAGTGTATCACCCATGTGAAATCAGATGAATCTATATCAGACAAACTGAAACTGACGCGTTAAAGGGCCACTCCTGTGATGATATCACTCACTATGTAGCTATCCCCCCAGTATATATAAGTGGGCTAGTATTACCTTGCTTAGTTATTCCTTTCTATCTGTAACTCCCAGCTTTTTACGATGGTCATGTGATCTCAGTTCTGAGCAGCTCACATTTACCTACCTTTATATGCTCATTTATATGCTTAGTTTCTAGTCAGCTTCTAAGTCTGTGTGATGCTGTTAAATGGACCCCACCACAGAAACTGCCTAAAGGGATCTACTGCGGAACCTCCAACCGGAAGTTTCAGTGTATATATGAGACTGGCCTTAGTCCGCTTACCTGCGGATACCGCTCTTACATGTTTACATTAATTACCCATTATACCTGTCTTGAATATATAGTGATTTGTAAGGAACTGCTGGGAAAGTTTGTCAGAAAACGTCATAAGATATTAACAAATAGGAAGTTATCTGGTACATTAATCCATCGCCCTTCTGTTGTGCTTTCACATAATCTAATGAGTTGTTTATATTAAGTTATTGTTGGGGTTGTTCCAAAATTGCAAGTTTGGCTCATGTCCACAGGATAGGAGATAATTTGCTGATCAGTGGATTCTCTTCTCCCTCCACAGTGATATCACTCTGAATGGAGCGCTGGTTGAGCATGCACTGTGAGCGTTTCATTCATGTCATTGGGGCTGACATATTTATCTGAGCAGGTGCCAATCAGGTATCTCTGCTGTCCCATTGACAGTAAATGCAGCACCAATGCACTTGAGCGACCAGCACTCCATTCAGTCTCCTCCTCACTGTGGAGGGTAACCCCACAGTAAGGAGGAGGGTCACAGTGTTGTGGATTTCCTTTTTGCGTCCACGGCCTACTCAATTAGGAATGTTTATACCCTTCCAGATTAATTATGAATTGATTATGTGCATAAGAAGATTTCACACTGACACAGGTTCAGCATGTATAAGCTTCCTCAATTCTGCTTTATTGTTGGGCGCGCAGCCTCTTTTAAAGAGTTTAACATATCTGCCCATCTGGGCAGGTCAAAGATTACATAGATACAACGTATTGTTTAATTATTGGATAAGCATCTTGAAATTCTTCCATCCTCCGGTCATCTGTTATTGGCCATCATGTGGTAGCAGGACGAGATGAGTGGGTTGTCTTGGACCCACGTGTGGTTCCTCCGATATGATTGGACATTACAGCTTGAACTATTAATTGCATAAATTCCCCATGTTATTTGCATAAGTTTCCAGTAAAACTGCTTGGGTTATTATTGCGGTAGCTAGAAGCGGTAATGGTTCAGACTGCGGTTATTTATGTCTGATGTACCCCTGCTAAAGTTACTAACTGCTAGATTTGTTTACAGAGTTTGGGGAATGGAAAGTTTCAACATTTTTACATATAAGGAAGTGAATACATTGGATACATAAAAGAATATATATCTATATTTGTAGGAAAACAAACAACAATGGAAAAGTACTGTCATTTGGTATACAGAATGCTTAACATATAAAAACAGGTCCACTGTCCACTACAGAGGTCCACTGTCCAGAGAATATAGATATAGTGAATTTCCACTACAACAGTACATTCATTCTCAAAATTGGCAAGGGTTTCAGAGGTGATACCCCCACCAATCATTAAATTATTTTCTATCCTATGTTTAGGGGATAACTTGCAATTTTGATGCAATCTCTTTAACTTGTGCGGATTCCTATATAAGACCACTTGGAATTGTTATACTTAAAAAGACCAAGGGGTGGTAACAAAGACTCTTTTATCCACAATGTACAATTAACAGAGTGTTGGATAGAAGAAATTGAACCTAGAAGGAAAAAATAAATCCCTATTCTTATACTTTCCTTGCTTAGTGAACTACAACAGAGATATACAATCCGCACACAAGTCCCGGTTTATAGCAGAGTTATAGTCATAGGCAAGATGGTGAGGGGAATTTTCATAGTGCAAAACTGGGGATTTAGATGGAACAGGATTCCTTCAGATAATTCTGACGACAGTGGGCAAGCTATGGGGATCTCCTCTGACCTCTTGTATGCCTCCATCAGTACTTCTTCAACTCCAGTATTATAAGTTATGTTCACATCTGTGGTGGTTCCATTTACCTGCTCTGTTATGGGAACAGTAAAAAGGAATCCCCTGGCTTAACACATTTGTCTTATGAGGGAACCAAAAAGACCCCATTGACTTTCATGGCATCAGTTTGCTTTTTGTTCAGCTGTCCGGAATTTTACCGAACAAAAAAGTCCTTCATGAAAGACTTTTTCTTCTCACATTTTGTGCCGGATCTGCAACAGAACCTCCAAATGTAGATTCCAGCGTAGATCTTAGCATAGCCTATGTTGTTAATAGAAAAGGAGGTGGAGTGCCTCCTATTAAGCCGTTTAGGACCAGGCACTGTAAATTTACGGCGTCTGGTCCTGGGCTTAAAGCCCAGCTGTATGTAAATTTATGGCAGGGATTTAAGCCTCCTGCTCTGCAATCAATCAGAGGCAGATCGGGTTGTCAGCTGTTAGTAACAGCTGATAACCCGGAGGACACAGCGCTCAATGAGTGAAAAGTGAAAGCAGAAGTTTAACTTCTACTACGGGAGCCCGGGTTTCACGTGACCACCGGGATTTCCTGCTACAGAAGAGCTACAGGGTCCCAGAAGACCCATATCACCTCTGCCAGTGACTAATGTCACTACAGGGGATGTTTTTCCCTGTAACTGAGGCTCCTATGGATGCAAAAAAAAATGGCAAATAAAAAAAAAACAAAAAACATGAATGTCCCCCAGGAGGTCTTATATGACGTCATGGGGGGCATAGATAGTCAAAAACATAATTATATACATCAGAAAATAAAAATTACAGAATACAAGAACAATATAGACATAAGAAACAAAATAACCCAAAGCCGGCGCCAACCAAAACCGTCGCTGTATGCGCCCTGTAAACCAAAACCATACATGTTATATAGCAAAACATCCAAAACAAAATGAGGAACCCGTTCCCATACTTTATTTTAGTGTAAATATACTAATTAAAAAAGCAATAACTATAAATTTTTTAAAAAAAACTTTTTTTTAGCTTTTTACCCCCAATAAACAAAAAAACAGGAAAAAAAGCCAGTGAAAAAAATATTAAAAACAGCCCTCTATATCACGGGGAAAAAAACACAGCAAAAATAATTTTGGTAGCTAAAGGAAAAAAAATAGGGCAGTAAAACTACCAAAGTGTCTGGTTCTTAAGGTACAAACCAGCTTGGTCCTTAAGCGGTTAAGGATGTGTTCCAGATAATGAGAGTGTTTTCTTCACAAATGGTTAAGGTGCTGCCGGTCCAAATACTGTCACCATGTGTAATGGGGCATAGAAATGCTTGACCATGAAAAGGAGAAAAATTATGGACTGCAGGCACTACCCTCATAATGTAAGCAGCATTAAGGTGAAAGGTTTAACCCAAATCCTCTTTATTGGTTAATTAGTAACCCTGCACAATGTGTTTCAGGGACGCAGCCGTTTCTTCAGAAAAAGTTTATCAGTGTTCCACCATCCTTGGTTTTCCTGATTAATGCAATGGTCTGTCAACCTCACTGATCTCATGCCGTGGCTAGTAATTGGCAGCATGTCAAACTGACACGTCATCATTGGAGTGATGTCATTGTAAGCAATGGAGCATTGAGAAGCTATACTTTAGGAGTTCACCCCTTTATCTTATTTTATATTATATTCAACAGATTTTAAAGCATTGTATGGGTAGTAGAACCCAATGAAGGCACATACACATACAGTGGTTACATTTGTTCAGAAAATTCATGGGGGGCTTCTCGCCACCTTATGCTTCAGGTAGCAGATAAGCTAGTATCAAGGATGAAATCGGTGGTGTGGGCGTCAAACAGAGCAGCAAAATTTCAGATTAGGGGTCACTAGACTATATGTTTGCTCCAGGTAAAAAGACTCCCACACTAACGCTTCTGCATTGTGACGTTCTTCTCAGTGCTCCAGTCCTACAACGATGGTGCATATTTCGTACTGCTGACCACAACCTCCAAATTTGATCCACGGTTGTGTCATCCCATTTAGTTTCTGCCGCATTACGATGTAAAGGCCAACCAGCTGTACATGGTAAAACCGTTAGTAAACACCCTTCATTTGCTGAAATTACTTTTGATGGCATCTCAGAGGCATCTTCACTCCTTCATCTTTATCCAGCCACAAAGCAGTTTTCATGGGCATGACATCACCAAAGAGTTTCACAAAATGATTTTCTTCTTTAATCATGCTCTCAGATCACGTAATTGGCCTAATACGGCAACTATTTGCATATCTTGTTTGTCTGAACATATCCTGAAAATTGCATAATGCTGTCACAAAATCTTCATAGGTTGCATTTTCTCTATGAGGCAATGTATAATGCAATGTTTCAAACATCCACAGTTCTACACCATCCTGTAGAAACATCACCCATTATTTCACTTACGTTCATTTATAAAATGACTTGCTGTATAATGCAATATATAGAGATCCTTCAAGTTACAGTATTAGGTTGTTCTGAGGTGACCAATTCAGTGATGCCATGGAAAATGAATAATTGGTTTTCAAGAACCCTAAGATAACCCAAGAAAAGCAAGCCCTTACCTATGAGCTTACTTATGGTAATTAGTGTTGCTTGTCGTAATTGGAACGATTTTTGCAAAATCAGATCGGTTCAGCATGATTTTCAATTATTTTTGGAAAATGGGGCGTATCCCGACCTAAACCGATTATTTCAATAATTGCCCATGACTAATGGTGAGGAAAGAAGCATCTTCAGGATATTGTGCAGTACACATAGTGTACCAAAAATACAGTGAAGCCACCCTCATTTGGTGTCCAAAGGAGCAGCTCATCTTGGCACAGGAAAGTGCAATACAGGACATATAGTACTGCACCGTACTGTAAAGAGAGATGTTACTGGTTAGTCAGTCTGCATGCACACTAGTAATACAGGAGTTTTACTAGTGAAATGTCAATGCTAAATAGGTCGATCTTCTAACTAATCACATGTACCACAGATCTGGATTGTCTATTTCAGGGGTGTCCAATCTGTGGCCCATGGCTCGCATGCAACCCTTGGACCACAGGGGAATTTCTGGCCCACATGGGAAAATTCCTGATGGCTGACCACTCTGTTGGCCAGCTGCTAAACTTCATAATACACTGGGCTGGTTGCTGTCAGTGACAACTACATGCAGCCAGCCCTGTGTATAAGAAACATTGGCTCAGCTATCCAGCTACTACTGTGTGTGACTGTGAAGTAATGGAGTACGGAGGTACTAACACGCAAGGAGGAGGAGCCAGAGGGTGGCCACGTACATTTCAGCTGCTGCTGTTACTGCTCCAAGTTGTAAGTGCATCACTATGCAGAAGAGAGACATGCTGGCTGAGTCTAAACCAGTGAGCTCTCTCATTAGTCCAGTGCTTAGTAGTCCCACCTCCAGGCTGTGCTGATCATGTGACACACTGCACACTTAGAAGCATTGGGACATACTCAGTGGAGCAGTAGCAAGCTGCCCAGCACTGTTGTTAGCTTCGCCTCTTCCTACCCCTCTCTAATTCTCTTTCGGGTTGCAGGTAGGCCAGCGTCCAGTGCCTGGCAGTAGTACTGTGAGTGAGTCTGTGTGAGTTAATGAGTGTGTGGCCCAATGCAGACAGTATAGTAGATGAGCTAGCTCAGCTACCCCATCTGGATTAATTTAGTAGTCCTCAGTTCAGTGCTGTAAGCCTCTGTGTCTCAGGTGGATATAATAATAATAATAATCTTTATTTGTATAGCGCCAACATATTCCGCAGTGCTTACAAAGACGGGGGAATACAGAAAGACAAAAGTACAAAAATTACAGAACCACAGTTACATGTAGTAATCAGTTGATGGAAACAATAGGGGTAAGGGTCCTGCTCCAACGAGCTTGCATACTACAAATAATGGGGCAATACAGAAGGTAAAGGGGCTGGAGATGTGCACGGTCTGGCGAGATGGAGAGCGAGGGATGCTATACACATAGACAATGGTCAGACATTTAGTCGTGTGACGGCAGAATCGGTATAACTGCAGGGGCAGTTGAGGATGGCTAGCAGGGATTGCAGTCAATAGGTCAGGGAGCATGTTATCAGGTTGCGTACAGAGGGGTTTGTTTAGGGAATGCGGTATACCTCCCTGAAGAGGTGCATTTTTAGAGCACACCTGAAGTTTTGTGAGTCCTGGATTGCAAGGATTGCCTTTGGTAGTGCGTTCTAGAGGACTGGTGCTGCTCTGGAGAAGTCTTGGAGGCAGGAATAAGAAGTTCGAATTAGAGGGGTGTGCAGTCTAGTTTTGTTAGCAGAGCGGAGAGCCTAGGCTGGGTGATGGATTAAGATGAGGGAGGCAATGTAGGGTGGCGCTGCACTGTGGAGGGCTTTATGGATGAAGGTAGTGAGTTTAAATTGAATTCTGTATTTGACGGGCAGCCAGTGCAGTGACTGGCACAGGGCAGAGGCGTCTGAGTAGCGGCTGGACAGAAAGATGAGCCTGGCTGCCACATTCAGGATGGATTGGAGAGAGTAGAGTCTGGAGCAGGGGAGGCCGATCAGCAACGAGTTGCAATAATGGAGGTGGGACTGGGTGAGGGCAACAATAAGTGGAGAGGTTGAGGAGGATCAGTAGGGAGTAATAGCCCCTTGATTTGGCTGTCAGGAGTTTGTTTGATACCCTTGTAAGGGCAGTTTCTGTTGAGTGTAGGGGTCGGAAGCCAGACTGTAGGGGTTTGAGGAGAGAGTTCTGTGATAGATAGCTTACGAGGCGGGAGTAAACCAGGCGTTCTAATAGTTTGGGGATGAAGGAGAGATTAGAGATGGGTCGGTAGTTAGCAGCATCAGTCGCATCAAGAGTTGGCTTCTTTAGCAGTGGGAATATGATGGCGTGTTTGAAAAAAGAGGGAAAGATGCCAGAGGTCAGAGAGAGGTTGAATCTAGTGGTGAGATGGGAGATGACCACTGAGGAGAGGGATCGTAGGAGGTGTGAGGGGAGAGGGTCGCTAGCGCAGGTAGTGGGGTGAGCAGAGGAAAACAATTTGGAGACTTCTTCCTCTGTCATTGGTCTGAGTACAGATAGTGAGCAGGAGCTAGATGCAGTGCTGACAAGACTAGGGTCAGGGCTAGTCTGGGATTAGGAAGATATTTCCTAACGGATGTCATCAATTTTCTTTTTGAAGTAGACAGCCAACTCTACAGCACTGAGATCCGTCACAGGGGACTTCGGTTTAGGGCTGAGAAGGGAGTGAAAAGTATCAAAGAGCCGTTTAGGGTTGTGCAATAGTGAGGAGACGAGAGAGGTGAAGTAGACTTGTTTGGCATGGTGGACGGCGAGGTTGTAGGTTCTGAGCATAAATTTGTAGT
The DNA here is from genome assembly GCF_035609145.1 of Eleutherodactylus coqui. Classification (NCBI taxonomy): domain Eukaryota; kingdom Metazoa; phylum Chordata; class Amphibia; order Anura; family Eleutherodactylidae; genus Eleutherodactylus; species Eleutherodactylus coqui. The sequence goes on along the minus strand of NC_089839.1, from coordinate 117,703,978 downwards.
AGAGAAAGTCTGCAGTCGTTTGATATAAATTGATTAGTTAACCCCTAAGTGTATGTTCACAGGGTGGAATTCTCACATGTGTTAATATTGTCTCTACAAACTGCAGCAAAATCCATGGCTTTCTGCCGCGTTCTTTGCCATGAGTCCCCATGGGGATCTAGCCCTCTCAGTGAGCAAAATCCACATGCGGAATACCAACGCATTTCATTAGTGACTCAAGACAATCCTCTTTCTTTCAATGTAGCCCAAAGACGCCAAAAGGTTGAACACCCCTGGTCTATGGCATTGTATGTTAAATGTGATTTCAAGTTACAATGGCCCAGAAAAGAACATTTATTGTGGAAATATTGTATTCTAAGGCAATCGTAACTCAAGGGACCACTGTATTGTAGACTGAATGGATTACTAGTATAGCCAACCTTAGCTGCCATAAATAATTATATTATATTGTTGCAGGTAAATAAGGAATGTGTAAGAGGACTTTGGGCAGGACAACAACAAGAACTGATCTTTCTCCGAAATCGGGATCATGAAAGAGGCAGCATTCAAAACAACAAACATGTTTTAAGAAATTTAATCAACTCCTCTTGTGACCAACCTCTGGGTTATCCCATATATGTATCACGCCTTACTACATCTTACCAAGGCACACACAATCAACTCAACCAATTATTGGGTGGACCAGTTAATTTTGAAATTCTTACTTCATGGTTTCAAACAAAATGGCTTATGTAAGTACTGCAAACCCCAATTATATGCAAAGTAAACATTTCTAACAGGATAAGATGTGAAAGAACGACATCTAGTTCCAGCTATTAGGGCTTATTCACGCGGGCATATGTGGCTTTCGGTCTGTGAATACGTAGCGTATTCACAGACCGAAACTTGCCTATTTAGGGCGTATTTTGGCCCTTCTTAAGATTTTTTTGCATGCATAAGTGCTGTGTATTTATGCACACAAGAAAAGACAGAAGGAACCGTTTATTTTATGCACAAATACGCACTAAATATGCATGTTTTATGCATATCTGCGCAGTCCCATTCACTTTTTGTGTGTATGTTTTGTTTTATTTAAATAAATACATTAGCAGAGAAAGTAAATTCAGTAGTGATTTTAGATGTTACTTGTGTAATTCAGGATAAAAAAAGACTACGACAGAAGTCATAATGATGGAAGCATTAATGAAGAACCTGAATGTGAGGGTGGATTGTCGTCAGTTTCCATCAATTCAGAAAGCAATACCAGTGAGAGCTTTAGAAACTCATCAAATGCTTGTCATAAAGGCTCAGGGACTAAATCGAAGGAGAATAAAGTTCACCAAACAAAAGGTACAACTTTGTCTTTTAAATGTAAGTGTAACAAAAAGCACATGTCCTTAAAGGGGATCATCCAGCTTTTTAAAATTCTAAAAAAAATGGAAAGGGATGGAGCAAACCCAATAATGTCAGAGGCTTGAATCCCAGATATGTAAACAGCAATCAAAAAGCCTTGGGAAGGGTTGCGAAAAATAGGCAATGGAGGTGCTGCCAACCAGGTTTGCAAACCAACAGTGTGTGGACTAGATATACAAAAACAAAAACTGGTATCTTGGTGCCGCTCTCCAATAAAAGTCATAAGACAATAGTATGAAATATCCAACTTCTCTTTTATCAAACAAAGTAAAATCAGCAGAAGGTACGCGTTTCAGGGTAACCCCTACACCAGTCAAGCTGGGTAGTACATCAATCTTGAGACTTCAGGTATATGGACCTAAAAGTGCTGGTGGGACCAAGAGCGGAGAGAACTGGGACTGTGACATGGTCATCAGGTCCAACCCCCTGCTCAAGGCAGGATCACTAAATCATCCCAGACAGATGTCTGTCCAGCCTCTGAAGACTTCCATTGAGGGAGAACTCACCAACTACCATGGCAACCTGTTCCACTCATTCATAGAATCATTGAATGATAGAGCTGGAAGGGACCTCCAGGGTCACCTGGTCCAACCCCCTGCTCAGTGCAGGATTCACTAAATCATCCCAGACAGATGTCTGTCCAGCCTATGTTTGAACACATCCATTGAAGAAGAACTCACCACCTCCTGTGGTAACCTCTTTCACTTATTGATCACCCTCACTGTCACAAGTTTTTTCTAATGTCTAATCTGTGTCTCCTCCCTTTCAGTTTCATCCCATTGCTTCTGGTCTCTTCTTGTGCAAATGAGAATAGGGTTGCACCCTCTGCACTGTGACAGCCCCTTCAGATATTTATAGACAGCTATTAAGTAATAGCCCCCAAAGTAATGTTAGTCTCCCTTATTGGCCTCAATATTAATAGTGGCCCCTAACTAGTTAAGCACTGGCCAGGCAGCAACCAGACTGGTCAGCACTTTCACTTAACTTCTGGACATTGCTGTGCACACAAAGGACCTTGCACTCCTATCCCCAGGTTCTGCGTTCCTCAACTGTATGCAGTGCAGATGCCGATAGAGGGGGGAAAGGGGTGAGAGTCTAGGGCCTTCTGTGAGTGCAGCTGTGGCATCTGGAATGGAACTTAGGTTAAGTGAAAGTGCTGGCTGGTCTGGTTGTTACCCGGCCAGAGGTGCACAGAGGTAGCAATTATTTTTTACCAGCCATTCATACCGCGGGTAAATAATAAATAAATGCACTAGCTTTCAGGTCAAATTACTGGTCTGGCCGGTGGTTTACATGCCAGGTGGTAACCTACTTGTATTACATATTTGATATAATATGAATGAAATATCGGATACTTTTTCTTCTTTATTTTTTAGGAAAAAGAAAATGTAGGAGTCAATCAGCCTATACCCATTCCTCCTTAAACCAAATACATGTTATTTCAAGCCTCTCTGGACCAAACATGGAAAAGTGTCAACCTACCTGTACAAATGATTATAACGATGTCAAAAGATTATCTTCTAGCCATCAGTGCTTAACAAATTCCTCTCGCTCCCATTATCGTCCCACTGATGCTTTTCCTGCATCCGCAGAGAGGGATGTTCGTGAACAAGCAAGAGAGCTTCATCAGTCCAGCCAAACATCATCGACCAACTCTACTTTGAGTCTTTTGTTTGGAAAGAAAGGATTTTCAAGTGCATTAGTTTTGTCTGGCCTTTCAGCTGCTGATGGAGATAATACAGCAGACACGCTGTCCTCAAGTAGTGTTAACATCGTGGTGTGCTCACGTTCTAAAGTGGCAAATCAATCTACAGAGGTAAGTTAAAGGTTCAAAAGATAACTTAAAATCTATAATCTCTTAACTTTTCAAATCTATTTTATTATTCACTCATTTGTACATTTCTTTCATCAGGTCTATATAACATGTACACTTTTAGCATACTTGCCGACTTCTAAGAGGGGAAATCAAGGAGAATCCAAAGGAAGGGGTGGAAAATATTTTTAAGCTTTTTGTTCTAGCCATTTGTATAGGACACACCCATCATACAATATTTGTATCACAAATAGTACATATAATCCCTTTCAGAGCTACCCCCAAAAAATATAGGCTACACATCAGATCATAATTACGAACTCCAAAGCAAGTTCTCTAAAAATACAGATACCAGATTCCCTGAAAAATGACAGGTCCCTGACTAGAATGCACCCCAAAAATGGACTCAAGAGCCTTAAAAGACAGCCTAAAAAGATTCCCTAAATATGTACTAGAGCACTTTGAAAATGCAGACCCTAGACTGCACTGCCTAAAAATACAGACCTCTATACAATAGACACCATAGAACCCCCTTTATAGACACCAGACCCCAAAACACCCCTTTACTCGCCTCAGACCAGATATTCAGATACTCACTTCTACCCTTTCCTGCACTTCCCTCCACAGCTGTATTTCTAGGTGGTGATACCATAAGAGTTCACACTTCATTTTACTGTGTGCTCAGCCTTTCTGTCCTGGGGATCCATTTAAATCACCGAAAACAACATTCAGACAGAACCCTGGATGGATACATAGATTTTAATTGTCAAACAGAATCCAAAAGTGTCTCCGTGGTTTCCATTCTTTTCATTAATTTTGGAAGATAGAATGGCATAGTTGACAATAAGGAGAAAGCACTGTCCCCACTCTCCACCTTACAGCTGATAAGTAAGTGGTGAAGAGGAAAGGGGTGCGTCCTCTGAGTATTCTCCACGTACAACCCCGATTTCAAAAAAGTTGGAATGCTGTGTAAAATGTAAATATAAAAAGTGTGATGTGATTTTTAAATTTCATCTAATGGTTAAGAGAAGTTGGGGGGCCCCAAGATAAACTTTTGCTCCCAGACCCATGAACCTTTAGCTATGCCCCTGCATCTAACCCTGTTTTATTCACAATACTACACAGAACATATATCAAAAGGGGAAAGGCAGGTATTTTTCAATTTAATTTCAAAATATTAACTCATTTATAAATTGATGGCAGCAACATATCTCACTTAAAGTTGGGACAGGGACGTGACTATCATTGTGTAGCATCCACTCTTCTTTTTACAACAGTCTGTAAATGTCTGGGAAGTGAGGAGCCAATTGCTGGAGATTTTTCGAGAGGAATGTTGTCCCATTTTTGTCTGATGTAGGATTCTAACTGCTCAACAATCCTGGGTTGTTTTTGCCAGGTTTTTCATTTTATAATGCACTGAAGTTTTTCTGTTTGTGAAAGGTCTGGACTGCAGACAGGTCAGTTCAGCTCCCGGACTCTTCTTCTGTGAAGCTATGCTGTTGTGATGGATGCAGTATGTGGTTTAGCTGAAATATGTGTCCGGCTGAAATATGTAAGGCCTTCCCTAAAAGGTGTTGTCTGGATGGGGGCATATGTTGTCCTAAAACCTGTATATACTGCTCAGCATTCATAGTGGCTTTCAGGATGTGTAAGCTGCCCATGCCATAGGCACTAATGCGACCCCATACCCTTACAGATGCAGGTGCACTGATAACAAGCTAGATGGTCCCTCTCTTCTTAACCCCTTAACGACCAGCCCATAGTGTTTTTATGTCCTCCCGAAGTGGGCTTTATTCTCTGAGGACGTAAAAACATGTGTCCTGCAGAGAATAAAGCCCCTGGGGCTGTGGACGTGACAGCTCCATGCTGTCGGTGTCCGCAGGTAGCTGACAGCATGGAGCTGTCATCCCGGGCTGTTCGGAGCCCCCCCCCCCCCCCGGCATTGCGATCGGCGCTATGCAATGGATAGCGCCGATCGCAAAAAAGTAAATAAAAGTGCAATAAAAGTTAAAGATTCAGCTGCTCTGATGGATTGGATCCATCGGAGCAGCTGAAATTACTCACCGAGGTCCGCCGCACGACTCCCCGATGCTCCGGGCACCGTAGCCGTCCTTCTGCGTATTCGCGCCAGGCGGCATTACGTCAGCCGCATGCGCAGAAGGCCCGGCGGCGCGGGAGACTTAAAATCTCCTGGCTCCTGGCTCCTGTAGGTAGGCGGGAGGCAGGAGATGTCAGCGGGGACCGCGGTGAGCGCTCCCCGGTACCGCGATCGCCGTTATACAATGGATAACGACGATCGTGGAAAAGTGAAAAAAAAGTGTAAAAAAAGAAAAGTTTCACCTCCCCTCATGGATTGGATCCATGAGGGGAGGTGAAAATACTCACCTCAGGTCCGCCGATGTCCTCCGGCCGGTGTCGGGACCCCCCGCTGGCTTCTGCGATGTGCCGATGCGGCGCGCATGCGCAGAAGCCGGCGAGTCCGGCAAATTCAAAATCTCCCTGCACCCGGTTGTCACAGATAGCCGAGTGCAGGGAGATATGACTGGGGACCGCTGTATGTGGTTTCCAGTCATATGATCACCATTATCCATCAGATAACGGTGATCATATAAAGTTAAAAAAAAAAAAAAAAAAGTTTAAAAAGTTAAAGTTTCATCTCCCCTTATGGATCGTATCCGTAAGGGGGGGATGAAATTACGTACCCAAGGTCCCAGATTTGTTCCCTGGTGGGATGTTGATCCGCGGATCTTACCCCAGCTTCGGCGCATGCGCCCGTCAGCATGATGGCGGACGCATGCGCAAAAGTGAAATATTGCCCAAGAAATATAAAATCTCCCTGCTGCTGGCTACAAAAGGTAGCCAAGAGCCTGGAGATGTCACGGGGAGCCGCGGTATGTGGTTACTGGTCACGTGATCGCCGTTATCCAATGCATAATGGCGATCACGTAAAAGTTCTTTAAAAAGTGGCAGTTTCATCTCCCCTCACCGATGCGATCGGTTGGGGGAGATGAAACATGTTCTCGGAGGCTTCCGCATTTGAATCCAGATGCGATTATCCTCCATGGACCCTTCCGGCTGCTGCGCATGCGCCCGCCGGCAACATACCGGACACATTCGCAGGAGCCGGGGAGCCCAGGAAATTTTAAATCTCCTTGCTCCCAGCGACCAATGGTCACTGAGTACTTGGAGCAGTGACCGGCGGCCTCGCTGAGCGGTCCCCGGTCACGTGATAAAGTAGCAATCTAACATTAGGCCGGTCACGCGTGACCGGAGAGGAATTACAGGTTCTGTATGCGCTTGATCAGCGGTAATCCACGGATCAATCGCATGCATTGGATTACACTATTCCCCTCAATTAGTGGGTCGGAATTACGTAATCCACTCGCAGAAACAGAACATAGCATGCTATATTTTACCACGAATATCTGCGACCTAGAGCCCATTGTGCTCTATGACCACGGATATGCTCGCAGCCCATATGCAAACACATTGTGTACGGGCTGCAGGTACCCGAGTCATCTCTAAGCGATGGCACGGGAAATGCAAACAAAAAACCGCCTGTGTGAGTAGGCAGTTATGCGCAGTACATTACGCAACCGTACGCAAGGTCACAGCCGGGCTCACAGCTGGAATCCGCTGCAGGCCTCGGCAAGCGGATTACGCCTACGGCTACGTGAGCCCGGCGTTATTCAGACCGCTACCAGTAATCCGTAATTTACAAGAAGCCCTGGGAACGTTCGTCTTCCTGCAGTTCCAGGAGCAGCTTGTTGAGCGCCTTCTCTGTGAGACCGCTGCACCGCAGCAAGATTACAAAGCCTCACAGCGCCACTTTCTACACCCCATCCCCGCCGCTGAGGTTACGAAATACCCCCCAAAATACATGAGAGGAGGGGGGGGATACCCGGTTTTCTCGCCCCATGTGCCCAACCCAACCAGCCTCCGTAATTACCCCTGTCTTCGGACATAAAACGCAGTTTATATTATTACCTTTATCTAATATTTAGGGAATGCCAAAAAATGGGGATGTCGGGGGGGGGGGGGGGGATTATTTTTAGGAAGTCAAATTTTTTTCCGTATAAGTGGGCAATGGGGCCTGGAATTTATTCAGTTCTGCCCTGAAATCCAGCGGGCATTCCCTCCATTATGGGCCTAGCCATGTGTCCTGTAAGTAGATTAGGGCCACAATTTTCTGAACACGGGACAAACAGGGGTATCCATTTTGGGGTGAAAGTCTTCATTCCTATGTACACTGTACAAAAAAAACAGTTTTTAAATTGACAAAATTGACAAACAAATGAAAATCGTCATTTTTTCCTTTTGCTTTGCTTAGATTCATTCAAATACTTTGGGGTCAAAATATGCAGTACACCCCTAGATGAATTTGTTAAGGGGTCTAGTTTTTAAAATATACTGGCGTGTAAGACGACTTTTGAACCCCGAAAAATCTGCTCTGAAGTCGGGGGTCGTCTTATACGCCGGTAATACAAAAAAAAAGAAAGTGTAAAAAAAAATTCATTACTCACCTCCCCCGGCGTTCTGCAGCGCTGCTGCAGGCTGTCGCTCCCTCCTGGTCCCTGGCAGAGCATTGCTTTCTGGACGCAGGGCTTGAAATCCCCGCCTCCAGAAAGCTACTGTGATTAGCTAACACACGCCGTCAGTCAATCACAGCCATTCAATGACATCATTGTCATTGGCTGTGATTGGCTGAAGGCACGTGTGTTTTCTGGAGGCGGGGATTTCAAGCCCTGCATCCAGAAAGCAATGCTCTGCCGGGGACCAGGAGGGAGCGACATCCTGCAGCAGCGCCGCAGAACGCCAGGGGAAGTGAGTAATGATTTCTATTTTTTGCTCCGCTGTATTCCCGGCGTATAAGGTGACAGTTGGGGGGTCGTCTTATACGCCCCGTCGCCTTATACGCCGGTATATACGGTGTATTTTTTTTATTTTTACACATTTCTGGATGAATTGCAGGGAAGGGCTTCTATATTTAAGCCCTTCCCGACAATTCATCCCGCGCACGCCGGCAGCCCATTGCTTTCAGTGGAACCTGCTGTATTGCCGGCTCCATTGAATTCAATGGGCTAACATCGTTCTTCTCTGCCACAGCTGTTACTGCTGTGGCAGAGGAGAACGATCTTTATGCTGACAGTGCGGGGGGGGGGGGGGCACTCTTGCCGCTATTGTGGCTTAATAGTGGGACCTGGGAACTTGAGATGCAGCCCAACATGTAGCCCCTCGCCTGCCCTATCCGTTGCTGTGTCGTTCCTATCACTTTCTTGAATTGCCCCGATTTTCAAAAATGAAAACCTTAGTGAGCATCGGCGATATACAAAAATGCTCGGGTCGCCCATTGACTTCAATGGGGTTCGTTACTCGAAACGAACCCTCGAGCATCGCGAAAATTTCGTCCCGAGTAACGAGCACCCGAGCAGTTTGGTGCTCGCTCATCTCTAGTTATGAACTCTTCTGTGATGGGACCCCTATATAGCAACTCTGGATGTTATCAGCACACAGGCAGCTGTGTGCATGTTTGTATTGCTGCTAATCTGCCTTCAGAACAGGATGGTCAGCAACGCTAGTGTCATACAAATAAACGAGTAATAAACTATTAATTTTAGCTGTAATTCTGGATGCATGTGCCCTCAAGTGCTTTGTTATAGATTTAGCCTTACTATCCTCTAGAATTGCCGATCATTCATAATTTCTGGACGGTTCGTAAAGTTAGGGCACTTTTTTCCACTGTCCATTAAGAAAATGTGATGTGTCCTTGATTTTTTTTTTTAAGCTGCAGAAGCCTCTACACACAATTGTGCTTGTAATTATCATTTTACATCTGAAAGTGGATCCCAGTTATGTGTTCCTATTAGTATTCTGTGCTGTAGACTTGTGTCACTAATAACACTGGGGAACGAAAAAAATTTCATCTTGCTTGGAGTTTTAGACCTCATTCTGGGTATTTCTGTGCTGCTGATTCAAAAAAATAATACACATTTCATTCTATGAGCTCTAGTTTTCGAGATATCTATTTTTGTTATGTTCCCTTTATTTTCCCGCCAGCATTTGCGTACTATTAGTACATATGATACATATTGCCACCACTGCACATCAAACTTGATTTGATGAAACAATTTGTAAATACATTAAAGAGAAATAGAAGGTGTTTTGACTACAAATGTAGAAAATTTCCGGGAACTCGTGATAGAACGGGGTTTCTCAGATTCAGTGGACAACTTTGGGGCACGTGCGTTGTCGTTGTTTTGTATGGTTGCATTTCCATGGGAACTATAAGGCTGCAAACTCCGGTGAACTTGTGGAGAATACGCTCACTTCTGTTTCTGAACACTTGATTGTAATATAAGCATCAAATTACAGGACTTGCAGTCATTTTGTATCAACTCCAGATTGTCTTGGTGATGTAAGTGATTAACAGGGTGAATGATTTCACTAGAAAATAATAATAATAATAATAATAATCTTTATTTGTATAGCGCCAACTTATTCCGCAGCGCTTTCAGGCATGGATAAATGCAAAACAATACAACAATTCCAATGTGAGATACATTGGGTTAGACACAAATGGGTTGAGGGTGGTACAGGAGGTGCAGGGGTTGGGGAACACAGGCAATAGGAAATTTTATGTACAGATCATTTATCAGAAGGCAAACAGGGTGGAGCACCATAGGGAGGGGCGAGGGACTAGGTCAGGAGATTTGGTATGCTTCCCTGAAGAGGTGCATTTTTAAGGCACATCTGAAATTTCGTGCATCGGGAATTGTCTGGATGCCTTGGGGTAGAGCATTCCAGAGGATGGGTGCTGCTCTAGTGAAGTCCTGTAGGCGAGCATGAGAGGTTCGTATTACAGGGGTGTTTAGTCTGAGGGTGTTATCCAATCGGAGTGAGCGCGCTGGGTGGTATACTGACAGTAGGGAGGCGATGTATGGTGGCGCAGCGCCATGCAGAGCTTTGTGAGTGAGGTAGAGGAGTTTAAATTTAGTTCTGCAGTGGATGGGCAGCCAATGCAGCGACTGGCATAGTGCAGAGGCGTCTGAATAACGACTGGATAGAAAAATGAGTCTAGCTGCTGCATTTAGTATGGATTGGAGTGGAGCGAGTCTAGTGCGGGGGAGGCCAATGAGTAGCGAGTTGCAGTAGTCAAGCCGGAAGTGGATGAGCGCAACCTCGAGCGTCTTTAGCGTGTCCGTGGTTAGGAACGGACGTATTTTAGCAATATTTCTGAGGTGCATGTGGCATGTTTGAGCCAGAGATTGGATATGGGGGGCAAAGGAGAGGTCAGAGTCCAGTGTGACCCCAAGGCATCGGGCATGCCGTCTGGGGGTTATAATGGTGCCAGACACTGGAATGGAGATGTTGAGGGGAGGTCAGTTAGAAGGTGGAAAGACAAGGAGGTCAGTTTTAGAGAGGTTTAGTTTGAGAAAAAGGGAGGACATAGTGTTAGAGACAGCGGACAGACAGTCGGTGATATTTTGGAGGAATGGTCCAGAGATCTCACGAGAGGAGGTGTATAGTTGGGTGTCGTCAGCGTAGAGATGGTATTGGAGGCCAAATCTGTGGATGGTTTGTCCAATTAGGGCAGTATAGATAGAGAAAAGAAGGCGACCAAGGACCGAGCCCTGGGGTACCCCGACAGTGAGAGGAAGTGGAGCAGAGATAGAGCCAGCAAAGGAAACACTGAAAGAGCGTTCAGAGAGGTAGGAAGAGAACCAGGAGAGAGCAGTATCCTTTAGACCAATAGAGCGGAGCATAGTGAGAAGGAGATTATGGTCGACAGTGTCAAATGCAGCAGACAGGTCAAGGAGGATTAGTAGGGAGTAATCACCTCTCGACCTTGCAGTCATCAGGTCATTTGTTACTTTTGTAAGGGCAGTTTCGGTCGAGTGTAGAGAGCGGAAACCAGACTGGAGGGGGTCGAGGAGCGAGTTGTCAGAGAGAAAGCGAGTAAGGCGGGAGTAGACCAGGCGTTCCAGTAATTTGGAGATAAAGGGGAGGTTTGAGACGGGTCGGTAGTTGGCAGCATTAGTCGGGTCCAGGGTTGGTTTTTTAAGCAGAGGGGATATAATGGAGTGTTTGAATGAGGAGGGAAAAGTGCCAGAGGTTAGGGAGGGGTTGCAGATTGTGGTAAGGTGAGTAATGAGAGCTGGGGAAAGGGAGCGGAGGAGGTGAGAGGGGAGAGGGTCGCTAGCGCAGGTGGTGGGGCGGGCAGCGGAAAGGAGCCTGGAGACTTCTTTCTCTGTCGTTGGTTCTAGCGTAGATAGTGAGTAGGTGCTGGGTGCAGTGCTGATGAAACTGGGATCAGGGCTAACCATGCAGCTTTCAGAGATTTCTTTTCGAATGTGGTCGATTTTTTCTTTGAAATAGGCAGCTAGTTCTCCAGCAGTCAGGTCTGTCGCAGGGGCCTGTTCCTTGGGGCTGAGGAGGGAGTGAAAGGTCTCAAAGAGTTGTTTAGGGTTGTGGGATAGTGAGGAGACAAGGGAGGTGAAATAAACTTGTTTGGCATGGTGAAGGGCTAGGTTATACGTTTTAAGCATGAATTTGAAGTGGAGGAAGTCTGCTGGCAGCTTTGATTTTCTCCACAGCCGCTCGGCGCACCTAGAGCACTGCCGGATGAAGCGCGTTTGGGACGTGAGCCAGGGTTACCGTGGTCTGCGTTTGACGGGTCGTGTCACGGGCGGTGCCACTTCATCCAGGGCACGGCTGAGGGTGGTGTGGTAATATTCGGCTGCCAGGTTAGGGCAGGGGAGGCGAGAGATAGGCGATAGGGAGGACTGAATAGTTTCGGCAAACTGTTTAGTGCGGATAGACTGGAGGTTCCTAGAGGTGCGATAGATAGGAGGGTCAGGAGAGATGCTAGGGTGCCTGATGGAGAAAGAGAGAAGGTTGTGATCTGAGAGTGGAAGGGGGGAGTTAGTAAAGTGAGAAGCAGAGCAGAGACGGAGGAAAACTAAGTCGAGAGTGTTACCATCTCTATGAGTGGGGGAGTCAGAGATTAGTGATAAGCCAAGGGAGGAGGTAAGTGTTAAAAGCCGGGAGGCAGATGAGGAGCTAGAGTCGTTAGTAGGAATGTTGAAATCACCAAGGATGAGGGTTGGGATTTCACAGGATAGGAAGTGGGGGAGCCAGGCAGCAAAGTGGTCTAGGAACAGGCGGGTAGGACCTGGGGGGCGGTAAATAACTGCGACACGCAGAGGCAGTGGGCGGAAGAGTCGCAGGGTGTGGACTTCGAAGGAGTGGAAGGTAAGTGAGGGAGCTGAGGGAATGACCTGGAAGGTACAGTTTGGGGAGAGGATGATGCCTACTCCTCCACCGCGTCTGTCATCCGATCTGGGGGTGTGGGAGAACTGCAGGCCATCATAGGACAATGCAGTCGGGGAGGTAGGATCGGACTGCTGTATCCAGGTTTCCGTGAGGGCGAGCAACTTCAAGCGTTTACTGGTGAAAAGGTCATGGATAGTTGGGAGTTTGTTAAGGACTGTAGAAGAACAGGACTCCGGACGATGGGATACGCATATGATGGCTGACTACCGGTGAAACATCCAGTGTGAATATATAGGAATATCTCATCTCAGGAAATCACAGATATGTAGTTTCATCGCTGTCTTTCAATGAAGAAACTTTTGTTTTATTCATGTTCTAGTCTTTTTAAGATTTATCTTTGTACCTTCAGCTTTTGTCAGTCATTACATATATAATGCAATATGTGTACATATATATGTACATTTCATAGAATGATACAGTTGGAAGGGACTTCCAGGGTCATCTGGTCCACCCTCCTGCGCAGTTGGACATTTATCATATCTTAATAAGCAGACCTGATGGAGAAAAACTAATATTTTCAGAATCTATGACAACAAAATACCCCAAAAACGTTCCAACGTCTCAGTCACCAAAATTGTGTTCCCCGGTGTAATCTTTAATATTTTAGTTTCCCAATGTGTCTGAAAAAAATGTCGTCTTTCTGTGTTTTTTTTGATAACTTGTCCAGTAAAGGGAAACAACCCCGCATCCCTCCACCATAGATAGCATATTAGGACGTTGTCTATTGTGGCTGTCACAAATAGAGGGAAAAAGAAGAACGGAGAGCTGAGTATGTGTGAAGCAAGTGGATGGTATGTGATGGCGCACCTGTGACAAACGGAGACTGAAGCAACATGTTTTCACAAAAGTAACTTTTACTGAACAGTACCTGAATGAATAATATTTTCACTCCATAAGAGGGCACTGTACTTGCATGGCGTGGCCTCGTGAATGAAGATTTAGGTAAATGTCTGTGCATATTTACTTCAGGCTCACTGGTGGCTGATGAGTCCAATTTTGGTTGGGCAGATCCGCACACAATGATGCAAACAGAACTGCTACGTTGTGCTGCTGGGACCTGTAGTACTATCATTTCTAGCACTTACAAAAGCACTTTCTAGCACTTACACGATATTACGATCGTGTGGGCAAACTAAGCACGGGGCTCACACGATCGTGACTAAGAAGGAACGGATGCGCATGGGTTTCAGACAACTGGCCCTGTACTACAGGGGATGATGACATGGTCCTACCTAAGCGGAGACATTGCCTCAGTAAAGAGCAGCCCAGCGGTCTTCGGACCAGGACCTAGATGCTCCTAGGAACCACGCCACCAGAACAAGACACATACACATGCCACATGACAGGGACAGAACAACATGACACACAGAGCCAGAAAACACAGCATACAGCAGCCAAAATGCAAACACTAGTAACAGATGATAAGCTATATATAAATACCAGGTATTATTTGATAGTTTGTACAAAACATGGAAGCTAGCGGGCTACTTCACGGCTCCTGGCTATACCGCTAATCCCTACACTAACCAGGAGTCCAGCAGCAAAAACTGACACAAAACTGACAGAAAATAAACATACAAATGGACATGAACCAGCAAGACACCAAACACACAGCAAGCTGTAACAGACATGGATACATGACTGTTCAGTCTGGACACTAGACAGACACTGAACTGGAGCTGGGTTTATATGTCAGCAAAGACCCGGGGCATTGGCTAGCAGGAGATCACCACACCCAGCTAGCATAATCATTCACCACCTGTGGGCTGTGCTGCTAGAAACCCTAGTACTACAGGTCCCAGCAGCACAACGTAACAAGAACATTTGACCTGAATTTGGAGCTTCACTGCCTTGTTTTTTTCTCCGTTTCCACTTGTCTTCGAGAGCAACCCAGCAAGTGTTCTCAAAAGGAAAGCATGTGATGTGCCTCCAAGCTCTGAGATCGGAGTGTAGAGTAGACTACTCATTGTGAAAAATATGACAGACTTCAAAAGACTTCTTCAGAGAATCCTTATACCACCGCAGACACGCACTCAATAACTGCAACTCCCTGCTCATTGGCCTTTACCGCACCAGACTCTCCCCTTTCCAATCCATAGTAAATGCGGCAGCTAGACTCATATTCTTATCCAGCTGCTTCTTAGATGCCTTTGCACTATGCCAGTTGCTGCGCTGGCTTCCTATACACCACAGAACTCAATTCAAACTCATCACCCTCACCCACAATGCTCTCCATGGCACCGCACCTCTGTACATCTCTTCCCTTCTGTCCATACATCACCCAGTCCGTGCACTCCGATCTGCTAGCACACTCAGACTAAACACCCTTGTAATATGAACCTCACATGCTCACCTCCAGGACTTCTCTAGAGCAGCACTAATCCTCTGGAATGCTATACCTCAAAACATGCAGACATTTCCGGAACTTCAGACACGCCTTAAAGATGCACCTCTTCAAAGTAGCATACTAAACCTCCTGATCTAGTCCCCCTCCCCCACAATATGCCCCTGCCCCTCCCTATGGCTTTCCATTTTTGCTTATCATGTACACTTCCTGTCCCATAACTCCTGTACTACCCCCACCCCATCTGTGTCCTAAAAACTGTATATCGCATGTTATCGTCACATTGCTGTGTTCCCCCTTGTTCCACCTCCTATCCCCATACCTTCTGTATCACCTACCCCTTTTGTTTCTAAATAATTGAATGCCACATGTAACGCTTGTAATTTTTTAAATTTTTGTATTGTTTGTGTCCCCTATGTGCCACAAAAGCACTTCAGAATAAGTTGGTGCTATATGAATAAAGATTATTGTCATTATCTTCTTCTGTGCCCCTCTGTTTCAGTGGCTAGTTCTGATCTTGCCATATTGCACAGTCTTGGGCAAACAGTGATTCTTCATCCTGGAAGTATGTCCTGACCAGCGTAATTGCATCTTCAATAGCATAGTTTCAATACTGCCAATTTCTGCCTGTTTAAGGACATTAATGTTGGTTGTGAAGTCATACTGATGAATATTAAGACGTGCTCAAGGAGTTGTATATAGTGACAAGAGATGGCCCATGACCCAGAGCCATATGAAAGGATTGTCAATATAACAGCTCTATACCCACTGATCTTCGCACTTTTCTTCAGTAATTGTTGTACCATACCCTTTTGTATACTCTGCCAAATGCGCTGCTTGCTTTTGCCAGTCTGTTGTCAATCTCTTTCTCAATCTTGACATCTAAGGAGATATAATACATCCCAGGTAGCTAAACTGCCTGACAGCCTTCAATTTTGACTCGACAATGGTGATACAAAGTATTGTAGTCTTCCTGACATGTGGGTCAATGAAGAACTTCTGTCTTCTTCAATCCAATCTCCAGCCCAAATAAGCTGACAACGTCTGAAAAGCAGACTGTTGTACATTGCAGCGCTGTCTCCGGGTGCGACACAAATGCAGCATGATCAGCAAAACATAGCACTTTTAGAGTTGTTTCATTGTTTTAGTATTAGAGTATGGGCCTTTAGTCTCTTCAGGTTAAACAAGTTACCTTCGATACAGTATTGAATATAAGCATCTTGATCATCCAGATCTGCTGTGGCTCTCTAAAGCATCGTACTGAAGAAGACTGTGAAGAGGGTTGGTACAAAGAAAACAGCTTTGCTTTATATCATTGTGTATTGGAAAGGGCTCTCAGAGTTCAAATTTTTAATTGACTCAACTATGCTGGTCTTCATGCAGTTGGATGATCATAATGATACGTACATCCCAGATGTGCCAAAATTTGCCACAGGCATTTTCCTACTTAAGTAAGAAATGCTTTAGTGAGATTGACAAAAGTGACGTACAGTCTGTTGTTTTGTTCCTTACATCTTCTTTTGAAGCTGTTGGAGAACAAATACCATTTCAGTGGTACTCCTGTTAGCTCTGAAGCCACACTGGCTTTCTAGAAGAATGTTTTTCAGCAATGGTGGGGACCAATATTCTTACAAGGATTTTTCATGTGATGGAAAGCAGAGTTATCCCCTGATAGTTGGAGCATCTCAACTTCTTCCCTTTATTCTTATATAATGACTGCATCTCGGAGGGCCTGTGGAAACTTGTCTTGTTCCCAACAGCAGACAAAGAGCTGATGGAAATTTAGTGTGTAGTACTGAGCCACCATGTATCCAAAACTCAGTTAAAATTCCATGAATTCATGCTGCTTTGCACTTTTCAGCTATTTGATAGCCTTGATGGTTTCCTCTAGGGTGGGAAACTTGTCCAGTTATGTCTTCTCTGACTGTTTTGGGATGTAATGTATTGCCGAGTCCTGGACCATGCGATTGGTACTGAAGAGGGTCTAAGAATGATCACACCACTGTTTTAGAATAGACACCTTATCCGTTAAGAGTGATAGACCATCTGTTCTGACCAAGGGACTTTGAATTTGGTGTGAAGTACCATTTACTGACTTCAGGGCCTCAAAAAACCTTTTATAGTCACTGATGTCTGTGTAGTGCTGAATTTTCTCTGCAAGGTTGGCCTACCACTTAATCTACACTGCAGGTTACTACATTGATAAAGAGATTTGCAATTTAGTCTCTTGTTCCTTCTTCTTTGCGAAAACCAGCTTATGTATCAAGGAGTTCCAATTCCACTATTGCCATCATGCGTTTTTATATAATCTTCAGTAGTATTTTGCTTGTATGCGATATTAGGGCTCTTGGGTGGTAGTTTGAGCATTCTCTTGGGTTACCTTTTTTGGAAAGCGGCATAAAAACTGACCTTTCCCAATCCTTTCACCACGATTTGGTTTCCCAAACCTTTTTGCGGGGTACGTTGTATTTTTCAATGGTACTATTTATTGTACCATATAATAATGATGTTAAAATGTTTTTTAGACTGGATTTGCTTTCTAATTCTATCAATACTTATATTTTGTAATTATGTTTGATTTCAATATGATCAATAATGTATTTTAAACTACGGTATTTTGAAATAATGATGTAGGAATATGCTTTGTAAAACACAAGTTATGTCATTGAAGCCTTTAGCTTTTGGCAAAGGTCCCAGAAGTTGCTGCTGAGATAATGAAGATTCTTGTAAACATCTGTTTGAATGATTTTGCTATCTGACAGATTAATACTTCTCTCTTCCAATTAGCCCTGACTTATGATTAGACATTCTTTTTATATTTTGTGATTCTTAGTTAAAATGTACAATTGACAGAAATAGCAGGCATAGGGCAATGTAGATAACGATGCACCTGTCTTTAATCTAACAGTAAATGACAAATAACCCTAATTTATGTCTGAGAATGTGGAATCAAAGTTGATTATTTTTGGTAAAAAGTTTCTTTGTAATTTCTAATTTACTCTTATTTACGACTACATATGGTGGACATGTTATTTATTGTTTATTTCTGACCTTTGACCAAGATGCTATTTAACAACAGTTGAAGCCTAGCAGGTGTGAATTACGTAACATGTACGTACTTAAAGGGGTTGTCCCGCGCCGAAACGTTTTTTTTTTTTTTTCAATAGCCCCCCCGTTCGACGCGAGACAAATCCGATGCATGTGTTGAAAAAAAAAAACGGATAGTACTTACCCGAATCCCCGCGCTCCGGTGACTTCTTACTTACCTTGCGAAGATGGCCGCTGGGATCTTCACCCTCAGTGGACCGCAGGTCTTCTGTGCGGTCCATTGCCGATTCCAGCCTCCTGATTGGCTGGAATCGGCACACGTGACGGGGCGGAGCTACGAGGAGCGCTCTCCAGCACGAGCAGCCCCATTCAACACGGAGAAGACCGGACTGCGCAAGCGCGTCTAATCGGGCGATTAGACGCTGAAAATTAGACGGCACCATGGAGACGGGGACGCTAGCAACGGAACAGGTAAGTGAATAACTTCTGTTTGGCTCATATTTAATGCACAATGTACTTCACAAAGTGCATTAATATGGCCATACAGAAGTGTATACCCCAACTTTGTTTCGCGGGACAACCCCTTTAAGGTTCGGGAAGGGTATTGTTTCTCCTTAGGCCTTATTCACACGAGTGATGCAATTTTTGTCATTGCGGACGAAAAACGCATGTACGTGCGAGAGCTATAAGCAAGTTGCAGCTAAATCTTGCATTTCCTCGCTCATTCACATGGCTGTGTGCGGTGTATATACGCCACAGCCCAGAATTCGGTCGGCTGGGGAGAAATCTTTTAGCGATGCTAAACTCCCTCCCCCTCCTTTTGCTGGCTGATCACAGCAATAGAAGCTCCCATAGAGGCCTATAGGAGCTGCAGGCAGAGGGAGGAGGAGGGCGTTCAACTGCTAAACTCCTTCCACCTCTCTCCCCTAGGCTTTTATGGGAGTTGCCAGCTAATCGCAGCAAAAGAGAACCCAGCTTGGTGGGGGTAATAAGTAATAATTACCTGAAAGCTCTGCGGAATAAGTTGGCGCTATACAAATACCAAGATTTATTTATTTGTTTATTTGAAAAATAGGACAAGACCTATCTTTTCCAGCCACGTGTAAATGTAGCCTCCGGAATCAGCAGTGTATGTGCTCTCTTCTGGCCGAATGATTTAACATGGCTAAACATCGGCCATCTGAACAAATGCATTGAAATCCAATTTTACAATTTCCGCAATTTTTGGCAGAAGTTTTATCGTGGCAAAATATCTGCGATAAAACGCTTGTGTGAATAAGGCCTGAAGGAGAGCACCGAAAAGCTGTGTGAGGAGACTTATAAGGCCATATTGCTCATCTGGGAAATGTGGAAATAGGAAAGACTGAACAATACCTCTACATCGCCACCTATTGGAAGGCATCATTCCTGCAAGTCAGTTGTCAGACTCTTTAGACAAGCCTCATAGCAATGACTGGGAATTGAAAACCAAGCCAGAATCCTTACACAGACAGATGTTTTGAGGGTTTTGCCCCTCATCAGTGTGCTGTAGATTTCTGGCTTGGCTAGTGAGAGGCCAATAGACGTAGGTCAAGAAGGGGATCATTTCTGCTAATTAAGGGAAACTCCTGTTTCGCAGTGTTAAGGTACATTTACATGGGACGAATGTCGGGGCAAATAATGCCCGATACTTGTCCCTGTGTTTCCTTGCTCCCATGCTCCTACATGGAAGCTAGCAGAGCTGTCTCACTCACATAGCGGCCAGAGGGGGGGGCGGGGCAGTGCTGGAGATTTCTTTCCTCTCGCTCCCCCGCCCCTCTACATTGAGATAACAGAGCGGCTGTTCACTACTGAACAGCTGCTGTTTAAACTGGACGATGAGCTCATCACTGATATTTTATGCTGCATAAATGATGAGCGATTGGCTGTTGATGCTGAGGTGTAGCAGTAAATTAAAAGTGCCTCTCTATCTTGAACATGAATGGGGTTTATGACCATTTTCAAGTTAATGAACGATTTGAAGAATAATTACCCTCCCATGGAGTGATGAAATATCACATTGCTTTCATTAGTAAAGCTCAGTTTTTTAAAATTAAATGTGCCGCCTCTATCTGTCATCATCGCACATTATTATACCATCCACCACTGCACTGTAGAGTGTATTGACCAATGATGGCTAGTAGCATTCTTGTTTGAGAGCTGACAACTCCCATCATGCTTTGCTATTGTTCAGGTTGTATTAGAAAGTACAAATTTAAGTATTTCTAGTCTTATGTTTATGTACTAAGCTTGGTCCTGGGGCTGTATTTATGCACTGAATCTAGTATTAATGATTACAATAATATATTTGGAGTATTGTAATTGTTTTATTGGATTATTACTTTAGGGATAATTATATCTTTTTATTCTTTGTTGTCAGTGAAGTAATACTTTTTTAGTGGGGAGGGTGTGCCATTTTGCTGTTCGCCTCAGGCAGTACCAAAGCTAGTGGCACCTTTGAGATCATGATATAATGGTGTAGAAGGTACAAAATCCTGCACGCTTCAAGAAGTTTTAGGATGAGCATCTGCTGCAGTTGAAAGAGAGTTAAAGGTCTGTGGAACCAAATGCTCCATCTGCCTCAACCTGGAAAGGAACACCAGAATTCTTCAGGACCTACTTCTGAGGAGATTGCACGCACTGGAGTGTGCCAACCCTACAGCCAGAACGGATACAGGAGTACTCCTGCATTGGTACAGAAAGTAAGGGGACCCTCGTAAAACAAAGAACATTGCGCGTACTGAAAGCAATGCTACTAAGGACTTAGGACTGGTGCTTTGACTACAGGAATTTGTGTTTAGCTGAAACATATGACTAAGTTTGTTAGCTGGAAATATCGGACATTTCGTTAAGAACTTTTGTCCTAACATTGCTCGGAATCCTCCCCTTACTCGATTACCAAACTCTGTATGGCAAGCTTGCGGAGCTGGTTTACAGACTCTGTGCAACAAGCTGTAATTACCAGTTACTATTGTAGAATGTCTTGCTATTACTCAGATTTGCATTTCTGTTATTGCAAGTTAATAATTGAAGGTATAAGCAAAACCCAAATAGAGAAAAATTATGAAGAGGACACCAGGAGCCCAAGAGAGAAGAAAAATGAAGAAAAAAAATCTTTAAAAACACAATAAATAGGGTACAACTAATACACCATTCCGAAATGAATATAACAATGTATGTTACAATCCATAACATGCATACAGTATAATGGGTCAGTAAATCGATTTATAGTGGTTTTATGAAGCTTTGAGGCAATGTAGTAGCAAAGTCCCAGCAAGAATGAATATCAGCAAACACAGCTATGTCAATTGCCAATCTATTGATATAGTAGCCAGACTTGAAGGTAGATAGGCAAAGTCACATAATATTGGAGATTGGCACAAAATATTGCATTTCAAAATTATTAAGGTCCAGGAATCTTACCAGTTGTTTCAGACCTGTTATGCTTTATTGTGCATTAGTACTATAAGTTTAACTCCCTCTAATCGCAATTTTTATAACAGAATTTTATTTTGGAAGCAATAGTTTTCATTGTTTTTAATGTTTCTACCTTTTTGGTATAGTTTGCTTTATTACAATAAAGCACTTGTGATTTTAATGACTAAGCGAGTATTACATTTCTCTTTCTTTCAGAATTTTGACAGGACTGTTAACATTGAAGAGCCTACAGATGACGGTCAAAAATAACAGTTTAAGTAAGCCAAGTCTTCGTACTTAAAATATTGAAGCATATTGTTAAGATTTGAAAATACAACCTAAAATCTAAAGTGACAAAGCCAGTATACAAGTTTACACCTACCTGTGTCAGAGTCATGACACCTTGGCAAATAGTTTAACATTGTTAAATTACTCACAAAAGTAAAAATGCTGGATAACCTTTCCTACCACTCTGATGAGCTAATGAGGTGAATTGGATAAGTGGAATTGAAATGTTTCAAGATTTGGATTTCCAATAGACTTTAACTTGCTACTTCAGTATCGCTTTAAAACTGAACATGACTCGTACAGTATTATTTGATTTGTGAAGAACTACATTAAACACATTCACTTGAGCACTGCTAAACAATTTAAGGAACTCTAATACCTGCATGCTAGTAGAAATAGTAAACTGAAGTACTGGCCTTGAAGCAGAAACAACCTATCAGCGCAAAATGTACAATGGAAGAAAGAATTTGTTGAAGGGAGAAGTCTGCAAACTCCATTTAATCGAGAGAAAGGCATGTGTATGCAGAATACAGAAGCTAATATATTCATTTATTCTATATAATTTAATAAACTGATACACTGTTTTATTTCCTATGATATTTTAAATGTCCATCTTGTTGAAAAGACACAGCATAAATGCAGTATTATTGAAAACTAGAGATGAGCGAGCGTATTCGCTAAGGCAAACTACTCGAGCGAGATCTCCCCCCCACGTTCCTCCCCGCTTTCCCCCACCGCTCCCCGCCCCCCAACGCCACCCGAATCTTTTGAGACGAGTGGGCAGGTACTCACATAAGGCACTACTCGCTCTTGTAGTTTGCCTTAGCGAGTATGCTCGCTCATCTCTATTGAAAACGTATTGTTTGACATGTGAATTAATGTAGCCCTTTTAATAAAAAGTGTTTTATTCTTGTTAGAATAATCCCGGAATATCTATATATAAGGCACATTAGAGCAGTATAATAAAATATAATTACAAGTTCTTAATGAAAGAACTTATGTTGACCGAATAGGAGTAGCTATTACTATAGTATTACAATATAAACACTTTTTAAAGAAGGGAATATCAATACTTTGTGTCAACAAGTATAAAAACAGGAAAAAATGTTAAATAAAAATGTACTCATTAAAAATTGAATTTTGAAATTAATCATTAAATGCTATAAGTGACCAGGAGCGGAAAAAAAAGATATTAAGACATACCAGTATCTGAATGCAAAAGAAAAATAAACAAGGTTGGATGGCGCTAATGAATATATGAACATCTAAGAAGCAGGGAAATACCCCCCTGCCCAATGTTGATCCAGAGGAAGCAAAAAAAAACATGAGGTAGACAATTTTCCTTATTTTAGGGGAAAAAAAATCCTTCCTGACTTCAATTTGGCGATCAGAATAATCCCCGGATTGCCGACCCTTCTGAAGTAATCAGTGATATAATATGTAATATTGTATCACTAAAGAAAGATATCCAGGCCCCTTTAGAATTGTTTTAGTGAGTTTGCCACCACCTCATCCTCAGACAAAGAGTTCCATTGTCTTACTGCTCTAACAGTAAAGAACCTCCTTCTATGTCTGTGTAAAAACCTTCTTTCCTCTAGACATAGAGAGCATCCCCTTATTACAGTCACAGTTCTGAGTATAAATAGACTATTTATTAGGGTTATTAGGAAATTATAGTACCAGTGTTTCTGGTGGCGCAATGTGCCACACAGCTCTGCTACATGCACATCACACACACACAAAGCTGTGCTACATGCCATGTGCCTGACAGACACATCTCTGCTACATGACGTGTGTCACAGACACAGCTTTGCTAAATGACATGCACGTCACAGACACAGCTCTGCTACATGACATGCATGTCACAGACACAGCTCTGCTACATGTCATGCACGTCACAGACACAGCTCTGCTACATGACATGCACATGTCACAAACACAGCTCTGCTACATGACATGCGTGGCACAGACACAGCTCTGCTCTATTACATGCGCTGCACAGACACAGCTTTGCTACATTACATGCATATGTCACAGACACAGCTCTGCTACTTGACATGCTTGACACAGACACAGCTCTGCACATGACATGCACGGCACAGACACAGCTCTGCTACATGCTATGCACATCACAGACACAGCTCTGCTACATGCTATGCACATCACAGACACAGCTCTGCTACATGCTATGCACATCACAGACACAGCTCTGCTACATTACATGCATGTCACAGACAAAGCTCTGCTACATGACATGCCCGTCACAGACACAGCTCTGCTACATTGCATGCATATGTTACAAACACAGCTCTATTACATGTCGTGTGTGGTACAGACACAACTCTGCTACATTAGATGCACGGCACAGACAGCTCTGCTACATTATATGCGCGTCACAGACACAGCTCTGCTACATTACATGCACAATACATGCGGAGTGATGACATCACCAGGGGCGGAGCATCAGAAGCACACACAGAAACACATATGTATACAAACAGACAAGTGGTCATTAGTAGTTTGATGATAGGGGAGATCTCTGTATTGTCCCCTGATATATCTATACATAGTTATAATAGTGCCCCTTCATTACAGTCCTGGGTATAAATAGATGATGGAAGATCTCTGTATTGTCCCCTGATATATATATATATATATATATATATATATATATATATATATATATATATATATATATATATATATTACATAGTTATTAGGTTGCATCTCAGCCGTCTTTTTTGTAATCTAATATCACAATTTTGATAACCTCTCTAGGTATTATAGTCTGCCCATTCCGTTTATTAAGTTAGTTGTTCACCTGTGAATACGCTCAAGCTCTAATATGTCCTTCTTGAGTACTGAAGCCGAAAACTATAAACAGTATTCCATGTGTGATCTAACCAGTAATTTGTAAAGAGGAAGAACATTGTTCTTCTCATGTGCGCCATGACCTCTTTTGATGCACCCCATGACACTATTTGCCTTGGCAGCAGCTGCCTTATATTTTGCTCCAATTGAGATCTCAGTTAATGAAAATTCTTAAGTCCTTTTTCATGTCAGTTTTGCCCAGTAGTTTCCCATTTAGCATGTAATGATGACATTTATTTGCCCATGTGCATTACTTTGCATTTATCAGTGTTAAACTTCATTTCCCACTTTTATACGCAAGCCCCCAACTTATTCAGATCCATTTGCAACTGTATACTGCCCCCTGTTGTGTTAATTACTTTATATCGTTTTGCATCATCTGCAAATATTGGTATTTTACTGTACAATCCATCCACAATGTTGTTAATAAATATAGTAAAAAGAATAGGACCTAATACTGCTTCAAGAGCTCTCCCCCATCTATTCTAGAACTTACCTCTTCATAGAAGCTAATCAGTTTGGTTTGACAAGAACGAACCCTTATAAACAGGGTTCAACTGTTTTGGTTTGCTCAGCGCTTATGTAGATACATGGAGACTGAGAATAGGAAGGCACAGAGTAAAGAGAAGCATTGATTAGCTGAAGGTAGGGAGCAGGACAGGTGAGTGCTACAGCAGTCTTCAGCCTCTTGTGGTATCTTGAGATGATTTCGGCACTACAAAGAAGTTTGTATGTTCAGATGTTTATAATGTGCACTTCTCCATTTATCATTTGTATAACCTATACTTATTTTTATGGAAATGTTTATTGAATTTTAAATGTCTTTTACCCACTGTATTGTATTCTAGTATTGTATTCTACAGGTGGTGGTTTAGTTTAATAGTTAGAATTAATCAGCCCAGTTTGTAGTTATACACACACACATATAGCCAATTAGTGTTAGGCTAGTGGGTGGGATTAGGTTTATATAAGGGTATGCACACGCCAGTTTAGCCTGTTAATTCCTGATTACAGGTTGAGTTAGTTCACAATAAAAACTACCTGCTTTGCTCCCAATCTAGTTGAAGTAGATGTGGAGGTGTACTGTTGATTAAATGACAGGTTTGCTATCCTGACACCTGATATCACTATACACACATAGGATACAGCATACTACAGGATTAGCTTTACTGATAGAAAGGCTCCCACAGAAAAAATTGCAGGATTGTGTTGAAGCATATATGTGGAGAAGGCTACAGAAACATTTCTGCTGTTCTACTACTGGTTACGTACCCGTTTGACCACTTAATGTGTGTCAGTCATGGTCTTGGCTTACTAGCTTGTTCTATATACCAGTTTTAATTGATCTTATAATAAGTAATCTATATTATGGGGTTTTTAGTAAACTCACTGTCCTTTTAACAAATAAGTTTGGTTGGTCCCAGTACTACTAGTTGGTTTGTTGTCTGTTATGTGTTTTTGGTCTTGTCTATACCCTTGTGTCTCTTCCTTTCCCCATCCCAGGGTTGGGTTTCCCATTACTTGTCCTCATGGAAAGTACACTAGAGGAGCGCCTATCGGGGTTCAGTCAAGATAACATGGCTCCGCGATTTTGGTATACGCAAAAATACCCCTATATGTGTGATGGCTTCTAAACCGATCTCCCTTATTTCCCATAATGTACAGGGTTTCAACTAGCCTGTTTAAACACGGAAAGCATTTGAGTATTATCATAAATTACATGCTGATGTGATATTTCTCCAGGAGACGCACTTTTCGCTTGCTGCTGTATCGGCCTTCTTCCATCGCAGTTACCAGACATACTTTTTGGCCTCTGCACGGGAGTAGAAGAGGGGCGTTGGCATCTGGATCTCTAGGTGAGTATCTTTCTTTGCACGGGAGATCCACCGGGACACTGAGGGGAGGTTTATAGTGATTTCTGGTATACTTAAAGGGGTTGTCCCGCGCCGAAACGGGTTTTTTTTTTTTTCAACCCCCCCCCCCCCGTTCGGCGCGAGACAACCCCGATGCAGGGACGTACAGAAAGCTTACCGGAGCGCTTACCTTAATCCCCGCGCTCCGGTGACTTCTATACTTACCTGTGAAGATGGCCGCCGGAATCCTCTTCCTCCGTGGACCGCAGCTCTTCTGTGCGGTCCATTGCCGATTCCAGCCTCCTGATTGGCTGGAATCGGCACGTGACGGGGCGGAGCTACACGGAGCCGGCATCCTGCACGAAAGGCTCCATAGAAGAAAGCAGAAGACCCGGACTGCGCAAGCGCGGCTAATTTGGCCATCGGAGGGCGAAAATTAGTCGGCACCATGGAGACGAGGACGCCAGCAACGGAGCAGGTAAGTAAAAAACTTTTTATAACTTCTGTATGGCTCATAATTAATGCACAATGTACATTACAAAGTGCATTAATATGGCCATACAGAAGTGTATAGAACCACTTGCTGCCGCGGGACAACCCCTTTAATGGGTCCCCGATCACATTTGTTAATTATTACGCCCCCAATTCCAGGCAAATCCCGTTCTTGAAGAATTTACTATCTACCTGGCTCTCGCAATTTGAGAGTCCGGTTGTGGGAGAAGACTCCAATTTGGCAGTTGACATTTCAATTGGCAAATCGGATCCGGTTAAAGCAGGGCATGTTCCCCCTTTAGAGGCGGGACTTTGCTTCTCAAAATTAATACACTCATTTGACCTAATGGACGTATGGCGGAATTGCCATCCTATAGTGAGAGACTACACATATTTCTCTGCTGCACATAATGTTTATTCAAGGATAGATCATCTCTTTATCTGCACAAGCCTGGTCTTGAGGGTGAGCCACGCAAAGATATTGCCTAGTGCATGGTCTGATCATTTCCCATACCATACATCATTTATAGATTTCATTAACTTTTCTAAAATGGGACACTAGAGGTTGAACGAATCTCTCCTTAATAATGAATCAATACGTACAGAAATCCTCCATACACCAGAAGAATTTTTTTGCATAATCGTCTGGAGGATACCTCGTATGCTATCAATTTGGAGGCTCATAAGGTGGTGCTAAGGGGAAAGATTATTCAGTTAGCTTCTAAGGCAAAAGCCGAGTGGACGAGAGAATTACGGGAAAGAGAAGTGGCCTACTCCTCTTTAATGCAGTATCATAAGACTAATCCCTCCTTAAACCTGTTGTCTGAAATCGCAAAAGCGCGGACAGAACTAAATTTAAGCTTAACCACCCAGGCTGAAAAACAATTGCGATGGTCTAGATACCGGTTTTTCTCACAGGGGACAGGCAGGGCAGACTTCTAACACGTAGGCTCACTCCCAGACCTTTTCTTTTGGCCCCTCCTAAACTGCGCCTCGCTAAGGGATCCTTGAGCCAGAACCCACAAAAGATTGGAGAAGCATTTGGCAAATTCTATAGTAAATTATATGCCAAGGAACATTTCTTGGACCAGAGATGTAAGGAGTTAATCGAGGACACCTTGCCTAAACTACTCCCAGAACACCATGACCTAATGGATAAGGAGATAACAGTTGAGGAAATTAGAGAGGTAGTCAAATTACTTAAATCATTCAAAGCACCGGGGCCGGATGGCTTCTCTAATGTTTATTATAAGACGTTTTTGTCTGCCTTAGGAACCCCACTAACAGGCTTCTTTAATTATCTGCGTTTGGAACCACATTTACCCCCACTAGCCAAACAGGCATATATTCAAGTTATCCCTAAGCCTAATAAGGATCATACCGTCTGCGAAAATTATCACCCTATCTCCTTGATTAATTATATCTTGAAGATACTCACCAACATTATGGCCAATAGATTTATTACATTTATTGGACAATATATCAATCCGGATCAGGTGGGATATATTCCGGGCCGTCAGGACACGGACCAGATAAGAAGAGCAATAGATGTCATATCCGCAGTGCTTTCGGGATGGAGATAGAAAGGGCTTACTTCTAAGCTTAGACTTGTGCAAGGCATTCGACTCAGTCTCATGGCAATATTTATCCTATGTCCTGGAAGGAATGAGCTAACGGTTATACGAGCCTTATACTAATCTCCCACAGCCTCGGTAAGGATTCATGGCTACGAATCAAATAATATCACAATAGAGAGGGGAACTAGGCAAGGCTGCCCCTTTTCTCCTATCCTTTTTGCACTAGCGATCGAACCTCTGGCCACCCTACACAGATCTAACGCTGGTGTTAAGGGATTTCGTCTTGGAGAGAAAGAACATAAATGCGCACTATTTGCTGATGACATATTACTGTTCATATCCTTCCCTTTGGTCTCCCTTCCCAACATCTATACCATATTAGATAAATTTGGAGCAGTCTCTGGTCTCAGAGTCAAGAATGCTAAATCCCTGGTGCTACATTTAAAAATTCCCTCCCCCTATGTTAAAACTTTAAAAATGAAATTTTGATTTCAGATGGGTAGACAGGTACCTTCAATATTTAGGGATTTACCTAGAGTGATTCCTTTGAAACACTTAATCAAGCTAATTATCCCCCATTGATAAAGCGGTTAGAACAAAACCTTGTGTCATGGTCCACACAAAATTTCTCCTGGCTAGGTAGGATTCACTCAATTAAAATCAACTGGCTACCCAAGATATTATATTTATTCCGTGCCCTACTGATCCCAGTGCCTTCTGCATTGTTGAAACACCTTCAAACCAAGATGATCTCCTTTATTTGGATGAATAAAACTCGATGCGTCCAACAAGCCTCTTTATATGCTCCTCGAAATGAGGGTGGCTTAGGAGTTCCCAGCCTCCAAAAATACTTTCATGCGGCCCGCTTGGCACAATAGTCTGTATCATTGTCCCAAATCCATAGACTCTCCTGGGTTGATATTGAATCACTGGTAGTGTCCCTCATGCTGATTGAACAAACCCTTTGGTGTGAGGCGAAGAAAAGACCAGCAGTTATGTGCCCAGCCCTCTCCACCTCACTCGAGATGTGGAATAGATTAGCCAAAAGATATGAATTAATAACAAAACACCTCCCGATGTCAAATCTTTTCAGTAATCCTGCATTCCCTCCAAAGCAGGATATGAATTACTTTAAGTGGTGGATTGCAAAAGGCATTATGCGGATCGCAGATGCAGTAGACAGACTAGGATTCCGCCAATTGGAATTATTCCGCGCAGCACACTGAATCCCAGATGCGGAAATCTTTCACCTGCAGCAGATTAAACATTTTGTGTTATCTCTGACAGAGGATGCATTAGCTATTATGCCCATTTTTGAAAGTATTTCAATTTTGCGACTCCACGGGGTAAACTCTTTTACATGACTAAATGGGAAGAGGAACTAGGGGAAGAATTATCGGCCCCTGACTGGCATAAAATAGCTAAGACAACAACAAAACTATCTATCAACTTATCTATCACAGAGGAAGGATATAAACTCCTTATGCGGTGGTACCTAACCCCCCAAAGGCTTTCTAAGATGTTCCCAGGGATGTCGAGTCTATGCTTCCGAGGTTGTGGCAGGGCACGTTCTTACTAGAGATGAGCGAACACCAAAATGTTCGGGTGTTCGTTATTCGTAACGAACTTCCCGTGATGCTCGAGGGTTCGTTTCGAACAACGAACCCCATTGAAGTCAATGGGCGACCAGAACATTTTTGTATTTCGCCGATGCTCGCTAAGGTTTTCATGTGTGAAAATCTGGGCAATTCAGGAAAGTGATGGGAATGACACAGTGACGGATAGGGCAGGCGAGGGGCTACATGTTGGGCTGCATCTCAAGTTCCCAGGTCCCACTATTAAGCCACAATACCGGCAAGAGTGGGCCCCCCCCCTCCCAACAACTTTTACTTCTGAAAAGCCCTCATTAGCATGGCATACCTTTGCTAAGCACCACACTACCTCCAACAAAGCACAATCACTGCCTGCATGACACTCCACTGACACTTCTCCTGGGTTACATGCTGCCCAACCGCCCCCCCTCCCCCCCACAGCGCACACCAAAGTGTCCCTGCGCAGCCTTCAGCTGCCCTCATGCCACACCACGCTCATGTCTATTTAGAATTGCGTCTGCCATGACGAGGGACCGCAGGCACACACTGCAGAGGTTGGCACGGCTAGGCAGCGACCCTCTTTAAAAGTGGCGGAGCGATAGCCCACAATGCTGTACAGAAGCAATGAGAAATAGAATCCTGTGCCACCGCCATCAGGAGCTGCACACGTGGGCATAGCAATGGGGAACCTATGTGCCACACACTATTCATTCTGTCAAGGTGTCTGCATGCCCCAGTCAGACCGGGCTTTTTAATTCATAGACACAGGCAGGTACAACTCCCTATTGTGAAGTCCCTGTCGACCCACAGCATGGGTGGCTCCCTGGAACCCACTGGCGGTACACAGAAATATCCCATTGCATTGCCCAACACAGCTGAGGTAGTAATGTCGTGCTTAATGCAGGTGGGCTTCGGCCCACACTGCATGCCCCAGTCTGACTGGGGTTCTTTATAAGTGTACAGATGTAGTAAAAACTCCGTGTGCACCTACAGCATGGGTGGGTGCCAGGAAGCCACCGGCGGTACATAGAAATATCCCATTGCATTGCCCAACACAGCTGAGGTAGTAATGTTGTGCTTAACCCTTTCCAATCCAATTTGTATATGGTTTTCCTAGGGGGCTTACTCTTTTTCTGCTGTTATACAACGGCGCTATATGCTGGCTAAAGCCAGTACTGCATGAGCTGACACGTAGGATAGGCTCCGACAGCAGAGAGGCTGGCAATATACAGTAAGAGAACCCCGACGGACGTCTACCAACAACGGAGCTGTACAGCCTTAAACCCTAATGTCTTCACAGGTCACACAGTGGACTGGAAAGGGTTAATGCAGGTGGGCTTCGGCCCACACTGCATGCCCCAGTCAGACTGGGGTTCTTTACAAGTGGACACATGTAGGTTTAACTCCCTGTGGACCCACTGCCTGGGTGGGTGCCAGGAAGCCACCGGCGGTACATAGAAATATCCCATTGCATTGCCCAACACAGCTGAGGTAGTAATGTCGTGCGTAATACAGGTGGGCTTCGGCCCACACTGCATGCCCCAGTCAGACGGGTTCTTTAGAAGTGTACAGAAGTATTAAAAACTCAGTGTGCACCTACAGCATGGGTGGCTCCCTGGAACCCACCGGCGGTACACAAAAATATCCCATTGCATTGCCCAACACAGCTGAGGTAACGTCTGCTGTAATGCAGGTGGGCTAAAAATTAATTTGATTACACTGTAGGCGAGGGCCCACACAAATTGCTGTATCAACAGTACTAATGTACATCCCAAAAATTGGCCATGGCCAGCCAAGAGGGCAGGTGAAACCCATTAATCGCTTTGGTTAATGTGGCTTAAGTGGTAACTAGGCCTGGAGGCAGCCCAGTGTAACGAAAAATTGGTTCAAGTTAAAGTTCCAATGCTTTTAAGCGCATTGAAACTTATAAAAATTGTTCTGAAAAATTATTTGAGTGAGCCTTGTGGCCCTAAGAAAAATTGCCCGTTCAGCGTGATTACGTGAGGTTTCAGGAGGTGGAGCAGGAGGAGGAGGAGGAGGAATATTAGACACAGATTGATGAAGCAGAAATGTCCCCGTTTTGGATGGTGAGAGAGAACGTAGCTTCCATCCGCGGGTGCAGCCTACGTATTGCTTACGTATCGCTGCTGTCCGCTGGTGGAGAACAGAAGTCTGGGGAAATCCAGCCTTTGTTCATCTTGATGAGTGTTAGCCTGTCGGCACTGTCGGTTGACAAGCGGCTACGCTTATCTGTGATGATTCCCCCAGCCGCACTAAACACCCTCTCCGACAACACGCTAGCCGCAGGACAAGCAAGCACCTCAAGGGCATACAGGGCTAGTTCAGGCCACGTGTCCAGCTTCGACACCCAGTAGTTGTAGGGGGCAGAGGCGTCACCAAGGATGGTCGTGCGATCCGCTACGTACTCCCTCACCATCCTTTTGCAGTGCTCCCGCCGACTCAGCCGTGACTGGGGAGCGGTGACACAGTCTTGGTGGGGAGCCATAAAGCTGGCCAGGCCCTTAAAGACTGTTGCACTGCCTGGGATGTACATGCTGCTCGATCTACGCACATCCCCTGCAACATGGCCCTCGGAACTGCGCCTTCTGCCACTAGCGCTGTCGGCTGGGAATTTTACCATCAGCTTGTCCGCAAGGGTCCTGTGGTATAGCAACACTCTCGAACCCCTTTCCTCTTCGGGAATCAGAGTGGGCAGGTTCTCCTTATACCGTGGATCGAGCAGTGTGTACACCCAGTAATCCGTCGTGGCCAGAATGCGTGCAACGCGAGGGTCACGAGAAAGGCATCCTAACATGAAGTCAGCCATGTGTGCCAGGGTACCTGTACGCAACACATGGCTGTCTTCACTAGGAAGATCACTTTCAGGATCCTCCTCCTCCTCCTCCTCCTCCTCAGGCCATACACGCTGAAAGGATGACAGGCAATCAGCCGGTGTACCGTCAGCAGCGGGCCAAGCTGTCTCTTCCCCCTCCTCCTCATCCTCCTCATGCTCCTCCTCCTCCTCCTGTACGCGCTGAGAAATAGACAGGAGGGTGCCCTGACTATCCAGCGGCATACTGTCTTCCCCCGCCCCCGTTTCCGAGCGCAAAGCAGCTGCCTTTATGGTTTGCAGGGAATTTCTCAAGATGCATAGCAGAGGAATGGTGACGCTAATGATTGTAGCATCGCCGCTCACCACCTGGGTAGACTCCTCAAAATTACCAAGGACATGGCAGATGTCTGCCAACCAGGCCCACTCTTCTGAAAGGAATTGAGGAGGCTGACTCCCACTGCGCCGCCCATGTTGGAGTTGGTATTCGACTATAGCTCTCCGTTGTTCATAGAGCCTGGCCAACATGTGGAGCGTAGAGTTCCACCGTGTGGGCACGTCGCACAGCAGTCGGTGCACTGGCAGCTTAAAGTGATGTTGCAGGGTGCGCAGGGTGGCAGCGTCCGTGTGGGACTTGCGGAAATGTGCGCAGAGCCGGCGCGCCTTTACGAGCAGGTCTGACAAGCGTGGGTAGCTTTTCAGAAACCGCTGAACCACCAAATTAAAGACGTGGGCCAGGCATGGCACGTGCGTGAGGCTGCCAAGCTGCAGAGCCGCCACCAGGTTACGGCCGTTGTCACACACGACCATGCCCGGTTGGAGGCTCAGCGGCGCAAGCCAGCGGTCGGTCTGCTGTGTCAGACCCTGCAGCAGTTCGTGGGCCGTGTGCCTCTTATCGCCTAAGCTGAGTAGTTTCAGCACGGCCTGCTGACGCTTGCCCACCGCTGTGCTGCCACACCGCGCGACACCGACTGCTGGCGACATGCTGCTGCTAACACATCTTGATTGTGAGACAGAGGAGGAGGAGGAGGAGGAGGGTGCTTTAGTGGAGGAAGCATAGACCTCCGCAGATACCAGCACCGAGCTGGGGCCCGCAATTCTGGGGGTGGGTAGGACGTGAGCGGTCCCAGGCTCTGACTCTGTCCCAGCCTCCACTAAATTCACCCAATGTGCCGTCAGGGAGATGTAGTGGCCCTGCCCGCCTGTGCTTGTCCACGTGTCCGTAGTTAAGTGGACCGTGGCAGTAACCGCGTTGGTGAGGGCGCGCACAATGTTGCGGGAGACGTGGTCGTGCAGGGCTGGGACGGCACATCGGGAAAAGTAGTGGCGACTGGGAACTGAGTAGCGCGGGGCCGCCGCCTCCATGATACTTTTGAAGGACTCCGTTTCCACAACCCTATACGGCAGCATCTCAAGGCTGATGAATTTTGCGATGCGGACGGTTAACGTTTGAGCGTGCGGGTGCGTGGCGGCGTACTTGCGCTTGCGCTCGAACACTTGCGCAAGCGACGGCTGAACGGTGCGCTGAACTACACTGCTGGATGGGGCCGAGGACAGCGGAGATGAGGGTGTGGGTGCAGGCCATGAGGCGGTAGTGCCTGTGTCCTGAGAGGGGGGTTGCATCTCAGTGGCAGGTTGGGGCACAGGGGGAGAGGCAGGGGTGCAAACCGGAGACGGTGAACGGCCTTTGTCCCACCTTGCGGGGTGCTTGGCCATCATATGTCTGCGCATGGTGGTGGTGGTGAGGCTGTTGGTGTTGGCTCCCCGGCTGAGCTTTGCGCGACAAAGGTTGCACACCACTGTTCGTCGGTCGTCAGGCGTCTCTGTGAAAAACTGCCAGACCTTAGAGCACCTCGGCCTACGCAGGGTGGCATGGCGCGAGGGGTCGCTTTGGGAAACACTTGGTGGATTATTCGGTCTGGCCCTGCCTCTACCCCTGGCCACCGCACTGCCTCTTGCAACCTGCCCTGCTGATGCCCTTGACTCCCCCTCTGAAGACCTGTCCTCCTGAGTAAGCGTTGCACACCAGGTGGGGTCAGTCACCTCATCGTCCTGCTGCTCTTCCTCCGAATCCTCTGTGCGCTGCTCCCTGGGACTTACTGCCCTTACTACTACCTCACTGCAAGACAACTGTGTCTGATCGTCATCGTCCTCCTCACCCACAGAAAGTTGTTGAGACAGTTGGCGGAAGTCCCCAGCCTCTTCCCCCGGACCCCGGGAACTTTCGAATGGTTGGGCATCAGTGACGATAAACTCCTCTGGTGGGAGAGGAACCGCTGCTGCCCAATCTAAGCAGGGGCCCGAGAACAGTTCCTGGGAGTGTTCCCGCTCCTGAGCAGGTGTCATTGTAGTGGACTGAGGAGGCTGGGAGGAAGGAGGAGCAGCAGACAGAGGATTCGGATTGGCAGCAGTGGACGGCGCAGAACTGCGGGTAGACGATAGGTTGCTCGAAGCACTTTCTGCCATCCAGGACAGGACCTGCTCACACTGCTCATTTTCTAATAACCGTCTCCCGCGTGGACCCATTAATTGGGCGATGAATGTGGGGACGCCAGAAACGTGCCTCTCTCCTAATCGCGCAGCAGACAGCTGCGACACACCTGGATCAGGAGCTTGGCCTGTGCCCACACCCTCACTTGGCCCTCCGCGTCCTCGGCCACGTCCACGTCCACGTCCTCTAGGCTTACCCCTACCCCTCAGCATGCTGTATTACCAGTGATTAGATTTCCCAGGCAGGAAATAAATTGGCGCAAGACTGCAGGCCAAATATAATTTTTGCCCTTTTTGGAAAACGAAAGGCCCCACTGCCTCTAGTGAATGAATTATCTAAGTTTAATAACTGTGCTGTGTCCCTGCTTATGTGTCACAGAACGTGAGGGTAGCAGAGTTATTATAACTCTTGGAGAGCAGGTATTTTTTTTTCCCAATTAAGGAAAGCAAATGGCGAACCCAGCAGTAAAGCGTAGCTGGCTGCGTATGATTTAGCAATGTTTTTCACGCAGCTCACACGTCTACACAGGCGTAAGGACGGACACAGGCTGGACAAATAGATTTGTTTTCAGTTTTTTCCCACCAACAGGCAGCACTGCGTATATTCAATGAACCTGCGAAGTTTAATAACTGCGCTGTGTCCCTGCTTATGTGTCACAGAACGTGAGGGTAGCAGAGTTATTATAACTCTTGGAGAGCAGGTATTTTTTTTTCCCAATTAAGGAAAGCAAATGGCGAACCCAGCAGTAAAGCGTAGCTGGCTGCGTATGATTTAGCAATGTTTTTCACGCAGCTCACACGTCTACACAGGCGTAAGGACGGACACAGGCTGGACAAATAGATTTCTTTTCAGTTTTTTCCCACCAACAGGCAGCACTGCGTATATTCAATGAACCTGCGAAGTTTAATAACTGCGCTGTGTCCCTGCTTATGTGTCACAGAACGTGAGGGTAGCAGAGTTATTATAACTCTTGGAGAGCAGGTATTTTTTTTTCCCAATTAAGGAAAGCAAATGGCGAACCCAGCAGTAAAGCGTAGCTGGCTGCGTATGATTTAGCAATGTTTTTCACGCAGCTCACACGTCTACACAGGCGTAAGGACGGACACAGGCTGGACAAATAGATTTGTTTTCAGTTTTTTCCCACCAACAGGCAGCACTGCGTATATTCAATGAACCTGCGAAGTTTAATAACTGCGCTGTGTCCCTGCTTATGTGTCACAGAACGTGAGGGTAGCAGAGTTATTATAACTCTTGGAGAGCAGGTATTTTTTTTTCCCAATTAAGGAAAGCAAATGGCGAACCCAGCAGTAAAGCGTAGCTGGCTGCGTATGATTTAGCAATGTTTTTCACGCAGCTCACACGTCTACACAGGCGTAAGGACGGACACAGGCTGGACAAATAGATTTCTTTTCAGTTTTTTCCCACCAACAGGCAGCACTGCGTATATTCAATGAACCTGCGAAGTTTAATAACTGCGCTGTGTCCCTGCTTATGTGTCACAGAACGTGAGGGTAGCAGAGTTATTATAACTCTTGGAGAGCAGGTATTTTTTTTTCCCAATTAAGGAAAGCAAATGGCGAACCCAGCAGTAAAGCGTAGCTGGCTGCGTATGATTTAGCAATGTTTTTCACGCAGCTCACACGTCTCCACAGGCGTAAGGACGGACACAGGCTGGACAAATAGATTTCTTTTCAGTTTTTTCCCACCAACAGGCAGCACTGCGTATATTCTATGAATAATAACTGTGTTGTGGCCCTGCCTATACAATTCTTTCCCTGCAGTATCAATGGAGGGTGCAATGCTCTGCAGAGGCGATTTTGAGAAGCCCAAAAAAAATGCAGCACAGCCAACAGCAGCCTGGACAGTACTGCACACGGATAAATATGGCCCTAGAAAGGACCGTTGAGGTTCTTGAAGGCTACACTCACTCCTAACACTCTCCCTGCCTATGCAGCACTTCTGTCCCTAATGCCAGGTGCAACGGTCTGCAGAGGCGATTTTGAGAAAGAAAAAAAAATCCCACTGCTAACAGCAGCCAACACACAGCTATCAGTGGCCCTAATAAGGACCTTTGGGGGGTCTTGAAGCCTACACTAACTACCAATTCTTTCCCTACAGCAGCTCCGGTATAAACAGCACTGTCCCTCATCTAACTCACACCGCATCTGAGGCGAGCCGCGGGAGGGGCCGACTTTTATATTAGGCGAACACCTGATCTCGCCAGCCACTCACAGCAGGGGGGTGGTATAGGGCTTAAACGTTGCAGGGGGAAGTTGTAATGCCTTCCCTGTCTTTCAATTGGCCAGAAAAGCGCGCTAACGTCTCAGGGAAGGAAGTGAAAGTAACCAGAACACCGCATGGTGTTCGTCACGAATAACGAACATCCCGAACACCCTAATATTCGCACGAATATCAAGCTCGGACGAACGCGTTCGCTCATCTCTAGTTCTTACACATTTGGTGGAATTGCCCTAGATTAAGATGAGTCTGGATACAAGTTTGTAATTTAATATTCTCCATCACAGATGTAAATTTACGTAAATCCCCATGGGAGGCACTCTTGGGAAGACAGATACCTCACATACCCAAACATATGTCCCGATGGATCTCCCTGTGTTTTTGATCTGCTCGAGTGGCTATTGCACGCTCCTGGAGGAAGGTGTCAGTCAGCATTGACCTCATTAAGGTTAAATTGTCGTGGATAATGTCTAACGAGAAACTGGCCTACCTCTTGATGGACCAGGAGGAACTCTTGGATCGCACATGGGCATCTTGGTACCAATATTCCCTTACTATGCAGATCTGGAATCCCATGGCCCTTGCCCACACTACCCACAGGGATCTGAGTCAGCCTATTAGTGCCCACTCCACACCCCCTGTTTAATGGGAAGCGGCTCAAGTGAAACCATGAGATTTGAAGAACTTTATAGACCAGTCAGATATGAAGGTGCCCAACCTCTAACCATCCCCCTCCCCACATAAAACCTCATGTCTTAAGGCCCATTTACATGAGCAGATAATTACTCAAAGATCGCTCAAACGACAGTTTGAGCGACAGCTTTGAGCGATTAGTTTGCTTAAAAAATAATTGGTATTTAAGTAGCTTCTCAGCTACTTAAATGCCAATTATATATGTTAATGAAGTCTTTGCTGAGCGCATGCTAATAGCCCAAGGCTATTATTACCCTCACTTTATTTTAAGGATCAGCGAAAAAAACCCGAAATGCGGGTGCCCCACGCCCATTTACACGCACCGATTATCGCTAAAACGATCGCCGATGAGCGAAGTTTTAGCGTAAATCATCCAGTGTAAATGGGCTTTTATCCTCAATAACCTCCCCCCTTTTTTTGTTATTGTTTTGGCAGTCTTAATTCTGGATAATTATTTCTAATGATTATATTTCTGATCTGGATCAAAGGAAGTAGTTTGTTTTTTATTTTGACAAGATACGCATGATCTTCTATCAGGATTATAAGTTTCATTGATGTATTCTATATGTGATGTATTCTATAATA
Organism: Eleutherodactylus coqui; assembly: GCF_035609145.1. NCBI lineage: Eukaryota > Metazoa > Chordata > Amphibia > Anura > Eleutherodactylidae > Eleutherodactylus > Eleutherodactylus coqui. The sequence goes on along the minus strand of NC_089839.1, from coordinate 117,665,103 downwards.
ATGACTGCTTTGTTTATATTTGTTTTAATGTATTATTACAAAATTCAATAAAATTTATGAGAAACAGAAACATTTTTGCTGCACTGAAAGTTCCCAAGAGCACAGAGGCCTCCATAACTCCTCAATAGAGAAAGTCTGAAATAACTAGGACTCTTCCTAGAGCTGGCCGAACCACTAAACCAGGGTTTCCCAAAGTGTGCTCCACGGAGCTCTTGGGGCTTTGCGAGTGATTACCAGGGGCTCCGATGGAAGGTCTAGGTCCTTGCTCCACTCAGCCCTATAGAAAAGTGCCAACAGCCTGTAATGAGGAAATGAGTGCACAGGACCTCTGGTTGGCATAGCAATGGGCATCACATGATCCGGCCAATAATGTGATCCACGTTGCTATGCCAACCGAAGGTCCTGGGTTTTCATTTACAGCCTTTCCGGAAACTGCTACAGAGGTGAGTATAGTGGGGACCAATGGTAGATTATAATAGGGGCAACTGACCCAAGGCTGAGACTCCAAGAGGGTCCATGGCCGTCCCAGTCACCCTAGTTATAATCTGCACTGCTAAACCTCCAGCTTCAGTGGGGGACCTGAATACTACTGGGGCATCAATGGGGGACCCTATTACTACTGGGGCCACAATAGGGGATCCTATCACTATTGGGGTGGCAATGGGGACCTTATTACTACTGGGGCAGCAATGTGGGGGAACCATCTCCACTGGGGAAGCAATCAGGGAGCTTATTACTACTGTGGTCAATATAGGGGAGCTTATTACTACTAGGGCCAATACAGGGGACACTATTACTACTAGGGCCAATATAAGTGACACTATTACTACTGGGGCCAATACAGGGGACCCTTACTACTGGGGCCGCAATAGGGGTCACTTTTACTACTGGGGCCACAATACGGGTCAGTATTACTACTGGGGCCAATATAGGAGACACTATTAATACTGGGGCCAATATAGGAGACACTATTACTACTGAGGCCAATATAGGGGACATTATTAATACTGAGGCCAATATAGGGGACACTATTACTTCTAAGGCCAATATAGGGGACACTATTACTACTGGGGCCGCATTAGGGGTCACTAGTACTACTGGGGCTGCAATAGGGGACACTATTATTACTGGGGCCAATATAGGGGAAACTATTACTACTGGGACCAATAGTCCAAAGGCAAGTGGAGAGCATTACTCAATACACTGTTGCTCTCCAAGAAATATTAGCCAGCCGACAGAAGAGAGATCCCACTGGGCTAGATATGATGGGGCAGGTAGACTGGATCTTGAGAGACCAGTTCATTATTGGACTACGTGGCATCCCCTCGGGCCAAGCATTACAAGAATGAGTCCCGGTCAACCCTTTGCTAACCTTCCTCCAAGTGTTATTGTGAGCCGTTGCCCAAAGCCAAGATGACAGTTATGGCCCTTATGCTGTAAGGTCCTAGACTACCAAAGGCTATAGTGTGATCAAGAAAGAGGAAGCCTGGGAGAGAATACACTGAGCTCCATTAGAGAAGAGTTGACTCAAGTGAAAGTGTAAATGGGCAACCCCTGATTGAAAGGCTGCAATAAAAAGAACCTTCATATCCACCTAGGCCGTAATTTGTCACGAGGAGTTAAAGCATTCCTCAGCCCCAAAGTCCGGGCAGATGTAGTGACAGGGGAGGATAAAATAATTGATAGTAGAAACAAAGAAAACAAATTCAGGACCAGGCCTTTAAATACACGGACCTTTTTTTTTTCTTTTTCATTTTTTCCTCCCCACTTTAAAAAAAAATCATGACTCTTATTTATCCATCAATGTTGCAGTCTGAAGTCTTGTTCTTTTTTGTGGGACGAGTTGTATTTTTCAGTGGTACGATTTAATGTACCCAATAATGTACCAAAAAGCTTTTAAAAAAATCTGAGTGGAGTGAAATAGAAAAAAACATAGTTAGTCCATCCTTGGGAGGGTTTTCTTTTTACAGGGTACAATCTAGAACAAAAATGACATGATGCCTTTATTCTATGGGTCAGTACGATTACTATACCAAATTTATATCGTTTTTTTTTTTTGCTGTACTATTTTTAAAATATAAAATATCTTTGGAAACAATAAAACTGTTTTCTGGCTCAATCTTCTGACAGACATAATTTTTTTTATTTTTCCATAGACATAGTTGTGCGGGCGTTCATTTTTGGTTGTCCTGAAGTTTTTATTGGTACCATTTTAAAGTACATATGAGTTTTTGATCGCTTTTTATTATATTTTTCTTGGAGATGGGTAACCAAAAACGTGCAATTCTGGTGTCCTTTTTTTTCTAACAATGTTCACCATGTGGGGTAAATAATGCGTTACTTTGATAGATCGGACTTTTATGGACGCAGCGATACCAAATATATTTCAGGGTTTTTTATTTACATTTTTTATTATAAATATGGCAAAGGGGTGTTTTTTTAAATGATTATACAGGACAGCGCTTCAATGTCAGAGGCTGTTCTGCATATGTATGCTACAGCATAGACAGGACAGCACTCCTTCGGATACAGATGCAGAACAGCCTCCGACATTGGAGCACTGCCTTGAATACTGTTAGAAACGTGATAATTTTTTAAAAGATTGCTAATAAGAGTTATTTTTAAGTGTTTATTTTGAGTAATTCCAAGGATTTCACAATGTGCATTCCCGCCCAAAATAAATTAGAGCTGAGGAGTGTGCGGGTGGCAGGGAAATTTGATTGGAAAGGCTTAGTAAACACTTACCAATATTTTGGCAGGATGACATCTTGAGAGAATTATTGTCTCATGGTTGCAATTTTTTTTTTGTTAAAGAATCTTCCACTTTAGGTTTCATGCTGTCTCTTAGCTGCTTGCCATAGTTCGGACAGGATGGATCCAGGTTAAAAAATCAGGGCTTTTATAAATGTGGTCAAACTAGATGACATGTAAATATGCTGTCAAAACCTCCACCTTTGAGGATAGGATAGACAATACAGAGGATAAGACTTGCCACTTCGTCAACTGCAACTCTACAAATCTATATATATAAAGACGAAAGCCCTCACTGACTCTCTGACTGACTCACTGACTCACTGACTCGCCAAAAGTTCTCCAACCTTCCGATGTCGTAGAAACATGAAATTTGGCACGAGCATAGATTATGTCCAAAATAGGAAAAGTAATTGGGTCCCAACTCGATTATTCAATTCTAGCGCAAAAGAATTAGCGTCAAAATTTAACGTACATAATCTAAATCTCTCACTTCCCAATGTCATAGAAACTTACAATTTGGCACGAGCATTGATTATGTCATAAATAGGAAAAGTTAATGGGTCCCAACTCCATTATTCAATTCTATGCGCAAAAGAAGTAGCCTCCAAATTTTACATACGGAATGTAATTTTCTCACTTTCTGGTGTCATAGAAACGTGAAATTTGGCACAAGCATTGATTATGTCATAAATAGGAAAGGTTAAGGGGTCCCAACTCCATTATTCAATTCTATGCGCAAAAGAATTAGCGTCCAAATTTTACGTACGGAATGTAATTTTCTCACTTTCCGGTGTCATAGAAACGTGAAATTTCGCACGACCATTGATTATGTCATAAATAGGAAAAGCTAATGGGTCCCAACTCCATTATTCAATTCTATGCGCAAAAGAATTAGCGTCCAAATTTTACGTACAGAATGTAATTTTCTCACTTTCCGGTGTCATAGAAACGTGAAATTTGGCACGAGCATTGATTATGTCATAAATAGGAAAAGCTAATGGGTCCCAACTCGATTATTCAATTCTATGCGCAAAAGAATTAGCGTCCAAATTTTACATACGGAATGTAATTTCTCACTTTCCGGTGTCATAGAAACGTGAAATTTGGCACGAGCATTGATTATGTCATAAATAGGAAAAGCTAATGGGTCCCAACTCCATTATTCAGTTCTATGCGCAAAAGAATTAGCGTCCAAATTTTACGTACGGAATGTAATTTTCTCACTTTCTGGTGTCATAGAAACGTGGAATTTGGCACGAGCATTGATTATGTAATAAATAGGAAAAGTTAATAGGTCCCAACTCAATTATTCAATTCTAAGCGCAAAAGAATTAGCGTCCAAATTTTACGTACGGAATCTAATTCTCTCACTTCCAGGTGTCATAGAAACGTCAAATTTGGCACGAGCATTGATTATGTCATAAATAGGAAAAGCTAATGGGTCCCAACTCCATTATTCAGTTCTATGCGCAAAAGAATTAGCGTCCAAATTTTACGTACGGAATGTAATTTTCTCACTTTCTGGTGTCATAGAAACGTGGAATTTGGCACGAGCATTGATTTTGTCATAAATAGGAAAAGCTAATGGGTCCCAACTCGATTATTCAATTCTATTCGCCCGAGTTAATTTGGTACTGGTGTTTATCTGGTGTTCCCACGGAAAATCTTATGAAGTCATGGTTACTTTAGAGATACCGGAAAAACATATGTTCACCATTTTGCATAGTTCTCTGCGTTACCCAGAAAACACCATGGGAGGTAACCATGCGATGTTTCCTTTATATAAAATGACATAAGGAAGTGAGAGAATTAGATTCCATACGAAAAATATGGACGCTAATTCTTTTGCACTTAGAATTGAATAATCAAGTTGGGACCCATTAACTTTTCCTATTTATGACATAATCAATGCTCATGGCAAATTTCATGTTTCTACGACAACGGTAAGTGAGAGAATTAGATTTGGTACGTAAAATATGGACGCTAATTGTTTTGCGCTTAGAATTGAATAATCGAGTTAAGACCCATTAACTTTTCATATTTATGACATAATCAATGCCCATGCCAAATTTCAAGTTTCTATTACACCAAGAAGTGAGAGAATTAGATTTTGTACGTAAAATGTGGATGCTAATTCTTTTGCGCTTAGAATTGAACAATCGAGTTGGGACCCATTAACTTTTCCTATTTATGACATAATTAATGCTCATGCCAAATTTCAAGTTTCTCTGACATCGGGAAGTGAGAGAATTAGATTCAGTACGTAAAATTTGGACGCTAATTCTTTTGCGCTTAGAATTGAATAATCGAGTTGGGACCCATTAACTTTTCCTATATATGACATAATAATCAATGCCTGTGCCAAATTTCAAGTAAGAAAATTAGATTACGTACGTAAAATTTGGACGCTAATTCTTTTGCGCATAGAATTGAATAACACAGGTCTGCGATGAAAAAATTGTAGCATATTTAATTAGTGGGTTTAACCGTATTTTTTGTGCTGATTGCGGTAAAAATAGTGAAAAAATTCCATCACCCCTAGATAAGTCACAAATTTCACCTGAAATTTTCTTATTTTCAGGGTTTTTCACGTTCGGTACGCGTACGACAATGAATCTAAACTGTCTGCTAGGCGTGACCTTGACTGCAGTCAGTGACTCAGTGTGGAGCCAGCCACTGTGGTGTACGCATCAAACAGTTTTGTGATACGGCATTTAGAAGAAATGGCTACTAGAAGATGTGTCAACTCTCCTAACTGTTTCTGTTATATTTGTGGGTCTTATACCGTCAAGAAGCAACAAAGGAACATTTCTAATTTTGTTCAGAAGGTGTATTTTGCATACTTTGGTATGAAATTAGGGGACCAAGATAAATCTTGGGCTCCCCATATAGTGTGTTCTGTGTGTGTTGAAGAACTGAGGCAATAGTTTCAAGGTAAAAAGAAATCATTTCGTTTTGGAGTACCCATGGTTTGGAGAGAGCCTAAAAATCACAGTGATGACTTGTATTTTTGTTCTTGTTCAGTGCAAGGTTTCAATTTAAAAAACAGGAAGCACATTTCATACCCAACCAACATACGTTCGGCTATTCGCCCTGTTCCTCATGGACCTGACTTGCCTATTCCTTCACCTCCGGATACCCTGGACAATATTTTAGACGACCAAATGTCACATAGCAGCAGCGATAATGATGACAGCTATGATCCAGGTACCAATGACCCTGAACTTTTCTCTCAATCAGACTTGAACGATTTAGTACGAGATCTGGGTCTACCAAAGGATTCAGCAGAAGTGTTAGGGTCTAGACTTAAAGAAAGACATATATTAGCCTCCGGTGTTTCATTTTCATGGTACCGACTTAGAGAAAAGGAATTTGTCCCTTTTTTTACACAAGAGGGTGAACTAGTTTTCTGCAACAATGTACCTGGAATCATGGAAATGTTCAACATAACGTATGACCCAGAGGAATGGAGACTTTTCATAGATTCGTCAAAAAGGAATTTGAAAGCCGTACTTCTTCACAATGGTAACCAATATGCTTCTGTGCCTGTTGGACACTCAGTCCATTTGAAAGAAGCTCAGCTACTCTGACCATAAATGGACCATTTGTGGGGATTTGAAAGTTATTTCCATGTTACTAGGTCAACAAAGTGGTTACACAAAGTTTCCATGTTTCCTCTGTGAATGGGATAGCCGTGACAGGAAACAACACTATGTCAAGCAGACCTGGCCAATCAGAAAGGCTCTTATTCCTGGAGTTAAAAATGTTGAAAGACAAAGTTTAGTGGATCCTAAAAAGATCTTATTTCCACCACTTCATATCAAATTGGGACTAATGAAACAGTTTGTGAAAGCATTACACAAAGAAGGAGAGTGTTTCAAGTATCTTTGTGAACAGTTTCCTTGTCTATCAGATGCTAAGCTGAAAGAGGGAGTCTTTGTTGGGCCTGACATAGGAAAACTTTTAAAAGATGAAATCTTTGTCACTAAAATGGAAATGGAAGAAAAAAATGCCTGGAATTCATTTAAACTTGTTGTAACAGGCTTTCTTGGAAATAAAAAAGACCCAAACTACAAAACTTTGGTTGTGAAATTGTTACAAAACTACAAAATCTTGGGCTGCAACATGAGTGTCAAAGTCCATTTCCTTCACTCACATCTGGACTACTTTCCAGAAAATCTTGGGGCTGTAAGTGAGGAACAAGGAGAATGTTTCCATCAAGATCTAAAAGAAATGGAGCGCAGATACCAAGGTCAATGGAATGTCAACATAATGGCAGACAACTGTTGGATGTTAAAAAGGGAAAATTCACAAGAACACAGCCGAAAAGTACCAAAAGAAGCTTTGATGGAAAAAGAAAACGTTTTTACAAAGACTTATAATAACTTTGCAACACATGTGTATCACTAATATGCTTATTTTAGCTAGGTATTGTTGGTGTTTTTTGCTTTTACTTCATGTTAAAATAAGAAAAACAAATAAAAAAAATTCCATTTTTTGTATTTTTTTCAAATACTTCAACTTTATTTTGTAGGCAAGCCTTACGTGATAGGAAAAATCCCATGTCATTTTTGAAATCTGTGCAAAAAACTACATAAAGATGATTTAACAAAATCAAAACAATTTTTAAAAAAGTTTTTTTTGCAGACCTGTGTAATCGAGTTGGGACCCAATAACTTTTCCAATATATGACACAATCAATGCCTGTGCCAAATTTCACGTTTCTATGACACCTGGAAGTGAGAGAATTAGATTCCGTACGTAAAATTTGGACGCTAATTCTTTTGCGCTTAGAATTGAATAATTGAGTTGGGACCTATTAACTTTTCCTATTTATTACATAATCAATGCTCGTGCCAAATTTCACGTTTCTATGACACCAGAAAGTGAGAAAATTACATTCTGTACGTAAAATTTGGACGCTAATTCTTTTGCGCATAGAATTGAATAATCGAGTTGGGACCCATTAGCTTTTCTTATTTATGACATAATCAATGCTCCTGCCAAATTTCGAGTTTCTATGACACCGGGAAGTGAGAGAATTAGATTCTGTACGTAAAATTTGGACGCTAATTCTTTTGCACATAGAATTGAATAATGGAGTTGGGACCCATTAACTTTTCCTATTTATGACATAATCAATGCTCGTGCCAAATTTTAAGTTTCCATGACATTGGGAAGTAAGAGATTTAGATTATGTACGTTAAATTTCTACACTAATTCTTTTGTGCTAGAATTGAATTATCGAGTTGGGACCCAATTACTTTTCCTATTTTGGACATAATCTATGCTCGTGCCAAATTTCATGTTTCTACGACATCGGGAAGTTGGAGAACTTTTGGCGAGTCAGTCAGTGAGTCAGTCAGGGCTTTCATCTTTATATATATAGATGTGAAGAGTCCTGCAGCATATAATTTATCTAATCTTTCTAAACTTTTTTTTTTACTCATTATGCTGGAAGTTTGAAGGGTTTAAAATAGCATGCTATTGAAACAGTTAATAAGCCCAGACGGGGAGGGGATTGGAGAAGAGCTTTTCCAACTACAGAAGGTTTCTGGATTTTCCTATGTGATTGTTCTGTAAGAGAAACCAAGTAATCTTGTAGATATGATACCTTTTCATGGCTAACAAAAATACATGATACAATGCGAGCTTTCGGACCTCACAGGGTCCTTTATCAAGGCATAAGAAATGGATCCGAAGAGGCATGCATATATTATATATACGCATATATGCACACATACTTATGACAAGGCACAGACATGGTGGGATTAACTTGCACTTAAAAGAATACTACAACAGAAATGCAAACATAGATGTGAAGGTTTTTATGGTCCCTGAATTAGTGTTAAGAGATCATCAGGTCAGCAGTGTTATCTGTGTTATAGATGTTTCATACTTCCCAGTCACGCACAAATCCTTTTGAAGAATTTAACCCTCTGCTGAAAAGTTGTTATACATTTTTATTCCCAAATTCTTGTAGCCTTGTCATTTGAAAATGCCTTCCAATTTAATAACTTTTTCTTGTCTTTCAAGTTGTGTCATTAACTAGAAAAATGCTCCACCACAGGGAATTCTGTCTTTCTCTGTGTAATTGTGTGGCAATGAGACCTCATCCTCACTTTAAGTTTCTGTCCTGTTTTTTTATTAAACACTTGTCACTAATCTGGTTTGAATTTTCATACTGACCTTATAAAGCCGAATGCAGTCACCCGCGGCTTACCTGGCCAGCGTCTTCGCCCTGTTCTGCGGAGGTGCTGGCTGGCGCACAGAGGCTTGCACTGAAATAAGACATGCCACGATTTTGTTATCGCACAAGTTTTCCGCAATCAAAATCACGGCTGTCTGCATAGAAGTGCATACCAATGCAACCCTATGGCAGTGTGCAACAGCAAAAATTCCGCGCAGAATCTCGCAGCAGAATTTCCGCCTGTGTGCATTTGGCCTTAAGGCTGGCTTCCCACGGGTGGTGAAGCCCATCAAGGCACCCCCCAGAGACCCCAATACTTACCTCCGGATCCGTCGTTTTCCGTCCCGCATGACGCGTATTACGTGGCGGAAATCCGTCCGTGGGAAGGAGCCCTAATTCTTTTCTGTTTGTTTTTCATTTTACATTTATTTCAACCATGTATTGCTTTTTATTTTGCTTCCTCTGTATATATTTCCTCTATTAGTGTATATTTGTTTGATGTTTTTCACTGCACATGTGAAGGTGGTGTGTATTTTGTTAATTAAAGCTTTGTAATGTTATGGAAGGTGCGGTCATTAATAAAGAACTGAAACGCGTTGACCAGAACACTCCTTGAATTCTGCCTATATGTCTGGTTTTACACCACTGCTGTGTTATAAGTTTCCTTAATTTTAATATGGATGAAGCAATAAAAGAAACTGAAAGATTTAAATACAACGCCTGCTCCAGAATTTACTTGCTGTCTTAATTTCTACCATTTAATCTTTCCACTTTCTGCTGATACTCTGCAGATGATAAGGAGTATGGAATGCTTGTTCTATCTCTAAATCCTGCATACATGGAATAAAAGGGAAAAAAACCTCAGCGCTCGCACCGTAGAATAAATGAAAATGGAATGTACTGAAAAGACTGAAGTTATGTCACTTACTTCCAGGAGGCGCCTTTAGGGTAGGCGCCTCCTAATCCAAATAGGCGTATCAGAAATGGCACCGATCAACAATGATGAACAGGTTCCATCATTGTTGATCGGTGCCATTTCTGATACGCCTATTTGGATTAGGAGGCGCCTACCCTAAAGGCGCCTCCTGGAAGTAAGTGACATAACTTCAGTCTTTTCAGTACATTCCATTTTCATTTATTCTACGGTGCGAGCGCTGAGGTTTTTTTCCCTTTTATTCCATTTATGTTTTCCTCCTTCATGCCATGACTGGAGTTTCCCTCTAGCTGCTCTCTCTTATGAGATTGTTTACAGCACCTATGAATATTCATCTTCACCTGGGAATCAAGACCACTCATCTACTACACTCTCCAGTATCCTTCTAGTGAGCGCCAAATCCTTACTTACCACCCTAAATCCTGCATACGCCGCTGCCGTGACCCCCGGCAGGTGCTCAGCCAATCACAGGCAGCTCTCCCCGAATGAATGACGGGCGAGATCTGCCTGTGATTGGCTGAGCACCTTAGCCAATAACATTCAGCTCTTTCAGCAGTCGGGGATTTTAAATGCCCACCTGCTAATAGATCAGCACTACTGTGCAGGGGACAGCAGGAGAAGACACGGCTGAGCCCCTGCAGCTGAAGCAAGGTGAGTATCTATTTTTTTTTCAAGGAAGGGCTTATATGTAAAACCCCTCCCTAAAAAAGAATGCAGGGGTGCCGGCAGACCATTGTTCTCAATGGAGCCGCCGGCAGCAGCTGTGGCTCCATTGAAAACAATGCGTGCATTCGCTATGGTGCACGCATGTCCTATCTTTGCAGGCACACGCCTGTAAAGCACGGATGTGCACACACCATAGGGAATGCATTGTTGCAAATAGAAGCGTGGTTTTTTTTTTAAGCCACCCTTAGAGTAGTGGGTGGGTCATTGGATGCAGTTCTCTAAGCAAGCACAGCCTTGTACCTACATTCCATAGCCCACCCACCCCTTTGGTCCCCATTTGTTATATCCATTCTCCTTTTTCCTGAGCGGTAGCTTGCTCCTGGAGATTTTGTAATAATTGCAGGTCAACCTTCCCTAACACTGATTGCATAGTGTATATATTTACAGCATCAGATTTGCTGTTTCCTTCAGCTTCTTTTGACTGCTCCTTTATATGAACTTGCACTTACACAAGAACAAATTACTTAAGTAGTTTCAAGGCTCTAAACCGTTGAGCTAGCATTTTTGCATTTTTAATGAGTTTACCCGAGGACTCAATAAAATTTCTACTGGGTCATATTGCATCGTAATCGTGAGCTATTCCAAACGCATTTCTGATGTCTGTATAAATATTTGCTGTCCTCTGTTCTGCCATTATATATGCTTCAGTGAGTGCCTTTACCTCAGCTATCTGTTCTTACATAGTGGAGAACAGAGACTTACTTTTAAACATTATCAGCTTTGACAGTGTCAGCCATTGTGTCCGTTTATGGCCAGGTATTCTTTTGTCACTGATCTGTCCAAGCATTATAGATTTTTATAGCGACTCTGCTTGCATTACATGGTCAAAATCCATTAACCTGAGTCCGGTCATCTTGTCCTCCATGAGCCTGAGCCCAGTCATCTTGTCCACCAGTGATATATTGGGTCTTATACAATTCAGGACTTCTCTGTTACTCTTGCTGTCCAGGGTATATGCAGCAGTTTACGCCCGCACCACAGTTCCAACGCATCAATCATCCTTCTATCGGCTTTTTTTACATTTCAGTTTTCACATCCATACATGGCTATGTATGGTAAACCGATAGTTTCCACTTTCCTCTGTTTAGTTTCCATTCCATCAGGACTCGAACCTGGAACTTCCTGCACTCCAAGCAGGAGCAATTCAGTTCCCTTGCATGATTCTAAGCCTTGTTCCCTGATCCCAGTAATCTAGTGTCTGCCTCCTGGTCCTGACCCTACCTGTTTCCTGATTAGGCTCATTATAAAAGCCTGGCCCTGCCACTGCACCAGCGCATGATTATTCTGCTCCATTGCCTTTATCAAGCTGCACCACCTAAACTGCTCCTCTCCTGTGAGATGTGACTACCTGCTAACGACTTCTGGCTCTTCTCACAACTACACTTTCTGCCTCATCCATTTGTACTGCAACCGAGACTTCTCAATAACGACTTCTGGCTTTTCATATGACTACGTTTCCTGCCTCATCTATTTGTACTGTAACCGAGACTTCCCGATAATGACTCACGGCTCTTCTCCTGACTACGGTTTCTGCCTCATCTATTTGTACTTCATGACCTTCGGATTCCTCCTGACTACTCTACATTACGCATGGCTACTGCACCCGTGGCTCCTACCCAGTGCCGGTAAAACGCTACATATGCTGATATCCCTACTTTTCCAGATTTTGTCCATGATTAGCATTGTGCTTTGCCCCAATGCTATCCCATGTTTTATCTCTAGCATAGATTCTCCATCGTGGTCAATTTTTGAACCAAGGAAGATGAAGTTATGCACTCATTCTATTGCCTCGTTGTCGATTCCGATTTCAGTTTTAATCTAAGATATCAGCTGCTTCAGACCTGCTTCTGCAAGCAGAGTTGTGTCATCCACATAATAGAGGTTGTTGATGTTTCTGCAACCTACTTTCACCCTGGTTTCCAATTCTTCCAGGTCAATTTTCTGCATGATCACTTTTGCATGTAGGTTAAAGAAGAATGGTGAGAGGATGCAGCCCTGTCAGATGCTTTTGCCAATCCCAAACCAATCTGTGTCCCAACACTGTGTTCTCACAGTGGCTTATTGATTGGTATAAAGTGATTTTATCAGCTTGACTAGATGTGCTGATATGCCCAGTTCTTGTAGGGCATGCCATAGCTTGCCATGGTCAATGTAGTCAAAGGCCTTGATGTAGTTGATGAAGCACATGTAGTGTAACATCTTACTGGCACTGGATAGGAGCCACAGGTGTGGCCTCTGTGTGACAGGAGAGTAGTCAGGAGGAAGCTGGAGGTAATGAGCAAGTAGCCACAGTTGCAGTACAATGGAAGAGGTGGGAAGCGTAGTCAGATAGAAGCCAGGAGTCGTTATCAAGCAGTCTTGCAGAGATATTGGAGGATCAGGTAATGTGGAGCTTGACCAAACAGTGCTGTGAAGCAGAATAATCATGCAAGGAGGGAGTAGCAGGGCCAGGTTTATACAGAAGGCTAATTGGGTAAGGAAGAAGACGCGGGGTTGACTAGACGGGGAAAACACGAAACCAGGAACTGGAGACAAGGATAAGGAACATGAGACTAAGAATCAGAGGGAGCTATCCAGCATGCTGAATAGCTCAGTATGAAGGGCTGCCCCTCGGGGTGTAGGAGGTTGCCAGTTCAAATCCTGACATGTAGATATTCCTTTGCTATCCTTAAGCTTTTTCCATAGTCCATCACAGGTTTGGTTGCGGGGCGGGGGGGGGGGGGCGTCCTCGACGGAATTCCGCATGTGCATCATCGAGTCCCGCTTTGCCTACTGCTCTCATCCTTTCTTGTATAATTTTGAGAAGGAACTTGCTTGTATTTGGAATGAGGGCTATTGTTCAGTAGTTGGAGCATTTCTGGGAGTCACTTTTCTTTGGTAGAGGGATGAAGACAGATCTTTTACAGTCCTGTTGCCATTATGTGGATACCCATACTGCCTGGCACAGCACCGTGCTGATTTTCACCGGTACTGGCAGCAATAGCTCTGCCGGTATGTTATCTATGCCTGGCGATTTATTTTTGGCTAGTTGTTTCATTGCCATAAGCACTTCTGACTCCATAATGGAAGGCTCCAAGTCCACAGGCTCCACCTCACACAATGGTCCAGGTATGTGGTTGCAGACATATAGGTCCCTTGTGTATTCCCTTCACTAATCCTTGGTCATTTAGTTCCTTCTCATTTTGCCTTTGATTATGCCTTTGAGTGCCACGAAAGGTTTTTGGATGATTGCATTAGGAGGTGTTAATAAAGTAACAAAGACAAATGTTTTGTCTTTTCTTGCAACAATAATTCTTGAACAGAATGTGGTATTTGTATTACCAATGTATGATTTAATACTATATCAGCAACTTTCTCTTTAAGCACGACACAAGCGGCTATGGTCCTAATCCATAACGGTGCTCCCTTTACTATTGTATCAAGTTGGGCAGAGTAACACCCCAGAGGCTTCTGTTTTCCCCGTGGTTCTGAGATAGCACCCCTTTAGCATGCCTATATATTTCATGACAAAACAAATTAAAGGGATTATATTTAATTTTCAAAGGAAGTGTCAATACAGTAGCATATTTCAACTTTTTAAACCCCTCTTTTGCTTTTTCTGTCAAAACATATGGTTGCCCTTTGTTACAAGCAGCCTATACATCAAAAAGAGGAAAGTAAATGTGGCAGCATTCACAGGTGTAGAAGTCACGAAGTTTCTTTTATTCTCCCATAAGAAAAAAAAATGTATTTACAGGCTATGTTTTGGTCCCCAATTGGACCCGTTTTGGTCCCCAAACATAGCCTGTAAATTAATTTTTTTGTTATGGGAGAATAAAAGAAACTTCGTGACTTCTACACCCGTGAATGCTGCCACATTTATTTTCTACATTTGACTGGGGATTAGGTCTGGATTCGGGTGGCTGGTGCATTATTGAGGGTCCCACCAGAGGAGTGGTTGTTCTATTGTGCTGCTGGAAATATCTGTATTTTACAATACATCAGAAAGAGGCGTAATTAGGGAGGATGCAAATGGAATCCATTCCTTACAATATCTGACTAGCCCAAGAAATGTTCTTAAATCTCTTACACAAGGTTCTACTACTAATGCGAATACCTTTTTGCTTTCGTTTGAAATGTTTCATCTGTGTAGAAATACAATGTCCTAAAAACACCATTTTTTTTAACTATCTGTAATTTTTCTTTAGAGACTTTACATCCCTATTTACTTATAAATACAAGGAGGGAGCGGGTTTCTGCTACATCGCTAGTAGGAGTGCAAGGCAATAAATCATCCACATATTGTAATAATTGTTTTTGGTTATTTTCCGGATGCAGAGGTTGTCCATAATCAGCCGTGAACCTAGAAACGCAGTGCTACAAGGCAAGAGTGCTAGTCACCAAACTTCTTCCTTCTACTGTTTCTTCTTCTCCAGAGGAGGAGAAAAAGGAGAAGGAAAAGCTTAGGATCTTATTCTTCTTTATCTACTTCTTCCTTTTCCTTATTATACTTCTTTTCCTTCTACTCATTCTCCTTCTCCACTGGAGGAGGAAGAAGAAAGAGGAAGAAAGAGAAGGAAGAACAAGAAGGAAGTCATTAGCCCAGTTGCCTTTCTGGAGTTCTAGATTAAAATCTTACCAATGGCAATATTTGGAATGTCGTTTGTATTTTCTGTTTGTTTCTTCTTTCTGTTCTCCTCCTCTAGAGCAGAATGGACAGATGTAGTGACTCAGTAGATAGCACTGCTCCCTTGCAGTGCTGGAGCTATAAGTTCATATCCAAGAGTTTTTCAGGTTCTTTGTGTTTATTCTTGTTGTTCTTCTCAATTAGAGCAGAATAAATAAGTTTTGTGGCTCAGTTGTTAGCACTGCTTGAGTTGTAGGTTTAAATATGACCATCGGCAACATCTGGATGGTTTACATTTTCTTTGTGTTTATTCTTCCTCTTTTTGGAGCAGAAAGGATAGGTGTAGGGGGTCAGTTGTCAGCACTGCTACTTTGCTGGAATTGTAAGTTCAAATTGACCAAGGGTAACATCTGGATGGAGTTTTTTCAAGTCAATGCAGATGTTATCCTTGATGGGAATTGAACCTAGGAACCCAGCACTGAAAGGCAACAGTGCTAGTAACTTAACCCCTTCTTCTACACTGCAGATCACGTCTGGCATATGCCTACATTCACAGTAAATTGGCTGTCAATCACAGATGAAAGTGTGGTGGCAACCCCAATATATAAATCTTTATGTATTGGGGTTCTTTAGTGGGCCGTACGGGAATATTTGTTAATTCAAATGCTTTAAATCTGTTTTGATTCAACTATAGAAGTGTACGTACAATTACGCAACAGTATTAGGCAATGCTTATATGAAATATCTGTTTTTCATAACTCTGCTGACAAAGATGGAATTTAGCACGTAACCAACATGTATAAATATATCTGACCGTCCAGCTGCATGCATTAATACGGAAGTAAAAATTAGACGATTAACCGCACCTGAGACGGACTACCGCTTTCGTTTACCACAAAAATCCCCCAGCGATTTTACTGGAAACAGACGCAAATAACATGGGCGGTCTATGCAATTACTAATTCATGATATAGCCTCCAATCATATCGGTTTTGACACACGTGGGGCGAGACAGCCCATTCTACTCTCCAGAGTGCTACCACATGACAGGCAATACCAGATGACCGGATGAAGGAAGACGCTTATCCAATAATCAATCAACACATTATGTTTATGTAATTCTTGCCTGCCCCAAAAGGGCTGTTTATGATGTGCCTTATAAAACCCTTTTACGCGCCAAGAATAAACAGGAAGTTACTTTTTCTTTGAACTTGTGTCAGACTAAGTGATTTCTAGGAGACAGTGCACTGTCCGATACCTTTGATCAATCAATCTGGAAGGGTGTGATCATTCCTAATTGAGTAAGGCGTGATTCCGCAAAGGAAATCCACCACATGGCACCCCAGATGGGACTGTGATCGATAAAGGCTCCAAAGAGGCCGGACACAAGGCACGGACAGACAACCTTGGATTTGGTGGGCCCACCTATCTAAAGAACACGGTAAGATAAATTGATTATCTATACCTGTGTGGCTAAGTTCAGGTTTGCCTGTGTCGTGTCAAGGCCGGTCAGTTGGAGCCATACGACGACAGGTATTTCTTTAAGTCTCGATCACATGATACGAACCTGTCATAAGATATGAAGGAATGATTACATGCCTGTTGTTTTGAGAGTACTGGTCGAGTGGCAAGGTCAGTAGCTGCCTTAAGGGGGGGCTTGACCCTGCGCAGGTGTCCCGACTACTCGGGTCAGGTTTGGTTACAAAACCTAAGAGTAGGGGACCTGTGAGGGTAGTTTGACTAAAAGGCTGTCCTGCTCTGGTCTGGTTTGGTTACAAAGCCTGAGGGTAAGGAAGCCATCAAACGTCTGGGCAGGTATCGCTACTTTGGTAAAGTCTGGTAAAAGGCTTTCAGAGAAAGGGAACTGCCAGACCGGACCCCGAGGGGCAGTAAGACTAAACCAGCCGTACTGGTGCTCCGTCTAATTGTCTGTCTAATTGTGCGGGTATACCACCCATGTCTTGCCCAAATTGCAAAAAAGGATTGTTATTGACAATAAGTACCCTTGGATGGGAGATCTGTAATCAGAGCGATCCGTACCCCACCCACCGTTGTGGTTACGGGCCACTGCTTGAGGGTGATGGTCCACAAATATTTGTTTATCGTTTAAACGTGCATGAGTGGATCCCTCTGGCTGAAGGTAGATTGTTGAACTGTGTAGCAGTAGAACTCTGTGAGGTTCTAGGACGGGACATACTGTGTCCGGCATCTAGCGTTACTCCTAGAATTTTAGACCTGACTGCCGTATTTGAGATTGGAATGCAACACCTGTTGTATCAAGGACAGTTTTTGCATCCCCCTCTGAGATGTGGAAATCCTAACAATCACTGCTACCACTGACTCTCTGATGTGTTCAAAAGTGTCACGTTTATAACTGTAATGGACAGTACTAACAATTGCTATTGCTAAATTATGTAACAGTAGAGTATAAGTAATTACAATCTGAATGGTTCTGCTCATCCATTGCATAAGATAAGCCTTGCATAGAATTAAGAGTGTTTATATATCGTGTAGAGTTAATCCTGCTTACATCTCATATAGAAATAGTCTGTCTGTATATTGCATAGAATTAAAGTTAGGTCTGTGATATAGGGTTAAACTGTAGTCTGTTATCAGAAGAAGGGGGTAAGCGGGGGATCAACGCTGCAGGAAAGAGGAAGTCACTCTGACACTCAGCTCCTGAATTAAACATTTCACTTAGAAAAAAAAAAAAAAAAAAAGGCCCCTAGAAGCTAGAAACTAGAGATATTCTTGACCATCACTGTTCCGGATCAGTGACCTAAGGACGGGATATTTATAGTACCTGCAGCCGCACCGCTTGTCTCTTGTCTGGACTACGACACTATCCCAGTCGGCACAGTTAGCGCTAACTACGCACGCTGGCATACACCTGCTCCGTAGTCATATCAGCCAGTTAACCTCCCGTTCGCCTAGGGAAAGTGTAGGCGGCCATAGGAACCAGCGGGGGGACACTTTACGAAGTGCCAGCCTGTACAGGTGAGGGTTGTGGATTTCTCGGAAAAAACACACGGGAGGCCCATGCCCCCCTCCTGAGATAGGTAGGGATTTCACCTCCTTGTTGTAGGGTATTGTGGGTGACGGAGGTTAATAGACGGGGGGAGCAGGTTAGTTGTATTGTCACGGAAAGAGAAAATATCCTCCTGCTAGAGAGAGGGGGGGGGGGGGGGGGGGGAAACCCTGCAGAGGCCGAAAAAAGAGGAAGTGTTAGTTTAGAATCTATTAGTACTACAAGTATTGACGGGCGGCGGGCACGGGATTTAGTGGCCGAGAGAGAAGGCAAACACTGCTCAGATAAGTGGCCACAGATAAGGAAAATTGCAGGCTGGGATCCAGATCCAAATGGACGACTTCAGCCAGAACCCTGGCGAGTCTTGTTAAGAGATAGGCGTGGCAGGTTGCAGGATAAAAATTTGCTCACAGCTGCAGAAGCGTGGTATCGAGTCGCAAAAACACTGAATAGAGACGGGTGGAGTGAGACAGAGCAGGAAGGAGGGGGGAAATACAAACGTTATGTGTATCATGCAAATGCTGTGAACCCACTTCTTACACATCCGTCAGCACCTCCCATGCATTCAGGTAACTTACCATATTGGATGTGCCTAGTATGTGGAATGCAGAACGCGAGGCAGCGAGAAACCTGTCTGGGATGTGGCGCTCCGCGCCCAGACGGAAGTGTAACTGAGCCCACACTTCCTGGATTCAACGCTGAGCAGGCAGTTCCTGTATCCGGAGCTGCCGTGCGTTTCAACACTGCAGTTTACTGTGATGATGTCGCAGGAAACACTAGGCATTCCAACATGCGTTCCACAGCCACTTCCTCAATGACCACTTCCTCTGGCAGCCATCTTAAGACACCTCAGAGGCCTAGGGCACTGCCACCCACTCCATACGGTGGCCATCTTGGTACACCCCAGAGGCCTAGTACCCAGCTGTCCACCCATGAAGGCAGCCATATTGCTACACCTCAGAGACGCAAAACACCTACCATGTCTCCACTATATCCAGTGATAGATCCTCAAGCATTACAAGCACAAAGACAAGCTGTCCCTCTGTTCCCAGACCAGCCAATTACAGAGGACCAAGCAAGCACAGAGGATCAGCTGAGCGCAGGACCTGTTGCAGGTGAAGGTGGAGCTCAGGGAGGCTTTGATCTACCCCCACCCAGGGAGGGAGATGGAGATCAATGGACAGACAGTGAGGAGGATGGGGAAACAGGAGTCACCAGGTCTGGAGAGAAGTTCCGAGGCCGACCCCCTCCTGTGAAAATGGTGCGCCGCCGGGATGGCATATTGGCAAACAAGGGATATGGTGCAAGGCCAAAACATCGCTCAGCGACGGCGACTTCAGGGGGAGCAGAAGAACAATTCTCGCTAACGAAGCCCAGCTTACGCAAAAGCCCAGCGGCTCGCACGAGTATACAAGAACAACTTAACTTTGCACCCCCCAATACATCTACTCCTAAGGTCCATTTCATGTCTCCACAAGGAGATGACCCTTATGGATCGCAAGACTCCCTCACACAAGATGAACATCAATCACTGGCACCACAGATCACGCCTCAGCTGGCACCACACAGGATGCCCTTCGTACCTGCAGACGCCCCGCTCCTATACGTCAGCTTCACTCCAAGCCAGGCCACTACCCTCCAGGCGGGATTACCAGATCCGGAAAAGCAACCCATGCCTTTCTTCAGGAAGTTGGTCCAGTACCAACGTAATTATTCAGCCACCTGGAAGGATCTACAGGCCTTGACGGAGGTAAAGGCCGGAGATACGTATTGGCCGGTCATCCAGAAATCCCTTGATCCGACAAGTGAGAATGCTACTCCAGAGACAACATATGTTTCCGGAAGGGAATTCTGCAAGCAAGTGAAGGCCTGGGCGCAAGACAGGTTGGCGGATCAAGCTATCACACTGCAGGACGTGACCCAAGAAAAAGGGGAATCCGTGGACAAATTCTACGGTCGCCTCATTCAACTCTTTGACGATCTCGGATTCTCATCACAAATCAGAACACACCAATTGATGCTTTCCGCTGCTTTTGTTTCTGGTTTACGAGACCCAATAAGAAAGGGACTGATGGCAGCAAAACCGGAATACAAGATCCTGGCTATCGATGTCTTACTACCAGTCGCAAAGGGAGTAGCAGGAAACGGACCTACCCCAGTCATGGTGGCAGCGGGAACTCCACGCAATCAAGATGGATCTGCACCAAGAAGGTGTTTTATATGTAACAGGACAGGTCACTTCAAGAAAGATTGTCGCGTCCTGTACAAGCAACGCGGACAATCAAATCAGACAAGGACTCCGGCATCTTCTGATGACTTTGCGCCTCCGCCACCACCACCTCCAGTATCCTACCATGGCCCGTCCCAATAGGACGCGGGCAAGCCAGTCTCCAGTATGGTCTCCTTCCAGCAGAACCCTGCATTAGATAATACCGGACCCCAAGCCCAAGTGACTCTCTCTATTGCAGGGAATCCAATTACCTTCCTACTGGACACTGGTGCAGCCAGGAGCATCATTCGTGCTGACGATTTCCCCTTCAAGCACCTGCTGGATGACAAGACCACACTGACCGTAGGAGTAGGAGGAAGGCCGTCTGAAAACCCACTAAGCAAGCCACTTCCTGTCGGCATACAGAACATCCTGGCTAGATTTGTGATCCACAAGACCTCACCACTCAACCTACTGGGAGCCGACCTTCTATCAAGACTTCAAGCTACAATTGCCTACACTGAAGACGGTGGCATAACGGTTACCTCCCCGCTATCTGAAGATGACCAGATGACACTTGCCTCAGAACCATTCCTCATGACCTGTCAAGAAGTTCGAAAGGCAATACCAGATGAGGTGAAAGCAAGAATCCCTGATACACTGTGGTCAAAAGGACCTGAGGACATTGGTCGTCTGAGAGTTCCACCAGTGATGGTGAGGATGAAGCCCGGAATGCCATTCCCAAGAAGACCACAATACCCACTGAAGCACTCAGTGTCGCTAGCCATCGACGAACAGATTAAGATGCTGATCCAGAAGGGAGCCCTTGTGCCATGTGAGTCGCCATGCAACACCCCGTTGTTCCCGGTGAAGAAGAAGACACCGAAGGGCGAACCAACCAAATACCGTATGGTTCAAGATCTACGGGCAGTGAACCAGGCGACCATATTGGAAACTCCCTTGGTGCCGAATCCACACACGCTACTGTCTGGAATTCCGCCAACAGCGAAGTACTTCACAGCGATAGACATGACAAGCGCTTTTTTCAGCGTCCCATTAGACGCATCATGCCAATATCTATTCGCATTCACGCACAACGGAGGCCAACTTACATGGACTGTAATGCCTCAGGGTGCACAGAATTCACCCAGCCAATTTGCCAAAGCAATGTCTCTGATTCTAAACCCATGGATGGAGGGACACCCCACAGTGGTCTTACTCCAATATGTGGACGACCTGTTACTTTGCGCAGACGATCTGGACACGGCCTCCTCCTCCTCTGAAAGTCTTCTGTGCTATCTGGCATATCAGGGATGTAAAGTGTCAGAATCCAAGTTATAGTGGTGCTGCACCACCGTCATCTTCCTTGGACACTGCATTTCCCAAGGAGTACGACACTTGACAGAAGACCGAATCGCCGCCATTCAACAAGTGCCTCTTCCCCGCTCTGAAAAGGCTCTTCAAGCTTTCCTGGGACTGATCTCATACTGTAGAGCCTGGATTCCAGAGGCCTCTTTGCTGATGCAACCCCTGTAAGAAGATGTCAGAAGGATCGGTGAAGAAGGAGGAAAGGCCAAGGCCCCGTGTACACTCTCTGAAGACTCGACAAGAAATTTCAGCACGCTTAAGGACCTGATCTCTAAAGCACCTGCATTGGGACTACCAGACTACGACAAACCATTTGCTCTGTTTGTGTCCGAGAATCAAGGACACGCATCAGGTGTCCTTACTCAGAAACATGCTGGAAAATCGCGACCCATCGGCTACTTCTCAGCCAGACTCGACCCAGTGGCAAGAGCAGGACCTTCCTGCCTGCGGGCAGTCTTTGCAGCCCATGTCTTGCTAGACAAGACCTCAGATCTCGTGTTGGGTTACCCTCTGACTGTCCTGGCTCCACATGACATTGCCGCCGTACTCAACCAGACACAGCCGAAGCATCTATCAGCAGCAAGGCATCTACGCTTGCAATGCTCACTGTTGATTCCGGAGAATGTCACCCTACAGCATTGTAATGTCCTCAACCCTTCCACCCTCCTTCCAATTCTTCAGGGGGAAGGCGAAGAGGAGAATGGAAACGATGGTGAGGAAAAACCGAATGGTTCCGTCTCCTACTACGACATTCCACGTCCTTCACATGACTGCGTCAAGATGATGCAACAGGAAATCTCTCATCTACCATCAGTCTATGACAAACCACTGGAACCCGTAGACTACACACTCTTCGTGGACGGCTCCAGATTCGCCGATGAGATGGGTCGGTACCATACCGGTTACGCAGTTACCACCACCACGAAAATAATCCAAGCCCAACAACTCCCTCCTACCGTATCAGCACAAGAAGCCGAACTACAGGCCCTCACACGGGCGTGTGAGGTGGCCCAGGATCATACAGCCAACATCTACACAGATTCACGGTACGCTCATGGAGTGGCACACGACTTCGGGATGATCTGGAAAGTTAGAGGATTCCTCACAGCTGCAGGCACCCCAGTCAAGCATCATCAAGCCATCAGGCACCTGCTGGATGCCCTTCAACTGCCACGGAAGGTGGCCGTACTGAAAGTGAAAGCTCACAGCAAGAAGAACACTGAAGAGGCCGTTGGTAATCATACAGCGGATCAAGCAGCAAAAAGAGCTGCAAGGCAGGAGTTTGGAAGAATTGGAATTCAGGTGGAAGCTCTACCGGTAGGGGTGGAATCAACGGAGGAACCAGACCCGTCCATGATGGTCAGTGTGGATGAGAAGATACGACCGGACTACCTTACAGAAGCACAAAAGAGAGCAAGCAAGGAAGAAAAAGAAGAATGGACGAAAAAGGGAGCGAAAAAGGACGAACAGGGATTGTTTGCGCTGGCAGGCCGCCCATGCTTACCTAGAAGCTTCTACCCAGCAGTGGTACAGTGGGCACATGGCCCAACCCATTTGTCCAAGATGTTCATGAACGCATTGATCCAGAAATATTACCTGGCGCCTGGCATCACAACGTTGGTGGACAAGTACTGCAAATCTTGCACCATTTGCGCCCAATGTAATCCAGGAAAAATGGAGGAGACACCAAGAAAACACCTGGCCAAGCCACTGTATCCATTCCAACGGATCCAGATTGACCATATCCAGATGCCGAAATCAGGACGCTTTGAATACGCCCTAATAGTGGTGGATGTTTTCTCTGGGTGGGCAGAGGGATACGCAAGTACAAATATGACTGCCAAAAGTACCGCTAAGAAACTCATGACTGAGTTAATTTGCCGTTTCGGAATACCTGAAGTCATCGAAAGTGATCAAGGTCCAGCGTTTACCGCCAACGTCACCAAGGAGATATGGCAGGCGCTGGGCAGCAGTCTTTTGTTTCACACACCCTATCACCCCCAGAGTAGTGGTAAGGTAGAGAGACTAAACGGTACCTTAAAAACAAAAATACTTAAAATGTCACGAGAAACTGGCATGCCCTGGCCAGAAATCCTCCCCATAGCACTGTATAGCGTGAGGTACACACCAAGGGGAAAACATAAGTTATCACCTTATGAAATTCTTTTCGGGACCGTCCCCAGACTAGGGTGTTATTTCCCTCAGCAGTTACAATTGCACTCCGATGTTCTGACTAAGTATGTTATATCACTCGCCAAAGAAATAACTAAAGTCCATGCACGAGTTTTCTCTTCCATTCCAGACCCAGACCAGGACACAGGCACCCATTCCATACAGCCCGGAGATTGGGTGTACGTAAAGAAGTTTCTGAGGAAAAACTCTCTTGAGCCCAGATTCGACGGTCCATTCCAGGTGTTGTTGACCACTGCCACCTCGGTGAAACTAGAGGGGAAGCCTACCTGGATCCACGCAAGCCACTGCAAGAAAGCTCCATCTCAGAAGGACGACTCATCATGAAATATTTAGGTCAAGTTATCATAATACTTCTCCTATGTGGGGTTCTGGTAATGTGGGACGGAAAGGGTACCTCAGTGAAGAACCAGAAGCAGCAGGCTAAACGAGTGAGGGAAAGCCATATCAATATGTGGGAGTATTTAGCCAGAGATGTTATCAATATAACTAATATGTGCATGCCTAAATTAAGGAGCGGGGAAGATATTCTACAAGCTTGCTTACTGGCCATTCCCACTCCAGTAAATGTATTGAGATCAATTTATGCAATGGTACATGATGATGATGATGTGGGGGAGGGTGATGTGATACAAGATAACACCTTCATTAACATATATGAGTATTGTCCCTACTGTGAGGCTGTAGAACACGCTGACTGGTCCAATATGACTGAGTTCCAGGTCAGAAATGTCTCACAGGCTGAGGTATGTTACAACTTTACATGTAATCCACGGTACATTGGGAAATGTGAGAGGGGCCAAGTGGTCACTAGTGATTCCCGAATACTTTGCTCCCGTACTGAAGAACAATGTCAAAAGATAGTGACCACCATGTCTTGTGGAAAAGTAGTTCGGAGTCCCAGTCACACCAGACATGTCAAACTACCAGTAGGATGGGTCCTGTCCTGTGGCAATTTAACATACACATATATCCCCGCCAACATTACAGGAGGACCGTGTGCATTGTCCCGTCTAAGTATCCTTATGTATCAGAAGCCAGACCCCCCGGCACCCACACCCTCACTTAGGGATCGGAGGGACATCCACGGCCTGGCCGATAACTGTGTAGGACCACCTACTCTACGGAGTTTCTCAGAGCACACTGCACTAGCTCTCAGCATTCTAGGCACCCCCGCATTGGCCCAGCATAACACAAGAGTAATTAACGGCTTAGCTTGTGACATGGTAAAGGCCCTAAATGCCACATCCCAGGCACTGGACCTACTACTCTTAGATGTACAAAACATACGAAGAGCCGCCCTACAGAACAGAGCCACCATTGATTACATCCTTATGACCATGAACCACGGGTGCGAAGAGTTTGAAGGGATGTGTTGTTTTAACCTCTCTGACAAAACTTTGCGTCAATCCACCAACAGATCAACCGCCTGAGAGATCTAGCCACCAGTATCAAACAAGGAACGGATCAAGGGTGGTTTGACTGGTTGACAGGGTCCTGGTTTGGGCTTACTCTGATGAAGAAAATACTAACTGTTTTTGTTGCCACGGTAATGGTTCTAATTTCTGTTTGTTGTTGCATACAGTGTATCCCGGCCCTGGTGTCTACCTGGTCCACCTGTTTCTCTATGATGTCCGGCAGTAGGCCCACTGTCAATGCCAATGTCGTCATCACAGATCCAGAATACGATGATGTTGACCCATCCTATACCCCCATGAGAGCAATGGCTCCAGTCTACAACACATTACAAGTCTAGAGTCAGCGGTGGGGGTGGGATGGAGCAGGGCGAGTTTGGTGAAACAGATAGTTTCAAGGGGGGTCTGTGGTGGCAACCCCAATATATAAATCTTTATGTATTGGGGTTCTTTAGTGGGCCGTACGGGAATATTTGTTAATTCAAATGCTTTAAATCTGTTTTGATTCAACTATAGAAGTGTACGTACAATTACACAATTACGCAACAGTATTAGGCAATGCTTATATGAAATATCTGTTTTTCATAACTCTGCTGACAAAGATGGAATTTAGCACGTAACCAACATGTATAAATATATCTGACCGTCCAGCTGCATGCATTAATACGGAAGTAAAAATTAGACGATTAACCGCACCTGAGACGGACTACCGCTTTCGTTTACCACAAAAATCCCCCAGCGATTTTACTGGAAACAGACGCAAATAACATGGGCGGTCTATGCAATTACTAATTCATGATATAGCCTCCAATCATATCGGTTTTGACACACGTGGGGCGAGACAGCCCATTCTACTCTCCAGAGTGCTACCACGTGACAGGCAATACCAGATGACCGGATGAAGGAAGACGCTTATCCAATAATCAATCAACACATTATGTTTATGTAATTCTTGCCTGCCCCAAAAGGGCTGTTTATGATGTGCCTTATAAAACCCTTTTACGCGCCAAGAATAAACAGGAAGTTACTTTTTCTTTGAACTTGTGTCAGACTAAGTGATTTCTAGGAGACAGTGCACTGTCCGATACCTTTGATCAATCAATCTGGAAGGGTGTGATCATTCCTAATTGAGTAAGGCGTGATTCCGCAAAGGAAATCCACCACAAAAGATGGTCTGTTTATACAAGTCAATTGTCGTTTGATTTGTATGATTTCAAAAACTGAACAATGACCAAATTATTGTTCAGATTCCAGTAGTTCAGTGAGAATGATTCTTGTACAGTGTAAAAGTGCCCTAATATTCAAGTTAGTCCACAGGCGTTGCGGTATCCTACGGCGAATCTCCGCCGCCCGGGAGCAGGAGCTGGCAGACGGATCTCTGCTGTCAGCCTATCTGACAGATAGGCTGGCCGCAGAGAATCGCAATGATTCTGCGCTCATGGACAGGGGGGGGAAGCGCTCTCCATAGCAACGCTATGGAGAGCTTTCACTACGTTCCCCGTGGCCAGATTATCACTGCAGGGAATGCAATTCAAACCCTTCCGTGGACAGGCAGCCTTAAAGAGTAACCCATCTATACATACTGTACAAGCCAAGAGAAAAGACCAGAGCATGACATCATAACAAAAATTAATACTTTATTGAAAAACAAATATAGAATACATTACAGACACTACACCACAGAGAATGCAATATCCACTAAATTCCATAAAAACCAACTTACCCATGGCAGTAGGTACAGCCCCGACGCGTGCTTTGTGTCAAGCACCGTGCAGCTCACAAGCACTACGCTCAGCACGGACACAGGGCGACGTTCACAATGATTAAAGGGGTTGTCCCGCGGCAGCAAGTGGGTCTATACACTTCTGTATGGCCATAATAATGCACTTTGTAATGTACATTGTGCATTAATTATGAGCCATACAGAAGTTATAAAAAGTTTTTCACTTACCTGCTCCGTTGCTAGCGTCCTCGTTTCCATGGAGCCGTCTAATTTTCGCCGTCTAATGGCCAAATTAGACGCGCTTGCGCAGTCCGGGTCTTCTTCTCTTCTCAATGGGGCTCCGTGTAGCTCCGCCCCGTCACGTGCTGATTTCAGCCAATCAGGAGGCTGGAATCGGCAATGGACCGCACAGAAGAGCTGCGGTCCACGGAGGAAGAAGATCCCGGCGTCCATCTTCAACCGGTAAGTATAGAAGTGACCGGAGCGCGGGGATTCAGGTAAGCGCTGTGCTGTTTTTTTTTTAAGTCCCTGCATCGGGGTTGTCTCGCACCGAACGGGGGGGGGGTTGAAAAAAAAAACAAACCCGTTTCGGCGCGGGACAACCCCTTTAATACTACTTAGTTGATACTAATATGCAGTGTAGAACAGTGCACACCACAACAGGAGTATGTAAACCAGTACGAAAAGACCGCACAACACAAAAAGTACTACGCTCAGCACGGCCTCGGAGAATATACACACACACAACTAAAATAAGACGCACACCACGCTATGCTGAACAGTAACACCACTCCAGGGAAAAGGAAGCCTGGCCCTAACGTAGCAGGAGGTGAAGAGTCCCTGCCTAGAAGCGGAGTAATCGCCTCGATAGAGGCGGCCCCACGGTCTTCATCCTGGGCCATAACTGTCCCTGTAGAGGCCCCCAGAGAGATGAACCGAACAGCAAATAAATACAGAAATGAAAACAGAAATAGAACTGAAAAGGAACCCGCACCAACCTATCTGCAAGTAGCAATGAACCCAGTACAGAAGAGCTCCAAACTTCACTATGGAATGGAATAAGCAGCACTGAGCACAAGGAGGGGTTAGAATATACAACTACTCCACACCTGACGACTTGAACAGCAATTGGAGAAGCACACCTCCACTCTTCTCCCAGACATGACTAATTCAGCATACATCCATACAGCAAAGAAAGACAGCACCAGCAGGCTCTGCACATGGTGTATTAACCCTTGTCCTGCATAACAAGGCAACAGCTCTTGGCCTGCGTTGAGGCCACCATGCCACGACGCTGTCACAACCCACAAGCCGCGACGCTTTGCATCTTTTTTACAGGTTTTGTTTTTTACAGAATTGGGTGGATGTTGCATTTTGATACTGTGATTATAATATATGGTACCAGTATTTTCTGTGATACTACTCAGGACAGTACTTTGGATTTATGATGCATTGGATTTTTCAATAGTATTTATTTGTTAGCTGCTCTTTCAAATTATGGGCTTTTACCCACTAGTGTTTTTTTTAACGCTGCGATATCGCTGCATTTTTTTTTTTACTGCAGATGTCAATGGGACTTTCTAATGTTAAAAATCGCATAAAAATCGCATAAGCGCAAACTTGCGATTTTGTGCGGTGCGATTTTAACATTAGAAAGTCCAATTGACATTTGCTGTAAAAAAACGCAACGATATTGCAGCGTTAAAAAAAGCGCTAGTGGGTAAAAGCCCAGTATGTGATATTTCTATCCCACTTTGCGGGTGAATTTGGTACGGTATTTTTATCATTCTCCTTGGTGTGGTGTCTGTAATGGTTTCTTTTTTTTTTCAATAAAGTTTTAATTTTTGATATCTACGTAGTTTTAAGGCCACTCTCACACTAGTGCCTTTTACCGCGATTAGTGCGGCATTTCGCGGTACAATGCTCCCATTGATTTTAATGGGGCCTTGCAGACCTACACTCAAACACATTTTCAATGCTGCGATTTTCAAGCGTTGTATGCTCCATTTTCATGCCTTTTTACATTTGTTAATGCACCCCATCACCCATTATGAGGGGGTGTGTTAAAAAGCACTGTCAAACACAGTAACCTGTTTGAAATACAGCGTTTTAATGACGCTGTGTGTGAGAGTGGCCTTAGGCCAACAGCTATTCCTCCTGATTCCTATATACACTGTACACTGGTGGCGGCTTATCTTTCTTGGGAACAAAAATATCAAGTATGCTGAACTTTACCCATATATTATTTTCCCTGAAGTCTGCTGTTTGTCAAGAGTCAGGGCACTACTATGCACATTAGATGGTTAGCTGATCCTGCCAAAAATGCTCCATTGACATTGCATTTTACAGTGTATAATAGAAGCGACATATAAACCTCACAGAAGGCTGCAATGTATCCCACTGTATACAGTATGATAAATCGCCTATATAGCGAAATAGATCACAGCACACACTTCACCTTCAATATGCAGGGAAGACAATCCTCACCAGATGGTGCACGCTCATCAGAGATCCTGGATCGCAATTTCAGCAACAAAATATATATGAGAGCAGCACTCCGGGGGGTTAAGTAAAAGATCAAATCTTTATTGTGCCCAATAAATCGCCTATATAGTCACCTGTATATCAATAATTGATGTTTACAAAGTTGGAGTGCTACCTCCAAGCACATACTGGTTTCCCAACGATACCAGTATGAGCTCATAGATCAGAGTGCTGAACTGTAACCGGACCAGCCGCCTCATGTTTGCATTGCCCCATAATAAGTACCCCTCTTGCTCCTCACACTGTTCCAAGTAACTTCTGTCTTGTCCTGAGGCATTTTCTCATATCGCAGAAACGCTGTGGGGATTCCGCAACTGAATACTCGCCACAACGAAATCCGCATCTAAATGGTTACAAAATACAGGTATTGATAGAATTAAACAGCAAATCACCATGACTGCAACATAAATAGAAATGCTGCAGGTTTAGAATCTGCAGCAGTTTTCAAAAATGTTGCTGATGCATCGCAGAAAATTTCTGCATATTGTGATTTTTTAAATCTCCTCTACATGGCTTGTAATATAAATGCAGCAAAATCTCTACAATTCCACAGCATTTCCGCCATAAGAGAAGGGTTCTAGGGAGAACAGCCGCAGAGCTCATAAAAGCTCTCATAGCAGAAGACCCCCAAGCAGAGCTAGGATAATGCCACGTGTCTGAAGGTGTTCAACCAACCAATGAGGATGCCCTGCAAAAATCTACAGTGTAAGGATGTCATAGATGTGGTAGGATTTTTTTTAACCACACATAAGTATGGACTGTACTACCATATGAAAGTAGAAAAAGATGTTGAGGATAACGATGATAGGGAGAAAAAAAAGGCAGAGAAAAATTCTGCTTGTCCCTTTTCTTTCTGCCCAATACGCTGGCTTCACTTGAATCGAACTCTAAAAGGAGCCCAATGGTGAAGTGTTGGGTGCCAAAAAACAAAATGGAAAGTGGTTGTACTCTGTATGTGTGATAGTCTAGCCCTCATGGCAGTATAGCCACCTGTAGCCTGACTCTGGCTTGGAAGCTACTGCCGAGCTGGGTGTGGAGGAAAAAAACTTGACCATTGCTCCCTCCTCTATCACTGCTGGGAGGATACAGTTCATTTCCTCCTCTGCATACATCCAGAGATACAAGTCAGGAACAGCTCCTGACGTAAATGTCCAACTGAGGCCTCTGACAGATGTTATTCCTCACGCATAAACTGTGATAAAAGCTATATTATTTTCCATTCTCCATCTTGTCTTGTACCTGCTCTTCCTTGCTATTTCTCTGTCTGTCCTTTAGCATATATTCACATATTATGATTGTTTCTATCACAGGAATGCAAGGCCATTTACTGAGGTCTCGTGAAAAACAGATTCAATCAGGCTGAAAGAAGTCCTGCCTCTAAAGAGACATCATGTCAACCTGGGGCACTTGTTGAGTTTTTAATAACCAATGATAAGAAATGAATTTTCATAAATTATTCATTACAAGTGTCTTCTAGCCTTGTTTCAAATGTCTTTGTATTAATGTCTCTGTGGAGTATCTAATAAATCAGATGCCTTCTAATCACATTCAATGCCGTGTGATTTGTAAGCCTCCTCAAATATTAAAGGGGTTGTCCCGCGCCGAAACTGTTTTTTTTTTTTTTTTAACCCCCCCCCCGTTCGGCGCGAGACAACCCCGATGCAGGGGTTAAAAAAACAACCCGCACAGCGCTTACCTGAATCCCGGCGGTCCGGCGTCTTCATACTTACCTGCTGAAGATGGCCGCCGGGATCCTCTGTCTCCGTGGACCGCAGGGCTTCTGTGCGGTCCATTGCCGATTCCAGCCTCCTGATTGGCTGGAATCGGCACGTGACGGGGCGGAGCTACACGGAGCCGGCATTCTACACGAGCGGCCCCATAGAAGACTGCAGAAGACCCGGACTGCGCAAGCGCGGCTAATTTGGCCATCGGAGGGCGAAAATTAGTCGGCTCCATGGGAACGAGGACGCCAGCAACGGAGCAGGTAAGTATAAAACTTTTTATAACTTCTGTATGGCTCATAATTAATGCACAATGTACATTACAAAGTGCATTATTATGGCCATACAGAAGTGTATAGACCCACTTGCTGCCGCGGGACAACCCCTTTAAGTTAATTTTGCCACCTGAAAACATACATACAAACTAGCGAATATTTCGCTAGCAGATCCCATGTAAAAAAAAAATGTACCCAGTTTGTTTTATTTGTTACACTGTATACTGTTCTATAGAACAGGAAAGTCTACTATGCCTTTTCTTTTTTCCCTTGTATTGGCAGTACACCGATGTATACAAGCCAGAAGGACACTCTTGCCTTGTCAGGTTAGAGAGCCCTTTGATTAACTCTTTCCCATCCAATTTGTATCCTGGTTTTCCTAGGTGGTTTACTCTTTTTCTGCCATTATACAACGGCGCTATCTGCTGGCTAAAGCCAGTACTGCATGAGGTGACACATTGGATGGGCTCAGACAGCAGAGAGGCTGGCAATATACAGTAAGAGAACCCCGACGGATGTCTTCTAACATAAGAGCTGAACAGCCTTAAATCATAATGTCTTCAGAGGTCAGACAGTGGATTGGAAAGGGTTAAGCTTATTATGTATGTCTGGAAATTTCCTGGCGTAGACGCTAAATGCAATGACACAAACCTGACGTGAACAGAGCCACAGAAGAGGTATCCTAAAGACTCACCTCTTTCAGGCTTATAAATTAGTACCTTGCACCAAGCTACTTTAAAAGCGTTCTGCGTACCTGTGACATGTTTGCACACTTCAAAAAGTGTTTTTTCTCAAGATTCTCTAATTAATAGTTTTCCCACTACTTAAAATTGCTTCACAACCACTCTGTTCTTCCAGGTTGCTGCTGACCAGGACACGTGACTACTGCAGCCAATCACTGGCCACAGCAGTGACCTTCTATAGCCAGTGATTGGCACATATACGAACCAGAAAGGACGGAGTGGAAAACCCCTTTAATCTTGTAACAAACTGTGACATGTTTATGTATCGTATATACTCGAGTATAAGCCGATTTTTTCAGCACAAAAAAATGTGCTTAAAAAGTCCCCTTCGGCTTATACTCGAGTAAGGTAAAAAAAAATTTTAAAAACCTCAATACTCACCTAT
Organism: Eleutherodactylus coqui; assembly: GCF_035609145.1. NCBI lineage: Eukaryota > Metazoa > Chordata > Amphibia > Anura > Eleutherodactylidae > Eleutherodactylus > Eleutherodactylus coqui. The sequence goes on along the minus strand of NC_089839.1, from coordinate 117,632,292 downwards.
TAACTGGCGTCTGTGTCCCCGACCCGATGCTGTCCCCGGCGGTGCGGCCAGCTGCTGCAGTCTTCTCCCTGGCTTGCTTTTGAAATCCCCGCCGTCAGCGCCGTGATTGGATCGAGAACCGGCCAATCACAGCCGGCGCTCAATAGACCAATCACAGCCATTCAGTGATGTCATTCTGAATGGCTGTGATTGGCCAGCGTTCGATCCAATCACAGCGCTGACAGCGGAGATTTCAAAAGCAAGCCGGGGAGAAGACTACAGCAGCTGGCCGCACCACACCGGGGACACAGGCGCCGGCTGTACTCGAGTCAATAAGTTTTACCAATTTTTTGTGGTAAAACGTATTGACTCGGGTTATACTTGGGTCGGCTAATACTCGAGTATATACGGTATGTATTTCTGCCTTTCTCTCTATACACACACACATATTCATCTATATCTATATCTAATATATATATATATATATATATATATATATTATGATAGGGTGGCAGGGGGAGAGTGGTATGTAGTAGGTGTGTAGCCAAGCCTGCTCCCCATCTTACAAATGCCAGCTGCATTAAACAGGTCGCACCAGCCCGCAACAGCCATCATCGGAGATAACGTCAAATTGGCTTCCTCCATCGCCACCCTTCCAGTCACATAATTGCCTTTACAGCCCAAAGCCCAGTGGGTTACTGAAGTGCAACCAACCATCTAGGTGGAGGATAGATGGGTGTTCCCGTGAGCTTAATACCCCCAAGTTTTCACACCTGATTATGACAAAAAAAAAAATACTGAAAGCCAAAATTGCGGGTGTTTTTTTTTTTTGTCACCGCATCTCGAAATATAACGTAAAGGGAACCCATCATGTCCCCCACAGTACTATAAACTCCATTATGGTTGTTATGGGAATAAACCATATTCCAGAAGATTTCACTGGTTTGCTCCAGATTGGTTATAATGAGAAGCTTCATGCATGAATATGTGTATTTGAACTCACGGATGCTATCCATCAGCCCCCATACCCTTCTGGTTTATTGAAAGGAAGTACAATACAGTTATACTGAATATGACGCACCAATTAAAAGCATTCCCCCTCTCAACATCATAACAACTCATGATTGGCGTAGTATGTAATGACGCTGATGATTAACATATATTTACGCCCCAGGTGTATGTTGCTATGTGAACACAATTCCTATATACCCAAGTAGCATAGACTTTATTAATATTCCAATCTGAACCAAGGAATCCAAGGGAGGAGATAAGGAGCAGCCCCTCCCCCCCCTTATGAGCGGTGGGCATTGCAGGTCTGTCTCATAAGAAACACATCTGTAGACCTTGTTAATTCCTGAGAACTGTGTGTAGGAGATACAGCACAAGAATGCAACACACACACAGTGTACAGAATTGAGCCAGTTAAAGGGGTTGTCCCGCGCCGAAACGGGTTTTTTTTTTTTTCAACCCCCCCCCCCCCGTTCGGCGCGAGACAACCCCGTTGCAGGGACATAAAAAAAAAACCGCTCAGCGCTTACCTTAATCCCCGCGCTCCGGTGACTTCTATACTTACCGGTGTAGATGGCCGCCGGGATCCTCTTCCTCCGTGGACCGCAGCTCTTCTGTGCGGTCCATTGCCGATTCCAGCCTCCTGATTGGCTGGAATCGGCACGTGACGGGGCGGAGCTACACGGAGCCCCATAGAGAACAGGAGAAGACCTGGACTGCGCAAGTGCGTCTAATTTGGCCATTAGGCCATTTTAGACGGCGAAAATTAGACGGCAACCATGGAGACGAGGACGCCAGCAGCAGAGCAGGTAAGTGAAAAACTTTTTATAACTTCTGTATGGCTCATAATTAATGCACAATGTACATTACAAAGTGCATTATTATGGCCATACAGAAGTGTATAGACCCACTTGCTGCCGCGGGACAACCCCTTTAACAATTTCACTGCTAGCTATTTTCCATGAAGGTGGATATGTGAATATATATGTTTGCCTACGCTGATTTAAGAAACACATTTATATTATTATTACTACAACATGGTGCTATTAGGGAAGGTGACAGGGAGCCAGGTGAGGTATTTTATATACTTAATAGCTCCTGCAATCCGGCACTGTCATCCGGTGAAGATTGTGTGGCGCAGGAAAATCGGATTCTGAATCTGAGTCCCATGCGCTGGCTCTCCCATAAAAGTCTACGGCAGCGTCACAGAAACCTCCAAAACATTACTGATTGGTTTCCGTGGGCCCTTAAATACGTTGAGCTGATACTGGACAAAAATACAGAGGATGAACTGAAAATAGTAGGTGTGTGACACGAATAGCGGTAGGTGTTTGATATAGCATAATATGAATAATGATACCTGTGCGATACAAATAACAGTAGGTGTGTGTGATACGAATAACAGTAGGTGTGTGTGATACGAATAACAGTAGGTGTGCGATATAGCATGATATGAATTATGATACGTGTGCGATACGAATAACTGTAGGTGTGTGAAACGAATAGTGGTAGATATGCGATATTGCATGATAATAATACATGTGCAATGTGAATAACTGTAGGTGTGCAATACAAATAACGGTAAGCGTACAATATGAATAATGGTAGGTATGCGGTACGAATAGCCGTAAGTGTACGATATGAATAACGATACATGCGCAATATAAATCATGGTAGATATACGATATTGCACCAAATGAATAACGATATGTGTGCGATATGAATAACGGTAGGTGTGCGATACAAAAGAAGGTAAGTGTGCAATGCGAATAACGGTAAGTGTACAATATGAATAACGATGTGTGTGTGATATGAATAATGGTAGGTGTGCGCTATTGTTCAATATGAATAACAATACGTGTGCAATATAAATGATGGTAGGTGTGCGAGACGAATAAGGGTAAGTGTACAATATTGCACGATATGAAGATATGTATGTGATGCAAATAATGTGTACAACACGAATAATAGTAGGTGTGAAATACAAATAAGGGTAAGTGTACGATATTGCACCATATGAATAATGGTAGGTGTGCAATACGAATAATCCTAGGTGTACAGTATTGCACGATATGAGTAACAATATGTGTGCAATACAAACAAAGGTAGGTGTGCGATATTGCACGATACAAATAACTGTAGGTGTGCAATACAAATAAGTCCGACTGTACACGAACTGATTTTTGCTGTGGAATCCGCAGTCAGCGTCCCTACAGAGGATCCACAGCAAATATCGTTCAAAGCATGCTATGTAAACTCGCTTTTTCCTTCACACTCGCAAAAATGAATTGCGATATCCGTGAGCAGGGGAAAAAAAATCGCAGCATGCTCTATTTTGGTGCGGACGACTTCCATTGACTTCCAACCTGCAGCCCATCGGCAACTGACAAAGCGGATAGGCCACGGGTACCTGCGTCCTCACCTAAAAATGGCGCGGGAAAAACAAAAATTTAAGGTAAAAAAATCTGTACTGCGCATGTCCAACAGTGAGCGTCCGCAGTCAACCACAGTACAGAAGAAATGGGGAACCCGCATGTGAAATCAGGCTCTGCCGTGTGTAGCCAGACTAACAGTAGGTGTGCGATCCGAGTAATAATAAGTGGGGGATATAAATAACGTGTGCTTTTATTTCTTTAGGGCTCATTTGCAATAAGCGGCCCCGCGGGAGGGAGCTCCCGACAGAAGCGGCCCCGCGGGAGGGAGCTCCCGACAGAAGCAGGACCAAGTGAGGGAGCTCCCGAGACAAGCGGCTCCAGTGACGCCACACTCCCGAGATAAGCGGCTCCAGTGAGGCCACGCTCCCGAGATACGTGGCTCCTCGCTGTCTCCAGGAAGGAGATGGCCCCCGCACACGGAGGGTCCCCTCACGGCCCCGCTCCAGCCTCCGCAAACCGAAGACCCCCTCACAACCCCGCTCCGCCCTCCACAAACTGAGGACCCCCTCTCGGCCCAGCTCCGGCCTCCGCAAACTGAGGGCTCGGGCCTCCGCACACCGAGGACCCCATCACACCCCCTCACGACCTCCGCACACCGAGGGCCCCCTCTCGGCCACGCTCCGGCCTCTGCAAACCGAGAACCCCGTTCCGGCCGCCTCACGTCGAGGGGACCCTCACAGCCCCGCTCCGGCCGCCTCACGCCGAGGACCCCGTCATAGTTCCGCTCCGGCCGCCTCAGTATCCGCTCCATTCCTGTCTCGCTCCGTAGCTGCAGCCGCGTACTGTTACCATGGTGACACCGCTGATCCCACCCATCCAGCGATCCCTCCGCTGATCTGTGATTGGCTGACAAGGTACAGCGTGACCTTTGCCCCTTGACCTGCTGATGCTCGCTGTTTCCTGCTGGCTGGCCTGGTTGCAGTCGAGGAATCGCTGCCAGAAGGAGCGGGGCTGCAGCTGCGGGCGGCAGTCAGGAGGCGGAGGAGGAGGAAGCAGCAGCGAGCGCCGGCGTACAAGCTCTGTGGTCGCAGCTAGACGCTGTCCCTCTACAATGAGGAGGAAATCCCGCATCCTGCTGTGCTTCGCTTTCCTGTGGGTGCTCGGCATCGCCTACTACATGTACTCGGGATCCTCCGTCAGCGGCCGGAAGGTAGGAAGAGTTGCGGCGGTGGTCCCAGGGTGTACGTACTGTGTGGGTCCCCCTTGGTGTGTGTGTAGGTGGGGATGGGGGCTCCGAGTCCCCCTCTCCCGGAGTGTGTAAGGATAGAAGGGGGAAGTGGCACCGGGCGCCCCTGCCCCCGTCCAGTTTTGTGTGGGGATGGGGGCTCTGCGTCTTCTCCCCCTACCCCCCCTTCCTGGCGTGTGTGGGGATAGGGGGGGGGGGGGGGGGGCGTCTCTGGGTACCCTTCCTTTTTTGGGGTACTTCTACACGTGATGTGCGAGCGAACAATATTTTATTATAAAACAGTATAAAAGTGCACAAAGATACATTGTTTTGTTTTTTTTTCTTTGTTCAGCGGTGAATGAGAACGACTAAACACGAATTGTTCAAAGCGAACAATGATTTTACGTGAATAGTGGGATCAAATTATCATTCGTCGTCGGCCGTGTTATCGCTAAACGATTATCTACTGAGGTTTTCTTAGACTTTGTTTACCTTTTTGTTTTGATGACCAACAGGTAGTGATTGGGGGGAATCAGTCGCTCCGATCCCCACCAGTCAGCTGCTTCCCATGTCATCAGCCAAAAGCGCTGACCGTTGTCCCTGCCGACAGACCGGGTACTTGCTGAGTTGTATTCAGTAGGAGGCTCTTCTGCAATACTGACCCGGACCGCAGCGCTATGGTCAGCACTTCCTGCACGGACAGCGGCCATGGGAATCAGCTGATCGCTTGGGTTTGGAGCTCCTCCACCCCCCCCCCCCCCAATATTCATGACCTGTCTATCATCAATCAAACTACTTAATCAAATACTGTGTATGTATGTGTGTGGCTCTTATGCTCCACCCCTGGTGATGTCAATATGACGCCATTGAAGGTCCTACAACATAAATAAAACAGAGTTTTACCTACAGAAGAACAACACAGTTAGGGCTCTTGAAAAGGAGAGGACAAAAATAACAAAATGAGAACATAGCAAAGCCGTTATTATCTCAGACACAACTCAGCAGTGCTGACAGAACACACTGACCTAGCGCCACCACAGAGATCTGGTGGGCTGAAGGACCTGCTGTGATATCACTGCTGTGGGAGGAGCCAAGCTGTGTTAGTCTTGTGTGGTAATCAAGCTACTGTGAGTGTGATGTGCCACCAGAAACACTGGGGCTCTAATGTCCTAATAATTGCTAGTGGAAATATAAAGCTGTCCCGGCACCCTCCAGGCTCTTCACATATGAGCCGTGACATCCGGTTTTCTGTTGTGTTGGCGACGTTTGCGGAGCGCTTCTCGCTGTGCTGACCGATTCTGATTGGGGGGATCCTTGGCAAAAGCAGTATTGTGAGTGGAAGCATTCCCCGTTATTAGTGGAGTGGGCAGCACTTCGGTGTGGTGGACTGTATTGTTTTCTGGACGGCCACCAAAAGGGTCTGTCTGCTACACTGCTGACTGGTTCCTTTCGTTTCCTCTCGGGGCTTCTGTCACAATGGTGTTTTTGGCAGCATAGTGAAAGACACCGTCGGGGGGAGGGGAACAGAAAAACATAATGCCAGCTGAGGATGCTTCCGTCACACGACAGACCTCTGTGACTGTAGTGGGCTCCGTGAGGCTTCAGTCGTACTGTCTTTGGATTGTACCAGATCTGATAGTCCTGTCTGTTTACGGGAGAAATGGGGTGCTGGGGTACGGGCTTCGTCACGTTGCCCCCCCCCCCCCCCCCCCCCCGTAAGAACCGGCCCAATGGGGTTTTGGCTGGGTTTTGCTCTAGATGTATCTGTGGGTGAAAACTAAACTGAACTCCAGCTCTGAGAGCCCGCATTATGTAACCTGTTAGGGTTCCCACATACTTACCTGTTTTTGACGCTGCGTTAATGCTGCGTTTTTATTTAACGCAAATGTCGATAGGACTTTCTAATTTTAAAAAACGCATCGCACTAAAATCGTAAAGCACAAACCTCTGATGCGTCTCTAACATTAGAAAGTCCCATTGACAATCGCGTTAAAAAAACTTAAAGGGGTTGTCCCGCGAAAGAAAGTTGGGGTATACACTTCTGTATGGCCATATTAATGCACTTTGTAATGTACATTGTGCATTAATTATGAGCCATACAGAAGTTATTCACTTACCTGTTCCGTTGCTAGCGTCCTCGTCTCCATGGTGCCGTCTAATTTCAGCGTCTAATCGCCCGATTAGACGCGCTTGCGCAGTCCGGTCTTCTCCGTGTTGAATGGGGCCGCTCGTGCCGGAGAGCTGCTCCTCGTAGCTCCGCCCTGTCACGTGTGCCGATTCCAGCCAATCAGGAGGCTGGAATCGGCAATGGACCGCACAGAGCCCACGGTGCACCATGGGAGAAGACCCGCGGTGCATCGTGGGTGAAGATACCGGCAGCCATCGTACTAAGGTAAGTACTAAAGGGTTTTTTTTTTTTAACTGATGCATTGGGTTTGTCTTGCGCCGAACGGGGGGCCTATTGACAAAAAAAAAAAACCCCGTTTCGGTGCGGGACAACCCCTTTAAGTGTGTGGGAGCCTTCAGGGTATTGCAGTACACTTCTGGTCTCTCAGGGAGAAGTTCCAGTTGTAGCAGAGATCAGTGGCAGATAGTCTCCATGGCACAGTTGGCAATGATTCCAACAGCTGGACTATGTTCATGGCGATAGCAGAGCAGCTGTCACAGTACCTGGGTGCTCCTGTACTCGGACATCATTATCTCCTGGGGGTTGCCTGCACTTGTAGCCGGGGCGCCAAACAACCACGAACTTCTGCTAAAGCCACAGGTTGCTGCAGTTTTGCCTTGTAAGCACCTACCCTTTGAGGGTTTTCCTCTCCGTCAGAGAAGCTACAAAGTGGCAAAAATGGTTACGTTTTAAAGATTTTCTGAGCTTCAGTTATGTTCAGTTCAATTCAGTTCCTTTTTGATTTCCATTTTTTTAAACAGACCGAGGCGCCGTTGTTTCTGTGAATAGAAAAAAAAGGAAATTGCTGCTGTGAACGAGCCCTAAGGCCTCATGTCCAGCAAATCCGCATCCCATAGGAATGCATTGACCATCCGCGGTTAATTAAATAGCCGCGGATGGTATTTTAAGTGATTTGCATTTTTTACGTGCAGGGAAAAAAACCAAAACGCGACATGCTCTGTTTTAGGCTGGGTTCACACGGGGCGTATTCCCGCCGCAGCAAAAACCGCGAGATTCCCGCTGGGAGAACCGCCGCGGAAAAACCCGCGGCGGCTTTGAAGCGGCCCGGCCGCTCGCTCTTCCGCTGCGGCCGGCGCTCCCATAGAGGAGAGCGCGGCCGCGGCAGAAATAAAAAAAAAAATAGACCTGCTGCATATTCTGAAACCGCGGCTGCGGTTCCAGCCTGACTTACCGCAGCGGATTGGCCGTCCCGTGTGGACGAGATTTCTGAGAAATCTCGTCCACATGGCTGGCTAATCCCAAGATTAGCGGCCGCAGTCGGATTTGCCGCGGCGAAATTCCGTGCGGAATTTCTGTGGCAAATCTGCCCTGTGTGAACCCAGCCTTAGTGTGGATCACGCATGCGGGAGCTCAAAGAGGTCATATATCAGTTGATCTCCCGCATGAAAAAAAGGACAATTATAGTGCATCCGCAGCAGAAATCTGCGCAGGCCTGATTTTCACCGCGGACATGAGGCCTAAGTTGTTACTTGCACAATCCATGCGAGCAGCAATGGCATCACAGAACTGCGGCGGTTCTCTGTACCCGTGTATGTGCAGGGCACACATGTGCTACGTGTACTCGCAGCGTGATCGCGCACGCTTCTAAAGAGAATTGTATTTGGTGTTAAAAAAACAGCCTTTACTAGTAACGCTATTTCCCACTAAATGCGCAACAAAACCTTCGCCTTTGCTGTAAATTGCATATAGCGGGAGCCATATGATGTATTTAAGGTCCCATTGATATCAATGGGTGATGCGTCCCGAGGAACGCGAAAAAGTAGCACATGCCACAAATAGATTTCCTCGCAGTATCGCTGTGAGGGAATATATCTTGTGTATGACTGCATTCAAAAGAATGGAGTTCATATTCGCGCATCTCGCAATGTACAGGACTCTCACTAGATTCTCGCCCGTGTGAAACCAGTCTAGGGGTAGAAATGTGCAATGTTATCTCACTGTGATGAGGTCAGATTCTCATCCTCCACGAGTCAATGATGAAGTCTCCCATGTAAGGCTCGTTATCAGAGTTTCTATTCAGAACTGCTACAGAGCAGGAAGCATGCTGTTCTGTTTTATCCTGGAAATTGAGCAAACCCCATTAGAGTCAATGGGGATCCATTTGGCGTTGTTAATTATAAGCAGCTATTTGCCAGGGGGTCCTATTTTCCTGATTCCTGAATACTGATGTGAATGAGCTCTTATTGACATGTAGCAGAGTTCTTGACAATTCAGCAGTTAATATGGAGACAATTCTGTAATATAATTAGTAGAGGGTTGAATGCCCCTTTAATCAGTCTTGAGGCGCTTCTACTAAGGTCAGTTATGCTGCTATCTGTACATAGGAACTTTATGTACTTGTTTAAGGAACTTTGTCATTTCCTACGAGTCTTGGGAGCGGAGTCTGCAATACCATCCCGGGCCACTGCGCTGTGGTCAGTGCTCTCAGCTTCCTGTGCTGACATATAGTAACAGTCTTGTGGGAGATGGGGGGTCGAGTTCGGGGATCAATTCTCTTGTTGGCATTCATCTAAGTAGTCCAGAGACACAGAGCAGCAGTGATGGAGTCTTAAGAGAAGTGTCTCAGTATTCCACTTCTCTCACTGTGATTTCAGTTTCTGGGGCTTATAGGAGGTGACGGCACCATTTGCTAAATGTATATCTGCGGCCCGCTGTAGTCTGCGTTTGTGCCGTGTTGCCCTGTGATGTAGATGCACCCTCCCTGTTTTCGTGCGTCCTTGCTGTTCGCCTGTTTCGGCTGTGCGAGGTTCGCTGTGTTCAACAGCCCTAGCATAAGTCTCGGCATATTGGGGCAGATTTATTATTTGTCTTTCCAAGGCTGGGCTCTCGCAAGCGTATCTCGCAGCTGATATATACGTGCGCAGCCATTATGCAATAACATTGCGTAGAGGCTGCGGGCCGCCAATCGCCATGTACAATCTTGGACCTCTGCGACAAGGAATGACAAGGTTTTTTTTTTTTTTGCGCGCACATGTGCGGGGTGGGAATAATCCGTGATCTATAGGCTGCAGCGTAAATCCACATAGCGAGGGTTGGATTGGTGTGGATTCTGTCGTGTGAACAGCCCCTTGTTCTCACATATTAAGCCTGCAGGAATGAACTCCTTCAGCGGGGCTAATCCTGCGGATCTGCGGCTCGGATTTCTGGCATGGGTCCTCTGGCAATTACACGATGGATTTATCATCTGCAAATCCGTGACGTGACAATAGCCTACAAGGAGAGAAGTCGCTTCTTCTAAGGAAACCTCATCTGGTGCTGATCAAAACAGCCACTTGGCGAGAACTGCCCTCTACAATGTGGTAGACTAATCTAATATATTTTTGTGAAAATAAAAAAAAAATCTCTAACTTTTTTGCCTTTTTCCATTCCCATGGAAGGCTCGAACCCGCTTTTGTTTGATCACTTGGAGATTATATTGCAGTACTTCACTATATTGTAAAACCGATCAACCTACTTCAGAACGGCGGTGTACTTTTGCCGACATTCCTATTAAACCACATGTAGAAATCCTTGGCGTGCCTGAGTGTCTTCACGAGGCTCCCTGAGAAATCCTTGTGGGGGTGGTGGGAGGGGACATAGGGACCCCTCCTTCTGTGAAGCCATTTAAATATCGCAAGGCGCACGGGCTTGATGGATGGGATCACAGTTATCGGCCGCTGCATGTCAGGTGTGTGCTTGGTGGTGCCCTTTACAGCGGGTGATGATTTGGGGTTAAAGGAGGTGACGGCACCATTTGCTAAATGTATATCTGCGGCCCTCTGTAGTCTGCGTTTGTGCCGAACGTTAGGCAAGTTAGACCTAAAACCCTGAGAGTTGCTAAAATATTCTATGCAATGCAATGCGTCCTGCGGAGAATATACCAGCGGTATATTGTGACTTATCTGTGAGGGATGAGTTATGTGGAGTCCCACGTCCTCACCTTGTGTGTAAAGGCCTGTTTACACGTAACGATTGTCTCTCGAATGAAAGCGTGCAATAATTGCTGCGTCTAAACATGAAGCCTTCGTGCGCTTTTCGTTTGCTTTTCGGGTGCCGCTTAGTTTCAGTTCACATAAAAATCATCGCTGGTTCGATGACTTCTCGTCCCCACTAAACGCTCCCCACTCAGTGTTTCATATAGGAATGTGAAGCGCTGAGCGAGAATTTAGCGATTCTCAGCGATATTCTGCATGAGTGCGAACAGCAAACAAATTAGTGGTGATGTGCAAGCTGCAATCATCTCATGCAAAAGGGGCATTCGTCTACATTCAGGCTGTGTTGTAATCTCCGTCCCGGAGTTCTGTTTTTGGGTTGTTGAAAACTGCATCCAGCCGGAACTCCAGGAAGCGCCATCTGCTGTCATTACAGAAGCGGAGATCAAAGTTTTAAACTTCGATCTCCGTTTCAGTAGATTTGGAAGCAAAGGGAAACCTACTGAAACGCATGCCAAATCTCTGCAACTTTTGTCTCTATTGTTATGATGGCCCGCTGTTCTGAATCTCCTTTTTGGAATTATGTCATGACTAGAGAGCAGTGTGCGCCCCCAGGGAGTCAAGCATACAGCTGGAGAACTGGGAGATGTAGGAGAATGACAAAAAAAATTGGGACTTCAAACTTGGCACCCCCTCTCCTAAAACCCAGTGTATGGGGCTTCCAGGAGCTGATAGATTCTCTCCAGTCCTAATTGGATGAACTGCATTTTTATTGCTTTTACTTGACACTTGGTCTCTCCAGCAATCTTGCGTAGCATTCTCACTTGTCTTTTTGTATTTTTTAATTTTTTTTTTTGCCTTGCCGAAAGTGCAAAGTTATCTGCCGCTCCTTGAAGCATATTGGGAGTCGGTGACACATTTTGAATGTCTGTGTTCAGTAATTTGTTCTTCAGGATTTACATAGCGACATTTCCAGATGGGCGTCCTCCTACATCCGTCGCTGCTGAGCAGGAGCGCCCATAAGCTTTTCTTCAACTCTGCATTGGGCTGCAGTGCAAATGGGATGCAGAACAGTCATATGTTCCTCTTGCCAATCACTTGATGATTTGTGTTGCTAAGGAACAGGTGCCTAAATGGAAGAAAACAAGATTTAGTTTTTTTTTCTTTCTTCTCTTATCCGTAAAGAAAATGATGACGGCCAGCTGAATACGGAACTAACAGATCTGTTGAGTGCTGGAGGTGATTGTGTGAAGAGCGGAGAGGGTCATGTAGGGGGTTAGGATGTTCGGTGGGGATGGGGTGTGTTTTGTTTTTTTTTTGGTTTTTTTAAAATTAAAGTTGGATTTCCTGGACGTCAGGCAACCAGTGAAGAGTTCGGCAGCAGAGTTATAGGTGGATTGGGCGAGCTCAAGTGCTGGATGGAAGGTCAGAGTTATGGTCCATTTACACGGTACGAGCTGTCGGGCAAACTATGACAGCTCGTCCCAGTGATGCCTGCTTCTATGTTGTTACTCAGGAGCGAGTATCGCTCACAGCACTGCTGGAATGGAGGTGGAGTGGCTGGAGAGCGTTCTCCACCTGCGCCTCCATTTACTGTAAGACAGGCCGTTAATAGTGAACAACTGCTGTTTACACGGACCACCCCTCGTACAGTTTGCGTTTTTGCATTTACATGGTACGATTATCATTTAGATTCCCGCATGAGTGGGGGAATCTGAACGCTAACCGTCCTGTGTAAAAGGGGCCATAAGATGTGGCAGTATTCTAGCTGGGAGTAATAAGGGCATCCACCAGCATCAAGAGTGCTACACAGCTGCAAACTCTGTAATATGACTAAAGTAAGAGAAAAAAGCCAAAGACTAAATATAGTGACTGGAAGTAGATACAGGAGCCAGTAGATGACAAGAGAAAATAATGCCGTTTTTAAAGGGGTATTCCTGGCAGACTAACCTTTTAAAATCAAATGTCCATCATAACAAGAAGTCATGTTGTAATAGATTCACTGTACCCGTTCTAGCTACTCTTTTCAGTTTTTAACAGTCACATGACTTTCTGAAAATATCTCCTCTTCCTCTGCCATCTTGTCTGCATTTGCCATATCCTCCCCTTTCCATAGCGACCCCATGTATCCTGTGAGCAGTGCATGATGGGAGGACAGGAGTGGAAGCACTGCGCTGTATTGCTCATGTACAGTTTGGAGTGCTGGAAGCTCCTGTCTGTTTGCTTCAGCATGTTGTCTCTGTCTCTGGGTGCCTGCACACAAGCAGAATTTCAAGCGCGTGATTTTAGGCACATAATCCGCCCCAGACCGCAGCCAATATACTCCTATGAGGATCCGCAGTTGTCCCCAGACGGACGGATGTGTATCGCGTTTTTTCACGCGAGTGAAAAAATCTGCGACCTGTTCTAATTTTGGTCGGATCATGCGCGTGAAGCCTCCAATACAAGTGAATGGGTGCGTTTTTTCACGCAGTACATCCGGAGTGCAGCTGCGGATGGAGTCACTGGTTGCTATGACTACAGGAAGTAGGCATGGTAGGAGGCGTCCCAGCACACAGCACAGAGCTTCACAGGCACATTTCAACTGCAGATCTGTCCTTTCAGTCCCCTCATCTACCAGAGAGCAGCCAGCAGACACCAGCCAGGGTGCACCCAGTACCTCCTTTTTTTCCTGGGGGGCTCTTCCTCCTCCGTTACCGCAGTACGTCCGAAAAAAGTGACATGGATCAACCATGCCCACAAAGACATCTGCTCACCGGGTGAAAGCATGTTGCCAGAATAATTTAACGGTGCTCACACAAGCAAGAGGGACAAAACGGAGTCTGGGTGTTGGTTTTTAAGCTGTTTTCCAGGGAATGGGCAGTTCTCTAGGGGTTGGGTTTACAATAAGGGTGTCTTCCGGATTTTTCTGCGCGTTTTTTTCCGCAACACATCCGCGTATATCCGCGCGTGATTTTTCACGCATCCGCACCTATCCGCAAGCACATTTAGGTACCATACGCGCGTGAAAATCCGCGAGTGGAATCCGGAACGCTCGTGTGCAGGCGGCCTCTCTCAGTGAGGTTGGTGCTGGTAAGTTGCAGGACCTGCCAGCTGTGGGCGGAGCTACAGTACTGGAGGTAAACGAACTCTGTGCATGCTGGAAGTTGTAGGTACTGTGGAAGTGATAACTGCGAAAGTGATGCATGTAAATACAGCAGCAGATTGGCTTCTGAGAGTCCAGAGTGCTAAATAAAAGGTGCAGGTTGCCACTACTTAGCGGTATTTCCTAGATTTCAGCATTTCCATTTTATACCCCTTTAAGGTATATTTGGTGAGGCTATCCCGCAGTCCTGAATGATATGATCACTGTGTAGATCTCAGACTGCGGCAGTGATCACATCGTTCAGGACCGCAGGATATTCTCACTTCTTTTCTCTTACTTTATTGAATTTATGTCTGCGTATTCTGGAGTTCCTGATGCTGCTTGTGATACTTCTCATTTATCTTTGCTGCATTACTAGTTATCTAGAGCAGTGGTCCCCAACCTTATTAGCACCGGGGACCGGCTTCAAGCAAGACCATTTTTACAAGGCCCGGCAGGGTTGGGCGGGACATGGGCGGGGCTTTGGTTATATGGGGCGGGGTTATGAAGGGATTGGAGTTTAGTGCATATTGAATTATGACATTTAGAATGTCCTGACAGTACACACATAGGGCAGTATAATATATTCCCCCCCCCCCCCCACACACACATAGGGCAGCATATAATTTATCTCCACCCCCCCCGGAACACACATAGGGCAGCATATAATTTATCTCCACCCCCCCAGCACACACATAGGGCAGCATATAATTTACTACCCCCCCCCCCCCCCCCCCAGCGCACACATAGGGCAGCATATAATTTATCTCCCCCCTCCTCCCCGGCAGGATTACCTTGAAAACTGACCTAGGTCCTAAGAGGTGTACAGGCGCGGAGGCTGCTGCTGCTTACACAGAGGCGGCTCTTCCTCCTACTCGTGGGACGCTCTGTTGTTTGGTGCTGCAGTCCTCAGCGCTTCAAGAAGGCGCCTTGTGATTGGTTGCGGCGCGCTGCTTCCACACCAGCAAGGACCATTGTATTTCAGCCGCACTTCAGTAGCAGAGAGTGATTCCAGCAACCTCACTGGTTGTTGGGTACACACCCCCAGTTTGAGGTGTGGGGTGTGTGTACCCAACAACCAATGAGGTTGCTGGAATCGCTCACCGCTACTGAAGTGCGGCTGAAATACAATATATGCGGCCCCTTCAGCAGCGCTCTGAGCTCACACTAACCTGCTGTGTGTGGAAGCGGCCCCTTCAGCAGCGCTCTGCGCTCACACTATAGCAGGTTAGTGTGAGAGCGCAGAGCGCTGCTGAAGGGGCCGCGGGATTGTTCCTTTTAGAACAAAAGTTCCAGGCGGTGAGCGGACCGGCAGTAAACACTTAACGGCCCGGCCTCGGTCCGCGGACCGGCGGTTGGGGACCCCTGATCTAGAGCACTCGTATCCTTGTTGTATTGACTATTGTGATTATACGAGAAGGTTTTCTTGTCTTTCTTTATTAACTTTTTATTATCCCAATCAGATTGTGTGCCTGCTTGATATCTTGTTTGCTTGTGGCCCTTTGTCTTGTGGTTCTCTAATGAGTTTTATTTATGGGTGAAACCTATAGGACTTTTCAGACAATTGACCACATCAGTGTCCCATTTTTGAATGGTTATTTGGATTTATATAGGGGTGGTTTTCGTCTTTTTAGATCTTGATATACAGTATGTCTGATCTCTGATTAATATGATTGCCACCTCGGCATATTTGAGTGTGGGTTCATTTTTGTTAGGGCTCATTCACAAGACTGTGTAGCACTGCATGGCAGTGTGATACGCAGTGAATGGAGTCAATGACCGTACATTGATTTTCATTGATCCATTCACATTGGCGTGTGTTTGTTGCATGTAGATACGTGCCTGAAAAGATCACAGCATGTTCTATTTCATTGTGTATCACGCAGGAACAGCCCTATTCTTCTCTATGGTTAGCATATACAACGCTGTCCATATGCAATACAGTGCATATGTGTGACATTGCATACGCAATGAGACAGAGTGGGGAGTTAAAAAAATAAAGTCAAACGATGTGCATTAGATATGCTGTCATGTGCAGTGCACTATTGCTGCCACATGGAGCGATAGCCAACACCACAGTGCCATTGTAAGGGTCCACGGGCGGAATCCACAGTTCAAGCCACCCATAGTGGTGCATGGGGTGTCCACACTTCAATTAACACATGTGGATTTGATTTACGGATGCCACGTGCGGAAAAGAAATCGCAGATTTCATGCTGGAGGGCTCCATAGATCTCTATGGAAGCGAGCGATCCGCAATGCATTTGCAAATAAATTGCGGATTTGTAGGCAGATTTCTGTACGGTTGCTTTGAGACCAAGCGGGGAGGAGGGGGAAGGCAGTCTCTTTGGGCTTGTAATTTCTTTATTTTTTTTCCCCGCACGGACTATCCACAGTGCATCCGTGCGGGGAAAAAATTGCATCTGCGCTCGCTGGCACGCATTTTAAGATTTCTGTACTGACACGCAGGTTTTACTTACTTCACAGGGGTGCCTCGGAGGAGGACACCCCCAGTCCAGAGAGGCAGTGAATAATCCAACAAGGGGGTTATCCCAGTCGGCCAATCAATTCCGGTAATCCAAAAAGGGGGAATCCATTTTCATTCCAAAGAATGCGTTTCGGCTCATAACAAAGAGCGTTTCTCAAGCATTACAACTTGTGGAAAAGAATTCCTGACTCATGTGATGAACGTAGAGAGGCATCACGCCTCACATTGAAACGCATTATGCGCTTTAAACCAGCGTCTTGAGAACATGCTATGCAACAGGTGGCTACGTCATTAGACTATGCCACCCCACCGCCAACCCGGACAGAGATAATAGTTTCTGCCCTATGAATATACATACATGTATTCACTGCCTCTCTAGGTTAGGGGTGTCCTCTGAGGAGGCACCCCTGTAAAGTAAATCTATTGTGCACTATCTGAAATAGATTCTTTCATTCACAAAGAAATTAAGAGCCGTTCTTCCTTCTCGGAGCTGGATTGTGTGGACTGGGACGCCATACCAAAAGTAGATGTCCAATAGCTAAAGTTGCTAAACAGCTGGTCAAAGGATATGGTGTTGAAGAATAAGTTGTGTTCAGCGATTGAGTAGGGGGCATGCATCACTACTGAAAGCTGTGACTCGGGGCCCGTGCGGCCCGCCTCCGTGACTCAAGGCTGGTCAAGTAGCGTGGGTGAATATAAAGAAGTTTCTGCTGAAATAAATATACAGCTTTTTATTACAAACCTAGGTCTGTCTGGTTTTGTTACATGTGGCGGGTAGCGCTACGGTGGCACCTTAGTAACAGAAATTTTGGTGACAGACTCCCTTTTAAAAATGTTTAGTTTATAAGTTGCATTTCATTATAAACAATATTTTTTGTGGGCAAACCCTATTAAAAGGACCTGCTCAGTTAAGAAGATAATGGTATATAGGTAGTAAAACTGATTACTGAGACTTATGAAATCCCTAGAATGAAATAGTGCTAGAAAAGCTTCGTGCAAATTTGGCTCCTGTTACCTCCAGCTCAGCTGTTTTTGATGCTGCTGATTATAACGGAGCATGGCACATTACATAGTGGTTGGCTCTCTGACTCTCGTACATCCGTGACTGGATATTGGATACATTTTATGGTGGAGGGAACCTAGGTAGCAATCGTACCACAATGTGATCTCTTAATGTATGTACGCCAGTAGGGTCTACTAAGCGTTGCTTGAAGTACTTGCAGAACTGTGGAACATTCGTTAAACATTGATGTCCTAGAGCAGATATGAATAATACACAACCCCAAGTAATGTTATTAAGAATGCATTTATGTGTCTAGAATGACCGCATACTTATGTTTTTTATTTCTGTGCTCCCAGCAGGCAGAGATTGTACAGTTTGTAGCTGCTTATGTAATGTTGTGGAATTGATAACACAGAACACCGTGAAAGCAACATCAAAATGGTGCCTGATAAGTGTCAGACAGGAGGCTGCACCACTGTACTTCACTAAAGGCCTATTTACACAGAGCGATGATCGCTCAAAAATCGCTCAAACGACAGTTGAGTGACAGTTTTGAGCGATCATCTTTGCATGACTCTAAGTAGCTAATTCGGGATACCACCACAATAGCTAGGAGAACAATGCTGCTGTTTTGAATATGCAAATGGTTGCATTGTTCTCAGCGCTTTTAGTTGGTGTCCCGCTGAGAACTGCCAGAGGGATACCAGCTGAAAGAATGCTATCAGCAATGCCTGCTGAGATATCGGCATGTGGTGCTGATAAGACTCATCGTAATTCGCTAATTTCTAGTTCGCTAGAAGTGAGAAATGAACGAACAGCGCACGATAGCCGCGCGTTTAGTCGCAACGATTATCGCTCAAAAGACCGCTTTAAGGCGCCTTTAAGGTCAAAGCACGATCAGCTAAGAGATGCTCTTAAAGAGGTAGTCTGGATAGGTCATTAGTAGTTGGATGGGGTTTCGCTGCTCAGGATTCCTGTTGATCAACTGATCGTCTGGGCCACTGTCCAGTGCAGAGGACCAGTCATTGTCATCAGCGGACAGGGAGGAAATGGGAGCACTGGCTTTACTCTGAGCGCTGCACTTCTATTTCACTTTCTGCTCCTGTTAGTGACATTCTGTTTTAGGGTGACTACCCACTAGCGTCTTTTTTTCTGCTGCAAATTTGCTCCTATTTTTTCTTCCACTTGTTAATAGGACTTCCTAATGTTAAAACCGCAACGCAACACATCGCGACGCAACTTTGCGTTTTTAACATTAGAAAGTCCCATTGACAATTGGAAGAAAAAATATGAGCAAATTTGCAGCAGAAAAAAAAACGCTATTGGGTAGTCACCCTTAGGCAGGACCAGACGTCCATATAGGAATCTCATCCCTGATCTACTTATACCAGGACTGCGACTACAACAAAGGTGCATCCTCTACATAAGGGGTGTCGAACACCTTTTCACCAAGGGCCAAATTAGCATTACGTTTGCCCTCAAATGGCTCATTCACACGCGCGTATTTGTGCTTTATTAACCTTATATTTTTTACCTGTGTAATACAGACAGTTAAAACCCACTTGATTTGCATTGGGGGATTTAGACATGTTTCTTGCATGTCCTATTATGGGCCGTATTACGGAACTGAGTTGCCCATTAAAGTCAATGGGATATGCATGCAGTTATGCATGAGGGCAGGAAAAATCATTGGAACTAGAGATGAGCGAACGTACTCGGTAAGGGCGATTTCGCAATCGAGCACCGCGATTTTCGAGTACTTCACTACTCGGGTGAAAAGTACTCGGGTGAGCGGGGGGTTGCAGCGGGGAGTGGGGGGGAGAGGGAGAGAGAGAGGGCTCCCCCCTGTTCCCCTCTGCAACCCCCCGCCCCACAGCGCCCCCGAGTACTTTTCACCCGAGTAGTGAAGTACTCGAAAATCGCGGTGCTCGATTGCGAAATCACCCTTACCGAGTACGTTCGCTCATCTCTAATTGGGACCTTATTGTGTTTTCTTGTTTTTTTTTTTGCACACTTGAAAACATAGTGAATATGCGCACAAAAAAAACAAAAGCCGCTTCAGTGAGGAAATGTATCGTTTCAGTCCGTAACAATGTCCATAAGGACTGAAACTGCATATGCCTGTGTGAATGAGCCCTAAATAGTTATCTCGCTTGGACGACGAGGGTCCGTAGCGTCGATCTAGAATGACCACGACTCCGAGCATTGTTCCATTCGGTGTTTGTCGGAGGAGGTACCGTTGTCTATCTGTTGCACCCAGGAGTGCTGCGGACGACCAGGGGGCCCCCACCGTCTGGCAGGGGGTCGTCTCTCGATTTTCCTAGCAATTGCTGCAGTTAGAGCACTGTGGGTGGCATGTGAAAGGACTCCAGACGCTCAGTGGTTTGCGACAGCAAGGTCCAAGTCTCTGAGCCGTACATAAATATTGGCATAACGCAGGTCTGGTAGAATCTAATCTTAGTCCTGAGTGTTATGCTCTGCCTCCGCCAGAGTTTATCCAGGGACCTCATCGCCAAGGCTGCCAGCGCTATTCTCCATAGGATGTCTGGAAGCGCCCTCCCATCTGTGTGCTGAATGCTACCGAGGTACACGAACTCACTGACAGCGTCGACTCTGTCCGTTTACGTCTAGGTCCGAAGGGATTGCGCCGACTCCTAGATTCTGCAGCTTGGTTTTTTGCCAGGAGATGTGAAACCCAAGACAGGAGGTCTCAAAAATCAAACTGTTCCAATGAGTGTCTCAGATAATTAGATGTGACATCCAAAAGTGCAACATCGTCGGCGTAGTTCAGGTCGGTAAAGTGGTACTCCACAAGAGTGACCCCATTATGTTGGACAATACGCTGAAGAATCCAGTCCATGGCCCTGCAGAAGAGTGCAGGAGCCAAGACGCAACCTTGTCGAACACCAGACGAGGTCTCAAAACTAGCAGAGGTTGAACCGTTGCTATGGACTTGGGTGGATGTGCCCTGATGCATGTCTTTTAGTAGGTTTAAAAGGGATGTGGGGATGCCAATGCCAGGTAAGGCCTTCCAGAGGGCTTCTCTGTCGACCGAGTCCAATGCCACCTTGAGATCGATATATGCGACAAGGAGCGGTTTGTTAAATTCTCTATCTCTGAGAGGAGCCTAAGAGTGAGCATCCATGGTGGAGTGGCCTGCGGTGAAGTCGACTGCTGGGGTCTCCGCTTGGAGATCAGGAGTGGTTGTACTCTTGAGAGTAGAACATGTGCAAAGGCCTTGCCAGGAACCAAGAGGAGCGTTATCGGCCTGTAGCTAGTGCATGTTGTTTTTGGACCCTTTCCTTTGTACAGGGCGAGATGATGCCTTCCTTCCATTCGACGGAGACTTTCCCACAAGACCAGACGTGCAGAAATAGTTGATGTAAAGGAGTGCTTATTGGCTCAATTGCACATTTCAGCAGTTCAGGTGGAATGCCATCTGAGCCGGCGGCACGTCTGTTTTTATTTTTCTGAATAGCAGAATGGACCTCTTCCCGTGAAGGAGCACCCGAAGGCACAGAATGGTCATCCACAGCAACGGATGCGAGGTCATTGAGGTCATGGCGCGGGTTAGCCGATGGATGGTTTAGGGCGGATGAAAAATGTTCATGCCAGCATTGAAGTGTCTCGTCAAGGTTGGTACAAGGACTGCCATCAGATTTGTGGATTGGCGTATGCCGGCTGGTCCCTGAGGACGCTCGGATTCTGGCGACTGCTTTCTATGCTGCTCCTAGATTGTTTGACTTTAGACCCTCTTCAGCTTCATAAGCCAGA
The DNA here is from genome assembly GCF_035609145.1 of Eleutherodactylus coqui. Taxonomy (NCBI): domain Eukaryota; kingdom Metazoa; phylum Chordata; class Amphibia; order Anura; family Eleutherodactylidae; genus Eleutherodactylus; species Eleutherodactylus coqui. The sequence continues at coordinate 117,611,217 of NC_089839.1, read as the reverse complement.
GCATTATGGTACCGCCCCCTGTCTTTCTTGGCCTTTGCTCGGAACACACCCTTCAGCCTCTTACATTCCGCTTGGTCATTTTTAAGGCGGGCTTTCACCTTCGCTTCAAGGACCTGCATAGTGTCATCCGTTAGCCAGGGCTGCCTACGGGGACGCTGGTATCCAAGAACAATCTTTGCGGTTTCACAGATAGCGTCTCTTGTTACATTCCAAGCTGCCTCTGGTTCATTTGGGAGATTACCCAGAGCGTGGAACCGGTTTTCGATTGCGATATTGTATTGACATTCGAGTGTTGGATTTTCCCTCAGGGCATCAACGTTAAATGAAGGTTGTGATCTGGTCTTATAGGGCGGACGGAGTGGAACTGCTATTTTGGCAACAAGCAAACGGTGGTCTGTGTTTGCTGGAGCTTCTGCCCCGAGGTATACTCGACTCGATTTGACAGAATTGCGATGACGAATGAGTAGGTTAGGCCTTCGCCAAAGGGTACAACGACATCTTCATAGCCAGGAGTCCGGGGACCTCGGTTTGCATTCAGGTCGCCGAGCACTATAAGTACATCATGCGGAGGGACTGACTGCACGGTGGCAGCGAGCTAGTCATAAAAGGCATCTTTGTCTGCAGCTGTGTGTTCTTCAGTTGGTGCATATGCCACAATGATGGACATGTGACCATGATGATGAACAAACCTGGCGTACAGCAGACGCAGAGATCTCATGCCACGTTTCCATGGACTGATTTATGGGAGGGCGGAGGATCAGTGCCACTCCCTGGGTGTGGTCAGTGCCACCGGAGTGTAATATGGTGGTGCCATTAACCTCGCGCTGGTCATGATGCAGTAGACAAGCTTCGGTGATGCCAGCTACAGTGATGTTATATCTAGCCAGTTCGTTGATAAGTGCCACCTGGAAGCCAGTCCCATTCAGAGTAAGGAATGCCATGTGGCAAAGCGAGTGACTGAACGCAGGTCAGTTTTGGGACCTGGTGATCAACCTCCATCCAAAAAGAGCCGCCCCGAACTGGGCTTTTGGCTCTTTCCTTCATGCGTGCACTGTGAGGTGCTGGTTGGCAACGGCAACTCGGGTTGTCAGGGACTCTAACCCTGGTGCTTGAAATGCTAGCCATTGTTTTTAGATCTGGAGTCCCTGGATACTTCGTCGCCTTGGGACAGGAATAAAGGGAACTACTCGTTAACATGGCAATAGAGCTTTCTGTGCTATGATGGGCTTTCTCTGCATACAAAAACTGAGGCACAAGGTGAAAACGGGCCGGAGTTATACAAGATGTATTATGCACCAAGTGGAAGTGTCCCTGTCGCTTTCTGTCGTGTATTACATTTTTTCTTAAATGCTGATAAAGTAGTTAAAATTGTTCCACCAGAAATGTGCACCGCATGGTCAGTAAAAGGCCATGATGTCCTTTTGGGCCAGGTTAGATAAGAGCCAGACCCTTCCACCTCTTTAGCACCGATTCTCCTGCCTTGGAGGGTGGCGGGTAGGGTCTGTCAGAGCTGTGCTGGCACCTGTAAGTTGTTGAGCAGAGCAGTGTGGAGGTGTGCTGGAGCTCCTCTGGGTTTCGTAGCAAATACCTTCCATAACAGGGAAAAGCGCATTTTCCTGCACACGAGCAGAAATCAGTTGTGACTTTCCGCTCGCGGAAAAGAGATGAGGGGTATGCGGGGTTCCTGGCCGAGCACAGGGTTGGTTTCCAGTTCAGGATGCCGCATCCGGAATCTGCCCCAGTTGTGTGCATGATGCCTTACTATGACTTGACCTCAGAGCATCACAGAATATGATACATAATTAATATGCTTTGCAATCGTCTCAGCTATTACACTTTATTCCTTTTTATCTTCTACAGAAGTATATATACACCTATCGTTGTGCTGTATAGCAGTCTATTTATACGTCGGTGTATTCCTCGGAGCTTTGTACACGTTTTCATGATCTCTAAGAAGCTTATCAGTCGTGAAGAATTAGTAGGACTTACGACGCGTCTCCCCCTCCTCTCTCCTGGGCTAAATGTGCAATGCTTAATGAGCTAATCCCTTATTAGGATTCTCTGATTGTTTTATACGGTTTGTTTTTCTCTCCTGAATCGGTTGATTTGTATGAAGGTACATTTAAGGTAAAACGTAAAGCTTATAAATCATGTGTTCTGGTATATAATGTATACACCATTAGCCTGGCGGGTGCGGCTTGTTAAATACCGCTGTGTAGAAGGATTTCGGATATGGCACTGTTGATTATCACATATCACCGCAGTACCTTTGAACAAAAGGGTATTCTTTTATGTTGACGCCACTGGAAGTTAGGGGTTTGACAGGAGGAACGCCCCTCTCGCACCCCTAGCTCGCGATTGGCTAAAGCCTTCAAGGTTCTAGCAGTGTCTGCATAGCTTTTAGCCGACCCTGCTGGCTTAGGATGAGGGTTATCATCTAAGCCTAAAAAGAAAACGCGCCCTCACCGTAAAGCAGCACAGGCGGCAAAAAGCAGTGGAGATGCAGCAGCGGTCACTCTTACCGCTGGCTCCGCAGCCGCTTCTCTGTAATGCGTCCCGGCAGCCTGGAGGATGAGGCCTCTGTCACTGCCGACGGCTGTCTGTAGCGTCGCGGACGCCGCCTCAAAGCTTAATAACGCACGGTCGCCCGTGCTCATTTAGTGGCCATGTGCCGCCGCAGACGTTCCTGCTGCTGTCCCACAGCTGTGCATTGTGATCGCTGATGTGCTGCTGCAGTCTGCTGCCAGCCAGCTTTGACAGTGTCTGCCCTGGCACTGTGGTCTCCTTGCGCAAGGTGAAGATGAGGTTGGGCGGAGGGGGGCCCGCCTTGGGTCTGCAGCTGGCACCAGCAATTTGCAAATGACATCTGGGGGAGGCTGCTCACACTTGTTTCACACCGCCAGGGAAGAACTGGGGCGGCGTGCCTGGAGCTGCGGACCGCTGTATGCAGCGATGCTCTGCCAGGGAATAGCTGGGGCGGCGTGGCTGCAGCTGGGGACCTCTGTATGCAGCTCTGCTCCAAAAAAGACTTCCTTGCTGGGTTGCCTGCACCTGCAGCCCAGCCACCTGTGCAGCCAATCAGGTACAGGAGGCTTCACCCCACTGTCAATCTTGGCTCCACCAGGGCTTCCTGGTGGCGTCAAGATACAATAATACCGAACAAAAGTCCCTATTCTTGTTTTTGAGTATCTCTTGTCATTAGCTAAAATTTGCGCTGACTTTGACCGTTGATGGCTTTTTATGGCTGACAGATAGTCAGCTCAGCTCCTTGTCACTTCACTTGGATTATACTGACAAAGTGCTGAGCAGCAGACCACTATACATAAAGACTTACTACTAAGGCCGGTCTCGCACGACCATATGTTTTACCGCGTATTACGCAGGCTCTGTATAACCGTGTGATACGTGGTAACTCGCAGCAGTCGATTAAATCGCCTTGCGTAGTTCCACATGTCGGGATTGCGTAATACGCAAGCGCAAAAAAGAACGCACCTTGTACTATTTTGCCACGTATATACGCAATATACATTGCGACAGTGCAGGAAATCTGAAGAAAAATAAACGGTGTACTGAGAATGACAATCTGCGTGAGCTCGCAGTCATGCACAGTACAACTTCGCCACCCTACAGGGCAGTACGCAGGGTCATGGCCGGCTCTACAGCTGTAAAAGCTCTTATACGTCTTATGGCTCGTTCACACGACCGTGTGCATAAAACGCAATGTTTTAGCAATCTGTGTGAGTCAGCTACCGCTGCGTATGCCAGCGAGTGTACTGCGCATGACTGCGTATCTCATGCATGCTGTCATTTGTTTGTTTTTTAAATTCCCCGCTCTTTTTCATAGCGAACTTGCGAATGGACAGTTGTATCTGCTACCCATAGAAAAGCATAGGGTTCGGGCTGCGTGATACGCTGCAAAATACAGCATGCTGCAATCTTTTTTCACATTCGTATCTACATGTGAACGGATTAATGAGTCCATGTACCTTCAACTCCATTCAGTACGTGTCACGTGGCCGAATATCATGTGCGCCAAAGTCACAGTAGTGTGAATGAGCGCTTAACTCTTCATGCACCGTGCCGCTAGGACGTATATCTACACATGGTGGGTGTGAAGGGGTAATGTGCCTACATAAAATTGGAGTTTAGCCATTGTAAATGTTACGGTTAGGGGTGATATGAAGGCTTCCTGCAGTTCGCAGTAGGAGATGTTTGCTTAGTAGGAATGGTTTGTATGAACAGACATTACAATTATACTTTTAGCACACAAATAGAAATACTTGATGATTAAATGTTTATTTTTCATGTTAACCTATCTGGCGTTCATGCACTTCATCCTGTGCAGCAGGCACGGAGGCTGGGTGGCTCCTGAATGCGGAACCGTGCGACTTGCTTCCTTTAGCGTGGAGATATTTCCTCTAGAAGTGCACCCGTTGACCACTTGCTTTTTATTTTCCTATCCTGGAGAACCTGTTTTAAAAAATGTTCGGACAACCCATCTTAGCACATGTGCATTGAAATGTACATATGAAAGCATAATGGCTCCTCACAGAATCTCCTAGAATACGCACAATCCACCAACAATCGAAGCTCCTTCCATATTTGTCTTGCTTCTAGGAATAAATTAAAGAGGAGGAGGGGTGCGTGATATACTGTGATGACCAGTCCAGGACCTTCCTTTTTTTTGGTTTCAGCCTCTGACATGTTGGCTTGACCTCATGTTTTGGATCACCATCATGTTGGAAGGTTCAAGTGCGTTCCGTGCTCAGCTTCCCGAATGAAAAATTACAAGTTTTCCACTGATGGATTTTTAGCAAGATGGTGCATACATCCTGCCATTCACTTATTCCGTTCATCCTGGCATCAATTTTGACTAAAGATGGGCACACGCAGGCATATTTTTACAAGAAATCCCTATTTATTTCTCCCCGCAGTGTATGCGATGCTTATCATGCGCAAAACATTGCATATGGACGAAGATACATAAGCAACCACGCTATACGAGCGGGAAATAAAGTCACGCTGCGCATGTCCGCGTTCATGACGTATGTTTTCATGCACAGTGCACACATTGCCATCTGTGGCTCACGCAGGCTGGTTTACGCATAAAGTTGTGTGAATGAGCCCAACAGAATAGATCCACCTCTGGAATATATGGGCAAGTCACATTGATTTGATGCTAAATAATCAGCCCATTGTAGGTAGTGAGGTGGATGTCGCATATATGGAGAAGAATTTACGAAGTGTATAGTTCATGAAGTTTAACCCCTTAGTGACCCACCATACGTGTTTTCACATCCTGGGTGTCAGGGCTGTAATAACAAGCCAGCCCTGTATAGTAAAGAACCAGGGTTTGTGTGTTTGACAGCTTGTGACTCTTGGCTGCCAGAGGTAGCCGATAGCAGGGAGCTGTCATGGGGCGTCCGGTCACCTGATCGCATAAAAGGTAAAAAGAAAAAAAAATGTAGTTTCTTCTTTTATGGATTTGAAAATTTGTACGGTAGGTTTGCACATATTTGACATACTGCAGTTGAAAATGTCAAAAAAAAAATTTACAATTCAAAAAAAAAAAAATTTTCCCCAGTTTTTTGACACTTTTAAGAATTATACATAAATTCTATCAGTATATTTTTGCCACCTAAAATGAAGCACAATATGTGGCAAAAATAACAATGTCAGAATCACTTGGATATGCAAAACCTTTACAGAGTTATTCTGCGTTAAAGTGACACATGTCAGATTTCCAAAATTTGGCCTGTTTAAGGTGCAAACAGGCTTGGTCACTAAGGGGTTAAGGAAACATACCAGATGGTTTCTGACATTTCAAAAAACATGAAGGCTAATTTCCCCTTGAACCCCATAGTGTCGGACCGTGGTAGATGGGAAGATGTGGTGGAGTTCGGAGGGGACACTGTAACATCTGGTCACGATTCTAAACCCAACTTCCTGAATCCTACTAGATGCAGATGATTTGTAGGACATTGCATAGATCCGTAGGCAAGGTACTGGGAAAAACCTGAGTGTAGAGATTTTTTTCCAATTGGAGGATATGTGGGATGTGATCCTTAGGCCAGATTCACATGAGCAGAGCATTTGTTGCGGAACTAATAAACAATGTTTTTTGTGAACGCATCAGCGTATTTTACTGTCCTTTTTGCCTATTTTACTGTGTGTTCATTTGCAAGCGGCAAAGAAGGATGCTTTGATTAAAATGGCTAGTTCGTCTAATGAGTTACAGATGTGTTTTTTCTAGTGGAATTGCACAGTGTATTACGCATTTCCTTGCGTTTTGTGCACACGTTTGCACAGCCCCCATGGACTGGTGGTTCACAGAAGAGGAGATCTAACGGTTTTGTTGTCTGCCATCCAGAGGTGCTTGGCTAAAGTACATTTGGTACATGTACTGCCTTTAACATCCACTGTCGCCTCCGTTTGCAGTAGTGTCGTGAACAATGAAACTGGACTGCTCATGAGTGGAACTGTGTTGTCGTCAGCGATGAATCCAGGTTTAGTTTGGGAGCAGACCATGGCAATCCTGCCTTTGCTGTGGAGCGGCACACTGCTCCCCCTGCTGGTGTGTTCGTCTGGGTGGCCATTGCATACGACAGTTAGTCACCCCTAGTAGTGGAACAAGGGACAATGACAGCTCAACAATATGTTCAGGACATCCGGCAGCCACATGTGTTCCTCTCCTGGCGGCTTCCAAGAGGTAGCATGATTTTGGTTGACCACGCACAAGGGGGTCACAGGAATGTCTCCACAACATTGTCACTCTTCCGTGGCTGCCCGGTCACCAGATTTATCACCAATAGAACATTTATGGGACCATCTGGGACACCAACTTCCACAGACTACAAGTTTGCTCGCTCTAAAAGCTCAGTTACAGCAAATGTAGAGAGATACCGTATATACCGGCGTATAAGACGACTTTTGAACCCCGAAAAATCTGCTCTGCAGTCGGGGGTCGTCTTATGCGCCGGTAAAACAAAAAAAAAAAAAGTGTAAAAAAAAAAAATTTTATTACTCACCTCCCACGGCGTTCTGTCGCGCTCCGGCAGGATGTCGCTCGCTCCGGCAGGATGTCGCTCGCTCCTCGTCCCCGCCGCAGCATAGCTTTCTGAATGCGGGGCTTGAAATCCCCGCTTCCAGAAAGCTAATACACACGCCGGCAGCCATGACAGCATTGAATGGCTGTGATTGGCTAAAGCACACGTGGCTTCAGCCAATCACACTATTCAATGACATCATTGAATGGCTGTGATTGGCTGAAGGCGCACGTGTTAGCAATCACACCCATTCAATGATGTCATTGAATAGTGTGATTGGCTGAAGCCACGTGTGCTTTAGCCAATCACAGCCATTCAATGATGTCATGGCTGCCGGCGTGTGTATTAGCTTTCTGGAAGCGGGGATTTCAAGCCCCACATTCAGAAAGCTATGCTGCGCCGGGGACGAGGAGCGAGCGACAGCCTGCCGGAGCGAGCGACATCCTGCCGGAGCGCGACAGAACGCCGTGGGAGGTGAGTAATAAAATTTTTTTTTTTTCTCCACTGAATACCGGCGTATAAGGTGACAGTTGGGGGGTCGTCTTATACGCCCCGTCGCCTTATACGCCGGTATATACGGTATGTTGAGTTTTCCGCAATAAATTATCCCTTTGCTCTAATATTGTAATCACTTACTTATATTGATGTGACATTCACACAGAGTTTCATTCTATTCTGACAACTTTTTCTAGGGGAGGGATAGGTTTTGTTTTTTTGACAATGAGTGTAATTTTTAGAGGAGTGTTTCTGGTAACCTGTATCTGAGCACAAACATTCAAATGTTGTTGGGGAACTTGACCTCTCTAAAACCAACCTTTTAATCTTTCCGCCTTCCAACTGACCTTCCGCCACCGGTGATGACCTGCGTCATCCCCAGCGTGACGGTGCGTCATTCTCTGCACTGCGCAAGTGCGGTGGCGTGCCAGCTGTCACATCCACAGTGCATCAGAGACAGGTGCGCAGGGGGTCACTGGCCGGCACAGGGTCAGATTCAGCTTTCGACATCTCGCAGCCGGAATCTGACCCGGCCGTGTGCATGTGGCCTAAGTTTTTGTGAACCAAATATGTGAAAATGTATTTCTTCCTGCCTTCAATATGGCCATGAATGAGCAACTTATCTTGTGCAGACATTTATGGGATTCAGGACAATCCCATTTTCTTACACGAGTTTCCCTTCTGCTGCAAAAAGAAAGCAACGGTGAGTGTTAGGCCCCCTGTCCATGGGCGTCGCGGTATCCCGCGGCGGATTTCCGCCGCAGGAGCCGGCAGACGGATCTCCGCTGTCAGCCTATCTAACAGATAGATAGGCTGACCGTGGAGAATCGCAATTATTCTCCGCTCATGGACAGGGGACCGGCGCTTTCCATAGCAACGCTATGGAACGCTTCAGACGGCGTAAATCGCCAGCGAAATCACGCCCGTGGACAAGGGGGCCTTAGAGTCCTCTGCAGTCTCTTGCGGTAATGGACGCTGTAGGGTTTAATCAAAATCTCAGCATTTTTCAACCTCTACCCTATTAACTGTAGAGGTTCTCAGATATGTCATCAGACACTTGGTAGCTAATTTTAGCAGATGATCAACAAGACTTTCGCCTAAGGGTATCTTCAAGAGTTATTGCCAGGGAGAAAAGAACATACTTTGATTTTTAACTTTCTTCTTTTCTTTCCTTTAGGAGGACTGGAATGAAATTGGTTCAATAAAGAGAAGAGATCCACACAGCGTCCATGAAGAAGAGAGAACACAAAATTTGGAAACTCTTCCACCTGGTATCTTACTCTTGTCTAAATAAACCTGTCTCTTAAAAGGAACCTGTCAGCTATTTAAAGGGGTTGTCCCGCGCCGAAACGGGTTTTTTTTTTTTTTTTAACCCCCCCCCCCCCCCGTTCGGCGCGAGACAACCCCGATGCAGGGGTTAAAAAAACAAACCGGAGAGTGCTTACCTGAATCCCGGCGGTCCGGCGTCTTCATACTCACCTGCTGAAGATGGCCGCCGGGGTCTGCTCCCTCCGTGGACCGCAGCTCTTCTGTGCGGTCCATTGCCGATTCCAGCCTCCTGATTGGCTGGAATCGGCACGTGACGGGGCGGAGCTACACGGAGCCGGCATTCTGCACGAGCGGCTCCATTGAATACAGCAGAAGACCCGGACTGCGCAAGCGCGGCTAATTTGGCCATCGGAGGCCGAAAATTAGTCGGCACCATGGAGACGAGGACGCCAGCAACGGAGCAGGTAAGTATAAAACTTTTGATAACTTCTATATGGCTCATAATTAATGCACAATGTACATTACAAAGTGCATTAATATGGCCATGCAGAAGTGTATAGACCCACTTGCTGCCGCGGGACAACCCCTTTAAACCCTACTGAACACACTTCTGGGATCAGATCACAGAATTGGTGCAATTTCCATAAATAACCTTATTTTTTTCTTTTGAAAGCATACCTACATATAATAACTTTTATAATCTCCTGCTCTGCATACAAATGTCAGTAGTCCAGTGGGCGGGCCCGGACCTCTCTTCTGGCTGGAGGAGTTTACATAAACCCTGCTCACCCTGGCTACCAGGTTAGCAGAATCCACTGGAGCGCTCCATTCACTCACACATGAGCCGGAAGCTTGCAGATGGGAACTACGAATCTGTCCACAGAAGGGATACATGCCGTGTTTGTACATCAGACTTCCGGCCCATGCATGAGAGATCAAAGCACTCAAGTAGATTATGTGAACCTCAAAGCCGAGGTAGGCAGGGTTCATGTTAATAACTCTGGCCAGAAGAGACGGTCCGGTCCACTGACTGGATCGAAACGTAGACATTTGCATGCAACCCAGGAAAAGGGTTTTAACTCAACCCCCCTTATTTTTCATTAAAGCATATTTTATTCAACAGAAAAAAAGTAGATTTATAGTAATAGATTTACTGGTTTGCATGCTCTCATAGAAAGGTCCTGAATGTACATTTCTCTTCTTGCTCTGATGGTGGACTTCTGAGGATTTAGCGTTAGCCATACACAGGCGCATCCCTCTGTTTCCACACTTGCTGACAGACAGATGATATTCGCTTACAGATGCAACCTTTTTCCTTGAAGTCAGAGCACCACTTACGAATTGTGTGCCCGCTGGGTGGCTTTTCACGAAACTTTGTTTGAAAATGTCATGCATACTAATAACAGACTGGTAGACATGAAAATCAAGAATGTGAAGCGCTCTTCTGTCTTCCTTGGCAGCCATTTTGTCTCCTGTTCCCCTAGCAACAACTATGGCAGCACAGACTTCTTCGGCCTCATTTAGCAAAACTGGCAAATAGTAAGTCATCCTTATTGCTTTGGGCAACAAGAATGTCTTCCTAAATGAAAATTTCTGAGTTTGTTTCCATTGATATCAAATTTATGTATCATTAAATGGGAGTTATTAGGGTTTCAGTTTGGAAGGTCATTTATAAGAACCCTGTACTTAGACCAGCAGTAAGACTAAGGAACTCTCTGCCTGAGGACATGGTAATGGCAAATGCGCTAAACGAGTGTAAGATTGGCCTGGTCGTCTGTCTTGAGTGATACAATATTACGTTATATCACTGATTACTTTAGAAGGGTTGGTAATTCGGGGATTATTCTGATCGTCAGATTGGAGTCGGCAATGCTTTTTTGTTTTTTTTTTGCCTTAAATGAGGAAAATTGGCTTCTATCTCATTGGTTTTCTTTTTGTGGGGTGGGGGGTGGGGTGGTTGCTTCCCCCTGGATCCACATTAGTAACATGGTATGTGGATCCAGAGGAAAGCAAAAAAAAAACAATTGGGGGTAATAGGCTGAACTAGATGTGGTTTTTTTTTCGGCCTTACATACTATGTTACTATGACCATACAATGCGTAGTGTAAAAAAAGAATTCAAGAATCGGTGACTGAATTGCATTGATAGAATGGAAGCCTGCTGAAGTCTTTCCATTTTTTAGAAACTCCATTGACCTCAATAGGGAAAAAACGGATCAGTTCCTGTTTCAGTTTCTCTCCTCCAAAAACTGAGCAGAGAGACTGAAACCATGAACTTACCCTAATGCAGGTGTGAAAGCAGACTAACTAAATTATATGACACAAAGTATGGAGTTGGTGTCAATGATGACTACATCGTACCTTGCAATATACAGGTCCGCATATGGCTACCTTGATTGAAAATAAACAGTTTTGGCTGTTAGTGTGCAGAGTCACTGTATGTATTGGGAATGAAGAGTGTTGCCTTTAAACCTGTACTGGTATCTTTCTTGTCCTTATTTAAACTGATCCAGTACTAGAGTTTTGAGCATATTTAACTCCGCTTCCCCACTTGTTCTACCTAGGGGCAGTGTGCAAGAAGGAAGGCACCTGTGTGTTTGTGGCAGTCTTGACTGAGGGCAAATACTCTTGAAATTCCTTTTACGATACTCCACATGTAGCAGTTTTTTGTTCGGATCCACACTCAAATCTGTAGCATATTTTGCGCTGTGGATTTTAGTGCAAACGCACACTAAATTCTGCATCAAAATTCGCTCCATTTGACGTGGATCTTCACGCTTTTGATTTGAAGGTATCAAAATCCTCACCAATGGTACATTCTTTTTAATGTAGATTTTCCACTACAGAAAACCTGCACCAATTCCACTACATGTGAATGTGCCCTTACAGGGTCTCATCCTCTGACTTTCAGGTAGACCTCCTACAGTAACTTTCTAGATAATTTTGTAATATTTGTTTTGCTCTACCAGGTAAAGTTCGGTGGCAAGATTTTGATCAGGAAGCATATGTTGGAGTTACTGCAGTTCGGCCGGGTCAGGATGCTTATGCGCGGAACAAGTTCAATCAAGTGGAAAGTGACAAATTACGGATGGATAGAAGTGTTCCGGATACAAGACATGATCAGTAAGTGTATAGAAAAATGAGATCTTTTAATGCCATGGAAATTGTCTGTAGCAAATAATACAAACTACTTGCTCTGTCTTCAGAGAGCTGTTTTGATGTAACTGTATAGCGACCTTCTGATGCCCCAGTTAAATTTCTTCAGGGACTGGAGGGGTGCTGTCCCTTTCCCAGCTCCGCTGCTGATCCACTTGTTTCTGCGGCTCTCTCCATTCTTCCAACATGGCTGCGGTGCTTTTGACACTCCTCTGTGCATTGCTAGTTAGACCGTGCATTGGCCAACGCTGCTCATGTGAGCTTCACTGTGCAATCAGAGCAGTGTGTAATGTTTTAAGAATTGCTGCAGCCATCTTGGACATATGAAGAGGGCCCCCAGGAACAGATGGCTTGGAGGCCAAACCGAGAAGAGGACTGAAATATAAATCCCTGTCTGGTCCCTGAAAAACTTTTGTCAAGGGACTGGAGAGTCACTTGAAAGTGATTGAGAGTCTGACAGGAAGCAGTATTCCTGTGTTTTTATCATTTTTACTCAGTATAATTTATGTATTAACTCTTAAAAGGGAACCTGCTTGGATTTTTCAACAACGAACTTCATTATTAGGCTCAAAGGCGAGAGACCTGGGGTTCTGGGAGCTGCTTTTTATACTCGCTGGGTTTACTGTTTACTGCGTCGTGCCCCCAAGAAATCAGCCTGTACACTAGGGTTATGACTTTTTTCACATTTTTTTTTCACATTTGAAAGCTTGCGGTGTTTTAGCCTAAAGCATGAAATCCTGAAATTAAAATGCATACCATTAGACATGAGAATTGTGAGCTGACGATGCTAACAATATTTAAACCACTTTTAAATAATAAACCAAATTTAGAGCATCACTAGCCAGCACTTATCCATCCTCTGACTCATTATTTAAACTTTGCACATGACCTGCTGTAATTCCCTGAAAATAAAGCCCTGTCTTATATTTTTTTTTTTTTGCCAAAAAGGTGTTGGGTCTTATTTTTTGGGGGGGTGGGGGCCTGTCTTATTATACTTGCCTAGCAGCCGCGGTCTGGGTCCCTGCTGCTGCTCTCCAGAGCTCCAACGTGCTTATTGCAGTCCTTGGCTACCCACAGAAGAACACTTCCTGGTTACAGGATTCATAAATCCCACCTCCAAAAAGCGATAGCTCAAATTTGTTCTTGAGTGCTGCTCAGCCAATCAACGCAGCGCTCGATGAACCAATGCGATGGCTGTGATTGGTTCATTGAGTGCTGCATTGATTGGGTGGGTAGCTGTCGAAGAATCAGTCCCAGCTATTGTGTTGTGAAGAAGGGATTTAAGAATTGTCTGAGCTATGGCATTGATTGGCCATTTCATAATTCCCGCCTCCACAATGCGATGGCTCTGATTAGTTCTTCAACCGCTGCTCAGCCAATCAACGTAGCGCTTGTTGAACCAATCGCAGCCATCGCATTGGTTCATCGAGCGCTGCATTGATTGGCTGAGCAGCACTTGAGAACCAATCAGAGCCATAGCTTCCTGGAGGTAGAATTTATAAATACTGTAACCAGAAAGTGATTTTCTGTGGACGGCCGAGGACTGCCAAAAAGCGCGTTGGATCTCCGGAGAGCAGCAGGAGGGACCTGGACCGAGCCTGCTAGGTAATGTATTCCTTTCTTTTTTTTTTTAATGTAATGCAGCTATGGCTTATTTTGGGGGTAGGGTTTATATTTCAAGCCTCCCTGAAAATCCCCAAAAATCAAGGTAGGGGTTATTTTCGGGGAAGCAGGGTAGTAACCTTGCTGACAGAAATTCTTGTATTCAAGTTTGCATTAACCCTTTTCGAATGGATAGGCTTCTTTTCTTTATTATGTTTTACAGCTTATAAACTCCTATTATTTGTTGTTGTTTGCTGTGTATGGCAAAAATGAAATGATATGGGGTGCGGGAGGTTTTTACATGACCAAAAGAAAATAACACCGGAAAACTAAAATATAGGCAAATGCGATGGCTGTGATTGGTTCATCGAGTGCTGCATTGATTGGGTGAGTAGCTGTCGAAGAACCAATCCCAGGAAAACATCAGGAAAATAAATATTTTGAAAAGAGTTAGTCATAACACTACTGTGCACACAGCATTTTTTTTTCAGAAGGCTATGTACACTCGTGCTCTCTTTTTATGTCTACAGGAGAACATGCACAAAGCTCTGAATAAAAGCCCATTTACATTGGGCGAATGTCGGCCAAATGATGCCTTACACTCGTCCCAGCATATACTTGCTCCCGTGCTGTTACACAAGAGCGAGTATCGCTGGCTCACTCACAGAGCGGCCAACAGGAGGCCAAGGCGGCTGGAGGAGATTTCTCTTCTCGCTCTCCCCCGCCCCTCTCCATTCACTTTAAGCAGCGGTCGTTCAGTATTGTTATAGCAGGACAGTGCCACAATGGCAACAGAGGTCCGACACAGAAGGAAACTCCCTATGAAGGAAAGTGGAAAATCTATACTAGTGCGTGAGAATCTTATAGTTTTTTTTTTTCTTGAGCATATCATTCTCTAGGCCATATATGTGAGCGTAAATAAGCCTTTTGCCAGTCCACCTTTATAAATTGAAACTTAAGCTTTTTTTCTTCCACACTCTTGTGAATGTCAGAGGAGGAATGAAGGAGGAGGTCCTCAAGAAGCCATACAGTGAAGAAAGCTATCATGATGGGGCGGTGGTGACTGCCACAAATGTCTCCAAGGAAATCCTGTCCTGAGCCATCATAGAACAGTCTCTGAAAGCTGAGACCTATGACCTGAATTGCAGATATGAAAGGCAGGATAATTTCTTCTCCGAACAGGTACCCTGCAGAAAAGGAAAAGTAGGAGCATCCCCTATGGCAGCAAGGGGTTGAACTGGTTGGGTCTGGGTCCTGTTTGTTCTATCCTCGAAAGGGATGTGCAAAGGGGCTGAACCACTTGGGTCCAGGTCCGGGTCCTGTTTGTTCTATCCTCGAAAGGGATGTGTATCTTATTGTGATAGGAATTATTTAAGAAAGGGAAGATAAAAAGTATGCCAGTTGTGTCTGACCAAGGGAGAGACAGTGGTGGGTGTAATGCCTGCTTACCGTGGGTACCATTGTTTGGTTCAAATCCTCTTTTACAAATCTATTATGCTTGCCAGGATGGCAAACTGGTGATATTGTTTGAAATCTAGTAACACCGTACCACTTGCTATCTTTGATCGACATAGCCTTGCCAAGACAATGCGAGGTCTAGTGGTACCCCACACAAATTTTACTAACTGCCCCAGACAATTGTTGAAAAAAGATGTATGTACAGTTATAGATAGTGTTTAAAAGATGTAAAGAAATCAAGGTAGAACATAGTAGCATTACTTCTGCCAACCCAGGAGAGATGCTTAGTTCTAATCTAGCAAATCCTTCATGTGTGCCTTAGGGCTCATGTCCACGGGCAAAATAAAAATTAAAATCCGCAGCGGATCGCCCGCATGCAGATCCACATCCCATAGGGGTACATTGACCACCCGCGGGTAGATAAATACACGCGGATGGTCAATGAAAGTGAATTAAAAAAAAATGGAGCATGAAAAAATCCGGACCATGCTCCATTTTCGTGCGGGTCTCCCGCAGGGACGGCTCTCGCAGGCTTCTATTGAAGCCTATGGAAGCAGTCCGTATCCGCAGGAGACCAAAATCAGAATATACTCACCTGCTCCGGATATTCCCTTCTTCGCGGCTTCATCTTCTCTCCGTCGCGGCCGGATCTTTTTTCTTCGGGCCGGCGCATGCGCGCGGCACGCAACCGACATGCCGTGCACATCTGCCGGGCCGAAGAAAGAACATCCGGCCGCAACGGTGAGAAGATGAAGCCGCGACGAAGGGAAGATCTGGAGCGTGCGAGAGGTGAGTTAATTCTTTTCAGCACTCATGTCCGCGGGGCAGGAGGGACCCGCTACGGATTCTCCATGGAGAATCCGTAGCGGGTCTGATTTTCCCCGTGGACATGAGGCCTAAGGAGGTAGACAATTCACATGGATCCTTGGACAGCTGGTATGTCAAGATATTTAAGCCATGTGTCTTGCCACTTGAAGGAGAAAGTTTGACCCCCAAGACTCTGTAGCAAGAGCTCCATCAAGAGAAATATTTAGGCCTTCAGATTTTAAGTACTCTTTAAGTACAGAAGGCAGAGATACAAGGGGATCTGTTATATATAACACTAAGTCATTGGCATACAGTGCTAGTTTTTGTTGGTGCTGTCCTACTTCAATACCATGAATATGAAGATTCTTCAGCAATGACACAGCTGCCTGGTCCATAAATATTACGTAAAGGATAGGTGACAAGGAACACTCCTGTCTACTCAGATTTGCTATTGTCAGGGATTCTGATAGCAGACCATTAACCTTCACTCTAGCAGTTGCCCCCTTGTAAAGTGCCAGAATACTCCCCAGAACTGTAGGTATGGAGGAATGCCCAATGTACCCTATTAAATGCTTTATCCATGTAGCTGAGATTAATGCTGCAACATTGTGTTGTGATTGTGAGGGTTTATACAAAGTTCTAACTCCTGTATGCTATTTAGAAGTTTGAAAAAAGAATAACAGTAATAATAATAATCTTTTGTTATATAGCACCAACTTATTCTGCAGCGCTTTTGAGGCACATTGGGAACACAAATAATACGAAATTTACAGAAATTACAAGTTACATGTGGTACTCAATTATTTGGACACACAGGGAGGGTGGAATAATAATAGAAGGTACATGGGCAGACGGTGGAGCAAGGGGGAACATGGCAATGTGACGATAACATGTGATATACAGTTTTTAGGACACAAACGGAGTGGGAGTAGTACAGGAGGTATGGGCAGGAAGTGTACATAATAGGCAAAAGTGGAAGCCATGGGGAGGGGCAGGGGGCATATTGTGGGGGTGGGGGACTAGACCAGGAGGTTTAGTATGCTACTTTGAAGACGTACATCTTTAAGGTGAATGGAGTATTTCCATTTCTTGTCATGTTCCATACCGCACCGGAACACACCACTATAATAGAGGGGAAGTTTGATCATCATGCAAGAAGTTCTGTATGGAATCCTTTAAGATCAGCTAGATAAATTGAATCTTTGAGTAGATTGTCAATAATCTTCCATTGAAAGAATTTTTTGCAGTATTGGGAAAGGACGGGGCTACATAAACAGAGGCTTAATCTGACCACACCTTGGAGCCCAACAACAGTGTAGTAGAACCTCCATGCCTGCCCATATCATCTCCTGCATCCAAGCTAGAGGCGGTACAACAGGGTACTAGAGACTCCCTTCAACGGGTCAGTTTTCCCACAATAAATGATCCTTTTGCTCGGATAGTGTAATCACTTATGTTAACATTAAAATCCCACAGAGAAAGTTTGTCTGTTCCACCAACTTCTTCTAGGTGCTGTGTTGTGTTTTTTTTTTTGACAAATGCATAACGCACAGCCCTTCTTAACCTTTTACCTGTTGAATGAGGATCCACCTCACAATCCAAACCAAGGCTGCAACTGTCCAAACTAAAGTACTCCATGAGTTTTGATCATATTACATAGTAACATAGTATGTAAGTCCATCTAGTTTAGACTGTTTATCCTCCTATGTTGTTGATCCAGAGGAAGGCAAAAAACCCCAAGAGGCAGGAGCCAATTAGCCCTTTTGGGGGAAAATTCCTTCCCGACTCCCTAATGGCAATCAGCTTACTCTCTGGATCAACCTCTAATAGTTCCTACCTGCCTGTATACCTGGATTAACAATTAACCTAAGATTTATGTCCTGTAATATCCTTCCGCTGCAGAAAGACATTAAAGGGGTTGTCCCGCGCCGAAACGGGTTTTTTTTTTTTTTTTTTTAACCCCCCCCCCCCCATTCGGCGCGAGACAACCCCGATGCAGGGGTTAAAAAAACAAACCGGAGAGTGCTTACCTGAATTCCGGCGGTCCGGCGTCTTCATACTCACCTGCTGAAGATGGCCGCCGGGGTCTGCTCCCTCCGTGGACCGCAGCTCTTCTGTGCGGTCCATTGCCAATTCCAGACTCCTGATTGGCTGGAATCGGCACGTGACGGGGCGGAGCTACACAGAGCCGGCATTCTGCACGAGCGGCCCCATTGAATACAGCAGAAGACCCGGACTGCGCAAGCGCGGCTAATTTGGCCATCGGAGGCCGAAAATTAGTCGGCACCATGGAGACGAGGACGCTAGCAACGGAGCAGGTAAGTATAAAACTTTTGATAACTTCTATATGGCTCATAATTAATGCACAATGTACATTACAAAGTGCATTAATATGGCCATACAGAAGTGTATAGACCCACTTGCTGCCGCGGGACAACCCCTTTAAGTCCGCTTTTAAACTCCTCTATGGATTTTGCCATCACCACATCCTCAGGCAGAGAGTTCCACAGTCTCACTGCTCTTACAGTAAAGAACCCATTTCTGTGTTGGCGATGAGACCTGCTTTCTTCTAGATGTAGCGGATGCCCTCTCCTTGCTGTCCTGGGTGTAAACAGATTGTGGGAGAGATCCTTGTATTGTCCCCTAATGTATTTATACATAGTTATTTGATCACCCCTTAGCCGTCTCTTTTCCAGGGTAAATAATCCCAATTTGGATAGCCTCTCTGGGTATTCCAGTCCCTTCATTCCATGTATTAGTTTAGTTGCTGTTCTTTGAACCCCCTCCAGCACTGTAACATCTTTCCTGAGCACCGGTGACCAGAACTGTGCGCAGTATTCCATGTGAGGTCTGACAAGTGCCTTATGTAATGGAAGGATAATGTTCTCGCCCCTATACCTCTTTTAATGCACCCCAATACTTTATTAGCTTTTGCAGCAGTTGATAAATAAAAAAAGCAAATAAATAAAATTCTCTGGTCTTGAAGGAGATATCTAATGTTAATGGCCAGTAAAATGATGTGTCAAGGCAAAGTTACCTGTACATTAGTGTCAATTGATCATAACCACTTTAAGGGTCTGTACCAAACATGTCCTGCAGTATTCATTGTCTGAAAGTCTCATTTCAGCACAAATTGTTCAGTTGTTATGGATTTAATTGTATTCTGACCCTTGTGTCAAAACTTATCAAAGTGAAGCAAAAAAAGAGAATAAACTCGGCCTAAGGCCGGCTGCACACGGCCGTGACGGGCTCCGCTGTGAAATTCCGCGGCGGAGCCCGTCACGGCGCCCCCCAGGAGACCCCATACTTACCTGCGGATTCGGCGTCCTCGCTCCCGCATGACGTTTCCCTGCCCACCTCCGCCGCGTCACGTGACGCGCCGGCGGTGGGCGGGGAAGCGTTTTCACTCTATCTTCCGCTGTGCTACAGCGGAAGATAGCGTGAACGGACGGCTTTCATTGACTGCAATGGAAGCCGCCCGCGCGTACACCCGCGGCAAATAGAGCATGCCGTGGGTGAGGACGGGTGAATTCGCGGTGGAATTCCGCACCGTGAGCACTGAGCTATTAGGTTCAATAGAACCTAATAGCTGCGGGCAACGCAGCGGATTTCCGCCGCGAATTACGTGGCGGAAATCCGTTCGTGGGAAGGAGGCCTAAATGAGCTCCCCTTCTCATATTTTCCCATAGTACCTTGCTTTTCCCAAATGTACTCATGCTGTGTTCAAAGCAAACATAACAGTAGATATTAATTTAATTCCTTTCTGCGTGGACAAGATAGATTTATTCCATGCTCAGTTGCTGTATAAATATTAACAATGACATGGTAGCCTGAAAACAAACTCTGCTGAGTTTTCCTAAGGCATTAACATTTGTATCATTATTTTGGCTTAGAGTGTAACAAGACTTAAGCAAATAATTATCTTTTGTCTTGAATGTTATAGTTAATGTTGATGGAAAATGTTCACTGTATGCATGTTTCAGGTGAATGCATTTACAGACAGACTATTCTGAAGAGTAGCATTATTTCTCAGTTACATTACATGTACATTTAAAACTTTCACTTTTTTTCCCACCCTTTCATTTTTAATTGTCAATTTTCCCTGAGCTAGTGGATGTACACTAATTGGACACCCTCATGCCCCATTTAGACTGAACGATTATCGTTCAGAAAATCGTTCAAACGAATGATAATCGCTCAGTTTAAATGCAGGCATCGAGTAAACGACAAGCCAGAATCGTGTGGTTCTTGCTCGTCGTTCAGTTTTATCCACTATAAAAACCAGCAGCGGTTCATTCACTTGTTGGGCAGTTTATACACTGCTTGTTCAGTGTTTCACATGTGAAACCCTGAACAATAAGTGGCCGAGGACTGCCTGGTGAGGATTCAGTAGTCATGGTACACATTGGCACAAATAACAAACTTTAGGTGGAAGGTCCTTTAAAAACAATTTCAGAGAACTAGGATGTAAGCTTAGGGGAAGAACCTCCAAAGTAGTATTTTCTGAAATACTACCTGTACCATGTGTCACACCAAAAGGCAGTGGGAGATTAGGAAGGTAAACAAGTGGTTCCAGAGTTGGTGTAGGAAGAAGGAGTTTGGGTTCCTGAGAAACTGGGCCAACTTTGCTGTTGGCTACAGGTTCTGCCATAGGGATGGGCTGCATCTCAATGGGGAGGGTGCAGCTGTGCTGGGAGAGAAGAAAAGTTTGGAGGAGTGTTTAAACTAGGGACTGGGGGGTACGGCAACCAAAGAGATAAAGGAGAAGACCGTGACTAGGGACTAAGTAATAAAAAATAGGGGTGAAGCTGTTGTAGGGTTTAGTACAGTTAGAACTGGGAGAACAGTAAGGCCCAATGTCCACACGCGGGTTTGATTTATGAAACTCACACAGGACACCCGTAAATCAAGCCGCCCATAGGGAAGCAAGGGCATCCGCAAATTAATTTAAGCATGCAGATTTGTTTTGCGGACCTGTGCATGTACGACGGCGAGCCCTGAGGACCATGCGCATTACAGCAAACCCGGAAGTAAAGGGATCTGTGCAGACACTGCTGTCGGGGAAAACTGGTAAATGGGGCTCACTTGCTGTGGGCAGGGCTGGATATTAACTTCAGTTGTTCTTCTTTTGTTGTCCTGCAATCCACTGTTTCCAGCTGTTCAAGATTGCCAACGCAATCTTCAGACTATGTAATTACCAATGCACTATACCTGTTCTGATTAGCTAGAGCTACTCTTGTGATCAACACTGGCCGATCAGAGAGCAATACGTGGTGTGCATTTGGTAATTTGAAAATTGTTGCCATTTTGAACAGCTGAAAATGGGTCCAGAACTGGTGGCTCAGAGGGGTGGCAAAAATAAAAATCTTCAGGTAATATACCCCTTTCCTCTATCTATCCTGGTTCAGCATTTTGTCCTTAAATCGATGGATCGATTTAATAGGCTTATAAAGAACTACTTTGAAACTCTGTCAGAAGCCGCAATTAAAAATCTAACCTTCCCATCTAGTTTCTTCCCATTTGCCCGTAGGGTTTGGGGGCTCCAGACGTTGTCTTCAAGATTTCCCCTTACATACAGATTCTGGATGAAATAATTCTATTTAAATCTGCTCCAGAATATCTGGTGAATCAGTTCCATAGTTCTTAAGAAATACCCACCCATATTGACAAAGAAGCAAGAGTTCAATTCATTACATGTTACAAGATGCATCCTTTCATATCTCCAAGTCACTAAAAAGTGGTGGAAAATCCCCCAAACTTGTTGTTCGTTTTTGGAGGTAAAAATAACAGAAGCAGAGAAGGAGCCATTACTTTCTGCCTGCCCCCGTGACCAAAGCAGGATGTAGCCTTTTCATCACTGCTGCCGTTAATCTTTTCTTAGTGTTAGAGGGCAAACTTGAAGTACAGAGGAGTGAAGGTGTAGAAGCCATTAGGCAAAGGAGAGGGGGTTACCGACGGAGAAAGAAAGCAGTGGCCATGGCACTGCAGCCACCAGTCCCAGCACTCTGTCATTTTCAGCTGGGTAGCACCGTCACATCTTGGGGATGAGTAAATGGCCTTAGCAGCTTTCACATATGTTCATTCCTTTTAGAAATTAGCGTTTCTCTCAATGTAAAAAAACAAACTGACGTGATGGGCGCCCTGCATATTTACCCAGCCCTAGGTGAGCCTTTCACGGCATAACATGTAATGTGACGAAGATGGCTGGTAAGTCTTGTGCAATACAGAACTAGGGAATCTTTCATATTGCATCAAGGCTTACCAGCTCCCTCTATAACCATACATGTTATAGGGGATGGGTAAATGTGAAGGGCGACAGTTGTATCATTTCATTTCTTACACGCAAACAACTAAGGGCGCCTGCACATGAGCGGAAATTCTGCGGTGGGATTTCCCGTGGGTTTTGCGCCGCTGCAAGCCTGCATAGGATTGCGTTAACAAACGCAATCCTATGCAGACGCCCGCAGTTTAGCCGTGCAAAATCTCACACGGCAAACAAACCGCGGCAAGCCCCGCACAGAAATATCACTCACCCGCCGCCGGCTCTGGTCTGCGCAGCCGGCACATCAAATAGCCGGAGCCACGGGCAAGTACGCGCCGCTCTCTGCAGGCGCTCGATCGGGTCCTGTGGCGAGAATCCTCGCCGCCAAATCTGACCCGCCCGTCTGCAGGCGGCCTAATGCACCTGGCTGACTGTGATGCTGATCAACAATAGAGGGGCCAAGTGGCTGCTGTATCAGCCAATTTCTTGTAATACTCTGCTCGTTAGGCATCCCTAATCACATCTTCAAGTGAGGGACAAAATGTGTAAAGAAAAAAAGTGTTCATTTAAAAAAATAAGTAAATGAATAAACCTGCATTTCCATTTAAAAGCACCTTTTTATGGAAAAACAAATTGGGTATCCCCATGTTTGCAATGACCAATACTGTAAAAAAAAAAAATATTACGTAATTCTAGAATCTTTCTATTTTTCATTCATCTGCCTCTGGAAAAACACAAAAAAAGCTATCAAAAAGTCACATGTTTCCTGTCCCTAGGTGGGGGATTCTGCCAAGGTTGTTCTTTACTGTAAGAGCAGTGAGTCTATGAACTCTCTGCTTGAGGACATGGTGATGGGGAACTTACTAACAGTGTAAGAAGGGCCTGGATGCCTTTCTTGACCGTTACAATATTATATGTTATATCACTGATTACTTCAGAAGGGTGGGTAATTGGGGAATTATTCCAATTGCCAGATAGCCAATTTTCCCCATTTAAGGGGGAAAAAAATATTTTACCTCATAGACGTGTTTTTTTTTTTTGTTTTTTTTTTCTTGCTTTCCTCTGGATCAACATTGGGGGGTAATAGGCTCAACTGGATGGACATATGTCATTTTTCAGCCTTACATACAATGTTAAATTACCAATATATAATTATCATTTTTATGATCTAAAAGCGATACATTCTCAAGCCACCCCATAAAAAAAGTGTACGTTAAGCATGCAATTTTTTTTTAAATGGGGGAGCTTATCGTCCTGAGTGGCCAGCAAATGTATACATTTTTTCCCCTTGTGCTACACATATTAGAATATTACATGTTAAGGAAAGTGCCGTGTTATGGGAACTGTTTTTTTTTTTTTTCAAAATCGCAATCGCGCTACAGTGTTTTTTTTCCTGCCATTTCAGGAAAGTGCAGCAACAACCCCCACTGTGGCTGTGATCTGAGCACCTGGCCTTATTAAATATAAACTGTTAATAATTGCGAATTGGTGACCTTTTCTCCTTTTATTTTAATGCTACAACATATCTAGGTATTCTTTTTCCTTTTTTTAAAGATGCCGAAGGAAACATTGGATGACTGATCTACCGTCAACTAGCGTTGTCATAACTTTCCATAATGAGGCCAGGTCTGCATTACTCCGTACAGTAATCAGGTGAGTATGTGTGGATGTATATCTTGGAGAGATGAAGGAAGTTTCACATTGAGCTTAAGCAAAAAGAAGCCAGTGTAAAGTTTTCACTGTATAGCGACACATCATGGCTGTTTTTGTAAGATCTCCGCAGCTGCTGACCCTTGTTTTGAACAGGCTGTTCATGATAGACCAGGGCTTTTGGGTGACATTTCTGTTACCAGCAAGTCACAATAAATTGCTGCATTATTGCTCTTTACTGTGGGCTGCAGTTAAACAGGATATCCCAAGATACTTTTATCACCTATCCCCAAGATAGGTTTTTACAAGTTTGCTCAGTTGTGGTCTCACTGCTGAGACACCTACTGCTGTGATGAATGGAGGTCCCATTTCACATTTTTCTAACAAAAAGCTTTCGCCACTCTATCAGTTTTTTGCCCCTTTTCCTTCACTCATTGAAATAAATGGAGCAGCGCTGTACATGTGCAACCTCCTCTTTATTCATTCTGATGTTACTGCAGGTGGGTGCAGTGAGCCCATAGTGCTTAGAAGTGGGGGACACGGGGCCCTCTTTCTCAGGATCAGTTAGGATCTCAGCAGCGAGACTCCCACTGTCACTTTTATAACCTATCCTAAGGATAGGTGATGTCTATCCTAGGATAACCCCTCTAACCACAATGTATACTATATGGAGGTAGCCCGATAGTCCCTTTAAAATCTGGCTTGGGGTAATATTGATCGGGCATATTGGGTTTCAACATGTCCCATACCCTTTACCCCTGTGAGATAAACCTTTGCCAGATGTGTCTTGGCATTGGTAGTGTGCAGTCAGATGGGATGGTTGGCCACAAAAATCTCTGGCCAAGAGAACCTATTTAATATGCATGACAACTATCAGTGGGAGGTGAAGAAAGAGTGAGATTAGAAATTTTACATAATATTCATATTTTGAAAGCAAGACTTGGAATGCACAATCTTATAGCAGCACAAACACTGCATACAGTTACAACAAAAATAAGTGAAACTAACTGGATTTCTACTTTTTATGCTAATAAGTTGTGGTCTTGCTGTTATCCAAGTCACAATAAAGGTGCTTTTAGATGAAACGCTTATCATTCAAAAAATTGTTTAAACAAGCGATCATTTGGTCTAAACGCAAGCAAACCACTGAACAACAAACGCATATTGTTCGCTTTTTTTTACTTGTCATTCATATGCAGGCATAAAAATCATTGTTAGCTCATTCACTTATCGTTCAGTTTAAACAGTGCTCATTCAGTCTTTCACATTCGCTAATACAGTACATGTGAAAGACTGAACAATGGTCTTATGAACGAGCCAAACAGGTCTGCCTGTCGAAACAGCTTTTTTTGCTCTCATTCAGCCTAATGTTGACATCGGTCACTGGTTCAAATGAGAATTGGCTCGTCTAAAGACCTTTAGGGCTCATGCCCATGGATGGAGCGGGTTTTACGCGGTGGGGATAAACAAAAAAGTCCCCGCTGGCGATCGCGGGAGAAAGCTCTTTTTTCCCCGCGATTCCTATTAAAACTCTATTAATGGAGACTTCCCACCACAGAAAAACGAGGTAAAATAGAACATGTTGTGCTTCTTTTTTTTTTTTTTTTCCCCGGCATAAATCTGCGGCAGAATCACGCATGTGAGGACTTAGCTATTAGGTTCAATAGAACCTAATACATGCGTTATTCCGCCGCGGAATACATAGAACACTTTCCAGTTAGACAATTGCCTATAGCTGGTATCAGAGTGGAAAGCAAGAACGATAGTCCTTCAGCTAATGAAAGCGGACTGTGCTGGAGATCTTTCAGCCACCAGCCTTCATTCACAGTGAACAGGCAGTCGTTCATGGATGAACTGCCTATTTTACACTGAGCGAGAAATCGCTCACTAATGACATTTTATTAAGCTGAAACAAAGCAACTAATGAGGGATATCTCACTTAGTACCATTTCTTGTACCTCTTTTACATGGAATGACATCGGTCAAAACCGCTTGTTTGAACAATTTTTTGGCTGATAGTCTGCCCGTGTGAAAGTACCCTTACCTGCAGCTACAGGAAACTTTTGGTGCTAAAGGGTGATTTATAAATTGTATTCAATGGTTCACTCTCTCACTGTACTCAGAATTTTCACACAATATGCTCAATAAAAGACATGACTGGTAGAATGGCTTATGCGTCGCTGGCTTAAGTAGATTGTGTTTGTCTATATTTGTGATTTAGGTAGCTAGCAAATCACATTTTTTTTAGCAATCAACACAGAAATCCAGGAATCCAGGAGATTCCACTTTCCCGCTTTGTTGGGGAAGCAGGTAAGGGGAATCTTCACAGCCAAACTGTTCCGTCCCTGGACAGAACCAAACTGCCTGGCGATCCCCACTGACTATAATAGGATCCGTCTGCTTTCTACCTAGCTGGCCGGCTTTTGAATGGAAGAAAAAGGGCTGCATGCAGTGCTTTTTCTTTAAGTATTTTCAACTGCATCTGTAACGGAACCTCCAGACGGGCACAGATGTGAAACTACCCTAAATGAACCCATTAGAATTTTTTCTTATAGCTGTATATATTTTAATGTAATGGATCTGAATCAGTCCCATGTGAGCTTACCATTAAAGGTGATGTGCAAAGATGCCATTTGTGATTTTTCTAGTCCGAGTGACCTGCAGGACTCCTCAAGCTGTGTTGTAAGCAGTGGGAAAGACATGGGAAGTAGAGATGAATGGTCTGCTTTTGGCTAGCTATTGTTTTCACTGTATTTATTTATTTTTTCAGATATTTTTTTCATTCCGTTAGTTTACCTTTTTTTTTTTTTTTTTCTTTTTCTTTCAGTGTATTAAAAAAAAGTCCTGTTCCTTTCATAAAAGAAATTATACTGGTTGACGATTACAGTGACAGTGGTAAGCTTACACTTTTTGAAGCGTTTGTTAAACTGATTCATGCCTTTTTTTTGCATATTAGGTCACATCCGCACCTGTGTTTAGAGCCTCAGAAATTCTGTCTTTTTCTCTTCCATACTTGAAGCAGAAAAACGAAATGGAAATTAAAATAAACATTTTTCCCCATTGATTTCAGTATTCCATTCTGTTAAGTTTTTTTTTTTTTTAACTAGCATAAATAGCACTGCAAAGTGCAATATTTGTTCCATGTGAAAAATAAAATTAAAAATCTGAAACCTAAAGCTTTCTGTTTGGTTTACATTTAAAAAAATAACCCTTTGAAATCAAAGAGGAAAAAAGTGTAAACACATATTTCCATTTTAATTCTGTTTTTCTACTCCAAACCATGGAACAGAGGAAGAGAATTGTGAATGAAGCTCGTAATGCAGATGAGAATGGGCCCTAACGAATGGTTTATAGAGAGAACACTGACATCCTCCACAAACGCATTTACAGATTAGACTCCTATCTCGTGATGCAAGATGTAGAATTCCCACAATTTCCATGATTACATGGCCTTCAGAATCAGATGGTTTGCTGTGTAAGAACCGTATGATTTGTAAAGCAATAACGCAAGGCTGCCATGTCAAGCCACACAGGTGTGTGTCTGTGTCTGGCGGGGGTTGTGAGCCATTGTTAGAGGATCATTGGTGTAGGGACACACCATTTTGACGGGGTGAATTTCAAGTTGATGGGACTGCAGGCCCCCCCTTCCCCACACACACACACACAGACACACACACCCACCTCACCCAAACTTGATGTTAAAGGGGTTAACTGTTCCCTAAGTCTCCACTTGGAGCTGCTGGAAGTGTCTGAAATTCCTCCTCTTATTCCCCGGTAAAGTGCTGTGGCGTCCATGGCTGTGGGCTTGCTACAGCTTCCTTTTTTGCAGCAAGCCCTGGGGATCCCTCTCTTGCAGTTGTGTCAGAGCCCCAGGACCCACTCTTTTTCTCTGGTGGGTCCTAGTGGCACTTTGCTAGTGGCTGGGACCTTCTGCAGCTCTCCCTTGGTTTAGACTGTCTGGGGGATTCTCTGTGTGCAGCAGGTTGCGGCAGGCACCCTAGTGCTGAGACACCGTTGGTTAAATACAGGTTGGGCGTGGTGTGAGTACTGGCAATACCGGTGTGCTGTGTGGTATGTTGGAGATACATGGGAAATGAGGTGTCGGGCACCAGAAGTGGATTTCTGTCTTTGGTCTAAACTAAGGCGGCATAATAATGAAGGCCTGCAATCCCTGGGTCTGAGCACCCTGACGCAGGACTGAATGATGCCTTACGCCCTAGGGACCCTCCACAAAAGTCTCTTATTAAATCAAAAAAATAAAGAGTGTGCCTACACTAAAGCCCTATATCGTCTTTGTTTAGAAAAAGTTGTGGCAAAAGAATCCCCCTTCTTTATTTCAAAGCATTAAAGATCTGTTTGGATCTAAAATTAGAGGATCCATGAAAGAATTTAAAACTGTTCTTCCTCCGTTGAACAGATCTCAAACCTCTTGTCTGCCTGTTATGGACTCAAGTTGTCCAGAGAAGGAGGGGATGCTTTTTGATATCTCAGATGCCTCCATGGAGAATGAGATGGTGGGCAGACCTCTTCTTCAAGTAGAGGACGCTGACTTACTTTTAAAGACTGTCAGATCCCCTATGAATATCAATGATACTAAAGAGCCTACAATCATCCAAGATCAGATGTTGACAGCCTTAAACCTAGGAAGAATAGAGTTTTCTATTGAGGAGAATATAAAAGCCTTAGTACAGAAGAAATTCTGATAAGTAATTCTTTGTCCCAAAATCAGTTAGGACAAAGTATCCCTTATAATGAGGAGGAAGTAACTACCTGGAGTAGAGCCCCAATGGTAGATGCACAAGTAGATAAAAGTTCTAAGAATGTGGCAAGTCACTAAGGAGTTGAGAAAATCTTTTCTACTTCTTTATTCAGTTTCAAAGTTGGCAAAAGGGGGGAGAAAAGCTACTCTACAAGTATGATGGCAAGGTAGATTACAAGGGCCATTCGGTTAGTAAGAATTTCCCCTCCGTCTGCATGTTTCTATTCTACTAAAGCGGTATCTGGCTCAGGGGCTGACAAGGCTAATGCTTCTATAGAACAGATATGTAAAGCTACCACCTGGAGCTCCCCTAAGATCTTACTCAGGCTAATTAGGCTATACCTTTACTAAACAATAGTCATTTGGGAGGCCAGTCCTTCATGCAGTAGTTCCCCACACCAAAGTATAATCTGGTTTAATCTCTCATAGGTGTTGTCAAGGGTATAAGATAAACAACTTTTTTTAAAACTTTACTTACTGGTAATCGATTTCTTTATTTATTTTTTTCCCCCATGAGCCTGAGAGCACTGTTATATTCCCACTATTTGTTTTAAGTGAAAAAATATATATAAATACGTGCGCGTGTGTATGTATCCAACCCACTTCACATCTGAACAGGAAATAGGACCTCCTCCCATCCCATATTTCTTTAAAGGCGGGAACACCTGACACCATCTAAGTCTGTAGCAAGATCCATGGACCTCTTGAGACACTTTTTCAGTATGGATCTTGCTACAGACTGAGGTGGTTTCAGGTTTTCCCGACTTGAAAGAAATCTGGAGTGGGACGAGGTCCTGTTTCTTGTCTGGATGGAAGGTGGACTCTCATGGGTGCTGTGATGGGCTCATGGCAAATAGATTACTGGTAAGTATGCTTGTGTTTTAAGAGGAAAACGGTGAATGAGACAATGAGGAGTTCTAAGAATAGATGTTCCAGCATTGTTTTATAGGGAGTAAAACTACTGAAACAGACATATAGTAGTGGTGACTGGTCCTCATTTAATGGGGTTATTTGATTGTCCTTTCAAAACTATTTGCTAAACAACTCATGCTGTGAAAGGACAGTTAGATGACGGTTGATACAAAACATACCATATTAGTAGGATACATGTAGTAAAGAACAGGTATTGAGCACAGAAGATCAATATTCAGCAGTTACAGAATCATCAATTCCCAAGTCAATACATCAGCCGCTCACCACACCAGGGATCCTTCCACAAATCCAGTGGAGCAAAGAGAGAAATAAGAGCACAAGTGATCACCTTGGAACAATTACTGAGATAGACACAAAAGAAACAGCAGGTGGTGCTATTCTAACATTAGTCTTGGAATCTCTGTAGATATATAACTTATTTAAAATAAGTGTAACTAAAAAAAAATGTTTATACTTATGGGCTGAATTTAACTCTCCATGACAGCAGCACCTAAGATTGCTGCCACCGTGTATGATGGGAAAGTCACAAACAAGTTAAAGGTTCCTCCCCTTCCTCCCTTCCCAGTTGGCAGACAGACCAGAGAGATGCTGGGAGCTCCGGAATTCCTGGCTGAACATTTGCCTCTCTTCCACAGGGAAGGAGGGCCAACACTTTCAGTTCAAATCTTCCTTTTAAGGTCTATTAAGTCCCTCACGGCTATTTTTAAGAAAATAATGGCAAAAGTGATTGGAATTCAGAAGCAAAAATCAATCCTTGTGATACCGTACTTGGACTATTTTCAAGTGGTAGCCGGATCCAGAACACCATTTGATTCTCGCCTACAAGCCTTGGGTTGGATTATCAATTGGGAGACATCTAATCTAAACCCCAGTACCAAAAAAAATCTTCTAGTGGTTACTCCTAGACTCAGAAAACATTGATCCTTTCTTCCATACATCAAGATAAAGGTGGTTCAGCAACAAATATGGAATTTTCTGAAAAACTGGTCTTGTTTATTCAGAATAGTTATATCACTGCTAGGAAGATTAACCTCTTGCATCCCAACAGTAGCGTTTCACTTCCACACAAGGTCTCTTCTAAATTTTGTTCCTTTCCAGGTGGAATGGAAGATCAGTGTCACTCTAAAGAAACTAGTCATAGCTCCAGGAGTTCAAAATTCCCTTCAATGCATGGCTATCCAGCCAAAATTTAAACACGAGGGTTCAATGGTCCTGCAGACAGGTACTCTCCTTAACTACAGATGCCAGCTCTTTGGGTTGGCAGCCCATACAGATGACTACTCATATCAAGGGAAGTGGCCAAAGGAAAGCTCTTCAGATGATGACAGAGATGAGCCAAAAAACAGCATGTTATGACATTCTCAGAAAACACAGTGGCGGTGGCCTTCATCCAAAATCAGGGAGCAACAAAACAGTCTCCTTCAGAACCTTGCACACAAAATTTTCTCTTGGGCTGAAAAGTATACACTCTCCCTGATTTGAGCACATCTGACGAGTTCCTTAAATGCAAAGGCAGACTTCCTAAGTCATTAAACTAGATCTAGGGGAATGGTCCTTATACCAGGATGTGTTCCAGTCTCTAACACTGAAATTGGGGAATCCAAGGCTATATCTATTTCTTGATGGAAAAAAATTGGACTTGCTGACACAGGGTCTGGTCAGTTACCAAAATGTGGAGAAGCTTCACTTATCAGTTTGGATGCTGAAGAATCAATTCTCTTGAAGAAAGTACCAATAAAATGTACATGAAGAGATCCTGATGTGGCCAATCTAGGTTTATCCCATAACGCCTAATATCCTGCTCTGACTAGACTTTCTGCAAGATGGGCTGGACTTGGGTCTTAATCGTATCCCACTGAGAGTTCAGGTAGCAGTTCTTAGTTCCCTTTATGATGATGAAGGGATTTTCTGGGCAAATACTATTGATGCCCTATGCTCCGGATAAGTCACCAATGGTTGATTGGCTTGGGTCCTCCGCTGGGTACCCTGGCCAATCAGCTAATTGGGTGCTGGCTGTCACCACCAAAACATACAGGGATATGGAGCTGAAGCAGATTGCTCTGACTTTTTTGTGTAGTGACCAGTGCTGGTAATTATAGGAGCGGTTCTTATTAAAATTAATGAGTATGCTTTTTTAAAAAAGATATATATTTTTTATTGCAGACCGTAGAAAATGTACAATTTTTTTTTTAATTGGCCATTTAATATATTTACTATCTTTCAAAACTTATCCTACATACTCCTAAACAGTTAGATAAGTCCCACTTGAAAGTGCTACCATTTCCCCTGAAAATAAGCCTTACCCCAATAATAAGCCCTAGCAAATTGAAAAAAAAAAAGAACATCAATACTCACCTATACAGCGGTGGCTGAGTCTCTCGCGCTGGTCCCCAGGATTGCGGCAGGCTGCCGTGTCCTCTGTTCTGACACAGAACTCTCCTTCTGGTGACGGGGCTTTGAATACCCCGCCTCCAGCAAGCGTGTGCTGTGATTGGATCGAGCACCAGCCAATCAGAGCCAGCGCTCGATCGTTCACAGCCATTCAGTGAATGACATCACTGAATGGCTGTGATTGGCTCATCGAGCGCCGGGTTTGATTGGCTCATGAGCGCCATGGCTCAGCCAATCACAACACCTGGATGGTAAGCTGACTGGAGGAAAGTACAGAAAAAACTTGAGCTTCAGACTGGACAGGAGATTCACCTTCCAACAAGACACCCCCAGGAGTGGCTTAAACAGTCTAGACACCCCCAGGAGTGGCTTAAAAGGGTTGTCCAGTTGTAAACTATAGATCTACTATTTATTACCTGTCCTGAGGATAGGCGATCAATAGTCTGTCACCCAGGACTGATGCCGAACAGCTTTACATTAGGCTGGTGCATTAATGCGCTAAGCTGATTTTGACAGGAAATAGACAGCTCCGTTCTTGCTGCAGTGTCCAGACTTCGTATTGCAGGCCAAGTTTCTATTGAAATGAATGGGAACTTGGCTCGCAATACCATGCCTGGCCACTGCAGTAAGAGCAGAGCTGTCTGCTCCCTGCCAAACCAGCTGAGTGCACAAGCATGCTGGCCTCTGCAAACAGCTGCTAAGTGGGGGTCCTGGGTGACTGACCCCTGCCGATTTACTGTTGATGACCTGTCCTAAGGAAAGGGTATAAATAGTTTACAACCAAGTAACCCTTTGTGAATGTCCTTTTTAGCCAGAGCCTTGACTAGCACCCAATCAAACCTCTATGGAAAAACCTGAAAATGGCTGTCCGCAGACGGACCCCGCCTGATCTGACAGAGCTTTGGAGGATCTGCAGAGAGAAATGGCAAAAAAAATTCCCCAAATCCAAGTGTCCAAACCTTGTGGCTTCATACCCAAGAAGACGGGAGGCTGTAATCGCTGCCAAAGGGGCTTCAACTAAGCAATAAATACAGGGTGGGAATACGTGTGTCAATGCAAAATGTTAGAAATGAAAAGCTAACATTTGCTGTCATTATGGGGTTATGGAGTGCAGAATGATGGGGGGGAAAAACTTATTTTTTTTTTTATTTGAACAAGGTCACAACGTGATGTAAAAAAGGATACTCTACAAAGAAAGGAAAGTGCAGTATACACAAAACAGTTATGAAACTACAGGGAAAAAAATGTAGAGGACAACCGTAGGGTGGACAGTTTCTGTATGCATGGACAGTTCCCTGAAAATCTGGTAGCGATCTTCTGTCCAGGCTGCACTTTTCCCATGTCCCAGCTACAACCCCATAACCCTCCTCCTGACTATGTGATAAGGGCGGGCTGAGCACATGTGGGATCACACACCTTTTCATCTATGATTCTTAATTGGTCATGGGGTGCGGGGAAGCTCCCAGGGTAAAACCTGTGACCGTCCTGTTTCAGTGCATAAATTTAGTAATCTATACACGCTAAACCTGGGTGTCATATCTTGCTTGGTTGAGTGTGTTTTAGGGGTTTGTGGTGTTTCCATGTGATCTTGTTTGGACCATAAGACACGGGTGGATTCTACTGAATACAAGCATATAACTGATATTACACACAAAAGTATTATGCTGGGGAAATCCAGAGATATAATATATTTGTTTTAAACTGTAAAAACCTAAATGCCTACTGCGGGGATTGGAGCCAGGGAGGGAGGCTGCCTTCAAGCATGGGAACCTAGAAATCCTTTTTTAGGATACCAGTTGATTGTTTACCCCAAAACAGAACCGTTTTTTAGCATCCTTCTATACAGGACAAGCTGTCAGGCAAAGATTACCAACACTAGTCCCAGTGATGCCCGCTCATGTGCTGTTACACAGGAGCGAGTATCGCTGCCAGCAGGGAAGCAGAGCGGGCTTGCGAGCGTTCTCCACCCGCCTGTCTCCATTCACAGTAAGCAGACCAGTTCAAAAGTGAACGACTGCTGTTTACACTGAACTGCTCATTCTGCTTTTTGCGTGAAGAAACTAAATTACTGAACAATTCTTGTTCACTAGCCACATGCGTTTACATAGAACGATTCGTTTGGATTCCCGCGGCAGTGCCGGAATCTGAACGATAATTGTCCCGTATAAAAGGGCCATTAGACCAATGAGCAGGATTGCTCTCATTAGCATTTCTTGTGACCACTGGTAACTTTGTTAGCAAGAAACTGTTAACCCGCACACTTAGGAAGCCTGCTGTGTTCGTATAGAAGGATAACGGAACCAGTTAATTAATGGCTGGATCTGATGTGCTAATGTAGTAATGTCATATTTCTGTTATATTAAACAGAGCAGGCACTACCAACTAACAAAAATAAAGTGTACCACAAGAGCCACACAGGCAGAAAGTATAGATCAGTGAGAACAAGAAGACACACTTAAAGTATATACGATAGTACCCAAAATAGACAGGAATTTTCTGTTGGGCGGGGTGTTATTACCGTAGTCACATGGCGTGGGATTGGGTGAATATGAAGGCTCGGTTAAACAATTGTTTAGGAAAAACTGCATAATAGTCAGTGATGTGTGGGCAAAGAGGAGACTGGTTCCTCCATCATGGCAACGCACCCTGTCCACACAGCGCTGAGTGTTGAGCAATTTTGATAAGAAACGGCAGGTCGCCCTTGCCTCCCCCACCATATTCACCGGATCTTACTTCGTATGAACAGCAAAAAGGGAAACCATATGTATTGGTTTATTATAGGAGTGTTTTTTTTGTTTTGTTTTTGTTTTTGTTTTTTTATCTTATGTATTTTAAAAGTTTTTAATTGGTCTGTGGTGGTTTTTGTTCTGTTAACATTTTGTTACTATTTTCGGTATTTTTGAATCTTTTTCTTTTAGGCCGGGCTCACACAATCTGATAGTGATTGCAGGTTCCACGAGCAATTGATCAACGGTAATACGCGGATCCATTAAATGTATTGGATTATGCAGTTCCATTCACATTAGTGGGTCAGAATTACATAATCCATTCTTGGAAAATAGAACGCGCCATGTTCTATTGTACTGCGGATATCGCTAAGTGGTGGAGCGTGAGGCCTAATCAGTACATTACATGACTACGCAGGTTCACTGCCGGGGTCACAGTTGGAATCTGCTGCGAGCCTTTACAAGCGGATTCTGCATATCGCCGTGTGAAACCAGCATCATATAGTTTGTGTGCTTTCAAGTTCTCATATATAGTTTTTGTCCAATATTTCTGTCAGCGTGAAAACAAGAATTTCATATTTCCATAACAAACTGGACACGAGGCAAAAAAAATTTCTCTCAAATTCAGTGGTACGTGAATACGTGATCCACAATGATCTGTTTCTGGTATTTATCTAGTGCAAGTTAAGTTCACTATGTTCTTGCCCTCCACCATGTGATCATGTGTATTTATTAAATACGTCTTTAGATTTGTTCCATTCAGCCTGAGGAAGGACGCTGAGAGGTTCGAAAGCTTGCTATAACATGTATTTTTGTTAGCAGTCAAAAGATATCATATCTACAAGGTTACTTACTTAATTTCTCTTACTGAGAACAATCACATTTTACAAGAGGAATAAGGCTGGCTATCTACGGCCAGTTGTCATTGTGAGATCTGCAGTGATAAATCGCATGCGGAGCTCGCATGACACGCTTTCCATAGGAGAACTATGGCAAGTGCAGCCCGACGTCCACAAGCGGAGAATCATAGTGATTCTTTACTCGTGTGATTAAAATCGCGGCATGCTGTGATTTGCTGCAATCCTCCGCGGTGAGCCTATCTATTAGATGGGCTCATCGCGGAGCCCTTTTAGTGCTCCCCTCCTCCCCCGTGGCGGAATATCGCTAGCGATATTCCGTCCCAGCCGTTGACAGGCAGTCTAATACTTTATCGAACTGTTCTGACTTGGTTTCCACATTTATTATCAGTTTTTCCTTCTGCAGGCTTCATGTATAATTTTCAGGTTTTTTTAGAGCTAGTTAATGGAGATTAGATACTATTATGCCGTTTATACACTGCACACAGAAAGTAGAGGAGATTCTGCTCCCCTGTCTCTCATACACAGAGAAGTCACAGCACATGTACTGAGCAATGTAGTTAAATGGGTACTATTGGTCTGTGTCTGTTACTCTGCGTCTCTGTCTCGACTTCTCTCCCTTCTTTATTCTTTACTCTAGACTTTTTTTGGACAGCTTTATGATCCAATCCATCAATGAACTGTTAGTCTTGTCTACCAAGTTGCATTTTAGCAGCTTTTCATAGTGAGTAAAAAACGTAGGAGGGGGATGAGAGAAGCCTGATAAGTCTAGAAAGAAGCATTTTTTTTCTGATATGTACTGCAAAGTTTTGGGGGTTTTTTTGTGTTCACCTGTATTGATTTATGCAAAGTGTGTTGCCCCACTGTGCCTATTTAAATATGAACGTTTACTCTATTTTACCTTTACCTTTATAAATTTGATTGTTTGGTATTTTCTCATAATGTTTAGAATTTTAGCTTTTGTTTCCCATGTAAAATACAGTACAATACTCAATTTATTTTTGTATTAACCAAAAACTTTTGGCAGCTGAAGATGGGGCTTTGCTTGGGAAGATTGAGAAGGTGCGAGTACTAAGGAATGACCGACGTGAAGGTATGGATTTAACACTATCCAGTGGTTGTTGGTTGAAGTTTCAATTCAAATAAAAATTCTCATGAATTTCAGGTGTCCACATAAATACCTATGCAGGGGGAAAAAAATCTTTCCAGCACCATGTGTGGTAATGTGAGTGTAGCATGCTTGTTCCGGTGCTAAAATAACCAAAGGGAAATGACAATTTAAGGCATATTGGCATAATAAGTCATTTATTGGTGACAATTAAAAAATGGCACTAATAATTATGATTATAATCAGTGAAATAAAATAAATAAGTTAGCTAAATGGTTCCTGTGACAATTACATGGTGAGTCGGTACATTTTTCTAACAGGCCGAAATGCAAACCGTGAAAGAAATCTAGACAATCCTATTACTACACATCATATTGCCATTCTCTCTACAATAAGAAACCTGATTCAAGCCGCTAGGTGATACATAGAGTAATGTAGTATACAAATGAACAATACTGTGAAATAGTAAATTTTTATAGGGAAACGGAATGAAACACATAAGATAGCACATAGATGTGACAAGAGATTTTTTTAGGCATAGATAGGACTATTCAGACTTGCTCACCTCTTGAGGTAGACTGGCAGCCCGGGAAGTGGTCATAGGCCAGGTTGTCCTGGTCTTAAATCGTACTTGAGTTTTTAACAGGTTTCACTAAAATATAACAACTTCTACTTACCCACGCATTTGCATCTGTTTCCACTCTTCCACGCTTCTTTTCTATTAGTTCTAAATTTTCAGGTGAGCTTACCTATTGTTCTGCTGTTTGCAATCTACTTTCAGGGGAGACATGTAGGCACCTAACATACTGCCAGTAGTACACTGTCCTGATTTTCTTTGCCCTTGTCCCTGGTCCAATTAGCCTGGTGACAGTATCTGAATGCCCAACCCTCTGCTTTCCTAGGATGACCAAGCATTTAGAACATTTTGGCCGAATGGTTAGTAGACCCACTATAATGTTTGTGGCTAATGTGTGAACACACCCACGTAGGTACACCCACAACTTGTACGAGCAGGAGAGATCGTTATCATAGTTGTCTGCAGATCTGTCAGCCTGCTAGTGCACAGGCGCTGCCTATGAAGATAGCCCTCTTCCCTGTTACAGTAGCGTTCCTGTGTCCTTGTTACTATGGAAACTCTGTACCTAACGATGGAGAGTGGATTGCAGAAAAGCTGGAAGAAATGATGAGACTAACACAAGCTAGTAGATGAGCATAAGTTGTCTGAAAAGTTAGTGCTCCTTTAGCAACAAGAAAGTTTTGCGTGCTCCACCTCATTTCTGGAGAGATGTGCATTATTTACCTAAATATTTAATAAACTGTGAAGCCCCTATTTAACGCTTTTTGTAGGAAATGAAAAAACAAACAGTAATTTTACCATTTGTCATTTATAAATTTGGTACCATTTACTATGCAGCATAAATATCATGCTAACTTTATTCTATAGGTCAAAATGATTACAGCGATACTAAAATGTTTAGGTTTTTAATGTCTTTTATTATTTTTGCACCACTAAAAGAACTTGAACGGCCACTTAGTGAATGTGGCTTTTTTTTCTTTCATTATGTAACTAATCCCCTGTATATATAAGTTGGCTAGTATTATCTTGTATAGTTATTCCTTTATCAGAAAATTTCTGGAATCCTTCTCTTCATTTGGGCCATGTGACAATCTGGGAAATACTAGTATCTCCCTGTGACTCCTGCAGAAGGCGGGGGTGTTGAGGCAAAAACTCCTATCACAGTTAGTGAAGTGATTAAATGGCTACTGTCAGTTATAAGGCGGAAGATGACAATTTATCCTAACTGTATGCTTATGGTTTTTAGCTTTTTTTTAGGTTAATATGGAGTGTAATGATTACACTCACCTCCCAGTAGGCAGAGATGCAGGTTCTAGCTGATCATGTGATGCTGTGCTGATGCATCATGGGATTGCTAGTGTATTACAGCAGCGAGGAACACAGCGGGTAAAAATCTAAAGCTCAATATGATGTCTAATGTGCATCAGACAGGCAGCTGCACTGCTTGGAATGGAGTACAAATACACACACACACACACACACACACACACACACACACACACACACACACACACACACACACACACACACACACAATATGAGACAAATCTGGTAAGAGATGCAGTGATGAAAGTTGTGTTTTCACTAAAGTGACCCTTAAAATAAAAGATGGTTAAAAGCCTTGTGTGACACAAAGTGTTAAGGCAGCAGAAATGCAGTCCTAAGCTTTCGCTCATGACCTGACGGTTGCGAGTTGAATCCCCGCGTGGTTCAGGTAGCCGGCTCAAGATTGACTCAGCCTTCCATCCTTCCGGGATTGGTAAAATGAGTACCTAGCTTGGTGGTGGGTAATAAATTAATTACTTGAAAGCGCTGTGGAATATGTTGGCGCTATACAAATAACAAAAGTTCTTTTTTTTTTTTTTTGTGTTGCCATGTTCTGAGAGCCATAACTTTATTTTTCCATTGACAGTACTTTGTGAGGGCTAGTATTTTGTGAGATGAGTTGACATCTTTGTGTGTAAATGGGTGATTAGATTGCCTTTTATTCCTTTTGTGGGAAACTGCTAAACAAAATACAGCTGTCATTTTTAATGTCATTTACCATGCTTGTTAAAAGAGATAATTTTATAGTTTGACTTATTGTGGTGCTGCAATACTACTTTTTTTTCCCACTAGGGGATTTAAATGTATATGACCGGGCTTATTGGTTATAATACATTGCAATGTAATATGCCTGTTGTGGAATAGTAGTTATACAAAAATGGCAGACTCGGGGATCCTTCATTAGGTCCCTGGCTGCCATGACAACTCTTCAGCAACCCATGTTGATGTTGCGGAGGTGCCAACGGATAACAAGTACCTCTGTTAAACTGCTTAGATGCTGTGGTCCCTATTGACTGTGGCATCTAAGGGAGCCAAACCACTAGGATCTCTGATCTTGGCCATTGCAGATGGGCTTCAGCTGTTCCTACATATTCACAGCGGCTGTAGCCATGCACTGACACATAGAAATAGCTGTTTTTCTTAGGTAATTTGTCAGTGAAAAATATGCAGTTTATGGCAGCATTTTAAATTCTTTAAAAACTTGACAGGCTGTAAAAAACAAACAAAAAAAACTTTGCTAACCTAGCTCCTCTAATTTACAATGTGCCACTATTACAACTTGACATACAATTGCCAGACTGTCATTCTAAAGCGCTACGGGAACAGTAAGGAAAGGTGGATAGTCTGTTGATCTTCAGTCTGAGAGACCCAACTTTCTATGTCAAAGTAAAGCATTATCTGTAAAATGGGTAGATTTTTGCAAATCATGAAGTTCATGGTTCATTTAAGGTAATGTATCAAATATATTTTTTTTTCTACTGACTGAAATCTTATACTGATAAATATACTTTTCTCCTCTACATTTTCACAAAAGCAAAGTTTTGTTTTTTTTTTTGTAAACTCAAATTTTGTACATGGTTACCTGAACAGCGATCTTTATAACAGGGACCATGGGAAACAATAGTCTGAAGATGACTCATTGACTTCTGTGAGAGAGTGTTCTAGACATATACTCTACGTAAAGGTTATTGTTCCGAAAGAGGGTTTAGGTGAGCCATGACAATCACCTATTGTAAATGATGAATAATGTGATATAAATATAATATATAAATATTATATGTATTACTTATCATTGTAATTCTGCAATAATGGGATGACTAGTGAATAGTGGTCTCTACAGAACAGGAACAGTTAGCCTGTAATGAGACACAGTGGCCACAGTGAAAACTTTAAGATTTCAGAATTGTTTTTATTGTTTAGATAGGTTTGGAAAATTAAGATTCTTATAAATATGATTTAACATAAAAACTTATTTTCTTTAAATGGTTTATTTTCTGATGACCAATTTTAAATTGTATAGAAAAGTAATAGATCTCTATAAGAGATTGTTTTAACAATAATTTCATTGAATTCTTGTATGTGCTTCATTGCCAAAATCCTCAAACTTTGAAAAAAAGCTAATTTTCTAGTTTAAAATGCCAGTTTTCACATTTCAAGCTTTCTGTTAATATATATACAGTATTTTTATGCATGGTTTTTTAGATAGCGGCCTTCAAAATGACAGTAGTAGGGTAGAATAGGTACACATTGGGGCATATTTATTCATTAATGCACCTTCACAGATGTTTACCAACATATATTTCGATTGTACGAAGTGCTGATGCGGAGAACTGATGTTTTTGAGTCGGACAAAAGGGGATTGTGTCTTTTTTAGATGCGTTTTTTATCCTCAACTACTTTTTTTTCCTTCAATTGAAAAGAAAAAAAAAAAAAGAATTTGAGTGATAAATATGCCCCATTGTATGTCAGCAATATAACAGATATGTAATATCATATATAATTAAATTTTAGTGTTTCATCCATGTGCTTATTTCAGTTGTCTGTTATAACAGGTCTTATGCGTTCGCGTGTTAAAGGAGCAGATGCAGCCCAATCGAAAGTTCTCACTTTCCTTGATAGCCACTGTGAATGTAACGAACACTGGCTGGAGCCTCTCCTTGAGAGAGTTGCTGAGGTAAGCAGCTCTTTAAGATGAGTATTGCATATAATTTGTCATGAAGGTGGGGTGTGTGTGTATGTAAATTATATATTTAATACACATGGGCCATTCCATGCCAAATCATCATAGTTGCCGACCATCTCAGATTTTCATGAAATTTGATAGGATGGTAAAAGGCATAAAGTAACTTTTTAGCCATCAGTGATGCACAGTATTAATACTGCAGGGTTGTAAATATGAGGAAAAAAAAGTGAAATTTAGGGTGATTTCGCATCTGCGTCGGAACCTCCAGCCAGAGGTTCCAACGCAGATGCTGCTGGGAGGATTGGCAGAAAACGTTGCATACAGCGCTTTTTCTTCCATCCAAAAGCTGGGTGGAAAGTGGTCGGACCTCATTATAGTCAATGTGGTCCATCTGGCACTGTTTGGTTCCATCCAGAGACCAAACCATTCGGCCACTGGGATTCCCCTTTCCTGTTCTCGGAACTAAGCAAGAAAGCGGAATCCCCAGCGCAGATGTGAAAGCATCCTTATGCTTATCAGGTGGAAAAAAATCATAACTTTGCTTCTAATTATGTTAGAAGTTTTCATCTTGTTTCAGCTTGTTTTGAATCTAATGTAACACACTTCATAAAATTTTTTTTTTTTATAACTAATTACATTAATTTCAAATTAATAATTCAAACCATTAAATGTAAATTAAAGTATACATTCAGGTTTTTTTCGGAATAAAGTATGTAATACAGGTAAATGCAATCTCTCCTTGGTGCACATTTCACTTTTGGATGGCTTTGGGAATAGGAATAATAAAAAAAAAAAGTATGCAAGTAGTATATGTCACATTTAATTGAAATACCTTCAATGAAATACCTTAGCACTTCTATAGGGAATTAATTTATTCTAGAATGATTTTGCTAGAAAAACGCTGTGCATCCACGTAAAAACCCATTTGGTGAGTGTGAGAAAGTAGGCCCAATATCACGCTCACCCATGTGTAGGTAGTCTTAGTGAGACGTTTTCTTGGAATGTTCAATATATCTGGCTGATGAGGGTTACACATATGTTTTGTGATGTAGAAAACAGATCAAAACCTCCTCTATGTCTTAGTGTGCTACTTATTTATTGTTATGCACTTTATCAAAGGTAATTATCTTTAGCTATTGACTAAAATATGTTTCCATTAGGGAACTATTAGACAAGTGCCATTAATGCTCATGAAGTAGCATTATTATTTGCTGGGCTGCACTTACAGGTTCGAGAAGACGTGAGCGCTAGTGGCTGCCGCTAGTGATTGTGTGATTAGACCTTTGAGATCCACAGGGTCACTAAGGAGCTCCAGACTATATAAATGCCACAGTCACCATTAATGGGGAAATTTAAGGGGTTATGTGGCCATGATCAAAGTTAACGTTGAGCCTGGTGGCTGTACCATGACAGCTAAGATGGTTATGAGGGTTCAGCTTCTAAGCTGCTTTGTAACTAGCACTGTATATGTAGAATGCAAGAACTATTGTTTGCACATGTCAGGAAGCTGTAAAAAAGAAGAAATGGAAAGTATGAGTTTCACAGGTGCTTTGATCATTAAATAAAGGCACACACAGCCTGGTCACTGACAAATTTGTTCTTCTCAAAAAAGATTGGTTAGTGTGAACTATGCCTTATTGCAAACAACTTTCAGAAAACTTGTTGTCGAAACTCTTGAAGCTGGAAAGGGTACAAAAGCATTGCTAAAGACCTAGATATAAATATATCCATGGTTAAACACATCATCTATGACAGGAGAAAATTAAGGATTGTTGATACTCTACTTAGATGTAGGTGTCTTGTTAAGATCACTCCAAGAGTAGAATGGGCATTCTTAAGAGGTGAAAAAGAACCCAAGAGTGATCACAAAAGACCTATAGAAGAATCAAACTGCAAAAAGCTCTGTTCATTTGGATACGGTTTAAAAAAAGAGCAGAGTCTGAATAAGAATGGTCTTCATGGAAGGACACCATAAAGGAAGCTATTTTTCAGGAAAAAAAACAAAATATTTTGGCCGGTCTTAAAGGGGCTGTCCCGCGGCAGCAAGTGGGTCTATACACTTCTGTATGGCCATATTAATGCACTTTGTAGTGTACATTGTGCATTAATTATGAGCCATACAGAAGTTATAAAAAGTTTTTCACTTACCTGCTCCGTTGCTGGCGTCCTCGTCTCCATGGTTGCCGTCTAATTTTCGCCGTCTAATGGCCAAATTAGACGCGCTTGCGCAGTCCGGGTCTTCTTCTCTTCTCAATGGGGCTCCGTGTAGCTCCGCCCCGTCACGTGCCGATTCCAGCCAATCAGGAGGCTGGAATCGGCAATGGACTGCACAGAAGAGCTGCGGTCCACGGAGGGAGAAGATGCCTGCGGCCATCTTCACCGGTAAGTATAGAAGTCACCGGAGCGCGGGGATTCAGGTAAGCGCTGTGCTGTTTTTTTTTTTAAAGGGGTTGTCCCGAGGCAGCAAGTGGGTCTATACACTTCTGTATGGCCATAATAATGCACTTTGTAATGTACATTGTGCATTAATTATGAGCCATACAGAAGTTATAAAAAGTTTTTTACTTACCTGCTCCGTTGCTAGCGTCCTCGTTCCCATGGAGCCGACTAATTTTTGGCCTCCGATGGCCAAATTAGCCGCGCTTGCGCAGTCCGGGTCTTCAGCAGTCTTCTATGGAGCCGCTCGTGCCAGAGAGCGGCTCCGTGTAGCTCCGCCCCGTCACGTGCCGATTCCAGCCAATCAGGAGGCTGGAATCGGCAGTGGACCGCACAGAAGAGCTGCGGTCCACGAAGACGGAGGATCCCGGCGGCCATCTTCAGCGGTAAGTATTGAAGTCACCGGACCGCCGGGATTCAGGTAAGCGCTGTGCGGGTGGTTTTTTTAACCCCTGCATCGGGGTTGTCTCGCGCCGAACGGGGGGGGGGTTTAAAAAAAAAAAAACCCGTTTCGGCGCGGGACATCTCCTTTAAGTCCCTGCATCGGGGTTGTCTCGCGCCGAACGGGGGGGAACTTTTTAGCACAGATGTGCATCACTGTGTTTTGGAGGAAAAAGATCACTGCAAATTGTAT
Source organism: Eleutherodactylus coqui (assembly GCF_035609145.1). Taxonomy (NCBI): domain Eukaryota; kingdom Metazoa; phylum Chordata; class Amphibia; order Anura; family Eleutherodactylidae; genus Eleutherodactylus; species Eleutherodactylus coqui. The sequence continues at coordinate 117,567,043 of NC_089839.1, read as the reverse complement.
AACATTTTACAGGAAATTATAAGGGCAGTTATCTGCAACACTAAGCTGAAGAGACAGGTGATTCACAATGACCTAAAGCATACAAGTAAATCAACTAAAGAATGTTTAAACAAAATTTGTGCTTTGGAACACACGACCTTCAATAGGCACTGCACTATATTATGGCCAATGTGGTAGGGGGTGGGGGTCTTTGCTTCCTGCTGTATCATGATGTCCATAGAAGTCTATCAAGTGTTGAGGTGGAGGAGGGTGAAACAGAGGCAGAAATACTTGCGCAGGTATGGTTGCAGTTAATAGTGTTTACTGTCTCCCAGCTACACTGCTCTTTACAGCTAAATAATGTCTTCCATACTGCTGCTACAAAGTGATAAAGTGGAATATACCCTGCTTCCCTATGTGCAGTATATAGGAGACCTCATAACCGCTAGTGTCCATCCACCATCTCAGGGAAAACTACAAATTAGAGATTGCGCTTGCAGCTGGGAAAACGGGAGAAATTAAGGGGGTTCTGTCATTAAAAAAAAAACAATACTTACCTGTTCCTTCCCAGGCAGTCTACTTACCACACCTTCTCCCCGCTGATCTCCTTGCTCTTGCAGTCTCTCCCTGGTTCACCTCCAGCCGGTCGATTCTTTGTCTTCTGGTGATGAAGCGTCCATTAGCTGCAGTCTTCTTGCAGGTCAATGTACGCTACATCACTAGTGACATAGCATTAATTGCCTAGCAGGAAGCGCCGGATGCTATATCAGGCTAATTCCGAGACTGCACGTTCTTGTCGCTAGACTCATTAGCCCAACATAGCATCCGACACTTCCTGCTAGGCAGTGAACGCTGTGTCGCTTTGACGTAGCCTACACTGACCTGCCAGAAGAAGACTGAAGCTGCATAAGAGAAGAAGAATCTATACGGCTTGCGGTGAGGTGATCCGGGGCAGTGGAGGAGCCAGGAGAAGATAGGTGAGTAGAAGATGTGGAAAGGAGTCTGCCTGGGGAGGAATGGGTAAGTATAGTTTTTTGGTTTTTTTTTAAATGACAAAACCCCTTTTAAGATTACAAGTCATATAATGGCCATAAATACTGCTGCTTCTATACGCACACAGCGGCTTATTCTAAACCGTTGCCTGAAAGTGTGGATATGTTTTAACCTTATCGAGACGCTGAGGCATGACCTGAAGAAACCTGTGCACGTTGGGTATCCCAGAAATTGTAATGAGCTGAAAGCTATTTGTAGGGAGAAATTCTTCCTTGGCTTTGTGAAAACTCTTTATTTGCAGCTGCAGGAAACATTAGATGGACTGCTGTTAAAGGGGGATTTATAGGTTATTAAAGTCAAGAGTTAACTTCCCTTTTTTTTTTTTTTTTTTTTTTACTGCACTGTGGTTGTTTACGCAATATTGGCCCTCATCAAAATTGTAAAATTGTCTAAAGGAAAAACGGTTTATGGTGCCCCTAGCAACTAATCATAACTCTGCTTTCATTTCTTAAACTTCTTTGGAAAAACAGAAACTGAGCTCTGTCAGCATCAACCTTAATCTTGGTATAAGGCTGCCTGCACACAGGGTAGATTGTTGCTACATCTGTGGCGGGTGGCCACAATGCGGATCCGTAGCAAATACCGCCAATAGCATGCTATGGCATATTGATTCTTCCTGCACACGAGTGGAAATCAATTGCTGTTTCCACTCGCGGAGCCTTCCATTGAAGTCAATGCAAGTCGCCCAACCAGCAGCTTGTCTGTTGTGGATTCTGCGTCATCGCCTAGCAACAAACCGGGGGAAAAAAATTTTGTACTGCGCATGTACTGATGAAGAAGCGTAAATACAGGCAAGCACGGACGCCACTGACGTCGGATTCCGCTGCGGGCTCCCGCATGTGGAATTCGGCTCTGCTGGGTGCAGACGGCCTTACAGGTTTATTAAATTAGGCCTGTAGTGCTTAATAAAGGAAATAAACAGTACAACTGATTGTGCTTTTAATTTAGTTAGATCAGGATTTTCCAAAGTGTGCTCCGGGAGCGATTGTCAGGGGCTCCGACAGAGGGTTTAGGTCCCCGCTCTACTCACTGCAGTAGCAGTGTCCCGATGGGCTGTACTGAGGAAAGCAACACCCAGGACTTGGGGGCGGCATAGTGATGCAGATCATATAAGCCGGCTTCAGTCACGCGATCCATGTAGCTATGCCGACCACAGGTCCTCAGTACAGGCTATCTGGACAACGCTACAGTGGTGAGTAGAGTGGGGACCATTGGCACTTTCACACTGGTGTGGGAAATATCGGGTCATGAATCATGGTCCAATATCTCGCTCGCTATCCATCTGAAACATCTGGATGCAAGGCGGTTTCACATGAAAACGGCCTTGCAGCACTGCGGGGCTGAAGGATATACCCGCCGCGGCTGTGACAGAGGTTCGCGGTGTGTTCACATTGTTTTCACATTGAAAACAATGGCTGATATCGCAAAAAGAACGGACATGCAGTGATGCGTTTCTCGCATCCCAACGCATTACCATGCAGGAAATCATCGCAAATGTGAATGCACCCATTTAAAAGAATTGGTTTAATATTTGTGCGTTTCTCAATGCAGAAATCTCGCACGTTTTTCTTGTCACTGGGTAGGCCCCCTTAGTTGGGTTCGCACAGGGTGGAATTGCTGCAGAATTTCCGCATGGGAATTCCGCTGTATTTACAGTAGCAGCAAAGTGGCCCAGAAAATCTCGCCTACATGCTGCAGGAAAACCCCCCACAAGACCCGTGCGTAAACTTCCTTGCAGTGCGGAATTTAAATCAGCGACATGTCAATTGTACCACCATCTCTGCTGCAGAACTCACCCCCTCTCAACGAAGGGGTGAATTCTGCACAGGGATCCGCAAAAACCCGCTTCAAAACGCGCACCAAATGGTGTGGGTTTGGATGCAGGCATTCCACGGCTTATCTGAAGCGGGATATCCACTGCAGACATTCCACTGGTAATTTCATCTCCATGTGAATCTAGCCTAAGAGTAGCCTAATAGGGGCAATTGGGGCGACCCAATAGGGAGTACTATTACTGGGGCTAATATAGGGAACGCTATTACTTACTTGGGCCAATATAAGGAATGCTATTACTTACTGGGGCCAATATAGGGAACACTATTACCTACTTGGGCCACAAATACAGGGGGTCACTACTACTACATGAGGCAGATTTGCTGCTGAATATACAGTAGTTGTAGTAGCAAATGGATGAGATTTTGAAAATCTCATCCACATGTGGAAAAAAATCTGCATAAAACCCGTGTGGATATTGATATGTGGTGTGGGATTTAATTCCGCAGCATGTTCATTTTTAATATAATTTATAGTAATAGCCCATCCAGTGCTCCAGCGTTCTCCTGTGTTTTTTTATTTTAAAGACCCAGTCCTTTTCAGAATGACGGAGGTAAAAATCATATGTTATGATAAGCCACACACGTAACCCCTCCCTTGACCGCATCCTCTGTCCCGCTTTGGGGCTCCATGAGAAACTTTTGCTTCAAAAACAGCTTCATAGCTAAAAAGGTTTGGGAACCACTGAGTTAGATGATCTAATTCACAATTAAAAACACAATTGGACAATATTTTATTAGTAATCAATACAGAAATCCAGATAAGTACAAGCGTTCACTTAATGTTTCTTACAAACAGAAAGAGGACACCTCAAATCAAGAAACCAGACCTATTGCTATACTATCACAAAATTGCTATACTATCACAAAATACAAGGGCAGGTGTATTTACAAGGTGTCAGTATATCAATAGGTGTGGTCGCTGGCAATGATTTTCTAAAATTGTAGCTTTAAAAATTATAGCTCATTCTGCAAATAAGAAGCTCTCGTTGTGTTAAAGAAAAAATGTAAATTATGGTCATCAGAATGCATTAGGCCCAATGTCCACAAGCAGATTTGATATGCGAATCTCCTGCGCATGAAGCCGCCCATTGGGAGATATGGGCAACTGCAGAGCAGCTAAAAGCATGCAGATGTTTTTTTTTAAATTTATTTATTTATTTTCCCAGCGTGCGGATGGCACGCACGAGAATAAATCGCAGTATGCTCCATTTTCCTGCGGATCCCGTAGGGACAGCTTCCATTGAAGTCAATGGAAGCCATCCGATCCATGGCACACCCCCAGCTGTCACTGTGGACGTGCCGCAGGAAAGCAGGAGATTCAGATTTTTTTTAAAAGGCACTGCGCCCAGAAACATCTACCGTGCTGAAGAACGAAGATCTGGCCGCAACTGAGGAGACCCGATCTGGACAGGTAAGAAACCGTATTTTTCGGTCTATTGGCCGCAGGCACGCACAGATTCCACTGTGGGATTTAGCTGTGGAATCTGTGCGTGCAAGTAGACATGAGGCCCTAGTGTTTTTGCTGTGCAAGAATAGTAAAAGGTAAAACAACTTTATTTTGCAAGGCTAAGAAAATTAAAATTTTAACAAAGTCCCCAAAGAGAAAACTAAAGTTACGGCTCACAGAAAGCAGGGTAAAAAAAAGAACTCCAACCTAAATTGATGGATTGTGTTGTCAAAGAGTGGCTGAGGTGCTAAAATGTAAAAAATAGTTTTTCACCCTCTCAGTCACTGCTAATACTACTTTTTATGTCGCTCACTAAGGAGCCATATTCTGATGCATACACCTTTTTTACAGTGCTGTAGCAGGAGCCTGGTACAGGTGCCCCATCTAGGATATAGTGGGACACCTGTACCAGATGCCGAGGTCAATGCTGACCTCACATCTAAGTGGTTAACAGAGGGAGGTGCTGCCTCTGTACCCTACAGCTGCGATTGTGGCAGCAGAAGGCCTAACAATGCCAGAGTAAAGATCTAATGGGCTGCATGTTGGTGTAATGCTGACAGTTGTAATATGCGTCAGTACAAATACATGGATACAGATCCATGTATCAGCCGTTTAACCACCTAACCGTTTTGTCCGAACAATGCACTAAGAAAAGTACCTTGACACTCGGCCTGAGCAGCATTTGGACTTTTGACCATGTTGTCACCCCCTTTTAGCAATCGGAGAACATACGGTGGCTCAGTGGTTAACACTTTCACTTTTCAGCACTGGGTCCTGGGTTTAAATCCTACTAATGACAACATCTGCATGTATTTCGTATGTTTTCCCCATGTGTGAGTTTTCTCCCACACTCCGAAACCTACAGATAGGGGAATATAGATTGTGAGCCTCAATGGGGACAGAACACCATATCAAGTGATTTCTAAAGTGCTGTGTAATATGCATGTTCTATACGAATAAAAGCTATTATTGTTTTTTAACTACGGTAGTAAAAAGAAATCTATATATATTTGGTATCTCTGTAATTGCACTGACCCAAAGAACAAAGTACATATCATTTTCATAGCACCATGATCACCCTAAAAACTAACCCCTTCCACCACTCCCATCCCCCACAAAAAAAAAGAAAATTTGCATTCTTATATGATGAGTGCAGATCCATGTATGATGAGTAGATTATATAAAAATTCTGATCACAAATAGAAGAACCGGGGTACAGTAGGCAATTGTGTTACTCAAGAATTTAGGTCAAAAATACCCTGTTACAGTGTCCTCCCAAAAGGAGATACAAAGATGTCCATAGGAAGATTTTCATTTGAAAACACTACGCTGTGGGAGGTCAGTGGGTCTTATATGTTGGTTTATCAGGGACTGAGTAACTGACCTTGATTAAAGTTCACCTAGTACCGTAGCGCGCAATTTCATCACAGGCGGCAGCGATGTGATGTGAGATTATTCTAAAACAAAAAGCATCACTGATGCTCAATAATCATGGGGACAAAAACGCAATTTTATCACGGCAAAATTGTGATCACCCATGTGAAAGTAGCCTAAGTCTGAAAAAAAGACACATGTTCATCCCGTTCAGCCTATATTATCCTGTAATGTTGATCCAAAGAAAGACAAAAAGCCTAGTTGGTAGAAGCCAGTTTTCCTCATTTTAGGGAAGAAATACCTTCAGGACCCCAAATCTGGCAATTAGAATAATCCCTGGATCAACACCCCCCCCCCCCACCACCACCACCACCACCACCACCACCACCACCACCATATGAAGTAATCGGTGACTATAAAATGTATTATTGTTGCACTCAAGGAAGGCATCCCGGCCCCTCTTGAACTCTCTGAGCAAGTTCACCATCACCACATCCTCAGGCACAAAGTTCCATAGTCTCACTGCTCCTACAGTAAAGAACAACCTTCTGTTAGTATAGAACCTTTTTTTCTTCTAGATGGAGAGGGCGCCACGTTGTTAGTCCTGGGTATAAAGAGATGATGGGGGAGAGTTGTGTATTGACCCCTGATATATACACACACTGTTAAAAAAAGCAAAAAACAAGCAACTAGAAGGAGTTTTGTTGGAAAACTCGGCATGTAGTTATATCTCAGGCAGATATGCAAATGATTAGAGTTGTGGTGTGATTTAGATGAACCTATTGCCACCTAGGGCCCTGAAAGTGGTTCCACCCTCGGCCTATAAAAAAAAAAATCTCTCAGAAGCTACTTGTGTGTAGTGGATCTTGTTTTCCACTCATGTAAAGTTTGTTCGCCACTAGACGCCTCTACAATGCAATTACAGATTTTACCCAGGTAAGTGTGAAAGAGGGCACATTATTGGAATGCAAAAAGCTGGATGGTCGAATTGCCCACCACCAGACTGTTAGGACCAGTAGATGTGTTGGCATACAGCATGATATGAATGTAGAAGTGAAAACATTGCCTCGTAAGAGACTAAGGGAGTGTGAGACATTGTTAAAAGGAACCGGTCATGTACTCTATGCTGTTCTTGCTGAGGCAGCATAAAGTAGGGACAGGCATGCTTATTTCTGCGGTCTGTTACTTATGGGGTAATGTGCAGAGATTTTGGAGAATTTATAGCTTGTCTTTGTACGTGTCTAAAGTTCATAGCAAGAGATGAGTCCAGTTTATTCATGATCTGCTGCTAACCAGTCCATCCACCTTCTCTGACAGTCCATATATTACATGGCATACTGAGAAAACTGCCAGGTGGGTAGGGCTACCTGGCCCTCATGAATAAACTGGAGTCTTCTCTTGCTAGGAGCCGCAGAAATCTACGGAGACCAGCTATATGGGTCCAGGGACTGGTGAGCCTGATCCATCTCCAGAGGGGTGTCCAGAGGGATCTTAAGAATGTCGTTGAAGAGTTTCCTCCAAATGCTGTTCAGTAGTGTCCAGGGACCATAACCTGTACATTATGCTTCCGTCCACTGTTCTCTGTGTCGTCCAGAGAGTCTGTAATAACTTGAAGCTGATAAGCAACTAGTCAGAGCAGTGTCCTGAGAGTATAGAACTCTCTGCAGAGGAAGCCCTCCCTGCAATTTGCTGAACCTTTGACCGAACTGAGGTTAATTCTGCTTTGTATGAAGTTTCTAAACGTATGCCCTCTTCTGTTGCAATAGAGCATATCTGACTGCATATATGCCTGAGCTCAACTATAATACTCTTCTGCTTAGAGCTCATAGGGGAGAGAGAGGGACACTCAGCCAGCAATGCAGACACTGGGGAACCACCATTTACTAGTTCTGGAGACTCTTCTTGTTGCACGGGTATGGACAAACAGGATAGATTCTGGTCCATACCTTGTGGAGGAAATCGAGGCACAGACACGTACCTTGGGGACGGCTGTGTACCAGAGTCTAGGAACAGGTTGTCCCATCTTTAACTCAATACCTGTGAAGGAGAAGAGCTGCATGGTCTAGGAGCACATGGGTCAGGCAGCACCTAAGCAGGGGCCATTACAGGTATGAGCGGATAGGTGCCCTGATGATGGTGCTGCACAGCAGGAGGCTCAGACCATGGTAGTGGGAACACATCCGATAGCACGGGAGTAGATCCCGCACCAGCAATGGCTTGTGCAGGTCTTGGAGGCAACAGATCGGGGTCTACCACTCTACCACTACAGACACCATTTGTGGAAAGTCAAATGGAGTGCCGCCAGCTAGAAAACTCCCAATTCCCGAAGAAGTGAACATTCCCGCTGGGGCACCAGACCTATGGTGAGTGTGCACCCCCACATCCCCCTTGTTGCCCATTACGGAATTTCTGCCTGCCTGCCGGGACAGGGGCATTGGCAAAAACAGCCTCACTCCTTAGCCAGGCAACACACCATGCTATATAATGTTAATGTCCAAACCTGGGGGATTAAGAAAATTGGGAGAGCTCTGAATATTGGCGGTGCACTCGTCAACCTCTTTGGCTGGATAGGAAGTGATGAGCGGCAACTATGTGCAATGAGAAGGCCTTGAGCATATACCATACTGTAAAATTAGCTAGCCGGACCCATTTCCCATATAGTGCTGGGATGGCTTTGGCTCAAGAACTCTGTTTGCACCATGTGAAGTAATGCCTGACCTCAGAGAGAACTTGCTTCGTGGCTGTTTAACCGTCTTGGATGCTATAGTCAATACAACAACCTATTAGAAAATGAATAACGTTCTTCTGTCCTAAACTTTATTGTGCTCTTCATGCTGAAAGTGCAAAAGTAGAAAAGCTCTTTAAAATTCAAATTCTCAAATGCATATGTCTAAAAGATACCTATAAATGGTTACTGCATCAGGCTGCAAGCTGTTCATCTTTAGAGATTATTGCAGGATTTACTAGATGATCCTGTTACATGATTGTTTTAATAGCATTACTAGCTCTGGTTTATTTTTCAGATTGACTTTAGTGACCAAGGAATGAATCAATGTCCTAATCCAAGTGGTGATTTCTTAACACTTTTTGTAATGGTTGAGACTATTTTTAAAATGAACGAATTTAGTGTCCTATTGATTGTGATTTATTTAAGGTGGAAGGTACACAAAGAGTTTTTGTATTGCTACCAAAAAATTGCTGGACTATTGTTGTCCATAGGATTGTATAGAGTAGATTGAAAATCTCTTAAAAATCGCTACAGCCATTTGAGTAGCTACAGATTTCCTCAGTTCATGCGCTATGTGCTGGGATTTGTGAGCAAGTTTTAAAAAGTAGTAGTTCCTTATTTCCTCTATAATGGAAAAAAAAGTCCTACCAAAGGTCTAGCCCTAGCCTAATGATAGCTGTTTAGATAATCAACATAGCATAAATAAAGGTACCTTTTAGGCTAGGTTCACACGGGCAGATTTGCTGCGGTTTTGCAGCGTTTTTTCCATTGCGGTTTTGCCGCAGAAGAACTGCTTCAAAGGTTCTTTTTAGGCTTGCGAATTTTCTAAGCCGCTTTTTCGTCTCGAAAATCCGCAAGCGTTTTTTTCCGCAGCGCTTTTTTACTTTTGCAGCATATTTAAGTGTGGAATTCGCTGCGTCCATAGAGGCTATGGCCAAAAAAGCGCTGCGGAAAATCCCAAAGAATTGATATGCTGCATATTCTAAGGCCCATTTTCCACAGCAGTGATTTCTCCGCGCGCATGCTGCAAATTGCCCCAATTCTCCGTGGTCAGCCTATCTGTCAGATAGGCTGACCTGCGGAGATCCGTCTGCAGGCTCCTGCGGAGATTTGCTGCGGGAATTCGCACCGCCCGTGGACAGGGGGCCTTAAACTGCGCCGCAGCTGCATTTGCGCACTGCGGGGAAGGTTCCACCCTGTGAGAACAGCTTTTTGGCCAAACGCATTGCACTGCAAACTCAGCAGTTTTGCCGCAGTGCGGATAAGCAACGGCAAGCCGCAGCAAATCCGCATCGTGTGAACCCAGCCTTACACAGGTGGATAATTGCCCCAATAATCGCTTAAACAAGCGACTTTTGTCCCATGTAAGCGCAGTCCCTGACAGGGCACTGAGTGAGAAGTCACTTAGTAGTTTCTTTTTTTTAAATTCGTTTTCTTTATTAACATGTGCATTGCAAAATACAGATTACAGATAAATAATAAGAGCATTGTTAGATATATGGTATACATATGTAATTGTTATGAATAAATCAATGCTACCTTGTTGCTGTATTTCTGAAGTTGTATGAACAATTTCAACAGTAAACTTTTAACTTTTTAAACAGCTTTGCTCTGTTTTGTTCTTGCTACGATAAAGGCAGGATGCAGGACTGTAGGCGCTTCTTATTAAGGGAGAGGAGTGTAAGAAAGGGAAAAGAAAAAGAAGGGGGAGAGGGGGGGAGTAGGGAGGGTTTGTGGTTGGTTAAGGGGTGGCGGGGGATGGTTTGTGTGGTGGGGGTTCAGGGTTCACTCCATAGACAGGGTAGAGTGGGCGTCCAACCAGTTCCCCCATATTTTTTGAAATTTGGCTGGGCAGCCTCGGTTTTGGTAAATTATTTTTTCGTAGGAGATGACGTTGTTCACCAGCTGGATCCATTGTGGGACCGAAGGGGCTTCTATGGCCATCCATCTCATGGCTATTGCTTTTCGTGCCAGGAATAATGTTTTTTCAAGAAAGATGCGAGTGTGGTGTGGCCACATCTCTTCTTCCAGCAGGCCGAACAATGCTACTTTGGGGTCTAGGTCAACAGCTAATGGAGACGGTAATAGTGAATTTATAAGGTCGGTTATTTTTGACCAGTAGTCGTTGACTGGTGGGCATTCCCAAATTAAATGCCAGAAGTTCGCCTCTGGTTGGCGGCATCTGTGACAGGAGCTTGAGGATGTATTGCCCATTTGGTGTAGACGACTAGGGGTGAGATAGGCTTGGTGGATTATGTATAGCTGAATTAATTTATTGTTTATAGCCGGGGAGACTGACAGGTGGGATTCAGAGATGTCCTGCCATTCCTCAGGTGTAAGAGATGGGATGGCTTGTTTCCATTTGTCATATACTGGAGGTGGGTTGGGGTCTATTTTGGCCGAGAGAAGGTGCGTGTATAGGGCAGAGATTAGTCCCTTAGGTCCTTGGGACTTGAGAATACCGATTGTGGGGAATTTGGATATGCGGGTTGAAGTGGGCGGGAATTGGGAATTTAATGCGTGTCTTAGATGGAAATACCTGAACAGCTGAAGCTGCGGAGATTGTAGCCTGTCGCGTAATTGTGTGAATGTAGGGAGTGTTTCTTCTGTATATATGTCACCCAGTGTGTGTACTCCCTGAGCCATCCAGTATTGTGGGTCTGGGACTGAGTGTAGTGCAGTAAGACCCGGGTTATCCCAAAGAGGGAGCTCGGGTATTGTGTTTTTGTATTGCTGTAGCGTCTTTACTTCCCTCCATACGCCAAGAGCTAATTTATGGAGCGGGACTGTGTCGGCGGGGTTGGTGCACTCTGGGAATTCTAGAAAATTTAGAAGATTATTGCCTTTTACTTGTTTTGCAAGCTGTTTATCTGCTATAGGCAGTTCCTTGTCCAGTACCCAAGCTCGTATGTTTCTCAGTTGTCCTGCCAGATAGTAGAGTCGAAGGTCCGGGAGGGCCATTCCTGCTTGTTCTTTGGGCCTTTGTAATGTGGTCAGGCCTAGCTTGGAGCGGGAGGAGTTCCATATAAATGTAATAATAAGAGAATTTAAGGATTGGAAATAGCGTTTGGGGACTCGTACCGGCATATGTTGCAGTGTGTATAAGCATTTGGGCTGGATAGTCATTTTAATGAGATTTCTGCGTCCGGCTACAGAGAGCGGTAGCTTGGCCCATTTCTTCAGTTTGTGTTTGACAATGTCTAGAAGTGGGGTTATGTTTTCTGCTATGGCGTTGTTGTGGTCGTGTGACATGAATATCCCTAGGTATTTAAATGATGAGACTGGTTTTAATCCGTACCTGGTGACACAGGGGTCATTTTTTGGGTTGAGGTCGGTGTAGAGGAGTGTTGATTTGGACCAATTGACATATAGTCCCGAAAAGTAGGAGAATCTGTCTATGTGAACCATAGCTTGGGAGAAGGAGTGTATTGGGTCCGATAGGAAGAGTATTGTGTCATCCACATACATTCCCACTTTACTTTCGAGGTCTGCCCATTTAATGCCCTTCACTTCGGGGGTGCTTCTCAGGCGGATCGCTATAGCTTCAATGGCTATGGCGAACAGGGCCGGGGACAGGGGACAGCCCTGTCGGGTGCCCCTTGCCAGTTGAAATTCAGTCGACGGGATGCCATTTACGATTACATTTGCGCTCGGGGATTTATATATGATTTTAATCCATTGTTGAAATATAGGTCCAAATCCAAACCGGACCAGACAGGCCTCCAAAAAGACCCACTCCAGCGAGTCAAAAGCCTTTGCCATGTCTAATGAGACCAGGGCCCAGGGCATGTTGTATTGCTTTCCTAGCTGGATAGCCGTTTGGACTCTGCGGATATTTATCGTCGTGGACTTCCCTGGCATAAATCCCGTCTGGTCCGGGTGAATAATGGAGAGGATTACCCGATTCAGCCTGGTAGCCAGGATTTTAGTTAAGATCTTATAGTCTGTGTTCACCAATGAAATTGGACGATAGGAACTACAGTCTACAGGGTCCTTCCCGGGTTTCAGTATCACCACTATGGAGGCTTTATAGAATGAGGGCGGGAGCGATTTATCTGTTTGGGCCTGGTTTAGTGTTTCCAATAATAGCGGGGCCAATTGTTCGCTATATTTGCGGTACGTCTCTATCGGGAGGCCGTCAGGGCCGGGTGACTTGTTGAGGGCCATGTCCTGAATTGTTTGTTGAATCTCTTCTAATGTGATTGGGGCTTCCAGGAGCTCAACCTGTTCCACAGAGAGGGTTGGGAAGTTTAAGTCCTCTAGGTAACTTAGAATGTCTGTCAGGGTGTTCTGGGAGGGGGAGCTATATAGGTTAGTATAGAATTCCCTAAAGCAATTTGTAATAGATACGGCATCGGTCAGCTCCGCTCCGTGTTGGTTCCTAATTTTAAGGACCGTGTTAGTATTGTTTTCGCGTCTAATAAGGTTAGCAAGTAAGTGGCTGGACTGGTTCCCCAGTTCAAAATAGTGTTGTTTGGTAAAAAATAATTTACGCTTAGTTTTGGCATGTATCTGGTGTTTGTGGAGGCGGAGCAGACCGAGCCAGGCAATTTGGTTGGCGTCTGTAGGGTTAGTTATATATGTTTTTTCGGCCTCCATTGTCTGATCCTCCAGCTCTTTGTCGGTTTGGGATGTCGACTTTTTAATATGTGAAATAGCTGACTTAAGAAACCCTCTAATGTAAGCTTTGAGAGTGTCCCATTTCAGGGCAGGGTGAGTATTGTCATTGTGGGCATCTAAAAATAGGGATATATGAAAGGGTGTTTGATCATCTGATCCGATCAGCTTCAGCCAGAATGGGTGGAGTCTCCAGGTAGGGACTATGTTTTGTTGGGGAAATTTCAATGTTAGTAATATAGGGCTATGGTCGGATATGCCTCTCGGGCAGTGAGTAATGTTAGAGAGGGGCAATGCTAGATCTGCGGAGCTAAATACATAGTCTATCCTCGTCAGCGCGTTATAGCCCGGGGAATGACAAGTAAACTCCCGTGTATCGTTGTGTTGGTACCGCCAAAGGTCGATCCAGCCGACACTTTCGATTAATTGCTTCAGGGAGGAGCTTGGAGTTGGGGCTATGTTGGGAGGTGTGTGAAATCTGTCTATGTTGGGGTCCATTACCTTATTGAAGTCGCCCATACATATTACCCCTGCCAGTGGGTATTGATGTGCGTATGTTATAGCGGTTTGGAAAAGATGGAGGTTGCTGTGTGGGGGGTTGTAAATAGACAGGATCACATAGGGTTTGGAATCTATTTCGCCATATATAAATATGAATCTCCCCTCGGGATCTCTGCGGACGTTAATAGGGTTCCAGCGTAGCGACCTATATACTAGGACAAAAACGCCTCTGGAAAAGGAGGTGTGAAAGGAGTGGGCTATCCACTGTACCCAAGGTTTCGCCAGGGCATCAGCCCTTTCTTTAGTGAGGTGGGTCTCTTGTAAGCTTACAATATGTGGATTGATTTGCTTAATGTATGAAAAGACTGCCCTTCGTTTAAGTGCAGTTCCCAGACCCCGGACGTTCCAACTAAGGCATTTTAGGGACATATCTGATTACGTGGACAGGTTCTATAAGTGTTACATCTATACCCATAGAATGGGGAGGGGGAAAGGTTGTTGGCATGTATGGGGGAAGGAGTTGTGTTAGCGCAGACCTGCAAAAAAATATTAATACAGAGCAGTGAACAACAGTTTAAACTTTTAACTTTTGGCATCCTGCTTAAATTTCAGCGTGGATGTCAAAACCAATATATGGAAAATTTACAAAACAGTTTAGCTACAATCTATTTAGAAGTAGCAGATGTTATATTGTTGGGGGGGGGGAGAAAGAAGTATCCCGGTGGCCTATAGAGGTTGGTATCTATTCGCTAGGTATCAGAGGCGGTTTGGAAATGCCTTGGTCCTGCATTTCACCATCTATAAGTCAGGGGGGTATCAACCGCTTGGATTAGAACTAGGCTCAAGTCCTTCTATAAATGCGGCAGGGTCAATTGTCCTTCGATGGCTCCGGGTGCATATCCAGCCATTCCATAGCCTCAGCGGGGGATTGGAGGAAGATCACCTTTCCTTGAGTCACGATGCGCAGGCGGGCTGGATATGCCATTGAGTATGGGATGTTTCGTCCTTTAAGTTTTCTTTTTGCTTCTGTGAAGGTGGCTCTTTGTTTTTGTAATTCAGCGGAGAAGTCCGGGAATATAGAGATTGTTGCATTATTGTATTTTAATGGTCCCTTCAGCCTAGCTTGGCGCAGTGCGGTATCTCTATCTCTGCAGTTTAAGATCCTTGCTAGGAATGGACGCGGGGGAGCTCCCGGTTGTGGCGGTTTTGCTGGGACCCGGTGGGCTCTTTCCACTGTAAGGTGAGCGGAGAAGGTGTCGTCGCCCAATAGGGTTTTTAGCAGGTTTTCAGTGAATGTTTCTGGATGGGGTCCTTCTGATCTTTCGGGTAGGCCTATTATACGGAGATTATTGCGGCGTGACCGGTTTTCCAAGTCGTCCATTTTGGACTAGCAGAATTCTGTGGCTCGTGTGGCTTTTTTGACGGCCGCGGAGAGCGGGCGTAGGGAGTCTTCTGCGTTGGATATGCGGTCTTCCATCTCCTGTATTTTACCTCGCATGTTCTGTAGGTCTTGCCGTAGCAGGGAGACATCAGATTTTATTTCTTCTATTTTGTTGGTAAGCGAGGATTTGCAGATGTTTATTGCGTCTAGGATTTGTCGCATGGTCGGCTCTGAGGGGTGTCCCGTTTAGTCATCGGGCTCTCTCATCTGAGCGGGTCGTGTCGCTCTGGGGGTATGCTCGGGGGTCTCAGTGCGGGCGTATTCTTTCAGCTTATCAGTGGCCGACCCGCTTTTAGCCCGAGTGCTCATGATGGAGGATATTAAGTCAACTAGTGTAAGGTAGGTTAGCTGACTATACTAGCAAATTGATGCTTTCCTTATAGGTTTTAGATGTTTTGGCTGTAGGGTCCGTATGGGCGTATAGTTGCGATTGCTGTTAGGGGGTATGGGTCTTTGTCTTCTCCTGCCTGATGTAGTGCAGTATGAGAGATATCAAGGCTGTTGTTCGTAGTAGAAGCCAGGTGGCGGTTTTAACGATTTAGTGCGATTTTAAAGTCTTAGATGTTGTTAACTGTAGAGCCTTTGTGGGTTATGTAGCTATAGTGTCTGTTAGAAAGTAATGGTCCCGCAGTTTGGGCCGCAACTATGCAGGATTACTCTGGTTTTGGGGTCGTTAGAAAGGTAGGGGGACCACGCCGATCTCGCGTGGCGACACCACCAGCAAAGGTGGCACCGGTCCGTCCAGGCGTCTCAGGCGTACAGTTCAAAATATGGGGACGCCTTTAATGGTCAGATGGACCAGGGTCCGTATGGATTTGGAGGTGTTTAGGCAGTCCTTTCCTCTCTCCCCCTCCAGGGTATCAATATATACGTGGAGGTGTGGGCGGCTGGGATTAGAACGGGTTGTAGCGTTCTGGGCTGACTGCCCGATATATCGCTCCCAAGAGAGACGATTTTGGGTGGATGTGTTGTCCCCAGCCCCCGCAGATTACTCACAATTCTGTTGCCGGCTCCGCTGGGCCGGGTCCGGAGGACAGGACAGGGTCTTCTGACGTTTTGAAGTCTTTAGAGGGCCGAGCGCCGCGGTCCGGTCGCCAGTCAGCGTTTCATGGAGCGATCGGCGCCGTCGGCAGGTGTTGGTATGGTGTTATGGGGCAGCGGTACGGCTGGGCAAGCCGCGGCCCCTCACGCAGTTGCAGCGGTGGTTAGCGAGATCCGGGAGCTGAAGGGTCGGCCGCGCTCCCCGTCCAAGGAGGGGGGAGAGTGTTTCGTCCTCCCGTCGGCTGCCGGGGGATGCCCACGTGGTCCGGAGACGGGTGCCTGTGATACTCGTGACTCCGGTCAGGGACCGGTGCTAGGAGGCTCCTACTTGAAGGCTGGAGGGCGGGCTCCCCGATCGCGGGGGGAGCAGGCACGGCTCGGCAGAGCGCCGACAGCCGGCAGCGGAGGATCGGATGCAATGGAGCGGCCGGCGCGCCGTGGCCGCGGCTCGAGTTGCACCGCGGCGGCTCGGCTCACGGTGCGAGGAGGCGGACCGCACCGCTCCTCAGGTTAAAGTCCGGGTCGGGAGCCTCCACCCCGCTAGGGTCGCGGTCAGCTGGCGGCAGCAGGGGAAATGAGGGAGAAGGAGAAGCGCCCCGGAGTGGACGCAGCGCCCCGGTGAGTCAAGGGTCTCGGAGGGGGTGAAGGAGGACGGTCCGATGTGTAGGTAGGGGGTCAGCGAGATCGGCGGCGGGCGGGAAGGGTAGCAGGGCGTTGGCGCGGCCTCACCTCCGTCCCGGCCTGCGGTCTTGTAGGAAGGGCTAGGTGGGTATAGTTGCTCCCAGCTGCGGTCCGATGGTTCCTGCAGGATCTATGGGTCCATAGGCGATGTTCTAAGCGTCAAAGGTCCGTGAAGGCAAGGATTTTATACGGATTTTGGTGGTTTCCCCGGAGAGCTCTCCTCACTTGCGGCTTTCCATGTTGGCCGCTAGCCACGCCCCCCCACTTAGTAGTTTCTAGTCTTCCGATTTGGCTTACTGAAATACAATGACTACTGTGCAACTTCTCATTCGGTGTAAACAGGAGTTGCCCAGACTTCGAATGACTCCTTTTTACTGTGAATGGATATAGACAACGGGAAGAGATCTCAGGCTGCTCAGCCTCCACTATCTGACAGACTTTCACTCCTGTGTAAAAGTACAGGAGCGATAGTTGCTGGGACAGCTACTGTACGCTTAGGGGACAGCTACTGTGCGCTTAGCTGCCTGACGGTCATCCTGTGTAAAGCTACCTTTTCGATGGTTTAAGTTTTATTTAAACCAAATCGGTCACTTACTCTATGCTGCCCTCTCTGAAAACAGTATGCACTAGTGGCAAACATTGTTTAAGCCGTGTATTATTTATGTTGTGACTATTGCACACCTAAATCTGCAACTTATTACTTGCAAATTTATGAGCTGGCAGTATGATTATCCATGAGCTGCATGCTCCACCTGCCACTGATTTACTGTGCTTGGGGATAAAGCTGTCAAAGGCTATAGTTCAGTATACAGTTGGGCAATAGTCACATGGAGCAGAATTTCAGCAGTGCAAAATTTGCATGTTACATGTGGATTTTGCTGTGACCTTCACACCACTCTTTAGGCTGCCTGTCCACGGTCGCTAGCAATATTCCGTAGTGGGGAAGAAGGGGTCAGAACTGACAGGTCTCCGCGATGAGCCTATCTGATAGATGGACTCACTGTGGAGAATCGCAGCAAATTGCAGCATGCTGCAATTTGAGTCCCGTGAGCGGAGAATCACTATGATTCTCCACTCGTGGACGATGGGCTGCGCTTTCCATAGTTGAGTCTATGGGAAGCGTTCACTGCGTTACCCGTGGCCGTATTATCACCACAGATAACACAGTGACACATCGCCGGTGGACAGGAGGCCTTAAGTGGTGAAGACCTTCAGCATTTGTGCCCCATGTGGCTGTACCCTTTTGTTCTCTGCATACAATACTGTGTTTTGAATAAAAAGCTTAAAGCGTATCTACACTATACAGATGTCTTTTCAGAATAAGGGTGTGTACACGTACATGAGGTTACCGTTATTTCTGTCCAGTAAACTATTTATATTCTGCATTTTTCACCAGGTTTCCAATCTGCAGGTTGCAGCTCTGATTTTCAGTTTTCCTTGAGTGGGTGGGTGGCAGCTAGAAATTTTGATGGCTTACATAGATTGCAGAATGAGAAAACGGCAAATTCTGCTCCCTAAGTTGGTAGCACACAAAGGAATGACATTATCATGGAGGACAGTACTGAGCTCTGTAGATGTAGAATAGTAAATCGCTTACTGTTAGCTGTATTTCTGTGCGAGCCTCTCTGCTTTTCTAGCAAGACAAAAAGTAAGTGGTTCACCTCAGGTGAAATCCTTCAGCGTCTCCTTTCTGGTATAGACACATGAAGCCTATGCATTTTAATGGCTAAAACGTTCAAAAATGTATTAATCTAAACATGGTGGAATCCATCAAAATCATGGAAACGAACACATGAGAGTAAGGAAGAAGCCATGGGAGAACAAACAGCCCCAGCATGTTTGTACTTCCATGGCTCCCAGGAGCCCCCGCCTATGCTGGTCCCCTTCCCTGGAGAGGCAACCTCACAGCTCTCCTCCTCTGGGGCCATGACCATATTTGCAAAAGAGCATGGACAACGGCTAAATACTGAATAGGTGACCGAGGTCACCAGAGGTGACACCTGATCTCTGCCTTAAGAGGACCTACCTTGTCACGCAGAGCGCACTTGATGACTTTGCAGGAAACACTCCAAATGTAGATAGTATGTGGGCCACCGAGTTGTCTAAACGTTTTAGTTTGACCTTAAAAACAAATGAAAAGGACAACGATTTGGAAATTATATTGGAATATAAACCGCTAAAAACGGAAAGAACTCACCTGGTGTAAGCAGCCAAGCCCACGAAAAAGGCTAACTGCTACACCTGTAGTCATGGTATGCCGCTAGATGTACCACTTCTTATATCCCTAAGGAGAACATTCACAAGTAGGGGAGAGCGTCTGCGAGAAGCCATATTTCACACAGGAATATTTTGATTAATAAAACATGATACAGTGTAAAAAATCCAGTGCTCATTAGTAAGTGGTATAAAAGTAAAATAAACTTCATTTGAAAGGAGCTCTTGTGGACATATGGGCCCCCTGAATGGAAATCAAGCTGTGATTGGACAAACCAATAGGAAATTTATTGCAATGAACAGCAAAACAAACAGGGTGGTGCAGTAGTATGACATGTTTTGGGGTGTGTAACCTCTTTCTCGAGCTTAGGGACACATACCTGGTAGTGGGCCACTATACATGGGCTGGGTATCCACTGACAAGGAGATTACAAAAACGCTCTATTACTCTCTACCCCCAGATAGCGCTCTGGTCTGTGCCACCTTTCAGTGTCTATCAAAAAAGGCTTGCTGCATTTCTTCCTAACAGCACACTGTTATACTTAGATATTGGAAAACGTAGAAGATCCCAACAACCGTTGAATGGATGCAGGAGGTTAACAAGTTGATGACTATGGAGCAACTGGTGGCAGAGGAAAGGGATGGTCAGGAAATGTTTATGCACATTTGGAGTTCCTGGATACATTTCCAGAAGTCTCCAAAATGTCAGATATTGATTGGAAATTCGCAGGCCGCATATTAGGATTGGTTTATTTTGATTGAGGAGCGATAACACCTCATGGTCTGGACTCATATCTTCCTGGGAAGGTGTTTTTCTTTACTCTGCTTTTCTTTACTTGCCACTAGACACCTTCAGAGGTCT
Organism: Eleutherodactylus coqui; assembly: GCF_035609145.1. NCBI lineage: Eukaryota > Metazoa > Chordata > Amphibia > Anura > Eleutherodactylidae > Eleutherodactylus > Eleutherodactylus coqui. The sequence continues at coordinate 117,547,270 of NC_089839.1, read as the reverse complement.
TTTGGAGTCTATGCCTCGATGCGGCAAAGCCAATTTGGCAGCACAGTGGAGGACCATCGCAGCATTAGGCAGGTGGTTTAAATGTCCTGGCTAATTGCTGTATATTCACAGTGGGAAGAAAAAGTCAGTGGCATCCAATAAGTACAAAGATTTCTTCCATATTTATTGATCACTCCATTGTACCCAGTGCTTCCATCTTTTTTTCTTTCCATTCTCTTTTCCCTGCTTTTGCTCCTGGAATACAATGTAATTTGACAATTGTCTGTGGAACAAGTCCCTACACACACTAGCATCATCCAATCTGTTGTAACAGTGTGGAATCATATAGGGCTTCCTTTCTCCAAAATTAAATGTTGATCAGATAAGTCAAATCCTTGAGCATGGTAGGCAAATGTGCCGATTTTTAGAAAATCCTGTAGATACGATCAAGACCGGGGTTGTATCATTGGATTGGTGCATTGCCAACATGGTTCCAATTTACAAAAAGGGGACCAAGAGTGAGCCTAGTAACTACAGGCCGGTAAGTCTCACTTCAGTAACGGGAAAAATATTCAAGGGGTTTCTGAGAGACGCCATCGAAGAATACCTCAAGGAGAACAATGGAATAACTCCTCACCAGCATGGATTCATGAAGGGTCGATCATGTCAGACCAATCTGATCAGCTTCTACGATGAAGTAAGCTCTAGGCTGGACCTGGGAGAGTCTATTGATTTCGTATATCTGGACTTCTCTAAGGCATTTGACACGTGCCGCATAATAGGCTGATATATAAAATGAGACAGCTCGGATTGGGTGAAAACGTGTGTGTATCTGGGTAAAGAATTGACTCAGAGATAGAAAGCAGAGGGTGGTAATAAATAATTCATACTCTAATTGGGCCACCGTCGCTAGCGGGGTGCCCCAGGGTTCAGTATTGGGCCCCATTCTGTTCAATATATTTATCGATGACCTGATAGCGGGACTGCACAGTAACATATCAATATTTGCAGATGACACAAAATTATACAATATAATCAATGCAACGGAGGACAAGGTACGGCTACAAACGGACCTAGATAAGCTGGGGGCTTGGGCAGAAAAATGGCAAATGAAGTTCAATGTTGAAAAATGTAAGGTTATGCACATGGGCAGGAGAAACGGATGTCACCAATACACACTAAATGGGGTAATGCTAGGGAAAAGTGATATTGAAAAAGACCTGGGGGTACTAGCGGATTGTAGACTAAACTGGAGTAACCAATGCCAGTCAGCTGCTGCAAAAGCTAATAAAGTCTTGGGGTGCATTAAAAGAGGTATAGGGGCGAGGGACGAGAACATTATCCTCCCACTATATAAGGCACTTGTCAGGCCTCACATGGAATACTGCGCAGAGTTCTGGTCACCGGTGCTCAGGAAAAATGTTAGTGCTGGAGGGGGTTCAAAGAAGGGCAACTAAACTAATGCATGGAATGAAGGGACTGGAATACCCAGAGAGGCTATCCAAATTGGGATTAGTTACCCTGGAAAAAAGACGGCTAAGGGGTGATCAAATAACTATGTATAAATACATTAGGGGACAATACAAGGATCTCTCCCACAATCTGTTTACACCCAGGACTGCGACGGTAACAAGAGGGCATCCGCTACGTTTAGAGGAAAGCAGGTTTCATCACCAACACAGAAAAGGGTTCTTTACTGTAAGAGCAGTGAGACTGTGGAACTCTGTGCCTGAGGATGTGGTGATGGCAAAATCCATGGAGGAGTTTAAAAGGGGACTTGATGTCTTTCTAGAGCGGAAGGATATTACAGGATATAAATCTTAGGTTAATTGTTAATCCGGGTGTACAGGCAGGTAGGGACTATTAGAGGTTGATCCAGGGATTAGTCTGATTGCCATTAGGGAGTCGGGAAGGAATTTTTTCCCCAAAAGGGCTAATTGGCTCCTGCCTCTTGGGGTTTTTTGCCTTCCTCTGGATCAACAACACAGGAGGATAACAGGCTGGACTAGATGGACATTGTCTTCATTCGGCCTTACATACTATGTTACTATGTTTTTTGCAGTGCTGTAGAAATTGATTTTAACTTATAGATGTAATCTTTAAAAAAAACAAACAAAAAAACAAAACTGAATATAGTTTAATTTTTAATGCTGGTGTATAAAGTGTTTTGAATTAATCACTGTATTTTCTTTAATTATAGGACAGAACTAGAGTTGTGTCTCCTATAATCGATGTGATTAATATGGACAACTTCCAATATGTTGGTGCATCAGCAGATTTAAAAGGAGGTACAGTACTAAGTTAGAAAATGCTTATTTAATGTCATATTTTTTGAAGACCTATATAGAAAAAGAATTATATTGCCAACTTCCTTGGTGGTCTGCTGTATTAGAGGGGTCAATTTCATTAGTTCTGATGATCTTTTGTATTGTCTCCTTACTTGATGGTCTAAGGCAGAAGAGAGGGTCAATATTACCTGATAGTTTGTGGTAGCAGAGGGGGGTAAAAACTGATGTTCTAAGTAAATACCTTCCTTAACGTATAGTGATGCTTACCCTTCTATACTACACTGAGACCCCCAGCCAAAGCGGACTGTATCTCTGAACAAGAAGTTGAGCATCATGCACATTCCTTCCTGGTGAAATTAAAGGGGTTGCCCATCTCTTAACTATTGATGACCCATCATGAAGATATGTCATGCATCCGCTGCTTGGGGCCCCTGGCGATCAACTATTCAGTGAGCCACTATGAGTGTGTACAGAGCCATTAAGCAGACAGCTCTGTACACATTACAGCACCTCAGTTTGGTATTGCAGGTACTGTTCCCTTTAAATTTAATGGATTTATGTATGGATTGAATTTAGGTCGGACTCGCACGAGTGAGTCAGATTCCACATGTGAGAGCCCACAGCAGATTCTGGCTGTGAGCCCGGCCAGTGACCCTGCGTACCTCACAGAATTGTATTGTGGATGACCGCAGAGGCAAGCTGGGTCGGACGTCTCCACTGACATCAAAGGAGGCCATCCACTGCAAAATAGAACATTGTCATGATTTTTCTTTCATTCGCAGAATATGCAATTCGTATCCGAGTGTGAAGGAAAAATTGCAAATGCAAGCCTTTCAATGCCCGCTATTGATCGTGAAAAGTCAGTGCAGACGCCGATCGTGGAATCCTCAATACAAATCCGGTCTTGTGATCCTGGTCTTACTGTTCCGTTTTTGAAATTTTCCATTTTTATATATTTTTAATTTTAGTAGCTCCTAAAAAGCACTTCATTTTATAGTGGGTATTAGTAGTTCACAAAGGTTGATCTACCCAAATGCTTAAACTGTGATTTCTACATGCAGGAATAATTTTCATAAAACTGCATGATAAACATTTAGTATTTGAAATTTTAACGCCGTTCTTTACGTACTTTTTTTCTAATGCCTAGGTTTTGATTGGAACTTAGTTTTTAAATGGGACTATATGACTCCAGAGCAAAGACGAGCACGACAAGGAAATCCAGTAGCACCAATTAAGTGAGTATAAACCCTTATCTTTTAGGCCTTAGTCAGACGGGCGTTTTTTTGCGCGATTTGCGCATGCGTCCGGCGATTTTTTTAAAACCATTGCTTTGCAATGGTATCGGACACATGAGCGCTTTTTATGCGCCCGTCCGATAAATTATAGAACAGAAATCGCAGATCGCACCTATCTGCGATCTGCGATTCCTGTTCTCTTCTCTATATGCGCTCAATGGGGCCGGCGGCAGCAGCGCCGACCCCATTGAGAACATATAGAAGACAAATCATTCTTCTCTGCCACAGCTGTTACACGATGTTTGCCCATTGAATTCAATGGAGCCGGCAATACAGCCAGCTCCATTGAAAGCAATGGGCTGCCGGCGAGCGCAGGATGAATTGTCGGGAAGGGCTTAAATATATAAGCCCTTCCCTGCAATTCATCCAGAAATATGTAAAAATTAAAAATATATATATATACTCACCTTGTCCCGGGCAGACGGAGTTCAGAGCGGCCGGCCTGCAGTGGGTGTGAAGGGGGTGTGAGTCAGACTTGCCCCTGATTGGCTCGCCAATCAGGGGCAAGTCTGACTCACACCCCCTTCACACCCACTGCAGGCCGGCCGCTCTGAACTCCGTCTGCCCGGGACAAGGTGAGTATATAGATTTTTTTTATTTTTACACTTTTCTGGATGAATTGCAGGGAAGGGCTTATATATTTAAGCCCTTCCCGACAATTCATCCTGCGCTCTCCTGCAGCGCATTGCTTTCAATAGAGCCGGCTGTATTGCCGGCTCCATTGAATTCAATGCGCTGGACAGCTCCAGCCCGTTTCTAATGAAACGCGGCTAGGAGCAGATTTTTATTTTTTTTTTGGCCCCGGTCACGCGATTTGCGGATGCGCATCCGTCATGCGATCCGCAAATCGCGCGAAAAAACGCCCGTGTGACTAAGGCCTTACAGTGCAAATAAGTACACATTTGATGAGTTTGCGGTTACTTGAACTCAATATCCATCCATTTTTTTCTTTAACCCCTTAACGCTACGGGACTTAACTTACTGGGGGGGGGGGGGGGGTGGAGTACTGCAATGCTTTATCATAGCGATCAGAGCTTTTATAGCTCAAGTCTCCTACAGGCAGGTACGAAATAGTGTAAAAAAAACCCAAAAAGTACATATTTTGTATGAAGAAGGAAATGGGGGAAAAAAACCACACATTTGGTATCAAGACCAATAATACTATACATGGGCCAAGGAATACTACCACATTTGATCACCTATTATCACTACATAGTGTTGGAATGATACCACCATACTGATACTGAATAAAAACCATTACAAAAGATCATTATGAAAAATAATGCTATGAGGACCAAATCATAGCACAGTCCTTGATCACCTATTACCACAGCATAATGATGAAATAATACACTACAAAGATCGATATTGCCAATAATAACAGTATGAGAGACAAGTAATACTCACAGACACTGACCACACAATGCCCCCATAGTGTTACTGAAAAGAATGCATACAAAGACCAATGTTACCCTCCTACAGTGACCAAGGAGCAGTAGATACCAGTTCACAGTACCAATACACAAATGCTCTGCAAACCATATGTTATTTCAGTACTGTCACTTCCAGTAATCACTGGTGATATCCCCTGTTGACTGAGGTTCTTCACTTTTAATGCAATAACAGTAGAAAGATTGCAAGCTCACCTATTCCAACGGGCTTTAAACTCGCAGCTTCTTTGGAAGTGCACAGGTAATACCGGTTAGCTGCAAGTCGCAGCAGCTGGAAACTTTCTCCATGACAAGCAAGTAAGCCAGGTTTCTCAGTGCAAAAGATTTTTTCTTCCTTTATTATTTTCTTCTATAGCATAGTGGGAGACACAGATAAACGGCCTTTCTCTAGCGGTTTTATCGGCCGAAACACATCTAGCGGTTTTATCTGTGTTTCCCACTATGTAATAGAAGAAAAAAAATGAAGAAAGAAAAATCTTTTACACTGCGAAACCCGGCTTACTTGTTTGTTATGGAGAAAGTTCTTCACTTTCCTTTTTCTTCTCCATCCGGCCCAGACTGTTATCATAACTTCTCCTGGTCACAACTTGTCTCTGCAGAATTTAACACACAGATATCTTTGACTCCTTCGTTTTCCAGCAACCTGCCTTAATTTTCCGTAGCTCTACACAATTTCTCCATCCATGGTGCCCTAGACAGTAATAGTATTCTCTTTTTGTGCTCCCCGTAGGCCCCACACAGTGCCACTTTTAGTGCCCCCTACATAGTAAAGGTGCCCACTTTTACGACCCCACTGAGTAATAATGCCCTTTCTGGCCTTCAACCTCTTTCAGATCAGTGTATTTCACTTCTGCATGTGGTCCTTAATACAGAGCAAATGTAGATCAATAAGACTATTAATATGGCTGTATTTTTCACTGACTCTTAAACGCAGCATGACCTATTTTTTTTTGCTTATTTGCTTCCATATTTGTGTTCTTTTCTATTGGGCAAATACTGATCAAATGGTTAAGTACTGATGACCTATGATTGTGATGTTATCTGAAACTCATCCTTGAGACGCATCCATATTATGGACATGATACAATACGCCCGTCTGAAACCGGCCTCGTAGTATTGCCCCTCCTGAGCCCCGTTGTTTAGTAATAATGTCCCTCCTGACCTCCGTTGTTTAGTAAAAATGACCCTCTTGTCCACTTGTCTCCTCGCGGCCTCCAGGAGCATGCCACTGTGATAACAGCCTGTCACAGGAAGGTATGCAGCCTGTAATGAAATTCCCCTTGACAACTAGCAACTGTCAGGCAATTGGCATTAAATATAGGACTGAAGAGTTGTAATTTCAGCTGCAACACTTTGGGAAAGGCAAAGTATTTTACATATGAGGTAAAGATTGAGTTTCTCTGTAAATGGAATATATGATCAGTAAATGACCTATTGTTTAAATCGGGTTTTAGGTTTTTTTTTTTCCTCTTCTCTGTGTCCTTAGTTGAGCTGAGCTGCTTTTGCAGAGGTCACTTTTCAGCAGTACTCTCATTATTGTCAAAGGGTGCTTCTACACGTAGCGATTTATCGTTTGAGCGAGTGAACAATAGCAGATAGATCGTTCACTCGTAAATTGTTCAGTTGTCCATATTCACTGTACCAATTAATGAGAACAACCAAACGATCGGTATTAACCCTTTCCAATCCAATTTGTATCCTGGTTTTCCTAGGGGGCTTACTCTTTTTTTTATGTCGTTATACAACAGTGCTATATGCTGGCTAAAGCCAGTACTGCATGAGGTGACAACTTGGATAGGCTCCAACAGCAGAGAGGGTGGCAACATACAGTAAGAGAACCCCGATGGACGTCTTCCAACATCGGAGCTGTACAGCCTTAAATCATAATGTACTCAGACGTCAGACAGTGGATTGGAAATGGTTAAAAACGATTAGCGAACAACCCAATGATAATTGTTATGCTTGCATGAAATTAACAATAAGCAAACTAATTGTGGTTCGATTGTTGGCCGTGTTTACACTGAACACTGTTCAAATTCGAACAATCAAGTCTGTGGGGGGCAGGGGGGTTGTTTATTTTATTTTTTTAACGATAACCATTCAGTGTAAAGGCACCCAAAGGCTGAGCTTTTTTGAGGGGCTGTGACAACATTTAAAGTTATCTGCTACTGTCTAAACAAAAGGGAGTCTGGGAAACCTACAGAGCCCGAGAAGGGGGTCCCGATTATCACCACTGCTCCATTTCTTTCATTGGGGTCCTGGAGATAGCAGAGTTCAAGTACTTCAGCATCCCATTGAAATGACTGTAGCATCAGAGCACATTCTTGACCATCCCTCCCTTCATTCTGGGAACTTTGGGACCCCCCCCATTCTCAGGATCAGTGGGGGTCCCAGTGGTTGTATCCTCTATCCTGTAGAACGGGAATAACTTTAAATATTGGCACAACCCCTTTAACTGTTTTGTTTGTATTTATTGTAATTGTAATTGTCCATCTTCTGTAGTTTAGCTACTGTGTACTGACTTCTATCCCTTGTAGAACTCCAATGATTGCTGGAGGGCTGTTTGTAATGGATAAATCCTACTTTGAAGAACTGGGAAAATATGATATGATGATGGATGTTTGGGGTGGAGAAAATTTAGGTATGTATAAATATCTGTCTTTCTATAGCATGCTTTTTTTGCCATACAAACTTTGAGGTTTGTTTTACTCCCAATGTAATTTGGTATGGAATGGCATAAATACCAATTATCTAAAATATTCCCTTTTTATTGGAATGCCCTTGTTTTAAATACAGGGTTATTATAAATGATCTTCCTGATTTTAGACCCTCATAACTCCCATTTTAATGAAACTCAGATACAGAAATTTAATATCAATGGAAACAAAAACTCAAAATGTTTGCCATATCAGAGATTTTCAATATAAGCCCTGTATGTCACTCGACACACATCGAGCCTGTAGTCAAGTTCCTGCCATACATGTTCTATTGTATGACAATTTACAGATGCAATGGCTCCTGTGATGGCACAGATCATGCATGGTGGGCCGTAAGGGGGCATGTAGACTCGAATACGCCTCCAGATTTAAAAAATAATCACATGGTGTAAGGTCTCAGGAATGTGGAGGCCAAGGAAGAAGTTCATCATCACGACCTGCAAGACTAATCCATCTGGTAGTCCCTGCTCACTTCTGACTTTGTTGTAAAAATGGGGGGGGTGCCCCAACCTTTTGGCAGATGAACCCTTGAATATGCTGTTCCAGATGCAGCAGAAGCCATATCTGTAGCCTGTCCAGGTACAAAATTCCCTGGAGGGGCTGTACACTTTCCTACAGGTGATAGTGCAAAACACATTCACCTTAGGGGATATGCTTCATGTAGGCAGATGGGTTTGTTTTCCCCTCCCAGATTCTGACATTACATGTATTGCCTAAATAAACAGTGGTTAGCACTGTTGCCTTGCAGTGCTGGCGTCATGAGTTCAAATCCTGTTAAGGACAACATCTGCATGGAGTTTGTTTTACTCATGTTTGCATGGGTGTCCTCTGGTTTCCTCCCACACTCCAAAACATGCAGATTGGTGAATATAGATTGTGAGCCTCAATAAAGACAGAACCCAATATGAAGTGATGTTAAGTTCTGTGTGATATGCATGCACTATATAATAAAGGTGATGGTGAGGACCCAACTAAATAGATTTCCTTGAAATTGTCCATTTCCATCAACTTTGGTGTCATGTGTATACATACCGGTTTTAGTTTGTTCTGATAAGATTAAATCGTAGATTTCACTCTGTTTAAATGTGTGTTCTTGTTTTTTTTTTGTTTTTATGTAATTCCTACATTAGCAAAGCCTGTGTTTGTATTGAATTTATTATAATTAATGTTCTGTTTTTTTTTTGGGGGGGGGGTTTGTCTCCATGTTAGAGATTTCATTTCGTGTGTGGCAATGTGGTGGAAGCCTAGAAATCATTCCCTGCAGTAGGGTAGGCCACGTTTTTCGTAAACAACATCCATACACGTTTCCAGGTGGAAGTGGAACAGTGTTTGCCAGGTAAGCAGCCCATTTCAGGGACTAGCATAGAAATCAATGAAATAGTAAGTCCTACTATATTATTCTTATTTTGTGTTTCAATAAAAACTGTAATCTATAAAGATTTCTTCTACATGTGCTTGAGTAAATTGGCCATTCCAAATCCTTGTATTCCTCCTCCTCACAAATTTCTGTTTTGCTATAGAAGAAGCCCTCCCCTCTGGTTGCTTACTCTTCGGGATCTTTTCAGCCGCCAAGGTCTTTGTAAAAGTGGGAAAAGAACGAATAGCTTTTCTGAGGAAAAAAATACATTAATATATTTCCCTGCATAGACTGCTTTTTGCTGATAGGCATCATGGAGGTTTGGTGGGATGATACACATGATTAGAATACAAGGCTTGAAGGATACAACTTATTTATAAGAAACACACCTAAAAAAGGGGAGGAGGTATTGCGTAGTATGTTAGGAAAGTATCATCTCCGCAGACATTCAAGCTTCAGAGCATGGTAGTTCTGTAGAAACTGGATAAGAATACAAGGAGAGACCAACAGTACAAGGACACTATTGTAAGCATTCACTATAGGCCGCCTGGACAAGCAGAAGATATGGATGAACTCTTTCTACATCAGATAGCCGAGCTCTCAAAAAAGCATGACATTCACTTATGGGAGATTTTTACTATCAAGACATTTGTGGGAAATCTCTACCAGGCAAACGTAATGGATCCAACAAATTCTTATCCGCTCTTGTGGACAATTTAATCTTCCAAAAGGTAGAAGAGAAAACAAGGGGATCTGATATCCTGGACCTAATTCTTACCAACAGGGAGGAAATGGTTGAGGAAGTAAGTGCGGCTGGGACCTCAGGAGGCAGTGATCATGCTATCCTTGAATTTTGGATAAAAAGGGTAGGGTGAGAAGAATCAGACCTCAAAGTTGGATTTCAGAAAGGCAAATTTTAATGAACTCAGAAAGAGGATAGGAAGAATCCAATGGCTGGATATTCTTAATGACAGAAATATCCAAGAAGGTTGGGAAATTTTGTGAAATGAGATTCTTAAAGCAGAATCGTTAACAAGAGCGGCCAAAAGCAATAAAGTATTGGGGTGGGGATAAGAATGAGGAACAAGATGTCTAATGAACAGAGGTGCTTAGTGTATATAATGAAAGGGGAAGAATGAATTGGGTAAAAGGATGAAATGGGTTCTGATTATAGACTGGATATCAATAAACTGGTCAGAGGATACTACTTTGATATTGGTAGGAAGAAAGTATAGAATGGGACAGCGGGGATGTAGGATGGAGTAAGCTGAAGAAGAAGGAAATTGGATAATAGGATGAGCCAGGTATCAAAAGGGCAACTGCAAGGGATGAAATATACTAGACCTGGGGTGACCGTGAGGGATGATATGTACTGGACCCAGGGTGGGTGGCTTCCAGGGTGAGAGTAGACAGGGTAAATGTGGAGGAGCAGGGGAATTAAGGAGTTGCAAAACTAAGAAAAATGAGGGCAAAAAAAAGTGTGGGGTTCTGTGCAGCAGTATTAATCTTTTTATAGATATTTTCAAGAGTTTCAATCAGGCCAATTGCTATCAGTGTGTTGTAGTTTAAATATCCAGTACATTTCTCAGTAATTTAATTTCTCAAATCTATTTATATCAGTGTCTGCTATTTGTTAGGTAATAGTGACTCTGAAGTTGAGTTTGTTTATGCAATAACTCAGGGGTTGGGTAGTACGACCAATATATTGTAAGTGGCAGGTACATTCTAATAAGTAATTCACAAAAATCACACATTAGAGGAGCAATTTAAGAAAAGTTTTAATTTTGAAAAGTTCCCCTATGGCATGGCTCTTGAAGCCGGCATTTATTCTGGATGTTATCACAACATTTGCGTTTTCTTTTACCACAACAAAAACTGCCAATAATTCTTGGAAACAATTGTTGATAATTTTTTTTAGTTGGCTTATTCCCTTTGAGGTCACTTGGATACTTTTCCTGTTTTTAGCTGTTCTAAAAGTAATATGTGACTTCGATGATGATATTCTTCTAAAAGGGGTCTTGGAGTAAACTGGCCGATGTTTTTCCAAGGTAGTACGTATGAGAAGATGAAGAAATGTAGGTGGTGATAAAATTTGTGTTTTCAAAATCTTGTTAGCTTTTTTTTTTTTAGTTTTGTTCAAGGTTGAAATATAATTTCTGTCTTTCCTCATAGCTTTCATAACTAGACGTTGTGAATATCTTTAATGCCTGAGTCTGTTGACTACGGTTTTGCTCTGAGTGTTAAAGTTCTTGATTTTTATACAATTTCACGCACACTTCTGAAGTCCAGGTAACTATTATTGCCTGTGGGTTTGAAGTATGTTTTGGCTACAGAACTATTGTCCCTGTGACCTAGAATGAGATGTAGATATTCAATAGCTAAAGGAGACCTCTTTCCTGTGAAAGAGGAGTTTGATTTGTCACAATTCAAATATGTGGTGACTGCTTCAAAATTGTCTTCAGACCCCTCCCAGATAAATAGCAAATCATTTATTTATGTGAAATGTAATATTCTAGATCATCTATGAGTAGATGCAATAAATGTTTTCCCTTCGTCATCATGACAGCATACACCTGGAGGCTGCTCACCTGCTGACCTGATGGGACAGGAAAAGGCAGAGCATAAAAGAAACCTCCCCTCCACCAAACACCAGTGTTTTTCCTGTCCCTTCAGGACAGCAACGGCAGAGCTCCAGCGACGCTGTCCCATGCAGGAGGAGGACTTACCGGCGAAGCGGCGGCGTTTTTCTTCGGGCAGCCCCGGCAACTCCAGTGGGAAGGACCCCATCTGGGCGCTTTCCGGGGACTGCGTGGGCCGGGGTCCAAGTACGGGCTGCCGGCACCACTGCGGCCGTCATTTCGGCGGCGGCGGCGGCCGCCATCTCTGGGTCCAGGGCCGAGCAGCAGCGTTCCTCAAGGGGCGTGGCCTCAGCGGAGCTCCGGGAGTGACGTCAGACGCTCCGCAAGGGGCGTGGCCTAGCGTGAAAGTGGGCGTGGCTTAGCGCGGCTGGCGCCGGATTCAAATTTCTAAAGCTCCTCTACACCAGGGAAGCAGCTGGTGTTTCTTCACGCCGGGAATCGATCCTAAGTACAGGAGTTGATCCCACAAGCAAGCGCAGGAGGTCGGCCAGAGAGGACCCAGAGAATCTCCAAACTGTAAGTGGTCCAGTGGGCCAACCTACAGACACCTGCACTACATACACTTCCTTACTAACAGAGTTCCCCCTTGTCATTTCGGGACAGGGATACTCAAAAACCTAGGGGAGGAGGAGTAAAAAGTGTCCAGTGTGCTTGGCAAACTCGACGACTCCTATACCAAAACATTATGTGCCGTTTGTTCTGCAAAAGTTCTGCAGGAGGAAAAATCTTCCCTCATGTCCGAAATTCGGTCGGTCGTCCGGGAAAAAGTTCAGTCCTCCCTCTCGGACCGCCAACCTAGGCCCTCAGGGGTTACACGAAGGTCTGCTCCGGCTGTGTCAGAGTCCGACTCTGACATGGCGGAAGATTTGGAGTATGATAATCTTGGGGAAGTGTTGCAGGAGGAGAAAAAGTACCTTTTTTCCACCGCTGACATGGATCAACGTTTAAAAGCTGTACGTAGAACCATGCAGGTGGAGGAAGATGTGCAGCAACCCCGCACGCGATATGTTTACGGGATTGCTTCCACAACGGAAATCTTCGTTTCCTGTAAATGCCACGCTCAAACAACTAATCCTGAACGAGTGGGATTGGGAGACTCCGCTAATCCCTAGGGAGTTCAAGGAGCGCCTTTTTATTTGCGGGAGACGAGGTGGCGTTTCTGGATGAAATGCCGAAAGTAGATGCGGCTATCGCTATGGTGTCCAGAAAGTCTGCATTACCATTTGAAGATATGTCCCACTTAAGGGACTTCTTGGATAATAAAGTGGACGTGACCATGCGCAAGGCCTGGTCCACGTCCAGCCTTATTATAAAATCCAATATCGCGGCCACTTCTGTGGCTCGCTCCATGGCGGTCTGGCTGGATCAGCTTGTGTCCCTAATCGACCAAAAAGCCTCCAGGCCGCCAGAAGGGCAGTCTGGGTAAAGGAGTGGTCGGGGGACTTAACATCCAAAACAAGCTGTGTGCCCTACCCTTTTGGGGTGCACGCATTTTTGGACCGGACCTGGATCGCCTGCTGGAAAAAGCAGCTGACAAGAACCAGGGAATGCCAGCCATCAGACCGCCCAAAAGACCCTTCACTCCACGTCCCTCGTCTACATACGCTGGGAAAGGGAAGACCGGAAGATGGTCTTATCCGAAGGGTGGAAGGGGTAAAGACTCTTATTATCATCCCTCAGCCCGCATCTTCGTGCCCGGTGGGCGGTAGACTGGCTCGTTTTTCCACTGGTTGGCGTAACATAACGACTAACGAGTGGGTGCTACACCTGGTGGCGGAGGGGTACAAGATCGAACTGGAATCTCGCCCCCCTGACAGATTTATTGTAACCCCAATCCAGTCTCCAGCCCTAGAGCAGGCTCTGTTGAGAGGTGTACAGAACCTGCTGGATCTCGGCGCGGTTATCCCCGTCCCCAAAAAGGAACAGGGGAAGGGATTTTATTCCCCCCTTTTTCTGGTTCCCAAACCAGACGGCTCCCACCGCACAATAATTAACCTCAAAGAACTGAATAAATTCATTGAGTATAGAAAATTTTAAATGGAGACTATCAGAACTGCAACTCCCCTAATTGCCAGGGATAATGTAATGGCTACAATTGACCTAAAGGATGCTTACTTTCACATCCGTATTTACACCAACGCGCAAAAGTTCCTGAGGTTTGCGCTGAGAATGGAAGGGGAAATCTGTCACTTTCAGTTTATTTGCCTCCCATTTGGAATTTCCTTCGCTCCGCGAATTTTTTCCAAGGTGGTGATAGAAATGGTTGCCTTTTGGCGCAATCGTGGGATTATTATCGTCCCCTACTTGGACGACTTCCTGTTGGTGGCAGATTCCCCGACTATTCTGTGGTCACACTTGGGTTCCACACTTCAACTGTTTAAGGACCTGGGTTGGATTATTAATGATCTAAAATCCAACTTGGAACCAGAAACCAGGAAAAAATTCCTGGTAGTCATTCTGGATTCCAGTCTCCAAAATTCGTCCCTTCCTCCTCTAAGGAAACAGCATATTTTAGAGGAATGCTCCACTCTCTATAAAAAAATCTAGAGTAAGAGACGCAATGCGGATCCTGGGGCTAATGACTTCGTGTATTGGCGTGGTTCCCTGGGCTCAGTTCCATAGTCGCGGTCTCCAGTCACTAATCCTTCAGAATTGGGACAAGTTACAGTCCTCACTCGACCAGACAATCTCTATTTCTACTAAAGCCAGATCTTCACTCCGCTGGTGGTTGTCATCAGACAACCTGTCACGGGCATCTGAATGGTTCCTGGACCCTGCAATAATAATCCCAACGGATGCCAGCGCCAAAGGGTGGGGGGCCCACTTTGAAGGCGGTTATATACAGGGTACTTGGGACGCTCATGAGAGATCTGATTCGTCTAATTTTAGAGAGCTTAATGCAGTGTGGAAATCCCTACGTAGCCTGCAATCGCTCTTAGGGATGAAGCATGTGAGGATCTTTTCAGATAATATGACGACAGTGTCACTCATTCGCCACCAGGGTACCACCAGGAATCCTCTACTGCAGCAGTTGGCGGGAAGGATCCTTCAGTGGGCGGAACTCACAACCAAGTCACTGTCGGCCTTTCACATAAAAGGAGCAGAGAATTCAGCCGGGGACTTTCTAAGCAGGAAGAAAGTGGACCCAGGAGAGTGGGAACTCCATCCCGAGGTGTTCAGCCTGCTCGTGACGAAATGGGGGGTACCGGAAATAGACCTATTTGCGTCAAGCGCAAATACCAAGTGCCGGTTTCTCTTTTCCCGAGGCGCGGAGAAACAGGCTTGGGCACGGACGCTCTCTCTCACCCCGGGGTTTGGGACTTGGCGTACGCTTTTCCCCCTTTACCATTAATTCCGCTCCTACTAAGGAAATTACTGCGGTCAAGCATGTCAGTAATTCTGGTAGCACCTTATTGGCCCAAAAGACCTTGGTTTCCCCTCCTGAGATCTCTGTCAGTAGGAGAGCCTTTCCACCTTCCACCAAGACCCGACCTATGGCTGCAGGGCCCTCTTCTTTACCCGGAGGTTCACAAGTTCAGGCTTACGGCCTGGATCTTGAACGGGTAAAATTCTTGGGGAAGGGTCTTTCTCCTAACGTAATTTCCACTACTAGTGAAAGCCTTAAACCCTCGACAAAAAAGATCTATTCCAAAGTCTGGGAAAAATTCTCAGAGTGGATAGGCCAGGTCATCCAGCAGTTAGATCAGCCAGACATCCGTAAAATCCTAGATTTTCTCCAGGCGGGCCTGGATAAAGGGTTGAGTCCGAATACCCTCAAAGTCCAAGTTGCGGCTTTGGGGGCATTTTTTGATCTCGCGCTTGCGGAGCACAGGTGGATTAGGAGATTTCTTAGAGGGGCAAGTAGATTGCATCCATTTACAAGGCTTACGGCACCCCCGTGGGATCTGACCATAGGCCTTCAGGCCTTCTGCGATCCCCCTTTTGAACCTATTAGGGATCTATCCATAGCCTTGCTGACGTATAAGGTAGCCCTCCTTGTGGCAGTCACGTCGGCTAGACGCGTGGGTGAAATCCAGGCCCTCTCACGAAGGGCCCCATATATGACTATTCACCCAAACAAAATAGTATTTTCTTTAGACCCGTCCTTTCAGCCTAAAGTCTTGTCAGATTTCCACAGAGGCCAGCCAATAGTCATTCCAGCCTTCTGCCAAGATTTTAAAACGAAAAGGAGCAGAAGCTCCATAATCTAGATGTCAAAAGAGCTGTACTAGCGTACCTTGAGGCAACGGAAAGTTTCAGAAAGACCGGTAAACTTTTCGTTCAATTTCAGGGGCAGGCCAAAGGAAGGGCCGCTCCTAAAGATGCGATCGCCCGGTGGCTCAGGAGAGCTGTCCAGGAGGCTTACAAGGCCAAGGGCATCCCTCCTCCAGAAGGATTGAAGGCCCACTCGACTAGAGCGGTGGCATCTTCTTGGGCAGAAAGAGCGCACGCGTCAATCGAGCAGATTTGTAACGCAGCCCACGTGGACTTCTGGCCATACTTTTATTAAACATTACAGGCTGGACTTTAAATGTAGTCAGGACGCAACCTTCGGTAGGAAGGTGCTCCAAGCGGTAATCCCTCCCTAAAAAAGCCCATGCCAGTTATTTGGTATTCCTCCAGGTGTATGCTGTCATGATGACGAAGGGAAAACGGGAATTTTTCTTACCGATAATTCCCTTTCTTGAAGGCATCATGACAGCATACGGGCTTTTCCCCCCCCTACCGACACGGTTACCCTTGTTTGTCCAACACATGAAGTAATGGGTATGCTTATGTTTCTTTGTCTGAGGTGTGTGATGTCAACAAAAACACACCTTCTGCTTAAGTATTCTGTCACTGTGGTTATTTGGAACACACTGGTGTTTGGTGGAGGGGAGGATTCTTTTATGCTCTGCCTTTTCCTGTCCCATCAGGTCAGCAGGTGAGCAACCTCCAGGTGTATGCTGTCATGATGCCTTCAAGAAAGGGAATTATCGGTAAGAAAAATTCCCGTTTTTTTTTAAACTCTCCCATGAATAAATTTAGCTAAACTAAGCGCAAAATGCATCCCCATTGCTGTGCCCTTAACTTATTTATATGTTTAGGGGTGGAGGAGAAATAATTATTCTTGAGAATAAAAAGAATATACCCCATATACTCGAGTATTAGCCGACCCAAGTATAAGCCGAGGCAACTAATTTCACCTAAAAAAACTGGGATAATTAGGTGCCTCGAGTATAAGCCTTGGTAGGGAAATGCATGGTCCATGCACCATTGCTTTCAATGGGGCCGCGGCTACTGCCAACGGCCCCATTGAAAACAATGGTCTGCCGGCAACCCCTCCAGGGATTTTCAGGAAAGGGCTTCAAGTATAAGCCCTTCCCTGAAAATCATCCCTAGCATGTGTAAAAAATATATATCTAAACTCATTGAATTCATTGATTGGCTGAGCGCTGTGACCAATCCCAGGCAGCGCTCAGCTGTCATTCAATGAATGGCTGAGCGCTGCCTGTGATTTGCTGAGCGCTCAGCCAATCAGACGTAGCCCTTTCAGCAGGTGAGGATTTTAAGAACTTCATTAACATCACTGGACCCAAGTGTCCAGACTCACCTGAGCCTCGGCAGCGGCAGACAGGTGAGTATATATATTTTTTTATTTTTTATATATGCTAGGGATGATATTTCAGGGAAGGGCTTATATTTAAAGCCCTTCCCTGAAAATCAGTGCAGGGGTGCCGGCAGTCCATTGTTGTCAATGGGAGAAATTTGTGATTCGAGTATAAGCCAAGGAGGGACTTTTTCAGCATAAAAAATGTTCTGAAATACATAGTAACACAGTAGGTTAGGCTGAATGAAGACAATGTCTATCTAGTTCAGCCTGTTTCAACCCCCTTGTTGATCCAGGGGAAGGCAAAATAAACCCCAAGAGGCAGATGCCAATTAGCCGATTTGGGGGGAAAATTCCTTCCCGACTCCATAATGGCAATCAAAATAATCCCTGGATCAACCTCTGATAGTTCCTACTTGAATGTAAGACCCAGAACAATAACCCACTGGTCACCTAATGTTTATATTCTGTAATATGATCGAGCTCTAGATAGACGTCTAGTCCCTTCTTAAACTCCTCAATGGATTTTGCCATCACCACCTGATGAAACCTGCTTTCTTCTAGACGTAGTAAATGCCCTCTTGTTACTGTCACAGTCCTGGGTATAAACAGATCATGGGAGAGATCCTTGTATTGTCCCCTAATGTATTTATACATAGTTATTTGATCACCCCTTAGCCGTCTTTTTTCCAGGGTGAATAATCCTTATTTTGAGAACCTCTCTGGGTATTCCAGTCGTCTCATTCCATTTATTAATTTAGTTGCCCTTCTTTGAAACCCCCTCAAGCACTGCAACATCTTTCCTGAACACCGGTGTCCAGAACTGTACACAGTATTCCATGTGAGGCCTGACAAGTGCCTTGTATAGTGGAAGAATAATGTTCTCGTCCTTCGACCCTATGCCTCTTTTAATGCACCCCAAGACTTTATTAGCTTTTGCAGCAGCTGACTGGCATTGGTTGCTCCAGTTAAATCTACAATCCACTAGTAGCCCCAGGTTTTTTTTCCATCTCACTTTTCCCTAGCAGTACCCCATTTAGTGTATATTGCTGACATCCGTTTCTCCTACCCATGTGCATAACCTTACATTTATCAACACTGAACTTCATTTGCCATTTTTCTGCCCATGCCCCCAGCTGTTGTCCTCTGTTGTATTAATTGTCTTATATAATTTAGGATCATCTGCAGATATTGATATTTTACTGTACAGGCCCTCTATCAGGTCTTTGATAAATATATTGAACAAAATGGGGCCTAGTACTGAACCCTGTGGCACCCCACTAGCAATGATGGTCCAATTAGAGTACGAATCGTTTATTACAACTCTCTGCTTTCTATCTCTGAGCCAGTTCTTTACCCAGATACACACATTTTCACCCAGTCCGAGCTGTCTCATTTTATATATCAACCTATTATGTGGCACGGTGTCTAATGCTTTAGAGAAATCCAAATATACAAGATCAATAGATTCTCCCAGGTCCAGTCTAGAACTTACTTCATCGTAGAAGCTGATCAGATTGGTCTGACATGATCGACCCCTCATGAACCCATGCTGGTGAGTTATTCAGCTGTTCTCCTTGAGATATTCTAGGATGACGTCTCTCAGAAACCCCTTGAATATTTTTACAATTATTGAAGTAAGGCTTACTGGCCTGTAGTTACCAGGCTCCCTTTTGGACCCCTTTTTGTAAATTGGAACCACATTGGCAATGCGCCAATCCAATGGTACAACCCTGGTTTTGATAGTCTTCATAAATATAAGAAATAGTGGTCTAGCTATCATATCACTTAGTTCCCTTAGAACCCTTGGGTGTATTCCATCCAGGCCAAGGGCTTTATTCATGTTAAAGGGGTGGTCTCGCGAAACCAAGTGGGGTTATACACTTCTGTATGGCCATATTAATGCACTTTGTAATGTGCATCGTGCATTAAATATGAGCCATACAGAAGTTATTCTACTTACCTGCTCCGTTGCTAGCGTCCTCGTCTCCATGGTTCCGTCTAAATTCGCTGGCAGCTTGCTTTTTTAGACGCGCTTGCGCAGTCCGGTCTTCTCCTTTCAGCACGAGCCGCTTCAGTGTGCTCCCTGCTACAGCTCTTCTGCGCATGCGCAGATGAGCTGTCACTGCTCGGGAGCGCGCTGGAGCGGCCATTCTGTACCTTCCTCTGTTAGAGAAAGGTGCAGAGCCGCCCAGCTGTCCTGCCGTCCAGGTAAGTGATGGGCCGGGGGGCTGTCGTCGCTGCGATGGGGGGGGGCTGTCGCTGCGCCGGGGGGGGGGGGGGGCTGCCGCTGCGATGGGGGGGCTGTCGCTAGGCCGGGGGGGGCTGCCGCTGCGATGGGGGGGCTGTCGCTAGGCCGGGGGGGGGCTGTCGCTGCGATGGGGGGGGCTGTCGCTAGGCCGGGGGAACTAGCGCTGGGTCGGGGGTGATGTTCACTGACAGGTGAAGGCCCCGGAGCCCAGCGCTGGGCTCCGGAACCTAGCGCTGGGCTCCGGAACCTAGCGCTGGGCTCCGGAACCTAGCGCTGGGCTCCGGAACCTAGCGCTGGGCTCCGGAACCTAGCGCTGGGCTCCGGAACCTAGCGCTGGGCTCCGGAACCTAGCGCTGGGCTCCGGAACCTAGCGCTGGGCTCCGGGGCCTTCAATGTCTCCGGGGCCTTCACCTGGGCTGAGGGTCTAGCGCTGGGGAGCCGGGAGCGTAGCGCTGGGGAGCCGGGGGCTAGCGCCGGTTACCTGCTGCCTGGCGGTGGGTGACTGGTCGGCGGCTGCGGGGCGTCTGGTCGGCGGCTGCGGGGCGTCTGGTCGGCGGCTGCGGGGCATCCGGTTGCCATGGAGACACAGCTGGCAGCGTCTCGGGAGCGCGCACGTCGGGCTGCAGCGAGCGACGGGGAAAGAGCCGGCGGCCATCTTGGGGAAACTTTTATAAGTTGCTGAAACGCTGGAACGGTAAGTACAAACCAGCTAGGAAAGTCATTTACAGGGGTAATTAGTAATGTATGTTTAATTAGGGGGACTGGGCAAAAAAAAAACTGCTTCCTCGAGACATCTCCTTTAATCCTCTTTAACCGGCTCTGAACTTCCTCCTGTGTTAGGTATGCAATATTTTGCAGGAGGTTTGTTTTATTCCCCTGCATCTCGTGTGACATTTCCTTTGAGTTCGTGAATACCCATCGTCTTCTATGATATTTTTGAGGATGTTGTCCCAATTAATGTTACCAATAGTAGTTCTGAGCTGATAAAATTTAGCTTTACTAAAATTTAGGTTTTTTTGTCGCTCCCTGGTGATGTTTCTTATTGAATGACAGCTGAAAATTAATTATATTGTGATCACTATTACCCAAGTGTCCCTCTTCTCCCCCCCCCCCCCCCCCCCCATTATTTGGTCCGGTTTGTTAGTACTAAGTCCAGAGTGGCTCTCCCTCTAGTTGGCTTCTGCACAAGTTGGGTAAGGTAGTTATCTTTAATTGTTCTCAAGAACTTATCACCCTTGTGAGATTTGCAGGTTTCTTTTTCCCATGTTATATCTGGATAATTAAAGTCCCCCATAATAATTAGTTAATTGCGGTTTGACACGTCTTCTATCTGCCTTAATAGTAAGATTTCAGTTTCGTCTGTTGCTTTTGGTGGCCTATAGAAAACCCCGATCAGTATTTTGTTTTTTTTTTTTTTCTCCCCAGAGATTCCACGTGTTCATCTCCTGCCCCTATATTCTCCTGTAGCCTCAGCATTAAGTAGGATTGAATGTACAGACACACCCTTTCTGTTCCCCACGGTCTCTTCTGAAGAGACTGTAACCCTGTAAATTCACCGCCCAATCGCACTTATCAAGTCATGTTTCTGTTATTCCAACTAGATCGTAGTTTTCATCAGTCATTCTCGCTTCAAGCTCGCCCACTTTGCCGATCAGACTTCTTGCATTCATAGCCATACAATTTATACGGTTGCTTTTGTTCTTTGAATTCATTTTGCTACTAATGGTACTATTGGCTGTTCTGTCAGTTCTAAGTGTACTAACCCCACTCCCTGCTTGACCCCTGTTTCCATTACTTGGACCCAGGTCGCTATCTACACTGTCTACCCCCCTGTTTCACATTTTGCCCTCCCCTCAGTCCCTAGTTTAAACACTCCACCAGCCTTCTAGCCATCATCTTCCCCAGCACAGCTGCCCCCTCCCCATTAAGATGCTGCCCGTCCCTATGGTAGTCAGCCCCGTTCTCCAGGATCTCGAACCCCTCCTTCCTACATCAACTCTAGAGCCACTTGTTTACCTCCCTAAGATTCTGCTGCCTTTCTAGTGTGGCTTTTGGTGCATGTAGTATTTCCAAGAAAACTACATTGGAGGTCCTCACCCTAAACTTGGATCCTAGGTCCCTGAAATCGTTTTTGAGGGCCCTGTATTGACCTCTAATTTGTTAATTGGTGCCAATGTGCACCATGACCTCTGGATCCTCACTAGCCCCTCCCAGTAATCTGTCAATATGATCCGTGATGTGTCGAACTCGAGCGCCAGGAAGCCAACACACCGTTCGACGATCCCGGTCTTTATGGCAGATTGCCCTATCTGTCCCCCTTATAATTGAGTCTCCCACCACTAGGACCTGTCTAAAGTGCCCTGCGCACCCCATCCCCTTCTCACTGGAGCATTTATCTCCCTGGCGTTCAGAGGGCACATAATGCTGCAGCGGTGCTGGCTCTAATGGCATTCCCCTCATCTGCCATCTTTGCAAAGTTGTTGGGTTGTGCCAGTTCAGGACTAGCCTCCCTGATTCTCTTCCCTCTACCCCTCCTTCTATCTGTCACCCAGCTAGCTGCCTGCTCCCCCTGCTCTTCCGTACTACCGTCCGCCCCCGCCTCCACCCCAGCAGGCGCCTGCTCAGTGAGCAGTAAACTCCTTTCCATGTTGTCAATGGATCTCAGTGTTGCCAGTCGCTCATTTAGATCCAGGATTTGGGCTTCCAAATGTGCGATGAGCATGCATCTTGCACAGCAATATGCACCCTCGATCGGCTAATCAGGGATCGCATAGATTGCGCAAGTAGCACACTGGATGATGTTGCCAGGCATGGAGCTCATCCTTAAGGGAGATCTACAATTTACTTCTGGAATTAGTTAAGATTGACTAGATCACACTCCAAATACGCCTCCGCCCGGGCGCACTTCTTTTAAAATATATATTCACACACTTAGTACTTGTTCTCTATCTCAATCACCCAATTATGCTTCACTTACACCCCACACACAGACACTTACTGTTTTACTTCACTTACGCACTCACACTCCTACACCCCCTCACTTAGTCACAGACACACACTTAGACCCACACACACAAGGATACACACTTAGATAGACAAACACTTAGACACACAGAATATACTTATCAGCTCCTCTGCAGCGCCGATAACTTCACATTCAGTCTCGGCGCAGGACCTCTCTCCTTGCGGCCGTGCTCTCTGGCCTCCTGCCGCTCCGCTAACTGCTTCTCCTCTTCTCTCTTCAGCTGCTGGACTTATCCTTCTAGCGTCTCTCTTTCATCTACTTGCCGCACTGGTGCCGCTCTGCTCCCCGGGCTCCCGCTGATGTTACTTCCTCCAGTCTCACTAAAAAGTCGGCTTATACTCTAGTATATATGGTAATAGGTCTGTTGGGAGGATTAGAAGGGTACTTGTAAATTTTAGGGAGATGATCATTTGGTAAACACTGATTCCATGATGAAAAACCTTTTTATTTTTTAGTGAGAATTTTGGTTGTGAAGGCTTCATGTATGAGATTAATAAATGCCTTTTGGGTAGCTGAAGTTTTAAGTGGGCTATACTATTCACTATCAGACAACATATACACATAGATTCGCCGCTGTAGGCAGTTTTGTTCTATAAGACAATCCCACCGCCTTTGTCAGCGTTCGTTATAACAATGTCTTCGTTGTTGGCTAGTGACTGAACTGCTAAGTGTTCATCTTTGCTGAGATTATTACTGATGTAGCATTTGTCAAAAAGTTTCAATGAAGTTGCCTCTATGATGGATGGGGTAAAAAGTGGACTTGTGTTTTTAAGTCTGTTTGATTTGATGCTGGCAAGGAAATGGGAGATGTGATGGTGTTAACTTTTTCACGATGGTTCCCTCTATTTTCTGTCATATTCAAATCGCCAAATTACTTGAACCCATTGGGCTTTGTATTTTGGGCAAATCTTGTTCTGCCTGTGTGAGAATGTGATTAGATTTAAATTTTTTATCGTTGGCCTTGATTCCCCTTGGGTTTGATTTCTGTTTTTCTTGTTACCTCTTTTGCCCCTTCTGGTTTTGCCTTTTTTGCTAACTTTTTTTCTTTTCTGACCAAGATGACAGAAAAATTCAAAATGCGGGTTGTCTTGAGGCTCTGTTGGATATGGTATGTAGGAGTTGGTGTGAGCCATGCAGGGAGATCTCAAGTTGATAGAATGATTAGACTAGAAGTAGATGGGCTTCTTGGGGGTTGTGGAGTAATTGTATCGGAATGGTTATTTGTATTGGAGTCTATTATATACCGTAACTGAAGAATCTTCCAATGTGGATGAAGATTTGGATTCTGTCTTGTCTTTAGTAGAGGACTTTCTCTCCGCAGTCAGCTGGTCCAAACCATTAAAGACACTAGAGAAGGTGGTGGTGGGTGGAAGGTTGAGGGAAGAGAGGGCCTTAGCTTCCTCTACTAATAAATCTAAAAGGTACTCCTTCTTTATCTTTGTGCAGGGATAGAGGAGGCAGAACAGGAGGTAGTCTTAGTGTTGGTAGGGAGTTCCGATTGTTTTACAGTGATAGGCTTTGTAAGGGTAGGTGGTGTTGGTTTTGGCAATGGAAACAGTTGTCTTATCTTGGGGCGCGCACTCTCAAAGACTTGTTGTGAGCTGTGATTTATCTAATCTACACAGGAATGTTGGTTGGGATAGTGGGAGATCTAGGAAAGATGGTATGGGACAATGAGTGTCGGTAGTTTGATTTTGGGGTTTGCTGCAGGAGAAGTGGTAAGTGTGAATAGTTTTCTGTTGGTCATTCTTTGTCCTGTTGAAGCTCTGTTTATTTGCCGTGGAGGAGAACCTGGATGCTTTTTATAGGGCAAACAATTTGTGTTCCCTGTTTTATAATCGCGACGGTCTGTATATTTTGTGTTTTTGGGTTTGTTTTTTTTTGGTTTTTTTTTACATTTTTAAACTTTCTTTTTATTCTTTACACTTGTTTATTGCCTTTCCTTTACCTATTTCACTACACCCCTGATACATTGTTTACCATAGATTTTTACCTTCGTTAAACTGAGGCAGAGGCATCCTTTGGAGTGCTGTGCCCTGTGCCAGTTTTTTTGTTTACTCCTCATGCTGGGTATACATAGATCGTGGACACCTAATATATTTATATATAGCTATTAGGTTGTTTCTTTGTCCAAACTCTATAAGCCCAATTTTGATAATCTTCCCATTTATTACTTTAGTTACCTTCCTTTGAACCTGTTCAGGCTCCAATATGTCTTTCTTGAGTATCGGTGCCTAAACCTGTACACCTCTATAGACCTCTGTGTCCATCTTCAGCTGCCGAGAGCAGCAGACAGGCAGTGAAGACAGCCAAAAAGACACACAGCTGCAGACCCTCGTTTCAGCGACCAGCGAGGTTCTCAACAGTGACACTCCCACTAATGAAGACTTTTGACATGCCAAGTTTGTAAAAAGTGCTGTTGCTCTTTAACATGTGATCTATTTGTGTCTTTCCTCATAACCTCCTCTCTCCATCTAGATTAATTGAAATTCGTTCAGCCTTACTTTTAAATGTGCTAATATTAATGTTTTCCTTATAAAGAAACACTCGACGAGCTGCTGAGGTTTGGATGGATGAATACAAGAATTTCTACTATGCCGCCGTACCATCAGCAAGAAATGTACCTTATGGAAAGTAAGTATTTGGAAATTCCATCTATATTCCATAGTTTTCTGCTGTTGTGTAGTTTGTGTTTAATTTCTGTGCAATACATAATATTTGTCTTAAAGATTCCACTAAAATAGCAAATAGCAGCTAACTAGAAATTATTTAAGTTCTATTTCCTGCTATAGAAAACATCTGATTTTTATTTTTTTTTAAAAAAGCGCCTTTTTTTTGTCACCAGTATTCAAAGTCGAACAGAGTTAAAGAAGAAACTGGGCTGCAAGCCTTTCAAGTGGTATTTGGAAAATGTTTATCCTGAATTAAGGTGAGATCTTTAATGCTGAATAATTAATTAGTGGCTTTTAAAAAATAAAAATTGCTAAGTATATTAAAATTTTTGTTCATTTCTACAAAAGCCAATGAAAGCAGTACTTATTAAGATACAGATTTTAGGGTGGTTTTGTACATTTTTTGTATGAAGCTGCAGTTTTTGTGATTGTTTTCAATGCACTTTTTGAGTCAAAACCAGATGTATTAAGCGGACTAAGGAGCTGAGCTCGATTCATACTTAGCGGCTATCAGCCGTGGGAATTTAACTGTTTAAATGCCTAAAGGTCAATGCTAAGCATCTAAGTAGCTAGCCAGAATGCAAGGGGCCCCTCTGGCATCCACTTGCCCCCCCCCCACCCCCCAGCGCAACACAGTCATGGGGTTCCGATGGGCTGGGTTGACATGGCAGCCCAGCACCTAGTGATGGCTCCGAGGACGATCATGCATGGCTACCTATAAAACCTTGCCTCTGGCAGGACTTGATAGATTGCTGGTAAAATTACAATATGCTGCAATACCATAGTCCTCTAACTGGTAACTTAATTTTAGGGGAGGGGTTAAAGCATCTAAAAAGAAAAAACCTTTTTCCCAGTTTTCCTGTTGAAAAAAAAAATCTAAACAATAGAAAAAAATTAACTAGCTGTATTGTCTTCTTGGTAAAGGTACAAATTATTACATTAATTTATTTTGCACAGTGAACTTAAAGGGGTTGTCTCGCGAAAGCAAGTGGGGTTAAGTACTTTTGTATGGCCATATTAATGCACTTTGTAATATACATCGTGCATTAAATATGAGCCATACAAAGTTATTCACTTACCTTCCCTGCGCTGGCGTCCCTGTCTCCATGGCTCCGTCTAACTTCAGCGTCTAATCGGCCGATTAGACGCGCTTGCGCAGAAGGGTCTTCTGCCTTCGGGTCTGTCCGGCAGCAGCAGCTTTCTGGCTCCGCCCCCTTCTACGCGTCATCGCGTAGCTCCGCCCCGTCGCGTGTGCCAATTCCAGCCTCCTGATTGGCTGGAATCGGCACACGTGACGGGGCGGAGCTACGCGATGACGCGGAGCCGGGGCGGAGCCAGAACGCCGCTGCTGCCGGACAGACCCGAAGGCAGAAGACCCTTCTGCGCAAACGCGTCTAATCGGGCGTTTAGACGCTGAAGTTAGATGGAGCCATGGAGACAGGGACGCCAGCGCAGGGAAGGTAAGTGAATAACGTCTGTATGGCTCATATTTAATGCACGATGTATATTACAAAGTGCATTAATATGGCCATACAGAAGTGCTTAACCCCACTTGCTTTCGCGAGACAACCCCTTTAACAGTATCAATGGAAACTACAAATCGCCCTGCAAAAACACACACTTTCACAGCCTGATTGATAGTAAAATGTTAAATAGTTACGTGGCTTACAATGCGGCTACAATTTTTTTTTTCGCTGTATGACGAAAAATTGTTTTGCGGCAATTCCGCTCTGTGTGAACTCAGCTTTAAAGGATACACTATTGTACTGTTATACTCACTGTCTTTGGAGCATAAGCGAAAAAGCTTTCAAAGGCTGATGAGAAGTCAAGGGGAAACTTGTAGTAAGGCCGGCTTCACACAAACTGATTTGAATTACGGAATCCACGATTGGGTGATATATGGTAATACTCGCCTATTGGAAGGCATGAACTTCCGCAGCTTCGCTCAGACGTGCAGATATGAATTGTGATTTCCGCAAACAGAATAAAAATGGTCACATGTTCTATTTTTGCGCAGAATCCGCGCGGACAGCCTCAATAGATGCCTATGGATGCTAGCGATCCGCAGCCCATTCGCAATTAACATTGTGAAAGAGCAGCCGAAACGCTTGCGACTTCAAACGAAAACTGATAGAAAAGCCGGAATGCTGGCTGGTGGGGAGGAGAGATCTTCTGCGCGGACAATATGTTGTGCATTACGTGCATCCGTGACCATACGCAGTTACTTTCCACGATGTATCGCAGGTCTTCCTCTGCGGAAATCTGCTTGCAGAATCCGGCTTGTTCGTGTGCAGCTGGCCTAAGAGTGATGCTGAGATTATAGTACACCCATTGCCTTATTTATATCTGTGTGCCTAATATACATATTATGTACCAAAATTTAGGCTTCAGTAGGTTTTTGATGGCTTATACCGGTATTAAGACTATTGCTAATAGTAATGTTTTAGACCTTTTTACAAATGTGCTATCTATTTTCAGAGTTCCTGACCATCAAGATATTGCATTTGGAGCATTGCAGCAAGGCACAAACTGCCTTGATACACTTGGCCATTTTGCAGATGGAGTTGTTGGTGTTTATGAATGCCATAATGCTGGGGGCAACCAGGTAGGCACAAAAAGGATTATTCAGTTTTACTGAGGTTTTCAGTTGGATGTTACTACCTATAATATCACATAAATGTATAGCAATGTGAGTGTATCATAAAATGTTTGTAAACCTACCCAATAAGCAGTGTCTGACAGTGTTATGTACACAAACGAATTTGCAAAATCTATTATTAACTCTTTACCGGAATTTCCCAGAATTGACATTTATTGCCTATCTACAGAATGAGTGATGTGTGCCACTCTTCTGGGGGACCAACACTGATCACTAGAACGAGGTACCTGCTTCCTCCATTCCCTTTAACTGCAGTGAGGGGAAATTTCAAAGCAGCATGCTGAAAGACAATGATGAGCAATAGCTTAACGAAAAACTGCACGATGTCAGTGCAGTTAGACACAACGATTATCGCTCAAAAGACTGCTTTTGAAAGAATTTCGAGCGATAATCGTTGTCTAAATGGGCCTTTACTGCGATTCTTTTTTACGCCTCTGTTGGAATTTTTCACGTCGTCTTCTGTTCACATTCTGTGAAGAATTCTTAGTAAATTGGCAATTATAAATGTGTCTATTAATATAATCTTCCAAATCTCTAAACTATTTTATTCTTTGTCTGCTCTATATCAGCTTTAAAGGTATTCAATGTCACATCTATCCTTGTTTAAAAAGATGTCCAGTCCTGAGCTGTCTTCATTTGCTGAAATTGTAATTCCAAAGCATTCATCCGCTGTGTACGTCTTGCAGTCTCCACTTGCAAAAATTCATGACAGCATATCTGGTGCTTCTAAGGAGGTTCAAGCTTTATTCCTCCATACATACGACATTTTGTCCATGACCATTTTTATCAAGCATAAATGGTAATAACATGTCCTGTGTATTTCAGGAATGGGCTTTAACAAAGGATAAATCGGTCAAGCATATGGATCTTTGCCTTACTGTTGTGGAAAGAGCACCAGGTTCACTTATAAAGCTCCAAGGCTGCAGAGAAAATGACAGTAGACAAGTAAGAGCACACTAGTCATATTATTTTCTTATCTTAGAAAATTTAATTGCCCCTGCAAACTTTCAAAATGTGAGCCAATGTATTATACAAGAATGTTTTTGTATTCTTTTTGTTATTTTGTTTTGAACGGGATTTTTATTATTTTGAAGAAAAATGTTAGGGTGGTTTCACACCTGCTTTAGGGCTCAGTTCAGGGTTTCGTCTCTCTCCTCAGTTTTTGGAGGATGTAAAACTGAAATGAACTGATTGGTTTTTTTTTTCCCCCCTTTTGATTTCAATGAGTTTTTAAAAAAACTGAAGGCTTTAAGTCTGCTTCAGTTCTGTTTTGCATCAGTACAAAAATGCAGTTTGCTGCATCTTTAGGTGGTTTCATACCTCTGTTGGGAAGTCCGCTTTCCTGCTCTGTTTAGGGAGCGTGAAAGAGAAATCACCGCAGCCGAACGGCTCTGTATCTGTATTATAATGGGCTCCATCCGCTTTCCATCCAGCTTGCCCGGCTTTTAGACGGAAGAAAAAGCACAGATGTGAAACCACCCTTAGACAACCTCTGCTCTTCATAGCTGGTTGGGGAAGAGGGTTCCGGACAGTGGAATGTTAAACCTTTTGCTGCTAGGTGTTTTTAGACATTTTGCATCTCTGGTAGACAGTTTTTTTTTTGTACATGTCAAAAGTTAAAATAGTCCTAAGTAACCAAATAACAAATCATAGTAAACCCCCATACCAAATTTAGGTTTTTTCAATTTTAAAAATTGATATTGATTGCTAAAAGGGTGACCTAAGCAAAAATTCAGATGCACAATACCTCCTAAAAATGAAAGTTCAACCTCTGAGTTCGTATACATGCAGTGATAGGAAAAAATATACATGTCTTTTTCTTTCAGTGTGAAAAAGTTGCAAGAGAAACCTATAAATTTGGTATTGATGTCCTGTAGAATTAATTTAAGTAATTTATACCACGTGGTGAACGTAATAAAAAATGTATTTAAAAAAATTCCAGAATTGCAGATTTTGTTAATTTTGCTTCTAGAAAATGGAATAAAAAATGATGAAAATGTTTCCAAAAATGAGATCAATGAAAATCTGAGTTCATCCCACAAAAAACAAGCCCTCATGCAGCGCTTTTTCTTCCATCCAAAAGCCAAACAGCTGGGTGGAAAGAGGGCGGACCCCATTATAGTCAATGGGGTCTGTCCAATGCGGTTCGTTCCAGAAATGGAACTGTTCAGCCACAGGGATTCCCCTTTTCTGCTCCCCAAATCTAGCCAGAAACCCTGCCGCAGATGTGAAACCACCCTTTCATCCTAGTTCTCATAGCATAATTGTATTAAAAATGTTTGCTTTCCTTTTGAGTTATTATAAGCTGTCAGTCCCATGTCATAATTTTCCTGGCTACCTAGGTTGAATAAAATTTTCATAGCTGAAAAGGATATAAATTATATCCATCGGAGAGTTTCTAAAGTGTAGAGATGGGTGTTCTCTTAGTGTTCTTTGCCCTGTTGCTATCTTTTCCTTCCAGTTAGTCCACTAGCATGCTTCTGCTATACGGACTTTCATTAATTTGGAGGCATTCTGAGATGCATTGTTTTTGACTTTCACTTTTTCATTTTTGATCATTACCATCCAACTGGTTGAGCATAACAAGGCTTACAATACAGTAGGACCTTTTAGTATTTGCATCACCAGGAACAGTGGGGCCCTAGGCAGTTTGGACTCCATAGGTGCTATAAGGTTCATCTCTCACCATGTTTATTTGTACTGACCCGGTGGCAATGATCTGTTGTTCTCTACTACCATTGATCACTATATAAGTCTTTTATTACATATGAATAGGGGTCACTGCATTTTTTTTTTTTTGGTTTGGTTTAGTCCCAGGCAGGGATCCATAGTTACATTCGTCTGTGTTATTATCCCTCTTTAGTGGTGGCTAAGGTGGTTTCATATCTGCACTGGGGATGCTGCTTTCCTGCACCATTCAGGGAGCAGAGAAGAGGAATCCCCATGGCCGAACAGTTCCGTCTCT
This sequence comes from Eleutherodactylus coqui, assembly GCF_035609145.1. NCBI lineage: Eukaryota > Metazoa > Chordata > Amphibia > Anura > Eleutherodactylidae > Eleutherodactylus > Eleutherodactylus coqui. The sequence goes on along the minus strand of NC_089839.1, from coordinate 117,516,382 downwards.
TGTCAGAACCAAACAGCACCAGGTGGGCCTCATTGATTATAATGCGGCCCACCTGCTTTCCATCCAACTGGCTGGCTTTTCGATGGAAGAAAAAGCACTGAATGCAGCACTTTTTCTTTCAGTATTTTAAGCCATATCTGTGCCGACCCTTCCGGCCAAAGGTTTCTACGCAGATGTAAACCTGGCCGTAAGCAGTATTTCTGTCTATTTTACCGTAAACCTTCACCTTAAACACGTGTAGCCATAAATATATGCATATATTGTTGTATTTTCTAACATATTTCTATGATTTATTTTAGAAATGGGAGCAAATTGAAAACAACTCAAAATTGAGGCATGTTGGAAGCAACTTTTGCCTAGACAGTCGAAATGCCAAAACTGGAGGTCTAACAGTAGAAGCTTGCAGTCCTTCATTATCGCAGCAGTGGAAATTTTCACTCAATCTACAACAGTAGAAGTCTCAAGTATTGGGATAAAGGGAGGGGGGTAATGACCATCATTTATTTCATGGACATTAATTCTGAATGCATTGCAGATGTATATGTTAAACATTCTGCGGATTTATATACCTCAGTATTCCATCTTGGCTTGGATTTTATAAATACAATGGGTATGAAAAATATCTGGGGAGAAGAAAGAACAAAACCAAGGGCCTTCTATAATTCTGTGTTGTGAATATGAAAAGTATTTAAATCTTGCACATAGGCTCAGGCCCTCGAAGAGGATAAACTGCGACACCGTCTAATTTTCGAATGTACAGGAATGGAGGTATACACTTGAAAAGATAAGTGGAATGGAGCATAATATCTAGCTGTGTTAGTGTGTCTGTGTGAAAGAAATAACTTCCAATGGAGACAAATTGTTTGGTTGCTCTTGCTTGTAATCGCCCATTTCTATATTTCAGTGCAAATGTGTAAAAATGTAGGTATGAATGTTACATTTTCTCTTCATATCTGTTTCCCTGGATCTGAGTGGGGTACCTCGACATGAGCTAAAACCATTACAGGACTGAAGCAATGCAATAGTTTTTTTTGGTAGATGTGGGAAATATTTGGGTTGGAGATTTGAAGATTGGAAAGATTTTTACATCGTATGAGTCCTTTCGTTTTATGGAACTAAAGTATGGAACGGAGTTGCTGCTGGACGATGTTTTGTGTTCAGTTGAGTTTTGAATATGTGTATTCAGTTGTGTTGAGGCAAGTTTAGTTTTGTTTTTTTTTGTATTGGTGTCTACCATAGAATTCAGGAAAAACGATCTTTCTAAGTAGTCTACGAAGCAAAATAAGAAGCCTATTGTATGGGAAAATTCCCTCCTCTAAATAAAGATGTTTCTGTAGAATACTTTTTTTTTTTTTTTTATCATCTCTTCCCTTTGTAGGTTTTTCTAATCCTAAAAAGAAACGTGAAGGATAATGTCTGTAGTTAAATATTAAAAAAAATTGATTTAAGTTATTTTGGGGTACTATAGCCTGCATAGCCAATCGTAAGATCAGCTATTTTCTGTACATCATCATGCTCTTTTGTATTCATCGCAGTGTCATATTTTCTAACTAAGTCAACACAAACTTAATGTCTGGGGTTTATCCTGATTAGTTATAAGCATACGACATGACAATGGCCTCTTTTTTGTGTTGTTTTTTCCACACTTTCTTGTACAGTGCCTGTTGCTTTAACCCCTTCACGACCAATGACGTACATTTACGTCATGGAGCCGCTGGGTATGTATAAAGAGAGGTTGCGTGGCAACCTCTCTTCATACAGTGCGGGCGTCAGCTGTTTATAACAGCTGACACCCGCGGGCAATAGCCGCGCGCGGCCGATCGCGGCTATTAACCATTCAAATGCCCCGAACATCCCGCACGGCCCCCCCCCCCCCCCCCCCCGGTGAGATCGGGGGAGCCGTGCAGGTGTCATGGCAGCCGGGGCCTAATGAAAGGCCCCAGGGCTGCCTTAACAGATTGCCTATGAAGCCATCCCCATGGGGTGGCTTGATAGACTGCCTGTCAAAAAGCAGTATGACGTAATGCTATAGCATTACGTCATACTGCAGGAGCGATCAAAGCATCGCATCTTAAAGTCCCCCAGGGGGGCTTCAAAGTAATGTAAAAAAAAATCAATAAAGTTTCTTTTAATTGGAAAAATAAAAAAGTTGTAAAAGTTTAAATCACCCCCCTTTTGCCATATCTATTATTAAAAAATCTAAATTATAAAATAAAAATATGTATTTGGTATCACCGCGTCCGTAAAAGTCCGAACTATCAAAGTAATGCATTATTTTTCCCGCACGGTGAACGTCGTCCGAAAAAAAAAAAAAATAAAGAACGCCAGAAATGCATTTTTTTGGTTACCCTGTCTCCCAGAAAAAACGTAATAAAAAGCGATCAAAAAGTCGTATGCATTCCAAATGGTACTATAAGAAACTACAGGACATTAGGCAAAAAATGAGACCTTGCTCAACTACGTCGACGAAAAAAATGTTATGTCTTTGAAAAAAAAAAAAAAGAGTATAGTTAAAAAAAAACGATACAAGTTTTGTATCGTAGTAATCGTACCGACCCATAGAATAAAGTTATCATGTCGTTTTTGTTGCCATTCGTGCGCCATAGAAACAAGACGCACTAAAAGATGGTGAAATGTCATTTTTTTTTTCATTTTTCTCCACTTAGAATTTTTAACAAGTTTTTCAGTACATTATATGGTACTTTAAATAGCACCATTGAAAAATACAACTCGTCCCGCAAAAAAACAAGCCCTCATACAGCGACGTCGATGGATAAATAAAGGAGTTACGATTTTTTTTAAAGGGGGGAGTTAAGCACTTTCAGTGGTTGTGGTTGACGTACGTGAAAGAAAACCGTGATGGTGGCACATTTATTTTTTATTTCTTTCAAGTGGAGAGTATCGAGTCTGCACCGCAGAATTTGAATAAAACTGTTACACATCCCAAAATTAAAATAGCCACCGATTGTTAGTGTATGAGTATTGCTACAACTTGCCGGCATTATTAAGGTGGAGGTAAAAATAATACGGTTTGATAACAAACCCTCCTGACTTCCTCATAAACATGCGGGCTCGGAGCAGCCAAGCATGCGTGTTTACTGCCATATGGATTGAGAGTAAGCCACTGCTAGATACAGAGCATAATTTATTTTATCTGTGGTGTTTCCCAAAGCATTAGACATCTGGAACAGTCAGGCTGCTGTACAAATATTAGATTAACTGATTAATTCAACACTGCATCTACAAAATAACTGTAAATCATTGATCTAAGTACTCCCATGAGCCTTTGTGGTGTGATGTTCACCACATTTTACCGGAAACTTTCAAGTGTATTTAACTTGATCATAAAATATATTTTGTTGCCGTCAATTATGCCCAATACAATACTGTAATTTTATAACTCTTACTAGTGAATGTTGTTTAGAAGGCCGGTGAGTACATTTTGTTTTATTTCTCTGAACAAATTGGATACATCAGTTTAGCGTTAATTTATAATTTACTATAACATAAAGCCATCAAACTTCCATTTATACTTGGAAATGCATTATGTTCAGTAGTCACACTACGATTTATGATCTAGTTTCTTTTATTGTAATGTAGCTGGATGATGTGATTTTTTTAATACATGTGATTTTCTTACCTTCTAGGTAAACTTGGGTGGCATTTAAGGCTTGTCCCACTGTAAAGAAATAAAAAAATTAAAAAGCTGGCCATGACCTAAAACCACAAATGTCTCTTTTTTTCCCTCCAATATACAGTGCAGTGGCTCCCATGTCTACAGCGGAAGTCAGGCAACCGCTGCACCCAATCAGAGGCTGCAGAGTGGCTGTCCATTTTCCTGGCATCAAGGCTCACATCCTGGGCACTATGATGCCAGGTCTTCAGGATGGTGACACTGCAACGGTCACCTGACTTCCACTGTGAACACAGATTGGGAGAACCGCAATATCCATTGCACTGCTTAGTGGGGGAAAGAAAGGTGAGTATTGCTTCTTATGTTTAACGTCATAACCAGCTGCTTAACTTTTTTTTTTTTTTAAGGGAGACAATCCCTTTAATCTTTTGAATAAACTGCAGGTGCCTCCAAATAGTAGGTGTGTTACAGCCAGGTGACACGCTGGTGTACTTTGCTACATTGGCCTGCAGAGTCTATAATCCTGAATTTACAGTCTTTGTCAAAAATTTTGAATGCATGACTTCATTAATATACACTATTTGGAAGAAAGACAATTGCTTTCGATGTCTTGTATGTTTACATAATATCATGTGCCAAAGTAACTTTCTTGAGAGTTTTTAGTCCCAGTCTAATAAGGAAACAGCAAGTACTGTAAGATCCCCAACTGCTGTGAGCAGAATCTTAGAATGTCTGTTGTAATGCATTCTCATTATCATGGACATAATAATGTAATAACATGTTTTTTTTTCGTTTTGAGTTGCTTTTTTTTTATACTCAAAGCTATAGTTTGGTAACTGTTTTTTTAATTGGCTATAGTAATACAACGGTGTCTGTTGTACAGGGCCTGTACGTGTTCATTTTATAAATTCCAAACCTCATTGAAAATTGTTTAACTTAAAAGAAAATAAATACTTTATAGATAATAAAAATGTTGTCTTCACTTATTTTACTGAGCTATTCACATTTTAATTTCTTGGTAACTTTGCTGTTATATGTTACAGCTCAATCATTCCAATCCATCTTTTCCATTGGTTCAAATTTTCTTTTCCCCTCCTTCATTTAATCGCTCAATAACCTCTTTTATTCAATATATCTTGACTCTACGACAAATATATCTACTGCATTGTTTATTTTATGGTTGTGTAATGCTTTAATGCTTTAAGATATCAAATTATTTTTAAGTAATAAATTGTATTCATCTAACTTGTAACACACCATCTGAACTTTGAACCTAAGTTTTTAGCGCCCTGCAACTGTAAATGTGTGTCCATACACCATGATATAACGGATGAAAGATCCAGTTGGGATCCAACATATTTTGTGCTTTATATATTTACAACATTAAAGTGCCTGTCGTTTAACCCAGTCTAGGTTTACATCTACTCTGTCAGAACAGTGCATGAACTTGGTAAAAAATTTAATAAAATCAAGTACGTAGAAGGAGTTGTCATTTTGCTGCAAAACTTGGCCAGCAGTTACAGCTCAGGCAGATATGCTAATGATTAGAGTTGTGGCATAATAAAGTAAACAGTCTTGCCACCTGAGCCTTGTAAAAAGGCTCTTGGAGGCTACTTTTGTGTAGTGGATCTCTTTTTTTCACTTATGTAAAGCTTCTTGACCACTAGACACCTCTACAATGGAATCAAAATTTTGCCTAGTTAAGAGTTTGAGAGGGACGTATTATTGGAATGCAAGAAGCTGAATGGTCATAACAACAAATTGCCTGCCACCTAGGCCATTTTGACCAGGCTGTTACGAGGCATTAAAAACAGTGGATGCCTGGGGGGCGTGGCCTGGAGTGAGCCCGAGACGGCAGCGTTTGCTTAGGCTCCGCTCGGCAGAGAGACTCTCAGCAACTATTTAGCAAGCAGCGGAGGACGGTATCTCACCAAACGGCAAGATAAACCTCTCTAGCACATGGCGACAGCAAGGAGAAAGCCCTCCAAAGCGATACCGGCACGTCTGGAGGAGTTTTTCGCCCCGCGCGGCTCCCTCCCAGAAATGGCGGCTGAAGACTCACCGGATGCAGCCACAGAAAGCCCGGTAAGAGACTCCCGTAAGTCCCTTATCCCGAGACCCACAGGGAGGGAAGAAGAAGATAGCGGGCAGATCGGGCAGAAAGGGCCAAGGGGTGCAGGAAGAGAGGAGAGAACCCCTATAAGTGCGCTTAAGGCTAAAGGCGGCCCTCACACAAGTCGCAGCACAAAAAACAAAGTGGCGCCGGCGGCTGCACAGTCCACACACTCTGCTTCGGGCAGTCCGGCCAAACAAAAGCAGAGGCTGTTAGAAGATTTGGAGGGAGAGAGCCCTACAATAGCGGACATAACTATGGCCCAATCTGCAAATAATCCACAAAAGCAAGTGGACTCTTACGGAGAAGCCTTAAACAGCTGCCCCCCCCGGAGGAAAATGGCGCCAATATCATTACCTATGCAGGAAGGACACTCTGCTCAAAATAGCCCAAATAAACAAAAGCAGGGTCCATTAGATGCTACGGAGATGGAGGGAGATCACCCTGATGCATCCTTGTCCCAATCAGGGTATGATGGCGAAATCGTTAACTTGTCAGCTACTGATAAGCCGGCGTCAGAATCATACATTAAGGAGGCGATTTTAGCTTTAAGAAATACACTGCAAGTGGATCTAAAAAGCCTGTCCCACCATGTCGACAAGTCAATCTCTGAAGTAAACATTAGAGTAAACAACACCGAGATTAAAATGGAAGAACTGGTAAAATCGCACAATGAACTTATCGATGCCCATTACGTATTAGAGGGGACAGTCACTAAGCTTCAAAATAAATTGGTCGATTTAGAGGATAGAAATAGACGCAACAACGTCAAGATCCGCGGCGTCTCTGAAAAAATATCCAATGAAGAAATCTTTAAATATGTCACGGGCATGCTCCAGAAATTGCTCCCGAATCTTCCCGAGCATGAGCTCAAGATAGACAGAGCCCACAGGCTTCCACTACCGAGATTTTTGAAAGACAACAGTCCTAGAGACATTATAGCGAGAATCCACCACTTCAGTACAAAAGAGGCGCTTATGCAAGTTGCAAGGAAGATGAAAACCCTTCCTCCCCCTTATACAGACATTCGCCTGTTTATCGACTTATCTCAAGCAACTATGGAGGCTAGACGGAGCTTTGCCCCCATAACTCTTGCCTTGAGAGAGGCGAATATTCCCTACAGGTGGGGTTTCCCCACGAAAGTTATCGTTAACAGAGAGAACTTTGTCCACATTCTCCATGATTGCGCTTCAGCCAAAGCAACTCTTACCTCATGGGGCCTAAAGTTGAAAGACCCTCCTTCAACTCGCATGCTGAGTCCCTCCGGGAACCCCCCGGACAGAAACCCAGAAGACCAAGACGGTCGCTACATGCGGGGAAAATAAATAAGAGAGGAGTCCCTTTCATTTTCACCTCCGCTGCCATAGAAAATAAGCAGCCCAGAGAGTCAGGCTGATCACTCACGTGAACTGTAATTTACCCCCAGATGTTCCAGCAAGCGATCGCTTGCCACCTTTCCTTCGTTTTTCTTTGCTGTTTTTTTTTACTCAACAGCAAAGTGTTGTTTTCTATCTATATGCTTCGCAAGAATTTGATTTCCTATGTAATTATCTTTCGTTTTTCATTTAGTTATGTTTTGTTAGGCATCTCTATTACTGTATGGTCCCTGTCTCTTAGCTCCGCTGTGCCTAAACCAACAATATGGCTATGAAAATTTTATCGTTGAATGCCAACGGGTTGAATCTTCCGCAGAAGAGAAGTTTCGTGTGGAAGGAGGCGATCCGCAACGCCATCGACATAGTATGTATTCAGGAAACACACCTGCTAGACATAGACACTAAACGTATGTCTCACGGTAAATATCCGCGCGCCATTTTCGCATGCGCCCCGAAGAAGCGGGCGGGTGTGATGGTGGCGTTTGGTGAAACCACCCCATTTAATATCACAAGACAAATATGTGACCCTGAGGGCCGCTACATAATTCTAGTGGGAGAACTGAGGGGCAATCCCATTACTCTAGCCAATGTCTATGCCCCAAATAAAAAACAACTAAACTTTCTAAATAAGTTCATGAGAATTGTTCGTAAGGTGGCGAGAGGTGCATTGCTTTTTTGCGGTGACTTTAACTCTACCCCGGATAGCTCTATCGATTCTACCCACCATTCCAGAAAGATGGGCACTGACCTAAATCATTGGCTGCGTAAACATGCCCTTCTTGACACTTTCCGCTGCTTAAACGCTGCATCCAGAGAGTACACATTCTTCTCTTCCCGCCACAGATCATTCTCGCGCATTGACCTTTGTCTGGTCGACAAACAGTTTATAACTGCGGTGGTCAAGGCGGAGATAGGTACGGCTTCTTGGTCGGACCACGCTCCGATCGTAACATCCATTGCCGTGGATGGGCACAGACAATCGGCCAAAACGTGGAGAAACAACGTGTACCTAATGAAAGTCCCTGCTTACAAGTCTGAAATTTTAAAAAATATGGAAGAATTTTTTATTTCAAATAATACCCCTGATGTAGATCCTCGCTCTTTGTGGAATGCCCATAAGGCGTTTATGAGGGGGGTACTCATTAAGTTGGGGGCAAGATACAAAAGAAAGAAATTGGAAAGAATAGAGGCCTTACTGTCAGATATTCAGAAATTGGAGGGCGAGTTACGGGATGTCCCCACCTCGCAGTCTCATAAGAAACTATTTCAGGCGAGACTTGAGTTACGCAAGATCCTACAGGATGACTTCGATAGAGAAGTCGTGTCCCGCAGAGCTAATATCTATTCCTCACTGAATAAGCCCTCCAAGTGGATGGCTAGGCTACTCAAAAAAAAGATAGTTAGGTCCACCATTCCATACGTGTGGAACTCACCAAAAAAGGAATTTAAGATAACCCACCCTAAACAGATAGCAGACAAGTTCCGGTCCTACTATAGTGAGCTGTACAATTTAAAAAATGACCCTGCCTCCAGCCAACCAAATAAAACAACAATTGATGATTTTCTGAACAAATTAAATCTCCCAAACATTACCAAAGTACAAGCGGCAGAATTAGAAAGGGAAATGTCAGTGCCTGAGGTGATTAATACAATCACTAATATGAAAAACCAAAAGGCCCCGGGCCCTGACGGGTACTCTTCAGAATATTTCAAACTATTTTCCGGTATATTGTCCCCCTATTTAGTCAAATACTTTAACGTGATTATGAGGTGCGGGGCGTTTCCAGACGAGGCCCTACAGGCTACTATTGTAGTCCTGCCCAAGGCGGGCAAACCCCCAGACGAACCATCAAACTTTCGCCCGATCCCTCTGCTTAATTCGGACGTGAAAATATATGCTAAAACCCTTGCCACTAGATTACTGGAGATCCTTCCCGGAATCGTACATTCCGACCAGGTGGGTTTCGTGAAGGGGAGGCAGGCCCCGGATGGCACCCGCAAGGCCCTCAACCTTCTACATTCTTTAAAGCTATCTCGCACCCCAGCGGTCATGTTGGCCCTTGATGCCGAGAAGGCTTTCGACCGAGTCCACTGGGACTATGCCTTCCAGACTCTGGCCAGGTTTGGCTTTGGTGACGGGATGCGGCGTGCTATCCGGGCCCTGTACTCTACACCGTCGGCGAGAGTACTCGTGGACGGCACGCTATCGGAAACCTTTAGAATAACGAATGGCACGAGGCAGGGTTGCCCGCTCTCCCCCATTCTGTACGTCCTCTCGATTGAGCCTCTGGCGGAGGCCATCCGACTATCCTCTGAAATAAGAGGAATTCCTCTGAACCATCGTCAGCATAAGATTGGCCTTTTCGCGGACGACGTCATCCTCACCCTGACGCGCCCACTTAGCTCCTTGAGAGCGGCCCAACGGGTTTTAGATACCTTTAGCACCGTGTCACAATACAAACTCAACATAAATAAATCCATGGTTCTGGGAATTAATACCTCCAAAGAACTTAAAAAAGCAATTAAAAAAGAATTCCCCTATGTGTGGAAGGATGAAAGTCTGCCTTATCTAGGCATTTCCTTGACTCCTAACGTAGCCGATCTTGAAAAAATAAATTATCCTCCTTTATTAACACAAGTGCAGGAGGAACTGGATCGAATGTCGGGTCTTGGTCTCTCTTGGTTCGGTAGAATCATGTCTTATAAGATGGTTCTCCTACCTAAGATTCTCTATCTTTTTAGGGTACTGCCGATTGTTTTGTCTCAATCCACTTTAACCAAACTCCAAAGCCAGGTTTCAAACTTTGTCTGGGGAGGTAAGAAACCTCGTTTAGCATTGCCTATCTTGTCCATGCATCGCGATAGAGGTGGTGCTGACATACCAAATCTGGAAAAATATTATAGAGCGTCCCTCCTAAATCAAACCAGGTACCTAATTTCGGGGGAGGGCAGGATGGGGTGGGCGGGGATAGAGAGTAGTTTCGCCAATCTCTCATCCTGCGGTCCATTGCTACTCGCTGCGTCCCTAGAGGCCATGTCCGTAGGGCTACCGCAAAAAACAAATTTAAAAATAAACATTCAGTCACTATCTCCTACTACAATTGCATCACTCAAGATGTGGAATGAACTGACAATAAAGGTTGCGGCGTCCGGCTCGGTGGCGTTGCCTGTTATCCCCCTCGAGACTCTGGGCGTGTTTGTCCCGGATCTGGACTTGAGAGATTGGATGGAAAAGGGGATTACGACGGTGTCCGCCTTACTAACGGAGAACTCTGTGAAATCCTTTACAGAACTAAGCAATAAGTACGGCTTGGATGGCCATGATTTATTTAAATATTCTAGGGTTGCACATTTTCTCTCCGGATCTCATATACACACAGTAAAGATCCCATGTGATATCATATCCAGACTTAATTCACCACCTAATTTGAAAAAATCAGAGATTAGGATGTTCTATGACATGCTGACAGGCAACAATAACCCCTCTAAGAGAGCTCACCTGTTGAACTGGGAGAAGGAGCTGGATCGTGCGATCCCACTGGAGGCCTGGAGCAATGCCTTCAAATTGGCGGGCAAATCTACCAAGGGGTTAAGCATTCTGGAAGTTCAGCTGAAAATTGTAATGAGGTGGTATTATTCTCCTGCGCTTTTACATAACAGATTCAAGAGGGGTGATGGCCTTTGCTGGAGGGGATGTAATCAGATAGGCACGCTTTCACATATTTTTTGCTTGTGCCCCAAACTCTCTAACTACTGGCAAACCATACTAAACCTTCTAGACAAGGTCTTGGGGGTTCGTGTCCCAAGATCGCCCATGCATATATTGCTGCTCGTGGGCCTTGAGGGCATTCCCCTACCAGCCAGATTTCTGTTGGGGCATGCCTTGATGACCGCGAAGGCTCTAATTGCACAACACTGGCGTGGCCCAGACCCGCCAAGCACCGATGAGTTTAAAAATCGCATGTTAGAGCAGAGGGTGTTTGAAAGATGGTTGGCATTCAGGGAGGATAAGTTGGTGAGGCATGAGGAGATGTGGAGCAGATGGAGGGACCCACTTTAACCCCCTTTCTTTGCAGCACAGACAAGCTTAGATGCCATTTATGTTGTTGTGTTATGTTTTTTTATCCTTTTTTCTGGTTACCGTACGGAGTACAAAATTTTGCGTATATGGATGTTTATACAGACAATAATCGGCTCCCATGTCGACAACTTGGGGTACTCATCAAATGCGTAGGCTTTTATTCCCTGTTCTCTTTTCGTTCTCCCTACGCATTCTGTCTATAATTGTTTTTATGCATGATGTCTCCTGTGTAACACTTATTCGTATTAAAACAAATAAAATTTAATGTTTAAAAAAAAAACAAAAACCAGTGGATGCCTGTGGTCACGCACAAAAAGTGACCGTGATCAGGATACCCTCAGCAGACCACCAGGAGCATGTGATCATTTGACAAGCACAAGCAGCTCAAAATGTTTTTGTTTTTCTTAAAGGAACTTTATTTTAGCCTGAATAAATAACAAATAAACAGAGGTAGCCGACACTGCAGGTGCCATCTCGATGGCTTTTCTGTTTTTGTATTTATGCACTGTGATGTACCATCATTACTTAAGTATGTGCATACATTCCTCCTGACATATAATATTTGTATATAAAATTTTATTTTAACTTTTGTCAACTGTTGCTAATCAAAAAACCATAAAGAAAAGAGGGACTTAAAGTCCAGAGACCAAGTACAACAGAAAGAGAGAAAAAAAGAAAAGAAACAACAAGACACCGTGAGCATATCGCCGAAGAGAGCAGACCCACAATGTACAGCCTGGAGGGGGTGTAGTATATGCGATTTCAGGAACTTGACCTGGATCAGCCTGCCCCCAGCGCTAATCAAAGGAGGACCAGAACCTTTTAGTATGTCACCATCTTCCCCAGATAGCCGATCGGGGATATCAATAACCCATTTCAGCGTGGTCTTCTCGCTCAACAGGGCACAATGTTGCATTAAATGCTCATAGAAAATTCAGTTTTTCACAACCAACGTTAGAATTGTACATAGAAAGTTTTATTTGATTCTGACAACTCCTTCTAGGGGTTGTATTTTTTTTTGACAATGAAAAAAACAAGAACTTAAATCTACACACTTTTTATTCTAGTGATAAATTGAACATTAAGTGTGATATGCATTGTACATTAGACTTTTGGCTTGAATATTAAACCAGTCTCTTGGTTATGTATATCATAGAAATTAAAACATGTACTGCCAATTTGTGCCTGGATTTAGTAGAAAACTTTGGCTATAGGATACATAACACTGTGTAACAAGATTTTGTTTCAGTGCATTTTTTTTTTGTTTCTTATTCATTAGGTCCCCAAACCATGAAAACATCCCAAATTTTATCTGCATGATCGATTTTAACGTCAGAAAATAAAAGGATTTTTCTCAAATTTTGAAAAGTTGATCTCCTCAGTTCAAATTGGATTGCAGTGTTGTAAAAAAAATATTTACTGACAAAAAATTGCTGAAACTTTCCTGAACATGTGAAATGTGCATGAAAAATCACTTAAGGGTACTTAAATGTCATTAAACACATAATAACCTCTAAAAGTGCAGTTTCCCTACTCTTCCTCTTGTGAGTTAGGTCACTTTCTCGAATTATTCCCCAGATATAGTCACCAAGCATTCGCTCATTATACTGTCCTCAGTACCTCCTTTCAAACGCTTTAATATCTTGGTGGAATCTTTCCCCCTGTTCCTCTGAATATGCGCCCATGTTTGACTTGAACATTTCTAGATGTGAGTGGAGAACATTCAACTTGAGTGACATTCTGCTTCTTATCTTTTGGTAGTTAAGAAGATTGCCCAAAGAACCATCTACAACATTAATGAAGCTCTTCCATGCTTTTTTTAAATTGGTAGCAGCCTCTTTATGAATTCGTCATCATTCATTAATTTCCTCACCTGTTGGTCCACAAAAATTCCACCTCTGATCTTCGCTTCCGAAAGTTGTGGAAAAACAGTCTTAAGGTATTAGAAAGCTTCAGAATTGGAGTCTAATTCTTTGACAAATTGTTTAATGAGCCCCAGTTTTATGTAAGGAGGAGGCATTAATATCTTTTCTTGCTTCACAAGTGGTTCACATTTTATGATATTCTCACCAACCACAAAATCATTCCTCGTTGGCCACTCAACAGTTTCATAGTGCCTGGCAGTATCCCTACTATCCCATAAATACAAGAAACATGAATACTTTGTATATCCACCTTGTGATCCCATTGATGATCCTCATACTGTAACACCTGAAGGATGTATTGGACATTTCTATAGTCTTCTTTGAGATGCGCTGTGTGAGCAATTGGAATAGAGCGATATTTATTGCCATTATAAGAGAGAACTCCTTTAAAACTTTTACTAGAACTGTTTTCGATGCTTAGATACCTTACAGCTTTTATCCAACAGATTCCATTCCTTTAGCCTTGATGTTAAAATCTCTGCATTTGATTTTGTTGGTCAAAGTTCTCGGATTAAATCATTTAAGTCTTGTTGATTTGGGAAATAAGGTTTGGAATCTGCATCTTCAGAGAATTCCTCATCTTGCACATTTTCACAATCTGATGAGTCACTATCACTGTCATTCTCTCTTGAAGTAGAAGGAACAGGAATCTCGTCGCTGTGTGCAACAGGCCTTAAGGTTGATGGAGTGTCACACCAATTTTCTCCCATTTTCGGTGATGAGACACCTCAACGACACAGTAATAGCAGTTTTTGAGATGATCTGTTGGTTAGCGCCACATACAAGGCACCCCAAACTTCATTTGTCGACTCTCTCCTCTATACCATGCCTCAAGATTGGACCTGCAACTACGACAAACTACACGGGGAGCCCATTTCTTGTCTTGATCCCCGACCGGCATGCCAAAATAGGCCTTGTAGGCTGTACAGAAGTTGTTGGCACCTTTTGATTTATGCTTGACTGCTTTGGCACTCAGAAAGACACCACAGACGTAGCAAAAGGAGTCTGGATTATGTTTGCAGGTTCGAAAAGTTGCCATCACGGAATTAATGAACTCTTAAATGACTGCTACAATTTTTAAGTAACTATGTATACAAAAGCTTCTGCACTGTTTTCATATATCAGTAAAATATGTAAACCGAACCTCGCAGTGAGAAAAACATTTTGAAGGTGAGGTGAATGCTCAATAAATCTTAGTTGAGACCAGATTAACGCGATAAATGCTAAAAATTCACTTAAAATTTGTTTTTTGCTGCATAGTTTAATTAAAGGAATTCTGTCAGCAGTTTTGCCTATGGAAAACTTCTGACAAATCTACGATGGGGAGAAAGAAGTGAAGATACCTTTTACTAAAGCTGTCATTAGTTACATCAGAGAAATTAAGATTTTAATCTCCACTGTGAACCCACCACAAGTGCTCTGCCAGTGGGACTTCTTCCTCCATTACTTTTCTACTCTGTTCAATCAGATGCTCTACCGCTGTAGCGGTCTACTAATTGGATGCAATAGCTTTCAATCATTGCTGTGGAGCATCTGAATGGACAGATAAAGAGCATGAATCCACCCTAATTTACATGTCAATATAATTTTATTTCTATATGAATAGATGTGCAGTGTTGGTTGTACAGTTGTGCTCACATGGCGCATCTTGAAATGGAATCCAAGTTTATCTCATGTCCTAAGCATTTCACAGGAAATAAAATGTACATTGCAGAAAAAAAGAAGTCAGGATAGGTCATCAATATAGATGAGCGAGCACCAAAATGCTCGGGTGCTCGTTACTCGAGACGAACTTTTCGCGATGCTCGAGGGTTCGTTTCGAATAACGAACCCCATTTGAAGTCAATGGGCGACCCGAGCATTTTTGTATATCGCCGATGCTCGCTAAGGTTTTCATTTGTGAAAATCTGGGCAATTCAAGAAAGTGATGGGAACGACACAGCAACGGATAGGGCAGGCGAGGGGCTACATGTTGGGCTGCATCTCAAGTTCACAGGTCCCACTATTAAGCCACAATAGCGGCAAGAGTGGGCCCCCCAACAATTTTTACATCTGAAAAGCCCTCATTAGCAATGCATACCTTAGCTAAGCACCACACTACCTCCAACAAAGCACAATCACGGCCTGCATGACACTCCGCCGCCTCTTCTCCTGTGTTACATGCTGCCCAACCCCCCCCCCCCCCACGACCCAGTGTCCACAGCGCACACCAAACTGTCCTTGCCCAGCCTTCAGCTGCCCTCATGCCACGCCACCTTCATGTCTATTTATAAGTGCGTCTGCCAGAGGAAAAGCAGGCACACACTGCAGAGGGTTGGCACGGCTAGGCAGCGACCCTCTTTAAAAGGGGCGGGGCGATAGTCCACAATGCTGTACAGAAGCAATGAGAAATGCAATCCTGTGCCACCTCCATCTGGAGCTGCACACGTGGGCATAGCAATGGGGAACCTATGTGCCCCACACTATTCATTCTGTCAAGGTGTCTGCATGCACCAGTCAGACCGTGGTTTTTTATAAATAGTCACAGGCAGGTACAACTCCGCAATGGGAATTCCGTGTGCACCCACAGCATGGGTGGCTCCCTGGAACCCACCAGCTGTACATTAATATATCCCATTGCATTGCCCATCACAGCTGAGGTAATAATGTCATGTTTAATGCAGGTGGTCTTCGGCCCACACTGCATGCCCCAGTCAGACCGGGGTTCTTTAGAAGTGGACAGATGTAGTTACAACTCCGTGTGGACCGACAGCATGGGTGGGTGCCAGGAAGCCACCGGCGGTAGATAAGTATATCCCATTGCATTGCCCATCACAGCTGAGGTAATAAATTCATGTTTAATGCAGGTGGGCTTCGGCCCACACTGCATGCCCCAGTCAGACTGGGGTTCTTTAGAAGTGGACAGATGCAGTTACAACTCCCTGTGGACCCACAGCATGGGTGGGTGCCAGGAAGCCACCGGCGGTAGATAAATATATCCCATTGCAGTGCCCAACACAGCTGATGTAACATCAGCTTTAATGCAGGTGGGCAAAAAATTTATTGGATTACACTGTAGGCGAGGGCCCCAAAAAATTGGTGTACCAACAGTACTAATGTACCTCAGAAAAATTGCCCATGCCCAACCAAGAGGGCAGGTGAAACCCATTAATCGCTTTGGTTAATGTGGCTTAATTGGTAACTAGGCCTGGAGGCAGCCCAGTAAAAATAAAAATTGGTTGAGGTGAAAGTTTCAACGCTTTAATGAGCATTGAAACGTATAAAAATTGTTTACAAAAATTATATGACTGAGCCTTGTGGGCCTAAGAAAAATTGCCCGTTCGGCGTGATTATGTGAGGTTTCAGGAGGAGGAGCAGGCGGAGGAGGAGGAATATTATACACAGATAGATGAAGCAAAAAGGTCCCCGTTTTGGATGGTGATAGAGAACGATGCTTCCATCCGCGGGTGCAGCCTACGTATTGTTTAGGTATCGCTGCTGTCCGCTGGTGGAGAAGAGAAGTCTGGGGAAATCCAGGCTTTGTTCATCTTGATGAGTGTAAGCCTGTCGGCACTGTCGGTTGACAGGTGGGTACGCTTATCCGTGATGATTCCCCCAGCCACACTAAACACACTCTCTGACAAGACGCTAGCCGCAGGACAAGCAAGCACCTCCAGGGCATACAGTGCGAGTTCAGGCCACGTGTCCAGCTTCGACACCCAGTAGTTGTAGGGGGCAGAGGCGTCACCGAGGATGGTCGTGCGATCGGCTACGTACTCCCTCACCATCCTCTTACAGTGCTCCCGCCAACTCAGCCTTGACTGGGGACCGGTGACACAGTCTTGCTGGGGAGCCATAAAGCTGTCAAAGGCCTCTTAGAGAGTGTTCCCCTGCCTGCGCTGTACATGCTGCCTGATCTCTGCGCCTCCCCTGCTACCTGGGCCGCGGAAATGCGCCTTCGGCCACTAGCGCTGTCGGATGGGAAGTTTACCATCAGTTTGTCCACCAGCGCCCTGTGGTATAGCATCATTCTCGAACCCCTTTCCTCTTCGGGAATGAGAGTGGAAAGGCTCTCCTTATACCGTGGGTCGAGCAGTGTGTACACCCAGTAATCCGTAGTGGCCAGAATGCGTGTAACGCGAGGGTCACGAGAAAGGCATCCTAACATGAAGTCAGCCATGTGTGCCAGGGTACCTGTACGCAAAACATGGCTGTCCTCACTCGGAAGATCACTTTCAGGATCCTCCTCCTCCTCTGGCCATACACGCTGAAAGGATGACAGGCAAGCTGCATCTGTACCCTCAGCAGTGGGCCAAGCTGTCTCTTCCCCCTCCTCCTCATGCTCCTCCCCCTCCTTCTCCTCCTCTGGCCATACACGCTGAAAGGATGACAGGCAAGCAGCATCTGTCCCCTCAGCAGTGGGCCAAGCTGTCTCTTCCCCCTCCTCCTCATGCTCCTCCCCTCCTCAACGCGCTGAGATATAGACATGAGGTTGCTCTGACTATCCAGCGACATACTGTCTTCCCCCGCCTCCGTTTCCGATTCCAAAGCGTCTGCCTTTATGCTTTGCAGGGAACTTCTCAAGAGGCATAGCAGAGGAATGGTGACGCTAATGATTGCAGCATCCCCGCTCACCATCTGGGTAGACTCCTCAAAGTTTCCAAGGACCTGGCAGATGTCTGCCAACCAGGCCCACTCTTCTGTAAATAATTGAGGAGGCTGACTCCCACTACGCTGCCCGAGTTGGTATTCCACAATAGCTCTATGCTGCTCATGGAGCCTGGCCAACATGTGGAGCGTAGAGTTCCACTGTGTGGGCACGTCGCACAGCAATCGGTGCAGTGGCAGATGAAACCGATGTTGCAGTGTCCGCAGGGTGGCAGCGTGCGTGTGGGACTTGCGGAAATGTGCGCAGAGCTGGCGCACCTTTCCGAGCAGGTATGACAAGTGTGGGTAGCTTTTCAGAAAGCGCTGAACCACCAAATTAAAGACATGGGCCAGGCATGGCACGTGCGTGAGGCTGCCGAGCTGCAGAGCCGCCACCAGGTTACGGCCATTGTCACACACGACCATGCCCGGTTGGAGGCTCAGCGGCGCAAGCCAGCGGTCGGTCTGCTCTGTCAGACCCTGCAGCAGTTCGTGGGCCGTCTGACTCTTCTCTCCTAAGCTGAGTAGTTTCAGCACGGCCTGCTGACGCTTGCCCACCGCTGTGCTGCCACGCCGCGTGACACCGACTGCTGGCGACGTGCTGCTGCTGACACATCTTGATTGCGAGACAGAGGTTGCGTAGGTTGCGTAGGAGGAGGAGGAGGAGGGTGCTTTAGTGGAGGAAGTATACACCGCCGCAGATACCACCACCGACCTGGGGCACGCAATTCGGGGGGTGGGTAGGACGTGAGCGGTCCCAGGCTCTGACTCTGTCCCAGCCTCCACTAAATTCACCCAATGTGCCGTCAGGGAGATATAGTGGCCCTGCCCGCCTGTGCTTGTCCACGTGTCGGTTGTTAAGTGGACCTTGGCAGTAACCGCGTTGGTGAGAGCGCGTACAATGTTGCGGGAGACGTGGTCGTGCAGGCCTGGGACGGCACATCGGGAAAAGTAGTGGCGACTGGGAACCGAGTAGCGCGGGGCCGCCGCCACCATCATGCTTTTGAAAGCCTCCGTTTCCACAAGCCTATACGGCAGCATCTCCAGGCTGATCAATTTGGCAATGTGCACGTTTAACGCTTGAGCGTGCGGGTGCATGGCGGCGTACTTGCGCTCGCGCTCAAACAGTGGCGCTAGCGACGTCTGGACGCTGCGCTGAGAGACATTGCTGGATGGGGCCGAGGACAGCGGAGGTGAGGGTGTGGGTGCAGGCCAGGAGACGGTAGTGCCTGTGCCCTGAGAGGGGGGTTGGATGTCAGTGGCAGGTTGGGGCACAGGGGGAGAGGCAGTGGTGCAAACCGGAGGCGGTGAACGGCCTTCGTCCCACCTTGTGGGGTGCTTGGCCATCATATGCCTGCGCATGCTGGTGGTGGTGCCTCCCCAGCTGATCTTGGCGCGACAAAGGTTGCACACCACTGTTCGTCGGTCGTCAGGCGTCTCTGTGAAAAACTGCCACACTGTAGAGCACCTTGACCTCTGCAGGGTGGCATGGCGCGAGGGGGCGCTTTGGGAAACAGTTGGTGGATTATTCGGTCTGGCCCTGCCTCTACCCCTGGCCACCGCACTGGCTCGGCCTGTGCCCACACCCTGACTTGGGCCTCCGCGTCCTCGCCCGCGTCCTACCCCTCAGCATGCTGTATTACCAGTAATGCAGAAACAGAACGCTGTAATTAAATGTGCCGCTTATTGGCCTGTGGTTGGAGGCTGACTTCGCTTACGGAACGCCAGGAAATAATTTGGCGCAAGCCTGCTGTAACACTTAGCTGGCTGCGTATGATTTTGTAGAACTACTACACCCAGCACAGACAGACCCAGAACACTGAGCACAGTGACAGGCAGGTCAAATAGATTTTTTGCCCAATATTTTTTAGAAAAGGCCCACTGCCTATATTCAATCAATAATATGTCTTCTGTCCCTGCCTCCACACTTCTGTCCCTAGGGTATGTCACAGAACTGCAGAGTGTTGCACTGTCAACTGCAACACAGTGGTGATTTCAGAGCCCAGACAGAGCTAGGAAATAATTTGGCGCAAGCCTGCTGTAACACTTAGCTGGCTGCGTATGATTTTGTAGAACTACTACACCCAGCAGAGACCCAGAACACTGAGCACAGTGACAGGCAGGCCAAATAGATTTTTTGCCCAATATTTTTTAGAAAAGGCCCACTGCCTATATTCAATCAATAATATGTCTTCTGTCCCTGCCTCCACACTTCTGTCCCTAGGGTATGTCACAGAACTGCAGAGTGTTGCACTGTCAACTGCAACACAGCGGTGATTTCAGAGCCCAGACAGAGCCAGGAAATAATTTGGCGCAAGCCTGCTGTAACACTTAGCTGGCTGCGTATGATTTTGTAGAACTACTACACCCAGCACAGACAGACCCAGAACACTGAGCACAGTGACAGGCAGGCCAAATAGATTTTTTGCCCAATATTTTTTAGAAAAGGCCCACTGCCTATATTCAATCAATAATATGTCTTCTGTCCCTGCCTCCACACTTCTGTCCCTGGAGTATTACTGCAGGGCGCAATGCTCTGCACGGCCGATATACCAAAAAAAAAAAAAGTGCAACACTGCAAAAAGCAGCCTCCACAGTACTGCACACGGTTAGACGTGGCCCTAAGAAGGACCGTTGGGGTTCTTGAAGCCTAAAATACTCCTAACGCTCTCCCTGCCTAAGCACTTCTGTCCCTGGAGTATTACTGCAGGGCGCAATGCTCTGCACGGCCGATATACCAAAAAAAAAAAAAAAGTGCAACACTGCAAAAAGCAGCCTCCACAGTACTGCACACGGTTAGATGTGGCCCTAAGAAGGACCGTTGGGGTTCTTGAAGCCTACAATAACTCCTAACACTCTCCCTATAGCAGCTCCAACACGATAGCACTTTCCCTCAGCTATGTCAGAACGCATCTGTGGCGAGCCGCGGGAGGGGCCGATTTTTATACTCAGGTGACACCTGATCTCGCCAGCCACTCACTGCAGGGGCGTGGTATAGGGCTTGAACGTCACAGGGGGAAGTTGTAATGCCTTCCCTGTCTTTCAATTGGCCAGAAAAGCGCGCTAACGTCTCAGAGATGAAAGTGAAAGTAACCCGAACATCGCGTGGTACTTGTTACGAGTAACGAGCATCTCGAACACGCTAATACTCGAACGAGTATCAAGCTCGGATGAGTACGTTCGCTCATCTCTAGTCATCAATAGTTTATTAGGAAGGGTCTGCCACTTGAAGAGGCTTGTGATGTCACATTCATTGGTCACATAGTGTGAGAACAGCTCATTCCCATTAAAAGTCATTGGCACTTCAATCAGCTAATTAGCTGTAGTCCCAAGTGGTGGACCTTGCTGATCAATTGTTGGTAACCTATTCTTAGGCAAGGTCACCAGTTTACTCCCAGAGAGCCTGTTTAACAGATTCATGCAATTCTATTGATTGAAATATAAGATCATAATTCTCACAATGCAGGTGATACTTTGCCACACTTTTAATTTGTTGCTTCAAGTGTTCTACAAGAAATAAGATATTTAGGGCTGCTTGAACTGCCATCCCCACGTCTGGAAGGATCTGCTTACATTTATTTTGCTTTCGAGCAGCCAGCACTCTTCTCCGTGATGTTGATTTACAACTAAGAGCAGTGCTCCTGTTGTAAGACCGTTCCTGGCCAATCATTACAAAGGAGTTTCTGCGTACTCCTGTCTATGTAATAACATATTCATTGTAAGCAGGAATACTCACCAGTGTGTGTAGCAGTCAACCGATCACACTCTGCATTTCCATGTGCTGTGCCTCCAGAGCGAATTTGGTACTATTCAGCAAAATTCCTTTCTATCTATTACAGTGACTGAAGCTGTTCTTTTCCTAGCATTGCAATAAAAGTCAAAAACAACACAAGCTTGAATATGGAATAAATTAACTGCAACAACACAACCCACTTCTGCCAACATGTTGTGGAATTAAATCATAGAATGGTAGAGTTGGAAGGGACCTCCAGGGTCATTGAGTCCAACCCCCTGCTTAGTGCAGGATTTGCTAAATCATCCCAGACAGATATTTGTCCAGCCTTTGAACACCTCCATTGAAGGAGAACTCGCCACCTCCTGTGGAAACCTGTTCCACTCATTGATCACCCTCACTGTCCAAGTATATTTTTGTGACAACCCTTCAGATATTTGTAGACTACTATTAAGTCTCCTCTCAGCCTTCTTTTTTGCAAGCTAAACATTCCCAGATCCTTTAACCATTCTTCATAGGACATGATTTGCAGACCGCTTACCATCTTAGTAACTCTTCTCTGAACTTGCTCCAGTTTGTCTGTCTTTTTTAAAGTGGGGTGCCAGAACTGGACACAGTATTCCAGATGAGGTCTAACTAAGGAAGAGTAGAGGAGGATAATGACTTCACATGATCTAAACTCTATGCTTCTCTTAATAGATCCCAGAATTGTGTTTGCCTTTTTGGTTGCTGCATCACGTTGCTGACTCATATTCAGTCTATGATCTATTAGTGTACCCAAGTCTTTTTCACATGTGCTGCTGCTTATCCCAATTCCTCCTATTCTGTATGTGCTTTTTTTTTTCATTTTTCTTGCCCATATGTAGGGCTTTGCATTTCTTCTTGTTTAAGTACCATTCTGTTAGTCGCTGCCCACTGTTCAAGCTTTTCTAGATCTTTTTGAATACACTCTCTCTCTTTTCCCTAGTGTTAGCTATCCCTCCTAGCTTTGTGTCATCAGCAAATTTGATCAGTTTCCCATCAATTCCCTTCTCCAGATCATTTATAAAAATGTTGAACAACACTGGGCCTAGGACAGAGCGCTGTGGTACCCCACTTGTTACATTTTTCCACTTACATGTGCAGCCATTTATGACCACTCTTTGAGTACAATCACTCAGCCAGTTCTGAATCCACCTAACAGTTGCCTTGTCAATCCCATATTTGGTCATTTTTTTCAAAAGGTATAGTATGAGATACTTTGTCAAATGCTTTACTAAGGTCAAGAAAAACTATATCCACTGCATTTCCCTGATACTATCACAGAAGGAAATTAGATTCGTCTGGCATGACTTGTTTGTTACAAACCCATGCTGGCTTGGGTAAATTACTCCATTTTCATCCAAGTACTTGCATTCATGCTGTTTAATAATTTGTTCAAAGATCTTTCCTGGTATAGAAGTCAGGCTCACAGGCCTGTAGTTTCCTAGATCCACCTTCCCTTCCCGTTTTTGAAGATGGGGACAACATTTGCCCTTTTCCAATCGTCTGGAACTTCTCCTGTTCTCCAGGAATTTTCAAAAATTATGACGAGTGGTTCAGCGATTACCTCTGCTGCTTCCTTTAGTATCCTAAGATACTAAAGCGAGTATTGTCCTTAGCGAGTACCTGCCCGCTCGTGAGAAAAGATTCGGGTGCCAGCAGGGGGAATGGGGGGGGGGGATCTCTCTCCCCCCTCCGCTCCCTCCTCACTCCCGCAACACACCGCTCACCCCCGCCGGCACCTGAATCTTTTCTCACGAGCGGGCAGGTACTCTATAAGGACAATACGCGCTCGAGTGTTTGCCCTTAGCGAGTATGCGCGCTCATCTCTATTAGCTGTTCCCTCACCATCTCTCTCCTTACAGGTAGCCTGCATTCTTTTATCCCCCCAATAGCACAGGGAAGATCAGTTGATGCTCCATCTACTTTCTGAAAGAAAACCGATACAAAATAAGAATTTAAAAGTTTGGCCTTCTCAACATCATTTTTAACCAATTCACCATTTTCACCTTGGAAGCATCCTATAGCATAAATCCCGCACCACATGTCAATATCCACACGGGTTTTGTGCAGATTGTTTCCATACTGTGTGGATGGTTTTTAAAATCTCATCCACTTTGCTGCTACAGCTACTATAAATTCCACAGCTAATCCACCCCGTGTAGTAAAAGCGACCCCCCCCCCCTATATTGCTGGCCCCAGTAGTAATAGGTGACCCCCACAGTGGCCCCGATAGTAATAGGTGACCCCTATTGCGGCCCCAGCAGTAATAGCTGACCCCTATTACGGCCCTGGCAGTAAGAACAACCCCTATTGCGGGCCCGGTAGTAATAGGTGATCCCTTTTGCAGCCTCAGTAGTAATAGCAGCCCCAGTAGGAATAGGTGACTCCAGTAGTAATAGCGAAACCTATTGCGGCCCCCAGTAGTAATAACCCCACCATAGCCGCAGCAAAAATATTACAACCCCCCCCCCCCCCAGTAATACCAACCCATATACTCCTCCTTGCAGTCCTGCGCTCACTGTGTCTCGGCTGCCAGCTCTGTCCCTGCCACTGACAGCTGCATCCCATGCTCACTGTGTCCTGGCTGCCAGCTCTGTCCCTGCCACAGACAGCTGCGTCCCCTGCTTGGTCTACTCCTCACTTTGTCCCGGGCGCTGGCTCTGTCCTCGCTGCTGATAGCTGCGTCCAACACTCGGTGCGCTCCTCACTGTGTCCTGGATGCCGGCTCTGTCCTCATCCTTGACAGCTGCGTCCCCTGCTTGGTGCGCTCTGTAGACCTGTTCTCTGGGTGCTGCGCTCCCCAACTGACTGCCACATGAGGACCTTGCCGCTGCACTTTGCTGGGAGGTGAGACACCCCCAGCCAATCAGATGCAGGGGGTGTGACCCACTGTCAATACTGCTACATTATGTCGCCACCCCTTATTACCGGTGGCGACCTAATACAGGTATTCTTGTATCTTGTCACCACCAGCAGAATGGGTGGAGAGCTACTGATGGGTTGTATCTGCCCAGTGCATGCCCACATGCTGCTGATTGGCTGGGTGCAGTCAGGCCCTCAAAGGTCCTAGTAGCGCGGGGATTTACTTCATACTGGGATGGTGGCTTAGGGGTTGTTTCAGTGTTAGCGATTACATTAGTAGCTGTTAATCCTTCCATGTCAGAGCCAGCATCAGGAACATGGAAGCATTTACAGCTAATAATACTACCCCAACACTGAAACCAACCCTAACACTACATGCCAGGCACACTCACCCAGCGCCGTCCCCGGAGTTTTCTTGCACTGCCCCTGCTCGCCCTCCGTCTCCCCGTCCCCCTCTCTCCCTCCTTTCCTCACCCACTCTCACCCAGCGCTGTGCTGGCGCCGCCGCTCTCCTCCTCCTCTCACGATTTCCAGCCAGAGGGCTGAGGCACCCCGATTGGGAATCACTGCTATACTTATTGCAAAAATGACCAAATATGGGTTTGACAAGGCAACTGTTGGTGGATTCACAACTGGCTGAGTGATCGTACTCAAAGAGTGGTCATAAATGGCTGCACATCCCAGTGGAAGAATGTATCATGTGGGGGTACCACAAGGCTCTGTCCTAGGCCCAAGTGTTGTTCAACATTTTTAGAAATAATCTGAAGAAGAGAATTGATGGGAGACTGATTTGCCGACGACCCAAAGCTAGAAGGAATAACTAACACTAGGGGAGAGAGAGTATTCTAAAAGATCTAGAAAAGCTTGAACAGTGGGCGGCAACTAACAGAATGTTATTTAACAAGGAGAAATGCAAAGTCCTATATCTGGGCAAGAAAAATGAAAAAAGCACATACAGAATGGAAGGAAT
Organism: Eleutherodactylus coqui; assembly: GCF_035609145.1. Classification (NCBI taxonomy): domain Eukaryota; kingdom Metazoa; phylum Chordata; class Amphibia; order Anura; family Eleutherodactylidae; genus Eleutherodactylus; species Eleutherodactylus coqui. The sequence goes on along the minus strand of NC_089839.1, from coordinate 117,491,038 downwards.
TGGGCTAAGCAGCACATGTGAAAAAGACTTGGGTATACTAATGGATCATAGACTGAACATGAGTCAACAATGTGATGCAGCAGCCAAAAAGGCAAACACAATTCTGGGATGTATTAAGAGAAGTATAGAGTCTAGATCACGTGAGGTAATTATTCCCCTCTACTCTTTCTTGATCAGACCTCATCTGGAATATTGTGTCCAGGTCTGGGCACCCCACTTAAAAAAAAAAAAAAAAAAAGACATAGACAAACTGGAGCAAGTTCAGAGTTACCAAGATGGTGAGCGGTCTGTAAATCATGTCCTATGAGGAATGGTTAAAGGATCTTGGAATGTTCAGCTTGCAAAAAAGAAGGCTGAGAGGAGACTTAATAGCTGTCTACAGATATCTTAATGGTTGTCATAGTGCAGAGGGATCACCCCTATTCTCATTTGCACAAGGAAAGACTAGAAGCAATGGAATGAAACTGAAAGGGAGGAGACACAAATTAGATATTAGAAAAAAATTTCTGACAGTGAGGGTGATCAATGAGTGGAACAGGTTGCCATGGGAGGTGGCGAGTTCTCCTTAAAACAAGGGCTGGACAAATTTGTCTGGGATGATTTAGCGCATCCGATGACCCTGGAGGTCCCTTCCAACTCTACCATTCAATGATTCTATTATCGTTCAGATTCTCGCACTGCCGCAGGAGACTGATCAATACTCTTCTCGTGTAAATGCTTGCAGTAAGCAGCACTTTTGAACAACTGCTTGTTTTAAATGAAGGCAGGTGTCTCAAGAACGCTCCCTGGCTCGCTCTGCCTCCATTCCGGCAGCGCCGTGAACAATGCCAACGATAAACTATACTCTCTCTTGTGTAACAGCACAGGAGCAAGCATCACTGGGACAAGTTGCCTGGCATTGTTTGCCCAACATCTCATTCCCTGTAATCATCACACAGTATTGTCAGTATTAAGGGTTATTTACATGGGGCTTTTATCATACAAAATTTGTGCAATAATCCTCGCATCTAAATGCACAGCCATTGTGCACAATTCATTTGCAGTTTGCTTGTCGCTCATTTTTAAGCAGTATGAAAATCATCACTGGCTCACTATGTTTTGAGTAGTAATGCTCCTCGCTGAGCACTTCACACAGGCTGTGAAGCACAGAGTGGGGAGTTAGCAGTGCTCTGACCGTCTAAATGCTCTGCATGAGTGCTAACAACCTAGTGGTCATGTTGGCGCTCCTCCTCATCTAAATGGGACATTATTTGAACAAGCAAAACCCCACTCAAGGGAGCAAACAATAATTACAAATACCTTAACTACATACAATACGAGTAATCCCTATTTAGACAACCTCCCCCCTCTCCCCCTTCTTAGTGATTAGCTTTGTAGCAAGGTGAAAGCCCCCATCCAAGGTGGGGAAAATGATGCACAGAGTGTAAAAAAGCTAGTCAAAAGGGACTTTCTATGCAAAAAAACCTAGATAATATCTATCTTATACAGAAGGAACGCATCACAGAAGGGGAAATCAAGAATTAAAAACAATCACAGAAAATGGCCGTTACTTACTGACTGAGGAGTGCATATAGATGCATCCTCCTCTCAACATGCAGGTAGCTGACTACCAAATGGAGGAGCCAAAAACACCTGTGAGGGCACCGATAAAACACCCACTCAGACTGCCTCCTGATAATGAGGGGTATGGATGCTTGATGTACACTCCCACACATAGTGGATACAGGGTGCCAGACCATTCTGATATATGTAGTTCACCATGCAGACCAGCAACCTATTAATGACGCCATGATAATTCGGCGGGTTGCCCTGCATATCCATCAGTGAACCACATTGGTACTTTACAGAAGGAACAAGTTGCAAAGAAGTGCTCATAGAGGAGTACATAATGGTCAATAGTGCGGTTTGATAATTGCAATCCTAAGGTCGGCTTCACATGGCGTTGCGAGATGCACAAATCTTGCACAGATATGAACCACATTCTTTTGAATGGGGTCATACATATGAGTGATGTTTTCCTGCATGGCACCGTGATGCTGTGCGGGAAACAAATCTCAGCTTGTTCTATTTTGTGCGTGCTCTCGCATTGTACTGCCCACTGTTATCCTTTCCTGTGGCAGCAGCGCCGGCCCCATTGAAAGCAATGGAGGAAACTCCCGAATCCTATGCCGCGGTTGTGAAAGGCACGTTAGAGGATCCCTTCATCCCCAAAGTGATGCCTTGCATCCCTGGGGAATTCACATGGTGGGGAGTGTGATATGGGGGTGGCATTAAAGGCCACATGTCACTCTTGCTTGTGTGAAGTTAGCCTTAGAAGGTTAAACAAAATCCTTAATTTCTATCTACAAGCCCCAGAAATGATAAATTAAATCCAATGCATCTGTCCTAGAAAGACCTGCTCTAAAAGAATGAAACTGCATAAGTTCATCTCACTACACTTCACGTGTTTCCAAAATCCCCTAAATTTGAGTTGTTCACCAGGAGCATGCGCATATACAGTGGGGGGAAAAAGTATTTAGTCAGATACCAATTGTACAAGTTCTTCCACTTAAAAAGATGAGAGGCTTGTAATTGACATCATAGGTAGACCTCAACTATGAGAGACAACATGAGAAAACACATCCAGAAAATCACATTGTCTGATTTTTAACGAATTTATTTGCAAATTATGGTGGAAAATAAGTATTTGGTCACTTACAAACAAGCAAGATTTCTTGGTCTCACAGACCTGTAACTTCTTCTTTAAGAGGCTCCTCTGTCCTCCACTCATTACCTGTAGTAATGGCACCTGTTTGAACTTGTTATCAGTATAAAAGACCCCTGTCCACAACCTCTTAGCTTTGTGTTGTCGGCAAATTTGATCAGTTTCCCATCAATTCCCTCCTCTAGATCATTTATAAAAATGTTGAACAACACTTGAGCCTAGGACAGAGCCTTGTGGTACCCCACTTGATACAGTCTTTCACATGGATGTGCAGCCATTTATGACCACTCTTTGAGTACGATCACTCAGCCAGTTGTGAATCCACCAACAGTTGCCTTGTCAATCCCATATATAGTGATTTTTTTCAATAAGGATAGTCTAAGATACTTTGTCAAATGCTTTACTAAAGTCAAGATATACTATGTCTACCGCTTTTCCCTGTTCTACCCAGTCGGTGATTCTGTCATAGAAGGAAATTAGATTTGTCTGGCATGACTTGTTTGTTACAAACCCATGCTGGCTCTGGTTAATTACTCCATTTTTATCTAGCATTCATACTGTTTAATAATTTGTTCAAGGATCTTTCCCGGTATAGAAGTCGGGCTCACTGGCCTGTACTTTCCTGGATCCACCTTGGTTTTTTTTTTTGAAGATAGTGACAACATTTGCCCTTTTCCAGTATTCTGGGACTTCTCCTGTTCTCCAGGAATTTCAAAGATTATGGCAAGTAGTTTAGCAATTACCTCCGCTGCTACCTTTAGTATCCTAGTATGTCGTTCACAGGGGCAGTAGTCTAAGAATTGTATTTATGGTTCAAAATGTATTTTATTCAATTTTCATCTTTAACAAAAGTAAAGCATATATCATCTGGGGCTAGTAGCTCTGGCCGCGTTGCAGCATCAAAACAATTTTGTATTATTAACAATAAACTGTTATTAACTACCTTCTGTCTGGTTCTTGGTTGCAATCAGGTACAATACGCCTTGAAATATTCTATGAACCATTTAGTATTGTCAACTTAGTGTAGAAGGTGGTATAATTATCAAATATGACTCTAGCAGAATCTAGAGTAGGGTAAAGAGTGAGAGAGAAGTAAAGTTAGAAGAATAGTGTAAGACGGATAGGCGGGGGAGGAGGGGGGGGGGAACTGACCTGGCAATCCTTTCCCTTCAAATCTGTTTTATTTGCCTCTAGTCGTCCTGGGGTGGGTCCTGGGGACAGGAATTGATCCGTTCATGACCCAATTGGAGATCTCCACCGTCTCTCGATGCGAGGTCCAAGTGCTCCAAATCATTAAATGTTTGTTGAGATGCATTTAGTCTCTGGCACACAATTCCTCCATGTATCTAATCTCATCGAGTTTTTCTATCCACATCAACCTGGTGGGGGTCGACGGCACCTTCCACATCAGTGGGATCACTTGTCGAGTCGCTAAAATAAAGAACCTCAACAGTGATCTCTTGGCCCTCGCCAGGGATCCCTGAAACATTGACAATAGCGCCATTTCTGGTGTTAGCTGGATAGTTTTCCTGCCAACCCAGGAGTATAAGGCTCCTACTCCCTGCCAGAGGAGACCGATCATCATGCACGACCACCAGATGTGAGTATATGTGCCCCTCTCCAGGTGACATCTCCAGCAGGTATCCGAGTACTGAGGGAAGATTCTGGCCAGCCGCTCTGGTGTTTTATACCATCTCGTCAGGATCTTATAGTTCAGTTCTTGGAATTTGCTTGAGATGTTCAGTTTATGCGTTAGGATGTAGGCTTTCCTCCAGTTCTCCTCGGGGGGGTGAGTGACCCAACTCTCTTGCCCACTCTCTTTCTAGGACTATCCCACACCTCCCAGTATCCGCCTCTACCATATAACGATAGAGATCGGTGATTTTGCTTTTTGCTTTCGGGTTGAGAACAAATTGGCTTTCGAACGTTGTGGGAGCTGATCCCAACAGCCGGGCACCTCCCAGGGATCTAACATAGTGGCATAATTGGAGGTACTGATACCATGCTCCAGCTGGGGGTCCCCGACCCCCCCAAGATCTCCCCCAGGGTTTTTAGGCCCTCTCCCGTGACCATATCTTTTACTCTGGGAATGTCCCCCGGCTTTCTGTTAACATGTTAACGAGGGGTGAGCCCTTAAAGAATGTCGGGATGTTCGCGTTGCCCACTAGTGGGGTTAGTGGTCCCGGTCTCTTGATTAGTTCCATCCTGGAGGCCATTCCCAGCCATATAGAGACCAGTTCCTCTGTAAATGGGGATAGTCCCAACTTCTTGTGTTTCCCGCTACCGGGAATCCAGATAAGGCCTGCTCCCTTATATGGGACCGAGTCTTGTTCCATGGTTACCCATTGTTTCTGTGTCCCGCTATGTGTCAGCTCTAGTATACGCCAGGTCAGAGTTGCTCTGTAATAGAGCGAAATATTTGGGACCCCCATGCCTCCTCTGTCTCTTGGTCCTGTGAGGGCCTTCCTGCTGTGCCTAGGTTTCCTGCCACCCCAGATAAATCTCATCATCATTCTCCTGATTCTATTCATGTAGGTCCCCGGGAGGCGAATGGGCACAGTCTGCAGTACATACAGAAATCTGGGAAGAACATTCATCTTTATTGAACTAATCCTGCCGAACCAAGAGAGGGGCGCACTGCGCCACCTATCTAGGTCTTCTTCTAGTTTTGCTATTAGTGGCTGCTAGTTTTTTTGGAACAAGTCTTCTGTTTTGGGGGTAATGTTTATGCCCAAATATTTAATCCCTTCCTTCTTCCATCTGAATGGGAAAGATGCCCTCAGGACTTCTTTTTCGGTATCTTGGATATTAACGATTAGGATTTCTGATTTGTTTACGTTTACTTTAAAGTTGGATACCTGGCCAAATTTACGGAATTCTTCGAGAACGCAGGGAAGGGCCACTCTTGGGTTCGAGAGGTATAGTAGTAAATCATCAGCGTATAGGGCGACTGTTTGTTCGTTTTTTGCTACCTGTACCCCTCTGATGCTGGGGTTGCCTCTGAGTGCATTCGCAAGGGTCTCCATTACCAGGATGTACAGGTAAGGGGATAGAGGACAGCCCTGTCTCGTGCCGTTTCTAATCCGCACTTGTTGTGAGAGTTTGCCGTTTACCCTTATCCTTGCTGTCGGGTTGTTGTATAGTGCTTTGATCCACCCCAAAAATCTAGGGCCAAGCCCCAATTGCCTTAGGGTCATCTCCAGGAATCCCCAATCAACCCTGTCAAACGCTTTTTCAGCGTCAATAGACAGCAAACACAGTGGTGCACCAGACTCTGCTGCCCTCGAGACCAAAGCCAAGGTCCTGACTGTGTTATCTCCTGCTTCCCTTCCCGGCACAAAGCCCACCTGGTCGCCGTGTATCAGGTTGGGTATATGAGCTTTTAATCGACTCACTAATAGTTTGGCAAATAGTTTGGTATCTATATTAAGTAGTGAAATCGGTCTGTAACTCCCGCAACAGGACAGGTCCTTGCCCGGCTTAGGGAGGACCGTGATGATCGCCTGCAGGGCCTGTGCCGGGAAGGGACATGACCTGGAAATTGCTTTGAATGCCTCAAGCATCAGAGGGGCCAGCTTCTCCATACAAATTTTATAAAAGCGGGGAGTGAGGCCATTGGGTCCCGGACTCTTTCCGATTTTTAATGTGGTGATGGCTTCTTTTAACTCCTGAAGAGTGAAATCCTCTTCCAGGGCCTCCACCTCCTCGCTCGTTATGTGGGTAGGGGAATTTTCGGTCACATATGCGTTCTTTTCCATATCAAGGTTGCCCTTGGGGTCCCCTGAACTCTCCTCCAGGTTGTAAAGTTCTTGGTAATATGCGTGAAAGCTCTCTAAGATCTCTGTATTGCTGTGGACCATCCCCTTCCTCGAACATGTATGTCTGTGCTTCTCTGGGATTGAGGGCCCTTGCTAACCCCTTACCGCATTTATTCCCGAGCTCGTAGTGTAGTCCCCTGAATTTGTCTCTACGGCATAGTGACGCCTGGTCTAGTATAGGTAGGATATTAATTCTTGTTGTGGATATTTCTGCTGCAATGCTATCTGTGGGTGACTTTTTATTAGATGTTTCTAGGCCATTAAGTTGTACCAGCAGCTCTTCTAACTTGGCAGTACTCATCTTTTTTAGTCGCGCCCCGTGGGATATAAAGATCCCTCTAAGGACACATTTTAGGGCCTCCCATTTAGTGGGTGCGGGTGTAGTGTCATTTTTTTGTATATCTATGAAGGAATCTATTGATTGCTGAATGTCCTGCAGACAAGCTCTATCTTCCAGTAAATTATCGTTAAGTCGCCACATGAGATTTGTTCTTTCGGCATTTCCCCCGATCAAGGACCCCCCGACTGGAGCATGGTCAGACCACAGGAAGGGGCCCATAGAGGCTGATGGCCTTCTGTCTAGCAACCCGTGGGAGATAAACAAATAGTCTAGCCTATGATAACTGTTGTGAGCAGAGGAATGGAAACTGAAGTCCCTCTCACTGGGATGTAACGTTCGCCATAGGTTCGCTATAGACAGCTGCTATACCACTACCATACCCAATCTTAGGATATAATCATTTATCCTGGGGCAATCTATCATCATTTTCCCAGATTGGGCATCGTTGTTCAACTACACAATAGCGTGGTTACTCCGCTGCAAGATAGAAGTACATATCCGTTAAAAAGCCCCTTCAATAAATAACCTCATTCCATAATTCAAAGATTTATCGCCGTGTGTGGTTGTACACACTCTTATTGAGCCACACAAAGTGTTGACCACACCTATGTATGCAATATAGAATGATGTAGAAACTCTCGTCTCCTATGCATATCTTTATGTGGGATGGTTCAACCACACTCGTGTAGACAGTATCTAATTAAGTCTCTTCCACCTGTTGTAGCATACTACGTCTAAGACTACAATTATTGACGTAATATAGGAATAGATAGAGATCTTGTGTTTCCTTCTCATACTTTTGCGAGAGTCAGTCTACTCTCATGAATTTTGTAGTAACCACATTAGTTGATAAAGTATACACTCAAGTTATTCTTTGCCTCGGGTAGTACATCACACCCAGGAACTCCCAGAGATATTTACTTCCTGATGATCCGTGCTCTTCACGGTGAAACGCGTCGAAGTTTCCAATATCGTATAAGTGGAATAAGTCATAAATATCGTACAAGAGAAATGTCCAATCTCACATAAGTGGAAGAAGTCATAAATCTCGTACAAGCGAAGGCATTTTATAATTCCATATTAATCATGATAGTTTTAAATCTCATATGAGTGAAAGAGTTCTCGAATTGTTAATAAGTGGTAACATGCATATAACTCCAATATACGAATATCCCTGGGGCCGTACATGTAAAATGATGCCTTAATTATGGTCATCCTGTAACTAATTACAAGAATTTAATACGTAATCGGTACAATCCCTAGTTTATAACATCAGGGGAGATACCTAGTCTCTAAAGGAGGACCATAGCATCCTGTAATACCACTTGTAGGACAAAGATACTCCAGTGAGTTGGGCAAACCTGTACAATTATTGCGGGTGCCAACCCAACTGAGTGTGCTACCTATATGTTCTTCCATTTGTTTTTGTGAAGTTTATTGTTGGCTGTGCCCTATAGTGGTTTATGTTTTTAATCAATTATTAGAGATGAGCGAGCACCAAAATGCTCAGGTGCTCGTTGCTTGAGTCGAGCTTTCCGCGATGCTCGAGGGTTCGTTTCGAGTAACGAACCCCATTATAGTCAATGGGCGACTCGAGCATTTTAGTATATCGCCGATGCTCTGTAAGGTTTTCATCTGTGCCAATCTTCAAAACCTACGAAAGTGATAGAAACGACACAGATATGGATAGGGCAGGCGAGGGGCAACATGCTGGGCTGCATCTCAGGTTCCCAGGTCCCACTATTAAGCCACAATAGCGGCAAGAGTGAGCCCCCCACCCCCCCTAACAATTTTTACTTTGGACAAACCCTCATTAGCACGGCACACCTTAGCTAAGCACCACACTACCTCCAACCAAGCACAAGCACTGCCTGCGGGACACACCGCCGCCTCTTCTCCTGGGTTACATGCTGCCCCCCCCCCCCCCCCGCACGACCCTGCGTCCGCAGCGCACACAAAAGTGTCCCTGCGCAGCCTTCAGCTGCCCTCATTCCACACGTTGGCCTCACAGCCACACCACCCTTATGTCTATTTATAAGTGCGTCTGCCATGAGGAGGAATTGGAGGCACACACTGCAGAGGGTTGGCAGGGCCAGGTAGCGACCCTCTTTAAAAGGGGCGGGGCGATAGCCCACAATGCTGTAGAGAATCGATGAGAAATTGACGTTCGATCTTCATTCCAATCCTGTGCCACCTCCGTCAGGAGCTGCAAACATGGGCATGAGTTACACAGCAATGGGGAATACATGTGCCCACACAGTATTCATTTTGTTTAGGTGTCGCATAGCTCAATCGACACTGCAAGGGGAAAGACATCTGCACTCTGCCCCCTACCCAAGTCAGTCAGTGTCTTAGTGCCAGACAGGTCAAACACCGCGATGGGAACTAAGTGTGCACCAACAGCATAGGTGGGTCCTAGGCAACCCAAGACATGAACAATAAATAAATCAGAGCGGCCAAACATGGCAGACTTGCACCGCGCCGACGACATAGGCCTTGGCCCACAGCTTCAGCATTCGTAGGCAGGAAGCGGACATTCACTGCACCCAGGACATAGGCCTCTGCACAAACCCTCAGCAATCGCGGGCCTACTGTGGACTCCAATGCTGTCATAGCTGTGAACGTCTCATTAGCGCTGTATTGCTCCTCTAGTTTGTCCCAATGCAGTGCCCCGGATAGCTGAAATAACGTGAGATAAAGTACAGGTTGGCTTCGGCCCACACTCCATGCCCTAGTCAGTCTGGCCTTTTTTCATAGTCACAGGCAGGTACAACTCCGCTCTGGGAAGTCTGTGTGGACCCACAGCATGGGTGGCTCCCTGGAACCCACCAACGGTACATAAATAAATCCCATTGCAGTGCCCAGCACAGCTGAGCTAATGTCAGATAAAATACAGGTGGGCTTCGGCCCACACTGCATGCCCCAGTCAGACTGGGTTTTTTTAATTAATAGTCACAGGCAGGTATAACTCCCCTATGTGAAGTCTGTGTGGAGTGGACCCACAGCATGGGTGGCTCCCTGGAACCCACCGACGGTACATTAATAAATCCCATTGCAGTGCCCCGGACAGAAGAGCTAGCGTCAAATAAAATACAGGTGGGCTTCGGCCCACACTCCATGCCCCAGTCAGACTCGTTTTTTTTAATTAATAGTCATAAGCAGGTACAACTCCGCTCAGGGAAGTCTGTGTGGACCCACAGCATGGGTGGGTCCCAGGAAGCCACCGACGGTACATTAATAAATCCCATTGCAGTGCCCCCGATAGCTGTGCTAACGTGAGATCAAATACAGGTTGGCTTCGGCCCACACTCCATGCCCTAGTCAGTCTAGGTTTTTTCTTAGGGCCAGATACGTAGAACACCGCGATGGGAAAACTTAGTGCACCCATACTATGCACAGACCCCTGTAATATTCCTGTAGCAAAGGTATAAGCTGACCCCACTAACCGTTATGTTGCAGAAGTCTAGGGAGACACCAGTAACATTTCTGTAGTTACAGTATAGACAGACCCCAGTAACATTTCCGTAGCAGCAGTATATGGAGAGCCCTGTATTGGTAACATTTCAGTAGTAAGAGTATAGACAGACCCCTGTAACATTTCTGTTGCAGCAGTATAGGCATACCCCAGTAACATTTGTGTAGCAGCAGTATAGGCAGACCCCTGTGACATTTCTGCAGCTGAAGTATAGGCAGCCCCTGGTAACATTTCTGCAGCTGAAGTATAGGCAGACCCCTGTAACATTTCTGCAGCTGAAGTATAGGCAGACCCTTGTAACATTAATGCAGTTACGCTCCTCTCCTTTGGCCCAAACAAGTTTCTCAGATAACTGTGGTACCACAAGTGAAAGGCCAGGCTTGGTCCAAGCAAACACCTTGTGAGACCCAAGGTGTCGCGACTGACATAGCAATGGGAAGTCCATGTGCCCACACAGTATTCATTCTGTCTAGGTGTTGGATAGCTCTATCCACACCGCAAGGGGAAAGCCATCTGCACTATGCATCCTACCCAAGTCAGTCAGTGACTTTGTGCCGTACAGGTAAATCACCACTATAGGACGTCTTTGTGCACCCACAGCGTAGGCAAGCCAAAGGAACCCAAAAACAGTAATAAACATAAAGAAATGATAGTGCCCAAACATGCCAGACTTTCACTGTGCCGAGTACATAGGCCTCTGCACACACCCTCAGCAATTGTGGGCATAGAGCAGACTCCGATGCTAGTACAGCTGTGAAGGTCTCATCAATGCAGTAACGCTCCTCTTCTTTGGCCCAAACCAGTGTATCAGATAACTGTGGTAACACGGGAGAAAATACATGATGCTCAGTGCTGATCCCCTGACCCCAAGCAGGAGGAGGAGGTGGCATTACAAGCCCAAGACACCATGACCAGGACCCGCTATAGTCTGTGTGGGAAGCACATTAGCGGGCCCAGGGTCAGGCTCGGTTCCAAGCCTCCAACTTTGTGACCCAAGGTGCCCTGAGTTACATAGCAACGGGAAATCAATGTGTCGCAACATAGATAGCTCAACACTGGAAGGGGCAGTCTTTGAGTTCCTTGGCCTAGCCTATGCTGTAAGTGCACAAAGGTGGTATTACACAGGAAGAAATCGGAGTGCCCAACCATGGGAGAGTTTCGCCCTGCCAAGAAACTTGGCCTCGGCCAGCAATTCTGGCCTAGTCAGTCACTGTATTATTTGTGCCACATAGGTGAAACACCGCGATAGGAAGACTTAGTGCACCCATAGTATAGACAGACCGCTGTAACATTCCTGTAGCAAAGGTATAAACAGACCCAAGGAACATTTCTGTAGCAGCAGTACAGGCAGACCCCTGTAACATTTTTGTAGCTGCAGTATAGGCAGACCCCAGGAACATTTCTGTAGTGGAAGTATAGGCAGACCCCAGGAACATTTCTCTAGCAGCAGTATACGCAGACCCCTGTAACATTTCTGTAGCAGCAGTATCAACAGACCCCTGTAACATTTATGTAGCAGAAGCATATGCAGACCCGAGTATGATTTTTGTAGCAGCAGTATAGGCTGTGAGGAAGGAGGAGCAGCAGCCAGAGGATTCAGAGTTTCAGCAGTGGACTGCGTAGAAGACTGTGTGCCCGATACATTGCTGGATGCATTTTCTGCCATCTACGACAGGACCTGCTCACAGTGCTCTGTTTGCAATAAAGGTCTACCACGTGGACCCATAAATTGTGATATGAAGCTGGGGACCCCAGAAGCTTGCCTCTCTCCTAATCCCGCAGCAGCCGGCTGGGATACACCTGGACCAGGAACTCGGCCTGTGCCCACACCCTCACTTGGAACTCCACATCCTCGCCCGCATCCACATCCTCAACCCCTACCCCTCAGCATGGTGGATTACGAATAGAGCAGACACAGACCGCTGTAAATAATTATGCAATTATAGGCGTACACTTTCACGCAGAGAGCGGAATCGTGACGCTAACTCCAGGCAGAAAAAAATGGAAGGAAGGCCGCAAACAGGCCTAGCAATGCAATAGTGATGCACCAAAACTCCCACCAGGCACCCAGTAAAATGCAGACGGTCAGAAGTAGCCCAACAAAGGAGCTTTTTGTTTTTTTTTTGGTCAAAGAATACAGGTTATATACTGTGTATATCACTTTCCCTCTATCAGTCACTGTGGCCGTACGCTGTGCGTCTCTAATTCACTGCAGACACAGGCCGGTGTAAATAATCTTGGAATTATGTGCGTAGACTTTGTCGCTGAGAGCAGTCTAGTAAGGCAAACTCCAGGCAGAAAAAAATAGTCAGGAAGGCCGCAAACAGGCCTAAGTGCAATAGTGATGGACTACAACTCCCATCAGACACCCAGTGAAATTTAAACAGTCAAAGGTAGCCCAACTGAGGAACTTTTTGTTTTTTTTGGTCAAAGAATACAGGCTATATAGTGTGTATATCACTTTCCCTCTATCAGTCACTGTGGCCGTATGCTGTGCATCTCTAATTCACTGCAGACACAGCCCGTTGTAAATAATCTTGGAATTATGTGCGTAGACTTTGTCTCTGAGAGCAGTCTAGTAAGGCAAACTCCAGGCAGAAAAAAATAGTCAGGAAGGCCGCAAACAGGCCTAAGTGCAATAGTGATGGACTACAACTCCCACCAGACAGCTAGTAAAATTTAAATGGTCAGCGGTAGCCGTAAGAAGGAGCTTTTTGTTTTTTTTTGGTCAAAGAATACAGGCTATATAGTCTGTATATCACTTTCTCTCTATCATTTGCTGTGGCCGTATGCTGTGCGTCTCTAATTCACTGCAGACACAGCCCGGTGTAAATAATCTTGGAATTATGTGCGTAGACTTTGTCGCTGAGAGCAGTCTAGTAAGGCAAACTCCAGGCAGAAAAAAATAGTCAGGAAGGCCGCAAACAGGCCTAAGTGCAATAGTGATGGACTACAACTCCCATCAGACAACCTGTAAAATGCACACGGTCACAGGTAGCCGTAAGAAGGAGCTTTTATTTAAAAATTTTGGGGAAAAAGAATACCGGCTATATAGCTGTATATGACTTTCCCTCTATCTATCTGTCACCGTACACTGTGCGTGAAGTGGACGGCAGACACAGAGCAGTGTAAAAAATTTTGGAATTATTGGCGTACAGTTGGAGGCTGACAGTGGTAATGTAACGCAAACTGCAGCCAGAAAAAAATTATACGGAAGGCTGCAAACCGGCCTAGCTGTGCAATAGTAATGGACTACAACTCCCATCAGACAACCTGTAAAAAGCACATGGTCACAGGTAGCCTTAAGAAGGACCGTTGGGGTTCTTGTAGACAGGATTCCACACTACCCACTGTCCCTGCCTGACCAATACTGCCCCTTTACTATGTAGTACAGACTGCAGCCTGAGAACGCTATAGCTGTAATGGGGCTGCACGCCCGATATACAAAGAAAAAAAAATTTGCAAAACTGCTACCAGCACCACAACTATAATGCACATGGTCAGATGTGGCCCTAAGAAGGACCGTTGGGGTTCTTGTACACGGGATCCTACACTAACACTTTCCCTATAGCAGCACCAGCACTGTCCCTGATCTCTCCCAGTGTGTGACTGTGGCGAGCTGCGGGCGGCCCCACTTTAAATACTCGGGGGTCGCTTGATCTCGCCAGCCACTCACTGCAGGGGGGTCGGATAGGGCTGGAACGTCACAGGAGGAAGTTGTAATGCCTTCCCTGCGTTTCTATTGGCCAGAAAATGGCACAAAACTTTCAGGGAAGGAAATGGAATTGACTTGAACATCGCGTGGTGCTCGCCTCGAGTAACGAGCATCTCGAGTACCCTAATACTCGAATGAGCATCAAGCTGAGACGAGTAGGCCGCTCATCTCTATCAATTATTAATAAAATTTCCTTTAATCTAGTCTAAACTGTGAAGGAGTATCCTAGCATGTAATTCATCTGGACCTTTAGACTTGAATTCATTTAAGTTATCTATGTGTTCCCTCACCATCTCTCTGCTTATAGGTAGCCTGCAATATTTTATTCCCCCAATAGCACAGGGAAGATCAGTTGATGTTGCATCTATTTTCTGAGAGAAAACAGATACAAAATTGGAATTTAAAAGTTTGGCTTTCTCAACATCATTCTTAACCAATTCACCATTTTCATTTTGTAAGCATCCAAGAGCATCTTTGATTTTTCGTTTGACATAGCCCCCAAATCCTTTTTTATTGCTTTTGGCCTCTGTTGCAAGCCTCAATTCATTATTAGCTTTATCTTTTCTGACCCTTGCCCTACAGTTTCTGCAGATTGCATTATATTCTTCTTTAGATATGCCGCCCTCTTTCCATTTAATAAACATATTTTTCTTTCTTTTTAACATGTGTGCAAGTTCTGCGTTCATCCATCCTGGTCTCTTTAAATGCTTCCCATTCTTCCTTCTTTTAGGGATTGTTAATGATTGTGCTTTGAGAATCTTATTTCGCAATATTTCCCAACCTTCTTGGACATTTCTATCCTTACGAACATCAAGCCATGGGATTCTTCCTACCCGCTTTTAAGTCCATTAAAATCTGCCTTTTTGAAATCCAACCTTGAGGTCTGAGTTTTCTCAGGTCTCCCTCCCCTTTTTATCCAAGTTCAAGGATAGCATGATCACTGTCTCATAAGGTCCCAGCCACCCTTATTTCCTCAACCATTTCCTCCCTGTTGGTAAGAATTAGGTCCAAGATAGCAGATCCCCTAGTTTTCTCTTCTACCTTTTGGAAGATAAAGTTGTCAGCAAGAGCAGATACGAATTTGTTGGATCCATTACTTGTACCTGAGAGAGATTTCCAACAAATGTCTGAATACTTAAAATCTCCCATGATCACTATGTCATGCTTTTTGAGAGCTTGGCCATCTGATGTAGAAGTAATCCATCAATATCTTCTGCTTGTCCAGGTGGCCTATAGTAAATGCCTTCAATGGTGTCTTTTTTGTTGTTCTCTCCTTATATTTATACCCAAACAGTTTCTACAGAACTACCATGCTCTGAAGCTTGAATGTCTGTGGAGATAAATGTTTTCCTAACATACAACGCAATACCTCCTCCCCTTTTTTTTAGGTCTGTTTCTTATAAATAATTTGTATCCTTCAAGTCTTTTATTCCAATCATGTGTCATTCCACCAAGTTTCTGTGATGCCTATAACATCATAGTTCTCCTAGTATTAGGGACTCCAATGCTCCTTTGTTTCCCATGCTCTGTGCATTTGCGTAAAAACATTGTAGTTTGTGATCGGTGTCTCTTGCTCCTCTACTTTCATTCAGAATTTTTTGTCTGTGTTTTCTTTCTTTCCACTTCTAATATTTATTAATTAGCTGTATATTTTTACCTGGCCTTTAACTTTCGTTCCCATATTGTTCTAGTTTAAAGCTCTCCTAAGGAGTGAAGCAAGGCGCCGACCAAATATATGCTTACTAGAGATGAGCAAACGTACTCGTCCGAGCTTGATGCTCGTTCGAGTATTAGGGTGTTCGAGATGCTCGTTACTCGAGACGAGCACCACGCGATGTTCGAGTTACTTTCACTTTCATCTCTGAGACATTTGCGTGCTTTTCTGGCCAATAGAAAGACATGAAAGGCATTACAACTTCCTCCTGTGACGTTCCAGCCCTATACCACCCCCCTGCAGTGAGTGGCTGGGCAGATCAGGTGACACCCGAGTATTAAAATCTGCCCCTCCCGCGGCTCGCCACAGATGCATTCTGACATAGATCAGGGAAAGTGCTGCTGATGCTGCTGCTATAGGGAGAGTGTTAGGTGTAATATTAGGCTTCAAGAACCCCAACGGTCCTTCTTAGGGCCACATCTGACCGTGTGCAGTAGTGTTGAGGCTGCTTTTAGCAGTGTTGCACTTTTTTTTTTTTTGTATATCGGGCGTGCAGAGCATTGCGTCCTCAGTCTGCAGTCATTGTACATAGTATAGGGCCAGTACTGGTGAGGCAGGGAAAGAGATATACTGTCTATTAGAGATGAGCGAGCACCAAAATGCTCGGGTGCTCGTTACTCGAGACGAATTTTTCGCGATGCTCGAGGGTTCGTTTCGAGTAACGAACCCCATTGAAGTCAATGGGCGACTCGAGCATTTTTGTATATCGCCGATGCTCGCTAAGGTTTTCATTTGTGAAAATCGGGGCAATTCAAGAAAGTGATGGGAACGACACAGAAACGGATAGGGCAGGCGAGGGGCTACATGTTGGGCTGCATATGAAGTTCACAGGTCCCACTATTAAGCCACAATAGCAGCAAGAGTGCCCCCCCCCAACAACTTTTACATCTGAAAAGCCCTCATTAGCAATGCATACCTTAGCTAAGCACCACACTACCTCCAACAAAGCACAATCACTGCCTGCATGACACGCCGCTGCCACTTCTCCTGTGTTACATGCTGCCAAATCCCCCCTCCACGACCCAGTGTCCACAGCGCACACCAAACTGTCCCTGCCCAGCCTTCAGCTGCCCTCATGCCACGCCACCCTCATGTCTATTTATAAGTGCGTCTGCCACAGGAAAAGCAGGCACACACTGCAGAGGGTTGGCACGGCTAGGCAGCGACCCTCTTTAAAAGGGGCGGGGCGATAGCCCACAATGCTGTACAGAAGCAATGAGAAATCCAATCCTGTGCCACCTCCATCTGGAGCTGCACACGTGGGCATAGCAATGGGGAACCTATGTGCCACACACTATTCATTCTGTCAAGGTGTCTGCATGCCCCAGTCAGACCGCGTTTTTTTATATATAGTCACAGGCAGGTACAACTCCGCAATGTGAATTCCGTGTGCACCCACAGCATGGGTGGCTCCCTGGAACCCACCGGCGGTACATAAATATATCCCATTGCAGTGCCCATCACAGCTGATGTAATGTCGTGCTTAATGCAGGTGGGCTTCGGCCCACACTGCATACCCCAGTCAGACTGGGGTTCTTTAGTAGTGGACACATGCAGTTACAACTCCCTGTGGACCCACAGCATGGGTGGGTGCCAGGAAGCCACCGGCGGTACATAAATATATCCCATTGCAGTGCCCATCACAGCTGATGTAATGTCGTGCTTAATGCAGGTGGGCTTCGGCCCACACTGCATACCCCAGTCAGACTGGGGTTCTTTAGAAGTGGACACAGATGCATTTACAACTCCCTGTGGACCCACAGCATGGGTGGCTCCCTGGAACCCACCGGCGGTACATAAAAATATCCCATTGCATTGCCCATCACAGCTGAGGTAGTAATGTCATGTTTAATGCAGGTGGACTTCGGCCCACACTGCATGCCCCAGTCAGACTGGGGTTCTTTAGAAGTGGAAACAGATGCATTTACAACTCCCTGTGGACCCATAGCATTGGTGGGTGCCAGGAAGCCACCGGCGGTACATAAATATATCCCATTGCATTGCCCATCACAGCTGAGGTAGTAATGTCAAGTTGAATGCAGGTGGGCTTCGGCCCACACTGCATGCCCCAGTCAGACTGGGGTTCTTTAGAAGTGGAAACAGATGCATTTACAACTCCCTGTGGACCCACAGCATGGGTGGCTCCCTGGAACCCACCGGTAGTACATAAAAATATCTCATTGCATTGCCCATCACAGCTGAGGCAGTAATGTCATGTTTAATGCAGGTGGGCTTCGGCCCACACTGCATGCCCGAGACAGACTGGGGTTCTTTAGAAGTGGAAACAGATGCATTTACAACTCCCTGTGGACCCACATCATGGGTGGGTGCCAGGAAGCCACTGGCGGTACATAAATATATCCCATTGCATTGCCCATCACAGCTGAGGTAGTAATGTCATGTTTAATGCAGGTGGGCTTCGGCCCACACTGCATGCCCCAGTCAGACTGGGGTTCTTTAGAAGTGGACACAGATGCATTTACAACTCCCTGTGGACCCACAGCATGGGTGGGTGCCAGGAAGCCACCGGCGGTACATAAATACATCCCATTGCAGTGCCCAACACAGCTGATGTAACGTCAGCTGTAATGCAGGTGGGCTAAAAATTAATTTGATTACACTGTAGGCGAGGGCCCACAAAAATTGCTGTATCAACAGTACTAATGTACATCAGAAAAATTGCCCATGCCCAACCAAGAGGGCAGGTGAAACCCATTAATCGCTTTGGTTAATGTGGCTTAATTGGTAACTAGGCCAGGAGGCAGCCCAGTTAGAATAAAAATTGGTTCAGGTGAAAGTTTCAACGCTTTAATGAGCATTGAAACGTATAAAAATTGTTTAGAAAAATTATGTGACTGAGCCTTGTGGGCCTAAGAAAAATTGCCCGTTCGGCATGATTATGTGAGGTTTCAGGAGGAGGAGCAGGAGGAGGAATATTATACACAGATTGATGAAGCGAAAAGGTCCCCGTTTTTGATGGGGATACAGAACGATGCTTCCATCCGCGGGTGCAGCCTACGTATTGCTTAGGTATCGCTGCTGTCCGCTGGTGGAGAAGAGAAGTCTGGGGAAATCCAGGCTTTGTTCATCTTGATGAGTGTTAGCCTGTCGGCACTGTCGGTTGACAGGCGGGTACGCTTATCTGTGATGATTCCCCCAGCCGCACTAAACACCCTCTCTGACAAGACGCTAGCTGCAGGACAAGCAAGCACCTCAAGGGCATACAGCGCGAGTTCAGGCCACGTGTCCAGCTTCGACACCCAGTAGTTGTAGGGGGCAGAGGCGTCACGGAGGACGGTCGTGCGATTGGCTACGTACTCCCTCACCATCCTTTTACAGTGCTCCCGCCGACTCAGCCGTGACTGGGGAGCTGTGACACAGTCTTGCTGGGGAGCCATAAAGCAGTCAAGGGCCTTAAAGAGTGTTGCCCTGCCTGTGCTGTACATGCTGCCTGATCTCCGCGCCTCCCCTGCTACCTGGCCCTCGGAACTGCGCCTTCGGCCACTAGCGCTGTCGTATGGGAATTTTACCATCACTTTGTCTGCCAGGGTCCTGTGGTATAGCAACACTCTCGAACCCCTTTCCTCTTCGGGTATGAGAGTGGAAAGGTTCTCCTTATACCGTGGGTTGAGCAGTGTGTACACCCAGTAATCCGTAGTGGCCAGAATGCGTGTAACGCGAGGGTCACGAGAAAGGCATCCTAACATGAAGTCAGCCATGTGTGCCAGGGTACCTGTACGCAACACATGACTGTCCTCACTCGGAAGATCACTTTCAGGATCCTCCTCCTCCTCCTCCTCAGGCCATACACGCTGAAAGGATGACAGGCCAGCAGCATGTGTACCCTCACCAGTGGGCCAAGCTGTCTCTTCCCCCTCCTCCTCATCTTCCTCCTCCTCCTCCTCTTCACCGCGCTGAGATATAGACATGAGGGTGCTCTGACTATCCAGCGACATACTGTCTTCCCCCGACTCTGTTTCCGAGCGCAAAGCGTCTGCCTTTATGCTTTGCAGGGAACTTCTCAAGAGGCATAGCAGAGGAATGGTGACGCTAATGATTGCAGCATCGCCGCTCACCACCTGATTAGACTCCTCAAACTTTCCAAGGACCTGGCAGATGTCTGCCAACCAGGCCCACTCTTCTGAAAATAATTGAGGAGGCTGACTCCCACTGCGCCGCCCACGTTGGAGTTGGTATTCCACTATAGCTCTACGCTGCTCATAGAGCCTGGCCAACATGTGGAGCGTAGAGTTCCACCGTGTGGGCACGTCGCACAGCAGTCGGTGCACTGGCAGATTAAACCAATGTTGCAGGGTGCGCAGGGTGGCAGCGTCCGTGTGGGACTTGCGGAAATGTGCGCAGAGCCGGCGCACCTTTCCGAGCAGGTCTGACAAGCGTGGGTAGCTTTTCAGAAAGCGCTGAACCACCAAATTAAAGACATGGGCCAGGCATGGCACGTGCGTGAGGCTGCCGAGCTGCAGAGCCGCCACCAGGTTACGGCCGTTGTCACACACGACCATGCCCGGTTGGAGGCTCAGCGGCGCAAGCCAGCGGTCGGTCTGCTCTGTCAGACCCTGCAGCAGTTCGTGGGCCATGTGCCTCTTATCTCCTAAGCTGAGTAGTTTCAGCACGGCCTGCTGACGCTTGCCCACCGCTGTGCTGCCACAACGCTCAACACCGACTGCTGGCGTCGTACTGCTGCTGCTGACACATCTTGATTGCGAGACAGAGGTTGCGTTGGAGGAGGAGGAGGAGGGTGGTTTACTGGAGGAAGCATACACCGCCGCAGATACCACCACCGAGCTGGGGCCCGCAATTCTGGGGGTGGGTAGGACGTGAGCGGTCCCAGGCTCTGACTCTGTCCCAGCCTCCACTAAATCCACCCAATGTGCCGTCAGGGAGATATAGTGGCC
This sequence comes from Eleutherodactylus coqui, assembly GCF_035609145.1. Lineage (NCBI taxonomy): Eukaryota > Metazoa > Chordata > Amphibia > Anura > Eleutherodactylidae > Eleutherodactylus > Eleutherodactylus coqui. The sequence continues at coordinate 117,470,359 of NC_089839.1, read as the reverse complement.
CTGCCCGCCTGTGCTTGTCCACGTGTCCGTTGTTAAGTGGACCTTGCCAGTAACCGCGTTGGTGAGGGCGCGTACAATGTTGCGGGAAACGTGGTCGTGCAGGGCTGGGACGGCACATCGGGAAAAATAGTGGCAACTGGGAACTGAGTAACGCGGGGCCGCCGCCGCCATCATACTTTTGAAGGACTCCGTTTCCACAACCCTATACGGCAGCATCTCCAGGCTGATAAATTTGGCTACGTGCACGTTTAACGCTTGAGCGTGCGGGTGCGTGGCTGCGTACTTGCGCTTGCGCTCAAACACTTGCGCTAGCGACGGCTGGACGGTGCGCTGAGAGACATTGGTGGATGGGGCCGAGGATAGCGGTGGTGAGGGTGTGGGTATAGGTCAGGAGACGGTAGTGCCTGTGTCCTCAGAGCGGGGTTGGATCTCAGTGGCGGGTTGGGGCACAGGGGGAGAGGCAGCGGTGCAAACCGGAGGCGGTGAACGGCCTTCGTCCCACCTTGTGGGGTGCTTGGCCATCAAATGTGTGCGCATGCTGGTGGTGGTGAGGCTGGTGGTGGTGACTCCCCGGCAGATCTTGGCGCGACAAAGGTTGCACACCACTGTTCGTCGGTCGTCTGCACTCTCAGTGAAAAACTGCCAGACCTTTGAGCACCTCGGCCTCTGCAGGGTGGCATGGCGCGAGGGGGCGCTTTGGGAAACAGTTGGTGGATTATTCGGTCTGGCCCTGCCTCTACCCCTGGCCACCGCACTGCCTCTTGCAACCTGCCCTGCTGCTGCCCTTGCCTCCCCCTGTGAAGACCTGTCCTCAGTAGGCATAGCAAACCAGGTGGGGTCAGTCACCTCATTGTCCTGCTGCTCTTCCTCAGAATCCTCAGTGCGCTCCTCCCTCGGACTTAATGCCCTTACTACTACCTCACTGATAGACAACTGTGTCTCATCGTCATCGGCCTCCTCACCCACTGAAAGGTCTTGAGACAGTTGCCGGAAGTCCCCAGCCTCATCCCCCGGACCTCGGGAACTTTCCAATGGTTGGGCATCAGTCACGATAAACTCCTCTGGTGGGAGAGGAACCACTGCTGCCCAATCTGAGCAGGGGCCCGAGAACAATTTCTGGGAGTCTGCTTGCTCCTCAGAATGTCTCATTTTCATGGAGTGAGGAGGCTGGGAGGAAGGAGGAGCAGCAGCCAGAGGATTCTGAGTTGCAGCAGTGGACGGCGCAGAACTGTGGGTGGACGATAGGTTGCTGGAAGCACTTTCTGCCATCCACGACAGGACCTGCTCACACTGCTCATTTTCTAATAAAGGTCTACCGCGTGGACCCATTAAATGTGCTATGAATGTGAGGACGCCAGAAACGTGCCTCTCTCCTAATCCCGCAGCAGTCGGCTGCGATACACCTGGATCAGGAGCTCGGCCTTGCCCACACCCGGACTAGGGCCTCCGCGTCCTCGGCCGCGCCCACGTCCTCTAGGCCTACCCCTACCCCTCTGCATGCTGTATTACCAGTAATGCAGAAACAGAACGCTGTAATTAAATGTGCCGCTTATTGGCCTGTGGTTGGAGGCTGACTTCGCTTACGGAACGCCAGGAAATAATTTGGCGCACGCCTGCTGTAACACTTAGCTGCCTGCGTATTTATTTGTAGAACTACTACACCCAGCACACACGGACCCAGAACACTGAGCACAGTGACAGGCAGGCCAAATAGATTTTTTGCCCAATATTTTTTTGAAAAGGCCAACTGCGTATATTTAGTCAATAATATATGTCTTCTGGCCCTGGAGTGTGTGACAAAACTAAAGAGTGTCGCACTGTTATTAACTGCAACAGAGCGGTGATTTCTGAGCCAGGAAATAATTTGGCACACGCCTGCTGTAACACTTAGCTGCCTGCGTATTTATTTGTAGAACTACTACACCCAGCACACACGGACCCAGAGCACTGAGCACAGTGACAGGCAGGCCAAATAGATTTTTTGCCCAATATTTTTTTGAAAAGGCCAACTGCGTATATTCAGTCAATAATATATGTCTTCTGGCCCTGGAGTGTGTGACAGAACTAAAGAGTGTCGCACTGTTATTAAATGCAACAGAGCGGTGATTTCTGAGCCAGGAAATAATTTGGCGCACGCCTGCTGTAACACTTAGCTGCCTGCGTATTTATTTGTAGAACTACTACACCCAGCACACACGGACCCAGAACACTGAGCACAGTGACAGGCAGGCCAAATAGATTTTTTGCCCAATATTTTTTTGAAAAGGCCAACTGCGTATATTCAGTCAATAATATATGTCTTCTGGCCCTGGAGTGTGTGACAGAACTAAAGAGTGTCGCACTGTTATTAACTGCAACAGAGCAGTGATTTCTGAGCCAGGAAATAATTTGGCGCACGCCTGCTGTAACACTTAGCTGCCTGCGTATTTATTTGTAGAACTACTACACCCAGCACACACGGACCCAGAACACTGAGCACAGTGACAGGCAGGCCAAATAGATTTTTTGCCCAATATTTTTTTGAAAAGGCCAACTGCGTATATTCAGTCAATAATATATGTCTTCTGGCCCTGGAGTGTGTGACAGAACTAAAGAGTGTCGCACTGTTATTAACTGCAACAGAGCGGTGATTTCTGAGCCAGGAAATAATTTGGCGCACGCCTGCTGTAACACTTAGCTGCCTGCGTATTTATTTGTAGAACTATACACCCAGCACACACGGACCCAGAACACTGAGCACAGTGACAGGCAGGCCAAATAGATTTTTTGCCCAATATTTTTTTGAAAAGGCCAACTGCGTATATTCAGTCAATAATATATGTCTTCTGGCCCTGGAGTGTGTGACAGAACTAAAGAGTGTCGCACTGTTATTAACTGCAACAGAGCGGTGATTTCTGAGCCAGGAAATAATTTGGCGCACGCCTGCTGGAACACTTAGCTGCCTGCGTATTTATTTGTAGAACTACTACACCCAGCACACACGGACCCAGAACACTGAGCACAGTGACAGGCAGGCCAAATAGATTTTTTGCCCAATATTTTTTTGAAAAGGCCAACTGCGTATATTCAGTCAATAATATATGTCTTCTGGCCCTGGAGTGTGTGACAGAACTAAAGAGTGTCGCACTATTATTAACTGCAACAGAGCGGTGATTTCTGAGCCAGGAAATAATTTGGCGCACGCCTGCTGTAACACTTAGCTGCCTGCGTATTTATTTGTAGAACTACTACACCCAGCACACACGGACCCAGAACACTGAGCACAGTGACAGGCAGGCCAAATAGATTTTTTGCCCAATATTTTTTTGAAAAGGCCAACTGCGTATATTCAGTCAATAATATATGTCTTCTGGCCCTGGAGTGTGTGACAGAACTAAAGAGTGTCGCACTGTTATTAACTGCAACAGAGCGGTGATTTCTGAGCCAGGAAATAATTTGGCGCACGCCTGCTGTAACACTTAGCTGCCTGCGTATTTATTTGTAGAACTACTACACCCAGCACACACGGACCCAGAACACTGAGCACAGTGACAGGCAGGCCAAATAGATTTTTTGCCCAATATTTTTTGAAAAGGCCAACTGCGTATATTCAGTCAATAATATATGTCTTCTGGCCCTGGAGTGTGTGACAGAACTAAAGAGTGTCGCACTGTTATTAACTGCAACAGAGCGGTGATTTCTGAGCCAGGAAATAATTTGGCGCACGCCTGCTGTAACACTTAGCTGCCTGCGTATTTATTTGTAGAACTACTACACCCAGCACACACGGACCCAGAACACTGAGCACAGTGACAGGCAGGCCAAATAGATTTTTTGCCCAATATTTTTTTGAAAAGGCCAACTGCGTATATTCAGTCAATAATATATGTCTTCTGGCCCTGGAGTGTGTGACAGAACTAAAGAGTGTCGCACTGTTATTAACTGCAACAGAGCGGTGATTTCTGAGCCAGGAAATAATTTGGCGCACGCCTGCTGTAACACTTAGCTGCCTGCGTATTTATTTGTAGAACTACTACACCCAGCACACACGGACCCAGAACACTGAGCACAGTGACAGGCAGGCCAAATAGATTTTTTGCCCAATATTTTTTTGAAAAGGCCAACTGCGTATATTCAGTCAATAATATATGTCTTCTGGCCCTGGAGTGTGTGACAGAACTAAAGAGTGTCGCACTGTTATTAACTGCAACAGAGCGGTGATTTCTGAGCCAGGAAATAATTTGGCGCACGCCTGCTGGAACACTTAGCTGCCTACGTATTTATTTGTAGAACTACTACACCCAGCACACACGGACCCAGAACACTGAGCACAGTGACAGGCAGGCCAAATAGATTTTTTGCCCAATATTTTTTTGAAAAGGCCAACTGCGTATATTCAGTCAATAATATATGTCTTCTGGCCCTGGAGTGTGTGACAGAACTAAAGAGTGTCGCACTGTTATTAACTGCAACAGAGCGGTGATTTCTGAGCCAGGAAATAATTTGGCGCACACCTGCTGTAACACTTAGCTGCCTGCGTATTTATTTGTAGAACTACTACACCCAGCACACACGGACCCAGAACACTGAGCACAGTGACAGGCAGGCCAAATAGATTTTTTGCCCAATATTTTTTTGACAAGGACCACTGCGTATATTCAGTCAATAATATATGTCTTCTGGCCCTGCCTACACAATTCTGTCCCTGGAGTATTACTCCACAGTACTGCACACGGTTAGATGTGGCCCTAAGAAGGACCGTTGGGGTTCTTGAAGCCTACAATCACTCCTAACACTCTCCCTGCCTAACCACCACTTCTGTCCCTGTAGTATTACTGCAGGGCGCAATGCTCTGCACGGCCGATATACCAAAAAAAAAAAAAAGTGCAACACTGCAAAAAGAAGCCTCCACAGTACTACACACGGTTAGATGTGGCCCTAAGAAGGACCGTTGGGGTTCTTGAAGCCTACACTAACTCCTAACACTCTCCCTATAGCAGCTCCGGCACCAACAGCACTGTCCCTCAGCTATGTCACAACGCATCTGAGGCGAGCCGCGGGAGGGGCCGATTTTTATACTCGGGTGACACCTGATCTCGCCAGCCACTCACTGCAGGGGGGTGGTATAGGGCTTGAACGTCGCAGGGGGAAGTTGTAATGCCTTCCCTGTCTTTCAATTGGCCAGAAAAGCGCGCTAACGTCTCAGAGATGAAAGTGAAAGTAACCCGAACATCGCGTGGTGCTCGTTACAAGTAACGAGCATCTCGAACACGCTAATACTCGAACGAGTATCAAGCTCGGACGAGTACGTTCGCTCATCTCTAGTGTCTATATAGGTGGTGGGCTTTTTCAAACAAATTTGGGAAAAATACTATCTTTGGGCTGCCTGTGATCGTCTTGAGTGTACTGCGTCTCTGCTGGGGGTAGTAGTCCTAATTATTACATAGCTAAGTGTTACAGCAGGCTTGCGCCAAATTGTTTCCTGGCTCTGCGTTGCCCGTTACATCACCGCCGTCATCCCGTCCAGAGGGAAACAGTCTGCAGTAATTTTACGTAGTATAGGGCCAGTACTGGTAAGGCAGGAAGAGTGGGAAAGGTGAAAGAGATATACTGTCTATATAGGCAGTGGGCTTTTTCAAATAAATTTGGGAAAAATACTATCTTTGGGGTGCCTATGATCGTCTTGCGTGTACTGCGTCTCTGCTGGGGGTAGTAGTCCTAATTATTACGCAGCTAAGTGTTACAGCAGGCTTGCTCAAAATAGTTTCCTGGCTCTGCGTTGCCCGTTACATCACCACCGTCATCCCGTCCAGAGGGAAACAGTCTGCAGTAATTTTACATAGTATAGGGCCAGTACTGGTGAGGCAGGGACAGTGGGAAAGGTGAAAGAGATATACTGTCTATATAGGCAGTGGGCTTTTTCAAACAAATTTGGGAAAAATACTATCTTTGGGCTGCCTGTGATCGTCTTGAGTGTACTGCGTCTCTGCTGGGGGTAGTAGTCCTAATTATTACGCAGCTAAGTGTTACAGCAGGCTTGCACAAAATTGTTTCCTGGCTTTGCGTTGCCCGTTACATCACCGCCGTCATCCCGTCCAGAGGGAAACAGTATACATATATATGCTGCCTACAGTATCTGTCTGCTGTCTCAGCTCAGCCTTTAAAAAAATAGAAGCAAAATACTTAAGGGCTACTAGTGGCCTTTGGACACTTGACTGCTTCTGCGCTGTGAATTCCACTAGCTCAGTCATACGCACCTACGTCTCACTACAGGCTTGCGCAAAATTCTTTCCTGGCTCTGCTGTGCGTTCCGTAAGTGAAGTCAGCTTCCAACCACAGGCCAATAAGCGGCACATTTAATTACAGCGTTCTGTTTCTGCACTACTGGTAATACACCATGCTGAGGGGTAGGGGTAGGCCTAGAGGACGTGGACGCGGGCGAGGACGCGGAGGCCCAAGTCAGGGTGTGGGCACAGGCCGAGCTCCTGATCCAGGTGTATCGCAGCCGACTGCTGCGGGATTAGGAGAGAGGCACGTTTCTAGCGTCCACAGATTAATCTCACAATTAATGGGTCCACGCGGTAGACCTTTATTAGAAAATGAGCAGTGTGAGCAGGTCCTGTCGTGGATGGCAGAAAGTGCATCCAGCAATCTATCGACCACCCAGAGTTCTACGCCGTCCACTGCTGCAACTCTGAATCCGCTGGCTGCTGCTCCTCCTTCCTCCCAGCCTCCTCACTCCATTACAATGACACATTCTGAGGAGCAGGCAGACTCCCAGGAACTGTTCTCGGGCCCCTGCCCAGAAAGGGCAGCAATGGTTCCTCTCCCACTGGAGGAGTTTGTCATGACCGTTGCCCAACCTTTGGAAAGTTCCCGGGGTCCGGGGGATGAGGCTGGGGACTTCCGGCAACTGTCTCAAGAGCTTTCAGTGGGTGAGGAGGACGACGATGATGAGACACAGTTGTCTATCACTCAGGTAGTAGTAATTGCAGTAAGTCCGAGGGAGGAGCGCACAGAGGATTCTGAGGAAGAGCAGCAGGACGATGAGGTGACTGACCCCACCTGGTTTGCTAAGCCTACTGAGGACAGGTCTTCAGAGGGGGAGGCAAGTGCAGCAGCAGGGCAGGTTGGAAGAGCCAGTGCGGTGGCCAGGGGTAGAGGAAGGGCCAGACCAAATAATCCACCAACTGTTTCCCAAAGCGCCCCCTCGCGCCATGCCACCCTGCAGAGGCCGAGGTGCTCAAAGGTGTGGCAGTTTTTCACTGAGAGTGCAGACGACCGACGAACTGTGGTGTGCAAGGTTTGTCGCGCCAAGATCAGCCGTGGAGCCACCACCACCAGCCTCACCACCACCAGCATGCGCAGACATATGATGGCCAAGCACCCCACAAGGTGGGACGAAGGCCGTTCACCGCCTCCAGTTTGCACCACTGCCTCTCCCCCTGTGCCCCAACCTGCCACTGAGATCCAACCCCCCTCTCAGGACACAGGCACTACCATCTCCTGGCCTGCACCCACACCCTCACCTCCGCTGTCCTCGGCCCCATCCAGCAATGTCTCTCAGCGCACCGTCCAGCCGTCGCTAGCGCAAGTGTTTGAGCGCAAGCGCAAGTACGCAGCCAAGCACCTGCACGCTCAAGCGTTAAACGTGCACATAGCCAAATTGATCAGCCTGGAGATGCTGCCGTATAGGCTTGTGGAAACGGAGGACTTCAAAAACATGATGGCGGCGGCGGCCCCGCGTTACTCGGTTCCCAGTCGCCACTACTTTTCCCGATGTGTCGTCTCAGCCCTGCATGACCACGTCTCCCGCAAAATTGTACGCGCCCTCACCAACGCGGTTACTGCCAAAGTCCACTTAACAACGGACACGTGGACAAGCACAGGCGGGCAGGGCCACTATATCTCCCTGACGGCACATTGGGTGAATTTAGTGGAGGCTGGGACCGAGTCAGAGCCTGGGACCGCTCACGTCCTACCCACCCCCAGAATTGCGGGCCCCAGCTCGGTGCTAGTATCTGCGGCGGTGTATGCTTCCTCCACTAAACCACCCTCCTCCTCCTCCTACGCAACCTCTGTCTCGCAATCAAGATGTGTCAGCAGCATGTCGCCAGCAGTCGGTGTCGCGCGGCGCTTTCGCCGCTGAGCCTGCAACTGGGCATGGTCGTGTGTGACAACGGCCGTAACCTGGTGGCGGCTCTGCAGCTCGGCAGCCTCACGCACGTGCCATGCCTAGCCCACGTCTTTAATTTGGTGGTTCAGCGCTTTCTGAAAAGCTACCCACGTTTGTCAGACCTGCTCGGAAAGGTGCACCGGCTCTGCGCACATTTCCGCAAGTCCAAGACGGACGCTGCCACCCTGCGCACCCTGCAATATCGGTTTAATCTGCCAGTGCACCGACTGCTGTGCGACGTGCCCACACGGTGGAACTCTACGCTCCACATGTTGACCAGGCTCTATGAGCAGCGTAGAGCTATAGTGGAATACCAACTCCAACATTGGCGGTGTAGTGGGAGCCAGCCTCCTCAATTCTTTACAGAAGAGTGGGCCTGGTTGGCAGACATCTGCCAGGTCCTTGGAAACTTTGAGGAGTCTACCCAGATGGTGAGCGGCGATGCTGCAATCATTAGCGTCACCATTTCTCTGCTATGCCTCTTGAGAAGTTCTCTGCAAAGCATAAAGGCAGACGCTTTGCACTCGGAAACAGAGGCGGGGGAAGACAGTATGTCGCTGGATAGTCAGAGCACCCTCATGTCTATATCTCAGCGCGTTGAGGAGGAGGAGGGGGAGGAGAATGAGGAGGAGGGGGAAGAGACAGCTTGGCCCACTGCTGAGGGTACCCATGCTGCTTGCCTGTCATCCTTTCAGCGTGTATGGCCTGAGGAGGAGGAGGAGGAGGATCCTGAAAGTGATCTTCCGAGTGAGGACAGTCATGTGTTGCGTACAGGTACATTGGCACACATGGCTGACTTCATGTTAGGATGCCTTTCTCGTGACCCTCGCATTACACGCATTCTGGCCACTACGGATTACTGGGTGTACACACTGCTCGACCCACGGTATAAGGAGAACCTTTCCACTCTCATACCCGAAGAGGAAAGGGGTTCGAGAGTGATGCTATACCACAGGACCCTGGCGGACAAACTGATGGTAAAATTCCCATCCGACAGCGCTAGTGGCAGAAGGCGCAGTTCCGAGGGCCAGGTAGCAGGGGAGGCACGGAGATCAGGCAGCATGTACAGCACAGGCAGGGGAACACTATCCAAGGCCTTTGCCAGCTTTATGGCTCCCCAGCAAGACTGTGTCACCACTCCCCAGTCAAGGCTGAGTCGACGGGAGCACTGTAAAAGGATGGTGAGGGAGTACGTAGCCGATCGCACGACCGTCCTCCGTGACGCCTCTGCCCCCTACAACTACTGGGTGTCGAAGCTGGACACGTGGCCTGAACTCGCGCTGTATGCCCTGGAGGTGCTTGCTTTTCCTGCGGCTAGCGTCTTGTCAGAGAGGGTGTTTAGTGCGGCTGGGGGAATCATCACGGATAAGTGTAGCCGCCTGTCAACTGACAGTGCCGACAGGCTTACACTCATAAACAGCGGTACCTAAACAATACGTAGGCTGCACCCGCGGATGGAAGCATCGTGCTCTATCACCATAAAAAACGGGGACCTTTTAGCTTCATCAATCTGTGTATTATATTCATCCTCCTCCTCCTGCTCCTCCCCCTGAAACCTCACGTAATCACACCGAACGGGCAATTTTTCTTAGGCCCACAAGGCTCAGTCATATTACTTTTGTAAACAATGTTTATACGTTTCAATTCTCATTAAAGCGTTGAAACTTGCACCTGAACCAATTTTTATTTTAACTGGGCTGCCTCCAGGCCTAGTTACAAATTAAGCCACAGTAACCAAAGCGATTAATGGGTTTCACCTGCCCTCTTGGTTGGGCATGGGCAATTTTTCTGAGGTACATTAGTACTGTTGGTACACCAATTTTTTTGGGCCCTCTCCTATAGTGTAATCCTAGTAATTTTTAAGGGCTTCGCCTGCACTCATGGTACAGCAAGGTGCGTGGGCTTGGCCTACACTTTTGCTACATAAATGTAACTGGGACCTTGTCTATACTGCAACTACTGAAATGTGAAAGAGACTGTTATCTCCCTAAACTGCTGCAACGGGAATGTTACTGTGGCCTGTCTTGACTGCTACTACTACTGGAATGGAACTAATACTGTGCTCCCCCTATACTGCTGCTTCGGAATTGTTACTGGGGCCTGTCTAGACTGCTACTATTACTGAAATGGAACTAAGACTGCGCTCCCCCTATACTGCTGCTTCGGAATTGTTACTGGGGCCTGTCTTGAGTGCTACTATTACTGAAATGGAACTAAGACTGTGCTCCCCCTATACTGCTGCTTCGGAATTGTTACTGGGGCCTGTCTTGAGTGCTACTATTACTAAAATGGAACTAAGACTGTGCTCCCCCTATACTGCTGCTTCGGAATTGTTACTGGGGCCTGTCTTGAGTGCTACTATTACTGAAATGGAACTAAGACTGCGCTCCCCCTATACTGCTGCGTCGGAATTGTTACTGGGGCCTGTCTTGAGTGCTACTATTACTGAAATGGAACTAAGACCGTGCTCCCCCTATACTGCTGCTTCGGAATTGTTACTGGGGCCTGTCTTGAGTGCTACTATTACTGAAATGGAACTAAGACTGCGCTCCCCCTATACTGCTGCTTCGGAATTGTTACTGGGGCCTGTCTTGAGTGATACTATTACTGAAATGGAACTAAGACTGTGCTCCCCCTATACTACTGCTTCGGAATTGTTACTGGGGCCTGTCTGGACTGCTACTACTACTGAAATGGAACTAATACTGTGCTCTCCCTATAATGCTGCTAGTGATATGTTACTGGGGCCTGTCCCCAATGCTACCTCTGAAATGTTACTAATTCTGGGCACTGCCTATACCGCAGCTAATGCTATGTCACTGGGGTGTGGAAATGGAGGCTTCCCAAAGACATGATGGCGGCGAGGCCATTTCCCACCAACGCGGTTACTGTTAAGGTGCATATAACCACGGACACGTGGAGAGGACACGTAGTGCCTCAAAAACAACCCCCTCCTTCTCCAACAATGAAAACATTCTTGGCAAATACCTTTGCATTGGTCCGTTTGGTGGCAGTCCAAGAATTTCACCTTTACCGACACTACAAGAGAGCCCCCCCACCATCCCCCCGCCACGGCCCACTTAATCCTGGCCACATTCCGAAAACCAACTAAATAAAACCGTGCTACTAGGTCCGCAGTCACCACCACATTCCCACCAACGCGGTTACTGTTAAGGTGCATATAACCACGGACACGAGGAGAGGACACGTAGTGCCTCAAAAACATCCCCGTCCTCCTCCAACAATGAAAACATTCTTGGCAAATACCTTTGCATTGGTCCGTCTGGTGGCAGTCCAAGAATTTCACCTTTAACGACACAACAAGAGAACCCCCCCACCATCCCCCCGCCACGGCCCACTTAATCCTGGCCACATTCCGAAAACCAACTAAATAAAACCGCGCTACTAGGTCCGCAGTCGCCACCACATTCCCACCAACGCGGTTTCTGTTAAGGTACATATTACCAGTCTGACTGGGGCATGCACTGTGGGCCGAAGCCTACCTGTATTGTATCTGACGTCAGCTCTGCTGAGCAGGGCACTGCAATAGGATTTGTTTATGTACCGCCGGTGGGTTCCAGGGAGCCACCCATGCTTTGGGTCCACACGGACTTCACATTAGGGATTTGTACCTGCCTGTGTCTATGTATTAAAAACCCCGGTCAGACTGGGGCATGCAGTGTGGGCAACATTGTGTACATTTTTTTTCAAGTTCATGCTGCACAGAACCAACAGTCTTTAGAATGGCCTCACCACTCCGTGGACTCTTCTCCTCATGTGTCAGCTTCTCTGGACAAGCTGACGCACTCCTTTGGTCACAAGTCAGACCAGAAGATAGCGGAACTCCACATGCAATCCAATCAGGAACTTTTCCTTGTCTCCTGAAGACTTAGCGTCCAGGTGCACACTGGTCTGCACCTTTTCCCCCTCCAGCAACAGTCTCTCTGCTTACTGGCGACAGACACCTGCTGTCGACGCTGGTCACCTGCAGCAACTGTGACAGTCTCTTGTAGCCCACTTGCCTTTAAGGACTTCATTACACGCCAGTGGGGTTTGACTGGCCCCTTTGCCTCTGCACATCCATACATACAATAGTCCATCTGTAAACAACCTCAACATAACTCCTTTTGGTTGTTTTTCCTGGTAACCGCACTTGATTCTTTTGGTCTTCCAAACCAGTATACTCTGGACCTCTGCTTGGACCCTCAGCCTGGTCACTTCAACTGAAGTCCTTGTTGCTTCTCTTGGCTTAGCAGTATGTAGTAAAAATTTGCTAGCAACATGTGGCCTCCTGGCCAGTGGACATTTAACAAAATGCAGTCTCTGTTTCTTAGCAAATACAGTCTCTTTAATTTTGGGCAGCTGGCCCTTTACATTTCTACAATCTGTAGCAACACACACTTTTCTGCTTTTGTAGTTTTTTCTTCAGCCATACTGGCTCTTTATTCTCAAAGAAGCTCATATATTACTTTATGAATAAACGCTGAAAACCTTAACTCTGGTGGATTGATTATTCTAAGCTCTTGACAACACCATAGTGGTAGATCGCCAACTTGGATTAGAGGGTGTTCTCAACTGATACCCCCTGTAAATTAAGTTGGTTTTCCTTATTTCCACTCTCTGCAAACATATGGTTAGATTGCATGGAAAGCTCAGTATCGTTAACTCATTTTTAAAAAAAATTCTTTATTTATGAATTTTCCATTTTTCCAAAACAACAAGTTAAATCACTGTTAAAGGGGTTGTCTCACGCCGAAACGTTTTTTTTAAAAATTCAATAGGCCCCCCGTTCGGCGCGAGACAAACCCAAGGGATGGGTTAAAAAAAAAAAAGTTTATTACTTACCCGAATCCCCGCGCTGCGGCGACTTCTTTCTTCCTTTACCAAGATGGCCGCCGGGATCTTCACCCACGATGCACCGCGGGTCTTCTCCCATGGTGCACCGTGGGCTCTGTGCGGTCCATTGCCGATTCCAGCCTCCTGATTGGCTGGAATCGGCACACGTGACGGGGCGGAGCTACGAGGACCAGCTCTCCGGCACGAGCGGCCCCATTCACCAGGGAGAAGACCGGACTGCGCAAGCGCATCTAAAAATGCCAGAAGACAGCGAATTTAGACGGATCCATGGCGACAGGGACGCTAGCAACGGAGCAGGTAAGTGAATAACTTCTGTATGGCTCATAATTAATGCACGATGTATATTACAAAGTGCATTAATATGGCCATACAGAAGTGCTGAACCCCACTTGATTTCACGAGACAACCCCTTTAAGTAATGCAAAGAAATTGACAACCTGCAACCCAAACAGTGGTACAAAATTCCCCAACTGGATTAAGACAAAGTGCTAAACCTTAAAGCATGTACAATAAACCCCTGGAGGTGGGCCCATTCAGGTACTACCTATGGTATTGCAAATGTGAACCGCAATTATGCTTGATCCCGAATTTTACAACCCCTGTAAAGAGTGAAGAGGACCCTCATTAAAGGTCAATCCCCGACCCATTCCTCCCCACACTTCTACCCAATCCCCACCCACCCCATGTACCCTCTATATTTCTCTATTCTCGTGATAGTGATGGAGAACCTCCTAGTTTTAAACAGCTGACTATGGTGTAACATTAGAACAGCGTAAAATAAAAAAACAAACCATAGGAGAGGAGGAAAAAAAAGGAAGAAGAGAATAGAAAAAAGGGAAATCAAAATCTAAAAAGGAACGGAATAGAAGGGAGGGAAGAGTACATCGTAATGCATAGTCTTGCATTTATCCCCGTATTATTTGGCAGGACCCTGGCGTACTGCAGCATTCCTTTCTGAACAGTACTCAGGGTGTAATTTTGCTCTCTAGTGCTCTTATGGGTTGTATATGTTACGGAATTCCAAAGACTCCTGGAATTCGATCCAATAAAACCAGGTTTTCTGAAACTTATCTTGTGTACCTTTTATTGAAGCTGTCGAATCCTCCATCTCCATTATCTCTTTAACCATTCTAAACCACATCTTAACCCTTTCCAATCCACTGTCTGACATCTGATGACATTCTGATTGAAGGCTGTACAGCTCCGATGTCGGAAGACGTCCAGCAGGGTATTCTTACTGTATTTTACTGGCTGCTCTGTTGTCGGGGGCCTCTCCAGCATGTCCTATACCACAATACTGGCTCTAGTAAGCAGATGGTGCCATTGTATGATGACCGAAAGAGAAGGCCCCCTAGGAAACCCTGAATCCAAAATTGGATTGCAAAGGGTTAATTGAGGAAGACACATTCTGCCGCCATAGCCTAGGAATACATGCTCATGCTGTGTTTACCAGATAGTGTACCACAGACTTTTTATATGTGGAGATAGGCATGTCATTGAGATGCAGCAGGAACATTTGGGTAGAATGAAGCTTGTAAATTTGGAGGTAATCCGCCATACTTCGGACCAGAAACTGGCCAACATTGGGCATTCCCAATTGTTAACTCATTTTTATCCTAGCTCTATGTTGTCAGATGGGTGAAGTCTATTTGCTGGTGTTTGAGTCTAGACTCTATGTTCTGTTGGTGTTTGCTTGGATCCAGATTGGAATTCATGTTTTGTTTTGTGTTTTTCCCCCTACATCTGTAGGTGTGTGGATGCCTGAATCCCCCTCGGTCCATAGGTGTGTGGATGCCTGAATCCCCTTCATCCGTTGGTGTGCGAATGTCTGGTCTGAATGTATCTCTTCCCTCTGGAGGTGTACAGATGCCTGCAGCAATGTCTTGTTTGGCATTTGGAGTGTGTTGAGTACCAATGGTATTTGTCTTACATCTGTCTAGTTTTCTCCTCTTTCCTGCTTTTTCTATAGGGAAAGACTAGGCCCTCAGGTACAAGATGCAGGGCCATTCTTGTCAGGATGATCACACTGCTTGTTCGCAGTGTCTACTCTTGCAGAATTTGCTAGGGATAAATTTTCCTTTTATGTTTACCAGTGTGGTCCTTTTTGGACCGCTATGTCTTGGTGTGAACCCTTTCTTTGTGTGTGCAGGCAAGGTGGATAATCCCTGCATGGATGTAACAAAAACTAGCATTGTGCAAGGGAGGAAGTGTCATCAGTCACACACAACTCTCAGCAAAAAATGAAAAAGTCTTTCAGCACCCAAAACATGCATAAAACATAACTTTTATTCCATGATATTAGAAAGTAATGCCGGAGCAAAAGATAAAAACATATGCATTTCGAGGCTGAACACCTTGGCTCCAGGGGTGCAACTATAGGGAATGCAGAGGATGCGGTTGCACCTGGGCCCTGAAGCCTTAAGAGGCCCATAAGGACTATCTTCTTCATATAGGGAGCCCAGTACTATGAATAAAGCATTATAAATGTGGGGGGGCCCTGTTACACATTTTGCATTGGGGCCTCGAAGCTTCAAAGTTACGCCTCTGCTTGGCTCTTAGGGCTCCTTCGCATGTGATTCAAGGCCCGATATCACCCTTACAGTCCTAAAAACCCCTGGCTGTAAATGTGTTTCAACAAGGAAACCACCTTGCATCACTGCAGGGTTCCATACATCTCTGCCACGGCTGTTAAAGCCGCAACAGGAGATCACGATCTTCTCCCCTTGTTAGAGTTATCAGCTGCTTGTCTGCCAGGGATGAATACCACCTGATTTCAATGCAGCACAGAGGTGAGAATTCTATTAAGTCTAGAGGCCATGGTGAATGTAAGGAATTTAAGATCAATATTTAGGAGGGATATGGATGTTAGGGTGTGCTGCTGGGACCTGTTGTTCTATGGGTTTCGAGGAGCACACCTTTACAGGTGTGGAATAATTGTGCTGAATGGGTGTGGATTACTCCAGCCAGCCAATCTCCACTGGTCTGCTGCATATATATACCAGTCCCTCTGCTAGAGGAAGCTGGTATTCCTTCACTTTTGGGTTTGGGTTTCTTGCATGCCTGTTGTGTGTGTGTGCGTGTGTATATAGGTGTGAGCAGTTTCATGTTCAGGGTCTTTGCAGATGGCCGAACATCAGGTGTTAACAGACATGTTCAGTGTATATGTGTGCGAACAGTGATGTGTTTTGTGGGTCTCTGCTGATGGCCAGACATTAGATATGAACATTCCTGTTCTGTGCTGCATGCTATCTCTAGTGTCTTGGTGTGAGCTGTGTCCTCTCCTGCTTTGGCTCGTTTTCCACCCTGGACAATTAGGTCCATAGGTTCCAGTGTGGGGCTGTACTTATCGTCCCAATCACCCTACTTGCAAGCAGGTGTCATGTAGTCGTTGTCTTGTTAGAGTAGGGGCCTGCAAGTCACCGAGGATCCGTGCCGTGGGCTTGCAGGCTTAAGTGACTTGGCCAATCCACAAAATAATACCTCGTCCTTTTTTTTTTTCCAGGTAAAACCCGTGTTTTTATTGGTTTTACATATAAAAACCACATGGCACACTACCAGTTCGTGTTACATCATAATAGAAAAATATAGTAATTAATTGTGCAAAAAGTAAAGAAAAAGTCTAAAAGTTCAGCAAATCGATGTATGGATTATGATAAAACTTGGACAAAGGTTTAACACCATAAAAATAATTAATAATATATTTTCTGCATTCAGGATGAAATCCCCATATGACCTCAATGGAGGCTATATTTATTGATTCAGCTATATTTGACACTATCCATAACCTTATTAAAATGAATACAGTGAGCAGTATTTCTCAGTAAGAGCTGATAAATCACTTCCCAAGAGATTTTACATTGTCCAGGTGCATAAAAATTCTAAGGATTATTTTAGTCTTTGCATGTATCACAGAATAAGAAAGTGCTGATGCTATAAAATTACGCAGTCTGGTACAAAAAGCCACACAAGGTAGACCCGAGTGCAAAATCCACAGGAAGAATGACGACCGCCGCACGCCCACCACCAACATCCAAAATGCCAAACGCCACATCCAGAGATGAGCGAGCCCGCCCGGACAAATCAGCCACCCGAGCGAACACCGCCCCCCCCGAGCAACCGCACCCCCGCCCGAGCAGGCCCAAGGAGGCGGCAGGGGGCGAGGGGCGGCGGGGGACAGCGGGGGAGAGAGCGAGAGAGATCTCTATCTCTACGCCCCGCGCCACCCCCCGCCGGCCCCACGAGCCCGCCCGGACAAGAACGCAGCCACCCGAGAAGAGCGACGCCCGCCCGAGCAACCGACCCACCCGGGCGCGACCGCCCACCTCCAAACACAACGCCCGACATCCTAGACATCAGTGGCAAACACACAATGGTCGTCACTCCTCCCGCAAACCCCACACTCAGGTCCACCCCTTTTTTATTACAATTTTTCATAATCAAAAACAAAACATAGCAACTCACATTATGATACAAGAGAGAAAAAAAATTGCATAGTTAAATCACATTAACATCTTTGACACATGTACATGTTGAATAATTGCATCGCAATGGTTAATAATTATATATATATATATATATAGCACATTAGCTTTAATTGTCAACATAGAACAAAATAAAATAAATCAACAAACATTTAACAGTGGATTTTAAGAGTACAGCTTTGTGTTTCTTTGTTTTTCCTTTTTATTAATTTACTATATGCTATGGCGTATCAATATATAAAAACCTCTGTTTATTGCCTAAAAATATCATCTTCTCCTCTCCCTTATGATTTAATAATATTGCTTTATGTTATTTTTAATCTTCCTAATCTATCCGCTCCTGCTTGAGTGTGATACCAGGATGTGTTACTAAATGGGCGCATGCATTCTAAGATCTCATCCGGGTCCATGAATCTTTCTATGAAAAGTCGCCATTTCTTAAAAAATTTTGATGCTTGGGATTCTGCCCGTTTTTCGGTCTCCAGTCTCTCCATTTTTAGAAGGCGTTTTAGTTGCTGTATGATATCTGACATTCCCGGGGAATGGCCTGCAACCATTTTGCTAACATGCTCCTCTTGCCTATTATGAGAATAGTGTGTATCAAATTAGCGTTTTTTATATGGCAAGGGAGAGAGTGTAATACATAAGCTTGTGGGCTCAATGGTAGAGTAATTCCTGCAAGTTCAAGTTCAATGATTTAATTTCTGTCCAGAGTGTTTTGATTTGGGGGCAATGCCAGATTCCATGCAGAAAATCTGTTTCTGGTTGTGAGCATCTAGGGCACGCTTGCAGTCTCGTTGGGCTCCCGGGGTGTGGGGGTATGTTGAAACCATAGATTGCTCCATGTATGATTTTAAAATAAGTTTTCCTCCATTTCTCATTGGTTATAGCCTTTCTTATAGAGATCCAACCATCTACCAATTTATATATACTCTCAGGGACCTTACCTATATTTATTCCCAAATACTTAATGGAGGTCTTTTTTTAATGTCTATATTGTGCAGATTACCCCGAGGAGAGATATCTAGCAATTCACATTTTGTGGTATTGACCCTAAAACCAGATTGTTTCCCAAATGACTCAAGGAGAGCAAAAACCTGTGGCAGATCCGTATGTGGTTGTGCCAGTACCAACATGATATCATATGCGAAGAGCATGGATTTAATAGTTTGATTATTGATCTTGACCCCTTCTATATCTTTGCTTTCCTCCAGCATACACACCAGTGGTTCTATTGCAATATTAAAAAGTAACGGGGATAAAGGGCATCCCTGTCTGGTTCCCTTCTCTAGTGGAAACCTTGGGGAGAGAAAGCCAGGAGTATAAATTTGTGCTAGAGGAGAGGTGTATAAATTCCATATATAAGAGTAGAAGGAGCCCTTAAAGCCCATCTCATCCATCACTGCTCTCAACCAATTCCATGAGACGTTGTCAAACGCCTTTTCTGCGTCTATAGTTAGGAGTGCTGCAAAGGGATGAGCCGATGGGTTATTTTTTACAGTATTAAGAATTGTCAATATTTTCCGTATATTTGTAGTGGCAGATCTACCCTTCACGAACCCAGATTGTACTGGAGAGATCAGATGGGGTAGTACTGTGGCTAAGCGGTCTGCCATAATTTTCGCTATTAATTTTAAGTCTGTATTGATAAGGGAAATCGGCCAATATGTCTTTGCTTCAGTGGGGTCTTTGCCCGGTTTGGGTAATAATTTGATGTGGGCTATGTTCATTTCGATTGGGATGGGATTTTCTTGCATGTATCCATTAAAAAGTTTTTCCAGTAATGGGGTTGCTTGGTCTTTTAGAATTTTAAAAAATTCACCCGTGTATTCGTCCGGTCCGGGGGCCTTGTTATTTTTTAAATTTGCTATAGCTTCTTTTATTTCTGTCTGTGGTATAGGGACGTTTAAGAACGAACACTGCTCTGCTGATAGGGAGGGTAATGAGATGTGGGAAGGGACAATAGTTGGGCTATCTGATTGTATTGGATTTTGTGTATATAATTGTGAATAGAATTTATAGAAGATGTCATTTATCTTTTTTGGGTGCGATTGTACTTTGCCATGCTCATCTTTTAGGCCAGAGATATTTGATGCTGCAAAAGGTCCCCTTGCTAGATTTACCATAAGTTTACCTGCTTTGTTCCCAAATTTGAATAAGCGTGCTTCACTTCGTGAGTAAGCTAACTGTTCATGCTTGTGCAACCACGTTTCGTAGGATTCCTTAGTTTCCACGCACTGTTGTTTAGTCTGTAAATTTGGGTTAGAGTGAAATGCAGTATATGCCTTCCGAAGGAGAGAGCTGAAATGATCTATTTTGTCCTTTATAGATTTTTTTAGTGCCGATACATATGCGATAAGTTTGCCTCTAATAACCGCTTTAGCCGCGCTCCATAATAATTTGGGATTATCGGAATGTGACTCATTGTCTGACATATATTCTAGCCACCACCCTTGCACCAATGAGCAGAAAGTTTCATCTTCAGCTAAATATGTTGGAAATCTCCACAGGTAGTCAGTACCTCTAGGAATTTTATCGTGTAGTGTTATTGCTACTGGAGCGTGGTCGGAAATCACTAAGTCTTCAATAGTGGTTTTGGTGACTCTAGGGAGCAATGTAGGGGATAGCAGTATGTAATCGATTCAGGACCAGGAGTCATGCGCGTGGGAATAGTGCGTAAACTCACGGCCCTCTGGGTTAAGTTCCTGCCATATATCTCTGAGTTTTTGTATGGAATTAAAATCTTGTAAGGCTTTGTCATGGTATTTAGAGGGATTTTTTCCTATAGCATGGCTACGACGATCTTCTATCGTATTAAGCACTGAATTAAAATCTCCTCCAATCAATTTATGCTCCATGGTATCTGTCAGAAGCCTGTCTGAAAGTTCTGTAAAAAATTGTTTATTGTTACTATTTGGCCCGTAAACATTGTATATGCTAAATTCCTCCAAGTTGTTTTTAATACGAACATGTAGGATCCTACCATTTGAGTCATACCAATGATCCAGTATCGTTAATCCTGATCCCTTTTTAACAAGCAGCAAAACCCCTGCCTTCTAGTGAACAGCAGGCGAACCATAGATCTCTCCTACCCATAATTTTCGCATTCGGATAAAGTCCTTTTCAGTCAGGTGTGTCTCTTGAAGCAAAGCAATATCTGCTTTCAGACGTTTTAAATGACGCAATATTGACATACGTTTTTGTGGGGATCTCAGTCCCTTTACATTCCTGGTGATGATACGCATAGCAAGTTCTAACTATATATGTAAATTGTGTATAGGGCCTCTTGACCCTCAGATAGTGATCTGATGTCATGATCTTGGCCCTTGACTTGGAACGAGAGCATGAATGGAAATCCCCATCTGTAACTGATTTGTGCTCTTTGTAAGGCTAGGGTGATGGGGCGGAGTTGGCGTTGTCTTTCTAAAGTGGATGAAGCCAAAAAAGTTGAACTCCTCGTTCTGTCCCTGGTAGGGGTGAGAAATTCCTGGCTGCTGAAAGTATCATATCCCATGCTTCCGGATAGTGTAATTTGAGGATGATGTCTCGGGGTAGGTTTGCACTACGAGGTTTTGTCAGGGCTCTATGAATGCGGTCCATCCTAAACAGGTTTGAGTCTGTCTGTGAGAGAAGGGCTTAAAGATATTTAGTGCTGCTTATTTTAGTGCGGTTCAGGGTTCGGGAAGGCCTCTGATTCTTAAGTTGGCTCTTCTGGACTAGTTCTCTAAGTCTACCAGTTTTAGTTCTAGTAGTTCTATTTTAGATTGTTTTTTACCTATGCAGGCTTGATCTGCGTTTAGAGTGGCAATAACCTTGTGTGTCTTGGATTCGACCTAATCGACCCATTGGGATAGATCTTGTAATTCTTTAGAGAATTCTGAGACTGATAGATGGAGTTTTCTTTTGAACAGCTGGCTACTGTTCTCATAGAAGGCTTTTATGTCGAAGTTTTGGGTAGGGTGGGGCTAACATTAGATAGTAAGGTCGCAGGTGTATCGTCAAGGTCTTGTAGGGAACAGGGAGGGTCCTGTTCTTGGTCCACCATAGAATGGAAAATTTCTAGGATAGTCTGGGCAGAGCCGTGTGGTGAGGAATTCTTGTGCTGTTTTCAATATTTTGTCATATTCAGGCACTTTGCGTTTTAGCAATTTCTCTTGTAGATATCATTGATCACCAATTGGTCAGGGGTCAATGCAGCAGCATATCAGCCCTGTACATGCATTTCTTGAGTTGAAAGACAAGTCATAGCAGGGGGCGGGTGGAGTGTCACCTGGGATCACCTGGAAAGAGTTGCACCTTAGTTGTTAGTACTCAGAATACTCTGGATCCAGACCCAAGGCAGTAGCATACTCCAGTACAAAATTGAGGCAAAAGTCCTCCGTAATGCAAAATTGCACAGTTCTTAGAGTAGAACTTTAGCTTAAAAATTGTATCCTGCTGTTTAATCTGCGCAGTGAAAAAATTGAAATGAGCATCCTTTTATTTTCCTCCACTAGATGACAGCAGCACTCTAATATTTAGTTGATTGCTATTGTTAGATATAGAACAGTCCTTTTGTATTCCTCCACTAGGTGGCAATAGCACACTAATATTTAGTAGATTGCTAGTGTTAGGTATAGAGTAGTTTGGCTTGTAGTTCCTAATGAAAGGGACTGAAAAATGTCAGTAGAGCTCTGTCCTTCTAAAGAATAAGGTAACTGGCATCACTATTGCTGCAGCATTTTGGTGGGGGGAGGGTGAGGGAGACTGGTGTACATCCACTTGATTTGTATTGTGGGAGTGGGGGCAGTATGGAGAGCTGGGCCATTCACACCCAGACTCCTAGATGGTGATGGAAAGCCTTTTTTTCCCCACTCCGCTAGGAGTGCCGCCCCCCCGAATCTGCTTGGATCAGTATGCAGTTACTTGAGAAGAGCGATGCTCGCTCGAGTAACTGCCTTAACCGAGCGTGCTCGCTCATCACTACTCTAGACACATCGTAACCATAGAATTTAGCTCTCTGTCCAGGACTGAAGATAATTCATGGCTGAGAGAAAAACAAAATGGAGTCTAAAGCACAGACTCAGCATATTCCCGACACAAGTGATCGTAAGAAGAAAAAACAATGTTCTTCTCATGTGCCCCTATACCTCTTTTGATGCATCCTATGATCCTATTTACCTTGGCAGCAGCTGCCTGACACTGGTGGCTCCAGTTAAGCTTACAGTTAACTAAAGTCCCCAAGTCCTTTTCATGTCAATTTTGCCCAGTGGTTTCCCATTTAGTGTGTAAAGATGGCATGTATTTCCCTGCCCATGTGCAGGACCTTACAGTTATCAGTGTTAAACCTCATTTGTCACTTCTGTCCAATCCCTCAACTTATTCAGTTCCACTTGTGACCGCATTCTGTCCTCTCTTGTGTGACAACCTGATAACTATGTATAGGCATATGAGGGGACAATACACAGATCTCTCCCATTATCTATTTATATCTAGGATTGTAACAAGGGGGACACTCTAATAACTATGTATAATATATCATGGGACAATACAGAGATCTCATCCATTATTTATTTATACCCAGGACTGTAATAAGGGGGCGCTCCAATAACTATATATAAATATATCAGGAGTCAGTTCAGAGATCTCTCCGATTATCTATCCATACCCAGCCACATACTGTGGCTGTAACAAAGGGAAGCCCTCTACGTTTAGAGGAAAGAAGGTTTCTACACAACATAGAAGGGGGGTCTTTACTGTAAGAGCAGTGAGAATATGGAACTCTCTGCCTTAAGACAGGGTGATCAGCCATGATCTACATCCTAGCTAGCGCATCAAACGGGAGAAGCACTTGGTTTCTGATGAGGCAGGAGTTATGTTTACATGGGGACAAAGGTCCCTGGCATGTACAGTGGGGAAAAAAAGTATTTAGTCAGATACCAATTGTACAAGTTCTCCCACTTAAAAAGATGAAAGAGGTCTGTAATTCACATCATAGGTAGACCTCAACTATGAGAGACAACATGAGAAAACACATCCAGAAAATCACATTGTCTGATTTTTAACGAATTTATTTGCAAATTATGGTGGAAAATAAGTATTTGGTCGCCTACAAACAAGCAAGATTTCTGTGTCTCACAGACCTGTAACTTCTTCTTTAAGAGGCTCCTCTGTCCTCCACTCATTACCTGTAGTAATGACACCTGTTTGAACTTGTTATCAGTATAAAAGACACCTGTCCACAACCTAAAGCAGTCACACTCCAAACTCCACTATGGTGAAGACCAAAGAGCTGTCAAAGGGCACCAGAAACAAAATTGTAGCCCTGCACCAGACTGGGAAGACTGAATCTGCAATAGGCAAGCAGCTTGGTGTGAAGAAATCAACTGTGGGAGCAATAATTAGAAAATGGAAGAGATACAAGACCACTAATAATCTCCCTCGATCTGGAGCTCCACGCAAGATCTCACCCCGTGGGTCCAAAATGACCACAAGGATGGTGAGCAAAAATCCCAGAACCATACGGGGGAACCTAGAGAATGACCTGCAGAGAGCTGGGACCAACGTAACAAAGGCTACCATCAGTAACACACTATGGCTTAAGGGGGTACATGTCCGCGGCCGACTGAAGTTTGCTAGAGAGCATTTGGATGATCCAGAAGAGTATTGGGAGAATGTCATATGGTCAGATGAAACCAAAGTTTCATCTGTGTTTTCTGTTTGGCAGAAACACAACTCGTCGTGTTTGGAGAAGAAAGAATGCCGAGTTGCATCCAAAGAACACCATACCTACTGTGAAGCTTGGGGGTGGCAACATCATGCTTTGGGGCTGTTTCTCTGCAAAGGGACCAGGACGACTGATCCGTATACATGAAAGAATGAATGGGGCCATGTATTGTGAGATTTTGAGTGCAAACCTCCTTCCATTAGCAAGAGCACTGAAGATGAAACATGGCTGGGTCTTTCAGCATGACAACGATCCCAAGCACACCGCCAGGGCAACAAAGGAGTGGCTTCGTAAGAAGCATTTCAAGGTCCTGGAGTGGCCTAGCCAGTCTCCAGATCTCAACCCTATAGAAAACCTTTAGAGGGAGTTGAAAGTCCGTGTTGCCCAGCAACAGCCCCAAAACATCACTGTTCTTGAGGAGATCTGCATGGAGGAGTGGGCCAACATACCAGCAACAGTGTGTGCCAACCTTGTGAGGACTTACAGAAAAGTTTGACCTTTGTCAGTGACAATAAAGGATATATAACAAAGTATCGAGATGAACTTTTGTTATTGACCAAATACTTATTTTCCACCATAATTTGCAAATAAATTCATTAAAAATCAGACAATGTGATTTTCTGGATGTGTTTTCTCATGTTGTCTCTCATAGTTGAGGTCTACCTATGATGTAAATTACAGGCTTCTCTCATCTTTTTAAGTGGGAGAACTTGTACAATTGATATCTGACTAAATACTTTTTTTTCCCACTGTAGATGTAGGATCCAACAGCACTCACTCAAAAAATAAAATCTAAAAATAGGATGGGGAGGAAAAAATGCATGCAAAGCCGTATGGGGTAAATTAACAAAAAACTCCCACAAGAAATCCTAATATTAGTAGAGGTACGGAAGCATTGGAGGTAGAAAGAACTTTTTTCAAACCTTTATTTGTTCCATATTAAAACAGGTAGGATCGGCAACGTTTCGACCTATGTGGTTTTTGTCAAGCCTGATCCCCCATGTACAGCCCACTATTAAATATGTATTACACTTCACAAACAACAGATCAACAACAAGTATCTGCCCATCACATCATTCTATACAAAAACACAACAGGTGTGTGATTGGCAAGGTACCTAGAGAAGTTATAAATTACCCAAGCAAATATTAAGACCTACTGTTATAGATGAACCATGTCTTAAATACACTGTCAATAGACTGGCTACAGAACAAGAAACAGCTCTTGTAAACAGAAAAGATTACTCCAAATGTTACTGTAGCTTCCAAAATACAATATGGAGAACATACAGAGAAAAGTCACCAATAAATCTGTGACCAAACTACATTCGGTCCTTGACTTTCTTCAGAGGTTCAGCAGGTAATACTATTACACATATTACATCTATTTTTTTATTTTTAAAGGAACGCTTATTTAGCCAAAATAGACAAATATACAGAAACAGCAGACATCAAAAAGAATGCACACCTTGCTGATACATCACAGTACATGAGAATTGAGGGAAAAAAAAAGACAAAAGTGAAAACACTGAATGTCTCGCATATTCGTGTGCATTTCTCATAAAACATAATAGTTGGCTGTTCAGTTTCACTTTTATTTATCAATTACCTATAATGGAACGAACCCAAACCAAAGAGGGCTCCTAGTCTCGGAGCCCCAAAACACCAGGAGAAAAAGAAAGAAGGGAAAAACAAGACAAAAAAAGGGACAAAAAATAGAAAGATCCCCCCTTCCCCCCCAAAACTTCAATCCTCCGCCCTCAAACAACAACCCTGTGCGACTCTTAATCCTTTAGTGACGAAGCCTGTTTGCGCCTTAGTGGCGGAGCCAAATTTTGGAAATCTAACATGTGTCGTTCAACGTAGCATAACTCCGTAAAGGCTTTACATATCCAAGTGATTCCGACATTGTTTTTTCGCCACATGTTGTACTTCATTTTGGTTGTAAAAAGAGACCGATATAATTTGTGTATATTTATTAAAAGCGCCAAAATTGGGAAATTTTTCAACTGTAATATCTCAAATATGTCCAAACATACTGTACAAATTTTTGATAAGATATATATTCCCATCTGTTTACTTTATTCTGAATGCACATTTGAAAAACTTTTGTGTTTTTTTTAACCATTTAGATGACGTACAAATTTAACATTACTTTTCAGAATTTTGAGGAACACTTTGTTTTCCTGCACCAAGCCAAGTTTGCAAAGGCTCATGAGTGTCAGAATAATAGATACCCCCCAAAATGACCCCATTTTAAAAACTACACCCCTTAATGTATCCACTAAGGGGTGTCATGAGTATTTTGACCCCACCAGTTTTTTTCAGGAATTAATTCAATTTAGAGGAGAAAAAATAAAATTTCATATTTTTGCAAATATGTAATTTTAGGCCTCCTTCCCACGAACGGATTTACGCCGCGTAAATTCGCGGCAAAAATCCGCTGCGTTGCCCCCTGCTATTAGGTTCTATTGAACCTAATAGCTCAATGCTCACGATGCGGAATTCCACCGCGGAATTTCGCACCGTGAAATCTCCCGTCCTCACCCGCAGCATGCTCTATTTGCCGCGGGTGTACGCGCTGACGGCTTCCATTGCAGTCAATGGAAGCCGTCCATTCACGCTATCTCCCGCTGTAACACAGCGGAAGATAGCGTGAAAACGCTTTCCCGCCTACCGCCACTGCGTCATATACCCGCGGCGGGCGTGTCACATGACGCGACGGCGGTGGGCGGGGAAGCGTCTTCACGCTATCTTCCGCTGGTAAGTATGGGGTCTCTGTGGGGCGCCGTGACGGGCTTCACTGCGGAATATTACGCGGCGGAGCCCGTCACGCTCGTGTGAAGCTGGCCTTAAAGACATATTTTTTTCCTATAGTGCCTATGAAAATGAGGATTTACACCACAAAATGGATACCCCTGTTTCTCCCGTGTTCAGAGACATACCCATTGTGGCCCTAATCTTATGTCTGGATGCACACCGGGGCTCAAAACGAAAGGAGTAGTCGGTGTCTTTCAGAACATAAATTTTCATTGAAGGCGTTTTCGGCCACATAGCACACTTGTAGAGCTCTTGAGCGGCCAAAACCAAAGAGAACCCCCACAAGTGACCCCATTTTGAAAACTAGACCCCATAACGAATTTATCTAGGGGTGTACTGCCCATTTTGCCCCCACAGTTTTTGAATGAATTCAAGCAAAGCAGAAGGAAAAAATTGTGATTTTCGTTTTTTTGTCAATTCTGTCATTTTAAAAACAGCTTTTTTTGTACAGCACACACATGAATGAAGCCGTGCACCCCAAAATGGATACCCCTATTTCTCCCGTGTTCAGAGACATACCCATTGTGGCCCTAATCTTATGTCTGGATGCACAACGGGGCCCAAAACGAAAGGAGTAGTCGTTGTCTTTCAGAACATAAATTTTCCTTAAAGGCGTTTTCGGCCACATAGCACACTTGTAGAGCTCTTGAGCGGCCAAAACCAAAGAGAACCCCCACAAGTGACCCCATTTTGAAAACTAGACCCCATAACGAATTTATCTAGGGGTGTACTGCCCATTTTGCCCCCACAGTTTTTGAATGAATTCAAGCAAAGCAGAAGGAAAAAATTGTGATTTTCGTTTTTTTGTCAATTCTGTCATTTTAAAAACAGCTTTTTTTGTACAGCACACACATGAATGAAGCCGTGCACCCCAAAATGGATACCCCTATTTCTCCCGTGTTCAGAGACATACCCATTGTGGCCCTAATCTTATGTCTGGATGCACAACGGGGCCCAAAACGAAAGGAGTAGTCGTTGTCTTTCAGAACATAAATTTTCCTTAAAGGCGTTTTCGGCCACATAGCACACTTGTAGAGCTCTTGAGCGGCCAAAACCAAAGAGAACCCCCACAAGTGACCCCATTTTGAAAACTAGACCCCATAACGAATTTATCTAGGGGTGTACTGCCCATTTTGCCCCCACAGTTTTTGAATGAATTCAAGCAAAGCAGAAGGAAAAAATTGTGATTTTCGTTTTTTTGTCAATTCTGTCATTTTAAAAACAGCTTTTTTTGTACAGCACACACATGAATGAAGCTGTGCACCCCAAAATGGATACCCCTATTTCTCCCGTGTTCAGAGACATACCCATTGTGGCCCTAATCTACTTAAAGGACACATGGCTAGGCCTATAATGGAAGGAGCACCCGTTGGATTTCAGGGTACAACGGAATAAATTCCAGGCCCCATCGCCCACTTATAGAGCCCTTGAGCGTCCAAAACGATAAAGGACCCTCACAAATGACCCCATTTTAAAAACTAGACCCCTTAATGAATTCATCTAGGGGTGTACTGCTTAGTTTGACACCACAGTATTTGAATAAATCTAAGCAAAGCAAAAGCAAAAAATTACGATTTTCATTTTTTTGGCAATTTTGTCAATTAAAAAAAATTTTTTTTTTGTACGGTGTACATAGGAATGAAGACGTTCACCCCAAAATGGATACCCCCGTTTTTCCCGTGTTCAAAAACATACCCCTTGTGGCCCTAATCTACTTACAGGAAACATGGCAAGGTCTATAATGGAAGGAACACCCGTTGGATTGCAGGGCACAACTAAATACATTCCAGGCCCCATTGCCCACTTGTACGTAATAAAAATTGACACCTTAAAAAAATATCCCCCCCACACACACACACTCCGCGCCCTTTTTGGCGTTCCCCAAATCTTAGATAAAAGTAATAATGTGAACTGTGTAGTATTTCCAAAGACAGGGGTAATTACGGAGGCTGGTTGGGATGGGTACATGGGGCAATAAAACCGTGTATCCCCCCTACTCTCATGCTTTTTGGGGTATTTCGTGACCTCAGTGGTGGGTATGGGGTGTAAAAAGTGGCGCACTGTGAGTCTCCGTAAGCTTGATGAGGTGTGGCGGTCTCAAACAGAAGACGCTCAACAAGGTGCTCCTGAAACTGCATGAAGGCGAACGTTCCCGGGGCTTCTTGTAAATTACGGATAACAGGTAGCGGTCTGAATAACGCCGGGCTCACGCAGCTGTAGGCGGAATCCGCTTGCGGAGGCCCGCAGCGGATCCCGGCTGTGACCCTGCGTACGGCCGCGTAATGTACTGCACATAACTGCCCACTCACACGGGCGGTCATGCACAGTATATTTTTTTTTGTTGTTTGTAATTCCCGCACCGTCGCTTAGCGATGACACGGGTACCCGCAGCCTGTATACAACGTAGTTGCGTATGGGCTGTGGGTATATCCGCGACCATGGAGCACAAGGCTCTATGTTGCGGATATTCGCGGTAAAATAGAACATGCTGCGTTCTCTTTTCTGCGAGTGGATTACGCAATTCCAACCCACTAATGTGAGCGGAATTGTGTAATCCAATGCGATTGATCTGCGTATTACCGCGGATCAGACGCATGCGGAATCTAATTCCTATCCGGTCATGTGAGACCAACCTATGTTAGATCGCTACCTTTTTTTCTCGTGACCGGGGACCGCTCAACGAGGCCACCGTCACTGCTCCAGGCTCTCATTGGTCGCTGGGAGTAAGGAGATTTTTAATTTCCTGGGCTCCCCGACTCCTGCACATGTGTTTTGCCGGCGGTCGCATGTGCAGAATCCGGGAAAGTTCACGGAAGAGGATCGGGTCGGGTTCAAATACAGAGGCCTCCGGTAAAAAGTTTCATCTCATCTCACCGATCGCATCGGTGAGGGGAGATGAACCTTCACCTTTTTTTAACTTTTACGTGATCGCCATTATCCATTGGATAACGGCGAACACGTGATTAGGAACCGCTCACCGCGGCCCCCCGTGAAATCTCCATGCTCTTGGCTAAGTTATGTAGCCAGGAGCAGGGAGATTTTAAATTACCGCAGCTTTTGCGCATGCGCATGCAATTGTGGCGACGGGCGCGTGCGCAGAAGCTGGGGTAAGGTCCGCGGATAAATCCGCGGGCCGTAGGTACGTCATTTCATCCTCCCTCACAGATATGATCCGTGGGGGGAGATGAAACGCAAGCTTTTTAAACTTTTTTAAACTTTTTTTTTTACTTTTTACACTTTTTTTTTTTTTTACTTTTTACACTTTTTTTTTTACTTTTTACACTTTTGTTTTACTTTACATGATCACTGTCATCCATTGGATGACAGTGATCATGTCCCCAGTGACATCCCTCTGCTCCTGGCTACACATGGCAGCCAGGAGCAGAGGGATTTTGAATTTCCCGGGACTCGAGCCCGTCTGTGCACGCGCCCGATGATTGACATCGGGCACGCATGCGCAGATGGGGATCTCGGGTCCCCGGACATCGGAACATCGCAGAGGACCCGAGGTGAGTATTTTCACCTCCCCTCATGGATCGGATCTTTCTTTTTAAACTTTTGTAACTTTTTCGCAATCGCCGCTATCCATTGGATAGCGGCGATCGCGGGCCCGGGGACCGCTCACAGCGGTCCCCGGTAACACCTCCTGGTTCCCGGCTACCTTCAGGAGCCGGGAGATTTCAAATTTCCCGGGGGCTCCCGGGCTTCTGCGCATGCGCCTGACGTCATCGTCTGGTGCACATGCGCAGAAGGCCGACGGACAAGCCGGGTGAGTATTTTCAGCTGCCCTGATGGATCCGATCCATCAGGGCAGCTGAATATCTAACTTTTTACACTGTTTTGTGTACGTTTTTGCGATCGGCGCTATCCACTGGATAGAGCTGATCGCAATGCAGGGGGGGACTGCCCGCATCCTGGGATGACAGCTCCATGCTGTCGGCTACCTACGGGCACCGACAGCATGGAGCTGTCACGTCCTCAGGCAAGTGGGCATTAATCCAAAGAGGATGCATAAAACTACGTCCTCTAGGATTAAAGCCCACTTACTGAGGACGTAGTTTCCTGATGGGGCAGTCGTTAAGGGGTTAAAGAAAAAAGGATTAGCCTAAACGGTAGATCAGTTCAAGCGGGTATCGATCACTATATCCATTCCCAGTATCTAGACAGGCATCTCCGCTGCCGTTACAGTTTATCCCCCCCCCCCCCAACTTTGTCAAATTTCTTGGTGCATCCCCTGGCCATATAAGTCCATTTATACATTGGAAGCACCGAGTTCACCACCTGGATCCATGTGTTCCTGGTCAGCCTACCAGGGTGTTTCCAATTCAACAAAATCCCCTTTTCAGCATAGAAAAACAGTAGTATATAAGGTGTGGGTTGCCGCTGCCACTTGTAGGTCTCCAACAAGCCCAAATAGGCACACTCTAGGTCCATGATCCTCTGTGCCCCCAAGTGAGATTTCATACACATAAGAACGTCCCCCCAGTAATATCACATGACACTGCAGTCCCATAACATGTCCATGATGATCATATCAGCAATTGAGCATCGTGGGCAGGTTGCCGAAGGGAGCAGACCCATTACATGTAGCCTGGAGGGGGTATAGTACATACAGTGTAGGAACTTGACCTAGATAAGTCTGTCCCTAGCACTAATCAAAGGAGGACCAGAGCCCGCCAATATGTCTTCATTTCCCCCAGCTAACAGATCGGGAATTTCAATGACCCACTTCTGGATGGCCCTCTCCCTCAACGCGGCAAGACACTGCACTAAGTGGGCATAGAAACTGGGCAGTGGCTTTACTAGGTTACACATGGCTGTACCAAGCCTTCCAACTGAGTTAGGGACAAGTCCTGAAATATCACATCTATTATTAATACAAATTTCCACTACCTTGATTAAAATATAGCCACAGAAAATTAATAAGATACTTTTAAATATTCATTTTAAAATACCACTTGACTGTTCTTTAATACCTTTAGAATCTTGAGAATTGCTTAGCTTTTTCTATATCATGAGCCATGACTGATCTGCATGATGATATGTCGACTGATACAGTGAGAACACCTAGGTCCCTCGAGAAGCAGCAATCAAATAATCCAATACTAAAGGTGCATTTAGATGGAACAATTATCATCCAAAAAAGCGTTCAAAAGATAATCGTTTGGTCTAAATGCTAGCCAATGACTGAACGATGAACGAATCGTTCGCTTCCCATTCGTCATTCAGTTTCTGCTGCATGAAATCATCTTTGACTCATTCACTTCTCATTGCGTTTAAACACTGCTTGTTCAGTGTTCTACTTAGGAATGTGAAACACTGAATGAGAAGTGAAAGATTCTTAATGATGAGTTGCCTGTCTAGATAGGCTGCACGAGCGCGAGTAAGCTGGTGATGACGTCACTAACTCGTACACTCGTGTAAAGGATTCTCATTCAGAATCGTTCAATAGAAAAGTATCATAAAGTACGTTGATTGCTTACTATAGTTAATTGAGCTTGAATAGCATTAGTTACATTGATCGCATCAGAGATTATATTGTGAAATAAATCTGCTATTGTCAAATATATGAAGGGTCAGTCCAAAATTTGTCTCGCAAGGCTTATGTATTACAGTTTTAGCTCTTGATACTTTTCTATGATATAATATAGGGGCAAGCATTTTATGATGGGGAAGATCCATAAATTGCCATACCCAAGTAACTGGGATTATCCTAGCTAATGTATATTCCCCCACTCCCGCTTGTGGTATCCATTTATAGACATTATGACCACAAACAACATAAATATCTGTGGTAGGAAATAATACTTCTTGGATTTTCAATAAACTTAATTCAGTTGTTATTAAACCTTAAAGGGGTTGTCCCGCGAAACAAAGTGGGTCTATACACTTCTGTATGGCCATATTAATGCACTTTGTAATGTACATTGTGCATTAATTATAAGCCATACAGAAGTTATCAGAAATTTTTCACTTACCTGTTCCGTTGCTAGCGTCCTCGTTTCCATGGAGCCGTCTAATTTTCAGCGTCTAATCGCCAAATTAGACGCACTTGCGCAGTCCGGGTCTTCTTCTTTTCTCAATGGGGCTCCGTGTAGCTCCGTGTAGCTCCGCCCCGTCACGTGCCGATTCCAGCCAATCAGGAGGGACTGCAATGGACTGCACAGAAGCCCTGCGGTCCACCGAGGGAGAAGAACACCGCACAGCGCTTACCTGAATCCCCGCGCTCCGGTGACTTCTTACTTACCTGCTGAAGATGGCCGCCGGGATCTTCTCCCTCGGTGGACCACAGGGCTTCTGTGCGGTCCATTGCCGATTCCAGCCTCCTGATTGGCTGGAATCGGCACGTGACGGGGCGGAGCTACACGGAGCCGGCATCCTGCACGAGCGGCCCCATTGAGAAAAGAAGAAGACCCGGACTGCGCAAGTGCGTCTAATTTGGCCATTAGACGCCGAAAATTAGACGGGCTCCATGGAAACGAGGACGCTAGCAACGGAGCAGGTAAGTGAAAAACTTCTTATAACTTCTGTATGGCTCATAATTAATGCATAATGTACATTACAAAGTGCATTAATATGGCCATACAGAAGTGTATAGACCCACTTGCTGCCGCGGGACAACCCCTTTAAAGGTACACGTAAATAAGGCATAGTTGTTGCAGCAATCTGTGAATTGATGCATATCCAACAGTTTGAGAGGTTAGTCATCAGAGTCACAATTTGATGATATTTCACAAACTTGTTCTCTCATGGATCCATTAATTCTTTGTAGAATTTTCATGCCAGGATTCAAAGCCTTCTCAAAAGGACCATATACAGCAGCATGGTAATGACTGGCTCTGTAAATAAAAGTGAAATGCATTATTCCCGTAGGTAACATGTATGAGAGAGAATATGCTCCCACTTTTCATGTCCTGGTTTCATAATCAACACTGTATTATCAGAACCTTTGGCTAACACTTTTGCCTGCTCTGCTGGTTCATTAGGGTTCTCAATCCATCCTTTGGCTCCACTAGGTATTCATCAGTAAAACTAAATTCTTTATCACCTTTCATGGTAATTGTTACAGGTGCTTCTTCTTTTACAACTCCTTGCTTTTCTCATAGGGAGTATTAACAACTGTGCGATCCTATCCTGTGGTTGTATTAGTAAGTCATGGTCTCCCCTCTTTATTAGGATAACTTTTTTCCTGATAATCTTCATCAATAACTCCTCCCAAAACTGGTATTTCTTTCAAAGCCAGCCCTACTCGTGGAGCAATCAATCCAAAGTGGTTGAGAGGCAGCTGTAGATTTATACCAGTAGTAGCTGATATACCCGGCTTCGCCCGAGTTAATTTGGTACTGGTGTTCATCTGGTGTTCACACGGAAAATTTTATGAAGTCGTGGTTACTTTAGTGATACAGAGGGAAAAAGATATGTTCACCATTTTGCCTGGTTCTTTGCGTTACCCAGGAAACACCATGTGGAGGTAACCAGGCGACGTTTCCTTTATATAAAATGGCCTCAGAAAGTGAGAGAATTAGATTACGTACGTAAAATTTGGACGCTAAATCTTTTGTGCTTAAAATTGAATAATCGAGTTGGGACCCATTAACTTTTCCTATTTATGACATAATCAATGCTCTTGCCAAATTTCAAATTTCTATGACATCGGGAAGTGAGAGAATTAGATTCCGTACGTAAAATTTGGAGGCTAGTTCTTTTGTGCTTAGAATTGAATAATCGACTTGGGACCCATTAACTTTTCCTATTTATGGGACATAATCTATGCTTCTGCCAAATTTCATGTTTATATGACATCGGGAAGTTGTAGAATTAGTGGCGAGTCAGTCAGTGAATCAGTCAGTCAGTGGGTGAGTCAGTGAGGGCTTTCGTCTTTATATATATAGATCTATAACTCCAAAGGTTCCATGATTAAGTTTGACTTCTTTCAAAGCATGTAGCTCTAGACCTGCTGCTTCTGGAGTAGCTCAATATGGTAATAGGGTCTCTGGTTCTATTTGCCAGTACATGACTGTTTAGAGACTCCTGAAGGTAGCCAGGAACCAGGAGATGTTACCGGGGACCGCGGTGAGCGGTCCCCGGGCCCGCGATCACCGCTCTCCAGTAAATAGCGGCGATCGCGAAAAAGTTCAAAAAGTACAAGTTTCGGATCCATGAGGGGAGGTGAAAATACTCACCTCAGGTCAGAGGGGCTCGAGCCCCGGGAAATTTAAAATCCCTCTGCTCCTGGCTGCCATGTGTAGCCAGGAGCAGAGAGATTTTACCGGGGACCTGATCACTGTTATCCATAGGATCATTTCAAGATTAAAAAAAAGTGTAAAAAGTAAAAAAAAAAAGTTTTCAAAAGTAAAAAAAAAAGTTTAAAAAAAGTTAAAAAAGCTTACGTTTCATCTCCCCCACAGATCATATCCATGAGGGAGGATGAAATGACATACCTAAGGCCCGCGGATTTATCCGCGGACCTTACCCCAGCTTCTGCGCATGCGCCCGTCGCCAAAATGGCAGGCGCATGCGCAAAAGCCGTGGATTGCCAGGGTAATTTAAAACCCTGCTCCTGGCAACAAAACTTAGCCGAGAGCCTGGAGATTTCACGGGGGGCCGCGGTGAGCGGTTCCTGATCACGTGTTCGCCGTTATCCAATGGATAATGGCGATCACATAAAAAGTAAAAAAAAGTGAAGCTTCAGCTCCCCTCACCGATGCGATCGGTGAGATGAGATGAAACTTTTTACCGGAGGCCTCCGTATTTGCACCCCAATGCGATCTTCCTCCGTGAACTTTCCCGGATTCTGGACATGCTACCGCCGGAAAAACACCGGACACATGCGCAGGAGGCGGGGAGCCCAGGAAATTTAAAATCTCCTTGCTCCCAGCAAAGGTCACCAAGAGCCCGGAGCAGTGACCTTGTTGAGCAGTCGCCAGTCACGTGATAAAAAGGTAGCGATTTACCTTTGGCCAGTCTCCCATGACCGGATAGGAATTACGGATTCCAAATGCGTCTGATCCGCGGTAATACGCAGATCCATTGCATTGGATTACACAATTCCGCTCACATTAGCGGGTCGGAATTGCGTAATCCACTCGCAGAAAAGAGAACGCAGCAGGTTCTATTGTGGATATCCGCAACATAGAGCCCATTGTGCTCCATGGTCGTGGATATACCTGCAGCCCATACGCAACTACATTGTGTACGGGCTGCGGGTACCCGCGTCATTGCTAAGCGACTGTGCGCGAAATACAAGCAAAGAAAAAATGTACTGCGCATGACCGCCTGTGTGAGTAGGCAGTTATGCGCAGTATATTACGTGGCCGTACGCAGGGTTACAGCCGGGCTCACAGCTGGGATTCGCTGCGGGCCTCCACAAGCGGACTCCACCTACGGCTGCATGAGCCTGGCGTTATTCAGATCGCTACCTGTAATACATAATTTACAAGAAGCCCTGGGAACGCTCGCCTTCCTGCAGTTCCAGGAGCAGCTTGTTGAGCGTCTTCTGTGTGAGACCGCCGCACCTCATCAAGCTTACGGAGACTCACAGAGCGCCACTTTTTACACCCCACACCAACTACTGAGGTCACGAAATACCCCCCAAAAAGCATGAGAGGCGGAGGTATACACGGTCTTATTGCCCCATGTACCCATCCCAACCAGCCTCCGTAATTACCCCTGTCTTCGGAAATACTACACAGTTCACATTATTACTTTTATCTAAGATTTGGGGAATGCCGAAAAGGGTGGGGAGGGGGGGGGGGGGGTTAAGGTGCCAATTTTTATTCCGTACAAGTGGGCAATGGGGCCTAGAATATATTCAGTTGTGCCCTGCAATCCAACGGGTGTTCCCTCCATTACAGGCCTTGCCATTGTAAGGACTGGCGGTTCGTGGGTCTGTCGTGCCCGCACCGCCGGTCATGTCACACATGCGGCTGCTGTGCGGTGCAGGGTGGCCTCGGTCCTCGTCACCTCCCCTGGCCGCCGGGTTCCTAGGGACGCGGTGGGTGTTGCCCCGCATCGCGTCCTCGGTATTATGGCAACCAGGCATGTGTCTCCTTCCCTGCCTCCTGCAGGGCTTGGGGCGGGTTCCCCAGTGCTGCTGGGTGCACTCAGCTGCTGTCAGACTCCCCACCCCAATCAGCTGCTGGGGCGGGAGCTCTGACAGCATTTAAACCTGCTTGCGTCTGCAGACCAGTGCCAGTGTTAGTTTGGTCTTCCTGCTACACTAGCGTACTTCGTTTTTTGACTCCTGATATTGACTCTCTGCTTTTGACCTGATGTTGCCTTTGCCTGACCCCCTTGTACCGCGTACCCTCTCGTTGCCGACCCGGATTGTCTCACTCTCCTTGCTGTTGTTTGTTCCAGTGTCTGTCCGTTTGTTAGTCTCAGTGTTCCCCTTCCTTAGTGAGTGTAGCGACCGTCGCCCAGTTGTCCCCCTGGGGCTTAGCCCAGGGGGGCAAGTAGGTAGGGACAGGGGTTGCGGGTATTTTCAGGGACTTTCAGTTTCCCGGACCCCGAGTCCTGACAGCCATGTGTCCTTTAAGTAGATTAGAGCCACAAGGGGTATGTTTTTTTTAACACAGGACAAATGGGGGGATCCATTTTGCGGTGAAAGTCTTCATTCCTATGTACACTGTACAAAAAGAACAGTTTTTAAATTGACAAAATTGCCAAAAAATTAAAATCGTAATTTTTTCCTTCTGCTTTGCTTAGATTCATTTAAATACTGTGGGGTCAAAATACGCAATACACCCCTAGATGAATTTGTTAAGGGATCTAGTTTTCAAAATGGGGTCATTTGTGGGAGTTCTTTATTGTTTTGGATGCTCAATGGCTCTACAAGTGGGCAATGGGGCCTGGAATTTATTTTGTTGTACCCTGAAATCCAACGGTTGCTTCTTCCATTATAGGCCTAGCTCTGTGTCCTTTAAGTAGATTAGGGCCAGAAGGGGTATAGTTCTGAACACGGGACAAACAGGGGTATCCATTTTGGGGTGAAAGTCTTCATTCATTTGTGTGCTGTACAAAAAAACCCCACTTTTTAAATTGATACAACTACCAAAAATATGAAAATTGCATTTTTTTTCCTACTGCTTTGCTTAGATTTATTTCCAAAATTGTAGGTTAAAATACACAGTACACCCCTAGATGAATTCGTTAAGGGGTCTAGTTTTCAAAATGGGATCATTTGTTGGCGTTCTCTCTCGTTTTGGCCACTCAAGGGCTCTACAAGTGGGCAATGGGCATAAATCACCTTCATGCTAAATTTCTGTTCTGAAAGCCACCGACTACTCCTTTCATTTTGGGCCCCGTTCATCCAGACAAAAGATTAGGGCCACAATGGGTATGTCTCTGAACACGCGAGAAACAGGGGTATCCATTTTGGGGTGCAAGTCTTCATTCATGTGTGTGCTGTACAAAAAACAAAAAAAGCTGTTTTTAAAATGACAGACTTTGCTTGAATTTATTCAAAAACTATGGGGTCAAAATGGTCAGTACACCCCTAGATAAATTCGATAAGGGGACTAGTTTTTAAAATGGGGTCATTTGTGGGGATTCTCTTTGGTTTTGGCCGCTTAAGAGCTCTACAAAAGTGCTATGGGGCCTAAAAATTTATGCTCTGAATGACACTGTCTACTCCTTTCGTTTTGGGCCCCGTTGTGCATCCAGACATACGATTAGGGCCACAATGGGTATATTTCTGAACACGGGAGAAACAGGGGTATCCATTTTGTGGTGTCAATCCTCATTTTCATGGGCACTATACGAAAAAAATATGTCTTTAAAATTACATATTTGCAAAAATATGAAATTTTATTTCTTCTCCTCTAAATTGAATTAATTCCTGAAAAAAAAACTGTGGGGTCAAAATACTCAGTGGATACATTAAGGGGTGTAGTTTTTAAAATGGGGTCATTTGGGGGGGTATCTATTATTCTGACACTCATGAGCCTTTGCAAACTTGGCTTGGTGCAGGAAAACAAAGTGTTCCTCAAAATTCTGAAAAGTAATGTTAAATTTGTACGTCATCTAAATGGTTAAAAAAAACACAAAAATTTTTCAAATGTGCATTCAGAATAAAGTAAATAAATGGAAATATATATACTATCAAAATTTGTACAGTATGCTTGGACATATTTGAGATATTACAGTTGAAAATGTGAAAAAATGACAATTTTTTTCAACATTTTTCCAATATTGGTACTTTTAATAAATATACACAAATTATATCGGTCTATTTTTACAACTAAAATGAAGTACAACATGTGGCGAAAAAACATTGTCAGAATCACTTCGATATGCAAAACCTTTACGGAGTTATGCTATGTTGAACGACGCATGTCAGATTTCCAAAATTTGGCTCCATCACTAAGGAGCAAACAGGCTTTGTCGCTAAGGGGTTAAACATAAGTGGAGTCCTATACTGTATAAGGATATCCACTGATGCCTACTAGGAAATAAGAAAATTGTATAGTTTCATCCATGAGTAACTGCAGGGGAACGGGGAAAGAAGAAGAAAAAATTTTTAGAAATTTATTTGTTTTAAGCATAGGCATGTGTACATATTAGTTATTGGATGTAAAACATAGACATGTGTACATGTTGGTACCAATATTGAATGATATGGACCGCATTCATTGCATTCCATTTTTACTAGCACAGAATAACTGACGTGCAACTTTACACATTCATAAAAAACAATCATGGGTAAAATCTTTTAAAGCACACTCTTATTGCATAATATCAATATAAATGATTTCTGGTATTTGTCTAAAAACAACCAAATATAATAAAAACATTTTCTTACAAAAACCAAAAACAAGAAGAGAAAAAAAAGACACCTTTAAAATTCACTATAAACTTTCTATTATTAACATCTAAATTTTCTCTAATTGCTCATTAAGACCCTGCGGAACAAACATCTGCAGACGGAAGATCCAATACATTTCTTTTTTACAGTGTGCCTCGGTTGATTTCATAAAGACCTGCTCTATGGGTGTTATTTTTAAACATTTACTGCCCCCACCATGAAATTCTAAAAAAGGTCATGAAATCAACCGAGGCACTCCGTAAAAAAGAAATGTATTCGATCTTTCGTCTGCAGACAGAGAAAATTTTGATGTTTTTTCCTCATGCCATGGTACAAATGGAGGAGGCAGGTAGCATTGTCAGGAAGAAAGCCAGAGGTCAGTATCGGGAGCTTTCATGTCACGGTACAAATAGAGGAGGGCGGGTAGTGTTGTCAGGAATGAAGCCAGAGTTCAGTATCAGGAGGTCTTGTTGAAATAGCAGAGGAGAAGGCAGGACTGAAGCTTGATCAAGGCTGTGGAGCACCATAATCACACATTAAGGAAGTAGCAGGGCCAGGCTTTTATAATGAGTCTAATCAAGAACAGAGACAGGATCAAGACAGGGGCTGAGTTAGTAGGATCTGGGAACAAGGTAAAGAGTTATGCAGAGTAACTGTCCAAGAGCTGAATGGCTCACCAGGGAGACCCACTGACCTGAGCACAGGAGGTCCCTGGTTTGATCCCTGACAATGAGATTGGGTGAGGGTCTGCCACTCAGAACCCTCACTGATCAGCTGTTTGAAGTGACAGCAGCACTTGTACTTCAGTGCTTACCAGGCACAGTGTCATACGTTAGAGCTTGCTTCTTTTTGTTTTTACAAAAGTCATTAAAAGAGGAATCCTTTTTCCTATACAATTACTTTGTTGCATGGAAAATATTCTACCAGCTTGAGGCATGGCCTGACTGTTGGCTGAGACAGTTGCTTAGCATATTCCTCCAAGTGACGGTTAAAAGCTGAATGAAGGCACCTCTGCAGCGGGTACCTGACTTTTCCTCTGCTCATCGCGCATCAGATGTTCCGCTCTCCCTTTCTGCAAATGTCTGTGATGGTGCCGCTGAAGAAGGGATACAATCTCTATCATCCTCCTCCAGCTCCAAAGGGAACCCCCAAAATGAGGCTCCTAAATCGATGGGAGAGGTACTACAGCACACACTACACCCAGCGCTGCTTCTTCGTCCAAGATAGCCCCCCAGCCACATGTTTCCCACAGCAGTCAGCCCATCTCTTACAGCTAGCCCAGTCAAGAGAAGGCCTAAGCTAGAAGCTCCCAGCATATCACAGAGGATTTCATCAGAAGCTTTTGTAAAATAAATTACTGCAACAGATGCAGTAATATTAAATTTCAAGGAATTTCGGAAAAAAATTCATCCTGCAGATTTAAAGGACTTTTTGACCCAATGTATGTAAAAGCTCCCACCATCTGCCCCACCACAGGAACTTATTACAGATAGGGCACACCGCCTGACGAAACTGAAATCCCTGTCTGATGATGTCCCACACGACACCATAGCAAGAATCCACTTCTTTCATATAAAAGAAGCACTCATGTTTGCGTCTTGCAAAGAACCTGCCCTACTAGACCAGTTCGCCAATATCATGCACTTTGCTGATTTATCATCCTCCACAATGCAAGCTAGAAAGGCATTTTCCCAAATAACAGCTACATTGAGGAGGGAAAAAATTCCATATTATTGGGGCTTTCCCACAAAGATAGTATTACACAAAGATGGTGTTGCCATATTATCCCCAAACCAGCAGATGGCGTAAGAATTTTCATATCATGGGGCCTACATGTTCCAGAACTCCCGCTAAACAAACTGACGAAATCAACCAATCGGACACCTCCAGGGAGCAGTCTCCCTTCCCCTGCTGAAACGTCAATAGTCAGCAGCTTACATTGAAGGATTTCACCCAGTCAGGCAGACTTTTCTGTTTTCTTTCTTCCCCTCCGTTGAGCAGGTTTTGTGATTCCTGGTAATTTAGTTGGACTCTTTTGTGGCTTCTAATCGAGCCTATGTTTTCACAGTTCACCATGTCCAGGAAAAGGTATAATGAAGGACTTTATGCTACATGGCATGTTTTCTTCATTGTAAACTCTCCTGTTTCCCTGTCTCCCTACATCCCCTATACAGAAGGCAGTACCTTAGAGTTCCAATATACAAGCGATTAGCCTAAGACTTACCCTTGACACTTTTAGGCCTCATGTCCACGGGCTTAAAATCCGCAGCGTTTTTCCCGCACGCGGATCCGCGCCCCATAGGGATGCATTGGACACCCGCAGGTAGTTAAATACCTGCGGATGTCATTTTTCCATTCAGGCGCGGATCCGCATGCAGGAAAAAAAACGCGACATGCTCCATTTTAGTGCGGTTCTCCCGTGGGGACGGCTCCCGCAGGCTTCTATTGAAGCCTATGGAAGCCGTCCGGATCAGCGGAACACTCATACCAGAATTTAAACTCACCTGTCTGGACGCTGCGGATCTTCCTTCGCTGGACCGAAGAAATTAGATCCGGCCACGACGGAGGGAAGATCCGCAGCGTCTGGACAGGTTTATTCTTATTTTTAGCCTCATGTCCCCCGCTGTGGGATTCTCCATGAAGAATCCGCGGCGGGCCAGATTTTCCCCGTGGACATGAGGCCCTAAAATTTTCTCTCTTAATGCAAAAATTCCATTTCTATACAGGCAACATGGCTCAGGGATCAAACTGTCTCATCCACAGGACATTGTGGAAAAAAATTAGTATACAAGGTCGGATACTCAGGGCTATATAATCTCTCTATGGTGCCCCATCAGCCAATGTTTTTGCAGATGCAGCCACCTCAAAGACATTATATATGACAAATGGGAGGCTTCAGGGCTGTCCCCTATCTCCCTTGTTGTACACGATAGTCATGGAGCCTTTCACTGAATCAATCAAACCTAGATGTTAAAGGTATCCCTGCTGGTTTAAGGCAACACAAAATCAACCTCTTTGCTGATGACGTCCTTTTAATACACTCGGAGCCTTTAAGATAATTGAGAAAAACTTTCAAAACTATACTCCAATTTAGTCGTGTGTCTTACTATAAACTTAACATTGATAAATCCCTGATTTTAGGTAATAATATAGATAGCTCCCTCAAAGAAGCCATCCAAAAAGAATTCCCCTTTCATTGGCAGAATCAAGTAATTCCCCGGATTAAACTCTGTCTCCCTGCCCTAGATATGATCACATCCATTAGAAACCCTGGAGAAAAAAGAGCCCTCATATGACCTGTTGTTCTATATAAAATGCTGATCATGCAAAAAGTTCTGTACCTTTTTTGCACGATTCTTTTACCTATGTCCAACTTGGTGATATCAAAATTTCAAAAGCAACTGTCTAATTTTATCTGGAAGACATCCTCTATCCTATGTCTCAACAGGAAACAAGGTGGACTGGGGGTACCAAACCTGTAGTCCTATTTACACGCAACTACCATAGATCAGTCCCGGGCTTGGTTTATCCAGGACATATCTAAGGGATGGATGAAAATAGAAACGTATTCAACAGACAACAAACCCAATTAAAACCTTTTATTGGCCTCTCTCATAAAATTACTGCAGCCATCTCTTCCCCCTTACTAGGTCAACAGGGGCTTCTCCCGACTATTCAAGCCTCTCTCCAATCTTGGAATATGCTGGTTCAGAAATGTAAACACCACTCGGGGCATACATCAATTGATTTAGCCCTGGGAATACTCTGACACTTTATTCCAGACATACGTACAT
The DNA here is from genome assembly GCF_035609145.1 of Eleutherodactylus coqui. Taxonomy (NCBI): domain Eukaryota; kingdom Metazoa; phylum Chordata; class Amphibia; order Anura; family Eleutherodactylidae; genus Eleutherodactylus; species Eleutherodactylus coqui. Next base: position 117,426,742 of record NC_089839.1, on the reverse strand, counting down.
GGACAAGCAGGGAACACGCTTATTCTCTTCTCAGCCCTCACAGAGAAATCACAATTCTGCCAGAGGATTTTCTTAGATATCTGCAAATTAGATCTTTCTTAATTTCTTCACTGCTCCATAAAGTGAAATTACCTCTCCATTTGAGCAGGATGTTCTCTAATTTAATCCCAATCTCTTAGTCCCTTGTAAGAATGTGGTACAACGTCTTCTCGGGAGACATGAGGGAAGCAAAAAGGGCACACTTTCTCAACTGGGAGAAAGATCTCAGAGTAACAGTTCACTATTTCACAGTGGCTGTCTTCTTTTGAAAATGTCAATAGATCAACGCCTAATACCAATCTTCTAGAGGTCCACTCCAAGCTTCTAACCAGATGGCATTATATCCCTGCAAAATTAACTAGAGCCTTTCCTAATTTAGGTGACCTGTGCTGGAGGTCTTGTGGCCAATCAGGCACATTGTACCATATCTTCTGGATCTGTCCACCTGAGACATTCCCAGTGGCATGCTGTCAGTTATCACACTTGCAGGCTGTCAGTTATCATGGCAGTTTGGCATCCTTATTATTATATCTTGCTGCTCTGCATGGCTCCTGATGACCAATCTTAACATCTGATTAGAGAAACACATAGAGTCAAATGCTAATAGACATTTAGGGACATCTTCAGCACACCAAGCCAGTTTAAGTATGGCTAGTGGGGCATTAGATAGTTTTTTCCCATATAACAGCTACACTGGATCTAAAGGTAGTTCCTTTAGATTCTGCTTTCCGCTAGTGTTCATTATCCTAATTTTTGGAGGTGCTCTTTTTTGTTGGAAAGGACTTCTTATTGCACATTGGATATTTATGGGCTGCGTAATAACTTTCAGGGATACATCCTTCGGCTTGGACAGTTGCTATCAATTGGGTATGTTGCCTTTGGGGTGGGTTGTGGACTCGTATCTTCCCTCCTCTGCATTCAATCATCATAACCATGATGATCGTCCTTGCAATCCCTTTTTGAGAAAACACGCTGTGACACCTTATTCTTTATGGTAGGAACAATAGTGCTTTCAGGTTGAAAGTATCTGTATGTATGTTTTTGGCTACTTGCTCTGTTTTTATGTATATTTGACATAAAAGTTATGTTTTAGGTTCTACTCTGATTGGTCTTTTAATAGGGGTGCGCGCATCGGGAAGATTCCTCATTCTTACTAGATGCGAAGTTTTTCCTTGTTTAGGATCTCACTGGGATTTTATTTCCTAGTGTGAAAAGTAATGTTTTCATCCTCAAGGGGAGAGAGTTATATCCTTTAATCTTTGTTTGCTAGATTGATGCCTGAACAAATTTTTGGAATGTCCTTTGTTTCTGGGCAATAATCAAAGTAAAAAGTGCAGAAATAGTTCTACGGTTTTTATTTTAATTCCAAAGGCTGACACAACCATTATATCTTCAGGTTTCAATGAGCATTTATTGTTACTGTGCGGGAAAAGATATTATTCCATTCTACCACTAGATGTCTCTTCTCTCTAAGAATTGCTACATTTCACAGCATTCAGTAAAGGTCACAAACTAAGTACAGAACTGGCTTTTTAAAATGCTATTTAAAATGCAGTTAAATTGGAGTTAAAGTCAACCATGTTGTTTGTTATCTTGTTTAGTTGCAGTTAAAATAGTATTATGTTATTGACGTACACTAAAGTATATTTGGGCATATTGACTTAGACCAGTTTAAGAGAACTGTGCACTGAGCTACAAGTGACAAATGTATTAGGAGATGCAAGCCTTTTAATACATTTGTCTCCTCTAAAAAATTACACCAACTATGAGTTGGGTCGGACTCACATGGGCAGATTTGAATTGAGAATTCTACGATTGTGGGCATTGAAAATCATGGGGTGTATATTCTGAAACAACGGCATCAGACATCCCTGTCTCTGGTTCATGCTGCCCATGGTTTGTACAGCATCAACCTGATTACAGAATCCCTTTAATGGCACCACACTGGAGTACATATAATGTGCTGTTTTAACTTTTATTTTTAAATTTAATTTTTTTGGGGGGGGGGGGGGGCACATGGCACAGTCAAATTTCAAAGTGTATTTATTCTGAAATGCTGCAGCATTTCATCATAAAACACTCATGGGGGTGACAGGTTGGGTCCCTGTTACGAGTTGATGTTGCCCATGGCTTGGACAGCATGAATTTTATGACAAAATCCTTTTAAAAAATACAACTTGTCCTACAAAAAAAGTCCTCATGTGTCAATGACAAAATAAGAATGTTATGGCTCCTGGAATAGAACCATGTACAACCCCAAAAACTTGCCTGGTCATTAAGGCACAAAAGAGACCAGTCCCTAAGGGTATATGTATATTGCAAGTTACATATATTAGATTACTGGAATCGGTCACCAATTCAGGAATTATTCTAAAGTTTAGAGGAAACGAATGGACCAAAATTAAGAAAAATATCATTAATAATTGTAAGCGAAAGGGATCAAATTGTTAATATTAAGATTCTGTAGCAGTACAAGGTAATAGTTTATATGTAGGGTTGGGCAAAGCCAAAAGGAAAATACTTTTAGGCTTTGCACTCAGACTTAGGCTTTGGTTTATATTTCGTCATGTTCAACTGTTCCTTCAATGTTTCTTTGCACCCCCAACATATAGTTATACTATTGTTGGAATTCTTCAACTAATTCACTTACAACTTCCTACTCATATTATTCAATCATTATATTTTTTACTAGTTTTTCAACTACTATTCACCTTTTGATTCCTTTTAAGGGGTTGTCTAAGTTGCTTTGTTATGTAAAAACCACATTCCCTGTAGAGTAACATAACTAACCAATTCATACTCACCTCTTCCCGCTCACCAGTTTGTAATGCCACTCCTGGTCTCCTTCTGACATCAAACTTAGAGGCTGCCTAAGTCTGTTTCGGAGTTGTCACAGGCTGCTGCAGCCAATGACAGAGCTCAGCAATCAATCGTTGAGCTCTGTGATTCGCTGCTGCAGCTTATCCAATAAACAGGCAGGATTGGAGCCTGTAAACAAACTTCATTTATACAATAAGCCATTTTGTAATGTCGCATTTCCTCTAAGATCACTCCAAGAACACAAAATCAATCCTGAAAGAGGTGAGAGCAAACCCAAGTGTAACAGCAAAAGATCTCATGTATCCACTATTAGAAAATTGCTGAAAAAGAATGGTGTCCATAGAATGAGACCGCAAAGAAAGCCGCTACTGTTCAAAAAACATTGCAGTCCACTAGAATTTTGCTCAAGACCATCCGGATGTTCCACAATACTTCCACAAGGAAAATGTTTTATGAATAGATGATACAAAAGTTGAGCACTTTAGCACAAATGCAAAATGCTATGTTTGGAGAAAAAAAGAACACTGCAAACCAACACCAAAACCTTATCCCAACTGTGAAGCATGGTGGAGTCACTTATCTGCCTCAGGGCTTAGATGCCTTACAATAATTGAGGGAACAATTAAATCTAAAGTGTATCAAAAAAATTTGCAGAAAAATGTAAGGGCAGCAGTCCATGATCTCAAAGTGACGAGAACTTGAGTGATGCAACAAGATAATGATATAAAGGGCTCAGGTAAATCAAATAAAAGAGTGGTTAAAAAAGATGATTTATGTTTTGGAATGGACAAGTCAGAGTCCTGACCCTAAGGTGCGTGAAAACATTGCGTCTATTAGAAGCAATGATTTCCTATAGAAGCGTTCAAATAGAGAAATCTTAGACGTGCTAAATACTTGCACCTAACAAAGATAGAACATGCGACTGCAATGCTCACATCTAGGGTCCGTGGTGCATGAAAAGAGAGGACCTGACCTATCTTTGGTGCGTGCTTTTCATAGACTCCTATGGGAGCTGGAAAACACGCACCTTTGATCTTGTGAATAGGCAATTTTGCAGCTAATTAAAATAACTGTAAATCACCGGTTCACGCGATTCTTAGTGCAGTAAAGCCGCGATCTTTTCACGTGCCTATACTGCGCTAAAACAGCACTCCTCTGAACGAGGCCTAACCCTAATGATATGCAGTGTCATGACCTGCAGAGAGCTGTGCATGCCAGGCATCCCAGAAATATTGATGAACTGAAAGACATTAGCTCTAATTTTTGAGTGGAGGCATTTGCTGCTAAAGGCAAATCCATAGGTTATTACATTCAAGGATTCACTTACTTTTTCTTTCTTGCATTTTCTGCACTGTGGATGTTTACTCAATGTGCTCAATAAAAGACATGAACTATTTGTGCGTTATTAATTTTATTAGCTTGTGTTTTACTATAATTGGTCCGTAGATAAAATTAGACCACATTTTATTAGTAATCAATGCAGAAATAAAGATAATTCCAAAGGGTTTACCTACTTTTCCTTGCAACTGTAAAAGCACAAATTGTAGAACATTTTTCTCACGTATTTACAGAAATATTTTCTAGACTTAAAGTGTTGGAGAAGACTTTGGAAACACGTAGGAAACAGCACAATTTTAGTATGGGCTTTTATTCATACAATGGAAAACTCATATTCTGGTAAATGCTTGCTTACTGCCACAAAAAGACTTTGCCAAGTAGTTAAAAACACTAAGACAGAAGATGCAAAAACAAAACAGACTTTATTTTTGAAACCCAGAAAAAAAGGCAAGGGTTAATCTCAACCACAGATGGAGTGATGGCTAGAAAAGTGGATAAACAGGGTAATTGCCGCCTCCCACTACTCCAACTTATTTACTGTTGATAAGAAATCTCACTAATAAAGAGGCACGGTCAGCTCTCCCAACGTGTCTGTTTTAGTAAATACCTGTACTTGTATTCCTCAGAAAATAATTATTGGGCTCTAGAACTCTATATTGTGCCATTCCTCTGTTTTATGAAATTTATGAATACATCGACAACTAGGTGTTATTATTTGGAGGTGTATCGCTACACATTCCGACTTGTCCAATCAGTGTTGGCAGTGTCATAGTCATACTGTGTAGGGACACTCCCCTTTGATGAGGAGAATGACAACACCAAGTTGTCAATTAATTAATAACTTTCTAGGAGGAACAGTACAGCGCAGAGCAAAAAGAACAGACGGTGAAGCGGTTAGCACATGTTGTTGTCTTGCAGCTCTGGGATCCCAGTTTGAATCTGATCAAGAACTACATCTGCATGGAGTTGGAATTTGCTTACCCTGTTTACGAGGTTATACTCTGATTCCTCACACAGTCAAAAAATATACTGAGAGGTCAATTAGCTTCCTATGAATGGATTGGTACATATTTTTATCAGAAGAGATTTAGTATAAATTATATTTTATTCAATTAAATCTTTATTCATTCTAAGATTAGAAGTCTAGTGGGCGGTCCTAGTGATTGACAACCTACCCTGTATCACTGTACATACAGAGATAGCTGTCACTTACTGAGTAGGACCATCTTGTAGACTTCTAATCTCAGCAACAATAATGAATAAAATACAAGTTAGATTAAAACTTTTCCCAAAAATATATAAATCAATCTGCTCAGAATGAAGCCTACAAATCTGATTGTATTTTCAACAAGATGAGTTTCTTGTATGTCCCTTGTATATGGAAAGGGAATTACAAATTTTGTTTGCCTCAGTTTTGGCATTGACTAAAAAGTTGTGCCCAGATTATTGGGCACAACACACATTGGTCAGCACACGAAAGAACCATTCACTTGCATCGAACAAGACTTTTATTCATTTCCATTTTATTTGGACTATAGAATAGTGTAGTCACGCTGTTCTATACTCCAAATAAACCGGATATGAATGGAAACCTTGTAAAATGGACACTAAAGATGTGTCCACTACACAATACAAGTGAAATGCTCCATTAGTCTCCAGTCAGAGTTTCCATCACTTTTTTGTACAGTTGTCATAGAAGCCCTAAATGAAATTACAAAGTGTATTGAATAATGCCTTGTGAACACCCCTATCATAGGATGGATGCACACTAGCATTAAATCTCAATTTTGGCTTTCTGTTTCTCTGTTCCGGTTTTGGAGCAGAGACACTGAATTAATCAGATCAATTTGTATGACCATTGATTTCAATGGTGTTTTTAAAAATGGAAAGCAAATTAAAAAAGCTTTCCTTTTGCTTCTGTTCCAGTTTTTTTTTTTTAATACGGAACAAATAATGCAGTCTACAGCGCTATTTCTTTTGTTTAAAAAAAACGAGCCATAATGGAATGAAAGCAAACAGAAAGCTGTTTTTAAAAATCCCACTTAAAAGAATTGCGGTAAACGCATCCATTTAATTCTGTTTTTCTGCTCCCAAATTGAACAGAGAGACAGAAAGCCATAACGGAGATTTAATCCACCCTTCCTATAAGGGCTGCACCGATAGGTTCTTTAGGGGTTCATTAGGGGTTGCGGAAGCAAGTTGGTGAGAGTGTGAAGAAGGCAAGAAATCTCAGTGGCGTTTTCGACCCAGAGAGCACTTTGTACGCCCTATGCTCCAGCATCTACTTTCAGCCCGCTCACTTCATTGATCCCTATTATGCTGTCACTGTAGCAGACCTGTTATTTGTATAATACATCAGGAATACGTTCATCTGAAACTGTCCAAATAGAGAAGAAATATAGTTCTGGTGCTGTATTTATGTACTGAGCTTGGTTCTGGTGTCGTATTTATGTTATGAGCTTATTTCTGGTGCTGTATTTATTTACTGAGCTGTGTTCTGGTGCTGTATTTATGTTATGCATTACTTATGTACTGAGCTTGATACTGTAATTATGTTTTGAGCTTGGTTCTGGTGCTGTATTTATGTACTGAGATTAGTTCGGGTGCAGTGTATACGCTAAGTAGATAAATACATTAGGAATGGAAGGCCCAGCAGTCACAGTGGCCACAGAATGTTGCTATTTTTTTGTGTGGCCATGCTTAAGCTAGGTGTGGCTAGTTACACCATATGTTTCCAGCCTTACGTTATGTTCACATAGGAAAGTTTCTGCAGCAGTCTTACACATGGAATTTGGCACTGAATGCACACCCTCATTTTAAGAAGTGTAATCCACACTGAAATTCAGGTCAATTTCCACAGCATAGGGATGAGATTTTGAACATTTCATCCACTTTTCTGCTACTGTAAGTGCCACAAATTTTTCGTTAGGAGCGTCTGCACAGAAGATTCACAGTAAATCCGCGCTGTGTAAATATGTCTTAGAGTAGGCTGCAACTTATAGACGAGTGCTGTATACTTGCCCCCCGGGCTAAAATTTGCCAACCAGCCCCTGTTTTCAGCTGTATGAGAGCTAACAGCACTGGCACCGAAAACCGCAGTTTGAAAGGTTGTCAGTCTCCGTCTCACAACTGTGAAGGATGTAAAACTCTGTTCATCAGCCCGTTCTATTGCATTTTTGATGTGCATGTTACTTGCATATTACAAATGCTGATGAAAACTGCATGCATTTTTACCATGAAATGCCACGGTTTTGTGTTGCAGTTTTCAGATAAATGTCACCTAATGAGTTTGGACTGGTAGTAGTAGGCACAGCTGACACCGGGATCTGTGGAGAGGCCCTGAGGAGTTAGAAGTGGATAGAAGCAGGCAGCAATATGCTAGGGCCACAGAAGGGAAAATTAGTATAGAGTAGGGGGAGCAGAGCAACCCATGGAGAGCCAAGAGGCTCTCAGCTTGCTGTGGGAGAGGCATGTTAAAAGAGCAGGAGACATGGAGTTGTTTAGTGGAGAAAGCTGTGCTGTACAATGGTTTTGCATAGTTGGCTGGTGACGCTCAATGCTGGAGCTGTGGGCACTCTCTGTGGGAGGGGCTGCACATACAGTCCCGCCTTCACAGCTAATCTGCATAGCTGAGTAAACAGACACGCCCCTTAGATGCAAAGCGTAAACAAAAACAGAGGGCTCTCCTGGGATCACAGATTATTAATCAATGAGCTCATCAGGTCTGCTGAGGTATGGGGAGAAGGATGTGATCACCAACAAATGAGAGTTTTATTGTTTGTCTGATTGCTGGACATGTGTACACTCGGAAAAAATCAGGGATGAATGTTCGTATGAACGATCGTTTGGTCAATCTTTGCCCTGTATGAAAGGCACTCAATGATGCCCGTACATGCTGGGGGATTAATCCACTACAATCTTGTGTTTATTAGGCACCTGAACTTAACACTATTTCAATTGAAAGGTCCACGTGTCATATGGCATTAGCAATGATCCACATTCAGTTAGGCTTCCTACACACGGGCGAGCGTGATATTGGGCTGTGAAACTCGGCTCAATATCGTGGTCATCAATTTACCTGCGGATGGAAGGTGTTTTCCTTTAAAAATGTCTCCTATCTCTTCAGGTTAAGTAGCGATTGACAAGTGTTCACCATTGTTTTCAATGGGAAAATTCACATCACACTCGCGTGCACGTCACATGCCATGCAATGTGTTTTCCAGCGCCATTGAAAACAATGGGCGAAGCATTTCGAGGGAACGCCCAAAGACAGGACATGCCACAATTTTTTTTATCACCACTTTCAAAGGAATGAGGTTCAAATTTGTGCATCTTAGAATGCACAAATAATTTTCTCGGCCGAGTAAAACCAGCCTAGGGCTGGGTTACCACGCTGTGATAATTGCATGCATCCCAATCCCCACCCAGAGACCAATGGCCCCATGATCTTACAGGCATTTTTATGTGTCTATTGGCTGCATTGGATGGACAGGGTTGTGAACGCATGCAGTTACTGCAGGGTGAAGACCCCGCCTTACAGCATGTACAGGCACCCTAACACATATGAATTATATCTGTATTGCATCATTCTCCGACAAATTGTAGCAGTACTTGCTTAATTGGCACCCAGACTTAAAAGGAATGTCACATTACAAATGTAGTCCAATCTTCACGCAGGTTATAGAACAGGAGGAGCTGAGCAGATTGATATACAGCGGACCCTCCAGAAGTTTGGAAGCACTTCATGTTTTAAATAGCCAATCGCTGGTGAGAAACGTTGGTGGGAGGTTTTCGACCAAGAATGAAATAAAGTATAATGACTGAAAAGTGTAAAAGGCTGGATTGTTCAAGGATTCCACAATTTGAAGTTACTTCCAGATTCCGAGAGTCCTTTGGAAGATTGAGCTATTTTTATTTTTTAGTACAATAAACATGTACATCCCAAAGCATTAATGCTTTTAATATTTTTTTCTCGATTTTACACTTTTAAGGGGCCTTTGGAGGGTACTGCAACTCTGTGGGAAAAGATTTTGTAGATTTAGTAACTTATTTATTCACACATCTGCTTATTCTGGGTTTAGGAGTCCAGTGGGCAGTCCTGCTCAGTAGTATACAGCCATTCCTGTATAAGTATACAGATAGATAGCTATTAATCACTAAGTAGGACATCCTACTGGACTCCTAAAATCAGATTAAGCAAAGGTTCGAATGAATAAATTAAAAGTTCCACTGAATCTCCTCACACAAAACTTTAAATCAATGTGCTCCGTTCATTTTGCTCTAAACATCATGTCTGAAGATTTGACTGCACTTTTGATGTGGCAGATTTCTCTTGAGTCCTATTTAGGGTGCATTGTACATGCAGGTTTTGTTTTAGCTTTTTCATGCAGTTTTTGAAGCCACAACCAGGTGTGGATCATAAGGAGAAAGTATGAAGGACACAGACTACTTCTCTTCTTTTTAATCCAATCCTGGTTCTGGCTTCAAAAACTGCACGCAAAACCTGTACAAAAACTGCATGTGTATGGGTGGCTTTACAATGGTCAATTTTCATCACAATTTACTTGTTTCTGAAACATTTTTGAGCATCGCTATATAATATGGTAGCACTACAGAAAGAATATACATAACCTAAGTAAAAAAGTTAATAAAATGTGAAAGAAATGTGATTGACACTTTACATCCTACAACTATTTTTTCACAACCATACTGAGCAGTTTGAGTAACTGGGCACCTTAGAACCGTCTGTCTTTTTTCCTTGCCATCTTTCTCCTTTGCACATTCCAGTTTGTAGAGACATTGCAGGCAGATTTCATTCATTTACACACAGGTTTTGGAATATGGTGGACACTTGACAGACCGCAGAAGGAGCTCTTAGCACAGGCTCCTGTGTGCTGGGGCAGTCTAACTTTAGTGATGTTTCCCTTTCTTTTTTCAAAGTGTCAGGGGGTTAATTAATCAGCAGGTCTGGGAGGAGGAAGAATGAAGGCTGGACTCAGCAGGCTCAGGAGAACACAGGGGCTTTGCCATCATCTGGTCATTGGAAGTGACTTGGAGCAGCACCTTCCTGAGTAGCAGAGCAGCTTTCACCTCCTGGTTGCAGCGAAACAACCAACAGAGGCAGCCTTCACCTCCCGCCTGCAGCCAGACAAGCAGCAGACTGCCTTCTCTAAACTCTTGGCTTCAAGCATTCATCAGATGACAGGAGAGAAGGAAAATCTGCAGCGCTGCTGGGAGAAGATAGTCGGGCTCATATAGGAGAGGGAGCAGAAGGCTGAGCCCTGTAGTCCTCCTACCCGTCCATCTGTCACGCAACTGCCACTTCTGCTACAAAGTGACAGCAGGACTACTTGCTGCCCCGGCTGAGAATTGATCATCCTTCCTAAAGGCACTTCTGTCTGAGCAGGATGCTGCAGTCCAACTTCATTCTCCTTGCGATCGTTTTTTTGCGGCCGCTCGTCCACGCGCAGAAGTTCTCAGCCTTGACGGTAGGATCAACCTTTTCTTCTATATTCTGACTTGTATTAATGTAGTGATATTGCTGCTATCACAGGACTGTGCACTGCAATCTGCCCTCCCCCACATCTTTGTGGAGCTCTGCGCTACTCAGATTTCAGTGCAGATCCTGGAATTAACAATAGTAGGAGTCTACTGTACCTGTGAGCAGAAGTGCTGCAGATCCATGCAGAAGAAAGCCCTCCTAAATAAGAGGGTTCAAGAGCCAGAGGGGTTCAGGTGCTATTCTGTCTCAAATACCAATATCCTTCCAGACGAAATTGGGTTTTATTACACAACTGTCAAAGTTGCACAACACTACGTGTTCCATTCCTGCATTGTTCTTTTTCTTGGCAATTGCCTTTTCATTCTCTAAAAGCAAAATCAGAGTAGATTTCACTAAATATCAGGGGCTGGAGACATAGGGCCCACCCTACAGTGACATGGAAATATTACCTTGTCACTTTGTATCGCACTATAAGTGAATATTCCCTTTACATCACGTTATAGTTTTCAGTATGAAGTACAGTATAGAGTTGAAAAGGCTCCGATGTTATACTTCCAAAGGAAGCTTCAGACATGACCCAAGAATACAGTGGGGTATAGTGCTCATAGGCTTCCCCTGTGTAAAAAAAAAAGCTAGTAGTAATACTCTTTCCTCATTAGAGCTCTATGAAGGCTATTTTGTGGGAGAAGTTCTATTGTCCCATGGCACAATTTAATGTACCACATTATATATTGAAAAGCAAGGTGGGGTGAAATAGAATTAAGCCCACAATCCTGCATTTTTTTTGGGGGGGGGGGTTATGGCATGTTATGGTCATACGAAAGTTTTAGATTTTTCGCACTACTACTTTAAACATTCTATATAAAAAAGTATATATATATATATATATATATATACATATATATATATATATATATATATATATATATATACTGTTGCTTTCTGTCGCCATTTTCTGGCCCACATAATTTAAATTTTTCCAGCAATAGAGCTGTGTGGAGGCTCATTTTTTAGCAGAGTGAGCTGTAGTTTCTATTGGCAGCATTTTGGGGTAAATACAACATTTTGGGGTTTTTTTATTCAATTTTTTTCTTGGAGAAAAGGTGATGACAAAAATGCAATTCTGTATTTTTTTCTGATGACTTTTGCCAGTGGGATAAATAATGTGATATTTTAACCCCCTTACACCACAGGATGCTGATCACGGCTTTTAAACCTTTAAATGCTGATGTTAATTCTGTCAGCAGCTTTCAAATGCCCCAATCAGATTTTGGGGCTAGAACTGTGTTTTTATAATCATCTTGCCTCCAAGAAAGAAATTTAATAAAAAGCAATCAAAAAGTTGTATATACTCTAAAATGGTACCAATAGAAACAACAGGATGTCCAGCAGAAAACAAACCCTCGCAAAACTATGTTGATGGAAGGATAAAAAAGTTATGATAGTAAGATGGCGACAGTAGTACAGCAAATAAACCAACGATATATACTTTGGTAATAGGGTTGTTAGTATGTCCTTAGGTTTGTATGATTAAGATACAAATGTTCTATGTGTGAGCCTTTTCACAAACAGAATCCACTTGTTCCTCGGCTACAGGTGTCTCCCAGAACTTTTCCCTTTGCATAAACAAGCACTGTTCTGAGATTTCTTGCTCCACAAACTCTCATGTTATGTTAATGTCATGAAAAGTTGCAGTTGCAAAAACTTTCAGCCCAGCTCTGACACTGCGCATATTGCATGTCTTCCTGTTTAACGGTTTCTACATAAAGTTAAGTGTCAATTGCTCTTATAGTAACTCTGCATTAAAAGCCACACAATAAACTGCCATGAAATCCTGTGTGTGAGACCGAGTGTCGTTTTTCCTGAAAATATTGTGTGAAATCACCCTAACCTGGTCACCTTCACACGTGGGGCATTTGCTGAGGGCTTTCTGCAGTGGAAAACCCACAGTAAATGCGCACCAAATTTGCAGCGGCCAAATCCTCACCCAAGAGCTTCTCCAGACGACTGTACTTGCGCATGTTAATGGGTTCGTTCTCACGAGTGTGTTTTGTGCGCACATTTCATGCACATGGAAAAAAATAGGTCCTGCGTATTTGCGTACTAAGGACCCCATAGCGCACGTCTGAGGAAATGCGCAATACGCTGCACAATTCTGTGAAAAAAGGGACGCATCTGGACCTCAATAGGCTAAAAATAGCCTTTTAAATCATGGAAGGTAGGTGTCGCACACGTGTGCAAATTGTCACTGTGTAGGCAAAAAGTACAGTACTGTGTGCAGACACACGCGCAAATCTACCTCATCGAACAACGTTCACTGTGTAAATACATTGCACTGCGGCAAGCGTACTTTTGCATACGCTTGTCTGAAGCTACCCTAAATGGTGTGGAGTGGGCCACGTGTTTAATTGCAGATCTGCTGCGGGATTTAACCGTTGTACTTCAAGGGTTGATTTCTGCAGCATAAATAGACGATGCAGATTTCGACATTTTTCAAAAACCTTGAGATTTGTTGCAAAACATTTTCTGAAATCTCCTCCACATGGCTTGTACAGTCAGTGCTGCCAAGGGTGCTTTCATACGGGCTGGAATTAGCCCACAGAACGCACCACAAACTGCAGTAAATTCTTCACCAGGCTACCAGTAGATATTGATGCAGAATTGAAAATGGCTTAAAACATGCCTGTAATTCGGTATCAAAATCTGCAGTTAGACCTGCGGATTTTGGTGTGAAATCCTGCAACTATGGATTTGGGTGCGTCCTACAGGCTAATTCTGGCCCATGTGAAAGGCCACTAAGGGGTCTTTTTTTAGGTTTTATTCCATAGACCTTTCTCTATATAAACAAACAAACCAAAAAAATAATGCCAGAAAAAGATGCATTTTTATATAAAAATAACATTTACATGTTGAGGCCTCTCTCACGCAGTGGTATTCAGTTGATACTCTGGATCCATATTTTTTAGCTAAATCCTGAAGAAGGTCAGAACACAGAAGAGGTAAAAATGTTTTCATTCTGCTGTTTCTTTCTGGCTCACTTCTGGTTTTGGCTTAGAAATACTGCTGTAAAATATTGAACAAATGTGATAGTGGCCTTATTAGCCCCTTCCTGATGCACACAGTACATAGACAGTACACATCGAGTGTCATTGTATGGAGCAGGCTTGAGAGCTCAGCCAGTGCCATACACAGTGGATGACAGCTATCTTTGACAGTTTATACCTGCTATTAACAGCCGCGATCGGATATAACCCCAATTTCAACTGTTGACACTTTGAACACTGCTGTCAATTCTGATAGTGGCATTTGAATATCCCGATTGAGGGCTTATTCAGATGTGCGTATATCGGCCATGTTTTCACGCCCGGCCTGTGGCATATCGTAATAGAATGGTGGTCAAGATATAATATAATGCAATACTATATTATTGCATTAAACTTGATAAGCTATCAAACGATCACAAGTTCAAATGTTTTATAGAGGCAAAAAAAAATTAAATTAAGTAAAATAAAGAATTTTTAATTATTAAATAAAAATATTTTTATAAAACCATTTGTGCATCACAAAGTAAAAAAAAATAATTAAAGATTTTTATTGCCGCATCTTCACACAACCAGTTTATTAAAATGGAATGGAGGTGCAGCAAAGCTTAGGACTAAGGCATGAAACCCTGAAGAAATAGAATTAGAGTTGAGGAACTGTTTAGAGATGAGCGAACGTACTCGTCCGAGCTTGATGCTCGGGCGAATATTAGCGTGTTCGGGATGCTCGTTACTCTTAACGAGTACCACGCGATGTTCGGGTTACTTTCACTTTCCTCTCTGAGACGTTAGCGCGCTTTTCTGGCCAATTGAAAGACAGGGAAGGCATTACAACTTCCCCCTGTGACGTTCAAGCCCTATACCACCCCCCTGCAGTGAGTGGCTGGCGAGATCAGATGTCACCCGAGTATAAAAATCGGCCCCTCCCGCGGCTCGCCTCAGATGCCTTGTGAGTTAGCTGAGGGACAGTGCTGCTGGTGCCGGAGCTGCTGTAGGGAGAGTGTTAGTAGTGAGTGTAGGCTTCAAGAACCCCAACGGTCCTTCTTAGGGCCACATCTATCCGTGTGGAGGCTGCTGTTAGCAGTGTTGCCCTTTTTTTTTTTTTCAAAATCGGCTGTGCAGAGCATTGCGCCCTGCAGTAATACTACAGGGACAGAAGTGGTGGTTAGGCAGGGAGAGTGTTAGGAGTGAGTGTAGGCTTCAAGAACCCCAACGGTCCTTCTTAGGGCAACATTTAACCGTGTGCAGAACTGTGCAGGCTGCTGTTAGCAGTGTTGCATTTTTTTTTTTTTTTTTTTAAGTCGGCTGTGCAGAGCATTGCGCCCTGCAGTAATACTACAGGGACAGAATTGTGTAGGCAGGGCCAGAAGACATATATTATTGATTGAATATAGTCAGTGGGCCTTTTCTTTAACCAAAAAAGGGAAACATTCTATTTGGCCTGCCTCTGACAGTCCTCAACGTTCTGGGTACGTGTGTGGTGGGTGCAGAACGTAAACAGAAATCATACGCAGCCAGCTACGTTTAACAGCAGGCTTGCGCCAATTTCTTTCCTGCCTGGGAAAAATCACCGCTCTGCTGTAGTTAATAACTCTGCAACCCTGCAGTTCTGTGACACATTTGCAGGGCCAGAAGACATATATTATTGATTGAATATACGCAGTGGGCCTTTTCTTTACCAAAAAAAGGGAAACATTCTATTTGGCCTGCCTCTGACAGTCCTCAGCGTTCTGGGTACGTGTGTGGTGGGTGCAGAACGTAAACAGAAATCATACGCAGCCAGCTACGTTTAACAGCAGGCTTGCGCCAATTTCTTTCCTGCCTGGGAAAAATCACCGCTCTGCTGTAGTTAATAACTCTGCAACCCTGCAGTTCTGTGACACATTTGTAGGGCCAGAAGACATATATTATTGATTGAATATACGCAGTGGGCCTTTTCTTTACCAAAAAAAGGGAAACATTCTATTTGGCCTGCCTCTGACAGTCCTCAGCGTTCTGGGTACGTGTGTGGTGGGTGCAGAACGTAAACAGAAATCATACGCAGCCAGCTACGTTTAACAGCAGGCTTGCGCCAATTTCTTTCCTGCCTGGGAAAAATCACCGCTCTGCTGTAGTTAATAACTCTGCAACCCTGCAGTTCTGTGACACATTTGCAGGGCCAGAAGACATATATTATTGATTGAATATACGCAGTGGGCCTTTTCTTTACCAAAAAAAGGGAAACATTCTATTTGGCCTGCCTCTGACAGTCCTCAGCGTTCTGGGTACGTGTGTGGTGGGTGCAGAACGTAAACAGAAATCATACGCAGCCAGCTACGTTTAACAGCAGGCTTGCACTAATTTATTTCCTGCCTGGGAAATCAAATCACTGGTAATACACCATGCTGAGGGGTAGGGGTAGGCCTATAGGACGTGGACGCGGGCGAGGACGCGGAGGCCCAAGTCAGGGTGTGGGCACAGGCCGAGCCAGTGCGGTGGCCAGGGGTAGAGGCAGGGCCAGACCGAATAATCCACCAACTGGTTCCCAAAGCGCCCCCTCACACCATGCCACCCTGCAGAGGTCAAGGTGCTCTACGGTGTGGCAGTTTTTCACAGAGACGCCTGACGACCGACGAACAGTGGTGTGCAACCTTTGTCGCGCCAAGATCAGCTGGGGAGGCACCACCAACAGCATGCGCAGGCATATGATGGCCAAGCACCCCACAAGGTGGACACAGGCACTACCGTCTCCTGGCCTGCACCCACACCCTCACCTCCGCTGTCCTCTGAGGACACAGGCACTACCGTCTCCTGGCCTGCACCCACACCCTCACCTCCGCTGTCCTCGGCCCCATCCAGCAATGTCTCTCAGCGTAGCGTCCAGACGTCGCTAGTGCCACAGCTTGAGCGCAAGTGCAAGTACGACGCCACGCACCCGCACGCTCAAGCGTTAAACGTGCACATTGCAAAATTGATCAGCCTAGAGATGCTGCCGTATAGGCTTGTGGAAACGGAGGCTTTCAAAAGCATGATGGCGGCGGCGGCCCCGCGCTACTCGGTTCCCAGTCGCCACTACTTTTCCCGATGTGCTGTCCGAGGCCTGCACGACCACGTCTCCCGCAACATTGTACGCGCCCTCACCAACGCGGTTACTGCCAAAGTCCACTTAACAACAGACACGTGGACAAGCACAGGCAGGCAGGGCCACTATATCTCCCTGACGGCACATTGGGTGAATTTAGTGGAGGCTGGGACAGAGTCAGAGCCTGGGACCGCTCACGTCCTACCCACCCCCCCGAATTGCGTGCCCCAGCTCGGTGGTGGTATCTGCGGGGGTGTATGCTTCCTCCACTAAACCACCCTCCTCCTCCTCCTACGCAACCTCTGTCTCGCAATCAAGATGTGTCAGCAGCAGCAGCACGTCGCCAGCAGTCGGTGTCACGCGGCGTGGCAGCACAGCGGTGGGCAAGCGTCAGCAGGCCGTGCTGAAACTACTCAGCTTAGGAGATAAGAGGCATATGGCCCACGAACTGCTGCAGGGTCTGACAGAGCAGACCGACCGCTGGCTTGCGCCGCTGAGCCTCCAACCGGGCATGGTCATGTGTGACAACGGCCGTAACCTGGTGGCGGCTCTGCAGCTCGGCAGCCTCACGCACGTGCCATGCCTGGCCCATGTGTTTATTTGGTGGTTCAGCGCTTTCTGAAAAGCTACCCCCACTTGTCATACCTGCTCGGAAAGGTGCGCCAGCTCTGCGCACATTTCCGCAAATCCCACACGCACGCTGCCACCCTGCGGACCCTGCAACATCGGTTTAATCTGCCAGTGCACCGACTGCTGTGCGACGTGCCCACACAGTGGAACTCTACGCTCCACATGTTGGCCAGACTCTATGAGCAGCGTAGAGCTATAGTGGAATACCAACTCCAACTTGCGCGGCGCAGTGGGAGTCAGCCTCCTCAATTATTTACAGAAGAGTGGGCCTGGTTGGCAGCCATCTGCCAGGTCCTTGGAAAATTTGAGGAGTCTACCCAGATGGTGAGCAGGGATGCTGCAATCATTAGCGTCACCATTCCTCTGCTATGCCTCTTGAGAAGTTCCCTGCAAAGCATAAAGGCAGACGCTTTGGAATCAGAAACGGAGGTGGGGGAAGACAGTATGTCGCTGGATAGTCAGAGCAACCTCATGTCTATATCTCAGCGCGTTGAGGAGGAGGGGGAGGAGCATGAGGAGGAGGGGGAAGAGACAGCTTGGCCCACTGCTGAGGGGACAGATGCTGCTTGCCTGTCATCCTTTCAGCGTGTATGGCCAGAGGAGGAGGAGGAGGAGGAGGAGGAGGAGGATCCTGAAAGTGATCTTCCGAGTGAGGACAGCCATGTGTTGCGTACAGGTACGCTGGCACACATGGCTGACTTCATGTTAGGATGCCTTTCTCGTGACCCTCGCGTTACACGCATTCTGGCCACTACGGATTACTGGGTGTACACACTGCTCGATCCACGGTATAAGGAGAGCCTTTGCACTCTCATTCCCGAAGAGGAAAGGGGTTCGAGAATGATGCTATACCACAGGGCGCTGGTGGACAAACTGATGGTAAACTTCCCATCCGACAGCGCTAGTGGCAGAAGGCGCAGTTCCGAGGGCCAGGTAGCAGGGGAGGCGCAGAGATCAGGCAGCATGTACAGCGCAGGCAGGGGAACATTCTCCAAGGCCTTTGCCAGCTTTATGGCTCCCCAGCAAGACTGTGTCACCGGTCCCCAGTCAAGGCTGAGTTGGCGGGAGCACTGTAAAAGGATGGTGAGGGAGTACGTAGCCGATTGCAGCACCGTCCTCGGTGACGCCTCTGCCCCCTACAACTACTGGGTGTTGAAGCTGGACACGTGGCCTGAACTCGCGCTGTATGCCCTGGAGGTGCTTGCTTGTCCTGCGGCTAGCGTCTTGTCAGAGTGTGTGTTTAGTGTGGCTGGGGGAATCATCACGGATAAGCATACCCACCTGTCAACCGACAGTGCCGACAGGCTTACACTCATCAAGATGAACAAAGCCTGGATTTCCCCAGACTTCTCTTCTCCACCAGCGGACAGCAGCGATACCTAAGCAATACGTAGGCTGCACCCGCGGATGGAAGCATCGTTCTCTCTCACCATCCAAAACGGGGACATTTCTGCTTCATCAATCTGTGTATAATATTCCTCCTCCTCCTCCTGCTCCTCCTCCTGAAACCTCACGTAATCACGCCGAACGGGCAATTTTTCTTAGGACCTCAAGGCTCACTCATATAATTTTTCTAAACAATTTTTATACGTTTCAACGCTCTTAAAAGCGTTGAAACTTTAACTTGAACCAATTTTTCGTTCAATTGGGCTGCCTCCAGGCCTAGTTACCACTTAAGCCACATTAACCAAAGCGATTAATGGGTTTCACCTGCCCTCTTGGTTGGGCATGGCCAATTTTTTCTGAGGTACATTAGTACTGTTGGTACACCAATTTTTTTGGGCCCTCACCTACAGTGTAATCATAGTAATTTCTATGTTCTTCGCCTGCACTCATGGTACAGAAAGGTGTGTGGGGTTGGCCTACACTTTAGCTACATAAATGTCTATACTGCAGCTACTGAAATGTGAAAGAGACTGTTATCTCCCTAAACTGCTGCAATGGGAATGTTACTGGGGCCTGTCTTGAGTGCTACTATTACTGAAATGGAACTAAGACTGCGCTCCCCCTATACTGCTGCTAGTGATATGTTAGTGGGGCCTGTCCCTAATGCTACCGCTGAAATGTTAATAATTGTGGGCTCTGCCTATACCGCTGCTAATGGTATGTCACTGAGGTGTGGAAACAGAGGCTTCACAAAGACATGATGGCGGCGAGGCCATTTCCCACCAACGCGGTTACTGTTAAGGTGCATATAACCACGGACACGTGTAGAGGACACATAGTGCCTCCAAAACATCCCCCTCCTCCTCCAACAATGAAAACATTCTTGGCAAATACCTTTGCATTGGTCCGTCTGGTGGCAGTCCAAGAATTTCACCTTTAACGACACAACAAGAGAGCCCCCCCACCATCCCCCCGCCACGGCCCACTTAATCCTGGCCACATTCCGAAAACCAACTACATAAAACCGCGCTACCAGGTCCGCAGTCACCACCACATTACCACCAACGAGGTTACTGTTAAGGTATATATTACCAGTCAGACTGGGGCATGCAGTGTGGGCCGAAACCCACCTGCATTAAGCACGACATTACTACCTCAGCTGTGTAGGGTAATGCAATGGGATATTTTTATGTACCGCCGGTGGCTTCCTGGCAACCACCCATGCTGTGGGTCCACAGAGAATTATAAATGCATCTGTTTCCACTTCTAAAGAACCCCAGTCTGACTGGGGCATGCAGTGTGGGCCGAAGCCCACCTGCATTAAGCACAACATTACTACCTCAGCTGTGTTGGGCAATGCAATGGGATATTTTTATGTACCGCCGGTGGGTTCCAGGGAGCCACCCATGCTGTCGGTCCACAGGGACTTGTAAATGCATCTGTTTCCACTTCTAAAGAACCCCAGTCAGACTGGGGCATGCAGTGTGGGCCGAAACCCACCTGCATTAAGCACGAAAATTCCTCCCTCAGCTGTGTTGGGCAATGCAATGGGATATTTTTATGTACCGCCGGTGGGTTCCAGGGAGCCACCCATGCTGTCGGTCCACAGGGACTTGTAAATGCATCTGTTTCCACTTCTAAAGAACCCCAGTCAGACTGGGGCATGCAGTGTGGGCCGAAGCCCACCTGTATTAAGCACGACATTACTACCTCAGCTGTGTTGGGTAATGCAATGGGATATTTTTATGTACCGCCGGTGGCTTCCTGGCACCCACCCATGCTGTGGGTCCACAGAGAATTATAAATGCATCTGTTTCCACTTCTAAAGAACCCCAGTCAGACTGGGGCATGCAGTGTGGGCCGAAGCCCACCTGTATTAAGCACGACATTACTACCTCAGCTGTGTTGGGCAATGCAATGGGATATTTTTATGTACCGCCGGTGGGCTCCAGGGAGCCACCCATGCTGTGGGTCCACAGAGAATTATAAATGCATCTGTTTCCACTTCTAAAGAACCCCAGTCAGACTGGGGCATGCAGTGTGGGCCGAAGCCCACCTGTATTAAGCACAACATTACTACCTCAGCTGTGTTGGGTAATGCAATGGGATATTTTTATGTACCACCGGTGGCTTCCTGGCACCCACCCATGCTGTGGGTCCACAGAGAATTATAAATGCATCTGTTTCCACTTCTAAAGAACCCCAGTCTGACTGGGGCATGCAGTGTGGGCCGAAGCCCACCTGCATTAAGCACAACATTACTACCTCAGCTGTGTTGGGCAATGCAATGGGATATTTTTATGTACCGCCGGTGGGTTCCAGGGAGCCACCCATGCTGTCGGTCCACAGGGACTTCACAATAGGGAGTTGTACCTGCCTGTGTCTATGAATTAAAAACCGCGGTCTGACTGGGGCATGCAGACACCTTGACAGAATGAATAGTGTGTGGCACATAGGTTCCCCATTGCTATGCCCACGTGTGCAGCTCCTGATGGCGGTGGCACAGGATTATATTTCTCATTGCTTCTGTACAGCATTGTGGGCTATCGCCCCGCCCCTTTTAAAGAGGGTCGCTGCCTAGCCGTGCCAACCCTCTGCAGTGTGTGCCTGCGGTTCCTCGTCATGGCAGACGCACTTATAAATAGACATGAGGGTGGTGTGGCATGAGGGCAGCTGAAGGCTGCGCAGGGACACTTTTGTGTGCGCTGTGGACACTGGGTCGTGCGGGGGGGGGTTGGGCAGCATGTAACCCAGGAGAAGTGGCAGCGGAGTGTCATGCAGGCAGTGATTGTGCTTTGTTGGAGGTAGTGTGGTGCTTAGCTAAGGTATGCATTGCTAATGAGGGCTTTTCAGAAGTAAAAGTTGTTGGGAGGGGGGGGGGCCCACTCTTGCCGGTATTGTGGCTTAATAGTGGGACCTGTGAACTTGAGATGCAGCCCAACATGTAGCCCCTCGCCTGCCCTATCCGTTGCTGTGTCGTTCCCATCACTTTCTTGAATTGCCCAGATTTTCACACATGAAAACCTTAGCGAGCATCGGCGAAATACAAAAATGCTCGGGTCGCCCATTGACTTCAATGGGGTTCGTTACTCGAAACGAACCCTCGAGCAACGCGATAATTTCGTCCCGAGTAACGAGCACCCGAGCATTTTGGTGCTCGCTCATCTCTAGAACTGTTAGAAGATTTCTGTGACATATTTTGAGGCTAGAAAGCAGCCTGTAAGGAAAAACCTTTTTTTGTGCCAACCCACACTGACCACTAATGGTAACATCTATGGACCAAAAAAAATACCTGATCGCTCTATTGACTTCTGATCAGTGTTGAATTCCAGCTGTTTGAGAAAGATGCTGCTTTCTGGCCTCGAAACGCACCATATGCTGGCATCAAATAAAGTTGTCACAGTTCCTCAACTCCAAATCTACTTTTTAAGAGGTTTTGCACCAAAGTCCTAAGCTTTGCTGCACCTACGCTCCAGGTAGTTGCAGCAAAGCTCTCCATACACATATTGCACAGCCAAAGATCGTAGTGTCACCCTGCCAGCTTGGTAAGTAATAGAAGTCATCATGGTTACATTGTGAATTGCAAGTTACTGCAACTATAACCTAACATAATGTTACAAGAATTCCAGCAGGTTTGGATTTCCTGCAACTGCCAGATCGCAGCAATTGCAAGTCACAAGGAGAGCACCTTCATTTGCATTATTTGAGATGCAGGCAGGCGACACAGAGATCTTTGGCTGTGTGTCGCGGTCAAAGTCGCCATTTAGCCCTCACTTAATGCAGTGAAATGCTTTTTATTTGTGGAAATGGTTAAAATGATTATAGTGAATGAAACGAATTGATTAGTTACAACAAATGCTGCTAGATTTACAATTCAGATTAAGATGTTTTATGGCTCTTTCATACATACATGTGCAATATACAGTGAATAAAACCCATTGATTTCAATAGGTTTATTCACATATGTGTATTTTGTGTACACATTTTTGGCTGTGCAAAAATGATGCATGAAACACTGGAGATGCATGAAACACTGCTTAATTGCGTTGGAAAGAGAACAAATCTGGAACTAATTAGCCATTTCAATCGGTACGTTTGTTTGATACTCGCAAATTATCATGCCCTGCGGGGAAAAAAATGACAGGCCTCGTTAACAAGGGCGACAAAGTCACGCAAAATTTTTCGCGTTGCTACAATGCTATAAATCGCAAGTATGTGAAGCCCATGCTTTCCTATAGGTTACTTCACACATGTGATCTTTTGTAACATGCAACAACCCGACACAAAAACTTTGTGGGTCCGGTGATATGCCCGCGACTTGTGAGGTTTTGTAGCCCATGTTTCCCTATGGAGCCTTCTTCCGTGTTGCATCGTATCGCACGAAAACGTGATTTGCGTGCGGTGCAATGTAACTTGAAATCCTACTGTCAAGTTTATAATCAAAGCCCTAGCTGCAGGAAAAAATAAAAAAAAACAGTATACATTACCTTAGAAGCACTGTCAGCCCTGCCGCGTCTTCTCCCCAGGTCCCGGCACTGCTTCTCTTCATCATCTTCTGGCCGGGGATTGAAAAATCCCCGCCTCCTGGAAGCACTGTCTGTGATTGGCTGATGCTTAGCCAATCAGAGCCAGTGCTCGATGGACCAATCACAGCCATTCATCGAGTGCTGGCTCTGATTGACTAAATCACAGAAGATCCCTTAAAACTATAATATTTTATTACTTTTACTTTAAAAAACACACTTTGGGCTCAAGACACTCATCCACTGATGGGAAAATAAGACAAAGACAAAACAACAATGAACAGAACACACGTGCTGGTATAGGTCACGGTGTTACCACATAAAGGAAGTGTGATTTTAGACTCAGTTTGTACGTCTCAGGTATGGCTACGCAGTTTTTGTGCCATAGGAACTTCCCATTAGAGGGACAATATATACATGGGGGGATAGGGCGTTGTCAATCTTCCCCAGTTGTGTCTCCCATATATCTGAGATTTTGTAGTGTAATAGGTTAGAATCACCCCTCAGTATGAGATATTGTCCCAATTTAGTGTTTTCATTCACTGGTTTGGTTGATAGTAGAGATGAGCGAACATGCTCGGCCACGCCCCTTTTTCGCCTGAATACCGCGATTTCCGAGTACTTCCGTACTCGGGCGAAAGAATTCGGGGGGCGCCGTGGTGGCACGGGGGGTAGCAGTGGGGAGTGAGGGGGAGAGGGAGAGAGAGAGGGCTCCCCCCTGTTCCCCGCTGCTACCCCCCGCACCGCCACGCCTCTCCCCACCCCCCGGCGCCCCCCGAATCTTTTCACCCGAGTACTGAAGTACTCGAAAATGGCGGTACTCGGGTGCGTAAGTACTCGAAACGAGTACGTTCGCTCATCTCTAGTTGATAGACTTGACCAACCATCTTCTAATAATCATATATAATTAGCCAAAAAATTCTAGATCTTAGTGAGTTGATGTAATCGCTGACTGAATCGAGATATTCAGTGATTGATTCAAAATTAATGGTTCAATGCATTTCAGTCGGACCCACGACTTTTCAAGAACCGGGTGGTCAATTGTTTAGAATACATATGTCCATCAATGTGGAAGGTTTGACAGATATATGAATCAATGTAGATATATCTCGGTAGTTAGTTGTTTATGCGAGAGAATAATTGCTGGTGTATCTTGATTTTTAATAGTTGCAAAAGAATTTTCTGGGACGGCTCAAGATAGATTTTATAGGAGTCCCAAATAATTCTGATATTGGCTCTCCTGATTGGCAGGTGTAAATTTGGTATTTATACACCGCCTGTTAGCAGCTACCATTGGTGTGTAGCTACCATTGGTCTACCCGATTTGATAGTATCGGTAACGTAGAGATGGTTTATTATTCTATAACACCATTCTCCTGCTGTATAGACCAGTGTCTCAGCGCTCAGAGAAAAAGATAAGGATTAGGGGAACGATACCCCTCAGGTTAAATCTAGATCTGCAAAGAGGTCAGCAGATTTGCTAGTTTAACTCACTAGGCCTGCAGCCAGATGCTAGTGACCCAGTTTACTGACTGTCTAGACTAAGTAAGTAAAGGAGGAGACAATACCCCTCCACTTAAATCTAGATCTGAAGAAAGGGCAGCAAACTTGTTAGTATAGCTAACTGAACCCTTGGTCAAATAGTCTTGACTCAGTTAAGTAGCTGTCTACACTGCATTAAAGCGCTGGATGGAGAGCAATTTTCTTTAGGCTAAATTAGATAGAGGTTGGTGTAGCCTCCTGCCCTGATGGTGGGTACCTACTTGTTAGCTATACTAACAAGTTTGCTGACCTTTCTGCAGATCTAGATTTAAGTGGAGGGGTATTGTCTCCTCCTTTACTTACTTAGTCTAGACAGTCAGTAAACTGGGTCACTAGCATCTGACTGCAGGTCTAGTGAGTTAAACTAGCAAATCTGCTGACCTCTTTGCAGATCTAGATTTAACCTGAGGGGTATCGTTCCCCTAATCCTTATCTTTTTCTCTGAGCGCTGAGACACTGGTCTATACAGCAGGAGAATGGTGTTATAGAATAATAAACCATCTCTACGTTACCGATACTATCAAATCGGGTAGACCAATGGTAGCTACACACCAATGGTAGCTGCTAAGAGGCGGTGTATAAATACCAAATTTACACCTGCCAATCAGGAGAGCCAATATCAGAATTATTTGGGACTCCTATAAAATCTATCTTGAGCCGTCCCAGAAAATTCTTTTGCAACTATTAAAAATCAAGATATACCAGCAATTATTCTCTCGCATAAACAACTAACTACCGAGATATATCTACATTGATTCATATATCTGTCAAACCCTCCACATTGATGGACATATGTATTCTAAACAATTGACCACCCAGTTTTTGAAAAGTCGTGGGTCCGACTGAAATGCATTGAACCATTCATTTTGAATCAATTACTGAATATCTCAATTCAGTCATCAACTCACTAAGATCTAGAATTTTTTGGCTAATTATATATGAATATTAGAAGATGGTTGGTCAAGTCTATCAACCAAACCAGTGAATGAAAACACTAAATTGGGACAATATCTCATACTGAGGGGTGATTCTAACCTATTACACTACAAAATCTCAGATATATGGGAGACACAACTGGGGAAGATTGACAACGCCCTATCCCCCCATGTATATATTGTCCCTCTAATGGGAAGTTCCTATGGCACAAAAACTGCGTAGCCATACCTGAGACGTACAAACTGAGTCTAAAATCACACTTCCTTTATGTGGTAACACCGTGACCTATACCAGCACGTGTGTTCTGTTCATTGTTGTTTTGTCTTTGTCTTATTTTCTCATCAGTGGATGAGTGTCTTGAGCCCAAAGTGTGTTTTTTAAAGTAAAAGTAATAAAATATTATAGTTTTAAGGGATCTTCTGTGATTTGGGCATTTTATAAATTAGTTCCCTCTGCCTCTGTGATTCTCTGATTGACTAAGTATCAGCCTATCATAGCCAGCGCTTTCAGGAGGTGGGGATTTTTCAATCCCTGGTCATAAGAGAAGAAGACGACCCGAAGACGACCCGAGGAGAATCTTCAGCACAGCCATGGACAGCGCTTCTAGGCGATGTATACTTTTTTTTTCTTTAGCTACGGCTTATTTTCTGGATAGGGCTTATATTTCAAGCCCCCCTGCCCTGGAAATCCTTGCATGTGGTGCTACAAAGTCGCGTGACTTTGTAGCACCACATGTGACTTTGTAGCGCTACAAAGTCGCGGTATCACCGTGAGAAACCGCAGTGATATTGCATGGGCCAGCAACGCAATATCGCTGCGATTTTCCTGCGGCGATGCCGTGTCGCCCATGTGAACGAGGCCTTGAAGGGGTTGTCCCGCGAAAGCAAGTGGGTCTATACACTTCTGTATGGCCATATTAATGCACTTTGTAATGTACATTGTGCATTAATTATGAGCCATACAGAAGTTATAAGAAGTTATTCACTTACCTGTTCCGTTGCTAGCGTCCTCGTCTCCATGGTGCCGTCTAATTTTCAGCGTCTAATCGCTAGATTAGACGCGCTTGCGCAGTCCGGGTCTTCTTCTTTTCTGAATGGGGCCGCTCGTGCCGGAGAGCGGCTCCTTGTAGCTCCGCCCCGTCACGTGCCGATTCCAGCCAATCAGGAGGCTGGAATCGGCAATGGACCGCACAGAAGAGCTGCGGTCCACCGAGGGAGAAGATCCCGGTGGCCATCTTCAACCGGTAAGTAAGAAGTCACTGGAGCGCGGGGATTCAGGTAAGCACTGTGCGGTTTTCTTGTTTAACCCCTGCATCGGGGTTGTCTCGCGCCGAACGGGGGGGGGGGGGGGGGTTGAAAAAAAAAAAAAAAAACCGTTTCGGCGCGGGACAACCCCTTTAAGTACACAAAAAAAGCCTCATTCATAGTGCAAAAATAATCTGTTAAGGCGTATGCAATTGTGCTTACGCCCATATGAAGCGGGATTAAAGAGGACCTGTTATGCACTTTAATGCATACATCCACTGATTCCTCTCGTGTTTGTTTTAGCCGCCATTACTATGTCCGATACTATTCCATTGTCAATTTCCCACTGCCATTGACACTGGATACCACCCACTTGACAGTGCACTAGTATCAGGTTTCAAAAATGATAATGATCCAAACATTACAGGAAAACAAGGGAGGAGAGGAGTAGACACTACAACAAAAAAATACTCAAGGAATTAGTGGGGACACAGCGGTAAACATGCAACTGGTCCCACTTTTCAGAGACCACGACAGGTTCTCACACATCCTCTTGCATACATATGTGCGCACTTGCGAACCCCCATAGACTCTAATGAGGACCTTTGGTGCGCAAATGTGCTAAAAAAAAAGAGCTTGTCATAAATCAATGCCATGAAATCAATGGGTTTTATTGGCTGTGCACTGCGCGTGCAAAAATTGCCTGTGCAAATATACCCATGTGTGGGAGGCCTTAGGGTATATTTCCCTGTGAATCATGGCCCGATATCACGCTCGCCAACATGCGATATCCGCAGGGATGCAAGGTGTTTTATATCAAAACCGCCTCGCATCGCAATTCTCCCCTACGCTGACAGCCGCAGCAGAGATTGCGGTCTTTCTCTCATTGGCTTCAATGGGAAAACCTCACATCGCGTTGCGTGCACCTAGCCAACACGCCCAAAAATAGGATGCGTCATGATTCGTTTCCTGTATCGCTAGCTCTTGTGTATTACAATTACGCAAGATTTGTGCGTTGCGAGATGCTCAAATCTCGCATAAATATAAACGACAATATAAACACCATTCTTTTGACAAATCTTGCGCCATTTTCTTGGCCGTGTGAAAACGGCCTAAGCCTTGTAAAGTATTCTAGTAAACTGAGAACTGAGACTTAAAGTAATTGAGAGAGACAGCACAATTGTTTTAAATGCGACAAAACTTCCTCACCTGGCGACATACATTTAGGGTAAATTCACTTGTGATATACTTTTTGCAGAAGATTCTGCAATTGTTCCATTCGCCTGGCCTGGCCTTGCAGAAAACCGAGTGTTCGCTGTGAAAACTGCCCACTTTAGATAATGGAATGGATTTTCATTCGTACAAGTTTTTGCAACAAATCTGCCATTGTAAATATCCTTGTAAATTCTAAGACAATCTCTCTCCTCTGCTGTCCACTATCTACCATATACAGTCCAGAAGATACTAATTAGAGTTTACAAAGCAACTGAAAAAAAAATCATCAAAAAATTTCCATGGCGTTTTTCCCCCCGTGATCTTAGTGAACGCCATTGATTTCCTTAAAATGTGCAGCAATGCCTCTTTCCCTGTGTGTTCTGCAATGTCATATTATGCAAAAGAGTGATCATCCTAAATAGTCGCCTGTGAAGCGTTCTTGCGTGTCACTTGCACTGTGAGATTTCAGTCTTTCCATGTGTACAGCGCACTTTAATAAGCATGGAAAGAACATCCTAAGTGGCCATTATATTTATAAACTAGCACAGTATGGTGACAGTTTTAGTCAATGTACTTTATTCCAGGGTGGGTCATATCTGTGTCACAGTCTGAGGTTTACAGCTAATAACCTATCCTTTTCTTTAGTTTTGCTTCTCCAGTATTTGCATAACAATAATTGATACAATATGTCTTCCTCTAAACATTGAAAATGTAACTTGTACAAATGGTTATTGAAATAGAACCGTCTTCTGTGTATGTGCTGTATCAGGACTTGGCTTGCAGCCGTCTTGTAGTTTTCTCCTTTGCAACTGGAAAATTTTAACTCATTATCCAGATTTCAGATATATGTGATCTACTCATGCTTTGGGAAGTAGTCTTCAGTAGCATTCATACATGATGCTATCATCAGTCTATATACGCTTCTAAATACTCACCAGACAATGAAACGGCCTCTTCCTGCTACAACTGTGCTGCTTTGGCATTGTGAAAGTACTGACTTATATTTTATGCAGTAGTGTCATGCGTACAATATTTGTGCCATGTGCATAACAAGAAATATGTGAGTAAAAGACGCATTGTGGTTACATTTTACTAACAGAGTCCCAGACGCTGATCATGCAGCCTAGTCATAATCAACCTTTGTAATGTTTTACTAAGATAGAATTATCACGCATGCTGTAGACTTTGAATTGTTGACTATGGAGGATGCCACACTATACAACCTCTTGTATTGTAGCAATAAAACAAAAGAGCTTGGAAACATTACTTAGGCCTTAGTCACATGGGCGTAAATACGCGCGTATATACTCGCGTATATACGCGCGTAAAAAAAACGCGTGACCATGTCCATTGCCACCAATATGTTCTATCTTTTGTAGGTGCGTTTTTACGCGCGTATTTACGCCCGTGTGACTAAGGCCTAAGTGTTTTTATTGGGCTCTTCTCCGATGAATCATATATATATATATATATATATATATATATATATATATATATATATATATATATACGGTATATATATATATATATAGATATATATATATATAGATATATATATATATATATATATATATATATATATATTTAGATGTACCTGATTGATAAGGCTATGATACCCCTTGAGGAGCATGTAAATTAAGTGGTCACTTTAACATACAGGATTAATTGAATCAGAGCTTTTGCACTAGGCGCCACCATTTTAATACTCTGCCTTTAACCCTGCTTTTGGATTGGAACACAGCTAACACACTCCAAGCATGCTTTGTGGAAAGTGCTCCAGAGATGCTTCTTGGAATGATGAACAGGCAGACCATATCTTCTTTCTCCCCGATCATGTTCAGAGTGCAATGATGAATATGCCCCTAGTAGACGGCATTGGAAGCAGCCTAGCTGGCTTCACTCCCATTGCTTCCAACACCAGGGTTGGCCATGGAAGTGTGATAGCCACTTTAGCATTCATTGTTTTCAATACTAGTAAAGCTAGCTGGGCCACTTCCAGTGCCATCTACTATGATGCATGTCCAGCCCGCTGCATTGACAGCTGGCCAGGTAATCACTGGGGCTCCCCTGCAGAAGGTCCCCAGCTATTAACGGTTGATGACCTAAACTGAAATTAGGCCCTCAATAGTTTTTGCAGAGAAAATCCCTTTCATTTTTTATTCAAAGTGATAAGGATAAAACCAAGGTATATAGGTCTCCTTCATTCATTCTGAATGGGCTTGGTGTTTCTGTTTTGCCTCATAGACTGCTATCTCTAAAAGGTCTATCCAGTTCACCACATCCGGTGCATGAACTTTACCTCAACTTGATGCGAACATGTAGTAGAAAGACGGGTATCTAGCACACGGTCACGGCCAAGTATGAGGACTATTTCAGAACCTAATATTACCAACATTACTATGTAACAAGAAGACTATGCTCCAACACACCGCCTACATTTTCCGAAATGTTCTTACTCATAGCAAGTATGGAATTCTTCTTAAGGGGTGTGGAGGGGTGTTCCTGTTTTACTTTATAGACTTCCATCTCGGCATGGGATGCATGATTCTAATTGCAATTTCAGTTCTTGTGGAAATATTTAAAGCTGCTACATTTATCAGTTTCCCACAAATACCTCGCAAATGCTTGCAGCCACATCACATTGACCTCAAAGGAAAAGAAAGTGCATTTATTTTAATTACTGCAATGCCGTAGAGCAGTATTCTCCGCAACACCCTCGCTTACCTTGCCTAGGGCTCTATTGGTCGTGAAGCCTCGCTGATTCTTAGAAAACACCAAAACTGTAACTAAAGGTTTCTGGCAGCTTCCTGTGCTGACTATATTCCCATTCTCCTGAAAGAGTATAAGAAACACAGTTCCAAGAAGCCTTGGCCACTGTTTTCTGCAGAATGATTTATGATTGTGAAATCTTTGGCTGTATTTAGTTTAGTCTCCTGCAACATCTCAGTCTCTTGTGCCTGTACACCCGGCCTGCGGAAATAGAAGCAGATGCTAAAACCACTGATCAGTATTTGCCCAATAAAAAATAATACAGATCCAGAGGCAAATATGAAAAATATTTAGTGTGGTGCATACTTGAAAAATGGCCATAATAAACACAGCCATGTGTTCATCCACATACATCCATATTAGCTCGGTATTACGGTCCCCTCAACAGAGACCTTTTGTGGAACAAAAATACGCTAGTCTGAAAGTGAACTAATTGTGCAATTGATATAATGATCAGACACCTTCGAAAGAAATGTTAACCGTTTCCAATCCACTGTCTGACGTCTAAAGACATTATGATTTAAGGCTGTACAGCTCCAATATTGGAAGACATCCGTCAGGGTTCTCTTACTGTATATTGCCAGCCTCTCTGCTGTCGGAGCCTATCCAACGTCTCACCTCATGCAGTACTGGCTTTAGCCAGCATATAGCACCATTGTATAACGGCAGAAAAAAAGTAAGCCCCCCCAGGAGAACCTGAATACAAATATGATTGGAAAGGGTTAATAGGCCCCAATCAGAAGAAGAGGATGCCAGAATACAGCCCTAGATCATAAATTAATCCCCCTTTTACACGGGACGATTCTCATTTGACCAAGCGCACGAGCAAGTGATGTCACAGCTAATTCGTTTGCAGTTGTTCACGCTCGTGCAGAATGTTTAGACAGGCAGATCATCGGTGAGAATTGCTTACTTTTTGCTCAGCACTTCACATTCGTATGTGAGCGGGGAATGTTTAGATGTAGCGAGAAGTGAGCGAGCTGCCGATGATTTTTTGGCCAGCTGAAACTGAGCAACAAACGAATAGTGCCCGATGGCTCATATTTAGACGTAATGATTATCATCCACTTTCGTTCGCTTGAGTGAATTTTGAGCGACAATTAATACGTGTAAATGCGGGCGGCCGAAATTCCACCTCCATTCACAGAACGACTATCGCTTTTGTGTGAAAGCCTAGGAGCAATATACGGTAAGACAGCTGTGGCTGTCTTACCGTATATCATACAAGTTGGACAGAATGTTTTCTCACAAAACTACATATCAGTCTGCTCAGCTCCTCCAGCTTTATACCAACAGCCTGCAGAATAAACTGCATGTTCAATGTGCTAGATTCCCTCTAACATCATCTTTTTTTTGTTAGTCATTAGAAGGTATCAAATCTACACGTTTATTGTGTTTATCTTACTCAGAGCAGAAACAATTTGACTCGCACAATAAAATTTTAATGAAACCTAATCTCCAAAAACCCCACTAGACAATCACTGAAAAAATATAGCATTATCTCTCATGACTTCTTTTATATTTTACATACAGTACAAGATCTCTTTTGCCACACACCATAGTATTGGAATGCTCTACCTCATACCATTGCAACTGCTTCTTGCTATGCTATCCTTATAGGCTAATGCTAATTCAAGCTTACATATGGAAGGCATTATGACCTCTATGTATACATACTGTATATATAGTGTGTGTATATGTATATATATTTATAGTGAAACTAGGGTTATAGGCCGCCTGCATACGGCCAGGTCGGATCCCGCTCTGAGAATTCTCGCAGCGGGATGCGACCCATGCCCCGGTATTGACTCTATACTCACCCGTCCAGCGTCTTCTCTCTCCGCACTGCGATGTGCCAGCTGGTGCACAGCCCCACAGGGGCAGTGCAGAGCCTGCGCGTCACCAGTGGCATTTCTGTGCAGGCCTCTACGAGGCTCACACAGAAATAGCACGTGCAGCGCTTTGCTTACCACGCAAGTTTTCACGCGGTCAGATTGCGTCTGTCTGCATAGGATTACGTTATCTAATGCAATCCTATGGCAGTGGGCATGGGCGGAAATTCTGCGGGGATTTCCGCCTGTGTGCAGGAGGCCTAAGTCACTTCTCAGGCTTGCTCTTTTCACCACTCTCAGGAACACACTTTAACACTCAGAACTTCTTTAAGTCTGCCAGTTTTATTAATCTCAACAGTTCACAGTAATTATTCTCAACAGTTCACACTGTACATAATCAGTACACAAAATAAACGCTGATCTTCTGGATACTCGCTAAGCATAAGCTTTGACCCTCTCTTTTTGATCTGATGCCATAACTCATTACCATATTATAAACACAGTCCATTTACCAACAGTCTCATTACAGTTCAGAGCGCTTCTCCTCCCATACCATTTGGGTTCACACCTGTCCTACCAAGAAGACTCAAGCTGACTGCTGAAGGAATCACCTCCCTTTTACGAAACCTCATGAGGTGGCACCTAAATAACAACATAAGGCACCCTTATCTTTCGAAACACTGTTAAAGAGACCTTTACTGGCCATATCTGACACTATTTTACCACATATTCCCCACACCTGATAAAAGCCATTGCATTTTGTTACTTGACACAACCTGCCAAGGTCAAGGATGCTGACTTGGGACAATTGTTTCCAAAGCACACCAACCATCTAACTTCTTTAAGATTATAGGACTTTGTACTCTCAACTACTTGTCCTGTATTGAACTTCCATGGCTCTACCTGGAACTCTTACCTTCTCCACCGTTTAGTGCCAACCACTTCATTTTTCATAAGACCCGGTACATCTTCTACAGTATTTTGCTTTCTCTTCTGCAGGTTGGAACAAACTCTGACTTACTTCTCTCACTTCCAACTGTTGACCTACATTTTCGGTAGCACCCAGGGACACCATACTTTTCTACCACCTGTAGCTGCATGAGTGCTATTACCTCATTGACCTCATTACATTTGACTTCTGCCTCAATAGAGGATACTTCGTTTGTCTCCCCTGAGGAACTACTACCTCAGCAACAGTAGGCAACACCTCCGGAGTTCCCTTTGTTAAAAATAGTGAACATGTGAGTTCACTGGATTTAGCCCGTCTCTCAACGCTCGCTGTGCTCAATGTAGTCAGCTACATGTGACTCTGCAGCTACATGCCTAGTCTTGTCAACTATCAATGGTTTTATAATACGCCTTTCAGGCATTTCCTGGTTATCTTTATCATCCATCTCACTTCCAAATTTGGCAAGTACTACAATCCATTCCATCCATGCTCATTCTCCAGGGCATAGTATTCAGCAATAATCATCTCACACACTTTTCTCTTACTTGTAGGTACAGAAGTCAACTGGTTGCTATTAGTGACACATCACTTTCACGCAAGACACTCACTGCAACAGCATCCATTGTGTTAACTTGGTATTAGCACTTTCAACACATAGGCCCCCACACTGGCATATTTGCACACGTATTAGTGTGCTCACAGTTTGCACGCATAAAATGCAGAGAGGCTCTATTTTTGTGCCCATTTGCGCACCTAGGGTCCTCATAGATGTCTATGGTGAGTGCGCAAATGCGTGTAGATGATACTGCACAAAAGTTATCATGTACACACCTACCTCGTATGGTGGTTTAGGCCTCATGTCCATGGCTGTGTCAGACTCCGCCAGCGGAATATCGCAGCGGAGTCCGACACGGCGCCCCACAAGGACCCCATACTCACCTCTCCGGATCCGCGGTGAGAGTCCCGTCCGGCGAGCCAGCACAAATGCGCAGTGCAGCGCATAATGTGCTGGCGGTTGGCGGTGACGCATATTTCCACGATACTTCTGCTGTACTCACAGCAGAAATATCGTGTCACGGATGGCTTCCGTTGACTACAATGGAAGCAAGCCACGCGTTTTTCCATGGCAACTCTTTCGGCCCCATGACTTTTAGCGCTCTCTTCCACCAACTTGCGATGTGTTTTTAACATTAGAAAGTCCAATTGACATTTGCGTTAAAAAAAACGCAGCGTTAAAAAAACGCAAGAGTGTGGGCGCCTTAGGTATAAGATGCTTATTTCTCTTAATAAGATCAGATACCACTGATTTCTCTTAATAAGATCAGATACCACTGCTGTTTGAACTGTTCTCCATTCTTTCCTTGCCTTGTCCTACTGCTCCCACGCTACCTTACCCGCACTCTCACCCTTCCTACCTTCCCTGCTCTCCCTCACCCTCCCTACCTTCACCGCCTCCCTCACCCTCCCTACCCTCTCGTAAGATACGTATTGTTTGATTTTGTATATTTATGAACATTTGAGTAGACATTGAATTGGGAAAAAAGTAATTATTTCCTAGTGAAATGTTAAGATAAAATACTAGTAAATTATAACTGTCATTTAATTTTTGCTGTTACATCACATTTTCTTTGAAAAGTCTACTCTTTAAAAGTAGAATGGCAAGTGTGTCTTACGGAAATATCTCTCTTTCGTTTCCTTATTCTTTGTGATTGTAAAATTTCAGATGAAGAGTTCAATTTGCAAGGCTAATCTATTTTCCTAAGAAATGGCTGAGGTCTCTATTGGCTTTTCTTCTAATTCTATAGGTGGTTCTGAATATGCTCCATCATCACCTAAGACATTTTCTGCCTGCTGATTTGAATGGTTTTAATGACTAGTGTGGAATTCTTCAGCGTCAGCCCAAAGTTGTGATAGTGGTGGTTGTTTATTGCAGTCAAACCACGCAAGATGATAGATGTATTCTTTATCACTGAAGTATCTGAGGAGTTTTCCTTGGGTCTACTCTCTGTGTAGGTCTTTGACTTATTGATAGAGTTATGTTTTCTCTCATTTGGCGAAATATTCTCTGATGGCAACTTATTAACTAGATGTGAAGTGTTGAGTGGGGAGCATTTACATGAAACGAGAAGCCAGCAATCCAGAGATAGTTTTTATGCTGACTGATAGCCAGGGAGAACGACAAGAGAACAAATGTGAGAGATTTCTTTTTGCATTTACACTGCACGATTATCGCTCAAATTTAAGCAATATCATTCCGTATAAATGGCCCACTGTAACAAGATAGATCTGACAAATCATTTATGTACATGCACATAAAAGGACAGAGCCAGTCTGATAAATTTGCTTTTAAAACAATCACAGAACAGGATGAGAGAGAGAAGTCCATAAAGGGAGTCTGTCAGCCGTCCAACTGCAGGCATCAAAATACACGTTCTACTGAATCTTTCCCCATAAAACTATATATCAATCTGCTCAGCTCCTCCTGCTCTATAACATGATGCCTGCAGTTTGGACAGTATGTTCCAACTGACAGATTCTCTTTAATTAGTCCACAAATAGGTATGTGTGTTTTATGACCTTTAAATGAATGTTTGCCCAGTCTTGGTGCCCTCACTCTTTCTAGGCCAGGGCTCTCAGATGTTATAGCCTACAATGTATGTGCAAAATATGCACATGTGAACAAACCCATTGAAATCAATGGGTTCTATTCCCTACATATTGTGCACGGAAAATGCTGCATAAATATGTTGTGTGACACTTGCCTAAGACTACTATCTTTATTTCGTAACTACTGGAGAGGAATATGAGGATTTAGTTTGATGAGTCCACTCTCTTTCCAGCAATCTCCGTATTCAGTCTTTCACTTCCTTATACAACGGCTTTGGTAGTGAATTACCGGATTTTCGTGCTGGTGTGTTATGTTTCAGATTTTATCTTCTGGTTAAGATTAGGAATTCATCCAATATCCCCAATCGCCTTAACAAAGCTAACTGACTTCTCAAATAACATCTGCTCTCCAAGTGCTTGTTCTTCTTCTTATAGGGACCTTTCACATAGGATGGAATTGTCCACAGGGCGCAGCGCACATGCGGATTTTATCAATCAGTGTGAATTTTGTTGCATTTTTGACTGCAGAATACATTTTGCAAAACGTCTTGTTGCATTTTTTATGCAGACCTTAGTTACATATTCTCTATGTTAGAAATCTGCAACAACAATTCTGCAAGACGTCCTTAATTCCACAACAGAAAGCTTTTCCTCTGCGGAATTTAATCTTGTGGCTTTAAAGTATAGAAGCGCGGATTTTAACAGTTTCGGAATTAAAGCCCCATAGGGAAAACATTGTGATGCAGAAATCTCTGCGTGGACTAATTCCGTTGTGTGTAAAGGTCCCTTAAGTAATTTAGGACAACAGGAGGAATCCATTTTTGACTACTAGACCTTTGTACATCTTCTGATATCACTGCGCTGTTTTCCTCACATTCTTTATTTACTTCTTCGCTTATATCATGTTATTTTCTCTGCAGCTGGATAGATCATACATAAAAAAATCCTTGTGGGTTTAACAGTCTTTTGAACAAGAATCTTCACCTTTCTTAATTTTCCTGGGGATAGTCATACAAGTGTGGGAAATGTTTGTAAACCCTCAGGGTGTTGGCTGGTAAGTCTCCTCCCTGGACAGGAACAGATGTTACACAAGATCTCATATATCCTAATAATTGTGTTACTTATCCTTACATTTCCAGTTCATGTATTATCTTTGTTAATAGTACAAAATCCACTAAATCATTTGCTTTTCACACATTTTCTTACTCAGACGGCTAGTCATAGTTTTGCAATTAGGGCTTGCAAAATCAGAATGTTCTTCAATAAACTCTTCACTGACATGGAAACCTATAACTGGATTATCTAAACAGCAAACCAACATAGGTACACGCGTTGTTAGACGTTTCCCATTTTGATTCTCAATTTTTAACTCTAATTCTTTGCCAGACATGGTCACTGGTTGACCCATCACATGTGACCCATGCTCGTTTCCCCTTCCTGTCCACAATAAACGCAGCAAACATTCATTGGTTTGTCCATAACTTACATTTAGGCCTTAGTCAGACGGACGTTTTTTCGCGCGATTTACGGATCGCATGACAGATACGCATCCGCAAATCGGGTGACCGGTGCCCGAAAATCTGCTCCTAGCCGCGTTTCATTAGAAACGGGCCGGAGCTGTCCAGCGCATTGCATTCAATGGAGCCGGCAATACAGCCCGCTCCATTGAAAGCAATGCGCTGCGGGCGAGTGTGGGATGAATTGTCGGGAAGGGCTTAAATATATAAGCCCTTCCCTGCAATTCATCCAGAAATGTGTTAAAATAAAAAATATATATATATACTTACCTGCTCCCGGCAGCCGGAGTTCCGCGCGGCCGGCCTGCAGTGGGTGTGAAGGGGGTGTGAGTCAGACCTGCCCCCTGATTGGCTCAGCGCTGAGCCAATTAGGGGGCAGGTCTGACTCACACCCCCTTCACATCCACTGCAGGCCAGCCGCACGGAACTCCGGCTGCCGGGAGCAGGTGAGTATATATATATTTTTTATTTTACCACATTTCTGGATGAATTGCAGGGAAGGGCTTATATATTTAAGCCCTTCCCGACAATTCATCCCGCGCACGCCGGCATCCCATTGCTTTCAATGGAGTCGGCTGTATTGCCGGCTCCATTGAATTCAATGGGCAAACATCGTTCTTCTCTGCCACAGCTGTTACAGCTGTGGCAGAGAAAAAGGATTTGTCTTCTATATGTTCTCAATGGGGTCGGCGCTGCTGCCGCCGGCCCCATTGAGCGCATATAGAGAAGAGAACAGGAATCGCAGATCGCAGATAGGTGCGATCTGCGATTTCTGTTCTATAATTTATCGGACGAGCGCATAAAAAGCGCTCATGTGTCCGATACCATTGCAAAGCAATGGTTTTATAAAATCGCCGGACGCATGCGCATGCGCAAATCGCGGCAAAAAACGCCCGTCTGACTAAGGCCTAACCCTTTCCAATCCATTGTCTGACGTCTTAAAACATTATGATTTAAGGCTGTACAGCTCTGATGTTGGATAATGTCTGTCGTGGTTCTCTTACTGTATATTGCCAGCCTCTCTGCTGTTGGAGCCTATCCAACGTGTCACCTCATGCAGTACTGGCTTTAGCCAGCATATAGCGCCGTTGTATAACGGCAGAAAAAGAGTAAGCCCCCTAGGAAAACCAGGATACAAATTGGATTGGAAAGGGTTAATAAGTATTCTTTCTACTTTCATGGCTGGTTAACATCTTTTTTGATTCAATTTCAAATGCATTAGCCCCTTAAGGACCAGGGTGTTTTGGTCCTAATGAACCAGACACTTTTTAGGAATTCTATCCATGGGGTGGTTTTGCTGCCCTTTTTTACTCCTAGATTTCATTAGCAACCATTTCTGAAAGCAACACAGCTGAATAGGAATTTTCTCTATTAAAAATGTGCAGAATAGGCTGATTAAAAATATTGAAAAGAAATGCTTATAACAGCCTATTCTTATATTTATTAAAGGGGTGATTTCTTTTGGATAACCTCTTTCCATATGCCCTTTAAGTACATCCATTGCATCTGGCATTTGCAAGTATACAGTGTAAATAAGGCATTTACATGAAATTTAGCCTCTTCTTTCTTATGTATTGTAGGAGTGCAATACCGAAAATGGCCTCGGGGGCTTGAGTGCAGAGACAGGGTTAGTCTGCCAATTATTCAGGAGAACACCTGTGTGGGTGTGGTAACATAGAAGGAAATCTCCTGTCTTGCAGAGTTCAGTGTTACTGGGTGCGGTCCAACTCAACCGACTATCGGGTTCCACCCACCGACAGCTCGCATGTCCTTGTCGTCAGCATCACTGGCCTCCTGGCCAGAGGACACTCAGGTGCACATCCATCCATATTGTTGCACCTCCAGCAAATGTCTTTTTGCTTCTTTGTAACAGTTACCTGCTGTTGACACTTGTTGTCCTTATCAACCGCCCTCTGTTGCACTTGTCCTCCAGAGGAATAACAACTGGGACATTAGCAACAGTCTGCTTTTTGCTTGGCTAACTGCCACAAAAAATTTTGTATGAGATCCTTTATCGCAATTCAGACAGCAATGACCATCTCGTATCCACAGAAAGCAGTGTCTGGAATTTTTTTGGCTTCCGGACCTTTAAATCACTGCAGTGCCAGCAGACTTATCACATGCAGTTTATTCCATTTCAGCCATTTTGGCTCTTAACTGCAACACACCACTTTTATTTTTGGAAACCAACACTTTCTCGCTCACCACAGGGCATCAGACATTTCAGGACACTAAAGCAGGTTTGTGCAATGAGTTAATGAAAACTAATGAAAAAAAGTCCATTTCTCAAAAGACATTGATTTCAGCTAAAGGAATGCATAAAATCAAGCCCTAATGTAGTGTGCCGTAATACGTATCTTGTGATTAGCAGTTCATTCATAGGTGCGTGATATGGAAACAGAGAATTGGGCTCGCTTACTTAACGAAGTAAGGGTGGTTTAACATCTGCGGCAGGGATTCCTCTTTCCGGCTTTGTTCAGGGAGCCAAATGGCTCCTTCTCTGGATAGAACTGAACAGTGCCAGACGGACCCCATTGACTATAATGGATCTGCCCTCTTTCCACCCAGTTGCCAGTCTTTTGGACAAAAGAAAAAGCTCTGCATGCAGCACTTTTTCTTCCAGTATTTTCAAGCAGAGCTGCGTCCGAACCTTTGGCCAGAGGTTCTGACACAGATGTGAAACTGGCCAGCCAGCCAGGCTCTTCATCACATCACCAACACAGGCAGGAGTGGGAAGCTTTCTGGATACTCAGCAATATATACAGCAGCAACGTCACTTCCAAGACCATGCAGTGGGGACTGTAATTGGGCTATGTGTACAGTATTCAGATCTACGACAATCCACTGCATGACTTTTATTCGTTGTCAGACAACCCCATTAAGAGGTTAAACAGTATAACAGTTTTCTTTTCCTTATTTTATAGGGAATCTAACAAAAAAAAAATAATTAGAAGTTAATTCATACATCTGTTTCTATAGGGTTCTGTATGGTTATCAAGTCTGATCCAAGGTCCTACATTCCGGTATATTATTATTTATCTGTTGTGGTTCAATATTGTTTTTCTTGCACCTCTAGTTTTACTTTTTTCATGGACGTTTACTAAAAAGGTTAAAAATGCCATTAGTTTATAATATATGTTTAATTCATATCAGAACTAAAAAAAACCCTTTTGATTATTTTTTTCCACTTAACAATATAATTATATAATTTTTATTGGCTTATGTTAATTTAACCCCTTCGAGACCAAGCCTGTTTCTGCTTAAATGACCAGGCCAAATTTTGGAAATTTGGTACATGTCATTTTAACAAAGAATAATTCTGTAAAGACTTTACACATCCAAGTAAAATCTTCACATAGATTTTTGCGCATATTGCATTTTATTTGAGTGGTAAAAGTAGACCGAGACGATTAGCATATATTTATTAAAGAACACCAACATTGGGGGAAATGTTTTTAAAAATTGTAGTTTTTTTCATATTTTCAATAGCAGTATATCAAATATATATATGTATATACTGTAGACATTTTTATTCAGATATATATTTCCATTTGTTTACTTTATTTAAAAAGCACATTTAAGAAATGTAGCATGTTTTTTTGAGCTCTTAAGGAAACTTGCTAATTTAATATTAAATTTTAAAATGTATTGTTTTTAATTTTAATTTGTTTAATTTATAATTTTTAATGTATATAAATTAATTCATGTAATAACTAATTGATGTAATACATTAATCTAGGAGTATGTTGACACAGTGGAGTTGGTGCAGAAAATCTCTACCAAAGTCCTTGTCAAATTTCGCATAACGTAGATGGGGCAGATTTTGATACAGATTTTGATGTAGATTCACAACGTGTTAAAATCTACACCAAATGTTGTGGCGTGGATTTTGGTGTTGATCTGCACCAAAATCTGCAGCACAAAACATGTTAGGGATTTTGGTGCACATCCACACCAAAATCCGCTATGTATCAACGTACCCCTCTATTTTCTAGATAAATTACGGTGTTAAAAATGAACCTTACTCTTTACAATCAACTATACTAACCAAATAGTAAAGGTGATTGTATCGGAAGGGGTTAATTTGGGGTTAATGTGGTGCTTCACAATACATTCAGCTTCTTTCTCCTTCAGTCTCATATTAACAGGAGAATGAAGCGTAGAGAGGCTGTTGCAGTGCTGAAATGTGGGGAAAGTTTGCTGCTACAGGAAACTGTCCAAGCAGCACTTCAAGTGGCTGTCACTCTGATTGGACATCATTGGGAACTGAACTAATTACGTTTCAATCACAGCAACTGAACCACAGGCTGTTAGTAAAAGCCTGTTTTGGATGTTCCACCCATTCTGAAGAACACGACTGCGCACTGTATGAAGAACATAAATTTATTTTACTGCTGCACAGAGTCCAGCAAGCAGCGACATAAATTTACTGTGAGGAGTCGCAAAGTAATTAAGGATGGGGTCCCATGCTGCAGTAAACCCCAATGCAATAAAAACCCTGCCTACCAGCAGTGGCCAGTGGAGGATATTGCTGATAAAAGGGCACTATTACTACCAAATCCTGAGGTCATTGGCCATTGTGGTTGGGCTAGGTTTTGGCTGTATCTGCTTACTGCAGTGTATCTATCATGTACAATGAAGCTGCAGCAGTATGACGGACATTAGCATTGAACAGTATAGATGCAATTTCAGTAGCTGTAAATAAGGAA
The DNA here is from genome assembly GCF_035609145.1 of Eleutherodactylus coqui. Lineage (NCBI taxonomy): Eukaryota > Metazoa > Chordata > Amphibia > Anura > Eleutherodactylidae > Eleutherodactylus > Eleutherodactylus coqui. The sequence continues at coordinate 117,384,082 of NC_089839.1, read as the reverse complement.
GATGGAAAAATACCTCTGCAGCGCCACCTTTTGGAAGGCAGCATTTCTACAAGTCAATGTCTTACTTTTTATACAAGCCTTACAACTGTGACTGGGAATTCCAAAGCAAGCCAGAATCCATACTCAAACAGCTGTTTGGGGGGTTTTGCCCCTCATCAGTGTGTAGTAGGTTTTTGGCATGGCTGGTGAGAGACCTATGACGTGAGCAGGGAAGGCTATGTATCATTTCTTCTTAAGGAGAGCAACTAGAAGGTGAGTGAGGAGACTTAAGGCTGATTAACACACAACGATTATCATTCAAACTTCATTCAAATGATGGCTTTTGAGTGATAATCGTGCAGTGTAAATGCTCCCATCGTTTGCTCTTCTGCTGAAGGATGGATTTCATGTGGGCATGAAAACCATTGTTCGTGATAGCAGAAGCTGCACACTGAGTTCTCCATGGGAGCATTGATAACATTGTTTTCAGCTGAAGTCCTGTGGCAGAATAAAGGGGCTGTATGCAGGTAACAGACCACCTGCTGTTATCTGCATACAGCAAAGGGAGCCTCATTTACATGCAAACGAAGCTAATAAGCTACTAATGCACATTAGTTCCCCTTAGTAGCTTATGCTAAATGATCCCTCAAACTGTCAATCAAACTATCTTTTGAACGAATTTTGAGCGATCATCTTTGCGTGTAAATGGGGCTTTATAAGGCCATTAATGCTCCTCTGGGAAATATGCAAATAAGGACGATGGAACAATACCTCTACAGTCCACCTATTGGAAGGCAGCATTCCTGCAAGTCAATGTCAAACTTTTTATACAAGCCCTATAACTATGACTGGGAGCTGAAAACCAAGCCAGATTCCATACACAGACAGCTGTTCCCACTCACTTTCATTCACAGTAAGTAGACAGTTGTTCAAAAGTGAATCGAAAAATGCAGAAACTGAACAAGTGTACAATTCTTGTTCAGCCACTTCGTGTGTTTACCTGGGACGATAACCATTCAGATTCCCATGGAGCGCGGAAATCTCAACGACTCTGAATGATAATCAACCTGTATAAAAAGGGCCATTAGTTCACTGTATGTATCCATTTCCTGCCTTCTGTACTTTTATTCAATGACTTAGAAAACCCCTCTAATTTATGTTAATTTGCACAGCTACAACAGGCATGATAAAATGTAGGAGGTGATTGTTACATAGTATTTATTTCTCCACAAATGATTTAGAATGATACAGAAATTAGTAAGCTAAAAAAAAAGCAATATGAAACAGAATGCCTTTTGTTGATGAAGAAAGAGCAAACAGCTTGGTGGGCTTGTTCGCAGCATTTTACTTTGCCCAGCGCCACCCATGATGGATTTCTGTTTACAAGCATGGTTTTTAAATGATGATATGAAAATAAAGCATTGGTTACAAATATTTTTGAAATATGCAGACTTGAAAAAAATATTCCAGTGGTTATACTTCTGGAATTTCATTTGTTTAACCCATCAGGATCCAGATTTATTGTGTGCTTTTGTGGGTAATTTGATGCTTAGTTATGCAGTGAAAACCTTTCTTATAAAATATATTTATAGAATAGCCTATGATACTGTATACTTGGTGGATGCTTCTCCTTTTGATTTCCCTGTACGTCATTTACAATATACCCATAGTATTTCCTTGTGCTGTGCACATATTCTGAATTTATTCTAGACTATTTAATACTAAAGCATTCAACACTGCCCACATTCACAACACATATTTTGTGTTTAGAATAAATAGTCTGGAAAAAGCTCAAGAACTTTGTCCAGAGAAAGAAGTCAATGATTCATTCTCTAAATGATTCACTGTTATGAGTGATGTATTCCAAGGTTCAGTTCAACTTATTTATAAATGGAGTTATTATTGGTATTTTTGTCTATTTACTTGAAGGCAACCTATGTAGTGTAATATTAAAAGTAATAGAATAACCAACCACAACTGCTTTGTCAGAGACCCTTCGACAAATAATGGCAGCATGCCTATTGTTATGGGCAACTGCATTCGTTTTGATGAAACCCCTCATTATTCAATTGAAAATGTAAATGTCAAATGAAATTTATGCATATTTTCCATAACCCATTGATGCAAAACTTGTAAAATCAAAATGTGTTGCTTCTTACGCTAGCAGGATACTGTTGCAGACACCCAAATCAATATAAAGCTAGTAGAAAACTGAAAAACAGTCTAAGAATATTATAAAGAACAAATGAAAAGAACAACACCTTGGAGGGAATAGCAAAAAAAAAAACCAAGAGTGCTGAGAAACCAAATTAGGACTCAACTGATATAGACAACCAAGTCCTGGAATGGGCCAGCTGTCACACCTGTAGTCCCCGTATGCCAATAAATGCACCACTTCTTATGCCTAAAAGGCATCCATAAACCAGGAGGGCATCAGGGAGGTCCAAAACCCATAGTGGAATTTCAGAATAAAAGAGAACAAATATATTTGCAAAAAGAATCCCATGCTTATAAGAATAATGCAAATTAAATGGTACAAAGGCACTTACTGGAGAAGGGAAGTCTGGTGGTTGAAAAGAACCACCCACCCTTCCTAATGATGGATTCAGGAGGCAGATGAACCAAGCGGCGTGTATCTCCTCTTCCTGGTGGTGGAATGCATGTGTGTGTTCTGGCTGGAGCACAACGCTGGATTTCCAGAACTTGCTCCGGTGGCCACTTCCATGAGTGATTTCATCACTCAGCACATACTATATATACCCATCATCACTGGTATGTCGCTATGCTTATTAATTTAGGTAGCTACATCGGTTGTCCTGCTGAATTTAATAAACCACTGTTGATTATCTGCCTCCTGGATCCATTCTTAGGGGCGGTCTGTTTAACCACCAGACCCCCCCTATTCCAGTAAGTGCCTTTGTACCATTTAATTTGCATCATTCTTATGAGCATGAGATTCTTTTTATAAATATATTTGTAGTCGAAGAATATTGTCACAGTGTTGGGAAAAGTCTTAAAATATATACCATTCGAACTTTTAAAGTAATCATTATAGCACTCCGAATGTCATGAAGTTCTGTGAAACTGATAATGTCTAGGGAAGATTGGAATTTGAAACTCAGTTCTACAAGAAGGTTTTTGGATTGATGTGCTTACTACTTTATCCCCATCAAATTGAAAAGTGTCCTTAACCCCTGAGGGACCAGAATATTTTACTAGCATCTTCTCTTTAAAGTGCATAAAATTAAATAATCTATGACTAGATTAGCATTTAAAAGTAGTATATTGTACTATAAATGCTGAATTTTAAGATAGTTTGAACCCATCCGCTGTCAAGATCAGTATTTTAACATATAATTGATGTGCTTTCACCTTTCGACAACTCCAGGTAAACAGCTGTATTCATATAAATTAACAAATCACCCAATAAGTTTATCTTCCAAATTTCATTTGTTGAAATTGTTTCAATCATGTGCCTGAGAAAGCAAACCTTGTTGTGATTTGATAGCTATTAAACTGGTGTCATATGAATTCCAGGGTCAATTCTGTAGGGTGATTTGTGTAACTAGATCTACAAATAACAAATGATTGGGCAGAGGGATTTGAAAATGGAGCACTGTTGTCAACAACATCAGAGAATTTGGAGTCAAAGTTCACTTTCAACAGATATTTAATGACAAGCAGGATGTGTTCCCTGAAAAATGCCCCTGAGCAGTGTCCTCTTAAAAGGAAAAGCCGGTGTGCATATGTCAGAGTACATGTTTGTATTGCTTATGGTTTACAGCTGATTTATGTTTTAATCAGCTGTAAAAGTGCTTACTGGCATCAAAACACATTTTTTCTAGAATAGTTGCAATATAGCACATGCTTTCACTCAAGACTTCTAAAGCCATGGAAGTTCCACTTGCTTAAGACCTAGAATTACTATGTCCTCAAATAATGTAGACTGTAAAGTTATCTTCTCTAGAATATCCATATTTCTCAACTTTTCTACTATGATTGGGTTGGGGTGAAATGCTGACAGGTATTCTGCTCTATTAGTTGAACTGAGATCTGAATTCAAATGTAGTTCTCATCTTAAGAGGGCTCTTGGTAGCAAATTCCTTGTGCAGAATAATAAGACTAATTATCACATTATTATGTCTTAATCATCAAAAATATAATTGGGATGGTATGGTAATATAATTTAGATTGTCTCTCTTAGGACAGGGACTGATATGAATTAATACATTTTGTCTGTACTGCAAAATATATTGCCTCTGTAAATATAAAAAATCTAAAATGAAATCTTGGAGGGTTTTGTGGACATTTGGGAAATTTCTGCTGTCCATTGTAATGTTTGATTGGTTGAAATTTGACTATTAGATTTGTAAATACCAATGTTCATTAGATGTAGAGATGAGCGAACGTACTCGTCCGAGCTTGATATTCGTGCGAATATTAGGGTGTTCGGGATGCTCGTTACTCGTAACGAGCACCACGCGGTGTTCTGGTTACTTTCAGTTTCCTCTCTGAGACGTTAGCGCGCTTTTCTGGCCAATTGAAAGACAGGGAAGGCATTACAACTTCCCCCTGTGACGTTCAAGCCCTATACCACCCCCCTGCAGTGAGTGGCTGGGAAGATCAGATGTCACCCGAGTATAAAAGTCGGCCCCTCCCGCGGCTCGCCACACATGCCTTGTGAGTTAGCTGAGGGAAAGTACTATCGTGCTGGTGCTGCTGTAGGGAGAGCGTTAGGAGTCAGTGTAGGCTTCAAGAACCCCAAAGGTCCTTCTTAGGGCCACATCTACCTGTGTGCAGGCTGCTGCTAGCAGTGTTTTTTTTTCTTTTTTTCTCAAAATCGGCAGTGCAGAGCATTGCACCCGGCATTAGGGACAGAAGTGGTGCTTAGGCAGGGAGAGTGTTAGGAGTGAGTGTAGCCTTCAAGAACCTCAACGGTCCTTTCTAGGGCCAAATTTAAGCGTGTGCAGTACTGTGCAGGCTGCTGTTAGCAGTGTTGCATATTTTTTTTTCTTCTAAAAATCGTCTGTGCAGAGCATTGCACCCTCCATTGATACTACAGGGACAGAATTGTGTAGGCAGGGCCACAACACAGTTATTGTTCATTGAATATACGCAGTGGGTCCTTCCCTTTGCAAAAAAGGAAAAGAAATTATATTTGGCCTGCCTGTGTAAGTCCTAAGGTCTCCGTGTACGTGTGTGCTGCGTGGACAATGTACAAAAATCAGACGCAACCAGCTACGGTTTACTGCAGGCTTGCGCCATTGTCTTTCCTGACTGGCAAATACCTGCTCTGCTAGAGTTAATAACTCTGCTACACTAAAGTTGTGTGTCACTTTTTCAGGGCCACACTACAGTTCTAAAAGTTATTGTTCATTGAATATACGCAGTGGGTCCTTCCCTTTGCAAAAAAGGAAAAGAAATTATATTTGGCCTGCCTGTGTCAGTCCTAAGGTCTCCGTGTACGTGTGTGCTGCGTGGACAACGTACAAAAATCAGACGCAACCAGCTACGGTTTACTGCAGGCTTGCGCCATTGTCTTTCCTGACTGGCAAATACCTGCTCTGCTAGAGTTAATAACTCTGCTACACTAAAGTTGTGTGTCACTTTTTCAGGGCCACACTACAGTTCTAAAAGTTATTGTTCATTGAATATACGCAGTGGGTCCTTCCCTTTGCAAAAAAGCGAAAACATTATATTTGGCCTGCAGACTTGCGCCAATTTATTTCCTGCCTGGGAAATCAAATCACTGGTAATACAGCATGCTGAGGGGTAGGGGTAAGCCTAGAGGACGTGGACGTGGCCGAGGACGCGTAGGCCCAAGTGAGGGTGTGGGCACAGGCCGAGCTCCTGATCCAGGTGTGTCGCAGCCGACTGCTGCGCGATTAGGAGAGAGGCACGTTTCTGGCGTCCCCACTTCATCGCCCAATTAATGGGTCCACGCGGGAGACGTTTATTAGAAAATGAGCAGTGTGAGCAGGTCCTGTCCTGGATGGCAGAAAGTGCTTCGAGCAACCTATCGTCCAGCCACAGTTCTGCGCCGTCCACTGCTGCAAATCCGAATCCTCTGTCTGCTGCTCCTCCTTCCTCCCAGCCTCCTCACTCCACTACAATGACACATGCTCAGGAGCGGGAACACTCCCAGGAACTGTTCTCGGGCCCCTGCTCAGATTGGGCAGCAGTGGTTCCTCTCCCACCAGAGGAGTTTATCGTCACTGATGCCCAACCATTCGAAAGTTCCCGGGGTCCGGGGGAAGAGGCTGGGGACTTCCGCCAACTGTCTCAAGAAGTTTCTGTGGGTGAGGAGGACGATGACGATGAGACACAGTTGTCTTGCAGTGAAGTAGTAGTAAGGGCAGTAAGTCCAAGGGAGCAGCGCACAGAGGATTCGGAGGAAGAGCAGCAGGACGATGAGGTGACTGACCCCACCTGGTGTGCAACGCCTACTCAGGACAGGTCTTCAGAGGGGGAGGCAAGGGCATCAGCAGGGCAGGTTGCAAGAGGCAGTGCGGTGGCCAGGGGTAGAGGCAGGGCCAGACCGAATAATCCACCAAGTGTTTCCCAAAGCACACCCTCGCGCCATGCCACCCTGCAGAGGCCGAGGTGCTCTAAGGTCTGGCAGTTTTTCACAGAGACGCCTGACGACCGACGAACAGTGGTGTGCAACCTTTGTCGCGCCAAGATCAGCCGGGGAGCCACCACCAACAGCCTCACCACCACCAGCATGCGCAGACATATGATGGCCAAGCACCCCACAAGGTGGGACGAAGGCCGTTCACCGCCTCCGGTTTGCACCGCTGCCTCTCCCCCTGTGCCCCAACCTGCCACTGAGATCCAACCTCCCTCTCAGGACACAGGCACAACCGTCTCATGGCCTGCACCCACACCCTCACCTCCGCTGTCCTCGGCCCCATCCAGCAATGTCTCGCACCGCACAGTCCAGCCGTCGCTAGCGCAAGTGTTGGAGCGCAAGCGCAAGTACGCCGCCACGCACCCGCACGCTCAATCGTTAACCGTCCACATAGCCAAATTTATCAGCCTTGAGATGCTGCCGTATAGGGTTGTGGAAACGGAGTCCTTCAAAGCTATGATGGCGGCGGCGGCCCCGCGCTACTCAGTTCCCAGTCGCCACTACTTTTCCCGATGTGCCGTCCCAGCCCTGCACGACTACGTCTCCCGCAACATTGTACGCGCCCTCACCAATGCGGTTAGTGGCAAGGTCCACTTAACTACGGACACGTGGACAAGCACAGGCGGGCAGGGCCACTACATCTCCCTGACGGCACATTGGGTGAATTTAGTGGAGGCTGGGACAGAGTCAGAGCCTGGGACCGCTCACGTCCTACCCACCCCCAGAATTGCGGGCCCCAGCTCGGTGGTGGTATGTTCGGCGGTGTATGCTTCCTCCACTAAAGCACCCTCCTCCTCCTCCTCCTCCTCCTCAACCTCTGTCTCGCAATCTAGATGTGTCAGCAGCAGCAGGACGTCGCCAGCAGTCGGTGTCGCGCGGCGTGGCAGCACAGCGGTGGGCAAGCGTCAGCAGGCCGTGCTGAAACTACTCAGCTTAGGAGATAGGAGGCACACGGCCCACGAACTGCTGCAGGGTCTGACAGAGCAGACCGACCGTTGGCTTGCGCCGCTGAGCCTCCAACCGGGCATGGTCGTGTGTGACAACGGCCGTAACCTGGTGGCGGCTCTGCAGCTCGGCAGCCTCACGCACGTGCCATGCCTGGCCCACGTCTTTAATTTGGTGGTTCAGCGCTTTCTGAAAAGCTACCCACGCTTGTCAGACCTGCTCGTAAAGGTGTGCCGGCTCTGCGCACATTTCCGCAAGTCCCACACGGACGCTGCCACCCTGCGCACCCTGCAACATCGCTTTAATCTGCCAGTGCACCGACTGCTGTGCGACGTGCCCACACGGTGGAACTCTACGCTCCACATGTTGGCTAGGCTCTATGAGCAGCGTAGAGCTATAGTGGAATACCAACTCCAACATGGGCGGCGCAGTGGGAGTCAGCCTCCTCAATTCTTTTCAGAAGAGTGGGCCTGGTTGGCAGACATCTGCCAGGTCCTTCGAAACTTTGATCAGTCTACCCAGGTGGTGAGCGGCGATGCTGCAATCATTAGCGTCACCATTCCTCTGCTATGCATCTTGAGAAGTTCCCTGCAAACCATAAAGGCAGCCGCTTTGCGCTCGGAAACAGAGCCGGGGGAAGACAGTATGTTGCTGGATAGTCAGAGCACCCTCCTGTCTATATCTCAGCGCGTTCAGGAGGAGGAGGAGGAGGATGAGGAGGATGAGGAGGAGGGGGAAGAGACAGCTTGGCCCACTGCTGACGGTACCCATGCTGCTTGCCTGTCATCATTTCAGCGTGTATGGCCTGAGGAGGAGGAGGAGGAGGAGGAGGAGGAGGATGATCCTGAAAGTGATCTTCCTAGTGCGGACAGCCATGTGTTGCGTACAGGTACCCTGGCACACATGGCTGACTTCATGTTAGGATGCCTTTCTCGTGACCCTCGCATTCAACGCATTCTGGCCACTACGGATTACTGGGTGTACACACTGCTCGACCCACGCTATAAGGAGAACCTTCCCAGTCTCATTCCCGAAGAGGAAAGGGGTTCGAGAGTGTTGCTATACCACAGGACCCTGGCGGACAAGCTGATGGTAAAATTCCCATCCGACAGCGCTAGTGGCAGAAGGCACAGTTCCGGGGGCCAGGTAGCAGGGGAGGTGCGTAGATCGAGCAGCATGTACAGCCCAGACAGTGCAACAGTCTTTAAGGGCCTGGCCAGCTTTATGGCTCCCCAGCAAGACTGTGTCTCCGCTCCCCAGTCAAGGCTGAGTCGGCGGGAGCACTGTAAAAGGATGGTGAGGGAGTACGTAGCCGATCGCACGACCATCCTCGGTGACGCCTCTGCCCCCTACAACTACTGGGTGTCGAAGCTGGACACGTGGCCTGAACTAGCGCTGTATGCCCTGGAGGTGCTTGCTTGTCCTGCGGCTAGCGTCTTGTCGGAGAGGGTGTTTAGTGCGGCTGGGGGAATCATCACAGATAAGCGTACCCGCCTGTCAACCGACAGTGCCGACAGGCTAACACTCATCAAGATGAACAAAGCCTGGATTTCCCCAGACTTCTCTTCTCCACCAGCGGACAGCAGCGATACGTAAGCAATACGTAGGCTGCACCCGCGGATGGAAGCTACGTTCTCTCTCACCATCCAAAACGGGGACATTTCTGCTTCATCAATCTGTGTCTAATATTCCTCCTCCTCCTCCTGCTCCTCCTCCTGAAACCTCACGTAATCACGCTGAACGGGCAATTTTTCTTAGGGCCACAAGGCTCACTCATCTAATTTGTCGAAACAATTTTTATATGTTTCAATGCTCTTAAAAGCGTTGAAACTTTAACTTGAACCAATTTTTCGTTAAACTGGGCTGCCTCCAGCCTTGTTACCACTTAAGCCACATTAACCAAAGCGATTAATGGGTTTCACCTGCCATCTTGGTTGGGCATGGCCAATTTTTACTGAGGTACATTAGTACTGTTGGTACACCAATTTTTTGGGGCCCTCACCTACAGTGTAATCATAGCAATTTGTATGTTCTTCGCCTGCACTCATGGTACAGAAGTGTGTGTGGGGTTGGCCTACACTTTAGCTACATAAATGTAACTTGGGCCTTGGCTATACTAAGGCTACTGAAATGGAACTACGACTGCGCTCCCACTATACTGCTGCTTCGGAATTGTTACTGGGGCCTGTCTTGAGTGCTACTATTGCTGACATGGAACGAAGACTGCGCTCCCGCTATACTGCTGCTTCGGAATTGTTACTGGGGCCTGTCTTGAGTGCTACTATTGCTGACATGGAACGAAGACTGCGCTCCCGCTATACTGCTGCTTCGGAATTGTTACTGGGGCCTGTCTTGAGTGCTACTATTGCTGACATGGAACGAAGACTGCGCTCCCGCTATTCTGCTGCTTCGGAATTGTTACTGGGGCCTGTCTTGAGTGCTACTATTGCTGACATGGAACGAAGACTGCGCTCCCGCTATACTGCTGCTTCGGAATTGTTACTGGGGCCTGTCTTGAGTGCTACTATTGCTGACATGGAACGAAGACTGCGCTCCTCCTATAATGCTGCTAGTGATATGTTAGTGGGGCCTGTCCTAATGCTACGGCTGAAATGTTACGAATTCTGGGCTCTGCCTATACCGCTGCTAATGGTATGTCTCTGGGGTGTGGAAACAGAGGCTTCCCAAAGACATGATGGCGGCGAGGCCATTTCCCACCAACGCGGTTACTGTTAAGGTGCATATAACCACGGACACGTGGAGAGGACACGTAGTGCCTCAAAAACATCCCCCTCCTCCTCCAACAGGGAAAACATTCTTGGCAAATGCCTTTGCATTGGTTCGTCTGGTGGCAGTCCAAGAATTTCACCTTTACCGACACTACAAGAGAGCCCCCCCACCATCCCCCCGCCACGGCCCACTTAATCCTGGCCACATTCCGAAAACCAACAAAATAAAACCGCGCTACTAGGTCCGCAGTCACCACCACATTACCACCAACGCGGTTACTGTTAAGGTACATATTACCAGTCTGACTGGGGCATGCAGAGACACCTTGACAGAATGAATAGTGTGTGGCACATAGGTTCCCCATTGCTATGCCCACGTGTGCAGCTCCTGATGGCGGTGGCACAGGATTCTATTTCTCATTGCTTCTGTACAGCATTGTGGGCTATCGCCCCACCACTTTTAAAGAGGGTCGCTGCCTAGCCGTGCCAACCCCTCTGCAGTGTGTGCCTGCGGTTCCTCCTCATGGCAGACGCACTTCTAAATAGACATGAGGGTGGTGTGGCATGAGGGCAGCTGAAGACTGCGCAGGGACACTTTGGTGTGCGCTGTGGGGGGGAGGGGGGGCGGTTGGTCAGCATGTAACCCAGGAGAAGTGGCAGTGGAGTGTCATGCAGGCAGTGATTGTGCTTTGTTGGAGGTAGTGTGGTGCTTAGCTAAGGTATGCATTGCTAATGAGGGCTTTTCAGAAGTAAAAGTTGTTGGGAGGGGGGGGGGCCCACTCTTGCCGCTATTGTGGCTTAATAGTGGGACCTGTGAACTTGAGATGCAGCCCAACACGTAGCCCCTCGCCTGCCCTATCCGTTGCTGTGTCGTTCCCATCACTTTCTTGAATTGCCCAGATTTTCACACATGAAAACCTTAGCGAGCATCGGCGAAATACAAAAATGCTCGGGTCGCCCATTGACTTCAATGGGGTTCGTTATTCGAAACGAACCCTCGAGCATCGCGAAAAGTTCGTTCCGAGTAACGAGCACCCGAGCATTTTGGTGCTCGCTCATCTCTAATTAGATGTGAATAAAGTGCCCCCTAGTAAATAGTTACATAGGATTATGTGCCGATGGCAATAATTTCATATTTCCAGATGTGCTGTTTTGCTCTTTCCTTCCAGTCTTACTTTCTACTTATAACAGTTAAATAAAGACGGCTGACAAACAACCCCTAATACTTTACTATTGAAATGCATTTCTTTTTTTTTCAATCCCATCATTTTTATTGAAGTTATAATCTGCAGAATTGGAGCTTGATTCCTGTATATTTATACATATATGAACACAGTATACATTAATAAATGTGGTAGAAGGATGTCTTGATAACGTTTAAGAAATTCATTTGGAAGCCCACCCAACCCAGGCGACTTTTCATCAGGAAGTATTGCCACTGCATGCTTTAGTTCATTCACTGTCAAAGCTGCATCTAACATTGCTCTTTGATCATCTGACAAAATTGGCAGATGCACTTGAGCTAGATACTCATAAAGATCCTCGTGATCTACACTTAAATTAGAAGCATACAGATTCTTAAAGTAAAGAAAAAATGTTTCAAAATTTCATCCTCCTTTGTAACCAAGGAATATCAGTCCTTCCCAGTGTTGCCATGTAAAGGCCCTTTACCACGTGCTGACAGTCTTTTAACCCCTTGAGTGGCAGGTTTTCTACCACCCTGTCGTGCCCACCAGGGCAGGTTTTTTAAAATGGTCTAATCATTGAATTTCAACTAGTTTTGCAGTTGCGTCTCAAGAGCCATAACTTTTTCATTTTTCCATTGACACGGCCATATGAGGGCTTGTTTTTTGTGGGACAAGTTGTGATTTTTTAAACAGGGGGGAGGAAAAAAGAAATGGGGAAAAAAGAAAAAAAGGGGCCATGTCATTAAGGGGTTAAATAATGTATTAACTTCCTTTTCTGGGTCATTACGACGCACAAGGATACCACATGTGTGATTGTATTTTTGATTTTTTACAAAGTAAAGGGAGACAAGTGCTTTTTTTATTTTTTTAATTATTTTTTTACTTTTTTTTTTTTATTTTTTGTCCCTTTAGGGGGCTTCCACAGGGACCCATCTGGACCCCTGATCACATTCCAGGGGTCCGACGATGACAGCCCTTTACATGCTGCAGTGACAACCCTTTACATGCTGCAGTCACATAGACTGCAGCATGTAAAGGGTTAACACAGCAGAGATCGGAGGTTTTCTCTGATCTCTGCTGTAAGAGCTAGTACCTAGCTATCCTCTGACAGCTAACAACCAGCTCTCCCTGCCACAGAGACCATCGGCTTGCTTCTGACAAGCCGATGGTCTCTATGGCAACCTGTAAACAAAGCAGGAGGTTGCCGACATGTCGGCAATATCTTCTGCTGGTTTTTCAAAGCCCTTGCTTTGTTCTCTGTGGGACTGTGCAGGCAGAGCACACTGTCACAGCTTGTGGCATTGTGCTCTGCAGCTCCCATAGTGATACATAGCCCGGAAATCTTCCGGGCTATGTTGCTATGAGCAGTGGAGCTCGTCCCCGGAAATTTTCCGGGCGTGCCACTCAAGGGGTTAAATGGCTGCACAAGCATTGATGTCACCGCTAAGGTCATCAGCGCTTGTGCAGAGCATTCAAACAGAAAATCCTGCCTGCGGTTCGCTGGCTTCAAGCTCAATACTTCACCTCCTATGTGAAGCGCTGAGTAGGGAACTTTTATACAGGGCGAGAAGCCAGCAAGCCAGTGAGTGCTGACGAGGTTTTTTAAGCTGACTTTTCGCTTCATGCTAAATGATTATCGCTCACTTACTCTCGTTTGAATGCATTTTGAGCATTAATAGTTGTGTGTAAATGGGTCTTTAGATGATGATCCTTGTGCTTTAATTACAAAACCAAAAAAATGACCCCTGGCTTTCCCTTCCTCAAAAAACTTCCACTTCATAAAAAGATGCTCACTTTTTGCGATACCTCTCAAATGATCCACAAGATAGGAATGTGCCTCCAATTATTTTTTGCCTAATTAGTGGGAGAATATATACACGCTTGCTCTGCTTCTGAGACTTGTTGCTGAAGAGTCATAATACGGTAGCATCCTGAGATTTAGACTTATACAAACTAGTCTTCTGCATGTAATGACCACATATAAATGTCTTCATAGCATCCTACACCACAGACACTGAGGAAGAGCCAATATTAATATGAAAAATTCCAGTAAAACCTCTTCCGTTCTAGAATTACCATCGAGCAAATTTAACCAGATGGGATTTAACTTTCAAATCACCTACTATTTGAGGATAAAACAAACAAAGTGGGGAGTGATCAGACACAGCTTATGGTAGATACTCTACTCTACGAACATAAGGGGGTATAGATGGAATACCTATCAGAAGATCTGTTCTGGAAAGTGTATTATTGTGAGCTAGAAAAGCAAGAATATTGCAGTTCTCAACTTCCACAAATCACGTAGACCTAGTTCTACTAATAAGCGTGCGAAAGCAGTTGTAGAAGTAACTATAGGGCCCTTATTAAATCTCTCCAAACAGGGATCCAGATAATTATTACAATCACCAAGGATTAACGCAGGAAAAGCAGGAGATATAGCCACAAATTCCATCACCTTCTTAATACATTCACTGTAGTACAGAGGGCGGATGTACATTGCCACAAATCATAATTCCTATGTACAATAGTGCAGCTTTGACACATAAATTTCCTATGGGAATCTTTAGGCCTCCTTCCCACGAACGGATTTCCGCCGCGTAATTCGCGGCGAAAATCCGCTGCGTTGCCCGCAGCTATTAGGTTCTATTGAACCTAATAGCACAATGCTCACGATGCGTAATTCCAGCGCGGAATTACGCACCGCGATTTCTCCCGTCCTCACCCGCAGCATGCTCTATTTTCTGCGGGTGAGGACGGGCTGTACGCACTGACGGCTTCCATTGCAGTCAATGGAAGCCGTCCGTTCACGCTATCTCCCGCTGTAACCAGCGGGAGATAGCGTGAAAAAACGCTTTCCCGCCCACCGCCGCGCATCATATGACGCCAAATGACGCGGCCGGCCGCGTCACGTGACACGGCCGGCCGTGCACGTGACACGGCCGGTGACGCGGCGGTGGTGGGCGGTGACGGGCGGTGACGCGGCGGTGGTGGGCGGGGAAGCGATTTCACGCTATCTCCCGCAGGTAAGTATAGGGGCTCTGGGGGGCGCCGTGACGGGCTTCACTGCGTAATATTACGCGGCGGACCCCGTCACGCTCGTGGGAAGGAGGCCTTAAGGGAGGATTCAAATCTAAAAGGAATAGTTTCTATGAATCAATACAATTACTTTACATGAATAATGTGAGTGTACGGAATGAAAAGAGTGTGCCCAAAGAGAATGGTGAAGCAAGGGAACAGTCTCTAATAGTTGGTTGAAATTGTTGAATAGATGAAAAAACTGTATATCTTTTAGACTTATCCCCCATACCCTGCACATTCCATTATATTAACCTCCTGAACCATGGTAAATGATATTCATTGTCATGTCTCTTACCTATACACTTAATTTGAGATGCTGGCTGCATTGCATACAGGAGGAGAAGGAAGAAGAGAAAATAGCAAGGAACCATAGAAAAAAACAAAACACCACACCTAACGCTTAAAGGGGTTGTCCCGCGCCGAAACGGGTTTTTTTTTTTCAATAGCCCCCCGTTCGGCGCGAGACAAACCCGATGCATGTGTTGAAAAAAAAAACGGATAGTACTTACCCGAATCCCCGCGCTCCGGTGACTTCTTACTTACCTTGCGAAGATGGCCGCCGGGATCTTCACCCTGGGTGGACCGCAGGTCTTCTGTGCGGTCCATTGCCGATTCCAGCCTCCTGATTGGCTGGAATCGGCACACGTGACGGGGCGGAGCTACGAGGAGCGCTCTCCAGCACGAGCAGCCCCATTCAACACGGAGAAGACCGGACTGCGCAAGCGCGTCTAATCGGGCGATTAGACGCTGAAAATTAGACGGCACCATGGAGACGGGGACGCTAGCAACGGAACAGGTAAGTGAATAACTTCTGTATGGCTCATATTTAATGCACGATGTATATTACAAAGTGCATTAATATGGCCATACAGAAGTGTATACCCCAACTTTGTTTCGCGGGACAACCCCTTTAACACATAAACGCCATGTTCCCCAGGGCACTAATCACCCAAATGTAATGATAAAAAAACATTACAGTAAGATTACTACAAACTAAGGAGCATTAGCCAGGAACCTCCTACCCATCCACCAAATAAATTCATGTCAAGCAGTTATGTAATACATCAATAAAAAGGCTACTTATTACTATTATGTAAATATTGTTCTTGTTTATCAATCCAAGAGGCGGCATCCCCAGAATTATCAAAGAAAAAAGGCTCCCTGTGTTGCAACTCTCAGCTATGCTGGTTACAAAATAGCATAAGGCTGTATCTGCACAGTCAATTTTGTAGCAGTGTGACAGTGCTACAAATCGCATGTATGTAGAGCCCATACTTCCCTATGGGTTCGTCCACACGAGCGATGTTTTGTAGCCTGCTACATTGTGAGACTACAAAATCGTGGCGTGCTCTAAACAGCTGCGATTTTCTATGTTTTGTAGCCCATGTTTCCGTATGGAGCCTCCTCGTTTATCGCATAGCACGAAATTGTGACGTTCATGCTATGCAATGCGATTTTAACATTGGTAAGTCCTATTAACTTTCTTGCTACAAAATCGTGCAATTTTTAACAAGAAAAAAAGCATCACTGACACTACAAAATTGCGTGTACATAGCAGCAATATCGCAGCTATTTTGTAGCAGCGATATTGCTGTAGCACGTGCATATACAGCCTAACATCATGAAACTGCATTCATTTTTTTAATTTACTGAATATTCTGGAAAGACAGCTATATGCCAATCTATAGCTATTTCTTTCATTTCTCTTGCTCGCTTTAAAATAAAGTCCCAATCCTTCTAAGGGCGCCCACCCACTGGCGTTTGCGATTTTCGTGCGTGAAAAACGCAGCGTTTTCGCGGCGTTTTTCCCGGCGTTTTTTGCCGCGTTTTCGCAGCTTTTCCATTAATTTCCATTGACTTTCATGGGTGCATTAGGAGAAAAATAAGGACACATATGCAACTGACAGTTCCTATGTTAAAAAACGCAACGCAACGCAAAAAAAAACGCCAGTGGACAGGAGTACATTCAATTCTAATTGCTCTTGAGAAAAAACGCAAAACGCAAAGAAAAAAAAATCGCCAGTGGGTGGGCACCCTAATGGAGAAGTTTTATTAAAACTGTTCTTGACGTCGCACCAGGTGGAGGTGATTGAGCAGGGATCATGTGGACTTTTTCCACAGCAAAAAAATCTAACAAACTTTTTCCCCCAATAGTTGATTTTAACAATTCTTCAAAAAACTATCTCAGGTACGTCCCTTCCAGCTTTTCTGGAACTCCACCAGTTGCAAATTGTTTCTCCTCAGTCTTTTTTCCAGATCATATGTTTTGTATTGCTTGGTATGAATACACTGCTCACACTTACTAATCATATCCTGCATAGGGGCAATTGTTTTCCATTTTATTAATATGTGTCTCTGATTTAAACAATCTTTCAATAATTTTATGCAAATCGTGTCTTATAAATCCAATATCCTGTTTCAGGCCACCAACTTGGAAAGACTCGAAAGCCAAAACAATATTGCTTTTAGTCACAGCTAGTAGGTTTATTTTGTATATCATTTTGTGTACCAACACTGCCAGGTTGTGCTGAAGTAGCCTGCATGATAACATTGGCAGATAAAGAAGGTGTAGCATATAACAGAGGGCCATGTTTAACGTTCTCAGCTAAGAAGTGATAATGTTTTGAAAGTCCCATCAGGAGAGGCAAATACAGCTGTAGGTATATCATGAGTGAGCAAATGCCACTAATCTGTTAGAGGCATCCGCACAATTTCTCTGTAAAGTGATCAGAATGTTCCATGCATTCCGCAGGATCACCCTGTTGAATAGTAGATATCGGCCCCAATGTTGCACCTGCAGCATCGCGATGCAAAGTATTTGTAGCAACATTAGCAGATTTCTGCGCCTGGGTGCCATCTCAGGAAGCAGGTGCACCACCAGGTTCTCTCCTCCTCGTCCTTACAATTCAAATTAAATGGCAAAGAGTCCAGCCTCAGGTATTACCATTCCTCCACTTCTCCACTCCTCCAGTCTTAGGCAATGTAAAACTGTGGCACGACACAACCAGTGGCCCAAGGAGCAGCAAACAACCTGCACAGCGGAGAAGGGAACACTGCTTCAGAGATATGATCAAACCAGCATGGTAAATAGGAGTTCTCCTGTCTTGCCACCTGTGCCCATGTGACATGCTAGGCCACGCCCCACCATGTGATTCTGCTCAAAACCGGGATCATTACTTGTAAATCTAGTACATCTGAAATACCTTGGTCATGAAGCAAAGTATGACAAGTTCATGTTTCATGAATTAATTATATCCAGAGGGCTAGAGTCATAAAATCATTCATGGTTTGATAGTCAGTGCTGTGAAGCGTTATAAAGCCTTTCAGTATAACATTCTTCTCTCATTAGATTTGCCATATGACTATTTTTACATCAGAAAAGTTTGGAATTGTCTAGGGAAATGGGTGTCACAAAAAGTGGTTTCTTATTTAAGTGGTTTCTTATTTATAGCCGTGACCTAGGATATGCAGTAACTGCATGATGGGTTAGATTAGTCACTTGGTTTAAATAGTCACTAACTTTTCAAACAACTTGTGCTTATGTGATAGCCAATGAGATGACTTGTAAAACTGCAAAATTATATTTTTGTGTTGAAAAATCCCCCCAAAGGGCTACCAATAGGGATCTCCATTCATTCTAATTTGCTGTATCTTGCCTCTTGCCTCTGTGTCCAGTATCAGACAGAGAACAGCAAGCGAAGAATTGGGATGACTCATGCTGCCCATAGAGGTTTATGGGGAAGAGCTGCTGGATGGAGAGAGACACACAGACTTACCAGTTTATTAGGAAAGGAAGATTAAGGCTGGGTTTACATGGGGTGGATTCCCGGCGGAAATCTCGCGGTTTGGCGGCAGCGAAAAACCGCGAGATTTCCGCCAGGAGAAGCGCTGCTTCAAAACCCGCAGCACTTAGCCGCGGGTTTTGAAGCGGCCTGGCCGCTTGCTCTTCCACTGCGGCCGGCGCTCCCATAGAGGAGAGCGCGGCCGCAGCGGAAGAAGTAAAAAAATGAACATGCTGCGGCCGGCGAATCCACGCCGCAGTGCCGGCTTCTGCCGGCTTTGCCGCGGCGGATTTGCCCTCCCATGTGGACGAGATTTCTGAGAAATCTCGTCCACATGGCTGGCCAATCCCGGGATTAGCGGCCGCAGGCGGATTTGCCGCGGGGAAATTCCGGACAGAATTTCCGCGGCAAATCCGCCCCTTGTGAACCCAGCCTAATAGAACAAATCACTGGTGTTTTTTTTCAATAACCACAGGCTGATAACCTTTTAGCATATACAATATAAACTGTCTTTGAGTATTGACAATTTTTTTTTTTTAACAATCAGATTTTTATTGAAATTTTTCATGTTTCAAGCATACAATACAACAATAGAGTGCCCAAGATGGGCGATACAATCGTGTCCATTATCTTAATAAGGCGATGGGGAAAGCCGCACAAAAAATATCGCTGTCCACTTGTCACATGCTTTCTGAATTCTATTGGCCCGGTTTATCTGGGAGCACACCAAACTTTAAGGCATTAACGTAAAACACAGTAAAGGAAGAAGGGGAAGGGAAAAAAAGGGGGGCGGGAGATGGTAAATAGGTATGGGAGCTCGGATTCTATGTTATTGCGCATTCTGTTGTCATCTCAGTTTCTAGTTCTCCTTTTTGGAGCAGGATTACCTCGACCCATCCAAACCAAAGATCCTCCAGTAGTGTTTCTCCCCCTGATTTTACGGCGAGTTGTTGAAGAAGAGGGTCCCTTGTAGGGTTCACTAGTTCTAGCCAGTAACTAAGCTGCGTTGCTCGATAGATGCTATGGGCGCATGGCATATCCATTCCCCCCTCCCATCTTCTCTTGATCAGCAGGCTATGTGCCAGCCGGGGTCTCCTCTGCCTCCACACGTATTTAGAAAACAGTGAACGGAGCGTGTTGAAGAATGACCCAGGTATGTAGATCGAAAGCATGCAAAGTTTGTATAGAATGGTTGGCAAGACATAGGATTTTAAAATATTCTTTCTTCCAAACCATGAAATATAAGGAAGGTCATAGGAGCGCAGTAGGTTCTTAATATAAGGGAGGAGCTGTTAAAAGTTTGTGGCAAACAGGTCCTCTGCCCTCCTTGTGATCTTCACACCCAGGTAGTCTATCGATCTCTCCGACCATGAGTAGGGAGTTAAAGATTTCAAGATTTTGCTACGGGCGCTAGGGACGGAGACGTTTAGAATTGTTGATTTGGTAAAGTTGACTTTGAAACCCGAAAAGGCTCCGAATGCTTCCAGATATTCCATCAGGTTTGGCATTCCCCTCTCTGGTTCCGTGACCACAAACATAATGTCGTCAGCGAAAGCAGCTAAGGTAAGTGAGTGGCGACCAAAGGTAATCCCCTTCATTTCGGGGTGTTGTCCCACCCCCTGGAGAAGAGGTTCCAGTGCCAGGACAAAGAGGGTTGGGGAGAGGGGGCAGCCCTGACTGGTTCCATTTCTGATATCAAAAGCAGAGGATAAGATATTATTAATCCTCAGCCTCGCATATGGGTTGCTATAGTGGGAGAAGATTGCTGAGATAAATGGTATAGGGAAATTAAAGTAGCTCAAGACCTTCTTCATATATTGCCAACTGATGTGATCAAACGCTTTTTCTGCGTCCGTTTCTGTCAAGACCATTGGTATCTTATGAAGTTGTGCCAATTTTGTAACATGTAGTAATCTAACGCAATTATCCTTACCCTCCCTGCCTTTAATGAAACCTGTTTGTTCGTTATTGATCAGGGTGAGGATGAAATCTTCCATCCTCTTCGCAAGTAACTTGGCCCATAATTTGATATCGAGATTAATCAGCAAGATTGGCCTGTAGTTGGCGCATAGTTCTGGGTCCTTGCCTTCTTTATTAATAAGGGTGATGTGGGCTTCTTGTGAATGTTTGGTTAAGTTGGCCCCTTGTAGTAGCACATTAAAAAATTCCTTCAATCTAGGGACTAATACTGTCTTGTAGGTTTTAAAATAGGCAGAGGAGAACCCGTCCAGCCCCGGGCTTTTGCCAGACGGACTCCTGCTCTGTCACCGGGGTTAATAAAGATTGTATGGCCTCCTCTCCCAGCTTCGGGAGGTCAAGATTGTTCAGAAAGGAGTCTATTTTCTCGTTCAAAGAGCGTCCTTCGTCTGCTCCAGAATGATCTTTTAAGTTGTAGAGTTGTGTATAGAAGCATTGAAAGGTGCTAGCTATTTCTTGGGAGGAGATCGATTTCCCGGATTGGTCTTTAATTGAGTTTATAAAATTTTTTGAGCGGGATTTTTTAAGTAGCGCAGACATAAATTTACTCCCCTTGTTCCCTTGGATAAAGACTGTTTGTTTCAAAAAGATATGTTTCTTATTAAATCTAGACTCCAGGAGACGTTTAAGCTCTTGTCTCCTAGCGGTCAATTCCTCCAGGGAAACGTTTGCATTAGATAGTTTAGATGCTTGTTCTAATTTCGCTATCTGTGATAAGAGTCTGTCTATTTCCTGCTGTTGCTGTTTTTTAGTTCTGGATCCGAGTGAGATAAGTAGGCCCCTCATATAGGCCTTATGAGCTTCCCAGATTATAGGGAACTCAGTTCCCTTTTCGCAGTTTAGTTTGAATTATTCCTCCCTCTGTTCTGCGAGTTTATCTCTTTCAGTTTGGGGGTCTAGTAGGGAGTCATTGAGACGCCACTTCCACTCTCTGGGAGCCTCTCTGCCAATCCTAATATTTGCGTGCATGGGGGCATGGTCTGAGATTGTAATTGTATCTATCTCAGCCCCTTCCACGTTTGTTAAAAGGGCTGATGAAACAAATACCTAGTCAAGCCTCTAATATGATTAATGTGGCAGGGAAAAATGGGTGTAATCCCTTGTTGATGGGTTCAGCAAGCGCCAAACATCTACTATGTCCAGATCTCGGAGAGCTCTGATCAATTTGCTCAAGCGCCCCTGGGAGACCTGGGACCTACCCCTTGATGAATCCAGCAAGGCATTTAGGGTTATGTTCCAATCCCCCCCACCACCACCACCACATTGGGACCTACAGCAAATTCCTTGAGAATTTTGATCTGTTTAATTAGGTTGGTAATTAATTAGGTTCAATTTGGTTGGTATTTGGAGCTTATAAGTTGACAATGGTTAGCTTGTCATTATTAATTGTGCCTTTTACGAAAAGAGCCCTCCCCATCTCATCAGAGTATTCAGCTATGGGAGTAAAATTAGTGGATCTGTGAAATAAAATGAATACTCCCCTGGAAGCGGACAAGGGGTGGGCGTTGTGAAAGCTCTGTGTGAATAATTTCCCTGGAAGGGCTAGACATCTGTTCCCTTTATAGTGTGTTTCCTGTAGGAATAAAATTTTGGTATCATACCTTTTCACGAGTTGGAGGACATTATACCTCTTCTGCGGAGAGTTAAGGCCCCGGACATTAAAATATGTAAATCGGATAGCGTCTGTGGACATTTCAGAGAGACTGAGATGGTCAACCGTGAGCAAGATCTAGTCCCTATTGGTGAGTACAAGACAAGATTAATATGCAAATTATACAAAGCTTAATTTACCCAGTTGAGATTAGTATATTCTCTAAAATTCCTCTGGTCCCTGCAAGCAGGGGAGAATTATTTCAAGTTAGGTATGCGAAGAATCCGGTGACAGGGGGAAAAACGAAGGGAAGGATAGACTATTACAGACTGGGAATATGGAGAAGGGAGAAAGGGAAGGGAAACCTAACAAACAGCTGTTGAACAATTAATTATTATTTAACGGTACTGAGATACTGTCCCTCTTATCGAGGGTAGTAACATCGAGGGTAGTAACAGACGAGCGCAATATCAAATACCGAGCACGTCTGTAAGGATAGAGGCAGGAATTATACAACTAGTAATTAAACTAATTAAACTTTCTATTCCTGATCAGAACGACACCAACAGACACCCCAACTATATGGGGGAGTGTAACAACTAGCCTCAGAGGGCCAGTAGATGAGAGTTCTGTTCTTAGAACAGAAGACTAGCGTCTCTGATTCCTTTAAAAGGAGAACCAGTAACGATTAAGAACAAATCAGTAGAAATGTATGTTGCCAATTGTGAGTATCATCGACTCTTCCCGGAGAGATTCGGTGTCCTCTGTATTGTTTTTGTGTCCCGTTGTGTGTAATTCGGCAAGTCAGGTCTCCCCATTTGCATCTTCTTCCCTGGGCGCTCTGGTAGAGGCTGCCAGTTAGGAAGTCCAGATGTTGCCAACAGTTTTGGAGATTCTCTGGTGACCGGACATTGAGCCTCCTCCCTTTATAGGTGATCCCTAGGCCAAAAGGGAACAGTCAGGCGTATTTAATGTTTTTAGCTTTTAGCACATCCAGTAAAGGCGTAAAAGTCGGCGTTTGGCTAGCGTTGTTGGGGCTAAATCCTTGTAGAGCTGGAATGGAGCCCCTGCATATTGAAGATTTCTGCGATTTCTGGCAGCTTCCAAAATAGCTACTGCATCCGGCAAAGCAAGGAGCTTGCATATCTCTCGGCGGATCAGAGGTGGATGGCTGTGGTCTTAAGGCCCTGTGGACCCGTTCGATTGACATGGGAGCTGCTCTGTCTGCCCCCACAAGTGAAGTAAAGATTTCCATTGTTACCTTTGGGAGGGCCTCTTCTGCCCAAGACTCCGGAACCCCCTTAATACGAACGTTGCTCCTGCGGTTACGGTTCTCTAAATCCTCTTGCATGAGGAGTGTCCTGTTTAACTGTAGGTGCTGTTCTTTAATAGCCTGCACCATCTCTAGAGCGTGTGCAGTAATGGCCACAGATGAGCCCTGCTGGTCCTCCACCATTCTCCCCATAGGTCTAACGTTCTCCTTAATTTCTGCTAAATCAGCAAGCACTGGTCTCATGGCCTGAGAGAGGAGATCTTTCATAAAACCTTTTGAAATTTGTTCTCCATCTTCCCCCTCCGAAGAGGACTCACCCTCCCTCTCTGCTTCTGCTGCAGACAGTGCCACCGGCACCATCTTGCCTGGCGCGCGGGGGGAGCCGGCGCTCCGTTCTTTAAGATATTTCTGTAAGTCAAATTGTCCCCGGGCTGGCCTGGGTGTCCCCAGGTGTTCTCCTCCCTTCTCCTTGCTTAATTTCCCCATTTTCGGTCTGAGATGCTGCTGCTGGGTGTCTGTAGTGGTGTCTCTGTGACGGAGCTTTCAGTTCAAGCGGCTACTCCTCCGCGGTGAGGCTCCGCCCCAAGTTTTTCAGGCAGCACTTACTGTCAGTGCCAGGATACACTGCAGTCTAAGCAGAATCCGCTGCTCTAACCACTATGTAGTGACCCGCACTCATAATTGCAGGCACAGCGCTTGCTGAAATCAATGGAAACCCACATTTCAATGACAAGTGTCGGCCACTACACAGGGGTTGGAGCAGCATCTTTCGGTCCAAGCCGGTGTAGCTGCTGCCTGGAAAATTGCTGTACAGCTATCCTTTTATATGGTTCATTTATCTCAGTACACAGGATCCTTCACACACATTTTTCAGCATTTTTGTAAAATATAGCAAAATTATCATGCTTGTAAAAAAAATGGCATGCATTTCAAACATATTTTATGGCTGTTTATTGCAATGGTGGGTGAATTTTTAAAATGTTTAAGTTTAAACGTGCAGAGAAAAAAAATGGGTGATGGTTTGTGTAGCGAAATATAATCAAAAGAAGTCCAGCTCCATAAAAGGGATCTTTATTGAAAAAAATGAATATTAAAAATACATGCAATTAATGGGTCAGCACATACTATAGCACCCATGCCATATGCATTTTGGAACACAAGGCTCCTTGATCACAACATGCTGTGATTAAAGGGGTTCTGACATGAATAATGTTTTTATGCTTTAGCAGCCATTGTTCCCTGGTCTGCCTAATGGACCCAGGGAACCCATGGTTTAATGGCTGCTAAAGCATAAAAATCTTACACTTACCTGTTCTCATGTTGTTGTTGACATCGGGGGGTCATCTCCCGGCAGCATATTAGCACTTTCTGCTTAGGTTAAGCAGCCTGACTAGAGCCACCTGATTGGTGCACGCTGTGCAGTCACGTGGTGCCGAAGAGCCAATCAGGTGGCTCTAATCAGCAGCGCTGCTTAACCTAAGCAGAAAGTGCTAGTATGCCTCAGCAGCCGCGCCGCTCCGGGATCGCGCGCATGCGCAGTGGAGAGGTGCCCTCTGACAGGAGTCAGGACGGGCTGCGTCTCCACTGCGCATGCGCAGCACTCCGGAGTTCAGCCGGACGGACGGGCCGCCTACAGCAAGCACTGCTTGTGACGTGCTTGCTGTGGCGGTCCGTCCGTTGACCTCGGAAGTGCCTGACGGACGGACCAGAGCAGGAAGCGGTCTTTTTGACCGCTCCTGCTCTGCTTTAAAGGCACAGAAGAAGATGCCGGCTGGAGGGGACATGCCTGGCGATCGGGCCAGGCCAGGCAAGGTGAGTACAATTTTTTTTTTTCATGTCAGAACCCCTTTAAAGAGTTTTGTGCTCTGAAACAAGTGTGCCTGGGTACTGTAGCATGTGCTGACCCCTTTTTTGCGTGTATTTTTAATCATTTCTTCAATAAAGAAGATTTCTTTTATGCAGCTGGACTTTTTTATTGTATTTTGCTGTTCACATTATCCTGCTGACTCACGGCTATCCGTGCACTCCTCTCAGCTTTCAGTTTGATTGTAAGTTCAAACATATGCTGCACTGTGCTTTTCTGCATACTAATTTTTTCTACTTAGTTTGTCCACCCCTAGTTGGTCAGTCTCTCCACGATAGACTGCACAGTTGATTAATTGCAGTCTCTGATGGTACTCACTTCCACACAGCAGATACTGCGCCCTGCCTGGCACTCTTTCAGCAGTCTCCGAGTTTTTACCCTGATTGTTGACTCCTCTCTGCTTCTCTAACCTGTTTCCTCGCACTAGGACCCGCAGCTTACCTCTTGCCTCCTTTGTGTCATGCACCAGCTACTCATAGTGCCAAGCAGCCCTTTTTTATACTAAAACAACAGGCTTTCCTATAGCTCCATGAGCCTTCAGCCACACACCTCATCTGTTTCTTGCTGCAAGTCCTTATATAACTTACCCAACAGTGACCTCTGGTCTCTACAGTGAACACTACAACATCAACATATTACAGTAATAGCAGAATTCTCATCAGTATGCATACAACATGCAACATACAATACTTGATGTTGCAAACAACCTGTCAAACCAATATACCCCGGGGTACACACTTACAACCTCATTACTGGATATGACGTTATAACTGTTCTGCAGGTGTGTTTGCAACTCATTTATTTGCACGTTCTGCCTAGCAATAGTGAGGGAGAAGAAGGCCAATTTGAGTGTAGTCTACAAAGTTAGATGGAGGGATACATGACTGGGGTGGTGTACTGAAATGTCAGGGTTGAAAGTCTGAGTTTGGCATACTAAGGAGTAGTTGGGGTGGAGTCAGCTCAGGCAATTTCCTTGTAGGGTGTGGATGCAGTGGAGTGACCATTCTTCTCCTCAGGCATCCTAGGGTGAAAGTTATTCTCAACCGACTTCTATAGGCCTCTCACTAACCAAGACAGAAACCTACTGCACACTGCTGACGGCAATCGCCCAAAAACAGATGTCTGCGCTTGCTTATCTTTTCCTTCTGGAGAAGATTCTAGCTTTGGTTCATAATTCCCAGTCAGTGTTACAAGGCTTATTTAAAGGTCTTACACTGACTTGCAGGAATGCTGCATTCCAATAGGTGGTACTGTAGAAGCATTGTTCTATCTTTCCATTCCCTGCAGAAAGAAACAGAAGTATGGAGGCTCTAATAGCACAAGTCCAGGCAGCTGCATCATTTTATGGCCCAGCATGACTTAAGACTCAACTGGAATGAATTCTTAGGGGTGGCCAGGGAGAGCCTGCTTACTCCCCTGTACCCAGAAGTGCCAGGAGGTTAAGGCTCCTGGGTACCTTAGACTTAAATCCATGCCATAGATGAAATGCTGCCATTGGAGTCCTTCCACACACCCTTTACCCTTGGGGAAAGATTGGTAAGCCTGCCTCTGTCTCTACCTGACCAGGAGGAATCCTTGTCATAGATGTGACTGGGACTCCTCTGGTCCCAGTTCCTGTGATGGCTGCCTCAACTGATGAAGCTTCAGTCAGAGAGGCAGCTCAATGGGGGACCCCTAGCCTAGTTGGCCATGTCCCAAGTTCAGGATGCGGAGCTGGTCTCATCTCAACTGCACATGCAGGTACCAGCATGTGAATACTGCACAGCCTATTCTGCTGCAAGTGAATTCATTGAGATTTCCCCCACTGGCAGCTTGGAGGAACAAGAAAGTGCTGGGTCTTCCAGCAAGGAATATGATGGCCAGGATCCTGAAGATGAAATGGCTGCAGCTGTGTGTGCCCTTCTTTTCCAGGTCTTCTATTGGACACAATTTTGGTTGTTGGTTGTTGAGTTTGAAACCATGAGGATTTTTACGAATTCTCATCAGCTGGCAGAGACAGTTGTTCATAATTAGTTGCAGAAAGAATTGGCGGAGCAGTGGATAGTTCAGGAAGTACATCAATTAATACTACCAGTTGCCAATTTGAGGAGTTGTGGCTCAATACTCTGTTCCTTCGGTCCCAGTGGCCTGTACCAGTGAAACCCCTACCAGCGGTGGTGCTGTCATTGTGGTGAGTCAAGTGTGTGTGTATAACATTGAGCAGTAAAAGCCAAGAATCAAGATTAAAGAACAGTTCTCAATTCAAGAGTAACAATGACAACAATAAAAACATGACCAATGTCAATTGGAGTTAACCACGCAACATAGCACAGCTTACAATGTCTGCAACTTACAATAGTCGTCTCGGAGTGAATTAATATTGTACCTTGAAGGAACACTGTATTATATTACTGAGAATATTGGCAAGTTGGGAAGAAGAAGCCAGTATTTTTCCCCATTCATTATGTAACTAGTCAGTCGATATATATGTCAGGTAATATGTCAGGTAACTTGTTTAGTTATCTCTTTCTGAATATTCCTGGAGTCCTCTTCCTTGGATGGTCCGTGTGATCTCATTGTGACCGTCAGGGAATTGCTTGGCTTTGTGTTCTCTCAAGAAGTCACTTTTTCAGTTAACACAGACTGTACCACACAAGGTCTTCACAGTGGCAGGCAAAAACTCCTATCACAATTATTGATGATAATTACAGGCTCTTGCCACATCATTTATAATGCAGACGATAACAGTTCATTTTCCCTAACAGTATCCTTACGGTGTCTGGCTTATTTAGGACAATATAAAGATATGGCAAAAGTTTTTTTTTTTTACTTTTATAACTTTTTTTTTTCATAATTAGGAAAACGGTATTGTTTTTATTTTTACACTATCTTTTAGTCCCCAGGGGGTCCACAACTTGCGATGCTTAGATTGCTTATGCAGTATGATGTAATGCCTTAGCATTACATCATACTGCATTCTGGCAGGCAGCCACCAAGCCACCCCACGGGGGACGGCTTGATGGGCACTCTGCCAAGACATGGGACCTTTCAGAAGGCCCCCAGCTGCCATGACACCTGCACAGCTCCCCGATCTCACCACAGGGCGGCCGTACAGAACCCCCGAATCTTGGTCAGGGATTTAAAAGCCGCTGTCAGAATTGACAGCAGCATTTAAAGAGTTAATAGCCACTCGGCCGATTGCAGCTATTGCCCGTGGGTGTCAGCTGTAATAAACAGATGATGCCCGCGCTGTGTCGAGGGAGATAGCGGCGCTATTTTCCCCCCATACACATTCTGTAATGGCAGAACGTAAAAACACTATTGGGCTGTCACTAAGGGGTTAAAGGAATGGATGAACTGCAGCAATAACATGCCTACGTGTAGCAAATGCACCCCCGCAAGGTGAATGTATTTTGTGCTATAACCTGTAGAAAAGTGTACGGCCCCTTCTTTTCCTTGAGGAAACAATCCCGGGGATTTCATAGCCGGACGCTACAGATATGGCTTCTGCCACAGCCGTAATAGGAAATCCCAGATTTCATCTTCTTTCACAATGAAGTCAGAAGTGGGGGGCCACATTGATCACCTCTGATGTGGAAAACATTTTTGATGTTGTGCAACCAAAACATTCTGAGTTTCTATTTCCATTGATATCAAATTTCTGTACATGAGTGTCATTAAATGTTAAGAGGGTTTTAAATAGGAGAGGATCATTTGTAATAACACTTTATAGATCAGAAATTTTCAGCCACATATGATTCTTCCAAAATTAACCTTTTGGATATGGTATTACATTGCAGTGTCACCTTTTATTAAACAAACAGCCACCAATTTTACAGCTGTCCACTTCTTGCCATCCATCTAATAAAAAAAAACATACTCGTAGAAGAACTGATAGTACATAGTATGTAATGCCAAAAAAAGACATATGTCCTTCCAGTTCAGCCTATTAACCCTGTCATACATGTTGATGCAGAGGAAGGCAAAAAACTGCAATGACGTAGAAGCCAATTTTCACCATTTTAGGGCGCCCACCCACTGGCGATTTTTTTTTCTCTCTGCGTTTTGCGTTTTTTCTCAAGAGCAATTAGAATTGAATGTACTCCTGTCTACTGGCGTTTTTTTTTGCGTTGCGTTGCGTTTTTTAACATAGGAACTGTCAGTTGCATATGTGTCCTTATTTTTCTCCTAATGCACCCATGAAAGTCAATGGAAATTAATGGAAAAGCCGCGAAAACGCGGCAAAAAACGCCGTGAAAAACGCAGGAAAAACGCCGCGAAAACGCCGCGTTTTTCACGCACGAAAATTGCAAACGCCAGTGGGTGGGCGCCCTAAGAGAAAAAATTCCTTCCTGACTCCAATCTGGCAACAGAAATAATCCCTGGATTAACAATCCTTTTGAAGTTATTAATGATTATAACATATAATATTGTGTCGCTCAAGAAAGGGGTCCAAGCCACTTTTGAACGCTTTTATTGAATTTGCCATCACTGCGTCCTCAGGCACAGAGTTCCACAGTCTTACTGCTCTTACAGTAAAGAACGCCCTTCTATGTCAGTGTAGAAACCCTCTTTCCTTTACATGTGAAGGGCGCCCCCTTGTTACAGTCACAGTCCTGGGTATAAACAGACTAGAAATTATTAGGAAATTATAGTACCAGTGTTTCTGGTGGTGCAATCCGCCACACAGTTCTGCTACATTCACGTCATACACACACACAGCTCTGCTACGTTGCTTTCGCATATGAGCTGCACGTAATTTATGAACTTCTGCAGCTGACTGAGGAGACATGTTCACTCCTAGCTTTCGCACATCTGCTGCACGAGATTTACAAACTGCAGCTGGTGGCTGAGGTGTAATCATGGCTTGTTGCTGTGTCATGTAAGCTACATTAGCTTCACGGCGGTGTTGAACCCTCTATGCTGACATGTTTGCTTGACAGGAACTGTCTGTTTGCACACTGGGCAATGGTTGATGATTAGATGAAGGCTGGCCTGGTGATGGCAGCATTAGCACTTGAGATGACATGATATCACGTTCAGGAGATGTGAAGATAGTGGTGAAGGACCATGCGGTAATGTTGGTCAATATGCCCCGCCAGCTATGCATGTGGAAATTTGTGAGGTGTAATTTATTGGAGTCTCCATACAGGTGTCAAACTGTCTCACAACCAGCTACAAACTGCAAAGACTGAGTACTGCTGTATCCATAGCAAATGAGGCCGCAGGGGTTTGTGGGGGATGTAGTCTGCCCATAATCCCTCATTCAGTACACAAGGATAAAGTTTATGTGATGACGTCACTGTCATGTGGTCGGAGGCAGAGCTAAGAGCTCCGGTGACTGACATTCACAGGTGTTAAATATAGCAAGGTTGTACCAACAGCACCAAAAATCACCCCACACTGGGTCAGGCCATAAAAATGCAATTGCCAGGAAAGGAGTTCAAACTAAAAAAACCTCCAAAACAAAGTCCTTATGAAAAAGTAGAACTGGCAGCACATAGGGATGCAGTAAAAAAAAGTAATTTATTGACCCATCACCAACAGAAGCAACGTTTCAGCCCTGTAGCTTTCCTCAAGCTTAAGCCAGTTACCTACACACATTTTTGCCCAGACCAAGCATTCTCATTGTATATACCAACCTTGTAGGGCTCAGTCAGACGAGCGCTGATCTGCGCCTATTTTGGCGCGGAAAAACGTCCGCACCGCGTGCAGGCGAAAATCCGCATGACCACGTCCACTGTAGAAATACGCGTGGATCTCCGCTCATGTGACCGAGCCCTTATACGGCACATAATTAAACACTTTGGAAAAGTTAAGATACACAAGATCCAATGACTTTCCCCAGTCCAGTATAGAACTTACCTTCTTGTAGAAGCTGATCAGGTTGGTTTGACAGGAGCGATCGCTCATAAACCCATGCAGATACGAAGTTATACAGCAATTTTCCTTGAGGTCCTCCAGGATAGCATCTCTTAGAAACCATTCAAACATTTTACCGACAATAGAAGTAAGACTTACTAGCCTGTAGTTTCCAGGTTCACTTTTTGGCCCCTTTTTGAATATTGGCATCACATTGGCTATGCGCCAATCCAGTAGAACAGGCCCTTCCACTATGGAGTCCTTAACTATAAGAAACAAGTGTCTATGTATCACATTATTTAATTTTCTGTGATTTGTCAATTTAATGCGATTTGTCAATTTTAATCTTTTTAAGATGGCTCTGCACTTCTTTCTGGGTTAGACTGGTGACATTTAGTGGAAAGTTTACATTATCACTCTGCATCTCATCTGACATTTCATTTTCCTCTGTAAATACACTGGAGAAAAAGTTATTTAATAGATTTGTTTTCACCTCCTCGGCTTCTACAATTTCTCCTACATTATTTATTAAAGGCCCAACACTTTCAGTATTAAATATTAATCTTTTTGCTCTTTATATAATTGAAGAATAGTTTAGCGTTAGTTTTACTCTCTTTGGCAATGTCTCTCTGACTCCATCTTTGCTGCTTTTATCTGATTTTGAAATATATATTTTTTTCGTTATAGGTTTTTAGTGCTTCTTCTGTTCCTTCTTGGCTGTTTATTTCCCCCTTTACGTCTTTATTGAGTCTCCTTGTTTTTCTCCTATTACTAAGTCTTTTATCGCTGTAAGGTATGAACCTCTCACAGTAAGTAATTAGGGTGTTTTAAACATTTCCCATTTATTGTCTGAACTATTGAGGACATTATCCTAGTCAATTAAGCTAAAGGCATCACTAAGCTGATCGAACTTAGCCTTCTTAAAGTTTAGTATTTTTGGAACTCTCCTATAGAACTCTCTCTTGAAGGACAAGTTGAAATGTATTATATTATTGTCACTATATCCCATGTGCCCCAATCTGCACCCATGTTATTCTTACAGTTCTGTTGGTTAATATTAAGTCCAAAATGGCCGTCCCCTTAGTCGGGTCCTGTACAAGTTGGGTGAGGTAGTTAGTTATCTTTAGTAATTGACAAAAAGTTGTGACCTTTATGAGATCCACAGGTTTTGGCTTCCCAGTTTATATCCGGATAGTTAAAGTCCCCCATAATAATTACTTTATTGTGATTTGCTGCTTCATCAATTTGTTTCAATAATATCTTTTCGGTGGCTTCTGTTATATTTGGTGCCCTATAGAAAATCCCAATGAGGATTTTATTGTTGTTTTTCCCTCTGTGTATTTCTACCCATAGAAACTACTAAAAGAAATTGTTCTGAAGAAATGGCTTACAAAGAGGAATCTCATTGAGTATGTCATAAACTTAGCAAACGCTCTTATGCTGACTGGTCATTGAGTAGAGCAGCTAGTAGGGTATGCTAAATTGACAGAAATGCTCTGTTAATTGATAAAAAAAAGATCCTCAGATAGTTCTAATGAGTCTCGTAATGCAACTTTCTCTACAACTTACAGTTTAGAATATTCTGGCACAGTATTGTGAAGAAATATGTTTCTCTACTTCACTTCGATAAAGACTTTACATGAGGTTTTGTAGGGTTAGATAAGTTGTTTTTAGACACACCCCAGCCTAGGCAGTTTGTTATCTTCTAGCGTGTTTAACCCTTTCCAATCCAATTTCCCTGTCACCCACACACTTTCCAGCTCTTATTTATTTCGGGTGGGAAAGCACATTGTGAATTCTTTGAAATTACTCAACAGAAACACAGAAAAATGACCTACCATGATGACTTCTTGGAAAATTAACAATTTCCAATTGTATCCTCAGCCAACATTAAGATTTCCCTATATAGCTCTGATGTCGGAGGCTGTTCTGCATAAGTATGCTACAGTGCTCCAATAAATACTGTAACATACATATACAGAAAAGCCTCTGATTTTAGAGTGCCGTCCTGCATACTATTAGAAACATGTGTCGGACCTTGTCCACTATCGGAGGTATGCAGGGAAATCTTAATGTTGGTTGAGGTCTGACCTTGGATTGGGAAGGGTTAATAAGACTGATAGTACTAGCAAAACTTGGTTATCCACCACAGGCTTTTACAAGAATGGACATAATAAATGCGAAGCCCGAATATATGCAGTTAAATCTATGTATTTCAGCTCTAGTGTGTCTAATAAAGAATACCGTGTCAAACATTCTATCAACTGCAAGAGTAACAATTTGGTTCATTTAATTACATGCCACATCTGCAACAGGCAAAATGTTGGTTGTCCTTTTCAAGTCAGAATTAGGTGTCATCTTTCTGATGCTTATAATTATGATGCATTAAATGTTTCCATGGTTACACATCATTTATCCGAGTGCCAGGGAGCTGATTGTAGTGCCTTTTCATTCATGAACATTGAGAAAGTTCTAAAACCTCACATGGGAGGAAATAACAAACAGGAGCTGCTCAGTCATAAAACCCTGTAGATTTTAGCACTGGAAACCTATTTCAAAAGGTATGAATATTAAACAAAATGCTATTTATCGTTACTTATTTCATTGTCAGCAATATTGCTCATTTACATTTAAAGGGGTTTTCCCATGACTTAAAGTGCTTCACAGCCACGCTGTCCTTTTTGGTTGCTACTGACCAGGACAATGCGGCAGCCAATCACTGGTTATAGAAGGTCACTGCTGAGGCCAGTGATTGGCCGCAGCAGTCACATGTCCTGATCAGCACCAAAAACAGGGAGAACAGAATGGTTGTGAGGCATTTTTAACTTGTCATGATCAGGTGAGTCATTAACATCGGGTAAAATGAACAATAAATTAATGGATAAGAAACCTATTTATATATTACTGTCATTTCATAGTGACATATCAGAACCTTTCATCGGAGGGGTCCGGGTACTGAGGCCCACACCGATTGCCAAAACAACTGGGCAGAGTGCTGTGCCCTTTTGGTTGTTTTCGTCACTGTTTTGGAGCAGTGTACGGGTTCCATAAAAAGTTTGTTGAGTCCGTACACTGCTCATACTGACAGTCACTCAGCTGAACACTTTCCCCCATTCATTTTAGTGTATCATCACCTGTCCCTGATTGATCAAAATTTCTGACATGTTACTATAACATCTCAAAAGTTTTTAAAAAGTTTATTTATATGTTAAAACATTCAATAAATAATGATAACATAAGACTTACTGTACAAATGAATCGGTATATACATTGCGAACTCATTTACTTTCTACCTACTACAGCAAAATAATAAAATTATATTAATAAAAATAGAAAGCAACAACATGTAACTCTTGCAAACATTGCTAGTAGCAATAGATGATTACAATTAAATGTTCAAAAGGTTTTTTATTGAAGCCAGAATATGTATCAATTACATCATAAAGATGCAATAAAGTAATAAATTGTATAAAGTTATCATATCGTATCTTCTTCTGTTTTTGTATCAATAACGGCTTCTGAAATACGTATAATGGAATCTAATAATAGGGCAGATGTAACCAAATTAGACATATTGATTTCCTAAAAATGTAGACGGCACTTGGCGGTAACATAAGAATCAACCATATAAGAAAAAGAGCCAAAAGGGATAAAGAGAAAGGAAGAAGGAGAATGAGAAAACAATAAAAGTAGGAGGATAAAAAAAATAGAAGAAAAGAAAGAGCATGGTGTGCCTATAGGAAGCGACCCACAAACCACACCCAATTGGGTTATGGATTGGAGCCATTTATTAACTAATTAGGGAAATAAGATGAGACTCTGAAGTCTGTCCACGCAGTCCAGGTAGATAGAAACCACCCAAATCCTAATGGAAGTCTCAGCATCCGAGTTCTTCCATGTTTCCACGCATACTATTCTCCGGATAGATAATTACAATTACATTTATTAGCAATCTAAGAAGAGAAAGAAAGTAAAAAATAACTTAATAATTTATATTTTGCTACAGTATTAAAAAT
Source organism: Eleutherodactylus coqui (assembly GCF_035609145.1). Classification (NCBI taxonomy): domain Eukaryota; kingdom Metazoa; phylum Chordata; class Amphibia; order Anura; family Eleutherodactylidae; genus Eleutherodactylus; species Eleutherodactylus coqui. The sequence continues at coordinate 117,349,189 of NC_089839.1, read as the reverse complement.
ACATAATCTTGCTATGATATTTGCTATTTAGAATAAAATTAATTGCAAATAATTGTGATATCAATCCAAGAGGAGGAGAAAAGAAAAAAAATCTGATCTTTGTATTTTTAATAGGAAAATTCCTCCATTTCATTTAAAGGAGATGTCTCGAGGAGGCAGTGATTTTTATTTTTTTGCCCAGTCCCCCTAATTAAACATACATTACTAATTACCCCTGTAAATGACTTTCCTAGCTGGTTCGTACTTACCGTTCCAGCGTTTCAGCAACTTATAAAAGTTTCCCCAAGATGGCCGCCGGCTCTTTCCCCGTCGCTCGCTGCAGCCCGACGTGCGCGCTCCCGAGACGCTGCCAGCTGTGTCTCCATGGCAACCGGACGCCCCGCAGCCGCCGACCAGACGCCCCGCAGCCGCCGACCAGACGCCCCGCAGCCGCCGACCAGACGCCCCGCAGCCGCCGACCAGTCCACCGCCAGGCAGCAGGTAACCGGCGCTAGCCCCCGGCTCCCCAGCGCTACGCTCCCGGCTCCCCAGCGCTAGACCCTCAGCCCAGGTGAAGGCCCCGGAGCCCAGCGCTAGGTTCCGGAGCCCAGGTGAAGGCCCCGGAGCCCAGCGCTGGGCTCCGGGGCCTTCACCTGTCAGTGAACATCACCCCCGACCCATCACTTACCCCCCTGGCCCAGCGCTAGTTCCCCCGGCCTAGCGACAGCCCCCCCCCCGGCCTAGCGACAGCCCCCCCATCGCAGCGACAGCCCCCCCGGCGCAGCGACAGCCCCCCCCATCGCAGCCCCCCCCATCGCAGCGACAGCCCCCCCCCCATCGCGACGACAGCCCCCCCCGGCGCAGCGGCAGCCCCCCCGGCCCATCACTTACCTGGACGGCAGGACAGCTGGACGGCAGGACAGCTGGGCGGCTTCTCCGGACAGCTGGGCGGCTCTGCACCTTCCTCTAACAGAGGAAGGTACAGAATGGCCGCTCCAGCGCGCTCCCGAGCAGTGACAGCTCATCTGCGCATGCGCAGAAGAGCTGTAGCGGGGAGCACACTGAAGCGGCTCGTGCTGAAAGGAGAAGACCGGACTGCGCAAGCGCGTCTAAAAAAGCAAGCTGCCGGCGAATTTAGACGGAACCATGGAGACGAGGACGCTAGCAACGGAGCAGGTAAGTGAATAACTTCTGTATGGCTCATATTTAATGCACGATGTACATTACAAAGTGCATTAATATGGCCATACGGAAGTGTATAACCCCACTTGGTTTCGCGAGACCACCCCTTTAAGTCTTTGGGCTGGAGTCAACATAATTTAAAAGTCCAGGGTTCCCTTTGTCTTTAAGTTAAGATATCTATTAGGAGTAGAGATAAGTATTTGTTCTTTTGGAGTGATTCTGATACTACTAAAATCACAATTGTGCGCAGTTGTGATTTTAGTAATATCAGAATTACTCCAATATTACCGCTGGTGCTGATGATATGTTAATAAGGGTTAAAGGCCACATGATCCGTCCTGTCTGTAGAAGGTCTGACGAAGATACAGGTTCTGTAATGAAATGCCTTATTTTGGAATAAAAAGTAATTGTCAGCAGTCCTCACTGCCTATTTTTTTCCTGCATGTTGAAGAGGCTGCAGCTGATACAAATATTTTTATCATCTTCTCAGAGTAGCACCTGTGTTGTAAAACTCCACCAAGTGAGCAAAAGACACCAGAGTACAATCACCATAAACTTTAATTTCCTCAAAAACTCAGCCTTATCCTTAATATTAAAAAAATATATGTATAATGACTAGTCTCAAGACTTTACACAAAAATATAGCTAAAGGTCCAAACAAACCCCACCCCAAGACAATAGGATGTCCTGGGGGGCAGATCCAGATTTGTGAATTTTAGGAAAACAATACAACGTAGGTGTTAGGGGATGCTACACCAATAAAAACTCACATAATTCTTTGTCTATATTAGCCATAAACACCTTGCATACAATTCCATCTTTCTTGATTTTCATTTTATACTTTTGGATTTCCATCTTATATGTACACTTGCCTGATAACCATCTACACGTGTCCATGACAACCAAAGCACCACCTTATTTGCGGGTTTGATCATCAGGGACCTATATTTAGGTTTCTCAATGGTTGAATGTTCCAGCTTATTAAAATTGTCATATTTTAGCACCATGACATCATGAGGGGGTTCTAAGAAGGGCAACTAAATTATTAAATGGAATGAGAGGACTGGAATACCCAGAGAGGCTATCAGAATTGGGATTATTCACCCTGGAAAAAAGACGTTTAAGGGGCGACCAAATAACCATGTATAAGTACATGAGGGGACGATACAAGGATCTCTCCCATGATCTGTTTATAACCAGTACTGTGATTGTAAGAAGAGGGCATTCTCTATGTTTTTTTTTTTTTTAAACTCGTTTTATTGAACAGTATGCATTACATACAATAAATGTTAAAATAACTTTGCGTGCATCAGGAAGTTCTTTAGTACAGATGTTCAGTACACAAATACGTTACATTTTCTCTGTGTTTACTCAGCATATATTAAAACGTGCATTCATAACTTTGGTGTCACTATTATTTTGGAAGATTTCTTGTGTGAGGTTTGTGTTTGTTGACCCGCAACAGATCCCCCAGACCTTATCAAATTTCTCCGGGTATTTTCTGTTTTTATAGACTATTTTTTCGTATGGTAAGATGGAGTTAATGATACTCTGCCATTTTGTAATTGTGGGAGGGCGCCTATCCATCCATCGCAGGGCTATGACTTTACAGGCATAGAATAATACCTTGGTAAGAAATATTTTATCATGGTATTGCCATTGTTCCTCGTCTATGATGCCTAACAGACATGTCGCTGGGTCTGGTGGTATTGGTATTCCCATTAGTTGGGTTAAAAATTCTGTGATCCCCTCCCAATACGTGTATACCATCGGGCAGTTCCAAATCAGATGGTTAAAATTTGCATTTGGCGCGCGGCAGCGGTGGCATTGACTAGTAGCTCATCTATTCATTTTGTAAAGCCTAGACGGTGTCAAATAGCACTGGTGCAGAATGTATAATTGGTTTAACTTATTGTTCGCGGCTGGTGAGACCTCAGTGAACGTTGCCATTGCGGTCTCCCAGTCCTCATTAGTCAATGATGGGATGAGTTCTCTCCATCTCTCCAACACTGCCATTTGTGTATCGGGAATCTTAGAGTGTAGTAGGTGAGTATATAGCGTCAAGATTAGGCTCTTAGGGCCTTGGGTACGCAGTATACCTATTAATGGATATGTAGAGAAGGTTCGTCTGGGTTCTGGGAATTGTGTTGTCAGGGCGTGTCTAAGTTGTAGGTATCTAAAGAAACCCGTTCTAGGTACCTGATATAATTGTTGTAGCTGTTCAAAGGAGGCTAATATTCCATCGATATATAGGTGTTCAAGCGTGGTGATTCCCCTGTTTACCCAGTACTGTCTGTCTGGGGGTTCAATAAGTGTGGTAGTGCTCTGTTGTTCCATAAGGGGGTTTCCAAGGGGGTATCTTCTTGTTTAGTCAATTGCTTGCATGCCATCCACACATTTGTTGCGAGTCTATGAATGGGCAGTATTTGCCTGGTCAGTAGTCCAGGTTTTTCCAGGAGGATCCATAGCGAGGCCTCTGAGAGGAAGAACATCAGGTGGTGCTCGGAGTTCGGAAGAGGAGAGCCCAACAGCCAGTGACGTATATATCTGACCTGCCCTGCCAGGTAATATATTTTAAAGTCTGGTAATGCCATGCCCGCTAGTTCTTTGGGTCTTTGTAGATAAAGATCTATAATTCTGTATATTTTCCAAGACTGATTAAATAGTGGAGGTATATAGTCAATGTGTTTGTGATTTGTGGAGGTACATCTGAGAAATTAAAACATTTGTTTAGATTTTTGAAATGTGTTGATGATAATGAATGATATTAAATTTATTATGGAATCATCCTGTGCGGCCTTGCATTTTATGGATATTGTGGTATATAGATCTGGTGAGTGTTTTATGACTGATCTTTGTAAAAAAAATACTTATTGGAATAATCGTCCGAGATTTGATGGTCATCACCCTAAATCTATGTTAGAATCTTTGCTGTATAGTCAAATGTTTAGAGTCATAGAATTGTGCAGGATCTAATGAATTTGGTTGATAAATTAAATGATATGAGCAATATGTTTCTTCAGAGGAAATACCCTAAAGGATTTATTAATTGTCAAAGAAGAAGAATGTTTAATGATGGAAATATTGTTCAGACTTTACAAATAAGAATATACCACGTATTCCTTTTGTATCTACATATTACTGTGGGAGTGGTCAGGTGGCTAATAGTATTAGGCATGAATGGGGTATTTTGAGTCGAAAGTTTACATCAGTCTCAGAATTTAAGATGCTTCCTTGTATGGCATATAGGAGATTGATAAATCTTAAAGATCTACCAGTTAAAACGGCTGCACGTTCGGTTTCTGTAAAACAAGTCTTTTTTTTGGTTTCCTCTAAAGTAGGTAGTTATCTTTGTTTTTTGGTGTGGAACTTGTGTCAATAGGGTGAGAGGTGAATATTTAGCATCTACATACTGGTGGGCATAATAACATTATACTGTTAATATTAATTTGTTATTTAACTTATTTTATGCCATTACAAAAAACTATATGTTGGAGAAACTACTTTGAATTATAGCACACAAATTAATAATCATAAGTCCACTATTAGAACTGAAAAAATGGATTTACTGGCTCTGAAACCTTTCCTTGAGTATGGGCATTCTGTAGGATATTTAAAATTGATGTTCACAACGTGGGGGTAATAGGATTAAATGATTAATGAGAAAGAGTTGGAGTGGATATGTATATATATATATATATATATATATATATTAGAGATGAGCGAACGTACTCGTCCGAGCTTGATACTCGTTCGAGTATTAGCATGTTCGAGATGCTCGTTACTAGAGGCGAGCACCACGCGATGTTCGAGTTACTTTCACTTTCATCTCTGAGACGTTAGCGCGCTTTTCTGGCCAATAGAAAGACAGGGAAGGCATTACAACTTCCTCCTGTGATGTTCCAGCCCTATACCACCCCCCTGCAGTGAGTGGCTGGCGAGATCAGGTGTCACCCGAATATATAAATCGGCCCCTCCCGCGGCTCGCCACAGATGCATTCTGACATAGCTCAGGGAAAGTGCTGCTGATGCTGGAGCTGCTATAGGGAGAGTGTTAGGAGTGATTTTAGACTTCAAGAACCCCAACGGTGCTTCTTAGGGCCTCATCTGACCATGTGCAGTACTGTTGAGGCTGCTTTTTGCAGTGTTGCACTTTTTTCTTTTTTTTTTGTATATCGGCCGTGCAGAGCATTGCGTCCTCAGTCTGCAGTAATTTTACATAGTATAGGGCCAGTAGTGCTGAGGCAGGGACAGTGAAAAAGGTGAAAGACATATACTGTCTATATAGGCAGTGGGCTTTTCCAAAAAAATTTGGGACAAAAAAATCTATTTGGGCTGCCTGTGACCATCCTGAGTGTACTGCGTCTCTGCTGGGGGTAGTAGTCCTAATTAATACGCAGCCAGCTAAGTGTTACAGCAGGCTTGCGCAAAATTCTTTCCTGGCTCTGCGTTGCCCGTTACATCACCGCTGTCATCCTGTCCAGAGGGAAACAGTCTGCAGTAATTTTACATAGTATAGGGCCAGTAGTGCTGAGGCAGGGACAGTGAAAAAGGTGAAAGACATATACTGTCTATATAGGCAGTGGGCTTTTCCAAAAAAATTTTGGGACAAAAAAATCTATTTGGGCTGCCTGTGACCGTCCTGAGTGTACTGCGTCTCTGCTGGGGGTAGTAGTCCTAATTAATACGCAGCCAGCTAAGTGTTACAGCAGGCTTGCGCAAAATTCTTTCCTAGCTCTGCTGTTCGTTCCGTAAGCGAAGTCAGCCTCCAACCACAGGCCAATAAGCGGCACATTTAATTACAGCGTTCTGTTTCTGCACTACTGGTAATACACCATGCTGAGGGGTAGGGGTAGGCCTAGAGGACGTGGACGCAGGCGAGGACGCGGAGGCCCAAGTCAGGGTGTGGGCACAGGCCGAGCTCCTGATCCAGGTGTATCGCAGCCGACTGCTGCGGGATTAGGAGAAAGGCACTTTTCTGGCGTCCCCACATTCATCTCACAATTAATGGGTCCACGCGGTAGACCTTTATTAGAAAATGAGCAGCGTGAGCAGGTCCTGTCGTGGATGGCAGAAAGTGCATCCAGCAATCTATCGACCACCCAGAGTTCTGCGCCGTCCACTGCTGCAACTCTGAATCCTCTGGCTGCTGCTCCTCCTTCCTCCCAGCCTCCTCACTCCATTACAATGACACATTCTGAGGAGCAGGCAGACTCCAGGGAACTGTTCTCGGGCCCCTGCCCAGAATGGGCAGCAATGGTTCCTCTCCCACCGGAGGAGTTTGTCGTGACCGATGCCCAACCTTTGGAAAGTTCCCGGGTCCGGGGGATGAGGCTGGGGACTTCCGGCAACTGTCTCAAGAGCTTTCAGTGGGTGAGGAGGACGATGACGATGAGACACAGTTGTCTATCACTCAGGTAGTAATTGGAGTAAGTCCGAGGGAGAAGCGCACAGAGGATTCGGAGGAAGAGCAGCAGGAGGATGAGGTGACTGACCCCACCTGGTTTGCTAAGCCTACAGAGGACAGGTCTTCAGAGGGGGAGGCAAGTGCAGCAGCAAGGCAGGTTGGAAGAGCCAGTGCGGTGGCCAGGGGTAGAGGCAGGGCCAGACCGAATAATCCACCAACTGTTTCCCAAAGCGCCCCCTCGCGCCATACCACCCTGCAGAGGCCGAGGTGCTCAAAGGTCTGGTAGTTTTTCACTGAGAGTGCAGACGACCGACGAACAGTGGTGTGCAACCTTTGTCGCGCCAAGATCAGCCGGGGAGCCACCACCACCAGCATGCGCAGACATATGATGGCCAAGCACCCCACAAGGTGGGACGAAGGCCGTTCACCGCCTCCGGTTTGCACCACTGCCTCTCCCCCTGTGCCCCAACCTGCCACTGAGATCCAACCCCCCTCTCAGGACACAGGCACTACCGTCTCCTGGCCTGCACCCACACCCTCACCTCCGCTGTCCTCGGCCCCATCCACCAAGGTCTCTCAGCGCACCGTCCAGCCGTCGCTAGCGCAAGTGTTTGAGCGCAAGCGCAAGTACGCCGCCACGCACCCGCACGCTCAAGCGTTAAACGTGCACATAGCCAAATCGATCAGCCTGGAGATGCTGCCGTATAGGCTTGTGGAAACGGAGGCTTTCAAAAGCCTGATGGCAGTGGCGGCCCCGCGCTACTTGGTTCCCAGTCGTCACTACTTTTCCTGATGTGCCTTCCCAGCCCTGCACGACCACGTCTCCCGCAACATTGTACACGCCCTCACCAACGAGGTTACTGCCAAGGTCCACTTAACAACGGACACGTGGACAAGCACAGGCGGGCAGGGCCACTATATCTCCCTGACAGCACATTGGGTGAATTTAGTGGAGGCTGGGACAGAGTCAGAGCCTGGGACCGCTCACGTCCTACCCATCCCCAGAATTGCGGGCCCCAGCTCGGTGGTGGTATCTGCGGCGGTGTATGCTTCCTCCACTAAACCACCCTCCTCCTCCTCCTCCTCCTACGCAACCTCTGTCTCGCAATCAAGATGTGTCAGCAGCACGTCGCCAGCAGTTGGTGTCGCGCGGCGTGGCAGCACAGCGGTGGGCAAGCGTCAGCAGGCCGTGCTGAAACTACTTAGCTTAGGAGAGAAGAGGCACACGGCCCACGAACTGCTGCAGGGTCTGACAGAGTAGACCGACCGCTGGCTTGCGCCGCTGAGCCTCCAACCGGGCATGGTCGTGTGTGACAACGGCCGTAACCTGGTGGCGGCTCTGCAGCTCGGCAGCCTCATGCACGTGCCATGCCTGGCCCACGTCTTTAATTTGGTGGTTCAGCGCTTTCTGAAAAGCTACCCATGCTTGTTAGACCTGCTCGGAAAGGTGCGCCGGCTCTGCGCACATTTCCGCAAGTCCCACACGGACGCTGCCACCCTGCGCACCCTGCAACATCGGTTTAATCTGCCAGTGCACTGACTGCTGTGCAACGTGCCCACACGGTGGAACTCTACGCTCCACATGTTGGCCAGGCTCTATGAGCAGCGTAGAGCTATAGTAGAATACCAACTCCAACATGGGCGGCGCAGTGGGAGTCAGCCTCCTCAATTCTTTACAGAAGAGTGGGCCTGGTTGGCAGACATCTGCCAGGTCCTTGGAAACTTTGAGGAGTCTACCCAGATGGTGAGCGGCGATGCTGCAATCATTAGAGTCACCATTCCTCTGCTATGCCTCTTGAGAAGTTCCCTGCAAAGCATAAAGGCAGACGCTTTGCGCTCGGAAACGGAGGCGGGGGAAGACAGTATGTCGCTGGATAGTCAGAGCACCCTCCTGTCTATATTTCAGCGCGTTGAGGAGGAGGAGGAGGAGGTGGAGGAGCCTGAGGAGGAGGGGGAAGAGACAGCTTGGCCCACTGCTGAGGGTACCCATGCTGCTTGCCTGTCATCCTTTCAGCGTGTATGGCCTGAGGAGGAGGAGGATCCTGAAAGTGATCTTCCTAGTGAGGACAGCCATGTGTTGCATACAGGTACCCTGGCACACATGGCTGACTTCATGTTAGGATGCCTTTCTCGTGACCCTCGCGTTACACGCATTCTGGCCACTACGGATTACTGGGTGTACACACTGCTCGACCCACGGTATAAGGAGAACCTTTCCACTCTCATACCCGAAGAGGAAAGGGGTTCGAGAGTGATGCTATACCACAGGACCCTGGCGGACAAGCTGATGGTAAAATTCCCATCCGACAGCGCTAGTGGCAGAAGGCGCAGTTCCGAGGGCCAGGTAGCAGGGGAGGCGCGGAGATCAGGCAGCATGTGCAGTACAGGCAGGGGAACACTCACTAAGGCCTTTGACAGCTTTCTGGCTCCCCAGCAAGACTGTGTCACCGCTCCCCAGTCAAGGCTGAGTCGGCGGGAGCACTGTAAAAGGATGGTGAGGGAGTACGTAGCCGATCGCACGACCGTCCTCCGTGACGCCTCTGCCCCCTACAACTACTGGGTGTCGAAGCTGGACACGTGGCCTGAACTCGCGCTCTATGCCCTGGAGGTGCTTGCTTGTCCTGCGGCTAGCATCTTGTCAGAGAGGGTGTTTAGTGCGGCTGGGGGAATCATCACGGATAAGCGTACCCGCCTGTCAGCCGACAGGCTTACACTCATAAAGATGAACAAAGCCTGGATTTCCCCAGACTTTTCTTCTCCACCAGCGGACAGCAGCGATACCTAAACAATACGTAGGCTGCACCCGCGGATGGAAGCATCGTTCTCTATCACCATAAAAAATGGGGACCTTTTAGCTTCATCTATCTGTGTATTATATTCATCCTCCTCCTGAAACCTCATGTAATCACGCCGATTTTTCTTAGGCCCACAAGGCTCAGTCATATAATTTTTGTAAATAATTTTTAGACGTTTCAATGCTCATTAAAACGTTGAAACTTGCACCTGAACCAATTTTTATTTTAACTGGGCTGCCTCCAGGCCTAGTTACAAATTAAGCCACATTAACCAAAGCGATTAATGGGTTTCACCTGCCCTCTTGGTTGGGCATGGGCAATTTTTCTGAGGTACATTAGTACTGTTGGTACACCAATTTTTTTGGGCCCTCGCCTACAGTGTAATCCAATAAATTTTTTGCCCACCTGCATTAAAGCTGACATGACATTACCTCAGCTGTGCTGGGCACTGCAATGGGATATATTTATGTACCGCCAGTGGGTTCCAGGGAGCCACCCACTGTCGGTCCACACGGAGTTGTAACTTCATGTGTCCACTTCTAAAGAACCCCAGTCTGACTGGGGCACGCAGTGTGGGCCGAAGCCCACCTGCATTTAACATGACATTACCTCAGTTGTGATGGGCAATGCAATGGGATATATTTATGTACCGCCGGTGGGTTCCAGGGAGCCACCCATGCTGTTGGTCCACACGGAGTTGTAACTGCATGTGTCCACTTCTAAAGAACCCCAGTCTGACTGGGGCATGCAGTGTGGGCCGAAGCCCACCTGCATTTAACATGACATTACCTCAGCTGCGATGGGCAATGCAATGGGATATATTTATGTACCGCCGGTGGGTTCCAGGGAGCCACCCATGCTGTGGGTCCACAGGGACTTCACAATAGGGAGTTGTACCTGCCTGTGTCTATGAATTAAAAACCCCGGTCAGGTTGGGGCATGCAGTGTGGGCCGAAGCCCACCTGCATTTAATCTGACATTAGCTCTGCTGTCCAGGGCACTGCAATGGGATACATTTATGTACAGCCTGTGGGTTCCAGGGAGCCACCCATGCTGTGGGTGCACAAGAAATTCCCATTGCGGAGTTGTACCTGCCTGTGACTATTTATAAAAAACCGCGGTCTGACTGGGGCATGCAGACACCTTGACAGAATGAATAGTGTGTGGCACATAGGTTCCCCATTGCTATGCCCACGTGTGCAGCTCCAGATGGAGGTGGCACAGGATTGGATTTCTCATTGCTTCTGTACAGCATTGTGGGCTATCGCCCCGCCCCTTTTAAAGAGGGTCGCTGCCTAGCCGTGCCAACCCTCTGCAGTGTGTGCCTGCGGTTCCTCCTCATGGCAGACGCACTTATAAATAGACATGAGGGTGGTGTGGCATGAGGGCAGCTGAAGGCTGCGCAGGGACAATTTGGTGTGCGCTGTGGACACTGGGTCGTGCAGGGGGGGGGGGGTTGGGCAGCATGTAACCCAGGAGAAGTGGCAGCGGAGTGTCATGCAGGCAGTGATTGTGCTTTGTTGGAGGTAGTGTGGTGCTTAGCTAAGGTATGCATTGCTAATGAGGGCTTTTCAGAAGTAAAAATTGTTGGGAGGGGGGGGGCCCACTCTTGCCGCTATTGTGGCTTAATAGTGGGACCTGGGAACTTGAGATGCAGCCCAACATGTAGCCCCTCGCCTTCCCTATCCGTTTCTGTGTCGTTCCCATCACTTTCTTGAATTGCCCAGATTTTCACCAATGGAAACCTTAGCGAGCATCGACGATATACAAAAATGCTCGAGTCGCCCATTGACTTCAATGGGGTTCGTTATTCGAAACGAACCCTCGAGCATCGCGAAAATTTCTTCCCGAGTAACGAGCACCCGAGCATTTTGATGCTCGCACATCTCTAATATATATATATATATATATATATATATATATATATATATATATATATATATAAAAGATACATTAGCTGCAAATGGATTGAACATTGATTTTAATATTAGAACATGTGTATAATGGAATTGGAGATAGGGTGTTAATCCTGGAATTTCATGCAGTAGCAGTCTTGTCTGAATTTTGAATACATTATATAGTGTTGGTGTTTATGAAATTGATTATATTTGACATATTGATACATATTTGTGTGTGTATTTTATATTTGTTTTTCTTCTGTCTTTATGGGACCCATTTGGGTAGACTGGGACCCATTTTTCCTCCCACCTGAGCTAACTCTTTGGATGATACAATATTCACTCTGTTATTGGGACTTGAATTATGGATGAACTTTTGAAACTCTTAAGTATGATGTCATATTGAGATATTAGATTATTAGGGAGGAGGGGAGGAACTTGGTATTTGTATAGCGCCAACTTATTTCACAGCTCTTTCAGGTAATTTATTCATTTATTACCCCCTAAGAAGCTGGATACTCATTTTACTGACCTCTGAAGGATGGAAGGCTGACTCAACCTTGAGACGGCTACCTGAACCTGAAGCGAGAGCTTAGGACTGCATACTGCTACCTTAACACTTTGTTCCACATGAGGCCCCTGATTATTACACCATGATATTTCCTATCCCTTTAGCAGATACTGTGGCACTTATGCGGCTCAGTGTGTTTTTGTTCCCAGGTTTGATGCAGCTTTCTTTACATGTCTTATGTCATGGTTCAAAAGGTGGATAACAGGTGGGGTTATATATATCTGTGTTGTGAGCAGTGATACTATGAATTGCCTAAAAAAGGTTTAGAAGTTCTAAAATGTTGCAGTGTGTGAATAAAAGGTCATGTTATATGGATATGCTGTCTCCATGGTTTTCCTATGGTAATGCATTTATCTGAAGCTTTGGCTTTATTTGGAGACAAGCACTTATATTTGATTATTCCAGTATTTTTTACTTCTTTTCATTAAAATACAAAGTTGTGAGTGAAATGCATACTAAGGGCTTGGTCAGGCGGGCGTTTTTTTCTGTGCATATTACTTGCGTTTGCGATCCGCATCTATTAGAACCAATGCTTTTCAGTGGCTGCGGTCACATGCCCGATTTTTACCTTCACACAAAAATGTGCAGCAGTTAATATACGGCAGCAGATTTTAAGACGCAAATTACTGCGGCATTGCACATTTTTTGGATTTTCAACCCCTGGATGCTGTGACATCCAGGGGTTTCACCTTGTGGGCAAAGGGGCCGGCAACAGCAGTGGCAGCCCCATTGACATGCAGATGAATGGCTGAGTGTTGCCTCTGATTGGCTGAGCACAGGGACCAATCACAGGCAGCGCTCAGCTGTCATTCAATGGCTGACTACTGCCTCTGATTAGTCCCAGTGCTCAGCCAATAAGAGACAGCCATTTCAGCAGGTGGGGATTTTAAATCCCCTCCTGAGCCCCGGCAGCTGTGGAGAGGTGAGTATGTATATTTTTTACACATTCTAGGGATAATTTTCAGGGAAGGGCTTATATTTAAAATCACTGCGGGGGCTGCCAGCATCTCTTGCTTTCAATTGAGTCGTCTGTAGTGCCAGCTCCATTGAATTCAATGGGATAGCATTGTGGTCCTCTGCCACAGCTGTGACAGCTGTGGCAGAGGATTTCTTCATCCCCACGGGGAGTCCCCTTCTCACTGGACACTGTGACAATGCTGTCACAGTGTTCAACGATGAGGGGACTCCCTGCGGAGAATAAATCCTTGGCCACAGCTGTCACAGCTGTGGCAGAGGAACACGATCTTCTCTGTATGTCAATGGGGCCGCCGTTGCTGCCGCCGTCCCTATTGACCACAAGGTGAAACCCCTGGATGTGACAGCATCCAGGGGTTTCACATCCAAGGAATCCCCTGCTGCAACTGTCACAGCCACAGCAGGGGATAGCGGGCAGCGCACATTATGTGCGCATAAACGCAGCCAAGTGCATTTTTTTAAACGTGAAACCCGCTTTGGATTTTTGTGCATTTGCATTCTGTGCAAAAAAATGCGCAGAAAACAAACGCCCATCTGACTGCGCCCTAAAGCAGACGTCTTATGTAAACAAAATGTATGAAAAGTTCATAAGTAACTACATTAACAAATACATGTAGCAAAAAATTTACAAAAACTGCAAGAATGCGCCAAATAATTTTTGCATGCAAATTAACCTCTTGGCAACATCTAATATACATGTACCTTGGATGAGTACAGGGTTTGTAGAGTGCTGGCTTTGTAGCTGATCCTGTTCCATGCAGGGTGAGTGTTGACTGTCTTTGATAGCCGACACCCCACTGCAGTGGCCATGTTAAGAGATAACGCCGACCCGGCTGTTGACCCTTCAGATGCTGCTGTTGGCAAGAATTGCAGCATTTCAATGGCTTGACAGAGGGAAAGGACTTCTGAATTGCTTCCCTGTGACAAGATCAAGAGGTGCTGTTCAGTTGCCATGGCAGCCTGGGGCTTTCGGAAGGTGTCCATTCCTGGTATGGATTTTTGTAATGAAATGCCTGTAAAACTACAGTATACTGCAATAATGAAGTACTACTGTACATGCAAACAAATGATCAATTACCTTATGGGGACTAAGAAGAAAAAATATGTTAAATATATATTTTTTAATTATTACAAAAACTTTTTTACACATTTTTAACATAAAAAGTCAAGGCAAAAAATGCATATATTTGGTAAAAATATGATATGAAAATAGTGCATTATTTGTCGCACATTATGAACACCATCAGGAACAAAGACTGCCAGAATGCACTTTTTTGCTCATACTATCTCCAAGAAAAATGATTACAAAAATCATATGTACCCCAAAATTGTACCAATAGAGACTACAGGTTGTCCATCAGATAACAAGTTTTTTTGGACAGAAAAATAACACTTTCAGAAGATGGCAAAAAAAGTACATTTTTTAAGATTTATTTTTTTCAGTAGTACAACAAAAAAACTATATACATTTGATACTGTTGTAATTATACTGATTCGGAATATAAAGTTAGCATGTAATTTTTGTCTCATCTTGTATGCTGTAAAAACAAAGCAACCCCCCAGAAAAATGACGCGTTTGTGTTTTTCTTTTCTCTATTTTGCTTAAAAAATTGTAAAAATTTATCAGTACATTATATGGTACATAAAGTGGTACCCTTCTGAGGTAATCTAGTGACAGTTTAGGGAGAATAGCACTTTGGTGAGTGCTGCAACCCTCTTGTTCTAGCGATCAGCAGGGGGACCCCCACTGATCACCACTTTTAGCATGTCTCTACGACATGTCAAAAGTTAGTTGAAAGTGTTCATTGGACTGGCCTCCAAAGTAAAAAAAAGACAAACAAAAGAAATTGATTCTGTTATAGCACAGGTCTCCTCCCTAGGGAGAATTCATAAACATTCTAAAGTACAGTTGGTCACAAGAAGACTTCTGTAAATTGAGGGACTAGCTCAATTCTATACTCAATGCCAAAGCTGCCAAGAATTACCTCCACTAGTGACAGAGGATTTATGAGCATGGTAATAAAGTGGGAAAATTAATGTCAGCTTTAATAAAGAGGAAAATACCAGATGTATATCCAATCCATTAAGGATTAATATGGGAGTCTCTTACACTCCATGCCTCATATAGCACAGACTTTTCAGGCTTATTATAATAAACTGTAAAATTTGAAGTGCGCTAAGCAGACCACAACTGAGCGAGATGGAGAATCCCTCATATATTCTTTCTTGAATTCACTCCATCGACCTACTGCAGACTCAAATAACATAGCTAGACTGTTGGAGACTTTTTATTGGATGAGGTCAAAACCAGGGGCGTAGCTAGAGGCTCATGGGCCCGGGTGCAAAAGTTTAGCTTGGGGCCCCCTTCCAGACCCATCCAACTGCCACTCCTTTTCACGGCTACTCCTTGTATATCACTCTTAGCTACATTACTGTTTTTTTTTAATGACCCATCAATGGATCATTAGTAATCAGGGGTTTTAGCAGATTTTTAAAACATCCAGAACACAAGCCTCAAGGCACGCTTTGCTTCCCCAAGAAAGAAAAAAAATAATTCATTATATATATATATATATATATATATATATACATACACACACATTCATTGGAGACAGCATAAGCTAACTTTTATAACATGTTTTTGGGGGGTTTCACTTCTCTACTTTTCAAAAGCCATAACTTTTATATTTTTCCACCAACATGGCGGTATAAGGGCTCATTTTCTGCTTGGCAAACTGTAGTTTTTATTGGTGTCTTTTGTGTGTACATAAAATGTATTGTAAAACTTTTATTCACTTTTTTTGAGGCCTGGGAGAGAAAACATCAATTCTGCAATTTTTTTACGGCACTAATCATGCAGCATTAATGGCATTATACATTTTTCTGTGGGTCGGCATGATTACAACGATACTATCTCACAGAACGCACCTCATTCTCCTCCCACAACTCCCCATCATACAGATCACCCCTCGTTCTCAACTACTCCACAGGACGCCCCTTGTTCTCCCCCCCACCCCATCACACAGAACACCCCTTCTCTCCCCTCCACAGAGAACACCTCTTGTCCCCCCCACACACTCCCCATCACACAGAATCCCCCTTGTCCCCCTCCCACTCCCCATTACACAGAGCACCCCTCGTTTCCCAATCACACAGAACACCCCTTGTTCCCCCCACACTCCCCATCACACAGAACACCCCTTGTTCCCCCCCACACTCCCCATCACACAGAAAACACCTCGTTTCCCAATCACACAGAACACCTCTTGTCCCCCCCACACTCCCCATTACATAGAACACCCCTCGTTTCCCAATCACACAGAGCACCCCTCGTCCCCCCCACACTCCCCATTACATAGAACACCCCTCGTTTCCCAATCACACAAAACACCCCTCGTTCCCCCCCCCCACTCCCCATCACACAGAACACCCCTCGTTCCCCCCCACTCCCCATCACACAGAACACCTCATTTCTCCCCACTCCCATCACACAGAACCCCCCCTGCCCCCCCCCCCCACACACACACTCCCCATCACACAGAAACCCCCCCTGTCCCCCCCACACTCCCCATCACACAGAAACCCCCCCTGTCCCCCCCAGACTCCCCATCACAGAGAACACCTTGTCCCCCCCCACTCCCATCACACAGAACCCCCCTTGTCCCCCTCCCACTCCCCATTACACAGAACACCCCTCGTTTCCCAATCACACAGAACACCCCTTGTTCCCCCCACTCCCCATCACACAGAACACCCCTTGTTCCCCCCCACACTCCCCATTACACAGAACACCCCTTGTTCCCAATCACACAGAACACTTCTTGTTCCCCCCCACACTCCCCATCACACACAAAACCCCTCGTTTCCCAATCACACAGAACACCTCTTGTCCCCCCCACACTCCCCATTACACAGAACACCCCTCGTTTCCCAATCACATAGAACACCCCTCGTTCCCCCCCCACACACACACACTCCCCATCACACAGAATACCCCTCGTCCCCCCCACACTCCCCATCACACAGAACACCCCTCGTTTACCCCCCACACTCCCCATCACACAGAACACCCCTCGTTTCCCCCCCCCCCACACTCCCCATCACACAAACCCCCCCCCCCGTTTCCCCCCCACACTCCCCATCACACACAAAACCCCTCGTTTCCCAATCACACAGAACACCTCTTGTCCCCCCCACACTCCCCATTACACAGAACACCCCTCGTTTCCCAATCACATAGAACACCCCTCGTCCCCCCCCCCACACACTCCCCATCACACAGAATACCCCTCGTCCCCCCCACACTCCCCATCACACAGAACACCCCTCGTTTACCCCCCACACTCCCCATCACACAGAACACCCCTCGTTTCCCCCCCACACTCCCCATCACACAAACCCCCCCCGTTTCCCCCCACACTCCCCATCACACAGAACACCCCTCGTCCCCCCCCCCACACTACCCATCACACAGAACACCGCTCGTTTCCCCCCCACACTCCCCATCACACAGAACACCCCTCGTTTCCCCCCCATACTCGCCATCACACAGAACAACTCGTTTCCCCCCACTCCTATCACACAGAACCCCCCCCGCCCCCCTTACACACTCCCCATCAGACAGAAACCCCCCTGTCCCCCCCACACTCCCCATCACACAGAAACCCCCCCTGTCCCCCCCACACTCCCCATCACAAAGAACCCCCCCTGTCCCCCCCACGCTCCCCATCACACAGAACCCCCCCTGTCCCCATCACACAGAACCTCTCGTTCCCCCCCCACTCCCATCACACAGAACACCCCCCCGTCCCACCCCACACTCCCCATCACACAGAACACCTCTTGTTTCCCCCCCCACTCCCATCGCACAGAACACCCCTCATTTCCCCTACTCCCCATCACACACAGAACAGCCCTCCCCCCCCCCCTCTTAATCATACCGAGGACGTTCCCTCTCACTGACTGCACTTACTTTCACTATGGTCTCTGTGCAGCCAGGCAGCTTCTCCTGCACATCGGCGCTTCCTCCCGGACCTCTGCTCAGACTCCTCCCCTCTGATGATCTCAGTGCTGGAGAACCAGATGGGGGAGGAATCTGAGCAGAGGTCCGGGAGGAAGCACCAATGTGCAGGAGAAGCTGCCTGGCTGCGCAGAGACCATAGTAAAAGTAAGTGCAGTCAGTGAGTGTCGTGGAAAGTAAGCCCCGTGGGCCCCCAGGGGCCTGGGGGCCGGGTCGCAGTCGCGACCCCAGCACCCCCTATATGTATGCCTGTGGTCAAAACGATTGTCAACTTTTTCCCTCCTGGAAAGAGACCAGGACCGGACAAGCTTCCATTTGTATTCTTCATTGAGGTACTCCAGGATAGTTCACAGGTATAGTTCTGTGAAGTTGTTAGCAAACAGCCACCAAAATATGCATGGGTGCAACTTCTGTGGAGATGTGTCATAATGTAAAGCAACAACAAAATCAGTGCAGCTTGAGGCAGTTATCTACTTTTAGTGCTTAAGATTTACTTATGGAATAAATTATTTTCAAAGAAGTGTGTCTGGATGTTCTGTTCACACATTTGTTCAAGACCATATGGAAGCCTGCGATATTTGTATGAATTGATACATCACAGGTACACAAGAAATTAGCAGATGTCAGTTCCTGGGCTGCTGAAGATGATAAATAATGTGTACTTGGCTTGAATCATCTAATTCATCTTCAAACAATTTATTGCCTGGTTTTTCATAATACAAATCAGAACCACATTTTTATTCAGATAGCAAGAGAAAAAAGCCCGGAAAAGAATCAAACGGTGGAACTTCCATAATGAATGCAATGTGTGTTATAAAATATAGATATCCCAAACATTCTTTTATTTTAACCGCTGGAAAGAATTATGGAATTGTTTATTTGTGTTCACAAGCTACTTTCTTGTAATTATTTATAAGAGTTTTAAATCATAGCCATTTACCTAGTGCTCTTAAATGCAAAATTATGTCCTCACAGGATGATATTGTCCAGTAGGCACAGGAGGTCATTTTTCTTTTCGTTCTGCTGCTCTAGAGCATCTAGATGAGGAAAAGTCAGACAAAAACACTAATGTCTGCATGCTTCTTTTTTTCCTGCATCAGTGATAGAACTGTTGTGTTATTGCACTACTCTGTAGGTACTGGAAGGCACTGTTATGTGATCAATACATGGTGCTATTGTTTGGCACTGCTACATGATCATTGTAGTTTGGTATCATTTAAGTACTTTATTCATATGTCAGCTGTCAACTTTATATCAGCACTAGCTGATATACCCGGCTTCGCCCGAGTTAATTTGGTACCGGTGTTTATCTGGTGTTCACACGGAAATCTTATGAAGTCGTGGTTACTTTAGAGATACCGGAAAAACATATGTTCACCATTTTGCATAGTTCTCTGTGTTACCCAGAAAACACCACGGGAGGTAACCATGCGACGTTTCCTTTATATAAAATGACATCAGGAAGTGAGAGAATTAGATTCCATACGTAAAATGTGGACGCTAATTCTTTTGCGCTTAGAATTGAACAATCGAGGTGGGACCCATTAGCTTTTCCTATTTATGACATAATCAATGCTCGTGCCAAATTTCATGTTTCTATGACACCGGAAAGTGAGAAAATTACATTCCGTACGTAAAATTTGGACGCTAATTCTTTTGCGCTAGAATTGAATATTCGAGTTGGGAACAATTAACTTTTCCTATTTATGACATAATCAATGCTCGTGCCAAATTTCACGTTTCTATAAGACCAGAAAGTGAGAAAATTACATTCCGTACGTAAAATTTGGACGCTGATTCTTTTGCGCATAGAATTGAATAATCGAGTTGGGACCCAATAGCTTTTACTATTTATGACATAATCAATGCTCGTGCCAAATTTCCCGTTTCTATGACACCGGAAAGTGAAAAAATTACATTCCGTACGTAAAATTTTGACGCTAATTCTTTTGCGCATAGAATTGAATAATGGAGTTGGGACCCATTAGCTTTTCCTATTTATGACATAATCAATGCCTGTGCCAAATTTTAAGTTTCTATGTGAGAAAATTACATTCCGCACGTAAAATTTGGACGCTAATTCTTTTGCACATAGAATTGAATAATGGAGTTGGGACCCATTAGCTTTTTCTATTTATGACATAATCAATGCTCGTGCCAAATTTCCCGTTTCTATGACACCGGAAAGTGAGAAAAATACATTCCGTACGTAAAATTTTGATGCTAATTCTTTTGCGCATAGAACTGAATAATCGAGTTAGGACCCATTAACTTTTCCTATTTATGACATATTCAATGCTCCTGCCAAATTTCACGTTTCTATGTGAGAAAATTACATTCCGTACGTAAAATTTGGACGCTAATTCTTTTGCGCATAGAATTGAATAATCGAGTTGGGACCCGTTAGTTTTTCCTATTTATAACATATTCAATGCCCGTGCCAAATTTTAAGTTTCTATGTGAGAAAATTACATTCCGTACGTAAACTTTTGACGCTAATTCTTTTGCGCATAGAATTGAATAATCGAGTTGGGACCCATTAGCTTTTCCTATTTATGACATAATCAATGCTCGTGCCAAATTTCACGTTTCTATGACACTGGAAAGTGAAAGAATTAGATTCCGTACGTAAAATTTGGACGCTAATTCTTTTGCGCAAAGAATTGAATAATCAAGTTGGGACCTATTAACATTTCCTATTTATGACATATTCAATGCTCGTGCCAAGTTTTAAGTTTCCATGACATTGGGAAGTGAGAGATTTAGATTATGTACGTTAAATTTCGACGCCAATTCTTTTGCGCTAGAATTGAATAATCGAGTTGGGACCCAATTACTTTTCCTATTTTGGAGATAATCTATGCTCGTGCCAAAATTCATGTTTCTACGATATCGGGAAGTTGGAGAACTTTTGGCGAGTCAGTGAGTCAGTCAGTGAGTCAGTCAGTGAGTCAGTCAGTGAGTCAGTCAGTGAGTCAGTGAGGGCTTTCAGCTTTATATATATAGACTAGCTGATATACCCGGCTTCGCCCGAGTTAATTTGGTACTGGTGTTTATCTGGTGTTCACACTGAAAATCTTATGAAGTCGTGGTTACTTTAGAGATACCGAGGAAAAACATATGTTCACCATTTTGCATAGTTCTCTGCGTTACCCAGGAAACACCACGGGGAGGTAACCATGCGACGTTTCCTTTATATAAAATGACATCAGGAAGTGAGAGAATTTGATTACGTACATAAAATTTGGACACTAATTCTTTTGCGCATAGAATTGAATAATCGAGTTGGGACCCATTAGCTTTTCCTATTTATGACATAATCAATGCTCCTGCCAAATTTCCCGTTTCTATGACACCGGAAAGTGAAAAAATTACATTCCGCACGTAAAATTTGGACGCTAATTCTTTTGCGCATAGAATTGAATAATCGAGTTGGGACCCATTAGCTTTTCCTACTTATGACATAATCAATGCTCCTGCCAAATTTCCCATTTCTATGACACCGGAAATTGAAAAAATTATATTCCATACGTAAAATTTGGACGCTAATTCTTTTGCGCATAGAATTAAATAATCGAGTTGGGACCCATTAGCTTTTCCTATTTATGACATAATCAATGCTCATGCCAAATTTCCCGTTTCTATGACACCGGAAAGTGAAAAAATTACATTCCGCACGTAAAATTTCGACACCAATTCTTTTGCGCTAGAATTGAATAATCGAGTTGGGACCTATTAACTTTTCCTATTTATGACATAATCAATGCTCCTGCCAAATTTCCTGTTTCTATGACACAGGAAAGTGAAAAAATTACATTCCGCACGTAAAATTTCGACGCTAATTCTTTTGCGCATAGAATTGAATAATCGAGTTGGGACCCATTAGCTTTTCCTACTTATGACATACTCAATGCTCCTGCCAAATTTCCCGTTTCTATGACACCGGAAAGTGAAAAAATTACATTCCGTACGTAAAATTTGGACGCTAATTCTTTTGCGCATACAATTGAATAATCGAGTTGGGACCCATTAGCTTTTCCTATTTATGACATAATCAATGCTCGTGACAAATTTCCCGTTTCTATGACACCGGAAAGTGAAAAAATTACATTCCGCACGTAAAATTTCGACGCCAATTCTTTTGCGCTAGAATTGAATAATCGAGTTAGGACCTATTAACTTTTCCTATTTATGAAATAATCAATGCCCGTGCCAAATTTCATGTCTCTATCACATTGGGAAGTGAGAGATTTAGATTATGTACGTAAAATTTGGACGCTAATTCTTTTGCGCATAGAATTAAATAATGGAGTTGGGACCTATTAGCTTTTCCTATTTATGACATAATCAATGCTCGGGGCAAATTTCACGTTTCTATGACACCGGAAAGTGAGTAAATTAGATTCCGTACGTAAAATTTGGACGCTGATTCTTTTGCGCATAGAATTGAATAATCAAGTTGGGACCCATTAGCTTTTAATATTTATGACATAATCAATGCTCGTGCCAAATTTCCTGGATCTATGACACCGGAAAGTGAAGAAATTACATTCCGCACGTAAAATTTCGATGCTAATTATTTTGCGCTAGTATTGAATAATCGAGTTGGGACCTATTAACTTTTACTATTTATGACATAATCAATGCTCGTGCCAAATTTCCTGTTTCTCTGACACCGGAAAGTGAAGAAATTACATTCCGTACATAAAATTTGGACGCTAATTCTTTTGCGCATAGAATTGAATAATGGAGTTGGGACCCATTAGCTTTTCCTATTTATGACATAATCAATGCTCCTGCCAAATTTCGAGTTTCTATGACACCGGGAAGTGAGATAATTAGATTCCGTACGTAAAATTTGGACGCTAATTCTTTTGCGCATAGAATTGAATAATGGAGTTGGGACCCATTAGCTTTTCCTATTTATGACATAATCAATGCTCGTGCCAAATTTCCCGTTTCTATGACACCGGAAAGTGAGAAAATTACATTCCGCACGTAAAATTTGGACGCTAATTCTTTTGCGCATAGAATTGAAAAATGGAGTTGGGACCCATTAGCTTTTCCTATTTATGACATAATCAATGCTCATGCCAAATTTCCCGTTTCTTTGAGACCGGAAAGTAAGAAAATTACATTCCGCACCTAAAATTTGGACGCTAATTCTTTTGCACATATAATTGAATAATGGAGTTGGGACCCATTAGCTTTTCCTATTTATGACATAATCAATGCTCGTGCCAAATTTCCCATTTCTATGACACCGGAAAGTGAAAAAATTAGATTCCGTACGTAAAATTTGGACGCTAATACTTTTGCGCATAGAATTGAATAATGGAGTTGGGACCCATTAGCTTTTCCTATTTTTGACATAATCAATGCTCGTGCCAAATTTCCCGTTTCTATGACACCGGAAAGTGAGAAAATTACATTCCGCACGTAAAATTTGGACGCTAATTCTTTTGCGCATAGAATTGAATAATGGAGTTGGGACCCATTAGCTTTTCCTATTTATGACATAATCAATGCTCATGCCAAATTTCCCGTTTCTTTGAGACCGGAAAGTAAGAAAATTACATTCCGCACCTAAAATTTGGACGCTAATTCTTTTGCGCATACAATTGAATAATCGAGTTGGGACCCATTAGCTTTTCCTATTTATGACATAATCAATGCTCGTGACAAATTTCCCGTTTCTATGACACCGGAAAGTGAAAAAATTACATTCCGCACGTAAAATTTCGACGCCAATTCTTTTGCGCTAGAATTGAATAATCGAGTTAGGACCTATTAACTTTTCCTATTTATGAAATAATCAATGCCCGTGCCAAATTTCATGTCTCTATCACATTGGGAAGTGAGAGATTTAGATTATGTACGTAAAATTTGGACGCTAATTCTTTTGCGCATAGAATTAAATAATGGAGTTGGGACCTATTAGCTTTTCCTATTTATGACATAATCAATGCTCGGGGCAAATTTCACGTTTCTATGACACCGGAAAGTGAGTAAATTAGATTCCGTACGTAAAATTTGGACGCTGATTCTTTTGCGCATAGAATTGAATAATCAAGTTGGGACCCATTAGCTTTTAATATTTATGACATAATCAATGCTCGTGCCAAATTTCCTGGATCTATGACACCGGAAAGTGAAGAAATTACATTCCGCATGTAAAATTTCGATGCTAATTATTTTGCGCATAGAATTGAATAATGGAGTTGGGAGCCATTAGCTTTTCCTATTTATGACATAATCAATGCTTGTGCCAAATTTCCTGTTTCTATGACACCAGAAAGTGAGAAAATTACATTCCACACGTAAAATTTCGACGCCAATTCTTTTGCGATAGTATTGAATAATCGAGTTGGGACCTATTAACTTTTACTATTTATGACATAATCAATGCTCGTGCCAAATTTCCTGTTTCTCTGACACCGGAAAGTGAAGAAATTACATTCCGTACGTAAAATTTGGACGCTAATTCTTTTGCACATAGAATTGAATAATGGAGTTGGGACCCATTAGCTTTTCCTATTTATGACATAATCAATGCTCCTGCCAAATTTCGACTTTCTATGACACCGGGAAGTGAGATAATTAGATTCCGTACGTAAAATTTGGACGCTAATTCTTTTGCGCATAGAATTGAATAATGGAGTTGGGACCCATTAGCTTTTCCTATTTATGACATAATCAATGCTCGTGCCAAATTTCCCGTTTCTATGACACCGGAAAGTGAGAAAATTACATTCCGCACGTAAAATTTGGACGCTAATTCTTTTGCGCATAGAATTGAATAATGGAGTTGGGACCCATTAGCTTTTCCTATTTATGACAAAATCAATGCTCGTGCCAAATTTCCTGTTTCTATGACACCGGAAAGTGAGAAAATTACATTCCGCACGTAAAATTTGGACGCTAATTCTTTTGCGCATAGAATTGAATAATGGAGTTGGGACCCATTAGCTTTTCCTATTTATGACATAATCAATGCTCATGCCAAATTTCCCGTTTCTTTGAGACCGGAAAGTAAGAAAATTACATTCCGCACCTAAAATTTGGATGCTAATTCTTTTGCGCATAGAATTGAATAATGGAGTTGGGACCCATTAACTTTTTATATTTATGACACAATCAATGCGCGTGCCAAATTTCATGTTTCTATGACATTGGGAAGTGAGAGATTTAGATTATGTACGTAAAATTTGGACGCTAATTCTTTTGCGCATAGAATTGAATAATGGAGTTGGGACCCATTAGCTTTTCCTATTTATGACATAATCAATGCTCGTGCCAAATTTCCCGTTTCTATGACACCGGAAAGTGAAAAAATTACATTCCGCACGTAAAATTTCGACGCCAATTCTTTTGCGCTAGAATTGAATAATCGAGTTGGGACCCATTAGCTTTTCCTATTTATGACATAATCAATGCTCGTGCCAAATTTCACGTTTCTATGATACCGGAAAGTGAGAAAATTAGATTCCGTACGTAAAATTTGGACGCTAATTCTTTTGCGCATAGAATTGAATAATGGAGTTGGGACCCATTAACTTTTCCTACTTATGACATAATCAATGCTCGTGCCAAATTTCCCGTTTCTATGACACCGGAAAGTGAAAAAATAACATTCCGCACGTAAATTTTCGACGCCAATTCTTTTGCGCTAGAATTGAATAATGGAGTTGGGACCTATGAACTTTTCCTATTTATGACATAATCAATGCTTGTGCCAAATTTCACTTTTCTATGACAGCGGAAAGTGAGAAAATTAGATTCCGTACGTAAAATTTGGACGCTAATTCTTTTGCGCATAGAATTGAATAATCGAGTTGGGACCCATTAGCTTTTCCTATTTCTGACATAATTAATGCTTCTGCCAAATTTCGAGTTTCTATGACACCGGGAAGTGAGAGAATTAGATTCCGTACGTAAAATTTGCACGCTAATTCTTTTGCGCATACTATTGAATAATCGAGTTGGGACTAATTAACTTTTCCTATTTATGACATTTTCAATGCTCGTGCCAAGTTTTAAGTTTCTATGACATTGGGAAGTGACAGATTTAGATTATGTACGTAAAATTTCGACGCCAATTCTTTTGCGCTAGAATTGAATAATCGAGTTGGGACCCAATTACTTTTCCTATTTTGGAGACAATCTATGCTCGTGCCAAAATTCATGTTTCTACGATATCGGGAAGTTGGAGAACTTTTGGCGAGTCAGTCAGTCAGTCAGTGAGTCAGTGAGGGCTTTCAGCTTTATATATATAGATTATATGTCCTTTCCAAACAGACAAGGAGCAGAAATATTATAA
This sequence comes from Eleutherodactylus coqui, assembly GCF_035609145.1. Classification (NCBI taxonomy): domain Eukaryota; kingdom Metazoa; phylum Chordata; class Amphibia; order Anura; family Eleutherodactylidae; genus Eleutherodactylus; species Eleutherodactylus coqui. The sequence continues at coordinate 117,323,042 of NC_089839.1, read as the reverse complement.
CTAAGTGCTATATAAAATAAACATAAGTGAGAGTGTGAGCTGAGTAAATGTGTGTGCTGTATTCTAAAGTGTGCTGTTTCTTAAGTGTGTGACTTGAGAGTAGTGACTTTGGATTCAGGGAATTTGGAAGAGTCACTTGTATTTAAATACGGATTATCTATTTGAATTTTTGCTTATATTACTTTTATCTAATCTATCTGTACTATTTAGAATGTGCTCCATAATTGACAATGCTGTCCATTGTACATTTTGTACTATGTATGCAGTTCTTGAACAGCCATGCGATGGTGCATACTGCTGTACAAAATGTGAGTGTGTTGTGTACTTTGAAGCCTAGATCCTGGATCTAAAGGTGCAGCTTTCAACACTGAGATCCATTGACACCACGGAAAGGAGTTTGCTGTTCACTAAGCAGGCACTTGCTAGGGTAGATGTGGGGGCGGATGGTAGGATGAGAGAGCAGGATAATCAGACAGCTGGGTAGCAGGACGGGTAGAGGGAAGAGATCCAGGGAGGCTAGTCCTAAACTGGCACTCCCCAACAATTTTGCAAAGTTGGCAGATGAGGGAAATGCAATTTCAGGGTTAGCACTGCTACAGCATGACATGACCTCTGACTGCTGGAGGAATGTCTCTCCAATGGGGAGAGAGCAGTTGTACTGGGGGTGAAGATGGTTAGAAGGCTGGAGAAGTGTTTAAACTAAGGACTGGGTGGGAGGGCAAACACAGAGATATAGGGAAAGGCAGTATAGACAGTGACCTGGAACTAAGTAATAATAATGGTGTTGGATTGGTTGGAAAGGTTAGAAGTGACAGAAAATTCAATAAGAGTTTAAGAGGGGACTAGATGCCTTTCTTGAGCATTTCAATATTACTTGCTATAGTCACTTATTACTTCTGAAGGTTTGTTGATCCAGGGATTATTGTGATTGCCAGATTGTAGGAATTTTTTGGCCCTTTAACCCCTTGAGTGGCGGGTTTCTTACCACCCTGTCAGACCCACCAGAGCAGGTTTTTAAATGGTCTAATCATTTAATTTCAACTAATTTTCCAGTCGCGTTCCAAGAGTCATAACTAGGGATGAGCGAGTATACTCGCTAAGGCACTACTCGCTCGAGTAATGTGCCTTAGCCGAGTATCTCCCCGCTCATCCCGAAAGATTCGGGTGCTGCCGCGGGGCTGGGAGCTGCGGGGGGGGGGGGGGGGGGGCAGGGAGGAATGGAGGGGAGATCTCTCTCTCCCTCTCTCCCGCCGGGAGAGAGCAGGGAGATACTCAGCTAAGGCACATTACTCGAGCGAGTAGTGCCTTAGCGAGTATACTCGCTCATCCCTAGCCATAACCTTTTCATTTTTCCACTGACACGGCCATATCAGGGCTTGTTTTTTGCGGGACAAGTTGTTTTTTCTGATTGCATCATTTTTCGGTTTACATAATGTATTGCATAATTTTTGTAAAAAAAATTGTAGGGAGATTGGGGAAAAAAAAGAAATCCTGCCATTTGTTTTTTCGATTTCATTTTTATGGTGTTCAGAGTGCAGAATAAATAATGTGATAACATTATTCTCTGAGTCAGCACGATTCCGACGATACCAAGTTTATACAGTTTTTTTATGTTTTGCTATTTTTGTACATTTAAAACATTTTTTTTTCTTAAGTTTGCTTTTGCATCGCCACATTCCAAGAGCCGTATTAATTTTATTTTCCCATTGCCAGAGCCCTAGAAGGCCTTGTTTTTTGCGGGATGAACTCCAGTCTTCACTAATTTTTTGGAACATGTAAAATTTTGATCGCTTTTTATTCCATTTTTTCTACTGGCAAGATTAACAAAATCTGTAATTCTGGCATGTTTTTTATTTTTATTTTTCACTGCATTCTATGAGCAGTATAAATAATGTATGAAAGTAATTCTACAGGGCAGAATGATTATGTCAATACCAAATTGTAATACTTTTTTTTCTTTTTCACAACCTTTTCACACTTTAAAAAAAAAAAAAGTTATAAAAATTTAAATCACCCTCCTTTTGCCATATCTATAATAAAAAATCTAAATCATAAAAGAAAAATACATATTTGGTATCGCCGCGTCCGTAAATGTCCAATCTATCAAAGTAGTGTATTATTTACCCCGCACGGTGAACGTAGTCCGAAAAAAAATAAAGAATGCCACAAATGCACTTCTTCCGTCACCCAGAAAAAATGCAATAAAGAGCGATCAATAAGTCGTATGTATTCTAAATTAGTACTAACGTTAACTACAGGACATCCCGCAAAAAATGAGCCATCGACAGAAAAATAAAAAAGTTATTGTGCGCAGAAGATGCAGCGGAAAATTATTTTTAAAAAATTAAATGTCTTTGAAAAAAATACAAGTACTACAGCAAAAAATTATTATAGAAGTTTGGTATCGTAGTAAACATACCCACCCACAGAATAGTTATCGTGTCATTTTTTTTTGCAGTTTGTGTGCCGTAGAAACAAAACGCACTGAAAGATGGTGGAATGTCATTTTTTTTAATTTTACTCCACTTAGAATTTTGTAAAAGTTTTTCAGTACATTATATGGTACTTTAAATAGCACCATTGAAAAATACAACTCATCCCGCATAAAACAAGCCCTCAGACAGCGACGTCGATCAATTAATAAAGGAGTTATGATTTTTTAAACAGGTGGAGGAAAAAAAGAAATAGGGAAAAAAGAAAAAAAGGCCGTGTCATTAAGGGGTTAAATAATATACTAACTTCCTCCTCTGGGTCATTACGACACAGGGATACCACATGTGTAATTTTATTTTTAATTTTTTACAAAGTAAAGGGAGACAATAGAGATGAGCGAACGCGTTCGTCCGAGCTTGATATTCGTGCGAATATTAGGGTGTTCGGGATGTTCGTTATTCGTAACGAACACCATGCGGTGTTCTGGTTACTTTCACTTCCTTCCCTGAGACGTTAGCGCGCTTTTCTGGCCAATTGAAAGACAGGGAAGGCATTACAACTTCCCCCTGCAACGTTTAAGCCCTATACCACCCCCCTGCTGTGAGTGGCTGGCGAGATCAGGTGTTCGCCTAATATAAAAGTCGGCCCCTCCCGCGGCTCGCCTCAGATGCGGTGTGAGTTAGATGAGGGACAGTGCTGTTTATACCGGAGCTGCTGTAGGGAAAGAAATAGCAGTTAGTGTAGGCTTCAAGACCCCCCAAAGGTCCTTATTAGGGCCACTGATAGCTGTGTGTTGGCTGCTGTTAGCAGTGGGATTTTTTTTTCTCTCAAAATCGCCTCTGCAGACCGTTGCACCTGGCATTAGGGACAGAAGTGCTGCATAGGCAGGGAGAGTGTTAGGAGTGAGTGTAGCCTTCAAGAACCTCAACGGTCCTTTCTAGGGCCATATTTATCCGTGTGCAGTACTGTCCAGGCTGCTGTTAGCTGTGCTGCATTTTTTTTGGGCTTCTCAAAATCGCCTCTGCAGAGCATTCCACCCTCCATTGATACTGCAGGGAAAGAATTGTATAGGCAGGGCCACAACACAGTTATTATTCATAGAATATACGCAGTGCTGCCTTTTGGTGGGAAAAAACTGAAAACAAATCTATTTGTCCAGCCTCTGTCCGTCCTAAGGGCGGTGGAGACGTGTGAGCTGCGTGAAGAACAGTGCTAAATCATACGCACCCAGCTACGCTTTACTGCTGGCTTCGCCATTTGCTTTCCTTAATTGGGAAAAAAAATACCTGCTCTGCCAGAGTTATAATAACTCTGCTACCCTCACGTTCTGTGACACATAAGCAGGGACACAGCACAGTTATTAAACTTCTCATGTTCATTGAATATACGCAGTGCTGCCTTTTGGTGGGAAAAAACTGAAAACAAATCTATTTGTCCAGCCTCTGTCCGTCCTAAGGGCGGTGGAGACGTGTGAGCTGCGTGAAGAACAGTGCTAAATCATACGCACCCAGCTACGCTTTACTGCTGGCTTCGCCATTTGCTTTCCTTAATTGGGAAAAAAAATACCTGCTCTGCCAGAGTTATAATAACTCTGCTACCCTCACGTTCTGTGACACATAAGCAGGGACACAGCACAGTTATTAAACTTCTCATGTTCATTGAATATACGCAGTGCTGCCTTTTGGTGGGAAAAAACTGAAAACAAATCTATTTGTCCAGCCTCTGTCCGTCCTAAGGGCGGTGGAGACGTGTGAGCTGCGTGAAGAACAGTGCTAAATCATACGCACCCAGCTACGCTTTACTGCTGGCTTCGCCATTTGCTTTCCTTAATTGGGAAAAAAAATACCTGCTCTGCCAGAGTTATAATAACTCTGCTACCCTCACGTTCTGTGACACATAAGCAGGGACACAGCACAGTTATTAAACTTCTCATGTTCATTGAATATACGCAGTGCTGCCTTTTGGTGGGAAAAAACTGAAAACAAATCTATTTGTCCAGCCTCTGTCCGTCCTAAGGGCGGTGGAGACGTGTGAGCTGCGTGAAGAACAGTGCTAAATCATACGCACCCAGCTACGCTTTACTGCTGGCTTCGCCATTTGCTTTCCTTAATTGGGAAAAAAAATACCTGCTCTGCCAGAGTTATAATAACTCTGCTACCCTCACGTTCTGTGACACATAAGCAGGGACACAGCACAGTTATTAAACTTCTCATGTTCATTGAATATACGCAGTGCTGCCTTTTGGTGGGAAAAAACTGAAAACAAATCTATTTGTCCAGCCTCTGTCCGTCCTTACGGGCGGTGGAGACGTGTGAGCTGCGTGAAGAACAGTACTGAATCATACGCACCCAGCTACGCTTTACTGCTGGCTTCGCCATTTGCTTTCCTTAATTGGGAAAAAAAATACCTGCTCTGCCAGAGTTATAATAACTCTGCTACCCTCACGTTCTGTGACACATAAGCAGGGACACAGCACAGTTATTAAACTTCTCATGTTCATTGAATATACGCAGTGCTGCCTTTTGGTGGGAAAAAACTGAAAACAAATCTATTTGTCCAGCCTCTGTCCGTCCTTACGGGCGGTGGAGACGTGTGAGCTGCGTGAAGAACAGTGCTAAATCATACGCACCCAGCTACGCTTTACTGCTGGCTTCGCCATTTGCTTTCCTTAATTGGGAAAAAAAATACCTGCTCTGCCAGAGTTATAATAACTCTGCTACCCTCACGTTCTGTGACACATAAGCAGGGACACAGCACAGTTATTAAACTTCTCATGTTCATTGAATATACGCAGTGCTGCCTTTTGGTGGGAAAAAACTGAAAACAAATCTATTTGTCCAGCCTCTGTCCGTCCTAAGGGCGGTGGAGACGTGTGAGCTGCGTGAAGAACAGTGCTAAATCATACGCACCCAGCTACGCTTTACTGCTGGCTTCGCCATTTGCTTTCCTTAATTGGGAAAAAAAATACCTGCTCTGCCAGAGTTATAATAACTCTGCTACCCTCACGTTCTGTGACACATAAGCAGGGACACAGCACAGTTATTAAACTTCTCATGTTCATTGAATATACGCAGTGCTGCCTTTTGGTGGGAAAAAACTGAAAACAAATCTATTTGTCCAGCCTCTGTCCGTCCTAAGGGCGGTGGAGACGTGTGAGCTGCGTGAAGAACAGTGCTAAATCATACGCACCCAGCTACGCTTTACTGCTGGCTTCGCCATTTGCTTTCCTTAATTGGGAAAAAAAATACCTGCTCTGCCAGAGTTATAATAACTCTGCTACCCTCACGTTCTGTGACACATAAGCAGGGACACAGCACAGTTATTAAACTTAGATAATTCATTCACTAGAGGCAGTGGGGCCTTTCGTTTTCCAAAAAGGGCAAAAATTATATTTGGCCTGCAGTCTTGCGCCAATTTATTTCCTGCCTGTGAAATCAAATCACTGGTAATACAGCATGCTGAGGGGTAGGGGTAGGCCTAGAGGACGTGGACGCGGCCGAGGACGCGGAGGGCCAAGTCAGGGTGTGGGCACAGGCCAAGCTCCTGATCCAGGTGTGTCGCAGCCGACTGCTGCGCGATTAGGAGAGAGGCACGTTTCTGGCGTCCCCACATTCATCGCCCAATTAATGGGTCCACGCGGGAGACGGTTATTAGAAAATGAGCAGTGTGAGCAGGTCCTGTCCTGGATGGCAGAAAGTGCTTCGAGCAACCTATCGTCTACCCGCAGTTCTGCGCCGTCCACTGCTGCCAATCCGAATCCTCTGTCTGCTGCTCCTCCTTCCTCCCAGCCTCCTCACTCCACTACAATAACACCTGCTCAGGAGCGGGAGCACTCCCAGGAACTGTTCTCGGGCCCCTGCTTAGATTGGGCAGCAGCGGTTCCTCTCCCACCAGAGGAGTTTATCGTCACTGATGCCCAACCATTCGAAAGTTCCCGGGGTCCGGGGGAAGAGGCTGGGGACTTCCGCCAACTGTCTCAACAACTTTCTGTGGGTGAGGAGGACGATGACGATCAGACACAGTTGTCTTGCAGTGAGGTAGTAGTAAGGGCAGTAAGTCCCAGGGAGCAGCGCACAGAGGATTCGGAGGAAGAGCAGCAGGACGATGAGGTGACTGACCCCACCTGGTGTGCAACGCTTACTCAGGAGGACAGGTCTTCAGAGGGGGAGTCAAGGGCATCAGCAGGGCAGGTTGCAAGAGGCAGTGCAGTGGCCAGGGGTAGAGGCAGGGCCAGACCGAATAATCCACCAAGTGTTTCCCAAAGCGCCCCCTCGCGCCATGCCACCCTGCGGAGGCCGAGGTGCTCTAAGGTCTGGCAGTTTTTCACAGAGACGCCTGACGACCGACGAACAGTGGTGTGCAACCTTTGTCGCGCAAAGCTCAGCCGGGGAGCCAACACCAACAGCCTCACCACCACCACCATGCGCAGACATATGATGGCCAAGCACCCCGCAAGGTGGGACAAAGGCCGTTCACCGCCTCCGGTTTGCACCCTTGCCTCTCCCCCTGTGCCCCAACCTGCCACTGAGATGCAACCCCCCTCTCAGGACACAGGCACTACCGCCTCATGGCCTGCACCCACACCCTCATCTCCGCTGTCCTCGGCCCCATCCAGCAGTGTAGTTCAGCGCACCGTTCAGCCGTCGCTTGCGCAAGTGTTCGAGCGCAAGCGCAAGTACGCCGCCACGCACCCGCACGCTCAAACGTTAACCGTCCGCATAGCAAAATTCATCAGCCTTGAGATGCTGCCGTATAGGGTTGTGGAAACGGAGTCCTTCAAAAGTATCATGGAGGCGGCGGCCCCGCGCTACTCAGTTCCCAGTCGCCACTACTTTTCCCGATGTGCCGTCCCAGCCCTGCACGACCACGTCTCCCGCAACATTGTGCGCGCCCTCACCAACGTGGTTACTGCCACGGTCCACTTAACTACGGACACGTGGACAAGCACAGGCGGGCAGGGCCACTACATCTCCCTGACGGCACATTGGGTGAATTTAGTGGAGGCTGGGACAGAGTCAGAGCCTGGGACCGCTCACGTCCTACCCACCCCCAGAATTGCGGGCCCCAGCTCGGTGGTGGTATCTGCGGAGGTGTATGCTTCCTCCACTAAAGCACCCTCCTCCTCCTCCTCCTCCTCTGTCTCACAATCAAGATGTGTTAGCAGCAGCATGTCGCCAGCAGTCGGTGTCGCGCGGTGTGGCAGCACAGCGGTGGGCAAGCGTCAGCAGGCCGTGCTGAAACTACTCAGCTTAGGCGATAAGAGGCACACGGCCCACGAACTGCTGCAGGGTCTGACACAGCAGACCGACCGCTGGCTTGTGCCGCTGAGCCTCCAACCGGGCATGGTCGTGTGTGACAACGGCCGTAACCTGGTGGCGGCTCTGCAGCTCGGCAGCCTCACGCACGTGCCATGCCTGGCCCACGTCTTTAATTTGGTGGTTCAGCGCTTTCTGAAAAGCTACCCACGCTTGTCAGACCTGCTCGTAAAGGCGCGCCGGCTCTGTGCACATTTCCGCAAGTCCCACACGGACGCTGCCACCCTGCGCACCCTGCAACATCACTTTAAGCTGCCAGTGCACCGACTGCTGTGCGACGTGCCCACACGGTGGAACTCTACGCTCCACATGTTGGCCAGGCTCTATGAACAACGTAGAGCTATAGTCGAATACCAACTCCAACATGGGCGGCGCAGTGGGAGTCAGCCTCCTCAATTCCTTTCAGAAGAGTGGGCCTGGTTGGCAGACATCTGCCATGTCCTTGGTAATTTTGAGGAGTCTACCCAGGTGGTGAGCGGCGATGCTACAATCATTAGCGTCACCATTCCTCTGCTATGCATCTTGAGAAATTCCCTGCAAACCATAAAGGCAGCTGCTTTGTGCTCGGAAACGGGGGCGGGGGAAGACAGTATGCCGCTGGATAGTCAGGGCACCCTCCTGTCTATTTCTCAGCGCGTACAGGAGGAGGAGGAGGAGCATGAGGAGGATGAGGAGGAGGGGGAAGAGACAGCTTGGCCCGCTGCTGACGGTACACCGGCTGATTGCCTGTCATCCTTTCAGCGTGTATGGCCTGAGGAGGAGGAGGAGGAGGAGGAGGATCCTGATAGTGATCTTCCTAGTGAAGACAGCCATGTGTTGCGTACAGGTACCCTGGCACACATGGCTGACTTCATGTTAGGATGCCTTTCTCGTGACCCTCGCGTTGCACGCATTCTGGCCACGACGGATTACTGGGTGTACACACTGCTCGATCCACGGTATAAGGAGAACCTGCCCACTCTGATTCCCGAAGAGGAAAGGGGTTCGAGAGTGTTGCTATACCACAGGACCCTTGCGGACAAGCTGATGGTAAAATTCCCAGCCGACAGCGCTAGTGGCAGAAGGCGCAGTACCGAGGGCAAGGTAGAAGGGGATGTGCGTAGATCGAGCAGCATGTACATCCCAGGCAGTGCAACAGTCTTTAAGGGCCTGGCCAGCTTTATGGCTCCCCACCAAGACTGTGTCACCGCTCCCCAGTCACGGCTGAGTCGGCAGGAGCACTGTAAAAGGATGGTGAGGGAGTACGTAGCGGATCGCACGACCATCCTTGGTGACGCCTCTGCCCCCTACAACTACTGGGTGTCGAAGCTGGACACGTGGCCTGAACTAGCCCTGTATGCCCTTGAGGTGCTTGCTTGTCCTGCGGCTAGCGTCTTGTCGGAAAGGGTGTTTAGTGCGGCTGGGGGAATCATCACAGATAAGCGTAGCCGCTTGTCAACCGACAGTGCCGACAGGCTAACACTCATCAAGATGAACAAAGGCTGGATTTCCCCAGACTTCTGTTCTCCACCAGCGGACAGCAGCGATACGTAAGCAATACGTAGGCTGCACCCACGGATGGAAGCTACGTTCTCTCTCACCATCCAAAACGGGGACATTTCTGCTTCATCAATCTGTGTCTAATATTCCTCCTCCTCCTCCTCCTCCTGCTACTCCTCCTGAAACCTCACGTAATCACGCTGAACGGGCAATTTTTCTTAGGGCCACAAGGCTCACTCAAATAATTTTTCAGAACAATTTTTATAAGTTTCAATGCGCTTAAAAGCATTGGAACTTTAACTTGAACCAATTTTTCGTTACACTGGGCTGCCTCCAGGCCTAGTTACCACTTAAGCCACATTAACCAAAGCGATTAATGGGTTTCACCTGCCCTCTTGGCTGGCCATGGCCAATTTTTGGGATGTACATTAGTACTGTTGATACAGCAATTTTTGTGGGCCCTCGCCTACAGTGTAATCAAATTAATTTTTAGCCCACCTGCATTACAGCTGACGTTACCTCAGCTGTGTTGGGCAATGCAATGGGATATTTTTATGTACCGCCGGTGGGTTCCAGGGAGCCACCCATGCTGTAGGTGCACACTGAGTTTTTAATACATCACTACACTTCTAAAGAACCCGTCTGACTGGGCCATGCAGTGTGGGCCGAAGCCCACCTGTATTACGCACGACATTACTACCTCAGCTGTGTTGGGCAATGCAATGGGATATTTCTATGTACCGCCGGTGGCTTCCTGGCACCCACCTAGGCAGTGGGTCCACAGGGAGTTTAACCTACATGTGTCCACTTGTAAAGAACCCCAGTCTGACTGGGGCATGCAGTGTGGGCCGAAACCCACCTGCATTAACCCTTTCCAGTCCACTGTGTGACCTGTGAAGACATTAGGGTTTAAGGCTGTACAGCTCCATTGTTGGTAGACGTCCGTCGGGGTTCTCTTACTGTATATTGCCAGCCTCTCTGCTGTCGGAGCCTATCCTACGTGTCAGCTCATGCAGTACTGGCTTTAGCCAGCATATAACGCCGTTGTATAACGGCAGAAAAAGAGTAAGCCCCCTAGGAAAACCATATACAAATTGGATTGGAAAGGGTTAAGCACAACATTACTACCTCAGCTGTGTTGGGCAATGCAATGGGATATTTCTGTGTACCGCCGGTGGGTTCCAGGGAGCCACCCATGCTGTGGGTCGACAGGGACTTCACAATAGGGAGTTGTACCTGCCTGTGTCTATGAATTAAAAAGCCCGGTCTGACTGGGGCATGCAGACACCTTGACAGAATGAATAGTGTGTGGCACATAGGTTCCCCATTGCTATGCCCACGTGTGCAGCTCCTGATGGCGGTGGCACAGGATTCTATTTCTCATTGCTTCTGTACAGCATTGTGGGCTATCGCTCCGCCACTTTTAAAGAGGGTCGCTGCCTAGCCGTGCCAACCTCTGCAGTGTGTGCCTGCGGTCCCTCGTCATGGCAGACGCAATTCTAAATAGACATGAGCGTGGTGTGGCATGAGGGCAGCTGAAGGCTGCCCAGGGACACTTTGGTGTGCGCTGTGGGGGGGGAGGGGGGGCGGTTGGGCAGCATGTAACCCAGGAGAAGTGTCAGTGGAGTGTCATGCAGGCAGTGATTGTGCTTTGTTGGAGGTAGTGTGGTGCTTAGCAAAGGTATGCCATGCTAATGAGGGCTTTTCAGAAGTAAAAGTTGTTGGGAGGGGGGGGGCCCACTCTTGCCGGTATTGTGGCTTAATAGTGGGACCTGTGAACTTGAGATGCAGCCCAACATGTAGCCCCTCGCCTGCCCTATCCGTTTCTGTGTCATTCCCATCACTTTCTTGAATTGCCCAGATTTTCACACATGAAAACCTTAGCGAGCATCGGCGAAATACAAAAATGCTCTGGTCGCCCATTGACTTCAATGGGGTTCGTTGTTCGAAACGAACCCTCGAGCATCACGGGAAGTTCGTTCCGAATAACGAACACCCGAACATTTTGGTGCTCGCTCATCTCTAGGAGACAAGTGTTTTTGTTTTTTTGCTTTTTAATAATTTTTTCACTTTTTTTTTTTTCACTTTTTTTACTTTTGTCCCTTTAGGGGACTGATCACATTCTGGGGGTCCAATGGTGGCAGACCTTTACATACTGCAGTCACATAGACTGCAGCATTTAAAGGGTTAACACAGCAGAGATCAGAGGTTTTCTCTGATCTCTGCTGTAAGAGCTGGTGCCTGGCTGTCCTCTGACAGCCAGCACCAGCTCTCCCTGCCCCAGAGACCATCGGCTTGCTTCTGACAAGCCGATGGTCTCTATGGCAACCTGTACACAAACCAGGGCAGGGGTTTGAAATGAAAAGCGGGAGATTGCCGGCAGATCTGCAATATCTCCCTGCTTCTTATTTCAAAATGCTGAACTGCTTTGTGTGTGTCTGTGCAGGCAGAGCACAATGCCGCAGCTTGTGGCATTGTGCTCTGCAGGTCCCATAATGATACATAGCTCGGAAATCTTCCGGACTATATCGCTATGGGCAGTGGAGCTCGTCCCAGAAAATTTCCGGGCGTGCCACTCAAGGGGTTAAATGAGGAAAATTAGCGTCTACCTCATTGGTGCTTTTTTCCCTACTCTGGATCAACATTGTTGGGGAGGATAATAGGCTTAAAGGGGTTGTCCCGCGCCGAAACGGGTTTTTTTTTTTTTCAATAGCCCCCCGTTCGGCGCGAGACAAACCCGATGCATGTGTTGAAAAAAAAAAACGGATAGTACTTACCCCAATCCCCGCGCTCCGGTGACTTCTTACTTACCTTGCGAAGATGGCCGCCGGGATCTTCACCCTGGGTGGACCGCAGGTCTTCTGTGCGGTCCATTGCCGATTCCAGCCTCCTGATTGGCTGGAATCGACACACGTGACGGGGCGGAGCTACGAGGAGCAGCTCTCCAGCAGCCCCATTCAACACGGAGAAGACCGGACTGCGCAAGCGCGTCTAATCGGGCGATTAGACGCTGAAAATTAGACGGCACCATGGAGACGGGGACGCTAGCAACGGAACAGGTAAGTGAATAACTTCTGTATGGCTCATAATTAATGCACGATGTATATTACAAAGTGCATTAATATGGCCATACAGAAGTGTATACCCCAACTTTGTTTCGCGGGACAACCCCTTTAACTGGAAGGACATGTCTTTTTTGAGCCTAACATATTATTTTACTATCAGTACAATTATAATTTAGGCACTAAATGGCACTGTAATACCACATATGAAATTTTGGTTACACTCTATAGCAGAACACTATATGACAAGTCTGGTCAATGTACTGAGGTACATTTAGTTTAGGACTTTCCACTGATGTGAGAAATATTAAAAGTATTTTACAATAAAACATATACAAAAAAATATCTTGCTCCAAAATGTGTGATTTTTCTCATGGTCATACAGTTGCAAGAAAGAGTAAGTGAATCCTCTGGAATGACCTAGATTAAGGGGGTCTCACACAAACAGATTCTAATTGCAGAATCCACAAATGCCATCCGTGCAGACTTTCCATAGTAACTGTGAGGTACTGAAGGGTGTAGTGGTGGATGGTCGCTACGTCGCCCCTCGGTTCCGGTATTATGCATAAGCAGACTGGAGGAGGGTCATGTCTCGCTCTCAGAGACATAAGAAACCGGGAATGTAATGTGGTCTCCAGCAAGTAGTTGCTGGAGATCTGTTGTTTAAAAATATCCGGGCCGTTTTTTTTTTTGAATGGATGGCAGGTTGGTAGTGGGGCTGTCCATTCCACCTCCTCCACTCCAGGGTGTGGGCAAGGCAAATCAGCCCAGGTGCTGAGGCTGAGCCAAACTAAAGGTGCCTTTAAATAGCAGGTGCACGGACAAAGAGGGAGCTAAGATGGCTGCTGGACCCTGGCAGCCTGTGTGACCGGTTTGGAGGTAGAAGCCCTGCTGTGCGCTGCACCGGCTAAGTGCAACCTGAGTGCTGGACTCTGGACTATCGCCTGTTTATCTGATATCTGGACAATTGCCTGTTTACCTGATATCTGGACTATTGCCTGTTTACCTGATATCTGGATTATGGACTTTGTTTGCCTGAAGTTTGGGTTGGACTTTTTATGTTGCTGGTATAAAATAAACGCAGGCCACGCCTGTATTTGGACTGCATCTGCTGGTGTTCCATCTCTGTGTATCAAGAAACCCGCACGCCTACCGAGCTATATCCCCACACAACACACAGGCATTGAAAGGCATGTAGTTTGGATTTTTCCTTCACACTTGAGGATACAAAATTGCGTGTTCCGTGAGCGGAAGCGAAATCGCAGCATGCTTTATTTTGCTCCTGCCTTCAATGGACGACCTCCATTGAAGCCAGGGAGGAATTTTTTCCCCCTTAAATGGGGAAAATTGGCTTCTACTTCATTGCTTTCCTCTTAATCAACATGGGGGGTGGAGGTAATAGGCTGAACTGAATGGACATATGTATTTTTTTGGCCTTACATACTATTTTACTATGTTACATTTATGCCAATAACTTCTCCATGAACTACTTGGCAAAAGATGTTTCAGTTAACCCCTTAACGACCGCCCATATGCCTTCTGAAGGTAGCCGATAAATGGCTTTTATGTTTTTACTGCTGCTGCATCGGAAGCTTGGAATGGGTCTGCCATGCCAGGCAGAGCGGGTGCTCAGCTATTGGATAACAGCCTGGCACCTGCTTAAACAGTGGAGACCCTTTACATGCCACAGTCAGTGCGACCGTGGCATTTAAAATACTGACAGATGGAGGGGACCGACTTTAATATGTAAAAATAAATAAATCATACATGTGATTCCACCCTGTTCATAATGACCCAGATAAAAAAAGTATTTTTTGCATACAAAAAGAATATCAAAACAAAAAAAAACTATATAAACTTGGTATAACCAGAATTGTGTTGACCCGGAAAATATTGCTTTCACATTGTTTATTTTGCACACTGAACACTGTAATAATGGAATCCAAAAAACAAATGGCAGAATTCCTTTTTTCCCCTGCCCTCTAAAAACAAAATTTATAAAAGTTATACAATACATTATATGCACAAAAATTGTGCCATTAAAAATACAACTTGTCCTGAAAAAAACAAGCCCTCATAGGCTATGTGAATAGAAAAATTTAAAAGTTATAGCTCCTGGAATGCGACAATGAAGAAAACTGAAACATTAGTTGATCATTACGGCGCAAATGGGCTACATTGCTAAAGGGTTAAGATGAGACTAAGGGTGCGGGCAGACGAGCGTAGGCGTATTTACGTTCGCACGAGCGCAACGTATAATCGCCCGAGCGATCGTTTTTCACCGATCACGACCAGAGCTAGAAAGCGTATTTTCGTTTGTTCCTACTTTGCAAACGGTCTTTTCGGCGATCGAATATGCGTTGGCGCGTATTTCGGTCGCATATGTTCCAGTTTTTTTCGAATTGCCGTTTTTACGCGCCGTTAAATCGCCCATGTGAACGAATACATTCGAAACCATTGCCTCAGATGGTCACGTATATACGTTTGGTCGCAAAAACGCGCCGTTTATGCGCTCGTCTGCCCGCACCCTCAAGGTGTGGTTTTCACATGTGTTTTACACTTAAAATAAGAGGCATAAATAGATTTACTGATAAATCTGTTCTTCTTAAGAAAGATTGGTTCATGTGAACCATATCTTGATACAAACAGCTTTCAGAAGAAACAACAGTATAACAATTTGTGTGTTATTAGTTTAGTTAGATCATGTTTGTCTATTATTGTGTTGTTGCATCATAGTTACATAGTATTTTAGTCTGAAAAAGAGCTGTTTCTATCCAGTTCAGTCTATTACCCCACCAATGTTGATCCAGAGGAAGGTAAAAAAAACCTCCAATGAGATAAAAGCTAATTTTCCTCATTTAAAGGGAAAAAAATCCTTCCTGACTCAAAGTCCAGCAGAGTAATTCATGGACAGGCGTCTAGGCCCCTCTTAAACTCTTTTAGTGTGTTTGGCAACCTTTTATGTTCTACATTATCAAACGCTTTGGAAAAATGAGGATTTAAAAGATCCAACATCTCACCCCGATCCAGGCTGGAAAGTATCTCCTTGTAGAAGCTGGTTTGACAGGAGCGATCTCTCATAAACCCATGCTGATATGGAGTTATAAAGCTATTGTCCTTGAGGTTTTCTAGGATAACATATTAAGTTAAACTTATCAGCCTGTAGTTTCCAGATTGACTTTTTGACCCCTTTTTGAATATTGGCACCCTATTAGCTATGCGCCAAGCCAGTGGAAGAGACCCTGTCACTATTGAGTCCTTAAAGTTTTTTACTATTTTAGTAGCTGAAGAACAGTTTAGGGTTAATTTTACTCTCTGACAATGAGTTTCTCTATTTCTACCCTTGTTGCTTTTTTTCTGCTTTTTCATAATTTATTTATTTTTATTGCTTCTTCACTGCATTCTTGTTTTAGTGGTTTAAATACTTTCTTTACATCTTTATTGAGCTACATTGGTTTTCTACTATTCGTAACCCTTTGATTCCTGTGAGTATTTAAGATGATTTAAATTTACTATCTATACTTTTTATTTTGAGGACGTTGTCCCAGTCGATAAGTTTAAAGGAATTTTTAAGCTTTTTGAACGTTGCATTCCTAAAGTTTAGATAAAACTTCCTATTGAAAGACAAGTTGAAATGCATTATACTATGGTCGCAATTTCCAAGATGGTTAATATTAAGTCCAAAATGGTTGTCCCTCTAGTTGTGTCCTGTTCAAGTTAGATAAGGTAATTATCTTTAACCCCTTAGTGACCAAGCCTGTTTGCGCCTTAATGACCAGGCCAAATTTTGCAAATCTGACATGTGTCACTTTAACATGGAAAAACACCAGAAAGGTTTTGCATATCCAAGTGATTCTGACATTGTTTTTTCGCCACATGTTGTGCTTCATTTAGGCGGAAAAAATAGACCGATAGAAATTGTGTTTATTTATTAAAAGCGCCAAAATTGGGAAAATTTTGAAAAAATCGTCATTTTTTCACATTTCCAACTGCAATATCTTAAATATGTGCAAACATAATATAGAAATTTTTGCTAAGATTTATATTTCCACCCGTTTACTTTATTTTGGGCGCACATTGGAAAAACTTTCGTTTTTTTTTAACTATTTAGGAGACGTACAAATTTAACATTACTTTTTAGCATTTTGAGGAACACTTTGTTTTCCTATACCAAGCCGAGATTGGAAAGGCTCATGAGTGTCAGAATAATAGATACCCCCCCCAAATGACCTCATTTTAAAAACTACACCCCTTAATGTATTCACTGAGGGGTGTCATGAGTATTTTGACCCCACAGTTTTTTTTCAGGAATTAATTCAATTTAGAGGAGAAAAAGTAAAATTTCATATTTTTGCAAATCTGTCATTTTAAAGACATATTTTTTTCCTATAGTTTACATGAAAATCAGGATTTACACCCCAAAATGGATACCCCTATTTCTCCCGTGTTCAGAAATATACCCATTGTGGCCCTATTGTTATATCTGAGTCCACAACGGGGCCCAAAATGAAAGGAGTAGTCAGTGTCTTTCAAAACAGAAATTTTGCTTGAAGTCCTTTTAGGCCCCATAGCACACATGTAGAGTTCTTGAGCGCCCAAAACCATAGAAAACCCCCACAAATGACCCCATTTTGAAAACTAGACCCCTTAAGGAATTTATCTAGGGGTGTACTGCATATTTTGACCCCACAGTTTTTGAATGAATTCAAACCAAGCAAAAGGAAAAAATTGTGATTTTCGTTTTTTCGGCAATTCTGTCATTTTAAAAACAGCTTTTTTTGTACAGCACACATATGAAGGAAGACTTGCACCCAAAAATGGATACCCCTGTTTGTCCCGTGTTCAGAGACATACCCATTGTGGCCCTAATCTTATGTCTGGATATACAACGGAGCCCAAAATGAAAGGAGCGACCGGTGGCTTTCGGAACACAAATTTTGCTTGAAGTCCTTTTAGGCCCCATTGCCCACTTGTAGAGTTCTTGAGCGCCCAAAACCATAGAGAACCCCCCACAAATGACCCCATTTTGAAAACTAGACTCCTTAACGAATTTATCTAGGGGTGTACTGCGCATTTTGACCCCACAGTTTTTGAATAAATTCAAGCAAAGCAAAAGGAAAAAATTTGGATTTTTGTTTTTTTGGCAATTTTGTCATTTTAAAAACAGCTTTTTTTGTACAGCACACATATGAAGGAAGACTTACACCCCAAAATGGATACCCCTGTTTGTGCTGTTTTCAGAAATATACCCATTGTGGCCCTAATCTTATGTCCGCATGCACAACGGGGCCCAAAATAAAAGGAGTAATCGGTGGCTTTCAGAACATAGATTTTGCTTGAAGTCCTTTTAGGCCCCATTGCCCACTTGTAGAGTTCTTGAGCGCCCAAAACCATATAGAACCCCCACAAATGACCCCATTTTGAAAACTAGACCCCTTAACGAATTTATCTAGGGATGTACTGCATATTTTGACCCCACAGTTTTTGAATAAATTCAAGCAAAGCAAAAGGAAAAAAATAGGATTTTCATTTTTTGGGCTATTGTGTCAATTTAAAAACAGTTTTTTTTGTACAGCACACATATAAATGAAGGCTTTCACCCCAAAATGGATACCCCTGTTTGTCCCGTGTTCAGAAACATACCCCTTGTGGCCCTAATAGACTTACAGGACCCATGGCTAGGCCTACAATGAAAGGAATACTCGTTGGATTTCAGGGTACCACTGAATAAATTTCAGGCCCCATTGCCCACTTATCGAGCCATTGAGCGGCCAAAACTATAAAGAACCCCCTCAAATGACCCCATTTTGAAAACTAGACCCCTTAACGAATTCATCTAGGGGTGTACTGCGTATTTTGACCCCACAGTATTTGAATGAATCTAAGCAAAGCAGAAGGAAAAAGTTACGATTTTCAATTTTTTTGGCAATTTTTTCAATTAAAAAACAGTTTTTTTGTACAGTGCACATAGTAATGAAGACGTTCACCCCAAAATGGATACCCCCGTTTGTCCCGAGTTCAGAAACATAGCCATTGTGGCCCTAATCTACTTACAGGACGCATGGCAAGGCCTATAAAGGACGGAACACCTGTTGGATTTTAGGGCACAACTGAATAAATTCCAGGCCCCATTGCTTATTTGTACAGAATAAAGATTGACTCCCTAAAAATTCCCCCCCTCCCCCTCCACGCCCTTTTTGGCGTTCGCAAATCTTAGATAAAAGTAAAAATGTGAACTGTGTAGTATTTCCGAAGACAGGGGTAATTACGGAGGCTGGTTGGAATGGGCCCATGGGGCAATGAAACCGGGTATCCCCCCCCCCCCCCTCTCATGCTTTTTGGGGGTATTTCATGACCTCAGTGGCGGGTATGGGGTGTAAAAAGTGGCGTTCCGTGAGTCTCCGTAAGCTTGATGAGGTGCGGCGGTCTCACACAGAAGGCGCTCAACAAGGTGCTCCTGGAACTGCAGGAAAGCGAGCGTTCCCGGGGCTTCTTGTAAAATGCGTATCACAGGTAGCGGTCTGAATAACGCCGGGCTCACGCGGGTGCAGGCGGAATCCGCTTGCGGAGGCCCACAGCGGATCCCATTTGTGAGCCCGGCTGTGACCCTGCGTACGGCTGCGTAATGTACTGCGCATAACTGCCTACTCACACAGGCGGTCATGCACAGTACACCTTTGTTTGTATTTCCCGCACCATCGCTTAGCGATGACGCGGGCACCCGCAGCCCGTATACAATGTAGTTGCGTATGGACTGCGGGTATATCCGCGACCATGGAGCACAATGGGCTCTATGTTGCCGATTCCGCAGTAAAATAGAACCTGCTGCGTTCTCTTTTCTGCGAGTGGATTACGCAATTCTGACCCGCTAATGTGAGCGGAATTGTGTAATCCAATGCGATTGATCTGCGTATTACCACGGATCAGAAGCATGCAGAATCCGTAATTCCTATCCGGTCATGTGAGACCGGCCTATGGTAGATCGCTACCTTTTTATCACGTGACCGGGGACCGCTCAACGAGGCCCCTGGTCACTGCTCCAGGCTCTCTGTGACCGTTGGTCGCTGGGAGCAAGGAGATTTTAAGTTTCCTGGGCTCCCTGACTCCTGCGCATGTGTCCGGCTTTTTGCCGGCAATCGCATGTGCAGAATCCTGGAAAGTCCACGGAAGAAGATCGCGTCGGGATTCAAATACGCAGGCCTCCGGTAAAAAGATTCATCTCCTCTCACCGATCGCATCAGTGAGGGGAGATGAAACTTCAAATTTTTTTTTTTACTTTTACGTGATCGCCATTATTGGATAATGGCGAACACGTGACCAGGAACCGCTCACCGCGGACCCCCATTAAATCTCCATGCTCTTGGCTACGTTTTGTAGCCAGGAGCAGGGAGAATTTAAATTATCCTGGCAATCCACAGCTTTTGCGCATGCGCCCGCCATTTTGGCGACGGGCGCGTGTGCAGAAGCTGTGGTAAGGTCCGCGGATAAATCTGGGGGCCTTAGGTACGTACTTTCATCCTCCCTCACGGATATGATCCATGAGGGGAGATGAAACGTACGCTTTTTAAACTTTTAAAAACTTTTTTTTACTTTTTTTTTTTAAACTTTTTTACACTTTTTTTTCACTTTACATGATCACTGTCATCCATTGGATGACAGTGATCATGTCCCCGGTATAATCTCTCTGCTCCTAGCTACACATGGCAGCCAGAAGCAGAGGGATTTTAAATTCCCCGGGGCTCGAGCCCGTCTGTGCACGCGCCCGATGTCAATCATCGGGCGCGCATGCGCAGACGGGGATTCGGGTCCCGGGACATCGGGACACCGCTGAGGACTGGGGGTGAGTATTTTCACCTCCCCTCATGGATCCGATCCATGAGGGGAGGTGAAACTGACTTTTTTAAAACTTTTTTTTAACTTTTTCGCGATCGCCGCTAACCATTGGATAACGGCGATCGCGGTACCGGGGACCGCTCACCGCAGTCCCCGCTGACATCTCCTGCCTCCCGGCTACCTACAGGAGCCGGGAGCCAGGAGATTTTAAATCTCCCGCGCCGCCGGGCCTTCTGCGCATGCGGCTGACGTAATGCCGCCTGGCGCGCATGCGCAGAAGACCGGCTTCGGGCCCCGGAGCGGCAGGAGAGCGGGGAGCAGCGTGCAGGACCTGGGTGAGTAATTTCAGCTGCTCCGATGGATCCGATCCATCAGAGCAGCTGAATCTTTAACTTTTATGTACTTTTATTTACTTTTTTTGCGATCGGCGCTATCCATTGCATAGCGCCGATCGCAATGCCGGGGGGGGCTCCGAACAGCCCGGGATGACAGCTCCATGCTGTCAGCTACCTGCGGACACCGACAGCATGGAGCTGTCACGTCCACAGCCCGAGGGGCACTATTCTCTGCAGGAAGCATGTTTTTACGTCCTCAGAGAATAGAGCCCACTTCGGGAGGACGTAAAAACACTATGGGCTGGTCGTTAAGGGGTTAATTATTGACATAAACTTGTTACCTTTATCCACAGGTTTCAGCTTCCTAGTTTCTATCCAAATAGTTTAAGTCCCCCATAATAATTACCTCATTATGATTTGCCAATTCATCTGTTTTCATTGGCTTCTGTTATATTTGGTGGTCTATAGAAAACCTGTTATTGGTTTTCTCTCCATGTATATCTAGTACTAGAGACTCCACATGTTCATCCCTCACATATATCTTCCTTCAATGTGGGTTTTAAACAGGATTTTATATAAAGACAAGCCCTTCCCCCTTTCCGGTTTCTACAATCCCTTCAGAACAGACTGTAACTCTGTAAGTTCTCAACCCAGTCACAGCTTTCATCCAACCAGGTCTCCATTATTCCCCATATATCGTAGCTTTCTTCGGACATTATTACTTCTAGTTTGTCAGGCCTACTGGTCAGACTTCTAGTCATTAATCATCATACAGATTGGATGTTTTTGGTTATTTTTTCATATAAGGTGTATCCCTACTAACTGTTCTGCCCGTTATAACTATACTAACCACTCCCACTCCTCCTCCCCCACTCTCATTACTTAGTCCATAATTTCTGTCTACACTATCTTCCCCTTTATCTCTCTAGTTGCCTTCCCCCCAGTTTCTAGTTTTAACACTACTCCCACCTTTTAGCCTTTATCTCCCACAGCACAGATGTAGCCAACAGAAAAGTCAGTCCAGTTCTTCAGAAACCCAAAACCCTCCTTCCTACAACAACTCATGAGCCACTTGTTTACTGTCCTAATTTCCTGCTGCTTTACTTGTGTGGAATGTGGTACCAATATTATTTAAATAAATACTACTTTGGTGGTCCTTGCACTAAGCTTACATCTTAGTACCCTGAAATAAATTTTAAGGACCTTTTACCTACCTCTAACTTTTTCATTGGTGCCAATGTGTACCATTTCACTGGATCATCACCAGCCCCTCCCAGTAATTTGTCGAACCAATCTGCAATGAGTCAAACTCTAGCTTCAGGAAGACAACACACCATTCAACGATCCTGGTCTTTGTGACAGATTGCCCTGTCTGTCCCCTTAACAATTGAATCCCTCACTAGCACGACCTGTCTAGTCTTCCCTGTGCTCCTATTCTACTTACTTTATAATTGGGACTTAGATCACAATCAGGCCACATTTTGTTAGTATTCAAAGCAGAAATCCAGATAAGTTCAAAAAACATTTCTTGTTTTGCAACTGTATGTGTGAAATAATATGGCATCACATTGCCCCACATTTATAAGCCCAGAAACAAGCTATGTGTAGTTTTGGAGTCATACATTCGATCGGTTACCAGTATGTAGGGTATGTATTAAAGAGTGGAAGACTGCAGGATTGGATGATGGAAATTGTTTGTAGTCTGTTACCATAAGGATGCATGGGCCAACATTAGGGGAATTTTTAAGCAATACTATGTGCAAAGTTGCTTTAATTTTCATTTTAGATTTAGTGGGGATGCAATAAAAAATATTGTTGTAGTGGTGGATATGCACAGCAGCTTCTCTGATTGGACTATCTTTCTATTGCCATTCATGCACACAATTTCTTTTATTACATTAGGGTGGGGTTACACGAGTGTGTTTTCATGCGTACATAGGTGCGCACCTACGTACGAGCAAAAACACGCGTGTATGCAGCTGTGTGCTTGTTTTCAATGGAGCCGTGGCTGCTTCCAGCGGCTCCATTGAAAACAATGGTCTGCTGGCACCCCTGCATTCTTTTTCAGGGAAGGGCTTTACATATAAGCCCTTCCCTGAATAAGAAAGACTTTAGTGTTAAAAAAAAGGAAAAAAAAGAAAATGGTAGAAATAGGGAAGAGTATACCACTTTTGAATGAATTAAACATTGTGTAATGCGTATACTATGGTGTTTCCCCCAAAACAAAACACTGTCTTATATTATTTTTTGACCCAAAAGAGGAACAGTGTCTTATTTTCAGGGGGGGCTTATACTCACCTGGTCCGCGGCATCCTGATGGTCCCCGGCAGTGCTGCTGCAAACTTCAGAGTCCTCCCCATCTACCATCTCAGCTTTGCCGGTGAAGGGGCTTTAATAAATACCCCGCCTCCAGCAAAGCGAGTGCTGTGATTGGCTAATGGAGCGCCAGCAGTCAATCACAGCCGGCACTCAATGAGCCAATCACAGCCACTCAGTGAATGACATGGCCACCATGTGTAATAGTTTTCGACTGCCTGATGTACATCTGATTTCGGCCTGACTAATTTGTCCAAAAATTACCCATGTCGGGTTAAACGGACAGGCCGACGTTAGATGTTTGGTAGTGAATCTATGTACTCTGATCTAAAAGGTCTGAACTACCGGGCAGTCCCACAAACAATGGCGGAGACCCACCCCTCCCGGCAGCTAAAGCAATTATTGGTTGTTAATACTCCCATCTTAAATCCCCTGAGGGGGGTGATGTATGCCCTGTGGTAAACCTGTAAGGTCATCTCTACGTATCGGCTTGAGGGGAGAATCCGCAAGTTATATTTCAAGGCCTTCAATAACTGGGATGTTGTTAAATCCGGAATATCAGCGGTCCATTTATTAATGGCCATTGGAAAATAGTGTGATCTATGGGCGTATGGAGGAGACTGTATATTTGTGTTGTGTGTCTCCTCATGTGTGGGGGATGGGTCAGACAAATGTTATCAGGCAACAATCCCTCCCGTGGTCGAACATTAGTGAGCACTTTTTCAATGTAACTTTTGGCTTGTAGGTATGAAAAAACAGTTATGTTAATTTGTGGGTATTTGTCTTGTAATTCTGGAAGGGTTAACATCTTATGCACTTTTTTTTGTAATAAGCAGCCTCTGTTAATTATACCTCCAGCCCTCCATCGTAGGAATTCTCCCCGAGGTGCATTGCTTTGGAAACTGGGATTATTTAGTAAAGTTAAGAACGTAGAATAGTTTGGATGTCAAGAGGTCAGTTTTCGTAATTTTTGCCATGCCTGCCATGTTGATAACAATAGGGGGTTATCTCTGCAGTCTAACGGGATGTTCTGATATGTGAGAGGTAGAAAATTAGGAAGTGCAATCCCATGGAGGAATTTCTGTTCCATGTCCATATCTACAAATAGGGAAGTATGTTGTACCCAGTCAATAATTATACGCGTGAGTGTCGCTACGTTGTATAGTCTTATATTGGGAAAGGTAAGCCCACCGTTGAGTTTTGACTGTCTCATGATGTCAAATGGTATTCTGTTTCTCCCTCCCTTCCAAATAAATGTGCGCATCAAGTAGTTATTTTTTTTTTCATCTTTGAAGGTGAGGTAGACTGGAAGAGCATGGAGCAGATATAGTAGACGGGGGAATTCTACCATTTTCATTAAGTGGACTCGACCTATATATGACAGCGGGAGTTTGCGCCATTTTACTAAAGTCTGTTTTAGGGTTGCGATGTATGGTTTGATATTAAGTGCATATATTCTGTGGTATGATTTGGGTATCTGTACACCAAGATATGAGATTAAGTTATCTCGCCATCGAAAGGGGTATCTATGAGTCCAGCTCGGTCGCGATGGGCCGTTCAGCAATAGAGCCTCCGATTTCTCCAGACTAAGAAAATATTCAGAGAGAGAGCCCAATTGCTGAAGGGCCCGCAGCATCAATGAGAGAGACTTAGATGGGTTGTTAATGATTAAAAGTATGTCGTCCGCGAACACTGCTACCGAAATATCAGGGTGACTTGCTTGGGTTGTCTATACTAAAGGCACTGGCTGAAAATGATATAGTAGGGGATCCAGTGAAATATTATATAGTAGGGGCGAGAGTGGGCACCCCTGTCTAGTTCCTCTAAAGATATCTATAGGTTGGGTTATATGACCGTTCACCATAAAAGTGGTGTTTATTTCTGATTGGATATACTGTATGAAATTGCAAAAATTTGCTCCAAATTTCCTATGTTGTAGGGTGGAATTTAGAAAAGGCCAAGATACTTTGTCAAAACGCCTTTACCGCATCTAGGGCCAGTAGTAACATCTGAGAGGCGTGTGGTTTACCAGCGTCTATCGTTGCAGTGATGGCCGTTCGTATATTTTTGGTGAAATGTCTGTGTATTGTGAATCCTCGTTGGGAGGGATGTATAAGAGTGAAGAGTAGGCTTTGGAGACTGTTGGCCAATACCTTTGTCAGAAATTTATAATCACTATTTAGTAGGGAAATTGGGCGATAGGACTGGAGCAGTGTGGGGTCTTTATTGGGTTTAAGAATGAGTATGGTCCTGGAGTCTAAAATCGAGTCAACCTGTATATTCTGGGTGTATATATCGTTAACCATCTCTGTTAGCAGGATCTTGTAATACTCATTACTAAAGCCAACCAATTGTTTGGTGCAGCCATGATCACCTCACGTATCTCCTGTTCCGAGAACGGTGACTCCAGAAAGGCTACCTGGTCTGGTGTGAATTTGGGCAATGTAAGAGACTGTTGCCAGGAATCTATCTTCTCCATGTCAGTGGGGGTTGCCCTATAAAGGTCTTCATAGTAGTCTCATATGGTCCCCTCTATGTCTGTTTGTTCGCAGTATCTCACCCCTGTGTGTGGGTCTGTAATATGTGTGATTGGTTTGCGTTTTTGTTGCGAGTTTGCTATGAGCCAGCAATCTGACAGGTTTATTGGCTTGGCGGTAAAATTTATTCTGATCCAGTTTAGTGAGCCAAACTGCCTGCCGTTCTTTGTTTAGTTTGTTCATAGGTTAATTTGTTTTGATGGGAAGGGGAGCAAGCAAGATGATGTTGTGCAGTCAGCAGGGAATGTTGGAGTTTACTGAATTGAGACCTGATCTGCTTCCGCTTAAATGAGACATAGCTTATCACATGGCCTCTCATCACCGGTTTTGACGCCGCCCAAAGCAAAGGGGTGTTGTTTAAGTGTTCGATATTGTCGTCTAAATAGTTAGCCCAGTGTGTTTTTAAGTATTCGCGAAAGTCCTCTGAATTGTATAGATGTGAGGAAAAAGACCAGGTTCTAGTCCTCACTGCTATGTTTCTACTGCTGAGGGACATAGTAATCGGGGCATGGTCCGTGATTGCTATGGGAAGTATTTCTGTGGCAGAGAGCCTGTCAAACAGGGAGAGCGGGATAAGAAAGAAATCTATCCTGGAGAAGCTCTGGTGGGCCAAGGAGTAAAAGGTATATTCTCTGGAGGTGGTATTGGTTGTGCGCCAGGGGTCGCAAAGCATTCCCAGTTCCATGAGATATGTCAGATCTTTAGAGGGTTGCGTGTGGGACACATTTAGTGAGGATTTGTCTAGGGTTGGGCTAATAGTGGTGTTAAAGTCCCCCCCTACAACCAAGTGTGTGTCCTGTCTCTGGAGGAGGTAATTTTGGTGAAAAAATTAGTGTTTGGATGATTTGAGGCATATAAATTGAGGAAAGTATAGTGTTCATTGTAGATATTTACTGTTAATAGCAGATATCTACCCCCCTCATCAACTAGCTCCTCTTCTATGGAGTATGGCAGGCCCCTTCGAAAGAGAATGGCCACGCCACTTGTCTTGGATGTATAGCTAGCAGTGTAGCAGGAGTCTAGCCAAGAGGCCCTCAAGGAGGCTCCTAATCCAGACTTCAAATGCGTTTCCTGTAAAAAGACCACATCCTGTCTAAGGCGCCTCAAGTGGGGGAGGACCTTCTTATGCTTAATTGGCGTGTTGAGGCCCGCCACATTCCAAGAAACCAATTTAATGTCAGAGGAGCACACGTATTCTTGTTCTGATGTGTACCTGCTGTTTGTCATAGCGATAAGAGTGGATTGGTGTCTGTAGCTTTATTTGTTACCTTGTTCCCCCATTGTCCCAGCGAGCAACGAGGGATCAGATGGCTGCCGGTCAGAAACCTGTTCGCCAGCCAGCTCAACCTGGGAGGCAATGGAGAGGCAAGACATCTTGGCAACAGAACAGTAAAACCATGAAAATTAACCATTGACATTCTTAGGGCTCGTTCAGACGAGCGTGTTTTGGTGCGTGCATACGCACGCACAAAAACACGCTTGTATTTACGACACTGCATTCCCTATGGTGTGTGCACATGTCCGTACTTTGCAGGTGCGTGCCTGCAAAGATAGGACATGCGTGCACCAGAGGGAATGCACGCATTGTTTTCAATGGAGCCGCGGCTGCTGCTGGCGGCTCCATTGCAAACAATGACCTGCTGGCTCCCTGCATTCCTTTTCAGGGAAGGACTTTACATATAAGCCCTTCCCTGAAAAATAAAGATTTTAGTGTAAAAAAAATTAAAAATGCAGCCATTCTCTTCAATGGAGCCGCTTCTGCTGCCGGCGGCTCCATTGAAGACAACGGTCTGCTGGCACCACCAAATTGTTTTTCAGGGAAGAGCTTAACATATAGGCTCTTAACTGAAAAGGAAAAATTTTGGTGAAAAAAAAAACAAAACATGCAGCCATTCACTGCAATGGAGCCGCTGCTGCTGGCGGCGGCTCCATTGAAGACAATGGTCTGTGGCACACCTGAATTGTTTTTCAGGGAAGGTCTTTACATATAAGCCCTTCCCTGGAAATCAATTAAAAGTGATTTAAAAAACAAAAAAAATAGATACTCATCTCCCTTCAGCTGCCGGGGCACAGCCGCGTCTTCTCCTGCTGTCCCCTGTACTGTGGTGCTGAACTGCCGATCACAGGCAGCTCTCCCCGAATGAATGACAGGTGAGAGCTGCCTGTGATTGGCTGAGCACCTCAGCCAATTACATTCAGCTCTTTCAGCAGCCGGGGATTTTAAATCCCTGGCTGCTGATAGATCAGCTGTTCAGCAACACAGTGCAGGGGACAGCAGGAGAAGACGCAGCTGTGCCCCAGCAGCTGAAGGGAGGTGAGTACCTATTTTTTTCCTTTTTTTTACTATTTTAAAAGGCTTTTCAGGGAAGGGCTTATTAAGCCCTTCCCTGCAAAGCCACTAACAGCTGCCGGGGCTCAGCGGGGACTTCTGCCACTGTCCCCGGCTTTGTAGCGCTGCTGAGCTATCATCAGCTGGGGATTTAAAATCCCCTCCTGCTGGTAGCTCTGATTGTGATTGGCTGGAGCAATTCAGGCAACCACAACCAGAGCTACCAGCAGGCGGGGATTTTAAATCCCTGGCTGCTGATAGCTCAAAACTACAGTGCCTGGGACAGCGCTAGAAGTCGCGGCTGAGCCCCGGGCAGCTGAAGGGAGGTGAGAATTGTTTATTTTTTTTTTTGCACTATTTTAAATGGCTTTTCAGGGAAGGGCTTATGAAACCCTTCCCTGAAAAGCCATTGACAGGATGCCGGCAGCAGGATTCTCTACCGCAGCTGTCATGTGTGACAGCTGCGGTTGAGAATTGAAGAATTCCTTTTGCTGCATCTGCCACAGATGTGGCAGATGTAGCAGCAGGGAATTCTTTTAACTAGCGGGGGTGAAGGATACATCTGCCGCATGCGGCAGATGTGTTCTTCATGCCCGCGGGGGTCTCAGCAGCGGTGGAGAGGTAAGTTTTTTTTTATTCTTTTTTTGTTTTGCACTAAAATGTTTCTTTTTCGGGGAAGGGCTTATATATAAAGCCCTTCCCTGGAAAAGAATGCAGGGGACCGGCAGAGCATTGTTTTCAATGGAGCCGCCGGCAGCAGCCGCGGCTCCATTGACAACAAGCACGCAGCTGTGTTCACGCGTGCTTTTGCTCGTACCTAGGTGCGGACGTATGTACGCATCTAAGTACGCACCAAAACACGCTCGTCTGAACGAGCCCTCAGTTGTATAGTTTTTAGATCAACATGAGGACTATGCCCCATAACTTTGAATACAAAAAAAAATGAAATAAGAGGAAGAACAGGTACTGCAGCCCTGACGGGTCAATGTGGTCTTTGGCTCTAAGCCTCTTGCCTACTGGAGAATGTCAATGTTTCCTAAAGCCTGTTGTATTGCGGATGACCATCTTCGTTAAGGTTGAAATATTGATGTGCTGACCTAGGGTCATCGTGTATCAGCTGTTGACCATTATGTTGCGTTTTAAGCCTAGCTGGGAACAGGAGTTGGAACCGTATATTCTTCCATTACAATTATTTTCTTACCACAATACATCCAAAGTAAAAAACAAGTTTATAAATAGTCTTGATTGGTCGGGTGGAAAAAAAAAGAATCGCCTGATTTTTGCTAAATCGGATCAGGTAAATCCAACCCGATTTTTGGTGAAAATCAAATTTCCCAAAATGCCTGCAACAGAGTGCAGCCAATCTGCTGCCAGAGCGCTATGATGATTTCACCAAATGGGTCCTCCATCTTGCATATGAGCAGCAGTTTCATTGGATGCCTGCATCGCATAGTAACATAGTATGTAAGGCCGAATGAAGACAATGTCCATCTAGTTCAGCCTGTAAAACCTCCTTGTTGATCCAGAGGAAGGCAAAAAAACCCAGAGGCAGAAGCCAATAAACTCTTTTGGGGGGGAAATTCCTTCCCGACTCCCTAATGGCAGTCATACTAATCCCTGGATCAACCTCTAATAGTTCCTACCTGTCTGTATACCCGGATCAACAACCTGCTGGTCACCTAAAGTTTATATCCTGTAATATGCTTCCACTCTAGAAAGACATCTAGTCCCCTCTTAAACTCCTCTATGGATTTTGCCATCACCACATCCTCAGGCAGAGAGTTCCACAGTCTCACTTCTCTTACAGTAAAGAACCCTTTTCTGTGTTGGCAATGAAACCTGCTCTCTTCTAGACATAGCAGATGCCCTCTTGGTACCGTCGCAGTCCTGGGTATGACCTAGACATATATAATATAGGTACAGTGTAAAAAGCAGACATTTTACACCTGAGCACAGAGAAGCTGCACCATGTTTATATGCCTATTAGAGATGAGCGAACACCAAAATGTTCGGGTGTTCGTTATTCGGAACGAACTTCCCGTGATGCTCGAGGGTTCGTTTCGAACAACGAACCCCATTGAAGTCAATGGGCGACCGGAACATTTTTGTATTTCGCCGATGCTCGCTAAGGTTTTCATGTGTGAAAATCTGGGCAATTCAGGAAAGTGATGGGAATGACACAGTGACGGATAGGGCAGGCGAGGGGCTACATGGTGGGCTGCATCTCAAGTTCACAGGTCCCACTATTAAGCCACAATAGCGGCAAGAGTGCCCCCCCCCCCCACTGTCAGCATAAAGATCGTCCTCCTCTGGCACAGCTGTAACAGCTGTAGCAGAGAAGAACGATGTTTGCCCATTGAATTCAATGGAGCGGCAATACAGCATGTTCCACTGAATGCAATGGGCTGCCGGCGATCGCAGGATGAATGGTCGGAAAGGGGTTAAATATATAACCCCTTTCCTGCAATTCATCCAGAAATGTGTTACACTAAAAATATATACCGGCGTATAAGGCGACGGGGCGTATAAGACGACCCCCCAACTGTCACCTTATACGCCGGTAATACAGTGGAGCAAAGAATAAAAAGCATTACTTACGTTTTTAGATGATCTGCGGCGCTCCTGCAGGCTGTCACTCCCTCCTGGTCCACGGCAGACAAGCTTTCTCCACGAAAGACTTTAAATCCCTGCCTCCAGGAAGACACGTGCCTTCAGCCAATCACAGCCAATGACAATGATGTCATTGAATGGCTGTGATAGGCTGTGTTTCTGGAGGCGGGGATTTCAAGCCTTGAAATCCCCGCCTCCAGAAACACAGCCAATCACAGCCATTCAATGACATCATTGTCATTGGCTGTGATTGGCTGAAGGCACATGTGCTTCTGGAGGCAGGGATTTAAAGTCTTTCGTGGAGAAAGCAATACTCTGCCGTGGACCAGGAGGGAGTGACAGCCTGCAGGAGCGCCGCAGATCATCTAAAAACGTAAGTAATGCTTTTTATTCTTTGCTCCACTGTATTACCGGCGTATAAGGTGACAGTTGGGGGGTCGTCTTATACGCCCCGTCGCCTTATACGCCGGTATATATTTTTAGTGTAACACATTTCTGGATGAATTGCAGGAAAGGGGTTATATATTTAACCCCTTTCCGACCATTCATCCTGCGATCGCCGGCAGCCCATTGCATTCAGTGGAACATGCTGTATTGCCGCTCCATTGAATTCAATGGGCAAACATCGTTCTTCTCTGCTACAGCTGTTACAGCTGTGCCAGAGAAGAAGGATTTGTCTTCTATATGTTCTCAATGGGGTCAGCGCTGCTGCCGCTGGCCCCATTGAGCGCATATAGAATGCATCCATAGCGAGCAGCGGGAGGGGCAGATTTCAATACTCGGGTGACACCTTATCTCCCCAGCCACTCACAGCAGGGGGGTGGTATAGGGCTTAAACGTTGCAGGGGGAAGTTGTAATGCCTTCCCTGTCTTTATATTGGCCAAAAAAAAGCGCTAACGTCTCAGGGAAGAAAGTTTAATTTACCAGAACACCGCATGGTGTTCGTTACGAATAACGAACATCCCGAACACCCTAATATTCGCACGAATATCAAGCTCGGACGAACGCGTTCGCTCATCTCTAATGCCTATATAAAACATATTCTGTTCTTAGGGACATATATTCTACAGAGGATATATTGCTGCTGGTGTGAAAGATGTCATTAAAAAATTTTTGTTTTACCCCTGTAAATGAAGTTTTAAGTGGCTGTTACTAAAGGTCTCCCTTCCAGGTCCTCTCCAATTGACTGCCTTTTGTTAGGTATTGAGCTTCTGTAGTAACTGGGGCACTGGGATGTTTTCTTAGCCAAATGGGGGAGGGAGGATCTCTTCACATGCTGTTCACTTGCACTCACAGACTGATTGCTTACACAATATCCATGTCCAAATTCTCTGCCTCTCCTGTTATTAAAACAGATGTGTGCACATTGCTTTGGGTTTACCAATCATTTGACCAGAATGTCTCTGAATGTGATACTCCTACAATCATCCTGGGAATGCAGAGGGGTGGGCATTCAGATACTGCCTCCCTGCTGATTGGACCAAAAACAACGCAATGTAGGATGAGAAGTGAGGGAAAAGAAGTACAGAACAGTGAACAGCTGGTGGAATAGTAGGCTTGTGACAGGCCTTAAAAAGGTTAAAATGTGTACACAGGAAGGAAAAAGGTAAAGTGTAGCTTTAGTTTCTTAGAACACTAGTTCTTTCATCCGAAAATTGAAAACTGATGTTAGGAAACACTGCAGGGGAGGCAAGGTGAGCTAGTTGCTAAATATTCAGTACCGACACTCGCAAAAAAGATTTGCTCTTGACACTGCATATGAAACATGACCAACAGGAAAGGAGGAGAGAGAGGAAGGAGCAGTGGAGCAAAAGTGGGATATCACTGAAGAAGGAAATAAATATCAAGACCATAGTCATGTGACAGAATATATGACTGGCTTAGAGTGACAATACACATTAAATGTAGATTGGCGGGACTGGCCTATCATCTGATGTGTATGGAGGCTCCTTATTCTCCAGCTGACCACAGAAATCTGGGGAGAAAAGTATTGAACAGTTGGATTTCAACTGCCCAGGCCTTTTTTTCTCTGGAGATAAGCTGGTGCCAGAGGCATCTTGTAGAGACTCCCATGGGAGCCTATCAAATGCACCCTGCACCACTATGCACCACAGTGCTGACAGTCGGCACTCCCTGTCCGTTCTCTTTTAGAAGCGCAGATTCTACGCTTCTAAAAAGAGACCGTGTGAGCGCTTTCATAGGAACCTATTGGTTTTTATAGCGGCGTGTAAACCACGCTTGTCTGATCGAGCACTAAGGCACATTTGCGCGCATGAGCGCCACATTTTTGTGCAAGCATCAGTGTATTTTACTATACTTTTTGCATGTGCCAAAAGTAAAGCATTGATGCTCCCAGCCATTGAAAAGGCTAAATAGTCTAATGAGATAAAAATGTGTTCTTTGTCCTTCACAATTATGCAGTGTTTCACGCATCTCCTAGTGTTTTGCGCTCGAATTTGCGCATCCCCATTGACTATAGGAGTTTTGGTGTGCAAATGCTCAGGAAAATAGAGCATGTTGCAGATTTCTTTGCGGGACCAAAATACACTGGAAAAATACACACATTGAAATTAATGGGTTCTATTCACTGTGTATTGCACATGCAAATTTTACATGTGCAAATACACGTGCAAGTAGGCTAGTTTGAATCAAGCCTAAGTGATAATTTTTAGTGTACTTAATCTATTTGCACACAGTTTTTTGAAGTTAAGATGACCCCTTTAAGTAAAAATGCAGATTTTTAGCATAACTAAAGGTTTTCATTGCTCATGACTTCATACAGTATTACTGCATCAACTCTATAAATGTTTGTTTTCTTTTTACTTATATTTACAATTGTATTCTTTGGGTTTTTAATGCATCTGCCACCTAGAGTCATAGTAGACCTCTGAGAAAGGCTGGTTTCACTACTGCGTTACAACCTCTGGTCAGAGGTTGTGTCGCAGATCCAATTCAAACTACTAGAAGAAAAAGAGATGCATGCAGTGTTTTTTTTCCTTCCAAAACCCAGGCAGCTGGGCAAAAAAAGAATGGACTCCATTATAGTCAATGAGGTTCGTTCGACGCTGTTTAGTTACGTGCTGAGATGGAACCGCTTGGCTGTGGGGATTTCCCTTTCCTGTTCCCAAAATAGAGCAGAAAAGTGGAACACCGGGTGCAGGTGTGAAACCAACCTAAAATAATTTTCTCTTTTTCTCTTTTCATATCAGGACCAGTTACAAGAGAAAATACAGCTTTGTTCCATGCATTAAAGAGGACAAATAAGGATTAAATTATTAAGCACATAGAGCTGAAGGGTTAATACTGCTGTATTGGGGACACTGCTCATTGACATTGTGTATTTAGCAATATGTAAGGCAGCGAAGGTCAATGGATCTCAAAGATATCAGAAGAAATCTATCACATTTATCTTATAATCCACATAACAATATCTTTATCAGCCTTTTAGCATATTCATTTACCTAGAACTACTGTGTAAGTTCTGTTCATTCTTTATAACTTTTTTTTTAGTTTCTAAGAGTGGATCAAGACAAAGACAAGGAATGCAATTTGGACTGTGCAGGCTCTCCCTCTAAACTTTTGTGTGCTTCTGATGGAAGAACATTCCTTTCCAGGTGTGAATTTCAACGAGCTAAGTGTAAAGATTCTCAGTTGGAGATTGCATACAGAGGAAATTGTAAAGGTAAATAATATTTGAAATACATCCATTAAGTCTGAAGATTGTATATATTCAAGGAAAGTTTGTGGGTTTGTAAATTTGACTTGTAAGGTTCTCATAATTAGTCATATCACCTCAATGATTTACTTTTAGTCTGGCCTTGTCTAAGGTTTCAGGTTTTTTGTGCTAGAGAATTCCCTAAGATTTGGATGCCAAGAATTTTATTGTGTATGTAATAATAACTCATTCAAATACACCTAAAAAACCAAGGCAGAGCACTCATTGACATGGGAATTGACACTGAATATTTATGCAACAAAAAATTCCTTACACCTGCGTATTTCGCCCAC
This sequence comes from Eleutherodactylus coqui, assembly GCF_035609145.1. NCBI lineage: Eukaryota > Metazoa > Chordata > Amphibia > Anura > Eleutherodactylidae > Eleutherodactylus > Eleutherodactylus coqui. The sequence goes on along the minus strand of NC_089839.1, from coordinate 117,288,784 downwards.
TCCAACATGTTTTTACATGGATTTTGCCTTTAAAACAGCAGAAATGAATGACTAAGGGCTCGGTCACACGGGCATTTTTTGGTCCGATCTGCAGACGCGCTTGCGATCTACAGATATATAGAACCAATGCATCCCAATGGGAGCAGGCACATGTCTGTATTTTATGCGGATGTGCGATAAATTATAGGACACAATGATTCGCAGAACGCGACTATCTGCGTTCTGCGAATCGTTGTGTTCTATATATGCACTAAATGGGGCCGGCAGCAGCAGCGCCGACCCCATTGAGAACATATACTAAAGACACTGTTACAGCTGTGGCAGAGGAGAACAATGTTCGGCCATTGTATTTAATGGAGCCGGCAATACAGCCGGCTCCATTGAAAGCAATGGGCTGTCGGCAAGCGCTGTATGAATTGTCGGCGCCCGGCCAGCAGTTCTCCTGAACTGCTTTCTGTAGTATTCAGCAGGCGGGGATTGTAAATCCCCGCCTGCTGAATGGGTTGCCTCTGATTGGTCACAGCCCTCAGCAATCAGAGACAGCTCTCACTCACCCATTCATGAATTCATGAATGGGTGAGTGAGTGCTGCCTCTGATTGGCTGAGTGCAGGGACCAATCAGAGGCAACTCTCAGCTGTCATTCAATAGTATACATTTTTTTTTATTTTTACACTATTTCAGGATGCTTTTCAGGGAAGGGCTTATCTTTTAAGCCCGTCCCCGAAAATTCATACAGCGCTTGCCGGCAGCCCATTGCTTTCAATGGAGCTGGCTGTATTGCCGGCTCCATTGAATTCAATGGGCGAACATTGTTCTCCTCTGCCACAGCTGTGGCAGAGAGGAGAGCGGGCAGCGCTCGTTTGATCGGGCCCTTTCGCTGAAAACGCTGCTAGGTGCAGATTTGTCAGCGAATCGTCAGCCCCGGTCACGTGATTTGCGGATGCGCATCCGTCATGCGATCCGCAAATCGCGCAAAAAAACGCCCGTGTGACCGAGGCCTAAGGTGCATATTTTTACTCCAGATTGCACTGACCTTTAGCCCTGTCAATTGGCAAAATCTAATTACAGAATTCAATATAATTCTAGATCACATTGGAACTAATGCACATTGGAACTAATCACTTTACTGTGATTGCTGTGACTTGCTATCACTGCAGTCACATGTCCAGAGATCACAGGAATAAGGAAATAGTGACTGGCAGCATTCAGCAATGTAGAAAAATACAAGATTTATTTCCCCATTACAAAAATTACGGCAACGTTTCGGTCGTAATAGACCTTCCTCAAGCCAATACATATCATACAAAGTGCACCATATATATAGGAAATGTGAACACCATTAACCAATGACATACAAACATGCACAGGAGTGTCTCATCACTGATTACCTCTCTCCACACGTCTCAGCTGTTATCCGGCGCATCGTTGATGATGTCATATGAGCCTCGTGTGGTGCAGAGTGCAAGCTCTCGCCTACGACCTGGAGGCCGCAAGCTCGATTCCCACAGGAATCAGGTAGCCGGCTCAAGGCCGACTCAGCCCTCCATCCCTCCGAGACAGGCAAAAATGAGAACCCAGCTTGGTGGGGGGCAATAAGCACTAATTACCCGAAAGCGCTGCGGAACAAGCTGGCGCCATACAAATACCATGATTCGACTTTTTTGATGTCATCTTTAGTTGACCTCCTCACACATTGGTGCGTCCATCTAAGTTGAACCGCACCCTCTGCACATGTGCCGAGCTACAACTATCGCGAGAACACGCTCTAAGCCACAGTAGGGCACAGCGGCCATATCAGACATGGGCAAACCGCACTAAAGGTGCGTCTGCGCATGTGCCGGTCGTCGGGCCCAGCGACCACGTCAAAAATGGGCAAACCGCACTGATGGTGCGTCTGCGCATGCGCCGGTCATCTGTCATCACAGAGGCCGATACTCGGTCCCATCACCGCGCCACAACCTTACTTCCGCATTCCACCTATATATTATATTATCTACTCGGATACCTCCTCAGTGCATTGGTCACCCGTAGTGATGCAATGCAAAGTGTCAGGATCGCCGATCATGCGTTACCACAACTGACACTGACCGCATACCGCATAACCTGCAGCATCTACTGAGAGGACCCCGATGTATATATCTTATCTAATAATATACATTCTCACCCATAGAGTATGAATGGTCCAATGTTAACCCATTGTATAAACCAATAAAACAGAACAGAACACCAACTGTTAACTGCCTAGTCAAATTGTGATTTTATTGATACTATACATCACTATGCATGAATCTATATTTTTTCTTCAAGATGATGAAATAATGGACCGTCATATCTCAGACGTGTGGCGAGGGAACCAGCGAGAGACCAACAACCTGTGTAAACAAACCAAAAAAAATACAATTACACATATACCCATAAAAAATTCATTAATAAAACATATGTACAATTCATATACTGATGTGTGTAACAAGATTTACAAGAACGGCTGAAAAATGTACTCCTGATTAAGTCCTTTTGGGTGCATGGTGTCCAACTCGTATATCCATTTTAACTCACGCTTTTTTAATAAAAATTCTCTATCACCCCCCCGTGGAAGTACGGGGACATGATCAATGACCCTAAATTTGAACTGGCTGATGTTGTGTTTAGCCTCCAAAAAATGTCGCGATACAGGTAATTGTAGATTTTCCGTCCGAATTGTACTCTTGTGCTTCACCATACGTGATCTCACCTCCATAGTGGTTTCACCCACATACCCAAGGCCACATGGGCAGGTGATGAGGTAGATCACGTATGGTGAAGCACAAGTATATCTCCCCTGTATCTTGTACCTATTGCCCCTGAGAGGATGCCGAAATTCGTCACCCCTCACCAAATTGTTACAACAACTACAGGCAAGGCATGGGAAGTTCCCCTTTCTAGGGGGTTTAAAGAAACTCTGGACGGCTGATTTGTGTGAAGCAAAGTGTGAGTGGACCAGTTGGTCACCTATGTTTCTACCTCTTCTATATGCATTTATAGGCTTATTTTTAAATTCAGGTATTGCAGCCCCATCTAATGTCAGCAGTGGCCAATGTTTTTTGATAATGTTACCAACGGTTCCACTAAGATTATTAAAGGTACTGACAAACGGAATCCTGTCCATTGTCTGTTTCTTTAATTTAGGTGTCAAAAGATCTTGTTGTGGTATTGCCCTAGCTCGTATGGCAGCTTTTGTGATGATTGGTGCAGGGTATCCCCTATCTAGGAACCTCCTACACATCTCATCCAATCTTAAATCAATGGTTTGATCGTGTGCTATTCTTCGCACTCGTAAAAGTTGACTCCATGGTAGTGAGTCCTTCATGGCGACCGGATGGTTGCTACTATAGAGCAATAAACTGTTCCGATCTGTCTTTTTTGTGTAAAGATCCGTTACCAATCCCATTCCTTGTCTTTTAATCAAAACGTCAAGGAATTGGATTTCCACAATAGAGTAAGACATAGTGAACTGAAGTTCTGGGTAAATAGCGTTTAGAAAGGTATGGAATTCCTGTAATGTTTGGAGCGAACCCTTCCATAGAGCAAACACGTCGTCGATGTACCGACCCCAGTACACCAACGACGCCGCATATATGGAGGTATAGATATACTTCTCCTCAAATTGGCGCACAAAAATGTTGGCGTATGTTGGCGCCACATTAGAGCCCATAGCAGTGCCCTGTCGCTGTCTGTAGTACACCCCCCCAAACAAAAAATAATTGTTGCGGAGGATGTACTCCAGCAGCGACAGGGCAAACTGCATGCACTCAGAGGACATATCCGATGCCATCAGAAATTGTCTGACGGCATCTATCCCTTTATCGTGACTGATAGAGGTGTATAGCGCAGTCACATCAAAGGTGACCAGAATAACATCTTCGGTCATATCAAACGATGCAATTTTTTTCAAAAAGTCAGATGTATCCCTGATGTGTGAATCCGCCTCATCTGCAAAACGCCTCAGGACCTTGTCCAAAAATCGTGCGATATTGCAGAAGAGTGAGTTTCTGCCTGAAACAATCGGTCTCCCAGGGGGATTCTGGGGATCCTTGTGGACCTTTGGGAGGGTGTATAAAGTGGGAACAATGGGGTGCTGGATATCAAGGAATTTCAACAGCTTTTTATCGATCAAACCTGCCCATAGTGCCTCATTCAACATTCCCCTTAATTGTAATTGAAACCGTATGGTAGGGTCCGATCGCAATTTTTCATAAACATTTTCATCATTTAATTGTCTGAACACTTCTGTTGTGTACATACTAGTATCCATCACGACTATTGCTCCACCCTTATCGGCTGGTTTAACCACAATCGCATCATCCTGCGCAAGAGAATTGAGGGCTTTCCTTTCCCTCATATTAAGGTTATTCTTAAGCCTCCTCTTGTTACCCAATGTTTTGGATCTCAGTTTTTCAATATCTTTTAATACTAATTTAGCAAATACTTCAATTTGAGGATTTGATGTAGGTGGTTGATACGTACTTTTGTTGCGAAGACCAGTTCCAACCAGGGAAAAAGACCCCGGTGTAGTGGTCTGTGCAACCGTACATGATGGTTGTGAGGAAAATTGGTTTTTAAGCCTTAAATTTCTGAATAAACGCTGTACATCAAGATTAAGATCAAACCAATTCATAGAAGTTACACAGCAAAATGATAGACCCTTGCCCAATACAGTCGTCTCATCTGATGTCAATACCCTGGAAGAAATGTTGATTACAATACCGTCACTGGTAGGTTCACAAGCTCCAACATCCACTATTTCCTGAAGTCCATCAGTGGTGGTCGTTTCGTGGATCGGGTCATCCCCCCGTCGGGATCTCTTGTATGCCCTGTGATGTTTTCGTCCGCCTCGGCGGCACCGGAAGGTCCCTCTTTTCTCTTCATCCTGTTTGGATTGCCACGGCCTAAAAAAGAAGAAGAGGATGTGGAGGCACCCACATGATCATTCTTGGCCGAATCATCCGTTGAAATCGAACCACGAGATGAGAACCCAAATTGGTTTCTATTCCTGGGTTGACGGCGTCGTTGTCGTCTTTGTTTGGTATTCGATTCAAAGGGATCTGTGACTTTATTCTTTGATGTCTGCCAACAAAATACACGACCATAAGCATAATCGTCGACATCCCTAAACCACTTGGTTTTTTTTATACTCTCCAATTCCTCCTGATGTCGTTTGAGATATGTTGTTTTTTTCTCCTTATGTTTATTCCAGTCCTCTGGTGTCAAGATCTCTAGAATATTCTTTTCCAAGGAGGATATGCGAGCTGTACTCTCAGCAATCTCCAACTGTAAGAACTCAACATTCAAGACAATCATGTCAAACGAAAATTTATTCACTATGCCTTCAAATTTTGAACAAAATGTCTTGTTATCTGCCATTAAGGTCGGGCGCACATGTGGGCGTAGCCCTCTCGGAATGCGTTTTACCTTAAAATATTCACATAGTGTGGACATGTGCAAAGATAGGGAGATGTTCTTTTTATTTTCCATCTCCCACTTCCGTAGTAACATATCCACTGTTGGCATTTCTAGATAGCTATTCTTGCGTGTAGCTCCTGCAATAATCTTGTTAACATCCACATCCGAATACGAAAAAATAACAGGGTTACCTGGTCTGTCAGAGTCCGGGTATTTTTCCATTTTGTGCCTGTATCAGGTGCAAGCTGGATCTGGTTTGTAGATATCACTGAGTAGAAAAAAGAGGTTCCCAGCAGCACAGCATATATCCTCACATAGAGCCAGGCAAAACAGTGTGCAAAAGCCAGTCAGGAAGCCTAAACCAGAGAGGCTCCAAGGGTGCAGTCAGGAATAAGGAAATAGTGACTGGCAGCATTCAGCAATGTAGAAAAATACAAGATTTATTTCCCCATTACAAAAATTACGGCAACGTTTCGGTCGTAATAGACCTTCCTCAAGCCAATACATATCATACAAAGTGCACCATATATATAGGAAATGTGAACACCATTAACCAATGACATACAAACATGCACAGGAGTGTCTCATCACTGATTACCTCTCTCCACACGTCTCAGCTGTTATCCGGCGCATCGTTGATGATGTCATATGAGCCTCGTGTGGTGCAGAGTGCAAGCTCTCGCCTACGACCTGGAGGCCGCAAGCTCGATTCCCACAGGAATCAGGTAGCCGGCTCAAGGCCGACTCAGCCCTCCATCCCTCCGAGACAGGCAAAAATGAGAACCCAGCTTGGTGGGGGGCAATAAGCACTAATTACCCGAAAGCGCTGCGGAACAAGCTGGCGCCATACAAATACCATGATTCGACTTTTTTGATGTCATCTTTAGTTGACCTCCTCCTGGGTTAACATTGGACCATTCATACTCTATGGGTGAGAATGTATATTATTAGATAAGATATATACATCGGGGTCCTCTCAGTAGATGCTGCAGGTTATGCGGTATGCGGTCAGTGTCAGTTGTGGTAACGCATGATCGGCGATCCTGACACTTTGCATTGCATCACTACGGGTGACCAATGCACTGAGGAGGTATCCGAGTAGATAATATAATATATAGGTGGAATGCGGAAGTAAGGTTGTGGCGCGGTGATGGGACCGAGTATCGGCCTCTGTGATGACAGATGACCGGCGCATGCGCAGACGCACCATCAGTGCGGTTTGCCCATTTTTGACGTGGTCGCTGGGCCCGACGACCGGCACATGCGCAGACGCACCTTTAGTGCGGTTTGCCCATGTCTGATATGGCCGCTGTGCCCTACTGTGGCTTAGAGCGTGTTCTCGCGATAGTTGTAGCTCGGCACATGTGCAGAGGGTGCGGTTCAACTTAGATGGACGCACCAATGTGTGAGGAGGTCAACTAAAGATGACATCAAAAAAGTCGAATCATGGTATTTGTATGGCGCCAGCTTGTTCCGCAGCGCTTTCGGGTAATTAGTGCTTATTGCCCCCCACCAAGCTGGGTTCTCATTTTTGCCTGTCTCGGAGGGATGGAGGGCTGAGTCGGCCTTGAGCCGGCTACCTGATTCCTGTGGGAATCGAGCTTGCGGCCTCCAGGTCGTAGGCGAGAGCTTGCACTCTGCACCACACGAGGCTCATATGACATCATCAACGATGCGCCGGATAACAGCTGAGACGTGTGGAGAGAGGTAATCAGTGATGAGACACTCCTGTGCATGTTTGTATGTCATTGGTTAATGGTGTTCACATTTCCTATATATATGGTGCACTTTGTATGATATGTATTGGCTTGAGGAAGGTCTATTACGACCGAAACGTTGCCGTAATTTTTGTAATGGGGAAATAAATCTTGTATTTTTCTACATTGCTGAATGCTGCCAGTCACTATTTCCTTATTCCTGACTGCACCCTTGGAGCCTCTCTGGTTTAGGCTTCCTGACTGGCTTTTGCACACTGTTTTGCCTGGCTCTATGTGAGGATATATGCTGTGCTGCTGGGAACCTCTTTTTTCTACTCAGTGATGTCCAGAGATCACATTGATTAGTCTCTGTGGGTCTCTAGGCAACGCCCTGCGTCTTCAGCTGTCTTGGGACAGCTGGGTCACAGAGCTGCCTGCAGGGTAGCCGGCAGATAAGCTGTCCGAGTTCCAAGATGTAGAGAGAGGGCACAGCAGTGCCTTCTCACTATGATCGCTGTTACTGGCTGTCACAGCGATCACATGCCTAGAGACCAAAGCTCTGTGATTTAAGCAGTGTTTAGATGCTGAGATTATGGGGGCTCCTACACAGCGTGGACTCTAGGGAGGAGTTCTGCAAGAATGTTCTAAGACTTATAAGCAGAGTTAGGATGCCTTAACACGGGCAAGAAACTCGTGCAAGATTTGTGCGTTGACAGATGCATGCGGGAAACAAGTCGCTGCATATTCTATCCCTTTGTGTGCTCACACAACTTTGTTTTTAATAGGGCCGGTGGCAGCATCGCACTACGTGCTAGGTGCACACAATGTGATGCGAGGTCTCCCACTGAAAACAATGGGAGAAACTCCACGATTGTCCGCCGCAGCTGACAGCTTCCTTGAAATTATGCAAGGTGGTTTTGACATAAAAACGCCTCGCATCCGCAGTGAATTCACATGTCGGCGAGCACAATATTGGTCCATGATTCATGGCCCGATATTGCGCTTCCCCATGTGAAGTTAGCCTTATATCACGCTCCCCACTATGTGAATTCTCCAGGGATGCAAGATGTTTTTATGGCAAAAGAGCCTCGGATCCCTTTGAATGTTTGATTGCGGACTTTCTCCCATTGTTTTCGATGAGAGACCTCGCATTGCATGACGTGCAACTAGCATGTGGTACAATGCTCCCGCCAGCCCCAATTAAAAACAATGAGTGCTGTGATGAGAGAGCACGCAGAAAGATAGAACATGCTGCGATTTGTTTCTCACATCACGGTGCCATACAGGAAAACATTGCTCATGTGTATGACCCCATTCAAAAGAATGGGGTTCATATTTTTGTAAGATTTGAGCATGTCGCAATACACAAATCTCACCCGATTTTCTTCCCATGTGAAGGCAGCCTTAGGAAAAGACTGCCTGAAGATTTATAGTTTCTCGGCAGTCTTTAAGTGGTTAAAGGAGATGTCCCGCGCCGAAACGGGTTTTTTTTTTTTTAACCCCCCCCCCCGTTCGGCGCGAGACAACCCCGATGCAGGGGTTAAAAAAACCACCCGCACAGCGCTTACCTGAATCCCGGCGGTCCGGCGTCTTCATACTCACCTGCTGAAGATGGCCGCCGGGATCTTCTACCTTCGTGGACCGCAGCTCTTCTGTGCGGTCCACTGCCGATTCCAGCCTCCTGATTGGCTGGAATCGGCACGTGACGGGGCGGAGCTACACGGAGCCGCTCTCTGGCACGAGCGGCTCCATAGAAGACTGCTGAAGACCCGGACTGCGCAAGCGCGGCTAATTTGGCCATCGGAGGCCAAAAATTAGTCGGCTCCATGGAGACGAGGACGCCAGCAACGGAGCAGGTAAGTATAAAACTTTTTATAACTTCTGTATGGCTCATAATTAATGCACAATGTACATTACAAAGTGCATTATTATGGCCATACAGAAGTGTATAGACCCACTTGCTGCCTCGGGACATCTCCTTTAATGAAAGTTTATTTGCTTTTTTTTTGTTTTATATTTGTAGCAGCAAAAATCTGGGTTGAGAAGGTGGACGTAATATTCAACAAGTGAAATTTAAGTTTGCAACCCCCATTGATAAGCATTAAGCAAGCTTTAGTCTATTTTTTCATAGATAATAAAAAAAGCCACCATGCACAATGCCATAGGTACGAGTACATCATTTAGATGTATTTTTTAAGTTAAAGTTTAATTTGTGACAGTTACCCAACAATCTTTTTCTCACTGATGGTTTAGTTGCCTGTAGCCTTTTTACCCTTGCTGTACAATGCATTTTATATCAATCTTTTTCATGACACACTATTTATACAGTATTTCCAAACTAAAACCAACACATCTTGATATAAATTATAATATAATAATGTTGATAAATATATTATTATCAGATAAGCCAAACAAAAAAACAAATAGCAGATAGTTTATTGCAATATATGTAATGAATGTTTGCTATTATGTTCAAAGATTGTGTGTACGGAGCACACAGGTACAATTTCTGATGGTATTAAAAAATGTAGCATTGGTACATTTTTTAATTGTTTACCTTTCACTGTTGTATGTATTCTGGTATTAATTAGCCAGTGTTTGCATTGAAGGAATTTAAAATCCATACAGGAGCTTCAGACTACACTAGAAGTACTTTCCACTTATATACAGTACTTTATGAAGTCAGGCATCACTCTTCCCTCTATTTAATTTCCATTCAAAATGTAAATTAAGTACGAGTCATTAGTTTTTCAGTATCAGAAAAAATAAACGTACAATTGATCAAAAGCCTCCAAAACTTAGTAGAGTATTAAATCTATCCAGATTTAATTTCTCTCACTTCTGTTGTGCACCCTACTGCCACTTTAACACTTCCATGCTTCCAATCTTAAAATTAACAAGGTATAGGTATGACCACAAATGTCACTGACATCATGTCTCCATTGACCACATTCACATAATCAAACATCCAAGCAAATAACTTATGTGCTTGCATATTCCTTTCCCATTTGCATCTAAAATTGCTAAAATATTTCTAAGATTCGTTATAAAATAGTTTATTGACACGAATAATAAAAAAAAGTCAAATAAAAATGTGAAAAGCAAAAAGTAGAAGTTAACAAATTATGAGAAAAATGTAACTTCTAGTAAGGTAAAGTCCCCTGGTGCAAGCACCAAGTCATGACTGACTCCTAGGGTGACGTCACATCAAGACATTTTATTTTATTTTTTAATTCTTTATTTATCTATCACCATCGTCATTCTAAATATAAACAAATGAGTCATCTTCTGCAATAACAACTTACAGAATATTGAATAAAACAACATAACAGTGATAAAATTTCCTTATATCACAGCTATACTCTTAACGTTTAATAAAGCGTTCAACTGTCAAAATTTCCCGTATGACCCGCAGTTAATCTATACTACCCTCTGCATAACACTACAAAAAAAAATTCAAAAAAACACATATAATTAACTGTGGACCTAATGTCCCAACTTTGCAGTATATTACTCTCTTCCTAACAGATGAGACACATTAGGGAAACAGACAAAAATAGAACCTAGATGAAAATAAAAAAGGGGGAAGAAAAGAAAATCAAGCCTCATGGGTTGAGCAAGGATCTGAATTCCTCAGAATCCCGGAACACTATACAATGGTACCAGGTCCTCCGAAACTTCTCCTGTATACCTCTCAATGATGCTGTAGGATCCTCCATCTCCATAATCCAGTTAACTGTATTAAGCCACATAGCCACCATGAGTGGGGCCTTTGTCTCCAAAGTCTAGGAATGCAAGATCTCGCTGCGCCCACCAAATAGCACACCACTGATTTTTTTTGTACAAAGATAAGGGAATATCGCCACGATGCAGGAGGAAGTTGGTGTTTTTGGTAACGGGTAATGCGTGAACTTAGAAGCAATCCGCCAAACCTCCGACCGAAAACCCGTCAGCACTGGACACTCCCAGAAAATGTGCAGCAAGGTCCCCTGTTCTGCCCCGCACCTCCAACACAGAGAGGAGACAGAGGGAAATATCTTATGTAGGCGGGAGGGAACCCTGTACCACATAGAGAGGACCTTATATCCCGATTCCTGTATTTTGCTGGATATAGAAGAGAAGTGTGTGATAGTAAATATTGTTTCCCTTTCCTCAGGAGTGAATGTGATCCCGAGATTTTCTTTCCATCTCTATATGTACCCTGGTGACACATTTTCGGGTTGTGTGTTGATGATGTTATATACGATAAGCTGCTGATAAATCTTTGGCTTTACCCAGAGAGAAACGAGATAGGAAGATAAAACTTTACATTTATTCCACATACTCTCCACTGATGTCAACACACTTCTTACAACGGTATTCCAAGTTCTGTAAGCCTTGCAAAAAGAAGGATTTCGGTTGTGCCTCAAACCAGTCATCAGTAGCAGCCATGGCTTCAGAAATGGTGTGAAATTTGGTACCCTTGAGGTGTTTCTTCAGATGATAGTCAGAGGGAGCTAGATCTGGTGAATAAGGTAGGTGGTCAACCATCTGGAGGCCTAGCTCCACCAGTTTTGCCATGGTCGCTTGTGCAGATCAGTGAAGATCAGTCCGAAGCCATTGGAACTGCTCCTGTATTGTCCCAAAAGGTTTACATATTTACTCGAGCAATGTCCATTGGTACAGTCCAGTCCGGGACTGTGACCATAAGAACATCCAAAAATGAGAACACCCCCTCTAGGTCCGCTAGTGTTCTGACCGTCAAAAGACGACCCCGTCTATGGAACATCAGATGGAATGGGTGCCCCCATTTGTAAGTTGCTTCGGTTCTGCGCACTGCACCCAGCAGTGGGCGAATCAGCTTTTGGCTATTAAGGGCCAACCTAGAGACATCAGGTAGAATTGTAATATCCACGCCGTTAAAGCTAACAGAGCCTCATTCCCACGCCAATCTCTGAATATCTTCTTTCTGTCTATAAAAGTGGACACGGCATATGACATCCCTCGGAAAGTTTTGGTTCTGTGTTCTCCCGCCTAGTACACGGTGGACTCTGTCCAGCTTTATTGCGCTGGCCTCTGGACATTGTAGCAACTTGTTAAAAATGGCTGTCACATACTCGTGCAGGGCGTCCGGTGGTACATCCTCTGTGATGCCTCTCAATTTAAGGTTGTTACGACGACCTCTGTTTTCGATGTCATCCAAATGGAAATTCAAATCCCTGAGCTGCTTCTCCACTGTTAAGATCAATTGTTGAAAGTGCATAGACAGAGCACTGGCGCTCTCTTCCAGAGCCGTAACCCTTATTGTCAAGGACTGTATTGAGTGACTAACTGCAGCAATGGCTGTTTTGTGTTTCCCCTCTATGAGCCGAAGTTGCATTTCCATCTCAGTGGGCAGTGCACGAACCATAAACCAGAGCGTTTGGGAATCATCTGGCGGTGGTTCTGGCGGGTCTGCTGCTGATCCCATAGGGTTAGGGGTTGCTGTGCTGGATTCTTTACTAGCCTTCCCCTTGCATTCCTCCTGCCCTGTTTCCTAACAGCTCCCGACATGCTGTAGCTCCACTTGGTGGCCCGGCGCCATGTTAGGGGGTTGCTTCCCAGCGTCCGCGGCACCCCTTCACCATCCTTCTTAGTTGCTGTGTTCTGCTGTGTTCCCGGTAAGTTCAATGTCAGCGGCAGCGCAGCTCCAGTCCATGTGTCCTCATTCCTCCATGCCAAGCTATGCCCCCTCATGACGTTTTCTTGGCAGATTGTTTTTGCGGGGAAGTTTCCCATTGCCTTCCCCAGTCCTCTTTTACCCCCCAGTATTCAGTTTACCGAACTCTGAAGGATGGAAGGCCAACCTTGATCAACCTAGAGCTGGCTGCCTGAACCACACAGGGATTGAACTCGCAACCTTTAACCCGCTACATGTGACTCTGTAACATCTAGTAAACTGTCACTATATGATAAACCATACTGAAAGCATAACATACACATTCTCCTTCTGCTTTTAGTATGTGTTCTACGGTCTTACCTAGTGCTGGATTCACATCAACACTGTTTAATACTCTTATTTTAAATCATTCTATATTATTTTTACTCATGTTCACAAATTGTGGCTTGAACCTTTGACTTGAAATGATAGTAACTCTGTAAAGCTTAGATCTTTGAGCAATAGAATAAAATGATGCTCCTTTTCTTCTACTGATCAGGAAAAAAGCGGTTTTGTCCATTAAATATGACAACACATCTAAGCCCTATCATTCTGAGATCACTGAGTTAATGTTAAAAATTAGTAAAAGTTAATGTTATCTGCATCCCAGCTAGTGGACACCTGACTTTCTGATAAAATGATATCAGCTATGCCCATTGACCTCAAAATTGCTGTATTCATCTCTTCATTCCTAATTATATATCACCCTATATCGCTGGAAGTTGCTATGACTTTTGTTCATCCTTTCGTGACAACTTTCTTTTTTTCTCTTGATGTTTTCTTACTCCTTTCTCTTATGCTTTTTGAAATCTCTGATAGCAACAAAAGTCAGTATATAAAATACAGTACTGTATATACTCTGCTGAAACAATAATAGACTCTTGGAACCACCACTAGCATGTTGGATAATTAGTGCAAGGTTGTGGATGTATAACGAGATCTCTGATGGCCTTCCAATGGACAAGCGACCCAAGAGCCTAGATGTTAACAACACTAAATACAATATTTTGCATACTTTATATTCTCTGCTGTGCACCAGTTTTCAGTCAGTGTGTACTTGAAGTTTTATGACTTGGGGATTGAAGTGAGGAAATTTATACCTCCCTAAGGAGTTAGATGGGAAGATTGAGAAGCTTTGCACCTTGGTTTTCCAGTGCCAAACTACCATCAGCTTAGAGGTTCCACTATATCTGTTTATTGTAGGATGAGACATTGGTCTTGAAGTGGTTGTATTACAAAAACAACTAAAAGTATCACCTATCCACAAGATAGGTGAAGACTGTTAGATCTATGACAGTCCAACTGCTGGCACCCCCACCAATCACAAGAACAGGATCTTGTGTCTGCCAATATGAATAGAACGGCAATCATGTGTATTCACTGTAGCTCCATTTATCTCTATAAGACTGTCGACCACTTGCACTCGTCTATCTCCATATGGCCCTTTTACATGTGCCGAGAATCTCATGATTCTTGTTTGCACAATGGAACGAGCTAGTCCATCATCATCAATTCATTCGCGCTTGGGAAGCCCTTTTAGATTGCATAATTCTCATTGACAATCATGCAGTCCTCAGGCACTTATTGTTCAGTGTTTCACATTCCTATGTCTTGGAAGGGGTGTCATATGTGTATGGTTTTCTGGCTTATTTCATATTCCCAATCATTGTTTTAAAGACTTGTTTAAAAGAATCATACATTGATTTGAAGGAATACTGCCATCTAATAGGAATGCTGCCAGCAAGATAAATGCCCGAGTAAGCGCTAATTTTTAAACTGGTTGAAACTGAACGATAAGCGAGAATCGTACGATTTTCACTCATCGTTCAGTCATTTGCCTCCATTTAAATTGAACAATTATCATTTAGTCTAAACATGGCAATAGAAATAAATGGAGCAGTAGTGTGCACAGGTGAACACCTCTCTGGTCATATGTGGAGACCCTTGCGATCTGTGGGTGTCTCAGCAGATAGAACCCCGCCAACATCAAGCACTTATCTATCCTGTGAATAGGTGATAAGTTGTTTTGGCGGGACAACCCTTTAATGCTCTGAAGAGCTTTGTTAATAAGAGTGTAATAAATACCCATAACTACTAGATTGGATCAGTACTTTCATTTGCAAAACTAAAGCAGGATACTGATTGGTTGCTACATTGGTTTGGTTGGATTGATTTGTTCTTAGTATATATATTTGCTTAGTACTTTAGGTAATAATAATAATCATCTTTATTTGTATAGCGCCAACATATTCCGCAGCGCTTACATAGACAGGGGGAATACAGAAAGACAAAAGTACAAAAATTACAGAACCACGGTTACATAGTAATCAGTTGATTGAAACAATAGGGGTGAGGGTCCTGCTCCAACGAGCTTACATACTACAAGTAATGGGGTGACACAGAAGGTAAAAGGCTGGAGATGTGAACGGTATGGCGAGCTGGACACTGAGGAATGCTATACACATAAACAATGATCAGACATTTAGCCGTGTACATAAAGTTGTACTGTTGTTCATTTTTTGTCTACAGGTATGTGTCACCAAGCCATGGCCAAAATTAGTATAAAATTAATGTGTAATAAATGGCATCCCTAGCAGTTAACCTACATGTTGTCAGTTTTGAGGTAGCAACAGATTGTGTCTATGTTGGACCGTGGAAAAATGAATTGATAGATATGATTTTGTGTTCGCTCATTGTAAAATCAGTGGTAACCAAAGGCAATTTGTAGTATATTTCAAATCTATATATATAAAGACTAGAGATGAGCGAGCACCAATATGCTCGGGTGCTCGTTACTCGGGACGAAATTTTCGCGATGCTCGAGGGTTCGTTTAGAGTAACGAACCCCATTGAAGTCAATGGGCGACCCGAGCATTTTTGTATATCGCCGATGCTCGCTAAGGTTTTCATTTGTGAAAATCGGGGCAATTCAAGAAAGTAATGGGAACGACACAGCAACGGATAGGGCAGGCGAGGGGCTACATATTGGGCTGCATCTCAAGTTCCCAGGTCCCACTATTAAGCCACAATAGCGGCAAGAGTGCCCCCCCCCCACTGTCAGCATAAAGATCGTTCTCCTCTGCCACAGCAGTAACAGCTGTGGCAGAGAAGAACGATGTTTGCCCATTGAATTCAATGGAGCCGGCAATACAGCAGGTTCCACTGAAAGCAATGGGCTGCCGGCGTGCGCGGGATGAATTGTCGGGAAGGGCTTAAATATAGAAGCCCTTCCCTGCAATTCATCCAGAAATGTGTAAAAATAAAAAAAATATACCGTATATACCGGCGTATAAGGCGACGGGGCGTATAAGACGACCCCCCAACTGTCACCTTATACGCCGGGAATACAGTGGAGCAAAAGATAGAAATCATTACTCACTTCCCCTGGCGTTCTGCGGCGCTGCTGCAGGATGTCGCTCCCTCCTGGTCCCCGGCAGAGCATTGCTTTCTGGACGCAGGGCTTGAAATCCCCGCCTCCAGAAAACACACGTGCCTTCAGCCAATCACAGCCAATGACAATGATGTCATTGAATGGCTGTGATTGGTTGACGGCGTGTGTTAGCTAATCACAGTAGCTTTCTGGAGGCGGGGATTTCAAGCCCTGCGTCCAGAAAGCAATGCTCTGCCAGGGACCAGGAGGGAGCGACAGCCTGCAGCAGCGCCGCAGAACGCCGGGGGAGGTGAGTAATGTTTTTTTTTTTGACACTTTCTTTTTTTTTGTATTACCGGCGTATAAGACGACCCCCGACTTCAGAGCAGATTTTTCGGGGTTCAAAAGTCATCTTATACGCCAGTATATATGGTATATACTTACCTTGTCCCGGCAGACGGAGTTCAGCGCGGCCGGCCTACAGTGGGTGTGAAGGGGGTGTGAGTCAGACCTGCCCCCTGATTGGCTCAGCGCTGAGTCTGACTCACACCCCCTTCACACCCACTGCCGGCCGCTGCGGCTGAACTCCGTCTGCCGGGACAAGGTAAGTAATAGTATATATATATATATATTTTTTTTTATTTTAACACATTTCTGGATGAATTGCAGGGAAGGGCTTATATATTTAAGCCCTTCCCGACAATTCATCCCGCGCACGCCGGCAGCCCATTGCTTTCAGTGGAACCTGCTGTATTGCCGGCTCCATTGAATTCAATGGGCAAACATCATTCTTCTCTGCTACAGCGGTTACAGCTGTGGCAGAGAAGAATAATTTTTCTTCTGTATGTTCTCAATGGGGTCGGCGCTGCTGCCGCCGGCCCCATTGAGCGCATATAGAGAAGAGAACAGGAATCGCAGATCGCAGATAGGTGCGATCTGCGATTTCTATGGCCTAAGAAGGACCGTTGGGGTTCTTGAAGCCTAAAATCACTCCTAACGCTCTCCCTATAGCAGCTCCGGCATCAACAGCACTTTCCCTGAACTATGTCAGAATGCATCTGTGGCGAGCCGCGGGCGGGCAGATTTTAATACTCGGGTGACACCTGATCTCGCCAGCCACTCACTGCAGGGGGGTGGTATAGGGCTTGAACGTCGCAGGGGGAAGTTGTAATGCCTTTCCTGTCTTTCTATTGGCCAGAAAAGCGCGCTAACGTCTCAGAGATGAAAGTGAAAGTAACTCGAACATCGCGTGGTACTCGTTTCGAGTAACGAGCATCTCGAACACCCTAATACTCGAACGAGTATCAAGCTCGCACGAGTACGCTCGCTCATCTCTAATAAAGACGAAAGCCCTCACTGACTCACTCACTGACTCACTGACTGACTGACTCGCCAAAAAATCTCCAACTTCCCGATGTCGTAGAAACATGAAATTTGGAAGAAGCATAGATTATCTCCAAAATAGGTAAAGTAATTGGGTCCCAACTCGATTATTCAATTCTAGTGCAAAAGTCCTGGCGTCGAAATTTTACGTACATAATCTAAATCTCTCACTTCCCAATGTCATAGAAACTTAAAATTTGGCACGTGCATTGAATATGTCATAAATAAGAAAAGTTAATAGGTCCCAACTAGAGATGAGCAAGCACCAAAATGCTCGGGTGCTCGTTACTCGAGTCGAACTTCCCGCGATGCTCGAGGGTTCGTTTCGAGTAACGAACGCCATTGAAGTCAATGGCGACCCGAGCATTTTTGTATGGGACCTATGCTCCGCTAAGGTTTTCATTTGTGAAAATCTGGGAAATTCAAGAAAGTTATGGGAACGACACAAAAACGGATAGGGCAGGCGAGGGGCTACATGTTGGGCTGCATCTCAAGTTCCCAGGTCCCACTATTAAGCCATAATAGCGGCAAGAGTGGGCCCCCCCAACAATTTTTACTTCTGAAAAACCCTCATTAGCAAGGCAGACCTTAGCTAAGCACCACACTACCTCCAACAAAGCACAATCACTGCCTGCATGACACTCCGCTGCCACTTCTCCTGGGTAACATGCTGCCCAACCGCCCATTTCAGTAATAGTAGCAGTCAAGACAGGCCCCAGTAACAATTCCAAAGCAGCAGTATAGGAGGAGCACAGCATTAGTTCCATTTCAGTAGTAGTAGCAGTCTAGACAGGCCCCAGTAACATATCACTAGCAGCAGTATAGGGGGAGCACAGTATTAGTTCCATTTGAGTAGTAGTAGCAGTCTGGACAGGCCCCAGTAACATATCACTAGCAGCAGTATAGGGGGAGCACAGTATTAGTTCCATTTCAGTTGTAGTTGCAGTCTAGACAGGCCCCAGTAACATATCACTAGCAGCAGTATAGGGGGAGCACAGTATTAGTTCCATTTCAGTAGTAGTAGCAGTCTAGACAGGCTCCAGTAACATATCACTAGCAGCAGTATAGGGGGAGCACAGCATTAGTTCCATTTCAGTAATAGTAGCACTCAAGACAGGCCCCAGTAACAATTCCAAAGCAATAGTATAGGGGAGCACAGTATTAGTCCCATTTCAATAGTAGTAGCAGTCTAGACAGGCCCCAGTAACATATCACTAGCAGCAGTATAGGGGGAGCACAGTATTAGTTCCATTTCAGTAGTATTAGCAGTCTAGACAGGCCCCAGTAACATATCATTGGCAGCAGTATAGGGGGAGCACAGTCTTAGTTCCATTTCAGTAGTAGTAGCAGTCTAGACAGGCCCCAGTAACATATCACTAGCAGCAGTATAGGGGGAGCACAGTCTTAGTTCCATTTCAGTAATAGTAGCAGTCAAGACAGGCCCCAGTAACAATTCCGAAGCAGCAGTATAGGGGGAGCGCAGTATTAGTTCCATTTCAGTAGTAGTACTCAAGACAGGCCACAATAACATTCCCGTTGCAGCAGATTAGGGAGATAACAGTCTCTTTCACATTTCAGTAGTTGCAGTATAGACAAGGCCCCAGTTACATTTATGTAGCAAAAGTGTAGGCCAACCCCACACACCTTGCTGTACCATGAGTGCAGGCGAAGCCCTTAAAAATTACTAGGATTACACTGTAGGCGAGGGCCCAAAAAAATTGGTGTACCAACAGTACTAATGTACCTCAGAAAAATTGCCCATGCCCAACCAAGAGGGCAGGTGAAACCCATTAATCGCTTTGGTTACTGTGGCTTAATTTGTAACTAGGCCTGGAGGCAGCCCAGTTAAAATAAAAATTACTTCAGGTGCAAGTTTCAACGCTTTAATGAGAATTGAAACGTATAAACATTGTTTACAAAAGTAATACGACTGAGCCTTGTGGGCCTAAGAGAAACTGCCCGTCGGCGTGATTACGTGAGGTTTCAGGAGGAGGAGCAGGAGGAGGAGGATGAATATAATACACAGATTGATGAAGCTAAAAGGTCCCAATTTTTTATGGTGATAGAGAACGATGCTTCCATCCGCAGGTGCAGCCTACGTATTGTTTAGGTACCGCTGCTGTCCGCTGGTGGAGAAGAGAAGTCTGGGGAAATCCAGGCTGTGTTTATCTTTATGAGTGTAAGCCTGTCGGCACTGTCAGTTGACAGGCGGGTACGCTTATCCGTGATGATTCCCCCAGCCGCACTAAACACCCTCTCTGACAAGACGCTAGCCGCAGGGCAAGCAAGCACCTCCAGGGCATACAGCGTGAGTTCAGGCCACGTGTCCAGCTTCGACACCCAGTAGTTGTACCGAGCAGAGGCGTCACGGAGGACGGTCGTGCGATCGGCTACGTACTCCCTCACCATCCTTTTACAGTGCTCTCGCCGACTCAGCCTTGACTGGGGAGCGGTGACACAGTCTTGCTGGGGAGCCATAAAGCTGGAAAAGGCCTTGGAGAGTGTTCCCCTGCCTGCGCTGTACATGCTGCCTGATCTCTGCGCCTGCCCTGCTACCTGGCCCTCGGAACTGCGCCTTCTGCCACTAGCGCCGTCGGATGGGAATTTTACCATCAGTTTGTCCACCAGGGTCCTGTGGTATAGCATCACTCTTGAACCCCTTTCCTCTTCGGGTATGAGAGTGGAAAGGTTCTCCTTATACCGTGGGTCGAGCAGTGTGTACACCCAGTAATCCGTAGTGGCCAGAATGCGTCTAACGCGAGAGTCACGAGAAAGGCATCCTAACATGAAGTCAGCCATGTGTGCCAGGGTACCTGTACGCAACATATGGCTGTCCTCACTAGGAAGATTACTTTCAGGATCCTCCTCCTCCTCCTCAGGCCATACACGCTGAAAGGATGACAGGCAAGCAGCATGGGTACCCTCAGCAGTGGGCCAAGCTGTCTCTTCCCCCTGCTCCTCCTCAGGCTCCTCCCCCTCCACCTCCTATTCCTCCTCCTCAACGTGCTGAGATATAGACATGAGGGTGCTCTGACTATCCAGCGACATACTGTCTTCCCCCGCCACTGTTTCCGAGCGCAAAGCGTCTGCCTTTATGCTTTGCAGGGAACTTCTCAAGAGGCATAGCAGAGGAATGGTGACGCTAATGATTGCAGCATCGCCGCTCACCATCGGGGTAGACTCCTCAAAGTTTCTAAGGACCTGGCAGATGTTTGCCAACCAGGCCAACTCTTCTGTAAAGAATTGAGGAGGCTGACTCCCACTACGCCGCCCATGTTGGAGTTGGTATTCCACTATAGCTCTACGCTGCTCATAGAGCCTGGCGAACATGTGGAGCATAGAGTTCCACCATGTGGGCACGTCGCACAGCAGTCGGTGCACTGGCAGATTAAACCGATGTTGCAGGGTCCGCAGGGTGGCAACGTCCGTGTTGGACTTGCGGAAATGTGCGCTGACCCAGCGCACCTTTCCGAGCAGGTCTGACAAGCGTGGGTAGCTTTTCAGAAACCGCTGAACCACCAAATTAAAGACGTGGGCCAGGCATGGCATGTGCGTGAGGCTGTCGAGCTGCAGAGCCGCCACCAGGTTACGGCCGTTGTCACACACGAGCATGGCCGGTTGGAGGCTCAGCGGCGAAAGCCAGCAGTCGGTCTGCTCTGTCAGACCCTGCCGCAGTTCGTGGGCCATGTGCCTCTTCTCTCCTAAGCTGAGTAGTTTCAGCACGGCCTGCTGACGCTTGGCCACCACTGTGCTGCCACGCCGCGCGACACCGACTGCTGGCAACGTGCTGCTGCTGACACATCTTGATTGCGAGACAGAGGTTGCGTAGGAGGAGGAGGAGGAGGAGGGTGGTTTAGTGGAGGAATCATACACCGCCGCAGATACCAGCACCGAGCTGGGGCCCGCAATTCTGGGGGTGGGTAGGACGTGAGTGGTCCCAGGCTCTGACTCTGTCCCAGCCTCCACTAAATTCACCCAATGTGCCGTCAGGGAGATGTAGTGGCCCTGCCCGCCTGTGCTTGTCCACGTGTCCGTTGTTAAGTGGACCGTGGCAGTAACCGCGTTGGTGAGGGCGCGTACAATGTTGCGGGAGACGTGGTCGTGCAGGGCTGGGACGGCACATCGGGAAAAGTAGTGGCGACTGGGAACTGAGTAGCGCGGGGCCGCCGCCTCCATGATACTTTTGAAGGACTCCGTTTCCACAACCCTATACGGCAGCATCTCCAGGCTGATCAATTTGGCTATGTGCATGTTTAACGCTTGAGCGTGCGGGTGCGTGGCGTCATACTTGCGCTTGCGCTCAAACAGTTGCGCTAGCGACGGCTGGACGCTGCGCTGAGAGACATTGCTGGATGGGGCCGAGGACAGCGTAGGTGAAGGTGTGGGTGCAGGCCGGGAGACGGTCTGCCTGTGTCCTGAGAGGGGGCTTGGATCTCAGTGGCAGGTTGGGGCACAGGGGGAGAGGCAGTGGTGCAAACCGGAGGCGGTGAATGGCCTTTGTCCCACCTTGTGGGGTGCTTGGCCATCATATGCCTGCGCATGCTGGTGGTGGTGAGGCTGGTGGTGGTGGCTCCCCGGCTGATCTTGGCGTGACAAAGGTTGCACACCACTGTTCGTCGGTCGTCTGCACTCTCAGTGAAAAACTGCCAGACCTTTGAGCACCTCGGCCTCTGCAGGGTGGCATGGCGCGAGGGGGCGCTTTGGGAAACAGTTGGTGGATTATTCAGTCTGGCCCTGCCTCTACCCCTGGCCACCACACTGCCTCTTCCAACCTGCCCTGCTGCTGCACTTGCCTCCCCCTCTGAAGACCTGTCCATAGTAGGCTTAGCAAACCAGGTGGGGTCAGTCACCTCATCATCCAGCTGCTCTTCCTCCGAATCCTCTGTGCGCTCCTCCCTCAGACTTTCTGCCCTTACTACTACCTCACTGATAGACAACTGTGTCTCATCGTCATCGTCCTCCTCACCCACTGAAAGCTCTTGAGACAGTTGCCGGAAGTCCACAGTCTCCTCACCCGGATCCCGGGAACTTCCCAAAGGTTGGGCATCAGTCATGAGAAACTCCTCAGGTGATAGAGGATCCATTTTTTCGCACTCAAGGCCGGGACCCGAGAACAGTTCCTGGGAGCCTGCCTGCTCTTCTGAATGTGTCATTTGCTGGGAGGGAGGAGGCTGGGAGAAGGGAGGAGCAGCAGCGAGAGGATTCAGGGATGCAGTAGTGGACGGCGTAGAAGACTGGGTGGTGACGGTGGATAGTTTGCTGGATGCACTTTCTGCCATCCACGACAGGACCTGCTCACACTGCTCAGTTTCTAATAAAGGTCTACCGAGTGGACCCATTAATTGTGAGATGAATCTGGGGACCCCAGAAACTTGTCTCTCTCCTAATCCCGCAGCAGTCGGCTGCGATACACCTGGACCAGGAGCTCGGCCTGTGCCCACACCCTGACTTGGGCCTCCGCGTCCTCGCCTGCGTCCACATCCTCTAGGCCTAGCCCTACCCCTCAGCATGGTGTATTACGAGTAGAGCAGAAACAGAAAGCTGTAATTGAATGTGCCGCTTATTGGCCTGTGGTTGGAGGCTGACTTCGCTTACGGAACGCACAGCAGAGCCAGGAAACAATTATGCGCAAGCCTGTAGTCAGACCTAGGTGCGTATGACTGAGCTACTGGAATTCACAGCGAAGAACCAGTCAAGTGTCCGAAGGCCAGTGGTAGGCCTTAAGTATTTTGCTTCAATTTTTTAAAATGGTGAGGTGAAAAACCAGACAGACACCGTATGCAGCATATATATGTATACTCTTTCCCTCTGGCGGGATGACGGCGATCATGTAACGGACACAGCAGAGCCAGGAAACAATTATGCGCAAGCCTGCTGTAACGCTTAGCTGGGTAATAATGAGCGACCTCTACCCCCAGCACACACGCAGTAAACTGAAGACGGTCACAGGCAGCCCAAATATAGTATTTTTTTCCAATTTTTGGGAAAAAGCCCACTGCCTATATAGCCTGTATATGGATTTCCCTGTTGGAGGATGACTGTGGTTATTGAAAGCACAGTGCAGCCAGAAAAAATTATGCGCAAGGCTGGGTAATAATTAGCGACTACTACCCCCAGCAGACACGCAGTAAACTGTAGACGGTCACAGGCTTAGCTGGGTAATAATGAGCGACTACTACCCCCAGCACACACGCAGTAAACTGAAGACGGTCACAGGCAGCCCAAATATAGTATTTTTTTCCAATTTTTGGGAAAAAGCCCACTGCCTATATAGCCTGTATATGGATTTCCCTGTTGGAGGATGACTGTGGTTATTGAAAGCACAGTGCAGCCAGAAAAAATTATGCACAAGGCTGCAGTAACACCTAGCTGGGTAATAGTGAGTGACCACTACCCCCAGCAGACATACAGTAAACTGAACACGCACACAGGCAGCCCAAAGATTTTTTTTTTCCAATTTTTTTGAAAAAGCCCACTGCCTATATAGCCAGTATATCTCTTTCCCTGTACCACTGTCCCTGCCTCACCAGTACTGCCCCTATACTCAGTAAAATGACTGCAGACTGAGGACGCTATGGTCTGCACGCCCGATATACAAAAAAAAATAAAAGTGCAAAACTGCTAAAAGCAGCCTCAACAGTACTGCACACGGTCAGATATGGCCCTAAGAAGGACCGTTGGGGTTCTTGAAGACGAAGATAACAGCCTAACACTCTCCCTATAGCAGTTACAGCAGGACGGCACTTTCCCTAATGTCTCTCAGCGTGCATCTGTGGCGAGCCGCGGCCGGCCCCAGTTTACATACTCGGGTGTCACCTGATCTCCCCAGCTACTCACTGCAGGGGCGTGGGATAGGGCTAGAACTTCACAGGAGGAAGTTGTAATGCCTTCCCTGTGTTTCTATTGGCCAGAAAACGGCGCAAACTTTTCTGGGAAGAAAATGGAAGTGATTCGAACACCGTGTGGTGCTCGTCTCGAGTAACAAGCATCTCGAGTACCCTAATGCTCGAACGAGCATCAAGCTCAGACGAGTACGCTCACTCATCTCTAGTCCCAACTTGATTATTCAATTCTATGCACAAAAGAATTAGCGTCCAAATTTTACTACGGAATCTAATTCTCTCACTTCCCGGTGTCATAGAAACTCGAAATTTGGCAGGAGCATTGATTATGTCATAAATAGGAAAAGCTAAAGAGTCCCAACTCCATTATTCAATTCTATGCGCAAAAGAATTAGCGTCCAAATTTTACGTACGGAATCTAATTTTCTCACTTTCCGGTGTCATAGAAACGTGAAATTTGGCACGAGCATTGATTATGTCATAAATAGGAAAAGCTAATGGGTCCCAACTCGATTATTCAATTCTATGCGCAAAAGAATTAGCGTCCAATTTTTACGTACGGAATCTAATTTTCTCACTTTCCGGTGTCATAGAAACGTGAAATTTGGCACGAGCATTGATTATGTCATAAATAAGAAAAGCTAATGGGTCCCAACTCGATTATTCAATTCTATGCGCAAAAGAATTAGCGTCCAATTTTTACGTACGGAATCTAATTTTCTCACTTTCCGGTGTCATAGAAACGTGAAATTTGGCACGATCATTGATTATGTCATAAATAGGAAAAGCTAATTGGTCCCAACTCGATTATTCAATTCTATGCGCAATAGAATTAGCGTCCAAATTTTACGTACGGAATGTATTTTTCTCACTTTCCGGTGTCATACAAACGTGAAATTTGGCACGAGCATTGATTTTGTCATAAATAGGAAAAGCTAATGGGTCCCAACTCGATTATTCAATTCTAGTGCAAAAGAACTAGCGTCCAAAATTTACGTGCGGAATCTAATTTTTCACTTCTTGGTGTCATAGAAACATGAAATTTGGAACAGGCATTGATTATGTCATAAATAGGAAAAGTTAATGAGTCCCACCTCGATTGTTCAATTCTATGCGCAAAAGAATTAGCGTCCAAATTTTACGTACGGAATCTAATTCTCTCACCTCTTGGTGTCATGGAAACATGAAATTTGGAACGGGCATTGATTGTGTCATGAATATGAAAAGCTAATGGGTCCCAACTCGATTATTCAATTTTAAGTGCAAAAGAATTAGCGTCCAAATTTTACGTATGGAATCTAATTCTCTCCCTTCCTGATGTCATTTTACATAAAGGAAACGTTGCATGGTTACCTCCACGTGGTGTTTCCTGGGTAACGCAAAGAACCACGCAAAATGGTGAACATATGTTTTTCCCGGTATCTCTAAAGTAACCACGACTTCATAAGATTTTCCATGTGAGCACCAGATAAACACCAGTACCAAATTAACTCGGGTGAAGCCGGGTATATCAGCTAGTCTATATATATAAAGACGAAAGCCCTCACTGACTCACTGACTGACTGGCCACTAATTCTCCAACTTCCCAATGTCTTAGAAACTTGAAATTTGGCACAAGCATGGATTATCTCCAAAATAGGAAAATCTAATGGGTCCCAACTCAATTATTCAATTCTCGCGCAAAAGAATTAGCGTCCAAATTTTACGTACGGAATGTATTTTTCTCACTTTCCGGTGTCATAGAAATGTGAAATTTGGCACGAGCATTGATTTTGTCATAAATTGGAAAAGCTAATGGGTCCCAACTCGATTATTCAATTCTATGCACAAAAGAATTAGCGTCCAAATTTTACATACGGAATGTAATTTTCTCACTTTCCGGTGTCATAGAAACGTGAAATTTGGCACGAGCATTGATCATGTCATGAATAGGAAATGCTAATGGGTCCCAACTCGATTATTCAATTCTATGCGAAAAAGAATTAGCGTCCAAATTTTACGTACGGAATCTAATTTTCTCATTTTCCGGTGTCATAGAAACGTGAAATTTGGCACGAGCATTGATCATGTCATGAATAGGAAATGCTAATGGGTCCCAACTCGATTATTCAATTCTATGCGCAAAAGAATTAGCGTCCAAATTTTACGTACGGAATGTATTTTTCCAACTTTCCGGTGTCATAGAAGTGTGAAATTTGGCACGAGCATTGATTATGTCATAAATAGGAAAAGCTAATGGGTCCCAACTCGATTATTCAATTCTAGGGCAAAAGAACTAGCGTCCAAAATTTACGTACGGAATCTAATTTTTCACTTCTTAGTGTCATAGAAACATGAAATTTGGAATGGGCATTGATTATGTCATAAATAGGAAAAGTTAATGGATCCCACCTCGATTGTTCAATTCTATGCGCAAAAGAATTAGCGTCCAAATTTTACGTACGGAATCTAATTCTCACACTTCCTGGTGTCATAGAAACATGAAATTTGGAACGGGCATTGATTGTGTCATGAATATGAAAAGCTAATAGGTCCCAACTCGATTATTCAATTCTAAGTGCAAAAGAATTAGCGTCCAAATTTTACGTATGGAATCTAATTCTCTCCCTTCCTGATGTCATTTTACATAAAGGAAACGTTGTATGGTTACCGCCACGTGGTGTTTCCTGGGTAACGCAAAGAACCATGCGAAATGGTGAACATATTTTTTTCCTCAGTATCTCTAAAGTAACCATGACTTCATAAGATTTTCCGTGTGAGCACCAGATAAACACCAGTACCAAATTAACTCGGGCGAAGCCGGGTATATCAGCTAGTCTATATATATAAAGATGAAAGCCCTCACTGACTCACTGACTGACTCGCAACTAATTCTCCAACATCCCGATGTCATAGAAACTTGAAATTTGGCACAAGCATGGATTATCTCCAAAATAGGAAAAGTAAATGGGTCCCAACTTGATTATTCAATTCTCGCGCAAAAGAACTAGCGCACAAATTTTACGTACGGAATCTAATTCTCTCACTTCCTGATGTCATAGAAACATGACATTTGGCACGGGCATTGATTGTGTCATAAGTAGGAAAAGCTAATGGGTCCTAACTCGATTATTCAATTCTAGTGCAAAAGAATTAGTGCCCAAATTTTACGTACGGAATCTAATTCTTTCACTTCTCAATGTCATAGAAACATGAAACGTGGCACAAGCATTGATTATGTCATATATAGGAAACGTTAATGGGTCCCAACTCGATTATTCAATTCTAACGCAAAAGAATTAGCGTCCAAATTTTGCATACGGAATTTAATTCTCTCACTTTCTGATGTCATAGAAATGTGAAATTTAGCACAAGCATTGATTATGTCACAAATAGGAAAAGCTAATGGGTCCCAACTCAATTATTCAATTCTAGCGCAAAAGAACTGGCGTCCAAATTTTATGTACGTAATCTAATTCTCTCACTTCCTGAACTTATAGAAACTTGAAATTTGGCACAAGAATTGATTATGTCATAAATAGGAAAAGTTAATGGGTCCCAACTCGATTATTCAATTCTAAGCACAAAAGAATTAGCATCCAAATTTTACATACGGAATCTAATTCTCTCACTTCCCGATGTCATAGAAACTAGAAATTTGGCGCGAGAATTGATTGTGTCATAAATAGGAAAAGCTAATGGGTCCCAACTCGATTATTTAATTCTAGCACAAAAGAATTAGCGTTGAAATTTTACATACGTACTCTAATTCTCTCACTTCCCAATGTCAAAGAAATTTGAAATTTGGCACAAGCATTGATTATGTCTAGAGATGAGTGAGCATACTCGCTAAGGACAATTGCACGATCAAGCATCGTCCTTAGCGAGTATCTCCCTGCTCGGGAGCAAAGGTTCGGGTGCCGGCGCGGGTGACAGGTGATTTGCGGCAGTCTGCAGGGGGGAGCGGGGAGAAGAGAGGGAGAGAGAGATCTCCCCTCCGTTCCTCCCCGCTCTCCCCCGCAGCTCCCTGCCCGCCGCTGGCAGCCGAATCTTTGCTCCCGAGCGGGCAGGTACTCGCAAAGGGCAATGCTCGATCGAGCAATTGCCCTTAGCGAGTATGCTTGCTCGTCACTAATTATGTCATAAATAGGAAAAGCTAATGGGTCCTAACTCGATTATTCAATTCTAAGCGTAAACAATTTAGCGTCCAAATTTTAAGTACGTAATCTAATACTCTCACTTCCCGATGTCATAGAAATTTAAAATTTGGCACGGGCATTGATTATTTCATAAATAGGAAACGTTTATGGGTCCCAACTCAATTTTTCAATTCTAGCGCAAAAGAATTAGCGTCCAAATTTTACGTACGTAATCTAATTCTCTCACTTTCCGATCTCATAGAAATTTGACTTTTGGCACGGGCATTGATTATGTCATAAATAGGAAACGTTAATGGGTCTTAACTTGATTATTCAATTCTAGCCCAAAAGAATTAGCGTCCAAATTTTACGTACGTAATCTAATTCTTTCACTTGAAATTTGGCACGAGCATTGCTTATGTCATAAATAGGAAAACCTAATGGGTCCCAACTCGATTATTCAATTCTAAGCACAAACAATTTAGCGTCCAAATTTTATGTACGTAATCTAATTCTCTCACTTCCCGATGTCATATAAATTTGAAATTTTGCACGAGCATTGATTATGTCATAAATAGGAAAAGTTAATGGGTCCCAACTCGATTATTCAATTCTAAACGCAAAAGAATTAGCATCCAAATTTTACGTACGTAATCTAATTCTCTCTCTTCCCGGTGTCATAGAAACTTGAATATTGGCACGGGCATTGATTATGTCATAAATAGGAAAAGTTAATGGGTCCCAACTTGATTATTCAATTCTAAGCGCAAAAGAATTAGCGTCCAAATTTTATGTACGGAATCTAATTCTCTCACTTCCTGATGTCATTTTATATAAAGGAAACATTGCATGGTTACCTCCACGTGGTGTTTCCTGGGTAACGCAAAGAACCAGGCAAAATGGTGAACATATGTCTTTCCTCGGTATCTCTAAAGTAACCACGCCTGTATAAGATTTTCTGTGTGAACACCAGATAAACACCAGTACTAAATTAACTCGGGTGAAGCCGGGTATATCAGCTAGTATATCATATACCCTTGCTATTACGTTGTGCCCGCTGAAAACTATGCACATTTTTTATGTGATTTTGTAATATGTTATCTGTCCTAGTCTTATGACACTATATGTCCGCCTTGGTTTTTATTGAGTGCTTCTAGACAGACTGAAACTGAAGAAAAAATAGATATTTGTTTTATGCTAATACCATGATGACATTTTAAACAAGAGAATATGTATATTGTACAAAACTGCATTTTCTTCATCCTTTTATATTATCAGAATTGTCTGTTTAATTTTGGAATTCTTTTATACGAAAGATCTAGACATAATAATGGTTCTATCTTCAGTCTCTGGTTCACGTAGCATAGTGAAATGTGCACAGAGCTATGTCAGCTATTTTACATGAAAGGCATTCTATAAAGACGTTTCCAGATTGTGTATCTATATGAAAGGTTTGGTTTAAAGAGAAAGATGGCAAAAAATTTCTTCAGTGCCAGTTCCTAGTGTTAATATCTTTAGGGCATAAAAAAATTGATTAGCTGGCATGTCCAGTATGTTACGTCGCTAAGTCATTAATATAAAGCCTTGGTGTTCACACTCCCCTATATGTGCTGGTTCAAAATGGCAGGCATGGTTCCTCATCTCTCCTCATTACCTGCCCTAAATGTTAACCAGGTCTTCTGGACATCTTGAAAATGGAGTCTGGTGGAAGGACAGGAGACGTAACTTACAAAAGTGAATGAGTGGATCGCGCTCCAAACAGTGAATTAGTGTCTGTTGTATATAAGGTGTAGAGCGCCAGTTGCACAACCGACATCCACACCACCAATCCAAGACTGCCTTAAGCGTAATTGTTTATCCAATCAACCACCAAATCCCTGAAACCATCTTCATACACATGGAGTGTGTCACAGGAAATCCCAAAGGTATGAGAAATACCTTGGTCATATAAACAAAGGCAAGTAGAAGGAAATAAAAATTCCTGTTCTCCAGGTGGATCAATGAGATAATCAACAAGAAGAAAAAAAGGAGATTGTTCCCTTACTTCGTAGAGGAGTCCACTAGTTTGGTGGATCTCCTCTAAAATCCAGGTTCGCTCATAACAACTCCAGCACAGTGGCATATGGGTCCAATTTTCGTTATTCAGGTAAACAGGAACATAAAGACTATGCATACAGCACACAATCATAGTGCGCTGCATATAACTTATCACCTGACATGCATGTATTTCAGAGGTCTGGGAATTGCCTCCTTTATCAAGCATAATGTAGAGAATAGGTATAAAGCTAATAAATACATTTCTAGAAATGCAATGTAAAGAGGAGGTAGAGCCTGTGCAAGACCTGTACACCATACAAAATCGAGTGGGTGCACAGGTCTTGTATATCATGGGAGATAAGCTGATGCTGTGTTGTGGCTATTGACCATGAAGGAAAATGGGCGTCATAATTTGGCCATGGGATCGTGGACCTTAAATGCGTTACGCTGGGGAAAAAGATGGCATGACGCACTTCCGGTTCATGGCCACATGGCCGGACTACCATGGCTATATTTTCCCAGCTGACACACTCTGCAACGGTCTTCTAACTGCTTAGATGCCATGGTCACTACTGTTCATGGCATGTAATAGGCTAGACAGAGGGTGTTCCCACATGGTGAATGGTGTATAAAAAAGAAAAAAAAACAGAATTGTTGTTTTCTGGTTACCCTGCCTCCCCCAAAAATGGAATAAAAAGTGATTGAAAGGTCATATGTATCCCAAAATGTTACCATTAAAAATACAGTTCATCCCCTGAAAAAACTAGCCCTCACACAGCTCAGTCAATACAGCATAACATATAATTGTATTTATTTGAAAACGTTTTGTTATGAAAAATATATAAAAAAAGCCCTCCTATTGCCTATTTACTATTGTTTCTATGGCGTCTCTTCATGTTGAATGAGATTCTTGACCATTTCTCAGTGATAATTGTGGCTCCCAAGGTAAGGGCTCATTTAGGCAAGCATATTTATATATGTCCATAATATGGATTTATTATAGATGAAACTGCATGGATATTTCATCAGCATTTCTAGACTAGCCATCACAATTTCAACACCTCAGTGTATCAACTTCAAGAACTGACTGTTCACTTGATGCCCAATATATGCCACCTTTTGACAGGTGCCATAGCTTCAAGATAATCAATGCTGTTCACTTTATCTGTCAATGGTTTCAAAGCAACCCTCCAGCCCTGAACAAATTAAGATGGCCACACTGCTTCTCTGACTTCTTGCTGCAGTCTGCTCTATTTTACCATGCAAAAACATGGAAACCTGATGGAATGAAAGCAAATGGAAACATTTCCGTTTGCTTTCTTTTTTTTTTGAAACCCTATTGAAATCATTGGGGGTAAGAAAGGAATCCAGCTTTTTCTTTTTATTTCAGTTTCTCTCTTCCAAAAGATGGAGCAGAGAGATGGAAACTCTGAATTGACCCTAAAGCAGGTGTGAAAGGAGCCTTACTTAACAGGCTCAGACTCCAGAGGCAACCTACATCTCCTAAGCCTCCCAGTCTTCAGCAGATTATGCATGGAAGAGGTACCTGCACACTGCACCTACTCTCTTGCCCACAGATTTAACCTGTTCTCCTCCACTATGTAATCAAAGCTGCAGCTTGCCTCCTATGTTACTCTGTACAGATCATAAATCCATATTCTGCTCCTCTACTGTTTAATCACAGGAGCCTTCGTCTCCCTTCATTAGTCCTGCTAAACAAAAACAGAGACTACATGAGAATAATGATGCCACAGATGTTAACACAGCCATTAACTCTATCATTACCACATGTAATATTCCAGGTGGCTTCATCAAATTTCAAACATCTGACAAAACTGTTTCTGAAAACACACTTAAAGAAATGCTTTTTCTATTAAAAAAAAAATGTACAAAAATAATATTAACATTTCAGTCCTCTATCAATGAAATAGGAAACAGAGTTTCTCATATAGAGAATATCATGGTGTCATTTGCCACTGCTCACAACAAGTTGGTATACTCACACAACAAAGATCGATTCTGGAGATTGGGATAGATGTAATAATATAAAATTCTGAAGGAATCGCTGAATCTATTCCGGGTTCTCAACCCCAAACCTACATACAGGATCTGACCGAGACACTGTTACCTTACCTAGCGACATACGAGTTTCAAATTCAGTATTCACGGAGCCCATAGAGTTCCAAGACCAAAAAATCTACCTAATGACACTCCCAGAAATGTTTTTACAAGATACACATTTATTCTTACAAAAGATCACATAAGGCAATTCTCCAGAAAGCAGCAACCACTTCCAACCCTTTACTCAATCTTAAAATATTTGCAGATCAATCAGTGGCGACCTTACAAGCAAGGAGGGATCTAAATCTGATTACCCAACTTCTACGGAAAAATGAAATCCCTTACAGGTGGGTTTTCCCCACAAAGATTTTAGTTAACCGACAAGGTTCCATATCTGTAGTTAACAACGTTCAAAAGGGATATGAAATCCTCAAAAAATGGAACATAAATCCAGGAACACCCTCGATTTCTTCTTTGAAACCAACTTCTCAGAGGATTGAGATAGAGTGGAATAAAACTGCCCATACATAAATCTTTATTGGCCTTTCCAAAGTTCAAGTGTACAATCCATAAGCTGGAACTGATTTTCTTCTCATTTTTCCACAGTTATATGTAACCCCATTGCAAATGGTGTGCGACTTAATACACCATAAATCTACCATTACAATTGGTGTAAAATTAACTACACCACAAAGTATGAAAGAGTTTACTGAATGTTGTTCTTTACTTACTTTAAGCACTTATGTGTTAATAACTGTTGATTTTTGTAGCTGTTTGCTGCACGCCCATTTTAAAGAAACATTGATATGTTACCTCAATTATTTGGAATATTTAGTGTCAGTCTTTTTTGTTTTATTTGGAAACTATCACTTTCATATCCATACATATTTAGTTAGTAAAAGTGAGCATTAATATTTTTTCAATAAACGTCCATTTAGTCCTATTAAAAGAGCACTGACGTAGAAGATGAATGTACAGATTTTTACTGCACCTGGGCGGTATGAATAACCTTTCGAGACTCATCATCTTTCTCTAGCTGGCGAGCAAGTGGGATTGTATAGTAATAGGTGCTATTCTATTTATACTTCTATTCAAGCACCCAATAGACTATGCCTGTTCATGACTTGGGGTCCATATCTTCAGAGCTGTTTCTTCTTTTCTTTGTTATCTTTCTTTTTTGCTTCTCTACTTCCCCGTTTTAGGTACCCTACTATATTACCTTCTCCCTCCCTTCCCTCATTTTTTTAAATTTTCTTTTACCTTAGTTACTTGGTTTCTTACTCTAATTTATGATTTGTAGCAACTTGAGGGTCACTCGGCTATACGATTGCCATCTTTTTGTTCAGGATGGTTTGCACCACATGCAGAAAGCCTTAGGAGGCTCGAATCACTTGCACCTACCAGCATTTATTTCATATACAGCAGTCATTTGTGAAACATATCACGACTCAGGGTTCACAACCCACAGGGTCTCCCATCATTATCCCCCACCCGAAGCATCTAGAGGGCATCCTCCTCTAGCAAACCTTTGTAATGGAACCAGACTGTTCCACATGGTCCTCAGGCTCCAAGTGCCTAATGACTGCTGCTACAGCCTCTCACTTACCACTGAGTATGGCAGGAACTGACACTTTTATGTTACTTCCTGCCACACTCACAGGTGTTCTCTCTCATCTCTAGTACCTGAATGCCTTGGATGCAACTTAAGCAACAGGAGAATTTCATATTGTTGGAGGAATTGGGTTTTTTACTTCACATTTTGTGGGATTGTAAAATAATTCAACCATTATGGGATGCCAATCTGACTACAATTTGCTTTTTATTTTGCACTCACTAGGGAATTTAAATTTCAGTAACAATGTTTGTTCATATAATAGACTGCAGTATTACAGTGCATTATGTTGGTCTATGAGACCCTGTCTGGGGCTGGGCTTCATAGGCCAGCACAGATGGCAGACCTGGAGGCTATCTTCTAGCAAACTATTGACACCCCATGATCCGATGGGTGACAGAAGGAGCCCCCTCCTTTTGTCAGCTTTCTACATGCAGCGGTCACATTCACAATGGCATGTAAAGGGTTAAATGGCTGGAATTGGAGGTTTCTCCTCTCACAGCCATTACAGTTGGAGCCCAGTTATCAGCAGACAGCCAAGCCCCCCACTATTACTAGAATGGCAGATCTGTGTCAGGCTTCCAATGCAGTGCCATGAAAGCGTTCATAAATCAGAATAAGACCTCTTATTGACCTCCGTAAAAAGGCATATTGGTGGTCACTAAGGATGAGCGAGTATACTTGCTAAGCCACTACTCGTCCGAGTAATGTGCCTTAGACGAGTATCTCCCTGCTCGTCCATAGAGATTCGGGGACCGCCGCAGTCGCAGGGGGGACCAGGGGAGAGCGGGCGGGAGAGAGCGAGAGAGCTCTCCCCTGCAGCTCCCCGCTCCGCGGCGGCCCCCGAATCTTTAAGGACAAGCAGGGAGATACTCATTTAAGGCACATTACTCGAGCGAGTAGTGCCTTAGCAAGTATACTCGCTCATCCTTAGTGGTCACTAAGGTGAAAAAAGGGCAAATCATCCTTCAAAAAGAAACTGTCATACGGCTATGTCAAAAATGTAAAAAACTATGGTTTTTGCAGTAGGATGATGAAAAATAAAAAAAACAATACTGTGCCCTTAGAGTGGATTGGAAAATGAAGCTTCAGAGTGAGAGAAAGGCAGAGAGGCACAGAGAGTTACTGCTGCGGCTTCTAGTAGGTACTTTATCTCATCATAGTGCTGGATTCAAAGCTCCACTGTTCATTACTGCTGTAATCTTTCATACTTTACCCTTTCATACTACTTCTTCTTCTGAAGATGTGCTACAGAGTGATACTGTAGGGGAGCACAGTTTCCTCTTCTCTATGTGTGCAGTGTATGCTCAGGGAATACTGACAAATATATAGCTGCATATATTCCATAATGCAATTTACTGGTGTGTAAATGTACCTATGCTCCATGGGTGGAATCTTTGTAAGGTGTAAGTGAAATGACAACAAGCAGCTCAGACACACAGTTCAGTCAACAGTTTAATGAAACTACAGTATGTAGGATTGAGGGGTGGCCACCCTAGCAAAATCTTTGATAAACCGCTTGTAGTAACCCACCAATCCAAGAAAGGCTCTAAATACCGTAACGGTTTTGCGGACAAGCCATTGCAAAACTGTTACAGTAGATTAGGCCTTGCAATTAGAGATGAGCGAGCACCAAAATGCTCGGGTGCTCGTTACTCGGGACGAAATTATTGCGATGCTCGAGGGTTCGTTTCGAGTAACGAACCCCATTGAAGTCAATGGGCGACCCGAGCATTTTTGCATGGGACCTATGCTCCGCTAAGGTTTTCATTTGTGAAAATCTGGGAAATTCAAGAAAGTGATGGGAACGACACAGCAATGGATAGGGCAGGCGAGGGGCTACATGTTGGGCTGCATCTCAAGTTCCCAGGTCCCACTATTAAGCCACAATAGTGGCAAGAGTGGGCCCCCCCCCCTCCCAACAACTTTTACTTCTGAAAAGCCCTCATTAGCAATGCATACCTTAGCTAAGCACCACACTACCTCCAACAAAGCACAATCACTGCCTGCATGCATGACACTCCGCTGCCACTTCTCCTGGGTTACATGCTGCCCACACCCCCCCCCCCGCACGACCCAGTGTCCACAGCGCACACCAAAGTGTCCCTGCGCAGCCTTCAGCTGCACTCATGCCACACGCTGGCCTCATAGCCACACCACCCTCATGTCTATTTATAAGTGCGTCTGCCATGAGGAGGAACCGCAGGCACACACTGCAGAGGGTTGGCACGGCTAGGCAGCGACCCTCTTTAAAAGGGGCGGGGCGATAGCCCACAATGCTGTACAGAAGCAATGAGAAATATAATCCTGTGCCACCGCCATCAGGAGCTGCACTCGTGGGCATAGCAATGGGGAACCTATGTGCCACACACTATTCATTCTGTCAAGGTGTCTGCATGCCCCAGTCAGAGTGGGGTTTTTTAGAAGTGGACACATGCAGTTACAACTCCGTGTGGACCGACAGCATGGGTGGCTCCCTGGAACCCACAGGCTGTACATACCGAAGTGAATACAAATCACAAAGAATTACTGAGTAGCAGATATAAAACTTGTATGAAAGATGCAGAAAATGTTTAATACAGTATCCTACATGATCACTTAAGTCTGCTTACCTCCAAGTCAAGTCCATTCAAAAACCATTCAATGCCCAGAAAGTTGACGGCCATGTCTGCATGCCCACTATACACCAGGATGCGATACTTCTGCAGAGAAGGATAAATAGCAGATAATGGCTGTCCAAAAAAAATTGTGCAACACTGCTAAAAGCAGCCTCAACAGTACTGCACACGGTCAGATGTGGCCCTAAGAAGCACCGTTGGGGTTCTTGAAGCCTAAAATAACTCCTAACGCTCTCCCTATAGCAGCTCCGGCACCAGCAGCACTGTCCCTGATCTCTGTCAGAATGCATCCGTGGCGAGCCGCGGGAGGGCCCGATTTATATACTCGGGTGACACCTGATCTCGCCAGCCACTCACTGCAGGGGGGTGGTATAGGGCTTGAACGTCGCAGGGGGAAGTTGTAATGCCTTCCCTGTCTTTCTATTGGCCAGAAAAGCGCGCTAACGTCTCAGAGATGAAAGTGAAAGTAACTCGAACATCGCGTGGTACTCGCCTCTAGTAACGAGCATCTCGAACACGCTAATACTCGAACGAGTATCAAGCTCGGACGAGTACGTTCGCTCATCTCTACTTGCAATCCATGGGCTGGACTCTTTTTTTAGTTACCATGTGACCTAGGTATTTGATACTTTATTTAAAGAGATTACATTTCCTGGGCTTCTATTTTAACTCGTGTTGCTCCAGTCAGGTCAATACAAAATCCCGCTGCTGCAGATGTTTTGAGAAAGTGGCTGAGAAGATGATGATATCATCCAGGCAGATCAATGACCACTCAAAATTCAGCTCCATGAGACATCCCTGTACATATCTTCAGCAGTCTCTGGAAAGTTGCTGGGGCATTTATGAGGCCCAAGGGCATGTGTAGGAGCTCAACCTCATTGGTGTGATGAAGACAATCTTCTATTGATCTTTCTCGGCAGCTGGCACCTGCCACTATCCACTAGGCCAGTCCAGGTTGGAGGTGAAGTGCCACTAAGGAGTCTTCTATGCATGGCAGAGGGTTAGCATCCTACACTGTACAGGCATTAAATTATTTATAATCCACACAGGACCACAAACTTCCATCTTTCTTCACTAACATGATCAGAGATGCTCATTGACTGTTATTGTGTTTGATGATGTGGCTGTTCAACATCTATTTTAACACTCTGGCCTGGTGACCCCCTAACAATTCAGAGACCATAAAAATTTCACATCTTTATCAGCAGATTATTTAAGTATTTATTTCTCTACTCATCCTGTTCTGGTATTTCTTTTTCTTTAAGTGCACATCTATTTTACTAACAAATTTTTCTCTTGATGTGCAGGAAATATTTTAATAGGTCTGGCATCTCCAGTAGCTATTTTGTGTTCCAGGATCCGAATCAACCCAAAGTTTGTTTCATTGTGAGAAAAACCATTGACGTGTGTCCCAAACACTCCTGCTTCTGCTTCTTTCATTTTACTAGTAGACAGCTCAGCTCCTTCTAGTGAAGCTCTTTCAAGGGTAAAGGTGCTTGTATTTGCAGATCAGCCTGCCAGTGTGTTTCTTGTGTAAGACTTGTGGCCTTCTGTTATAGGGTACACCTCTACCATTAGCTCACGACACATCAGTATCACATCTTGCTTGCTGACATTCACCAACCTCAATAGCACCTGTCCGGTCTGTGTGTTGCAAAGGGTTCTAGTCAAACCTATCCATTCTTCTTGCAGCTCAGGCTTTATGAACACAGTGGCTTCTCTCAATTCTTAACTGGTTTCGCCAGGGAGGGACAACAATACTTTGGGACCCATTAATATTTATAAAAGTCCTAAAAGGGTAATTTTACACAGCCCACTCTTCCTGATAAATCCCAGAGCACTTTCTAGATCTGGCACTGTTTTCACATTCTCTGTAGGACCAATTGTGTTAGTCATGGACTAAAGCTAGTTCTAGTACTTTTGTCCCAACTCACTTGCCATCATTGTATCCGTAAAATGTTCATGCTGACTCTCATTTGAACATTGGAGTCCATCAAACTCTTTTCTACCACCAATCCTTTCTTGTGCTCAGATCAAAATGACCCCTTGCATCACTCCAACAATATGGATTGGTAAGCTATTTGCTGTCAGGGGTACACCCAATTGGCACTTCCCTCACACACGAGGAATGAGAAGCGTGTCTAAAATACTGCCTTGGTCATAGTTAGTATCTGAGACCTCTTATCCACTAAACAGAATAAACTTGGCTGTATTGACAGCTTTCTCACACTAAATCTTTTGAATCTAACAGTGGGCATAGGTTAGCACCTTCCTAGGTGGGTCGTGCCACAAGTGCAGTCTGATTCAGTAAAAAGCCTTCTGCTGGCAGTTTTGAGGAGACGTTGGAACTTCCAGGCATAGTTTCCTACTTGATCACACTGCTGGCACCTTCCTTTGTTCAGCTTGTCTTTTCTTCTATTTCCCCTTTCTGCATCTTAGCTAGGTGGTTTGTCTCCTAGCTTGGTTTGTGATGTGCCACTTTGTCTTCTTACAGCCAGCACCTCTTTTAGTTTTTTCACTGTCTTTTACATAGATTCTATTCAGGCTTCTAGACTTATGTCTTTTTGGACATTAACTCCACCTGCTGCACTGCTGAAACCATCACAACTTGCTCCTTTTATTTTGTCAATACTTTCTTCAGCACTTCGTGTAACAGCTGTAACAGCTGTGGCAGAGAAGAACGATGTTTGCCCATTGAATTCAATAAAGCCAGCAATACAGCATTGAAAGCAATGGGCTGCCGGCGATCGCGGGATGAATTGTCGGGAAGGGCTTAAATATATAAGCGCTTCCCTGCAATTCATCCAGAAATGTGTAAAAATAAAAAAAAATGAATTCATGAATGGGTGTGAGTGAGAGCTGCCTCTGATTGGCTCAGCACTGAGCCAATCAGGGGCAGCTCTCACTCACACCCACTCACACCCACTGCAGGCCGGCCGCGCTGAACTCCGTCTGCCGGGACAAGGTGAGTATATATATTTTTTTTATTTTTACACATTTCTGGATGAATTGCAGGGAAGGGCTTATATATTTAAGCCCTTCCCGACAATTCATCGTGAGATCGCCCGCAGCGCATTGCTTTTAATGGAGCCGGCTGTATTGCCGGCTCCATTGAATTCAATGCGCTTGACAGCTCTGGCCCGTTTCTATTGAAGCGCGACTAGGAGCAGTTTTTTCGGGCGATTTTTCGGCCCTGGTCACGCGATTTGTGGATGCGCACCCGTCATGTGATCCGCAAATCGCGGCAAAAAACGCCCGTGTGACTAAGGCCTTAAAGTATGTATTTTTCTGTAAAACAGCAGGAGTTAACAGAGAAACAAAACTCAATATTTATTACGCTGATTCTGCAGTTTTTAAAACTATCCCGCATGTGTTCCTAGTGTGCAACATGACACAGGTATCAGTAATTAAGGATCATTTCATGGATTTTGGGGGCTCCATTCTATTAGGACTCTATCAGAGCACTCTTTTAGGTTTGCAGAGGCCATGAGGTGCCAAAACATAAGAAACTTCCCCCAAAAGACGCCATTTTGGAAACTATTCCTCTCAGGATAAGGGGTGTTGTGAACATTTTAACCCCACAGGTATTTTGCGGAATTTCTTTGCATTGGGTCATGAAAATGAAAAATTGCAGTTTTTACAGTAATACTTTAGCTCCAAATTTTTCATTTTCACAGTTTCTTTCTTTTGAAGAGGTACCAGAACAGGGAAAACCCTAAAAAACCTGCACCACAGATTCTGATCAGTGATGCATGTCATTATTTTTTTTCCTTTGCAGCTGAAGTAAACACAAGACATGGTACAAAGTACAAAATTCTAAAAATGAATAGAAAAAAAACTCTTGTAGCAAAAAATGATCACTGAAGCTAATCCATGATGTGGTCCACTGATCAGCAGTCAGCGGTTGCACAATGGACACAGGGAGAATATGGAGTGAAAAAATTGAGCACAGATACTAATCTGTACGTGCATCACTGATCAGCCATAGGAAGGAGGCAAAGACAAATTAGGGAATTTGGTATGCTGCAGATGATCACACCAGATGCAGTAGATGAGAGTTGTAAATTGATTGTATATAATAGAGAACTACAAATCCCAGCAAAGTATTCAGCAGCACCGATCAGCATACAGATTCTCTGGATGCAGCACCTGAGTGGAATGCCACTGATTTACTGCACCAGTCATGCTGTATGAATGTGACTTGTGCCCCTCACATTGGCTGATCTGATTGGGAGAGCCATGATTGGGTGGTCAACAATGCCGTACAGGAGGTGGTAGTTCCCCATATCACAATCCATCCTGGCATACCCCGATTTTCTGGAGCCCTCCCCTGGTGAGTTTTGCAGCCAAGATTAGCAGCAATTGGATGGCTTTAATTAAACAGTTGTGTCAATCATTAGTGGCTACTCTTCTGTCACATTTGAGGTTCATCTGTTGCTCGGGGTTTAAATGCTGAAAATTGCCATAAAAAACTGTAATTGGCCAGTCAGAATTGACCAACCATACATGGTGATCACCGATCACAGGGCAGAGAGTCCCCGTTGGTGATAAGTAAAGATGGTCAGCCTTCTTAACACGGTGCTCAGTTCTTACTGCGACGTGCATGTACAGCTCTTTGTGGGAACTAACCACCTGCTGCGCCATACATGTATGTGGGGAAGAGGTTAGCTGATACTCATTAATAACTTGTTATAATCTCTTCTCCTTTTAACAGTAACAGGATCTAAAGTGTACTGAAATGCTCCAATGTCCTTGACAGGGTAATGGTCTTAGATAGTGGATTAATGAGCATCAATGTAACTTCTATGAACAGTTTCTTTGCTCATCTACAGAACACTTTTGCAGGTCTTGTATTGTTTACCTACATTCAGCATCTCTGAACACTATGTGCCCTTTTTAGGGCCTATCCACATAGCCACATTTTAGGGCTGTGTGCTCTCTGTGTATTTCATGGACAGCACATGGTCCTATTATACCTTCTGAGGCTGTTCACATGACTGATTTTTCCCACTGACTGATGGTCTATGCCAGAATTGATGACAACATTTAAAGGGTTAACAGCTATGATCAGTGTTACATTCAATTGCAACAGCCTGGCTCTCAAGTCTGCTCCATAGATGGACACCTAACGTGCACTATACTGTACATGTACAGTGTGCATCAGGAAGGGCTAATGCACCATATAATGTAATGAAGAACTTGCAATGCAGTAAACATTACATCTTCACTTTATTGTATAGGTATATATGATTATGGCGATACCAAATTTATATGGCTTTTAAATGTTTTACTACTTTTAAATGTTGAAAAAAATGTAAAAAGTTAAAAACGTTTTAAAAAACTTGTTTTCTTTTACCATATTCTGAGACCCATAAGTTTTTTATTCTTCTAGAAATTTAGGGGTTGTGTGAGGCCTTATTTTTGAAACTATTAGTATGATATCTTCTATGGAATATATTCTATTGCTTTTCCAGTTTCGTGCTAGTGTAAGACGGGAAGCATGGAGAACATGGCATGTGATAGTTCTGAAATTCAGTGGGAAGTTATCAATGCCAAGCAGCAAAAGGGCTAGGCCCAGACTACTTTTTATTTGGGGTGAAGGGAAAAGTGACTTCAAGAGACGGAACACTAAACCCCACAGACTACAAATAAATGGACAGCTCAAAAAAATATGGAAAAGCATGCTCCTACGCCCACAGCCCCTCCAACATAGAGATGAGGTGTCGGTAAAGATGTGTGCGAGTCTGTCCGAGGTGTAGTACCACCTTACTAGTAATTTGAAATATTGTTCGTGGTATGAAGCACATGTCGTGGATTTAATAGCCCAGTTTATAGCAATTTGCCATTCCCTAATAGAGAACTGGCTCACTGGGTCTTTTTCCCATTTTAGGAAGTGCCTGGTTCTCTCCAGAAACATGTTATCTGAAGGAGTATATAAATTTGTTTTGTGTTTTTTTAGAGAGTATTGGTGGGGTTCAGTATCTGGTCCCTCAAGAACATTGATATGTGGACACGTATAGCTGGATGGGAGCGAAGCAATTTCTTGATTTAGATAAAGGTCTAGTAATCTGATGAGGGAACTTCATATCTTCTTCTGAGGGTGGAGAGAGATTGGTGCAGCCTACCTCCATGACTCGGAGTTCAGCTCCAAGTCAAACTTCATAGGCCTAGTGACAGAATCCCTTTGAGAGAAATATGTCATCACAAAATGATCTACGATGTTTACGTCAAGTTTTTGTTTAAAGCTTATTTTTCAAGATTTTTTTTCATTTTCTTTTCACTTTTCATGTCACTATTGACCCCTGCACAGGTCACAGAGCATGCGCAGAACACTCTCCAAAATCAATGAGCATCTGCAGGCTACAGGTTCCAGTGAAATGTAGCTGCTGTAGCTGAGTGTTGTTCACAGAACTTCGACCAGATGCTTGCCCCCATAATCATGTACAGAAAATAGAATGCAAAAATCTGCAACTAGAAAGTAAAAACAGATTAGAAGAAAAGAGTATCTGGTTTTAATTAGTAATACAAATAGATGATACCCTCCATTTTAAGCACGTTTCAACCACATTTGAATTTGCTTTGGAGACGATAATTTGATTCAAAGGATTTATTCTCAATTAATTTAATAGAACTTATTGATAATGCAGTTTGTCCTTGGTGTGAAATGATAAAAACAAAGTTTAAGATGAAAACAAAGGGGTATTCCTATCTGAGCAATTTATTCCCTATGCACAGGATAGGGGATAACTTGCTGATCAGTGGGGGAGCTAACGAATAAGACCCTCACAGTTCCAGAGATTTCACCTTGCTGTGTCCCTAGACTTTGACAGATGTTTCCACGCATATGTGCCACTGCTCTATTCACTTCAATGGGAACTTCCAAAGTTAGCCGAGTTCAAGCACTCAGCAATCTCCTGCAGTTCTATTGAAGTGAATGGGATCGATAGAGATTGTTGATTGCTTGAACTCGGCTCTGTCCAGCAGTTTCAATTCAAGTGAATGAAGCGGTGGCACATGCTAATTCTGTCAAAATTTCAGATGCACCAGGGGCAATATCTCTGGATTGGGGTAAGTCCCAGCGATCAGACTCCTACTGATCAGCAAGTTATTCACCGTGCTGTGGATAGGAGATAACTTGCTGAGATGAAAATACCCTTTTAAAAGTGGATGTGCACATATTCTGTATATTTACAGCATGGACACTCAGAGGCATTTCACCTGATGGGTCCAGGATACCCAACTCAGAGACCTTTTTATATTTTGTTCTCGCTGCAGCCTACATTGTATCGTCTTGTGAACACATGAATATGTGTTAAAAAATCATTTTCAGTATAGTTAAATAGGTATGCTGACAGGATAACCTTGTGGCTACACTCACTGACTTGAGATGAGGCTTTTTCACAATAAAGCTAACTTTTTTCCCATTATTTATTTTAAGATGTTTCCAGATGTGTTGCAGAGAGGAAATACACTCAAGAGCAGGCCCGCAAAGAATTCCAGCAAGTGTTTATCCCAGAGTGCAATGATGATGGCACATACAGTGAGGTTGGTCATTTTGATTTATTTTCCAATTGCATGTGTGCTCTTTTATAATTTGTCTACAATAATAATCATTGAGTCTTGCCATTATTCAAAATAAATACATTACAAATCACATCATCAGGCACTTAGACTTATTTGTAATCATAGTCTTGGCGGAGAGAGTAAATGTTTTAGCAATCTGAGCATTTAATAGCTAGACTAAATGCCTCTGAAGCTGTAATGGGTTTCCTTAATGCAAACTTTATTCAGCAAGTTTTGCCATAGCTGTGCTTTTGAATAGAGACCAGTTATC
Organism: Eleutherodactylus coqui; assembly: GCF_035609145.1. NCBI lineage: Eukaryota > Metazoa > Chordata > Amphibia > Anura > Eleutherodactylidae > Eleutherodactylus > Eleutherodactylus coqui. The sequence goes on along the minus strand of NC_089839.1, from coordinate 117,244,095 downwards.
CATTTGTTTTGGCTTGATAGTTGAGTTTTGATACTGTGAATTGAAGAAATCACAAAAATATGACTGTGTGCAAATTGTACATCCCTACTGTATTGATGGGGAAAGTAAATGTTTTAGCAATCAGATCATTTAATGGAAAGGTTAATGGCTCCTGAGGTGATAGTAGATTTCCTTGCAACCTTTTTCAGATAATTGGATCTAGTCACATGAATGCTTTTAAGCATGTATTTTTCATAACTGGATAATTTAGTCTTAGCAGCTGGTGCAGTGCTCTTTAGTGTAACAAATAGGAATTATGGATTTTTCCAAGTCACAGCATCCTGACCCCCGCTGCTAAGTGTTTTCATTCAGTTCTATGGACATGTGATAAAATGCTTTCATGGGAAAAAACAAACACATACCATGCACCATTTTTCAGGTTGATTTTACATCTGCATCAGAACGTCCATCTGGAGGTTTCCGTCGCAGATCCAGCTGAAAATACTGGAAGCATGCAGAGATTTTTCTTCCATACAAAAGCTGGCCAGCTGGGCGGAAAGCGGGTGAACCCCATTATAGTCAATGGGGTCTGTCCAACGCTGTTCAGTTCCGTCCAGAGACGGAGCCACTCGGCCATGAGGATTATCCTTTGGTGCAGGGGTTTTTAACCTCGTAATGGTGGGATTCTAAGTGGCAAGGTGTATAGCTAAGGTAACCCTCTGATATTATACTTAATTATTAGAGATGAGCGAGCATACTCGCGAAGGACAATTACGCGATCGAGCATTGTCCTTAGCGAGTATCTCCCTGCTCGGAAGAAAATGTTCGGCTGCCGGCGCTGGTGAGAGGTGAGTTGCGGCAGTGAGCAGGGGTGAGCGGGGGGAGAGAGGCAGAGAGAGATCTCCCCTCCATTCCTCCCCGCTCTCCCCAGCTGCTTCCCGCCCACCGTCGGCAGCCGAATCTTTTCTTCTGAGCGGGCAGGTACTCGCTAAGGGCAATGCTCGATCGAGTAATTTCCCTTAGCGAGTATGCTCGCTCATCTCTATTAATTATGTATTGAATTTGGAAGTTTAGATAGAGGTTGCATATGTGTCTTGTAGGCTTTCATGTTACTGGTGGGAGCATGAATGGCAGTATGCTAGACTTTGATCATTCCCTGATATAGTATCTGCATGGATAGCTGACTTTAACATACAATTATGTCCTGGAGCGCCAGGGTATGTATGAAGAGAGCGGGGCATGTATGGCATTACATCATACTGCAGGAGCGATCAAAGCATTGCAAAAAGTAAAAATAAGAACAATAAAGTTTTACTAAATGTCAAAAAAAGTAACAAAAGTTTAAAAAAAATCTTATGCCGTATTTATAGTAAAAGAATCTAAATGATAAACCAAAAATACATATTGGATATCGCTGCGTCCATAAAAGTCTGATCTATCAAAATAATGCATTAGTTACCATGCACGATGAATGTTTTAAAAAATAAATAAATAAAAGAACACCAGAAGTGCGCTTTTCTGATCACTCTGTCTCCAAGAAAAAATGCAATAAAAGTGATCAAAAAGTCGTATGTACTCCAAAATGGTACTGACACAAACTACAGAACATCCTGCAAAAAATAAGCCCTCGCACAACTATGTCAACAGAAAAATAAAAAGTTATTGTGCTCAGAAGATGGCAGCAGAAAATAATTTTAAAAATTAAATCTTTGAAAAAAAATAAAAGCAGTACAGCAGAAAAAAAACCTATATGTTTGGTATCGTAGTAATCGTACTGACTAGAGATGAGCGAACGTGTTCGTCCGAGCTTGATATTCGTGCGAATATTAGGGTGTTCGGGATGTTCGTTATTCGTAACGAACACCATGCGGTGTTCGGGTTACTTTCACTTCCTTCCCTGAGACGTTAGCGCGCTTTTCTGGCCAATTGAAAGACAGGGAAGGCATTACAACTTCCCCCTGTGTTGTTCCAGCCCTATACCACCCCCCTGCTGTGAGTGGCTGGGGTGATCAGGTGTCCGCCGAATATAAAAGTCGGCCCCTCCCGCGGCTCGCCTCAGATGCCGTGTGAGTTAGATGAGGGACAGTGCTGTTTGTACCGGAGCTGCTGTAGGGAAAGAATTGGTAGTTAGTGTAGGCTTCAAGACCCCCAAAGGTCCTTATTAGGGCCACTGATAGCTGTGTGTTGGCTGCTGTTAGCAGTGGCAATTATTTTTTTTCTCAAAATCGCCTCTGCAGAGCGTTGCACCCGGCATTAGGGACAGAAGTGCTGCATAGGGAGGGAGAGTGTTAGGAGTGAGTGTAGCCTTCAAGAACCTCAATGGTCCTTTCTAGGGCCATATTTAACCGTGTGCAGTACTGTGCTGGCTGCTGTTAGCTGTGCTGCATATTTTTTTTCTTCTCAAAATCGCCTCTGCAGAGCATTGCACCCTCCATTGATACTGCAGGGAAAGAATTGTGTAGGCAGGGCCACAACACAGTTATTATTCATTGAATATACGCAGTGCTGCCTTTTGGTGGAAAAAAACTGAAAATAATTCTATTTGTCCTGCCTCTGTCCGTCCTAAGGGCGGTGGACACGTGTCGGCTGCGTGTGCAACGTTTAAAAATCAGACGCACCCAGCTACGTTTTACTCCTGGCTTCGCCATTTGCTTTCCTTAATTGGGAAAAAAAATACCTGCTCTGCCAGAGTTAATAACTCTGCTACCCTCACGTTCTGTGCCACATTAGCAGGGCCACAGCACAGTTATTAAACTTCTCATGTTCATTGAATATACGCAGTGCTGCCTTTTGGTGGAAAAAAACTGAAAATAATTCTATTTGTCCTGCCTCTGTCCGTCCTAAGGGCGGTGGACACGTGTCGGCTGCGTGTGCAACGTTTAAAAATCAGACGCACCCAGCTACGTTTTACTCCTGGCTTCGCCATTTGCTTTCCTTAATTGGGAAAAAAAATACCTGCTCTGCCAGAGTTAATAACTCTGCTACCCTCACGTTCTGTGACACATTAGCAGGGACACAGCACAGTTATTAAACTTAGATTATTCATTCACTAGAGGCAGTGGGGCCTTTCGTTTTCAAAAAACGGAAAAAATTATATTTGGCTGCAGTCTTGCGCCAATTTATTTCCTGCCTGTGAAATCAAATCACTGGTAATACAGCATGCTGAGGGGTAGGGGTAGGCCTAGAGGACGTGGACGCGGCCGAGGACGCGGAGGGCCAAGTCAGGGTGTGGGCACAGGCCGAGCTCCTGATCCAGGTGTGTCGCAGCCGACTGCTGCGCGATTAGGAGAGAGGCACGTTTCTGGCGTCCCCACATTCATCGCCCAATTAATGGGTCCATGCGGGAGACGGTTATTAGAAAATGAGCAGTGTGAGCAGGTCCTGTCCTGGATGGCAGAAAGTGCTTCGAGCAACCTATCGTCAACACGCAGTTCTGCGCCGTCCACTGCTGCAAATCCGAATCCTCTGTCTGCTGCTCCTCCTTCCTCCCAGCCTCCTCACTCCACTACAATGACACCTGCTCAGGAGCGGGAACACTCCCAGGAACTGTTCTCGGGCCCCTGCTTAGATTGGGCAGCAGCGGTTCCTCTCCCACCAGAGGAGTTTATCGTCACTGATGCCCAACCATTCGAAAGTTCCCGGGGTCCGAGGGAAGAGGCTGGGGACTTCCGCCAACTGTCTCAACAACTTTCTGTGGGTGAGGAGGACGATGACGATCAGACACAGTTGTCTTGCAGTGAGGTAGTAGTAAGGGCAGTAAGTCTGAGGGAGCAGCGCACAGAGGATTCGGAGGAAGAGCAGCAGGACGATGAGGTGACTGACCCCACCTGGTGTGCAACGCTTACTCAGGAGGACAGGTCTTCAGAGGGGGAGTCAAGGGCATCAGGAGGGCAGGTTGCAAGAGGCAGTGCGGTGGCCAGGGGTAGAGGCAGGGCCAGACCGAATAATCCACCAACTGTTTCCCAAAGCACCCCCTCGCGCCATGCCACCCTGCAGAGGCCAAGGTGCTCTAAGGTGTGGCAGTTTTTCACAGAGACGCCTGACGACCGACGAACAGTGGTGTGCAACCTTTGTCGCGCAAAGCTCAGCCGGGGAGCCAACACCAACAGCCTCACCACCACCACCATGCGCAGACATATGATGGCCAAGCACCCCACAAGGTGGGACGAAGGCCGTTCAGCGCCTCCGGTTTGCACCCCTGCCTCTCCCCCTGTGCCCCAACCTGCCACTGAGATGCAACCCCCCTCTCAGGACACAGGCACTACCGCCTCATGGCCTGCACCCACACCCTCATCTCCGCTGTCCTCGGCCCCATCCAGCAGTGTAGTTCAGCGCACCGTCCAGCCGTCGCTTGCGCAACTGTTGGAGCGCAAGCGCAAGTACGCCGCCACGCACCCGCACGCTCAAACGTTAACCGTCCGCATAGCAAAATTCATCAGCCTTGAGATGCTGCCGTATAGGGTTGTGGAAACGGAGTCCTTCAAAAGTATCATGGAGGCGGCGGCCCCGCGCTACTCAGTTCCCAGTCGCCACTACTTTTCCCGATGTGCCGTCCCAGCCCTGCACGACCACGTCTCCCGCAACATTGTACGCGCCCTCACCAACGCGGTTACTGCCACGGTCCACTTAACAACGGACACGTGGACAAGCACAGGCGGGCAGGGCCACTACATCTCCCTGACGGCACATTGGGTGAATTTAGTGGAGGCTGGGACAGAGTCAGAGCCTGGGACCGCTCACGTCCTACCCACCCCCAGAATTGCGGGCCCCAGCTCGGTGGTGGTATCTGCGGAGGTGTATGCTTCCTCCACTAAAGCACCCTCCTCCTCCTCCTCCTCTGTCTCGCAATCAAGATGTGTTAGCAGCAGCATGTCGCCAGCAGTCGGTGTCGCGCGGTGTGGCAGCACAGCGGTGGGCAAGCGTCAGCAGGCCGTGCTGAAACTACTCAGCTTAGGCGATAAGAGGCACGCGGCCCACGAACTGCTGCAGGGTCTGACACAGCAGACCGACCGCTGGCTTGCGCCGCTGAGCCTCCAACCGGGCATGGTCGTGTGTGACAACGGCCGTAACCTGGTGGCGGCTCTGCAGCTCGGCAGTCTCACGCACGTGCCATGCCTGGCCCACGTCTTTAATTTGGTGGTTCAGCGCTTTCTGAAAAGCTACCCACGCTTGTCAGACCTGCTCGTAAAGGCGCGCCGGCTCTGCGCACATTTCCGCAAGTCCCACACGGACGCTGCCACCCTGCGCACCCTGCAACATCACTTTAAGCTGCCAGTGCACCGACTGCTGTGCGACGTGCCCACACGGTGGAACTCTACGCTCCACATGTTGGCCAGGCTCTATGAACAACGTAGAGCTATAGTCGAATACCAACTCCAACATGGGCGGCGCAGTGGGAGTCAGCCTCCTCAATTCCTTTCAGAAGAGTGGGCCTGGTTGGCAGACATCTGCCATGTCCTTGGAAATTTTGAGGAGTCTACCCAGGTGGTGAGCGGCGATGCTACAATCATTAGCGTCACCATTCCTCTGCTATGCATCTTGAGAAATTCCCTGCAAACCATAAAGGCAGCTGCTTTGCGCTCGGAAACGGGGGCGGGGGAAGACAGTATGCCGCTGGATAGTCAGGGCACCCTCCTGTCTATTTCTCAGCGCGTACAGGAGGAGGAGGAGGAGCATGAGGAGGATGAGGAGGAGGGGGAAGAGACAGCTTGGCCGGCTGCTGACGGTACACCGGCTGATTGCCTGTCATCCTTTCAGCGTGTATGGCCTGAGGAGGAGGAGGAGGAGGATCCTGAAAGTGATCTTCCTAGTGAAGACAGCCATGTGTTGCGTACAGGTACCCTGGCACACATGGCTGACTTCATGTTAGGATGCCTTTCTCGTGACCCTCGCGTTGCACGCATTCTGGCCACGATGGATTACTGGGTGTACACACTGCTCGACCCACGCTATAAGGAGAACCTACCCACTCTCATTCCCGAAGAGGAAAGAGGTTCGAGAGTGTTGCTATACCACAGGACCCTTGCGGACAAGCTGATGGTAAAATTCCCAGCCGACAGCGCTAGTGGCAGAAGGCGCAGTACCGAGGGCAAGGTAGCAGGGGAGGTGCGGAGATCGAGCAGCATGTACATCCCAGGCAGTGCAACAGTCTTTAAGGGCCTGGCCAGCTTTATGGCTCCCCAGCAAGACTGTGCCACCGCTCCCCAGTCAAGGCTGAGTCGGCGGGAGCACTGTAAAAGGATGGTGAGGGAGTACGTAGCCGATCGCACGACCATCCTCGGTGACGCCTCTGCCCCCTACAACTACTGGGTGTCGAAGCTGGACACGTGGCCTGAACTAGCGCTGTATGCCCTGGAGGTGCTTGCTTGTCCTGCGGCTAGCGTCTTGTCGGAGAGGGTGTTTAGTGCGGCTGGGGGAATCATCACAGATAAGCGTAGCCGCTTGTCAACCGACAGTGCCGACAGGCTAACACTCATCAAGATGAACAAAGCCTGGATTTCCCCAGACTTCTCTTCTCCACCAGCGGACAGCAGCGATACGTAAGCAATACGTAGGCTGCACCCGCGGATGGAAGCTACGTTCTCTCTCACCATCCAAAACGGGGACATTTCTGCTTCATCAATCTGTGTCTAATATTCCTCCTCCTCCTCCTGCTCCTCCTCCTGAAACCTCACGTAATCACGCTGAACGGGCAATTTTTCTTAGGGCCACAAGGCTCACTCAAATAATTTTTCTGAACAATTTTTATAAGTTTCAATGCGCTTAAAAGCGTTGGAACTGTAACTTGAACCAATTTTTCGTTACACTGGGCTGCCTTCAGGCCTAGTTACCACTTAAGCCACATTAACCAAAGCGATTAATGGGTTTCACCTGCCCTCTTGGCTGGCCATGGCCAATTTTTGGGATGTACATTAGTACTGTTGATACAGCAATTTTTGTGGGCCCTCGCCTACAGTGTAATCAAATTAATTTTTAGCCCACCTGCATTCCAGCTGACGTTACCTCAGCTGTGTTGGGCAATGCAATGGGATATTTCTATGTACCGCCGGTGGCTTCCTGGCACCCACCCAGGCAGTGGGTCCACAGGGAGTTTAACCTACATGTGTCCACTTCTAAAGAACCCCAGTCAGACTGGGGCATGCAGTGTGGGCCGAAGCCCACCTGTATTACGCACGACATTACTACCTCAGCTGTGTTGGGCAATGCAATGGGATATTTTTGTGTACCGCCGGTGGGTTCCAGGGAGCCACCCATGCTGTAGGTGCACACGGAGTGTAACCTACATGTGTCCACTTGTAAAGAACCCCAGTCTGACTGGGGCATGCAGTGTGGGCCGAAGCCCACCTGTATTACGCACGACATTACTACCTCAGCTGTGTTGGGCAATGCAATGGGATATTTTTGTGTACCGCCGGTGGGTTCCAGGGAGCCACCCATGCTGTAGGTGCACACGGAGTGTAACCTACATGTGTCCACTCGTAAAGAACCCCAGTCTGACTGGGACATGCAGTGTGGGCCGAAGCCCACCTGTATTACGCACGACATTACTACCTCAGCTGTGTTGGGCAATGCAATGGGATATTTTTGTGTACCGCCGGTGGGTTCCAGGGAGCCACCCATGCTGTAGGTGCACACGGAGTGTAACCTACATGTGTCCACTTGTAAAGAACCCCAGTCTGACTGGGGCATGCAGTGTGGGCCGAAGCCCACCTGTATTACGCACGACATTACTACCTCAGCTGTGTTGGGCAATGCAATGGGATATTTTTGTGTACCGCCGGTGGGTTCCAGGGAGCCACCCATGCTGTCGGTCGACAGGGACTTCACAATAGGGAGTTGTACCTGCCTGTGTCTATGAATTAAAAAGCCCGGTCTAACTGGGGCATGCAGACACCTTGACAGAATGAATAGTGTGTGGCACATAGGTTCCCCATTGCTATGCCCACGTGTGCAGCTCCTGATGGCGGTGGCACAGGATTCTATTTCTCATTGCTTCTGTACAGCATTGTGGGCTATCGCCCCGCCCCTTTTAAAGAGGGTCGCTGCCTAGCCGTGCCAACCCTGTGCAGTGTGTGCCTGCGGTCCCTCGTCATGGCAGACGCACTTCTAAATAGACATGAGGGTGGTGTGGCATGAGGGCAGCTGAAGGCTGCGCAGGGACACTTTGGTGTGCGCTGTGGGGGGGAGGGGGGGCGGTTGGGCAGCATGTAACCCAGTAGAAGTGGCAGTGGAGTGTCATGCAGGCGGTGATTGTGCTTTGTTGGAGGTAGTGTGGTGCTTAGCAAAGGTATGCCATGCTAATGATGGCTTTTCAGAAGTAAAAGTTGTTGGGAGGGGGGGGGGGCCCACTCTTGCCGGTATTCTGGCTTAATAGTGGGACCTGTGAACTTGAGATGCAGCCCAACATGTAGCCCCTCGCCTGCCCTATCCGTTGCTGTGTCGTTCCCATCACTTTCTTGAATTGCCCAGATTTTCACACATGAAAACCTTAGCGAGCATCGGCGAAATACAAAAATGTTCTTGTCGCCCATTGACTTCAATGGGGTTCGTTATTCGAAACGAACCCTCGAACATCGCGGGAAGTTCGTTTCGAATAACGAACACCCGAACATTTTGGTGTTCGCTCATCTCTAGTACTGACCCATAGATTAAAGTTATCATGTCTTTTTTGTTGCAGTTTGTGCACCATAGCAACAAGACGCATCGAAAGATGGCGGAATTTCCTTTTTTTTTTCATTGTACTCACTACACTTAGAATATTTTAAACGTTTTTCAGTACATTATATGGTACATTAAATAGTACAATTGAAAAATACAACTTGTCCTGCAAAAAAAAGGCCCTCATACAGCTTTGTCGATGGATAAATAAAGGAGTTACAATTTTTGAAAAGGGGAAGGAAAAACTGAAATTGGAAAAAAAAGGGCCATGTCCTTAGGCCTCATGTCCACAGGCAAATTCGGATTTTAAATCCGCAGCATTTTTCCTGCACGCGGATCCGCACCCCATAGGGATGGATTAGATACCCGCAGGTAGTTAAATACCACAGGCATTTAACTACCTGTGGGTGTCTAATGCATCCCTATGGGGCGCGGATCTGCATGCAGGAAAAACGCCCTGGACTTTAATTCATAATTTGCCCGTGGACATGAGGCCTGAGGCCTTAGACAGACGGGCGTTTTTTCGCGCGATTTGCGCATATATAGAACCAGTGGTTCGCTATGGTGTCGGTCACATGTCCGCTTTTTATGCGGATATGCGAAAAATTATAGGACACGACGATTCGCAGATCGCGCCTATCTGCGTTCTGCGTTTTATGTGCGCACCAAAATCATTTTTTTCGCCGGTCAGTCGAAGTTTCATGCGCATTTTGATGCGCAAGGCCATTTTTTCTCTGGTCAGACGGGCGTTTTGCTGCGACAATTAACGCGGCTAGGTGCAGATTTTTCCCGCGATTTTTCGCCGCCGGTCACGCGATTTGCGCATGCGACATGCGATGCGCAAATCGCGCGAAAAAACGCCCGTCTGACTAAGGCCTAAAGGGATTAATCTACATATGGAGGAATATGTTTGTATGCCTAAGGCCGCCTGCACACGGGCGGAAATCCCGCGGCGGGATTTCCCGCGAGATTTCCGACGCTCAAAGCCTGCATAGGAGTGCATTACAATACGCACTCCTATGCAGACGGACGCGGTTTGGCCACGCGAAATCTCGCGCGGCAAACAAACCGCGGCATGTCCTATTTTTGTGCGGGGCTCGCACAGCCTCGCACAGAAACGTCACTCACCCGGCCGCCGGCTCCGGTCTGCGCATGCGCCAGCTGGCTGGCAGCCGGCACATGAGTACGCGCTCGTCCCTGCAGGCGCTCGGGTCGGGTCTCACGGCAAGAATTCTTGCCGCCGGATCCGACCCGCTCATCTGCAGACGGCCTAAGGCCGCCTGCACACGAGCGATCCGGATTACGCCAGCGGATTTTCACACGCAGGAGACCTGCGTATGGCACCTAAATGTGCTTGCGGATAGGTGCGGATGCGTGAAAAATCACGCGCGGATATGCTGCGGAAAAAAAAAGTGCGGAAAAACCTGCAGCCTCCTACCACGCCTAGTTCCTCTAATGTCATAGCAACCAGTGCCTTCATCCGCAGCTGCACCGCGGATGTACTGCGTGAAAAAACGCATCCATTCACTTGTATTGGAGTCTCCACGCACAGAATCCGACCCAAATTAGGACATGCCGCGTTTTTTTTCTAGCGCATGAAAGTCCGTGATGCAAATCCATTTGTCTGTGGACAACTGCGGATCCCCATAGAAGTATATTAGCTGCGGTCAGGGCCAGACAATGTGCTTAAAATGTCGCAGCAGAAATTCCGCCCGTGTTCAGGCACCCTTTTAGACATATGTGTATTTTTGAGCATCACCAGATATTAATTTGCATGTATACATATATACTCTGTTATTTCCCAGCAGTGGGTAATATTTTAATTGTTTTCATATTGTAGGTGTGTTTTCTTCTTTTTGTTATATGTCTGTCTATATTTACAATAAAAAATTTAATTTTTAGTAAGTTCTGTGTTTTTGAAAGTATGTTTTTAAGGAGGCACTGTTTCTGATTATAGATGTAGGTTATAGGTAATAGATATTATCTACCTTGATATGGTTTATTATGATGTCCTGTCATTTTATTGAGATGCAATATTTGTGTAGAAGGGAAGTTCTAGTTATACTCTGTGAGCTCTCACGAGAAGGACCCTATTGCATCAGTTTAATACTATGTGTTTTGTATGTCTCCCCTGATTTCGAAAGCGTTACAGAATATGTTGGCTCTGTGCAAATAAAAATGGACGATCCAAAGATCAGTCCAGAGTCCCCTCTGAATCTAACCAGCATAGGGATACAAAGGTAAAAAGAAGCACCCCCAGTGCCTGAAGGCCAGCACCTTAATTTCTGACACCAGAATATTCAAGTAGGGATCAGATAAAATTATTTTGTTTCTCAGTAGTGAGATTTGGTGCAGGATCCATCATCTATAAGTACTGTAGACGATGGATCCTGCACCGATGGTTGTCTCTACAAGTTTACGCCCTACTCTGTAAGAGCTCTCACCATCCATCAAACAATCAAATCTTATCTGGGAGGTTCCGGTGGATCAGCAAGGTCGCAGGATATACTCTTGTATCTTCCTAATTTCCAAGATGGACAAATGTTTCAGGACTATAATAGACCTGAGGTATCTGAATACTTTCATCTGGAGAGAGAGATATTCATATGGAGACTTCATCTTGATTCTGGACCTCAAGGTTGCAATCTGCATGTGCCAGTAAGCCAGATCCACAAGTTTGGCTATTGTGTAAAGCTCAGGAACGCAACACTTCCAATTCTAGGATTAAAACAGTGCTCCGTTATTGCAGTATTTTTCAATTGGTAGGTGAAAAAACAGGAGACTCACCTAAAATAAGGGGACCCACTGGCACCTAATATCCAAGCAGGCATGTAGTCATAATCCCCATCCACAATCCGGCAAGTCACCAGAGAGCAAGCTGACATCCAGTAAGATTCCTCCCAACGAGGAGTCTTCACTTAACCAAAGACCATATGCACATAAAAAATGATACAGCGCTCACAGGGTCCGAGATATATGTATGTCTCAGATCCTGTGAGCGCTGTATCTATTTGTTGTGCCTATGGACTTCCAATTCTAGATTCTTCTTAGCAGCATAATAACAGCACCAAGAACTTTCCTGAAAATGGTTGCTTCTAGTTGCTTTACTACTAGGGTTGCCACCCAGCCGGTAAACCATCAGTGTGGCCAGTATTTTTTCTGTCAGGCCGGTGCCAGTATTTTTTTTTTACTGGCCCTATTACAGGCCAGTATTTTCAGAGCCTGCACTGCCCCCTAGCACCAGTTACTCTCCTCCGGCAGAGGAAACACAAACCTGCAGAGCCGACAGCTTTCAGGGCCTCCGATGATGTCATGTCATGTGACACCCTGTGTGGGAGGAGTCAGGGATCACATGACCATGGGGGCTAAGTAAATGTAGGACTCTGCAGTGGTGGTAGGACTCTGCAGCTGTGTGTGTGTGTCAGGATGAATGTAGTGGAGCTGTGTGTGTGTGTTGGAGCTGTGGGGTTCTGGATGGATTGATGGATTGAGTGAGTGAGTGAGTGGAGTTGTGTTTGTGATGTGTCTGGAGGTCAGGATTGATGTAGTGGAGCTGTGTGTGATGTGTGTAGGGGTCAGAATGGATGTAGTGGAGCTGTGTGTGTGATGTGTGTGGAGATCAGGATTGATGTAGTGGAGCTATGTGTGTAATGTGTGTGAGGGTCAGGATGGATGTAGTGGAGCTGTGTGTGTGATGTGTGTGGGGTCAGGATGGATGTAGCAGAGCTGTGTGTGTGATGTATGTCGATCAGGATGGATGTAGTGAAGCTGTGTGTGGGATGTGTGTGGGGGTCAAAATGGATGTAGTGGAGCTGTGTGTGTGATGTCTCAGGATCAGGATGGATGTAGCAGAGCTGTGTGTATGATGTCTGGGGATCAGAATGGATGTAGTAGAGCTGTGTGTGTGATGTGTGTGGGGGTCAGGATGGATGTAGTGCAGCTGTGTGTGTGATGTGTGGGGTGGATTTAGTAGAGCTGTGTGTTTGATGTGTGTTGCAGTCAAAATGGATGTAGTGGAGCTGTGTGTGTGATGTCTGGGGATCAGGATGGATGTAGCGGAGCTGTGTGTGTGATGTCTGGGGATCAGGATGGATGTAGTGGAGTTGTGTGTGTGCAATGTGTGGGGGTCAGGATGGATGTCCAGCTGGCGCTGCAGTGACAGTGTCAGGACCAGAGGAGGAAAGCGGAGGAGCAGTACATGCGGTACGAGGTATGCACCATGTACTTCATGTAATCTTGTATGTTTAGGTGGTATACATTATACCAGCTGTACATATAATTAAATACAGGACATATCAACCGTACATCAGCATCACTATATACAGGGGAGGTATATCTCCTGTATATAGTGATATGGACCATGCTGGGATAACCTGGGTTTCTCCTGTATATAGTTATACATGTGTAGATTGCATGCGATGCGAGCGTCTGCAGCGTGTTCTCGTGAGTAGATGACGTGTGAATAACAATAAATGTCATCTACTCGTGAGAACACGCTGGATGGAATTCCGCACATGCGCACAGCCACTGGACGGGATTCAGGAGATAAAGGAGGAAAAAAATGCTGTGATAAGCCATGCCCCAAAATGCGCCTTTCTACCATGGCTAGTATTTTTTCATGACAAAGGTGGCCACCCTATTTACTACAGATGCAACGATCAAAGGATGGAGTGCCCAAGTGTCAGGCTTTGCAGCACTAAGTCTTTTGTCTTCAGAAGACTAGATCTTTGGTTAAGGAGCAACTGGTAAAGCAGATTCTAGTAGCTGTTTAAAGACATTGATCAATTAGGGTTGGCTCTTTTCCAAAGTGGGATTTGCTCCTGGTTTTTACAAGGTTGTGTGGACACCACTTTGGTTTTTTTTTTATAAAGCATATTTGCTTTCCCTTACACGGAAGGTAGTTATTTTACTAGCTATTACTTCAGCCCAGCAATTTAGCAATCTTCAAGTTTTGTCTGCCAAGGAGCTATTTCTTCATCTTCCCATATGGTTGAGGTGATTTTAAGAACTCTGTTTTCATTCATGCCTAAGTGCCCACCCTGCACTAATATTAGTCAGGAAATAGTTCTACCACCCTTCTACGCTGGACCTACCTCAGAAGAGGATGTGTACTTACAGAAGCTTGATGTAGGTAGGTGTTTGCAGGTCTATCTGTCTTGGACAGCAGCTTTCCAGAGGACAGATCCCCTATCTGTGCTCACAAGTGGCCCAAGGAAAGGGGAAATTCCTGTAATTCAACCAGAGCCAGATGGTTGAAAAAGGCTATTAAAGTTTGCTATGAGACAAAGGGTAATATTACCTTACAGGGCGTCCAGGTCCACTTGATTAGAGCCACAACGACATCGTGGGCAGAATGCGTTCAGATCAAACTGGAGAGGATATGTTGAGCTGCATGGGAGAGCACACGTCATACTTTTGTATGGCATTAGAGTTTGGATTTCTTCTCTAGAAAAGATTCCTTCTTTGGTCATTTAGTTTTGCGTTCTGCTTTGTCCCACTCTTAAAGGGGTATTCAGGTGACATTAAGTTATCTCCTATCTGTAAGATAGGAGATAACTAGATAATCAGTGGGGGTCCTACCAATGGAACCCCAACTGAATAGGGCTCCTATATCTCCCAAGAAACTGGCAAAATGAATGGAGCAGCAGTATGCACGCTTGAACCCTGCTTCATGAATTTCAATGTGAGTGCTGAAAATAGCTGAGTTCAAACACTCTGCAAGCTCTGGGGCTCTCATTAAAATGAATGGAGGAATGGCTGAACAGGCATGCTGCCGCTTCATTCATTTTACCAGTCTCTCAGGTGACATGGGATCCCTGTTACAGTAATCGGTGTGGGGCCCAGCAGTCAAACCGCAAGCGATCAACTAGTTATGGTCTATCTTGCAGATACCCCCATCAAAAGCTCTCACTACATCTCTATATGTGTATTTGCTGCTGTGTAGCGTGTCCAGGGGAAACTGCATTTACAGTGTTATTCTTTCCTGTAGTCCAAATAGCAGCACATAATTACACTCCGAATAGAGTTTGGTTTTGGTTGACCTGTAATGTTTTTGGTGATGCTTTTAACAGTTCACAATAGAAGCAGTGGATAAACCCTTACTTATTGGGTCACTTAAAATGTTCATTTAACTGTGTCACCTGTCCAAATCACGTGGTAGGGGAATAAATCCCCAAATGTATGTGCTGCTATTTCTCCTGTTTGAACTACCAGAAAGAAGAATATCGTCTTTCTTTTTCACATTGTACAATATAATAACTAATTTCATTATTCGGCCTGTTTCCAGGTTCAGTGTCACAGTTACACAGGATACTGTTGGTGTGTATCTCCCAATGGACGGCCACTCAGCGGGACTGCAGTCGTACATAAAACTCCTCGATGTCCAGGTAAGATAATAACTTATCTTCTTATGACATGTCATTGGCTAAATCTTGGCAGTAAACGAAAATTAGGTATAGTGTTATTAAAAATATCTGAACAATTGCACACTAGAGATGAGTGAGTATACTCGCTAAGGACAATTACCTGCCCGCTCGGAAGAAAAGATTCGGGTGCCGGCCGGGGAGCGGCGGGGGGAGAGCAGGGGGAACGGAGGGGAGATCTCTCTCTCCCTCTCTCCCCCCGTTCCCACCTGCTCACTCCCGCAACTCACCGCTCACCCGCGCTGACACACGGATCTTTTCTTCTGAGTGGGCAGGTACTCGCTAAGGACAATACTCGCTCGAGTAATTGTCCTTAGCGAGTATGCTCGCTCATCTCTATTGCACACTTTTGCTAAACTACAAACTATTGTTGAACTCAACAGCAATTCTACATTTACTTGAGTTTGGTATAGCACTTTTCAGGATACATTTTCTTGTCCAGCATTGGTTCCAGGAAACTGCATAGGGACAGAAAGCAGGACAGAACTATAGGGGTCAATATGTCAGACAGAAACTTCTTTCAGTCAAGTTTCAGTCCCTGTCAATCTTTTAAACTGGATAGAAGAGTGCAATTCTTTGTGTCGTCCTTGGCGCTTATCTTTTTTGTTTAAAAGCCTTATAGTTTAACCCCTTAAGGACCAAGCTGTTTTGTACCTGAAGGACCAGACACTTTTTAGGCATTTTACCCATGTGGCGGTTTTACTGCCCTATTTTGTTTCCTTTAGCTACCAAAATTATTTTTACTGCGTTTTTTTCCATGACTAAAACCTTTTTCACTGACTTTGTTTTTCTTTTTTTTACTTTTATTAGGGGTAAAATTCTAAAACAATGATTTTTTTAACATTTATAGTTATTTTTTTTATTTAGTATAATTATGCTAAAATAAATAGAGGAAGGACGTTTTGATATATAGTATGTATGGTTTTGGTTTACAGGCCGCATACAGTGACGGTTTTGGTTGGCGTCGGCTTTGTGTTATTTTCTATATTATGTATATATTGTTTTATGCTGTAATATTGTTCTACTTGTGTATCGAATTATGTTTTTTTTTACTATCTATGTCCCCCATGACGTTATATAAGACCTCTGGGGGACATTCATTTTATTTTTTTATTTGAAACACTTTCCCACTGTAGCTGGGGCATCCATAGGAGCCCCAGTTACAGGGGAAAACAACCCCTGTAGTGACATTATTCACTGGCAGTGTTGGCCAGGGTCTAGTATGACCCTCCAGCTCTGCTGTAGCAGAAAAACCCTGGTGGTCACATGACCCCCCAGGCTCCCTGAGTGAAAGTTACATTGTACTTTTACTTTCAGTACACAGTGCTTATTGAGCTCTGTGTACTCGGGGAAGGAAAAGGCAGGAAGGGTTAAAAACTCCTCCTGCCTCTGGGTTATCAGCTGTCACTAACAGTTGATGACTCGGCCTGTCTCTAATTGATTGCAGAGGCAGGAGGCTTAAAGTGCCACCGTAATTTTACTATCGGCGGTGCTTTAAGCCCAGGACCAGGTGCCGTAAATCGATTATGCCTGGTCCTTAATGGGTTAAAAACAGGGCATTTGCTACTAGACATTAAGAACAAAAGTCATGAATGAAGAGAAAAAAGGTAAAATAGTAGCTCATACAGACCTCAGCATATCTGCAAGTGTTAGATGTAGGTACACAGAGATAGTTGCAAATCAGCAGCAATGAGTGCATTTTCAATTCTTTTGTATACCTCTTTTAACCCCTTAGTGACCAAGCCTGTTTGCGCCTTAATGACCTGGCCAAATTTTGCAAATCTGACGCGTGTCACTTTAGCGTGGAAAAACACCAGAAAGGTTTTGCATATCCAAGCGATTCTGACATTGTTTTTTTGCCACATGTTGTACTTCATTTAGGTGGAAAAAAAAGACCGATAGAATTTGTATTTATTAAAAGCGCCAAAATTGGGAAAATTTTGAAAAATCGTCATTTTTCCACATTTCCAACTGCAATATCTCAAATATGTGCAAACATAATATAAAAATTTTTGCTAAGATTTATATTTCCACCCGTTTACTTTATTTTGGGTGCACATTGGAAAAACTTTCATTTTTTTTTTTAACCATTTAGGAGACGTACAAATGTAACATTACTTGTCAGCATTTTGAGGAATACTTTGTTTTCCTACACCAATCCAAGATTGGAAAGGCTTATAGGAGTCAAAATGATAGATACCCCCACAAGTGACCCCATTTTAAAAACTACACCCTTTAACGTATTCACTGGGGGGTGTTATGAGTATTTTAACCCCACAGTTTTTTTTCAGGAGTCAATGCAATTTAGAAGAGAAAAATTAAAATTTCATATTTTTGCAAATATGTCATTTTAAAGACAGGACTTTTTTCTATAGTACACATGAAAATTAGGATTTGCACCCCAGAATGGATACCCCTGTTTGTCCCGTGCTCAGAAACATACCCATTGTGGCCCTAATCTTACGTCTGGATGGACAATGGAGCCCAAAATGAAAGGAGCAACCAGTGGCTTTCGGAACAGAAATTTTGCTTGAAGGAGATTTAGGCCCTATTGCACACTTGTAGAGCCATTGAGTGACAAAAACGATGGAGAACGCCCACAAGTGACCCCATTTTGAAAAGTAGACCCCTTAACGAATTTATCTAGGGGTACAATGACTTTTTTGACTTCACAGTTTTTGAATGAATCTAAGCCAAGCCAAAGGAAAAAAATTACGATTTTCATTTTTTTGGTAATTCTGTCATTTTAAAAGCAGTTTTTTTGTACAGCACATATATGAATAAAGACTTGCACCCCAAAATGGATACCCCTGTTTCTCCCGTGCTCAGAAACATACCCATTGTGGCCCTAATGGTATGTCTGGATGCACAATGGGGCCCAAAATGAAAGGAGCAACCGGTGGCTTTCGGAACAGAAATTTTGCTTGAAGGAGATTTAGTCCCCATTGCCCACTTGTAGAGCCCTTGAGTGACCAAAACGATGGAGAACGCCCACAAGTGACCCCATTTTGAAAAGTAGACCCCTTAACGAATTTATCTAGGGGTATGATGACTTTTTTGACTTCACAGTTTTTGAATGAATCTAAGCCAAGCCGAAGGAAAAAAAATACGATTTTCATTTTTTTGGTAATTCTGTCATTTCAAAAGCAGGTTTTTTTGCACCGCACATATATAAATAAAGACTTGCACCCCAAAATGGATACCCCTGTTTGTCCTGTGCTCAGAAACATACCCATTGTGGCCCTAGTATTACGTCTATATGCACAATGGGGCCCAAAATGAAAGGAGCAACCGGTGGCTTTCGGAACAGAAATTTTGCTTGAAGGAGATTTAGTCCCCATTGCCCACTTGTACAGCCATTGAGTGACCAAAACGATGGAGAACCCCCACAAGTGACCCCATTTTGAAAAGTAGACCCCCTAACGAATTTATCTAGGGGTATGATGACTTTTTTGACTTCACAGTTTTTGAATGAATCTAAGCCAAGCAGAAGGAAAAAATTATGATTTTCATTTTTTTGGCAATTGTGTCAATTTAAAAACTGTTTTTTTTGGACAGTGTACATAGGAATGAAGACGTTCACCCCAAAATGGATACCCCCGTTTGTTCCGTGTTCAGAAACATGCCCATTGTGGCCCTAATCTACTTAAAGGAAACATAGCTAGGCCTATAATGGAAGGAGCACCCATTGGATTTCAGTGTACAATGGAATAAATTCCAGGCCCCATTGCCCACTTGTAGAGCCATTGAGCGGCCAAAACGATAGAGAACCCCCACAAATGACCCCATTTTGAAAACTAGACCCCTTAACAAATTCATTTAGGGGTGTACTGCATATTTTGACCCCAAAGTATTTGAATGAATCTAAGCCAAGCAAAAGGAAAAAATTACGATTTTCATTTGTTTGGCAATTTTGTCAATTTAAAAACTGTTTTTTTTGTCCAGTGTACATAGGAATGAAGACGTTCACCCCAAAATGGATACCCCCGTTTGTCCCGTGTTCAGAAACATACCCATTGTGGCCCTAATCTACTTACAGGACACATGGCTAGGCCCATAATGGAGGGAATGCCCGCTGGATTTCAGGGCAGAACTGAATAAATTCCAGGCCCCATTGCCCACTTATACAGAAAAAAAATTGACTTCCTAAAAATAATCCCTCCCCCGCCATCCCCATTTTTTTGGCATTCCCTAAATATTAGATAAAGGTAATAATATAAACTGCGTTTTATGTCCGAAGACAGGGTTAATTACGGAGGCTGCTTGGGATGGGCACATGTGGCAAGAAAACCGGGTATCCCCCCCCTCCTCTCATGTATTTTGGGGCGTATTTCGTAACCCCAGCAGCAGGTATGGGGTGTAAAAAGTGGCGCTCTGTAAGGCTTTGTAATTTTGCTGTGGTGCGGCGGTGTCACAGAGAAGGCGCTCAACAAGCTGCTCCTGGAACTGCAGGAAGGCGAGCGTTCCCGGGGCTTCTTGTAAAGTACTGTTTACAGGTAGCGGTCTGAATAACGCCGGGCTCACATAGCCGTAGGCGGAATCTGCTTGCGGAGGCCCCCAGCGGATTCCAGCTGTGAGCCTGGCTGTGACCCTGCGTACGGCCGCGTAATGTACTGCGCATAACTGCGTACTCACACAGGCGTTTTCTTGTTTATATTTCCCGTGCCGACGCTTAGAGATGACCCGGGTACCCACAGCCCGTACACAATATATTTGCATATGGGCTGCGGGTATATCTGCGGTCATAGAGCACAATGGGCTCTAGGTCGCGGATATCCGCGGTAAAATATAGCATGCCGTGTTCTGTTTCTGCGAGTGGATTACGTAATTCCGACCCACTAATTGGGGGGAATTGTGTAATCCAATGCATGCGATTGATCCGTGGATTACCGCTGATCAAGCGCATGCAGAACCCGTAATTCCTCTCCGGTCATGTGTGACCGGCCTAATGTTAGATCGCTACTTTATCACGTGATCGGGGACCACTCAGCGAGGTCGCCGGTCACTGCTACAAGCACTCAGTGACCGTTGGTCGCTGGGAGCAAGGAGATTTAAAATTTCCTGGGCTCCCCGACTCCTGCGAATGTGTCCGGCATTTTGCCGGCGGGCACATACCCAGTAGCTGGCAGGATCCATGGAGGATAATCGCATCTGGATTCAAATGCGGAAGCCTCCAAGAAGATGTTTCATCTCCCCCCACCGATCGCATTGGTCAGGGGAGATGAAACTGCCACTTTTTAAAGAACTTTTACGCGATCGCCATTATGCATTGGATAACGGCGATCACGTGACCAGTAACCGCATACGTGACATCTCCAGGCTCTTGGCTACCTTTGGTAGCCAGCAGCAGGGAGATTTTAAATTTCTTGGGCAATCTTTCACTTTTGCGCATGCGTCCGCCATCATGCTGACGGGCGCATGCGCCGAAGCTGGGGTATGGTCCGCAGATGAACATCCTATCAGGGAAGAAATCCGGGGACCTTGGGTACGTAATTTCATCCCCCCTTACGGATACGATATGTAAGGGGAGATGAAACTTTAACTTTTTAAACTTTTTTTTAACTTTTAACTTTTTTTTTTTTTTTTACTTTTTAACTTTATATGATCAGCGTTATCTGATGGATAACGGTGATCATATGACTGGAAACCGCATACAGCGGTCCCCAGTCATATCTCCCTGCACTCGGCTATCTGTGACAGCCGGGTGCAGGGAGATTTTGAATTTGCCGGGCTCGCCGGCTTCTGCGCATGCGCGCCACATCGGCACATCGCAGAAACCAGCAGGGGGTCCCGACACCGGCCGGAGGACATTGGCAGACCTGAGGTGAGTATTTTCACCTCCCCTCATGGATCCGATCCATGAGGGGAGGTGAAACTTTTCTTTTTTTACACTTTTTTTCACTTTTCCGCGATCGCCGTTATCCATTGTATAACGGCGATCGCGGTACCGGGGACCGCTCACTGCGGTCCCCGCTGACATCTCCTGCCTCCCGGCTACGTACAGGAGCCGGGAGCCAGGAGATTTTAAGTCTCTTGCGCCGCCGGGCCTTCTGCGCATGCTGCTGACGTAATGCCGCCTGGCGCACATGCGCAGAAGGACGGCTACGGGGCCCGAAGCATCGGGACAGCGGGGAGCCGTGCCGCGGACCTCGGTGAGTAATTTCAGCTGATTGGATAGCGCCGATCGCAATGCCGGGGGGGGGGGGGGGCCGAACAGCCCGGGATGACAGCTCCATGCTGTCAGCTACCTGCGGACACCGACAGCATGGAGCTGTCACGTCCAGAGCCCGAGGGGCTTTATTCTCTGCAGGACACATGTTTTTACATCCTCAGAGAATAAAGCCCACTTCGGAGGACGTAAAAACACTATGGGCTGGTCGTTAAGGGGTTAATGCATTAAATATAACTGTATAAACTTTCTGACTCCCAAATAAACTAGAAAAGAACATTTCCTAGTCGAAAGCTACATTCACATGGGTGAGCATGTGATTCTCACTTGTGTGAATGTAGCCTGTGTTGGAGATTTTTAACTCTTTAAAAATGTGCATGACTGAGACAATGAAAATGCTTATAGAGAAATGTTTACTTAGACCAACATTTTATTAATCAGTCTAAATCCAGTGCGCTGGAGTAAAATGTGACAAGTTTCTAAAGAGGTAAAAACTTCTCAATAAATCGGTGCGTCTCTGTGAAAAACAAAAGAAAAAGTGGCACAATATGCAATTATATAAGTATAAATTTATTAATAAAACACACTACAAAGCAAACAATAAAAACAGAAAACCAAAACTGCCCACACAATACGGGGCAGGTAGACCCGTGCAATCAATAATGACTAGAGATGAGCGAGCACCAAAATGCTCGAGTGCTCGTTACTCGAGTCGAACTTTCAGTGATGCTCGAGAGTTCGTTTCGAGTAACGAACCCCATTGAAGTCAATGGGCGACTAGAGCATTTTTGTATATGACTGGTGCTCCGCTAAGGTTTTCATTTGTGAAAATCTTAGCAAATCACCAAAGTCATGTAAAAAACACAGAAATGGATAGGGCAGGCGAGGAGCAACATGGAGGGCTACATTTCGGGTTCCCCCCCCCCCCCCCCCCCGCACTGTCAGCATAAAGATCGTTCTCCTCTGCCACAGCTGTAACAGCTGTGGCAGAGAAGAACGATGTTAGCCCATTGAATTCAATGGAGCCGGCAATACAGCCGGCTCCATTGAAAGCAATGGGCTGCCGGCGAGCGCGGGATGAATTTTCGGGAAGGGCTTAAAAATATAAGGAGATTTAAAATCCCCGCCTGCTGAATGAGCTGCCTCTGATTGGTCACAGCCTCACCAATCAGAGGCAGCTCTCACTCACACCCATTCATGAATTCATGAATGGGTTAGTGAGTGCTGCCTGTGATTGACTCAGCGCAGGGACCAATCAGGGGCAGCTCTCAGCTGAATGACAGCTGAGAGCTGCCCCTGATTGGTCACTGCGCTGAGCCAATCAGAGGCAGCACTCACCCATTCATGAATTCATGAATGGGTGTGAGTGAGAGCTGCCACTTATTGGTGAGGCTGTGACCAATCAGAGGCAGCTCATTCAGCAGGCGGGGATTTTAAATCCCCGGCTGCTGAATACTACTCAGAGCAGTTCAGGAGAACTGCTGGCCAGACGCGGCTGAACTCCGGCTGCAGCTGAAAGGTGAGTATACATTTTTTTTTACACATTTTAGGATGATTTTCAGGTAAGGGCTTATATTTTTAAGCCCTTCCCAAAAATTCGTCCCGCGCTCGCCGGCAGCCCATTGCTTTCAATGGAGCCGGCTGTATTGCCGGCTCCATTAAATTCAATGGTCAGTGCTCGTTTAATCGAGACGAGTACCGCGTGGTGCTCGTCTCGAGTAACGAGCATCTCGAGCACCCTATACTCGAACGAGCATCAAGCTCGGACGAGTATGCTCGCTCATCTCTAATAATGTCTAGAGATGAGCGAGCATCAAAATGTTCGGGTGCTCGTTACTCAAGTCGAACTTTCCGCGATGCGCGAGGGTTCGTTTCGAGTAACGAACCACATTGAAGTCAATGGGCGACTCGAGCATTTTTGTATATCGCCGATGCTCGCTAAGGTTTTCATTTGTGAAAATCTGGGAAATTCAAGAAAGTGATGGGAACGACACAGAAACGGATAGGGCAGGCGAAGCACTACATGTTGGGCTGCATCTCAAGTCTCCAGGTCGCATTATTAAGCCACAATAGCGGCAAGAGTGCCCCCCCCCCCCCCTCCCAACAATTTTTACTTCTGAAAAACCCTCATTAGCAAGGCATACCTTAGCTAAGCACCACACTACCTCCAACAAAGCACAATCACTGCCTGCATGACACTCCGCTGCCACTTCTCCTGGGTTACATGCTGCCCAACCCCCCCGCACAACACAGTGTACACAACGCACACCAAAGTGTCCCTGCGCAGCCTTCAGCTTCCCTCATGCCACACGCTGGCCTCATAGCCACACCACCCTCATGTCTATTTATAAGTGCGTCTGCCATGAGAAGGAACCGGAGGCACACACTGCAGAGGGTTGGCAGGGCCAGGCAGCATCCCTCTTTAAAAGGGGCGGGGCGATAGCCCACAATGCTGTACAGAAGCAATGAGAACTCCAATCCTGTGCCACCTCCGTCAGGAGCTGCAAACATGGGCATAGCAATGGGGAATCCATGTGCCACACAGTATTCATTCTGTCAAGGTGTCGCATAGCTCAATCCACACTGCAAGGGGAAAGCCGTCAGCGCTCTGCCCCCTACCCAAGTCAATCAGTGCCTTTGTGCCAGGTTAAACACCGCAATGGGAACTAAGTTTGCACCAACAGCATAGGTGGGTCCTAGGAAACCCAATACATGAACAAAAGATTGATGTGAGCGGCCAAACATGGCAGACTTGCACCGCGCCCACGGCATATGCCTCAGCCCACAGATTCAGCAATCCTAGGCTGGAAGCGGACTTTCACTGCACCCAGGACATAGGCCTCTGCACAAACCCTCAGCAATCGCGTGCCTACAGCGGACTCCAATGCTAGCGTAGCTGTGCACATCTCATTAGCGCTGTATTGTTCCTGTAGTTTGTCCCAATGCAGTGCCCCGGATAGTAGAGCTAATGCCCCAGTCAGACCGGAGTTCTTTATAAGTAGACACAGGCAGGTACAACTCCGTGTGGACCGACAGCATGGGTGGGTCCCAGGAAGCCACCGGTGTTACATAAATAAATCCCATTGCATTGTCCAGCACAGCTGAGGTAACGTCAAATTAAATGCAGGTGGGCTTCGGCCCACACTGCATGCCCCAGTCTGACCGGGGTTTTTAATACATAGACACACGCAGGTACAAATCCCTAATGTGAAGTCCGTGTGGACCCAAAGCATGGGTGGCTCCCTGGAACCCACTGGCGGTACGCAAACAAATCCCATTGCAGTGCCCTGGACAGCAGAGCTAACTTCAGATACAATACAGGTGGGCTTCGGCCCACAGTGCATGCCCCAGTCAGACTGGTAATATGTACCTTAACAGTAACCGCGTTGGTGGGAATGTGATGGCGACTGCGGACCTAGTAGCGCGGTTTTATTTAGTTGGTTTTCGGAATGTGGCCAGGATTAAGTGGGGGGGTTCTCTTGTTGTGTCGTTAAAGGTGAAATTCTTGGACTGCCACCAGACAGACCAATGCAAAGGTATTTGCCAAGAATGTTTTCATTGTTGGAGGAGGAGGGGGATGTTTTTGAGGCACTACGCGTCCTCTCCATGTGTCCTTGGTTATATGCACCTTAACAGTAACCGCATTGGTGGGGAATGGCCTCGCCGCCATCATGTCTTTGGGAAGCCTCCGTTTCCACACCCCAGTGTGACATAGCATTAGCAGCGGTATAGACAGAGCCCAGAATTAGTAACATTTCAGCGGTAGCATTAGGGACAGGCCCCAGTAACATATCACTAGCAGCATTATAGGGGGAGCACAGTATTAGTTCCATTTCAGTAGTAGTAGCAGTCAAGACAGGCCCCAGTAACAATTCTGAAGCAGCAGTATAGGGGGAGCGCAGTCTTAGTTCCATTTCAGTAATAGTAGCACTCAAGACAGGCCCCAGTAACAATTCCGAAGCAGCAGTATAGGGGGAGCCCAGTCTTAGTTCCATTTCAGTAATAGTAGCACTCAAGACAGGCCCCAGTAACAATTCCGAAGCAGCAGTATAGGGGGAGCACAGTCTTAGTTCCATTTCAGTAATAGTAGTACTCAAGACAGGCCCCAGTAACAATTCCGAAGCAGCAGTATAGGGGGAGCGCAGTCTTAGTTCCATTTCAGTAATAGTAGTACTCAAGACAGGCCCCAGTAACAATTCCGAAGCAGCAGTATAGGGGGAGCACAGTCTTAGTTCCATTTCAGTAATAGTAGTACTCAAGACAGGCCCCAGTAACAATTCCGAAGCAGCAGTATAGGGGGAGCACAGTCTTAGTTCCATTTCAGTAATAGTAGCACTCAAGACAGGCCCAGTAACAATTCTGAAGCAGCAGTATAGGGGGAGCGCAGTCTTAGTTCCATTTCAGTAATAGTAGCAGTCTAGACAGGCCCCAGTAACAATTCCGAAGCAGCAGTATAGGGGGAGCACAGTATTAGTTCCATTTCAGTAGTAGCAGCACTCAAGACAGGCCACAGTAACATTCCCGTTGCAGCAGTTTAGGGAGATAACAGTCTCTTTCACATTTCAGTAGTTGCAGTATAGACAAGGCCCCAGTTACATTTATGTAGCAAAAGTGTAGGCCAACCCCATACACCTTGCTGTACCATGAGTGCAGGCGAAGCCCATAAAAATTACTAGGATTACACTGTAGGCGGGGGCCCAAAAAAATTGGTGTACCAACAGTACAAATGTACCTCAGAAAAATTGCCCATGCCCAACCAAGAGGGCAGGTGAAACCCATTAATCGCTTTGGTTACTGTGGCTTAATTTATAACTAGGCCTGGAGGCAGCCCAGTTAAAATAAAAATTGGTTCAGGTGCAAGTTTCAACGCTTTAATGAGAATTGAAACGTATAAACATTGTTTACAAAAGTAATATGACTGAGCCTTGTGGGCCTAAGAAAAATTGCCCGTTCGGCGTGATTACGTGATGTTTCAGGAGGAGGAGCAGGAGGAGGAGGATGAATATAATACACAGATTGATGAAGCTAAAAGGTCCCCGTTTTTTATGATGATAGAGAACGATGCTTCCATCCGCGGGTGTAGCCTACGTATTGTTTAGGTAACGCTGCTGTCCGCTGGTGGAGAAGAGAAGTCTGGGGAAATCCAGGCTTTGTTCATCTTTATGAGTGTAAGCCTGTCGGCACTGTTGGTTGACAGGCGTGTATGCTTATCCGTGATGATTCCCCCAGCCGCACTAAACACCCTCTCTGACAAGACGCTAGCCGCAGGGCAAGCAAGCACCTCCAGGGCATACAGCGTGAGTTCAGGCCACGTGTCCAGCTTCGACACCCAGTAGTTGTACCAAGCAGAGGCGTCACGGAGGACGGTCGTGCGATTGGCTACGTACTCCCTCACCATCCTTTTACAGTGCTCCCGCCGACTCAGCCTTGACTGGGGAGCGGAGACACAGTCTTGCTGGGGAGCCATAAAGCTGTCAAAGGCCTTGGAGAGTGTTCCCCTGTCTGCGCTGTACATGCTGCCTGATCTCCGCGCCTCCCCTGCTACCTGGCCCTCGGAACTGCGCCTTCTGCCACTAGCGCTGTCGGATGGGAATTTTACCATCAGTTTGTCCGCCAGGGTCCTGTGGTATAGCATCACTCTCGAACCCCTTTCCTCTTCGGGTATGAGAGTGGAAAGGTTCTCCTTATACCGTGGGTTGAGCAGTGTGTACACCCAGTAATCCGTAGTGGCCAGAATGCGTGTAACGCGTGGGTCACGAGAAAGGCATCCTAACATGAAGTCAGCCATGTGTGCCAGGGTACCTGTACGCAACACATGGCTGTCCTCACTAGGAAGATCACTTTCAGGATCCTCCTCCTCCTCCTCCTCAGGCCATACACGCTGAAAGGATGACAGGCAAGCAGCATGGGTACCCTCAGCAGTGGGCCAGGCTGTCTCTTCCCCCTCCTCCTCATGCTCCTCCCCCTCCAAAATGCGCTGAGATATAGACATGAGGGTGCTCTGACTATCCAGCGACATACTGTCTTCCCCCGCCTCCGTTTCCGAGCGCAAAGCGTGTGCCTTTATGCTTTGCAGGGAACTTCTCAAGAGGCATAGCAGAGGAATGGTGACGCTAATGATTGCAGCATCGCCGCTCACCATCTGGGTAGACTCCTCAAAGTTTCCAAGGACCTGGCAGATGTCTGCCAACCAGGCCCACTCTTCTGTAAAGAATTGAGGAGGCTGACTCCCACTACGCCGCCCATGTTGGAGTTGGTATTCCACTATAGCTCTACGCTGCTCATAGAGCCTGGCCAACATGTGGAGCGTAGAGTTCCACCGTGTGGGCACGTCGCACAGCAGTCGGTGCGCTGGCAGATTAAACCGATGTTGCAGGGTCCGCAGGGTGGCAGCATCCGTGTTGGACTTGTGGAAATGTGCGCTGAGCCAGCGCACCTTTCCGAGCAGGTCTGACAAGTGTGGGTAGCTTTTCAGAAACCGCTGAACCACCAAATTAAAGACGTGGGCCAGGCATGGCACGTGCGTGAGGCTGCCGAGCTGCAGAGCCGCCACCAGGTTACGGCCGTTGTCACACACGACCATGCCCGGTTGGAGGCTCAGCGGCGAAAGCCAGTGGTCGGTCTGCTCTGTCAGACCCTGCAGCAGTTCGTGGGCCATGTGCCTCTTCACTCCTGAGCTGAGTAGTTTCAGCACGGCCTGCTGTCGCTTGGCCACCGCTGTGCTGCCACGCCGCGCGACACCGACTGCTGGCGACATGCTGCTGCTGACACATCTTGATTGCGAGACAGAGGTTGCGTAGGAGGAGGAGGAGGGTGGTTTAGTAGAGGAAGCATACACCTCCGCAGATACCAGCACCGAGCTGGGGCCCGCAATTCTGGAGGTGGGTAGGACGTGAGCGATCCCAGGCTCTGACTCGGTCCCAGCCTCCACTAAATTCACCCAATGTGCCGTCAGGGAGATATAGTGGCCCTGCCCGCCTATGCTTGTCCACGTGTCCGTTGTTAAGTGGACCTTGCCAGTAACCGCGTTGGTGAGGGCGCGTACAATGTTGCGGGAGACGTGGTCGTGCAGGGCTGGGACGGCACATTGGGAAAAGTAGTGGCGACTGGGAACCGAGTAGCGCGGGGCCGCCGCCGCCATCATGTTTTTGAAAGCCTCCGTTTCCACAAGCCTATACGGCAGCATCTCCAGGCTGATCAATTTGGCTATGCGCACATTTAACGCTTGAGTGTGCGGTTGCGTGGCGGCGTACTTGCGCTTGCGCTCAAACAGTTGTGCTAGCGACGGCTGGACGCTGCGCTGAGAGACATTGCTGGATGGGGCCGAGGACAGCGGAGGTGAGAGTGTGGGTGCAGGCCGGGAGACTGTCGTGCCTGTGTCCTGAGAGGGGGGTTGGATCTCAGTGGCAGGTTGGGGCACAGGGAGAGAGGCAGTGGTGCAAACCGGAGGCAGTTAATGGCCTTCGTCCCACCTTGTGGGGTGCTTGGCCATCATATGCCTGCGCATGCTGGTGGTGGCTCCCCGGCTGATCTTGGCGCAACAAACCTTGCACACCACAGTTCGTCGGTCATCTGCACTCTCAGTGAAAAACTGCCACACATTTGAGCACCTTGGCCTCTGCAGGGTGGCATGGCGTGAGGGGGCGCTTTGGGAAACAGTTGGTGGATTATTCGGTCTTGCCCTGCCTCTACCCCTGGCCACTGCACTGCCTCTTCCAACCTGCCCTGCTGCTGCACTTGCCTCCCCCTCTGAAGACCTATCCTCAGTAGGCTTAGCAAACCAGGTGGGGTCAGTCACCTCATCGTCCAGCTGCTCTTCCTCCGAATCCTCTGTGCGCTCCTCCCTCGGACTTACTGAAATTACTACTACCTGACTGATAGACAACTGTGTCTCATCGTCATCGTCCTCCTCACCCACTGAAATCTCTTGAGACTGTTGCCGGAAGTCCCCTGCCTCATCCCCGGACCCCGGGAACTTTCCAAAGGTTGGGCATCGGTCACGACAAACTCCTCCGGTGGGAGAGGAACCATTGCTGCCCAATCTCGGCAGGGGCCCGAGAACAGTTCCTGGGAGTCTGCCTGCTCCTCAGAATGTGTCATTTTCATGGAGTGAGGAGGCTGGGAGGAAGGAGGAGCAGCAGCCAGAGGATTCAGAGTTGCAGCTGTGGACAGCGTAGAAGACTGGGTGGTCGATAGATTGCTGGATGCACTTTCTGCCATCCACGACAGGACCTGCTCACACTGCTCAGTTTCTAATAAAGGTCTACCGCGTGGACCCATTAATTGTGAGATGAATCTGGGGACCCCAGAAACTTGCCTCTCTCCTAATTCCGCAGCAGTCGGCTGCGATACACCTGGACCAGGAGCTCGGCCTGTGCCCACACCCTGACTTGGGCCTCCACGTCCTCGCCCCCGCCCACGTCCTCTAGGCCTAACCCTACCCCTCAGCATGGTGTATTACGAGTAGAGCAGAAACAGAACGCTGTAATTAAATGTGCCGCTTATTGGCCTGTGGTTGGAGGCTGACTTCGCTTACGGAACGCACAGCAGAGCCAGGAAACAATTATGCGCAAGGCTGGGTATTAATCAGCGACTACTCCCCCCAGCAGACACGACGTAAACTGAAGACGGTCACTGCCATGCCAAATATAGTATATTTTTAACCTTTTTGTGAAAAAGCCCACTGCCTCTGATATACACTGTATTTCGATTTCCCTGTTGGAGGCTGACTTCGCTTACGGAACGCACAGCAGAGCCAGGAAACAATTATGCGCAAGGCTGGGTATTAATCAGCGACTACTCCCCCCAGCAGACACGGCGTAAACTGAAGACGGTCACTGCAAGGCCAAATATAGTATATTTTAAACTTTTTGTGAAAAAGCCCACTGCCTCTGATATACACTGTATTTCGATTTCCCTGTTGGAGGCTGACTTCGCTTACGGAACGCACAGCAGAACCAGGAAACAATTATGCGCAAGGCTGGGTATTAATCAGCGACTGCTCCCCCCCAGCAGACACGGCGTAAACTGAAGACGGTCACTGCCAGGCCAAATAAAGTATATTTTTAAACTTTTTGGGAAAAAGCCCACTGCCTCTGATATACACTGTATTTCGATTTCCCTGTTGGAGGATGAGTGTGGTTACTGAAAGCCCAGTGCAGCCAGGAAACAATTATGCGCAAGGCTGGGTATTAATCACCGACTACTACCCCCAGCAGACACGCAGTAAACTGAAGACAGTCACAGGCAGGCCAAATATAGTATATTTTTCCACTTTTTGGGAAAAAGCCCACTGCCTATATAGCCAGTATACCTCTTTCCCTGCCTCACCAGTACTGCCCCTATACTCTGTAAAATGACTGCAGACTGAGGACGTTATGGTCTGCACGCCCGATATACAAAAAAAAAAAAAATTGTGCAACACTGCTAAAAGCAGCCTCAACAGTACTGCACACGGTCAGATGTGGCCCTAAGAAGGACCATTGGGGTTCTTGAAGACGAATATAACACCTAACACTCTCCCTATAGCAGCTACAGCAAGACAGCACTTTCCCTGATCTCTCTCAGCATGCACTGTGGTGAGCCGCGGGCGGGGCAGATTTAAATACTTGGGTGTCATCTGATCTCCCCAGCCACTCACTGCAGGGGGGTGGGATAGGGCTGGAATGTCACAGGAGGAAGTTGTAATGCCTTCCATGTCTTTCTATTGGCCAGAAAAACGCGCAAATTTCTCTGGGAACGAAATGTAATGGAGTCGAGCACCGCGTGGTGCTCGTCTCGAGTAACGAGCATCTCGAACACCCTAATACTCGAAAGAGTATCAAGCTCGGACGAGTACGCTCGCTCATCTCTAATAATGACGTAACAACTAGAGATGAGCGAACGTGTTCGTCCGAACTTGATATCCGTGCGGATATTAGGGTGTTCGGGATGTTCGTTATTCGTAACGAACACCATGCGGTGTTCGGGTTACTTTCACTTCCTTCCCTGAGACGTTAGTGCGCTTTTCTGGCCAATTGAAAGACAGGGAAGGCATTACAACTTCCCCCTGCGTCGTTCAAGCCCTATACCACCCCCCTGCAGTGAGTGGCTGGGGAGATCAGGTGTCCGCCTAATATAAAAGTCGGCCCCTCCCGCGGCTCGCCTCAGATGCCTTGTGAGTTAGATGAGGGACAGTGCTGTTTGTACCGGAGCTGCTGTAGGGAAAGAATTGGTAGTTAGTGTAGGCTTCAAGACCCCCAAAGGTCCTTATTAGGGCCACTGATAGCTGTGTGTTGGCTGCTGTTAGCAGTGGCAATTCTTTTTTTTCTCAAAATCGGCTCTGCAGAGCGTTGCACCCGGCATTAGGGACAGAAGTGTTGCATAGGCAGGGAGAGTGTTAGGAGTGAGTGTAGCCTTCAAGAACCTCAACGGTCCTTTCTAGGGCCATATTTAACCGTGTGCAGTACTGTGCTGGCTGCTGTTAGCTGTGCTGCATATTTTTCTTCTTCTCAAAATCGCCTCTGCAGAGCATTGCACCCTCCATTGATACTGCAGGGAAAGAATTGTGTAGGCAGGGCCACAACACAGTTATTATTCATTGAATATACGCAGTGCGGCCTTTTGCTTGTAAAACAAGTGAAAAAAATTCTATTTGACCTGCCTCTGTCCGTCCTAAGGGCTGTGGACACGTGTCGGCTGCGTGTGCAACGTTTAAAAATCAGACGCACCCAGCTACGTTTTACTCCTGGCTTCGCCATTTGCTTTCCTAAATTTGGAAAAAAAATACCTGCTCTGCCAGAGTTATAATAACTCTGCTACCCTCAAGTTCTGTGCCACATTAGCAGGGCCACAGCACAGTTATTAAACTTCTCATGTTCATTGAATATACGCAGTGCTGCTGTAAAGACTGGCGGTTCGCGGGTCCGTCATGCCCGCACCGCCGGTCCTGTCACACGTGCGGCTGCTGTGCGGCGCAGGGGGGCCCCGGTCCTCGTCACCTCCCCTGGCCGCCGAGCTCCGCCTCGCCGCCGGGTTGCCAGGGACGCGGTGGGTGTTGCCCCGCGTCGCGTCCTAGGTTCCTTGGCAACCAAACATGCGTCTCCTGTCCTGCCTCCTGCAGGGCTGGGGGCGGGTTCCCCAGTGCTGCTGGGTGCACTCAGCTGCTGTCAGGCTCCCCGCCCCAATCAGCTGCTTGGGCGGGAGCTCTGACAGCATTTAAACCTGCTGGTGTCTGCTATCCAGTGCCAGTGTTAGTTTTGGATTCCCTGCTACACCAGCGTACTGCATACTTCTGACTCCTGACTCCTGTTACTGACCTTCTGCCTTTGGACCTGACGTTGCCTTTGCCTGACCCACCTGTACCGCGTACCCTCTCGTTGCTGACCCGGATTGTCTGACTCTCCTTGCTGTTGTTTGTTCCAGTGCCTGTCTGTTCGTTAGTCCCCGTGTCCCCCTTCCTTAGTGAGTGTAGGGACCGTCGCCCAGTTGTCGCCCTGGGGCTTAGCCCAGGGGGGCAAGTAGGAAGGGACAGGGGTTGCGGGTATTTTCAGGGATCTCCAGTTTCCCGGACCCCGAGTCCTGACAGCTGCCTTTTGGTGGAAAAAAACTGAAAAAAAATCTATTTGTCCTGCCTCTGTCCGTCCTAAGGGCTGTGTGTACGTGTCGGCTGCGTGTGCAACGTTTAAAAATCAGACGCACCCAGCTACGTTTTACTGCTGGCTTCGCCATTTGCTTTCCTTAATTGGGAAAAAAATACCTGCTCTGCCAGAGTTATAATAACTCTGCTGCCCTCACGTTCTGTGACACATTAGCAGGGCTACAGCACAGTTATTAAACTTCTCATGTTCATTGAATATACGCAGTGCTGCCTTTTGGTGGAAAAAAACTGAAAAAAAATCTATTTGTCCTGCCTCTGTCCGTCCTAAGGGCTGTGTGTACGTGTCGGCTGCGTTTGCAACGTTTAAAAATCAGACGCACCCAGCTACGTTTTACTGCTGGCTTCGCCATTTGCTTTCCTTAATTGGGAAAAAAATACCTGCTCTGCCAGAGTTATAATAACTCTGCTACCCTCACGTTCTGTGACACATTAGCAGGGCCACAGCACAGTTATTAAACTTAGATTATTCATTCACTAGAGGCAGTGGGGCCTTTCATTTTCAAAAAAGGGAAAAAATTATATTTGGCCTGCAGTCTTGCGCCAATTTATTTCCTGCCTGTGAAATCAAATCACTGGTAATACAGCATGCTGAGGGGTAGGGGTAGGCCTAGAGGACGTGGACGTGGCCGAGGATGCGGAGGGCCAAGTCAGGGTGTGGGCACAGGCCGAGCTCCTGATCCAGGTGTGTCGCAGCCGACTGCTGCGCGATTAGGAGAGAGGCACGTTTCTGGCGTCCCCACATTCATCGCCCAATTAATGGGTCCACGCGGGAGACGGTTATTAGAAAATGAGCAGTGTGAGCAGGTCCTGTCCTGGATGGCAGAAAGTGCTTCGAGCAACCTATCGTCAACCCGCAGTTCTGCGCCGTCCACTGCTGCAAATCCGAATCCTCTGTCTGCTGCTCCTCCTTCCTCCCAGCCTCCTCACTCCACTACAATGACACCTGCTCAGGAGCGGGAACACTCCCAGGAACTGTTCTCGGGCCCCTGCTTAGATTGGGCAGCAGCGGTTCCTCTCCCACCAGAGGAGTTTATCGTCACTGATGCCCAACCATTCGAAACTTCCCGGGGTCCGGGGGAAGAGGCTGGGGACTTCCGCCAACTGTCTCAACAACTTTCTGTGGGTGAGGAGGACGATGACGATCAGACACAGTTGTCTTGCAGTGAGGTAGTAGTAAGGGCAGTAAGTCCAAGGGAGCAGCGCACAGAGGATTCGGAGGAAGAGCAGCAGGACGATGAGGTGACTGACCCCACCTGGTGTGCAACGCTTACTCAGGAGGACAGGTCTTCAGAGGGGGAGTCAAGGGCATCAGCAGGGCAGGTTGCAAGAGGCAGTGCGGTGGCCAGGGGTAGAGGCAGGGCCAGACCGAATAATCCACCAACTGTTTCCCAAAGCGCCCCCTCGCGCCATGCCACCCTGCAGAGGCCGAGGTGCTCTAAGGTCTGGCAGTTTTTCACAGAGACGCCTGACGACCGACGAACAGTGGTGTGCAACCTTTGTCGCGCAAAGCTCAGCCGGGGAGCCAACACCAACAGCCTCACCACCACCACCATGCGCAGACATATGATGGCCAAGCACCCCACAAGGTGGGACGAAGGCCGTTCAGCGCCTCCGGTTTGCACCCCTGCCTCTCCCCCTGTGCCCCAACCTGCCACTGAGATGCAACCCCCCTCTCAGGACACAGGCACTACCGCCTCATGGCCTGCACCCACACCCTCATCTCCGCTGTCCTCGGCCCCATCCAGCAGTGTAGTTCAGCGCACCGTCCAGCCGTCGCTTGCGCAACTGTTGGAGCGCAAGCGCAAGTACGCCGCCACGCACCCGCACGCTCAAACGTTAACCGTCCGCATAGCAAAATTCATCAGCCTTGAGATGCTGCCGTATAGGGTTGTGGAAACGGAGTCCTTCAAAAGTATCATGGAGGCGGCGGCCCCGCGCTACTCAGTTCCCAGTCGCCACTACTTTTCCCGATGTGCCGTCCCAGCCCTGCACGACCACGTCTCCCGCAACATTGTACGCGCCCTCACCAACGCGGTTACTGCCACGGTCCACTTAACAACGGACACGTGGACAAGCACAGGCGGGCAGGGCCACTACATCTCCCTGACGGCACATTGGGTGAATTTAGTGGAGGCTGGGACAGAGTCAGAGCCTGGGACCGCTCACGTCCTACCCACCCCCAGAATTGCGGGCCCCAGCTCGGTGCTGGTATCTGCGGAGGTGTATGCTTCCTCCACTAAAGCACCCTCCTCCTCCTCCTCCTCCTCTGTCTCGCAATCAAGATGTGTTAGCAGCAGCATGTCGCCAGCAGTCGGTGTCGCGCGGTGTGGCAGCACAGCGGTGGGCAAGCGTCAGCAGGCCGTGCTGAAACTACTCAGCTTAGGCGATAAGAGGCACACGGCCCACGAACTGCTGCAGGGTCTGACACAGCAGACCGACCGCTGGCTTGCGCCGCTGAGCCTCCAACCGGGCATGGTCGTGTGTGACAACGGCCGTAACCTGGTGGCGGCTCTGCAGCTCGGCAGCCTCACGCACGTGCCATGCCTGGCCCACGTCTTTAATTTGGTGGTTCAGCGCTTTCTGAAAAGCTACCCACGCTTGTCAGACCTGCTCGTAAAGGCGCGCCGGCTCTGCGCACATTTCCGCAAGTCCCACACGGACGCTGCCACCCTGCGCACCCTGCAACATCACTTTAAGCTGCCAGTGCACCGACTGCTGTGCGACGTGCCCACACGGTGGAACTCTACGCTCCACATGTTGGCCAGGCTCTATGAACAGCGTAGAGCTATAGTCGAATACCAACTCCAACATGGGCGGCGCAGTGGGAGTCAGCCTCCTCAATTCCTTTCAGAAGAGTGGGCCTGGTTGGCAGACATCTGCCATGTCCTTGGTAATTTTGAGGAGTCTACCCAGGTGGTGAGCGGCGATGCTACAATCATTAGCGTCACCATTCCTCTGCTATGCATCTTGAGAAATTCCCTGCAAACCATAAAGGCAGCTGCTTTGCGCTCGGAAACGGGGGCGGTGGAAGACAGTATGCCGCTGGATAGTCAGGGCACCCTCCTGTCTATTTCTCAGCGCGTACAGGAGGAGGAGGAGCATGAGGAGGATGAGGAGGAGGGGGAAGAGACAGCTTGGCCCGCTGCTGACGGTACACCGGCTGTTTGCCTGTCATCCTTTCAGCGTGTATGGCCTGAGGAGGAGGAGGAGGAGGAGGATCCTGGCAGTGATCTTCGTAGTGAAGACAGCCATGTGTTGCGTACAGGTACCCTGGCACACATGGCTGACTTCATGTTAGGATGCCTTTCTCGTGACCCTCGCGTTGCACGCATTCTGGCCACGACGGATTACTGGGTGTACACACTGCTCGACCCACGCTATAAGGAGAACCTGCCCACTCTCATTCCCGAAGAGGAAAGGGGTTCGAGAGTGTTGCTATAGCACAGGACCCTTGCGGACAAGCTGATGGTAAAATTCCCAGCCGACAGCGCTACTGGCAGAAGGCGCAGTACCGAGGGCAAGGTAGCAGGGGAGGTGCGGAGATCAGGCAGCATGTACATCCCAGGCAGTGCAACAGTCTTTAAGGGCCTGGCCAGCTTTATGGCTCCCCACCAAGACTGTGTCACCGCTCCCCAGTCAAGGCTGAGTCGGCGGGAGCACTGTAAAAGGATGGTGAGGGAGTACGTAGCCGATCGCACGACCATCCTCGGTGACGCCTCTGCCCCCTACAACTACTGGGTGTCGAAGCTGGACACGTGGCCTGAACTAGCGCTGTATGCCCTGGAGGTGCTTGCTTGTCCTGCGGCTAGCGTCTTGTCGGAGAGGGTGTTTAGTGCGGCTGGGGGAATCATCACAGATAAGCGTAGCCGCTTGTCAACCGACAGTGCCGACAGGCTAACACTCATCAAGATGAACAAAGGCTGGATTTCCCCAGACTTCTGTTCTCCACCAGCGGACAGCAGCGATACGTAAGCAATACGTAGGCTGCACCCGCGGATGGAAGCTACGTTCTCTCTCACCATCCAAAACGGGGACATTTCTGCTTCATCAATCTGTGTCTAATATTCCTCCTCCTCCTCCTGCTCCTCCTCCTGAAACCTCACGTAATCACGCTGAACGGGCAATTTTTCTTAGGGCCACAAGGCTCACTCAAATAATTTTTCTGAACAATTTTTATAAGTTTCAATGCGCTTAAAAGCGTTGGAACTTTAACTTGAACCAATTTTTCATTACACTGGGCTGCCTCCAGGCCTAGTTACCACTTAAGCCACATTAACCAAAGCAATTCACCTGCCATCTTGGTTGGGCATGGCCAATTTTTACTGAGGTACATTAGTACTGTTGGTACACCAATTTTTTGGGGCCCTCACCTACAGTTTAATCATAGCAATTTGTATGTTCTTCGCCTGCACTCATGGTACAGAAAGGTCTGTGGGGTTGGCCTACACTTTAGCTACATAAATGTAACTTGGGCCTTGGCTATACTAAGGCTACTGAAATGGAACTAAGACTGCGCTCCCACTATACTGCTGCTTCAGAATTGTTACTGGGGCCTGTCTTGAGTGCTACTATTGCTGACATGGAACGAAGACTGCGCTCCCACTATACTGCTGCTTCGGAATTGTTACTGGGGCCTGTCTTGAGTGCTACTATTGCTGACATGGAACGAAGACTGCGCTCCTCCTATAATGCTGCTACTGATATGTTAGTGGGGCCTGTCCTAATGCTACGGCTGAAATGTTACGAATTCTGGGCTCTGCCTATACCGCTGCTAATGGTATGTCTCTGGGGTGTGGAAACAGAGGCTTCCCAAAGACATGATGGCGGCGAGGCCATTTCCCACCAACGCGGTTACTGTTAAGGTGCATATAACCACGGACACGTGGAGAGGACACGTAGTGCCTCAAAAACATCCCCCTCCTCCTCCAACAGGGAAAACATTCTTGGCAAATGCCTTTGCATTGGTTCGTCTGGTGGCAGTCCAAGAATTTCACCTTTACCGACACAACAAGAGAGCCCCCACACCATCCCCCCGCCACGGCCCACTTAATCCTGGCCGCATTCCGAAAACCAACAAAATACAACCGTGCTACTAGGTCCGCAGTCACCACCACATTACCACCAACGCGGTTACTGTTAAGGTGCATATAACCATGGACACGTGGAGAGGACACGTAGTGCCTCAAAAACATCCCCCTCCTCCTCCAACAGGGAAAACATTCTTGGCAAATGCCTTTGCATTGGTTCGTCTGGTGGCAGTCCAAGAATTTCACCTTTACCGACACAACAAGAGAGCCCCCACACCATCCCCCCACCACGGCCCACTTAATCCTGGCCGCATTCCGAAAACCAACAAAATACAACCGTGCTACTAGGTCCGCAGTCACCACCACATTACCACCAACGCGGTTACTGTTAAGGTACATATTACCAGTCTGACTGGGGCATGCAGACACCTTGACAGAATGAATAGTGTGTGGCACATAGGTTCCCCATTGCTATGCCCACGTGTGCAGCTCCTGATGGCGGTGGCACAGGATTATATTTCTCATTGCTTCTGTACAGCATTGTGGGCTATCGCCCCGCCCCTTTTAAAGAGGGTCGCTGCCTAGCCGTGCCAACCCTCTGCAGTGTGTGCCTGCGGTTCCTCCTCATGGCAGACGCACTTCTAAATAGACATGAGGGTGGTGTGGCATGAGGGCAGCTGAAGGCTGCGCAGGGACACTTTGGTGTGCGCTGTGGGGGGGAGGGGGGGGGGGCGGTTGGTCAGCATGTAACCCAGGAGAAGTGGCAGCGGAGTGTCATCCAGGCAGTGATTGTGCTTTGTTGTAGCTAGTGTGGTGCTTAGCAAAGGTATGCCATGCTAATGAGGGCTTTTCAGAAGTAAAAGTTGTTGGGAGGGGGGGGGGGCCCACTCTTGCCGGTATTGTGGCTTAATAGTGGGACCTGTGAACTTGAGATGCAGCCCAACATGTAGCCCCTCGCCTGCCCTATCCGTTTCTGTGTCATTCCCATCACTTTCTTGAATTGCCCAGATTTTCACACATGAAAACCTTAGCGAGCATCGGCGAAATACAAAAATGCTCTGGTCGCCCATTGACTTCAATGGGGTTCGTTATTCGAAACGAACCCTCGAACATCGCGGGAAGTTCGTTTCGAATAACGAACACCCGAACATTTTGGTGTTCGCTCATCTCTAGTAACAACATATGACATCCACTATAAAGAAAAATAATCAGCCTTTACCAAACCCCATGATAAGAGCCGATGTTGCTGTAATGAGGAGAAAATAAACAAAGACTGCACAGGGATAAAATCTCCACGCGTACCGCTATACTCAGATGGCTTCCTCAGGGGTAACCATAACACACAAATACTGCAATATATCGTGTGTTAATGGGATTAATCGCAAACACTGGTTTATCTGGCAGGAGGAAATGACATAGAGAGCTAATAAGAGGCTTGGAACACACACATCAGTTAAAGTTTCTCATCAGAAACTAAATTACATGAACTCACGCAAAGTCGATTAAAAAAGGGAATATGCGCATGTGAAAATATTGATTTAGTATGACCCACTTCAAAATCACACTCAGTCAAAAGAAACATCCAATCAATCATTTAATGGTAAAGAAAATGTTGAATGTGTCAAAAACTCAATAAACACAAACATTTGCACAATCAATCCAATAGCATGCATGAATGCGGGTAATAACACAGTATAAGAAAATCCTTCTTGTTTAGCCAACAGAAGAACAAATACAGAGACAAATGATTGAATATTGGCAACCGCAATTCAATAACCATGCAATAAAAAACAAGGGATAACAAAGAAGGCCATGTACTATCACGGAAAAAATATTTTTATTTAAAAAAAAAAAAATTATATATAAACGAATTATGTATAATAAATAGAGATGAGCGAACACCAAAATGTTCGGGTGTTCGTTATTCGGAACGAACTTCCCGCGATGCTCGAGGGTTCGTTTCGAACAACGAACCCCATTGAAGTCAATGGGCGACCAGAGCATTTTTGTATTTCGCCGATGCTCGCTAAGGTTTTCATGTGTGAAAATCTGGGCAATTCAAGAAAGTGATGGGAATGACACAGAAACGGATAGGGCAGGCGAGGGGCTACATGTTGGGCTGCATCTCAAGTTCACAGGTCCCACTATTAAGCCACAATACCGGCAAGAGTGCCCCCCCCCCCTCCCAACAACTTTTACTTCTGAAAAGCCCTCATTAGCATGGCATACCTTTGCTAAGCACCACACTACCTCCAACAAAGCACAATCACTGCCTGCATGACACTCCACTGACACTTCTCCTGGGTTACATGCTGCCCAACCGCACCCCCTCCCCCCCACAGCGCACACCAAAGTGTCCCTGGGCAGCCTTCAGCTGCCCTCATGCCACACCACGCTCATGTCTATTTAGAATTGCGTCTGCCATGACGAGGGACCGCAGGCACACACTGCAGAGGTTGGCACGGCTAGGCAGCGACCCTCTTTAAAAGTGGCGGAGCGATAGCCCACAATGCTGTACAGAAGCAATGAGAAATAGAATCCTGTGCCACCGCCATCAGGAGCTGCACACGTGGGCATAGCAATGGGGAACCTATGTGCCACACACTATTCATTCTGTCAAGGTGTCTGCATGCCCCAGTCAGACTGGGCTTTTTAATTCATAGACACAGGCAGGTACAACTCCCTATTGTGAAGTCCCTGTCGACCCACAGCATGGGTGGCTCCCTGGAACCCACCGGCGGTACACAGAAATATCCCATTGCATTGCCCAACACAGCTGAGGTAGTAATGTCGTGCTTAATGCAGGTGGGCTTCGGCCCACACTGCATGCCCCAGTCTGACTGGGGTTCTTTATAAGTGTACAGATGTAGTAAAAACTCCGTGTGCACCTACAGCATGGGTGGGTGCCAGGAAGCCACCGGCGGTACATAGAAATATCCCATTGCATTGCCCAACACAGCTGAGGTAGTAATGTTGTGCTTAACCCTTTCCAATCCAATTTGTATATGGTTTTCCTAGGGGGCTTACTCTTTTTCTGCCGTTATACAACGGCGCTATATGCTGGCTAGAGATGAGCGAACGTGTTCTTCCGAGCTTGATATTTGTGCGAATATTAGGGTGTTCGGGATGTTCGTTATTCGTAACGAACACCATGCGGTGTTCTGGTTGTTTTCACTTCCTTCCCTGAGACGTTAGCGCGCTTTTCTGGCCAATTGAAAGACAGGGAAGGCATTACAACTTCCCCCTGTGATGTTCAAGCCCTATACCACCCCCCTGCTGTGTGTGGCTGGGAAGATCAGGTGTCACCCGAACATAAAAGTCGGCCCCTCCCGCGGTTCGCCTCAGATGCGGTGTGGGGATGAGGGACAGTGCTGTTTGTACCGGAGCTGCTGTAGGGAAAGAATTGGTAGTTAGTGTAGGCTTCAAGACCCCCCAAATGTCCTTATTAGGGCCACTGATAGCTGTGTGTTGGCTGCTGTTAGCAGTGGCAAATTTTTTTTTCTCAAAATCGCCTCTGCAGACCGTTGCACCTGGCATTAGGGACAGAAGTGCTGCATAGGCAGGGAGAGTGTTAGGAGTGAGTGTAGCCTTCAAGAACCTCAACGGTCCTTTCTAGGGCCATATTTATCCGTGTGCAGTACTGTCCAGGCTGCTGTTAGCTGTGCTGCATTTTTTTTTGCTTCTCAAAATCGCCTCTGCAGACCATTGCACCCTCCATTGATACTGCAGGGAAAGAATTGTATAGGCAGGGCGACAACACAGTTGTTATTCATTGAATATACGCAGTGCTGCCTTTTGGTGCCAAAAAACTGAAAACAAATCTATTTGTCCAGCCTCTGTCCGTCCTAAGGGCTGTGGACACGTGTGAGCTGCGTGAACAACATTGCTAAATCAGACGCACCCAGCTACGCTTTACTGCTGGCTTCGCCATTTGCTTTCCTTAATTGGGAAAAAAATACCTGCTCTCCAAGAGTTATAATAACTCTGCTACCCTCACGTTCTGTGACACATAAGCAGGGACACAGCACAGTTATTAAACTTCTCATGTTCATTGAATATACGCAGTGCTGCCTTTTGGTGGAAAAAAACTGAAAACAAATCTATTTGTCCAGCCTCTGTCCGTCCTAAGGGCGGTGGAGACGTGTGAGCTGCGTGAACAACATTGCCAAATCAGACGCACCCAGCTACGCTTTACTGCTGGCTTCGCCATTTGCTTTCCTTAATTGGGAAAAAAATACCTGCTCTGCCAGAGTTAATAACTCTGCTACCCTCACGTTCTGTGACACATAAGCAGGGACACAGCACAGTTATTAAACTTCTCATGTTCATTGAATATACGCAGTGCTGCCTTTTGGTGGAAAAAAACTGAAAACAAATCTATTTGTCCAGCCTCTGTCCGTCCTAAGGGCGGTGGAGACGTGTGAGCTGCGTGAACAACATTGCTAAATCAGACGCACCCAGCTACGCTTTACTGCTGGCTTCGCCATTTGCTTTCCTTAATTGGGAAAAAAATACCTGCTCTGCCAGAGTTAATAACTCTGCTACCCTCACGTTCTGTGACACATTAGCAGGGACACAGCACAGTTATTAAACTTAGATAATTCATTCACTAGAGGCAGTGGGGCCTTTCGTTTTCCAAAAAGGGCAAAAATTATATTTGGCCTGCAGTCTTGCGCCAATTTATTTCCTGCCTGTGAAATCAAATCACTGGTAATACAGCATGCTGAGGGGTAGGGGTAGGCCTAGAGGACGTGGACGCGGCCGAGGACGCGGAGGGCCAAGTCAGGGTGTGGGCACAGCCCGAGCTCCTGATCCTGGTGTGTCGCAGCCGACTGCTGCGCGATTAGGAGAGAGGCACGTTTCTGGCGTCCCCACATTCATCGCCCAATTAATGGGTCCACGCGGGAGACGGTTATTAGAAAATGAGCAGTGTGAGCAGGTCCTGTCCTGGATGGCAGAAAGTGCTTCGAGCAACCTATCGTCTACCCGCAGTTCTGCGCCGTCCACTGCTGCCAATCCGAATCCTCTGTCTGCTGCTCCTCCTTCCTCCCAGCCTCCTCACTCCACTACAATAACACCTGCTCAGGAGCGGGAACACTCCCAGGAACTGTTCTCGGGCCCCTGCTTAGATTGGGCAGCAGCGGTTCCTCTCCCACCAGAGGAGTTTATCGTCACTGATGCCCAACCATTCGAAAGTTCCCGGGGTCCGGGGGAAGAGGCTGGGGACTTCCGCCAACTGTCTCAACAACTTTCTGTGGGTGAGGAGGACGATGACGATCAGACACAGTTGTCTTGCAGTGAGGTAGTAGTAAGGGCAGCAAGTCCGAGGGAGCAGCGCACAGAGGATTCGGAGGAAGAGCAGCAGGACGATGAGGTGACTGACCCCACCTGGTGTGCAACGCTTACTCAGGAGGACAGGTCTTCAGAGGGGGAGTCAAGGGCATCAGCAGGGCAGGTTGCAAGAGGCAGTGCGGTGGCCAGGGGTAGAGGCAGGGCCAGACCGAATAATCCACCAAGTGTTTCCCAAAGCGCCCCCTCGCGCCATGCCACCCTGCAGAGGCCGAGGTGCTCTAAGGTCTGGCAGTTTTTCACAGAGACGCCTGACGACCGACGAACAGTGGTGTGCAACCTTTGTTGCGCAAAGCTCAGCCGGGGAGCCAACACCAACAGCCTCACCACCACCACCATGCGCAGACATATGATGGCCAAGCACCCCACAAGGTGGGACGAAGGCCGTTCACCGCCTCCGGTTTGCACCCCTGCCTCTCCCCCTGTGCCCCAACCTGCCACTGAGATGCAACCCCCCTCTCAGGACACAGGCACTACCGCCTCATGGCCTGCACCCACACCCTCATCTCCGCTGTCCTCGGCCCCATCCAGCAGTGTAGTTCAGCGCACCGTTCAGCCGTCGCTTGCGCAAGTGTTCGAGCGCAAGCGCAAGTACGCCGCCACGCACCCGCACGCTCAAACGTTAACCGTCCGCATAGCAAAATTCATCAGCCTTGAGATGCTGCCGTATAGGGTTGTGGAAACTGAGTCCTTCAAAAGTATCATGGAGGCGGCGGCCCCGCGCTACTCAGTTCCCAGTCGCCACTACTTTTCCCGATGTGCCGTCCCAGCCCTGCACGACCACGTCTCCCGCAACATTGTACGCGCCCTCACCAACGCGGTTACTGCCACGGTCCACTTAACTACGGACACGTGGACAAGCACAGGCGGGCAGGGCCACTACATCTCCCTGACGGCACATTGGGTGAATTTAGTGGAGGCTGGGACAGAGTCAGAGCCTGGGACCGCTCACGTCCTACCCACCCCCAGAATTGCGGGCCCCAGCTCGGTGCTGGTATCTGCGGAGGTGTATGCTTCCTCCACTAAAGCACCCTCCTCCTCCTCCTCCTCCTCTGTCTCGCAATCAAGATGTGTTAGCAGCAGCATGTCGCCAGCAGTCGGTGTCGCGCGGTGTGGCAGCACAGCGGTGGGCAAGCGTCAGCAGGCCGTGCTGAAACTACTCAGCTTAGGCGATAAGAGGCACACGGCCCACGAACTGCTGCAGGGTCTGACACAGCAGACC
Source organism: Eleutherodactylus coqui (assembly GCF_035609145.1). Taxonomy (NCBI): domain Eukaryota; kingdom Metazoa; phylum Chordata; class Amphibia; order Anura; family Eleutherodactylidae; genus Eleutherodactylus; species Eleutherodactylus coqui. Next base: position 117,199,631 of record NC_089839.1, on the reverse strand, counting down.
GACCGCTGGCTTGCGCCGCTGAGCCTCCAACCGGGCATGGTCGTGTGTGACAACGGCCGTAACCTGGTGGCGGCTCTGCAGCTCGGCAGCCTCACGCACGTGCCATGCCTGGCCCACGTCTTTAATTTGGTGGTTCAGCGCTTTCTGAAAAGCTACCCACGCTTGTCAGACCTGCTCGTAAAGGCGCGCCGGCTCTGCGCACATTTCCGCAAGTCCCACACGGACGCTGCCACCCTGCGCACCCTGCAACATCACTTTAAGCTGCCAGTGCACCGACTGCTGTGCGACGTGCCCACACGGTGGAACTCTACGCTCCACATGTTGGCCAGGCTCTATGAACAACGTAGAGCTATAGTCGAATACCAACTCCAACATGGGCGGCGCAGTGGGAGTCAGCCTCCTCAATTCCTTTCAGAAGAGTGGGCCTGGTTGGCAGACATCTGCCATGTCCTTGGTAATTTTGAGGAGTCTACCCAGGTGGTGAGCGGCGATGCTACAATCATTAGCGTCACCATTCCTCTGCTATGCATCTTGAGAAATTCCCTGCAAACCATAAAGGCAGCTGCTTTGCGCTCGGAAACGGGGGCGGGGGAAGACAGTATGCCGCTGGATAGTCAGGGCACCCTCCTGTCTATTTCTCAGCGCGTACAGGAGGAGGAGGAGGAGCATGAGGAGGATGAGGAGGAGGGGGAAGAGACAGCTTGGCCGGCTGCTGACGGTACACCGGCTGATTGCCTGTCATCCTTTCAGCGTGTATGGCCTGAGGAGGAGGAGGAGGAGGAGGAGGAGGAGGAGGAGGAGGATCCTGATAGTGATCTTCCTAGTGAAGACAGCCATGTGTTGCGTACAGGTACCCTGGCACACATGGCTGACTTCATGTTAGGATGCCTTTCTCGTGACCCTCGCGTTGCACGCATTCTGGCCACGACGGATTACTGGGTGTACACACTGCTCGATCCACGGTATAAGGAGAACCTGCCCACTCTGATTCCCGAAGAGGAAAGGGGTTCGAGAGTGTTGCTATACCACAGGACCCTTGCGGACAAGCTGATGGTAAAATTCCCAGCCGACAGCGCTAGTGGCAGAAGGCGCAGTACCGAGGGCAAGGTAGCAGGGGATGTGCGTAGATCGAGCAGCATGTACATCCCAGGCAGTGCAACAGTCTTTAAGGGCCTGGCCAGCTTTATGGCTCCCCACCAAGACTGTGTCACCGCTCCCCAGTCACAGCTGAGTCGGCGGGAGCACTGTAAAAGGATGGTGAGGGAGTACGTAGCGGATCGCACGACCATCCTTGGTGACGCCTCTGCCCCCTACAACTACTGGGTGTCGAAGCTGGACACGTGGCCTGAACTAGCGCTGTATGCCCTGGAGGTGCTTGCTTGTCCTGCGGCTAGCGTCTTGTCGGAGAGGGTGTTTAGTGCGGCTGGGGGAATCATCACAGATAAGCGTAGCCGCTTGTCAACCGACAGTGCCGACAGGCTAACACTCATCAAGATGAACAAAGGCTGGATTTCCCCAGACTTCTGTTCTCCACCAGCGGACAGCAGCGATACGTAAGCAATACGTAGGCTGCACCCGCGGATGGAAGCTACGTTCTCTCTCACCATCCAAAACGGGGACATTTCTGCTTCATCAATCTGTGTCTAATATTCCTCCTCCTCCTCCTCCTCCTGAAACCTCACGTAATCACGCTGAACGGGCAATTTTTCTTAGGGCCACAAGGCTCACTCAAATAATTTTTCAGAACAATTTTTATAAGTTTCAATGCGCTTAAAAGCATTGGAACTTTAACTTGAACCAATTTTTCGTTACACTGGGCTGCCTCCAGGCCTAGTTACCACTTAAGCCACATTAACCAAAGCGATTAATGGGTTTCACCTGCCCTCTTGGCTGGCCATGGCCAATTTTTGGGATGTACATTAGTACTGTTGATACAGCAATTTTTGTGGGCCCTCGCCTACAGTGTAATCAAATTAATTTTTAGCCCACCTGCATTACAGCTGACGTTACCTCAGCTGTGTTGGGCAATGCAATGGGATATTTTTATGTACCGCCGGTGGGTTCCAGGGAGCCACCCATGCTGTAGGTGCACACTGAGTTTTTAATACATCTGTACACTTCTAAAGAACCCATCTGACTGGGCCATGCAGTGTGGGCCGAAGCCCACCTGTATTACGCACGACATTACTACCTCAGCTGTGTTGGGCAATGCAATGGGATATTTCTATGTACCGCCGGTGGCTTCCTGGCACCCACCCAGGCAGTGGGTCCACAGGGAGTTTAACCTACATGTGTCCACTTGTAAAGAACCCCAGTCAGACTGGGGCATGCAGTGTGGGCCGAAGCCCACCTGCATTAAGCACGACATTACTACCTCAGCTGTGTTGGGCAATGCAATGGGATATTTCTATGTACCGCCGGTGGCTTCCTGGCACCCACCCAGGCAGTGGGTCCACAGGGAGTTTAACCTACATGTGTCCACTTGTAAAGAACCCCAGTCTGACTGGGGCATGCAGTGTGGGCCGAAGCCCACCTGCATTAAGCACGACATTACTACCTCAGCTGTGTTGGGCAATGCAATGGGATATTTCTATGTACCGCCGGTGGCTTCCTGGCACCCACCCAGGCAGTGGGTCCACAGGGAGTTTAACCTACATGTGTCCACTTGTAAAGAACCCCAGTCTGACTGGGGCATGCAGTGTGGGCCGAAGCCCACCTGCATTAAGCACGACATTACTACCTCAGCTGTGTTGGGCAATGCAATGGGATATTTCTATGTACCGCCGGTGGCTTCCTGGCACCCACCCAGGCAGTGGGTCCACAGGGAGTTTAACCTACATGTGTCCACTTGTAAAGAACCCCAGTCTGACTGGGGCATGCAGTGTGGGCCGAAACCCACCTGCATTAAGCACGACATTACTACCTCAGCTGTGTTGGGCAATGCAATGGGATATTTTTATGTACCGCCGGTGGGTTCCAGGGAGCCACCCATGCTGTAGGTGCACACTGAGTTTTTAATACATCTGTACACTTCTAAAGAACCCGTCTGACTGGGCCATGCAGTGTGGGCCGAAGCCCACCTGTATTACGCACGACATTACTACCTCAGCTGTGTTGGGCAATGCAATGGGATATTTCTATGTACCGCCGGTGGCTTCCTGGCACCCACCCAGGCAGTGGGTCCACAGGGAGTTTAACCTACATGTGTCCACTTGTAAAGAACCCCAGTCTGACTGGGGCATGCAGTGTGGGCCGAAACCCACCTGCATTAACCCTTTCCAGTCCACTGTGTGACCTGTGAAGACATTAGGGTTTAAGGCTGTACAGCTCCGTTGTTGGTAGACGTCCGTCGGGGTTCTCTTACTGTATATTGCCAGCCTCTCTGCTGTCGGAGCCTATCCTACGTGTCAGCTCATGCAGTACTGGCTTTAGCCAGCATATAGCGCCGTTGTATAACAGCAGAAAAAGAGTAAGCCCCCTAGGAAAACCATAAACAAATTGGATTGAAAAGGGTTAAGCACAACATTACTACCTCAGCTGTGTTGGGCAATGCAATGGGATATTTCTATGTACCGCCGGTGGCTTCCTGGCACCCACCCATGCTGTAGGTGCACACGGAGTTTTTACTACATCTGTACACTTATAAAGAACCCCAGTCAGACTGGGGCATGCAGTGTGGGCCGAAGCCCACCTGCATTAAGCACGACATTACTACCTCAGCTGTGTTGGGCAATGCAATGGGATATTTCTGTGTACCGCCGGTGGGTTCCTGGCACCCACCCATGCTGTGGGTCCACAGGGAATTATAAATGCATCTGTTTCCACTTATAAAGAAACCCAGTCTGACTGGGGCATGCAGCTTTGCGCTCGGAAACGGGGGCGGGGGAAGACAGTATGCCGCTGGATAGTCAGGGCACCCTCCTGTCTATTTCTCAGCGCGTACAGGAGGAGGAGGAGGAGCATGAGGAGGATGAGGAGGAGGGGGAAGAGACAGCTTGGCCCGCTGCTGACGGTACACCGGCTGATTGCCTGTCATCCTTTCAGCGTGTATGGCCTGAGGAGGAGGAGGAGGAGGAGGAGGAGGAGGATCCTGAAAGTGATCTTCCTAGTGAAGACAGCCATGTGTTGCGTACAGGTACCCTGGCACACATGGCTGACTTCATGTTAGGATGCCTTTCTCGTGACCCTCGCGTTGCACGCATTCTGGCCACGACGGATTACTGGGTGTACACACTGCTCGATCCACGGTATAAGGAGAACCTGCCCACTCTGATTCCCGAAGAGGAAAGGGGTTCGAGAGTGTTGCTATACCACAGGACCCTTGCGGACAAGCTGATGGTAAAATTCCCAGCCGATAGCGCTAGTGGCAGAAGGCGCAGTACCGAGGGCAAGGTAGGCGAGGGCCCACAAAAATTGCTGTATCAACAGTACTAATGTACATCCCAAAAATTGGCCATGGCCAGCCAAGAGGGCAGGTGAAACCCATTAACCGCTTTGGTTAATGTGGCTTAAGTGGTAACTAGGCCTGGAGGCAGCCCAGTGTAACGAAAAATTGGTTCAAGTTAAAGTTCCAACGCTTTTAAGCGCATTGAAACTTATAAAATTTATGGTTTGCAGGGAATACCAACTCTCTAATCTCAAACCTCCCACTAAGAGTAAATGTTTTCACTCATTTACCCTTTTTTCTACTCTGTGAGCACCAGATCATTTTCATTTTGTTAATGCACACCACATAGATAGATGTTCTATAGAAGATTTATCTAGATCAATGTGAAATTGTGAGTATTTCATTAGATGGGGCTCAGAAATTTCTGTTCGCGGCCCTTTAATTATGACTTAAAGAATCAAAAATGCCCTGTAACTATACTTAAAAACAGACTATGCCAAGTTCTCTACTTCTTATTTTTGTCCACTTTCCAATATTTTAGAGCAGTGATTCAATATCGAGCAGGCAGCTTGTACCAAATGCTTACAAACCAACTACAACATGTGTATGATGATTTAAGAGTAAATGGACTTCAATTTGGTTTATTCTATGTAAACAAATGACATTGGTTTTAAGTAGAAATGAAGTCTATACATACATATACATCTCCATACAAAGAAAACCTTTATTATTAAGTATAAATACATATATTATTGTATTCACAAAGAGAACCTGTTAAGCCAAGGAATGTTTTTGTCATGCACTAAAAAAGATCAAAAACATGCTACATATTTCAAATTTTAGACCTCTATTGGTCATTTTTAAAACCCTCTCTCGCAGCACCCAGTATATATTCTGTCCTTGCTTCTAATGGGCAATGGCATATTGATAGAAGCCCTACTGTTTGTAGAATTTAGAGATACTCTTGTAACTGCTGTAATGTCAAGGAACTGTGCAAGACGAATGTGTGTGACATCCGTGCAGGGCTTATACACCTTGCTTGCACAAATGAATTAAGAAAGGAGTTCACACGGACATACCTGAAAGGGAAAGTAATCGATAACTAACTTGTGGGGAGCGGACCCTGACTACAAGCAGGACAATCGGATGGCATACCGTAACAATGCAGTTTCATTTTTCTAAACGCTATAGGTCATCCCTAGATAATTTTAGCTTAAGATTCATTGTGGGGAAGATATTTCAATGCCTTCCCTTTCCATGCCATACATTTACATTATGGGAACTATGCTGTTCATGTGAACTGATGTAAAGTGATGGTGCCACCGTTGGGTTCTGCTTTAATGTCCAGGATAAGAGATAGCTGTAATATTGCCCACATAGCCCCTTAGATGCCATGGTCAATGTTGACTGTGACATCTGAGTGGTTAGACAGTGGAAGAGTGCTTCCTCGGTCATTACCCTCCCTCCCCCTGTGATGTGATCAAAGATTCCAATCAAGCTGTTTAACCCCCTATCTATTTCCTATCTGTTTTGTTGTACTATATGTGTGGTAATCCTCTAATGAAAACACTTCTGGCACATCTCATCAAATTGTTAGTCAACCCTTTCCACATTGCTTACAATCCTATTAACCTTAGGTAACTGACTCCATTATAAAGGCCCCCTTACATATTAGTGCTAAGTTGTCCATACTTTTCAATTTTGGTTTGGCCTTACAACTCTCTAATATATTTTAATATATTTGGGCTGCTCAACTTTCTCCCAGCAGAAGCTTTCTGGGAAAAAAAAGTATCAAGGACTTTGAATTTCAACTCCAAATCCTTTTGTTCCCCGGGAGATAAACTGATGTGAGAGCTGTCTGGCTGCAGTTTAACTCCCTAAACACATGAACGCTTGACTGAGGGGTTAAGTGATTATATGCAGGAGTATGTGACAGAAAAGAGTTAGAAGTATTAGCCAGCATGGTTTTCTAAAGATACATAGAAGTTATCAAATTAACCTGATTTGATATTATAAAGAAGTGAGTAGAAGCTTGGAAACCTGAGTTGGATTGAAAACGGGCTCAAGAACTGTTTCCATAGAGGGGTGGTCAATGACTCCTATTCTGAATGATCCTCGATTATATGTGATGCACCCCAAGGTTCTTTGCTGGGTTCAATATTATTCAGCTTAATAACATACACGATGGGATTAATAGCACATTTACTATTTTTGCAGATGTACGTAGTATAGTGCAGTTTATGGAAGATGGTCTTAAAATACAAGTTGCCTTGGAGAAACTGTTTGGACATCCACTTAGCAAATTAGGTTCAATGTGGATAAATGTAAATTTATGTCTCTAGGTACTAATTTGTTCCATGTGTCCTAGGTGAAGTAAAACTGAGAGTGTCACTTATAGAGAAAGATCTGGGTGTACTAGTAGATCATACATCAGAGGTATAACTTAAAGCTTCTGAGCCCCAATGCAAAACCTGTAACAGGGCCTTCAACTGTAATGCTTTGTTTATAGTACTAGGCTCCCTATATGAAGAAGAGAGGTCTCATGGGCCCCCTAAGGCTCCTTGGCATGCTGCAACTTCATCCTCTGCATCCTCTACAGTTATGCCCTGGTTATACACTAAATAACAGTATGCCATATTAATCAGCTACATCTAAGGCTAGCAGCATATTGTTGTATAATAAAGGGGACCTTTCACACAGGTGGAATTATTCTGCCTGAATGCAGCGGAATTCTGCTAAATTGGTGTGCAATTTACTGCGACTTGTGGTGTGGAATGCGGAAAATTTCACCAGTATGAAAGTCCTAAGTAGGCATGGAGGTATGTGACAGTGACATATAACAATTCCTTAATGCAGCCTCATAGAAAGGATACAAGGAAGAGCAACAAACTGATAAGCATCAAGGGGACCTTAGTTAGGGAAAGTTTTTTTTTTTTATTTAGTCTTTAGGTGAGACATCTAAGCAGGAACATGATTAATTTAAGTACATCATAGAAATGGCTTGTACAAAAAATAAGGTAAAAACGCCATTTCATTAAAAATTTCCTCAATAGACAAGCGTGCACTTTCTGTGTCTGAAAAAAAAAAGAAGGTGACAAGATTTTTTTATCATAAGAACAGTAACTTCAGGAGCTGGTCACAGCGAAAATAGTTGACAGCTTAAAAAAAAAAAGGTTTAGATCAACATGTGGCCAATTATAGAATCCTGCATTGAGCAGGGGGTTGGACCAAATGACCCTGGAGGTCCCTTCCAACTCTGCCATTCAATGCCATCCTGTGCGGGCCCAATTATCTGGACACAGAAATATTATGTGTGGCTGCTCATATGTAGTTTCCATGTCAGGTTGAAGAGGAGTAACAAAACAACAGGAACAGACAGGTACTAAGGGTGCACTACGTAGTCATGTCAGGGTCCCTATTTAGGCTGCCTGCATATGGGTGGATTTGCATTGTGGAATCCGTAGCAGGTGCCCTCCGCCCCGCGACCCTTCTGCAATCATCATTGCGGAAAGGTCATAGCATCTGCGTCATTGCCTAGCGACAGTGTGGCATAATCTGTACTGCACATGTGCCCTGGCAAAGATTATGAAGACTGCGGACAAGTACGCAGGGTTGCTGGCTGGTCACAGGGGCGAATTCCACTGCAGGATCCCGCATGTGGAATTCGACCCGACTGTGTGCAGATGGCCTTATAAGGACAAGTACTAAGGGTGCACTGTGTAGCCATGTCTGGGTCCCCTGTATAATAGGACAAATACTAACAAACTAACAAATAGAACAAACTAACATCAACACTTATGTAAATGTACTGAATTCTGGTTTTGAATGTTGATTCAGTCTGATTGCCCCTTGGGATCGAAAGGGAATTTTTTACTTATAAGGATAGATTGGTAGACTCATGTTTTTTACCTTCTTTTGGATCAATCAGTCAAAAAAAATGTCTAAAGTTTAAATGGTTGCTACATTAAAACAACTTATGATTATAGGATAGCCAATGTGATAACTATAAAAAGTGTAAATCACTTTATTCAAAAAGATGTTTTGTGCTTAAAAATCCCTCTAAAATCTTAGCCTTTAGAGGTCTCCATTCTTTTCAACTTGCTGTCACATCCAGTTGTCAAGTGATACTCATCTCTAATAACAGAGATAACAAGACGAAAAACAGAAAGTAGAAGTCTATAGTAGAGGGGAAGGGGGGAGCTGTTGGTGGGCCAGAGGCTGTTGGAGCTAATTGCTAAGATATTTACTAGAATCACATTTACACCGCTAAATACTTCTCTAATATCCTCCCTATTGCATTTATTTCTCACTGAGTATTACAAACTGCAAAATATGCAGTTTTACACAGAACAGTAGATATCTCCTCCCACCAGCTCAGAGAGAATGAAATCTTCCTATGCTACACGTAGAGGGGAAATAGTGAAAAATGACATGTATAAGTCATATAATAGTTAGAAATAGCATGGATATACACATGGCAGCTTATTCTGAAAGGTCAACTGAAAAGTTAGATACAGTTTAAATCCTTACTGTCCGCCATCTGTTTAAGTCCAAATTGTTGATACCCCGTGAAGCTAAGACGTAATAATAAGTCTTTGTCTTTAGTGGCAAATCTCACTTTATAGCGCTCTACAAGTAAAGAAATTGGCCTGGTAGTTTGTCAATTCAACCCTAATGAAGTGACAGAGTTGTAGCAATGAAACGTGATAAACATAGCGGTTAAAATGAGCCAAATTACCAGGTAATACCAAAAACTAAATATGATGACCATTGTCCCCAGAGAGTCCAGTGATGATAAGTAAAGTTTGTTTCTAATTTTTTTTTTCAAATTTCTTACACTGAATCAGAAATAGAAAAAATTAGGACAAAAATTAAAATTTTATACTACTGTATTTCTGCCCATTTTCTCTATATAAATTTGTGCAAATTTTGATGGTTTTTTTAATGCATATCTGCAGCAGATTTTACCCCTTCAATTGAAGGGTGAAATCTTCCGCAGATCCACGTTAAAAAACACTTCCAAATTTGCAGATTTTTACACATATTTTTTTTGTCAGTGTTGATGCAGATTTTGGTTCAGATTTTCCGCTATGTGTGAAATTACCTTTAGAGAATGTTATGTTCTATAGGATTTATTTAAAATAAAATTATCCGGAGCAGAAGTTCAGTGGTATTTAATTTACAGAATGTGTTCTGTCGAAGTGTGGTGTAGCTGTATCCTTTTTCACTTTTCTCTAGGACAACCCTCTTAACTTTGTGCTTCTAAATTTTTATTGAAAATAACTATTTTTTTATGCTAATTAAAAATCCATTGCAGTTTGTAGAAAGCGTGATTACTTCTATGAAGAAAATAATCTCTTTAATTTAATTTCATTCTTCTTTTTTTAGGATCAATAATAGAAAAACTACCCCAAAAAGAAGGGACAGGAAAATCAGGTATTGATAAATTTTGTTTACTTGAAATTCATACAGTAGAGCTGAAGAATAAATTTGCTAAATTATACAAAGTACTATATGTAAAACTAGCTTACCCGTCGCGCGTTGCTGCGAAGACAGACACACATACATACATTCATTTTTATATATCTAGATAACAACCAATCACAGCACAGCTTTCATGTTACCTCAGTGGTATAATATATAACAACCAATCGCAGCGCAGCTTACAAGTTACCTCAGCTTTATAATATATAACACCCAATCACAGCGCAGCTTTCATGTTACGTCAGCAGTATAATATATAACAATCAATCACAGCGCAGCTTTCATGTTACCTCAGCAGTAAGAGAAATAACCAATCACAGCGCAACTTTTATTCTGCCACAGCAATATAAAAAATAGCAACCAATCACAGCGCAGCATTCATTTTACCTCAGCGGTATAATATATAGCAACCAATCACAGCACATCTTTCATGTAACCTCAGTAATATAAGAAGTAGCAACCAATCACAGCACAGCTTTCATGTAACTTCATTAATATAAGAAGTAGCAACCAATCACAGCACAGCTTTCATGTTGCCTCAGCAGTATAATATATAGCAACCAATCACAGCACAGCTTTCATGTTGCCTCAGCAGTATAAGAAATAGCAACCAATCACAGCACAGCTTTCATTTTACCTCATCATTCTCAATATGCAGCAATTGTCTTGCGAAACGTTCGGCGGATGCATCATTTTGTAGTTGAACACTCTTGCTCGTAATGCCTTTTGCTTTTGTGCTTGAGATGGAAATCAAATTATCTTTGTCTGGGGAGCATAACTGTTGACGATGCTCGCACGCGCGCCACCTATCGTAGGATAGTTGATATATATATATATAGATGACATCAGGAAGTGAGAGAATTAGATTCCGTACGTAAAATTTGGACTCTAATTCTTTTGCGCTAAGAATTGAATAATCGAGTTGGGCCCCATTAACTTTCCTATTTATGACATAATCAATGCTCATGCCGAATTTCATGTTTCTATGACATTGGTAAGTGAGAAAATTAGATTCCGTATGTAAAATTTGGATTCTAATTCTTTGGCAGTTAGAATTGAATAATCGAGTTGGGATCCATTAGCTTTTCCTATTTATGACATAATCAGTGCTCCTGCCAAATTTCAAGTTTCTATTACATTGGGAAGGGAGAGAATTAGATTCCGTACGTAAAATTTGGACGCTAATTTTTTTGCGCTTAGAATTGAATAATCGAGTTGGGACCCATTAACTTTTCCTATTTATAACATAATCAATGCTTGTGTTAAATTTCAAGTTTCTATGACATTGGGAAGTTCGAGAATAAGATTCCGTACGTAAAATTTGGATGCTAATTCTTTGGCGCTTAGAATTGAATAATCGGGTTGGGACTCATTAAATTTTCCTATGTATGATATAATCAATGCTCGTGCCAAATTACATTGGGAAGTGAGAGATTTAGATTCCGTATGTAAAATTTGGATGCTAATTCTTTTGCGCTTAGAATTGAAAAATGGAGTTGGGACCCATTAACTTTTCCTATTTATGACATAATCAATGCCCGTGCCAAATTTCAAGTTTCTATGACATTGGGAACTGAGAGAATTAGATTCCGTACGTAAAATTTGGACGCTAATTCTTTGGCGCTTAGAACTGAATAATCAGGTTGGGACTCATTAAATTTTCCTATTTATGATATGATCAATGCTCGTGCCAAATTACATCGGGAAGTGAGAGAAATAGATTCCGTACATAAAATTTGGATGCTAATTCTTTTGCGCTTAGAATTGAAAAATGGAGTTGGGACCCATTAACTTTTCCTATTTATGAAATAATCAATGCTCAGTCCAAATTTCAAGTTTCTATGACATTGGGAAGTGAGAGAATTAGATTCCGTACGTAAAATTTGGACGCTAATTTTTTTGCGCTTAGAATTGAATAATCGAGTTGGGACCTATTAACTTTTCCTATTTATGACATAATCAATGCTCGCGCCAAATTACATCGGGAAGTGAGAGAATTAGATTCCGTACGTAAAATTTGGACGCTAATTCTTTTGCGCTTAGAATTGAAAAACGGAGTTGGGACCCATTAGCTTTTCCTATTTATGACATAATCAATGCTTGCGCCAAATTTCAAGTTTCTATGACATTGGATAGTGAGAAAATTAGATTCCGTACGTAAAATTTGGATGCTAATTCTTTGGCGCTTAGAATTGAATAATGGAGTTGGGACCCATTAACTTTTCCTATTTATGACATAATCAATGCTCGTGCCAAATTTCAAGTTTCTATGACATTGGGAAGTGAGAGAATTAGATTCCGTACGTAAAATTTGGGCGCTAATTCTTTGGCGCTTAGAATTGAATAATCAGGTTGGGACTCATTAAATTTTCCTATTTATGATATGATCAATGCTTGTGCCAAATTACATCGGGAAGTGAGAGAAATAGATTCCGTACATAAAATTTGGATGCTAATTCTTTTGCGCTTAGAATTGAAAAATGGAGTTGGGACCCATTAACTTTTCCTATTTATGAAATAATCAATGCTCGTTCCAAATTTCAAGTTTCTATGACATTGGAAAGTGAGAGAATTAGATTCCGTACGTAAAATTTGGACGCTAATTCTTTGGCGCTTAGAATTAAATAATCGAGTTGGGACCCATTAGCCTTTCCTATTTATGACATAATCAATGCTCGTGCCAAATTTCATGTTTCTACGACACCGGGAAGTGAGAAAATTAGTGGCAATGATGGAAATCGAACAATCTACGTGGTAGGGCGCAACTGTCGATGACGCTCGCACGCGCGCCATTTATCATAGGATAGTTGTACTATAATCTTCCCAGGAGTGTACTCAACAACTTCCCAAAGTTTCATGGCGATCGGATGAATGGTGTAGTAGCGCATAAAGGACAAACAGACAGACAGACAGACATACATTCAATTTTATATATATAGAAGATTATATAATATACATTCATCATGCATAACATTTTAAACCAATTGCCTAATAGGTCCTCCTTGATGGTGTCCTTGGTAGACTTCACAAGACCTTTGATGGTGTCCTGTGGTGTCTGGCACCAAAACATTAATAGTATATCTTGCAAGTTGAGAGGTCAATCTGACTTATTTTCCTGAACATCCCAAAGATGCTGAGATTCTTAGAAGCCAATCACCACCTTTAATTTTCTTGTCACTTTCCATAACATTTTTGCAGTGTGGCAGGGCCCATTATCCTGCTGAAAAAACTCACTGCCATTAGGAAATCCTGTTTTCATAAAAGAATGTACTTGTTCTTTAACAATGTTTAGGTAGGTGGTATATGTCCAAGTAACATTCACATGAAAGCCAGGACTCAAGGTTTTCTAGCAAAACATTACCCAGAGCACCACACTGCATCTGTTGACTTGCCTTCTTCCCATAGTGTAATCCGATACCATCTCTTAGCCAGGTAAGTAAAGCACATGCATCCAGCTTTACACACAACGTAAAAGAAAATATGGTTCTTCAAACCGGGTCACCTTCTTCCATTGTTTCATGGTCAAGCTGTGATGCTCACATGCCTATTTTAGGCTCTTTCGGCAGAGGACAGGGGTCAGCATAAGCACTCTGATGAGCTACATAGCAAGCTCCAATACACTATTGCAGCCGTGTCTGACCGCCGTTGCCGTCCGCTGTTCGCTAGAGGAGCCCTAACAGGAGCTCTGATTTGCTGTCACAGTGGTGGCTTCTCTGACCAGCGGGATCATGACACATGCAGCTGGTTACGCGGCTCCAGGGAATCAGAAAAGTAACGGTGGTACACCATTGAGAAATCTAAATCTCATGTGATGCCAGTGCCTTTTTAACTATAATGAGATGTAGTGCGTAAACAAAGAGTCCGGTCCAGAGAAATAGTGGTAAACTGAAGGCACACAGTTTACTTAATACGGGTAGTCAAATAATCCACCAGGAAAACAAAGAATGTCCAAACAAATCCTTGACATTAGATTTAACAAACTTGTAGACAGTCACAGCAGGAGGTATACATCTCTCTCCACTCTACTTCTCTCTCTCTCTCTCTTGGAATTTCTGTTCAGCAGCCTTAGTTAACGTTCTCATAGAATCATAGAATGGTAGAGTTCGAAGGAACCTCCAGGGTCTTCTGGTCCAACCACCTGCTCAGTGCAGGATTCACTGACAGATATTTGTCCAGCCTTTGTTTGAACACTTCCATTAAAGGAGAACTCACCACCTTCCATGGTAACTTGTTCCACTCATTGATCACCCTCACTGTCAAAAAGTTTTTTCTAATATCTAATTTCTGTCTCCTCCCTTTCAGTTTCATCCTATTGCTTCTGGTATTTCCTTGTGCAAATGAGAATAGAGCTGATCCCTCTGCACTGTGACAGCCCTTCAAATATTTGTAGACAACTATTAAGTCTCCTCTCAGCCTTCTTTTTTGCAAGCTTAACATTCCCAGATCCTTTAACTGTTCCTCATAAGACATGATTTGCAGACCGCTCACCATCTTAGTAACTCTTCTCTGAACTTGCTCCAGTTTGTCTATGTCTTTTTTAAAGTGGGGTGCCCAGAACTGGACACAGTATTCCAGATGAGGTCTGACTAAGGAAGAGTAGAGGGGGATAATTACCTCACGTGATCTAGACTCTATGCTTCTCTTAATACATCTCAGAATTGTGTTTGCCTCATCTCATTCTTGCATGTCTTCAACTCTTCTCCTGTCTTTTCGTGGCCTACTCCTAACCTGACTCCTCCTCCTACCCAATCCAGAGCCAGACAATAATGATTGACAAGAAACAGGCTAGGTTAGGATGTACGGGGTACAGATGTTTATATAGGTTGACTGACACTGACAACAACAATAAAGACAATACACGTAACTCAGATTAACAACACAGACAAAAACGTATAGACATATAAAGACACTCCACATGAGGTAGGTAGGCAATTGCTGTAGTGGCTCCAACTTCTGGCCACTACACTATGCATTCTGACATCTTTCTATCCCAGCCAGTAAAAGTTACTCAGATCACTAAGCTTCCCTATTTTTCCTGATTCCAACACAACTTAAAAAGCCGACTATTCACCTGTCTAATCTCTCTCCTTGACAGGTGCCATTGTAATGAAAAAATCCATGTTAATCATTCATATCTAAGTGTACATGTGTCAGGCAGGTGGAAATGGATCCGCCTTACCATATTGACTTTGGGCTATCACCAATTTGACTTTGGGCTATCAACACTTAAGGAACCCTGATTTTCATCCTTGAATTTTTCAAGCAGGATTTTGTCTTTGCTGCAGGGTCTCAAGGCCATTTCTTGCAGAGATAGTTTTGGTTATTTGGCTGCTGACAATGCACAGGGCCAAGGCATGGTACCTGATGGTGTGAAAGAGTCTTGTCTGCATAACTAGCAGTGGTAGTTAGAGATGAGCCAACTTTTGAAAAGTTTGGTTAAGCCAGTTCCCCGAATTTCGGAGAGTGCCGTTCAGTCCTAGTTTGAACCGAACTGAAACTTCACCAATATCCCTAAAACTGGTGTATAACACTCCTCCTGCATTCAAATCTGACCAAGGACAATATCTCCTAAGGACTATAAAGTTTTCAATACACAATAAAGAAGAGCTTGCCTTCAAGATTCTCCTTAACTTCAAATTCTTCTGCAGAAACAGAGGGAGGATACAAAAGACTGAGAATACCTGTTAACCAGCCAGTCAGGGAGAGGAATATGAAAAGAGTTTGATATTTTCCAGGAGGGTGGCAGACTGAGTTTGTATGTCACTGGATTAATCTGCTTTTTAAAAAAATAACCATACGTTGTTCCCTGGAGAGAATTTGGCAGGAATCTTCTTTTTATCCTCTATATGAGATTTGCAGCAGTAGTAAGTGAGTCTTTTGTCATGTTCCAGATATTTGGAAATTCACAGTAGCATTTATTCGCAGCCAACACATCAGAGGTGGAAAAAAACTGGTAGTGGAACTGGGGGATGCTGACCATAGAATGCAAAGAAAGGCATTCATTCTGTGAACTGGTTTGCATGGTTATTGAGTGAGAATTATACACACGAGAGAAAAGATGACCTAATGTCTTGCTGGGTGGACACAAAATGACAGAGAAACCACTCTAAAAACAGGTGTGTTCAACCTGACCATTGGCTTGTGGGTGATAAACAGAGGAATAGTGAAGTTTAGCATTCATCAGGCTGCATAATGCCCTCTAAAATCTAGATATGTTTTGTTAGCCAGGTCAGAGACAATAAGAAGAGGAAGTCCATGCAGTTTGAAAATGCTGTATGCTTCACAAAAGATATGCCAGGTTTAAAGCAGAAGGCAGACAAGGAATTGCAATTAAGTGAGACATTTTTGAGAATCTATCTACCACTACCCTGTTTACAGTATTAATGAAAGAGTTAGGAAGATCAGTGACAAAGTCCATAACAATATGCAGCCAGGCCACTGGAGCGAGGGTTTATATTTGGCACAGGTTTGGCAGACAGATACATACTTTTCAACTTATTTTTCTAAAGTAGACTACCAGTAGGGACAGGAGCTGAAGTGTAGTGTCCTTTTAGCACATGGATGTCCTGCCAGTTTAGAGTCTTGTCTCCAAGCAAGAATGCAAGACTTCAACAAGTGCCTCCATTTCCCCAGAGCAAGTTTTATGGCTAGTAACTCGCAATCATCAATGAGTTAATTCCTCTCAGTGGATGTGAACAATTTGGAGTAGAAACCACAGGTAATATTCTTGTTCTTGGAGTTCTTTTGATACAAGAGGGCTCCAGGCCCAAGAGAGCAGGCCTAGACTTCCAAATAGAAGGGTTTTGACGTGGTGAAGAATGGAAGCACTGGCGAACATCTGCTTAAGTTTTGTGAAGGTCTCTTCAGTCTCTTGAGACCAAATATTGGTGTTGGCAGCCCGACAAGTCATAGCAGATATCTGAGCAGTCAGAGGGGAAAAATACAGGATAACTGCTAGCACTAGCTAGGAAACTCCAAAAAGGTCTGAATGGCCTTCAGATTAAGAGGCTTCAGCTAGTTTAAGACAGCAACTTCCCTGGGTTCATGCTAAGCCATAGAAACATTTTCTTGTAAGCTATGTAACACAATGTGCACATGCGTGCAATGAGATGTAAGATCAATATGTCATCAAGATACACTTTGACAGCGCTATACTGCAGGTCATGGAACATATCATTTTTTAATTCTTGGAATACAGCTGGAAAGATGCACAGACTGAATGGCATAACTAGGTACTCATAATGTCAATCTCTAGTATTAAAAGCAGATTTACACTCTTCTACTTCACATATTCTGATGAGATTGTGGGCACCGTGGAGATAAAATTTGGTGAAAACTATAGTTCCCTTTATTTTATCAAACTGTTTGGACATTAAAGGTAGCAGAAAGTTATTCTTTACAGTGACTGCATTGAGACTGCTGTAAACAATACATAGGTGCAAGTAGCCTACCTTCTATTTAATGAAGAAAAACCTAGTCCCACCCAGTGAACAAGACTTTTGGATAGAACCTTATTCAAGATTCTCCATGATATATTTTGCCATGGCTTGAGTCTCTGGCAAGGAAAACAGGTATACCCAGTCCCAGGGGATGGGGGGGAGGTGAAGCGTCTGGTAGGAGGTCAATTGCAAGGTCATATGGTCTGTGTGGCGATAGTGTTTCAGCTTCTTTCTTATTGAATACAACAGCATAAGCTGCATAATGAGGCGACCGCGTCATAACTTCAGGAGGGACTTGTAGTTTCAGGACAGGAGCAGTAAAATATAAACATTGGTTGTAGCATTGAGTACCCCAATGAGTGATCTGTCCAATATGCCAGTTGATGACCAGTGAATGCAAGTAGGGCCAAGAAAGTCCCAGCAAAACTGAGTTTACAGACCTCGGTAGGAAAGTATGGAAATACCCTCTGTGCAGAATCCTAATTTGCAGTTCCAAATTAAAACCCAAATAGCACTCATATTTTGGCACAAAACCTTCAGGCCTCTGCTAAAAAGATAAAGATGAAGAGGAATTTCACCTTTCCGCACGACAGTTACCGAAAGCAGACCTCTAAATCAACAAAAGAATGCTCTTGCCTAAAGAGGGCCCTAGCAATCTGACAGATTAGGAATGCTTTCGTAAGAAAGTGTTGGCAAAAATTGCCAAATAAAGATATGCCATGCTAATATACACCTACCCAAAAAGACTGAATGTTGTCATAAAGTAAAAGCGTACATCAACAGAGTATTAGTTTAAGGTGTGCATATTTATCCAACCATATTATTTTAGATTTTTTAATTCTTCCACCCTAAAAGGTTTTTTTTTCAGTTTTTCTAACCCAAAAGATTTCAGTTTGTTTTTTTAATGAAGTTGTACAGATAACGGGTCACAATGAAGGTGGAAATAAACCTAAAATGATTCATCTCTGTTGTATTTTTTAAGATGACAAAAACCAGGCATTTTAACAGGGGTGTGCAGACTTTTTATATCCTCTATATATTACAATAGCCTCCAGAATTTTGGAAACATCGCTTAAAAATCAAAAATGCTTTGGGATGTTCAGTATGTGTATGCGTATATGTAACAGCCTTGTATAGTCTTGGCATGTAGTGAATCAATTTTGAAGTTTTTTGATCAGGGTTATGTTCCCTTTCTTGGTGAAAAGAGATTGTAGAAAAATACTGGTGTGAAGGCGCAACACTCTAAGCTGATAGGAGATTAAGGTCCAATATGCAATAGTGAAAGCACTTTTTTTTATCATCTAACAAAATAAAAAAACAGCAAGTGGAAAAATGTTTCAGGGTCGAGCCCCTTCTTCAGTTCAGCTGGATTAGGGTGACTACCCACTACAGGTTTTTTTCACTGCGAAATTCGCAGCGTTTTTTTTTCTGCAGAGGGCCAATGGGACTTGCAATGTTAAAATCATGATCGAGCAAAATCGCGATTTCGCGGTAAATTGCGATTTAGCACGATCGCAATTTTAACATTACAAGTCACAAAAACCCCTGCAGAAAAAAAACGCTGCGGATTTAGCAGTGAAAAAAAACTGTAGTGGGTAGTCACCCTTAAACACAACAGGATGCCTGGGGGTGACACAATTCCAAAGGTTCTTGGATGTGCCTGAGGTCCTGTATGTGGCAGGGAGACAGGGAGGAAAGAGGTGCTTTCACTATCGCATATTGGACCTTAATCTTCTACTAGCTTAGGCCTCAGTCAGACGGGCGTTTTTTCGTGCGACTTGCGGATCGCATGACGGATGCGCATCCGCAAATCGCGTGACCGGGGCCGGCGATTCGCCGAAAAATCTGCAGCTAGCAGCGTTTTCGGCGAAACGGGCCCGATCAAAGGAGCGCTGTCCGCTGTTCGCCCATTGAATTCAATGGAGCCGGCAATACGGCCGGCTCCATTGAAAGCAATGGGCTGCCGGCGAGCGCTGGATGAATTTTCGGGAAGGGCTTAAAAATATAAGCCCTTCCCTGAAAACCATCCTGAAATGTGTAAAAAAAAAACTATACTCACCTTTTCCCTGCAGCCGGAGTTCAGCCGCGGCCGGCTGGCAGTTCTCCTGAACTGCTCTGTGTAGTATTCAGCAGGCGGGGATTTAAAATTAGCGCAAGCACCAATCAGAGGCAGCTGAGAGCTGCCCCTGATTGGTCCCTGCGCTCAGCCAATCAGAAGCAGCACTCACTCACCCATTCATGAATGGGTGAGTGAGAGCTGCCTCTGATTGGTGAGGGCTGGGACCAATCAGAGGCAGCACATTCAGCAGGCGGGGATTTTAAATCCCCGCCTGCTGAATACTACACAGAGCAGTTCAGGAGAACTGCCGGCCGGCCGTGGCTGAACTCCGTCTGCCGGGACCAGGTGAGTATATATATTTTTTTTGTTTTTACACATTTCTGGATAAATTTCCGGGAAGGGCTTATATTTTTAAGCCCTTCTCGAAAATTCATCGTGAGATCGCCCGCAGCCCATTGCTTTCAATGGAGCCGGCTGTATTGCCGGCTGCATTGAATTCAATGCGCTGGACAGCTCCGGCCCGTTTCTATTGAAACGCGTCTAGGAGCAGTTTTTTCGGGCGATTTTTCGGCCCCGGTCACGCAATTTGCGGTCCCTGCGCTCAGCCAATCAGAAGCAGCACTCACTCACCCATTCATGAATGGGTGAGTGAGAGCTGCCTCTGATTGGTGAGGGCTGTGACCAATCAGAGGCAGCACATTCAGCAGGCGTGGATTTTAAATCCCCGCCTGCTGAATACTACACAGAGCAGTTCAGGAGAACTGCCGGCCGGCCGTGGCTGAACTCCGTCTGCAGGGAAAAGGTGAGTATACTTTTTTTTTTTTTTGTACACATTTTTGGATGGTTTTCAGGGAAGGGCTTATATTTTTAAGCCCTTCCCGAAAATTCATCCAGTGCTCGCTGGCAGCCCATTGCTTTCAATGGAGCCAGCTGTATTGCCGGCTCCATTGAATTCAATGGGCGAACATCGTTCTTCTCTGCCACAGCTGTTACAGCTGTGGCAGAGGAGAACGATCTTTATAGTATATGTTCTCAATGGGGTCGGCGCTGCTGCCGCTGGCCCCATTGAGCGCATATATAGAACACAGCGATGCGCAGAACGCAGATAGGCGCGTTCTGCAAATCGTTGTGTCCTATAATTTATCGCATATCCGCATAAAAAGCGGACATGTGACCGATCCCATTGCGAAGCAATGGTTCTATATATGCGCAGATCGCATGTGCATGCGCAAATCGTGCGTAAAAACGCCCGTCTGACCGAGGCCTTAGAGTGTTGCGCCTTCACACCACTATTTTTCCACACTCTCTTTTCGCTATACTCACACCCACCTTGGTGGAGTGCTATCTGGTTGGCAGCACCTCCATCATTTGAAACACTTTTTACTCCAGAACTAGCTCACCACTCTC
Source organism: Eleutherodactylus coqui (assembly GCF_035609145.1). Taxonomy (NCBI): domain Eukaryota; kingdom Metazoa; phylum Chordata; class Amphibia; order Anura; family Eleutherodactylidae; genus Eleutherodactylus; species Eleutherodactylus coqui. Next base: position 117,178,855 of record NC_089839.1, on the reverse strand, counting down.
ACTGGGTCTTGCTCCATCCTCTTTTTTCATCTTTGTTTCTTGGTGGAAAACCTCACAGATGTTTCTGACTAGTGATTTGCTATTTGAACTTGGGGTTTCCAAACTTCTGATGCTACTTCAATTGGAGTTACATTTTAATAATAATAAATTAGAACTGTTGTACTGTTTAATTATTTTAATGTACGTTATCTTTATTTTAGATAATATATTGTTTTGTATTTACAGCAATTTAGTTTTAACTTTAACTGTAATTTTTTTCTTTTTAATGTAGATGATGTTTCTGTTCCATCATTAGAAGCACAACCCCAAGGGGATGAGGAAGGTAAAATGTATTTCTTTGTTTTTTAGTATTAAGTAAGTATTTAGCAAGAAAATGAGTCCTCCTGCTTGCAGTATTTAGCTTTACATTGCAAGCACAGAAGGGAAATGGTGCAAAAGTTTTAATTACTCCCAATTACAAAATTGATTTGTGGCTAAAAATATATGGATTTAAAAAAACCTGAGGCAGAGCCTGATGCTGGACTGAGAGTCCGTAGGGTGTGGGAGTTCCCTCACTAACTCTATTAAAAAAGTAGCACAAAACAAAATATTGGGTGATAACTTGTACACTTGGGGAGCTGCTCTAAGTCTGTTTAAGAGGACAAACCAATGAGTTGGGTGCAGTAAATTGCCTTTCAGGTGTGGCCTAAGAAGGGAGAAGAAGCCACAGAGCAGACTGGAAGTGGGTATTCTTGTATCTTGTCACCACCAGGCTGATGGGTGAAGATGGGCTGAGGTAAAGGGAACACCCAGAGCTTCTTATGGGCAGCCACATACACACCCTTACTGCTGTGCCCAGAGCTCTGTGCTAGCTGCTGATTGTCTGCTTTTATACACACCTTCAGCCACCTTCAGGGAAGGTGGAAAGGCGTCCTGCTCTGCCAGAAGCTAAATCAATAGTGTACAAGAAAACACTTTTTTATTTTGATTTTTCTTTTTTTCTTTTTAAAAAAAACCCTCTTTTGCAATTCTTTTCCCTATTTTCATGAAGCACATTAAACATTTCAGCTAAACCCCACATATGTGATATCACCGCTGGTCCCCTTTTGGGCGGGATTTCTGCAGCAGTTTCCACGGCGACATGATGCTACCGCGGATTTACGCCATTTAAAATGCCAAAAATTGCGGCATGCTGTATTTTAGTGCATTTTTTGGAAATGCTCATGGAAATTTGTGGCATGTTTCATGCGGAGGAAATCTGCAGCATTATCCCGCAGCTATTAGTTTCTATTGAACCTAAGGGCTAATGCTCATAGCCGGATTTCTGCCGCGGTTCACATCGAGTAAATCCGTGTTGGAAAAACGCTGCTATTAGGTTCTATTGAATCTAACAGCTTAGTGCCCACATGCGTCATTCTGCCACGGATTTACACTGTGGGAAAGAAATCGCAGCATGTTCTATTCAACCGCGTTATTCCGCGGCATGAGGTTTCCATTAATACAGTATTAATGGAGACCTCCTGGCGACTGCGGAATAACGTGCGTTATTCCGTGATCGCCAGCAGGGATTTTTTTGTTTATACAGCTAAAATACAGCATGCCGCAATTTTTTTTTCATGGCATAAATCCGCGGCAGCATCATGCTGCCGTGGGAACTGCTGCAGAAATCCCGCCCTAAAGGGGTCCAGCGGCAATATCACATATGTCAAATAATGGTTTTAGGAAAGAAAGATGGAAAAAAAAGTGGGGGGTTTTTGGACACTATTGATTTAGTGGCTGGCAAAGCAGGACGCCTGCAGCTGGTGTCCTGTTGCTATGACAACCCAGTGACAAAGAGGGAGCTCCCTCTCTCTGTGAATCCTTTTCATGTCTCCACCAAGCTGCTGCTCTCTGCAGCTCCCTGAAGGTGGCTGAAGGTGTGTATAAAGGCAGCCAATCAGCAACTAGCACAGAGCTCTGGGCACAGCAATGAGGATGTGCATGTGCCTGCCAATAAGAAGCTCTGGGCATTCCCTTCTCCTCAGCCCATCTCCACCCATCAGCCTGGTGGTGACAAGATACAAGAATACCCTGGAAGTGACCTCTCCGGAGAGCAGGTAAGAGATAAACTTAATCCCCTGCAGGGACTACAGATAGAGCTTGCTGGGAGATGTGCTTTGGAGTTCCTGCAGGATATAGGGGACCCCAATAAGAGAGCCGTGGGCTTTGTTTGCACAGCCTGAACTGAAGGCTGCTCCGTGGGAGAGGAGGGGGAGGAGTGCCTTCATATCACCACACAAGCCTCCACAAGAAGGACTGTGAGCACTGAGGCTGGAGGTTCTTCTATAACACAGGGCACTCAGAGCAGAGAGCTGCTATTCCTGCTCCGCATGGGACTGTAGGCTGCTACTCAGGAGAGGAGGGAGAGGAGTGCCTCCATATTACTACACATACCTCCACAAGAAGGACTGTGAGCACTGAGGCTGGAGGTTCTTCTATAACACAGGGCACTCAGAGCAGAGAGCTGCTATACTTGCTCCGCACACTTCTGGTGGTCTCCAATATTATCTCAGCTTTTAGTGACACCTCCTACTATAAGGTCAATAATTCTAAATCTTTGATACTAAACATTGGCCTACCAAAGACAGTAGAATCCCGCCTATAAGTGGGTAAATAAGTCACTTCTTTATTTTGGAATAAATGTCACCTACCTGCTGAGTGATCTTTAGGAATTAATTACTTACCATGGGGGAGCGATTTGGTAGTCAGCTACCTGCATGGTGGGAGGATGCATCTATATGTACTCCTTACTCAGTAAGTAATGGCCGTTTTCTGTGATTGTTTAAATTTTTTTTTTAATATTTCCTTTTCTGTGATGCATTAGGAATTATTTTTTTTTTTTAAACTCGTTTTATTGACAAGTGAACATCATGTCAAATAACAAAAGAAAAACGTTTGCAGTACAAAGTCATACATATGGGCTGGAGGCCAGTCGACCATGCAGCCTACAGTGTTTACACAATCTAGTGCTTTCCATGAGCGCGAGGCGGGGAAAGAAAAGGGATGGATACGGGGAGGTGGTTATTGAAGGGAAGGGGTAGTACGATGGGGTGTGTAGTGGAGGGCATGTGTCTGATGTAGGAGTACACTTATAGGTACGCATGCGCATTTGCGAATAAGGACGACTATGGGAGAAAGACATCGTAATATAGATCAGGGTCGGGGGGGGGGGTTCTCCGGCATGGTCCCCCAGGCGGGCGGCCAGGCGCCCCCGGCCCGGCTACAGCACCGCTAGGCCCCTAACGTCGTCCGCGTAGTGCTGTTATGGCCATGGTAAGTGGCTGCGGAGGAAACAAGGTTAGCGGTGAATCGCACCATAGGCCCCACACTTTTTCAAATTTGTCCGGGCATTTGCGTGCTTTGTAGACTAGGTTATTATAGGGTATAGTTGAGTTAGTAATTTTTCTCCATAGTGCCAGGGTCGGGCCCCTCCGGTCCATCCATCTCAGTGCAATAACTTTTCTAGCTAGAAATAGGACTTCTCGTAAGAAGATTCTGTCATAATGTTGCCATTGCTCTTCGTCGAGAATGCCGAATAGGCATATTTCTGGGGTGATGGGAACCGGGATGTCAAGGACCGCTGAGAGCAAGTTGACTACCTCGCCCCAGTATGTCTGGACTGTCGGGCAGTCCCAGATCATGTGCCAAAAATCAGCGTACGTGCATGTGCATCGGATACATTGCGTGGATGGGATCCTGCCCATCTTATATAGTCTTGCCGGGGTAAGATAGCATTGATGGATTATATATAACTGCGTCATTTTGTTGTTTGCTGAAGGTGAGACCGATAAGGGTGATTCTATAGCTTCTTGGAATGTTTCTTCCGTCAATGTTGGGATTAAGGATTTCCATTTAGTTAGGGCAGGGGGAATCTCCCGAGCCGCCTTTGAAGTTATTAGGTGAGAGTACAGTGTTGAGGTGAGCCCTCAGGGGCCCTGTGATCGTAGTACTCCTATTAGTGGGTAGTGGGATATGGTGCTGTTCGCTGGGGGGAACTGCGTCTGGAGCGCGTGCCGAATCTGCAGGTATTTGTAGAAATGGGTTCGGGGTATTTGATATTGGTTCTGCAATTGCTCAAAAGATAGTAGCACATTAGAGTTGTATAAGTCGCCCAGGCTAACAATCCCGTACTGTTCCCAAGTCTCCAAATCAGTCAGTGGCAGTAGTTCCCTCAGCCCAGAATTTCTCCACAGGGGCATGTCTGCGATTATGTCGAGGAACCCGCTCACTTCTCTGGCCTTTCGCCAAACTCGCGTAGCCAGTTTGTGAATGGGTAGCATCTTACCCCTCACCGTAGTGGGGAACTCCAGCACTGGCCACAGGTTGGGGATGTTTAGGGTATGCGCCAGGTGGTACTCGAAGTTGGGCAGTGGGCCTTCACTCAGCCAGCATTTTAGGTGAAGCAATTGACCAGCTATGTAATACAGGAATAAGTCTGGGAGTGCCGACCCGGCCCTATCCTTGGGTCTCTGGAGTGTAGAGAGTTTAAGCTTTGGGCGAGAGCTTCCCCATATAAACGAGGACATAAGAGAGTTTATAGTCCGAAAGAATCTCATCGGGACTGGCGCTGGGATATGCTGCAGGATGTAAAGACACTTGGGTAGGACTATCATTTTAATTAGGTTGATACGGCCTGCAACCGACAGGGGCAGCGATCCCCAGACTTTGAACTTAGACCTACAAAGGTCCAGCAGAGGAAACACGTTCAAGTCCAGGGTCCGGCTTGTTGTGTTGGTGATTTGAACTCCTAAATATTTAAAATCATTGGAGACCTGTAGGCCACAGAATGAGTGTGTAAGCCGCAGGGGGTTTTGTACAGATATTGGCATTAAGGCAGATTTTGTCCAATTAATATATAGACCCGAGTAACGTCCAAATTTGTTAATGATGTCCATGGCGCGGGGCAGGGTCACCATCGGGTCAGACATAAAGAGCATGAGGTCGTCGGCATATAACGCCACTCGGTCCTCCCTATCTCCTATTACGACTCCGCGATAGATTGGGCACGTCCGGAGCATAATGGCCAGTGGCTCCATAGCCAGGGCGAAGAGAAGTGGGGAGAGAGGGCATCCCTGTCTCGTACCCCTGAACAGGGGGAAGTATGGAGAACAGGTGCCGTTCACTGAAATTGCCGCCACGGGCGTTTTATATATTAGGGAGATCCATTGAATGAATCTGTCTCCGAACCCAAATCTCTTCAGCACCTGGAGCAGGAAAGGCCACTTAATGGAGTCAAAGGCCTTAGCGGCATCCAATGAGGCCAGGGCCCAGTCCATCTCCCCCTCCGACCCAACCTGTGTTACCACCTGAACTCGCCTCAGGTTTTCTCTCGTGGATTTGCCCGGCATGAAGCCGGTTTGGTCCGGATGTACCAGATCTAGGATGATGTTATTAAGGCGCCGGACTAACATTTTGGTTAGGAGTTTATAGTCTGAGTTGAGGAGGGAGATGGGCCTGTAGGAGCCGCAATCCAGCGCATCCTTCCCCGGTTTTAGGATGAGCACAATAGTTGCCTCGTAGAAGGATGGGGGCAGGGAATTGTTGCTATAGGCTGCGTTGTATGTTGCCAGTAGTGCGGGTAAAAGGAGTTCTTGATACCTTGTGTAGACTTCTATTGGTAGGCCATCCGGACCCGGGGCTTTACCGCCGGACATCTCCCCAAGAGCCTCCGTGAGCTCATCCAGTGTGAATGGGGCGTCTATTAGTGTCTGCTGGTCATGGGTAAGTGTGGGGAAATTAATGTTTGATAGAAAGCTCTCGAGTTCTTGCTGCGTGGCGTGGAGTCCGGTGGCGTACAGCTCACTATAGAAACGCTGAAAACGCGCTCCTATTGCTTTCTTTTCGTGAAGGATCTCACCTGTCTCGGACACGATACGGAGTATCGATGGTGATGCCGAGTTTTGGTGTACTAGGTGAGCTAGTAAGCTACTGGACTGATTGCCAAGTTCGTAGAATCGCTGCTTTGCAAAGAAGGATGCTCTGCGGGCCTTTTCTTGTAGGTGGATTAGGTATTGCCTTCCCTGCCTTAACCATTGCTCTCTGTGTTCGTCAGATGGGTCCGCAATGTAGGTTGCCTCTAGGCACAAGTATTGGGACGCCATCTCGCGTTCTAGTATAGAAGATTCCCTTTTTATATATGAGATGGATGATTTTAAAGCGCCTCGTAGAAAGGCCTTCAGTGTCTCCCACAGCAGTGTCGGGTCGACGTCTGGCTGATTTAATTCCAGAAAGACAGCGAGCTAGTCATGGATCCTGTCGTTTGTGCCAAACAGGCTTAACCAGAATGGATGTACCCGCCAACTATGCCGATATGCACATGTGTCTGATGTAGAGATTTCTATGTATCTGGGGGAGTGGTCTGATATGCCCCTGGGAAGATACTCAATGTGGGTTATTGCAGTGCATAGCCTTGCATTCCCGAGACAGTAGTCTATTCGGGAGAGGGCATTCCTGCCGGCTGAGTGACATGAAAACTCCCGAGCCGCTGGTCGTCTAAGTCTCCAGGCGTCTTGCCATCCGACCTCCTGTAGGAACAGTGCCAGGGGCGAGGGGCCAGCCTGGGTCGGGTGGGCCTGCGGGACGCCGAGCCTGTCCATCTGCGGGTCCAGCACCAGGTTCAGGTCACCCATACATAATACCGTGGCGTTGGGGTATTGGGAGGCAAACTGGGCGGCTTGATGAAGGATTGCTATATTGGCCGGAGGGGGGAGGTATATTCCCACAAAACTCTGAAACCCCATCATCCCAGGTACATAGCTTAGGGTTTTCACTGCCTAACGAGGGGTTGGCGTAGGTGTCCAAGTCAGCCAGAATATACATTTGTGTGTAGCGGATTCTACCCATTATTTATCACTCTACAATGTAATCAAGCAAAGTAGGCAATATATAGGTATGTGGTATTAAGAGACGGCAGGAAGGGAGGCGGAGGGATAGGGGAGGAGAGGGAAGGGGGAGCAGCGAGGGAGCAAGCATAAGTGTGTACATTTACGGGATCAAGTATTGCAAGAGATGTTAAACTGACCATCCTTGAATGTCCAGATACTCTACTCCTTGTCAGGTATCGGCGTCACTGTGTCCTCAAGTTGGGATATACGCGTCTCCACCTCTCCAACTCTACTTCTGAGAGTATGCATGTCTTGCCGCAACAGTCCAACATCTATTTTGACTTCCTCAATTTTCCCTGTCAATGAGGTGGTGCTAGAGTGGATTGCTTCCAGGAGCTGTACAGTAACTTGCCTCAGCGTCGGCTCCTGCTCGACCTCCGGGGAAAGGGGGGGCCCCGAAGCCCCGTTCACCCCCACGTCTGGTCCAGCCGATTGATGCGGGGTATCGGTCATTGGCTCAAGTACGAAGGCCCTAAGGCGCTCCGTTATCGTGGGGGAGTACTACGGCTCATCTTGGAGGACCTGCGGCTGCCCCGCCTGCGGGAGGAGGACGGCGGAGGTATGTTTGAGGTCTTTATACGATGGGGGATCAGCGGAGGATCTCCCTTTACGAGGAGGCTTGAGATGTATAAGTACGTCCCGTTTCAGATGGAAGGTGGATTTTAGATTGCAGAGATTTCTATATTACGTGGCTTAGGCGGTTTATCAGTCGCGGCGTGGTTGACGTTTATTGTTTGTTTCGACCAGGAGAAGGGCCGCGGTGGTCACGGGTTCAGCTGTCAGGGTGCGGCTGGTGCAATCGCGGCGCTTTAACTGAGATGGGGGTATGGAGAGGGCCTGAAGGCCAGCAGTCTGGTACCGCGGTTTGACGGTACGCCGCCCGTCGGTCTCTGGAGCTTTTTATTAAGGAGAGGTGGGTGGCCGGGGGTGCCCCCGCTGTACTTGGATCTGCGGGTGGTGGTTGCGCACTCTGAGCAGCAGGGTCGCTCAATTGTGGGTGCTAACTGCCAGCCCCTCTTGTTGGGATGCTTTGCAAGGTGTTATGGCTGTGGGGCAGACAGTGTGTGCCTTGTATGGCTCTGGCCCCGGTGTGCTTGCCGAGACAGGGGGGTGGTGCACCGAGCCCCGTCTGTGTAGCTCCCGAAAGGGTCAGGTCGGGGTATCCCCGCTCTCCCCAGCGCCCCCCCGCCTCCAACCGGCCCGGCGGAGAAGCTCTAGAAGGAGCCGGGGAAGGAGTGTTATACTTGGGGCACTGCGCGGGAGTCCGCTCCATTCCGGCGGCCCCTCCCCCCTCCTGTGCCGCGCGGGGACTTCGGACAGTCGGGTCCGGGGTGTCACCGCTTCTCCGGAGCTCCCGCTAGCTGGTGTCACCTCCCAGTCCGCACCCCCAGCCGTCGCTATCCTCAGGGGATCCTGCGCTCTCACTGGGTCTTCTTGTTGCGCGCCGGGCTCTCGCCGCCGCACCCGACCGGAAGTCGCTGTATCGGAGCCTGGGGAGCGGGCCCTGATCCGGGGCTGGGGATTCTTCTGTCGGACGCCCGTCAGAGCTCCCTCCGCCTCGCCACGGGTGCTCAGCTGGACTTGGGTGAGTACTGGAGCGGTTTAGGGGGGTCAGGCAGGCAGGATGGGTGCAGGATGATGGGGTTTTCTGCGGAGCTCAAGCTGCGTGCGACTTTACAGCATGGCTGCTGGACACGCCCCCCGCATTAGGAATTATTTACCTCTACTAAAAAATATTAGACAAGATCTTGCCAAACTAAATGTTCAGGGATTTTTCATGGTTGGGTGGAATCACGACAATCAAGATGTTGTTTATCCCAAAAATTCTCTATGTAAAAATCTCCCCAATATATCTCCCAATATCTTATTCACAACAAATTCAAACAATAATTTGAAAAAGGTTAAAGCTACAATACTATTCAGACTAGTAAAAGATGGAGGTTGAGTTGTCCTTCTATATTGCAATACAATTATGCCACTCTACTAGATCAAGCAAAATACATATGGCAGGGTGACACTTCTAAGATTTTGTTCCAATTGTAATTATTTTTGGGGGGTAAATTTGCCCTGTCAGATCTTTTGTATGCTACAGTGGTCTTTAGGACAACAACTGAAACAAATCACTCCACCATAAAGGGGCAATAAAATTAATAAAAGTAACCTATTCATATGTAATTATCTACATTGCGATGGGGCAATTTTGGAGGTACACATACCATTTCTAAATTTGGATATGTGGAAAGTCAATAGTATATTAAAAATCTCTGACTTATGATCAGAAGATAATATGATGGATTTTATGACTCTATCTAAAAAGTTTCTCCTAAACAAACAAGATTTTTGCAAATATCTGCAAATAAGACATGCTTTGGCTCTTCTCCGAAATTGCACTTTGCAAACTATTTCTTAACTCCAAATTTGGCTTACATCTACTGTGTTGCGGAAAGGAGGTATATCTCACTGTTATAAAATGCTTCTGAATTGTTATCCAGATGATAGATCATCATACAGATCAAAATGGGAAAAGGACTTAGATGAGCAATTTCTACCTTCACAGTGGTCTATGTACTTTTTGATAATAAGCTCCATATCCAAATGTACTTCCCACTTAGAACTAAATAGAAAAATTCTATATCATTGGTATTATACTCCTCAGCTAGCTTCCTTTTACAATACCTCTAATAAATGTTGGAGATGCCCATCAGTGGGCACTATGATTCATATATGGTGGGACTGTCCCCCAGTATTAAGATTATGGAAAATAATAGGAAAACTGCTTTGAAACATTTGCAGCTTCCTAATAATAATAAAGGCCCCTCTAGCTCTATTAGTATTTAGCATAGAAAGTTATCCAAGAAATTGCCAAACCGTGATTCTACATTTTACTCTAGTAACCAAAACCAAGATAGCTAAATACTGGAAAACTGATAAAGTCCCCACTATAAAAAAAATCATAGCGAGCATAAATCATAATTGCTGGTACGAATCTATGATTGCATCTTCCTGTGATAATAAATCATCCTTTTTAATAAATTGGATTTATGGTTATCAAGTAGACATAATACATTAATGTATTAAAAAATCACCAAGTAGTGACTATATATTCAATTGGAATAAAGAATCTGGATCATGAATATGTTGGAACACTATAGGCATGTATGTTTTTCTTTTTTTTCTATATTGTCTCTACTGCTACTTTTTCTAGCATACACAGTAGGCTGAATTAATTAGTATGTTTATTTTAGTTATAAGTTGATACAGGATATCTTAATATGTTGACTATAAAGTTGTGGTGAACTATGTTGAGCAAATTACTTGTATAGAACATCAAGCTATTACATTAACATCATAGTTCAATATAAACATATGTATATTGTGTAATATGTTATTTTTGCTATATTTGGGAAAACGTTTCAGTAAAAAGAAATGTGATTTAAAACCTGATTGAAGGTGTCCATAGTAGAGATGAGCGAACGTGCTCGGCCACGCCCCTTTTTCGCCCGAATACCGCGATTTCCGAGTACTTCCGTACTCAGGCGAAAAAATTCGGGGGGCGCCGTGGCGGCACGGGGGGTAGCAGTGGGGAGTGAAGGGGAGAGGGAGAGAGAGAGGGCTCCCCCCTGTTCCCCGCTGCTACCCCCCGCACCGCCACGCCTCTCCCCGCCCCCCGGCGCCCCCCGAATCTTTTCACCCGAGTACTGAAGTACTCGAAAATGGCGGTACTCGGGTGCGTAAGTACTCGAAACGAGTACGTTCGCTCATCTCTAGTCCATAACCTTTAAAATTGGGTATAAAAAAGGAAAACAGAAACTGCAGTATTTTTGTCCAAGGCTATATTTGGTACTGGAACACACTCATAGACTGTTCCTTTTAGGCTATGTGTCTAGATGCAGTGGAAAATTTTCTGCTATGTCTCCCAGCAAATTGATGGTAAAGCTGCAGTATATTTTACATGCTACATGATGATTTTGCTACCGACGTTGCTGCAGATTGTGCTGTAGATCAATTTCAAAATTCTGCTCTATTACATTGAAATTACTGAAATCCAGGATGAAAATCCACATCATAATGCTTCAGAATGAGCATTCTCCAAAATCTGCAGCATGCTCATTTTTCTGTGCTAATCAACAGGTAAAATCCACAGCAAATCCAATTTGAATTCATTGTAGTTCAACTTTTGTTTTATATTCTACATATAACTTTAAAAAATATACATGATATTAAATATATAAATTCTTCATTTTGTTTTCCTTCTTTTTTAGATTTTGCATCTCGCTATCCGACTTTATGGACTGAACAAGTGAAAAGTAGGCAAAATAGAACCCACAGAAATTCAGGTAAGGCAAATTCATGTAGAAATAAAATAGTGACAGTAGCACCTACACAGACCCCGGGTTCGAGGGGAGGCTTTTTATTTCAGGCAAACAACGCTGGCTCGTACAAATGTATTTGGATCCATGATCCATGTAATAACGCACGATCTTTACATGAAAAGCCGCATCCGGGGTATCATAAAGGAATACTCAGGTCCTAAAAGGATTTCATCTTTTATTGTGTCCACACAAGCTGACAACGTTTATCAAGTCAAAGACTGCCCGTTGCAGTCGAAACGTTGTCAGCTTATGTGGACACAATAAAAGATGAAGTCCTTTTAGGACCTGAGTATTCCTTTATGATACCCCGGATGCGGCTTTTCATGTAAAGATCATGCGTTATTACATGGATCATGGATCCAGATACATTTGTACGAGCTCTTCACATAAAGGTAAGGCGAATTCTATATTTCACAATAAGGGTACATGCACAGAGGCAATGTAAAAGTTGCACTCGTGATTCTCGGGCGCAATTCACATCGAACAGCTCTCGGACATGCTGTCTGTGTGCTGTCCAATGTGCTGAACCCTACATGTTGACATATGCTATTGTCTTCTGAAAATCAGACAAGAATTGGACATGCTGCAATTTTGTTTTACTCAGATTATCAGTCCGAGTAAAAGGAAGCTCGTGTGCATACACCCATTTAAATTTCCATTCAATTTTTGGACCAATTTTTCAGTTTGTAAATCACATAGAAAAAAATGTGCGTATACCCTAAGTGGTTAATTATAGTAGGATCCTGTCCATCTTCCAAACTAAAACTGCTCATAACCTATCATTAGGATATATCATCAATAGCAAATACAATAAGTCATCAATAGTTTTAAACTGGGAAATCCCTTTACCCCTTAAGGACATGGCCTATTTTCGGCTTACGGACGCACTGATTTTTGGGAATTTTCATTTCCACATTTCCAGAGCCATACCTTTTTTATTTTTCTGTCGACACAGTTGTATAACGGCTTGTTTTTTGCGTGGCGAATTATAGTTTTTATTGGTACCATTTTGGGGTGCATATAATGTTTTGTAAAACCTTTAATCTTTTTTTTGAGAGCAGGGAGAGAAAACACCACTTCGGCCATTTTTTTTACAGCATCACTCAAACAGCCTAAATGACACAATACATTTTTTTCTGCGGGTTGATACAATTACAACAATACCAAAAACATAATTTTTTCCACTTTTGCACCCTGTTTTTGGAAATTATAATTATTTTTGCATGATTGCATTCAAAGTCGCATAGCCTTTTTATTTTTCCATGGACAGAGCTCTGTGAGGGCTTGTTTTTTGCGCCATGAGCTGTAGTTTTTATTCGTACCATTCATATAGCTTTTTTGATCGCTTTTATTGCACTTTTTTAGAGGTAAAATGAATAAAATAAACATTTTCACTCCGTTTTCTTTATGTTTTTTGCTGTGCAGGATAATTTGTGTCCTCAAATTATAATATAGGTCGTTGTGGAAATGATGATACCAAATATGTGGGGTTTTCTTAAATTTTTTTCATACAAAAAGGGGAAAATGAGCAAAAAAGGTTTTTTTTTTACTTATTTTTTAAATTTTTTTTTCTTTTTTACACTGTTTATGTCCCTGAAGGGGACCTTACCAATAACAGCTATGATCACTAGGGTAAGGCATTGCAGGACTTATGTTCTGCAATACCTTATCGTTGGTTATAGCCATGCCAACCTGTTGGCCCTCCGCGATTACATCGCGATTATATTGCGGGGCTTCGATGATGTCACAGAAGAAGAGTACTTCCTCTGTGAACCCTTTACACGCCGCGATCTACATAGATCGTGGCATGTAAGGGGTTTACAGCGGAGTTGCTGTACTGAAGAACCCCCGCTGTTGGAGGTCAGCTAACAGTAAAAGCCAGCTTCCGCTGTTGGTTGGCATGGCACCTCTTCAGATCCCAAGAGAGCCACATGGCGTAAGCTTACGTCATGTTGCCTTAAGTGTCACTCTGTTATGACATAACCTTACGTCCTGTGGTGGGGAGGGGTAAAAAACATCCCAAACTACTTGCTGCAATGTTAGCGTTAGGAACTTAAAAAGAAAGAAGTAAGGTGAAAAAAGAGCAGAAGTAGGCGGGCTTGGTATTTCAATAAAACTTTGAGGGAGATTTATTAAGACTGTTTTTTAATGTTTAAACCAACGTTCACTGGAGTCGCACACTTAAAACATTTGTCACAACCTGAGTTGTCAAAATGTAGGGTAAGGAGGTGCAGGAGATGTTATAATGGTGTGCCTCTAAGCAGGTGGAGGTAATTGGGTTATAGCAAAAGTCAAAACTGTACTAAATACACGTCTACATCTCTCCTTTGCAAGGTGTTTCACTTTTTGAACATTGCATAGCATATCACAGAACAGTCCCAAACATTTAAAGTTGAAGAACACAGCGCCCACGCTCTGAAATGGTCTCTTACAGCTGGGCTTACTGCCTGAAAGGATACAGCCTATAGGTCTTTAGACAGTCTTTCACCACTCTCCAACTCAGCAATACAGTATCTAGAACTTGGCAATGCAGTCTTTAATTCTTGGCAAAAGTGACAGGTTTCCACACGGGTTTAACTCGCAGCACACCTCAGGGTTCTTCAAACCAAACCGAAAAGGGGACTAATAAGTCCAACGGGTGCACGCCAGCAATGTGGGGGTCAGAGCCTCAGAAGACCCCCCAAAGTATATCACAGTATCTCACAAAAAGGTTCGTGGCAGCATCCAGGGCGTAATGCAAAAATAAATAATTTATTCCTCCAAGAACATGCTACGTTTCGACCCTCATGGGGTCTTTCTCAAGCATAGGGATATCATTCACAAAACAGCACTATATAACAAAACAATCCATATACCACCACCAATCACCCTTACAGATTCCCATGTGTGTGCAATAATCATTACCTTCAGGCTCAACCTCCTGGTCCAGTAGTTTTCCATTACCAATAGCATGGGGCATGGTCTCCACGGCTGTCTCCATGTGCAGTATCCACCACTAATGACCGGCGTGAAGGTAATGATTATTGCACACACATGGTTTGCCATGGCTTGCAATTGCCTATGATTACTATTGTAAGTGATAAGGCTTTGCAGTACAGAAGTGCATTTTCACCTATTTGTATAAAAAAACAAAAAAAACCCACATATTTCGTATCATCGTATCTGTAGCAACCTGTACAATACATTGAACACACTATATATCCTGCGTAGCAAAAAATGTAAATATATCTCCTAAAAATGGAGGCAATGTGCTTATTTTGTTCATTTTGCCTCCAAAAAAGCGTAATGAAATCAAAATAACTGCATGTACCCCAAAATGTAATAGCGTTTTGCGCAATAGTGGAAAATCCTTTTAAAAAAGTAATATTTTTGGTATTGTAGTCTTACCGACCTGCAGAAAAAACGTATCATGTCATTTACGGTGTTCACCTTCTCCTTGTCAGGTGTTAACTTGTGAGTGATGTTGAACAGTGGCCAGTATGCCCATGGCAAGGCAACACAAATTATCAGCATTCAAGTCAGGCATGATAGTGGGTGCCAGACAGATGGGATATTCCATTTCCAAGGTTTTGCAGGCATTTAACATTCCTTAATCCACTGTGTCACATGTGTACCATAAATACGTCATAGACGGCATTACTACCAACAGTTCCAGCTAAGTGGCCACCAACTGGTGCTTAATGATTGTGACTGGCAAAATCCCGTTAGAATTGTCCATGCAAACAAACAAGCGACGCTGGCAGAAATCATATCCACTTTCAATGCAGCGGTCCACATATGCATAACCCTCAGGTCAATGCAGCGTTCTTTAGCTTCCATGGGTTATGGGAGCAGAAGATCCACCAGAGCACCTCTGTTAATACTGCAGAACCAAACACAGCGCCTCACCTTGGCTCGTGAGGTTGCTAACTGAACTCTAGAGGACTGGCGACATGTTTTGTGGTCAGATGAGTTACAGTACCAATTGTTTTGGGCTGATGGTAGAGTTTATGTGTGATGCAGACCCCATGAAGCCATGAACTCTGGTTGTCAAGAAGGCACTGTGCAGGCTGGTTTCATATAGAGTGTGTTGTTGTGGCATGAGTTAAGTCCACTGGTTCGCCTAAATATGTAATTGACTAGTGCCCACTACATTTCACTGCTTGGTGACCATCTGCAGCCATTCATGAACTTCATGCACCCCAAAATGATGAGATATTCCAGCAGGATAATGCCCTGTGATAATGGGCCCAAGTTGTCCAGAATTGGTTTGAGATGCATTCTGGAGAGTTTCCACAAATTGTTTAGCCTGCACGTTCACCTATCAGGATCCCAATTGAGCATTTATGGGATGTGGCGGAGAGGTTCATTTGCATCCAAGATCCTACAAATATCACAGAGCTGTGGGTGGTTATCGAGATGGCTCAACATCCCTCCAGACAACTTCCAACCACTTGTGGAATCAATGCCACATCAAGTGGCTGCATGTCACTGAGATAGATGGGGTTCTACATGGTATCAGTTTCTATCCCATGACTTTTGTCACATTGCTTTTCATTTGTATCATTTTGAATTGCAGGATATTTTGCAGTGTTCTAAATTCTTGTAAAAGTAATAAAAGCCTACAAGACAGGTTTTATGACAAAATAATTATTTTATTATCAACTCCCTCTACAAATGTACTGCTTAGTGTCTTCAGAACTCCAGTGCTCTGTCGTGTAATGTTATAGCCAAGCATTTCAATGTAGATTTCTAGATAAAATGATACAGCTGAGATTTAATATTAGACAAATGCCGTCTTTATGTTATTTCAGGCAAGCCCCATTTTGTTTCATAAATCATAAAAATGTTAACAGCTTGACAAAAATGTATCTCCGTTTTCTGTTTGTTTTACGATTGCCAAATTCGAGGCAATAGCAAAACACAATTTCAAGCCAAAGTGACGACATTGCCATTGTTAAGGATGAAAGGAACTGAAAGCTCCAACTAGACAGATCAAAGAATTTTAGATTTTCCTCTGAATAAATATTTTAGACACATGAGTCATATAGCTTTAGATGGCTTTTTCTGATAAGGTGATTTCATTTCAAAAAGTAAAAATACAGACTCAGCTATGTGACTTTCCATTCTGTCTACTTTCACCTTTACTCTTCTCTGCATATATGAAGTAAAGTTGTTGATTGCTCTATCATGCACACTGCTTGTGGTACTGTTGGGCACGGCACATAGTTGGATATTGGGTTAAAGTTGAAAATATTTTTAGAGATGCCTACAAGTATTAAAAATGATATTTTTAGAGATGCCAAGAATAAGATGCCTTCAGCTTAAAGTCTATCTGCACTTTGAGATGACTTTTCAGACTCCATTCTGCATTTTCACCCACTTTTTACTCTGCATAATCCATTGTTAATTCTCAACTGCTGTAGCATCTCTAAAGGTCCATTTACACAGGACGACTGTCGGGTAAGCGATGCCTGACACTCATCCCTGTGTGTCCACGCTCCCATGATGTCACACGGGAGCTCCTGGTGCTGGCTTGCTCACGGAGAGGCCAGCAGGGGGGGACGGGGCAGTGTAGGAGATTTCTCTCCTCTCGCTCCCCCGCCCCTCCCCATTGAGATAACACAGCGGCTGTTCATTACTGGACGGCCACTGTTTAAACTTAACAATGAGTGATCAGCTGATCATCCATCATACTGTTTAAACAGCGGCCGTTCAGTATTGAACGGCCGCTGTGTTATCTCAATGAACAGGGGTGGGGGAGCGAAAGGAGAGAAATCTCCTGCACTGCCCCACCCTCCTGCTGGCTGCTCTGTGAGCGAGCCAGTTCTGCTAGCTCCTGTGTGACAGCACGGGAGCACGGACACACAGGGACAACAGTAAATGGACCTTAAGAGTCTCTGTGCCTCCTCCTCCTCCCTTTGCACCCTTAGCCATACACCTCTATGGGCAGCACGAGTCATCAACTTCCTTCATTTCCTGTTATCTGCCTTGATATCTTTGTTACTAGAGATGGACTTCACATGACAACAGCAGTGCACAGCAAATTAGAAGGAAGGGAGATCCCCAATGCCAGCTCTTTAGAGTCAATGTCAATGTGCATGTCCTCATAAGCATATAATTGAACTTTCTGCTGTCCATGGATGAGCTTACGGTCCAAAATATGCTAGTGTGCAGGGCACCTAATTTTTAGTAATTTTTACTATTCTTCTAATGAGAACATATTTATTATTTCACAAAAACCATATTAATGCGTTTTTGTGTATTTTGTGTAAAAGTCCATTCCGAAAAAAAAGTTCGCAAGCATTACAGATTATTCTAAGTATTAATTTATTATTGAATACAGCACAATATGTAGAGTGTAACACTCAGAATAATTTTATTTTCGTGAATTTGTAGTACCTGTAGTACCTAACAGCACCCTACGTTCCTTTTTGTGCCTGCAAGCTTTCTGTCAATATTTACTTTCTTTAAATGTTCCTTACACCCAAAAACTCAGTCATTAGTAATACTAAGCAGTACTTTAGTAATAATCAAAAGGAGGGAGGAGGAGTGAAGGGAAGAAATGCAGCAGATTGTATCTCCTTTAGGGCTTCTTCAAACAACCGTGTATGCATGTAAAATCTATGTGTGCTAAACACAGAGAATAGAACCAATTGATTTCAGTGGGTTAATTTTCACAAGCGCATTTTGAGCACGCATTTCACATGCATGGAAAAAAGAAGAACCTGGTCTATCTTTCTGCAATTTGCACAGCAATAGTTCCATAGAAGTCTATGAGTGGTGCCCAAATACACAAGGGGAAGGGTATGACACTGCGCAAAACACGCATCCAGGGTATGACACTGCGCAAGAACACATCTGGAGCGGGCGCACAATCAGCTGATCAGTCGGGATCCTGAGCGACAGACCCCAACCGATCAACTATTGATGACCTATCCCATGGATAGGTCATCAATAGTATTCTCCCTGGAAAACCCCTTTTAAACTGAAAGAGTGAAATCTGCTGACAATCCACAGCAAACCCCGCAGCAAATGATGCAGTTTTGGCATGGATCTTGGTGTGGACCTGCACCAAAATCTGTAGGACAGAACATGCTGCCGATTTTGGTGCGAATCATATGTATGTGCTGTGAGAGTGGGAAAGAGGTTGGTGTAAAGTTATAGGCCAACAGGTTGGACTTGCCTTAGGAAATTCTGCCTTAGATTTTATATCTCTATATTCTGAATAAGTGAACTTTTCTTTATATAGAAATGTGAAAGA
Organism: Eleutherodactylus coqui; assembly: GCF_035609145.1. Classification (NCBI taxonomy): domain Eukaryota; kingdom Metazoa; phylum Chordata; class Amphibia; order Anura; family Eleutherodactylidae; genus Eleutherodactylus; species Eleutherodactylus coqui. The sequence continues at coordinate 117,160,337 of NC_089839.1, read as the reverse complement.
GACTAGGCAGGGTTGTTTTAATAGCATACACTGTTATAGCTGCAATAGAGTTGGAGTTTTCTTTGTTTTTACTGGCTATAGACTTTCAGCTACAGGATAACTATTTATGCTGTTTTTACAAATCTTGTGTTAACATTGATAATCTACTTAATTATGAATATACTAGAACAAGCTGACATGTAAAAAATAAATTACTTGCAAAAAGGTATTTAGAATAAGCTCCTAAATGGAATAGGTCAGGGGTCAACTTGAACCTGCTCCAAAATTAGTGATAAATGCCTTTGTGAGTCCTGAAAATAAATTTCTCCCTCAAAACAGTCTTGGATAACCTAATTGCATGCCTTTTAACTAAGGTAATTTACCCCAAGGCTGACAGAGGGTAGGCAGATTTCTGGTTCTTAGAGGCACTGAAGAAAGCTGTAATGAATCTAGTCAGTGCAAAGTGAATTATTTCCAAAGAAGTAAATAAATGAATAAACCACAAAAGCAAAAATATTTCTAATATAGTAAAGAATATGAAAAGGGTCAAACTATAAGGAGGGAATAGACTAGAGATCACACATACAGGAGGTGGACAAAAATATGGAAACACCATACAAATACATGCCTTAAATTACATGGTATTATAAATCATATTTCAATAAGACATGTAGAGATGGATTTTAAGTGGAGGTAATATGATATATATGCTGCCTGGCAGAAGTGAACATCTGCCCAAACAACAATATTGTATTAGTCAGGGCTTTGAGCCACTCAGCTGTTACCACCTGGTTCCCAAAACCACCCAGAGCAGGGCAAGAGGTGAAGTAAATATAAATTTGGCAGGAAAGCTCTTAGCCAAGCAGGGATCAAAGAAAAAAGCTCAGTGCTAATGACAAGCCTATGCATTTTGTACAGTGTTTCCATATTTTTGTCGTCACCCCCCCCCCCCCCCCCCCCAGCACCATACTATGGCATAATAATGAAAATGTTAATTATATCTTATATATACCCTGTTTTAAATTATATGAATATTAGAAGTCACCAGGCAATTTTATGACCAGATGAGAGCAGTTATTGCTTGTGGATGTTTTAACTTCATAATAACAGCACTTATAGTAATTTAGTTTTTTGGGGGTGGTTATTGGACAAATTGATTTGTTGGTCAGCCATGCATCACTCAGCTTTTCAATATTCTGCAGCTACTTTAGGCCACTTTCTGACAAGCATTTTATGGATGTATTTTTGTGCCAGTATTGCAGATCAGTGTCCTGGTCTAATCATGGGTTAAGTGACTAAAACTCACAGCACCAGAGATTTCTGCAAGGGCAGTCTCAGACAACCGTAGGTGCAACTACACTCGCCAGAACGAGGTTTTTCACAGGGTGTTCAATTTCCACGTCATAGCACAGATGTTTGAAAAAAAAATAGTAGGAAGGTAGGTGCTGCCCTATCTTTCCTGCACATAGTTAATACATTAATTGTACGGACGAGAATCCCAATAGTTAAAACGAAACCATTGAAATGCATTGAAATCAGTGGTTTCCTTTTTTGTCCCGCGTGATTATCATGGCCACATAAGGGGAGAAAAACACAGTTGTCTAAAACCGCCCCAAAGGTGGTTTCAGACGACCGTATGTCCAACTACACTTGCCGGTACAGAGTGTAGATGTGCCTGAAGAAGGTTTTTTTGCAACCTTGCTGGCCATTCAAACTCTGACATAGCGCAAGAATTTGCAAAAAAATAGCCGGAAGATAGGTCCTGCCCCATTTTTCCTGCACATAGTTTATAGTACATGCGAGAAAGACAGGGCAAGTTCTATCCTTTCTCACCTGTACAATTTATGAGCCAGAATCCCGATAGAGAAAACAAAGCCATTGAAATCCATTGAAATCAGTGCTTTCGTTTTGTCCCACTATGTGACTGTGATTAACACAGACACATAAGGGGAGAAAAACACATTTGTCTGAAACTGCCTTAATGCTTTGGTCAGTTTTGGTCAGTAGATCCACGGTTGTCTATAATATGGGCTCAAAAATGTGCTTGTAAATATCAAATATAAATGTGGCCTTAAGGAGCTTTTGTAAGTAAATGCTTCAATTTCTAAACTTAAAAGCATTGGGTTTGTCTGAGATGGCTAAATACAAAATTATTCATTTTATTACAAACCTCTGCTGCTGTAGAATTTTTTTACTTAGTGACCAAGCTTGTTTGCACCTTAACCCCTTAATGACGCGGCCCCTTTTTCTTTTTCCATTTTCGTTTTTTCCTACCCCCTTCAAAAAAAATCGTAACTCCTTTATTTATCCATCGATGTCGCTGTATGAGGGCGAGCACCCACTGGCGTTTTTTTACCTGCGTTTTGCGTTTTGCGTTTTTCCTGCACAGGCATAGAGATAACATGTGTTCCTGTCCACTGGCGTTTTTTTTGCATTGCGTTTGCGTTTTTAACATAGGAACTGTCAGTTGCATATGTGTCCTTATTTTTCTCCATGGAAATTAATGGCAAAGCCGCGAAAACGCCGCGAAAACGCCGCGAAAAACGCCGCGGAAAACGCGCGGAAAAAACGCGGGGCACGCGGCGAAAACGCTGCGTTTTTTTCCCGCGGGAAACGCAAACGCCAGTGGGTGCTCGCCCTGAGGGCTTGTTTTTTGCGGGACAAGCTGTATTTTTCAATGGTGCTATTTAAAGTACTATATAATGTACTAAAAAACTTTTAAAAAATTGTTTACTGCGTATTGTTTCTACGGCGCACAAACGGCAACAAAAGTGACATGATAACTTTATTCTATGGGTCAGTACGATTACTACGATACCAAACTTGTATAGGTTTTTTTCTTACTGTACTACTCTTTTTTTTTCAAAGGCATTTAATTTTTTTCAATTATTTTCTGCGGTCATTTTGTGCACACAATAACTTTTTTATTTTTCCGTCGACGTAGTTAAGCAAGGGCTCATTTTTTGCAGGATGTCCTGTAGTTTACGATAGTATGAATGTGGAGTACATATGACTTTTTGATCGCTTTTTATTGTGTTTTTTCTGGGAGACAGGGTAACTAAAAAAGCACATTTCTGGTGTTTTTTTTTTTCTCGGACGACGTTCACTGTGCGGCAAAAATAATGCGCTACTTTGATAGTTTGGACTTTTACGGACACGGCGATACCAAATACATATTTTTATTTTATAATTTAGATTTTTTAATAATAGATATGGCAAAAGGGGGGTGATTAGACGCTGAAATTAGACGGAGCCATGCAGACGGGGACGCCAGCAACGGAGTGGGTAAGTGAATAACTTCTGTATGGCTCATATTTAATGCACGATGTATATTACAAAGTGCATTAATATGGCCTTACAGAAGTGCTTAACCCCACTTGCTTTCGCGAGACAACCCCTTTAACTGGAGCAACTAATGTCAGGCAGCTGCTGTCAAGGCAAATGGGATCATGTGGCATCAAAAGACGTCTAGGGGCACATGATAAGAACATTGTTCTTCCTCTTTACAAGCCACTGGTTACACCACACATGGAATAATGGGGACAGTTTTGAGCACCAGTACTCAAGAAGGACATATCAAAACTTGAGCGGATACAAAGGGCAACTAAAGTAATAAATGGAATGGGCGGACTACAATACCCAGAAGGATGATCAAAACTGGCGTTATTAGCTTTAGAAAAGAAATCTGAGGGGCGCTCTAATAACTATGTATAAATATATCAGGCGTTGGTACAGAGATTTCTCTCATCATCTATTTATACCCAGGACTGTAACAAGCGAGCACTCTAATAACTATGTATAAGTATATCAGGGGACAATACAGTGCAAGGATGGAAATTATGCCCTTATAGTCACTAGCTTACTTCAGGAGAGTTGTTCTTTCAGGGGGATATTGTGATTTCCAGATTTGGAGTTGGGAAGGAATTTTGAGTAAAATTCACTTCTACTTCAATGGAGTTTTGCCTTCCTTTGTCTTATGCCAAAAAAAGGTAGCATTATTAATTCTGGGAACAACCCACACCACCACCACCATCCATAGGCAGAAAAGTCATCTTCAGTGTACCCGGTCCAGCCATGAATATGCTGCATTCTCCAGTGTTCCATCATGGAACAAAGGTGTCGTAACACGATTTTCACAGCCGCAAAACCTGACAAAATCACATTCATCTGTTTAAGCCCTTACTCTGCTAGTAAAGAGCTCAACTTTCTATTCCTGTGTATCTAAGTTGTATATAGGTTGGGAAAGTGTCTCTGGAACATAACAAATGTCACTATTACTCGTTATTGTCCGGCAAAGAATCCATCTAAGGGTTTTGTCACACCAGCATATGCGCAAATATGCTTGCCACAGCGCAGCATATTTGACCATGAATGAGGTTTGAAAAGGACTATAAGCAGCGTGTTGCATGTGTGTCTGAGCATATTACAGTCATTTTTGTGCACGCAAGGCCAGTTCACTCGTGGCACACCTTTTCCGTGGAATTTAATGGCTATTTAAGGCTAATAATGTCCAGCTGTCTAATTTTTCCTGCACTTAGCGCAGTGTCACACCCTTCTCCTTTCATATTTTCACACCTGCTATAGACTTCTATGGCACTTTAGTTGTGTAAAACGCAGGAAAGTAGAGCCGGTCCTATTTTTTTATGCGCGCACAAATTCAATGGGTTCTATTCTCTGTGTTTAGCGTGCACATATTTTGCAAGCACAAATACCTGTGCAAACACAGCCGTGTGACACCGTACTTAAGAAGGCATTGTCACTCACTGCAGTTTGTGAGGGGCATTTCCTTCTTCCTCTCCTCCTCCTTGGATTCCAACAGACTGAATGCTTTCCACGAAATCTTCTCCATGGCGCTCTTCTGCAACTACTGGGATGAGCAGGGAGGTGCTGGAAGTAACAAGGTTAGCAGTGAATGACAAAAGGCTTCAGCAACAAGTACCTTTGGGTGGCTATGAGCCTTCCATGAGCTTTGGGCCAAGGTAGATCACCCAGAACAACTTTATTATAATCTGTCCCTGGTTGTGGTATCCATACATTACACTCTGTAGTTTTCTCAGTCAGGTTGGTTTATTTCCTGGAGCATCCCACTAAGGCCTTAGTCACACGGGCATTTTTTCCCGCGATTTGCGGATCGCATGACGGATTCGCATCCGCAAATTGGGTGACCGGGGCCGAAAAATCGCCCGAAAAAACTGCTCCTAGATGCGTTTCAATAGAAACGGGCCGGAGCTGTCCAGCGCATTGAATTCAATGGAGCCGGCAATACAGCCGGCTCCATTGAAAGCAATGGGCTGCGGGCGATCTCACGATGAATTTTCGAGAAGGGCTTAAAAATATAAGCCCTTCCCGGAAATTTATCCAGAAATGTGTAAAAACAAAAAAAATATATATACTCACCTGGTCCCGGCAGACGGAGTTCAGCGCGGCCGGCCGGCAGTTCTCCTGAACTGCTCTGAGTAGTATTCAGCAGCCGGAGATTTAAAATCCCTGCCTGCTGAATGAGCTGCCTCTGATTGGTCACAGCCTCACCAATCAGAGGCAGCTCTCACTTACCCATTCATGAATTCATGAATGGGTGAGTGAGTGCTGCCTCTGATTGGCTCAGCGCAGGGACCAATCAGGGTCAGCTCTCAGCTGTCATTCAACTGGCAGCACTCACTCACCCATTCATGAATTCATGAATGGGTAAGTGAGAGCTGCCTCTGATTGGTGAGGCTGTGACCAATCCCAGGCAGCTCATTCAGCAGGCGGGGATTTTAAATCCCCGGCTGCTGAATACTACTCAGAGCAGTTCAGGAGAACTGCCGGTCGGCCGCGCTGAACTCCATCTGCCGGGACCAGGTGAGTATATATATTTTTTTTGTTTTTACACATTTCTGGATGAATTTCCGGGAAGGGCTTATATTTTTAAGACCTTCCCGAAAATTCATCGTGCGATCGCCGGCAGCCCATTGCTTTCAATGGAGCCGGCTGTATTGCCGACTCCATTGAATTCAATGGGCAAACATCATTCTTCTCTGCCACAGCTGTTACAGCTGTGGCAGAGGAGAATGATTTGCCTACTATATGTTCTCAATGGGGTCGGCGCTGCTGCCGCCGGCCCCATTGAGCGCATATAGAGAAGAGAACAGGAATCGCAGATCGCAGATAGGTGCGATCTGCGATTTCTGTTCTATAATTTATCAGACGAGCGCATAAAAAGCGCTCATGTGTCCGATACCATTGCAAAGCAATGGTTTTATAAAATCACTGGACGCATGCGCATGCGCAAATCACACGAAAAAACGCCCGTCTGACTGAGCCCTAATGGTAAACACCCACTTGCGTTTTTCTTGCGCTTTTTTTTTTTTCATGCGATATAGCTGCATTTTTTTAACACGATTGTCATTGGACTTTCTAATGTTAAAAACGCATCGCAAGTTGGTACTTTGCAGTTTTTGTGCGATGCGTTTTGAACATTAGAAAGTCCCATTGACAATCGAGTTAAAAAAACGCAGCGATATCGCAGGAAAAACGCAAGTGGGTGCTTACCCTAAATGGGTTGTTTAAGGGTAAAAAAAAAAAACAGTACTCACCTATTAAATCCTCTGCCTCACCACCACAGATGCTCCTACGGTTCCCTACCAATGCTCCTGCAGTAACCTGCTGGCTTTTGTTAACATCCCAGGAAAGATGATGTGACCACTGCAGCCACTGGCCTCAGTTAACACTGTATGTAACTACTGACGCATGTGAGAACAGCAAGTTGTTTTTTCTTAGTGTGAGATAACTCCATTAAATACTCAAGTACTCAAAATAAAGAAAACCTGTTTCAGTAAGGCTGCATTCCCACGAAGTATATCGGCTCGGTTTTCACGCCGAGCCGATATACGTCGTCCTCATCTGCAGGGGGGGAGGATGGAAGAGCCAGGAGCAGGAACTGAGCTCCCGCCCCCTCTCCGCCCCTCTGCACTATTTGCAATGAAAGGAGGCGGTACGGGGCGGGCTAAATTCCAAGAATTAACCCCGCCCCCGTTCTGCCTCCTTTCATTGCAAATAGTGCAGTGGGGCGGAGAGGAGGCAGAGAGAGGGCGGGAGCTCAGTTCCTGCTCCTGGCTCTTCCATCTCCCCCCCCCCCTGCAGATGAGGGCGATGTATATCGGCTCAGCGTGAAAACCGAGCCGATATACGTTTGTGGGAATCCAGCCCACGACTGTATATACAAAGGCAAGTACGATATCGATTTCTGAAAATCAGACTGATATCGCATTCGTAAACCCGCAGTTTTTCTGTGATTTCAGAAAAAACACATTGCATCGCTAATTCGCTATCCATGTATTTTTTCAAGTGCGTGAAAAAAATTGCATGTTGTTCCAGTAGTTAAAATAAAAAAACATGTAGCACTCGCATGAAAATTTCATTTATATGCAACTGCAATGCAATTTCTTTTTTGGCTCCCATAAGAAATAATGAGCTATTTGTTAGCGAAATTGGCCAAAAATAGGACATGCTGTGATTTTTCTATCTTGCAGTATCACTGCGAGAGAAAAATTACTTGTGTATATTACGCCATTGAAAATAATAGGTTCTTTTCTAGTGCAACTCACAACGTACAGAACGTCTGTGTTAAAATCACCCATGTAAATACACCCTCAGGGTTCTTTCACATGAGCACATATACTGCGTGTTTTTACGCCCGGGCATATATACGCATCCATTGGAGACATTGATTTTCAATGCATCCATTCACATGGGCGAATATACGGCGCGTAAATACGCCGGAAGCGTGAGAATTAGAACATATTTGCGGCCGGCTCAGCCAAAAGATGAATCTGGAGCTATGTTTTGGCCAATATACGCTGGTAGGTCCCATAGACTACTATGGGAACAGGGAAAGAGAAGGGAGGGGGAGGCACTTATGCAGCGTCCAACGCTGCGGAAAGCTTACAGGTGCCTCTATACAGGCATTGGAAGCCATCCCAAAGATTTTAATAGAGCAAGGGATTTCCGGGGTGCGGCGTATTTTTTCACTAAAAACGACGTTCATGGCGTGTGAATGGACGAGACAACGCTGGCCGCAATCATGGAAAAACGCCCATTCAGGCGCTTATACAGAGCAGGCGTCAAATATGTAAAAACACCATCGCCATATATGCGCTCGTGTGAAAGAGCCCTTAGCCAGAAACCTGTCAGCAAGGCAATGATTCCTAACACAATAATGATGGTATATAGCAGGTGAGTGCTCTTCAGCAGCCTGGTCACTTGTTAACCCTGTAAAGATTGTGACATGGAAACATCATCTAACTAATCTGGAGCAACTGCTCCTGATAATGTATAAAACCTCTCCCAGGCCGGATACAGCCGACTATATGCAAAACTTAACAGGTACTGCATGGGTGGTTTCACATACAGGTTCTTAGGGACGTTTTTCAAGACGTTTTTTTGAACCAAAGGCAGATTTGGACTGAAAAGATCTAATATGAAGGAAGGGCTTAGGCCGGTTTCACATCTGCACTTCAACCTGCGTGCAGAGCTTTTTCTTCCGTCCGGAAGCCAGGCAGCTGGGCAGAAAGTGGCCGGACCCCATTATAATATTACATTGCGTATGGGCGGCATGACCCACACAGCATTTTACGCTTACGACTATCTGAGCCCGGGCTTAATATACAGTTAAGGCCGGGCATACACGGGCTGACCGGATTCCGCATGCGGGAGACCCGCAGCAGATTCCGGCCAGCGACACTGTGTACCTTAATTTTCTGTATTACATATGACCGCGGCAGCTCGCTGTCGGTCATGTGCAGTAGAGGTTTTTTTTCAATGTTTGCATTTTCCGTCCCGTCACTAAGCGATGATGTGGGTACTTGCAGCCCATATGCAGTGTTAATTGCATATGGGTTGTGAGTCAGACGGCTTCCATTGAATTCAATAGAGGCTGTCCCCGCCGGATCCGCGGCAAAATAGAGCGTGCTGCGATTTTTCTTCTGCTTGTGAAATACGCAATTCGTATCTGCGAGTGTGAATGAAAAAGCGAAGGTACATGCTTTTCAATGCCTGCGTTTTGCCGCAGATCTTCCGCACAGATGCTGATATAGCGGGTTCTGCAACTGGAATCCACTCCTGTGAGCCCGGCGTAACCTTGATTAATTTTATGAATATTTTTATGACTTGTCAAGATATTTTTAATTACGTTAACTTTTCTCTCCAATTATCTAAATCTATTTACAGAATTCTATGTTTTCTTTCCAGTACAATGCATGGTGAGTCCATACGGTGTGCCAGTATTGCTGATTCCACACCATATTCATGACTTGTATTTAAGTGGGAAAGGACCCCCGCACAAAGGACAAGGAAAACAAGAAGTGTTAGGTGATGTGTCCTTCTCCTTTGCTGGAAAGTGGTTACCTGAATGTGGTGTGAAACCAGTTTAAAGACTTCAGGAAACTGTCAGATATTAGTCAGAATTGTTGAAATAGTTAAATGGTCACTGCTTATATGATAGCCAGTATGATAACTAGCAAAAGTGCAATCACTTTATTTATCTAAAATGACCTTTTTGTGCTGAAATCAGGAGAACAAGAACAGGAAGTAAAGGAAAGCGATGACTCATGATGACCATAGCCGTCTATAAAGGAGATGACTCAAACTGTAGTGATGGGAATTCTGGCTGTTTTTACTCAACTAGCTTATTTAGCTCAGGTCATCAAAAAAAGCCCAGTCTTTCAGCTCCCAAATGTTGTACTACTACTGTTCATGCATTCCTCTTGTCTTTGAGCTCCAGTCTGAGCTCAAAGATAGAAGCAGGGCAGAATAGCTTACAGTCAACTCCTGCTATCCCCATTATAGACTTAGGGCAGCCTCACATGAGAGTAAACGCATATACGATCACTGTAGTGGGCATATATGTGCTATGCATGACACCATGTTTGCAGGCTATTGCGCCCAGGTTAGCACATTTTATTGTACTTTATTGCGCTGCCAAGATTGCTCACATCAGAGTGGTCTCAGCAGAACCATGTTGGGTAGGCCGGACCGCCAACTTAGTAGGTGAGGCAGCCTACTTGTAAGCAGGTCAGCTAACTTAGGAGGCGTGCTAGCTGACTTGGGAGGCAGGTCAGCTGAATAACTAGGCCCAGGTGTTTTCAATTAAGCCTGTGATATCGAGAGCGCGGCCTTCCGTGAACAATTGCACAGAAAAATAAAGTCACGTGTTTTTCCCTGCACTGGAAATGCGCAAGCAAAAACACTAAATGTGAAGGAACCCATTGAAGTGAATGGGTTCTATATACTGTTAGGCTGCCCTAATGGTAGATTTAATCCTTGCAGTGATTACTCCACTGTGGACTCTAGAGTTACTGCACAGTGTGGGAGTTGTGGTTCAATCTCCTTATACACATGGTAATAAAGCCATTACCGTCTTTCAGACTGGAGCTGACTCCCATCATTCACTTGAAAGACCTGGCGCTATGAGCTGGTTCGTTTGTGAACCAACATGTCTATTACACAGATTTACTAATGATGAGTTACTGCCCAACAGTGCTTAAAAGCAAATCTACGCTTCTCAGCATTGCTGTACATTGCTCTACATGATGCTGTTATTTATATGTGTGCTACAGAGATCAGAGTTTGTTTTTTCTCTATGTACAATATTTAGAAGCAGCATAGCAGCAATCTCCTCCCAGCAGCTCAGAGAAAACGGAACTTCATACTAGTTATACAGCCTGCAAAAGGGAAAACTGGTGATAAATGCCACATAAAAGTCATATAATTGCCAAAAATAGTGTTATTCTTCAGGTGAACACACGCAAGCAAGCTTTGTTTTTTTCTATCCAGTGCTGGTTCCGTCCTGGTTTTTATCTTGTATGCAAAACACTGCACAACGCTTTTCTCTTTCGCTTTCCGTCTCACATATTCACCTATGTGGTTCTATCCAGATTCCATCCTGGTTTCCATCCCTATGCTCCTCTGGAACAAAAAGCACAGATGTGGTGAGTTGTAAGCTCAAATATGACCAAAGTTGACATCTGGAGAGGGGCTAAATTCTCATTGTGTTTATTCTCGTTGTTGTTCTTCTCATCCAAAGCAAAAGAGCTAAGTGTGGTGGCTCAGTTGTTAGCACTGCTGCTTTGCAGTTCTGCAGTTGAAGGTCCAAATCTGAGCAAGAGCATCTTCTGGAAAAAGTAGGGGTTTATGTTCTCTTTTGTGTTTGTTCCTCCTGTTCTTCTCCTCTTGAGTTAAAAGCACAGGTGTGTTGGCTTATTTCTGCTTTGCAGTGCTGGTGTTGTGGGTTCAAATCTGCTCTCCTTGTGTTTTATTCTTGTTCTTCTCATTCAGAGCAGAAAGGACAAGTGTGGTGGCTCAGTTAATAGCAGTACTGGCAACGTAGGTTCAAATCTGTTCAAGGGCAACATCTGAATGGAATTTATCCTTGTTGGGATTTGAATCTAGGGTCCCAGCACTGAAAGGCAAGAGTGCTAGCAACTGAGACACACACACACTAATTTCAATGCAGTCAGAATCCCAACCTGAATATTTAATCACTTAACACAAATAGTAAGTTCTGTTTGTAGTGCCCCAATAACACCTTCCTTATTTCCACACTTAATAATATTCCCTTTTGCCCCAATCAGTAAAACTGCTCTTTTTGCCTCATTTAGTCATAATGCCCCTTATTGCTTTCAGTCAGTCATAAACCCTGTTCCAGCTACCCCACTGACTTCCATGTTATGTGGTCACCTGACCCTGTACGCCTGATCACTGGGGCTATTTTCCTAACTAAGGCTGCCTGTCCACGGGCGATTGTTCATTGCCTTACCTGCGGTGTTGCTATGGAAAGTTCAGCCGTGGCATCGCAGGATCTAAATTGCGGCATGCTGTGATTTGCCGCAATTCTCCGCGGTGAGCCTATCTGTCATAGGCTCACCAGAGAGAACTGACAGCTCCCCTCCCTCCCCCCAACGGCCGTGGACGGGGACTAACACTGAGGCTGGGGACTGAAATGTTCAGAAGTAGAATTTTCTTTTAAAGTGTTCATGCCACTAGTTTTGGGGGTAGATTCAACATTAGTTGTTGATGTGTGCAAATTATATATTGTGCATTTTAGTGTCTCTTTCTGCGATTTTTAGTACCTTTCACTTTGAATTAAATGTGCTGTCTTGTGTCTGAAGGCTGGAGCTGCAGTATGGGCTCTAACAAATGTAAGTCGTGTGACATAATCCGCCTAAGTGGTGCAGATTTGGTCGCGCTTTAAATTGTGGAATGAGTACAGTGAGGGTTTAATTCTGCAACATACATCTGCAGCATAAATGGACATGCTACGGATTTACAATCCACAGCGTTTTTCAAGAACACTGCAGTTTCATTCTGGACAATTTCTGCACCGTGTGAAGGAGCTTTCTGAAATTTCCCCCACATGTAATGTACTGTAAGTGCTACAGAATTTCTGCAGTCATTCTGCCAGCAGAAATTTTGTCACGTAAATATTCTGAAGCAACCATTTTGTTAAATACATAAATAGTGCTTGTGTTTTTGGGCAGATCAATTTCACTGGACACAAATGCTTTAAGAATTTGGGTATTCTGACACCTTTATACAACACTCTTGGGCCTCAGTCAGACGGGAGTTTTTTTGTTACGCATGTTTTTTGCATTTGCGATTCACATCTATATAGAACCAATGCTTTTCAATGGCAGCAGTCACATGTCCGATTTTTACATGCACATAAAATTTGCACCTACAAAAGATAGAACATATGGGTGGCAATGGACGTGGTCACGCAGTCTGATCTTTTTTTTACGCGTGAATAAACGCATGTAAAAAACGCCCGTATGACTGAGCCCCTAAGCAGGCCTGTATTTACCACTAGGTCCTCGAGGGCCAGTGTCTATTGAGTCAGGCTACAAGGGAGGCAACCACGGCACTAGCTACACAATTTCTTGTTATTGTTATTATGCATCATACTTCGGCAATGGGTGGGGGAGGGGGTATAAAGAGGGAGCGTGCACACAGGAAGAGCAAGGGCAGGAAACAATAGTCAGCTGCTTTCCTCTTTGACATACCCATGCTGCGCTCTCACAGCAATAGGGTGCAAGAGAGGAGACCACCAGCTGCAGAGTACTGTGGGTCCCGAGCAGAGGAAACAAGCTACAGACACTGTGTCTCTCACAGGTCACCAGTGGCAAGCCACCCTCTGCGCAGTCGGAAGAACAAAGCATTGTGATATAAGGCATGAGAGGACACTGTGTGAGTTGGGGGAACCACGAGAAATAGACTGGGTGAGCCGGTTTAGAGGGACCATAAGGAACAGTCTATGTGCTCTGTGGTAATATGTGTGCGGTAAAGACCTTAAGGAACAGTTTGTGTGAGAGGTGGGAGTTTGGGGAGTAGTCTGTGTGTGATAAGTTATTGGTGCTTATTACAAGTGCACACTACTAAATGGTTCAGCAGGACACAGTGAGAGTGTGAATAAGATGGAGATATGCTGGGGAGACAAAGATGGCTGTGTTTCCAATCCTGTAGAGATTAAATGTAGCTGAAAGAAGTCGTCATAGCGGTCTGGGCCAGTTGGGAAAGATGGAAAAAAAATGTCTCCAATAACAAGATATCAGATGTGATCACTAGAGGTAACTTTATTCTGCCTCTGACTACATGTGATCAGTATTTTGTTAATTTGTCCAGGTACCTGAGGACTATGTGATCACTGCATTCAGTTTACCTATAGTGTGATGGCGTTGTCAAGTTATGGCATCGTATAATCCAGCTATACCACGGTGGTGTAATTGGAGCTTTGACTCAGGGTAGTGCAAGCTGTAAATACAGCCGGCTCATAAGGGGATCTTATGTATTTTGGATTACTAAACATATACCTTATTTTTTAATTGTACCTCTTGTCAATGTTGTTATTAGTGAAAGGATCTATTTGTCAATCATCAAGTCAAATGTAATTTTTTGCATTATTTGAGGACTGTATGTATCAAAGTTTAAAAGAAATGTTTGTTTAGAATGATCATTTTTTTCCATTTTTTTTCTTCTCTTGTGCCACTCGGGGTGGGGGTAAGTGGGATATGGAGTGCTTTTTTCCTGTCTCTGTAGGTATTTTGTAATATGTTATTTCATTATAATTTCATTACAAAAAACAGAAGATACTCTGGTCATCACTATCAAATCTATTAATGTAAAAGGACCCACAGTGCAGTGCAGCCCACTTCCTCCAGCTTTATGAAGCTTTTAGAAGAGGTTACATGTTAGGGTGGTTTCACATCTGCGCTGGGGATTCCGCGTCCAAACTGCTTAGTCTTTGAATGGAACCGAACAGCGCTGGATGGATTGTCAGGAAACCAGGGAAAGCAGGAGTCGGGGGTCCCTGCAACGTAGCCCACAACCCTGTCCCTGCCTACTTGCCTCCACTCCTGGCTAACCCCAGGCGGGCAACTGGGCGACGGTCCCTACGCTGGCTAGGGGAATGCTGGGAAAATCCACAATCCCTGGAAACAGAAAACAAACAGACAGACAAACAGACAACCACAGCAAAGCACAAAGGAAAAACCTCAAACCAGTCCGGGAGCAAGCCAAGGCCAAACACTAAAAGTCAGTCCGGAGAAACGCAGTACAGAAGGAGGAGACAAAGTCAGGTCAGGGGAAAAGCCAAGGTCAATACACTAGTAAACTGGAATACAAGGTAACGCTGGTGAGTGCAAGGAAGCCTATACAAACACTGGCAGTGTCAGGAAGCAACTGAGGGGTTTAAATGCTGTCAGAGCTCCCGCCCCAGCAGCTGATTGGGGCGGAGCACCTGACAACAGCAGGATGATCAGAAAGTGCTGGGAGAACCCCCCTCAGCACTAGCAGACCAGACTAGGTCAGTGGGGATGCAGCAGGCTGCCATGGAAACAGGAACACGGCGCCGGGCAGCAGCCGCCATGCTCCTAGCAACTCTGCGCCGTGTAGGAGCCGGGCGGCCAGGAGTGATGACCAGCGTAGGAGTCCCCCTGCGACGCGCACTCGCAGCAGGGGTGACAGCGTCCGCCGTGCAGGCACAGCGACCCCGATAGCCGCCCATCCTGACATGGATCTTATTGACTATAATGGGGTCCCTTCGGTTTACGCTCAGCTGTCCGGCTTTTGGACAGAAGAAAAAAGCTCTGCATGCAGTGCTTTTTCTTCCGGTATTTTCCGCCAGATCTACTGTGGAACCTCCAGCTGAAGCTTGCGAGACAGATGTGAAATTGGCCTTACTGACATGTATCATATTATTACAGCTCTCTGCTGTCTTCCTAATAAATTCTTCCCCTATAATGCTACATGACATGCATAAAATCTATATTACTATTTTGCTGTGTTTTGCAGCAATTTCTGTGAAACGTAACACTTTTGTTGGGTTTACGAAAATTACAGGAAAGAAAATTAAAAACCACGGCTTGTGATTACGCCCTTCCTCTTGTTCATTTGCAATTGGCATTTTCTTTTCCAGTGAGTCACTGAGTGGATTTAGTAAATTGCAGCAATATTCTGTTTTGTGATATTCCAACTCATTAAGTAAATATTTTCTATTTATAAACACTTATGTAACACCAACTTTCCACTTAACTGTTGTGTCGAGGCAAAAGAGGATATCTGTTAATAGGCTGAAATGATGAACTGCTATTAAAGATGAGCGAGCACCAAAATGCTCGGGTGCTCGTTACTCGGAACGAACTTTTCGCGATGCTCGAGGGTTCGTTTCGAATAACGAACCCCATTGAAGTCAATGGGCGACCCGAGCATTTTTGTATTTCGCCGATGCTCGCTAAGGTTTTCATGTGTGAAAATCTGGGCAATTCAAGAAAGTGATGGGAACGACACAGCAACGGATAGGGCAGGCGAGGGGCTTCGTGTTGGGCTGCATCTCAAGTTCACAGGTCCCACTATTAAGCCACAATAGCGGCAAGAGTGCCCCCCCCCTCCCAAAAACTTTTACTTCTGAAAAGCCCTCATTAGCATGGCATACCTTTGCTAAGCACCACACTAGCTACAACAAAGCACAATCACTGCCTGGATGACACTCCGCTGCCACTTCTACTGGGTTACATGCTGACCAACCGCCCCCCCTCCCCCCCACAGCGCACACCAAAGTGTCCCTGCGCAGCCTTCAGCTGCCCTAATGCCACACCACCCTCATGTCTATTTAGAAGTGCGTCTGCCATGAGGAGGAACCGCAGGCACACACTGCAGAGGGGTTGGCACGGCTAGGCAGCGACCCTCTTTAAAAGGGGTGGGGCGATAGCCCACAATGCTGTACAGAAGCAATGAGAAATAGAATCCTGTGCCACCGCCATCAGGAGCTGCACACGTGGGCATAGCAATGGGGAACCTATGTGCCACACACAATTCATTCTGTAAAGGTGTCTGCATGCCCCAGTCAGACTGGTAATATGTACCTTAACAGTAACCGCGTTGGTGGTAATGTGGTGGTGACTGCGGACCTAGTAGCGCGGTTTTATTTTGTTGGTTTTCGGAATGTGGCCAGGATTAAGTGGGCCGTGGCAGGGGGATGTTTTTGAGGCACTACGTGTCCTCTCCACGTGTCCGTGGTTATATGCACCTTAACAGTAACCGCGTTGGTGGTAATGTGGTGGTGACTGCGGACCTAGTAGCGAGGTTTTATTTTGTTGGTTTTCGGAATGTGGCCAGGATTAAGTGGGCCGTGGCGGGGGGATGGTGGGGGGGCTCTCTTGTAGTGTCGGTAAAGGTGAAATTCTTGGACTGGCACCAGACGAACCAATGCAAAGGCATTTGCCAAGAATGTTTTTCCTGTTGGAGGAGGAGGGGGATGTTTTTGAGGCACTACGTGTCCTCTCCACGTGTCCGTGGTTATATGCAGCTTAACAGTAACCGCGTTGGTGGGAAATGGCCTCGCCGCCATCATGTCTTTGGGAAGCCTCTGTTTCCACACCCCAGAGACATACCATTAGCAGCGGTATAGGCAGAGCCCAGAATTCGTAACATTTCAGCCATAGCATTAGGACAGGCCCCACTAACATATCACTAGCAGCATTATAGCGGGAGCGCAGTCTTCGTTCCATGTCAGCAATAGTAGCACTCAAGACAGGCCCCAGTAACAATTCCGAAGCAGCAGTATAGCGGGAGCGCAGTCTTCGTTCCATGTCAGCAATAGTAGCACTCAAGACAGGCCCCAGTAACAATTCCGAAGCAGCAGTATAGCGGGAGCGCAGTCTTCGTTCCATGTCAGTAATAGTAGCACTCAAGACAGGCCCCAGTAACAATTCCGAAGCAGCAGTATAGCGGGAGCGCAGTCTTCGTTCCATGTCAGCAATAGTAGCACTCAAGACAGGCCTCAGTAACAATTCCGAAGCAGCAGTATAGCGGGAGCGCAGTCTTCATTCCATGTCAGTAATAGTAGCACTCAAGACAGGCCCCAGTAACAATTCCGAAGCAGCAGTATAGCGGGAGCGCAGTCTTCGTTCCATGTCAGTAATAGTAGCACTCAAGACAGGCCCCAGTAACAATTCCGAAGCAGCAGTATAGTGGGAGCGCAGTCTTAGTTCCATTTCAGTAGCTGCAGTATAGCCAAGGCCCAAGTTACATTTATGTAGCTAAAGTGTAGGCCAACCCCACACACACTTCTGTACCATGAGTGCAGGCGAAGAACATACAAATTGCTATGATTACACTGTAGGTGAGGGCCCCAAAAAATTGGTGTACCAACAGTACTAATGTACCTCAGTAAAAATTGGCCATGCCCAACCAAGATGGCAGGTGAAACCCATTAATCGCTTTGGTTAATGTGGCTTAAGTGGTAACTAGGCCTGAAGGCAGCCCAGTTTAACGAAAAATTGGTTCAAGTTAAAGTTTCAACACTTTTAAGAGCATTGAAACATATAAAAATTGTTTCGAAAAATTAGATGAGTGAGCCTTGTGGCCCTAAGAAAAATTACCCGTTCAGCGTGATTACGTGAGGTTTCAGGAGGAGGAGCAGGAGGAGGAATATTAGACACAGATTGATGAAGCAGAAATGTCCCCGTTTTGGATGGTGAGAGAGAACGTAGCTTCCATCCGCGGGTGCAGCCTACGTATTGCTTACGTATCGCTGCTGTCCGCTGGTGGAGAAGAGAAGTCTGGGGAAATCCAGGCTTTGTTCATCTTGATGAGTGTTAGCCTGTCGGCACTGTCGGTTGACAGGCGGGTACGCTTATCTGTGATGATTCCCCCAGCTGCACTAAACACCCTCTCTGACAAGACGCTAGCCGCAGGACAAGCAAGCACCTCCAGGGCATACAGCGCAAGTTCAGGCCACGTGTCCAGCTTCGACACCCAGTAGTTGTAGGTGGCAGAGGCGTCACGGAGGACGGTCGTGCGATCCGCTACGTACTCCCTCACCATCCTTTTACAGTGCTCCCGCCGACTCAGCCTTGACTGGGGAGCGGTGACACAGTCTTGGTGGGGAGCCATAAAGCTGTCCAGGCCCTTAAAGACTGTTGCACTGCCTGGCCTGTACATGCTGCTCGATCTCCGCACCTCCCCTGCTACCTGGCCCTCGGAACTGCGCCTTCTGCCACTAGCGCTGTCGGATGGGAATTTTACCATCAGCTTGTCCGCCAGGGTCCTGTGGTATAGCAACACTCTCGAACCCCTTTCCTCTTCGGGAATGAGACTGGGAAGGTTCTCCTTATAGCGTGGGTCGAGCAGTGTGTACACCCAGTAATCCGTAGTGGCCAGAATGCGTGCAACGCGAGGGTCACGAGAAAGGCATCCTAACATGAAGTCAGCCATGTGTGCCAGGGTACCCGTACGCAACACACGGCTGTCTTCACTAGGAAGATCACTTTCAGGATCCTCCTCCTCCTCCTCCTCCTCAGGCCATACACGCTGAAAGGATGACAGGCAAGCAGCAGGGGCACCGTCAGCAGTGGGCCAAGCTGTCTCTTCCCCCTCCTCCTCATCCTCCTCATGCTCCTCCTCCTGAATGCGCTGAGATATAGACCTGAGGGTGCTCTGACTATCCAGCGACATACTGTCTTCCCCCGCCTCCGTTTCCGAGCGCAAAGCGGCTGCCTTTATGGTTTGCAGGGAACTTCTCAAGATGCATAGCAGAGGAATGGTGACGCTAATGATTGCAGCATCGCCGCTCACCACCTGGGTAGACTGCTCAAAGTTTCCAAGGACCTGGCAGATGTCTGCCAACCAGGCCCACTCTTCTGAAAAGAATTGAGGAGGCTGACTCCCACTGCGCCGCCCATGTTGGAGTTGGTATTCCACGATAGCTCTACGCTGCTCATAGAGCCTGGCCAACATGTGGAGCGTAGAGTTCCACCGTGTGGGCACGTCGCACAGCAGTCGGTGCACTGGCAGATTAAAGCGATGTTGCAGGGTGCGCAGGGTGGCAGCGTCCGTGTGGGACTTGCGGAAATGTGCGCAGAGCCGGCGCACCTTTACGAGCAGGTCTGACAAGCGTGGGTAGCTTTTCAGAAAGCGCTGAACCACCAAATTAAAGACATGGGCCAGGCATGGCACGTGCGTGAGGCTGCAGAGCTGCAGAGCCGTCACCAGGTTACGGCCGTTGTCACACACGACCATGCCCGGTTGGAGGCTCAGCGGCGCAAGCCAACGGTCGGTCTGCTCTGTCAGACCCTGCAGCAGTTCGTGGGCCGTGTGCCTCCTATCTCCTAAGCTGAGTAGTTTCAGCACGGCCTGCTGACGCTTGCCCACCACTGTGCTGCCACGCCGCGCGACACCGACTGCTGGCGACGTCCTGCTGCTGCTGACACATCTAGATTGCGAGACAGAGGTTGAGGAGGAGGAGGAGGAGGAGGAGGGTGCTTTAGTGGACGAAGCATACACCGCCGAACATACCAGCACCGAGCTGGGGCCCGCAATTCTGGGGGTGGGTAGGACGTGAGCGGTCCCAGGCTTCGACTCTGTCCCAGCCTCCACTAAATTCACCCAATGTGCCGTCAGGGAGATGTAGTGGCCCTGCCCGCCTGTGCTTGTCCACGTGTCCGTAGTTAAGTGGACCTTGCCACTAACCGCATTGGTGAGGGCGCGTACAATGTTGCGGGAGACGTGGTCGTGCAGGGCTGGGACGGCACATCGGGAAAAGTAGTGGCGACTGGGAACTGAGTAGCGCGGAGCCGCCGCCGCCATCATAGCTTTGAAAGCCTCCGTTTCCACAACCCTATACGGCAGCATCTCAAGGCTGATAAATTTGGTGATGTGGACGGTTAACGATTGAGCGTGCGGGTGCGTGGCGGCGTACTTGCGCTTGCGCTCCAACACTTGCGCTAGCGACGGCTGGACTGTGCGGTGCGAGACATTGGTGGATGGGGCCGAGGACAGCGGAGGTGAGGGTGTGGGTGCAGGCCATGAGACGGTTGTGCCTGTGTCCTGAGAGGGGGGTTGTATCTCAGTGGCAGGTTGGGGCACAAGGGGAGAGGCAGCGGTGCAAACCAGAGGCGGTGAACGGCCTTCGTCCCACCTTGTGGGGTGCTTGGCCATCATATGTCTGCGCATGCTGGTGGTGGTGAGGCTGTTGGTGGTGGCTCCCCGGCTGATCTTGGCACGACAAAGGTTGCACACCACTGTTCGTCGGTCCTCAGGCGTCTCTGTGAAAAACTTCCAGACCTTTGAGCACCTCGGCCTCTGCAGGGTGGCATGGCGCGAGGGGGTGCTTTGGGAAACAGTTGGTGGATTATTCAGTCTGGCCCTGCCTCTACCCCTGGACACCGCACTGTCTCTTGCAACCTGCCCTGCTGCTGCCTCCCCCTCTGAAGACCTGTCCTGAGTAGGCGTTGCACACCAGGTGGGGTCAGTCACCTCATCGTCCAGCTGCTCTTCCTCCGAATCCTCTGTGCGCTCCTCCCTCGCACTTACTGCCCTTACTACTACCTCACTGCAAGACAACTGTGTCTCATCGTCATCGTCCTCCTCACCCACTGAAAGGTCTTGAGACAGTTGGCAGAAGTCTCCAGCCTCATCCCCCGGACCCCGGGAACTTTCCAATGGTTGGGCATCAGTGACGATAAACTCCTCTGGTGGGAGAGGAACCACTGCTGCCCAATCTGAGCAGGGGCCCGAGAACAGTTCCTGAGAGTCTTCCCGCTCCTGAGCATGTGTCATTGTAGTGGAGTGAGGAGGCTGGGAGGAAGGAGGAGCAGCAGACAGAGGATTCGGATTTGCAGCACTGGACGGCGCAGAACTCTGGGTGGATGATAGCTTGCTGGAAGCACTTTCTGCCATCCAGGACAGGACCTGCTCACACTGCTCATTTTCTAATAAAGGTCTCCCGCGTGGACCCATTAATTGTGCGATGAATGTGGGGACGCCAGAAACGTGCCTCTCTCCTAATCGCGCAGCAGTCGGCTGCGACACACCTGGATCAGGAGCTCGGCCTGTGCCCACACCCTCACTTGGGCCTACGCGTCCTCGGCCGCGTCCACGTCCTCTAGCCCTACCCCTACCCCTACCCCTCAGCATGCTGTATTACCAGTGATTTCACAGCCAGGAAATAAATTGGCGCAAGCCTGCAGGCCAAATAGAATTTTTCCCCTGGTTTTTACAAGGAACACCCACACTGCGTGTATTCAATGAATACTAAGTTTAATAACTGTGTTGTGGCCCTGCCAATTTGTCCCAGAACTGCAGTGATGCAAAGTAATTCGCTACCTACAGCAGATCAGGGATTTCCCATGCAGAAAAAAAATTGCCGCACGCCTGCGGTAAAACGTAGCTGACTGCGTCTGATTTTTTCTGAACGTTCAGCGCACAGCACACACGTACACAGAGCCCTGAGTACTGTAAGAGGCAGGCCAAATAGAATTTTTTCCCTGCTTTTTACAAGGAACACCCACACTGCGTGTATTCAATGAATACTAAGTTTAATAACTGTGTTGTGGCCCTGCCAATTTGTCCCAGAACTGCAGTGATGCAAAGTAATTCGCTACCTACAGCAGATCAGGGATTTCCCATGCAGGAAAAAAATTGCCGCACGCCTGCGGTAAAACGTAGCTGACTGCGTCTGATTTTTTCTGAACGTTCAGCGCACAGCACACACGTACACAGAGCCCTGAGTACTGTAAGAGGCAGGCCAAATAGAATTTTTCCCCTGCTTTTTACAAGGAACACCCACACTGCGTGTATTCAATGAATACTAAGTTTAATAACTGTGTTGTGGCCCTGCCAATTTGTCCCAGAACTGCAGTGATGCAAAGTAATTCACTACCTACAGCAGATCAGGAATTTCCCATGCAGGAAAAAAATTGCCGCACGCCTGCGGTAAAACGTAGCTGACTGCGTCTGATTTTTTCTGAACGTTCAGCGCACAGCACACACGTACACAGAGCCCTGAGTACTGTAAGAGGCAGGCCAAATAGAATTTTTTCCCTGCTTTTTACAAGGAACACCCACACTGCGTGTATTCAATGAATAATGTATGTCTTCTGGCCCTGCCTACACAATTCTATCCCTGTAGTATTAATGCCGGGTGCAATGCTCTGCACAGCCGGTTTTGAGAGAAAAAAAAAATGCAACACTGCTAACAGCAGCCTGGACAGTACTGCACACGGATAGATGTGGCCCTAGAAAGGACTGTTGGGGTTCTTGAAGCCTACACTAACTCCTAACACTCTCCCTGCCTAACCCCCACTTCTGTCCCTATTGCAGGGCGCAATGCTCTGCAGATCCAATTTTGGAAAAAAAAAAAAAATACTGTGCTAACACAGTACTGCACACTAGTAGATGTGGCCCTAAGAAGGGCCGTTGGGGTTCTTGAAGCCTACACTAACT
This sequence comes from Eleutherodactylus coqui, assembly GCF_035609145.1. Lineage (NCBI taxonomy): Eukaryota > Metazoa > Chordata > Amphibia > Anura > Eleutherodactylidae > Eleutherodactylus > Eleutherodactylus coqui. Next base: position 117,137,603 of record NC_089839.1, on the reverse strand, counting down.
CCTAACGCTCTCCCTACAGCAGCTCCAGCACGATAGTACTTTCCCTCAGCTAAGTCACAAGGCATGTGTGGCGAGCCGCGGGAGGGGCCGATTTTTATACTCGGGTGACATCAGATCTCCCCAGCCACTCACAGCAGGGGGGTGGTATAGGGCTTGAACGTCACAGGGGGAAGTTGTAATGCCTTCCCTGTCTTTCAATTGGCCAGAAAAGCGCGCTAACGTCTCAGAGAGGAAACTGAAAGTAACCGGAACACCGCGTGGTACTCGTTACGAGTAACGAGCATCCCGAACACCCTAATATTCGCACGAATATCAAGCTCGGACAAGTACGTTCGCTTATCTCTAACTGCTATATAAATGGTAATAAAAATGGCCTTATTAGGCGACTGGACACAAGTAATTCTACTTTCGGTGGTACTGCTTGTCTGGAGGATGTAAATATTTACAAGATTTGATTGCTTGAGAGCCAAAAGCAATCCTTTGATTTTTTTTTGTATTGCTCAAGGATTTAAGTAAGGGTTTTCCAAATCTTTAAAATTGCTGGCCATCAAAATTAGATTGCTTGGTTCCATCTCAGCTGCTTAAAGGAGCCCCTTCATTGTTTGCATTGCCCTGTACTACTAGCATTGGCTGTGGCTGGTAGTATTGCAACTCAGTCCTATTTACTAGTAAATAATAAGAGGGATGAGGTGCTCACTGGAGTGCTATGGCCCCTTCAAAAAACCTTGCAGAGTGGTACGAAGAATGGAACCCCACTAATCTAATATTGATAGCCTTTCCTAAGATTTAGCAATTAATTTTAAAGAACTGCAAAGAATCCCAGGAGGCAGGTTCACCAATACCATACACAACAGTGCCACTAACTAATATCCATATATAAAAATACATGTGATATAAAAGTGATATAAATGAACAGTATTATAAACGAGCATAATAGAAAAGAACTTTGACCTCATTTTTTGATGTCACTGATCATCCCATTTTGTTTTACAGTGGATTCAAGGATTGTGAGTATAGACAAGTTCACACATAAGTGATTCAATATAGTCTACCTAAAGGGCCACTCCAGTAAAAACACATTTTCTTTTACTGCACCCTTTACCTGATTGCCTGTCACAGTATATTGTAGTTACTTCCATACAGTGCATCCTTCTGTCTGATGCTTATCAGGCACTATCTTGATGCTGAGATTTCCCCCTGATTTAACTCCCCTATGTTAGCTTTCCCATGATGCATTAGCACATAATCACATAACAATCTAGTCTGCAGGGAGGACAGTGTGATTATAACTACTCCACATAGTCTCCTAAATAAGCTACAGGAGCTGTTCACATCATGTTTTATCCATCCATTAAACATACGTTTTAAGAAAAGAAAAAAAAATTAAAACGTATCACTTGATACATCCATAGACTGTTATTGGTCAAAAACTGCATACCTTTGACCTCCCTTACTGTATGTTTGTGTGCATTTTTTATAAGCTACAAAAACATAGCATACCATACTTTTCTGTGTCACAAAAAAGTAAGCTTGATGTACCTATACAGTATATATTTTTTTTACATTACAGTCAATAGGAAATATATGGAGACATAAGGAAACGTAACATTTCCATATGTTTATAGGATATGTTTTTTGTTCTCAAATGTCAAGAAAAAAAAACACGTTCAACTGCAAAATTTTAGTAAGACAAAATATGGTGAAAAATGTGTGTGTTTTTCATGTAAAAACTAACAAAAGTGTATGAAAACATATGGCTACGCAGATGTATTCTTTGCCAAATGTTTGTATTTCGATTGTAAAGCAATTGAAAGGGCAAATAAACTGTGGCACAAAAAGAAAGAAATCCCCCTACATAACCAAACCTTGACTGCCCAATCTTGCCCAAGTAAGCAAGAATTGGGGTTGGGTCCCAAACATCAACCAACGTAAAGGCTAGCATATGAATTAAGTGTTAGTTGGCCATAGGTTGTTAATAATTGTGGAGCCACTAACCATAAATAGCCAGTTAACACGTTTGCCAGCCACACCAACTTACATGATGGTGGAGCTCTTGGTTGCATTACAATGGTTGCTATGTAGATCCATACCCTTACGGATAGGTGTGGTTACTGTGAGTTTCTCTTTGAAGGGCCACTCTGACGAAAATACATTTCACCATCCCTGCCCCCCTCATCAGATTGCCTGTCGCACTCTGGAGGTTTCCTCTGTATATTGGTGAGTTCCATGCAGTGCAGCCTTCTATCTTATACTTATCAGGCATCAGCTTGATGCTGAGATTTCTCCCCACTTGCACTATTCTGTGCTATCAATTCTATGATGCATAAGCACAGCATTACATGAGCAGTTAGAGACTGAACCATCTCTGCTGCAGACCATAAGTATACAGTCAGGAGGATGAGCTGTGATCTCCTCTATTATAATTGCGTAACAGGAGCTGTGTGATCATGTCAGACTATGCTGCGGGTTGGTTGCAGATATGTTGGGGATTTTACCAACTGAGCGCAATGTGGATGGTAAAATCTGCATCAAGGTAAAACAAATAGTTGCAGGTTTTGCTGTGGATTACCCATGGATTGACAGTAAAATCTGCAGGTAGGAATGCATAAAAAGGACACAACCGTATATCAATTGTTATGGTGTTTTGATGGATCTGAATTTTTTTATAATGGTGGTGGATGCATTGTTGTTCTCACAAAGACAAATTTCTGTTCTCATATCTAGGTATTAAGCCGGGTTCTGGTATTGTATCTGTTTTGCACTCATTTTTAGGGGCACTATATATGTTGCAATATTTTTCCAAGGGTGCTGTCTGTGTAGCACTATTTTGAGGGGAAATTTTAGCTAGAACATTATTTCCAAAGCACATTATGTGAGTGCACTGTGCCAGACACCAGCTACAGTAATAGGGATAGATGAGGCAGCCACAGGCAGACAATTGGAGTTAGTAGCAGGAAGTGGAGTTTGTGTGGGTTGAGAAAACTTTGATGGGATATTGGAAAGGGGAGGAGCCAAATATGTTTTTATTCCATTTTTGGTAGAGACAAGTCGTGGCTGGAAGGAGTCAACATGGTGGTCTGAGCTAGAAAGAAAAAGTGAGCAAGTCAGTCAGAAAGGATGTCACCTGAGAGTCACTAAACATAACTGTACCGTAATAGAAGTGGTACCTACCACTATATGGTAACTATGTGGTGGTAATATTTCTGTTTGCAATGTAACTTTTATACAGCCACAGTATTGAACCACTAACCACCATCTATAGCAGGGGTGGCGAACCTATGGCACACGTGCCAGAGGCGGCACACGGAGCCATCGCCGCTCACCACTAGTGAATGCCGGCAGGGGCTGCGGCTCCCCTATTAGTATTTACTCACTGTGCTGCTAGCCACGCTGATCCTGGTGCACACTGTGATGTCAGTGTGCAGCCGGGATCCTCCTCCCCCCAGTCTCCTCTAAGGTTCCGTGAGAATAGGGGGAGGAGTCGTCCGGCAACACATTGACATCACAGTGTGTGCCAGGATCAGCAACGCCGAGCAGAGCAGGAGCAGAGCTTCCAGGAGGAGGAGGTAAGTATGTGGGTCTTGTGAAGGTGGGGGGGGGGGGCGCTGTGCGGTGTCACTAATACATTGGGGGCCACTGTGGGGTGTCACTAATACACTGGGGGCCGCTTTGGGGTCTTACTATTACACTGGGGGACATTGGAGTGTCACTAATACACTGGGGGCTGCTGGGGGGATCACTAATACACTGCAGGTCGCTGGGGGGGTCTCACTATTACACTGGGGGCTGCTGGGGGGTGTCACTAATACACTGGGGGCCGCTGTGGGGGGGTCTCACTAAAACACTGGGGGCCGCCAATAATACACTGCAGGCCGCTGGGGGGTGTCACTAATACACTGGGGGCCGCTGGGGGGGTTTCACTAATACACTGGGGGCCACTGGGGGGGGGGTCTGACTAAAACACTGGGGGCCGCCAATAATACACTGCAGGCCCCTGTGGGGTGTCACTAATACACTAGGGGCCGCTGTGGGGTGTCACTAATACACTACGGGCCGCTGTGGGGTGTCACTAATACACTAGGGGCCGCTGTGGGGTGTCACTAATACACTAGGGGCCGTTGCGGGGTCTCACTGATGCACTGGGGGCCGCTGTGGGGTCTCACTATTACACTGAGGGCCACTGTGGGATGTTACTAATATACTGGGGGCCGCTGTGGGGTGTCACTAATATACTGGGGGCCGCTGTGGGGTCTCAATAATAAAGTGGGGGCCGCTGTGGAGTGTCACTATTATACTGTGGGTCGCTGGTGGAGGTCACTATTATACTGTGGGCCGCTGGGGTGTGTCACTATTATACTGGGGGCATAAGCAAAAAAGCCGGCAGCATTCAGAAGGTGATTTTTAGAATAAAAGTCCAACCTTTAATGTTCCATAATTTAAAAGATCTGGCCAGATCTTTTAAACTATGGAACATTAAAGGTTGGACTTTTATTCTAAAAATCACCTTCTGAATGCTGCTGGATTTTTTCGCTTATGCCTGTATATTGAGTTGTAGTTCATTAACCCTATTCTGGCTCTGCATTTCTTTCTCTCTCCACCCTGTACGGGCTTTTTGTTGTTCCTGTGAGGGCTGTTGGATTCCACGTCTATCACTATTATACTGGGGGAGGGGGTGCGCTGGGGGATATCAATAAGAATCTGGGGGCCGCTGTGGGATGTCACTATTATACTAGGGGCCACTGTTGGGTGTCACTATTATACTGAGGACCGCTGGGGAGTGTCACTATTATACTGGGAGCCACTGTGGGGTGTCACTATAATACTGTGGGGTGTTACTATTATAGCAGGGGGTCACTATTATACTGGGGCCTTGTCACTATTATCGCTGGGGGGTGTCACTATTACCGCTGGGGTATGTTTACATGGGGCGGAAATGGGCAGGGCTGTTTCAAAATAGACAGGGTGCAGATTTTGACTGCTTTTTGCATGCGGAAATGCTGCAGAATTTTCCACAGAAATTTCCACTGAGGACATTCTGCAGTATTTCTGCATCCAAAAAGCAGTCAAAATCTGCACCTGTCTATTTTGAAGCGGCACTGTCCTTTTTAGAATGAAGGGCATAAAATCATATGTTGTGATAAGCCCCGCACCCTGACATGTTGGCACTTTGCGATAAATAAGTGGGGTTTGGGTTGCAGTTTGGGCAATCGGTCTCTAAAAGATTCACCATCACTGATCTATAGCCATACATGTGTGTAATTCTTTTTTTCTCTTTTTTTTGGCAGGGGAAAGGGTGGAGGTGTGGGCATGGCATATGTCTTGGACCCCTGATCTTTTAAGACTCTTGAAATACCCCTGAGATTTTGAACAATTTTTTTAAATGCCACTATTTAGTAAAACATCTTAATGTTACCATAATATCTTTTTCTTTCTACCCCACCTCTGATATTTACATTTCCTAACAATATTTAGTTGTGCTTCACTCCAATACTACTCCAAGGGCTCAGTCAGACGGGCGTTTTTATGTGCGCAAAAATGCATGCGTAGAAAGATTTGCGTGACCGAACCAAGCATCACACTGAAAAAAAACACACCTGGCAGCATTTATGCGCACAAAGTGTTCTGCCTGCTATTCCCTGCTGTGACAGCTGCAGCAGGGAATTCCTTTGATTTGAAGCCCCTGGATGCTGTCACATCCAGGTGTTTCACCTTTGGTCAATAGGGCCAGTGGCAGCAGTGGTAGCCTCATTGACATACAGAGAAGATCGCGATCCTCTGCCACAGCATTGTCAGTGTTCAGTGACAAGGGGTCTCCCCACGGAGATGAAGGAATCCTCTGCCACAGCTATCACAGCTGTGGCAGAGGACCGCAATGCTATCTAATTGAATTCAATGGAGCCAGCACTGCAGCCAGCTCCATTAAAAGAAATGGGCTTCCGGCAAGCCCTGCTGTGATTTTCGGGGAAGGGCTTTAAATATAACCCCTTCCCTGAAAATCATCCCTAAAATGTGTAAAAAATAAAAAAATATATATATTCTCACCTCTCTGCAGCTGCCGGGGCTCAGGCGCATCCAGCTGGGTCACCTCCCTGCACTACTCTGAAGTGCTTTAAAGGGGTTGTCCTGCGGCCAAAACGAAAAAATTTTCACACCCCAGTCCCCCATGTTAAGCAAGCATTACAAACTACCCATGTAAATTGTTTTTTAGGCCTTAGTCAGACGGGCGTTTTTTGCCGCGATTTGCGCATGCGCATGCGTCAGGCGATTTTATAAAACCATTGCTTTGCAATGGTATCGGACACATGAGCGCTTTTTATCCGCTCGTCCGATAAATTATAGAACAGAAATCGCAGATCGCACCTATCTGCGATCTGCGATTCCTGTTCTCTTCTCTATATGCGCTCAATGGGGCCGGCGGCAGCAGCACCGACCCCATTGAGAACATATAGAAGACAAATCATTCTTCTCTGCCACAGCTGTAACAGCTGTGGCAGAGAAGAACAATGTTTGCCCATTGAATTCAATGGAGCCGGCAATACAGCCGCCTCCATTGAAAGCAATGGGCTGCCGGCGAGCGCAGGATGAATTGTCAGGAAGGGCTTAAATATATAAGCCCTTGCCTGCAATTCATCCAGAAAAGTGTTAAAATAAAAAATATATACATACTCACCTGCTCCCGGCAGCCGGAGTTCCGTGCGGCCGTACTGCAGTGGGTGTGAAGGGGGTGTGAGTCAGACCTGTCCCTGATTGGCTCAGCGCTGAGCCAATCAGGGGGCAGGTCTGACTCACACCCCCTTCACACCCACTGCAGGCCGGCCGCTCTGAACTCCGGCTGCCGGGAGCAGGTAAGTATATATATATTCTTTATTTTAACACTTTTCTGGATGAATTGCAGGGAAGGGCTTATATATTTAAGCCCTTCCCGACAATTCATCCCACACTCGCCCGCAGCGCATTGCTTTCAATGGAGCGGGCTGTATTGCCGCTCCATTGAATGCAATGCGCTGGACAGCTCCGGCCCGTTTCTAATGAAACGCGGCTAGGAGCAGATTTTCGGGCGATTTTCGGGCACCGGTCACGCGATTTGCGGATGCGCATCCGTCATGCGATCCGCAAATCGCGGGAAAAAACGCCCGTCTGACTAAGGCCTTAGAGCGTTTCTACTCACCATGAAGCTGTTTCATGAAGTTATAAAAATCTTCTTCCAAGATGGCCGCCGTCATTTCCCAAGGTGCACCGCTGGTCTTCTCCCATGGTGCACTGCGGGTCTTCTCCCATAGTGCACCGTGGATGTTCTTCTCCAGTGTGAGCTCCACTCACTGCCGATTACAACCACCTCATTGTCTGATCGGCACCACGTGACGGGGGCGGAGCTACGCAATGACGCTGAGAAGGGGGAGGAGCCAGGACGCAGCTTGTGAGCCCGGAGCCACCAGGAGATGATTCTTCTCTGCGCAAGCCCGACTGTTGCGGCGACCAGAAAAGAAGGCTTCAGTCGTCGCCATGGAGACGGGGACGCCAGCACCGGAGGGGGTAAGTGTATAACTTCTGTATGGCCCATATTTAATGCACGATGTATATTACAAAGTGCATTAATATGGCCATATAGAAGTGCATAACTGCACTTGCTTCTGCGGGACAACCCCTTTAAGCAGGCGGGGATTTTAAATCCCCGCCTGCTGAAAGATCTGCCTATGATGGGCTGAGCACTGTGACCAATCAGAGGCAGCTCTCTTTTAAATCACCGCCTACTGGGATTTAAATTTTTTTTTTACATTTTTTTATTTTGTACTGTAATGAAGTCCTTTCCGCAGACGGGGATTTAAAATCCTTACTTGCTGAAAGGGCTGTGTCTGATTGGCTGAACGCTCAGCCAATCACAGGCAGCTCTCAGCTGAGCGCTGCCTTTGATTAGTCACAGCACTCGGCAATTCATTGTGAGTATATATATTTTTTCTTTTTTACTACAGCTAAGAATGATTTTTCAGGGAAGGGCTTATATTTAAAGCCCTTCCCCGAAAATCACTTCGGGGGTGTCAACATCTTATTGCTCTTAATGGAGCCGCTGACAGTGGCGGCCCCATTGAAATCAATGGGAGAGCTGTGCGATCCTCTGCCACAGCTGTAACAGCTGTGGCAGGGGATTCTTTACTCCCCGCAGGGACTCCCTTTGTCACTCAACACTGTGACTGTGTTCTGTGCCAAGGGGACTCACCACGGACCATATTAATGCACAGCACGGACATTATGTTTTGCAGGTGTGCACGTTTGCAGATCCATAAAACATGGACATGTGAACACACCATAGGGAACCAATGGTTCTAATAGACACACGGTTTTATGCGGACATATGTACGCACATAAACACGCTCGTCTGAATGAGCCCTGGCTCTGAAAACTACCTAGAGCTGGGCAAGAGGTGAAGTAAGCAAAAAATTGGCAGGAAAGCTCTCAGCCAATCAGGGGTCAAAAGGGCAGCTCAATGCTAATGATTATAATCTCATGCATTTCGTACAGTGTTTCCATATTTTTGTTCACCCCCTGTAGGTCCTGCCCTATCTTTTCTTGCATGTATAAAAACTTAACGCAAGAAATATAGGGAGAGGCCTATCTTTTCTTGTGAATGGTAATATCACACAAGAATCACGCTAGTGAAAACAAAACCATTGAAATCACAGTTGCGTGTTTAAATCCAAAAAAGATCTCCTTGACTTGAATGAGCCATTGTTGTGTAACCCTGGGTGAGAAACCCAACCTCACCCAGTACAGAAGAGAACTATAAATGAAAAAGCTATGCACAAAAATAGTCCAGTAATAGAGCCAATCTCATTTAATATGAAAAGTCACAATGAAACCAAATGACGAGATATTGAAGAAATGTATAAATATCAATAATTTAAAACTTAAATAAAAAAAAAATAGCCTAAAAGAATGAGGCTGGAGATAACACAAGACACCCAGACTGGATTAGGGCTTATTCAGGTGACTGCATGTGCAAAAACGCTCGCCCAAACACAACATATTTGCGCAAGAACAAGGTTGAATGAGGTACATTTGTCTGCACATAGTACTGTACTTTTTGCACATGCACGAGCGACACACCCTTTCTGGCAATTAAAAGCCTATTAGCCTAATGAGGTCCTGATGTGTTCTTTTTTTTGAGGTTTTACGCAGTGTTTCATGCTTCCCCCTGTGTATTTGCTCACCTCCCATAGACTTCTATGGAGGCCTTTACTGCGCAAAACACAGGAAAATAGAGCAGGTCCTACTGATTTCAATGAATTTGCTCATTAAAACAAATCCATTGAAATCAATGGGTTCTATTTTCTGCGTTTAGTGTGCATATATTTTAAATGTGGTTGAATGAAGAAGCCTTAACTCATGTCAAGCAGAGCATAACATAACCACCTCTTATGGCAGAATTTTGACATAATTGCCTTTATTAATGTCCCCGCCCCCACAATGTCTAGAAATATAATGCTACAGTACATTGTAGTCAACCTGCTTCTTGGTGCAGTTATTCAAAACGTTACACCAATGTACATCAGCCACATGACATCTGGTTGACTGCTGTGGATATCTCCTTGTTTTCTCTGGAGTTTATGCATGAAGTCCTATTAAAAATTAAAAAGGACCTCTAAAATTGTTTTTATTTTGCACAGCGTCTTCTTGTGATCAGGAACATCACTCTGCACTGGAGGAAGCCAAACAACCAAAGAACGACAATGTCTTCATTCCCGAGTGTGCAAACGGGGGGTTATACAAGCCGGTACAGTGTCACCCATCCACAGGATACTGCTGGTGCGTCCTTGTGGACACCGGAAGACCCATACCGGGCACCTCCACAAGGTAAAGATACTTGTTGTTTTCTGGACATGAATAGTTATCTACTGAGGTCCGTATGTGCTGAACAAACATGGCCAAATAAAATATAACAGCTGTATTTTGGTCTAGATTTGTTATAGAGCGATGGTAGCAAAAACTGCAGAGTTCAGGTACATTGAAAAATATATTGTCCATCATATGTTACAATGTACACAATTTGTTTCTTACACAATAAGGGCTTACTCACTTTTTAATGGATGCATTCTCACTTTCACTTTTGCACGCGCAAAAGAAAGAACAACATGCTCTATTTTAGTGCATACCAAGGGCACCATAGGAGTCTATGGGGGTGCACAAATGTGCACCTGTTCCCCACACAAATGCGCACTGAATTGCGCAATATCGCAAGGAAATGAAAAACATTGGGATGAAGTGCTCCTTCAGACAAGCGTAAGTACAGAAATGCTGCCATAGCATGTAGCATGACTTTGCGTGGTGAAGATTGCAGTATCGCAAGTGTTTCAGCGATTTTTACTGTGCGTTCTGCACTGCCAGGGACTATTCACAGATTTAAAAGGCTGTGAAGCCTAATTAACCCATGGTGTTTTCGATATTCCTGCCATAGGTGTCCATAGACTTCTAGGGTGCCTTTGGTGTGCAAATGCACATTAAAATAGAGCATGTCCCTTTTTTTAGCACACATGAAAACAACAATACGTCAGGACTGCTTCACACGAAAGTATGCGCAAATATGCTCGCCTCAGCGCTACGTTCACGTGTGACACCCCCTTCCATGGATTAAAGGGCTATTTAGTCTAATGAGGCCCACGCGTGTTCTACTTCCACAGACTTGTACAGTGTACTGGGCTTTTGCACACATATTGAGTTTGTTTTTCCGCACCTTCCATAAACTTCTATGAGGTCCTTGATGTGCAAATATGCAGGAAAGTAGAGCAGGACCTATTTTATGATTGTGTGATTGTGTGAAGAAGCCCTAAACCCCTTAGGGACTGACATTTTTTTTCATCATGGTGTTCCAAGAACCATAATATTTTTATTTTCTGTTAAATTGAATTTCCACGATTTTTTTTCCTAGATTTTTTTTTACGACTTTCACCTTATGATATAAATGGCAGGTCAATACAATAACTGTTACCGAATATATATATATATATATATATATATATATATATATATATATATACACTGTCGTTTACCAAGACACATAATATTTTATTTACATTTTTCCGCCAACTGAGCTGTGTTAGGTCTTGTTTTTAACTTGACAGGTTGTAGTTCCCATTGGTACTATTTTGGGATACATATGACTTTTTGATTACTTTTTTTTTTCAATGGCAAATAAAAAACAGCAATTCTGGTGTGTTTTTTTACAGCACTGACTGTGTGGCATAAATATGTTAACTTTATTCTTTGTATCAACACAATAACAGTTTTATATTTTTTATATTTGTATTGTTGCATTCCATAACCTAGAGCATTTTTATTTTTTTTGCCAAATGAGCTGTGTGAGGTCTAATTTATTGTGAGACGAGTTGTAATTTCCATTGGCACCATTTTTTTAAACTCACTTTTTATTTAGTTTTTTTGGGAATAGGATGAATGAAAAGTAGCAATTCTGCCATTGTTTTTTGGAATATTTTTTACAATTTAAGGGCGCCCACCCACTGGCGATTTTTTTTTCTTTGCGTTTTGCGTTTTTTCTCAAGAGCAATTAGAATTGAATGTACTCCTGTCCACTGGCGTTTTTTTTGCGGTGCGTTGCGATTTTTAACATAGGAACTGTCAGTTGCATATGTGTCCTTATTTTTCTCCTAATGCACCCATGAATGTCAATGGAAATTAATGGAAAAGCCGCGAAAACGCCGCAAAAACGCCGCAAAAAACGCCGCGGAAAACGCGGCAAAATCGCGATTTCGCGGTAAATTGCGATTTTGCGCGATCGCGATTTTAACATTACAAGTCCCATAGACCCCTGCAGAGAAAAAAATGCTGCGAATTTCGCAGGGAAAAAAAACGCCAGTGGGTGGGCGCCCTAAGGGCGAGCACCCACTGGCGTTTTTTTACCTGCGTTTTGCGTTTTGCGTTTTTCCTGCACAGGCATAGAGATAACATGTGTTCCTGTCCACTGGCGTTTTTTTTTGCGTTGCGTTTGCGTTTTTAACATAGGAACTGTCAGTTGAATATGTGTCCCTATTTTTCTCCTAATGCACCCATGAATGTCAATGGAAATTAACGGAAAACGCCGCGAAAAACGCAGCGAAAAACACGGGAAATGCGGAGAAAACGCTGCGTTTTTTTCCCGCGGACAACGCAAACGCCAGTGGGTGCTCGCCCTAAAGCTTGTGCATAGACAAGTAACTCTGACATTGCTTTTTTGCCTCATATTGTACTTCATTTAGGTGCGTGAAAAAAAAATAAAAAAAACGCATTTTAAAAAAATTTACGGGACCAAAGCAGTAGATGCGTTTTTAAATTCACACTTGTGTGGTCACACGATGGCAAAATTCACACATAGGCCTTAGTCACACGGGCGTAAATACGCGCGTAAAAACCCACGGACGTAAATACGCGCGTATATATGCGCGTAAAAACGCACCTACTAAAGAAAGAACATATTGGTGGCAATGGACATGGTCACACTTTTTTTTACGCGCGTATATACGCGAGTATATACGCACGTATATACGCGAGTATATACGCACGTATATACGCGCGTATTTACGCCCGTGTGACTAAGGCCATAAAGTGCGGTCCCATCACTATCCCCTGCTGCAGCACTGCAACATTGTTCAGTGACAAGTGGAATCCCCATGGGGATGGTTGAGTGCTGCCTCTGACTGGTCACAGCGCTCTGCCAATCAGAGGCAGCGCTTTCTGGAGGCGGGGATTTTTCAATCCCGGGCCACCAGAACACAGAAAAACACTGCTGGGGATGGAGAGAAGAGCCGGACAGCGCTTCTAGGTGAGTTACCTTTTTTTTCTACAGCTAGAGATGATTCTCAGGGAAGGGCTTATATTTAAAGCCCTTCTCTGAAAATCAATGCAGGGCTTGCAGTCATTCTATTGCTTTCAATGGGGCGGCAGCAGGAGCTGCCCCGTTGAAAGCAATGAAAGAGCATCACGCTCCTGTGCCACAGCTGTGACAGTTGTGGCAGAAGAATTCTTTATTCCCGCGGGGAGTCCCCTTGTCACTGTGACAGCTGTGGCACAGGAGCATGATCTTCTCTGTATTTTTTCAATGGGGGCACTTCTCCTGCTGCCGGCCCCATTGACCACAAAGTGAAACTCCTGTATGTGACAGCATCCAGTGGTTTCACATCCAAAGAATCCCCTGCTGGAGCTGTAACAGCCGCAGCAGGGGATAGAGATCTGCTCCCATTGCTTTCAATGGGGCAGAACTATATGTGCGAATTTTAGGTGTGTTTGCGAATCGCTGTCCTATTTTATTTTACAGGTGCAAATTTTTTTCACATGTAAAAAATGGACATGTGGCTGCTTTTATTGGAAAGCATTGGTTCTAATCAATGCGAATCGCAAGCGCACCTAACATGCGTTAAAAAAAAACATGCTTGTCTGATAAAATAAAATTTCATATTTTTGCCAGTAGGTCATTTTAAAGACAGGTTTTTTTTCTATAGTGCACATGAAAATGAGGATTTGCACTCTAAAATGAATACCCTGTTTGTCCTGTGTTCAGAAACATACCCCTTGTGTCCCTAATATTATGCCCGTATGCGCAACGCGGCCCAAACCGAATGGAGCAGCCGGTGGCTTTCAGAACAGACATTTTGCTTGAAGGTATTTTAGGCCCCATTGCAAACTTGTAGAGCCCTTGAGCGGCCAAAACAATGGAGAACCCCCACAAATGACCCCATTATGAATTCATCTAGGGGTGTACTGCGTATTTTGACCCTACAGTTTTTGAATGACTCTAAACAAAGCAGAAGGAAAAAAATTACGATTCTTATCTTTTTGGCAATTGTGTTATTTTAAAAACAATTTTTTCGTACAGCACACATATAAATGAAGACTTCCACCCCAAAATGGATACCCCTATTTGTCATGTGTTCAGAAACATAGCCACTGTAGCCCCAATCTGCTTACTTGACACATGGCTAGGCCTGTAATGGTGGGAACACCCACCGGATTTCAGGGCCCAACTAACTAAATTCCGGGCCCCATTGCTCACAAAAAAATTGACTCCCTAAAAGTAATACCCCACCCTCCCTTTTTGGCATTCCCTAAATCTTCGATAGAAGTAATAATTAGAGATGAGCGAACGTACTCGGTAAGGCTGATTTCGCAAACGAGCACCGCGATTTTCGAGTACTTCACTACTCGGGTGAAAAGTACTCGGGGGCGCTGTGGGGTGGGGCGTGGTGGAGCGGGGGGTAGCAGCGCGGAACAGGGGGGAGCCCTCTCTCTCTCCCTCTCCCCCCCACTCCCCTCTGCAACCCCCCGCTCACCCACAGCGCCCCCGAGTACTTTTCACCCGAGTAGTGAAGTACTCGAAAATCGCGGTGCTCGATTGCGAAATCGGCCTTACCGAGTACGTTCGCTCATCTCTAGTAATAATGTAAACTGTGTGATATGTATGAAAGCAGAGGTAATTATGGAGGCCCAGTTGGGATGGCACATGGGGCACCCCATGATCCTACTTGCCTTGGCAGCAGCTGCCTGACACTGGTTGCTCCAGTTAAGTTTACAGTTAACTAAAACCCCCAAGTCTTTCTCCATGTCAGTGTTTCCCAGTGGTTTTCCATTTTAGGCCCCTTCACACGAACATATTTCTGTGCCCAAGATATCTCTTGGTACATTTCCATATGGGACCTTGTCATCTTCCCAGATCCATGTTGCCAATTCTTATCTAGCAAGGGTACACATACCTTCAACACCCTGAGATATCCATCTATATGCTTTAAGACTAATATATATATATATATATATATATATATATATATATATATATATATATATATATATATATATTAGGTAATTTATGTTGCATTCCTTTGGTTGCATATCTACTAAATGTATCAACAAGTAATATCTTTTTAAAACACTATGGATTATCTGTATGGTGGGCCATTGGACTTAAATACTGTGATGACCCACATCCTTCCATATCGTCATTTGCTACGTTGTTTATATTTTGTGATTCCCTTTTAATGTGTTCATTAAAGGGGTTGTCTCGCGAAAGCAAGTGGGGTTATACACTTCGGTATGGCCATATTAATGCACTTTGTAATATACATCATGCATTAAATTTGAGCCATACAGAAGTTATTCACTTACCCACTCCGTTGCTGGCGTCCCCGTCTCCATGGCTCCGTCTAATTTCAGCGTCTAATCGCCCGATTAGACGCGCTTGCGCAGAAGGGTCTTCTCCCTTCTGGTCGGTCCGGGCACGAGCGGCGTTCTGGCTCCGCCCCCTTCTACGCGTCATCGCATAGCTCTGCCTCGTCACGTGTGCCGATCAGCCAATTAGGTGGCTGTAATCGGCAGTGGAACGCAAGACATCCACGGTGCACCATGGGAGAAGACCCGCGGTGCACTATGGGAGAAAACCGCGGTGCATCCCTGGGAAACGACCGACGGCCATCTTTGGAAGAAGTTTTATAAGTTGCTGAAACGCTAGAACGGTGAGTAGAAACCATCACTAAAAGCCATTTACACTTGTGCATAGTAATGTTTGCTTTAGAAGGGGCACTGGGCAAAAAAAATAATTTCACTTTTGCCTCGAGACAACCCCTTTAAGCATGTCTTCCTCTTGCATATTAGTTCCAATGGCTTTACAATTATCTGCATTTCTTGACTGAAATATTGTTGCTCTAGACCAAGTGTAATTATGCATATCTCAAGTTCAATGATCCATGATTAGATCTCTGTCCTTACTGAGGACTTGCATCTTGAACAAAAAATCTTATTTTTAATCGCCTTGTAGGTATTTTCCCTGCATTCATTAAGGATATTGGCCTACTGGGGTACATTGCATCTTCTTTCTTACATTCAAACCAATTACTCACTCTTCTTGTTAAGTGCATTTACCATCATGGATCTTGTACCCATCCTTTCACTGCCAATGCCACCAAGGTTCTACTATTTCTCTCTTCTGATTTCAAATCTTCCACTTCTCAACATTGGGCCTAAAATAACTCCGTTCTCTGGAACAGGAATCGCCAGAGAAGCCATAGGTTTGGCATATACAGGAAAATGATTACAAATCAAACAATCAAGACTAATTTCTCATTTTTATATCTATTTCATCATATTTAACACATTTAGCCAATTTCTTTTCCAGTTCATCATACATGCAATTTGATAATGGTAACATTTCTATCATCTATATATATAAAATTGAATGTATGTCTGTCTGCGTGCGTGCGTGCGTGCGTGCGTGTTTGTCCTTTATGCGCTACTACACCATTCATCCGATCGCCATGAAACTTTGGGAAGTTGTTGAGTACACTCCTGGGAAGATTATAGGCATAGTACAAATATCCTACGATAAATGGCGCGCGAGCGTCGTCGAAAGTTACGCCCCCCCCCCACGTAGATCGAATAAGTAAGCCACCTGCTATTGTGATGTCATCACTGATGTCATCAACATCGGACGCCCTTGAACATGCCCCAACATGTTCTATAAAGCTGCATTGTGATGTCATTAAGGCTGTATTATGACACGTACAGCTTGGAACCACTAGAGCACGCCAGCCAATTACCATTGGAGTTGGAAGTGGGTAAACAAGTACTAGGATATCTTCCTAAGAAGCCACAGCAGCCGGATAAATTGTATGTTCCACCCAACGGCTATTTTATTCAGCCCGCAAGGGGGAAGCAGCGGCCTACAAAATCTAATTCTCTCATTTCCTGATGTCATAGATAGATAGATAGATAGATAGATAGATAGATAGATAGATAGATAGATAGATAGACTGTATGCAATAACCCTGATAGATAGATAGATAGATAGATAGATAGATAGATAGATAGATAGATAGATAGATAGATAGATAGATAGATAGATAGATATTGAATGTATGTCTGTCTGCGTGCGTGCGTGTTTGTCCTTTATGCGCTACTACACCATTCATCCGATCGCCATGAAACTTTGGGAAGTTGTTGAGTACACTCCTGGGAAGATTATAGGCATAGTACAAATATCCTACGATAAATGGCGCGCGAGCGTCGTCGAAAGTTACGCCCCCCCCCCCACGTAGATCGAATAAGTAAGCCACCTGCTATTGTGATGTCATCACTGATGTCATCAACATCGGACGCCCTTGAACATGCCCCAACATGTTCTATAAAGCTGCATTGTGATGTCATTAAGGCTCTATTATGACACGTACAGCTTGGAACCACTAGAGCACGCCAGCCAATTACCATTGGAGTTGGAAGTGGGTAAACAAGTACTAGGATATCTTCCTAAGAAGCCACAGCAGCCGGATAAATTGTATGTTCCACCCAACGGCTATTTTATTCAGCCCGCAAGGGGGAAGCAGCGGCCTACAAAATCTCATTCAGGTAGGTAGGTTCAGTTCTTGGAGGTTGGGGAATGCTTATGGGCAAGGCCTTATGTCTCATCCCAACTCGATTATTCAATTCTAAGCGCAAAAGAATTAGCGTCCAAATTTTATGTACGGAATTTAATTCTCTCATTTCCCAATGTCATAGAAACTTGAAATTTGGCTCGAGCATTGATTATGTCATAAATAGGAAAAGTTAATGGGTCCCAACTCGATTATTCAATTCAAAGCGCCAAAGAATTAGCGTTCAAATTTTACGTACGGAATCTAATTCTCTCATTTCCTGATGTCATAGATAGATAGATAGATAGATAGATAGATAGATAGATAGATAGATAGATAGACAGACTGTATGCAATGACACGTACAGCTTGGAACCATAAATACTAGAGCACGCCAGCCATTTACAGTCAGTCTCCATTGGAGTTGGAAGTGGGCAAACATGTACTAGGCTATCTTCCCAAGAAGCCACAGCAGCCGGATAAATTGGATGTTCCACACAACGGCTATTTTATTCAGCCTGCAAGGGGGAAGCAGCGGCCTACAAAACCTCAGTGGTCGCTGCTGCCGTCATCTAGATATATAAAAACGAATGTATGTATGTCTGTCTGTCTTCGCAGCAACGCGCGACGGGTACGCTAGTCTATATATATAAAATTGAACGTATGCGTGTGTGTCTGTCTGTGTGCGTGTCTGTGTGTCTGTTTGTTTGTCCTTTATGCGCTACTACACCATTCATCCGATCGCCATGAAACTTTGGGAAGTTGTTGAGTACACTCCTGGGAAGATTATAGGCATAGTACATTTATGCTACGATAAATGGCGCGCATGCATGCGTATTCGACAGTTACGACCCCCCCCACGTAGATCGTTCGATTTCCATCATTGCCACTAATTCTCTCACTTCCCGATGTTGTAGAAGCGTGAAATTTGGCACGAGCATTGATTATGTCATAAATAGGAAAAGGTAATGGGTCCCAACTCGATTATTCAATTCTAAGCGCCAAAGAATTAGCGTCCAAATTATACGTACGGAATCTAATTTTCTCGCTTCCCAATGTCATAGAAACTTGAAATTTTGCACGAGCATTGATTATGTCATAAATAGGAAAAGCTAATGGGTCCCAACTTGACTATTCAATTCTATGCGCCAAAGAATTAGCGTCCAAATTTTACGTACGGAATGTAATTTTCTCACATAGAAACTTGAAATTTGGCACGAGCATTGAATATGTCATAAATAGGAAACGCTAATGGGTCCCAACTCGATTATTCAATTCTATGCGCCAAAGAATTAGCGTCCAAATTTTACGTACGAAATCTAATTTTCTCACATAGAAACTTGAAATTTGGCACGGGCATTGAATATGTCATAAATAGGAAACACGAATGGGTCCCAACTCGATTATTCAATTCTATGCGCCAAAGAATTAGCGTCCAAATTTTACGTACGGAATGTAATTTTCTCACATTGAAACATGAAATTTAGCACGGGCATTGAATATGTCATAAATAGGAAAAGCTAATGGGTCCCAACTCCATTATTCAATTCTATGCACAAAAGAATTAGCGTCCAAATTTTACGTACAAAATGTAATTTTCTCACATAGAAACTTGAAATTTGGCACGGGCATTGAATATGTCATAAATAGGAAAAGTTAATGGGTCCCAACTCGATTATTCGTTTCTAAGCGCCAAACAATTAGCGTCCAAATTTTACGTACGGAATCTAATTCTCTCACTTCCTGATATATATAAATGAATGTATGTCTGTCTGTCTGTCCTTTATGCATTACTACACCATTCATCCAATTGCCATGAGACTTTGGGAAGTTGCTGAGTACACTCCTGGGAAGATTATAGGCATAGTACAACTATCCTACGATAGGTGGCGCGCGTACGAGCATCATCGACAGTTATGCCCCCCAGACAAAGATCGTTTGATTTCCATCTCAAGCATGAAAGCAAAAGGCATTACGAGCAACGGGATGAGTGTTCAACCAGAAAATGATGCATCCGCCGAACGTTTCGCAAGACAATTGCTGGATATTGAGAATGCTGAGGTAAAATGAAAGCTGTGCTGTGATTGGTTGCTATTTCTTATACTGCTAAGGGTAACATGAAAGCTGTGCTGTGATTGGTGGCTACTTCTTATACTACTGAGGTTGCATGAAAGCTGTGCTGCGATTCGTTGTTATATATTATACCACTAAGGTAACATGAAAGCTGCGCTGTGATTGGTTGCTATATATAATACCGCAGAGGTAACATGAAAGCTGCGCTGTGATTGGTTGCTATTTTTTATATTGCTGAGGCAGAATAAAAGTTGCGCTGTGATTGGTTGTTATTTCTCTTACTGTTCAGGTAACATGAAAGCTGCGCTGTGATTGGTTGTTATATTTTATACTGCTAAGGTAACATGAAAGCTGCGCTGTGATTGGTTGTTATATATTATACCACTGAGGTAACATGAAAGCTGCGCTGTGATTGGTTGTTATCTAGATATATAAAAATGAATGAATGTATGTCTGTCTGTCTTCGCAGCAACGCGCGACGGGTAAGCTAGTCTATATATATAAAATTGAATGTATGCGTGTCTGTGTGTCTATCTGTGTGTCTGTCTGTCTGTGTGTTTGTCCTTTATGCGCTACTACACCATTCATCCGATCGCCATGAAACTTTGGGAAGTTGTTGAGTACACTCCTGGGAAGATTATAGGCATAGTAAAACTATCCTACGATAAATGGCGCGCGTGCGAGCGTCGTCGACAGTTGCGCCCCCCCCCCCACGTACATCGTTTGATTTCCATCACTGCCACTAATTCTCTCACTTCGCGATGTCATAGAAACTTGAAATTTGGCATGAGCATTGATTATGTCATAAATAGGAAACGCTAATGGGTCCCAACTCAATTACTCAATTCTAAGCGCCAAAGAATTAGCGTCCAAATTTTACGTACAGAATCTAATTTTCTCGCTTCCCAATGTCATAGAAACTTGAAATTTGGCACGAGCATTGATTATGTCACAAATAGGAAACACTAATGGGTCCCAACTCAATTATTCAATTCTATGTGCCAAAGAATTAGCGTCCAAATTTTACGTACGGAATGTAATTTTCTCACATAGAAACTTGAAATTTGGCACGGGCATTGAATATGTCATAAATAGGAAAAGCTAATGGGTCCCAACTCCATTATTCAATTCTATGCGCCAAAGAATTAGCGTCCAAATTTTACGTACGGAATGTAATTTTCTCACATAGAAACTTGAAATTTGGCACGGGCATTGATTATGTCGTAAATAGGAAAAGCTAATGGGTCCCAACTCGATTATTCAATTCTATGCGCAAAAGAATTAGCGTCCAAATTTTACGTACGGAATGTAATTTTCTCACATAGAAACTTGAAATTTGGCACGGGCATTGAATATGTCATAAATTGGAAATGCTAATCGGTCCCAACTCCATTACTCAATTCTATGTGCAAAAGAATTAGCGTCCAAATTTTACGTACGGAATCTAATTTTCTCACTTCCCAATGTCATAGAAACTTGAAATTTGGCACGAGCATTGATTATGTCATAAATCGGAAAAGCTATTGGGTCCCAACTCGATTATTCAATTCTATGCGCAAAAGAATTAGCGTCCAAATTTTACATACGGAATGTAATTTTCTCACTTTCCGGTGTCATAGAAACGTGAAATTTGGCACGAGCATTGATTATGTCATAAATAGGAAAAGCTAATGGGTCCCAACTCGATTATCTAATTCTATGCGCAAAAGAGTTAGCGTCCAAATTTTGCGTACGGAATGTAATTTTCTCACATAGAAACTTGAAATTTGGCACGGGCATTGAATATGTCACAAATAGGAAACGCTAATGGGTCCCAACTCAATTATTCAATTCTATGCGCAAAAGAATTAGCGTCCAAATTTTACGTACGGAATCTAATCTTCTCGCTTCCCAATGTCATAGAAACTCGAAATTTTGGCATGAGCATTGAATATGTCATAAATAGGAAAAGCTAATTGGTCCCAACTCGATTATTCAATTCTATGCGCAAAAGAATTAGCGTCCAAATTTTACGTATGGAATCGAATTCTCTCGCTTCCCAATGTAATAGAAACTCGAAATTTGGCACGAGCATTGATTATGTCATAAATAGGAAAAGTTAATGGGTCCCAACTCGATTATTCAATTTTAAGCGCAAAACAATTGACGTCCAAATTTTACGTACGGATTCGAATTTTCTCGCTTCCCGATGTAATAGAAACTTGAAATTTGGCACGAGCATTGAATATGTCATAAATAGGAAAAGTTAATGGGAAGTTGTTGAGTACACTCCTGGGAAGGTTACTGGCATAGTACAACTATCCTACGATAGGTGGCGCGCGCGCGTGCGAGCGTCGTCGACAGATATGCCCCCCAGACAAAGATCGTTTGATTTCCATCTCAAGCACAAAAGCAAAAGGCATTATGAGCAACGGGATGCGTGTTCAACTACAAAATGATGCATCCGCCGAACGTATCACAAGACAATTCCTGGATATTGAGAATGCTGAGGTAAAATAAAAGCTGTGCTGTGATTGGTTGCTATATATTATACCGCTGAGGTAAAATGAATGCTGTGCTGTGATTGGTTGTTATATTTTATACTGCTGAGGTAAAATAAGCTGCGCTGTGATTGGGTGTTATATATTATAAAGCTGAGGTAACATGAAAGCTGCGCTGTGATTGGTTGTTATATATTATACCACTGAGGTAACCTAAAAAAGCTGCGCTGTGATTGGTTGTTATCTAGATATATAAAAAACGAATGTATGTCTGTCTGTCTTCGCAGCAACGCGCGACGGGTGAGCTAGTCTATATATATAAAATTGTGTGTCTGTGTGTCTGTGTGTCCTTTATGCGCTACTACACCATTCATCCGATCGCCATGAAACTTTGGGAAGTTGTTGAGTACACTCCTGGGAAGATTATAGGCATAGTACATTGATGCTATGATAAATGGCGCGCATGCGAGCGTCGTCGACAGTTACGCCCCCCCCCCCCACATAGATCGTTTGATTTCCATCATTGCCACTAATTCTCTCACTTCCCGATGTCGTACAAACATTGAATTTGGCACAGGCATTTATTATGTCACAAATAGAAAAAGTTAATAGGTCCCAACTTGATTATTCAATTCTAAGCGCCAAAGAATTAGCGTCCAAATTTTATGTACGGAATCTAATTCTCTCACTTCCCAATGTCATAGAAACTTGAAATTTGGCACGAGCATTGATTATGTCATAAATAGGAAAAGTTAATGGGTCCCAACTCGATTATTCAATTCTAAGCGCAAAAGAATGAGCGTCCAAATTGTACGTACGGAATCTAATTTTCTCACTTCCTGATGTCATCTATATATATAAAAAGGAATGCATGTCTGTCTGTCTGTCCTTTTTTGCGCTACTACACCATTCATCTAATCGCCATGAAACTTTGGGAAGTTGTTGAGTACACTCCTGGGAAGATTACTGGAATAGCACATCTATCCTACGATAGGTGGCGCGCGTGCGAGCATCGTCGACAGTTATGCCCCCCAGACAAAGATCGTTTGATTTCCATCTCAAGCACAAAAGCAAAAGGCATTACGAGCAACAGGATGCGTGTTCAACTACAAAATGATGCATCTGCCGAACGTTTCGCAAGACAATTGCTAGATATTGAGAATGCTGAGGTAAAATGAAGGCTGTGCTGTGATTGGTTGCTATTTCTTATGCTGCTGAGGTAACATGAAAGCCGTGCTGTGATTGGTTGCTATATATTATACTGCTGAGGCAACATGAAACCTGTGCTGTGATTGGTTGCTATATATTATACCGCTGAGGTAACATGAAAGCTGTGCTGTTATTGGTTGCAATTTCTTATACTGCTGAGGTAAAATGAAAGCTGTGCTGTGATTGGTTGCTATTTCTTATACTGCTGAGGTAACATGAAAGCTGTGCTGTTATTGGTTGCTATATATTATACTGCTGAGGCAACATGAAACCTGTGCTGTGATTGGTTGCTATATATTGTACCGCTGAGGTAACATGAAAGCTGTGCTGTGATTGGTTGCTATATATTATACTGCTGAGGTAACATGAAAGCTGCTGTGCTGTGATTGGTTGTTATATATTATACCGCTGAGGTAACTTGAAAGCTGCGCTGTGATTGGTTGTTTTCTAGATATATAAAAACGAATGTATGTATGTATGTCTGTCTTCGCAGCAACACGCGATGGGTAAGCTAGTATACAATAAATATACTTACTTAATCATGATCTCTTAGGTTTTGAGGAATTTTTTGTAATATGTAGCATGTATCCATACAGGCTTCCCTTCCGCCTTCACAGAGCTTGGGGTAGTCTGTTGCGCTTGATATGGCACTTCAAAATGAAGATCTAATACTTTTCAAATGTGTTTCTTAATCATCACCCAGTCACCTGGCTCTATATAATCAGTTACTTTCAATGAGAATGGATGTAGAATGGAACAAAGAAAAAACAACTATCAATCTCTTGTAACTTTTTCTATAAAGCCCCTACATAGGAGGTTAAATCAGAATGAAACTGTTGTAACTGCTGTGGAAAGTATAAGCCTGTTTTGGGAGAAATACCAAAAAGCACCTCATAAGGGCTAAGACTTGTTTTCTTATTTGGAGTCGTCTTTAAATCATATAAGGCTAATGGAAGGCATTCTGTCCATGGTTTGTTTGTCTCTGCCATGGCTTTCTGGATTTTTAATTTCAATGTAGCATTCAATCTCTACATTTTACTAGTGCTGTGGGGATGGGAAAGAGTATGAAAAGTCTGTTCTATTCCCAGAGCTTGCATAACTTCTTGACATACTTCAGAAGTGAAATGACAACCTGTATCTCTTTCAATTACCTGTGGTACTCCATATCTGCAGACTACTTCTAACAATATTTTTTTAGCAACAGTTTTTGCATTTGCCATGGCAGAGTCCAGGCTTTAACCCACTGCAAGAACAAATCAGGGCAAACGAGGACATAATCATAATTAGCCACCTTTGGAAGCCAAATAAAATCAATCTGCAGTCACTGGAAAGGGTACAGTGATTTGGGAATACATTTCATAGATACATTTATTGTCTTTTCTGCATTATGGCAAGCAAAGATTACACAGCACTGTACAAAATTTGCAGCAACATATAGGAACCCCGGGGCTACCCAATACTGGCTTATCAGACTTACCATTGCATCCTTAGCCTGGCGGGTGGCTCCATGGGGCATGGCGTACATAATTGGGTATATAACCCTAAGTAAGCACCTTTGTACCTACATTCCATAGCCCATCCTCTTCTTTGGACCCCACTTGTTTGGTCCATTCTCCTGAGCAGTAGCATGCTCTTGGAGATTTTATAATAATTGCAGGTCAACCTTTCCTAACACTGATTGCATACTGTATATATTTACAGGACACGGTAACAGGGAGGCAGCCTTAGCTGCGGTATTGATTCTTCGGTTTTCTTAAGTTTCTATTGTCCATTTCATATGGGCTTGCACCTTAAGAATATTAACCTGTCTCAGTAATTGTAAGGTCCTAAGAAGTTGAATCACTAATTCTGCATTTCTACCTAATAAAGTTTCTGCTACAACATTTGCGGTTAAGTGTTCTGCCATTATACAGGTAGTCCCTGACTTGCGAACAGGTTCCGTTCCAGGAGCCTGTTTGCAAGTCCAATTTGTTCGCAAGTCCGAACAAATGGTAGTATGGAGCGGGATCGCGGGTGGATCCCGCTCCATACAACGTCGGGTGCCGGCTGTTCCTACAGCGGGCACCCGGCGGCAGCAGTTCCGATGAGCCGCGCCGCTCGTCGGAACTGTTAACACTTTAAATACCGCTCTGACAGCGGTATTTAAAGTGTTTACAGTTCTGACGAGCGGCGCGGCTCTTCGGAACTGCTGCCGCCGGGTGCCCGCTGTAAGAAACAGCCGGCACCCGACGTTCAGGGGGCCCGTACAGCGTCCCACAATGAGATCGCAGGACGCTGTGCGGTTGCTAGGCAGCCGGGGACCTCCTGAAAGGCCCCAGGGCTGCCTATGCAGAATGCCTATCAAGCGCACGGCTTGATAGGCGCTCTGTATAGACAGCCCTAGGGCCTTTCAGAAGGCCCGCGGCTGCCTAGAACCGCGATCTGACCGGACAGGCTTCTATCAGGCTTGATAGAAGCCTGCCCGGTCCCTGCACAGTATGATGTAATGCCATAGCATTACAGCATACTGTGCAGGACAGATAGTTCGTATCTAGCGAAATTCGTAACTCGAATGTTTGCAAGTCGGGGACTATCTGTACATGCCTCAGTGAGTGGTTTCAGCTCAGCTTCCTGCGCGGATATGCTGGAAGGCAGAGCCTTATTCTTCAGCACTTCCCGTCACGGTAGACTCGTGACTCATCTACACCGAGTTCTATAGCTGCATTAGGAATTGGAATTGTCAAATGCTTTAGTTTCTGTTTGCATTAATTCATAACAATCATGGTCTGTACTTTATTTCATTTCCTCATCATTAACATTAGGAAGTCATGTAGAAGGATTTAGAACTGTACATCTCTTGACCATTATATTGGGAGGTGTTAAAAAAGAAAACTCCCATTTTGTTAGTCTTGCCATTGACAAATGTTTTGTCTTTACTTGCGTCAATAATTCCTACAAAGAGTGGGGTACCTGTACTACCAAGTCATGATCTAACACTATGTATGCAACCTTTTCTTTGAGTATAACACAAGCTACTACAGCCCTCATACATGACGGAGTGCCCTTTATTATTGCATCCACTTGGGCAGAATGATACCCCAAGGGTTGAAGCTATCCCCACCCCCTCACTTTCCTCCGGGCAAAAAACACCAATAGGGCATAATCCAATTTTCCTCATTGTAGGTAAAAAAAAACTTACTTCCCAACTTTAATCTGGCAATCAGAATAATTTCCAGATCACCGACCCTTCTGGAGTAATCGGTGACTATAACATGTAATATTGTAACGCTCAAGAAACGCATACAGGCCCCTTTTAAACTCTTTTAGTGAGTTCTCCATCACCATATCCTCAGGCAAAGAGTTACATAGTCTCACTGCTCTTACAGTAAATAACCCTCTTCTATGTTGGTGTAGAAGCTTTCTTTCCTCTAGAAGTAGAGGGCACCCCCTTGTTACAGTCCTGGGTATAAACAGATGATGGGGAAGATCTCTATATTGTCCCCTGATATATTTATATATAGTTATTAGGTCACCTATAAGCTTTCTTTTTTCTAAACTAAATAAGCCCAATTTTGATAACCTCTCTTGGTATTGTAGTCTGCCCATTCCATTTATTGCTTTAGTTGCCCATCTTTGTATCCGCTCAAGCTGTGAGTAATGGTGCCCTTCTTAATAATCGTGCCCAAAACTGAGCACAATATTGCATGTCTTTTTTTCTCTCTTTTTCTTTTTCTTCCTTACTAGTCAAATTATGGGCAAAACTTTAATTGTAACAACTGTTTTGGTGCAGAATTAAGGCAAAATATGTTAAATGTGAATAATGTCTAATAGGTTTTCTATGTAGCTTAGAAACAGGAAACATATAGCAGAAAAAGAGCACATTGTCCATCTAAATCCACCCTTATAATATTTCCTTTTTATTACGCTCTTAGGACAGGTATATGATTATTACCAGGCATGCTTGACACTATTTATTGTTTTTCTCCAAGCTTTCAGTTAAATAATATGTTTTGACATTGCTTCTGATTGCGTCCACAAATCTTAAATTGTGCCCCCTTATTCTAGTGTTTAACTTCCTAATAAACACTTCCCTCCTGAACCTTATTTACACCTTTAAGATATTTAGAAGTTTCCATCATGTTCCCCCTCTCCTCCCAGCTATGCAAATTAAGTTCTTTAAGGCTTTCCTGATATGTTACTGTATATTCTTGAGACCTTCCACCATTCTTGTAGCCCATCTTTGGACTCATTCTATTTTATTAATGTCTCTCTGTAGCTGAGATATTTAGAACTGAGCACAGTATTCCAGATGTGGTCTCACCGGAGCTCTATACGGCAGGATCACAATCTCTCTCTTTCTACTGGTTATACCTCAAGTTATTGCACTCATTATTCTACTTACTGTATAAACTCGAGTATAAGCGGAGTTTTTCAGCACATTTTTTTGTGCTAAAAAAGCCCCCCTCGGCTTATACTAGAGTAAGCTAAAAAAAAGCAAACCAAAAAAACCCCACAATACTCACCTCCCAGCCGGCGTCTATCCCCGGCGCAATGGTCTTACAGGCAGTGTGGAAAACTGCTTGAGACTTCTCCCTGCTCGTCTTTGAATTCGCCCGCCATCAGCGCTGTGTAAGTAAGTGCTGTGATTGGATAGAGAGCCAGCCAATTACAGCTGGTGCTCGATTATTCACAGCCATTCAGTGAATGACATCACGTAATGGCTGTGATTGTTTTTTGAGTGCCGGCTGTGATTGGCTGCCTCTTGATCCAGACGGCTGGGGATGAGCAGGGAGATGAGCAGGGAGATGACAGTGGGGAGAAGTCTCAAGCAGTTTGCCACACCACCGAGGAGACCATCGCCCCGGGGGCACAGACGCCGGCTGGGAGGTGAGCATTGCGGTTTTTTTACCTAGTTTATGCTCGAGTATAGCTAGGCTTATACTCGAGTCAATAAGTTATACCAGTTTTTTGTGGTAAAACGTATTGACTCGGCTTATACTTGGGTCGGCTAATATTCGAGTATATACAGTACTTTCCTTCTGGCTTATCTGCACTGTTGCTCACAAAGTGCAGATGATAAAATACTAAGGCCTCGGTCACACGGGCGTTTTTCCGCGCGATTTGCGGATCGCATGACGGATGCGCATCTGCAAATCGCGTGACCGGGGCTATTGAATGACAGCTGAGAGCTGCCTCTGATTGGTCCCTGCGCTCAGCCAATCAGAGGCAGCACTCACTCACCCATTCATGAATGGGTGAGTGAAAGCTGCCTCTGGTGAGGGCTGTGACCAATCAGAGGCAGCCCATTCAGCAGGTGGGGATTTTAAATCCCCGCCTGCTGAATACTACACAGAGCAGTTCAGGAGAACTGCCGGCCGGACGCGGCTGAACTCCGGCTGCAGGAAAAAGGTGAGTATACTTTTTTTTTCTTTTATTTTTAGGATGGTTTTCAGGGAAGGGCTTATATTTTTAAGCCCTTCCCGAAAATTCATCCCGCGCTCGCCGGCAGCCCATTGCTTTCAATGGAGCCGGCTGTATTGCCGGCTCTGTTGAATTCAATGGGCGAACATCGTCCTCCTCTGCCACAGCTGTGCCACAGCTGGCGCAGAGGATAGCGGGCAGCGCTGGGCCGTTTCGCCAAAAACGCTGCTAGCTGCAGATTTTTCGTCAAATCGTCGGCCCAGGTCACGTGATTTGCGGATGCGCATCCGTCATGTGATCCGCAAATGGCGCGAAAAATGCCCGTGTGACCGAGGCCTTAGTCTGAGGATTGCTTTTCCTGAAGTACGTTATTTTACACTTGAATTGCAGCTTCCATTGTTTTCAAAGTTATTAAACATTTTGCTTGTATCTCAAAATGGTGCCATAAAGAATACAACTTGCCCTGCATAAAAATAATCCCCAATACAGCTACAGTATGTCTATGGAAAAATTAAAATGCTATGCCTTTCAGAATGCAGTGATGAAAAAAAAAATCACTGCAACTTTAAAGCCTTAAATAGCTGTGCCTTTAATGGGTTAAACACTCCTAGTGTACTTACTGTGTTTAGTAAAAGCAGAAGGCAGTTTAAAGAGATGTGGTAAAAATGGAGTAGAGCTCTGTGGCTTTTGTAGCAGGGTTACAGATTTGGGTCTACAGCTATCCAGTGTTAGTGTTTCTTGACGCCACCAGAAGTAGTGGTTTAGCCAAGATACAGGGAGTTTGACAGATGGTTGATGCCCTCTATTTGTGATTGGGTGGGTGCCTGTCTCACCGTGCTGCCCTCACAGGTCCTGTAGGCTTTGCACCCCTCCCTGCAGCACTGAACCTGATGGGCTGCACTTGATTTTTAATGCTCCTTGTGGTGACTGTGGCTGTTGCATAACTTCTGCTCCCTGTCAGCGGGGCTGACAGTCGCCACTCTGCATTTAGGTCTGCTTGTAGCGCTGGCTCTGGTGAGTGTCTGGCGGCTGCGTCGTGGCCCCTCACACCCGGCGGTTGGCAATTATATGCGCTGCCCGTGCATGAAGGGTGCTGCCGCCGTTCAGCAGTGCTGAGCGATGCTGTTTGACATCAGAGCGCTGGCCGTTCAGGAAGCTCGCTGCCCGGCAGACTACACTCCGGAGAGGTGGTGAGCGGGGCCAGGAGGGCACTGTCAGAAGTGGACCTTGTTTTCTTCTGCGGTGCCGGGCATGTTCAGTGGGCAGCCTGTGCATGTGATGCCGCCTTACGGATTCTTTTTACAAATAGCCTTACATTGTTCGCCAGCAAAAAAGGATGCAGACGCTGCTGCTAGGACCTTCTTGACTTTAGCCAATCAGAACCTAGGGGTGTGACAGGGGTGTGCCCCTGTCAAAACACTAGCTTCTGGTGGCATCAAGATACACTAATACCCAGCTATCCATAGTTAGACAAATTATCTACAAATGGAGAAAATGCAGATTATTTGCTAGAAGTGGGCATCCTATAAAGATCATTCCAAGAGCACAATACACATGTATTGAAAGGACACCATAAAGGAAGACAAATTTCCTGCAGACGTGGTTGAACAATCAAGAATATATGAAGTCAAGCTGCTTAGAAAAGACCTCCATTCACTGAACGACTATTGCTCCTGTGGGAAAGCATTGCAATGACTGAGTCTGACAGCAATTCTGTGTAAAGCCACCCTAAGGTCAACTTCATACGAGTGCATGCGTATTTGTGCATGCATTAGTTTAGTGTTTTTGCAGAATGAAATAGGCTTTTTCGTGCGCATCAATGTATTTCACTATACTTTTTGCACCCGCAAGATGTGTTCCTTTGCGTGCAGCAAACACAGACGCAGCGAATAAAATGGCTAATTAGTCTTAATTAGTTCCAGATGTGTTCTTTTTCCGGCGCAATTATGCAGTGTTTCACGCAGCTTCTTGCATATTCACACATTTGCGCACCCCCATTAACTTCTGTGGGGACTTTTGGTGCATAAATACACAGAAAAAAAGGGCACCTTCTATTTTTTTGATTTCGCGTGACCGGTATGCGCACACAATATACATAAATGTGAACAAACCCATTCAAATCAATGAATTCTATTCTCTGCTTTTTATGCACGCAAATACGCCCATGTGTAGTTGGCCTAAGAAAGGAATTTAATTACAAGAGAAAACATTTTAAGAATGCTAGTTTTCGAAGAGCATCACTCTAATCCATAGAGAGGGTTTCTTTATTCCTAAATAAAGACATGTAGGAAAAATGGTAATTGTTTAAAGGGGTCACAAGTAGATCAACTATCCAGTTTTTTCATATGGAGAGCAAGTACAAAAAAATTTTATTCTAAGCCAATATGGCTTACAACAAAGGTAAAAAAGAGTAACTAAACAAGAAAAGCATTTAAAATACTATGGAGGACATTTATTATTGAATGTACGTATATCAGAAAACTGCAGTACAAAAGTTTCAGATTTCATTGCAAACCTCATCTGTGCAAAAAGTATAATGTTTGTCTACTTGTGCTTCTCTCATCACTTTTTAAAGTGATGAGTAAAGCTGGTGTCGTTTAGCAGGCCTTCACAGCCCAACAGATAAACTATAGTTTATGTTAGAAATTGGCATACATTACAATTAGAGATGAGCGAGCACCCAAATGCTCGGGTCCGCGTTATTCGAGTCGAGCTTTTCGGTAAATCCGAGAGCTCTACCCGAGTAACGAACCCCATTGACTACAATGGGAGACTCAAGCATTTTTGTATGTGGGACGCCAGCTTTTTTTTTTTTTCTTGGTGTTCTCTCTCTCTCTCTCAAAAAAGTTTCCAATGATGCACGCTGCGTTGCGGTGGGGAGGGGCCAAAACTGGTACGTCACAGCGGGGAGGAGCCAAAACTGGGGCAGAGTCGAACACAGCGTGATGCTCGTTCGAGTAACGAGCACCATCGAGTACGCTAATACTCGAACGAGCATCAAGCTCGGCAGAGTACGTTCACTCAACTCTAATTATAGTGCTTCCATGAGAAGAATAGATTAGCTTTTCAGGTGCACAGGCAGGCAAAGATGTGACAAATTTAAGCGGCTGGTTCCCATTAACCCTTTCCAATCCAATGTCTGATCTCTGAAGACATTTTGATTGAAGGCAGTGCAGCTCCGATGTTGGAAGACATCTGGCGGGGTTCTCTTACTGTATATTGCCAGCCTCTCTGCTGTTGGAGCCTATCCAACATGTCACCTCATGCGGTACTGGCTTTAGCCAACATATAGCGGCGTTGTATAACTGCAGAAAAAGAGTAAGCCCCCTAGGAAAACTAGGATACAAATTGGATTGGAAAGGGTTAATAAAAAATAGTAACACAATTCCCAAATCACTGATCAAGTGATTTTAACAGAACACCCATTCCTAGAAAGAGTAGGTAGCAACAGTCCTGAATGTTCTCAATTTGTAGATAAGTTGTCTAACCATGGACTGATGTACACCCAGGTCGTTAACACTACTTTAGTTTTTTCCAGCTTATGCGTCACTATAACACATCTCCTGAAAGTTGTCTGCATTGTGGCATGGATCACATTAACCAGCGTTTCTTGAGAAGTACAGATGTCAATAACCAGGCTTTGCGTACCTTTATGGGCAAAGCACCTGTGCAACCCACACGTCTATTGTCAATTTCTTAATTTAAACACAGTTTGCCAGTTATCTTCTGAAGAAGTCATTGACACAGAGGCTCACCTGCACTGTGGATGTTTCTTTAATGTGCTCAATAAAACACATGAATAGTGCTATTGTATCTGTGCTATTTGTTCAGTCAGGTCATTATCTGAGTATCAATTATAGACAAATACAAGCAAATTACATTTTAATTAGCAATCAATGCAGAAATGTAGGAAATTCCAATAAGTTCACTTATTTTTTTAGCAAATGTAAAAATAGTGCATTTACCAAAACGAAGTCTTTACAACGTAAAAGTAATTACAAAAAATTGTTTGTGGGTAAAAAGTACAAAAGGAGAATTTCAGTGATAAAAGTTGGTTAGTTTTCATAACTCTAAATAATGTGAAACCAAAATGATTGGTGATAAAAAAAAACTTGCTGTAAATACCTTTTGTGAAAGGAAGAAAGCATCGTTCTCAATAATGAGAATAGAGGCTGCTTTTATTACAGTTGGGCTGAGTTTGTATTCTGATACCTAACGGATGACCTCTTTTATTTAAGAAAATAATGGCAGCGAAATCTCTAAATTGAGTGCTAATGTAGTTATTGGCGGATTGCCGAATACCTGCCTAATCTGATCTTCTGTGTGTTTTTTACCTGTATATCATTACTTACTTTCTTTCCATGTTGCTTACTGCACTGTACACTGCTCTTGGTATTTTTACTGGATAGACAGAATTTTGTGAAAGGTCTAAGCAGGTGTGCAAAAAATGCTTAGTAAGAATGCTTTCAAAGTTAGAAGTGTTAATAGTATTTTGGTCAAATAGGAAAATGCAAAACAAAAATATAAATCACATCAATATTTGGTGTGACCACTAGAGATGAGCGAACGTACTCGTCCGAGCTTGATGCTCGGGCGAATATTAGGGTGTTCGGGATGCTCGTTACTCTTAACGAGCACCACGCGATGTTCAGGTTACTTTCACTTTCATCTCTAAGACGTTAGCGCGCTTTTCTGGCCAATAGAAAGACAGGGAAGGCATTACAACTTCCCCCTGTGACGTTCCAGCCCTATACCACCCCCCTGCTGTGAGTGGCTGGGGAGATCAGATGTCACCCGAGTATAAAAGTCGGCCCCTCCCGCGGCTCGCCTCAGATGCGTTGTGAGTTAGCTGAGGGAAAGTGCTATTGTGTTGGAGCTGCTGTAGGGAGAGTGTTAGGAGTGAGTGTAGGCTTCAAGAACCCCAACGGTCCTTCTTAGGGCCAGATCTAACAGTGTGCAGTATTGTGGAGGCTGCCTTTTGCAGTGGTGCCCTTTTTTTTTTTTTTGCTATATCGGCCGTGCAGAGCATTGCAGTAATACTACAGGGACAGAAGTGGTGGTTAGGCAGGGAGAGTGTTAGGAG
Organism: Eleutherodactylus coqui; assembly: GCF_035609145.1. Classification (NCBI taxonomy): domain Eukaryota; kingdom Metazoa; phylum Chordata; class Amphibia; order Anura; family Eleutherodactylidae; genus Eleutherodactylus; species Eleutherodactylus coqui. Next base: position 117,103,981 of record NC_089839.1, on the reverse strand, counting down.
TTAGTGTAGGCTCCAAGAACCCCAACGGTCCTTCTTAGGGCCACATCTAACCCTGTGCAGTACTGTGCAGGCTGCTGTTAGCAGTGTTGCACATTTTTTTTTTTCCAAATCGGCCGTGCAGAGCATTGCACCCTGCAGTAATACTACAGGGACAGAATTGTGTAGGCAGGGCCAGAAGACATATATTATTGATTGAATATAGTCAGTGGGCCTTTCCTTAAAAAAAAAGGGCAAAAATTCTATTTGGCCTGCAGGCTTGCGCTAATTTATTTCCTGGCTGGGAAATCACCGCTCTGCTGCAGTTAATAGCACTGCAGTTCTGTGACACACAGCAGGGCCACAGAACACATTTGTTACTTGATTGAATATAGTCAGTGGGCCTTTCCTTTTTAAAAAAAGGGGGGAAAAATTCTATTTGGCCTGCCTCTGACAGTCCTCAGCGTTCTGGGTACGTGTGTGGTGGGTGGAGAACGTCAAAGAAATCATACGCAGCCAGCTAAGTTTAACAGCAGGCTTGCGCCAATTTATTTCCTGGCTGGGAAATCACCGCTCTGCTGCAGTTAATAGCACTGCAGTTCTGTGACACACAGCAGGGCCACAGAACACATTTGTTACTTGATTGAATATATAGTCAGTGGGCCTTTCCTTTAAAAAAAAGGGCAAAAATTCTATTTGGCCTGCAGGCTTGCGCCAATTTATTTCCTGGCTGGGAAATCACCGCTCTGCTGCAGTTAATAACACTGCACTTCTGTGACACACAGCAGGGCCACACAACACATTTATTATTGATTGAATATAGTCAGTGGGCCTTTCCTTTAAAAAAAAGGGCAAAAATTCTATTTGGCCTGCAGGCTTGCGCCAATTTATTTCCTGGCTGGGAAATCACTGGTAATACAGCATGCTGAGGGGTAGGGGTAGGCCTGGAGGACGTGGATGCGGCCGAGGACGCGTAGGCCCAAGTGAGGGTGTGGGCACAGGCCGAGCTCCTGATCCAGGTGTATCGCAGCCGACTGCTGCGCGATTAGGAGAGAGGCACGTTTCTGGCGTCCCCACATTCATCGCACAATTAATGGGTCCACGCGGGAGACCTTTATTAGAAAATGAGCAGTGTGAGCAGGTCCTGTCGTGGATGGCAGAAAGTGCTTCGAGCAAGCTATCATCCACCCACAGTTCTGCGCCGTCCAGTGCTGCAAATCCGAATCCTCTGGCTGCTGCTCCTCCTTCCTCCCAGCCTCCTCACTCCACTACAATGACACATGCTCAGGAGCGGGAAGACTCCCAGGAACTGTTCTCGGGCCCCTGCTCAGATTGGGCAGCAGTGGTTCCTCTCCCACCAGAGGAGTTTATCGTCACTGATGCCCAACCATTGGAAAGCTCCCGGGGTCCGGGGGATGAGGCTGGGGACTTCCGGCAACTGTCTCAAGACCTTTCAGTGGGTGAGGAGGACGATGACGATGAGACACAGTTGTCTATCGGTGAGGTAGTAGTAAGGGCAGTAAGTCCGAGGGAGGAGCGCACAGAGGATTCGGAGGAAGAGCAGCAGGACGATGAGGTGACTGACCCCACCTGGTGTGCAACGCCTACTCAGGACAGGTCTTCAGAGGGGGAGGCAAGGGCAGCAGCAGGGCAGGTTGCAAGAGGCAGTGCGGTGTCCAGGGGTAGAGGCAGGGCCAGACCGAATAATCCACCAACTGTTTCCTAAAGCGCACCCTCGCGCCATGCCACCCTGCAGAGGCCGAGGTGCTCTAAGGTCTGGCAGTTTTTCACAAAGACGCCTGACGACCGACGAACAGTGGTGTGCAACCTTTGTCGCGCCAAGATCAGCCGGGGAGCCACCACCAACAGCCTCACCACCACCAGCATGCGCAGACATATGATGGCCAAGCACCCCACAAGGTGGGACGAAGGCCGTTCACCGCCTCCGGTTTGCACCGCTGCCTCTCCCCCTGTGCCCCAACCTGCCACTGAGATCCAACCCCCCTCTCAGGACACAGGCACTACCGTCTCATGGCCTGCTCCCACACCCTCACCTCCGCTGTCCTCGGCCCCATCCACCAATGTCTCGCACCGCACCGTCCAGCCGTCGCTAGCGCAAGTGTTTGAGCGCAAGCGCAAGTACGCCGCCACGCACCCGCACGCTCAAGCGTTAACCGTCCACATAGCCAAATTTATCAGCCTTGAGATGCTGCCGTATAGGGTTGTGGAAACGGAGTCCTTCAAAAGTATGATGGCGGCGGCGGCCCCGCGCTACTCAGTTGCCAGTCGCCACTACTTTTCCCGATGCGCCATCCCAGCCCTGCACGACCACGTCTCCCGCAACATTGTACGCGCCCTCACCAACGCGGTTACTGCCAAGGTCCACTTAACAATGGACACGTGGAAAAGCACAGGCGGGCAGGGCCACTACATCTTCCTGACGGCACATTGGGTGAATTTAGTAGAGGCTGGGACAGAGTCAGAGCCTGGGACCGCTCACGTCCTACCCACCCCAGAATTGCGGGCCCCAGCTCGGTGGTGGTATGTTCGGCGGTGTATGCTTCCTCCACTAAAGCACCCTCCTCCTCCTCCTCAACCTCTGTCTTGCAATCTAGATGTGTCAGCAGCAGCAGGACGTCGCCAGCAGTCGGTGTCGCGCGGCGTGGTAGCACAGCGGTGGGCAAGCGTCAGCAGGCCGTGCTGAAACTACTCAGCTTAGGAGATAAGAGGCACACGGCCCACGAACTGCTGCGGGGTCTAACAGAGCAGACCGACCGTTGGCTTGCGCCGCTGAGCCTCCAACCGGGCATGGTCGTGTGTGACAACGGCCGTAACCTGGTGGCGGCTCTGCAGCTCGGCAGCCTCACGCACGTGCCATGCCTGGCCCACGTCTTTAATTTGGTGGTTCAGCGCTTTCTGAAAAGCTACCCACGCTTGTCAGACCTGCTCGTAAAGGTGCGCCGGCTCTGCGCACATTTCCGCAAGTCCCACACTGACGCTGCCACCCTGCGCACCCTGCAACATCGGTTTAATCTGCCAGTGCACCGACTGCTGTGCGACGTGCCCACATGGTGGAACTCTACGCTCCACATGTTGGCCAGGCTCTATGAGCAGCGTAGAGCTATAGTGGAATACCAACTCCAACATGGGCGGCGCAGTGGGAGTCAGCCTCCTCAATTATTTTCAGAAGAGTGGGCCTGGTTGGCAGACATCTGCCAGGTCCTTGGAAAGTTTCAGGAGTCTACCCAGGTGGTGAGCGGCGATGCTGCAATCATTAGCGTCACCATTCCTCTGCTATGCCTCTTGAGAAGTTCCCTGCAAAGCATAAAGGCAGACGCTTTGCGCTCGGAAACAGAGCCGGGGGAAGACAGTATGTCGCTGGATAGTCAGAGCACCCTCCTGTCTATATCTCAGCGCGTTGAGGAGGAGGAGGAGGAGCATGAGGAGGATGAGGAGGAGGGGGAAGAGACAGCTTGGCCCACTGCTGACGGTACCCATGCTGCTTGCCTGTCATCCTTTCAGCGTGTATGGCCTGAGGAGGAGGAGGCGGAGGAGGAGGAGGAGGATCCTGAAAGTGATCTTCCTAGTGAAGACAGCCATGTGTTGCGTACAGGTACCCTGACACACATGGCTGACTTCATGTTAGGATGCCTTTCTCGTGACCCTCGCGTTGCACGCATTCTGGCCACTACGGATTACTGGGTGTACACACTGCTCGACCCACGGTATAAGGAGAACCTTTCCACTCTCATTCCCGAAGAGGAAAGAGGAAAGGGGTTCGAGAGTGTTGCTATACCACAGGACCCTGGTGGACAAGCTGATGGTAAAATTCCCATCCGACAGCGCTAGTGGCAGAAGGCGTAGTTCCGAGGGCCAGGTAGCAGGGGAGGTGCGGAGATCGAGCAGCATGTTCAGCACAGGCAGTGCAACACTGTTTAAGGCCCTGGACAGCTTTATGGCTCCCCACCAAGACTGTGTCACCGCTCCCCAGTCAAGGCTGAGTCGGCGGGAGCACTGTAAAAGGATGGTGAGAGAGTACGTAGCCGATCGCACGACCGTCCTCCGTGACGCCTCTGCCACCTACAACTACTGGGTGTCGAAGCTGGACACGTGGCCTGAACTCGCGCTGTATGCCCTGGAGGTGCTTGCTTGTCCTGCGGCTAGCGTCTTGTCAGAGAGGGTGTTTAGTGCAGCTGGGGGAATCATCACAGATAAGCGTACACGCCTGTCAACCGACAGTGCCGACAGGCTTACACTCATCAAGATGAACAAAGCCTGGATTTCCCCAGACTTCTCTTCTCCACCAGCGGACAGCAGCGATACCTAAGCAATACGTAGGCTGCACCCGCGGATGGAAGCATCGTTCTCTATCACCATCCAAAACGGGGACATTTCTGCTTCATCAATCTGTGTATAATATTCCTCCTCCTCCTCCTCCTCCTCCTCCTCCTCCTCCTCCTGCTCCTCCTCCTGAAACCTCACGTAATCACGCCGAACGGGCAGTTTCTCTTAGGGCCACAAGGCTCACTCATATAATTTTTCGAAACAATTTTTATACGTTTCAATGCCCTTACAAGCGATGAAACTTTAACTTGAACCAATTTTTCGTTAAACTGGGCTGCCTCCAGGCCTAGTTACCACTTAAGCTACATTAACCAAAGCGATTAATGGGTTTCACCTGCCATCTTGGTTGGGCATGGCCAATTTTTTCTGAGGTACATTAGTACTGTTGGTACACCAATTTTTTTGGGCCCTCACCTACAGTGTAATCATTGTAATTTCTATGTTCTTCGCCTGCACTCATGGTACAGAAAGGTGTGTGGGGTTGGCCTACACTTTTGCTACATAAATGTAACTGGGGCCTTGTCTATACTGCAGCTACTGAAATGTGAAAGAGACTGTTATCTCCCTAAACTGCTGCAATGGGAATGTTACTGGGGCCTGTCTTGAGTGCTACTATTACTGAAATGGAACTAAGACTTCGCTCCTCCTATACTGCTGCTTCGGAATTGATACTGGGGCCTGTCTTGAGTGCTGCTATAACTGAAATGGAACTAAGACTGCGCTCCCCCTATACTGCTGCTAATGATATGTTAGTGGGGCCTGTCCCTAATGCTACCGCTGAAATGTTAATAATTCTGGGCTGTGCCTATACCGCAGCTAATGGTATGTCACTGGGGTGTGGAAACAGAGGCTTCACAAAGACATGATGGCGGCAAGGCCATTTCCCACCAACGCTGTTACTGTTAAGGTGCATATAACCACGGACACGTGGAGAGGACACATAGTGCCTCCAAAACATCCCCCTCCTCCTCCAACAATGAAAACATTCTTGGCAAATACCTTTGCATTGGTCCGTCTGGTGGCAGTCCAAGAATTTCACCTTTAACGACACAACAAGAGAGCACCACCACCATCCCCCCGCCACGGCCCACTTAATCATGGCCACATTCCGAAAACCAACTACATAAAACCGCACTACTAGGTCCGCAGTCACCACCACATTACCACCAACGAGGTTACTGTTAAGGTACATATTACCAGTCTGATTGGGGCATGCAGTGTGGGCCGAAGCCCACCTGTATTGTGTCTGACGTTAGCTCTGCTGAGTAGGGCACTGCAATGGGATATATTTATGTACCACCGGTGGGTTCCAGGGAGCCACCCATGCTGTAGGTGCACACGGAGTTTAACCTACATCTGTCCACTTGTAAAGAACCCCAGTCTGACTGGGGCATGCAGTGTGGGCCGAAGCCCACCTGCATTAAGCACGACATTACCTCAGCTGTGTTGGGCAATGCAATGGGATATATTTATGTACCGCCGGTGGCTTCCTGGCACCCACCCATGCTGTGGGTCCACAGGGAGTTGTTACTACATCTGTCCACTTGTAAAGAACCCCAGTCTGACTGTGGCATGCAGTGTGGGCCGAAGCCCACCTGCATTAACCACGACATTACCTCAGCTGTGATGGGCAATGCAATGGGATTTATTTATGTACCACCGGTGGGTTCCAGGGAGCCACCCATGCTGTAGGTGCACACGGAGTTTAACCTACATCTGTCCACTTGTAAAGAACCGCAGTCAGACTGGGGCATGCAGTGTGGGCCTAAGCCCACCTGTATTGTATCTGACGTTAGCTCTGCTGAGTAGGGCACTGCAATGGGATATATTTATGTACCACCGGTGGGTTCCAGGGAGCCACCCATGCTGTAGGTGCACACGGAGTTTAACCTACATCTGTCCACTTGTAAAGAACCCCAGTCTGACTGGGGCATGCAGTGTGGGCCGAAGCACACCTGCATTAAGCACGACATTACCTCAGCTGTGTTGGGCAATGCAATGGGATATATTTATGTACCGCCGGTTGCTTCCTGGCACCCACCCATGCTGCGGGTCCACAGGGAGTTGTTACTAAATCTGTCCACTTCTAAAGAACCCCAGTCTGACTGCGGCATGCAGTGTGGGCCGAAGCCCATCTGCATTAACCACGACATTACCTCAGCTGTGATGGGCAATGCAATGGGATTTATTCATGTACCACCGGTGGGTTCCAGGGAGCCACCCATGCTGTAGGTGCACACGGAGTTTAACCTACATCTGTCCACTTGTAAAGAACCCCAGTCTGACTGGGGCATGCAGTGTGGGCCGAAGCCCACCTGTATTGTATCTGACGTTAGCTCTGCTGAGTAGGGCACTGCAATGGGATATATTTATGTACCACCGGTGGGTTCCAGGGAGCCACCCATGCTGTAGGTGCACACGGAGTTTAACCTACATCTGTCCACTTGTAAAGAACCGCAGTCAGACTGGGGCATGCAGTGTGGGCCGAAGCCCACCTGTATTGTATCTGACGTTAGCTCTGCTGAGTAGGGCACTGCAATGGGATATATTTATGTACCACCAGTGGGTTCCAGGGAGCCACCCATGCTGTAGGTGCACACGGAGTTTAACCTACATCTGTCCACTTGTAAAGAACCCCAGTCTGACTGGGGCATGCAGTGTGGGCCGAAGCCCACCTGCATTAAGCACGACATTACCTCAGCTGTGTTGGGCAATGTAATGGGATATATTTATGTACCGCCGGTGGCTTCCTGGCACCCACCCATGCTGTGGGTCCACAGGGAGTTGTTACTACATCTGTCCACTTGTAAAGAACCCCAGTCTGACTGGGGCATGCAGTGTGGGCCGAAGCCCACCTGCATTTAATCTGACGTTAGCTCTGCTGTCCAGGGCACTGCAATGGGATACATTTATGTACAGCCGGTGGGTTCCAGGGAGCCACACATGCTGTGGGTGCACACGGAATTCCCATTGCGGAGTTGTTCCTGCCTGTGACTATTTATAAAAAACCGCGGTCTGACTGGGGCATGCAGACACCTTGACAGAATGAATAGTGTGTGGCACATAGGTTCCCCATTGCTATGCCCACGTGTGCAACTCCAGATGGAGGTGGCACAGGATTGGATTTCTCATTGCTTCTGTACAGCATTGTGGGCTATCGCCCCGCCCCTTTTAAAGAGGGCCGCTGCCTAGCCGTGCCAACCCTCTGCAGTGTGTGCCTGCGGTTCCTCCTCATGGCAGACGCACTTATAAATAGACATGAGGGTGGCGTGGCATGAGGGCAGCTGAAGGCTGGGCAGGGACAGGGTTGGGCAGCATGTAACCCAGGAGAAGTGGCAGCGGAGTGTCATGCAGGCAGTGATTGTGCTTTGTTGGAGGTAGTGTGGTGCTTAGCTAAGGTATGCCATGCTAATGAGGGCTTTTCAGAAGTAAAAGTTGTTGGGGGGGGGGGCCACTCTTGCCGGTATTGTGGCTTAATAGTGGGACCTGTGAACTTGAGATGCAGCCCAACATGTAGCCCCTCGCCTGCCCTATCCGTTGCTGTGTCGTTCCCATCACTTTCTTGAATTGCCCAAATTTTCACACATGAAAACCTTCGCGAGCATCGGCGAAATACAAAAATGCTCGGGTCGCCCATTGACTTCAATGGGGTTCGTTACTCGAAACGAACCCTCGAGCATCGCGATAATTTCATCCCGAGTAACGAGCACCCGAGCATTTTGGTGCTCGCTCATCTCTAGTGACCACCCTTTGCCCTCAAACCAGCATCAGTTCTTTTAGATACACAGATATTGAAGGAACTCGTCAGGGCAGTTTTTTAAAACATCTTGGAGAACTAAGTACAGCTGTTCTGTGGATGTTGGCTCACTCTAATCCTTATCTCTTTATGTAATCCCAGGCAGACTTGATGATGGTAAAATCAGGGCTCTGTGGGACCATATCTTCACTTCCAGGACTCCTTGTTCTTTCATACACTGAAGATTTTTTTCTTTATGACCTTGGCTATATGTCTGGGGTCCCCTTCTATTTTTGAAAAACAATCCAGGATTTCTTTTAAAGCAATTGCAGCATTTTTTCGACACTTGCCTAAAACTTTTACACAGTATTGTGCAAATTAGGAAATTGGACGTTAAAAAAATCTTTTCTATAATAATATCTAGCAGTTAGAGTAGAGTAGCTGTTCTGGGAGCAGGAAAGGGGAACCCCCATGGTAGAATAGCGCCGCACGGCCGAACAGCGCCAGACGGGCCCAATTGAATATAATGGGGTCCATACATTTTCCGCCCTGCTACCCGTCTTTTGAGCAGTTGAAAAAGTGCTGCATGCAGCACTTTTTCTTTCTGTATTTTCAGCTAGATCTGTGACAGAACTTCCGGCTGGAGTTTCTGCCACAGATGTGAAACCATCCTTAGTATATTAGGAAGTTTGATGCATTATGTTTTATGGCACCAAAGCTGCTTTATGTCAAAGTATTTTATTTTGTCAGAGGTTTTGGAAATTTTTTTATTGATGTCCCTCATAGTAATTTTGCACGTTAAGAAAAATAGTTTATCATCATAAATACTATCGGATCTTGCACTAAGTTATGCGTGTAGCCATAACTTCAGAGATGATTTAAGAATAAGGTCCAATCTTAGCTTTACTTCTATAGTCCAACAAAACAGGTGCTTTCACAACTTGCAGCAAATAAACAAAATACCTGCCCATCTGGTTACTAACTAAATATAAGATGAGGTTTCTTTATTTAAACCGGTTCAGTGACACAGTATTGTATGGTTCACACTTCCCATAACAGTTCCATGTGGCATTTATGGCTCTTACCAAGTCTGCACTAGCTGCAGACACTTTACAGCCTTGTAATTAGTCTGACAGCTTCACTTGGGCTTAACTAGGACCCTATACAAATGTGTCTACTGGAGTGGATGAGAATGGCAGACCTACGCCGCCCCATTATTCCCTTAGAAATCCAGAACCAGAAATAAACAGAGATTTGCTCAGGAATCCGAGCTTTCCTGGATTCCTTTATCCAATCCTGCTTTCCTCTGTGAAATATACATCCCCTCCAGTATTTTCCTTCTGCAGGCTTACAATTTTAGTAACACTGAAATTGTTAAGAGTGTATATTTTTGTTCATAACTGTACTTCATTATATTATTGTCTTTCTTAAAATGAACGTTGTTTTGGCACGTTAGAAACAAAGAATGCAAATATTGGAGTTAAATTCTAAAAACAAAGAATTCATACTTTGAAGATGTTTTCCCATCAAAGCAATTTAATGCTTATCTACAAGATAGCGATGGGTTCCTAATTACTGGTTGTGAAAAAGTTGGCCATGATAAAAATGACTGATTTTGAGAAAAGGGGTCCTACGTTTCCCTTTTGAATGGAGCGCTATTTACAGTCAGTGAGATTGATGGAGATAGTAGAGTATAACGCTCAGCTATTTAGTTATTCGGCTTGAGTGTCGGGGCTGGCACAAGCCATTTATGGGGAAGTGCCATTGATGGCTAAGTGTCTGGACAGTTAAACATGGTGGTTGGACATATAAGCTACTTTACTAAACTGAATTTCAACACAATTACTATTGCTTCTGTTTTCTTGTTAGCTCTCTGCTATAAAACTAATAACTAATGTACACCTTTTAGTGCATTCCATCTGCATCAGCCCCTCTCTCTTTCCCTCAGCCATGTACAGCTCACACATGCTCTTCATTTTCAGAAACTGCCTCAGTCCATCTGATTCCACCGTGAAACATTATATCTATTCCTGAAAATTTCTCAACCATCTGTTCACCCTCATCATTCCCCTGCTACTAGCTGCAGGGCACATGTCTCCTAACCCTGGTCCACCTTCTATTTCCACCAGCTACAACTTTTTATCTGCCCCACAAATAAACCCCTCAAATATTGTTAATATTTGCTGTACACTCTCTCCTGTCTCCTTTAAGTGTGCACACTTGAACCTTCAGTCAGCATGCTATAAACTACCCACCAATCATAATGACTTCACTACAAAATCTCGAAACCTTCTGGTTCTTATTGAGACACGTATTCAACAGTCATACACTTCTCCCATACCCCCAGACCTGAGAACAGATGTGGTGGAGAAGTAGGCATTCTTTTCTTTTCCCAATGTACCTTTCAGGTTATTCCTTCTGTACAGATAGTCCCCTACTTGCGAACATTCGACTTACGAATTTTGCAAGATATGAACTATCTGTCCTGCACAGTATGATGTAATGCTATGGCATTACATCATACTGTGCAGGGACCGGGCAGGCTTCTATCAAGCCTGATAGAAGCCTGTCCGGTCAGTTCACGGTTGCTAGGCAGCCGGGGGCCTTCTGAAAGGCCCTAGGGCTGTCTATGCAGAGCGCCTATCAAGCCGTGCGCTTGATGGGCACTCTGCATAGGCAGCCCTGGGGCCTCTCAGGAGGTCCCCGGCTGCCTAGCAACCACACAGCGTCCCGCGAGCTCATCGTGGGACACTGTACGGGCCCCCTGAACGTCGGGTGCAGGCTGTTTCTTACAGCGGGCACCCGGCGGCAGCAGTTCCGACGAGCCGCGCCGCTCGTCAGAACTGTTAACACTTTAAATACCACTGTCAGAGCGGTATTTAAAGTGTTAACAGTTCCGACGAGCGGCGCGGTTCGTCAGAACTGCTGCCACTGGGTGCCCGCTGTAAGAACAGTCGGCACCCAACGTTGTATGGAGCGGGATCCACCCGCGATCCTACTCCATACAAGCATTTGTTCGACTTGCGAACAGGCTCCTGCAACGGAACCTGTTCGCAAGTCAGGGACTATCTGTACTCTCATTCATACTCCCTTCTTTTGAGGTCCACTGTTGAATGCCATTAGACTTTTCTATTCACTGTCCCTGCGAGTTACAGTTGTCTGCCATCCCCAGGCCTTCGTTGCTTGTTTTGGGATCACTTTGTGGCCTTGCTCCCCAACTTCTTTTTCAGAGAAATTTCAACTCTCATTTTTGGCGACTTCAACCTCCCCATTAATGACTGAATCTTCCCATCTGCCTCTCAGCTTCTATCGCTTACTTCCTCCCTAAACCTCTCACAACTTGCAGATTCTCCCACACACAAAAACAGCAGTACGCTTGACTTTTCTTCCATCTCTATTCTGTTTCTGACTTTGCAAACTCCTGTAGTGGCCCAAAAGGTCCTACACTATGTCACACATTCACTAATCTTTAAAACTCTCATTTTTGTACTCCTTAGGAGACAATTCTGGGGTTGTCCGTCAGAGAAACTTTGTTCTTCCCTTTCCTCACAGACGACATCCAAATCTGCCCGACAACGTCTGCCCCCTGATTGGTAGAGGGGATTCAAGCCCAGTAAAACAGAGCAATGCAAGTTGGGATATGGGGAGGAGTTACAGTTTTCAGTTAGACAGTTTGAGTGGGAAGTCAGTTCCAGTCAGAGAGTTAGTGAGAGAAGAAGTCTGAGTTGTTCAGCCAGTCACAGTCAGTCAGAGCTGGAGTATGAAAAGAGTCAGTCACAAGTGATTTAGGGAGTGAAGAAGTCAGTCAGAGAGCAGTCTGAGGAAAAGGAGTGTCATATTTGAAAGTAAGGACGCTCACGAAATGTCTCAATACCTTTGCAGTGTGGAGGAGAATAGGTTGGGATCCTGCTACAAAAACAGTGAGTGCTATGAGCCCCTGAAGAACTGTCGACTCGTCTCTGTTATTCTTGTTTCATCCACTGGGAGTTCACAACTTAAGGTATTGGCGTCACCAGGGGCGTACCTAAAGGCTAAGGGGCCCGGGTGCAAAAGTTCAGCTGGGCCCCCCTCCATCTGTACCCTACCTATACCTAAACCGTGTTAATTTACAAACATGATCTAGCCCCTTGGCATAAGCCTTCTCATTATGACTCCTTTCCTTGACTGCGTAAAAACCTGTTGGTAATGTCTTCGGCTGCTTTCACACGGCCGCAAAAATTGCACGAGATTTGTGTGTTGCAAGACGTACAAATCACACATGAATATGAACCCCATGCTTCTGAATGCAATCACACAGGAGCAAAATTTTTGGTTGTTTGTTTTTTCTCTGCATCGCATGAGAATATGATGATGTGATGTGAGCTGGTTATAACACAACAACCCCTCACATCCGTGGGGACAGCACACACTGGCGAGTGTGATACGGGGCACAGTTTCACGGCCTGATATCAGACTCACCCGTGTGAAATTAGCCTAAGGCCGACTGCACACGGCTGGATCTGCATTCTGGAATATGGAGCGGGCATCCGCCTATGGATTCCGCAGCATGTACCGCCCATAGCATGCTATGGAAAAGCGTTGTTTCCTCTACACGAGCGGAAAGCAATTGCGGTTTTCCGCTCACAGAGGAAAAATCACGGCATGCTGTATTTTAGTGCAGATTCTGCCCGGACGGCCTCCGTTGAACTCAATGCAAGCCGTGCGACCCGCCACCCTGACATTGCAGAAAAGTCGCAGGCACCCGCGTCATCTCCTCCTAGCGACGGAGCTGGAAAGTCAGTGATTAAAAGAAAAAATACTGTACTGTATACCAGCTGCACATATATAATTATATACAGGAGATACACAGGTTACACCAGCATGGGACATACCACTATATACAGGATGTATATCCCCCTGTATATAGTGGTATGTCCCATGATGCTGTAACCTGTGTATCTCCTGTATATAATTATATATATACAGCTGGTATAACTTATACCAGCCATACATATATAATTACAATTCCTTCTCTACTCACCTCTGCAGCAGTCTCTGGGCAGCCTGTAATGGAAAGTCCCCCGTCTTTTGATCATATGACCAGGCTGATCACATGACCAGAGCCTGGTCATGTGATCTGCAGCCACAGGTCCTCTCCTAGGTCCTGTGCATCCAGTGCTCCAGAGGTGAGTAGAGCCACACCAGCCCCTCCCCCTGGTAATCGCTGGTCGGCAGAGACTGATAGACTGCAGCTGTGACCACTCACAGCTGCAGCCTATCAGTGGGAGGCCCGCGCCGTGGGAGTCTGCAGCCTGTAATTGGCTGCCGACTCCACGTGTAACAGCCCTCCCCTCTGCTCTTGCCGACCTGCGGCGCTGCCTCCCGTCTCTCTCCTCTCCCTCCTCTCCTCTCCCTCCTCCCCTCTCCCTCCTCCCCTCTCAGCCATCATGCGGCCGATGCGGCCGGTCCCCTGGGTCCCCTCAGCTCAAGGGCCGGGTCGCGGTTGCGACCCCTGCTCCCCCCCACCCAACACCAGTGGGCGTCACCTGTGACAAAAACACACTCGACATTAGTCGCCTTAAGTTCTAAATCCTATTTAACCGCATGCGTTCCAAAACGAGGTCTCTGTAGCGGCCATTTTGTGTAGAGGGAGACCGCAGAGCAACCCGTAACCACCATATTGTTTATGTCCAAGGTCTCCCCCACAGCTGGCTGACCCTCCACCAGGACATTGCACTCCTCTCTCCCATTCTCTAATCTCAACTTACCTTCCTTTACTATCCAGTATTCTTGTGTTGCCAAGGATTCTCCTACCTATTTCACATGTAGAAATCTACAGGCCATTTACACCCAGCAATTTTTAGACTCTTTACAGTCAACTCTATAGTAGAGGCCAAAAAAGAAAGACCAGAAGAAAAGCTATCCTTGCACTACTAATACATAGAAAAATCGCTTACTGAGAAGGAAGCTGAATTAGAACTTTCTTCACTGAGGGGGTTTGGACGATAGCCAACTCCACCTCAGGTCTAGGTTCACACTTTTAAAGAGGGGCACAGTGCGCTGTTTTTGGCTGGATTAATTAACAAAAAAAACAGAGGGGTTGAACTCAAAAACACGTCTCATGCCTTTTTTGAGGCCTCAGTCACACGGGCGCATCGGCACCCGTACACTGGCACCGATGCGCTTGTGTGACTGACACCAGCAGACAGATGTACCTGAAGACGGCCTTCTCCCTGCAGCGCCGGGAGGAAGAACATGTGACCGGCTCCATTGCCGGTCATGTGTTCTATGATCAGCGCTGGAGAGAGACGGCCGTCTTCTTCTAACTGTCAGTCACACGGGCGCATCGGCAACGGTGTAGGGGTTCCGATGCGCCCATTTGACTGAGGCCTTAAATAAATGGGACTGCGCCTATAACCACATTTTTCTCTTTATATCTTTTTTTTCTTACAGTTTGTAAGACCCTGCAAGCAGGATCCTCACTAGAGATGAGCGAGCACCAAAATGCTCGGGTGCTCGTTACTCGGAACGAAATTACCGCGATGCTCGAGGGTTTGTTTCGAGTAACGAACCCCATTGAAGTCAATGGGCGACCGGAGCATTTTTGTATTTCGCCGATGCTCGCTAAGGTTTTCATGTGTGAAAATCTGGGCAATTCTACAAAGTGATGGGAACGACACAGTGACGGATAGGGCAGGCGAGGAGCTACATGGTGGGCTGCATCTCAAGTTCCCAGGTCCCACTATTAAGCCACAATAGCGGCAAGAGTGGGCCCCCCCCCCCGCACTGTCAGCGTAAAGATCGTTCTCCTCTGCCATAGCTGTAACAGCTGTAGCAGAGAAGAACGATGTTTGCCCATTGAATTCAATGGAGCCGGCAATACAGCAGGTTCCACTGAATGCAATGGGCTGCCGGCGATCGCAGGATGAATTGTCGGGAAGGGGTTAAATATATAACCCCTTCCCTGCAATTCATCCAGAAATGTGTTACAAAAAAAATATATACCGGCGTATAAGGCGACGGGGCGTATAAGACGACCCCCCAACTGTCACCTTATACGCCGGTAATACAGTGGAGCATAGAATAAAAATCATTACTTACTTCTTCAGACGATCTGCGGCGCTCCTGCAGGCTCTTGCTCCCTCCTGGTCCACGGCAGAGTATTGCTTTCTGGACGCAGAGCTTGAAATCCCCGCCTCCAGAAACACAGCCAATCACAGCCATTCAATGACATCATTGTCATTGGCTGTGATTGGCTGAAGGCACGTGTGTTTCTGGAGGCGGGGATTTAAAGCCTTTCGTAGAGAAAGGTGACAGTTGGGGGGTCGTCTTATACGCCCGGTCGCCTTATACGCCGGTATATATTTTTATTGTAACACATTTCTGGATGAATTGCAGGGAAGGGGTTATATATTTAACCCCTTCCCGACCATTCATCCTGCGATCGCCGGCAGCCCATTGCATTCAGTGGAACCTGCTGTATTGCCGGTTCCATTGAATTCAATGGGCAAACATCGTTCTTCTCTGTCACAGCTGTTACAGCTGTGGCAGAGAAGAAGGATTTGTCTTCTTTATGTTCTCAATGGGGTCGGCGCTGCTGCCGCCGGCCCCATTGAGCGCATATAGAGAAGATTTATGGCCTTTAGAAGGACCGTTGGGGTTCTTGAAACCTAAAATCACTCCTAACACTCTCCCTATAGCAGCTCCAACACGATAGCACTTTCCCTCCTCTATGTCAGAATGCATCCGTAGCGAGCCGCGGGAGGGGCAGATTTCAATACTCGGGTGACACCTAATCTCGCCAGCCACTCACTGCAGGGGGGTGGTATAGGGCTTGAACGTTGCAGGGGGAAGTTGTAATGCCTTCCCTGTCTTTCTATTGGCCAGAAAAGCGCGCAAATTTCTCAGAGATGATAGTGAAAGTAACCCGAACATCACGTGATGCTCGTTAAGAGTAACGAGCATCCCGAACACCCTAATATTCGCCCGAGCATCAAGCTCGGACGAGTACATTCGCTCATCTCTAATCCTCACTCCTTTTGTTGAAACTGTTCACAAATTTAATATTGTATGTTGCGTCTTATTTTGTGAATGTTTCCTGTGATTGGTAAAGTGCTGCAGGATATCTGTGCGCCATGTAAAAGATGTATTATTATTTCTGTAAGTCTAACAGAAAGTGAATCCGGTGGTAGGGTGCATGTGTGACCACCATTTCATACAAATAGGAGACTTGGTACCCCCATTATTGTGATTGGTGGGGATCTCAAAGGTAGGTACCCCAGCAATCAGGCACTTATCACCTATACTGTGGTAATGTGATAAATTGGTATGGTAGGAACACCCCTTTAACCAATTCAGGACTGCCCATAAACTATAAACGTCCAGGCAGACTTTCTCTATCTCTGCAGAGATGTTTTAAAACGTCCCTGTAGAGAACCTCCTTAGACACGCACCCCCATCCCCCATCTGCGCAGATCCAGAATTGTATCAGAAATTCTGCACATGGATGTTGCCCATTGACAGGGCTAAATGCAAGTGTCAATCTGCAGCAGAAATATGCACCTTAGCCAAACATTTCTGCAGCAGTGTTAAAGGCAGAATCCACACACACAAAGAAAATAATGTCAAATTCCACTGTGTGAACCTACCTGCAATGGTACCTAGAAAAATATCCCAATAAAAGGGATACTCCAAAATCTACCAGGTGCTACTTCTTTTCTGAGACCTGTGTCACGCTGAGTCACTCTGCACACTAGGGTGACATGTGAGGTATTTCTACAAATGACAGATTGAAGGTCATATATTGAGATTTGTTTCTCTGATAACTCAAACTATTATATCAAAAAACTAGTTTTAAATTTGTTTTGCAGATTTTGAATTTTAATGTTTTAATTTCACTTACACTTGCTGTAATTCCTGTGAAACATCTAATGGGTTAACAGTAGAGATGAGCGAACCTACTCATTTCGAGTAATTACTCGATCGAGCACCGCGATTTTCGAGTACTTCCGTACTTGGGTTAAAAGATTTGGGGGGTGCCGGGGGGCGGGGGGAGGCGTGGCGTCGCAGCGGGAAACAGGGGGAGCCCTCTTTCTCCTTCTCCCCCCACTCCCCGTTGCAACCCCCCACTCACCCACAGCGCCCCCCGAATCTTTTCGCCCGAGTACGGAAGTACTCGAAAATCGCGGTGCTCGGGCGAAAAAGAGGCGTGGCCGAGTAAGCTCACTCATCTCTAGTTAACAGACTTCCTAGATGTGGTTTAAAATACTTTAAGGGGTGTAGTTTTTATAATGAGTTGATTTATATTGATTTACATTTTTAATAAATAGGACCATCAAACTCCCTTCCAAACTGAATATGTCCTTCAAGAAAATCGAGTTTGGAATGAGTTTAAATGTTCCTCAAAAATGAAAAATTGCTGCTTTCTCGTAACATCCAGAAAAAAAAGAAAGCTAAAAAATTATGCCAACATAACATGGACATATGATAAATTCTATTTATTAACTATTTTGTGTGGTGTGACTATCTGTATTACGAGCAGAAAATGTCAAATTTTGATTTCTTTTTAAAACGCAAAACATAGCAACCAGAATTTACAATGTCAATGAAGTAAAATGTGTTATGAAAAAACAATCTCAGAATCCCTTGAATGAGTAGCACCATTTCAAAGTTATTACCACATAAAGTAAAACATATCAGATTTGAAAAATTGGACTTGGTCACATAGGTCAAAACTGGCTTGGAGGACAAGTGGTTAACTTACAAGTGTATAAATCAATAGACCATAGTTTGAATGGTCAAGTTGACATCATATTATACAATGGAATTTTTGTGGAAATTTGGTAGGTTTGTGGTTCTGCATATGTACATGTGGAGAATCTATTATCTTAAATAGTACTTTTTTTATATTAGAGCACAGCGTTCTTGACTTTGGAAGAAAAAAAAGCATTGCTTCTCCAACATATTTCATATCTAACTACTATTCATTTAGCTTTCATAAGAACAAAATTGATTAGAGAAACATAATATGTAGCATATATGGAATTTGGTGACTTTGTTTTGCCTAGAAGCATTTTGACATTTTCACGCTGCATTTGTGTGAATGAGAAGCTGTGAAAACTGTGTGCCTGTTTTGATTTTATAACTGAGTAGTTGAATTATTTCATGTATCAATTGTTAATCATTTCAATGCTACTTGGCAAATTGTACTTGCTACTTGGTTTGCACTCTCACTGTCCTACAGTAGTTTGCCGAAGATCTAAGCAGCACAAGTAGCAGCTGGCCCAGATCCCCATACGATATTTCTGTTTTCCAGTACACATTTATAATTCAAGAATAAATAAATAAAAATAGATATATTTTTATATGCAGAATTTGTTTATTTTAACCCGATTAGCACATACTTTTCTACCCTCCCTATTAATCTAGAATTGATCCAGAAATTAATTACTATAAATGTAATAACTAAAGGTCCTTTTTCACCAGCTAAATTCTTGGCCCAATGTAAGGAACACAAGCCTGTTGATTGGCGCTTGCTTAATTTTTTTTCTAGCACTGGCAGAGAATTGGCTTATTGGTGACGAACAATTGTAGTTACAATCATTCATCCACATAGCCTGGCTGTACATCTCACCATTGACACTGGAAGATGTACAGCTGATCATTGAACAGTTTGTTTACTGAAAGCTACTGATCAGTCAGCAAATAAGTGTTTGCTTGTTTGCTGGGTGATAACTGTTTCTGTGGTCAGAAACGCTCTTTTCTCCTTAGGGAGAGCAACTATATACTATAAACTAAATGAGGAGACTCAAATGGCCACGCACGCTCCTCTGGGTAATATGCAAATAAGGGAGATGGAATAAATCCTCCACAGTGCCACCTATTGAAAGGCAGCATTCCTTCGAGTCAAGTCCCACTTTGACTCGAAGGAATGCTGCCTTTCAATAGGTGGCACTGTGGAGGATTTATTCCATCTCCCTTATTAACTGTTTCTGTGTCATGGCTCAATAGTCAGTCTCACAAACAGGCCATGTAAATGGACTTTAATCCTCAAACACATCTTCTACTGTCTCCTAAAAATCTTTTTACAAAACTAATAAAACATTATGTTTGCCATTACTATTGCTTACTTAGCACTGAAGCTACTCCACTATCCACATCCCTTTTACCCAGTCAATTGACTTCAATGCAGACATCTTTCTATACACTAAAAACCTCCTCTCCAAACACGCACAACAACTTCAAACCTACTTTTCTTCTGCTCACTACTAGTGAAATATCTCCCAACCCAGGGCCCCCACAGCAAATTCCCACTAGCATATTCTTCTCCTATCACCACCCCACAACTGAAAATTCCTGTAACCCCTCCAAGCTCAAACAAATTTATTTAACTCCTGCCCCCCATTCCCTCTCTGGAACTGTGCAATAAACTCCCCCACATTCATGACTCGTAAACTATCCTTCATGGACATAAGAGGAACATGGCTGAGCCCCTTTGACATGGCCTCCCTTACAGTACTCTCCTATGAAGCCCCTCAATTTACCCACACTTCCTGCTCTGGCAACAAACATGGTGGAGGAGTTGGCCTTCTCCTTTCAAATAGTTGCATGGCCACTTGGAATTTTGAGGGATAACAGATGTGGACCGAGTGTACGTAATAGAAGGAAAGTAGAGGCATAATCGTACTTGAGTAATTAAGAATTCTATTTGCAGATAGTGAAGTATACTACAACAAGATCTTAAATTTGGAATGTTCCCCTATTTGCAAATAGGCAAGGTTGTTCTTTAAATAACATTCTTGTGACATTAGAAAGAAAAAATAATCTAAGACAAAGATTTCTCTCTGCTAGAAATAATGGCTTTTTCACTGAATCTCTCATAAAGATGCCATCATCTACTGACCACCAGATCGATCCTGCCACCACCTTTATTGATCACTTCACTACCTAGATTTTATACTTCCTATCTACTGACATTCCAACCATTATCATGGACGACTTTGTCACTAAGAAGTTAAAATTCTCCTCCCTTTTTTCCTCAAACTATCCTTACCCTGCAGTTCAGGAGCTAGCATACTCATGTAGGAACTTTAAATGCAGTTATAACTGAACACTAACTATTTCCTACCTCTCTCTACCGTTACTTCACATAAACACAGCCAATACTTTCTATGATACCACAATTACTTCAGCTTTCAAGTCCATCATCCCTCTCATCTATGAAAGAATCCAATAGATGAATAGGCAACCCTTGCACACTTACCTGAAGAAAAAAAAAACTGAGGCAAGCTGCCAGGGTTGCAGAGAGAGATTGAAAGCGACTCCAAGAAAGACTTCACAACATACAAAAAAGCAGTCTTTAATAGAGATGAGCAAACGTACTCGGTAAGGCCGATTTCGCAATCGAGCACCGCGATTTTCGAGTACTTCACTACTCGGGTGAAAAGTACTCGGGGGCGCTGTGGGTGAGCGTTCGGTTGCAGAGGGGAGTGGGGGGGAGAGGGAGAGAGAGCTCCCACCTGTTCCGCGCTGCTACCCCCCGCTCCACCGTGCCACGTCCCGCCCCACAGCGCCCCCGAGTAGTGAAGTACTCGAAAATCGCGGTGCTCGATTGGGAAATCGGCCTTACCGAGTACGTTCGCTCATCTCTAGTCTTTAACTTTACATCTGTACTCACTTCTGCCAAGCAGCAGTACTTCACTACTCTTACATCCTCCCTCTCCCATAACTCTAGATAAACTATTTAATACATCAATCTCTTTTCTCCCACCACTTTTGCCCCTTCTCACATCTGCCATCTCAGCTGAGGACTTTCCACCCTACTCTCCATATTGCATCTCACCACCTGTGCACATGACCCAATCCCATATCATCCTATCCCCAACCTTACCACTATGCTCATCCCAATCCTAACCAATCTTTTCAAGCTTTCACTGACCACTGGTGTCTTCCCTTCATCGTTTATACATATACCTATCACTCCCATCCTTAAGATGCCATCCCTCAGTTTGGCCTCTCTGCCCAGCTGCTGCAGCATTACTCCTATTTGTGTTGAAGCTCCTGAAACAGCAAGAACACCTTGAACTGTCCTCCCACCTCTCATCCAACTTACTATTTAACCAGCTGCATTCTGGCTTTTGACTTCACCACTGTACTGAAATCGCTTTAACCAAAGTCACCAAGGATCTGTCAACTACAAAAGCTTCTAAAAATTACTTTCTGACCCTCCTTCTAGACTTGTCCTCTGCTTTAGACACACTTGATCACTTTCTCCTGTTATAATCACTCTCCTACCTTAGTATCGTAGATTTGGCCCTCTCCTGGATCTCCTCACACCTTACTGACAGAACATTTAGTGTCTCCCACTTATTCACCACATCCTCACCTCACCCTTTTTTTGTTAATGTCCCCCAAGTTTCAGTCCTAGGCCCCCTACTACTCTTCTCCATCTACACCATTGGTGTAGGACACCTCAAATAACCCAATAGCTTTCAGTACCACCCTCATGCTGATGGCAGTCAAATTCACCTCACAGGCCAAGATGTTACCTCTCTACTATTCACAGTCCCAAAGTGTCTATCAGACATATCCTCCTTCTTCGCTTTCTTTTCAATATGGAGAAAACTGAACACTTTCCCTCTTCATTCAACACCCCCACCAAACGTATCAATTGCAATCAATTACATGATCTCCTGTTCCACAAGTCCACTGTCCTGGTGTAATGTTTGATTCTGACACATCCTCCAAGCTGTACATGTAGTGGTCCGAAACATGTATATCTGGCCCCTCCATAATTGTCATACATGTCATGTCTTTTGTGTGAATGCACTGTGCAAAGTGTCTTGTTTTCAGTTATGTGTATTGCACAGTTGCAGCATGTAAGAGCTTAATTTCTGCAAGTGGGTGGGATATGTCTGGAAAATGTAACAAGTTTGTCTAGTCACGTGGTGTTGAATGATATAAATATGAGTGAGGGATATCTGTGGGTTGTTTTCTATCATGCTACATCTGCTTCAACGGTTGAGAGAAGAGTGAGAGTGCCGGCCACATGGAGGTACCTTCAACCCTCATGTGGTGAAGGGATGGAAGCTGAGGAGAGGTATCCTGACATACCCAATTCCAGGAACCGCCTTTAAGAAGTGAGAGAAGAGAAGAAGTCCGCCGTGCAGCAATTAATTCTCAAGTGAGCGTCTTCGGAATCTTGTGTCCCCCTGTGGTGTTACCCTGCATCCCAGAGTGTGTGTGTCAAGGAGCAGAGTCCTACAGAGAGCAACTGTAGGCCCGGTTTTATCCCGTGTCCTCCTCCCTGACCGTCTTTTAAACTGTCTTTCCTGCACTGGCATGTACAGCTGTGTTCCACAAGCAGAAGTAAAGTTTTCCAGTTACTGTCCGTTCCCAGTGATTGACACCGTGCCACCGTGCCACATAATAGGCTAATATACAAAATGAGGCAGCTCGGACTGGGCGAAAACGTGCGTAAGTGGGTAAAAAAATGGCTCAATGATAGAAAGCAGAGGGTGGTAATTAGAGAGGAGCGAACGTACTCGTCTGAGCTTGATACTCGTTCGAGTATTAGCGTGTTCGAGATGCTCGTTACTCGTGACAAGTACCACGCAATGTTCGAGTTACTTTCACTTTCATCTCTGAGACGTTAGCGCGCTTTTCTGGCCAATAGAAAGACAGGGAAGGCATTACAACTTCCCCCTGCGACGTTCAAGCCCTATACCACTCCCCTGCAGTGAGTGGCTGGCAAGATCAGGTGTCACCCGAGTATAAAAATCGGCCCCTCCCGCGGCTCGCCACAGATTTATTCTGACATAGAGGAGGGAAAGTGCTGTTGGTGCCGGAGCTGCTATAGGGAGAGTGTTAGAAGTATTTTAGGCTTCAAGAACCCCAACGGTCCTTCTTAGGGCCACATCTAACCGTGTGCAGTAGTGTGGAGGCTGCTTTTTGCAGTGTTGCACTTTTTTTTTTGTATATCGGCCGTACAGAGCATTGCGCCATGCAGTAGTTATACATATTCCAGGGCCAGTAGTGGTGGTGAGGCAGGGACAGAAGACATATATTTATTGAATATAGGCAGTGGGCCTTTCCAAAAACATTTGGGAAAAAAAATCTATTTGGGCTGCCTGTGACTGTCCTCAGTGTACTGGGTCTGTGCTGGGTGTAGTTGTCCTCCTAATTCATACGCAGCCAGCTAAGTGTTACAGCAGGCTTGCGCAAAATTATTTCCTGGCTCTGTGTTGGCTGTTACATCACCGCTGTATTCCAGTCCACAGTGCAACAGTCTGCAGTTATTTTACATACTCCAGGGCCAGTAGTGGTGAGGCAGGGACAGAAGACATATATTTATTGAATATAGGCAGTGGGCCTTCCCAAAAACATTTGGGGAAAAAAATCTATTCGGGCTGCCTGTGACTGTCCTCAGTGTACTGGGTCTGTGCTGGGTGTAGTTGTCCTCCTAATTCATACGCAGCCAGCTAAGTGTTACAGCAGGCTTGCGCAAAATTATTTCCTGGCTCTGTGTTGGCTGTTACATCACCGCTGTATTCCAGTCCACAGTGCAACAGTCTGCAGTTATTTTACATACTCCAGGGCCAGTAGTGGTGAGGCAGGGACAGAAGACATATATTTATTGAATATAGACAGTGGGCCTTTACAAAAACATTTGGGAAAAAAAATCTATTTGGGCTGCCTGTGACTGTCCTCAGTGTACTGGGTCTGTGCTGGGTGTAGTTGTCCTCCTAATTCATACGCAGCCAGCTAAGTGTTACAGCAGACTTGCGCAAAATTATTTCCTGGCTCTGTGTTGGCTGTTACATCACTGCTGTATTCCAGTCCACAGTGCAACAGTCTGCAGTTATTTTACATACTCCAGGGCCAGTAGTGGTGGTGAGGCAGGGACAGAAGACATATATTTATTGAATATAGGCAGTGGGCCTTTCCAAAAACATTTGGGAAAAAAAATCTATTTGGGCTGCCTGTGACTGTCCTCAGTGTACTGGGTCTGTGCTGGGTGTAGTTGTCCTCCTAATTCATACGCAGCCAGCTAAGTGTTACAGCAGGCTTGCGCAAAATTATTTCCTGGCTCTGTGTTGGCTGTTACATCACCGCTGTATTCCAGTCCACAGTGCAACAGTCTGCAGTTATTTTACATACTCAAGGGCCAGTAGTGGTGAGGCAGGGACAGAAGACATATATTTATTGAATATAGGCAGTGGGCCTTTCCAAAAACATTTGGGAAAAAAAATCTATTTGGGCTGCCTGTGACTGTTCTCGGTGTACTGGGTCTGTGCTGGGTGTAGTTGTCCTCCTAATTCATACACAGCCAGCTAAGTGTTACAGCAGGCTTGCGCAAAATTATTTCCTGGCTCTGCTGTGCGTTCCGTAAGCGAAGTCAGCCTCCAACCACAGGCCAATAAGTGGCACATTTAATTACAGCGTTCTGTTTCTGCACTACTGGTAATACAGCATGCTGAGGGGTAGACCTAGAGGACGTGGACGCGGGCGAGGACGCGGAGGCCCAAGTCAGGGTGTGGGCACAGGCCAAGCCAGTGCGGTGGCCAGGGGTAGAGGCAGGGCCAGACCGAATAATCCACCAACTGTTTCCCAAAGCGCCCCCTCGTGCCATGCCACCCTGCAGAGGTCAAGGTGCTCTATGGTGTGGCAGTTTTTCACAGAGACGCCTGATGCCCGACGAACAGTGGTGTGCAACCTTTGTCGCGCCAAGATCAGCTGGGGAGCCACCACCACCAGCATGCGCAGGCATATGATGGCCAAGCACCCCACAAGGTGGGACGAAGGCCGTTCACCGCCTCCGGTTTGCACCACTGCCTCTCCCCCTGTGCC
Organism: Eleutherodactylus coqui; assembly: GCF_035609145.1. Lineage (NCBI taxonomy): Eukaryota > Metazoa > Chordata > Amphibia > Anura > Eleutherodactylidae > Eleutherodactylus > Eleutherodactylus coqui. The sequence goes on along the minus strand of NC_089839.1, from coordinate 117,079,098 downwards.
CCAACCTGCCACTGAGATCCAACCCCCCTCTGAGGACACAGGCACTACCGTCTCCTGGCCTGCACCCACACCCTCACCTCCGCTGTCCTCGGCCCCATCCAGCAATGTCTCTCAGCGCAGCGTCCAGACGTCGCTAGCGCCACTGTTTGAGCGCAAGCGCAAGTACGCCGCCATGCACCCGCACGCTCAAGCGTTAAACGTGCACATTGCCAAATTGATCAGCCTGGAGATGCTGCCGTATAGGCTTGTGGAAACGGAGGCTTTCAAAAGCATGATGGCGGCGGCGGCCCCGCACTACTCGGTTCCCAGTTGCCACTACTTTTCCCGATGTGCCGTCTCAGCCCTGCACGACCACGTCTCCCGCAACATTGTACGCGCCCTCACCAACGCGGTTACTGCCAAGGTCCACTTAACAACGGACACGTGGACAAGCACAGGCGGGCAGGGCCACTATATCTCCCTGACGGCACATTGGGTGAATTTAGTGCAGGCTGGGACAGAGTCAGAGCCTGGGACCGCTCACGTCCTACCCACCCCCAGAATTGCAGGCCCCAGCTCGGTGCTGGTATCTGCGGCGGTGTATGCTTCCTCCACTAAACCACCCTCCTCCTCCTCCTACGCAACCTCTGTCTCGTAATCAAGACGTGTCAGCAGCAGCACGTCGCCAGCAGTCGGTGTCGCGCGGCGTGGCAGCACAGCGGTGGGCAAGCGTCAGCAGGCCGTGCTGAAACTACTCAGCTTAGGAGAGAAGAGGCACACGGCCCACGAACTGCTGCGGGGTCTGACAGAGCAGACCGACCGCTGGCTTGCGCCGCTGAGCTTCCAACCGGGCATGGTCGTGTGTGACAACGGCTGTAACCTGGTGGCGGCTCTGCAGCTCGGCAGCCTCATGCACGTGCCATGCCTGGCCCATGTCTTTAATTTGGTGGTTCAGCGCTTTCTGAAAAGCTACCCACACTTGTCATACCTGCTCGGAAAGGTGCGCCGGGTCAGCGCACATTTCCGCAAGTCCAAGACGGACGCTGCCACCCTGCGGACCCTGCAACATCGGTTTAATCTGCCAGTGCACCGACTGCTGTGCGACGTGCCCACACGGTGGAACTCTACGCTCCACATGTTGGCCAGGCTCTATGAGCAGCGTAGAGCTATAGTGGAATACCAACTCCAACATGGGCGGCGTAGTGGGAGTCAGCCTCCTCAATTCTTTACAGAAGAGTGGGCCTGGTTGGCAGACATCTGCCAGGTCCTTGGAAACTTTGAGGAGTCTACCCAGATGGTGAGCGGACATGCTGCAATCATTAGCGTCACCATTCCTCTGCTATGCCTCTTGAGAAGTTCCCTGCAAAGCATAAAGGCAGACGCTTTGCACTCGGAAACGGAGGCGTGGGAAGACAGTATGTCGCTGGATAGTCAGAGCACCCTCCTGTCTATATCTCAGCTCGTTGAGGAGGAGGAGGAGGAGGGGGAAGAGACAGCTTGGCCCACTGCTGAGGGTACACATGCTGCTTGCCTGTCATCCTTTCAGCGTGTATGGCCTGAGGAGGAGGAGGATCCTGAAAGTGATCTTCCTAGTGAGGACAGCCATGTGTTGCGTACAGGTACCCTGGCACACATGGCTGACTTCATGTTAGGATGCCTTTCTCGTGACCCTCGCGTTACACGCATTCTGGCCACTACGGATTACTGGGTGTACACACTGCTCGACCCACGGTATAAGGAGAACCTTTCCACTCTCATTCCCAAAGAGGAAAGGGGTTCCAGAATGATGCTATTCCACAGGGTGCTGGTGGACAAACTGATGGTAAACTTCCCATCCGACAGCGCTAGTGGCAGAAGGCGCAGTTCCGAGGGCCAGGTAGCAGGGGAGGCGCAGAGATCAGGCAGCATGTACGGCGCAGGCAGGGGAACATTCTCCAAGGCCATTGCCAGCTTTTTGGCTCCCCAGCAAGACTGGCTCCCCAGTCAAGGCTGAGTTGGCGGGAGCACTGTAAAAGGATGGTGAGGGAGTACGTAGCCGATCGCACGACCGTCCTCGGTGACGCCTCTGCCCCCTACAACTACTGGGTGTCGAAGCTGGACACGTGGCCTGAACTTGCGCTGTATGCCCTGGAGGTGCTTGCTTGTCCTGCGGCTAGCGTCTTGTCAGAGAGGGTGTTTAGTGCGGCTGGGGGAATCATCACGGATAAGCATACCCGCCTCTCAACCGACAGTGCCGACAGGCTTACACTCATCAAGATGAACAAAGCCTGGATTTCCCCAGACTTCTCTTCTTCACCAGCGGACAGCAGCGATACCTAAGCAATACGTAGGCTGCACCCGCGGATGGAAGCATCGTTCTCTATCACCATCAAAAACGGGGAAATTTTTGCTTCATCAATCTGTGTATAATATTCCTCCTCCTCCTGAAACCTCACATAAACACGCCGAACGGGCAATTTTTCTTAGGCCCACAAGGCTCAGTCATATAATTTTTCTAAACAATTTTTATGCGTTTCAATGCTCATTAAAGCGTTGAAACTTGCACTTGAACCAATTTTTATTTTAACTGGGCTGCCTCTAGGCCTAGTTACCAATTAAGCCACATTAACCACAGCAATTAATGGGTTTCACCTGCCCTCTTGGTTGGGCATGGGCAATTTTTCTGAGGTACATTGGTACTGTTGGTACACCAATTTTTTGGGGCCCTCGCCTACAGTGTAATCCAATTACGTTACATCAGCTGTGTTGGGCACTGCAATGGGATATATTTATGTACCGCCGGTGGGTTCCAGGGAGCCACCCATGCCGTGGGTCCACACGGAGTTGTAACTACATGTGTCCACTTCTATAGAGCCCCAGTCTGACTGGGGCATGCAGTGTGGGCCGAAGCCCACTTGCATTAAACATGACATTACCTCAGCTGTGATGGGCAATGCAATGGGATATATTTATGTACCGCCGGTGGTTTCCTGGCACCCACGCATGCTGTCGGTCCACATGGAGTTGTAACTACATGTGTCCACTTCTAAAGAACCCCAGTCTGACTGGGGCATGCAGTGTGGGCCGAAGCCCACCTGCATTTAATCGGGCGTTACCTCAGCTGTGATGGGCACTGCAATGGGATACATTAATGTACAGTCGGTGGGTTCCAGGGAGCCACCCATGCTGTGGGTGCACACGGAATTCCCATTGCGGAGTTGTACCTGCCTGTGACTATTTATAAAAAACCGCGGTCTGACTGGGGCATGCAGACACCTTGACAGAATGAATAGTGTGTGGCACATAGGTTCCCCATTGCTATGCCCACGTGTGTAGCTCCTGATGGCGGTGGCACAGGATTATATTTCTCATTGCTTCTGTACAGCATTGTGGGCTATCGCCCCACCCCTTTTAAAGAGAGTCGCTGCCTAGCCGTGCCAACCCTCTGCAGTGTGTGCCTGTGGTTCCTCCTCATGGCAGACGCACTTATAAATAGACATGAGTGTGGCGTGGCATGAGGGCAGCTGAAGGCTGCGCAGGGACAATTTGGTGTGCGCTGTGGACACTGGGTCGTGCAGGGGGGGGTTGGGCAGCATGTAACCCAGGAGAAGTGGCAGCGGAGTGTCATGCAGGCAGTGATTGTGCTTTGTTGGAGGTAGTCTGGTGCTTAGCTAAGGTATGCATTGCTAATGAGGGCTTTTCAGAAGTAAAAGTTGTTGGGGGGGGCACTCTTGCCGCTATTGTGGCTTAATAGTGGGACCTGGGAACTTGAGATGCAGCCCAACATGTAGCCCCTCGCCTGCCCTATGTCGTTCTCATCACTTTCTTGAATTGCCCCGATTTTCAGAAATGGAAACCTTAGCGAGCATCGGCGATATACAAAAATGCTCGAGTCGCCCATTGACTTCAATGGGGTTCGTTACTCAAAACGAACCCTCGAGCATCGCGATAATTTCGTCCCGAGTAACGAGCACCCGAGCATTTTGGTGCTCGCTCATCTCTAGTGGTAATAAATGGTTCGTACTCTGATTGGACCACAGTCGCTAGCGGGGTGCCACAGGGTTCAGTATTAGGCCCCACTCTGTTCAACATATTTATCAATGACCTGATAGAGGGGCTGCACAGCAAAATATCAATATTTGCAGATGACACAAAATTATACAATATAATTAATGCAACGGAGGACAATGTGCAGCTACAAACGGACCTAGATAAGCTGGGGGCTTGGGCAGGAAAATAGCGAATGAAGTTCAATGTTGAAAAATGTAAGACTATGCACATGGGCAGGAGAAACGGATGTCACCAATATTCACTTAATGGGGTACCACTGGGGAAAAGTAATATGGAAAAGGATCTGGGGGTATTAGTGGATAATAGACTAAACTGGAGTTTAGGCAAATAAAGTCTTGGGGTGCATTAAAAGAGGTATAGGGGCGAAGGATGAGAACATTATCCTTCCATTATATAAGGTACTTGTCAGGCCTCACATGGAATACTGCGTACAATTCTGGTCACCGGTGCTTAGGAAAGATGTCACAGTGCTTGACGGGATTCAAAGAAGGGCAACTAAACTAATACATGGAATGACGGGACTGGAATACCCAGAGAGGCTATCCAAATTGGGACTATTTACTCTAGAAAAAAGAAGGTTAAGAGGCGACCAAATAACCATGTATAAGTACATGAGGGGACAATACAAGGATCTCTCCCAAGATCTGTTTACACCCAGGACCACGACGGTAACAAGAGGACATCCGCTACGATTAGAGTAAAGTAGGTTTCATCACCAACATAGAAGGGGATTCTTTACTGTAAGAGCAGTTAGACTGTGGAACTCTCTGCCTGAGGAAGTGGTGATGGCAAAATCCATAGAGGAGTTTAAAAGGGGACTTGATGTCTTTCTGGAGAAGAAGGACATTATAGGATATAAATCTTAGGTTAATTGTCAATCCGGGTATACAGGCAGGTAGGAACTATTAGGGGTTGATCCAGGGAACAGTCTGATTGCCATTAAGGAGTCGGGGAGGAATTCTTTCCCCAAAAGGGCTAATTGGCTTCTGGCCTTGGGGTTTTTTGCCTTCCTCTGGATCAAGAAAGGAGGATAGACAGGCTGGACTAAATGGACATTGTCTTCATTCAGCCTTACATACTATGTTACTATGAGTTTCAACATTAACCGTGTGTGGACTCTATTATTTTCTACCGCTGGAGAATCAACGGTGTGAAGGCGTCCTGGCGTCATGAGTGACAACTTCTCAAGTCCACTACACATCTATTCAGGTAACCGTTGTCCCAGCATTGCCTGTAAGAGGCCTAGCAGTACCTTGGCCAAGGTTAAATGTGTCCCTCCAAGAAGGAGTCTGGTAGAGCCACTGTGACAAGTGCCATATTTAGCTTGCATAAAAGAAGGCTGAGAGGAGACTTAATAGCTGTCTACAAATATCTGAAGGGCTGTCACAGTGCAGAGGGATCATCCCTATTCTCATTTGCACAAGGGAAGACTAGAAGCAATGGAATGAAACTTAAAGGGAGGGGACACAAATTAGATATTAGAAAAAACTTTCTGACAGTGAGGGTGATCAGTGAGTGGAACAGGTTACCATGGGAGGTGGAGAGTTTTCCTTTAATGGAACTGTTCAAACAAGGCTGGACAAATATCTGTCTGGGATGATTTAGTGAATCCTGCAATGAGCAGGGGGTTGGACCAGATGCCCCCGGAGGTCCCTTCCATCTCTACTATTCTATGCTTCCATTTCTACCCCCACCAGCTCCTCGGCATGGGCCTTGTGCCTTGGTCACTGCGGGACATTATATACATACAATCGCTAGGCACCTGGTGCTGCTTCCAACTTAAAAACATCTCTTGGATATAATCTTTCCTCAATCCCAATTCAACAAAAATGCTAGTGCATGCTCTTATCAACACCTGCCTAGACTACAGCAACATCCTTCTCTGGTTTGTCTCATCTTTTTCACATAACTAAAATCATTCAGATTCTCGCTGGGTCGCAGCATAAATGCTTGCAGCGACTAAATGATGAATGATAATTTGATTTCTATGCTTGATCTGACAGATGAGCGATAAGGAAACAAACGATAATCGGCCTGTTTACTGTAAATGGAGGCAGGCGGCCGGAAGAGATTTCTGGCCTGCTATGCCTCCATTTATTGAGCGATGATCACTTCTTGGTGAGACAATGAGACAATAATGAGCAATTATTGGTGAGACAACTGTTGAGCACTTCTGTGTCTGACAATTGTTCCATGTAAAAGGGCCCTTACACTCCTCTAATCTATTCTCAACTCAGCTGTCCAACTAACCCACCTCTTCCTGCGTTACTCTCGTCTCTTCCTTCTGCCAATTCTTTCACTGGCTATCCATTGTCCAGAGAATTTTCCTTTAAATTCTAGTTTTTCCCCCTCATATTGCACTCAATACCCCACAATGACATTGATAAAGCAGAATATTAGAAATATTTGTCAATTAAAAAAAAAAAAAGAAAAACTAACATTTTGCATTGACTTAAGTATTTAGACCTTGTACTCAGTACTTAATTGAAGCACCTTTGTCAGTAATTACAGTGAATGGGGGGAATTGGGTTAAGTAGCAGCACATGTGGAAAAGACTTGGGTATACTAATAGATCACAGACTAAGGGCCTTATCACGCGGCCGTGGGCGTTTTTATGTGCACCCGCCAGCACCGTAAAAACGTGAACGGGCGCACAAATCTAATGTTTGTGCACCCGTTTAGATGGCATGGGCCCCGGCACATACACGCCGAGCCAACAATGCTGTTAGGCCTCCTTTCCCTTCCCCTCGCCAGCTCACCTCCTCTCTCCTCCTGTCCAGCTGTGTGCAATGGGAGGGGGCGGTCTGGGAGCGGAACTAAGCACCTGCCCCTTGTCCACAGCCAGCAATGGGAGGGGTAGGGCAGAGCTTAGCTCTGCCCCGTTCAGCCCCCTCCCATTGCAAACAGCCGGAGGAGAGGAGAGAGGAGGAGAGAAGAGGGAGGGAGTTTAGCAGTCACGCTGCTATACTCCCTCCCACCTCCCTTCTTCGGACGCTGCCATTGGCTCCCATAGGAGCCCATGCAGCGGCCGATGTATTCTGGTCCGAAATATAGTTCCAGGATAACCTTTGCTGGCTGTCGCGAAAGCGCTGGGGGTTACATTGGCCCAGCAGGACGCTTTCACGCTGCGGGAATACAGCCATGTGATCTGATGCATTGGAATCCATGGCCGATATATGCTCTTGTGAAAGAGGCCTAAACATGAGTCAGCGCTGTGATGCAGTAGCAAAACAGGCAAACACAATTCTGGGATGGAAGAGAAGCATAGAGTCTAGATCATGTGAGGTAATTATCCCCCTCTACCCTTCCTTAGCCAGACCTCATCTGGAATACTCTGTCCAGTTCTGGAGACCCCACTTTAAAAAGACAAACTGGCACCCCAAATAGTTATATGGGAGAGCACCCACACAAATCTGAAAAGTGTCACATTTTCATGCGGCTCATACACAGACTTCAGTGGATGACAGCATAAGATCAGGAGAGCAGCTGAGTATAAAAAATACATCACCCGACTCCCCATCACCTCTCCAAACTGCACCATAACTTTGTTTATCAAAAAATCACAGAGACAGAGGGGTCCTTTAGACTTGAAATCAAAATTCACTGAAAAGCACCCAAAAATTGATACATTTATTTATAGTGTTATTAAAATATAACTTTTATTACAAATTTTCATTTAAAATAAAGTGTGACACACTACCTATAATGCAGCACACACCGGGGACTAGACAGACACTAAAAAAACAAACAAAGAAACGAAAAAAGGGGACAGACAAGGAAACTAAAGGGATAAAGTGTGTTTCAGACACTATGTCAAGAGATCATACGTTTTTTTCTTTACTCATAAGTTGCCACTGGTTGGTGATTCTCATTTGTTGGTATTCACCAATTTGAGACCTCCAGTGGCCTATGCTTTTAGGGGCCCTGTTCTGATGATTAGCATACAATCCTCCAATCAAAGATAGTAAACACTTATATTGCCTCTATGTGAAGGACCACTTTATCCCTTTAGTTTCCTTGTCTGTCCCCTTTTTTCGCTTCTTTGTTTGTTTTTTTTGTGTCTGTCTAGTCCCCGGTGTGTGCTGGGTTATAGGTAGTGTGTCACACTTTATTTTAAATGAAAATTTGCAATAAAAGGTATATTTTAATAACACTATAAATAAATTCATCAATTTTTGGGTGCTTTTCAGTGAATTTTTATAACTTTGTTTATGGTGCGGTTGGGAGGTGAGGGGTTTCCTTTGAATGACACTGCTTTGCTTAAAAAAATGACTCTAAAATGCTCTCTTCCTTCCTCCTAGTTTGGTGCCTATTGCTTGCTCTCAATTGTCAGGACACATTAGAACAGGGGTGGGGGAGGTGGGTGAATGTATAGAGGGCAAAGGGAAGGAGGGTCTCGCACATACACTGCTTTCAAGCTAATAGTAAGTCCCCTTTACTGTGTTTTAGCTATAGAACTCACATATTCACTTCTCAGTCTTTCTGTACACTGTACTACAATATGATTTTATATGTGTATGTGTTACAGACATTTAGACATCAGGATCTGCAGTTCTCTGTGTACAGTCTATAGAACAGAGCACACACTACACAGCAGACAGGCTCCTTCTACCAGTCCTGAGAGTATTGAGCATCAGATGTACACCCTGCAAAGGGAAAATAAAGGCTACAACTCAATAAATGGCCAGAAATAATGCAATTCCTTGTGTACACACACATAGATTATTCTGAAAACTCATCTGAAAAGATAGGTATGATTTACGATGTAATATATATTCTAATTGTACATTTATAGATTGCTTGGTTGACCTATATTAAAGAAATTTTAATTGTCAAACAAAATGTCTGTATGGAGTCAGGAGTAATAGCTGTGTACTGTTCTTGTGGAACAAGGATATATTTGTCATGGTATACAATAATTATGTTGGAGCAAAACTGAACATCATTATTTACTGCTCTAGGTACGAACAACCAAAGTGTGATAATGGAGCAAGAGCCCATCCAGCCAAAACAAAAGATTTGTATAAAGGAAGACAACTTCAAGGTAAAAATCTCTTAACTGCATCTATATGAAGTAGTATTTTACCTCTTATTGGCATGATATTATAGATTTTTCTAACTTTAATACTGCTATATTGGTCAGCTACAAGGTTTGTGGATAAATATTGTGATAATTTGGGGCTTGGTCATACTCTGGACTACATCTTCTGCATATAAGATGAGTGGCAAAACACCAGAAACTTACTTCACACCTGAACCTTTATTTAAAGTCTGGCACTTGTCAGTATTTTTCCATCACGGGAATAGTTTACAGCACTTTGCACTTCACATGAAACCAGCACATAAATAAACACCCTAGCCACTAACTAAACAGTATCTGCAATCCTAAATAGCAGGTCTAATATCTTAATGTATCACAGCAGGGTAAGGGCCGTCAACCCCTGTCACGCTCCTTTGGTAGCAATCTCTCTCAGACAGAGCAGGTGTCCCAGGAGCTCTGCAGCTCAACAGGCTGAGAACCCTAGACACAGGAGTGTTTCACTTAGAGATACCCACTAAGGTGTCTCTTAATTACTGGGCAGATACACCCTTTCTCTGCCAAATATTGTTTCAACAAGTTTATCCTCAAACCTCCTTGTGGTCACTCAGATAATTGTGTTAAATTGTATCCGTTAACCTTGTTGTGTCCCTTCTAAACAAGGCTTATTTTGCAGGAGTTATGGCAGTTAAAGGGGGTGTCCCGCGCCGAAACGGCTTTTTTTTTTTTCCATAGGCCCCCCGTTCGGCGCGAGACAAACCCAATCCATGGGTTAAAAAAAAAAAACGTTTAGTACTTACCCGAATCCCCGCGCTGCGGCGACTTCTTCCTTACCTTAGCAAGATGGCCGCCGGGATCTTCACCCACGATGCACCGCGGGTCTTCTCCGATGGTGCACCGTGGGCTCTGTGCGGTCCATTGCCGATTCCAGCCTCCTGATTGGCTGGAATCGGCACACGTGACGGGGCGGAGCTACGAGGACCAGCTCTCCGGCACGAGCGGCCCCATTCACCAGGGAGAAGACCGGACTGCGGAAGCGCGTCTAATCGGGCGATTAGACGCTGAAATTAGACGGCACCATGGAGACGAAGGACGCTAGCAACGGAACAGGTAAGTGAATAACTTCTGTATGGCTCATAATTAATGCACGATGTACATTATAAAGTGCATTAATATGGCCATACAGAAGTGTATAACCCCACTTGCTTTCACGGGACAACCCCTTTAAGAGCTTTATAAGCAAACCTAAAATGCAAGTGTGTGATGTGATCTAAAGAATGAGGTGTCTTACGTCTGTGACATACCATCAAGTGACTTTACATTCAGGGACTTTGGAAGGGAGTTACTTGTATTTATCTACTGTTTATTTCTTTTATTTTCACTTGAATAAATGATGTTGATTTTCAGCTGTACTTATTATTTAAAATGAGCTTCAAGATCGACAGCGTTGTGCAATGTAAATTTTGTACCATGTATGCAGTCCTTGAACAGCTGCTCAAGGGTGCATACTGCTGCACCAGATGTATGCATGTTGCACATTTTGAAGCCCAGGTCCTGGATCTAAATGAACAGTTTGCATCACTGAGCTCCATTGACAACATGGAAAGGAGTTTACTGCTCACCGAGCAGACAATCGCTGAAGCACAGAAATATCGAATGGTAGAGTTAGAAGCAACCTCCAGGGTCATCTGGTCCAACCCCCTGCTCAATGCATTTTGTTGTAGTTAGCCATTTAGTCATTCACGACACTCGGCGACCCTAATGGCGAGCTTCCTCTATGTTTTTCGGTTTTGTACTGCTTTTTTTCAGTTATGTGATTTCCATGCCAATATCAGCTTTCACCATATCTGTCATCGTGTCCTTTGGCGGGCAGATTTTCTTTTGCCACTGATCTGTCCAAGCATTATAGATTTTTCTAGTAACTCTGCTCACGCTACATGGCCAAAATACATGAGTCTGAGTCTGGTCATATTGCCCTCCAGTGATATATCGTGTCTTGTACAATTCAGAACTACTCTGTTTGCTACTCTTGTTCTCTAGGGTATACACAGTAGCTTTTGCCAGCACCACAGCTAAAATGCATCACTGCTCCTTCTATCAGCTTTTTTCACAGTTCAGCTATTACATCCATACATAGCTATAGGGAAAATGATGGTTTGCACAACCCTGCATTTAGTTGCTTTGCCGATATCCCTACTTTTCCAGATTTTGTCTGTGTTTAGCATCGCGCTTTGCCCCAATGCTAGCCTACATTTTATCTCTGGCATAGATTTGTCAGCCTGGTCAATTTTTGAACCAAGGAAGATGAAGTCTTGCATGCCTTCTATTGTCTCCTTGTCGATTTTGATTTCAATTTGGCCATTTTTTGCAATTGTCAGGTTAACTAAATCATTCCAGATAGTTGTCTAACTAGCCTCTATTTGAAGCCTTCCATTGAAGGAGAATTCCCAACTTTCCATGGCAATCTGTTCCACTCATTGATCCCCCTTACTGTCTAATATCTAATCTGTGTCTCCTCGCTTTCAGTTTTATCCCATTGCTTTTAGTCTTTCCTTGAGCAAAAGAGAATAGGGCTGATCCCTTCGTACTGTGACAGCCCTTCAGATATTTGTAGACAGCTATTAAGTCTCCTCTCAGCCTTTTTTGAAAGCTAAACATTCCCAGATCCTTTAAGCGTTCCTCATAGGACATGACTTGCAGACTGTTTGCCACCTTGATAACTCTTCTCTGAACTTACTCCAGTTTGTCGTTGTCTTTTTTTAAATTGAAGTGCCCAGAAGTGGACACAGTATTCCAGGTTAGGTCTGACTAAGGAAGAGTAGAGAGGGATAATTACCTCACGTGAATTAGACTCTATGCTTCTCTTGATACATCCCAGAATTGTGTTTGTCTTTTTTGCTACTGCATCATACTGTTGACTCATGTTCAGTCTGTGATCTATTTGTACTCAAGTCTTTTTCACATGTGCTGCTGCTTAACTCAATTCCTTCCATTCTGTATGTGCTTTTTTCATTTTTCTTGCTCAGATGTAGAACCTTGCATTTCTCCTTGTTAAATGCAATTCTGTTAGTCATGCTTGTTCAGATCTTTTTGAATCCTCTCTTCGCCAGTTTTGGCTATAGCTCCTAGCTTTGTGTCGTCAGCAAATATGATCAGTTCTCCCTCAATTCCCTCCATCTAGATCATTTATGAAAAAAAATTTAAAAGACGCTGGACCCAGAGCAGAGTCTTGTGGTACCCCACTTGAGACATTCTTCACTTCCAGTTATAAATCCATCTAATAGTTACCATGTCAATCCCATATTTCATCATATTTTTAATAAGGATTGTAAGAGATACTTTGTCAAATGCTTTACTAAAGTCAAGAAAAACTATATCTACTGCATTTTCTTTATCAACCCAGTCGGTGAGTATATCATAGAAGGCAATTATATTAGTCTGGCATGACTTGTTTGTTTTAAACCCATGCTTGCTCTAGTTAGTTACTCCATTCTGATCAAAGTAATTGCATATATACTGTTTAATAATTTGTTCAAAGATTTTTCTTTATAGAAGTCAGGCTCACAGGCCTATAATCTTCTGGGTGCACCATTTTCCCTTTTTTAAAGATAGAGACAATATTTACCCTTCTTCAATGGGCAGATGTCTAGGTGAATGGTAGCTTGGAAGTGCAGAATGATAAGGCAATACAGTATCTGAAATGGCCACTAAAGGACTGAGGAAAAGTCTGTTTGGTTAAAATTAAGTCCAAAAGAACTGTTCCTATAGTTGGATCATGCACAAGTTGGGTAAAGTAATTATTTTTGGTTGCATTTTTGAGATCCACAAGTTTGTTTCCCAGTTTATATCCTGATAAAGTCACCCATAATAATTACCTCATTGTGATTTGCCACTTCATTTATTTGCCTTAGTAATAGGTTTTCAGTTGCTTCCATTATATTTGGTGGTTTAGAACAAGCCCCTAATAGGATTCTGTTATTGCTTTTCCCAGCATGTATTGCTACTCGTATAGACTTTACATGTCCAGCTTTCATCCAACCATGTATCAGTTATTCCCTTTGTTTTCTATATTGTTTCTCAGGTGTTCTTCAAGTTCATTAACTTTATTTGTCAGACTTCTATAATTAGTCACCATGCAGTAAAGAGGGTTTTTAATTTTAAGTGTGCCCCTATTAAATGGTCTGCCAGTTCTAACTGTACTAATTCTTCCAACTGTTCCACTCCCATTTTCATGATTTCATCCCACGTCACTACCTATTTTACCCTCCTCCCAGTCCCTAATTTAAACATTCCAACCTTCTAGGGATCTTCTCTTCAAGCACAGCTGCACCCTTCCCATTGAGATACAGTCCATTTTTACAGTACAACCTGTAGCCCACAGCAAAGTCAGCCCAGTTCTTTAGGAAACCTTGCTTCACGCTGAGGATGGCTGTGTTTTAAATAGGGGGGAACTGTAGGGGCCCAGAGGGTCCTACAGGATAGTCACACAAGCATAAGTCCTGAAATACTTGGCTATGTGCGCCTACGGAAACCCTGTCTTCCCCCTTCTTTACAGGCTTAAACTAGTCTGCCTGGTAACAGCTTGCTACAGATTGGCTGTTTCCATTGAAAATCCCTCATTGGTAGAGTGGGGGAGAAGAAGATACAGGAGCGAGAAAGTGAACCCGAGAATTTCAGTTGCAACTTTTTACATGTCTATGTGTATGCAGGCTTAGGGCTCTTTCACACGAATGTATTTGTGCATGCAAAATTTGCGTGCTCAATACACAATGAATAGAATCCATTGATTTCAATTGGTTCATTCACATGTGTATATTTTGCTTGTGCATCTTCGGCCACACAAAAAACCCCCATAGAACATCTTCCCGTTCTGTGCATTTACTTTTAACCCTTTCCAATCCACTGTCTGACCTCTGAAGACATTATGATTTAACTCTGTACAGCTCCGATGTTGGAAGACGTCCGCCGGGGTTCTCTTACTGTATATTGCCAGCCTCTCTGCTGTCGGAGCCTTTCCAACGTGTCACCTCATGCAGTACTGGCTTTAGCCAGCATATAGCGCCGTTGTATAACGGCAGAAAAAGAGTAAGACCCCCTAGAAAAAACAGGATACAAATTGGATTGGAAAGGGTTAAAAAGTAGTAAATATTTGGGGAAAAAATGAAATAATTTTCTGCTGCCATCTTCTTACCACCATAACATTTTTTTCCATTGATAAAGTTGTGTGAGGGCTGCGATACATCTTTTAGCTTCTATTGGTACAATTTTGGAGTTCATATGATGTTTTGATGGCTTCTTATTTTTTGGGATAGTTTAAGTACAGTTCTGGTTGTCTCAGAATCCTTTCTAACATATTTCTAAATCTGCATAAGCACCATCATTTATTCAAAGCATGTTCTCTTCTACGTTTAATTTCATTGTGAGCTTTTTCTTTTATTCGAAAGAGTTTTGTTTAGACCAATAATAATAATCTTGTTTTTTGTATAGCGCCAACCTATTTTGCACGGCTTTTAGTTAATTTATTTATTACCCCCCACCAAGCTGGGCACTCATTTTACCAACCTTGGAAGGACGAAAGGCTGAGTCAACCTTGAATTGACTGCCTGAACCATGCGGAGATTGAACTCGCAACCTTCATGTCATGGGCGAGAGCTTAGGACTCCATTTTTGCTGCCTTAATATTCTGCGCCATATATTCCAGACATGTGGAATTCCCATTAAGGACCAAGTGCCGTAAATTACTGTGCATGGGCCTGGGCATTAATCCCATCAGATGATGTCATGGGGGACATGAATGTTAAAAAACATAGCTACAAAATACATTTTAAAAAAATTGCATAATAATATTTTAAAAATATATATATATATAAAAACCAAAGCTGTCACCATATATGCCTTGTAATCTGAGACTATACAAATTATATGTCAAAATGTCTGAAAAAAAATGAGTAACCCATTTCAAGTATTGATAACCATATATATTGTTCTGTTGATATGTAGCACATTGTTTGTTTTTCCAGTACCTAGTTACAATGACTTTTTTGAACATCATTAAATGAGTAGTGACCGTTCTATATGTTTCAGGACATTTGTCCATGTTGATAAATAATAAAGCTTGACTTGGATATAATTATATATTTAAGTTAGTAAGTATGTTGATGATGGTTGTTGGTAGCTTGCAGAGTGGTTAAATGTGGTTGCGTTCTAACTTCTAACATATTATTGATAAAAGAATCAACTAACCCATAGTTTCTCCAACAATAAGTTGAAGAGGAAGGGAATATGTTATGGAGTTTAGCTGGAGTAAAATACCATCTTATGTCTTGGATATTGCTTCCTAAATAAATTATTCTATTGATCCAGGAATAAGTCAGTTTTAAGATTGTTCTCCCATTTTTTCATTACTGTTAAAGACTTGGTATTTTTAGAGTTTAATAAGTCATAGAACAAGGAAATTCCTTTTGGGTTTTGGAATGGAATTGATTTAAAAAATGTAGTATGGAACAGGTAAAGTTGTTGATATTGATGATAACTAGAGATGAGCGAGCACCAAAATGCTCGGGTGCTCGTTACTCGAGACGAAATTTTCGCGATGCTCGAGGGTTCGTTTCGAGTAACGAACCCCATTAAAGTCAATGGGCGACCCGAGCATTTTTGTATATCGCCGATGCTCGCTAAGGTTTCCATTTGTGAAAATCTGGGCAATTCAAGAAAGTGATGGGAACAACACAGAAACGGATAGGGCAGGCGAGGGGCTACATGTTGGGCTGCATCTCAAGTTCCCAGGTCCCACTATTAAGCCACAATAGCAGCAAGAGTGGGCCCCCCCCAACAACTTTTACATCTGAAAAGCCCTCATTAGCAATGCATACCTTAGCTAAGCACCACACTACCTCCAACAAAGCACAATCACTGCCTGCATGACACTCCGCTGCCAAATCCCCCCCCCCCACGACCAAGTGTCCACAGCGCACACCAAACTGTCCCTGCCCAGCCTTGAGCTGCCCTCATGCCACGCCACCCTCATGTCTATTTATAAGTGCGTCTGCCACAGGAAAAGCAGGCACACACTGCAGAGGGTTGGCATGGCTAGGCAGCGACCCTCTTTAAAAGGGGCGGGGCGATAGCCCACAATGCTGTACAGAAGCAATGAGAAATCCAATCCTGTGCGACCTCCATCTGGAGCTGCACACGTGGGCATAGCAATGGGGAACCTATGTGCCACACACTATTCATTCTGTCAAGGTGTCTGCATGCCCCAGTCAGACTGCGTTTTTTTATATATAGTCACAGGCAGGAACAACTCCGCAATGGGAATTCCGTGTGCACCCACAGCATGGGTGGCTCCCTGGAACCCACCGGCGGTACATAAAAATATCCCATTGCATTGCCCAACACAGCTGAGGTAGTAATGTCATGTTTAATGCAGGTGGGCTTCGGCCCACACTGCATGCCCCAGTCAGACTGGGGTTCTTTAGAAGTGGAAACAGATGCATTTACAACTCCCTGTGGACCCACAGCATGGGTCGGTGCCAGGAAGCCACCGGCGGTACATAACAATATCCCATTGCATTGCCCATCACAGCTGAGGTAGTAATGTCATGTTTAATGCAGGTGGGCTTCGGCCCACACTGCATGCCCCAGTCAGACTGGGGTTCTTTAGAAGTGGAAACAGATGCATTTACAACTCCCTGTGGACCCACAGCATGGGTGGGTGCCAGGAAGCCACCGGCGGTACATAAATATATCCCATTGCATTGCCCAACACAGCTGAGGTAGTAATGTCATGTTTAATGCAGGTGGGCTTCGGCCCACACTGCATGCCCCAGTCAGACTGGGGTTCTTTAGAAGTGGAAACAGATGCATTTACAACTCCCTGTGGACCCACAGCATGGGTGGGTGCCAGGAAGCCACCGGCGGTACATAACTATATCCCATTGCATTGCCCATCACAGCTGAGGTAGTAATGTCATGTTTAATGCAGGTGGGCTTCGGCCCACACTGCATGCCCCAGTCAGACTGGGGTTCTTTAGAAGTGGAAACAGATGCATTTACAATTCCCTGTGGACCCACAGCATGGGTGGGTGCCAGGAAGCCACCGGCGGTACATAAATATATCCCATTGCATTGCCCAACACAGCTGAGGTAGTAATGTCATGTTTAATGCAGGTGGGCTTCGGCCCACACTGCATGCCCCAGTCAGACTGGGGTTCTTTAGAAGTGGAAACAGATGCATTTACAACTCCCTGTGGACCCACATCATGGGTGGGTGCCAGGAAGCCACCGGCGGTACATAAATATATCCCATTGCATTGCCCAACACAGCTGAGGTAGTAATGTCATGTTTAATGCAGGTGGGCTTCGGCCCACACTGCATGCCCCAGTCAGACTGGGGTTCTTTAGAAGTGGAAACAGATGCATTTACAACTCCCTGTGGACCCACAGCATGGGTGGGTGCCAGGAAGCCACCGGCGGTACATAAATATATCCCATTGCATTGCCCCACACAGCTGAGGTAGTAATGTCATGTTTAATGCAGGTGGGCTTCGGCCCACACTGCATGCCCCAGTCAGACTGGGGTTCTTTAGAAGTGGAAACAGATGCATTTACAACTCCCTGTGGACCCACAGCATGGGTGGGTGCCAGGAAGCCACCGGCGGTACATAACAATATCCCATTGCATTGCCCATCACAGCTGAGGTAGTAATGTCATGTTTAATGCAGGTGGGCTTCGGCCCACACTGCATGCCCCAGTCAGACTGGGGTTCTTTAGAAGTGGAAACAGATGCATTTACAACTCCCTGTGGACCCACAGCATGGGTGGGTGCCAGGAAGCCACCGGCGGTACATAAATATATCCCATTGCATTGCCCAACACAGCTGAGGTAGTAATGTCATGTTTAATGCAGGTGGGCTTCGGCCCACACTGCATGCCCCAGTCAGACTGGGGTTCTTTAGAAGTGGACACATGTAGTTACAACTCCCTGTGGACCCACAGCATGGGTGGCTCCCTGGAACCCACCGGCGGTACATAAATATATCCCATTGCATTGCCCATCACAGCTGATGTTATGTCAGCTCTAATGCAGGTGGGCCAAAAATTTATTGGATTACACTGTAGGCGAGGGCCCACAAAAATTGGTGTACCAACAGTACTAATGTACCTGAGAAAAATTGCCCATGCCCAACCGAGAGGGCTGGTGAAACCCATTAATGGCTTTGGTTAATGTGGCTTAATTGGTAACTAGACCTGCAGGCAGCCCAGTTAAAATAAAAATTGGTTGAGGTGAAAGTTTCAATGCTTAAATGAGCATTGAAACGTATAAAAATTGTTTAGAAAAATTATATGACTGAGCCTTGTGGGCCTAAGAAAAATTGCACGTTCGGCGTGATTACGTCAGGTTTCAGGAGGAGGAGCAGGAGGAGGAGGATGAATATTATACACAGATTGATGAAGCAAAAAGGTCCCCGTTTTGGATGGTGATAGAGAACGATGCTTCCATCCGCGGGTGCAGCCTACGTATTGCTTAGGTATCGCTGCTGTCCGCTGGTGGAGAAGAGAAGTCTGGGGAAATCCAGGCTTTGTTCATCTTGATGAGTGTAAGCCTGTCGGCACTGTCGGTTGACAGGTGGGTACGCTTATCCGTGATGATTCCCCCAGCTGCACTAAACACCCTCTCTGACAAGACGCTAGCCGCTGGGCAAGCTAGCACCTCCAGGGCATACAGCGCGAGTTCAGGCCACGTGTCCAGCTTCAACAGCCAGTAGTTGTAGGGGGCAGAGGCGTCACCGAGGATGGTGCCGCAATCGGCTACGTACTCCCTCACCATCCTTTTACAGTGCTCCCGCCAACTCAGCCTTGACTGGGGACCGGTGACACAGTCTTGCTGGGGAGCCATAAAGCTGTCAAAGGCCTTAGAGAGTGTTCCCCTGCCTGCGCTGTACATGCTGCCTGATCTCTGCGCCTCCCCTGCTACCTGGGCCGCGGAAATGCGCCTTCGGCCACTAGCGCTGTCGGATGGGAAGTTTACCATCAGTTTGTCCACCAGCGCCCTGTGGTATAGCATCATTCTCGAACCCCTTTCCTCTTCGGGAATGAGAGTGCAAAGGCTCTCCTTATACCGTGGATCGAGCAGTGTGTACACCCAGTAATCCGTAGTGGCCAGAATGCGTGTAACGCGAGGGTCACGAGAAAGGCATCCTAACATGAAGTCAGCCATGTGTGCCAGGGTACCTGTACGCAACACATGGCTTTCCTCACTCGGAAGATCACTTTCAGGGTCCTCCTCCTCCTCCTCCTCTTCCTCCTCTGGCCATACACGCTGAAAGGATGACAGGCAAGCTGCATCTGTACCCTCAGCAGTGGGCCAAGCTGTCTCTTCACCCTCCTCCTCATGCTCCTCCCCCTCCTCCTCCTCCTCTGGCCATACACGCTGAAAGGATGACAGGCAAGCAGCATCTGTCCCCTCAGCAGTGTGGGCCAAGCTGTCTCTTCCCCCTTCTCCTCATGCTCCTCCCCCTCCTCCTCAACGAGATATAGACATGAGGTTGCTCTGACTATCCAGCGACATACTGTCTTCCCCCGCCTCCGTTTCTGATTCCAAAGCGTCTGCCTTTATGCTTTGCAGGGAACTTCTCAAGAGGCATAGCAGAGGAATGGTGACGCTAATGATTGCAGCATCCCCGCTCACCATCTGGGTAGACTCCTCAAATTTTCTAAGGACCTGGCAGATGGCTGCCAACCAGGCCCACTCTTCTGTAAATAATTGAGGAGGCTGACTCCCACTGCGCCGCTGTTCATAGAGTCTGGCCAACATGTGGAGCGTAGAGTTCCACTGTGTGGGCACGTCGCACAGCAGTCGGTGCACTGGCAGATTAAACCGATGTTGCAGGGTCCGCAGGGTGGCAGCGTGCGTGTGGGATTTGCGGAAATGTGCGCAGAGCTGGCGCACCTTTCCGAGCAGGTATGACAAGTGGGGGTAGCTTTTCAGAAAGCGCTGAGCCACCAAATTAAAGACATGGGCCAGGCATGGCACGTGCGTGAGGCTGCCGAGCTGCAGAGCCGCCACCAGGTTACGGCCGTTGTCACACACGACCATGCCCGGTTGGAGGCTCAGCGGCGCAAGCCAGCGGTCGGTCTGCTCTGTCAGACCCTGCAGCAGTTCGTGGGCCGTGTCGCTCTTCTCTCCTAAGCTGAGTAGTTTCAGCACGGCCTGCTGACCGCTTGCCCACCGCTGTGCTGCCACGCCGTGTGACACCGACTGCTGGCGACGTGCTGCTGCTGACATATCTTGATTGCGAGACAGAGGTTGCGTAGGAGGAGGAGGAGGGTGCTTTAGTGGAGGAAGCATACACCCCCGCAGATACCACCACCAAGCTGGGGCACGCAATTCGGGGGGTGGGTAGGACGTGAGCGGTCCCAGGCTCTGACTCAGTCCCAGCCTCCACTAAATTCACCCAATGTGCCGTCAGGGAGATATAGTGGCCCTGCCCGCCTGTGCTTGTCCACATGTCTGTTGTTAAGTGGACCTTGGCAGTAACCGCGTTGGTGAGGGCGCGTACAATGTTGCGGGAGACGTGGTCGGGCAGGCCTGGGACGGCACATCGGGAGAAGTAGTGGCGACTGGGAACCGAGTAGCGCGGGGCCGCCGCCGCCATCATGCTTTTGAAAGCCTCCGTTTCCACAAGCCTATACGGCAGCATCTCTAGGCTGATCAATTTTGCAATGTGCACGTTTAACGCTTGAGCGTGCGGGTGCGTGGCGTCGTACTTGCGCTTGCGCTCAAACAGTGGCGCTAGCGACGTCTGTACGCTACGCTGAGAGACATTGCTGGATGGGGCCGAGGACAGCGGAGGTGAGGGTGTGGGTGCAGGCCAGGAGACGGTACTGCCTGTGTCCTGAGAGGGGGGTTGGATCTCAGTGGCAGGTTGGGGCACAGGGGGAGAGGCAGTGGTGCAAACCGGAGGCGGTGAACGGGCATCGTCCCACCTTGTGGGGTGCTTGGCCATCATATGCCTGCGCATGCTGGTGGTGGTGCCTCCCCAGCTGATCTTGGCGCAACAAAGGTTGCACACCACTGTTCGTCGGTCGTCAGGCGTCTCTGTGAAAAACTGCCACACCGTAGAGGACCTTGACCTCTGCAGGGTGGCATGGCGCGAGGGGGCGCTTTGGGAACCAGTTGGTGGATTATTCGGTCTGGCCCTGCCTCTACCCCTGGCCACCGCAGTGGCTCGGCCTGTGCCCACACCCTGACTTGGGCCTCCGCGTCCTCGCCCGCGTCCACGTCCTATAGGCCTACCCCTACCCCTCAGCATGGTGTATTAGCAGTAGTGCAGAAACAGAACGCTGTAATTAAATGCGCCACTTATTGGCCTGTGGTTGGAAGCTGACTTCCTTTACGGAACCCCAGGAAATAATTTGGCGCAAGCCTGCTGTAATACTTAGCTGGCTGCGTATTTATTTGGAGAAATACTACCCCCAGCAGACACGGACCCAGAACACTGAGCAGAGTGACAGGCAGGCCAAATAGATTTTTTCCAAATATTTTTTTCAAAAGGACCACTGCGTATATTCAATCTATAATATGTCTTCTGGCCCTGCCTACGCAATTCTGTCCCTGGACTGTGTGACGGAACTGCAGTGTAGCACTGTTATTAACTGCAACAGGCCGGTGATTTCAGAGCCAGGAAATAATTTGGCGCAAGCCTGCTGTAACACTTAGCTGGCTGCGTATTTATTTGGAGAAATACTACCCCCAGCAGACACGGACCCAGAACACTGAGCAGAGTGACAGGCAGGCCAAATAGATTTTTTCCAAATATTTTTTTCAAAAGGACCACTGCGTATATTCAATCTATAATATGTCTTCTGGCCCTGCCTACGCAATTCTGTCCCTGGACTGTGTGACGGAACTGCAGTGTTGCACTGTTATTAACTGCAACAGACCGGTGATTTCAGAGCCAGGAAATAATTTGGCGCAAGCCTGCTGTAACACTTAGCTGGCTGCGTATTTATTTGGAGAAATACTACCCCCAGCAGACACGGACCCAGAACACTGAGCAGAGTGACAGGCAGGCCAAATAGATTTTTTCCAAATATTTTTTTCTAAAGGACCACTGCGTATATTCAATCTATAATATGTCTTCTGGCCCTGCCTACACAATTCTGTCCCTGATGTGTGTGTCACGGAACTGCAGTGTTGCACTGTTATTAACTGCAACAGACCGGTGATTTCAGAGCCAGGAAATAATTTGGCGCAAGCCTGCTGTAACACTTAGCTGGCTGCGTATTTATTTGGAGAACTACTACCCCCAGCAGACACAGACCCAGAACACTGAGCAGAGTGACAGGCAGGCCAAATAGATTTTTTTCAAATATTTTTTTCTAAAGGACCACTGCGTATATTCAATCTATAATATATGTCTTCTGGCCCTGCCTACACAATTCTATCCCTGGAGTATTACTGCAGGGCGCAATGCTCTGCACGGCCGATATACCAAAAAAAAAAAATGTGCAACACTGCTAAAAGCAGCCTCCACACTACTGCACACGGTTAGATGTGGCCCTAAGAAGGACCGTTGGGGTTCTTGAAGCCTACAATAACTCCTAACGCTCTCCCTGCCTCCACACTTCTGTCCCTGGACTATTACTGCAGGGCGCAATGCTCTGCACGGCCGATATACCAAAAAAAAAAAAAGTGCAACACTGCTAAAAGCAGCCTCCACACTACTGCACACGGTTAGATGTGGCCCTAAGAAGGACCGTTGGGGTTCTTGAAGCCTACACTAACTCCTAACACTCTCCCTACAGCAGCTCCAACACGATACCACTGTCCCTCAGCTATCTCACAACGCATCTGAGGCGAGCCGCGGGAGGGGCCGATTTTTATACTCGGGTGACACCTGATCTCCCCAGCCACTCACTGCAGGGGGGTGGTATAGGGCTTGAACGTCGCAGGGGGAAGTTGTAAGGCCTTCCCTGTCTTTCAATTGGCCATAGAAATCTTGGTTTGATAAGTGGTACTTTTGCATTAAAGATGTATATTACAGAGTTCTGTTTGGATCAAATAAGTCCTGAATTGTTTTTATTCCCTTGTTTTCCCAATTATGCAATCTAAGATTGGGGATATAGTATTCGAGCATTGGAATAGATATTTAACTTTCTGGAATATTAATGTTTTTTTGGAGCTGAAGTTAAGAGATAGATCCAATTTAAATCTGTTACTTGTATTAATAAGTAAGATGGAGAAGGTTTGTTACCCCAAGCTATAGTTATCATCTAGTTTTTAAGTGGTTTGTACTGGTTGGTGCTTCTCTCCATTTCGACCCACAATTTTCCAGGATTATTTGTCAACCAATGAGATACGTGGACCAAAATGCAAGTACAATTGGATTTCTGGAAATTGGATTGACCCAAACCTCTCATTATTCGCTGTAGAGCATCTTTTAGTATAGGCAATACAGGGTTTCTTCGTATTCCAAATAAACGTCCGGAGAATAGTATAAGCTTGGAAGGAAAAGGATTTAGGTAAAACTGTTGGTATGGTTCTAAACAAATACAATCGCTTAGGGAGCAACAGCATTTGAAATGTCTAAACCGTGAAGCAAAGTGTTTAGAGAATCTTGTATGCTTTATTAAATTTCAGAAATGAGAGGTGTGTAGTAGAGGAGAGATGAGTAGGTCAGACTGATACATAAATAATTTATTGCTGTTTCTTATTAGTCTAAATTATATCTAGATCAAAGTTCTAATGGCCACTTGTCTGTTTGTTTGTGTGTTCTTCTCATGCTCTGCCCCTCCTGATCACATGACAGTGACGTCATCGCAGGTCCTATAGCATAAAACATGCAGAGCCTGACAGCAGCCCTGTGCTCACAGGACCTTTGATGTCACTGTCATATGATCAGTCACCTGGGCTCTGACCTCTGTCCCTCATCACTGGTGCTTCACTTTATTAAAAACCTGCAGAGGCGGGCAGCAGTCGCCTGCTGACAGGGCCTGTGATGATGTCACCATCATGTGATCAGTCACTGGCTCTTAGCTGCCCCCCTGACACATGACGGTGATGTCATCACACATGCTAACATAGCAGAGGCCAATGAAGACTGTATGTAGCAGAGCTGTGTGTGCTGTGTGTGACATGCATACATAGCAAAGCTGTGTGTGACGCGCATATGTAGCACAGCTGTATGTGATGCACATATGTAGCAGTGCTGTGTGTGTGACGCACATATGTAACAGAGCTGTGTGTGATGTGCATATGTAGAAGAGCTGTGTGTACTGTGTGTGTGATGCGCATATGTAGCAGAGCTGTGTGTGACGCATGTATGTAGCAGAGCTCTGTGTGTTGTGTGTGATGTGCATATGTAGCAGAGCTTTGTGTGTTGTGTGTGATGCGCATATGTAGTCGAGCTGTGTATGCTGTGTGTAACGTGCATATGTAGCACAGCTGCGTGTTTTATGTGACATGCACATATGTAGCACAGCTGTTTATGATGTGTGTAATGTGCATATGTAGCAGTGCTGTGTGTGACATGCATATGTAGCACAGCTGTGTGTGCTGTGTGTGACGTGCATATGTAGCACAGCTGTGTGTGATGTGCATATGTAGCAGAGTTGTGTGTGTGATATGTGTGACCCACATGTAACACAGTAGCAGAGCTGTGTGTGATGTGCATGTGTAGCAGAGCTGTCTGTGGTGTGTGATGCGCATGTAGCAGAACTGTGTGTAATGTACATGTTGCAGAGCTGTGTGCGCTGTGTGTGACGCGCATGTAGCAGAGCTGTGTGTGGTGTGTGTGACATGCACACGTAGCAGGGCTGTGTGTGCTGTGTTTGACTGTATATGTAGCAGAGCTGTGTGTGGTGTGTGTGACGCGCATGTAGCAGAGCCGTTTGTGATGTGCATGACACACATATATGTAGCAGAGCTATGTGTGCTGTGTGTGATGTGCATATGTAGCAGAGCTGTGTGTGCGCATACATAGCACAGCCGTGTGTGCTGTGTGTATGATGCGCATATGTAGCAGAGCTGTGTGTGATGCATGTATGTAGCAGAGCTGTGTGTGCTGTGTGTGATGCACATATGTAGCAGAGCTGTGTGTGTTGTGTGTGATGCGCATATGTAGGAAAGCTGTGTATGCTGTGTGTAATGAGCATATGTAGCACAGCTGTGTGTGTTATGTGTGATGCACATATGTAGCACAGCTGTGTGTGCTGTGTGTATGATGCACATATGTAGCAGAGCTGTGTGCTCCATGTGTTATGCACATATGTAGCAGAGCTGTGTGTGACGTGCATATGTAGTAGAGCTGTGTGTGTGGTGCACATATGTAGCAAGGCTGTGTGTGACACGCATATTTAGCAGAGATGTGTGTGATGCGCATATGTAGATCAGCTGTGTGTGGTGTCAGTAACGTGCATATGTAGTAGAGCTGTGTGTGATGTGCATATGTAGCAGAGCTGTGTGCTGTGTGTGATGCGCATATGTAGCAGAGCTGTGTGTGTTGTATGTGACGTGCATATCTAGCACAACTATGTGCGTTGTGTTTATGATGCGCATATGTAGCAAAGCTGTGTGCTCTCTGAGTGTGCCGCACATATGTAGCAAAGCTGTGTGTGACACATATATGTAGTAGAGCTGTGTGTGTGATGCACACGTAGCAGAGTGTGTGATGTGCATATGTAGCAGAGTTGTGTGTGTGGTATGTGTGACCCACATGTAAACAGTAGCAGAGCTGTGTGTGATGTGCATGTGTAGCAGAGCTGTCTGTGGTGTGTGACACGCACGTAGCACAGCTGTGTGTGGTGTGCGTGACACGCGCATATGTAGTAGAGTTGTGTGTGATGCACATAAATAGCAGAGCTGTGTGTGATGCGCATGTAACAGTGCTGTGTGTGATGCGCATGTAGGAGAGCAATGTGTGACATGCATGTTGCAGAGCTGTGTGTGCTGTATTTGACTGCATATGTAGCAGAGCTGTGTGGTGTGTGACATGCACACGTAGCAGAGCTGTGTGTGCTGTGTTTGACTGCATATGTAGCAGAGCTGTGTGTGGTGTGTGTGACACGCATGTAGCAGAGCCGTTTGTGGTGTGCATGACACACACATATGTAGCAGAGCTATGTCTGCTGTGTGTGATGCGCATATGTAGCAGAGCTGTGTGCGTTGTGTGTGATGCGCATATGTAGCAGAGCTGTGTGCGCTGTGTGTGACGCGCATATGAAGCAGAGCTGTGTGTCTGTCACACACATATGTAAGCAATGACGATCACATCATCGTAGATCCTAAACCTTCAGGTCCTAAAACACCAGACACGTGCTTCCAACTCCAATCCCCTTCACTATAGTATATTAGTAAGTGGTGCAACGTGCCACCAAAAACACTGGTATTATAATTGCCTAATAATTACTAGTATAAGGATATAGAGGATTTTCCCTGAAATGTGAATTTGGGACTTCATGTGATTTACTTTGTCATATGACACCTTGCTGAATTCATTAAGGATTTGAAAACTGGTTTATAGAGATTGAGCCAGGAAGGAATTAATCAAAATTATGTAATGAGCAAAGAGTGCTATTTTGTGTTCAGTATGGCCCATTTGTATGCCTTTAATTTTATCATTCATTTTTATTGCTTCTGCAAAGGGTTCTATTCATAGAACAATGAATATGGGAGAAAGAGGGCAGCGTTCTGAGTCCTACTTCACAGGGTGAATTCTTAGGATAGAGTACCATTGATAAATAGTTTTTCTGCAGTGTTTGAATAAAGTAATATATAATAATAATCTTTATTTGTATAGCGCCAACATATTCCGCAGCGCTTACATAGACAGGGGGAATACAGAAAGACAAAAGTACAAAAAATTTCAGAACCACGGTTACAATCGTAATCAGTTGATGGAAACAATAGGGGTGAGGGTCCTGCTCTAACGAGCTTACAAACTACAAGTAATGGGGTGATACAGAAGGTAAAATGGCTGGAGATGTGCACAGTATGGCGAGGTGGAGAGTGAGGGATGCTATATACATACAATGGTCAGACATTTAGCCATGTGACGGCGGGATCCGTATGACTGCAGGAGCGGTTTATGACGGCTAGCAGGGATTACAGTCAGTAGGTCAGGGAGCATGTTATCAGGCGGCGTATAGAGGAGTTTGTTTAGAGTATGCGGTATGCCTCCCTGAAGAGGTGCGTTTTTAAAACACGCCTGAAGTTTTTCGAGTCCTGGATTGCCCGGGTATCCTTTGGTAGTGCGTTCCAGAGGACTGGTGCTGCTCTGGAGAAGTCTTGGAGGCGGGAGTGAGAAGTTCGAATTAGAGGGGTGTGCAGTCTAGTTTCGTTTGCTGAGCGGAGAGCCCGGGCTGGGTGATGGATTGAGATGAGGACAGCAATATAGGGGGCGCTGCACTGTGGAGGGCTTTGTGGATGAAGGTAGTAAGTTTAAATTGAATTCTGTATTTAACGGGCAGCCAGTGCAGTGACCGACACAGGGCAGAGGCGTCTGAGTAGCGGCTGGACAGGAATATGAGCCTGGCTGCCGTATTCAGGATGGATTGGAGAGGGTAGAGTCTGGTGCAAGGGAGGCCGATCAGCAACGAGTTGCAATAATCGAGCCGTAAGTGGATGAGGGCAACAATAAGCGTTTTCAGCATGTATGTGGTGAGAAAAGAGCAGATTTTCTTGCGATATTCTTGAGGTGCAGCTGAAATGTTCGGGCGAGAGATTGGATGTAGGGGGTAAATGAGAGATCGGAGTCGAATATGACCCCACACACTGAGATGGAGATGTCAGGATGAGGTCGGTTAGTGGAGGGTCGAAATACCAGTAAGTCAGTTTTAGAGAGGTTTAGTTTTAGGTAGAGAGAGGACATAGTGTTAGAGACAGCGGACAGACAGTTGGTGATGTTTTGGAGGAAAGGTGCAGAGATGTCACGGGAAAAGGTGTATAGCTGGGTGTCATCAGCATAGAGGTGGTATTGGAGGCCAAAACTCCTGATGGTTTGTCCAACAGGGGCTGTGTAGATAGAGAAAAGGAGGGGGCCGAGGATCGAGCCTTGGGGGACCCCAACAGCAAGGGGAAGGGAAGGAGAGGTAGAGCCAGCAAAGGAGACACTGAAAGAGCGGTCTGATAGGTAGGAGGAGAACCAGGAGAGAGCAGTGTCCTTTAGGCCGATGGAGCGAAGCATACTGAGGAGGAGTTTGCGGTCAACAGTTTCAAATGCTGCGGAGAGGTCGAGGAGGATCAGTAGGGAGTAATCACCCCTCGATTTGGCTGTCAGTAGGTCGTTTGATACCCTTGTAAGGGCAGTTTCTGTCGAGTGTTGGGGTCGGAAGCTAGACTGTAGGGGGTCGAGGAGAGAGTTCTCTGATACTTAAATTGCTCAAAATATTAGGCCTGAGAAACCAAATTTGGATAAGGTGGAGAAAGCATATTGCCAGTTTGCCCTGTCAAATGCCTTCTTAGTGTCTAATAAATCATTGCAAATTCAATAAAATCCCATCAATTTTTCTAATAGAGATAGTAATCTTATACTATCAGGAGCTTCTCTTCCCATCGTGAACCTCGCTTGATCACCCTTAAAGCAACCCTCTTTCCTTATTTAAAGCTATTGCCATTGCAAAAGAATACAAGACTTTCTTTTATGACTCAAGATCATGTATTGCAGTTATAGACTGGTTATATACTTTACTACCTAGTTTAATTAATAATCCTCTAATATACACTTTGAGTGTTTCACAGAGAGAATTCAAGAACTTATATATTTAGTTGAAAATATTTTGAATGAGTGGATTCAATAGTTCTTGCATATTCTATATGTGGGATTAAAAAAGAATTTGCACACCAGACAATCATGAGTTTTAGGGAATTGTTTGGATAAGGTAATGTCTCTAATTTGTGATGAGATAACTGTGTATTACCTGTTAAGCACATATCTATGCTAGAATAGGATTTATGTATTAGAGAATAAAATGTGTAGTTACATTCTGTAACATTGTATATGCTAGATATCAGAGTCTTAAAAAAGAAAGTTTTGTAAAATAAGTGTCCTGTTTGAAGAAATGAAGGAAGAGTCTGATGATGGGTGTTTTTATTTTATTTACTTTTTAAAAGTTTTTTTTATCTTGGAAAACATTTTGATTTGTATTAGAGGAGATTACAAGTGATTATTATTTCTCTATTTTCTGAGTCTACGGTTTGGTTTTGAATAGAAACAGCTAAAGTCGATTTTATACTATCTCCATAGAAGTGTATGCCGCAATGGTCACACCCGCGTACCGCCTCTCTGTTCACCTTTCAGACTAGGAGTGCACTGTTCTGCTCCCTGGAGGTCCCTATAGTGGCACCCCTAGCAATCAGTCAGTTCTCACCTATGCTGTAGATAGGTGATATATTATTTTTATAAATAATCTCGTTAGTAGAAATTCTGTCTTACTTCTGGAAAAATGCCCTAAAGTGCTGGCTTTTAAGGGTCTCTCTTCATGGTAAGTTGCTTTTCAGAGCTAGTTGTTGTGTGAAATCCATCTTTAGCAGTAGACACCAAGATGGATTTTTAGGAAGTTGGTGTGCAAAGGCGTTGCTAAAGGCCCATGGGCCCTGGTGCAATAGTACTGCTTTTTCCCGCCCCTCAACCTTGCCTTGCATGGACAGTTATGCACATTCAGCCGATGTATGCTTTATTCTGAAATGCTGCTTCATTTCAGAAAAAAAAAAACTTAGAAGCATGTTTTTTCTAAAACACAGCAGTTTTTTTTAGAATAAAACACACATGGCCAGTATGGGCATATCTCTCCTGGGTTTATGCTGCCCATGGTTTAGGCAGCATGAACCTGGTGACAGCTTTCCTCAGACATTGAGTCTCAGTCTGTAATTCATAGTGAATAAAGCAGGAATTTGATGATCCCAGCAGTTTCACAGAGGCATATGGGGTGCAAAGAATTCACATTTCGCGGTGCATCTTGCAGCTAAATTCTGCTTGTGTGAAAGCACCCTAAGGCCTCATGCCCAGGGGAAAATCAGGCCCGCTACGGATTCTCCATGTAGATTCTGTAGCGGGTCCCTCCTGCCCCGCGGACATGAGCGCTTAAAATAAGAATAAACTTACCTCTCGCACGCTCCGGATCTTTCCTTTGCCGCGGCTTCATCTTCTCTCCGTCGCGGCCGGATCTTCTTTCTTCGGCCTGGCAGGTGTGCATGGCACGTCGGTTGCGTGCCGCGCGCATGCGCCGGCCTGAAGACAAAAGATCCGGCCGCGACGGAGAGAAGATGAAGGCGCGGCGAAGGGAAGATCCGGAGCAGGTGAGTATATTCTTATTTTAGGTCTCCCGCGGATCCGGACGGCTTCCATAGGCTTCAATAGAAGCCTGCAGGAGCCGTCCCCGCGGGAGACCCGCACGAAAATGGAGCATGGTCCAGATTTTTGCATGCTCCATTTTTTTTTAAAATCACTTTTATTGACCATCCCCGGGTATTTATCTACCCGCGGGAGGTCAATGCATCCCTATGGGGTGCGGATCCGCGGGCGGGAGAAGAGTTAAAATCCACTACGGATTTTAATTCTTCTTTTGCCCATGGACATGAGGCCTAACAGTTCCAGCTAGAAGCACTTACTCCATCTGAAGGGCTGATCATTCCCCTTATTTTCTCTTGCTGCAATTAGATTATCAGGATATATAGGAGGTGAACAAAAATATAGAAACACCGAACAAAATGCATGGGATTTTAATCATTAACACTGAGCTGCCCTTTTAACCTCAAATTTGTGTTTACTTCACCTCTTGCCCTGCTCTGGGTGGTTTTGGAAGCCAGCTGGTAACAGCAGCTGAGTGGCTCAAACCCCTGACCAGTGGATCCTTGTACACGTCTGCCCTTCAGCATCTGTATCATATTACCTCCCCTTTAATTACATGGGATTATAAATCATATTTAAATAAGACATGTAGAGACCGAATTTAAGGCATTTCGGATGGTGTTTCCATATTTTGTCCACCTCCTGTAATTTACTATCAACCCCAAAATACAAAAAATATTACATTAAAAATGGTGCTATTAACAATATATTAATTTTTATAATGATCACTTTGAAAAAACTATTGCTCAGATGCAGAGCTCTACTGAAAACATGTAGCTTAGTGTATTACACGGCTCTGTGTATGGATGCAACATAATTAAAGACTATTATTATTCTGCGTATGAGTACTGTGGTTGTTGCTGTAAAAATACACCAGATGCCAGCTAATTCTTGCTGTTTTGGAGAATAAGCACATTTTACTGATCTGTTTTAAGCGACCATAGCAGGTTAAATTGGCCAGCTACAGAAAGGTACAAAATAAAAATCCAGCTGTAAGCTTTTAAAGGGTCCTTGACAATATTTATGACTTTGTTTATTGTTCCTTTAAAAGCCCATGTGCCAATTTATTTTAGTTGCCAGTAAAACAGAACACATTTGTGCTTTGGTGTCCTGAAACTGCCCTACACCTGCAATAGCAAAACATTAAGTAGACATTATAGTGAATTGTAACTTTCACACTACATAAAATGTGCAACTATACATAGAATGCATCACTAATAAGATAACAGTTTCAATCAATATTTAGTTGCTATTATTAACTTAATATTAGTAAAACATTTCTAAAATTGGACTGTATAAACATTTATTGTGGAAGCACAAGATGAAGGGAACTTCTCCAGCTGCAGAGAAATAATTATCTTGCCTCCCCCTTGTGTTACTTTCTGAAATTCCAGCTTCTTTTGCTAGTAAAGTTCCCCTCAGTATTCACATATGCCAATATTTCCTAACTATGGGCTCCTTCAGACAAGCATATCTGCAAATACACTTTCTGCAACGGAGCGCATTTACGAATGAACGAGTTATTTTTACGCTCGAGTCTTGGTTGATGTGCAGTTTTTTAAGCCGTTCAAACCCAGTGGTGCAGCTCGGGGAAAAAAACACAAAACGATCAAAAGAAACGAACAGAATAAACGATCGGAAGAAAGTTGTAATCATGGTCCCTGCCAACTGCAAGCAACTATAAATAGGTGTCAGGTGTGTGCAGAATTACATTAATTATTTTGCAAATGTCCAAATACTCCAAATACTACCAAAGGAGGTCTATTTCTATACTAGTAATTTGGCTCCTTTAGTGTGAGGATTGTTTTTTATCTTGGTACTTTCATTTTTTTTATTTGGAGACTATTAGGGACCTCTCACTCGGAACATAATATTCTGCAACAGCGTTGCAGAATATGCCCTTCTGCAGAATATTCAGCGCCAAAATTTGCATAGCTAATTGCAGATTTTGATGTAGAATTGCTGGTAGAATTCTATTTTCAATTCTGCATCAAAAGCCACATTTTCGCCTGTGGATTTTGGTGCTGAATATTCCACAGAAGGGTGTATTCTGCCATGCTGTTGCGGAATATTCCGTCCTGTGTCAAAGGTCCCTTAGGGCTCTTTCACATGGGTGGAGTATTTCCACCCGGATGCAGTGGAATTTCGCACTGCCGAATTCTGTATCAAAATCCACAGGACTAAGAGCTTCTGCAGACAGGCGATTTTGTGCATGTTTTTGTACGAGATTTTGCAGTGTTGATCAATAACAGTGGGGAATAATTAAGCAGCTCGTTCAATCACAGTTTCTGTCCTACACCAATGTGAGCGGGCCCGGGCACAGAAAAGTACAGTAAAATGCATGGATATGCTCTCTCTTCACAACCCTATTATGTAACACTCTTGCGAGCGTCTTAATGTCTATGCTCATCTGCAGGAGCCCTAAGGGCAGCTTTACATTGGCGTATTTACACGTTTGAAGAAATACCGCGCACAATACATGGAGAATAGAACCTATTAATTTCAAAGGGTTCATTCTCATTTCTTTTTCAGAACAGGGGTGATTCCACACCAATGTTTACTAGCGGTACCTGTGCAACTACGTACAGTATTGTGCGCAGGTACATGCGCAAAGTACCCTTGTTTACTGCCAAAAAAGTTGAGCAGTAGTAAAAGAATTTTGCAATACACCCGTGTGAATCCGCCCTAACTGCAGATTTTGATGCAGAATTGCAGATTGATATAAGCCATTTTCATTCCACATCAAAATAAGCATTGAACCATGTGGATTTTGGTAAGTTGTGTTACAGGATGCTGAAAATTCAACCCGTGTGAAAGAGTCCTGAGTGTTTTAGTAAATGGATAACATGACTGGATATTATATAGACACAATCGCTGTATTTTCTACAGGTTTAAATAGTTTATATTGCAATAATGTCTAAATTGTTTCTACAGGCATCATGGCTACTTTTTGGCACCATGGCAGTTTTTTTTTATGAGAGCTCTTTTACTATTTTATGTAGCCTTTATGGCTGTGTTTAATACGGGCACTTTATTTGTATTGGTACCAGGGTTATTGTTTAGTTAGGTGCTGGCTTCTGTTTTATATGAACACTTGCTGTATTTTATATAGAAAATATGTTTGTTTTTAATATAAGCACTGTTTATGTGTTAATATTTTTTAAATTGACGTAATGACTGGTATTTGTACGTGGACACTGGTTATAACTGCTTTATGGACAGTCTGGCTGTTTCAAGCACAGTAGTAGGTATTATTATGCAACTACTGTGGCTGATACTTTTTCTTAGAGCAATATAACTAGTACTAACATAGTATGTATAGCTGAAAAATGACATCCATTCACTAAAACCTATTTTTCTGCTATGTTGATCCAGAAGAAAAGAAAAACTTTCATGAGACAGAAGCCAAATATTCTCATTTCAGAGAAATATCTTCTTCTTGAGTCCAAATCAGGCAAAATAAATCCCTGGATTAATCACAAACTTTCTGTAATCTGGTAACCTCTCAGCCAGTGTAGGTGCAGTTTACAGCGTGGGTTGAGCCAGTTGCGGGGATGAAGCTAGCAGCAAAGGTGGAGCTGTTATGTTAGAGCCATATTTGTGGGCATGGCTGTGCAAATAGGTATAGTAAATTATTGCATGATACTACAGATGCCTTCTCTGATTGGAGTTGTTCTCTTTCCTTCTCTTCTTTTTCTGGCCCAAACTGCCATGACGACTTCTTCTGACAACTGCAGAGTTTAATTCTGAAACCTGTTTGTGCCCGTGCTTCAGCAGCTTTTCCAGCCTCTGTAGCAAATTAATTTCACACCCACATTCAGATATCCTATGCCTCTATATGCCTGTCATAGACTAGTACCAGGCTGCAACCTTTATATCCCTCATAGCCCAGTGGTTTTATATAGCCCTCATTGATTAGTGCCAGCCTGTGCCTTTTTAAATCGATTTTCATTCAGTGACAGATGCCCATCTCCTAGCGACGTAAGATGTTATAGTCTCAATCACTTGCATGGACTGCTGCCTTTATGGTGCATCCAATCAGTGCCACCCATTCTCAGTTTAGCCCTTCACTAGCAGGTTTAGCAGTCGGTGACACCCATCTGCAACCTGACTGCTTAGTATTAATATCTGCAAAAAGGTCTTCTATTGTTGTTCTGCCTGACGTTAGTCCTTCCTCATAGAAATATAGTATTTCCATCCTGTGACTTATTACCAATGGTTTCAGGCAACAAGTATATTACTAAGGGTACTTTTGACCACTCCATAATAATTCTCACCCTTACATTTGGCATAGTACCAAGCCAAAAAATTGCAAATAAGGAAGATGGAACAATGGCAGCCTTCCTGCAAATCAATGTCAGACCCTTTATACAAGTCCTTATAAGGCCGCCTGCACATGAACAGGTCGGATTCTGCATGCGGGAGCCTGCAGCGGAATTCAATCCCGTGCCCAGACGGCGTCTGCACATACCTGTCTTGAAGTCTCTTTATCTGTACTACGGATGGTCTGCATGGCTTTCCATCAGACATTCCCAGTACAGTTTCTTTTTTAAATCCCCACTTCCCCTGCGCCATCTCTAGGCAATGACTTCAATGGAAGCTGCTCGTGCGGAATCTGCGTAAAAATAGAGGATGCTGCAACTTTTCCTCTGCGAGCAGAAATCCCAATTGGTTTCCACTCATGTGCAGGAAGAAGTGATTTCTCATAGCATGTTACGAATTGTACTTGCTGCAGATCCATGGTGCGGATGATGACCGCGGGTACCCCAATGCAAATCTGTTCGTGTGCAGCCGGCCTTACAATGATTGGGAATTGAAGACCAAAAGCCAGAATCTATACACAGACCGGTTTTGCTCCTCATCAGTGTGCAGTAGGATTCTGGCTTGGCTAGTGAGAGACCTATGATGGGGGTCAGGAAGGATACCATCTCTCCTAAGGGAGAACACCTATAGGAACTATGCAAATAAAAATTATGTCGTGGATTCTCAATGAAGTGAAAAGTACACTTATCTGGTGTGGATTCCATGCCAGATTCCACTTCAAATCCATGACAAAAATATCCCAAAAGACCAGATTCCTACTAGTGGAGTGTTGAGCCATGAGGGGGAACTGGGAGACTAAATTTGACAATCTTCCTTTCTGTGAAAAGCGATTGATGTTAGTAAAGTGTTACTGATACTGTTACTAGAGTATTGTATTACTTTGTATTGTGTGCAAAGTATTATAATTCCAAATTTCTAGAGTAGCATCTAGGTATCCATAGGTAAACGTTTAATTGTTCAATCTGTATTATATCCATTGTTCACTTTTATTGCCATGTTCTTAAATAAATATTGTATATTTTGGCTACTTCTTTTGCTGCATCCAGAATCCTGTGTTCCATCCCTCCACCTGCAACATGCACCAAAGTCCACTTCAAAAGCCGCACCTAGCATGTGGTTTTTAAAGTGGATTTTCGGTGGGGATCTCACTACCTCATCTGAAAGGATGAAATCCACAGAAAATCTGCATGAAAATCTGCACTGATTTGATGTGGACTTGCAGTTGTCGATTTGCTTTGAATTTTTTGCGGTGGAGAATCTGACGGAAATCTATCATGCGCAAACAGACCCTAAAGAATAAGTCTTCTTTTAACTATCTGTCTTCAATGGAAATGTTCAAACAAAGGCTGGACAGACATCTGTCTGGGATGATTTAGTGTATCCTGCACTGAGCAGGGTTTGGACCCGCTGACCCTGGAGGGCCCTTCAAACTCTTATATTCTATGAATAACAAAATTTCAGTTTAAACCCTTAGCAACATCACACAGGGATTGTATGGAGCAGGCTCAAGGACTTAACCAGCTTTATACATGGCGGGTGCTGGCTGTTTAATTCAGCTGAAACCCACCTGCAGCAGCTTGGATCAGAAATAACTCAGATCCCAACCATGTAACCCCCCCAGATGCTGCAGTCAATAGCATTTGCGGAATATTACTAGTTAGACAGTAGTAGAATGTAACAGAATAGTGCTAGCTACATATTGCACTGCAATGCTGAGGTATTGCAGTGTATTCTATAACAGATTGCATGTTCAAATTCCCCAATGGAACTAAAAAAAAAAGAATTAAAATATTTAACTTTCTTTTTCGCATTCATCATATAAAAAAACCTCTGAACAATAACAAAGACTTACATAAATGATTTCACCATAAACAGAGCACAAGATATCATTTTATATATTCTGCATGGTGCACGACGTAAAAAAGAAATGTCAGAATTTCTTATTTTTGGTTACCTCAGAGTCTAAAAGAATTGATAAAAGGTAATTAAAAAGTTTTATATACTAAAATGCTACTGATAAAAACTACAGTTCATCCCACAAAAAACAAATCCACACACAGCTCAGTTGATGCAGAAATAATGTTGGGTGCAAGATGATAGTGACAGATATTTTATTATTTTTTATTTATGTCTTACATTTATTGTTTTTATTTGCACAATTGTAATATTCTGTGTTGGTTTGCAAAAAAGGTTATAAAAGTGAGTCCACTAAGAAAACTATCAATAGCATCTAGACTTCTTTAGTCATGATTATTTTAGCTTAAATTCTACATTCCAGTTTTTACAATGGAATGTCTGTCTTGAATGCCAAAATTGACAACCAATTCCTCCAACCAGCTTGTGTGGTCTTCTTAGCTTGCTTTGTATGTGTTTCACATACTCTATACACATTAGAAACTATAATTTTTCTTATTTTCATATATATGGTATGTTAAATAGTAAATAAGTTGTGTATTAGTCTAAACCAGGATTGAGTCTGACATACAGTAGAGATGCAAATCTGTCCATTATCATTTCTCTGTAGGTTCCATTCCTGGTTTTGGCTTCCAAATACTAATGACCAAATATTGCCATCTGAATGATGCCTAAGGGTGGGTTCACACGAGCGTGTTTTGGTGCGTGCATGCGCACGCACAAAACACGCTTGTATTTACAACAATGCATTCCCTATGGTGTGTGCACATGTCTGTGTTTTACAGGTGCGTGCCTGCAAAGATAGGACATGCGCGCACCATAGGGAATGCACGCATTGTTTGAAATGGAGCCGCAGCTGCTGCCGGCGGCTCCATTGAAAACAATGGTCTGCCGGCTCCCTGCATTCTTTTTCAGGGAAGGGCTTTACATAAAAGCCCTTTCCTGAAAAAGAAAGATTTTAGTGTAAAAAAAAAAAATGCAGGCATTCTCTTCAATGGAGCCGCTGCTGCTGCCGGCGGCTTCATTGAAGACAATGGTCTGCTGGCACACCTGAATTGCTTTTCAGGGAAGAGCTTTACATATAGGCTCTTCCCTGAAAAAGAAAAATTTTGGTGTAAAAAAAATGCAGCCATTCACTTCAATGGAGCCGCTGCTGCTGCCAGCGGCTCCGTTGAAAACAATGGTCTGCTGGCAGACCTGAATTGTTTTTCAGGGAAAAGCTTTACATATAAGCCCTTCCCTGAAAATCAAGTAAAAGTGATTTAAAAGCAAAAGAAATAGATACTCACCTCCCTTCAGCTGCCGGGGCTCAGCCGTGTCTTCTCCTGCTGTCCCCTGCACTGTGGTGCTGATCTATCAGCAGGTGGGGATTTAAAATCCCCGCCTGCTGAAAGAGCTGAATGTGATTGGCTGAGACAGGTGAGAGCTGCCTGTGATTGGCTGAGTACCTCAGCCAATCACATTCAGCTCTTTCAGCAGGCGGGGATTTTAAATCCCCGGCTGCTGATAGATCAGCACAACAGTGCAGGGGACAGCAGGAGAACACGCGGCTGTGCCCCAGCAGCTGAAGGGAGGTGAGTATCTATTTTTTTTATTTTTTTTAAACCTCTTTTACTTGATTTTCAGGGAAGTGCTTATATTCAAAGCCCTTCCCTGAAATCAATTGTCGGTAGCAGAATCCTCTACCGCAGCTGACATGTGTGACAGCTGCGGTAGAGAATTAAAGAAATCCTCTGCGGGGGACACAGCAGCGGCAGACAGGTAAGTAATTTTTTTTACACTACTTTTAATTGGCTTTTCAGGGAAGGGCTTATGAATCCCTTCCCTGAAAAGCCATTGACAGCTGCTGGGGCTCAGCGTTGACTTCTGCCGCTGTCCCCGGCTCTGTAGCGCTGCTGAGCTATCAGCAGCGGGGGATTTAAAAATCCCCGCCTGCTGGTAGCTCTAATTGTGATTGGCTGAAGCACTTTAGCTTATCACAATTAGAGCTATCAGCAGGCGGGGATTTTAAATCCCCGGCTGCTGATAGCTGAGAGCTACAGAGCCGGGGACAGCGGCAGAAGTCAACGCTGAGCCCCAGCAGGTGAGTATTTTTTTTTTTTTACTATTTTAAAAGGCTTTTCAGAGAAGGGCTTATGAAGGCCTTGCCTACAAAGCCACTGACAGCTGCCGGGGCTCAGCGGGGACTTCTGCCGCTGTCCCCGGCTCTGTAGCGCTGCTGAGCTATCAGCAGCTGGGGATTTAAAAATCCCCACCTGCCGGCAGCTCTGATTGTGATTGGCTGAAGCACTTCAGCCAACCACAATCAAAGCTACCAGCAGCCAGGGATTTTAAATCCCCAGCTGCTGATAGCTCAGAACTACAGTGCCGGGGACAGCGCCAGAAGTCGCGGCTGAGCCCCAGCAGCTGAAGGGAGGTGAGTATTGGTTTTTTGTTTTTTTTTTGCACTATTTTAAATGGCTTTTCAGGGAAGGGCTTATGAAGCCCTTTCCTGAAAAGCCATAGACGGGATGCCGGCAGCAGGATTCTCTACCGCAGCTGTCATGTGTGACAGCTGCGGTGGAGAATTGAAGAATTCCCTTTGCTGCATCTGCCACAGATATGGCAGATGTAGCAGCAGGGAATTCTTTTAACTAGTGGGGGTGAAGGAAACATCTGTCGCATGCGGCCGATGTGTTCTTCATGCCTGCGGGGTTCACAGCAGTAGCGGAGGGGTAAGTTGTTTTTTTTTGGTTTTTTTGTTTTGCACTAAAATGTTTCTTTTTCAGGGAAGGGCTTATATGTAAAGAAAAAAAGTAAAAGAATGCAGGGGGCCGACTGCTGCAACTAATCACTGCCTCAGCCATCATATGTGCATGAACAACATGTTGACTGCTAAGACCAGTGATTGGCTGCAGCGGTCATGTACACAATGAATGGCATGTGACTGCTGTAGAAGCTTCTGGTATTGGACCGAAATGGCAGCATTGGGGCTGTGGGAGATTTAAAAGTTTGGGTCATGTTTTTTTTCTTTCCTTTACACGCTTATCTGCGGACTGGCCAATTTTCAAAAATCTTAGAAAGCCCCTTGCCAAAGATGTAGCTAGGCTTTTTTCAAGCAGGGCAAAGAAACCTTTTGGCGCCCCATGGAAATTAAGTTTTCACTTCTGGGTGCTGGAAGGCTATGATAATGCCACTGACATCTGTAGCCAATCACCTGGTGTTAGTGACCTCAGCACTCTGCACCAAGAAGTGAATCAAGTGAATACCAGCAAAACAGCAGCAGTGGAGGAGCAGGAAAGGTGAATGTATATATTTTTTATTTTAATACAGCAGGCTTAACAGCTTTTTCAAGAAACAAATTTACCCAGATAACCCCCTTTAGCCTGTTAGTAACCAGTAATTCATGTTTTTGAAACTGACTAAGGGGCTTTAGTCTAGGCTACTATAAAAAAAATTGCAGCCCTGTCTAAGGCTGGCATGGAAGTCCTGTGAAGGAAACAGTTAGGGCTTGGCTACCTAATGACAGCTGGGCTCGTGCTCTAACAGCTAGCTGTAGAGAAGCCTTAAATCCTGTCTGTTTAACCACTTACATGACATGATCAATAGTGATCACATATTTAAGTGGTTGACAGGGAAAGAGGGCTTCTCCTATCACCCATAAGCACCCCACAACGCGATTGTGAGGTGCTGATGGGTTGGTTCCCATGGGAGCCAGAGGCCTCATCAACACCCCCGGGTCTGCCATGCACACCACATACGTTGTGCAGTGCAGTATAAGCAATGATGAAGTGAGTGCATCTTCAAGCCCCTTTGAGAGACAAAAAAATGTTAAATAAAGTTGAATTTTAAAAAACATAAAAAAATAAACAAAGCCATGTTTTTCCCCTTAAAACCCTATTTTTATGGGGAAAAAGGAAAAGGATAAATATATGAGGTACGAGTGTTTTATTGTGAAAAAGCAGAAGCACAGAAAAAAGTTTGGTATCGTTGTAATTGTATTGACCTACAGAATAAAAGTAACATTTCATTTATATTATATGATGAACACAATAAAACTAAAAAAAAGGACCTTCAATCCTTTATTTCAATTTTTGTTGTTGTTGTTACCCATTTAGTCGCTCATGACCCTCAGTTACCCTAAAGGTGAGCTACCTCCACGTTTTTCAGTTTTGCACTGCTTCTTTCAGTTGTGTGATATACATGCCAGTATCAGCTTTGACAGTATCACCCATCGTGTTCTTTGGCGGACAGATCTTCTTTTGCCACTGATCTGTCCAAGCATTATAGATTTTTCTAGCAACTCTGCTCGCATTACATGACCAAAATCTATGAGCCTGAGCCAGGCCATCTTGTCCTCCGGAAGTCTGAGCGCAGTTATTTTGGCTTCCGTGAGCCTGAGCCCAGTCATCTTGTCCTCCGCGAGCCTGAGCCGGGCCATCTTGTACTCTGGGAACCTGAGCCCAGTTCTTTTGACTTCCATGAGCCTGAGCCCGGTCATCTTGTCCTCCATGAGCCTGAACCAGGTCATCTTGTCCTCCGTGAGCCTGAGCACGGTCATCTTGTCCTCCAGTGTTAGATCTGGTCTTATACGATTCAGGACTTCTCTG
Organism: Eleutherodactylus coqui; assembly: GCF_035609145.1. NCBI lineage: Eukaryota > Metazoa > Chordata > Amphibia > Anura > Eleutherodactylidae > Eleutherodactylus > Eleutherodactylus coqui. The sequence continues at coordinate 117,037,854 of NC_089839.1, read as the reverse complement.
TTACTCTTGATCTCCAGGGTATACACAGCAGTTTTCAGTAGCACCATAGCTCCAACGCATCAATCCTTCTTCTATCAGCTTCCCTCGCAGCCCAGCTTTCACATCCATACATGGGTATGGGAAAAACAATGATTTGCACTATCCTGCGTTTAGTTGCTACACAGATATCCCTACTTTTCCAGATTTTGTCCATGTTTAGCATTGTGCTTCGCCCCAATGCTATCCTGTGTTTTATGTCTGGCATAGATTCTCCAGCCAGGTCAATTTTCAAACCAAGGAAGATGAAGGCTCGTACAGTCTATGTTCTTGTTGATTTGAATGTGGCCATTTTTTGCAGTTATCATACTTTTTGTCTTTAAATTCAGGTAGAGGCCCACTTTTTCACTTTTGAGTTTTAATCTTACATATCAGCTGCTTCAAACCAGCTTCTGTTTCTGCAAGCAGAATTGTGTCATCTGAACATGGAGATTCTTGATGTTTATGCCACCTATTCTTACCCTGGTTTTCAATTCATCTAGGTCTATTTTCCACATAATCACTTACGCATATAGGTTAAACAAGAAGGGTGAAAGGATGCAGCACTGTCGGACATCTTTGCTGACTGCAAACCAGTTTGTGCCCCCATACTGTGTCCTCACAGTGGCTTCTCGATTGGTATAAAGTGATTTTATCAGCTTGATTAGATGCGCCAATGCGCCCAGCTCTTGTAGGGCCTGCCATAGCTTGTTATGGTCGACGCAGTCAAAGGCCTTGATGTAGTTGATGAAACACATGTAGATATTCTTTTGATATTCTCAAGCTTTTTCAATCGCGCTCAAGTTTTACAATTCTGTTATTTCATTCAACTCTTTTATAAAATAGTTGTTACAACTTAATTACTGATTGCATTATCCCAACACTGTATATTGTATCAGTAAATCTAGCTGGAAAAAAAGCTAGATTAATAGGTTTGTCCTAAATCCTATGTGCAATATAATGGAGGTAGTTTATGTGATCACCTAAGAGCTCATACATTTTTTTCATTCTCTTCTAAAATTCCTACATAAGGACATGATGGTTCACTTAATAAAGTATTTCATAACTTTATTTTAGGTTGTCCTGGACCGAAAAAGAATGAATTCCTTACAAGTGTATTGGATGCATTAACCACAGATATGGTACATGCAGTTTCTGACTTAATGTCTTCTTCCAGCAGGTAAGCTTGTGTCTAGATTTGTTGCAATAAAAGTAAAGTATACATTAATCATTTTTATAAATAGCAAATTCTAGATTCTTATAACAACACTTGCCTTACAGAATGTTCTCTTTAATGAAGAATAAGAGAAGTAAATAGATAAGGGTTGGACAAGGGTCAACATTCCAGACGTTATTACAGTTTGGCATTTGCTGGAATAGAGTTAAATGAATTACAAGATTTTCTTGTTTTTCTCAACACCAAGTGACTAAAAACACAGGAGTGTTATTCACATGGACAAAAAAATCTTTTTTTTAAGTGTTGATTTATTAAATAAATATTTTAACAATGCTATACACAGTCATAAGTCGTGTGCTGATGCAAAAGTAAACCTGTAGCACCTCGCTAAGACATACAGATAAACAGGGCTAAAGCATTTGGCTTGGGAAGTCTATCTTAAAAGTAATCCTGACAGAATGGAAAAATACAGATTCGGTGCCAGAAGGATTTTTTTTCTTCCAAGACACAGAATCATTCTATCGAGCCTCTCAAAAATGAGCGCCTATGTGTCAAGGTAGAAAAATATGCAGGCCAGCTGGCTTAGTATTCGAAAATGCCAGCCAGTGGGAAGGTGAGGGAGAAATCTACTAAATATAAAGTTGTCAATCTAGAAAACTGAAGTTATATTAATGGCTTTACTTAACAGTTATGTCAAAGTGCTAAAAGAAAACATTAAATGCTGGATGCCTGTCAGTTGTGTTGTGTTTCCTGAAGGATTAACTATGTTTTATACTAATGCAACAGTAAATATCATGTGGTACTGACAGTATGTGTCCATCCATCATCAGTGTTGTTCATTCATTTCTGCTATTGCTTGGAATAAAAATAATGCAAGTTCAAGAGATAAATCATACATTTAATAAAAAGGCCCCTCTGTGCCCCTACAAAGTGATGAAGCCCCCCTCTGATGAAACAGAAGATTGGTGGAGAAGTCGGGATATGCAAGTCAGGCAGCAGTGTGATGTGAGTGATGAAGTTTGAGGACCCTGCAATGGCATTCTCTGCCCCTGGTGGTCAGCACGCCACTGTTTGTCCTTCTGTCTGCCCCCCTACAAACAGGTCACTGGCACGTTGTGGAAGCGAATGGTTCACTCATAGCTAAAGCAAGCTATGACTGTACGTACAAATTAGCTATTTAAGTAATTCTGTACAACTGAACTAAATTTTCTTTGTTGGTTTTGTAGGGTTGTGTGCTTAATAAAGGACATGAACAGTACAACTGTTTGTGTATTAGTTTACTTAGATGGTTTGTCTATCTTTGTGACTTGAATAACAATCACAACACACTACTAATCAATGCAGAAGTCCAGGTAATTATGAAGTGCTCACTTACATTTCCTTGCAACCATACACTAACATACATAAAATCATGGAATCATTGTGTGTATTTATGTACTTTTGCATCTAAGCATCTTTTGCACTGTTTTAATTACAAAAATGCTTTATACGCAAAAATATATTTTAAAAAAACTACACACAAGCAACAGCCTCCATAGCCTTTAACTCTAATGCTACCAGGGATTTGGGATATTTTGCACCTTTGGTAGCAGGACAACTTTCACACTTTTGAAATGTACAGATAAAACCTATACAATCAAATATTTTTTAAAAGTTGACACCTGGCACATTGTCAAAAAAGAATCACAGAATAGTACAGTTGGAAGGGACCTCCAGGGTCATTGGGTCCAACCCCCTGCTCAGTGCAGGATCACTAAATCACCCCTGACAGATGTTTGTGCAGCCTTTGTTTGAACACTTCAATTGAAGGAGAACTCACCACCTCCCGTGGTAACCTGTTCCACTCGTTGATTCCCCTCACTATCTAATATCTAATTTGTATCTCCTCCCCTTCAGTTTCATCCCATTGCTTCTAGTCTTTCCTTGTACACATGAGAATAGGGCTGATCCCTCTGCACTGTGGCAGCTCTCCAGATATTTGTAGACAGCTATTAAGTCTCCTCTCAGCCTTCGTTTTGCAAGCAAAACGTTTCCAGATCTTTTAGTCATTCCTCATAGGACATGATTTGCAGACTGCTTAGCATCCTTTTAACTCTTCTCTGACCTTTTTCCAATTTGTAGATGTTTTATTTATTAAATTGGGGTGCCTAGAAATGGACGTAGTACTCCAGATGAGGTCTGACTAAGGAAGAGTAGAGGCAGATAATTACCTCACATGATCTAGACCCCATTTTCCAAATACATCCCAGAAGTGTGTTTGCCTTTTTTGCTGCTGTATCACATTGTTGAGTCTTGTTCAATCTGTGATCTATTAGTATTATTTTAAAGCCACACTTGTACTGAAAAATGAAGTGATGCTATGTGCAACCTGTTAGACCCCTACTACCTCAGGGGTTCAATTGGAAATTTAAAAAAAAAAGAAAATAAGCTGCACCACAGACTTCGTATATATATGCACTGAAAATCTGCTTCTTTATTACAAATCAGTGGTTCATTCATGAAAAAATGGTATGCAGTCCAATGAAAATTCAAAGATGATAGCTTAACCCCTTAATGACACGGCCTATTTTGGCGTTGAGGACCAAGCGATTTTTTGGTATTTTTCCATCTCCATTTTTCAAAAGCCATAACTTTTTTATTTTTCCATGGACGCGGCCGTATAAGGGCTTGTTTTTTGCGTGGCGAGCTGTAGTTTTTATCGGTGCCACTTTTGGGTACATAGACAATATCGTAAAATTTTTTAATTTTTTTTTTTATGATAACAGGGAGAGAAAACGCATCAATTCTGCCATAGATTTTTTTTTTTTTTTTTACAGCGTTAATCATGCAGCATAAATGATACACTAAATTTTTTCTGCGGGTCGGTACAGTAACAACGATACCAAAATTGTTATATTTTTTTTTAGGTTTTTACACTTTTTTGCAATAAAACCCCCTTTTTTTGGAAATCTTTTTTTTCCTCTATAGCTGCATTCAAAGTCCTGTAACTTTTTTATTTTTCTATGTACGGAGCTCTATGAGGGCTTATTTTTTACGAGACGAGCTGTAGTTTTTATTGGTACCATTTTGGGGAATGTACGGCTTTTTTGATCACTTTTATTGCATTTTTTGGGAGGCAAAATGCTAAAAATTAGCATTTTGCCTTTGTTTTTTAGCGTTGTTTTTTACGCTTTTTATCGTACAAAATAAAAAGTGTGTTCAACTTTTTGTACACGTCGTTACGGACGCGTCAATACCAAATATGTGGGGTTTTAATTTTTTTTCCCTTTTTTTATGCTAATATTAGAAAAAGCATAAAAAAGGGGTTTTTAAAAAAAAATTTTTTACATTTTTCTTTTTTTACACTTTTCTTTTCTTTTTTTTATACTATTTGAGTCCCTCTGAGGGACTTACAACACTGTGCCTATGATCGCTGTTATAAGGCATGGCAGAGCTACTGCTCTGCCATGCCTTATCGCTTATACAGCGATTATAGGCACAGGCAATACAGGACGCCAGTGTCTGGCGTCCTGTTGCCATGGCGACAGGCTGGGCTCTCGCGATGACATAGCGAGTTCCGGCCGGAGAAACAGAAGGAGCGCGATCCCTCTGTGAACTCTTTCCCTGCCGCGATCTACTTAGATCGCGGCAGGGAAGGGGTTAACAGCGGGCGGCGCATCTCCGATGCCCCCCCGCTGTTGCAGCGAGATGCCGGCTGTGACTGACAGCCGGCTCCCGCTGCGGGATAGCGCTGGATCTTATGTGATCCCGCGCTATCTCCAGGACGTACCGGTACGCCCTGTTGCGGGAAGTACCAGGCTGCCAGGACGTACCGGTACGCCCTGGAGCGGGAAGGGGTTAAAGATCATAGTGACGTTTCAAACTAATATGTCCTTTATCAAGCTAGTAAGGGAACCATATACTCAAACTTTAAATTTGGAGCAGGAAGGGGATAGCTTCATACAAAACGATAAATAACCCCCAAAAGACAAGCAGCAACCACTTCAGTGGATTCCTGGAAGCACACAGAAATTGATAAAGGACATATTAGTCCGAAACATCGCAATCATCTTTAAGCTATCATGGTTGTATGGGCAGATCATAAACCTTGCCTACCTAGCACCATACTCACAAAGGATATGTGGGTAGGAGGTCTGGGCCTCCCAGATATCTATGACTATTACCTGGCTACACATGTTTCCCAATTAGCTCCTTGTTAGTGGTCTGAGATACAGAAACATTGGATATATATCGAGAATTGTTTAGCAGCTCCTCTCTCAATCAAATCTTTACTTGTAAACTGCTTATGGAGTTTGCCTCCACCTCCCTGTCTTTCCTCGCTGACCTATATATCTCTACAGGAGTTGGAAATATTCCATGATCACACAAAGCCCCAGGGGGCCATTGCAAATGAATCTATTTTCTTGGATTTGCTCCAGCATACTGCCCCTATCTAAACATCTCTCGATGGACCTAATTAGGTATTTCCAATCTCGCACAATTAATACAAGGAGAATCTCCTATACCATATGAACAGCTGTCATCTTAATACTGTTTGACTACAGGGGAGTATTATAAATACCTACAAATTCATCATTTCTTCAGTGCTCACAAACACTCAATGTTTTAATGTAACCTGAATATATTTAGGATGTTTTCAAGGGGAATCAAGAGATTGAAACTAGAGATGAGCGAGCATACTCGCTAAGGACAATTACTCGAGTGAGCATTTTCCTTAGCGAGTATCTCCACGCTCGGAAGAAAAGGTTCGGCGGCCGGCGCGGGTGACAGGTGAGTTGCGGCGGTGAGCAGGGGAGAGCTGGGGGGAGAGAGGGAGAGAGAGAGATCTCCCCTCCGTTCCTCCCCGCTCTCCCCCGCATCTCCCCGCCCGCTGCCGGCAGCCGAATCTTTTCTTCCGAGCGAGCAGGTACTCACTAAGGGCAATGCTCGATCGAGTAATTGGCCTTAGCGAGTATGCTCGCTCATCTCTAATTGAAACCCATATATACTTTGTTTTATGACCAAGGAAATTTCCAGAAAATGTACCCATTAAGAGAATGGAGAGTATGTTAGCACAAGAATTTAGCGATAAGGAGTGAACTTAGTGACGAGCTTTTCACTTGACACATAAAACTGTCAAATGTAGTTTACATGTAGACAATAATGAAAATAACCTTGCAATGGTATTATGCACCAGTTTGTTTAACCAAATATACCCTAATTGTGCGGCTGACTGTTGAAAGAATTGTAGTAGCAGGGATGCATTGCTTCATATATTCTGGAATTACCTTGTTCTTCAGCAGTATTGGGAGTCTATATTTCAGCTCTTATCCTTCTTGGTTAGATATATGATCCTGAAACTTCCATCTGTAGCCCTGATGAATAATGGGTCACATGTAATTCCATTGAGATACTAGGTACTGGGATGTAAAAAGCTAGCCTTATCGAATCTTGTTACATTGAGACACTGGAAAAGCTTAGACATCCCTTATATAGGAGAAATTATAACTCTGATAAATTATAATTATAGTTATAAGAAAATGCTTTCATGCAAGACCCTTACTCTTTCTAAATTAACCATATATGGTCAGCTTGCATGTCTACTGCATATTGAGATGACTGTACATTCCTGTTTTCTCTGCAATACTTTGCTGCTGCCTCTATTCAATTGATAACTACCTGCAGCTTACTTACCACTTCTTTTTTTCTATGTTTAAAAGTTTAATGCTAATGTACATTTCATTACATTGCTCAATTATAGTACAATTCATATTTCTACCAGTTAATATGCTACAATAGTTTAATCTACTCACGTTTGCTAAGTATTTTGTTTTGAAAATGAAAATTCCAATAAAAACCATTGAAGCAAAAAAACAGTTTGTTGGACCCATTGTATTTCCCTTCTTCTGTTAGAAGCTCCAATTCTCCTTGTTTGTTTTCCTATGCTCTGTGCATTCGTATGGAAGCATTTTAGTTTGTGATCGGTATCTCTTGCACCTCTAATTTCCTTCTGATTTTTTTGCCTCTGTTGTTTCTTTCTTTCTGCTTCTAATAGAAAGAATGTTGATTGTGTTTATTAGTTGTATATTTTTACCTGAACTTTCCCTTCCCATACTGTTCTAGTTTAAAGCTCTCCTAATGAGTGAAGCAAGGCGCCTGCCAAATATATGCTTTCCTATCTTTGTAAGGCGCAACCCATCTCTAGCAAGGAGTCCATCATATAGGCAATTCACTCCATGGTCTAGAAATCCAAATCCAGACTGACAGCGCCATTGATATAGCCAGTTGTTCACTTCTAGAATCTTGTTGCATCTCCTTATTCCATCGCCGTTCTTCAAGTTCTTTCATTTTCCTGCTGAGGCCTGCAGGGTCCTTTTTTGTAGTGTCATTTGTCCCTACATGTATTAGTGGGAATGGGTAGTGTTCTGTAAAACTGAAGAGTCTAGAATTCACGTAATGATATTTAACCTCTAAGATATTACTAAGTGTAAAAAAATACCACTCAACACTTTATACATTAGCTCCTTTATGCAATGATGTGTCAACGTGTAAGAAAAAAAATACTTAAAGGGGTTGTCCCGAGGCAGCAAGTGGGTCTATACACTTCTGTATGGCCATAATAATGCACTTTGTAATGTACATTGTGCATTAATTATGAGCCATACAGAAGTTATAAAAAGTTTTTTACTTACCTGCTCCGTTGCTGGCGTCCTCGTTCCCATGGAGCCGACTAATTTTTGGCCTCCGATGGCCAAATTAGCCGCGCTTGCGCAGTCCGGGTCTTCAGCAGTCTTCTATGGAGCCGCTCGTGCCAGAGAGCGGCTCCGTGTAGCTCCGCCCCGTCACGTGCCGATTCCAGCCAATCAGGAGGCTGGAATCGGCAGTGGACCGCACAGAAGAGCTGCGGTCCACGAAGACGGAGGATCCCGGCGGCCATCTTCAGCGGTAAGTATTGAAGTCACCGGACCGCCGGGATTCAGGTAAGCGCTGTGCGGGTGGTTTTTTTAACCCCTGCATCGGGGTTGTCTCGCGCCGAACGGGGGGGGGGTTTAAAAAAAAAAAAACCCGTTTTGGCGCGGGACATCTCCTTTAAATTTGATATTGGTGGCTAAAAGTCTGACCCCAGAAGAAAATTATATGCACAATACCTTACATGCAAAGTTCATATTCCACTTAGGTATATTTCGACATGCACATCTTCATAAAATCACCAGAACTGGAGGGACTAAACATCTAGTTTTAAGTTGCAATTTATTGTAAAGAAAATGTAAGTCTATAAAATGAGGAATTACACTTCTTGAAAAGTAAATGCAGCTTACTCTAAACCCTATACATTTCCTAAAAGCAGATATCCTGCTGATTTCAGTTGTCTTGACAAACTGCTGGCAACAAAGTTCAACTTAATGTAATTTTGTGGCAAACAGGAATGAAAAAAAAATCATTAGAACGAACATTTGCACCTCTCACGTGCTAGCAGATGTTTGCATACAAAAATAAACATAAACATATTAAAAATAATAGATCAAGATGTGAAAAGTTCAGTTGAACCACAATCATCTACATCAACAAGTGCCTGTGCTTTCAAAAATGCTAAAACAGAGGCCATGAAATATTTGGCTGTCATAAGCCAATGTGTTAAAAATATATACTGAACACCACAAATACTACTGTACTGCCAAATCTAAATCTTGAGAATGCACAGCGTACTATGTATAAAAATACAGCTTAATCATTTATATACACAACTGTCATGCAACTTTGTATCAAACAGTGCTTGTAAGTAAATATGTATGGAAATTCAAATTTGCTTATGTAAACAAGATGTACTCTGCAAAAAACTTAGATGTGAGAAGTTCATACATACCACATGTCTATATTCACAGATGCATGTGTTAAAGAAGTGCAAAACCTACAGGAATGCGCCACCCAAATTTTGCATGGAAAATAATTTGGGAACTATATAGCTTTATATAGTATATAAGTATTTATAGTAGTTCTATATATTATATGTCATTTTTCATCCTCATATACAAACTCTAATCCTGTAAATTTGTCAACAAAGGTGACTGTTATATCTTTGCGGGACGTATTGGTTGCGCCCGACATGGATGAATGTATATAAACCTCTATTAACATGGGTAGCGCAAATGGGGACATGGAAAACTGACCTAAGACCATTTAATGCAGGAGATCTCTGCCTAAAAGCGGATTGCTCATCCTGATGAGGGTGACTCCATGTCAGGAACTTGGGGTGATCTTGATTTTCCCTAAATGGTGACAGGCCATAGTGGCAGAGGGTAGATGACAGACATTATGCAACTGACCACAGTAGTACAGGAAATGAGATGTACAAACACCCCAGAAGTAATAGTAAATAGGTGGAAGACAGCTTCAGACAGTGAACAACTGAGCAGACTAGATACAACTTCAGACAACAAGTAAGAGAAGGAGTCAGTTTGAAAGGAAGTCACAGACCAGAAGTCCAACTCTACCATTCTATGATTTTAGATCTTCAAACAGCCTGTTCAGATAGGGAGTCAGACCAGAACAAATGATCAGACCAGAATGAATTAATTACTGGTGCCATCTGTGAGGAGGAGCCAAAATAAATATACACAGACTAATGCTGATTTGTTGGCTGGGCAGTGCCACCTCTTAGCCAACCAATCTACCTACACACAGGCACTGTTAGCTTCCAATGTAGCAGTGACAGTGAACATGCACCGGTATGGGGATCCTGTGGACAACTAGTTTCAGATGGGCATAAAATAGATTTTGTTTTGTTTCCATATTTAGGAAACAATACTCAAATCTCTTGGGGTTCATCAATAATAGATTTAGATAACTCTCATTTTGATGGACCATTGGAGGCAAGTATGCTCCTGAATTTGTAAGAGAGAGGGGGTGATAACATAAACAAAAGACCCTGTAATCCCCTCTGTCAGAAGACCCCCTCCTCATTTGCACTGAATGGAAAGCCTGCTGTTTGTTTTACTCTATTTCTTGTTATGTAGCATCTAGAGAATCAAAGTTGTTCTTTTTAAAGATAAGATTATTGGCTTAGAAATAAGACCAATACAGATGCTATAGATGCAATACAGCCTTTGGAAACACAGTAAAGAGTGAGTACTGCAGGCATATGCAGTTTTCACTTTCTCTCCCAGTTTATCCGCTTCTGTCTTAGACTGTGCTGAAGCTAGAATTGCAGTCTTGTTTTCAAGTCAAAATTCTTAACTTTAATCCAAGCCTAAAATTGATACTCTAGCTGCCATATAACCTGAGATACAGCTATTAGTACTAAGTCAGATGCTCGAAGAACTCTACCTACTTAAAAAAATAATGCATAGTGCCTACTATAAAAATCTAGGGAAAGCGAGATAAAAGTATTACATTTTAAGGTTTGGGCTAGACATTTTATTTCCTGTGAAGGTGTAACATTAGTATTATAACAGGCAAAAATATTTTAGACAATTGAGCTCTGACCTCAACCTTATTGAACATCTTTGGGATTAATTGTAATGCAAATTGTGAGTCAAACCTCATCACTTTAGTACCTGAGCATACAAATGCTCTTTCAGCTGAATGGCCACAGATTCCCACAGTAACACTTAAAATATTGCAGAATACCTTCCTAAAGAATGGAGTTTATTATGCAACCAAAGGGGACTCATCTCCATACTCATATAAATGCCATTGGCTTTGGCATGAGGTACTTCACAAGCTCATGTAGATGTGATGGTCAGGAGAATCTGAGAAGATTCTTTCAGAATTGTATTTAATGTATTTACTAAGAGAGGCATGTCAGGAGACCTCTTTAAATCATGAAAGAAGGGGGAAGCAGGACAAGAATGAAGAGTGCTCCTAAAAGACAAAACAAGGGCACAGCACTTCCATGGATAGTAGTTCCACATGAGAATAAATGGAATCTAAAAAATTGCACTAGGGGCATAACAACCAAAACCACATAATATACTCCCAGATATGCAGCATCCATAGTTAACCACTGCTAAGAGGGGTAGGCCACAGATGCAGAAAAAAAACACTAAAATACAATCTGCACAACCAAAAGAGATGTAAAGAGTATTTACCGGTTAAGGGTGACTACCCACTACAGTTGTTTTTCACTGCGAAATTCGCAGCGTTTTTTTTCTCTAGGGGTCTATTGGACTTGTTAATGTTAAAATCGCGACCGCGCAAAATCGCAATTTACCACGAAATCGCGATTTTGTGCGATCGCGATTTTAACATTAACAAGTCCCATAGACCCCATGAGGAAAAAAACGCTGCGAATTTTGCAGTGAAAAACAACTGTAGTGGGTAGTCACCCTTAACCATCAGTCTCTTTATTGGAATATCAGAGATGTGTTTTGGAGCAAAAACCTTCTTCAATCTACAGACATGTCATAGGCATAGGACAAAGCACACATATTTATGCAAAAGAACACCACACTAAATTAATAATAAATGTTCCTAATGGCCAATAATGATACATCAAGTCAGCATATATACAAAAAAAATGTACTTGTCACATACAAGGGAGCCTGTGTATCTTCAGCATCCCATCTTGATTCAGGTGGTGCAAATGCACCTCTAACATACGCATATAATAAAAAGGAGTCATCTTAGAGCTCTCAGGGAATGCACATAGTGTGTAATGAAATAGCGGTAGCTATCTTGGTACATCCCGCGCATGTGTCTACAAAGCAATTCCATGTGAAGTAGCGGTGGCCACATTGGTGAAACTCATGCATGCATGGGTGCACACAATGATGAGAGCTGCCATCCACGTGTACCCCAAAATGAGTGCCATGTGAAGTGGTGTACCCATATTGGTGTACCTCACGCATGTGTGGGCACACACAAAATTGGCCGCCATCTTAATGCACCCAAAATCGAGCGCATAATAAAATTAGCGCTACCAATAGGAAAACACGGAAATCCAAATGGCATCAAATCTAAAATTTTAAGTTGTAAACTCCTGATTAAAAATACTTCAAAATTTGACATATAGAAAAAACATATGTATAGTAAAATTAATAGTCACCTGGTCTTTGTCTTTTTTAATCAATTACTGCAGGCACAGCTGAAAGTCACTTTGCCAAAAATTCTCTTCTAATAACCTCTAGACCAAGCATTTCATTATTCACCATTTGACAAGCAGTTCACAAAACAGTTGGACTGCACCACTGTGACAACACATAACCAAGAATGGCTAACCACTACTAAATCATCATAGACTGTCTCAGACACGCCTTTTATGTGTTCTTCATTTCTACTAGGGTTTCAGAGCCAGATCCAAGCCATACTTTGGAAGAAAGAGTTGTTCATTGGTACTTCAAGCAACTTGATAAAAATTCAAATGGGGACATTGGAAAGAAGGAAATCAAGCCATTCAAGAGATTGTTACGAAAAAAATCAAAGCCAAAAAAATGTGTGAAGAAGTTTGTTGAATACTGTGATGTGAATAATGACAAGTCTTTGTCTGTCCACGAATTAATGGGATGTCTTGGCGTTACAAAAGATGAAGGTAAAATATTTATTAATGAAAACCAATTGTATAAAACATTCTTCTTTAGGACAACCAACCCATGTAAATTGTTTACGTTTATTAAAATTGCCATTTTATGTGTGAGTCTTAAACTGAAATTCAATATCGACTTCTAAAAGACAGTTAAATTTACATGTGCTCTCAGCAGGCATAGAGTTACGCTACAATTTGCACAATTTTCTAACTTTACTAAAGTTAAAGCTATCAGAAACTTCCTGGAATTGTGGCACACAATTTTAACTGCAAAACAACGTGAGTGTCAGCTTAAAAAATCCTTAATTTAATATAAAGGCAATATGCCACACATTGAAAATCAACATACAAGTGACAAGCACAAAAGTTAAAATGGAAAATGCAACATACATAAAAAAGCTTGTGGGGCTAATATAGCAATGTGTTTCGAGAGATATATAATGTGTACTCTCTTTATCAAGCCTAAATGTAAATGACACATAATGCCACTATTTATGGATCCAAGGAGATCAATGACCCGGAACAGGAAATGCTTGTAAAAGGTTAATAAGCAAAAATTCCAACAATGCCGTCTAAAAACAAATTAAAACATGAATAATCAGATTGTTCCTCTATACACATAGTATTGGAAAGCGCCTCACCACACGATGATTAAACATATGGAAGATTACTGTAATGAATTCTCACTACCCTGACAGACTTATAAAGTTGGCAAATACAAAAAACATGTGCCTACACACTAAGACACATGATGGGGTGCGTAAGTCCCGTGACATGGTGAGAACTCCTAGCCCCACGGACAATAAAGTTTGAGGATTCAAAAAAAAAAAATGGATGTCTTATGTTACCAGATGATGGCTGGCTGCCATCTTTAAAGGGGTTGTCTCGCGAAAGCAAGTGGGGTTAAGCACTTCTGTATGGCCATATTAATGCACTTTGTAATATACATCGTGCATTAAATATGAGCCATACAGAAGTTATTCACTTACCTGCTCCGTTGCTGGCGTCCCCGTTGCCATGGCTCCGTCTAACTTCGGTGTCTTCTTGCTTTTTTAGACGCGCTTGCGCAGATCTATCTTCTCCATTCGGCTCGGCTCGGCATCATCGGCATTTTGGCTCCGCCCCCTTGTACGCGTCATCGCGAAGCTCCGCCCCGTCACATGTGCCGATTCCAGCCTCTGATTGGCTGGAATCGGCACATGTGACGGGGGCGGAGCTTCGCGATGACGCGTACAAGGGGGCGGAGCCAAAATGCAGATGATGCCGAGCCGAGCCGAATGGAGAAGATAGATCTGCGCAAGCGCGTCTAAAAAAGCAAGAAGACACCGAAGTTAGATGGAGCCATGGCAACGGGGACGCCAGCAACAGAGCAGGTAAGTGAATAACTTCTGTATGGCTCATATTTAATGCACGATGTATATTACAAAGTGCATTAATATGGCCATACAGAAGTGCTTAACCCCACTTGCTTTCGCGAGACAACCCCTTTAAGAAGGTCATATCAAACAGGAAACAGTGTTAAATAACAAGTTGTCTCACTGCCCTGACAAACTAATAAAGTTGGCAAATACAAAAAACACACTTGTGCCTATACACTTAGACACATGATGGGGCAGGTAGTTCATGTGACGTGGTGGAAACTCCTTACCCCACAAACAATAAAGTTTCAGAATTCAAAAAGGAAGTGAATATCATGTGTTGCCAGATGGTGGCTGGCGGCCATCTTTAAAGAGGTCGTGTCAAAGAGGAAACAGTGTGGAATAGCAGGTTGTCTTATACAGCCATATATGTAAGGGACTCTAAAGGGGTATAGTGACCTCTAGTAGCTGTTGCTTAAAATACTTCAATAAATTTTTGTAAATACCTTTAATTGTATATATATAAGTGTGGCGCAATCCAGAGTGTGTACCACCAAAACAGTAATAAAATGCAAAAGAAAAACCACAAAAGAAGAACCAATTTTTAAAGCTAAAGTACTGGTGCAAATCCATTGATAAATTGCTCCATTTAGTGAAACTGGCCCTAGAGGGGTTGTCCAGTTGCAAACTATTGATGGCCTATGCTTTCTATACCCTTAGGACAGGGTATGAATAGTAGATAGGCAGCAATCCACTGCTCAGGATCCTTGTGGATCAGCTGTTCACTGGGCCAGTGTGCTCATACACTGAGCTGATTTATACAGAAAACAGACAGCTCCCTACTCCTGTAGTGGCCTAGCCTGGTATTGCAGGCAAAGTTCCCATTTTCTTTACTGGAAACGTTGTCTGGAAAACCAAGCACAGTCATTGTTGTAGAAACAGAGCTATCTGCTACCTGAAGAAATCAGCTCAGTGCACAAGCACACTGGCCCAGCTGAATGGTGAGGGGCCTGTGCGGCAGACCACCAATATTCTACATCCAGATAGGCCATCAGTAATTTACAACTGTTCAGTACCTTTAACCTCTTCCCTATGTAACCAGTTTTGACCTTCCTAACCAAGCCCCATTTTTTTCAAATTTAACATGTGTCACTTTATCTGGTAATAACTTCGGGATGGATGTACTTATCCGAATGGTAAATTTACAGAAAATTCAGAAAAATTCTCAATTTTCAAACTTTGAATTTTTCTGCTTGTAAGACAGTACTCATTCCACACAAAATAGTTAATAAATAGCATTTCCAGTTTGTTGGCATCAAATTTGTAAACATCTTTTTTTTAAGAATGCTTAAAAGTATAGGGGCAATTTTTTTTAAATTTTACAGAAAATATTCAAAATTTATTTATTAAGGGACGAGTTTAGTTCTGAAGTGACTTTGGGGGATCTATTTATTAGGAACCCCATAAAATCACTCGATTTAAAAATCTCCAGCGTTTAAAGTTTTCAGAACAATGTACCTACACAAAAGTAGGTTATGGAAATTAAAAATGACTAGAGATGAGCGAGCGTACTCGTCCGAGCTTGATGCTCGCTCGAGTATTAGGGTGTTCAAGATGCTCCTTACTCGAGACGAGCACCACGCGGTGCTCGACTCCATTACATTTCCTTCCCTGAGAAATTTGCTCGCTTTTCTGACCAATAGAAACACAGGGAAGGCATTAAAACTTTGTCCTGTGACATTCCAGCCCTATCCCACCCCCCTGCAGTGAGTGGCTGGGGAGATCAGATGACACCTGAGTATTTAAATCTGCCCCGCCCGCGGCTCGCCACAGACACAAGCTAAGAGAGATCAGGGAAAGTGCTGTCCTGCTGTACCTGCTATAGGGAGAGTGTTAGGTGTTATTTTAGTCTTCAAGAACCCCAACGGTCCTTCTTAGGGCCACATCTGACCGTGTGCAGTACTGTTGAGGTTGCTTTTAGCAGTTTTGCACAATTTTTTTTTGGTATATCGGGCGTGCAGACCATAGCGTCCTCAGTCTGCAGTCATTTTACAGAGTATAGGGGCAGTACTGCTGAGGCAGGGACAGTGGTACAGGGAAATCCATATACAGGCTATATCACAGGCAGTGGGCTTTTTCCCAAAAAGTGGGAAAAAAATACTATATTTGGCCTGCCTGTGACCGTCTTCAGTTTACGGCGTGTCTGCTGGGCGTAGTAGTCGCTGATTAATACCCAGCCTTGCGCATAATTGTTTCCTGGCTGCACTGTGCTTTCAGTAACCACAGTCATCCTCCAACAGGGAAATCCATATACAGGCTATATATCACAGGCAGTGGGCTTTTTCCCAAAAAGTGGAAAAAAATACTACCGTATATACCGGCGTATAAGGCGACGGGGCGTATAAGACGACCCCCCAACTGTCACCTTATACGCCGGTATTCAGTGGAGAAAAAAAAAAAAATTTTATTACTCACCTCCCACGATGTTCTGTCGCGCTCCGGCAGGATGTCGCTCGCTCCGGCAGGATGTCGCTCGCTCCTCGTCCCCGCCGCAGCATAGCTTTCTGAATGTGGGGCTTGAAATCCCCGCTTCCAGAAAGCTAATACACACGCCGGCAGCCATGACATCATTGAATGGCTGTGATTGGCTAAAGCACACGTGGCTTCAGCCAATCACACTATTCAATGACATCATTGAATGGGTGTGATTGCTAACACGTGCGCCTTCAGCCAATCACAGCCATTCAATGATGTCATTGAATAGTGTGATTGGCTGAAGCCACGTGTGCTTTAGCCAATCACAGCCATTCAATGCTGTCATGGCTGCCGGCGTGTGTATTAGCTTTCTGGAAGCGGGGATTTCAAGCCCCGCATTCAGAAAGCTATGCTGCGGCGGGGACGAGGAGCGAGCGACAGCCTGCCGGAGCGAGCGACATCCTGCCGGAGCGCGACAGGACGCCGTGGGAGGTGAGTAATAAAATTTTTTTTTTTTACACTTTTTTTTTTTTGTATTACCGGCGCATAAGACGACCCCCGACTGCAGAGCAGATTTTTCGGGGTTCAAAAGTCGTCTTATACGCCGGTATATACGGTATATTTGTCCTGCCTGTGACCGTCTTCAGTTTACGGCGTGTCTGCTGGGGGTAGTAGTCGCTGATTAATACCCAGCCTTCCGCATAATTGTTTCCTGGCTGCACTGTGCTTTCAGTAACCACAGTCATCCTCCAACAGGGAAATCCATATACTGGCTATATCACAGGCAGTGGGCTTTTTCTCAAAAAGTAGAAAAAAATACTATATTTGGCCTGCCTGTGGCACATTTAATTACAGTGTTCTGTTTCTGCTAATCTCGTAATACACCATGCTGAGGGGTAGGCCTAGAGGACGTGGACGGGGCGAGGACGCGGAGGCCCAAGTCAGGGTGTGGGCACAGGCCGAGCTCCTGGTCCAGGTGTATCGCAGCCGACTGCTGCGGGATTAGGAGAGAGGCAAATTTCAGGGGTCCCCAGATTTATCTCACAATTAATGGGTCCACGCGGTAGACCTTTATTAGAAAATGAGCAGTGTGAGCAGGTCCTGTCATGGACGGCAGAAAGTGCATCCAGCAATCTATCGACCACCCAGTCTTCTACGCCGACCACAGCTGCAACTCTGAATCCTCTGGCTGCTGCTCCTCCTTCCTCCCAGCCTCCTCACTCCATTACAATGACACATTCTGAGGAGCAGGCAGACTCCCAGGAACTGTTCTCGGGCCCCTGCCCAGATTGGGCAGCAATGGTTCCTCTCCCACCGTAGGAGTTTGTTGTGACCGATGCCCAACCTTTGGAAAGTTCCCGGGGTCTGGGGGATGAGGCTGGGGACTTCCAGCAACTGTCTCAAGAGCTTTCAGTGGGTGAGGAGGACGATGACGATGAGACACAGTTGTCTATCAGTGAGGTAGTAGTAAGGGCAGTAAGTCTGAGGAAGGAGCGCACAGAGGATTCGGAGGAAGAGCAGCTGGACGATGAGGTGACTGACCCCACCTGGTTTGCTAAGCCTACTGAGGACAGGTCTTCAGAGGGGGAGGCAAGTGCAGCAGCAGGGCAGGTTGGAAGAGGCAGTGCGGTGGCCAGGGGTAGAGGCAGGGCCAGACCGAATAATCCACCAACTGTTTCCCAAAGCGCCCCCTTGCGCCATGCCACCCTGCAGAGGCCGAGGTGCTCAAAGGTGTGGCAGTTTTTCACTGAGAGTGCAGACGACCGACGAACTGTGGTGTTGAAGGTTTGTCGCGCCAAGATCAGCCGGGGAGCCACCACCACCAGCCTCATCACCACCAGCATGCGCAGGCATATGATGGCCAAGCACCCCACAAGGTGGGACGAAGGTCGTTCACCACCTCTGGTTTGCACCACTGCCTCTCCCCCTGTGCCCCAACCTGCCACTGAGATCCAACCCCCCTCTCAGGACACAGGCACGACCGTCTCCCGGCCTGCACCCACACCCTCACCTCTGCTGTCCTCGGCCCCATCCAGCAATGTCTCTCAGCGCAGCGTCCAGCCGTCGCTAGTGCAACTGTTTGAGCGCAAGCACAAATACGCCACCACGCACCCGCACGCTCAAGCGTTAAACGTGCACATAGCCAAATTGATCAGCCTGGAGATGCTGCCGTATAAGCTTGTGGAAACTTAGGCTTTCAAAAACATGATGGCGGCGGCGGCCCCGCGCTACTCGGTTCCCAGTCGCCACTACTTTTCCCGATGTGCCGTCCCAGCCCTGCACGACCACGTCTCCCGCAACATGGTACGCGCCCTCACCAACGTGGTTACTGCCAAGGTCCACTTAACAACGGACACGTGGACAAGCACAGGCGGGCAGGGCCACTGTATCTCCCTGATGGCACATTGGGTGAATTTAGTGGAGGCTGGGACAGAGTCAGAGCCTGGGACCGCTCATGTCCTACCCACCCCCAGAATTGCGAGCCCCAGCTCGGTGCTGGTATCTGCGGCAGGGTATGCTTCCTCCACTAAACCACCCTCCTCCTCCTACGCAACCTCTGTCTCGCAATCAAGATATGTCAGCAACAGCACATCGCCAGCAGTCGTTGTCGTACGGCGTGGCAGCACAGCGGTGGGCAAGCGTCAGCAGGCGGTGCTGAAACTACTCAGCTTAGGAGAGAAGAGGCACACGGCCCACGAACTGCTTCAGGGTCTGATAGAGCAGACCAACTGCTGGCTTTCGCCGCTGAGCCTCCAACCGGGCATGGTCGTGTGTGACAACGGCCATAACCTGGTGGCGGCTCTGCAGCTCGGCAGCCTCACGCACGTGCCATGCCTTTCATTTGCTGGTTCAGCGGTTTCTAAAAAGCTTCCCACGCTTGTCAGACCTGCTCGGAAAGGTGCGCTGTCTCAGCGCACATTTCCGCAAGTCCAACACGGATGCTGCCACCCTGCGGACCCTGCAACATCGGTTTCATCTGCCAGTACACCGACTGCTGTGCGACGTGCCCACACGGTGGAACTCTACGCTCCACATGTTGGCCAGGCTCTATGGGAAGACAGTATGTCGCTGTATAGTCAGAGCACCCTCCTGTCTATATCTCAGCGCGTTTTGGAGGAGGAGGAGGAGGGGGAGGAGCATGAGGAGGAGGGGGAAGAGACAGCTTGGCCCACTGCTGAGGGTACCCATGCTGCTTGCCTGTCATCCTTTCAGCGTGTATGGCCTGAGGAGGAGGAGGAGGATCCTAAAAGTGATCTTGCTAGAGAGGACAGCCATGTGTTGCATACAGGTACCCTGGCACACATGGCTGACTTCATGTTAGGATGCCTTTCTCGTGACCCTCGCGTTACACGCATTCTGGCCACTACGGATTACTGGGTGTACGCACTGCTCGACCCACGGTATAAGGAGAACCTTTCCACTCTCATACCCGAAGAGGAAAGGGGTTCGAGATTGATGCTATAGCACAGGACCCTGGTGGACAAACTGATGGTAAAATTCCCATCCGACAGCGCTAGTGGCAGAAGGCACAGTTCCGAGGGCCAGGTAGCAGGGGAGGTGTGGAGATCAGGCAGCATGTACAGCGCAGGCAGGGGAACACTCTCCAAGGCCTTTGCCAGCTTTATGGCTCCCCAGCAAGACTGTGTCACCGCTCCCCAGTCAAGGCTGAGTCGGCGGGAGCACTGTAAAAGGATGGTGAGGGAGTACGTAGCCGATTGCACGACCATCCTCCGTGACGCCTCTGCTCCCTACAACTACTAGGTGTCGAAGCTGGACACGTGGCCTGAACTCGCGCTCTATGCCCTGGAGGTGCTAGCTTGCCCAGCGGCTAGCGTCTTGTCAGAGAGGGTGTTTAGTGCAGCTGGGGGAATCATCACGGATAAGCGTACCGCCTGTCAACTGACAGTGCCGACAGGCTTACACTCATAAAGATGAACAAAGCCTGGATTTCCCCAGACTTCTCTTCTCCACCAGCAGACAGCAGCGGTACCTAAACAATACGTAGGCTGCACCCGCGGGTGGAAGCATCGTTCTCTATCACCATAAAAAACGGGTACCTTTTCGCTTCATCAATCTGTGTATTATATTCATCCTGCTCCTCCTCCTGAAACCTCACGTAATCATGCCGAAAGGGCAATTTTTTTTAGGCCCACAAGGCTCAGTCATATTACTTTTGTAAACAATGTTTATACGTTTCAATTCTCATTAAAGCGTTGTAGTGACACATAGTGCCTCAAAAACATCCCCCTCCTCCTCCAACAATGAAAACATTCTTGGCAAATACCTTTGCATTGGTCCGTCTGGAGGCAGTCCAAGAATTTCACTTTTAACGACACAACAAGAGAGCCCCCCCCAACCACCACCACCCCCATCCCCCCGCCACGGCCCACTAAATCGCGACCACATTCCCACCAACGCGGTTACTGTTAAGGTACATATTACCAGTCTGACTGGGGCATGCACTGTGGGCCGAAGCCCACCTGTATTATATCTGACGTTAGCCCTGCTGAGCAGGGCACTGCAATGGGATACATTTATGTACCACCAATGGGTTCCAGGGAGCCAGCCATGCTGTGGGTCCACAGGGACTTCACATTACGGATTTGTACCTGCCAGTGTCTATGTATTAAAAACCCCGGTCAGGCTGGGGCATGCAGTGTGGGCCGAAGCCCACCTGCATTTAATCTGACGTTACCTCAGCTGTGCAGGGCACTGCAATGGGATTTGTTTATGTACCGCCAGTGGGTTCCAGGGAGCCACCCATGCTTTGGGTCCACACGGACTTCACATTAGGGAGTTGTATCTGCCTGTGTCTGCATGCCCCAGTCAGCCTGGGGCATGCAGTGTGGGCCGAAGCCCACCTGCGTTTAATCTGATGTTACCTCAGCCGTGCTGGGCAATGCAATGGGATTTATTTATGTAACGCCGGTGGCTTCCTGGGACCCACCCATGCTGTTGGTCCACACGGAGTTGTACCTGCCTGTGTCTACTTATGAAGAACCCCAGTCTGACTGGGGCATGCAGTGTGGGCTGAAGCCCACCTGTATTTAATCTGACGTTAGCTCTACTATCCGGGGCACTGCATTGGGACAAACTACAGGAGCAATACAGCGCTAATGAGATGTGCACAGCTACGCTAGCATTGGAGTCCGCTGTAGGCACGCGATTGCTGAGGGTTTGTGCAGAGGCCTATGTCCTGGGTGCAGTGAAAGTCCGCTTCCAGCCTAGGATTGCTGAATCTGTTTTTTGTTCATGTCTTGGGTTTCCTAGGACCCACCTATGCTGTTGGTGCAAACTTAGTTCCCATTGCGGTGTTTGACCTGTTTGGCACAAAGGCACTGACTGACTTGGGTAGGGGGCAGAGCGCTGACGGCTCTCCCCTTGCAGTGTGGATTGAGCTATGTGACACCTTGACAGAATGAATACTGTGTGGCACATGGATTCCCCATTGCTATGCCCACGTTTGCAGCTCCTGATGGAGGTGGCACAGGATTGGAGTTCTCATTGCTTCTGTACAGCATTGTGGGCTATCGCCCCGCCCCTTTTAAAGAGGGTCGCTGCCTGGCCCTGCCAACCCTCTGCAGTGTGTGCCTCCGGTTCCTCCTCATGGCAGACGCACTTATAAATAGACATGAGGGTGGTGTGGCTATGAGGCCAGCGTGTAGCATAAGGGCAGCTGAAGACTGCGCAGGGACACTTTGGTGTGCGCTGTGGACACTGGGTCGTGCGGGGGGGTTGGGCAGCATGTAACCCAGGAGAAGTGGCAGCGGAGTGTCATCCAGGCAGTGATTGTGCTTTGTTGGAGGTAGTGTGGTGCTTAGCTAAGGTATGCCTTGCTAATGAGGGTTTTTCAGAAGTAACAATTGTTGGGGGGGGCACTCTTGCCGCTATTGTGGCTTAATAGTGGGACCTGGGAACTTGAGATGCAGCCCAACATGTAGCCCCTCGCCTGCCCTATCCGTTTCTGTGTCGTTCCGATTACTTTCTTGAATTTCCCAGATTTTCACAAATGAAAACCTTAGCGAGCATCGGCGATATACAAAAATGCTCGAGTCGCCCATTGACTTCAATGGGGTTTGTTACTCGAAACGAACCCTCGAGCATCGTGGGAAGTTCGACTCGAGTAACGAGCACCCGAGCATTTTGGTGCTCGCTCATCTCTAAAAATGACATTTTTTTTTTCAAAAGCACATAGATTTACCCCCATTTTTTAATTTTCATGAATGCGGACCCCCAGATGTAACTCCATTTTGCAAACTATGCCCCTCAAGGATTTCAACTAGGGATGTACTGAACATTTTGACTTTACAGGTGTTTGGAGGATTTTGTTAACATTGGACCCTGAAAACGAAAAATTATAATTTTTCCAATAATATATAGGTTTAGCCCTGAATGTTTCATTTTCACAGGTGGGCGGACAATAGGAGAACAATCTAATCAATATCTATCCTATATGTGGACATAAACTACTGTTTGGGCACATGACAAGGCTCAGAAGGAAAAAAGTTGAGATTTTGCTGGAAAAAAATGTTTTTATGCCATGTGATAGTGGCAGAGTTATTGAGGTACCCAGTCCAGTGGAATTCCCTGAAAAGTGACCTCATTTTTTACAGTATTTGCCATGCAGAATAGATAACATAATAACTATAGAATGAAGCATGGTAATACCAAATTTGTATGTTTTTTTACCATAGTGAATCATGTTTTATTGCAAAAAATGGCAATTTTTATGCTTATTTTTTAATGTAAAATTTTGTTAGATCAAAATATTTTTATTTCTTTTTATCCACATTTATTCATCCCACAAGGGGACTTGAAGATGCAATTGTTTGATTGCATAGACAATAGACTGCGCTAATTATGTAGTGCAGTGTATTCTTGCAAACTGACATTTTCTTTACCGACAGTAAAGCCACCATAGATAGAAAAACCAGAGGCCATCATCACCCCACAACTGGTTTATGCGGGGTTGATGGTGTGAGTATGGAGGCTCCAAACCATTGAAATGCCATGGTCACCATTGACTGTGGCATTTAAGGGGCTAACTCTGTTCCTAGTGGCTGCAGCAGGACTGTGGGTGTCAGTTACAACCACAATACTATTTTGATTATGGGGCTGAGCTTCTGAGCTTTCTTGTAACTAGTGCCATAAACATATTCACAAGAACTACTACAAGAACTATTGTCCCATTGTGCCATATCTGTACGGTGCATGATGGGAAGGGGGCTAAAGTCAGTCCTGTTTTTTAAATTCAGGAAACACAACATGTTATTTCACATACATTTTTACATTATTTAAACTATCTACTTTTACTGTTTAATGTACCTTCCATGAAGATTATATCACATTGCACATGCATGAGCATATACATGCATGTTTGTGTGAGTTTTCTATAAAATACCTAGTTTATGTTTGCATTGTAAAGTCTTAATATTGGCAATTTTAAACTAAGGTAAAAGCAGATATTTACAGTAAACTGTAGACTGTTTTCTAGTTTTTCTGTTAAATGTGAAACCCATACAAGGAGAGCATGAGTAGAATGGGTATGTAGACATGCACTTAGTGGCATTGTTTACATTCTAAAGGTAAAACCAGACGGTTATTTTATCTTAATGCCTTTTATTCCTAGAAGGGATTAGAAATTTAACACTGGGCACAAATAAATGAGTTTCTAACAGTAATTGAGTGGATGAAAACATTCTCCAGGCAACGTTGAAATATTGAGTTGGAAATATTCCAGCTCTTCAAAGTGTCTTTTTTTACTTTCTTTTGAGAAATCTTTCAGGAATGGAGAGCAGAGCAGACACCGAGAACTTTATTAAGGTGAAATGCTGAATCACTTTATCTTATATAAATATTAATTACAGCAATATCCAAGTGTCAGGCAAGCCCTTCAGAATCGAGCAAGAGTAGAAAAAAAACTGATATGTTGCATTAACTTTTATTAATCATATATTTTTTTATCATATATATATATATATATATACAGTATATATATATATATATATATATATATATATAAATGTATAATAAAAATCCACAAGAATCACGGATCAAAACATGAGATAAAAACACACCCCACTTGGTGTCACATGCAAATAAAAAACAGAAGGAGTTTTGCCAAGATAAATAAATATCAGGAATAGGTCTTATCTTTGTTGCAAGTCCAATTCAACGGATTGAAGGGGATAGTAACAGAGAAACTGTCCTTAGTTCTACACCACTATCATCAGCCTGAAAAGTCTACCACAGGGCAAACGCCCTGACAAGGACGACCCTATCTGTCCTTTATATAACTAAACTATCATATCCCTGTATAACATGCTAATGTGATAAATCCATTGTTTGATGAACTCATCAGGGGAGATTACACACGTCAACATATACTATGGGCACTGTACATTGATGATATCTTTGTAATCTGGCATGCTACACAGGAAGGTTTTTCTGATCAGGTTTATCTTCTCAATGTGATTGTGATTGATCTCCAATTTATCTTTGAGATTTCCTATGAAAAATTCACTTTTTTGGATGTGGAGATTCTGAGAGCAATATTGGGGTGTTTAAGGACTAGAGTATTTAGAAAACAGACTAACTCACTGTTAAGATAGGGTTGCAATCATCCAGTGCCTCTCTAAAGTGACATCCCTAAAGTCCAGTACATGAGGGTACAATGCAACTGTTCGAATAGGGAGGATTTTGTTACCCAGGGATGGCACCTGAGAACTTGCTTCAGGAAAAACGGTTACCCAGATAAGGTCTTATGTCTGGCATTTTGTCATGCTTTGAACATAGATCAGGGTCAGTTACTTATCAAAAAGAGAAAAATAGAAATGGGTGGGGACAAAGTAGTTCCCCTTATTGCAACATATGATAATGGAGCATCAACTGCTAGGGAAGCTGAGATATTGGGACATCTTACTGATGGATGAGGTTATTAAAAAATTTGTTGGCCCTCACCCACATATTACTTTCAAGAGGTGAGATAAACACTTGCATTGTAATTTTTTGCCCATCCCCAAACGGAGGACATGGTTAGATGTTTTGGTGGTGGGATGTTTTAGATGCAGAGGATGCATAGCTTGTTAACATGTCAGGGTGGATAAGACTTTTTTGAGTTCTATGAGTAATGAATTACACTGTTACAAGGGTATATTTTCTTGTGTAAAAATCTGTGTTCTTACTTATGTTAAGGGTGCTGAATCCAAATAAGGCAACAAAAATATTCTGTCAGACAAAATAATTAAATTATAGACATCATATGATATTCAATATTGTACCATTTTGTTACAGTATATTGACCATTAAAACTTTGGGCTTCATTTATAAAAACTGTCTAACAGTAAAATTGTCTTTGTTGTCCATGGCAACCAATCACAGCGCAGCTTTAATTTCAGAAACTGCTGAGGTAAAATGAAAGCTGTGCTATGATTGGTTGCTAGAGACAACAAAAATAGTTTTGCTGTTAGACAGTTTTGATAAATGAGGCCCCATATTTGCCTAGTGAAACAATATGGCATCTCACATATTCCAAAACAAACCAGACAGATTTTGCAATTTTAACATTTGAGAGACATAAGAAGATATCATCTGTAATACAGAGACCTACAAGTATTACTTTGGATGTGGAATCGGAGATCAGGACAAGACTTGGGGCCCGCATTTCTGTTATGCCACTTGCTATGTGAAGTTAAGAAACTGCTGGAAAGGTCCAGGTAGATGAATGTCATTTGGGGTACTCATAATATGAAGAGAACAAAAGTACCACATGACAGACTGTTGCTTCTGTCTAACAAACATATTAGTAAGTTATTCAGGGGTACAACAGGGTGTGCTCAGTTATTTAAGGGACAGATTCCAGACAGGGTCGTCCTTGTCGGGATGGGTGCCCAGTGGTAGGCTTTTTAGGGTGATAATAGTAGTACAAAATTAGTGGCAGAGAAACTGCCTCTGTTCTTCACTATCTCCTTCAATCCATTAATTTAGACCTGCCACAGAGATAAAACCGATTTCCGATATCACATTTATTTATCTTGGCAAAACTCTTTCTAGTTGTTATATATATAAAAACACAGGTATGATTGATGAAAGTTACGCTGAAACATATTCCTTTTTTGCTGCTCTTGTTTATCTTAACCTATATAAACTAGAAGAGTATAATGAATTTTCCCAAAACTGGCATTTCACAACTATCATATACTGCACTTCATATGCATATAAATGGCCTGATTGCAGTGAAATGAAGTAAGTACAATGTTGGGATTTTCTTACCCTGGAAAGGATGTGCAGCATAAATAAATGTAAACAGCTTATAGCAAGACATTTTAAGGTACTTTAAGTACAGAGAATCATAAAAAATGATCATAGAAATCTGTTACCATAAGCGTAAAGCCTAAGAAAAACGGCACCTTGAAAAAATGTTGAGCATTTAGAATATGTGAAATTATCGTCATTCTCATGGAGCTGAAAGCACCAACTATGAATTGACTCTGCTCAGCTGCACAATCCTCTGAGACCTTTTCTTTTGTGGAGTGGTCAGAAACAAAAATGTCATAGTCAGGTTCAGAGAAAGTGCAAAGTAGGACAGCTGTAATAGTTGCTATCCGAAGCATTTATTATTTACATATTGCAGACAATTTTACAAGGTTACAACTGTATTAGGTGAAAAGTATAAACTTATAGGAAGTCTTTAAAGGAGAAATATAAAATCTATTGCTGCTGGTATGTGCAATGTAAGGAAACACAGTAAGGGGTGATTCACATCTGCGTTGGAACCTCCAGTTGGAGGTTCTGTTGCAGATCCATCTGGAAATACCAGAAGAAAAAGCATTGCATGCAGTGCTTTTTATTCCATCCCAAAACCGGGTTTCTGGGCGGAAAGCAGGCGGACCCGATTATAGTCAGTGAGGTGCACCTGGCGCTGTTCGGTTCTATCCGGAGACGACGGCCACTGGGATTCTCTTTTCCTGCTCTCCAAACGGAGCAGGAAAGCGGAATCCTCAATGCAAGTGTGAAAGCACCCTTACAGATATCTTATATTTTTATTTAAAGAGGTTGTATGCTTTAGTATATGGAGGTGATTGAGGGAGGGGTAGTCTGCTATTTAGGACCCACAATTATTAGTCAGTCTGCAATGTATGAACAGTGTTCAATGAATACTGTACTTATAGAGATTTAGAAGGTGGAAGTACTCTAGTATTCTCTCTGCGACCTTTTCATGTAAGTAAGTATCACTTCTACATCTGCAAGTGAATACAGTATAAAAAGCATCATGTGCAAATTTGACTTTAAATATTGCTATCTTAATCAATAGAGCCATTTTGTGTCTACAGACCTCTGAGGTATAAAGCCGGTACTCTACAACCAAAAATATTGAGCTCCTTTTCTTTTTTTAGGAACAACCCCCAAAAGTAAGGGAGAGAATCCATCATCTAGTAAACAAGTAAGTGCAATGTCAGTCTATTGTTCTGTGTAGGTCTTATTTATGGGATGTTGATTGAACAAGAATGTTCATCTGAAAGTTTTTTTTCCCTGATCATCACCCCTTGCAAAAGTGCACATCAGCAGCTGACAAACGAGCAAACTCATTGGCTGCGTTTCTTCCCATGTAAACAAGGAGATGTGCCACAGAAGAATGTAATCTTTATGGAATGATTGTGCTAGCAGTCGTTTATTCACATACCAGTGAAAACAAATGAACAGCAGGAATGAGATCTCATTGACATGCGAATGTTAATTTGGTCTCCTTGATAAAAGTAACTTCTTGGCCCATGTAAAGGGTACTAACCCAGACAGGTGTGGGAAAGTTCTTAATGGCTTCATATGTACGTTTATGTGACTATTATTGCATTTCATTGTTCATATTCCAGTTTTAGCACCTGGTTTGGCAGACTTACAGGATGAAGTGACTCGGGTGCTACATTTTTAAAGGGCTTTTCTGGTACAATAATATTGATTACCTATCAGTGGGATCCATCACTCCAGTCCACTACCGATCAGCTTATTGAAGAGGTAGGGCTCCCACCCACTGGCGTTTTTTTCTCCACTGCGATGCGATTCTAAAGTTAAAGTCTCACATCGCAGTGCGAGAAAAACGCAGGCAGATATCCCAAAATCGCTGGGATATCACTGCGACATCGCCAGTCTTTTCAATGGGGCCAGTGGCAGCAGCGCTAGCCCCATTGAAAAGATATGGAGAATGCCGCGGACTTCTGCCCCGGGGACCGCGGGGATGAAGGAATCCTCTGTCACAGCTGTGGCAGAAGTCCGCGGCATGCTATCCCATTGCTTTCAATGGGATCGGCACTGCTGCCGATCCCATTGAAAGCAGTGGTTTCTGACAAGCCCCGCAGAATGATTATTGGAGAAGGGCTTGAAATATAAGCCTTTCCCCGATAATTATAAAAAAGTGGTTAAAAAAATAATAAAAAAGTTACTCACCTCTCCTGCTGTCAGCCACGTCCTCCGGCTGGCTCCCCGGCACTGCTACTGAGCTCTTTCAGCAGATGGGGATTTAAAAATCCCCGCCTCCTGAAAGGGCTGTGCAGATTGGCTGAGGGCTCAGCCAATAGCAGCTACTGCTTAGCTATTGGCTGAGCGCTCAGCCAATGGCAGATAGCTCTTAGCTATTCATTCATGACAGCTGTCACAGCTGTGGCAGAAGTCCGCGGCATTCTCCATATCTTTTCAATGGGGCTAGCGCTGCTGCCGCTGGCCCCATTGAAAAGACTGTCGCAGCGATATCGCAGCAATTTTCTCGCACTGCTCTGCGAGAGTTTTCACTTACTCTCGCAGCGCAGTGGAGAAAAAAACGCTAGTGGGTGGGAGCCCATAGTGCACTCAAGTGAGCACCGTGGCCTTTTCACTGCATATTGGGTATAGCACGATACATTGTATAGCATCTGTGCCTGGAATAGCAACTCGGTCCTGAATAGGTCTGAGCAGCTCTTAGTCCATATGACTGATGAACATAACAGTGCATGGTTGAGAAGAAGCCATTGTCTCTTCAAACAGCTGATCAGTGGGGTCCCAAGTGGCAGACCTCCACTGATATGATAGGTCATCAATATCCTAGTCCCAGAAAACCACTTTAACCTTTTAGTGATGGCCCTATAGTGTTTTTATGTCCTGCAGCTGCAGGACGTGTATGGAGGGAGATTGTGATGCAATCTCCTTCCATACATCGCCGGTGTCAGCTGTTTCTTACAGCTGACACCCGCGGGCAACAGCCCCGACAAGCCACGCAGCCGATTGGGTCTGTTAACCCTTTAAATGCAACTGTCAGTTCTAACAGAGGCATTTAAATCCCCCGAATGATGTTCGGGGGTCCCGTAGGCCCCCCTCCCCCTTCCCCACAATGAGATCGCAGGGAGCCTTACAGGAGACATGGCAGCCAGGGGCCTTCTAAGTGGCCCCAGGGCTGTCTTGGCAGTATGCCAATCAAGCCATCCCTGTGGGGTGACTTAATAGACTGCCTGTCAGATTGCAGTATGATATAATGCTGTGGCATTACATCATACTGCAGGAGCGATCAAAGCATTGCATGTTGTGGTCCCTCAGGAGGACTAAAAGAAAATGGAAAAATAAGAACAATAAAGTTTTACTAATTATTTTAAAAAATTAAAAAGTTTAAAAAACCTTATACCTTTTTTACAATAAAATAATCTAAATAATAAAAGAAAAATACATATTAGGTATTGCTGTGTCTATAAAAGTCTGATCTATCAAAGTAATACATTATTTACCCCACATGGTGAGCATTGTCCAAAAAAAAAAAAGAGTCAGAAATGTGCTGTTTTGGTCACCCTGTCTCCAAGAAAGAATGTAATGAAAAGCAATCAAAAGGCCATCTGTATTCAAAAATGGTACCAACTGAAACTATAGGACATACTGGACCAAATGAGCCCTCAGACAACCATGTCGACGAAAAAATAAAAAGGTTATTGTGCGCAGAAATGGAGACAGAAAATAATTTTTAAAAATTAAATATCTTTTGAAAAAAATACAAGTAGTACAGCAAAAGCAAACTATATAAGTTTGGTATCGTAGTAATCATACTGACCCATCAAATAAAGTTATGAAGTCATTCTTGTTGAAATTTGTGTGCCGTAGTAACAAGACACGTCGAAAGATGGCGGAATGTTGTTTTTTTTCCATTTCTCTCCAATTAGAATTTTTGTAAAAGTTTTTAAATACATTATATGGTACATTAAATATTACCATTGAAAAATACAACGCGTTCTGCAAAAAACAAGCCCTCATACAACTAGATTGATGGATAAATAAAGGAGTTACGATTTTTTTAAAGAGAGGGAGGAAAAAACAAAAATAGTAAAAAAAAGCTCAATCACATACAAACAGTTACAAAGGCAGAAATACACAGCAGCACTCACAAAGTTCCTCCTTAGGCCTTAGTCACACGGGCGTTTTTTCCTGCGGTTTGCGGATCGCATGACGGATGCGCATCCGCAAATCGCGTGACCGGGGCCGAAAAATCGCCCGAAAAAACTGCTCCTAGCCGCGTTTCAATAGAAACGGGCCGGAGCTGTCCAGCGCATTGAATTCAATGGAGCCGGCAATACAGCCAGCTCCATTGAAAGCAATGGGCTGTGGGCGATCTCACGATGAATTTTCGGGAAGGGCTTAAAAATATAAGCCCTTCCCAGAAATTCATCCAGAAATGTGTAAAAACAAAAAAAATATATATACTCACCTGGTCCCGGCAGACGGAGTTCAGCGCGGCCGGCCGGCAGTTCTCCTGAACTGCTGTGAGTAGTATTCAGCAGCTGGGGATTTAAAATTCCCACCTGCTGAATGAGCTGCCTCTGATTGGTCACAGCCTCACCAATCAGAGGCAGCTCTCACTCACCCATTCATGAATTCATGAATGGGTGAGTGAGTGCTGCCTCTGATTGGCTCAGCGCAGGGACCAATCAGGGGCAGCTCTCAGCTGAATGACAGCTGAGAGCTGCCCCAGATTGGTCCCTGCGCTGAGCCAATCAGGGGCAGCTCTCAGCTGAATGACAGCTGTGTCCGATACCATTGCAAAGCAATGGTTTTATAAAATCGCCGGACGCATGCGCAAATCGCGCGAAAAAACGCCCGTCTGACTGAGCCCTTAGAGTGAGGTGGAAGAGATGAAAGCCACAAAACAGGCCAGAGCCAGGAGGCCTAATGTGTAGTCCCGCAAAAAGCAATATTAATGGCAGCATAAGAAGGAGTAAAAAATAAAATATAACCTCAATTTCAGTAGTTTTAGCTGATGACAAAACAATCTTGTCTTCATTTTCAATCTGTTACTTCAGAGAACAGAATGTTTGGTATAGTAAAAAATTAAGTATGAGGTGTGTTTTATTAATTGCGTGTGCAAGGGGCCTAAATGTCTCCCAACATGTTAACAGCAGGTGAAAATTAACCTTTTAAAGACCAAGCGCAGTAAATATATGTTTTTAACCACTTCTGCCTTCTCAATTTCAGGCTACATAGGGCTCTACACAGCTATGTAGTACAGAGAGAAAGCTGAAGTGTTACTTCCGCTATTCGATCCAACAATCACATGACCACCGGATGCCTCCTGTCATTGCAGAGCTGCAGGGTCTTAGCAGACACAGATCAGCTCTGTTAGTGACTACTGTCACTAAAGGGGAATGTTTTCTCCTGTAACTCGGGGTCCGATGGATATGCGGAGTTACAGTGGAAAAGTGGGAAATTAATAAAATGAAAGACCATATGAATGACCCCACAGGTCTTATATGTCGTCATGGGGGACAGAGATGTTAAAAAAATAGATACAAAAATAAGTTAAAAAAATTACAGAATAAAATAAAAATATATACATAAAAAAGAAAAGGATCCATACTAGAGATGAGCGAACGTACTCGTCCGAGCTTGATATTCGTGCGAATATTACGGTGTTCGGGATGCTCGTTACTCATAACGAGTACCACGCGGTGTTCTGGTTACTTTCAGTTTCCTCTCTGAGACGTTAGCGCGCTTTTCTGGCCAATTGAAAGACAGGGAAGGCATTACAACTTCCCCCTGTGACGTTCAAGCCCTATACCACCCCCCTGCTGTGAGTGGCTGGGGCGATCAGATGTCACCCGAGTATAAAAGTCGGCCCCTCCCGCGGCTCGGCTCAGATGCCGTGTGAGTTAGTGAGGGAAAGTGCTGTTCTATTGGAGTTGCTGTAGGGAGAGTGTTTGTAGTGAGTGTAGGCATCAAGAACCCCAACGGTCCTTCTTAGGGCCACATCTACGTGTGTGCAGGCTGCTTCAGTTAGCAGTGGAAAATTTTATTTTATTTTTTCTCAAAATCGGCAGTGCAGAGCATTGCACCCGGTATTAGGGACAGAAGTGGTGCTTAGGCAGGGAGAGTGTTAGGAGTGAGTGTAGCCTTCAAGAACCTCAACGGTCCTTTCTAGGGCCAAATTTAACCGTGTGCAGTACTGTGCTGGCTGCTGTTAGCAGTGTTGCATTTTTTTTTTTTTTCAAAAAATCGTCTGTGCAGAGCATTGCACCCTCCATTGATACTACAGGGACAGAATTGTGTAGGCAGGGCCACAACACAGTTATTGTTCATTGAATATCCGCAGTGGGGCCCTCCCTTTGCAAAAAAGCAGGGAAAAAATTATATTTGGCCTGCCTGTGTCAGTCCTAAGGTCTCCGTGTACGTGTGTGCTGCGTGGAGAACGTACAAAAATCAAACGCAACCAGCTACGGTTTACTGCAGGCTTGCGCCATTGTCTTTCCTGACTGGCAAATACCTGCTCTGCCAGAGTTAATAACTCTGCTACACTAAAGTTGTGTGACACTTTTTCAGGGCCACACCACAGTTATTAATTAAACGTATTGTTCATTGAATATCCACAGTGGGGCCCTCCCTTTGCAAAAAAGCAGGGAAAAAATTATATTTGGCCTGCCTGTGTCAGTCCTAAGGTCTCCGTGTACGTGTGTGCTGCGTGGAGAACGTACAAAAATCAAACGCAACCAGCTACGGTTTACTGCAGGCTTGCGCCATTGTCTTTCCTGACTGGCAAATACCTGCTCTGCCAGAGTTAATAACTCTGCTACACTAAAGTTGTGTGACACTTTTTCAGGGCCACACCACAGTTATTAATTAAACGTATTGTTCATTGAATATCCGCAGTGGGGCCCTCCCTTTGCAAAAAAGCAGGGAAAAAATTACATTTGGCCTGCCTGTGTCAGTCCTAAGGTCTCCGTGTACGTGTGTGCTGCGTGGAGAACGTAGAAAAATCAAACGCAACCAGCTACGGTTTACTGCAGGCTTGCGCCATTGTCTTTCCTGACTGGCAAATACCTGCTCTGCCAGAGTTAATAACTCTGCTACACTAAAGTTGTGACACTTTTTCAGGGCCACACCACAGTTATTAATTAAACGTATTGTTCATTGAATATCCGCAGTGGGGCCCTCCCTTTGCAAAAAAGCAGGGAAAAAATTACATTTGGCCTGCCTGTGTCAGTCCTAAGGTCTCCGTGTACGTGTGTGCTGCGTGGAGAACGTACAAAAATCAAACGCAACCAGCTAC
This sequence comes from Eleutherodactylus coqui, assembly GCF_035609145.1. Lineage (NCBI taxonomy): Eukaryota > Metazoa > Chordata > Amphibia > Anura > Eleutherodactylidae > Eleutherodactylus > Eleutherodactylus coqui. Next base: position 117,003,784 of record NC_089839.1, on the reverse strand, counting down.
GGTTTACTGCAGGCTTGCGCCATTGTCTTTCCTGACTGGCAAATACCTGCTCTGCCAGAGTTAATAACTCTGCTACACTAAAGTTGTGTGACACTTTTTCAGGGCCACACCACAGTTATTAATTAAACGTATTGTTCATTGAATATCCGCAGTGGGGCCCTCCCTTTGCAAAAAAGCAGGGAAAAAATTATATTTGGCCTGCCTGTGTCAGTCCTAAGGTCTCCGTGTACGTGTGTGCTACGTGGAGAACGTACAAAAATCAAACGCAACCAGCTACGGTTTACTGCAGGCTTGCGCCATTGTCTTTCCTGACTGGCAAATACCTGCTCTGCCAGAGTTAATAACTCTGCTACACTAAAGTTGTGTGACACTTTTTCAGGGCCACACCACAGTTATTAATTAAACGTATTGTTCATTGAATATCCGCAGTGGGGCCTTCCCTTTGCAAAAAAGCGAAAAAATTATATTTGGCCTGCAGGCTTGCGCCAATTTATTTCCTGCCTGGGAAATCAAATCACTGGTAATACAGCATGCTGAGGGGTAGGGGTAGGCCTAGAGGACGTGAACGCGGCCGAGGACGCGGAGGGCCAAGTGAGGGTGTGGGCACAGGCCGAGCTCCTGATCCAGGTGTGTCGCAGCCGACTGCTGCGCGATTAGGAGAGAGGCACGTTTCTGGCGTCCCCACATTCATCGCCCAATTAATGGGTCCACGCGGGAGACCTTTATTAGAAAATGAGCAGTGTGAGCAGGTCCTGTCCTGGATGGCAGAAAGTGCTTCGAGCAAGCTATCATCCACCCAGAGTTCTGCGCCGTCCACTGCTGCAAATCCGAATCCTCTATCTGCTGCTCCTCCTTCCTCCCAGCCTCCTCACTCCACTACAATGACACATGCTCAGGAGCGGGAACACTCCCAGGAACTTTTCTCGGGCCCCTGCTCAGATTGGGCAGCAGTGGTTCCTCTACCACCAGAGGAGTTTATCGTCACTGATGCCCAACCATTGGAAAGTTCCCGGGGTCCGGGGGATGAGGCTGGGGACTTCCGGCAACTGTCTCAAGACCTTTCAGTGGGTGAGGAGGACGATGACGATGAGACACAGTTGTCTTGCAGTGAGGTAGTAGTAAGGGCAGTAAGTCCGAGGGAGCAGCGCACAGAGGATTCGGAGGAAGAGCAGCAGGACGATGAGGTGACTGACCCCACCTGGTGTGCAACGCCTACACAGGACAGGTCTTCAGAGGGGGAGGCACGGGCAGCAGCAGGGCAGGTTGCAAGAGCCAGTGCGGTGGCCAGGGGTAGAGGCAGGGCCAGACCGAATAATCCACCAAGTGTTTCCCAAAGCGCCCCCTCGCGCCATGCCACCCTGCAGAGGCCGAGGTGCTCTAAGGTCTGGCAGTTTTTCACAGAGACGCCTGACGACCGACGAACAGTGGTGTGCAACCTTTGTCGCGCCAAGATCAGCCGGGGAGCCACCACCAACAGCCTGACCACCACCAGCATGCGCAGACATATGATGGCCAAGCACCCCACAAGGTGGGACGAAGGCCGTTCACCGCCTCCGGTTTGCACCGCTGCCTCTCCCCCTGTGCCCCAACCTGCCACTGAGATCCAACCCCCCTCTCAGGACACAGGCACTACCGTCTCATGGCCTGCACCCACACCCTCACCTCCGCTGTCCTCGGCCCAATCCAGCAATGTCTCGCACCGCACCGTCCAGCCGTCGCTAGCGCAACTGTTGGAGCGCAAGCGCAAGTACGCCGCCACGCACCCGCACGCTCAATCGTTAACCGTCCACATAGCCATATTTATCAGCCTTGAGATGCTGCCGTATAGGGTTGTGGAAACGGAGTCCTTCAAAGCTATGATGGCGGCGGCGGCCCCGCGCTACTCAGTTCCCAGTCGCCACTACTTTTCCCGATGTCCCGTCCCAGCCCTGCACGACCACGTCTCCCGCAACATTGTACGCGCCCTCACCAATGCGGTTAGTGGCAAGGTCCACTTAACTACGGACACGTGGACAAGCACAGGCGGGCAGGGCCACTACATCTCCCTGACGGCACATTGGGTGAATTTAGTGGAGGCTGGGACAGAGTCAGAGCCTGGGACCGCTCACGTCCTACCCACCCCCAGACTTGCGGGCCCCAGCTCAGTGGTGGTATGTTCGGCGGTGTATGCTTCTTCCACTAAAGCACCCTCCTCCTCCTCCTCCTCAATCTCTGTCTCGCAATCTAGATGTGTCAGCAGCAGCAGGACGTCGCCAGCAGTCGGTGTCGCGCGGCGTGGCAGCACAGCGGTGGCAAGCGTCAGCAGGCCGTGCTGAAACTACTCAGCTTAGGAGATAGGAGGCCCACGGCCCACGAACTGCTGCAGGGTCTGACAGAGCAGACCGACCGTTGGCTTGCGCCGCTGAGCCTCCAACCGGGCATGGTCGTGTGTGACAACGGCCGTAACCTGGTGGCGGCTCTGCAGCTCGGCAGCCTCACGCACGTGCCATGCCTGGCCCACATCTTTAATTTGGTGGTTCAGCGCTTTCTGAAAAGCTACCCACGCTTGTCAGACCTGCTCGTAAAGGTGCGCCGGCTCTGCGCACATTTCCGCAAGTCCCACACGGACGCTGCCACCCTGCGCACCCTGCAACATCGCTTTAATTTGCCAGTGCATCGACTGCTGTGCGACGTGCCCACACGGTGGAACTCTACGCTCCACATGTTGGCTAGGCTCTATGAGCAGCGTAGAGCTATAGTGGAATACCAACTCCAACATGGGCGGCGCAGTGGGAGTCAGCCTCCTCAATTATTTTCAGAAGAGTGGGCCTGGTTGGCAGACATCTGCCAGGTCCTTCGAAACTTTGAGCAGTCTACCCAGGTGGTGAGCGGCGATGCTGCAATCATTATCGTCACCATTCCTCTGCTATGCATCTTGAGAACTTCCCTGCAAACCATAAAGGCAGCCGCTTTGCGCTCGGAAACCGAGCCGGGGGAAGACAGTATGTCGCTGGATAGTCAGAGCACCCTCCTGTCTATATCTCAGCGCGTTCAAGAGGAGGAGGAGGAGCATGAGGAGGATGAGGAGGAGGGGGAAGAGACAGCTTGGCCCACTGCTGACCGTACCCATGCTGCTTGCCTGTCATCATTTCAGCGCGTATGGCCTGAGGAGGAGGAGGATCCTGAAAGTGATCTTTCCAGTGCGGACAGCCATGTGTTGCGTACAGGTACCCTGGCACACATGGCTGACTTCATGTTAGGATGCCTTTCTCGTGACCCTCGCATTCAACGCATTCTGGCCACTACGGATTACTGGGTGTACACACTGCTCGACCCACGCTATAAGGAGAACCTTCCCACTCTCATTCCCGAAGAGGAAAGGGGTTTGAGAGTGTTGCTATACCACAGGACCCTGGCGGACAAGCTGATGGTAAAATTCCCATCCGACAGCGGTAGTGGCAGAAGGCGCAGTTCCGAGGGCCAGGTAGCAGGGGAGGTGCGTAGATCGAGCAGCATGTACAGCCCAGGCAGTGCAACAGTCTTTAAGGGCCTGGCCAGCTTTATGGCTCCCCAGCAAGACTGTGTCACCGCTCCCCAGTCAAGGCTGAGTCGGCGGGAGCACTGTAAAAGGATGGTGTGGGAGTACGTAGCCGATCGCACGACCATCCTCGGTGACGCCTCTGCCCCCTACAACTACTGGGTGTCGAAGCTGGACACGTGGCCTGAACTAGCGCTGTATACCCTGGAGATGCTTGCTTGTCCTGCAGCTAGCGTCTTGTCGGAGAGGGTGTTTAGTGCGGCTGGGGGAATCATCACAGATAAGCGTACCCGCCTGTCAACCGACAGTGCCGACAGGCTAACACTCATCAAGATGAACAAAGCCTGGATTTCCCCAGACTTCTCTTCTCCACCAGCGGACAGCAGCGATACGTAAGCAATACGTAGGCTGCACCCGCGGATGAAAGCTACGTTCTCTCTCACCATCCAAAACGGGGACATTTCTGCTTTATCAATCTGTGTCTAATATTCCTCCTCCTCCTCCTGCTCCTCCTCCTGAAACCTCACGTAATCACGCTGAACGGGCAATTTTTCTTAGGGCCACAAGGCTCACTCATCTAATTTTTCGAAACAATTTTTATATGTTTCAATGCTCTTAAAAGCGTTGAAACTTTAACTTGAACCAATTTTTCGTTAAACTGGGCTGCCTCCAGGCCTAGTTACCACTTAAGCCACATTAACCAAAGCGATTAATGGGTTTCACCTGCCATCCTGGTTGGGCATGGCCAATTTTTACTGAGGTACATTAGTACTGTTGGTACACCAATTTTTTGGGGCCCTCACCTACAGTGTAATCATAGCAATTTGTATGTTCTTCGCCTGCACTCATGGTACAGAAGTGTGTGTGGGGTTGGCCTACACTTTAGCTACATAAATGTAACTTGGGCCTTGGCTATACTGCAGCTACTGAAATGGAACTAAGACTGCGCACCCACTATACTGCTGCTTCAGAATTGTTACTGGGGCCTGTCTTGAGTGCTACTATTGCTGACATGGAACGAAGACTGCGCTCCCGCTATACTGCTGCTTCGGAATTGTTACTGGGGCCTGTCTTGAGTGCTACTATTGCTGACATGGAACGAAGACTGCGCTCCCGCTATACTGCTGCTTCGGAATTGTTACTGGGGCCTGTCTTGAGTGCTACTATTGCTGACATGGAACGAAGACTGCGCTCCCGCTATAATGCTGCTAGTGATATGTTAGTGGGGCCTGTCCTAATGCTACGGCTGAAATGTTACGAATTATGGGCTCTGCCTATACCGCTGCTAATGGTATGTCTCTGGGGTGTGGAAACAGAGGCTTCCCAAAGACATGATGGCGGCGAGGCCATTTCCCACCAACGCGGTTACTGTTAAGGTGCATATAACCATGGACACGTGGAGAGGACACGTAGTGCCTCAAAAACATCCCCCGCCACGGCCCACTTAATCCTGGCCACATTCCGAAAACCAACAAAATAAAACCACGCTACTAGGTCCGCAGTCACCACCACATTACCACCAACGCGGTTACTGTTAAGGTGCATATAACCACGGACACGTGGAGAGGACACGTAGTGCCTCAAAAACATCCCCCTCCTCCTCCAACAGGGAAAACATTCTTGGCAAATGCCTTTGCATTGGTTCGTCTGGTGGCAGTCCAAGAATTTCACCTTTACTGACACTACAAGAGAGCCCCCCCACCATCCCCCCGCCTCGGCCCACTTAATCCTGGCCACATTCCGAAAACCAACAAAATAAAACCGCGCTACTAGGTCCGCAGTCACCACCACATTACCACCAACGCGGTTACTGTTAAGGTGCATATAACCACGGACACGTGGAGAGGACACGTAGTGCCTCAAAAACATCCCCCCGCCACGGCCCACTTAATCCTGGCCACATTCCGAAAACCAACAAAATAAAACCGCGCTACTAGGTCCGCAGTCACCACCACATTACCACCAACGCGGTTACTGTTAGGGCGCCCACCCACTGGCGTTTGCGATTTTCGCGCGTTTTTTGCCGCGTTTTCGCGGCGTTTTCGCGGCTTTTCCATTAATTTCCATTGACTTTCATGGGTGCATTGGGAGAAAAATAAGGACACATATGCAACTGACAGTTCCTATGTTAAAAAACGCAACGCAACGCAAAACGCCAGTGGACAGGAGTACATTCAATTCTAATTGCTCTGCAGGAAAAACGCAAAACGCAAAGAAAAAAAAATCGCCAGTGGGTGGGCGCCCTTAAGGTACATATTAGCAGTCTGACTGGGGCATGCAGACACCTTGACAGAATGAATAGTGTGTGGCACAAAGGTTCCCCATTGCTATGCCCACGTGTGCAGCTCCTGATGGCGGTGGCACAGGATTCTATTTCTCATTGCTTCTGTACAGCATTGTGGGCTATCGCCCCGCCCCTTTTAAAGAGGGTCGCTGCCTAGCCGTGCCAACCCCTCTGCAGTGTGTGCCTGCGGTTCCTCCTCATGGCAGACGCACTTCTAAATAGACATGAGGGTGGTGTGGCATGAGGGCAGCTGAAGGCTGCGCAGGGACACTTTGGTGTGCGCTGTGGGGGGGAGGGGGGGCGGTTGGCCAGCATGTAACCCAGGAGAAGTGGCAGCGGAGTGTCATCCAGGCAGTGATTGTGCTTTGTTGTAGCTAGTGTGGTGCTTAGCAAAGGTATGCCATGCTAATGAGGGCTTTTCAGAAGTAAAAGTTTTTGGGAGGGGGGGGGCCCACTCTTGCCGCTATTGTGGCTTAATAGTGGGACCTGTGAACTTGAGATGCAGCCCAACACGTAGCCCCTCGCCTGCCCTATCCGTTGCTGTGTGGTTCCCATCACTTTCTTGAATTGCCCAGATTTTCACACATGAAAACCTTAGCGAGCATCGGCGAAATACAAAAATGCTCGGGTCGCCCATTGACTTCAATGGGGTTCGTTATTCGAAACGAACCCTCGAGCATCGCGAAAAGTTCGTTCCGAGTAACGAGCACCCGAGCATTTTGGTGCTCGCTCATCCCTAATCCATACCTTCTTTTAATGTACTAATTTTAAAATTAAACTATAAATTAAAGAAAAAAACTTTTTTTTAGCTTTTTACCCCCAATACAACTAAAAAAAACTGAAAAAATATATAAAAAATAGCCCTATGTTTCCATAAAATAAAATGCAGCAAAAATAATTTTGGAAGTTAAAGAATAAAAAAATAGGTCAGTAAAACCACCACATGGGTAAAATCCCTAAAAAGTATCTGGTCCTTTAGGACCAAAACACCCCAGTCATTAAGGGGTTAAAACAGTGAATTTTTAGAGCTATAGAGTTGAAGTTGTTAATTACTTAAATTACTCCATAAAGGCCATTCAGCAACAATTCCAGAAAATGGCATTTACAGTTATGCCAGGCCTTATGTTAGAATTCAAAAGGGCTTTGGAAAAAGTGATGTTTTCTCCACAACTGGCCATAGCTATTCTCAGTTGGAAAATGCCAGCAAGGAAATACATATATATTTAGGAAGGCACTCTGTGAGGCTTTTTATTGTAGTCAGTGTAACTTTAGAAGGGGACTGTTCCCACATAAATGGGTTTAATGAGGGAGTTCATCCTTTTACAGAATTGATGCGCTATTAACAGAGACGTCCTCAGCATCTGAAGACATTGAGTATGCATAGTCACCCATAAAGGAATGCAACTAGAGATGAGTGAGCACCAAAATGCTCGGGTGCTCGTTACTCGGGACGAAATTTTCGCGATGCTCGAGGGTTCGTTTCGAATAACGAACCCCATTGAAGTCAATGGGCGACCCGAGCATTTTTGTATATCGCCGATGCTCGCTAAGGTATCCATTTGTGAAAATCTGGGAAATTCAAGAAAGTGATGGGAACGACAGAGAAACGGATAGGGCAGACGAGGGGGCTACATGTTGGGCTGCATCTCAAGTTCCCAGGTCCCACTATTAAGCCACAATAGCGGCAAGAGTGGCCCCCCCTCCCAACAATTTTTACTTCTGAAAAGCCCTCATTAGCAATGCATACCTTAGCTAAGCACCACACTACCTCCAACAAAGCACAATCACTGCCTGCATGACACTCCGCTGCCACTTCTCCTGGGTTACATGCTGCCTTACCCCCCCCCCCCCTCTGCACGACCCAGTGTCCACAGCGCACACCAAATTGTCCCTGCGCAGCCTTCAGCTGCCCTCATGCCACACCACCCTCATGTCTATTTATAAGTGCGTCTGCCATGAGGAGGAACCGCAGGCACACACTGCAGAGGGTTGGCACGGCTAGGCAGCGACCCTCTTTAAAAGGGGCGGGGCGATAGCCCACAATGCTGTACAGAAGCAATGAGAAATCCAATCCTGTGCCAACTCCATCTGGAGCTGCACACCTGGGCATAGCAATGGGGAACCTATGTGCCACACACTAATTATTCTGTCAAGGTGTCTGCATGCCCCAGTCAGACCGCGGCTTTTTATAAATAGTCACAGGCAGGTACAACTCCGCAATGGGAATTCCGTGTGCACCCACAGCATGGGTGGCTCCCTGGAACCCACCGGCTGTACATAAATGTATCCCATTGCAGTGCCCTGGACAGCAGAGCTAATGTCAGATTAAATGCAGGTGGGCTTCGGCCCACACTGCATGCCACAGTCAGACTGGGGTCCTTTATAAGTAGACACATGCAGTTACAACTCCCTGTGGACCCACAGCATGGGTGGCTCCCTGGAACCCACCGGCGGTACATAAATATATCCCATTGCAGTGCCCAACACAGCTGAGGTAATTTCATGTTTAATGTAGGTGGGCTTCGGCCCACACTGCATGCCCCAGTCAGACTGGGGTTCTTTAGAAGTGGACACATGCAGTTACAACTCCGTGTGGACCGACAGCATGGGTGGGTGCCAGGAATCCACCGGCGGTACATAAATATATCCCATTGCATTGCCCATCACAGCTGAGGTAATGTCATGTTAAATGCAGGTGGGCTTCGGCCCACACTGCATGCCCCAGTCAGACTGGGGTTCTTTAGAAGTGGACACATGCAGTTACAACTCCGTGTGGACTGACAGCATGGGTGGGTGCCAGGAAGCCACCGGCGGTACATAAATATATCCCATTGCAGTGCCCATCACAGCTGATGTAACGTCAGCTTTAATGTAGATGGGCAAAAAATTTATTGGATTACACTGTAGGCGAGGGCCCCAAAAAATTGGTGTACCAACAGCACCTCAGAAAAATTGCCCATGCCAAACCAAGAGGGCATGTGAAACCCATTAATCGCTTTGGTTAATGTGGCTTAATTTGTAACTAGGCCTGGAGGCAGCCCAGTTAAAATAAAAATTGGTTCAGGTGCAAGTTTCAACGCTTTAATGAGCATTGAAACGTTTAAAAATTGTTTACAAAAATTATATGACTGAGCCTTGTGGGCCTAAGAAAAATTGCCCGTTTGGTGTGATTCCGTGAGGTTTCAGGAGGAGGAGCAGGAGCAGGAGGATGAATATAATACACAGATTGATGAAGCTAAAAGGTCCCCGTTTTTGATGGTGATAGAGAACGATGCTTCCATCCGCGGGTGCAGCCTACGTATTGTTTAGGTATCGCTGCTGTCCGCTGGTGGAGAAGAAAAGTCTGGGGAAATCCAGGCTTTGTTCATCTTTATGAGTGTAAGCCTGTCGGCACTGTCGGTTGACAGGCAGGTACGCTTATCCGTGATGATTCCCCTAGCCGCACTAAACACCCTCTCTGACAAGACGCTAGCAAGCACCTCCAGGGCATGAAGCGCGAGTTCAGGCCACGTGTCCACCTTTGACACCCAGTAGTTGTAGGGGGCAGAGGCGTCACGGAGGACGGTCGTACGATCGGCTACATACTCCCTCACCATCCTTTTACAGTGCTCCCGCTGACTGAGCCTTGACTGGGGAGCGGTGACACAGTCTTGCTGGGGAGCCAGAAAGCTGTCAAAGGCCTTGGAGAGTGTTCCCCTGCCTGCGCTGTACATGCTGCCTGATCTCCGCGCCTCCCCTGCTACCTGGCCCTCGGAACTGCGCCTTCTGCCACTAGCGCTGTCGGATGGGAATTTTACCATCAGCTTGTCCGCCAGGGTCCTGTGGTATAGCATCACTCTCGAACCCCTTTCCTCTTCGGGTATGAGAGTGGAAAGGTTCTCCTTATACCATGGGTCGAGCAGTGTGTACACCCAGTAATCCGCAGTGGCCAGAATGCGTGTAACACGAGGGTCACGAGAAAGACATCCTAACATGAAGTCAGCCATGTGTGCCAGGGTACCTGTACACAACACATGGCTGTCCTCACTAGGAAGATCACTTTCAGGATCCTCCTCCTCCTCAGGCCATACACGCTGAAAGGATGACAGGCAAGCAGCATGGGTACCCTCAGCAGTGCGCCAAGCTGTCTCTTCCCCCTCCTCCTCATGCTCCTCCACCTCCTACTCCTCCTCCTCAACGCGCTGAGATATAGACAGGAGGGTGCTCTGACTATCCAGCGACATACTGTCTTCCCCCGCCTCCGTTTCCGAGCGCAAGCGCAAAGCGTCTGCCTTTATGCTTTGCAGGGAACTTCTCAAGAGGCACAGCAGAGGAATGGTGACGATAATGATTGCAGCATCGCCGCTCACCACCTGGGTAGACTCCTCAAAGTTTCCAAGGACCTGGCAGATGTCTGCCAACCAGGCCCACTCTTCTGTAAAGAATTGAGGAGGCTGACTCCCACTGCGCCGCCCATGTTGGAGTTGGTATTCCACTATAGCTCTACGCTGCTCATAGAGCCTGGCCAACATGTGGAGCACAGAGTTCCACCATGTGGGCACGTCGCACAGCAGTCGGTGCACTGGCAGATTAAACCGATGTTGCAGGGTGGCAGCGTCCGTGTGGGACTTGCGGAAATGTGTGCAGATCCGGCGCACCTTTCCGAGCAGGTCTGACAAGCGTGGGTAGCTTTTCAGAAAGCGCTGAACCACCAAATTAAAGACGTGGGCCAGGCATGGCACGTGCGTGAGGCTGCCGAGCTGCAGAGTCGCCACCAGGTTACGGCCGTTGTCACACACGACCATGCCCGGTTGGAGGCTCAGCGGCGCAAGCCAGCGGTCGGTCTGCTCTGTCAGACCCTGCAACAGTTCGTGGGCCGTGTACCTCTTCTCTCCTAAGCTGAGTAGTTTCAGCACGGCCTGCTGACGCTTGCCCACCGCTGTGCTGCCACGCCGCGTGACACCGACTGCTGGCGACGTGCTGCTGCTGACACATCTTGATTGCGAGACAGAGGTTGCGTAGGAGGAGGAGGAGGGTGGTTTAGTGGAGGAAGCATACACCACCGCAGATACCACCACCGAGCTGGGGCCCGCAATTCTGGGGGTGGGTAGGACGTGAGCGGTTCCAGGCTCTGACTCTGTCCCAGCCTCCACTAAATTCACCCAATGTGCCGTCAGGGAGATATAGTGGCCCTGCCCGCCTGTGCTTGTCCACGTGTCCGTTGTTAAGTGAACCTTGGCAGTAACCGCGTTGGTGAGGGCGCGTACAATGTTGTGGGAGACGTGGTCGTGCAGGGCTGGGACGGCACATCGGGAAAAGTAGTGGCGACTGGGAACCGAGTAGCGCGGGGCCGCCGCCGCCATCATGCTTTTGCAAGCCTCCGTTTCCACAAGCCTATATGGCAGCATCTCCAGGCTGATCAATTTGGCTATGTGCACGTTTAACGCTTGAGCGTGCGGGTGCATGGTGGCGTACTTGCGCTTGCGCTCCAACACTTGCGCTAGCGACGGCTGGATGGTGCGCTGAGAGACATTGGTGGATGGGGCCGAGGACAGCGGAGGTGAGGGTGTGGGTGCAGGCCGGGAGACGGTAGTGCCTGTGTCCTGAGAGGGGGGTTGGATCTCAGTGGCAGGTTGGGGCACAGGGGGAGAGGCAGTGGTGCAAACCAGAGGCGGTGAACGGCCTTCGTCCCACCTTGTGGGGTGCTTGGCCATCATATGTCTGCGCATGCTGGTGGTGGTGAGGCTGGTGGTGCCTCCCCGGCTGATCTTGGCGCGACAAAGGTTGCACACCACTGTTCGTCGGTCGTCTGCACTCTCAGTGAAAAACTGCCAGACCTTTGAGCACCTTGGCCTCTGCAGGGTGGCATGGCGCGAGGGGGCGCTTTGGGAAACAGTTGGTGGATTATTCGGTCTGGCCCTGCCTCTACCCCTGGCCACCGCACTGGCTCTTCCAACCTGCCCTGCTGCTGCACTTGCCTCCCCCTCTGAAGACCTGTCCTCAGTAGGCTTAGCAAACCAGGTGGGGTCAGTCACCTCATCGTCCTGCTGCTCTTCCTCCGAATCCTCTGTGCGCTCCTCCCTTGGACTTACTCCAATTACTACTACCTGAGTGATAGACAACTGTGTCTCATCGTCATCGTCCTCCTCACCCACTGAAAGCTCTTGAGACAGTTGCCGGAAGTCCCCAGCCTCATCCCCCGGACCCCGGGAACTTTCCAAAGGTTGGGCATCGGTCACGACAAACTCCTCCGGTGGGAGAGGAACCATTGCTGCCCATTCTGGGCAGGGGCCCGAGAACAGTTCCTGGGAGTCTGCCTGCTCCTCAGAATGTGTCATTGTAATGGAGTGAGGAGGCTGGGAGGAAGGAGGAGCAGCAGCCAGAGGATTCAGAGTTGCAGCTGTGGACTGCGTAGAAGACTGGGTGGTCGATAGATTGCTGGATGCACTTTCTGCCATCCACGACAGGACCTGCTCATGCTGCTCATTTTCTAATAAAGGTCTACCGCATGGACCCATTAATTGTGAGATGAATGTGGGGACACCAGAAATGTGCCTTTCTCCTAATCCCGCAGCAGTCGGCTGCGATACACCTGGATCAGGAGCTCGGCCTGTGCCCACACCCTGACTTGGGCCTCCGCGTCCTCGCGCATGTCCACGTCCTCTAGGCCTACCCCTACCCCTCAGCATGGTGTATTACCAGTAGTGCAGAAACAGAACGCTGTAATTAAATGTGCCGCTTATTGGCCTGTGGTTGGAGGCTGACTTCGCTTGCGGAACGCACAGCAGAGCCAGGAAAGAATTTTGCGCAAGGCTGCTGTAACACTTAGCTGGCTGCGTATTAAATAGGACTACTACCCCCAGCAGAGACGCAGTACACTCAGGACGGTCACAGGCAGCCCAAATAGATTTTTTTGTCCAAAATTTTTTTGGAAAAGCCCACTGCCTATATAGACAGTATATGTTTTTCACCTTTTTCACTGTCCCTGCCTCAGCACTACTGGCCCTATACTATGTAAAATTACTGCAGACTGTTTCCCTCTGGACAGGATGACAGTGGTGATGTAACGGGCAACGCAGAGCCAGGAAAGAATTTTGCGCAAGCCTGCTGTAACACTTAGCTGGCTGCGTATTAATTAGGACTACTACCCTCAGCAGAGACGCAGTACACTCAGGACGGTCACAGGCAGCCCAAATAGATTTTTTTGTCCCAAATTTTTTTGGAAAAGCCCACTGCCTATATAGACAGTATATGTCTTTCACCTTGTTCACTGTCCCTGCCTCAGCACTACTGGCCCTATACTATGTAAAATTACTGCAGACTGAGGACGCAATGCTCTGCACGGCCGATATACAAAAAAAAAAAAAAAGTGCAACACTGCAGAAAGCAGCCTCAACAGTACTGCACACGGTCAGATGTGGCCCTAAGAAGGACCGTTGGGGTTCTTGAAGCCTAAAATCACTCCTAACACTCTCCCTATAGCAGCTCCAGCATCAGCAGCACTTTCCCTGAGCTATGTCAGAATGCATCTGTGGCGAGCCGCGGGAGGGGCCGATTTATATACTCGGGTGACACCTGATCTCGCCAGCCACTCACTGCAGGGGGGTGGTATAGGGCTGGAACATCACAGAAGGAAGTTGTAATGCCTTCCCTGTCTTTCTATTGGCCAGAAAAGCGCGCTAACGTCTCAGAGATGAAAGTGAAAGTAACTCGAACATCGCGCGGTGCTCGCCTCTAGTAACGAGCATCTCGAACACGCTAATACTCGAACGAGTATCAAGCTCGGACGAGTACAATCGCTCATCTCTAAATGCAACCTATTTGTAAGAGATAGATATTCCAGATTTTCAATAAAGGCTTATTTAGGCCTCATGAACATGGCAATATTATGGATTTTTATCGCATGCACTCATAGTGGATATAGTTTATGGTCTGGGAAAATGTAACAAGGTAGACCCCGGACTGTAACAGTAAATATAAGGAGCACTAAACCTCTACAATGTAAAACTATGAGGCCTGATTCACACAAGCATGTGTTTTGCGTGCACATAGTTCACGCTTCTAGAAGAACCAATGGGTTCCTAAAGAAGCATTCCTATGCACGGAATTTGAAGCACAAAACAGCGCACACCCAAGAATGATAGGGCATGGTGAGCGTTTTGCAGGTGTTTCCATTGACTATTAATGGAGCAGGAGTTAATGGAAACTCCTGCGCATAGAATAGCTTCCCCACTGCTTACAGCAGGATATTTAATAGGTGCTTTTGGCCAGAAGCACCTTTTAAATGTCCCGCTGTTAACTCCTTAGCCTCTGCGGGAATGAGGCGACACCCGGAGGGTTCCGATAATCCCAGCTGTGAGTCCCCTCATCACTGAACACTGTGATAGCACTGTCAGTGTTCAGTGATGATGGGACTGCAGTGGGGATGAAAGAATCCCCTGCCACAGCTGTCACAGCTGTGGCAGAGGACCCTTATGCCATCCCTTTGCTTTCAATGGGACCCGCGCTGCTGCTGCCCCATTGTAAGCACTGCCATGAAAGTACCCCTGCAGCGCCGGCCCCATTGAAAGCACTGGCATAACATCATGGTACTCTGCCACAGCTGTGACAGGGAAATCTTTCGTCCCCGCTGCAGTCCCCTCATCACCGGACACTGTGACAGTGTTGTCACAGTGTTCAGTGATGAGGGGACCTTTGTAAAGCAGCTGCTGCAGTGAATGGGCAAAGTTTTATGTGCAAGTGTTCCCGTTCATGCGTTTTCCAGATAAGCCAGGAGCACATTTTTTTCCACACATAGGCACGCCAAAAAACATGCTCATCTGAATGAGACCTCACACGTTTTCCGCTCATGTGAGCAGCGTTTTTTTTTGCACACATAGGCGCGCAACAAACCACGCTCATGTGAATGAGGCCTGAAACATAAACACTATAATGGCTAAACTATTCCCCTACAAAAATGTACTTCTGTAAATGGTCAGTTATCCATATTCTTCCAGGTAACAGGGTATTAATAGACAATGACATTAGACTGCATACATTTTATTTGTTTCAATTGCAGCATGAAGTAAAAATATAACTAATTTACTTGTCATGTTTCCTGTTAGGATTCTCACAAAATCCATAAGAGACTCTCCAGCTCCCGTTGTGATTCAGTAACATTCTTCTTTATTATAACAACTCTTTTAAAAGCATGACAGAGTTCACATGGAAACAGCCACGACTAAGGGTGGTTTCACATCTGTGGCAGGGATTCCACTTTGGGAAGCAGGAAAGGGGAATATTTGTGGCCCAGCACTTCTGTATCTGTTTGGAACCGAACTGCGCCAGACAGACACTATTGACTATAATGGAGTCCTCCCACTTTCCACCCAGCTGCCTGTCTTTTGGACAGAAGAAAAAGTGATATTTTCAGCTGGATCTGCAACGGAACCTCTGGGTGGAGGTTCTATGCAGATGGGGCCTAGGAATGCTTAAATGCTCTGAAACAAATTAGCATGTTTTGTGTGTCCTTGTCATGCTTTTGAAAGACTTGTTATAATGAAGAAGAATTTTACGTAATCCCCACGGGAGCTGTAGAGTTTTGGGCTTTTGAGAGACTCTGAAGGTCTAAACAAGGATCTTTCTTTCCCATCGGTGTTCCTGCTAGGATTACAGTATATTATATGTCACTGCAAGTAAAGTACAAAGAGTGACTGTCACATATTTTACATTACTTGTAAACTGTAGTACTTTTTTGATATCTTTCACCTGTTTTGTCTTTTATTTTATCTGCCTGAGAGATAAATACTTTTAGTTTGATAACACAGATAAATCTCTTCATACCATAAAGCATATTTAATTTAAATATTAATCTTTACGTTTTGCCAAAATGCAGATGGAATTTGATGGAATTTACCCCTCCTCCTTTCAACCCATGTGGTATTCCCTTGGCCCCCAATAACCTTTTTGCTTCAGAATAATTAGGTCATCGCTAAAGAAAAAATTCTCTCTTCAATAAACGTGTTCCATTCTAATTTTGTGGCTTATCCCCGTTTTGCAGCACTGTGTAATGATTTTCTAAAAGGGTACTTGCCACTTTGACAACGTTACTTGTCTTTAAAAACTACTTCTTTCCCCTTTCCCTATTCCTAAGGCAATTTCCAAATTTTACAAATAGGAAGATGGAGCAATGCCTTTACAGCACCACCTATTGTAAGCCAGCATTCCTGCAAGTCAGTGTCAGACTTTTTAACAAGCCTTGCGAGCCAAAGCCAGAATCTTCTTCAGAAGATTCTGGCTTTGGCTCACGATTCCCAGTCATTGTTACTAGGCTTGTTAAAAAGTCTGACATTGATTTGCAGGAATGCTGCCTTCCAATAGGTGGTGCTGTAGAGGTATTGTTCCATCTTCTCATTTGTAAAATTTGGAAATTGCCTTAGGAATAGGGAAAGGGGAAAGAAGTAGTTTTTCAAAACAAGTTAAGTTGTCAAAGTGTCAAGTATCTTTTCAGAAAATCATTACACAGAGATGCAAAACGGGGATAAGCCACAAAATTAGAATGTAACACGTTTACTGGAGAGATGTATTGTTCCATCTTACCATTTGCATATTTTCCAGAGGAGCATGCATGGCCTTATAAGTCTACTCACACCTTCTAGGTGCTCTCCCTAAAGAGAAACTATACCTTTCCCGACCCAAATTTTGCAAGTTATGCATTACCCCCTCCCTGGGTTTAAGCCTTCATGTATAACATCTTGGGAGAAAGAACTACAGTATCCGAACTAGAAGATCAACAAATACTGTAGTTTTCAGATCCATGGGCTTTTCAATGTGCATCAGAACAGAGCAGAATTCGAACAATTTCCTTGTTCCTTGCTGATATAAAACACCTGTCCTGCTCAAAAACTGGGGTCTTTCCAATGATGATAGGTAATGGCAATGTAGGGTGCATCCTCATTAAACTGGTTTGAAAATCTATTGAGAAATATATCAATAATATGTGTAATTTGAATCAGGAATTATCTATGCAGTCAATTATTTTCTGAATGGATTCTTCCTCCTATCATCCCAAACAAATCTCACTTGTCACTTTCCTGATCACAGCAACAAAGCTGCTTATACGAATATTGTTCAGAAAATCATTCAAAGGAACAAGACTGAACCACAGTTCAGTTTAAATGTGGGCAAGCAACTGAATGACGAGTTAGTATCATGAGACTCTCACTTGTCATCCAGTTTCAGGCAGCATAAAAACCAACGCCGGCTTGGGCACTTATCATGACGTTTAAACACTACTTGTTCAGTGTTTCACATAGGCATGTGAAACACTGAATGATGAATGCCCGAGGACTGCCCAATTATCAATGAGAATCATGCAGTCTAAACAATCTGCCCGAGCGCGGATAAGCTAGTGATGACGTCACCAGCTCCTTCCATTGAGCAAACAAGAATCGTGATATTCTCGGCCCATGTAAAAGGGCCATTAAACAGGACCCCAACTTTATTCACCTTTATGCACAAATGGGGGGGGAATTACAGTATGGGTGGATCGAAAACATGTAAGGTTTCTTATGATTTGGCAGTTTTTTAGGAGGAAAAATCCCTCTGTTTTCTTTCAATAAGACATCACTGTAATTGGCAAATTTGGTCACAATACCTCTGCTCTCTTCTTCTGCCTGCACTACATTTACTTCTTTATATTTTCTTTACTCGACATGTCCCCCTGGCCATATCTTACTTCTGTTGCTGGCCCTACTAGGTACTTGTTTCCTTCCTTTTTGCTGCTCTTTCTGACTTCCTCTTTTGGTGCATATTATGTTCCTATGTCAACTTGCTTTTGAGTTACCAGATGTGTTAGTCATTTTTGTATTATAAGATATGTGTTGTCTTTTTATTAACATGCTATGCCTTTAGATTTTGTTGTAGTCACTCATAGTTGTGTATTCTGTCTTATCACAAAGTTGATAAAAAAGTTAGTTACAAAAAAATACTGATATTTTTTCCTGCTATTTGTATACAGTTTCTCTATATTCTGGTAAAGCTACATACAGTGATATGATTCGTAAAATAGAAATTCCTTTCATATAATTACTCTCCTTATGAAGTTTATATGTATTCCATGCGCACTGATTATATAGTTTAGGAATAAGTGAAGTGTTTGAAGACATCAGGATAATCCTTAGAATTATTAACTTGTATCTACTTTCCATATGTCCTTGCCTTTATAGCAAATTATATATAGTCATTACCATGTGGGAGGTCCCCCTGGTCTTGTATTTTTCCCTATACAGCAGCGCTTGCAGTTAACACATTTTTGCCATAATCGTAATAAGAAGAGCCACAAAATGAGCAAATGTAAATGTCCTCAAAGTATTCATCCATTCGTTCTTTCATTTATCTTCACTTGCCTTCTTACATATAACAGATTCTTTAGAGTGACAGTCTTGGAAACAGGTGTGTGACTGTTTAGTAATTCAAGCCATACTCTCCCTTAATTGCGTGCTGCTATTTCAACAGGAATTCAGTCATTATGTTAGTAGAAGTGGCGAATAAACTTTCCATTCCACTTGCCAAGTTAAAAAGAGATGGAAAACATCGCAGTTGCCTTTTGCAGTAGACAGAAAACACTCAACTTTCATTCCTAAACTTTAATTTGACTTTTTAAGGTGCAGCAAAAACATATTAAACATATTAAATACTGAAATAACACTTTCAGAGTGTAATTTTCAGATATAATTTGACATATTTAAGGGTACTTTTTTAGGGCATGTTGCATTGTTTTTACAGCGCAGCTCAACCAGTTACACACACAAGCTGCTTTGTAAGGGCGGCAAGTACGGGATAAAATCTGTGGCAATATACAGCAAAATATCAAAGGCAGTCGGTCACCTATTTTTTATGCTATAAATCGAAAGTCCTGTACAATGTGTGACGTTAAGTGGAATTCATAGGCACCTTTATTTCTGTTCTGTGTGACTCCACCATTTAGATATTAGCCTTTATGTTTATTTGGTGCCATATGTAAATTAGCTTTGCACCATCCGACGGATGGTTCACTGCTGCCTTTGGTCCAGGCTCTCTCCTGTACCTTTCCACGCTTCCTGACTCCAGCTCCGCCTTCTGGAGACTCCATGCATTCCATCATCACTGCGTTTTCGCCACATTAACAGCACATGCGATGTGAGTTCTCAACCAGGACTGACATCACGTACATGTGCCAACTTAAGTGTGGCACAAGTCCGGTAATGATTGAATACATAATGTCTTCAGTAGGCGGTGCTGGAGGCATCACTAGGGATGGAAAAGGGAGGTTTTTCAAACACTGGGTAGGAGAGAGCCCGGACCAAAGGCAGCGGTTGACTGTCCATCAGATGGTGCACAGCTAATTTACATATGGTGTGGGAGAAACATAAAGGCTAATATCTGAACAGTGGAGTCACGCAGAACAGATATAAGGCTATCTATGGATTCCATTTGACATTAAACATTGTACAGGACACATTTGATTTATTTTAAATTCTATATAAAGAGCTTTTTGCTGAAGGTGGGTTTTTTTAGGCATTTTCTCTGTAGTTTTCTCAATATAACTTGAAAATATCTAGAGAAAGTCCTTCTAAAAAAATGCTGCTAAAACCATTTTTACCATGTACCAAATGGTACGTGTTTTATTACAGTTGTACTGAAAAGCGTAGTTGACAGACCTTTTCAATATAGTTGGGCCTGTAGGATTCGTGGAATATTTACTAGTGTATATGTTGACCATATTACTTAGCCTATGTTATGTCTTTTGATTCTGAAAAAATAACCGTATCCAAATAATCGAGTGAAAAACTGAGGCAAACTGACTGCAAAAATGAGAATACTGCTAACCAAATGTATAAAAGATTTGTGCGATTTTTAACCATTATATAGCCTGCTTTCAGATGAGCGTATATTAGCTCCATATTGGCTTATCGTGTTGTTGACAATAATATGAAGCTAATCTATCAATCAATCACATGACTGAATTTTTCATAGTTGATTTTTAAAAACGCAGCTTCACCTAATTTACGGCTTATTTACACAAGCGTATATCGGTCGGGTTTTCACGCCCGAACGATATACGCTTCCATCTAAGCAATTCCCCCTTCCCTCCCCCCTCACCAGCTCTCTGCCTCTCTCCTCCAGTCCGGCGTTTGCAATTGGAAGGGGCGGAGCCAAGCTCTGCCCCTCCCACTCCCATTGCTGGCTATGGACAGGGGGCGGGAGCTTAGCTTCATCCCCATCCTGCCCACTCCCATTGCAAACTGCTCGGAGGGGAGAAATAAGACAGAGAGATGGTAAGTGGGAGGGAAGGGGGGAACTGCTTAGACGGAAGCATATATTGGTCGGCCATGAAAACGCCGGCCAATATACGCTCGTGTAAATAAGCCCTTAGTCTGTTTTTACCTCATATTGGTATTTTCTATTGGGCAATATCTGATGATATACGTTTGTAATGTCCTCTGTAACTCATCCATATTACGGATTCAGGGCTCAGTCACACGGGCGCATCGGCGCCTGTGTCACTGCAGGAGGAAGACGGCCGTACCTCAAGACGGACGTCTCTCTGCAGCGCCGGGAGAAAGAACATGTGACCGGTTTCATTGCCGGTCATGTGTTCTTTCTTCGGCACTGCAGAGAGACGTCCGTCTTGAGGTACGGCCATCTTCTTCCTGCAGGAAGGGCTCAGTCATACAGGCGCATTGGCGCCTGTGTACAGGTGCCGATGCGCCCATGTGACTGAGCCCTCATATTACAGATGTCTTACAATATGTTCATCTAAAAGCCACCTTATTTATATGACTCTTCTTCTTTCCTACAGATCTCTAGGAAACAAGGATGAATAGACAATAAGACAATCAAGAATCTGATTTAAGAAGCTGATGCTCAACGCCATGTAGGCAGTGATACAGACATAGTATTTGCACTTTTGTACTTTAAATGTAAATTCACTTTGTAGAATTGTGATATTTAAGCAGACTTTTGAATCTGTGAAACATAATGAACTTGTAGAAGTTTACACATACAATGTATGTGCCTCGCTGTCAGTAGCCATTATAGATGTGTACAAGTTTTAGCATTTTCTCTTTTATTCTTTTCCTCATTTTTGAATGTAGGTAGCTGCTTTGTAGGTGTATGTTTGTGTATTATATGACTTGATTTCTTTTAGCCCATAAAAAATGCTTTAGTTGTTTTCTGTTATGTAGTTTGTTCCATCTGCTTGAATGCCATGTTTTTGGATTTTTTTTTAGAGTTGTCTTCTTTTCATATGTTTGTTATTTTGCATATTTTCTATTGTTGTGCTAAGCAAAATAATATATTTGTTTTTCTGTTCCTGTTATGACAGCTTTTCAACCACAAAGTTACTGAGTTTAGGCATGTTGTTTTTTTTTACTTCTCCTGCAGCATCTGTTTGATTTGTTTATAGAAATAGTAACACAAAGATTAACTTTCCAATAACTGACAAATTCATCCAAGCCTCTGGGCAATACAGTCTTTGTCATATAATCACAAAAAGATTTGTCTTTCTGTTGTGGGACTAATCAGTCTCAAAGAAGAATGTCAAAACAAAATCTTTTCATTACACCTCACTAAAGATTTCATATAACCTTTCATTCCTTCTCCTCCCAGCGTCCGGGGGTCAGTATGTAGCAAAGGCTATCACCTGAACAAATTATAAACATTTGCCTTCAGGAGGAGCTGAGAATGTGTAACTATCGCCTTGAGCATTCCCCTTGCCATCTGGGAGACGTTTAAACAGGCAGTAATGCATTCCCCTTAATTCCTTTTGAGGTGCCTCAAGGAACAAAGTATTTGCAGATGTGAACTTTATAGCTCTAGTGCATAAAACACTTTTCAAGAGTTATATTCATCTGTTGCAATAATCACTCCCCCCCCCCCCCCTCACACACACACATACACACCTCAAAGCGCAAATGACAGACATTGAAAAACTGCTGCATTTTTTTTTATTTCACTTTACTATGGTAAAAAAACACTGAAGCTGACTCACAAATAGTTTTCAACAGCCAATAAATAGCAGGACATGCTTTTTTTTCATATATTCAGTGCCAGAAACAGGCTTGCTTTTTACAGCCTTTTTTTTGTTTTATATGCAACATTGTATCAGTAGCAGATCACAAATGTTATAATGTAATATAAGTGAGACACGCATTCCTCTACTTCTTTATAAGCATGGCACACTGAATGTTATAAAGAGAAATGTTATTATACATTGTTGTAAATATAGCTGTGCTTACCCAGACACATGTAATATGAATGCTTTATGGCTCTACCAAAGCATGTGACGATCACAAATAGATTGGAAGATACAGAACCCCTTTTAAATGTATTTGCAAACAAAGATTTGCATTGTTTATACAGCGTTTGCATTTAGACATTTGCAATATTTAGGGCTCCTTCACACAGGCGTATCTTTTATTAGTTTTTTCTGAGCGAAAACCAAGAGCGGGTCCAAAATAAGGAAGAAATGAAATGTAACCTGAAAGTGGCTTTAAGCAACCGTATGCGCAATTGTGCACGCTGCAGCACAACATATTTGCACTGTGAATGAGGTAATTTACATGTGTATTGGTGCATATTCATGTACTTTTTATGCATGCAGGGCCTATTCATATGTGTGCAAGATACCCCTCTCCCTTTCTGATTTGAAAGGTTATTTAGCCTAATGAGGTCCAGATGTGTTCTGTTTTTCACAGAATTGCACAGCGTATTATACATTTGTGTTTCTCCTATACACATCTATGGGGGCCTTTGCTGCGCAATACGCAGAAAGATAGAGCAGGTTTTATTTATCTGCACATGCATTCCGCACGAAAATAGCACAAATTGAATAATTAACTTAATTGCCTATTTTAGTGAATGGGACTCACGATTTACACACATAGAAGTACAGTAAAACATGCATTTGCTCTTGAAAAAAACACAATGCCCATTGCACAGATACACGGCACAAATGTGTGCATAAATGCACTTCCACGCATTTGACACCAGCCTTAAATGGGTAGTTAATGGATGGGGAGTCTGCCCCTCGAGACCCCTCCCCTCATTAGCTGATTGCCCAGTCCACTGTCTAGTGCAGCGGGCCAGACCACATCATTGGTGGACAGGGGCGGAAGTGCGGGCGCCAGCTTCACTCCCATTGAAATCAATGAGAGAGCTGTTCTGCTGCTGCACTTCTTGTCCAGCATAGGATGTCCCATTACAGGAGCAGGAACTGCAGCAATGGGAGTGAAGCCGGTGCCCGCAATTCGTCTTTTGTTCGCTGCCGACAATGCCCAGCCTGCTGCACTGGACAGTGGGCCGGACAATCAGCTGGTCTGCGAGGGTCCACTGCTGCAGACCCTTGTCCATCAACTTCTGAGAACCTATTTAGAGGATAGGTCACCAGATTGAAACAAGCCCAGAAAACCCCTTTAAGGTCCTAGATTAGTGTTTCCCAAACTTCATGAGCTCCCAAAAGGTCAGCTTTTCAGGATTTCCATACTGTTGCACAGGTGATTAATTATTACCAGTGCCTCAGACATTGCCACAGGTGTTCTCTCTATAGCATATCCTCAAATAATAACCTGTTGGGCGATCATGAGGACTGGAGTTTGGGAAACACTAGATTATAGAACAGATTCAGTTACCACAGAGAGGAGGTAACTAAAAGATTATGTTGAAAAAAATGTGAGGCGTTTTAGATCCTTTTGTAAACTTTACAATCTCTTTACTTGAATATTATGTTTTGCTTGATATTGTGATATATCCTTACCTATACTACATATGTGATGATGGATAAAACAACTCAAGAGTTCAGCTAAATAGCACCTTTTTGGTTTAATTTAATCTAATTGTGGCTACCCACAGGTTTTACACGACTTGTGATTTGTTGTTTTATAATGTGCTATAAGCATACATGTGGACCCAGAAGCCAAGCCTTCTCTATACTTGGCGAGTATTGGCTGTCTTTGGCAGCTGATGCCCAGCTACAGCAGCTGTGATTGGAGATTGCAGCTGTTGAACATTTATATGCAGCTGTCAAATCTAGCAATGGCATTTAAATGGTCTGATGGAGGGAGGGAGCTCCCTCTGTCTCCCAAATACACAGTAACATAGTATGTTAGGCTGAAAAAAGACATATATCCCTTTACTTCAGACTATTATAACTCTTTTGATGCACCCCATAATCGTATTTGTCTTAGTGGTTTCCCATTTAGTGTGTAATGGTGACATGTATTTCCTCTGGTCATGTGCAGAACCTCACATTTATCAGTGTTAGGCCGTCTGCAGACGGCCGGGTCGGATCCCCTGCGAGAATTCCCGCAGCGGGATCCGACCCGCGTCCCTGCAGGGACCAGTGTGGCTCTTGCCTGCTCCCGCGGCTACGGCTCTCTGATGTGCCGGTTGCCATCCAGCCAGCGCATGCGCAGAGCAGAGCTGGCGCGCCGGGAGGGACATTTCTGTGCGGGCCTCTGCGAGACCCGCACAGAAATAGAACATGCCGCGATTTGTTTTCTGCGTGTGTTTTTACGCAGACAAATCGCAGCCGTATGCATAGGATTGTGTTTTGTAATGCAATCCTATGCGGGTGGGCATGGGCGGAAATTCTGCGGGAAATCCCACCGCAGAATTTCCGCCCGTGTGCAGGGGGCCTTAAACCTCATTTGACACATTTCTGCCCAAGGCACCAACTTATCCAGATCCATTTGCAACCACATTCTGTCCTCTCTTGTGTTAATTACATAATCTATAAATATTGATATTTTACTGTACAATCCTTTTACCAGGTCATTAATGAATATATTAAAAAGAGTAGTACCTCTGTGGTACCCCACTAGTAACAGTAACCCAATCAGAGTATGTACGATTTATAACCACCCTCTGCTTTCTATCACTGACCAGTTACTTACCCACTAAAACACGTTCTCGTCTAGACCAAGCATTATCATTTTATGTACCAACCTTTTATGCGGCACAGTATCAAACGCTTTGGAAAAGTCCTGATATACAAGTTCTAATGACTCTCCCCAGTCTGGTATAGAACCTACCTCCTCAAGGAAGCTGATCAGATTGGTTTGACAGGAGAGATCTCTCATAAACCCATCCTTACTGGCCTGTAGTTTCCAGGTTCACTTTTTCACCCCTTTTTGAATATCGGCACCACATTGGCTATGCAGCAATACATTGAAACAGACCCTGTCACTCTAGAGTATATATATTTATAGAGTATATATATTTCTTATATATAAGAAATAACTACACGTTACTTAATTCCCATAGAACCCTGGGGTGTATGCCACCTGGATCTGGCGATTTGTGTATTTTAATCTTTTTAAGACAGTTCTGCACTTTTTCCTGGGTTAAACTGGTGACATTTAGTGGATAGTTTACTTTATCACTTTGCATCTCAGCTGACATTTCATTTTCCGCTGAATTTACTGGAGAATAAAAACTATTTAATAGATTTGCTATCTCCTCACCACCCTCCACAATTTCTCCTACATTATTTATTAAAGGGCCAAAACTTTCAGTATTAATCTTATTACTATTTATATAATTGAAGAACAGTTTAGGATTATTTTTACTCTCTTTAGTAATAAGTCTCTCTGCCGCCAACTTTGCTGATTTTATCTGCTTTGTACATCATTTATTTTTTTCCCTGCATTTTTAGTGCTTCTTCGCTGCCTTCTTCATTTTAGTAGCTTTCTTCTTTTTGTTTATCGCCCCTTTTACATCTTTATTAAGCCACATTGGTTTACTCCTATTCCTAATTCCTTTATTCCTGTAAGGTATGAACTGTTCACAGTAAGTTTTTAAGATCTTTTTAGACATTTCCAATTTATTGCCTATACTCTTATTTTTGAGGATATTGCCCAATCAATATGGTTAAGGGCATCTCTTAACTGATCGAACTTTGCCTTCCTAAAGTTTAGTATTTTCGTAGTTCCCCAATAAAACTCTCTTATATATAGTTTATTATATTATGGTCACTATTTCCTAGGTGCCTGCACCCCTGTTATTCTGTCTATTGGTTAAAGGGGTTGTCCCGCGCCGAAACGTTTTTGTTTTTTTTTCAATAGCCCCCCCCCCCCCCGTTTGGCGCGAGACAAACCCGATGCAGGGGTTTAAAAAAAAAAAACGGATAGTACTTACCCGAATCCCCGCGCTCCGGTGACTTCTTACTTACCTTGCGAAGATGGCCGCCGGGATCTTCACCCTCGGTGGACCGCAGGTCTTCTGTGCGGTCCATTGCCGATTCCAGCCTCCTAATTGGCTGAAATCGGCACACATGACGGGGCGGAGCTACGAGGAGCAGCTCTCTGGCACGAGCGGCCCCATTCAGAAGGGAGAAGACCGGACTGCGCAAGGACGTCTAATCGGGCGATTAGACGCTGAAAATTAGACGGCACCATGGAGACGAGGACACTAGCAATGGAACAGGTAAGTGAATAACTTCTGTATGGCTCATAATTAATGCACAATGTACATTACAAAGTGCATTAATATGGCCATACAGAAGTGTATACCCCAACTTTGTTTCGCGGGACAACCCCTTTAATATTAAGTCCAAAATAGCCATCCCTCAAGTTGGGTCCTGTGCAAGTTGGGTAAGGTAATTATGTTTAGTTATTGACAGAAACTGGTTACCTTTATGAGATCTGCAGCTTTCTGCATCCCAGTTTATATCTGGATAGTTAAAGTCCCTCATAATAGTTACCTCATTGTGATTTGCCAATTCATCTATTTGCCTCAGTAATACATTTCCAGTGCCTTCTGTTATATTTTGTGGCCTATAGAAAACCCCTATGACGATTTTATTGTTTTTCCTTTCATGTATCTCTACCCACAGAGACTCTACATGTTCATCTCCCTCACATATATCTTCCTGTAGTGTGGGCTTTAAATGGGAATTTACATAAAGACAAAACCCTCCCCCTTTGCATTTTTTACGATTCTATCTCAACAGACTAGCAATTTAAGTTCACCGCCCACTCAAAGCTTTCATCCCATGAGGTCTCAGTTATTCCCTCTATGTCGTAGTATTCTTTAGACACTATTACTTCCAGTTCATCAACCCAATTGGTCAGACTTCTAGCAATGTTTTGGTTATTTTCTATATTAAATGTATAACCCCTTCCCACTGCTCCACCCCTATTTCCATTACTTAGTCCCAGGTCACTGTCTACACTGTCTCCCCCCCCCCCCCCCCCAATCTCTCTGGTTGCTCTCCCCCTAGTCCCTAGTTTACACACTCTTCCAATCTTCTAGCCATCTTCTCTCCCAGCACATCTGCACCCTCTCCATTGAGATGCAGCCCATCCCTATGGTAGAACTTGTAGCCAACAGCAAAGTTGTTCCAGTTCTCCATGAACCTAAACCCCTCCTTCCTACACTAACGCTGGAACCACTTGTTTGCCTCCATAACCTCCTGCTACCTTTCTCGTGTGACACATGGTACAGGTAATATTTCAGAAAATACTACTTTGGAGGTCCTTGCCCTAAGCTTACATCCTAGTTCCCTGAGATAGTTTTTAAGGACCTTCCACCTGCCTCTAATTTTCTCATGTGTACCAATGTGTACCATGACGCCTGGTTCCTGACCAGCCCCTTCCAGTAATCTGTCAACCTGATTCGCGATGTGTCAAACTCTAGCGCCAGAACACAACACACTGTTCGAGAATCTTGGTCTTTGTGGAAGATTGACACGTCTGTTCTCCTAATAATTGAATTTCCCACTAACCGGACCTGTCTAGCCTGCCCTGTGGTCCTATTACCCTTCCTACTGGAGCAGACATTCCCCTGGCGGTTAGAGGCCATGTTGTGCTGCAGCAGTGCTAATCCTGTAATGGCATCCCCCTCATCTGCCAAATTTGCAAACTTGTTGGGGTGTGCCACTTCAGAAATAGCCTCCCTCGTTCACTGGATTTCTTCCCTCTACCCCTTCTTCGAAATGTCACCCAGCTAGCTGCCTGCTCATCCTGCACTCCCATACTACCAGCCACCCCCACATTTGCCCCAGCAAGTGAGCAGCAAACTTCCTTTCATTTGGCCAATGGATATCAGGGTTGCAAGCTATGCAGGATCTGGGTTTTCAAATGTGCACAGCACTCACATCTCGTACAGCACTATGCATCCTCGAACAGCTGTTCAAGGACTGCACATATGGCACTAGATGTACACTGGATGGCATTGTCAATCACACAACACATTCTAAATGGGGATCATACAGATAGATTAGATAAAAGTAATATATGCAGCATACACACTCGCTCAACTCACGCGCTCATTTATGTTTGCTTTATATAGTACTTATATGTAATTCCTCTGCTCCTCCTTTGCTTGGAGGAGATCTCTCCCACAACGAGATTGCATGGTCTCGTGGTAACCTGGAGCCTTGTGAAGGCCCCATGGACTGCCATCTATTTGTCTATTAAGACATGCTTGTGGCACATCTTCATAGATTGCATGTAGAAATACTAACATTCTAAGAAAAAATGTTATAAAAAGCAATCAATAATCAATAGAAACTACGGCCAGTCCCACAAAAAACAAGCCCCTGTAATTGTATTGATCCACAGAAAAAAGTTAACATTAGAAATTTTTAAAAGCCTCTCAATACATTAGATGGTACCTATGAAAAATACAATTTGTCCTGCAAAAAATAAGCTTTAAGATGGCTATGTTGACCAAAAATCAAGAAGTTATCATTTTTTTTAAGTGGGGAGGAAAAAACATGAAAGAAAAATGTTTTGGGAGTGAAGGGATTAAATGTTATATTACTTTGTATATACAGTATGTTTGAAAAATGCTCAAGTTGAGCCGAAATGCATCAGAATTTATTTTATGGAAATAAACCCACATGAGTAAACAGAAAAGTGAATGTTGTTCTTTTCTATCTACTATATCTGGGACACTTCTCTAAAGATCTTATCCCCTCACTGGAGTGCCAACTGGATCTCCCATATACATTAAATATGGACTTAAAGGCTATGGACACATTTGATCACATTGTTCATTACATTGTGTTTTATTACATGTTTAGGTAAATGTAGTCATGCAGCATTCATCTTTGCTTGTCTATGTCATTCTTATCTATCAATTTGTGGCTTGAGAACCCTATTTTGTTGTATCTACTGTATGTATCTTCTAGGTTTCACATTTATATATTTTTTATACTTGTAATTAGCGAGATTAAGAAAGTGCTTATGTCTGTCTGTGGTTAGGGTTAAGTGCCTTGAAATACCAAGCTACTGTTAATGTTTTTGGAGGAATAAATATATAAGTAATCCTCATCACAGTTTGTTTAAACATACATATTCTTGTATTTTATATATAAAAAGTAGTTGATACATTCCAGCATAATGATGTGTTCTTTCTTTTCTTTTTTGGTTTTGCATTAAATATTTGTGACATTTTAATACATTTGTTTGCTAAATATTGATTTTAAAATGGTACCCCGAAGAACATGCTAAATTCTCTCATATGCAGCTTTCAAAATGTTCTATTTTTAAACTTAAATAATACTACTATAGGAAAGTTCAGAATTTTATCAGTACCCAAACCACTTTCTATTTTTGTTTTGCTCCTGGTAGACAGCTTGTTAGATAACATACTACTTGTTTAATTGCATTGGAGGTCTCATACACACGGTAAAGTCAAGTGTAGAAGGTTGTAAACAAGCCCACAAAGTCATTATAAATCTGCACTACTGAGCTGGGGGTACTCTAAATGCAGTCGTACAGTTCTCAGTATGAGGTCATATTCTATATGCCACCATAATATTACAGTGTCAGATAGAATATGGAGTGATTTTATTTTTAAGAGAATTCCAACAGAAAACATTCACAGCAGTTAAACACCAGTGTGTACATTTTTTATGTAAGGATGTGTGGACCAAATACTTTATATGTGGGTACTGTTGCATCTTGTCTCCACCACAACTATGGGTGAAGACATGGGTTGGGCTGGTGCTACACTTATCAGGTTGTTCCATAAATAAATGTAAGTTTACTCAGTTAAATCATGAAAAACATAATAATTCTTTAACTGGAATCATTTAACCCCTTGAGTGGCGGGTTTCCTACCACCCTGTCGTGCCCACCATGGCAGGTTTTTTAAAATGGTCTAATCATTGAATTTCAACTAATTTTGCAGTTGCGTCTCAAGAGCCATAACTTTTTCATTTTTCCATTGACACAGCCATATAAGGGCTTGTTTTTTGCAGGACAAGTTGTGATTTTTTAAACAGGGGGGAGGAAAAAAAGAAATGGGGAAAAAAGAAAAAAAGGGGCCATGTCATTAAGGGGTTAAATAATGTATTAACTTCCTTCTCTGGGTCATTACGATGCATGGATACCACATGTGTGATTATATTTTTGATTTTTTACAAAGTAAAGGGAGACAAGTGTTTTTATTATTTTTTTTATAATTTTTTTCTTTTTTTTTTTTTCTTTTGTCCCTTTAGGGGACTTCCACAGGGACCCATCAGGACCCCTGATCACATTCCGGGGGTCCCATGGTGACAGCCCTTTACATGCTGCAGTGACAGCCCTTTACACACATAGACTGCAGCATGTAAAGGGTTAACACAGCACAGATCGGAGGTTTTCTCTGATCTCTGCTGTAAGAGCTAGTACCTAGGTGTCATCTGACAGCCAAGCACCAAGCTCTCCCTGCCACAGAGACCATCGGCTTGCTTCTGACAAGCCGATGGTCTCTATGGCAACCTGTAAACAAAGCAGTGCAGGAGATTGCCGCATGTCGGCAATATCTTCTGCTGGTTTTTCAAAGCCCTTGCTTTGTTCTCTGTGGGACTGTGCAGGCAGAGCACACTGTCACAGCTTGTGGCATTGTGCTCTGCAGCTCCCATAGTGATACATAGCCCGGAAATCTTCCGGGCTATGTTGCTATGAGCAGTGGAGCTCGTCCCGGAAAATTTCCGGGCGTGCCACTCAAGGGGTTAAAGAAAAAACCTTCCTGTGACTAGATGTTGCTATTTTGTACTTATTATGGCGCCCCCTGGTGTTCTTTTCACTCCTACTGTAAAGGTACTGCTGGTGGTCCCACATGCTCAGTATATCTGTCAGACTGTCTAGTTTCCCTTCAACACAGGTGGATCTTGAAGGCCAGCTAATAAGGATCAGCACATTAGATAAAGCTTTTTTCTCACCTACACTTAACTCAATAGAGTTATCCTATGGGCCACACTTAACTATAATTGTTGGAAGTCACATTAAGCTCAGATATGGAGCAGCAACAAAATATAGGGAAACAAGAAATCACAAATTTACAAATATTTGCAGATGAATATTTCTGTGTGAAATTTAACTATAGTATTCAACTATGCTCATTGGCACTTACTGTATTTGATGGTTACACTATCTATAATAATGTTAATTGCCAGAGCATATGGTCATAACTCAGGACATCCATTGCAAATCTCAAAGCAGAGGGACACGTGTCACATGTGGCCCTTGAGCCACTGGTTGGGGACTGCAGCATTAGGTAGACTTTCTGAGAGAGAATTTTAAAAAAACACTACAGTTGCCACAACAACCATGTTATAGAAATGTCCAGACCTGCTAAGTAAAAAGGCTATATATCTGATTCTCAGTTCTCTCAGAACTGGTGGAAGGAGTCTTAGCTGTTATGCTGTCTTCTATACATTGTGCACAGAAAACTGAAGATTCTATTCTCTAACTGTCTGTAACATACACAAAGAGACATAACATCATCACGTTGGGCAATGTACAATAGTACTTAGCAGTATAAATAGTAGATCACTCACCCTTAGCTCTAACTGTATGTCTGTGTGAGTCTTTGCTTTACACCTCCTCCTCCTTCCCTCTGTTCTCATAGACTTCAATGAGTAAGGTGACTCATTCCCCCTGCACTTTCTGTTCTCTGTCTTGGCAACTAAAGTAACAGAGATAACATTCCTTCAGAACAGGCAGTGGACAGCAAGTTAGGAGAAATAGAGACCCCTAGTAGTCAGCACTTTAGAAGTATTTTTCTGCACAAAAAGTTTATTTTAGGTTAAAAAGTAAATTGTACAAGTTTTTGAAAGGTTAGTGACCATTTAAGTACTATTTATCTGATGGTAACCTATCACATAGAAATCCTACTTTCTCCTTTTTATCCCAGTTTTTGAAACTCCTTTCTATAATGTTCTTATTTCTTTTTTCCCTTGTTTTGCTGTATTAAATAAATACCACAAAACAGTATCTAGAAGTTAACCCTTTCCAATCCATTTATTTTTTCTCATCCATTCTCCCCAGCTCCAAATAAATTGGAGCTGGGGAGAATGGATGAGAAAAAATACATTTTCCCTTCACCCTCTGAGTTCAGGAGGGTGCAGATGGTCACTACACCGTGGGGGGAATGCGGAAGTAATACTTCCGCATTCTCCCTTAAGCCTCCCGGCTTGGCGATCATGTGACAGCTGTGGTCAGGTGACACCGGCGGTCACATGATCGTCGGGCGAATTCTCCGTGCATTACATAGCGCTGATTGAGAACTTTGTAATGTGTAAAGGAGAAGGCAGAAAGGGTTAAAAACCCTTTCTGCCTTCTCCTCAGGGGTCCTTGATGAGGACCAATGCAGGAGTGCATCTGCACCCGATTTTTCTGACGATCGGCTGCAGATGCACCCCTGCACTGCAGTGTTCGGCCTGTCCCAAAATCAGAGCTCTGGAGGAAAATGATGATGTCGGGGCAGGTCCGACATTGGATTGGAAAGGGTTAAACTTCTAAATACAAGGCAAGTGCAAAAGTGTACTCTATTAGCACAAGTTTGCCATGCCTCATAGGCCGGTTACAGTACACCTGAAGATGACCTTTTACTAACCAAGTGTATCTTTCAGATGTAGCCCAGAATCTTTTAAATAATATCAAAAAATAAAAGAGCAACATATAGTAGGTATTACCTCGTTCATAAGGCCCCAGCAATGAAACTGTAATAAACATTCTACAACACATTATATATACCCCAGGGTGGTGCTATTAAAATATACAACTCACCCCCTTAAATAACAAGGCTTTATATGGCAATGTCAACAAGTTATAGCTTTTGCAATGGGAAAATGAAAATTACTTGGTCCTTAAGGCACAAAATCGGCTGTTCTCTAATGGGTTACAAGTTAACTGCATAAAGTAATTTATACATTGAGCTCAATAAGAAAAAAGTAAACTATCTTGCTCTTTTTTGTGTTTGTGCAATGCAGGTGGTTTGTTACACAGTGGCCTAGCTATACAACCAGGCCCCTAAGCCAGGGGTCCCATGTTCCCCCCACCACTCTATGCATGTCTATCTGTTTCCAGAATCAAGTGGCTCAAGGTCACAGTGTCACTGAGTTCAAAAGGGAGGGATTTGCAAAGTCAGTGTCAGTGACTGACTTCACTTGTGTTTCACAGCTCTCCTACCAGCCGAAAAGTGCTTCCAAGTAGGTGAAGAAGATAGAGAGAGCTACCTGCGCCCATCCTCACAGTTTCTACCCTGACAAATGCCATGTCATGCCTGCCCATGGATACACAGCCAGTACTATCAAAAAAGATTAAAAATGCTAAGGTACAGTCTGCTGCAGGCACAGAAAGTCAACTAGTACCTTAGGGGGAGCCCAAAGCGGTGATTATTACCTGGGGGAACATAGAGCATCCATTATTACCTTATGAGTGGTCCTACAAGTACAGACAAACTAGGAACTCAGAGGGACAACTATTATCTTGGTGGAGGAGCACACAGACAGCTAGTACCTTGGGAACTAGGGGCACAGAGGGACAATTATTACTTTAATGGGGGGCAAAGAGTAACCACTACAACTTTTGTAGGAGGGGCACAAATAGGCCACTATTACTTTAGTGGGGGGAGGGGTCACAGGAACCACTATTATTTGACAAGGTACAGCTGGACCACTATGACTTGATGGGGCACAAAGGAACCACTATAGCTTTGTGAGGACACACAGAGGGATCATTATTATGTGAGGGGGCACAGAGGAATAAGCATTACTTAGTGGGTCACAAACTGGGTGATATTACAATGTCCGGACACAGATAGGGGTACTATTATTATGGAGCACAAGTAGGCCATAACTTTGTGGGGGAACAAAGTGGGAATTTTTATCATGTAGGAGCAAAATGAGACCAGCTATCACTTGTTACAAAATGGGTATTATTACTGTGTATGGACACAGAACTACTACTACAGGTACTACTACTACTTTGAGGCACAAATGAGCCATTATTTTATGGTGGGAACAATGACAAAATTATTACTGTGTGTAGGACTGTGCTGAGCCATTGTATCTACAGATTTAGTAGCTTTTAGCTAGCCTGTGATAACTTTCTGTGACAAACTATCTTATCTTAAGCCAATAAAAACTATTGTTCTCTTATCATAATACAGCAAAATCCAATGTAAAGTAATTGATAGGGTAAACAAACCATGTTACAGAAAGTTAAGGCCCATTTACACCATGGAATGATCGCTAAAAAAATTACTAATTGGCAACCATTTTAGCGATAATCGGTGCGTGTAAATGTGCGCCCATCATGCGCTTTTCGGGCACTGCTAGCTGATCGTTAAATTCAGTCCAACCTAAAAATCGTCCTTCACTCTTATTAGAAATTCTCCGCGGGGAGTGCTGATAGCATTGTTTCCCCGTGGAGAACAAAGGATCTGAGCGTAGATAATAGCCCTCGGGCTATTAACTGGGTTCAATGAAGGCTTCATCTACACACCTAATTGGTACTTAAAGGGGTTGTCCCGCGCCGAAACGGTTTTTTTTTTTTAACCCCCCCCCCCCCCCCCCCCGTTCGGCGCGAGACAACCCCGATGCAGGGGTTAAAAAAACAAACCGGAGAGTGCTTATCTGAATCCCGGCGGTCCGGCGTCTTCATACTCACCTGCTGAAGATGGCCGCCGGGGTCTGCTCCCTCCGTGGACCGCAGCTCTTCTGTGCGGTCCATTGCCGATTCCAGCCTCCTGATTGGCTGGAATCGGCACGTGACGGGGCGGAGCTACACGGAGCCGGCATTCTGCACGAGCCGCCCCATTGAAGACAGCAGAAGACCCGGACTGCGCAAGCGCGGCTAATTTGGCCATCGGAGGCCGAAAATTAGTCGGCACCATGGAGACGAGGACGCCAGCAACGGAGCAGGTAAGTATAAAACTTTTGATAACTTCTGTATGGCTCATAATTAATGCACAATGTACATTACAAAGTGCATTAATATGGCCATACAGAAGTGTATAGACCCACTTGCTGCCGCGGGACAACCCCTTTAAGTAGCTGAGTAGCTACTTAATACTTTATACAAAATGATCGCTCAAAGCTGTCACTCAAACTGTCGTTTGAGCGATCTTTGAGCGATCATCTGCTGGTGTAAATGGGCCTTTATCATTGTGTTAAAATCCTGTTAAACTCTGCTGCATCTGTCTGTTGTGTTATAGTAGTTGTCTTATAGACATGTTGATTCTGATGTACAAATTTATATACTTTTCAGAGTCGCAGTCATGAATTATAAGGCTAAATTGCATGGGGATTTGGGGAGCACAGGCAGAACTTTTGCACCAGGGCTCCTGAGTCTTTAACTGTGCCTCTGGCGTTATGCATGCCAGGGTAGTAAAGAGGCGGAGGCAATAGGTTGCAAAAAAAAAAAAAATTACTTCTATACACATATATACAATTTAGTCCATAGAAGGACACCTTACTTACAATGTTGCAAACATAGTGCTGCACACTGCAATGGGCCTAGCACTTCTTATGTTGCCTGTTCGGTCGCCAGATTTATTGCCAATAAAACATATATAGGACCATCTAGGAGGCCAAATTCAACAGCCTACGGGTTTGCATGATCTAGAGGCTCATTTACAGCAAATGTGGACAATGTGTTGTAGCATAACATATGGTAGCTATATGCCTCCATGGCTGCCCATACTACATCTCGTATTCAAGCTAAAGGTGGCCCAACAGAGCCTCCATGCCCACCCATATCATATCTTGCATCCAAGATAGAGGCGGTCCAACAGAGTACTAGAGCCTTCATGCCTGCTCGTATCAAATCTTGCAAGCAAACTTGAGGTGGTACAACAGGGTACTAGAGATTCCATGCCCACCCGAATCACAGCTTGGATCCAAGCAAGAGGTGGTAATATAGGATACTAGAGCCTCCATGCCCACTTGAATCACATCCTTTATCCAAGCTAGAGGCGGTCCAATAGTGTACTAGAGCCTCTATGCCCACTGTATAACATCTTGTATCCAAGCTAGAAGTGGTACAACAGCATACTAGAGCCTACATGCCCGCCCATATCACATCTTGTATTCAAGCTAGAGGCGGTACAACTGGGTACTAGAGCCTCCATGCCCACCTGTATCACATCTTGTATCCATGCTACAGGTGGTACAACGGGGTACTAGAGCCTACATGCCTGCCCATATTCACATCTTGTATTCACGGTAGAGGCAGTACAACAGGGTACTAGAGCCTCCACGCACACCTGTATAACATCTTGTATCCAAGCTAGAGGCAGTACAACAGGGTACTAGCACCTCCCTTCAAGTGTTCACTGTTCTGGAATCGATTATCCCTTTGCTCTGATATTGTAATCACTTACTTATATTAATGTTACAATCACACTGAGAAAGTTTTACTTGATTCTGACAACTCCTTCTAAGGGAGGAATATTTTTTGACAATAAGTATATATAGGTCTATATGATATGAAGCACGATTTCTGAGTCTTTGTTTACCTCTGTGGTAATAGTGGTTAAAGTGGCTATTTGTAGTCTCTATTTTGTATAGTTTCAGCCATGTACGCGTATATACATTCTATAAACTATGCTGTTTAGGTTGCTTGCTGTAGATTTCCTGGGACCATGAAAGCATCCTGGCATAGTGCCATTCTTGTCTGAGGCCTGTGATCCTGACTCCCTGGAAACTAGAAATTCGCCAATACCAGGTGCAAGGGTTTCGATAAACAACACATCAGTATTGATACATAAGCACTTGATTTGAGTGTAAAATAAGGTGGGGAGCTCCGATTGAGTTAGAAGCTCTGTACCTGTGGCAGAAGATGTCTGTAAGGTGTTGGGAATTTCCCAGGGGTTCCCTGTCTTCGCTGAGACTTCCCCAGCTGATGACCAGATTGATGATGTTAGTAACAGCCATTGGTGGTGTGTAAGTAAGTTCTTAGCCTTTGCTAGAAATTATTGCAAAAGTGTAAGTGATATTACTGTATTACAGCTCATTCTATTCATAAAATTGAGTTGGATTTACCTCCTCGTACCTCTTTAAGGGTGTAACAGAACCTCAAACACAAAAAATTGGCAAAACAACTGCCCTCAAGTATAGAAAAAA
Organism: Eleutherodactylus coqui; assembly: GCF_035609145.1. Classification (NCBI taxonomy): domain Eukaryota; kingdom Metazoa; phylum Chordata; class Amphibia; order Anura; family Eleutherodactylidae; genus Eleutherodactylus; species Eleutherodactylus coqui. Next base: position 116,966,641 of record NC_089839.1, on the reverse strand, counting down.
AGAGGTATACACATATGAAAACAAATTCAAATTAGGAAATATTTTTATGTACCTGGTGCACATGTGTATTTGACATACTGTATCACACACTCTCAGCATTTGTAGGTATATGTGTGAATATATCATATATTCATTATGCCCGTAATGGTTTGGGGGGCATTTTTCTATGGTGGAGTGAGTACAATGCACAGAATCAATTCAATTCTCAAACACAAAGGGGACTACAAAATCTTTGTTCACCACACAGTCCCTGCAGAAAAAAAAACGATAGTCTCGGGATTCATTATGCAGATAATGAAGACAATGAAAGTACACATCAGAGCTTTCCAAGAACTACCTGGTGAAGAAAGAAGAAAAAGCTACCCTTGAAATAATTTTAATGGCTACCACAATTGCTTGATCTAAACCCAATTGAACTACTATGGGAAAAGCTCAACCATGAAGTGAGGAAACTGTATCTAACTTCTCAAGAAAGTCTCCGAGAGCACTTAGAACCAACCATTGTACAAAATCTAGTCAATATAATGCCTAGAGTAATCAACGGAGTTTTAGGGGCTAAAGCTGGTTTCTTGCATGAAAAGAAAGCATGATTTTTTTTTTCAATCGGAAACATCTGGCAATGTATTTGTTTTCTTTCTTATTCTCAATGAGTACAGATAGTCCCCGACTTGCGAACATTCGACTTGCGAATTTCGCTAGATACGAACTATCTGTTTTGCACAGTATGATGTAATGCTATGGCATTACATCATACTGTGCAGGGACCGGACAAGCTTCTATCAAGCCTGATAGAAGCCTGTCCGGTCACATCGCGGTTGCTGGGCAGCCGGGGGCCTTCTGAAAGGCCCTAGGGCTGTCTATGCAGAGCGCCTAGCAAGCCGTGCGCTTGATGGGCACTCTGCATAGACAGCCCTGGGGCCTTTCAGGAGGTCCCCGGCTGCCTAGCAACCGCACAGCGTCCCACGATCTCATCGTGGGACGCTGTACGGGCCCCCTGAACGCCGGGTGCCGGCTGTTTCTTACAGCGGGCACCCGGCGGCAGCAGTTCTGACGAGCCGCGCCGCTCGTCAGAACTGTTAACACTTTAAATACCGCTGTCAGAGCGGTATTTAAAGTGTTAACAGTTCCGACAAGCGGCGCGGCTCGTCGGAACTGCTGCCGCCGGTGTCCGCTGTAAGAACAGCCGGCACCCGACGTTGTATGGAGCGGGATCCACCCGCGATCCCGCTCCATACTACTACTTGTTCGACTTGCGAACAAAACGGACTTGCGAACGGGCTATGTTATAAAGGCAACGCGTTTCGGTGTCTTAATGACACCTTTCTCACGTGTTATAAAGGCAACGCGTTTCGGTGTCTTAATGACACCTTTCTCAAGCCATATAATACTTGTATTATATATACTTGTATTATATGGCTTGAGAAAGGTGTCATTAAGACACCGAAACGCGTTGCCTTTATAACACGTTTATCCACAATTGGGTGGATGGAATATTAATAAATACCTTGGATTTATCCAGTACACCGGCGTGTACCATCTTCTGTGATTGGAGTCTACACTTCAAGGAGGGGGTTTCTGTTCCTACACACCCCCCTCCTCCCCAGTAAGTGTCTCTCTTACACTATCGCTTGCCTTTACGCTCATCGCTAAAGGAAAAGTGTTCTTCATTTGATACTAAGTACCTTGTAGCGCGGTGACATTTATTTTTCTAACATTGTTGTATTATATATTTCTTTGTGAGGGTTACCCTGCACTAGGGAACCCTTATGGATGTCCTGCAGCTCTTCGGTTAATACGCGGATTGGGTACTCACGGAACCCCTGTGAAGTGGAGTTTTTTTGAAAAACCTTGAGGCGCTTTCCTATCTTACACACCCCAGCTTAATTAGATCCTTTTGTAGCCGCATATTGTCCTCTGTTGTATTAATTACCTTATATAATTTTGTATCATCTGAAAATATTGATATTTTATTGTGCAGTCCCTCTATCAGGTCATTGATAAATATATTGAACAGAATGGGGCCTAATACTGAACCCTGTGGCACCCCACTAGCAACGGTGGCCCAATCAAAGTATGAACCATCTATTACTACCCTCTACTTTCTTTCTCTGAGCCAGTTCTTTACCCAGATACACACATTTTCACCCAGACCGAGCTGTCTCATTTTATATATCAGCCTATTATGGGGCACGGTGTCAAATGCTTTAGAGAAATCCAGATATACAAGATCAATAGACTCTCCCAGGTCCAGCCTAGAGCTTACGTCATCATAGAAGCTGATCAAATTGGTCTGATATGATCGAGCCCTCATGAACCCATGATGGTGAGGAGTTATACCGTTATTTTCCTTGAGGTATTCCATGATGGCGTCTCTCAGAAACCCCTCAGATATTTTTCCAATGATTGAAGTGACACTTACCGGCCTGTAGTTTCCAGGCTCACTTTTAGTCCCCTTTTTGTATATTGGAACCACATTGGTAATGTGCCAATCCAATGGTACAGCCCAGGTCTCTATATTGTCCATAAATATAAGAAATAGCAGTCCAGCTATCACATCACTTAGTTCCCTTAGAAACCTTGGGTGTATTCCATCAGCACCCAGCGATTTATTGATTTTAATCCTCTTTAGCCGACTCTGCACTTCCTAGGAGCCCTAGAGACTGGTGGTAAACGTTGTCTCAGGGGTAAATAAATAAGAATATGACTATCATAAAGGTAAACAACAAGGAATCTCCTAAAGCAGTCTCTAAAATGTCATTTCAAAACAGCTGAAAAGCATGTTCACATGTAGCAGAAATGCGGCAGAAAATTCAGCAGCAAAATCCACAGTATTTCCAGTATAAAAACTGAATAAAAATCTGCACCATTGATGTAACTTTGACTCAAAATCAGCTGTGATTCTGCAGCTGACTTAGGGCTCAGTCACACGGGCGCATCGGCACCTGTACACACTGAGCCGTTACTGCAGTTAGAAGACGGCTGTACCCCAAGACCAACATCTCTCTGCAGCGCTGATGAAAGAACACATGACCGGCAATGAAGCTGGTCACATGTTCTTTCTCCCGGCGCTGCAGAGAGACGTCCGTCTTCAGGTACGGCCGTCTGCTACCTGCAGTTACACGGGCACCTATGCGCCCGTGTGACTGAGCCCTTAGGCCTGCCAACTCTTCTCACCTTGCAATCAGCAGCCCCTCACTGCAGGGCATAAAGCAGCCCTCAGCTGCTAACTGCTAATAAGCGCCATGGCCGCCAGTCAGGTGATGCGGAAGTGGGCTATTGTATTTTACTGTACTGTAATCCCCTACTGTAATTATTCTTATATGACCATATCCAGCCATTTACAAAATGGTGTATGCATGTACTAGACCCCCTCGAGCATATTGAAGAGTCAAGAGACCTGGTGATTAGGAGTCACAGAGCTAGAAGACACACCTGAAGTAGTAAAAATAAGAAAAAAATCTCTGCGTTCAAAGCTGCTTGGACGAGTGGTGCTGCTTTAGCTTAGTCACATAGCTTTACATAGTTACATAGTAAGTTAGGCTGAATGAAGACAATGACCATCTAATTCAGCCTGTGTTAACCTACCCCTAGTTAGCCCACAGGAAGGCAAAAATACCGCAGCAAGCTTATTGTAGTATTTAATGTAGTAAACATTAAATACTTTAATGTAGCTTAGTCATATAGCTTTAATGTAGTAAAGACATAAAGAAACATATAGAAACAATATGCAACGTGTTTGGCGTGTGACATAGCTCCTTTCTCAAGCATAAAACATATAACTAATGTTGTACATTTATAACAATAAGGTAAACTCACCATAGACGATGTGAGCAATGACACGCCGAAAAACATTGCATCTTGTTTCTATATGTTTCTTTATAGGTTTACTACTAGAGATGAGCGAGCACCAAAATGCTCGGGTGCTCATTGCTCGAGTCGAACTTTCCGCGATGCTCGAGGGTTCGTTTCGAGTAACGAACCCCATTGAAGTCAATGGGCGACCTGAGCATTTTTGTATATCACCCATGCTCCGCTAAGGTTTTCATTGGTGAAAAACTGGAAAACCCAAGAAAGTGATGTAAACGACACAGAAACGGATAGGGCAGGCGAGGGGCAACATGCTGGGCTGAATTTCAGGTTCCCAGGTCCCACTATTCAGCCACAATAGCGGCAAGAGTGGGCCCCCCCCTAACAATTTTTACTTCGGACAAACCCTCATTAGTAAGCCACACCTTAGCTAAGCACCACACTACCTCCAACCAAGCACAAGCACTGCCTGCATGACACTCCGCTGCCACTTCTCCTGGGTTACATGCTGCTCCCCCCCCCCCCCCGCACGACCCAGTGTCCACAGCGCACACCAAAGTGTCCATGCACAGCCTTCAGCTGCCCTCATGCCACACGCTGGCCTCACAGCCACACCACCCTCATGTCTATTTATAAGTGCGTCAGTCATGAGGAGGAATCGGAGGCACACACTGCAGAGGGTTGGCAGGGCCAGGCAGCGACCCTCTTTAAAAGGGGCAGGGCGATAGCCCACAATGCTGTACAGAAGCAATGAGACATCCAATCCTGTGCCAGCTCCATCAGGAGCTGAAAACGTGGGCATAGCAATGGGGAATCCATGTGCCACACAGTATTCATTCTGTCAAGGTGTTGCATAGCTCAATCCACACTGCAAGGGGAAAGCCGTCAGCGCTCTGCCCTCTACCCAAGTCAGTCAGTGTCTTTGTGCCAGACAGGTCAAACACCACGATGGGAACTAAGTTTGCACCAACAGCATAGGTGGGTCCTAGGAAACCCAAGACATGAACTAAAAATTGATCTGAGCGGCCAAACATGGCATACTTGCACCGCGCCCACGACATAGGCCTCGGCCCACAGCGTCAGCAATCCTAGGCAGGAAGCAGACTTTCACTGCACCCAGGACATAGGCCTCTGCACAAACCCTCAGCAATCGCGGGCCTACAGCGGACTCCTATGCTAGCGTAGCTGTGCACATCTCATTAGCGCTGTATTGCTCCTGTAGTTTGTCCCAATGCAGTGCCACGGATAATAGAGCTAACGTCAGATTAAATACAGGTGGGTTTCGGCCCACACTGCATGCCCCAGTCTGACCAGGGTTTTATATAAATAGTCACAGGCAGGTACAACTCCGCAATGGGAATTCCGTGTGCCCCCACAGCATGGGTGGCTCCCTGGAACCCACCGGCGGTACATAAATATATCCCATTGCAGTGCCCAGCACAGCTGAGGTAACATCAGATTAAATGCAGGTGGGCTTTGGCCCCCACTGCATGCCCCAGTCAGACTGGGGTTCTTTATAAATAGACACATGCAGGTACAACTCCGTGTGGACCGACAGCATGGGTGGGTCCCAGGAAGCCACCGGCGGTACATAAATAAATCCCATTGCATTGCCCAGCACAGCTGAGGTAACGTCAGATTAAATGCAGGTGGGCTTCGGCCCACACTGCATGCCCCAACCTGACCGGGGTTTTTAATTCATAGACACAGAAAGGTACAAATCCCCTATGGGAAGTCCTTGTGGACCCACAGCATGGGTGGCTCCCTGGAACCCACCGGCAGTACATACAGTAAATAAATCCCATTGCATTGCCCAGCACAGCTGAGGTAACGTCAGATTAAATGCAGGTAGGCTTCGGCCCACACTGCATGCCCCAGCCTGACCGGGGTTTTTAATACATAGACACAGACAGGTACAAATCCCCTATGTGAAGTCCCTGTGGACCAACAGCATGGGTGGTTCCCTGGAACCCACCGGCGGTACATAAATATATCCCATTGCAGTGCCCAGCACAGCTGAGGTAACGTCAGATTAAATGCAGGTGGGCTTTGGCCCACACTGCATGCCCCAGTCAGACTGGGGTTCTTTATAAGTAGACACATGCAGTTACAACTCCGTGTGGATTGACAGCATGGGTGGGTCCCAGGAAGCCACCGGCAGTACATAAATATATCCCATTGCAGTGCCCTGGACAGCAGAGCTAACATCAGATTAAATGCAGGTGGGCTTCGGCCAAGAATGTTTTCATTGTTGGAGGAGGAGGACGGGGAAGTTTTTGAGGCAGTACGTGTCCTGTCCCCGTGTCCGTGGTTATATGCACCTTCCCAGTGACCGCGTCGCTGAACAGTTGTCGCGCCTGTGGAACCTAGTAGCGTGGCCTCACCACCATCATGTCTTTGGGAAGCCTCCATTTCCACTACCCTGTAACATTGCAGTAGCAGCAGTATAGGCAGAGCCCAGAATTAGTAACATTTCAGCGGTAAGAGTATGCACAAACCCCTGTAACATTTCATTGGCAGCAGTGAGGACAGACCCCACTAACATTTCATTTGCAGCAGTATACACAGACCCCAGTAACATTTCAGTAGTATCAGTATAGACAGACTCCAGTAACAGTAACGTAGAAGCAGTAGGGACAAAGCAGCAGATTCACATTTCCCTGGCAGCAATGTAGGGAGAGCATAGTATTGGTAAGATTTCAGTAGTAGGAGTATAGTCAGGCCCCAGCAACAGTAACGTAGAAGCAGTAGGGACAAAGCAGCAGATTCACATTTCCCTGGCAGCAGTGTAGGGAGAGCATAGTATTGGTAAGATTTCAGTAGTAGCAGTATAGTCAGGCCCCAGCAACAGTAACGTAGAAGCAGTAGGGACAAAGCAGCAGATTCACATTTCTCTGGCAGCAGTGTGGGGAGAGCGTAGTATTGGTAAGATTTCAGTAGTAGGAGTATAGACAGGCCCCAGTAACAGTAACGTAGAAGCAGTAGGGACAAAGCAGCAGATTCACATTTCCCTGGCAGCAGTGTAGGGAGAGCATAGTATTGGTAAGATTTCAGTAGTAGCAGTATAGTCAGGCCCCAGCAACAGTAACGTAGAAGCAGTAGGGACAAAGCAGCAGATTCACATTTCTCTGGCAGCAGTGTGGGGAGAGCGTAGTATTGGTAAGATTTCAGTAGTAGGAGTATAGACAGGCCCCAGTAACACTAAAGTAGAAGCAGTATGGGCAAAGCCCACTATTAGTTACATTTCTGTTATAGCAGTATAGACCTGCCCCAGTAACATTTCCGTTGAAGCATTATGGGCAGAGCCCAGTATTAGTAAAATTACAGTCGTAACAGTATACACCAACCAAGGTAACATTTCAGGAGCAGAAGTATCGGCAGACCGAAGTAACATTTCTGTTGCTGAAGTATAGTCAGACCCCTGTAGCATTACTGTGGCAGAAGTATAGGTAGGCAGAACAGAGTTACATTTCTGTAGCAAAAGTGTAGGCCAACCCCAGACACAGTGGTGTACCATGAGTGCAGGCGAAGCCCATAAAAATTACTTGGATTACATTGTAGGCGAGGGCCCGAAAAATTGTTGTACCGACAGTACAAATGTACCCCAGAAAAATTGCCCATGCCCAACCCAGAGGGCAGGTGAAACACATTAATCGCTTAGCGTACTGTGGCTTAATTTTTAACTAGGCCTGGAGGCAGCAAAGTCTAAAAAACAATTGGTTCAGGTGGAAGTTTCAATGTTTTAATGAGAATTGAAACAGATAAATATTATTTAGAAAAGTTATATGAGCCGTTTGGCCCACAGAAAAATTGCCCATTCGCGGTGATTATGAGAGGTTTCAGGAGGAGGAGGAGGACGAATACCATACACAGATTGACAAAGTTCTTTAGGTAGCGCTGCTGTCCACTGGTGGAGAAGAGAAGTCTGGGGAAATCCAGGCTTTGTTCATCTTTATGAGTGTAAGCCTGTCGGCGCTGTCAGTTGACAGGCGGGTACGCTTGTCCGTGATGATTCCCCCAGCTGCACTAAACACCTTCTCTGACAAGACGCTAGCCGCAGGGCATGCCAACACCTCCTGGGCATACAGCGCGAGTTCGGGCCACGTGCCAGCTTTGACACCCAGTAGTTGTACGGAGCAGAGGCGTCACGGAGGACGATGGTACGATCGGCTATGTACTCCCTCACCATCTTCTTACAGTGCTCCATCCGACTCAGCCTGGACTGGGGAGGTGAGAGACAGTCTTGCTGTGGAGCCATAAAGCTGGCAAAGGCCTTGGAGAGTGGTCCCCTGCCTGCGCTGAACATGCTGCCTGATCTCCGCGCCTCCCCTTCTACTCGGCCCTCGGAACTGTGCCTTCTGCCACTAGCGTTGTCAGATGGGAAGTTTACCATCAGTTTGTCCACCAGGGCCCTGTGGTATTGCATCACTCTCGAAACCCTTTCCTCTTCGGGAATGAGAGTGGAAAGGTTCTCATTATACCGTGGGTCAAGCAGTGTGCACACCCAGTAATCCATAGTGGCCAGAATGCGTCTAACACGATGGTCACGAGAATGGCATGCTAACATAAAGTCAGCCATGTATGCCAGGGTACCTGTACGCAACATATGGCTGTCCTTACTAGGAAGATCACTTTGAGTATCCTCCTCCTCCTCCTCCTCCTCCTCAGGCCATACACGCTGAATGGATGATAGGCAAGCAGCATTGGTACCCTCTGCAGTGGGCCCAGCTGTCTCTTCCTCCTCAGGCTCCTCCCCCTCCTCCTCCTCCTCCTCCTCCACGCGCTGAGATATAGACATGAGGGTGCTCTGACTATCCAGCGACATACTGTCTTCCCCCGCCTCCGTTTCCACCTGCAAAGCATCAGCCTTTATGCTTTGCAGGGAACTTCTCAACAGGCATAGCAGGGGAATGGTGACGCTAATGATTGCAGCATCGCCGCTCACCATCAGGGTAGACTCCTCAAAGTTTCCAAGGACCTGGCAGATATCTGCCATCCAGGCCCAATCCTCTGTAAAGAATTGAGGAGGCTGACTCACACTTAGCCGCCCATGTTGGAGTTGGTATTCCACTATAGCTCTATGCTGCTCATACAGCCGGGACAACATGTGAAGCGTAGAGTTCCACCGTGTGGGCACGTCGCAAAGCAGACGGTGCACTGGCAGATTAAACAGATGTTGCAGGGTGTCATCGTCCGTGTTGGACTTGCGGAAATATGCGCTGACCCGGCGCACCTTGCCGAGGAGGTCTGACAAGTGTGGGTAGCCTTTCAGAAACCGCTGAACCACCAAATTAAAGACATGGGCCAGGCATGGCACGTGCGTGAGGCTGCCGAGCTGCAGAGCCGCCACAAGGTTACGGCCGTTGTCACACACGACCATGCCCGGTTGGAGGCTCAGTGGCGAAAGCCAGCGGTCGGTCTGCTCTGTCAGACCGTGCAACAGTTCGTGGGCCGTGTGCCTCTTCTCTCCTAAGCTGAGTAGTTTCAGCACGGCCTGCTGACGCTTGCCCACCGCTGTGCTGCCGCGCCGCGCGACACCGACTGCTAGCGACATGCTGCTGGTGACAAGTCTTGATTGCGAGGTAGAGATTGCGTTGGAGGAGGAGGAGGATGGTTTAGTGGAGGTGGCATACACTGCCGCAGATACCAGCACCGTTCTGGGGCCCGCAATTCTAGGGGTGGGTAGTACATGAGCGGTCCCAGGCTCTGACTCGGTCCCAGCCTCCACTAAATTCACCCAATGTGCCGTCAGGGAGATATAGTGGCCATTCCCGCCTCTGCTTGTCCACGTGTCCATTGTAAACTGGACCTTGGCAGTAACCGAGTTGGTGAGGGCGCGTACAATGTTGCATGAGACGTGGTCGTGCAGGGCTGGGACGGCACACCGTGAAAAATAGTGGCGACTGGGGACAGAGTAGCGCGGGGCTGCCGCGGCCATCATGTTTTTGAACGCCTCAGTTTCCACCAGCATGTAGGGGAGCATCTCCAGGCTGATCAATTTGGCTATGTGGACATTTAAAGCTTGAGCGTGCGGGTGCGTGGCGGCGTATTTGCGCTTTCGCTCCAACGATTCTCTTAGCGACAGCTGGACGCTGCGTTGACAGACATTGCTGGATGGGGCCGAGGACAGCGGAGGTGAGGGTGTGGGTCCAGGCCAGGAGACAGTCGTGCCTGTGTCCTGAGAGGGGGGTTGGATATCAGTGGCAGGTTGGGGCCCAGGGGGAGAGGCAGTGGCGCAAGCTGGAGGAACGGCCTTCGTCCCACCTTGTGGGGTGCTTAGCCATCATATGCCTGTGCATGCTGGTGGTGGTGGCTCCCCGGCTGATCTTGGCGCGACAAAGGTTGCACACCACTGTTCGTCGGTCGTCCGGCATCTCCGTGAAAAACTGCCACACCTTAGAGCACTTTGGCCTCTGCACGGTGGCTTGGCGCGAGGGGGTGCTTTGGGAAACAGCTGGTGGATTATTCGCTCGTGCCCTGCCTCTACCCCTGGCCACCCCACTGCCTCTTCCAACCTGTCTTGCGGCTGCAATTGCCTCCCCCTCTGAAGACCGGTCCTCAGTAGGCTTATCACACCAGGTGGGGTCAGTTACCTCATCGTCCAGCGTCTCTTCCTCCGAATCCTCTGTGCGCTCCTCTCTCGGACTTACTACCCTTACTACTACCTCACTGATAGACAGCTGTGTCTCATTGTCATCGTCCTTCTCACCCACTGAAAGCTCTTGAGGCAGTTGCCGGAAGTCCCCAGCCTCATCCCCCGGACCCCGGGAACTTTCCAAAGGTTGGGCATCGGTCATGACAAACTCCTCCGGTGGGAGAGGAACCATTGCTGCCCAATCTGGGCAGGGGCCCGAGAACAGTTCCTGGGAGTCTGCCTGCTCCTCAGAATGTGTCATTTTCATGGAGTGAGGAGGCTGGGAGGAAGGAGGAGCAGCAGCCAGAGGATTCAGAGTTGCAGCAGTGGACGGCGTAGAAGACTGGGTGGTCGATAGATTGCTGGATGCATTTTCTGCCATCCACGACAGGACCTGCTCACACTGCTCGGTTTTTAATAAAGGTCTACGACGTGGACCCAAAAATTGCGATTCACCTGGACCAGGAACTCGTCCTATGCCCACACCCTTACTTGGGACTCCGCGTCCTCGACCGCGTCCACGTCCTCTACCCCTACCCCTCAGCATGCTAGATTAAGAATCGAGCAGAGACAGAGCGGTGTAAAAATGTTTGTGAATTATTGCCGCGCAGTTGCTGGCTGCCAGCGGTAATATAATGCTATATGAAGCCAGAGATAAATTATAAGGAAGGCTGCATGCAGGCTAGGCTGTGAACTATGCAGTTTGGATGGACGTGAAGTCCCACAGGCCACGCAGGCACATGCACTGGGTAACCGTTAGCCTTAAGAAGGAATTTTTTTTTTAAATCTCCTTATTTTACTCTGCAATGCAGGCTGAGGCTAGGCAGTGTGTATTGCACTTTCAATCTATGGGCGTCGGGCAGACCGTGAATGTCTGAGACAGCACACGTATAACCGAGCGTTGTAGAAAATGTGTGGTTTCTTGGAGTACACTTAGAGGCACACTGCAGTGAGGCTACGCGAAGTGCGGACAGAAAAATATTTGTAAATGAAGGCTGCCCGCAGGCTAGGCTGTGAACTATGCAGTTTGGATGGACGTGAAGTCCCACAGGCCATGCAGGCACATGCACTGGGTAACCGTTAGCCGTAAAAAAAAATATTTGTTTAAATCTCCTTATTTTACTCTGCAATGCAGGCTGAGGTTAGGCAGTGTGTATTGCACTTTCAATCTATGGGCGTCGGGCAGACCGTGAACGTCTGAGACAGCACACGTATAACAGAGCGTTGTACAAAGTGTGTGGTTTCTGGGCGTACACTTAGAGGCACAATGCAGTGAGGCTACGCGAAGTGCGGACAGAAAAATATTTGTAAATAAAGGCTGCACGCAGGCTAGGCTGTGTAATGCAGAGGTACTACAACTCCCAGCAACCACAGAGTTAAATGCACACGGTCGCAGGTTGCCCAAAGAAGAACCGTTGGGGTACTTGTAGACAGGATTCTACACTACCACTGTCCCTGCCTGACCAATAGTGCCCCTATACTGAAGTACAGACTGCAGCCTGAGAACGCTACAGCCTGCACGCCCGATATACATAAAAAAAAATTTGTGCAAAAGTGATCACAGCACCCACTACAGGTACTACAACTCCCAGCAACCACTGAGTTGAATGCACACGGTCACAGGTTGCCCTAAGAAGAACCGTTGGGGTACTTGTAGACAGGATTCTACACTACCACTGTCCCTGCCTGACCAATAGTGCCCCTATACTGAAGTACAGACTGCAGCCTGAGAACGCTATAGCCTGCACGCCAGATATACATAAAAAAAAAAATTGTGCAAAACTGCTCACAGCAGCCACAACAGTAATGCACTAGGTGAGCTGTGGCCCTAAGAAGAGCCGTTGTGGTTCTTGAAGATGCTAACACTGTCCCTATAGCAGCAGCATCAGCAGCACTTTCCCTGATCTCTCTTAGTGTGTGACTGTGGCGAGCTGCGGGCGGGGCTGATTTAAATACTCGGGGGTCACTTGATCTCCCCAGCCACTCACTGCAGGGGGTGGGATAGGGCTGGAACATCATAGGAGGAAGTTGTAATGCCTTCCCTGTGTTTCTATTGGCCAGAAAAGGGTGCAAATTTCTCAGGGAAGGAAATGTAATGGAGTCGAGTGCCGCGTGGTGCTCGTCTCGAGTAACGAGCATCTCGAACACCCTAATACTCGAACGAGCATCAAGCTCGGACGAGTGCGCTCGCTCATCTCTATTTACTACATTAAAGATATAGGACTAAGCTAAATCAGCACCACTAGTCCCAGTAGCTTTGAGCTCAGAGAATTTTTTTTACTATTACTTATCATTGCTCACTTTGCGCCCACTTCTCTGCATTTGGGCGCACTTTCTCCTGCTGCTCTCCAAACTTCTGGATTCCTGCGGGACACAAGAATACTGTACTATAGCCAAGCCTACCAAGACCCTGAGTTGCCAGTGGGTTGTATCCCTTGCAGCAACCCCGCTGAGCACAGGGTAAGTCCCATTTTATTTTCTCTATCTAAGATTATTACGTAACTTTACATCAAAGCACTGATGTCCCTTTTACTTTTTTTATTCACCTGAAGTAGTCAGACAGATGTCAGGAAGTGATGTTCAGTGTGTGTCTGTAGTGTTTGATGTTGCTCATCTGTGTGTGCAACCAATTGTTTATAGATGCATATCACAAAACCTAAAGACTAGAGATGAGCGAGCACCAAAATGCTCAGGTGCTCGTTACTCGAGTCGAACTTCCCGCGATGCTCGAGGGTTCGTTTCGAGTAACAAACCCCATTTAAGTCAATGGGCGACTCGAGCATTTTTGTATATCGCCGATGCTCGCTAAGGTTTTCATTTGTGAAAATCTGGGAAATTCAAGAAAGTGATGGGAACGACACAGAAACGGATAGGGCAGGCGAGGGGCTACATGTTGGGCTGCATCTCAAGTTCCCAGGTCCCACTATTAAGCCACAATAGCGGCAAGAGTGGGCCCCCCCCCAAACAATTTTTACTTCTGAAAAACCCTCATTAGCAAGGCATACCTTAGCTAAGCACCACACTACCTCCAACAAAGCACAATCACTGCCTGCATGACGCTCCGCTGCCACTTCTCCTGGGTTACATGCTGCCCAACCCCCCTGCACGACCCAGTGTCCACAGCGCACACCAAAGTGTCCCTGCACAGCCTTCAGCTGCCCTCATGCCACACGCTGGCCTCACAGCCACACCACCCTCATGTCTATTTATAAGTGCGTCTGCCATGAGGAGGAACTGGAGGCACACACTGCAGAGGGTTGGCAGGGCCAGGCAGGTCAAACACCGCAATGGGAACTAAGTTTGCACCAACAGCATAGGTGGGTCCTAGGAAGCCCAAGACATGAACAAAAAATTGATCTGAGCGGCCAAACATGGCAGACTTGCACCGTGCCCACGGCATAGGCCTCGGCCCACAGATTCAGCAATCCTAGGCTGGAAGCGGACTTTCACTGCACCCAGGACATAGGCCTCTGCACAAACCCTCAGCAATCGCGTGCCTACAGCGGACTCCAATGCTAGCGTAGCTGTGCACGTCTCATTAGCGCTGTATTGTTCCTGTAGTTTGTCCCAATGCAGTTCCCTGGATAGTAGAGCTAACGTCAAATTAAATACAGGTGGGCTTCAGCCCACACTGCATGCCCCAGTCAGACTGGGGTTCTTTATAAGTAGACACAGGCAGGTACAACTCCGTGTGGACCGACAGCATGGGTGGGTCCCAGGAAGCCACCGGCGTTACATAAATAAATCCCATTGCATTGCCCAGCACGGCTGAGGTAACGTTAGATTAAACGCAGGTGGGCTTCGGCCCACACTGCATGCCCCAGTCAGACTGGGGTTTTTTATAAGTAGACACAGGCAGGTACAACTCCCTAATGTGAAGTCCGTGTGGACCCAAAGCATGGGTGGCTCCCTGGAACCCACCGGCGGTACATAAACAAATCCCATTGCAGTGCCCAGCACAGCTGAGGTAACGTCAGATTAAATGCAGGTGGGCTTCGGCCCACACTGCATGCCCCAGTCTGACCGGGGTTTGTAATACATAGACACTGGCAGGTACAAATCCGTAATGTGAAGTCCCTGTGGACCCACAGCATGGGTGGCTCCCTGGAACCCATCGGCGGTACATAAATGTATCCCATTGCAGTGCCCTGCTCAGCAGAGCTAACGTCAGATACAATACAGGTGGGCTTCGGCCCACAGTGCATGCCCCAGTCAGACTGGTAATATGTACCTTTACAGTAACCGCGTTGGTGGGAATGTGGTCGCGACTGCGGACCTAGTAGGCACTATGTGTCCTCTCCACGTGTCCGTGGTTATATGCACCTTAACAGTAACCGCGTTGGTGGGAAATGGCCTCGCCGCCATCATGTCTTTGGGAAGCCTCCATTTCCACACCCCAGTGACATAGCATTAGCAGCGGTATAGGCAGAGCCCAGAATTAGTAACATTTCAGCGGTAGCATTAGGGACAGGCCCCAGTAACATATCACTAGCAGCAGTATAGGGGGAGCACAGTATTAGTTCCATTTCAGTAGTAGTAGCAGTCTGGACAGGCCCCAGTAACATATCACTAGCAGCAGTATAGGGGGAGCACAGTATTAGTTCCATTTCAGTAGTAGTAGCAGTCAAGACAGGATCCCGTAACATATCACTAGCAGCAGTATAGGGGGAGCACAGTATTAGTTCCATTTCAGTACTAGTAGCAGTCAAGACAGGCCCCAGTAACATATCACTAGCAGCAGTATAGGGGGAGCACAGTATTAGTTCCATTTCAGTAGTAGTAGCAGTCTAGACAGGCCCCAGTAACATATCAGGGGCCTACCCCTACCCCTCAGCATGGTGTATTACGAGTCGAGCAGAAACAGAACGCTGTAATTAAATGTGCCGCTTATTGGCCTGTGGTTGGAGGCTGACTTCGCTTACGGAGCGCACAGCAGAGCCAGGAAACAATTATGTGCAAGCCTGTAGTGAGACCTAGGTGCGTATGACTGAGCTACTGGAATTCACAGTGCAGAACCAGTCAAGTGGCCAAAGGCCAGTGGTAGGCCTTAAGTATTTTGCTTCAATTTTTTAAAATGGTGAGGTGAAAAACCAGACAGACACCGTATGCAGCGTATATATGTATACTCTTTCCCTCTGGCGGGATGACGGTGATCATGTAACAGACACAGCAGAGCCAGGAAACAATTATGGGCAAGCCTGCTGTAACGCTTAGCTGGGTAATAATGAGCGACTACTACCCCCATCAGACACGCAGTAAACTGAAGACGGTCACAGGCAGGCCAAATATAGTATTTTTTCCCAATTTTGGGGGGAAAGCCCACTGCCTGTGATATAGCCTGTATATGGAGTTCCCTGTTGGAGGATGACTGTGGTTACTGAAAGCACAGTGCAGCCAGGAAACAATTATGCGCAAGGCTGGGTATTAATCAGCGACTACTACCCCCAGCACACACGCCGTAAACTGAAGACGGTCACAGGCAGGCCAAATATAGTATTTTTTTCCACTTTTTGTGAAAAAGCCCACTGCCTGTACCACTGTCCCTGCCTCAGCAGTACTGCCCCTATACTCTGTAAAATGACGGCAGACTGAGGACGCTATGGTCTGCACGCCCAATATACAAAAAAAAAAAATTGTGCAACACTGCTAAAAGCAGCCTCAACAGTACTGCACACGGTCAGATGTGGCCCTAAGAAGGACCATTAGGTGTTATTTTTGTCTTCAAGAACCCCAACGCTCTCCCTATAGCAGCTACAGCAAGACAGCACTTTCCCTGATCTCTCTCAGCGTGCATCTGTGGCGAGCCGCGGGCGGGGCAGATTTAAGTACTCGGGTGTCATCTGATCTCCCCAGCCACTCACTGCAGGGGGTGGGATAGGGCTGAAATGTCACAGGAGGAAGTTGTAATGCCTTCCCTGTGTTACTATTGGCCAGAAAAGCGCGCACATTTCTCAGGGAAGGAAATGTAATTGAGTCGAGCACCGCGTGGTGCTCGTCTCGAGTAACGAGCATCTCGAACACCCTAATACTCGAATGAGCATCAAGCTCGGACGAGTACGCTCGCTCATCTTTACTAAAGACCCATTTACACCAGCCGATTATCGCTAAAAAATCGCTAATCCGTCGTCTGCGTCCGTCGTCTGATCGTTAAATTCGGTCCAACATAAAAATCGTCTCTCACTTTTATCAGTAGTTCTCCATGGGGGTTGGAGAGGGGGGTTGTGCTGATAGCATTGTTTCCCTGTGGAGTAAGAAGGATCTGAGCACAGATAATAGCCTCTGGCTATTAACTGAGTTCAATGAAGGCTTCATTTGCATACCTAATTGGTATTTAAGTAACTGAGTAGCTACTTAAATACCAATTAATTTTTATGCAAAATGATCACTCAAAGCTGCCACTCAAACTGTCATTTGAGCAATCTTTGAGCGATCATCGGCCCGTGTAAAGCAGCCTTAACTGTCTATAGTGGCATTACACGAGCAACAATTTTTTGCTGTCTCAGGCCCAGAGCAGAAGGGGGAGAGATTTCTTCAAACCAAATTGAATCAAGTGTGAAGAGTGAGAGGCGGATGTTTGAAGAGACATGTTTGCATGTGTAGGTATTGTGTATGTTATGAGGAAGTGTTGATAGAGTACGAATAGTATCCATCCTTGTGATAAAGTTTTGAAGTGCATAGACCCATATTGCCCTAAAGGTTTTAGGTGCTTCACAACTAAGCTAACCTAGGACAGAGTAAGAGAGCCTGATCACCTCTTTGTGTGACCTGCTAGGAGTTTGTCCAGCCCACAGAAGCCCAGTTGATAGTAAAACAATTAGGTGGGTGGGGTAGGGTAGAAACAGACATGAGAACCAGTTCATCTAGTTAGCGCTCACTCTAACATATTAGGGAGACCAGGCAGTGATAAATATAGTCAGAACACGATACAGAGAAAAGGCAGTAGAGAATATTGGTAAAATATTGAAAAAAGCGCAAATGCCAGAGGATGTCTGTTTGGATTTGGAATTGTGAAAAGAGTTTCAGAAGAGAGACATTCCACAGATGAAGGATAATGGGTTGCAAAAGCAAGTAGATCAGTGGGCTAGAACATGTGAAATGCTGAAGAACAGGGTTTGGGGGGGGGGGGAGAATGTTGAATAAAGGTAGGTAGAGTGTGTATTTTTATGATTTAGAGGATGAATAGCACATGAGAGCTACAGTCTCAGCAATCCAATTAATGCCATCTGCATCATTCAAGGAGGTGCCATGCCTCTATCAGACATCCACCACCAAAGTGCAGACCCCTGTGACCCCGCAAGTTTATGGAGCAGAATCCCCAATGCCACAACCATCTTATGTGCTCTGGACTATCAAAAGTGGCTGCCCTGCCAAGCACAAACATTGCAAGCAGTACTTGGATGAGAATAGAGTAATTAACCAGAGCCAGCATGGATTTAAAACAAACAAGTCATACCAGACAAGTATAATTTCCTTCTATGACAGAATTACCAACTGGGTTAATCAGGGAAATGCAGTGAATATAGTATATCTTGACTTTAGTAAAGCATTTGACAAAGTATCTCATACCATCCTTATTGAAAAAAAAATCACCAAATATGGGATTGACAAGGCAACTGTTAGGTGGATTCACAACTGGCTGGGGGATCTTCCTTAGTCAGACCTAATCTGGAATTCTGTGACCAGTTCTGGGCACCCCAATTTAATAAAGATGTAGACAAACTGGAGCAAGTTCAGAGAAGAGCTACCAGGATGGTGAGCAGTCTGCAAATCATGTCCTATGAGGAATGGTTAAAGGATCTGGGAATGTTTAACTTGCAGGAGACAAGGCTGAGAGGATACTTAATAGCTGTCCACAAATATCTGAAGGGCTGACACAGTGCAGAGAGATTGGCTATTTTCTCTAGAAAAACCTTTTGACAGTGAGGGTGATCAACAGGTAGAACAGGTTGCCACGGGAGGTGGTGAGTTCTCTTTCAATGGAAATCTGTAACAAATCTGCACCAAAAATCTGAGTCAAAAGTGACACCTTTTTGGTGTGGATTTTGGCACAGATTTTGGTGTGGATCAATGGATTTCACCCTTCAATTGATGATCTGCTACAAAATATATATCAAAGTTCACACAAAATGGTGCAGATTTTGATGTGGCTTTGCTGTAGATTTTTTCACATAGCCTAATGGTGGGCGATTACTGGTGGATGGCAGATTACAGGTTTCAAGCAAAGTCCTTCCTCATAGTGTGTATGTTGTATGTGGCTCAAATGCATACAGGTGGTTGCCTCCACTGCATTCTGGGGTTTGTACACTAGCCAGACTGATTTCAGCTACTTGGTGTGGAAAGATATTTCAATACACCAGGTATCAAAACACACTGTGCTCAGGAGGAACAATGGGAAAGCTAAATCCTTTGTATAAATGCCATGGGAACACTGCCAATAGAAAGACTGCCCATTTAGAATGCACATGCTATACAGCAGTTGGCTGAACATTTGACAACATCACTGATGACATATTTGACTCCATAAATGTGATATCTTCCGCCCTGACTAAGGTACTTGCTGTAACTAACCAACACGTTTTGGTTGTGGACCTCTTGACTGCTGCTCAAGGTGGTATGTGTCAAATAGTAGGTCTTACATGTCATCAATATATGAATGAAAACGGTATGGTGCAGGTTGAGTCAGACATAGAACATGCTAAGAGACTGAAAGAGCAGTATTGGGAAGCAAATTCCTAGGAAAGTTAGAATGCTAAATGGTCAAACTTTCTAAATTTGTTTAATCTCGCCAATTCCATGGTTCCACTTAATTGGAGGTTGGAGTGGAGAAGTACTTGTTGAAGCATCACAGGTAGTTCTAGTGCTTCTAATGTGCTGGTCAAGGTTATGCTGAGTGTCTTCCAAAGATGTGTGAAAATATGTCTTGTTAAATTGCCATGTGCCAGAGCCTACATGGTACAGGCAGTGCATGCATTCCCAACAATGACTGAAGGAGATGAAGTATATGCTGCCTTATAACTGACTGACTTGAATAATGTGACCGACAGTTCATGTATGTTCCAGGGCAACTCTAGTTTGTGGTCGAATTGCCATATATGTGGTATCTGTAATCAATATGGAGCAGTAGTTTGTTGTGTCTGCTAGGTGCCCAAGCCTATGGTCACTGAGTGTTGTACTTTGCCTCATACACCTGAAACTTCAGTCTAGCTGAAGTTTAGTGAATATAGTTGTACCAAATACCTGGTAGTTTGCTTTAGTAATAATCTTACTCTGATTTGATTCTTTGACAAATCAACTAACACTTTTAAGGATGACATGTGTAACACTTTAGAAAAAAAAAAAGAAGAACATTCACAGCTGCAAGAGGTATTGTAACACCTTGTACTTTTCAGTTTGGGGAATGGGGAACGTTTTAGCTAAAATAACAAGCAGGAAAACACAAGTTCATTAGTCATGGACCACAAATCTATAAAAGTGCAATCGCAAGGGGGTTTACTTGTTGATATCCGGAACGATTTATATATTTAGCAAAATCTATATTTAGTCACCATCTTGTGACCTGCAGCACACATATATCAAAATCATTATGCTCTTATTTTTATCATATTTTCAACAATTTCCAAATAAGTACAAATTGTGAAAGTTGCTATGTCATTGGTTATACTCAAAAAGATGTAAGCGGATGACCCCAGAGGCAATATAAATAAGGCAGTTCTTAACGGGTCTGTCCATACCTGTCCAGACACAGGGTCTGTTGTTCTTCTCTCCCCAACTAGTTCCTTAGGTAAGGTGAGATCCATTTCAGGTCACACCTAAATCCTGCAGCAACATTATCAAAGACTGGAGAGATGTAAATATAAACTTCATATGTGAAAGAACACTAGCTACAATAACTGAGATTAAAAAATCACTACAGTTGGTTACTATTGATGTGATAAAAAAAAGTGAAAATAAAGATGAATAGTGAAGAAACAAATTTATTGAAGGAACTGTAAAGTCAAGTCTGGTAGTATAAGGAAGTTCATTTAAAAGACTGGCCAACATAGTAGATATTAATGCCTCATATGCCACATTCACCACTCCTCTGTTCATGTTCCCATGTGTCTAGCTCCTCTATAACCACTGCTGTTTTTTGATCCCTCAGGTTTAAACGTTGATACTCTACTTGGATAAAATATTTTATAACATACATATAATTGGCATCCCCATATTGGTAGTTCTCCCTAGTTTCCCAGTCTGAGCCTGAGTTGTAGAGCAAAATCATTTTTGCTCCAGCACTAACACTAAAAAAATACATATGTCCATCTAGTTCAGCCTATAACCTCCTCAATGTTGATCTAGAGAAAGGCAAAAAAAAACAATGAGGTAGGAATCAATTTTTTCCTTTAAAGGAAAAAAATTCCTTCCTGGCTCCAAGTCTGGCCATTGAAATAATCATGGGATCAACAACCCTTCTCAAGTAATTAGTGACCACAAAATATAATATTGTAGTGCTCAAGAAGGGCATCCGGACTATCTTAAACTCTTCTATGGATTTCGTCATCACCACTTTCTCAGGCAGAGAGTTCCATAGTCTCACTGCTCTTACAGTAAAGAATCCCCTTCTTTGTTGGTGTAGAAATCTTCTTTCCTCTAGATGTAGAGGTTGCCCCTTTTGTACAGTCACAGTGCTGGGTATAATTAAATTGTGGAAGAGATCTCTATACTGGAGCTCTAGGAAGATAATTTACATATTTCCGGTGTATTCCGAAAAGAATGAAGAGTCATTGTGAGTGGGACAGTTGCTGGGTTTAGCCAGGTCTAGCTGCTTGGAGGATGCTGCCAAACCAGGGATTGGATTTCCAGGAAGATAACTTGCATATTCCCGATGCACTTAGGGAAGAGTGAAGAGTCGCTGTGAGTGGGCGGTCGCTCAGTTTATCTGGGTCCAGCAGATCGGAAGACATCGCCATACAAGTCTTCAGGAGAGAATAGCTACATAGAAAAGGTTAGAAAATTTAGCAAAATGAATTTTTTAAAGCACAATCATTAATAATCATTAAGGGCTTGTTCAGACGAACATAGTTTTTGCCCTGCTATCAGTGCACAGAACAAGCTTCTATAAAGAACTAATAGGTTCCTATAGAAGTATTTACATGGATAATTTGTTAGGTGTGCAAAACTGCCCGACACTCGTCCAGTGTAAATAGGCCTTTAGCTAACTTACACAAATTCAAGTCTCTAGGTTCAGATGAATTACCTCCTAGGATACTGAAGTAAGCAGCAGAGGTAATTGCTGAACCACTCTGCATAATCTTTGAAAATTCCTGGAGAATAGAAGTCCCAGAAAATCAGAAAAGGGCAAATGTTGTCCCTATCTTCAAAAAGGGAAGAAGGTAGACCCAGGAAACTACAGGCCTGTGAGCCTGACTTCTATACCGTGAAAGATAATTGAACAAATTGTTAAACAGCATGTCTGCAAGTACTTGGCTAAATATTGAGAAATTAATCAGAACCAGCTTGGCTTTGTAACAAACAAATCATGCCAGACAAATCTCATTTCCTTCTATGACAGAATCACCAACTGGGTTAATTAGGGAAATACTATAGATATAGGTCTAGTGACATCCTCCTTTTCTGCTGCAAGCTGCTCCCACCTATCTTCCCTCTCTTTTCTTGTTTTATTGTGCCCTACAATTGTTTGTTATAAATATTTTATTGTCACAGCAAATGGAGTTGTCTTTGCTAAGATGTGTTCAGGTTACCACCACCTTGTAGGGTAGTAATAACATTTCAGTAACAGTAGACTGATTTTAAGAACTAAGTCATAATGTAACTCAGTTAGAGGCAAGGACACTCTTTGTCCTGAAACTGTACCCCAGTATTGCACAGAGTTCAATATATGCAAGGTGCATGTTTGCAAAGAGGCTAATCAAGATTTATGAAAGATAACGACATTGTGCAGAAAAACATAGGCCATACCATCCAAACAATATGATAAAAACATGCAAGTATATGCAGTCAGGGCCAAAATACTATGCAAAAGCAGACAAATACAATACACAGCAGATATACATATGCCTACAAAATGAACTCAAATGGGCTCTTACAAATTGCTAAGAATGTGGGCTAAGTACTTCAGATTCTTAATAAAGTATCATGGTTGCCAACCTTATTTTTTAATTTTTCTGGCCAACTTATTCAAAAATCACAGGCAGTTAACATTTTTGTGGACACATTGGAGAGCTTTAGTGAACCATAAAGATTGTAAGTGGCAGCTCAGAATGATGAGCTAAATACATTTGCAGCATTTACTGTGACCTGTAAAATGATGATAAATACAATCACAATAACCTGCACAAGCTCCTCCAGCTTCAAAAAAATCTTGGCGATACCAGGTTTTTTTTACAGAATCTGGAAAAAAGTACACAATTTCTACGGACTGTCCAGGATTTTATGGATTGTTGGCAGCCCTGTATTATGTAGCAGTAAGGGTGGCTTCACACCTGCATTGGAGATTCTGTTTTCCTGCTCCATTCCATTGTAAATAAATGGCAGAAGAATTAAATTTGATGCATTTTAAAGTGGAGAAAGAGTTGTGCTTTTAGCTTAAGTTTGTTGCTTACATTTTAACCACTTAAGGACCAGACACCTTTTAGGGATTTTACCCATGTGATGGTTTTCCTGCTTTTTTTTTCTTCAACTCCCAAAATCATTTTTGCTACATTTTTTTCCCTAGGACATATAGGGCTATTTTTCAATAGCTTTTTTTCACTGACTTTTATTTCCTTTTAATTCTGAGAAAAAAGCTTTAAAAAAACAATTTTTCATTTATTTAATGTTGTTTATTTTAAAATTGTTATATTTACGCTACAATAACCATCTATAGCCTACATGACATCATGGGGGTCATTTACATAGTTTTTTTTAATTTTTCACTTTTCCATTTTCTCTCTGCACTACATAGTGATTATTGAGCACTATGTAGCCTGGAAAGAAGTAGACAGAAGCAGTGAAAAGCCGCTTCCACCTTCTCCTCCAGGTCCTCAGCTGTGACTAACATCCGAGAATATCACTTGTTCCTGCTTGATTGCAGAAGCAGGAGCTTTAAACCCGAGCAGTACTTTTTCTATCGGTCTGGATTAAAGCCCAGGACCTAGACTCGTAAATTTACCATGCTTAGTCCTTAAAGGGTTAAGACAGCCTGCTGGTGACATTCAAGTAGATTTTTTTTTTTTAAAAGTTGTATTTCATAAATATGGCTAGAAAATGATTCCTTCCATAAGTATGCTCACTTGGCTTAGCATAAACCCAAAACTGGCATAGATATTGCAAACTGTAATTCTTTTTGGCGCATATAAAAAATACCTCATAACTTAATTGCACACAGTATACTTCATCACTTCCTCTTCCAAATTGGTTCACTTTTCATTCTATTTTGCATCATAACTGGAGAAAATGTAAAATGGAAGGATCAGCATATCATCTCTTCTGCCTTACAAATACTGTTGCAAAATATTGACCAAAATACTAATGTGTGAAAATGGCCTTACCCTGTACAGAAATTCAGTATTAAAATGTAGTAGACTATTTTAATGGAATGATACTTATACCTGAAAGATGAAATAGAGCACAAAATCATA
Source organism: Eleutherodactylus coqui (assembly GCF_035609145.1). NCBI lineage: Eukaryota > Metazoa > Chordata > Amphibia > Anura > Eleutherodactylidae > Eleutherodactylus > Eleutherodactylus coqui. The sequence continues at coordinate 116,942,581 of NC_089839.1, read as the reverse complement.
TAATTTATTTCATGTGAAAGTTTTCACCTTCAACCCAGCTTCTTTTAATCACTCTACACCTATCAGTCAGTTTATTTAAAATCTAGGGATTAAGAGGCCAACTTTAATATGGAATGCAAGGAAGGATGCACTGCTGACAAACTGATACTGCCATCTGTTCCTCCAGGTGCGCAAGGTTCCCATGAGACATGTCATTGTTGCTTCAAAAGAAAAGTAATGAGCTGAAATACATTCACACATACTTGATACACAGATTTCATCAATCTTGAAACATTCTAGAGCAAACCAGGAATTTAGAACTTACACAAATTGAAAATAAGATTGAAGAAAAATCATTAGAAGATAAACATACTAAGAGATTGAAATGTATGACCTTATCTTATATAAAATAGGGTTTGCAATAGATTGACAATTTAATACCTAATTTTTAAGGGGTTTTACCAACACAAAAAGACAAAGTGTTTTAATAAGTAAAAGCTAAATTCAAAGACAAATAGTTTGAACAATAGTTCAATGGAATACAGATCGCAGTGCAAAGTTCTCAGTTTCGAGACATTCTAACATAGTAGAAATATCTAGAAAATTACTATACTGTTGGTATTCAGCCCCATCTAAGATTGCATGTTTCTATAACATCCCTGACATGTGCTAAAGGTGCACAAATTAAGAATCACTCAAAATATGATGTAGGACTGCCCAAGAGTCATAACATTCTGGAAGAAATTAGAAAGTTTTTTTCATCTTGGATTTGTAGCTTTCTGATAATATTGGATGCTCCTCTACCTCTTAATTCAAACTAAGAAAGATATCCACTTTTAATTAGGAGGGTGGTGTTGCATACACTAGCAGGAGCCCAAATTGCAAAATATTTTAAGTTGGACAAAATTCAATCATTAATAGAGATGAGCGAGCGTACTCGTCCGAGCTTGATGCTCGTTCGAATATTAGGGTGTTCGAGATGCTCGTTACTCGAGACAAGCACCACGCGGTGCTCGACTCCATTACATTTCCTTCCCTAACAAATGTGCGCGCTTTTCTGGCCAATAGAAGCACAGGGAAGGCATTACAACTTCCTCCTGTGACATTCCAGCCCTATCCCACCCCCCTGCAGAGAGTGGCTGGGGAGATCAGATGACACCTGAGTATTTAAATCTGCCCCGCCCGTGGCTCGCCACAGATGCATGCTGACAGAGATCAGGGAAAGTGCTGTCTTGCTGTAGCTGCTATAGGGAGAGTTTTAGGTGTTATATTCGTCTTCAAGAACCCCAACGGTCCTTCTTAGGGCCACATCTGACCGTGTGCAGTACTGTTGAGCCTTCTTAGCAGTGTTGCACAATTATTTTTTTTTTGTATATCGGGCGTGCAGACCATAGCGTCCTCAGTCTGCAGTCATTTTACAGAGTATAGGGGCAGTACTGGTGAGGCAGGGACAGTGGTACAGGGAAAGAGGTATACTGGCTATATAGGCAGTGGGCTTTTTCAAAAAAATTGGGGGAAAATACTATATTTGGGCTGCCTGTGACCGTCTTCAGTTTACTGCGTGTCTGCTGGGGGTAGTAGTCGCTAATTAATATCCAGCTAAGCGTTACAGCAGGCTTGCGCATAATTGTTTCCTGGCTCTGCTGTGCCCGTTACATGACCGCCGTCATCCCGCCAGAGGGAAACAGTATACATAATATATGCTGCATACAGTGTCTGTCTGGTTTTTCACCTCACCATTTAAAAAAATAGAAGCAAAATACTTAAGGCCTACTACTGGCCTTTGGCCACTTGACTGGTTCTGCCCTGTGAATTCCAGTAGCTCAGTCATACGCACCTAGGTCTCACTACAGGCTTGCGCATAATTGTTTCCTGGCTCTGCTGTGCACTCCGTAAGCGAAGTCAGCCTCCAACCACAGGCCAATAAGCGGCACATTTAATTACAGCGTTCTGTTTCTGCACTATTGGTAATACACCATGCTGAGGGGTAGGGGTAGGCCTAGAGGACGTGGACGGGGGCGAGGACGCGGAGGCCCAAGTCAGGGTGTGGGCACAGGCCGAGCTCCTGCTCCAGGTGTATCGCAGCCGACTGCTGCGGGATTACGAGAGAGGCAAGTTTCTGGGGTCCCCAGATTCATCTCACAATTAATGGCTGCATGCAGTAGACCTTTATTAGAAACTGAGCAGTGTGAGCAGGTCCTGTCGTGGATGGCAGAAGGTGCATCCAGCAATCTATCGACCACCCAGTCTTCTACGCCGTCCACAGCTGCAACTCTGAATCCTCTGGCTGCTGCTCCTCCTTCCTCCCAGCCTCCTCACTCCATGAAAATGACACATTCTGAGGAGCAGGCAGACTCCCAGAAACTGTTCTCGGGCCCCTGCCCAGATTGGGCAGCAATGGTTCCTCTCCCACAGGAGGAGTTTGTCGTGACCGATGCCTAACCTTTGGAAAGTTCCCGGGGTCCGGGGGATGAGGCTGGGGACTTCCGGCAACTGTCTCAAGAGCTTTCAGTGGGTGAGGAGGACGATGACGATGAGACACAGTTGTCTATCAGTGAGGTAGTAGTAAGGGGAGTAAGTCCAAGGGAGGAGCGCACAGAGGATTCGGAGGAAGAGCAGCTGGACGATGAGGTGACTGACCCCACCTGGTTTGCGAAGCCTACTGAGGACAGGTCTTCAGAGGGGGAGGCAAGTGCAGCAGCAGGGCAGGTTGGAAGAGGCAGTGCGGTGGCCAGGGGTAGAGGCAGGGCGAGACCGAACAATCCACCAACTGTTTCCCAAAGTGCCCCCTCGCGCCATGCCACCCTGCAGAGGCCGAGGTGCTCAAAGGTGTGGCAGTTTTTCACTGAGACGACCGACGAACTGTGGTGTGCAAGGTTTGTCGCGCCAAGATCAGCCGGGAAGCCACCACCACCAGCCTCACCACCACCAGCATGCGCAGGCATATGATGGCCAAGCACCCCACAAGGTGGGACGAAGGCCGTTCACCGCCTCTGGTTTGCACCACTGCCTCTCCCCCTGTGCCCCAACCTGCCACTGAGATCCAACCCCCCTCTCAGGACACAGGCACGACCGTCTCCTTATCTGCACCCACACGCTCACCTCTGCTGTCCTCGGCCCCATCCAACAATGTCTCTCAGCGCAGCGTCCAGCCGTCGCTAGCGCAACTGTTTGAGCGCAAGAGCAAGTACGCCGCCACGCACCCGCACGCTCAAGCGTTAAACGTGCACATAGCCAAATTGATCAGCCTGGAGATGCTGCCGTATAGGCTTGTGGAAACGGAGGCTTGCAAAAACATGATGGCGGCGGCGGCCCCGCGCTACTCGGCTCCCAGTCGCCACTACTTTTCCCGATGTGCCGTCCCAGCCCTGCACGACCACGTCTCCCGCAACATTGTACGCGCTCTCACAAACTCGGTTACTGCCAAGGTCCACTTAACAACGGACACGTGGACAAGCACAGGCGGGCAGGGCCACTATATCTCCCTGACGGCACATTGGGTGAATTTAATGGAGGCTGGGACAGAGTCACAGCCTGGGACTGCTCACGTCCTACCCACCCTCAGAATTGTGGGCCCCAGCTCGGTGCTGGTATCTGCGGCGGTGTATGCTTCCTCCACTAAACCACACTCCTCCTCCTCCTCCTCCTCCTCCTCCTCCTACGCAACCTCTGTCTTGCAATCAAGATGTGTCAGCAGCAGCACGTCGCCAGCAGTCGGTGTCGCGCGGCGTGGCAGCACAGCGGTGGGCAAGCGTCAGCAGGCCGTGCTGAAACTAGTCAGCTTAGGAGAGAAGAGGCCCACGGCCCACGAACTGCTGCAGGGTCTGACAGAGCAGACCGACTGCTGGCTTTCGCCGCTGAGCCTCCAGCCGGGCATGGTCGTGTGTGACAATGGCCGTAACCTGGTGGCGGCTCTGCAGCTCGGCAGCCTCACGCACGTGCCATGCCTTTAATTTGGTGGTTCAGCGGTTTCTAAAAGGCTTCCCACGCTTGTCAGACCTGCTCGGAAAGGTGCGCCGGCTCAGCGCACATTTCCGCAAGTCCAACACGGACGCTGCCACCCTGCGGACCCTGCAACATCGGTTTAATCTGCCAGTGCACCGACTGCTGTGCGACGTGCCCACACGGTGGAACTCTACGCTCCACATGTTGGCCAGGCTCTATGAGCAGCGTAGAGCTATAGTGGAATACCAACTCCAACATGGGCGGCGTAGTGGGAGTCAGCCTCCTCAATTCTTTACAGAAGAGTGGGCCTGGTTGGCAGACATCAGCCAGGTCCTTGGAAACTTTGAGGAGTCTACCCAGATGGTAAGCGGCGATGCTGCAATCATTAACGTCACCATTCCTCTGCTATGCCTCTTGAGAAGTTCCCTGCAAAGCATAAAGGCAGATGCTTTGCTCTCGGAAACGGAGACGGGGGAAGACAGTATGTCGCTGGATAGTCAGAGCACCCTTGTGTCTATATCTCAGCGAGTTGAGGAGGAGGAGGAGGAGGGGGAAGAGACAGCTTGGCCCACTGCTGGGGGTACCCATGCTGCTTGCCTGTCATCCTTTCAGCGTGTATGGCCTGAGGAGGAGGAGGAGGATCCTGAAAGTGATCTTCCTAGTGAGGACAGCCATGTGTTGCGTACAGGTACCCTGGCACACATGGCTGACTTCATGTTAGGATGCCTTTCTCGTGACCCTCGCGTTACATGCATTCTGGCCACTACGGATTACTGGGTATACACACTGCTCGACCCACGGTATAAGGAGAACCTTTCCACTCTCATACCCGAAGAGGAAAGGGGTTCGAGAGTGATGCTATACCACAGGACCCTGGCGGACAAACTGATGGTAAAATTCCCATCCGACAGCGCTAGTGGCAGAAGGCGCAGTTCCGAGGGCCAGGTAGCAGGGGAGGCACGGAGATCAGGCAGCATGTACAGCGCAGGCAGGGGAACACTCTCCAAGGCCTTTGACAGCTTTATGGCTCCCCAGCAAGACTGTGTCACCGCTCCCCAGTCAAGGCTGAGTCGGCGGGAGCACTGTAAAAGGATGGTGAGGGAGTACGTAGCCGATCGCACGACCGTCCTCCGTGACGCCTCTGCTCCCTACAACTACTAGGTGTCGAAGCTGGACACGTGGCCTGAACTCGCGCTGTATGCCCTGGAGGTGCTTGCTTGTACTGTGGCTAGCGTCTTCTCAGAGAGGGTGTTTAGTGCGGCTGGGGGAATCATCACGGATAAGCGTACCCGCCTGTCAACTGACAGCGCCAACAGGCTTACACTCATAAAGATGAACAAAGCCTGGATTTCCCCAGACTTCTCTTCTCCACCAGCGGACAGCGGCGGTACCTAAACAATACGTAGGCTGCACCCACGGGTGGAAGCATCGTTCTCTATCACCATAAAAAATGGGGACCTTTTAGCTTCATCAATCTGTGTATTATATTCATCCTCCTCCTCCTGCTGCTCCTCCTGAAACCTCACGTAATCACGTCGAACGGGCAATTTTTCTTAGGCCCACAAGGCTCAGTCATATTACTTTTGTCAACAATGTTTATACGTTTGAATTCTCATTAAAGCGTTGAAACTTGCACCTGAACCAATTTTTATTTTAACTGGGCTGCCTCCAGGCCTAGTTACAAATTAAGCCACAGTAACCAAAGCAATTAATGGGTTTCACCTGCTCTCTTGGTTGGGCATGGGCAATTTTTCTGAGGTACATTAGTACTGTTGGTACACCAATTTTTTTGGGCCCTCGCCTACAGTGTAATCCTAGTAATTTTTATGGGCTTCGCCTGCACTCATGGTACAGAAAGGTGTGTGGGGTTGGCCTACACTTTTGCTACATAAATGTAACTGGGGCCTTGTCTATACTGCAACTACTGAAATGTGAGAGACTGTTATCTCCCTAAACTGCTGCAATGGGAATGTTACTGTGGCCTGTCTTGACTGCTACTACTACTGAAATGGAACTAAGACTGTGCTCCCGCTATACTGCTGCTTCATAATTGTTACTGGGTCCTGTCTTGACTGCTACTATTACTGAAATGGAACTAAGACTGTGCTCCCCCTATACTGCTGCTTCGGAATTGTTACTGGGGCCTGTCTTGACTGCTACTACTACTGAAATAGAACTAATACTGTGCTCCCCCTATACTGCTGCTAGTGATATGTTACTGGGGTCTGTCCCTAATGCTACCGCTGAAATGTTACTAATTCTGGGCTCTGCCTATACCGCTGCTAATGCTATGTCACTGGGGTGTGGAAACAAAGGCTTCCCAAAGACATGATGGTGGCGAGGCCATTTCCCACCAACGCGGTTACTGTTAAGGTGCATATAACCACGGACACGTGGAGAGGACACGTAGTGCCTCAAAAACATCCCCCTCCTCCTCCAACAATGAAAACATTCTTGGCAAATACCTTTGCATCGGTCCGTCTGGTGGCAGTCCAAGAATTTCACCTTTAACGACACAACAAGAGAGCCCCCCCCACCATCCCCCCGCCACGGCCCACTTAATCCTGGCCACATTCCGAAAACCAAATAAATAAAACCGCGCTACTAGGTCCGCAGTCGTCACCACATTCCCACCAAAGCAGTTACTGTTAAGGTACATATTACCAGTCTGACTGAGGCATGCACTGTGGGCCGAAGCCCACATGTATTGTTTCTGACGTTAGCTCTGCTGAGCAGGGCACTGCAATGGGATACATTTATGTACCGCCGATGGGTTCCAGGGAGCCACCCATGCTGTGGGTCCACAAGGACTTCACATTACGGATTTGTACCTGCCAGTGTCTATGTATTAAAAACCCCAGTCAGACTGGGGCATGCAGTGTGGGCCGAAGCCCACCTGCATTTAATCTGACGTTACCTCAGCTGTGCTGGGCACTGCAATGGGATTTGTTTATGTACCGCCGGTGGGTTCCAGGGAGCCACCCATGCTTTGGGTCCACACGGACTTCACATTAGGGATTTGTACCTGCCTGTGTCTATGTATTAAAAACCACAGTCAGACTGGGGCATGCAGTGTGGGACGAAACCCACCTGTATTTAATCTGACATTACCTCAGCTGTGCTGGGCAATGCAATGGGATTTATTTATGTAACGCCGGTGGCTTCCTGGGACCCACCCATGCTGTCGGTCCACACGGAGTTGTACCTGCCTGTGTCTACTTATAAAGAACCCCAGTCTGACTGGGGCATGCAGTGTGGGCCGAAGCCCACCTGTATTTAATCTGACGTTAGCTCTGCTGTCCAGGGCACAGCAATGGGATTTGTTTATGTACCGCCCGTGGATTCTAGGGAGCCACCCATGCTTTGGGTCCACACGGACTTCACATTAGGGATTTGTACCTGCCTGTGTCTATGTATTAAAAACCCCGGTCAGACTGGGGCATGCAGTGTGGGCCGAAGCCTACCTGCATTTAATCTGACGTTACCTCAGCTGTGCTGGGCAATGCAATGGGATTTATTTATGTAACGCCGGTGGCTTCCTGGGACCCACCCATGCTGTCGGTCCACACGGAGTTGTACCTGCCTGTGTCTGCTTAGAAAGAACCCCAGTCTGACTGGGGAATACAGTGTGGGCTGAAGCCCACATGTATTTAATCTGACGTTAGCTCTACTATCCGGGGCACTGTATTGGGACAAATTACAGGAGCAATAGAGCGCTAATGAGACATGCACAGCTACGCTAGCATTGGAGTCCGCTGTAGGCACGCGATTGCTGAGGGTTTGTGCAGAGGCCTATGTCCTGGGTGCAGTGAAAGTCCACTTCCTGCCTAGGATTGCTAAAGCTGTGGGCCACGGCCTATGTCGTGGGCGCGGTGCAAGTCTGCCATGTTTGGCCGCTCAGATCAATTTTTTGTTCATGTCTTGGGCTTCCTAGGACCCACCTATGCTGTTGGTGCAAACTTAGTTCCCATCGCGGTGTTTGACCTGTCTGGCACAAAGGCACTGACTGACTTGGGTAGAGGGCAGAGCGCTCACGGCTTTCCCCTTGCAGTGTGGATTGAACTATGCGACACCTTGACAGAATGAATACTGTGTGGCACATGGATTCCCCATTGCTATGCCCACGTTTGCAGCTCCTGACGGAGGTGGCACAGGATTGGAGTTCTCATTGCTTCTGTACAGCATTGTAGGCTATCGCCCTGCCCCTTTTAAAGAGGGTCGCTGTCTGGCCTTGCCAACCCTCTGCAGTGTGTGCCTCCGGTTCCTCCTCATGGCAGACGCACTTATAAATAGACATGAGGGTGGTGTGGCTATGAGGCCAGCGTGTGGCATGAGATCAGCTGAAGGCTGCGCAGGGACACTTTGGTGTGAGCTGTGGACACTAGGTCGTGCAGGGGGGTTGGGCAGCATGTAACCCAGGAGAAGTGGCAGCGGAGTGTCATGCAGGCAGTGATTGTGCTTTGCTGGAGGTAGTGTGGTGCTTAGCTAAGGTATGCCTTGCTAATGAGGGTTTTTCAGAAGTAAAAATTGTTGGGAGGGGGGGCCCACTCTTGCAGCTATTGTGGCTTAATAGTGGGACCTGGGAACTTGAGATGCAGCCCAACATGTAGCCCCTCGTGTGCCCTGTCCGTTTCTGTGTCGTTCCCATCACTTTCTTGAATTTCCCAGATTTTCACAAATGAAAACCTTAGCGAGCATCGGCGATATACAAAAATGCTCGAGTCGCCCATTGACTTCAATGGGGTTCGTTACTCGAAACGAACCCTCGAGCATTGCGGAAAGTTCAACTCGAGCAACGAGCACCTGAGCATTTTGGTGCTCACTCATCTCTAATCATTAACGTAAATTATATCGAGAGTCAATAGCCGTTGTTGGGACAAATCCATCATTGCAACTTCTTTAAATAACGGGGGGGGGGGACTTTATGGACAAATGAGGTAAATAAATCAACTGCAGACATAACTCTGTCAAGTCTGATATTTTTATATGGCTCATGTCTGAGTTTATTTGTTATTAGAGATGAGCGAGCACCAAAATGCTCGGGTGCTCGTTACTCGGGATAGGTGGGTGCCAGAAAGCCACCGGCTGTACATAAATGTATACCATTGCAGTGCCCATCACAGCTGATGTAACGTCAGCTTTAATGCAGGTAGGCAAAAAATTAATTGGATTACACTGTAGGCGAGGGCCCCAAAAAATTGGTGTACCAACAGTACTAATGTACGTCAGAAAAATTGCCCATGCCCAACCAAGAGGGCAGATGAAACCCATTAATCGCTTTGGTTAATGTGGCTTAATTTGTAACTAGGCCTGGAGGCAGCCCAGTTAAAATAAAAATTGGTTCAGGTGCAAGTTTCAACGCTTTAATGAGCATTGAAACGTATAAAAATTGTTTACAAAAATTATATGACTGAGCCTTGTGGGCCTAAGAAACATTGCCCGTTCGGCGTGATTACGTCAGGTTTCAGGAGGAGGAGCAGGAGGAGGAGGATGAATATTATACACAGATTGATGAAGCTAAAAGGTCCACGTTTTTGATGGTGATAGAGAACAATGGTTCTATCCACAGGTGCAGCCTACGTATTGTTTAGGTATCGCTGCTGTCCGCTGGTGGAGAAGAGAAGTCTGGGGAAATCCAGGCTTTGTTCATCTTGATGAGTGTAAGCCTGTCGGCACTGTCGGTTGACAGGCGGGTACGCTTATCTGTGATGATTCCCCCAGCTGCACTAAACACCCTCTCTGACAAGACGCTAGCCGCAGGACAAGCAAGCACCTCCAAGGCATACAGCGCGAGTTCAGGCCACGTGTCCAGCTTCGACACCCAGTAGTTGTAGGGGGCAGAGGCGTCACGGAGGACGGTCGTGCGATCGGCTACGTACTCCCTCACCATCCTTTTACAGTGCTCCCGCCGACTCAGCCTTGACTGGGGAGCGGTGACACAGTCTTGCTGGGGAGCCATAAAGCTGTCAAAGGCCTTGGAGAGTGTTCGCTTGCCTGTGCTGTACATGCTGCCTGATCTCCGCGCCTCCCCTGCTACCTGGCCCTCGGAACTGCGCCTTCTGCCACTAGCGCTGTCGGGTGGGAATTTTACCATCAGTTTGTCCGCCAGGGTCCTGTGGTATAGCATCACTCTCGAACCCCTTTCCTCTTCGGGTATGAGAGTGGAAAGGTTCTCCTTATACCGTGGGTCGAGCAGTGTGTATACCCAGTAATCCGTAGTGGCCAGAATGCGTGTAACGCGAGGGTCACGAGAAAGGCATCCTAACATGAAGTCAGCCATGTGTGCCAGGGTACCTGTACGCAACACATGGCTGTCCTCACTAGGAAGATCACTTTCAGGATCCTCCTCCTCCTCCTCCTCCTCCTCCTCAGGCCATACACGCTGAAAGGATGACAGGCAAGCAGCATGGGTACCCTCAGCAGTGGGCCAAGCTGTCTCTTCCCCCTCCTCCTCCTCCTCCTCCCCCTCCTCCTCCTCCTCCTCCTCAACGCGCTGAGATATAGACAGGAGGGTGCTCTGACTATCCAGCGACATACTGTCTTCCCCCGCCTCTGTTTCCGAGCGCAAAGCGTCTGCCTTTATGCTTTGCAGGGAACTTCTCAACAGGCATAGCAGAGGAATGGTGACGCTATTGATTGCAGCATCACTGCTCACCATCTGGGTAGACTCCTCAAAGTTTCCAAGGACCTGGCAGATGTCTGCCAACCAGGCCCACTCTTCTGTAAAGAATTGAGGAGGTTGACTCCCACTGCGCCGCCCATGTTGGAGTTGGTATTCCACTATAGCTCTACGCTGCGCATAGATCCAGGCCAACATGTGGAGCGTAGAGTTCCACCGTGTGGGCACGTCGCACAGCAGTCGATGCACTGGCAGATTAAACCGATGTTGCAGGGTGCGCAGGGTGGCAGCGTCCGTGTGGGACTTGCGGAAATGTGCGCAGAGCCGGCGCACCTTTCCGAGCAGGTCTGACAAGCGTGGGTAGCTTTTCAGAAAGCGCTGAACCACCAAAAAAGACATGGGCCAGGCATGGCACGTGCGTGAGGCTGCCGAGCTGCAGAGCCGCCACCAGGTTACGGCCGTTGTCACACACGACCATGCCCGGTTGGAGGCTCAGCGGCGCAAGCCAGCAGTCGGTCTGCTCTGTCAGACCCTGCAGCAGTTCGTGGGCCGTGTGCTTCTTCTCTCCTAAGCTGAGTAGTTTCAGCACGGCCTGCTGACGCTTGCCCACCGCTGTGCTGCCACGACGCGCGACACTGACTGCTGGCGACATGCTGCTGCTGACACATCTTGATTGCGAGACAGAGGTTGCGTAGGAGGAAGAGGAGGAGGAGGAGGGTGGTTTAGTGGAGGAAGCATACACCGCCGCAGATACCACCACCGAGCTGGGGCCCACAATTCTGGGGGTGGGTAGGACGTGAGCGGTCCCAGGCTCTGACTCTGTCCCAGCCTCCACTAAATTCACCCAATGAGCTGTCAGGGAAATATAGTTGCCCTGCCCGCCTGTGCTTGTCCACGTGTCCGTTGTTAAGTGGACCTTGCCAGTAACTGCGTTGGTGAGGGCGCGTACAATGTTGCGGGAGACGTGGTCGTGCAGGGCTGGGACGGCACATCGGGAAAAGTAGTGGCGACTGGGAACTGAGTAGCGCGGGGCCGCCGCCGCCATCATACCTTTGAAAGCCTCCGTTTCCACAACCCTATACGGCAGCATCTCCAGGCTGATAAATTTGGCTATGTGCACGTTTAACACTTGAGCGTGCGGGTGCATGGTGGCGTACTTGCGCTCCAACACTTGCGCTAGCGACGGCTGGACGGTGCGCTGAGAGACATTGGTGGATGGGGCCGAGCACAGCAGAGATGAGGGTGTGGGTGCAGGCCAGGAGACGGTAGTGCCTGTGTCCTGAGAGGGGGGTTGGATCTCAGTGGCAGGTTGGGGCACAGGGGGAGAGGCAGCGGTGCAAACCGGAGGCGGTGAACGGCCTTCGTCCCACCTTGTGGGGTGCTTGGCCATCATATGTCTGCGCATGCTGGTGGTGGTGAGCCTGGTGGTGGTGGCTCCCCAGCTGATCTTGGCGCGACAAAGGTTGCACACCACTGTTCGTCGGTCGTCTGCACTCTCAGTGAAAAACTGCCAGACCTTTGAGCACCTCGGCCTCTGCAGGGTGGCATGGCGCGAGGGGGCGCTTTGGGAAACAGTTGGTGGATTATTCGGTCTGGCCCTGCCTCTACCCCTGGCCACCGCACTGCCTCTTCCAACCTGCCCTGCTGCTGCACTTGCCTCTCCCTCTGAAGACCTGTCCTCAGTAGGCGTAGCAAACCAGGTGGGGTCAGTCACCTCATCGTCCTGCTGCTCTTCCTCCGAATCCTCTGTGCGCTCCTCCCTCGGACTTACTCCAATTACTACTACCTGAGTGATAGACAACTGTGTCTCATCGTCATCGTCCTCCTCACCCACTGAAAGCTCTTGAGACAGTTGCCGGAAGTCCCCAGCCTCATCCCCCGGTCCCCGGGAACTTTCCAAAGGTTGGGCATCGGTCACGACAAACTCCTCCAGTGGGAGAGGAACCATTGCTGGCCATTCTGGGCAGGGGCCCGGGAACAGTTCCTGGGAGTCTGCCTGCTCCTCAGAATGTGTCATTGTAATGGAGTGAGGAGGCTGGGAGGAAGGAGGAGCAGCAGCCAGAGGATTCAGAGTTGCAGCAGTGGACGGCGCAGAATTCTGGGTGGTCGATAGATTGCTGGATGCACTTTCTGCCATCCACGACAGGACCTGCTCACACTGCTCATTTTCTAATAAAGGTCTACCGCGTGGACCCATTAATTGTGAGATGAATGTGGGGACGCCAGAAACGTGCCTCTCTCCTAATCCCGCAGCAGTCGGCTGCGATACACCTGGATCAGGAGCTCGGCCTGTGCCCACACCCTGACTTGGGCCTCCGCGTCCTCGCCCGCGTCCACGTCCTCTAGGCCTACCCCTACCCCTCAGCATGCTGTATTACCAGTAGTGCAGAAACAGAACGCTGTAATTAAATGTGCCGCTTATTGGCCTGTGGTTGGAGGCTGACTTCCCTTACGGAATGCACAGCAGATCCAGGGAACAATTTTGCGCAAGGCTGCTGTAACGCTTAGCTGCGTATTAATTAGGACTACTACCCCCAGCAGATAGATACTGTAGGCAGCGTATAATTTTATGTATACTGTTTCCCTCTGGCGGGATGACGGCGCTGATGTAACAGAGACAGCAGACCCAGGAAACAATTTTGCGCAAGCCTGCTGTAACGCTTAGCTGCGTATTAATTAGGACTACTACCCCCAGCAGATAGATACTGTAGGCAGCGTATAATATTATGTATACTGTTTCCCTCTGGCGGGATGACGGCGCTGATGTAACAGAGACAGCAGATCCAGGAAACAAGGCTGCTGTAACGCTTAGCTGCGTATTAATTAGGACTACTACCCCCAGCAGACACGCAGTAAACTGAAGATGGTCACAGGCAGCCCAAATATAGTATTTTTCCCCAATTTTTGGGAAAAAGCCCACTGCCTATATAGCCTGAATATCTCTTTCCCTGCCTCACCAGTACTGGCTCTATACTCTGTACAATGCTCTGCACGGCTGATATACAAAAAAAAAAAATTGTGCAACACTGCTAAAAGCAGCTTCAACAGTACTGCACACGCTCAGATGTGGCCCTAAGAAGGACCGTTGGGGTTCTTGAAGCCTAAAATCACTCCTAACGCTCTCCCTATAGCAGCTCCGGCACCAGCAGCACTTTCCCTGATCTCTGTCAGAATGCATCTGTGGCGAGCCGCGGGAGGGGCCGATTTATATACTCGGGTGACACCTGATCTCGCCAGCCACTCACTGCAGGGGGGTGGTATAGGGCTTGAACGTCGCAGGGGGAAGTTGTAATGCCTTCCCTGTCTTTCTATTGGCCAGAAAAGCGCGCTAATGTCTCAGAGATGAAAGTGAAAGTAACTCGAACATCGCGTGGTGCTCGCCTCTAGTAACGAGCATCTCGAACACGCTAATACTCGAACGAGTATCAAGCTCGGACGAGTACATTCGCTCATCTCTATTTGTCATCTATGAGCAATTGACCTTTATATGGTTCACTGTTGCAAAGTATTTTTCTCATATGAATTTGTGCACATTCAATGTGAGTACATGATAGTTATTTTTTCCCCTTATTGTATGTTCTGGATAAATATTTATACATTTAAGATACAGAACTATTCCAGTACATTCACCAGGGCACATTTTGATGACATATCATCTATCCCCGTTGTTTGGGAAGACTTATTATAATAATAATAACAACAAAATATGTTTAAAGACTATGTGTGCAGTATCTAAACTAAGAAATGAAGTAACTGTGCAACCATACAATGTTTTGTATGCCAAGCTCTAATTCAGGCCCACGTGTCCCCATGGTTGAGGAAAAAAAAAAAAGTTTGCGTATTATAAAGGTAGACCATGCAGCTGCTATGAAGCTCGTTTAGAGAATGGCCCACTGGTGATTTTTTGCACTCCCTCTTTTCTTCTGCGTGGCTAGGACCAATGCTGGACTTCCATCTCCAAAGAGGTTGAACAATGTCTCAAAGGTTCATAAGGAGGTGAGAGGTAAACAAACACTAGACCTTGCTAACCTGGTTGCTCAAAAACCTGGTTGCTAAAGAATGTTAATAAGGGGCCAATTTTTGGTTTTGCTATGGGGCCCCTTCTCTTCTATGTATGTTCCTGAAAAACACTTGTGTGTTTAGTCTGATGCTGCAGTCATGTGCTACTTCATTTATTTTACTCATTTTATATAGCACATGCATCTACCAAAGTGCTGTACACGGATTGCCATCACTTTTTCACTTGTCTTCTTTCTGCTAAGCTACACACAGTTAGAGAGGGCAAAGGGAATAACACTGCAATACAGATTATTTGAAATAATAAAAAAAAATTATTTGTTAAAGTTACAAGTTAAAATGTATTTTATGCTCCATTTGAACACCTTTACACGATAGAATGTACATTTACGTCCTACAGCATCAGGGTATATACGAAGGGAGATCATACAGCGATCTCCCTCCATACAACCTGGCTGCCAACTGTTTGTTACAGCTGACACCTGGCGACAACAGCTCCGATAAGCCGCACAGCTCATTGGAGCAGTTAACCCTTTAAATGCTGCAGTCAATTCTAATAGTGGCACTTAAATCCCGAGGATGATTTTCTGGGGTCCCGCACGACTCCCTGAGATTAGATTGCAGGGAGCTGTCCGGTTTTCATGGCAGCCTGGGGCCTTCTGAAAGGCCCCAAGGCTGTCAAAGCAGAATGCTTATCATGCCGTGCCCGTTGGGTGACTTGCTAGACTGCCTGCCCAATTACATCATAGTGCAGGAGCAATCAAAGCATCGCAAGTTATTTTCTCCTCTGGGGACTGAGAAAAAAATAAATAAATAAAACCAATAAAGTTTTACTAATTATAAAAAAAAAGGAATAAAAGTTAAAAGAAAAACCTTTTGCAATATTTCTAATAAAAGAATCAAAATAATAGTAGAAAAAGTCTGGCCTATCAAAGTAATGCATTATTTACCCCACACAATGAACGCCGTCAGAAAAATAAATAAAGAACGCCAGAAATGCACTTTTTTTGGTCAAACTGCAATAAAAAGTGATCAAAAAGTCATATGTATTCCAAAATGGTACCAATGCAAACTACAGTACGTCCCACAAAAAAATGAGCCCTCGTACAACAATTAGGACGGAAAAATAAAAAAGTTATGGCTGTCAGAAGATGACAACAGAAAATAATTTTTAAAAAATTAATATCTTTGAAAAAAATAAAAGTAGTACAGCAAAAAAAACTGCATAAGTTTGATATCATAGTAATCGTACTGACCCATAGAATAAAGTTTCTCATTTTTATTGCAGTTTGCGTGTGGTAGAAACACGATGCACTCAAAGATGGCAAAATTTCGGCTTTTCTTTTCATTTTACTCCACTTAGAAATGATATTATATTTACATCACATTAGCCATAAATGTAAGGCAGTTTTACACTACTATATTCAATTTGCAGGATCTGAACTAAACCTGTGATGCAGATGTGAATAGAGCCTTAGAATGATATATAAACAGCTGAAACAATATGGCTGGTCACACATGCCCGGATATGAATTACGGATTCAGCGATTAGCGTCTGCGCGGAGGATCCGTGATAAAATGTGGGCATTGAAAGACATGCATTTTCAAATTTTCGTTCACATTAATGGATGTGAATTGCAGAAGAAAATTCACAACACGCTCTCTTTTACGCAGAATTTTCGTATACAGCCTCCATTGATGTCAATGGAGGCGTCTGACCCGCAGCCCATACGCAAGCTGCACTAAGCGACAGCACGGAAAATACAAACAAGAAAAACACTGTACTGCACATGAGCCTCCGCGTTCATGCGGAATACAATTAATTGCTGTATACTTGGTCACGAGCCGGGCTTACAGACAGAATCAGCTGAGGGTCTCCCGCATATGGTAGCCAACGCAGTCGTGTAAGTACAGCCTACATTAGAACAATAGAGCAATTTTTCTTCTGAAGATCAAAATCAACGCAAAATTTTGTAATGACTTGCTGTCTAGTTAAGGGAGGTTTCACATCGGCGGAAGGGATTCTGCATTCCTGCTCTATTATGGCTCCATTTCTGGACGGAATTGAACAGCACTCAGTGGACCCCATTAACTATAAAGGGGTACAGCAGCTTTCTGCCCAGCTGGCCGGATTTTGGACAAAAGATAAAGCTCTGCAAGCAAGACTTTTTCTTCTGGTATTTTCAGCCAGTTAAAAAAACAGTGCAATCAAATATTAATTTTCCAACATGTAATATAGATTAAATTGAACATTTGTTGATTCTCCAGCAATGTATTTGGTGTAAACATTTAGGTAGTTAAACATTTTGGAAGAATCTTTCTTATAATTATATCGATGTATGTCAAAAAATGTATTACTTATGAAATTTATTCACCCCCCCCCCCCCTTCCCCCTTTTTTTTAAGGGTTGCAAGATATTCCTTTCTCATTTTTTCCTTCTGTAGTTACTGTGCTCTCTAAATAAAAGGAAGATTGTTAATGCAACAACTAAAATCTGAACAACCAAAAACATTTACTGATGAAGCATTAGCAACCGTTCTGGCTTCATTCAGCAGATGTTGGTTTACCAATGACAGAACCTGTTCCTCAGGATTTGAAAGAAGTTCGGACACTGCACTGTTGGTATCAAGAGGTCTGGTTGGGTGATGTTGATTGAAATCTGTGGCAATGACATATGTGCTTCATTCACCTGACATAAGGGTGATCTCAGCATGTCCTGCTTAAAAAAACACAGTGCTTGTAATGAAGAAAAATCACTGTGTTAGCATGCGAATGAATAAAGTTATGATAAAATGAAGCACAACATTGTTTTTCTGGTGAAAATCTCTGCCAGTTTGACATATCACTCACCCAACTTCCCATAGGAAAAATCAGTGTTGAATCCAAGATGGTGACATTCAAAATGGCCATCATGTTGGGTATATGGCCAACAGATTTTCTTCCCCCACAGCACATATGCGAAATTGGATCACAATCTGCTAAACCAGTGTTTCTCAACTCCAGTCCTCACGGACCCCCAACAGGTCATGTTTTCAAGATGTTCTCAGCATTGCATAGGTGATGTAATTATTGCCATTGCCTCAAATATTGCCATAGGTGTTCTTACTATAGGATATGCTGAAAACATGACCTGTTGGGGGTCACTGAGTACCGGAGTTGAGAAACACTGTGCTAAATTTTTTATTCTATATGGTATTTCCACACTTTTAAGACACCCTGTATAAATTAATAATAAAACATACACTCAATCAGCCATAACCTTGGCTACATGAATTTCAAAAGACCTTTCAAGATGTCCTGTGATAACTGGCACCAAGGTTTTAGCAGCAGATCCTTTAAAGAGATTATGTCATAAAACATTATTTTTTAATTAATTAATATTATTTTTTTAATTAATTAATGATTTTTTAAAATTTTCCTTGTCATGATCTATATTTTATAAAAGAACCCTAATTTCACGCAGTTTTCAGGCCTCGGTCACATGGGTGTTTTTCCCCGCGATTTGCGGATCGCATGACGGATCCCGAAAAATCTGCTCCTAGCCGCGTTTCATTAGAAAAGGGCCAGAGCAGTGCAGCGCTGTCCAACGCATTGAATTCAATGGAGCCGGTAATACGGCCAGCTCCATTGAAAGCAATGGGCTGCGGGCGCTCTCACGATGAATTTTCGGGAAGGGCTTAAAAATATAAGCCCTTCCCTGAAATTCATCCAGAAATGTGTAAAAAGTTTAAAAAAAAAAAATACTCACCTTGTCCCGGCAGACGGAGTTTAGCCGCGGCCGGCCGGCAGTTCTCCTGAACTGCTGTGAGTAGTATTGAGCAGCCGGAAATCCCCGCCTGCTGAATGAGCTGCCTCTGATTGGTCACAGCCTTACCAATCAGAGGCAGCTCTCACTCACCCATTCATGAATTCATGAATGGGTGAGTGAGTGCTGCCTCTGATTGGCTCAGCGCAGGGACCAATCAGGGGCAGCTCTCAGCTGTCATTCAGCTGGCAGCACTCACTCACCCATTCATGAATTCATGAATGGATAAGTGAGAGCTGCCTCTGATTGGTGAGGCTGTGACCAATCAGAGGCAGCTCATTCAACAGGCGGGGATTTTAAATCCCCAGCTGCTGAATACTACTCAGAGCAGTTCAGGAAATTGTTTTTACACATTTCTGGATGAATTTCAGGGAAGGGCTTATATTTTTAAGCTCTTCCCGAAAATTCATTGTGCGATCGCCGGCAGCCCATTGCTTTCAATGGAGCCGGCTGTATTGCCGGCTCCATTGAATTCAATGGGCAAACATCATTCTTCTCTGCCACAGCTGTTACAGCTGTGGCAGAGGAGAATGATTTGTCTAGTATATGTTCTCAATGGGGTCAGTGCTGCTGCCGCTGGCCCCATTGAGCGCATATAGAGAAGAGAACAGGAATCGCAGATAGGTGCGATCTGCGATTTCTGTTCTATAATTTATCGGACGAGCGCATAAAAAGCGCTTATGTGTCCGATACCATTGCGAAGCAATGGTTTTATAAAATCGCACATCGCATGCGCATGCGCAGATCGCACGGAAAATCGCCCGTGTGACCGAGGCCTCACTCTGGCCACTAAACCTAATAGTAGTCTGACACTTACTGTTCTGTAAGTAGCCTTATGAACCATAAAAACTATAGACTGAAGGGGAATTACATAGTAACTTCTATGCGAGAGCGTTCTATGCAAGAAGGGGAAGGAGGTAAGCTGTTACACTTACCTATTGTGAGTGTCAGACCATACAGATTTAACAAAGTTTAACTTGACACATAATGCTTTAAAGGGGTTGTCCCGCGGCAGGAGGCTGGAATCGGCACATGTGACGGGGCGGAGCTACGCGATGATGCGTTCAAGGGGGCGGAGCCAGAACACCGCTGCTGCCGAGCCCAGCCGAAGGGAAAAGACCCATCTGCGCAAGCGCGTCTAATCGGCCGATTAGACGCTGAAATTAGACGGCACCATGGCGACGGGGACGCCAGCAACGGAGCAGGTAAGTGAATAACTTCTGTATGGCTCATATTTAATGCATGATGTACATTACAAAGTGCATTAATATGGCCATACAGAAGTGTATAACCCCACTTGCTATCGCGGGACAACCCCTTTAAGTAAACTGTGGCACAGAACTTATTTTTGCCTTTATAACAGCTTTTCAATGGCTTTTACTGTGTTAAGATAACTTGTTGCAGAAAGTTATCAGCATTGGGTTACATTTCGCTACATCTGTATGCTATCTATATATACCTTTCACTGTAATTCTGTTTGCAATAATAATGCTGAAAAGTTTCCCTCTACTATGTATCCTTATAGGCATTGTACTATCTGGTGCAAATATATCTACTAAACCTATTGCCTTTATTTCACACAATGTACAGGGATTAAATTCTCCTATCAAGAGACGCATTATTACCATTTTGAGGAACATTTTGTTTTCCTACACCAAGCCAAGATTGCAAAGGCTCATAGGTATCAGAATGATAGATACCCCTACAAATGACCCCATTATAAAAAATACATTGAGGGGTGTCATGGGTATTTTGACCCCACAGTTTCTTTTCAGGAGTTAATGCAATTTAGAGGAGAAAAAATAACATTTTATATTTTTGCAAATGTCATTTTAAAGCTTGTTTTTTTTTCTATAGTGCACATGCAAATTAGGATTTGCATCCCAAAGTGAATACCCCTGTTTGTCCTGTGTTCAGAAACACGTGGCCCTAATCTTATGGCTGTATGCACAGCGGGGCCAGAACAGACATTTTGCTTGAAGGTGTTTTAGGCCCCATTGCACACTTGTAGAGCCCTTGAGCGGCCAAAACGGTGGAGAACCCCGCAAATGACCTCATTTTGAAAACTAGACCCTTAACGAATTTATTCAGGGGTGTACTGTGTATTTTGACCACACAGTTTTTGAATGAATCTAAGCAAAGCAAACGAAAAAAATTACGATTTTTATTTTTTTGGCAATTGTGTCATTTTCAAGACAGGTGTTTTTTTACAGCATACATATGAATGAAGACTTGCATCCCAAAATGCATACCCCTGTTTGTCCAGCGTTCACAAACATACCTATTATAGCTTTAATTTGCTTACTGGATACATGGCTAGGCCTGTAATGGAGGGAACACCCAATGGATTTCAGAGCACAACTGAATAAATTCCAGGCCCAACTGCTCACTTGTGCAGGAAAAAAATTGACTCCCTAAAAATAATCTCCCCCTTCCTCTTTGGCATTCCTTAAATCTTATATAAAAGTAATAATGTAAACTGTGTGATATGTCTGAAAACAGGGGTAATTACAGAGGCCTGGTTGGGATGGGCACATGGGTCAATAAAATCGGGTATCCCTTCTCTTCCCATGTTTCCTGCAAACCTGACACTTTTTTGGCGGGTATTTCTTGACCTCAGTGGCAGGGATAGGGTGTAAAAAGTGGCGCTCTGTGAGGCTTCGCAAGCTTGCTGAGGTGTGGCTCAAACAGAAGGCGTTCAACAAGCTGGAACTGCTGGAAGGAAAATATTTTATGTAAATTATGTATTACAGGTAGCAATCTGAATAATGACCAATTCACACGGAATCTGCATGCAGAGGCCCTCAGCGGATCCCAGCTGAGAGCCCGGCCGTGGCCCAGCGTATGGCCACATAATGTACTGTGCATAACTGCGTACTCACACAGGTGGTCATGTGCAGTACACCTTTTTTTAATTTAGATTTCACAATGTAGTTGCATATGGACTGCGGGTATATCTGCGACCATGGAGCACAATGGGCCCTGGGTTGCGGATATCCACGGTAAAATAGAATATACTGCGTTCTGGTTCCTGTGAATTGATTACATAATTCCGACTCGCTAATGTGAGCGGAATTATGCATTTCATTGATCCGTGTATTAACGCATGCGAAATCTGCAATTTCTATCTGCTGAAACCCCTACCTTTTCATCACATGACCGGAAACCGCTCAATAGTGCCACCGATCACTGCTCCAGGCTCTTGGCTTCCAATCCAATGGATAACGGCGATCACTTGATAGGTGGTCGCATATCATGGCCCCTCATGACAGCTCCAGGTTGTTGGCTTTAACCCACAGGGTGAGCATGTTTTTACGGCCCTATGGATTAAAGCCCAGCCAGCCAGAACATAAAAACACATATGGCTGGTCACTAAGGTGTTAAAAGTCATAAATTTTCCAAGCACAAATTCTGCCAGGCGAACAGAACACTAAGCAAATATTACACCTAGAAAGACAGAAGGCGTAATGCTTCCCGCAACAGGGTGTAAACTTACGTCCTGGGGATAGCGCAAGATCAGAAGCGATCTCACGCTATCCGTCAGCGGGAGACAGCTGTCAGTGATAGCCGGCCTCCCGCTGCAACAGTTATGTAGATCGTGGCATGGGAAGGTTTCACAGAGGGAGCACGCTCCCTCTGTGACATTGTCAGGTCTCGCAATGTAATCGCAGAGAGCGCAGCTGGTTGCCATGACAACAGGACACAAGATACCGGCGTCCTGTATTGCCAGTGCCTGTGATCACTATAATAAGGG
Source organism: Eleutherodactylus coqui (assembly GCF_035609145.1). Taxonomy (NCBI): domain Eukaryota; kingdom Metazoa; phylum Chordata; class Amphibia; order Anura; family Eleutherodactylidae; genus Eleutherodactylus; species Eleutherodactylus coqui. Next base: position 116,920,462 of record NC_089839.1, on the reverse strand, counting down.
ATAAGGCATTGCAGGAGAGAAGTCCTGCAATATCTTATCACTACGATCTTCGGTGCTATGGTAAAAATCCCCCAGAGGGACACAAATGGTGTAAAAAAAGATTAAAATAAAGCAGAATTAAAATAGAATTCCACAAAAAGGGTTTTTAATTGCAGAAAAGTGGAAAAAAATATAAGAATTGTAATCGTCCCGACCCACAGAAAAAATATATTGTGTCATTTATGCTGCATGATTAATGCTGTAAAAAAAAAAAAATCTATCGCAGAATTGATGCGTTTTCTCTCCCTGTTATCATAAAAAATAATAAAAGTTTTACAATATAGTCTGTGTACTCAACAATGGCACAATCAAAAACTACAGTTTACCACGCAAAAAACAAGCCCTTATACGGCTGCGTCGACAGAAAAGTAAAAAAGTAATGGCTTTTGAAAAATGGAGATGAAAATCCGCCAAAAATCATTGCGTCCTTAAGCCCAAAATAGGCCATGTCCTTAAGGGGTTAAAAGGAATATTGTAAATTGTCCAATGACAAATTCTACTAAATGAACCAAACACTAAAGCACGGGTCAGCTCTAAGGTATGGATATAGAGCTACCATGAATTACACACTGCAATACAGCAGGTGTGCAGCTATTTCAAAAAGCAATATTATAAATTTTCCAAGTAAAATTTCTACCAGTTGAGCAGAACACTCAAACATAAGACTGCTCCGAAGAACAGCTATAGATCTACCAAAAATTACCGCAAGGAATACTGCAGGCATGGTGCCTGTTTTAACCCCTTCCCGCTGCAGGGCGTAAGTTTACGTCCTGGCAGCCTGGTACTTCCCGCAACAGGACGTAAACTTACGTCCTGGAGATAGCGCGGGATCACATATGATCCCGCACTATCCCGCAGCGGGAGACGGCTGCCAGTCACAGCCGGCGTCCTGCTGCAACAGCAGGGGGGCATCGGAGATGCGCCCCCCGCTGTTAACTCCTTCCCTGCCGCGATCTAAGTAGATCGCGGCAGGGAAAGAGTTCACAGAGGGAGCGGACTCCCTCTGTGTCTCCGGACGGAACTCGCGATGTCATCACGAGAACCCCGCCTGTCACCATGGCAACAGGACGCCAGACACTGGCGTCCTGTATTGCCTATGCCTGAGATCGCTGTATAAGCGATAAGGCATGGCAGAGCGGTAGCTCTGCCATGCCTTATGACAGCGATCATCAGGGCAGTGGTTAAAGTCCCTCAGAGGGATGCAAACAGTGTAAGAAAAACAAAGATTAAAAAAATGAATTTAAAAAAATATTTAAAAAAAGTAAAAAAAACATTTTTTTATGCTTTTTCTCAAATTAGCATAAAAAAGGTAAAAAAAAAACAAAACCCCACATATTTGGTATTGTCGCGTCCGTAACGACGCGTACAATAAGTTGCGCATGCTTTTGACTGTGCACAAAAAAAACCCCTAAAAAAACGCTAAAAAACTGAGGCAAAATGCTAATTTTTAGCATTTGGCCTCACTAAAAACTACAGCTCGTCTTGCAAAAAATAAGCCCTCACAGAGCACCGTACATCAAAAAATAAAAAAGATACAGGACTTTGAATGCAGCGATTTAGAATAGAAGAAAAGATTTTTTAAAAAAAGGGTTTTTATTGCAGAAAAGTGGGAAAACCTAAAAAAAATGTAAGAATTTTGGTATCGAAATTTGGTAACCGTACTGACACGCAGAAAAATGGAATGTCTCATTTATGCTGCATGATTAACGCTGTAAAAAAAAAAAAAATCGATGGCAGAATTGATGCGTTTTCTCTCCCTGCTAGCATAAAAGTTCTACAATATAGTCTATGTACCCAAAAGTGGCACCAATAAAAACTACAGTTCGCCACGCTAAAAACAAGCCCTCATACGGCCGCGTCAACGGAAAAATAAAAAAGTTATGACTTTTGATAAACGGAGAAGAAAATCCGCCAAAAATTGTTGCGTCCTTAAGCCCAGAATAGGCCATGTCATGAAGGGGTTAAAAGCAATGTCATACATTTTCAAAGGACAAATTCTACCAGTTGAAAAGAACGGACAAGCACAGGCCACCCTGCCCTTCTCTTTAGAAGAAAAGCAGTAAAGTTACCAAAAATTACAGTGCTTGTTATAAAAGCAATGTTATTAGAGATGAGCGAACGTGTTCTAAACGAACACTTACGCACCCAGACACCGGCTTTACCGAGGACTTCAGTGTCCGCGCGTAAAGATTCGGCCGGCGCCGGGGGGCGGGGAGAGGCGCGGCGGCGCGGGCGGCAGCAGCGGGGAACAGGGGGGAGCCCTCTCTCTCTCCCTCTCCCCCCCACTCCCCGCCACACCCCCCCGCGCTGCCACGGCGACCCCCGAACTTTTTTCGCCCGAGCACGGAATTGCTCGCAAAGTTCGGTGCTCGGGCGAAAAGGGGCGGAGCCGAACACGTTCGCTCATCTCTAAATGTTATACATTTTCTAAGAACAAATTCTACCAGGTGGGCACATCAAAAAGCACGGGCCTGCACAAAGGAACAGCTGTGGAGCTACCAAACTTTATGCTAAAGAAGATAGCAGTTGTGCTGCTTATTTTAAAAGCAATGTCAAAACTTTTCCCTAAGAAACTTTCTACCAGGTGAACAGAAGAAGACAGGATGCTGCTCCAAGGAACAGCTGTAGGGCTACTAAGATTTATGCTACAGAAGACTGTGGGTGTGCTGCTTGTTAAAAAGAAATGTCATACTTTTTGCAAGGCCAAATTCTACCTGGTGAACATAAAACTAAATAAGGGCCTGCGCCAAAGATCAGCTGTAGAGCTACCAAAAAAATAGGCCAAGGGAAACATCAGGCGTGGTACTTGTTTTAACCCTTTCCAATCCACTGTCTGACGTCTGAAGACATTATGATTTAAGGCTGTACAGCGCTGATGTTGGAAGACGTTCGTCGGAGTTCTCTTACTGTATATTGCCAGCCTCTCTGCTGTCGGAGCCTATCCAACGTGTCACCTCATGCAGTACTGGCTTTAGCCAGCATATAGCGCCTTTGTATAATGGCAGAAAGAGTTAGTCCCCTAGGAAAACCAGGATACAAATTGGATTGGAAAGGGTTAAAACCAATGTTATAAATTTTCCAATGAGAAATTCCACAGACAAATTCTACCAGTTGAACAGATGATCCTCCTATTCCTCTTCCACCAAGTAAAAGCAGTAGTGCTACCAAATATTATGCCAAGGGAGACAGCAGGCCTGATCCTTGTTATAAAAGCAAGGTTTTATATTTTTAAGGAACACATTCTACCAGATGAACACAGCAATAGAGCACTGGACTGCTCCAAGGAACAGCTGTACAGCTACCAAAAATTATGCTACAGAGGACAGCACTAGAGATGAGCGAACGTACTCATCCGAGCTTGATGCTCGTTCGAGTATTAGCGTGTTCGAGATGCTCGTTACTAGAGCACCACGCGATGTGCGAGTTACTTTCACTTTCATCTCTGAGACGTTAGCGCGCTTTTCTGGCCAATAGAAAGACAGGGAAGGCATTACAACTTCCCCCTGCGACGTTCAAGCCCTATACCACCCCCCTGCAGTGAGTGGCTGGCGAGATCAGGTGTCACTCGAGTATATAAATCGGCCCCTCCCGCGGCTCGCCACAGATGCATTCTGACAGAGATCAGGGAAAGTGCTGCTGATGCCGGAGCTGCTATAGGGAGAGTGTTAGGATTGATTTTAGGCTTCAAGAACCCCAACGGTCCTTCTTAGGGCCACATCTGACCGTGTGCAGTACTGTTGAGGCTGCTTTTTGCAGTGTTGCACTTTTTTTTTTTTTGTCCAGAGCATTGCGTACTGCAGTAATTTTACATAGTCCAGGGCCAGTAGTGGTGGTGAGGCAGGGACAGTGAAAGACATATACAGTCTATATAGGCAGTGGGCTTTTCCAAAAAAAGTTGGGAAAAAAAATCTATTTGGGCTGCCTGTGACCGTCCTGACTGTACTGCGTCTCTGCTGGGGGTACTTGTCCTAATTCATATGCAGCCAGCTAAGTGTTACAGCAGGCTTGTGCAAAATTCTTTCCTGGCTCTGCGTTGCCTCTTACATCACCGCTGTCATCCTGTCCAGAGTGAAACAGTCTGCAGTAATTTTACATAGTCCAGGGCCAGTAGTGGTGGTGAGGCAGGGACAGTGAAAGACATATACAGTCTATATAGGCAGTGGGCTTTTCCAAAAAAAAGTTGGGGAAAAAAATCTATTTGGGCTGCCTGTGACCGTCCTGACTGTACTGCGTCTCTGCTGGGGGTAGTCGTCCTAATTCATACGCAGCCAGCTAAGTGTTACAGCAGGCTTGCGCAAAATTCTTTCCTGCCTCTGCTGTGCGTTCCGTAAGCGAAGTCAGCCTCCAACCACAGTCCAATAAGCGGCACATTTAATTACAGCGTTCTGTTTCTGCACTACTGGTAATACAGCATGCTGGGGGGTAGGGGTAGGCCTAGAGGACGTGGACGCGGGTGATGACGCGGAGGCCCAAGTCAGGGTGTGGGCACAGGCCGAGCTCCTGATCCAGGTGTATCGCAGCCGACTGCTGCGGGATTAGGAGAGAGGCACGTTTCTGGTGTCCCCACATTCATCTCACAATTAATGGGTCTACGCGGTAGACCTTTATTAGAAAATGAGCAGTGTGAGCAGGTCCTGCCATTGATGGCAGAAAGTGCATCCAGCAATCTATCGACCACCCAGAGTTCTGCGCCGTCCACTATTGCAACTCTGAATCCTCTGGCTGCTGCTCCTCCTTCCTCCCAGCCTCCTCACTCCATTACAATGACACATTCTGAGGAGCAGGCAGACTCCCAGGAACTGTTCTCGGGCCCCTGCCCAGAATGGGCAGCAATGGTTCCGAATCCTCTCCCACTGAAGGAGTTTGTCGTGACCGATGCCCAACCTTTGGAAAGTTCCCGGGGATGAGGCTGGGGACTTCCGGCAACTGTCTCAAGAGCTTTCAGTGGGTGAGGAGGAGGATGACGATGAGACACAGTTGTCTATCACTCAGGTAGTAGTAATTGGAGTAAGTCCGAGGGAGGAGCGCACAGAGGATTCGGAGGAAGAGCAGCAGGGCGATGAGGTGACTGACCCCACCTGGTTTGCTACGCCTACTGAGGACAGGTCTTCAGAGGGAGAGGCAAGTGCAGCAGCAGGGCAGGTTGGAAGAGGCAGTGCGGTGGCCAGGGGTAGAGGCAGGGCCAGACCGAATAATCCACCAACTGTTTCCCAAAGCGCCCCCTCGCGCCATGCCACCCTGCAGAGGCCGAGGTGCTCAAAGGTCTGGCAGTTTTTCACTGAGAGTGCAGACGACCGACGAACAGTGGTGTGCAACCTTTGTCACGCCAAGATCAGCCGGGGAGCCACCACCACCAGCCTCACCACCACCAGCATGCGCAGACATATGATGGCCAAGCACCCCACAAGGTGGGACGAAGGCCGTTCACCGCCTCCGGTTGGCACCGCTGCCTCTCCCGCTGTGCCCCAACCTGCCACTGAGATCCAACCCCCCTCTCAGGACACAGGCACTACCGTCTCCTGGCCTGCACCCACACCCTCACCTCCGCTGTCCTTGGCCCCATCCACCAATGTCTCTCAGTGCACCGTCCAGCCGTCGCTAGCGCAAGTGTTTGAGCGCAAGTACGCCGCCACGCACCCGCACGCTCAAGCGTTAAACGTGCACATAGCCAAATTTATCAGCCTGGAGATGCTGCCGTATAGGGTTGTGGAAACGGAGGCTTTAAAAGGTATGATGGCGACGGCCCCGCACTACTCAGTTCCCAGTCGCCACTACTTTTCACGATGTGCCGTCCCAGCCCTGCACGACCACGTCTCCCGCAACATTGTACGCGCCCTCACCAACGCAGTTACTGGCAAGGTCCACTTAACAACGGACACGTGGACAAGCACAGACGGGCAGGGCTACTATTTCTCCCTGACGGCACATTGGGTGAATTTAGTGGAGGCTGGGACAGAGTCAGAGCCTGGGACCGCTCACGTCCTACCCACCCCCAGAATTGCGGGCCCCAGCTCGGTGGTGGTATCTGCGGCGGTGTATGCTTCCTCCACTAAACCACCCTTCTCCTCCTCCTCCTCCTACGCAACCTCTGTTTCGCAATCAAGATGTGTCAGCAGCAGCACGTCGCCAGCAGTCGGTGTCGCGCGGCACGGCAGCACAGCGGTGGGCAAGCGTCAGCAGGCCGTGCTGAAACTACTCAGCTTAGGAGAGAAGAGGCACACGGCCCACGAACTGCTGCAGGGTCTGACACAGCAGACCGACCGCTGGCTTGCGCCGCTGAGCCTCCGACCGGGCATGGTCGTGTGTGACAACGGCCGTAACCTGGTGGCGGCTCTGCAGCTCGGCAGCCTCACGCACGTGCCATGCCTGGACCACGTCTTTAATTTGGTGGTTCAGCGCTTTCTGAAAAGCTATCCACGCTTGGCAGACCTGCTCGGAAAGGTGCGCCGGCTCTGCGCACATTTCCGCAAGTCCCACACGGACGCTGCCACCCTGTGCACCCTGCAACATCGGTTTCATCTGCCAGTGCACCGACTGCTGTGCGACGTGCCCACACGGTGGAACTCTACGCTTCACATGTTGGCCAGGCTCTATGAGCAGCGTAGAGCTATAGTGGAATACCAACTCCAACATGGGCGGCGCAGTGGGAGTCAGCCTCCTCAATTCTTTACAGAAGAGTGGGCCTGGTTGGCAGACATCAGCCAGGTCCTTGGAAACTTTGAGGAGTCTACCCAGATGGTGAGCAGTGATGCTGCAATCATTAGCGTCACCATTCCTCTGCTATGCCTCTTGAGAAGTTCCCTGCAAAGCATAAAGGCAGACGCTTTGCGCTCGGAAACAGAGGCGGGGGAAGACAGAATGTCGCTGGATAGTCAGAGCACCCTCCTGTCTATATCTCAGCGCGTTGAGGAGGAGCATGAGGAGGAGGAGGGGGAAGAGACAGCTTGGCCCACTGCTGAGGGTACCCATGCTGCTTGCCTGTCATCCTTTCAGCGTGTATGGCCTGAGGAGGAGGAGGAGGATCCTGAAAGTGATCTTCCTAGTGAGGACAGCCATGTGTTGCGTACAGGTACCCTGGCACACATGGCTGACTTCATGTTAGGATGCCTTTCTCGTGACCCTCGCGTTACACGCATTCTGGCCACTACGGATTACTGGGTGTACACACTGCTCGACCCACGGTATAAGGAGAACCTTTCCACTCTCATACCCAAAGAGGAAAGGGCTTCGAGAGTGATGCTATACCAAAGGACCCTGGCGGACAAGCTGATGGTAAAATTCCCATCCGACAGCGCTAGTGGCAGAAGGCGCAGTTACGAGGGCCAGGTAGCAGGGGAGGCGCGGAGATCAGGCAGCATGTACAGCACAGGCAGGGGAACACTCTCTAAGGCCTTTGACAGCTTTCTGGCTCCCCAGCAAGACTGTGTCACCGCTCCCCAGTCAAGGCTTAGTCGGCGGGAGCACTGTAAAAGGATGGTGAGGGAGTACGGAGCCGATCGCACGACCGTCCTCCGTGACGCCTCTGCCCCCTACAACTGCTGGGTGTCGAAGCTGGACACGTGGCCTGAACTCGCGCTGTATGCCCTGGAGGTGCTTGCTTGTCCTGCGGCTAGCATCTTGTCAGAGAGGGTGTTTAGTGCGGCTGGGGGAATCATCACAGATAAGCGTACCCGCCTGTCAACCGACAGTGCCGACAGGCTTACACTCATCAAGATGAACAAAGCCTGGATTTCCCCAGACTTCTCTTCTCCACCAGCGGACAGCAGCGATACCTAAACAATACGTAGGCTGCACCCGCGGATGGAAGCATTGTTCTCTATCACCATCAAAAACGTGGACCTTTTAGCTTCATCAATCTGTTTATTATATTCATCCTACTCCTCCTGCTCCTCCTCCTGAAACCTCACGTAATAACGCTGAACGGGCAGTTTTTCTTAGGCCCACAAGGCTCAGTCATATAACTTTTGTAAACAATGTTTATACGTTTCAATTCTCAATTCAATAAAGCGTTGAAACTTGCACCTGAACCAATTTTTATTTTAACTGGGCTGCCTCCAGGCCTAGTTACAAATTAAGCCACATTAACCAAAGCGATTAATGGGTTTCACCTGCCCTCTTGGTTGGGCATGGACAATTTTTCTGAGGTACATTAGTACTGTTGGTACACCAATTTTTTGGGGCCCTCGCCTACAGTGTAATCCAATTAATTTTTTGCCCACCTGCATTAAAGCTGACGTTACATCAGCTGTGCTGGGCACTGCAATGGGATATATTTATGTACCGCCGGTGGCTTCCTGGCACCCACCCATGCTGTCAGTCCACACGGAGTTGTAACTGCATGTGTCCACTTCTAAAGAACCCCAGTCTGACTGGGGCATGCAGTGTGGGCCGAAGCCCACCTGCATTAAACATGATATTACCTTAGCTGTGATAGGCAATGCAATGGGATATATTTATGTACCGCCGGTGGCTTCCTGGCACCCACCCATGCTGTGGGTCCACACGGAGTTGTAACTGCATGTGTCCACTTCTAAAGAACCCCAGTCTGACTGGGGCATGCAATGTGGGCCGAAGCCCACCTGCATTTAACATGACATTACCTCAGCTGTGATGGGCAATGCAATGGGATATATTTATGTACCGCCGGTGGTTTCCAGGGAGCCACCCATGCTGTGGATCCACAGGGAGTTGTAACTGCATGTGTTGTGAGGGATTAGCGTTTAGGATCGGTAGCAACCTGGGCATAAGCAGTCAGAGACAGTGACACTTGCGATAAAGTCTTTAGTCCACGCTTTGCCTGGGTTTATTTCCAAGCAAACAAAACGAAATACAGGCCTTAACATCAGGCAAACACAAAGTAAATCCTGCTCGTCTGAGCACTTACTATACAGGTAGCGTCCCTGTCTACACAGTGGTAACAAAAATGGCTCCTGCACACAGCCAGCCAGGACTCTCAGACCTGCAAAGGTCTCAGCTCTCTCAGCCCACACGCTGGGCTAGCCGGGCTTCTGCTCCACAGAGCCCTCTCTCTGGCTCTCAGCCAGATGCTCTCTCTGGCTCTCAGCCAGACGCTTTCTCTGGCTCTCCCTGTAGGCCCAGGCTTATAAGGCCTGGTACCAGCCCCACCTGGTACGTGGGAGTGACCATCCCACCCTTCACTTTGGTCACTCCAGGAAAAGCCGGCCCGGATTATGCGGCTTGGAGCCACTTACTTACTACACCGTGTCAGTAACTTAATGCTACTGACACCATACTGCCGGCTTCCTCCACCGAGCCCAGGCTGCTCGGTGGCACGTACCTGGCCAAGTGCTCCCCAAAGCCTCATAGGAGAGCATCCTAGGCAAAATATATATGCCCTCCAGCACTTTGTCGGTCACCTTCTCACAGTGTCTACTTCTAAAGAACCCCAGTCTGACTGGGGCATGCAGTGTGGGCCGAAGCCCACCTGCATTAAACATGACATTACCTCAGCTGTGATGGGCAATGCAATGGGATATATTTATGTACCGCCGGTGGCTTCCTGGCACCCACCCATGCTGTCGGTCCACAGGGACTTCACAATAGGGAGTTGTACCTGCCTGTGTCTACTTCTAAAGAACCCCAGTCTGACTGGGGCATGCAGTGTGGGCCGAAGCCCACTTGCATTAAACATGACATTACCTCAGTTGTGCTGGGCAATGCAATGGGATATATTTATGTACAGCCGGTGGGTTCCAGGGAGCCACCCATGCTGTGGGTCCACACGGAGTTGTAACTGCACGTGTCCACTTCTAAAGAACCCTAGTCTGACTGGGGCATGCAGTGTGGGCCGAAGCCCACCTGCATTAAACATGACATTACCTCAGCTGTGCTGGGCAATGCAATGGGATTTATTTATGTACAGCCGGTGGGTTCCAGGGAGCCACCAATGCTGTGGGTCCACACGGAGTTGTAACTGCATGTGTCCACTTCTAAAGAACCCCAGTCTGACTGGGGCATGCAGTGTGGGCCGAAGCCCACCTGCATTAAACATGACATTACCTCAGCTGTGATGGGCAATGCAATGGGATATATTTATGTACCGCCGGTGGCTTCCTGGCACCCACCCATGCTGTCGGTCCACAGGGACTTCACAATAGGGAGTTGTACCTGCCTGTGTCTATGAATTAAAAACCCCGGTCAGGTAGGGGCATGCAGTGTGGGCCGAAGCCCACCTGCATTTAATCTGACATTAGCTCTGCTGTCCAGGGCACTGCAATGGGATACATTTATGTACAGCCGGTGGGTTCCAGGGAGCCACCCATGCTGTGGGTGCCCACGGAATTCCCATTGCGGAGTTGTACCTGCCTGTGACTATTTATAAAAAACCGCGGTCTGACTGGGGCATGCAGACACCTTGACAGAATGAATAGTGTGTGGCACATAGGTTCCCCATTGCTATGCCCACGTGTGCAGCTCCTGATGGCGGTGGCACAGGATTATATTTCTCATTGATTCTGTACAGCATTGTGGGCTATCGCCCCGCCCCTTTTAGAGAGGGTCGCTGCCTAGCCGTGCCAACCCTCTGCAGTGTGTGCCTGCGGTTCCTCCTCATGGCAGACGCACTTATAAATAGACATGAGGGTGGTGTGGCATGAGGGCAGCTGAAGGCTGCGCAGGGACACTTTGGTGTGCGCTGTGGACACTGGGTCGTGCGGGGGGGGGGGAGGGTTGGGCAGCATGTAGCCCAGGAGAAGTGGCAGCAGAGTTCCCATCACTTTCTTGAATTGCCCAGATTTTCACAAATGGAAACTTTAGCGAGCATCGGCGATATACAAAAATGCTCGGGTCGCCCATTGACTTCAATGGGGTTCGTTATTCGAAACGAACCCTCGAGCATCGCGAAAATTTCGTCTCGAGTAACGAGCACCCGAGCATTTTGGTGCTCGCTCATCTCTAGACAGCACGTGTTCTACTCAAACAAGAGCGTACTCCATGTAACAGGAGCTACATTGTAGAGCTACCAAAAAATTTAGCAATTCACATAGCAGGCGTGTTTTCAATGCAATATCATTCATTTTCCAAGGAAAATTCGACCAGTTGAACACAACAGACAAGCACAGGTCTCCTGTTGCTTCCCCTACAAGGCAAAGCAGTAGCTTTACTTCAATGGAGACAGAAAGCCTTGTGCTTGTTGTAAAGGCAATATTATACATTTTCAAGGAACACATTCTACCAGGTTCACCCAACAACAGAATAATGGCCTGCTCCAAGGAACAGCTGTAGAACTACCAAAATTATGCTTTAGACAGCTGGTGTGTGGATTATTTTAAAAGTAATGGCAAAACTTTCCCAAGGAAAAACTCTACCAGGTAAACAGAAAACTCATACAAGAACCTGCTCCAAGAAACAACTGTAGAGCTACCAAAATTATGCTTCAAAAGACAGCAGAGGTGCTGCTTGTTAAAAGAACAAACATAATCCTGCCCAAAAGAACAGATTTAAAGCTACCAAAAATTATGGCAAGGAAGACAGCAGGCGAGGTTTTTGTTTTAAAAGTAATGTAATAAATTTTCCAAGGAAAAATTCTTACAGTGTAAAAGAACAGTTTAGCATGGGCCTTTTTTCCTTCATGGGAAAACAAAGTAGTTACCAAAAAATATGGCAGCATGGAGGCATCAGACATGGTGCTTGTTTTAAAAGCAATGTCATAAAGTTTGCAATGGGCAGATTTCACTAGCTGAAGGGAATGCTCAAGCATGGGCCTGCTCCAAGGAACAGCTGTAGAGCTACCAAAAATCACTCTAAGCAAGACAGCAGGTGTGCAGCGTTTATAAAAATCAATGTAAAATATTTTCCCATTATAAATTCCAATAGGTAAACAGAATACTTAAGCAAGAACCTGCTGCAAAGAACAACTGTAGAGATGCCGGAAAATACATTAGGAAGACAGCAGTTGTGTTGCTTTTTAAAAAATCATGTCATAACTTTTCCAAGGACAAATTCCACGTCATTAAGGGGTTAAAAGAAGTGGCATACATTTCCCAAGGACAAGTGTTTCAAAAGATAATAAAAAATTCTACAAGATGGATTGGACACTCAAAAGTGGGCCTGCTCTAAGGTATAGTTATATACATGGTGAACATAAAACTAAGAAAGGGCCTGCTCCAAGTGTGCTTGTTTTAAAGCAATGTCATGTATTTTCTAAGGACAAATCCTAGTAGTTGAACAGAACAAACAAGCATGAGTGCACGATCCGGTTCGGAGCCTCTTGTTACAACCAGTGTGGCTTGATAGTGCAGTCAGGTAAAGCGAGAGGTCGCTACACAGGAGTAGCAGTAGCAATTTAGATAAGTAGTCAGGTAGAGGAGCTTTACTACAGGCGGAAGCACAATAATCTCACAAAGAACTGGAGAAAGGATTAGGCTTTTATCGAATGTTGAATTAAGCATTCGACATTAAGCAGGGTGGAGCCAAAACAGGAATTGGATCAGGAACAAGGGCATGGTTATGTAGGGTAGCCGCTGTCTGGAGCACAGGAGCTCCTGAGTTCAAGTCCTGACAATGGGCCTTCTGTTCCTTCTCCTACAGTTATCAAAAATTATAGCAAGGGAGACAGCAGGCCTCCTGCTTGTTATAAAAGCAATGTTATATTGAACAATTTCTATCAGGTAAACAAATTCTATCAGGTAAACACATCAATAAAGCACGGGCCTGCTCCAAGGAACAGCTATAAAGCTACCAAAAATTATGCTACAGAAAATAGCAAGTGTGCTGTTTATTCTAAAAGCAATGTCAGCGTTCGTGGCCTATCTCCTGAATGAAGCGGACATGCGGGTGAAGAGCTCTGGTGCAACACCTAATTCAGAAGACGCCTGTTCTCCTATGCACCCAGTTCAGGCACCATCCTTCTACCTACTGAGGTGAGCTTCCAGGGAACATTCTTGCGGATCCCACTGGTTTTCAGAGCAGCGCACGGCTTTCCCCACATGTAGAGCCAGAGTGGCGGCAGTTCCAGCGGTGTTGCTTCAGAGTTACGGCGTTAAAGACACACTGTAATGCTGAGAATGCTGCTCTGTGAGATGCCTGAGGCTCCTTACACCAAGCTGGGGACCCACTGGAGCTCCCACAGTAGCATGCTAAGACAGAGCTTTAGTGCCTCATTGTAGTCGGCTGCACGTACCCACCCTGGTAGTTCAAAGCATAAAGCAAAGGATTTTTGCCCTCCCGGACTTCCCACAGACTGTTGGTGCCCTATAGCTGGGAACTGGAGACCAAGGAGAAAAGCAAAGAGTCTAGATCATGTGAGGTAATTATCGCCCTCTAATCTTCCTTAGTCAGACCTCCTCAGGAATACTGTGTACAGCTCTGGGCACCCCAATTTAAAACAGACAGAGACAAACTGGAGCAAGTTTCTGACAGTGAAGTTAATCAATGAGTGAAACAGGTTACCATGGGAGGTGGTGAGTTCTCCTTCAATAGAAATGTTCAAACAAAGGCTGGACAAATATCTGTCTGGGATGATTTAGTGAATCCTGCACTGACCCTGGAGGTCCCTTCCATTCTATGATTCTATGAAGTTCAGAGAATAGTTACTAAGATGGTGAGCGGTCTGCAAATCATGTCCTATGAGAAATGGTCAAATGATCTAGGAAAGTTTAGCTTGCAAAAAAGAAGACTGAGAGGAGACTTAATAGCTGTCTACAAATATCTGAAGGGCTGTCACAGTGCAGAGGGATCAGCCCTATTCTCATTTGTACAAGGAAAGACTAGAAGCAATGATATGAAACTGAAACAGAGGAGATACAAATTAGATATTAGACAGTGAGGGGGATCAATCAGTGGATCAGGTTGCCCTGGGAGGTGGTGAGTTCTCCTTCAATCAACGTCTTCAGAGCTGGACAAACATCTGTCTGGGATGATTTAGTGATCCTGCATTGAGCAGGGGGTTGGACCCGATGACCCTGGAGGTCCCCTACAACTGTATCATTCTAGGATCCTTTTCGGACTGCACCTGGAGATTATTTCTAAAGGAAATAAGTTATTTCTACATTTGGCCTGCTTTTCACACACTTTCTATCTTATGAACAGCTAGTGCCACCTTGTGGCACATATGAATAAATCACCTATACGCTCAGATATAATGTTTTTCTAAGGACACGTTCATAAACAGCTCAGGCAGAGGTACTTTTCCCTTCATATTGTCCAGCTTGACCGCCTTATGGTACCTACTTCATTTTCTTTCTTTGTTCTACCACAATTATGAACATGATGAGAAGCAAAATGAAAGGCACTAGCCCTCCTAAACTGACATCTTTCTTTGCGGCTGTGGACAGCCCACAACAGGGAGCAGACAATACTGATTCTGCCGAATCATTATCTGCAACTGAAGCGTCTCAGCTTTCACTCTCACCTAATAAAGAAGTCCAGAACATCTTGCCCAAAAAAGAGATTATACCTCAAATTGCTAGCTCACCCTCTTCTTCATCTCAAGATACAAAAATAAACTCTATATCAGCACACATCCCCTCCTCACAGAGCACAAAGGAGTTGCTCTCAGATCCTCTGTCTTCTTTAAGGGCGCTTTAACACGACAGTTTTTATGTTCAGTTTTTTGCGAGCCAAAACCAGGAGTGAAGAGAAAGTATAATGGAAAGATTTGCATGTCGTCCGTATTTTGGACCCGCTCCTGGTTTTGGCTCATAAAAAACTGAACATAAAAAACTGTCGTGTGAAAACGCCCGAACCAAGAAAGAAGCAGATCACGTTTCACCTGAGGCACTGAATGCCATGTTCCAAGACCTGAAAGATACCATCCGAAAAGATATTAGAGAACCTGTTTCTTTTATTCATAGCGATATCATAACCATAGGTGAATGTACTTCACACCTTGAGAATAGAGGTTTTTGTGGCTGCTCATAACACAGTAGTGGATGCTCACAATGAAGCAGAGGATGACATTGCAGCAATAAAATTGAAGCTGGCAGACTTGGAGGATAGATCAAGTAGGAATAATATAAGATTCAGAAACATTCCAGAAACCGATAATGACTCTAAGCTCACAGAATTCCTCACAGATCTCGTTGTCACTTTTATCCCAGACACTCAGCAATCCAACCTCCTGAGTGATAGAGTTCATAGGGTACCTAGACATAAAAATATACCTGCAGGGGCGCTCAGAGACTAACTCGGAAGACTACATTTTTTCTATTTCGAGGATGCTCTCCAAAGGGCTTCTACTCAAACTAAAAATCTCCCACATAATTTCCAGCAAATCTCTTTCTTCTCAGACCTATCACCTGCCACATTAGCTAGGAGGAGAGAATTAGCAAAATATACAAAAATTATAAAAGAGGAAAAGAATCCCTACAAATAGCGCATTCAAGTGATGCTACTGATTTTCAAAAATGGAGTTACACACAGCATCTCTTGTACTCAGTGTATATATGTGTATATCTATCTATCTATCTCATATCTATCTATCCATTCATCTGTCTATCTCATAGCTATATCTATCTCTCATCTATCAACCTATCTATCTTTCTACCACATATCTATCTATCCGTTTGTCTACCTCATATCTATTTCTATCTCTCTCTCATCTATCTATCCATCTGTATGTCTATCTCATATCTATCTATCTATCTATCTCATATCTATCTATCCATCTGTTTGTCTATTTCATATTTATATTTCTCTCTCTTTCATCTATCAATCTGTCTTATATCTATCAATCTATCTATCTATAGCCCCATTTAGACAGGACGAATGTTGGGCAAGTAATGCCAGACACTTGTCCCCGCACATACATGCTCCCGTGCTCCTGAATGTGAGCTTGTATCGCTGGCTCAGAGCGGGGCTGCAGGAGCACATTTCAGTTCTCACTCCCCCCCCCCCCCCCCCCCCCGCCCCTCTCTATTCAGTTAACATAGCGGTCAGTCAATGCGGAATGGCTGCTATTTACACTGCACTGTCATAGTTAAATTCATTGCTCATCATTTATGCTGCACGGGAGTGTGTATGTGCGGGGACAAGTGTCGGACATCGTTTGCCTGACTTTCGTCCCCTCTAAATGGGGCTTATCTCATATCTATCTATCTATCTATCTATCTATCTATCTATCTATCTATCTATCTATCTATCTATGTATCTATCTATCTATCTATCTATGGCTGGTATACGTTGTACAGCTCCCTGTATATGCTGTATACAATTGTATAGAAACACACTTTCTTGTGGAGGAAGAGCCCAGAAGAATAAGCGGAGGTTGCAAACAGCAGTCTGAATCGGTGTGTTTCTCCCCAGGCTCTATCCTGCATTGTCTACCCTCAAATTCCTGCTTTCTTTATTCTATTTGTACGTATTTGGTCTTCTAGCAACTTGCGAGCAAATCTGCGCCCACACGCAATGTTATGCACTGCGGATCAAACGCTTCCATAGAGATCAATGGAGCTCATACGTGCGGAATCCTCTGAATAGAGCATGCTGTGATTTTGCTTCTGCTTTCAGAATCCAAAATTCTACCCATAAGTGTGAGAGAACCCGCGAAAGTCCATGCCTTTCAATGCCTGTGTATTACCCCATACTGACCGTGGTGATAGTTGAAGTGTTTAGCATTTCTGTAGGGAAAAGCCTTTGTGGATAGTGTGGTTGAAGATCTTTAAAAGGCATTGGGCGAGAATGCTGGCATACAGTATTTTTAATTATATTCATTAGAAAGACCATCAAGGTACCACAGGACAAACAGGGGGATCCATTTTGGGGTGAAAGTCTTTATTCATATGTGTACTGTACAAAAAAACTGTTTTTAAAATGACACAATTGCCAAAAAATAAAAATCATATTTTCCTTCTGCTTTGCTTGGATTCATTCAAAAACTGTGGGGTCAAAATACGCAGTACACCCCTATATAAATTCGTTTAGGGGTCTAGTTTTAAAAATGGAGTCATTTGCGGAGGTTCTCTGTTGTTTTGGCCGCACAAGGGCTCTACAAGTGAGAAATGAGGCCTAAATCAACTTCAAGCAAAATTTCTGTTCTGAAAGCCATCGGCTGCTCCTTTCATTTTGGACCCAGTTGTGCGTACAGACATAAGATTAGGGCCGCAATGGGTATGTCTCTGAACGCAGGACAAACAGGGGTATCCATTTTGGGGTGAAAATCCTCATTTTCATGTGCACTATAGAAAAAAAACTGTCTTTAAAATTACGTATTTGCAAAAATATGATATTTTATTTTTTTCTCCTCTAAATTGCATTAGCTCCTAAAAAGAGACTGTGGGGTCAAAATACTCATGACACCCCCCTCAGTGAATATATTAAGATGTTTATTTTTTTAAATTAAAACCTATGGACTTAACTGCACTGTCCCCAGACTGTTCTGAGCCGTGCCCCGTGGGAGAGGAAAGTGAAGCAAGTGCTGCCATGCGAGCCAGTCCCTCACTCTGTTCGTCTATAGGGATCCATTCATGGGGGAGCAATGCAACACCCACTAGCTACACTACAGGATCTCAGCCTGAAGAGCCAACTGTTCCATCTGTTAAGAAAGTTACTTGGTACTAAGGAACTTTATGGACTCCTTTATTGTTCCAGGACTTTTCAAGACTTTATTTCACCTTTATTGTCCAAAACAACTTTAAAGTTATTTTCTCCCCTTTGCATAACAGATGTTTATGATGCATAACTTAATTGCAGAATGTTAAACTAACATTATAATGTTCAATGTATTGTGAAGGAGGGTGTATGCAAATTAAAATTGACTGTATTCGAGTAAATATGTGTGCGTGCATGACATGTTTGAGTGAGACAGGAGGTCTAGACACTACACCCTACTATCCACTAACTGCACCAGTGTCTGTCTATCATCTTATCTGTCGCAGGAGACGCAGCCTCATTATCATTTTTTTCCTAGTCAGCTCTGTTGAGGGTATAGACTGAAGCTACCACCCTTCACGAGATTCAGAGGAGTGAGGTTTATGCCACTTTCCTTATTTTTCAAAGCCTACCAGTCACCCTTTTCTATTTACATGTTTAGCTACAGTGTTGTATCTTTCTTTAAGCTTTGAGGAGAAGAATTATGAAAGAGCCCATAGCAATGCTAGAGTATCCTGGATTCCATCCAGCCTAGCAGTACTTTTCTCAAAGGCTATGGCCATACCATTTCTTTAAACATTACAGCTTTGCATTGAAAGTGAGATCCCAGGTCGTCTGAGTACACTGGGATGGGTTAACTCTGAGTAGTAACTCTGAGCAGAAAATAACACTCAGGACCAAGATTCGATTTTACTAGAATTGCGTAATGCCAATATTATTGTATGGCTCGGAGACTTGGACCTTGCTGTTGCAAACCACTGAGCATCTGGAGTCCTTTCACTTGCAATGCCAACGCCAGATTCACCATGTTCGTTGGTTCGACTTCATCAGAAACTGCGAGATACAGGCTTGCACGGGGCTTGAGTCAATCACAGAAACAACAAGGAGACGACTTGCACTTTTTGGTCATGTTGCGTGCTTGTCAGAAGCTGTACCCGGCCCATGATGCTTTAACCACAGTAATTGCTAGAAAAATCGAGATACGAACCCCTGCCGGATGGCGGAGGCCTCCTGGTCGTCCGCGGCGCTTGTGGGTGCAACAGATAGGCAACAGTACCTCCTCGCACATCTACACTTAGGCTGGGTTCACAAGGGGCACATTTGCTGTGGAAATTCCGTGCGGAATTTCGCCGCGGCAAATCCGCATGCGGCCGCTAATCCCAGGATTAGCCAGCCATGTGGACGAGATTTCTCAGAATTCTTGTCCACACGGGACAGCAAATCCGCTGCAGCTAAGCCGGCAGAAGCCGCCACTGCAGCGTGGATTTGCCAACCGCAGCATGTCCTTGTTTTTTACGCTCCTCTATGGGAGCGCCGACCGCAGTGGAAGAAATCTCGCGGTTTTTCGCTGCAGCCAAACCGCGAGATTTCCGCCGAGAATCCGCCCCGTGAGAACCCAGCCTTAATGGAACAATGTTCTCAGTCGTGGTCATTCTAGATCGCCGCTACGAACCCTCATCGTCTAAGCGAGACAACTAACTAGCTAAGTAACCAAAGGGAAAATTTGTGTAACGCTTCTGCCTTACACTATCCTAGACTGTGTTAGATAGTTCTCAAAGGGATAATGGGTAGAACACTGAGGAATTTCAATCCCGGATATTTACACTCTATTTTAAAGAGGCACCAGGGTTGGCTTTTCTTAAGTAGTGGAAAACTGTAGTGCCCAGAGTTAGTGGGGCCCCTCCAGAATGTTCTATGTCTGTCTCATGTCACTGTCTTATCAGTGTCTTGTTTGTAAAGTGCATTTTGAAGTATTTGACGTTTGCAGGACTGAAAGTTAATGTTTGGTATGTTCTGTCCTGTATGGAAAATGTATCGTTTGCGGTCACGTGATGGTATATATATATATGTATGTGTGTGTGTTTGCAAAGAATGCAATGCACGTCAGTCAGCAAGTCAGTCAGTCAGCTACACAGACACTACAGAGAGGCTGCCAGATCGGTGAGTGTGTGGAGCATGGAGGAGGCAGAGTGATTGCCTGATGCTCAGCCTGGGCCTGTTCAACCAAGGAATCATCTGTACTACTGCTGAGTACTGAGAGAATGGAACCTCTTATCATTGAGAAGAGAAGAGAACAAGTGTGAGTGCTTTGCCGGTGGAAGAATTGATTGCCGGGAGTGAATGGACCTGCAGATAACTTGGATGGTTCCAAAACCCTGTGAGTTCCACCGAAATAGAAAGTCTTGTATTCTGTGATTACTGCTATTGTTATCAACTTTAATGAGAAGTTAAGTAAATGGACAAGATGGACCGTTCCCGGTTTTGTTCCATAAAAAATATCCTTCTGATGTTGGATTATTTTATTCATCTACAAGATCCACTCCAGGAGAAGGAATGGTGGTGTCACGAGTGACAATTGGACTTAAGGTAACCCCCAGTTACTATCCGTGTGATCTTCCCCTGCGGTGACGGAGTTAGGTCCTGAGCTACCCTCAGGAGAGTTGATGGTAATGCCCCTTGACCACGATAACATCTACGTGTTGTCTCCTCAGCTGTAGGCCTGCTGCTCGGACACTGCACCTGCATGCAGGCAGGATTCATGGGGGTTAGTTGTCTCGTTAGAGTAGGTACCCACAAAACAACGAAGACCCGTGAAGTGGGCTTGTGGACTTAAGTGACTTGGCTAACTCATGAACCAATACCTTGTACATATGACAGCTATTCAATCTGTTCATGCATGCACGTATGCTTGGTGAGTGTTTGGGCGTTTGTCAGTCTGGTCTATGTCTGTTTTTCGCCCTATGCTTAATTCACCCATCCGCTGGTTGTTGGACGCACGGTTTTTGTTTGTTTGTCTTACATGTCCATTGGTGGGTGGACGTGCGAGCCTTATCCTGGCACCTTTGTCTACTGGTAAGCGGACACTAGGGACTTGTTTATCGGTCGGTGCTTTGTAAAGCAAGCTGACACAACCGTCCTTTCTGCATTAGTACCATGTGATCCCAGAGTCTGTCTAGAGAGTTATTGGGAACAATAATATAACCTCCAGACATTATAACAGCACCTTCTTTGACACTAGATGGTTGGTCTAATATGCCACAAATAAGGCCGGTCTCACACGAGCAGATTTGAATTGCATAATTCGCAATCGCTGTCTGTGTGGATAATCCGCGGTAAAACGTGGGCACTGAAAGGCATGTACTTTCACATTTTCCTACACACCTGTGGGTACAAATTGCGTATTTGGGGAGTGGAAAAAAAATTGCAGCATGCTCTATTTTAATGCGGATTTTGCACAAATGACCATCATTGATGTCTATGGATGCGTGAGACCCAAAGCCCATACGCAATTAGCATTGCGTATGAGCAATGGAATCACTTGCAGACCACATAGAAAAGCCCTAATTCCCTGCCTGCAATCTTTCTTCCATGTAGACGATATGCTGTCCATACGCAATTCGTTTCCAAAAAGGATCGCAGATCTTCCAATGCGGATTTCCGATTGCGGAATATAACCCGTTCGTGTGAGCCTGGCCTAACTTTTACTTATTTTATTTTTAGGGGGATTAGGTAAAAAAAACGAAATTCTGTCACTTATATTTTGGATTTCATTTTTATGGCATTCAGTGTGCAAAATAAATACCATGATAAGATTTTTCTCCAGTCAGCACGATTCCAGCGATACCAAGTTTATACAGTTTATAAATGTTTTGCTATTTTTGTACACAAAAAAAACCCTTTTTTAAAAAAAAGATTTCCTTTTGTGTTGCTGCAGTCCAAGAGCAAAAGCATTTTTATTTTTCTTCGAAGACGCTCTATGGGGGCTTTTTTTTGCGGGACGAGCTCTAGTCTTCATTCATTCAATTTTTGAAAACATATAACATTTTGATTGCTTATCATTCCATTTTTTTCTATAGGTGAGATTAACAAAATCTGCAATTCTAGCATGTTTTTCTTTCAAAATATGTTTATTGATTTTCTATGCCAACAATACAACATTGCGATAAAATGAGTAATACTTGAACATACAGGGTGTCATTCTCTTTTCTTGTAGCGCGGTATGAGTCGCAGGCTGTTGCGGATTCGTGCCTCTCCGCTTTTTTATGTCGGAAGCTTAATATTCAAGGTTTTTAATGGGTAGGGGCGAACCCGTCTAGGCCATAGTGTCGTTATGTAGGTTACGGGGTCTTTGGTTCCCGTTTTCTGTGAAGGTCTCTTCTTCTCAGAGACATTTACTTTCGTTTATTAATGTCAGCTTTTGAGCTCCTGAGGGAGTCTCCCGCAGTGCCCGCCACTCAGGGACCATCGCTTCTACAATTCCTTTTATCCCTGTGGGATTAAGTGATGTGCATTGCAAATAAATTTTGTGGGTAACATTATATAAGAAACAGAACCGAACTAACAAACACAATGAAATACCCCAGAGAGTGTTGGGGGGAGGAGAGAAGAGAAAGAAAAGAAAGAAGGGGGGAGGGGGGTTGAGGAGAGAGGATGACTGGGAAAGAGGGGGAAAGGAGGGAGAAGGGAGAGGGTTTGGCTGTCTCCTGGTTTCGCTAAGTGTATGTTAATGCTGGGATGAGGGGAGTAAGGGGGATTAGTTGGGCGAGTTAGGAGGAGAGCCCAGCGCCCCGCAGACAGGTTTACATCTCTGTCTATAAAGAGCCGTCCGCAAGCCATTTGAGGAGTGATGGGGAGCCTTTAAAATCTACCCAGGCCACCCAGGCATCTCGAGACGCAGCTGCGGATTGGTTTTGCACAGTTTCGCTGTTCCAGAGGTCTTCCATATATTTAATATGGTCGACCGCCTCCACCCATGCAGTCCTCGGGATCACCCCTCCCCGTCTCCAGTGTTGGGAGATGGTGTGGCGCATGGCCATGACGAAGTGGCCTAAAAGGCTTTTTTTGGTCCTAGTCACAGGGCCGGGAAGCATGGAAAGGAGGGCGATCTCGGGGGTCAGGGCCATAGGGGATCTGCAAACCTTCTCGTAGACCCTGGCGATGTCTCCCCAAAGAGGCGCAATTAACGGACAGGCCCACCAGATGTGTAACATGTCTCCTACTTCGGAACAGCATCTCCAGCATGTGTTTGAGACTTCTGGGAAAATTCTGTGGAGCCTGTCCGGGGTTCTATACCATTGTGTGACGATTTTATAGTTGAGCTCCTGTGCTTTGGTAGAGATGGACATCTTGTGGGTTAGCTGATATGTCTTGCTCCAGAGCTCTCCGGAGAACCGTATATTCAGTGCCTCTTCCCATCTCGCCTCCCATGGTGGTCGCATCTCGCCCATTCTCACGTCAACCAACAACCCGTACAGCAGAGATATCGCGTGTGGGGGTGAGTCAGGACCGACACAGAGCTCTTCGAATGGGGTGAGTTCCGAGCTCAGTGACCCAGGGTTCCCAAACGATCCCAGGTAGTCCCTCACCTGGAAGTATTGCATCCAGGAACCTGGTTTTCGTCTGCATGCCCCGACTAAATTGCCCAGCGGGCGCATACCGTTCGGTCCCCAGACCTCTCTAGTTCGTGGCTTGGGTGCGTCTGGTAGGATTGATAGTTTGGTTACTGTTAGGGTGGCGGGGATTTGGGGATTTCCGGTTAAGGGTGTTAGTGGTCCCGGTTTGTTCATTGTCTTCCTGTTTTTGGCTATTCGGTTCCAAGCCCCCAGGAGAGTTACGGCAAGGGGGGAGGCCCCCTGTCCTCTCCAGTCTACTCTTCCCGGAACCCAGAATGCGCCCCCTAGGTTTAGCTTATTCTGTTCTGTCTCTAAAGTCGCCCATGTTTTTGTGTCCGGGTAATGAAGTAGGTCAAGGATACATTTCCCTATTGCTGCCTTGTGGTAGAGCTCTAGGTCTGGCAAGCCTCCCCCCCCCCCCCCCCCCCCCTGCTGCCCGTGGTCGGGTAAGAATCTTGTAACTTATTCTCGGTGGGGAGTTTCTCCACACGAATCTTGTTGTTGCTTTCTGTAAGAGTGTGAAGAAGCTCCTGGGTATGTCGTATGGCATGGTCTGGAAGACGTAGAGAATTCTGGGCAGGATATTCATTTTAAGTGAGTTAATCCTGCCGAACCAGGAAAGGTGTAGTTTGGACCAACCCGTCAGTTCTGATTCAAATATGGAGAGTAGGGGTTTGTAGTTAAAGGGGTTGTCCCGCGCCGAAACGGGTTTTTTTTTTTTTTAAACCCCCCCCCCCCCCGTTCGGCGCGAGACAACCCCGATGCAGGGGTTAAAAAAACAACCCCCACAGCGCTTACCTGAATCCCGGCGGTCCGGCGTCTTCATACTCACCTGCTGAAGATGGCCGCCGGGATCCTCTGTCTCCATGGACCGCAGGGCTTCTGTGCGGTCCATTGCCGATTCCAGCCTCCTGATTGGCTGGAATCGGCACGTGACGGGGCGGAGCTACACGGAGCCCCATAGAGAAGAGGAGAAGACCCGGACTGCGCAAGCGCGGCTAATTTGGCCATCGGAGGGCGAAAATTAGTCGGCACCATGGAGACGAGGACGCCAGCAACGGAGCAGGTAAGTATAAAACTTTTTATAACTTCTGTATGGCTCATAATTAATGCACAATGTACATTACAAAGTGCATTATTATGGCCATGCAGAAGTGTATAGACCCACTTGCTGCCTCGGGACAACCCCTTTAAGATCAAAGATATCCAACGGATTTGCTGGGATGTTTATGCCTAAGTATTTTAAGGAGTCCTTTCTCCATATAAAGGAAAATGACTCGCTCAACCGGTTGGCCTCCGTTAATGGTATGGAAATGTTGAGTATTTCGAATTTTTGAGGGTTTATCTTAAAGTTGCTAATTTTCCCATAACTTGTTCATTCCTCTAGAATTGCGGGCAGGGACGTGTTGGGGCTTGTGACGTAAAGCAGCAGGTCATCTGCGAACATGAGGGTTTTTTGTTCTCCACCTCCATTTGGCATCCCCTGAATGTCGGGGTTGCTCCTCAGGGCTGCTGCCAGCGGTTCCATCGCTAGAATATATAGGAGTGGGGAGAGGGGGCAGCCCTGTCTGGTTCCATTCCGGATCTGAAAAGGCTCAGATAGGAGGCCGTTCACTCTGATACGCGCAGAGGGGTTACTGTACAGGGCCATGCTCTCGGGCCCAGACCCACCTCCCTCAACACTTGCTCCAGGAAGGACCATCTCACCCTGTCAAAGGCCTTCTCGACATCAACTGCGAGAAGGCACAGTGGGGTATGGGAGATCCGAGCTTTATTTATCAGAGATATTGTTTTAATCGTGTTCTCTCTAGCTTCCCTTCCCGGGACAAATCCGACTTGATCAGTGTGGATAAGGGACGGGATTAGGGGGTTTAGTCTATTGGGCAGCATTTTTGAGAATATTTTAAGGTCGCTGTTTATGAGGGAGATGGGTCTATAGCTTTTACATGAGAGAGGGTCCCTTCCAGGCTTCAGGATCACGGCTATGTTGGCCTACAGGGCCTGAGGGGGAAATGGGCATCCCTTGGAGACGGCGTTAAAGGCGGACAACATAAGTTCTGATAATTGTCCTCCCAGTAATTTATAGAACCTTGGTGTGAACCCGTCCGGGCCCGGACTCTTCCCCAGTTTCAAGTCGCCCAGAACCTGGGTAAGTTCCGAGGGCGATAAGTCACTCTCGAGTGCTTCTGAGTCAGCACTTCAGATGGTGGTGTGTGTGTGACGGTGTGGGTACTGTGCTGTAGGCTCGCTTTGGGTGTGTCCATCCGGGTCCCCCTGGTTGGGTATGTTATAAAGTTTGGAGTAGTAAACCCTGAAGGTTTCTAGAATCTCGCTAGGGGCGCAAACCTCGGTCCCTGAGGGGTCACGGATGGACATGATGTTCGTCTGGGGGGTCTGGGGACGCAGTGCCCTAGCCAACCACCTCCCGCTCTTGTTGCTGTACTCATATTGCCCCGCCCGAAATCTGTCCCTTGCGCTCAGGGTGTTCTGGTCGAGTATGTCCAAGATCTCGTGTCTTATATTTGTGATGTCTGTTAGTAAGGCTTCGGACCTCTATGCTTTGTTAGCTGTTTCACGGGACTCTAGGTCTCGGAACAACTGTTTGAGTCTACTTAACCGTTCTTTTTTCAGTCTCGAGCCGTGCGAGATGAAGACTCCTCTCAGGGTGCATGTTAGAGCCTCCCATTTAAGCGGCGCCGAGGTTGTGTCGGTTGTGTGGATTTCTAAGAAGGTAGTAATTGTTTTAGTTATGTCGTCCATGCAGGTGGGATCTTTAAGTAAATTGTCGTTTAGTTTCCAGTTAAATCCTCTGTAATCCTGTATTATCGGGTTAAGTTCGGCCATTACTGGGGCATGGTCGGACCAGAGGAAGTTTCCTATAGTACATTTAGGGGACCCATCTAACAATTTGTGTGAGATAAAGATGTAATCGATTCTGCTGTACAAGTTGTGGACACGCGAATGGCAGCTGTAGTCCCTATCGGCCGGATGGAGAGATCTCCACAGGTCGATTAGGTGTAGACTCACCAGTTGTTTCTTCAGTTTGCGGATGGCTGAGAACGAGACCGAGGAGCGCCCCGAGGAGGTATCCAGGTGTGGGTCTAGGACCATGTTGAAGTCGCCTCCGGCTATGATGGTCGAGTTTTCTGCAAATTCTGATAGTCTCCGGAGAGCTCTGGAGCCGAAGAGAGCCTGGCCCTGGTTAGGGAAATAAAAGTTAGCGAGGGTGAAAGTGTCCTTTAATATCTTAATTTTCAGGAATAGGTATCTCCCCTCCCCCTCCCTCTCCAGTGCCAGAATCTGTGTTTTAAGAGATTTGTGGAAGGCTATGGAGACACCTCCAACTTTGCGGTCGGGGTGGGGAGCATGAAACCAATATGGGTAATAGCGATTGTGGCATGCGGGTATGCTTGCGGTAGTGTAGTGGGTTTCTTGGAGGAAGGCAATCATGATCTTTTTTTTATGGAGTCTATAAAATCTGGTTTCTTTTCCCGGGGCTGTTTAGGCCTCTCGCATTAGAGGAGCTTATTGTCACAGGTGCCATTGCTTACCCTCAGGGAGACATCGCCAGTACTGTTGAGGAGACAGCCTCGTGGTTGTAGGAAGGAGAATCCTAGGGGAGGAAAATTTAGAGGAGAGGAGAAACCAGGGGAGAGAAAGGTGAAAACAAAAACAGGTACCAGTTAGAACTATATTCATGATGAGTCGGGATCTTAGGCCAGGGAAGATCCCGTCTCCGAATGTAACTGCACGCAGCTGAAAGAGCTGCGGGAAAAAAAAGGGACAAAAAGCAAAAAAAATAGATTGCAGCAACTCGTGCTGCTGGCCTAGTATGGGGGAAGCTGGACCCGAACACCAGACCTCGGCTCCCCCCGTACCCCAGCTTCTAATGCTGAACCCACAAGGGGGTATGGTTCAGGGCATCCACGGATTTTAACGAAAAGTTCTCCGACGGGAGGCTGTTGTCACAGACAGTAGGCATAAAGGGCCCAGAGAGGAGGGATTCCGCTCTCTCTGGCTAGCGTTTCCCGTTTGGGCTGACCAGGTGCCATTCTTCTCTTGGAGGCTGCGGGTCTGGCGCGTCGGCTTTGGGCCAGTCAGGGATGGCTATCATTGAGAGTTCTAGTTTGGCCAGGAACCTTGGGAGATCACCCAGTCCCCTAAATGTGGCTGAGCGCCCGTCTCTTCCTGTGTGCAGCTGAAAGGGGAATCCCCAGCGGTAGGGGATGTTTCTTTCTTTTAGCGCCGTCAGTATGGGCATCAGAGCTTTGCGGAGTTGCAAGGTTCTTCTAGATAAGTCGGGTAGAACTAGTAGGTTAGTGTCTTTGTAGGTTAGAGGGCCTGATTCCCGGATTCTTCTGAGGAGCTCTTCTTTTTCTCTGTAAAAGTGAATTCTACAGACGACGTCGCGGGGTCTTGCTGGGTCGGTACTCTTGGGGCCCAAGGATCTGTGGATCCTGTCGATCTCCACAGGGTTATTTTCGGATCTATTGAGGATGTCGCCAAAGCTTTTTGTAGCCCAGTTCTCTAGTTGCGCTGATTCTACTTCCTCGCTCAGGCATCTTATTCGAATATTATTCCTTCTATTGAGATTCTCAATATCGTCGAGCTTGGTTAAGATATTGGTGATTTGCGAGGAATGTAGAATTCTATGGTGTTCAGTGAGCTGTGTCTGCATCTGGATTTGCGTTTCTTCTGATTCTGCGACTCTGTGACCTATGTGTTTTATGTCTGTTTGCAGGGCTTCGATGGCTTGCATTTGTGAGCTAGTTGCCCTTTTCAGTAGGGCGTCGACTTCGCTTCTTGTAGGAATGCTCTTTAGGTGGGCTTTCCAGTCCCATTCTTTGTCGTCGGCGCCGTCGTCTTCATCTGAATCTGTCAGCGGGGTAGATTTAGTGTGAGCCTGGGGTTCTGGCCCCTTTGATGGGGGCGTCGCAGCTGTAGGAGAGGTGCTTTCGGAGGTCTCAGGGAGCTGCTCGTCTGGGGGGGTCATAGTCTGAGGGCTCGTTTGGGGTCCTGCTGTCGCAGCTTGTCATAGCTGGTGCTTGGCTGTGGGGGTTTATCCCTTGAGCTGCTGTGGCCAGGGGTGTACTATTTCTCACCTCCCTGGCCTGGGAGCCTATGCTCTTGCTCCCCCGGCTTTGGGTGTCTCTAGGCGGCAGCTGCGATCCCCGGGTCTGAGGTGCGTTTTTCATGTCCCCCTTGCAAGGGTCTCTCTGCGCTGGGGTGTCTGGGAACCCCCTCTGAAGGCCCTGGTTGCTGGCCCCTTCTTGGGTATGGCGCCGGACGAGGTGGGCGGAGCCTGCCGCGGGAGGCTTTTGGCCGGCTTAATCTGCCTCTGGGGTTGTGGGGATGAGACCCGCTGTCCTCAGGGGTCTGGTGAGCTTATATTGCTGCCCTGTGCCGTGGGAGAGTACCTTGCAGGCGTCTGTGGCGTCCCGGTTGAGAGCGGGGGTGAGGCTCCTCCCCCTTCCCTGAGCGGCGGCGCCATCGCCATCTTGGAGTCCTCCATGCCGGCCGGCCGTCTCGGCAGATGAGCCAGGTAGGCATCTAGTGGGCCTGTGTCGTCGTTTTCCGGGGTCCCCCGGTCTCCCTGTCCCTTTATGCGGCCCATAAAGGCAGTGCTGCGTCCGTGGATGCGGTGCAAGTGGTGTATTTGCCGGGGTATAGCGGGAGCTCTGAAGAGGTGCGACTTACTGCTTCATGTCCTAGGCCACGCCCCTAGCATGTTTTTTATTATTATTATATTTAATGGTGTTCATCATGCACTGTAAATTATACAGTAAATTAGTACTGCAGGCCCATATGATTATGTTAATACTAAATCTATACAGGTTTCTTTTACAATTTTTTCACACTTTTAAAAAAAATGTATTTTTGTTTATTGCTGCATTCAAAGATCCCTAACAATTGATGATCCACACCATGTTTTCAGCACTTTCTATTTAATTTTTTGTAAGGCAAGATAGGCAAAATTAGCTTTAATATCAGCATCTTTTATCATTCTTCTAATACACTACTATACTTCAGTATAGTAGTACATTAGAAGGCCTATGAAGCTCAGCCAGAGGGCCTGTTCAGACGAACATAGTTGTTGCGCTGATAGCAGCGCAAAAAGATTGTAGCTATAGGAGCTGTAAAGATTGCGTGAACGGGCTGCTTCCAGGTACTTGAAGTAGCCTGTTCACATGATCATAGGTGCAAGCAGTGTGTTTTCAAGGCTCCCATAGGAGCCTATAGAAAGCATGTAGCAAAGATAGGCCATGTACTATCTTTGAGCACACCTTGGAGCCGACATGCGAGTTTGTACTCGCATGTCCTATCTTTGCTTTTTCTGAGGCAAGATATTTAAAATGAGTTATTTTCGCCATGTTTTTTGTTTTGTTTCATGGCATGCACCGTGCGGATTAAATAATGTAATATTTTTTTCTGTGGGTCATTACAAATACGGCGACACCAGATTTGTGATTATTTTTTTGAATAGTAAAGGGAGAAAGGTAGAGTTTTAACGTTTTTATTTTTTTATATTAACTTTTTAAACTTTTTACATTTGTCCTATTAGGGGACTTGAATCTCTCTATATTTGATGGTTCTTACTGATAATATACTGCTATACTTCAATATCTCATAGTCACTAAGTTATGGGTCCTGTACCTAATATTAGCTAAGTGTTAGACTATCAAAGCACCATACCTGCTCACATGATCAGCACTGGCCAATCAGAGACCAATGCAAAGTATGTATTAGGTAGTTACAAAACTACTGCAGTCATCCTGGACATGGCATCCAAAAACCGCAGACCGGAGGGACAGCAGTCAATAAGAACAACTGCAGGTAATATACACACACCAGCTATGTGACAGGACAGAATCTTTGTCCAGAAACCGGAAGGTCCTTTTTTTTTATACAGGCATACTGCTAACTATACAAATACTAGTAATTATTAGGAAATTATAGTACCAGTGTTTGTGGTGGCGCCACACATCTGTGCTACATGGTACATCCATTATGATCCCCACACATAACACACACAGCTCTACTACATGGTACATTCATGCTTATTTCCAGACATCACCAGCTCAGTAGACTCCTGGATGCAGCGATCAGCCCCTAGTCATGTCATCCCTGACTCCACCCACACAGATGATCAGATGACAGTGACATCATCACATGTTCTGGTGGCTTCTGTCGGTTTATCCAGTATACAGTACTTTCTACCAAACTGCACAATGGCTCCTCCCACAGCAATGATGTCACCGCAGGTCCCTAAGCCCCCCAGATCCCTGTGGTGGTGGTGGTAGGTTGGTGTCTTCTGTCAAGATCACTGAGTTGTGTCTGGGATAAGAACGGCTTAGTTGTATTCTCATTTTGTTATTTTTGTCCTCCCCTTCCAAGAACCGTAACTTTGTTGTTCTTCTGTTGGTCAGGCTCTGTGTTTTACATATGTTGTAGGGCCTGTCATGACATCACAATGGGTGGAGCATGAGAAGCACCCACACACAAACATACATACTTACGGTCAAGTGCTCATTAGTAGTTTGATGATGGTATGGAATATAACACTTGAGATGACATGATATCACATTCAGGAGATGTGAAGATAGTTGTCACGTCTGTGAAGAGCTGGAGCACACGCTCAGCACGGACGCAGGGTGATGATAACCACAATAGTACAGACTGTGCAACATCAGAGTACACTACACCGCACAGTGACAGGGAACGTACAAAGGGTAAAAAAAAACGTTAATACCGTAATACGGGACGGTGGCACCAACTCCAGGGGAGGAAGGAAGCATGGCCCTAACTAAGCTGGGAGGGTGACAGGTCCCTACCTAAAGCGGCGACATCATCTCAATAAAGACGGCCCAGCGGTCTTTTGGGGCCTGAATGTCCCTATAAGAACCCCTGGAGAGACGCACCGACACGTGAAGTAAACAGAATAGACAAACAACAAAACAACTGGAAAAGACCCGGCAGCTACTTATCTGCAGTTGCAGAACACCAGGCACAGTAAAGCTCCAACTCCACATACTCCACTGTGTATGAAAATAAGCAGCACTGATCACCAGGAGGGCAGAAAATAAATAGCTACTCTGCACCTGAAACCATGGCAGAGTGAATAGAGAACCACACCTCCTTGCAGTCATGCAGCAAGGCAGACAGCAATAGATGAAGGGTTTTACCCCGAAATGCGTTTATTAGCTGGATTTTAATTTTAATATTCTAAATAAAACGAGAAGTGGGATATTCATCCAATTGTTCTGGTACTTTTATTGGAACCACTGGATACCTGTATGAAGTGTCCTTTACTGCTGCAGAAAAAACAGCGACCTCTGTCCCCTGCTTCTCTCTTTTCCCCGTTGCACTAGACAAAGAGCCTAATTGCATGGGTTCATCAACTCCACGGGTTCTACAGACGAAGCAAAGGATAGCTCAGTTGTCCGCTCCCTCAACCATCGACCAATCCGTATGGCAAGGGACATGGTATCCTAAGAGTTCTAGGTGCGGGACGTGAAACCATTAGATCTTTTATCTTGCTGCAAAGCGAAATTGACTCCGCAATGCGGGGTCATTCCACTGTACATCATTAGACCAACTACGCAACTCTGAGGAAAAGTCTTCAATAGGTGATTTCCCCTGAAGTAGGCCTCTAATCTTACCCTCCGCCAGGGACACTCTATCTCTATCATAGATCAGGCCCAAAGCCGAAAAAAATGAATCTACCGACAAAAAAGCCTCAGGGGTGGGAGGCAATGAGAACACCCAGGCCTGGGGATCTCCCTGCAACCTGGAGATTACCAGCCCTACCCTCTGAGACTCATCACCAGAAGAAACAGGGCACAGTTAAAACTACAAAGAGAGCAAAAACAACCCAAAACTATTTTTCAACTATATTAACAGCAAAAGGATCTGCACCGAGAGCACTGGCCCTTTAAAGAATAATAGAGGAGAAATCATTGAAGATGATGGAGGGAAGGCAAATCTATTAAATAGTTTCTTTTCAAGCGTATTCACAAACGAAAAGGAAATGCCACACGAGATGCAGGGGAATAAAATGAACCCCTTACAAAATATCTCATACCTAACGCAGGAGGAAGTGCGGAACCGGTTAAAGAAGATTAAAATCGATAAATCGCCAGGCCCAGATGGAATACACCCAAGGGTACTAAAGGAACTAAGTGATGTGATAGCTAGGCCGCTATATCTAATATTTGTGGATACTATTGTTGCAGCAAAAATATATGGCCGTTTAGGGAAAGCGGAGTGTACCTTGTGAATGACGTCATATGACCCATGCTACGACGATAGCCTGATGAGGGACAGCAGAGTGTACCCTGTGACTGAAGTCTAGGTGACCCGTGCAGTAGGGCTGCCACACCTGGAGTTCAGTACGTCATATGACGGAGGAATTAAATGACAGAGCCCACACAGTTATGGATTCATCAAAGTAATTCCCAACAAATAGAAGTTGGGCATTTTATTTATAGCCCCCTTGCATTGGGGTGTTGCAGCATCATTGGACAATTAACTATGCGGTTTATTGGTTAGTTTCCAATCCAACATTTCTCATAGGTCAACTTAACCCTTCTTCGTGTCCATTGGCTACATCTCATTAATTCAAGAAATATCATAGTTCTTTGCACAGTTCTCAATCCGAACTCTGATTGGTTACTTCTCAGACATTACTTGACATTCACTGGATACATTCTAATCCTTCATTTGCATACCTTCCAGAAACTTCCAAGTCTGCAGTGAATAACCACTTGACGGAGTGCTGAGGGGCCCAAGTAGCTCGAACTTCTTATCTTATCCCAGCATATGTCTTAGCTAAGAATATGGTCACGCGATCTGTGCAATACATTTCAGGATGATTCTGTGGCGTAATATTTCAAATATCACTTATATACATATATCTATATACATATAGGCATACACACATACATGTACACACACACATATATATATATATATATATATATATATATATATATATATATACACATATACATATATACACTCACATATATCCAGTTCATGAACTACTTTTATAACTTTGTTACATTATAGTGTGAGGCGTCAACCCCCCCCCCCCCCCAGTATCTTGATATTCTCTGGTAGAGCCCCTTGAGCCGACATGTGGAAGCTCCTTGATATTCTTATCTCATCTAGACATATGTCCCTCAGTATAGTTACACAAAGCAGCTTCTCCTTGTATATTTCAATGGTGTCTGTCATTGCGCAGTTTTAAATCCATATAACAATTATAATACCTTACAATCAAATATTTTATAATTAAATATTTTCCATTACACTATCAAGACCAGGATTGTACCATTGGATTGGCGCATTGCCAACGTGGTTCCAATTTACAAAAAGGGGACCAAAAGTGAGCCTGGTAATTACAGGTCGGTAAGTCTCACTTTAGTAACAGGAAAAATATTGGAGGGCTTTCTGAGAGACGCCATCATGGAATACCTCAAGGAGAACAACGGAATAACTCCTCACCAGCATGGGTTTATGAGGGGTCGATCATGTTAGACCAATCTGATCAGCTTCCACGATGAAGTAAGCTCCAGGCTGGACCTGGGAGAGTCTATTGATCTCGTATATCTGGACTTCTCTAAATCATTTGACACTGTGCCGCATAATAGGCTAATATAGAAAATGAGACAGCTCGGATTGGGTGAAAACGTGGTTAACTGGGTAAAAATTTGGCTCAATGATAGAAAGCAGAGGGTGGTAATAAATGGTTCATACTCTGATTGGGCCACCGTCGCTAGCGGGTTGCCACGGGGTTCAGTATTAGGCCCCATTCTGTTCAATACATTTATCAACGACCTGATAGAGGGGCTGCACAGTAAAATATCAATATTTGCAGATGACACAAAATTATACAATATAATTAATGCAACAGAGGACAATATGCGGTTACAAACGGACCTAGATAAGCCAAGGGCTTGGGCAGAAAAATGGCAAATGAAGTTCAATGTGAATAAATGTAAGGTTATGCACATGGGCAGGAGAAATGTACGTCACCAATATGCACTAAATGGGGCACTGCTAGGGAAAAGTGAGATGGAAAAAGATCTGGGGGTACCAGTGGATTGTAAATTAAACTGGAGAAACCAATGCCAGTCAGCTGCTGCAAAAGCTATTAAAGTCTTGGGGTCCATTAAAAGAGGTATAGGGGCGAAGGACGAGAACATTATTCTTCCACTATATAAGGCACTTAATACTGCTCACAGTTCTGGTCACCAGTGCTTAGGAAAGATGTTACAGTGCTGGAGGGGGTTCAAAGAAGGGCAACTAAACTAATACATGGAATGAAGGGACTGGAATACCCAGACAGGCTATCCAAATTGGGATTATTTACTCTAGAAAAACGACGGCTATGGGGTGATCAAATAACTATGTATAAATACATGAGGGGACAATACAAGGATCTCTCCCATGATCTGCTTATACCCAGGACTGCGACGGTAACAAGAGGGCATCAGCTACGTTTAGAGGATAGCAGGTTTCATCACCAACATAGAAAGGGGTTCTTTACTGTAAGAGCAGTGAGACTGTGGAACTCTCTGCCTGAGGATGTGGTGAAGGCAAAATCCAGAGAGGAGTTTAAAAGGGGATTTAATGTCTTTCTAGAGCGGGAGGATATTACAGGATATAAATCTTAGGTTAATTGTTAATCCGGGTATACAGCAGGTAGGAAATATTAGGGGTTGATCCAGGGATTAGTCTGATTGCCATTAGGGAGTCGAGAAGGAATTTTTCCCCCAAAAAGGCTAATTGGCTTCTGCTCTTGGGGTTTTTGGCTTCCTCTGGATCAACAACACAGGAGGATAGACAGGCTGGACTAGATGGACATTGTCATCATTCAGCCTTACAAACTATGTTACTATGTTACTACCGGTATGTTACAAATTGCAGGATTCTTTGAATGCAAAAAACATCTGCCTTTTACCAGAAAAACTATCTAGTAGACCCAGCTTAGGTTCTCTAACTAAGGCCTGATGCACACGGCGTTCTACGCAGCGGAAATCTGTGGCGTTTAACTGAAGCTATTAGGTTCTATTGAACCTAACAGCTCAATGTACATGCTGCGGAATTCCACCGCGGAATTCCGCAGCATGAAATTACCTGCATCATGTCCTATTTGCTGCGGGTATATGCGCGGACGACTTCCTTTGTAGTCAAGGGAAGCCGCCCGTCACGGTATACTTCCGCTGTAGCACAGCGGAATTATAGCGTGAATATGCGCTGCACCCACCGCCGGCCGCGTCATATGACGCTGCCGGCGGGTCATGTGACACCAGCAGCGCGTCATATGACACTGCTGGCGTGCCATGCGCTGTACTGCGCATGCGCGCCGGCGCGTCATGCGGGACTTCGGACAGCGGATCCGGAGGTACGTATGGGGTATTTGGGGGGACCGTGATGGACTCTACTGCGGTAATCCGCTTGCGGAGCCTGTCACGGCCGTGTGCATAAGGCCTAAACGCATACCACCCAAGCACTGTTGCTTGACTTCAGCAACCTCAATAGCCAGAGACCTAAGCTGGATAGGTAATACCTCAAGGGGATCCATGTTCCTGGCAGAAAAAGGCAGCTGAGGAAACATCTGGCTGCTTTTTATGTCACGTCTGTGCAGAGCCCCAGCACACGCTTAGTACGAACGCTGGGTGGTGATAACCACAAAAGTACAGACTGAGTGACACCAGAGTACACCACATCGCACTGTGACAGGGAACGTACAAAGCGTAGAAAAAACGTAAACACCGTAATGCGGGATGGTGGCACCAACTCCAGGGAAGGAAGGAAGCCTGGCCTTAACTTAGCTGGGAGGGTGACAGGTCCCTACCTAAAGTGGGGATATCGTCTCAATAAAGACGGCCCAGCGGTCTTCTTTCTGGGACTTGAATGTCCCTATAAGAACCCCTGGAGAGACGCACCGACATTCAAAGTAAACAGAATAGACAAACAACAAAACAACTGGAAAAGATCCAGCAGCTGCTTATCTGCAGTTGCAGAACACCAGGCACAGTAAAGCTCCAACTCCACATACTCCACTGTGTACGAAAATAAGCAGCACTGATCACCAGGAGGGCAGAAAATAAATAGTTACTCTGCACCTGAAACCATGGCACAGTGAATAGAGAACCACACCTTCACCCTACTCTCAGGCATGGCTAATCCAACATGCAGTCATGCAGCAAGGCAGACAGCAATAGCTGATACTGCACACGATGCATTAACCCTTGACCTGCTTAATCAGGCAATCGGTAACAGCCTGTGAAAAGCCACTTTACCACGACATTGTCGCGACCAACAAGCCGCGACAATAGTGGTGAAGGACTATGCTTCAATGTTGTTGGTCGATATGCACTGCCAGCTATGTCTGTAGAAATTTCTGAGGTGTCATTTATTGGAGTCTCCACACAGTTGTCCAGCTGTGCCACAACCAGCTACAAACTGCCAGACTGAGTACTGCTGTATCCATAGCAACAGAGGCCACACGGGTTTGTGGGGGATGTAGTCCTCCCGTAATCCCTCATTCAGTTCAGAGACCATGTGACTGATCACATGACAGTGACATCATCACAGGTCATGTGAGCACACAAGCTATTTATGTGTACATTTGTATGGTCCAATAAGCTTGAATTCATCCTCACCAGGAATTATTTTTCCTGTCGGGGGGGTGTTTTAAGAGCAGCGACAGGGCACCGCCATGGAGTCGAACATCGCTCCCCATGTGCAAATATTTGCATGCGCAAATTTGAAGAGACCTTTATTTATCCATCTACACATTGGAGTAGAGTCTTGATCTGGCTTTGATTTATAGATGATGTTTTTGTCATTTGGAGGGGCTCTTTGAATGAATTGCCTAAATTTCAATGTTTCTTGAACAGCCAGTATACTGAGCTCCAGTTTACCTTGAATTTTTCTACTGAACGCATACAATTTCTGGACACAATGGTGATTCTTTAGGATGGTGGCTTGAGTGTTTTACTAAAGATACGGATAGGAACAGCATACTACA
Source organism: Eleutherodactylus coqui (assembly GCF_035609145.1). Taxonomy (NCBI): domain Eukaryota; kingdom Metazoa; phylum Chordata; class Amphibia; order Anura; family Eleutherodactylidae; genus Eleutherodactylus; species Eleutherodactylus coqui. Next base: position 116,883,442 of record NC_089839.1, on the reverse strand, counting down.
ATACGATAGCTACCATCCGAGAAGTACCGTTAATGGTCTCCCCTGGAGTCAGCTCCTACGCGTCAGAATGATCGCCCATGACGAGTAAGTCGATGTTCGACTGCAATTCATGGCGGATAAGTTTAGATCAAGAGGTTATCCTGAAACCCTCATTTTGACAGCTTTCAATGAGGCACGGGCATGTGACCCTAATATACTCCTCGAACCTAGACCACTTAAAAAATCCTCAGAAAGGATACCTTTTGTTTCAACCTTCAATCCCTTTAGTGGGAGGATCTCGGCGATAATTAATCGCCATTGGCCACTACTATCAATGGGTTGTAAAAACGTGATAGAATTTAAAATGAAACCGATGATGGCATATCGAAGATCTACTAATTTGAAGAACAGACTGGTTAGGTCGGACGTGCAACCACCCATAACACAGAGTCAACAATTGTTAGCAACACTCAAGCCTGGAAACTACCCCTGCTTAAATTATTGCTGCTGTGGGAAACTAGCGAAAGGAGATTCATTCTATCACCCCTCCACGGGTAAAAGATATAAGATCAGAAAGAAATATACTTGTACCTCTTCTTTCGTTATATACCTGATAACCTGCCCGTGTGGGCTAGGTTATGTCGGTGAGACCACTCTAGAAGTCCGGACAAGAATTACAAAACATAAAAGTACCATTCGCACAAAATGTCTTGATCTACCTATCTCCAAACATTTCAGTGATAAACAACACGCAATTAGTCAATTGCGTTTTCGCATCATTGATGATGTTCCTCCATTGACCAGAGGGGGAGATAGGGAACATCTCCTGAAGAAAAAAGAATTATACTGGATCTGTACTTTGAATACAATGCACCCCCTCAGTCTGAACATGGATTATCATTTTTCGCCATATATCTAAGATCCCTTTTCTCGTACTGTACTGGATTTGTTTTTAGCTTAAAGGGGTTGTCCGGCCACACAGGGTAAAAAATTTTTATAATGCTGCTGCTTTCCTTTCAGTAAGGATAGTAACACACAGCATACAGGGGCTCAAACCGACAGGCAGATCAGCTGGAATGTCAGTTTATTACCTTAGAATCTGATCTTCACTGCAGCTTTCAAAGATGGCGCCTCTGTGCTGCCTTCCCACAATGCTCTGCGCTCTCCCTCTTCTGTGTGCGCGCTCCCGATGGCAGTAAGAGGCATGAAAAGGCAGGATTTCATGGCCTCCCTCAGCTCACGTCCTAGCCCCGCCCATGACACGCCCACCTCTATTGAACTGCTCTACAGTCTCTCCCCGCCCCCTGCTGCATACTATACTCAGAGGGGTTGTGGCCAGGGGAGACAGTCATACACTCATGGTTCAGGATAAAATCCTGCCATGAGTGTAAACAGCAGCACAGTGTATAGTGAATGGAGAGGGGCAGGGAAGAGCCGAGAGAGAACTCTCCTGCAGCCCCCCACTGCAAGGCTACCTACTGCCCCCCCACCCTGCTAAAGTAAAACAAAATATTTCCCCACACACACATGCCCCCATAGTGCCCCTCCCACAGCGACCCCCCCCCCCACAGTGCACTCTCCCACAGTGCCCCCCTAATGATCCCCCACAGCCCCCCCTACACATGCCCCCCCACAGTGCCCCCCCCAGTATTCCCCCCCACAGTACCCCCCCTACCGCACACTCCACTGCGACAAGTCTATGTGACCGCACACTCCACCGCTACAAGTCTGTGACCGCACACTCTACGGCTACAAGTCTATGTGACCGCACACTCCACCGCTACAAGTCTGTGACCGCACACTCCACCGCTACAAGTCTGTGACCGCACACTCCACCGCTACAAGTCTATGTGACCGCACACTCCACCGCTACAAGTCTGTGACCGCACACTCCACCGCTTCAAGTCTGTGACCGCACACTCCACCGCGACAAGTCTATGTGACCGCACACTCCACCGCTACAAGTCTATGTGACCGCACACTCCACCGCGACACGTCTATGTGACCGCACACTCCACCGCTACAAGTCTGTGGCCCCACACTCCACCGCTACAAGTCTATGTGACCGCACACTCCACCGCTACAAGTCTGTGACCGCACACTCCACCGCTACAAGTCTATGTGACCGCACACTCCACCGCGACAAGTCTATGTGACCGCACACTCCACAGCGACAAGTCTATGTGACTGCACACTCCAGCGCAACAAGTCTATATGACCGCCCCCCCCCCCCCCTCCTTCCCCGACAGCCGGGTCTCCTGACACCACTAGCACACCCCGCGACTTCTGACAGCTGGGTCCCTGCACACCGCTAGCACACACACATCACTGCACCCCCCCCCCCCCGCGCGACTTCTGTCAGCTGGGTCCCCGCACACATCCATCCATCCATCCACCCCCCCCGCGCGCGCCTTCTGTCAGCTGGGTCCCCGCACACCACTTACACACACACACCACTAGCCCCCCCCCTCTCCCGCGACTTCTGTCAGCTGTGTCCCTGCACACCACTTGCACACATCCATCCATCCTCCCCCCTCCCGCGAGAGCCCGCCCCTCCACTCATTCTTACCTTGGAGATGAAGAGCCAGCAGCCACGCCTCCCCTGCAGGCAGAACTGAGCTTCCCAGCGGCTGAAGTTCTTCTGCACATGCGCGGAGCTGTGCTGGAGAAGCACGTCCCCGTCGTCCCGACAAGAAGAGGAGAAGACTTGTCGGAACCAATGGCAACCGAGGAGCAACACGGGGGGGGGCACCCCAAAAGGTAAGTGAATAACTTCTGTTTGCCTAATTTACAATGCACAATGTATATTACAAAGTGCATTGTATTGGGCAAACAGAAGTAATGAGATCTAATGTTTATGGCCGGACAACCCCTTTAATTGTATGTTATTAATATTGATATTTTGTTGTTTTTTGTTTTTGTTTCCCTGCCCTATATTTTTTGTATGTCTCTTTACGTAGATTTTAATCATGTTCTCTGGTTCTTTCACAGGGTCGATGTGTACTCTGGATACACTCTCCATGTCTCCACTTTTGGATGAGCATACTGAAAAATTTCTTTTAAATAAATAACTTTAAGCCACTTTTGTGGCCCTATGTACATGAAATTTATGGTATTTTTGGTGCACTTTACCTTCTTGTATTCAATATATGCGGATTCTAATAAGCATATTGGGTGTGCAATTAAATGGCTGTGCAATTGGTGCTACTATCTTTCCGAAACACTATTTTACACACTGTGGGGACATATGCTGAGGGACTATTAAGGCTATGACAGGGGCTAAATTTTTGACCCCTTATTGAACCAACAGGAAATTGTCTACTTATTAGTATGGTGACTAGAATAAGGATGACTCTCTAATCAGACTATGGATTCATTACTTGCCCATAGGGAGTAACATAGTCCCCAGATGATTTATGGGATGATCGGTGGATAAACGGATGATGAGGGACTTTAGATCTAGTATCCCTATAGGTGGAATTTAGAGACTATATTGGACGTTTACACTTTGTAGTAACTTGCGCCATAAAGGGCTGCATCGACACCGGTATCATTTGGATACATCCCGGCGCTGTGACGTATGCGCACTGGGCGGTGAGCTGGCCATCTTGGATGTGGCACGAGCTGTTGTTGTTTTACTTGCTCTATGCCAATAGAAGTGACTGAAGTCCTGACGCATGCGCTGTAATGATGGCGGCGGCCATCTTAGTTGTGGCAAGTTCCGATAATGACGTGAATTTGCCGGCTCCGGATATGCTTATGATATCTTTATACTTCCGGTGGACACGGTCCCTGCAGCGCCGTGATGACACTTGAATGAGCCTGCACCTGAGCGGTCCTCTCCGGATACGCTGCTCTCTAACTGGAAACATGGAGACTCTGATTATGAGGGCATCATCAAACTATCGCACGTTAACACTTCCAGGTGTAATGTATTATGTTTTATTGGTGGGTGGGGTGTTTAAACTTATTGGATGTATTGTATGTAGACTACTTGCATGTAAGATGGTGTGTATCAGCAATGTTTAGGCTTGATAAAGACATGTAGTCAAAACGTTGCCTTTTTAATGATATGGAGCAATAAAAGGATTCTGGATTTTACTTTACACCTTTGATGCTGCTGCCATCTCTTTATTGCTTTAGATTTGTCATTTATTGGAGTCTCCACACAGCTGTCCAGCTGTCTCACAACAAACTACAAGCTGCCAGACTGAGTACTGCTGTATCCATAGCAACTGAGGCTGCAGGGGTTTGTGGGGAATGTAGGGAATGTAGTGCACCCATAATCCCTCATTCAGTGCACAAGGATAAATGACCTGTGATGACATCACAATCATGTGATCAGGGGGTTGAGCTAAGAGCCAATAACTGACATTCACAGATGCTGTCAGGCTCTACATTTAACTCACACGTCACACACACACGGAAAGATGGACAAGTGGTCGTTAGCACTTTGACTTGTACAGATGTGCTGGTCAATGTACCACATTATAGCGACCTCAGACTGTCACTCTCAATTCTAAGGGCCTCACATAATCTCTAGTGTCCTGTTTTTGCAGCATTCTTCATAGTCTATAGATGATTTAATAGCTCTATTTCTGTGTGTAGCGGCACACTCTGCTGTACTGCATATACTATCTGTTACAGTGTGCCATCCATCACAGGTAGTGCAACCAGGGTGACATTATTACGACACCCCAGTTCACGTGGCTATGACTTCAGCTCTGCTGTTTTGCCTTTTAGCTGTCGCTGCGAAAGGTCCCTGTGACATTGTCTGTTGGAAATACCTCACTGGGGAATTGATGATTTCCCTCCGTCCATAGGTGCGCCGACACCTAAATCCCCTCCTTCCGTAGGTGGGCAGACGCCTGAATCCCCTCCATCCGTAGGTGCACCAGCACTTGAATCCCCTCCATCTGTAGACATGCGGATGCCTGGTCTGGACTGAATGTATCCCATCCATCCGTTGGTGTACAGAAGCCTGAATCCATGTCTTGTTTGGCGTGTTGGACGAGCATGTAACATCTGTGTGTTGAGTACCTATGAGGTTTGTCTTACATCTGTCTAGTTCTGTCCTCTTTCCTACTTCTAGGGACAGGCTAGGGCCTTAAGTATGAGATGCAGGGCCGTTCTTGTCAGTACAATTCCTATGCTTGTAGGCAGGGTCAATTTTCCCAAAAGTTGCTAGGGACAACTTTTCTTTTTATATCAGTCAGTGTTGGTGTGAACACCTTTCTTTGTTCATTCGTGCAGGCCAAGTGGATAAGTCTTGTATGAACGCAAACCTATCTTACAGTACTATGTACAACACAGAACAATCTATCTACACTCTACAGCACACATGTCAAACTCAAGGTCAACGGGCCAAATCTGGCCCACCATCTCCTTGGCTAGCCGACTGTGCAGCAATCTAAGGGCTCCTGCACACTGGCTAGAGCGGTATCGGGCCGTGATTTACGCTGGCCCCACTGAAATCAATGGTAGAAGGTCGTTGAAGGAATCTCCTGCTGCGGCTGTCACAGCTACAGCAGGGTTTGTGATGTTCCCACATTGGTTTCAATGGGGTCGGCGCTGCTGCCACCGGCCCCATTGAAAACAATGGGTGATATCGCCAAAAGAATGAACATGCTGCGATTTGTTTTCTGCATCACATTGCAATGCGGTGCTATGCAGGACAACATTGCAGATGTGTATGAACCCGTTGCCTCGCAACGCACAAATCTTGCACAATTCTATCCCCAGTGTGAAGGCACCCTAAGAGGCAAGACATTCATCCAGCCTGCAGCAGCGGTCCAGTAGCAGCAGTGCAGAGTCTGTGATCACTGACTTCTAGTGACTCTGGTGTTGCGCGCACCATGCTGAGGTGAGAGGTCAGTGGTCACTGGCTCAGAGGCCACTGGTGCCGTCAGAACAGAGCTACACCCTGAGTGAGTGGAATGCCTGTTGTGGTGCTGGCCAGCCAGAGGCCAATGGGGGGGGGGGGTCGCTATTATTACTTGGACTACTATGGGGGTCACTTTTTACTACTGTGACCAATATAGGGGACACAATTACTACTGGACTCACCATGGGGAGCACTATTCCTACTGGTGCCACCAATATAGGGGACAATTACTAAAGAGGCCACTATGGGGGTTACTATTACTACTGGGGACACTACGGGGGACCCTATTACTACTGGGGCCACTATGGGAATTACTTTTACTACTGGGGCCACTATAGAACAACCACAACTTCTGGGACCATTATGAGGGTTACTATTACTACTGGGGCCACTACAGGAGCACTATGACTAATGAGACCATTTTGGGAGTCACGATTACTACTGGGACCACTATAGGAGCACTATGACTCCTGGAGCCATTATGGGGATCACTATTATTACTGGGCCACTATGGGGGTTACTTACTACAGGGGCCACTATGACCCTGTTACCAATGGGGTAACTATGGGACCTTATAACTACTGGGGCCACTATGGGGAACCCTATTACCCTATTACCATTTGGGTAACTATGCGGTTCACTATTACTATACAGTCTTACTATTAGAATCAGCCCCTCGGTGAAAATAAGTTTGACATCCCTGCTATACAGTAGAGATAGAAGAAGGGACCCAGGGCAAAGGGCCACCAGTGGTCTATACCTATGCTACAAAATCATCCCTGTATATATAATTGTTTTTTGTGTTGCATAATAGAAAGAATCAGTATATTCGGTGCTGAGGACTCTTACTGCAAGTACAATTTTAACTTGAAAGTTTCTAACATGACATTGTTTTATCTAAGAACAGAACCATATAAATACAAAGAGCAAAACTGATACCTTATATAGACATCAAGATTTATTTTGATCTAAGTGTCAGATGATTTGAGGATGAAGGGATTAGTTTAGAATAACTATCACAGAATGTTAGTGAATCAAGTTACTTGTCTATGCAATAGCATAAGCCAGAAACATTACTTTGAATATCAGTGATGTTTGAGTCTAAGAGTCCTTTTACACGGGGGGGCGTGGCTTGCGACCGGCATGAGAAGTCGCAACTGAGAGGAGCTCCCCAGGGGGATACCAGAATCCGTCCAAAATCCTGGCCTGACCAGAACTTGAACAACCCAAACGATGCCAATGGGTTCTTAAAGCATCAGGAACAAACCAGACCGTGGTGAGAAACAACTGCAGCCCTCTGACTCCTATAAAAGAGCTGCGGACGAGAGACGGCGCCAGCGCCCCGCCATTTTTTCCCGCGCTCTGCAAACAGCCTGCCTCACCACTCCATCCTGCTGCTCGGATGCACTAAGATCCTGACAGACCACCTCTTCCCAGCTACCACCCGGCAGGAGGCCCCGCTGGTGTTGGGGACCGTCCGCACCGCTCCACTCATACCGGAGCCCCCTCCGCACTGTCTCCGGGCCACGGAGATCTGCGCCCGCCACGAATCGGGTGGGGGAAACCCCTCCGCTGAAGTGAACAGACTCACCTCTGGAAAACGAGGTGCTCCGCTTCCCCCTGTGCCCGTACCTAACCCGCGGCCGCGGGAGCCGCGGACCAGCTGCCGACCGCCCCGACGCCATCCATCGGCGACAGACCCCGCTCGCTGCCCACTCCTTGCTGGCGGGTGCCTGCCCTGGCTGAGCCCGAGGCGGGACTACACGCTCCCCCCTCCCTGCCTCTAAGCGCCGCCGCCGAACATCCGCCGCTTCGGAGGGCGGCGAGGGGAATCCCCATACCTGTGCGGCTGCCGCGGGACTTGCAGGAGGCCGCGTCTCGCGGGACCCGCCGCACGGCAGCTCTCCTGCTAACACACGGAGGCGACACCTAGCGCTCCGGGGCGCGCTGGCCGTGAGGTCGCGCGCCGACTTGATCCCGGCCTTGCGGGCTGAAGACTCCCTCCCTCCTTCCATCTCTAGTGCCGGCTGCGGTGCGCCCGGCCGTTCCCGACAGCCCATCCTCAACGGCACATCTCATCTGCCGACCGTTCAGCTGCCAACGGACTGCACCACCCGGAACTCCACTCCTGAAGGGACCCCCCCCTCGGAACCGGCCCTGCGGAGCCGGCAACAAACCGTGAGTTACTCATAAAGGGCCTGGGGGCAGCACTCAGAACTACATAGACCCCTCATAGATACAAACCCTAGCCAGAAGACCTACGACATAATAAGACTACCCTACCCCCCAGGGTGACCGAGGGACCGGCTACCTTATTACTCTCCTACGAATGGACTGTACGGCACCGGGCTAGCAAGCAAAAGACCCCGTAGCGGACACCAACCCATCTCCGACCCTGAACTGCTCCGGCGGAGATGAACTGTTGTACCCCGCGGCTGGCGGACTACTGTATTCAACTAGTGCAGCCCCCTGTCTCTTCTACCGCGGCCAGACCTAGACCAGGGACAACCTGGAGCTATTAAGATCTAGGCGACCGTGCATTCTCCTCTAGTAACCCATACAAAAAAACAAAGATACAGACCCCTGATTTCTACAAGTAAACACCGACACCGTCTATACTATAACAACCTTCATAACCCGCCGCACCAATCTAACGAATTTTAACATGAGTACACGTGCGAAAGGCGGCGGCGCCGCCGAAAAGTTAAAGGAATTCTCCCGCTCCGAAACCCCTGAGCATACCCCGCGAGCAACGCGACCCACACAGGCGAAAGAACCCGAAAACGAAACACCGCAAAACCCAGAACCCACCATGCGTCAACTCCTAGAAGCAATTAACGCTTGCAAATCTTCTCTTACTGACAAAATAGAGGGGATTAAATCCGATGTCTCCCTATTAAGACAAGACCTACACAACATGCGTGACAGAATGCGAGAAATGGAAGATCGCGTTTCCAACGCAGAAGACTCACTGCGCCCGTTGACTACGGCGGTCAAAAAAGCAACAAGAGCAATAGAATTCTGTCAATCCAAAACAGACGATCTGGAAAACCGCTCGCGTCGCAACAATCTGCGTATAATAGGCCTGCCCGAAAAATCAGAGGGCTCCCACCTGGAAACATTCGCAGAAACCTGGCTTAAAACGCTATTGGGAGAGGACACCTTTTCTGCCCACTTTACAGTGGAAAGAGCCCACCGGGTCCCTGCAAAGCCACCACAACCGGGAGCCCCCCCACGGCCTTTCCTAGTAAGGATCCTAAATTGCAGAGACCGAGACGCTGCACTACGCCAAGCCAGACTAAAAGGTCCGCTAAAATATAATAACACAGCGATATCCATATTTCCCGACTTCTCTGCGGAGTTACAAAAGCAAAGAGCCACCTTCGCAGAGGTGAAGCGAAAGTTTAAAGAGAGACAGATCCCCTATTCAATGGCATACCCTGCGCGTCTGCGAATAGTGGCCCAGGGGAAGACTGTCTTCCTTCAATCCCCCACGGAGGCCCTGGAGTGGCTGGATATGCACTCCGAAACATCAAAAGGATGATCGTCCCCACTATGCTTACTAGCAGGATTCCAAATTTTGTGGCGACCCATGCTTCAACACCCCTTGACGTATAGACGGTGTGCAACATGACCGGGACACCTCTAAAGTGATTGTTGGAGCCCAGCGGTCAATCCCAAGCCTCTAAAGGCCAACAAGAGTTTCCCTATGTTTACTAGCAGGACTCCAAATTTTGTTACGACCCAAGCCTCAACACCCCTTGACGTGTGGGCGGTGTGCAACACGACCGGGATATCTCTAAAGCTATTGCTGGAACCCAGCGGTCAATCTCAAGCCTCTAAAGGCCAACAAGAGACTCCCCCCAACAACGCAACATCTGCTACTTCTAACTAGATTGTAGCTAAATTGTTCTCTTCCTGATTTTCTTCTCCATACTTTCTCCTTTCTTTCTTCTCGTTTTCTTTCCCTTTCTTCTTTCTTTCTTAAACTCTTTATTTTGTTGTTTTCTTTGATATCCGCAGTATAATTTTAGCGAGATGTCAATAATTAACAGTTTGAATTGTTGTATACTGCTCTTCACTAATGTTCTTCACAAACAGGCGTTAACACAACCCCTTCCCTCACACCCACCAACACCCTGCTCCCTCCCCCACCCCAAAACCACAGATAAGAGGGCTAAACTTTACACCTATGGAGGCAATGACGTCCCTAAAATGTCTTAGCTGGAACGTTCGAGGGCTTGGCACAGCACTCAAACGAAGAACAGTATTTTCATATATTAAACAACTAGGCCCACACATCATTAGTCTGCAGGAGACCCACCTTATCAGAGATAAGGCAGATACCCTTTCAAAACCATGGATCCAGTGGACCTCCCACTCCTTCCACACCTCCTCCTCAAGGGGCGTCTCAGTGCTAATTCACAAGTCAGTACGCTGGAACCCAATTACCACCCGTAGGGACCCCGAAGGAAGGTTCATATTTATATATGGAGAAATAGACTCTAAACCATATGTCATCTTATCCATCTATAACCCACCTCACAATAACCTCCATCTTCTGCAGACTGCTATCGCATTTGCACATTACTACCCATCGGCGGAGGTGATTTGTCTATGTGATTTTAACATGACAATGGACCCTATCAAAGATAAATTCTACATACCCTCTAACCCCACCCCCACTTCAAACTCCCCTCTAAGACAACTTATCGAAAGCGTAGGATGGGTGGACCTCTGGCGACTCCACCACCCCGAAAAGCGGGAATATACCTGCCACTCACCAGGTTACAATGCGCTGACAAGAATCGACTACATATTCAGCTCCATAGAACTGGCAGTATACCTCTCAAACATAACACATTGCCCGAGAGGCATCTCAGACCACAGCCCCATATTGCTGACCCTAAAATTTCCCCAAATTAAAATAAGGCCCACCTGGAAACTACACCCATTTTGGCTCAAACTTTTTGGATCGGATGACCAGATGCCCTTCCACATCTCCTTATTCCTAGATGCCCACAAGGATAACACTCGCCCTGCCTTGAAATGGGACACCCTCAAGGCCTACATCAGAGGATTCCTCAAATCTGCCATCTCGCATATCAAAAAATCGACAACCCAGACCGATAAAGAGATAGAAAATCAGACCCTAGAGGCCGAGAAAACATATATATCAGCCCCCACAGAAGCCAATAAAATAGCTTGGCTTAGTCTAACCCGATTATACAAGCACCAAATATACGCCAAAACCAAACGTCAATTATTCTTCTCCAAGCAACACTACTTTGAACTAGGGAACCAATCCAGCCACTTACTCGCCAACCTCATCAAACGTGAAAACCAAACAAACACGATCCTTAAGATTAAAAACCAACATGGAACAGAGTTCACTGATGCCCCATCCATTACAAATTGCTTTAAAGAATTCTACGCCAACCTGTATACCTCCTCCTCTCATAACACGGTGACAGATATTTTAGATTATCTTAGCGACTTAAACTTCCCAACCCTTTCCGAAGAACAGATCGACCTTCTAGAGGCTCCCTTTACTCTGGAAGAGATCCAACTAATAATCCAAGATATGGCCCTCAATAAATCACCAGGACCCGATGGGCTCCCAATAGAGACATACCGTAAATACTACGAACAATTAGGCCCACAACTCCTCGAGGTACTAAATCAAGCGCAATTGGACAAAACACTCCCAACTTCTTTTTATAAAGCATCCATAGTAGTCATCCTGAAACCAGGGAAAGACCCCACAGATTGCGGATCCTATCGACCTATATCACTGGTGAACACAGATTATAAGATCCTAACTAAAATCCTGGCCACTAGACTGAACCAGGTGATCCTCTCTATCATACACCCCGACCAAACGGGCTTCATGCCAGGAAAATCCACAACTATAAATATCCGCAGAGTCCAAACAGCTATTCAGCTAGGTAAACAATATAACATGCCTTGGGCCTTTCGTTTCACTCGACATGGCAAAAGCCTTCGACTCGGTGGAGTGGCCCTTTTTAGAAGCCTGTTTGATCCAGTTCGGATTTGGACCTAACTTTCAACAGTGGGTCAAAACCATATATAAATCCCCGAGCGCAAATGTTGTCGTTAATGGTGTCCCATCGGCGGAATTCCAACTGACAAGAGGCACCCGACAAGGATGCCCTCTATCCCCGGCCTTGTTCGCCATAGCCATTGAAGCATTGGCGATCCGATTGAGAAACGCCCCCAGTGTGACCGGCATTAAATGGTCGGATCTTGAAAGCAAACTAGGATTGTACGCAGATGACACAATCCTATTCTTATCGAACCCGTCAAACTCCTTTGCCCAAGCCATGACACACATAGATAGATTCTCCCACTTCTCCGGACTACACGTCAACTGGTCCAAATCAACGATCCTTTACACAGAGACCAACCCAAAAAATGACCCCTGCATCGCAAGATATGGACTGGAACCAGTCTCAAAATTCAAGTATCTGGGAATGCTGATGTCATATGACCATAACAACGCAATAGCGGATAACATAAACCCACTTCTAGAGAACATAAAACACAAACTGAAACGATGGGCTAAACTACCACTCTCTGTGGCTGGACGCATAAATCTCATTAAAATGGTCGTCCAGCCCAAATGCCTATACATACTACAACATATGCCAACAGGTGTTCCCAGGCGTTTCTTCAAATCCCTAAATTCCCTAATTATAACATTTATTTGGAATTCCTCTCGCTCCAAACTGAGCCTATCAACCCTACAAAGACCTAAAGAGCAAGCCGGAATGGCCCTTCCGGACCTCCGGCTTTACTACCTAGCAGGACAACTGCGAAATATTAGAGCTTGGGTTTTGGGAAAAGAACTGCCCATAGCAGACAAACAACTTGCAAAACAAGTAACAGGACATAACCTCCTGAACTTTTTAGAATTCCCGGAACACACTAAAACAACTGAACTAATCCCACTTCATAAACTGGCTCTCAGCGTGTGGAAAGAAGCAAAGACATTACAGAGCTACCGGGGAGTAATACCAGAACTCCCCCTCTGGAAAAACCCCGGCCTTACTGCATTACAGACCGTTCCAGACCCACAGTACTGGATCGCACAGGGGGTACAAACACTCAAAGACATATATATAGATGGCACATTCCCCACATTCACACAATTGCGAGACAAGATGCAGGCCCCACATCTCCAGCTATTCAGATTTTTCCAACTAAGACATGCACTAAATTTCCAATTCCCTCCCCCCTCGACCCGCATAACCAAATTCCCCACAATAGGCATCCTCAAATCCCAGGGACCCAAAGGCTTAATATCGGCTCTATACACACACCTCCTCTCAGCTAAAATAGATCCCAACCCTCCCCCAGTGTACGATAAATGGAAAACCGCCATTACTTCCCTCACACCGGAGGACTGGCAGGATATCTCTGAATCCCATTTGTCAGTGTCACCAGCCGCAAACAATAAGTTAATCCAACTATACATTATACACCAAGCCTACCTCACTCCCAACCGCTTACATAAAATGCGCAACACCACTTCAGACTCATGCCAGAGATGCCGCCAACCAAGAGCAGACTTTTGGCACCTGATCTGGGAGTGTCACTTCGTTAAGGAATTCTGGTTAAAGGTGACAAACCTCGTAAACTCACTTCTACAACTCCCATTATCTATCGAATTGGACCCCAAGGTGGCGCTGTTCGGCCTGTTGGAGGAGGAGGTGTGGCCATACCACATTCGTGTTTTCCTTGAAAAGACACTATTCGTGGCCCGCAAAGAGATAGCCATGAAATGGATGGCAACAGAGCCCCCCTCGATCCCACACTGGGTCCAAACCGTAAATACCATTATCTCATACGAAAAAATCATATATCAAAATAGAGGATGCCCGACTAAGTTCCAAAAAGTATGGGGAATCTGGCTAGACTCCTACTCTACCCTGACCACTGACTGAAACTCAAACCCAACCTACATTAACCCCCCCCCCTTCACACTCCCCAACACCCCCCCCCCCCTCCCACCGGCAAACGCCTGGAAGACCTGTAACCCACACTTTCCAAGATCCAGAACAAGAAGAGCAGAGTTCGATTTTATTTTATTGTTCTTATAAGTTAAAAAAACTTTACTGCTAATAAATACAAAGTCAGACAATTTAGGAGATGCAGTAACAAAGTCCGAGTTAATCTATTACATGATTTCGGTTGTACTCACACTACTATGTACTGTACAAATTCCTTTTATACTGTATGTCTCACAGAATGCTCATTATTAATAAATAAAACGAATTTTAAAAAAAGAGTCCTTTTACACGGACGACTGTTGGCCCCAAGGTGCTTGACAGCAGTCCCAATGATCATCGTTCTTGTGGTTTTATACAAGAGCGATGATGGCTCACTGAATGGAGGCAGAGGGGGCGAGTGATGTTTTCTGGCCATTCGTCTCCATTCAGAGTAAACAAGCAGTAGTTCAAAGATTAAAGGGGTTGTCCCGCGAAAGCAAGTGGGGTTCAGTACTTCTGTATGGCCATATTAATGCACTTTGTAATGTACATCGTGCATTAATTATGAGCCATACAGAAGTTATTCACTTACCTGTTCCGTTGCTAGCGTCCCCGTCGCCATGGTGCCGTGTAATTTCAGCGTCTAATCGCCCGATTAGACGCGCTTGCGCAGTCCGGTCTTCTCCCTGGTGAATGGGGCCGCTCATGCCGGAGAGCTGGTCCTCGTAGCTCCGCCCCGTCACGTGTGCCGATTCCAGGCAATCAGGAGGCTGGAATCGGCAATGGACCGCACAGAGCCCACGGTGCACCATGGGAGAAGACCCGCGGTGCATCGTGGGTGAAGATCCCGGCGGCCATCTTAGTAAGGTAAGGAAGAAGTCGCCGCAGCGCAGGGATTCGGGTAAGTACTAAACGTTTGGTTTTTTTTAACACATGCATTGGGTTTGTCTCGCGCCGAACGGGGGGCCTATTGAAAAAAAAAAAACCGTTTCGGCGCGGGACAACCCCTTTAATGCCTGTCTGATTACACAGGCCATTCGTTCTTGACCATGTTTAAACTGAATGATTAACAATTATCATTCAGTTTTGCATGATCTAATAATTATGGGAACAATAATCGTTTCGTGTAAAAGGGCCCTTAGTTTAAAGGGGGTTTCTACTTTTATGTAAATAACGTCCATGTACTGGATTATGATAGTTGAAGATTTCTAATGTGTTTCCATTCCTTATAATTTCAATGATCTCTGTTTGCTCTCAATAAATGTAAGCATTTTGTGCATATTGCTGAAAACCTTTGAATAGCTTTCTCAGCATATTCAAGCAAAATCAATGACAATTTACATGGCTGCAATTCCTGTTTTCCCTTCTGCAAAAATTACCGCCTTGTCCTAAAAATGAAAAGTCTACTGGTACCATGTCACAGCAAACAACAAACAAGACAGGCAAACTAAGGGTACTTTTTATCAATGGAAAAAAATCTCACAAATGAGTGATTTCCAGCGATAGTTGTTCCAACAAGGTACAGGGAGTCGCTTTGTTTCATCTCACTAAAACAAAGCAACAAATGAGCAACTTCTCATTCAGGGTAAACAGGCAGTTGTCCATCTACGAACAACTGCCTGTTCATTGTGAATGGGAGCGGGAAGCCAGAATACATCTCCGGCGCGTTCCGCCTCCATTCACCGAGCTTAAGTGGTGTCGCATTTAAAAAAAACGTGTGCCTGGGTCAGTTGAACTAGATTAGGACAGGTATTCAGCTTCTGAATGAAAATAAGAATGATTCCACCCACTGCTAGCAAGCAAAAATGTTACAAATATTGTATTAAAATTATTCATTTTCTCCATCATCTATAAGTGTCCAATATTTAAAATAAAGAATATAATTGAATATAAAATTTATCTAAAGGGGCTTACAAATACTAAAGTAAACATCTGGAAAGCAAGAAGGAGGGCTCTCTACATTTAGGCCTTAGTCAGACGGGCGTTTTTTTGTGCGATTTGTGCATGCGCATGCGTCCGGCGATTTTTTAAAACCATTGCTTTGCAATGGTATCGGACACATGAGCGCTTTTTATGCGCTCGTCCGATAAATTATAGAACAGAAATCGCAGATCGCACCTATCTGCGATCTGCGATTCCTGTTCTCTTCTCTATATGCGCTCAATGGGGCTGGCGGCAGCAGCGCCGACCCCATTGAGAACATATAGAAGACAAATCATTCTTCTCTGCCACAGCTGTAACAGCTGTGGCAGAGAAGAACGATGTTTGCCCATTAAATTCAATGGAGCCGGCAATACAGCCGGCTCCATTGAAAGCAATGGGCTGCCGGACAGCGCTGGATGAATTGTCGGGAAGGGCTTAAATATATAAGCCCTTCCCTGCAATTCATCCCACACTCGCCCGCAGCGCATTGCTTTCAATGGAGCCGGCTGTATTGCCGGCTCCATTGAATGCAATGCGCTGGACAGCTCCGGCCCGTTTCTAATGAAACGCGGCTAGGAGCAGATTTTCGGGCACCGGTCACGCGATTTGCGGATGCGCATCAGTCATGTGATCCGCAAATCGCGCGAAAAAACGTCCGTCTGACTAAGGCCTTAAAGGATTTCCCAGAATTATACATTGATGGCCTATCCTTAGGATAGGCCATCAATATGAGGTCTGTAGGATCCAATGCCCCAGGATCACTCTTGATCAGCAGAACGAAGGGAGTGATACCCCTTTACTGCAGGACTTGAGATATGCACACATGTATTGTCTCATGGACTGATCCCAAAATTTTCAGAAAATCCTCTTTAATATAGAAAGGGGAGGTAGAAAGGTTTTTTAGTATGTGTTTGCTCAAACACAAACCCTACTAGGGATAACTAAGGCACAATTCTGAATCCCAGTAGTGATGTCTTGAAGCACTTCAACTTCTATTTACAAGCTGAGTATTTACACCATTTTCTTGTATCAATAGAAATATACATATTTATCTATTTATATACATCATTCAACTATATATCTCTGTACAAAATACTGCATTGTATTTACATTAATTCAATGCCAAATACTAATGTAATACAAAGGCAATCCTGGTTAAGTTAGTAGACACAACTTTCTTCATTAATGCTTAACTTGGAAGAACACAGATGATAGTGGTTTGGTCCTCTATACTGCAATTTCGGAGTCCTCTGCTGAGTCATCAGCATATAGAAGTTCTTCAGTTAATGAATTTCCATCCAGAAGAGTGTTGCTTTCAAACCATGGCACTTTGGTACGTGGCATACTGGCATGCAGGAGTGGAGCACAAGCTTGTTCCGATTCACCAACCAATCGTTCAGATGCACCCTCCAAAATATATCTTTCTTCGTCAAATGTATTGTCGTGGACCTCCACAGTGACCAAAGTTGTGTCAGACTTAGAAGGAGTGATATGTACATACTTGGAATCCAGGTCCATGGATATCTCACTTATCTCAGGATCTTGTGTGAGAAGATCACTGTCCTCAGGCAAGCTTGTATTAATATAAATAACATCTTCCTTGTTCATTGCAGGAGGCAGTTCTTGAAGAAACTTCTCAAGGTTATTTTTTAGTTCTGTGAATGTAGGTCGATCAGCTGGGTCAGCTCTCCAGCAGAGGTACATCAATTCATACCTGTAGGAGGAGGAAGATGAAGCTTTTTATACAGCACAATTAACAAGGACTAATTTATGTCAAATTAAATTATGTCCTCACTTTGGACAATACATTTAGACATCAATGAAAACTAACACAACCCGAATCATCAATATCTGTCTGATAACTACTTGTATATCACAAATTAGATATGTAAAAGGCAGTAAACAGATTTCCTAAATCTGATTTTTCTATGTTGCTTAATTTCATAAATGAAATGTAAAAAGAGGAACGGACAGCGCCTTGGATAAATGACATAAATGAATAGAAAATAAATAAATTCTATGTAGTTATTTATTTTTATTTATTGATTTATAAGCATTTTTACCTACTGCTGTACATAATTAGATTATGCATCTCTCATTGTGGTTGAACGATCCCATTTATATCCAGATGACATCATGTACTATATATGTAGGATCTTAACTTGCATGTATTGTTCGCCCATATAATTATATATCTAAATGTATTTTTTTTACAAACCTTTTTTTTAGAAGAAATCATGTACTAACTATATATTTAGGATCCTAACTTTCATGTGTCCCCTTATACGAATTTTTACTAACTCGTGGACCCTTTGTCAATTATGTATTAATTTTATATTCATTCTCCTATTACATCATGTGGTCCATTATATACTTTTTAAGGATATATGTTTCTGTTTACTTGTATGTTTTATCCCGTAGTCCTTTTTTATGATCCTTTTTTATGACCACATTAATTTTCATATATATATATTTTTCTGATAAAAATATGTAATTTTTTATTATAAGTTTCTTTTGTAACTATTTTTTCTAAAATTTATGATGTTTCTATAATTTGGAAATGTATATTGTCTTTCTCCTGCCCTCTTTTTTCCCCCACTCCTTCTCCCCACATTCTCCCCCCCTTCCCTTCCATATAACTACCATTCTTTGTACCACTCTCTAGACTTGTGCTTGAAAAAGGAGCTGATGTTTGCTCTGAAACACGTTGCATTGCTTGTATGCTGTGACCTTTAACCATTGTGCATGGAATAAAGTTTCTAAAGAAACCATTCATCCCTGGAGAACGTGGATTTTTTCCTCAGCAACCACTTTGGGACTTCAGGAAGATTTACCCTTTTCCTTTATAAGGGGGATCTCCTCCTTCCCAAGTAAGTTCAGATACACTTCTTGTCCTAACCCCATTGTAGCGCGCACGCTTTGTTCTAATTTTCGTAAATGAAATGTAAGATGAGAACATCTGCACACTGTGTCTGCAGGCAATGAAAATGACAAAAAAATTGTAGGGTATCGTTTCTCCTTAGGGAGAGCACCTACAAGGTGTGAGACTTATAAAACCATCCATGCTCTTCTGCGAAATATGCAAATAGGAAGATTGAACAATACCTCTACAGCACCACCTATTGAAAGGCAGCATCCCTGCAAGTCATATCAGACTTTTTAATAAGCCTTGTAACAATGACTGGGAATTCTGGCTTTGGCTCAACAAGAATAGTGCACCATGCAGCATTGTTCTTGCCATTAAAATATTGGAAACCTTGCAGGGAGCTGCAGTCAAAAGCAAAAGTAAGATCACGGCAGAGCAATGCATTTGAAATCGCAGCGTTTTGGCGTGTTCATGTGTGAGAGTGGCCTTAAGGTCATGACACAGCATCTTCACGGGTCTAACTTGGCCATTCCAAAGTACAAAATTTCGTTTTAAAGCATTCTTTGGCTGATTTATTTCTGTGCTTTGGATTAATAGTTTTATTACATCACCCAAGGTCTCTTCAAAGTGAGGTCATGGACTGTTGCTCTTACAGTCTCCTGTAAAATGCTTTGATAACCCTAAGAATTTGTTGTTTCTTCAATAATTGTATGGCAGCCAGGCCCTGATGCAGCAAAGCAACCCCAAACTTTGATGCCCCTCCACCATCCTTCACAGTTGGAATGAGGTTTTGGTGCTTGTGTGCAGTGTTTTTTTTTTCTCTCCAACCATAGTGTTGAGTATTACTAAAAAGTTCATTTTTTTTTAATTTTATCTGTCCATGGATGATTTTCCCAGAGCATCCAGCTCATCTCAAGGAAAGTTGAGACATGTTGCAATGTTTATTTGGACAGAAGCCGCTTCCTTTGTGTCATTTTTTTACGGTCACCATTCTTGTTCAGTCTTTTTCTAATAGTGGACACATAGAGACTTTTGTTGTTATACTTGTAGGGTTTTTTACCACTTTCAGGATTGCCCATTGTGCTCTTCGAATGATGTTGATAGAACACTCACTTCTAGGAAGTATAGCAATAGTCCTGAATGTTCTCCATTTCGTCTCTCTGGCTCTTTTTTTTCCTGCACTGTGGATATTTACTTAATGTTCTCAATAAAATACATGAATACTACACCTGTTTGTGTGTTATTAGTTTATTTGGATAGTGGTTGGCTTGGTGGAACATAATGGTACCTGCCATTTGTTAAAGTGCCTGAAAATTGATTTTTAACCCCTTCCCTCCACAGGACGTAAGGGTTCGTCACAGTACCCTTACGTCCTGTGTATAGTGCGAGATCAGAAGAGATCTCGCACTATCCGGCAGCGGAAGCTGGCTTTCACTGATGGTTGGCCTCCTGCTGCAACAGCGGGGGTGCATCGGAGATGCGATTCCTGCTGTTAACCCCTTCCCTGCTGCGATCTATGTAGATCGTGGCATGTAAAGGCTTCACAGAGTCTGTAATGTCAACGGGCTCTCGCGACATAATCGCAGAGAACCCGGCTGGTTGCCATGGTAACAAGACGCCACCTTGAGGAGTCTTGTATTACCACTGCCTATGATCGTTATAGCAAGCGTTAAGGCATTGCAGAAGAGAAGTCCTGCAATGACTTATCACAGCGATCATCGGTGCTATGATGTAATTCCCCCAGAGGGACAGAAATAGTGTAAATAAAAGCTAAAAATAATGTACAAAAAGTGAAATGTAAAAAAAAAAGTTTAAAAAAACCTTTTTTTGTGCTCTTTCTCATATTAGCATTAAAAAATAAAATAAATTAAATTTGGTATCGTCATATCTGTAATGACACGTACACTAAGATTTTTAGCATTTTAACTCCCAAAAAACGCAATAAAAGTAATCAAAAAAGCCATATGTACCCCAAAATGGTATCAATAAAAACTACAGCTCGTCTCGCAAAAAATAAGCCCTCACAGAGATCCGTCAATGGAAAAATAAAAAAGTTATAGGACTGTGAATGCAGCGATTTTTTGGTATCATGGTAATCGTACCGACTCACAGAAAAAATGTATTGTGTCATTTATGCTGCATGATTTGACACTGTAAAAAAAGAAAAAAATCTATGGCAGAATTGATGTGTTTTCTCTCCCTGCTATCATAAAAAAATTAATTAAAGTTTTATAATACAGTCTATGTACCCAAGAATGGCACCATCAAAAACTACAGTTCACCATGCAAAAAAAACAAGCCCTTATACAGCTGCGTCGACGGAAAAATAAAAAAGTTATGGTTTTTGAAAAATGGAGATGAAAATCTGCCAAAATTCATTGCGTCCTTAAGTTCAAAATAGGCCATGTTCTTAAGGGGTTAAGGGACAATTAACCATAAAGCATTTGGAATTTTTCTAAGCAATTATAACATGGATGAATGAAGCAATGATGTTTTGGCAGGTGGTATCATAATGCTTTTATTTTTATTATTTTCTGGAGTTATATTTTTCATTATTTCTACACTAGAAAAAGCTAATACACAATACTCTACATGAACTTATACATACACACAGACAGTGATTACTTCTTGTTGTTTGCAAAACTCATTACTCACAGTTCATCCAAACAGTCTGCTGGTTGCTTCAGTCTGTGTCCCTCAAATAAATAGTCATAGATTTCATGGTTCTGGACCCCTGGATACGGCGTCATCCCTCTGGTTGCTATTTCCCACATTGTGATACCAAACGCCCACTGTAGTTAACAAACAGAAGGATCAGAGTGAACTTTTCAGAAGAAATGAATGAATCCTTTCACACTGAAAGGTCAGATACCAGTATCCCACTCGTGTTTAGAGCAAAGATAATGAGAGTACCAAATTATAAGGTTTTGTTACAAGGGATTATTTAAGAAGACAATTGGGTCTACACAGAGACCTAGACAAAAAATTCTGTCTCCACTTAATAACATTCACTGTAATATAGTTTACCAAATTGTTGCTAGTTATGCAGTTCCCTTATATAATAAATAAAATGGTTCCTAAACTTGAGCTCCGCTTTAAATATCACTAGTAGGGAGCCTGTAAAGACTCTCTGGATTACTAGGTGAAGGAGAATATGAGTGTGGGATGTGGTTGGCCCCAATTTCAGAGCTTCTCACAGCAAAACATCATTCATCTATGCAAATGATGTTTTGCTGTGGAGAAGAAGGTGACTATGACCTTCTCTCACAAGTAAAGGCACCATATATGACAAATTCTTCCACACTTGGGGCTTTTACCCACTAGCGTTTTTTTTTTACGCTGCGATATTGCTGCATTTTTTTCAATGGGAATTTCCAATGTTAAAATTGCATTACACAAAAATCGCTAATGCACACACTTGCGATGTTTGTGCAATGCGATTTTAACATTAGAAAGTCTCATTGAAAAAAACGCAGCAATATCGCAGCGTTAAAAAAAACCGCTAGTGGGTAAAAGCCCTTACTTTGTTTGCTACTATGTATTTCATGTGTTCAATAATTATAAGTATTGGCGAGTAACGTTTGATAGGTGCAGATCTGACTTCTAGGACCACCACTGATCACAAGAATGTGCTTCTTCAGATTCTACCAGACACAGCTTCACTCTCATATACACCCTGTACCTAGTAAAGGAACTCAACCTCATTTAGTTCAAACTAATTGCATTGCATGGTAACATAGTGTACCCAAGAAGTCTCTACTGAACAAAAAATTACATTTCACTTTGAATATAGACACAATTTATGAGTTTACAATTAGACATTGTGAAAGTATTAAGATGATTTCTGTTTTACACTTGTTATTCAAGCATTAATATATAGATTAATCATAGTTTTAGCGCAGTATAGGCGTGTGAAAAGATTGCGGCTATACTGCACTAAAAATAGAGCCAATGGGCAATTTCTAGCAATTAAGTCTGCACAGAAAAAGCCATCCTGGGACGAAATAAGTCCAAAGGCTCTGTTGATACAGGAACAAAGAGAAAGGTATAAACTGGGACCATGGCGCGCTTCAACATGAAGGGCCAAAGCCAGGAGTTGTAGTGGAAGAAAGTTATTTAGAAATGCGTTTCGGTGCTGGAATGTGTTGCCGTGGTGAGAGATGTTTTGAGAACCTTCAGGATGGGATACTGCTCTCTTCGCTTTGCTGGTTTTATACTACTTTTTTGGAAGTAGTATAAGCCACTTTATAAAAACAAAACACTTATTCTTGTGGAGGAAGAGCCCAGAAGAACAAGCAGAGGTTGCAGACAGCAGGAAGATGTCATTCCAGCACGGAAACATGTTGCTAAATAAATTTCTATCACTACATCTCCTGGTCTTGGTCCTTCATGTTGAATCATGCCATGGTCATGTTTTATCCTTTCTCCTGGATCCAACTGAAATTGGCAGGTTTGGCCATTAATGTATATATTCACCTTTAATGACAGAGGTCTTATCTTTTAAGCAACTTGTCTGTACTATACTCACACACTTATAGGCTAGGCTCACACAAATAGGTTGGATATTCACAGTGAAAGACCTGCGAATAATCGCGGAAACTAATTGCATATAGTCACGTATGCATGCGGTTTTTCGCTTGGGTGTACATTTAAAGATGTCCACGCAGAAAACTGCACACAGGGAAGGACATCAGAAAGTTCCCAAACCCCCTGGAAACACCGTCAGGCAACCGCCAGGGTGGCATTCACTTGTGCTGTCATGCTGAGAGCTGTTCTGAGAACCTTCAGAACAGGATACTGCTCTGTTGGCTTAGCTGGTTTATACTACTTTTTTTGAAGTAGTAGAAATCACTTATTCTTGTGGAGGAAGAGCCCAGAAAAACAAGTGGAGGTTGCAGACAGCAGGCTGGATGGGTGTTGCTCCCCAGACTCTGTCCTGCATTGTCTGCCCACAAATTCCTGCTTTCTTTATACTATTTGTTATCTTGTCTCCTAGCAACTTGGGTACAAATCCGCATCCATACGCAATTTCCCTGCATGTGTACTGCAGATCGAATGCATCCATAAAGATCAATGGACCTCATGTGCGCGGAATTTGCAGTAAAATAGAGCATGCTGCATTTTTTCTTCCGCTCACAAAATTAGCAATTCCTAAATGCAAATGTGAGTGAAACACGAAAGTCAATGCATTTCAATGTCCATGTATTAACGCGTATTATACATGGGGATGGCGATCGCGGAATCCGCAATTCAAATCTGTTCACGTGAGACTAGTTAAAGTTTTTTGCTGTCTCGCAGACTAAAAGCAACTTCTGGAACCACAGAGCTATTTGGCAAAATCCGTAGTTTGTAGCAAGTAGACTTGCTTGAAATGTCAGCAATTGCAAGTTGTTTTGTATGTGTTATACGATAATCTGCACACATTGTACATTCAGTATCTTACCACATCGCTTTTCACAGTGTAGATGCGATCTGCAAGGCTTTCCACTGCAATCCATTTCACAGGCATCTTTGCAATACGTCCTTGACGGTAGTAATCGCCACTATAGATTTTTTTAGATAGGCCAAAATCAGCAACACACACAGTCATGTTATCTCTCAACCTAAATGAATTGAAAAAATAACACATTTTAAAGCCTAATACAGATAGTGTTATTTTATGGTTTTAATGCAAGGTTGTTATTAGTGTTTTCTGGTTTATGTCAATTATGTGCATAATGGAACTTTCTAATATTTTGTGTCCATTTCATGCATTTGAGCTTCATGATTACAAATTATTCCTCGTTATAGTAAACATACATGAGATTTAACCTCTTGCTAGTTTTCCTACTACACCATTTCCAACCGTTAACCTTACAACAAACAACCCACATATATCAAGCCAACATCTCAGTGACAGCTTTTGCGTATGACTCCTTTTGATTGTCAAAAACCCAACTGCCACTCTCCTGCTGGTGCTCCAGCACCTCCAAAAATTAGGACCCTTATCGGGATACACCCTCAACTTGGAGAAAACAGAGGCCCTTTTGATAAATGGCCCATCACAACCAGGATGGACCCCTCAATATCCTTTTCAGTGGCAGACAAGTTACATCACGTACCTAGGCGTACACATACCTAAATCATACCACAAACCATACACAGTTAACATCAAACCGTTATTACATTATTGGAGCAAACCCTGTAAAGTGGCGCCAGCTCCCACTGTCCTACATAGGCAAGTGCCACCTGATCAAAATGGTGGAATTCCCTTGTCTCCTATATATAGCCCGCTGCCTTCCAATTTATCTTACCCCCACAGATAAAAAAAAGAACAAATAGTTTGATACATAAATTTATCTGGAGGGGAGGTAGAAATTGGATACCCTTTAACATTTTAGGACAACCGAAACCCGAAAGTGGGATAAACCTTCCCAATGTCCAGATATACAACACAGAAGTACTAACAAAAATAATAACCGATTGGATGCAACAAGCATCTGTATTTGTAGATACTCATATCAAACAAAAACTAATTCCATGGATCAGTATCCCCAATTTTTTACATCTCCCATACCCAATGATCCCGGAAGAATGCAGGGACAATCCCTTACTAATATCAATGTGGAAGGCATGGCATGAACTGTGGAAAGCATCCTTGTGGCACTCCAATTTCTCAATATACTTAGCATTGCTGAAAAACCCAAACTTTCAACACAGCACGCCCCACAGAGAATTCCATCAATGGCAGATGGGAGGAATAATTAATATTAAATGTCTGCTAAATGAAAACACCCATGAGATGCTATCTCTCCCAGAGCTGCAAAACAAATAAACCCTCATAACCTTTTCCCCCTATCTACAAGCAAAAAGTTAGATAGACAGAATCCTGGCCAACATGCCCCCACATGAATGGTCAAAACTAAACCACACTCCTCTAATATGCGAGGTCATACGACCAGAGCCTACCAACATCTACATACTCCAATAGACTATGCCATGTCCCAAACAATACTCGTGAAATGGACCATGGATATTCCTGAGTTAACCATCTGACACCTATTGAAGGCCTTGAAGTACAGTTGGCGCTGTTTCCTCTCAAGTCACTACGTTGAAATGACTCTAAAACTCTATCATAGGGTATATATCACTCCTCAAAGAGGATTCAAAATGGGAATATACCCAAATGATAGTTGTCCCTGAGGTTGGGAGTTGGGGGAACGTCTTCTCCATTGTCTGGGGAATTCCCTGTGATTCAGAAGTTCTGGAACAGCATACACAGGTTTGCCACTATGAATCTGACCTCGGCTGGCCCCCTCAATCCCGTCTGGGCGATTTTTGGTTACAAAGACCAAGGTGAACAAAGATGTACACCAGAAAATCAAAAACGTCTACATATGGCAGCCATGGCCAGGGTCAAAATGATCCTTCAGACATGGATTGACATGAACCCACCTCCCTTTAAACTCTTTTTAGATAAAACTCACATTTCTCATGCAGATGGACTGGGTGGAGGACTTATCAGAAAACAAAACCCGGGTACAGAGGTTTTTCAAAAGCTGGGAAAGCTTTATTAACATATTGCCTTAATGAGTGAGGGAGCCTATTAATGAATCCTTTAATCTAACATCTTTGTATATAGGGAGAAGAATGGGGGGGACCCCCTGATAGTCTTGTGATTGATGTGATCCTAGAGGTGTGGGGGAAGCCCCATGTGTGCAGCCACTACACAAAACTCCTGGGTGCTATCCGAGCCCTGTTGGGGCCATGCAGGAGGAGAGAGACTCTAAAAGACTAACCTTAAATTACTCTTGAAGCCAACAAAGTTTGCTATTCAGTTTACATTTGTTATAGAGGTCTAGTTACAAGACCTCATACCTTTCTTCCTCCCTCCCCAATCCTACCCCCATTTTCCCCCTTATAGTCCACCCCCCACCTCCTTTTTTCCCCCCTCACCTCCTCCAACTTTTTCCAAAAACTTTTCCTTTACTAAGATGCAACATATGTTACAAACGTCTGTTATAAACTAAAATTGAATCCTCAGAACCAGAGATATGTACCACAAAGTTTGAAAATGATTGTTAAAGATTTAGTATCCTATTGTACATCTATCACTGTATAACATGCATCTACACCCTACCCTACTTATGAAAAAAGTTAATAAAAATATTTTGAATTAAACACACAGGAGAATGTAATCAAAGGATTAGACTTACATGCAGTTCCGTGCTGCCAAGTCTCTATGTAGAAAGCCTTTACTGCTAAGGTACTCCATTCCAGTAGCAATGTCAACCATAAACTTAATGAGGGTTTGCAGAGGTACGTGCTGAAATGCAAAAAATGTAATCTGTTAGGGTATGTAAATCCATAGTTTAAAGAAAAGCATTAGAAATCATGTAATTACTTTTTGTATCAGGTAATTTCACATGATGTCTAACATCCTTCGAGGGGTTTTCTGAATTTTTTTTTTTAAGTACGTGTGTAAAACAAAGAATACAGCAAGACACATATTTTAAATGTCCTGCCACTCCAATGCCCACCGGTTCAGTTCCAGAAGCTCCTGCTGCAGTCATGTGCTCTTCATCGTTCATAAGATCACTTCAGCCAATTACTAGCCACAGCAGTCAGATGTTTATTAACGGCATGTGACTGCTGAGGCTAGTGATTGGCTGCAGCAGTCATGTGAATGATAAACAGCATGTGACTTCTGCAGGAGTGTCTGGGACTAAACAGGCAGATACTGGCGGTGCTAGATTGGTGGATCCTTTAAAAGGTAAAGGTTTTTTCTTTGCTTTACACATCACTGAGTCAGATGACAGGCCAACTGATCATTGGTATAAGGACATCTGTCAGTCTTAAGTGTGCTCAATTATATGCATAATTGATACATAAGCGCAATATCGGGATGTAAAACTCTGCCTGATATCATGCTCAAGAATGTATGATTTAGCCGCAGATGCGTGGCATATTTCAGGCAAAAATGCTCTGCCGGGGACCAGGAGGGAACGACAGCCTGCAGCAGCGCCGCAGAACACCAGGAGAAGTGAGTAATGATTTTTATTCTTTGCTCCGCTGTATTCCCGGCGTATAAGGTGACAGTTGGGGGGTCGTCTTATACGCCCCGTCGCCTTATACGCCGGTATATATTTTTATTGTAACACATTTCTGGATGAATTGCAGGGAAGGGCTTATATATTTAAGCCCTTCCCGACAATTCATCCCGCGATCGCCGGCAGCCCATTGCTTTCAGTGGAACCTGCTGTATTGCCGGCTCCATTGAATTCAATGGGCAAACATCATTCTTCTCTGCCACAGCTGTTACAGCTATGGCAGAGGAGAACGATCTTTATGCTGACAGTGGGGGGGGGGCCCACTCTTGCCGCTATTGTGGCTTAATAGTGGGACCTGGGAACTTGAGATGCAGCCCAACATGTAGCCCCTCGCCTGCCCTATCCGTTGCTGTGTCGTTCCCATCACTTTCTTGAATTGCCCAGATTTTCACAAATGAAAACCTTAGCGAGCATCGGCGATATACAAAAATGCTCGGGTCGCCCATTGACTTCAATGGGGTTCGTTACTCGAAACGAACCCTCGAGCATCGCGAAAAGTTCGTCCCGAGTAACGAGCACCCGAGCATTTTGGTGCTCGCTCATCTCTATTAATATACTTATTTTTGGCATGTTCAGAATTGCTGTACAGGAACAATGATATAATTTCTTTAACTTACTTGAGGTCCTGATCCAAATCTAGAGGAAAGAAGGAAGCTGTGCAGATCACCATATTTCATGAATGGTAAAATGACCATGGGCTTTGGAGTTCTTCGAGGGCCCACCTCTAGACAGACACCTGAAATAAGAAAACATAAGTACAGAGGGGCCTCAAATTGCAAAGCCTTTAGGTCTTAAACATCAAACTACAAATCAAAAGTCTATAAAGGCTAGCTACATAGAAAGTGTTTGATATAGTATTCATGTGTCCAAAAATTGTTTTTTAACAAAGGTCAATGATGTAAACATTGTCAAAAGCATTGTTGTTGCTCTCATGAGACTTTGGGTACTTTTACATGTGCTAAAAGATAGCCCAAGTAAATTGCTCAAAAGAGCAATTATGGGCTACTGTCGTTCTGTGTAAACACAAGATCTAACAGGGCAAATGAGAGAATCACTCACTTGTCTGAGGCACTTGGTTTTCAGCCTCACTCTTTTGCCCTGCCACTTCTGTGCTTTATGCATGGAAGATACAATTGGCCAAAATGTGCAGTAGCATTTAGTACTCAGTGCTGAGAATCAAACATTAAGGGTATTTTTACATGTACTAGAAAATGATGCAGGTTATCCGCAGTGCAAAATCCACACCAAATTCCTCATCAAAACCGCAGCAGAAAACCTGTCAAAATCTGCGGCATGGCAGATTTTGATGCGGATCTGCATTAGATTTCACACTGTCAACGGAAAGGTTGAAAGCTGTTGCGGATCCACATCAAAAACCATGTCATAATCCACACCAATGGTACAGAACCGCCGGAGCCGGAAGCCCGCAGAGCGGTAGGCGGGAGGCGGCATGAAAGGGTGAACGGGGAGGAGTGACGTCATCGGGCGCAACGGATTATGGGAGGGGGCGGGGCCTCCGTCGGGAGGCCCTATATAAGAGCGAACAAGCAGGAGAGAAGTCAGAGCGGCGAAAAGAAGGAGAACGAACAAGAGTTAAAAGAGCTGAAGACAACCAGAGAATCCCAGCGGAGTTCGGAGAGCGGAGAAGCAGAGAGCAAAGAGAGGAAGGGCGGCAGCGGAGCGACGAGCGCTGAAGAAGAGTGTGGCAGCAAAGCGGCGAGAGCAGGAGAAGTCCGAGGTGCGCTGAAGCAAAGAAGGAAGAGAGGAAGGTCTGCAGCGGAGCGGCGAGCGCTGCAGCAAAGCGGCGAGAGCAGTAGAAGTCCGAGGTACGCTGAAGTCGGCAGTGTCGGGAGAACGGAAGGAAGACAGCAGAGCGCAGAAGTAACAGCAAGCTGCGGCGATCAGAACACGGCAAGCAACATACCGGCCACGTTGCAACGATACTACAACGGAAGGAGTCCTGAGGAGGCGGAGCCTGGGCGATTAACAGGAAGTCACTGAAGAAAGAAGTAAAGGCCGAATTCTCACCAGCTGAAGAAATGGAGGCGGTCCTAGAACGAATTCGGGCAGCAGCGGAGGAGAGAGGCCTGGAATGGTTAGTACAACTATCAACCCACGGACTCATCGCAGGGGAAGGAACTACTTCAAGGTCTGCCGACATGAGGAACGCTGCAGCCCAGGACATGACGGCAGGTAGCGTACAGCCTTCAGGATCAATTCCTATGGAGGGAAGGAGTTCGGCAAAGGGTGCGGGGCCGGCGGCGGCAGCACCAGCGGGGCACACAAAAGAGCTAAGACCGCGGAGGGCCCGTGCACCAGAAAGGTTTAGCCCCGAGCACGGACCCTCGCGGGGCAAAAGGAGGCGGAGTGGCTCCCCGGCCCCCCCACATAACACGCTTCCCCTGGCAACACCAACAGGCAGGGGAAGCAAGGCGGGGAGAACTCCAGCGAGGCAAAGGAGGGCGGCAGGCAGCGTGGAGTCCCGTGCTGAGAGGGGAACGGGACCTACCGCTAGTCGCCAGGCAAAGAGCAGGAGGAGAGTAGGAGGCGGCGCTGCAGGACAGGAGCAACCCTGCAGCGAGTCTGGAGCACAGCGGCCCGGTACATCGACGGGTCAGACGGCAGGAAGAAATGAGGCGTCTGCAGGGCCAGCAGAGCGGTCGCAGCACAGCGGGGGTCAAGAGGAATTTCGATCGGGAGGACCGGCGGCTGGTGGGCCCACAGCTCTCACGCGGCCAGGTGAGTCACACTCCATGTACAGTATGTCTTGTAATTTGAGTAATACAGAAAATGTACGTAATATGTATACGAGGTTTAGTAATGGTAATAATGCAGATAATGTAGGGGATATGTATAACATGCATAGTAATGTTAACATGAATGAAAATGCAGGGGATACGTTTTCTATGTCTAGTCATGCTAATATCAGTGAAAATGTGGGGGATATGTGCGGGATGCCCAGTAATATTAATCGGGGGGTACTGGCTGGTAGCAATTTTGTGCAACAATTGGGGACTAGTGGATCTGCACCTAGCATATGCAACGATGCATCGGCAATGCTGGGTTTCATTGTAGAATTCTTGAGACGTCAGGGGGGGGGTGGTAATCCATCGCCTGTCACAGCATGGAGCTCACCATGCGCGGCGTCATCCAGTATAGAGGAAGGTCAGTTGCGACCCCTAGCTGGGGGGACTGGGGCAGGACAGGCGATTGGAAGCATCCAACACCCTTCTGCAGGAGAAAGAGGAGTCGTGGCGACATCTGTTGTCGCCGGGGTAAACCTACAGACGGAGGCAGTAACGGGGGCTTCAGAGGCAGGGGCAGCAGCAGGTGTTACGGTGTCAGTACAGACAGAAAGAGATGGGGAGGGAGTAAGGTTAGACGACAGAGCAAAGGGCGAAGTATACGTCTGCTTTGAAGGACCTCTGGGAGCGCATCTCAAAAAAGAGGTTAGGGAAAAGATTTGGAAGGACGAATATGTGGAGATATTCTCCCTCCTCCCCTTGGAAAAATTTAATTTGGACAAGGGGAAGAGAACGGACTTTAAAAAAGAGGAGGAAGAGAAGAGGAGATGGCGCTTGATCCCCCAGACGTTTGCTAATTGGCTACAAGCGTTTGCCATTTTAGCCAGCGTGATTGGTGAAAAAGCGCCGGAAAATTGTTCCGGCCTTTTTTGCTACATGGACTCAATAGGGGAGGCTTATAGGGTATACGGGGGCCAAACATGGATACGTTATGATGAGCAATTTAGACAGCGTAAGGCAGTGCGCCCAGCTATCAGATGGGAGCACAAAGATATAGGCCTATGGTTGAGAGTAATGGCCCCCGCACGATTTGGACAGCCCTTTCAGGGAAATGCCGGGTCTTTCAGCCTGGCCACTAGTTCAGCGGGGGGCCAAGGCAGCACAGCGGGAGGGAGCAGGCTCGGGTACTGTTGGCAATACAATGAGGGACAGTGTAAGTATGGGGCAACATGCAAATTCCGGCATGCCTGCTCCCATTGCAGTGCAGGCTCCCACGGAGCGGCACGGTGCTTTAAAAAAGGTAAGGGTAAAGCCCCTGGCGGTTTTACAAAAAGGGACGACCCCGGTGATTTTGGAAGAGATGTTACATCATCTAAGTAGGTATCCTAATAGAGAGAAGGCGGATTTGCTGTATAAGGGTTTCAGGGATGGGTTTCACATCCCTGCCCCGTCGCATGCGGTCCCCTTTTCGTTAAAAAACTTGCGGTCAGCATTAGAGTTCCCGGAGGTGGTGTCAGAAAAGATAAGAAAGGAGGTAAGGTTGGGGCGTATGGCAGGGCCATTTAAAGAACCGCCTGTGCCAGATTTCGTGGTGTCTCCTTTGGGGGTGGTCCCAAAGAAGGAGCCGAAAAAATTTCGGCTTATACACCACTTATCTTATCCTAAGGGAGCATCGGTGAACGATGGAATAGACCAGGAGCTTTGTTCGGTGGTGTATACCTCGTTCGATGCGGCGTTGCAATGGATACGTAGGTACGGGAAGGGAGCATTAATGGCAAAGGCGGATGTAGAATCCGCGTTTCGACTGCTCCCAGTTTCAAAGGAAAGCGTTAGATTGTTGGGGTGCTATTGGGAAGGGGATTACTTTGCGGATCGTTGTTTACCCATGGGATGCTCCATCTCGTGTGCATACTTCGAGGCTTTCAGTTCCTTTCTAGAATGGGTGGTAAAGGACACGGCTGCGGTGCAGTCGATCATTCATTACCTAGACGATTTTTTGTGTGTGGGCCCTGGGGGATCGCCCGTGTGTGCGAGCCTGCTGGGCACTTTACAATGTGTGTCAAGGCGGTTCGGGGTGCCGTTGGCTCCCGATAAGACGGAGGGCCCAACTACGTGTTTAAGCTTTCTGGGCATCACCATCGATTCAATCGCGATGGTCTGTCGCTTACCTAAGAAAAAATTGGAGGACTTACGGGAGGAGGTGCGCGCGGCGCTAGGAAGTAAGAAAATTACGCTAAGAGGGCTGCAGTCACTGTTGGGCAAACTTAACTTTGCATGCAGGATTATGCCCATGGGTCGGGTGTTTTGCAGACGGCTGGCGTTAGCAACAGCAGGCATCCGGGCACCCCACCATTTCATTCGTTTGCTGGCCAGCCACAAGGCAGACCTAACGATATGGGCTACTTTCCTAGAAAAATATAATGGCAGGTCGGTAATCATGGGCGAGGTTAGTAATAATATAGACTGGGAGCTATATACTGACGCAGCGGGCAGCACGGGATTCGGGGCCTATTTCCAAGGGAAATGGTGCGCGGGGGAGTGGCCGGAGAAGTGGAAGCAGGAAGGCTTGATACGGAACTTAGTGCTATTGGAGTTATTTCCAATAGTAATGGCCATCATGCTATGGGGGGAATACTTTCGGGACAAAAAAGTGAAATTTCACTGTGACAACTTGGGGGTGGTGCAGGTGATTAACACCCTGTCGGCATCATCCCCCCCGGTGGTAAACTTGCTGCGTCACTTAGTGCTCGAAGCATTGTCGTTAAACATGTGGATAGTGGCGGCTCATGTACCCGGTGTTGACAATTCAATTGCGGATGCTCTCTCTCGGTTTCAGTGGGAGCGGTTCCGGACACTGGCGCCGGGGGCAGAGAGGAAGGGGAGAGAGTGCCCGGATCGAATTTGGAGCATGGTAAGCGAGCAGTGAGGGGCCTGTTAGAGCGGTCATTGGCTCGGCGAACCAGGGTAGCGTATAGCGCAGCGTGGAACGAATGGGAAGAATGGGTGAGAAAGGAAGGGGGCACGGACTCAGAAGAAGACAGAGTAGGTATGCTACTGAGCTGGTTGGGTAGAAGTGCGGAAAGTGGTAGGTCAGTGGCGCAAGTAAACCAATTTATAGCAGGGCTAGCATTTGGGTTCAAGTTAAGGGGAATGGGGGACGTGACAAAAAAGTTTTTAGTAACACAGGCGCTGAAGGGGTTCAGGAGAGGTAAGGAGAGTGTAGACACTAGGCGACCAGTTTCCTTTGAAATATTAGAAAAATTGGGTACAGCTTTGGATACGGTGTGCAGAAGTGATTTTGAGATACGGTTGTTCAGGTCAGCTTTTTCTCTGGCATTCTTTGGAGCATTCAGGATAAATGAATTGGTGTCTCCAAGCAAAAAGACCGGGGGAGGGTTGCAGGTAGAGGACGTAAGGTTAGTTGAAGGGAGGCTGGAGTTGCGGATCCGCCGGTCAAAGACAGATCAGCAAGGTCGGGGAAAGATTATTAAATTGGGCGAGGTGCCGGGGGCGCTCATGTGCCCTAAGAGGACTTGGGAGCAGTATAGGGGAGGGTTAGAGTCTGGAACAGGCCCCCTGCTGTGCCATGAGAATGGCCAATTTTTATCTCGCTTCCAATTCATAACTATATTTAAGCGGACACTGGAAGCGGCAGGGTTTGATAAAGAACAATTTGGGTCACACTCATTTAGGGTGGGAGCAGCAACAGAGGCATCGGTGAGGGGTATGGGGGTGGAAGCTATAAAAAGAATAGGTCGCTGGGAATCCAGACGTTTCAGATCCTATGTACGCCCTCACCTACTTTAAAGAAAAGGTCAGGGTGAGGGTGGGGGGGGGGGGGAGTAAAATAGTAGGAGCAACCGTTACTAAATTATGCCGGTAATTTTGTTTTACAGATGAGCATCCAGCGTTAGTGTGGATCTTAGGCCACTCTTATGTCTTTTGGGGGGCGGAGAGAGCGGGAGCACGACCCAACGGCAGGCAATTACGGTTCCCTAACAGCGAAGCAAGGATAAAGTGGATGGGCATTAGAGGCATGTCTTGGGGCGCGGTTTTGGAGGAGGTAGAAAGGAGGGTGAGAGGGGATAGAGCGCCGGACGTATTAGTCATTCATGCAGGGGGTAATGACCTGGGGAAGAGGAGATTTAGGGACCTATCGAGGGATATTCGGTATGACTTCCTTAGGTTACAGGAGTCATACCCGGGAATAGTCGTGGTATGGTCAGAGCTAGTGCCGAGAAAAGTATGGAGGGGAGCACGGTCAGAAAAGGGGCTGAACAGGGCGAGAGTTAAACTAAACAAAGAAGTCTCTCGTTTTGTGGGCGGAAAAGGGGGCATAGCAGTGCGGCACATAGACCTAGAAAAAGGCACGGGTAACTATTGGAGGTCAGACGGCGTTCATCTGAACGACATAGGGATGGACCTATGGATGGAAGGATTACAAGAAGGCATCGAGCGAGCGCTGGCAGTGTGGAGGGCGGCGCAGGCTCAAGAGGGTCGAGCCTCGCTTGCGGTGGCGGGGGATGGAGAGGGAACCTTGGAGCCCGTGTAGAAGGTAGTAAGGGGAATGGTGGGGGCTAACTAGCCTCCCCCGTTCCTCTCCTTTTTTGAGTTGGGGACCTGTCGCCTCCAGGGTATAGGGCGGACCCCTGATAGGGGGAGGAGAGGCTAGCCAGGCCTGGCTAGCCGGCCTCGGGGTCGGTAAACGATGGCGGCCGGAGGTTAAAAGGGGAGCGTCTTTGGGCTCCCGAGTCTGCCGACCTGCGGCGGGAGGAAATAGTTAAAAAGTTAGTGGGGATAGCGTCGCCTGAGTCGGCCAAGTTGCGGCAGGTGACCGGGACAGCTATCTCCTTGTAGGGGTGAGGCGGCAGTAGGTGGCAGACACAGGGGTGCGGCTCCAAGGTCCTTTACAGGTATCGGGATATAGTCATCATTAAGGTTGATGTTGAAACAAGTTTAAAATGTATTTTATGTTGTTTGTGTTAATAAATGGCTGCTGTGGCCAAATTTATCCAACTGAAGGTGTGGGTGGTTTGTTCGTCGAATGGCGAGGGAGGGGGAATGGGGAAGTAAGGCCATTAGCAGCAACGAATCCGTTCTACCCGGGTCAAGAACCGCCGGAGCCGGAAGCCCGCAGAGCGGTAGGCGGGAGGCGGCATGAAAGGGTGAACGGGGAGGAGTGACGTCATCGGGCGCAACGGATTATGGGAGGGGGCGGGGCCTCCGTCGGGAGGCCCTATATAAGAGCGAACAAGCAGGAGAGAAGTCAGAGCGGCGAAAAGAAGGAGAACGAACAAGAGTCCCACCCGCCCGCCCTAGAAGAACAAAAGGGGGGGAGGTGGGGACAGGAGAAGGAGTCTTGTCATAGCAGCGGGGGATGGAGAGGGAACCTTGGAGCCCGTGTAGAAGGTAGTAAGGGGAATGGTGGGGGCTAACTAGCCTCCCCCGTTCCTCTCCTTTTTTGAGTTGGGGACCTGTCGCCTCCAGGGTATAGGGCGGACCCCTGATAGGGGGAGGAGAGGCTAGCCAGGCCTGGCTAGCCGGCCTCGGGGTCGGTAAACGATGGCGGCCGGAGGTTAAAAGGGGAGCGTCTTTGGGCTCCCGAGTCTGCCGACCTGCGGCGGGAGGAAATAGTTAAAAAGTTAGTGGGGATAGCGTCGCCTGAGTCGGCCAAGTTGCGGCAGGTGACCGGGACAGCTATCTCCTTGTAGGGGTGAGGCGGCAGTAGGTGGCAGACACAGGGGTGCGGCTCCAAGGTCCTTTACAGGTATCGGGATATAGTCATCATTAAGGTTGATGTTGAAACAAGTTTAAAATGTATTTTATGTTGTTTGTGTTAATAAATGGCTGCTGTGGCCAAATTTATCCAACTGAAGGTGTCGGTGGTTTGTTCGTCGAATGGCGAGGGAGGGGGAATGGGGAAGTAAGGCCATTAGCAGCAACGAATCCGTTCTACCCGGGTCAAGAGTTTGACGTGTTTTCCCCCATGGTTTTGTGAAAGTATTGAATTTTATTGTGAAAGTATTGACTTATATTTTATGCACTAGTGTCACATGCATTATATTTGGGTAGTGTACATAGCAAGAAATATGTAAGTAAAAAAACGCATTATAGTTAAATTTTACTAACAAGGTCCCAGGCACTGATCATGCAGTTTTATCATAATTAACCTTTGTAATCACACATGATGTAGACTTTGAACTGTTTAACCTTGGGGGGGGGGGGGGGGGGTAGGGGGTTGTTAAACTATACAAACTCTTGCATTGCAGCAATAAAACAGAAGAGCTCGGAAACAACAATTGAGCGTTTCTTATGTGTATTCTTCTCTAATGCATTGTAGTAATAATAATAATTAGGCATACCTGATTGATAAGACTATGATACCCCTCTAGTATCACCTAAATTAAGTGTTCACTTTAGCAGTTATGATGTGGAATTTGGTGTGGATTGTCCCTTGCTGATAACCTGCACATGTAAACATACCCTAGTGAACCTTATCTCCAGTTTATAACACCATCAGGGTGCCAGTGATGCCAATCTTTTGAACCAGCTAGTCCAAATTTGCTTGCCTTTAGATGCAGTTTGTGTTCCTCACTGCTAGCCTGCACCTGACTACTGCTCCCGTATCCCATTTCATTCTGCATGTTTCTGCCCATGAGCATTGCTATCAGGACTCAAACCCAGAAACTTCTGTACTCCAGGCAGCGGCTCTACCTGCTGAGCTGCCCAGTCTTTCGGATAGCTCCCCTGCATGACCTTCTTCTCTGCTCCTGATCCAGTTTCTCCACCCTGTTCTCCCAGATTGGACATCCTATTAAAGCCTGGCCCCTCCAAGCCTATAGTCAAGCTCCACCACCTGCATGATCCTTTGAACTGCAACTGATACAATCCATTTACAAACCTCTGGCTTCTCCAGACTATGCTACCTGCCTGCTCCTCTGTACTGCAACTGATCCTATCTGTGTACCGACATTTGGCTTCCGCTGACCACAATCTGCCTGCAATGGTTACAATACTAAGGCTCCGAACCAGACCGTTACAATTGCTACTTCTTGTAAAATTCTTCTTCCATTCCTATTGCTGACTTGAATGACTAAACTATATTTTGTTTCCACTTGCAGCTAGGAAGTCTACTTAGCTTTTCTGATACTTCAGAGCGGTATGACTAGCAGTACAGCTTGGGAGAACCACTTTGTGTCATGTGCTAAACTGGACAACCCATGCCTTAGTATTACAACTAATAGTTTATAAAAGGATATAGGTATAAACGTTACCGAGTAGTTTGATCACATTTGGATGGTTGAAGTCTTTCATACAGGCTGCCTCACTTAGAAATTCTTCTATTTCCCTTTGTGAGAAGTTGTCCACTGTGGATAGGAAAACAAATATTGGTTATATGTGTTATTCCAACACAAATGAGTTTAAACCAAAAGGCTCCTGTCACAGTGAAAATAATTATATAGTTTTTTTCAAACTCTTTATTGAATTTTTAAAAGTTAGTTAAGTTTCCCATCTTGGGAGCAATTGACTACACACAGAGTCTCCTGGGGCCCCAGGAAACAGCTGATAGTCGGCACTGGCATCGGCAGTGACTTTTAGGTACAAAGGCCAGGTGGAAGCATGTGACCACAGCGGCTAATTAGAGGCCGCAGAGTCACCATCGGCACTCCTGGTATCAGCGCTCATGTCCTGGCCGCCATGATGCCATGAGTTTGAGAATGTGACGCAGGGCCCAGCTGGGGGACGGGGTTTGTTTTAATTACAAATAGCCTTTAACTAAATACAAAGGTCATATAGATTTAATTGATTAATATTCACATTGTATTAACAATGCAAACAAATACACAACAGGGGGAATTTATAAAGGAACTTGCATCGAAATCCTGAAATAAAAAGTTCTCTAATTTTGCTCTTTTTCTGCCACCCTCACCACTTTAATAAAAAGTCAATGGGTTTAGCAGAGGATACCCACGGCCCAACAAATTTGCTACAGTTTATGCCAGAAACTGGTAGTGTTATAGCACAAACCCAAGCTAGCTCATAAATGCTATAACTTTCACTGTCTGGTACACGGACAGTCGGAGATGCAAAAAAAAAAGGTGTGCGTTTCTTAATAAATGTGTCACACCTTAGTCCAGCGGCTCTACACTAATGGCTTATTGTGCAGTGTATTATGCACTCAGTTTTTGCACCCTTAATACTTAATGAGTAGAACCCATTGATTCGTACACAGAAGCGTATTTTTTCACGCAGTGTTTGCTCACGTGAAAAAATACGCAACATGTCCTATTTTGGTGCACATCGTTCACTTCAATAGGCCATTGAAGATGATGTACTGCCGAAATATATGTAGTATATGCAAGAAACCTGCGTATTTGTGCAGCATAAACATGGGTCCTTCTGCGTATTTGTTTGTATTCATAAATACGCAAATGTATTTGTGCACACAAAACCCCTTGGGAGCAGGTGAAATATGCAGGAATAAGTGAAATTTGGATGGGAAAGCACTTATTCCCATGTGAAAGATCCCCAAGACTGGTGTATGAATCTATAGCCTTAGAAAAAGTACCCCAATGTGTATGAAAGTGTCTACTGCCATTCTTAGCAGCAACTGTAAGATCCCTTACACTTCATGGTTTTCACTGCTACTTTGTGTGCTGTGTCGTCAGGATATCGCAGTTCTCCCTCCATCACAGATCCAAATTCACCTAAGCAACCAAAGTAAAAATAGATATCATTGTATTTGGCACACAGATCTCTAATCTATATTCAAGATATGCATCACAACCTGTATAGGCCTCTGCATATGATACACTAATGTTTATATGTATATAGATGTGCTTCCCAAATACATGACTGACACCCACTGTGATGTGACTCCTGGATCATGTGCATGTAGCAAGTGGCACCCCAAGCAGCTACAAAGGTATCAGATCAAAGTCTGGCATTAGTCATGTAAGAAAAAGTGAACTAGCTCACCCACACCAGACACAGGGAAGGAAGCCACCTCAGCCACGGATGAATCCAGTTCCAAAAAAGATTTCTTCCAGCACTCACATAAAGTTAAAAACAAAACTTTTATTTTAGCATCCTTAAAAACATCCGCATAGAAGCAGATGGAAAAAGGGGCACAATTTACATGTTTAAAGCCTCACAAACGCGGACTCTTCCCAGTTTGTGAGGCTTGAAACATGTAAATTGTTTCCTTTTTTCCGTCTGCTTCTATGAGAATGTTTTTAAGGATGCTATAATAAAAGTTTTGTTTTTAATTTTATGTGAGTGCTGGAAGAAATCTTTGTTTTGGAACTAGTTGTGATAGTCTGTAGTGCTCTTACCAATGTACCAGTGTTTCTTACAGATCAAAAGCATTTTTTTGTTGCGTTTAAGCACAACAAAAAGTAACTTTGCAAAGTTTCAAATCTGGTCGTATGGTCATAGGAAACTGCAACATTTACTAGAACCTCTAGATGACAAGTTATGATGCTTACCCTCTCCCAGGACTTTCCCAAGGGATAGCAGGTTCCTCTCAACCATCACATCCTCTAACTTCTGTTGCAGATCTTCACTGATCCCTAAAGTACTCACTAAAAGCAGAAAATAAACTGTATTTTAAAAAGGACAGTTTATTTTTTTACTTTCATTATACATAAACTTATGTATTAGGCTAGGGGTGCACAGCAACTTTGGCCACAACGAGGGTCGTGCAACTTTAGGTCAATGGGTAGCACTGCAACATCACACTGACAATCTGGTTGGCTTTTTTGTAATCACAACATCCTTGATCATGGCAACCTGCGACTCACACTGCAACTCCATTAAATGGAAGTCCAATGTTACAGCGATCTCTAGTAGTGCAAGCCCTGTTGAAACCAAAGTCACCATGTAGCCCTAGCCTTCGTGTTATTAAAATTTTAGTTTCTGCCAATAGGTGGCAGTCTTTCAACATTCATCTGTAACTTTCTTCAGATTCGTTACATACCAATCTATTTAACTAATGAACAAAGACTCCAAAGACACATTCCAGCACAGTAAGGATTTGCCAACTTACATGTCACTTCAATGCCTTTCCTGCTATAGGACTTTTTCGCCTTGTAAACTACAGTGTCTGAATCATCCGAACTGACAAATGCATGCCTAAGTTAATGGAATAAAACAGATATAAGTCATGCCGCAATCCTACTAATATTAAGCTGTTAATGAAATGTCAAAAACATCTTCACTTGCACTTTTGTTCCACGTTGCTTCATGTCTGCATGATAAAATATATTGCTAAGGTCCCATTTGTATATGCTACAGTGTATTGTTAGGCCCGTGGTAAAAATCAGTGACGATTAGAGATGAGCGAGTACCAAAATGCTCGGGTGCCCGTTACTCAGGACGAAATTTTCGTGATGCTCGAGGGTTCGTTTCGAGTAACGAACCCTATTGAAGTCAATGGGCGACCCGAGCATTTTTGTATATCGCCGATGCTCGCTATGGTTTCCATTTGTGAAAATCTGGGCAATTCAAGAAAGTGATGGGAACGACACAGAAACGGATAGGGCAGGTGAGGGGCTACATGTTGGGCTGCATCTCAAGTTCCCAGGTCCCACTATTAAGCCACAATAGCGGCAAGAGTGCCCCCCCCCCCCCTCCCAACAATTTTTACTTCTGAAAAACCCTCATTAGCAATGCATACCTTAGCTAAGCACCACACTACCTCCAACAAAGCACAATCACTGCCTGCATGACACTCCGCTGCCACTTCTCCTGGGTTACATGCTGCCCAACCCCCCCCCCCCCCCTGCACGACCTAGTGTCCACAGCGCACACCAAATTGTCCCTGCGCAGCCTTCAGCTGCCCTCATGCCACATCACCCTCATGTCTATTTATAAGTGCGTCTGCCATGAGGAGGAACCGCAGGCACACACTGCAGAGGGTTGGCACGGCTAGGCAGTGACCCTCTTTAAAAGGGGCGGGGCGATAGCCCACAATGCTGTACAGAAGCAATGAGAAATCCAATCCTGTGCCACCTCCATCTGGAGCTGCACACGTGGGCATAGCAATGGGGAACCTATGTGCCACACACTATTCATTCTGTCAAGGTGTCTGCATGCCCCAGTCAGACCGCGGTTTTTTATAAATAGTCACAGGCAGGTACAACTCAGCAATGGGAATTCCGTGTGCACCCACAGCATGGGTGGCTCCCTGGAACCCACCGGCTGTACATAAATGTATCCCATTGCAGTGCCCTGGACAGCAGAGCTAACGTCAGATTAAATGCAGGTGGGCTTCGGCCCACACTGCATGCCCCAGTCAGACTGGGGTTCTTTATAAGTAGACACATGCAGTTACAACTCCGTGTGGGCCGACAGCATGGGTGGGTGCCAGGAAGCCACCGGCGGTACATAAATATATCCCATTGCATTGCCCATCACAGCTGAGGTAATGTCATGTTAAATGCAGGTGGGCTTCGGCCCACAGTGCATGCCCCAGTCAGACTGGGGTTCTTTAGAAGTGGACACATGCAGTTACAACTCCGTGTGGACCGACAGCATGGGTGGGTGCCAGGAAGCCACCGGCGGTACATAAATATATCCCATTGCAGTGCCCAGCACAGCTGAGGTAATGTCATGTTTAATGCAGGTGGGCTTCTGCCCACACTGCATGCCCCAGTCAGACTGGGGTTCTTTAGACGTGGACACATGCAGTTACAACTCCCTGTGGACCCACAGCATGGGTGGGTGCCAGGAAGCCACCGGCGGTACATAAATATATCCCATTGCATTGCCCATCACAGCTGAGGTAATGTCATGTTTAATGCAGGTGGGCTTCGGCCCACACTGCATTCCCCAGTCAGACTGGGGTTCTTTAGAAGTGGACACATGCAGTTACAACTCCCTGTGGACCCACAGCATAGGTGGCTCCCTGGAACCAACCGGCGGTACATAAATATATCCCATTGCATTGCCCATCACAGGTGAGGTAATGCCATGTTAAATGCAGGTGGGCTTCGGCCCACACTGCATGCCCCAGTCAGACTGGGGTTCTTTAGAAGTGGACACATGCAGTTACAACTCCCTGTGGACCGACAGCATGGGTGGGTGCCAGGAAGCCATCGGCGGTACATAAATATATCCAATTGCAGTGCCCAGCACAGCTGAGGTAATGTCATGTTTAATGCAGGTGGGCTTCGGCCCACACTGCATGCCCCAGTCAGACTGGGGTTCTTTAGAAGTGGACACATGCAGTTACAACTCCCTGTGGACCCACAGCATGGGTGGCTCCCTGTAACCCACCGGCGGTACATAAATATATCCCATTGCATTGCCCATCACAGCTGAGGTAATGTCATGTTTAATGCAGATGGGCTTCGGCCCACACTGCATGCCCCAGTCAGACTGGGGTTCTTTAGAAGTGGACACATGCAGTTACAACTCCCTGTGGACCCACAGCATGGGTGGCTCCCTGGAACCCACCGGCGGTACATAAATATATCCCATTGCAGTGCCCAGCACAGCTGAGGTAATGTCATGTTTAATGCAGGTGGGCTTTTGCCCACACTGCATGCCCCAGTCAGACTGGGGTTCTTTAGAAGTGGACACATGCAGTTACAACTCCCTGTGGACCCACAGCATGGGTGGCTCCCTGGAACCCACCGGCGGTACATAAATATATCCCATTGCATTGCCCATCACAGCTGAGGTAATGTCATGTTAAATGCAGGTGGGCTTCGGCCCACAGTGCATGCCCCAGTCAGACTGGGGTTCTTTAGAAGTGGACACATGCAGTTACAACTCCGTGTGGACCGACAGCATGGGTGGGTGCCAGGAAGCCACCGGCGGTACATAAATATATCCCATTGCAGTGCCCAGCACAGCTGAGGTAATGTCATGTTTAATGCAGGTGGGCTTCTGCCCACACTGCATGCCCCAGTCAGACTGGGGTTCTTTAGACGTGGACACATGCAGTTACAACTCCCTGTGGACCCACAGCATGGGTGGGTGCCAGGAAGCCACCGGCGGTACATAAATATATCCCATTGCATTGCCCATCACAGCTGAGGTAATGTCATGTTTAATGCAGGTGGGCTTCGGCCCACACTGCATTCCCCAGTCAGACTGGGGTTCTTTAGAAGTGGACACATGCAGTTACAACTCCCTGTGGACCCACAGCATAGGTGGCTCCCTGGAACCAACCGGCGGTACATAAATATATCCCATTGCATTGCCCATCACAGGTGAGGTAATGCCATGTTAAATGCAGGTGGGCTTCGGCCCACACTGCATGCCCCAGTCAGACTGGGGTTCTTTAGAAGTGGACACATGCAGTTACAACTCCCTGTGGACCGACAGCATGGGTGGGTGCCAGGAAGCCATCGGCGGTACATAAATATATCCAATTGCAGTGCCCAGCACAGCTGAGGTAATGTCATGTTTAATGCAGGTGGGCTTCGGCCCACACTGCATGCCCCAGTCAGACTGGGGTTCTTTAGAAGTGGACACATGCAGTTACAACTCCCTGTGGACCCACAGCATGGGTGGCTCCCTGTAACCCACCGGCGGTACATAAATATATCCCATTGCATTGCCCATCACAGCTGAGGTAATGTCATGTTTAATGCAGATGGGCTTCGGCCCACACTGCATGCCCCAGTCAGACTGGGGTTCTTTAGAAGTGGACACATGCAGTTACAACTCCCTGTGGACCCACAGCATGGGTGGCTCCCTGGAACCCACCGGCGGTACATAAATATATCCCATTGCAGTGCCCAGCACAGCTGAGGTAATGTCATGTTTAATGCAGGTGGGCTTTTGCCCACACTGCATGCCCCAGTCAGACTGGGGTTCTTTAGAAGTGGACACATGCAGTTACAACTCCCTGTGGACCCACAGCATGGGTGGCTCCCTGGAACCCACCGGCGGTACATAAATATATCCCATTGCATTGCCCATCACAGCTGAGGTAATGTCATGTTTAATGCAGGTGG
This sequence comes from Eleutherodactylus coqui, assembly GCF_035609145.1. Taxonomy (NCBI): domain Eukaryota; kingdom Metazoa; phylum Chordata; class Amphibia; order Anura; family Eleutherodactylidae; genus Eleutherodactylus; species Eleutherodactylus coqui. The sequence goes on along the minus strand of NC_089839.1, from coordinate 116,838,975 downwards.
GCTTCGGCCCACACTGCATGCCCCAGTCAAACTGGGGTTCTTTAGAAGTGGACACATGCAGTTACAACTCTGTGTGGACCGAAAGCATGGGCGGCTCCCTGGAACCCACCGGCGGTACATAAATATATCCCATTGCAGTGCCCATCACAGCTGATGTAACGTCAGGTTTAATGCAGGTGGGCAAAAAATTAATTGGATTACACTGTAGGCGAGGGCCCCAAAAAATTGGTGTACCAACAGTACTAATGTACGTCAGAAAAATTGCCCATGCCCAACCAAGAGGGCAGGTGAAACCCATTAATCGCTTTGGTTAATGTGGCTTAATTTGTAACTAGGCCTGGAGGCAGCCCAGTTAAAATAAAAATTGGTTCAGGCGCAAGTTTCAACGCTTTAATGAGCATTGAAACGTATAAAAATTGTTTACAAAAGTTATATGACTAAGCCTTGTGGGCCTAAGAAAAATTGCCCGTTCGGCGTGATTACGTGAGGTTTCAGGAGGAGGAGCAGGAGGAGGAGGATGAATATAATACACAGATTGATGAAGCTAAAAGGTCCCCGTTTTTGATGGTGATAGAGAACGATGCTTCCATCTGCGGGTGCAGCCTACGTATTGTTTAGGTATCGCTGCTGTCCGCTGGTGGAGAAGAGAAGTCTGGGGAAATCCAGGCTTTGTTCATCTTTATGAGTGTAAGCCTGTCGGCACTGTCGGTTGACAGGCGGGTACGCTTATCCGTGATGATTCCCCCAGCCACACTAAACACCCTCTCTGACAAGACGCTAGCCGCAGGACAAGCAAGCACCTCCAGGGCATAGAGCGCGAGTTCAGGCCACGTGTCCAGCTTCGACAGTAGTTGTAGGGGGCAGAGGCGTCACGGAGGACGGTCGTGCGATCGGCTACGTACTCCCTCACCATCCTTTTACAGTGCTCCCGCCGACTCAGCCTTGACTGGGGAGCGGTGACACAGTCTTGCTGGGGAGCCAGAAAGCTGTCAAAGGCCTTAGAGAGTGTTCCCTGCCTGTGCTGTACATGCTGCCTGATCTCCGCGCCTCCCCTGCTACCTGGCCCTCGGAACTGCGCCTTCTGCCACTAGCGCTGTCGGATAGGAATGTTACCATCAGCTTGTCCGCCAGGGTCCTGTGGTATAGCATCACCCTCGAACCCCTTTCCTCTTCGGGTATGAGAGTGGAAAGGTTCTCCTTATACCGTGGGTCGAGCAGTGTGTACACCCAGTAATCCGTAGTGGCCAGAATGCGTGTAACGCGAGGGTCATGAGAAAGGCATCCTAACATGAAGTCAGCCATGTGTGCCAGGGTACCTGTACGCAACACATGGCTGTCCTCACTAGGAAGATCACTTTCAGGATCCTCCTCCTCCTCCTCCTCCTCCTCAGGCCATACACGCTGAAAGGATGACAGGCAAGCAGCATGGGTACCCTCAGCAGTGGGCCAAGCTGTCTCTTCCCCCTCCTCCTCATGCTCCTCTACCTCCTCCTCCTCCTCCTCAACGCGCTGAGATATAGACAGGAGGGTGCTCTGACTATCCAGCGACATACTGTCTTCCCCCGCCTCCGTTTCCGAGCGCAAAGCGCCTGCCTTTATGCTTTGCAGGGAACTTCTCAAGAGGCATAGCAGAGGAATGGTGACGCTAATGATTGCAGCATCGCCGCTCACCATCTGGGTAGACTCCTCAAAGTTTCCAGGGACCTGGCAGATGTCTGCCAAACAGGCCTACTTTTCTGTAAAGAATTGAGGAGGCTGACTCCCACTGCGCCGCCCATGTTGGAGTTGGTATTCCACTATAGCTTTACGCTGCTCATAGAGCCTGGCCAACATGTGGAGCGTAGAGTTCCACCGTGTGGGCACGTCGCACAGCAGTCGGTGCACTGGCAGATTAAACCGATATTGCAGGGTGCGCAGGGTGGCAGCGTCCGTGTGGGACTTGCGGAAATGTGCGCAGAGCCGGCGCACCTTTCCAAGCAGGTCTGACAAGCGTGGGTAGCTTTCCAGAAAGCGCTGAACCACCAAATTAAAGACGTGGGCCAGGCATGGCACGTGTGTGAGGCTGCCGAGCTGCAGAGCCGCCACCAGGTTACGGCCGTTGTCACACACGACCATGCCCGGTTGGAGGCTCAGCGGCACAAGCCAGCAGTCGGTCTGCTCTGTCAGACCCTGCGGCTTGCCCACCGCTGTGCTGCCACGCCGCGTGACACCGACTGCTGGCGACGTGCTGCTGCTGACACATCTTGATTGCGAAACAGAGGTTGCGTAGGAGGAGGAGGGTGGTTTAGTGGAGGAAGCATACACCGCCGCAGATACCACCACCGAGCTGGGGCCCGCAATTCTGCGGGTGGGTAGGACGTGAGCGGTCCCAGGCTCTGACTCTGTCCCAGCCTCCACTAAATTCACCCAATGTGCCGTCAGGGAGATATAGTGGCCCTGCCGCCTGTGCTTGTCCACGTGTCCGTTGTTAAGTGGACCTTGGCAGTAACCGCGTTGGTGAGGGCGCGTACAATGTTGCGGGAGACGTGGTCGTGCAGGGCTGGGACGGCACATCGGGAAAAGTAGTGGCGACTGGGAACCGAGTAGCGCGGGGCCGCCGCCGCCATCATGCTTTTGAAAGCCTCCGTTTCCACAAGCATATACGGCAGCATCTCCAGACTGATCAATTTGGCTATGTGCACGTTTAACGCTTGAGCGTGCGGGTGCGTGGCGGCGTACTTGCGCTTGCGCTCAAACACTTGCGCTAGCGACGGCTGGACGCTGCGCTGAGAGACATTGGTGGATGGGGCCGAGGACAGCGGAGGTGAGGGTGTGGGTGCAGGCCAGGAGACGGTAGTGCCTGTGTCCTGAGAGGGGGGTTGGATCTCAGTGGCAGGTTGGGGCACAGGGGGAGAGGCAGTGGTGCAAACCGGAGGCGGTGAACGGCCTTCGTCCCACCTTGTGGGGTGCTTGGCCATCATATGTCTGCGCATGCTGGTGGTGGTGAGGCTGGTGGTGGTGGCTCCCCGGCTGATCTTGGCGCGACAAAGGTTGCACACCACTGTTCGTCGGTCGTCTGCACTCTCAGTGAAAAACTGCCAGACCTTTGAGCCTCTGCAGGGTGGCATGGCGTGAGGGGGCGCTTTGGGAAACAGTTGGTGGATTATTCGGTCTGCCCTGCCTCTACCCCTGGCCACCGCACTGCCTCTTCCAACCTGCCCTGCTGCTGCACTTGCCTCCCCCTCTGAAGACCTGTCCTCAGTAGGCTTAGCAAACCAGGTGGGGTCAGTCACCTCATCGTCCTGCTGCTCTTCCTCCGAATCCTCTGTGCGCTCCTCCCTCAGACTTACTCCAATTACTACTACCTGAGTGATAGACAACTGTGTCTCATCGTCATCGTCCTCCTCACCCACTGAAAGCTCTTGAGACAGTTGCCGGAAGTCCCCAGCCTCATCCCCCAGGCCCCGGGAACTTTCCAAAGGTTGGGCATCGGTCACGACAAACTCCTCCAGTGGGAGAGGATTCGGAACCATTGCTGCCCATTCTGGGCAGGGGCCCGAGAACAGTTCCTTGGAGTCTGCCTGCTCCTCAGAATGTGTCATTGTAATAGAGTGAGGAGGCTGGGAGGAAGGAAGAGCAGCAGCCAGAGGATTCAGAGTTGCAGCAGTGGACGGCGCAGAACTCTGGGTGGTCGATAGATTGCTGGATGCACTTTCTGCCATCCACGACAGGACCTGCTCACACTGCTCATTTTCTAATAAAGGTCTACCGCGTGGACCCATTAATTGTGAGATTAATCTGGGGACGCCAGAAACGTGCCTCTCTCCTAATCCCGCAGCAGTCGGCTGCGATACACCTGGATCAGGAGCTCGGTCTGTGCCCACACCCTGACTTGGGCCTCCGCGTCCTCGCCCGCGTCCACGTCCTCTAGGCCTACCCCTACCCCTCAGCATGGTGTATTACCAGTAGTGCAGAAACAGAACGCTGTAATTAAATGTGCCGCTTATTGGCCTGTGGTTGGAGGCTGACTTCGCTTACGGAACGCACAACAGAGCCAGGAAAGAATTTTGTGCAAGCCTGCTGTAACACTTAGCTGGCTGCGTATTAATTAGGACTACTACCCCCAGCAGAGACACAGTACACTCAGGACGGTCACAGGCAGCCCAAATAGAATGTTTTTTCCCAAACTTTTTGGAAAAGCCCACTGCCTATATAGATAGTATACGTCTTTCACCTTTTTCACTGTCCCTGCCTCAGCACTACTGGCCCTGGACTATGTAAAATTACTGCAGACTGTTTCCCTCTGGACAGGATGACAGCGGTGATGTAACGGCCAACGCAGAGCCAGGAAAGAATTTTGCGCAAGCCTGCTGTAACACTTAGCTGGCTGCGTATTAATTAGGACTACTACCCCCAGCAGAGACGCAGTACAGTCAGGACGGTCACAGGCAGCCCAAATAGAATGTTTTTTCACAAATTTTTTGGGAAAAGCCCACTGCCTATATACACAGTATATCTCTTTCACTGTCCCTGCCTCACCACTACTGGCCCTGGACTATGTAAAATTACTGCAGACTGAGGACGCAATGCTCTGCACGGCCGATATACAAAAAAAAAAGAAATGTGCAAAACTGCAAAAAGCAGCTTCAACAGTACTGCACACAGTCAGATGTGGCCCTAAGAAGGACCGTTGGGGTTCTTGAAGCCTAAAATCACTCCTAATACTCTCCCTATAGCAGCTCCACCATCAGCAGCACTTTCCCTGAGCTATGTCAGAATGCATCTGTGGCGAGCCGCGGGAGGGGCCGATTTATATACTCGGGTGACACCTGATCTCGCCAGGCACTCACTGCAGGGGGGTGGTATAGGGCTTGAACGTCGCAGGGGGAAGTTGTAATGCCTTCCCTGTCTTTCTATTGGCCAGAAAAGCGCGCTAACGTCTCAGAGATGAAAGTGAAAGTAACTCGAACATCGTGTGGTACTCGTCTCGAGTAACGAGCATCTCGAACACGCTAATACTCGAACGAGTATCAAGCTCGGACGAGTACGTTCGCTCATCTCTAGTGACGATACATTAACAATGTACTGCTACTGTAGGAAGTACAGAAGGTAGTCATCACATAAAATACAATGACTTATTATGAGTCATCGTTATTATCAGTTATTCTTCAGCAGCTACTAATCTGTCTTTTTCACAGACATAGAAGGAATGTATTAGATAGTACGACCACATTACCATAAACCTTAATACAGAAGGTACTTCTTATTATACATACATATAGTATAAATTTTGCATACTGTCAACATGTGGTGGATCAGCTTTAACCCCTTAGTGACCAAGCCTGTTTGCGCCTTAATGACCAGGCCAAATTTTGCAAATCTGACACGTGTCAATTTTGCATGGAAAAACACCAGAAAGGTTTTGCATATCCAAGCGATTCTGACATTGTTTTTTCACCACATGTTGTACTTCATTTAGGCGGAAAAAAAAGACTGATAGAATTTGTGTTTATTTATTAAAAGCGCCAAAATTGGGAAAATTTTGAAAAAATCGTCATTTTTTCACATTTCCAACTGCAATATCTCAAATATGTGCAAACATAATATAGAAATTTTTGCTAAGATATATATTTCCATCGGTTTACTTTATTTTGGGCACACATTGGAAAAACTCTCAGGTTTTTTTTAACCATTTAGGAGACGTACAAATTTAACGTTACTTTTCAGCATTTTGAGGAACACTTTGTTTTCCTACACCAAGCCAAGATTGGAAAGGCTCATAGGAGTCAAAATGATAGCTACCCCCACAAATGACCCCATTTTAAAAACTACACCCCTTAACGTATTCACTGAGGGGTGTCATGAGTGTTTTAACCCCACGGTTTTTTTTAGGAGTCAATGCAATTTAGAAGAGAAAAACTAAAATTTCATATTTTTGCAAATATGTCATTTTAAAGACAGGAATTTTTTCTATAGTACACATGAAAATGAGGATTTGCACCCCAGAATGGATAAGCCCGTTTGTCCCGTGCTCAGAAACATACCCATTGTGGCCCTAGTATTACGTCTGGATGCACAATGGGGCCCAAAATGAAAGGAGCAACCGGTGGCTTTCGGAACAGAAATTTTGCTTGAAGGAGATTTAGTCCCCATTGCCCACTTATAGTGCCATTGAGTGACCAAAACGATGGAGAACCCCCACAAGTGACCCCATTTTGAAAAGTAAACCCCTTAACGAATTTATCTAGGGGTACGATGACTTTTTTGACTTCACAGTTTTTGAATGAATCTAAGCCAAGCAGAAGGAAAAAATTAGGATTTTCATTTTTTTGGCAATTGTGTCATTTTAAAAGCAGTTTTTTTTGTACAGCACATATATGAATGAAGACTTGCACCCCAAAATGGATACCCCTGTTTGTCCTGTGCTCAGAAACATACCCATTGTGGCCCTAATCTTATGTCTGGATACACAATGGGACCCAAAATGAAAGGAGCAACCGGTGGCTTTCGGAACAGAAATTTTGCTTGAAGGCGATTTAGGCCCTATTGCACACTTGTAGAGCCATTGAGTGACCAAAACGATGGAGAACCCCCACAAATGACACCATTTTGAAAAGTAAACCCCTTAACGAATTTATCTAGGGGTACGATGACTTTTTTGACTTCACAGTTTTTGAATGAATCTAAGCCAAGCCGAAGGAAAAAAATTACGATTTTAATTTTTTTGGTAATTCTGTCATTTCAAAAGCAGTTTTTTTGTACAACACATATATAAATGAAGACTTGCACCCCAAAATGGGTACCCCTGTTTGCCCTGTGCTCAGAAACATACCCGTTGTGGTCCTAGTATTATGTCTGTATGTACAATGTGGCCAAAAATAAAATGAGCAACGGTGGCTTTCGGAACAGAAATTTTGCTTGAAGGGGATTTAGTCCCCATTGCCCACTTGTAGAGCCATTGAGTGACCAAAATGATGGAGAACCCCCACAAGTGACCCCATTTTGAAAAGTAAACCCCTTAACGAATTTATCTAGGGGTACGATGACTTTTTTGACTTCACATTTTGTGAATGAATCTAAGCCAAGCAGAAGGAAAAAATTTGGATTTTCATTTTTTTGGCAATTGTGTCAATTTAAAAACAGTTTTTTTTGTCCAGTGTACATAGGAATGAAGACATTCACCCCAAAATGGATACCCCTGTTTGTCCTGTGTTCAGAAATATAGCTATTGTGGCCCTAATCTACTTAAAGAAAACATGGCTCGGCCTATAATGGAAGGAGCACACGTTGGATTTCAGGGTACAACGGAATAAATTCCAGGCCCCATTGCCCACTTATAGAGCCATTGAGTGGCCAAAACAATAGAGAACCCCCACAAATGACCCCATTTTAAAAACTAGACCCCTTAACGAATTCATCTAGGGGTGTACTGCGTATTTTGACCCCACAGTATTTGAATGAATCTAAGCAAAGCAGAAGGAAAAAAATTACGATTTTCATTTTTTGGCAATTTTGTCAATTTAAAAACTGTTTTTTTAGTACAGTGTACATAGGAGTGAAGACCTTCACCCCACTGGATTTCAGGGCAGAACTGAATAAATTCCAGGCCCCATTGCCCACTTATACGGAAAAAAATTTGACTTCCTAAAAATAATCCCCCCCCCCCCCCCCCCACCATCCCCATTTTTTGGCATTCCCTAAATATTAGATAAAGGTAATAATATAAACTGCGTTTTTTGTCCGAAGACAGGGGTAATTACGAAGTCTGGTTGGGTTGGGCACATGGGGCAAGAAAACCGTGTATCCCCCCTCCTCTCATGCTTTTTTAGGGGGGTATTTCGTAACCCCAGCGGCAGGTATGGGGTGTAAAAAGTGGCGCTCTGTGAGGCTTTGTAATCTTGCTGCGGTGCGGCGGTCTCACAGAGAAGGCGCTCAACAAGCTGCTCCTGGAACTGCAGGAAGGCGAGCGTTCTAGGGGCTTCTTGTAAATTACGTGTTACAGGTAGCGGTCTGAATAACGCCGGGCTTACACGGCCGTAGGTGGAATCCGCTTGCGAAGGCCCGCAGCGGATTCCAGCTGTGAGCCCGGCTGTGACCCTGCGTACGGCCGCGTAATCTACTGCGCATAACGGTCTACTCACACAGGCGGTCATGCGCAGTACACCGTTGTTTGTTTTTATTTCCCGCGCCGTGGTTTAGAGATGACCCGGGTACCCGCAGCCCGTTCACAATGTGTTTGCATATGGGCTGCGGGTATATCCGCGGTCATAGAGCACAATGGGCTCTAGGTCGCGGATATCCGCGGTAAAATATAGCATGCCGTGTTCTGTTTTTGCGAGTGGATTACGTAATTCCGACCCGCTAATTGGGGGGATTGTGTAATCCAATGCATGCGATTGATCCGTGGATTACCGCTGATCAAGCGCATGCAGAACCCATAATTCCTCTCCGGTCATGTGTGACCGGCCTAATGTTAGATCGCTACTTTATCACGTGACCGGGGACCACTCAACAAGGCCGCCGGTCACTGCTCCAAGCACTCAGCGACCGTTGGTCGCTGGGAGCAAGCAGATTTCAAATTTCCTGGGCTCCCCGGCTCCTGCGAATGTGTCCGGCATTTTGCCGGCGGGCGCATGCACAGCAGCCGGAAGGGTCAATGGAGGATAATCGCATCTGGATTCAAATGCGCAAGCCTCCGAGAAGATGTTTCATCTCCTCTCACCGATCGCATCGGTGAGGGGAGATGAAACTGCCACTTTTTAAAGAACTTTCACATGATTGCCATTATGCATTCGATAACGGCGATCACGTGACCAGTAACCGCATACCGCGGCTCCCCGTGACATCTCCAGGCTCTTGGCTACCTTTGGTAGCCAGCAGCAGGAAGATTTTAAATTTCTTGGGCAATCTTTCACTTTTGCGCATGCGTCCACCATCATGCTGACGGGCGCATGCGCTAAAGCTGGGGTAAGGTCCACGGATCAACATCCCACCAGGGAACAAATCCGGGGACCTTGGGTACATAATTTCATCCCCCCTTATGGATATGATCCGTAAGGGGAGATGAAACTTTAACTGTATAAACTTTAAAAAAAAATTTTTTCCGATGGATAACGGTGATCATATGACTGGAAACCGCATACAGCTGTCCCCAGTCATATCTCCCTGCACTCGGCTATCTGTGACAGCCGGGTGCAGGGAGATTTTGAATTTGCCGGGCTCGCCGGCCTTCTGCGCATGCGCCACATCGGCACATCGCAGAAGCCAGCGGGGGGTCCGCAGACCGATCCATGAGGGGAGGTGAAACTTTTCTTTTTTTACACTTTTCTTTACTTTTCCGCGATCGCCGTAATCCCACTTAAATTACCTGGGATTATAAATCGTATTTCCATAAAACATGTAGAGACAGATTTTAAGGCATGCATTTTGTATGGTGTTTCCATATTTTTGTCCACCTCCTGTATATACATGTACACCTTCCAGAAGTTTGGAAACACCACATCTCTGTGAATAAAAACTTAAATCTGATTCACCACACGTCGACAGTATACAAGACTATTACGTCGGCTTTATATCTGCGTTGGAATGTCCGGTTGGGAGATTCTTCTGCAGATCCGGCTCAAAATACCAAAAGAAAAGTGCTGCACGAAGCGCTTTATCTTCCGTTCGAGAGCCAGGCAGCTGAGCTGAAACCAAACGGACTCTATTATTGTCAATAGGGTCCACCTGGTGCAGTTCAGTTCCATCCTGAGGCAAAGCCGTATAACCATGAGGATTCCCCTTTCCTGCTCTTCGAACGGAGCACAAAGCAGAACCCGAGCGCAGATATGAACCCACCTTCATATAGTCAAAGGGTGAATATTCTGAGGAGTCCAAAGTTTATAGTAATTTACAGATTCCAAGAGTCAATCAGAATATGTATTTTTGAATTCAATAATCACAGACATTCCACAGCACAGATATTTGTCACCATTTCTTACAAATTTTACATTTTTTAAGAGTCGTTTCCAAAATTCTGAATGGTACTGTATATCAGTACTTCAATAACAAGGAACTCTGAGTCATAAATGGAGTGCAGCTGAAATCTCCAAATATTAATCTGACGGGAAAAAATGTATTTACACATCCTCTATTCACATGGAAGTAACTACTCATTTACAGAATCAATCAACAGTAATTCCGTTAGGCTGGGAGACAGCCAGCAAGCAGGATGTGACATTTTAACTCCATCATACAAAATCCTACAACCTGCTGATATCATGCGCTCCCGGGGCACAACAGAATGACAATGGCATTCTTTGTATGTGCTTCATTTCCATGTTTGTGAACTCGAGGTTTTGCTTTGCTATTAATTTTATATCAGTAAAATCAAGCATAACAAAACAGAATCTATTGTCTACAAGAGCAGACTGATAAAATTAGCTTTTCTCAACAGATGGGAGTTTACATACCAGTCATTAGGTATTTCTATTCAGCACTATCAGGTGCTCAAAAACAGAAATAACATCATTCAAATGGAGCTCAAAAAATTCTTTCATTATAAGTCAATAAGACATTTAATTAAATGCCGGCACATTGACATTCTTCTAATTTATCTGGAGGAATATTGAAAGTCTAAGTCCTAGAATATGGGGTAGGGATTTTTGGGTCTCATGTATGTGAAGCTTAAAGGGATTCAGTCATCAGGTTAATTCCTTGAAGTTTGACTCAGAACTGAGCTCCAAGTTTCCAATGTGGGCCATGATAGCCCCTCCCTGCCCGCAACGTGAAAAAAGACAGCTCTCCTCCTATACACAAGCAGGGAGAAAGTTGTACATCTTTATGCATTAGGCGGGGAGAAGCCAGCTCAGCCTGCCCCTGTGACTCAGAGCTCATCCCCGAGTCAAACTTCAAAATGTATTCAGTCTTAAATACCTCAGCATTTCCGAATAGAACACCCATGGAAGCAATAAACATCTCTGCTCCAGGTTCATGATGTTCATGGTTTGGGCAGCATGAACCTGATGATAGAATCCCTTTAATCATTGTGCTCATGCTACCTCCAAAACTCTGCATGAGCAACAGCACAAAATACGCATGTCTCCTATCCCCACTTTTAATTGTTTTGTTCAATCACGCTTTGACTGCCATGATCCAAAAACACCTAGATGTAAAGGAAATGTGAGTCGAAGATGAAGAGTTCAAGATCTGCCTTTTTGCTAATGATGTCATCTTTATTCTGAGCAGCCCCCAAATCACACTTTTAGATCTCTACGTGGTTCTACAGGACTATGGTCAACTATCAGGGTATAAGAATAATATCTCAAAAATTGAGGTCATGCCCCTAAAAAGCCATATGAAAACTGGCAAATTGCTCCATTCTAATTTTCACTTTCACTGGACACTCATCTGTTAAATATTTTGGGATGACGCTGACTCCTAAATACTCCTCCCTTTATTCTTATGACATTCCTCCCCTATTTAAAGATTTACACCAATTATTGGAAAAGCGTAAATCTTATCAATTTTCCCTCTTTAGCCACATCTCTGCGGCTAAAACGACCCTGCTCCCTAAGCTGCTTTACTACTTAAGAAAACACTACCGGTCAAGAGTACTCTTGTCTGCATTAAAATCTTGTAAACTACAATTTTTAACTTCGTATGGAACCTAAAGTGACAAAGAATCACAAAATCAGTTATACTTTTAGGTAAATTATATGAAGGACTTGCAGTCCCTGTCCTGCTTCAATATGATTGGGCAGCCCACCTTTGACGTTTCCCCTCCTGGATATTCTACTGTACAGGTCAATTTCTAAGCAGTTTGTGGGTAAGATTTGTTCAAATTTCATAGACATGGCTGCTGCGGAAACTCACTGTGAATTTTTCATGTGCAAATCCTCACAGATAATTCTGCAGCAATTCCGTTCCTCATGGGCGTACACATTAACTAAAAATTTGTCAAACAGAACTCATATAAATCGTGGCTGTTAAGCCTTTAAATGCCACAATAAATTCTGCAAGCACCATATAAATTCCCCTGATAGGAGTTCAGGGGTCACAAACGCCGCCACCTGGCAATGAGATAGCGGGATGTCATTCGGTTGCATTGGCAGTTGGGGGCCTTCTGAAAGCTCCAAGAACTGCCACTGCAGATTGCCTATGAAGCCATGCCTGTTACTTGCCTTGATAGATTGCCTGTCAGATTACGGTATAATGTAATACTACAGTATTACTTCATATTGTAGAAGCAATCAAAGAATTGCAAGTTCAAGTCCCCCTTGGGGGACTAAAAAAAATGTGTAAAAATAAGTTTTAAAAAATTTTATTAATTGATTTAAAAAAAAAACCTTTTCCCATAATTATTTTAAAAAATTATCAAAATAGAAAAAAAAACATATTTGGTATCGCTGCATCTGCAAAAGTCCAATCTATCAAAGTAATGCATTATTTATACCGTATGGTTAATATCATTAAAAAAAATAAAATACATGTCACCCCGTGAAAATGGAAATGTGGTATTATAATCAGATACAAGAATTTATCTATCTTATAATGTTTCATATGCTATAAAAAAAAAACACGCAACATTAATCACATTCAAGACTCACCCAAATTCTATCTCCTTTTTTTTACTTATGAATTTAACTACTCCATAAATGAGAAGGAGAATGATCATTAAGCCACATATAAAGCCTAGTAGTATGATGTAGGGGCTGACTTGTCCAGACTCTGGAGTTGAGATTGTTGCAGATGCTAATGAACCTGAAAAATAAAATGTATGTCAATACATAAGAATGTATGAATATATAAATGGCGAATTACATTGTGTTTACTGATCTGATCTGTTGTATATAATTATGTTTCCTCAGTTAGAATCTGATTTAGCTTGATAAAGTGACATTGAGTCGCCAATTAAGGGATCACCCCTATAATACTTTTGTATACAAGAGAATTTAAAATGATATATTGAGCTAAACATGACTATCCTCTTTGCGATAGAGTTGGCTCACATAACTAATCCTGTTATTAATTTACTATATAAAATGTTATATAACATTAGAAAATGCTTACCATCACTTGGAATAAAAACTTGGACTGCTTGGCTGTATGGACCAATACCTCCTACAGTGAAGCAAGCAACAGACACTGTGCAAGTAGCATTAGTACTTCCAGTAGGAATGACCAGGGTAGTTGTATTGGAGTTCATAATATTAGATACATTCTGCAAAAAAAAAACATATGAGACTGAAAAAAACATGCAAATATAATACAGGGTGAAGCTCACAGAGTGTCAGAAATAAATGCCCCCTGCAGGCAAAAAAATAGTCACAGCCACAAAACATTTTAAAGATTCACAGAAACGTGTACTCCACTCTTAGTAAAAAATTACATTTTATTAGTAATCAAATTATATATAAATTAAAAAAAAACTAACTGCAACCTACAATGTCTCAAACTATAGTATCTAGATGAGCAAGTGGATTAGCCATCCCGAAAAGGGCGAACCCACACTGGAACCTGAGCAGGTTCTCCCTATATTTCCCTAAAAAAATCCTCTTAGTTAGGGAAAAATAGGGAGAGGCAGGTCAGGTTCTAGTGTGGGGGTCACCCTTTTATGTAGGGGTTACTCCACTTGCTCATCTAGATAATATAGTTTCTGATACTGTAGGGTGGAGTAAGGTTTTTTTTATATAATTTGTTTATATAATTTCAATTTTACTAAGAATACAGTACACATTTCTGTGAATCTCCATAGGATGAGCCTAGTTTAGAGTTACAGCTAGAGATTAATATGCCCTAAAATGGCATATGAATGTCATAGAGTGGGGCTTCCCACTCAGAATTCCCCTGTATGAGCCGGAATGAAGAGCTGTGTTCCCATTCTGGCAGACTTTGAGTCGTTCTTGTATTACAAGGATGGCCATTCATCTGAATGGCAGTCATGTTATGCTATATCTCCCATGCAGGCAAATGGCTGACGGACCATGAATTCCTTTTTGCAAAATCTGCTGTTTGAGCTATTCACCCAGGGACCATATTCTGAAAAGGGCCATTTCTGATGGGACTAATCATTTAATTTTTAAAGTGTATGTTCACCTTTGGGCACTATATTACATTTGAAATAAATCATCTACATAAAAAGTTGACAAACTTTGCTAACACTTTATTTATCTTGTATTGTTCTTGAGTTATATTCTGCTTTACAGTCCAGAGAAAAACAACATCAGAACCTTATAGCAGGCCAAAACATTATTCATTCAAAAAATGAGTGTCATGACTAGCATCAGAGTTTGTGGAGTATGTCGCAAGTTACTGTTACTAAGTGTCAATGCCCTTTTTAATCTAATGAAGAAGTAGTTGCAGCGATGTGTGCAGTTTCCAGGTACTGTTCATCAACATTTTGTACACCAGGCATTATAACAGTAATTTCATCAGTTTAAGACACTACAAATCAAATATTCTGTTTTGCTTTTCTTTTATGTGAGTTAAAGGAGATGTGTCATCACAGAGGGTCCTGATGTAGAGACCCCTAACATATGCTGATTTTGGTAGGGGAGGTTGCTGTTGTGGAGGGGTGCAGCCCCCGTTATGAAAGGCACCAGGCAGACAGACAGCTAGCGCCACTGCATGCAGTGACAGCAGTGCCAGAGGTCTTGGCCCTGGACACCATCAGACAAATGGAGGGGGTGGGACCGTGAGACTCTCAGACCCCCTAGCACATCACCCAGTCAGGCCCATGCAGCAGGATATGGAGGCCATTATCAGGCTGGTGCACCAGTGCCCCCTGACAGTAGAGAAGAGTGGGATTGGAGGGCTCATTTGCGTTCCCTGCCTACAAAGAAAGATCTTGACAGTTCTCTGCATAAGCTGTAGGCATCCGCAATGGAGAGATATTTCAGCCCTAAAAACGGACATTGTACATGTGGGCCAGCGCCTGTCGGAGGTAGAGGAAACTCAGGAAAAGCTATTACAGGCTGTCGTATCACACAAAAAAAGTTCTTTAAATGCAGTCTTCACAAATCTCAGAGTTATTCTTGGAAAACCGTCATAGCAGGAACAATTTACGTATCAGAAGTTTTGGGGAAAATATTGAGCACGCTCAGCTGGAAGATTGGGCGCAAAAATTCTTTAACAGTATCCTGCAGAAAACACCTGACAAACCAATTGAAAGCGACAGGATACACCGTACTCTGGGCCCAAGATCCATGGACCACGCGAGGCCTTGCGATATTGTTTGTAGGATTCATTTTTGCCAGGAAAAAGAATTGATCATGCGTAAAGCTAGGGTGGCTAGGACATTGTCACACCAGGGCTCCCGTATCCTTATTCTTCAAGATCTGTCGCGTCGCACGCTGCAACTCAGAAGAGCCTTGAAACCTTTATTGGTGGCATTAAGAGAAAGAGACATCCAGTATCAATGGGGGTATCCCTTCCAATTGCAGGCCCGCAAAGGCAACAAAGAGACCATGCCCTGGTCTCTTGGAGACTTGCCGGGATTCTTGGGAGCCTTTGATCTCCCAGTGATAGGCCTTCCAGATTTGCCTCGTCTGGATGACGTGCTGGCTCTGGCCATGGGTCCATTGTGGCGGAGAGTTGGAGATAGAGCAAAGCGCTGAGTCTGCATTCTTCATAGCATAACATAACAATGTTTTCTCAATTGATGGGTTGGTCTCTGTTTGCAAGGGTTCTCATTTACCTTTTAATACAGGTTGTGCATTATGTTCCTCATACAGGTGGATAATGAGCAATGTCGGTACTGCCTTATTTCCGCTAAATATCTACATCATTTGGTAGGATCCGCAGGAGGAAGCAGTCTCGCCTTTTGTTCTCCTCGCCCTCCCTTAGGGAGAGTAGCCCGTGCACTACGTTGAAATGCTATTTCATATACTTTGTTCTGTTAAGATTGGAGGCTCTAAGCCTCATGTTATTCTGGTTGTCCTTTTTTTTCTTTTTCCCTTTTTCCTCTCTTTTCCAACCTCTTTCCTTTCCCTTTTCTCTTGGGGCTTTGGGTCTGGGGCCTAAATTGGCTTATGTCCTGCTTACACATCAATGGCTAATGTGACTATATGTACGTATAATGTTAAAGGTCCTATACCACTTACACAAAAAAGAGTTATGGTGGCAATGCTGCAAGAGACCCATTTCAAGGTTGATAACATTCCTCGACTAACATCCAGGTTTTATACTTCCTGGTTTCATAGCCGTCATCCAACTAAAAAAGCTGGTGAGATCTCGGTAGCATGGCATAAGTCATTTCAGCATGTAGTTATCGACCATGTTGCTGACTATAGTTTTCATTCAGCTGTCCACAACAGTTATAGTCATATAGACCACCTTTTTATATCGCATAGACTACTAGATCTTAATTCGCTGTGCTCTATAGGTCCATTTTTGTGGTCCGACCACTCCTATTTATGGGGAATTAGTAGGGACAAGTAGGCGGCCTAAAATTAATCAGTGGAGGCTCAATAAGAATCTTAATGATCCCCTTTGCATCAGTGACATAAAAAAAGCAATAGCGGAGTTTGAGGAGTGTCGTAGGGAAGATGCCACTGGTTTTCCTGTTAATTCGGAAGCCCTCAAGTGTGTTTTGAGTGGCGTCTTTATTCCTCACGGGGCTCGCCTTAAGAAGGACAGATCTGCCAAACTGTAAAGGCTTCTTAACGAGCTTTACACTAAAGAAACATTATATAAGTTCTTTGTGGAGTCCAGGGCCCCGTCGGGAACATTGATGACTTCTTTACTGTTGAGGGGATCACTGGACTCCCTGACACCCGGGTCCAATATAGCTAAGGTTATCGCTCCGTTCGAGGAAATCTGCATGTCCTCTGATTCCCCCAGGCACCTAATCTCGCTTCTGTATCGGATGTTGCTGGGGAGGGAGACGGGGGAAAAGATCCCAGGGTATGTGGGGGGGTGGGAGGAAGAGCTGGGGAGACGCTTCTCTCCAGTGATGTGGGGAAAGGCTTTTACCCTGGCACATAAGGGATTGGTCTACTCCAGATTACAGGAACTCAATTTTAAAATATTGTCTCGGTGGTACAGAACCCCGTGACGGTGGATAGAATGTTTCCCCAGTCATCCCCCTTGTGCGAAGATGGAAGGGGCAATATGTCTCTTATATGGTGGGAGAATTGTGGAAGGGAGTAATGGGGTTATACTACAGCCTATGTGGTGGAGATGAGACACTCACTCTTGGGGAGCATGGCCTAGGACATGAGGAAGTGAGAAGTTTCCTCACAGGGCTCCCGCTGAACACCGGCTCATAATCAGCCTACCTGGCAACCACCGGCAGCATCCGAACACCATGCAGCGGGGCAGACGATCTGGACTTCGGGGGACCTCGGACGCTAAGAATCCGGGCCCCCTAGACATATTTCTGAGGCATAACACCGGGAAGAAGAGAGCCCTGGCAGAACCCAAGATGGTGCCGACGCTCACTGCAGGGGGCGGAGCTTCTGCGCTCCTTGCTCCCGGCCCGGCTGCGACGGCTTCCCCTCTCACAGGTCAGCGACATGAAGAGAAGCAAGGGACACCAGACCCCCGGAGAGGACAGAACCCCTCACAGCAGCCACAGAAAGCAGCCAAGGACCCAGTAAGGCTCTGCGAGAAGCCCCGCCCACCTCGGCAAACATGAAAATCGGCATGCAGGTGCCGACCCAGGGACCCCCAGAAACAGCCCCTGGTCTAACTGGGGAGACTCACACAGCAGGAGGGCCCCCACAAGCAAGCCCCCCCCACCTGCAAACTATATGGGCATGGCCACGAGGAATATAGCCACAGCATGCTGGAGAGTGAGTCTAGCTCCCCCCAGTGGCAGGAGAGGGAGAACGCTACAGACCCAAAGCATACCCACAAGAAGGGGGGCACCTGCCAATCCCCATCCTCAGGGTACTATGAGGAAGACGAGTCGCCATACGGGTCTCCAGAGTGCCAGCACAATGAAAGGTGCAGTGGCCAAACTGAATCACCCCTCCCAGCTACTAAGCCACAACCAGACCCGAAAGCCCGACCCAGAACTAACCAAACAGAGCCAGCAGACGAAGATGAGGGCTGGGACTGGAAGGCCCATCTAAGAAGTATCCCAACACGCAGCGAGATAGATGCTCTTCTTACAGAAACCGCAAACTCCCAAATGCAAGCCATAGAAGCGCTACAAACAGAAATCAAACAGATAGGCCACAGAGTAGCTGACTCTGAAGAATCGCAAGCGCAGCTGCAGGCGCAGGTAAACGAACATCATCATATCCTACTAGACCACTCTATACAGTTAATGAGCATATTAACACAACTGGATGACATTGAAAACAGAAATAGAAGGAACAACATTCGCATCAGGAGCCTGAGCGAAGAGGTGGATTCAACAAAGCTGGAAAGATGGGCCAACAAATGTTTCGGAGACATCCTCAAAAGATCAATGGACAATCAAATAGAAATAGATAGAATACATAGAGCACTGGGGCCTAAAAGTACAGACCATGCCCGACCACGTGATGTCATATGCAGGATCCACTTCTTCAAAGATAAAGAAGCCCTCCTGAGGAGAATCAGAGAAGATGGACCCATCACATACAAAGGCTCAGCCCTCCTGGTTCTCCCTGATCTATCAAGAAGGATCCTGCAGCTACACAGAGGCCTAAGACCCATTCTATCTGCATTAAAGGAAAAGAACATTCCATACAGATGGGGATATCCCTTTCAACTACAAGCCGGACGGGACGGCAATACTGCGATCTTTAGAGGCCTCAGCGACCTCCCCAAATTCCTAGCAAAGCTAGAGCTTCCAATGATCTCAATCCCAGACTGGCCTAAAGTCGGGGCGCCGGAACCTCAGCCGCCGAGAGAGGAATGGCGAGTGGCCAGACCAGCCGGAAGGCACTGAGATACGAGACAATGCTATGCCGGGACAGACCTACCACACGAGAGCGGCCCAGTTTCACAGATGCCGCAGTAGCCGCCGGAGTCATCCTCGGATGACTTAAAGATTGCCTCCATAAGGACATACCCTTCCAAGGGTCCATTTTTGGAGCCGGAGTTTGGGGGAGCCAAACCCCTGTGTTCTAGTCGCGACTCCTCCAAACGAGGCCAGCAACACTGGTTGTTGCACTAATAATTGTTTTCTCTTTTGGTAGCGCTATACGCCACACAATTCCTCTTTCTTCTGGACGGGTCTGCCCTGGCCTCAGACCCAGTCCCAACAACAAAGCAGAACCATGTTATTATATTACTTAGCCTACTCTTTCTTCTATTTTTCCACTATTTGTTCCCGGTCTCCCCTCCCTCCTAACCCTTCCCTTTCTTGCTGGGCTCCCCCCTCTCTCACTCGTACAGGCGGAGATCCCCCGTGGACACTCCGTGCAGTCTGGCACCCCCCCCCAAGAGAAGACCAATGACTTCCATAACAGTAAGTTTATACAATGCTAGGGGCCTCAATAGCCCAGGGAAGAGGAACCAAATTCTATACAGCTTCCACAAGAAACAAATCATGATGATTCTTTCCAGGAAACTCATTTTACCGCCACTAACACCCCTAGCTGCCATAACCGATATTATCCACACTGGTACCACTCCCCACACCCAGACCGTAAATCTTGCGGGGTATCTATAGCATTCCACAGATCATTGAATCCCCAGGTCTTATCAACTGAAAGAGACAAAGAAGGAAGATACTTATTCTTAAAAATAAAATGGTCCAACGACATCTACACTATTGCTAACCTTTATTTACCTAATCAAGCACAGGTTTCCTATGGGTCCAGGGTTCTTCGGAGACTGGCGGAGTTCTCAGAAAACACCACCATCATAGCCGGAGGCGACTTCAATATGGCGCTGGACCCGCTCCTGGATACATCCTCCGGCCGTTCCTCCGTCTCCCGCTCAGATATCCGCAAGTTCAAGAGGACGCTGGTGAGTTTACATCTCATTGACCTCTGGAGAACACTCCACCCCTCTAACAGGGACTACACTTACCACTCCCAGATTCACAACTGAATAGATTACATTTTCGTCTCACATAGACTCCTAGATGGTCACCCAAAATGCTCACTCGGTAACTTTACATGGTCAGATCATGCCCCTATATATGGCGAGTTAAGCCCCAGAAGGCAGGACTATAGAGGATACAACTGGAAATTAATTGATAACCTACTTAGAGACCCAACCTGTATGAGCGACCTATCCAGAACTATAACAATCTTCCTTGAGTCTCACGAGTCGGACCCTACTCCAGCCCCGATCAAGTGGGAGGCTTTGAAGTGCGTAATGAGAGGGATATTCATGTCACACGGCGCGAGACTCAAGAGGGAAAGGTCATTAAAGCTAAAACAGCTACTACTGGCCCTAGAGACGAGAGAGAATGCGAATAAAAAAAAGAGCTCAGACACTTTGCTAATGGAAATAACAAATATAAGACACGAGATCCTCTCCATTCTACACCAAAACACCCAGCAGCTGAGGGACAGATTTTGGGCAGGATGGTACGAATATGGCAATAAGAGTGGAAGATGGCTCGCAAGAGCCCTGCATCCACGAGCTCCCCAGACAAACATTTTATCCATAAACACCCAGACAGGAAATACAGTACACGCCCCTGGAGAGATACTAGAGACCTTCCGGACATTCTACGCCAAGCTCTACAACATCCCGCGCCCAGGGGAATCGGGCTCAGTTACCCAAGCCAACAACATCAATCAATACTTACAGCAAAACATCTCCAAAACCATCCTACCCGAGGTAGCCGAAACACTCGAGGAGGACCTCACCCACGCAGAACTAACGCAGGTTATGAAGGACCTGAAAGTAGGGGAAAGCCCCGGACCAGACGGGTTTACCCCGAGGTTCTATAAAAAATGCGATGGTCAGATAGCAGAACTCATGCTAGCGGCCTTCAACGCGGTCTCCCAGGGCTCCCCCTTCCCCCCTCAGGCACTACAAGCCCATATAGTAGTTATCCTGAAACCAGGAAAGGACCCCTTATCGTGTAATAGTTACAGGCCCATCTCCCTCATCAACAACGACCTTAAAATCTTTTCCAAGATCTTAGCTAATAGACTAAATCCACACATCCCTCAACTGATCCACACGGATCAGGTGGGCTTCGTCCCGGGCAGGGAGGCACGGGATAATACGATTAAAACCTCATCTCTGATCAACATCGCTCATAGATCAACTATCCCCCTGTGCCTGCTTGCTGTGGACGCAGAAAAAGCCTTCGACAGGGTAAACTGGAGCTTCATGGAGGAGACGCTGAGGGGGGTGGGCCTGGGACCGAGAATCCTCTCCTGGATTATGACCTTATATAGTTTCCCTTCCGCCCGTATCAGAATTAGCGGAATACTATCAGACTCATTCGAGATCAGGAATGGAACCAGACAGGGCTGCCCCCTATCTCCGACTCTATACATTATAGTAATGGAACCTTTAGCTGAAGCCCTACGAAGTAACCCCGACACACAGGGGGTGAAAGACGGAGACAGAGACCACAAGCTGTCCATCTTCGCGGATGACTTGCTACTATACGTCTCAAACCCCCGGATCAGTCTGCCAGGAATACTTCGGGAGCGGTCCAGATTTGGGAAGCTCAGTAACTTTAAAATGAACGCACAAAAGTCCGAAATCCTTAATATTACTCTACCATCTCCGGAAATCGACGCACTAAGAGATGCCTTCCCTTTCCAATGGAAAGAGAGTTCCTAAACATACTTAGGGATACAAATCCCAGCCGAACCCTCCCTGACTTACGAACTGAACTATAGCCCCTTATTGACAAAAATGGAGTCGAAGTTAGAGTGGTGGTCTAGGCTGCAACTCTCCTGGTTTGGAAGAATTAACGCATTAAAAATGACCATCTTACCTAGAATACTGTATGTTTTCTAGACAGTCCCCTGGGACCTCCCCAGACAGTTCTTCACTCGCCTACAGAAACTCATGGGCAGATTTGTCTGGAAAAACTCCCCCCATAAAATAAACTATAAGATTTTGACCCGGCCTAAATCCTTGGGAGGGGCAGGACTGCCAGATCTTGAACTATATCACAGGGCGGCGATAGGTAGCTGCATCCTGGATACAATACATCACACCGGCAAGAAATCTTGGGTGGCCATCAAGTTGGGTCAAAACCACTTCGATCTATGCGGGGCTTTCTGGATCCCGGGTAGGGTAGACTGGAAAAAGGAAGGAGCCACACCCCTCGCCCTGAGCCTGATCCAAGCCTGGGCCTGCCTCACGAGAGGCGGACAGGTAGTAACGATCCCCGGTCCTCTGACACCCTTGGCAGGGAACCCGCAAATCCCTGCCACAAGATCTAATTCAGACCTGGCTTTTATGCCAAGTAGCCCAGCCCCGCGGATCTGGGAGATCGTAGACGCGAATGGGATATGCCCCTTGAACGAACTGAGGGAGGGACCTGGATCAAGGCCAGGAGACTGGATGCAGTACTTTCAGGTGAGAGATTATATAAGGACCCTCAAAGCCCCCGAGTCACTCACGGCGAAGCTCACCCCATTTAGGAAAATATGTGTCGACAGCACCCCCCCAACACATGTAGTATCTCTGCTGTATGGGTTGTTGTTCAATGAGCGGGCGAAGGGCATCCGACTGAGATAGGAATCGAAATGGGAGGAGGAACTGGGAGGCCAGCTCTCCGAAGAACTCTGGAGCAAATCCTATACCCTTTCACACAAATTGTCAATATCGGCTAAAGCCCAGGAATTAAACTACAAAATAGTAACTCAATGGTACAGGACCCCGGACAAGCTCCACAAAATACCAAACGAGTGCTGGAGGTGTCATTCAGAGGTAGGCACTATGCATCACATATGGTGGAGCTGCCCGATGGTTGCCCCCTTCTGGGGCGATGTTGCCAGACTGTACGGAGCTGTAAGTAGATCCCCCCTGAACCTGTCCCCCGAGATCGCCCTCCTCTCTATGTTACCAGGCTCTTTATCCCACGCCAAAAAAGGGCTACTGAGACACTTCATTATGGCTATGAGGCATACCATAGCCCAACACTGGAGACAAGGGGGGGCGATGCCGAGGGTGACCTGGGTGAATGCCCTGGAATCTATTAAATATATGGAGGAACTTGTGAGATCGGACCAAGATCCGAGCCAGACAATAGATGACACACATAGCACATGGACCGCATGGATAGACTTCAAGGGTTCGCCCGCTTTCCCCAGATGGCTCGAAGAGGGGGTGACTTAGGAGACGGGGACAGAACCCCTCAGTGGACTGATGGACGGAACTTAACCTCAGCCTTAACCTTAAGCTTAGCCTGGTACTGGGGTTAACCTCAACACAGTGCTAAGCATTCACCATAACGACATCTTAACCACAACATCTACACGAGAGAGATGTAGGAGCTCAACACCCTATCCACCACCCAAGCCCAACCTCCCTAACATCCCTCCCCCCCATCCTCTGGCTTCCTTTAAGCCTTCTTTCCGACCTGCTCTAGCTTACTTTCACATTCTATTCTATATCCTTCTTTATACAGTTTTTCATTTCCATGCGTGCCAGGAAAGCCCAATACAACAGCTAAAACTTGTTTTGATTCTGGTTTAAACTAACGAGGGCTTAAACCAGACCTGGGCAAAGCACGGCCCGCGGGCCACATCCGGCCCGCTGAATAGCTCGGACCGGCCCGCAAAGAGTGTCCTGGTGACTCACCAATGAGTCCGGTGCTCATGTCCACTGGGAAAATCGGGCCCGCTACGGATTCTACATGTAGAATCTGCAGCGGGTCCCTCCTGCCCCGCGGACATGAGCGCTGAAAATACAAATAAATGACAATAAACTCACCTCCCATCCGCTCCATTTCTTCTCTTCGCGGCGGCGTCATCTTCTCTCGTCGCGGCCGGATCTTCATTCTTCGGCTCGGCGGATGTGCACGATGACGTCGGTGACGTGCCCCGCGCATGCGCCGGGCCGAAGCAAAATGATCCGGCCGCGGCTGAGAGAGGATGGCGCGGCGCCGAAGAGAAGAACCGGAGCGGGTAAGTAAAATGTGATTTTTGTGTCCCGCGGATCCGGACGGCTTCCATAGGCTTCAATAGAAGCCCGCGGGAGCCGTCCCCGCGGGAGACCCGCATGAAAATGGAGCATGGTCCAGATTTTTTCATGCTCCATTTTTTTTTAAATCACTTTTATTGACGATCCGCGGGTATTTATCTACCCGCGGGTGGTCAATGCATCCCTATGGGGTGCGGATCCGCGCGCGGGAGAAGAGTTAAAATCCGCTGCGGATTTTAATTCTTCTTTTCCCCGTGGACATGAGCCCTAATAAGGGCTCATGTCCACGGGCAAAATGAGATTTAAAATCCGCAGCGGATCTCCCGCGCGCGGATCCGCACCCCATAGGGATGCATTGACCACCCGTGGGTAGATAAATACCCGCGGATCGTCAATAAAAGGGATTTAAAAAAAAATGGAGCATGAAAAAATCTGGACCATGCTCCATTTTCGTGCGGGTCTCCCGCGGGGTCGGCTCCCGCGGGCTTCTATTGAAGCCTATGGAAGCCGTCCGGATCCGCGGGAGACCTAAAATAGGAATTTCAAGGATTTACTCACCCGCAGCGGGCCGCGAAGCTCTTCTCTTCCTCACGGCCGCATCTCCCTTGCTTCGGCTCGGCGGATGTGCCCGGCGCATGCGCGCGGCATGTCGACGACGTGCCGGCGACGTGCCGCCGGCGTAAGGAATTCATCCGCCGGCCGAAAAAGAAGATCCGGCCGTGAGGAAGAGCAGAGCTTCGCCGCCCGCTACGGATAGGTAAATTCCTTTTTATTTGTATTTTCAGCGCTCACGTCCGCGGGGCAGGAGGGACCCGCTGCCGATTCTACATGTAGAATCCGTAGCGGGCCCGATTTTCCCCGTGGACATGAGGCCTAAGTGATGCCACTGTAACTTCTGAGTGGAGATGGGAGTGCTCCTTACCGCTCCCCTCTCCATTGGCAGACACGGGGGCCGCGCCGTAAAACGGGGTGAAACACCGGGTGTTCACCGCGCCGTATTACAGCGCCATTCATTTTCAATGGCGGCCGTATTCTGGCCGCAAATCGGGCGGCTGGAATACGGCCCCATTAAGGCAATGTGCATGGAGCCTTCGTATGTTGGTCTGGCCCTCTAAAACCATTCCAATTTCTCATGTGGCCCCATGGGAAAATTAATTGCCCACCCCTGGCTTAAACTAATGAGGCCCAGCCGTTGGGGATACAGGGCGGATCGCCCACCCGCCTGATGGGTCTCCTCGCGCCTGACCCTCTGGAGGGGTACATTTAAAGGTAGTTGTTTCATAGCTGAAGGTTTTATTGACCGCTTAGTTACCCATTGGAAATTAGCAAACAATGTGTCTTTGTATCATTGCAAGACAAACATCCAACATTACTGTATGCAAACTTGCCAACAATGGAGATATAAGCACGTTATCTGTTATATGTAAAGTTAAAAGGAATAAACATATTTTGAAACAGAGACACTCACTCTTGAGATAGCAGTGCTGTCTATGTTCCTGGGATCCATCGCAAAGGTAAAAAAGGGTCTGATGCGTTTCTTGTCCAGGCGGTCAGACAAGACATTCCAAGGTTTTGGCATTCAAATTCAGGGCATTCCAGGGTTTATTGGATGGATGCAGTGAACACGTTGGCAAGTTATGAGGAGATGAGGGCGGAGGAGGACATGGTTATAGAGGGGTTTTATGCAACTTGGCAGCCCTGGCTGGATTTCAAGATAACCCCCGGTCTAACGGAGTGGATAGACCGGAAGACAGCCATGACTTAGGCAGGTCATCTTTTTCCTTCTTCCCAGTCTCCGAGGATAGTTGTCGCTTTCACTGGTGTTAGCATGGGGGGACAGATTCCTCTTTCTCATCAGTTTAAGCCAAGAAGTTCCAAGTTTATACGCGTATGCAGTTTTTCTCTGCCACTACAAAGACCCACCCTGTACTCCTTTCCATCCTCACCCCCACCCCCTTTCCTTTCCTCTCTTTTTCCCTATACTCCTTATTTATGCCCCAAGAATGGGGCTAATTCCTTTTTTTAATTTATTTATTTATTTTTCATGTCTCTCTGCGCTCTGGTTTTGATCCTAGGTTAATTTATTTGTTTAGTTAGATTTATATATAGACACAAAAAATTGGCCAGAGATATATTTGGTTTAGGCAACAAAGATAGTAGCTGGAAGTACCAGTTAGGTATTATCTTATAGGATACACACAAGTACTTGTTGTTAACCAAATGTGATTGTTTCATGTGTCATGTTATTCTGTCCTAATAAACACTTTTTGAACCAAAATCGAAATGATGAAACAAAACATTAGTTGTCGTTCTATATAGCAAATACGCAATTACAATGTTGCCTGTGAAACAATCCCATATAAATATACAGGAATGAAACATGTCTCAATCTTATATACTACAAGCTTTAAAGGTTGTCAATTTAATTATTCTCACAAAACTCTGCTACGTACTATAGTTTAGTACATATTGATATAACACAGTATATTAGTATAAGATATAGTATATTTACCATATTTTTTTGGACTAAAAAAGCACTTTTTAGCAAGTAAAGATCTTGCTAAAACACATGTACATCTTTTTGTCTGATGTCAGGACAGTCCGGCATTGCCAGACCCCTCTGACTGCTTCCATAATGATCAGTTACAGCGCAAAAGCACTGTAATTGATCATTAAGACCAGCTATCCCATCAGGAAAAATGTTCTGACCTCTAACACTTCCTCTGGGCGTTTGTTCCGCGTGTACAGGAAGTGCAGTAACGCAGACACTGGGAGGAAGTTTCAAATCAGAGCCTATGATAATCAGCGGTGCCCGAATCTGAGTTTTGCAGGGAAGGTAAAGTACTTTCTGGTGGGGTTG
Source organism: Eleutherodactylus coqui (assembly GCF_035609145.1). Taxonomy (NCBI): domain Eukaryota; kingdom Metazoa; phylum Chordata; class Amphibia; order Anura; family Eleutherodactylidae; genus Eleutherodactylus; species Eleutherodactylus coqui. Next base: position 116,812,145 of record NC_089839.1, on the reverse strand, counting down.
CTACACCACCGGAGATACTGAGGGCACTATTACCACCGGGGGCCAATATTACTACTGGGGACACTATTAACTATGGGGGCCACTATTACCACTGTGGGCAGTATTACCACTGGAGGCCGCTATTACTACTTAAGGGCCACTGTTACTACTGTGGGCACTGAGAGGAGGCATGATTACTATTGGGGCCACTGCGACTATCTAAGACCACTTGAAACTAAACCGGTCACTTCTTTAGATTACCAGGAAAGTTTTAATTAGCATGAAATGGTTTTATCCTATTTTCCATTTCTAAACCTCAATGTGTCTTATAGTCAGGTGCGTCTTATAGTGCAAAAAACATGGTACTTAAAATATGCCCACCTATACCAAGCTTGTCATGCGAGAAGATAATTGACAAAACAGCACAATACATCTGTTTCTAACAAAGGAACAAAATCCCATGACTGTACAAACAAGAAGTGCTGGGCACAATCAGAAAAACAAAACTTGGAGATTTTCCTCACCCACTTTCCTGCCTGATAATTAAACTGGTCAAATGTCAAATGAATAGAGGAAGTACATATGTAAGACCTAAAAATTTATAGCAACCCTCTAGACCCGTGACAAAATTTGTCCCAGTAAGGGCTCCTTTCCACTGGCGAGATAATCGTGCGTTTTCAGTGCGAGGCGAGAGTGCGAGCTCTCGCATGAAAGTCCTGCACATGTTGTTCTATGACAGCCTTTCCATTAGCGATGTTTAAGGGCAAGCTGCGATGCGAGGATTAAAAATCGCAGCAGGAGGATTGTTTCAGCGTTTTGCGTTTTTCTCTCGCACATACAGTGCAATGGCAAAACAGATTCTCGCATCGCATCGCAACGCAACGCAACAACTTGCGATTTTAACATTGCGATTTTCTCGCAGCGATTATTGCTATCGCCAGTGGAAAGGAGCCCTAAGGGTGCCCACCCACTAGCGTTTTTTTACTGCGAAATTCGCAGCGTTTTTTTTTTTCTGCAGGGGTCTTTGGGCTATGGGACATGCAAAGCTAAAATCGCGATCGCGCAAAATCGCGATATCGCGGTAAATCGCGATTTTGCGCGATCGCGATTTTTACATTACAAGTCCCATAGACCCCCTGCAGAAAAAAAAAAAAAACCTGCGAATTTTGCAGTGAAAAAAAACGCCAGTGGGTGGGCGCCCTAACAGGGATGGGAGGTATATTACCTGCTGTTGGTCTTCTGAATTATGACCCTTCCAATCTGCTGATTCTAGGTCCCGGTTTCAGTTGTTTGAAATTGCTGCCACAATCTCCTAACTACCCTATACACACTGTGCACTACTTTCTGATTGGCCAGCATTCATCATGTGAGCAGCGCTGTCTAATCTAAGAACAGGTATAGTGCATTGTATGGATAAGGTAGCTAGAAGATTGCGGTAGCCATCTTGGCTAACCAAAGATGGAGCCAAAAAAACAAAAGATCAGAGGGACAGTGGCACCGAAGGTTAACCGCAGGTAAGATAACTCATCCTTTCGGTCAATGGACAGAATTTCATGCACAGATATGCACACGAAAGCACCTCGTTTACGGCACAAATGTGTTGCGTTGATGCGTGTGCAAACACAAATACACCCGTGTGAAGAAGCCCTAAGTTATGGTGCTCATAGTACAAGGAACATAGAGTCCAGGGGTGTATTTCTTAAGGCAGTGATTGCATGGACAATTTTTGAGCATGCAATACACAGCAAATAGAACCCATTGATTTCATGCGTTCATTTTCACAGTTCTTTTTTGCAAGTCCATTTTAGCTTGCACGAAAAAAAAGTGACATGCACTTATGTACGTGTGGGTATGCTCAAAACACTGCACATACCAGCGAGCCCCGGCACCTGTTAAGGCTAATTAGCCTTTTGAATCAGACCAGAGGTGATTCTCCTGCCCATGTGAACTAGCGGTGCCTATAGAAATATGCTCAGTATGTGCGCGGGCACGGGCGCAAAAAACACCCCTTCACTGCGCACATACGTTGCGCAGGAGCAAGCGTTTTTACGCTTACACCCGTGTACATACTCAGCTCCGTGTTCACATACTATCGCCTCTGGAAGTTGGGGCTCGATCTGTGAGTATGATTCTTTTCTTCAGATTGCATGCACATACTGTTCTCTATGGGAGTGTGCGCACTGACTCAAGCAAAGAATCACACTCAAAGACCGAGCTTCCAGGGGTGACAGCTAGTGAACGGGGAGACAGGTAAGTATAAGAAGTACACCTACAGACTCCATGTTCCCTGTACCATAAGCGTCATAACTTAGTTTATAGTGCTTATCAGAAATGATAGCTTCCCATTAAAGGGTTATTAAAAACCGGTACTAGAAATGGTGCGCTTACTTTACTTTTTTGTAGATATCTTTCAATATGATTCGTGGAGGGCTCATTGTCAGAACAGCATTCATCTTCTACTTTAGTATTGTATGTGAACAGCACTACGTTTTTATGAGTGATTAGGCTACAATAATATTTACCGTAACATAAGACTGTACAATCTAATCAGTTCATACAACTGCGCAGCAATGTCATGAGCTTACATGGCTAAACTGGATCAAACAGAACAACAGTGCAGACTGCTGACATTTCACAATGAAAGCCGCTGAGCAAAAACAATGCATGACGGCAAAAAGTGAGACAAGGGCATTCCCCACAGTACAGGCTGCGCCCACATCACAGTTTCCCGGAAAGCAGGCACAATGCCTTTCAGTTGAAGCTTTATCTGCAAAGTGAAGCCTTTTTCAACTTTTTTCCCTCCTCATCTACCTATAAAGAATTTCTCCAGATAAAACTAAAAAACACATAAAATGTCAAGGTCTGAATTGTCAGAGCTCATTCACATGAACGTTATTTCACCGCGTATTACGATATCCGCGAACATAATACGCAGTGAATGCAGTCAATGAAAGTACATTGATTGATTTTCATTGACCCACTAACACTAGCGTTTTTTTTTAGCATAATACATGCGTAAAAAGAAAGCAGTATGTTCTATTTTACCGCATATTACGCGCGGACAGCCCTATTATTCTCTAAGGGTTGCGTATTAAATGCTGTACATATGCAATACATTGCATATGTGCAACCTTTCATATGCAGCATTGCGATGAGGCAGGCTGGATTCACACGAGTGTACATGGTCCAGCGTTTTCACGGCTGGCCAATATACGCTACAATCTGATGCATTGGATTCCAATGCATCAAAACAGATGGGCGTATTCCCGTAGCGTAAAAGCGGCCATCCAGCAAATATAGTTACGCCGCTTTTACACTGGGCAGGAAATATAGTCCTAGAACTATCTTTCCTGGCCAGAATATGGAGGCTGCATAGACTCCTATGGGAGCCAATGACAGCTGCCAGAGAAGGGAGGTGGGAGGCAGTTTAGTAGCGTGACTGCTAAACTCTCTCCCCCTTCTCCTCTCCTCTCCGCCCCTTGACGGTTGTTTGCAATTGGAGGGGGCGTGGCTAGTTACTAAGCTTCCGCCCCCTTCCATTGCTGGTTGCAGCAAGGCGCACGAAGAGGGCGGGAGCTTAGCACACTAGCTCCCACCCTGTCCCAGATAAACTGTCTCCCCCCCCACCTAACGGCATTGTGGGCTCAGCGTATATGTGCCAGGCCAGGGCCGTCTGAACCTTAGACTTGTGCGCCCAATAACGCATTTTTACATTGCTGGCAGGCAAATGTAAAAACACCGACGCCCATGTGAATAAGCCCACAGAGTGGGGAATTTTAAAAAAATGTAGTCAGACAGCGCACGAGAGCATGCGTGAGATACGCTGTCATGCGCAGTGCACAGCTGCTGCCCTACACAGCAATTATTGGCTCACACAGTAGTAAAATGCTGCGTAATACACTCAGAGTTTTATGCATACAGACGTGTGAATGAGCCCTTATAGTTCAAGTCTGTTAACCCCTTAGTGACGAAGCCTGTTTGCGCCTTAGTGACGGAGCCAAATTTTGGAAATCTGACATGTGTCGTTCAACATAGCATAACTCTGTAAAGGCTTTACATATCCAAGTGATTCTGACATTGTTTTTTCGCCACATGTTGTACTTCATTTTGGTTGTAAAAAGAGACCGATATAATTTGTGTATATTTATTAAAAGCGCCAAAATTGGGAAAATTTTGAAAAAATTGTCATTTTTTCACATTTTCAACTGTAATATCTCAAATATGTCCAAACATACTGTACAAATTTTTGATAAGATATATATATTTCCATCTGTTTACTTTATTCTGAATGCACATTTGAAAAACTTTTGTGTTTTTTTAACCATTTAGATGACGTATAAATTTAAAGGGGTGGCCAAGTGGGGTTATACACTTCCGTATGGCCATATTAATGCACTTTGTAATGTACATCGTGCATTAAATATGAGCCATACAGAAGTTATTCACTTACCTGCTCCGTTGCTAGCGTCCTCGTCTCCATGGTTCCGTCTAAATTCGCCGGCAGCTTGCTTTTTTAGACGCGCTTGCGCAGTCCGGTCTTCTCCTTTCAGCACGAGCCGCTTCAGTGTGCTCCCCGCTACAGCTCTTCTGCGCATGCGCAGATGAGCTGTCACTGCTCGGGAGCGCGCTGGAGCGGCCATTCTGTACCTTCCTCTGTTAGAGGAAGGTGCAGAGCCGCCCAGCTGTCCGGAGAAGCCGCCCAGCTGTCCTGCCGTCCAGGTAAGTGATGGGCCGGGGGCGCTGCCGCTGCGCCGGGGGGGGGCTGTCGTCGCTGTCGCTGCGCCGGGGGGGGGCTGTCGTCGCTGTCGCTGCGCCGGGGGGGCTGTCGCTGCGATGGGGGGGGCTGTCGCTAGGCCGGGGGGGGGGCTGTCGCTGGGCCAGGGGGGTAAGTGATGGGTCGGGGGTGATGTTCACTGACAGGTGAAGGCCCCGGAGCCCAGCGCTAGGCTCCGGGGCCTTCACCTGGGCTCCGGAACCTAGCGCTGGGCTCCGGAACCTAGCGCTGGGCTCCGGGTCCTTCACCTGGGCTCCGGGGCCTTCACCTGGGCTGAGGGTCTAGCGCTGGGGAGCCGGGAGCGTAGCGCTGGGGAGCCGGGGGCTAGCGCCGGTTACCTGCTGCCTGGCGGTGGGTGACAGGTCGGCGGCTGCGGGGGGCGTCTGGTCGGCGGCTGCGGGGGGTGTCTGGTCGGCGGCTGCGGGGCGTCTGGTCGGCGGCTGCGGGGCGTCTGGTCGGCGGCTGCGGGGCGTCCGGTTGCCATGGAGACACAGCTGGCAGCATCTCGGGAGCGCGCACGTCGGGCTGCAGCGAGCGACGGGGAAAGAGCCGGCGGCCATCTTGGGGAAACTTTTATAAGTTGCTGAAACGCTGGAACGGTAAGTACGAACCAGCTAGGAAAGTCATTTACAGGGGTAATTAGTAATGTATGTTTAATTAGGGGGACTGGGCAAAAAAAAAAAATCACTGCTTCCTCGAGACATCTCCTTTAACATTACTTTTCAGCATTTTGAGGAACATTTTGTTTTCCTGCACCAAGCCAAGTTTGCAAAGGCTCATTAGTGTCAGAATAATAGATACCCCCCCAAATACCCCATTTTAAAAACTACACCCCTTAATGTATCCACTGAGGGGTGTCATGAGTATTTTGACCCCACCGTTTTTTTTCAGGAATTAATTATATTTAGAGAAAAAATAAAATTTCATATTTTTGCAAATATGTCATTTTAAAGACATATTTTTTTCCTATAGTGCACATGAAAATGAGGATTTACACCCCAAAATGGATACCCCCGTTTCTCCCGTGTTCAGAAACATACCCATTGTGGCCCTAATCTTATGTCTGGATGCACAACGGGACCCAAAATGAAAGGAATAGTCGGTGTCTTTCAGAACAGAAATTTTGCTTGAAGGCGTTTCAGGCCCCATAGCACTTTTGTAGAGCTCTTGAGCGGCCAAAACCAAAGAGAACCCCAACAAATGACCCCATTTTGAAAACTAGACCCCTTAACGAATTTATCTAGGGGTGTACTACCCATTTTGACCCCACAGTTTTTGAATGAATTCAAGCCAAGCAAAAGGAAAAAATTGTGATTTTCGTTTTTTGTCAATTCTGTCATTTTAAAAACAGCTTTTTTTGTACAGCCCACACATGAATGAAGCCTTGCACCACAAAATGGATACCCCTGTTTCTCCCGTGTTCAGAGACACACCCATTGTGGCCCTAATCTTATGTCTGGATGCACAACGGGGCCCAAAACGAAAGGAGTAGTCGGTGTCTTTCAGAACATAAATTTTGCTTGAAGGCGTTTTAGGCCCCATAGCACATTTGTAGAGCTCTTGAGCGGCCAAAACCAAAGAGAACCCCCACAAGTGACCCCATTTTGAAAACTACACCCCTTAATGAATTTATCTAGGGGTGTACTGTGTATTTTTACACTACAATTTTTGAATAAATCTAAGCAAAGCAGTAGGAAAAAAATTACAATTTTCATTTTTTTGGCAGTTGTATCAATTTAAAAACAGTTTTTTTGTACAGCACATATAGGGATGAAGACTTTCACCCAAAAATGGATACCCCTGTTTGTCCCGTGTTTAGAACCATACCCCTTGTCGACCTAATCTACTTAAAGGACACATGGCTAGGCCTATAATAGAAGGAGCACCCGTTGGATTTCAGGGTACAACGGAATAAATTCCAGGCCCCATTGCCCACTTGTAGAGCCATTGAGCATCCAAAACGATAAAGAACCCCCACAAATGACCCCATTTTAAAAACTAGACCCCTTAACAAATTCATCTAGGGGTGTACTGCGTATTTTGACCCCACAGTATTTGAATGAATCTAAGCAAAGCAGAAGGAAAAAATTACGATTTTCATTTTTTTCGCAATTTCGTCAATTTAAAAACTGCTTTTTTGTACAGTGTACAGAGGAATGAAGACATTCACCCCAAAATGGATACCCCCGTTTGTCCCGTGTTCAAAAACATATCCATTGTGGCCCTAATCTACTTACAGGAAACATGGCAAGGCCTATAATAGAGAGAACACCCGTTGGATTGCAAGGCACAACTGAATAAATCCCAGGCCCCATTGCCCACTTGTACGGAATAAAAATTGACACCTTAAAAAAATATCCCCCCCCCCCCTCCGCGCCCATTTCGGCGTTCCCCAAATCTTAGATAAAAGTAATAATGTGAACTGTGTAGTATTTCTGGAGACAGGGTAATTACGGATGCTGGTTGGGATGGGTACATGGGGCAATAAAACCGGGTATCCCGCCTCCTCTCATGCTTTTTGGGGGTATTTTGTGACCTCAGTAGCGGGTATGGGGTGTAAAAAGTGGCACTCTGTGAGTCTCCGTAATCTTGCTGATGTGCGGCGGTCTCACACAAAAGGCGCTCAACAAGCTGCTCCTGGACCTGCATGAAGGCGAACGTTCCCGGGGCTTCTTGTAAATTGCGTATTACAGGTAGCGGTCTGAATAACGTCGGGCTCACGCAGCCATAGGCGGAATCCGCTTGCGGAGGCCCGCAGCGGATCCCGGCTGTGAGCCCGGCTGTGCCCCTGCGTACGGCCGCGTAATGTACTGCGCATAACTGCCTACTCACACAGGCGGTCCCGTGCAGTATATTTTTTAAAATTTTGTTTGTATTTCCCGCACCGTCGCTTAGCGATGACGCGGGTACCCGCAGCTCGTATACAACGTAGTTGCGTATGGGCAGCGGGTATATCCACGACCATGGAGCACAATGGGCTCTATGTTGCGGATATCCGCGGTAAAATAGAACATGCTGCGTTCTCTTTTCTGCGAGTGGATTACGCAATTCCGACCCGCTAATGTGAGCGGAATTGTGTAATCCAATGCGATTGATCTGCGTATTACCGCGGATCAGATGCATGCGGAATCCGTAATTCCTATTCGGTCATGTGAGACCGGCCTAAGGTAGATCGCTACCTTTTTATCATGTGACCGGGGACCGCTCCACGAGGTCACCCGTCACTACTCCAGGCTTTCGGCGACCATTGGTCGCTGGGAATAAGGAGATTTTAAGTTTCCAGGGCTCCCCGACTCCTGCGCATGTGTCCGGTGTTTTATCGGCGGTCGCATGCGCAGAATCCGGGAAAGTTTACGGAAGAAGATCACGTCGGGGTGCAAATACGGAGGCCTCTGGTAAAAAGTTTCATCACCTTTTTTTTACTTTTACGTGATCGCCATTATCCATTGGATAACGGCGAACACGTGATCAGGAACCGCTCACCGCGGCCCCCCGTGAAATCTCTAGGCTCTAGTTTTGTTGCCAGGAGCAGGGAGATTTTAAATTACCACAGCTTTTGCGCATGCGCCTGCCATTTTGGCGACAGGCGCGTGCGCAGAAGCTGGGGTAAGGTGCTCGGATAAATCCGCGGGCCTTAGGTACGTCATTTCATCCTCCCTCACAGATATGATCCGTGGGGGGAGATGAAACACAAGCTTTTTTAACTTTTTTACCTCTTTTTTTTTTTTTTTTTTTTTTTTAAACTTTTTACACTTTTTTTTTTACTTTACATGATCACTGTCATCCATTGGATAACAGTGATCATGTCCCTGGTAACATCTCTCTGCTCCTGGCTACACATGGCAGCCAGGAGCAGAGGGATTTTAAATTTCCCAGGGCTCGAGCCCCTCTGTGCACGCGCCCGATGATTGACATCAGGCACGATGCGCAGACGGGGACTTCGGGTCCCGGGACATCGGGACATCGCAGAGGACCCGAGGTGAGTATTTTCACCTCCCCTCATGGATCGGATCCATGAGGGGAGGTAAAACTTTTCTTTTTTTTAACTTTTTCGCGATCGCTGCTTTCCAATGGATAGCGGCAATCGCGGGCCCGGGGACCACTCACAACAGTCCCCAGTAACACCTCCTGGTTCCCGGCTACCTTCAGGAGCCGGGAGCCAGGAGATTTTAAATTTGCCAGGGGCTCCCTGGCTTCTGCGCATGCGCGTGACGTCATCATCTGGCGCGCATGCGCAGAAGGCCGGCAGCGGGTCCGGGAGGACCAGATCTCCGGGGGACACCGTGGACAAGCCGGGTGAGTATTTTCAGCTGCCCTGATGGATCCGTTACACTTTTATTGACTTTATTGCAATTGGCACTATCCATTGGATAGCGCCGATCGCAATGCCGGTTGGGACTGCCCGCATCCTGGGATAACAGCTCCATGCTGTCGGCTACCTGCGGGCACCGACAGCATGGAGCTGTCACGTCCTCAGGCAAGTGGGCATTAATCCAAAGAAGATGCATAAAACTACGTCCTCTAGGATTAAAGCCCACTTGCTGAGGACGTAGTTTCCCGATGGGGCAGTCGTTAAGGGGTTAATACTCAGGCTAGCAGCTATAGGTGGGAAAAAAAATGTACTGCAGGAATGCAGTACCAAATATGGCCTTAATGGGGCTTGAGAGCAAGTTTTGTGTGGAAATCTCCAGCACAGAGGGGGGTTCTGTTATTAATTAATCAGCCAACACCCAGTTGGGTTTGACTGCAGAACAGAAAACTTCCAAAGTTGCTCAACTCTATCAGAAGACCATTGGAGAGCAAGCCTTGGGTAGTGTGGAGCTACTGCTCTTACTAGGAGAGCCACCAGTCTGACAGAAGTGGACGGCCCCTAGACTGACACCCTGGATGGGTATGAATGGACGCACATTTGTTTTATGCAATGAAATTAGGCAAGTGTGATAGATAGGAGTTAGTAGCCAGATGGCTAGGAATTCTTTTGTTCAGTGCATGTGCAGTGTGATCCTTCATAACAGTGTGAAGTGTATTATCATTGCTGTGCTCTGCAAATAAATGCTAGAATAGTAGTTTTTACTCCAGTTTTGGCCTGGACTTTGTCTTTGCTGCCAACCATCTGGTGTATCACAGTACACACACAAAAGCTTTAGATAGAAAAATAAGTAGAAATTATTTTAAAAATAATTGATAAAAATAAACTATTAACTAACAAAATGCAAAAGTGACTGAACAAAAGAGAAATGTAAATCACATCAGTATTTGGTGCAACTGCCCTTTACCTTCAAAACAGCATCCGTTCTTCTAGGTGCACTTGCACACAGTTTTTGAAGAAATTCAACAGGTAGGTTGTTCCAAACAGACAGACATAAAATATTAAGGCTAACTTCACATGGGCGAGTGCGAAAATCACTGCAAGGGTGCCGGCGTCCTATTGCTTTTAATAGGGCAACGTCCTCCCCATTGAAATCAGTGGGAGAGCTTCGCGATCTGGAACAGATTAATAGCTTTTCCATTCATTTCAATGGGGAAAATTGATTTGACTTACGAGTGTTTTGGGTTAAGAGCTCTGTCATGGAACGAATTAAGCTCTTAACCCAAGGCACCACTGTATAATCATAATCTTTATTTGTATAACGCCAACTTATTCCGCAATGTTATGGTGCACAACTCCCTATAAGGGTGGTTTCATACGAGCGTGTTTATGTGCGCACAAAACCATGCGTCTATTAGAACCATTGGTTCCCTATGGTGTGTTCACATGTCCATGTTTTACAGGTGTGCAAACACGCGCACCTGTAAAAGATAGGACATGCGTGCACCATAGGTCCGTGGTGCGTGTAAATATTTCCCTCGGGGAGACCCCTTGTCACTGAACACTGTGACAGCACTCTCACAGTGTTCAGTGACAATGGAACTCCCCACGGGGAGTAAAGAATCCCCTGCCACAGCTGTCACAGGCGCCTCTGCAGCGCCATTGAAAGCAATGGGATGCTGGCAAGCCCTGCAGGGATTTTCGGGGAAGGGCTTTAAATACAAACCCTTCACTGAAACTCATCCCTAGATTGTGTTAAAAATATATATACTCACCTCTCCCCAGCAGCCGGGGCTCAGGTGAGTCCAGCCTGTCTTCTCCCTGTACCGCTCTGAATCTGTTTCAGGAGGCAGGGATTTAAAATCCCTGCCTGCTTAAAGGGGTGTATCTGATTGGCTGAGCGCTCAGCCAATCACAGGCAGCACTCAGCCATTCATTGAACGACAGCTGAGTGCTGCCTGTGATTGGTCACAGCACTCAGCCAATCACAGGCAGCGCTTACCTATTCATTAAATTCAATGAATGGCTGAATGGGAGAACATTGCTATCCTCTGCCACAGCTGTGGCAGGGCAATTCAGCCTCACGGGGAGTCCCCTTGTCACTGAACACTGTGACAGTGCAGTCACAGTGTTCAGTGGCAAGGAGACTCCCTGCAGAAATGAAGATATCCTCTGCTACAGCTGTCACAGCTGTGGTAGGGGATTCTTTACTCCCAGCATGGAATATTTACACAGCAGCAGTGTAGGAGTGTGTGTGTATGTAATATATATATATATATATATATATATATATGTTTTTGGTTTTTTTAACAAGCGATGGCTGATTTTTAGGGAAGGGCTTAAATTTCAAGCCTTTCCCTGAGAATCACTGCAGGGGTGTCAGCGTGTCGGCATCCTATTGCTGCTCCATTGAAAGCGATGCTGCATGGACCTGCATTCACACGTGTTTGTGCACGCACATGGGTGCGCAGTTTTGTGTGCACCAATGTACGCGTACGCACACGCTCATGTGAATGCACCCTTAGACACAGCACTGATACCGTACAAAGACATTAACTTGGGTGTCCATCACAGGAGGAGAACAGTGTTTCATCTTCTTGAACAGTGAAAGTTGCCCTAAGGAGCCTTTCACACAGGATTGAATATTCTGCAACAGTGTTGAACAATATACCCCCCTATAGAATATTCAGCACCAAAGCCCATGGATTTTGATGCAGAATTGAAAATAGCAGAATCCTGCTGGAAATTCCGCATCAAAATCTGCAGTTAGCGGTGTGGATTTTGGTGTAGAATTCAGGACAGCGTATTTCTCAACGCTATTGTGGAATATTTCTTCCTGTGTGAAAGGTCCCTTAGGCCTCTTTCACACGAGTGTATATCAGCCGCTGTTTTCAGGGCCAGCCGATATACGCTACGATCTGATGCATTGGGTTACAATGCATCAGATCACATGGCCGTATTCCAACGGCGTGAAAGCACCCAGACGGGCCAATATATCACCGAGGGCTTTTTATGCCGACCCGCAAAGATAGTCTTAGAACTATCTTCGGGGCCGGAATACGTCGACCACTGCATGGGCTTCCTTTGGAAGCCAATGAAAGCGGCCAGAGAAGGGAGGTAGGAGGGAGTTTAGCAGTGTGTCTGCTAAATTCCCTCCCTCTTCGCTCCTCCGGATGTTTGCAATGGGAGGGGGCGGAGCTAAGCTTCGCCACTGTCCCGCCCCCTCCCATTGCACACAGCTGGATGGGAGGAAAGAGGAGGTGAGCCGGCAAGGGGGAGAGAGGGGAGGAGGAAGGGGAGGCCCAATGGCATTGCGGGCTCGGCGTGTATGCCGCTGGGCCGTATAATTAGCGCACAAACATTAGATATTTGCGCCCGTTCACGTGTTTTTACAGCGCTGGCGGGTGCACGTAAAAATGCCTACGGCTGTGTGAAAGGGCCCTCAGGTGGCAAAAACTGTGAGGACTTGATACAAAAAGTGTATTAAAATACATAAATGTTTGTTATACAATGAATAAACATTATTAATGAGCTATTACAGGGGTTGCAACTAAAAAAGTCCCTAGCTTAGTCCGGTGTCACACGGGCATGAGTGCATTTACATGCGCATTTGTGCTGTGTACTTGCACGATGGATGTTGCATTTTTGTGAATGCCTGTGTGTGTTTTACTATATTCCTTGCGAACGCAAAAAAACATGCAAACATGCTCCCAAAGATTGCAATTAAGTTAATTAGTTCAATACATGTATGCACAGGAAAATAAAACATGGTGCGCATGTTTTTGCGCATACGAAATATGCTTATGTGAACGAACCCATTTAAATCAATGGGTTTTATTTACTGCGAATTGTATGCAAATTTTTGCGGACATAAAATGCTGTGCAAATATACCTCTGTGACACAGGCCTTACACGGGATAGCAATGAAAAATACATTCCTCACCCAAGTTTTTCGAGCGTTAACCCTACTGAGGTATTTACCATAGCGGCACTTGTTATCTTTTACAAAATTGCACTCTTTCCACGCACTCTTGGGACTACTAATTCCTCCATTTTATTTCTGATGCACAAAAGGATGCACATGAGTTTTTTGGGGTTTTTTTTTTGTTTGTTTTTTTTTTTACACTCCCACCCAGAAAGGTATTTTCACACTTGGGGTTTCTTTTATCAGTCTACAATGCTGCTGCTTAGAATAACACTGAACGTCATTATGTTATCAGTAGCATTTTAACAACCACTATCAAATCCTACAATGCAACAGAAAAATCACAATTTTTTCACAAATTTCCTTACGACTAGTCGTGAGAAGAACATATGTGGTTCGAAAATCCAGATGTATGAATGTTTTACAGGACAGCTTGCAACTTTGAAGTGTAAGAACGATCTGAAAACCTCTTTGGGTGGTTTCACATCTGCCTTGGAATCTGGTTGGAGGATCGGTTGCAGATCCAGCACAAAATACTGGTAGAAAATACACTGCATGCAGCGCTTTTTCTTCCAGCAAAAAGTCAGGTAACTGAGTGAAAAGCGAACGGACCCCATTATAGTCAATAGGGTCCATTCGCTCCTGTGTAGCTCCATCATACGACAGTGCCCTTCAGCCAAGGAATTCCCATTTTCTGCTCCCCAAATGGGGCAGGAAAACAGAGCCCCCAATGCAGATGTGAAACCTCCCTACATCCAAAACGAAGAGTTCACAATTCTCCTTTACAACCAAGCTGTATAAAGCGTGCCTGGTTTTAGAACAAATAATAAAAAGACAATAGTTCACAAATGTTGAAAACAGTCCAAATGTTGAAAACAACCATTATCACCAATGTGAGAAGAAATCATCTATAAACTGGTCCAAACTAGCAGCATTTTCAATTCTCCCCTAATTCCAGAAATTCAACCTCTTTCTGTAAGGTAGGATTTTCCCATTTTTCAGTGCATGGTGTGGCATGACAATAAAAGTGATATTACAGCACTTCTCTATTATTTGTGCTGATATAGTGGAATCTCTCATTAGAAGCAATATTAGGAAATGGGGCACATGATAATAGGGGAATTACAATAAAGATGGTTTTCACAAGTAACAAGCAATATACTGTAGTTCAACAGACAGCATCTCTTACACACAATCATGGATGTATCTTTACGGAAAGGATCTGGATCAGTTCTTCTGTATGTTCAAAATGACTCTTCAAATTAAATGCAACTTTTATTTAGGTTCTTTTAACCCCTTAAGGACATGGCCTATTTTGGCGTTGAGGACCAAACGATTTTAGGTATTTTTTCATCTCCATTTTTCAAAAGCCATAACTTTTTTTATTTTGCTGTCAACGCGGCCGTATAAGGGCTGTAGTTTTTATTTTTTGGGTACATAGACTATATTGTAAAACTTTTTTTTTTTTTTTTTTTTTATGATCGTAGGGAGAGAAAACGCATCAATTCTGCCATAGATTTTTTTTTTTAAGCGGTAATTATGCAGCATAAATGATACACTACATTTTTTTCTGCGGGCCGGTACGGTTACCACGATACCAAAATTCTTTTTTCTTTTTTAGGTTTTTCCACTATTCCACAATAAAAACCCTTTTTTGGAAATTATTATTTTTTTCTAAAATCACTGCATTCAAAGTCCTATAACTTTTGTTATTTTTCCATGGACGGAGCTCTATGAGGGTTTATTTTTTTGCGAGATGAGCTGTAGTTTTTTTGGTACCATTTTGGGGTACATACGTTTTTTTAATCACTTTTATTGCGTTTTTTGGGAGGCAAAATGCTAATTTTGCCTCAGTTTTTTTAGCGTTTTTTTTTTAAACGCTTTTTGCCGTGCAGGATAAAAAGCATGTTCAATTTATTGTACGGGTCTTTACGAACACGACGATACCACATATGTGTGAATTTTTTTTTATGCTAATATGAGAAAGCATAAAAAAATGGGTTGGTTTTTTTTTTACATTTTTATTTTTTGTACATTATTATTATTATTTTTTTTACAACATCTGTGTCCCTCTGAGGGACTTACACTACAGCACTGATGATCACTACGATATCGCTTATTACAGCGATCTTAGGCAATGGCAATACAGGACGCCGGTATCTGGCATCCTGTTGCCATAGCAACCAGCCGGGCTCTCTGCGATAACATCGCGAGAGCCAGCTGAAGTCACAGAGGTCCCTCTGTGAACCCTTTCCCTGCCGCGATCTAACAGCGGGTAGCGCATCTCCGATGAGCCCCGCTGTTGCAGTGGGAGGCTGGCTACTAGTGACAGCCGGCTCCCGATGCGGAATAGCGCAAGATCAGCTATGAAAAAATATGGGATGTTGGAAAAGAAGAAAATGTTTGTTTTAATAAAAAGCACAGAGCACATCCTGATTGGGCCCATCTGAAACAACCAAAATTTGCAAACACAATACGCAGTTTATAAAATCCATTGAATTTATTGGGCTCATTTACATTTACGTATTTTTCCTGCGCATTTCAGTTGCATAAAAAAATGCAGCATGCCCTATTTTCCTGTGCATTTGCACACTAACGTTTCCCATAGAAGGATAAAATGTGTAATTATGTTGTAATTCCAATAGAAAAAGAACACATCTGGACCTCATTAGACTATTTGCTGTGTGCCAATGAACATGCCTGGCAGATGCAAATGGTACAGTAAAACACACCGATGCGCACACAAAAAAACATTATTCGTTTCGCAAAAACACTACGCTCATGCATGCACAAATAAGCATACCTTTGTGTGAATCTAGCCTCAGTCATGAGTGAATTTTGAGATGTTAGAGTAGTATAATTGTATAAACTAGGAGCTATTTGGGCAAGGGAATCATCATACATAAGAATAGAGAGATTTTTAATATGATTTGCTTAATGTCAAAAACATTTACTCTACAACTAGTAGAAAAAAATAGGAAAAATTAAGGTCCTTTTACACGGAACGATTATCATCCAAAAATTGTTCAAATGAGTGAAAATGAACAATAATCGTTTGGTGTAGACCCAGCCAATGATCAAAAGACGTTCGCCTTTCATTTGACATTCATTTTATGTAGACAGAAAATCATCGTTGGCTCGTTCACTTCTCTTTCGGTTTAAATACCGACCAGTCAGTTGTTCTCAGTCACTTATACAGCAAACTGAACAAATGAACCATTTCTCATTTGAACGAGCCAACGATGTATCTACCTGTATAAACTGTCTGTCTGAGAAAAAAGCGGACTCTGACATTGTTTGCTTGTTCAAACAAGTATCAGGTGTTTCCGATGTTGTCTGAACTGTGTCAAACAATTGGATTGTTGTTTAGATTGTGCCAAATAGTCATATCTGGTTATTGATGCTGCTATATGTTTGGCCCTATTTATGATCCTGCTGTGGTAACCTGTCAGAAATAACACAACACTGGATTATGATCTTTTTCCAATGAACATGTCCTTCTGGCTCTAATAAACTCTCCTACTGGGAGATCCTTAACCACATAAGGGGTGGCAGCTCTATGTATGTAATAAGGAGTTGCCCGAGGAGGCTAGTTTTAGTTTTCATTGATAAAAGGTCTCCAATGAGAAAGACATCAAGAAAAGAGAGAGACAAAATGTTGATGAAAAGTAAAATAGAGACCAAAACTATTATTGAGATAGGAAACAAAACTGGGGGAATCCTGCCAGATAAGGAGGAGGTCGTCTATATATCACCCACAACAACGGAACTTTAGCAGAAACGGGATATGGGAGGCATATTGACAAGACTCCTCCCATAGAAACATATAGAGATTAGAGAGGGACGGGGAGAATTAGGAGGCCACGGGGCAACCACAAACCTGAAGAAAAAAATTTGACAAACACAAAAAGATTGTGAAAAAGTAAAAAAGATGTAATGTCTACTATTTTACTTCATCTGAACAGATGCTTTAAGCATTTAGGTGATGTCTGAGGACATTAATGGCTCCACTATGTGGAGTAATTGTATAACGAGAGGAAACATCTATGATAATCCAAAAATAGTGAGCAGACCATTCTCATTTATCTAAAACAGGGCCTTGGGATCCGTAATGTAGCCAGGAATTCTTGTACTAGTGGTAGATTATCAAGCCATAATTGGGCATAAAGGAGGAAGGAAAGACATTTATAAGAATTTGGGTAAATGCATGGAAAATGGGGCAGACTGGAGAGAAATAATAGTTTCAAATTAAATATAAAGCTCTAGAAAAGGAATGGACCAGGTCTGTGTTGATTGAAATTATAACGTTTCCTAAAATTTTTATCATATGAGAATTTGTAGTTCACATATTAGCATACCTTCCATGTAGCATTGGGTGCATGGGATCATGTATGACCTTAAAAAATCTACAGAGTTTGAATATTCACTTTGTGTTTGCATGAGTTTATTGTAGGTTCTCCCATATAATGGTCAATTAATTTGTATGAAATTTGTATTATTGTGGCGTGTAATAGATGGTGGTAAGCAAATTAGACTGTATGGCCTCATGCACATGGGTGGATTTTTGCTGCGGAATCAAGAGCGGGTGTCTGCCTCTGGATTTCACAGCAATAACCCTCCATAGCATGCTATGCAAAAATGATTCTTCATGCACACAAGCAGAAACCAATTGCAGATTAAAAATCACAAGATGCTCCATTTTCATGCGCTTCCGTACAGACAACTTCCATTGAAGTCAATGAAGCCATCCAACTCTGATTCTGCAGGAAAAGCAGGAGTTTAAAAATAGAATCTGTACTGCGCATATCCGAAGGCGAGCCGTGTGGACCATCCGCCAGTGTGTATGCGGCCTAGACTGTAGAGTTTGTGGATACATGTGTATATATAAAAAGTTTATAAATATTATCAACATTGCACTACAAATGTGAACAGTGCTGAAGTGATGACACTGGAAACCAGCTTTACACAGTATATCAGATCATGAGGAGCAGGGCGTCATGAAACAACTTTTCTTTCATTGCAACACTGGAACAAAGTTTTTAACAGCATTGCTGGTGGCTAACCACATTTTGTTGTTTAGCGAGATGAAAATGCTAAGCAAGCTATTCTAAGAACAGAACGGAAGAATACATGAAGTCCCTTAGTCACCAGCTGAAACATCAACTTTTTCTCTGGTCACATATTGTGACATGGTTCCTCTATTGTAAGACTTTCAAGCAAACAAAGACTGTGCATGTATTTACAATGAGGTGCAGAATATAAATATGAACAACAAGGAAATATGACCATGCAACAAAAACCAAATAGTGGAATTCTTCCATTTTCTGTTTTGTTTTTACACTCATTATCAAAAAAATCAAGCACATAGAAGATGTTGGAAAGGAATGAAACTTTCTATGTGTAACGTTGATAAAAGTAAATGATTACAATATCAGAGCAAAAGCATCATTTATTGCAGAAAATTGACCCTTTGAAGGGAGGTTCTAGTACCCCGTTGTACCGTCTATAGTTTGGATAGAAGATGTAATATGGCCAGGCTTGGAGGCATACAGTTTCCTTATGGTATCCTGTAGCATAACAGTCTACATTTGCAGTAACTGAGCGTATAGATCGCTCAAACTATTAGGCTGCCGAAGAGGTCTTCCAGATTGTCCCATACATGTTCAATTGGCAATAAATCTGGCAACCAGGAAGGCTACGGAAGTGTGGCAATCTTGTGGAGGAATTCCTGTGATACCCTGGTGTGCGGCCGAGCATTATCCTGCTGGAAAATTACTCTTAAAAGGCTCCATCAGAGACAACACATGTGGCTGCAGGATGTCCTGAACATATTGATAAGCTATCATTGTCCCTCATATGACTACTAGGGGTGACTGACTGTCATATGCAATAACCCCATAGACCATCACACCAGCAGGGGGCAGTGTGCTGCTCCACAGAAAATGCAGGATTGAGGCGCTCACCCCTAGGAATGCAGACACGAACATGGCCGTCATCATTGCCCAAACTAAACCTGGATTCATCATTGAAGACAACATGGTTTCACTCCATAGCAGTCCAGTTTCATCATTAATGAAACCACTGCAAACGGAAGCGTTGGTGAGTGGGTGTCAAAGACCGTATATGTAAGCACTGTGAGAGAAAATGTCCTGTAGCCAAGTGCCTGGAAATGGTTCCAACAGACACAGGAGTCTATAACAATGGTGCCACCTGTCTCTGGATAATAGACACGAAACAGTTGGAGTTGCTTGTGATTCTCTCTACTGGTGGTCTGTCAAGAGTATCCTGAGCTTGGACACCTTATGCGCCCTCACACATCCACTGGTTCCAACACCTTCTGGTCAGAAGGCACAGGTGGCGGGCAATTCATTGATATGACCATCCAGCTTCTTGCATTATAATAATGTGTCCCCTCTCAAATACTGTAACTGGGCGAAATCTCTTTGCATTGTAGAGGTGTTGAGGGGTCAACAAGCTCTACACAAGCAGAAAAAAGGTCACTACACAAAAGGAGTCTCGGAGACCCTTTTTTTAGGCCAAGGGTAGAACCGTTTTTAGGGCCTCAGGTGGCAAGATCGTTCATCTAGTCACGCCACAACTCTAATTATTTGCATATCTGCCTGAGATTTAACTACGTGCTGAGTTTTGCTGCAGAATGGGAACTTCTTCTAGCTTGATTTTTTTTATTTTCTTTTTTTTGACAGTGAGTGTACATCAGCCTTAAACAGAATGAATTTGTCTGTGAATCTTTTGCTGCCCTGTACTCCAACTCACTTCAGTAAGGCCGGCTGTCCACGAGCGATGCGAAGTCCCATGGCAGATCGACGCCCAGGAGCAGGAGCCGCCGCTGAATCTCTGCCAGTCAGCCCTATCTGATACATAGGCTGTCCGTCGAGAATCGGGGCAAATTGAAATTATTCTCCGCTTGTGGACAAGTGCCGGGGCTTTCCATAGCAATGCTATGGAAAGCGTCAGCCGTGGACAGGGGGCCTAAAGGTGAAAATCTTTTTATAGAGTGCTACTTTTTGCTAAAAAAAATATGATACCAAAAATATATAGTTATTGTAATATCAAATGCAGTTGGTGGAAATTGAAAATCTTATACCCAGACAAAGTTGCAGAAAATGTATTAAACATGGATCAAAGTCTCTCAATATGGAGGTATTGAATAATTAAAAATTGGATGAAATACATGTATTAGTATCCTAATTATGGGGTCCTTTCTTATGCAGAATTCTACCATGTTTTAGTTTATAAGACGTAAAGTGTTAAGGAAGAAGGTCTTTTTTTTTTGTCCACAGCTTTTTGGTGACCACGTGTGCCAAATTGTAGAATTCGAACTCTGTACACCCAAATGTCTGACTTTAAGAAAGGTTGGACAATTGGCATGTTCAAAATGGAGGCATCATATCGTGAAATCTCTGAAGGACTATCCACAGTGAAATGTTAGTACAGAGAGTGATAACTCAATGGACAAAGGAAAGCTCAAGTAGTTGCAGACCTTTTACAGGTCCACACAGAAGGACAACGGTACATGAAGACCTCCAAATTTTGTGGATGGCAGTTGCTGATAGACAGGCAAATGCTGCACAAATCCGAGCAGCAGTTGGAGTTAGAGTCATTGCATGAACAATTGTAAATGGATTGCTTGAAGCTGGGTTGCATTCTCATACCACCACTAAGTGTATTCCGTTAACTCAATTATTACTGGTCTACTATTTTTAATAAATCTCTAAAAACACCACGCTGTATTTCAATCTGCATATTGAAATGCTATTAACATAGTAGTAACATAGCATGTAAGGCCCCCCAAAAAGGCATGTGCATCCAGTTCAGCCTACTAACCCCCATTGTTGATGCAGAGGAAGGCAAAAAGAAACCCCAATGAGGTAGAAGAAAATTTTCCCCATTTAAGGGAAAAAATTCCTTCCCGACTCCAATCTGGCAATCAGAATAAGGGTGCCTTTCCACTTACGTTTTTTTAATGCTGCGATATCGCTGCGTTTTTTAACGCAATTGTCAATGGGACTTTCTAATGTTAAAAACGCAACGCACAAAATTGTGCGGCTGTGATTTTTGTGCGATGTGTTTTTAACATTAGAAAGTCCCATTGACAATCGCGTTAACAAAACGCAGTGATATTGCAGCGTTAAAAAACGCAAGTGGAAAGGCACCCTAATACTAATAGTATTGCAAACTAGAGAAGCAAATCAATAATTTAGAGACCTAATTTTACTTACTTTATTTCCATTGACGTTGCATATAAGCTTTACTTTATAACCCAGTAGAGCTCCATTTTGAACACTTAGAAGTGGCTGTGTCCATGTGACCGTCAACGGGTAGGAGCCATTTGTAATTACTGTGATGTTTTGAGGAGCAGTGGAAGGAGCTACAAACAAAACTTCATATAATTAGCCAGAACAGATAATAAACATAACAGTTTAATAGTTAAATATTATTAGTGGGTTTTATTCCAAATCATACAATTAAAAATGAAAGCTTTGTCTGAACTACGCTGTTTCTTGATAAAGATAATGAGTGATGTTTATGTTTTCCAACAATTTTTAAACTTATTTCCTATCTCTAATAATTCATTGCAATTGCAGCTCATGTCTTAGTTTCTCCACTAATATTCCACTATTGCTATTTATTTTTTTTACTTACAGAGCTTTTAGCATTTTCAGTTTTGCTGTGCAGATATCTTTGCAAAAGCGCCATCAAAAAATACAGCCATATTTGTTCAGTGAGTTTTGACTACTTTTCTCCAAAACAGATAAAACTCTCCCTTTGTTAGAACACAGTGACATAATGACAGCTCCCAATCCAGTTGCTGAGGTGTCAGATTACATGGTTTCACTCATGAAATTATTATCCACTATTTACAGGTTATGTTATAAATAGCTGATTATTTGGGGCCAACCACCAGGATCCAACTGATCAGGACAATGGGTATTCGGAGTGTCCACAAATGAATGGAGTGATGGTCGTACATGTTCTCCTGATCAGCGGACGCATACCCATAGCGATTACCTAGTTATCGTCTATCCCCTGGATAGGGAATAAATGAATTTCATGGAACAACTCCTTCAAAGGTGACAACTGGTATGGCTGCACTTGCTGTAGTCACTATCAGGCTAGAATCACACATGCAGATTTTGTGGCAGGTTTTTGAGCCTAGCATAGGAGTGGATATACAAAAGAGAGGAGACATATGAGCTTCTTCCTTTATACTTTTCTTTCTCTTTGGATGCACTCAGGTTTCGCTCAAAAAACTACATCAAAAACTGAATATGATACTAATAGAGATGAGCGAGTATACTCGCTAAAGGCAATTGCTCGAGCGAGCATTGCCTTTAGCGAGTACCTGCCCGCTCGAGACTGAAGGTTCGGGTGCCGGCAGCGGGCAGGGAGCTGCGGGGGAGAGCGGGGAGGAACGGAGGGGAGATCTCTCTCTCCCTCTCTCCCCCCCGCTCCCTCCTGCTGACTGCCGCTACTCACCGCTCCCCGGCGCCGGCACGCGAACCTTCTGTCTCGAGCGGGCAGGTACTCGCTAAAGGCAATGCTCGCTCGAGCAATTGCCTTTAGCGAGTATACTCGCTCATCTCTAGATTGTTACCATACAGTGCGGCATGGGGTCCCGCAGTCGGCGCGCGTCGCTCCGGCGTCGGCTCCAGCAGCCTGGAGCCCTGTGTCGAGGTCATCCCAGCAGCTTGGGTTGGCCAGTGGGCGGCGGCGTGGGCGTGCCCGCCCGTAGGGTGACGCCCACACTCCTCTGTGCTTCTTATACAGCAGTGGGTGGAGTTGCCTCCTCCCACTCTCCGCCCCTGGGCGGAACCTTGTGGTTAAAAGACTGGCGGTGAACTGAGCTCATTGCCAGTTATTGGTTCTGCATGCACCTAGCCAGTCTGTCTGCGGTTCTCCTCAGTCAGTCCCTAGTGTTCGGTCAGCTCCCCTATTACTCAGTCTGTTTTTGTTGGTTCTGTTTGCCTCTAATCTAGTCTGGCCCAGTCAGCACTAGTTGCTATCCAGCACTCTGCCAGTTTGCCTGTGAGCTCCATCTCCAGCCTTGTCAGTTTGTTTGGTCTGTTACACCTGCCTCCTCTGTCGGCACTCTGTTCCCCCCATTAGGTAGTTTCCTGCTTGTCAGCCGCCAGGTCCCTAGCCAGTGCAGGGACCGCCGTCCAGTTGTCCGCCTGGGGTTAGCCAGGGCCGAGGCAAGTAGGCAGGGACAGTGGGGTGCGGGAAGGTCAGGGCATCCCACTTGGCGCTCGGGGGGCAGAGTGCCGTAACATAATAACTGGCCCTTAAAATATTGTTTTTCTTTTCATGGCGGCGATCAGCGCCCTTGCAAACCAGCTGCAAGACCTGGTGCCGGTGATCCGGGATTTGTCAGCTCGCATGGTGGCCCAGGAGCAGTGGGCGTTGTCGCAGGAGCAGAACGCCTCTACCTGTCCCGAACCCAAGTGCCCTCTTCCCGAGGTGTTCTCTGGGGAGAGGAACAAGTTTTTCGTTTTCCAACAGGCGTGTCGCCTGTTTTTTCGGATGCGTCCCCGTTCTTCCGGCTCGGAGGTCCAGAGGGTCGGGCTTATAATGTCCCTGCTGCGGGGCTCTGCCCAGACTTGGGCCTTTTCCATTCCCGAGGGTTCCCCCTCTCTGCAGTCGGTGGACTCCTTTTTTCAGGAACTCGGGGGTATCTTCGATGAACCGGACCGAGTGGGGTTGGCGGTTGCTGGCGCTGCATCAGGGGTCGCTTTGTGTGGAGGATTATTGCTCCAATTTCAGATGCTATGCGGGTGATACTGCATGGAACGATAGTGCCCTGAAAGACGTTTTTATGCAAGGTCTCTCAGACACGGTCAAAGAACTGTTGATCTCCCATCCCGTTCCCGGGTCCTTAAAGGAGGCTATGGAGTTAGCAGTGAAGGCAGATAGGAGGCTCAGGGCTGGGAAGCAAGATAGACCGACCCATAGAGTCAGGGAGGTCATTTGTCCTGTTCCCTCCCCGTCCGTACCAGTCTCTGTTCCCGAACCTATGGAACTGGACCCGCTGGACCCCAAGGAGCGACGCCGGATTCGGTTATTACATAATCTCTGTCTCTACTGCGGGAAAGCTGGACATCGGGTGATAACTTGCCCCTGGAGGCCTCAGCGTCCACAGTCTGAATCGGCAGAAAGACTTCCAGTCCTAGGCGACTGCAGGGAGAGTCGCCTAGGACCTCAGGTACGTCCTAGACTTCTGATACCATGCCAGGTTAGATTCCGGAACTTCTCCCGCCTAGGGCAGGCGTTTATTGATTCCGGAGCAGCTGCTAACCTGATAAGCATGCGTCTCGTTGAGTCCCTGAGGGCTGAATTTGTGGCGCTGAAGACGCCAATTCATTTTGCTAGCATTGATGCTACTCCTCTTGCTTCGGGCTTGGTACGATGGAGGACCCCAGTGTTACAACTCATGGTGGGGGGTCGCCATTCGGAAGGTCTATCATTCCTGGTGATGGAGAAAATGTCGGTAGACATGGTACTAGGGATGCCGTGGCTGGCGTTGCACAACCCCCAATTCGATTGGGCCACTGGGGAGCTAACCCAGTGGGGGCCGTCCTGCCATAGCCATCGTGCTCCCCCTCCCCCCTGCTCAGTCGAACAGAAGGGGTACCGGTCCTCTGGAAATCGCAAAAGGAGGGGTCGCACGGGGTGCCATAAGTCTTTGTCGAAACCTGTTGTCTCTTCGGTGAGGGGGGCAGAGTGCCGTAACATAGATACTAACTTTAGACCCTGTTCATATCTTCATCAAGGCTCCATTTGGGGCTTCCAATGCAGATCTGTCCAAAAGCCCTTAACAAAATAGCATGCTACACTATTTCATCCAGGAAAATGCAGGACAACATAACATAAACTGGACAACTCCATTGTAGTCAATGGGATCATCCACCGCCGTTCAGTTCAGTCATAGGACAGATCCGTTGCAGTTTCCATTTTTCTGTTCCTATGAACAGAATGGAAACCTGAACATAGAGCCTTACAAAATTACCTGTGAGAAATGACCCCCTTTTTTTCTCAGCTTTATGTTGGAATTCTCTTGTCATATATCTATTCCATACCTTCAATTCTACTATTTTTACCTCACTTACTGTATGTATTAGATGTAAGACATTAATGGAAAGAACTTGGTAAAAAAATAATTACAAAGGGAAAATTTCAGTTCAAAAGGGGTTTCTCTCTAAGGCTGGGTTCACACAGGGCGGATTTGCCGCGGTTTTTCCGTTGTGGTTTTTCCGCAGAAGAACTGCTTCTGCGGCAAAACTGCTTCAAAGGTTAATTTGGGCTTGCGGATTTTTCTGCAGATTTTCGTGCGTAAAAATCCGCAAGCGGTTTTTTACTTTTTGCTGCGTATTTGCCACGTATTTGGTGCGGATTTGGCTGCGTCCATAGAGGTCTATGGACAAAAAAGCACTGCGGAAAAGACCGTAGAATGAACATGCAGCATCTTTGAAAACTGCGCCGCAGTTGCATTTCCGCACTGTGAGAACAGCTTTTTGGCAAATCTCATTTGTGCTGCATTGCACTGCAAACGCAGCAAATTTGCCGCAGTGCGGATATGCAACGGCAATCCGCGCCAAAACCGCGGCAAATCCGCCCTGTGTGAACCCAGCCTAAAGGTTTTATGTAAAGATCTACAAGTCATCATAAGATAAAATGCATAATTAAATGTAGGACCTTACAGCTACCCAGTGTGTAGGGTCAGTTCTAAAGTTTAGTTTTACCACATTCCTTAAGACCAACTTGACAAACAAGGGACATCTCAAGGATGTATCTTCACTGGTGTTTTTCTGTTTCAGTGCATTGTGAATGCAAAAGAATAGAAACGAGCTTTGTATGTTTATTGGACTTGCAATACCAATGGATTGTTCTAAGAAAGCTAAAATCTAGGTGCTGTAGGCTTGGTGTGAGCATTTTAAGAAATGGTGGTCAAACTATTCCTCATCTATTTGCCACTGCAAGAAAATAAGAGCTAGATTGTAAGAGCACTTACCTCCTTCAGTTGTTTTAGCCACAATCCAGGAACTTGGCAAGGACCAGCCTACTTCATTCATGCAGGAAACACTTATGTTGTGTTGGGTGAATGGATTGAGATGATAGATATTATATGTGTAATGCGGTACTGAAGTATTATTATAGAGCACTACAAAGCTGGCATTTTTTGTTACCTCCTTCACCTGTAATGACACAATATCTTACATTAGGTTTTCTGCATTGTACAGCTGCTTATTATCACCCAAGCAGCAGTTATTAAAGCTCATAAAACGTCACATGCAGAGATGAGCGAGCGCACTCATCCAAGCTTGATGCTCGTTCGAGTATTAGGGTGTTCGAGACGCTCGTTACTCGAGACGAGCACCACGCGGCACTTGATTACATTTCCTTCCCTGAGAAATTTGCGCCCTTTTCTGGCCAATAGAAACACAGGGAAGCCATTACAACTTCCTCCTGTGACGTTCCAGCCCTATCCCACCCCCCTGCAGTGAGTGGCTGGCGAGATCAAGTGACCCCCGAGTATTTAAATCAGCCCCGCCCGCGGCTCGCCACAGACACATGCTAAGAGAGATCAGGGAAAGTGCTGCTGATGCTTCTGCTGCTATAGGGACAGTGTTAGCGTCTTCAACAACCACAACGGCCCTTCTTAGGGCCACAGCTCACCTAGTGCATTACTGTTGTGGCTGCTGAGAGCAGTTTTGCACATTTTTTTTTTTTTTTATGTATATCGGCCGTGCAGGCTGTAGCGTTCTCATGCTGCAGTCTGTACTTGAGTATAGGGGCAGTATTGGTCAGGCAGGGACAGTGGTAGTGTAGAATCCTGTCTACAAGTACCCCAACGGTTCTTCTCAGGGCAACCTGCGACCGTGTGCATTTAACTCCGTGGTTGCTGGGAGTTGTAGTACCTGTAGTGGCTGCTATGAGCACTTTTGCACAATTTTTTTTTTATGTATATCGGGCGTGCAGGCTGTAGCGTTCTCAGGCTGCAGTCTGTACTTGAGTATAGGGGCAGTATTGGTCAGGCAAACCCCAACGGTTCTTCTTAGGGCAACCTGCGACCGTGTGCATTTAACTCCGTGGTTGCTGGGAGTTGTAGTACCTCTGTATTGCACAGCCTAGCCTGCAGCCTTCATTTAAACATTTTTCTGTCCGCACTTTGCGTCGCCTCAGTTCACTCTGCCTCTAAGTGTACGTCAAGAAACCACACATTTTATACAACGCTCTGTTATACGTGTGCTGTCTCAGAAGTTCACGGTCTGCCCGACGCCCATAGATTGAAAGTGCAATACACACTGCCTGGCCTCAGCCTGCATTGCAGAGTAAAATAAGGAGTTTTTTTTTTAATTCCTTTTTACGGCTAACGCTTACCCAGTGCATTTGCCTGCGTGGCCTGTGTAACTTCACGCCCATCCAAACTGCATAGTTCACAGCCTAGCCTGTGTGCAGCCTTCCTTATAATTTATCTCTGGCTTCATTTAGAGTTATATTACCGCTGGCAGCCACCAACTGCGCGGCAATAATTCACAAACATTTTTACATCGCTGTGTCTCTGCTCGATTCTTAATCCAGCATGCTGAGGGGTAGGGGTAGGGGCAGAGGACGTGGAAGCGGGCGAGGACGCGGAATCCCCAAGTGAGGGTGTGGGCATAGGACGAGTTCCTGGTCCAGGTGAATCGCAGCCGGCTGCTGCGGGAGTAGGAGAGAGGACAGTTTCTGGGGTACCCAGCTTCATATTGCAATTTTTGGGTCCACGTCGTAGACCTTTATTAAAAAATGAGCAGTGTGAGCAGGTCCTCTCGTGGATGGCAGAAAGTGCATCCAGCAATCTATCGACCACCCAGTCTTCTACGCCGTCCACTGCTGCAACTCTGAATCCTCTGGCTGCTGCTCCTCCTTCCTCCCAGCCTCCTCACTCCATGAAAATGACACATTCTGAGGAGCAGGCAGACTCCCAGGAACTGTTCTTGGACCCCTGCCCAGATTGGGCAGCAATGGTTCCTCTCCCACCGGAGGAGTTTATCGTGACCGATGCCCAACCTTTGGAAAGTTCCCGGGGTCCTGGGGATGAGGCTGGGGACTTCCGGCAACTGTCTCAAGAGCTTTCAGTGGGTGAGGAGGACGATGACGATGAGACACAGTTGTCTATCAGTGAGGTAGTAGTAAGGGCAGTAAGTCCGAGGGAGGAGCGCACAGAGGATTCGGAGGAAGGGCTGTTGGACGATGAGGTGACTGACCCCACCTGGTGTGATAGGCCAACTGAGGACAGGTCTTCAGAGGGGGAGGCAATTGCAGCCGCAAGACAGGTTGGAAGAGGCAGTGGGGTGGCCAGGGGTAGAGGCAGGGCCAGAGCGAATAATCCACCAGCTGTTTCCCAAAGCACCCCCTCACGCCAAGCCACCGTGGAGAGGCCAAGGTGCTCTAAGGTGTGGCAGTTTTTCACTGAGACGGCGGACGACTGACGAACAGTGGTGTGCAACCTTTGTCGCACCAAGATCAGCCGGGGAGCCACCACCACCAGCATGCGCAGGCATATGATGGCCAAGCACCCCACAAGGTGGGACGAAGGCCGTTCACCACCTCCAGCTTGCGCCACTGCTTCTCCCCCTGGGTCCCAACCTGCCACTGAGATCCAACCCCCCTCTCAGAACACAGGCACGACCGTCTCCTGGCCTGGACCCACACCCTCACCTCCTCTGTCCTCGGCGCCATCCAGCAATGTCTCTCAACGCAGCGTCCAGCTGTCGCTAAGAGAATCGTTGGAGCGAAAGCACAAATACGCCGCCACGCACCCGCACACTCAAGCTTTAAATGTCCACATAGCCAAATTGATCAGCCTGGAGATGCTCCCCTACAGGCTGGTGGAAACTGAGGTGATCAAAAACATGATGGCGGCGGCAGTCCGCACTACTCTGTCCCCAGTCGCCACTATTTTTCACAGTGTGCCGTCCCAGCCCTGCACGACCACGTCTCACGCAACATCGTACGCACCCTCACCAACTCGGTTACTGCCAAGGTCCACTTAACAACGGACACGTGGACAAGCACAGGCGGGCAGGGCCACTATATCTCCCTGACGGCACATTGGGTGAATTTAGTGGAGCTTGGGACCGCTCATGTACTACCCACCCCCAGAATTGCGGGCCCCAGATCGGTGCTGGTATCTGCGGCAGTGTATGCCACCTCCACTAAACCTTCCTCCTCCTCCTCCTCCAATGCAACCTCTACCTCGCAATCAAGACTTGTCACCAGCAGCACGTCGCCAACAGTCGGTGTCGCGCAGCAGCACAGCGGTGGGCAAGCATCAGCAGGCCGTGCTGAAACTACTCAGCTTAGGAGAGAAGAGGCACACGGCCCACGAACTGTTGCACGGTCTGACAGAGCAGACCGACCGCTGGCTTTCGCCACTGAGCCTCCAACCGGGCATGGTCGTGTGTGACAACGGCCGTAACCTGGTGGCGGCTCTGAAGCTCGGCAGCCTCACGCACGTGCCATGCCTGGACCACGTCTTTAATTTGGTGGTTCAATGGTTTCTGAAAGGCTACCCACACTTGCAAGGTGCGCCGGGTCAGCGCACATTTCCGCAAGTTCAACACAGACGCTGCCACCCTGCAACATCGGTTTAATCTGCCAGTGCACCGACTGCTTTGTGACGTGCCCACACGGTGGAACTCTACGCTTCACATGTTGTCCCGGCTGTATGAGCAGCATAGAGCTATAGTGGAATACCAACTCCAACATGGGCGGTGAAGTGGGAGTCAGCCTCCTCAATTCTTGACAGAGGAGTGGGCCTGGATGGCAGATATCTGCCAGGTCCTTGGAAACTTTGAGGAGTCCACCCTGATGGTGAGCGGCTGATGCTTTGCGGGCAGAAACGGAGGCGGGGGAAGACAGTATGTCTCGGGATAGTCAGAGCACCCTTATGTCTATATCTCAGCGCGTGGAGGAGGAGGAGGAGCCTGAGGAGGAAGAGACACCTGGGCCGACTGCAGAGGGTACCCATGCTGCTTGCCTCTCATCCATTCAGCGTTTATGGCCTGAGGAGGAGGAAGAGGAGGAGGATACTCAAAGTGATCTTCCTAGTCAGGACAGCCATATGTTGCGTAAAGGTACCCTGGCACACATGGCTGACTTTATGTTAGCATGCCTTTCTCGTGACCCTTGCGTTAGACGGTATAAGGAGAACCTTTCCACTCTCATTCCCAAAGAGGAAAGGGGTTTGAGAGTGATGCAATACCACAGGGCCCTGGTGGACAAACTGATGGTAAACTTCCCATCTGACAGCGCTAGTGGCAGAAGGCGCAGTTCCGAGGGCCAAGAAGAAGGGGAGGCGCGGAGATCAGGCAGCATGTTCAGCGCAGGCAGGGGGACACTCTCCAAGGTCTTTGCCAGCTTTATGGCTCCCCAGCAAGACTGTCTCACAGCTCCCCAGTCCAGGCTGAGTCGGAGGGAGCACTGTAAGAAGATGGTGAGGAAGTACGCAGTTGATCGTACCACCGTCCTCCGTGACGCCTCTGCTCCGTACAACTACTGGGTGTCAAAGCTGGACACGTGGCCTGGAGGTGTTGGCTTGCCCTGAGGCTAGCGTCTTGTCAGAGAGGGTGTTTAGTGCAGCTGGGGAAATCATCACGGACAAGCGTACCCGCCTGTCAACTGACAGCGCCGACAGGCTTACACTCATAAAGATGAACAAAGCCTGGATTTCCCCAGACTTCTGTTCTCCACCAGCGGACAGCAGCGCTACCTAAAGACCTTTGTCAATCTGTGTATGATATTCGTCCTCCTCCTCCGGCTCCTCCTCCTGAAATCTCTCGTAATCACCGCGAATGGGCAATTTTTCTGTGGGCCAAAAGGCTCATATAACTTTTCTAAATAATATTTATCTGTTTCAATTCTCATTAAAGCATTGAAACTTCCACCTGAACCAATTGTTTTTTAGACTGGGCTGCCTCCAGGCCTAGTTAAAAATTAAGCCACAGTACGCTAAGCGATTAATGGGTTTCGCCTGCCCTCTGGGTTGGGCATCGGCAATTGTTCTGGGGTACATTTGTACTGTCGGTACACCAATTTTTCGGGCCCTCACCTAAAATGTAATCCAAGTAATTTTAATGGGCTTCGCCTGCACTCATGGTACACCACTGTGTCTGGGGTTGGCCTACACTTTTGCTACAGAAATGTAACTCTGTTCTGCCTACCTATACTTTTGCCACAGTAATGCTACAGGGGTCTGACTATACTTCAGCAACAGAAATGTTACTTCAGTCTGCCGATACTTCTGCTCTTGAAATGTTACCTTGGTTGGTGTATACTGTTACTACTGTAATTTTACTAATACTGGGCTCTGCCCATAATGCTTTAACGGAAATGTTACTGGGGCAGGTCTATACTGCTATAACAGAAATGTAACTAATAGTGGGCTCTGCCCATACTGCTTCTACGTTAATGTTACTGGGGTCTGACTATACTGTTACTACTGAAATGTTACAAATACTTTGCTCTCCCTACACTGCTGCCAGGGAAATGTTTATCTGCTGCTTTGCCCATACTGCTTCTACGTTACTGTTACTGGGGTCTGTCTGCACTGCTGGAACTGAAACGTGACTGGGGCATGTCGCAACTGATACTACTGAAATGTTACTGGGGTCTGTCAATCCTGCTGGAACTGAAATGTTACTGGGGTCTGTCTAGACTTATACTACTGAACTGTTACTGGGGTCTGTCTATACAGATACTACTGAAATGTTACTGGGGTCTGTGTATACTGCTGCAAATGAAATGTTAGTGGGGTCTGTTGTCACTGCTGCCAATGAAATGTTACAGGGGTTTGTGCATACTCTTACCGCTGAAATGTTACTAATTCTCGGCTCTGCCTATACTGCTGCTACTGCAATGTTACAGGGTAGTGGAAATGGAGGCTTCCCAAAGACATGATGGTGGCGAGGCCGCGCTACTAGGTTCCCCAGTCGCGACAACTTTTCAGCGACACGGTCACTGGGAAGGTGCATATAACCACGGACACGGGGACAGGACACGTACTGCCTCAAAAACTTCCCCGTCCTCCTCCTCCAACAATAAAAACATTCTTGGCAAATGCTTTCGCAGTGGTCCGTCTGGCGGCAGTCCAAGAATGTCACCTTAAACGACACAATAAGAAAGCCCCCCACCACGGCCCACTTAATCCTGGCCACATTGCGAAAACCAACGGCATAAAACTGCGCTAATAGGTCCACAGTCGCGACCACTATCCCACCAACGCGGTTACTGGTAAGGTGCATATAACCACGGACACGGGGACAGGACACGTACTGCCTCAAAAACATCCCCGTCCTCCTCCTCTAACAATGAAAACATTCTTGGCCGAAGCCCATCTGTATTTAATCTGACGTTAGCTCTGCTGTCCAGGGCACTGCAATGGGATTTATTTTAAATTTTAAATCCCCGACTGCTGAATACTACTCAGAGCAGTGCAGGGGAACTGCCGGCCGGCCGCGGCTGAACTCCGGCTGCAGGGACAAGGTGAGTATATATTTTTTTTTTATTTTTACACATTTTTGGATGATTTTCAGGGAAGGGCTTATATTTTTAATTTTTGAATTCAATGGCCGAACATCATTCTTCTCTGCCACAGCTGTTACAGCTGTGGCAGAGGAGAATGATCATTGTAGTATATGTTCTCAATGGGGTCGGCGCTGCTGCCGCCGGCCCCATTGAGCGCATATAGAGAACACAAGGAATCGCAGATAGCCGCGATCTGTGATTCCTCGTGTCTGCCCGTTTCGCTGAAAACGCTGCTAGCTGCAGATTTTTCGGCGATTTTTCGGGCCCGGTCACGTGATTTGCGGACGTGCATCCGTCAAAAAACGGTCGTCTGACCGAGGCCAAACTGTGTTAATGTTCATAGTAACTGTATAAGCCAGAAATAGAAGATTTAAAACACCTGACGCCGAAATCGCAAGTGCCATGGAGGCATTTCCTAGGCTCTCTTCACTGAACGCTCCCGAACCCCTCCTCTCAGCTCTTGAGCGATGGCTATAGCATTCAATGAAGAGACAGCTAGAGCCGTCACAAAAAGGAGAGGAAAATTGTTGGGAAGTGTTCAATGAAAAGAGCCCAGAGCACTGCACATGAACATCAACACAGGCATGTTTCAGCTGCTCTCCCCATCGTATATCTAGTGCTGAAATCTTGAGGGGTCAAAAATGTTGAACAAGCTCCTATTAAAGGCATGTTCCCATCAAAGACAACTATCCACATAATATCAAACGTTTGAGCATAGAATCATATCATAGTAGAGTTAAAAGGGACCTCCAAGCTCATCTGGTCCAACCCCCTACTCAATGCAGGATCACTAAATCATCCCAGACAGATGTCTGCCCAGCCTCTGAAGACTTGCATTGAAGGAGAGCTCACTACCGCTTGTGGCAACTTGTTCCACTCATTGATCCCCCTCACTGTCTAATATCTAATTTGTGTCTCCCCCCTTTCAGTGTCATCCCATTGCTTCCAATAAGAGGTGTGGTGTGTCATATTTTCGAGACTCTCACCTATCAAAAGGCTGGGGTCTACTGACCAGCTTACACAGCTGTTCCACGGTCTTGGATGGAGAGAGTCATAGAAATAGGCAATGTAAAGGCAATACAAAGCACTCTACATAAAAACAGTGTTTTTTCACTTTTACATTGTGACCTCATTATGCCCCCAAATGTCAATCCAAACTAAGAAAAACATAACTAATACAGATTAAACAATTCATTACATATAAATGTCAAAAAGAGCTACTGAACGCAACAGGATCACTTTCTACTGTATGAGGAGGACAGAAACCTTCTTTGGGATCCTGTACCATAGAAATGGTACAGTAACAATGCAATCCAGCCATCCTTACATGATGTCCAAAGGAGCCACTCATTTAGGCATAGGTAGAAGCCAGTACAGTACACATTGTATAACACTATATTGTACTGCAGAAAGGAGCCACTAAACAGTTAATGAGCGCATGCAGTTCCATTAAGTAACACTCACTGATTGCTCACACTTATTGTTTATTTACTGTAAAATGTGCATTCTAAATTGCTTGACCTTTCTGTCAACAGAATGAGCCACAATTTAGTCCTGCCCATAGCATTGTAGATTAATGTAGTGAGTGTTACAAAGGCACAGCAAAGGCCACTAGTAACTTGATGTCACTATATAGTGCTTTCTGACAGGTCCACTATTGGCAGGAATTGGAATACAGCTTCGTAAAAGAGCCAAAAATGTTCATTTTCAACAATTAATCATGCTACACTCGCAAGAGCTACGCAAATATAACTTCCTTAAGCTTCACAAAGAAAGTGGAGCTTTAATTTAAACTGATGCATAAACACTTAGATCTGATGGATGCAATAGCAATATTTAGTAAAGATTGCAGGGGGTATATATGTGCCAAATAAATTAAATTCAGAAGTAACATTTTTGGAATGGTTTTGAAATGTTAGTTTTCATGTACATTGAATGAATATGAAGCCTCTACATTTGCTGAAAGCCTGCTTGATTTATTACTCTGTATAATTATTTCTTTAATTATTTCTTCGATATTTTTAACTTTCCATTGTAATAAGTATCTAACACTCTGTCATGACTTCCAGCTTTTTTAGTAAACGAGTGGAGAAAGTGAAATAATTGCGACACAGTCAAATATATATTGACCTGGCCGCCAAAGGACACAATGGCTTGATACTATCAAAGCTGATACTGGCATGGATATCACACAACTGAAAGATGCAGTGTAAAACCGAAAAACATGGAAGGAGCTCGCCTTTAGGATCGCTGAGGGCCGTGAGCAACTAAACGGCTAATAACAAATATATCTACAGTGTAATGCAGCAGCAAAAAGGGTAAACACAATTCTGGGATGTATTAAGAGAAGCATAGAGTTTAGATCATGTGAGGTAATTATCCCCCTCTACTCTTCCTTAGTCAGACCTCATCTGGAATACTGTGTCCAGTTCTAGGCACCCCACTTTAAAAAAGACAAACTGGAGCAAGTTCAGAGAAGAGTTACCAGGATGGTGAGCGATCTGCAAATCATGTCCTATGAGGAATGGTTAAAGGATCTGGGAATGTTTAGCTGGCAAAAAAGAAGGCTGAGAGGAGACTTAATAGCTGTCTTCAAATATCTGAAGGGCTGTCACAGTGCAGAGGGATCAGCCCTATTCTCATTTGCACAAGGAAAGACTAGAAGCTATGGGATGAAACTGAAAGGGAGGAGACACAGATTAGATATTAGGCAGTGAGGAGGATCAATGAGTGGAACAGGTTGCCACACGAGGTGGTGAGTTCTCCTTCAATTGAAGTCTTCAGAGGCTGGACAGACATCTGTCTGGGATGATTTAGTAAATTCTGCACTGAGCAGGCGGTTGGACCCGATGACCCTGGAGGGCCCTTCCAACTCTACCATTCCATGAAGTACCATAGGCATGTTAATTGTAATAGCAGCTAATTCAACTTCCACCAATTTCTACAGATTGCACTAACATGATGTTTCTTATACATAGCTCAAAAGACAATACAATGTGTATGCAACGTAAAGAGTTGCATTGGCGAACCGAGAAAATGGCAAAAACAGGAGTAAGCAAGCAGAGTTGTAGGGAGCACAAATATTTGAGGGAAAATATTAGTTTTGACAAGTATAAACTTTTAACCCCTTAACGACCAGCAGGTTTTTTTTAACCCTTCATGCTTTAAAAAAAATTATCACTTATTTCCATCAACAAAGCCGTTTGAGGGCTTGATATTTGTGGGATGAGTTGCATTTTTCAAAAGTACCATTTATTCTGTGGGTCAGTACAATTGCAATAACGCTTACTGTGGAGAACAAATAATATGTTAGCATTATTCTTGGGTCAATACGAATTATGGCAATACCAAATTTACATTTTTTTATTTTTTATTTATTACTATTTTTGCACAATAAAAACCCTTTAAAAATTGTATTTGCATGCCCTTTACAAGATTCATAACAATTTTATTTTACAGCAAATGAGCTGTATGCGGTCTTTTTTATTGCTAGATGATTTGTAGTTTCCATTGGTACCATTTTGGGGTACATGCAACTTTTTGGTAGCTTTCTATTGAGCTTTTTAGAAGATGGATGAATCAGTAGTGATCACAGCATGTAATGCGTTAAAATTCCAGGATCGGAGGTTTCTCTGTTCTCACCTGTTAGAGCAGAAGCCCAGCTGTCAGTAGACAGCTGAGTTCTGACTTTTGTTGGCATAGGATTCCCATGCCAGCCTTAGACTAGGCCACTATGTCTTTATGATAGCCTACCCTAAGACTCCTTAGTGACTACTGTAAAAACACATATGGATGTTCACTAAGGTGTTAATTGAGAAAATTCCATTGCACCCCTATGGGCCTTCACAAGGCCTCAGGCTTCCATGGCAACCAAACGTAACCCAGCAATCTTGTCACATGGGAGCCATTTGGGGAACAGAGGAAGCCCTGTCCCTCTGTCAATTCACTTACATTTCACGGTTAGCACTGACCACGGCATCTAAATGGTTAACACTAGAGATGAGCGAACGTACTCGTCCGAGCTTGATGCTCGGGCGAATATTAGCGTGTTCGGGATGCTCGTTACTCTTAACGAGTACCACGCGATGTTCGGGTTACTTTCAGTTTCCTCTCTGAGACGTTAGCGCGCTTTTCTGGCCAATGGAAAGACAGGGAAGGCATTACAACTTCCCCCTGTGACGTTCAAGCCCTATACCACCCCCCTGCTGTGAGTGGCTGGGGAGATCAGATGTCACCTGAGTATAAAAGTCGGCCCCTCCCGCGGCTCGCCTCAGATGCCTTGTGAGTTAGCTGAGGGACAGTGCTGCTGGTGCCGGAGCTGCTGTAGGGAGAGTGTTAGTAGTGAATGTAGGCTTCAAGAACCCCAACGGTCCTTCTTAGGGCCACATCTATCCGTGTGGAGACTGCTGTTAGCAGTGTTGCCCTTTTTTTTTTTTTCCAAAATCGGCTGTGCAGAGCATTGTGCCCTGCAGTAATACTACAGGGACAGAAGTGGTGGTTAGGCAGGGAGAGTGTTAGGAGTGAGTGTAGGCTTCAAGATCCCCAACGGTCCTTCTTAGGGCCACATTTAACCGTGTGCAGAACTGTGCAGGCTGCTGTTAGCAGTGTTGCATTTTTATTTTATTTTTTTTTTTAAATCGGCTGTGCAGAGCATTGTGCCCTGCAGTAATACTACAGGGACAGAATTGTATAGGCAGGGCCAGAAGACATATATTATTGATTGAATATAGTCAGTGGGCCTTTTCTTTAACCAAAAAAGGGAAACATTCTATTTGGCCTGCCTCTGACAGTCCTCAGCGTTCTGGGTACGTGTGTGGTGGGTGCAGAACGTAAACAGAAATCATACGCAGCCAGCTACGTTTAACAGCAGGCTTGCGCCAATTTCTTTCCTGCCTGGGAAAAATCACCGCTCTGCTGTAGTTAATAACTCTGCAACCCTGCAGTTCTGTGACACATTTGCAGGGCCAGAAGACATTATTGATTGAATATACGCAGTGGGCCTTTTCTTTACCAAAAAAAGGGAAACATTCTATTTGGCCTGCCTCTGACAGTCCTCAGCGTTCTGGGTACATGTGTGGTGGGTGCAAAACGTAAACAGAAATCATACGCAGCCAGCTACGTTTAACAGCAGGCTTGCGCCAATTTCTTTCCTGCCTGGGAAAAATCACCGCTCTGCTGTAGTTAATAACTCTGCAACCCTGCAGTTCTGTGACACATTTGCAGGGCCAGAAGACATATATTATTGATTGAATATACGCAGTGGGTCTTTTCTTTACCAAAAAAAGGGAAACCTTCTATTTGGCCTGCCTCTGACAGTCCTCAGCGTTCTGGGTACGTGTGTGGTGGGTGCAGAACGTAAACAGAAATCATACGCAGCCAGCTACGTTTAACAGCAGGCTTGTGCTAATTTATTTCCTGCCTGGGAAATCAAATCACTGGTAATACACCAAGCTGAGGGGTAGGGGTAGGCCTATAGGGCGAGGACGCGGAGGCCCAAGTCAGGGTGTGGGCACAAGCCGAGCCAGTGCGGTAGCCAGGGGTAGAGGCAGGGCCAGACCGAATAATCCACCAACTGGTTCCCAAAGCGCCCCCTCGCGCCATGCCACCCTGCAGAGGTCAAGGTGCTCTACGGTGTGGCAGTTTTTCAGAGACGACTGACGAACAGTGGTGTGCAACCTTTGTCGCGCCAAGATCAGCTGGGGAGGCACCACCAACAGCATGCGCAGGCATATGATAGCCAAGCACCCCACAAGGTGGGACGATGCCCGTTCACCGCCTCCGGTTTGCACCACTGCCTCTCCCCCTGTGCCCCAACCTGCCACTGAGATCCAACCCCCCTCTGAGGACACAGGCACTACCGTCTCCTGGCCTGCACCCACACCCTCACCTCCGCTGTCCTCGGGCCCCATCCAGCAATGTCTCTCAGCGTAGCGTCCAGACGTCGCTAGCGCCACAGTTTGAGCGCAAGCGCAAGTACGACGCCACGCACCCGCACGCTCAAGCGTTAAACGTGCACATTGCAAAATTGATCAGCCTAGAGATGCTGCCGTATAGGCTTGTGGAAACGGAGGCTTTCAAAAGCATGATGGCGGCGGCGGCCCCGCGCTACTCGGTTCCCAGTCGCCACTACTTTTCCCGATGTGCCGTCCCAGGCCTGCACGACCACGTCTCCCGCAACATTGTACGCGCCCTCACCAACGCGGTTACTGCCAAAGTTTACTTAACAACAGACACGTGGACAAGCACAGGCGGGCAGGGCCACTATATCTCCCTGACGGCACATTGGGTGAATTTAGTGGAGGCTGGGACAGAGTCAGAGCCTGGGACCGCTCACGTCCTACCCACCCCCCGAATTGCGTGCCCCAGCTCGGTGGTGGTATCTGCAGGGGTGTATGCTTCCTCCACTAAACCACCCTCCTCCTCCCCCTACGCAACCTCTGTCTCGCAATCAAGATGTGTCAGCAGCAGCAGCACGTCGCCAGCAGTCGGTGTCACGCGGCGTGGCAGCACAGCGGTGGGCAAGCGTCAGCAGGCCGTGCTGAAACTACTCAGCTTAGGAGATAAGAGCCACACGGCCCACGAACTGCTGCAGGGTCTGACAGAGCAGACCGACCGCTGGCTTGCGCCGCTGAGCCTCCAACCGGGCATGGTCATGTGTGACAACGGCCGTAACCTGGTGGCGGCTCTGCAGCTCGGCAGCCTCACGCACGTGCCATGCCTGGCCCACATCTTTAATTTGGTGGTTCAGCGCTTTCTGAAAAGCTACCCCCACTTGTCATACCTGCTCGGAAAGGTGCGCCAGCTCTGCGCACATTTCCGCAAATCCCACACGCACGCTGCCACCCTGTGCACCCTGCAACATCGGTTTAATCTGCCAGTGCACCGACTGCTGTGCGACGTGCCCACACAGTGGAACTCTACGCTCCACATGTTGGCCAGACTCTATGAGCAGCGTAGAGCTATAGTGGAATACCAACTCCAACTTGCGCGGCGCAGTGGGAGTCAGCCTCCTCAATTATTTACAGAGGAGTGGGCCTGGTTGGCAGCCATCTGCCAGGTCCTTGGAAAATTTGAGGAGTCTACCCAGATGGTGAGCGGGGATGCTGCAATCATTAGCGTCACCATTCCTCTGCTATGCCTCTTGAGAAGTTCCCTGCAAAGCATAAAGGCAGACGCTTTGGAATCAGAAACGGAGGCGGGGGAAGACAGTATGTCGCTGGATAGTCAGAGCAACCTCATGTCTATATCTCAGCGCGTTGAGGAGGAGGGGGAGGAGCATGAGGAGGAGGGGGAAGAGACAGCTTGGCCCACTGCTGAGGGGACAGATGCTGCTTGCCTGTCATCCTTTCAGCGTGTATGGCCAGAGGAGGAGGAGGAGGAGGAGGAGGATCCTGAAAGTGATCTTCCGAGTGAGGACAGCCATGTGTTGCGTACAGGTACCCTGGCACACATGGCTGACTTCATGTTAGGATGCCTTTCTCGTGACCCTCGCGTTACACGCATTCTGGCCACTACGGATTACTGGGTGTACACACTGCTCGATCCACGGTATAAGGAGAGCCTTTGCACTCTCATTCCCGAAGAGGGAAGGGGTTCGAGAATGATGCTATACCACAGGGCGCTGGTGGACAAACTGATGGTAAACTTCCCATCCGACAGCGCTAGTGGCAGAAGGCGCAGTTCCGAGGGCCAGGTAGCAGGGGAGGCGCAGAGATCAGGCAGCATGTACAGCGCAGGCAGGGGAACATTCTCCAAGGCCTTTGCCAGCTTTATGGCTCCCCAGCAAGACTGTGTCACCGGTCCCCAGTCAAGGCTGAGTTGGCGGGAGCACTGTAAAAGGATGGTGAGGGAGTACGTAGCCGATTGCAGCACCGTCCTCGGTGACGCCTCTGCCCCCTACAACTACTGGGTGTTGAAGCTGGACACGTGGCCTGAACTCGCGCTGTATGCCCTGGAGGTGCTTGCTTGTCCTGCGGCTAGCGTCTTGTCAGAGAGTGTGTTTAGTGTGGCTGGGGGAATCCTCACGGATAAGCGTACCCGCCTGTCAACCGACAGTGCCGACAGGCTTACACTCATCAAGATGAACAAAGCCTGGATTTCCCCAGACTTCTCTTCTCTACCAGTGGACAGCAGCGATACCTAAGCAATACGTAGGCTGCACCCGCGGATGGAAGCATCGTTCTCTCTCACCATCCAAAACGGGGACATTTCTGCTTCATCAATCTGTGTATAATATTCCTCCTCCTCCTGCTCCTCCTCCTGAAACCTCACGTAATCACGCCGAACGGGCAATTTTTCTTAGGGCCACAAGGCTCACTCATATAATTTTTCTAAACAATTTTTATACGTTTCAATGCTCTTAAAAGCGTTGAAACTTTAACTTGAACCAATTTTTCGTTCAACTGGGCTGCCTCCAGGCCTAGTTACCACTTAAGCCACATTAACCAAAGCGATTAATGGGTTTCACCTGCCATCTTGGTTGGGCATGGCCAATTTTTTCTGAGGTACATTAGTACTGTTGGTACACCAATTTTTTTGGGCCCTCACCTACAGTGTAATCATAGTAATTTCTATGTTCTTTGCCTGCACTCATGGTACAGAAAGGTGTGTGTGTGTGTGTGGGGTTGGCCTACACTTTAGCTACATAAATGTCTATACTGCAGCTACTGAAATGTGAAAGACTGTTATCTCCCTAAACTGCTGCAATGGGAATGTTACTGGGGCCTGTCTTGAGTGCTACTATTACTGAAATGGAACTAAGACTGCGCTCCCCCTATACTGCTGCTAGTGATATGTTAGTGGGGCCTGTCCCTAATGCTACCGCTGAAATGTTAATAATTGTGGGCTCTGCCTATACCGCTGCTAATGGTATGTCACTGGGGTGTGGAAACAGAGACTTCACAAAGACATGATGGCGGCGAGGCCATTTCCCACCAACGCGGTTACTGTTAAGGTGCATATAACCACGGACACGTGTAGAGGACACATAGTGCCTCCAAAACATCCCCTCCTCCTCCAACAATGAAAACATTCTTGGCAAATACCTTTGCATTGGTCCGTCTGGTGGCAGTCCAAGAATTTCACCTTTAACGACACAACAAGAGAGCACCACCACCATCCCCCCGCCACGGCCCACTTAATCCTGGCCACATTCCGAAAACCAACTACATAAAACCGCGCTACCAGGTCCGCAGTCACCACCACATTACCACCAACGAGGTTACTGTTAAGGTATATATTACCAGTCAGACTGGGGCATGCAGTGTGGGCCGAAGCCCACCTGTATTAAGCACGACATTACTACCTCAGCTGTGTTGGGTAATGCAATGGGATATTTTTATGAACCGCCGGTGGCTTCCTGGCACCCACCCATACTGTGGGTCCACAGAGAATTATAAATGCATCTGTTTCCACTTCTAAAGAACCCCAGTCAGACTGGGGCATGCAGTGTGGGCCGAAGCCCACCTGTATTAAGCACGACATTACTACCTCAGCTGTGTTGGGTAATGCAATGGGATATTTTTATGTACCGCCGGTGGCTTCCTGGCACCCACCCATGCTGTGGGTCCACAGAGAATTATAAATGCATCTGCTTCCACTTCTAAAGAACCCCAGTCAGACTGGGGCATGCAGTGTGGGCCGAAGCCCACCTGTATTAAGCACGACATTACTACCTCAGCTGTGTTGGGTAATGCAATGGGATATTTTTATGTACCGCCGGTGGCTTCCTGGCACCCACCCATGCTGTGGGTCCACAGAGAATTATAAATGCATCTGTTTCCACTTCTAAAGAACCCCAGTCTGACTGGGGCATGCAGTGTGGGCCGAAGCCCACCTGCATTAAGCACAACATTACTACCTCAGCTGTGTTGGGCAATGCAATGGGATATTTTTATGTACCGCCGGTGGGTTCCAGGGAGCCACCCATGCTGTCGGTCCACAGGGACTTCACAATAGGGAGTTGTACCTGCCTGTGTCTATGAATTAAAAACCACGGTCTGACTGGGGCATGCAGACACCTTGACAGAATGAATAGTGTGTGGCACATAGGTTCCCCATTGCTATGCCCACGTGTGCAGCTCCTGATGGCGGTGGCACAGGATTATATTTCTCATTGCTTCTGTACAGCATTGTGGGCTATCGCCCCGCCCCTTTTAAAGAGGGTCGCTGCCTAGTCATGCCAACCCTCTGCAGTGTGTGCCTGCGGTTCCTCGTCATGGCAGACGCACTTATAAATAGACATGAGGGTGGTGTGGCATGAGGGCAGCTGAAGGCTGCGCAGGGACACTTTTGTGTGCGCTGTGGACACTGGGTCGTGCGGGGGGGTTGGGCAGCATGTAACCCAGGAGAAGTTGCAGCGGAGTGTCATGCAGGCAGTGATTGTGCTTTGTTGGAGGTAGTGTGGTGCTTAGCTAAGGTATGCATTGCTAATGAGGGCTTTTCAGAAGTAAAAGTTGTTGGGAGGGGGGGGGGGGGCACTCTTGCCGGTATTGTGGCTTAATAGTGGGACCTGTGAACTTGAGATGCAGCCCAACATGTAGCCCCTCGCCTGCCCTATCCGTTGCTGTGTGGTTCCCATCACTTTCTTGAATTGCCCAGATTTTCACACATGAAAACCTTAGCGAGCATCGGCGAAATACAAAAATGCTCGGGTCGCCCATTGACTTCAATGGGGTTCGTTACTCGAAACGAACCCTCGAGCATCGCGATAATTTCGTCCCGAGTAACGAGCACCCGAGCATTTTGGTGCTCGCTCATCTCTAGTTAACACCCATAATCTACAATGTCATG
Organism: Eleutherodactylus coqui; assembly: GCF_035609145.1. Lineage (NCBI taxonomy): Eukaryota > Metazoa > Chordata > Amphibia > Anura > Eleutherodactylidae > Eleutherodactylus > Eleutherodactylus coqui. Next base: position 116,768,783 of record NC_089839.1, on the reverse strand, counting down.
CATTTAAACTGATACATTATAAAAAGCTATTGAAAAGCTCATGATATATATGTTTAACCCCTTCCCACTATATGATGCACATTTACGTCATGCAACGTCAGGGTATGTATGAAGAGAGATCGCGGGGCAACCTCTCTTCATACAGCACAGGCGTCAACTGTTCATTACAGCTGACACTCACGGGCAATAGCTGCAATCAGCCACTTTGCCAATCGCAGCTATTAAACCTTTAAATGTCCCGAACGATGTTCAGGGGTCCCGTACAGCCCCCTGCGTGAGATTGCAGAGAGCCGTGCAGGTGTCATGGCAGCCAGGGGCCTTCTGAAAGGCACCAGGGCTGCCTTAGCAGACTGCCTATCAAGCCGGCCTTGTGGGGTGGCTTGATAGACTGCCTGTCATATCGCAGTATGATGTACTGCTATAGCTTTACATCATACTGCAGGAGCGATCAAAGCATCGCTAGTTGTGGTCCCCCAGGGGGGCTGAAACAAAAAAGCAAAAATCAGATCAATAAAGTTTTACTAATTGTAAAAAGAAAAAAAAAGTAATAATAGTTTAAATCTCACCCCTTTTGCCATATCAATAATTAAAAAATTTAAATCATAAAACAAAAATACATATTTGGTATCGCCGCATCCATAAAAGTATGATCTATCAAAGTAGTGCATTATTTCACTCACCCTGTCTCCCAGAAAAAATGTAATGAAAAGCAATCATAAGGTCGTATATATTCCAAAATGGTTCAAACATAAACTACAGGACATCCAGCAAAAAATGAGCCCTCGCACAACTACGTAGACAGAAAAATAAAAAAATTATCGCCCACAGAAGATGGCGGCAGAAAATAATTTTTAAAAATTAAATGTCTTTGAAAAAAAATTAAAGTAGTATAGCAAAACAAACTATACAAGTTTGGTATCGTAGTAATCGTACTGACCCGTAGAATAAATTATTTGTTGCAGTTTGTGTGTTGTAGAATCAAGATGCACTGAAAGATGGCGGAATGTCGTTTGATTTTTTTTTTTTTTTTCATTTTACTCCACTCAAAATTTTAAAGGTTTTTAAGTACAGCATATGGTACATTTAATAGCACCATTGAAAAATACAACTTGTCCCGCAAAAAACAAGCCCTCATACAGCGATGTCGATGGATAAATAAAGGAGTTACGATTTTTTTTTTTTTTTTTTTTTTAAAGGGGGAAGGGGAAAAAAAGGGCTTCATCATTAACCCCTTAAGGACATGGCCTATTTTGGGCATAAGGACGGAACGATTTTTATCTCCATAAAAGCTGTAACTTTTTTTATTTTTCTGTTCACACGACCGTATTAAGTCTTGTTTTTTGCATGGCGAACTGCAGTTTTTTATTGGTGCCACTTCTGGGTACATAGACTATATTGTAAAACTCTTATTACTATCATTATCACTATCATAAACCTGTTGAATAGATTTCGATATATTAAAAAAACAAAAAAAAACAAAAGAGAGAAGGCAAGGGAGGAAGAGGGGGCCGGAGCTCAGTGCACTGCTCCCGGCTCTTCCAGCCTCCTCCCCCTGCAGAGAGAGACGCCGTATATCAGCCGGGCATGAAAACCCGGCCGATATACGCATGTTGGAATAAGCCCTTACTATGATACTATGCTTGCAGAGCATAATAGTGGTAAAAGCATGATAAAATGTATGTATTTACATGCAGTTTTGCCCCAGGTTTAGGCTTGGTGCAGCTTCCTGGGAAATGAAAACTTTCTAATATAAGCAGAATAAGTTTGGGTTATTTTATAATGAGGGAGATCAATATTGTTGCAGTAGGATTATAGCAATGACAATCACCAGGTGAACACCTTCCCCTCCAAAGCACACAATAACAGACAACATTTATTCCTACTATTGGTTATCTTAGGGCAGACATTGCCTAATAAAATACCCCAATTAATTAAACTGTGACAATATGCGTAATACAGAGAATGAGCCTGACATCATGGCTGATAAACAAATGACGCGTCACAGCTCTAAGAATATACAATGTGACACTACAATCCCACAAAAGAGAGAACACCCATCCTGTTACCAGCAGGGAGTACAGGAAGCTACTTCTTTGATCCCTCTTCCTGAACTACAATAAAGTGCATGGAAACTCTGCTACAACTTTTCATTTTCACTTTAGGAATAAAATGGAGAAATTAAATTCAAAGAGAATCTTAAATAAAGATTATGGAACTCAGATCAAATCTTTCAAGTCTTACATCAAATTTAACTTAATTTTTAATGTGATTATATCTAGCAATATACAGAGCAGCATGAACATCCTTCAGAACTACATCACTTTAGTTTGCACTCATTGAACTCTCCCTGTAAACTACTATACAATAGTGACTAATTTCCTCTTAGCTTTTTATTTTCATTTCTGACTAATCAGAATTCTCATGAAAACATTATACATTAGTTTCTTCTAGCACCTGTTCAGGTAGGTCAGTATCCAATGACTAGAATCTGATAAACCAGGGGTGCACAACATGAGGCTCACAATGCTATTCTGAGCGGCCCCAATCATCTGGGTAGCTGCTCACATGTTATTTCCATGAGAGGGTAAAGACGAGTGGCACATAGCAGGGCAATGGGAACAGACAAGTACAGAGGGTGCCCTGTGTAGCCATGTCCCCTATATATTAGGACAAGTACTGAGGATGCACTGTGTAACCATGTCTGGGTCCCCTCGGCAACCCTGGCTCACACCTCAAATGCGCTTCATCCGGCAGTGCTCTAGATGTATTGAACGGTTGTGGAGAAAGTCGCAAACGTCCGCGGACTTTCTCCATTACAAATTCATGCTCTGAACTTACAACCTAGTCCTCCACCATACCAAACAAGTCTACTTCACCTCTCTCATCTCCTCACTATCTCCCAACCCTAAACGTCTCTTTGATACCTTTCACTCCCTTCTCATCCGTAAACGGCAGCCCCTGCGACAGATCTCAGTGCCGAAGAGCTGGCTGCTTACTTTAAAAAGAAAATCGACAACATCTGCCAGGAAATAACTTCCCAATCTCAGACTAGCCCCGATCGTAGTCTTGTCAGTAACAGCCCCTGCTCACTGTCTGTACTCAGACCAACGACAGAAGAAGAAGGCTCCAGATTGCTTTCCTCTGCTCATCCCACCACCTGCGCTAGAGATCCTCTCCCCTCACAACTCCTCCAGTCCTTCTCCCCAGTGGTTATCTCCAATCTCACTACTATTTTCAACCTCTCTCTGACCTCTGGCATTTTTCCCTCCTCTCTCAAACATGCCATCATATCCCTACTGCTAAAGAAACCGACTCGATTCGACTGATGCTGCCAACTACCGATCCATCTCCAACCCCTTTCATCTCCAAACTACTAAAACACCTGGTTTACTCCCGCCTTATAAGCCATCTATCAGAAAACTCTCTTCTCAACCCCCTATAGTCTGGCTTCCGCCCCCAACCCTCAACAGAAACCGCCCTTACAAAGGTCTCAAACGACCTCTTAACAGCCAAATCGAGGGGTGACTACTCTCTATTCATATTGATCCTCCTCGATCTCGCAGCAGCATTTGACACTGTTGACCACAAACTCATCCTCAGTATGCTACACTCCATCGGCCTAAAGAACACTGCTCTCTTCCGGTTCTCCTCCTACCAATCTGACTGCTCATTCAGTGTCTCCTTTGCTGGCTCTACTTCCCCTTCTCTTCCCCTTGCTGTTGGGGTTCCCCAGGGCTCAGTCCTTGGCCCCATCCTTTTCTCCATCTACACAGCTCCTATTGAACAAGCCATCAAGAGCTTTGACCTCTAATACCACCTCTACGCTGACAACACCCTTCCCATGACATCTCTGCACCTTTTCTTCAAAACATCACCGATTGTCTGTCCGCTGTCTCTAACACTATCCTCTCTCTTCCTAAAACCAAACCTCTCAAAAACTGACCTACTGGTGTTTCCACCCTCTAGTAACCGCCCTTATCCTGATATTTCCATCTCAGTGTGTAGCGCCACCATAACTCCCAGACAGCACGCCCGCTGCCTCGGGTCATATTTGACTCTGACCTCTCGTTTTCCCCCCACATCCAATCTGTGCTCCAAACATGTCAGCTGCACCTCAAGAATATCGCAAGAATCCGCCCCTTTTCTCACCATGGACACGCTAAAAACGTTCAGTGTTGCCCTCATCCACTCTCGAATCAATTATTGCAACTTGCTGCTAATCGGCCTCCTCTGCTTCAGACTCTGCCCCCTCCAATCCATCCTGAATGCGGCAGCCAGGCTCATCTTCCTGTCCAGCCACTACTTGGACGCCTCTGCCCCATGCCAGTCACTGCACCGTCTGCCCATCAAATACAGAATTCAATTTAAACTCACCACCTTCATCCATAAAGCTCCACATAGCATTGCGCCACCCTACATTGCCTCCCTCATCTCAATCCACCAGCCAGCCCGAGCCCTACGTTCTGCTAACGAAATCAGACTGAGTGCCACATTAATTCGAACCTCTCATTCCCGCCTCCAAGTCTTCTCCAGAGCAGCACCAGTCATCTAGGACAAGTACTAAGGGTGTACTGTGTAGTCCTCTCTGGGTCCCCTGTATATTAGGACAAGTACCAAGGGAGCACTGTGTAGCCATATCTGGGTCTCCTATATATTAGGACAAGTAGTAAAGCTGCACTGTGAAGCCATGTCTGGGCCCCCTATTTATTAGGACAAGTGCTAAGGGTGTACTGTGTAGCCGTGTCTGAGTCCCTATATATGAGGACGAGTACTAAGCATGCACTATGTAGCCATGTCTGGTCTCCTATAAATTAGGACAAGTACAAAGGATGCATTGTGTAGCAATGTCTGGATCCCCTATATATTAGGACAAGTACTAAGGGTGCACTGTGTAGTCATGTCTGGTTCCTATATGTCAGGACAAGTACAATAGGTGCACTGTGTAGTCATGTCTGGGTCCCCTATATATTAGGACAAGTACTAAGTGTGCACTGTGTAGACATGTCTAAGTCCCCTATATATTAGGACAAGTACTGAGGATACACTGTGTAGCAATTAAGAGTTACGACACCTAGTAGGAAATCTCACTCATTACCCTATTCCTGCAGGCAAAGTCTGTGTGACCCAAATTTTAAGCCCCTATCCACACTGAAGATGGTGGCAGAACAGTCATGCACTAAACTGTGTCACAGGATGTGAAACAGCACTTTTGATTGGCTGTTAGGTTCCCTACAAATGAATCTGAAAATGATCTACTTAAACCCTTAGTGGCCAGCCCATTGCCTTTTTACATCCTAGCTTGCTGGGCCTTAATCCGTGAGGACGCAGAAACATGCTTTCTGTGGGAATTAAGGCCCTGCAAGCTGAGGACGTGACGGCTGCATCCTGCCGGCTCCCGGAGGTAGCCGGCAACCTGGAGCTGTCATCCTGGGCTGCGGGACCCCCACCCCGGTCACATGATCGCCGGCATTTACCGAATGCCAGCAATCATATAAAAGTCTATAAAAAGTTTTTAAAAAGTTAAAGATTCAGCTGCCCTGATGGATCAGATCCATGAGAGCAGCTAAAAGTACAAACCTGCCTCCTCCGCGCTGCCCTGTGCTGTCCTGGCCTCCTGGGTCCGGACGGCACCTTCTGCGCACGTGCCCCAGACGTCAACGTCGGGCACGTGCACAGAAGGGCGTGTGGTCCGGGAAATTTAAAATCGCTCTGGCTCCCGGCTCCCATGTGTAGCCGAGAGCAGAGAGATGTCACCGGGGACAGCTGTATGCGGTTGCTGGTCACATGATTGCTGCTATCCAATGGATAACAGTGATCATGTAAAGTAAAAAAAAAGTTTAAAAAAAGTTAAAAAAAAAAAAAAAAGAAAAAAGTTTAAGTTTCATCTTCCCTCATGGATCATATCTGTGAGGGGAGATGAAATTACGTACCTAAGGCCCCAGATTTATCCATGGACCTCACCACGGCTTCTGCGCACGTGCCTGCTGCGAAAATGGCGGACGCATGTACAAAAGCTGCACATTGCCAGGGTAATTTAAAATCTCCCTGCTCCTGGCTACCAAATATAGCCAAGAGCCTGGAGATTCCACGGGGGCACGCAGTATGCGGCCCCTGGCCATGTGATCGCTGTTTTCCAATAGAAAACGGCGATCACAAAAAGTTAAAAAAGTTTCACATCAAATCACGGATCCGATCCGTGAGGGGAAGTAAAATTACTTACCTAAGGCCTCTGGCGATGTCTCCCAACGGGATCTTTAACTGTTCCCAACTTTGGCGCATGTGCCCATCAGCAAAATGGCGTACGCAAATGCAGAAGGTGGGGAGGGCATGGGAAATTCAAAATCTCCTTGCTCCTGGCTACTAAAGGTAGCCAAGAGCCTGTAGCAGTGACCAAGGGCCGCAGTGAGCTGTCCCCAGTCTCGTGATCGCTGTTATCCAATGGATAATGGTGATTACGTAAAAGGTAAGACAGTTGAAGTTTGATGCGCCTTTCAGTTTGAGCCCCATTGTGCATACGGACATAATATTAGGGCCACAATACATATGTTTCTGAACACGGGACAAATGGGGAAATCCATTTTGGAGTGATAGTCTTCATTCAGAGGTGTGCTGTACAAAAAAAATGTTTTTAAAATGACACAATTGCCAAAAAAATTAAAATCGTAATTTTTTCCTTCCGCTTTGCTCAAATTCATTTAAAAACTGTGGGGTAAAAATACTAACAAACCCCTTCAGTGAATACATTAAGGGGTCTAATTTTTAAAACGGGGTCATTTGTGAGGGTATCTATCATTCTGACACCTATGAGCATTTTCAATCTTGGCTTGGTGTAGGAAAAGAAAATGTTTCTCAAAATGTTAAAAATCAATGTTAAATTGGTACGTCTCTTAAATGGTTAAAAAAAACTGAAGTTTTTCCAGTGTGCGTCCAGAATAAAGTAAGCAGATGGAAATATATATCTTATCAAACATTTGTACAGTATGTTTGCACATATTTGAGATTTTGCAGTTAAAAATGTGAAAAAAATGAACATTTTTCAAAATGTTCCCAATTTTGGTGCTTTTAATAAATATACACAAATTCTATCGGCCTATTTTTACCACCTAAATGAAGCACAATATGTGGCGAAAAAACTCGGATATGCAAAACCTTTAAAGATTTCCAAAATTTGGCATGGTCATTAAGGCACAAACAGGCTTGGTCACTAAGGGGTTAAAGAAAATGGCCTCATTTACAAGCATTTACCTGTATCCTGCAGAGGCTGATTGGAGAATACCCATCAAAACCAGAGGCCCAGGAAATCCAGATGCTATTTGATGATCTTCTCAAGACTTTTGTATCGAAAGGGGGAGAAGGAGTCGCTGGAAGAAACAAAAACATTACTTAAAGGAAATGCGTCATCAGAAAATGACATATTGCATAAATCAAGTTTTTATTTTACCCAGGTTTCTTTAAGTATTTTTGGGTGATTTATTTTTTCAATTATCACAATGTATATTTAAAAAAAAAAATCCTGCAGTTCTCACACTGACCACTAATAATCTTACACTTCCTGTTCTGTAGAGGAAACTTTTCAGCAGCTCTCTCTTTATTATCCCATGCAGGATTACAATGAACTCATAAGGTGTGTTTAGACGGAGTGATTATTGTTCAAAAAATCGTTTGAACTAACTAAAGGGAACTCTAATTGTTTAGTTTAACAGAGAGCTGACGGCGATCGAAAATCATTCGCATCTCGTTTGTCTAGGACTAAAAATCATTGTTGGCTCATTCACTTCTTGTTCCATTTAAACACTTCTTCTTCAGTATTTCACAGAGGGAATTTGAACACTGAATATAAACGAGAAGTGAACGATTCTTGTTGAACAAGTCAACTATGGATCTGCCGGTCTAAACAGGCTGCACGGGCGTAAATGAGCTGGTAATGACCTCACCAGCTCGTTCGCTAATGAAATGATAATCATGCCGTCTAAAAGGAGCATAACACCTATATACTGTATAGATAACACAGGATCCACAATCACAAAAGAAAATGATCACAGCTCACTTCCTTCCCTTCCCTGCACAATGACCTATGCACAAAACATACCTAGAACACTCTCTTGTTGAAGTCAATGGGTCCCCTCCTGTTCATTGCGTCTATAGCCCATGAGGCTACTGTTAAACATATCTCTAAATGCTGTTTATTGCAGCTAAGGCAAGATGGCCACCCCCATAGACATATACAAAAAGTACAATTTAAAAAATCTACAATCAGATTGGAAAAATGGAATATGTTTGTTTAAATTAAATGGCAAAAAATGGGCAATACATTTCCTGTAATAGAAGTAATACTATAGTAATGGTGCTCATATAAACAGTAGCTTTCATATATTTTCTTCAAACTCTATACAATATTTTTCATAACATATAGGACTTTTGTTAACTAATATGCTGGAATAACCACTTTTGAATTCTACATTGCATGTTAGAAGAAGAAAACCAACCCTGAATTAAACGTCAGTACTGTATGTCTTATCAATTACTATGTATTGTGGTGTATAGTTTGCTGACCTTAAACCTACATTCAAGAAGATCACTGCACAAACTTATTTTTATAAAAATCCAATATCAAAGTGACAGAAAAAGTATATTTTGTGCTCAACTACACGTCCTTACCCTTCTCTGAGATAATAATCCTTTATTGATTCCTAATCTGCTCTATTTTGTAGCAAAGATGTCACAAATTTTGACCTACTACATTGTAAAAAGTAAAATGTGCGGTTTAATCTGCATACAAGGAACACGTGTTAATGAGGTTTTCCAAGATAAAATATATTTGTTTAAGCTGCCCATGCCCCAATATAATAAAGTAACCCAAACGCACCTATCCTTGGTTTCTGCATGTTCTTCCATGCTGCAATTACATTCAACTCACTGGGGTAAATTTACAAGCTGCAAAGTCAACCTGTTAATGGAATGTTTCAGGCTGCTGCAGCAAATCACAGACCCCATTGGTCAACTGCTGATTGGCTGCAGCAGTTTGTGACACCTTATAAACAAGCTGACTGCAGCGCTGGGAGGGAGAACGTATAAGCAGTGCTGGGTTTGTTGGGATTAGGGATGGGCGAGTATGGGCTTATTATTTTTGAGCATTAACAGCTTAAAAAAAAATATACACTACCGTTCAAAAGTTTGGGGTCACCCAAACAATTTTGTGTTTTCCATGAAAAGTCACACTTATTCACCACCATGCGTTGTGAAATGAATAGAAAATAGAGTCAAGACATTGACAAGGTTAGAAATAATGATTTGTATTTGAAATAACATTGTTTTTACATCAAACTTTGCTTTCGTCAAAGAATCCTCCTTTTGCAGCAATTACAGCATTGCACACCTTTGACATTCTAGCTGTTAATTTGTTGAGGTAAGCTTGTGAAATTGCACCCCACGCTTCTAGAAGCATCTCCCACAAGTTGGATTGGTTGGATGGGCACTTCTGGCGTACCATACGGTCAAGCTGCTCCCACAACAGCTCAATGGGGTTCAGCTCTGGTGACTGCGCTGGCCACTCCATTACCGATAGAATACCAGCTGCCTGCTCCTGCTGTAAATAGTTCTTGCACAATTTGGAGGTGTGTTTAGGGTCATTGTCCTGTTGTAGGATGAAATTGGTTCTAATCAAGCGCTGTCCACTGGGTATGGCATGGCGTTGCAAAATGGAGTGATAGCCTTCCTTATTCAGAATCCCTTTTACCCTGTACAAATCTCCCACCTTACCAGCACCAAAGCAACCCCAGACCATCACATTACCTCCACCATGCTTAACAGATGGCGTCAGGCATTCTTCCAGCATCTTTTCATTTGTTCTGCGTCTCACAAACGTTCTTCTTTGTGATCCAAACACCTCAAACTTGGATTCATCCGTCCACAACACTTTTTTCCAGTCTTCCTCTGTCCAATGTCTGTCTTCTTTTGCCCATCTTAATCTTTTTCTTTTATTGGCCAGTCTCAGATATGGCTTTTTCTTTGCCACTCTGCCCTGAAGCCCAAAATCTCGCAGCCGCCTCTTCACTGTAGATGTTGACACTGGTGTTTTGTGGGTACTATTTAATGAAGATGCCAGTTGGGTACCTGTGAGGCATCTGTTTCTCAAACTAGAGACTCTAATGTGCTTATCTTCTTGCTTAGTTGTGCAACGCGGCCTCCCACTTCTTTTTCTACTCTGGTTAGAGCCTGTTTGTGCTGTCCTCTGAAGGGAGTAGTACACACCGTTGTAGGAAATCTTCAATTTCTTAGCAATTTCTCGCATGGAATAGCCTTCATTTCTAAGAACAAGAATAGACTGTCGAGTTTCAGATGAAAGTTCTCTTTTTCTGGCCATTTTGAGCGTTTAATTGACCCCACAAATGTGATGCTCCAGAAACTCAATCTGCTCACAGGAAGGTCAGTTTTGTAGCTTCTGTAACGAGCTAGACTGTTTTCAGATGTGTGAACATGATTGCACAAGGGTTTTCTAATCATCAATTAGCCTTCTGAGCCAATGAGCAAACACATTGTACCATTAGAACACTGGAGTGATAGTTGCTGGAAATGGGCCTCTATTCACCTTTGTAGATTTTGCACAAAAAACCAGGCATTTGCAGCTAGAATAGTCATTTACCACATTAGCAATGTATAGAGTGCATTTGTTTAAAGTTAGGACTAGTTTAAAGTTATCTCCATTGAAAAGTACAGTGCTTTTCCTTCAAAAATAAGGACATTTCAATGTGACCCCAAACTTTTGAACGGTAGTGTATATCTTGGAAAACCCCTTTAATGCATACAGGCATACAGCAAATTTTCAAATTGTTCTTGTTAAAATAAATAATCTAGTTGGTTCTTGAAACTTTTCTCAGTTTTGTTTCTAAAAGACCTTTTCTCGGTTACCATATATAATGTACTTCGTAGAGGGGCCAAATAATATTTATACTAATTGTGGCAAGTTGGGGTTACTCACCTAACGGATTGCCATCTTTCAGTCAGAATGGTTGACACACGTGCATAAAAGGCTCAGGAGATTTGGAGTTTCTTTTGAAATTCTGGTGCCTAGCACTATTTATTCCATCTACAACACTTGCAATACTTAGTTCGTACAGTCCTCAGGGTTCACAACCCGCAGGGTCTGCATCACCAAACCTCCCTCAGGGAGTCTAGAGGCGTCCTCCTTTGTCAGACTTAGGACGGTCCCTGGCTGGTCCGTACCAGACCTCAGGCTCTTAGTTCCTGATGTGGCATTTTCATACCGCTCTGACTGGCTTTCAGCCAACTTAGCCCTGAGTGTGTTACTTCCTGCCACACCCACAGTTTGTGCACACACCCACTTGTTTCTGCAGCCTAAATGCCTGTCTACCACCCTCTGCAAGCCATTCTGTGTACTGCACTCCTACATAATGTACTGCCATATGTCAATACAACTGTGAATAAATAAATAGTCAGGCAGTTGTTAGATAATACTAAAGTATGTTTTAGCAACAGCCAATATAGCCAAAAATTAAATAGTCCTTCAATGAACCAAGGGCTGATAGATTTGTCACACAATCACTAGGGAGTCTTCTCCCGTGTTTGCACCCATGTGCACATCAATCATTCCTTTAGACCCACTAATAAATAATGCTATAACTGTCCAGTTAACTAGCCACAGACCTGAACATAACTGGTAGTGTTATATCTCTAGTAGAAGGGCAACAAGCACATTCAACCTTAACTGCTAAGCAGTGGTAGATAGAATTTATCACCTAATATTAAAGAGCTGATTTCTTGACATTCGTTTATTTCTTCGAGTTCAATGACTTTGGAGAGAGGACTTTATATACTTCAATGTAAGCATACATTGACCTAACACATAAGTAATGTGTTAACCTAGGGATATTTATGGTACCACCAAAATGGCACATCAATTCTTCATTCGACACCAAAAACATAAAAAAACCTTTTTCTTTAATAGCATTTGATGTTAATTTCCTTCTGACATACAAAAAAGGAACCAAACTTCTCAATGACCTTACCATCCTCTTGCATAATATTATGCTAAAAAAATTCAATGAATATGGCTTAGTTGTTGTCTTTCAGGGCTGGGGGTCCTAGTTTCCAATGGCAGCATTGATAAACTGCATTCAGATGTTGTCCGCAGCAGTGGTAACAACCGAGCCACCACACTTGTCGGCTCTTCTCCAGAGGAAGTGATGTACAACAAGAATAAACAACATAAAAAAACGCAACCAGATCTTGCACTTGGGAGACTTGAACCTAGAACTCCAACACTTCAAAACAGCAGTGCTAAAAACTTAGTTAGCACTGCAGAGAAGGAAGAACAACATGCTTGGCCTTCCTTCTCTGGAGGAGGATGAGACAGCGAAACACAAAGAGAACATGCAAAGCCCATATAGATGTTGTCCTTGGACAGATTTGAACCCAGGACACCAGCACTGCAAAACACTGCTAGTGACTTAGTTAGGCCCCCTGTCCATGGGCGTGATTTCCCCAGCAGTAAATCACTGGCGAATCCTGCTGTCTGAAGCTTTTCATAGTGTTGCTATGGAAAGTGCCGGCCCCCTGTCCACGAGCGGGCGGCAATTCGCAGTATGCTACGAATTGCCGCAATTCTCCGCGGTCAGTCTATCTGTCAGATAGGCTGACAGCGGAGATCTGTCTGCCGGCTCCTGCTCCCAGCCAGCGACTCCCACCTCCAGTGGAGAAGGAGAAGAAGAAGAAAGTGAAGGAGAAGAATAATAGAAGAAGTATTGTATCAGAAGGAGGAGGAGAAAGGGAATAAGGAGATGAAGGAGAAGAAGATCTTGTTCTTCTTCGCATTATTTTTCTCCTTCTCTGAAGAAGGAGCAGGAGGAGGCAGAAGGAAAAAACTTGGTGGCTTGGTGGATAGCACTGTTGGCTTGTAGCACTGGAGTTCTAGGTTCACGGCTGATTATCGACAACAAATACACGTAGTTTGTATGATCTCTATTTGTTTATTTTTCTTGTTGTTCCATCTTCTCCTCCTCTGGAGAAGGGAGAAGAAAGAAGTGCAGTGGCTCACTTGTTAGTTGGAGTTCCAGGTTCAAATCTGTCCAAGGGCAACATCTGGATAGAGTTTTTCAAAGTCCATGCACGTGTTATCCTTGATGAGATTTTAACCTAGGACCCATGCTTTCAAAAAGTTAAATGGGATTTGTAATTGAATGTTCTGATTTTGTATAACACAGAGCCGTATTCCCAATCATGTAGGGTAAACTAGCTGTTTCACTGCACCATGGGAGCTCGGCTGAGTTTTTAGGGTTGAGCTAAATGGCAAACTTGTCAACAGTAAAAAACAGACAAACTGTAAACGCAGCTCTGGGGTATAATACATTCTAAAAGTCATGATCAGTACAAGAGAGATAATGCAATGTACTGTATTTACAGAGAAAACCTTGCTTTCAAACAAATAAAAAGCCATGTACTGTGACAGAGGCACTCAGGTTGCAGCAAATTATACCCTATGCATAGCAAAGGGGATAACTAGCTGTTCGGTGGAGGTCCAGCAGCTGGGAATGAGCCCATACAGGCAACTAGATGTAAACTTGCCAAATAATAAACACCTCTGAAATTCCCTTAATAAGCCTCTCTTATATCTATTTTGAAGCCCTCTGTTTTATATACATGTGAAATAACTTGGTTCATAGCAGGTGTGTATATATACATTGTCAAGTAAAACCATATTTTTATATATATATATTAATATATCCTGTGAACTGACTAAATTCAGTAAAAACTAGTAAGCCTTATGTTCTATTGCACGATTTAGAGGGTGTCATCCTATTAAAGTATGGCCTTCTTCCAAGACTGCAGGGTAAAACCAAGGAAAAAACAGCAAGCCTTGCATTAAGAAGTATATCCTAAAGACAGCTAGAGCAGTAACAACACCACCACTATCCATAAACTGCTGAGCTCAAACAGACATGATGTTCTTTAATGAAGGAGCAGCAATCTGATACAATGTCTAGTTATGCTCATCTTAGTCGGCTGGGCGATAACATCGTCCCAATTTTGAGCGATCACCTTGCGCTGTAAAAAAGCACACAATGATTATTGCTCAAAAATCACTCAAAGATTTTTTGAGCGATAATCGTTGTGTCTAAACTAGGCTTTAGGGCTTTTACCCACTAGCGGTTTTTTTTTCTTGCGCTGCGAGAGCAAGTGAAAACACTCGCCTGGCAGCTCGAGAAAAATGCTGCAATATCGCTCAGTGTTCTCAACGGGGCCAGTGGCAGCAGCGCTAGCCCCATTGAAAACATAGGGAGGATATCGCTGACTTCTGTCAAAGCTGTGGCAGGGGTTTCCTTCATCCCCGCAAGGATGAAGGAATCCTCTGCCACAGCTGTGGCAGAAGTCCAGGATGCTATCCCATTGCTTTCTATAGGGTCGGCGCTTTCAACAGGTTGTAGGCAACCCCCGCAACATGATTTTCGGGGAAGGGCTCGAAATATAAGCCCTTCCCTGAAAATCATCCCTAAGTGGTGAAAAAAAAGATAGAATCACTTCTCCGCCACTAAGGTGCGTCCTCCGGCTGGCTCCCCTGCTGTCAAGCTCTTTCAGCAGGTGGGGATTTAAACATACCCGCTTCCTGAAAGGGCTGTGCTGATTGGCTGAGCGCTCAGCCAATTACAGGCAGCGCTTAGCTATTCATCAATAAATGTCTACTGGCCCAATTGAAAACACTGAGTGATATCGCAGATTTCTTCTCTGCGATGCGAAGCTGGAGTGAAAAATCGCAAATGAGTATAAAACCATTGAAAATCATTGTTTCATAATCATCACTGTCGCATCGCAGGAAGAAATATCGCTAGTGGGTAAAGGCCCTCAGTCTGAACTAATTTTTAGTGAAAATCGCAGGCAAATTGAATTTTCTATAATGCTGGCTACAGAGGTCACCATGCAGGCAATTATCAGCCAGGGTGCCCCTGCTGATGTCACCACATGTGTCCTCCATCTTGCATATGGGCAGCAGTTTCATTGGATGGCTGCATCACATGACCTAGCCATGTATATATCATAGGCACAGTGTAACCAGCGACTATTTTCACGATGAGCACAGGACAGAGAAAAATGCATTACGTTTATGTGCCTATATAACATGTGGTCTGTTGTTAGGGATGGATATTCTACTGAGGCACACAGATCTCGCACAAATATGAACCCCATTCTTTTGAACAGAGTCATATTACACGAGCGTGGCATGGTCTGACTTTTCACGTTCCTTGGAACATTTCGCCCATTGATTTTAATGGGATTCTTAATGCCTCGCATGGTTCTCACATGTTATGTGATGTGCATGCCAGTTTCCCATTTAAATCGATGGAAAACACTTGTGATCTTCTATTGCGCGGGTGGATTGGAACTTCACAGTTGCAAGGTGTTTTTGCCTGATATCATGTTCGCCCATGTGTAGGAAGCCTCAAATTTATGACATTGCTTTTAAAACAAGAGAGCCTTCGTGGGCCTTCTTTTGTTTTCAGTGACACCCCTGGGCTATGATTGACCCCCCACCACCACCACCACTATACACTATTCTGACTATTTTTTTGGGAGGAGCACAGTGTTCCTCAGATGCGTGGATGTATGGGGATACAATATAGGGGGCTTTACAGCACTGTTCACAGACTGTCAGCACTCATATTAGCGAATGTCACTATTGGGGCTAATAGAAGAAAACATGGCTAATAGGAAGGATGATACAAGTATGGTACCTTTTAGTCACCAATATGGGAGAGTGAGTTGATGTAACAAAATTCCTAAAAGCCTACATTTCTTAGGCCAGGTTCACACAGACGTATGTGTATTTATGCAAAATTTGTGCTACATATTTGCATGATGCGTGTTGTGGTTTTGGATGTATGTGTGCGTATTTTATTGCATTTTTTTGCGCGTGCATGCCCTGCATATTTGTATGTGAAAACAAATGTGCAAGCATGTGCCTATTGATTTCAATGGGCAACTGAGTTTTTAATTAGTTAAATTTGTGGGGTTTTTGTGTGCAATCCGCACAAAAATGCAACATGCTGCATTTTATTTGCGCAAAGGAGATGCACGTGCAAAATACACTCATGTAAACTAACTCATTGAAATCAATGGGTTCTATTCACTGTGTATTGTGCATGCTAATCTTGTACATGTAATACACAGTGCAAATGTGTTTGTATGAATAAGCCTTTATAGTTAAACTGCTTTTTGCCCCACAGTTTCCAACAAGGAAACCACACATGGAGTTTGTTCTCACCACATGTGACTGTCTTCTAAACCTTCTGTCAATAAAGCATACAAAAACTGACACCAGTGTAGGCACTCGATGTGCAAACACTTCCTTGTAATCTCCATTGGTAGTGCATGCTACAAATAATAACTAAGGGTGGCTTCAAACGAGCGTCTATTACATCCAATGCATTCCCTATGGTGTTTTCCCATGTCCGTGTTTTACAGGCGTGTGCCTGTAAAGATAAGACATGCGTGCACCATAGGGAATGCACACATTGCCTTCAATGGAGCCGCAGCAGATGCCTGCGGCTCCATTGAAAGCTATGGTCTGCCAGCACCCCTTAATTGTTTTTCAGGGAAGAGTTTTAAACATTAGCTCTTCCCTGAAAAACAACCATTTTAGTGTAAAAGGTGACACTGTGACAGATGTGGCAAAGGAATTCTAAATCACTGCAGGAAATAAAGAATTCCCTACAGCAGCTGTCACAGATGACAGCTGCGGTAGAGAATCCAGCTGCCGACACCCCGTAATTGTTTTTCAGGGAAGGGCTTTAAATATAAGCCCTTCCCTGAAAAACAAGGCAAAGTAGTGTTAAAAACAATAAAAAAAACACGTACTCGCCTTTCTTCAGCTGCCGGGGCTCAGCCGCGTCCTCTCTGCGCTGTCCCTGGCTCTGCAATGCAGTTCTTTCAGCAGCCAGGGAATTAAAATCCCCACCTGCTGAAAAAGCTGATTGCGATTGGCTGAGGCGCTCAGCCAATCACAAGCAGCTCTCGCTGAATGAATGACAGGCAAGAACTGCCTGTCATTGGATTCTGCATGGGGAAACCATGCGCGCCCATGGACATGAGGCCTTAGGCCGCTTTCATCTGGCCAAGAAAATTGTGCAAGATTTGTGCATTGCAAAACGCCCAAATATTGCACGAATATGAACGAGGGTTTTTTTTCCCCCCCCTGCGTGGCATCAGGATGTGAGTACATACATTTTAATGGGTTGAGTTGAGGCAGCAAATATTCAGAGCAGTAGAGAACATGATTCCTGTCGTATCTCTTCAGCATACCTTTAATGTTAACGTTGACATTATTGGACGCGGTCAGTCCTTTCTTGTTGTGGGCTTCACAACTGTAAACCGCTGCTTGATCCAAACCTGCAGAATAATACAGAAGTAAAAACAGCCTTGATGTTCTTCAGGAAGTTCACAGTGACAACATATTTTAGACAATGAAGATCAATTAACATATTGTTGGGACTAAAAGACGCAATTTTTACCAAGAAAAAAATCCTTTCGTCTAATGTCAGAAGGCTCCCGCAATGCCAGACGCCTCTGACTGCTTCCATAATGATCAGTTACAGAGCAAAGCACTGTAAGTTATCATTAAGATCAACAACCCCACTAGCAAATACCTTCCCTCTACAGCTCCAGTCCGGGTGCCACTGCGCACCGCAGGCTCTGACCTCTGACACCTTCTCCTGGCGTCTGTGCTGTGTGTACAGGAAGTGCAGTAACACAGATGCTGGGAGAAATGTCAGAGGGCAGAGCCTGTTATACTCAGCGGTGCCAAAATCGAGACTACAGAAGGAATGTAAAGTCACTGACCTACCAGCCAGTTCTGGGGGCACGGTTACCACCTGGGGCCACTATTACTACTGGCACCACTGGGGCCACTGTTACTACTAGGACCACTGGGGGCTCTATTACTACTGAGACCACTGGCGGGGGAACTATTACGTCTAAGACAACTGGAGGACTCTATTAACGGGGGGCCACTATTACTACTTGTAACACTGGAGACCACTATTACCACTGGAGGCCGTTATTACAACTGGGGGCCATTATTACTACTGTTACTATGGGGAGCTACTATTACTACTGGGTAAACTATTACTGTGGAGACTACTGGGGGGCCACAATTATCACTGAGGTCATTATTACCACTGGGGGTCATTATCACTACTAAAACCACTGGGAGCCACTATTACTACTGGGAGCACTATTACCACTGAGGGACATAATTACTACTGGGGGCACTATTACTACTGAGACCACTGGGGATCACTATTATCACTGGGGGCCATTATTACTACTGGGAACTACGAGGAGCCAATATTACTGCTGTGGACCACTATTACTACTGCTAACATTGGAGGCCACTATTACCACTGGGGGCCAATATTACTACTGCAAGCATGATAACCACTGGGAGCCATAATTACTACCTGGACCACTGGGAGCCAGGGACGTAACTATAGGGGATGCTGAGGATGCAGTTGCACCTAGGCCCAAAAGCCTTAAAGGGCCCAAAATGCCTCTCTTCCCCATATAAGGAGCCCAGTACTATTAATAAAGCATTACAGTTGGGGCCTAGAAGTTTCAACTTGCGCCTCTGCTGGAAGCCACTATTACTACTGGGGGGCAGTATTTCCATTGGGGGCCATTATGACTACTGAGACCACTGGGAGCAATTATTACTACTGGCAGCTATTAATACTACTTGGAGGACACTATTACTACTGGGTGTAGATTACTATAGGGCCACTGTGAGGGGGCACATTTACTTTTAGGGCTACTGCGGCTATCCACTTCCACTTGAAACTAAACCCTCTACTTCTTTAGCCTACCAGGAAAGTTTTTGATATGAAATATTTTTATCGTATTTTCTATTATCTAAGCCTACGTGCATCTTATAGCCTGAAGAATAAAGTATACATAAGAAAATGAGGAGCTATCAATGTATTGCCCTTGACCAGTCAGATTAGACTAAGGTGTGAAACATTCTGACACTAAGGACACATGATTCTTCAGAAATGCATTGCTAACTTTGTTACAATGAAGTTTTGAAGAGTTTTAACTCTGACAGCTGGAACTGAAATTTTTTACATCACATCTTAGTAGATGACCAGATCAGTCCTGGCTGAACATAGTTACAGTATTTAAACGAACACTTCATGGAAAGTTTATACACTGTATTATCCTAGTGCAGAGCTCAAATGGACGGGAAAACAATAATTCTTGTCTCTTGCACAGCTCTCCCAATACATCAGGCATAGCCCAGGGAATCAGTTTTTGCCAGGAGTGTTCCTTTAATAAACCGTGAAAGATCCTTTTAAGACACTGAAGAATGCAACTGTAATTGCGGTGTCCTTCATACTACCCCAGCAGTTACAATTTAGATACTGTATTATAGGAAGAAACATTAGTAAAGGAATTGTGAATCCACATATGAAAGAGTTACAATGTACGTAAGAAAACATTGCTTTAATTTTTGATTGTTTTAGTATCAGTGGAAACTTTCAAGCAAGGAATTTGGCTGATATTGTCACCAAGTCGAGCCTGTGTGCTGTGGCTCTATTCATTTCAATAGGACCGTTGGAGATAGGCTGTATGTGTATTTACCTGTACCTGGCCACATATTCAGGCCAGGTGCTGTCTGTGTATTTCATGAAGCTATTCTATGAGGCTATTCACATGCCAAATTTTTCACATTGACCATGTTTTCATGGATGAGAATAGCACATGCAATGTTTGGGACCAGTAAATATCGGACAGCGCATGGCCGAGTGTCCATGAGCTATCCGATGCACTACTCACATATGGCCTTACACTGCGTAAAATGTTACAATAATGTGGACAGACTCCTAAGAATCTGCCCTGCTCCCGACTCTTTTATTGACATTGGAAACGACTGATCTAGGGTGGTTTCACATCGGGGAGCAGGAAACAGAAATCCCTGTGGCTGAACAGTTCAGTCTCTGGATGGACCCGAACTGTGCCGGATGAACCCTATTGACTATAATAGTCTGCCCGTTTTCAGCACAGCTGGCCAGCTTTTGGATGGAAGAAAAAACGCCACATGCAGCACTTTCTCTTCTGGTATTTTCAGCCGGATCTGCGACGGAACCTCCGACCAATGCAGGTGTAAACCGGTTTACTTAATTTTTCATTCTTTAAAATATGTATAATGTCACATAACAATATTGTTGAGCTTTGTTGAATGTGAATTTGCTGCCCTGTGTAATCATATACATATTACCCTGTGTGTTTATGCTGTTGCGGTGAGCGTACGAGAAGTTAATCGCTGTCATTCAGTATACAGAACGCAATCACTAGACATGCTGCAGTTATTTCAGTCAGTTACACAAAAAACTAGGAAAGTCTGCAGACAATAAAATCTCCTTAATATGCTGCATGCGACTCCAAAAATAACAATTTCTAGTCAATGCGTCTTCTTGTTATATGCAGGGAATGCCGAGCGGATTTTCTAAGAAGCTTAAATCAGAAATCCTTGAAAATCATGTGACGAAGAAGGATTAGATATAAAACGTGGAAAAATGGAATCACATGAGCTGAGCGCAGTGATACTAAGAGACGGTCTAACATTTTCAAGGAAAGCTACATTTTCTCTTACAAAAGCAATTAATAACCTCTTACTATTGCGCCTTAATAACCCACTGATTTTTCAGGTTTTTTCATCATCGCATTCCAGAAGCCATAACGTTTTCATTTTCCATCTACATGGCCATATGAGGGTCTTTTTTTTGTGGGGCAAGTATTTTTTAATGACATAATTTTTGGGGACATACAATGTATTGTATAAATTAAACTAATTTTTTAGGGGGATTGGAGAAAAAATTCTGCCATTTGTATTTGGATTTCATTTTTACAGCATCCAATGCGCAAAATAAATAATGTGGATTCACTGAGAAGGTGGGTAGATATCTAACAATAAAATATAACTTTTATTTAAATATTTTAAATAACCTGTGCTCTATGCACTATACAGATATGGACTACATACTTTATTAGTGTTATCCCCTGGATATTTCCAACCCTTATTGCATCAGCAAAAATCTGAGGCAAGATAGGATATTCTATCCAGGTGGCGAAAAGAGGCACTGTAGCATGATCTTTATTGGAGGTAGGTATGTATTTGTTTCTGAATGTTTTAAAGACTTTGCACTATCCCTGTCGTTAGCATATGATGGAATTTTTAGGGTATATAGCAGACCCAGCGATCCCTCAAATCTGGGGAGATCACTGTTCAATGTGATGCTTTGTTCACTACCCCTTTTGCTTACAATTGGCCTAGATCACTGACTGGCAGTGCAGTAGCCAGATTTTCACTGTCCCCTTAAGACTAATAACAGACTGGTAAACTGGAAAATCAAGGACACAAAACGCTCTCCTGCCTTCATTGGCAGCCATTTTGTCTCATATTCCCCCTAGCAACGACTATGGCACAATAAACATTTTTGGGTCTCATTTATCAAAACTGTGTAAAAGTATACCAGTCCTTGTTGCCCATAGCAACCAATCAGCGCAGCTGTCATCTTACCTCAGCATCTTGAGAAACGAAAGCTGCACTCTGATTGGTTGCTATGGTCAACAAGGACGTCTTATGTTAGACAGTTTTGCTAAATGAAGCTTTTTGAGTTTCTGTTTCCATTGCTATCAAGTTCCTGTATCTGAGTGTCATTAAACGAGAGTTATGAGGGGTCACATCAGGAGATCATGTGGAATAATCCTGTATTTTAAACCAAGCAGTGGGGAAAGTCCTATCCTTCTCCAGGAAAAAGGCCACTTCCACAAGGGTGACGCGATATCGCCGCATGAAAATCGCAGTGATATTGCATCTATGTTACGTGCGATATCGCTGCATTTGCTCTGGCGATATCATAATTTTCTGGTGCTACAAAGTCGCACGACTTTGTGGCGCTCTTTTGCCGGGAGTTTCGGAGTGTGGGAGAGGTCTTGAAATATAAGTCCTAGCTGCCTAAAAAAAAAAAGAATACATCACCTCTTCCCTGAAGTTCCCCGGCACTTGCTTGAAGTCCTCCAGCAGAGCTTCCTGGTCAGGACTTTGAAAATCTCCACCTCCAGGAAGCTCTGCCCCTGATTGGTCCTCGAGTGCCGCGGCTCAGCCAATTGGAGCCAGCGCTTGAAAAAACAATCACAGCCATTTATTCAATGAATGCCGGAGAGCTTCAGGGGAGACGTGCAGAGAGCGGATAGTGCCTGGTAGGTGATTTATTCTTTTTTTTTAATGCAGCTAGGGCTTATTTTAGGGCTTTTCCAGTAGTGGTTTCTACTGTAAAAGTTGCATTGCAATGCACGAAAACTGCGTTTTCGCGCAATGTGATGTAACACATAGGAAGGATTCATAGGGAAACATGAGCAACAAATAAAATCGCAAATCCTGGCTGTATACAGCATGCCGCAATTTTGTATTCTAGGAATGTCGCATTCTACAAAACATCGCTCATGTGAAAGAACCCAAAGGGTACCATGGGCTTCACATACATGCATTTTGTAGCACAGTTGCATTGCTACAAAATCATGCAATTTTGTAGCCCGTGTGGAAATGGCCTAAGAGTTTAATAGGACTAGATGGAATAAATGTAGAGCGGGCACAGACTGTGTTGTTGCACCCCGTGTAACATGAAGCTATGTGCTTTTCTTAGGATCACGTGAATTTAATAAAGTCTGCTACTTACACAGTTATAGAGCTCTTTTACTGCACAGCAGGGCTCTATGTGGTTTTACAAGCCACAGTGTGATTGTTCCCAGCAAGAGAAACCACGTAATCTTGTAGATATGATACCTTTAATTAGCTAACAAAAATACTTGATGTAATAGCGAGCTTGCAAATCTGTAATGGGTGCAGTGGGGAAAGTTCTGCCCACATCTGTAAAGAATTAAATAGGTTGCTACAGTATACTAGATAAACAAGACAATCAATAACTTTCATCGATCATTTTATCATCCTCAGGCCACCTGCAGACGGGCGGGTCGGATCCGGCGGCGAGGATTCTCACAATGGGACCCAACCCGAGCACCTGCAGGGACCAGCGCGTAATCACCCGTGCCCGCGGCTCCGGCTGTTTGATGTGCCGGCTTGCCGGGCAGTCGGTGCATGCGCAGACCGGAGCCGTCAGCGGGTGAGTGACGTTTCTGTGCGGTTTGTTTGCCGCGCGGGATTTCGCACAACCAAACCGCGACCGTCTGCATAGGATTGCGTTTTTTAACGCAATCTTATGCAGGCTTCCAGCGGCGGAATTTCCGCTCCTGTGCAGGCGCCCTCAGTGTAAAATAAACTGCATAAAGCAAAAGGCTCTCCTCACATCTTCTTATGTGAACACATTTAGCATATGCACCAAAAGTTTTCCTGCTCGAACATGTCTATTGTAGCAAATTGAACCAACTGGTCAGCAATGCATGTCTTTTTTTTGGGCTCCTTGACACAACTGTATGCACAAAAATGCTCGCTGCAGCGCAACATGTTGTGAATGTGTAGTGGCCCAGAGTTAGGGTCCCTCTAGTACGTGTTTGTCTACCTCGTGTGGATTGTCTGTGTGTGTCTACATTGTTGTTGGTCTTTTTGTCGTGTATGTGGTAACCTCTTTAGGTAGTCCTAAGGTCATTGTCTTGTGTTGGTGTCACCAAACTTGGTGGTGTCTGCGTGCCTGTCTCCCTCACCTGTTCTTTGTGGCATGGTTGGGGGATAGATAGGTTGAGGGGCGAATTTAATTGGTGTAGTGAAAGAGAGAGTAGAATGTATTCGGTGAAGGTGGATGTGTGTAAGGGAGGCTGAGGTTCTGATGTTTCCGCCTGGGCTAAGCCTGGGTCCATCTCATTTAGCCATGTGATGCAACCCCTCAGGGGACCTGAGGTCAGAATCAGTTTCTGCAGAAGGAGTCGGCGGTGAATGTTACACACTCCTCTGCTTAACTACTGAATGGAAGGATGGGAGCAGCTCCGCTGCTGCAAGTCGGAGGACAATTCTGGCGTGAGTGACTGCCCAATAAATGCCGCTAGGTCAGTGAGAAAAGGCCTTAAGTAGTGATTCTGGGTGTTTTCCCTTTTGTGTCCGGGTCGCTCTCCCAAGAATCAGATAACTGAGACTGATGGCGACTGAATCTCGGCGAATGAGTGTCTTTTATAGCTCGAGTGTGTTGGAGACTATAAAGGGAAAAATGTGCCAGAAGTATTGTACCTAAGACTGTTGCAGTGTATTCTTGGAAAATCAAAGAAATACCCGAAAAATGTGGCCAAAGAATTAGATATACACAATTACTATGCGACTATATGGTCTGCTTCTCTTCTGATGTTAACAGTTAGGCACCTTTCAACTAACAACAATGTGGAGAATTGTAGCAACAGTGTTGGAGAATACGCCCTCCTGCAGAATATTCAGCACCAAAATCTGCACTGCTAGTTGTGGATTTTGGTGCAAATTGAAAATAGCTGAATCCTAGCAGCAATTCCGCATCAAAATCCACAGTTAGCCCTAATGCAGGCGTGAGAGCAGTTGGCTTTACACTGGCGAGAAAAACGTGAGATTTTCGCGTGATGCTAGAGTGAATGAAAACGTGGAATTTTGAAACCAATGATGTTCAATTATTTTATTCCTAACTGCAATGTTTTTACTCATGCGATGTTATGTTAAAAAAAATTTAAAAATCGCAGCGTGTTCTATCTTTCTGTGATATTGCTCATTGTTTTTAATGAGAGAACTTCGCGATCCTCTGCTGCAGCTGTGACAGGGAGGATCCCTTTCAACCAAAGCAAGGAAATCCCTTCAGCCGAGGCAGGGAAATCCCTTCATGAAAACGCCTCACATCCAGGGGTTTCAAAAAGATTGCAAGGGCAATATTGAACCGTATTTTAATGGCCTGATACCTCCCATGCCACTGTGAAGCCGGCAGAATAGTTTCACAGGTTACCCTGGATTTGTGTGCACAATGTAAATTATAGAATAAATTTCCAGAGGTTTACAGGGTCCTTCTTTATGTTGGAATTACCTGATACATAAAGCACAGCTGGCGACACTTCGGCGACATCATTGATCCGTGTACTATTTTGATACCAATAAATCTCCACAGGTTCAGGGGGTCCGACAGCCTCACAGGTGAGATTAAACGGCATGTTCCTAGTGACATTTAAAGTCTCTGGTTGTCGAATGAAATGTGGAAGGCCTAAAGAAAAAGCAAATTATAGAAGTACAACTTAGTAGAAATTGAGTAAACCTTTTCCAAGAAAAATGTATAGTATGTAAGCCTGTAGGTGAGAGATATTTAACGCTAGGAACTAATCTAATAAGTCATATCACTAGTTATAGAGCCAACAGAGGAGATCCAGTACTGGATGTAATAATTCAAATGTCTGTATGATATTTTCAGCTTGTATTGCATAAGTGATTGCATTGTTGTGCCGGCTTCACACAGGTGGACCGGAATCTGCATGTGGGAGGCTCATAGCAGATTCCAGCAGGGAACCAGTTCGAGAACCCTGCGTACCTCGATTTTTCTGTATTGCGGATGACCACGGGGCTTGCTGACGGTCATGAATTGTAGTTTGTGGTTTTTTTTGGAATGTTTGTATTTCAGAATACGCAATGTTAATTGCAGATGGGCTGCGGGTTGAACGGCCTCCATTGACTTCAAAGCCTCCATTGACTTCAAAGCACAATTCGTATCCACGAGTGTGAGCATAAAAGTGCATTTTTCATGCCTTTCAATGTGTGCATTTTGCTGCAGATTCCACAATGGGAATTTGCCTGTGTGAAGCCAGCCATAAGAATAGAGTTGTTTCGTATTATGTTCAATTCATTATTATTCCTGTAGAATTGGCTGTAGAAAATCTGCAGCATTTTACAGTTCAAGAAATTGGATTGACATAGTATGTAAGGCCCAATTATGGAAAAAATATTCAGCGTAAGGGTGGCTTCACACAGACATATTTGCGCGTGTTTTTACACATGCAAAAATTGCGTGAGCAAAATATAGAGAATAGAAACCAATAATTTAAATGGATTGGTTCCCAGCTCTTGATTTTCCATACGTATTTCGCGCGCAGAAAAAAAATAGGTCCCACTCTATCTTTCTGCACAGCAAGGATCCCCATAGAAGTCTATGGGAGGTGCCAAAAATGCACGAGTAGTACGCAAGAGGATGCGCAATACCATGAGGAAAAGAGCACATCTGAACCTCATTAGACTAAATAGCCTCTCAAATCATGGCAGGGTTTCCAAACAAAAAGCACATGTAAGGGTGGTTTCACATCACTTTCTTGCTCTGTTTTGGGAACATGAAAGTGGAATTCCTTGGGCGGAATAGTTCCATTTCTGGTACACTCACTTTCCGTCCAGTTGCCCTGCTTTTGGTCGGAAAAAAAAGTGTTACATGCAGCGCTTTTTCTTCTGTTTTTTTTTCAGCCTGATCTGTGATGGGACCTCCGGCCTGAGATTCTGACGCAGATGTGTAACTGGCCTAACACATGAATTTTTATGTGAGTCAGCACCAAAAGCCACAGAGGATTTTCTATTATGTATTGACCTAGTCAACTGAAACAAAGGCAAGTCCAGGAGTAGCCCTGCAATTAAAAGTAATCCACATGCAGTCACCGTAGCTCAGTTTCTATGAGCACCCTTTCTCTTATATACCAAGTTGAAGATTTGAATATGTTCAGTTTATGTAAAGTCCTATTGTGCCGAGAAAAGATTTCACTAAGGCCGGTTTCACATCTGTGTTCCGGGTCAAAATACCGGAAAAAAGGTCTGGATGCAGCACTTTTTCATCCGTCTAAAAGCCAAGCAGCTGGGCAGAAACTGAACAGATGCCACTATAGTCAATGGGTTCCATTGGGCATCCTGATATATACAGTATATTAGGTAGTTTATGTCTAGACAATTTAATGTACACTTCTTACCTTCCACCTGGATATAAATAGGATCGGAAACTATTTCATCATCCTTAATTTTTAATTTGCAGGTATACGTGCCATTATCTGACCTCTGTACATCTGTAATGCTTAATAGAAAAAAAGAAAGCATCAAAAACAGATTTCAGTCCCATTGAGCTTCTAGAGAAACTGAATGATATACTAAGGTTGTACAATTTGGGCAATGGCAGAGGTATTATATATGTTGGCCATAAGGTTCGTCACTTTCCGTACCTGTCTCCAGACGTCAGTGAATAGGGACGACAACACCATTCAATTATAGGAGATATGTGGATTAGCATGAGCTAGATGATAAGCCGGTCTCGGATTTCATTACCGTTTGACGGTATAGGCCTTACTGATCCCCACTGGTTAGTTGTGATATTTCTCAACTCCAAACCATAGTCATAGTTATACAATAGTAACCCAAGTATAAAAATGTATAATGAGCTTAAGAGAGGAATATGTTCAAATGACCGATATTATAAGCCTTACCTGCAAAAAGATAGCATAGTGGTCATCACACCATCAGGAATATCAAAAGACTGGCTAGAGATACGTTCCGAAAGCATATGGAAGGATATCAACTGTCCGTTCTTCCACCAAGTTATCTGTTCTCCATTATCCAAACTGGGGACTTCAATGGAACAATTGAACTTGACATCTTTGTGCTCAGAGAGAACAATATTGTGTACTGTAGGGAGAAATCTGATCCGTTGGGAAGGCTGAGTAAATTGAATGTTTGGAATTGGGCTTGCTCCGATGTCACTTTGAAAGTTTTGAGTAAGTCTGTGCCCTTCATCTTCTGCCGGTAAAGTATGTGTATAGAGTTCTTCTCTCTCTCCCAATACGTAGTTATCTGTAGAATGAAATTACATATATTCATAAGTAATGATGGTGACGATCAATAACAATAGATTCTGTATGTGCAAGGGCAGTTTCACATCTGCAGCAGGGATTCTGCTTTCTTGCTCCATTCGGGGAGCAGGAAAGGGGAATCCACACAGCCAAATGGCTCCATCTCTGGACGGAACTGTACAGGGCTGAGCAGACCCCATTGCTTATAATGGGGTCCGCCCGCTTTCTGCACACCTGCCCGGCTTTTTATGTAGTGCTTTTTCTACTGGTATTTTGAGCTGGATCTGCGACGGAACCTTGGGTTGGAGGTTTCGACACAGAAGTGAAACTGGCTTAATTTGTATGCAAAATAGAACAAAACTTACTATAGATGAAATTTTCAAACACAAGTATCACAAACATTAAAGTGGGAATCTAGGATGACTGACTCCATGTGTGCAGATCGAAAACATGCTGACATCAAGGTATGTTGCTGGTGCAGGTGAAGGTAGAGGGCGATTTTCCAAAGTGGTCACATGGCCCTAGTGTCGGTGACGTCATTGCTGATGTAGTGGCCCAGAACTAGTGGGGCTCCTCCATAATGTTATATCTCTCGTGCTATTGTCTTGTGTATTGCACCTCTGCAGCACTGAATGAGTTAACACCTGGGTTATGTCTGAAAAATGTATCATATTGTGTCATGTGATTGTTATATATATATATATATATATGTGTGTTTGCAAAGGGAATGCAACAGAGTCTGTGAGGCAGTCCAAGTTAGGCTAGACTAGTCAAAGAGAGTCTGAGAGTACTCTAAGAGTGCGAGTGCAAGAAATTCTGCTCTCAAGTCTGTGAGTGACCCCCACAGACATTTCTCGGTCTGCATGCGGAAAATGGAGGAAGCTGAGCTATTTCCTCCTGCTTGGCCTGGACCTACTCTACCCAGAGTATGCCGCTGCTACCACTAAGCACTGAGAGAGAGAAAGACGGACCGCTGTTTACCAGAGAAAAGGCACCAGAGGTGTGAGTGTTGATGGATAGAGTGTTGAAGAAAGAAAAAAAGTCACCAGGAGCAGGATCACACAGATAACTGGGACTGTGGATTGTCCAGATAACCCCGAGAGTCCTCCCTGTCACACCACCTGTGTGTAATTGTGCCAAAGTTACAGTAAATTGACATTACCGACTGTTCCCGGTTTGTCCAGAAA
Source organism: Eleutherodactylus coqui (assembly GCF_035609145.1). NCBI lineage: Eukaryota > Metazoa > Chordata > Amphibia > Anura > Eleutherodactylidae > Eleutherodactylus > Eleutherodactylus coqui. The sequence goes on along the minus strand of NC_089839.1, from coordinate 116,739,771 downwards.
TTTTCCCTGTGTGTAGACAGTAAAGTTATTTACTTCATCAAGATTCACCGCTGAGGTCAGAACGGTGGCATCACGAGTGACAAAGAACTCTTTGTTACTCCTGGTTACTTTTTCCCTGTGACCTCCCCCAGTAGTAACGTGGACAGGTCCTGACCTACTCCCAGGGAAGGAGATGGTAGAGCCACTATGACATAGTTATTCTCATCTACCCCACCATCTCCTTGGCTGTGGGCCCACTCTTCGGACACTGTACCGGCTCTAGAACCCGAAAGTGATAACCAACAGGCACCTGTGGAATAGAAGCAGCAGGGGAATATGGAAACTGAGTATATCTTCTTTTGTGTAACTATTGCTCACTGAGCCAGTTTGGGGGGGGAACATATCTCTCTGGATAATCCATTTAAAATCATTCTTATGTTCAATTTCCCCATCATTTCACCAGGACCTTTTATAGACAATATATAATTCCCCTCTTAGATTGTCGGTTTGGTCCCCATCACTAGTTCAGTGGTTTCAGATTATTGATCTCGCCACTATTCTAAAGCAACAAGTGTAGTATTGTTTTTTGGTGACAACACCCAATTATTCCACATCAACCTACGTTTTGGTAAATATCATTGAATTTTAATATTTCTTTTATGTTTATTACTGACTTACTAAAGACCATTGTACATTAAGCCATAGCTGTCATACACATGTCAGAGTAGTCCCTGTGGTAATAGGTACTCCTCATATAGCACTGTATTAGAGGGTCATTTCACACCGTTTAAAACAAAAATTTAAAAAAAGAGGTAGTCTTTGCACCAAAGCCAAAAGTGTGAAGAAATTGTGCAAAAAAGAATTTAATAGTGCAGAAGGACCCCAGTATGCACAGAAATGGGTAATGCAAGTAGGAATACTGGTACGTCCACTGGTTCTGTGGCAGCACAACACGTTTGATCATAAAGCTTTGCTACGTATCTTGCACTGGTCCTCCCCTCAGCACATCAGTTTTTTCCTTCAAGTTCCTCACAGTCAAAAGTTTTAATTCACTTTTGGCTTTAGCTCAAGAAATGGCAGGAAAGCTGTCCTAAAAAACATCTATAGTTTGCTCTGTAAGTAGGTTAATAGGCGATTTGAACAGCGCCTCTGTAGATGGAGCCGAATTAATTGAAGCCTATTTTTCGTGTAGCAAAAAATCTGCAGTAGTTGTTTCCTTAGGGGCAAAGGAGGTGCGTGCAAGAATGCTCATGGCGGGTGATACCCTGTCCCAAAGGAACATCCAAGGAGACCTAAAGCTAGGAGAGGTTCTAGGGAATCCAAACGTACCCCAGATTAAACAGAAAAAAACTAACAATGAAAAAAGACTTGTGCACTCAGGGTACCCCAGAAACACCAACGCACCATAGAAAAGATGGAAGCTTAACAACAGAGGAAAACCTCTGTGTGGTAGACAAAATAAGGCATTGTTAAATCCCTTGTGATAGAGAAGGTAAATATTAACAGACAGTACAGGGTACAACAAGTTTCGGAGTTTAAAGACTACTCCTTTCTCAAGCACAAAAAACCAAAGGTGACTCTTGAGAAAGGAGTCTTTAAACTCCAAAACGAGAAACATCACATTGCACTCGAGTGCACCTCACATGGCATGCGATGTGTTTGACTATTCCACTGAAAATAATGGGTGATGCGTTCCAAGAAACACGAAAAAAAGGACACGCAGAGATCTTTTACCCAACAGCATCGCTGTGCGGGAAAAAATAAATAAATCGCTCATGTGTATGACTCCATTCACAAGAATGGAGTTCACATTCATGCAAGCTGTGTGCATTTCGCAATGCACAAAACTCACGCGAGATTTGAGTTCATGTGAATGTAGCCTTAGAGGAGAAAAAATTGTTTGAAACAACTCTAAGGGCTCCTTCACATGAGCGTATGCGTTTACACGTCCGCCCAGGTGCATGGTATATTCGCATGAATGAATTTTTGTCACGATCGATTCCTGATCGTAATTGGCGTATTTAAAGCCATTCATAAAAGGCACTGCTGCATGAATGTAAAAAAATACATTGAAGCGATGGCAAGCAACGGTCATGGGAAAGATCCTTGTATTGTCCGCTAATGTATGTATACATAGTTATTTGATTGCCCCCTTAACCGTCTTTTTTCCAGGGTAAATAATCCCAATTTTGATAGCCTCTCGGGGTATTCCAGTCCCCTCGTTCCATTTATTAATTAAGTTGCCCTTCTTTGAACTCCCTCAAGCACTGCAATATCTTTCCTGATCACCGGTGTCCAGAACTGTACACAGTATTACATGTGAGGCCTGACAAGTGCCTTATACGAGGGGGTGCTGATAAGTTTTTGGCTTTACCCAGAAACAAAAGAGATAGGAAGATGAAACTTTACATTTATTCCACCTACTCTCCACTGATGTCAAAACACTTCTTACATTGGTATTCCAAGTTATGTAAGCCTTGCAAAAAGAAGGATTTCGGTTGTGCCTCAAACCAGTCATCCGTAGCAGCCATGGCATCAGAAATGGTGTGAATTTTGGTACCCTTGAGGTGTGTCTTCAGGTTTGGAAACAGATGATAGTCAGAGGGAGCTAGATCTGGTGAATAAGGTGGGTGGTCATCTAGCTGGAAGCCTAGCTCCACCAGTTTTGCCGTGGTCGCTTGTGCAGTGTGAGCGGAGGCGTTATCTTGCAGGAAAAAGATTCCTTTGGACAGCTTGCAGCGCCTTTTGGCCTTTAGAGCTGCCTTCAATTGGTCCAAAAGTTCAATGTAATACCTTGCATTGATGGTGGAACCATTTTGAAGGTAGTTCACTAGCAGCACGCCAACCTTATCCCAGAACACAGACGCCATTACCTTAGTGGCTGATTTTTGCACCCTAAACTTCTTTGGGTGAGGAGAACCACTGTGCCTCCACTCTTTTGACTGCTCCTTGGTTTCAGGGTCATACAAATAAATCCAGGTCTCATCCATAGTGACCAGTCGATCCAGGAAGTTCTTAGCAGTCCGGAAACGCTGACAAATGGACAAGGAAGTTTTCACTCGCATGCTTTTCTGATGTGTTGTCAAACATTTGGGGACCCACTCTGCAGATAGCTTCTTCATGTTCAAATGTTTATGGATAATGACACAAACACGTTCACGAGAAATCCCCATGATGTCTGCTATTCCTTTAGCTGAAATTCGCCGATTCTCCAGTATGAGGTTGTGCACAGCATCGACGGTCTCCGGAACAACAACATCTCTTGGTTGTCCAGGATGTTCCTCATCTGAGTGGCCCATTTTAAATTTGGCAACCCAGTTCTTAACTGTAGGATATGAAGGGCATTGATCCCCCAATGTCTGCCACATATCACCATGTATATCCTTCACGGACTTTCCTTGCAGAAACAAGAATTTTACCACTCCTCTGCTCTCATTTGCTGTGAATGTCGCCTTAGACTCCGCCATTTTGTTTTCCCGTGTGCCTAGATCACTGTTGCCATAAGCTACAAACACAAAATTTTGAAAACATATATTAGACAGATAAGGCTTTCATGTGATGTAACATTCCTTACCATAGAAACAAAAAAAAACACAAAGCCAAAAACTTATCAGCAGCCCCTCGTATAGCGAAAGAATAATGTTCTCGTCTCTTGTCCCTATATCTCTTTTAATGCACCCCAAGACTTTATTTGCCTTTGCAGCAGCTGACTGACATTGATTGCTCCAGCTAAGTCTATAGTCAACTAGTATCCCCAGGTCCTTTTCCATATATATATATATTTAGTGTATTCTAGGACATCCATTTCTCCTGCCCCTGTGCATAACCTTACATTTATGAATATTGAACTTCATTTGCTATTTTTCTACTCAAGCCCCCAGCTTATCTAGGTCTATTTGCAGCCGTACATTGTCCTCTGTTGTATTAATTGCCTTGTATAATTTTGTATCATCTGCAAATATTGATATTTTACTATGCAGTCCCTCTATCAGGTCATTGATAAATATATTGAACAGAATGGGGACTAATACTGAAGCCTGTGGTACCCCACTATCAACAGTGGCCCAATCAGAGTACAATCCATTTATTACCACCCTCTGTTCTATCTCCTAGCCAGTTCTTTACCCAGATACACACGTTTTCGCCAAATCCAAGCTGCCCTATTTTATATATCAGCCTATTATATGGCATGTTGTCAAATGCTTTAGAAAAACCCAGATATATGAGATCAATAGACTCTCCAAGGTCCAGCCTAGAACTTACTTCCTTGTAGAAGTAATCAAGTTGATTTGACATGATCGACCCCTCATGAATGTATGCTGATGAGAAGCTATGCTGTTGTTTTCCTTGAAATATTCCAGGATGGCGTCTCAGAAACCCCTCAACTATTTTTCGAATTATTGGGGACTTAAGTCCCATTTACATGGCCCGATGATCGCTCAAATGACATTGCTGGTTCTCTTTGAGCAATGATTTTGCAAAAACTTTTAAGTAGCTACTCAGCTACTTCAGAGCAATTAAGTGTGCAAATTAAGCCTTAGCTGAATGCAGTTAATAGCCTGATGGCTATTATCTGCATTCAGATCCCTTGTTCTCCAGTGGAAAACAATGCTATCAGCACTACTTGTGGAGAACTGCTGATAAGGCTGAATGACATTTTTTTTTTAAAGCGATCATTGCTCCGTGTAAATGGACCTTTACCGGCCTGTAGTTATCAGGCTCCTTTCTTGACCCCTTTTTGTATATTGGAACCACATTGGCAATACGTCAATCCAGTGGTACAATCCCAGTCACAATTGTGTCCCCAAATATAAGAAATAGCGGTCTGTCTATCACGTCGCTTAGTTCCCTCAGAACCCTTGGGTGTATTCCATCTGGGCCTGGCGATTTGTCAATTTTAATCCTTTTTAACCGACTTTGCACTTCCTGCAGTTAGGGAGGTGATGTTTTGTGCGAGGTTTGTTTTATCCCCCTGTATCTTGTGTGACATTTCTTTTTCCTTCGTGAATACACTTGAAAAAAAACTATTTAATAGATTTGCCTTTCCTCCGTCATCTGCATTATTTGTTAACGGGCCAATGCTCTCATTGCAAATCCATTTACCATATTATTGTATCTTGATGCCACCAGGAAGTCCTGGTGGAGCCAAGATTGACAGGGGGGTGACTCCCCCTGTACTTGATTGGATGGACAGCAGGCTGGCCTGTAGGTCCTGGAAGGCCACTTAAATTAGCTGAAAAACACATACAGCAGCATGTCCAAAGGGGCTTCCCTACTAGGGACCCAGAAGGAAGAACCCCCTGATTATGAAGCGTCTTCTCATGGCCCGCCGCTGCCCCACAAGAGCCCCCCCTTCCTCTCCCAGCCGATGTGACTTTCTGCCCACTGCAGGGAGCACACAGGCCTGGCAGCAGACCTACTGGGAGCCGCTGACCGCACACTGCGAGACCACATGGCGGGGCCGGCCAACAGGCGGCCACCGCTCTACTCCCCCACCTTTGATATCGGCGGCGATGCAAGGAGGCCACATGACCAGCGGGAGAGACTCTGAGAGACGGCGTCCGCAAACTCTTGGAACAGACGCCGCACCTGGCTATGCCTTCACTCCCCCACTCCCACCCGTGTAACTTTGTAATTGGCGTCGCTGCAGAGAGGCGAGTGGGCCGCCGGCACAAACACTCATGCCGCAGCGTTCAGGGCCACAGCACCGATGACAGTGCTGTGCGCAAGAGACAGGACCTAACGTCTTCGGGGGACTGCCACATTCACCGCGGCTCCCTGAGGGACGGAAGGCAACAGCAGCGGGACAGTGAGACGGAGTCGGGTAAGAGACTGAGGGAGGTCGCCTCACTTACATGTGACGCCGCTTTAGCCCCTCAGCGATTCCTGCAGGTTGGAGGACCTCTACCTATTGCGCCATTCGGGAGCTAGGGGTGTGACAGGAGCGTTTTCCCTGTCAAACCTCCTAGCTTCCGGTGACGTCAAGGTACAATAATACTGTACTAGTGTATCTTGATGCCACAGCTATGGGTGTGACAGGTGTCACCAAGAGTGACCTCTCCTGTCACTCCCCTGGCAGTACAGATTTTAAAAAATAATTTTCCCATGTCGTCGCTAGGCAATGACGTCGGTACCCGCGACCTATCCACAATGTCAATTGAGGATGCTACTTAAGTCAGGTGGCTTCCATTGACTTCAATGAAAGCCGTCCGCATGGACCCCTCACGAAAATAGAGCATGCTGCTCCGCTCGTGGAAATCGCAATTTTTTTCCGTGAGTGTGTAGGAAAAAGCAATTTTGCATAGCATGTTGCAAACAGTATTTGCTGCAGATCTTTGGTGCAGATGCCAACCACGGATTTCACAATGCAAATCTGTTTGTGTGCAGCCGGCCTATAGCCCAATGTCCATGGGTGGATTTGATTTGCATTGAGAGCACTGGCCCTTTAACAAACAATGCAAGAGAAATCATAGAAGATGATGGGGGGAAGCGAATCTATTAAGTAGTTGTGTTTTTTCAAGTGTACTCACGAAGGAAAAAGAAATGCCACACGAGATGCAGAGGGATAAAACAAAACCCACACGAGGCCCAGATGGAATACACCCAAGGGTTCTAAGGAAACTAAGTGACATGATAGACAGACTGCTATTTCTAATATTTAGCTACACTATCGAGACCGGGGTTGTACCACTGGACTGGTGTACTGCCAATGTGGTTCCAATATACAAAAAAGGGTCAAGAAGGGAGCCTGGTAACTACAGGCCGGTAAGTCTTACTTCAATAATTGGAAAAATATTCAAGAAGTTTCTGAGAGACGCCATCGTAGAATACCTCAGGAAAAACAACAGTATAACTCCTCATCAGCATGGGTTCACGAGGGGTCGATCATGCCAGACCAATTTGATCAGCTTCTACGATGAAGTAAGCTCTATGCTGGGCCTGGGAGCGTCTCTTGATCTCATATATCTGTATTTTTCTAAATCATTTGACACCGTACCACATAATAGGTTGATATATAAAATGAGACAGCTCGGACTGGGCGAAAACCCAGTGTAGTTGGGTAAAAAACTGGCTAAGAGATAGAAAGCAGAGGGTGGTAACAAATGGTTGGTACTCGGATTGGGCCACGGTCATGAGTGGGGTGCCACAGGGTTCAGTATTAGGCCCCATTCTGTTCAATATATTTATCAATGACCTGATAGGACTGCACAGTAAAATATCAATATTTGCAGACAATACGAAAATATACAAGGTAATTAATACGACGGAGAACAATGTACGGCTGCAAATGGACCTAGATAAGTTGAGGGCTTGGGTAGAAAAATAGCAAATTAGGTTCAATATTGATAAATGTAAGGTTATGCACACGGGAATGAGAAATGGATGTTACCAAAATACACTAAATGGGATATTGCCAGGGAAAAGTGATATAGAAAGAGACCTGGGGGTACTAGTTGACTGGAGGCTTAACTGAAGCAATCAATGCCAGTCAGCAAAAGCAATTAAAGTCTTGGGGTTAATTAAAAGACGTATAGGGGCGAGGGACGAAAACATTATTCTTCCACTATACAAGGCACTTGTCAGGCCCCATATGGAATACTGTGTACACTTCTGGTCATTGGTGCTCAGGAAAGATTTTGCAGTGCTTGAGGGGGTTCAAAGAAGAGCAACAAAATTAATAAACGGAATGGGAGGATTGGAATACCCCGAGAAGCTATCAAAATTGGGACTATTCCTACTGGAAAAAGGACGATTAAGGTGCGACCAAATTACTATGTACAAATACATTAGAGGACAATACAAGGATCTCTCCCATGATCTGTTTATACCTAGGACTACTGCTATGATAACAAGAGGGCATCCCCTATGTCTAGAGGAAAGAAGGTTTTATCACCAACATAGAAGGGGGTTCTTTACTATAAGAGCAGTGAGACTGTGGAACTCTCTGCCTGAGGACGTGGTGATGGCAAAATCGATAGGGGGGGTTTAAGAGGGGACTAGATGCCTTTTTAGAGTGCTATGATATTACAGGATAAATAAATAAAGGGGTTGTTATACCGGGTCTTGGAGTCAGGTAGGAATTTTCAAAACGTTGATCCAGGAATTATTGTGACTGCCATTATGGAGTTGGGAAGGAATTTTTTCCACCAATGGACTGAATTGGCTTTTGCCTTATTGGTTTCTTTGCCTTTCTCTTGATCAACAAGGGGGGGGGGTGTGGAAACAGGCTAAACTAGATTGACAGTTTCTCCCTGCAGCCTAACATACTATGTTACTATATATGTTACTTGCGATTTGCATACAAAATTTTCACGTGCGTGAAAAAAATTACAAGTGCTTCCAATAGTTTTCAATAGTTAAAATGACATTGCACCCACATTAAACTCCCATGGCAGCAATTTTTCAATCTCGTACTTTCACTGCGAGAGAAAAATCCCTCATGTGAATAAACACATTGAAGTCAATGTATTATTCAAACATGCGCAAATTCCGTCCATATCGTTATTGCATGAAACGTACCCGTGTGAATACACCCTAAGGGTGCATTGACACGAACGTATATCGGCTCAGTTTTCACGCCGAGCAGATATACGTCGTCCTCATCTGCAGGGGGGAGGAAGGAAGAGCCAGGAGCGGGAACTGAGCCCCCGCCCCCTTTCTGCCTCTTCTCTACCCCTCTGCACTATTTGCATTGGTGGAGAATTCTCAGAACTTAGCCCCGCCCCTGTCCCGCCTCCTTTCATTGCAAATAGTGAAGAGGGGCGGAGAGGAGGCAGAGAGGGGGCGGGAGCTCAGTTCCTGCTCCTGGCTCTTCCATCCTCCCCCCCCCCCCTGCAGATGAGGACGACATATATCGGCTCAGCGTGAAAACCGAGCCGATATATATTTGTGTGAATCCAGCCTAAAGCCATATTCACACGACCGTATATATGCAGCTATTTAGCTGCATCCAAAAATCAGGCAAAAATCATGACCATCGATGCATTGGATTCCAATTTATTCATTCAGATAAGCGATTTTTAGCTGCGTAAAAACTTCGCGCTGGAAAAAAAAGCCGTCAGTAACTGTTTTCGGTTTCCGATTTTATACGCTGCATCCAAAGATAGGTCTTGCTCTGTCTTTGGCCGAAATACGCTGAAAGCTCCCATAGACTCCTATAGGAGCAGAAAAAAAAGGAGGAAACGGAGTTTAGCTGCACCTGCTAAAGAAAAAGAAGACAGCTGCCGCTATTTAAGCATAAGCAGTCATTCTGAGGATTTCTGCCAACCAATGGATTTCTGTGTTGCAGCGTATTCTTTTGAAGATACGCTGCAGCCTCCTGTATGAACGGCAGAAAATATGTGGCTAAAGACTGGAACTTGATTGTGGCTAGTCTTCATTCATGAGATTTTACAACGCATATGGGGCGACCCTAAAAACGAATACGGTCATGTGAATGAGCCCTGAGACTGTAGCAGAACTCCGAGAATAGGCTTGAAAGCTCTGCTGCAGATTTTTATGTTCTCCCACACACAGCTTTAGGGTGGATTCGGACGGGCGTGAAAACCGAGCCGATATACGGTGTCCTCATCTGCGGGGGGGGGGGGGGGTGGAAGAGCCAGGAGAGGGAACTGAGCTCCCGCCCACTCTCTGCCTTCTCTCCACCCCCTCTCCGCCCCTCTGCACTATTTGCAATGAAAGGAGATGGGACAGGGGCGGGGCTAAGTTCTGAGAATTAGCCCTGCCCCTGTCCCGCCTCTTCTCATTGCAAATAGTGCAGAGGGGCGGAGAGGAGACAGAGAGGGGGCGGGAGCTCAGTTCCTGCTCCTGGCTCTTCCATCCTCCCCCCCTGCAGATGAGGACGACGTATATCGGCTCGGCGTGAAAACCGAGCCGATATACGTTCATGGGAATGCACCCTAAGGCACTTGTTGCAGCGATCATGGGATCACTTTCTTTTCTAAGTAATCTGGTACAGGTCTTGTATGTGTTTCTCTATCTTCTGGCTCTGGTGAGAGTGGTATTAGGTGAGACATGCTTGGCCTCACCTGTGGGTAATTGTCAGGAATATTTAACCTTGGCTTCAGTGCTGTTTAATTTCAGTCTTCCTCTGGCTTTGGGTGTAGTCAGAGCTTGGAGCAGGATCTCCTGTTTGCCTGAGTATTCTCAAAGCTAAGTACAGCGGTTATTATCTTCTACATCTTTTTTGCTGTGGTATTCTCCTATCCCACGTAGGGTCAGCTAGTGGCTGAGGTACATGGTCAGGTTCGGTCTTCTAAGGGCGGGTCCTTTCCCTGGGTAAGGCTCTTTAGGGACAAGGTTTTCCATGTTCTACTGTTGGTGTGCGTTTGCGTGAGTATTTTAGGCTATGGATCCAAACAGGACACGACATATTAAACAGCCTACACTTACTCAGTAAGTTTGCTTGTATCTCGGTATGGATCCCATTGAGGTTTTGGCAGACCAGCTAAGGACACTGGCAAGTGAAGTCGCTGAGATTAGACAGTGGTATCCAATGTTGGTGGCTCCAGATAAGAAGCCTACAGTTAAGTGACCTGACTGATTTCTCTGGGAATAGACAAGAATTTGTTTCTTTTAGAGAGTCTTACAGGCTTTACTTCAGTTTGCGTCCTGTTTTCTCTGGGGATAAGTTACAGAAGGTGGGCATTGTCATTTTCAGGTTGCAGGGAGCTCCCTAGGCGTGGGCTTTTTCCTTGCCTCTCTCCTCTGAAGCTTTGTCCTCTGTGGATAGGTTTTTTCTTGCTCTAGGTTTAATCTATGACAATCCTGATAGGGTGCACTGGCAGAGTGAAAACTCAGGGGTTTACATCAGGGAGACTCTTTATTGAGGATTTCTCTGCTAAATTCCACCATTGGGTGATAGAAGCTCAATGGAATGAGCTAGTTTACGAAGCTAGTTTTGTTGTGGTCTGGCCAATAAAATTAAAGATTTATTGGTTGCTTATCCTGTGTCTCGCAGCCTTGATGATGCCATGTCCTTGGCCATCAGAGTGGGTAGACTGATTAGAGAATGGCATAACAAGCTGTCACCTTTGATGCCTGCTGATAGGGAGGAACCCATGCAACTGCGTTCCTTAGTTGACAACATCAGGAGAGGGGAGAAGTATCAGTTTAGAGGGCGGTGCTTCTTATGTGATCATACTGGACATTTTGTTCGGAATTGTCCTCGTTATAGGTCTCGGCCAGAGGAACCAGGTAGCCTATGAGTTGGATGGAAGTTCCCTCGAGATCCAGATTGCTTGGATGTCGTCCTCCAAGCTGGTTCTTCCCACGGAGATCCTTCTTGGGGGTGATCGTGGTCCGATCACAGTTTTTCTACGATGTGGAGCTGTTGCCCCCTTAACCCTTTCCAATCCATTTATTTTATCTCATCCATTCTCCCCAGCTCCAAATAAATTGGAGCTAGGGAGAATGGATGAGAAAAAATTCATTTTCCCTGCACCCTTCTGAACTGACAGAGTTCAGGAGGGTGCAGGTGCTCACTGCACCGTGGGGGGACCCGTTTACCTGTCCGGCGTCTTCCGCATTCTCCCTTCTGCCTCCCGGCTCGGCGATCATGTGACCGCTGGGGTCAGGTGGCACCGGCGGTCACATGATCGCCAGCCAGAATCTCTGTGCATTACATAGCGCTAATTGAGCGCTATGTAATGTGTGAAGGAGAAGGCAGAAAGGGTTAAAAACCCTTTCTTTCTTCTCCTTGGGGGTGCTTGATGAGGATCAGTGCAGGAGTGCATCTGCAACCGATGTGTCTGATGATCAGGTGCAGATGCACTCCTGCACTGCAGTGTCGGATCTGTCCCGACATCGGAGTTGTGGAGGGAAATGATGATGTCGGGGCAGGCCCAGCATTGGATTGGTAAGGGTTAATCCATCCGTGCAAAGGTCAAAAGCTTACGGTTAGAGGTAAAACCTCTGGATTCACTCATTCCTGTGTCTGCCATCGCTGCCTCTCCATTATCACAGAAGTGTTTGAAGTTCTGTGTTCTGGATGTGTGTTTAAAGATCAGATTTTTCCATACTAAGGTTATCACTCTGTATATCATGGAATCCCTCCCAACACAGGTAGTCATAGGTTTGCGTTGGTTGCGTTTGCATAATCCTGTGGTGGGTTGGGAAAGGGGAGACATCTTTAAATGTAATCCTTACTGTAATTCTTGTTGTACATCTGTATGGCCACCTGCACATGGGCAGGTTTTTCTGCGGAATCTGCATCAAGGATCCGCAGCAAATCCAATCCATAGCATGCTATGGAAAATCAATTCTTCCTGCACACAAGCGGAAACCAATTGAAGCATTTTCCATTTTCCTGCGGTGTCCGCACAGACGGCTTCCATTAAAGTCAATGTAAGATGTCCGACCAGCGGCCCGGCTGCAATTGACCAGATTCCACAGGAAAAGCAGGAGTTAAAACCAAAAAATCTGTACTGCGCATGTCTGATGGCAGCTCGCCGAAACCATCCGCAGTACAGAAAAGAAAGAAGACAGGTACGCAGGGTCGCTGGCTGCTGTGGGAGCTGGAATCCACTGCGGGAACCCGCATGTGGAATCCGACTCTGCCGTGTGCAAGTGACCTAAAGGTGTCTTCTGTCCAAGTTGATGAATTGCCTAATTAGATTGCTAATTTCTCTTATGTCTTTGTTCAGGAGGGGGCAGACAAGTTACTACTTCACAGGCAGGGGGGCTGCTCTATTGAACTTATTGACTGCAAGCTACCGAAAAGCCATATGTACAACCTTACTGTGCTTGAGAGACAGGCTCTTAAGGTCTACATCCAGGACAGTTTAAGAAAGGGGCACATACGTCACTCAAATTCTCCACTAGCCGACAGGTTGTTTTTTTTTTTATCAACAAAAAGGGCGGGGGTTTGAGGCCCTGTCTTAAATTCAGAGAGCTAAATAAAATCGCCAAGCGTAATCCTTGCCCGTTGCCTCTTATTACGGTTCTGTTTTCTTGGATTTATGAGGGGCATGTAATTTGATTCGGATTAAGGAGGGGCCGAATGGAAAATAACCTTTAACATGCCCAAACGGCACTATGAAAGCCTGGTGATGCCTTTGGGTGTAACAAATGCCCCTGTGGTTTTCCAATCCCTTATTAATGAACTTCCTTTAACCCTTTCCAATCCAATTTGTATCCTGGTTTTCCTAGGGGGCTTACTCTTTTTCTGCCATTATACAACGGCGCTATCTGCTGGCTAAAGCCAGTACTACATGAGGTGACACGTTGGATAGGCTTCAACAGCAGAGAGGCTGGCAATATTCAGTAAGAGAACCCCGACTGAAGTCTTCCAACATTGGAGCTGTACAGCCTTAAATCATAATGTCTTCAGACGTAAGACAGTGGATTGGAAAGGGTTAAAAGAATACCTGTTAGGGCTGGCAGGGGCAAATGGACAGGGGATCCCAACGCCAGCCCTCTCCCATGTCCCTACCTACTTGCCCCCCCTGGGCTAGGCTCCAGGGTGAGAACTGGGCGAATGTCCCTGCACTGCACTAGTGACAGGGACCCCAAAGAAGGAGGGACAAGGAGACTAGCAGGTGAGCACCACGTAGCTGACTGGAGGCAACAACTGAGCAGAAGAGAGAGTAGACGTGAAACAAGCAGGGTCAAACCGAAAGACACGTGCGGAGTACAGGAGGGCAAAACGGAGGCAGAGTCAAATGAAAGGCTGAAGTCGAACACACAGAAGTCAGGTCAATAATTCGGGTGTAGGCAGATAAGTCAAAACCAAACACTGGCAACCAGAGTCCGGGCCAGCCAGGTATATATGCAGAATTCCCTGCCCAGAGGGGTGGGGCAGAGTCACATGACAACCAGAGGGAATCATAAAGCCGCCTCCCTCGGCGGCGCGCACCGACCTGGGCGCCTCGTGGCCGACCAGCGGACGGGAGACGCGCCGCCGGCCGCCGCGACCATCCACCGGAGTGGGGGAACCCCGGACAGAGCCGCCAGCACGGGCTCCTGCAGCACCAGGATGAGCATCCTGCACCAACCAAACCCAGGCGCCCCCAGTGGTAACCCCATATCTAACAATACCACAACAGGATGAGTAGAGAAATAAGTAAATACTTAAATAGTCCACTGATAAAGATGTGAAGGTTTTATGGTCCCTGAATTAGGCCTGGTGACCCCCTATATATGCCTCTTCAGATCTATTTCATTATGCCTTAGGAACAATCCTGAGAGGTTTGAAAGCTCGCAATAACATCATGTATTTGTTAGCCATTAAAAGGTATCATATCTACAAGATTACTTGGTTTCCCTTGCTGGCAACAATCACATTTGAGGCATTTTGTTGTGACAGCATTTCAAAGATGATCATCAGAGACTGACATTTTCAGTTTTAATTTTCAGAATTCTGCTAATGACAATAATATCAATGGAATAACAACAACAAAGATAATGGAAGAAAACATGTATGCTTTAGTGACATCCCCTTTTCAGGAATCGGCTACTGATGTTGAAATCCTTCTTCACGTTAGGTTTTATCAGTGACTGTGCTGAGAAATAATCTTTATATAACACATTTTACAACCTGTACATAGCAGCTTCTTGAAGGCCAAAGGTAATGCATCTTCTTCCTGGAAACTGCTTAACCGTACCAACTTCGCACAAGAACAGTGACCTGTACTCCCAGTGTGTGGGCTATTGTATTGCTGCAAGGAGCAAGACTTAGTTCAAATTACGCTTTAAAGAGAGTAAGACACTATAAAAGGTTTAATAAGAAGAATTTATTATAATAAAATGATAATTGAGCATAATGGTGAATAATTGTCATACGTTTGTAAACTATCAGATCTATATACAAAGGAGAATATCTATATACAAAACATAAAGGTTGCAGATGTTACATAACAAAGTATAAAGTTAGCAAGTTACATTATAACCTAAAAGATTACAGATCACATATTACCATCACCAGAGGTTCCCTCACTTCTACGGGTTCAACAGATGACATACTCATCTACTACTCAAAGCTTCTCATCCTTCCATCAAAAATTCCAAGAGCTTCTCCTCCTAGATTCCAACAGCTACTATTCCTCCATTCCAAAAAGCTTCTGCTTCTCAAACCCTCTCCTATCCTTTATACTAGTATAACTTGCTGAGTCATAGGCCATATTCTCCAAGCTTTGCAAACCAAGATGTTATCAATCTGAGACCATCTGAAGTAGCCAGTTTCATTGATCAAAGGTTCAGAATCAACAACTCAATTCCCTAGACAATGCTGATGGTATCACAGGATTAACTGTATACATTGAGCCCTGTCCTGGCCATACAATGTATATGGACAGGGCTCAAACAAACCTATACAAATGGAATTGTAGTAAAAGCAGGTAGCATTGTTCTGTATAAGTAAGACCAATATACATATGTTAGACCTCTATCTTATACAAAGAACTAACAAGTCACATACACATTTCACAGTTACATCAAAGCTTCCTACACCAAACAGGTTTGAAGTCCACATGAATGTTCATAGCTATTCGTATGTAAAATGCAGAATGGAGAATAAAGGAAAATACAAAATGGAGGATGAAGGACAAAATGGAGGGCTACAAATAGCCAATTATATTTGTACCACAATCCACCCTTTGGCTATTTGTAGCCATCATACAACTATTTCATAATATGATCAAGATACATAAAATTAGCATACAATTTAGGGCTGGAATATATACTTTGACATATCATGGTTTGATCTTCAAGTTCTATTAATCAACTTCTGCTTACATAAACAACCAAATAACTGTTTCCTATATATATCCATTTGCTATCAACATAAAACCAATCTTGTCAAATCTGGGCTCGAGAAAATAACGAAAAACAAAAAATTCAAGAACCGTTAGATGTTGAATACAAATGTCTCTTCCTGTAAAATTGTTTCTTCTTCTCTTGATCTTCTTTAGATCCTAAACCTATAGGATCTCCGATGCAGGGAAGCAGGGGGATTATTGTGCCCTCACTGCTTTCCCTGGTTAGCCAAAGAACAGACCCTAAGTAGGAATCTGTCCCCGCCCATTACATTGGTATCAAACAATCTTCTCCATTCTCCATATCCAGAAGTATCCACAGCTGACTATAGAGCCCCTTTATTCCAATGTAGCAGCTGCCTCTGTACAGCATTTTGTTGCCCAAGGTCTTCAGGGAGGAGCTGTGATGCTTTGCCCTCCTTTGACGTCATCTGCTGGCGGTTATTATGCAGAGTATGAGGATCACCCCAGTGGCAATTTAGCAGCAGTCGGGCACACTTGTCAGTTCTTCAGGCCCAGTTGGCTAGTCACAGCATGTGGACAGATGCAGCAGGTACTTGGAGAAGATGACATTTCAAATCACAATTGAAAAAGTCCAAATGTCCTGGCGTAAATGACTCAGTTCATACATTTTCTCAGTCCCAAATAAACTTGATCCAAAATAATTCAGTCCATGGTAAATCAAACAATAAAAACAAAATCACAATCTGGGGTCTTGTGTGCTTTTCTTCACCCCTCCATAAAAATAGATGAAACAAAAATCTGTAGGTCAAATTTATCCATAAAACAATCTCTGCCCAGAGGGACCAGAGTAATTTTCTGTTGTAGCAAATGAATATTTCTAATATTCCTAAACTATCTTCATTAAAAGCACAAATAACGTCTATATACAGTAGACATAAAACTCAAGAATTCTTAGTCATTTAAACAAATGACATAATTTCAAATATTGCAAGTCAAATCAATCAAGTAACAATACAATAATCTTCAATTTATCATTATCATCATCGTTATCAGTACAATTACTTATTTATCTCATATGTTATCAAACACTGCGAACCAAGTTAAGCACATTTTATAATGCAATATTCCTAGATTTGTCATGATCATCAGTAGTTACGTATTTACCACATCCCTTTCCTAGATTTGTCACAACACTTTTTCACAAGTACATTATGCAATATATTCACATAATTTTAATAGTTTCCCACAAAACAAAACCCAAATAGATATTGTATTAGTCCAACTCATGTAAATGAATTTGTACATAGTAATATCCCAGCACGCAGTCATCAATTATGAGTATCTCACACTCACACTATCCCTGCCTTCAATCCATTCATTCAATATGCAGAGGTCTCCTACTTAAATACAAAGAACCATACATTTGCATACCTTTGTATTACACTCTGCATTTTCTCAGAAACCTGTTACCAGGATCCACAAACGTTTAACATATACAAACAATTAACATGTAGACAGACCACAGACAAACATTAGACATTGAACAAGGGTTTTCCTGCAGCTAGTGTGCAGAATAAAAACATTGTCCGTTTTTTTTTTTTTTAACACATATGAGTTCTTCTGAACTCCATATGCAGTGGAGCTCCCAAAAATAAACAAAAAACCTTCTTTGAATTTAGGCCTTTTTTTTTTTTGTTTTTTACAAAAGCAAAAACTAGCACCATCTATTGTAAGGCGATATCACATGTCAATGAATGACCAAGGTTATCCCTAGAAACAAACAAATGGGTTGTTAGCATCCCATCCCCCAAACAAACCGTCTTGAAGTCTACCCTGTAAAAGGAAAAACATTTATTTTTTCAAAGCCAAAGATCTCAGCCAGTACATCCTTGCCACCATATTTCTCATCACCTGTTATCTTGAAGAAAGGGAAAAATAAAAGTACAGTGAGACAAAAAGCACATTAAACAAAAGATTATAATTATTATAATCCCACATTGCATTTGGGGTTCTATCAGGTACGTTTTTCCCCAATTCTCCCCCGGGGTCATATAATCCCCTTTTCTTATACAGTTTCCACATCTCATCTGTATGGATCCCATCTATTTTCTCCCATGGGACCCCAGCTTTCAATAAAGCTATGAACATATCTCTCCTGTTTACTCCACTTTGATTCACCTTAGTTCTTCTAGTACAATTTGGATTTTGTTCTTGCTGTGATCCGTCCTCATTAAGGACCGGACCAAAGTCTCCCAAATCTCCCAACTGCCTTACCGCTTCCAGAACCTCAGCCACTGGATGACCAGTCTGATTTATCAATACAGGCATGATTACTTCTTTATATGCAGGGGGAGCAGTTTTGATCATCTTATTCCTAATACATGTAGTCAACACTCTTCTCATCAGATCATTTTGCTCATTCATCGCAATTGCATGTTTCATCACTTCTTCCTTAATTCTCTGCATACAATCAGATAAAGTATACCAAGGCTTCTCTGTATGCGGCCAATCAGAATCAGTAGGGTATTTAGATCTTATAGCCGTCGCCACCACATCTAGTAGAGTGGATCGGCCCTGCTGGACTTGTAAAGTCCTGAATGCTTCAGCTACCACTGGGTCAGTGGACAAGTTAACAAATTTGGGTGCATCTTTACCATCTACACTTACACCATCTGCTCCGCCATCAAACAATCTCACTATCCAGGTTATCAATGGTTCATCTGGTTTCTGTGCAAATCTTTCATGAATGTCACTTAATTCCTGCTGTGAAAACTCCACTACATCTCTCTTCACTGGTCCTTTTGGAGTGCTCACTGTTCTGCACTTCATGACAGGATTTGCTTTTACAGGAGGCGGATTAATTTTTCTATGTTCATTAAAATGCCCAACTTCCTCAGCAGATTCCGAGAAATGCTCAGATTCATCCGAGGAAGAGTCCCAGATATCTCCATCCCACTTATTAGGGTCCCAATCAACTCCCGCTTTAGCCACTACAGTATGAACCTTTTTCTTATTTACTCTCCCTCTGCGTTTGTGGTATTTGTATTGTGCGACCCTAACAACTGCCTTTTCTGCTACTGTACTGTATTGATCTGCTTTATCCATAAGCAAGCTGTTCTGACATTGGGCCATCACCAGAGAACTACGCACATCACGCATCTCCTTTTCCAGTTGCTGCACTTCCTGCAACGCACTCTGATATTTATCGTGCATCTTCCGATATGCACTCAACAATATCCATCCTCTCCGACACACAGAAGCAAATTCTTTGCCTTTTTCTACTTTTACTTTCTGCAAACATCTCACAACATCCACGGGCTCTCCACCCTCCAACACATCATCCCACGGCTCACATAATCCACCAAACTGCGACCACTCAGCGGCCAATATATTATAGGGGGCTTTATTCCACCATGGGATAACTGACGATTCATCAGACACTTCTTTGTTCTTAGCTACCGACATTTTTGTACTATTGCGGATTTTCTTAAACACTGACATTTTCACACTATGCCAGATTATCACAAGAAATTCTTCAACTATCAGTTTATCAAAATTTTCCCTTAAAACAAACTAGTATATTACTCTCCGCGTAATCCTGTTCACAGCGCCATTTATGTATTGCTGCAAGGAGCAAGACTTAGTTCAAATTACGCTTTAAAGAGAGTAAGACACTATAAAAGGTTTAATAAGAAGAATTTATTATAATAAAATGATAATTGAGCATAATGGTGAATAATTGTCATACGTTTGTAAACTATCAGATCTATATACAAAGGAGAATATCTATATACAAAACATAAAGGTTGCAGATGTTACATAACAAAGTATAAAGTTAGCAAGTTACATTATAACCTAAAAGATTACAGATCACATATTACCATCACCAGAGGTTCCCTCACTTCTACGGGTTCAACAGATGACATACTCATCTACTACTCAAAGCTTCTCATCCTTCCATCAAAAATTCCAAGAGCTTCTCCTCCTAGATTCCAACAGCTACTATTCCTCCATTCCAAAAAGCTTCTGCTTCTCAAACCCTCTCCTATCCTTTATACTAGTATAACTTGCTGAGTCATAGGCCATATTCTCCAAGCTTTGCAAACCAAGATGTTATCAATCTGAGACCATCTGAAGTAGCCAGTTTCATTGATCAAAGGTTCAGAATCAACAACTCAATTCCCTAGACAATGCTGATGGTATCACAGGATTAACTGTATACATTGAGCCCTGTCCTGGCCATACAATGTATATGGACAGGGCTCAAACAAACCTATACAAATGGAATTGTAGTAAAAGCAGGTAGCATTGTTCTGTATAAGTAAGACCAATATACATATGTTAGACCTCTATCTTATACAAAGAACTAACAAGTCACATACACATTTCACAGTTACATCAAAGCTTCCTACACCAAACAGGTTTGAAGTCCACATGAATGTTCATAGCTATTCGTATGTAAAATGCAGAATGGAGAATAAAGGAAAATACAAAATGGAGGATGAAGGACAAAATGGAGGGCTACAAATAGCCAATTATATTTGTACCACAGCTATACGTACAAGTCTTCCGATTTTTTACAAAAAATGAAAAGAAAAAGTAAAAATAGGTAATACAGTTTCACACACAATAATATATGTATCCACTAATACAATTGAACAATGCCCAAATAATAGTACAACACGGTGGCCAATAACTGTGATAAGTGTGTGCACACTACCTAAATTAGCAGTCAGTTTAATCACATTATCTGGCGCTCCACTGAATACTGCAATCAGTTTAGCCACAGGATTGTAAAACTGCCTAGATTAGTTTTTCTCAATTTTGGATTTTGTGGATCTCAGGCGATAAGTCCTCACAAAACACCAAACGCTGGCACGAGTATACACCAAGCAGCCACCCCCCTCTATCAATAGGCAGTGTGAGTGGCTGTCTCATCGGTGTCCCACACAGGTACAATTAGCACCCTTATCTGGTAGTCTGCTGCCTGCATGGTGAGAGGATACATCTATATGCACTCCTTAGTGAGTAAGCATATGGCCATTTTCTGTGATTGTTGTTATGTTTCTATATTTACCCTTCTGTGATGTATTTATATTAGTGTAAGGACCCACTACATGCAAGAAACCATGATGTGGTTAGTGGGCTGATGTATCTTGGCCAACATCCAACTAATGCCTTGCATTTATTATCTATTATTCACATGCAGCGTGGCTTTAAGACGCCAGGGGGAGCCCAGGGTGGCAGTACCAAATAAATTCAAGCTAACCTAAAAATCGCTGTTCACTTTTATCAGAAATTCTCCATGGGTAGTGCTGATAGCATTGTTTCCTGTGGAGAACAAAGGATCTGAGTGCAGAAAATAGCCTCCGGCTATTAACTGCATTCAGGGAAGTCTTAATTTGCACACCTAACTGGTATTTAAGTAGCTGGGTAGCTACGTAATACTTTATGCAAAATGATCGCTCAAATCTGTCATTCAAACTGTCATTTGAGCGATCGTTGAGCGATCATTGGCCCGTGTAAACCAGCCTTTAGTTGTAGCTGTCACATTACTGTCTGCAGGTAGCCCTGTGCCTGAAGGAGCCATAACTAAAGAGATTAAGTGAGCAAACACAGCCACTGCTTTGGTGGAGACCTTTGGAACCCTAACTAAAGGAGGAGAGAAGAATCGTTAGGGCAGTCTCTTAACGTCGCAGTCATTTGCTTCAGTGGAATTAATACATTATGACCAGTTTATATAAAAAAATTCTAAAATTCTCCAGTTCGCCAACATCAAGAAGTGCTGCAGGGTATCTCTGGTTAGGTTGATAGCTGCTTTAAAAGGGGTTTTCCAGGCAGCACCAGGATATACCGGGGTCAGGGGGGAAGCTGCTGCTTCGCCCCCTGTGTAGTGGCTGACACTTGTAATTGCAGGCATAGCTCTCATTGAAATCAATTTACAAGTGCAGCTCCCACTGATTTCAATAAGAGCTGTGCTTGTAGTTACACAGGGGTTGGAGCAGTGGCTTCCACTCGGACCCCAATGTATACCGACACTGACAGCTGGTGCTATCTGGAAAACGCCTTTAAGGTGACCACACAAGAAGAAATCCAAAGGGGTCAAGTCTGGGGAACGTACTGGCCAAGGAACAGGGCCTTGTTGTTCAATAGGTTGGAATTGCGTAATCTGCTTGCGGAAAATAGAACGCAGCATATCCTATTTTACCGCTGAATCCGCAACATGTTTACTGTTCCTTTGAGGTCATGCCTGACAGGCAGTAATGTAGTGATTTTAACCTACCATAAGGCTCCTTAGGTTAAAATGAGTGACTGATGACCTTGTCCGCTTGTGCAACCTGTTTATACAGGCAGATAAATCGTTCTCAATTGCATTCATGTATCGTTCAGTCATTTGCATTCATTGTACCAGTGAATGATTGCTGTTCACACACAATTATGTGCAATGAATTTTATGCCTGCATAAAATGAAGAACTAGAAACAAAAGAATTCTCATTTGTCGTTCAATCATTGGCCGTGTTTACACTGAGCGATTATCGTTAAATTTGCACGACCTAATGATTTTTTTGAACAATAATCGTTTTTGGGTTTTTTTTATAAAAGAGTCCAAACTCATGGGTGACCCCCGTCCCGCTCTTGAGTCCTGATCTTAGCATGCAAGATTATATATACATCGTGCTCATAAACAATTGTAAGCTGATCGGGTTCTCCACTGCCTGCCTGCTACTAGATAGCCTTATAGTACATCTGGAAGAAATCAAGCAATCTATGCAACATGTGGCTGACTCTTCTGAAATTGGAACATTTATAGAGTACATTTGGCCAACAGGTACCTACCACAAATATTAGGGTGCTTTCACACCTGCGTTAGGGTCAATTACGCAATTTCTATCCATCCACTCTGTTTTTGGAAACTGAAATAAAATGTAAAAAACTGATCTGTTTTTCCCCATTGATTTCAATGGAGTCTCAAAAAACCTTCCAAAAAATAGAAAGGATTCAGTTTGCTTCTCTTGCGCTTTTTTTTAAATGGTAAAAAAACGCAACCCCATTTTTTTCTGTCCAGAAGAACAGAAATCCGACAGAATGGAAGCAAATGAAAACCTTTCCATTTGCTTTCCATTTTTTAAAAAATCCCATTTGAAATCAATAGTGAAAAAAAACTGACCAGTTTTTTATTTCAGTTTCCAAAAACGGAGCGGAGAGACGGAAACCCTGAACCGATCCTAACGCAAGTGTGAAAGTGGCCTTAGAGCTGAACAATTTTTAATTTGAAAATAATAACCTTACCTTTTCGAAATAATAGTGGGTACATCGGCAGGACGAGAAGGTACGTCCACAGTGCTGCCTGCATCTCTCTACCAGAAATCCAAGAGCAAAGTCACAAAATCCAGGGCCACCAACACACAATCCCGGGCTCACTGTTGCATAATCCAATAAAATACGGCTACCACATTACAATCCATCATACAGATCAGCTTCGCAATTGGTTCCCGTTGCTGTACATAAAGCAACAAGTTTTGGAGACCTATTACACAACTAGGTATATACAACTAGGTCTATAGGTATGTTACAGGTAAGTCACAACCTTCTGTTCCCTGTGTGCTCTGGAAATGCTAGTGTTAAAAATTGTCCCCTAGACAGTGACAAAGTATTTAGAGTGCAGTCCTCATTAGAATTCTCTCAAATTAGAGTCACCACAGCCGTGAAAAAGCCAAAGCTAGCCACAGTGCTAAAAGTACAGCACAGGGCTAATCATACAGGTTGTAGTCCAGTCTTCTGCCAGTTAGTGTGGGAAGTTGGTTTTGCTGGAAACAATGTCCAGTGGTGATCCAGTGATTGACGCCTGTGTTGGGTCCAGGCTACGACATAGGTCCACTGCTGCAGTCCTTATCCAGATGCCTGTACTGCAGAATGAGTGAGCGCAGCCTGTGACGTGCACACTGCAGCCTCCTCTCCCTATTATTATTGCCTGTGGAGGCTGCATACCAACTCCGGCAGCCAGAGGTGGAGTTTGCAGATGGGGGAGGGCTGAACTGAGAAACTTGGCACTTTCTTGTGTTTATTTTCTTTGATGGAGTCACTATTGTCTGAAAAAATTAATACTTGAAGGAACACTGCTGTAACATGTCTTTTACTAACACTGCAGGCATTGTTGCATTTACCACCACCTGAAATTCAAGTAATTTGTGCTTAATAATTATGCATTCTTCACCTCCTCCACAACCTTTGTAGTACCCCCCTCCCTCAAACCAGCTGGTTTGAAGTTTGGAATGCAACAGGAAGACTTTCACTGTTTAGTAACCAGGAGTGAAAAGTGGAGGAAACTGTTAAATTTGAAAAGCTCAAAAAGTATCAAAGCAAAAGAGCACAAGAGACACACACACAGTATAAAAAACGCACAATAAATAGTCTCTTATTAATAAGGAAACCAACAACAGTTATATTTGACAACCTAATTTAAACACAATTAAAAAATAACTTTCTGATGCTGGTACTGTATATATACCAAGCATCCTTGTGTCATGGCAACAGCAAAACACACTTTCCTTAAAAGCAAATCTAATTGCAGGACGAGAAATTTTTTATTAGGAAATTATAGTCAAAGTTAGGCTGGTTTCACATCTGTGTCGGAACCTCTGGACGGCTAAACCTCGCAGATCTAGCTAAAAGTACTGGAAGATAAAGCGCTGCATGCAGCACTTTTTCTTCCATTCGAAAACCAGGCAGCTGGACGGACGTCATTATAGTCATTGGTGTACATCTGGCACTGCTCGGTTCCATCCAGAGACGGAACCATTCGGCTATGGGGAATCCCCTTTCCTGCTCCCCAAATGGAGCAGGAAAGGGAAATCTCTGCTGCAAATGTGAAACCTCCCTTATAGCTCTAAAAATTGGTACAATGTCACCAGGTAGAAAACAGAGGAACTGCAATGCCAGTCATATCATATACTGTACATACACTGAATAATCACTGTATTAGGAACAGCTGGCACGTGACATCTTGTAATCAGTAACGTGATACGTTGCGATGGCAATGTCACATTCTGCTCTCAGATAATATACTGATCTCTCCTCTGCACAGAGGAAGGCAAGATTTGGCAATCATGGTTAAGAATGGTGACTTGAGCGACTTTGACTGCGGGTAGATTGTTGTTGCCTGGATGTGTGGTGCCAGTATTTCAGAAACAGTCGCACTTGTTGGTTGTTCCCAAATCACAGTATAAAGAGTGTACCAAGACAGGTTGAACCATAGACAGACATTTGACAGAAGATCACAGTGGCAGGCCATGTGGTTGATCCTAGAGGTGAGCATCAGTCTGAATTCTAAGCAATAATGTGCCACAGTGGACCAACTGATCCACCAGTCCAACAGCAGGGAAGTTAGACAAATTTCCACAATAACCATGCGGCGTACCTTGCGTCAACTGGAGTTCAATAACTTAGCACCATCAAGGGTGCCTCAAATGACCCCATGTCCTCACCAACAATGTTTTGCATGGGCCCAGGAAAGATGTCAATGGACCTTGGACATATGGCAGAAGGCTGTCTGGATTGATGAGCCCTATCTCCTGCTAAATCCTATGGATGGCTTGGCAGGCCAGTAATGACTGTGTCATGGTTTGGGTAGTGTCTTCCTGGCAGGGGCTAAGATCATTGGTCATCATACCACAAACCTGGAATAGTGAACACTACAGGGTCCTGCTAGCTGACCATCTTTACCCAAATCTTCAGGAAGTCTTCTCCACACTGCCTTGGCCCCTAAACTCTGCATACTGTAACCCCATTGAACATTTTTGGGATCTACTGGAAGGTGCTGCAAGATCTGCTCCCACATATTTACAAAATGTGCACCAACTGATAGAGGAAGCTGCTGCAGCTGGCATGGGTCGAGTTGAGTATGGAGGATTTTCGCTACCTTGTAGAATTTGTTCCCAGATGTCTGAAAGCCATGATCTCCAAAAAAGGTGGACCAACCCGTTATTGAATAAGTGTTCCTAATGCAGCTATTTAATAGCTGGCTAAGCACCTTAGCTAGCTGTCAGACAACAGAATGGGAGAAATAGACAAGCTGCTGCCAGACACTTTTGTTTTGTGACATTTCATGTGCTGGAAAAGATAACATTTTTGTGATAAAATTGTCGGAATCAGCAGTCTACCGTCTAATGTTTATGACCAAATGTCCATAAACTTCATATAGCTGTCAGCCAAATGCTGATCCGACAGCTATTTCTCCCAACTCCACCATAAACATGCATACTTTGCTGAGTATACATGTTTACTTCAAGAGGGAGAAGTGAACAAGTTGCTGCCAGATTTTTCTGGCAATGGCTTATCTCCCATAGGAACAAAGGATCAGGCATGTTGAACTGCAGATGTCAGGAGAGAACCATAAGGCCCCTACATTCATTTTAAAGGTACAGGTGGTTAGTCCTGTCAATAATGGTAGATTTGTATGACTTTCATCAAATGAGTATGTGAAAGTTTAGAACAATTTTAATACAGAAAAGCACAGATTTTTACAGACAATCCAAGTGTTGCAGTAAGACAGTGAGAAGTCAGCATCTCACGATACATCTGCTTGAGGTACACTTTACCATCTTGAGAAGGCTTTCTATTGGGCACATACATGGAGGAGTAGTGCTTTGCTTTATTAGAACTTACCTTAAGATGTCCATATTGCTAATAAATGTTTAAGGGCATATGCCAGGAGAAAACACCATTTTGCATGTCAGATTTCGAAATGCTCCATCCTTAATGTGTCAGGAGATCTTTAGCTTCCACTCTAATCTGTTGTGTATTTTTTTATTCATGGACATACTGCAAATAGAGATATCACAGTACTAGGAAAAGTCCCACAGTGATATCGCTGTACAATAATATGCAATTTAATTAATATTAATGGCAGGCTTTCTCTCGCGGAATATTTGTACTACAGAGTGGTTGACTGAGGCAAATTCAGTTTTCTCCGAGGAGGGTTATACTTCGAACTCGACAAACATCTCAATTCGGACGGTCTTTAAAGAGTTAACTAAGGTATATAGGGAATACATCCGCTGCTGGTGGGAAATACAAGGATTATCTAAATATGAGGAGCATAGGATAGTACCAAGGGGCTTGAGGAACCCTGTACTACCCCCGGTTCGCTGTCGAAACCCTGAGTTCCTTAAAAAATGGGAGGTAGAAGCGACAGAATCATCGCTCAGGCTGTTAAAGCTTTTGATTGAGGAAGAAAAAAATACCCTCATCAAAGATCAAAAACGACTGGATGAGCTGATAGAAAAATCCAAAACACTATTAGCAGATCCAGAATACCCTACCTTGGAAAAAAACTTACAGGAAAATATCGCCAAATATACCCAGCATATAAAAGATAGGAAACATTCCCTCTTCTTGCGCGATCTTGCCGATTTTCGGGAAAACAGAGCCTATTTTGGGGGAAACAGATGTTCTGAAACTGAACCCAGTTCATCGGAAGCAGAGCAATCTGATAGCGAAGGATCTAGACTAGTATATACAGGTAATCACCCCCGACCTAACCACGGACGCGGTAGAACCCGTGGACGCGGTAGAGGGCGAGCGCGTTCTAATCAACAACACCCTCAGGATTTTCCCATCACGCAGTATTTTTTGAGGGGACGCCGAGAACAACAAACGAATTACTGACAATTCCAAACATGCTCGAGCCACCTCAGCAAGCAAGGAGTGATATGTCATCAGATGACAAAATGAAAATTGTCAACCTATCAACACATACACTCACTAAGCATGAGATTGCCGTTCTGGAGAGGGGGCTGTCCTTTGTCCCGACGACCCGTTATGAGCCGTTCGTCTGGACAAAGGACATCTCCCTCTTCGTGAGGAAGTTACGCTGGAAGAAGTATTTCTCCCTCCAGGATCGTAAGCTGGCAAACGATCTTGGAGTACCTATTGCTGATATTCCGGCAATCAGAGACCTCCAGAGTCTAGAAGATGAAATGATAAGGCCCGTAGCATGTACAGACTGCAAACCCAAGAATAAATCCAATCCACCAGCTATCAATTGCTCGGAGTTGGATCTTTTTGAGAAACTAGTTACTAGGGATCTCAGGAAGATCAAATCTGAACACAAAAAACCTCCAAATATGACACGATCTGAGAAATCGGCTTTAAAGACCTTGGAAAACAACGAGAATATTGTTATCAAGCCGTCTGATAAAGGCGGAAATGTGGTTCTACTTGACAAGGACAAATACATACAAATGTGTATGGATCTCCTTGACGATCGAACCACATACGCAATACTTAGGGAAGACCCTACACTCATCTTCCAGACAGCACTTAATAAAATCTTATGTGCCGCCAAAGAATCGAAGTGTATCAGCGAATCTGAACTCAAGTTTATGACACCAACAAGTCCCAGAATAGCGACTTTCTATACCCTACCCAAAATTCACAAAGGGACTAGTCCCTTAAAAGGACGTCCAATCGTGTCCGGCATTAACAATCTTACCCAAAATGCTAGCATTTTTGTGGATCGTGTATTGAGACCATTTGTCTCTGCACTACCCTCTTTTGCACAGGACACGATGGACGTCCTACGTCAACTGGAAGGGATTTCGGTAAGTCCCGATACGTGGTTGGCGAGCTTAGATGTCGAGGCTCTTTATAGCTCGATCCCTCACGAAGTGGGTTTACGAGCTATAGCGCATTTCCTATCCCAACGAGGTATTCACTATCAGGCACAGAATGAATTCATATTACAGCTTTTGAATTTCATTCTTTCACACAATTATTTTCTGTTTGACAGAAAGTTTTTCCACCAGCTCAGGGGCACCGCGATGGGGACGTCATGTGCCCCAACTTACGCAAATTTGCTCCTGGGCTGGTGGGAAGAGAAATGCGTGTTCTCCACTGAAAATCTGGAATGGTCAAAAAACATCTTGACCTGGATCAGATACATAGACGATATACTGATTCTGTGGACTGGGACAAAACCCGGATTCCATGAATTTGTGAATTGGTTGAATAATAATGACATAAATCTACGATTCACAGCAGAAATCAGTAGATCGTCTATGACCTTTTTGGACATATCTGTCGAGGTTCAACCGGATGGTAAACTTTCCTCTAGTTTGTATCGGAAAATAACGGCAACAAATAGCTTGCTGTCCTGGAATAGCTTCCATCCTGAGCCCCTCAGAAAAGGCATCCCCAAAGGGCAGTATCTCAGAATAAGGCGGAACTGCTCGGAAGATGAAACATTCAATATGGAATGTCAGAAATTAAGAGATAGGTTCCAAAAAAGAGGATATCCAACGCAAGTCCTCAAGCAAGCAGAAGAACATGCGCGTGCCTGTAAAAGGAATGAACTATTAGTTCCGAAAAAACGTGAAAACACAAAAGAGATGCGCATTGTCGGTACATTCGATACAGGGCAGAAAAGGGTTCTCAATATTTTAAGATCATATTGGGACATTCTTCGGAATGACCAAGATATACAAACCTTTATTCCACCCTACCCAAAAATAACCTACCGACGCGGCAGAAACATCAGAGACCATCTAGTGAAAAGTTTTCTAAAACCTTCAAAACCACAGGGTGATTGGTTATCCCGTTCAATCCCAAGGGGCACCTTCACCTGCTCTAAATGCTTAGCATGTAAGTTTATTCAAAAAGGAGATGCTTTCAAATCAACAAAAACAGGAAGAGAGTACTCAATACGAGACTTTATTAACTGTACCAGCATGAATGTGGTTTACCTCATCACCTGCAAATGCCAAATGCAATACATAGGGAAAACTCGTCAACAATTTCGCCGCAGAATCCTCGCACATATCGGCAACGTAGAAAGGAATGAAGTTACATCGGTAGCCACCCATGTTTGGCAACAACATGGGGGCGACCCAAACTGCTTAAAATTCCAGGGTATGGAATTGGTAAGACCGGACGGAAGAAGAGGAGACATGGATTCCCTGCTTCTTCAAAAAGAGGCAGGATGGATATATCGCTGCGAGACCCTCCAACCGTCAGGACTAAATGAACAACTTTTGTTCAACTGCTTCTTATAGGGAAACATCAAGTATCTGTCAACTTCCTCCACCCTCTGATAGCCTGGGTCACCTTGCTTTGAAAGATTTACTTACCTTCCCTTGGCCATTATCCCCTAGGACGAACGGTCCTGACAATGAAATAATTTACAAAACGCATTTATATTATCAGGTCTACTTTCATCTGATCTAATCTAATAACTTGGCCAAGTTCCCCTTTAAATCTATGTGATATTAAGGTGACTAATAAAGTAGATTCCGTATGAGAGTCTCTATCATCTACAACAAATGACCCAAAACATAATTGAGATTCTCTTAGAATTTTTAATACAACATCAATAGGCTGTCCCATATCAATGTCAACCTGAACAGCGGCTTTGATGTTCTCAGACATGACTATATCCCACTATCAATAGGGGATCGATATATGCCCTCGGATTGGCTTAAACCACCTTCTTCATCTGCTCCAAGGCGGAGGGTCATAGACCCGGGTCATATCCCGGCATCGCATATCACCGCCCCCTTATACGTCATCGCGGTGAGCGATGCTAGGAAGTAAGCTGTTTACTCAGTTGTCCTGGTGATAGGTAACGCGCTGACGTTGGACGCTTCACGTCGTGACGCCGGCGCATCTTAATACTAGTCTTTCCGGAGTTTCCGAGACTAGGAGCGCCGTGACGCCAGACGTACATACGTCATCACGTCGGCGCACCTACAACGATATGACGTCAGCGGAATAACAACGCCTCTCTGGCGCGCTTCTACGATCACATAGCGCACCTAACATCTTATTCACAATCATATACACTGATCGACAAGTAGGTTAGTGTAACATATGTCCGTTTAGATGGAGGGCTGCTATCATTCGGCCTTCCACGCTTGCATAAAATCAAATCAAATCAAATCATGGCATCTGTGTAGCGCCAGCTTGTTCCGCAGCGCTTTCGGGTAATTATTATTTATTGCCCCCCACCAGGCTGGGTTCTCATTTTGCCGACCTCGGAGGGATGGAGGGCTGAGTCGACCTTGAGCCGGCTGCCAGATTCATGCGGGGATCGAACTTGCAAACCCTCAGGTCGTAGGCGAGAGCTTACACTCTGCACCACATGAGGCTCGACAACTGAGATCAGCGTGAGACCATCTCACATGGTCTCTATTTACTTCCTGGTCAAATATGACTGGCTACCGTGAAGGGGCCAACCCATTAGGAGGTGTGGCTATGAGCTATTTAAGCACCACTTTTCCTGACGGCCCCCACTCCCTAGCCTACCATCAAGGCGATGGGAACTAACCTATGTCATGCTCTGACCTCTTGAGCACTCTATCTTTCTGTAGGGATTGCTGTCCATGCAGTAACCTTGAGCTTACTGGGAGAGAGGAAAAGGGGGAAAAAAGATAGAAAAAAGAAAGGAGGGTGTAGGGAAAAATACTCCTCTGTACCTAGGGAGGATTGACTCCTTGTCCTGCTATGCTAACGGCCTCATTGCTTGTATTTGCAGGAGTAGTTAAGGACTTTAGGACTTGAAACCTCCTTCACTCATTTATAGGGGATTTGGATCTGTTAGAGTTATTACCTCCAGACCAAAATTCCAAACCCAGTAATCTCATGCATGTAGTACTCTTTATCCCTACTCTCATTGTAAGGAGATCCTATTGACCATTACACCTGGCATGGGACTATTGAAAGTAGGATTGATAGAGAAGAAGGGTTTAACATTTGAAAGAAATGAACCTCGTACCTACAATCTTTATCTATCCCCTCACCATGGTTAAACCCTACTAGCTCAAATTGAACGCTAAGAGCTCATTTCCTGATTGAGGATTAAATATTTTAGTGATACTCTATCTATGGAGTGATACCCTAATTGTTTACCATCATAACTCTGTAAACATTATTGTTGTTATTATTACTCTCTAAGTACTAAGTCTCCTGAGGATCCACGTACACTCAGTGGTGAAACGCGTAGAGTGGGAGTACTGTTTATAATGAGTAAAAAACATTGACAAAATTAAAATCTCTGACACACTGTCCTTTTGAGCCGTTCACAAGTCTTAGCTCACTAGGCAACAAGCTCTGACAGAGATAACTATCTTCTTAGGTTGAATATCACTTTCTTGCAATCTGAAAGTTTCTGCTCAAACATTGTCGCCATGAGTAGGAGTACTGGCCATAAGGAATAAAAATTGACTAAAATCAATTTCCTTGACATACTGTCCTTTTGAGCTGTTAAAAACTTTTCAGCCCACTAGGCAGTATTTTTGACAGAGATATTCACTTCCTCAGGTTGAACATCACGTTTCCGCAACCTGAGTATCTCTGGTCGAATTCTGTCATTATATTAATAAAACTACAGATATCTAATTGGGGTTCCGGTTTTTGGGAAATCCATGAACAGCCCCCATGCAGACTGTATTCCTAAGTGACGTGCGACATTAAGAAATACGGAGTATCAGAAGTAATACCAAGTTGTAATTTTGAAACCCACCAATCATTTTTCTATCCACTATTTGGTGGGTTAACGCCTTTCCATTACAACTTAGATTTTGTGTTGTGTCCTTTGTTGTGCCCAATCGTGTTTTTTTAGATAAAACTTAATAAAATTTATTACTTTTAACCAAGTCACGTCTGTGAATAGGGCTTTTTCAAATTTTCAGTCGACTTGTGCTGCCCTCTCTGTGAATACAAGTTAGTAAAGCTGTAACTTAAAGGGATTGTCCAAGATAATATTTTTTTGTTAAAAGCAGGCCCCCCTTAAAAAAAAATCCAGCTAAGGGCTCCTGCACGCGATATCGCTGCATTTTTTTCAAGCGATTGTCAATGGGACTTTCTAATGTTAAAAACGCATCGCAAGTTGGTGCTTTGCAATTTTTGTGCGATGCGTTTATAACATTAGAAAGTCCCATTGACAATGGTGTGAAAAAAACGCAGCGAGATCGTGTGAAAAAACACGCAAGAAAAACGCAAGTGTGCAGGAGCCCTAATACTCACCTCTCCCAGCTTGTCCCAATTGTCAGCTCCAGGTCTCCATTGTGATGTATTGTCTACAGGCTGCAGCAGACTGTGTATGGGACGTCACAGACTGCTGCAGCCAATCGCGGAGTGCAGTGGCACAAACAGTTGACCAGTTGGGGTCTTGAGCGGCGGACCCCAGACAAACAGCTATTGATGACTTATCCTGAGGTCATCAATAGAAATACCGTGGAAAACCCCTTTTAAGTTTGGCATATTACAATGGAAATGGCTTGAGTTCTGCTTTCAAGTTTTACATGAAAGTAATTTGCTTTTATTTGTACATTTTCAATATCTTTTATGTTTTCATTTTTACAAATTGCCATAAAATATTATGCAGATATAAGAAATGAAACTGTTTAGTTGCTAATATAAGTAACAAGGTAATTTCCAAAAAAACAATCAGGCATCGCCCTACATGCACTTCCTATTTCCTATTAATGGTTGCTGTCTGATCTAAAAGTATCTCTTACTATTTGAAGAGCTAATAAGAGTACATTAATCATGTACCTGGCCACAATGGTTCTCAGAGTCTTTGCGTGAGTGACTTGGATCCTGCACCTAAGGCCGGGCTCACAAGACAATTTGCATTTTACTGCTGTGAAGCCGGCCTATCATCATGTGCGGCAGCGATTTTGTAAAGCGCATGACATTCTTCCTCGTTTCTTTTTTTGTTTAGATTTCCCACTCTGACGCTTCGCAATGGCCTGCATAAACGCCGCCCATACACAATGTAATTGCATATCTACAGCATTGATTACACACCCATAAAGAACAATGGGCTCTATCGTGCATAATACGCGACAAAATAGAACAATCAATACATATATTTACAGGATTATTACAAACGATATTCCCAATGTAAAACACTCATGTTCAATTCTCAAAAAATTACTAATAAAATTATCATGACATTTTTATGTATTAATGATGAGTAATTTCAAGGAATCCACAATGCGCTTTATCACCCAAAATAAATAAGAGCTGAGGAGTGTGCGGGTGGCAGGGAAATTGGATTGAATGGCATCAATGAATGGCTTAGTGCTGACTGTGATTGGCTGAACGCTGCGACCAATCACAGGTAGCGCTCAGCTGTCATTCAATGGCTGAGCACTGCCTGTGATTGGCTGAGCGCTCAGCCAATGAGACCAGCGCTTTTTGGGGGTGGGGGTTTTTCAATCCACTGCCTACAGAACACAGAAGAAGACTGCCATGCCGGATAGAAGAGCCAGACGGCTATTCTAGGTGAGTATAATTTTTTTTTTACTTCTTTTTTTACAGCTAGGGCTGAGTTTCAGGGAAGGGCTTATATTTCAAACCCTTGCCTGAAAATAATTGCTGTGGGGGTGACCTGCAATCCACTGCTTTCAATGGGCCCACAGTAGGGCTGGCCCTATTGAAAGCAATGGGATAACATCACAGACTTCTGCCACAACTGTGGCAGAAGTCTGCGATATACTCCCAATGTTTTCAATGCAGCTGGCACTGCTGCCACCGGCCCCATTGTACACAATGAGCGATATTGCAGCGTTTTCACTGCACTGCGAGGCACTTGATTTTGTATCACTAGAAAAAATATTGCTAGTGGTTAGGCACCCTTAATATATGAAATAACTTGTGCTTTTCCCATTGTTTTTCAGGTTTAGTATTGAAAAGCATTGACAAACACACTGACATAGCTTCCACAATGTGTGCAAAGTAATAAAGACATTACTCATGTGAAAGGTTAATGTAAGAAATGCATTATAAAAGGCATGAGTCTACAATGATAACAGGTTGGCAATCTGTAGGACATTCGCTGCCAGTTAAACTAGGTCACTTGTTTAATGTGATAAAAACAGTGTGGCAGAGAGAACCCAGTGTGTAGCAATGGTTATAACAGGGGTAGTCCAGGATTAGAAAATCAGCTTTCTAAGGCCCCCTGTCCACGACAGTTTATTCGCCGGCGGTAAACCGCCAGAGAATCACGTCGGCCGGCGCTTCCCATAGCATTGCTATGGAAAGCGCCGGCACCTGTCCACAAGCGGAGAATCATTGCGAATTGCCCCAATTCTCCGCAGTCAGCCTATCTATTAGATAGGGCTGACCGGCGGAGATTCGCCGGCGGCTCCTGCTCCCGGTGAATACAGATAGGCTATACAGATAGGCTCCTGGCCTATCTGTATGGCCAACCTGTGATATTAAAGTAAAAATAAAAACTATCCCGCGCCTTGGTAGAAAACCAATCTTTTTTTATTCTTATTAAAACAACGCGTTTCGACACGGCATGTCTTTTTCAAGTTCATACAGACATTGTCATATATGACAATGTCTGTATGAACTTGAAAAAGACACATGCCGTGTCGAAACGCGTTGTTTTAATAAGAATAAAAAAAGATTGGTTTTCTACCAAGGCGCGGGATAGTTTTTATTTTTACTTTTATACTCAGTTATCCAGCCCGACCGTGCTTGCAAACACGGTGCAAGGATATCCCTGGACGCCGCTCCAAAAAGAAACATGGAGAAGCAAGAAACCTGCTGAATGCTAACGTGGACAACAGGTGCAGAGGGGTTAACTCCTTCACCACCGGATTAACCCTTCTGGCACCGGGTAAGTCCACCTCTCATTTAGCTATAAAAGCATTTTTAAACTGCAAGTGAGGCGCATTTTAAAGTACATTTTCAACCTGTGATATTGACGCTCAGAACTTTTTACTGTTTTGAAACTCAGATGCAAAACATGAACAGATATGGAGTTGTGTCTGTTAGCAAGCAACCTTCTACAAAAACCTCAAAATAAAAACTGCATGGGTAAGGCTGGGTTCACATGGGGCTCAAATCCCGCAGAAATCTCACAGAACGACCGCATGGAAATACAGCGAGATATCCGCGCCAAAATGCAGCTTCAAAACTTGCGCTGTTTGGCGCAGGTTTTGAAGCGGCTTTGCCGCCTGTATTCCGCTGTGGACATCTCTCCCCATAGAGAGGAGGCTGCAGCAGAGAGAGCGATATAATTGACATGCTGTGGCTTTGTATTCCGCGTGGCATGTCAGTTTCAGTGTGGCTTGGCCACAACGGCTTCTCCGCAGTGTGTGGACTAGATTTTTTCCAAATCTTGTCCACTTTGCTGCTTTATCCCGGGATAGAAATTGCCGGCAGAATTCCCCCCCATGTGAACCCAGCCTAAA
Organism: Eleutherodactylus coqui; assembly: GCF_035609145.1. Lineage (NCBI taxonomy): Eukaryota > Metazoa > Chordata > Amphibia > Anura > Eleutherodactylidae > Eleutherodactylus > Eleutherodactylus coqui. The sequence goes on along the minus strand of NC_089839.1, from coordinate 116,703,868 downwards.
GCAATGAAAACCTACTAACAAAAACCCACACTGGATATAAAAATGCATAAATCTTTATCAGTATCCAACTATAAATATATATAAGTTAAAGAATTTGTAAGCAAAGTAAAGAATACATAAAATACATAAATAGAAGGAAGAAGGGCTACAACAAGCCCCAGAACTAGAGGTGGTGCAACAGGGTACTAGAGCCTGCATACCCGACTGTATCGCATCTTGTATCCAAAGTAGAGGCGGTACAACAGGCTACTAGATTCTCCATGACCACTTGTATCACATCTTGTATCCAAGCTAGAAGCGGTACAACAGGGTACTAGAGCATCCATGCTGTCACGTCTGTCTCCTGAGATCTGTTGTACTACAGGTTCTCTGGAGCTTTCCTGCTCAGGTGTGGGGAGATTGTGCTGGCTGGGCATGTGTGTGGGTCTCCTGTCAGCCAATTACTCTGGGTCAGTACATAAAAGCTGTCTTCCCAGGTGTGGGTGTATTTAGCGTTCTCTGTTCTCATTTCTCTGTGTTGTGTGAGCAGGTTCTATGTATGGTGGCTGCAAGTAAGGTTTGTGTCTTGTGGTTTTGTTATGCATTATGTTGTCTTTTTGTTGTGATGACTTTCTCCTGAGTATGACATTTGTATTAGTATTTCCTTCTCCTACTGACTGTCTGGTGTCTGCAGTAGACCTGTACGCATAAGACCTATGCAACGTTTGTGTCAGTAGGAGTGGTTGCCATCTCTTTTCCCCTCTGAGCTGTGCACTCTTTTTGCAGATTTCTGTACCTGATGCCAGTTGTGTAAGGCGCAGTGGTCTTGTTTAGAGGGGCCTAATTTGTTACACCTTCCGATTTGTCATCTTTACCTTGGTGTCAGGGCGTGGTTTGGAGGAGTTGCCAACATTTATTTTTTTTACCTTAATGGTCCAGAGGCCTCTATTTTAAAGGGGTGGTATAGTGTCATGTCTGTTTCCTGAGATCTGTGGTACTACAGGTTCTCTGGAGCTTTTCTGCTCAGTTGTGGAGGATTGTGCTGGTTGTGTGTGTGTGTATGTCTCCAGTCAGCCAATCAGTCAGGGTCAGTACATAAAAGTTGTCTTCCCAGGTGTGGGTGTGGTCAGCTTTCTCCGTTCTCATTCTCTCTGTGTGTGGTGTGAGCAGGTTCTATGTGTGGTGGCTGCAAGAAAGGTTTGTGTCGTGTAGTTTTGTTTGGCTTTGTCGCTGGACTCCTGGTTAGTGTAGGGACTAGCGGTATTGCTGAGAGGCATGACGTGGCCCGCTAGTTTCCATATTTTGGCCAAAAAGTCAACAACTACCTGGAATTTATAGTATTAATATCTGATACTAATGTTTGTGTATTGGCTGCTGTATGGTGTGCTGCTCTGTTTTTTTTCTTATCCTGTCCAGTTGTCCCTGTCAGTTGTGGCATGTGTATGCGTCCTAGCCTGGGTGTGTGGGTTCTTAGGGGCAGCAAGGGCCCAGAATCGAAGGCTGCTGGGCCGCCCCCTATTGGGACGATGTCCCCGCTCAGGTAGGTCCTTGGTCATCTTCCTTTGTAGAAGTGTTAATTGCTGATATTCCCTATCCTGGTAACGTTCGTGTGGGCCCAGTGCTCATTAGCCCACATGAATGTAAAACATGCCCCCTGCATCACATCTTGTATCCAAGCTAGAGGCAGTGCAACAGGGTATTACAGCCTCCATGCCTGTCTGTATCATATCTTGTATCCAAGCTAGAAGTGGTACAACAGGGTACTAGAGGCTCCATGCCCATCTGTATCACATCTTGTATCCAGGCTAGAGGCGGTACAACAGGGTACTAGAGCCTTCATGCCCATCTGTATCACATCTTGTATCCAGGCTTGAGGCAGTACAACAGGGTACTAGATCCTCCATGCCCCCTGCATCATATCTTGTATCCAAGCTAGAGGCGGTACAACAGGGTACTAGAGCCTCCCTTGAAGGGGTCAGTTTTTCACAATAAATTATCCTTTTGCTCATACCCTTCTATTCCTACAAAATTGGCGCACAAGCCTCTCCTGTGTGTCACCGTCATAAGATACATAGTGCGGACTTACTACGCATCTACATGATGTGGTTGTGTCCACGCTTAGAATGATTCTGAAGTGGGGTTGTGGAATTGATGGGATCTGTGTATGGCATATCTCTTGGTCTGACACCTTATGTATGCTATATGGAGTATGTTTATGATCTATCTAATAAACAACACATTAAATTAGCCATAGCATGTACACTATACCTTGCTAGTATTTAAAACGCAGATCCATTTATAAATGAGGCATTGTGGTCACCTTGGCTGGATGGATGGAGCCTTGCTCTATTGAACCTTATTAGAGATAGGATCTTCAGTGCTCAAAGGAGGGCCATATCTCCAACAATGGGTAATTGTCCGTTGTATCTACCCCTTTTGTACAGTGCAGTCCTTTCCTTTCATTATGAGGTGCATCAGCAGCTGGGCTTCCCAAGGGCTTTCTCCCAGTTGCATCATGAGGAAAACCCTGACTACTATATGATATCTGAATCATTTGAGAGCTCTTTTATAGGGTTCCGAAGCAAAGTTTTTACAGGGTAGGCCGCCAGGTCTTTCCCTAACCCTCCCCATTTATCCGAGCTTGGGACCGGCGTATATGGATGACTCCTACACTGCATTGTGAAACAAGTCATGACAATACTTAACATTGATAGAAAACAAAGAGAAAAAAATACAGGTTCTCTTGCGCTACAATCACCTATTAAAAAATCACAAGAAGGTATACACTTACTTCACTGGGGGAATCTGGAGCCAACCATTTCCCCCCATTCCAAGTTCACCTCAAAACAATGTAGACGCCGGTATGTCCTTTTCTTTATTATTTTCACAAAATGGCATACAGCATAAGACAAATATAGGGCAATGCATTTTGGGGTACACAAACCCCTTTTTCACGCCTAGTATACAAACAGACTTACTTATATAGCAATACGAAACGCGTGTAAGTCTGTTTGTATACTAGGCGTGAAAAAGGGGTTTGTGTACCCTGAAACGTATTGCCCTATATTTGTCTTATGCTGTATGCCATTTTGTGAGAATAATAAAGAAAAGGACATACTGGCGTCTACATTGTTTTGAGGCGAACTTGGAAATTGGGGGGAAATGGTTGGCTCCAGATGCCCCCAGTGAAGTAAGTGTATATCTTTTTTGTATACATTCTTGTAATTTTTTAATAGGTGATTGTATCACAAGAGAACCTGTTTTTTTTCTTTCTTTGCTTTCTATCATTCATTACCGAGGCTTGACACCCCAAATATATGGTTCTGCTGCTCTCCTAATTGGGATTATCATCTGAGTGATACATTGAGGCTGAAGTGGACCTACATGGTGTGGAGCTCTACCTGTTGACAGACTCCGCACCAAGCAAGTAAGTCCCTTTTCAAGACTATATTGGTAGTAAAATATTACACTTTCTCTATATCTAGAGAGCAGACACTTCATAATATTGTTAAGACTTAACATTGATATTCTTGTAATTAGCGAATTGCACTGGGCAGGTAATGGATATTTTCAGTCCGATGACTCCACATTGCACTATGCCAAACACGAGGAAATCAAGAGGAACAGAGTAACCTTTATTACAAATGTGCAGACCTCAAAGGCAGTAGAAAGTTTTAGAACAATCAGCGACCGTATCATTGCTATATGGTTACATGGTAATCCAGTGAACATATCAATCTTACTGGTCTATGCCCCAATGACAGACGCTGATGAGGAAACCAATGTCCAGAAAACTTTAAAGGAAGTGCTGAAGAAGGACCTTATTTACATTATGGGCAACTTCAATTCCAAAGTCAATTTAACCAACAGCAAATAGAAAACGTAACCCAAAAGGGTGAGGTGGAATCGCATGCAACGCCATGTAACGAATATGAACCTTGATTCCAGAAGTCACAGAAATAGCAGAAAAAGTGGCAGCATACGTACAGTGAGGTATAAAAATTTTAAATTCTCTAATCCTCCATGTTTAAGAAGTTAAGCGACGTTTCGACCTGCGTAGGTCTTTATCAAACTCACAAATGACATTACAGACTGACAATAAATAGTTCCCAGTAAAATAAGTAGCACCAATCAGGTACCAATACACTCCCCCCCCCCCCCCCCCATTGCAAGTGACATCAGGTGCAAACTCTAAAGCCTCATGTCCACGGGGAAAATCAGGCCCGCTACGGATTCTACATGGAGAATCTGCAGCGGGTCCCTCCTGTCCCGCGGACATGAGCGCTTAAAATAGGAATTTAAAAGAATTAACTCACCCGCAGCGGAACGGGAAGGTCTTCTCTTCTTCACGGCCGGATCTTCTTTTTCGGCCGGCGGATGAACTCGTCATGCCGGCGGCACGTCACCGGCGTGCCGCGCGCATGCGCCGGGCACATCCGTCGAGCCGAAGCAAGAAAGATCCGGCCGTGAGGAAGAGAAGGCCTTCCCGGTCTGCTGCGGGTGAGTTAATTCTTTTAAATTTCTATTTTAGGTCTCCCGCGCGAAAATGAAGCATGGTCCAGATTTTAGTACAATAGTCGAAGGGATATGCGGCTACTTGAGCATTGGACGAGTTATACCAGAAGGTAACCATACCCTCATATTCTTCCGACTAAGAATTCCAGTTGCCACCCTCCTCTCTCACTAGCCCTAACCAGAGTAATGTCCTCGGCACAACTAAGACTGGTCTCCCGGATCTGAAGCTTTCTTACAGTATGAAGCATGGATCCATGTAAGTCTTTCAGCTAGTTTCACAGCTGTGGCAGTAGTCAGAAGCACCTGGTAGGGACCATCAAATCGGGGCTCAAGAGGGTGCTTCCTGAGGAACTTCTTGACGCACACCCAATCCCCAGGCTGCAATATATGTGTCCCAGTGTCTGCCTCTGAGTCTGGAAGAGAACACCTGTGCATAGGCTTTGGTTAGTGCTTTAACAACGGAAATCACATACTTAGTCAACACATCAGATTGTAATTGTAACTACTGAGGATAGTAGCAACCTTGCCTTGGGGCTAGTCCAAACAATCTCGTAGGGAGATAATGCATGATCCCCCTGGGTTCATATCTAACACTGAATAGGGCTATTGGATGACCGTCTTTTCAAAATGACGTCATTTTTAAGTATCTAACTTTTTAGCGTGCCACTAAGTCTCTTCACCTTTCCACTACTCTAAAGGTGGTAGAGTATGTAAAAGGCTTGGGATACACCCAGAGCAGACATGACATGTTACATTCACCTGCAAAGTTTGTACCTCTGTCTGACTCTGAATCACTTCTGGTACCCCATATTCACAGTTTACCTCGTTCATGAGCTTCTTTGCGGTTACCTACTTGTTTGCCTTGGTAACAGGGTCGGCCTCCAACCTGCAAAGACATCAACAACAACAAGCACATATTCATACTTCCCAACAAGTGGGAGCTGAACGTAGTCAATTTGCAATCCCTGAAATGGGTAGAGTGGTCCCGGCAAGTGTGATGTGGCAAATTTACTTCTGCCCTGACTCACCTATGGCATAGATCATGCTAAACTGGACAAATGATGCAGCAGCTACTGAGAACCCAGAAGTCGCCCGTCCTCTTTTAAGCATCGTCGTCATTGCTGCTTTACTAGGTGGGTCTTTCTGTCCATCAGCTGGGCCATCATGGGATACAGGAACTGTGGTGGGCAAGTGCTGTTGACTGTTCACCATACGCTGTCCTGTTTCTGCTGCTCCCATATTAGTCCATTTATCCTTTCCTTCCTTGCTGGCTTGTAACTGTAAAGTCTTTAGCATATCAAAGTCCAAATTTTGTCAATGTCCAAAGTTTTTACCACTGACTCATGCTGTCAGTATCTTTCTTCTTTCTTCCACGGCTTGAGGGCCGCTGCCTTTGCTGTGCTGTTGGCGAGGGTGTCATCTCTCGCTTCTCCAGTGTAGGAATCGGTGCGAACTCTCAACTTTGTCAGGTAGAAGTAGGGCCTCCATGAGACTCTGCACCGCTGCACCATTCTCAATTGGTTGTCCTGCTAAGGTAAAAACTGTCTGGCCTTCCATATTGGGCCGTAATCATGAGCTATGCCAGATGTATACCAGGAGTCAGTGTAAAGGGTTGCCGTCTTACCTCTCGCCACTCTACTCGCCTCAGTGAGGGCCTTCAGTTCCGCTTCTTGTACTTAAGGGAGATGGAATAAATCCTCCACAGTGCCACCTACTGAAAGGCAGCATTCCTTCGAGTCAAAGTGGGACTTTTTATACAAGTCTTGCTACAATGACTGGGAATCAAAAGCAAAGCCAGACCCCATGTACATACAGCTGTTTCCGGGTTATTGCCCATCATCAGTGTACAGTAGGAGTCTGGCTTTTGCTAGTGAGAGGCCAGGGACAGGGGTCAGAAACGCTCTTTTCTCCTTAGGGAGAGCAACTATATACTATAAATAAGTGAGGAGACTCAAATGGCCACGCACGCTCCTCTGGGTAATATGCAAATAAGGGAGATGGAATAAATCCTCCACAGTGCCACCTACTGAAAGGCAGCATAGGAATGCTGCCTTTCAGTAGGTGGCACTGTGGAGGATTTATTCCATCTCCCTTATTTGCATATTACCCAGAGGAGCGTGCGTGGCCATTTGAGTCTCCTCACTTATTTATAGTATATAGTTGCTCTCCCTAAGGAGAAAAGAGCGTTTCTGACCCCTGTCCCTGGCCTCTCACTAGCAAAAGCCAGACTCCTACTGTACACTGATGATGGGCAATAACCCGGAAACAGCTGTATGTACATGGGGTCTGGCTTTGCTTTTGATTCCCAGTCATTGTAGCAAGACTTGTATAAAAAGTCCCACTTTGACTCGAAGGAATGCTGCCTTTCAGTAGGTGGCACTGTGGAGGATTTATTCCATCTCCCTTATTTGCATATTACCCAGAGGAGCGTGCGTGGCCATTTGAGTCTCCTCACTTATTTATAGTATATAGTTGCTCTCCCTAAGGAGAAAAGAGCGTTTCTGACCCCTGTCCCTGGCCTCTCACTAGCAAAAGCCAGACTCCTACTGTACACTGATGATGGGCAATAACCCGGAAACAGCTGTATGTACATGGGGTCTGGCTTTGCTTTTGATTCCCAGTCATTGTAGCAAGACTTGTATAAAAAGTCCCACTTTGACTCGAAGGAATGCTGCCTTTCAGTAGGTGGCACTGTGGAGGATTTATTCCATCTCCCTTATTTGCATATTACCCAGAGGAGCGTGCGTGGCCATTTGAGTCTCCTCACTTATTTATAGTATATAGTTGCTCTCCCTAAGGAGAAAAGAGCGTTTCTGACCCCTGTCCCTGGCCTCTCACTAGCAAAAGCCAGACTCCTACTGTACACTGATGATGGGCAATAACCCGGAAACAGCTGTATGTACATGGGGTCTGGCTTTGCTTTTGATTCCCAGTCATTGTAGCAAGACTTGTATAAAAAGTCCCACTTTGACTCGAAGGAATGCTGCCTTTCAGTAGGTGGCACTGTGGAGGATTTATTCCATCTCCCTTATTTGCATATTACCCAGAGGAGCGTGCGTGGCCATTTGAGTCTCCTCACTTATTTATAGTATATAGTTGCTCTCCCTAAGGAGAAAAGAGCGTTTCTGGCTTCTTGTACTGAGACATGCGGAGGCAGAGCTTCTGCTTCTAGGACATCTTGTTGTGTGACCACTGCATATCCGATGTGGAGTCGTCAATCCTCACCCTGGTACCATCTGCAAAAAGCTCAACATATGCATCGTCAACAGAGGTTCCAGTAACTGTTTGCATACCTGCAGTTTCTTACTGTATTAGTACTAAATAATCGTGTTGATGTTCTATTTCACATGGCTCGGAATCTTGTAGCACAAAATCATTTATTTTCTTTTTATCTTATTTCATTTATTTATTTATTTATTTTTAAACCCAATAGCTGATCTACAACACCTAGCTCATCTATGACCCAGATCACCTATGCCTCCCCCCTTTTGAACCAGAATACTCAATGGAAAAAGAGTAATAGCGTTCAAACTAGTACAACGTTGAAAAAGGAAACCAAGAGGCACAAAAACAAGCACTTTGTAGGTCATGGTGACATTGTATGCAGCAAAGTCTGAGCGAAAATCTCCTTTAGATTTTTTTTTTTTCATGTCGCAGTTAGCATTTTTTAACATAAGGGGGCGCAACACAAGCAAAATTTACAATCACCCAGTGTAATAGTATTTCAAGGAACGTCAATGTTTAACTTTCACTCTTCTGTCAGAATATAATGATAGCTTCAGTGTAGACTGACACTAGAATATACAAAAGACTTAAGGAAAAAACTAAAGAATATGGATGAATTGACATCCTACTCTGAGCAATTCAGTCCCTCTTTCTCACATAACTAAAATTACTTCATCAAATTGCGTGAAAAAGTTTGCTGGGTGACTATAGGGAAATTATTCCATCTATAGGAGCCTTCCTTAACATCATCTGTCTGAGCATCCATTGGAGAAGCAGGCAGTGGAAAACAGAGCCCCTGGGAACACACCATGAGAAGGCGTCCCCTTTCATGGGTCCCTGGCCTCTGTCCCCCATGCATCAACTCCAATCTTCCATACACTATAAACCAGCTTAGTCATCTACTATGTCCCAAGCTGCATCTTCACAAAGGTTTGCTTCCCTGAACTTATCACACATCCAAGGTGGCCACATTTTGGAGTGTAACAAAGTCTGGTCAAACAAAACCTTACATCAGACAATCATGATGTTAGCACTGGATACAGTGGCATTGGGGAATGTAGGCCTCCCAAGTGCAGCAAAATGGCCGCTAGAGGCAGAAAGGGGCGGGGCTACAAGTTTCCCAGGTGAGGCAAGATGGCTGCTGGAGGAGGAAGGGGCGGGGCTTAGTCCTATCCCGGATTGGAATGGCCGGAAGTAACATCACACACCCTGAAAGTGAGCACATGGAGGGAAGTAATTTCAGGGTGGGGGCAGAGCTCCCCACACTTGTTGCAGAAACATTGCAAGTGCGGCCGCCATTATAGGGAGGGGCTGTAGTCAACACAAAGGCATTACATTGTTCATGATTCTCATCTTGAATCTCTTTCCTACATTATACCTTCTCCTAGCAATCTAATACACCTTTCTTTCTGCTTATCTGTCCATAACCCGACATTTCTTTCTGCAACTTTTCCTGATCCTTTTCTTGTAAAACATTTCTACATGTTTTGCATATTCCAAAACATCCTGCACTGATCCCATATTCTATTCTGCCTGCTTATTCTATCCTATTTGAAATTTCTGAGCACAGTAAAACTCCTTTACCAAATTCCACCCATCTCTTCTTATATCCCTATAAATCACAATGCACATTAACACTATAGGCAAAGGGAACAAACGGGTTAACTGGGAAATGCTTTCAGAGGCTTATCTTCAGCCCACTCTACCCTCCCCCAATAATAAACACTGCACATTCTACCTCTGACTACACACAAAGACTAATGATTATATTCAATGACCAAGAGCTCTGGAAGCTATAATTCTCCGCGTATATACCTTTTCACATATGAGAACATAACACGCTCAATCATACAAGTGCATACGCGTATCATAAATTTTCCTGACCTCACACTAGTTACCTAGGAGTAAGTGTCTCTGGCGTGCTCCCTCAGACTTAAACAGCCAAGTCCGCCCTTCTGACACATTAACCCTCACAGAATTTATCTCTTGGTCTTGTATACACAATCTTTAACCGTCTCAGACTTATCATACCCAGCATACAGAATACCCCCTAGGCAGGTTAAAACTTTGGTTTTTTTTCCGAGCAGAAAGGACTATATTACCTGCCTTTCATTGATTTATCACTCTGGATTAGACATAGGGAGATTAACAGTTAGAAATCAGCTTGACACAGGTAGATAAAGCAATCTTACCGTGTTCTATAGATTTTCGGGCCCCTGAGTTCTACGTGTTATCTGCCGATCCCTGTATTTTTCCAGAATGAAAGAAATCAAAAATCTCTACTCAGCCCACCACAGGGACACCAAATTGAACTGGATCATATTTTCCTCCAGCAGGTTTCGGGGTATTCTGTAGCTTCCAAATTGTATAGTGTGCACACATCATCAACCAGATCAGACACAAGTTATCAGTCTCATGTCCAAAATGGCTCTCTGGGCAGGAACGTCCAGACAGCCTCTTTTATTGAAAGACATAACACCTGCCCTTTATGGGCGTTTAACAGATTACATGAGTACCATATATATATATTCTTATTTGCTGGGTTATGTAGAATTCCCCGCCTCCCCCTCTCCCCACCTCTCTCAAGTAGGAGCCTTTGTCTTAACAACATGTGGTCAAAACTGAAACTGAAAGTATCTCTTTGTTGGAGAAGTTTCTGTGTGGGGGATGGGAAAGGACTGGGGAAACACTCAGTATTGAATACAGGTATACATGTAGTACTAAGACTTTTAACTCTCAGAGGCTGCTTGTGGAACATATATATATATATATATATATATATTAGGCTAACATTATAACACACATCTTTCACCATGCCATTGTCCAGCAATTACTATAATGAAATTATGCAGTCATTAGCCTCTAAGAGTTAGTCACTACAGCTGCGTAATACATCTAGTTTAGTACAAATCAATAGACATTTTACACTGACTAATTATCATGTCTATCACAATTTAACCTTTAAAGAAGACATAGACACATAAATTCATTAAAAAGGTCCAGTAGGTCCAGGATTCAGGTGTAGCCTCCTCCGCCAGAAATACACGCATAGCTGACTATCGGTGTCCTCCACAATAAATTGCCCATGCGCAACCTTTCCCTAATAACGCAATAACACATAATGAATGAATAGCTAGGTGTTAGTATACCAGCTGCCACCAGCATCCTTTAGGAGGAATCGTGCATCGTGCGTGGTTTTCTAATATCAACATGATACTTGCAACGAGCACCAGGAATACTGATGGAATCATTGCACATATGTGAGACAGCGGCTCTAGTAGCACAATAGAAACTGATTAATCGCTCTGGATAATGAGTGTAGTCAACCCCATAATAGTCTTCATCTGTATTTTAGAAAACAATTTTTTTTGTATATATTCTTTATTTTTCCATTATAGTAAAAGTGGAAATGGGAAGGAGTTACAACAAAGGTGAGGTGCAATCCGTAAGTAATCACATTGTAAAACAATTTTTATATGTAATAATCGGTGAACACCCCCAAGGAATAGCATTATCATTTATATGGCACTCCACCACCATCTATTGAGGGCAAATGTTGAAGGCAAGGGGTTAATTCACCAAATGCAGATAGTCCCCTACTTTCAAACGTTCGAGTTACGAACTTCGCAAGATACGAACAATCTGTCCAGCACAGACAGTATGATGTAATGCTATGGCATTACATCATTCTGTGCAGGGACCGGACAGGCTTCTATTAAGCCTGTCCGGTCAGATTGCGGGACGCTGTGCGGTTGCTACGCAGCCGGAAGCCTTCTGAAAGGCCCCAGGGCTGCCTATGCAGGGTGCCTGTCAAGCCGTGCGCTTCATAGGCACTCTGCATAGGCAGCCCTGGGGCCTTTTTAGAAGGCCCCTGGCTGCCTAGCAATCGCACAGTGTTCCGTGATCTTATCGCGGGACACTGTACGGGACCCCTGAACGTCGGGTGCCAGCTGTTTCTTACAGTGGACACCCGACTACAGCAGTTCAGACGAGCCGCGACGCTCATGGGAACTGTTAATGCTTTAAATACCGCTGTCTATTCTGACATTCCCGATGAGCGGCACGGCTCGTCGGAACTGCTGTAGTCGGGTGTTCACTGTAAGAAACAGCTGACACTCGACGTTGTATGGAGCGGGATCCACCCGCGATCCCCTCCATACAACCATTTGTTCGGACATACGAACAAATGTACTTGCGAACGGGCTCCTGGAACGGAACTTGTTCGCAAGTAGGGGGCCATCTGTACACTCCACCTAGGGCTCCATATATTAAAGAATTGAACTCATCACAATTATCATATTGTCAAGCCTCTTAATAGTTCAAAAGGATAATGGATGCTAAGAGTAATGAATGTTTCATCAAATGTATTGCCGTTCCCAAATATACCCAACCATCGAGTGGTTACATATTTATATCGATCAATACACTCATTTTAATAGCCCTTTGATGAAAATGGGGCTTTATATAAACCACTAAATCCCCAATTGATGGTATGGAGAGTCATAATCCCAAAGTCAAGAGGAATTTAGAGTATACTGATGATGACGCAAAAGTTAATGCAGAAACTTTTATTAGATAGTAAATATTCAATCCATCCTAAATGAAATGAAGAAATGAATTCGGTGATCACCTAGTACAGTTCTGCCAAGAAAATCGTCTCAGGATAGCAAACACATGATTTATGCAACTCAAATGCCGACTGTACTGTAGAGGTATTGCAAGTGAGTAGAATCCAACTCAGTGGACCTAGTCAGCGAACAGCTGATCGACAGAGATCCTGGGCAATGGACCTGCGTCGATCTATCATTGATGGCGTATTGTGAGGATAGTATGTAGTATGCCTGTATGTAATTTTGGGATAAGTGAGGTACAGGTCATGCATTGTAGTGACCTCTACTGATAATTGTTTGTCAGTGTCTTTTTGACACCATTTTAATTGTTTTTATATTATGTATGTTTATGTGTATTACACTTTGTTATTTATTGGTCATGTTCTTATAGTTGTTCTATAGATGGTTTTACACACTGCTTTTCTTTAATATTTGATAGTCTATTGTGAGGATAGGTCATCAGTAGTTTATAACCGGACAAGCCCTTTAACCCTTTCCAATTCAATTTTGAATTCAGGGTTTCCTAAACGGCTTTCTCTTTTTGCTGTTATACAACAGTGCTGGCTAAAGCCATTGTCTGTGCGCCAGAAAGGCCTAGACAGTGAAGTAGCTGGCAATAGAGGGTAAGAATACCCCGTCGGACGTCTTCTGATAATGGAGCTGTACAAGCTTCAATCAGAATGTAGGAAGACGTCAGACAGTGGATTGCAAAGGGTTAGGGCTTCTGCACACTGGCAAGAGCGATATCATGATGTGATTGACATCCCGATATCGCTCTAGCAATCCTTCTGGAAGCCCTGGATGCGAGGTGTTTCTGCAGGGAAACACCCTCCCATCCCTGCAGGGCAGAAGGAATCTCCTGCCGTGGCTGTCACAGCCGCGGTAGGGGATAGTAATCTTCTCCCATTCATTTAAATGGGGCCAGCGTCAGCAGAGCCAGCCCCATTGAAATGAATGAGAGATGCTCATGGTCCTCTGCCACTGCTGGATTTTTTTTGGGTGGGGGTGTGAAATATAACAACCCTTGAAAACAATACATGACTGTTGGAAAAAAAAAATACTAATACATCACCTGCGAAGCTTTGTTATCTCCGGCGCGACTTCTTGCAGGTGTCGGCACTCTTCTCCTTGTCTTCCAGCTGGGGATTTAAAAATCCCTGCCCCCTGAAAACACTGCCTCTGATTGGCTGAGCGCTGTGGCCAATCAGACGCAGCACAGAGCTGTCATTTATTAAATGAGTGCTGCCTCTGATTTGAAATGAGTCCCACCTGAGAGGAGTGAAAGCAAAAGCAGTTGGGAGCGAGTGTGTATCAAGGCCCAGTTTAGAGGTACTATCTCCGTTTTACATTTTCCTACGCAGCCGTCTGAAGTCTGGATCACCACGTGGAGGTACATCCCTTCTGTCTGTCTCACACGGGTTGATCGGAAGTCTGGGTCACCATGTGCAGGTACTATGGTCAAGCCTGTTTAAATTGCCTGCACTGTCAGTATTTCCAATTGTGCCTTGTATGCTACTAAAGTTACGTTAAGTAAAGTTTGTTCCAGGCCATGACCGTTTCCAGGGACCTGAGATACTATAGAACTGTGTGTGGCTCATTTATTTCCCCGCCGATTTTCATGCCGGGGAGTACTGGAATGGTGGCGCCACCCGTGACAAACTCTGCACCTGTTTTCCTGTTTATTGGGCATCCCCATGCAGGGGGTGTCTGGAAGAGGCCCAGCGCTGCCTTGCCCTTGACTATGTGCATGCCTTTAGGAGGGAGCGTGGTAAGTGCTCCCGTGACAAGCCAGCATCTTGCCCTTCCAGCTCTTCAGCGTATGCTATGTGTCTGGGGTCACCCTACGGGATGCTGCAGCTTACTCCTTCTTGACGTCACTGGGAACAGGATTGAATTGAACTTATGCCTCCGATAATGTGGAGATACTACCAAAATGCGCAAACAATTTACAGAAGTGTAAACTGCACACTCCGCGCGGGATTGCTCAAAATGGTGCCCAAACTATAAGGCTCTCCTCTCTCCGGCTCACTCCCGCCAGAACATTGGCACCAAAGGGACAGCGCCCTGGCCAGGTGCAAAGTAGAGGGGTAGACCCCTCCCCCCCATCAAAGTGACTTTCAACAACCCCCAAAGGGAGGAGTTACCTGCAGCTGTAGACTGCTTGTGCCAGACTTCCACAAATCTTCATCTAAGCAAAATGGATCCCGTGCACAGGCACCTAAGTTACGTCCTTTTCCCGAGACTGGAGCTGGATCATCTATTAGGAGGCAGCTATTCTACTGGGAGGAGGATCCCCAATTAATCTGGTTGCCCACGAATTCTATGTCTTTTGGCACTACTGTTCAGTCATCCGGACTGGCTACCGGGGAAGGCGCCCCCGCACACTGTGTACACCTTCCAGAGGGACAACGTAACATTCTCAGGCGGAGTATCCACCATAGATACTCATTCACCGCCGCAACTCTGTTGTGAGGGAATATATCGCGGAACTGTTAAGGTCCTTTGTTTGGGACTTTGAGGGCTCTAAATTTTTGTTTCACTTCATGGGAGAATGTCAGGCCATGCCCGGCCCAGCTGTGCGCCTGCCTCTAAGGAGAACTGCCACATCTCCAATCATCGTCTTGGGTTCTTCATCCTCCAAAGGGAGCTCCGCAAAAGTCACCCCCTCCAATGTCAGCACGGCCATATTGGATGAAGAGGAGGGTCTGTGGTGCAAGTGTCAGTGAGTACCCAATCCCCGTCTGTCATCTCCATGCCAGACTCGGACAGCAAGGAGAGTCGGAGGGTCACACTTGGCAGACTACTGATGCACGCCAATAACTTTTACTGCCTGTAAGAGAGACTCTTTACGTCAGAGACACTGTTTTTATCTCCGCTAAGCCCCTTTAAGTAACAAAAAGGACTGCAAAGTTGGACATCATGTCACCTTTTCATAGTTTATGCTTACATTTCATATTGAAATTGTTTTGTTATGCAACGTTAATGTTCAAGTAATGTGCGGGAGGAGGTGTAATATAGTGTTGATTTGTTTACTTCACTTGCTCATGCCTAATTTACAGTAATATATTTTCCTTTTAATATAATATGCTAATTTAAATATGCAAAATGTAGAACATGTCTAGATTAGAAATGCCACCGTGTGCATGAAGCCGTGTGCAGGGTATGTATGATTTATGTGTATGACTGGAGGTTTCTTGTGTTCCCCATATCGCGTCTCAGTGTTCGCTGTCCGTCTAATCTGTTTCACCAGGCGAGGCCTTCCTTTCACCTTGTTCTACTTCTCTCAGGGATAGTGATGGTCATTCCAATCGTCTCTTGTTCTTTTTCCTGCCAGATGCTTTCCTAATTTTTGCAGTTTGGTAACAGTGTGTTTCAGCCTCAGTAGGAGAAAGTGACGGTCATTCCACTTATTTCAATTCTTTTAGTCTTTGGAGAGAAGAGTTATGAATGTGCTCCATTGCAATACTAGTGTCCCTGAATTCTGTTCAGCCTAGTAGTAATTTCTAAATGGACTTGCAAGACATAGTCTTACGCACTGTCATAAATAGAAAGCCATACTCAAAATTGACACTACTTTAAGTCACAGTACACTGGGAGTGAGTTAATCCTGTGTATAGGTAACCAGGGGTAGGAACTGTGTTTACAGGTTTCACCTTGCACACTCCGTGACTGCACAGAGGCTTCTCAGGTGCATTGGAAGTCAAACACTGAAGATGACCCAACTCCGGATTCATATACTCTGCTTTGGAGGCACCGGGGTCAGCTTATTTTTAAATAGGGGGAACTGTAGTAGCCCAGTACATGCTTTTCTTTCCCCCTCCATAATGTCATACATGTATGTCCTATGTTGATGCACTGTGCAAAACTGTCTTGTCATTCTGCTATGTGTATTGCACAGCTGCAGCGTGTGATGGGTTAATATCTATAAGGTATGAGCTGACTGTCTGCAAAAGTAACAACTTCTATCTTGTCACATGGTATGAGAGAAGTTATAAATGTGAGTGATTGAAAGCGGGAAAGGAGTTCCATGTCCTGTGGAGTCGTAGTCAGGAGGTCCAGCTGCATAAGGGCACCTTCAGCCCTCATGTAGTGAAGCATGGAAGAGGAGGAGAGGTTTCACGTCGTGAATGTATTTGAAAGGAGTGAGAGCAAGAGCAGTTGTGAGTGAGTGCGTATCAAGGCCCAGCGCAGAGGTACTATCTCCGTTTTACATTTTCCTACGCAGCCGTCTAAAGTCTGGATCACCGCATGGAGGTACACCCCTTTTGTCTGTCACACATGGGTTGATCTTAAGTCTGGGTCACCGTGTGGAGGTACTATAGTCAAGTCTGTTTAAATTGCCTGCACTGTCAGTATTTCCAATTGTACCTTGTATGCTGCTAAAGTTACGTTAAGTAAAGTTTGTTCCAGGCCCTGACCTGAGGTACTATAGAACTGTCTGTGGCTCATTTATTTCCCCGCCGATGTTCATGCCGGGGGGTACCGGAATGGTGGCGTCACTGTGACAAACTTCGCACCTGTTTTCCTGTTTATTGGGCATCCCCATGCCAAGGGTGTCCGGAAGAGGCCCAGCGCTGCCTTGGCTACATGCATCCCTCCGTGAGGGAGCGTGGTAAGTGCAGCCGTGACAAGCCAGCATCTTGCCCTCCCAGCTCTTCAGCGTATGCCATGCGTCTGGGGTCACCCTATGGGATGCTGCAAAAGTGACTTGTAGTGGCCCTCAGTAGTAATAGTGACCCCCACAGTAGTAGTCGAGTCCCCATGAAACTGATATACTTACCCTCTTCCTGTTCTTCAGAGTGCCTCCTCCCTTCTCCTCTCCTCTTGCAGAACTAAAGCAACCGTCAGCATGTGCATCCGCCGCGGCAGCGCAAAATGATTACTATGGTGACCAGTCGTCCCGAAAGTGGGAAAAAGGTGGGACAAATGGCTGTCCTGCCGGGGTTGCAGCAGAAGGCGGGAATTTTTGTCCCCATGCACTTAAAATGCCTTAGGCCCAGTGTCCACGGGCAAATTTGAATTGCGGAATTCACGGAGTATTCAGAGCCTCCTTTTTCAAGCCTTTTTCCAATGGATAACAGCGATCACATAAAAGTAAACAAAAAGTTAAATAAAGTTAAAGTTTCAACTTCCCTCACGGATCGAATCCTCTGCGATCTCCCACAGCCTTTGGTTCCTTCCATGGCCTGCCGATATTTTCTGCGTATGCGCCTGACATTTTACGGTAAAATTTTAAATCTTCCTGCTCCCAGCTAGCATGAGTAGCCGACAGCAGGTAGATGTCACTGGGGACTGTGGTATGCGGTCCCCGATCAGATGATTTGTTATCCAATGAATAGCGGAGATCATCTAAAGTTAAAAAAAAAAAGTGTAAAAAAAAGATTATATCCATAAGGGGAGATGAAATTATGTACCTAAGGTCCCTGGATTTATCCACAGACCTTACTCCGGCTTTTGCGCGCGTCGCCAAAGTGGCGGGCGCATGATTAAAAGCCATGGATTGCTGGGGTAATTTAAAATCTGCCATTGGGGGTCTGCGGTATGCAGTCCTGGGCACGTGATCATCGTTATCCAATGGATAACGGCGATCATATAAAAGTTTAAAAAAAGTTATAGCTTCATCTCCCATCACGGATCCGATCTGTGAGGGGAGGTGAAATTACTTACTTAAAGGGGTTGTCCCGCGCCGAAACGGGTTTTTTTTTTTTTTAAACCCCCCCCCCCCCGTTCGGCGCGAGACAACCCCGATGCAGGGGTTAAAAAAACCACCCGCACAGCGCTTACCTGAATCCCGGCGGTCCGGCGTCTTCATACTCACCTGCTGAAGATGGCCGCCGGGATCCTCTGTCTTCATGGACCGCAGGGCTTCTGTGCGGTCCATTGCCGATTCCAGCCTCCTGATTGGCTGGAATCGGCACGTGACGGGGCGGAGCTACACGGAGCTACACGGAGCCCCATAGAGAAGAGGAGAAGACCCGGACTGCGCAAGCGCGGCTAATTTGGCCATCGGAGGGCGAAAATTAGTCGGCACCATGGAGACGAGGACGCCAGCAACGGAGCAGGTAAGTATAAAACTTTTTATAACTTCTGTATGGCTCATAATTAATGCACAATGTACATTACAAAGTGCATTATTATGGCCATGCAGAAGTGTATAGACCCACTTGCTGCCTCGGGACAACCCCTTTAAGGCAGTGGTCACCAACATTTTTGGCACCAGGGACCGGCTTCTAGCAAGACCATTTTTACAAGGCCCGGAAGGGTTGGGCGGGACATGGGCGGGGCTTTGGTTATATGGGGCGGGGTTATAATTGGGGGTTGGAGTTTAGTGCATTCTTATTTAATTATGACATTTAGAATGTCCTGGCAGTACACACATAGGGCAGTATATAATCTACCCCCCCCCCAGCACACACATAGGGCAGCATATAATTTATCTTTCCCCCCAGTAATAGACAGCCCCCACCTCTCAGTAATAGACAGCCCCCACCTCTCAGTAATAGACAGCCCCCACCTCTCAGTAATTAGCAGCCCCTCCCCCTGTAATAAGTAGCCCCCACCCCCAGTAATAAGTAGCCCTCCCCCACAAATAAGCAGCCCCCCCCTGTAATAAGCAGGTCCCCCCCCAGTAATAAGCAGGTCCCCACCCAGTAATAGGCAGCCCCCCCCAGTAATAGACAGCCACCCCCAGTAATAGGCAGTGCCCCACCCCCAGTAATAAGCAGCCCCTTCCCCTGTAATAAGTAGCCCCCACCCCCCCAGTAATAAGCAGTCCCCCCAGTAAGCAATCCCCCCAGTAATAAGCAGGTCCCCTGCCAGTAACAGGCAGCCCCCCCCCCCAGTAATAGGCAGCCCCCCCCCCAGTAATAGACAGCCCCCCCCCCCCAGTAATAGGCAGCCCCTCCAGTAATAAGCAGCCCCTTCCCCTGTAATAAGTAGCCCCCCCAGTAATAAGCAGCCCCCCCAGTAAGCAACCCCCCCAGTAATAAGCAGGTTCCCCACCAGTAATAGGCAGCCCCTTCCCCTGTAATAAATAGCCCTCACCCCCCCAGTAATAAGCAGCCCCTTCCACTGTAATAAGTAGCCCCCACCCCCCCACTCAGTAATAAGCAGCCCCCCAGTAATAAGCAGGTCCCCCCCAGTAATAGGCAGCCCCTTCACCTGTAATAAGTAGCCCCCCCAGTAATAAGCAGCCCCTTCCCTGTAATAAGTAGTCCCCCCCCAGTAATAAGCAGCCCCCCCAGTAAGCAACCCCCCCAGTAATAGGCAGTCCCCCCATTAGTAAGTAGCCCCCACCACCCCAGTAATAACCAGTCCCGCCCCAGTAATAGGCAGCCTCCCCCCAGTAATAGGCAGCCCCTTCCCCTGTAATAAGTAGCCCCCCCCAGTAATAGGCAGCCCCCCATAATATGCAGCACCCCCTTCCCCGTAATAGGCAGCCCCCCAGTAATAAGCAGCCCCCCCAGTAGTAAGCAGCCCCTTCCCTGTAATAAATAGCCCCCCCAGTAATAAGCAGCCCCCCCAGTAAGCAACACCCCCAGTAATAAGCAGGTCCCCCCCCAGTAATAGGCAGCCCCCCCAGTAGTAAATAGCCCCCCCCAGTAATAGGCAACCCCGTGTAATAGGCAGCCCCCCCAGTAATAGGCAGCCCCTTCCCCTGTAATAGGCAGCCCCTTCCCCTGTAATAGGCAGCCCCCACCCCCAGTAATAGGCAGCCCCCCCATAGTAAGCAGCCCCCCCAGTAATAGGCAGCCCCCCCGTAGTAAGCAGCCCCCCAACCCATATACTTACCTCCTCCCTGCTGTCGCTCTCTGTCTGCTTGCCCTGACGTCAGTGTGCAGCCCGGAACGCTTCCTCCCCGAGTCCTCTCCTACGGAACTAATGAGCAGAGGACTCGGGGAGGAGGATCCTGGTGCACAGTGTGCGCCGGGATCAGCGCGATTGCCAGCGGGGAGCTGTGGCGCCCCCGCTGGTAATCGCTTCAGTGGTGAGCGGCGTCGGCACGCCACGGGCCACATAATACGAGGCAGCGGGCCGGAATCGGCCCGCGGGCCTTGTGTTTAGAGCAAAAGTTCCCGGCGGTGCCGCGGACCGGCGCTAAACACCCAACGGCCTGGCCCAGGTCCACGGCCCGGTGGTTGGGGATCCCTGACTTAAGGCATCCGGCGATGTCCCCCAATAAAACTGCTGCTCGATCGAATAGCAACCTTAAACGAGTGTGCTCGCTCATCTCTAGGTGCAAATCCTCATTTTCATGTGCACTATAGAAAAAAAACTGTCTTTAAAATGACATATTTGCAAAAATATGAAATTTTATTTTTTCTCCTTCAAATTGCATTAAATCCTGAAAAGAAACTGTTAGATGAAAATACTCCTGACACCCCTCAGTGAATATATTAAGGGGTGTAGTTTTTAAAATGGGGTCCTTTGTGGGGGTAGCTATCATTCTGACACCTTTCTTTGAGCCTTTGCAATCTTGGCTTGGTGCAGGAAAACAAAGTGTTGAACATTAAGCTTTTCCAATGTGCTTCCAGAATAAAGTAAACAGATGGAAATATATTTCTCACCAAAATTTTGCACAGTATGCTTGCACATATTTGACATCTTGCAGTTGAAAATGTGAAAAAATGTCCTTTTTTTTCAAAATGTTCCCGATTTTGGCACTTTTAATAAATAAACACGAGTTCTATTCGTCTATTTTTACCACCTAAATGAAGTACAAAATGTGGTGAAAAAAACAATGTCAGAATCACCTGGATACGCAAAACCTTTATGGAGTTATGATATGTTAAAGGGGTTGTCTCACGAAAGCAAGTGGGGTTATACACTTCTGTATGGCCATATTAATGCACTTTGTAATATACATCGTGCATTAAATATGAGCCATACAGAAGTTATTCACTTACCTGCTCTGTTGCTGGCGTCCCCGTCTCCATGGCTCCGTCTAATTTCGGGGTCTTCTTGCTTTTTTAGACGCGCTTGCGCAGAAGGGTATTCTACCTTCTGGACGGTCCGGGCACGAGTGGCGTTCTGGCCCCGCCCCCTTCTACGCGTCATCGCGTAGCTCCGCCCTGTCACGTGTGCCGATTCCAGCCAATCAGGAGGCTGGAATCGGCAATGGAACGCACAGAGCCCATGGTGCACCATGGGAGAAGACCGCAGTGCATCCCTGGGAAAGGACCGGCGGCCTTCTTGGGAGAAGAATTTTATAAGTTCATCTTTCATCACATCGGTGAGTAGCAAGCGGTTTAAAAACCGCTTTAAAATGCTATTTTATGCCAGGGGGTGACAGGGGGAATGGGCTAATGTAAAATTTTGATGTTTGCCGCGAGACAACCCCTTTAGGCCTCATGTCCACGGGGAAAATCGGGCCCGCTACGGATTCTACATGTAGAATCTGCAGCGGGTCCCTCCTGCCCCGCAGACATGAGCGCTGAAAATACAAATAAATGAGAATAAACTCACCTCCGATCCGCTCCGTTTCTTCTCTTCGCGGCGGCGTCATCTTCTCTCGTCGCGGCCGGATCTTCATTCTTCGGCTCGGCGGATGTGCACGATGACGTCGGTGACGTGCCCCGCGCATGCGCCGGGCCGAAGCAAAATGATCCGGCCGCGGCTGAGAGAGGATGGCGCGGCGCCAAAGAGAAGAACCGGAGCGGGTAAGTAAAATGTGATTTTTGTGTCCCGCGGATCCGGACGGCTTCCATAGGCTTCAATAGAAGCCCGCGGGAGCCGTCCCCGCGGGAGACCCGCATGAAAATGGAGCATGGTCCGGATTTTTTCATGCTCCATTTTTTTTAAAATCACTTTTATTGACGATCCGCGGGTATTTATCTACCCGCGGGTGGTCAATGCATCCCTATGGGGTGCGGATCCGCGCGCGGGAGAAGAGTTAAAATCCGCTGCGGATTTTAATTCTTCTTTTCCCCGTGGACATGAGCCCTTAAAGTGACATGTCAGATTTCCAAAATTTGGCCTGGTCATTGAGGAGCAAACAGACTTGGTCACTAAGGGGTGATCACAAAATGTGATGATATGCCATTCAAAGTCTGGGAAAGCTGGGTAACAACACTTATTGGATCTGGTGATCTCATTGATCATCACCCAGCTTTCCCAGAATCCTGACTCTACCTTGTTCTCTCATGATTTGATGATGTAACCCAGCTTTCCCACATATCTGAATGGCGCAACACATTTGAGATCTGGTGATCACAGTGTTGATCACCCAGCTTTCCCAGAATATTCTGCAAAGGGGAACATGATTTGCTGATCAAATCATGCTTTCCTTCTTGGTAGATTCTGGATTTTGAGAAAGCTGGCTGATAACCAACATGATCATCCAATCGCACAGGTGTTGTCACCCAGTTTTCTGAGACTCCTGATCGGCACATCACACAGTTATGTTCTCCCTCTTGCTGATTATTTTTTCACCAAATCCATATTTTGTTAATAAAAGTCCGATGCAGCCTGAGGCTCCTCACACGGACGGATTTTTGCGCATGTACTACGCAGGGCACAGACTCTGTTGATTTTAATGGTTTCGCTCAGAAGCGTATTTTTTCAAGTAAAATCACGTAAAAAAACATGCGTCGGTGGTTATCAGGGTCGGCTTACACGAGCCTATATGTAGAACGCTGCATGTATAATGCGTTCTACCGCTGAGTAACTCGGCAGATCGCTGCAGAGGGCACGATTTTGCTATGTGTGACCGCGTATCTCACGTAGGTTGTCATGTGCAGTTTTTTCTTTAAATCTCCCACTGTTGCTTAGCGACGTTACGTATAAACGCTGCACATAAGTAATGTAATTGTGTATGTACACGTTTATTATACGCCCATAGAGAACAGTAGGGCTGTATCGCACATAATACGCGGTAAAATAAAACATGCTGCGTTCTTTTCATACGCAATTGAAAAAGGTTAATGTGGGTGGGACAGTGGAAATCCGTGTAGTTTCATGGACTCCATTCACCACGTGTTAGCCCGTCCTTACAATAGGCCATTGAGGTGAGCAGGCCGGCGCAAAAACCAGGAAACCCGCATGTATTAGCATAGTAAGTACATGGGCGCTTATGCGTACTTTTCTGCGTGCGCAAATATGCATTGTATTTGCTTGCACAAAACCCGCAGGCGACTGAAATACGGTTACGATTCTGTGAATGCGCGCCAATTTTTTTTAATTGTGGCTGCAGCACCCCATGATTTCTACATACACCCCCAGAGTTGAACCCCCAGCAGCAGTACACCTTATACATTATACCACCCCCATAGTAACAGACATAAAGGTGGCCACTGTGGATGCGCATAGCACTGTTATATATAATGTCTCCCCCTCAGTACAGCGCCCCCTCACACAACGCGCAGCATATTACACCCCAGTCACTGAATACTTCCGCCCTGCGCTGATCTACATAGTAGAGCAGCGTCACGTGACCGCAGGAGAACACGTGACCCGTCATCTTCTCACAGGAGCTCTACACGCTCGAGCCACTAGAGGCCGCTGTAGCACAGTAGATTGGTGCCGTAAGTCGCGGCTTTTGCCTTGCGTGGTTTTTCACGTCAGCCGGTGTGAGATGCGGCTGTACTGACGTGACCGTAAAGCGCGGCTGGTTGTGGCGGTATACAGTGTTTGGCGCCCGTCTTCCCTGACAAGTTTAACCTTCTGGTAGAAATAATGTGGATATCTGGAACCCATGTCGAACATCTATGAAGAAAGGCAGACAATGATTGCAGCAGGGGATTTGCAGGAGTTTGTTCCTTTTGGCCGTTACCACAGCAAGCACCACCCCAATGCACTGACCCTCCAGCTGCGGCAGCTGCAGCCCGCCTCCGAGCTCTGGTCATCCGATGGGGCCGCCGGCTTAGTGGGGTCCCTCCGGGAAGTTACCATTCATGAGAAGCACAAGGTATGTGAGCGCGGGGCGCAAAAATGGGGCATGTGGTAGGTTGCCTGGTGTGATGTGGGAAGGCGTCTGTACCCCCAAATACTACGCAAGGACCCCGATGCGTTGTTCTTTGTGCCCGCTGTCACCAGTTACAGGAGTACGCAGGGCGCTATCTGTGCGCCCAGCGGACACAGTGAATTCCAACGGCTACCATCCTGCGGATATTCCGAAGATTAGCGGCTTGCCCCTTCCAGTGACTTCAGCCTGGGATGGATTAAGGCTACCAAGGGCTCGCTATGAAAATAGTGGCCCTCGATGACACTAAACATTTAAAATCTGACATTTACTACGTAGATATGGTACTGGGGCCAAGCTTGCTGTGTAGATACAGTACCGGGACCAAGCATACTACACACAAAGTATTCAGGCACTGAGCTGGCCGTGTAGATGTGCTACCGGATCCATGCGACACAACAGCTTTTAGCCAGGACAGGAGTCACATGACCAAAGATTGCTGTGTAGCGCAGTGACTTCACACTCTCATTGAGGTCAGAGGGGTCACTGTGCGATTCACAAGTGTAGGTTTTCAGGACCAGATGGCAATTTGGTCACACGACCCAAGTTGCAGCCACATCGTAATAGGGCGTCTTCTGTAGCCCTCTTGTGTGCCCTAAATAATATGACCCCCTGTGGTAGAGATAGCAGATTACCTTCATACCGGCTGCGGGGCCCTGTTCCTAGAAGTCGGAGAGGAAGGGGTTATAGTCTTAAATATACAATAC
Source organism: Eleutherodactylus coqui (assembly GCF_035609145.1). Taxonomy (NCBI): domain Eukaryota; kingdom Metazoa; phylum Chordata; class Amphibia; order Anura; family Eleutherodactylidae; genus Eleutherodactylus; species Eleutherodactylus coqui. The sequence continues at coordinate 116,678,873 of NC_089839.1, read as the reverse complement.
ACAAGGGGTCTTGACAGACAACACAGCATGACGTCATCACTCCTCCCCGCCACCTGTTGTATTTGAAGCATTGAAGCTGGGGATAGGAGTGATGATGTCATGCCATGCGCCTGTCAGATCCGTGTGCAGCGTCGGAGGGCAGCCTGTGTGTCTATGTTCATGTCTTGAACCCCTTCCTCTACTAGCGGTGGGACTTGTGCACGCAAAAAAGTACATAGAAGGGCCCATTGATGTGCTGCACAAATATGCAGCGAATACGCTGGACTATGGTGTTTTTGCGTTTGCCCATTCTCTACAATGGCTTATTGTGCGGCACGCAATACGCACCAGAATAGGACATGCCGCGTATTATTTTTTCATGCGATTGAACATCAATGGGTTCTATTCACTGTGTATTGTGTTATCGAGCCCTTATAATTGGGGTTCATCAAGTGGCATTGCCAGCAAAAGTAACACTGGAGGCCGCACACAGTTTTCGTAGCAGTCTTTCATTGTCTTCCTTTTTTGTGTACTACGGATAGCTAACGTTTGCACTCTCTACGACGTCACTTACGTTTTGCTTTTGTCCCCAGGAAAGCTGGCAGTTAAGGAAAGGTGTTGCTGACCCTACGGAAGACGTGGAGTACGATGAGGAGCTCTACGTGGCCGGGAACATGGTCATTTGGAGCAAAGGAAGTAAGATGAACGCGTCGGCTGTGTATAAAGCGTTTACAGTAGACAGCCAGGTGATCCAGGTACGTCCCAATGATATCGTGCAAATATCCATCGTCAATCAGAGAGTAAAGGGTGTTATAACTAGATATCCATCAGAATTGAAATCTTATCCAAAAAGAGGAAATCTTTTGGATCCGATGACACTTTTGGCAACAATAAATCACTTTACCAGGGGAGGAGATGTTCCTCAACCCCCATGTTAAAGGGGTACTCAGATATTTATGGCGCATAATGTGGACGTGCCATAGGTGTAGTTGTCACCTTTGTCACATCAATCTGCCTGTAGGATTCCCTGACGTTCGTTAGCTGCCGCATCCTGGATACAAGAGTTAGCGGAGATTACTGAAGCAGCTGAGCTCTCTTTGCTGTGCCATTGCTTTAACTACCATAGAAAGGAATGAGAATTTAAATGGCGCCGCCCAGAGAGCGGTTTTCAAAGCGCCCATTCACTTCTGTGTGACTGAGAAGAGAGGTGATGTTACATGGTGCATGGAGCCTATGGAAGGGGGGATACTGCACAAGATTCTTGCCCCTTTTATAAATGTGCCCTTATAGTTATGTTTTATTCTCAAAGTTTAGAGTTAACCGTTTCAGTTTGATGGTTGAACTTGTCACTACGTCACGCTGCTTCTTGTTGGCAATTTATTTGATTTGTTGCATGTACAATAAAACCTCTCCATAAGGCCCGTCTTTCACTGCCCCTCCCTCATCTAGACCTATACATACTGGCCGTCTTTTTTTGAGAGGCCCACCCCTGCAGAATCTTAGAATGGTAGGTGGAAGGGACCTCCGTGGTCATCAGGTCCAACCCCCTGCTCAGTGCAGGATTCATTAAGGCATCCCAGATAGATGTCTGTCCAGCCTCTGAAGACTTCCATTGAAGGAGAACTCGCCACCTCCTGTGGCAAGCTGTTCCACTCATTGATCCCTCTCACTGTCTTTTAATGCAGTTTTGGCGTTGGAAGTGTCTTACTCCTCCTGCTTGTAGATATAGAGATCTCTGGAAATTTGTGCTCATGTGAGGGGGGTACCCAAAAGAAACAGGACTCTTTTTCTAGTGGGCGGGGCGTCACCAGTAGCGGCTAGGTGAATGTCTACAGAACTCCTCTCCGGAGGTACGCTGGCCGATGTTGTTGGGGAAGGTTGCTTTTCGCTTCAGTCAACAAGTTGTCCACTTTCATCTGCTTTGTGATGGCTGATTCATCCAAACAATGTGCAGCTGGGAAAGTTTGTTTCCTTTTGACAAGAAAAGCAACAGATACGGTTATGTTATGTTACACAGAGCCTATAAGGAAGCTGCTGCGAGTAAAACACAAGTTTACGAATGGTTTTCCCATTTCAAACGAGGTGAAGTATCAATTAGTGATCAACCTCGTTCCGATGTCCTGTGGCAAACGAGTGACTGGTTCTTCTATCATGTCAACACACCTGCACTGTGCTGGGTGTTGTGCAATTTTTAGCAAAAAACCACATAACGCCCTCGCCTCACCCTCCATAGTGACCCAATCTCGCAACTTATTTTTTTCCCTCGGGTTGAGAGAACTCATAGGAAAATGTTTTGCTGATGTTGAACAGGTGAAATAAAATATTGACACAAGTGCTAAATGACAACAAGTTTAACAACTGTTTTGAGTAGTGGAAAAAATGTTTGGACAAATGTATTGCTTCAAATGCAGAGGACAAAATGCACAAATAAATACATTATTTTTTAATAAATTCCTATTTCTTTTGGGTCCCCTTATTTAGTGTTTTAAATAGTTGTTGACAGCCTTGTAATATGTCTGTGTTAACTACAAATTTGTAGATATGGTATTATGTTATTTTTCTTCTTGGCAGGCGCTGTGGTGCAACTTCACTGTATTTGGTAACAAATCTGAAAATGAAGAATGTAAGTTGTAACTCTGAATTTGAGGTTTGTAGACCTCTATAGATATCCTATAGTTAAGCTGCTTGTATATCTGCGACAGACCTGCTGGTCGGAGGATCCATCACTGATCCGGCTCAAAATACCGGAAGAAAAAATGCTGCATACAACGCTTTTTCAGCCGTAGGAAAGCCGGACAGCTGAGTGGAAAGTGGGTGTACCTCCTTATAGTCAATGGGGCCCGTTCAATTTTGGGGATTCTCCGAGTGGAACATGGAGGCGGAATCCCAAACACAGGTGTGAAAGCATCTGTATTCATATAATATATATTGGCCAAAGTAACCACCTGAAGGTAGTGTGACACACAGAAGGCAACCACAGTTTTCTAATTCTGGACAAATGTGTTGCATATGTTTACTAGAATATACTGAATACCAAATACACTCTTTATGACATCTTCTATCTTGCAGAAAGTGTCCCTGTAATGTTCACAGCAGTCCCTTATGCGCTGGGTTTAGGCTTAGGCTAACTTCACACAGGCGAGTGCGATATACGGGCTGTAAATCATGCCCAAATATCGCGCTCCCCACCATGTGAATTAAAGAATGCGAGTCGTTTTTTAAGTTAACAGTCTTGCATCACTTCGGGGAGGAAGCAATCCTCCTGCCGCAGCTGTCAGACATTGCGGAGGTTCGTGGAGTTTCTCCCATTGCTTTTAATGAGACCTCGCATCACTTGCACCTAGCATGCGGTGCAATTCTGCTTCCTATCCCATTGAAAACAATAGGAGATGGGATGCAAGAGCACACTGCAAGATAGCATATGCTGCGATGTGTTTCCTGCATTGCGGTGCTCTGTGGGAAAATATCGCTCATGTGTATGACCCCAGTCATAAGAATGAGGTTCATATATGTGCATCTCAAAACACAAAAATCTTGCTCGATTTTTGGCACCCGTGTGAAGGCAACCTTACTTGGGGATGCTATCCATTTTGTTGCTACAACATGCTAACGCTTTGTTCACATTACATATATTTTTTTGTGCATTGAAAGTATGTTATTGACCTAACATATAGCATTTCCATTATTTTGCACACACTGTTTGAGCTGGTTTGGGAGCAGAAGACTGATATATTACATACAGGCCCCTTCTGGCCCTGATGGACAGGATGGTGATAGGATGAGAAGCCTGTTTGTGCACCAGAACGTCAAGTATGATGTTTTCAGGCTTTTTCAGTGAGTCTGTTAGCCTGTCGGCACGAAGTAGGGGTGCAGCCTGTATTGAATATCTCAAACTTCTTGATTATGCTTTTTTGTGATAACATTTCATTGAGCTAATTGGGAGATTAAAATTGAGAACATTCATGAGGTTGTGAACATTTTCTTTTCTTTTCAGGCCAGAATGCTCAGTCTTCCTTAGAAGTGATGGTTTTATGTGGTGTTGTTTATAAATACAGCTGTACATTATTAATGGATGTGCAGAGTTCCTTGTACATTCAGAAGGATGGGGCGGTCATAGACCTTCTGCAACAAATCTGCTGGGAGTAAATAAATCCAGCTAGATGCTTTTAGATAGAACAGTTATCGGTCAAACAAGCGAACGATTATCAGACCAGCAAAAAGTGAATAATTGTTGGCGATCCGTCCCTCTGTCAGTTGCACAGCGAATGTGGAAAACTGAACGATTTGTGTTTCAACGAGCCAACGATGTATCTGCTGTATAAACAAGCTGTACAAGAGCGAACGAGGTTGTGGGGACGTCGCTCGGTCTAATGATGGTCTGCTCATCTAAAAGGGCCCTTACACAACTTGTGAGTAGAGATGAGCAAGATGGCTTGAAGGATGCTGTATATTCCTTAAAGGAGATGTCCCGAGGCAGCAAGTGGGTCTATACACTTCTGTATGGCCATAATAATGCACTTTGTAATGTACATTGTGCATTAATTATGAGCCATACAGAAGTTATAAAAAGTTTTATACTTACCTGCTCCGTTGCTAGCGTCCTCGTCTCCATGGTGCCGACTAATTTTCGCCCTCCGATGGCCAAATTAGCCGCGCTTGCGCAGTCCGGGTCTTCTCCTCTTCTCTATGGGGCTCCGTGTAGCTCCGTGTAGCTCCGCCCCGTCACGTGCCGATTCCAGCCAATCAGGAGGCTGGAATCGGCAATGGACCGCACAGAAGCCCTGCGGTCCATGAAGACAGAGGATCCCGGCGGCCATCTTCAGCAGGTGAGTATGAAGACGCTGGACCGCCGGGATTCAGGTAAGCGCTGTGCGGGTGGTTTTTTTAACCCCTGCATCGGGGTTGTCTCGCGCCGAACGGGGGGGGGGGGTTTAAAAAAAAAAAAACCCGTTTCGGCGCGGGACATCTCCTTTAAGCTGTCCTGTTGAGTTGTATGTGATGGGCTACTGTAATGTTTTGGCTACATAGACTTTAAATGAGGCAGCCAGCAGATCTGGGACAGGGAGAGCTTTGCTACATACACACAGCCGCCTGCATCACTACTGTGAGTGGCCGTCTGCTGACTGATTGTTACACCTGGATCCCTCAGCTCCCCTATCCGAGGTCGGCATTTAATGGAGGAGGACGTGCCGATTGTGGGTTATATGTTTATGTAAGAGCTGCCAGGACTCATAGAGAAACCATGGGACCGAATTGTCCCCATCAGCAGATCCTCCACTCTCCTTGCATGAAATGTGTGTAAAGTGAGAGATACAAGATGCGCAGCACGTGAAAGGGAGAACGATGTTATGTCAGTGTGTGATACCACCTCATTCTTAATCTATTGTACTTCTTAGGTGAAGATAAAATAGAGAAATGTATCTGTATCCTGCAAGGCTCTTGTATCAACGTCCACAACACCGAAGGAAAAGATTATATCGCCCCTCTGCCGTTTCAGGTAGGGAGAATTCTTTCCTGACCCCTGCATAGCGATTATAGCAATCATAGCTATACTAGTCCTCCTTTTAGAGTATGGGCAAATAACTTCAACGCCAAAGTTGGAAGGGGGTATGTAGAGCTCTTATTCTCGCATTGTTTAATCTTGTGGGGGGGTGGTATTGCCTTAATATTTTACTAGGTAGATGGCTGTATTATTTTATGGTTACCTGTACATGGAGAGTTTAACCCTTTCCAATCCAGTGTTGGACCTCTTACGACATTGAGATTTCTCTGTATAGCTCCAATGTCAGGCGAGGTCCGACATGTTTCTAACACTATGCAGAAGAAAGCTCAGATGTTGGAGCTCTGTCCTGCATAGTGTTAGAAACATATGCTATACCCATTGTTTGCAGTAATAGGATGCCTCTGTATAGCACTGTATTTTCAGAGATCCAGCTGTCTATCAGGAATGAATAGTCTTGTTATAGAATTTTATGGAATAATATACTTATATTTACAGGATTTTTACGAATTATCTTCCTGATGTGAAACACTCATAACTCGCGTTTAATTTAAAAAAAATTGCTAATCAAATCATCCCGTCATTTTTATGTGTCGCTGTTAAGTACATCCAAGGAATCCACAGCGCACTTTCCCACCCAAAATAAATAAGAGCTGGGAAGCGTGTGAGGGCAAGGAAATTGGATTGGAAGCGTTAAAGGTTTTTTCCCACAAAGAAAACTTACCCACTGGATAGTCTGCCTGCTTGGGGCTAGACCGCTGCACCCTCTACCCTTGTCTTACATGCAGATTTCGATCTCATTTGCTCCTTTCCAAGAGGTGAATTAAGTTCTGAAAAGTCACTAATTGACACATAGTAGACTTACATTCCGGATGTCAGTTCATGCTGCAGATTTTCTCTGTGGCGTGTGGATGAGGTCTCTTGAAATCTCCTCCACATTGCACTGTATGGCCTCCTTCACACAGGCGTTTGCAGAAACCGGGCTGCAGATTCAGCTCGGTTTCAGCAGCGCTGGCATGCATTATGCCAACGTTTTGACTGGGTTTTCGGCACAGCTGAAAACGCAGCCAAGGTTGCTGAAAAAAAATCCATACTCCCCTTGCAGGTCTCTTCAGGGACTCTCCGGACCTCCGTGCAGGCTGCCGGGCACTTGTCAAGCCTTTTGCTAGCGACGGAGATCAGAATCCCTTAGGTTGTGTAGCTAAGGCGTTTAGCGCTGCCCAAAACACGGCACTAAGTTGTGCCGTGTTTAGCAGCGCTGAAACCATTGCCCATTCAATTCAATGGGCGGCGCAGCGCTGTAAATGGCCAAAGATAGAACATGCATCGCTGTCAAAGTGAAGCGTTGGAAACGCTGCGTTTTGACGCTCGTGTAAACAGTTCCATTGAAATACCTGAAGTACCTCCAATACCTTACAGCTACAATGTTAAAATCTCCGTCAATCCCCCTGACATCAAACAAGTTGTGGGCCATGAATATTACACATAGAGCTTTGATTATTAAAAAATGAAGATCCAGGACTTTCATATAAAGCGAAAGTAATAATGCAATAGGACAGATTTCTTTTGAATGGATTTACACTTGATGTATCGCACTGTTGTGCAGTTGCTTACAGAGTGTTGGCTACTGTAGAAGTGTACAGTTTCCAGTTGTAACTTTAACACCATCTCTTTACATATTTCTCAGGTTGCTAATGTTTGGCCCACTAAATATGGCCTATTGTTTGAACGCAACAGCTACTCGCATGAGCTGCCACAAAGTCCACCAAGGTATGTTATTACTTGCCCAAATATAGGGAGGTAATGAGCTGAAGGTTAACAATGTTGAAAGTCAATTAATCCCCTTAGGACGCTGTTTAGTTTGGGCCTGAAGGTCACTTTAATTTTTTTCCCTTTCTTCATCTCTATATCAGCCATAAATTACTTTTTTTTTGTATTTTTTGGTTGCTGTAAGAGGATTTATTTTTAAGGAAATGTGTTGTACACTCATTGTCAAAAGAAACCAAGCACTTGGAAGGAGTTGTCGGAATCAAATGAAACTGAGTGATTTGTAAGTGATTACAATGTACCACCTCTAGCTTGGATGCAAGCTATGATATGAGCGGGCATGGAGGCTCTAGTACCTTGTTGTACCGCCTCTAGCTTGTATACAAGATGTGATACGGGCAGGCATGCCTCTAGTTTGGATACTAGATATGATATGGGGGGCATGGAGGCTCTAGTACCCTGTTGTCCCGTCTCTAGCTTGGATACAAGATGTGGTACAGATGGGCATGGAGGAATAGAGGTTCCATATGGTATCCTGTAGCATATCGCTTCACACTTGCTGTAACTGAGCTTCTAGATTGTAAAAACCCATAGGCCGTTGCAGTTGGCATCCCAGATGGTCCTATTCATGTTCTATTGGCGGTAAATCTGTTGACCAGGCAGGCCATGGAAGTGTGACAATGTTGTGGGAGCATCCCTTTGTTTGCGGCCAAGCATTATCCTGATGGAAGCCTTTTGGAAGCAATCCTAGGCAGACGGCCGCGATTTGTCTGCGCGAAATCACACGCAGAAAATAAATTGCGGCATGCTCTATTTCTGTGCGAGGCTCGCAGAGGCCTGCACAGAAATGTCACTCCCTGGTCGCCGGCTCCGGTCTGCCCATGCGCCGGAGCCGGCACATCAAAGAGCGGGAGCAGGTGAGTGCCACGCTGGTCTCTGCAGGCGCTCGGGGTTGGGTCCCGCTGCGAGAATTCTCGCAGCCGGATCCGACCCAGCCGTCTGCAGGCGGCCTTACTTAAAGGGGTTGTCTCAAGGCAGCAATTGGGGCTATACACTTCTGTATGGCCATATTAATGCACTTTGTAATATACATCGTGCATTAAATATGAGCCATACAGAAGTTATTCACTTACCTGCTCCGTTGCTAGCGTCCCCGGCTCCGTCTAATTCTGATGTCTTCTGGCGTTTTTAGTCGCGCTTGCGCAGTCCGGTCTTCTGCCTGGTGAATGGGGCCGCTCGTGCCGGAGAGCTGGTCACCGCGTTGTCATCGTAGCTCCGCCCCGTCACGTGTGCCGATTCCAGCCAATCAGGAGGCTGGAATCGGCAATGGACCGCACAGAGCCCATGGTGCACCATGGGAGAAGACCCGTGGTGCACCATGGGAGAAAACCGCAGTGCATCCCTGGGAAAGGACCGGCGGCCATCTTAGGGAGAAGAATTTTATAACTTCATATTTCGTCAGATCGGTGAGTAGCAAGCCGTTTAAAAACCGCTTTAAATTGCTATTTTATGCCAGGGGGGTGACAGGGGGAATGGGCTGATGTAAAATTTTGATGTTTGCCGCGAGACAACCCCTTTTAATGAAAACTTTTATTTTACCATCAATGTATGAGGACTTTTTATTTATTTATTTATTATTTTTTTTTTGTGGGAAGACATTTTTCATTAGTACTATATTCAGGGTACTTTTCTTTGAATACTTATCCTGGCATTGTCCTTTTTATAGCCAGGATAATATAATATTTATAGTAAAGGCTGTTACAGTTGACTCACTCATGTGATTTGTTTTTGTCTTTTTTAACCCCTTAAGGACCAGGTTGTTTTGTACCTTAAGAACCAGACACTTTTTAGGGATTTTACCCATGTGGCGGTTTTACTGCTCCATTTTTTTTTCCTTTGGCTACCAAAATTATTTTTGCTGCGTTTTTTTTTCCGTTACATATAGGACTATTTTTTTAATATCTTTTGCACTGACTTTTTTTCCCTTTTTTTTTTTTTTTAGTTTTATTGGGGGTAAAATGCTAAAAAAAATGTTGGTTTTTTTTAACATTTATATATATATATATATATATATATATATATATATATTTTTATTTTTTTTTTTTAATTATTTTTATATTTACACTAAAATAAAGTATGGAAATGGGTTCCTCTATTTATTTTGGACGTTTTGATATATAGTATGTATGGGTTTGGTTTACAGGGCGCATACGGCGACGGTTTTTGTTGGCGTCTGCTTTGTGTTATTCTCTTTCTTTTGTATGTATTGTTGTTTTATTCTGTTGTTTTGTTTTACTTATGTATGTAATTATGTTTTTTACTATCTATGTCCCCCATGACGTCATATAAGACCTCTGGGGGACATTCACATATTTTTTTTTTTAACTTTATTTGACACTTTCCCACTATAGTTGGGGCGTCCATAGGAGCCCTAATTATAGGGGAAAGCAACCCCTGTGGTGACATTAGTCACCTGCAGAGCTGCCAGGGTCTAAGTCTGACCCTCCAGCTCTGCATAGCAGGGAATCCCGGGAGGTCACATGACCCCTCGAGGCTCCCGTAGTGAAAGTACATGTTACTTTCACTTTGCCCAGACAGTGCTCATTGAGCACTGTATATCGGGGAAGCAGAAGGCAGGAAGGGTTAAAAACCCCTCCTGCCTTCTGCTCCGGGTTATCAGCTGTGACTAACTGTGACTTTTCCAAGAAGAGCTCCACTGCCCATAGCGATATAGCCCGGAAGATTTTCGGGCTATGTTTCACTATGGGCACTCCACAGCACATTGCCATAAGCTGTGGCAGTGTGCTCTGTCTGCACAGACCCACAGAGAGCAGTTCAGGATATTGAAAAAAGCAGGAATATATTACCGATCTGCCGGCAATCTTCCGCTTCTAATTTCAAACTCCTGCACTGCTTTGTTTACAGGTTGCCAGCCAGCCGATGGTCTCTGTGGCAGGGAGAGCTGGTGCTTGGCTGTCAGAGGATAGCCAGGCCCCAGCTCTTACATAGAAGAATGGAGAAAACCTCCGATCTCTGCTGTGTTAACACTTTACATGCTTGTGTCTTTGCGACTGCAGCATGTAAAGGGCTGTCACCATCGGACCCCCGGAATGTGATTGGGGGTCCTGATGGGTCTGTGTGGAAATCCCCTAAAGGGACAAAAAAATTTGAAAAAGTAAAAAAAAAAGTTACATTATTAAAATAAACACTACTTTGTAAAAAATTAAAAACAAAATTACACATGTGGTATCCCTGCGTAATTTTGATCCTGAGAAGGCCCCTTTCCCCCCCTCCCCCCCCCCCCTGTTTAAAAAATCATAACTCCTTTATTTATTAATCGACGTCGCTGTATAAGGGCTCGTTTTCTTTGCGGGACGAGTTGTATATTCCAATGGTGCATATAATGTACTGAAAAACTTTTACAAGATTCTAAGTGGAGTAAAATGAAAAGGTGACATTCCACAATATTTCAGTGCGTTTTGTTTCTACGGCACACAAACTGCAATAAAAATGACATAATACCTGTATTCTATGGGTCAGTACAATTACTACGATACTAAACTTGTATAGTTTTTTCTTTTTTTGCTGTAGTACTTTTTTCAAAGATTTAATTTTTTAAAATTATTTTCTGCTGCATCTTCTGTGCGCAATAACTGTAAAAAAAAATTTCCGGCGACTTTTTGATCGCTTTTTATGCATTTTTTTTCTGGGAGACATGGTGACTGAAAGTGCATTTGTGGCGTTTTTGTTTTTTTTTCGGACTACATTCACCGTTCGGGGTAAATAATGCACTAGTTTGATCGATCGGAATTTTAAGGACGCGGAGATACCAAATATGTATTTTTCTTTTGATTTAGATTTTTTTTATTATACATATGGCAAAAGGAAGGTGATTAAACTTGTATGACTTTTTTTTTTTTTTAACTATTACAATTTGGTATTGGCATAATCGTACTGGCCTGTAGAATTACTTCAATATATTATTTATGCTGCTCAGAGAATGCAGTAAAAAATAAAAATAAAAAACATGCCAGAATTACAGATTTAATCTTGAAAAAATGGAATAAAAAGTGATCAAAATTTTACATGTTCCTAAAAATTAGATAAATGAAGACTAGAGTTCATCCTGAAAAAAAACAAGCTCCTCTAGAACTCTGGCAATAGGAAAAATAAAATAATACGGCTCTTGGAATATGGCGACACAAAAGCAAACCTTTTAAGAAAAAAAATGTTAACCCTTTCCATACCACTGTCTGACCTCCTGAAGACATTATGATTTAAGGCTGTACAGCTCCGATGTTGGAAGACGTCCGTCGGGGTTCTCTTACTGTATATTACCAGCCTCTCTGCTGTCGGAGCCTATCCAACGTGTCACCTCATGCAGTACTGGCTTTAGCCAGCAGATAGCACCATTGTATAACAGCAGAAAAAGAGTAACCCCCCTAGGAAAACCAGGATACAAATTGGATTGGAAAGGGTTAAATGTACAAAAATAGCAAAACATAAAAAACTGTATAAACTTGGTATCACCGGAATCGTGTTGACTCAGAGAATAATGTTATCCCATTACTTATTCTACACGCTGAACGCCATAAAAATGAAATCCAAAAAACAAATGGCAGGATTTCTTTTTTTTCCCCCCAATCTTCCTACAAATTGTTTTACAAAAGTTATGCAATACATTATATATAACCAAAAATGATGCCATCAAAGAATACAACCTGTCCCGCAGAAAACAAGCCCTCATATGGCTGTCTCAATGGAAAAATGAAAAAGTTATGGCTCTTGGAACACGACTGCAAAATTAGTTGAAATTAAATGATTAGTCCATTTAAAAAAACCTGCCCTGGTGGGCACGAGAGGGTGGCAGGAAACCCGCCACTCAAGGGGTTAAATGGCATCTGACAAATAGTATCATTAAGCTAAGTTTTTTTTTTTTTTTGTTTGTTTTTTTGTAGGGAACCTTTGCCAACCATGTTTAGCATGTTGCATCCATTAGATGAAATCGCTCCTCTAGTGTGCCGATCAGGAGGTAAGAAATGATTTTTAACCCTAGCATACACACTTGCTTATTTTGATTCCAATATAGTATGTCTTTTTAACCTCTTAGTGACTAAGCCTGTTTGCGCCTTAGTGACAAGGCCAAATTTTGCAAGTCTAACGTGTCACTTTAACATGGATATGCAAAACCTTTACGATGTTATTCCAAATGATTCTGACATTTTTTCGCCACATATTGTAGTTCATTTAGGTGGTAAAAATAGACAGATACGATTGGTGTATATTTATTAAAAGCGCCGAAATTGTGAAAATTTTGAAAAAAATGTCTTTTTTTTCACATTTTCAACTGCAATATGTCAAATACGTGCAAACATACTGTACAAATTTTTGATGAGATATATTTACATCTGTATACTTTTTTCTGGAAGCACATTTTTTTACCATTTAGTAGACATACAAATTTAACATTGATTATTAACATTTTGAGGAACACTTTGTTTTCCTGCACCAAGCCAAGATTGGAAAGGCTCATATGTGTCAGAATTATAGATACCACCACAAATGACCCCATTTTAAAAACTACACCCCTTAATATATTTATTGAGAGATGTCATGAGTATTTTGACCCAACAGTTTCTTTTCATGATTTATTGCAATTTGGAGAAAAAATAAAATGTAATATTTTTTGCAAATGTCATTTTAAAGACCAGTTTTATTTTCTATAGTGTACATGAAAATGAGGAGTTGCACCACAAAATGGATACCCGTCTGTCAGGTGTTCAAAAACATACCCATTGTGGCCCTAATATCATCTGTGTGTGTGTTGTCCGAGTGAGACATGCCAAAGTGGAGGAGACCATGGCCAGATTGCACAGATGGATTCCCCGATAGCCCCTTGTTGCTTTGGGTCCCCTATCGGGGAACCCATCTGTGCAATCTGGCACGCTACGGGACGACGTCATTTATTCGTCACCAGTTCTGTATTCTCTTACACATGGCTTTTCTTCTCAATTTAAAATGCATATTTGATTGATATTTAATTCAGTCTGTTAGCCTCGTCTACGCTCCCGTATTTCCTGAAGATCCGCCATATTAGCAGTGAAACGCGTAGAGCTAGAAAAGCAACACAATTAGTTGGCAGAGTTAGCAATCAACACTATGAGCTAGAGGACCTGCAACAAGTTGACAGCGTTGGTAATCAAAATTATCCGAACCATTGAGTGGACAGTACTATATTCTCGGTGTCTCCATACTAGACATCTTGAGTCTATCAGGGTTCTCTCCTCTCTATCTGAGCTGAGAGCTGTCACTCTCCCCTTTATACGTGTCTGAATTTTTTATTTTATTTTGTTTTTTGTCTGTCTTGTCGCTGGAGCGTTGCGGTTTTCCTACTACGTCCGGATACCCCAGCTGTCTAGCCCTAGTGTGTATGTTTTTAATAAATTCTAATAGAGTATCAATAGTGATGTTTTAACAAGTCTAATCTGTGAAGGGCACAGTTTTTGAATGAATGGAAGGAAAGCAGAAGGAAAAAATTACAAATTTGTTTTTTTGGCAACTGTCCCATTTTAAAAACAGTTTTTGTTTTCTTTTTGTTTTTTTTTTGTACAGCACACATATATGAGTGAAGACTTTCACCCCAAAATGGATACCCCCGTTTGTCCCATGTTGAGAAACATACCCTAATCTTCTGTCTATATGCACAACAGGTCCCAATTCGAACGGAGCATGAAACTTTAACTGTCTTAACTTTTACATGATCGCCATTATCCATTGGATAACGGCGATCACGTGACCATGGAGCGCTCATTGCGGCTCTCTGTCACTGCTCCACACTCTTGGCTACCTTTAGTAGCCAGGAGCAATGAGATTTTAAATTTCCCAGGCCCTCCCCAGCTTCTGCGCTTGTGTCCACCATTTTGGCGCCGGGTGCATGCACCAAAGCTGGAGAAAGGTCCACGGATAAGGATCCCGTCGGGGAACATCGCCGGAGGCTTTAGGTAAGTAATTTCACCTCCCCTCATGGTTCGGATCTGTGACGAGAGGGGAAAATGTAGCTTTTTTCTTTTTTCTTTTTACATCACTTTTAGATCACGTGAACAAGAACCGTGTATTGCGCCCACCCCACCTTCCCCCTGTGAGATCTCCAGGCTCTCTGCTACATTTAGTAGCCAGGTGCAGGGAGATTTTAAAATTACCCTGGCAATCTGCGGCTTTAACGCATGCATCTGCCATTTTGGCGACAGGCGCATATGCAAAAGCTGGGCTACGGTCAGCGGATAAATCTGGGGGCCTTGGGTACCTAATTTCATTTCCCCTCACAGATATAATCCATGAGGGCAGATAAAACAAACTTTAAAAAAAAAAAATTTTAAATTTATTTACACATTTTAAAACTTTTACATAATCGCTGTTCTCCATTGGATAGCAGCGATCATGTGACTAGGAATCGCATACAGCGGCTCCCGGTGACAGCTCCCTGCTCTCAGCTGCTCATACTAGCAGGGAGTTTTTAACTTTCCCGGGTCTCCCGGCCCTCTGGGCATGCACGCGACATAATGCCGTCTGACGCGCTTGCGCAGACGCCGGCCTTAGGTCCGGGGAGGATGAGTACGCCGACTAACATCACGGAGAACGTGGGTGAGTATTCTTTATCAGAGAGCTGAAACTTTATCTTTTATTTACTTCTCATTGACTTTAACACAATTGCTGGTGACTGGGATGACGGCTCCATGATGTCGGCCTCCTCCGGTAACCGACAGCATGACACTGTCACGTCCAGAGCCTGCAGGGTTTTAATTCCCAGAGGATGCGTGTTTTAACGTCGTCAGGGATTAAAGCCTAGCAGGCCAAGACGTAAAAACGCTATGGGCTGTCACTGAGGGGTTAAAGACACCTTTTTTCACGTAACCCCCTAGTGACCACCCATACGTGTTTTCATGTCCTAGTCCTTAACGTGCAAATGGCCTTGCTCACTAAGGGCTTAAATGTGTGTATGTCATTTTGCTTATTTCTATTTAAACCCCTTGGCTTGCAGGCATGTTTGGCAGCACGCGAGTGCAGTATGTTTCTGACCACACTATGAGAATAGTTTTCACCAATGTTGAGCCTTCCATAGTGATGACGTACGATACCGTGCAGAGCTCGCACACTGTCTGGGCGCTGAGAAAAGTCAAATCTGAGGTAAATCTGAAAATAAAAATTAACAATAGTAGGATATATCTTGGCTTTATTTATACCCCCTTCTATCACAGATTATATAGGCTTTTATCTTTTAGGTTACTATTGATTACCATGTTGCATGATAGCTTGTTAATGAGCATTACACCATATTTAAAAGCTTTTCACTGCTTTAGGGCTCCTGTCCATGGGCTGGTTTGATTTCCGGGATCTGCGTGGGGCACCCGCATGGATGATCCAGCGTTCAAGTTGCTCACAGACAATTATGGGTGCCCGAAGCTTAATTAAACCATGCGGGTTTGTTTTCCGGGCCTTCCTGGGTTTTTCCGTGGGTCCCGCAGGGATGGCTCCCATTGAACTGTCACTCTGGGTGTGCTGCGGGTCCTGCGGGAAAGCAGGAGATTTAAAAAAAATAATAATAATCATCTCCACTGGGCACGTGCAGGGGGCGTGCCGGCCGACGGGCCCACCCGCATACACGGAGGAGACGACGGCAGACCTGTACGCATCCAGACTGGTAAGTATTGTCCTCATGCCACGGGCATGGTGGGATCCCGCGGCGGGACCTCCGCCCACGGAACCCGACCCACCCGTGGACATAAGGCCTTAATTAGAAATACAGTAATTATGACCCTAACAATGTGTGTTAGTGCTATGAAAAAACAATATACATATCTGAGCTCTTTAAAAGGCTATAAATTGCAAAATGCAAGTGTGCATGTTCACTATTGGAACTTTTTTTTTTTTTTTAAGTTTTCACATAGAATTAAAGTGACCCTCTGAGCCTGGACAAACAAATATGGCCGCACCAGCTTTTCTTACTTTTTGATGCAGCATTAGTCTAAAACATACACCATGTTTGATTAACCAATGCTGCTCACATGGGCAGTGAAAGTAGGTGCAGTGTCGTAGACTACTGATGCACACTAATGTACAGTCAGAGAAGCAGAGCGGCAATCTTTGTTTCTCCAGGACCGGAGGGTCACTTTAATCTTCATGAAGACAAAGCAACTTGCCTTTTATTAGTTCTGAGTTACAATATGATGTTAATGTGCAGAGTTCCAATCAGTTCTGCTGCCTTGAGAGAGAGAGAAAATCTCCCAAGCATTCCTTTCTGGCTCAGTGTCTGCTCTGCTAGTTTATTCTTCTGGCCATGACCAGGCACTACAGTGTACACAGTGTGCAGAATTGTGAGTGCAGCTCTGGACTATAAAGCAAAACTGTAATTCCGAATCAGTATACAATGTACGTGCAAAGTTTCATCATCTTCTTACCTACTACTGTGTGTGTTCTTCACATCTAGGAACAGAATGCAGTCCTGAAATACCCTGATCAGTTGGGTACCCCACAGCATGGGATGACGATGAACAGTTCGCTGACCGCTCACCTGCGCAGCGTGTCCAAAGGAGATTCCCCAACAGCCTCTCCTTTCCAAAACTATTCCTCTCTCCACAGCCAGAGTCGCTCAGTGTCCTCTCCCGGCATCCATTCTCGCTCCCATTCCCCCTCTATTTCTAATATGGCCGCTCTCAGGTGACTAATTGTATAACTTGTTCTTGGTCTGTTTCCTGTTTGATCAAGTTCAACTACCTATAAAACGTTGCCCCTATAGGATTGGTTCACTATAGATGCAGTATGGTTTGTTCTGTCACTAAAAGATGGTGTAGAAGCTTATTTTGTACTGCATTTGTTTTAGCGCAACACTTCTTTCACAATTCTTCAGTTTCAGACCTGAAAGTAAGTGCAGCAAGGCCTTTTTCTGGGAATTTGAGTATTTGTCAATGGAAACTTTACACCACGAATTGTGAAGCTTTCCTTTACCTGTGACAAAAATTCAGTTTGCTTCTTTAGGCCGGCCTCACACGGGCATTAACGTATTTACTCATGCATTTGTGCTGCATATTTGTACGTGTGCGTATTTATTTCAGTTATTTCACGGAGAGGCATCGTGTAGTAGTTATCTGACACATGGAAAAAATAGCTCTCCTATAGCTTTATAGGCGCTTGATACGCTTTTAGGGATGTTGTCAGACAAGGTTGCTGAATGCTTCTTCTGCTGACTAAAAGGACAATGAATGCAGTGTGTTTTGCAATGTACCCATGATTTACTTTTGAGTTTGTGATCAGAAAAGTTCAAAACTGACTGAAAAAAAAAACTTTTATGAAAACACTAAATCCTGTCTGTTTTGTTTTTACAGCCGTTCCCATTCGCCTGCCTTAGGAGTACACTCATTTTCTGGTGTACAACGTTTTAATTTCTCCAGTTACACTCCATCGCCAAAGAGGTTAGGAACCTCCCATTCCCCCAATAGCACTTGTAGTGACTTTCTCTCTGCAGAAGCTGAGCCCATTGTTCCAGAACTCTGCATTGACCACCTTTGGACAGAGACCATTACACACACTAGGTAAAGGCACTCTAAATAAGGGTTATATGTCAACATAAGGATTCTGGTATCCAATAATGGTAATGAATTCTACTTCAATGTTTTAACAGGGAAAAGAACTCTCAGGCTGCAAAAGTATTTATCTCAACAGATTTATGTGGGCAAAAGTACCTGTGCTTCCTTGTCGAGTCCCAGCATCAGCTGAGGTAAGTCTCCAAAACTACAGGCAAGTATAGCAAACCTATTAAATGCACCTCCTATAAACCTAATGAGGTAATTGGAATCTTTGATCTCTGCATTTACATCTGTATGACTGTTTTGTGGGTTAGATTGAAAATGGCATGGAACTTTTTCAAGACCAAAGTGCTGTCTTTGGGTGCACTGTGCGGTATTGTATCCCCAATACACCTTAATGCACTTCATTCCTGTACATATTGTGTAGATACCGGCTAGTGACTGAAACCTTGCATCTTTATATATTCTACTTTGTGTATATATAAGGAGACCATATCAGGTAAGGACATATAGAGACAAGTTCACTGTTCTAATAGCCCAAATAGCTTAAAGGGGTTGTCCCGCGCCGAAACGGGTTTTTTTTTTTTCAACCCCCCCCCCCCCCCCCCCCCCCCCCCCGGTCGGCGCGAGACAACCCCGATGCAGGGAGGTAAAGAAAGCTTACCGGAGCGCTTACCTTAATCCCCGCGCTCCGGTGACTTCAATACTTACCGCTGAAGATGGCCGCCGGGATCCTCTGTCTCCGTGGACCGCAGCTCTTCTGTGCGGTCCATTGCCGATTACAGCCTCCTGATTGGCTGGAATCGGCACGTGACGGGGCGGAGCTACACGGAGCCTGCATTCTGCACGAGCGGCTCCATAGAAGACAGGAGAAGACCCGGACTGCGCAAGCGCGGCTAATTTGGCCATCGGAGGGCGAAAATTAGTCGGCACCATGGAGACGAGGACGCCAGCAACGGAGCAGGTAAGTATAAAACTTTTTATAACTTCTGTATGGCTCATAATTAATGCACAATGTATATTACAAAGTGCATTAATATGGCCATACAGAAGTGTATAGACCCACTTGCTGCCGCGGGACAACCCCTTTAATGACAGTCGCGCCACTTGGATAACAGTAGCTAAAAAAATAAATAAATACAGCAGACTCCTAAACAAGGGCCGGCTGACACAAGTATACGCGTAAAACATTGCGGTCATGCGTAGTATGACTTTTTTTTTTTCTTTAATCTCCCTACCATTTTTCATAGCGGGGTTGTGTATGCATTACCACTAATATGCAATGTATTGCGTATGGACAGCATTGCATAAGCTGCCCGTAGAAAATTATAGAGCTCATGCTGCGTGGTATGCTAAGAAATAGAGTATGTTGCGATCTATTTCTCGCGTGTATCTAAATGCAGTGTTTACACGTTAATGAAAGTCTACTTACTTTTATTGACTCCATTCACCACGTGGCCGTAGTCACGCGCATAATACGCGATGAAAATTTGGTCGTGTGCCTGAGCCCATATATATAATATACATCCATCCATCCATCTTTCAGTCACAGGAGAGCAGCGGAGAAGAAAGGGGATACTCATAGGTATGGCTGGAGAGATTTTAAGCTGCTCAATAATTTAAGTTTTAGCTCCAAACTAAAAGCTAATATCCTCTGATAAATGGATCAGACTGCATTCCCCTATAGCTGTGTACTTGCTGATTTCTCTGGTGGTATCAATTTACTTGAAACCACCCTGCTGACTCACAATGGCCCCGAGCACTTTCAAAGACCTACACTAGTACACTGTCAAGTGGGTGGTCTCCACCACTCAATCTCAATGGCTGATATAACATTTGATTGGCACTGAGCACTGGATACCAGCCATTTAACAGTAGACTAGCGCCAGAGTGAAAGTAATAGGATCTATGGCAGGTGAGAGGTGGGGCTGCAAGACAGATAAAAACCCTGTCGGTATCCAAGAGCACCTGAGTATAAAGGATCTCCTTAAGAATTACTCCAAACGTTCTCTTAAGAACACTCTTCTTGGCATTTTAAAAAACGATGGACACCTTGGCTAGACGCTACAGGTTTGGTTTCAGCATCATTGGCACATAGCTGGATGTTGGAAAATAAAATTGTTTACACTTCTCTGTCTAGACTGATAACTTCTCTGCAGTGTAATATTACTTTATCGAGGTTCTGAGAATTCTCCGGCCGGGAGACACCAGTAGTGTTTAGTATTGCCTGAAGGAACTGCCTCTTGGCTTTTATCTTTAATATAGATTAGAAATGTATTATGGTCCAAACTTAAATATGGGGGATAACTGCACATGTATGTGTTAGTGATAAACATTACTGGATATAAGGTATAAATTTGGTTCCAAAAGTTTACATAACGGCATTCAACTGCATGTACCAGAATGAACCACCTTTATGATAAGTCCTCCTTGATCTGAAGTAATTTTGTTACTACAGCATCTTGCAGTGAAATTATAGCCCATTTACACATAATGATTATCGCTCAAAATTCGTTCATACAAACTAATTTGAGCAATAATCGTTGAGTGTAAACTCTCAAATGTGAAATATAGGTTGTCCCAGCAGCACCAACAATCTCCCAAAGCAGATCAGGTCATTAAATGCAGAGCCAGTCAGGAGTCTCAAACCTTCCACTCCACATAAGTCCAACGGATAAATAGTAGAAGACCGGCAGCATAAGCGGGATGCAATAAAATATTTTGTCTTATTCTTCCATCATATAGAAGTAATAGCGATGTTTCGGCCATATGGCCTTCATCAAGTGTAAACTCTCAGTCAGCAAAAAAAAACTATTGCTGGATCGCTGGCTTATTGCATCTAAACGCTCCCCGCTCAGCGTTTAACATAGATGGGGAAGTACTGAGCAAGGAGCCTGTAATGTATTTCAGTCTGCATGAGTGCTGAGTACCTAAGCAGTGGTGATGGCACTGGTAAAGACTTTTAAACGACTGTCAGCCCATGTAAAAGGGCTATTACCCATGGCACTCTCTTCTGAGCATTGGCCTTCAGGCCAAGCCAAGCCAAATGCTGGAATTCTTAGGATGCTCGTAAAAAGTTTGGAAATATGTATACGAGACGAGATGGAGCCTATTGCACTTACACTATATTGGAGTACAGTCCTGCTGCTTTAGTGTACTTGTCAAACTCTGCTGTGGTAATGGAGACTGAGACAGCCTCTCCTGCTATGTAATGTCTTATTATCACTAAGACCATAATATCGGTTGAAATGTAATATCCATTATGCAGTAATACTCATGCTGTTTGAATTTGGTGTGTGCTGTACATTTAAAAACAAAATATGCCGGGCTTCCTCATGGTCGTCTGTCTGTGCCCTACAGAGAAGTTGAGCTAATAACCTGATGTCTTGTACTTCTCTTTAAAAAAGGTTGTCCATGTACCCAGTTTTTTCACTGATTAGTCAAACTATTCATTATCAGGGCAGAAGGCGGGCGCTATTAATTATGGTGGCAGAAAAGGCTTCATTATGACTTAAAGGGGCAGAAATGTTGTACTAGTGAGCCATTAATGGGCATAAAGTGGGGCATTTTTACTATATGGAGAGCTCTAAAAGCACCACTTACTGTATGGGGCCTAATTACTGTCTATAGGGAGATTATGTAAATGTGGGGAAATGATAGAAAGAATGCTGGAAATGCAAGAAGCCCAAGATGTCTGCCTTTTCGGGAAGGAAGGGTTTTTGTTATTGTCTTAAGGCTAACGTCACATATTGGCTGATATCGTGCGATATCCCCGCGGATGTGAGCGTTTTTATATCAAAACTGCCTCGCATTACTTCGGGTAAGTAGGGATCCTCTGCCGCAGCTGTCAGCACAGTTTCTTCCATTGTTTTCAATGGGGAAACCTCACATCTCACCGCGTGCACCTAGCATATGGTGCGATGCTTTCGTCGATTCCATTAAAAACAGTGGGCGATGCAAGGGCACGCCCAAAGATGGAACATGCCATGGTTTCCTGCATTGGGAAAGTAAATATCACTTTTGTGTGTGACCCCATTCAAAAGTACAAATCTATCGTGCAGTGGGTGTGGTGTTTTTATTTTTTTGTTTGCTTTATTTTCCTTAAAGATTGAATACATTTTTTTTTTCTCAACCTTTTTTTTTCTTAAACATTAACACAAAACTCTTAACCCCTCCCCCCCCTTGCCCTCACCCCCCAAGCTACCCCCTCAATTCTCTCTTAGGCTTCCGGTAAACATTTCATCCCGTAACACAGTAAAAAGTTGGTGTGGCAGACCGTAGTTTATTACCTCCTTTTGCAGAACGTCCATAAGTAGGAAAAGTATATAATCCTTTGATTCCGGATACAAAGTCCAAGTTTCCTGAATGTACTGAGAGGGCAGACCTTAAAGGATAAGTAGAGATACAAGCATCCTATTCAACACCTCTGAGAATCAGGTGCTCAACCTGTTTACAGCAAAGTATATAAAGACAATCTTAAAGCCAGCATACTTGTATCAGATTATCTCTTACATTAGAAGGTAATCGGCAGGTTAATAAAAGTTTAATAAAAACTGGATCCAATTAAAAAAAACAAAACCTCCAGACATCATTATTTGTATTGAGAAAAGTTTTGTTTCTCTTGGTTGGTTACTTGTTTCCAGGATGGTGAAGTTTGAAGAGAGTAATGACAAGTCACAGCTCATCTTTGGCTCTATCACCAACATATCTGCAAAGGATGCAGTGCCAGTAGAGGTAAGTTTCCTTCTCTGCTTTCCTTGTAATATTAATTTTTTTTACTATTCATTCATTGCTTAATTTTACCGCCTTGGTTATTTTGCAGAGTATTAACACAATGGTGGTATTGGAGAGCAATGGGAATTTGATCCTGTACACAGGTGTTGTAAGGGTAAGCCTTATTCTCTATGGACGAAGGTAAATTTACTCCATGACATTGACACAAGACTCTATTGTATACTAGTATTCAACAAGACAAGTTTAGATTACAGCTAAAACTTTTTTAAAGCCAATAAACAGCTGTGGAACAAACACAGCATATACAGTTTACACTTTTACATTTTCAAAACAATACAAAAAAATACAATACAAAAAAATACAGATTAAGAAAAAAATACAAGTTTTGGTGTGTGGGTGTGTATATGTATGTGTAATGGGTGTGTGTGTGTGTGTGTGTGTGTGTATATAAAAAGTGCACAAAGGCGCAGAAGCATGTCCTGTCTGATGGAAATCCAGCGACACATGATCACAGCAGAACGTGTACAGTACAACTAATATGCAATTAGCTATTTAGCAGATGTAGACATAATTACTGGGAATGTTTAGCTTGCAAAACAAGGCTGAGAGGAGACTTAATAGCTGTCTACAAATATCTGAAGGGTTGTCACCGTGCAGAGGGATAAGCCCTATTCTCATTTGCACGAGAAAAGACTAAAAGGAATGGGATGAAACTGAAAGGGAGGAGACACAAATTAGATATTAGACAGTGAGGGTGATAAATGAGTGGAACAAGTTGCTAAGGGAGGTGGTGAGTTCTCCTTCAATGGAAGTGTTCAGAGGCTGGACAAATATCTGACTGGGATGATTTAGTGAATCCTGCACTGAGCAGGGCGTTGGACCCGATGACCCTGGAGGTCCCTTCCAACTCTACCATTCCATGATTCTATGAATTATGCAGTCTTAGGCTACATTCAGACAGGCGAGAATCTCTCATTCTGAGATGCACAAAACTCGCACGAATATGAACTACATTATTTTGAATGACTTATTCACACAACAGCAATGCGGCGAGGATAAACATCGCAGCATATTTCTTTTTTGGTGCCTCACCCATGTTTTTAATGGGACCTTGAAAGACCTCGCATGCTGTGCGATGTGATGTCTCCCACGGTAATAATTGGGAAACAACCAAAAAAAACTTTTTTACAGCTGCGCTTCAATACAGACCCTTAAAGGTATAGGGAATAAGTTACTAGAAACACGAGTTCATAGTAAGCTAAGTTTTATTCCCCAGAAAAACCTACATCAAGATGAAAGATAAAAATGGGTTTAATCCCTTGAGTGGCACGCCCGGAAATTTTCCGGGATGAGCTCCACTGCTCATAGCGACATAGCCCGGAAGATTTCCGGGCTATGTATCACTATGGGAGCTGCAGAGCACAATGCCACAAGCTGTGGCATTGTGCTCTGCCTGCACAGACCCACAGAGAACAAAGCAAGGGCTTTGAAAAACCAGCAGAAGATATTGCGGATATGCCGGCAATCTCCTGCTTCTAATCTCCTGCTTTGTTTACAGGTTGCCATAGAGACCATCGGCTTGTCAGGAGTAAGCCAACGGTCTCTGTGGCAGGGAGAGCTCGTGCTTGGCTGCCAGAGGACAGCTAGGTACCTGCTCTTACAGCAGAGATCAGAGAAAACCTCCGATCTCTGCTATGTTAACCCTTTATATGCTGCAGTCTATGTGAATGTGATTCCGGAATGTGATTAGGGGTCCTGATGGGTCCCTGTGGAAGTCCCCTAAAGGGACAAAAATAAATAAATAATAAAAAAAAAGTTAAAGTATAAAAACACTTGTCTCCCTTTACTTTGTAAAAAAATCTAAAATACAATCACACATGTGGTATCCATGTGTCGTAATGACCCAGAGAAGGAAGTTAATACATTATTTAACCCCTTAATGACATGGCCCCTTTTTTTCATTTTTCCCCATTTCTTTTTTTCCTCCCCCCTGTTTAAAAAATCACAACTTGTCCCGCAAAAAACAAGCCCTTATATGGCCATGTCAATGGAAAAATGAAAAAGTTATGGCTCTTGAGACGCAACTGCAAAATTAGTTGAAGTTCAATGATTAGACCATTTTAAAAAACTTGCCCTGGTGGGCACGACAGGGTGGTAGGAAACCCGCCACTCAAGGGGTTAAATGAATAAGGTTGCTTATTCATTTAAACCCATTTTTATCTTTCATCTTGATGTATGTTTTTCTGGGGAATAAAACTTAGCTTACTATGAACCTGTGTTTCTAGTAACTTTTAAGGGTCTGTATTGAAGCGCAGCTGTAAAAAAGTTTTTTTCGGTTGTTTCTCTATTACATTATCCCCACTTTTTGTGCTGCTGCTCTCCGGAAGGACATGGATGTGTAATATCAGATGCACATACTGTATATATGTTTTTTTGGATCTTACGGAAGGCCCCATACTAAAGAAACTCCTGAAAGGAACTGATTATAACTTAAGACTATTAGGTCCCTACTCGGTACAGCAAAGAACTTCTATAATGGTATGGCGTTTATGAAATCAGTGGTGCTACATCTGGGCACACAGTGTTGGGAGAACTTATCCAACCGTCCCAGACTGCTTTGAAAGTAGCCTCCACTTTTTTATACTTATATAGTTTAGCTGTGGAAGAAAGATTAATTGAGCATATTCAGTCATGTAGGCTTGGCAGTCTGGCAGTCAGTCAATATTTAACTATTTTGCATACCTGAAAAATGGTTTCATCTAACAGTTCTGTTGACTTAAAGTACAGAGTGTCTCAAAAGTGTGAAAGCATCCATATAAAATGCAAACTGCTTGACCAATGGTAATCCAGTTTTGCATACTAGCTGCAGGGGAAAGGGGAAAACCTGATAGGCCATGTGACCAACATGATGGCCACAGATAGGAGAATGTGGAAGCCACTCAATTGGACTCCTACGACCAATCCACTTTTGGGGAAACTGCACATCAAGATAATTTCTGACAGTGCATACGTAATAACGCATGGCGCCATCTTGTTGGAAGAATTCTGAAAACGTTCCATCCTCCGACAGTCTGCGCTTAATGTCTCCCCAATGAAGAAAGGGCCCACTATTCGGGTACCCCATACACAACATCATAGCATCACTTTAAGTCAGGCAACCATGTTAGATGGATCAGTCCAGTGAGGGTTATGTCTGACCAGTAGTGCTGATTGTTTGTTGACCTCACCATTCAGGAAGAAATTTGCTTCATCCCTGACCAGCACCTGAAAGGAAAAACAAGGGTATATCTGAAGTGGTGTCACACAATCGGCAAATTCTATCAGACGGTCGGGGTCATCTTCCACCAGGTGTTGCAGCGTCTGCAAATCATAAGGGGTGTAGGCAAAACTTGCTGTATGGAGGCATGACTAACCCCACATTCTTGAGACAGACAAGTACTTCATTGTGGGCTCTTACTGAATGAAGACAGAACAGCGGTAGCTGATGCTTCATCAGTAACTGTTCTGGTTGTCCAAGTTTAGGTTAATCAGTCACAGAATCTGTTTCTTGGGACTTGGAAAGAAGTTTGACAACTGCATTTTGCGTAATGGGAGGTCTGGTTGGGAGGCGTTGATTTTTAAATCTGCGATGACACGTGTGTTTCATTCACCTGACATAAGGACGGTCTTAACATTCTTCTTGAGATAACTCTATCATTTCCATCCCTGCACCCCCTGATTGCCTGGCACACTCTGGATGTCTCCTATATATACTGCGGTCACTTCCATGTAGTGCAGCCTCCTGTCTGATGCTTATCAGTTACCATCTTGATACTGAGATTTCTTCTTTCATTATTCTGTGCTATCCGTTCTATGATTCATCAGCACCGCATTAGATGAGCAGCTGCAGCCTGTATAATTTCTGCTGCAGGCAAAGACCATACTTATACAGTCAGGAAGATGAGCTGTTATCTCCTCTATCCTAACTGTGTGACAGGAGTCTCTAATCTGTAACAGTAATTGTGATAGGAGTGTCTGTGTCACCCCATGTAATAGCATTACACAGGAATTATGTTGACTGAGAAACTGGCTAGTTTGAGAATTCATAAACACAAGTAAATCTGAGCTGGTTAGCATTGTAATCACATGACCACCTGAGGCAAAAGGGGCTGGGAGATTCAGATGGAAATGAATAACTAACCAAGGCAATACTTGCTGACTTCTATATACTGGGAAGGTTGAGGGAGCTAGTTACTTAATGCAAAAAATGAATTGTAGTGGCCGCTAAACCACCAGCTGACATTCAAGATACAGGAATGTCGCAGCTTCCAAGATGCTATCTCACACTGCCGTGTATATATTCAGCGTTTGCACTATGTGGTTTCAGGAGCTGTGCCCGCACTATCAGCAAGAGCTGTCTGTAATTGACAGCCGGATTTAACCCAATAAATGCCATTGTCAATATAGACAGCCGCTTCTATGGGATTTGGGGAGGGATCCCCGAGAGCCGATCGTGCAGTGCCAATGATTGCCATGGCTGCTGTAAGCAAAATAGTGGCTTCTGTATCTATCTACGGGCCTTACTTTCATAGATGAAAGTGACAGTTTCAGATAATACATGGCATTTTATAAGTAGTGAATAAATGTCATAAAAAGGAATTGGATAGCAAACTGTGGGGTGCTTTTTCACCCGATGCATCTCATGAAAATGAAAAAGAAATTTGGAGCTAATCAAACGTATCAGAAATCTCTCTTATTTGGATCCAGTAGTTTCTATAAATAATCCCACGTATGATCCTAGTGTGCAATAGGGCTCAAGCACAGGCCTCAGAAATAAAGAAGCACCTGGCCCAGCAGGCACATGAGGGCAAAGTAGGGTTAAAATTAAGATAGCACAGTGCAGGCACACCTGGAGGGCCCTCTGAGAGAGCACAGTGCGGGCACACCTGGAGGGCCCTCTGAGAGAGCACAGTGCGGGCACACCTGGAGGGCCCTCTGAGAGAGCACAGTGCGGGCACACCTGGAGGGCCCTCTGAGAGAGCACAGTGCGGGCACACCTGGAGGGCCCTCTGAGAGAGCACAGTGCGGGCACACCTGGAGGGCCCTCTGAGAGAGCACAGTGCGGGCACACCTGGAGGGCCCTCTGAGAGAGCACAGTGCGGGCACACCTGGAGGGCCCTCTGAGAGAGCACAGTGCGGGCACACCTGGAGGGCCCTCTGAGAGAGCACAGTGCGGGCACACCTGGAGGGCCCTCTGAGAGAGCACAGTGCGGGCACACCTGGAGGGCCCTCTGAGAGAGCACAGTGCGGGCACACCTGGAGGGCCCTCTGAGAGAGCACAGTGCGGGCACACCTGGAGGGCCCTCTGAGAGAGCACAGTGCGGGCACACCTGGAGGGCCCTCTGAGAGAGCACAGTGCGGGCACTCCTGGAGGGCCCTCTGAGAGAGCACAGTGCGGGCACTCCTGGAGGGCCCTCTGAGAGAGCACAGTGCGGGCACTCCTGGAGGGCCCTCTGAGAGAGCACAGTGCGGGCACTCCTGGAGGGCCCTCTGAGAGAGCACAGTGCGGGCACTCCTGGAGGGCCCTCTGAGAGAGCACAGTGCGGGCACTCCTGGAGGGCCCTCTGAGAGAGCACAGTGCGGGCACTCCTGGAGGGCCCTCTGAGAGAGCACAGTGCGGGCACTCCTGGAGGGCCCTCTGAGAGAGCACAGTGCGGGCACTCCTGGAGGGCCCTCTGAGAGAGCACAGTGCGGGCACTCCTGGAGGGCCCTCTTCTGCTATGCTGTTGGGTAATACGGATTTCCTTAGCAACATCTTCACCTAGCTGCATAGCAGAAGAGGGGTTTTGAAGGAAAAATGTGCAGAATAGGCTAATAAAACCTATTACGAAAATGCTTAGTCACCTATTCTGTACATTTAAAAAAAATTGAAAGTTGTACTAAAATTTTAATCCCTTGCAGTTTATCAGCAAGTGGCACATGAAATGAAAAACTGCAAACCAATTTGCAGTCTGTATCCCATTGTCAGTTAGCAGAAACGCTGTGGGCAGATTACTATTGCAGCTTTTTTATATTCATCTCTGTAAGTGAAAGGAGAAATTAAATATCTTTTGAAAATTTCAGCTGAAGTGTTATTATATACAGTTACTATTTTTTTTACTTGTCTTCCTTTATGAAAAACTCCCATCGAAATAAGGAAAAAATACCTCACTGTTGTGAAACTCCACTATTTCTTTAAAAATGCTGTTTAATCAAATCTTCAGTAGACTAGAAGCCTGTTTTAGATAGTTGTGCTGTTCCAGATATCCATTGAAAAGCATACTTTTTACAAAGTGACTCTAAACTTGGCCTGACTGGGGGATTAATAATTCTGTTTCTTACTGCTTCTATCAGCTGTTGAGTTTTGTTTCTCTGTTTTTATCAGCGTCACCAAATATCTATAGATAAATAATTTTATTCTTTATGTCAAAGGTAGGAAAGATTTTCATTCAGGGATTGCCTGCTCCATCTCTCAGCATGTCAAATCCAATGCCCCGACCAAGTACTCCTCTGGAGAGCCTCAGCACGCCTACGAAGCCACTAAACAAGCATTTGGTGCCTATGGAAGACGGGGTAAGAACACTTTGTTTAAAAAAAAATAAATAAAAAAAAAGACCTTGACAAATGCAAAGAATTACCAAGATGGTGAGTATTCTGCAAATCATGTTCTTTGAGGAATGGTTAAAGGATCTGGGAATCTTTAGCTTCCAAAGAAGGCTGAGAGGAGACTGAAAAGCTGTCTACAAATATCTGAAGGGCTGTGTCAGTGCAGAGGGATCAGCCCTATTATCATTTGCACAAGGAAAGACTAGAAGCAATGGGATGAACCTGAAAGGGAGGAAATACAAATTAGATATTAGACAGTGAGGGTGATGAGTGAGTGGAACAGGTTGCCACGGGACATGGTGAGTTCTCCTACAATGGAAGTCTTAAGAGGCTGCACAGACATCTGTCTGGGATGATTTAGTGATCCTGCACTGAGCAGGGGGTTGGACCCGATGACCCTGGAGGTCCCTTCCAACTCTACCATCCTATGGCTCTATAATCCAATTCTTCTATCAAAAATAAAGTATGCCATAATGTAAACAAACCAAAACAAATACTTCTCATATAGTAAGAAAATATATATATATATTTTTTTTTTGGCAAGCGTAACAAAGAATCTTTTAAAGTTAATGTCAGCCATTCAGTGGCAGCAGATTTAGAACATGCATGGCTCCTAAAAATTCTTAGTTAAAACTCGGAAAACACCTTTAAATTGTCTTATAAAACAAATAGGACCTGACGGGGAAAAAGGGAAGGGGGGATTCACAAAATGCTGAATAATATTTACTTATTGAATCATTCGTTTTTGATTATTTTAAAGGTAGTGTTCGACTTATGTCAAGTGCATCTTAATGGGTCCCCCCGTAGTGTAAAATCACAAGGCAGCAGATGCTCATTTCCCTCCTGTGGCTCCTTGCCGACATCCTCTTTACAGGCTGTAGTCTGCAATCTCCAAACAAGCTGCTGCAGCCAATGGCAGCACTTAGCAATTATTGGCTGCATTGCTGCTGACAGTGCTGTCATTTGCTGCAGCACCAGATTTACGGGACATCAGCCTGTAAGCAAAGAGTTTAGACCCGCAGAAGCAGCGGGGAATGAGTAAATAGGGGCGGGTATCCGTTTCTTTATTTTACTCTTTGGGAATCCATTAAATACATTTTATGTAACTCCTACAACCTTTTCAGTTTATTTTCTGATTTTTTTTGGAAATACTTTTAATATTCACGTTTACAATTTATCTCAAAGTGTGTAATATATATATATTTATTACATATATATATAATGGAGAGAGAGAGATTATAATATTATATTCTTTTTTTGTAGGCAGGAATAATGCTTTCTCCAGTTCCTGAGCTCCGGGATTCCTCCAGACTCCATGAGTCTAATTATATTGATGACTGCACTTTTAATCAGTTTGGAACTTATATACATTCTGTTCGAGATCCTGTACACAACAGGTTAACTCTGGTGCGTAATTTGGTACACTTGATGCATATTTTAACATCCATCATTCCTCAAAAGTTTGGCGGGCACACATTATATTCTTACCTTTTGTAACTTCAGGTCCGTATTTTGTGAACTGCACAAAATACGTATACAACTTTAAAGATTGCTTTAAGGTTTTTATTCTTTTAGTCCATGTTGATTTTTTAAAGTGTACCTTAACTTTACATTTTTTTTATAAATGAGTAATACAAGCGAAGATAAGAAAATTTGTAATGTACAGTATCTTTTTACAGAAAGATATTTCTTTCTCCACTTATCAGCCACTTCTCCCTCCCTGCCACTGAAAGATTAGGTTATAGCTGCTGCCCATAGAAGTCTATGGAGATGGGAGTGGAAGAGCATGTAGAGGGCAACCTACACTACTGAAGGCTCTAGAAAGCATTTTACATCTCCTCTATGACAAATTCATGATGGTAGTGCTCTATACGGTCCTCCATGCTGCAGCTACTTTGTGTGTGTGAGTTAGAGGAGAAATCATAACAGCTAGTCTCTATGCATCAGCTCAGGAACAACTGACTATTGGAAATGGAGCCTGTGGAGGGGAAAGTTGGTGAAAATGCAGGATAAAAGTCATACAGTGGCAAGAAATACTGCTACTCTGAGTGTAGGTGCGCCTTAAAGGTAGTCTGATTTATTTTCTTATATAGCACTAACATATTCTGTAGAGACTGTCGTCATTCAAATCGTTTTTTCCATGTGGTTTTATTACAGGAGCTGACAAATGGGTCCATGGTTAGGATAACTATTCCAGATGTGGCTACATCTGAGCTAGGTAAGCTTCAAATTACATGCATAGTAAAATTCCTTTAATTCGGCATGTAAAGAACCTGATAGCTGCTGGATTATAAACTTGTTAGCATAAAAGAATTAAGAAAACATATGAGTAAGTCCCGATTTGACAGGCTGTAAGATCCACATCAGAGCTTCGCGGCTAAGCCTAAGGCCTCATGTCCACAGCTGTTTAGGTAGAACACTACATTTTACCCCAGTATTTGTAAATACCTGGCAGAGACCACGTATGGCTGCGAATGTACTGCACATGCCCGCGTATCACATGCATGTGGTCATTTTAACCCCTTAACGACAAGCCCATAGTGTTTTTACATCCTGCCCAAGTGGGCTTTATTCTCTGAGGATGTAAAAACATGCGTCCTACAGAGAATAAAGCCCCACGGGCTATGGACGTGACAGCTCCATGCTGTCGGTGCCCGCAGGTAGCCGACAGCATGGAGCTGTCATCCCGGGCTGCGGGACACCCCCCCCCCACCCCCCCCCCCCCGGCATTGCGATCGGCGCTATCCGATGGATAACGCCGATCGCAATAAAGTAAATAAAAGTGCCCAAAAAGTTAGTTTCAGCTGCCCTGATGGATCGGATTCATCAGGGCAGCTGCAAATACTCACCCGCCTTCTCCACGCTGCCCGCCGCCGCTCTTCTGCGCATGCGCGCCAGACGATGACGTCACACGCACAAACCCGGGGGCCCCCCGCAAATTCAAAGTCTCCAATGGATAGCGGCGATCGCGAAAAAGTTAGTTTTAAAAAGGTGCTAGTTTCACCTCCCCTCATGGATCGGATCCATGAGGGGAGGTGAAAATACTCACCTCAGGTCCGCCGATGTCCCCGTTGTTCCGGGACCCGAAGTCCCCCCTGCGCATGCGCGCCTGATGCTTGACATCGGGCGCTTGCACAGAGGGGCTCGAGCCCCAAGAAATTCAAAATCCCTCTGCTCCTGGCTGCCATGTGTAGCCAGGAGCAGAGGGATGTCACTGGGGACATGATCACTGTCATCCGATGGATGACAGTGATCATGTAGAGTAAAAAAAAAAAGTTTAAAAAGCGTACGTTTCATCTCCCCTCACGGATCATATCCGTAAGGCAGGTTGAAAGTACGTACATAAGGCCCCCAGATTTATCCGCGGACCTTACCCGAGCTTCTGCGCACACGCCCGTCGCCAAAATGGCGGACGCATGCGCAAAAGCTGTGGATTGCCAGGATAATTGAAATTCTCCCTGCTCCTGGCTACAAAACTAAGCCAAGAGCCTGGAGATTTCACGGGGGGGGGGGGGGGCGAGGTAAGCGGTTCCTGATCACGTGTTCGCCGTTATACAATGGATAATGGCGATCACGTAAAAGTTTTAAAAAAAATTGAAGTTTCATCTCCCTTCACCGATGCGCTCAGTGAGAGGAGATGAAACTTTTTAACGGAGGCCTCCGTATTTGCACCCCGACGCAATCCTCATCCGTGAACTTACCCAGATTCTGCACATGCAACCGCCGGGAAAACACCGGACACATGCGCAGGAATCGGGGAGCCCAGGAAACTTAAAATTTCCTTGCTCTCGGCGACCAACGGTCGCTGAGAGCCTGGAGCAGTGACGGGTGGCCTCGTTGAGCGGTCCCCGGTCACGTAATAAAAAAGTAGCGCTCTAACATAGGTCGGTCTCACATGACTGGATAGGAATTACGGATTCCGCATGCGTCTGATCCGCGCTAATACGCGGATCAATCGCATTGGATTACACAATTCCGCTCACATTAGCCAGTCGGAATTGTGTAATCCACTCGCAGAAAAGAGAACACAGCAGGTTCTATTTTACCGCGGATATCCGCAACATAGAACCCATTGTGCTCCATGGTCGTGGATATACCTGCTGCCCATACGCAACTACGCAAGTACGGGCTGCGGGTACCCGTGTCATCGCTAATCGACGGTGCGTGAAATGCAAACAAAAAAAAGGTGTACTGCGCATGACCGCCCGTGTAAGTACGCAGTTATGCGCAGTACATTACGCGGCCGTACGCAGGTCACAGCCGGGCTCACAGATGGGATCCACTGCGGGCCTCCGCAAGCGGATTCCACCTACGGCTGCGTGAGCCCGGCGTTATTCAGACCGCTATCTGTAATACGCATTTTACAAGAGGCCCCGGGAACGCTCGCCTTCATGCTGTTCCAGGAGCAGCTTGTTGAGCGCCTTCTATGTGAGACCGCCGCACCTCATCAAGCTTACGGAGACTCACGGAACACCACTTTTTACACCCCATACCTGCCACTGAGGTCAAGAAATGACCCCCAAAAAGCATGAGAGATGGGGGGATACACTGTTTTATTGCCCCATGGGCCCATTCCAACCAGCCTCCGTAATTACCCCCGTCTTCAGAAATACCACACAGTTCACATTATTACTTTTATCTAAGATTTGCGAACGCCCAAAAGGGCGCAGAGTATGTGGGCGGGGGGGGGGGGGGGGATTTTTAGGGAGTCAATTTTTTATTCCGTACAAATAAGCAATGGGGCCTGAGATTTATTCAGTTGTGCCCTGAAATCCAACGGGTGTTTCCTTCTTTATAGGCCTTGCCATGCGTCCTGTAAGTAGATGAGGGCCACAATGGTTATGTTTCTGAACACGGGACAAACAGGGGGATCCATTTGGGGGTGAATGTCTTCATTCCTGTCTACACTGTACAAAAAAACTGTTTTTAAATTTAAAAAATTGCCAAAAAAATTGAAAATCGTAACTTTTTCCTTCTGCTTTGCTTAGATTCATTCAAATACTGTGGAGTCAAAATACGCAGTACACCCCTAGATGAATTTGTTAAGGGGTCTAGTTTTCAAAATGGGGTCATTTGTGGGGGTTCTTTATAGTTTTGGCCGCTTAATGGCTCTATAAGTGGGCAATTGGGCCTGGAATTTATTCAGTTGTACCCTGAAATCCAACGGGTATTCCTTTCATTGTAGGCCTAGCCATGTGTCCTGTAAGTCTATTAGGGCCATAATGGGTATGGTTCTGAACACGGGACAAACAGGGGTATCCATTTTGGGGTGCAAGTCTTCCTTCACATGTGTGCTGTACAAAAAAAGCTGTTTTTAAAATGACAGAATTGCCAAAAAAGCGAAAATCCTAATTTTTTCCTTTTCCTTGGCTTGAATTCATTCAAAAACTGTGTGGTCAAAATATGCAGTACACCCCTAGATAAATTCCTTAAGGGGTCTAGTTTTCAATATGGGGTCCTTTGTGGGGGGTTTCTATGGTTTTGGGCGCTCAAGAACTCTACATGTGTGCTATGGGGTCTAAAAGGACTTCAAGCAAAATTTCTGTTTTGAAAGACACTGACTACTCCTTTCATTTTGGGCCCCGTTGTGGACTCAGATATAACATTAAGGCCACAATGGGTATATTTCTGAACACGGGAGAAACATGGGTATCCATTTTGGGGTGTAAATCCTCATTTTCATGTAAACTATAGGAAAAAATATGTCTTTAAAATAATAGATTTGCAAAAATATTGAATTAATTCCTGAAAAAAAACTGTGGGGTCAAAATACTCATGACACCCCTCAGTGAATACACTAAGGGGTGTAGTTTTTAAAATGGGGTCATTTGTGGGGGTATCTATTATTCTGACACTTATGAGCCTTTCCAATCTTGGCTTGGTGTAGGAAAACAGTGTTCCTCAAAATGCTAAAAAGTAATGTTAAATTTGTACGTCTCCTAAACGAAAGTTTTTCCAATGTACGCCCAAAATAAAGTAAACGGGTGGAAATATAAATCTTTGCAAAAATGTCTATATTATGTTTGCACATATTTAAGATATTGCAGTTGGAAATGTGAAAAAATGACGATTTTTTTCAAAATTTTCCTAATTTTGGCGCTTTTAATAAATAAACACAAATTCTATCATCTATTTTTTCCGCCTAAATGAAGTACAACATGTGGCGAAAAAACAATGTCAGAATCGCTTGGATATGCAAAACCTTTCTGGTGTTTTTCCATGTTAAAGTGACACATGTCAGATTTGGCCTGGTCATTAAGGCGCAAACAGGCTTGGTCACTAAGGGGTTAAATTCCCTTGTTTCATAGTGGGGATGCATATAAAAACGCTGACCGTAAACAATGTATTCCGTTTAGACAGTATTGCATACACTGCCTATACAAATGTATAGGGCTCTCGCTGCGTGGTACACTAAGAAATTTCTCACGCGTTCGTATCAATATGCAGTATCTACACACGCATGTGCATGGATCATTTAAAAAAACGACCATTGACTCCATTCGCAGCGTACCAAGCGGCCTCATGCATGAGTGTATCACTCATGCATAATCCGTAATGAAAAAATAAGCATAGACATGAGCCCTAAGCCTCCAAGATTTTCCAGATTTTAATGTGGATTCACACCTGGATTTTAGCCCTTGTCAAAAAGGGCAAATCTGTGTCTGACAGTTGACATGTCAATTTTTTTTTTCCCCATACCAATGATTTCTATTTTATTCCATGAAAATCCGCGTCACAGGTCATACGGTGTGGAATTTTGTAGTATTCAATGGCATGCTAAAATGGTGCAGATCTTGCCACACATCTGGGCACAGAATTTTCAGGGAAATTCCGCCATGTGAATGATGCTTAAAAATCTAAAATAGTCTTTAAAAAAGGCCCAAAATACAAACTGTATTTGTATACAGTACTGAAAAGCACTAACGGCTATGTTCTTCAGTACCTGTAAGAACTGCCATTTATTCAAAGTGTTGTTAAATCCAGAATCGGCATAAAGGGTATTTAGAGAGAAACTTTAAAACTATGTTCACATGGTTGAAGTTTGCAACAGAATCTGCATCAAATCCAAAACCATTCTATCCCATTCATTAGATTAGTAATCTGCGCTGTAGTCTATATGGTACATATTTTTTCCGTACGCAGATTTGAAACCTGCACATGAAATAAATGACTTGTCACTACTTTTTTATATTTTTGTCACTACTTTTTTATATTTTTATTTATTCATTAAGGGTATTGGAAGAGGAAAATACAACAAAGGTAGGGTCATGGTAGGGAAGTAATCACAGTGCAGCTCGGTCAAACAACCAACAAACATAAAAACACAATGACAGCTCTGTTGAAATGTGCAATGTAAACAGTATCAGAAGAAATTACAGAGATTAAGACATTGATAGGGTAAAACTAAATGGTGGGGTGAAAGTAATCCAGTGGCTAGGGGGGATTATTAAATTTTGGTGATGAACCATGGTTTCCATAGAAGAAAGTAAACCAAACACTCCAAAGATTCTGGAACTTCTCCACGTTCCCTTCTCGTCTGATTGCAACTTCCTAGTGCGAATGCCATGCTGAGAATTCGGCATGCGGGTTTGCCCATTGACTAGAACTAAATCCGTGTGTGGATCTACCAGATACCGAGGAGCAAATCTGCTACTGAAATACAGTTTAGCCATGGATTTTTGCCATGTTTTTAGAGGGGGATTATTGTTTATGTAAATGGACATTTTTTTATGTTTACAGTGAAAAGATGTCTTCAAGCCATTAAATATATCTTGCCGAAAGAAGTGGCTGTTCAGATGCTTGTGAAATGGTATAACTGCCACAATGCACCAGGAGGCCCCAGTAATCACACTGAATGGAACCTGTTTGTGACCTGCCTCATGAATATGATGGGTTATAACACTGACAAACTGTCCTGGACTCACAATGTAAGTGTATGCTGAAGTATGAATGGCCAGCAAAATCTACAAATATTTGTCCCTTATCATAGAAGTGAATGGAGAGCGCATCAGACATGCACGGCGCTCATTCTCTGCCTGGATGCAGTGGCCTACAGCTGCCTTACTAGGTGGGACTATGCCATAAATATTGAAGGTGAGAATACTCCTCTAAATGGCAATTCCCATCTTACAAATTAACCCCAATTGGCCCAGAAAATAAAGGGTTCCTTTGCCCTCTGACTTTACAGGGAGTTGTAGCACAGCTTCATTCCAATGATGGGGCCAGCTGCAGTTCTGGCTGGGATCTGCTGTGATTATGCTATCACTTTGAGATTGGAATACTACTTTAAAGTACAGATCTGTTTGTGAAGGATTCATCCAGAAAGGACAGGTGGTTTACCACAGCCATGAAGCTGGAAGTTTCCAAAGGTGTATAACCCTTTTTAAGGTGGTTATGTGCTTTCAGCTACCTACACACGGGCGAGTGCGATATCTGGCTGTGGAACTTGGCCTGATATTGTGCCTGCCAAAGTGCAGGTTTGACCGCGTATGCAAGGCGGCTTTCCTTAAAAATGCCTCCCATCACTTTAGGTAAAGTAGCAATCCTCAATCGGCAAGGGTTTCCCATTGTTTTCAATGAGAAACCTCGCATTGCACACCGTGCAATGTGTTTTCCTGTTCTGTTTGAAAACAATGGGCAATGTATTCCAATAAACGTGAAAATATAGGACATGCCACAATTTTTTTTTTTTCCCCGCACAGCTTTGCAGTGCCGAAAAAGTTATCGCTCATGTATATGTCTACATTCAAAAGAATGGGGTTCATATTGGTGCGTCTCGCAACTCACAAATCTCATGTGATTCTTCTCGGCTGTGTGAAAGTACTATGGTACAAATGTGACCGTGGGCACACTGTGTGAGTAAATTGACTTGCTATGCTGATTTTAAATCTGCAGCCTGTCAATTTATATTGCAGATTTTCAGTCCAGATTTCACCTCTTCAAATGAGGGGGTGAGATACTCATCAACAGTCAATACAATAACCATTTCTAGAGCGTGAATCTGGGTGTGCATCCGCACTAAAATTTGAAGTGCATTTTCTGCTGCGGAAGTGCACTTTATGTGCACCTACTTTACTAGGGGGGTTTACAGTCCAAAGCTATGGATGACCTATATTCAAAACAAAACGTCCATAGCAGGTTTTGTCGCCTGGGATCTCTTTCAGTAATAGACCTTGAGGCTAGCGGGAAGTCTCAAATCAGCATCCGTTCTGCATTGGCCTAATAGGGTCATGTCACTCTCTCCCATTGGCGAGGGCACATAGGAGAAAGCGCTACCCTGCTGGGCCACCACAGAATGAACAGTTTTTCGAGACTCTATGACAGTAGACTGCTGATTTGGTTTTGCTATTATGACTTCATCAATGGCTCTGGTGCAGAAACTCGCTGTAAGTTTCATGCTATTCTTTTTTTTTTTTTTTTTTTTTTTTTTTATTCTACTTATTGTTTTCAATGAATATTGTATCATCAACTTTTTCTTTTCAGCTTGATTTTGAAGGCTCATTGTCGCCAGTGATTGCTCCAAAGAAGCCCCGACCATCTGAAACGGGATCTGATGAGGTAAAATTGGCTCTGTCTTCGCTGCATTCACACAACCACATTTCTAGTCCTTGCCACTGTATGTTTGTATACCGGAACGTACCGGAATCTAGTAGTCATAGTGACTTGGGGCCCTTTTACACAGAACTATTATCATTCAGTTTATCACTGGATCGTATAGAATTGAGTGTTTGTTTGTTCTGTCCTTGGAATTACGTTTTTACACTGAATTTGTTTTGTGTATCGTTGATTATTCAATTTATAAATCAAACAACGATTGACCCGTGTAAACAGGCAATCTTCATTCTATGAACAACTGCCTGTTTACTGAGAATGGGGGCGGGTGCAAGAAGCGATCTCTGGCCCACTCCACCTCCATTCACTGAACAATCATTACCCCGGAATGAAAGCACAGGAGCGATTCTTGGAACGAGTGTTGGACACCTAAAGGGGTATTCCAATTCACTGGATGGGTGAAAACTGAACAGGTGCGGATACTGTTAGGAAACAATCACGCAAAGTAAGCTTGAGGAAAAATAGTTGAAGAACCCCCAAATAAACTATAGAATTAGAGTGTATGGGTACATTGACAGTTAGGGGTCCTTTTACATAGTACAACTGTCAGGTGCTTAAAGGGTTTTTCCGGCGTTTTGGATGGGGTTTTTTTCAGGTTTTTACCCATTCACTGGATGGGTAAAAACTAGAGATGAGCAAATATACTTGTTTCGAGTAATTACTCGATCGAGCACCGCGATTTTCGAGTACTCCCGTACTCGGGTGAAAAGATTCGGGGGGAGGCGTGGCGGAGCGGGGGGGTAGCAGCGGGAAAAAGGGGGGAGCCCTCTCTCTCTCCCCCTTCCCCCCCACCCCCACTCCCCGCTGCAACCCCCCACTCACCCACGGCGCCCCCCCCCCCGAATCTTTTCGCCTGAGTACGGAAGTACTCGAAAACCGCGGCGCTCGGGCGAAAAAGGGGCGTGGCCGAGTAGGTTCGCTCATCTCTAGTAAAAACTGATAGATTGGTGGGGGTGAAGAGAATGGGTGAAAAGCTGAAAAAACATCCCATCAGCGGAATACCCCTTTCTGCACCTGAAAGTCGTACCGTGTACCCTTAACTGTCAATGTACCCATACACTTTGTGATTCTCAAGTCTATTTGGGGTTCCTCAACTACTTTCCCTCAAGATTACTGGGTGATGGTTAGTTAAAAAAAAAAAATATATATATATCTATCATTCAGTTTTTTCTTTATCATTGACAGTTGCCTAGCCTACACAAGGCATTGGGGCTGTGGGAGACTACTTATAGCATGTGTTAAAGCTTCTAATGTATTGAATTGTTTGTATGCACTTCTAGGATTGGGAGTATCTGGTAAATTCTGACTATCACCGAAATGTAGAGTTTCATGTGTTGGCTAAAGCATTACAGCTGGATTCTGTGGAAGTGCCAGTGTGTAAAGAAGATAACCAGCAAGTTTTTACCCTGGACTCTACCGCTCTTCTCTTCAGTCATATCCCAGCTATATTTTATGTTCTTCATCTCACATATGAGGAGCTTAAACTGAACACATTGATGAGAGAAGGCATCCGTTCCTTGGTCACACTGCTCCTGCAACTGGCAAGGTGCTTAGTAATACAAAGTATATCCGAACTCGTAATTGTAGAAAATGTTACATTGTTGCAGTGCTCTGTAGTGATACATATATTAGTTGTGCTTTTGCCTAATAGAAAACTATAGAACAGTTCTGTATGTAAAAGTGACAATTTTTATTTTTATTTTTTTGCTTATAGAATCTGGGAATAATAATAATCATCTAATGTACCTCCAACATATTCTGCAGCGCTTACAAAACAAGGGAAATAAAAAAATAAAATAAAAAAACTTATAGGGGTTGTCTCACAAATATTAAATTTCTTATCTGTTTCATTGGGGAACACAGGCAACTATGGATATAGGCTAATGCCACCAGGAGGCGTGACACTAAGGTAAAAAGATGACTATATTCGGCCTACAGCCACTGAGCTAATTGGTTTTAGCTTAGTGTCAGTAGGGGGCAGACACAGAGCGGGTTTTCCAGATCTGTTCTACCTAAAGTGTTTAGATTGGTTCTAATTTTTATTTTTTTCTTTCCTCTACATCTTGGCAACAGAGAGGAAGAGGCCTCTCTGTCTTCCCTACTTCGTGACGAGGGAACAGTGTTTGAAAACGTCACACTGCCTGCCCTCGCTCGCCAATGACAGAACCAAACAAGCCTACTCTGTGCCACAGTGCACAGAGGTGCTGCGCACCTCCTAGAGCATGGGTCTTAGCAGGTGAGCCTGAAAATCATGCTCTACAAAGAGAAGGATGACTCCTATCTGGACTACAGTAAGTATGCACCTTTCCCTACGTCCACCTGTCCTGGCCCTTTTCCCTCCCAGGGTGACTCCTGTGTTCCCCTGCCCAGTCCAGGTGTCATTTCCCTTTCAGTCCTAAGTACCATTGCTGGATTCCTTCCATCAGCCCTATTTGCCTCCTTTCTGACCTTGTGACTCATTCTCCAAGTGCTCAGCTCCTCTTTTCCCTGCCATGTGCATCCCTGAGGCCCACAAGCTGAGCCTCCAGCTTTGCGGCATACCTCCATTGCTCTATCCTATCCTGGGTGTTTTCCCCCAGGCCAGGACCGTGGCCCTCTTTCACGACATCTTCCTCTGGCCCTAGCGGTCCTCTTCCAGTGTCCCACGTCCATACCCTCTTCCCCCACTGTGGATGTTCCCCAGCCAGGCTGGAACCTGGAAGACAAACCCCAGACTTTGCAGCTTATCAATGTTGATGGGTGCTTCTTCCGCCTCCCGGCCTGGTGGTTTTCCTCCATAGTCTGGCACAGATACCTTCCCTTAACTCATGGTGGCTTTCTCCAAGCTTAGTGGCCCTTGCTCCTCGCCACCTCCTCACCATGGCCCCCTTGCTTCTGCCAGAAGCATCCCCTGGCCGGATACCTGCAAGCGAAGTCCATGGCTGCTTGCGGCCTACCACTATGGCCTGGTGCTGGGGCAAGGCCCAATTCAGGACCTGGGTTGCTCTTGGTGCTTCAGGGAGGTCTTATTTAGGCCTTGGGATGTGGCCTTTTCCTGGCGCTGTGGGGAAAACTAATTTTATGCCCTGGCTTGTGTCCTATGACTATTTTTTTCCCCGCTCTCCCCGCCTCTTTCCTTTGTTACTGTGGAGAGAGAGAAACAACTCGGGCAGTTCTGACGGCTTCCCTAGATAAAATGGGGAAAGAAATAGATAAAACTACTGCATTTATTTATTGGATGGGTACTTACATGTAATGCCGGTTCTCCGATGTAAGAAAACTATCAGACCGGGGTCCTTTGTTTGCCAGCTTTTTGCTTGTGCTAAACTATAGTATCTGTTTACGTCATATTGAGTCCATTGCCTACTTGGTTTCCACATATTTACCACCACCATCGAGGGCAATACAGCACCTTGATGATTAGCTTTGTGCCAATCCACACAAGCCCAGGGATTTTTACATATATACTCCTCTTTTCAACAGTGCATGACTGTGTTTTTCCTCATTCCTGGTTATGGCTATGGAAACTTTCTTAGTTTCCCACCTTCCTGGGCGAGTCCGTACAGCCAGGAGATATCTAGCCATGTGACAGTGCTGAAAAAGAACAAGGCTGACATCCCCACCCACTGTCTCATTCTCCTCTGCTCAGAACTTGAGCCATAATGGACATCTAGATCCAAGGAGGACGGTAGCATCCCCATTCCTGAACTATACTTAACTTCTAACAAACAAATTTTGTTACTGCCTTAGAATCTATCCAGATTTATTTGCCTTGTTTCATCCTACCTGGTCATGCATTTCCTGTTCCACAGACTAAATGAGTTCTCCTAACAGAGACCTGGGCACTCAGATTATTCCTAGCTTACCTGTCTCTGCATTGCTCCATACAAATGTCCTACCCCTCTGTGGGACCTCAATGTGGTTTTGGATGCTCTCCAGTCCTTTTCTTTTGAGCCTCTCAGGTTTTTTTTTTTTTGGAAGATGCCCTTCTTTGTCGCGATAACCTCCATTTGGAGGCTTTCAGAGTTAGCGGTCCCATCTTGCCATTCTCCTTTCCTGGTCCTTCATCATGACTGGGTCCTGTGCTTGGTACATTAATTCCTTCCTAAGATAGTCTCTACCTCACCTTAATGAAGAAATCCTGTTGTGTTCTTTTTGCCCATCTCCATCACATCCTAGGGAGGTGTCTCTACACTAACTGGACATTGTGATAGGTATATGTCTGTACTTGATGGGCATGTCTTCGTTCCACTGTTCTGACTCTTGTCATACGCGACAGTTGCCATAAGGGGTTGCCAGCGTCAAAGGTGACTATATCATGGCGGATCCTCTCACCCATTCCTGGGGCTTAGTGTGGAGGGTAGAGATCCTCCTTCACAGTTTCTGCACACTCTACGTGTTCAGTGTTTGCTTCATGGGCAGTGAAGCATCAGACCTCGGCTGACCAGCTGTGCAGGGCTGCCACCTGGTACTCTGTTCACACCTTTGTCAAATTCTGTAGGGTGCATACCCTTGCTTCGGCGGATGCAGGTGGCGGTCATAAGGTAGGCAGCTGTGACTTGCCATTCGGTGTGGAATCCTTGCCTTCTGTTTCCTTCCCCAAGGTCTACTTTCGGACATCCCATGGTCCTCGCCCCCCACACACCCAATGAAAATGCACAAGAAAAATTGATTTTTTTATTTTTTTTTTTTAACTTTCTGTAAAATTCCTTTCTTGTACTCTTCATTGGGGGACACAACAACCACCCATTCTGTTCTGATGTTACTGTCCATTTTATTTGGGGGCATGTTATCATGTTCTGTGCCTTGGTGTTCTGACATCATTCTTCTGTAAGCTCGCATTTCTACTGCCGGTGGGCGAACTAATTGGCTCAGTTGACAGTACGGTTGACATAGCCTGTGTAGGAGGAGCCAATTTTTTTTTTCTTCGTATTGTCACACCACCTAGTGGCAGCAGTGTACACCCATGGTCTTCTGTCCCCCATTGAAGACTATGAGAAAGGGATTTTACAAGAAGTCAGATTTTTTTCACATACTACTTATGGTGCCCTCTGGTGTTCTTTTTATCTCAGAACGTCCGCCTAAAGTATCTTGTGGCAGATTTGCCACTGATTAGTCAGTGCAGATCGGGCAAAAATAAAGGATACCTTCTGCATCTTCTCCCTTCTCCTCTGACACAGCTTGCCACCTTACCCACCGGTCTCCTGGCCTCCAGCAATGACATCTCGACCCATGTGACCATTCCAGCCTGTGATTGGTTGCAGCTGGAACAGGTCTTTATGACATGTTAGCACTGGTGGCCAGAAAGGAAAGACGAGTGCGGAAGCAAGCCATTTTAGATGAAGAAGATGCAGAAGGTGAGAATATTATTTTACAACTTTTCGACTTCTCTACGCACTGAGACTGTCCAATCAGCACTGACAGTATCAGACTGTGTAGAACACACCTCTTTGACAAGGGGAATGGTGACAATTTATTCATAAATTTCTAAGACTAATGACGCAAAAAACGTACAATGTAGAACGATTAAAAAAAATGCCCCAAAATTGTAATTTCATTGGGAATACAAGTATTTAATAAAACTCCCAGTTAGCCTATTCATAGAGAAGTAAAGGACTTTTATGTTAAACGTGTTTAAAGAAAATAGGCCCCCAATCTTCCTGAAGCCGGTAACCACTTCCCTGTAATGTCTGTCTGTAGAATACCCATAGAATCTTACAGATTTCTCCACATTTCATCTTTGCTATTATTTTCTTGTGTTTTTGTAGGGATTTGAATTTGGCGTGTTATACAGATTTTTACTTCAGAGACTATCCAGCTCTTCTCAGGAACTCGGGGCAAATGTCCTGCATGGAGCCAAGTAAGCTTTATACTTTTAACCCTTTTACTTCCAATGGTTTGAGGATATTTTGCATTTCTAGTAGCCATGACAGCTTTCATACTTTTTGATATGTATAAATACACATGTATTTTCTGAAAGCAGGTACCTGGCACATTGTCAAAGTGTCACTCATTATACACACAGAACCCTTCATGAAATTTGGCAATGAAGTGTATTTTTTTCCCCCCATATAAATGGATAGAACAACAAACGTTTTATACAGCACCAACATATAATAGTAATAATCTTTTTATATAGAGC
Organism: Eleutherodactylus coqui; assembly: GCF_035609145.1. Taxonomy (NCBI): domain Eukaryota; kingdom Metazoa; phylum Chordata; class Amphibia; order Anura; family Eleutherodactylidae; genus Eleutherodactylus; species Eleutherodactylus coqui. The sequence goes on along the minus strand of NC_089839.1, from coordinate 116,633,956 downwards.
CAACATATTCCGCAGCGCTTACAAAACAGATACAGAAGACTGATACAAAAACCACGGTTGCATGTAGTAATCAATTGATGAAAACAGGGGTGAAGGTCCTGCTCCAGCGAGCTTACATACTATAAATAATGGTGTGATACAGAAGGTAAAGGAGCTGGAGATGTGCACGGTATGGCGAGGTGGAGAGTGTGGGATGCTGTACACATAGACAATGGTCAGACTTAAGCCGTGTGGTGGCTGACTTAGTATGACTGCAAGCGGCGCTTGGTCATACTAATTCAGCTAGCGGGGATTGCAGTCGGTAGGACAGGGAGCATTTTATCCGGCGGACTAGAGGGTTTGGTTTAGGAGATACGGTATGCCTCTTTGAAGAGGTGCTTTTGTAGAGCACACCTGAAGTTTGGTGTGACAGGGATTGCCCTGATAGTTTGGGGTAGCACATTCCAGAGGACTGGTGCTGCTCTGGAGAAGTCTTGGAGGCAGGAATGAGAGGTTAGAATTAAAAGGGCACTTAATATGATTTCGTTAGCGGGGTGGAGGGCACAGGCTGGGTGATGGATTGAGATGAGGGATGCAGTGTAGGAGATTGTAGCCAAATCTCCTGATGGTCTGTCCAATAGGGGCAAGAGGAGGGGGCCAAGGACCGAGCCCTGGGGGACCCCAACAGCAAGGGGAAGAGGAGGGGAGGTGGAGCCAGCAAAGGAGACGCAAAATGAGCGGTCAGATAGGTAGGAGGAAAACCAGGAAAGAGCAGTGTCCTTTAAGTCGATGGAGCAGATAATGTTGAGGAGGAGTTTGTGGTTAAGTGTCAAATGCTGCAGAGAGGATCCGTACTATACACAGTTAATGGCGTGTAGTGGCTATACACAGTTAATCAAAAGAAATAGCACTGCTCAGCAGTGATAAAAAAAAAAAAAACACCCGTGCTCCGAGAAGTCGATATCTCTAACAACATACTATCAACTTCTGAGTGCGGGAGTTTAACACTGCTGAGACAGTGCTATTTCTTTTGGCCTTCTGGATTTAAACCTCTTCATTTGGTAGTGTTGGGGGCCCCTTTGCTGCTGCCCTGATTGTTGGATGACAAAGAATCAGGGATAATTTTGATATTGATAATCAAACTTGGATTACAGGTGCTGAGTGGGTAGTTCCCTCAATGGGTGTCCCCGCTCGGTGCCGGGTAAGTCACTCGTTTAACCTTTGGCAAATCTTGCTTTACAAATAATCCATCTGGCACTCCCCTGTTTACATTCCTATATACTTATACACAGTTAATGGTACGCACGCCGGAGGTAATCTGTTTCTCCTGAATACATCAGACATGCAGGAGAATGACACTGTTCACACCTGGACATACCAGAACTTCATACAGTAGTATGACACTGTTCACACAGAACCGAACCTGCGCAGAAAGCAGGAGAATGACACTGCTCACAGCAGGACGTACGAGAACAGAGATACAGAAGTATGACAGTTCACACCCGACATGCAGGAAAACAGGACTGCTCAAGAGGAAAACTAGCAAACGCTGACGAGGAGCTGGTTTATATACACATGAGCAAAGACTTTGTGAATTGGCTGACTGAAGCACCACACTCAGCCAGCACAATCAACCACACCTGTGAAGCTGAGTCGCTAAGAAACCACAGATCCCAGCAACAAGCTCTAAAGACCCATTTACACCAGCCGATGATCGCTAAAAAATCGCTAATCGCCGATCGTTTTAGCGATAATTGGTGCGTGTAAATTTGCGCCCCTTGGTCTCCTTTTCGGGCACTGCTGGCTGATCGTTAAATTCAGTCCAACCTAAAAATCGTCACTCACGTTGATCAGTAGTTCTCCATGGGGGAGTTCTGATAGCATTGTTTCCCTGTGGAGAACAAAGGATTTGAGCACAGACTATTAACTGTTCAGAGAAGGCTTCATTTGCACACCTAATTGGCATTTAAGTAGCTGAGTAGCTACTTAAATACCAATTTTTATGCAAAACGATCGCACAAAGCTGTCACTCAAACTGTCCTTTGAGCGATCATTGGCCCATGTAAACCTGCCACATGGCCCCAAGGCAGCCAGTGTAGGCATAACACAAACCGCATGGTGGCAAATATCCTCCCGCATGCGACAAATACACAGCCTGTCAGGAAGCATGACACAGGAGGGGACTCCTGTACAGAGGCAGAGCAGCAAGGTAAGCTATCCTGCTCCTTTTTACTCACCTATCTTCTTTCTTCCTTACTTGCCTTCAGCAGGATCCCCTGACCAGCTTACCATACCCTGCAGGGAGGGGAGAGGAACTAGAGGGAAAAAAACTGGCTTTAAGCTGGAAATCTTATAAATCCGGCCAGACCTTTTACTACAGTAAAACGGTAACCTCACTAGAATGCTGACATGAAAGCATATGTGAACATCCCACCCTCACTCCTCGTACTAGCAGCGGCCTGCTCCTGTACAAAATAAAAGGTTTACCTGACAGATTACACACCTGGAACAGTTCACTCCTAAACTCTAAATGTACCCTTGAATCTGACGGCCTGACGATTGCAGTTGTCTTGATGGGATGTTGACATCCCTATTCACAGCAGCACATCTTTGTGACAAAAAGGGACTATTTAAAAAAAAAAAAAAAAAAAAGTACTCTCCTATTCCTCCCTTGGCAGACTCCTTACCGCATCTTCTCGCTGATCTTCTCCAGTCCCCGACTCCTCTCACATCCAGCCAGCCGGATCCTCCTCTTCTTGTTATGAAGCGTGCATTCCTCGCATTCTTTTTCCTGCCCGACCATGTCTCTGTGACATAGCATTCACTGGCAAGGAAGGAATGCTGATCTATTGCAGAGACAGCGCACATGTGCTGTCTCTGCAATTGCTTGGCACTCCCTGCTAGGTGATTTATGCCCCATTGCCAACTTGTAGAGCCCTTAAGGGTTCAAAACCATAGAGAACCCCCACAAATGATCCCATTTTAAAAACTAGGCCCCTTAACGAATTCATCCAGGGGTCTACTGAGAATTTTTACCCTACAATATTTGAATAAATCTAAGCAAAGCAGTAGGAAAAAAAATCACAATTTTCATTTTTTGGCAATTGTGTCAATTTAAAAACAGGTTTTTTTTGTACAGCACACATATGAATGAAGACGTTCACCCCAAAATGGATCCCCCCGTTTGTTCCATGTTCATAAACATATCCATTGTGGCCCTAATCTACTTACAGGACACATGGCTAGGCCTATAATGGAGGGAACACCTGTTGGATTGCAGGGCACAACTGAATAAATTTCAGGTCCCATTGCCCACTTGTGCTGGAAAAAAAAATGACTCCCTAAAAATAATCCCCACACTCACCCCTTTTGGCCTTCCCCAAAACTTCGGGAAAAAAACACAGTTTACATTATTACTTTTATCTAAGACAGGGGTAATTACTGGGGCCTGATTGGGATGAGTACATGGGGCAATAAAATCTGGTATCGCCCCTCCTCTCATCCTTTTTGGCGGTTATTTCTTGACCTCAGTGGCAGGGATGGGGTGTAAAAAGTGGCGCTCTGTGAGGCTTTGTAATCTTGCTGCGGTGCGGCGGTCTCACATGGAAGGCGTTCAACAAGCTGCTCCTGGAACTGCAGGAAGGCGAGCGTTCCAGGGGCTTCTTGTAAATTACTTATTACAAGTAGCAATCTGAATAACCCTGGGCTCACGCAGCTGTATGTGGAATCCGCTTGCAGAGGTCCGCAGCGGATCCCAGCTGTGAGCCCGGCTGTGGCGCTGCATACTGTAATGTACTGCGCATAACTGCCTACTGTCACAGGCGGTCATGCGCAGTACACCTTTTTATTGTGTGTCTTTCCCGCGCCATCGCTTAGTAATGACACGGGCACCAGCAGGTGGTACACAATGTAGTTGTGTATCGGTTGCAGGTATATCCACGACCATGGAGCACAATAGGCTCTATGCTGCGGATATCCGCGGTAACATAGCACATGCTGCATTCTGTTTTCTGTGAGTGCATTACATAATTCCAACCTGCTAATGTGAGTGGAATTTTGTAATCCAGTGCGATTGATTTGCGTATTACCGCGGATCAGACGTATACAGGATACGAAGGTCGCCGGGAGCAAGGAGATTTTAAGTTTCCTGGGCTCCCCGCCTCCTCCGACTGTATCTGGCATTTTGCTGGCAGGCGCATGCGCAGAATTTCGGGTAGGTCCACGGAGGAGGAACGCGTCTGTGTTCAAATACGGAGGCCTCCGGTAAAAGGTTTCATCTCCTCTCACCGATCGCATCAGTGAGGGGAGATGAAACGTCAACATTTATTTTTACTTTTACGTGATCGCCATTATCCATTGGATAACAGCGAACACGTAACCAGGAACCGCTGAACGCGGCCGCCAGTGAAAGCTACAGGCTCTCAGCTAAGTTTTGTAGCCAAGAGCAGGGAGACTTTAAATTACCCTGGCAATCCACAACTTTTGCGCATGCATCTGCCGATTCGGCGACGGGCGCGTGCGCAGAAGCTGGAGTAAGGTCCGCGGATAAATCCAGGGGGCCTTAGGTACGTAATTTCATCCTCCCTCACGGATATGATCTGTGAGGGGAGATGAAACGTAAGCTTTTTGACCTTTTTTTTTTTTTTTAAACTTTTTTTTTTTTAACACTTTAAATGATCACTATTATCCATTGGATAACAGTGATCACGTCCCCAGTGACATCCCTCTGCTCCTGTCTACACATGGCAGCCAGGAGCAGAAGGATTTTAAATTTCCGGGGGCCTGAGCCCCTCTGTGCATGCGCCCGATGATTGAATTCGGGTGCGCATGCGCAGAAGGGGACTTCAGGTCCCAGAAGATCGGGACATTGCGGAGGACCCGTGGTGAGTATTTTCACCTTCCCTCATGGATCGGATCCATGAGGGGAGGTGAAACTAACTTTTTTTTTTCAACTTTTTAAAACTTTTTCCTGATCGCCGCTATCCATTGGATAGCTATCCATTGGATAGCGGCTATCACTGACCCGGGGACCGCTCACCGCAGTCCCTGGTGACATCTCCTGGTTCCTGGCTACCTTCAGGAGCCAGGATCTTTTATGTTTACTGGGGCTCCCGGCCTTCTGCGCATGCGCGTGACGTCATTTGCCTGGCACGCATGCGCAAAACAGCGGCGACGGGTCCCGGAGGACCCCTTCAACGCGGGACACCACTGACAAGGTGGGTGAATAATTTCAGCTGCCCTGTTGGATCCGATCCATCAGGACAGCTGAATCTTTAACTTTTTAAAACTTCTTTTTCACATTATTGCGATCAGCGCTATCCGTTGGATCGATCGCATGGCCTGGGGGGCTCCCTGGGATGACAGCTCTATGCTGTCGGCTACCTGCGGGCACAGACAGCATGGAGCTGTCACGTCCTCAGCCAAGAGGACTTTAATCCAAAGAGGATGCATGTTTTTACGTCCTCTAGGATTAAAGCCCACTTAGCTAGGTTGTAAAAAGGGGGGCTGTGACTAAGGGGTTAAAGTCGTGAATTAACATTTATATTGCAGTATTCCTTGTAGGTTATATCAGAACAAATCTTTATAGTATTTGTTGTGTAGTACCTTCTGTTTACCACTGGAGGGCATACTTATTAAGCGATCTGAATTGTCCAATCTGTAAGCAGTAATGTTCTTTTAATACTTTTTCACTTATTTCTTGCAGCTCAAATCGGTTTCATGAGTTACCAGTCATTTTTTACTTCTGATCCACCAAGCATCTATCAGTGGCTGAGTTCTTGTCTAAAAGGAGAAAAGCTGTCCGCTTACCCATACCTTCCCGGAATATGTGAGAGAAGCAAGCTTGTAGTTCTGGTAAAAAAAAAAGTGTCAACTAAATATCTCCTGTCCACCAGATATTATTAATGTTCCTGGAAGCATGTCAGTCTAGCCCTGTCTTAAGGTTTTGGGCTATTATGTGGTCTAACGAAAGAATGTCTCATCTGCTATAAGGATGAGTTATCACATCGAGGAATTCTTTCAGATTTTCAGCTGTGAAATGTGCACTAAATAATTCCACAAAGTCCAGCAGAATGTAAGTGGTTGGGGCTTCAACTAACTCTTAATTGCTCATGGTGGAAAAAGAAATCCTGCAGATTTTCAAGTATGGTTGGTCGTGGAAGTGTCCTGTATTCACCACCTATTTCATTCATTGCAACGCCGTCAGTGTTGTCCACAACAACGTCTGCAATGAAGTCCTGTGGATTTTGTGTGGATTCACATGTGGAAAATTAACGCTATGTGTGCACATACCATAATGTTCACATTGTAGATTTCGCCGTGGAATTTTCTGTGCCGCATCTGCCTGTAAAGCCGTAGCAGAAATGAGTGGCTGTTCTGTCACTGATCTGCACCAGAATTTAGCCTGGTCAATGGGCAAAATCCATGTTTGGAATTTCCGATGTGTTTCTGCATTACATGGCACTACTTTAGGAGGATCTACCCGGAAACTTGTTTGTAATTCTGCAGGTGGATTTTGCCCATTGCCGGAGATAAATCCGAGTGCACATTCACAGCAGAATAACTGTGGTTTTCTGCCACAGGTTTACAGGCGGATTCCACAGAAGAATGCACCATGTGGCTATACCTTAAGGGGGGATATTCACAGGATAGAAATTTGCGGCAAAAGTCCATTCGCATGTTTAACCCCTTAACGACTGCCCCATCGGGAAACTACGTCCTCAGCAAGTGGGCTTTAACCTAGAGGTCGTAGTTTTATGCATCCTCTTAGGATTAATGCCCACTTGCCTGAGGACGTGACAGCTTCATGCTGTCGGTGCCCGCAGGTAGCCGACAGCATGGAGCTGTCATCCCAGGATGCGGGCAGTCCCCCCCCCCCTGGCATTGCGATCGCAAAAAAAGTAAATAAAACAGTGTAAAAAAAGTAGTAATTCAGCTGCCCTGATGGATCGGATCCATCAGGGCAGCTGAAAATAGTCACCCGGCTTGTCCCGCGGTGTCCCCCGAAGAACGGGTCCTCCCGGATCCGCCGCCGGCCTCCTGCGCATGCGTGCCAGACGATAACGTCAGGCGCATGCGCAGAAGCCCGGGAGCCCCCGGCAAATTTGAAATCTCCTGGCTCCCGACTCCTGAAGGTAGCGGTTCCCGGGCATGCGATCACCGCTATCCATTGAATAGCGGCGATCGCAAAAAAGTTTTTTTTAAAAGTCAGTTTCACCTCCCCTCATGGATTGGATCCATCGCGGTGAGCGGTTCCTGATCACGTGTTCGCCGTTATCCAATGGATAATGGCGATCACGTAAAAGTAAAAAAAAAGGTAAAGGTTCATCTCCCCTCACCGATGCGATCGGTGAGAGGAGATGAAACTTTTTACGGGAGGCCTCCGTATTTGCACCCCGACGCGCTCTTCCTCCATCAACTTCCCGGATTCTGCGCATGCGACCGCTGGCAAAACACCGGACACATGCGCAGGAGACGGGGAGGCCAGGAAATTTTAAATCTCCTTGCTCCCAGCGGTCGCCGAGAGCCTGGAGCAGTGACGGGTGGCCTCGTTGAGCAGTCCCCGGTCACGTGAAAAAAAGGTAGCGATCTACCTTTGGCCGGCCTCACATGACCGGATAGGAATTACGGATTCCACATGCGTCTGATCCTCGGTAATACGCAGATCAATCGCATTGGATTACACAATTCCGCTCACATTAGTGGGTCAGAATTGCGTAATCCACTCGCAGAAAAGAGAACGCAGCAGGTTCTATTTTACTGCGGATATCCACAACATAGAGCCCATTGTGCTCCATGGTCGTGGATATACCTGCAGCCCATACGCAACTACCTTGTATAGGGGCTGCGGGTACCCGTGTCATCGCTAAGCGACGGTGCGAAAAAGGCAAAAAAAAAAGTACTGCGCATGACCGCCTGTGTGAGTAGGCAGTTATGCGCAGTACATTACGTGGCCATATGCAGGGTCACGGCCGGCTTACAGCTGGGATCCGCTGCAGGCCTCCACAAGCAGATCCCGCCTACGCCTGTGTGAGCCCGGCGTTATTCAGACCGCTACCTGTAATACGCAATTTACAAGAAGCCCCGGGAACGTTCGCCTTCCTGCAGTTCCAGGAGCAGCTTGTTAAGTGTCTTCTGTGCGAGACCGCTGCACATCAGCAATATTACGGAGACTCACAGAGCGCCACTTTTTACACCCCATACCCGCTACTGAGGTCACGAAATACCCCCAAAAAGCATGAGAGGAGGGGGGATACACTGTTTTATTGCCCCATGTACCCATCCCAACCAGCCTCCGTATTTACCCCTGTATTCGGAAATACCACACAGTTCACATTATTACTTTTATCTAATATTTGGGGAACGCCGAAAAGGGCGCGGAGGGGGGGGGGGGGATTTTTAAGGAGTCAATTTTTATTCCGTACAAATGAACAATTTATTCAGTTGTGCCCTGCAATCCAACGGGTGTTCCCTGCATTACAGGCCTTGCCATGTGTCCTTTAAGTAGATTAGGGCCACAAGGGGTATGTTTTTGAACACGGGACAAACGGGGGGGATCCATTTTGGGGTGAAGGTCTTCATTCCTATGTACACTGTACAAAAAAAACTGTTTGTAAATTGACAAAATTGCCAAAAATGTTTTCCTTCTGCTTTGCTTAGACTTATTCAAATACTGTGGGGTCAAAATATGCAGTACACCCCTAGATGAATTCATTAAGGGGTCTAGTTTTCAAAATGGGGTCATTTGTTGGGGTTCTCTGTCGTTTTGGCCGCTCAAGGGCTCTACAAAAGTGCTATGGGGCCTAAATCACCTTCATGCTAAATTTCTGTTCTGAAAGCCACTGACTACTCCTTTCATTTTGGGTCTCGTTGTGCATCCACACATAAGATTAGGGCCACAATGGGTATGTTTCTGAACACGGGAGAAACAGGGGTATCCATTTTGGGGTGTAAATCCTCATTTTCATGGGCTCTATAGGAAAAAAATATGTCTTTAAAATGACATATTTGCAAAAATGTGAAATTTTACTTTTTCTCCTCTAAATTGAATTAATTCCTGAAAAAAACTGGTGGGGTCAAAATACTCATGACACCCCTCAGTGAATACATTAAGGGGTGTAGTTTTTAAAATGGGGTCATTTGGGGGGTATATATTATTCTGACACTCATGAGCCTTTGCAAACTTGGCTTGGTGCAGGAAAACAAAGTGTTCCTCAAAATGCTGAAAAGTAATGTTAAATTTGTACGTCCTATAAATGGTTAAAAAAAACACAAGTTTTTCACGTGTGCATTCAGAATAAAGTAAACAGGTGGAAATATATAGCTTATCAAAAATTTGTACAGTATGTTTGGACATATTTGAGATATTACAGTTGAAAATGTGAAAAGACAATTTTTTTCAAAATTTTTCCAATATTGGTACTTTTAATAAATATATACAAATTATATCGGTCACTTTTTAATGAAGTACAATATGTGGTGAAAAAACACTGTCAGAATCACTTGGATATGTAAAGCTTTTACGGAGTTATGCTACGTTGAACGACGCATGTTAGATTTCCAAAATTTGGCTCCGTCACTAAGGCGCAAACAGGCTTCGTCACTAAGGGGTTAAGCATGTATTCCTGCTGCAGATATGCATTACTGCAGCTACAAATCTGCATGTGGATTAATCCTATTCAGTGGGGTTAATCTGCATGCAGACAACCTAAGGCTGGGTTCACACAGGACGGTTTTGCCGCGGCAAAACCGCCCGCGGCCGCTAATCTCGGGGTTAGCCAGCCATGTGGACGAGATTTCTCAGAAACCTCTTCCACACGGGACGGCTAATCCGCTGCGGTAAATCCGAGTGAAACCGCGGTGGCCGCGGTTTCAAAAGAAGCAGCATGTCTATTTACTTTTTTTTTTTGTTTTATTTACGTCGCGGCCGCGCTCTCCTCTATGGGATCGCCGGCCGCAACGGAAAAGCATGCGGTCGAGCCGCTTCAAAGCTGCCGCGGCTTAAACCGCGGTGGAAATCTCACGATTTTTGCTGCGGCCAAACCGCGAGATTTCCGACAGGAATCTGCCCTGTGTGAACCCAGCCTTACTCTGTATTTTAATGATGAATCGTTATAAAGAAGTGACATGCCCGTATTTTTTTTATTCTTTCTATTCCATTATGCAGATTTGAAAACCGCATGTGGAGAAGATCTGTTGCATACAGACACTGCGGTCTAAGTTTCCATTCAAGGCTTGGAGAAACAAAGATGGCTGAACTGCTTCTCTGACTACCTGATGCACACTGAGCATTAGTATGCAATAGAGTAGTCTAAGACACTACATACTGCTCTGACTGGTCAGTGCTGCTCACATGGGCCGAACTGATTAATCAAAGCAGGTGCTGTATCTTAGACTAATGATGCATACAAATCACAGTGTACATCAGGAAGTCAGTGAAGCTGGTGTGGCCTTTTTTGTCCAGGCCCAGAGGGTTGCTTTAATTTAATAGGGATGGATTCTGCTGCCAGGCTGCAGCAAACTATGACATGTGGACAGGCTATAAGTCTTTAGAATATCATACGCATCTCTGTTTCCTCAAAAATAAGACAGCGTTTTGTATTAATTTTTGCTCCAAAGGCTTTTAGTTTAACATGTATAACTGCCTGGACACTATTTAGATTGACTTTTGTTTATTAAATGTAACTTGTGTTTATTTTTGGAGTAGCGCATATATTTCAAGCATCCTCAGTAATCCAGAAAAATCATGTTTGGGCTTATTTTTGTGGTAGGTCTTATTTTCAGGGAAACAGGGTATTATACTATGCATAAACCACTAGAACATGTGAATACATGAACCACTAGAACATGTGAATACATGAAACTTTGATATCTATCTTGTATTTCCCCCATCCACCCCCTTTTTTTTTTCTTGCTCTCACCCCAGTTTGACTGGGCCACTTCTTAATGTGAAGGGATTATTCTATGTTAATGCGAGTGATATTTGACATATCGACCATATGACTTCATTATTTTGTGGCCTTGCCCATGGGCAGCCTGCTGGTGGTTCTGTTACTAATTACATTGTACTTGATACTTGTGTTTTACAAAAAAGGAAAACAATAAATAAAAACAAGTGTGAACTGAAATCCCCAAGTGTTACCACTGATGATAGTACTGGATTTTCACTTTTTTCTTCCTCTCTCCTTTTGTAGAGTTTTGCGCTGTATATTATTGGTGATGAGAATGCTATTGCAAATGGGACATCAAACTACCTGTCTAAAATAACAGCAGGTAAAATACTTGTTTTAATAATTGTTTGGTGAAGTAGTAGCCACATAAATTCCAGATATTCTTTCATTGGATCATTTTGTCCTTCAGGGCAGAGAAAACAGCAACAGGAAGAAAACAGAAGGTGGGAATGTAAAACTTTGTTTCTTGCATTACTTCTGAAACTGTTTCTGAAGCGTTATGTTTGCCGCCACAGGTACAGCTTAAAGCCCTCTCCAACGGTATCAAGTCTTTCAGAAAAGCTGGTGGTGTGGATGAGTAACATAGGTAAGCAGTAGTGCACACACTGATTTGGTTAGTTGAGCTTCATTGTAAATTTGTCGACTTGAACCCCTTTTGGCTGTAAGAGAGCTTCAAGTATAGCGTTTATTGTTTCATGGGGACAGGAGAAAGGCTAAAAGTAGATTCTATTATTAGCGCTAGCTCTCCATTTATAAATTGTGACAACGGAGTGAGCACCACCTGCTGTTAATGTCTGGAATAATGATGACAAAGGCACCGATACTGAGCCTGCTCCATCCATCATCTGCAGGAAGACAGTTGTGATTGATAGCTGGCATCCCACAACAACTTCTCGAGATCGGAGACAACTTGGATCTCTGCTGTTTAACCCCTTAGATGCCAAAATTGATCATGGCATCTAAATGATGACTATAATGGGGGTGGAAAAAAGAAAAAAAAGGTCAGCACTACCCAATGGAAATATATCCCAATAGAAATGTATAGGTGCACGTTAAACCATGGCTTCAACATACAGTAGAAGCAGAAACCAAAAATGGCAACAGCACACAAAATAAATTTACTATCAGAGGTATACATACCTATAATCAATACTCTAACTACATTAAATAATGCAAGGTTCTTGGTATATAATTTGATCAAATTACATTGGCCCCGCTACCAACGTCCAGGTGACCAAGCTCTCAGATGGGTCCTAACGCTAAAACCAGGTGCTATAATCTCAACCTGGGAAAGCTGAGTTCCTACCTCTCAGAATGCTCCTCTCTTGGGACTAAGCCTACAAATAAAACCAGGGAAGGTAGGATACCATTTAGATGTTCCAGTAGGAGGGACAGAAGGTAAATGGGCGGCAGGTGTGCACGACCAAGTGAAGGCAGCCATTTTTGGTTTCTGCTTCTCCTGTATGCTGCAGCCATGGTTTAACGTGCACCTATACATTTCTATTGGGATATATTTCCATTGGGTAGTGCTGACCTTTCTTTTTCCTTTTTTATACAAGCATTATGAAGTTTTGTCTGCCTTCCCTTTAGTCCGGGATGATGCTGATACCGTAGTAGGTAAATGGGAACATGCCCCTATAGCACCACGTATTGGAAGGCAGCATTCCTGCAAGTTAATGGCATACCTTTTGAACATGCCTTGTAACAATCACCCAAAGCCAACCATGCAAGTCAGAAATCTACTGCAGAGTAATGAGGGGCAATCAACACGAAGCAGAAGTCTATGCATGGTTATTCTAGCTTTGGCTTGTAATTCCCAGTCATTGTTACAAGGCTTGTTAGAAGCCTTCCCATTTGCATATTTCCTAGAGGATTATGAATGGTCTTATAAGTCTCCTCACATATCACATAGGTGCTCTCCCTAAGAAAAAACGATACTCTTTCCAATGCCATTGGTGTAACTATTAAACCGTTTCTTGAATTAAGACTAAACTTAGGCTTTGATCCTGTCTATATATCTTACAACACATTGCAGTAAAGGTACTTCTAAGCTTTTTTTCAATCTTTGAACTCTCTTCTCATAACATTTATTTGGGGTACACTGTCCACGCTACAAAGGCCAAAGCCCGGGGAGGTATGCCACTATCATCATTTCAGTTACTATATGATTGTGAAATCTCTGCCTAGTTTTTGAACTTTCCTAGGCCTGTTGCAAATTATTATTTAGCTACAGTAGTGGCTGGTAATAGTTTGATTAGGTTTTTGGAATGTCCAGAATATACTAAACCATCGGCCGTATCGCCTTTACACAGGTTAGCTCTCTGTATCGTGAAAGGCGAAAACTATCCAGTTGTAATCTGATGTTATGCCAGACTTGGCATGGCAACCTTGCCTTCATTGCGATCGATACCAGATCCCCAATTTTGGTCTCCCCTAAACATAACTGGTGTGGGACATGTATACCAGGATGTAGCCCTTCTCTCACATACCCAACTCTATTATAGCCTTTCAGGTACCTTGCATCCAATTGTATAGACATTTCCAACTTCGACACACCCTTACTAAGCAATTTCCTCCTTATAGTACAATTTATATCTACATATGCTACTGTAGGTATTTTCAAATTCCAAGGGTCTCATCTCTGCATTATGTACTTGCCTTGCATTGGCAAAAAATACCTCTGCACCCCTTCAAACTCAAGAAAAATGGCTGTCTTCCTATTCCTACACTTTCCCCTGATGATTGGCCTGATGTGCTTGGCTCCCACTTGACATTCTCCCCTGCTATTAATAATAATTTATTACAACTATACATAATACATCAGGCCTATTTAACTCCAGTCCGATTTATTTAAAATGGACAAAATTCCTACATTGACTTGTCATCGTTGCCATGACCTGGAATCTCTGATTTCTGGCTCCTTATATCGGACTGTCAATACGTGGCGAGTTTCTGGACTGATGCTTTTAGTTTCCTATTCTCCATGCTATCAACCCCCCCCTTACCCAAAACCCTAAAATTGTATTGTTTAGTATTTTAGATGAAGAACAATGGACACATCATTCACATATATTTTTTAAATAAACTTTGTTTTTAGCTTGTAAAACCATTCCCAGGCGTTGAATAGCCAACGATTCACTGTCTTGGTCTCTTTGGATACAGTTGATTAACGCCTTAATACCCTATGAGAAAATCATATGTCAGCACGGAGGATGCCCTGATAAATGTAATAGTCTGTGGCCTACGGCTTGTTTCTCATTCTGTTAACAGTTGGATAATGTTTACTTTGATTCTGTTTTGTTCTTTAGCAGGAGAACATTCCCACAACATATGCCAGATACAAGTTATTATGGGTTAAGATTATTCTGAGAACTATGGATTATGTTACCTTGCATTTACTCTTTGATCTAAATCTTGTTTGTAACTAATTCAACAAAACAAATTTTAAAAGGTTTTCTGTGATTTTAATACTGATGGGCCTTTCATTGTAATGTAGGTCATTCACATTAGATAAGTGGGGCTTCGTCCCGTGTCCCACCTTCCACCAGCTGCTTGAAGGAGCTGCAGCGCTCACTTGACCACTATAACCACCTCTTGAGCTGTTCTGCCACTCACTTATATTTTTAATTTAATGGGAATGAGCTGCAATACCAGGCACTGCAGCTGCACAAAGCATGGCACTCCGTCTGATATACAGTGAAGAGTCTGCAGCACTTGCCCCAGTTCCACGGCCCCTTCAAAAAGCTGACCATGAGGTTGTCCGGACTCAAACCCCCACAAATCCTAAGGCTAGATCACCAATATTTAAGTCCTGGAACACACTTTTACAGTTAGTTTCATTTTTTAAGGGTTTTCTCTACAAGATTTGGAGTCCCTTCCATTTGGAGTTGCACTTCCTATTAGACATGCCATCTATCAGTGTCGACAAGAGCCTGCTTCTGACTGGCCAGAAGCGGTCTGCATTCTCATTGGACGTCAAGATCTTTCCAAGCAAGCCTGTCAGGGGAACATACCGCAAGCCAAATCTGTGAGTACCTTCTGGTTTCGAGAACTGCTCTGATCTCCAGCGAGTATTGGCTATTTCTTGTCCGTCATCGGGGGACACAGCAAGACCTTGGGTATAACCGCTGCCATTAGGGGGCAGACACTAAGCGGGCGAGCACAAAAGAGTGTTCGTTCCTCCCACCATTTATGCCCCTCCTGCAAGCACTGAGCTACATCAGTCTTTAACTTGGTGTTCCTAGGAGGCAGAAATACCTGCTTTTTTTTTTTCTTCTGTTTTCCCCTTTAGGAGGGAATCGGGGGTGAGCTAACTTCCCAGACTCTTCCCTAGTGGAGAGGTCAAACGGTGCTACATCAGGCACACTGGTACTCTCCCCTCCAAGAAGAAAAAGTGGAATAAAGCAGCTATAACTCCTCTGCTTCCCAAACACCAGTCTATGATTAGTCTCTATATATTGCTTATTGCTGTTCAAACAAGTGTTTTGCCGTGTTTCTTCGTTCCAAAGACCCTCTTTTGGTACGTTATATAATTGACGTTGGTGTGCAGTTATTGCCAACATTATGTTGCCACTTTTTCTTTCTTTCATGCAAATTCTCACTACACTAGAATCTGAGCACTCAGGGTAGCACAGTGACCCCCATGACAGCTGAGTCCTGCACTTTAAGTCCAAGCAAACACAGTTTCTGACAATATTGTACCTCTAGGAAGATGCCCTCCAATTAATACTTATTCAGGCTTCTCTGGGTAACAATGATAGAAGATTGTCTATCCATCTGTAGATCCATTTGGGGTTTGTCCTCTTTTCTTACATAGTGCAACCGTCATTCACAGCGACCCTTTCCATAAAGGAGTGATTGCCTATTCTTGCCACTGTATCGGAAAAGCCTACACATTTGGGGAGCACTGAACAGTCACTTTGTTCTTTCCGAAGGGTTTTTGATAGGCATATAGTTGCACTCTTCCCTTTTCTGCTAAGGCTGGTGTTGTATTGTATAATCGTCTTATATTGCCTATATATCTTTTATTGCATGTACTTTGGATACGGGTGCTTGTCGTTCCTGCACACCTATTTATGCTCGGGAGACCATCTCTGATCTCCTCAGGAGCGCAGTTATTACTCCAGTTTGCCACTGTTTATACTGGGTAAGGTTGTCCATGGTGCCATTTATGCAGCCTCTGGGAGCTGTGGGCATGTAGACCCTGCAAATTGTCATCTGATTGCTAGGGGGGGTTCCTTCTTTTAATACCTAAAGCAAGCAACACAAGATTGAGCTGTCTGACACAAGCTCAGTGGTCAAACCTTGTACATTTGGACACTTTGAAGCGTCCCAAGGTCTTGTTCTGTCCCTCAATGACATGGACCAGAAAACAGGATTTTTGTTATTTGCAATGAAAAATTGATTTTGCAGGTGGAGGGGCACAGCACCCAGCCAATTTTTCTTGTCTTTGCAGGCTATAGTTCTTCTCCAGGAGGAATCCTTAACCTTTTCTGATTCTTTTCTGCCATCATTTGTTTCTTCTCAGTCTGCATTAATTTATGTAATGTGTTAATTGGTGTTTCTCCCACTGCTTTCCTACAAAGGCCGCCTGCACACAAACTGGTCTGATTCTGCCTGCTGCAGTCTGCAGTGGAATCCAACCCTGTGCCCGGCTTGTGACCCTGCATACCTGTCGTTTCTGTCAGACATGCACAGTACAGATTTTATTTTTTTAAATGTTTTTTTTTCTTTCTGCGCTGACGCTAAGCGATGACGCGGGTACCTGCAACCTTTCCGCGAGTCGGACAGCTTCCACTTAAATGGAAGCCGGCCGTGCGGACTTCACAAAAATGGAGCTTGCTGAGATTTTTCTTCCAGCTCGCGGAAACTGCAATTGGTTTCTGCGAGTGTGCAGGAGAAGCTCTTTACCACAGCATACTATAAACAGTATTTGCTAAGGATCCGCGGTGCAGACACCTGCTGCAGATTCTGCAATGCAAATCTGTTCGTGTGCAGGCGGCCAAACAAATTTTAGCTCAGTGCCTTCAGGAGGGGCATAGCCGGTGGGAGAAGCTAACTCTTGTGCTTAGTGTCCGCCTCCTAGGGGCAGCAGCTATACCCGATGTCTTCTGCGTTCCCCAATGAACATGACAAGAAATGGTATTTACAGTAAAAAATTAAAATCCTGTTATTTTCACTGTGTACAATAATACATGGAGAGAGTGGTTTGGTGCTGCGAAAGAGAATGGATCTTGCATAGCAAAGTGTGTAAACTGTTGGTAGCATTTTAAAATTGTTCAAAAAGTTAAAGGGGTTGTCCCGAGAAAGCAAGTGGGGTTAAGCACTTCTGTATGGCCATATTAATGCACTTTGTAATATACATCGTGCATTAAATATGAGCCATACAGAAGTTATTCACTCACTTGTCTCCGTCCTCGCGCTGTCTCTGCGTCCCCGTCACCATGGTGCCGTCTAATTTCTTCCTCAGCAGTCTGTTTTAGACGCGCTTGCGCAGTCTGTACTCTCCCTGCTGTGAACGAGCCGCTCCAGCGTGCCCGCGCGATACAGCTCGTCTGTGTGGTCAAGAGAAGGGAGAAACAGCTGTTTGCTGTATTCTCTGGCAGACTCCACCTCCCGCTGTGATGCGTTCTGCCGACCAGCCAATGGGGTGGCTGGATCGGCGTTTCATTCATTACAAGTGCACGCCTCCACCGATGACGTCAGTCACCTGCTCACGTGACCGGCGTCTCGGGAGCGCGCATGAAAGCCTCCTGGAAGCTCGGTGCACCGTGGAACGCACCCTGGGACATCACAGGCGCCATCTTAGATGAAGAACTTTATAAGTTATTATTTCTTCTAAACAGTAAGTAGGAAGCGGTTTATAACCGCTTTAAAGGGCTGCTTTATGCCGGGGGGTGACAGGGGGAATGGGCTAATTGAAAATTTTGAGGTTTTGGCTCGGGACAACCCCTTTAAGTTAAAAAATTTAATTGCTGTGATGTAATAAGCATTTTCCTCAGTTTTTTAGGTTTCTCTTAGTTTTTGGCATGCAGGATAAATAGTGTGCAATTTATTGCACAGGTTGTTGTGGATGTGATGATGCCCAATATGAGCTTTACAAAAAAAAAATATTTTAAAAGAAAAAAAAAAGGTAGAGTGAGCAAAAAAAATTTTTTTTTTTGTTAAACACTTTTTTATGTCCATGTAGTAGAGTTAAATCATAACCACTAAGGTAATGCATTGCAGGACTTCTGTGCCGCAATGCTTTATCATTTACAGTAGCGATCTTGGCAGTGACAAGCCAGGACACCAGTATCTGGCATCTTGTTGCCATGACAACCCCTCGGCCCTCTGCGATGACACCATCGGACCTCCGTGATATAAGAAAGGGATCGTGCTCCTTCGGTGAATCTGTTACATGCTGCGTTCTGTATAGATCACGGCATGTAGGGGTTAACAGCGGAGATTGATATTCTCATTGATCTCAAATATTGAAGCATGAGGCTGGCTATCTGTAACAGCCGGCTCACACTGCGGGATGGCGTGGGCTCAGCTTCTGATCCCGCGCATTCCACCTGGACATAGGTTTATGCACTGGTGTGTTAAATACCACCCCGGTATGAGTTGTGCATGATTAGAACATGACTGTTCATGTTTTGTGTCTGGTATTGCAGATCAGCTCCATTTAAATGGATTGGGCTGAGCTATAATATCTCACACAACTTTTGGACTAGGGTGCTGTTACTTTTGGAAGAAGGCAACCATGTTTTTCTAGTTCTGTAAACTCCTATTTGGCAGAGCTAAACTTCACTTGATCTTAGATTCTATATGTGAAGTCATTGCCCCATGCAGCACATGACATTTCTACTTTCAGTCATTTACAGCTCAGGTTCCATGTGCAGAAGTTCCTCCTGCAGGGGAGGCAGAAGAGGAGGATGATGGGATGAATGACTTGAATCAAGAAGTGATGTCTTTGATTTGGAGTGAAGACTTGAGAGTACAGGAAGTGCGGAGACTTCTTCAAAGTTCCCATCCGGTGCGCGTAAATGTTGTCCAGATGCCAGAAGTGAGTGACCATGAGTACATAGAAGAAAAAGAGAACAGGTAAGCGTGCCTAGAAAGTAGCACTAGGAAAACTTTTAAAGTCTCATCTTTAAAGAAGTGTTCCTATATCTGCTAATCATGGCCGAGATGGGGACACCGCTGAATACACGGTGGCCACAGAGCTAGGCTAACGGTAACAGCAAAGTTCCTTTGACCTACACTCTTTTCATAGAAAGCAAGGGGATTGCGTATTCAGTTTGGCACATCGAGCTACTCTGTTTCCAAAGATCTCAAGTTTTGGAAACTGCATAGCTCACTGTGCTACTCTGTTTGGGTATCTTATATGGGAGGTACAGAAACGGCCATTTCCATGCTCTTAACTAACCCTAACCACTGCATTCAGTGTAGTTGGTGGTGGTGGGGCCAGGACCAGTGATGAATGTGGCCTTAGAGGTGGGACTGGTACTTTTTAAGGTATCTCATGTGGATATGCTGTAAAAGTTTAAGAGCAGAATAATCCCTTAATGAAAAATTATTCTGTACCTTTAATTATATAATAAAGTATACACTTGAATTTCCTGCAGGCTCTTGCAGCTGTGTCAGAGATCCATGGCTTTACCTGTGGGGCGAGGGATGTTCACTTTATTTTCCCATCACCCAGTTCCTACTGAAGCACTTCCTATTCCAAAACTGAACCTCACAGGTTGGTCTGCTTCATTCTCGTTTTTAAATGAATTGTGAAACTAAATGTGCAGGTATGTAATGTATAGGTGTCCATTTGACAGCAGAAAGCCTATGGTTCCTTCTAAATCCTGTTTTTGTGGATTTGGATGGAAACCCAGGACTTGGTCAAAAATGCATAGAGTGTGCACCCTAAGGGCTCATGTCCACGGGGAAAATAAGAATTAAAATCCGCAGCGGATTTTAACTCTTCTCCCGCGCGCGGATCCGCACCCCATAGGGATGCATTGACCACCCGCGGGTAGATAAATACCCGCGGATCGTCAATAAAAGTGATTTTAAAAAAAATGGAGCATGAAAAAATCTGGACCATGCTCCATTTTCATGCGAGTCTCCCGCGGGGACGGCTCCCGCGGGCTTCTATTGAAGCCTATGGAAGCCGTCCGGATCCGCGGGAGACCTAAAATAGGAATTTAAAAGCATTTACTCACCCGCAGCGGGCCGGGAAGGTCTTCTCTTCCTTACGGCCGCATCTCCCTTGCTTCGGCTCGGCGGATGTGCCCGGCGCATGCGCGCGGCACGTCGGCGACGTGCCACCGGCGTGACGAATTCATCCGCCGGCTGAAGAAAGAAGATCCGGCCGCGACGCAGAGAAGAAACGGAGCGGATGGGAGGTGAGTTTATTCTTATTTATTCTTATTTTCAGCACTCATGTCCGCGGGGCAGGAGGGACCCGCTACGGATTCTACATGTAGAATCCGTAGCGGGCCCGATTTTCCCCGTGGACATGAGGCCTAAGGCTTGGTCCATACAGGGCTGATTTCCAGCGGAATATTGACAGCAGGCTTTCCACTGCAGAATGTCTGCCTCTAGATTTGCATCATTTGGTGCAGGTTTTGAATTAGTTTTCATTGCGAATTCCTGTGTGGAATGTGCCCAATCGTTGAATTCTGCAGCTGACACAGTGACAAAATTGACATGTTGCGGATTTGAATTCTACGCTGCAAGTCAATTTCCGCACTGACTTTGTGCAGGTCATTTCTGCAGCTTGTGGATGAGATTTTTAAGATCCCTGTAAATGCAGCAGAATTTCCATGCAGAGAGTCCAAACAGAAATTCTGCGGCAGTTTCACACTGTGTGAACCCCACCTAAATGTACACCCTAAACTTGTGCAAGTAGGGTTGAAATGCTTAATAAATTTCCACCTTAATGTTTTGTCCTTTTTTGTTTATGGACAGGACGAGCTCCGCCTAGAAACACAACTGTGGATCTCAATAGTGGAAACATTGATGTACCACCGAACATGGCTTGTTGGGCCAGTTTTCACAATGGAGTGGCTGCAGGCCTAAAAATTGCACCTGCCTCCCAGATAGACTCTGCTTGGATTGTTTACAATAAACCTAAAAATGCGGAACTAGCTAATGAGTATGCTGGTTTTCTTATGGCATTGGGTTTAAATGGGCATCTCACCAAGCTGGCCACACTGAATATACATGACTACTTAACAAAGGTATGGCAGCTAGCTGTGTTACTATTATTCCCATAAATAGTTGGAAACTCCAATTTGCCAAGCTCCCGACAGTCATACATTTTGTCATTAAACCCCCACAAAATGTTGCAAACTGATTGGAGTTGCACATTTCAACATACGCTGTGTCAATACTGCAGCGAATCTTATATTGACCCTGTACCTGTTGCTCTTCAATCATGATTCCCCCTCTCGTCTTTCCACACAGGGTCACGAGATGACAAGTATTGGACTGCTGCTTGGGGTTTCCGCAGGCAAACTTGGTACAATGGACATCTCCATTACACGACTTCTCAGCATTCACATCCCAGCTCTCTTACCTCCCACATCCACTGAGCTGGATGTCCCGCACAATGTGCAGGTGGCTGCTGTGATTGGCATTGGTATGGTGTACCAGGGAACTGCACATCGACATATTGCAGAAGTTTTGCTTGCTGAAATAGGTAAATTAACCCTTGCAAAGGACTACCGCTTGCATTTTTTCAAAAGAAAGTATGAATTAGATCATTATTAACTTGGATTATTTCTTTTGTTTGTTTATTTCTTTTGTTTTTTTGAAAACTTTTTTGTTTGCTTTCATTGAAAGCTCTGTATGAGCAAATTGAACTTTTGTGTTGATTTTTAGTATAATATGAGGTTAACAAGAGAAAAAAAGGTTTAACAGCATTTTTGGACTTTTGGTATGAAAATGATTCCTATGACAACCTCTTTAAATCTGGTTTGTGGTCTAGTTTAATAGCTGTGATTTGTTAAAGTGAAATTAAATAAAAATAAGGTGTTAAGCATGTGAAGATAGCTTCTGTAATGTCTAAACATTCAGTAATTCAGAGTTTTTTAGTCCTACTTGTTTTGCAGTGAAATTTTACCTGGGGGGGGGGGGGGGAATAACTTGCTGAGATGCTCGCACAGGGATTCTCAGGACTCAGCGCTCCTCATGTCTGCTCTGCATCGGGTTGAGCATTGCTCCCCTGTTGCTCCTCCTGCAGTTCCCCGCAGACAGCTTTAGTGCAATCTCCAAGTCCAGGATGACATGCGAACAGAGGCCGGCCAGAGCCACAGAATTATTTGCGCTGTCGCTACAATACGAGATTTACATCCAGCCAGAGAATATCTCATCTTACAAACGACCGTGTTCAAACTAATTGCCAGCATGGCTCCGGCATTGCTGAGACCTGTGGTACCCTCCATATGGAAGGAGTACTCACACAGGGAGTCTCCGGACTCATCGCCCCTCAGGTCTGTTACAGACCGGGTTGAGCCTTGCCTAATGGTTAGCTCACTAAGGCTGCCTATCCACGGGCGCCGCCCCGGGAGCGGGAGCCAGCAGACGGATCTCCGCTGTCAGCCTATCTGACAGATCGGCTGACCGTGGAAAATAGCAGCATGCTGCAATTTGCCGGCCGCGAGCGGAGAATCGCAATGATTCTCCGCTTGTGAACAGGGGGGAAGCGTACTCCATAGCGTTGCTATGGAGAGCGTTCACTGCGTTCCCCGCAGCCAGATTATCGCCGCGGGGAATGCAATTCAAACGCGCCCATGGACAGGCAGCCTAAGGGTTACTGCTTGCGGTTCTCGGACACAGCGCCAAGGCTGCCTGCCATGTCCAGGATGACGGGCAAGAGAAATGTGCTATGCAACTTTCGATGCAGTATGGGATTGCATCCAGCCATGTTCGAGCTGGTTATCAGCAGTACTCTGGGCTTGCTGACATCTGTGGTACCTTCCATATGGAAGGAGTACTGTGCGCAGAAAGTCCACGGACACATTGCTCCTCTTCTCCGCTCCGGAACGGTGGAGTCTTGCCTGATGGCTAGCTTCCTTATGGTGGCCCGTCTGCAGTGTCCTTGCAGGCAGCTTTAGCGCTTTCCCCGCTTGCAGGATGAGACGCAGGCTCGGGCAGCCCAGAGCCGTATTCTATGTGCGCTCGCGCCGCTATATGGGATTGACATCCAGTCAGTCAAAGAGTATGTCGTCTTGTTTTATCTAAGTGTAGTGGTAGGCCGAGGGGTTCGCCCTCCGACATGGTGCCTGGGGGCTGTAGATCCGTCTACTGGCTCCCCTCCGGTCAGCTCCAGCATGCGGAGCCACTAGAGTCCGATTTTCTCTCCTGGCGGCCTCGGAACTAAACCAACATCTCTTTCTTTCTAGGGGAGGACTGTGCTGCTAGCTCAGTCAGCTGTGTCCATCCAGGCGTGGGTCACTCATGTCGTTGGTGATTCATGTCGCAGGCTCCCGACAACACTAGTGGATCCTTGAGTTTCCGAGGTGGGTTCCTTGCCAAACTGCTGCTTCGTGGCAGTGCAGGGTTACCATGCCAGAGACCTCATATGTTCAGGCTGTGTTACGACACATATTTCTCGGACAATGGGTGCCTCATTGGAAGCTCCTCATTGGGAGCCTTTTTTCCGGTGGGGGGATGAGACTGTTTACTCAGGCCCCTTTATGCTCCATCTCTGAGCATACTGGATGTCTAGGCACCCATTAACGCTAGTCGCTGTTAAACAGCTGATTACGCTTCTGTACAAATGCGACTTCTTATATTTTCCAGCCCCTTGGGTACTGCTCTGGAACTTCCCAAGGTCTTTGCTGTGTCCCCCAATAATAGACGAGAAAACTAGATTTTGTAAAGAAAAGAACTTACTGTAAAATCTTTTTTGTCATGCTCGTTGGGGGACACAGCACCCACCCGATAGAGGTTCTTTTTTTTGTCTATGGACACACTGGCACTCTCCTAAGTTATTTTAAACACTACCATTTTGTAACAAGCACCACTGCGGCGCTCTTACTGCTTGCATACAAAACTGATTAGCTGAGTACCTACAGAGGGTATATAGCAAGTGGGAGGGGCCAACTCGTTTGTGTGCTTAGTTTCCACTGCCAATCAGCAAGTGCTATATGCCTAAGGTCAAACCTGTGTCTCCCAATGAAAAAGATTTTACAGTAAGTTGTTTACAGAATCTAATTTTCAACCCTGCCAATTGCTGAAGCTAGGCAGCAGAGGCCTTGCATGGACTTCTCTGCTGTATTCACTTCAATGGAAGCACCTGAGATGGAGTACAAGCGTTTGGCTATCTTGGTGGTGCGTGTACGGCCTCTGCTGCCCACATTTCAGCACATGACAGGGCTAAAATCTTGATCTGTGTGGCTCCCAGCATTCGAACCCCCATAGATAAGCACATCCTGTGGATAGGTGTTGTGGAACACCACTCAGTGGAGACAGTATCCAGCAAGATATTTATTCACAGCTGGCCGGAAACCTTACCACCCTCAGCAAAATTCAAGATAATGCTCCCAGAATGGGATGACCACTCTGTTTTTGTTTTTGTTTTTTTGTTTTGTTTTTTATATATATACGCTCTTGATTATAAACTATGTTGACAAAAGTATTGAAACACACAGTAGGTCATGAATTTCCAAATTTACTCCCATTTTTCAATATGGTGTTGAGCCGCCTTTGGCCTCAATAACTCCTAGGCTGCTTTCAAATTCTAATAGGTGTGTGGAGCAATTTGCCTCCATTCTACAAGGAGCATTTCAGATAATGATGCTGGGGATGTTGACTGTGTATGGATACGGCGCCCTAGTTCTTCCCAAAGATGCTCAATGGGATTGAGACCTGGACTTTCAACTGTCCAATGAAATTTGAAGAGGTTGTGCTCCTCAGGCCAAGCCTTATTGTGTCCGCTATGACATGGTGCTCGGTCATGTTTGTAGAGACACAGAGCTGTATCAAAGTATTGCCACGGGGTAGCTAATGCTACGTTGTACAGAATGTATCTGTACTCGTTGGTGCTGAGGTTGGACTTCACCATAGCCAATGGCCCAATAGAAACACCACCACATCACCACAGAACCTCTTTTAAAACTTCACAGTTGGGTGTGGCAGTTGTCTGGAGAGCAGTTTCTACATGAGTACATCGTCCCAAGTGCAGCCATCCGATCGGAAGATGGTTTACTGTGCACTTCTACTCATTCACAGTCTGACTCTTAAAGGACCATCGCAGCTACCTGACCTGGTGCTAATGGATGTTCCGATGGCTTGTGAGACGACCTGAGCGAGGGCAGACTGTGTGTGATGCCTTTACAGCTCGTGCAAGGCTTTGTTGTTCACGTTCTGTTAGTTACAAGGTCTTCTTGTAAACTAGCCCTCCACCACGCCAAACAAGTCTACTTCACCTCTCTCGTCTCCTCACCATCTCACAACCCTAAGTGACTCTTTGACACTTTTTACTCCCTTCTCAGCCCTAAATTGCAGCCCCCAGTGACTGATCTCAGTGGCATAGAGCTGTCTGCTTACTTCAAAAAGAAAATTGATGACATTCAGCAAGAAATAACCTCCCAATCCCAGACTAGCTCTGACCCTCGTCTTTTCAGTACTGCATGTAGCTCTTGCTCACTCTCTGTACTCAAACCAACAACCGAGGAGGAAGTCTCCAGATTGCTTTCCTCTGCTCGCCCCACCACCTGCGCTACGATCCCTCTTTCCACCTCTGGTCTATCTTCGTGTGTCGCACCACCACAACTCCCAGACAGCACGAGGTTATATTTGACTCTGATTCCTCCTTTACTACCTACAATCCAATCTCTTGCCTGAACATGTGACCTGCACCTCAAGAATTTCGCAGGAATCCGCTCTTTTCTCACCATGGACAGGCTAAAAGGGCTCACTGTTGCCCTCATCCACTCTCAGCTCGATTATTGCAACTCGATGCTGATCGGCCTCCCCTGCACCAGACTCGCCCCTCCCCAAATTCATGCTGAATGCAGTAGCCAGGCTCCCCTTCCTGTCCAGCCACTACTCTAGCGCCTCTGGCCTGTGCCAGTCATTGTACTGGCTGCCCATCAAATAAAGAATTCAATTCAAACTTACTACCTTCATTCATAAAGCTCTCAACAGCATTGCGCCGCCCTTCATTGCATCCCTCATCTCAATCCACCACCCAGCCCACACCCTCCGATAACAAAATCAGATTAAGTGCCCACTAACTCGAACCTCCATTCCAGCCTCAAAGACTTCTCCAGAGAAACACCAGTCCTCTAGAACGCGCGACGAAACTTCAGACGTTCTCTAAAAACGCACCACTTCAGGAAGACATGCCACATCTAAACCAAACCCCTCTTTACTCTGCCTGGTAACATGCTCCCTGTCCTACTGATTGCAATCCCTGCTAGCCACAATTAACTGCCCCTGCAGTCACACCAATTCGGCCACTATTTGGCACAATTTGTGTATAGCATTCCTTACTCTCCACCTCACCATACCGTGCACATCTCTAGCCCCTTTACCTTCTGTATTACCCCATTATTTGTAGTATGGAAGCTTGTTTCAGCAGAACTCACACCTACTGTTTCCATTAATTGATTACTTCATATTGTTAGAGTTTGGTACTAATATACCTAATGATGAATATCTGCCCCCTTCCTGATCAGAAGTATGCACGGAAGAATCACACTAAAACCTGCTGTTCAGCTAAATTAAACTTCTTTATTCTAATTAAGCTGCATGGGGTTTTATAGACAGTGGGCATGGTTAATAGGTCATGAAGTACGGATCTGTAGCTGATTGGTTATTGCTTTGAAGTGGTTTCTCTCTCCAGCAGCTAACATCATCATTTCAAAATTCCTGAAGTAGGGGGTCGCCATATTAAGTAAATTGCCGGGAACACGGTGGGAGGGGGTGAGCGAGTAGTTAGTCAGCACTTTCAGACAGGAAGCTGTGTTAGTGTAGAGGAGAGGCACATATTTGCAATAGGCATTTTACTTAGTTTATTACAATTTAACTGTGGTTTTGTTTCTGTTCCCCTGCCCTGTAAGTGCAGCAGAATATGTTGGCACTATGTAAATAAAGATTATTATTAAGATTGTGGCTGCACTGCACACACCAGCTTCCCTTGTTAGGCCTCCCTCACACAGACGTTTACAGAAACACAGCGTTTTTCAATGCTGCGATTACTGTGGTTTCAGCAACGTTGCCATGCATTTTCAGCCAAGGATGCTGAAAAAGAAAAAAAACCTCACCTAGCTGGCGCTGTCTGGGTCCCCGCCGCTGTTACCCCGGAGCTCCAGGCAGGCTGCCGGGCACTTGTCAAGCCAACAAAGCATCTATAGCTAGTGACGGGGATTGAAATCCCCGCCTCCAACAAGAGATTGCTCTGATTAGCTAAGCCCGCTGAGTGTCAGCTGGCTTAGCCAGCGCTGGATGCACCAATCACAGACATTGATTGTGTGAACAGCCCCATTGAAATGAATGGGAGTGTTGTACAGTGTTTTAGCACAGCGCTGAAAAGGCAATCTCGCCAAAATCAGCTGAATCTGTCAGTGCTTTGCAGTTGAACATCTCATATTCATGGCCAGATTCTCTAACGCTTTTCTTTAAATCTAGATCCTCTTCAATTCTGTTCAATCAAAATCAAATAAGCAGCGAGTGAAGTCTTTTTTTTTTCTTCTTTTTTTTCCATTCATATTTCAATTTTTTATTTATTTTTTTGCTTGTATCTAAATTCATTTTTAGGTCGTCCCCCAGGACCTGAAATGGAGTACTGCACAGATCGAGAGTCTTATTCATTGGCAGCTGGTCTGTCCTTGGGTATGGTCTGTCTTGGGGTAAGCAGAATGTGACTAAAGCTTCATACCATATATACTCTAGTATAAGCCTCGTTTTTCACCACATTTTTTTGTGCTGAAAAAGCCCCCCTCGGCTTATACTCGAGTCAGGGAAGGGTTAAAAAAAAACCCCTCCATACTTGCCTCCCAGCCAGCGTCTATGTCCCCGACCATGGAGCGGCAAGCTGCTTGAATTCCTGTGTTCCCGGCAGGGATGCGGCAAGCTGCTGGAAATCTCCCCGCTGTCATCCCCCGCTGTCCTCTCTGCTCGGCTCTGTCATCCTACGCTGTCAACGCTGTGATTGGATTGAGCGCCAGCCAATCACAGCCAGCGCTCAATCATTCACAGCCAATCGCAAGCTACTTTAGAATTTTCCCCGCTGTCAGTTCCCTGCTCTTTCAAATCCCCTGCCATCAGCGCTGTGTAAGTAAGCGCTGTTATTGGATCGAGTGCCGGTTTTGACAGAGATGACAGAGCCAGGCAGGGATGACAGCGGGGAGAATTCACGCAGGTTGCCGCAGACTCAGACGCAGGCAGGGAGGTGAGTATGCAGGGGGTTTTTTTTTTACCCGGTATATACTCGAGTATAGCTAGGCTTATACTCGAGTCAATAAGTTTTCCCAGTTTTTTGTGGTAAAACGTATTGACTCGGTTTATACTCGGGTCGGCTAATACTCGAGTATATACGGTAATTATCACTTTATAGTATTACAGTTATTCTACGATTCCTGGTTTTAATTTATTGGCTAAAATAGGTTTTCATTACAATCCTTGTACGTGGATTCCTGAGCAATAAGCTGATCACAAAGTACCCCAATCCAGTGATCAACCTTTATCAGTAGGAAACCTAGCTATAAGTGTTCAATATTCCTGCAGCGCGAAATTAAGCATTATTTTTCTGTTAAATACTATGCTTCTATACAAAATTCTTCTTCTTTAGCTAGTCTCAAACTTGCTCCCCCTGGAGATTTCCTTTAAAAGGGTTGCACCAAAATCAACTTTTATCACCTATCCATAGAATAGAGGATAGAAGTCTGATTTGTGCGGGTCTCATTTCTGAGACACATACTAATCTTTAGATCACGGGTCCTCTATTCGTCACTGTGGGGTTGCTGCTTCCACCCGCTGTGGCATCAGCTTAAATGGAACGATGGCTGCATGTATAGCTCTGCTCATTTCAGAGGAGAGGACAAAATGTGATTGTTCTCAGTAAGAGAAACCAAGTAATCTTGTATCTATGATGCCTTTTAATGGCTAACAAAAATACATGATGTTACAGCAAGCTTTCGGGCCTCTCAGGATCCTTCCTCAGAGGACAGAAATTGCCAAACTGCATGTTTTTTGCAGGATGAGCTGTAGTTTTTAATGCCACCACTTTGGGATATGTATAATGTGTTTAACCTGTATTAAATTAGTTTTGTGAGGGATAAGAAAAAAACAAACACATTCTTCAGTTTTTACACAGCGTTCACCACACAGTAGTGACAGGTTACCTTTTGTTGTGTGGATTACTACGGTTAAGGCCATACCAAATATATAGTAATTTTTTTTAACGAGTTACTACTTTTCCACAACAAAAACACTTTAAAAAAAGAAAAATAATTATATTGTATTTGCATTGCCACATTCCAAGATCCATAACCTCTACATATTTTTTGCCAAGTGAGCTCTGTGGCATCTTGTTTGTTCTGACATGAGTTGTAGTTTTCATTGATACCATTTTGGGGTACATGTGTCTTTTTGTTTGCTTTTATAGCATTTTGGGGGAGGCAGATGAATGATTTTTTTTTTTGTTTTCAATTCACAATGCAAGATAACGTCCCTAATATTTTTACAGTAGGGTTTATTACGAACATTGCGATACCGAAGATATTTTTTTCTAAAAATTAAAAAAAATATAAGTTTGTATTTCTTAACCTTTTTTAATGTTTGAATGTTGTGTATTTGATAGGTTTGGTTATTGTCTTGTCTTGTCTTAACTTCTTTATACGTCTCTGTTGCAGCATGGAAGCAATCTGATTGGCATGTCGGACTTGAATGTTCCAGAACAGCTGTACCAATACATGGTAGGAGGACACAAGCGTTCACATGTGGGCGTTAACCGGGAAAAACACAAGTCCCCCAGCTATCAGATCAAGGTAACTAAATGTTTGATTGGTCTCCTTTATCACACAAGTAGAATTGCAGACAGATTTTGCTTTTTTTAAATGGTCTGTCTGCAGAAGTTCCTTTAATTTACATAGCAGACAGCAGTTCGATTACTGCCCCATGCTTTAACACATCTTCATTAATGTTGACTTCATTAAGGCCCAATGTCCACTTGCACGCATGAATTCCACTGCTGAATCCTGCGGCGGAATCCCTGCATGCCCACGGACATTGGGAGAAAAATAGGTTTTCCTACCGTTTCCTGCTCCTGCGCGGATCTTCTCTGCGCCGGCCCGATCTTCTTCCTTCAGCACGGCTGATGCATCTGGACGTGCCGGATGCATTCGCAGTGCTTTTTTTTTTTTTTTTTTCTTTTTTAAATGTCCTGCTCTGCCGTGGTACAGCCAAAATGACAGCTGTGGCTGTGCCGCGGATATAACTGCTTCCATTTACTTCAACGAAGTTGTCCCACGAAATCCACGGCCAAAATGGAGCATGCTGCGATTTTTCTCCCACAGCGTGCTACCTGCACACGGGAGAAAATGGCATCCGCATGCTTTTAAATTGTTTGTGGATGCTATTGCATCCCTATGGGCAGCTCTGATTTGCGGATATCCTGCGCGGGTTCTTCAAATTAAAGACGCAAGTGGACATTCAGCCTAAGTGTTTCTTATGAGAATTGTATAGAGCTTAATGTAAATACATCAGCGGCTGAATCCCCTACATACAGCACAGTATCTTTTTCCCACTACACTGGTCATCATATCTATTTGTATGTTGCTTCCATTTCTGGCAAGACATTGAATTTTTCTTTTTGTTAACATTTGGAGGAAATTTTATTAAGCGGTGTTTCATACATCAGTCTTCATACAATCCCCGCTGGAATAAGCTACACCTAATGTTTGAAGAGGCACGCATCTCTTCATATGTTGGGGGCAAGTTAGGCTGTCCATACATATAAACAAAAATCTACGCCAGCCTTCACATCGGGGCTAATGTACCCCTTTCAATAAGCCACATTTCTTTTTTCTTTCTTATAAAACTGGCATAATTGGCATGCATTTGAAAAGCTTGCAATTTTTTGTTCACCATGAGCTTTTGACAAAATTTGACTTTTCAGTTGATAAAATTCCCCCATTGTACTTATGTAGGATGTTGGAGCCCTTTGTAATTTTTTTTTTTTTGCATTGTTCTTATAAAAGACCTGTTTCTGTCACGTTGGTGCATGACACTGCTGTGACATGTTCCCAGATGTGTACTTTTTTCTTTCTTTTTGCTCTACCTTCAGGAAGGAGACACTATCAACGTGGATGTCACATGTCCTGGAGCTACTCTTGCATTAGCTATGATCTATTTAAAAACCAACAACAGGTAATAACGAACAGGGGTGAACAATATAATTCCTTTTATTACATCCTGTGCTTTACAAAAAAGTGATATCATGGCGATGACTTTTCTTTAACACCTCGAGGCCACCTTGCACACAAACTGATTTGCATCGCGAAATCCAGGGTTGGCGTCCGCACTGCGGATTTGCAGCAAATGCTGTTCATAGAATGCTATGGGAAATCGATTCTTCCTGCACACTCACGGAAACCAATTGCGGTTTCCGCAAGCGGAGGAAAAATTGTAGCATTCTCCATTTTCGTGCGGTCTCCACACAGACGGCTTCCATTGAAGTCGATGGAAGCCGTCCAACCCATGGCCTGTCCCGCATGTGGAATCCGACCAGTTTGTGTGCAGCTTGCCTAAAGGAAGTCTGTGACCAGTTTTTACGCTACCCACTTTATACACAGGTAGATGTTCAATGATATGAAAAGTGTATTGGTACCTTTTATTATTTTCCAATGTGACTCCACTTGCTAGATACAGCCTGGTCTGTGGGCAGCACCGCTGTATGCAGGTTAGGGTATCGCTAATGGGCGTTTCTGCTGTCCCTGTGGTCCCGGGTCTATTCCACACCCGTTGAGTACTTTGTGGCGTGAAACACTTCAGCATTACCACGCTAGCGCCGCTCTAAGCGAGCAGGTGCATGCATACACGTATTGGAGTAAATGACCCAATTGGATTTCCCTATAACTTGCAAAGAACTGAAAGAAGCAGTGCAATCCATGCCTAATAATAAAGCCCTGGGTAAGCCTGTTCTGCCTGTGGAATTGCTTAAAAAGTTAGGTGAGATTGTGCTCCCAAAGTTACAGGCTGTGTTTGAGGAAGCAGTTAGCCGACAGGAACTTCCTGCCTCCACAGGGCTATCTTCACACTGGCGAGTGTGATGTGGGTTTGTGAATGACAGCCCCATATCACACTCCCCACCATGGGAATTCCCCGTGGATGTGAGGCGTTGTCATGTGAAAACAGCCTCACTCCCTTTGGGGATTCAGGGGATTGCAGAGTTTGTACCATTGTTGGGAAAGCTTGCACTGCGTGCATCTAGAAGGTGGCTGTCGCTAGCCCTATTGAAGGAAATGGGGCTGCGATGTGAAAGCACACAGCAGGATAGAACATGCTGTGATTTGTTTCCTGCATAGCATCACATTGTGGTGTCATGCAGGAAAACCTCGCTAATGTGCATAACCCCATTCAAAAGAATCTTGATCAAATTTGTGCGTCTCGCAAGGAACAAATCTTGTGCGATTTTTCTCGCCTGTGTGCAGGGAGCTTAAGGGAAGTGCTCAATACTATTACTGAAACCAGTGAAGGGCCCCTTAGAGGCTGATTACTATAGGCCTATATCCCATTTTGTCAGCAGAAGTCAAAATTATAGTACAGGTATTAGCCACTAGGCTACCGTTGGTAATTGTGAATTAATGCGCCCAGATAAAGCTGGGTTTTATAATCCTCCAGATCCACAGACATTAATATTCACCTACTGGCCATGGGTTTCAGCCCTACACTTATATCTTTACTATAGCTTTTACACGCCTGTCCCATCTTTCCCTTTTATATAGGGGGATTAGGTAGGGCTGTGCTCTTTCCCCTTTATTATTCACTTTAGTTATAGAGCTGGGTGATATATATTTTTTATACTCTCCCGCGATTCTGTACGGTCACCTTCCATAAATGGCATGGCACTGTAAAATCTGACTCTTTTCAGAGTAGCATGCGCACACTTCTTCCATAAATGTGCATAGGAGAGCGCGCACATGAGATCTTTGGAGGGTGACAGCAGTAGATCACAGGTGAGTATAAAAAATACACTACCCAGCCCCCAGTCACTTCCCCTAAAAAATTTTCCTTGACACACCGTAGCTTTATTTGTTAATATGAAACTTTTTTTTTCCCCTATAGCTTTCTAACTTAGGAATTTCTATTGTTTTTAGGTCGATTGCGGACTGGCTTCGAGCTCCAGATACTATGTACCTACTCGACTTCGTTAAGCCAGAGTTCCTTTTATTAAGGGTATGGAATGTTTTCCTTGTTTCACATTTAGACCAGTTGAACACTATTATACTTCTGCATCCATAATGCATCCATCCACTGCCTTACACGGAAATGTAGAGCTGATTGCGCAGTAGCAATCAGTATCCACGTATGCTCTGTTGACTGAGCATCCTGGAATCCACATTATAGAGTAGGGGAAAGGGTAAAACTAGTGCTGTAAGGACAGAAGTAGAACTGACATAGAAGCCAATGCCACTACTCTTGTAAGAGGACCCCTGCTGGCTGGAGCAGGAACTGCTGCAGTGCCATTACAGGGCAAAGATGCAGCATGTATACACGGCCATATAGTAAGAGATACAACTCTATTATCCATACAATATAGATGTGGGAGCATACCTAACTCTATGCTGCCCGCGAATGCAGGCATTATAAAGTTTAAAATTCTAATGACAAAACCCCTTTTAAGCACCGAACAAAAAAAATAGTTTCTCAAAATAGCAGCATAGTAATCGCTCATAGAATGATACTATCCTTAATATTTGTCACTGTATTTTAGCGTGTGTGCCACTTTAAAAGACCACTTTCTGAAATATATTTTATATCTTTACTTCACGTTAGACTCTTGCAAGATGTCTTATTCTGTGGGATGACATACTACCTAATGCACATTGGGTAAACAACAACGTGCCTCAAGTAAGTAAACCAGATGCACAAATGAAATTGTATCAATCGTAACTTTTCTGTAGTTTCAAAATCTCATTGTTTTTATTGTATGTTATATATCAATTGTAGAAAATCTGTTCTGTTCCAGGGCTCTTAAACTTTGGTGAGGTCAGCAAGGGTTGAGGTTCATGCCAAAATTTAAAATATTGAGCCTTTTGCCTTGAGTTTATCACCCGCATTATAGTACAACGTTAAAATAAGCACACACAGAGTTAATTATATTAGTGAATGAAAAATGGTTTCCGGCAGAGAGAGGACACATGGCAGAGTAGGCAAGTAAAAATAGGGGAGTGCGCTCCTGGTGTTTAGGACTACTGTAGCACTCTGTGATCCTCCTGCGCTATGTCCTCCAGCATTGTTTGCAGACCATGAAAGAGTATCCACTTACACTGCTTTCACTTCTTAGCGCTCATCTCTCGCTTTTTTTTTTTTTTTCTCGAAAGGGGACCAGCGAGATTCACGCACTTGTGTGATCTTGCTGTAACACCAAATTTTTGGGTGTCTTTGGTAAAGAACCAACCCTAGTTGAGAACCCAGCTTGGTGGGGGGTAATTAAGTAATAATTACCTGAAAGCGCTGCGTAATAAGTTGGCGCTATACAAATACCAAGATTTTATTTTAAGTTGACAACCCAGAAAATCGCCATTTCCAAGGCTAGACTACTTCAGAAACCCATAGGTTTCTAGCAGAAAGTGGATGCTGTGGCCATGTCACAGTCTCAGATGGCAGATGCTAATAGTATTTTTGAGCCATGTGTCTAATTTCCCGTTCTGTCTGGTAGCGGTAGCTCCCACGCATTCGCCTGGGATGGTTTCTGCTAACCCTTTAACAGCGGTGCTGTCGTTTAACGCAAGCCTGCCTGCTGGGACGAGCTGAAGGATCTCTTGGCGCAAGTCCCTTTCACCTACAGCTAACAAGACAATCGACAGAGTATGGTGGTGTCAGAATGCGCAGCATCAGGGCCATGCCGCGCGTCAACTACATGGCCTTTAGACGGATATCAATGCCAGTGTTCTTGGTACCCCACATTCTGGCGGTAGGCAGCTGGATATATGACTGGTATAAACAAGAACCTCTCCTTGCAGTCCTTCAACAATGGGCAACATGGAACTCTGACCAGACACATTTGTGGAACGCAAGGGGTCTTTTCTTTTTTGGCATATGGAATCGATCTGCTTCCTTCTGTACAGTGGGACTGTGAAGACGGTGTTTACAGTTTGGATTTCAGTGGGCCCTGCTGTTCAACTAGGTCGACAACTAGAAGGTCCCCGGCTTTTTGAAGTTTCCGCTCAATTGCTCAGTATGCAGCTATTCCCCTTTTAGTGTATATATAAGTGGGCTACCTTGGGTAGTTTATTTCTTTCTATTTTAAACTCCTGGCTTCTTTTTCCTCAGATAGCAATGTGATCTACACGGCTATCTGAGGAAAAGCTCAGATCTAGTGCTTGTGATCTAGCTCAGAACTACTTGTGGCTATGATGTCCCAAATTAGTCAATTTCTGAGTCTACGTGATACTATTACATGATCCCAACCACAGAAACACTCTAGATTACACAGCTCTTGTCACGCAGTTATAATAGAGGAGATCACAGCTCATTCTCCTGACTGTGTACTTATGGTCTGTAGCTTAGTTAGGTGAATATAGAAGGTAATGCTTATTAAACTGTCCCCCCTACTCCCAGAAGGCGACAGTGGTATAGACTCAGCTAAGGCTGTGCTGATGAATTATGAGATTGATGCAAAAGTGAAACTAAAAAATAGTGCCTGATCAAACAAGGCTGCAGTACAGAGGAGACCTTCAGTGTGTGACAATCGGGTAAAGGGGGTAGAGATAGAAAAATGGGTTTACGCCTGAGTGGCCTTTAAAGAATTGGTCACATCTGACCATCCCCATAAACTACCATAATGAGCAACTAGTTTAAAGGGGTTCTGACATTAAAAAAAAAAAAAATTGTACTCACCTTGCCTGGCCAGGACCGATCGCCAGGCATGTCCCCTCTAGCCGGAATCTTCTTCTGTGGCTTGCAGACCGCGTCCGGCTCTGCTCCGTCCGTCAGTCACTTCCGAGGTGAACGGACGGGCCGCCCACAGCAAGCACGTCACAAGCAGTGCTTGCTGTGGGCGGCCCGTCCGTCCTGGATGAACTCCGAGATTCTGCGCGTGCGCGGTGGAGACGCGGCCCGTCCTGACTCCTGTCAGAGGGCACCTCTCCACTGCGCATGTGCGCGATCCCGGAGCAGCGCGGCTCGTGGAGGAAGAAGAGGAAGAGCAGCGCCTGCTGGGAGATGACCCCCCCCCCCCCCCCCCCCCCCCCCCCGATGTCGACAACAACAGGAGACAAGGTAAGTATTATGTTTTTATGTTTTAGCAGCCATTAAACCGTGGGTTCCCTGGGTCCATTAGGCAGACCAGGGAACAATGGCTGCTAAAGCATAAAAACATTATTCATGTCAGAACCCCTTTAAAAGATGCTGATATCAAATCTGCAAGTTGTAGGTTTTATATTTGCTTCCTTTTCCCTGCAGTGTGCCTGTGTACTGGCCATGTGATGCAGAGAGACTACTAATTCTCTCAATTATTGTACGTGCGCAATTGGCTGCCGGTAGTCCTGTTTTTGCATCGCACAACAGGTCTGAGTGAATGAGGAGTGAGATTAAAACTAAAAATTACAGACTTGAAGCTATTAACTCATTGCTGCAATTTATCTTGTAGTTTAGTTTGTCTCAGATGACATTTTCTTTAAACAATTATACTGTAAAATTTAATTTGCATTTCTAGATCATCACAGCCAATAGTGTGTCGCTTCATGCTGCAGAACAACCTGCCTCTGAGGACCTGAACCTGGAGACTCTGGCGTGAGTAGTAGTGATATTTATGGCTATTCAAAATCTGCCTTCATCTCCTCCTCTCCGTTGTTCCTGTTTTTATATAGTACTAGCTGATTACCCGGCGCTGCCCATGTATTTTATTTTTAGACACGAAAATAATGTGTGTGTGTGTGTGTGTGTGTGTGTCATCGGTGTAATATCTTACTGCATGAGGAGTAAGAGGTCGTCTGTGCAATATCTTACTGCATGAGGAGGAAAAGGTCGTCTGTGCAATATCTTACTGCATGAGGAGGAAGAGGTCGTCTGTGCAATATCTTACTGCATGAGGAGGAAGAGGTCGTCTGTGCAATATCTTACTGCATGAGGAGGAAGAGGTTGTCTGTGCAATATCTTACTGCATGAGGAGGAAGAGGTTGTCTGTGCAATATCTTACTGCATGAGGAGTAAGAGGTCGTCTGTGCAATATCTTACTGCATGAGGAGGAAAAGGTCGTCTGTGCAATATCTTACTGCATGAGGAGGAAGAGGTCGTCTGTGCAATATCTTACTGCATGAGGAGGAAGAGGTCGTCTGTGCAATATCTTACTGCATGAGGAGGAAGAGGTTGTCTGTGCAATATCTTACTGCATGAGGAGGAAGAGGTTGTCTGTGCAATATCTTACTGCATGAGGAGGAAGAGGTTGTCTGTGCAATATCTTACTGCATGAGGAGGAAGAGGTTGTCTGTGCAATATCTTACTGCATGAGGAGGAAGAGGTTGTCTGTGCAATATCTTACTGCATGAGGAGGAAGAGGTTGTCTGTGCAATATCTTACTGCATGAGGAGGAAGAGGTTGTCTGTGCAATATCTTACTGCATGAGGAGGAAGAGGTTGTCTGTGCAATATCTTACTGCATGAGGAGGAAGAGGTCGTCTGTGCAATATCTTACTGCATGAGGAGGAAGAGGTCGTCTGTATAATAGTATTTGAAGGGAAGGAAGTTGTCTGTGTAAGATGATAATATCTGAGAAGCAAGAGGTCTGTGTAATACTGGTGTAATTAAAAACCAAAAACTCACCGAATTCCCCTGTAATTTTTGTTGCCAGTAGCAACCAATTACTGCTCAGCTTTCACTTGTTATACTGCTGAGGTAAAATGAAAGCTGTGCTGTGATTGGTTACTATTTCTAATACTGCTGAGGTAAAATGAAAGCTGTGCTGTGATTGGTTTCTATGGGCAGCACAGATTTCCTTTTGGACTGCTTTCAGAAGAGTGGGTGCTGGGCTTATTTCTATGTGTGTGTTACATAGTGACTCATTGCTGGTGGGAAGCTGTGTGGTAGTTGGAGCATAGGAGGAGGTTGTCTGTATAAGATATTTTTTGAAGAGCAGGAGGTCTGTGTAAAAGATTAGTGTATGATGAGGAGGAGGTTGTCTGTGTTAGATAAGACTGTCAAATAAAAACAATCTGCTCAAGTGCAATACCGGCATTCCTCCTCCAGGAGTAGTGGGGATGTGTTATCTCCCCCCACTCCCTTCCCCCAAATTTTGTCTACATTGGATGAGTTATATACGTATGTACCAAGTTTGGTTGAAATTGCTCCAGGCGTTCATGAGTTATGGTGGTACGTACGTACGTATATACATACATCCTATATTTTTAAATAATATATACAGTGGGGGAAAAAGTATTTGGTCAGATACCAATTGTACAAGTTTTCCCACTTAAAAAGATGAGAAAGGCCTGTAATTGACATCATAGGTAGACCTCACTATGAGAGACAACATGAGAAAACACATCCAGAAAATCACATTGTCTGATTTTTAACTAATTTATTTGCAAATTATGGTGGAAAATAAGTATTTGGTCAATAACAAAAGTTTATCTCAATACTTTGTTATATATCCTTTATTGGCAATGACCGAGGGCAAACGTTTTCTTTAAGTCCCTCACAAGGTTGGCACACACTGTTGCTGGTATGTTGGCTCATCCCTCCGTGCAGATCTCCTCAAGAGCAGTGATGTTTTGGGGCTGTCGCTGGGCAACACAGACTTTCAACTCCCTCCAAAGGTTTTTTATAGGGTTGAGATCTGGAGACTGGCTAGGCCACTCCAGGACCTTGAAATGCTTCTTACGAATTCACTCCTTCGTTGCCCTGGCGGTGTGTTCGGCATCATTGTCATTCTGAAAGACCCAGCCACGTTTGATCTTCAGTGCCCTTGCTGACGGAAGGAGGTTTGCACTCAAAATCACACGATACATGGCCCCCATTCATTCTTTCATGTATACAGATCAGTCGTCCTGGTCCCTTTGCAGAGAAACAGCCCCAAAGCATGATGTTGCCACCCCCATGCTTCACAGTAGTTATGGTGTTCTTTGGATGCAACTCGGCATTCTTTCGCCTCCAAACACGACGAGTTGTGTTTCTGCCAAACAGTTCTACTTTGGTTTCATCTGACCATATGACATTCTCCCAATACTCTTCTGGATCATCCAAATGCTCTCTAGCAAATTTCAGTTGGCCCCGGACATGTACTAACTTAAGCAGGGTGACACGTCTGGCACTGCAGGATCTGAGTCCCTGGCGGCGTAGTGTGTTACCGATGGTAGCCTTTGTTACGTTGGTCCCAGATCTCTGCAGGTCATTCACTAGGTTCCCCCGTGTGGTTCTGGGATTTTTGCTTACCGTTCTTGTGATCATTTTGACCCCACAGGGTGAGATCTTGCGTGGAGCCCCAGATCGAGGGAGATCATCAGTGGTCTTGTATCTCTTCCATTTTCTAATTATTGCTCCCACAGTTGATTTCTTCACACCAAGCTGCTTGCCTATTGCAGATGCAGTCTTCCCAGTCTGGTGCAGGGCTACAATTGTGTTTCTGGTGCCCTTCGACAGCTCTTTGGTCTTCACCATAGTGGAGTTTGGAGTGTGACTGCTTGAGGTTGTGGACAGGTGTCTTTTATACTGATAACAAGTTCAAACAGGTGCCATTACTACAGGTAATGAGTGGAGGACAGAGAAGCATCTTAAAGAAGTTGTTACAGGTCTGTGAGACCCAGAAATCTTGCTTGTTTGTAGGTGACCAAATACTTATTTTCCACCATAATTTGCAAATAAATTCGTTAAAAATCAGACAATGTGATTTTCTGGATGTGTTTTCTCATGTTGTCTCTCATAGTTGAGGTCTTACCTATGATGTCAATTACAGACCTCTTTCATCTTTTTAAGTGGGAGAACTTGTACAATTGGTATCTGACTAAATACTTTTTTCCCCCCACTGTATATGTATATGTAGATTACAATCAAAGCTGAAAAATGCATAACGAAATCTTCTGACTATGTCTGAGGAGCTCAGCAATGTCCCCCCTCCTCCTACCTTTCATGTGCCTGTAACTCTGGAGACCCTCAACCAGTCTGCAGAGATCGACCCTCCTGCAGCATATCTATACGACTGTTTCAGGAAGGGATCAGAAAATGCTGCAGACTGATAAACTTTGGGGACCAGATTGTCTGCTGGCCACTTTTATCATTCATTTTAAGG
The DNA here is from genome assembly GCF_035609145.1 of Eleutherodactylus coqui. Lineage (NCBI taxonomy): Eukaryota > Metazoa > Chordata > Amphibia > Anura > Eleutherodactylidae > Eleutherodactylus > Eleutherodactylus coqui. Next base: position 116,593,592 of record NC_089839.1, on the reverse strand, counting down.
TTTAATGTTCCTTTTAAGAAAAATTTAGAATAGGAAATGTAGTGCAGCTTTGTGCTGTGGGCCCTAAAGCTTCAAGTGATCGGATCTTGGCACAAAAGATATATGTTTTCACACTTCTAATAAGGATAATGTATTAGTGTAAGAAGAATTTGTGTGTTTACCAAGGAGAAGACAATCAAATTTCGTGTAGGAAGCATGGGCCCCTAGGAGAAATACAAATCACACCAGCCTGTTGCGGTTTAAAATGACTTATAATTTATTCAAAGGTGCATGTGGTTTATATACCATAAATGACATCTTAGGAAAAATATTTACCTCCAAGAATAATTAGACTACATGATGGGCTACAACTAAAATGTTTAACATAAGTTAGGGCTCATGCCCACGGCCGTCGCGGAATTCCGCCGCGGGAGTACTGCGGTTGTAAACAAAACGGGATCGCAGAAAAACGCACATTTTTACACTTTCCATTATCCCTCTCCAATCCACTGTCTGACGTCTAAAGACATTATGATTTAAGGCTGTACAGCTCTGATGTTGGAAGACCTCCGTCGGGGTTCTCTTACTGTATATTGCCAGTCTCCTTGCTGGCGGAGCCTATCCAACGTGTCAGCTCATGCAGCACTGGCTTAAGCCAGCAGAAAGTGCCATTGTATAACAGCAGAAAAAGAGTAAGTACCCTAGGAAAACCAGGGTACAAATTGGATTGGAAAGGGTTGATACTATGTTAATGGGGACCTCCTGCGGCATAAATCCGCGGGAAATAGAGCATGCTGCGATTTGTCTCCCGCGGAGGAAATACGCGGTAAAAGTCAGTGTGTCGGGATTCGCGGGTTAGGTTCGATAGAACCTAATTTTTGCGGGATTCCACCGCGAGAACCGCGGTAAAAATCCGGTCGTGGGCATTAGCCCTTACACCTTTTAAGGTGTAACTATAATATACAATGAAACCCTATGGTTTCACTGGGAAGGAATGCAAGAGAGGGGGTCTTAGGGACCATCTTATCTTCTGTCTTGTCTCATACTACTACCTGCTATATATAGAAATTATTTCACTTAACCCCTTCACTACTTATACTAGCAGTATGCTGTATCTTCTTACTCTACAATCTAATAGCAAAAAGAATTAACTGATACATTGATCTACAATTTTCTTAAGTAGAAGGGGGAAAGCATATTTTATTTTGTGCTACTGGTAACTTTGCTGTGTTGCTTTTACACAGGAATGGAAGGCTTTCCGTGAATAGAGGGGGAGTGGAGCAGCACGCTCTTCCGGCTGCACTCTTCCATTCACAGTAATCGGGCAATACCTCAAAGATTGACTCCTTTTTACAGGGGCCGACAGTCGCTTGGTTTTTAGGTGAGCTAAAAACCAAGCAACTCCAACACATAAGTGATTTCCTGCTCAGTGCCCCGTCTGTAGTTACTTGTACACGGGGTGACACTTGCCTGAATTCACTGTTTCCAGAGGTTATTTGGGTGATAATCCCGTATTAAGGTACTGTAAATGTCCTTTTTAACTTTCTCCTGCTAGGTTGCCTTTAAAAATTAGATCCCGAATCTAATTTAATGTCTGTGTGGGGAAATTGCTTCCCTAATTACTTAACCTGTTCACCTCTACTACAGTTGGATGAGATGAACATCTTGCCTCTTTGACAGCATATGTGAAAACACTAATGTTCCTTTTTTTCGGGACGAGAGTTGTCTAAACGACTGCATGAGTGCGGACGTGACCGTAAGGTCATTAGTGCTCGTGCAGAACATTTACACTGACAGACTTCACCACTGGATCGCGGGATTCTTACGCAGGGCTTCACCTACTATGTATAGCGCTGAGCGGGGAGCGTTTGCACAGAACAAGAAGCCCGCAATCCAGCCATGGTTTTTATGCTGACTGAAAATCAGCAATAACAAATAGTGATCGAATAGTAAACTATGTTTTTGTGTTTACACTGGACAATTATCACTCAAATTCGTTCGAATTGTGAGCGATAATCATCACATGCAAATGGCAGATAGCCATGCAACCGAAGTGGTCAGAGAAGGATTAGTGCGCAAACCGTGCTCAGTTTAGTGATTTCATAATAAAGTAAATATCAAAGTGAATCCATTTACAATAAAATGTAACAAATCTATTAGAAATCTGAGAACAGATAGCACAAGATTCACCATTGACAATGGGTGATGTGGTAGAGCATGACCACAACACACTCCCATAAAAAACTGTTTGCTGACCAAAGCTTTTCATGCCTGTGTGGTTGGTGAACATCTCAAACTACTGTTCACGTCTCCGAGAAGCAGGCCAAGGAAAATGACAGCTCCCATAACCATGCACAAAAATGGAATAACAATATATAATCCAAAAATAAAATGCAATAAAAAAAAGTTTTTGTATGGATTAGGGTGGTTTCACAGTTATATCGGGGATTCTGCTTTCCTGTTCCATTCGGGAGCAGAAAAGGGGAATCCCTGCAGCTGAATGGTTCTATCTCTGGATGGAATTGAACAGCACTGGGCAAACCCCATTGACTATAATGGAGTCTGTTCGGTTTCCGCACAGCTTTTAGATGAAAAAAAAAGCACTGCATGTAGCGCTTTTTCTTCTGGTATTTTCAGCCACATCTGCAACAAATCCTCTGGCTGGAGGCTCCAATGCAGAGGTGAAGTGTAGGCATTGCATTCGCTTTAACAGTGAAAACCCGGTTTGGGCCTCGTCAGTACAATGTTTCCATTTCCGACCTTTCTAATAATTTGCTTTTTTTTTCTTTTTAAAATCTCTTGCAGACAAGCTCACGTTTACATCATTGCTGGAGCTTGTCTAGCTTTAGGATTTCGATTTGCTGGATCTGCAAACCTTGCTGCCTTCAACTGTCTGGTAAGTTGGATGTACACCTTCTTCATAGTGTTTTATTTGTGGCCTGTGCTCTGATTTGGTTATTTGTTCTTTTTACAGTGTAAATTTGCTAAAGACTTTGAATGTTTGTCTGGACAAGCTGGATCCACAGTAAGCAAAATTTATTGTTCCTTTTCACCTGTAAACAAAACTGTATTGGCCGCCTGCACACGGCAGAGCTAGATTCTGGTCGTGGAATCCCGTACTGGCTCTTTCCCCGACTAGTGACCTAGCGTGTCTTTTTTTTCTTTTCTTTCTCTGTACTGTGGATGTCCCAGCTGGCGCAGTCGGGCATACGCATTACAGATTTAATTTTTTAAATGTTTTGTTTTGACGTGCCCTTTTATAATGTTAATTAAGGAAGGCCCATGGATTGGACAGTTTTCATTGACTTTAATAGAAGTCGTCCGCCCAGAATCCGGGCTAATATAGAGCAAGCTACGGTTTTATTTTCGGCACATTCTGTCCACAAATAAAATACACATAGAGCAGAGGAATCTCCATGCACATCTATGGGCAAATTGAGCAGCAGATTGCCGGTGCCAGTGGTAAACGCCGCATCCACAATTCAATTTGCCCCGTGTGCAGGTGGCCATACCGTACTCTTGTTCTCGTGGGTGTATGTAGATGTACGTGTATGTATGCATGGTGGGGTTAGACCCCATTTATACCTAAAGATAATCGTTCAAAACTTACTCAAACGATAGATAAAGCAAGACGACATATTCTTTGACTGACTGGATGTCAATCCCATATAGCAGTGCGAGCGCACATAGAATGCGGCTCTGGGCTGCCCCAGCCCGTGTCTCATCCTGTAAGCAGGAAACGCGTTAAAGCTGCCTGCAAGAACACTGCAGATGGACCACCATCGGGAAGCTAGACGTCAGGTAAGGCTCCCCCATTTCGGAGCGGAGAAAAGGAGCAATGTGTCCGTGGACTTTCTGTGCCCAGTACTCCTTCCATATGGAAGGTACCACAGATGTCAGCAAGCCCGGAGTACTGCTGATGACGAGTTCGAACATGGCTGGATGCACTCTCTTACTGCATCGAGAGCCGCATAGCACGCTTCTCTTGCCGGCCATCCTGGACATGGACACTGCGCCAAGGCTGCCTTCCGAGAACCGCAGGCGGCAACCCTTAGTGAACTAGCCGTTAGGCAAGGCTTAACACAGTCTTTAACAGACCTGAGGGGCGGTGAGTCCAGAGACTCCATGTGCATGTAAGTAATAATTATGTGGATCTTGCCAGCCCCTGTTCCCATGTCATCCTGGAGATGGACACTGCGCCAAGGCTGCCTGCAGGTAACTGCAGGACGGGCAACAGGGCAGCTATCGATAGGCAGGGCTCAACCCGGTCCGGAGCAGAGATGAGGAGCAATGAGTCCAGAGACTTCCTGTGCGACTACTCTTTCCAAATGGAAGGTACCACAGGTCGCAGCAATGCCGGTGCTAACAAGAGAATCTCTAGTGGAGTATAAATCTCGTACTGCGCATAGTACAAGATAATCCCTGTGCAAGTACTCTTATAGAATCATAGAATGATAGAGTTGGAAGGGACCTCCAGGGTCATCTGGTCCAATGTGCTGCTCAGTGCAGGTTCACTAAATCATCCCAGAGAGATATTTGTCCAACCTTTGTTTGAACATTTCCATTGAAGGAGAACTCACCGCCTCCCGTGGTAACCTTGTTCCACTCATTGATCACCCTCACTGTCAGAAAGTTTTTTTCTAATATCTAATTTTTGTCTCCTCCCTTTCAGTTTCATCCTATTGCTTCTAGTCTTTCCTTGTGCAAATGAGAATAGGGCTGATCCCTCTGCACTGTGACCGCCCTTCAGATATTTTTCACAGGGGCAGTATCAGTCCAGTATAGTTTAGAGAAGCTAACTGAATGGACCTGAAAACTAATAATACTTAAAATATAACTTTTATTGCTATCAGTTAAAAGAAATGAAGGACAAACAAATACATATCTCTAAAGAGATAGAAAAGATAAAAGTGATCTAGATCAGGCCACTTAAGAAAGCAGATAAGGACTAAATAGGTCAAGCGATAGATGATCAGCTTCCCCTCTTTATTCGCTTAGTCCTATTGTGACCAAATGTCAGAGATATTTCGACAATTATAGCACAGGAGTCATCTTAATATAATGAGTGACAAAGAAAGCCTGAGCAATTAATCTATCCCTACGCGTTTCCCCCACAGAAAGTAGGTTCTTCAAGGGCATTAAAGAAGAAATAACTCCAGTACAATAAACCGGATAGTGGCTTGCGTATGTTCACTGATTAGTATTAATCAGATAGGAGAGGTATTTCCTTATCTCATTTCAATGGAGTTTTAGTAATCTAGATCCGGGAGAATAATTTCTAAAAGATAAGAAGGTAAATCTTATTGCCCTTTATATCTGTCAGGATGCGATTGCTAATTCCTAACCAGGGTTGTGCCGTTTATATCGGAATTAGGATAAGATAGTCCCCAAGCTGATACAAAGAGAACTTGATGTAGATCTAGCTAATCTATAAGAGAATTGGGCCAAAGTTTCTATACTAAGTAGATCTAATCTTGATAGTTTTTAGCGGCGCAATATCAATTCAAAGATGAAACATAAATAAAAAGAACGGCGTCATGACAGCCCTGCCAGTCCACCACCAGGGCTGTCATGCCGCCGTTCTTTTTATTTATTTTTGTTTCATCTTTGAATTGATATTGCGCCGCTAAAAGCTATCAAGATTAGATCTACTTAGTATAGAAACTTTGGCCCAATTCTCTTATAGATTAGCTAGATCTACATCAAGTTCTCTTTGTATCAGCTTGGGGACTATCTTATCCTAATTCCGATATAAACGGCACAACCCTGGTTAGGAATTAGCAATCGCATCCTGACAGATATAAAGGGCAATAAGATTTACCTTCTTATCTTTTAGAAATTATTCTCCCGGATCTAGATTACTTAGACTTCATTGAAATGAGATAAGGAAATACCTCTCCTATCTGATTAATACTAATCAGTGAACATACGCAAGCCACTATCCGGTTTATTGTACTGGAGTTATTTCTTCTTTAATGCCCTTGAAGAACCCACTTTCTGTGGGGGAAACGCGTAGGGATAGATTAATTGCTCAGGCTTACTTTGTCACTCATTATATTAAGAGGACTCCTGTGCTATAATTGTCGAAATATCTCTGACATTTGGTCACAATAGGACTAAGCGAATAAAGAGGTGAAGCTGATCGTCTATCGCTTGACCTATTTAGTCCTTATCTGCTTTCTTAAGTGGCCTGATCTAGATCACTTTTATCTTTTCTATCTCTTTAGATATATGTATTTGTTTGTCCTTCATTTCTTTTAACTGATGGCAATAAAAGTTATATTTTAAGTATTATTAGTTTTCAGGTCCCTTCAGATATTTGTAGACAGCTATTAAGTGTCCTCTCAGCCTTTTTTTTGCAAGCTAAACATTCCCAGATCCTTTGACCGTTCCTCATAGGACATGATTGCAGACTGCTCACCATCTTAGTAACTCTTCTCTGAACTTGCTCCAGTTTGTCTCTTTTTTTTAAAGTGGGGTGCCCAGAACTGGACACAGTATTACAGATTAGGTCTGACTAAGGAATAGTAGAGGGGGATAATTACCTCATGTGATCTAGACTCTATGCTTCTCTTAATACATCCCAGAATTGTGTTTGCCTTTTTCACATGTGCTGCTGCTTAGCTCATTTCCTCCCTTTCTGTATGTGCCTTTTTCAATTTTCTTGCCGAGATGTAGGACTTTGCATTTCTCATTGTTAAATACCATTCTGTTAGTTGCTGCCCACTGTTCAAGCTTTTCTAGATCTTTTTGAATACTCTCTCTCTTCCCTAGTATTAGCTATCCCTCCTAGCTTTGTGTCATCAGCAAATTTGATCAGTTTCCCATCCATTTCCTTCTCCAGATCATTTTATAAAAATGTTGAACAACACTGGGGCTAGGACAGAGCCTTGTGGTACCCCACTTGATATATTCTCCCACTTGGATGCGCAGCCAGTTGTGAATCCATGTAACAGTTGCCTTGTCAATCCCATATTTGGTCATTTTTTCAATAGGTATAGTATGAGATATTTTGTCAAATGTTTTACTAAAGTCAAGAAAAACTATATCCACCTCATTTCCCTGATCAACCCATTCAGTGATACTATCATAGAAGGAAATTAGATTAGTCTGGCATGACTTGTTTGTTACAAACCCATGCTGGCTCTGGTTAATTACTCCATTTTCATCCAAGTACTTGCATATATCCTGTTTAATAATTTATTCAAAGATCTTTCCCGGTATAGAAGTCGGGCTCACAGGCCTGTAGTTTCCTGGATCCACCTTCTTCCCTTTTTTGAAGATGGGGACAACATTTGTCCTTTTCCAATCTTCTGGGACTTCTCCTGTTCTCCAGGAATTTTCAAAGATTATGGCGAGTGGTTCAGCAATTACCTCCGCTGCTTCCTTTAGTATCCCAGGATGTAATTCATCTGGACCTTGAGACTTGAATTCATTTAAGTTAGCTAAGTGTTCCATCACCATCTCTCTGCTTATAGATAGCCTGCTTTCTTTTATTTCCCCAATAGCACAGGGAAGATCAGTTGATATTCCATCTACTTTCTGAGAGAAAACCGATACTAAATATGAATTTAAAAGTTTGACCTTCTCAACCTCATTCTTAACCAATTCACCATTTTCATCTTGTAAGCATCCTATAGCATCTTTGAGTTTTTTCTTTTGCTTTTGACATACCCCCAAAATCCTTTTTTATTGCTTTTGGCCTCTGTTGCAAGCCTCAATTCATTATTAGCTTTAACTTTTCTGACACTTGCCCTACAGTTTCTCCAGACCGCATTATATTCTTCTTTAGATATTTCCCCCTCTTTCCATTTGATAAACATATTTTTCTTTGTTTTTAACATGTTTGCAAGTTCTGTGTTCATCCATCCTGGTTTCTTTAAATACTTTCGTATCTGCCTTTCTGAAATCTAACCTTGAGGTCTGAGTTTTCTCAAGTCTTCCTCCCCTTTTTATCCAAAATTCAAGGATAGCATGATCACTGCATCCTAAGGTCCCAGCCACCCTTTCTTCCTCAACCATTTCCTCCCTGTTTGTAAGAATTAGGTCCAAGATAGCAGATCACCTTGTTTTTTCTTTGACCTTTTGGAAGATAAAGTTGTCAGCAAAAGCAGATAAGAATTTGTTGGATCCATTACTTTTACCTAAGAGAGATTCCCAACAAATGTCTGGTTAATTAAAATCTCCCATAATCACTATGTCATGCTTTTTGGAGAGCTTGGCCATCTGATATAGAAAGAGTTCATCAATTTCTTCTGCTTGTCCAGGTGGCCTATAGCAAATGCCTACGATGGTGTCATTTTTGTTGTTTTCTCCTTGTATTCTTACCCAAACAGTTTCCACAGAACTACCATGCTCTGAAGCTTGAATCTCCGTGGAGATGAATGTTTTCCTAACCTACAACGTAAAACCTCCTCCCCTTTTTTTGGTCTGTTTCTTATAAAAATAAGTTGTATCCTTCAAGCCTTTTATTCCAATCATGTGCATCATCCGACCAAGTTTCCGTGATGCCAATGACATCATATTTCTCTTCCTGTGTTAGTTGCTGCAATTCTCCTTGTTTGTTTCCCATGCTCTGTGCATTTGTAAAAACATTTTAGTTTGTAATCAGTGTCTCTTGCTCCTCTACTTGCCTTCTGAATTTTTTGTTTTTGTTCTTTCTTTCCACTTCTAATAGCGAAGTTCTCAAATGTATTAATTAGCTGTATATGTTTACCTGTCTTTTCACTTCCCTTCCCATATTGTTCTAGTTTAAAGCTCTCCTAATGAGTGAAGCATTATGGGAGGTGCCACAGGTCTCAGTAGCCCCAGAATCGTGCTGAGGTTAACCAAGCAGCAATGTCTGGCCATTCACTCTTTTGCGTTGGGGTAGAGCGGAGAGAAATACTGCTCCGTCAACCTGTAGGAAGAAGTGGAGCCATGGGGCATATAGCCATCAGGGGTGGGCGGAGCCTGAGCTGTGCAAGGAGGAGACAGCAGGACTCCCATCTTCCAGCCACGACCCCTGCCATACAGAACCTTCCACGTGCAAAAAAACACCTGCCACTTCGGCGCAGTGGCTGGACTTGGAAAAGCAGTCCAGCCAACGGCAAATGAACACAATTTGACGTGCAGTGACCAATACATACATGCCCATGGCGGCATAAACTAAGCCATGTGACCCAATGCAGAACACGCACGGCTACACCACTAAGGCCTCACAACGGCTGCTACACCTTAAAGCTGCACTGCAGCTCGCAGGCATGCCGCACGTCGGCAGTAATCAGTTTCTCCTGGATACATCAGACATGCAGGAGAGTGACACTACTGACAGCAGGACATACTAAAACAGATACAGAAGTATGACACAGTTTACACAGAACCTGCAGAGAAATGAAGGAGAATCACACTGCTCACACCAGGAGCCAGAACAGAACCATCAGACTTGCAGAAACACAGGACTCCTCTAGAGGAAAACCAGCAAACACTGACAATGAGCTGGTATATATATATGAGCGCAACTTTTGGGAATTGGCTGACTGAAGCACCACGCCCAGCCAGCACACCTGTGAAGCTGAGCCACTAAGAAACCACAGATCCCAGCAGGAAGCTCTAACATGACCTCAAGGCAGCCAGTGTAGGTATAACACAAACCGCATGGTGGCAAACACCCCATGTGACAAATACACAGCCTGTCAGGAAGCATGAAACATGAGGGGACTCCTGTACAGGGGCAGGTCAGCAAGGAAGGCTATTTTCTTACCGGCTCCTTTTTACTTGCCTATATTTTTTTTCGTCCTTCCTTGCCTCCAGCACGGTCCCCCGACCAGCTCCCCATACGCCGCAGGGAGGGGAGAGGCGGCTCCTCCGGGGGACCAATGGCTGGCAGGCTACGAACTGGACCCCAGCCATGCCACCTTTTCTCCAGGTATGGCAGACAACGGACAGCAATGTCTGACCGTTCGCCCTCCTGTGTAGGGGTAGAGCAAAGAGTAATACTGTTCCGTCGACCTAAAATCGCTTCTTGGAGGAGGACAGACACTTGCCGTATGCCCTCCTCGTGGAGAACAGGCAGCGAACTGCCTGGCCTGTCCCCACATCCCTGTAGTCCTGAAGATCTTGATTGAAGAGGTCTGCCTCCTACAGACACTAAGCTAAAAACTGATTAGCTGAGTACCTGCAGAAGGTATATATCAAGCGGGAGGAACCTACTCGTTTGTCTGCTTAGTGTTTTTCTCCAATCAGCAGGTGCTATATACCCAAGGTCAAAGCTCGGTCTCCCAATGATACAGATGAGAAATCTTGGTTTCTTGGGGTTCCCAGCAGCCGGATCCTCACCGATCAGCAAGTTATCCCATATCCTGCAGTTAAAGGGTTAGCAAGTTATCCCCCAAGGTAAAATTTCACCACAAAACAAGTAGGACTAAAAGAAACTCTGTAAATTACTGAATGTTTAGACATTACAGAAGGTACTTTCACATGCTAAACATCTTATTTTTTTGTATGGTTAAATTTCACTTGAACAAATCACAGCTATTAAACAGGACCACAAACCAGATTTAAAGATGTTGTCATAGGATACAGGCGAGAAAAATAGTGTTTGGACCACCTTTGGCTTTTAGAACCACAACCGTTCATCACAATATCCATCCAAAGGTGTCAGAAGGCCCAGAGTACCCAAGAAAGCATTCCCAACACCATTCCTCCACCAGCCTGAACTGTTAAAGGGGTTGTCCCGCGGCAGCAAGTGGGTCTATACACTTCTGTATGGCCATATTAATGCACTTTGTAATGTACATTGTGCATTAATTATGAGCCATACAGAAGTTATAAGAAGCTATTCACTTACCTGCTCCGTTGCTAGCGTCCTCGTTTCCATGGAGCCGCCTAATTTTCGGCGTCTAATGGCCAAATTAGACGCGCTTGCGCAGTCCGGGTCGTCTTCTTTTCTCAATGGGGCCGCTCGTGCAGGATGCCGGCTCCGTGTAGCTCCGCCCCGTCACGTGCCGATTCCAGCCAATCAGGAGGCAGGAATCGGCAATGGACTGCACAGAAGCCCTGCGGTCCACCGAGGGAGAAGATCCCGGCGGCCATCTTCAACCGGTAAGTAAGAAGTCACCGGAGCGCGGGGATTCAGGTAAGCGCTGTGCGGTTTTTTTAAGTCCCTGCATCGGGGTTGTCTTGCGCCGAACGGGGGGGGGGGGGGGTGGAAAAAAAAAACCCCGTTTCGGCTTTAATACCTGAGAGGAAGGGTTCATCAATGCATGCTATTTGCACCACATTCTGACATTTCATCTGGCAATGTTTTTCCTCTCCTCAGTGATCCAGTTTTTGCCACTCTATTTTTATTCAACAGCAATAGCACTGGAACTGCTTGTCTGCTCTTATAAACCATTTGTGATAAGGAACGAAAACCTGTGCACTTGTCCACCAGTGTTGTAATTGCCTGCAGTTGCTTGATTGTGCACTGCCTGTTTGTTAGAACAATTCTTGACATCCTTCTCTGACCCCTTTTGCTGACAAGTAATTTACGTCCATAGGATCCCCTTTTGTAAGATCTTTTTTGAAATGCTGGCTCCAGCCAGTGTAGCACTGATGACCATGCCTTGTACGAAGTCTTTCGGATTCCTCTTTATTTATTTTTTTTGTCTTGTAGATTCAAACTGAAACTGATTCATTGAAAGCTTGCTTAGTTGATTTTACACTGCACTCCATACTCATTTTTCTGATTTCCATAGGGAAGCTCCAATCGTGAAAGTGCCAGTGGCTTTAATAAAGTGGCTATTCAGTATACATAACGTATTAGCGCGCTATTACATAGCGCAGCTTATTTTCAAGATTTTGTTTCGATTGCTGGGCTGCACTTGCAAGTTTAGCATGGCAATTATAGCACAAACGTAAAAGGCATGTTGAGGAGATGCAGTTAGTAATCTATTATACATATGTTACATAAATGTGTGATATTTGTGATTTTTCTATTGTCAATTAAGGATTGATTGAAAAAAAAAAAAAAAAGACTGAAGATAATGGTGATCCAGAAGAAGGCAAAAAAATGTGGTAGAAACAAATTTTCCCTATTTGAGAGGGAAAAAATTCCTTCCGCACTCCAATCTGGCAATCGGAATAATCCCTGGATCAACCCTCCTGAAGTAATCTGTGATATAACATATAATATTAGAATGCCCAAGAAAGGTGTTCAGGTCCCTCTTATACTTTTTTGGTTCAAAAGTATCTTATTACCCGCATTGGAAAGTACAGTACAGCAGCAATACAGTTTAGGTATCAGTCAGGGACGGGTCGCCGTCACGTCTCCCGACAATTTCGTTTCTTCCTGACATTCCGGGCGGAATTTTAAGAAACGAATAATACAAGTATAACATGACAATTCAAAATATAACAGTCGTATTCCCTAGGTCCTAAACACTGGACAACTCTTTTTTGAGGGGGGAATTAAAAGTGTAGATAATATAGAGTCAAGTCAATAACGTTATATATAAGTATATAATTTATGTATAATATATATATATAATATGTGTGTGTGTATGGAAGGCCTTAATGGCCAGATAGATTGGTAAGGGGGGGGGGGGGGGAGAGAGTGGGAGGGGTTGGGGGGGCGAGTGGGTAAGAGGGGAAGGGAGGAGATTGTCAAGTAGGGGGGAAGAAGGGTATTATAGAGCATAGGATAGGTCCGTCTTGTTCATGGTCCGAAGTTCTGAAATCGCCCCGTTATTTGTTTCTTTTATGCCGACGCGTCTCGTTATTTTAATTTTCATATTGAGACTATTCCTACTGATTTAGAGTGCAGCAGAGCCATCCTCCCTCTTATACTTTTATTGAGTTCTCAATCACTACGTCCACAGGCATAGAGTTCCATAGTCTCACTGCTCTTACAGTTAAGAACCCCCTTCTATGTTGTGTAGAAACCTTCTTTCCTCTAGACGTAGAGGGCGCCCCCTTGTTAGTCACAGTCCTGGGTATAAATAGATGATGGGAGAGATCTCTGTATTGTCCCTTGATATATCTATACATGATTATTAGAGCGCCCCCTTCTTACAGTCACAGTCCTGGGTGTAAATAGATAATAGAGAGATCTCTGTATTGTCCCCTGATATACCTATACATAGTTATTAGAGTGCTACCTTGTTACAGTCCTGGGTATAAATAGATGATGGGAGCAATCTCTGTATTTTCCCCTAATATATTTATCAGGCGGGATTTATGAATTAGCCAATCAATGCCATGGCTCAGCCAATGCATAAATTCTGCCTCCACAACACGACGGCTGTGATTGGTTCTCGACCGCTGCTCAGCCAATCAATGCAGCAGGCGAGGAACCAATCAGAGCAATCACTTCCTGGAGGCAGGATTTATGAATCCCGTAACCAGGAAATGATCTTCTGTTGGCGACCAAGGACTGCAAGGAGCGCGGCGAAGCTTCGTAAGGCAGTGAGAGGGACACAGACTGAGCCTGCTAGGTAATGTCTTCCTTTTTTTTTCCTTTTCCAATTTTTTTATGTATTGCAGCTAGGGTTTATTTTTCAAGCTTCCCCGAAAATCGTGAAAAATCAGGGTAGGGCTTATTTTCGGGAAAAGCACTATGTATGTATTGGATGGAAGTGCTTTTTCCGTAGTGGAATTCGGTGCATATTCACGGCAAAATCTGTATGTGATAGAACATGCTCCTATTTTCGGTTACTGTGACAATGAGCTTTTAGCAATGATGATAAATACATTTTCCCTGCAATATTCTACAAAGTTCTGCTTTTAATGTAAATATTGTATTTGTTTAAAAGGTATAATGTAGACAGATTCTTTTTAAATTCTCTCTTTAAGACAGGTCATTATAACCTTGAGACGTGTCTGAGTGTGGTGCTCCTATCTCTCTCCATGGTGATGGCTGGCTCCGGTAATCTCAGAGTTCTTCAGCTGTGCCGGTTTATGCATAAGAAGACCGGTGGAGAGATGAACTACGGCTTCCACCTGGCACATCATATGGCCCTGGGACTGTTGTTCTTGGGAGGTGGAAGGTGACTAGCTGTGTTTTTTATTGGCTTCTACCAAACCACATTATACATATTTGATGTCACCGCAGAAACCAACGTGATTCCAGACGTTAATTTTCCTGAGTACGTGAAACAATTAGATGAAAGCTTGACTTTGAAGTTCTGCTAGTTTGCTATAGAAAGCCCGTAGGGTAGAAAAATTTATTGAGAATTTGACAGTTTCCAGTTTAGAAAGAAAAAAGGTCAAAATTTGTACTTGCCTAAAAGAAAAAATTTTTGCGTCATGCTTGTCACTTTTCTGAAAGTGTTTGGCAATTTCTGCGGCCAAGCAGTTTTACCATAATTTATTTCAGAAACTGATGTAAGTTATAGTGGTATCTATGCCAGCTCATAGCTGGTGTAAATGTCATATTATGGCGCACAGACTCAAAAGATATGTGCCAAATTTATTAAGAGTGTGTCTCGTAATAAATTTGGAGTACTTCACTACAGGGCATTTATAGACTGGCATATATAATATCAGTGTAAGTAAAATTCCCCCCAGTGTGTCCTTTCTTCAGGATGTCTTTTGTCCTCATCTGGGTGGCATAATCTGGCATCATAGAGCAGCACGAAGGTAACCTAAAGTTGCTGCCAGTGGCAATCAATTATGTTCCTGATTCAGTTTCCAAAGGGCTTTCAGAAATGAGAGTTGGAAACTAGTTGGGGAACTGCTGTACGTTTCCCTTGTACTACGTCTAATCACCTTCTCTCTGATTTTGTGATAACCTATTGCGGTGTTTGCTATAAACCTCTTTTAATTATGTGTTATTTTCAGGTATTCACTCAGCACTTCAAACTCTTCCATAGCAGCTCTGCTTTGTGCCCTGTATCCTCATTTTCCTGTCCACGGTACAGATAACAGGTAAGTGTCATTTGTTGCTTGGGAGCTTCTCATGGGCTGCTTACATTGTACTGTGTTTGCGTTTATGTACTTTTATTATATTGTCTAAAAGAAAAACGGTCTTTCTCGTCTGTGTCATAGGGAGACGCAGTAAAACATTGGGTATAGCTGCTGCCACAAGAGGGCGGACACTAAGCACAAGAGTTTGTCCCTCCCACCAGCTATGCTCATCCTGCAGGCACTGGTCTAAATCTGTTTTAGCTTAGTGTTCGTAGGAGGCAGACCTCCTGCTCTTCAGGTCTTCTGTGGTTTTAATCTCTGTTATCTGTACAACCACCAGAAGACAAGGGGGCACAGATGAGTCCTAACTTCTCTGTGGCCCACTAGCTATATAGGGTCCCCCCTAATAATATGGTGATCAACCAGCTGGAAAATTCTCACACTCATGGAGGGGAGTCAGAGGGGAACACTGCTAGACTCTTACTATCCAGGCCAAGCTCCTTATTTCAGAAAGTATCCTTGGCTAGGTAAGTATGGAAACTTCCCTCTCTCCTATCCATCATCCAGGACACACCTTCCCCCCTCCCATCCATTGTCTGGGACACATCCTTCCCTCCTTTCTGGGGACTTTTAGTGTTCCCTTAATGTCCTTTGCAGCTGTCTGGTGAAGAGGTTTTCCTCTGCCTCCTCATTCTTATTCCAACTCTTTAGGTCATTTTCTTACCATGGCCTCCCCTCTTTCCCACACAGATGCTGGGAAAAGGACTTTTCTCCTGCCACCTTCCTCCCTCCAGGGCTCCTTTCAGAGCTTTCAGAACCTGGCCTGTGGACTACACTTCTAATTTAGAGCCTGGCTTCTCAAGCCTACACATTTTTTTAATACAGAGCCTGGCTTCTCAAGCCTACACATTTTTTAATACAGTCTGTAGCATTTGATGCCATGTGTTTAAGTTGTTCTTCTCCTACTGTTTATGTACAAACTGATTTAGCTCACTGCCTGCAGGAGGAGCATAGCTGGTGAGAGGAGCGAATACTCTTGTTCTTAGTGTCCACCCCCTAGTGCCAGCTGCTATACCCAAGGTCTTTCTGTGTCCTCCAATGAACGTGAGGAGAAATGGTTTTTACGTTAAGTAAGAAAAATCCTCTTTTCTTGTCCATAATATTCACAACTTTTATATTTCAAGGGCATAATTGGGAAGCGAAAACTGCGCTGTGATTGGTTGCTATGATCGTTTGTTTTTTTTTTTATAGATGGTTTCATGAACTTTTTCCCATGTGCTTCCTGAGCAGATACTTGGCATCATGCATAGTACCAGATCATCCAGACGCTGCATCAAGTAGTTTATGCCATTAACTACTTCCATGAACATTTGGGGACACCCCCAGATCCGAGAAATTGGAGTGCTTATATTGAGGGCTATGGAAAATAAGGAAACGGACAAGTCCATGTGTTTTTTAGTTGCTGCTTTAACTTCAGTAGTTAATGGAAAACATACATTTTCCTCGGCCATAGACTATTAGTCCAAATAGAGCAGTGGCAAAGATTGGCTCCTGCTATGGCGGACTTGGTGCAATCGTATAACACGGTGACACAGTTTTTTTCTTGCAACGATTGTGGCCTCCCAAGTTTACATGAGGCTGCGATGCGCAGTTTTTTATACATTATCCTATAAATGTGAGCATTGCAGTACATCGGCTCAGTAAATGTATCGCGATGTGATTGTAGCGCTCATCTCGTCCAGCATGTAATGTGCTCAGAAGTATTTCTGTTTTACAAAACTATTTTCCTGTGACATTATGTAGGTGAGCACTAATCTGTATATCTGTATAACTAGGTATCACCTTCAAGCCTTACGACATCTCTATGTGCTGGCTGCTGAGCCGAGGCTTCTGGTCCCTGTGGATGTGGACACAAACACTCCCTGTTATGTTCTGCTAGAGGTTACATACAAGGTATGCTATATAGGTGTTCGCCGTCTGTTGGTTTCCATTGGTTTGAAAGATATGAAATATCAGTGTATGTGACCAAAAGTGTCTTTAAAAGAAGAGGAGCCCTGCGACTACCACAGTATCATACGTATGGATTTACCCAATGACTACCTATTATATTCAGTTGATTTTTATATTGCAGGGGACTCAATGGTATGAAGAAACGACGGAAGAGCTCATGGCACCCACCCTACTTCCAGAGTTACATCTAGTGAAGCAAGTATGTATGATCAATCATTCAGGGTGAAAAAATGGATGAAACAATGGACATCGTTCCAGCACATCTCATAAGAAAATGTAATCTTTATTAGAATACATGCATAGAAAGGTAAACACGCTCACATGTGCCAACAGGGCTCTACGTGTTTCAGCAAAAAACTAAGCCTTTTTCTTAGTATAAAGCCTATACAAGGTTGTTTCTTCCTCTACAACATTCCATATCATTCCATATTTTCTATATTTTTTTTAAATTGTAACACCATTCATGTCATTGAGGATGTCGTTATGTTACTGAATGTTCTATCTATTGTCAGCAATACTGCAGATGGACATCACGTGAATTAAAGCTTCGTATAGCAGAGCATTTATCTGGCTCTAATCCTTCCTTGGGTATATTGAGATGTTCCCTGTCTGCAGCATCCTGACATTTTTTGGAAACCCACCAAGGGTATTTATCCTAATTTAAAATCACGGGCATTGAAAGGGTTTTCCGTTCAGCAAGAGGTAGAGATGGCTGTAACCTCAAAATAGGTTTATTGGATTATGCAGGTTAAAAAACAGATTTCACACAGGGTCTTAACCACAGATCTGATCTTATGTTTATATACTGATGTTTTTGTATTGTTTTTCATATGTCTCATTTCCTCATTATTTATTCATTAGTAGGAGTGGTCAGGCTTTTATGTTATATTCTGTTATCTTTATATTGCTTGCTTCTTGTACAGGCTATACGTTTCTTGCTGAAACATGTAGGTCCCTGTTCTCACGCATGTGAGTGTTTCTACCTTTTTATGGATATACAGTAACGCCTCAACTAACTTTGGTAATCCATTCGAAAGCATTCGGCTTTACCTGAAACTGTTGCTGCTCAAGGTAATTATTTCCATAGGAATCAATGTAAATCCAATTAATTCGTTCTAGACATTCCAAAAAGCACATCAAACCACATTTAATGGAGAATAAATATGGTCTTTAATACCAAAAACAATAATAAATTAATATAAAAGGCTACTGTAAAGAATAAATGAACATTTAACATGTTATTGAACATGTTACTGTGTTATCTGTGGTGTTACACAGCACTGCAGGTCACATCTACTACATCTGTTGTCAGCGTGATTACTGTGTTCTCTGTACTGTTACATAGGACTGCAGGTGACATTTGCTGTACTACAGTACATCATCTGTTCTTAGCTTTATCACTGTGTTCTCTGTGCTACATATAACTGCAGGTGACATCATTATCTGTCCACAGCGTTATTACTGTGTTCTCTGTGCTGTTACATTGGTATGCAAATTGTACGGTGCCAGTGTATTACCTGTCGCTGATGATGAAGGGTGGGTTGCATTAGCAACAGGAGGAGACACCAAGCAGGAGAGCATGTGGGTTAAGCAGCAAGGTCACGTGGGCTGGCACACGCCAGTGTTATTAGAGGCAACCAATGTTACTAGAGAAAATTTTGGCTAAAAAAGGCCTTACTCACTCTTGTTCTTCCCCTTCTTCACCCAAACATATTTATTACAGCATGTGCTGGTTTGCTTTCTGCAGGAAGGCTTTTCCTTATTTTCAGTGTCACACGTGCCAATTTCGATCCCAGCAGGCTGGGATCACCTAGATCAGTGTTTCTCAACTCTAGTCCTCAGGGACCCACAACAGGTCATGTGTTTTTGGTTTTTTTTTAAATATTTTATAGTAAGAACACCTGTGGCAATATCTGAGGAACTGACGAGAATTACATCACCTGTGCAATACTGAGGAAATCCAGAAAACATGACCTGTTGGGGACTGGAGTTGAGAAATACTGACCTATATCTTTTGCTGCTATTCATCTCTTGGTGATACACTACATTGTACAATGTAGTTTGGTCTCTCGTTCCCAACCATTCCCCAGGGCTGCTTCTTTCCATGTCTTTTTTTTTTTTTTTTTTCTTTTTTATCCAATCGCATCTTGTTTCACAATGCCACCCTGATAGCCTACTTGAGCCATCAAGATGACCTGCAGTGTTACTACTACTGTCAGCCAGGAACGGCTTTACCACCGGCATTTGTAGCTTTTCTGCTATTCTCAATCTGCGTCCCTGCTTTCTGGGGAATGCTGTCTATACCATCTGGATGTGGTACAGCTCTTCGGACCTAGTTGTCTTAAACTGTTGTCTTCCACCAGTCCAACTCTCATCTTAGCAGACTACATTTTTTGGTGTATTCTGTTGAAGGTAAAACTTGGCCCGTTCCACCATTCATGTGGGATGCACTTAGCCACTGTGCCATCAGGTGTGTAATGCCGCTACATTGCTTGATTCACACCTTACTTAATTCTACAGGGTTCACCCTCTTGCATTCCCGAATTCTGTTCATGGTAACAGGAATCTGCAAGTATCCGTTGACTAGATGATTGGTTGTGCTATGTTTTTTGTTCCAAGAAGTTGCCTGTGTCTCCCAGTGACATAAGCAAGAAAATGATTTTTCTTTTATCTTCCGATCTTCCTTTTGAGGTTTCCTTTTGTTCTCTGTTTTGACCTATCCAAGGGTTTTGTTCTGGTTTTACTGTTGCTTCTCCTGGTTCCCCCTACCGCCTCTGTACAAAGGGATTGGCTGAGTGTCTGCAAGAGGGGGGGTATAGCCTGTGTAGGACAAACTCAGACTTTTGGTTTAGTGTTCACCTCCTAGTGGCTGCAGCTATGTCCATTGGATTCTGCGTCTTCCCAATGAACTCAAAGAAAAGGATTTGTACAGGCAAGTAACAAAAAATCCTACTGATCAGACTTTAAAACTTATCTAATTAAAATATGTAGTTTCACTGCTCTCCGCATCCTGTTTAATTCAGTGCCTCTTGTAGCACGTGAGCCCAAGTTTCTCCACTTGCAGTATTTGATTTTTAAAATTTCCGTTGGGGTGCTTTTACATGGAACGAGAAATTGTTCGCCAAGCGGGTGGTCAGTTTAAACACACACATCAATTTGTGTTTTTTGGTTTTTTTTTAACAGGATCGTTCAGTTCTTTGTACCAGTGAATGATAATGACTGAACGATTGGTATTTAAACCAAATGATTAGCAAACGAACCAACAATGATTTTTATGTCTGCATGAAATGAACAATCAGCGAACAAATTATTGCTTGTTGGCCGAGTTTATACTGAACGATTATCATTCAAATTGAAACGATCCAGCAATTTTTGAACAGTAATCGTTTCATGTAAACACACCTTTTATGGTAACCTTTTTATATACCACAGAACTGTTGAAATATGTTAAAGGAAGCTAATTAAGAGACCATGTCTATGATGATCTGATTATTGTCCTTTCGTCTTTCCACAAACAGATAAAAGTTAAAGGCCCTCGGTACTGGGAAATCCTTATTGACTTGCGTAAAGGAACTCAACATCTGCAGTAAGTAGAATAAAGTATAAAACTATAACATTTAGTTGTGGAGTTCTTTTGTTCTATGCAGCTTATATTACTGAGCACAAAGAGGGACAGTAGACCTTTATGCCTTACCTCTAGGATACACCAAAAAAGTCTGATGGGTGACAGTCAGGCTTGGCTGTTTTAAGAGCTCCTGCAGACTATAATGGAGAGACCAGTGTATGTGTGTGGCCCCCTGCTCCTGCAGTACAGCTGGGGTCATAGATCCCCCCGTTCTCCTGAAAGGATATTTGTCACACATATACTATGACATAGGAACAATACATGGTCCCATCTGTTGCAGAGGCTGCATTGCATGCAACACTATTTCCCCAGTCGTCTCCACGACAGCACCAATTGAGATTGCCTCCTCCTGATAGGACAGGAACACACTGAGAGGTTAAAAGCTCTCCCCCCCCCCCCCCCCCCCCCCTTCCCCACTTCCCTCAGTGTCTTCCTGTCCTCTGAGAGGGGCTGGTGGAGAAGCCAGCCAGGATTACTTACAGGCGGATCGGAGGGCAGTGGGTCAGCCTGTCCTCCCTTCCAAGCCAGACGACTCCCGGGACGCCACATGGGGTGGTAACCCCCGGGCCAGGTTCCTCCCGCGGCGGCCCATGGGGGGTACAAAGCGGGAGCCTCAGTCCCCCTCGTCCTCCCTGCAGAAGTTACAGCGCGGCGCTCCAGGAAGCCCTTTGATGGAGGGGGGCGGGCCGCCTCACGTGTCCAGCACGATGACATCATGGCGTCTGCATCAGGAGCGGAGGGGGCGGGGCTTGGCGCAGGAGCGCGAAAATTTAAAAAAACATAGGAACCTGAGAGAAGCCAGAACAGTCAGCACTACAGGTCGCAGGGTGTCTGCAGCACCGGTACAGCCCCAGAGACAGCTGAAACCTGAGCCTCAGCGGCCGTAAGTAGCCAGTGCGGCAAAAAATACAATGCAAATATCCAGTATGTTGTGTATGGAAAAATTGCATATTTACCCGCAAAAATGCTTTGTCAGGGGGATAAAAAAGACATTCCCCCCCCCCCCCCCCCCCCCCAGAACAAAACCCAGAAAATGCGTGGAATGCGGGACGAGACTGCCAGCTACGTACCAGAGGCCCCTATGCAAGGCATGCGTAGCTAGGCTAGTCAGAGAGGAATCGGGGGGATTCATGGAGGACGTTAGGAAGCTGATGAAGGAGGAAGTTAGATCAGCCCTAACGTCACAGCTGGCACCGCCAGCGAAACGCCAGAAAAAGGCGTATGTTCCCGACGAGCCTTCCGACTCCGAGAGTTCTATCGGGTCGGAGCAAGAGGAACAGGCGGCCGAGGAGTCCTCAGATGATGAGGGCCCCAAAAGATACTTATTCCATCAGGACGATTTAACGGAATTGATTAAGTCAGTCAGGGCTACACTAAAAATGGAAGAGCCCAGAGAGCCACGTACTTTACAAGACAAGATATTCGGGGGACTAGGGGAGAGGCGCAAGCATACCTTCCCTGTCCACAAGAATATCACCAAAATAATCCAGAAAGAGTGGAGGAAACCAGACGCAGGCTCCTTCTCCGCTAGAGGGGTAAGAAGAAGGTACTCATTCGAGGAGGATGGCCAAAGTAGCCAGGAGGACGACCCTGCCCTTTGAGGACACCGCACAGTTAAAAGATCCCATGGATCGCAAGGCGGAGGGCCTTCTAAAGAAATCATGGGAGGCAGCGGCAAACATACTTAGGCCAGGGATCGCAGCCACTTGTGTGGCGCGGACTCTGGGGGTATGGCTAGAGCAGCTGAAACTACACCTAACCAATAAGACGCCGAGGGAACAGATTCTAAATTCCCTTCCGATCCTGCGTATGGCAACAAATTTCCTAGCGGATGCCGCGGCCGAGACTGTCAAACTCTCGGCGAAAGCTACAGCCCGCTCTAGCCAGAAGAGTGTTATGGCTGAAATCGTGGTCAGGCGACCTAGCCTCAAAAAATAAGCTATGTGCCCTCCCGCCAGTTTTTGTTCGGACCGGACTTAGACAAGATTCTAGAGAAGGCGGCCGACAAAAAGAAGGGATTCCCGGAAGAAACGCCACAGAGAAAGAAGACCTTCTTCCGGACCCAGTGCAACAGCCCGAGGCCTACCGAGGCAAGGGCAAGACAGGCTGCTGGAGTTACCCCAAGGGGTGCAGAGGAAGGAACATCCTCTTTAACCCCCACCAGGGGGAGCCAAAGCAGAGACCCTGATGCAATCCCCGTAGGGGCAAGGCTGGGGAGCTTTGTGGATCAATGGGCCGCGATTTGCGAAGGCCCATGGATCCCAAAGATCTTACAGCAGGGATACCGGATAGAGCTGGTGTCCCTCCCCAGAAGAAAATTCATTATCACGGGAGGCTCCAAACAGTTACACCTACTAAGGCAAAGCATTCGGGACCTGCAACAACTAAACGCAATATCCCCCGTACCACAAGACGAGGAAACCCAGGGCCATTATTCCAGGCTCTTCCTAGTAAGAAAACCCTGCGGGAAGCAGCGGATGATAGTAAACCTGAAGCCCCTGAACACCTGCATCAGATACAGAAAATTCAAGATGGAGTCAATCGCCTCAACGATAAAGTTGATTCCCAAAGGAGCCTACATGGCATCCATCGATTTAAAGGATGCTTATTTCCACGTACCGATCCACGAGGGGTCCCGGAAATACCTAAGGTTCGCAGTGGATATGGGCAAGGGAATAGAGCACCATCAATTCAGATGCCTGCCCTTCGGGATCTCCTCAGCACCCAGAAACTTCACCAAAATTATGGCAGAGGTAGCCGCCTACCTGAGGAAGAAGTCGGTCCTAATAGTACCCTACCTGGACGATATTTTAATAATAGCAGAGTCCAGAGAACGCCTAACGGAACACCTGGGGATAGTGCTAGAACTTCTCCAATCCTTAGGATGGATCATAAACTGGGAAAAATCCAGCCTAGATCCCGACAAGCAGAAGACATTTCTGGGAATAACGCTCAACTCAGAATCGCAATGCTCCTGCCTACCCGATGAAAAAATACAAAAAAAACGACGGTTAGTCAAGACCTTCCTACGGAGACGATTATGCACAATTCGGGAAGCCATGTCTCTCCTGGGAAGCTTGACGTAATGCATTCCAGGAGTGGCATGGGCCCAGGCTCACACCAGAGCTCTGCAAGCCTCAGTCCTATCCACGTGGGACAAGAGGCAGTCCTCTCTAGGGACAAGAATGTACATCCCAAGCATGGTGAAAACATCCCTGCGTTGGTGGACATCCCCAGAGAACCTGCAGAGGGGTTCATTGGCTACAAAACCCAGCCACTCACATCACAACGGACGCAAGCACCTGGGGATGGGGAGCGCATGTGGGGAACCAGTTCTTTCAGGGCCCCTGGCCTCAAAGGACGAAAGAACAATCCTCAAATTACAGGGAACTACAGGCCGTATGGCAGGTCCTACAGCAGTTAGGGAACTCGCTACGGAACCGGCATATAAAGATACTGTCAGACAATATCACCGCAGTCGCCCATATACGACACCAAGGGGGCACAAGATCTCCCGCCCTGCAAAACATCGCACAGAAAATCTTTCACTGGGCAGAGGGCCGGATCCTTTCGATCATGGCAACCCACTTAAAGGGGACGCTAAACCAAAAAGCGGACTTTCTGAGCAGTAGGCAAATAGACCCAGGAGAATGGTCTCTCTCTCTGGAGGCGTTCAGAATCCTGACCAACCGGTGGGGGACCCCACAATTGGACCTGTTCGCAACCAGGGAAAATGCCAGAGTAAGCAACTTCTTCTCCCTCCGGCCGGGAGATCGGCCGACAGCAGTAGACTCCCTAGGCCAAGACTGGTGAGTGGTAAATAATAAAGCCAACAGCAGCACTCACATGGATTCTCTCCAGACTAGTCCCAGTCGTTCTGCCGCAAATGCAGTGAGGAGCAGGTACATGCAACAGCCCAGCTTGGTCCGGATCACGACCCAATAGCCAGTAGAAGTATAAAGCAAAGACCAGGCAGCATCAGATGAATTTTCAAGACAACTTCCAAATCTTTATTCCTCCATCAAAGGAAAACCTGCGACGTTTCGGTCACTATCGTGGCCTTTCTCAAGCATGGTTAACCAGTACATAATGACACATATAAATACATCAACTATACAATGACAAACACAATTTAGGTGTGGACCAACTAACCCACCGTTTAACCCCATGAGTGCATATACATACCTCACAGTGGTATGGAGGAATAAAGATTTGGAAGTTGTCTTGAAGACTGGGGAGAGGGGCTGGCTCTTGAGGAATCCTCACTAAGAGAAGGGATTCTCAGAGAGAGTAGTTGAAACGTTAATGTCCAGCAGAAAAACGACGACCCACCTTATCTACCAGAAAGTTTGGAGAAGGTTTTCCTCATGGAGATAGGGAAGGGATCGCGGGGATTCTATCCCGGACATCCCTCAAATCTTAGAGTTCTTGCAGGAGGGCCTAGAGATGGGCCTCTCTCCAAGCACCCTGAAGGTCCAGGTCGCAGCCCTTAGCGCCATATGTGACACAAAGTTCGCAGACAACAGATGGGTCAACAGGTTCCTAGCAGCAGCAACTAGATTACGGCCTAGGCCCATAAATCTTTTTCCAGACTGGAACCTTAATTGGACTCTAAGGGCCATGACAACGGTACCATTCAAGCCGATCGAAGCACTACCCATAAAAATGCTTACTATCAAGACCATTTTCTTAGTAGCCATCACCTCCGCAAGACGGGTTAGCGAGCTGCAGGCCTTGTCCATTCGCCACCCGTTCCTGAAAATCTCGGACACCAAATTAGTATTTAAAACGGACCCGGCGTTTATGCCAAAAGTAGTATCACATTTTCATAGGTCCCAAGACATAATAATCCCCTCATTTTTTAGCAAACCTAAAAACGAGGAAGAAAAAACCCTAAGCTGCCTGGACGTTAGGAGAGCAGTCCTAGGCTACATAGAGCCGACAAGCCTTTGGAGGCGGGACGACACTTGTTCGTCCAGTTCAGTGGCCCAAATAAAGGGAGCAAAGCAGCGAAAAGCTCCCTAGCCAGGTGGATCCACCTAGCCATCATAGAGTCCTATAAGGCCCTGGGGAAGGAAATCCCCTTAGCTCTTAAAGCCCATTCTACAAGGGCAGTAGCATCCTCATGGGCCGAACATAGCTCAGCCTCGGTCGAGCAGATATGCAAAGCCGCAGTCTGGAAGAAACCCCACACGTTTGTTAAACACTATAGGGTAAAAGTGCAGCAGGACGAGGACATGGCCTTCGGCCGCAAAGTCCTCTCGGCAGCAATCCCACCTTAGGGAAACTTTAGTTGGTACGTCTCAATTGGTGCTGTCGTGGAGACGACTGGGGAAAAAATAGATTATACCTACCCGATAATCGGGTTTCCAGTAGTCTCCACGACAGCACCCTTACCTTCCCCCCCTAAATTGGTAGAAAAGAAACTATAGAATATAATATAAACAAATAAATATATCATATAATTTTATAATTTAAAAAAAAAAAAAAACCCTGGTTAAGGGAAGAAATTTAAGTTGAGCTCCTACCCCGGCAATTCGTTAGAATCCACTGAGGGAAGGGGGGAAGCTTTTAACCTCTCAGTGTGTTGCCTCCTCCTGATAGGACAGGAACACACTGAGAGGTTAAAAGCTTCCCCCCTTCCCTCAGTGGATTTTAACGAATTGCCGGGGTAGGAGCTCAACTTAAATTTCTTCCCTTAACCAGGGTTTTTTTTTTTTTTTTTAATTATAAAATTATATGATATATTTATTTGTTTATATTATATTCTATAGTTTCTTTTCTACCAATTTAGGGGGGGAAGGTAAGGGTGCTGTCGTGGAGACTACTGGAAACCCGATTATCGGGTAGGTATAATCTATTTTTTTTTCCTATAAAAACAGACACCTGACAGACCCCCTTGTAAGTCAGGGGGCGACATCTGTGTCCGTTGTGTGGCGGATCCGGAACTGCATTGTGTTTACAATGTAACTATTGCAGATCTGAATAGAGCCTGTAGATGAGTGGTTGATTAGACTTGCTAAAGATTTTTTTTTTTTTACTTTTGACTTTTTAACTTTTTTTTTTTTCGTATCTAAAATAAGTGTTTCTAGATTGGTTACTTTCCTCAACACAGCCAAAATAAACTTCCTGTTCTTCCAAGGATATACTCTGCATTTCCTTCTAAATAAGTTGTCCTCTGGTTAACTTCTTTTCTTAAAACGGCTTAAACTTAATGCAAGAAACACATTCCATAGACTCCTGTTCAGTCACATCAGTCATTAAGCTATTAACCCCTTCCTGCATTTGGCCATACTGTTGCACTTTAATTGCAGTGTTCTTATCGCAATATAATGTAATTGTATGTCCATCCAGTGGATAATACTAGTATCAGATGTGATATACAGCTGATCAGGTCAGAAACCGGGGTAATCTCTTCACCTGTCAGCTCTTCAAACCTTAAGCAGATTCCAGTTTAGTATGGAGTCCTCAGGATACCAATCTGGCAACGGAAGCCTTGAAAATCTGCTAAAACATCTCTGTTCTTTATTCAAAATCTGATTAGTTAAAAACAGACAAATGGAAAAACTTGGCCCCGGGACTACAGGATCACCTGCTTGTATTGGATATAATCCTCACTCACCAGGTCGCACCATGAATAAGGATTAAACACAATACACGAAAGTGATTCTATAGTCCCAGGGCCACGTTTTTTTCATCTGTCTGCTTTTTAATTAGATTTTCAATACAGAACCAAGATGTTTTAATAGATTTTCGGTGCTGGGTTCTTTCTACATAATCTACTGCTGACATTCTGCTGCAGTAGGGGCTGTTTAATCCCTTATATGCTGCAGCCAATAGTGTCCATGCGATTCAAGGAGTTTACCAAAAGGAGGGCACTCCCTATGTTAGCCCATCAGCATCACACAATGCAATCTCAGGGTGCCAATGTGTTTACTGTGGTAGCAGAGCCTAACACAAGCCCCCAGGTCTGGCGGGGGTGAAATTGTACACAATTATTGCTTATGTATGTAAAACTGAGTGTTGGTAAGATTTGATAAAATATAATAAGGATATACAGATATACATTATTGATATATTTTTTATTAATATATTAGATTTATTTATAAAATAAATTGTGTGTATATGTGAAGTGGCAATGAAACTGAGCCCTGAATGGAACAATGGCTTGCGTTAGTTGAATGGAGACCAATAAAATCATAATTCAAGAGGTAAATGTGGTACGCACGTGCTCAAACTTTCTTTTGGCCTTTGCGTGTGCACATGTATTATATACTATATATTGCACCATATTTCCTCCTTCCACCAGTTTTTCAGAACATTCTTTGATGTCTGCACAAAACTTAAATACAAGATTATTGGGAGTCTCCTATCTCATTGGCATATAAAGCCTATAAAAGATTGTGAACTCTGTGACAACTTTTACCCCTTCTGTGTCAGTAGCTAGAACAGTCTGTACCGTACCTAGCTTTATATCAAGTGGTCTTTAAATACTCCTGAGTTAAACAGTGAACACGGCTGTCTTTTTGAGAGAAATTTAATTTGATGCCCTGTCAACCAGTATCACCTGACTATTTCCTGTCTTGTATGTGAAGTAGGTGGACACATTGCAAAGTGCTGAACAGAGAACATTCATGCGCTGAATTATTGTAGGGCCAATTAAGCTGTGACATCAGAGGAAGCACAAGCAAACCTAATGAGAGCTTACAAACCTCATGCAGATGTTGCCCTGATCAGATTCAGACCTAATTTTTGCAATTCAGGAATGTGGGCCTCTGACATTAGTACAATAGCAACCAAACTTTACCTACTTCAGGGCCGCCTGTAGACTATAATGTCCAAGCAGTGCTGCAGAGAATTCCCTCAGAGTCCCCTGCTGTGAAGGAGGTCTATGATCTGAGACTGTAATAAGTGGCCTGAAGACCAATGAGAATAGGGCTGATCCCTCTGCATTGTGACAGCACTTCAGATGTGACCTCTACGGTTTTTTTTTTTGTTTTGTTTTCTCATTTAGGTCAATTCTATGTAAGGATGGTGTGCTATATGTAAAACTCCGGGCTGGACAGCTCTCCTATAAAGAGGACCCCATGGGTTGGAGAAGTCTACTTGCTCAGAATGTTACCCATAGAAACTCGGAGGCTCGTAGTTTTAAGGTAACTTATTCCATTTACTTTCACAATGATCATTTTTTTCCTTCCGATATTTAAACTAAGCTATAATTGGTATAACGACATTTAGAAATACAGGATATCTTATAGACTTCATATTTATACAGTTCCTCACAATGCCTTTTCTTAAATGTCAGTGGATTAGAAAACAATAGCTTGTAGTCTGATTTCCAAAGGTTGGAGATTCAAGGGCCATGCATAAAGCATAAGTTCACCTTTTTTTCATACGTTTTACAGTTTTGACCCCTCTCAGACACTGGTGACGGGGTGAAATCTCCTCTCTGTCTCGTAGAGACTTCTGTGGTCAACAAGCTCAACACAAGCGGAAGAAGAGGTCCATAACGCACAGGGAGCCTCAGAGCTTTTTTTATAGGCCAAGGGGGAAACCGCTTTTAGGCCTCATGTCCACGGGGACAGATCTGCAATGGGTGTGCCGCACGCGTGATCCACTCCCCATAGGGATGCATTGGACACCCGCAGGTAGTTAAATACCTGCGGATGTCGTTTTCCCTTGAGGCGCGGATTGCGTGTGCGGGAAATCACCCGCAGCATGCTCCATTTTAGTGCTGGTCTCCCGCGGGGACGGCTCCAGCAGGCTTCTATAGTATATAATTTTTTTTCGTTACCCATAGGCTCAGCCAACGTGTTGGAGATCTTTTCAATTACACACTTGTTCCCTGTTTCAAGTGTCACTTGAATGCAGCTCTAGAATAATGCTGGATTAGCACAAAGTAGTGTATTTAGTTAGTCAACTCTTTGTGAAGATTAATTCTAAATTCAAACTGTAAAATATTGCTTGTTCGTTATTTGCATCTGACAGTGTTATCATTGTCCTAATACTGCTGGCAAGAGTCGTGTATGGCCTGCATGTATGAGCCCACCCGTTAGTTTTGTACCCCAAGGCATTGCTCAGGAAAAAAATGTGTTAACTGTTCCATTTTCAGGACTTTTACTATTGGTGACCTCTCCTCAGGATAGGTCATAAATAGTTGAACAGCGTCGCTGCCGATCAGCCGATATCAGGCCAGCTGTCGTTGTGAACAGAGAGGGAAGTAGACGGCTGCATCTGTAGTGCAGCGGCCTTGTTCGGTAATGCAGAGCATAGCTACCATTCAATGGAACTGTGCCTATAATGCCAACATGGGCCACTGCACTCCGAACAGAGCTGTCTGCAATGACAGCAGGCCTGGTAAAGAACTGATCGGTGGGGATCCCAACTGCTGGACCCCTGCCGATCAACTACTGATTACCGATCCTCAGGTCATCAATAGTAAAGTCCCAGAAAACCCCTTTAAGTGGTGAATGCTGTCTGAAGAGCAGATGTTCCACACCTGTGATTTTATGGAAGTAAATTGTTAAATGTTTTGCATTGTTATATTTATATACGAAATCTGATCAAATGCTTTTGTTTATGTAGATAATGAAAGTCATTGTCAAAAATCTAGGAAAGGGACGGGTGGGGTGACCACAGCTGTGCTCAGTCCTGTGACGCACACATTCAGGAAATTAATGGTCTTTCATCACATATCTGTTTGTGGTGTTTGTGCCAACTTGGCTTTACAGAGGAACCCTTATACCGAACCCTTTCTTAGGCCACATTCAGCAAAGTACAGTATCAGCCATGTGAATGAGATTTTATCTACATGCCCATATGGAGGTTCTGATCGGGTACCGATGATCTTCACTGTCTGACTGACTGTAGAGCCTCACAGATGACAACAGCTTGCAATGAGCCAAGGTGTAGATGAATAAATGATAAGTTACATTTAAACTTTGCAGTTATCCGATAGATGAGAATCATGTGACCGGGGACCGCTCACCGCGGCCCCTCGGTTACTGCTCCAAGCTTTCGGCTACCTTTAGTAGCCAGGAGCAAGGAGATTTTAAATTTCCCAGGCCCTCCCCAGCTTCTGCGCTTGCGTCCACTATTTTGTCTACAGGCGCATGCGCCAAAGCTGGGGAAGGGTCTACGGATAAGGATCCCGTCGGGGGACATCGCCTCATCACTGTCTGGATCCATGACGGGAGGTGAAAATTTAGTTGCTTTTTACTTTTATGTGGTCGCCGTAAAAAGGATAACGCGATCATGTGACCAAGAACCACGTACTGTGCGCATGCACACACACACACACTCCTTTTCCCCGTGAGATCCCCAGGCTCCTGGCAACATTATGTTGCCAGGTGCTGGGAGATTTTAAAATTACATCGGCAATCTGCGGCTTTTGCGCATGTGTCCATCATTTTGGTGACAAGCTTGTGCGCAAAAGCCGGGGTAAGGTCCGCGGATAAATCCGGGGCCTTAGGTACCTAATTTCATCCCCCCTCATGGATATGATCGATGAGGGGAGATGAAGCAAGCTTTTTTTCTTTTTTACACTTTTTAAAAACTTTTACCTGATCGGTGTTCTCCATTAGCAGGGAGTTTTTAAATTTACCGGGCCTCCTGGCCCCCTGTGCATGCGCGTGACACAGTGCCATCTGGCGCAGATGCTGGCGTCAGGTCCGGGGAGGACGGAAACACCGGGGGACATCGTGGAGGACGGGGGTGAGTATTCTCAGCTCCCCTTACAGAAAATACATGTATGTGAAGCCCATGCTTTCCAATGGGTTCTTTCAGGCTGCAAAAAATCACATGTATGGGCTTCACATACATGCGTTTTGTAGTGATGTTGCATCGCTACAAAGTCGTAGGATTTTGTAGCCAGTGTGAAACAGGCCTTAAAGGGAAACCACTTTTTTGTGTAGTAAATCACTTGGAATGCTCCTTGTTTGCTCGTTGTTAGTCGTTGCTACTATTACTGACAACTGTGCACGGTGTCTGCTGGAAACGAGCGTTTACTTCAGCGTCTCATTTAACATCTTCACCATGTTATGAATGGATGACAGACTGCTTGATTATGGTCACTGATGCCTTTTTAGAAATCTAAGTAGTTTGGACTGTAAAACTTACTGAGTATTATTTGTGCCTAATAAGTGGTCTAAGTCTTCTTCTCTTTCTGCATCAGCCCGAGGCAATCTCTGCATTCACTTCTGATCCGGCACTCCTATCCTTTGCTGAATATTTCTGTAAACCCACAACTGACATGGGCCAGGTAATAGTTTGTTAGATTCCATGTGTTGAGGCAAGGAGATCTGTGCTTTCAGACTTGAAACTAAAAGTGAATTTTATTAGTTGGGTTATGGCATAACCGCTCCATGGAGTTGCTCATGATTCAGTATAGATTCATTATTGAAACTTGTTGGCAATTGCAATGTTTTCCGGTGGTAAAAAAAGTTAGAAAGAAACTTGTAACCATTAAAAAAAAAAATGATCAGAGTTTTTACACGCCCACTTGTGAGTTTTTCTCTTAGTAGTAATGCAGTAACTCCATGGATCCATAGCAAAGTAACTGCACTTCTTATAAACGTTGGACATCTCAAAGAGCAACATATCAAAAGTTTTGATCAGTGGGGTTCTAGTTGTTGAGACCTTGCTGCTCACTCAAATGAAAGGGCTGTAGAGCTCACCCATGCACTGGGCCCCTTCAGCTGTCTTAGCTGCCTGTCAGCTACTCTCGGCAGCTGAAGACAGGCAAATAGAGGTCTATAGACATCTCTGCATCTGTCTTCAGCTAACGAGAGCAGTCGGCAAGCAACGAACACAGGCGAAGGGCATATCGCTTGGTGAGCGCTGCTGCCACTACATTTGAGCGAGCAGCGGGTTTTATAAATGAGGGAGGTAAAGCCCATTTACATGGGACAAACTGTTGTGCAAGCGATGCCTGACAGCGTGTCCCAGTGAAGCTCGTTCCTGAGCTGTTACACAGGAGCAAGTATCGCTGGATCACTCAGGGCGCGGCCAGTAAAGGGGTGGAGCAGGTGGGGAGCGTTGTCGTGTTTCATCTGGCTTTCATCTGCATTGACATAAGATTGCACTTATTTTACTCCTTTTAATTGGCCTTTAAAAAAAACAATACATTTCAGAAGGTCATTTCAAGTAGAGCAGCGGCACAGAACCGCTTTTACTGATTGCATGGTTGATAAGAGTAGGTGGTGTGCTACTGCAGACTTTATACAATAACAGAACCGGGGATTTCGGTTATAGGAATCGGTAAATAATTCTTAATGGCTAAATCTTTAGATGTCCAGCAATATTGGTTTATGGTTTTCGGAAAATAACCGCTTGTTTATTGTGCACTTTACAAATGTTTTTGTTGATTTAGAAACAAGACATTTTGGACTTGTTTTCATCAATTTTGTATGAGTGTGTAACGCAAGAGAACCCAGAGATGCTGCCTGCCTATATTGCAATTGACCAGGTAACATTATATGTTTTTATTTAATTTTTACTCCAGACTGCTTGTACTGCAACTACATGGACAATAAATACCTACTTGTTAGAGCTGTTTTATACGGCAAGATAAATTGGAACGAGCATGCAACTTGCTGTGAAGAGAATCGTATACGGTTCTCTTGGCATACGTTTACACTGAATAATATTTGGGTAGTTCCGATCGTTCACCAGATCCTAAACAGCCGCTGGTCAACCTTCTGCTGCCGCTTTCTATTCACATCATTGCCACACTTGTTTACATGAAAGGATTCGCAGCAGACGAATAATGATTTTTTGATTCTCACTAGAGATCCAATCAGCAAATCTAACGATTTGTCACTCATCGTTTGGTTGCTGCATATAAAAATTATCGTACAAACCACTGGATCTAACGAGTATTCACACAAAAATCGTCCTGTGTTCTATCACTTATGTTCATTATTTCAAAGGCTGTGAGAAGACTGGAACGAAGAGAAACCACAGAAACTTTTGAGCTGTGGCAGATCAAGTTGATTTTAGAGTTCTTCGGTTCACAGAACCTCCAGGAAAGGATGAAGAAGAACCCGAACCGCGGACTCTTTATGAACTCTGAGTTTTTGCCAGTGATGAAATGCACGATCGATAACACCCTCGATCAGTGGCTACAATGTAAGTGATTGAGCAGCTATAAAATAATGACTAGAGACGTGCGAACATGCTCGTTTAGAGCAAATACTCGAACGACTAGCTCTTTTTTCAAGTAACTTCCTAATCGGGCGAAAAGATTCGGGGGGCGCAGGGGGTGAGTGAGAGCTCCACCCCGGCGCCCCAGAATCTTTTCACCCGAGTAGGCAGTTCCTCGAGTAATTGCTCTAAACGAGCATGTTCGCTCATCTCTAATAATGACTTTTAAACACATTAGCCAAAGGGATAAAGGATTCAGGGTTTTCCTAAATTGTGCATATTACTTGGGTCTCCACTCCATTAATGGCCCTTTTACACACAACGATTGCACTGTACAACACAATGTTTGTAAATGATAAGCAAATAGGCGGCTCATAGTAACTTTAGTGCGCTGAATTCAAATATGATATCCATTTTTTTTCCTGCCACGTAAGGTTTTCCAATTATGATGAATAATGTAATCCAATTGCCATTGTATTGTATTTTTTGGAAATATGCCTATACAATTAATCCAGCCGGCTCGCTATTAACCATGCTTAATAGAAAGAATAACAAAAGTGATTGCGCAACTATTTCGCAATCGCTATTACACGCCGCATGCTGACTGAACACTTGAGGTTTATGTAACATATAGGGTATGTTTCCATGCGGTGTAAACACTGCAGATTATCCACCAGTAAATTGTAAAAGTCCGATCTATCAAAGCAATGCATTATTTACCCCACATGGTGAACGTCGCATGAAAAAAAAAATTAAGAACGCAGGAAATGTGCTTTTTTTTTTTGGGTCATTCTGTCGTCAAGAAAAAAATGCAATAAAAAGTAATCAGTCATATGTTTTCCAAAATGGTACTAACGCAAACTACAGGACGTCCCACAAGAAATGAGCCCTCGCACAACTATGTGGATGGAAAATTTTTAAAAGTATTGCGCGCAGAAGATGGCTTCAGAAAATAATATTTGAAAAATGTAATGTCTTTGAAATAAAAGTAAAAGTAGTAGAGCAAAGAAAAATGACTATATAAGTTTTTAGTATCGTACTAATCATACTGACCCATAGAATAAAGTTATCATATCATTTTTTTAGCAGTTTGTGGGCCGTAGAAACAAGACGCACCGAACGATTTTGGAATTTGTTTTGTTTTTTTCATTTTGCTCCACTTAGAACTTCTAAAAAGTTTTTCAGTACATTATATGGCACATTAAATAGCACCATTGAAAAACACAACTCGTCTGAAAAAAACAAGGCCTCATACATCGACGTTGATCAATAAATAAAGGAGTTACGGTTTTTTTCAAAGAAAAATAAATGCTTGGTCACTAAGGGGTTAAATAACTTAAAAATGAGATGCTGCTATTATTCAGTTTTACCAGTGTAATCAGCATGTTCTAATTTTACAGAAATGTATCAATTACCTTCCGTTATGAAAATTTTTTTAAATTGTTGCGCAGTGTTATCGCTCAAAATCCATTTTTTGAGCAATATTCGTTTTGTCTAAATGTCTGCCCATCGTGCACTTTTCATCCATCGCTGACTTCAGGCCCGTATGAAATCCTCGTCCCTCAAGATAAGATAAGACGGACCGTGTGCTGTGTCCTCCGCGGGCAGCGCTGATGACAGCTGATAACATTCTTTAACAGCTGTTAACAGCCACTATCCCGCTGGAGAATAGCGATGTATTTAGAGAACAGACCACCTGCTGTTCTCTAAATACATGCAATGAAGTACTAAAGGGCTAGATTAGCCCATTAGTACCAATGTAAAATAATTGCTGAAAACTGAAAAATTTTGAGCGCTCATCTGTGTGTGTAAATGCACCTTAAGCCACCTTTTCTAAAAGCATAACCAATGTTTCCAATCTTTCTTCGGAATTCAGGTGTTATTATTGGGGACTTCTGCCTCTGAACCTCCTCTGATTTTTTTAAAACTGGACAGTATTCCAGGTCTGACCTATTTAGTGATTTGTATGGAAGAAACGGTTCTCATCATGTGCCTCAGTGTCCCTTTTATTGTAATCATATTTATTAGCCTTAGTAGCAGCTGACTGGTACTGGGTGTTTTACTTTTAGCTTACTGTCTACTAATATGACCAAGTACTTTCCTGTGGACAATATGATGGTTTTCAGTAAGAGAAATACTCCAATGTCTCAATAAAGGAATGGCAGCATCCTGGGCGTAATGCAAAGCAGTAATTTATTCCTCCAACATCTAGCTACGTTTCAACCCCGTTTGGGTCTTTGCTTGACAAAGACCCCAGCGGGGTCGAAACGTAGCTAGATGTTGGAGGATTAAATTACTGCTTTGCATTACGCCCAGGATGCTGCCATTCCTTTATTGAGACATTGAAGTATATCTTTTTGGGGTTTCTGGAGCTCTTACCCCTGCATGTCTGGCGTGCATCCTATTGACTTGTTAGGCGTTTTTAATAGGTTTAAAAATCCTGAGGAGTGCTGGGAGTTAATCGAAGTAAATTTCAGTAAGAGAAAACAAGTAATCTTCTAGATATACCTTTTTAATGGCTAACAAAAATACACAATGTTAAAGCGAGCTGAGAGCCTACTTAAGTTCTTCCTCAGGCTTAATGGAATAGATCTGAAGAACAGTGTGTGTGTGTATATAATAAGGCACAGACCTGGTGTGATTTAATTTGCACATAAGACAGTACCAGAACAGGATGAGTAGAGGAGTAAATGCTTAATTAGTCCACTGATGAGGATGTAAAAGTTTTATGATCTTTAAATTGGTGTTAAGGCCCTTTTACACAAGACTATTATCATTCAGAGTTGTTCAGATCCCCGCTCTTCCACAGAAGATCCCGTGTAAATTCATGCAGAGACTGAACAACTGAGGGAGAGTCATTTAGTTTCTGCATGCAGACTCTCTGCTTACAGTGAATGGGGGCAGCAGGGGAAAGAGTGCTCTTTGGCCTCCATGCCGACAGCATTCTGAGTGATGCCAGCGATACTTGCTCCTGTGTAAAAGCACAGCAGTGAGCTTCACAGGGACGCGCTGTCAGTCATCATTTGCCCAACAGTTCGTCCCGTCTAAATGCGGCTTAAGAGAAACCAAATAATCTTGTAGATATGATACCTCCTAATGGCTAACAAAAAGACATGATGTTATGGCGTGCTGAGAACCTACTTTGGTGTTTTTCTTCAGGCTTATGGAGAAGCACGTGTGTGTTAATTTACACTTAACCCCTAATGACGTGGATCTTTTTTTTTTTTTTTTCTCCCTCTTTTAAAAAATCGTAACTCCTTTATTTATCCATCGACGTCGCTGTATGAGGGCTTGTTTTTTTTTTGCGGGACAAGTTGTAGTTTTCAATAGTGCTGTATAATGTACTGAAAAATTTCTTTAAAAATTCTAAGTGGAGTAAAATGAGAAACAACATTCGCCATTTTTCAGTGTGTCTTGTTTCTACGGCACACAAATTGCAACAAAAGCAACACAACTTTATTCTATGGGTCAGTACGATTACTATGATACTAAACTTTTATGTGCAATAACGTTTTAATTTTTCCGTCGACGTAGTTGTGCATCGGCTCTTTTTTTTGCGGGATGTCCTTTAGTTTACGTTGGTACCATTACGGGATGTCCTTTAGTTTACGTTGGTACCATTACAGGACACACATGACTTTTTTTGATCACTTTTTAGTGTATTTGTTCTTGGAGACAGGGTGACAAATGGCATTTTTGGCGTTCTTTATATTTTTTTCGGTTGTTGTTCACCTTGTGGGGTAAATAATGCACTACTTTGATAGATCGCACTTTTACGGATGCGGAGATACCAAATATGTCTTTTTGTTTTAGGAGTTAGATTTTTTTTATTAGAGACATGGCAAAAGGAGGGAGATTTAAACTTTTAATTGTGATGTCTGCATATTTGCTCAGTTTCCCATCAATTTCCTCATCTAGATCATTTATAAAAATGTTGAACACCACTGGGCCTAGGACAGAGCCTTGTGGTACCCTACTTGCCACATTCCTCTAATTGGATGTTTTTTATGACCACTCTTTGAGTACGATCACTCAGCCAGTTCTGAATCCACCTAACAGTTGCCTTGTCAATCCCATATTTGGTCATTTTTTCAATAAGTATATGAGATACTTTGTCAAATGCTTGACTCCCTCAAGGTTCTCAGCTCGCTATAACATCATGTATTTTTGTTTGCCATTAAAAGGTATCATATCTACAACATTACGTGGTTTCTCTTACTGACAATCGTCACATTCTGCTCTGCTGCTTAACATGATACCAAACCTTTTTTTCTTCTTCTTTGCTGTTGTCATTATGCCATGTAATATGTAATAACTAGAGATGAGCGAGCGTACTCGGCCACGCCCCTTTTTCGCCCGAGTACCGCGATTTTCGAGTACTTCCGTACTCGGGCGAAAAGATTCGGGGGGCGCCGTGGGTGAGTGGGGGGTTGCAGCGGGGAGTGGGGGGTAGAGGGGGAGAGAGAAGGCCCCCCCCCCTGTTCCCCGCTGCTACCCCCTGCGCCTCCCCCCGTCGCCCCCTGAATCTTTTCACCCGAGTACTGAAGTACTCGAAAATAGCGGTACTCGATCGAGTAATTACTCGAAACGAGTACGTTCGCTCATCTCTAGAACTGATGAAATATGTTCACGACTTGAGTGCAAAACAGTTTTTTCTTCATAACATGACACCTGCACATAATCAGACACTTATCTATTAATATAAACTATTGAGAGACAGATTTTTGCACTAATACTAAAAAAATAATTTGCTTCCTGCAGGTGGTGGGGATGTATCCTTGCACTCATATTTAGCTGGTCAGTCTATCGAAGACTCTCTGCTCAGTATGTTAGCCTGTTTCTTGGTTTACTATTCTGTGCCAGCTCCAAAGGAATTATCGGAAGGAAGATTAGAAGGTAATTTTATTTTAATTTTTTACAGATCCTCTTAAATGTATATTCTGCTAACCTCACGGTTTCATACTTTTCATGGTACTTTTATACCCATATTGCTTGAGGGTTCTGTATGCAGGTAAATAGAAACTGAAAGACAGATAAATAGTTACTGAGTGTTTAAAACTTTGCATAAATCAGTAGTACAAGGGGATATAAGAAACGTTTTTAATATATCCAAGAAAAATGTTTATTTTCCCCACTTATTACGCTCCTTCCTCCTCTTCCAGTCACCCTAAACTGTTCACTCACTCTGAAAGAGTGCTAAAATCTATTCTGGTAGACAAGACAGACTCACAGCTCGCTGTATGGGGAGGAGGA
This sequence comes from Eleutherodactylus coqui, assembly GCF_035609145.1. Classification (NCBI taxonomy): domain Eukaryota; kingdom Metazoa; phylum Chordata; class Amphibia; order Anura; family Eleutherodactylidae; genus Eleutherodactylus; species Eleutherodactylus coqui. The sequence goes on along the minus strand of NC_089839.1, from coordinate 116,554,717 downwards.
GCTGAGGTAAAGAAGCAGAAACACGCAGGGTTGCTGCAGCTACTAGCGAGCGTTTTACTGGTTTACAGCTATTAGAATCGCATGCATCATGCTCAGCACTTGTATCTGTTCCATGCTGCTGCTTTGCATGTGAGAAATGGTGATGAAGAGCAGGATCTCCTGTTCTGATTGTGCACTGTATGGGAGACATCAAAGCAGGTAGTTTACACACAGAGAAAAATTAGAAATGGAACCTGCAGAGGGAGAAACTGCTAAAGAAATCCAGGAAACACGTTTTATAATGGTGCTGTTGCTCATGTACAGGCAAGGCAGCTTATTCTGAAATGTCACCTGTTTAATTCAAAGTAAATATCTCATTGCATTGCAGAGATATTCACTGTTTATTGATGACCTCTCCTTAGGATAGGCCATCAAAATCTGATCTGCGTGGTCTGTTGATCAACTGATGGAAGGGGCCTTTTTAAGGTTCACAAATAGGATGGGGTTCCCATGTATTCAGGCTTGTTCTATTGACGTGAATGTGGTACTCAGAATGGCTGCTATAAATGTGGCGCTTGCAATACCAACTCGTTCATTCTTAGCGCCGCTACCCCTTCAGTTAGCTGATCGTGGGGGTCATGAGCTGTGAACTCCCACCGACCACATATTGATGGCTTATCTCAAAGTAAATAAAAATGTATCCACTTCTCTTATTTTCCTATAGGAAGTAACAGTTTTTCTGAGCTCCTCCTTAAATTCCGAGACCTCAAGATGCCAGTGAGAGCATTACTTAGGCTTGCACCACTACTTCTTGGAAATCCACAATCTATGGTCATCTAACAAACATCCGGTTGACTGGAACAGAGATCTCGAAGCTTCAAGCGAATTCAGGGCAACTGTTGTGTTCTAGACAATGAGCTTTATGTAATGGCGACATGTTCCAAAATGGAATATTTCTGTCCCCCAATACTAAGTATTAAGGTGGGGAGGCCCACTATGCATGGGAATATTATTGGGAAATCACATGGACTAGACATACAAACTCCTAATGCAGGCAGCGATGTGGAAGGGTTAATAAGATGGTGCCGGGAAGTTCCATAAGAGCTGTTGTCTCCTCTAGTGGTCCAGTAGATTTAGATGGTATCGTAATCCTGTGGTTGCTGTGGGATGCACCATTTTATCCATACAATGAAAGCACCAGCTTAATGTCCCTAAATGTTTGTGGCAAGAGAACTGGCAAGGGGTGACATACATAGAGAAAAGGAAATGCATTAGAACATCTAAATTTCATGGCCTCTCTAGTTGTAAGACTACAAGCAATAATTTACAGTTGTGAAAAGGAGTAGCATACTGTTTGTGGTTTTCAAACATTTGTGTATCTTACAAAGGGCAGAAGAATATGGAATTTGCAGTGATTTGTTCTCCATTTGATAGATTAAAGGGGTTGTTCAGGGCTAGAAGACCATGGCGGCTTTTATCCACCCTTGTCCATAAAGTTGTGTTGGCATTGCAGCTCCGCTCCATTGAAGTGAATGGGAGTTGAGCTGCAATACCTGAAACAACCCACAGACAATGATGGTGCTGCACTTGGGGCAAAACAAAAAAAGCAGGCATTCCTAACCCTGGACAACCCATTTTAAGGCCAAAGTGAAGTACAGTCATGTTTTATGTCTTAACGTGTCTTAAACACAGTGTATTTTATTATAATTATCAAATGTGATGCTGAAAAATGTTTGTACATAAAGTTTTGTTAAAATAAACGAAAATAAACAATGTCTCGTTTATGTCCTACTGAAATCAATACGGCAGGGTAGATTTCTGATGTGGATTTTTAGTTGATCCAGCTGCGGATCCACAAACAGATTAGGGCCTCCCTCACACAGACTGTTTTTTCAGCTGCTCCCATTTTTTTATTGGAGCCTCTCAGACAGCCGATTTTCAAGCTATTTTTAGACGTCACAACTTTTTTTTGGATTTCAATTCTGTAAAAGAATTCGAGCTGTATGTGCTACAGCGTGGGTTCGCCTAAGTGACCAATCCTGTTTGCGCCTTAATGACCAGGTCAAATTTGGGAATCTGACGTGTCATTTTAACATAGAATAACTCCGTTAAGGTTTCGCATATCCAAGTGATTCTGACATTTTTTTCGCCACATATACTTCATTTAGGTGGTAATATTAGGCCCATAGAATTTGTGTATATTTATTAAGTGCCAAAATTTTGAAAATTTGCAATTTTTCCACATTTTTAATTGCAATTTCTAAAATATATGCAAACAAAAGCTACAGATTTTTGATAAGATATATATTTCCATCTGTTTACTTTATTTTGGAAGCACATTGGAAAAACTTTTATTAACCATTCAGGAGACATACAAATTTAACATATTGAGGAACATTTTGTTTTCCTACGTCAAGCCAAGATCGCAAAGGCTCATAGGTGTCAGAATGATAGATACCCCTACAAATGACCCCATTTAAAAAAAATACACCCCTTAATATATTTACTGAGGGGTGTCATGAGTATTTTTACCCCACAGTGTTTTTTCAGGAGTTGATGCATTTTAGAGGAGAAAAAATAAAATGTCATATTTTTGGAAATACGTAGTTTTAAAGTGGTTTTTTTTCCCCCTATAGTGCACATGAAAATAAGGATTTGCGGCCCAAAATGGATACCCCTGTTTGTCCCATATTCAAAAACATACCCATTGTGGCCCTAATTTTATGTCTATATGCACAACAGGGCCCAAAAGGAAAGGAGCAGCCGGTGGCTTTCAGAACAGGAATTTTGCTTGAAGGTGTTTCAGGCCCCACTGCACACCGAGTCCTTGAGCTGCCAAAACTATAGAGAATTTCCACAAATGACCCCATTTTGAAAACTTAAACCCCTTAATGCATTCATCTAGGGGTGTACTGCGTTTTTTGACCCCAACGTTTTTGAATGAATCTAAGCCGCGCAGAAGGAAAAAATGACAATTTTGATTTTTCTGGCAATTGTATCACTTTAAAAAGTTTTTGTGTTTTTTGGTACAGCACACGTATGAATGAGAAACATACCCATTGTAGCCCTGATCTGCTTACAGCAGGGGTCCCCAACTCCAGTCCTCAGGGACCACCAACAAGTCATGTTTTCAGGATATCCTATAGAGAGAACATCTGTAGCAATGTGTGAGGCACCGACAATAATTACATCACCTGTTCAATACTGAGGAAATCCTGAAAACATGACCTGTTGGTGATCCCTGAGGACTGGAGTTGGGGAACATTGGCTTACAGGACACATGGCTAGGCCTATAATGAGGGAAGACTCTTTGGCTTTCGGAACACAACTGAATAAATTCCAGGCCCCACTGCTCACTTGTAGAGCCATCAAGGTGTCAAAATAATAGAACACCCCCCCACAAGAGACCCCATTTTGAAATCTAGACCCCCCTCAGCCCATTTAGGTGTGTACTGAGCATTTTGACCCCACAATATTTTGCAAAAATTATTATAAAATATGTGAATAAGTAAATTAATTTTTTTTCATAAGTACTAATTTAATGGCAGTTTCCTTTGTTTTAAGCAGGAAAAACTGGGGATACGCTCGACAAATTTTATAGCACTAGTTCTGTGTTCAGGATGGAACACCCATTGAATTTCAGGGCACAACTGAATAAATTCCAGGCTCCATTGAACACTTGTGCAGAGAAAAAAAAATGACTCCCTAAAAATATTCTCCTCCCCCATGCTTTCTGGCATTTCCTAAATTTTAGATAAAAGTAATAATGTAAAACCGTGTGGTATGTCTCAAAAGAGGGGTAATTACAGAGTCCTGCTTGGGATGGGCACATGGAGCAATAGAACCGGGTATCCCCCCTCCTCCTCCCATGCTTGCTGCAAACCAGACACTATTGGTGGGGGGGGGGGGGGTATTTTTTGACCTCAAAGGCAGGAATGGGAGGTAGAAAGTGGCGCTCTCTGAGACTTCGGAAGCTTGCTGAGGTGCGGCGGTCTCAAACAGAAGGCGCTCAAAAAGCTGCTTGTAGAACTGCAGGAAGGCGAGTGTTCCCGGAGATTTCTTGTAAATTTACGTAGGCATTGCAGGTAGCTCACACGGCCGTATGTGAAATCCGCTTGCGGAGGCCTGCAGAGGATCCTAGCTGTGAGCTCATCCGTGGCCCTGAGTACAGCCGCGTAATGTTATGTGCATAACTGCATACTCACACACTTGGCAATGATGCCGGGTACCTGCAATTTGTGCACAATGTAATTTGCATCTAGGCTGCGGTTATATCCGTGACCATAGAGCACAATGGGCTCTATGTCGTGGATATCCGCAGTAAAATAGAACATGCTGCATTTTATTTTCTGCAAGTGGATTACTTAATTCGGACCCGCAAATGAGTGGCCCCCAGTGAACTCTCCCTAATCTCGGCTACTCTTGCTACCCGGAAGCAGGGAGATTTTAAATTTGCCGGGCTCCCCGGCTTTCTGCGCATGCACCCGACATTTGACATCTAGCGCACATTTGCAGAAGATAGCACGAGGGGAGCTGAAACTTTAACATTATTTCACTTTTTATTTACTTTTATGCCATCGCCGTTATCCATTGGGTATGGTGACTGTGATCGATGGTCGCTCACTTTGCCCCCCCCCCCCCCCCCCCCGCAGCCCCCTGATAGCTTGAGACTATTGGCAGGGAGCTGTCACATGAAGAGACCCCAGGGCTTTGCTTTACAGCACCAGCGTGTTACGGCCTTGTAGAATAAAGCCCTGCCACGCAGGATGTAAAGCCCAGCCACCCAGAACGTAAAAACCCTATGGGTGGTCACAAAGGGGTTAAAGCACTTTAGGAAACTCATTTTATGTGGTTTTTTTTTTTTTTTAATAATTACCTTTTTATTAACAATTTTCCATTACAATTCCAAAAAAACAAAAAGAAAAAACAAAGAGAAGAAAAAAACAGAGAAACCCTTTTCATTGTTAACATATTGAAATGTAGTAATACTGTGGCAATATCCAAATTATACCGGGACTACAGCGCAGACTAGAGCATATATATATAACCTATTGAAAAGGAACAAAATAAGGTAGGATGAAATAACATGAAGTAAAATAACATGAAATAAAGGAGGGACACTTCTGATCGAGACTGTTGAATTATTTGAGTCCTAAAATCTATCGAATTTACCATTCTACCGTATGTTTCCAGGGTTTGGGTAGGGCGGGGGGGGATTTCGGTCCACGGAGGGGAAGCTATAACATGTGGAGGGTCAGCAGGTCCGCCTCATCTGGGTTTAGCAGTTAAGGGAGGTGGCATTGCCTTTTCCTGTCCTTAGGGATTATTGGCCATATAGTCTATCCAGGTTGCCCAAAAGGTCATTCGTGGGCCCCCGGAAGCAAATCTTCGTGAGTATGCCTCCTCTAAATGAAATGTGTGGTTTACTAAGTTCCTTACTTCCAGTACGGAGGGGGCTTCCTTTGCTTTCCAGTGTTTGGCAATTGCCATACGTGACGCTAGGAGAATGTGTGAGGTGAGCGCCGCGTAGAAGGGGGATAAATTCTTTGTGTTCAGAAAACAAAGGGCCAGGGACGGGTCGGGGACTACATATTGGTGGGTGACTGAGTGAATGAAGTTGAACACTGTGTTCCAAAACGATCTTATGACTGGACAAAGCCACCACATGTGAAAATATGTGCCTTTCGCACCGCACTCTCTCCAGCAGGTCTCCGGGATTAAATTGTTCATCTTAGATACTCTAGCTGGGGTAAGGTACCAGCGAAGGAATATCTTCTGGGATCTTTCCCAGTGTGCAATTCCATGCGATATTTTTTGTCCATGCAAGCGCCCTTCTCCAGTCTTCCAGACTGAATGTTTGTTTAAAGTCGAGCTCCCATAGCGTCATATGGGCTGATTTGGTTTGGGAGATCTGAGAGAACGAGCTCTCGTAAAATGTAGAGATGCCTCTGGAGACCTCTGTTGATAGCGAGTAGAAAGTAAAGGCCGTTTTGGGAAATATTGGTTTACGAATATCCAGGGATTGAAGTGCATATCTCAATCTTAAAGGGGTTGTCCCGCGCCGAAACGGGTTTTTTTTTTTTTAACCCCCCCCCCCCCCCCGTTCGGCGCGAGACAACCCCGATGCAGGGGTTAAAAAAAACAAACGGAGAGTGCTTACCTGAATCCCGGCGGTCCGGCGTCTTCATACTTACCTGCTGAAGATGGCCGCCGGGGTCTGCTCCCTCCGTGGACCGCAGCTCTTCTGTGCGGTCCATTGCCGATTCCAGCCTCCTGATTGGCTGGAATCGGCACGTGACGGGGCGGAGCTACACGGAGCCGGCATTCTGCACGAGCGGCTCCATTGAAGAGAGCAGAAGACCCGGACTGCGCAAGCGCGGCTAATTTGGCCATCGGAGGGCGAAAATTAGTCGGCTCCATGGGAACGAGGACGCCAGCAACGGAGCGGGTAAGTATAAAACTTTTTATAACTTCTGTATGGCTCATAATTAATGCACAATGTACATTACAAAGTGCATTAATATGGCCATACAGAAGTGTATAGACCCACTTGCTGCCGCGGGACAACCCCTTTAAGTGTGAGAAGCCCAGTTTACTAGGGAGATTGAATTTCCTGCTTAATGTAGGGAAGTCCATTATATCAGCCCCTTCCCATAGATCTCCTACTTTCTTCACCCCAGCTCTCTCCCAGATCCCAAATTCAAAGTCCGGGAGTATAGAGGATAGGAATCTCAAGGGGAGGGATATGACCGAGACCTTTTCCGCGTTGGATGTCACTAGTTGTTTCCAAATCTGCACCGATACCAGAAGACTTGGTAGGCTACGAGTCGGTAGCGGGGGGGGGGCTAACTCCAAGGAGGGAGATCAGGGGGGCTCCCAATGTTGCTTTTTCTATGCTCACCCATTTTTGGGGGGATGAGGGGACCCACCAGTGTTTAATTTGATCTAGTATAGTGGCTGCGAAGTATCGCTTAATATCTGGTGCTCTCATACCTCCCAGTTCGTATGGTTTTGCTATAGTGGCGAATTTTATCCTGGCGTGGGATCCTCCCCAAATGAATTGGTTAATCAAGGCTTGGAGTTTGGTTATGAATTGGGACGGAATTGGGATTGGTACTGTTCTGAAAACATATAGGATTCGGGGTAGTATCATCATTTTGACTGCCGCTATTCTACCTGCCCAGGAGATGAAGGGTTTACGAAACTTACTTAGAATCTTGGGGATACTGGTAAGAAGTGGAAGATAGTTTTTGGAGAAAGTGAGGGAGCTGGGGTATGCTATGTTGATGCCCAGATAAGGCATGGAACTGCTGCACCAGGTGAAAGGGAATGCTTCCGTAATGCTTTGGGTCGTCTTGGAATCCAGGCCTAAATTTAACATTTGGGATTTTGTGTTGTTGATTTTATAATACGAGACTTCTCCAAATTGGGCTAAAGTGGACTGGACATGTGGCAGAGAAGAGGTTGGGTTAGTAATGGCTAAAATGACGTCGTCTGCATATAAACCAATCTTATGCTCTTGTGATGCTACTTTGATCCCTTGAACGTTTGGATTAGTCCTAAATTTTTCAGCCAGTGGTTCCATTACCAAGGCAAATATTAGGGGGGAAAGGGGGCACCCCTGTCTTGTACCATTAGAGATGGCAAATGGAGAGGAAAGGCATCCCGAGGCGAATACCCTTGCTGACGGGGCGGAGTACAGTGACATAATTGCTGTCTTGATATGCCCTGAAAATCCAAACCTCTCCAGGGTGGCTTCCAGGAATCCCCAATGGATTCGGTCGAATGCTTTCTCAGCATCTAGTGCTAAGAGCATAGCAGGTGTTCTGTTCCTTTCGGCCACCCTGACCAGGTCTAGAAAGCGACGGGTGCCATCCGGCGCCTGTCTTTGGGGGACAAATCCCACTTGGTCTGTTGCTACTAATACCGGAAGGATTGTGAACAGTCTCATACTAAGAATTTTCGCGTAAATTTTCACATCTGTGTTCAACAGGGAGATAGGTCGGAAATTGGCTGGGGATGTATTCTCCTTCCCTGGTTTGGGGATTGTAACTATCAAAGCTTCTAACATCTCGGGTGGGAAGGAGCCGTTTTCCATCGCCCCGTTGAACACAGACGCCAGATGCGGGGCCAAGAGCGTAGCGAATTTTTTATAATAACCATTTGAAAATCCGTCCGGGCCTGGGGTTTTGTGAGGTTTAAGTATTTTAATTGCGTCCTCTACTTCCCGAGAGGAGATCGGAGAAGAGAGATTTTCTATTTGCTCGGGAGACAGGCGGGGGAGGTTCACACTTTGTAGGAAGCTTTGGATTTCTTCCTTTTGGGGATGATATATGTTTTGGTTATTTTTTAAGTTATATAAGGAGGAATAATATGCAGCAAATGCGTTTGCCATTTTTTGGGGATGGAAGATTTTGCTGCCCTGTGGGTCGAGGAGGTATCCAATCCTCTCTTTAGTTCTAAGATCTTTGAGCTGCTTTGCTAATAAGGCCCCCGTCCTATTGTCGTGCGCATAGAATTGCATTCTGAGTTTTTGAAACGCGATGTCATGTTTAAAAACCAACAGGTTTTGTAGCTTCGCCCGAAGGTTAAACAGATCCGTTGTCCTTTGTGGGGTAGGTTTATTTTTATTTAACGCTTCTAGAGATTTAATTTTGCCCATTAGGAGGTTAAATTCCTCTTCTCTCTTCTTTTTGGCTCTTGCTCCAAGTTTAATAAATATGCCTCTCATGTAGGCTTTGTGCGTATTCCATACTGTGGAGATGTTCGGAACTGATCCTATATTGTTTGCAAAAAATCCTTCTAGTTCCTCTTTAAGAGGTAGTTCGTGCTCAGGATGGTTTAAAGTGTACTCATTCAATCTCCATGGGAATGATGGGGAGTAGTTAAATTTCTCTTGGAGCGTTAAGGATATGGGGGCGTGGTCAGACCATGATATTGTTCCTATATCCGCCTGCAAAACCCCCTCTAGGCCCACCCGCGGCAGCAGGAACACATCTATCCTAGAATAAGATGCATGCGGCGCAGAGAGAAACGTGTAGTCCCTCTCCGACCCATGCATGCACCTCCACACGTCGTATAATCCTTCTGAGTGTGTGATTGGGGCAATGGGTGACATGCCCCTGCCGCTCGCGGTGGAGTCCAAAGTAGGGTCCATCACTGAGTTCAAATCTCCTCCGATCACCAAACTCCCCTCTCGAATTTTTGCCACTTCGGAAAGAACATGTTTGAAGAATTTGGCCTGCCTTTTAAATGGGAGGTAGACATTCACTAGAGTGTATGTGGTGGCGTTAATTACGCAGACTAATATTAAAAATCGTCCGCCTGGGTCTACGTATACGTTTTTTTGGGAAAATGTAACGTTCCGGCTAATGGCTATCATGACGCCTTTCTTTTTTTTCCCTTCGTTTGATGCCAGAAAAATGTTTGGAAATCTAGGGTGGTTGCAGGGGGGATGTTTATCTCTTAGGAAGTGTGTCTCTTGGGCGAGGAAGATGTCCGAGTGGGACTTGAGGGCCTGTCTCCAAAGCATGCTACGTTTATAGGGGCTGTTCAGGCCTTTTACATTTAGGGATGTGATATTAATGGGCATAACTGGTAGGTGGTTTATACGCTGGGGAGTCGTTGTGTTTTTTCATATTAAGTATGATGGGGGGTAGGGAAGCGGCCTCCTTCTGAACCTTTTATAACTATGTTTGACATAAGGAAAAAAAAACATCATCAACAATTAACAGAATCAAAATATTGTTCACCCAGCGCCTATCTGCACTGGATGAATAAACCTTAGGGAGGGGTGGCATTTCTAACCATCCACTTTAGGCTCCGTAAGGGAGAAATATAACGATGGGTTTAAGACCCTTTACAACATCAATTTATGCGTGTCTGCCATGCTTATCTGCTGTTCTCCAGTCTTGTTCGATTCTCGTAGGAGATTCTACCGCCGTCCTCAGGGGCTTCTGAAGGATAGGGATCCCCCATTGTTTCAGGAACGAGACGCCTTCTTCTGGCGAGGTGGCAACCTGGATAGTTCCGTCTTTTGAAATCAGTAGCTTGGTTGGGAATCCCCATCTGTATTTGATGTGCGCCTCTCGTAATGCTGCTGTAACTTCCGCAAACTTTCTCCGAGACTGCAGAGTGGCGGCTGAAAGATCTGGGAAGATTTGTATGTCTTCATATGGAGCCGGTAGTGTGCCTCTACGCCTTCCAACTGCCAAGACTTCCTCTTTTATCTTATGGAAGTGTATTCTTGCTAAGATGTCTCTGGGGGCTGACTCAGGGACAGAGCGTGCTTTTGGAATTCTGTGGGCTCTGTCGATTGCATACTCGATCTCGGGAAGGTCCGGGAGGAGCGTTTGGAGTAATTTGAGTATATATTGTGGAATGTCAGGGGGGGACACAGTCTCCGGAACTCCCCTAAATTTGAGATTTTCTTCTAGATCGGTCTTCCAAATCTATGACCTTCTCTCTCAAATATGCGACTTCTTCTTCCATACTACCCTGCGCATCTACCAACTCGTTGTGGGCTTTGGTAAATTCTCCCATTTTCCGTTCAAGGTGGTCAGTTCTGGTAGCTAGGTGGTCGATGTTAGATTGTAATTGACCGGATAGGTTCTGTATATCTTTGGAAATGTCCTTTTGCAGCGAGATTAGCATATTCTTCAAAGCGTTTATAGTTAAGGGACTTTCAGAGTCGGGATAAGCTTGGAGACTGTTGATAGGCTCTGTCTGCGGGGGAGTTTCTTGTGGATTGTTATTTTGGCTCTTTTTTGCTGCTGGTCCTTTTGGAGAGGGAGAGGCTGGTGGAAGGTCCTGAACGTTCCTTTTCCCTCCGCTTCCAGGGGAGGTGTTGGGATTGGCTAGGCTAGGCGAGAGAGATCCTGTGGAGGAGTAGGGAGACAGAGCCGCAGGGCGTTGGGTGTTGGGTATTTCTTCGGTTACGGGGATGTTTGAATGAGATGTGGCGGGTTTGTTTTTGTTGCTCTGTGTGCCAGACGGGAAGTACTCTGAGAGTCTCCTGGGGGCCGTTGCTTTAATACGTCGCTTAACCATCCTGTATAGTTAATGCTTGGATATGCGCTGTGGATTAGTCGCTATTTGTTGTATAGTGTCCCCCCAGGTGGCGATTTTATGGAGGCGTTGGAAGGCGTAGTTGTTTGTTAAAAGTTCCTTTAGGAGCTCATTGATGTCGAGTGATCTTGTTATGTGTCGCTATGGAGCCTCATGTGGCGGGTGGAGTTAGAACATAGGGTCCTGCTATTCCATCTCGAGTGCCTTAGGTAGCGCTCCTGTGGAGTTTCGAAGATTTGTTAAGTGTGGCTTTGCCTGATAAGAGTCCTTTCTTTTTAGAACTATCAGTATTTGCTGAGAGGAGAGTATTTAGGATTGAGGAGTCCGCTGGGTCGCACCGGGAATTTGATATTTGCGTCTGCGAGGCGCGCGATGTATTGCTTCCTTAGGTGTTGCGGAGGCTGGGACTTGCTGCCAGGCTATTTTGTAATGCTGAGGAGGCTATATAGTGTTTTTCTGTCAGTACCCTTTGGCACAGGGACTGTCTTTGGGAGTTGCTGACAATTTCTGTATAGCAGTCTGGCTGTGTAGTTATTCAGCCACAGATCACTTGGCAGTAAGATGGGGAGGTATTCTCCTTATAATTGACTGTGGGTCCCCCTTCTCACCACACTTAGGGGCCTCGTTGCTCTTTCACAGGGGGGGTTGAGGGGGAATTTTCAGCACCCCTTCTCTCAGGGCTCTCCTGGCTGCAGGTGTTAGCCTATGCAGGGCCTAAACCCTGAAGGCCTCAGCGTCCTTTATATGTCCCCCAGGCTTATATGACTGCCTGGAAGGGGGTGCAGGGGGGTCTGGGTCTTGCGGGGACTATGTCCCTCCATCGCGGGCCCCCTCCTTTTTCCCCGGCTGCCGCAGCTGAGCGGGCCTTGTCCTCCCCCCTCTCCACAGCGTCCTACCTCCCCTTGTGCTGGGATCGCCGGCCGCTGCCTGTCCGCTGTGTTTCCGCGCCCCGGGGGGTCCTCTTCTGCTGCCGCAGGGGCTCCCTTTCTCTCCTCCTCAGCCGCTTCTGCCTCCGATTCTTCCGGCGCTCACTTCCGGCTGACGCGGCCCCGGTACTTCAGCCCGCGGCTTCTTCAGGGCCTCCAGGCCGCACCGCACTCCGCGGCCGATTGGGTCCTGGGACGTCTCAAATCGCTCCTCCGGTCACTAGGGAGCTTGCTGTCTGCTTCCCGGGTCTCTCCCTTGGATCGCCTCGCTGGTAGGTGCCCAGAAGAAAAAATCTGCAGAGGAGCCCTGGTTCCTGCGACTTTTCCGCTGCTCGGCAAGCCACGCCCCCCCATTTTATGTGGTTTTTATGTCGTATTTGTGGTAAAGAATTCCATGTGAACACACATGAAGCTTGAGCGATACTTTCCTATTGTCGGGCCTGGTGCTAGTTTCTGGAGTTTTGATGCCCGGGCTTCCACAATTAGATGTTGTTGATGCAGTAAAATTGCTAGGGGGTTTTTGCTTTTAAATTAAAGCAATGTGGATTCGTTGCTGAAGAACACCCGGTTCCTTCCCATAGCAGTCCAGTTTCATTATTCAGTGTCAAAGGGCAGTACATGTAATGGGTGCTGTGAGACATAATGTCCTTCAGCCAAGCGCCTGGAAAGGGTTCTGATAGATACAGGGGTGTAACGATGGTGCCACCAGTCTTTGGATGATGGACAACGAAACAGTTGGAGCTGTTTTGTGCTTATCAGACCATCCCTCTGTACTGGTGGTCTGTCGAGGGCGCTCAGAGCCCGGTCGCCTTGTGTGCCCTCACGTGTGCACTGGTCCCAACACCTCCTAACAGTCTGGTTAGAACAGCCCAGGTGGGAGCAATTCGTTGATGCGACCATCCAGCTTCTTGCATTCCAATAATGCGCCCCTCTCAGACCCAGAGAAGAGATTTCACCCGATACCAGAGTCGTAGAGGTGTCTACACAAGCGTAGAAGAGGCCCCTACACACAAGCAGCCTCTGAAAGCCTTTTATAGGCCAAGGGAGGGAACCACTTTTAGGATTTCTGTTGGCAAGATCGTTTATCTAATCACGCCACAACTCTCATAATTTGCATTTTTGCTTGAGATGTAACTGCATGCCGAGTTGTACAGCAAAACGACAGCTTCTTTCTAGGGGGGGGGTTGTTTATGACCGTGTATTAACATCATAAAAAAACACACAAGGCTCTGTTCACATCTGTATTGGAGGCGACTAGCTTCCTTCATAGATACCATCACATTTTTTTGGTTAAAAAAAGAAAAAAAATGCAGCAGCGTATTTTCCGGTAGATTGATGGACTCCATAATAAGTCAGTGAGAGCCATTGGACCCCATTGATGATTTTCATGTGACAAATCTGGCAGTCATTCTTGCTGCTTTGCTTCTTTGATGGAACAGAAAACCGAAATGGCAAAACAGATGAGAACAGAGCCAAATGAGGTCATCTGAAGCAGACATATCCACCATATTGTAAAGGGCCACTCCAGCGACTTCTATTTACTTTTTATTGATTCATTATGTAGTCCCTCCACCCCTTCCCCAACCAGTACATAAAAGTGAGCTGGTGTTAGCTCGGTTAGTAGTTATTCCTTTCTGACTGAAACTCCCAGCCTCTCTTTCCTTAGAAGGTCATGTGATCTCCGTTCTAACCAGCTCCGATCTGTTTGGAGGTTATGGATTCATGTTCTAGTCATTTTCTCAGTCTGTGTGATTGTTACCTGATCCATACCACAGTTCTAATAGGGAAAACCTCATGCTCCTAACTGGAGTTTATTTAGGTGAAAATAGGTAATGATAAAAGTGATCAACATAATTTTTTTTTTTTATAAAGAACATTTAATGGTGATTCTAGTAGCATTTCACTTCCTTATTTCAAATATGTTAGAATGTATCCATCAGGCAGGGTTTTTGTTACACACGTATCAAGTTTTATAAAATGAGTACTTCTGTAAGTCAATATAATGCGAAATACAGTTTACCTAGAAAGATTGATGATGATTGATCATTGTGGCCCTAATTTTATGTCTGCATGCACAACGTGGCCCAAACCGGAAGCATTGAAGTTCACCATTATCTGTAAAAGTTAAAAACAGTTGATCACGTGACCAGAGACCACTCACAGTGGCCCTCAGTCACTGCTCCAAGCTCTTCACTACCCTTAGTAGCCAGGCGCAAGGAGATTTTAAATTTCCCAGGCCCACTCCAGCTTCTGCCATTTTGCCAACGGGCACATTCACCAAATTGGGGGAAAGGTCCGCAAAGAAAGATCCCGTCAGGAGGCCATTGCCGGAGACCTTAAGTAAGTAATTTCACCTCCCCTCATGAATCGGATCCGTGACGGAAGGAGGTGAAATTTTAACTTTTCTTTTTTTTCACTTTTACATGATCGCTGTTGTCCACTGGATAGCGGCGATCATGTGACCAGGGACTGCATCACCCTGTGAAATCACTAGGCTCTCTGCTACATTTGCTAGCCAGGAGCAGGGAAATTTTAAATTACCCCGGCAATCCGTGCCTTTTCCGCATGCGCCCGCCACTGCGGCGATGGGCTCGTGTGTGCAAAAGCCAGGATAAGGTCCACAGATAAATATGGGGGCCTTGGGTACGTAATTTCATTCCCCTTCATTGGATAATGGCGATGATGTGACCGAGAACCGCATACAGCGGTCCCCAGTGATCTCTCTCTGCTCCCTGCTACATATGCTAGCTGGGAGAAGAGGGATTTTAAATCTTCTGGGGCGCGAGCCCTTCTGTGACATAATGTCCCGGAAGGAACAGATCACCGTTGGACATCACGGAGGACGGGAATGAGTATTTTCACCTCCCTCCATGGATCCGATCCATGAGGGGAGGTGAAACTTTAACTTTATTTTACTTTCTTTTTAACTTTTCCATGATCACCGTTATCCATTGGAGCCAGGAGACTTCAAATGTCCCGCGGCAATCCAGTCTTCTGGGATGCGTCGCCATTTTCCAAAGTCTGAAGGTCCTTTTCGCACCAGATCGTCACGGGACATCGCAGAGGATGGGGTGAGTAGTTTCAGTCCCTCTCATGGATGCGATGTATGTGACAAGCTGAAAACTCTAACTTGTTTTCACTTTTTATTTACTTTAATGAGATCGGCGCTATCCATTTGAAAGTGCTGATCACATGACGGGGGGGGGGGGGGTTGGGGGGGGGGCGCGGCTTTTCCCCATGACAGCTCAAGGTCACTAAATTCTGGTATTTCTCATGTGAATGGCACAGCAGGGACAGGAAGTCTCACTATATTTGAAAGCAATGGCTTAAATGTGCATCTCCTTATTGCTGGACAAAAAAAAATGTATCAAATGTTCCTTTAGTGAATCCTAAAAAAGTGTATTTGCCTCCTCTGCATAAAACGGAGGAGGAGGAGGATTCAATTCACGATTGCCATGTTCGTGGTGCCCTTGATTTTGCTCTCTAGTGATATTTTCGGTTTGATGCGATCTAACACTGCCTTGTTCGTTGTCATGGCTGTCCAAGGTATCCATAGCATTCTCCTCCAGCACCATAGTTCAAACGCATCAATTTTCCTTCTGTCTGTTCTTCTGAGCGTCCAACTTTCGCAACCATATGTCATTATGGGAAAGACAATTGCATCTTTTCCATTCCTCGCATTGCATTCCTACCAAGTGTAATCTGTCTCTTGATCTCAGGTCCAGATTGCCCATTGCAATCGATTTTTGGATCAAAGGAAGATGAAATCTTGGACCGTCCTGACTACTTCGTTGTTAATTTTGATCACTGTACCGTTACTGTTGCCTGCCGTGGTCATAACTTTTGTTTTCTTGTTGTTGAGATACAGTCCCATGCGTTCACTCTCCTTTTGCACTCGTTGGATAAGGTATTCCATGTCCCTTTCACTTTCCGCCAGCAGGGTGGTGTCATCTGCATATCGCAGGTTATCGACATTTTTGACACCGATTTTGACTGCAATTTCTAAATCGTCCAAATTGCATCGCCTCATGATCGTTTCTGCATACAGATTAAAAAGGATTGCTGATAGAATGCAGCCTTGACGTACGCCTTTCTCGATTCCAAACCAATCCGTGTTCAGATAAGCTGTCCTGACTGTTGCTTCTTGGTTGTTGAACAGCTTATAAGGTTGCTTTACAATATGTTCTGGGACGCCCATCTGCTTCAGACGCTTCCAAAGCTTGTCATGTTTGACACAGTAAAATGCTTTGCTGTAGTCGATGAAACACATGTACACATCCTTTTGATACTCCGGGGTCTTCTCCATGATCCATCGCAGGTTCAAGATTTGGTCTCTGGTGCCACGTTCTTTGCAAAAGCCAGCTTGGACGTCCGGCAGTTCTTGTTCAACAATTGTCGCAATTCGTTTTTGTATGATCTTAAAAAGAATTGTGCTTGCGTGAGGTATGAACATTCTTGAGCATCACTTTTTTTTTGTGTGTTACTAAGACAGATCTTGTCCAGTCTTTGGGCCCCGATTTGGAGCTCCAGATCTTTTGACATAGGTTGGTTAGGATCTTGACTGACACTGGTTTTGAGCAGTTCGGCTAATAAATGATCAACTCCCGAAGCTTTCCTGTTTGGTAGTTGTTTCAGGGCCCATGTGACTTCTTCCTCCAGAATGCCCAATTCTGGTTCTACTTAATGTACGTGATCCAACTGTTTGATCGCTTGCATACAGCTCTCCTGTATATACCTACGCTTGATTTGATTTTCTTCTTGTAATAATTTGCCATCCCAGTCTTTGATGGTTGCTGCCTTGCATTGTGCAAATGGTTCCCAGGTCTGCTTTACCTAGGCAAGCTCTGTAATGGATTAAGTCTTAACAAATAAAGATGAAATTTGGATTTTAAATCAACTGATGACTTTCTGAAAGATTCCTATGTGGTGCTGCTTACATACTTCATTTCGTTTACCTAGGCAAAGAGGGCTCAGGTGTGGCCTTGCTGGTTTGCTTCTTCCAGTTTCGTGCATTAGTCATTCCAGTAGCGTTCCTTGTCTCGTCTTTTCTTTGAAATTCCGCATTTAGCCGTCTGAATTCAATGATTGTGCCCGCTGCTTTAGCTGCTCGAGGCTTGTTGGCAATTCTGATGGATTCATCCGATAGCCATTGCGGTCGTTTTGCTGATTTTTTTTTTTTTTTTTGAAGGGGATGATTTGTTCAGCTGTATTCAGTGTGATGGATTTGATTTTCCTCCCATAATTCGTCAAGGTCTTTTCCGGTGGTGCTGAGTGTTTGAAATCTGTTATTTACTTTGACTGCATATCATGAAGGGATATTGTCTACATCAAAACAGCATATTGCTGGTGACCTTTGCTGAATCTGACCTTAATTTTTGCAACTAGGAGCTGATGATTGGAGTACAGTCCGCACCTGGAAGTGTTCTCACGGCCAGAATTGAGCTTTTCCAATGCACTTGACATAGGAAGTAGTCGATTTGGTTTAGATGCACACCATTTGGGGCCAACCATGTGTACAAACGGCATTTTGGCTGTTCAAAATGTGTTCATGATCGATAGGGAGTTTTCCGTGCAATATTGGACCAGACAGTCGCCTGCATTATTACGCTCACCCAAACTGAATTTGCCAATGACTAGTAGGTCTTCTCCAGAGCAGATTTTTGCAAATACCCTGTTATAAAAGTGATATCCTTGGCAGGGGTCTGATTGATTGGTTGGTGGAGATCTGCATAGAGTTTTTCAATGTCCTCATCTGTTGCATCGGTTGTGGGCGCATAAACTTGCAGAATTTTGATCGAGTGAGAATTAACATTGCGTATGAATATGATCTTATCATTTATGGCATTGAAACAATGGACAGCTTTGGCGACTGCCTGGTTTGCGATGAATGCCACTCCATTGCGTCTGATGTTGTCATTGCCTGTGTAGAAAACTATGTAATCGCTATTGAAAAAAAACTGTTGCCTGTCCAGTGAAGCTTGCTGATACCCAATAGGTCAATGTTGAGCTGTCCCATTTCATTTTTTAGGATTTTCAATTTGCCCGTGTTCATGCCACGTGTCGATGTTGTAAATCTTTGAGAAACACAAACGATACCTTTCGCATGTAGTTGCGTCAGCAGACTGGCGTCTAAGTGGCTTTGACCGGCCCGTGTCATTAGTGCCCAAGCTATTCAAGTTCTATTATTATGCTATTGTTCTTCCCTGGTGGCTGGATCGGTGCCTTCCAGCCCAGGGGCCCGCCATCCAGCACCATATTTGGACGCATTTAGTTTTGATCCATAAAGTATTTTGGCAGTGTTAGGGGAGTAGTTTGCCATTGCTTTCCCCACCCCTCCCCCATTTATTAAAACTTGAAATGTGTCACAAAAAACCCTGATGGAAAAATTCTAACGGATGTGAATTCAGATGACATGCTACTAGACTCACTATCAAATATTCTTCTGAAAGAGAAAATGTTTTTTTGTTTAGTAGGCTATAACATTTTTGCCTGCTTGGGGGACAGTTTAATTACACTGGCCTAAGTTAATGCATTGCTGATGCATCATGGGGTTCATGTGAAACTGAAATTTAAAAAAATCTCTCATTCAAGATGATGCCTGATGCGCATCAGACAGGGCCTGCACTGCATAGAAGTGGCTGCAATACACATATGAGAACTTCAGAGTTTAACATGCAATCAAGGGAGGGGAATAAGCATTCAAAAAGGGATTTATGCTAGAGTGGTCCTCTAAACCTTTAAATACTGAGAGTTACAAAATTGATGGGACACAAAGAAAAATTGAAGCTTCTTTGTTAAAGGGGTTGTCTCGCGGCAATCATCAAAATTTTACATTACCCCATTCCCCCTGTCACCCCCCTGGCATAAAATAGCAATTTAAAGCGGTTTTTAAACCGCTTGCTACTCACCGATCTGACGAAATGTGGAGTTATAAAAATCTTCTCCCTAAGATGGCCGCCGGTCCTTTCCCAGGGATGCACTGCGGTTTTCTCCCATGGTGCACCGCGGGTCTTCTCCCATGGTGCACCATGGGCTCTGTGCGTTCCATTGCCGATTCCAGCCTCCTGATTGGCTGGAATCGGCACACGTGATGGGGCGGAGCTACGATGACGACGCGGTGACCAGCTCTCCGGCACGAGCGGCCCCATTCACCAGCCAGAAGCATGGACTGCGCAAGCGCGTCTAAAAACGCCAGAAGACATCAGAATTAGACGGATCCATGGCAACGGGGACACTAGCAATGGAGCAGGTAAGTGAATAACTTCTGTATGGCTGATATTTAATGCACGATGTACATTACAAAGTGCATTAATATGGCCATACAGAAGTGTATAACCCCACTTGCTGCCGCGAGACAACCCCTTTAAGGGCTTGCCTTTTCTTCAATGCCATTCTTGACACTAGAGGGTAAGAACATAGGCTCTGTTTAGGATGCATTCAAAAACGGCATTTTTTTCTTACAAAGTTTCTGCAATTTTTTTTTCCTGCACATCAAAATTGCCATAGCAAACAATAAGACATGGACTTGCTCTGGCTCCCTGACTGGACAGCGTGTCCCGACCTTGTTATACTGCATATGAACAGAGCTGTAATGGATCTCATGAGCCCTAACAATGATAAACCTTGGGTTTTCTGAATGATTTGGACAGGTGCATGTAATATCATATTAACACGAACAGGACATACTGTACACAGTACGTTTTGATGTACATATGCTATTGCCATTCAGTCTGGCTGCACAAGCTTTCATTCATACTTTCATGGCCACCATTAAAGTTATCTGATACTTTTATCTGTCTTCATCTCTTTTTAAAATGCTGCTTTGTCATCATTGAACGAAGCACATTGGTAGATGATCAGTATCAAAGACTTACTCTAGGTTCTCCTGATGACCTTTCTCTTCTGTTACTGCATTTTGCTTGCAGCTAAGCACTTATCTAGAACATCATTTTTTATTAGCTTGAGTCAATATTTGTTTTGGGAGAGCTGCTATAGTGACATAGAAGACAACCAGGAATTTACATGGTGTGGGTGGCAAATTATAAATGGGAGAATGCTGATTTGATGTGCAAACTAGGGCATTTCAGCCAAATAGTGACAGAATCTGGGGGTGTTTTTGATGTTTTTTTGTGACTCAAGTAATACTGGTTTAATATTAGAACACTGTGTGTTCTACGCACAATTTCTGAACACTTATTAAACTGCAATTCTGTTATAAAATGTTACGTGGCCATTTTAGTTACTCTGAAAGCTGGGGGCCAGCAATATGGTTACAGATCTCATGAGGGATAACTCATCGTCCAGTCTTTCTGAATTGGAAGTATTTCTGGCTGTTGGAGATTTATATCCATAGAACTAAACAATCTGGCAAATTGTGATAACAAATCCTGTTTTATCTGGGGGTTTTTTAAGCAAACATTTCGTGTTAGAAAAGATTGAGCAGAAATTGTAGGAACTTAACAGAAGTTGACATTTCATTAATTTATCTTGTAAAACCCCTTTACAGTGTGAAATGGTTAATTTTATTAGGATGCCTATCATAAAGCAATCATACAGTCCAAGTCACCGCAGCTCCAACACCGCCTATTTATTCACCCCGCTGACTGCAGTCAGCCTGTGAAGGAAACATTACAGGCTGCTGCAGCCAACCACAGACCATAGTCGTTAACTGCTGAGGTCTGATTGGCTGTAGCAACCTGTTCCGTCAGCTCCAGTAGGAAAAAGGGGAAGTGGTGCTGGAGTGGTGGGCACCTGGGATGGGTAAGTATTGGCCACTGGCGTAACTATAGAGGGTGCAGGGGATGCGGTTGCACCCGGGCCCAGGGGCATTAGGAGGCCCATAAGGCCTCTCTTATCCATATAAGGAGCCCAGTACTATGAATAAAGCATTATAGTTGGGGGGCCCCCGTTACAGGCTTTGCATTGGGGTCCAGGAGCTTCAAGTTATGCCTCTGTGTTATGTTTAAACGTGTTTGATTGGTTTTTCCATGAAATACTTTACAACATTATCATTTCACATCATTCAGAACAACATTATTCTTGTTACTGATGGGAGTGTAGGATGGGAAAGCGCCGCAAGGTTTTTCAAAAAAACTCCACTTCACAGGGGTTCCGTGAGTACCCAATCCGCGTATTAACCGAAGAGCTGCAGGACATTCATAAGGGTTCCCTAGTGCAGGGTAACCCTCACAAAGAAATATATAATACAACAATGTTAGAAAAATAAATGTCACCGCGCTACAAGGTACTTAGTAATAATTGAAGAACACTATTCCTTTAGCGATGAGCGTAAAGGCCAGCGATAAAGTAAGAGAGACACTTACTGGGGAGGAGGGGGGTGTGTGGGAACATAAACCCCCTCCTTGAAGTGTAGACTCCAATCACAGAAGATGGTACACGCCGGTGTACTGGATAAATCCAAGGTATTTATTAATATTCCATCCACCAATTGTGGATAAACGTGTTATAAAGGCAACGCGTTTCGGTGTCTCAATGACACCTTTCTCAAGCCATATAATACATGTATTAAAGGAATAGTGTTCTTCAATTATTACTAAGTACCTTGTAGCGCGGTGACATTTATTTTTCTAACATTGTTGTATTATATATTTCTTGTTACTGATGATTTGTATCAATGCCATTTAACTAAAATTGAGCTAATAAACTTTTCTGTTGGTCATCTTTTCTCTCTTAACCTAATGTGTCATTGAATAATATCCACAACCTTTGGTATACTTTCTTATCTGCTTTAAAACTATGTCTGACATTTCTTCTAATTTCCTGTGAATGACCAACTTTGTAACCTTGTATCAGAAATTGTGTTCTAACCGCCAACAGCCCTCCCCCTCCGGAAAATTCCGTGGGTGGTGGCTGACAGCGCTGCAACTCTCCCTAAATACAGTTCTAATAGTCTGATCCCCAGAACTGCATATAAAGGAAATGGAATGGGAAAAAATAGTAGGTTAGGTATAGTTGGATTTAGATAAAAAGGAAAAAGGGGGAGAAATAGGATAGGAAAGAGTGAATAGAAGAGAATAAAGATGGCGAAGGTGAGAGAGATAGAAAGGATGAAGATACAGAAAGCCTCGTGGTGTCTTTTACCTTGATCGCCGACCCCAGCTCGGAGCCCACTATCGTGCGGGCAATTCGCCCCTCTGAAGCCACCCTTCAAAGTCTGCCGACTTGCGGAACGTCAACCAAGGTTCCCAGGTCGCGTGAAAGGCCACGTATTTGTTGTCGTCCCCCGCTCCTAATTCCTCCATGTGGCATATTTCATCAAGGGCTGTCACCCAGTTCAGCCTAGAGGGCGGAACCTGTGATTTCCATAAGCGTGGTATAGAAACCCTTGTTGCTAACAGAAAGAAGCGAAGAATTCTTTTCCTAATTGTTCCCAATGCCCCAGGTAATATTGATATAAGTGCAATTTCGGGTGTGAGGGTCAGTGAGTCCCCGGTCAGAGCGTTATGGAGATCCTCAACCGCCTTCCAGAGGGGAGAGATCAGGGGGCATGACCACCATATATGTGTAAGCGTCCCCGTCTCCGCTAGACACCTCCAGCAGAGATCGGAGACCCCTGGATAGAATCTTGCCAGCCATTCCGGTGTGCGATACCATCGCGTTAGCAGTTTATAATTTAGCTCTTGGTGATTACCTGATATTGTCATCTTGTGTGTCATACATTGGGCTTTAGCCTAGTCCTCGTCTGGCACGGCTCGCCCCAGCTCTCTCTCCCATGCTTTCCTGAATCCTCCCCCGGTGTCCCAACCCCCCTCGGCCACCAAGATACTGTACACCACGGAGATCTCGCCCCTCTTTTTCTGGGAAGCTTCATATAGCTCCTCGAAAGGTGTCGAGGGCATTGTCAAATTGGTACTTGGTCCCAAGGTCTTTATGTAGTGTGCAATCTGATGGGTCTGGAACCACGCACCTGCCCGCTGCCCCCCTTCTCCAACCAGTGTCTCCATTTTTAGAATCCCATCCTTATCTAGGATGTCACGTATCCTGGGGCATTGCAAACCTAGTCCCTCAATCAACGGCAACCCGGCTTCTCCTTGAGGGAAATCCGGATTTCCCGTCGGGAGTCCATGGTCCCGGCACTCTTATCAGACCGCACCTAACTGCAAATTTATCCCAAATTTTTAATATAGTGTGTATAAATGGGGAAACTTTTGTGCCACGCCTGCCCAATCCTCCCCTTAGCCAGAATAGCCCTTGTACTCGCTTATTTGTACGTTCCAGCTCCACCCAATGTTCCGTGGGGTTTTTCCGTGTCAGATCCAGAACAACTTTGCCTATTGCCGCTCCATAATATGACTGTAAATCTGGGAGACCTAGACCCCCGTTATTTTTCCGTTGTATTAATAACTTGTAGCTAAGACGTGGTTTAGATCCTTTCCATATGTAGCGTGTTACAATTTTTTGGAGTCTATTGAAGTATTCTTTCGGAAGATCAATGGGTAGGGTTTGGAATAGGTACAGAAGTCGGGGCAGTATGTTCATTTTAAGCGTGTTGATTCTACCGATCCACGATACATTTAATGCTTTCCATTTGTCTAGGTCTTTTATGATTGCTGCCATGATGGGCTCGTAGTTCAGCCCATACAATTTCTCTGTCTCCGGTGATAAGATTACCCCTAAATATTTTATTTGGTCTTCTCGCCATCTTAGGGGAAACTTTGCTGCTAATTGGGAGCTCTCTCTTATGGGAAAATTAACGTTTAGTATCTCAGACTTATTCATGTTCATTTTAAAATTGCTGACTCGGCTATATGTTTCGCATTCTTTTAGAATCGCGGGTATATCCTCTTTGGGGTTTGTCATATATATCATTAAATCATATGCAAATAACGCGACTTTATGCGTGCTTCCCCCCGCTTCGTACCCCGATATTTCTGTATGTCCCCTGATGGCGTTAGCAAACGATTCCATCGCTAATGCATACAGGGTCGGCGACAGAGGGCACCCCTGACGCGTCCCATTCTTTATACTAATTGGTTTGGAAAGTGCGCCATTTACCCTAATCTGTGCTGTGGGATTGTTATAGAGTGCTAGTACCCACTGTCTGCATCTATTTCCCATTCCCATCCGTTTCAGGGTGCTTTCCAGGAATGCCCAGTTGACTCGATCGAACGCTTTTTCAGCGTCAACTGAGAGTCAGCAGAGTGGGACATTAGCCTCCTTTGCCCTGTCCATCAGAGAGAGTGTTCTTATAGTGTTGTCCCTGGCTTCTCTTCCAGGGACAAACCCCACTTGGTCTCTGTTGATAATCTCCCGTGTTAGTGGTTTTAAGCGTGTTGCAATGATCTTCGCAAAGATCTTCGTGTCGATATTTAGCAGAGAGATCGGGCGGTAGTTTTCACAAGCCGTCGGGTCTTTACCCGGTTTGGGGATTACAGTGATAGTAGCTTGCATTGATTGTTGAGGGAAGGAGCATGTGTCAGAGATCGCGTTAAAGGCCTTGCCTAGTATTGGGGCCAGGGACTCTCCAAAAGTTTTATAGAACCTTGGGGTGAAGCCATCAGGTCCCGGACTTTTTCCTGTTTTTAGCTCTTTTATTTCTTTAATGATTTCCTGATCTAAAAAATCCTCTTCTAATGCTTGCGCTTGGTCTACTGTTATCTCTTTCAATGTGTGTGTCTGAAGATACTGGTCTATTTCCCTTTGGTCTACTGGGTTTTCTATGTTATACAGCTCGTTATAGTAGCTCTGGAAGCATTCTAAGATATCTTTTGTCGCGTGAATTTTCCCTTTCTCTTGGGATTTCATCGCGAATATGTAGGATTGATTGCCTCTGGGCTTTAGGGCCCGTGCTAGCCACATTCCACTCTTGTTTCCGTATTCGTAAAATTTTCCCCTGAATCTATCCCTCATACAAAGATGGTTTTTATCTAGAATTCCCAGTACTTGCTGGCGTATGGCCGAGATCTCTGCACCTAAGATCTGAGTGGGTTTCGCTTTGTTGGTTTGTTCTGTTTTTTCCAATTGAGCAATTAAATGCGCTAGCTTGTCCGTCCTATCTCTTTTTAAGCGTGCCCCGTGGGATATAAATATCCCTCTCAGCATACATTTGAGGGCCTCCCATTGTATTGTGGGTGCTGTAGTGTCTGAACTATGTATTTCTACAAAGGTCTTAATGGTTTCTCTGATCTCCTGTGTACAGCACGAATCACCCAGAAGGTTATCGTTTAGTCTCCAAGAGTTCAGACCCCTTCCTTCTCTATGCCCCAGGAGCTCCCCATAGACAGGTGTGTGGTCAGACCATATGAAATTGCCTATTGAGCACTTGGGATCTAAATCTAGGAGATCATGGGATATGAATAAATAGTCCAGTCTCCCGTAACTATTGTGGGATACTGAGTGGTGACTATAGTCCCTGACCCCCGGATGAAGAATCCTCCAGAGGTCAACGAGTTTCAGCTCCGCTATTTGTCTCCGTAGTCTACGCAGGGCCACCAAGGGGAGTCCGGACTTACCCGTAGACGAATCCAGTTCTGGGTCCATGTTGATGTTAAGGTCCCCTCCAAGTAAAATCCTGGATCCTGAGGCGAACCGTGCCAGTTCTCCCAAGATGCGGCATCCGAACGAAACCTGTCTGGAGTTAGGGAAATACACGTTAGCTATTGTTGTTATATGTCCTCCCAGGTCAAGCTTTAGGAATATATACCTCCCTTCATTATCTACTTTTGTGTCCAATACTCTGTGTGGGAGGGACCTATGTATAGCAATCGACACTCCACAGATTCTCTTTTCCGGGTGGGTACTATGGTACCAATTGGTGTAGTGTCGATTATTGACTTTTGGTATTTGCCCTGTTTTATAGTGCGTCTCCTGGAGGAGGGCTATCTTAATCTGTTTTTTATGTAGATGTGCCAAAATCTGGCCCCGTTTGGCTGGCGCATTCACTCCCCTGACGTTGTATGTACAAAAAGTTAGATTAGCCATGGCGTGTTATTTTTGGTAGTGGGCGGCTCCAAGGTCGAGCTGTGTCCGAGACTTCCACGAGGCTCTGCATCTCTGAAGAGTAAAGAGAAAAGATAAGGAGTCGAAAGAAAATAGAATATGGGGGTAGGTGACAGTCAATTTTCTGTCGATTGGACTCCAGGTCTCCAATCTGGCTTGGTGGGGACTCAGCCTGAGGTTGGCTGCGGACGATGCGTGAGCAGCGTCCATCCCGTGAGGTGAAGTGCCCCGCATTAGAGAGCGCCCCCCCGCCGCACCCACCGGCACCCCAACCCTAATCTCAGTGATAAACTAACATATCTTATCTAACGTATAATCTATTTTGCTTATATAACCATGACATAAATTGTGCTTTTAAACATGTTAAACTTCGAACCCAGGTGACCCTCCTCCCCTTCCAACAAAATATTTCTTCATATGAGGTCTATCAATATTCGGTAATTAAAGCCCGATTTGCGCTTTCTGCGCAGTTCGATGGTATTTCTCCATAACTCTTCTTATCGCCTATATTCTTCTGCGTGCTTGTGATCAACGTTTTGCTCTATTGTTGGTCTCGGGAGGCCTGGATCTGCGTGACCTGGCCTCTTGCCATGACACTCTTGGGGGTTCAATGGGTAGGGCAGGTACATAGGGCCAATCTGGAATCTTTACCATGGGTAATTCTAGGGTCCCCAGGAAACCTGGCAGATCCGCTGGCGATTTGAAGAATGCCGTTTTCCCGTTTCTTGATGCTATGAGTTGAAACGGGTACCCCCACCTATACAAGATATTGTTTGCTCTCAGTTCGTCTAGAATTGGTCTCACCGCCCTACGTAATTGCAGTGTGCGGTGGGCCAAATCCGGGTAAATTTCTATGGGGGTCCCATTGTGCGTTGTAGTGTCCTTTTTTTCCCGTGCTTTTTTAATGATGGCTTCTTTATCTTTATAGTAGTGGATACGACAGACTACGTCCCGTGGTCTCTTTGGGTTATCTGATTTTGGCCCTAGAGTCCTATGGATATGGTCAATTTCAATCGGGCTTTCCGGTCCCCTTTACAGCAGTGAGCCGAAGAAGTTACGGGCCCAGTCCTCTAGTTGCGCCGGCAAGATCTCCTCCGATAAGTCCCATCAGACGTAGATTATTCCGCCTGTGGCGGTTCTCAATGTCATCTATATGGGTCAGGATGTCTGCCATTTGTAAAGCCTGTGCGTTTATTGCTTGGCTATGTGCGTCTAGCGTGGCAAGGACATTCTCTTGTGTTTCCTCCACTGTATTTAGCCTATTGCCCACTTGCTTAATCTCTTGTTGCAGTGTGTGCATGGCTTCCTTGTGGGAGGCCTCCAACCTTTGAAAGTCACTTTTAGTTGGTAAAGCGCGCAGGTGGTCCCTCCAATCCCACTCGTCCTCTGACGAGGGGTCTCTGCCTTGTGAGCTCTGTCTGGGTGTTTTAGGTCGTGCTGCTATGGCGGTCCTCCTGCGGACCTTGTGTGCGGGGTTCTGGTTATGGCTCCCCTCTTGTGGGCTGCTGCTGCCTCTTCCCCCCTCCCCTGCACCCTCCGTGTGGGGGCTCTGTTTTTTGCCCAGGTTGCCTTCTGGGCTGTTAGGGGGTTCATGGTCCCTTATAGGGGAGGGGTGGTGGGGTGAGTCACTGTATTTGGGGTGGTTTTCCCCTTTACTTTTCTGTTGTGTGTCCTGCTTAGTGTGGGCACTCGCCGGTGTGTGTGGAGACTGGCTTGTACAGGCTGCATCCTTGTACTTATCTGCATGTGTTGTCCCGCCGGCTTCCGGAGCTCTTCTTTCTTCCTCGGTCCTGCGCTCTTCCCCCTCGCTCTCTGCTGAGCTCAGCGCCGGCCGCACATGGTCCGGCGCCATCTTGAAGGGGGGGGCCGCCGCTCCGCGGCTCCCGAAGTATCGCTGGATTGTAGGGGGAACTTCATCAACGGCGTCTGGCTGCTTCCCGGTGCCTCTCCGCTTCACCATGATGTCCCCTGGGTTCTCTCACTTGTCTGGATCTGCTGTTGGGTCGGTTTTGTCGGCGGTCGCAGCGGGAGCGCAGGGCCTCTGCTTCCTCACTCCTGCATAGCTAGGCTCCGCCTCCTTATGCCTCTGTGTTAAGGGGTTAAGAGAAGTTGGGGGGCCCCAAGATAAACTTTTACTCCCAGGCCCATGAGCCTTTAGCTACGCCCCTGGTATTGGCTAATCCAAACTGGGACTATTTACTCTAGAAAAAAGGTTAAGAGGCGACCAAATAACCATGTATAAGTACATGAGGGGACAACACATGGATCTCTCCCGCGATCTGTTTACACCCAGGACCATGACGGTAACAAGAGGACATCCGCTACGATTAGAGGAAAGTAGGTTTCATCACCAACATAGAAGGGGATTCTTTACTGTAAGAGCAGTTAGACTGTGGAACTCTCTACCGGAGGAAGTGGTGATGGCAAAATCCATAGAGGAGTTTAAAAGGGGACTTGATGTCTTTCTGGAGAAGGAGGATATTACAGGATATAAATATTAGGTTAAGTGTCAATCCTGGTATATAGGCAGGTAGGAACTATTAGGGGTTGATCCAGGGAACAGTCTGATTGCCATAAGGGAGTCGGGAAGGAATTTTTTCCCCCAAAAGGGCTAATTGGCTTCTGGCCTTGGGGTTTTTTGCCTTCCTCTAGATCAACACAGTAGGATAGACAGGCTGGACTAGATGGACATTGTCTTCATTCGGCCTTACATACTATGTTACTATGTTTTTTTGGTTTTTTTTTAAATAGGCAGCTTAAAAAAAATCCATAATTCAAATTAAATTAATGTAAGGCGTGTGTGACTGCTATGGAAACTGATTGTAAACAACCTTTCAGGTGACAGGTTTCCGTTAAAAAGAACCTGCAGGCTCTTGACATATGTATTTTGGGATATACTTGCTTGCCCCGTTAGTGAAATTATTATTGACTCCAAGTTCTATCCTATGCGTAGCCATTTTGTGTCAGATAGCCTTCTTGGATGCCTCTTTTCATTATGTTCATTTCTCCTCTTTCTAGTGGATTTATAGATAACTACCGTATATACCGGCGTATAAGACGACTTTTGAACCCCGAAAAATCTGCTCTGAAGTCGGGGGTCGTCTTATACGCCGGTAATACCAAAAAAAAAGTGTAAAAAAAAAAATCATTACTCACCTCCCCCGGCGTTCTGTCGCGCTCCGGCAGGATGTCGCTCGCTCCTCGTCCCCGGCGCAGCATTGCTTTCTGAATGCGGGGCTTGGAATCCCCGCCTCCAGAAAGCTAATACACACGCCGTCAGCCAGTTACAGCCATTCAATGACAGCATTGAATGGCTGTGATTGGCTGAAGGCGCACGTGGCTTGGATGAGGAGCATGAAACTTGTATCGCTGTGCTTGCTTGGATAGAATGAAACCTTGTACAGCATGTTGGGTGAACTGCAGGTTTTGAATTGATTGTGGTTTTGGAACTGTGCAGTGTTTTGATTGTGTGCACAATAACAGAGCAGATTGATGGTTGATGTATATGGTGGGACTGTCATTTTCATATGAAGGATGTAATTTAATGCAGTATCAGCATAGGGGGAGATATTGCAGTAGTAGGAGAGAGAAAAAAAAGCGTGCTGTATTGGAGATTTTGTAAAAATGAAATGGTGAATAGCTGGTCGGGAGAAAGGAAAGAAAATGGAGGACGTGAATTAAATAGTTTTTGTGTGTGTGTGTGTGTGTGTGTGTGTGTGTGTGTGTGTGTGTGTGTAAAAGGCAAAAATAAAGTTGAAAAAAAGTGATAAAAGACTTGTCTGTGATGGGTATGTGGAGATGGCAAATTTTAAATTAGAGCAAGAAGCCATTGCAGTGTCTATGGAGGTTGTGATCCAATTACACAGACCATTGGATGGTATATGGTTGTGGCTTCTAAATTCTGGATTATTGGACAATTCTGGAATGACATATAAAATTCATTTTATAGGTTTATAAGAGTAGAGATCATTACCGAAGAATAGGAGCTCAAAGTAATTGGGTGATGTGCATCTTGAATACCACTGTAGTAATGCCTTCAGATATCTACATGGTGCACAAAGATATGGCAAACAAATGGCTTACATTAACTACAACAATGTTATATACCCATCTGTTCATGCTTCATATGATGATTTCTCATACATGAGCACCCCTAAAAACTCAACCTCTTTAAGAGGTTAGAGGGTAATCAGCCAAACGCCTGATGACAATCCCTGTGTTGTCGACACAGGTGCGGCAAAAGAAGTTTTTCAGTATATTTTTTTATTTATCCTATGCTTATGTGAATGTATGATAAACTAGTAGAAGCTACAGAACTAGACTGATGGCACCTTAAAACTAGCGAGAAAATCGTGCGATGCGAGAATAAAAACGCAGAATTATGAAACCAATGATTTTCAACGATTTTCTTCACATTTGCGATGTTTTCACTCATGCGATATTGCAAGAAAGAAAGAATGGCTGTGTGTTCTTTCTTTCTGCGATGTGCGACTTTTTTTCCCCTCTAAACTCCCATGTTTCCCTATGGAGCCTCCTTTTTATAAATTGTTCTATAGTATAGATCCTTATGACCATTTCTCTAAGTATTCCCCTTATGTGCTACAATTTTAGCAGGAGTTTTTGTATTTTAAAGAATTTATGCTTTTTTAAAGAACATACAGAAACAAAATAAGCTGTTTGATCACAACCCATACAGATGTGGTATCTGGAGTATTACATTTTAGAGTCCGAGATCTCTTCAGTCTTTCACTCTTAAGAAATACAAAGAAAGAAAAAACAGCCTTGTATACACAATAGGACTGAAAACTGCATACCAATACAACTGCGGAGGGAGACTAACCAAAGCATGAGGATTCTGACTAATAATCGCTTTCTGGTCTGAACAGAAAACTGTAGATTGGCAATAATAAACCATGCTTTTTCCTATACTCAAATACACTCATGCAATACACATACCTGTACACTCATATGTACACACTCATGCTGTCTATCCCCCTCTGATAACGGTACTATCCTAGTGCACCTCCCCATTCTGAGCATAGACTGGAGAATCCTCCAGATAATATTGTGTATTTAGTAGAGATGAGCGAACGTACTCATTTCGAGTAATTACTCGATCGAGTACCGCCATTTTCGAGTACTTCAGTACTCGGGTGAAAAGATTCGGGGGGCGGGGAGAGGCGTGGCGGTGCGGGGGGTAGCAGCGGGAAACAGGGGGGAGCCCTCTCTCCCTCTCCCCCCCACTCCCCACTGCTACCCCCCGTGCCGCCACGGCGCCCCCCGAATTTTTTGGCCCGAGTACGGAAGTACTCGAAAATCGCGGTATTCGGGCGAAAAAGGGGCGTGGCCGAGCACGTTCGCTCATCTCTAGTATTTAGACAGACTAGATTGACCCGCTGTTCCCTGTGTGAACATAAAATGTTCGGAAAAATGGTTGTAAATGTTTTTTTTTTTTTTTTAAACTTGTTTTTATTGAATCAAGACAAACTTTGACATTACAGATGCATTTGCCGTTCTGACTTCATAGATAAAGTTGCCGTCCTCATTCACTTTTATATAACATTTTTGTATAACTGGGAAAGTTGGGGAGGGGTATGAGGGGTCAGGGAGTCGAAACGAAAGGAAGGGAGGAAAAGGCACTCACAATAATAAACAAAACAAAACAAAAGAAAAACGGGGGGGGGGGGTGGGTGGGGGAGGAGGGGGGGGGGTCGGTCCGTCAAGAAGGGACGGGGGGGGGGGGGGGAGGGGAGAGAACATTTGCATTAAACCAAACTTTTGACCCACTTGGTATTTATGCACTTAGTCTTTTGAACTTCGTGCTGGAGATCTTCGAAAGGTATGGAGACCCCGCGCGACCACGGCACGACCAGTGATTCACCCTATATTGGTGTATCCCCCATTGCCGCCTGCTCCTGGAACCAATAGGTGTGGTGAAAGCAATTTTTTAGTTTTTCTTTTACTCTCTGTGGCATTAATTGGATGAAACTTCCCCATGTTTCGAAGAAAGTTTTTACCATTTTCTCCTTGAATAATGAAGTTTCCGCCCAGTCCATTTGAAATAGGAATGCGAGTTTTTCCAGGAACAGTCTGAACGGGGGGCCTGTTGGTTGCACCCAGGTCTGCAGGATGGCTTTTAGGCCTGCTGCTGCTATAAAATGTAGTAACTTTCTTACTCCCCTTGCACAATGATATGTCTTGGGGTCTAGGTATCCAAATATTGCCCACGCTGGTTCTTGTGGGCAGAAGTTTGTCAGGTGTGTTGTGGTGTATTCGCTTATTCGGGACCAGAAGTTTTTTATCAGTGGGCATGTCCACAGGCTGTGGTATAGATTAGTGTTTGGTTCCTGGCATTTGAAACAGTTTGGGGTGTCGTAAATTCCCATGTAAAATCCCTTAATTGGGGTGAGGTATGATCTATGGACTATCTGTAGTCTCATCTCCAAAAACCTGGCTGATGGCAGGCATTTGTGGGCTGATACTAAGGATTCCTTAATTAATGTAGGTGTGGGGTCTGGGTTGTCCCGGGACCATTTCCCAACCCCTGGATCAGTGTCCTCTTCTTCCCTCATGTTCCTTATTGCTCTGTATATTTTTGATATCATTCCCCGTGCTCCCGTTATCTTAGAGATCCAAGTGTTTCCTGCCTGTGTCCAGTCATGTTCCTGGAACTGCGGTGTAAGGCCTGCGATATAGTGTCTAACCTGTAGGTATGAGAACAGTGGAATAGGAATTTCGGGGTATTTTTGTTTTGCTTCTGCATGCGTTAGGATTCTTCTTTCCTTTTTGTGCAGTAATTTATCTATTGAGTCCAACCCGTGCGCCTTCCATTCAAAAAAGATGTTGTGGGGTTTTCCATCCTGAAAATTGGGGTTGTTTATGAATGTCAAGTGTGGGGATATGTGTGGTGACGTTTGGCTGTCTCTACGTAGTTTGTTCCATGCTTTCCACGCTGCTAATATCAGAGGGTTATGTTTGATTTGCTTTGGCAGTTCTGAGTATGGTTGGTGGAGTATATTTTGTAATTGTGTTGGCTTAGCCATTGTTTGTTCGAGTGTCGTGTTTGTAAAGTGTGACTTGGAATAAATCCAGTCATGGATAAATCTCGCTTGTGCTGCTAGGTTATAGTCCCTTATATTTGGTAGGTTGGTGCCGCCATTGTCCTTGTGTTTGTGTAGGGTTTTAAGGGCAATGCGTGGTCTTCCCCCTCCCCAGATAAATTTTCTATATAGGTAGTTGATCTTCTTTATGTCTTTCAATTTTAGAAAAATGGGGAGTGAATGCAGGATATATAGTAGTCGTGGAAATTCTACCATTTTTAAGAGGTTGATTCTCCCCAGAAAGGAGACCGTGAAGTTCTTCCATACATTTAGGGTCGTTTCTAGTTTTTTGACATATGGTTCGATATTTGTGTTATAGAGTGCAGAAGGGTTTTTTGTGAGTTGAATCCCCAGATATTGTATGGACTGTTTTTCCCATTTAAATGGGTGTTGGTTTGCCCATGTGGGTTTCGCTGGTCCTCTAAGTAGCAGTGCTTCCGTTTTGTCCAGGTTCAGGGTGTAACCTGAGAGTTTGCCTATTCTTTCTATTTCCCGTAATAGGGGTGATAGTGTTTCCCTAGGGTTGTTGACTATGAGTAAGAGGTCGTCGGCAAATGCTTCTACCTTTATCCTCGTTTCTCCGTAGCACGCCCCTGTGTAAAGCGTGGTGTGTGTTAGGAATCTGAGTAGCGGGTCAATTGATATGTTAAACAGTAATGGTGAAAGGGGGCAGCCCTGTCGAGCTCCTCTAAAAAGGTCAATGTGGGGGGTATTGTGGCCATTGACTGTGAGGATTGTGGTGGCGTTTGTTTGTGTTGTGTATATATAGTTTGCAAAGGTCTGTCCAAACCCTCTTTTTTTCAGCAGTACGTTTAGGAATGGCCAGGCCATTTTGTCAAAAGCTTTCTCAGCGTCTAGGCTGAGAAGCATTGTTATGGGGTTTTCAGGGTTTTGTGCTGCCACAGTTGCCGCTATGGCGGCCCTGATGTTTTTTAGGGCACTACGTCCTTGCGTGAAGCCTTTTTGCGATGTGTCTAGTATGGACGGTAGGATGGTTTGGAGTCTGTCTGCTAGTATTTTGGATAAGAATTTATAGTCGCAGTTTAGTAGTGCGATCGGTCTGTATGATCGCGGGTCAGTCGGGTCTTTATTTTGTTTGGGGAGTAGAATTGTTCTAGAAGTGCCAAAATCCTCTATTTGGGTATCTTCCATGTATATTGCATTGTATAGTTGGGTCAGCACTGGTACTATGTCTGTTGTTAGTATTTTATAGTATTCTGTTGTGAGACCATCCGGTCCCGGCGTCTTTCCCCCTGCTGCCGCTGCGATTACGTCCCGAACCTCCTCCTCTCGTATGTCTGCATTCAGTACTGTTTTTTGTTCCTCTGTGAGTCTCGGCAAGCTCATAGTTTCTAAGAAATTGTGGATGTCCTGTATGTTTGCTGGTTCTGCCCGGTATAGATTTTCAAAATATTCGTATAGTGTTTGGGTTATCTCTTCCTGTTTTGTCATCAGGGTATTATCGTTGGTGTCCCTTAGGGTTAATATTGGTTTATGTGGCTGTCTTTGTTTGGTTAGGTTTGCCAACAGTCGTCCCGTCTTGTTGCCCCACCTATAAAATTTATTTTTTGTTAGTTGTGTTTGCCAATGTGCATGTGTGTGTACGAATTCATTTAGCAGGTGTTTTGCTGTGAGGAATATTTGATATGAGTTATCATCTTGAGCGTCTATGTGTTCTTTTTGTGTTGCCAAGAGAGAGCTGTGTAAGACCTCAAATTCTGTTTGGAATTTTTTCCTTTTATGGGACACGTAGCTTATGATGTGACCTCTCATCACTGCCTTCGAGGCCTGCCAGAAAAGTGCTATGTTGTCTATGTGTTCGCTGTTGTCGTCTGCGTAGTTATTCCAGTGTAGTTTTATGTATTCTCTAAAGTCTTCCGATTCCCGTAGGTAGGAGGGGAAGCGCCACAGCCGTGACAGCCTCCGAGAGGGGACCATTTGTAACGTTATTGCGATCGGTGCGTGATCGCTTAATGATATCGGATGGATTATAGATTGCCGGTGGCAATCAAATATTTTGTTTGATATTAGGAAAAAGTCTATCCGGGAAAACGAGTGATGGGCGTTGGAGCAGCATGTATATTCTCTGCTGGTTGGGTTTGAAAGTCGCCACGGGTCGCACACGTGAAGTTGGTCTATTAGTGTGATTAGCGCTTGTGTGGTTGGGGTTGGTTGGGTGGAAGGTCCTGTTCTGTCAAGTGAGTCGTCTTGTATGCCATTAAAGTCTCCCCCCAGGATTATGTGGTCGTTTAGGTAAGGTTGTAGCTGTTCAGTTAGTATTGCATAGAATTTTGGTTGGTCTGTGTTGGGGGCGTATATGTTCACCAGGCAATATGTTTGTGAGTCTATGCTGACCCTCAGCACCAGGAATCTCCCTTGTGGGTCTGCTATGGTTTGTATCATCGTGTGTGGTATGTTTTTCCTTATCAGGATGGCTACTCCTCGTGATGCTGATGTATGTGAGGCTGTGTAACATGTTTCTATCCACGGTGCTCTCAGCTCGCCCTTTCCCTCCTTTTTCCAATGTGTTTCCTGCAGGAATACAATGTCTGGTTTGTGTCTCTTCAAGTGTGTTAGTACTTTTTTTCGCTTAATAGGTGTGTTAAGACCATCTACATTCCAGGATAGAATTTGTAGTGTTTTGGGTGTGTGGTATTCTGTAGTCTCTGTGTCTATAGGCATGTTAATGTTTGTGTTTTGGTCATATTTACCGTTGTGAGTGCCTTTCTGTCGTCGCGCCCCCCGGTCCCAGCGAGCCGTGGGTGCAACTGATTAGTGGTCGTGCCGTGTCGGCGGGGTCCTTCGATCTCCCTGTTGGGTTCCCTCCTAGAATTCAAATGGGTCATAGTGAAAAACATAGAAAAACTTATATAAACATAAAACATGTATGCAGTCTTTTCTTTTGCATTAGTGCTGCCACATCCGCATTATTTGGATCAGGGTCGTGTTGGGGGATCAGGGACCCAGTTCTCTTATTCTTTCTGTCTCATCCTCGTCCGTCTTCTTCTTCCAGTTGTAGGTGTCTCCTTGCGTCTTCGGGATTATTAAATATCAGAGTTCTATTGCCTTCTTGAACCCGAAGTTTTGCGGGATACAGCAGTTGGAAACGTGTGTTTTGTTCATGTAGGGCTTGACAAATTGGGGTGAATAATTTGCGTTTTTGAGAAACTGCAGCTGAGAAGTCCTGAAATATGAGGATTTTCATTCCTTGAATTATCAGTTCCTTTCGTCGTCTGTAGGCCTGTATAACCTCCTCTTTCGTTGCCCAATGCATGTATTTGGCTATCACTGGTCGTGGTCGGGTTCTGTTGTTGCGTCCGTCTCCTGGTGGGCCAACTCTATGGGCCCTTTCAATTATTAAGGGGTCATTTGGCATGTTGAGTTGGAGGGCTTGTGGTAGGTCTGTGGTTAGATATGTTAAGAGTTGGGCGTTAGTTACCGATTCCGGGATTCCCACAAAACGCAGATTATTGCGTCGATGTCTGTTCTCTAGGTCATCTATTTTTTCCCGGAGTGCTTCGGTTTCTAATCGGCTTCTTTGTAGTGAGGCTTCTAAGGTGGCTATGGATTGGTCTGTGTTTTGGGACTTTGCTTCCAACTCTGTCAGTCTTTGGGTGTTGTCCGTAATTTGCGATAGAGCTGAATTTATAGATTTGTGCAATGTCTCTAGTCTGTTGTCAAATAATGGTAGTAAGATTTTTGAGACCTCTTGCGCCACCATTGTGGCCTGTGTCATTTCTGCGCTGTTATCCATCGGTGACGTGGCGGTTTGTGGAGGCGGAGTTTCAGGGTTTTGGTCGGATGTTGTTGTAGCTCGGGGTGAGGCGTTTCTTGAGGAGGGTATGGGCTGTTGAGTATTCTTGCTCTCTTTTTCTTTTGTACTTTTGGTCGGTCTGTTTTTCTGCTTTCCCCCTGAGTTTGATTTGTCTGTATCTATCTGGCGTGTTGCTCGTGTTGTAGTGTTTGAATTGCGTTCGTTTAGGTATTTGTCCATATTTCGGTTTTCGGTTCTGGTGAGTATGCAGACTTTGTGTACAAGGAGCTGCTATTTCCCTGTATCCAAGTTCGCTTTTGTTTTGTTGCTGATTTTTTCGGTGCGGATGCGGCTTCTCGTTTAGTTATTATTCTTCCATTTTTGTTTGAGTGGTTCTATTGGGTTTTTCTGGTGGATTTTGTTCTTGTTATGTTTACTTTTGTCTCCCCTCTCGCCTCCACTCTATTCTGCAGGGTTGGGGGGTCTCTGTTTTGCGGGTGTTTTTCTTTTCCAGATCGTTTTCTTCCCCTTTTCTACCTCCCCCCCCCCCTCTTGGGGCGCTCTCCTTTTCTTTAGGTGTGTTACCCTTCTGTGTTCCTCCTTACTTCTTCTCCCCCTCCCCTCAGGCCTTGTTTATGCCTTTGTTGTTTTCTTGGGGCACCGCCCCGGGCCACGGCCGGGTGGGGTTTGTTCACTGTTCGTGCGGGGGCTTTTATATGACTTCTGTTTTCCCCTTACTGCTTTTCCTGTGGCCTGTTTCTAGGGAGATGTGTGGGTGGGGGCTACTCAGTCTTCTGTGGGGGGGTTCTATATCATTCCCTTTACTTGCGGTTCGCTGATGCCACCTTCAGGGCCCCGTGTCGTAGCCCCTGGGTCTCGTCGGGCCGCGGCCCACCGATAGCCCCCTCCCCGTCGGGGCCGATGATTCGGGTGCCGCCGGGCCGCGGCGCGCTTCACCCAGAGAGGCCGGTCTCCCAAGCGCCGCTCCTGCGGCCTCCGTAGTGGGCGGGGCTTATCGCGAGTGTCGCCGCCAGGAATCCAGGCCGCGGCTTCTGCCGCTGCTAGGCCGCGGCGCTCCGGTCGCTCCGCGGGCGGCCGCAGCGCTCTGGAGAGACCCCCCGGGTCGCCCGGATACCTTAGGGGGTTCCTCCCCTCACGCCGCTCTGCTTGCCGGTTGTCGCGGCCGGGGGGCCGGATCGCGGCTCCCGCCTCCGCCTGGCCTCCGCTTCTCCGCCCTCACCCCGTAGGCTTGTGGTTCCCAGCGGGTCTTCCGGGCTCCCCCTGGGGTCCCTCTCGCTCCTCTCCGACCGGGGGATTTCTCGGCCCTCGCGACCGGAAGTTCAGGCCGCGGTCTCGGGTGCCTCCCAGGCCGCGGCACTCCGGGGAATCCTCGGCGCGTCCCAGGCGGCGGTCGGTGGTCCGGCTGGTCCCTCCGCAGGTAGGATCTCGGTGCGCCGCGTGCCCCGCGTTTTCTTTCTCCTCCCGCCCGTGTCCCGTTTGGCGGTTGCTTGGGTCGCGTTGCGGGGTCTCCCGGGGACTTCCCGGGTGTCTTTTAGATGTGGGGGGCTTCTGCCTCGCAAGCAGGGGAGGTGTTCGTCCCCGGCAGCTGCTTTTGTGGGACACCAGAGGGTCCCGGTGGCTCTGGGATGCTGTGTCTGCAGGAGCTCTGTAGGACACGTCCTGCTCCCTCTGTGTCTTGGGCGGAAGTCGGTTGTAAATGTTTTAAGAACTGTCGGGCTGAGGATTCGGCTTGAACTGTTCGCCGTCCACGGCTTGGTCTTACACATTTTGGGGACATGGCAACAGTCAAACAGGCAAGCACTGGACATAAATGTCGCTTAGCGACGCTTGACTCTTGCTAGCAGCGCTGTTGGCTGAAGCACAACAGCGCCGCTAGGCCTAACATGAAAGAGCAAAACAAATTGTAAAAAGAGTCCTGCACTCCCAGGATAGCCATGACAAGGTAAACAATCATATCAAGTGCACCACAAACTGATTAGTGACACTTATTTTGAAGGAGGGGGGTATGACCATTGCTCTTCAAGGCGCTTTCCTCACTTTTATTGCTAGACTTAACATAGGAACTTTAACCTGGCCTGACAGGTCACTCAATGTATCAAACTCAAATTTTATGATTTTACGGCGGTGGTGAGGATGTCACAAATTTAATAACACCAAAATCGGCCACCAAAGGTCATGTAAAGGGGTAAAAGTGTGGTGCAAGAAAAAGCCTGTAGGACTTTTTTATATTAGATGTCTCGGGTGGATCAATCCACCTCTACTATACCTTTTCAAATTTTAGTAGACCTTTCCCGTTCTTATATAGGATTTTATATATTGTAGGAGTTAACCAGTGTGGATGCATCCAGTGGGTTAGCGTTGGGAATTCTGTAGAGTTCCATTGCATGATAATTACTTCACGGGCACAGAACAACGCAGATCTAGGGAAGAGCTTATGAAATGAGTCTTGCATGGCCTGCCCAAAGAACCCCATAGATAAACCGGAGGTGAGAATATTTGAGGAAAATTAAATTGTGTGTTCAGGAACCTCAGAGCAAAAAGGGATGAGTCTAAGGCAAGACCAAACCAAGTGAGAAAAGCAACCACTATCAGACTGGCATCTCAAACACAGATCTGAATCAGAGAGGCCAATACACTTCATTTCAACATGAGGATAATAAATCCTATGCAAGAATTTACTTTGTATCAACAGATCTGTGGCACTTACAATAGAGGAAAAATAATTATCCACAACCTCTTGCCAATTGAATTTAGAGAGATTTATTTTCCACTTTGCATAGGATTTATTGAGATGCTGGGAAATAGCAGTTTTCAAATACAGCAAAATTTGGGCAAGTGATTTTCACATGTACAAAGTACTCGCTTTTTTTTTCAACTCCTCAGGTGAAAAAGAGTCAAAGTACCAAATAAGCCTTTACTGCCTGCTTTAGATGAAAATACATGAAAAACATATTCTGTGGGACCCAACGATACTCCTGCAGCACTTGCAGAAACTAGAAGTGACCTTCATTAGGGAGGATATGGATTGGAAATTTAACGCCCTTTCATATTCAAAAAAGTCGCTCTACGATGATCTAGTAAGTCAAGGAGATGAGGATTAGAGGCTAACCACACTTTTTCTAGCGCAATCTGTAAAATGGACAGAGATCCGAAGTGCGTGTCGGCCTGACCGCAGGTCTCCGGACCTGAACTCGAAGCATGATATGCATGTACGATGCTTTGAGTTTGGCTCTGGAGACACACAGCCTGGTACACACTTCGGAACTCCATCTGTGAAACAGACTGATCTTAAGACAGTAACAGTATGTTGGGCTGAAAAAAAGACACATGTCAAGTTCAGCCTATAACCCCCTGATGTTGATCAAGAGGAAGGCAGAAAAATTTAATGATGTAGAAACCAACTTCTCTCATTTGAGAAGGGGGGGGGGGTTATTCTGGCAATCAGAATAATCTCTGGATCACTGACCCTTCTGAAGTAATCTGTTACTGTTACTGCATGTAATATTTTAACTTAGGACCGTTATCCAGGCCCCCCTTATACTTTTTTATTGAATTAGCCATCACCACGTCCTCAGGCAGAGTTCCATAGTCTCACTACTCTTACAGTAAAGAACCCCCTTCTATGTTTGTGTAGAAACCTTCTTTCCTCTAGACATAAAGGATGCCCCTTGTTACAGTCACAGTCCTGGGTATATTATATCAGGGGACAATACAGAGATGTCTCCCACAATCTATTTTTACATAGTTATAAGGTCACCTCTCGGCCATCTTTTTTCTAAACTAACCTTACTTTTGATAACTGATATGTCCTTCTTGATTACTGTTGCCCAAAAACTGTACACAATATTCCATGTGTAGTCTAACCCTTTAAACCTTTGTCCAGAATAGAAGTAAGACTTACCGGCATGAAGTTTCCAGGTTCACTTTTCAACCCCTTTTTGGATATCGTCAACACATTGGCTATGCGACAATCATGTGGGACACACCCCGTCACTATAGAGTTCTTGAAAATAAGAAACAATGGTCTATCTGTCACATTGCTTAATTTCCTTAGGACCCAGGAGTGTATGCCATTGGGACCTGGCGATTTGTCTATTTTAATCTGTTTTTTTTTAGGCAACTCTGCACTGCTTTCTGGATTAGACTGGTGACATTTAGTGGAGAGTTTACTTTATCACTCTGCATCTAAACTGACATTTCATTTTCCTCAGTGAATACACTGGAGTACACTCCTCATCATTCTCTACAATTTTTCCTCCATCATTTATTAAAAGGTCAACACTTTCAGTATTAATCGTGTTACTATTTATAATTGAAGAACAGTTTAGGGTTAGTCTTACTCTCTTTGGTAATAGGTTTCTCTGTCTTATTTACTGCTTTTAAGACATGTTGTAGTAATAATAATATAAATGTGTTTCTTAAATCAGCCTATGCAAACATATATACATATTCTTATATCCACCTTCATAGAAAATATCTTGCAGTGAAATGGTTAACTGGTTCAATACTGTACACTGTGTGTGTTGCATTGTTATGCTGGTATCTGCAATATACTCCTACACATATTCCCAAGACTTAACAAGATCCTGAGATGTGTTTCTCATGAAGAAGACCTGCGATGCCCACCGCTCATAAGAGGGGGGCTGCTCCTTATCGCATCCCTTGGATTCCTTGGTCCAGATTGGCATATTAATAAAGTCTATGCTACTTGGGTATATAGGAATTACGTGTTCACAGCAACATACACCTGGGGCGTAAACATATGTTAATCATCAGCGTCGTTACATACTAGGCCAATCATGAGTTGTTATGATGTTGGGAGGGGGGGGGGGTATGCATGTTATTGGTGCATCATATTCATGTATAACTTTATTGTACTTCCTTTCAATAAACCAGAAGGGTATGGGTTTCACTTTGAGTATCCGTGAGTTCAAATACATATATTCATGCATGAAGCTTCTCATTATAACCAATCTGGAGCAAACCAGTGAAATCTTCTGGAATATGATTTATTCCCATAACACAATTTTTTTTCCCTTATATAGGCTTTTACTGCTTTTTTGCTGCATTCTTGTTTTAGTAGTTTAAACACTTTACTTCTGCTTATTGCCCTTTACGTCTTTACTGACCCACATTGTTTTTCTCCTATTCCTAACCCTTTTATTCCTGTAAGATGTGAACCACTTACAATGAGTATTTTAGAGTATTTTAGTATTTTTTTTTAACATTTCCCATTTCTTGTCTGTGCTCTTGTTTTTGAGGACATTGTTCCAGTCAATAAGGTTAAGGGCATCTCTGAGCTGGTCGAATTTAGCCTTCCTTAAAGTTAGTGTTTTCATAGCTCCCCAGTAAAACTCCATTTTGAAATAAAAGAGGAGATTTATTATTTTCTGGTCACTATGTCCCAAGTGCCCCTGACCTGCACCCTTGTTATTCTGTCAGGTCTGTTGGTTAATATTAAGTCCAAAATGGCTGATCCTCTAGTCGGGTCCTGTACAAGTTGGGAAAGGTAATTATCTTTAATTATTGATAGAAACTTGTTACCTTTATCAGAGCCACAGATTTCAGCTTCCCAGTGTATATATCTGGATAGTTAAAGTTCCTCATAATAATTACCTCTTTGTGATTTGCTGCTTCATCTATGCTTAGTCTCTTAGCTGTTAAAAGTTACCCACCACACCATCTCACTTCTCTATTTTACAAACCATTATCCATACTGTGCTACAGCTTTAGGACATATTAACACAGAGCTGGGCAGTTTACACTGATATAACAAACTTATTAAACTTTACTAGGAGCCCAATAGCGTACCAGCAAATCAGGGATTTCTGCGCTCACAGGGAGGAGGGCTGTGAGGTGCAGCTCTGATGGAGACATTTGCTGTGGAAGCCA
The DNA here is from genome assembly GCF_035609145.1 of Eleutherodactylus coqui. Lineage (NCBI taxonomy): Eukaryota > Metazoa > Chordata > Amphibia > Anura > Eleutherodactylidae > Eleutherodactylus > Eleutherodactylus coqui. The sequence goes on along the minus strand of NC_089839.1, from coordinate 116,512,019 downwards.
CCAATGTGTTGCCATACTAGCTCGCTTCTCGACTGAGCAAGGACTAGGCCCAAGTAGAAGTAGTATTCTCCAAAAGAGAAACTCAAAGACTTGGGGGAATAAAAATCACTGTTGTGGACTGTGGATAAACTAGCCCTGTATGATTATGTTGAGTGGATAGTGAGAGACTATCTGCATGAGAGACAGAGTGAGTGAAAATAGAGGTGGTGCACTGTATATCATAATCTTATAACCATAACCATTTAGTGCTTCTGTGGTTGAAGGGAAAAATTAAATTCTGTTTTATTACAAAAACATCATCTGCAATAATCTTAAAAGGGAACCCCAAATGACACGTGTTGCAGAAAGAAAAATCACAGCCATTTCTCCTTAACCCCTTAATGACATGACCTATTTTGGGCTTAAGGACGCAACAATTTTTGGCGGATTTTCTTCTCCGTTTATCAAAAGTCATAACTTTTTAATTTTTCCGTCGACGCGGCCGTATGAGGGCTTGTTTTTTGCGTGGCGAACTGTAGTTTTTATTGGTGCCACTTTTGGGTACATTGACTATATTGTAAAACTTTTTTTATGATAGCAGGGAGAGAAAATGCATCAATTCTGCCATAGTTTTTTTTTAATTTTTTTTTACAGCGTTAATCATGCAGCATAAATGAGACATTCCACTTTTTTCTCCGGGTTGGTACGGTTACAACGATACCAAAGTTCTTACTTTTTTTTAGGTTTTCCCACTTTTCTGCAATAAAAACCCTCTTTTTTTTAAATCTTTTTTCTATTCTAAATTGCTGCATTCAAAGTCCTGTAACTTTTTTATTTTTCGATGTACGGCGCTCTATGAGGGCTTATGTTTTGCGAGACGAGCTGCAGTTTTTACTGGTACCATTTTGGGGTACATACGGCTTTTTTGATCACTTTTATTGCGTTTTTAGTGAGGCAAAATGCTAAAAATTAGTTTTTACTGGTACCATTTTGGGGTACATACGGCTTTTTTGATCACTTTTATTGCGTTTTTAGTAAGGCAAAATGCTAAAAATTAGCATTCTGCCTCAGTTCTTTAGCGTTTTTTTAGCGTTTTTTTCCGTGCACAGTCAAAAGCATGTGCAACTTATTGCACGCGTTGTTATGGACGCGACAATACCAAATATGTGGGGTTTTATTTTTTTACCTTTTTTTATGCTAATCTGAGAACTGAGAAAAAGCATAAAAAAATGTTTTTTTACTCTTTTTTTTACATTTTTTTAATTTTTTTTTAATCTTTGTTTTTTTTACACTGTTTGTGTCCCTCTGAGGGACTTTAACCACTGCCCTGATGATCGCTGTCATAAGGCATGGCAGAGCTACTGCTCTGCCATGCCTTATCGCTTATACAGCGATCATAGGCATAGGCAATACAGGACGCCAGTGTCTGGCGTCCTGTTGCCATGGTGACAGGCTGGGCTCTCGCGATGTTATCACGAGTTCCAGCCGGAGACACAGAGGGAGTCCGCTCCCTCTGTGAACTCTTTCCCTGCCGCGATCTAAGTAGGAAGGGGTTAACAGCGGGGGGCACATCTCCGATGCCCCCCCGCTGTTGCAGCGGGACGCCGGCTGTGACTGACAGCCGGCTCCCGCTGCGGGATAGCGCGAGATCATATGTGATCTCGAGCTATCTCCAGGACGTAAGTTTACGTCCTGTTGCGGGAAGTACCAGGCTGCCAGGACGTAAACTTACGCCCTGCAGCGGGAACGGGTTAAAACAGAAGGTTTTAATATACATAGTTGCATCACAACTCTGGACTTCTAGCTTTACAGCTCTGCTGTACACCATAGATTTGAGATGCGTCAGTACTAGAGATGAGCGAGCACCAAAATGCTCGAGTGCTTTTTACTCAAGTCGAACTTCCCGCAATGCTCGAGGGTTCGTTTCGAGTAACAAACCCCATTAAAGTCAATGGGCAACTCGAGCATTTTTGTATATCGCCGATGCTCGCTAAGGTTTTCATTTGTGAAAATCTGGGAAATTCACGAAAGTGATGGGAACGACACAGAAACGGATAGGGCAGGCGAGGGGCTACATGTTGGGCTGCATCTCAAGTTCCCAGGTCCCACTATTAAGCCACAATAGCGGCAAGAGTGTCCCCACCCCACCCCCGCACTGTCAGCATAAAGATCGTTCTCCTCTGCCACAGCTGTAACAGCTGTGGCAGAGAAGAACGATGTTAGTCCATTGAAAGCAATGGGCTTCCGGCGAGCGCGGGATGAATTTTCGGGAAGGGCTTAAAAATATAAGCCCTTACCTGAAAATCATCCTAAAATGTGTAAAAATAAAAAAAAAATTGTCAGCATAAAGATCGTTCTCCTCTGCCATAGCTGTAACAGCTGTGGCAGAGAAGAACAATGTTAGCCCATTGAATTCAATGGAGCCGGCAATACAGCCGACTCCATTGAAAGCAATGGGCTGCCGGCGAGCGCGGGAGTGAGACCCACCCCCCCGCACTGTCAGCATAAAGATCGTTCTCCTCTGCCACAGCTGTAACGCAGAGAAGAACGATGTTAGCCCATTGAATTCAATGGAGCCGGCAATAAAGCTGGCTCCATTGAAAGCAATGGGCTACCGGCGAGCGTGGGATTAATTTTCGGGAAGGGCTTAAAAATATAAGCCCTTACCTGAAAATCATCCTAAAATGTGTAAAAATGTAAAAAAAATGTATACTCACCTTTCCGGTGAAGCCGGAGTTCAGCTGCGTCTGGCCAGCAGTTCTCCTGAACTGCTCTGAGTAGTATTCAGCAGTCGGGGATTTAAAATCCCCGCCTGCTGAATGAGCTGCCTCTGATTGGTCACAGTCTCACCAATCAGAAGCAGCTCTCACTCACACCCATTCATGAATTCATGAATGGGTGAGTGAGTGCTGCCTCTGATTGACAGCTGAGAGCTGCCCCTGATTGGTCTCTGCGCTGAGCCAATCAGAGGCAGCACTCACCCATTCATGAATGGGTGTGAGTGAGAGCTGCCTCTGATTGGTGAGGCTGTGACCAATCAGAGGCAGCTCATTCAGCAGGTGGGGATTTTAAATCCCCGGCTGCTGAATACTACTCAGAGCAGTTCAGGAGAACTGCCGGCCAGACGCGGCTGAACTCCGGATGCAGTGGAAAGCTGAGTATACATTTTTTTTTTTTTTTTTTTTTTTTTTTTACACATTTTAGGATGATTTTCTGCTAAGGGCTTATATTTTTAAGCCCTTCCCGAAAATTCATCCCGCGCTCGCCGGCAGCCCATTGCTTTCAATGGAGCAAATGGGCTAACATCGTTCTTCTCTGCCACAGCTCTTACAGCTATGGCAGAGGAGAACGATCTTTATGCTGACATTTTTTTTTTTTTTTTTTACACATTTTAGGATGATTTTCAGGTAAGGGCTTATATTTTTAAGCCCTTCCCGAAAATTCATCCTGAGATTGCCGGCAGCCCATTGAATTCAATGGTCAGTGCTCGTTTAATCGAGACGAGTACCGCGTGGTGCTCGTCTCGAGTAACGAGCATCTCGAGCACCCTAATACTCGAACGAGCATCAAGCTCGGACGAGTATGCTCGCTCATCTCTAGTCAGTACCACTAAGAAACATTTTGTATGTCCCAACTCACTATCCAAAAATAATGATTCATTTCCTTCTGTGGAAATTTTCTAGAAGTAAATACATAATTACCCTCTGTTCTAAGGAAATTTTGCTGTTTTCCAAATTGCTTCAGGGAAGGAAGCTCTCAGTTCTGTTAAGACCTTCCTCCCCCTAAACTTGCTGCATACAAAAAACTATTCAGAATCAGTCAAATATTAATTTTTGACTTTCATGTTTTGTTCTCATGAATACTTAACCCCTAATGACTAAGCGCTTGGTCCTTGGCTTTGAACCTGGCCAATAGCAAAAATATGGAGCAGGATTAAAGCCTCTGCTCCTGCAATCAAGCTGAAGCAGGTCGGGTTCTCGGCTGTCAGACACAGTTTAGGACCCGAAGGAAAAGGTAGTATTTGTAATTGGGGTAAAAAAGGAAATAAAATATTACAGAGATGGCAAATTTATATAGTTCTTGTTATGTTTTACTATTTAATATAAAAGTTAACAAAAATGATTTGGTCACCACATTCCGGCTCTCATGTCATTTATTTTTCTGTCGATGGAGGTGTAGAGGGACTTGTTTTTTTGTGTGGCAGGGTAACAATTCTGCAGTTTAATTTTTTTCCTTACAGCATTTTTATGGAAAAGATGTTACAAGTTGTCAATTTTAGTTTTTACACAAAAAAATGAAAAAGGGTTTTTTAAACCTAATTGAACTCATTGCTACAATTTTGTTTTTCAGTTTCAGTTCTCTAGTTCACAAGGGACTTGACCTTGTGATCATCTGATTGCTTGTACAATATACTGCAATAACTCAGTAATGCAGAATATTTTAATTTTACCTTAGGGCTTAACCCCTTAGCGACCACCCCATTGCCTTTTTGCATCCTGCTTTAGTGGGCTTTAATCCCCAGGGACGTAAAAACATGCTTCCTCTGGGGATTAAAGCCACGTGGGCTGAGGACGTGACAGTTCCATACTGTCAGTTCCTGGGGGTAGCCGACAACCTGGAGCTGTCACCCAGGGCCGTGGGAAGCCCCCACTGACTGCATTAAAGTGTAAAAAAGTTGAAGATTCAGCTGCCCTAACGGATCGGATTCATAAGGGCAGCTGAGCATACTCACTGCCATTCTTTGTGATGTCCTGCAGCAATCTAGTCCTCCAAGACCTGACTCCGGTCTTCTGCGCATGTGCGCCAGGTATCATTACGTCAGCTACATGCACAGAAGGCCGGGAAACCCCAGCAAATTTGAAATCACCTGGCTACCTTCTGTAGCCGGGAGGCAGATATCACTGAGGACCGCGGTGAGCAGTCCCTGGGCTTGTGATCGCTGCTATCCAATGCATAATGGCGATCACATAAAAGTTAAAGTTGAAGTTTCATCTCTCCTAGCGATGTGATCGGTGAGAGGAGATAAAACTTTTTACCGGAGGCCTCCGCATTTGAACCTTGACGTGATCCGCCTCCTACGGACCATCTCCAGCTTCTACTCAGGCGTCTGCCAGCAAAATGCCAGAGACATGCACAGGAGTCGGGGAGCTCAGGAAATGTAAAATCTCCTTACTCCCAGCTACCAACACTCGCAAGATCCTGTCGTAGTGACTGGTGGCCTCGTTGAGCGCTCCCCGGTCAAATGATAAAAAGGTAGCAATCTACCATTAGGCCAGTCTCACACGACCAGATAGAAATTGCGGATTCTGCATGCGTTTGATCCGTGGTAATATGTGGAACAATAAAATGCACTGGATTACACAATTCCGCAGACATTAGTGGGTCGTAGTTATGTAATCCACGCTTAGAAAACAGAATGCAGCACGTTTATTTTACAGCGGATATCCGTGATATAGAGCCCATTGTGCTACATGGTTCGTGGATATACCCGCAGCCCATACATAACTACATTGCGTACGGCTGTGGGTACCTGTGTCACCACTAAGCGACGGCACGGGAAATATAAACGAAAAAATGTACTGCGCGTGACCACTTGATACTTACGCAGTTATGCGCAGTACATTAAGCGGCCATATGCAGGCCACGGCTGGGCTCACAACTGGGGTCCGCTGTAGGCGTCTGCAAGTGGATTCCACATACCGCCGTGTGGGCCTAGCATTATTCAAATCGCTACCTGTAATGCCGACGTAATTTACAAGAAGCTCTGGGAATGCTCGCCTTCCTGCAGTTCTAGGAGCAACTTGTTGAGCGCCTTCTGTTTAAGACCGCTGCACCTCAGCAAGATTACAAAGGCTCACAGAGTGTCACTTTTTACACCCCATCCCTGCCACTGAGGTCAAGAAATACCCCCCCAAAAAAGCATGAGAGGAGGGATACTCTATTTTATTACCTCATGTGCCCATCCCAACTAGCCCTCTGTAATTACCCCTTCAGACATACCATGCAGTTTATATTATTACTTTTATGTAAGATTTAGGGAATGACAAAAAGGGTGCGGAGGGAGGGATTCTTATTAGAGAGTCAATTTTTTTTTTGCACAAGTGAGCAACGGTGCCTGGAATTTATTTATTTGTACACTGAAATTCAAGGGGTGTTTCCTCCATTATAGGCCTGGCCATGTGTCCTGTAATTAGATTAGGGCCACAATGGGTATGTTTCTGAAAAAGGGACAAAGGGGGATATTCATTTTGGGGTGAAAGTCTTCATATGTGTGCTGTACAAAAAAAATGTTTTTAAAATGACACAATTGACAAAAAAATGAAAATCATAATTTTTTCCTTCTACTTTGCTTACATTCATTCAAAAACTGTGGAGTCAAAATACGCAGTACACCCCTAGAGGAATTCGTTAAGGGGTCTAGTTTTCAAAACAGGGTCATTTGTGGGGGTTGTCATTTTGGCAGCTCAAGGGCTCTACAAGTGTGCAATGGGGCCTAAATAAACTTCAAGCAAAATTTCTGTTCTGAAAGCCACCCGCTGCTTCTTTCATTTTGGGCCCTGTTGTGCATACAGACATAAGATTAGGGCCACAATGGGTATGTTCCTGAACACAGGACAAACAGGGGTATCTATTTTGGCGTGCAAGTCTTTATTCATATGTGTGCTATACAAAAAAAAACTGTTTTTAAAATAAAATTGCCAAAAAAATGAAAATCGTAATTTTTTCCAGGGGTATCCATTTTGGGATGTAAATCATCATTTTCATGTGCACTATAAAAAAAACTGCCTTTAAAATGACATATTTACAAAAAGATGACATTTTATTTTTTCTCCTCTAAATTGCATTAACTCCTGAAAAAAAAAAATGTGTGGTCAAAATACTCCTGACACCCCTCAGTGAATACATTAAGGGGTGTAGTTTTTAAAATGGGATCATTTGTGGGAGTATCTATCATTCTGACACCTATGAGCCTTTGCAATCTTGGCTTGGTGTAGGAGAACAAAATGTTCCTCAAAATGTTGATAATCCATGTTAAATTAGTACGTCTCCTAAATGGTTAATAAAAAAAACCCAAAGTTTTTCAAATGTCAGAATCACTTGGACATGCAAAACCTTAACGGAGTTGTTCCTTGTTAAATTGACATGTCAGATTTTCCAAATTTGCCTGGTCATTAAGGGGTTTAGGGACTATTCACACAGGATGGAATTGTTTTGCAACATACGCAGTGAAATTTGCAACTGCTAATATCCTCACCAAAATCCGCATGTCTAAATGTGGATTTCGATGTGAAATTGTCAGATGAATTGAGCCATTTTAGTTCCCAATCAAAATCCGCACATTAGACATCCAAACTTTGGAGCAGAATTGTTAGCGTGACAGCAAATTCTGCAGCTAATTGTGTCCAGTGTGAAGGCTTCATAAGGCTTCAGACTGTTATGTGAACCTCTTCCCACTTCATGATCATGTTGCATCACGTGGGGACTGATGGGGCGGCGTAGTCTACATTGCATTTAAGCAGTTAAACAACTGCAATTGGAGCTAGCTTGAATCATGGTCATTGCTGTTGGATGCCAGAAAGAGCTAATAACTGCTGGGTATAAAGTGATATCAGCTTCCGAGCCCTTACGACCTGTAATGTATATATCCGCCAAGGGGTTAAAATCCTTTTCTTTTTTTTTTTAGGATTAAAATGTTAGCAAGTATGGTCTCCATGATCACAGACTACAAACAAACTGGGTTTCAATCCTGTAGTCCTACTTCCATCTACTCCCACATGGGATATTGTGTAACGGTGGAGATTCAATAAATGTATATGCAAAATGGTATATTTGTTTCTTGAACAAGAATGTTTGCAAAGTTGCTTTATTTTTAGACTACAGTTTCAAGGACATGTTTAATCGCGGTAAGATTGGGGTTTCCCGCTAGTACAATACAAATGTGTTGCAAAAGCATATATCCACGAACAGATGCCCTATAAGTACTTAAATGACTGAACATTCTGAAATTCTTTGTTCTACAAGTTTTATTTATCCAGAGTGTTTTAATTGTCCTACCATGTGTACAACAAACAGCCCTGATTGAAAAAGACTGTCCATGTAAGCATGACAGCGTTCTTGGGTTCATGCAGCCTGGATTCCTTTAACAACAGCTTACTTCAAAGCAGGTTTGTGATCAGATTTACATCAACCAGCATAATACATGTTGAGAGGTAGGTTACACTATCCTCAATAAACAGAAGACGAAAAGGTGGGAGCCAAAGGTAGGGGACTGATCTATGCTAATCAGAGGGCCAAGGTACTGCTGAGGCGATGTGTGATGATAATCATTATTTATATAGACCCAACATATTCCGCAGCACTTACAAAACAGGAGAGAACAGATACAAAAAACAACTCTGCAAAAACCACGGTTACATGTAGTAATCGATTGATGGAGACAGTAGGGGTGAGGGTCCTGCTCCAACGAGCTTACATACTACAAATAATGGGGCGATACAGAAGGTAAGGGAGCTGGAGATGTGCAAAGGATGGCAAGGTGGAAAGTGTGGGATGCTATACTCATAGACAATGGTCAGACTTAAGCTGTCGGGTGGCTGACTGCAGTCAGTAGGACAGGGAGCATGTTATCGGGCAGAGTAAAGAGGGGTTTGGTTTAGGAAATGTGTCATGCCTCCCTAAACAGGTGCGTTTTTAGAGTACGCCTGAAGTTTTTTGTGTCGGGGATTGCCTGGATAGTTTGGGGTAGCACATTCCAGAGGACTGGTGCTGCTCTGGAAAAGTCTTGGAGGTAAGAAAAAGAGGTTCAAATTAAAGGGGCACTTAATCTGATTTCGTTAGCGGAGCGGAGGGTGCGGGCTGGGTGGTGGGTAGAGATGAGGGAGGCAATGTAGGGCGGCATGGTGCTACAGAAAGCTTTATGGATGAAGGTAGTGAGTTTGAATTAATTTCTATAATTGACAGGCAACCAGGGCAGAGGCGTCCAAGTAGTGGCTGGACAAGTAGATGAGCCTGGCTGACGCATTCAGGATGGATTGGAGGGGGACAAGCCTGGTGCAGGGAAGTCCGATCAGCAATGAGTTGCAATGATCGAGAGTGAATGAGGGCAACAGTGAGCATTTTCAGCGTGTCCATAGTGAGAAAGGAGTGGTTTCTTGCAATGTTCTTGAGATGCAGCTGATATTATCCAATCTCTTGCCCGTAAATAGGGGGTGAAGGAGAGATAAGGATCAAATATAACCCCTCGGGCGTGATGTCTGGGAGTTATGGAGGTGCCACACACTGAGATGGAGATGTCAGGATGAGGTTGGTTAGCAGAGGGTGTAAACACCAGTAGGTCAGTTTTTGAGAGGTAAAGAGAGGACGCGGCACTGTCTGTAGGAATGTTGCTGTGATGTCACAGGAGGAGGTGTATAACTGGGTGTCATCAGCATAGAGATGGTACATAAAACCAAAACTCCTGATGGTTTGTCCAATAGGGAAGAGGAGGGGAGGTAGATCCAGCAAAGGAGACACTGAAGGAGCGGTTAGTTAGGTAGAAGGAGAACCCGCAGAGAGCATTGTCCTTTAGTCCAATAGAGTGAAGCATATTGAGGAGTTTGCGCTCAACAGTGTCAAATGCTGCGGAGAGATTGAGGACGATTTGGCCGTCAGGAGGTCGTTTGACACTTTTGTAAGGGTAGTTTCTGTCAAGTGTAGAGGGTGGAAGCTGGACTGTAGGGGTCAAGAAGAGAGTTTTCTGATAGATAGCTTATAAGGCGGGAGTAAACCAGCTGTTCTAATAATTTGGAGATGAAGGGGAGATTTGAGAATGGTCGGTAGTTTGCAGCCACGGTCGAGTCAAGAGTCTGTTGCTTTAGCAGTGGGGATATGATAGCATGTTTAAATGATGAGGGGAAAATGCCACAGGTCAGAGAGAGGTTAATTGTAGTGATGAGGTGGTAAATAACCACCGGTGAGAGGGGCCGGAGAAGGTGTGAGGGAAGGGGGTTGCTAGTGCAGGTGGTGGGGCGAGCAGAGGAGAGCAATCTGGAAATTTTTTTCTCTTGTCATTGGTCTGAGTACAGAAAGTGAGCAGGAGCTAGATTCAGTACCGCAGAGACTAGGGTCGGAGCTAGTTTGGGATTGGGAGGCTATTTCCTTCTGGATGCCATCGATTTTCATCTTGAATTAAGGAGTTAACTGTTAACCCCTTTAAAGGGGTTTTGTCATTAGAAAAAAAAAATTCAATACTTAGTAGAGATGAGCGAACATCGCTAATCTCTAGTAACTGCGTTCTCCTCCGAGCGTGCTCGGGGGGGGGGGGGGGGGGCAGCGGGGGAGATAGTGAGAGAGATCTCTCCCCCCCCCCACTACCCTGCTCGGAGGATAAGGCAGTTACTCAAGATGAGCGAGGCTCGCTCATCTCTAATACTTACCTATTCCTCCCCCAGCAGTGTTCTTACTGCATGTTCTCCTGACTTCTCCAGTCCCCCAGATCACCTCCAGTGGACCGAATCCTTTTTCCTGTGAAGAAAAGTATACATTGCCAGCATTCTCCTTCCTGCAGGGCAATATACGCTACAAAAGTAGCTTTCACTAGCAGGCAATGCTGAGCTATTGCCGAGACTGCACATGCACGCTGTCTCCCTGCAATAATATATGAACACCCGCGGCGAGACATCTCACATGCAAAGTCACGCTAAGGCAGGCTGCCAAGGATTCGGCATTTCCTGCTAGGCAGTAAATGCTACCTCACTAGTGACATAACGTACACTGACCTGCAGGAAGGAGAATGCCGAGAATGGATGTTCCAAAACAGGAAGAAGAGGATCCGCCCAGGCTTGTGGTGATGTGACCGGGAGGACTAGAGGAGCCAGGAGAAGATCAGTGAAGAGAAGATGCGCTATGAAGACTGCCTGGGGAGGAATAGGTTTTTTTTCTCAAATGACAGAACCCCTTTAAGGACGCGGCCCTTTTTTTCCCCATTTTTGGTTTTTCCTTTTCGTTTTAAAAAAAAACATAACTTTTTCATTTTAGCGTTTAAATAGCAACAAGACTGTTGTTTTTTGTGGACAAGTTGTATTTTTCAATGGTCCCATAATGTACTGAAAAACTTTCAATATATGATTGACAATACTACATTTGTATAGTTTTGCTGTACTACTTTTAAAAAATAAAATATCTTTGGAAAAAAGTAAAATTATTTTCTGCCGCCACCTTCTGACAGCCAAACCTATCCGTCGATACAGTTTTTGCAGGACGTCTTGGAGACAGCGGGATTCTGCAGTTGTTGTTTTTTTCTGACAACGTTCACTGTGAAATAAATAATGTGTTACTTTGATAGATCAGACTTTTACGGACGCAGCAGTACAAAATATGCTTTTTTTAAAATTAGATTAACGTGGGAAAAGGTTTTTGTTTTTTTTAAACTTCCTTTATTTTTTCAATTGAAAAACAAACCTAAACTTTTTGACTTTTTTTTTTCTTTGTCCCTACAGAGGACTTGCAATTGTGTGATCACTAATACAGTATAATGTAATACCACAGTATTACATTATACTGTATTTTGACTGCCCTGGGGACTGTGGCTGCCATAGTAACCAAATGGCAGGGGCTCATTTGGGACCCCCAAACAACGATTGGGGCATTTAGAAGGTTAACAGCCATGATCAGCGTTAGCACTGTCATGAGTGGGTGTCAACTATCATTGCCCTCTGACACACAAAAAGAAACTTATCCCTGCAATGTAAGGAGCTGCAAGACCTGGTCATATGTACGGACTACGGACAGGATACAAATCCCCAACACACAGCAGGACTGTTACGATTGTGTGGGCAAACTAAGAACGGGGCCCACACGATCGTGACCAAAGTGGACTAGGTAGACACACGGGTTTCAGGCAAACTGACCCTGTGCTACACGGGAGGTTGACCTGGCCCTACCTAAGCGGGGGCATTGCCCCAATAAAGGGCATCCCAGCGGTCTTCGGATCTCGGCCCTAGCTGATCCCAGGAGCCACGCACCAGAACAGGACGCATTCACATGCCACATGATAGGGACTGAACCACAGGACAGACAGAGCCAGAATACACAGCATACAGCAGCCACAATGCAAACACTAATAGCAGATGATAAGCTGAATATAAATGCGAGGTGTTAGTTCGTAGATTGGCCAATGACCTTAAGCTGCAAGCCCCGGCAAGGCCCCTCGTATCTTGCAGTCCCTACACTAGCAAGACACATCTACTAGAGGGCCCTAGGGGCCAACCTAGCGCAGACATAGCAAACAAACTCAGCAGACCAAACTGACACAAAATAAACGTACAAACGGACATGAACCACAAGGCACAGATCACACAGCAAGCTGCAACAAAACAGGACATGTGTCACAGATACATCCAAACAGTACAAGACCAGCTTCAGACTGACCAAGACCTGGGTTTATATGTGAGCACAGACCCAGGTGATTGGCTAGCAGGAAGAACCACACCCAGCCAGCTCAATCATTAACCCTGAGAGTGCTGTGCTGCTGGAAGCACAGTAGTACAACATGTCTTAGCAGGACACGTAACAAGGACTACAATATCCCTGGGACATTCACATGTTGCACTTCCGATGTGTACTTGATCCTGTGCAGTAAGGCCTCATGTCCACGGGGAAAATCAGGCTTGCTACGGATTCTCCATGTAGAATCCGTAGCGGGTCCCTCCTGCACCGCGGACATGAGGCATAAAAATAAGAATTAACTCACCTCTCGCCCGCTCCGGATCTTTCCTTCGCTGCGGCTTCATCTTCTCTCCGTCGCGGCCGGATCTTCTTTCTTCGGCCCGGCGGATGCGCAGGGCACGTCGGTTGCGTGGCCCGCGCATGCGCTGGCCCGAAGAAAAAAGATCCGGCCGCGACGGAGAGAAGATGAAGCTGCGTCGAAGGGAAGATCCGGAGCAGGTGAGTAAATTCCGATTTTGGTCTCCCGCGGATCTGGACGGCTTCCATAGGCTTCAATAGAAGCCTGCGGGAGCCGTCCCCGCGGGAGACCCGCATGAAAATGGAGCATGGTCTACATTTTTTCATGCTCCATTTTTTTTAAAATTCCCTTTTATTGACGATCCGCGGGTATTTATCCACCCGCGGGTGGTCAATGCATCACTATGAGATGCGGATCCGCGGGCAGGAGAAGAGTTAAAATCCGCTGCGGATTTTAATTCTTCTTTCGCCCGTGGACATGAGGCCTAAATGTTCTGTTAGGGACCTTTATGTTGGAGAAACAGGACAAAAACGGAAAGTGAGAATGAGCACTTTTTTAGTCACAGACACAACATAGAACACATGAAAGTTATTATACTTAAAGGTAATTTCAAATCACAAAGCCATAGAAGAATTTGGGAGTACAAATTTATAACAACTTTTGATACTTTCAATAGAGGGCTAAATTCTTCAAGAGGATTAATGCATGACTGGGAAGTATGAGACATCTATAACAAAGATAACACCGCTGGCCTGGTGACCCCCTAACACTAATTCAGGGACCATAATACCGTCACATGGTGGACTATTTAAGTATTTTTTAAAATTCTCTACTCACCCAATTGTGGCATTCTTTCAAATGCAAATTAATCGCATCCATGTCTGTGCCTCGTCCTAAGTATGTGTGCTTATATATTCATGCCTCTTTGGATCTATTTCATTATGCATGAGGAAAAACCCTGAGAGGTTTGAAAGCTCGCTATAATAACATGTATTTTTGTAACTATTAAAAGGTATCATATCTACAAGATTACTTGGTTTTTCTTGCTAGAGCAAAACCACATTTTGCTCTACTGGCTAACACAGTACCAAACTTTTTTTCATTATTACAAATAACATAATGTTGGTCTTCATTACAGATTTGCTTTGATGTGCAATGATAAATGCCAAGTTAAAATGCATCTAAAGTGCATCTGTCATTAGACACTGCTTCCCTATGAAAGGTCAGCATAGTGTAAAAACAAGTCTGCTCTATTATTAGCCAAAAGATGAATAAAATATTATGCAGTTTGTCTAAGGCCTCCTTCCCACGAACGGATTTCCGAAGCGTAATTCGCGGGGGAAATCCGCTGCGTTGCCCGCAGCTGTTAGGTTCTATTGAACCTAATAGCTCCGTGCTCACGGTGCGGAATTCCACCGCGGAATTCCGCACTATGAATTCACCCGTCCTCACCCGCGGCATGCTCTATTTGCTGCGCGTGTACGCGCGGATGACTTCCATTGCAGTCAATGGAAGCCGTCCGTTCACGCTATATTCCGCTGTAGCACAGCGGAAGATAGTGTGAAAACGCTTCCCCGCCCACCGCCGCCGCGTCATGTGATGGGGTGGGCGTGTCACATGACGCACGGAGGTGGGCGGGGAAGGGTCATGCGTGAGCGAGGACGCCGGATCCGCAGGTAAGTATGTGGTCTTCTGGGGGGCGCCGTGACGGGCTCCGCCGCGGAATTTTGCGGCGGAGCCCGTCACGGCCGTGTGAAGCCAGCCTAATAGAAGCACTCAGAGATAACACAAGACGCTTCGGGGGAATACATATAATCATTTATACAAATTTCCTACTTTCCCTTGCCACGTTTGTTTAAAGAAAAAAAAAGGTGGACTTTAATGGGAGGAGGTGGAGCCACCACGGTCTATCAAATTTACTAGGAATTACACTAGAAAATGGGGTAAATTTATAGTGTAAGTCCACGGCAGGTTCAATGAATGGCTGTGATTGGTGCATTGAGCGCTGTCTCTGATTGGCTGATCTGCTGCGATCAAGAGCCAATTGGAGCAATCTCTTGCTGGAGGTGGGTTACCAGCAAAGGATGTTCTGTCGTTGCTGACAACTGCATGGCGCCTGCTAGGCGGATAAGACATCCCCTGAAAATAAGACCCTGTGCCTCTTATTTTCGGAGAAACACGGTACTTTATATGACTTGCAAATAATAAATCTTCATCCCCTTTCACATCTCTGCCTGGGTCTCCTGCAGATTTCCGTTGTTTGGCTCTGTCCTCGGAACTGAACAATGAAAATGCCAGAATCACCGGATCCGGCACATGCTGGAGCTAAGCAGGGCCAAAATAGACCCCATTGACGATAAGGAGATCTTTCTAACCAGCATATTAGCGGATGAAATAGTGCTGCATGCTTTTCTTTTCTCCTCAAACTGTGACTAAGAGACTAAGGCCTATGTCACACAAACATATTTGCGCAGTACATCGTGAATAGAACCAATTTATTTCAACAGGTCTGCTCACATAAGCGTATTTTATGTGTGCATTTCATTTGCGCAGAAAAACTATTTGCAGCATGCTCTATTTTCCTGCGCATTTCTACACAAAAGTAGCACATGTTAAACTAATTAACTTTGCCAATTTCAATGAATGCGAGTATGGTTGCATGGTTGCAAAAGTTACAGTAAAACACACATGCGCCAATGCACAGCTATGCAGCACTATTGCCTGCATAAATGTGCTTAAGTCCGTGTAACACCGGCCTGAGGCTGCATTCACACAGGCAAGCGCAGTATCGGACCAAGAAACGCGTTCTGATATTGCGCGTTTCACGCCAATGTGAGGCAGTTTCTATTCAAAAATGCCTCGCGTCTCTTCTAGGAAATTGCGCTCCTCAGGCAGGCATTTCACACGTGTCAGTGGGTTGCAAGTGTTTTCCATTGATTTCAATGAGAAACATCACATTGCACTCGTATGCAGATCGCACAGCATCCGAGTGCCATACGATGTCCTTAAAGTCCCATTGAAAACAATGGGTGACGTGTTTAGCGGGAATGCCAAAAAATAGAGTACATTTCGATTTCTTTTTCCCTCGCAGCATCGCTGTGAGGTAAAAATAAACGCTCATGTGAATAAGTCCAAGCAAAGGAATGAAATTCATGTTGTGAGTTTTGTGCATCCTGTGTGAGATTCTTGCCCGTGTGAATGTAGCCTGAATTAAGTAAAGATGCTGCTTGCTGCCAGACCAGTATAATCTCTATATTTAATATGGTGGCCAGAAGAGTGATTGTAATAGTCAAATAGACATGTCAGATCTGTCTTGGATAAATTACCAGGAGGATGATGGTATCTGAGTTCAAAGAGCAAATAAAATGTCATCCTGCTGCCAGAGTTTTCCTTTAGAAGGCAGTGGAAGAACTCTACGGCGGTGCTCTGCAGTTTATAGTATAGATCTCCCTGTATAGAATGTTTCCTACTAGAGATGAGCGAACGTACTCGTCCGAGCTTGATGCTCGGGCGAATATTAGGGTGTTCGGGATGCTCGTTACTCTTAACGAGCACCACGCGGTGTTCGGGTTACTTTCACTTTCATCTCTGAGACGTTAGCGCGCTTTTCTGGCCAATTGAAAGACAGGGAAGGCATTACAACTTCCCCCTGTGACGTTCAAGCCCTATACCACCCCCCTGCTGTGAGTGGCTGGCGAGATCAGATGTCACCCGAGTATAAAAATCGGCCCCTCCCGCGGCTCGCCTCAGATGCGTTGTGAGTTAGCTGAGGGAAAGTGCTGTTGTGTTGGAGCTGCTGTAGGGAGAGTGTTAGGAGTGAGCGTAGGCTTCAAGAACCCCAACGGTCCTTCTTAGGGCCACATCTATCCGTGTGCAGTACTGTGGAGGCTGCTGTTAGCAGTGTTGCACAATTTTTTTTTTCAAAATCGGCTGTGCAGAGCATTGCGCCCTGCAGTAATACTACAGGGACAGAAGTGGTGGTTAGGCAGGGAGAGTGTTAGGAGTGAGTGTAGGCTTCAAGAACCCCAATGGTCCTTCTTAGGGCCACATTTAACCGTGTGCAGTACTGTGCAGGCTGCTGTTAGCAGTGTTGCATTTTTTTTTTTTTCAAAATCGGCTGTGCAGAGCATTGCGCCCTGCAGTAATACTACAGGGACAGAATTGTGTAGGCAGGGCCAGAAGACATATATTATTGATTGAATATAGTCAGTGGGCCTTTTCTTTAAAAAAAAAGGAAAACATTCTATTTGGCCTGCCTCTGACAGTCCTCAGCGTTCTGGGTACGTGTGTGGTGGGTGGAGAACGTAAAGAAATCATACGCAGCCAGCTACGTTTAACAGCAGGCTTGCGCCAATTTATTTCCTGCCTGGGAAAAAATCACCGCTCTGCTGCACTTCATATAACACTGCAGTTCTGTGGAACACAGTTCTTATCTGATTGAATATAGTCAGTGGGCCTTCCCTTTAAAAAAAAAAGGGAAACATTCTATTTGGCCTGCAGGCTTGCGCCAATTTATTTCCTGACTGGGAAAAATCACCGCTCTGCTGCACTTCATATAACACTGCAGTTCTGTGGAACACAGTTCTTATCTGATTGAATATAGTCAGTGGGCCTTCCCTTTAAAAAAAAAAAAAGGGAAACATTCTACTTGGCCTGCCTCTGATAGTCCTCAGCGTTCTGGGTACGTGTGTGGTGGGTGGAGAATGTAAAGAAATCATACGCAGCCAGCTACGTTTAACAGCAGGCTTGCGCCAATTTATTTCCTGCCTGGGAAAAATCACCGCTCTGCTGCACTTCATATAACACTGCAGTTCTGTGGAACACAGTTCTTATCTTATCTGATTGAATATAGTCAGTGGGCCTTCCCTTTAAAAAAAAAAGGGAAACATTCTATTTGGCCTGCCTCTGACAGTCCTCAGCGTTCTGGGTACGTGTGTGGTGGGTGGAGAACGTAAAGAAATCATACGCAGCCAGCTACGTTTAACAGCAGGCTTGCGCCAATTTATTTCCTGCCTGGGAAAAATCACCGCTCTGCTGCACTTCATATAACACTGCAGTTCTGTGGAACACAGTTCTTGTCTTATCTGATTGAATATAGTCAGTGGGCCTTCCCTTTAAAAAAAAAAAGGGAAACATTCTATTTGGCCTGCCTCTGACAGTCCTCAGCGTTCTGGGTACGTGTGGTGGGTGGAGAACGTAAAGAAATCATACGCAGCCAGCTACGTTTAACAGCAGGCTTGCGCCAATTTATTTCCTGCCTGAAAAAAAATCACCGCTCTGCTGCACTTCATATAACACTGCAGTTCTGTGGAACACATTTCTAATCTTATCTGATTGAATATAGTCAGTGGGCCTTCCCTTTAAAAAAAAAAGGGAAACATTCTATTTGGCCTGCCTCTGACAGTCCTCAGCGTTCTGGGTACGTGTGTGGTGGGTGGAGAACGTAAAGAAATCATACGCAGCCAGCTACGTTTAACAGCAGGCTTGCGCCAATTTATTTCCTGCCTGGGAAAAATCACCGCTCTGCTGCACTTCATATAACACTGCAGTTCTGTGGAACACAGTTCTTATCTGATTGAATATAGTCAGTGGGCCTTCCCTTTAAAAAAAAAAAAGGGAAACATTCTATTTGGCCTGCAGGCTTGCGCCAATTTATTTCCTGCCTGGGAAAAATCACCGCTCTGCTGCACTTCATATAACACTGCAGTTCTGTGGAACACAGTTCTTATCTGATTGAATATAGTCAGTGGGCCTTCCCTTTAAAAAAAAAAAAAGGGAAACATTCTACTTGGCCTGCCTCTGATAGTCCTCAGCGTTCTGGGTACGTGTGTGGTGGGTGGAGAATGTAAAGAAATCATACGCAGCCAGCTACGTTTAACAGCAGGCTTGCGCCAATTTATTTCCTGCCTGGGAAAAATCACCGCTCTGCTGCACTTCATATAACACTGCAGTTCTGTGGAACACAGTTCTTATCTTATCTGATTGAATATAGTCAGTGGGCCTTCCCTTTAAAAAAAAAAGGGAAACATTCTATTTGGCCTGCCTCTGACAGTCCTCAGCGTTCTGGGTACGTGTGTGGTGGGTGGAGAACGTAAAGAAATCATACGCAGCCAGCTACGTTTAACAGCAGGCTTGCGCCAATTTATTTCCTGCCTGGGAAAAATCACCGCTCTGCTGCACTTCATATAACACTGCAGTTCTGTGGAACACAGTTCTTATCTTATCTGATTGAATATAGTCAGTGGGCCTTCCCTTTAAAAAAAAAAAGGGAAACATTCTATTTGGCCTGCCTCTGACAGTCCTCAGCGTTCTGGGTACGTGTGGTGGGTGGAGAACGTAAAGAAATCATACGCAGCCAGCTACGTTTAACAGCAGGCTTGCGCCAATTTATTTCCTGCCTGAAAAAAAATCACCGCTCTGCTGCACTTCATATAACACTGCAGTTCTGTGGAACACATTTCTAATCTTATCTGATTGAATATAGTCAGTGGGCCTTCCCTTTAAAAAAAAAAGGGAAACATTCTATTTGGCCTGCCTCTGACAGTCCTCAGCGTTCTGGGTACGTGTGTGGTGGGTGGAGAACGTAAAGAAATCATACGCAGCCAGCTACGTTTAACAGCAGGCTTGCGCCAATTTATTTCCTGCCTGGGAAAAATCACCGCTCTGCTGCACTTCATATAACACTGCAGTTCTGTGGAACACAGTTCTTATCTGATTGAATATAGTCAGTGGGCCTTCCCTTTAAAAAAAAAAAAGGGAAACATTCTATTTGGCCTGCAGGCTTGCGCCAATTTATTTCCTGCCTGGGAAAAATCACCGCTCTGCTGCACTTCATATAACACTGCAGTTCTGTGGAACACAGTTCTTATCTGATTGAATATAGTCAGTGAGCCTTCCCTTTAAAAAAAAAAAGGGAAACATTCTATTTGGCCTGCCTCTGACAGTCCTCAGCGTTCTGGGTACGTGTGTGGTGGGTGGAGAACGTAAAGAAATCATACGCAGCCAGCTACGTTTAACAGCAGGCTTGCGCCAATTTATTTCCTGCCTGGGAAAAATCACCGCTCTGCTGCACTTCATATAACACTGCAGTTCTGTGGAACACAGTTCTTATCTGATTGAATATAGTCAGTGGGCCTTCCCTTTAAAAAAAAAGAGGGAAACATTCTATTTGGCCTGCAGGCTTGCGCCAATTTATTTCCTGGCTGGGAAATCACTGGTAATACAGCATGCTGAGGGGTAGGGGTAGGCCTAGAGGACGTGGACGTGGCCGAGGACGCGTAGGCCCAAGTGAGGGTGTGGGCACAGGCCGAGCTCCTGATCAAGGTGTATCGCAGCCGACTGCTGCGCGATTAGGAGAGAGGCACGTTTCTGGCATCCCCACATTCATCGCCCAATTAATGGGTCCACGCGGGAGACCTTTATTAGAAAATGAGCAGTGTGAGCAGGTCCTGTCGTGGATGGCAGAAAGTGCTTCGAGCAAGCTATCATCCACCCACAGTTCTGCGCCGTCCAGTGCTGCAAATCCAAATCCTCTGGCTGCTGCTCCTCCTTCCTCCCAGCCTCCTCACTCCACTACAATGACACATGCTCAGGAGCGGGAAGACTCCCAGGAACTGTTCTCGGGCCCCTGCTCAGATTGGGCAGCAGTGGTTCCTCTCCCACCAGAGGACTTTATCGTCACTGATGCCCAACCATTGGAAAGTTCCCGGGGTCCGGGGGATGAGGCTGGGGACTTCCGGCAACTGTCTCAAGACCTTTCAGTGGGTGAGGAGGACGATGACGATGAGACACAGTTGTCTTGCAGTGAGGTAGTAGTAAGGGCAGTAAGTGCGAGGGAGGAGCGCACAGAGGATTCGGAAGAAGAGCAGCAGGACGATGAGGTGACTGACCCCACCTGGTGTGCAACGCCTACTCAGGACAGGTCTTCAGAGGGGGAGGTAAGGGCAGCAGCAGGGCAGGTTGAAAAAGGCAGTGCGGTGTCCAGGGGTAGAGGCAGGGCCAGACTGAATAATCCACCAACTGTTTCCCAAAGCGCACCCTCGCGCCATGCCACCCTGCAGAGGCCGAGGTGCTCTAAGGTCTGGCAGTTTTTCACAGAGATGCCTAACGACCGACGAACAGTGGTGTGCAACCTTTGTCGCGCCAAGATCAGCCGGGGAGCAACCACCAACAGCCTCACCACCACCAGCATGCGCAGACATATGATGGCCAAGCACCCCACAAGGTGGGACGAAGGCCGTTCACCGCCTCCGGTTTGCACCGCTGCCTCTCCCCCTGTGCCCCAACCTGCCACTGAGATCCAACCCCCCTCTCAGGACACAGGCACTACCGTCTCCTGGCCTGCACCCACACCCTCACCTCCGCTGTCCTCGGCCCCATCCACCAATGTCTCGCACCGCACCGTCCAGCCGTCGCTACCGCAAGTCTTTGAGCGCAAGCGCAAGTATGCCGCCACGCACCCGCACGCTCAAGCGTTAACCGTCCACATAGCGAAATTTATCAGCCTTGAGATGCTGCCGTATAGGGTTGTGGAAACGGAGTCCTTCAAAAGTATGATGGCGGCGGCCCCGCGCTACTCAGTTCCCAGTCGCCACTACTTTTCCCGATGTGCCATCCCAGCCCTGCACGACCACATCTCCCGCAACATTGTACGCGCCCTCACCAATGCGGTTAGTGGCAAGGTCCACTTAACAACGGACACGTGGACAAGCACAGGCGGGCAGGGCCACTACATCTCCCTGACGGCACATTGGGTGAATTTAGTGTAGGCTGGGACAGAGTCAGAGCCTGGGACCGCTCACGTCCTACCCACCCCCAGAATTGCGGGCCCCAGCTCGGTGGTGGTATGTTCGGCGGTGTATGCTTCCTCCACTAAAGCACCCTCCTCCTCCTCCTCCTCAACCTCTGTCTCGCAATCTAGATGTGTCAGCAGCAGCAGGACGTCGCCAGCAGTCGGTGTCGCGCGTCGTGGTAGCACAGCGGTGGGCAAGCGTCAGCAGGCCGTGCTGAAACTACTCAGCTTAGGAGAGAAGAAGCACACGGCCCACGAACTGCTGCGGGGTCTAACAGAGCAGACCGACCGTTGGCTTGCGCCACTGAGCCTCCAACCGGGCATGGTCGTGTGTGACAACGGCCGTAACCTGGTGGCGGCTCTGCAGCTCGGCAGCCTCACGCACGTGCCATGCCTGGCCCACGTCTTTAATTTGGTGGTTCAGCCTTGTCAGACCTGCTCGTAAAGGTGTGCCGGCTCTGCACAGATTTCCGCAAGTCCCACACGGACGCTGCCACCCTGCGGACACTGCAACATCGGTTTAATCTGCCAGTGCACCGACTGCTGTGCGACGTGCCCACACGGTGGAACTCTACGCTCCACATGTTGGCCAGGCTCTATGAGCAGCGTAGAGCTATAGTGGAATACCAACTCCAACATGGGCGGCGTAGTGGGAGTCAGCCTCCTCAATTATTTTCAGAAGAGTGGGCCTGGTTGGCAGACATCTGCCAGGTCCTTGGAAAGTTTGAGGAGTCTACCCAGGTGGTGAGCGGCGATGCTGCAATCATTAGCATCACCATTCCTCTGCTATGCCTCTTGAGAAGTTCCCTGCAAAGCATAAAGGCAAATGCTTTGCGCTCGGAAATGGAGGCGGGGGAAGACAGTATGTCGCTGGATAGTCAGAGCACCCTCCTGTCTATATCTCAGCGCGTTGAGAAGGAGGAGCATGAGGAGGAGGAGGGGGAAGAGACAGCTTGGCCCACTGCTGACGGTACCCATGCTGCTTGCCTGTCATCCTTTCAGCGTGTATGGCCTGAGGAGGAGGAGGCGGAGGAGGAGGAGGAGGATCCTGAAAGTGATCTTCCTAGTGAAGACAGCCATGTGTTGCGTACAGGTACCCTGGCACACATGGCTGACTTCATGTTAGGATGCCTTTCTCGTGACCCTCGTGTTGCACGCATTCTGGCCACTACGGATTACTGGGTGTACACACTGCTCGACCCACGGTATAAGGAGAACCTTTCCACTCTCATTCCCGAAGAGTAAAGGGGTTCGAGAGTGTTGCTATACCACAGGACCCTGGCGGACAAGCTGATGGTAAAATTCCCCTCCGACAGCGCTAGTGGCAGAAGGCGCATTTCCGAGGGCCAGGTAGCAGGGGAGGTGCGGAGATCGAGCAGCATGTTCAGCACAGGCAGTGCAACACTCTTTAAGGCCCTGGACAGCTTTATGGCTCCCCACCAAGACTGTGTCACCACTCCCCAGTCAAGGCTGAGTCGGCGGGAGCACTGTAAAAGGATGGTGAGGGAGTACATAGCCGATCGCACGACCGTCCTCCGTGACGCCTCTGCCCCCTACAACTACTGGGTGTCGAAGCTGGACACGTGGCCTGAACTCGCGCTGTATGCCCTGGAGGTGCTTGCTTGTCCTGCGGCTAGCATCTTGTCAGTGAGGGTGTTTAGTGCGGCTGGGGGAATCATCACAGATAAGCGTACACGCCTGTCAACCGACAGTGCCGACAGGCTTACACTCATCAAGATGAACAAAGCCTGGATTTCCCCAGACTTCTCTTCTCCACCAGTGGACAGCAGCGATACCTAAGCAATACGTAGGCTGCACCCGCGGATGGAAGCATCGTTCTGTATCACCATCCAAAACGGTGACATTTCTGCTTCCTCAATCTGTGTATAATATTCCTCCTCCTCCTCCTGCTCCTCCTCCTGAAACCTCACGTAATCACGCCGAACGGGCAATTTTTCTTTTGGCCACAAGGCTCACTCATATAATTTTTCCAAACAATTTTTATACGTTTCAATGCTCTTACAAGCGATGAAACTTTAACTTGAACCAATTTTTCGTTAAACTGGGCTGCCTCCAGGCCTAGTTACCACTTAAGCCACATTAACCAAAGCGATTAATGGGTTTCACCTGCCATCTTGGTTGGGCATGGCCAATTTTTTCTGAGGTACATTAGTACTGTTGCTACACCAATTTTTTTGGGCCCTCAACTACAGTGTAATCATTGTAATTTCTATGTTCTTCGCCTGCACTCATGGTACAGAAAGGTGTGTGGGGTTGGCCTACACTTTTGCTACATAAATGTAACTGGGGCCTTGTCTATACTGCAGCTACTGAAATGTGAAAGAGACTGTTATCTCCCTAAACTGCTGCAATGGGAATTGTTACTGGGGCTTGTCTTGAGTGCTACTATTACTGAAATGGAACTAAGACTGCGCTCCTCCTATACTGCTGCTTCGGAATTGTTACTGGGGCCTGTCTTGAGTGCTACTATTACTGAAATGGAACTAAGACTGCGCTCCCCCTATACTGCTGCTAGTGATATGTTAGTGGGGCCTGTCCCTAATACTACCGCTGAAATGTTAATAATTCGGGGCTCTGCCTATACCGCAGCTAATGGTATGTCACTGGGGTGTGGAAACAGAGGCTTCACAAAGACATGATGGCGGTGAGGCCATTTCCCACCAACGCTGTAACTGTTAAGGTGCATATAACCACGGACACGTGTAGAGGACACATAGTGCCTCCAAAACATCCCCCTCCTCCTCCAACAATGAAAACATTCTTTGCAAATACCTTTGCATTGGTCCGTCTGTTGGCAGTCCAAGAATTTCACCTTTAACGACACTACAAGAGAGCACCACCACCATCCCCCCGCCACGGCCCACTTAATCATGGCCACATTCCGAAAACCAACTACATAAAACCGCGCTACTAGGTCCGCAGTCACCACCACATTACCACCAACGAGGTTACTGTTAAGGTACATATTACCAGGCTGACTGGGGCATGCAGTGTGGGCCAAAGCCCACCTGTATTGTATCTGACGTTAGCTCTGCTGAGTAGGGCACTGCAATGGGATATATTTATGTACCACCGGTGGGTTCCAGGGAGCCACCCATGCTGTAGGTGCACACGGAGTTTAACCTACATCTGTCCACTTGTAAAGAACCCCAGTCTGACTGGGGCATGCAGTGTGGGCCGAAGCCCACCTGTATTGTATCTGACGTTAGCTCTGCTGAGTAGGGCACTGCAATGGGATATATTTATATACCACCGGTGGGTTCCAGGGAGCCACCCATGCTGTAGGTGCACACGGAGTTTAACCTACATCTGTCCACTTCTAAAGAACCCCAGTCTGCCGTGTGGGGAGGCACCAGTAAACCGGGGATTTACTAAGACATAACAACGTATGTAATGGATATATATAAAGTTTATTGGGAAATGTAGAACAAATTACAGACTCGATATACAATAAAATAAAGTGGTAAGGAGTAATAGGGAAAAGTTAAGAAAGGAGGGATTGGAGAGAGAGAGACCGGGCAACGGGCAAAAGAAATATGACCCCCCCTCGAATGCAACAAAAAAATCTAACCCTGAATCAATAAAAGAAAACAGCAAGAAGATAAGCAACACGAAGACCAAAGAAGAAAACAAATATACGTTACAAGAACTGTTATTATTGTTTACAACACAACACTGTGTTCATTCAGAGACAGTTTACCCAAAGAACAGAACGTTGAGAGAGAGATCTTAGGGGGGATGGGGGAGGGAGGGGGGTGAGGGGAAGGGGGTGGGTGAGAGGGGGAGGGGGAGGGAGGGAGGGGAATCCAAAGATTTGTTAAAAAAAATGTTTTAAAATATGCAAAAGGTGAAAAAGTTTAATAAAAAATACTTTAATTAAAAAAAAAAGAACCCCAGTCTGACTGGGGCATGCAGTGTGGGCCGAAGCCCACCTGCATTAAACATGACATTACTACCTCAGCTGTGATGGGCACTGCAATGGGATATTTTTATGTACCGCCGGTGGCTTCCTGGCACCCACCCATGCTGTGGGTCCACAGGGAGTTGTAAATGCATCTGTTTCCACTTGTAAAGAACCCCAGTCTGACTGGGGCATGCAGTGTGGGCCGAAGACCACCTGCATTAAGCACGACATTACTACCTCAGCTGTGTTGGGCACTGCAATGGGATATTTTTATGTACCGCCGGTGGGTTCCAGGGAGCCACCCATGCTGTAGGTGCACACGGAGTTTAACCTACATCTGTCCACTTCTAAAGAACCCCAGTCTGACTGGGGCATGCAGTGTGGGCCGAAGCCCACCTGCATTAAACATGACATTACTACCTCAGCTGTGATGGGCACTGCAATGGGATATATTTATGTACCGCCGGTGGGTTCCAGGGAGCCACCCATGCTGTGGGTCCACAGGGAGTTGTAACTACATGTGTCCACTTCTAAAGAACCCCAGTCTGACTGGGGCATGCAGTGTGGGCCGAAGCCCACCTGCATTAAGCACGACATTACTACCTCAGCTGTGTTGGGCAATGCAATGGGATATTTTTATGTACCGCCGGTGGGTTCCAGGGAGCCACCCATGCTGTAGGTGCACACGGAATTCCCATTGCGGAGTTGTACCTGCCTGTGACTATTTATAAAAAACCGCGGTCTGACTGGGGCGTGCAGACACCTTGACAGAATGAATAGTGTGTGGCACATAGGTTCCCCATTGCTATGCCCACGTGTGCAGCTCCAGATGGAGGTGGCACAGGATTGGATTTCTCATTGCTTCTGTACAGCATTGTGGACTATCGGCCCGCCCCTTTTATGGGGGGGTCGCTGCCTAGCCATGCCAACCCTCTGCAGTGTGTGCCTGCTTTTCCTGTGGCAGACGCACTTATAAATAGACATGAGGGTGGCGTGGCATGAGGGCAGCTGAAGGCTGGGCAGGGACAGTTTGGTGTGCGCTGTGGACACTGGGTCGTGGTGGGGGGGTTTGGGCAGCATGTAACACAGGAGAAGTGGCAGCGGAGTGTCATGCAGGCAGTGATTGTGCTTTGTTGGAGGTAGTGTGGTGCTTAGCTAAGGTATGCCATGCTAATGAGGGCTTTTCAGAAGTAAAAGTTGTTCGGAGGGGGGGGCACCCACTCTTGCCGCTATTGTGGCTTAATAGTGGGACCTGTGAACTTGAGATGCAGCCCAACATGTAGCCCCTCGCCTGCCCTATCCGTTGCTGTGTCGTTCCCATCACTTTCTTGAATTGCCCAGATTTTCACACATGAAAACCTTAGCGAGCATCGGCGAAATACAAAAATGCTCGGGTCGCCCATTGACTTCAATGGGGTTCGTTATTCGAAACGAACCCTCGAGCATCGCGAAAAGTTCGTCCCGAGTAACGAGCACCCGAGCATTTTGGTGCTCGCTCATCTCTATTTCCTACCAATCACTTTTCCAGTGGGTTATTAGCTAACGTCTCCCACTGTATTCAGGGTGGGGTGTTTAATAAGTGATGACTAAATATAGCTGTGTTTTTCAGTCTAAGGAAACCAAAAGACACCATAATATAAAGACCTATTGTGATATTTTAAGAACTTCTAAGAAAATCACTTGGCACAGTTCCAGAAATCAGCTGGAAGGCAAAGAGCTGCTTGAAGCTAATAAAAAAATGATCATCATAATTAGCAGTACCATTCTATCTAATTAAAATATTGCTTCTTAACCTGCGATGTTTTATTAATTACAGAAATATTAAAATGATAATGTAATCATGTTTAATTATCACAATAAAGCAACAGTGGCTAATGGTAAATAAAATCAGATGGGTGAGAACTAACTGCTCAGATCTTGTACATGTGCAGATAAGGGCTGTTTCTCATCTGCAATTGTCGTTCTGTTTTCCTGCTCTTTTGGGAAGCAGGAAAGGAGAATCCCCGCGGCCGAATGGCTGTCTACGGATGGAACCGAACAGCGCCGGAGGGACCCCAGCTAGTTGGCTTTTGGATGGAAAAGACGTTGCATGCAGCATTTTTTCTTCCAGTATTTTCAGCCGCATCTGTGATGGAACCTCTGACCGGAGATCATGACGCAGATATGAAACCGGCCTAACATAGGTAACCATAAACACCATGTCACGGCAGTAAGCCACAGTCCCCTCGGAGATATTCCCCCAGTCTGAACTCATCCGTCATAATGTCCCTACTGTGTGCATGAATTGATCTTATACAATGAAAACAAAGATCTGGTACCGTGTTAGCCAGTAGAGCAAAATGTGATTGTTCTCAGCAAGAGAAACGACGTAATCTTGTAGATATGATACCTTTTAATGGCTAACAAAAATACATGATGTAATAATAGTGAGCTTTCGTACCCTGCGTTGGTACGAAAGCTCGCTATTATTACATCATGTATTTTTGTTAGCCATTAAAAGGTATCATATCTACAAGATTACGTCGTTTCTCTTGCTGAGAACAATCACATTCCGATCTTATACGTATTGCAGCTTGCTACTTTAGCAGGATCCCAAGTTATGGCGCTATCATCTACTTCAGGGACCAAGTCCCCTGCGGGAAGAGTGACTGCCTCTCCTTCCATACTGTCTGTTGGCAATTTTAGCCACTGGTCATTAGGCCCTTTACTGCAGCAATGTTCTTCAGGCTCTGCTCCGTTGCTCCTAAAATGGTTGCCGCCATGACAGAACGGCTGGTGCTCCTATCTGCTGTGTCCACGTCTCTCACTGGAGCTGTGACGCAGCTCCAGCTCTTAAATAGTAGACGCATGTGGCAACAAACTCTTACCCCTGCACTATTCGCAATCACAAGGGTCGTTCTTCTGGTGATGATATGCTAGCCGCCTCATGGCTCAATGTTTAGAGGGGCAGAACCCTAACTTCAGCCTCAAGAAGGCTCTAAGAAAATGGCACCTGATGGCACTTATACCTCCTCTTCCCTGGTGTGGCACTGATCGGCGGAGAGGAGAATTCTTATAAAGCACTACTTCGCTCTTCAGACTGACACTGACAAGCGCTCGAAAGATGACCAGTAGAGAGGATCGTCTGATCGTGCAACAAACACAAGTAGTTCCAACTGTTTCTTTGTCGATCAGCAGAGACAGGTGGCACCATCGTTACACCCCGGTGTCTGTCAGAACCATTTCCAGGCACCCATCACATGTACTGCCTTTTACACCCACCCACTGTCGCCTCCGTTTGCATCGGTGTTGTGAACGCTAAAAAAATGGACTGCTGCGGAGTGGAACCGGGTTGTCTTCAGTGACGAATCAAGGTTTAGTTTGGGCACTGATGGTGGCCACATTTGTGTCTGTAGCCTTAAGAATGAGCGCCTCAATCCTGCCTTTGCTGTAGAGTGGCACACTGCTCCCAAAGCTGGTGTGATGATCTGGTGTCATCGCATATGACAGTCGGTCACCCCGAGTAATGGTACAAGGGACAATCATATCACCATATGTTCAGGACATCCTGCAGACACGTGTTCCTCTCATGGCGGCTTCTAGCAGGAAACCGCTTGGCCATAAACACAAGGGGGTCACAGGAATGTCTCCACAACACTGTCACACTTCTGTGGCTGTCCGGTCAACAGATTTATCGCCACTCATATCCCATGTTACATCCAAGCTAAAGGTGGACCGACAGGGTACTAGAGCCTCCCTACTATGAGAGGTTAAAAGAACAGCAGCTAAATGATGTTGGAATCAAAAGAAATCTGTGATTGTTACGTTGAAATAAGTGATAATATCAGAGCAAAAGGATCATTTATTGCGGAAAACTGAACTTTAAGTGTTACATTAAGGTTACAATCACAGATATAAAGTTTCATTAGATTCTGACAACTCCTAGGTATTGATTTAATTCACAATGAGTGTATATACCTCCTCATTAGTCGCAAACAGGACTCTAACAAGTGGCTACTTGATGAGGAATACTTTTGGTGGTCTGCTCTTTCAACCTGTAATTGACAGAGGTTAACATTAAAGGGGTTGTCCCGTGGCCAAAACGAAAAATTTTCACACCCCAGTCCCCCATGTTAAGCAAGCATTACAAACTACCCATGTAAATCGTTTTTTTAGAGCGTTTCTACTCACCATGAAGCTGTTTCATGAAGTTATAAAAATCTTCCTTCAAGATGGCCGCCGCCATTTCCCAAGGTGCACCGCTGGTCTTCTCCCATGGTGCACTGCAGATCTTCTCCCATGGTGCACTGTGGATGTTCTTCTCCAGTCTGAGCTCCACTGCCGATTACAGCCACCTCATTGGCTGATCGGCACCACGTGACAGGGGTGGGGCTACGCGATGATGCTGAGAAGGGGGAGGAGCCAGGACGCAGCTCGTGAGCCTGGAGCCACCAGGAGATGATTCTTCTCTGCGCAAGCGCGACTGTTGCGGCGACCAGAGAAGGCTTCAGTCGTCGCCATGGAGACGGGGACGCCAGCACCAGAGGGGGTAAGTGTATAACTTCTGTATGGCCAATATTTAATGCACGATGTATATTACAAAGTGCATTAATATGGCCATACAGATGTGCATAACTGCACTTGCTTCTGCGGGACAACCCCTTTAATGTTTACATTCACACATGGCATTTGTGAACTGCAGCAAAAAAGAGTGTGTTTTCTTTAACACCATGTGAGATTTTTGAATGCATTTTTTTTGCTGTGCACAAGAACTCAGCAAAAATCCTACGTATTAACAAAGCCTAACTCGTGCAGTCGCTAGTCGTCCTCCCTACTTCTGGGACTTAGCAAATCTAATATTAAAAAAAAGCTTACAAGCTTTTTCTTGCAGCACACTTTGACCCCTTTGTGTGGCCTTTGGTGGATGATTTTGGTGTCCTTAGATTTGTTATATAACATAAAATTTGAGTTTGATACATTGAGTGATCTGTCAGGCAAGGTCAAAGTTCCTATGTTAAGTCAAGTGGCGATGTTGTGCTTCAGTCAACAGCCCACTAGGGAGACAATTAGCCTTGAATAATCAAGTTGGGAGCCCTTTAGTTTTACTATTTAGGACCTAAATAATGCTCCAGCCAAATTTCATGTTTGTACGACACAGGGAGGTTACAGAATTAGTGGCGAGTCAGTCAGTTAGGGCTTTCACCTATATATATATATATACTAGCTGATATACCCGGCTTCGCCCGAGTTAATTTGGTACTGGTGTTTATCTGGTGTTCACACGGAAAATCTTATGAAGTCGTGGTTACTTTAGAGATACTGAGGAAAAACATATGTTCACCATTTTGCATAGTTCTCTGCGTTACCCAGGAAACACCACGTGGAGGTAACCATGCAATGTTTCCTTCATATAAAATGACATCAGGAAGTGAGAGAATTAGATTACGTACATAAAATTTGGACACTAATTCTTTTGC
Organism: Eleutherodactylus coqui; assembly: GCF_035609145.1. Classification (NCBI taxonomy): domain Eukaryota; kingdom Metazoa; phylum Chordata; class Amphibia; order Anura; family Eleutherodactylidae; genus Eleutherodactylus; species Eleutherodactylus coqui. The sequence goes on along the minus strand of NC_089839.1, from coordinate 116,481,144 downwards.
GCTTAGAATTGAATAATCGAGTTGGGACCCATTAACTTTTCATATTTATGACACAATCAATGCTTGTGCCAAATTTCATGTTTCTATGACATTGGGAAGTGAGAGATTTAGATTATGTACGTAAAATTTGGACGCTAATTCTTTTGCGCATAGAATTGAATAATGGAGTTGGGACCCATTAGCTTTCCCTATTTATGACATAATCAATGCTCGTGCCAAATTTCCCATTTCTATGACAGCGGAAAGTGAGAAAATTACATTCCGCATGTAAAATTTGGACGCTAATTCTTTTGCGCATAGAATTGAATAATCGAGTTGGGACCCATAAGCTTTTCCTATTTATGACATAATCAATGCTCGTGCCAAATTTCCCGTTTCTATGACACCGGAAAGTGAGAAAATTAGACTCCGTACGTAAAATTTGGACACTAATTCTTTTGCGCATAGAATTGAATAATGGAGTTGGGACCCATTAGCTTTTCCTATTTATGACATAATCAATGCTCGTGCCAAATTTCCCGTTTCTATGACACCGGAAAGGGCGAAAATTAGATTCCGTACGTAAAATTTGGACGCTAATTCTTTTGCGCATAGAAGTGAATAATGGAGTTGGGACCCATTAGCTTTTCCTATTTATGACATAATCAATGCTCGTGCCAAATTTCACGTTTCTATGACACCGGAAAGTGAGAAAATTACATTCCGCACGTAAAATTTCGACGCCAATTCTTTTGCGCTAGAATTGAATAATCGAGTTGGGACCCATTAGCTTTTCCTATTTATGACATAATCAATGCTCGTGCCAAATTTCACGTTTCTATGACACCGGAAAGTGAGAAAATTACATTCCGCACGTAAAATTTCGACCCCAATTCTTTTGCGCTAGAATTGAATAATAGAGTTGGGACCCATTAGCTTTTCCTATTTATGACATAATCAATGCTCGTGCCAAATTTCCCGTTTCTATGACAGCGGAAAGTGGGAAAATTACATTCCGCACGTAAAATTTGGACGCTAAATCTTTTGCCCATAGAATTGAATAATGGAGTTGGGACCCATTAGCTTTTACTATTCATGACATAATCAATGCTCGTGCCAAATTTCCTGTTTCTATGACACTGGAAAGTGAAGAAATTACATTCCGCACGTAACATTTCGACGCCAATTCTTTTGCGCTAGAATTGAATAATCAAGTTGGGACCTATTAACTTTTCCTATTTATGACATAATCAATGCTCGTGCCAAATTTCCCGTTTCTATGACACCGGAAAGTGAGAAAATTACATTCCGCACGTAAAATTTCGATGCCAATTCTTTTGCGCTAAAATTGAATAATCGAGTTGGGACCCATTCGCTTTTCCTATTTATGACATAATCAATGCTCGTGCCAAATTTCACGTTTCTATGACAGCGGAAAGTGAGAAAATTACATTCCGCACGTAAAATTTGGACGCTAATTCTTTTGCGCATAGAATTGAATAATCGAGTTGGGGCCCATTCACTTTTCCTATTTATGACATAATCAATGCTTGTGCCAAATTTCACGTTTCTATGACACCGAAAAGTGAGAAAATTACATTCCGCACGTAAAATTTCGACGCCAGTTCTTTTGCGCTAGAATTGAATAATCGAATTGGGACCCATTCGCTTTTCCTATTTATGACATAATCAATGCTCGTGCCAAATTTCACGTTTCTATGACAGCGGAAAGTGAGAAAATTACATTCCGCACGTAAAATTTGGACGCTAATTCTTTTGCGCATAGAATTGAATAATCGAGTTGGGGCCCATTCGCTTTTCCTATTTATGACATAATCAATGCTCGTGCCAAATTTCCCGTTTCTATGACATTGGGAAGTGAGTGATTTAGATTATGTACGTTAAATTTCGACGCCAATTCTTTTGCGCTAGAATTGAATAATCGAGTTTGGACCCAATTTCTTTTCCTATTTTGGAGATAATCTATGCTTGCGCCAAATTTCATGTTTCTACGACATTGGGAAGTTGGAGAGTTTTTGGCGTCAGTGAGTCAGTCAGTCAGTGAGTCAGTCAGTCAGTCAGTCAGTGAGTCAGTCAGTCAGTGAGGGCTTTCAGCTTTATATATATATATATATCTATATATATATATATATATATATATATATATAGATATATATATATATATATATATATATATATATACATAACGCAAAATCTGTTGTTTCTTTTTTGTCGTACACAAATCCACAGTTCTTGTCGGATTTCAGTGACATTTTGCATGAGCGTTCTTCAGCAACAGTCGACGAATACTGGCATAATTAGAAAACAAAAACTTCCCAGCTTTCCCTATAATGTTTGTTGCCAATAGCAACCAATCACAGCTCAGCTTTAATTTCTTACACTGCTGAGCTAAAATGAAAGCTGCACTGTGACTGGTCGCTATTTCTTATACTGCTAAGGTAAAATGAAAGCTGCGCGGTGATTGGTTGCTATGGGAAATACACAGGATACGTCCCATGTGGCAGTACCCCAAGGGCTCGCTCACACAGCTGTATGTCCCCGCGTATTACGTGGTGTTGAAAGTACATTAATTTCTGTTGGGCCACTCATGTCTGCATTTTTTTTTCATGCGCATATAATTATGCGCATGTCTTATTTTGGTGCTTATTACACAGCAATATAGGCTACGGGGATTTAACATACACAGCACATACGCATGTACATGTGTATTTGTTGTGTATTGCGTATTTTACGTGCCTGAACAATACGCGGGACACATACGGCCATGTGAGTGAGCCCTTATGGTGCCCTCACACAGGTCATAAATGTTGTGAAATTTCGACTGTGGAAGATTCGCTGCATTTACATTAAAAGCTGATGAGATTTAATAAGTCTCGCTCATGTAGAGCGGAACATTTCTGTGTGGAATCTGCAGTGTATGTGATTATACGCTGAGGATTCTACATCTGCATCCTGTCAATTTACACTGCAGATTTTGACAGCGTTAAAATTCAAAGGCTGAAACCTGTTGCAAACCCGCACCAAAATCCGTTGCAAAATCCACACCATTTTTTGCAGATTTGTTGCGTGATCGCAGCCAATTGTCCACTGTGGAAAGTTGCCAAAGAATACACCCAAGGTGATGCATCCTCATAGGGCATATGAACAGGGGTTGCCATCCAGGCATGACCCCTTTAACATCATGCGACTTTCATTTTTTTGGGGCCACCCACAGTACTTTATTTCTTAGGGCTTAATCACACGGACGTACTTGTGCATTGATGTAAATGGGTTTGTTCACATGTGCATATTTTGTGCACATTTCATTTGGGAAAAAAAGCGATGACGGGAGTTGCAGTTTTACTTAAATACTGTGGCGCATTGGAAGGGGAACTGAAGCTGGCTTAACAGAAAAAAAGTCCTCTGGTGCAAGTGGATTTTTGTCCCTTTTTCCATTCTTTAATCCCTTAATGCCACAGGATATAAGTTTATGTCCTGGCTGGAGGGTACTTAACAGGATGTAAACTTACATCTTTTAGATGGCAAGGGCTCAGAAGTCAGCCTACGCTATCCCACAGTCGGAGCCGACTGTTACTAACAGCCTGCCTCCCACTGCAACAGTAGGGATTGGTGAGAACACTGATCCACGCTGTTAACCCCTTAGGCTGGGTTCACACAGGGCTGATTTGCCGCGGTTTTACCGCGGATTGCTGTTGCATGTCCGCACTGCGGCAAAACCGCTGCGTTTGCAGTGCAATGCAGCACAAATGAGATTTGCCAAAAAGCTGTTCTCACAGGACGGATTTTTTCCGCGCAGCCGCAGTGCGGAAATGCAACTGCGGCGCGGTTTTAAAAGATGCAGCATGTTCATTCTTTGGTCTTTTCCGTAGCGCTTTTTTGCCCATAGACCTCTATGGACTCAGTCAAAACCGCACCAAATACGCGACAAAAAGTAAAAAAGCGCTGCGGAAAAAAATGTTTGTGGATTTTTCCGCACGAAAATCAGCAGCAAAATCCGCAAGCCCAAATTAACCTTTGAAGCGGTTTTGTCGCAGAAGCAGTTCTTGTGCGGCAAAACCGTGACAAATCAGCCCTGTGTGAACCCAGCCTTAATGCTGCAATCACTGTAGATCACGGCATGTAAAGGGTTCACAGAGAGAGCTATGTTATCACATCCGATGCTGGGCCTGCTATGGCATGTGATCACTATTCTGAGTGATAATGCATTGCAGTACAGAAGTAACTGTTATGGTTCAAGTTCTCAACAGGGACATAAAAAGTGTAAAAAAAAAACAAAAAACTTTTTATGCACCTTCCTGTTTGTATAAAAAAAAAATTGATATCATCGTATCTGTAACAGCCTGCAAAATAACCTGAACACATTTTTTATTCTCAATGGCAAAAGATGTAAAAAAAAAAAAAAGCAAAACAATTAGTCTAAATGCTTATTTTGTTGATTTGGCCAAACAAACGCAATAAATGTGATTAAAAAAAGCTGTATGTACACCAAAATGGTATCAATAAAAACTGTATGCAAAAAAACAGCCCTTAAAGAGCTCCGTCAATGGACGAATAAAAAAGTTAGGCAATAAAAAATTAATTCCAAAAAAAAGGGTTTTTATTGTCCAATTAGAAAATCTTAAACAAAAAAATTATTTAGGTAGCAATATAATCGTACCGACCCACAGAAAAAGTTTTTCATATCATCGGATTCTGCATGCCTCCTATTGGATGTATTGCGGATGACCGCAGAGGCTCGCAGGCGGTCATGCACAGTACGGGGCTTTTGTTTGTATTTCCCCGCTGTCGTTTAGCAATGACACGGACACCCGTTAAATGTTAATTGCGTGTGGGCTGTAGGTCGGACGCCTCCATTGACATCAATAGAGGCCGACCACGCAACAGCAAGCTGTGATTTTCCTTTTACTTGCAGAATATGCAATTTGTATCCATGAGTGTGAAGGAAAAATGGAGGCCGGCCCCGCGAGAGCATGCTGTGATCTTCCCTTAACTTGCGGAATACGCAATTTGTATCCATGAGTGTGAAGGAAAAATTGAAAATCCGTAGCTTTCAATGCCCACATATTACTGCTGATCATCTGTGCGGACGTTGATTGCGGAATCTGTAATTCAAATCCGGTCATGTGAGCCCGGCCTAATGCTGTAAAATAATGAAATACTGGCAGACTTGGTGATTTCTTTCCCTGCCCTCCAAAAGGTTTAACAACACATTACATGTACCCCAAAAATAGTACCAATAAAAACTACAGCTCGTCGCGCAAATAACACCCCTCGTGCGGCCACAGGAAGAATAGAAAAAAGTTATGGACTTCAAAAAGTGGAGATAAAAGTCCCCAAAGATCGTTGTGTCCTTGGGTTAATTTCACATGTGCAAGCGCGATATTGTGCTGAGAAACCCGTCCTGATATCGCACTTGTCAGCGTGCGCTTTACTCGCAGATAGATGCAAGGTGCTTTTCATGCACCAGCGCCTCGCATCACTTCTGTGACAATCCCATAGTCCAGCGCTTCTTTTTTACGCAGGTCGGAGGATCAGCAAGTGCTTCCCATTGTTTTCAATGAAGAACATCACATCACACAGCATGGCATGTTTGACTGTCCCATTAAATTCAATGGACAATGCATCCTGAGGGACACGGAAATTAGGACCTGCAGCGATTTTTTACCTCACAGCATCGCTCATGTGTATGACTCCATTTGTGCTGGTGTGAATGTAGCCTAATGACTAAAGCAGGCAGTCCCTAAGGGGTTAAGAGCTGGTTGGTCTTGTATTGTATAACGATGCACCACACGCCCTGCCCCACTGTATTCTACCAGTCACACACTATTTTATACTGGTTTTTCTCCACATCCCACCACCCTCTGTCGTCCGACATTCCTCCTCACTGCCTGCAATTATCACCTCACAGAAAGAGCGCCAGTCCACAGCCGGCGGGAGCGCGCAGCACCACCACCGGCGGGAGCGCGCAGCACCACCACCGGCGGGAGCGCGCAGCACCACCACCGGCGGAGCGCGCAGCACCACCACCGGCGGGAGCGCGCAGCAGCGGCCGTGTGGGGGAGCGCGCGTGTCTGACAGCTCCCGGCTGCCTGCTGACAGCTCCCTGCAGGGGACCGGCGCTTCCAAACTATGAGGAAACTTACCTGCAGTCTGCCATGTACAGAAACAGACAGCGTGACTATTGCAAGGCCGCCCTCTTCAGCTGTACAAGTAAGTACTCCAGAGGATCACTTACCACAGCCATGTGCTATGTACTCTTTCATTAACTAATGGACTTCTGCTGACTAGTAAATGTAACATGTTGCTTTCATATGTTGTACATGTCAAGTAGCTAAAGAGACTTGGGTACCTTTCAGAGAGGACGGAATATTCTGCAACAGCGTTGCAGATTGCGCGCTCCTGCGGAACAATCAGGGCCAAAATCTGTACTGCTAAATGCGGAATTGAAAAGAGCAAAATTCTGCATCAAAATCCGCAGTTAGCCGTTCAGATTGTGCTGAGGAATTCCGGAACAGCATATTCTGCAACATTGTTGCCGAACATTCCGTCCCGGGTGAAAAGTCTGCAGTGTGAGGCGTGATGGGAGTGCTACTTCTACAGCTAGATGCAGTCCTGCCTCACAGAGCATTTCTGGGAGTTGTAGTACAAGGGCACCCAGAGACACTAATACAGGCTCCGTCTGGCTTCTTTTAACACTTGCATGTAAAGGACAAAGTTAGATGCTGCTTCACATCAGGAATTCAGAACAGAAAGTCATGTGGCCGCTATGTAATATTTTACAGTGTAATGAATCCTGCATCAATATTTTTATTAATCGGATACTTTGGAATATAAAATGCAACTTTTAAATATTAAAATTTTTATTTTTTCATATTTTTGGCAGGCTGCACGTTTTTTATTTTTTTAGACTTTTTATTGCAGATTATCATCAGTTTGCCTGGTCTGGTGTCAGTGAGGCAGCGACGATAACTTGTATTCTTTCCTGTAGAGTTAATTTAAAATTGCTGTTTCACATGAAGGAAAAACTGTAAAGAGGAAGTTATGTGCGGTGGATGATGTGTGATCAGAGACTTCTGTAACTAGTTAAACTTCCTGTTTCTTTTTAAAGATTAATTCTGAAATTCAAATAAAGCTGAAGTGATGCCGGTGAATAGCCGCAGATGGGGTTACGTGACAACCTGTTGCTGTCATGTGACCTGTTTTGGCGCCACTTACAAAGTAGACTGCATTCACCACATGGTTGTAATATGCCATCTGCTAAAATGTTTTACGTGATATAATGTGGTCACCGGCACACAGGTTGTTCCTAAGGCTGCCTAATAGTCCTAGAAATTTTATTACATTCAGGATTGGGTGATATGTTGCACTAAACCTTTGTATTTCACATGCCCACCTAAATCCAAGGTCACATAGAGGAGGAAACGAGATGTGACTCATTAAGGATTGAAATAATAATTGGCGTGAGGTAAATCGGGAAATAGAAACATAACCCGCCTGTGTTTACATAATACTGTAGAATATTAATAAATAGATGAATGACATAAAATGTGATGACGTTCTTTCATAGTTCACTGATATTTGACAGAGGAGAGAGGGCATAAATAGAGAATTCATAGTGACTCTCTTGTTCTATGTGACAAGGGACCATATAGAGCTCTTACTGTGTGTATAGGGGCTGGAGTGCAGCTCCTGTATAACTATTTAAGAGTAGCGTAATATGGGTTTTTTCAGATAGTTACTATGTTTCTCGCAGTGTTTATTTCTGGGACAATAAAAAATAGCAAAGCAAACTGCGCTCAGGAGTCTGAACTACACTCATTGTCAAGAAAATAACCACATAGAAGAAGTTATCGGAATGGAATGAAACTTTCTCTGTGTTATTGTAATGGTGATATGAGTAAGTGATTACAATATCAAGGGTCAAGGCTGGAAGGTCCTAGCAGCGTGTGGATTGATTTGTGCCAGCACTGCAGGCTTAGGCCGAAGGTAACTTTTCTTCTTAGGCTTATAATTAGAGATGAGCGAGCATACTTGTTAAGGGACAATACTCGAGCGAGTACCATCCTTTTCGAGTACCTGCCTGCTCGTCAGAAAAGATTCGGGTGCCAGCGGGGGTGAGCGGTGGGTTGCCGGAGTGAGCAGGGGGAGCGGCGGGGTAGGGGGAGAGAGATCTCTCCCCCCTTCCCGGTTCCACCCCCGCTCTCCCCTGCCGGCATCAGAATCTTTTCTGACGAGCAGGCAGGTACTCGAAAAGGATGGTACTTGCTCCAGTATTGTCCCTTAACGAGTATGCTCGCTCATCTCTACTTACAATCTAATAATGTAAGGCTCAGAAGAAAAGTAACCTTCAGCCTAAGCCTTTAGTGCTGGCACAAATCAATCCACACGCTTTAGCCAGCAGTGTCCAAGGAGCAGCCGCCCCCCTTTCCATGTGCAGGGTAACAGCTCACGTCTCCGGGGCGGCTTGCGCCTCTGTGCTGCGTTATGCCAGCTGTCTGTCACCTCCATGCCGGCGCCTCTGTGTTCCCTGGCGTGTGCTCTCTCGTTGACAAGTCCCAATACAGCCGCAGTCCGCAATTTCGCCCATGAAGGTGGGGTGGGGGGAGGAGTGCGCTTGTGGCCCACAGCCACCAGCAAAACCGCTTGCTGCTGCAATTCGTTAGTGGCCTTTCAGGACCTGCAGGCCAACGAGCTCTGCAGCCAATCACGTACAGGAGGTGTCACCCCCTGTTAATATTGGACTTCCTGGTGGCGTCAAGATAGAATAATATCCGCTCTAGTACCCTTTTTTACCACCTCTAGCTTTGGATACAAGAAGTGATACAGACGGGCATGGAGGCTCTAGGACCCTGTTGTACCGCCTCTAGCTTGGATGCAAGATGTGATACAGATGGGCATGGAGTCTCTAGGACCCTGTTGTACAGCCTCTGGCTTGGATACAAAATGTGATAGGGGCGGGCATGGAGGCTCTAGTACCCTGTTGTACCGCCTCTAGCTTGGATACAAGATGTAATACTTGTGGGCATGGAGGCTCTAGTACTCTGTTGTACTGCCTCTAGCTTGGATACAAGATGTAATACTTGTGGGCATGGAGGCTCTAGTACCCTGTTGTATCGCCTCTAGCTTGGACACAAGATGTAATACTTGTGGGCATGGAGGCTCTAGTACTCTGTTGTACCGACCCTAGCTTGGATGCAAGACGTGATACGGACGGAGATGGAGGCTCTAGTAGCCTGTTTCGTGTCATGTTTTTTTGTATGGTTTTCATGACATGCACCATGCAGATTAAATAAAGTACTGGCTTTTTTCTGGCTCATTATGGACACGGTTATTCCAACTTTGTAATTTCTTATTTTAGTTTATTTTTTATATAGTAATTGGGGGTTTTGACATTGTTATTACTTTTTTTTTAATACTTATTTAACTATTTATTTTTGTGCCACTAGGGGACTTGACTATCACCATATTTTATCATTCTTTTAATAAATTACTAGATTTCAGTATAGAAGTGTATTATAAAGCCTATGAAGCTTAGCCGGAGGCCACTGTAGCTGGCAGACCCAGAGACCATATTCAAGCCTCTGGGTACCGCAACATCCCAGGCTTTTACAGCATGTAAAGGGTTAAACATCTGGAACAAAAGTTTCTCCCGTTCCTACTGTCTGAGCAGGTGCCAGGCGGTTATTCAACAGCCGAGAACCCGCTCTGCCTAGAACAGGGCGGTTGTTAAGGGATTAAAGGCCGTGGACACCTATGAGTGTACTTTGTTAATTGAAATTCACATATTTTATGGCAAAGAAATCATTATTGAAATTGGATTTTATAAAAAATTTTCAACGGTCCGGTTCTGCAGTTAAAGGGGTTGTCCCGCGAAACAAAGTTGGGGTATACACTTCTGTATGGCCATATTAATGCACTTTGTAATGTACATTGTGCATTAATTATGAGCCATACAGAAGTTATTCACTTACCTGCTCCGTTGCTAGCGTCCCCGTCTCCATGGTGCCGTCTAATTTTCAGCGTCTAATCGCTCGATTAGACGCGCTTGCGCAGTCCGGTCTTCTCCGTGTTGAATGGGGCTGCTCGTGCTGGAGAGCTGCTCCTCGTAGCTCCGCCCCGTCACGTGTGCCGATTCCAGCCAATCAGGAGGCTGGAATCGGCAATGGACCGCACTGAAGACCTGCGGTCCACCGAGGGTGAAGATCCCGGCGGCCATCTTCGCAAGGTAAGTAAGAAGTCACCGGAGCGCGGCGATTCGGGTAAGTACTATCCGGTTTTTTTTTTCAACACATGCATCGGGTTTGTCTCGCGCCGAACGGGGGGGGCTATTGAAAAAAAAAACAACCCGTTTCGGCGCGGGACAACCCCTTTAAACCATTGGGCTTCAATTTTGACTTGGATCAAAAATCGTATTTGAAAATTGTTTAGAACAGGAGAAAAGAGGACTGTAAACTGAGTCGTGAGACGGATTTAGTAGTGAGCGGCATTCTGCAGCTTGCTATGCTCTGTGAAGCATAGAAACTGTAGAAGGCAAGTTGTTCAATATTCTTAATAAAACCTCATTACAAAAATGTTTTTTAGTGAAAAATACACATTTTTGTGAAAGAAGGAAAAAGAATGCCCCTAAAAGTGTTCGTAGCGTTTTAAGAAAACAATGTCCATAGTTTAATATGGACGGTTTATTTTTATTTTTTTTAAACATCTTAAGAGTGTTATACTGAGAAAAGCTGGGTGGGCACCTCTAAATTAACTAATTGCTGCATTTTGTGAATCAATACTACAGTCTTACACTTCAGCTTTCACTATTGACCACAAAAACTTTGCAGGGACTGAGAACAAGCTTGACAGCAAACATCCAACCACACTGCTAAACCAAACCTACAAAACCCAGAACACTACAATGTAGAGTGCATCTTATTTCCTCACTACTTCACGTACAGCTTTTAAATATAGAATCTTTTGCATTAAAGAAAAAGGGATTATCACTGTATCAGGCCAAAATATTGACCTTAGCTATGCATTTGGTTGGTAGAGGTCACTGGAGGGTGTTTGATATTCCCCCTCAAGCAAAAGTTGTTTGCTTTTACATTTCATTCACAGTAGCTAACACTCAGACCTGGTTCTCATCCACGCTGGAACCTCCATTCAGAGGTTGTGTTACAGATCCGGCACAGAATACCGGTAAAATGCCAGGCAGCTGGAAACCAAACGGACCTCATTATAGCCAATATGGAATGTTCGGCACCCTTAGGTTCCATAATAAGATTGGCCCTTTTTGGCCCGGGGATTCCCCTCTCCTGCTCCCCGAATAGAAAACTGAACCCCCACTGTAGATGTAAAAGCAGCCTTAGTTTTAGGCTGTGTTCATATCTACATCAAAAATGCTGAAGGGCAGGCCGGAGGCTGAAGGGACCCAATTATAGTCAATAGGGTCTGTCTTTCTTTCTGTTATAGAAGAGGTCCTGCGTTCCTTTTTCCGGCTCCCATGATGGAGGAGGAAAACAGAAAGCCAAATGCTGTTATAATCCCAGGTTTACAGATTAAAATTCAAAGAAAAGCGTGTTCTATCTAGTGGTGACCTACAAGCACATTCGTGGTATTCTCCTTGCAGGAATCCAATGGAACATAAATAATCTAATGATTGCTCTACGGAAACCCATCTATTGCTATTTGAATAGCATTTAATCATTAGACAAAGCGAAGTTGTAGCAAGTAAAATTGACTGGTGTTCGTGTACATGCAGGTGGCACATATTGAGCTTGTAGCGAAGAAATCCAGCGAGGTTAGAAAGTACTGAAGGGAATTCCTTATCATTGCTGCCATCTCTTAGGATAGCACAAGATAGTAAGAAGCACCTTGATTACAGTTATATTGTCTGCTGTATGTATACATGCAGTAGTTTGGGAGAAACTTGTATTTTATTGTTGGCATTGATACATAGAGAACTACAAGAAGTAGTCCCAATTCCCATCCTGCCCCTTGGCCACTGACTGACAGCTATCTTCTTATTACAAACCCCAGCACAGATCTTGAGGATTTTCTTTAAATATATAACTTTTCAGGTGACGTTTTAGAATAAACTGTCGTGTGTACATGAGGAGTAGCAGTATTTCTGACCATAATATGACTTTCATCCTGTATTTTTCACCGGTTTTCCCCTCTGTATTCTCCTTCTCTAATTCTCATTTTCCCTGAGTTGGTGGGTACAGACCAGTAGTTACAATGACTCATACACTGCATGGATAGGAGAGCAGGATGTCTTCTTTCCATATCTCTCTGTAGCACACCCTCATAAGTAACAGCAGCATGGAGGACATTATACATCAGAACTGAGCAGTGTAGTTTTCAGTAGCCATGAGACAGTAAACATTATCGGCTGCAGTCACAACTATATGAGTCTCTCTGTTTCTCTCACTTTTGCAGTTCCCTCCTCCCCGCTGCCTCTGTATAAACATATATAGGCAGCATGAGACAGCAGCAAGCAAGAGCCACCCCACTTCATGTACATTATATTGGTGTAATAGAAACACTCTGCCTAGATGTGGGGCAATTGTCCTCACAAAAACACCCTCACTCCATGAAGGGCCTCAACAGGGCTCGCGTTTTATTAGTGCATCACCTGAATCCCGTGTAGTAATATAATATAAAAGTAATATTTATTTGTATAGCGCCAACTTTTACCGCGGCGCTTTCAGGCATAGGAGAACACAAACAATATAACAATAACATGTGATATACAATCAGTTTGAAGTCAACGGGGTGGGGGTGATGCAGGAGGTACAAGGAGGGGGAAGATAAGGCATAGGGGAACACAGGCAGTATGGGAGTTACATGTGGAAATCAATTATTAGGAAGCAAACGGGGTGGTAAGGAGTTGCAGGGGTAGAGGTCGTATGCGATAAGCAGGGTCGAAGGTGTGGGGATTTATAGGGAGGGGCAGGAGGACCAGGTCAGGAGATTTGGCATGCCTCCCTGAAGAGGTGCGTTTTTAAGGTGCCTCTGAATTTTTTTGCATTGGGAATTGTTTAAATGCCTTGAGGTAGAGCGTTCCAGAGGATGGGTGCTGGTCTGCTGAAATCCTGTAGGCGAACATGTGAGGTTTGCATTAGAAGGGTGTTTAGTCTATGTGTGTTAGTGGATCGGAGTGTGTGGGCTGGGTGATGTACAGACAGGAGGGAAGGAGTGTGTGGTTGCAAGGCACCATAGAGAGCTTTGTAGGTGAAGGTGAGGAGTTTAAATTTTGTTCTGTAGTGGATGGGCAGCATAGTGCAGAGGCGTAAGAGAAATGGCTGAATAGAAAAATGAGCCTAGCTACCACGTTTAGTATGGATTGGAGAGGGGAGAGTTGGTGTGGGGAAAGCCAATGAATAGCGAGTTGCAGTAGTCGAGTCAGGTGTGGATGAGGGCGACAGTGTCTTTACCGTGTTTGTGGTGAGAAATGGCCAGATTTTAGCAATGTTCCTGAGTTGCAGGTGTCATGTTCGGGTCAAAGATTGGATGTGGGGGGTAAAGGAGAGGATAGAGTCCAGTGTGACATCAAGGCAGCGGGTGTGCTGTCTGGGGGTTATGATGGTGACAAAGATTGGAATGGAGATGTTGAGGGGAGATCGGTTGGAAGGCAAAAAGACGAGAAGGTCAGTTTTAGAGAGGTTAAGTTTGAGAAAAAGGGAGGACATAGTATTAGAGACAGTGGACAGACAGTCAGTGATATTTTGGGGGAATGGTTCAGAAATGTCACGGGATGAGGTGTATAGTTGGGTGTCGTAAGCATAGAGATGGTATTGGAGGCCGAATTTGTGGATGGTTTGTCCAATTGGGGCTGTGTAGATAGAAAAGAGAAGGGGACCAAGCACCGAGCCCTGGGGGCCCCCGACTGTGAGAGGAAGTGGAGAAGAGATGGAGTGAAGGAGACGCTGAAAGAGGTAAGAAGAGAACCAGGAGAGAGCAGTGTTCTTCAGGCCGATAGAGCAGAGGATAGTGACAAGGAGGTCATGGTCGACAGTGTCAAATGCAGCGGTGGGGTCAAGGAGGATTAGTAGGGAGTAGTCACCCCTCAACTTCACCGTCATCAGGTCATTTAATACTTTTGTGAGGGCAGTTTTGGTTGAGTGTAGAGGGTGGAAACCAGACTGCAGGGGGTTAAGGAGAGAGTTGTCAGAGAGAAAGCGTGTGAGACGGGAGTAGACCAGGTGTTCTAGTAATATGGAGATGATGGGGAGGTTTGAGATGGGTCTGTAGCTGTCAGCGTCGGTTAGGTCAAGGGCTGTTTTTTTTTAGCAGGGGGGATATGATGGAGTGTTTGAATGAGGAGTGGAAGGTGTCAGAGGTTAGGGAGAGGTTGCAGATGGTGGTGAGGTGGGTAATGACAGCTGGGGAAAGGGACCGGAGGAGGTGAGATGGGAGAGAGTCGCTAGCGTAGGTGGTGGGGCGAGCGGTGGAAAGCAACCTGGAGACTTCTTCCTCTGTCGTTGGTTCTAACATAGAAAATTAATGGGTAATGGATGTAGTGCTGAGTAGGCCGGGGTCGGGGCTAGCCGTGCAGTTTTCGGAGATTTCTTTTCGGATGTTGTAAATTTTTATTTTTTTGTTAAATAGGCGGCTAGTACTTCAGCACTCAGATCCATCACGGGGGCCTGTTCTTTGCGGCTGAGGAGGGAGTGGAAGGTGTCGAAGAGTCGTTTAGGGTTGTGGGATAGTAAGGAGACGAGGGAGATAAAATAAACTCGTTTGGCGTGGTGAAGGCCTAGGTTATAAGTTTTAAGCCTGAATTTGAAGTGGAGGAAGTCTGCGGGCAGCTTTGATTCTTTCCACAGCCGTTCAGTGCACCTAGAGCACCACCGGATGAAGCGTGTTTCGGACATGAGCCAAGGTTGCTGTTGTCTGCTCTTAAAGGTTGTGCCGCTTCATCCAGGGCACGTCTGAGGGTGGTGTGGTAGTGTTCAGCTGCCAGGTTAGGGCAGGGGAGGAAAGAGATAGGGGACAGTAATGATTGGATGGTCTCGGTGAATTGTTGGGTGCGGACGGTGTGGCGGTTCCTAGAGGTACGATAGATAGGAGGATCACGGGAAATGCTTCAGTGACTGATGGAGAAAGAGAGGAGGTGGAAGGGGAGAGTTAATAAAGTGAGTAGCAGAGCAGAGGCAGAGGAAGATTAAATCAAGAGTGTTGCAGTCTCTGTCAGTGGGGGCGTCCCTGAGGATATTCCCTGGGATATTACCTGTATACATCGCATTATGAATATCATTGTTTGAGTCTACAAATCGTGAGTACTGTATGAACACCTGTTGTAGACCTTAGCGCTGGTCCTAAGCATAGAACACTATGGGTCTCCCACAGTGTTTTACACATTTCAGCCCATACACTCTGCCAGCAAAGAGCTAACAGAGGCCACATATGGGCTGTGCATGGCATTGCGCATGCCTACGATTGTCTCACTCACGGACAAGCGAAGTGTGATTTTTAAAAAAAAATTCCTTACTCGTACGAAAACGCTGCCCATACAAGGGCTGCGCATGAAATGCAGAGAAATAGAGCATGTGTCCACACACAGTTGTGCATGGATCAATTAAAGTCCATTGCCTCCATTCACAGCGTAATACGTGGTGACAATACGCCCATGTGAATAAGCCCTTAAGTGTATACACATTTTCTATGTATTCTATTGTCATGGGTTTGTCTATTGGGGTGTTATTTTTTTAGTTATCTTTGATTAAAGTATTACATTTTTGAAGGGAGGGATCCTTTTGCAGTGGTATGTGCTTTGTTGTTGGCTCTGGTGCTTTATATTATTGTTGCAGTGATATTGTTTTAAACCCAAAGCCGGTAAAACTGTGTATACTGTATGTGGACCTCTCCTTGTCCCATGTCAGCGATACCATCAAGTTCAACTTGGTCTAGTTATGTCTATTTGCTCAACTAGGAGCAGAAATGTATTGTATTTGCTGTAAAGTAGATTGGCTCCACTAACCACAAAGGAATAGTAAAAGCCATCTGTGTAAAATGGAACAGTAAGCTAATAAAATGAGTTAGACTATAAAAACAACTGTTAAACTGTTTAAGTAAAGCATATATGTCTAAAGGCCTGTGTTATGAGTTAAGCTATAGGAGAACTTGAGCTTGTGATGTTCTGGGATAGTACTCTCTGTGATCTGTACCTCAAACCCTTATGAGATGCAGATAAGATTCGTATTATGGCATGCACCCCTGGGTTCTAAGGGAATTAAGTAATGTGATAGACGAGCTATTGTTTCTTATATTTAAGGACTCTGTAGTGACAGGGCCTGTTCCACTGGGTTGGCGCATAGCCAATGTGTTGCTTATTTTCAAAAAGGGGTCAAAAAGGCCGGTAGTCTTACTTATGTTGTGGGTAAAATGTTTGAAGGGTTTCTAAGAGATACTATCCTTAATAGCTGTATAACTCCATATAAGCAGGGATTTATGAGGGGACGCTCCTGTCAAACCAACGTGATCAGCTTCTAGGAGGAGGTAAGTGCTAGACTGGACTGGGAAGAGTCACTGGATCTTGTGTATCTGGACTTTTCCAAAGCATCTGATACTGTGCCGCATATAAGGTTTGTATAAAAAACGAGAATGCTTCGTCTGGGGTGAATGTGTGTAAGCGGGTAAGTAACGGGCTCAGTGATAGAAAGCAGAGGCTGGTTGCTAATGGTACATACTCTGATTGGTCATTGTTACTTGTGGGGTACCACAGGGGGGCAGTATTTGGCTCTATTCTTTTAAATATATTTATTATTGACCTGGTAGAAAGATTGTTTAGTAAAATAGCAATATTTGATGACACAAAACTATGTAAAGTTAACTTATTAAGGCCGCCTGCACACGAGCGGGTCAGATCCGGCAGCGAGAATTCTCGCCGCGGGACCCGACCCGAGAGCCTGCAGGGACGAGCGCGTACTCACCCGCGCCTGGCGGCCCCGGCTCCTTCATGTGCCGGCTGCCGCGCAGCCGGCGCCGGCGGCCGGGTGAGTACGTGCCCTGCACAAAAATAGGACATGCCGCGGTTTGTTTGCCGCGCGAGATTTCGCGCGGCCAAACCGCGGCCGTCTGCATAGGAGTGCGTATTGTAATGCACTCCTATGCAAACTTTCAGTGGCGGAAATCCCGCGGCGGGATTTCCGCCCGTGTGCAGGCGGCCTAACACAAGAGAGGACAGAATGCAGTTTTAAGTAGATCTGGATACGTTAGGGGCAGAAAAGTGGCAAATGAGGTTTAAAGGGACTTAAGGATTTTAGTTAACTGTAAAGTTAGCAGGAGCTACCAGTATAAGGCAGCTTCTGCCAAGGCAAATAGGATCATGGGGCATCAAAAGAGTTTTAGGGGCACCTCATGAGAACATTGTCCTACCTCTCTACAAGTCACTGGTTAGACCACACATGGAATATTGTGTATAGTTTTGGGCACCGGTACTGAAGAAGGACATATCAGAGCTTAAGCAGGTTCAAAGGCGGGCAACTAAAGTAATAAATGGAATGGGCGGATTAAAATACCCAGAGAGGTTATCAAAATTGGGGTTATTTAGTTTAGAAAAAATACAGCTGAGGGGCGACCTAATAACTATGCAAAGCTATATTGGAAGACATCTCTCCCATCATCTATTTATACCCAGGACTGTGACTGCAACAAGGGGGCGCTCTAATAACTATGCATAGATATATCAGGGGTCAGTGCAGAGATCTTTCCCATCATCTATTTATACTCAGGACTGTGGCATTAACAAGGAGGTGCTCTCTATGTTTAGAGGAAAGAAGGTTTCTACACAACATAGAAAGGTCTTCTTTACTGTAAGAGCAGTGATGCAACTCTTTGAGCGGTTTCTAAGATGTGGCTGAGGAGCTGTGTCACGATGGCAATGAGTGCAGCACGGTCTTTGTAATGTCGTGCACCATTGAAAGTATATAACAGGATCTGCACAACTAATGGAATTAGGTGATCGTGACGCCAGTGCCTGGATTAAAAGCGCTTGTTAGGGAAATAAGACTAACACATGTATGTAGGTAAATGACAAGCACACCATTTGCTTTCAGGCCCGTGGTTGCCTGCATTAATCTTAAGCACTAGAAATTGTATATACAACTTGCATTTACACTGTTTAACACTTTATACACGGATAAACAAACTTTGAGGAGGCAGCATCTAAGCTAAGGAAGAGCTATATAGAGAGACTGACAAGAAAATACCCCTTTCTCCCGACTAACTGTAAGTTGCCCTACCCATTAAACACTGTGCTCCAGTTTTCTTTTAGTACTCATGCAATTTCTATGAAGATTCTCTACTGCTTGGCTGAAACTTGTGGCTGTGTTTCTATCCGGTAGAAAGCAGAGCTGGCTTGAACAGACTTAAGGTTTGAAAAAAAAAAACAGTTTCTCAGCGTCAGGGGGATTTATGAGCTGCTGCACCGAGAATTGCTTTAAAATTTACATAACATGTCTCTAATTACAGCAGGACAGAGAAGAAGGAAGAAGCTGGGTCTTCACATGGCTGTCAGCTTCCTCCGTGTCAATCTCGGCTCCTCTCTCTCCCCTCCGACTGAACGGCTCACTGCCTCACTCCATACTCCCCTTTCACTTCGTCTTCTAACACTGTTTATTATAAGAAAAACTGCGCCACTCGAAAAATGAGCCGGAAGAAGTTGCTTACTTTTTTCCTCAGTCAGGGGGCCTGTCACAGCTCAGCAGCTAACTAACTGATTTATGTTGGTGCCTAAACAACCTTAACTCTTTAGTTTCCTGTCTCCCTCTTCTTATTAAATGAAGTCCAGCTTAACTACCCTTTGTTAAATGAACTGGTAGTTAGAACAGTTGCTCTTGAATTGCAGGTAAAGCACTTCTATTCTGTAGTGCCAGTCCAGGTCACTACAGTGAGACTATGGAACACTCTGCCTGACAACTTGGTGATGGCAAACTCACTAGAAGAGTACAAGAGGGGCCTGGTCACCTTTCTTGAGCATTACAATATTACATGTTATATCACTGTTTACTTCAGAAGGGTCATGAACCGGTGATTATTCCAATTGGCAGATCAGAGTTGGGAAGGAATGTTTCTCTTGAATTAGGAAATTTGGCTTCTACCTCAATGGGGTTTTTTGCCTTCCTCTGGATCAACATTGGGGTGGTGAGGTGGGGCAATAGGCTGAACAAGAAGGATATATGTATTTTTGCGGCCTGACATACTATGTTGGTTTGATCAGCATGCCCCAAGTTATCTTGTGGATCTGTATTTTCCTTTTTTTCCAGTGATTCTTCCTAAACTTTATTGTATTCTTATTTTATGCAAAAACACATACACACTTGACAGCACTGCATAGACTACTAGTTTATTTAAATGAATATGGGACTTGATTCTTGAAAGGGTGAATGGGGAGCATGAGAGTGAACCTCTCGTATTTCCAGTAAGTGCTGAGGTTTGTGCTAGTTTTTAAAGCACAGGAAGTGGTTGCCCATAGTACTGTATTGATAAGGTTCAGTTATGTAGCTTCTGTGCATTCAAATAATTCAAGCCCAAAATTACTTTGAACTAAAAATCCGTTCGCTTCATCTTCAATATAGTACAATATTGAAGGGAGACAGTCAGAATGAGTTTATTGCATGAATCAGATGTTTTTAGTATTATATGAAATTCCTCACTCAGCAAATATTATACAAAAGGCCAGCATATAAATATGTAGTACATTAAATATATTATTCTGCTATCTTAACCACTTAGTGACTAAGCCAGTTTGTGCCTTAATGACAAAGCCAAATTTTGGAAATCTAATGTGTCACTTTAACATAGAATAACTCTGTAAGGGTTTTGCATATCCAAGTATTTCTGACATTGTTTTTTGCCACATATTGTACTTCATTTAGGTGGTAAAATAGACAGATAGAATTTCTGTATATTTATTAAAAATGCCAAAATTGGGAAAATTTGAAAAAATCATTTTTTCACATTTTCAACTGCAATATGTAAAATCTGTGCAAATATACTGTACAAATTTTTGATGAGATATATATTTCCATCTTTTTACTTTATTCTGGAAGCACATTGGAAAAACTTTAGATTCTTTTAACCGTTTAGGAGTAAGTACAAATTTAACATTAACATTTTGAGTAACATTTTGTTTTCCTACACCAAAGCAAGATTGCAAAGGCTCATAGGTGTCAGATTAATAAATACTCCCACAAATTACACCATTAAAAAAAATACACATATTAATCTATTCACTGAGGGGTGTCATGGGTATTTTGACCACACAGTTTCTTTTCAGGAGTTAATGCAATTTAGAGGAGGAAAAATAAAATGTCATATTTTTGCAAATATGTCATGTTTTTTTTCTATAGCGCATATGAAAATGAGGATTTGCAACCCAAAATGGATACCCCTGTTTGTCCTGTGTTCAGAACCATACCCATTGTGGCCCTAGTATTATGTCTATATGTACAACGGGGCCAAAACCGAAAGGAGCAGCCGGTGGCCTTCAGAACAGACATTTTGCTTGGTGTTTTAGGCCCCATTGCCCACTTGTAGGGCTTTTGAGTGGCCAAAACGATAGAGAATCCCCACAAATGACCCCATTTTGAAAACTAGACCCCTAAACGAATTCATCTAGTGGAGTACTGCATATTTTAACCCCACAGTTTTTGAATGAATCTAACCAAAGCAGAAGGAAAAATTTAAGATTTTAATTTTTTTGTGAATTGCGTCATTTTAAAAAAGATTTTTTTTTTTATACAGCACAAATATGAATTAATGACTTTCACCCCAAAATGGATACCTCTGTTGGTCCTGTGTTTAGAAACATATCCATTGTAGCCTCAATCTGCTTAGTGGACACATGGCCAGGTTTGTAATGGAGGGAACAGGAATTAGATTTTAGGGCACAACTAAATAAATTTCACGCCCCATTGCTCACTTGTGAAGAAAGAAAAATGACTCCCTTTTTGGCATTCCCGAAATGTTAGATAAAAATAATAATGTAAATTGTGTGGTATGTCTGAAAACGGGTAATTACAGAGGCCTGGTTGGGATGGGCACAGGAAGCAATAAAACCAGGTATCCCACCTTCTCCCATGCTTACTGCAAACCAACACTTTTTTGTGGGGTATTTCTTGACCTCAGTGGCAGGGATGGGTCGTAGAAAGTGGCGCTCTGTGAGGCTTTGTAATCTTGCTGAGGTGCAGCGGTCTCAAACAGAAGGCGCTCAACAAGCTGCTCCTGAAACTGCAGGAAGGCAAGCATTCCTGGCGACTTCTTGTGAATTACGTATTACAGGTAGTGTTCTGAATAACGACGGCTCACGCAGCTGTTTGTGGAATCCATTGCGGAGGCCCGCAGCAGATCCCAGTGTCCCTGCA
This sequence comes from Eleutherodactylus coqui, assembly GCF_035609145.1. Taxonomy (NCBI): domain Eukaryota; kingdom Metazoa; phylum Chordata; class Amphibia; order Anura; family Eleutherodactylidae; genus Eleutherodactylus; species Eleutherodactylus coqui. Next base: position 116,459,791 of record NC_089839.1, on the reverse strand, counting down.
TACGGCCGCATAATTACTGCACATATCTGAATACTCACACAGGTAGTCATGTGCAGTACACCTTTTTTTGTTTACATTTCCTGCGCTGTCGCTTCAAGATGACGCAGGTACCCGCATCCTGTACACAATGTAGTTGCTTATGGGCTACGTGTATATGCATGACCATATAGCACAATGGGCTCTATGTTGCAGATATCCGCAGTAAAATAAAACATGCAGCGTTTTTTTCTGCGAGTGGATTACATAAATTGATCCGCATATTATGCAATTTCTATCCAGTCGTGTGAGATCCGCCTATGGTAGATCACTACCTTTTTATTATGTGAACGGGGACCGCTCAACAGGGCCACTGGTCACTGCTCCAGGCTCTCGGCTACCTTTAGTAGCCCGGAGGAAGGAGATTTTACATTTCCTGGGCGCTCCCCAGCTTCTGCGCTTTTGTCCGCCATCTTGCCGACGGGCGCATGCATGGAAGCTGGGCTAATGTCCGCGGATAAAGATCCCATTGGCCGGAGGCCTTAGGTAAGTAATTTCACCTCCCCTCATGGACCCTATTTATGACGGGAGGTGAAACTTTAACTTTTATTTACTTTTACATGATCAACGTTATCCATTGGTTAATGGCGTTCACGTGACCAAATACAACGGAACCCTGCGAAATCTCCAGGCTCTCGGCTACTTTTGGTAGCCAGAAGCATAGAGATTTAAATTACCGCTGGTTTTGTGCATCTGTTCGCCACTCTGCCGACGGGCGCGTGTGTAGAAGCCAGGCTGAGGTCCGCGATTAATTCCGCGGGCCTTGGGTACGTAATTTTATCTTTGTTTGACAGACAGATGTTTGTCCAGCCTTTGTTTGAACACATGCCATCCGTGAGCAGAGAGATTTTAAATCTCCTGGACCGCCCCGCCTTCTGCGCATGCACCTGACGTTTCACAAATATCTGAAGAGCTGTCACAGTGCAGAGGGATTAGCCCTATTCTCATTTGTACAAAGAAAGACTAGAAGCAATGGGATGAAACTGAAAGGGAGGAGACACAGATTAGATTCAATAAACTTTCAGAAAGTGAAGGTGATCAATGAGTGGAACAGGTTGCCACCGGAGGTGGTGAGTTCTACTTCAGTGGAAGTCTTCAAATAGACACTGGACAGACATCTGTCTGGGATGATTTAGTGAATCCTGCATTGAGCAGGGGGTTGGACCCGACAACCCTGAAGGTCCCTTACACCTCTACCATTCTATGATTATAAAGTACCTTTCACTGGGTCTCCCATGCTTTAAAACAACAAAGCAGCAGATACTTGCCTCTCCCCGCTTGTCCCTCGTTTCCAGATCTCCACTGTGTTTGTTTACAGGCTGCCTGTGACATCCAATAAGCCTTCTGCTGCAGCCAATGACAGCGATCATCGCTGATCACTGTTATTAGCTGCAGCAGCTTCATTGTAGACGGCTCAGGCTGACAGCAGCCTCTAAAGATGACATCAGCAGGGGGCCAAACTGGCAGCGAGGGTCGAGTGGGAAATCAGGAGCATCGAGTATCCACAGCATTATTATTTTACAGTATGGTGGACCTGATGAGAGGCACTTTTATATAATTTGGACAACCTGTTTAATATTGAAGCTCTTCCTAGACAGTAAGAATTTTCAGGCTAAGTAAACACTTGTGTTAGACCATTTTTATTTAACTTTGCTTGAGGCATCGTGTGTCCCTGTGGTAAAATAAGAACACCACAGGCCCTGGATTGTTCCCCAGACTTGGACTTCCGTTTCCCCATAGCCAGCTATGCCAGGTCTATAATAATCAACACCACTTTTCTGTGCTAGATGCCAGACCAAACTCCTAATTTTGAACCCCAGACCAGACAAAAAAAAAATCTTTACATTTCACACCAAGCTCCTATAACTACACTACTTGCTCCCAGCCTAAGGTGCCAATGCATTGGGTCCTGATGCATAAAGACCCAGTGCAGCAGCCCGGGAGCAATGGTAGGAGGTAAATATTAGGCTGACTTCACAAACAGCATATTTGTTGTGGAATTTTGGCAGCGATTTTCCTCACAGAAAAGCAACAGATTTTCATTGTGAGTTTAATTCATTGCAATGTAATGAATGTAACCACATGCTATGTATTGTATTACTCTAATAGATAATGGCCAATTTAAAATAAGAGGGCTGAGCCATGTTGCCTCTAAACTATTATTATTATTATTGGTGTTGTTGTTAGTGAGCAGGGAAGTTAAGGACTTCAGCACTGTTACCTTTGAAGAGGTTACCTGGGGACACAGTATTCTGTAAAACCTTGATCAGCTTGCAGTATTAAAATAATAGAATATATACTTGCCCTTCCCTGCTCCCCTGTCGCTGTCATCTCGACGGGTCTTTGGCCCTTGTTGGTCTTCACTACATCCCCCACAAATGGCCATGTGACCGCTGCAGCCAATCACTGGCTTCCTTCTGCCGGTGAATAGCTGCGGTAATCACATGACCCAGTGTTGGGTCATCATCACTTCCCTCCCGAAAGCAAAGTTCAGCAGGGACCAGAAAGATGGCAGCGGCGGGGAACGTCGAAGGGTGAGTATGTATTCTATTGTTTTAGTACTGCAAACTGATCAAGTTTTTACTAAATATTATGTCCCCAAATCACCCCCTTTAACTGGGTGATCCAAAACAATAGCAAATAAATATTGTTTTATAGCACCAAATAATATGTAAGGTTGGTTAATGGCTTTATAATAACATCCTTGGGGTCTAGTGCAGAGAAACAATTAATGTCTGTATCTCTGGTGGCCTATATCAGTGAAGAGGTAACAGTCAGGATCCCCAGTGGTCTAGGGCAGAGAGGCGTATTATTATCAGCATCTCTGGTGGTGTAAGGCGGAGAGATTGTTGACTACACTATCCTCCATGGTCTAGAGCAGTGAAGAGGTTAATCGCACCATCCCTGAAGGTCTATGACAGTGAAGGAGTTAATGTTTGCATCACTAGTGATCAAGAAGAAGGGGTTAATACACAGACACTTGACTCTAGCCTATACTGTCAGGTAATCAGAAAAAAGGAAAAATTATGGGATTCAGCAGAACCTAGTGAAAAGTTTCCAAAAAAGTCCTTAAGGCAGACCCCTTACTCACTGGGTTAAGTAGCGGTATAACACAACACCCTTTCCAGCAAGCTTGCAGGATATGGACAGGCAGGCTGGAACAGACTGTCCTATGCAGGATGGTAGCGAGGAGTAGCCAGGATGTACAAGCTTCCTCAGCGTAGGCTCAGTGGAAGAAGCAGGCAGGAGTGCACACTAGAGATGAGCGAGTATACTCACTAAGGCACATTACTCGAGCAAGTAGTGCCTTAGCCGAGTATCTGCCCGCTTGTCTCTAAAGATTCAGGGGAGAGCGGGGAGGAACGGAGGCGAGATCTCTCTCTCCCTCTCTCCCCCCTGCTCCCCGCGCAACTCACCTGTCACCGGCGCTGGCCCCCGAATCTTTAGAGACGAGCGGGGAGATACTCGGCTAAGGCACTACTCGCTCAAGTAATGTGCCTTAGCGAGTATATTCGCTCATCTCTAGTGCACACCAAAGACTTCGGGGGCTGCATTAACAGCCACAGCGCTCAGTCCACATTACATCCCACATTACAGTGTGTTCACAATCCTAGTACCCAGAGTACCCAGCAGTAGGTCGCAAACGAGTCCACAGTACGCTAGAGGGTCTTTCCAGCATAGCTCAGGTCACTCTGTTGTAGAAGAGAATCTTCTGCGTCTGAGCCATGTGGGCCAGATTTGGCCGTAGGCCTTGAGTTTGACGCATGAGCTATAGGAATGTAACACCCCATGCCTATTATATGATGCAGCTATGTGACTTGATGTCGCTGTGGACGCAGCATCATGTTGTATTAGAGCACAGAAAAGTGGCAAGGGACTTCTGAAGTATATCACAACTTTTTTTTCTCTTTGCAGGTTATGGGGAGATCCAAAACTAAACAAGTCCTAGAATATTTTTTTTAAAGTTTGAGCTTGGGTAATATGAACAGAAACCGTTTTATTTGTGGTAGCATGGATATTGTAGGGAAGCAACAGGTTTATTAGTATTGTAGTCCCTGTGAATAACAAAGCTAAGGGAGGAATCTGTTGAGATCTGGAATAGGCAGTTGCCTGGATATTGCATAATTTACATTCCTTCCTTTACCCCATACAATATCGTAAGTCAAACAGTAAACAATATCTTTGTGCCAGTAGGCTGAACCTGAAAGCATTCCTGGCATACAAGGGTAATCGTTTCTGTGCTGCTTCTTAGCAATGATGCATAAGTGAACTTTTTATTAAACTTGTCTTTAGTTCTCAAATGAATTTTGCAGAAGTTCGCCATCCAGTAGAAGTGTTGTTTAGTCTGTTTAGACATATTGATTTTCAGAAATTGGTTTACTAACATGTGGCTGCTCAAAGGGATTGCCCAGTTACTAAAAAGGCAATTTTCAATAGGACCCGATGTGTGCAAATAATGAACAGAGATATACTTACTTAACCATCTGTGGCCACCGGGATCCAGCACTGCAGCCTACTGCTTTACCAGGGTTTGCGCTCAGGATGTGAGCACTGATGTCAGGAGAATGGGCGGTGACGCTACAGCCTCTCATTGGCTGCAGCAGTCATCTGATTTCCTGTGACATCATCTGTCACAACAAACCCCAGACTGCAACCAGCACTGGATCCTGGAGGCTGCGGAGGGGTAAGTATATCTCTGAATATTAGTTTTACACAGGGGTTCCTATTAAAAAGGGGCTGTTCGGTACTACTATAGTACTATATACTACACTTTGTTAAAAAAAAAAAAAAAAGCCCCTAGAAGGAGGTTTCGTTTTGTTGCAAAACTCGGCATGCAGTTACATCTCTGGCAGATATACAAATGATTAAAGTTGTGGTGTGATTAGATGAAGGATCTTGTCACCTGAGGCCCTAGAAGTAGTTCCTCCCTTGGCCTATAAAAGGCTCTCAGAAGCTCCCTGTATGTAGTGACCTCTTCTTCCGCTTGTGTAGAGCTTGTTGACCACTAGACGCCTTTACGACGCAAAGAAGAGATTTCACCCCATTACCAGAGTCTGGCGCATTATTGGGATGTGAGAAACTGGATGGTCGTATCGATTAATTGCCGAAACCTGGGCCTTTCTGACCAGACTGTTAGAAGGTGTTGAGACCAGTGGATGTGTGAGGGCACACAAGGCGACCGGGCTCGGGACGCCCTGGACAGATCACTAGTAGAGATGATCGTCTGATCGTCCAACAAGCACGAGCAGCTCCAACTGTTTTATTGTCCGCCATCCAGAGACAGGTGGTGCCATCATTACAGGCCCTTGTGTCTGTCAGAAGCATTTCCAGGCACTTGGCTAAAGGACATTTGGTCTCACAGTGCCCATTACCTGTCCTGCCTTTGATGCCCACTGTCACCTCTGTTTGCAGTGGTGTTGTAAACGACAAAATTGAACTGCTAAGGAGTGGAACCAAGTTGTCTAAAGCAACAAATTCAGGTTTAGTTTGGGCGCTGACGACACCTGTGTTCATGTCTGGAGACCTAGCAGGTGAGCTCCTCAATTCTGGCTTTGCTGTGGAGTAGCACACTGCCCCCATTGCTGGTGTATTAGTCTAAGGGGGCAGACAGTCACCTCTAGTAGTTGTATAAGGGACAATGACAGATCAGCTATATGTCCAGGACATCCTGCAGGAACTTGTATGCCTCCATGCCCACTCATATCACATCTTGTATCCAAGCTAGAGGCAGTCCAAGAGGGTACTAGAGCCTCCATGTCCCCCCATATCACATCTTATATCCAAGCTAGATGTGGCCTAACTGGGTACTAGAGCCTCCACATCTGTCTGTATCAATCTTGTATCCAAGCTAGAGGCGGCCTAATAGGGTACTAGAACCTCCATGCCCACCTGTATCATAGCTTACATCCAAGCTAGAGACGGTACAACACGTTAATAGACCAGATGACCCTATACGTCTCTTACAACTCTACCATTCTATGCCTGCCTGTATCACATCTTGTATCCAAGCTAGAGGTGGACCAACAGAGGACTAGAGCATCTATGCCCGCCTGTATCGTAGCTTACATCTTAGCCGGTAATAGAGCCTCAATGCCTACCCGTATCACATCTTGTATCCAAGCTAGAGGCTGCCTCACAGGGTACTAGAGCCTCTATATCCACCCGTATCATATTTTGTATTCAAGCAAGAGGTGGATCAACTGGGTACTAGAGCTCCCAGGCCTGCCTGTATCACATCTTGTATTCAAGCTAGAGGTGGTACAACAGGGTACTAGAGACTCCATGCCCGTCCACATCATATCTTGTATCCAAGCTAAAGGTGACCCAGCAGGGTAATAGAGCCTTCATGCCCACCTGTATTATATAGAGGTGGTACAACAGAGTACTAGAGCTTCCCACCCACTCGTATCACATCTTGTATCCAAGTTAGAGGCGAACCAATAGGGTACTAGTTCCTCCATGCCTGCTCGTATTACATCTTGTATCTAAGCTACAGGCGGTCATTGAAGCCGAGGCCTTCTAAAAAGGCCCCAGGGCTGCCTTGGCAGAATGCCTATCAAGCCATGCCCATGCGGTAGCTCGATAGACTGCCTGCCTGAACGCAGTATGATGCAATACTATGGCATTACCACATACTGCAGGAGCGATCAAAGCATTGCTAGTCGTTTTCCTCTCAGGGGACTAAAAGAAAACGTAAAAATAAGAACAATAAAGTTTTGCTGATTATTTTTAAAAAGTAATACAAGTTTAAACCCCCCTTCCTTTTGCCATATTTATAATAAAAGAATAAATCAAAAATACATATTTGGTATCGCTGTGACGGTAAAAGTCCGATCTATCAAAGTAACATTATATACCCCGCACGATGAAAGTTGTGAGAAAAAAGTCGTATGTATTCCAAAATGGTAGCAACGAAAACTACAGGATATCCCACAAAAAATGAGCCCTCGCACAACTATGTCAACAGTTAATTTAAAAAAGCTATTGCGCGGAGGAGAAAATGGCAGCAGAAAATAATTTTAAAAAATGAAATATTTTGAAAAAAAATATAAGTAGTACAGCAAAAAGAAACTACATAAGTTTAGTATTGTAGTAATCGTACTGACCCATAGAAAAAGGTTATCATGTCATTTTTGTTGCAGTTTGTGCGCCATAGAAATAGAATGTACCGAAAGATGGTGGAATTTAATTTTTTTCCCATTTCTCTCCACTTAGAATTTTTTTAAAGTTTTTCAGTACATTATATGGCACATTAAATAGTACCTTTGAAAAGTACATCTCGTCCCACAAAAAACAAGCCCTTATACAGCTATGTCGATGGATAAATAAAGGAGTTATTCCCAAAACTGGGCAGCTGGGCTGAAAGCAGGTAGACCCCATTATAGCCAATGGGGTCTGCTTAGCACAGTCTATGGACGAAACCATTCAGCCATGGGGATTCCCCTTTCCTGCTTCCTGAAAGGAGCAGGAAAGTGGAATCCCCAGCGCAGATGTGAAAGCACCTATACATCTGTATGTATGAGGGCTATAGGTAAATGTGCAGTAACGTGTATTTTTTTGCACACTACTGTTAGTAGCACTGAGCTGTTCTACTTACTCTACATCTGAGATCAATGGCTTACGCAACATGAAACTATGAAAGGGAGGTTGTGTTTTATATTTGCTGTATCTAAGACTTGAAGTCCAAGAAGAACACAGATAAGAGTGTATCTACCAGCAGTTTATTTCTGGCTGCCGTGTACTTGTGTGGTCTGCGTTACAGAGAACTCAAGTAGAACATCATGAAATAATCATTGGCAAGAATAACGTGTGAGCAAAATATAGAAGGAGGATACACACAGGACATTCACAAGTGCAGTTTATGCAGTCAGCTTCAAACTTGAATAGGATTCTGTCTGTGAGCCCAACCGGTGACTCTGCGAACGGCACTTAACCCTTTCCAATCCACTGTCTGACCTCTGAAGACATTATGATTTAAGGCTGTACAGCTCCGATGTTGGAAGACATCCGTCGGGTTCTTTTACTGTATATTGCCAGCCTCTCTGCTCTTGGAGCCTATCCAACGTGTCACCTAATACAGTACTGGCTTTAGCTAGCATATAGCGCTGTTGTATAATGGCAGAAAAAGGGTAAGATCCCTAGGAAAACCAGGATACAAATTGGATTGGAAAGGGTTAACTGTATTGCGCATTACCGCGACGGCTCACAGGCGGTCATGCGCAGTACAGTTTTTTTTTTTGTTTGTTTGAGTTTCCTGCAGCTTCGCTTAGCGATGGCGCAGTTACCCACAGCCCATACGCAATGTTAATTACGTATGGGCTGCAGGTTGCACATCTCCATTTACATCGATACAGCATGCTGCGATTTTTCTTCAACTCGCAGAACACACAATTCATATCCGTCAGTGTGAATGAAAGTCATTGCATTGGCTGCCCATACACTGCAGTACTCAATTTAAACTCCTCACCCTCACGCACAAAGCTCCCCATGGCGCTCCGCCATCGTACATCGCTTCCCTCCTGTAAGTACACCACCCAGCCCACATGCTCTGGACCACTAACACACTCAGACTAAACACCCCAGTAATACGAACCTCACATGCTCGCCTCCAGGACTTCACCAGAGCAGCACCTATTCTCTGGAACGCTCTACCCCAAGGCATCTGGACAACCCCTGATGCACAAAATTTCAGACGTGCCACCTGCCCCTCCCTATGGCTCCCCACACCTTTCACCCTGCTTATCACATACGACTTCTGCCCCTGCACCTCCTTAGCGCCCCATCTCGTTTGCTTCCGAATAATTGACTTCCACATGTAATTCCCGTACTGCCTGTGTTTCCCTATGTCTTATCTCCACCCCACCTTGTACCTCCTGTATCTCCCCCACCCCGTTGACTTCAAACTGATTGTATATCATATGTAATTGTTGTATTATCTGTGTTCTCCCATGCCTGAAAGTGCTGCGGAATAAGTTGGCGCTATACAAATAAAGATTATTATTATAGTTCTGAGTTGTGTTGCTATGCAGTTTTTTCAAGTTTATCAAGGTCTGCTGTATAAAACTGGCCAGGTCTCGCATTTCCTTGCCCAGCGTACAGTTCATAGGGAAGATCATGATACGCTTCTTTTGGCTTACATTGATCTTGAAGATCCTGCCTCAAGCCGCCATGTTCCAAGTGTATCATGAATGATGAACAAATCTCTGCTGATTCCGTATTGCATGTTCAATTAATGGGATTTTCTAGGTAAATGCTATTGCTGACCTATCCTCAGGCTAGGTCATCAATATTTAATCACTGAGGACCTGCTGCAGCGGGCCAGACATCGTCATTGGGGACAGGGAACGAAAGTCCTATAGCCAGCTTCATTCCCATTGAATCAATGGGTGCTGAAGCCAACTATTACACTTCCTGTATTTGCACCTATGACCGCAGGGTCGGGCACAGACGTGTAATAGGAGGCTTTAACTCTCACTGATTTCAGTCAGAGTGAAGCCGGCTATGGCAATTCTGCTCCTACCTTTTTCCACAGAAGAGGTGGTCTGTTTCCCCAGCAACAAGCAATAAACAACCGGAGGGCAGAGGAATAAATATCTGCAATATCCGGAGAACTGAGCATTTTGGAAATAAACATCTTATGAGTGAATGCATTGTCTTGCAATTTTGAACACAGTGAAATAGGATCCCTGAGATGTGAATACGCCTTCAATCTCTTTTCGGCTATGGATCAGCTAAGAGGGCATGGCTTTGCCAAATGGGTATTACTCAGCTGTCGTTGCGCCCTACTGCAAACAAGGCAATGGAAGAGTCTTCACAGGATAGTGAGGAGTCGGGTAAAGTATGATCTCCTTGGATGCAGGGAAAAACTTTGTATATTTTTCCCAGTTTCAACTGTAGAATTATATCAAAGAAAAAGAACAGGGTAAAGGGGTTGTCAGTTTATATTTTCCTAAAATCCATGCTTTCTATGGACAAACATAATAAAATATGCTATACTTACCTTCCCTGGTTCCCTGCAGGTCCAGCACTGTACCTCTGTACTCTGCAGCGGCTCTGAGCGTACGGACTGCAGACAGCCTGTTGACTGGATGTTGCAGACTGCTACAACCAATCAGGGTTGACCACTGAGGTCTGTGATTGGCTGCAGCAGGCTGTGACAGCCTGTAAACAGGCTATAAACACAGACCTGACAGCCAGAGCTGAAGTGCAGTGCTGGGCATGCAGGGAGCCAGGAGAGGGCAATATAGAATTCTTCATTAGTTTTGGACGTGGGCAGATGGATTTAAAAAAAAACAAAAAACTCCAATAGCCCTTTTTTATTGTCTGTCTCACAGCAGCCTCTACCTGTCATGTAGACACCAAGGGTTTTTGTGCATGCAAATACACTGCGTATTTGCACATGCAAAAAAATACGCAGAAGGGCCAATGTATTTGTTTCCTGCATATTGACTGCATATCTGCACCGGCCCATTCTCTGCAATTGCTTTTTGTGGTGCGTAATACACACCTGAATAGCATATGCCGATGTTCGATATCAGTGAACCCATTGAAGTCAATGTGTGTTATGTGTGCAAAAGTTGCGCGTGTAATATGCTGTGCAGATACATTTGTGTAAACGAGCCCTTCAGATGTTTCTGCAGCATGTGCATGGATTTTTTGCTTCTTTATATTTCTTCAGTTTTTTTTATACTTTTCATTGACTTCACCTTTAATAAACCTGCATTGAGTAGCAGTTTCAAATGTGTGTAAATGTCTCCACCTTGTGGCCATTGATTGTAACACATTGTAATATTAATATAGAAGGAAAGATCAGTAGATTAAATATCTTGGCAGTAGTACCTAGAATCAAAATGTATGACGGCCAAAAGTGATAGAAAGTAGTTTGGTAAACATGCCCCAATGGCAGTCATTTTTTGTTGTGGTGTTTTTAATATATCTAGACTAGATTCTTGCTTCAATTGAAGAATTGAGATATACTACTGATCCATTTCAAGAGGTGTTGTTTTTTTTTTTTGCTGCTTAAAATCCACAGCAAATCGGCCACATGTGCTCGCACCCTTATGGTACTGTTGGGAAATTAAATTAAATTTGCGTTGTGAGTGACTGCTATGGGCAGCAAAGTCAGTTTTTATTTTAGATAGTTTATAAAATCTCCCTCATAGTATATCAAAGTCTAGGGATAATGAACCCCGTCATATCACAGTTCATGGATAATATACAGGGTTATTACCAATGATCTTTCTGATTTCAACCCCTCATAACTCCCATTTAATGACACTCAGATGTAGAAATTTGCTATCAATGGAAACAGAAACCCAAAAAGATTTGTTGAACATCAGAAATGTTTTCCTCATCAGAGGTGTTCAATGTGAGCCCCTTTTGTCACAGGACACACATCAAGACTGTAGTCCAGTTCCTGCCATACACGTAGCAGATCACAATGACTGATGCAATGGCTTCTGTGATGTGTCCTCGTAGATCATATATAGTTGGTGGTAAGGTGGCATGAAGACTCTAACACTCCCAGAGGAAACATCACCAGGTGTAAAGTCCGGGGAACGTGGAGGCCAAGGAAGACGTTGTAACGACTGTGGATGTGGCATCAGTAATGCTTTTTTTTTTTTAGAAAAATGTTGCTTGACGTCGCTGCTATATGCGATTTTTTTTTTTTTGGCGCGAGAAAAATGCACAGTTTTATGGTGAGAAGGATAATAGGACTTTCTAATGTTAAAATCGCATCGTGTAGCATGAAAATCGCAAGTTTGTGTTATGCAGTGTGATAAACAAGAAGGCTCCATAGGGAGCTCCATGGGCTACAAAACAAAACGCAATTCGCAGCTGTATAGAGCATGCCATGATTTTGTAATCTCACCATCTCTCACGCTACAAAACATCGCTTGTGTGGATGAACCCATAGGAAAGCATGGGCTCTACATACATGTGATTTCTCGAACCCTCGCAATGCAAGGAAATCCCCCGTGCGGAAGAGGCTCTCCTGTGTTCATTGGCAGACATTTTCCCCTAGCGATGACTAAGGCAGAGTAACACGCCCCAGCCTGTGATTACAAGTGCCACTCCCATTGATTTCAATGAGAGCTGCTTCCACTGTAACCCCGGTGTATACTGGCGGGCGCTGCCTGGATACCCCCTTTAAATGGGGTAAGAGATCTTGTGGACCCCCTCAGCCTCTAGTGCCTGGGTGCATACGCTCCTCTCAACCCATAATGCTGGGTACCACGCAGCAAAATCTTGCGGTTTTGCCGCAGCGAAAAATTACAAGATTTCCGCGGGATAAGCGCAGCTTCAAAACCTACGGCACTTAGCTGCAGGTTTTGGAGCGGCTTTGCCACATGTTTTTCCATTGCAGTTGGCTCTCTCCATAGAGGAGCGAAGCCGCAACAGAAAAAAAAGAAATGCCACGACGGATTATCCACCCCATATAGACAAGATTTTTGAAAAATCTTGTCCACATGGCTGGCTATTCCCAGAATTAGCGGCCGCAGGTGGATTTGCCGCAGCGAAATTCCACGGCAAATCCGCCCTGTGTGAACCCAGCCTTATACTTACACCCCTGCTGGTATATTCAACAGTCTTGTCTGAGAATCTCATTGGGGCCATTTAATGCCATGTTTTCATCCTAATATGACAATAAATATTAATCTTGATTCCTTTAACATCCTTACCTATCTACTTCTTACTAATAAAACAGATCTGGGGTTCGTTGCCATTTCTCCAAACAGTGATAATTTGTAGCAGCTGTCCAGGTCAGTGCTTCTACTTCCTAACCTGCAGTACAAAGAATACAGTTGTAATCCCAAGAAAGTTCTTTGGTTTCTTCTCAGTCCATTAGACAGCATCATGGTTTTCATATCTTGTACATTGCAGGGTTACTGACGGAGCTGGATACATAAATGGCTTTATAATTTCGGCTGCACCTGGGATATAAACGTTGATTTAGATACACAACTCAGGTGATAGGAAATAATTTACCTGATTCCAATCCATGTTTTGGGGATTTTTATTTGAAGTGATGACATGCAGACATGTTCAGTTGTCAAAGGGCAGTCTTGTGTTTGGCATTAGGGAATCCTATTCCTGCTCTTTGGTGTTATGTTCGTCCTATTACTGCTCCCTTGTGTATCATCTTAATCACTAGACCAATGTGTTCTGTATTACTATAAAACTCTGTCCTCAGAGATTAAAAGCTGAGAGGTTCATTAGGACTGTGAGCCACCTACTGGTAGTACACGGTAAGTGTCTCATTGCTTCTTGTTCAGTGTCTGTATCCATAGTGAAGAGATTATAATATAATTAATTATTATTAATTATTAACACAACTAATAAGAATTTCTACTTCTTTATTTCAGTTGGTTATATATAATGCAAACATATTCTGCAGCACAGATGATCATTCTTCGCCCAATCTGAATCCTCTATCTCATATACGTGCGCTAGGGCTACATAAATAATTGGTAATACATTCATAAAGTATATATTACTTCTGCTTACTAATGCACAACTTGCAGATGGTGCTAGATAGAGTCAGGAAAGAGCGGTGTAAAGATTCATTTGACCAGTATGTTACAATCTGCAGAGCACAAAATAACTGATTTACTTGCAAACTGGACTTCTCTATGAAACGCTTTCTGCTTAGGGTTGCTTCATACACGCGTGTTTTTGTGCGTACAAAAGTGCGCACTCATGTATGTGCAAAAACGTGTGAATGCAGGTCAGTGCATTGCTTCAATGGAGCCGCAGTTACTGCCGGCGGCTCCATTGAAGGCAATAGTCTGCCGGCACCCCTGAATTGTTTTTCAGGGAAGGGCTTTACATATAAGCCCTTCCCTTGAAAAACAAAATTTTAGTGTGAAAAAAAAAAAAAAATGCATGCATTGTCTTCAATAGAGCTGCTGCTGCCGCCGGCGGCTCCATTGAAGACAATCGTCTTCCAGCACCCCCGAATTGTTTTTCAGGGAAGATCTTTACATATAAGCTCTTCCCTGAAAAGCAAGCATTTTAGTTTAAGAAAAAAAAAAAACCTATCTGCCAGTCCCGTGTCCCCGCAGGGATGAAGAACACATCTGCCACATGCGGCAGATGTTTCCTTCCACCCTGCGAGGAAAACGAATTCCCTACTGCACCTGCCACATCTGTAACAGATGCAGCAGAGGAGTTCTTCATCCCTGCGGGGAATAAAGAATTCCCTACCACAGCTGTGACTCCTGCTGTGAGGAGGATTTAAAATCCCCGCCTGCTGAATAGGCTGCCTCTGATCGGCTGAGTGCTGGGACCAATTAGAGGCAGCTCTCAGCTATTGAATGACAGCTGAGAGCTGCCTCTGATTGGTCCCTCTGCGCAGCCATTCAGAGGTAGCACTCACCAATTCATGAATCCATTTTAAATCCCCACCTGCTGAATACTCCTCACAGCAGTGCAGGAGAAGAGTCGGCTGGACGCAGCTGAGCCTCGGCAGCTGAAGAAAGGTGAGTATAGATTTTAATTTTTTTTTCTATCACCATTTTTTCTCGTTTTTCAGGGAAGGACTTATATTTAAAGCCCTTTCCTGAAAAACAATTACAGGATGCTGACAGCTGGATCCCCTACTGCAGCTGTCATCTGTGACAGCTGTGATAGGGAATTCTTTATTCCTCGCAATTGGACACGCTTTTGTGAATAATGGCCCATTTACAAATAATGAATTGTTGCTCAAAATTAGTCCACATGAGCGAAAACACACAATAATAATTATGATTATCTTAAAGGGGTTGTCCCGCGCCGAAACGGGTTTTTTTTTTTTTCAACCCCCCCCCCGCTCGGCGCGAGACAACCCCGATGCAGGGAGGTAAAGAAAGCTCACCGGAGCGCTTACCTTAATCCCCGCGCTCCGGTGACTTCTCTACTCACCGCTGAAGATGGCCTCTTCCTCCGTGGACCGCAGCTCTTCTGTGCGGTCCACTGCCGATTCCAGCCTCCTGATTGGCTGGAATCGGCACGTGACGGGGCGGAGCTACACGGAGCTACACGGAGCCCCATAGAAGACTGCAGAAGACCCGGACTGCGCAAGCGCGGCTAATTTGGCCATCGGAGGCCAAAAATTAGTCGGCTCCATGGAGACGAGGACGCTAGCAACGGAGCAGGTAAGTATAAAACTTTTTATAACTTCTGTATGGCTCATAATTAATGCACAATGTACATTACAAAGTGCATTATTATGGCCATACAGAAGTGTATAGACCCACTTGCTGCCTCGGGACATCTCCTTTAACACAGAGCCATCCTGCACTTTTTGTTCACTTTTCGCTTGCCGCTCAGTTTTAGCCTGCATAAAATCATTGGCAGCTCGTTCACTTCTCGTTACGTCTTAACACTCTCCACTCAGTGTTTCACATAGGAGGGTGAAGTGTTGAGGGAGAAGTGAACAATTCTCAGCAATGATCTGCCCGTCTAAACATTCTGCACTAGCGCCAACAACGAGTGGTGACGTCACTCACTCATGCACTTGTTTAATTGAGAATCGTCCCGTGTAACTTACAGTATCACTTTGGAAAAGTTTAAACCATTTCCCATTCTTGTAACCTCCTAGCAAAGCACAGACCCAAAGAGGTGACATGCAGGTGACACTGCCAGATCAACACACACTTGGTACTTGGTGGGGTGTATATGTGCAGGCATTAATTTATGAGAACATTTGTGCTATTTTCGGACTTTAGTATCAATACATTTACAAGTTTAGACCACACCCCTCTAAGTAAGCTACGTCTACTTGTCAAACTTTTACCATATGAGGTGCAAAAATGTCATTTGCACTTTTGGTATACACAATGCTTTGTAACAATTATTGCCATCATTTACACCAAAAACTGGATCGACTATAGATCAGGACAGTATAACCCTTAACACTGCAGGGTGTACAGTTACATACTGGAGGTTCGGGGCATTGTATGGAAGGGGATCGCGGGGGGACCCCGCTCCATATGATGCAGTTGCCGTCTGTTTCTTACAGCCACAGCTGCCAACAACAGCTCCAGTAAGCAGGACCACTTATCGGAGCTGTTTACCCTTTACATTAAATGCCCTTATCGATGTTCGGGGGGTCCCGCACTGCCTCTTACGATAAGATTGTGGGTTGCCTTACGGTTGCCATGGCAGCCAGGGGGCTTTCTAAAAGACCCCAGGGCTGTCATAACAGATTGCCTATCAAGCTATGCGTATGGCATGGCTTGATAGTTGCCTGTCAGATTGCGGTATGATGTAATGCTATGCCATTACATGATCATTCAGGAGCAATCAAAGACCTGTAAAAAATTGTTTTAAAAAGTTTTTTATTAATTATTTTAAAAAATAATAAAAGTTTGAAAAAAACCCTTTTACCATATTTACAATATAAAATAAAAATAATAAAACAAAAATACATATTTGGTATCACTGCGTCTGTAAAAGTCTGATCTATCAAAGTGCACATTATTTTCCCCACATGGTGAATGACATCATAAGAAAAAAAACCCGCCAGAATTGTGCTTTTTTGGTCTCCCCGTCTCCAAGAAAAAAAGTAATGAAAAGCGATCGTGTTACCATGCAAGGCAGCGCGGGGTCCCGCGGTCGGCGCGCGTCGCTCCGGCGTCCTGGAGCTCTGGGGTCGGGGCTCTCCCGGCGGCGTGGGCGTGTCCGCCCGTAGGGTGCCGCCCGCACTCCTCCATCCTTCTTATGCAGCAGTGAGAGGAGTTGCCTCCTCCCACTCTCTGCCCCTGGGCGGAGTCTTGTAGTTAAAGGACTGGCAGTGATCTGAGCTCACTGCCAGTTATTGGTTCTGTCAGTTACTAGTAAGTCCTGTCTGCAGCCTGTCTCAGTCAGCTCCTAGTTTGCCTGTCAACCTCTTCCAGTTTTGCCTTGTGCTTGTATTTTCTGTTTGGTTATTCCATCTGCCTTCCTTGTCGGCACTCTGTCCCCCGGTAAGTTAGTTCCATCTAGGTAGTCGCCAGGTCCCTAGCTAGAGTAGGGACCGCCGCCCAGTTGTCCGCCTGGGGTTAGCCAGGTCGAGGCAAGTAGGCAGGGACAGTGGGGTGCGGTAAGTTCAGGGCACCCCATCTGGCGCTCGGGGGTCAGAGTGCCGTAACAGATCGTATGGTAAGTACTCCAAAATTGTACCAATAGGAACTACAGGACGTCCCACAAAAAATGAGCCCTCGCACAACTACGTTGACGGAAAAATAAAAAAGTTATGGCGGTCAGAAAATAATTTTTAAAAATTCAATATCTTTGGAAAAAAATAAAACTAGTACAGCAAAAAAACTATAGAAATTTGGTATCCTAATAATTGTTCGGACCCATAGAATAAAGTTATCAGGTCATTTTTTTTGCAGGGTGTACACCATAGAAACAAGACGCAACCAAAGATGGCAGTTTTTCATTTTTTTTCTATTTCACTCCACTTAGAATTGTTTTAAATGTTTTTCAGTACATTATATGGTACATTAAATAGTACAATTGAAAAAGTCTTCCCTCAAAAAACAAGCCCTCAGATATCTACGTCGATGGTTACCTAAAAGAGCTATGATTATTTTAAAAGGGGAGAAGAAAACTCGAAAATGGGGGGAAAAAGGGCTGCGTCCTTAAGGGGATAAAGGTTCCTCAGGTCACCATTATTAAAATGTACTGATTGACCTGTGATTTGTACATTTGCAAGGTTTGCCGTTAAGGTTCTCTGAGGACATGCTACAGTAGATACTTTAACAAACCTTCAAAAGTTTGTTCTAGGAATTGCAACTTCTTATGAGGTGTAATAAGGGAATTTTATGGATTGTATGTTTTAGTTTGGTGCACACAATATTCCCACTGTCAAATGTTATCTGATGGGAAGCAATGAAGGAAATTACTGCATTCTTTGGAAGTGGGGACTGTTCCTATAAACAAAACATATAATAAATTATACTATTGAGCATGCAAGTATCTGGAATATCACTTTGTTAATAATGTGGTACTTACTTAATAATTAATCACAAGTAATCTAATCCATGGAAGACAAACAAAATGGAAGTTGTTTATCAAAGTCTGCTGGCATTTATACTGGTGAAAAGGATGGCAGATTTATTACAAGTATAAAATAAACTTCCAGATCAAATGTCTTTAGCTGAGTATTATAGTTATTAAAAAATACTAATATTATACTAATTTTCATATTTAGAGGGGTTGTACCAAGATGTACAAACTGTTTAAGAATATGGGGCTCATCATGAGTTCTGCTTTCGCACCCCGACAAACTTTTGATGTTGCCAAAGGAGGCTATAGGTGAACTATAGTATTTTTTTTTAATTTTTTTTTTTAATTCTTTATTTATCACCATTTTCAACTTAGTTAATCATACATTTGTAAATTATCTTCTGAGTAAACTGTTTACACGATATTGGGTATAACAACTTAACATTAAGGTAATTTCCTTATTTTCCTGTCGTAACTTTGTCTATTAACGTTTAAATGAGCATTCAACTTTCTAGTCTAATTACGGACATGGGGGGGGAACACTAATGCCCTCCTTTAGTCCGTGATGGGCCTATTGTCCTAACTAAAATCAACATATTCTTCTTACTCACTGACGAGACACATTAGGGAAGCGTACATCCGTTTGGTCTGCCTGTGGGGTATGATGGAGGTGGGGAGAGAGAGAGAAAGAGAGAGAGAAAAGCAGAGGAGAGAGAAACAGGGGGAAGGAAGAACGAGAAGAGAGGGGGAAAAAAAAACACACGGGGGGGGGGGGGCAATGAGATTCCTCGGGCCTTATGGATTAATCAGGGATTTGAATTCACCTGAGTCACGGAACTGTATCCAGTGGTACCATGTTTTCCGGAACCTTTCTTGTGTACCTTTTAGCGAGGCTGTAAGGTCCTCCATCTCCATAATCTGGTCAATTGTGTTGAGCCACATTGTTATCGTGGGTGAGGACGTTTGTCTCCAGAGCCTCGGGATGCACGATCTCGCTGCGCCCACCATGAAGCATACCATAGATTTTTTGTATGTGGTCAGGGGAATATCGCAGTGATGCAGGAGGAAGAAAGCTGGTGTTTTTGGCAGCGGGTAGTGTGTAAACTTGGAGGTGATCCGCCACACCTCTGACCAAAAGTTGGTAAGCTCCGCACACTCCCAGAAAATATGCAGCAAGGTCCCTTGTTCTGTTCCGCATCTCCAACACAGGGGGGAGACCGCAGGGAATATCTTGTGTAGTTTGGAGGGCACCCCGTACCATCTAGAGAGGACTTTGTAACCAGATTCCTGTACTTTACTTGATATGGAGGAGTGATGTGTAATAGTGAATATTTTTTCTTTTTCCTCCTGTGTCAGTGTCATCTTGAGATCTTCTTCCCATCTTTTTATGTATCCTAGCGGCTGGTTTTCATTTTGTGAATTAAGTATGTTATAAACCCTGGACAAGGTATGTCTGGTTGGGCCCTCTCCGCTACACATTATTTCAAATTGTGTTTTTGGTCTTGCGAATGTGTTGGGTCTAGGGAGTGATAGAAGAAAATGCCTTAGTTGGATTGTTTGCCACAGTGATAGTGAGTTTGGTTCTGTTATTCCTCTCAGCGTCTCTACTGATAGCCATTGGCCCTCTTGTAGGAAGTGTTCCGCTCGGGATCTACCTCCTGCTATCCAGTTTCGGAAGGCTTTGTTCTCGTTCCCTGGCGGAAACGCCGTGTTGCCTAGGATTGGGTACATGGGGGATGGTTTAGGGGAGATGTCTGCGTTGGTGCTTATTTTGTTTATTATGCTCATTGTCGGGCCAATTGTAGGGTGTTTCGTGTAGTCCGTTGATGCTTGTCCCTGTGTCCACGTGAGGGCTGTCAGTGGCATTTGTACAAATGATTGTTCGATTTCCACCCATAGCTTAAGGTCAGAGTGTCTGTGCCAATCTACTGTTCGTACCAAATGTGCCGCTTGGTAGTATTTCAGGAAGTTTGGTAGTCCCATACCTCCTTCTTTTTTGGGCTTGGACAGGGTGCTCCTCGCTATGCGAGCGGGCTTGCCTGCCCATATAAATTTAATCATGAGCGAGTGTAAGTTTTGGAAGAATTGCCTCGGGACCTGAATGGGGAGGGCCTGGAACATATATAGCACTCTAGGCAGTATGTTCATTTTCATAATGGCCCCTCTGCCGAACCATGAGAAGGTGCCTTTGGTCCAAGCGTTTATGTCCTGTCTGATCTTATTTAGGAGTGTGGGGAAGTTAGCCGAATATAGGTTGTCGGTGTGTGGTGTGAGGTTAATACCGAGGTACTGGATGTGGTCTCTTGCCCAGGAGAATGGAAAGGCATCTTTAAATTCATTTACTGTGGATTGAGGGATGGAGATATTGAGCGCCGCCGATTTGTGGTAATTAATCCGGAAGTTACATAAAGTGGAGTATGTTTTAATTTCTGCCAGCAAATTCGGCAAAGTGATTCTTGGGTTGGAGACAAAGAATAATAAGTCGTCTGCGTAAGCCGCAATCTTATGTTCCCTGTCTCCAAGTGGAATTCCCTGGATATTCGGGTTCAAGCGGATATGTCTCAATAGTGGTTCTAGGCATAATATAAAGATCAAGGGTGAGAGCGGGCAGCCCTGCCTTGTACCGTTTGTTATGGGGAAGGGGGTTGAGAGCTGTCTGTTCACTCTAATTGAGGTTGTCGGGCGCGAGTATAGTCCTGACAGCCACTTTAGCATGTTAGGGCCTATTCCTATATGAGTCATCATTGTGAATAGAAAGTCCCATTCCACCCTGCCCTGTCAAATGCTTTGTCCGCATCTGTGGAGAGTAGGCAGACCGGCAGGGATTGTTTTTGTGCGTGATATATTAGGTTTATGGCCTTCGTCGTATTGTCTCTAGCCTCTCTGAGCAGTACAAAGCCTACCTGGTCTTTATGGATTATGGATCGTAGGAGGGGGGAAATCCTATCTGCTAAGATTTTTGAGAACAGTTTTAAGTCTGTATTCAATAGGGAGATGGGGCGGTAACTCTGGCACTGGGCCGGGTCCTTCCCTTCCTTTGGGATTACCGCAATATGGGCTTTCAGTGTGTCTCTGGGTATTGTGTTCCCGGTCGTTATGGAGTTGAATGCTCGCGTGAAGTGGGGGGATAATGTCCCTGCGTATTTTTTATAATATATGAGCGTTATCCCGTCGGGGCCTGGGGCTTTCCCTGTGTGAGATTTTGAGATGGCTTCTGTCAGCTCATTCTGAGTGATAGGGGCCTCCATTGCGTCAATCGCTTCCTGTGGGAGCCTGCTTAAGTGTGATCCTTGAAGGTATTCTTTGATGGCTGTTCTCTTTCGTTCTCTGTCTTGTTCCGACTGTGATGGTGATAGGTTATACAGGGCCTGATAGTAATCGCGAAAGGCTTCCGCTATCTGTTGGGGAGTATGCATAGATTGGCCATTTTGGGTGTTAATATGAGGGACGTACGCTTTAGCTCTGGCTGAGCGGAGTGCTCGTGCTAGTGTGCGGCTAGGCTTGTTCCCAAATTCGTATATGTGGCGTCTGCATTTTGCTAGGTTCGCCTTTGCGTGGCCTAGACAGGTCGTGCGGACCTTTTCCCTAAGCAGTTTCAGCTGCTCCCCCACTGGGCCATCCTGGGTTGATTTGTGCGTTAGTTCCAGGGCCTGTATTTCCTCGAGTATCCCCCGGAGGTATTCTCCACGTTCTTTTTTAAGGCGGGATCCCATTTTGATGCATAATCCCCTGATGACACATTTATGAGCTTCCCATATTGTCAGTGGATCTACGTCCGGGGTGTTGTTATGTTCAAAATATTCATTTAGGGCTTTCTGAATTTTGTCTGAAGTAATTTGGTCATGGAGAAGGGATTCATTGAGTCGCCAGTTCCATTCTTTTTTGTATAGAGAGGGTAATGTTAACTCTAGAGTAATTAACGCGTGGTCCGAGAAGGTAATATTGTCTATTTTTGCTGTGGTCAGGGCGGGTAAGGATGAGTGATGGAGTAGGAAATAGTCGATTCTAGAGTATGTATTATGTGATGGGGAAAAGTAGGTATAATCCTTGGTGGTTGGGTTTAAGACCCTCCATACGTCTACTAGCTGATGGTTATGGAGATTTTTCTTGATCCTACGATGCGCCGAAAGTGATAAGCTATCATTCCCTTTGGAGGTGTCAGCTTTTGGGTCTATTGTTACATTGAAATCTCCGCCAAGTATCAGGGTGCCCTCCTTAAATTCCTCCAGGTCCTCCAGGGTCCTTTCTAGAAAGGGCACCTGGTTGGAGTTGGGGAAGTAGACTGCTGCAAGTGTGACTGGTGTGTTAGCCAGCTTACCTTTTGTGAAGATGTATCTGCCTCCCGGGTCACTGCGCGTCTCTCCGTGTTCACAGTGGATCGAGTTGGCGATTAGTATTGAGACGCCTTTGGACTTGCTTTCAGTGTTCGTGCTGTGGTATGCGGTTGGGAACCTGGCGTTGGAGAATCTGGGATGGGCGTTCGTGCGGAAGTGAGTCTCCTGGACGAAGGCTACTTGTGCTCTTTTTTTCCAGAGGAGATGGAGGATGGAGGACCTTTTTTCAGGGATATTCAGCCCCTGCGCATTAATGGAAACAATCGTTAGATTAGCCGACACAGTTGGCATACTGGATGTGGTATACAGACCTTGTGAGGTAGAGGAGGAGGAGATGAGCCGAGGAGAGAGGGGGATAGGAAAGGAGAGGAGAAGAGAAGAGAGGGGAGAAAAGAGAGAAAACAAAGAAGAGAGAGAGAAGAAGAATAAGGAGAGAGAGAAAAAAAAAAGTTAAAATATGGGAGAGAAGGGGATAGACACACTCACGGGGTAACAGGCACACTAGGGAGGGGGTAGACCGGAGGAGCTAGAGACGTAACTTAACGTAAGAGTTAGCAACTATTGCTACAAACTGTTAATCAGGGGGCCTGGTCCCCTATCTAATGAGGGTAGTACCAGGGCCTCTGATATCCTACTTGGGGAAACGTGGAAGTGCACTGGGTGGGTGAGGTCACAGTCGTACACTAAGGGATCTAGGGAGCTCTGTGGACCGGAGAGTTTTAAATCTTCTTTTGGTAGTCTGTTGTCTTCAAGATCCAGCTACGTCGCTCCGGGGCACCGTTCGCCGCAAATAGATTGTTCTTCCTGTGCATAGGACAGTCCTTTGGTTAAGAAAGAATTGTCAGGGAGAGTCAGAGGTGTTGAGAACCTTGTATCTAGGGAGGAGAAAAAATTTTCTGTTCATCTTCTTGTCTGTCAGACGGCGGAGGAATTTTGGTTGGAGGGTGTTAACACCAGGGTCGGGATTCGTAGGTCTTCTGGGAGGGTTGAGGAGCATATCGGCGTGTCTTTGGAAAGTCCTTCGGATATCACACGTTAGCGATGGTAGTTTCCATTGGTGCCGTCCAATCCGGGACGTGGACCGCCGGGGTGCCCAGGAATGAGAACGCCCCTTCTAGGTCCTCCGGTGTTCTGACCGTGAAAAGACGTCCCCTTTTGCGTAGAATTAGATGAAAGGGGTGTCCCCATTTATAGGTTGCGTCAGCGCTGCGTGCTGCGTCTAGTAGCGGGCGGATCAGCCTTCGGTTGTTAAGGGTTAGTCTGGAGACATCGGGTAGTATTGTAATGTTCATGCCTTTATAGGTTATTGGACCTTGTTCCCACGCTAGTCTTTGGATGTCTTCTTTTTGTCTATAGAAATGAACGCGGCATATGACGTCCCTCGGGTAGTTTTGATTTCGTGTCCTCCCGCCAAGCATGCGGTGGACTCTGTCCAGCTCTATTATCCTGTCCTCTGGGCGTTGTAGTAGTTTGTTAAAGATACCTGTCACATAGTCATGTAGGGCTTCAGACGGGACCTCTTCTGAAATTCCCCTCAGTTTGAGGTTGTTGCGGCGCCCTCTGTTCTCAATATCGTCTAGATGCAGGGTCAGATCTCGAAGTTGTTTCTGCTGTTTCTCTACTAGTGAGGTTAATTGTTGAATGTCCGTAGACGGGGCATCGGCGCTTTCTTCTAGGGCGGTCACTCTTTCTGTCAAGGATTGTACTGAATGGCTAACTGCAGCCATCTCTTTTTCATGTTTCTCCTCTATGCGCCGAATTTGCATTTCAAAGTCCCTCTTGGTGGGTAATGCACGGACCATTAGCCAAAGCGCGTGGAGGGTTTGGGAGTCATCTAGCGGTGGTTCTGCCGTGTACTCTGCATCTGGCGTCGGGGTAATTCTGGGGTCTGGTGGCCGTATGGCATTTCCTTCCTTTTCTCCATGTGCAGTCCCTGGGTGGGGGATGGGTGCATGAGTCTTCCCAGGGGTCTCTGAGTTATGGGCCATGGGGCCCTCTTGTTCTCTGGTGTGGGGCACTGTATGGGATTCCCAGTTTGTCTCCCCCTGTGGACTTCTGTTTCCCCTTCTGGTTAGTGCAGCTGCACTCTTGGTCATGGTGCCGCACCCTGAGTCCCCCCTTCCTTCGGTACCTGTATGCTGGCTGGAGGTTGGGGTGTTTCTGAGGAGCTCAGGGCTGCAGGTCAGTGAGTCTCCCCGTCTCTCTGCTGGTGCTGCTGGCGTTTCCTTACCGGGGCTGCGCGCTGCACGTCCCGCTGTGGTGGGGGCTGGAGGAGCTGCGGAGGCAGGTGAGCTCAATGTTGTGCTCGTTTCTCCTACCTTGTCCTCCTCGTTAGGTCGGCATAGTTGCGGTCTTGCTTCCCGGCGGAGGAACGGGGCGCCAGCGCCTCCGGCATGTTGTAGCGCTGTCCCCACGTGGGTGCCCGGCGCCATGCCGGCGGGTTGTTTCTCCGCTTCTGCCGCGCTCTGCAAGTGCAGGAAACGGCTGATCGGGGTCCCGTTCGGCGGCGGCAGGTCTATGAACTATAGTATTACAAGAAGACAGAAGGCTAGCCCAGATGAGAGCTGCTTTTACTGAGCAGTTCTGGGACATAAAAAGGTGGTCCCAAGCAAGGTCCCAAATCTACGATGTTCATATGCTCTAATGGGATTTATGAACAGGGGATGCCATCTTGGCACAACCTCTTTAAGTCTGCGTCTATATGATAAACCTTATTAAAATAGGAATATTGTGATGTCATGACAGAATTGTTGTCCTTAACAGGTAAAGCACCCCCGGTTATTCAGGAGGTCTTGTTTTGCCTTGTATTGGACCAAACAGCTGCGTGAGGTTGAATTTATGGATAGGTGTCTTTTTTCATGTGCGGTAACTGTACACAATGTATTCTTCAACCGTAGCAAACTCAGAGAACACTATCTGATCTTTTAGATGATAGAAAACATAATTTTGGTTTCAAGTCCAAAACTATGTGCTGATTAATTTCATAATTCATATTTATGTAGGTTAAAGGTCCACTCGCTTGAGAAATGGCTCCAAGTCCCTTGATTACATTTGCATAGCCATAAAATTTAAATAGGCTTTGTACCTCAAATAAACTGTGTATAAATCAGTAGTACTATTTAAGAAACTTTGTAGTATATCTTATTAGAGAAAAATGTCCGTTTCTCCACACAAAGACTGAGTGGCTGCTGCCAGTGACAAGCCCTGCCCACAGCTAGTATGCGACTATTGGAAAGAGAATAATACGGGTTCATGGAATACCAGAGGAAGGCCCTGCCTCCAACACAACTTCAGTGGTGATGCCACTTGTGCGTCACCATCCAGAAGCTCGAGTCCTATGTAAGGACATTGAGGGAGTTTAACTCTACACTTGAAGAAGGTTCCGAGCAGGCACCATTTTCGACATGAAAAGCAAAGTGTGATGCAACAGGATGGAGTTCAGTTAGTTAAAGTGGTAGAGGCTTTATTCCAGGGACAGCAGCTACAGTGGCCATAGATACAGACATGAGCAGGCCTCAGATAGGAGACTGGTCCTCGAGGGTTCGTGGGAGGACAGGGAGACTCCCTCCCTGCTGTTTCCTGGACATTGAGATACAGCGGGTGACATAAAAGCTTGAACAGCAGTTGCAGTGTACTTGAAGAGAAAGTGAAGTACACTCCTATTCGTTTCCTGAGAGTCGTGACAGTCAGTAGTTGTTGTGTATATATGTCAACATGATGAAATGAAAAGGACAGCGCATCGGAAGAGTAAAACATTGGAAATTAGCAATAATTAAAAATAAAGAGGACTCACCTGGTGTCGACAGCCATGCCCAAGAATAGGCTAGCTGTCACACCTCTGGTTTCCGTACGCCAGCTGTTTAAGTGTTTTATAGACCTAGAAAATCCACAGGCTGGGATAGCGTCCCGGAGTATCCGAAATCCAAGGAGAATTTTCTTAATAAGAAGAAAACAAAGAATAAAATGTAAAACGCTTCTCCGCTTGGAAAGGTCCATGCAAAAGACAACCAATTGATATCAAAATTGAAATCAAAATTGAATGCGGAGAGGCAGTACACAAAGGGTAACTTCTTAATGAGTAGGAGTGAAAGCAAGTCAGAGATGAAGAGAAAGCAGCGGAAAAGGAGAGACAACTGTAGGGGTGGAGAACCATGAATTCCTGCTGTCGAACAGTCAAGAGGTGAGCTAAAAAAGATAGGGTTGCCAGGAGCTCTCAGACCGTTGAGAAAAAAATGCTCTGGTTGTAAACCATTGAGAGGTAAAGAAGCCAAGAGACTATTGAGTTTTCTGCACTCAGGTCATTAAACCAACGAAAAAAACATTCCTTTGGGACATGAGCCCAGTTGTAAAGACTACTCCAGAGTGTTTAAACCTTTAGCACCTAGGGTACTGGTAGTTAAAGGGTTTTGATAGAGATTAAGAAGTTAATTGCTTAAATGACAACTACAGTGAGAGTAATACCCTGGGACTTTATAAGTTCTTTCTATTGATGACCAAAAGGTCATGAATAGATGATCGGCGGGGATCAGCCACTCAGATCCCCGCCAGTTAGTTGATTCCCAGGGTCATTGTCACTGCAGTTAGCGAAGAGAGCACTGAGCATAGAACAACAGCTCAGGTTAGTATTGCAGGTGTAACTCTCATTGAATTCAATAGGAACTGCACTGCTGTACCAACCCGGGCTGCTGCGCTATGGTCGGCACTTTCTGCTTCCTGCGCTGAATGCAGTCACAGCAACCTAGGGAATCAACTGATCGGCAGGGATCCAAATGGCGAGTTCCTGTCGATTATTAACAGAACATAAAAAAGATTTGATTCTTAAAGGACAGTTGCTAAAATGGCCATTTACTCTGTGTTTGGAAAAAGCAGAGATATGTAATAAGTGTGCCTATTTTTTGAGAAAAATTTAACTTTATCATAAATTATGTAGGGTTTAAGTATTTAACCCTCCTGTGGAGTTTTGAACTGTAACTTATTGTCTGTTAGTAATGCTCCTTCACAAAACATCCCTGCATCTTACATATAGAATACAAAATCTACTATGAGAAAATAGAAAAAAGTTTGGAAAAACTATCAGTGTTTGGTTTTAATTTCAATTAGGGCCCCGGTACAAAAACTGTACCTTGATTCATCACCTGATGTTGTTGAGGTCAAAGATGTTTCTGTAAGATGTACCAGTTGTTGAATATAGAAAATACCAATTTCTGCACCAATTTTTTTCTGCCTGGTACAGATGACCAGTATAGTCCCCGGGCTCACTGCAGCATTAGCATGGCATACTTACGCCATTTGTGTAGCTTGCCATTAATTCAAGTTGAATGAAAACAGCCATGCTGCACAAATGGTAAAAAGTATTGTCGCACTGATGTAGTGCGCCAGTGGACATGTTGGTGAATGATTCATCTGTATGTGCTTGTAATGTTTCACTTTATAAAAAAGTATATTGTGATGAAAGGGGTTGTCCAGGGTTAAAAACAAATTGTCTGCTTTCTTTCTTGCAAACACAGCGCCACCCTTGTCCGTGGCTTGTGTGTAGCATTGCAGCTCAGCACTCATTCACTTCAATTGAGCTGAGCTGCAATGCCACATACATTCACTATGGACAAAGGTTGTGTTTGGAAGAAAGCAGAGCGTTAGAACAAATATTCCTTAGTTGGTATGTTTTCAGGTGGCCAAATTAAGAGTTAATGCTCGATGCATTGAGAAAGCTGACAAATCACACACAGAATTGAATGCGATAGGAAGTTGTATGATTTATTAGTTAATCAGCAGAGATATTTATACAAAGACATTTGAAACGAGGCTAGAAGACACTTGTAATGAATAATTTATTATAAGTAATTTCTTATTGGTTATTAAAAACTCAACAAGTGCCCCAGGTTGACATGATGTCTCTTTAGAGGCAGGACTTCTTTCAGCCTGATTGAATCTGTTTTTCACGAGACCTCAGTAAATGGCCTTGCATTCTTGTGATAGAAACAATCATAATATGTGAATATATGCTAAAGGACAGACAGAGAAATAGCAAGGAAGAGCAGGTACAAGACAAGATGGAGAATGGAAAATAATATAGCTTTTCTCATACAGCCATGTTTTTCGAACCCTGGACAACCCCTTAAACTAGTCTGCAGGTTGTAATTGTCACAGTTTGCCCAATATTTTCATTTAAATTCTTAATACAAAGCAAAGGAAAGTTTTTGTTTTCATTTGCTTTTATTTCATCTTCATCCGTGTTTTATTTTATAGTATCTGAAAAGTTTGGGGTTTACAGCAGATGTTTTAAGTGCATCTACTTGATACATAACACTTGTTCATGCATTGCATGTACAGTGCTGAAGTTTGTATGGTCATTTGCCAGCTTAGTTTGGCCAGCAGAGTGGTTTGGTTTACATGGGAGCTTTATAAGGTAGGCCTGCACCATCTGGATAGTGTTAATAGTTACAACTACAGCAGTTTTCACTTAGACAAAGAAGTTGCTGACCAGCACTTTTCTTGGAGATTGCAGGTGGCTGGTAGTTTTTTTTTCTTTCTATTTTATCAAAGTGTCACGATGCACCAGATCCACTTTTGAGCTATGACTCAGAAGGCCTGAGGTCAATTGTGGTTTTCCATCATAGATTAGCAGTAAGAAGCGAACACAGAACAAGAAAAACAGGTGTGACATGCAGAAGCAAGAATATACATACCCAAAGACAAGATTAAAAAAACAATTCTTTTAGAGATGAGCTTTAGTTATCCTACACAAACATATACTACATAAGATCCGACTCCTTGTTTACAGATCCAATAATTAAGAATATGCTTTATAAACTAAGATGTTAGTCTTATGAGACGCACTTCAGTGCATGAAGCGATGAAAAGGAAAGATCTATTAATTTATAAGTCCAAAAGGGGGCGAGCTAAACCCGTAGAGAGCTCCACTAAGTCATGTTTGACAGATACCATACTTATTGTCAGATTTTCTATTTACTTTGGATCGTGATATATATAAGCTGCAATGCCAAGTGAAAGGACAATGACACTCTAGCTAAATTAGGTTAAATTGGCCCTGGGATTGGTTCAGTTTTGAAATGTGGCCCTTGGACCAGAAAAGATTGTGAATCACTACAAAGGGAAGTAATATTAACCATACAGATGGATCTGTGTTGTGTTGAAAGCAGCCTTATTTGCTTTTGTATTTCTGTATTAGTTGTCTAAAACATTATGCTTGAAATAAATAAATCGTGTTGACAGGATTTATCAGAGAGTTTACATCCTAATCCAGAACAATATGCTTGTGAAATGTATTTTGTTTCATTGGCAAAGTATAGAATCATAGAATAGAGTTGGAAGGAACCTGCATGGTCATCTGGTCCAACCCCCTGCTCAGTGCAGGATCAGTAAATCATCCCAGACAGATGTCTGTCCAGCCTCTGAAAACTTCCATTGTAGGAGAACTCACCACCTCCCGTGGTAACCTGTTCAACTCACTGATACCCCTCACTGTGTCTCCTCCCTTTCAGTTTCATCCCATTGCTTCTAGTCTTTCCTTATACAAATGAGAATAGGGCTGATCCCTCTGCACTGTGACAGCCCTTCAGATATTTGTAGACAGCTATTAAAGGGGTTGTCTCGCGAAAGCAAGTGGGGTTAAGCACTTCTGTATGGCCATATTAATGCACTTTGTAATATACATCGTGCATTAAATATGAGCCATACAGAAGTTATTCACTTACCTGCTCCGTTGCTGGCGTCCCCGTTGCCATGGCTCCGTCTAACTTCGGTGTCTTCTTGCTTTTTTAGACGCGCTTGCGCAGATCTATTTTCTCCATTCGGCTCGTCTCGGCATCACCGGCATTTTGGCTCCGCCCCCTTGTACGCGTCATCGCGAAGCTCCGCCCCGTCACATGTGCTGATTCCAGCCAATCAGAGGCTGGAATCGGCACATGTGACGGGGGCGGAGCTTCGCGATGACGCGTACAAGGGGGCGGAGCCAAAATGCCGGTGATGCCGAGACGAGCCGAATGGAGAAAATAGATCTGCGCAAGCGCGTCTAAAAAAGCAAGAAGACACCGAAGTTAGACGGAGCCATGGCAACGGGGACGCCAGCAACGGAGCAGGTAAGTGAATAACTTCTGTATGGCTCATATTTAATGCACGATGTATATTACAAAGTGCATTAATATGGCCATACAGAAGTGCTTAACCCCACTTGCTTTCGCGAGACAACCCCTTTAAGTCTCCTCTCAGCCTTCTTTTTTGCAAGCTAAACATTCCCAGATCCTTTAACCGTTCTTCATAGGACATGATTTGTAGACCGCTCACCATCTTGGTAACTCTTCTCTGAACCTGCTCCAGTTTGTCTATGTCTTTTTTAAAGTGGGGTGGCCAGAACTGGACACAGTATTCCAGGTGAGGTCTGACTAAGGAAGAGTAGAGGGGCATAATTATCTCACGTGATCTAGACTCTATGCCTCTCTTAATACATCCCAGAATTGTAATTACTTACACTTTAAAGGCCTTTCTAGGACTTGGCTATTAACCCCTGTAGATAGCGTGGGATCAGAAAAGATCTAATCACAGAGTGCCGTCAGGTTACCATGGCAACAGGATGCCAGATACAGGCTTTGCCAGTGCCTATGATCACTATAACAAGCAATAAGGCATTGTAGGACAGAAATTCTGCAATGTTTTATCATGGCGATCATAGGTGCTATGGATCAGATCCCCTTCAGGGATACAAAGAGTGTAAAAAAAAATCTAAATTGTGTCAAAATAAAAAAAATTTAAAAAAGTAGAAAAAACAAACCCTTTTTTGTGCTTTTTTCCTGTTAGTATTTTTTTTTTTCATTAAAACCCCACATATTTGGTATTGTCATATCCGTAATGACTTGCTCAGCAAATTGAATACACTTTTTTTCCTGTATGGCAAAAAATGTAAAAAAAAACCAAAAACCTAAAAAACTAAGACAAAATGCTTATTTTTTTCATTTAACCTCCCGTATACACCCCAAGATGGAACCCATGAAAACTACAGCTTGTCATGAAAAAAGCAAGCCCTCACAGAGCTCTGTCCATGGAAAAATAAAAAAGTTATATGACTTTGAATGTAGCGATTTAGAAATAAAATAAATTTAAAAAGCCTTAATAAAAAAAAAGAATTTTGGTATCATTGTAATTGTACCGACCCGCAGAAAAAATATATTGTGTCATTTATGCTGCATGATTAACGCTGTAAAAAGACAAGAAAAAAAAAACAATGGTAGAATTAATATGTTTTCTCTGCCTGCTATCATTAAAAATTAATAAAAGTTTTTCAATACAGTCTATGTACCCAAAAATGGTATCAATAAAAACTACAGTTTGCTACGCAAAAAACAAGCCCTCCTACGGCCAAGTCGACTGAAAAATAAAAGTTATGGCTTTTGAAAAAATGGAGATGAAAATTCCCCCCCCCCCCAAATCATTGCATCCTCAACCGCAAAATAGGCCATGTCCTTAAGGGGTTAATGACCTGACCCCCATCAACCAACTGTTGGAAGAGGTGTGGTGCCTTGCAAGCCCTACAGCTCCTCCACTGTGTACCAGGCACCGCACTGTACATTCCATAGGGCAGTGCCTGGTGTAGCAGCTCAGTCCCATTCAGTTGACTGGAGCAGAGCTGCACTTAGGCCATGTTGCAAATAAATGTGACGTCTCTGGACCAAGAGCACCATAAACATTTGAAACGGCTGATCAGTGGTGGTCTTAGGTCACAGACCCCCAACCTGAGGATAAATCATCAGTATTTTAGTCCTGGAAAACCACTTCAATGCTTTATAAGACAGCTGGATGTGAATAGACATGACGTCTATGGTGGCTGTGAGCTATGGGTATGTGCCTACAGACTACAGCAATATATAAATAGCCCTTGGCTTGATATGTACTAGTCAATCTCTACTTGCCAAAGCTTGACTTTACCGAGAGATAGCCTACATCAAATGAAGTGATCAAGGTGTAATTTGCTGGCAAACGTTCTGTTCGGTTCATTTCCCATCTCTATTAACCTGTAACATTTCACTTAAATAAGCAACATGCAAAGTAATTACTCCAAAGTTTCTACATATTACATCTGGCTGGTGAATAACTTTGTATCACTGCTTTTCTTGGAAACTCCGAAATTATAAAGTTTAACAAAAAGAAAAATGAAGCATAAGTCATTAAAGAAAATCCCTGGGATGCACAGGCTTAATGTGGGAGATGATTGAACGGCCTCCTTGTTAGTTTCTTCTTTTATGTCTCACATTACACATTGCTCTTTGCACGTATTTTGTCCAGTTTCAACAGCTTGTAAAAATCAATGCATCATGAAGATCAGTATAGTTTTTTTCTGTGCTGCTAAAGAAAAGAATATTGCGAGAGTAAGGTCATCATACACACATTATGCCTTTCCCTGGGAAAGCTTCGCATACTGTTTTTCTTTCCCCTTCATAACATGACACAGAGGGCTTGTATACTGTAAAAAAAATATTAACCAAATCAGTACTAGCTTATTTTTATCTCCAGAGCATAAGTAATTCTTATTCTTTAGTCTAAGGTAAAAAAAGGGGGGCTCTGACATGAAAAAAAAAATTCTATACTTACTTATTCCTTCCCTGTCTGTCTGCTTCCCAGATCTTCACCTCACCTATCTTCTCCTGTCTCCTGCAGTCCCCCTGGGTCACCTCACCTCCAGCTGGCTGATTCCTCTGCTTCCTCTGACATTACGTTCATTCACAGGCAGTCTCCCTCCTGCCTGGCTATGTATGTTACGTCACAGTTCACAGTCCAGCATGGGGAGTGCCGAGCTATTGCAGAGAATGCCCATGCCTGCTGTCTGTACAATAGATCAGCATTCCTTCCTAGTCAATGAACGCTACGTCATGGGGACATGACCTTCACTGACTTCAGAAAGGGGAATGTGAGGAATGCCGGCTGCATAACAAGGCGGACAGCTGTTAGCGACGTGACCCAGGGCACTGTAGAATTTTTTATTTTTTTTTAGTCTCAAAAGTATTTTATTGAGATTCCAAATTATTATAGGTTGTTGCAGAAATTAGTCCCCACGTAGGGGGCATAAGGAATTCAATATTCATTTTTATTTTTTTTTAAAACAATAAACATAGAAAAACATAGAAAATAGAAAAGGTGAAAGTGATGTTCCACACAGGATTAAGAGGTTTAGCTGGAGAGCCTGTATGTTCGTGATCTTTCTCTCCTCTCCTCTCCTCTCCCCCTTGTTGATAAATGGCATGGTGTTTTCTTAGCTGTCTCTTATTTTGTGATTCTGTCTTCCTCAGCTTTATCTTACTGATAATGTCCTTCTCTCTCTTTGTTGTTATGATTTGCTGGAGCCTGCCCTCAATTTGCTACTTCAAGTGCTGAGGGGCCTATTTAAGCCCGGTATGTCTAGGAACTCTGCCCAGGGTTTCCATGTCTTGAGAAATAGGTCCATACTATCTTCTCTCATGGCCGACAGTTTTTCATAAAGCATCATTCTAGATACTCTAGCTTTAATTGGTTCTAAAGAGAGATTGGGTGATAGCCATTGGGATGCGATGTATGTTTTGGTCGCCATACATATCTGTTGCGACAATTTATGCTGTTGGTTGTTATAGCCTAGAGGTTTGTCGGCCAGGAGGCAGATAGATGGGGCGAGGGGAAAGGCCTTCCCCAGGACTCTCGATATAAGATTGGTTACTTTTCTTCAGAGTGTGGTGATTAAGGGGCAGGGCGACCATGTGTGGGCTAGTGTTCCCAAACTGTCACAGCCTCTGAAGCAGTTCGGGGAAGTGGATGGAGAGTATTTGTGGATCGTTGTGGGGACTTGGTATGACCTGTGTAGGATTTTTACTGCTGATTCTGCAAGTGTTACTTGGTGGCTGCCCTTTGCGGTGAAGGTGCAGCAATGCTGCCATCGAGGTAAGGATGCCAAGGTCTGATTCCCAGTGTTGCATGAAGGGGAGTTTAGTTACTGAGAGGGGTTTATTCATGCTGGAGTAGAGTGAGGATATTATGCCTGGTTGGAGTGGGGACCTTAAGCATACTCCTTCGAAGGGCATATGGGTTGTAGGAGGGCTAGCCGTGTTTAGTAATGAGCGTATGAAGCTGTGTATTTGCTTCAGCTCGAGCCATAGGTATTCCGGAACTGAGTATTTTTCGGCCAGTTGCTGTGGGGAGAGGATATTATCACAGGACATGAAGTGGTGTAGGAGAGTAATGTGTTTGGATCGCCACCATTTAAAGTTTTCCTCTTGAAGACTTAGCGAGAATGCACGGTTGGAGATCACTGGTAGCAATGGCGAGATAGGTGACATCATGTTGTGTTTAAATCTGTTTTTTCTCCATATCGGGAACTGGTGGTATGTTAATGGGGCAAAATGGGATATATTTGTGGGTTTCCAGTTTCTATCCCAAAAGATGGTTTTCAGGTCTAACAGGTTTACGAGGGAGGATTCTATGTCTACCCATAGGTTTTTTTTTGAGCCTGCAAACATAGAGGGGATTTGTGTTAATTGGGCTGCCAGATAATATTTCTTTAGGTTAGGTACTGATAGGCCTCCTATTCTCTTGTGCATTATTTTCTGTTTGATTCTGGGTCTTTTATTTCCCCAGATGAAGTGAAATATGGTGTTTTGCATATCCTTTAGCTCTTTTGGGGGATGTCGAAAGGAAGGCATCTAAATGGGTAGAGGAGGCGGGGCAGAACGTTAATCTTAACCGAGTTGATGCGGCCTATCCAAGAGATAGTGGGTTGGCTCCATTTCTTCAGGTCTGCTTTTAAAGAGGCAAATAGGGGGGGATAATTTCATTTATATAATATGTCTAGGTTCGAGGTAAGCTTAATACCTAAGTAGATGATGTAGTATGGGCATGCCTTGAATCCGAAGTTTAATTCTATAAGTTTCTGGGAGTGTGGGGGAGTGTTGTGGAAT
The DNA here is from genome assembly GCF_035609145.1 of Eleutherodactylus coqui. NCBI lineage: Eukaryota > Metazoa > Chordata > Amphibia > Anura > Eleutherodactylidae > Eleutherodactylus > Eleutherodactylus coqui. The sequence continues at coordinate 116,424,513 of NC_089839.1, read as the reverse complement.
AGGGCCTCCGTTTTGTCCATGTTGACTACCAGTCCTGAGACTTCTGCAAAGGAGTCCAGGGTTTTTATTAGGTTTGGTAGTGAAGTGAGCGGTTTAGTTAGAGTGAGCAGGATGTCGTCCGCGAAAAGGGTGATTTTATATTCCTTGTCTCCTGCCCTCACACCAAATATGCTAGGGTTCATTCTGATCAACTGAGCTAAGGGCTCTATTGCCAGTGCGAAAAGGGCTGGGGACAAGGGGCATCCCTGTCTTGTTCCTCTCTGTACCGTTATTTTATTTATTGTGGAAGAGGGAAGTTTTAGTTCTGCTGAGGGGGTTGAATAAAGGGCCTGGAGTGCTGTGATGAAGTTCCCCTTAATCCCCGCTTTCCCTAAGACTGCAAATAGGTAGTCCCACGAGAGGCTGTCAAAGGCCTTCTCAATGTCCAGGGCCAATGTTACTTTTGGGGTTTTGTGTGTTTTTGAAATGTGTATTAGGTTAAGTACTTTTCTAATATTATCTGCTTGTCGGGTCAGTATAAAGCCTACCTGGTCTTTTTTAATCAATGCGGGGAGGAAGGAATTTAATCGTTTGGCTAGTATGCTGGTCAAGATTTTATAGTCTAGGTTTAGGAGTGAAATGGGCCTGTAGTTTTTGGTAGAGGTGTGGTCTTTATTGGGCTTGGGGGTGACTGTTATATGTGCTTTTAAGAATTCTTCAGGGATTGACTTCCCTAGTAGAATATCATTATAGAAACGTGTTAACGGGAGAGAGAGGGTGGAGATGAATTTTTTATAGTACAGGGCCGTTAGACCGTCTGAGCCCGGAGCTTTACCTGGTTTTAGGAGCTTAATAGTTTCTTCTACCTCTTCCACAGTGATGTGTTGGCTAAGGAGGTCGTTTTGGTGTTCTGAAAGCTGTGGGAGTGATATGTTTTCTAAATATTCTTGGGGTGTGGAGCGGGATTTCTGGGGCTTATTTTTATATAATTTATTATAGAAGTCGGAAAATGTGTGAGCTATTTTGTCAGGGTTCGAGGTGCATAACCCATTTTCTGCTCTAATAGAATGGACTAAATTAATTTTTTCTTTTGTTCTAAGGCGGGCTGCCAATAGTTTGTCCGGTTTATTGGCTAGTTTAAAGTAGACTGATTGTGTCCATTGGAGGTCCTTCTCTGCCTGGGTTGTATATAAAAGATTAATCTGAAGTTTTGTGTCTCGTATATTTTTGGTTAGTGCTTTATTGGGCCGTTGTTGGTTGGCTATTTCTAGCAGGGCAAGTCGTCTTTCCAGGGCTTGTAGGGCCTGTGATTTTTCTTTCCTTTTGATGGATGCTACTTTGGAGATTTGGCCTCGCATGAAGGCTTTATGAGCGCGCCAAATCCAGACTGGCTGAGAGGCCTCGTTGTCATTTGTTGCTATATATTCATTCAGTTTGTCTGATATTTGGGCGTGCCTTATGGGGTCTTTCAGTAGCGTTTTATTGAGTCTCCACCTTCTGGAGATAGGTTGGGGGGAGGTACTTATGAGGTGTGAGAGGACGATGCCATGGTCTGACCAGGCGCAGGGGATGTGCCTTGACTGGGCAAGTGTGGGGAGTAGGTGAGTTGAGACCAGTGTCCAGTCGATTCGAGAGTAGGATTTATGCGGGGCTGAGTAGAAGGTGTATCCTCTACTCGCTCCATGGGTCTCTCTCCAACTATCTGCCAGTGCTAGCTCTCTTAATGTGGCTGATATCAATGCTCTCTGCGAAGGGCTGATTTTGTCCGGGCTATGGGAAGAGCGGTCCAGGGCAGGTGAGAGAACCATGTTGAAGTCTCCCATCCAGTAGATGGAGGCTTTAGGTAGAGTTTTGAGTTTTCTGGAAACCTGTGTAAATAGTTTGTAGGGATTATTTTCCGGGGCGTAGGAGTTCACTATCACCAGTTTTTGCTCTCGCATCATGCCTTGTAGGATGATAAATCTGCCTTCGGGATCTATTTCTGCTTTATCTAGTGGGAAAGAGTTGTGTAGGAGGATCGTGACCCCTTGGTGTTTTTTGGCAACTACTGAGGAATATGTCCTTGAATATTGTGGGTGTAGGTATTTGGGCGCAGAGGAAGATGAGAAATGTGTTTCCTGGAGGCATATGACATCAGGCTTTAATTTAGGATATTGGGTAAGTGCTTTCTTTCTCTTGAGTGGGGAGTTAAATCCTTTGATTGTGTGAAATTATGGTGGCCATTGTGAGGAGGAGAGAGGGTGCCGAGTAAATCTAATGCTCTGTTGTGGCAGTTGGAGGCTTGTGTGGTAGCGGGTGCTAATCAGACAGTGTGTGGAAATGAGTTTCAAAATATAGTGTAATATTGTAAAAGAAAATTTAACAAATATCTAAGAGATAAACCGTTTTGGATTCCTAGACCGAAAAAGTCCCAAACTGAGTGTCCCTCTACGTCTATAGAAGGGAGAGACTCGAAGTCTGGAAGGGAGTGGGCATCAAGTTACTCTGCCCCGTCCCAATGCAACAAAATAGCATAATATTAACAGAAGTAATGTAACTTGTCATCGTTATTCAATAGATTAATTTAACTTCAACATTTAGAATGACCCTGTAAACAGTTAATCCTGTGTTCATCCGTATGGGATGTGTGCGGCGCCCGCGACTCCACTACATTTGTGTTTCTCTATCTAATACCGTGGGGGTCGGTCTAGTGCGAGCTGAAGGCCACAGGGTCCCACCCGTACCAACACTTGTGGATGCGGGACTCGTGAGAGGTCTCCTTCTGGAGCTCCTGGTCTGGTGGTGTCGGTGCTGCTATTTTCAGCCTCAGGTGAGCGTTCAGGGAGGCGCAATCGCCGCCGTTAGTCTCCCTCAGCCTGGAGCTCTTGATGAGGCGTCTGTTCGCGTCGCTGGCTAGCCACGCCCCCCCCTTTTATTTTTTTTTATGACAAAACGCCTTTAGGATAGGGCCTATTTTGGCCATGAGAATGCAATGATTTTTGAGGGATTTTCATCTCCACTTTTTTAAAAGCCATAACTTTTTTTATTTTTCCATCGACATGGGCATATAAGGGATGGATTTTTGTGTGGCAAACTGTAGTTTTTATTGGTTCTATTTTTGGGTAAATATACTATATTGTAAAACTTAGCTTCGCCCCAGTCCTGCCCCCTCCCATTGCAAAGAGGGGCGGAGAGGGAGTGGGAGCTCAGTTCCCTGCCCCCCACCCCCCTGCAGAGAGGAACACCGTATAGCGGCTGGGCATGAAAACCCGGCCGATATACGGTCGTCTGAATAAGCCCTTAATCATGCAACATAAATTACATGATATATTTTTTTCTGCGGGTCAGTGCAATCACAACAATACGAAAATTTGTATTTTTTTTAGGTTTTTCCACAATAAAAAACCTTTTTTTGGAAATTATTATGCTTTTCTACATCGCTGCATTCAAAGTTCTGTAGCTTTTTTATTTTTCCATAGACAGAGCTCTATAAGTGCTTGTTTTTTGCGGGATGAGCTGTAGTTTTTATTGGTACCATTTTGGGGTACTTACAGCTTTTTTGATCACGTTTATTGCGTCTTTTGTAGGTAAATAGAAGAAAATAGGCATTTTGCCTCCGTTTTTAATGGGGCTGCTCACACATGCGTCAAAATGCAGCATCTTCAAGGCTGCACCTTGACAGCAATGCATGTTTTATTTTTGGCCATTTTCAGCTGTGCGTCGCCCATTGAAATAAATGGGCACAATTTGGTACCGTATTTTTGACAGCTACAGTTACACTACTTTAAGAAAAAAAAAACAGTACTCACCTAGCAGGTACAGTACGGGGACCCTCCTGCTGCTCTCAGGAGCTCCAGGCAGGCTTCTGGGCACTTGTCAGCGCAAACAGAGCATCTTTTGCTATTAACAGAGTTTGAAGACCCAACAGATTGCTCTGATTGGCTGAGCCAGCACTTAAGGAACCAATCAGAGCCAGCTCTTGATGTACCATCCAATGAATGGCTGTGATTCGTACATCCAGCGCTGGCTTTGATTAGCTGGACCTGCGACTCAGAGAAATCTCTTGTAGGAGGCAGGGTCTTCAAACCTTCAGCAAAAGATGCTCTGTCGGTGCTTACAAGTGGCCGGAGCTCTGGAGAACAGTGGAAGAGACCCCGACGGTGCCTGCTAGGTGAGTACTTGTGGAGTGTGCAAAGATCTGCATATCTAATAATCAGCTACTCTACCCCCAAAAAGGTGTTTGCATGCATCAATTCTGCTTCAGTTTGTAATCAGTCCACATTCAGTTAAAAACTGATCAGTTTTATCCTCTTAGTAACAGCCCCATAGTGTTTTTATAACTCCACGCAGCCGATCGGGGCTGTTACCCCTTAAATACCACTGTCACTTCTGTCAACAGCATTTAAATCCCTTGAACAAAGTTTGGGGGTTTCGTACGGCCCCCTTGCTGTGAGATTGTGGGAGCCGTGCTGGTGTCATCCCCGTGGGGTGGCTTGATAGACTGCCTGTCAGAATGCAGTATGATGTCATGCTGTAGCATGACATCATACTGCATAAGCGATTTAAAAGACTAAAAGAAAGTGTAAAATAAAAGCAATAAAGTTTTACTAATTATTTAAAGAAAAAAGAAAGAAAAGTAAAAAAAACAACTTTTGCCATATTTACAATATAAGAATCTAAATAATAAAGAAAAAATCCATATTTGTCATCGCTCCATCCGTAAATGTCCGATTTATCAAAGTAACTCTAGTTACAAAGTAACTCAAAGTAAAAAATAAAGAACGCTAGAAATGCACTTTTTTGGTCACCCTGTCCCCCCTCCAAAATGTAATAAAAAGTGATCGAAAGCTGTAAAAAAATGATTAAAAAATGGTACCAACGGAAATGACAGGATGTACCACACAAAATGAGCCCTCGCATAACTACGTTAGCGGAAAATAAAGTTATTGTGCGCAGAAGATGACAGCAGAGAATAAGAAAAAAAAAATAAATGTGTGTGTGTATATATATATATATATATATATATATATATATATATATCTTAAAGAAAAATACAAGTAGTACAGCAAAAAAAAAAACAACTATTTAAGTTTGGTATTGTAGCAATCGTACTGACCCATGGAATAAAGTTATCATGTAATTGTTGTTGCAGTTTGTGCACTGTAAAAAGTTCCTCTATGCATTATATGGTACATTAAATAGTACCATTGAAAAATGCAACTCATCCCGCAAATAACAAGCCCTCATTCAGCTAGATCAATGAATAAATAAAGAAGTTATGATTTTTTAAAAGGGAGGTGAAAAAACAAAAATGGAAAAAAGCCAAAAAGCTCTGTCACTAAGGGATTAAAAGGACTTCAAACGCTGGTTTGAAACCCCCATAAGGACTCATGTCCATGGGCCCGCACAGTTTCCCTGTGCAGAATCTGGCAGCAGATTTCCCCCGGCCTGCAGACATGAGGCAAAAAAATATAGTATAGTCACCTGTCCAAAAGCAGCGGGGACCTTCTTTCTTTTGCCCGGTGGATGTGCTCGGGACACCGGCGGCGTGCCAAGCGCATGTGCCGTGCTGTCTTTCTTTTTTTTTTTAAATCCTGCTGTCCCGCGGTCCATGGCACGGATGCAGTGACAGCTGCGTTCCTGCCGCGGATCCGGACGGATTCTATTGGCTTCAATAGAAGCCATGGATACTATCCGTGCGGGAAAACCGCACAAAACGGAGCATGCTGCGGGTGTTTTTCTGCGTGTGCGATCCGCACGCCGGGGAAAAACTGACATCCGCAGGTATTTAATTACCTGCGGGTGCCCAATGATTACCTATAGTCGCAGATCGCACGCGCGGGAGACCCGTGCGGTTTTAGTAGTACTATTTTCCCTGTGGACATTGGGCCTTAGGCCGCTCTCACACTAGCATTTCAAATGCTGTAAAACTCCTCCACTGATTTCAATAGGGCTTCTAAGATGAGCGTTCGAGTGCAACATTTCGAACGCTGTCTGCTCTATTTTAGTGCGTTTCAGCTATTTTTAACACATCTCATCAGCCATTGCAAAGAAAACGCTGTAAAACGCGGCGTGTGTTTGTGTCTGTGCTAGGTTTTCCATTGTTCTGCTAAGCAGAGATACCAAAAGCACTGGACGCAGATGAGAGCAGACTCCAAGTCTACCCAATTACCGTAGTTTACTCTTTACAAGACGCACGTTTCGTCTCCCCAAAGTGGCTGCTTCCCCGCCTCCACGAATCAGCTCTTTCCTTTCCTGCTGCCGAACAAGTGCCGCTGTGACATGAAGCTTCGGTGTTTCAGACTTCTGCTGATCCTTCTGCTCCGTAGCCCGGAACTATCCCCTTCACTGTCGCTGGGTGAGTTCAAAATATTTTTTCCCCCTTTAAAACGGGGTGCGTCTTATCATCCGGTGCGCCTTATAAAGCGAAAAATACGGTAAGTACTTTTTTTTTCTAGTTTGGTCAGGTCTTTCCTTTAATTCCATACTCAGGGCCACTATCAGGGGAAAAAGGGGCCCTTCCTCACCTATGAGGTCTTACCATTTTGCTTGCTATGATTAAGATTAGAGATGAGCGAACGTGCTCGGCCACGCCCCTTTTTCGCCCGAATACCGCGATTTCCGAGTACTTCCGTACTTGGGCGAAAAAATTCGGGGGGCGCCGTGGCGGCACGGGGGGTAGCAGTGGGGAGTGGGGGGGAGAGGGAGAGAGAGAGGGCTCCCCCCTGTTCCCCGCTGCTACCCCCCGCACCGCCACGCCTCTCCCCGCCCCCCGGCGCCCCCCGAATCTTTTCACCCGAGTACTGAAGTACTCGAAAATGGCGGTACTCGGGTGCGTAAGTACTCGAAACGAGTACGTTCGCTCATCTCTAATTAAGATTTATCCCAGCTGGAATATGTAAGTGACTTTTTATATCTGTGCATATTTAATGTAGGACTTCACTAAGGCCTAATTCCCAAGAGTGGATTTCTGTCGTGTATCGAGCGGCGGAAATCCGCAGCTTTGCGCCGCAGCTATTAGGTTCTATTGAACCTAATAGCGCAATGCTCACAGTGCTGAATTCCACCGTGGAATTCCGCCCCGTGAAATAACCCATAATCACCCGCGGCATGTTCTATTAGCCGCAGGCGGACGGCTTTCATTGCAGTCAATGAAGCCATCCGTCACGCTATCTTCCACTGTAGCACAGCGGAAGATAGCGTGAAAACGCTTCCCCGCCCACAGACGCCCGCGTCATATGACGTGGCTGACGCGTCATGTGACACTGTGGGCGTGTCATGACACTACCGGCGCGTCACATGACACTGCGGCGTGTCATGCACTGTACTGCGCATGCGCGCCGGCACGGGATGCGGGATATTGGCAGCAGATCCGGAGGTGAGTATGGGGTCTTTGGGGGGGGCGCCGTGACGGACTCCGCTGCGGAATTCCGCTTGCGAAGCCCGTCACGGCCGTGGGCATTAGGCCTAAAGGATTATTATTTTACTTTTGGTGCTGGCGTTAACTCTCCTTGTTATGTCGCACCTTCCTGGGATCAGGCCTGGCGTCTTTCATCTCTGTGCACCAAATTGTCAATGAGGCTTCCTGCGTTTACATCTGATTTTCCACAGGGGGGTGAGCTTAACCTACTTTTTTCTGTTTACAAATTGTCTGTACCTACCTAGATATGGACAGGCCCTTTAGGCTAGTGCTGCATAGTGACACATAAACCCAACAGGAAGTGGTGCATCACTGACTTACCTCCCACTTGGCTTGGGTTCTTCAGTTTGTGATGTAGTGAATACTGCAGTAAAGCACATTACACAGCTTGATGGTATTTCGTTTCGCACTTGTCACAAAGCTATCCTCCACGCATATTAGTAATGAATGGAGACTACTGCTCTAAATCCTACTATATGAACTTTCATCCAGTCCTGACTTTGAGGATTAGGTGTTTAAAGGAGAATCAGGCCCTTATTGTGTCTTTAAAAAGTTTACTTTACTAAGGAGAGTGTTCTTGACAGGTGGTATATAGGAGGTCTTACTCAGTGGAGATATTAGTGATTAACCTGGAGGTGGTCAACAGACCAAAAATGGTCACTTACTGCTTAGGGTCCTTTTAGGCTAGCTGATTATTGTTTGAATGAGCAAGTGACATCACCACTAGCTAGTTCAAGCTCATGCAGCCTGTTTAGACAGGCAGATACATTGTTGGCTCGTTCAAACACGATTCAAGTGAATCAGAGGGACTGCATGAGCGTTGTTTAACCGAACGATAAGTGAAGAGCTAACGATGTTTTCTATGCCTGCATAAAATGAACGATGAATAAAAAGTGAACGATTATCGTTCGTCGTTCAGTTGTTGGCTCATGTTTAGACCAAACGATTATTATTCTTTCACTCATTTGAACAATAATTGTTCTGTTGAAAAGCACTTTTAGAGGTTAAAGTTGTCTCAAAACTATTTTCTTGTTTTTAACAATAGTTTCTCAGTGGAGAGACATTTTACGGCATTCTCTAGGCTGATTTCATTGGGGTTGTTGGAAAATTTTAAATGCAAAAGAGAAAGAAGACAACCAGCCCCTCAATAGAAATGATAAATCAGAGAAATATATAAATATATATGACACTATAAATCATGTACATGCCATTAAGAAGTTACAGTAGAAACTCAAACCAGATAGAACATTTAGAAAAAATCTACATTTTGAATTAGAAGTTTCTCTCATTGCAGACAACTCTAATAGGAAAACGTTTGCAGCAGGAAAGATTTGTCTGGCTTTGCCACTGCAGGGGGAAATGTCTGCCAATGTAATATCCAAGTGTGCCAGAGCAACACCTGTTGTTATTGGCTCTCTGATCTGGCTCATATCGGAAAGCCCTAAGCATGCAACCCCCTTAAAACCCATTTGCTGTAACAGCGCATATAGACAAGAGTATTGATAGGATACTCTCTTTAAAATTTGTCTTGAAACTGATTAACCACTTAATGCTATAGCACATACATTAACGTCATATGGCGATCTCCCTCCATATAACGCGGGTGCCGCCTGGTTTTTTTACAGCTGACACCCGCCAGCAACAGCTCCAATAAGCCGCATGGCTCATCGGAGCTGTTAACCTTTTAATTGCCGCTGTCAATTCTGACAGTGGCATTTAAATTCCTCCGCTGATTTTTGGGAGTCCAGTAGGCCCCCTGCGATAACGATTGCAGGGAGCCGTGCGGGTGTCATGGCAGCTGAGGGCCTTCAGAAAGACCCCAGGGCTGTCATGGCAGAATGCCTGTGGGGTGGCTTGATAGAATGCCTGCCCGATCGCAATATGATGTAATGCTATGGCATTACATCATACTGCAGGAGCGATCAAGAAAAAAGTAAAATTAAGATTAATTAAAAAAAAAAAAGTTATAAAAGTTATAGAAGAATAAAAAAAACCTTTTGCCATATTTATAATAAAAGTCTAAATAATAAAACAAAAATACACACTGCATCCGTAAACAAAAAGTATAACTGCATCCGTAAAACTCCGATCTACCAAAGTAACAAATAATTTACCCCGCACGATGAACGTCGTTAGAAAAAAATATATAACAAACGCCAGAAATGCGCTTTTTTTGGTTACCCTGTGTCCAAGAAAAAATGCAATAAAAAGCGATCAAAAAGTCATATGCATTCATAAATCGTACCAACACAAACTACAGGATGTCCCGCAAAAACCGAACCCTCGCACCACTATGCTGATGAAAAAATTAAAGGTAATTGCAGGCACAAGATAAAAAAAATTAAATATCTGAAAAAAAATAAAAGTAGTACAGCAAAACAAAAACTATATAAGTTTGGTATTGTAGTAATTGTACTGGCCCGTAGAATAAAGTTATCATGTCATTTTTGTTGCAGTTTGTGCATCGAAAAACAAGATGCACCGAAAAATGGCGGAATTTTGTTTTTACTTCATTTTACTCCACTTAGAATTTTTTAAAAGTTTTTCAGTACATTATATGGTACATTAAATAGTACCATTGAAAAATACAACGTGTCCTGCAAAAAAGAAGCCCTCATACATCGATGGATAAATAAAGGAGTTTTGATTTTTTAAAGGGGGAAGGAAAAAACTAAACTGGAAAAAAAGGGCTCTGTATAATAATAAATCTTTTGCTAAGGGTGCATTCCCACGAACTGAGCTCCTGCCCCCTCTCTGCCTGCTCTCCGCCCCTCTGCACTATTTGCAATGGGGAGAGGCGGAATGGGGGCAGGGCTAATTATCAGAACTTAGCCCCGCCCCGTCCCGCCTCCTTTCATTGCAAATAGTGCAGAGGGACGGAGAGGAGGCAGAGAGGGGGCGGGAGCTCAGTTCCTGCTCCTGGCTCTTCCATCCTCCCCCCCCCCTTGCACATGAGGACGACCTATATCGGCTCGGTGTGAAAACCGAGCCGATATACGTTCGTGGGAATGCAGCCTAAGGTTGCGAGAAAACAAAAGTGATACTTAGTTGACTAACCGATAATTTAATGGTTATCATCATTGGGTAACTGGTGGACTACAGTAAACATTCTTACTTTCGTTGGTAATTAAAGTTGAAGGGGTTTTCTCGGTTGAAACTACTTGGTCATCAGTAGTCGATCGGCAAGGGAACTTGGGAACCCTGACGATCAGCTAATTAGAAGAGGCCACAGTGCTTCTCAGGCATGGGCCCTCACATTCCTCGGTTGCATCATCTGAGAGCAGCAAAGTCTCGTTCAAGTAAAAAGGATTGAACTATAAAGTCATACCCATTGGCCACTGTGGGTGGGTGGGATTTTGGCCATGTGCAGAGCTAGGTCATGTGGCCTCACCCTAACAAATCTCGGTAAACCTAAAGTTGTTGGTAAACTACAAATAAATGTCAAATATACTTACTTGAAAGGGGTTGTTACACTTCTAGCTGTTTTGCTGCAGGAAGCTCCGTACATTGCAAGTGGCTTGGTACTTCAATAGGACTCAGCCTGCAGTACCAAACCAGGTCACTGCACAATATACTAAGGTGTCTGCAACAAAACAGCTTATGAGTATAATTGACAACCCCTTCAATAATTGCAGTCCTAAGCTATGAGCCTCCAGTGCAGAGACGTGAGATATATAGTGACATACCATGACTATTTAGAACAATCCCGCTGCCGTGGCCATATATCAAAGTTTTGCACTCCGTCGTATTAAGTTACACATTATTCATATAAACTAAAACAAAATTGTAACCACAGATGGAAAGTAGATTAAGATGTTCCTATGCTTTAAGAGACTTTTTATGAAATATATTTTTCTAATTTGCTCTTATTGTAAATACAAAGTAGCAGGAACATTTAATATAGTGCCTTATCAGAATTAAAAATGCATCACTCTGGAACGTCTTTTCACTGTTTACACATTTTGGCTGAGGTTCCTAAACTACTGGACTCAAAATACATTTTTTTTCTTGCACACTGACTTCTAGCCAAAAGCAGTAAAAGATGCCAGAATAATCAAGATCTGAACCGATGATAGGATGCAGCTGGAACAAGGCAGTAATTCTGACACTGGTTAACATCAGATATTTTTAGGTTCAGTAGTTTTAACAGATTGTTTTCTTGTGACAAAAGGTGTTATATGTTGAAAGCCATATTTATACTTCTAAGCTATGTTGCATTTGTTTTGTTGAAAAAAAATAAAAAATAAAACCACTCCATGTCATGTGGGTCATTATAAAACAATGCCTAAAAATGTGAATACCTGTAGCAATCTGGCACAGGTGCCTGAGGGAGTCGAACACTCGAAGTGGATAGGGTAATCACTTGAGTATGTATGGAAATCCATGCATGAGCATGTCTACAGCTGCAAAAGCCATAGCATCCACTATGAGGCTCCAAGTCTAAGGGTCCAAAAGGTTGCATGAACATTGTTCCATGGGGTGAGTTAAAGGGGTTATCCAGGAAGTGGCAGCCGGGATACATCGGGGTTGGAGCGGAAGCCGCTGCTCCGATTCCTGAGTAGTGTTCAATAGACCTAATTGCAAGGGCAGTTCTCACTGCTCCTACAATTTTGACCGACAGCTATCTGGCAATGCTATTTTGGTTACTTTGTGCAGGAGATGTAATAAAACGACTGACCATCTCTTGATTGCTCCTAACATACAATTATCCAAAACATCCCCAAAAAAATTCAGAATAAGTAACCATTCCCTAAGGTAGTTGATATGTGTTATTGTCATCAGTATTGGTGGTCAAGGGTAGTGAAGGGGTTATTTAATTCCCTTATGGGAATGACCTCTTCTTTGTTGGTCCAAAGTAGAAAATGCCTTGTGGTGGCTTACATACTTCCTCAGGCTCCAACTATAGTTCCTGCTACATCCTGCTTCTGACTTTGTCTAATGACAGAGGGAGACTTTACCCCCTGAAACACATTGCATCGAATTTTTTTAAATTTATGTTTTTAATAAATATACAGATGAGCCAGGCGCCAATGAACATTTAGCACATCACAGTTGTTTATATAACGTTGAGAAGGTTCATTTGGTGCTTTACACTATTTGCTTTACACAATTGTCTTCTGTTGACTGACGGGCTATCCAAATAGCATAGCTGCACTACAATAACTATGTAGTGTGCCACGCCAGTCAGGCTACACAGTAATACATCTGTGCCTTGCACTACAGTAGAGCACCAAGGCTCTATCTATTGGATAATATTCTTCAGTATGGATGATAAGTGATCTGAGAAAGAGGTAAGTCAGTGGGGTATTTACCATCCCCTAAAGTCACCACTTACATTGATTTCATAATTGCTTTCTATAGTATCTTGGCTTCAAACTATCTCTAAAGGCCCATTTAGACACAACGATTATCGCTCAAAATTCGCTAAAAAGCCATCTTTTAAGTGATAATCGTTGTGTGTAACTGCACTGACATCAGGCAGTTTTTGTTACCCCGTTGCTCATCGTTGTCTTTCAGTGTGCTGAAAGACGACAATCAGCTTTATCAGGGATTCACAGTGGGATACAGCTGATACTATTGTTTCAGCTGTATCCCGCTCCCTGATAACGGGCTGGGTATGAAGAACAGAGTGGTCCAGCTCTGTTCTCCATACCTGGCACGGAGCGCTTGGCTGTATAACAGCCGGGCGCTCTGTGCAGAAAACATCTGGATACAGAAGACACCCCACTTGTCTTCTGCATCCTCTGCTGGGAGCGCTCGGCTGTATAACAGTCGGCGCTCGGAGCAGGGAAACAGCTGTATGCAGAAAACAAGCGGGGACATCCCGCTTGTCTTCTGCATCCTCCGCTCCCAGCACTCGGCTGTATAACAGCTGGCGCTCAGAGTAGCGAAACAGCTGGATGCAGAAGACAAGCGGGGACACCCCGCTTGTCTTATGCTTCCTCCGCTGGCAGCGCAAGGTGATCGCTCATCTTGAGCGATCATCTTGCGCTGTAAATGACACAACGATAATCGCTCAAAAGTCGCTTGAGCGACATCTTTTGAGCGATTATCATTGTGTCTAAATGGGCCTTAAGCACTGGACTACTACTTTTTTTATGTTTGTATGCTGCTATCCACCCTTAGGCTGCCTGCAGACAGGCTGAAATTCCGCAGCGGATTTCCCGCGGAATTTCCGCCCTTGGAAGCTGCCATAGGATTGCATTAGCAAATGCAATCCTAGGCAGACAGCTGCGGTTTGGCCGTGCGAAATCTCGCCCGGCAAAGAGCCCCGCACAGAAACGTCACTCACCGGCCACCGGCTCCGGTCTGCTCATGCCGGTAGCCGGCACATGAAAGATCCGGAGCAGCGGGGCGCGGGTGAGTACACGCTGCTCTCTACAGGGGCTCGGGTTGGGTCCTGCGGTGAGAATTCTGCAGGCGGCCTTACCAGCAATCTGTATTCCTGGATGTTCATTGAATTGAGAGAAAGTTTATTGGGTTATTTGAAAGCAAAATAACACTTTTCAACAAAGTTCTTATAGCATGAATAAGATCTTTGTTTTAAACTCGTAAACATTATTTTGCAAGATGCTTTTATTTGGTGTTTAAATAATATTGTTTTTAATACTGGAGTCTTCAGAGTCCTGGAGCTCCTGCTTTAATCTCTGCTGGTGGTGTTCCTGCACCTGACGGGAGATCAGTCCATGCAGTGATATGGGACATCCTCTTTATACCAGAAAAATCTGTGATCCTATCCTTTTAAATCTTTTATTGTTTTAGGAAGCTGAACATGATGTCTGCATTCAACTTTCCTTTCTGCTGTCAACTGATCAAACACATCAGTGCTGGGCAGGGACCATAAGGACTGTGCAGTTATGAATAGCCACATTGTTCCACCTGTGATCAGGCAGGGAGATTTATGAGCTTCTGCCTGATCATTAAGGAAATGATTATGGAGTCTGGCTCTAATCTAGCAAGATAGTCCAAACTGCTGTAGTTGTGCGATCTTTAGCTTTACTGCAGATTAGTATATTGCCAACTTTGCTATGGGATACTTTGAATACTAGTTACACCTCTGGATCCATCCAAAATTTCAATTTAAATGGCCACTGTTTTATAATAATAATAATAATCTTTATTTGTATAGTGCCAACTTATTCCGCGTTTTAGCAAACTACACTACTACTACAGCCCCATTAAAGATGGTGGGAGATGCAGTGCAAGAGCACGCAGAAAGGTAGAACATGCCGCGGTGCCATAATGGAAAGCATCGTTCATGTGTATGACCCCATTTGAAAGAATGGGGTTCATATTTGTGCATCTTGCAATGCACAGATCATGCGTGATTTTCTCACCCGTGTGAAGGCAGTCTTACACTTCGCCCCACTATAGGACCATAAATCTTATACTGTGCTAACACACTAGTGCACTTCTACATCATTGCTCTCCCATCCACCTCATTCCCATTATAGGTGTTTCTTTCCTGCAGTTGAGGGCCCAATATTCAGATCCTGGGTTTCGGCAGGCCATTTTAGGACTTTTCACTTTGTAGAGATTACAAACTGGCCATACTCTGAATTGTGTCAGTTTCTAAACCTAAGTCATTGAAAGTCTGGAGACTACTTCATTTGCAGCATTTTCCAACATATAACCCCCTACAGCCTTATTCCTACAAGATAAATCTTTGAAATGCTTGCTTTGGGCACTGGCCCAATTCAAAATACCTTATCCACAATCAATCTTGGTCACCGAAAACATGTCCACAAAAAAAAAAAAAAAAAAAAAAGCTGCCTCCCTCCCAAATAACACGTCGAAAAGCAATTTTCTCATTATTACACTAGTTAAATGGGTGTGTCCAGACATTTGCCTCACCTTCTATTATGTATAAATGCAGGTTGAAGTCCATTTCATGTGATACATATGACAAGATTTATAAAACGTGATTTTACTGAATAAACTGTATTGTGAATTCCTGTAATACTGTGGTTGAACAGTTCCTTATATGAGTGTTCTGCCTTTTCTCCCTCTCTATAGTATCACCACCTTTACTTTTCCTTTTTTCCATCTTTTTTCTCTCCGCATCTCCCTTTTTGTTTCTCTTTACCTTTCCATTTCTTTCTCCCTTTTCTCTATTGAATTTACTCCCTTGTAAAGCCAAATTTCTTTAAAAAAAATTGAGAACCTGGGAGCGAATCCAGAGATGGAGCATGTGTAGGTCACTTGGTCAAAGCTGCATTTTCGATACATTGTATACCCTACTTGTTTTACAACAGATATATTATTACACTTGACTTTTTATATTCAAAAGTGTTAAGTACTTTGTTTCTCTTCTGTGATTCTGCTTCTAGTTTATAAAACAAGTTTGAAAACAAAATATGGGCAATCCTTCTGCAGGCTGCTATTGAATATATTGTGCTTGCAGTCCCTATTGCAGACAAAAGAATTCAAAACATATCAGTGTATGAGTCAGAAGATAAGGGGCACAGCGCTCAGAAGAGAACCACGACCCCTTTGTTCTGGCAACAAGTGGGGATTATGGAATAAAGCCCTCACCGATTACATTTTTTGACATGTTTCAGTGACACATCAAAAGCTGTTTAAGGCCGGGCTCACACATACAAGTCGGATGCTGAGTGCAGATTTGCGCAGTGGAAGACCTGTGATCATTCGTGGAAAGTCATTGCAAATGATGGCGAATGCAAGAGTTTTTCTGCATGAATGTACACGTATGCACAGCGCATCGTCCGCACGGAAGAAAGTTCTCTCTCTCTCTATCCCCTTCAGCCAGCATTTTAGCTTTTCTATCTATTTTCCTCTGATGTTGCAAGCATTTCCATCACTTATAAGCAATGTTAATTGCGTATGGGTGACAGAACACTTGCATCCATTGACTTTAATGGGGCCGACCGCGCAGAATCCACGCTTAAAAAGAGCATGCTGCGATTTTCCTTCTGCATACAGAATACGCAATTCGTGCCCGCAAGTGTGAACGGAAAATTGAAAATACACGCTTTTCAATGCCAGTGTTTTACTGCGGATCCTCTGTGCAGACTGCGGATTCTGCAATTAAAATCTGTTCGTGTGAGACCATCCCTAAAGGTGAGCCTTTCCCAAAGACTTAGTTTCTCTTGAAGAAGTTTTCCCACCTCTGTCTAGTGACATGTCTAATATATGTGGGTCCCACCTCACCAAATGGGACAGAGTTTGAGGAGCCCCATTTTGAAGGTAGGTCCATCTATGATAGATTTATGGCATATCTTGTGAGTGTGCCAGTAAGGTGTAAGGTGGGTATTCTTCTTTAAGATGACTGCTTTGGTTTTTTATTTACTTTCCGGTACTATATAATGTAAGTTTCAACAATCTAGTGTAACTGCAGCTTTAGTTCTTGTATATTCAGAATGTTCTGTCTGATTAATTATTTTTCAAATCTGAAGAAATGGCTAGAAGTGTTTTGCGTCGTCTACGCTTGGAAGTCTGAGCGGTTTAAACCTCAAAATGAAATTGATGAAAGAAAGCTGAAGTTTCCAAGTGATAACAGCCTGGAGAAGGATCGCTGGGATACTGTAACCTTTACTCCTAGAACACAGTATTTTCACCACTGGACATGCAATAATATGATCTGTATCTAGTACTTTCTTTGTACTTAAATTTGCTTTTGCAGAGTTTTACAATACTTGCATACGATCGTATATCAAACCAGGTCTGCATGCGAAAATTTGTAGTTATTCCTCAATATTTAAATGGCGAAACAGACAAAGATTTATAATAAGAGCTAGGTAATGCTGTACAGCCAATACAATATATGTTTTATTCAATTCTGTAGTCTATAAAAGAATATAAAGTCATGTAGGACACAGCACAAGTTCAGAAAAAGAAAACTAAAAAACAATAAGCCAATAGGGCATATCACCTACTGAAAATTCGATCGTTTTCTGGCGCAAGTTGTATCAGAAAATGGCCGTGTGTTTTTTTTCACATTTATCATGTTTTTTTAGACACTTTGGGTGAGCAAAAGTTTTTTTTACTGGCAAAGGGGCGTGGCTAGAGATGAGCGAGTATACTCGCTAAGAGCAATTGCTCGAGCGAGCATTGCCCTTAGCGAGTACCTGCCCGCTCGGGAGCAAAGATTTGGCTGCGGGCGGGGAGCTGCGGGGGAGAGCGGGGAGGAACGGAGGGGGGATCTCTCTCTCCCCCACCGCTCCCCCCTGCTGACTGCCGCAACTCACCTGTCACCCACGCCGGCAGCCGAACCTTCTCTGCCGAGCGTGGAAATACTCGCTAAGGACAATGCTCGATCGAGTAATTGTCCTTAGCGAGTATGCTCGCTCATCTCTAGGCGTGGCCTCAATGTGACATTATGTACCAAAAATTGTTCCAAATTTTGGTTGTATATTAAGCCAACTGATAGGTGGTATAAGGTTAGACTAGACAATCTACAAAAATCCACCAGGTTTATCATTTAGCAGAGCACTGATAAATCTGGCGTACTTAACCCCTTAATGCCACAAAATGTGTGCTGAAAAATTACACTGTATGTGGGTGAGATTTGTTCAGATCTCATCCACATAGCTGGTACTGCAATCGGCTGTGGATGTACTCTTAGGGCTCACTCACATGGTATGCTGCCTGCGTATTATGCTCATAATACACAGTGCTAAGAGCCCATTGATTTCTATTGGGCCACTCACACTTGCGTTTTCAAGCTCGTACTAGACGTGTAAAAAAACATGCAAAATGGTCTATTTTGGGGTGTATTGCGCACCAATATAGGTTATGGGGATTTAACATACACGGCAAATATGCATGTTACGTGGTTATCTGATGTACACTGCATATTACATGCATAAAAAAATATGTGCGCCAATGATCTGGATTATGATTTTCTCCAGCAGGCTTTTGGGGTATTTTGTCGCTTTCCTAATTATATATTGTGTGCACACATCGTCGACCAGAATCAGACACAAATGCTTGTCTAAAACCGGGAGAGTCTCTACCCTGTGTAGAGGCTCAGGCTTTTTATTATAACACATGACAACCGCCCTTCAATGGGCGTGCAACAGATTACATCAGTAACATATAAGATTCTCATTTGTTGGATCATATAGAATCCCCCACCTCTCTGCCCACCCCCTTCCAAGTGTTGAGGCAGCATGGACTTTTGTCCTAGCTGAAGTCATCTCCTTGTAGTGATGAATCATTGTTTACCTAGCTTCAGGATGAGAGTGGAAGGGGGCCTAGGTAAACACTCAGTATTGGACACAGAATCTACACATAACACTATGGCCCTTTAACTCTTAGAAACTGGTTGAGCAACTTCTATGTACTTAGAGCAAATACATCACCCATCCATTGGCTAGCAAATACCATGATTAGATTGTGTGTGTGTCCTTTAAACTCTTGAGCTAAAAGTCATTACAACAGCAAAATACATTTGGGTTATATTAATCGATAGACATTTTTTTTTTTATAACTCTTTTTTATTGACAATTAGGAAGATCATACATGTACAAAATTTCGCAGTCATCATAGATCATGAACTCACAATATACATTTACAATGGTGATGTCATCTACAGGTGTTAACACGTTTTTTTCCTTGTACAATGGTAACAATGTATATAGTTTCGGTCCATACTTATATCTTCCATTTTTTTTTTTTTCTCCCCCCCCCCCCCCTCCCTCCCTCCCCGATTTCCCCCCTCCCCTAACTCCCCAACTTTTTAATATTTTGGTTTGAAAATAAAGACCTAAGTATCTATAAACATTTAACTTATTTGCGGTAGATCTCATCAGCACCCAGTCCCTTCCCAGCGTCCTATCATCGAATCTCAAGGGGTCCCAGTTGGTTTGTGTCCTTTTGGGTATAGTACCATGAAGTGTTGGTAAATTGGTTCATGCATTCGTATATTTCTTGAGGGTTAAGGAATTCCTTTATAAATCTTTTCCACTTTTTAAAGAATTTTGGGGCTTGAGATTCTACTTGTCTTTCTATCTCTATCCTTTCTACTTTCAGGAGGTACTTTAATTGTTGTAGGATGTCTTTTAAGCAAGGAGGATTTGCTGCCAGCCAGTCCTTTAGAAGGCATCTTTTGCTGATCAGTAATATAGTGTGGGTCATTTTAGAATTTTTTGCCTGATTAGGTAATTGTTGGAAAATGTACGTCTGTGGAGTCAGTGGTAAGAGTTGTCCCCCTATATCCTGGATTAGTCTTTGAGCGTCTGCCCAATAATTTTGTATTTTAGGGCAATGCCATATGCCATGTAGGAAGTCGGATTTTGGTTGGGCACACCTAGGGCATGCTTGTGTCCTTGTCGGTCCTTTTGGGTTTTGTGGCTTGTCAAATCCATATATAGCTCCATGGATTATTCTAAAATAGGTTTCCCTCCATCTTTCATTCGATATCGCCTGCCTCACCGAGGACCAGCTCTCAGTCAATTTCTCGGGTAACTCTATGTCTTGGAGTTCTCGGACCCATTTTTTGAATAGACTAGGGTTGAAATTATTTTTCATCGCCGCCCCCTCTCTAAGTTTAGTGTAAAGTTTTGAAATTGAGTGTTTGTATGTGTAGTCCTTTACTATGGTATCTATTGGGTTGATTTTCGCTTCCTTGGTTATATCCGCTAGCCTGTCCCGGAGGAAGTTTCTCACTTGAGCAAATGGCAGGAAGTGGGACAGAGGTAGGTTGTATTCCTCACATATCTCTTTAAAGGTCTTGTACCTGGGGCTTTCCGGATGGAGGAGGTGCTGAACTTTCATAATCCCCTTACGTCGCCACATTTCAAACATTTTATTTTCTCTCCCCTCCTTAAATTCTGGGTGTTGCCACAAGTCCATGTGTTTGGAAAGCTTATACGGTAGTCCAAAAGCTTTTCGGACTATCTTCCAAGCTGCTATCGTGTCTTTTGCCATTACTGAGTGTTTGCACTCTATTGGAAGATTGGAATAATTTGTGTGTAGTAAAGCGTTCAAACTCCATGGAGTGAACAGTTCTGTTTCTATGTCTATGTTCGAGTAGTCCTTCGAGTTTCGTAGCCAATCTATCGAATGTCTCATGAGGCTAGCCACATTATATAGTTGAATGTTCGGGAAATTCAGCCCTCCTCCGCTTATGGGGAGCATTAATTTTTTTAAAGCTATACGTGGTTTTTTCCGTGACCACACGAATGACGTGAATGCTGTATGTAATTTTGCTAGGTCGCGTCTTTGGAGTAAGAGAGGGATTGTCTGCAGTGGGTAGAGGAGTCTTGGGAAGCTAACCATTTTAATCAAGTGGCATCTGCCCGTGAGGGATAGTGGGAGGTTACTCCATCCATTCAGTTCTTTTATTATTTTGATTATTATTGGAGGATAGTTTAATGTATAAAGAGATTCTGGCTTTTTACCTATGTTTATGCCCAGGTATTTGATATGTGTCTTTGCTACGCTGACAGGGTAGTTTCCAATGCTTGTATTTGTAAGATTACCTCGGGGGGAGATATCTAATAGTTCGCATTTCGTGGTGTTTACTTTGAATCCTGAACATTCTCCAAAGGCTTCCAGCATGGCAAAGACCCGTGGTAAATCGGATTTTGGTTGGGAGAGCGCTATCAATATATCATCCGCGAATAACATGGTTTTTATGGTTTTCTTCTGGACCCCTATCCCCCTAATCTTGGTATTGCCCTCTAGCTTTCGTGCTAATGGCTCAATCGCCAGGTTGAATAAAAGTGGCGACAGAGGGCATCCTTGTCTCGTCCCTTTTTGTAAGGGGAAGCTTGGGGACAGGAAGCCCGGGGTGTGGATTCGTGCCTGTGGGGAAGAGTAGAGTTTCCACAGATAAGAGCAGAAGGGCCCTTTGAAGCCCATCCTATCCATCACCTCCCCCAGCCAGGACCATGAGACATTATCAAAAGCCTTTTCGGCGTCTATTGTGAGAAGGGCTGGAGAAGGGTGATCGTTTGGGTGTATCTTGATATCGTCTAAGATTGTCAAGATTCTCCTTATGTTTATAATGGCTGAGCGTCCTTTCGTAAAGCCCGCCTGAGTTGGGGAGACCAAGTGGGGCATAATGGTGGCCAGGCGGTCTGCCATGATTTTGGCCATTAATTTCAAATCGGTGTTTATTAGGGAGATTGGTCTATACGATTTGGCCTCTGTGGGATCTTTGCCGGGTTTGGGTAATAGTTTGATATGGGCCACGTTCATATCCGAGGGGATTGGGTTATCTTGCATATATCCATTGAATAGTGTCTCAAGTAATGGGGACGTTTGGTCTTTTAAAATTTTGTAAAATTCGCTCGTATATCCGTCTGGCCCCGGAGCTTTGTTATTTCCCATGTTTTTGATACCTTCTTTTATTTCCTCTTGGGATACCGGTGTATTTAGTAGATTTGTTTGGTCCTCCGTCAATCTGGGCCATGTTATGTCTGAAAATAGGTCTTCTCCAGTAGTTATGTGTGATTGTGGTTTACTGTATAATTTTGAGTAAAATTCAAGGAATATGTTGTTAATTTTTTGGGGGTGAGAGTGTGGCTTTCCTGTTGAGTCTTTTAAGCATGAAATATTGGACCTTTGAAATGGTCCTCTTGCCAAATTGGCCATGATTTTTCCTGCCTTGTTACCATATTTAAATAGTTTTGCCTCTTTACGGGAATATGCTAGCGCTTCCCTTTTTTGTAGCCATGTCTCATATGTTTCCTTTGTTTTTGTCCAATTTTGTTTATTTTGGTTATTTGGTTTTTCTTGGAATTGGGTGTATGCCTCGCGTAGTTGTTTACTGAATTTGCTAATGTTATCTTTGATGTTCCTTTTCAGGGAGATCACATATGCGATTATCCTACCCCGGATAACTGCCTTAGCCGCGTCCCAGAGTAGTTGAGGATTGTCTGAGTGAGCTTCATTGTCAGACATATACTCCATCCACCACCCCTTCAGTAGTGCGCAGAACGTCTCATCTTCTGCCAGATATGATGGGAATCTCCAGATATAATCTGTGCCCCTCGGGGTTTCTTCACACAATGATATTATCACTGGCGCATGGTCCGATATCACCATATCTCCTATGGAGATTTTTGTGAGTTTTGACATTAGCTGGGATGGGATTAATATGTAATCTATTCTGGACCATGAATTGTGTGCATGTGAGAAATGAGTGTATTCTCGCCCCTCTGGGTTGTGCTCGCGCCATGCGTCCTTAAGAGCGGTTTTGTTTACAAAGTTTAAAAGATTTAGGTCGTGGTATCTGCTCCGGTCGCTCCGAGTCGCCTGGCTGCGTCTATCTTCACTCGTCTTAATAGTCGCATTAAAGTCACCCCCTATTATTTTGCGTTTTTCGATGTCTGCCAGTATTTTGTCCGATAGATTTTCTAAGAACTGTTTATTGTTACTGTTAGGGCCATAGACATTGTAGATGTTGTAATTCTCCCTTCCTGCCTTGATCTGTAGGAGTGCTATCCTCCCCTCCGAGTCGTGCCATTGTCCCTCTACTTCAATGTTTAATCCCTTCTTAATTAATATCATTACCCCTGCTTTTGATTGTACTGCTGGTGACCCGTATATTTCCCCCACCCACATCCTGCGCATACGAAAGTAGTCCTCCTCCCCCAGGTGTGTTTCCTGGAGCAAGGCTATGTCCGCTTTCAGACGTTTTAAGTGGCGTAGTATTACCGAGCGTTTTTGTGGTGATCTGAGACCCTTTACATTCCATGAGATAATTTGCATAGTGTTAGTTTCTTTTCTAGTTGGCTTCTAGGTGGCGATTGAACGTCTGTGGGGCGCCCGCAAACAAACAGAAAAATAAAAGATTCTAACTTTAAATTCCTAACTTTCAATTAACTTCGAACTATCTCTCAGCCTTTTTCTTTCTTCTTCTAAGTCCCTATAGCCTATAGCAGTAGGGATATTTATGCAATCTCCCTTAGGGTAGGATGCCTGGCATCTCCCCTAAAGAAGGGCGCATGAATTGACTTCCTTCAATTCCATTTCGCAAGCCTCGTCGGGGAGCTTAAATTTGCTGCGGTCGTGCAACAGCTCCTATAGATATCTTCAACTTATTGGGCCATCTCGCTCCTCCTGTAGATTACGTCATGGAATTAAATCAAGCCTAACTCCATTTTTGATCTGTGTACCATAACTTTAACTTTCCGCTCCAGATAATTGCAATTTGTATTAGTAAACTTGGGCACATCTAAACACATTTAAACAAATGTACAGGTTTGCAATATAATCAGTCTCCTCTAACAAAACCGATGCCCCATGGCATTTTCCCACATTTCCCCTTAGTGTCCATTTTGTGGGGTCGTATACTCACGACCCTGTCGGGATGGTACGGAGGTTCGTAGGTTCCGGCGTGGGCCTGCGGAGTTGGTCATTTGGCGTAGCGGACGCGTTCTGATTGTCGTCACGTCGTCTCCTGTTGTAGCTTGGTGTTGGGGGGGAGCACTCTCCCCGTCTGTTTGGCGATCTCCCATCCGCTCTTAAGGCCAGCTCTCGTTCTGCTTTTTCCGGATCTTGGAAAGTAAGAATAGTTCCATTAGAGCAGAACACTTTCAATAATGCAGGGTATAGTAGAGCAAATTTTTGTTGTTTTTTATGCAGTTCTGAGCAAATAGGGGAAAACGCCCTTCTCTTCCGCTGGACCTCTGCCGAATAGTCAGCAAAAATCAGGATTTTATGCCCCTCAATTTCTAGTAAGTTGTTTCGGCTCTTGAAGTTCCGCAGAATCAGTGACTTGTCTGTATAGTCAAGGTATTTCACTATTGTGGGTCTTGGGCGTGTTCTATTGCTTGAGGTTTGTTCAGTAGAGAATACTCGCCTGTCGGGTCCCAAGCGATGGGCACGCTCCACCTTGCATTTGTGGGTAATCCCAAGAATGTTTGGAATTGTGGACTCACATAGCTGGTGTAGATCTTTTTGTGAGTATGTTTCTGGGACTCCAATAATGCGCAGGTTGTTTCGTCGGGACCTATTTTCTAGGTCCTCTAATCGCTCC
Organism: Eleutherodactylus coqui; assembly: GCF_035609145.1. Lineage (NCBI taxonomy): Eukaryota > Metazoa > Chordata > Amphibia > Anura > Eleutherodactylidae > Eleutherodactylus > Eleutherodactylus coqui. The sequence goes on along the minus strand of NC_089839.1, from coordinate 116,400,184 downwards.
CACAGTTGTTTGTTGTCTTGACTCAGCTGGTCTATGTCTTTAGATGTAGCATCGAGTCCTGATGATAGGGTTTCTACCTCGAACTCCATTTTCTCAATTCGGTTGCTATGTTGTGTCACTTTGTCGTGGAGCTCGCGCAATGTGCCCGACACTGTAGCTGCCAGTGTCTCTTGTATGCCCGGTGAGATAAGTTTAGCAACTTCAATCGCTAGGTGTTTGTAATCTATTGCTGTTGCGTCTTTTATTGTTGGGTTCTCCTGATCAGGTGGTGTAGGATGCCCTGGGAATTCTTCCAGTGGGGCCCCAGCCTTTGAAATGTCTTCTTTCCCTGATGTTTGTTTGGACGGGGTTTTTGATGGTGTATCCATTTGCTTGTTTTTGTTGCGCCTCGTTTTGGTCACAAACTCCTCCATATTTGTTGAAGTCGGATGTTGTGCGCAGGTTATATTGTTGTACGAGTAGCGAGGCTGTGGGTGTTGCATACAAAGTATATTGCTATATAAGTAGTGTGTCTATGGCCGTTATGCGCAGAGACTATTGTTGCATGAATTGCAGGACTGCAGATGTTATGCGCAGTCTATTTTTGCACAAGATGCAGGACTGCAGGTATTATGCGCAGGATATAATGTTGCTCAAGATGCAGGACTGCAGATGTTATGCACAGTCTGTTGTTGCACGAATTGCAGGACTGCAGATGTTATGCGCGGGATATGGTGTTGCATGAGATGCAGGACTGCAAATGTTGTGCGCAAAGTCTATTGTTGCTCAAGATGCAGGACTGCAGGTGTTATGTGCAAGGTATGATGATGCACGAGATGCAGGACTGCAGCTATTATGCGCCAAGTCTCATGTTACGCGAGATGCAGGTGTTATGCGCAGTCTATTGTTGCACGAAATGCAGAACTGCCAATGTTATACACAGGGTATGTTGTTGCACAAAATGCCGGACTGCAGATATTATGCGCAAAGTCTATTGTTGCACGAGATGCAGGGCTGCAGATGTTATGCGCCGTCTATTGTTGCTCGAGATGCAGGGCTGCAGATGTCATGCGCAGTCTATTGTTGCTCAAGATGCAGGGCTGCAGATGTTATGCGCCGTCTATTGTTGCTCGAGATGCAGGGCTGCAGATGTTATGCTCAGGATATGATGTTGCACGAGATGCAGGACTGCATATATCATGTGCAGTCTATTGTTGCACAAGATGCAGGGTTGCAGGTGTTATGCGCAGTCTATTGTTGCTCGAGATGCAGGGCTGCAGATGTTATGCGCCGTCTATTGTTGCACAAGATGCAGGGTTGCAGGTGTTATGCGCAGTCTATTGTTGCTCGAGATGCAGGGCTGCAGATGTTATGCGCAGGATATGATGTTGCACGAGATGCAGGACTGCATATATCGTGTGCAGTCTATTGTTGCACAAGATGCAGGGTTGCAGGTGTTATGCAGTCTATTGTTGCTCGAGATGCAGTGCTGCAGATGTTATGCGCAGGATATGATGTTGCACGAGATGCAGGACTGCAGGTGTTATGCGCAGTCTATTGTTGCACAAGATGCGGGGCTGCAGATGTTATGCGCAGGATATAATGTTGCTCGAGTTGCAGGACTCCGGCTGTTATGCACAGTCTATTGTTGCACGAGATGCGGGGCTGCAGGTGTCATGCGCAGTCCATTGTTGCACAAGATGCAGGGCTGCAGGTGTTATACGCAGGATATACTGTTGCTCGAGTTGCAGGACTCCGGCTGTTATGCGCAGTCTATTGTTGCACAAGATGCGGGGCTGCAGGTGTTATGCGCAGTCTATTGTTGCACAAGATGCAGGGCTGCAGGTGTTATGCGCAGTCTATTGTTGCACAAGATGCAGGGCTGCAGATGTTATGCGCAGTCTATTGTTGCACAAGATGCAGGGCTGCAGGTGTTATGCGCAGTCTATTGTTGCACAAGATGCAGGGCTGCAGATGTTATGCGCAGTCTATTGTTGCACAAGATGCAGGGCTGCAGGTGTTATGCGCAGGATATAATGTTGCTCGAGTTGCAGGACTCCGGCTGTTATGCGCAGTCTATTGTTGTTCGGTTAATAGGGCTGCGGACATTATGCACAGTTTATCCTGCTGCGCGGATGATAGGGCTGTGGGCGTTATGCACAACTCATCCTACTCATGGACGCGGGGAAAGTCGCTCTCTGGGTATAATGTTGTGTAGGGGAGACAGGGGTTTATTTTGGATATATCAAGTCCCCTGCACCAATGACTCCAGGTGTGCACTGGGGGACTGACAGTATGCTTGTGTGGGATTTCAGTCCTCTCTACCCGTTCTCCACTAATTTAATGAAGTTGTCCGCAAGGAAAGGCAAGTTTCCAGCTCCCTGTCCTCTATGAGGCTTTAGCACAGTCTCTTGCCTCTAAAGGAGAAGCCGCGATGGCCGCCGCCGATTTTGCCTGGGGGGAGGGGGACACGTGTCTCCTACCATCTCCCTCTTGTGTTTGTGCCTGGTTCCCGGGAGCTCCGCTCGCGCTATGGCCTCAGCGCCGCCGGTGTCGGGGAGACTCCGGGGTTCCTCTCCTCAGCGGCGGTTTGCCCAAGCAGGCTCCGAAGTTGCAGGTGCCGGGGTTACTGCGGGGGAGGGGGGGGGGGTTTGCCGCGCGGCCGGCCGGCCGGCAGTATGCTTGCAGAGGCTGGTGTGGTTGGCGCCGCTGTCACCCTTCCTCTCCGGGTGGTCTGTGATGCCTCCTCGGAGCTTCGTTCAGGCTCTCGGGGTTGAAGGGCGATCAGCAGCTGTGGTTTGGGTCGGGTCTGGAGCGGGGTTGCCGGAGCTGTGTGTCTTCACTGCTTACTCCATGGCGCCGGAACCGGAAGTCTCGATAGACATTTTATAATAGCAATCATCATGTCTATCACAATCCCCCCTTAAAATGTCTATCCTCTAATTCTCTATCTAATTTTCACAGTTTTCTGCGCCTATAACTGGAGCGCGTTGAAGGTTCGTTTTAGGGTCTTCAAGGGGGTGTAGGACTTGTCCACTCCTTCTGGGGATGCATCCAGCAAACTCATGGTGGGAGCGGCTTTTCCAGCATCAGTTTCACAGGTCTCTCTGACACAGGGGATAACACAGCAGACTAGAACAGAAAAGGTAACCATCAGTTCACATACAACAGCGACGCCCGTCTGTGCCAGGATCCTTTACCACCCGCTCATCCATGGCGAGTGCTGGTCCCAAAAGTTAGCTCTTTTTAGTTAGTGCGGTCAGCTTCTTAATGACAACTGCGTCTTTACCCGCGGGTCACGTGTCGTCTAGGATGTAGGTATGACAAGTCTCCCCTATCATCTTTCAGACACTTCCCTTTTTAGCTAAAGTCGTCTCTAAGGCCATTCTATTTTTAAAAAAAAGTCATAGTCGAGGTAGGTCCTATTGGTCGACTAGTCCCTATAAGGCGTCTCTAGTATAATTTATAAACCGCTGCTAATTATAATAAACATAATTAATCCAGTCAACGTTTATTTACCATAATGATCAGGAAAATGGACTCGAATCTAGTTTTAACTTGGTCTCTAATTTTTAAAACTCGTCAGGTACCCCCCTTGGCTATCCTATGACGTCAATGTACACGTGTAGATCAAAACTACCACCAGGGGTCTCTCTTCTCGCTCTAGCATAATGTTACAATACTAGTAGCGTGAACAGGTACGCACGGCGTGGGACTCCCTAATCTTCACCCACACCAATGTCCCTCCTGGAGATAGTCCTAATGGTGAACACGTCCAAGTCGCCTCACCCTTGCGTCAGGGTTTTCCCACTGCCCGTAAGTCCCTACTCCTAGGAGGGGGGGGATCCCTACCTTACCTCAGAGGGAGGCCATGGATTCCCTGGGCTCATTTCCGGGCATCCATACCCTCTATCTGTACAAGTTAACACCCCACAGGGTGTGCCCTCGCCGGAACCTAAGGTCTTCTGCACTATCCCTTGGCAAATGGGAATTCCACTGACAATCCATCTTAGGAGATCGGGGCAGGCACAGTACTAGTACATTTCTCCTTTTCTTTGGTAGCGTATGTGGTTGGCATTATCGGAACTGGCTCTTCATCTTTTTCAAACAAGGGAAACGTTAGTGTCTGACAGGATGTGGAGGAGCATAAGGGCTTTACTAAGGCACACTCCCCTGTCCAATTACCCTCCAGGCGGGTCCTCTACCTCATGTCTCCACAAAGCCAGTAAACGTCTCCTAAGGACTGGACCTGATTCTGCATCTATTCCCCTCCTATCATACTGTAGGAGGAGCAATACCCGTTGGCGAGTTCCCCAAAAATCTCCCTCCACCCTGCCTATTTGCCTGGCAGGTGTAGTTTCCAGGGTAGTCAGTAATACTCTCTCCGGTGCAAAACACTTAAGTAGTTATAGAGTATTCCTTCTTCCATTTCTCACGGACAGTGTAATTAGCGGAAATGTTCGTGAAGAGACTAATAAACCACTCTTCAGCATCTACAAGGAGATTTAGGGGGACCATCCCCGAGTGTAGTCGGGCACTACCGCACACGCAACAGTTAGACTTGGTGCTCCTGTTAGCATTGTACCTCATCAACTCCAACCAGAGATTCTGGTCAGAGTAGCCAGTCGCTACTGTCAAGGTGTCCTCAAAAAGTAGGGTCGGCTATGATCATCATGTTCGTCAAGGTCTTTATCTTACGGCGGAGGGGGTTAATTATGGGCACGGGACTAAGTGAAGGCTTCCATTCGGATGCATCTACCATACCCCTTATTTTAAACTTCCCTAAGGGATCTGTCCTCCCGTACCGGTATGTCCCCAGACTATAAGTCTCCCCGTCCCCCGGGCTTGGATCTCCCATGGTTAGTGTAACAACCGCATTAAAACCAAGCAGCATACTAAGTTCAGCCTTCCAATACCTGCTGTCCTTATTATTCTCAAGGAGGGTTATACGACTAATTAGGGATTTCCCGCTCTTATTTTTCTTATTTAAGGCACTTCGCGGTTTATAGGACTAGTCTGTTCCTGCGTTCCATCCCACTAATCCCCAATAACGGCAGTCTTCTCCCCAGACGTTATCAGTGGCACGAACATATTGTATTCCCCGGGTATATGAGTCATATAACCAGCTGGACTGAGCTAAATCTGGCCTGCGGTGGGATCTTGCGCCTAGACACGGGACCACAGTACAATAGTCAAAGGAATATGCGGCTACTTGAGCATTGGACGAGTTATACTAGAAGGTAACCATACCCCCATATTCTTCCGACTAAGGATTCCAGTTGCCACCCTCCTCTCTCACTAGCCCTAACCAGAGTAACGTCTTTGGCACAACTAAGATTGGTCTCCTGGATCTGAAGCTTTCTTACAGTATAAAGCATGGATCCATGTAAGTCTTTCGGCTAGTTTCACAGCTGTGGCAGTAGTCAGAAGCACCTGGTAGGGGCCATCAAATCGGGGCTCAAGAGGGTGCTTCCTGAGGAACTTCTTGACGCACACCCAATCCCCAGGCTGCAAGATATGTGTCCCAGTGTCTGCCTCTGAGTCTGGAAGAGAACACCTGTGCATAGGCTTTGGTTAGTTCTTTAACAACGGAAATCACATACTTAGTCAACACATCAGATTGTAATTGTAACTACTGAGGATAGTAACGACCTAGCCTTGGGGCTAGCCCAAACAATCTCATAGGGAGATAATGTATATTCCCCCCTGGGTTCATATCTAACACTGTATACGGCTATTGGATGACAGTCTTTCCAAAGTGGCGTCATTTTTAAGTATCTTACTTTTTAGCGTGCCACTACGTCTCTCCACCTTTCCACTACACTAAAGGTGGTACAGTATGTAAAAGGCCTGGGATACACCCAGAGCAGACATGACATGTTACATTCACCTGCGAAGTTTATACCTCTGTCTGACTCTGAATCACTTCTGGTACCTCATATTCATAGTTTACCTCATTCATGAGCTTCTTTGCGGTTACCTACTTGTTTACCTTGGTAACAGGGTCGGCCTCCAACCTGCAAAGACATCAACAACAACAAGCACGTAGTCATACTTCCCAACAAGTGGGAGCTGAACGTAGTCAATTTGCAATCCCTGAAATGGGTAGAGTGGTCCTGGCAAGTGTGATGTGGCAAATTTACTTCTGCCCTGACTCACCTATGGCATAGATCATGCTAAACCGGACAAATGATGCAGCAGCTACAGAGAACCTAGAAGTCGCCCAACCTCTTTCAAGCGTCGTCGTCATTACTGCTTTACTAGGTGGGTCTTTCCGTCCATCAGCTGGGCCATCATGGGATACAGGAACTGTGGTGGGCAAGTGCTGTTGACCGTTCACCACACGCTGTCCTGTTTCTGCTGCTCCCATATTAGTCCATTTATTCTTTTCTTCCTTGCTGGCTTGTAACTGTAAAAGTCTTTTAGCATATCAAAGTCCAAATTTTTATCAATGTCCAAAGTTTTTTACCACTGACTCATGCTGTCAGTATCTTTCTTCTTTCTTCCACGGCTTGAGGGCCGCTGCCTTTGCTATGCTGTCAGCGAGGGTGTCGTCTCTCGCCTCTCCAGTGTAGGACTCGGTGCGAACTCTCAACTTTGTCAGGTAGAAGCAGGGCCTCCATGCGACTCTGTACCGCTGCACCATTCTCAATTGGTTGTCCTGCTAAGGTAAAAAAACTGTCTGGCCTTCCATATTGGGCCGTAATCATGAGCTGTGCCAAATGCATACCAGGAGTCAGTGTAAAGGGTTGCCGGTCTTACCTCTCGCCACTCTACACGCCTCAGTGAGGGCCTCCAATTCCGCTTCTTGTACTGTGACATGCGGAGGCAGAGCTTCTGCTTCTAGGACATCTTGTTGTGTGACCACTGCATATCCGATGTGGAGTCATCAATCCTCACCCTGGTACCATCTGCAAAAAGCTCAACATATGCATTATCAACAGAGGTTCTGATAACTGTTTGCATACCTGCAGTTTCTTACTGAATTAGTACTAAATAATCGTGCTGATGTTCTATTTCACATGGCTCGGAATCTTGTTATCTTATTCCATTTATATATTTTTTTTTTTCAAACCCAATAGCTGATCTACAACACCTAGATCATCTATGGCCCAGATCACCTATGCCTCCCCCCTTTTGAAGCGGAATACTCAATGGAAAAAGAGTCATTGCGTTCAAACTAGTAAACCAAGAGGCACAAAAACAAGCACTTTGTAGGTCAAGGTGACATTGTATGCAGCGAAGTCTGAGCAAAAATCTCCTTACAAAAAAAATGTTTTTTTTTCTTTTTTCCTTTCAGGTCGCAGTTAGTATTTTTTAACACAAGGGGGCGCCACACAATTCAAATTTTACGTCACCCAGTGTAATAGTATTTCAGGGTATGGCCAGCGTTTAGCTTTTACTCTCCTGTCGGAATATAATTATAGCTTCAGTGTAGACTGACACTAGAATATACAAAAGGCTTAAAGAAAAACTAAAGAATACGGATGAATTAACATCCTACTCTGGGCAATTCAGTCCCTCTTTCTTCACATAAAAAGTAAAATTACTTCACCAAATTGCATGAAAAAGTTTGCTGGGTGACTATAGTGAAATTATTCCATCTGTAGGAGCCTTCCATAACATCATCGGTCTGAGTATCCATTGGAGAAGCGGGCAGTGGGAAAACAGAGCCCCTGGGAACATGAGAGAGCGTCCCCTGTCATGTATTCCTGGTCTCTGCCCCCCATGCATCAACTCCAATCTTCCATGCACTATAAACCAGCTTAGTCATCTACTATGTCCCAAGCTGCATCTCCACAAAGGTTTGTTTCCCTGAACTTATCACACATCCAAAGTGGCCACATCTTGGAGCGTAACAAAGTCTGGTCAAACAAAACCTTACTTCAGACAATCATGATGTTAGCACTGGATACAGTGGCATTGGGAAATATAGGCCTCCCAAATGCAGCAAAATGGCCGCCAGAGGCAGAAAGGGGCGGGGCTACAAATCTCCCAGGTGAGGCAAAATGGCCGCTGGAGGACCGGGCGGGGCCAGGGGCAGCAGCACTTCCAGGTGAGGCAAGATGGCCGCTGGAGGGGCGGGGCCAGGTCCTGTCCCGGATGGGGAGGGACCGGAAGTAACATCACACACCCTGAAAGTGAGCACATGGGGGGAAGTAACTTCAGGGTGGGGGCAGGCCTCACTACATTTACTGCAGAGTCACACTATGTTGGATTGTAAACATTGCAAGCACGGCCGCCATTACAGGGAGGGGCTGTAGTCAACACAAAGACATTACATTGTTCATTAGCAATACACATACCCCCCTACATGCTTTCCCCTCTTCAATCTCTCAACTACGTTATACCTCCTCCTAGCAATCTAAAAACACCTTTCTTTCTGCTAGGCTTCCTGCTCATCTTCTGTAAACTTTCTACAGTCTATCTTATCTGTCTATAACCTGGCATTTCTTTCTGCAACTTTTCCTGGTCCTTTCCCATTGTTCAGTAACCAAATCACAAGCTCTATGACCTTTGTCCTTGCTCACTTTGCTCAACTCTATGCTACCTGCTTATTCTAGCCTATTCGAAGTTTCTGCACACAGTACTGTTTCTCTTGTAAAATCTGCTTTCTTCAAATCCTTCCCATATAACCTCTTTCCCACTCAGAATTATAATGCACATTAATTCTACAAAACACAGGGAACGACAAAGTAAACAGAAAGGGTTAATTGGAAAAAGCTTTCAGTTCACTCTTATCAGCAGCCCTCCCCCCAACAATAAACACTGCACATTCTTTCTATAGTACCAGACAGACGGGATTACTGGAGAATACCCACAATGGCTCAGGGTATATATATATCTCATCTACCTTTATAACAGCCCACCGTATACTAGTAATCCCCAAGAGCACTCCTTGTACACGATCTAGACAGGACAGTTAGCTATACACAGAGACTGACGATTATTTTCAATGACCAAAACCTCAATAATATTCTGGAGAAATCAGCCGTCACACCACGGCTATATTCCCCGCATATATACCTTTTCACATATGAGAACATAACACGCTCAATCATAAAAGGTAAATATACGTATCATAAATCTTCCTAACCTCACACTAGTTTTACCTAGGAGCACGTGTCACTGGCGTGTTCCCTCAGACTTAAACAGCCGAGTCCGCCCTTCTGACACATTAACCCTCACAGAATTTATCTCTTGGTCTTGCATAAACAATTTTTAACCGTCTTAGACACAACAGCATACACAGCGTACAAAATACCCCTAGACAGGTAACGTGGTGGTTTTCCGAGTGGACAGAACTAGAGTTATTACCTGTCTTTCAGTGAAGGTCCAGTCTGGATCAGGAACAGGCAGAAAAGCAGTCAGAACCCAGCTCACATCGGTAGATTTACATAAAGCAATCTTACCGTGTTCTGTAGATTTTCGGGCCCCTGAGTTCTGCGTGCCATCTGCCGATCTCTGTACGTTCCAGGCTGTGACCTCACAGATCCACTCGCCCACCCAGGGACGCCACTGATCTGGATTATGATTTTCTCCAGCAGGTTTTTGGGGTATTTTGTCGTTTTCCTAATTATATATTGTGTGCACACATCGTCGACCAGAATCAGACACAAATGCTTGTCTAAAACCGGGAGAGTCTCTACCCTGTGTAGAGGCTCAGGCTTTTTATTATAACACATGACAACCGCCCTTCAATGGGCGTGCAACAGATTACATCAGTAACATATAAGATTCTCATTTGTTGGATCATATAGAATCCCCCACCTCTCTGCCCACCCCCTTCCAAGTGTTGAGGCAGCATGGACTTTTGTCCTAGCTGAAGTCATCTCCTTGTAGTGATGAATCATTGTTTACCTAGCTTCAGGATGAGAGTGGAAGGGGGCCTAGGTAAACACTCAGTATTGGACACAGAATCTACACATAACACTATGGCCCTTTAACTCTTAGAAACTGGTTGAGCAACTTCTATGTACTTAGAGCAAATACATCACCCATCCATTGGCTAGCAAATACCATGATTAGATTGTGTGTGTGTCCTTTAAACTCTTGAGCTAAAAGTCATTACAACAACAAAATACATTTGGGTTATATTAATCGATAGACATTTTATAATAGCAATCATCATGTCTATCACACCAAATACACTCGTGTGAATGAGCACTTAATCTTTCAAATCAGAAAATGCCTTAAGGCCCATTTACACGCAATGATTATTACTCAAAATTCACGCAAACAATGTCTTTTAAGCGTTAATTGTTGTGTGTAAATGCTAACACCTTTACTTTTCAGCCAGACGATTTTTAGGTGAGCATAAAATCCATAATTCAGCCAGAGTGCTGATAGCAGGGATCGCATGCTGTTTTCTCCCAGGAAGCACTGATTACATTGTATTCAGCTTGCAGCCCCCTGGCAGAATAAAGGAACTATATGCAGAGAACAGACCACCTGCTGTTATCTGCATACAGATTCTGGAGGCTCATTTACATGCAAATGAAGGTAGTAAGCTGCTAATGGGCATTAGTGCCCATTAGCAGCTTATGCAAAACAATTACTAAAACTGTCAATCTCCCTATCTTTTGAACAAATTTTTAGCAATCATCTGTGCGTGTAAATGGGCCTTTATTTGCGCCTGACTCTCCATTCCAAAACAGTGTTTTATAATTGTTGAATGCAATCTTCAGTTTTCAGGTATCGATTGTAAATATAAGTCTTTGTAAACTTTGTTGATATCCACAATCTACTGAAAGATGAACAATTGTGTGCAAAATCTTTTTATTATGGATAGACCTCACCCTGTTTTGGGAAAAGTAGATTGTGTGGCTGAGACAAGTTGGCCGCAATTTTCCCGTGCAGATCATTTAACTCATCTGGCTGTGATCTTCAGCACTTGGAAACTGATTTTCCTCTGAAGCCAGGAGTATTAAATGTGATTCCTTCTTCCAACTGCATATATCATTTTAAATACAAAGTGTACACTTCCCTGGGCATTTCATCTTTACTGCTTTAATGAGGCTGTGCTTTTCATAAATTACTCGAAGCGACCTTGGCCGTAGTGGTTTAGAACAAGTTTGGTCTGGGTCATTGTAAGGTGGATCAAAGCCTACGACACAGCTGCAAATAGCTAAGCTACAAGCAGGTATTAATATGAAATGCAAAAAAGACATAAAATACCTGAAACTCAATAGTGTTGTATTCACACAGAGCCATTGACGTGCAGTTAAATCTGCAGCAAAAATGATGGCAAAAACACAGTTTTAACTGCACCTCAACTGCAGTATGGGAATACACTCTTGAGAAAACGGTAAACTCAATAATTATGCATAATTGTCCTATGCAGATTTAAACCAAAGTGTTTAGAAAAGTGAAAAAGGGGGTTTCCCATCTAAACAAAAAATGGCATATTCCTAATACACAGTGGATATAAAAAGTGTACACACCCATGTTAAAATGCCATGTTTTTTGTCATGTTAAAAATATCTGACAAAGATTAATCATTTCAGGTTTATTTCCACCTTAAATGTGACCCATTATCATTCTCTTTTTTTAATTGGTGGGGATTGGTTTGTACTGCTGTATATGTTTTACAATGGCTCAAATGGTTTTTGAATTACCCTTGCCGATCCTCTAACACACCTAAAAGCTGCGCTGGAGGATCGCTGCTTCACGAAAGTAATGGTAGGTGTTTTTTTATTAGAAAAATACCTTGCATCGGCAAAAACGCACATTGGTGAGCGTGCTATCTGGCCAAGTTTCTTGGCTCTAGATCGCACTCAATCGTGTGTAGGTAGCCTTAGGGTCATTCTAATTACACTGTACAGATATATGAATAGACAGTATAGAGAACCTTCTTTCAAAATATGTTTATTAATTTTTTCAGTTCAACGTTACAAAATTATATAGGAGGGGCATCAATATACTTGTGTTACAGAGGACACAGGTTGATAAAAGATATAAACATCGTCCCTGGGATTATGTGCTCTTCTCCTCATGTTTATGACAAACCTAAAACCAACCGGTATCGAGAACTATTGAACAAACAATGTAGCCATAAAATTTAAACTCCAGTAGGCCTCTAGTTCCCTGGGACTTCACCAGGAAGTAACCGTCCTTCCAGCAGCTCCCAGACAACAGAGGGGATCTCCCCTTCTAACTGTATCCTACTGAAAAACTGTTAAATAAACTTCAATCATACCCCAAAAAGTGGAGTGGAAATAGACTAAAACATAACATAGAAACATAAACAAACGAAGACAATGATAGGAAGGGCTAGGAAAGAAAAGGGGAAGGTGGAGGGGGGAGGGAGAGGGGGGGGGGACTGGCAGTCCCTCGACTTCGCATGAAGTTTACAGTTAGTAGGATAAGTGAGTAAATGATAAGAAAAAGCTAGACGTTGTCCAACAATTTTTTGGCTTCTTTTACAAAGATCCGTCCGAAAGCCATTTAGGGAGAGGCGGAGATCCCTTAAAATGTATCCAGACCACCCAAATGGCGTAGGTGTTGACTGGCTCCAGGTCCAGCTCAAGATCAGAGCTTCTGAGATCCTCCATATATTTGATGGAATCTACAGCTTCCACCCAGGCAGCCCTCGGGATCGCTCCCCTCTGTCTCCAATGTTGGGAAATGATGTGGCGCATATCCATGATGAAGTGTCTCAGAAGACCTTTTTTGGCCCAAGAGATAGAGCCTGGTAATATAGAGAGGAGAGCGATCTCGGGAGTCCAAACCAGGGGGCACCTACATACTGCACCATACAACCTAATGTAGCAGTGCAGGGGAAAACACACCAGGCCACGACCAAATGCTGAGCGTCTTGTCTTTATTCAGACTTGATGAACAGAACATAAAGTACTGGCATTCTCCAGATAACATAAAATTCAAGAAGGGTCCTTTTAAATCAGCAGTCTAGCAATAGTAAACACAAAAGTCTTTTAGATCTCAATAGGGCAAAGTCTCAGTAAACCTTCCCTGCAGCGTGGTGCGGTGTCTCCAGCTCAGGGCTTTCACTCTCAGTCTCTGCTGCTCACACAGGCCATCTCTCCCTGAACTGGTCAGCTGCACCAATTTGTATCCACCACCTGTCCTGCTGAGGTTGAATTCCGTACCGAAGTGAGGAACGGACCGGATCTACATCACAGATGCTAGTAACCTCCGTGATATATACCTTCCGTCCCTCACTTCACCTCTCACCCTGCTACACTGGCGATATCTCCCCAGAGAGAAGCAGTTAGCGGACAGCTTCACCAGATATTTAACATTGGTTCCCAGAGGTACCAGCATCTCCAGCATTCATCTGGTACCTCGGGGAACATTCTGTGGAGTTTGTCCGGGGTTCTGTACCATTGCAAAACTATTTTATAGTTAAGTTCCTGTTAGCACAATTTTCGCTATTCGATATACTGTGGGGGCCATATTAGATAGGAATAATGTATAGGCCTGGAGACCTTTTCAAAAGCCCACACGTCTTACATCATGTGTCCCAAAAAGCTTCTCCCTTTATTTAGGCAGGTAAAAGTTTATATAAGGTTTTAAATCAGGAAGTTAGGTATTTTAGGATACAGTTACATAATGTTGTGTGCTGATAGGTCATTCTCATAGGGAGGTATTTGTGAGGTAGCTATGAGATCATTCACCCGGGAGGAGTTTCCCTTTAGCATGCTCTGTTCATTCTTGACTTGTTGTCCAAAGGAAATACTTCCTGTGTTTTCCTCCAGCCATCCATTTCCTGTCCCTTTACACAAAGACATTCCTTTTGCCACGCAATTGTAACTCGATCCCTGGAGATGTCTTCTGCCAAAACTGGTTTTACCTGGTTTTAGACACAATACACTGCTCCTTCAACTCTTGTGGGGGGGGGGGGGTGATGTTCCCTTCCCCCAGAGGTTTAGATTAGAGACACAATATAGCATTTTAGATTCTTCACAGCTGACAAAAATACAGAAAATACAGACAAAATGGTGAACCTCTCAGCCATCTCCCACATTCCTGAGCCTTAAAGGGGTTGTCCCGCGGCAGCAAGTGGGTCTATACACTTCTGTATGGCCATAATAATGCACTTTGTAATATACATTGTGCATTAATTATGAGCCATACAGAAGTTATAAAAAGTTTTATACTTACCTGCTCCGTTGCTGGCGTCCTCGTCTCCATGGTGCCGACTAATTTTCGCCCTCCGATGGCCAAATTAGCCGCGCTTGCGCAGTCCGGGTCTTCTGCAGTCTTCTATGGAGCCGCTCGTGCAGAATGCAGGCTCCGTGTAGCTCCGCCCCGTCACGGGCCGATTCCAGCCAATCAGGAGGCTGGAATCGGCAATGGACCGCACAGAAGAGCTGCGGTCCACGGAGACAGAGGATCCCGGCGGCCATCTTCAGCGGTAAGTATTGAAGTCACCGGAGCGCGGGGATTAAGGTAAGCGCTCCGGTAAGCTTTCTTTACCTCCCTGCATCGGGGTTGTCTCGCGCCGACCGGGGGGGGGGGGGTTGAAAAAAAAAAAAAAAAACGTTTCGGCGCGGGACAGCCCCTTTAATTGATATGGACATCTTATGGGTTAGGATGTAGGACTTGTTCCAGAGCTCTCCGGGGAATCGTTCACCGAGCGCCTCTTCCCATCTTGTCTCCCAGGACAGGCGAACCCCCCTCATCCTCTCGTTAACCAACAATCCGTACAGCAGAGATATCACGTGGGGCGGGGAAGTGGGGGCGACGCAGAGCTCCTCAAAGGGAGTAAGACCCGCTCTCAGCGAACCAGGGGTTCTGAGCGACCCCAAGTAGTCCCTCACCTGGAAATATTGCATCCAAGCTCCTGGTTTCAATCTGTGATCACCAGCTAGGTCGCCCATTGGGCGCATACTCCCAGGGCCCCAGACCTCTCAAGCTCATGGAAGGGGGCTGTTTGGTAGGAAAGATAATTCAGTTATCAACATTGTGCTAGGAATTTGAGGGGTTCCGGTTAATGGCGTCAAGGGACCAGGTACCGTCGCAACTTGTCTGCCTAGTACTATACCGTTCCAGGCTTCGGAGCTCAGGACGAAGGGTGAAGCCCCCTGTCCTCTCCAATCTACCCCGCCCGGGACCCAGAAGGCGCCCCCCAAATTTAGATGATTCTGGTCGGTTTCCAAGGTCACCCATGCTTTTTTGTTTGAATGATGAATTATATCTAGGATACTGTTTCCGATTGCTGCCCTGTGGTACAACTCGAGGTCTGGGAGACCCGCCCCTCCATAGAAATCTCACCAGGGCTTTCTGTAGCAGGGTAAAGAAACATTTGGGGAGGTCGCAGGGCACTGTCTGAAAAACATATAAGATTAGGATAGAGATCCTTCTAATGATCTTTTTATACCCAGGCCTGTAATAATGACAAGCAGGCATCCTCTTAATGTAGAGGAAAGGAGCTAGATGGGGGTTCTCGACCGGGTTGCCTTTTTTTAAAGAAAAAATATTGCAATTTTTAATAATGTAATAAGGCCTTAATGAGTTTATTTTCATAATTAGAACACTCCCTTGTAAATCTTCACATCTGCATTTGAGCATTCTGTTTTCTTGTTCCATTATAGGAACAGAATTCATCACGTGATGGAAACGAACAGTGCCTGACAAACTCAACTGACTATAATGGGGTCATTTGAGCTTCTTTTTTATAATCTTCATTCACCTATTAATATGTTTTCGGGAGGAACCTGAAGTACATGCAAGCATGGGCAGAACATACAAACTCTATGCAGATGTTGTCCATGGTCAAATTTGAACCCAAAATCACAGCACTGCTAAGCAACAATGCTATCTGAGTCACAAAGCTGTCTATATTTATTCTGTCCAGATTTATTGCGTGAATGGTCAATTAATAACTCAAATTTCAATCTGAATTTCATATTTTTTTCTTAATAGTCATCTCACACTGACAATATGGAACATTTATGAAATTGTATGAGGTATGCAACTGTTGGCAAGATAAAAGAGAATTACTGATTCTACTCAAACCCATCAAAATCAAAGGTAAGAGATTATTTAAATAGTTCTACATATATTAGGGGATTTTTAACTATCAAGTGACCTGTATTTAAGCATATAATTGACTGCATACATTTGTATAAAACCCCCAAAAAGCATATAATGTCATAATTTGGCTGAAACACAAATATACAGATGTGTCCCACCTTACCTTTTCAACTGGTTGGAGATATATAAGTGGTGATATTAGATTAGATATTAGAATTACATATTAAAAAAACTTTCTGATAGTGAAGTTGATGAATGAGTGGAACAGGTTGTCACGGGAGGTGGTGAGTTCTCCTTCAATGGAAGTCTTCAGAGGCTGGACAGACATCTGTTGGGGTTGATTTAGTGATCCTGCATTGAGCAGGGGGTTGGACCTGATGACTCTGGAGGGCCCTTCTAACTCTACCATTCTATGATTCTATGAGCGATGCCAACTTTTGACATTTGTGTTACTCATCTATAAGTCCATCGAGTTCAGCCTAATGTCCTGCAATGTTGATTCGGAAGAAGGTAAAAACCCCTATGAGGAAAAAGCCTTTTTTTCATCAGGGCTATAGACTGACAGCCCAAACACAGTCACTTCCCAAAAAAGACAAAGGGTAGAATCATTCAGAGACGATGTAACCAATCAATTCCAGCACCTAAACTCTTCATTATGAGCGTATTGTCAATGGACTCTTAACAAGTAAGACAACCCTTTTAAGCATCAAAAACTCATTGACTGGTTTAAGTAACGGCAAGTGTAAATATAAATATAAAGAAATTTCCTCTTTGTTATTTTTTGTGCTTCTTGATCAAGTAAAATTTAATGTCAACTGTGCAATGAATAGTAATTTCGCTTTAGTTTATGTAATAGGCTGTGTAGTGAAACAGTAGTTGTAAAATGCTGTTTCATGCAGTGACTGATACACGTGGGTGTGCTTCATTTAATGACTTAGAGTGAATTGGTTTCACTAAGAATTGCATAAATACTTTGCTGATACATACCCTGGCTTCCTTACATTAGGTGTCAACACGTAGTAATTCCAAATACAGTGCTGTTTTTACAAAATAGCATGTGTATCATTGTGTTGTAAAAATGAAAAAAGCTGATTGATATCATGATACCAAAGTGAAAAACAGAAGTAATCTTCGTGGCCCTCCTTACATAGACACTAATTTAGATAAATCAAGTCCTTAGATATGAAAATCAGAAATAGAACAAATTCTCTTCAGTGGTGGGCGAGAAGGGAAAATCCGCTCTAAGGGGTGCCCTGGTCCGGTCTTGATTTAGTAGTCATCAGTACAGATACCAGTAGGTTGGGAGGGCTCACTTGCCAAGAAAAATATTTCCGGGTTTATGACAGCCAGCTCTTGTAGGGGACGCATCAAATTACAAAGAGCTATGGCTATCTGGGAAGCATGGAAACAGAAATGTAAAGCTTAAGATCCTGTCAGACAGCTTCATTATGGCGACTTACCTCAATAAACAGAAGGTTCCATAAACCACCATCTTTGCATCTTAGCGGAAAAATAATGTTGCCTTGGGTTAAGGATCATGTTCTGTTAATTTCAACAATTCATCTCAAGAGGATCTAAAATATGTTAGCTGATTTTTCTCTGCAGAAATTTCTTAAAGGGGAATGGTCCCTCAATGCCGACTTTTCCTACAGTTAACAAAGATTTTGGGGAGTCCCAATAGTTGGTCTGCTTGCCGGAAGACAGAATGCACAGGTAGAGAAATTGTATTATGTTTCACCAAGACAAACCAGAGCTTCTAGATTCCTTCTATATATTTTCCAAATTCTCCCTGATTTCAAAGGTCCCAATGAAAGCCAAAGGCAGAAATGCTTCAAAACCCATCTTTGGCCCAAGTGAGTCTTGTTTCTCCTTCTGTTATGGATATCTAAGGACGAATACTGAAAACTGCTTATCAGTGAGGACCTAGTTCAGCAGAGACCTGTCCTACATCTAGAAAGCTAGTATCTTCATCACACTACGTGGAGGCTGGGGAGCTTATTTTAAAATCCTGGGGTCTGTCACAGCCAGTGATCTCTACATTTTTGAGCATGAAATCTGTTACATGTGAAATATATGGCCTTATTTGAAAAGACTTTCTTACCTTTCCAAGTAATAGGATACTTCAGGAATCTTTTAGTTAGTAAATAGTAATTACTATTTTGAATTGTCGTCAGACGGGTTTGGAAAAAGGTGCAGGTAGTGACCATATTTTCCTATCCCTGGGTGCAGAGGTTCAGCTTGTTTCAGCTAAGATTTATCCCCGGACTCATTATCTAATCCCTCCCTGGGACCTTAATTTGAAAGAATTTTGCCTGCCCTTATGAAAGCCTTGTCTAAGCCCCCGCAGGATGCCTCTTTACACTTCTTGGCATTCAAAGTGGCCTTCCTGTAGCCATCACCACAACCAGGAGGTTGGTGGAAATCTAGGCCTTTTTTTCTAACCCACCATATCTGTCCATCCTAGATGATAAGGTAATTCATAAACTTCATCCCTCTTTCTTCATCCCTCTCTCATTGCCAACAAGAGGATGTTCTCCATGTCTACTATACTGATGCTAAAAGTCAGGAAAGAGAATTTCATTCTTTAGATGTCAGATGTGTCCTATTCTATCTGGATAAGACAAAGTCTTTTAGGAAGCATGACCAGCTTTAATACAGTTTCAGAGAACAAATAATGGTTGTTAGGGCTAGTAAGATCACCACCCCTAGATGTATCAGGTTGAATATTACAAAATGTTACCAGCTCATGCACAAATCTCCTCTGCCTTTAGTTAGGGCTTCCTCATTGAGAACTGTCTCTGTGTCTGGGGCTGAGTGTGCATCAGCATTTTTGGAACAGATTTGCAAGGCTGCAACCTGGCCCAGTCAAAACTGTTTTGAAAGCATTACAAGTTAAACTCATTATAAGTTAGACTCAAGCCAACACTTGTCCTTTGGCCACAAATTTTTATCAGCGGCACCCCCGCCCTAAGTTTAATTCCGGTATTACTTCTCTTGGTGCTGCTGTCGTTAAGGTGTAGGAAAAAGATGATGATTATGCTTACCATTAATATGATTTTGCCAGCAACTTCCACAACAGCATGGAGGTTTTTTTTATCTACCCAAAGTTGGTTGTTTTTTTTTTTGGTTGGCCTGTTTGCTTATCTTTTCAGGTTCTTAAGTGCACTAAGAAACTAGCTGGAGAAGATATTTGGAGGGGCTTAGTTAAATGCTTCCATGTTGTTTTGGCATGGGCATATCCTCCTAGTAGTGCTGTTGTGCAGGTTACTGGAAAATCCAATTAGTGGTAAGAGTATTTATCATCTTTCCTTATACAAAAGCTTTCCCTGCTGGGAATTATATTGCATAAACTATTTTAAACTGGTTGGAGAATAGCTTATAGGACTCAAAAGTTGCCAAAAACTTATTTAAATGGGTTATCCAGGCAAACTACTTTTTTGGGAAGGTGCTTACTGTGGTGGAAAAACATAAAAGAAGTTATACTTGCTTCATCTGATTCACTGACGCTCTAGTTCTGACAGTGCCTGATCCTCCACTGCAACAGTGATGTTCCAACAATGGATCATGTGACCACTGCGTTTAATTAATGGCCAAAGTGAGACGACAATTGGCTTCGGTGATAACATGTCCCTGGTGTAGTAACATCATTGTGCAGCCAGAAGTAGAGGGCAGCAGGGGATTGGTTAGCTTCACAATGGAGTCGGCAGGGGATCAGATGAGGTGAGTATACCTTCAATTATGTTTTTACACCAGAGTAAGCAGTTTTCTGGAAAAAAAAACAACCTGTTTTTCTGGATAAGCCTTTGAATGACTCTTTTAGTGCCTTGTATAAGAAGTTTAGCGTTTTTGAGCAACTATCCAGTTTGACCCTTTGAAAGTCAATCCATTAAAGATGAATGGAGAGAGCGGTGTTGCTGTTAATACATAAAAAATAAGCGACTTACATAATTGTCTGCATACCATTCTGCTAGGATAGGATTGTTGCAGTGAGAGTGATGTAGTCGGAAACCCACAGATCCAGAGAGTGATTCGGCGCTTCCTAGTGATACGTCTTTTTTTGTGCACTGTCTGCATTCTACTTTTAGGGTGCCTACCCACTAGCGTTTTTTTTCACAGCGAAATTCGCAGGTTTTTTTTTTCTGCAGGGGGTCTATGGGACTTGTAATGTAAAAATCGATATCGCGATTTTGCGCGATCGCGATTTTAGCTTTGCCCCATAGCCCAAAGACCCCTGCAGAAAAAAAAAAAACGCTGCGAATTTCGCAGTAAAAAAAACGCTAGTGGGTAGGCACCCTTAGGGCGCCCACCCACTGGCGTTTGCGATTTTCGTGCGTGAAAAACGCAGCGTTTTTCGCGGCTTTTTCGCGGCATTTTTGCGGCTTTTTCCGTTAATTTACATTGACATTCATGGGTGCATTAAGAGAAAAATAAGGACACATATGCAACTGACAGTTCCTATTTTAAAAATTGCAACGGACTGAAAAAAAAAACGCCAGTGGACAGGAGTACCTTCAAAGCTAATTGCTCTTGAGAAAAAACGCAAAACGCAAAGGAAAAAAAATCACCAGTGGGTGGGAGCCCTTATACTTGCATTGAAGTTGACATTGATTAGCCATAACATTAAAACCACTGACAGTTGAAGTGAATAATATTGATTATCTCCTGACTATGGCAACTGTCAAAGGATGGCATATATTAGACAACAAGTAATTTGGCAGTTGTTGAAGTTGATGTGTTGGTAATAAGAAAAATTTGCAAATGTATGCACCTGAACAACTTTGATAATTGCCAAATTGTGGTGGCTAGACAACTGTGTCAGAGCATCTCTAAAACAGCAGGTCTTGTGGGGTGTTCCCTGTATGCAATAGTACCTTTTCAAAAGTAGTCCCAGAAAGAACAACTAGTGAGCTGGTTAAAGGGTCACGGGTGCGGAATACTTACTGATGCCCTTAGGGAGCAACGCTTTTCAGTGCCGAACAGGCACCTTCATCTGCCTGTTCACCTTTAAGTCCTGCAGCATTATGGAGCTCTGTATTGAATATAATAAAAGGGTCTGGCTCACATATTTTTAATTAAATTCCCTGATGTCTCCCTATTCGCTTCATTTTGAAGCAACAAGCTGGGAGAGGAACCTTATAGAAAGCCAAGGCTAGGTGAGCATTTTTAAGTCTCCTCAAACTTTAATATGGTGGTGGTGGGGTAATAACTGCCTGGTCAGGGAACTGGACAATTGCATTACATAATGTAGACAATGCATAGAAGACAAATGTTGAGAGTACAGTAGCTGCTGATTTATTAGTTAGATGCTTTGCTCCTACATCACATTTGACATTGTGCATGTTTCAGAGTTCAGAAAGTCAACTAGAGTAAAGTGTGTAGCATGGGATTCATCTTTTAAGTGTTCATACCCTTTGTACTGCTGGAATGGATTGAGTATTCTTTTCAATCCAAATTTTTTTGGCAGCCAGCACGGGTGCACCTGCAAATGTATTTATCCAGCTGGCAGCCTTCCATGTAATCTTCTGCATTAAGTCATTGCTTCAGAAAACCATTCACAGTAATAATGGCCCAAGCAGACGCTATCTTAAAAGGGGATGCTCTATTTCATTGATCAAGTCCTAATGACTGCGATAATGGGTTATCAGCTAGTGATATCCCTGTGCAGTTCTAGGATTCCATAGTTATGCACAAGAAATAATATGGGAAACAATGTGGTTTTATATACCTATCCGTCTCATGTTTCAGATTATTATTATGGGGAGAGATTTGTTCAGCTACATTTAGCAATGGATTTTCAAACTTCACAGTGACTATAAATCAGAATAAAAGCATATTTACAATGTTCTAATGTTCTGGAATAGAGGTACAGCTGTTATGGCAGGAAAGTGAAGATGTGCAAGTTAGAAGCAGGCCAGCCTTCCATGTAAATACATTTTACTAGCTGTATTGTGAAAGGTATAAATGAGAACTATTGAGGTCTGCTATGACATCAGTTTTTTTTTTGCAGTAAATATAGTATAAATTGCCAATATCTTAGGAAATTAGTGGATATTTATTGACTTTGTATCATTAGAATATTTTAATAGCATGTCCATATATATTGTACAAATACTCGCACCAATCAAAGATAGGACATGCGACTGCAAAGTTTGCATCTAAGGTCCGTGGTGCGAGAAAAGATAGGACCTGACCTATCATTGGTGCATGCCTTTCATAGACTCCTATGGGATAACACGCACCTGCGATTGTGAACAGACAGTTTCACAAGTAATTGGAATAGCTTGAAATCACCTGTTCATCTGTTCATGTGAACTTTAATGTAGTATAGTCGAGATTTTTTTTCACGCACCTATACTGCGCTAAAACAGTGCTTGTCTGAATGAATTTGCGAGATTAAACATAGAAAATGTATAATTCCATCATGAGTCGTTGTTGGCAACAAAGATACATCCCACCCTGAGCAGCCGTGATTGTAGTCTAAAACAATAGTGTTATGTAAATTAGTAAATTTCTACCATATAGTTATCACATAGTTTTAAAATATGTACAAATACAGTATAGCTCTTGTCTTGGAGAACTGGTCATCGCTTCTGACGTCGGGTCCCCAGGCTTGATTTCTTGTCACAAGTTGTTTAATCACCAACAGTTATTTTCACCACCTCTGCAAAACTGAAATATGTCTGGAATGCTCTAGTTATGTAAAATCGCAAGTTTTATTATATGATTAGACTTTAGCATATAAAATAGACACAAGATGCAAAATGGATACATATTTGCTACTCTAACAACTTTAACGTTGCATATTAACTTAGCATCAACTTTCTTAAAGCAACACTACTCAAAACATCTCAAAAAGTACTGTCTCTCTTAACTGGTGTTCCTTGTTGACATATACATGCCCAGTGCTTCTCTCTTTGGCGGCAGCAAGGCACATGTCCCAACACACAATTATCAGTATTTTTTGCAACTTCTCTTGGCTGCAGCATTGCGGTCACATACATCATACTTGTCCATAGACCCCAACCTCAAGCACTCCGTTGAAGCAGCATCCTCTATGCAAAATGCTACACACATCATAGATGTCACTTTAATCCAAATGTTGTGCTATCACAACACTGGAAGTTCCTTACTGGGGAAAATTTTACTCAAATCCACATTACTGCTCTCTACTGCGCCATTACAGATCCTGCATTATAGACACATCATACATGTTACACATCAGTATAAACACTTTGCATAACATCACAGCACACTTAACCCTTGCTCTTCTCAGATTATGGTGCCATCACTACGTCACGTTATCACAGTCCCACAAGTCCATCAACCCTCACCCTGGCCATAGATTTTGTGCTAGCAGTGTCACGGGTAGCATTAATGTCACTCTTGAAGGAAACCTCCTTAACTATCTATTTTCACCTCTTGTCGTCCAGTGAATGCCTTCAGCTCCACCATTGTGGTGTCCAGGACTACGGGAAGGGAGACTACCTTTCTTTCCACCCGCTGTGGATCACTTAACCCCAAGGATGCGGCCGGCCCTCCATCTACATCCCCCAGTTCTTCAGGCTATTGTCTCTCCTTTCAGCAGGTCCAGCCACTGTGCTGCTATTTGGATCACAGCAGGTGCCATGATACTTGTAGGCCTCTTCTGCGTCCTGCTCATGCAGGCCCACTGCACTGCTCTCCTGTATCCCCTCTGTGCTCTGTCACTTCTGGATCGGTGATGCAGCTCCTTTTCTTATAGTACCGCTGTAAGCTCCGAAAACCACCTTGGCGCTTCTGGGGGCAGGGCTTTAGGCCTACTACATGTTCCACTATGAAGGCGGTGTTTCTCTGGTGGTGACATGCTACTCGCTTCACTGCCTGCAACACCATGGGCTCTGACAAAACAGAGTCTTTTACCCTCTACATTTTCCCCTCTCTGGCTAAGACTCTTGCTTGTGAAGGGGCCTTTATACAGTGCCGCAGGCTACTTGTCAGCAGGCATTGGCAAGCGCCTTCTTTTCTTGGTGCTTTGGCGCCTGTCACCGCTCCCCTAACCGGATCCCAAACCGGAGGGAATGGGAGCAAACACTGCGGCTCCTGGGCTGCAAGCTGCTCTGTTGTAAGAGGGAGCACTATCAGTGCTACCCTCTTACAATTACATGCTATGTAATAGTATATTATAAGCATTGATTTCTACTTCACTGTATGATAATTTAATGTTATTGCACAGTGGTCTATGGTTTTATGTACTTATTTAAAAATAGTTTTCTGAATAAGACTTCAGAAGTAGCTAATACTGTTTCCTTTAACCAATAAACTGCATATTCACAAGGCTTAAAGGGCCACTCCACAGATTTTTTTTCTCAATTTTTTATTTATTATGTAGCTATTTCCTCAGTATATATAAGTCGGCTAGTGTTACTGTCATGTCTGCTTTGTGCGTGCAATAACTGCAAAACAAAATATAATATCTCTTGCAATGTTCACACCACCCTACCAGGAACCCCCTGAAGTACAAGGAGAAAATAAACAAGGGAGGGAAACTTTCCCTAAGGGGAACTAGAGGGTGACAACCCCTACCTAATAGTGGATGGCCCGCCCAGGTAAAGATGCATTCACCCTTGTGTCTTTGCCACTCACTAAAGGCTCATTTACACGCAAAGACAATCTTTCAAATGATTGAAAGATTGACAGTTTTAGCAATCATTTTGAATAAAGTACTAATGAGCGCTAATGCCCATTAACACTTTATCAGCTTTATTTGCGTGCAAATGAGCCTTCTGGAGCTGCTTGCAGAACTCAGCAGGTGGTCTGAGCTCTGCAATCAGCTAATTTGTTCTCGCAAGGGCTGTCACAGAATGTGTGCATGAATATAATGTATTCAGCAGCACCCATGGAGTACACAGTGTGCGGTCTGTGTTATCTACTATCCAGATGAACGATGGATTTTAAGCTTACGTCACAGATAACTCTCTCTGTGACGTTATTGGACCCCCGCGATGTAATCGTGGAGGGACAATGGGTTGCCATGGCAAGAGGATATCATATACTAGTGTCCTGGCTTGCCATTGCCTATGATCGCTATTACAAGCGATAAGACATTGCGGTACAGAAGTCCTGCAATGTCTTGTAGCAATCATAGCTGCTATGATAAGGGGTTTTTATTGTGTAAAAGTGGAAAAACCTAAAGAAATTGAATATTTTTGGTATCATCATGATCGTACTGACCCGCAGAAAATAATTATCTTGTCATTTATGCTATATGATTAACACTGTAAAAAAACAATGGCAGAATAGATTTGTTTTACAATACTTTCCATGCAAAAAGGTACCAATAAAAACTATAGTTTGCCATGCAAAAAACATACGACCTTGTTGAAGAAAAAATAAAAAAGTTATAGTTTTTGAAAAGTGGAGATGAAAATCCCCCAAAAAGCGTTGCGTCCTCATCGCCAAAATACAAGGCCGTGTCCTTAAGGGGTTAAAGACTGTCCACCTTCAAAACCATTTTTTTTTAATAGTCACATTGCCTCTAAATTGAAAAATGAAGCAATTTGGCAATAGGTCCTAGTGGAAAATATCCTATCATTTTGTCAACGTACAGAAAATGTAGCAGATGAAACTATTGTAGCCTAATCCTGTAGTCCTATGTACTTCCATATGTACTCTACTTTATGCTGATCTAGCAAGAAGTAAAGAACAGATAGATAGGTGTATGGCTACAGGATCACTGTACAGGGTTTGCTGTCTATTACCATAGGTCTGTACAGGAGTTGTAGACAGAACACACTAGGAAATGATGATCTATCGAGCCAATGCCTATTTTAGATGCATTGGAGCAATTTTAAAAAATGGTCACGGAGGTGGTAACAATTTTTTTATAGAATATAGCAGGTTTCAGAAAAGCACAATAAATATTGTAAAAACAGGCTGACTGTTGAAAACAACATGATATTACTCAGGTAATAGTAATTAGATCAGATAATACTTTCTCTCCCTCTTAGGACTCATGTCCACGGGCAAAATTGAATTGTGGAATCCACATGGGTCACCCACTCGCATGATCCTCAGTTCAAGATGCTCATAGACAGTCATTGGGCATCCGCAGGTAATTAAATCATGCACGCTGGAAAAAACGCAGCATACAGCATTTCCTGTGGCTTCCCGCTCAAACATCTTCCATTGAATCAATGGAAGCCGTTCTATCTGTGGCATGGACACAGCTGACACTGCATCCGCGCTGTGGATCCGCAGTAATGCAGTAGATTTTTTTTAAATGCATGCCACCGGACACATCCACCGTGCTGAAAAAAGAAGATCCGGTCACGACGAAGAAGATCTGCACGGCAGCTGGACAGGTGAGCAAATGTCTTTTTAGGCCTCATGGCTGCGGGTACAGATGGAATGCGCTGCAGGATTTCACACTTGGAAACTGTGTGTGCCGTGGACATGACCCCCTACTCTCATCTTTTCCTCACACTCTGACCTCCCAGACTTCTTGTGTCTCTCCCTTCCTCTCAAATTTCCTACCAGTCCTTTTTTCTTCTGGAATTTAAGTGCAACTGAAGGGATGGAGAGGGAATTGGGTTGGAGTATTCACTTATCTTCTGGATGAGGAAGCTTGGCCGGTGCATCCATTCGTGTCTTTTCGGAAAGTGGGAAGCATCTCAGTTTGGGCTGTTGACTGTAACGAGATAGGATTCATAGTACCTTGTAGGTGGCCACAAACGACACAGAACAGGCTTTCATGTCTAGGTTCAGGTTACGCCAGTTCTGTGCTTGGTTTAGACCGATAGTAAACACGTGGCATAGCCGTTCACCGTAGACTTCTGAGGTAGGGCTCACACAGTTGCTTGCTTTATCAATAGGACACATTAGCAGAAAATGAACACGTTAGCTTGAAAGGAGCCAGTGTCCAGTCTGCAAAACTAGGAAGTGAACCGAGCCAATAACATTCAGCAGTAGCAAGAGTTTTTTTTTCATATAATGGTTAGTAAAGGCAACAATAAACAGCCTCTTGCACCAAAGAGGGAACAAAAATTTCTGGTGGTATGAGCCAACTAGTAACCCTGCTATTGGGTGTATGCACAGACTCATGAACATGCGCTTACTGGGCTGCATTGGGTTCTCGGCTCACAATTGTTGCTCAGGGAAGAAGGATTCGTTGTGGGACTGGCTATGCCTGACAGGTGCAAATGGGAGAAGTTTACACAAACTTCTGAGCTTGAGCCCGTAGGGCTAATTATCTTCCACCCAATGACCGTAGGGCAAGGACACACAATTTGGCCTTCAAGGCCACAAAACTTCTCCCAACATGCCCGCAGGACACCAAAATCACTCCACACTGCTTACTTCCCAGCTTCCAGACCATCATTTCCCACCAGAGACAACCACTCTCCGAGTCCTTCGCTCGCTTAAAGTCACAAGTACACTTTTGAAACACACACACACATATATATATATATATATATATATATATATATATATATATATAATAAGTATGTATGAATAGGTGTATAATGGCACACTAACTGAATAGGCATCCCCCTTAAATAACCTAAAAGTCCAACTCTAAAGACAAGTATATAATATGTCATAGCCTTTACTTTGTTGCCACTTAGAGCTGTTCTGTATACAAGTTGTTGTACCTATATCTTCTGCATCTCTTCCTTATCCCACTTTTGCAGATTTATTAATCCTTCGGTTTTGCACCACTTTGCCCATAGGAGAGGATGGCACTTTATGAATAAATAGTAGCAATTGTTGTTGTTAACGTTAGCCGTTTAGTCGTTCACAACCTTCGGTGACCCTAAAGATGAGCTCCCTCCATGTTTTTTCAGTTTTGCACTGCTTCTTTAAGTTGTTTGATATCCATGCCAGTATCGGCTTAAACAGTATCAAGCCATTATGCAGGTTTTTTTTAACAATATAAATTATCATTGGCACACGCAGAATTTTGTTTTAAAGTGCTATGTAGAGGAAATTGCAAGGCGACATACTAGTATACAGCGTTAATATTTTAATCCCACTGCTTCTTTAATAACGGATTGACCATCTTGTGCAACCTGAGCCATGCAGAAACAGAAGTATTTCATAAATCAGTAAACCTTACTAACAACTGATTTAAAAACTCTAGGTCAGCGTTTGTGTACCAGTTTTCTTTGCCAGGACAGGCTTAGGCATTTTTTTAATTGTAAGTGAAGCCTTTAGGAATCTCTCCAGGTCTTAAGCATTGCTACTAAGAATGGATAAAAAAAACCTGCATGCCAAAAGTAATAAAAATCACCATAACCACAAATAGTGCATAAAGCATAAATGTGATTATACAAGGACAACTAGATTTCTTGCTGCATTTGATTTTTCGGCTTGGGTTTTATGACTTCTGGCTACTAATATCTGTCGTATCTAAATTTTGATAGATGGAAACAAACTTCTTGCTAAAAGAAAAGTAGCTCAGAGTTATATATTTTCTTCAGACAACAGAATCTAAAATATATTGAATTTATATTGATGGTGCCAAACAATGTATCCAAATGTAAGTATAAATATATTCACCGCCAATCATTTAGTAGCAATTCAGTCAAAGCATATAGATATGGCCAAAGGCGGTCAGTTGTTTAGGCCAAATTGAGAAGAAAATATGATCCATGATGTTGCTAATATTAGATTGTTGGTAACTTTAAAACTTCTGATTTCACACATCAGTCTAAGTTACACGGCCCACCAGCCAGTCTTTCATGGCTGCACACTGTCATTATAGAATGTTTTGCTATAGGCTAAAAAAAAGAAAAAACAATATATGCAGAGGAAACCAAAACTTGATTTTTATCCTGTATGTCAAAAATTAAAGCTTTAAATAGGCCCTGTTAATTCAACAAACTTTGTATAAATCAATAGTATAAGCTAAGATTAGAAACGCCATAGTATATTTTATTATAAAAATGCCTATTTTCAGCATTGTACTTCATTTTTAAAGTTTTTGTTATTCCCTGGTTATTATGGCCAATTAGAGGCCGCAGAGGTCACATACTTTTGCCCAGCTGTCCACTCGGATGTCACCGCCAATAACGGCGGCTGTCAGCTGCATCCCGGGGGTCCAGAAGAGGTTAGAATATCGTCATTTTTAAGGGCCCGGCTGGGGGAACGAGGTTATAATGACAAAACCCCTTTAATGATGCTAATGAAAAATACAATTTGTGCACAAAAAAAATAACCCTCATAAAGCTCTGTTGAAGGAAAGATAAAAAAGTTGATTTTTTTTTAACGTGGGTATGAAAGAACTAAAAAGTAAAAAGTGTCTGGTCCTTATGGGGTTAAGCATGTTCTGCCATGTCATTGAGAGAATGTTGTCTTTTAGTCTTTTAAGAACTTTGCTCTCCTTTGTTCTAGTGATCAGGGGATGTCTCAGCACTTGAACCCAGACAATTACAGCATCTAAAATGTCTCTATGATATGTCATAAGTTGTTTGAAGTGGGAACATTTCTCAAGTATGGATCTAATTAAGGCAAATACTTGTTGGGGAATGCCAGCTGATAGCTATGGAGTACTAGAGGGGCTGGATCTGCATAGAAATTGTACTTCCACATCATCCAGCAAAATACACAGTTTGTGTCCAACCACATCCACTGTTTATTCCTTGACCGAATACAACTGTGTTTTCACCAAATTATATTGGACTGCAAAAGCAACGTGAGCTCAGTAACATTCTAGATCAGTATTTCTCAACTCCAGTCATCAGGACCCCCCAATAGGTCATGTTTTCAGGATATCCTATAGTAAGAACACCTGTGGTAATGTCTGAGGTACTGCTGATAATTACATCACCTGTGCAATACTGAGGAAATCCTGAAAACCTGACATGCTGGGGGTCCCTGAGGACTGGTTTTGGGGGAACACTGACCTAGATTAAAGTTTCAAATGCCCAGTATGAAGTTTTAGATCAAAAGCCCAAATCACATCCATAACATTAAGGGTGCGTTCAGACATTGCGGAAATTTAGCAAAACCACAGGTTAGTTATAGCAGAAAGTCTGCAGCATTTTTTTCATCTATGTGTGAACGGGATTTGCTTCAATCCCATTCACTTTATAATAAATAATGCTGTTGCGATTTTGCAGCAGCATTTCCACAACATGTGAATGCACCCTTACATGGGTTTCTGGGACCTCTCTTATGTCCTACTAGAGCCCAAATGATCAATTTCTTGTTGCACAATATCAGTAATTTTTAGAGATGAGTGAGCGTACTCGGCCACGCCCCTTTTTCGCCCGAGTACTGCGATTTTCGAGTACTTCCGTACTCGGGCGAAAAGATTCGGGGGGCGCCGTGATTGAGTGGGGGGTTGCAGCGGGGAGTGGGGGGGAGAGGGAGAGAGAGAGGGCTCCCCCCTGTTCCCCGCTGCTACCCCCCGCGCTGCTACGCCTCCCCCCAGCGCCCCCCGAATCTTTTCACCCGAGTACTGAAGTACTAGAAAATAGCGGTACTCGATCGAGTAATTACTCGAAACGAGTACGTTCGCTCACCTCTAGTAATTTTAGTTCATGCTTTTCAAATTCACATTGGAGAAACACTGATATCTTGGAAAACAGTATAGCCTCTGGCCTACCAGAGCTTACATGCTGTGGATTTAGTTGCTGCCATCTTATTTAAAGAAGCACTTTTTTCTGAGAAATCATCACAGTATCACTGACCTAGCATGTTTGGCAGACCCCAAGGCCTGTGTTTAGGCATGTGGCAGACTAGCATGGCGAGGTGCTGATATGTGACAGAGAGCTGTCCTTCCCCCTGTTAACTGCTTACATGCCACAATTGCTCTTGATCATGGAATGTTAAGGGTTAAACGACAGGATCAGAGGTTTTTTCCACTCCTGGCCTTTAGATCAGGAGCTCGGCTGTCAGTGGACAGCCGAACTTTGGATCTACCTAGAATTAAATTCCAATGCCAACCTTAGACTGGACCGCCCTGCTTTAACAGTGGCCTAGTCTAAGGCCCCTTAGTGGGCACCATAAAACCACATATAGTTGGCCACTAAGGGGTTAAATATATTCATCTTGTATGTGTTTTATAGTAAGTTATAATCTGTAGAAGAGAACATACTGAGCATATAAACTCCTACAATAAAAGCCTACTAATAACTTCACAAACAACAATTCTTATCAAATATAATGCATCTGTAAAAAATAATTTTATAACAACTTTTCATTATGCTAATAATAAATTGATACTTTGTGCTACATAAAAGACAATTTCCATCCCATAATGTTTATCCTTTATAAGGTTATCCTGCATAAGGCAGAACATTCAACCGTGACAAGTTTACAATAAAGGCAGCTTACAAACCAAACAGAGAAAAAGGAAATTAAAAAGTAGTGAAAGACCCTACCCAGTAATTGGGCTGCGAGTCATGAACTTGAGGGTTATAAATCATTTCCACAAATTATTCTTCCTAAGTGGGGCCAAGCACAAGTGCAGTTAGCAGCTCAATAACAGGTCTATTTCCTATTATAGCTAATTGTGAAGCTATCATTACATTAAATGAAGCGTTACATTTGAACTTTCCGCATACAGGGCTGCTCATTTAGATGTAATCCATCTTTCACTTGATTTCTAGTTTTCGGCAACATCAATTCCATTTAATTCAATGAAACATGGAAAAGTAAGAATGCCCCACGTAAAGTTTTTCGGTTTCCTTTTTAGCATGCAAACCAACACTTTGCAGTAGCTTTTTGAACGGTTCACAGATATGCCATTTCATTTTGTGGATAACTTGGCCTGAATACCTATTATTGCTTCCACCGTTTCTGCCTCTGTCATCAACTGGGGAAAATGCTTTTATTAATTCAACAATTTTCTGACCTAAACAATGCTTGATGGTTTTCTTGCCTATTTCAAATCCCCCACAGCATCTTAGTGTTTGTTGTGGGGCGTGGGACCCCAAGTACTGGATATGGTCCTCTCTAGGGTGAGACCTCACAAGGCTGAGAGGTGCAGGCAGGATCCTTGGTAAAATAAAACTTTAAAGGGGATTTCCAGGCAGTGCCGGGATACATTAGGGTCGGAACGGAAGCATTGGCTCTTACCCCTGTGCGTTGGCCGGTGCTCGTAATTGTAGGCTGGGGTCTTATTGAAATCAATGGGAGCTGCACCTGCAATTACAAGCAACTGCCACTACATGGGTAAGAGCAGCGTCTTCCACTCTGACCCTGGTGTATCTCGGCACTGACAGCCAGTGCTGCCTGGAAACCCCTTTTAATCTTGTAAACTTTCTTTAATCTCCTCAGAAATAACAAACAGGGAGAAAACTAAAATCAGGCAGGAACGGGGCATGAAAGACAAAGCATAAACTGGCATGGTGGCTTGGGTTAGAAACCGGATCTGGACATGGCACAGATCAATAGAACATTGACCAACAAGCAATAACTTAGGAAACATACAGCGTATATATAGCAAACAGGTGAGTGGTGAAGTCCAGCATAGGAGAGATTAAAGGGGTTTTCTGGGGAAAATACCATTGATGACCTATCATCAATAGTTGATTGGCTGGGATCAGCTACCTGGGACTCCAACCGATCATCTGATTGTGCTTCCCACTGACAGCGCCGCAGAAGCAGCTGCCCCAAACCTTTGTAGTGGCCGGCGCTTGTAACTGCAGGCATAGCTCCCATTGATTTCAACTGATTATCCACTAGACTGCTGCAGCCAAAATCAGGCCCAACAGAAGCATCAGTGACACCATGATGAGTTTGTTGATTTTATATAGTTTTGGGTGCAGGGGACCTAAACTATATATAAAAAATAACCCAGAGACTACCCCATAAGAGCAAAACAGAGTCTTTAAAGCTTTACCTTTGTTTGTTTGGTGATAAAGCAATAATACATATAATGGCATTTAGTTTACAAAAAAGCTATGAAAACGGTTAAAATGTCTGTATTGTGTCAGTGTGTGAATTATTACAACTGATAATGTAGGGCAGAATGCTGTGGTTAATATACCATGTGTATGTAATAATTAAAAGCCATTCTACATGTTCATTTCCTTATTTTCAGTGGCTCCAATAAAAAAGATCTCTCACTGATCTATTACCGTGAGAAAATATTTTTGTCAGAATGCATTAGGGAGGGGCAGTGCCTTTATTTTAGTAATGGACCGTGGGAAAAATCTATTTGTTCAACTCGATTACTTAAGATAAGCGTAAAGATTATGCTTCTTGTAATGTTAGAATATTGCTCCAACACATCACTTGCCGGAGATGTAGAACTGAAGGTAGGAAAATCCTATTTGTCCAGATTTTTCAGGATTGTTATAGCTTTATCACTACTTTTCTGCTATTGGAATCCACACCGATGCAATATGGTAGATACATCTGATAATATATAATGAAGCTATTGTTAATTTTCCTTGTATTTTAAAATAACTGCATGGCTCCAAACTAATTGTGTCGAAGAAACCTTGTCAGCTCTGACAAATTAGTAAATTCTTGCATTCTCTGTAAATCAACAATGCTGGATCACCTTTTCTTAGAACTATGCATTGTACCGTATCTTTGTTACTCCTACTAGAAACACATGAAAAAGGTGACAATTGGGTAATACAAGTGGGGTAATACTGACAGCACTAGTTGGACAGTGTCAAAGTATGTAGGGACACACCCAATTGACAAAGGGAATGGGGTTGTCCCGCGGCAGCAAGTGGGTCTATACACTTCAGTATGGCCATATTAATGCACTTTGTAATGTACATTGTGCATTAATTATGAGCCATACAGAAGTTATAAGAAGTTTTTCACTTACCTGCTCCGTTGCTAGCGTCCTCGTTTCCATGGAGCCCGCCTAATTTTCGGCGTCTAATGGCCAAATTAGACGCGCTTGCGCAGTCCGGGTCTTCTTCTTTTCTCAATGGGGCCGCTCGTGCAGGATGCCGGCTCCGTGTATCTCTGCCCCGTCACGTGCCGATTCCAGCCAATCAGGAGGCTGGAATCGGCAATGGACCGCACAGAAGCCCTGCGGTCCACCGAGGGAGAAGATCCCGGCGGCCATCTTCAGCCGGTAAGTAAGAAGTCACCGGAGCGTGGGGATTCAGGTAAGCGCTGTGCGGATTTTTCTTTAGGTCCCTGCATCGGGGTTGTCTCGCGCCGAACAGGGCGGGGGGGGGGGGGGGGGGTGTTGAAAAAAAAAAAACCCCGTTTCGGCGCGGGACAACCCCTTTGGCCAGTTCCTATTTTTTCATGCATTTAAAGAAGGATAACAGAGGAATGACACAGCACCGAAAAGATGCTCCAGAATTATTCCTTGATGGAAAATTCAATATATATGACTATAATGAGATTCATCTGGCTTCGGCATGCTGCTTAAAGTTTCCCTAAATGAAGAGCGCAGTATGCTGCACTATTTCTTCTGTGATTTTTTGCTGGATCTGCGATGGAGGCTTCGAACAGAGCCTCCAGTGCAGATGTGAATATGACGTGAGTAGGTTTTGTTGTCAGTTTATCATAATTCAATATGTACTGGTCATACAAAGCTGTTAGGTGCAGTAGACACTTGGAGCTACATGATATACCAGTGAGACCTTGAAAAAAGGCTAGTAAAGCAGTAAAACCAAGAAATGACATAATTAAAGTGGTTTTCTAGGCAGTCACCAGGATACACCAGGTAAGCCACTGCTCCGATTCCTGTGTAGTGGCGGGCGCTCATAATTGCAAGCGCAGCTCTCATTGAAATCTCCTGTGCTTGAGTATAAGCGGAGTGTAGGGTGCCATTCTACGGCGTATCCAGCAGTGAGTACTACGTTTTTTTTTTCAGTGCCACTACAAGTGAAAATAAAGCATTGCACAATTCCCATATACGGGCACATTTACAAGTCAGAATCTACATTTAATTTTTTCTGCGTGGATTCCGCCTCTAAAACTATGGTAGGAATCTGCTGCTAGTCACGGATTTCTTCCACGGATTTGGCCCTTTGCATGGCATGGCTCCGCAAGTGAATTTAGCCCTTGTCAATGGACAAAATCTACATGGAGTTTTTTTTGTTTTTTAAATGCAAAAATCCATGTTGTGAAGGCAGCAGTGCTACCTTCACATTCAAATGAATGGGTCATGTATAAACGGATATTGACATGCAGTTTAGTGCAGATTTAGCACCAAATTCCACCCCAAAATATGCGGTGTGAATATACCCTAAATGTATAGGCTGTCCATGTAATGCATGGATGTGTCAGGTCCAGATTGTGAAACAATGTTGTAGCTGCTCTTCCTGGGTAATAGATAACATTGCATCGGTAATAGTATATCATTGCATCGAAAATTAAAAACAAAATCACCAAAAGTTTTTTTTTAATATTTTGATTTATACAGTACATCATTTTCTGATGACACATTCCCTTTAACTCAATATTCTTTAAAGAGAATCTGTCACTTTCTATGAGCCCCATAAAATAAAGTGATAGGCTAATAGAAAAGGCGCTGCTAGTTCTAGGGGGAGACTTTTTTATACTCTCCTGCCTGTTCCCTTGTTGTCCACTTGCGTACCCACCACATGGTATACAGAGCAAACTACTTTTACTTTATTGGATGTGCACACACTGTCCTCCCATCAATAGCGTGCTGCCAATGTAAGCAGACCATGAGACTGCTATGGGCTTGTAGGACAGGTGGACCTAGGGCTAAATTGCCCTACCCCCTGTCCCACCACTGACTCGAATCCCTACGTCCTGTGAATGTCCAGCAGCACAAGTTTTACTTACATTCTAGCTGCTGTCAACACTTCTTTCTAGAGTCATTGCAGGCTGCTCCGCCACCTTCTCTTGGCAGTACTACACTGAGAACAGGACGGAGAGAGCGGAGCAGCCTGCACTGACTGAGATTGTAGCATCCTGAGTAGCTGAAATGTAAGTAAAAACATGCTGCTCCATATTCGGTGGTAGGGGAGACACACAGAAGACTTCAGTACTATGGGGGCCACGAACAGGAAACTCTGTGCTGTGGAGGCAGAGAGTGAGGCTCTAGTGCGATAGGGGCCCACAGAGGTGAGTCTAGTGTAATTGGGGCCTACAGAGGAGAATCCAGTGCAATGTGGGGCCAAAGAGGAGAGACTGCAGTTCTATGGTGAGCATAGAGGAGACACTGGTACTACAGTGGGTTTCTCAAAGTCACCACCTGTGATCACTGGAGGCAACTGCACTGTGTAATCACTATAACTGTGTAGAGCTGGTGTCAACTATTGACAACTATATGGTGACTGTCTTATTTAGAGGTATCCTAGAGCTGATCTGCTGTAACTTAAGCCGCCACATTAGGGCAAGACAAGCGGTTTTTCTCGCATAGATGCAAAAAAATGGCTCTATTAGAACTAATGCTTTCCAATAAAAGCTGTCACATGTCCGTTTTTAAAAGCGAAAAAATTCGCATCTACAAAAAATAGGACAGCTTTTTTTTATTTGCACAAAAATGCGGTTTTCGTGCAAATCGATGCAAGTTTGACAGTAGGAAATCCTACTGTCAAACGCCTTAAATAAGCCCTAGATGCTGAAAAAAAAAAAAAATAATAATACATCATCTAGAAGCGCTGTCCAGATCCACAGCACTGTTCTTCATTTTCTTCTGGCCGAGGATTGAAAAATCCCCGCCTCCTAGAAGCACTGCCTCTGATTGTCTGAGCGCTGTGACCAATCAGAGGCAGTACTCAGCCATTCATTGAATCAGCGCTTACATGAAGCGGGATTTTTCAATCCCTGGCCAGAACAAGGGCTGTGTGGGGACCTGGAAGAAGACACCAGAGATGACAGCGCTTCTAAGGTGATGTATATATATATTTTATTTATCTGCAGCTAGACATGATTGATTTTTGGGGTATTTCAAGCCACCCCCAAAAATCATCTCTGCGGGAGTTGCCTTCAACCCATTGCTTTCAATGGGGTGGCAGCAGCACCGCCCCCATTGAAAGCAATGGAATAGCATCACACTCCTCTGCCACAGCTGCAGCTGTGGCAGGGGATTCCTTCATGCCCGTGGGGAGTCCCCTCATCACTCAACACTGTGGCACAGGAGCGCATCTCCCTATGTTTTCAATGGGGCCGGCGCTGCTGCTGCCGGCCGCATTGACAACAAGGTGAAACGTCCGGATGTGACAGCATTCAGGGGTTTCACATCCAAGGAATCCCCTGCTGCAGCTGTCACAGCCACAGCAGGGGATAGCGATCCTCTCCTATTGCTTTCAATGGGGCCGCACTATATGTGCGAATTGTAGGATCCAATTGACCACACAAGTGCAAATAAAAAACGTGTCAGAAGCTTCGGTCACTCGTTTTTTATACATGCGTTTTGTGTTTCGTTTTCACGGACCTATACATCCGTGAAAAAAATACTTGTGTGACCGAGCCCTTACTGATATTCTGCCTCTAATCAATCTATCTAGCTGGCTAGCGATATATATTTTTTATGGGTCGGTAGCCCAAAACTAAGTTTTGCTATGTGGCCCCCATGATTTCTGTGTACGCCTCTGACTCCCATTATTGGACTCATAGGTCCCAGCAGGTTGCCTTTAAATAGTGTTTGAAAATAGTCTTATTCTTTCAAACACCCCCCCACACACACCCTCAAAATAAAAAAATAAAACTTCCAGCTGCTTTCCCTTATTATCTGATAGTTTGCTTTGTTTGTAAAGAGTATGGGTAATATAGCTAAAGGGGAAATGTTTTCAGGCTTAGGGCTTGCTCACATGGGTGAATTTGCACCACATATTACACGCACAATATGCAGTGACTGGAGCCCTTTGGTTTCAATGGGTTAATTCACATGAGTCTATTTTTTATGTGATGTTCGATCGTGTGAAAAAGATATTGGCATGTCATTTTTTTGTGTTTTTTCTGCAAAAGGCCATTAAAGTGAGTGGGCCGGCGCAAATATACAGTGAATATGCAATGTGTTTATGCAACTGAAATACACTTATGACTGTGTAAATGAGCCCTTAAAATGGTGTAATAAAGAAAAAAGTATACTGACCTACTCCCCATCCAACTCTGGAGCCCCAGTCCTTGCTGCTCAGAACCTGGAAGCAGCCATCAGGCAGTCACGTACTGTGCACTGCGCACATGACTACTCAGCCAATCACAGGCTGCTGAAGTGGTTACACAGTGGGCACTGATGCTCCAGTACTGGATTGGATGCAGCTGGAGTAGTGGAGTATGCCTTATATTTTATACCATTTTAAGCCTGTACATTTTTTAAAGCCCCAAACCCCCCAATGCAGTTTCCTAGCATGGAAATCCTCTGATATCCCTGTTTTTCCTTACATCATCACGTGTAAATGAATGAGTTAAATGAGTAAATCAGTATACAATCTGTGTTGCTGATGTGTGATTTTTGCCATTAGAACGTGATTAACTTTTCTACAGTCCTGTGAATGTTATTTCCTTTGCATAAAGAAATGCTCAGATTGTTTCTGTCTTGCTAGCCAACATTTGGGTGGTTACTGGAAGTGCAGTAGCAGAATTCTAAAAGCCATGTGAATTTGACCAGTCATAGTCTGGTATGACAAGAATTCATCTAGAGGAAGTGGTGGTTGGTGAGTCAGCAGAGTAATTTCTTTCATTATAAAGCAATTTTTTTGCTTTTTGAGCTCGTAGGTATAAATGCTTAATAAAAGAAATACAGTAAGTTCTGCTGCCTTGGATACTGGGACCAGTGGATGCTTTACCATAAGGATAGTTCTCTTCATCAGAAGGAATTTACAGAGCTGGAGAACCTCCTGGGCATCCAGATGGTATGTAGATTTGTATGAAGCTGGAAGACAGGTTGTTCAGCTGTATGATACTTTGTAACTTTATTCTACAATTGTGTTAGCAGCATAAGTGCAACATTGTATTTGATGCAAGGGATATTGGATTTCACTGATAAGTAGTGCTTGGACATAAACAGTTATTCATACCTTATATTGATATAATCAGATATACAAGAGTTGTTTTTGTTTTTGTTTTGAAGATCTACCTTGTGTTTTTTAATTATTTTTTTTATATGTTATATCAAAACATATGAAAAGTGTGACACCAGTAGTAATTTTCAGCAATGGCTGGAGGCATATAATATATTACTATTCGGAAAAGGGCAAGTGAAAAATAACTAATGGTGACAAGTATTGTTTAACACAGTTTGCAGACTAGAACTGCTAAATGCACCACTTTAATGATATTTAATTTGTCACCACAGGAAATACTGTATCATGCCGGGCTCACATGAGCATAATTTCACTGCGTATTATGCGCACGTAATACGTGCTGAATGGAGTCAATGAAAGTACATTGATTTTCATTGATGCTTTCACACTTGCGAATATTCATTGCGCATACTACGCACGCATTGTGCACGTGCAGCATTTATACACACCGCTGCAAAGCGGGAAATTTAAACAAAAAAAAGAGACCAGGAAGACTGCACATGATAGCGCGCGTGAGATACGCTGTCATGCGCAGTCCAAAATCGCTTCGATATGCCAGCTCACTGCCATAGCTGTAAAACCTTGTCTGAGACATGCAGCGTTTAACACTTACGTTTGTGGGAGCATGGCCTCATTCTTATAGATTACCATGTCTATCAGACTCCAAAAAGCAGAGCCATTTTGGGTGTTAAGTGAGTGAGGGTCAATATTTCATGGTTCTAAAGCTCCTCAGAATCCAGCTATCACTGTAATAACAATAAATATAATGATCTCTATTTGTATAGCGCCAACTTATTCCGCAGCGCTTTGATACATGGGGGAGCTCAATCAGGGCGGTGTAGGGTGGTACAGGAGATGTGGCGCAGGGAGTGTACAGGAGAGCGTCATTTGAGGGCGGGGACTAAATTAGGAGAGTTGGTATCCTTCTTTGAAGAGGTGGGTCTTTAGGGCATGTCTGAAATTCCGTGCGTCAGGGATTGTCCGAATGTCTTGTCGTAGAGCGTTCCATAGGGTCGGTGCTGCTGTGGTGAAGTCCTGCATTTATGTAAGACACACGCATCAATGTCTACAGACGAGACCAATTGGAGAATCTGAAAAAGTGAGATTCCATTTAAAGCGACCCTCCGGGCCAGGAGAAACAGAGATGGCCACGCCAGCTTCTCTGCCTGATGCACACTGTGTATTAGTATGAATCATTAGTCCAAGACACTACATCTGCATTGATTGACCAGTGATGCTCAGATGAGGAGTGCTGGCCAGTCAAAGCAGCATGTAGTGTCTACTGATACATACCATGCACAGTGTGCATCAGAGTAGCAGTTTGGCCATCTTTGTTTCTCCAGGCTCTGAGGGTTGCTTTAAGGAATCACAAAAATATTCCACATATATACTTACACTAGATTCCTGTTCCATAGGAGGCATACCAATGGCTTTACATGTTTTTTTGGTACTTTTCTGACCAATTCCAAAGTATGTTTTTTTTTTCCCTCAGAGAATAGTGACAAAAAAGCTGTAAGAATAGACACATTGATCTTTAGAAATCGGCTAAGGGTGTGATATAGTTCAACAACTATTAAAGCAGGCATGATGTTTCCACCTCCTAGCCAGATTGTGGTAAGTGATGCATCCCTTTCATCACTAATTCCAGAATTACTTTAATCATGAATAGATCAGCAGATGACAGGCTTTATTCAACTAAATCCAAGAGAATTATCATATCATCCTTGGTCTTGGCACAATAGGACAAGTAGCTTTTCATGTTGGAATAGGTATATATGCAATAGTGTAGAAATATTTGCATTGAGCTGAATAAGCAGTGGTGAGTCATTTTGGTGGCAGCATTGTGTCTCTAAAGTTTCCCGGCAATCCAATGATGCAGATCTGTGATTCCCTCGGTCTTTGTTGACAGTGAAGGTCAGGTGACTGCCACCCGCAAATCAGAGGCTGAAGCGTCACCGTTCGAAACTCTTGGCATCATGGCGCCCAGAATATGAGCGCTGATGCCAGGACAATAGGCAGTTATGCTGTGGACTCTGGTTGGCAGTCTGTGGTCACCCGACTTGCGCTGTCAACAGCGATCGAGGGAATCACAGGGCTGGATTGCCAGGTCTGAGGAGGGTAAGTATTTGTTTGTTTTATTGTTTTAAATGTTTGGTCTGAAATTTAAAAAGTGAATTTCTAACCAGGCAACCCCTTTGAATTGTCACTAACTTTTCAAACAACTTGTACTATATAATTAGCCACTGCAATATCTAGCAAATGTGCAGTTCAGTTTATTTACCCTAAACCACATTTTTATGTTAAAAAATACTTTAAATGCAGGCCACTGGGAGTCTTCCTTTCTTCTAATTTGCTGTCAACTATTGTCAAGTATTGCCCATCTCTAGTAACAAACATAACGAAGTGGAGGAGGGTGATGAGTCATGTTGCCACTAGAAGTCTATGGAGAGAAGAGGGGGTGAGCTGCTGGAAGAATAGAGATTTACACAAAGATAAGCCTGCAGGTGTTATGTAGTAAATATAGTAAGTATAGTAAATATAGCTACTGAAATTGTATCTACACTGCTCAGTAATTCTCTATTGTCCTCCGCAATGGGTTTATTATTTTGTGTGTGTATTTTACAGATAGGGAGCAGATTCTGAGTTTTCTCTGTGCACAGTGTGCTCTATGCTCAGAGAGAGATGAGAATTAGAGATACTAACCTGGGCCACTGACACTAGAACAGTGGCCTAGGGAAAAAACTGATCGATTGGGGTCCCAGGAGGCAAACACCAACTGTTCTCCTATTGATGAACTGGTACTGGTGCATCTTGTCTCCACCAGAAGAAAGGCTGGAGACATGGGTTGGCCGGGTGGAGTTACAGGGGAGGGGGCAAGTCACGCCCGCAAGAGTGTATTGGCTGCTCCCCGCACACAGCATGTCGGTTTCCTCCTTTCCCAGTTGTCAGCATCTTAAGTCCAGAGCATGTCAGGTCCTGGCCGCTGTCACAGTATTTGCCCATGTAGTAGCATCTCACCTCCCACCTCCTGTCACTCTCGCCGGCATTCTCACATCATCTCCCCTGCCGGCTCGTGTCATTTTCCCAGAAGCTCTCCCTTCTTTCCATCCCGACTCCGGCGCAGTAAGTCTTCTCACAGCCCTCCTATCTCCGGCGCATCTGTCACATTGATGGATGGATTGAGACGGCGGCGCTCAAGATGGCACCGCTGTTAATGTAGCTAAGCGCCAGTTCATCTGCGCTCTGGTCCCCCGCTGTCACTCTCCCTGCCGGCCACCCATCTCCACTGCAATGTCTCCTGCACCGATGCTGAAGCCGAGTCTGCTCTGCTTTTCCCGCAGACTTAGTGTTCAGCTGCCATTAAGATAGCCAATCGCCAGCTGTGGGCAGTCCCTACAACTCCACCCGGCCAACCCATGTCCTCACGCTTTCTTCTGGTAGAGACAAGATGCACCAGTACCTGATGAACTATGGCATTGATAATTCAGTGAATACATTTCAACCTCAAATATGGGTATCATATCTTACTTGGATGAGCAGATATTGGGTTTTGGGGGTTCCCGATGTTCTATGATCCCACTGCTTGGACCATAAGAAACTGCTGGTTTTCCTGAGCACAACCATATAACTTTACCCAGCAAATGGATTATGTTGGGGAAATCTTACATTATGTGATATTTCTTTTGTATTGGAAATACCTTGATGTTACCTGCAGAGACTGGTGCCAGTGCGACTGCCTTCAGGCCATCTAAAATGCATGGTAACTAATTCCTTTTAGCCTCACAGGAGGTATTTACATAAGCATTGAGGATACAAGTACCAAACTCACTGATTGTTTTCCCCAAGAAGAATAGAGCTAACTTTAGACAAAGGTCACATTGTCCATTGTCCAAGTGCAATAGTTCTCATTGGGTTTGCATAACTCATTATAATTAAGCAAGCAGAATCTAAACCTTTCCATAGCATGGAAAGTATGGTTACACCATTCAACACAGCGTTTTTCAGAAAATCACTGGATTGTTAGTGGAGTTTTCAAAAGCTTTTTTGTGCAGCAAGATGTTACATTCAAGTCCATAGTGAAATACTAAATGCACTACAAACAATGCATTTTTCT
The DNA here is from genome assembly GCF_035609145.1 of Eleutherodactylus coqui. Taxonomy (NCBI): domain Eukaryota; kingdom Metazoa; phylum Chordata; class Amphibia; order Anura; family Eleutherodactylidae; genus Eleutherodactylus; species Eleutherodactylus coqui. The sequence goes on along the minus strand of NC_089839.1, from coordinate 116,357,182 downwards.
TTGTGGCATATTAGTGGGGAGTTTTTTTTTGTTTTTTGGGGTCAGTGGCTTTTTTTTCCAACACTGGGTACAGTGTACAATGCTCTAGGTACAGCAGTTCTATGCTAGTATTTTTCAAATAGGCTTTTCAATAGGACAGTGATGGCGAACCTTTTAGAGACCGAGTGCCCAAACTGCAACCCAAAACCCACTTATTTATCGTAAAGTGGCAATATGTCAGGGAGTGGGGCTTATCACGATGTATTATTTTACCCCCGTCATTCTAAAAAGGAAAGAGCCGCTTCAAAATAGAAAGGGAGCAGATTTTGACTGCTTTTTGGATGCGGAAATGCTGCAGAATGTCTGGAAATTTCTGTCACAAATTCTGCAGCATTTTCTGCATCCAAAAAGCAGTGAAAATCTTCACACTATTTTGAAACAGCCCCGCCCATTTCCGCCACATGTAAACATACCCCAGTGGTAATGGTGACATCCCCCAGAGTGGCCCCCGCGGTAATAGTGATATCCCCCAGAGCGGCCCTCAGTATAATAGTGACATTCCACAGCAGCCCCCAGTATAATAGTGACATTCCACAGTGGCCCCCAGCAGTGACAGTGCCCCCCTGAGACCCATATACTTACCCCCTCCTCCTTGTGGAAGCTACACTGTTCCTCTGCCCAGCGCGTCGCCAGCAGCGCTGATCGCAGGTGCACACTGTGCCGTCAGTGTGTTGCCGGGCGCCTCCTCCCCCTGCTCTCACGGAACCTAAGAGGAGATGTCAGGGGAGGGGGAGGCGGATTCCGGCTGCACACTGACGTCACAGTGTGTGCCAGGATCAGCACCACTAGCAGCACAGTGAGTGAATACCAGCAGGGGAGCCGCGCCTTTGTCAGTATTCACCACTAACATGGTGAGCGGCCGGCGGCAGCACATGCCAGCAGGGCGGACTCTGTGTGCCGCCTCTAGCACACGTGCCATAGGTTCGCCACCGCTGCCATAGGACATGAAAACATAACATAATATGTAAGGCTGAAAAAAGCCATATGTCCATCTAGTTCAGCCTATTACCCCCAATGCTGATCCAGAGGAAGGCCAAAAAAAAACAAACAATGATGTAGAAGCCAATTTTCCCTATTTAAGGGAAAAAATAATTCCTTCCCAACTAAAATCTGGCAATCAGAATAATCCCCGGATCAAAGACCCCTTTGTAGTAATCAGTGACTATAACCTGTCATATTGTGATATTGTATCACCCAAGAAAAGCAACGGAAAAAATATGTTATAAATGTAACAAATGTAATAACTAAGAGAGAAGTAATAATTTTATAATTTTATAATGGAATATAAGATATTGTAACATACAGCTGATATCATTGTAGAAATTAATAAATGTGATAATTATGTCTGTAAACAAAGTGGCTCTTGAGGAATAAAACGGAAGTGTTGCAACTTCTTATCTAAGTGAAGAGGAAAACATGCTGCTCTTTATATATATATATATATATATATATATATATATATATATATATATATATATATATATTTATTTATTCTACTAGTATCATATATATGCAGAGGTGTGAGAACCTTGTGCAGCTTCAAGGCAATGACTAATGTGTAGAGATGAGCGAGCACCAAAATGCTCGGGTGCTCGTTACTCGAGACGAACTTTTCGCGATGCTCGAGGGTTCGTTTCGAATAACGAACCCCATTGAAGTCAATGGGCGACCCGAGCATTTTTGTATATCGCCGATGCTCGCTAAGGTTTTCATTTGTGAAAATCTGGGCAATTCAAGAAAGTGATGGGAACGACACAGCAACGGATAGGGCAGGCGAGGGGCTACATGTTGGGCTGCATCTCAAGTTCACAGGTCCCACTATTAAGCCACAATAGCGGAAAGAGTGGGCCCCCCCCAACAACTTTTACATCTGAAAAGCCCTCATTAGCAATGCATACCTTAGCTAAGCACCACACTACCTCCAACAAAGCACAATCACTGCATGCATGACACTCCGCTGCCACTTCTCCTGTGTTACATGCTGCCCAAACCCCCCCCCCCACGACCCAGTGTCCACAGCGCACACCAAACTGTCACTGCCCAGCCTTCAGCTGCCCTCATGCCACGCCACCCTCATGTCTATTTATATGTGCGTCTGCCAGAGGAAAAGCAGGCACACACTGCAGAGGGTTGGCACGGCTAGGCAGCGACCCTCTTTAAAAGGCGCAGGGCGATAGTCCACACTGCTGTACAGAAGCAATGAGAAATGCAATCCTGTGCCACCTCCATCTGGAGCTGCACACGTGGGCATAGCAATGGGGAACCTATGTGCCACACACTATTCATTCTGTCAAGGTGTCTGCATGCACCAGTCAGACCGTGTTTTTTTATAAATAGTCACAGGCAGGTATAACTCCGCAATGGGAATTCCGTGTGCACCCACAGCATGGGTGGCTCCCTGGAACCCACCGGCTGTACATTAATATATCCCATTGCATTGCCCATCACAGCTGAGGTAAGAATGTCATGTTTAATGCAGGTGGTCTTCGGCCCACACTGCATGCCCCAGTCAGACCGGGGTTCTTTAGAAGTGGACAGATGCAGTTACAACTCCGTGTGGACCAACAGCATGGGTGGGTGCCAGGAAGCCACCGGCGGTAGATAAATATATCCCATTGCATTGCCCATCACAGCTGAGGTAATAAATTCATGTTTAATGCAGGTGGGCTTCGGCCCACACTGCATGGCCCAGTCAGACCGGGGTTCTTTAGAAGTGGACAGATGCATTTACAACTCCCTGTGGACCCACAGCATGGGTGGCTCCCTGGAACCCACCGGCTGTAGATTAATATATCCCATTGCATTGCCCATCACAGCTGAGGTAAGAATGTCATGTTTAATGCAGGTGGGCTTCGGCCCACACTGCATGCCCCAGTCAGACCGGGGTTCTTTAGAAGTGGACAGATGCAGTTACAACTCCGTGTGGACTGACAGCATGGGTGGGTGCCAGGAAGCCACCGGCGGTACATAAATATATCCCATTGCAGTGCCCAACACAGCTGATGTAACATCAGCTTTAATGCAGGTGGGCAAAAAATTAATTGGATTATACTGTAGGCGAGGGCCCCAAAAAATTGGTGTACCAACAGTACTAATGTACCTCAGAAAAATTGCCCATGCCTAACCAAGAGGGCAGGTGAAACCCATTAATCGCTTTGCTTAATGTGGCTTAATTGGTAACTAGGCCTGGAGGCAGCCCAGTAAAAATAAAAATTGGTTGAGGTGAAAGTTTCAACGCTTTAATGAGCATTGAAACGTATAAAAATTGTTTAGAAAAATTATATGACTGAGCCTTGTGGGTCTAAGAAAAATTGCCCGTTCGGCGTGATTATGTGAGGTTTCAGGAGGAGGAGCAGACGGAGGAGGAGGAATATTATACACAGATAGATGAAGCAAAAAGGTCCCCGTTTTGGATGGTGATAGAGAACGATGCTTCCATCCGCGGGTGCAGTCAACGTATTGTTTAGGTATCGCTGCTGTCTGCTGGTGGAGAAGAGAAGTCTGGGGAAATCCAGGCTTTGTTCATCTTGATGAGTGTAAGCCTGTCGGCACTGTCGGTTGACAGGTGGGTACGCTTATCTGTGATGATTCCCCCAGCCACACTAAACACACTCTCTGACAAGACGCTAGCCGCAGGACAAGCAAGCACCTCCAGGGCATACAGCGCGAGTTCAGGCCACGTGTCCAGCTTCGACACCCAGTAGTTGTAGGGGGCAGAGGCGTCACCGAGGATGGTCGTGCGATCGGCTACGTACTCCCTCACCATCCTTTTACAGTGCTCCCGCCGACTCAGCCTTGACTGGGGACCGGTGACACAGTCTTGCTGGGGAGCCATAAAGCTGTCAAAGGCCTTAGAGAGTGTTCCCCTGCCTGCGCTGTACATGCTGCCTGATCTCTGCGCCTCCCCTGCTACCTGGGCCGCGGAAATGCGCCTTCGGCCACTAGCGCTGTCGGATGGGAAGTTTACCATCAGTTTGTCCACCAGCGCCCTGTGGTATAGCATCATTCTCGAACCCCTTTCCTCTTCGGGAATGAGAGTGGAAAGGCTCTCCTTATACCGTGGGTCGAGCAGTGTGTACACCCAGTAATCCGTAGTGGCCAGAATGCGTGTAACGCGAGGGTCACGAGAAAGGCATCCTAACATGAAGTCAGCCATGTGTGCCAGGGTACCTGTATGCAACACATGGCTGTCCTCACTCGGAAGATCACTTTCAGGATCCTCCTCCTCTGGCCATACACGCTGAAAGGATGACAGGCAAGCTGCATCTGTACCCTCAGCAGTGGGCCAAGCTGTCTCTTCCCCCTCCTCCTCATGCTCCTCCCCCTCCTCCTCCTCCTCCTCTGGCCATACACGCTGAAAGGATGACAGGCAAGCAGCATCTGTGCCCTCAGCAATGGGCCAAGCTGTCTCTTCCCCCTCCTCCTCATGCTCCTCCCCCTCCTCCTCAACGCGCTGAGATATAGACATGAGGTTGCTCTGACTATCCAGCGACATACTGTCTTCCCCCGCCTCCGTTTCCAATTCCAAAGCGTCTGCCTTTATGCTTTGCAGGGAACTTCTCAAAAGGCATAGCAGAGGAATGGTGACGCTAATGATTGCAGCATCCCCGCTCACCATCTGGGTAGACTCCTCAAAGTTTCCAAGGACCTGGCAGATGTCTGCCAACCAGGCCCACTCTTCTGTAAATAATTGAGGAGGCTGACTCCCACTACGCTGCCCATGTTGGAGTTGGTATTCCACAATAGCTCTACGCTGCTCATAGAGCCTGGCCAACATGTGGAGCGTAGAGTTCCACTGTGTGGGCACGTCGCACAGCAATCGGTGCAGTGGCAGATGAAACCGATGTTGCAGTGTCCGCAGGGTGGCAGCGTGCGTGTGGGACTTGCGGAAGTGTGCGCAGAGCTGGCGCACCTTTCCGAGCAGGTATGACAAGTGTGGGTAGCTTTTCAGAAAGCGCTGAACCACCAAATTAAAGACATGGGCCAGGCATGGCACGTGCGTGAGGCTACCGAGCTGCAGAGCTGCCACCAGGTTACGGCCGTTGTCACACACGACCATGCCCGGTTGGAGGCTCAGCGGCGCAAGCCAGCAGTCGGTCTGCTCTGTCAGACCCTGCAGCAGTTTGTGGGCCGTCTGACTCTTCTCTCCTAAGCTGAGTAGTTTCAGCACGGCCTGCTGACGCTTGCCCACCGCTGTGCTGCCACGCCGCGTGACACCGACTGCTGGCGACGTGCTGCTGCTGACACATCTTTATTGCGAGACAGAGGTTGCGTAGGAGGAGGAGGAGGAGGAGGGGGATGGTTTAGTGGAGGAAGCATACACTGCCGCAGATACCACCACCGACCTGGGGCACGCAATTCGGGGGGTTCGGTAGGACGTGAGCGGTCCCAGGCTCTGACTCTGTCCCAGCCTCCACTAAATTCACCCAATGTGCCGTCAGGGAGATATAGTGGCCCTGCCCGCCTGTGCTTGTCCACGTGTCTGTTGTTAAGTGGACCTTGGCAGTAACCGCGTTGGTGAGGGTGCATACAATGTTGCGGGAGACGTGGTCGTGCAGGGCTGGGACGGCACATCGGGAAAAGTAGTGGCGACTGGGAACTGAGTAGCGCGGGCCGCCGCCGCCATCATGCTTTTGAAAGCCTCCGTTTCCACAAGCCTATACGGCAGCATCTCCAGGCTGATCAATTTGGCAATGTGCACGTTTAACGCTTGAGTGTGCGGGTGCGTGGCGGCGTACTTGCGCTCGCGCTCAAACAGTGGCGCTAGCGACGTCTGGACGCTGCGCTGAGAGACATTGCTGGATGGGGCCGAGGACAGCGGAGGTGAGGGTGTGGGTGCAGGCCAGGAGACGGTAGTGCCTGTGCCCTGAGAGGGGGGTTGGATGTCAGTGGCAGGTTGGGGCACAGGGGGAGAGGCAGTGGTGCAAACCGGAGGCGGTGAACGGCCTTCGTCCCACCTTGTGGGGTGCTTGGCCATCATATGCCTGCGCATGCTGGTGGTGGTGCCTCCCCAGCTGATCTTGGCACGACAAAGGTTGCACACCACTGTTCGTCGGTCGTCAGGCGTCTCTGTGAAAAACTGCCACACTGTAGAGCACCTTGACCTCTGCAGGGTGGCATGGCGCGAGGGGGGCGCTTTGGGAAGCAGTTGGTGGATTATTCCGTCTGGCCCTGCCTCTACCCCTGGTCACCGCACTGGCTCGGCCTGTGCCCACACCCTGACTTGGGCCTCCGCGTCCTCGCCCGCGTCCACGTCCTCTAGGCCTACCCCTACCCCTCAGCATGCTGTATTACCAGTAATGCAGAAACAGAACGCTGTAATTAAATGTGCCGCTTATTGGCCTGTAGTTGGAGGCTGACTTCGCTTACGGAACGCCAGGAAATAATTTTGCGCAAGCCTGCTGTAACACTTAGCTGGCTGCGTATGATTTTGTAGAACTACTACACCCAGCACAGACAGACCCAGAACACTGAGCACAGTGACAGGCAGGCCAAATAGATTTTTTGCCCAATATTTTTTAGAAAAGGCCCACTGCCTATATTTAATCAATAATATGTCTTCTGTCCCTGCCTAACCACCACTTCTGTCCCTAGGGTATGTGACAGAACTGCAGAGTGTTGCACTGTTAACTGCAACACAGCGGTGATTTCAGAGCCCAGACAGAGCCAGGAAATTATTTGGCGCAAGCCTGCTGTAACACTTAGCTGGCTGCGTATGATTTTGTTGTAGAACTACTACACCCAGCACACACAGACCCAGAACACTGAGCACAGTGACAGGCAGGCCAAATAGATTTTTTGCTCAATATTTTTTAGAAAAGGCCCACTGCCTATATTCAATCAATAATATGTCTTCTGTCCCTGCCTAACCACCACTTCTGTCCCTGGAGTATTACTGCAGGGCGCAATGCTCTGCACGGCCGATATACCAAAAAAAAAAAAAGTGCAACACTGCAAAAAGCAGCCTCCACAGTACTGCACACAGTTAGATGTGGCCCTAAGAAAGACCGTTGGGGTTCTTGATGCCTAAAATACTCCTAACGCTCTCCGTGCCTAAGCACTTCTGTCCCTGTAGTATTACTGCAGGGCGCAATGCTCTGCACGGCCGATATAACAAAAAAAAAAAAGTGCAACACTGCAAAAAGCAGCCTCCACAGTACTGCACACGGTTAGATGTGGCCCTAAGAAGGACCGTTGGGGTTCTTGAAGCCTATAATAACTCCTAACACTCTCCCTATAGCAGCAGCACCAGCAGCAGCACTTTCCCTCAGCTAAGTGAGAACGCATCTGTGGCGAGCCGCGGGAGGGGCCGATTTTTATACTCGGGTGACACCTGATCTCGCCAGCCACTCACTGCAGGGGGGTGGTATAGGGCTTGAACGTCACAGGGGGAAGTTGTAATGCCTTCCCTGTCTTTCAATTGGCCAGAAAAGCGCGCTAACGTCTCAGAGATGAAAGTGAAAGTAACCCGAACATCGCGTGGTACTCGTTACGAGTAACGAGCATCTCGAACACGCTAATACTCGAACGAGTATCAAGCTCGGACGAGTACGTTCGCTCATCTCTACTAATGTGGGATATGTACTGTAGCTTTTATGCCGCTTATATATATCATAAATATATGATATACATAAAATTTATTAGTATACATAAAATCTATACATATCTCACATTAGTCATTGCCTTGAAGCTGCACAAGGTTCTCACACCTCTGCAATGTGCTTCTCAGGATGTCATCATCTGCATATGATATAGGGCACCAAAGCCAAGATAAAGCTATTGAGATTAGAGATGAGCGAGCGTACTCGGAAAAGCACTACCCGCTCGAGTAATTTGCTTTATCCGAGTATCGCTGTGCTTGTCCCTGAAGATTCGGGTGCCGCTGCGGCTGACAGGTGAGTCGCAGCGGGGAGCAGGGGAGAGCGGGCGGGAGAGAGGGAGAGAAAGATCTCCCCTCCGTTCCTCCCCGCTCTCCCCTGCAGCTCCCCGCTCCGTGCCGGCACCCGAATCTTCAGGGACGAGCACAGCGATACTCGGATAAAGCAAATTACTCGAGCGAGTAGTGCTTTTCCGAGTACGCTCGCTCATCTCTAATTGAGATCCATTCAAGTGCAGCTCTCGGCTATGGAGTAAAACAGTGGATGACTTGCCTGTAATGATTCATTTTTATTAAGGGGGCGAGGATCCCTGCAATCATGAGGCTCACAATAGCAAGTCCTCAGCTGCTGGCAGAAGATCACTACTATTCATTTTAAAGCACCGTTACGCCGATTCTCGATACAAGTTTATAAATTGATATTTTTCATCACAAATCTAAATTTGCATAAATTCCCATGGAAGGCGCTCCTGGATAGACGGATACCTGATACACCCAAACATACATCCCAGTGTGTCTTCTTGTGCTTTTTCTCTGCTCACATGGCTATCGCGTACTCCTGGAGGAAGGCATCCGTCAGCATAGACCTTGTTAAAGTTAAACTTTCTTGGATTATGACCAATGAGAAGTTGGCTTCCCTGCTAACCGACCAGGAAGAACTCTTCGATCGCACCTGGGCAGCATGCTACCAATATTCTCTAACCATGCGGATCTGGAACCCTATGGCTCTAAATCAAACTCTCCCTGACAATCTTAGTCAGCCGAATAACGCCTCCTCGACTCCCCCTATTTAAAGGGGAGCGGGCTGAGTAAACCTATGAGAGTGGAGGGACTCAGTGGGATATAGGGAGACGAATATGCCCAACTTTAACCGAACCCCCATCCCTACTTTCCCTCTGTGTCTCAACCCCTGTTACTTCTTTATATGTTATTGCAGTCAAATTTTTAGAACCGTATTTCTATAAACAACATATCTCTTTTTTTTTGGTGAATGAGTAAAAGAGGAATTTTATTTCCTTTAATGCCCTTATGTATGCAGGAGGTCTTGTACGGGCATAGTTTTTTTTTTTATTGATATGTAACTAACCCACTGCTCATTTATTATCGACTGCATTGTTTACTTATTTTTTTTAATGTATCATCACCCTTTTGAAAATTAATAAAATTCATGAGAAACAAAATTAAACCAGATCATATGTAAATATTGTGACACTTGAAAAAATGTCAGCCTACTGGGATCTCCATCTTTCTCACTATGATGGGCGGTACATGCACAGAAATACACTTCGAAACACTGGATTCAAATTTAAGTCTGGCTCCTGCCAACTTTTTTTTTGTTCACAGCAAACCTTTCTCCACAGTACTGTACATCAACATAAATAGCAAAAAATAAACCCTGGTCATCTGACCACTTCTTCTCTAATACTAAGGCCAGGCTCACATGAATGTATCAGGCTGTGAGATATACGCATGTGGCACGCAACCAGTATGCAATGACATTGTGTACTGGCTGCGTGCCGCCTATAGCCATGTATTACGTTGCTGTCTATGCTCGCGTAATATGCGCCAAGATAGAATATGCTGCTATTTTTTTGTAACCGAACATGGCTTATTAGTACAGGATATTCCAAGTGAAAGACTCTGACACGGAATACGCTGTACCAACACGTTCATGTGAGCTTGGCCTTAGACCTGGTGCCCAAAACTTCTTAAGCTGTAGAACTGCACAGGGTGTGTCCGCTACCCTGTTGTGCACCAGGGCCACTACTGTACAGCACCCTGTACAGCACAGCCTTTCTGTCTCCCCAGCCAAGAGTCTACCTCTCTTCCAGAATGGGAGACCCAACTGAGAGTCTTATAGTCCTTTTAAGAATCCTTTCAGGTAGAACATAATCAGCCAACTCCAAAGCATAGAAAACTCTTACCACTTACCTGAAATCTGGTCTCCTGATGGCTGAAACACGCCTCTAAAGTGGCTTTTCTGCTGCAATATATAAAGATAATGGTGACCACTGAGCTACTGTAAAACTATAGTGCCCTACACTGGCCAAAAACTTGCACAACACTGCTCAGATTCTAGACAAGACAATGGCTGTCTAATGTGGTGTAGCTCTGCAGATATCATACTATCATATAATTCCCACATAATGTAAGACAAATTTATTGACATAATAACATAATATGAACCTACACTGCAGAAATACAGTGTGCACTTACAACAGGTTTGTGGCATAGAAAAGTCACCGATTTTGACCCACTTCTTAAAGGGGTTGTCCAAGGTATATATTTTTTTTTAATTTTTGCTACCCACGCCTGAAAATGATAAAAGATCCCATATTCACCTTCCCTGGCTCCTGCCACAGCCCAGATGTCCCCAGTGACACTGTGTTTACAGGCTGCAGTTATGTATGGGATGTCACAGGCTACTGTCCTCGGCACTCAAACATTGAGGTCTGTGATTGGCTGCAGCAGCCTGTGATGTCCCATAAACACTCTGATTGCAGCCTCTCAACAGAGACTGAGAATGCTGAGAATGGAGTTGTGGTACTGCAGCTGCGTGGAGCCAGGAGAGATGAGTATAGGATTTTGTATTATTTTCAGGCCTGGGGAGTAGTAATTATAAAAATATACAACTTGGACAACCCCTTAAGGGTGCCTACCCACTACCGTTACGTTTTCACTGTGAAATTCGCAGCGTTTTTTTTCTCCAGGTGACTATGGGACTTGTTAAAATCGCAACTCGGCAAAATCGCAATTTTGCCACGTCAAGATTTTAACATAAGCAAGTCCCATAGACACCTGGAGAAAAAACGCTATGGATTTCACAGTGAAAAAGAACTGTAGTGGGTAGGCACCCTTAAGTGTATAAATGTGCAAATTTTTAGATCTTGTGCCACATTCACTAGTTTTGAAAAGTCAGCAGGTTTTATCAGGAGGGTGCGTGGCCTCCTGCAGCCCTGCAAACGTTCTATCATTTTTGGTATAAGTTGGTGTAAATTGCAACGCAAATCCCTGTCAGCTCATAGCTGGCATAGATTTCACTTTCAGGCCCACAGACGGGAATAATTGCAACATTTATTAAGAGGCATGTATGCTTCTTAACACATTAGGCACATCTTACTACAGTCCACATTATGAAAAGCTTGTCTTAAAGGGGTTGTCTCGCGGCAGCAAGTGGGTCTATACACTTCTGTATGGCCATATTAATGCACTTTGTAATATACATCGTGCATTAAATATGAGCCATACAGAAGTTATTCACTTACCTGCTCCGTTGCTAGCGTCCCCGTCGCCATGGTTCCGTCTAATTTCGGTGTCTTCTTGCCTTTTTAGACGCGCTTGCGCAGATCCGTCTTCTCCCTTTTTCTCCCTTCGGCTCCGCTCGGCAGCATCGGCATTTTGGCTCCGCCCCCTTGTACGCATCATCGCGTAGCTCCGCCCCCATGATGTGTGCCGGTTCCAGCCTCCTGATTGGCTGGAATCGGCACGTGACGGGGGCGGAGCTACGCGATGATGCGTACAAGGGGGCGGAGCCAAAATGCCGATGCTGCCGAGCGGAGCCGAAGGGAGAAAAAGGGAGAAGACGGATCTGCGCAAGCGCGTCTAAAAAGGCAAGAAGACACCGAAATTAGACGGAACCATGGCGACGGGGACGCTAGCAACGGAGCAGGTAAGTGAATAACTTCTGTATGGCTCATAATTAATGCACGATGTATATTACAAAGTGCATTAATATGGCCATACAGAAGTGTATAACCCCACTTGATTTCGCGAGACAACCCCTTTAAGAAGTCTGCATCATACAGTTCACTCAGAATGCATACTGCTTATATGTAGTCATATCTTCAGATGGTTTCTTCCTGTTATGAATGTACTGCAGCTGTCAGCATCATGCAACTAAATTTTTCAAGCTGTTCTGAAATGCTGACCGTCAATACACACACTATTGATGGCCATTAACCCAAGCTCCAGGGAATAGCAGCAGAGACTGTGGGGTAATATCTTTGTTGTATCTGAATGAGAAAGTGAGTCTCTGCAGTCCTGGCTTGGTATGGTGGGCCATGTGAGCCCCTTATATTTACAGTTTCTTATTCCTTGGTAAGGCTGGGCTCATACAGCTGTAAGTGTAAAACACTGCGTGGGTCATGCACCGTTTTACCGCTTTGTGGCCGGCGGTGGCCTAGCGTACTGCTGCGTATGGCAGAGAAATTGTACTGTTGATGACAGCGTATCTCATGCATGTTATCATGCGCAGTCCACCTGTTTTTTTTGTTTATATCTCTTGCGCCATCGCTTTGCAATGTAATTGCGTATGGGCGTATGTATATATGCGCAGCCATAAAGAGCAATGAATATATGTGTCAAAATAGAACATGCTGTGTTCTTTTCTGCGCTCGCATATTAAGCAATTCCGACACGCTAATGTGAGCAGAACTGCTTAAGGCAATGTACTTGATTGCCTGCGAGTTATCGCGTATCACACGGGCGTACAGTGGCCAAACTATGATTCTTACCATTGATTACTTTGTTCTATTTTACAACAGACAAGCTTGAGGCCCTAACCTATTGAATTTAGTTAGAACTTAAAGGGGTTGTCTCGCGAAAGCAAGTGGGGTTAAGTACTTCTGTATGGCCATATTAATGCACTTTGTAATATACATCGTGCATTAAATATGAGCCATATAGAAGTTATTCACTTACCTTCCCTGCGCTGGTGTCCCCGTCTCCATGGCTCCGTCTAATTTCAGCGTCTAATCTCCCGATTAGACGCGCTTGCGCAGAAGGGTCTTCTGCCTTTGGGTCTGTCCGGCAGCAGCGGCGTTCTGGCTCCGCCCCCTTCTACGCGTCATCGCGTAGCTCCGCCCACGTCACGTGTGGCAATTCCAGCCTCCCTGATTGGCTGGAATCGGCACACATGACGGGGGCGGAGCTACGTGATGACGTGTTGAAGGGGGCGGAGCCAGAATGCCGCTCGTGCCGGACCGAACAGATGGGAGAAGACCCTTCTGCGCAAGCACGTCTAATCGGGAGATTAGACGCTGAAATTAGACGGAGCCATGGAGACGGGGATGCCAGCGCAGGGAAGGTAAGTGAATAACTTCTGTATGGCTCATATTTAATGCACGATGTATATTACAAAGTGCATTAATATGGCCATACAGAAGTACTTAACCGCACTTGCTTTCGCGAGACAACCCCTTTAAGGTCAGCTCCAATACATTTCAGGTCCGTTCCTTGGATTCTAAGGATCATTGAAAAAGCATCCAAAAAATATTGGATATTTTAGTACGATTACTAATTATTAGAGATGAGCGAACACCAAAATGCTCGGGTGTTCGTTATTCGAAACGAACTTCCCGCGATGTTCGAGGGTTCGTTTCGAATAACGAACCCCATTGAAGTCAATGGGCGACCGGAGCATTTTTGTATTTCGCCGATGCTCGCTAAGGTTTTCATGTGTGAAAATCTGGGCAATTCAAGAAAGTGATGGGAACGACACAGCAACAGATAGGGCAGGCGAGGGGCTACATGTTGGGCTGCATCTCAAGTTCACAGGTCCCACTATTAAGCCACAATAGCGGCAAGAGTGGGGCCCCCCCCCCTCCCAACAACTTTTACTTCTGAAAAGCCCTCATTAGCATGGCATACCTTAGCTAAGCACCACACTACCTCCAACAAAGCACAATCACTGCCTGCATGACACTCCACTGACACTTCTCCTGGGTTACATGCTGCCCAACCCCCCCCCCCCCCACAGCGCACACCAAAGTGTCCCTGCGCAGCCTTCAGCTGCCCTCATGCCACACCACGCTCATGTCTATTTAGAATTGCGTCTGCCATGACGAGGGACCGCAGGCACACACTGCAGAGGGTTGGCACGGCTAGGCAGCGACCCTCTTTAAAAGTGGCGGGGCGATAGCCCACAATGCTGTACAGAAGCAATGAGAAATAGAATCCTGTGCCACCGCCATCAGGAGCTGCACACGTGGGCATAGCAATGGGGAACCTATGTGCCACACACTATTCATTCTGTCAAGGTGTCTGCATGCCCCAGTCAGACCGCGGTTTTTAATTCATAGACACAGGCAGGTACAACTCCCTATTGTGAAGTCCCTGTGGACCCACAGCATGGGTGGCTCCCTGGAACCCACCGGCGGTACACAAAAATATCCCATTGCATTGCCCAACACAGCTGAGGTAGTAATGTCGTGCTTAATGCAGGTGGGCTTCGGCCCACACTGCATGCCCCAGTCAGACTGGGGTTCTTTTCAAGTGTACAGATGTAGTAAAAACTCCGTGTGCACCTACAGCATGGGTGGGTGCCAGGAAGCCACCGGCGGTACATAGAAATATCCCATTGCATTGCCCAACACAGCTGAGGTAACGTCAGCTGTAATGCAGGTGGGCTAAAAATTCATTTGATTACACTGTAGGCGAGGGCCCACAAAAATTGCTGTATCAACAGTACTAATGTACATCCAAAAAATTGGCCATGACCAGCCAAGAGGGCAGGTGAAACCCATTAATCGCTTTGGTTAATGTGGCTTAAGTGGTAACTAGGCCTGGAGGCAGCCCAGTGTAACGAAAAATTGGTTCAAGTTAAAGTTCCAACGCTTTTCAGCGCATTGAAACTTTTAAAAATTGTTCAGAAAAATTATTTGAGTGAGCCTTGTGGCCCTAAGAAAAATTGCCCGTTCAGCGTGATTACGTGAGGTTTCAGGAGGAGGAGCAGGAGGAGGAGGAGGAATATTAGACACAGATTGATGAAGCAGAAATGTCCCCGTTTTGGATGGTGAGAGAGAACGTAGCTTCCATCCGCGGGTGCAGCCTACGTATTGCTTACGTATCCTTGCTGTCCGCTGGTGGAGAAGAGAAGTCTGGCGAAATCCAGGCTTTGTTCATCTTGATGAGTGTTAGCCTGTCGGCACTGTCGGTTGACAAGCGGCTACGCTTATCTGTGATGATTCCCCCAGCCGCACTAAACACCCTCTCCGACAAGACGCTAGCCGCAGGACAAGCAAGCACCTCCAGGGCATACAGCGCGAGTTCAGGCCACGTGTCCAGCTTCGACACCCAGTAGTTGTAGGTGGCAGAAGCGTCACGGAGGACGGTCGTGCGATCGGCTACGTACTCCCTCACCATCCTTTTACAGTGCTCCCGCCGACTCATCCTTGACTGGGGAGCGGTGACACAGTCTTGGTGGGGAGCCATAAAGCTGTCCAGGCCCTTAAAGATTGTTGCACTGCCTGGGATGTACATGCTGCTCGATCTCCGCACCTCCCCTGCTACCTTGCCCTCGGTACTGCGCCTTCTGCCACTAGCGCTGTCGGCTCGGAATTTTACCATCAGCTTGTCCGCAAGGGTCCTGTGGTATAGCAACACTCTCGAACCCCTTTCCTCTTCGGGAATGAGAGTGGGCAGGTTCTCCTTATAGCGTGGGTCGAGCAGTGTGTACACCCAGTAATCCGTTGTGGCCAGAATGCGTGCAACGCGAGGGTCACGAGAAAGGCATCCTAACATGAAGTCAGCCATGTGTGCCAGGGTACCTGTACGCAACACATGGCTGTCTTCACTAGGAAGATCACTTTCAGGATCCTCCTCCTCCTCCTCCTCCTCAGGCCATACACGCTGAAAGGATGACAGGCAATCAGCCGGTGTACCGTCAGCAGCGGGCCAAGCTGTCTCTTCCCCCTCCTCCTCATGCTTCTCCTCCTCCTCCTGTACGCGCTGAGAAATAGACAGGAGGGTGCTCTGACTATCCAGCGACATACTGTCTTCCACCGCCCCCGTTTCCGAGCGCAAAGCAGCTGCCTTTATGCTTTGCAGGGAATTTCTCAAGATGCATAGCAGAGGAATGGTGACGCTAATGATTGCAGCATCGCCGCTCTCCACCTGGGTAGACTCCTCAAAATTACCAAGGACATGGCAGATGTCTGCCAACCAGGCCCACTCTTCTGAAAAGAATTGAGGAGGCTGACTCCCACTGCGCCGCCCATGTTGGAGTTGGAATTCGACTATAGCTCTACGCTGTTCATAGAGCCTGGCCAACATGTGGAGCGTAGAGTTCCACCGTGTGGGCACGTCGCACAGCAGTCGGTGCACTGGCAGCTTAAAGCGATGTTGCAGGGTGCGCAGGGTGGCAGCGTCCGTGTGGGACTTGCGGAAATGTGCGCAGAGCTGGCGCGCCTTTACGAGCAGGTCTGACAAGCGTGGGTAGCTTTTCAGAAAGCGCTGAACCACCAAATTAAAGACGTGGGCCAGGCATGGCACGTGCGTGAGGCTGCCGAGCTGCAGAGCCGCCACCAGGTTACGGCCGTTGTCACACACGACCATGCCCGGTTGGAGGCTCAGCGGCGCAAGCCAGCGGTCGGTCTGCTGTGTCAGACCCTGCAGCAGTTCGTGGGCCGTGTGCCTCTTATCTCCTAAGCTGAGTAGTTTCAGCACGGCCTGCAGACGCTTGCCCACCGCTGTGCTGCCACACCGCGTGACACCGACTGCTGGCGACATGCTGCTGCTAACACATCTTGATTGCGAGACAGAGGTTGCGGAGGAGGAGGAGGGTGCTTTAGTGGAGGAAGCATACACCTCCGCAGATACCACCACCGAGCTGGGGCCCGCAATTCTGGGGGTGGGTAGGACGTGAGCGGTCCCAGGCTCTGACTCTGTCCCAGCCTCCACTAAATTCACCCAATGTGCCGTCAGGGAGATGTAGTGGCCCTGCCCGCCTGTGCTTATCCACGTGTCCGTTGTTAAGTGGACCGTGGCAGTAACCGCGTTGGTGAGGGCGCGTACAATGTTGCGGGAGACGTGGTCGTGCAGGGCTGGGACGGCACATCGGGAAAAGTAGTGGCGACTGGGAACTGAGTAGCGCGGGGCCGCCGCCTTCATGATACTTTTGAAGGACTCCGTTTCCACAACCCTATACGGCAGCATCTCAAGGCTGATGAATTTTGCTATGCGGACGGTTAACGTTTGAGCGTGCGGGTGCGTGGCGGCGTACTTGTGAGCTGGAATAGGGTTTTCTCCAGCAGGCTTCAGGGTATTCTGCAGCTTTCCTAATTGTGTGGAAGCAGTATGCGCACACTAACCAAGTCAAACACAAGGTATGAATCTCATGTTAAAAATGGCTCTTCTGGGAGGAACATCCAGACAGGGCCTTTTATTGAAAAAGTATAACACCTGCCCTTTATGGGCGTTTAACAGATTACATCAGTAACATATATATATTCTTATTCGCTGGGTTATATAGAATTCCCCGCCTCCCCCTCTCCCCAACTCTCTCAAGTAGAAGCCTTTGTCTTTAACATGTGTCCAAATCTGAAAGTGAAAGTAGATATCCCTTTGTTGGAGAAGGTCCTGTGTGGGGGATGGGGAGGGACTGGGAAAACACTCAATATTGAATACAGGTATATATATATATATATATATATATATATATATATATATATATATATATATATGTATAACACTAGGACCTTTAACTCTTAGAGGCTGCTTGTGTAACCTATATATATATTCAGCTAACATTATACCACACATCTTTCTCCATGCCATTGTCCGGCAACTACCATGATGAAATTGTGTGGCCATTACACTCCAGAGCTAAAAGTCATTACAACAGCATAACACATTGGTTTATATAAATCAATAGACATTTTATACTAATTATCATGTCTACTACAATCCCCCCTTGAAATGTCTATTCTCTAACTTTCCCTAGTAATTCCAAAATCCCCTGCGAGTGACCCTCCTTGGGGTCCCAAATCTAGGCAGGCCCATCGAGCATACCAAGGTAAGCTGTCTAAGCCAACCACGGGTTCTTCACAGCCCTTGCGACTGGACCACAGCTGGCCTGGGTCCCCCGTAGTCACCGACTCGTAATTCCAAGGAGGGTGGTCTGACCCTATAACTGGAGCGCGTTGTAGGTTGGATTTAGAGTCTTCAAGGGGGTGTAGGACTTGTCCACTCCATCTGGGGATGCATCCAGTAAACTCATTGTGGGAGCGGCTTTTTCAACAGCTGTTTCACAGGTCTTTTTGACACAGGGGACAACACAGCAGGCTAGAATAGAAAAGATAATCAGTACACATAGAACAGCAATGCCTATCTGCACCAGAATTCTCTGCCACCCGCTCATCCATGAAAAGTACTGGTCCCAAGGGTCAGTTATCCCTGAGTTTCTTTTTAATTCTTCCGATAGTGCGGTCAACTTTTTAATGGCAACTGTGACTTTACCCGTGGGTCCTGTATTGTCTGGGATGTAGGTACAACAAGTCTCCCCTATCATCTTACAGACACCCCCCTTCTCAGCTAAAATCATGTCTAAAGCCATTCTATTTTGAAAAGTCATAGTCGAGGCAGGTCCTAATTGGTCAGCTAGTCCCTGTAAGGCATCTCTGGTGTAATTTATAAATCGCTGCTGATTATAATAAATATAATTAATCCAGTCAACGTTTTTATTTACCGTAATGATTGGGAAAATGGACTCGAATCCAGCTTTAACTTGGTCTCTAGCTTTATACTCGTCAGGTACCCCCCTTGGCTGTCCTATGGCGTCAATGTACACGTGTAAATCGAAACTACCGCCAGGAGCCTCTCGTCTCACTCTATGGTAACTATTGGGGGTAACCTCATTATCCTCAATGTTATCTGACAGGATGTGGAGGGGCATAAGGGCTTTTGCTAAGGCACACTCCCCTGTCCAATTACCTTCCAGACGGGTCCTCAACCTCATGTCTCCACAAAGCCAGTAAACGTCTCCTAAGGACTGGACCTGATTCTGCGTCCATTCCCCTCCCAGTGTACTGTAGGAGGAGCAATACCCATTGGTGAAGTTCCCCAAAAATCTCCCCCCTTGTCGGTTTGCATAGCAGGTGTAGTTTCCGGGGTAGATTGTAATACTCTCCCCGGGGCGAGGCACTTGAGTGATTATGGGGTATTCCTTTTTCCACTTCTCACAAGCAGTGTGATTGGTGGAAACGTTCGTGAAGAGACTAAGGAAACACTTTTCAACATCTACAGGGAGATTCAGTGGGACCGTCCCCAAGTGCGGTTGGGCACTACCGCACACGTAACAGTTAGACTTGTTGCTCTTGTTGGCGTTGTACCTCATCCACTCTAACCAGAGATTCTGGTCAGAGTAGCCAGTCTCTACTGTCATGACGTCTTCAAAGGTAGGGTCGGCTATGGCCATCATGTTCGTCAAGGTCTTTATTTTGGGGCGCAGGGGGTTAAATATAGGCACGGGGCTAGGTGAAGGCCTCCATTCGGGAGCATCTACCATATCCCTTATTTTAAACTTCCCTAAGGGATCTGTCCTCCCGTACCGGTATGTCCCCAAACAATAAGTCCCCTCGTCTCCCGGGCTTGGATTTTCTATGGTTAGTGTAAGAACCATATTAAAGCCAAGCAACATGATGAGTTCAGCCTTCCAGTTCCCACTATCCTTATTATTTTTAAAGAGGGTCATACGACTAATTAGGGATTTCCCGCTCTTATCTTTTTTATTTACGGCACTTCGCGGTTTGTAGGACCAGTCTGTTCCTGTGTTCCATCCCACTGATCCCCAATAGCGACAGTCTTCTCCCCAGACGTTATCAGTAACACAAATATATTGAATTCCCCGGGTGTACAAGTCATATAACCAACTTGATCGGGCTAAATCCGGCCCATGGTGGGGTTTTGTTTTTAGACACGGGACCACAGTACAATAGTCGAAGGAATATGTGGCCACCTGAGTGTTGGATGAGTTATACCAAAAGGTAACAGTACCCTCATATTCCTCCGACCAAGGATTCCAGTTGCCACCCTCCTCTCTCGTGATTACTGCTCGAGACCCACCTCCCACTCTGACGAGTCCCAAACAGAATAATGTCCACAGCATGACTAGACCTGGTCTCCCAGATCTGGAACTTTCTTACAGTGGGAAGCGTGGATCCAGGTGGGTCTTCCGGCTAGTTTCACAGCTGTGGCAGTAGTCAGAAGCACCTGGTAGGGACCATCAAATCGAGGCTCGAGGGAGTGCTTCCTGAGGAACTTCTTGACATACACCCAATCCCCAGGCTTCAAGGTATGGGTCCCGGTATCCGCCTCTGGATCTGGAATGGAAGAGAACACCTGTGCATGGACCCTGGTTAGTTCTTTGGCAAGGGAAGTCACATACTTAGTCAACACATCAGATTGCAGTTGTAACTGTTGGGGGTAGTAACAACCTAACCTTGGGGCTGACCCAAACAGGATTTCATAGGGAGATAGTGCGTGATCCCCCCTGGGTGTATATCTCACACTGAACAGGGCTGTTGGGAGACAGTCTGTCCAGGGTAGCCCTGTTTCCTGCGTCATTTTGAGCATTTTGCTCTTTAGTGTGCCATTAAGTCTCTCTACCTTTCCACTACTCTGGGGGTGGTAAGGTGTGTGGAACAGCAGACTGCTACCAAGGGCCTGCCAAATTTCTTTGGTGACGTTGGCAGTGAACGCTGGACCTTGGTCACTTTCGATGACCTCTGGGATTCCGAACCTGCAGACGAGTTCTGAGAGTAGTTTCTTAGCAGTAGTCTTTGCAGTCATATTGCTCACTGCGTATGCTTCTGGCCAGCCGGAGAAGACATCTACTACTACTAGGGCGTATTCGTATCGCCCGCTCTTTGGCATTTGGATGTGGTCAATCTGGATCCGTTGAAAGGGATACATGGGTCTGGCCAGGTGTTTTGCAGGAACCCTCTCCATACGTCCTGGGTTACATTCCGCACAAGTAACGCACGACTTACAGTATCGGTCAGTCAGAACCGAGATTCCAGGGGCCACGTAGTACTTCTGAATGAGGGCGTTCATCAGCATTTTGGATAAGTGCGTGGGTCCATGAGCCCATTGTACCACTGCCGGGTACAGAGATCTTGGAAGACAGGGTTTCCTTGAGATTTGATACAGCCCTCTTCTGTCTTTGGTAGCCCCCTTATCTTCCCAGATTTTCAGCTCTTCTGGCGTAACTCTCGCCTGTGCTTCTGAAAGACTTCTTACATCTGGGGTGGTAGACACTTCTGGTCCCGTCCGAGCGACCATTTCCATTGGCTGATCCTCCACTCGAGTCTCACTTCCTTCGTCTGGACCTGCTGCTGCTTCTTTAGCTGCCTTGTCGGCTAGATAGTTTCCTCTAGCTTCTGGTGAATTTAACTTTCCGTGAGCCTTGACTTTCAGCACAGCCACTTGGGTAGGTAGAAGTAGCGCATCCATCAGTTCTCCGATAGCCTCATGATGTTTCACTGGAGTACCAGCTGTCGTCAGGAATCCCCTGGTTTTCCATATTAGTCCAAAGTCGTGTGCCACTCCAAGAGTATACCTGGAGTCCGTGTAGATATTTGCAGTCTTCCCTTTGGCCAATTTACAGGCTGAAATCAGGGCTTGCAGTTCTGCTTCCTGTGCAGACATCGTTGAAGGCAGTCTCTGAGCTTGGAGGATGGTGTCTTCCGTAGTGATTGCATACCCCGTGTGAAACCTTCCCTTGCTGTCCGCGTACCTGGAACCGTCAATAAAAATTGTAAGTTCGGGATTCTGCAGTGGGGTATCTAGGACAGTAGGTAGGTGTGAGGTTTGTTGTTTCATAAGCTCAAAGCAATCATGTTCGGGCACCCCCAGATCATTTGTTTCTTTTTCCTCTTCTGACTCTACACGACCTCAGGAAGTGGGAGGAGAGTGGAGGGGTTGAGTATATGGCATCGGCGTAGAGTCACATTATCCGGCAGGAGGAGCGAACATTGCAGTCTGAGGTGTCTTGCTGCCGAAAGATGTTTTGGTTGCGTTTGATTGAGGATGGCCGTAATGTCATGAGGAGCTTGAACAATCAAAGAGTGTCCCAAAACAAGGTCCGAGGTTTTGTCCAACAGGACCTGAGCAGCAAAAACGGCCCTTAGGCAGGAGGGCCCTCCTCGGGCTACTGTGTCTAGCTGTGCAGAGTAGTAGCCAACTGGCCTCATTCTGGGGCCGTGAGATTGGGCAAGGACACCCGTCGCATGTCCCTGCCGTTCGCTGACGAAAAGGTGGAAGTCGTTGTTATAGTCCGGCAGGCCCAATGCAGGGGCTGTAGAGATGGCTGTCTTCAAAAGATAGAAACTTTCAAGCGCCTCCGGTCCTAGAAGAAATGGATCCGTCTTTAAAGCATCGTACAGAGGTTGCATCAGTAGAGAGGCTTCTGGGATCCATGATCTGCAGTAGGAGATTAGGCCAAGGAAAGCCTGTAACGCCCGCGCGGAGTTTGGCACTTGTATCCTCTGGACTGCCAGTATCCGTTCGTGGGTGAGGTGCCTGGCCCCCTGCGAGATGCAGTGACCAAGGAAAACCACCGAAGTGGAGCACCACTGGAGCTTGGATAGAGATGCTTTGCAACCTTGGTCGGCCAGGAAGTAAAGCAGGCTTTCCGACGCCGCCTCAGCTGTGGGGAGATCATCGGCGCACAGCAAGAGGTCATCAACATATTGTAGGAGAACCACCGTAGTGTGTTCAGATTGCCATGGTGCGAGGATAGACGGAATGGCTTTCGCGAACTGACTTGGAGAATTCTGGGCCCCCTGAGGCATCACGGTCCATGTATATTGCCGGCCATCATGGGTGAAGGCAAAGAGAAATTGGCAGGACGAGTCCAACGGGATGCTGAAGAAGGCATTTGCAAGATCCACGACTGTGAAGTATGTGGCGGTGGGCGGTACCCCCGCCAACAGGGTATGTGGATTAGGCACAAGGGGTGTGTCCAAAATGGTGGCCTCGTTCACTGCTCGGAGGTCCTGCACCATACGGTATTTCACCGGCATCCCCTTGGGTGTCTTCTTCTTTACTGGAAACAACGGGGTGTTGCAGGGAGATTCACAGGGTATGAGTGCCCCATTTTCCAACAGTGCCTTCACTTGCCCTGCGATAGCCTGTGAGAAAGCAATCTTGAGTGGATACTGCGGCCGACGTGGTAGGCTGGCTCCAGGTTTCAGTTTAACTACCACAGGTGGCACTCGGAGTTTACCGATGTCTTCCGGGCCTTTGGACCACAGTTTATCTGGAATTCGCTGGAGGACATCGGCCGGCACTGTATTAGGGTTTTCCGTGCTGACTGCAAGGAGTAAAGGTTCTGATGCCAGAATCATCGTATCTTCTTCCGACAAAGGCGATGACACCTTTATTCCTCCATCCTCGGTATAGGTGATGGTGGCTTGTAGCTTGGATAGCAGGTCTGCTCCCAGCAGGTTTAGCGGAGATGTCTTGTGGATCACAAACCGTGCTAACACATTAGGGAGAGAGCCAATCTGTAGGGGTTTTGAAAGGGGGTGAGAGGTAGGACGTCCTTCTATGCCCATGGTCAAGATTTCGACATTGTCCAGCAGGGTCTTGAAAGGGAAATCCGCTTCCTTAATCACACTTCTGGCTGCACCTGTGTCCAGGAGGAAGGTAGTGGGACGGCCTGCAACGGAGAGGGTAACCTGGGCTTGTGGACCCGGCAGATCAATGTTGGTATCCCGCTGAGACATGGCCATAATGGACGCAGGCTTGCCACTGTCCTATTGTAGAAGGTCAGTGGCTGGAGGAGGTGGGGGAGGAAGTTGCTCTCTGGTACTTTGGCCGGAACGTCGCCTTCTTGGAGCGCGGCAGTCACGGCGGAGGTGTCCAGGGCGACCACAATTGTAGCATGTACGCAGATCTGGTTGTCCAGGCTGTGGCACCCGAAATCTCTGCAGGGATGGGTCCTCTGCCAGCATTGCAAGTGTGTGTCCTTTCCCTTCTAGCCCCTTTGCTACCAGTAACAGTGTATCCATGGACAATGTCTTGTATTCCGGACGAGATGTGATGAGGCCTTTCCGTATGGGTTCACGAAGTCCTGACACAAAGGCAGATGAAAGCATTTGGGCATGCGCTTTGGTTTGCGTGGAGAAGCCTAGGTCATTAAACAACTGAATCAGGCGAGTGTGGTACTTCTCCACAGATTCCCCCTTTTCCTGGGTGACGTCTTGGATGGTGGTCGCTTGATCTGCAAGACGATCCTGGGCCCACACCTTGATCTGTTCACAGAACTGAATACCGGATTCATATGTAACGTCGCTCTCCACCTTCAGTGGGTCCAGGTGCTTTTCAATCACTGGCCAGTAGGTGTCTCCTGCTTTAACTTCCAGGTAGCACTAAAATTCTTCTGAATTTGCACCAGTCTCCGGTAAAAAGGCATCGGCTGTCTCTCCGGGTCAGGGAGACTGGTGTTAAGGGTAGACGCCTGAGTGGGAGTAAAAGAAACGTACAACACAGGAGCATCAGCTGGAAGCCGGACTCCCGCGGACTTGGGAGGCTGTTGGCTATGGGCTAAACGTGCGGGCCCTGGCATCCGGGCCCGCTGGTCTCCACTTGCGTTAATGAAGTGTTCAAGGCGATCCTGCGCACTTCGGATATCTCTCTATACTCCTTGGAACTCCCCCAGGAGGCTACGGGCTACATTGGCACTAGCGGGGGATGGATCTGCCCATGGATGGAGTCCGTAGCCAGGGGCAACGCTCGGGGAACCATCTTCCCCTAACATCATGAGGGGAAGGCTGCCAGAATTTAACTGGTTAGCTTGTTCTACAGTGCCTTCTAGGGATAGAGGCACAGCGCTGGATGGCACATGAAAAGAGCCATCTGCATGCAGCACTGGATACAGGGACGTCAGAGAATTAGGATTCCCGGGTGTAGCAAGATGGCCGCCGGAGGAAGTGGCGGGGCCAGGTGAGGCAAGATGGCCGCTAGAGGAAGGGGCGGGGCCAGGTGAGGCAAGATGGCCGCTAGAGGAAGGGGCGGGGCCAGGTGAGGCAAGATGGCCGCTGGAGGAAGGGGCGGGGCCAGGTGAGGCAAGATGGCCGCTGGAGGAAGGGGCGGGGCCAGGTGAGGCAAGATGGCCGCTGGAGGAAGGGGCGGGGCCAGGTGAGGCAAGATGGCCGCTGGAGGAAGGGGCGGGGCCAGGTCCTGTCCCTGATGGGGAGGGACCGGAAGTGATGTTACCGACACTAGAAGTGGACACAAAGGAAGAAGTAACATCACGGTAGGGGCGGGGCGCCCCACAATTACTGCAGACCTCACGCCATGTGGGATTTTGAACATTACAAACAAGGCAAGTCCAGCAGGGATGGCCGCCATCATAGGGAGGGGGTATAGTGGACACAAAGGCATTACACTGTTCATGATACAAGTAATACACATCCCCCCCCTCCTTCACCTCCTCCTCCACCCAACTCTGCTCATGTATCCCTTTTGCTACTCTATACCACGCCTCAGCAGACTGCAGCACCCCCCTGTCTGCCAGAGCCCCCTTTTTGTCCTTCAAAACTTTCCTCCATTGTTCTGGCTGTAATCTACCACCCCTAATCTTCTCCCATCCTGCAGCTTTCCTGATCCTCTCCCATTGTTCAGCAAACTCTGCTCCCTCCCTTTCAGCAACCAAATCACAAGCTCTATGGCCTTTGTCCTTGCTCACTTTGTTCCCCATTTTCTAAACAACCTGCGTCTATGCCTAACCTTCTCAATCTGCTCAACTCTATCCTACCTACCAAGTCTATCCTATCCGAAGTTTCTGGACACAGTAATGTTCCTCTTGTAAAATCTGCTTTCTTCAAATCCTTCCAATATAACCCCTCTTTCCCACTCAGATCACAATGCACATTAATTCTATAACACCGAACAAACGGTACAGACGGGATTACTGGAGAATACCCACAACGGCTCAAGGTATATGGCTCACCTATCTTAGCAACAGCCCACCCTCCACTTGTAATCCCCAACAACACTCCCTGAACACAGTTTGTACAGGACATTTAACTATACAGAGACTGACGATTATATTCAGTGACCAAAGACCTCAACAGTATCCGGAGCCGTCAGCCGTCACAACGCACGGCTAAAATTCCCACGTATTCCTCCCTTTGTACAAGAGCATATACCGAGCTCAATCATACAAAAATGAATACGCGTTTTTCAAATTTACCTGCCCGCTCTCCAAGCGTATTAGAGCAACCGTGCCCTATTACCTAGGGGAGCGTGGCCCTCGGGCGTGCACCCTCAAAGCGTATAGGAACACAGACTATGTCCTGCTATACACTCGAGTCCGCCCCTCTACACACAAAAGGTTAATCCTCACAGAATTTGTCTCTTGGTCTTAGGTACACAGTCTTTAACCGTCTCAGACACAACAGCAACAGCATACAGAATACCCCTAGACAGGTAACATGGTGGTTCTTCGGGTGGACAGAACTAGAGTTATTACCTGTCTTTCAGTGAAGGTCTAGTCTGGATCAGATACAGGCAGATTTAGCAGTTAGAAATCAGTTTTGACACAGGTAGATAAAGCAATCTTACCGTGTTCTGTAGTTTTTGGGCCCCTGAGTTCCGCGTGCTATCTGCCGGTCTCTATACGTTCCAGGCTGTGACCTCACAGATCCACCGCTCACCAAGGGACGACACTGAGCTGGAATAGGGTTTTCTCCAGCAGGCTTCAGGGTATTCTGCAGCTTTCCTAATTGTGTGGAAGCAGTATGCGCACACTGACCAAGTCAAACACAAGGTATGAATCTTATGTTAAAAATGGCTCTTCTGGGAGGAACATCCAGACAGGGCCTTTTATTGAAAAAGTATAACACCTGCCCTTTATGGGCGTTTAACAGATTACATCAGTAACATATATATATTCTTATTCGCTGGGTTATATAGAATTCCCCGCCTCCCCCTCTCCCCAACTCTCTCAAGTAGAAGCCTTTGTCTTTAACATGTGTCCAAATCTGAAAGTGAAAGTAGATATCCCTTTGTTGGAGAAGGTCCTGTGTGGGGGATGGGGAGGGACTGGGAAAACACTCAATATTGAATACAGGTATATATATATATATATATATATGTATAACACTAGGACCTTTAACTCTTAGAGGCTGCTTGTGTAACCTATATATATATTCAGCTAACATTATACCACACATCTTTCTCCATGCCATTGTCCGGCAACTACCATGATGAAATTGTGTGGCCATTACACTCCAGAGCTAAAAGTCATTACAACAGCATAACACATTGGTTTATATAAATCAATAGACATTTTATACTAATTATCATGTCTACTACACTTGCGCTTGCGCTCCAACAGTTGCGCAAGCGATGGCTGGACGGTGCGCTGAACTACACTGGTGGATGGGGCCGAGGACAGCGGAGGTGAGGGTGTGGGTGCAGGCCATGAGGCGGTAGTGCCCGTGTCCTGAGAGGGGGGTTGCATCTCAGTGGCAGGTTGGGACACAGGGGGAGAGGCAGGGGTGCAAACCGGAGGCGGTGAACGGCCTTCGTCCCACCTTGTGGGGTGCTTGGCCATCATATGTCTGCGCATGCTGGTGGTGGTGAGGCTGTTGGTGTTGGCTCCCCGGCTGAGCTTTGCGCGACAAAGGTTGCACACCACTGTTCGTCGGTCGTCAGGCGTCTCTGTGAAAAACTGCCAGACCTTAGAGCACCTCGGCCTCTGCAGGGTGGCATGGCGCGAGGGTGCGCTTTGGGAAACAGTTGGTGGATTATTCGGTCTGGCCCTGCCTCTACCCCTGGCCACCGCACTGCCTCTTGCAACCTGCCCTGCTGCTGCCCGTGCCTCCCCCTCTGAAGACCTGTCCTGTGTAGGCGTTGCACACCAGGTGGGGTCAGTCACCTCATCGTCCTGCTGCTCTTCCTCCGAATCCTCTGTGCGCTGCTCCCTCGGACTTACTGCCCTTACTACTACCTCACTGCAAGACAACTGTGTCTCATCGTCATCGTCCTCCTCACACACAGAAAGTTCTTGAGACAGTTGGCGGAAGTCCCCAGCCTCTTCCCCCGGACCCCGGGAACTTTCGAATGGTTGGGCATCAGTGACGATAAACTCCTCTGGTGGGAGAGGAACCACTCCTGCCCAATCTAAGCAGGGGCCCGAGAACAGTTCCTGGGAGTGTTCCCGCTCCTGAGCAGGTGTCATTGTAGTGGAGTGAGGAGGCTGGGAGGAAGGAGGAGCAGCAGACAGAGGATTCTGATTTGCAGCAGTGGACGGCGCAGAACTGCGGGTGGACGATAGGTTGCTTGAAGCACTTTCTGCCATCCAGGACAGGACCTGCTCACACTGCTCATTTTCTAATAACCGTCTCCCGCGTGGACCCATTAATTGGGCGATGAATGTGGGGATGCCAGAAACGTGCCTCTCTCCTAATCGCGCAGCAGTCGGCTGCAACACACCTGGATCAGGAGCTCGGCCTGTGCCCACACCCTGACTTGGCCCTCCGCGTCCTCGGCCGCGTCCACGTCCTCTAGGCCTACCCCTACCCCTCAGCATGCTGTATTACCAGTGATTTGATTTCACAGGCAGGAAATAAATTGGCGCAAGACTGCAGGCCAAATATAATTTTTTCCCTTTTTTGAAAACGAAAGGCCCCACTGCCTCTATTGAATGAATAATCTAAGTTTAATAACTGTGCTGTGTCCCTGCTAATGTGTCACAGAACTTGAGGGTAGCAGAGTTATTAACTCTGGCAGAGCAGGTATTTTTTTCCCAATTAAGGAAAGCAAATGGCGAAGCCAGCAGTAAACCGTAGCTGGGTGCGTCTGATTTTTTAACGTTGTACACGCAGCTCACACGTGTCCACAGCCCTTAGGACGGACAGAGGCAGGACAAATAGATTTCGTTTCCCTTTTTTTACACCAAAAGGACCCACTGCGTATATTCAATGAATAATCTACGTTTAATAACTGTGCTGTGTCCCTGCTAATGTGTCACAGAACTTGAGGGTAGCAGAGTTATTAACTCTGGCAGAGCAGGTATTTTTTTCCCAATTAAGGAAAGCAAATGGCGAAGCCAGCAGTAAACCGTAGCTGGGTGCGGCTGATTTTTTAACGTTGTACACGCAGCTCACACGTGTCCACAGCCCTTAGGACGGACAGAGGCAGGACAAATAGATTTCGTTTCCCTTTTTTTACACCAAAAGGACCCACTGCGTATATTCAATGAATAATCTAAGTTTAATAACTGTGCTGTGTCCCTGCTAATGTGTCACAGAACTTGAGGGTAGCAGAGTTATTAACTCTGGCAGAGCAGGTATTTTTTTCCCAATTAAGGAAAGCAAATGGCGAAGCCAGCAGTAAACCGTAGCTGGGTGCGTCTGATTTTTTAACGTTGTACACGCAGCTCACACGTGTCCACAGCCCTTAGGACGGACAGAGGCAGGACAAATAGATTTAGTTTCCCTTTTTTTACACCAAAAGGACCCACTGCGTATATTCAATGAATAATAACTGTGTTGTGGCCCTGCCTACACAATTCTTTCCCTGTAGTATCAATGGAGGGTGCAATGCTCTGCAGAGGCGATTTTGAGGGAAAAAAAAATATGCAGCACAGCTAACAGCAGCCAGCACAGTACTGCACACGGTTAAATATGGCCCTAGAAAGGACCGTTGAGGTTCTTGAAGGTTACACTCACTCCTAACACTCTCCCTGCCTATCCAACACTTCTGTCCCTAATGCCGGGTGCAACGCTCTGCAGAGGCGATTTTGAGAAAGAAAAAAAAAGGCACTGCTAACAGCAGCCAACACACAGGTATTACTGGCCCTAATAAGGACCTTTGGGGTTCTTGAAGCCTACACTAACTGCTATTTCTCTCCCTACAGCAGCTCCGGTACCAGCAGCACTGTCCCTCATCTAACTCACAAGGCATCTGAGGCGAGCCGCGGGAGGGGCCGACTTTTATATTCGGGTGACATCTGATCTTCCCAGCCACTCACAGCAGGGGGGTGGTATAGGGCTTGAACGTCACAGGGGGAAGTTGTAATGCCTTCCCTGTCTTTCAATTGGCCAGAAAAGCGCGCTAACGTCTCAGGGAAGGAAGTGAAAGTAACCGGAACACCGCATGGTGTTCGTTACGAATAACGAACATCCCAAACACCCTAATATTCGCACGAATATCAAGCTCGGACGAATACGTTCGCTCATCTCTACTAATTATCCTCTAATCCATTTTCTGGTATAAAAACCCTTAATTTAAAGCATATTTAGTACAGAATATAGGGCGATCACGCGGAATAGGAAGATCTTATCAGGATACCTGTCCCTCAATGTCCCTAGTAAATCCTATCCTCATCCTACTTTTAAATCAACTTCAGGAATAAATATATGGGTAATTTAGGTTAAGGTTACACCAAACAAACGCCTGAAAAGTTAATCAATTACCTCCTTTGTCTGAAACTAGTTACGTTTTATATTATTTCAATGTATTGTGTGTGTTCCATACTTTTCATAAGTTAAGCTACTTTGTTTTCCCAGCTAACTATAGTTTGGAGAGAAGAAATAGAAACATGGAACTGTGAGCCCAATATAAACATCCCTGCTATTTGCACTGTCATTTGGGGTATATTTGCCAAAGGCTGAACCTATTATGTACAGTACATTTTGAATACAATTACGTTTACCTAATAAAGATTTTAGTCTTCTAGTAATAATTTGCATTGCTCAAGAAAAAGAGTTTGTGAATTAAATCATTAGATCTGCAAACACCTGCTGAATTAAGTTACTCAAACCTCACACCCACTCAGTGGGATCGATATTACTGGTACTACCACTGCATTTACTGGCAGAGTTTGATAGTTTCATTTCATATGATTAAAATGACTTTTTGTCGGGTGATAACATTAGTTAGCAAAACGCAGTTAAAATAACAGATGTTATTTGTCTTTTTACTAATGTGTCATACTGTTCTTTTTTGAACACATTTTTCATTAAGGTGTCTAAAGGATTCCCTAATAAAAAATAGAAATAGAAGTTATCAATAGAGTTTCTAGATTTTGTTAGACGTATTCCGTAGCTGAAGGATGAATGCAACATTTCTTAGTCTTTCTTTATGCACATACTTTATCTGTATACTAATATATGATACAGTAGCTTTATTCTACCTGACCTACTCTAGAAGTTATGGACGGTTGCTTCACTGACTTTCCTTGATAGCTGAAGTTGGAAAGTCGGACCATAGGTGTAATATACAGTATTTAATATATTCCTTCTATTTTATGCTTAAGAGAAGTGACTAGAAGAAATTTATAGCTGGCCATACATGTTAGATAGTTCTCCAAGAAGGACCAGATTCCTGTATCCATGAAATGTTTAGTTTCTGCGTAAGTAGTTGCTCCACCTCCTCTTTTTTTCGCTCTTCTCTGACCAGTAATATATAGCACCACCTTTTTTGCTCTGTAATAAATTGTGTCCTCTCTTTTGCCATGTAATAAATTGTGCCTCTTTTCTGCCCCTATAATAAATAGTGCTAACTTTAATGCTCTTGAAATGAATAGCACCA
This sequence comes from Eleutherodactylus coqui, assembly GCF_035609145.1. NCBI lineage: Eukaryota > Metazoa > Chordata > Amphibia > Anura > Eleutherodactylidae > Eleutherodactylus > Eleutherodactylus coqui. The sequence continues at coordinate 116,325,942 of NC_089839.1, read as the reverse complement.
GTGTTTTCTGCCCCTGCAATAAATAATCCCAGTCTTTTCCGGCCCCTTAATCAATAGTGCCTGCTTTTTTTCAGCCTAGTAATGAATAACCCCAGCCTTTACTGTCTCCCAGTAATAAAGAACCCCAGCATTTTCTTCCCCCTGTATTAAATAGTGCCAGCCTTTCTGCCCCTGATAATAGCAGTAGCATTTACTGCCCCCCATTATAGCACCAGCCATTACTGTCCCCCATAATAGCGCCAGCCTTTTCTTCCTCCTGTAAAAGCGCCACTCTTTTCTGCGCCCATGTAATAACATGTCTTTTCTGCGCCCCTGTATAACACAACACTTTTCTGCCCCCCCTGTAATAACACAAGTCTTTTCTGTGCCCCTGTATAACAAAGGTTTTTCTGCCCCCCTGTAATATCGCAAGGCTTTTCTGCCCCCCTGTAATATCACAAGGCTTTTCTGCCCCCCTGTAATATCACAAGGCTTTTCTGCCCCCCCTGTAATAACACAAGGCTTTTCTGCCCCCCTGTAATAACATAAGGCTTTTCTGCCCCCCTGTAATATCACAAGGCTTTTCTGCCCCCCTGTAATAACACAAGGCTTTTCTGCCCCCCCTGTAATATCACAAGGCTTTTCCTCCCTGTAATATCACAAGGCTTTTCTGCTCCCCTGTAATATCACAAGTATTTTCTGCCCCCCTGTAATTACACAAGTCTTTTCTACCCCTTGTAATAACACAAGTCTTTTCTGCCCCCCTGTAATAACACAAGGCTTTTCTGCCCCCCTGTAATAACACAAGTCTTTTCTGCCCCTTGTAATAACACAAGGCTTTTCTGCCCCCCTGTAATAACACAAGTCTTTTCTGCCCCTTGTAATAACACAAGTCTTTTCTGCCCCCCTGTAATAACACAAGTCTTTTCTGCCCCCCTGTAATAACACAAGGCTTTTCTGCCCCCCCTGTAATAACACAAGTCTTTTCTGCCCCTTGTAATAACACAAGTCTTTTCTGCCCCCCTGTAATAACACAAGTCTTTTCTGTGCCTACATCATAAATACCACCAGTCTTTTCTTTCTTCCTCGTAATAAATAGCTCCAGCCTTTAATGCCCCAATAATAATTAGCACCAGCTTTTCTACTAGAAAGATAAACTATATACTCGCCTGCCATGTTCTCCATGCCACCCCAGATTGCTCCTTCTTCCTTCCGGGTAGTGTAGCTATATGTCGGGACATGTGACAGGCGTGGTACAATTCTTGGCCCCAGAGCCAGGGATTGGCCAGCAGCGGTCACGTGTCTCAGCCTATACGTGCACCAGCACTATGCTGCCTAGACAAAAGAAAGAGCAGTCTAGAGCAGCTTGGGGAGCACACCAGGTGAGTATATGCAATTTTTTTTTTTACATGCAAAAAATGGTGTGTAACTGAATAAAGGATATCGTGGGGCCTGGAGTCAGTGCTCCAACTCCTGCAATGATGATCTGGCATCTGTCTGCATATCTATAGGCAAACAGTATGTGTTTTTTTCCTCCCTGAAGTCTGTGGTACAAACTGTATCTTGCTAGGAGATTGAAATCTTGGACTACAGTTCTGCAAAACACCAGTGCTGCCTATTGAGCACCTGCCCAAAAAGAAGTAAAATGTGAATGTTCTCAGTAAGAGAAACTAAGCAGTTTTGTAGATATGATACCTTTTAGTGACTAACAAAAAGATATGATGTTTTAGTGAGCTTTCAAACATTTCTTCCTCAGGCACATACATGGTGTGATTAATTTGCATTTGAAACAATACCAGAACAGGGATGAGTAAAGGAGTAAATACTTAATTAGTCCACTGATAAGAACATGAATGTTTTATGGTCTCTAAATTGGTGTTAGGGAGTCACCAGGCCTGTGTGTTATCTCTGCTATAGATTTCTAATATTCAGGACATTTACTGCATAGGTACACAACGTTGGATGTGGAATATGTGAATGTCCCCGGGATCTTAAGCCACTCTCACGCATGCGTTTAGATAAACACTGCTCGGAACCACAGCATTTTACCATGATTTCAAGCAGTGTTTTTGAATGCCTGGTACAGCGTTTGACAGTCCTTTTTAACACACTCCATCATTGTGATAATTGATGAGGTGTGTTTAAAAATGCAAAAATGCAGAAAAATAGAACAGAAAGTGCTCAAAATTCACCGCATTCGAACGCAGGTCTGCAAGGCCCCTATTGAAATCAAAAGGAGCATTGTACTAGGGACGCCACACTAATTGCAGTAAAAAGCGGCCAGTGTAAGAGCACCCTTATAGCCCTGTTGTGTGTTGGGAATCTGTAACTTGTCCATGATCAGTACATGTAAGCAAGGCTTACAGCTCCTTACATTATAACAGTAAGTTCCTTTTTGTGTGTCAGAGAGCAATGCACTCCTGACTATAGAATCATAGAGTGCTAGAGTTGGAAGGGACCTCCAGGGTCAGTGCAGGATTCACTAAGGCCGGCTTCACACTGGTGATAGCCTATCTTGCGTTGCGAAAGTGAGTGAAAACGCATGAAAATGAGACCAATGATTTTCAATGGTTTCATTCTCATACCATCACTGCACACTCGCAGCGCTAAGAAAAATCTGTGCTATCGCCGATTGTTTTTACTGGGGCCAGCGCCAGCCCCATTGAAAGCATAGGCAGTACATCGCGCTTCCCTGACACAGCTGTGACAGCTATGGCAGGGGATTCCTTTATACCCGTCTTATATTAATTTTGGGGGCAAAAATTAATATAAGAAAGTGTCTTATTTTGGAGGAAACACGGTATACGGATTCCACATCCATGGTGTCCAGGATGGCGTCATCAGGGAGGGGACCGATTGTTAATCGTTTGTTCAGTAGGTCCGTGTTGTCCTGCAAGTAGCTGTTTGTATTTTTCACCAGTAGTTTAAGGACATCTTCTACCCATCCTGAGATTCTTTCAGTGAGGGTTCCCATAAACGGAAGTCGTAACATTTTCTTTATTACTGTTGTTTGTAGCTGACAAATTGCCGTGTTAGAGAGTGATTTGGTCCTGCATGGGTTGAGCAATGTTGTCCATGAGTTCCATAAAATACACATCCACTTCTTGGCTAAACTCCTGTTTGTTATAAATTGAGCAAAGGACATACAGGTTAAGGTTGCTTGAGGCCTCTGGGTAAAACAAATTGGTAGGCATCACTATCACAATCTCATGACATCCGAGGGAGACAAATTTAACAGAGACTCATTAAGATTTCAAAGAAGAGAGTCACATACATGTGTGGTTACCCCTCTTCAGCCTGACAGCATCACTGAATGGCTATTAGAAGGGGTACATAACGGAGGCCTATAAATCACAACCATTCAAAGTACCTTTAAAACTGTGTATCATCGGTGAGGAAATATGTGACTACTATGCAGACATCGCAGATTAATGTATGTAGTTCGGGAGTGTCTTGGCTGTCTGTAGAACGTTAATGTGCTTTCTAAGTATAACTTACATTATTACAAATTAAAACCATTAGACTGCAAACATATAGCCTCCTGTATGTTTGCAGTGGCACATTGCGTAGGCTACATTCACATGGGCGAGCGCGATATTATTTTGAGAATCCCCATGCGATATTGCGCTTGTCAACGCTCAGTGTATAACTCCATTCAAAAGAATGGTGTTCATATTCGCGCAGGTTTTGTGCATCTCGCAACACACAAAATTTGCAGGAGATTCACACTCATGTGAATGTAGCCTTAGGAATGGGCATCTCCCATAGGTTGCCATACTGGCTTCTTGGCAGTTGGGAGTATTATTGGTTTCTTTTGCTTTTTTAAAAATCAATTTTCACTCTGCATTAGGAATGTAAGTCAGCAGCGCCTTCTGTGTTTTAGCTGATGAGAACTTTGTTGTTTCTTTTCTTTTACCTTTGAGACCCCTGAAGTTCTGAAACCAAAGCAGAGTTGTGATTAATTTAAGGGGAGCATTACGGATGAGTGCACAAGTTGCAAATTGCATTTTTTGCTGCAATATTTCCAAAATTGTGGCCAAAAAAATAAGTTTAAACTATTCACAAGCAACTATTGTCTGTAGATTGCAATAAAGAAAAACTGTCTCGCCTCACTGCTGCTGTCAGTGCTCTCATATAGTGCAATGCAGTATTCCTGCATTGCACACGTCCTTTGATCACCCAGTCATAGTGGGTAATCTCGTAAGAAAATGTAGAAACTTGGGAACAAGGCTGTGTGTGCAGTATTTCTTGCTTAAGTAGAAGAAAGTGCTCCCATGTCAGGACATTCACGGAGAACGCGTTTCAATTCCAAAGAGTCTTGGAGGTGAACAAGATGACGGTGTTTGCTCAGGAATTTGTTCGTGTGGAAAGTCTGTACACACAAAATACGGAGAATAGAATTCATTGATTTCAATCGGTTCATTCTCATGAGTGTATTTTCCCGCACATTTCATGTGCACGGAAAAAAAATAGCTGTTGACAAAGGCTATTGTAGCCGAAACGCGTTCAGCGCGGACCTGTGAGCTGTATGCTTTTTATTTAATAAAGAATGAAATTTTTTTTTAAGTAGCAGCTCCTCTCCACTTCTATTTTTTTTTCATATGGAAATAAAAAAGGGCCTGCTCTCTCTTTCTGCGGTTTGCACAGCAAAGGCTTCCATAGAAGTCTATGGCAGGTGCACAAATAGACAAGGGAAAATGTGAAACACTGCACAAAACACAAGGAAGAGAACATATCTGGAGCTCATTAGGCTAAATAGCCTTTTAATCCAGATAAAGGGTATTTCACGTGCGCGTGTAAACTTAGCCTGCGTGCACAAAAAGTACAGTACTAAGCACAAATCATCCTCATCCTCAGTCATGCCAAATATGTTACACTGCAGTGAACGTTTTTGCACATACACTCATGTGAAGCTGCCTTAAAGCACATAATAGATAAAAGTGCATCTTGTAAAAGTAATATCAGTATATTGTCAAATTCTAAAAGGGATTGTGTCACGAAGACAAACTCTTTCTATATGACATATTGATAAGGATGAAATAGAAAGTCTCCCCCTCCATGGTAAAGCAACCCTTGTAAATATGTATGTAAATATTTCTGAAGGTCTCAGATGTGATATATGCAATCATGGGGGGCAGACATTTCCTGGATTTTCTATTAGTAATCACATTGAAGAACACTATTGCTCAGACTCTCCCCAGACTGCAATAACTGATTATAAGGAGCAATAGATTTCATACAACTACATAGCAGATCATCAGACATACAGCACATTGTTCCCTTTATGGAAGTTGAACAATCCTCTGCCAATATAAAGACACCTATTCCTGTGAAGAAGGGAGTGCTGCCTGGGACTGCAGCCAAAGTGAAGCATTAGTACCGTCTTATCTGAATTTCATAAGTGGAAATGGTTTATTTGTACATCATGCCAAGATGCTGAGTATTACTCCTGCCCACCATTCACGACAGGTGAAGGCTTTAAACAGGATTATAGACCCTTGATACAGGTCACCACTTCTAGTATACGTCTTTGGCGCACAGAGACTTCCACCCCTATTTGATGAATAGAAATACTCTAGATCCATTAGGTCTTTTTAGTTACGCATGCTCCCCAAAATCGGCATTGGGACAAAGGGGTTCTTCAGAAGTGTTTAATTTCAGAATGATCACAAAATGCCAGCTGCATATATAAACTTGTATGCACTAAATGACACTAAATCACATGCAGAAATGGCGCTAATACGGACAATATGTTCTAAATTAGGGGCGTTTCAGAAGAGATAGAAGGTTTTTAATCAAAAGGTGGAAAGCTGGGAAAATATATACCAACATGCAGGTCACTTTCTGATGCTAGTACCGTTTTTGGACCTATTTGTGTCAGGCTATGGAAAAATAAGATCCTTTAACGATTGTTAAAAATAGTGAAATAGCTTGTGCTTATTCTGAGTGATTGTCATACTATAGCGACCAAATGCAAGTAAGGATCCCTTTAGAGGGGACAATTGATGGGCACTAAAGTGTTCTTTTGCTGTAACACAACAGCGATGATCACTCAGTGAATGGGGTGGAGCAAGCCGGGGAGCATTATCCTCCCTCCTGCTACATTCAGTAAGCAGGCAGTCGTTAAGAAATGAAAGACTGCTGCTTACTCTGAACGGTGCATTTTTCAGTTTTCTGTATGCCGAACCTGATGAACTGAACAATTCTCATTTACTCACTGCATGCGTTTACACGGGGCAATTATTGTTCAGATTCCAGCAGGAATTTGAACGATTCCTGATAATTGTCCTGTAGGGTTGCCACTAGAGATGAGCGAGCGTACTCGGTAAGGACAGATACTTGAGCGAGTATCATCCTTACCGAGTACCTGCCTGCTCGCCCGCAAAGATTCGGGTGTCAGCGGGTGAGAACGGGAGGGAGATCTATCTCTCCCCCCGCTCCCTACTGCTCACTCCCGCAACACAGCGCTCACCCACGCCGGCACCCGAATCTTTGCGGGCAAACAGGCAAGTACTCGGTAAGGACGATACTGGCTCGAGTATCTGTCCTTACCGAGTACGCTTGCTCATCTCTAGTTGTCACCTTTGTCATGAAAAAATACCGGCCATGGTAAAAAAAAGGGGTGTGTGGCTTGGCTTTATTTCCTGGATGCCGTCCAGCGGCTTTGCGTATGCATGGGATCCAGGCCAGCGTGTTCTCGTGAGTAGATGACGTTTAGTGTGAATCACACTAAATGTCATCTACTCACGAGAACATGCTGCAGACGCTCGCATACAGGTCACCTCAGGTCAGTGATCTGCGCCTGCGTGTAGACTATATCCGAGCATCTGCAGCGTGTTCTCGCAAGTAGATGATGTTTAGTGTGATTCACACTAAACGTCACCTACTCGTGAGAACCCACTGCAGTCGCTCGCATCACATACAATCAGCACGCAGGCACGTGTGACATCCCCCAGAGCGGCTCCAGCGTTAATAGTGACATCCCACAGAGCGGCCCCAACGTTAATAGTGACACCCCACAGCGGCCATACAATGATTGACAGGAGAGAGCTGCCTGTGATTGGCTGAGCGCCTCAGCCAATCAGAAGCAGCTCTTTCAGCAGGCCGGGATTTTATTTCCCCGGCTGCTGAAAGAACTTCAGTGCAGACCCGGGGACAGTAGAGAACGATGCGGTTGCAGAAAGGCGAGTATGTTTTTTTTTTTACACTAGTTTGGGTTGTTTTTCAGGAAAGGGTTCATATTTAAAGCTCTTCCCTGAAAAACAATTAAGGGGTGCGGACAGCTAGATCCTCTACCGCAGCTGTCATCTGTAATAGCTGTGGCAGGGAATTCTTTATTCCCCGTGGGGATGAAGAACTCCTTTTCCACATCTGTCACAACTATGACAGGTGCATCAGGGAATTCTTTATTCCCCGCTGCTATGAAGAACACATTTGCCGCATGTGGCAGATATGTTCTTCATCCCCGCGGGGAACGCGGCAGCTCGACCAAAATACCGGCCTGTAATAGGGCCAGTAAAAAGAAAATACCGGCACCGGCCTGGTGGGAAGAACACCGGCCAGGCCGGTGAATTACCAGCCAAGTGGCAACCCTATCATCCCGTGTAAAAGAACTATAATATATTTCAGTGATCTGTAAAAGCTATTGTTTGAATAAAAATACATGTAATGAATGTGCTGAAAGTGTTAAAAAGCAATTGTTATTATTTTTTCGCGCTATGAATGGGAGAGGATATAACTGTGGTGAGAAGTGTCTTCTGTACGGGCTCCAGCCGGCTGTATGCTCTGTAACTTGGGAACTGCAGAGTGAAACATTAGACTTGTTTTAGCTCAATTGGCATCTTGTGCCTAAGCCTTAACATATCCAAGGTCCATATTTCATTGAAGACGTTGAACATTTCCTTCCGCGTATGTGTGAATGTGCGATCAACGTAACAATGTCCTGGATCAACCTAACAGCTGCCAAGGATCTGCATTCTGGTTCCAGAGGACGTTGCTGTTTATCTGTCTCCCTGTGGAAAGTTAGTGCTTCAATATTTTGCACTCCAAATGAACGTCACTCACACTTGTGGTATCAATGGAATATTGGACTTGCACTTTTTTTGCACTATTACTTTTATGTCGCATGACTTTATTTTACTTCTATTTTATTTTAGTGCCATTCATTCTATAGGTTTGAAAAAAAAAAGGTTTGCTGTTAGAGGCAGTTAGTGATGCCCAGTGGCTTTGTCTGCGGACCTGTGCATGTTTACGGTCTCAGTAGCACTTAGTTCGGCTGTTTAGTTGTGAGGAGTTTTTGTAAGTTGCCTGGGCTTGAGATTTCTGGCTGCACACCAGGCATTAGAGTACTCACAAGTAATGGCCTTTTTACACAGGCCAAGAATCTCATCATTATCGTTTGCCTGACGGAACGTCATCACCAGCTCGCTTGCACTCGGGCAGCCCGTTTCGACTGCATGATTCTCATTTGCCCAGCTGAAAGTCATCACCAGCTCGTTCGCGCTTGAGCAGCCCGTTTAGACTGCACGATTCTTGTTTGCCGATGGCACATCACCACCAGCTCGTTCACACTTGGGCAGCTTGTTTAGACTGCATGATGTAAAGAGGAAAAGGAAAGTGGTGGTTGTGGGGGATTCCCTATTGAGAGGAACAGAGGCCGCTATCTGTGGACCAGACACCTCATGAGAGGTGTGCTGTCTTTCAGGTGCACATATCAAGACTCTTCAGTCCTACAGAACACCACCCATTCCTACTAATAAATGTAGGGACAAATGACATCGGAAAAAAAGGACCTTGCAACTATCTGCAGAGACTTTAAACACTTTGGAAAGAAGGTGAAGGAACTTAGAGCACAGGTGGTCTTGTCATCCATCCTTCCAGTGGATGGTCATGGAATAAGAATAATAGGATTCTAGAGGTGAACAACTGGCTATGTCGATGGTGCCATCAGCAAAGATTTGGATTTATAGCCCATGGAGTGAATTACTTATGATAGACTGCTTGCTAGAGACTTGTTGCACATTACAAAAACAGGTAAGCATATATTTATTTGGTGGACGCCTTGCTTCACTCATTAGGAGAGCTTTAAACTAGAACAATATGGGAAGGGAAGTGAAAGGCCAGGTAAAAATATACAGCAAATTAATACATTTGAGAACCTTGTTATTAGAAGTGGAAAGAAAGATAAAAATTCAGAAGGAAAATAGAGGAGCAAGAGACACCGATCACAAACTAAAATGTTTTTGCACAAATTCACAGAGCATGGGAAGCAAACAAGGAGAATTGGAGCTCCTAATACAGGAATAGAAATATGTTGTAGGCATCACGGAAACTTGGTGGAATGATACACATGATTGGAATACAAGGCTTGAAGGGTACAACTTTTTTTTAAGAAACAGATCTAAAAAAAAGGGTAGGAGATATTGCATTGCATTGTATGTTAGGAAAACATTAATCTCCACCGAGATTCAAGCTTCAGAGCATGGTAGTTCTGTAGGAACTGGGTAAGAATACAAGGAGAGAACAACAGAAAGGACACTATTGTAGGCATTTACCATAGGCCACCTGGGCAAGCAGAAGACATGGATCAACTCTTTCTACATCTGATGGCCAAGCTCTCAAAAAAGCATGACATAGTGATTATGGGAGATTTCAACTATCTAGACATTTGTTGGGAAATTCTCTCTTAAAAGTTATGGATCCAACAAATTCTTATCCGCTTTTGCTGACAACTTTATCTTCCAAAAGGTAGAAGAGAAAACGGTATTGCTGTATCTTGTCTCCACCAGAATGATGGGTGGAGACATGGGTTTTTCATATGGGTTGGCCGCTGTGGGGCTAAGGAAATGGCTGAAGCTTCTAATTGGCTGTTGGAGACACACCCTCACCAAGAGCCAATAGCTGCTGCTCTGGCCACCGAGACCCAGAAGCACAGAAGGGAAGGTTGTGAGAGCGGGGACACCAGGGACTGTGACATCGGGGCCAGGAACTGAGATCGGAGCCCCCCATCCCCCAGAACCGACAATATTGAGAGTAAAGCAGGCAGTGCGCTGCCGGCCACACTCACAGTGCCCACGCCAGTGCAGCCAGTGCTAAGGGCAAGTATAGCAGCCACAGTGACTCCGCGGGCCACAATAGTGAGACTGCAGTAGGGAGTGCGCTGGCGGCCACACAGAGCGGCACAGCCAGCGCTGAAAGCAGAGATAGTGGCCACACTGACTCTGCAGTCGGGAGTGCTGGCAGTGCATGTGGGAGGCACAACAGTACCAGCAGCAGGGTCACAAGGGCACAAGCAGCAGGTTCGTCAGTGCATCAGCAGCGGCGCTGACAATCACCAGTTCTGGTGAAGACAAGATACAACAACACCAGAGAAAATAAGGGGATCTGCTGTCTTGGACATAATTCTTACCAACAGGGAGGAAATGGTTGAGGAAGTAAGGGTGGCTGGGACCTTAGGAGGCAGTGATCATGCTATCCTTGAATTTTGGATAAAAAGGGGAGGAAAACCTGAGAAAACTCAGACCTTAAGGCAAATTTTAATGGACTCAGAAAGAGGATTGGAAAAATGCAATGGCTGAATGTTCTTAAGGACATAAATGTCCAAGAAAGTTGGGAAATATTCCGAAATAAGATTCTCAAAGCACAATCGTTAACAATCCCTAAAAGAAGGAAGAATTGAAAGCATTTAAAGAGATGAACACAGAACTTGCACACATTTTAAAAAGGAAGAAAAATAGGTTTATCAAATGGAAAGAGGGGGGAATATCTAAAGAAGAATATAATGCGGTCTGCAGAAACTGTGGCAAGTTTAAAGCTAAAGCTAATGAATTGAGGCTTGCTACATAGGCCAAAAGCAATAAAAAAGGATTTTCGGGGTATGTCAAAAGAAAAGTCAAAGATGCTATTGAATGCTTACAAGATGAAAATGGTGATTTGGTTAAGAATGATGTTGAAAAGGCCAAACTTTTAAATTCCTATTTTGTATCTGTTTTCTCTCAGCAAGTGGACGAAACATCAATTAATCTTCCCGTTGCTATTGGGGGAATAAAATAATGCAGGCTATCAATAAGCAGAGAGATGGTGAGGGAACACATGAATTCAAGTCTTAAGGTTCAGATGAATTACATCCTAGGATACTAAAGGAGGCAGCGGAGGTAATTGCTGAACCACTTGCCATAATCTTTGAAAATTCCTTGAGAACAGAAGTCCCAGAAGATTGGAAAGGGCAAATGTTGTCCTTATCCTCAAAAAATGGAAGAAAGTGGATCCAAAAAACTACAGGCCTGTGAGCCTGACTTCTATACTGGGAAAGATTTTTGAACAAATTATTAAACATGTATGCAAGTACAAATAAAATAAAAAATAAAGTAATTAACCAGAGCCAGCATGGGTTTGTAACAAACAAGTCATGCCAGACGAATCTAATTTCCTTCTATTTCCTTCACCGACTTGGTAGATTAGGGAAATGCGGTGGATATAGTATATCTTGACTTTAGTAAAGCATTTGACAAAGTATCTCATACCATACTTATTGAAAAAATGACCAAAGATGGGATTGATAAGGCAACTGTTAAATGGATTCACAACTGGCTGAGTGATCGTACTCAAAGAGTGGTCATAAATGGCTGCACATCCAAGTGGAAGAATGTATCAAGTGGGGTACCACAAGGCTTTGTCCTAGGCCCAGTGTTGTTCAACATTTTTATAAATGATCTTGAGGAGGGAATTAATGGAAAACTGATCAAATTTGCAGATGACACATAGCTAGAAGGGATAGCTAACACTAGGGAAGAGAGAGAGAGTATTCAAAAAGATCTAGAAAAGCTTGAACAGTGGGTGGCAAAATGCAAAGTCCTACATCTGGGCAAGAAAAAAGCACTTACAGAATGGGAGGAATTGGGCTAAGCAGCAGCACAAGTGAAAAAGACTTGGGTATACTAATAAATCATAGACTGAACATAAGTCAACAATGTGATGCAGCACCAAAAAAGGCAAACACAATTCTGGGATGTATTAAGAGAAGCATAGAGTCTAGATCACATGAGGTAATTCTCCCTCTCTACTCTTTCATAGTGAGACCTCATCTGGAATACTGTGTCCAGTTCTGGGCACCCCACTTTAAAAAAGACATAGGCAAACTGGAGCAAGTTTAAAGAAAAGTTGCCAAGATGGTGAGCGGTCTGCAAATCATGTCCTATGAGAAACGATTAAAGAATCTGAGAATGTTTAGCTTGCAAAAAAAGAAGGCTGAGAGGAGATGTAATATCTGTCTACAAATATCTGAAGGGCTGTCACAGTTCCGAGGGATCAGCCCTATTCTCATTTGCACAAGGAAAGACTAGAAGCAATGGGATGTATCAAAAGGATTATCGTTCAGTTTTGTTTGGACGATTTTCTGAACGATATCGTTCTGTCTAAACAGGGTATGAGAGTTTTTTTTTTTATAGTACACTTACTTGTGATACTATGGAAATCCTAAAAACCTGATTTGTTGGGGAATCATAAGGACTGGAGTTTGGGAAACATGGTGATAGGTGATAAAGGTCTAATCACAGGGGGTCCCAGACGCCTCCCAACCACTTTGCTAAAAACTTGTGATATTGTATTTAATTAATTTAGGCTGGTTGCACACGACCACGTCAGATTCCACAAGCGGAGGTCCGTAGCAATCCGGCCTTGACTGCGTCCAGTTTCTGCGCGTACATGCCTTTTTTCATCTTCATCTGTATTGCGGATGGATGCGGCGGATCGCTGTCGGAGATGCACAGTACACATTTTTTTCTCAAATCCGTTTTTCCTTGGCCGTCGCTGGCGATGACGCACATACTCACCATCTATCCGCAACGTCAAGTACGGATGGGCCATGGGCCGGACAAGTTCTACTGAATCTTTCCCCATAAAACTATATATCCACCTGCTCAGCTTTTCCGGCACTATAACATCATGCCTGCAGTTTGGACAGAGAGTGTTCAAGCTGACAGATTCCCACCTGTGTGAAGAAAATTAATCATTTAGCTGTGTGAAGAGAAATTGGGGATTTGGAGCTTTGGAACAGTAAAATAGAGCAAAAACTTCTACAAAATGACATTATTAAATTAACCTATTTAGAAGGATGAAAAGAAAAACGGGTAAACCATGGCAGGGCTCTAAATCACTACCAAAGTGGTTGGGAACGCGCCAAACATTTTGCAGTCTTGTTGCCATTTGTGACCAGCCCTGCCACTGCAGTGTGTGGCTGCCATGAAAAAAAAGACTTCCTTTGCATTTAACAGACATCTCACACACTGTCCCAGAGAGTTTGTAACTGTAATTGTTGAATCTGGGATGCCAAAGTCTTTGGAGACAGTATCGTTCCCCTTAGGCCTCATACACATGGGTGTAAATCCATTTTGTATTAGACACGTAATATGGAGTGAATATAACCCATTGACATATTCTAACTTTTTGTGTTCCTCGGAACGTATTGCCCATTGATTTCATTGAGTACCTCAGAAGTTCACGAATGCAATATTGGGCTGAGTTTCACGGCCTGATATAATGCTTGCCTGTGTGTAGGTAGCTTTAGATACAAATGCATTGGTGTAATATTGTGTCAATGTGCTCTTTCTGAGAATCAGACTTTTATCAAAATATGAGGAAACAAAGTGAGTTTCATAGTCTGTGTTACCATGCGGCGGCTGCCGGGGCCGCGGGTGGTTGGTCGGCGCGTGCGCTCGTGGGTCCGGGCGGTGGCGTGTGCGTGTGCGCGGGCGTCTGTGAGTGCAGCTCTATGCACGAGTCCCTGTTATGAGATTCTGCTAGAGGCGTCGCCTCCCCCTCTCCGCCCCTGGGCGGAGGCTTCTGTTTATAAGGCTGGCAGTGAGGTCCATTCACTGCCAGTTATTGGTTTCTGTTTCAGTGTGCTAGCTTCCTGCCTCTGACTGTCTCCTGCTTTCAGCTTCTGCTATATCTGCCAGGTTATCCACCTGCCTCGGTCTGCCTGTATTCCTGTTGGTTTTCTTCACTTGCCCTTCCTGTCGGTATCCTACCCTGATCCATCTTGGTACGCCAGCGTCCCTCCTCGGTTCCTAGCGAGTGTAGGGACCGCCGCCCAGTTGCCCGCCTGGGGTTAGCCAGGAGTGGAGGCAAGTAGGCAGGGACAGGGGTTGTGGGTAAGTTCTAGGGCAACCCAGGCTGGCGTATCATCGGGTAGGATACCGTAACATAATAACTGTCCCTTAAAATTTCCCTACGGGTTTTTGTTTGGTCTCCAATGGAGACTATGAGCGTCCTTGCTAATCAGTTGCAGGAGCTAGTGGGCGTAATCCAAGACCTGTCCGGTCGTATGGTGGCCCAGGAGCAGCGGATGTTGGCGCAGGTTCCTGCCGCCCCATCTATTCCTGAACCCAAATTTCCTCTCCCTGAGGTGTTTTCTGGGGAGAGAAGCAAGTTTTTTGTTTTTCAGCAGGCATGTAAACTATATTTCCGGATGCGGCCCGGATCCTCCGGCTCTGAGTCCCAGAAGGTGGGATTGATTCTGTCCTTGCTGCGGGGTCCCCCCAAGACATGGGCCTACTCCTTACCTGAGAGTTCTGCTTGCCTGCAGTCTGTTGATGCATTTTTTCAGGAACTAGGAGGTATTTTTCATGAGCCGGACCCGGCGGGGTTAGCTGTATCTCACCTCATGGCTTTGCGTCAGGGGCAGCAGCGTGCTGAAGACTAATGCTCTACGTTTAGGCAGTATGCCGGTGAAACCTCCTAGAATGATGGCGCCCTCTAAGATGTGTTTTTGTTGGGCCTTTCTGATGCTGTCAAGGATCTAATTATTTCCCATCCCGCTCCCATAACACTTAATGAGGCGATGGTATTGGCAGTAAAGGCTGACAGGAGACTGAGATCTAGAAAAAAGGAACGTCAGGCCTGTAAAACTAGGGAGTCCTGTAGATCCGTTCCCATTTCCCCCATGCCAGCTCCAGGGGCTGAGCCTATGGAAGTGGACCTGCTAAGTACCGGGAAACGGCGACGGTTCTGGATGACTCACCATCTTTGCCTCTACTGTGGGGAAGACGGACATCGAGTAGCAACCTATCCACAGAAGCAACGGCAACATCAGTCTGAAGCGGCGGAAGAACTACCGATCCTAGGCGATTCTCTGAAGGGTCGCCTAGGGTCCCAGGTACTCCCTAGGTTGTTGGTGCCTTGTCAGATTGGCTTCCGGAATTTTATTCGGTCCGGTCAAGCCTATATTGATTCGGGTGCTGCAGTCAATCTGATTAATTTAAATTTTGTCAGACCTCTAATAACCGAATTTTCCATGCTGAAGCCCCCCATGCGCTTCATTGGTATTGATTCGACCCCTCTCTCCGCAGGTGTTGTTAAATGGAGGACTCCCATTCTGCAGTTCACTGTGGGGGTTCTCCATTCTGAGAATCTGTCTTTCCTAGTTATGGAAAAGATGTCTGATGTGGTGCTTGGTATGCCCTGGTTGGCACTGCACAATCCCCAATTTGATTGGTCCACCCGGGAATTGACTCATTGGGGGTCATCCTGGCATAATCACCTAACTACTATAGCCATGTGCTCTGCAGATACTGTGCTTATTCCGGAATATTTGTCGGATTTTCAGGACGTATTCTCCAAAAAACTGTCTGAGGCCTTGCCTCCCCATAGGGAGTGGGACTGTGGTATTGATCTGATTCCCGACAGTCCCATCCCTAAGGGAGCCATTTTCAATTTGTCAGGGAGTGAGCACGAAGCCCTTAAGTCCTATATCTCGGAGTCTCTGGTCAAACGACATATCCGGCCGTCCAGGTCTCCTGCCGGGGCAGGTCTCGTCTTTGCTTAGAAGAAGGATGGGACATTGAGGCCTTGTGTGGATTATCGGGCCTTGAATAAAATCACAGTGAAGAACCAGTGCTCCTTGCCCCTAATTCCTGACTTGTTGAATAAGGTGGTAGGGGCCCACTGGTTCTCCAAACTGGACTTAAGGGGGGCTTGCAACTTAATTCGCATTCGAGAGGGAGATGAATGGAAGACGGCGTTCAACACCCCGTTAGGGCATTTTGAATGTCTGGTCATGCCCTTCGGACTCTGTAACGCCCCCGCTGTGTTTCAGGGTTTTATGAACACGTTTTTTCACGACTTCCTGGGGGTATTTCTGGTCATATATCTTGATGACATCCTGGTGTATTCTCCTGACTGGGATTCACATGTGCAGCACCTGAGGTTGGTTCTGACACGTTTGCGCGAGTATCAACTTTTTGTCAAGTTGGAGAAATGTACATTTGGTTCTAAACAAGTATCGTTCCTTGGTTATGTGATTTCACCCACGGAGATTCAGATGGAGTCTGACAAAGTAGCAGCAATCTCCCAATGGGTCAGACCAGACAACCTTAAGGCTGGGTTCACACAGGGCGGATTCCCGTAGGAAATCTCGCGGTTTGGCCGCCGCAAAAAACGCGAGATTTCCGCCGGGAGAACCGCCGCGGCGGCTTTGAAGCAGCTCAGCTGCATGCTTTTCCGTTGCGGCCAGCGCTCCCATAGAGGAGAGCGCGGCCGCAGCGGAATGAAAAAAAGAATGGACATGCTGCATATTCTGAAGCCGCAGCCGCGGTTTCAGCCGGATTTACCGCAGCAGATTAGTCATCCCGTGTGGACAAGGTTTCTGAGAAATCTTGTCCACATGGCTGGCTAATCCCGAGATTAGCGGCCGCAGGCGGCTTTGCCGCGGGCAGACCTGCTGCGGCAAAACCGCCCTGTGTGAACCCAGCCTTCGGCTCTCCAGCGTTTCTTGGGTTTTGCAAATTTTTACCGCAAATTCATTAAGAATTACTCGGTTATTGCTCAACCCTTGACCGATCTGACTAAGAAGGGGGCTGACTTGGTAAAATGGTTGCCTGCAGCCCTAGAGGCCTTTAGTCATCTAAAAAGGGCATTTACGACTGCCCCGGTGTTAATACAGCCAGATGCGCGTCTACCCTTTTTCATTGAGGTAGATGCATCTGAGGTGGGGACAGGGGCAGTTTTGTCGCAGGAAGTCAGTGGGAGATCTGGGTATAGCCCATGTGCATTTTTTTCGCGGAAGTTTAGTTCAGCAGAGCGCAACTACGATGTGGGTAACCTTGAGTTACTGGCAATCAAATAGGCTTTAGAAGAGTGGCGACACCATCTTGAGGGTGCTAGACACCCTATTACCGTATATACGGATCACAAGAATTTGGTTTATCTCGCCAATGCTAAAAGACTCACAGCTCGTCTAGCCAGGTGGGCGTTGTTCTTCGCCAGGTTTAATTTCGACGTGACATATATCCCAGGAGAGAAAAACGTGAAAGCGGATGCCCTGTCACGGAGTTTCGGGGTGCCAGAAAGTGAGACTATGACCCCCGAGAATATCTTGGCACCTGGCGTGGTGGTGGCAGCTGTAGAATCTAACTTCGTCCCTCAACTACAGAATACTCAGCAGGACACTCCTTCGGGGGTGACGGAGGGCAGATGGTTTGTGCCAGAGACCTTACGTCTTAGAGTCATGGATGAATCTCACTCGTCTGTTCTCGCAGGTCATCCAGGGTTTCAGGGAACCCTGGATCTCTGTTCTAGACACTTCTGGTGGCCAGGCATGTCTCAGGAGATCCGCGACTTTGTTAAGGGATGCTCTGTCTGTGCACGCAATAAGAGTCAGCGGCGTCCTCCGGAGGGTCCTCTGAGACCGTTACCGGTACCTTCTAGTCCGTGGTCGCAGTTATCGGTAGATTTTATCACTGATCTACCAGAATCCCAGAAGTGCACCACTATCTTAGTGGTTGTCGACCGGTTCAAAAAGAGTTTGCCAAGATTTTTGTAAAAGAAATAATTCGCCTACATGGGGTTCCCCAAAACATTGTATCTGATCGCGGGGTTCAGTTTGTGTCGCAGTTTTGGCGTGCCTTCTGCAGAAACCTGGGAACGTCGCTTTCCTTCTCCTCAGCATTCCACCCGCAAACTAATGGTCAGACTGAGCGGAAGAACCAGGATTTAGTGCAATATTTACGGTTGTTTGCTGGCGAAAAGGCTCATCAGTGGGCAGAGTTCCTGCCGTTGGCAGAGTTTGCACTAAACAACCGCACTTGTTCTTCCACTGGGGTATCTCCATTCTTTTGTGTATACGGTCAGCATCCTCACTTCCTTACAGCGATCCCTACTCCATCTGTCTGTCCTGCAGCTGATGTCGCCACAGATACGCTGCAGGGAGTATGGAAAGAGGTACAGAAAAACTTGGAAGCAACGGGGGCTCGTATGCAGTTGCGTAGTGGGAAGAGTCTGTCTGTATCTGAACCTTACAGGGTGGGACAGAAGGTAAACCTGTCTTCTAAAAATCTCAAATTAAGGGTCCCATCTTTGAAGCTGGCGCCGCGTTACGTGGGTTCCTTTGTCATCACACGTGTGGTGAACCCGCTTGCCTACGAACTGGGTTTGCCAGCTACATGGAGGGTTCACAGGGTGTTCCATAAGTCTTTATTGAAACCTTTTGTCCCTTCTGTGATGCTTATCATGCATCTTCTTGAGGCTGCGATTTTCACTTTCAAATCAGTCCAATGCATCAGCACAGCATTAGCTATAAGCTATACCATTTCTGCCTGCTGGATGGATAATTTAATTATCATTACCTTCTATATTCATCTAAATAAGCTACAGACCATACGTATACAGTCAAGAGGATGAGCTGTGATCTCCTTTACTGTAACTATCTGACTGGAGCTGTGAGATCATTTAGTGGTAGGATTCATACAACAGCATCACTCACACTGAGAAAATTACATTGATATGTGTGGAGATTCCTCTGTTTTATTTGCGGACGCTACATGCTGAGATAAAATCGCAGCATTCTCTATTTTTAGAGCGGATATGCAAGGACGGCTTCCATTAAAGTCAATGGAAGCTGTCCCTCCTGCGGCACTTCTGCAATGAGTATTGCAGAAGTGTCACGGATCCACGTCATCACCTGGGCGACAGTGCGGCGTCCTCTGAGCTGTGCATGTGCGCCGGTTGCGCATCCACATACAGAAAGAAAACTACTTCTAACAGGTACGCAGGGTCGCCGGCAGCGGGCACGGGAGGGTTCTGTGCTGGATTTCCGACATGGAGTCCATGCGTGCCCGTGTGCATGAGGCCTAAGACAGTAATGCAAAGATGAACCATGTCAACAATATTTATGATTGGTACTTTTTTCTATGGTGAATATTTCGTTATTGCCAGACAAACGTAACCTTTACTGTAACACAAGCTAACTTCTTTCAATAACTTTATTGAACAAGAATGTCTAGAGAAAAAGGACTCAACTCCATCTATCCATAGTCATAGACAGAGGCAAAAAAATCCGCAACATGCAACTGTTGTACTGCCATGCTTTCCAGTATATAGGTCATAGTAAAGTGCAGTGACAGAACCACTGTGTTGCAGTTTAGAAGTACCTTTACATTAAAGACACAGGCTGGGGATGATCCAAAGTCTTGTGTAATACATGTGGTTTTACTCATGTACAGGACTGTACGTGGTTATTATGTATTGTACCATATTGTTCACCCAGAGATCATTATTTCTTGGATAAAGAGGGTATTTGTGCACCTGTTTTGCACATGAGAGTCATGTCTATGAATTCCAGAGTTTAATTGGCAGCTCTGACCAATGTTTGTTCATAACTCATTTAAGGGAATTTGAATTATTAGATCTCATTTCTACATCACTTCACACTAATATAAGCGGACATTTGTATAATACATTGTACATAATTGCATTAAATGTATAATGTATGTACAACTGTGCTAAAACAGGGATGTTTTAGCTTTAATAGTCTCTCATTATTGATAAATTGTTCATTGCTAAAATCTTACCAAGCGATTCCTTAAATGGCTGCTTATTTGTGTTGGCTTTTAGCCTCTGTTATTATTTTTTTTATCTATCTTTGGGGAGATATTAATGAGTTTCATAAAGCTCACTTGTGTGTGTATGCTGAGTGTTTGTAATTTGAGCGCATTGTAAGGTTCATGCTAGTCCTGACAAAGCAATGTCTGATGACCTGGCAAATAATAACTGCTCAAGCGCTTGCCAATATTCTCATAGTTGGGCACAAAAAAATGTAATTATATAACTTTGTCCCTATTAGGGATCATTGTGTTGCAAAACGTCACCTGTTGGCACTCATAGTAGATAGAAGTAACAGTAAATAATCATGCCGCTATTTACCATAATACATAAAAACAGTTCAGTATTGTTAGTAGGGTCCGTGCAACACACAGAATCATTTTCACAAGGATGTTTCTAGATTTCACATAGCCTAGAGGAGTGATTCCCAACCAGGGCGCTGTGGCACTCCAGTGTGCCGTGATAAACACCTAGAAGTTTTTTTCATGGGTGCTGTGAGATAAAAATATTTTAATGAAGTCCGTCGCGAGCCGAAAAAGGTTGGAAAACACTGGCATAAAGTCAATGCTGCTTTTTTTCCCCTTAGATTAGGTTCTTACACATCATAACATTGAGGTATAAAACTTTTATTTGTCATGCAAATGTTTGTTGGAAAATAGTTCATTGTAATGTGAACCCCCTCATTATTCACATTCACAGTGAAAAACTGTTCTAACAGCACTGAGTGAGCTACTCTAAGAAAACATACCATTTAGGCCTCATGTCCACGGGGACAGATCCGCAGCGGGTCACCCACACGCATGATTCATGCCCCATAGGGATGCATTGGACACCCCCTGCGGATGTCATTTTCCATTGAGGCGCAGATGGCGTGAGCGGGAAAACACCCGCAGCATGCTCCATTTTAATGCGGGTCTCCCGCAGGCTTCTATTGAAGCCTATGGAAGCCGTCCGGATCCGCGGCACACCTGCAGCTAAATTCCTGCTCTCCAGTACAGGAGAGCAGGAGTTAAAAAAAATAGAGTGCACGGCGCACACTATTGAAACAATCATAACTATGTGAAAACATCAAAAAATCTAAATATGATGATTTTCAAAAAGGGGAAATAGAGTGAATAAAGGTGTCACACAGTGCTCTCCAAGTGCAGTGCAAAAGTGAGAAAAAAAGGGAAGAGTATCCAAAAATATATACATCAGGAAAGGGATACATCAGTGAAAAAACAAGTGAATAAAGGGGCTGAATGTTCATCTTAAAACAAGTCAAACAATCCATTAGATGTTGGATTTGGTTCACCTGGAAGATAGAAAACAAATACCACAGGGTGATAGTTTCATTAATATCAAGGAAAGAGACAAAAGAGGGGAAAAAATTTTTTTTTTGAATGAGAAAAAGAATAAAATTTGTTAAATTGGACCAACACAACCAATCCAGTACTACACAAACAGTTAAAAAAATTATAGAAATTAAAAAAGCTGTTGTACATATATTAAAATATAATAACAAAGCTAATGTTCTCATTTAGTCCATAAGGGGTAACTGTATTAAGAGTATAGATTCATCTACATTCCTTCTGGTCAAGAATTTTTTTCCATTCTCCCCCTCTAGTGCTGATTAGATCTTTGTCAATACCTCTGATCCTAAACAAATCTCCATCACACTGATGGAACTCCTTAAAGTGTCTTGGAATGGTTTTCAATTTAGGCCCCCTGTCCACGGCAGTTTATTCACGCCGGCCAACGCTTCCCATAGCATTGCTATGGAAAGCGCCGACACCTATCCATGAGCGGAGAATCATTGCGATTGTCCGTTCGCGGCGGGCAATTCGCAGCATGCTGCGAATTGCCCCGATTCTCCGCCGTCAGCCTATCTATTAGATAGGGCTGACCGGAGGAGATTCGGCGGCGGCTCCCGTGGCAAAGCTTCGCTGCGGGATACCGCATCGCCCGTGGACAGCCGGCCTTAGTCTTATCAGATTCTTGTCGTGCCACCTCAATAGCTAGAATATGTTCTCTAACCCTCTTCTTAAGGGGTCTTGTGGTCATTGCTACGTAAATATAATTACATGGACATATTCCATAATAAATTACTCCTACACTTTCACAATTGATAGCATGTGTGATTTTAAATGTGTGGTCATGTCTGGAGTTGGTAAATGTGGGGGTTAAATCCATATTCCTGATATATTTACAGGAGACATAAATTCACAATCTACAGTATAAAGTTACATTTTTGAGAGGATTTACAAAATTTTAATGCAAGTTTAAGTAGATTAAAGAGGTTTGTTTGGTTTATAAAACCCCTTGTCAAATATTGTGCCTTATTCTAAGTTCTATGGTAGTCTGAGGGGAAAAAAAAGGTAATATCATACTCCATTGCCTGCTGTACTACAGAACCCTCCCCAGGCAGTGCAATGCCTCATGGTGGCATCAAACAGCATCATGTGTGTGCACAAGCCCTTGGCCAGAGTGGAGAGCAGGTACTAAGAGTGTTTAGCTCTCTTTCTGGAGGACCTGGCATGTCCATTCTTTACATTGTCAGCACATTGATTTTAATGGACCCCATATTCTGCTTCATCTCCCCCATGGTGGATGCAAACAAATTGAATACTTGCTTGCAGGTTCCCTTTTAGATTGCAGTTGATCAGTGTGGGTCTCGGTGTTGGGGCAGCTTGTTTTAATTTTTAAAAAAAGCAATAGTCAAAAATGAACAACTTTTTGGAAGCAGTTACTACAAAGATAACCACTTTTGGATTTGATTAGCTGGTCTTCCTAGCTTGGCTTCAGAAACCCTCAGTAATTAGCTGAAGGAGGAAAAAATGCAGAGAGCGTCACAGGTGGTAATGGTCGATTATAGGTCTCAATTGAAGGATAGATGTGAAGGATGTCTCAAGTGTATCTTCCCCTCTTTACTCCAATCCTCTTGATACAAGATGGAGAGCTGCAAAAAGAACCGGGGTTTCTGAATATCAGAGCTCCCCCGGGTATAAAATGGCAGTAATTAGCTGTCATCACTTGGGGAAGTTTCAGCAAGAGCAGAGGTGATGTATTGTTACATGCCGCCTGTCCAAATAAATGGCCAACCATGAAATACATGAAGAAGCCAGCTACACCAGAGCGAGAGACACTCTAATGAGGCTTTTAGAAAGGGGTTGTCTCAGTGGGACAAACTCTTTGAAGGGAGCCTCATCTTTTGTATACAGGTACCTATCTGAGGGGAGGATGAAGTAATGCCAGACTCATGGCCCTCTGCTAATTAATCATTGCCATGTACAACTTTTCAATTACACAGTGTTACTGATTTGGGCCACTGAAGTGTCTGTGACTTCTCTCCGACTTATATTTTGAAAGATTATGTGCTATGTTTTAAACCAACAATTGCTCTCGATCTTTTGGAGTGTTCCTCTGTTTGTACAGTGAATTTATTGGTGGCCTGGATGTCTAGCCTTTTGAAGCATTTGCGTCCATCCTTTGTAAAGTCATTGGCCCCTGTGGTGCTCTACTTTTTGTTTTCTCGGTTACATAGTAATCATTAATAAATATAAAATATATGTATACCTGAGCTCAGCAGACCTTAAAGAATTGACCAGCTCTCTTTAAGGCCTCACACGAGCATAATTTCACTGTGTTTTACGTGGTGAATGGAGTCAATGAAAGTACATTGATTTTCATTAATCCATTCACATTTGCGAATATTCATTGTGTATATGCGGCATGTTCTATTTTGCCACGTTTTACGCGAAATAATGCCCATTGTTCTCTATGGGCGCATAATCAACGTTGTATGTACACAATTACATTGCACATGGCCCGCATTTATATGTGCAATTGCAAAGCGAGCGAGCAGAAAGTTTAAACAAAAAAAGAAGCTGGAAAGACTGCACATGACACTGAGATACTGTCAGATACACTGTCATGCACAGCCCAAAATCGCTGCCATACGCAGAAATAGGCCAGGTCATCGCTGGCTCCACAGCAGTAAAACGCTGCACGATTTATGCTTGCAGTCGTGTGAGCCCGGGCTTATGTGTTCCATCTCTAACAAAGGCTGGACAGACTGTCTGGGATGATTTAGTGAATCCTGCACTGAGCAGGGGGTTGGACCAGATGACCCTGGAGGTCCCTTCCAACTCTACCATTCTATGATTCTATGTATACACATTAAATGCCTAGAAGTAGCGGAACATATCTTAGCATTTTCACACACTTCACCTGTGAATTGGCTAATAATGTTCTTATGTGAAACACTGAACGAGCGGTGTTTAGACTCCACAATAAGTGCCCAAGCCAGCGCTGGTTTTTATGCCGGCTAAAACTGAATGACGAATGAGAACTTCACAATTCTCATTCATCGTTTAGTCGTTGGCTGCATTTAAACTGAATGATTATCATTCCATTTTGCTCGTTAGAACGATTTCCTGAACGATAATCGTTCCATCTAAACGCAGCATACGATAATAATTTAATCACATATTATTAGTATTCTATGCAAAAATCCAGGGGATTGACTTAGATGGGAGCCTGGTCGGACCCTGAGAGACCCTGAGGGGAGATATGTCTTTATACAGGCCTGGGTTGAGTTAAATCCATATGTTATCCTTGGGGTCTACCTGCCGGCGAACCTGACTATCCTTCATCAGGCGGCCCAGTTTGCGGCTCAGTTCCCAAACGCTGCTGTTGTCTGTATGGGCGACTTTAACATGTTGCTTGACACAACATTAGATAAATTTAGCACTACTCTGCCCATTTCTATTAACCCACACCCTACAACACTAACTACATTTACTCAGGAGGTGGGCTGTCAGGAGGTTTGGAGAGCTAAACATCTAGCGGATCGGGAGTTCTCGTGCCGCTCAGCCGGCAGCAACTCTCTGTCACGTATTGATTACATTTTTGGTAACGCCCGTGCTTGTTCAACAGTAGCGAAAGTACAATATCTTCCTAGGGGTGTGTCAGACCATTCTCCCCTTTGGGCTGAATTTGCTATAACAAATGGTAAAACTAATAGACATGGTTGGAGAATACATCCCTTCTGGCTAAGCCTATTTGACCCACACGATCGTATTCCCGACCAGCTTGCCACCTTCTCTGAAATAAATAGCCCTGATACTGACCCGGCACTACTCTGGGAGACCCTTAAGGCCTTCCTCAGAGGCTGCCTATGCTCCTCTATATCATTTATTAAACGCAATACTTCCCGATGTGAGCAGGAGATGGCATCCGAATATTCCAAATTGGAAGCGACTTATGTCGCAGACCCCTCAGATGACAATAGAACAAGGTGGTTGAGTCAAGGAAGACAATATCTCTTATATCTGCAGGAGAAGGCCTGTAGGTCCACTTTCTTTGCTAAGCAAAAATATTATGAACAAGGTAATCAATCCAGCAGCTTGCTGGCTCTGCTAGTCCATCAGAATTCAGCGTCTCCCTCTATACTACGTATCAAATCTGATTCATGAGAAGTTCTTATTGACGGGGATCAGATTGGGATGCGATTTCAACAGTTCTACACTGAGTTGTACAACACCAAATTCCACCATTCTCAGGACACCCTGAGCAATCTCCTAAATAAGCCTACATTCCCGACACTCACACAGGACCAACAAGCATTTATAGATGCGCCCTTTACCCTGACTGAATTAACGGAAGCGCTTTCAGGAATGTCCAGCGGTAGATCGCCAGGCCCTGATGGCATTCCAATTGAGGTATATGCTAAATACCAAGACATACTGCTCCCTACATTACTTGCAACATACAATGCGGCCTATGAGAACGGAGATCTCCCTCCATCCTTCTACGAAGCAACAATAGTACTAATTCTAAAACTGGATAAAGATCCCCTAGACTGTGGTTCCTACAGGCTAATTTCCCTACTTAATACTGATTACAAACTCCTGACTAAAATGCTGGCTAATCGTCTCAATACCATAATACTGGATTTAAGCCACCCGGATCAAACTGGATTTATGCCCGGAAAATCCACTAGAGACAATTTGAGGAGGGCCCAAGTGGTGACGCAGATAGGGGCGGCCAGAGAAGAGGATTGGGCCTTGGCCTCTTTAGATGCAGCAAAGGCATTCGATTCCATTGAATGGCCCTTTCTCTTCCAGGTTTTACAGAGATTTGGTTTCGGCGAGACTTTTATATGCTGGATCACTCTTCTGTACAAATCCCCCCTAGCAGCTATTTCCATTAATGGATCCTGTTCTCCCTACTTCCGACTACATAGAGGAACTAGACAGGGGTGTCCCCTCTCCCCCATACTATTTGCCCTGGCCATTGAGCCGTTGGCAGTGATTCTACGAGAAACCCAGTTATACAGGGGTGTCACAGTGGGGGATAGAGACGATCGAGTGGCTTTATATGCCGATGATCTCTTGCTTTTCTTGGCGGACCCTGAGGCAACCCTCCCCCACGTGATAAATCTTATTAATACTTTTGGTGAATTCTCGGGCCTTCAAATCAACTGGACTAAATCGGCCCTGATGCCTGTTTCTGGTGGGAGTCGTTTGGGAGATATTGACTCACTTTGCGGCCTACGGATCTCAAACCAGTTTAAATACCTGGGGATGCAGATAACCAATGATGTGGGAAAGTCTCTAGAGCTAAATGTATACCCCCTAATAGATTTAGTCAGGTCTAAGTTTAAAATATGGGGCTCCCTACCACTCTCGGTAGCGGGGCGAATTAATCTTATCAAACTAATAGTATTACCAAAGTGCCTATACATAATGCAGCATGTGTCGGTGCATATCCCATCCCGCTTCTTTAAATCCATGCAGTCCCTGATGTCTTCCTTTATTTGGGGAAATTCCCGCCCCAAACTACGAATCTCTACGTTTCAGAGGCCGAAGCAAGACACGGGCGCTGCCCTGCCAGATTTGTTCCTTTACTATGTGGCAAGCCAGCTAATTCACTTGAGAAGCTGGCTGAGCGATGACCCTCTCCTCAACTCTGAGGCGCATCTGGCACATTATCTTAAAATCCCTAGATTGTGGCCCCTGCTGGAATCTCCTTCTACCCTAACAGGCAAAATGCTACCAATTCATAGGCTAGCCTCTCAGGTCTGGCGGCAGGCCAAGTTAATTGGCCGTTTTATGGACATAATAGCTGACACTCCCCTTTGGCGTAATCATGGGCTCCCAGAATTACTCCGACTGGAGGACGCCCACATTTGGGAACAATAGGGCATCCGGACCCTGGCAGACCTCTATCCACAGAACACTCTGTCCTCATTTGAGCAGCTACAAAATAAATATGATCTGCCCCGTTCCCACTTCTATAGATTTCTCCAGGTCAGACATGCATTAGAGGCGCAGTTCCCGCCACCCAGACCTGCTATTTCTCATTACCCCTTAATAGGCATCCTTTGTTCCCAGGGCCCTCAGGGCCTCATATCGGCACTATACTCCCATCTTATCTCAATACGAGCATCTGAGGATATACCCTCTGCCCTGATAAAATGGAGGACACTGATACCGACCCTAACAGACGATACATTCCAAGAGCTTTTGGAATCTCCTCTATATGTATCCCCAGCAGCCAATAACAAAATGATCCAGCTGTATATAGTGTTTCAGTGCTATCTTACTCCAGCAAGATTGTACAAAATGGGCAGAATACAGTCTACAAACTGCATAAGGTGTTCCTGCGAATATTCCGATTTTTGGCACATGATGTGGGAGTGTCCCGTTATTGTACGTTTCTGGGGGGAGGTCACAGGTTTCCTCTCTGAACTTGTGGAAGTCCCTGTTCCACCGAGCCCAGAGATCTGTTTATTTGGAATATTAGATGAAGAAAGCTGGCAACACCATAGAAATTTTTTCTTCGGGAATCCTTGTTCCTTGCTAGAAAAACTATTGCACTGCGATGGATGGATCCTAAGAACCCCTCACTCTCAATGTGGAGAAAGCTGGTCAATTCGGTGGTGCCATTTAATTATATAGTCTACAAGGGACGTAAGTGTCCTGAGAAATTTGATAAAGTGTGGGGTCTGTGGTGTGAATCCCCCCTCACATTATATTCACCACAATTAATGGCTTCATCTATTCTGGAGCTCAGACGTACCCCCTAGTGCAGTGGTCCCCAACCTTTTTGGCACCAGAGACCGGCTTCAAGCAAAACCATTTTTACAAGGCCTGGCAGGGTTGGGTGGGATGTGGGCGGGGCTTTGGTTATATGGGGTGGGGCTATGAAGGGGGTTGGAGTTTAGTGCATTCTTATTTAATTATGACATTTAGAATGTCCTGGCAGTACACACATAGGGCAGTATATAATCTATCCCCCCCTCCCCAGCATATAATTTATCTCCCCCCCCAGTAATAGACAGCCCCCACTCCTCAGTAATTAACAGCCCCTCCCCCAGTAATAAGCAGGTCCCCCCAGTAATAAGCAGGTGCCCCCCACGTAATAAGCAGGTCCCCCCCCAGTAATAAGCAGGTCCCCCCCCCAGTAATAGGCAGCGCCTCCCCCCAGTAATAGGCAGCCCCCGCAGTAATAGGCACCCCCTTCCCCTGTAATAAGTAGCCCCCACCCCCCTAGTAATAAGCAGCCCCCCCAGTAATAAGCAGTTCCCCCCCCAGTAATAAGCAGGTCCCCCCCCCAGTAATAAGCAGGTCCCCCCCAGTAATAGGCAGCCCCCCAAGTAATAACCAGCCCCCCCAGTAATAACCAGCCCCCCCAGTAATAACCAGCCCCCCCCAGTAATAGGCAGCCCCCCCCCAGTAATAGGCACCCCCTTCCCCTGTAATAAGTAGCCCCCACCCCCCCAGTAATAAGCAGGTCCGCCCCAGTAATAAGCAGGTCCCGCCCCAGTAATAGGCAGCCCCCCCAGTAATAACCAGCCCCCCCCCAGTAATAGGCAGCCCCCCAGTAATAACCAGCCCCCCCAGTAATAACCAGCCCCCCCCCAGTAATAGGCAGCCCCTTCCCCTGTAATAAGTAGCCCCCACCCCCCCACCCCCAGTAATAACCAGCCCCCACCAGTAATAGGCAGCCCCTTCCCCTGTAATAAGTAGCCCCCACCCCACCCCCAGTAATAACCAGCCCCCCCCAGTAATAACCAGCCCCCACCAGTAATAGGCAGCCCCTTCCCCTGTAATAAGTAGCCACCACCCCCAGTAATAGGCAGCTCCCCTCCCATAATAGGCAGCCCCCCTCACCCCCCGTAATAGGCAGCCCCCCCCAGTAGTAAGCAGCCCCCCCAGCCATATACTTACCTCCTCCCTGCTGTCAGCGTCACTCTCTGCCCTGCCATCAGTGTGCAGCCCAGAACGCTTCCTCCCCGAGTCCTCTCCTGCGGAACTAATGAGCAGGGGACTCGGGGAGGAAGCGTTCCGGGCTGCACATGTCAGTGTGCACCGGGATCAGCGCGATTACCAGCCCCCGCTGGTAATCGCTCCAGCGGTGAGCGAGCCACATAACACAAGGCAGCGGGCCGGATTCGGCCCGCAGGCCTTGTGTTTAGAGCAAAAGTTCCCCGCGGTGCCGCGGACCGGCGCTAAACATCCCACGGCCCGGCCCCGGTCCGCGGCCCGGTGGTTGGGGACCCCTGCCCTAGTGGATGCACGTTCTGGAGCGGGACCTGTGGCCTCGGAGATTTGGCTTCTGTGTACCGGATCAGGCTTTAAAGAATTAATGTGTTATTTATGTTGTACTGGATTGACTGAACCTCTATACCAACCTAATTATACAGTGATGTGTATTATCTACGTGCTGCACCTACCTGCGATTGTATGTTTCTCTATGCTATTTAATTTTCAATAAAACGAGTTTAAAAAAAAAATCCAGGGGATTCCAGTGGGTTCACTTATTTTTTCTTGAAACTATAAATGGATTTCCGTTGGCAAATTGAGTTTGGTAGTAAATTCTTCAAATTCCATCTCTAGTTAGGAGGTACTTTACATAATTTAAATATTGCACATTTTTAAATACATTGTTTAACAAAATTGGTGCAACTTGCAGCAAGATTTACTCCCTCTTCTGCAGCAACAGCCTGTAGACCGTTTCCTGGCCATAAATGGCAGACAACAGCTTTCTGTCTAGACTGCAAAGAATGACCTGGTTCAATTAATCAAAGATCACTCAAGGAGGACCCACTGAAACGGGAACTTGAAATAGCACATAAGTGATATATCTGACAATCTATCAGCTGATACTGGAAGTTGCTCTATGTAGCTCAAGGGTCAATTTTGATTGGCTATGAAGTAGAACGCCGTGTATCTATACTTCCTGAAATATAGGCCTGGTGTGTCTACTACACATAATGCTTTAACTGGTCATCATATCCTAGTTGGTTTACTACAAAACTCAAGAGATCTTCAGTCACCGCTGAAATTGGTTACTATATACTGCGGCATGCATAACAAGTAGGAATGGGCCTCCGTGGATTTAGCAGACTCCTAAAAGTTGGCAGCGCTCCAATAACCCCTACAGAAAAAGAATCATATATTGAAATGTAGTGATTAGTTTTGATGTTAAACCTTCAGTTTGATAACAATGTTGCGTTTATAGACATCGTGCTGGTTAGCAAGGTGTTTACAGGTTAGTAATAACATATAAACTTCTGAAGAATTGCCAATGTAACATTATATTAAATAACTGCTCTCTGTTATTATAGCATGACATTAATAATAGAGCACAGACATTTTTTATGTGTTACATGACACTCCAGGCGTAACCTTCATGTTACAGTTAACGTTTGCCCCGGGTGACAAAGACCTTGAGTTTGATTTGGAAAACTACTAGTAAGCAGTGGGACAGTACACGCAGCCAATGAAAACACTTGTCTAATGCATGTTGCGTTCAGTGTTTTGGTGTTTTACTATCTTGTATGTTATTGTCTCACTATTTGGCACTTAAAATGAAATACTCCCTCTATTTTAAGCTTTACATAAACGGTACGCATTGCAGGGCTTAGTGGTTTTGGATGAATTGTAGCAACCAGATACATTAGTGTGTGAGACCTGTGCCAATAGTAACAAAACCAAAATGTGTGACATTTTGACCTCCATATTCCCCAAACTCTTTTATCTGTGCTGCGTGAGTCATTACTTTTGAAGTTTGTTTCATGAAAATTAACCTGTGTTTTATCAGAAAGTTAACACGCTGCAAACATTTCTGCAGCTGATTCTGAATTTGGGGTCTTTCATTGTATACATTAGCTTGTGGCTGTGTCTAAAAAAATATCCAGACTTCTGATTTTGCACACTGCGTTTGCATGAATGTTTCATACTTTGTGATTTGATTTATTTTTGACCTATGACAGCGTGACTCGTCAGTAATTGCCAAGGTATACTCCTGTGGAATACAACCTGTATCACAGCACTGGTCCTTTTTACATATAATATTACAGATTTCCTCTATCCTAGTCTGAAACACAGTCAAAATTCAATCAACATATATCATTACCCTGGTACTTAGTTTATGTAAGGAATCTGCATTAGAAATTTGCAACCAACCATTTATGAGATACCTGAGTAGTTACAGAGGCTCCTTGACCCTAATACACAACATGTAATAGGGCCCTGCACCAACCATTAGCCATTGTTAAAGGAAATCTGTCAGATTGAAAATACTGTCCAAACTGCAGGCATCGTGTTATAGAGCAGGAGGAGCTGAGCAGATTGATATATAGTTTTATGGGAGAATAATTCAGTATAACTTGTATTTTTTTACATTTATATTTCTGGTCATTCTAAGTCCAATGGGCGGTCCTATCAGCGATTGACAGCTACCTCTAGATGCACTGTCATACACAGCTGTCAGTCACTGATAGCTCCGCCCACTGGACTGTTCAGCTCAGAAAGCGTAGAGATATGAATGAATAATATATGTTATACTGAATCTTTCCCCATAAAACTATATATCAATCTGCTCAGCTCCTCCTGCTCTATAACATGATGCCTGCAGATTGGACAGCATATTTAAGCTGACAGACTGCCTTTAAAGGGGTTATCCCACCCAGCCTGTTCCAAAAAATGTTCCAGGCATTAACGGATAACCTCATTCTAATGTTAATGATCCATAAAATGCATGTTAAGACTTAATGATCTATCATTTGGCATGAATAACTCTTTTTAAATGCAGCAACTGACAACAACTAAGCAAGCCAACACAGTAGCACAACTTTTCCACAGATATCTGCCTTCAGTTGGCATCGGACATGCTTGTTCGGCTCACGAGAAAGTACCAATGGTTGACAGAAAAACTGGATGGCCATTTCAACCCTCCAAAATCTCAAGTGTAAGGCCAGTTTTTACTGACAGCTTCCAGATAGCAACAGATATTTGACTACGCTCTGAACTTTAAAGTCAAACTAAAAGAATATGAAAACTGCAGGGAAAAAAAGATGCACCATATTGACATTATTCGATCCTCTTTACGTAAGACCAGATATTTAT
The DNA here is from genome assembly GCF_035609145.1 of Eleutherodactylus coqui. Taxonomy (NCBI): domain Eukaryota; kingdom Metazoa; phylum Chordata; class Amphibia; order Anura; family Eleutherodactylidae; genus Eleutherodactylus; species Eleutherodactylus coqui. Next base: position 116,293,690 of record NC_089839.1, on the reverse strand, counting down.
TGAGTGATATGCAGTTAGAGCGGTTTTCTAGGACCAAAATATTGATGACTTATCCTCAGGATAGCATAGTACTTATTATAATGGCTGCGCTCGTCTATCTGGCTATGGAGTTATGTGCCATGTGCAAATCCATATCCTTGCTGCCCTAGGATTATCTCTCTACAGCAGAATCAGAGAAGTAGAGAACCACCCCACATACTTGTTTGATGCAAATAAAAAATGGTTGATTCTTTAACATGTGCTGTAATGTTTTGGATGTGATGTCCTCCCTCGGGCTTATGAGGGCCAGGATCTGCTGCTGTCTAGATTTATATAGGGATCCTGACCTTACTGGGTATTCTGTCTCTTCCTGTATTTAAACGTATCCTTTACATCTCATAGATCCTGAGAAAGGACATCACGTCCAAAATGTTGCTACAGCACATATATTCTTGAACCCTTGGTAAAATTAAATAAAGAATCAACTCTTTTATTTGCATCAAACAAGTCTTTGCTACGGTTGTCTTCTTGATAATACTCTTATTCTCAAGATAGGTTATCAGTACTAGATTATGGGGGACCAACTCATGGCACCCCCGTCTAGCAGCTGGTTGATGGGGCTGTGGTGCTTGGGTGAACACTGAGACCTCTTCTCAAACCTGTCAGGCTCGTTGGTCACATGACCTGTATGCGGCTGAGTCCTATCAAGTGAATGGTATTGAGTTGCAATACCAAATTCGGACACTACAAAATGTATGGCACTATGCATGGCATTTATTAAAAAGGCCAAATGCTGCTGCCTCTTCAAACAGTTGAATGTCAGGGTGACGGGAGTTGCCTCCCCTCTCCCACCAGTCTTATGTTAGCCCCTTCCTGATCTACACCATACATTTATGGTGCACATTGTATATGGACAGGCTTTGGAGACACCCACCTGCAACAGCCACAATCGAAGTTCATCCTGATTGCGGCTGTTAACACTTTAAATGTCATAATCAATACTCACAAAAGTCATTAAATGCCCCAATTGGTGGATGTGGGTCCTAATTCCCCCCACAATTAGATCAAGAGTTGCCATATAGTTGTCATGGCAGCCTGGGGTGTTCTGAAGACCCACATTTTTCAGGGCTCTTTATGGGTCCTTATTATGTAACTCTCAGCTAAATCTATGATTGGGACACTATTAAAAGGACTATTAGCTTGGGACAATTAATTTTGGGGACAGTATGCAGGTACTATTACTGTCATGGTTGCTATCAGCATGGCACAATTATTTTTGAGCAGACTATGTAGGCACTATAGTGGTTACCCATCTGTGTGGGACAGTTATTGTAGGGGGAACTATTAGCTTTCAACCACACATACAGTTCTAAAATCCAGTTGCTTTGACATTATTTTGTATAGCTTGTTCCTCATAAGTCATGATATCAGTGACCTTGATTACACAGTAAACATCTGCATCCATTATTCTATATAAGGGATGCAATGGCAAATGCTGGTGGGTGGAATGTATGATGATATCGACAACATATAGAAACTGAAACACTTCTGTAGGTGGGGAATTAACACTGCTATCCCAGTCAACTTGTAAACCCACATATTAGCTTGTTGGTTTGCTACGTATAAAAACTCTTCATGTGAAACCAAACACTATATTCAACATTACATTCCCATAATTTATAACTAATCTAATTATTTTCATAGGGAACCAAAATGTTCTCTTGCATTCAATTCCAATTTATGTAAATATACCTGATTCATACAGTTCTACAACTTGTTCACAAACACCACTTAGAACTTGGTTGAATATCTTTTCCACTTATTTTAGCACTTCTAAATAGCAGAAAAGACAATGTAGACCAATACAGACAAAATGAAGAGAAAACCATTTAATACACAGTGCACAGATAATTAGGCACTTCTATACCCAGTTTACAGCAACAAGATCACACTGTCCATTCTTTTCATCATCTCTCCACAATGACTGACACACTACTCTGTATGAATATCACTTTTATAGGCTCATGTAATTCTAGGTACAGCATACAAGGCCACATATTTTCCTGATATATGGGAAATCTGGTGCATTGCATGGCAGCCAGGGAATAGATGGAGGGGGTGGAGTGGCATGTTTCTATGTGGGTAGGAGCGCCATTGGCAGCAATAGCGATCATTAAAGTTGTAATAAAGCTAAAGGACCTTTTACACACAACGATAATTGCTTAAACGACCACACAACTGAACGAACTGCCAACATTTTTGAATAAATTACACGTACAGATAATGGCTTTTAATCATCTATATTTCCTCCACGAGTTGTTTTCTCACCCGGGCGTGTGTTTATGAGATGGTATCTGGCCAGCACATAGGCGCACGCAAAAAAACACTCGACTGACTTCACCCTTCTAAAGTTGTTGAGTTAAATCTTGCTTTGTCATTGCATTAAAGTGGTTTTCTGACTATAGACTTTTATTACATATCACTTAGATCTAAGTCATAAAACCAGTGAGAATGGAGAACGGACACAGCAGCTGCAACCGCTGCTTTATTTGAAATGAACCAGACAAGAATGCTTTGAGGTCTGGGATTGGGAAGCCCCTTTAATAAATGGAAACAAAATATTTGAGAAGATAGTGATTAGTTTACATTGCTGATAAGTAGAGCTAATCTAATGCTGGGAACGCTTTAAAAAAAATCAATAAAATTAGGCATTTATTCATCACAGTCTCTAATGAGTGCGGATATTCCAAATAGTCATAGCTTGAAAGCATACTTGCAGAGTAAAGGTCTTTTCTGACGGCGGATTATCAAGTACGAACATTCCTCCAAAGATTTGTTTGCCCGACAATCAGGCTGTGTAAAAGTGGCATTGATCAGCCGATGAATGAACTCTCATTTGTTGGCCAATTGGTGACGTTCAGCAAACATAGAAATGCTTGCTGATGATCTGTGCATTCCCCCGTGTGAACTAGGAGATGTCCAGCCAGCCTATGAGGATGAATGATTGTAAGAACAATTGAATCGAAGTAATAGAAGATTCTTGGCCTCTGTAAAAGAAATGTAAACAATCGCCATTCGATATGCATGTTGACTGGCACTGAAAATCCAGCTGATGTAAAAAGACCTATATTGGTATTTTACTCTGCTCTTGGTGTGGGTTTAACATAATTGGGGGCCACAAGTTGTGACATGCACACAGACATGCATATTTGCTTACATGTAGTTTCCATGTCAGTGGGGAGGGAAGTGGTACACAGTGTGGGCACAAGGATGTGCAAGTACTAATGATGCAATGTGTGGCCATATGGAGAGAATGACGTCCCTTGACCCCTATGTAGCAATGCAGACTACATGGGGTTTTCTCTGCAAGCTGCTCTCTCCATTCTAGTTTATTGGAGTTTTGTTAGGCTGTTTCTGAAATACTCCACATTGAAGAAAGCCATGTGCATGCCGGGTCTCCTTCTCTCTGGAGCTCTAAATGGGGCAGAAGGGGATCCCTATTCTCCGGTTTATTAAGAAGCAAACCTTTTTTAATCTGACCCTTGGACAACAAAGTTTGTGCACCTCTGCTCTATGGAAATCACATATACTATTGGCACTTCAGGCTTTTTCAGATCAGTGAGCCCGCGCCATCCTGCAGTGGGAGCCAGTTGTGACTGATGACTGTCATCCCTCTGCAGCAGCGGGGATCGATTAGAACATTGCTCCCTGTTCTTGTCCCCTTACATGCAGTAATCAATGTACATCATGGAAGGACAATCGGTTGCCATTGCAACTGGATGCTATATACTGGTGATCGCTATTGAGTAATCATCATTGAGTGATAATGCATTGCAGTACAGAGGTAAAAAGTATTTTAAAAAGTTTTAAAAACACTACTTTTTTGCACACTTTTACGTATATATAAAAAAAATAAAACCTGTTTTTAAAAAAACTCACATATTTGGTACCATTGTGTCTGTAATAACTTGTACAATGAATTGAACACACTATTTATCCCCCTCAGCAAAAACTCTAAACCCCCCCCCCCTAAAAAACAGAGGAAAATGCTTATTGTGTTCATTTTGCATCCCGAAAAAATGCAATTAAAGTGATCAAAAAAGCAGTATGTACTGCAAAGTGGTACCACTAAAAACTACAGCTCGTCACACAAAAAAACAAGTCCTTACAGAGCTCCATCCATGGAAAAATAAAAAAAGTTATGGGGCTTTAAATGCAACGATGTAAAAAAAAAAAGTTCCCAAAGAAAGGTTTTTTTTGTGCAAAAGTGGAAAATTCTTTGGTATTACCATAGTCGTACCAGCCCGCAGAAAAAAATTATCATGTCATTGAGGCTGCATTCACACGAACGTATATCAGCTCGGTTTTCACGCTGAGCCGATATACATCGTCCTCATCTGCAGGGGGGGGGAGGATGGAAGAGCCAGGAGCAGGCACTGAGCTCCCGCCCCCTCTCTGCCTCCTCTCTGCCCCTCTGCACTATTTGCAATGGGGAGAGGAGGAACGGGGGCGGGGCTAATTCTCGGAACGTAGCCCCGCACCATCCCGCCTCCTTTCATTGCAAATAGTGCAGAGGGGCGGAGAGGAGGCAGAGAGGGGGCGGGAGCTCAGTTCCTGCTCCTGGCTCTTCCATCCCCCCACCCCCCCCCGCAGAAGAGGACGACGTATATCGGCTCGGCGTGAAAACCGAGCCGATATATGTTCGTGTGAATGCACCCTTATGCTGTATGATTAACGCTGTAAAAAAATAGCTGATGTGTTTTCTCTCACTACCCTCCCCAAAAAATTAATAAACGTTTTACAAGACAATATATGTACTCCAAAATGGTACTAATACAAACTACACTTTATCACGCAAAAAAAGAAGTCCTCGTACAACCATGTCAGTGGAAAAATGAAAAACTTATGGCTTTTGAAAAGTGGAGATGCAAATCCCAAAAAATGATTGTGTCCTGATGGCCAAAATAGGCCCTGTCCTTGAGGGGTTAAGTGCAAAATAAATGAACCTCCCGAACATGATGTAACATTAGATAATTGTATCTGTTTTGTACCTTTTTAAAAAAGATTTCAAAGCAATGTGTAAGGTGTACATAGCCTTAATACTGAGCGGAAACTTCAGTTGTAAGGGCTTAGTGACTTATTAAAGTAAATGTGGAGGCTGGACCACTTTACGTTTTGTTGTGGCTGGAAAACATGGAAATTCCCCATAACATACAGCACAGCTTTTAGCTAAAACCTCAGTAACTTCCCAGATGACTGTGATTCGTACTACATTACTGTGCTTTCAATACTCGGTACATATTTAGAGGGACTTTTCTATCTGTAGTAAACATAAAAGTCATGCTTTCCACAGCAGTGTTGGTGATGAATATGATAAGACCCCCGTCATACTCTTCCTTCCACCCCACTTGTATGAACTTTTACTTAAAAGCCCTGTGCACACCATTTGGTTTCAGGTGACCTTTTCCTATCATATTTTGAGGGTATAAAGATGATTGAATACTGCCACAGTCTGACATACTCATTTCTGGAATTTTAAATTGCACTATTGGTTTTTGCATCAAAAGAACAGTGAGTTTTATGTTTGGTACTTAGTTTTATGTTTGGTGCATACACCGAGAAAATGTCCCGATCTATGTGCTGAACATATAGCTCAAACATGCAACTGCAGATGCAAACATCACCCATTGGTTCCCATTTAAAAAAAAATAACATATATGGAGCAGTATTTGTTTTCTGGAGGACTCCCCTGCATTGAAAAGCATAGTCAACCACAATTAATGCAGTAAACAAAAAGATAAGCTATGCACAGTCAAGCAAATGCCAAAAGACCGGAGAAATCCTTTTCATTTGACCTATGTTTCACTTAATAGCAGCCTTGAAGAAAGAGGGTCTGTGAGACCTGTTGTGGTCAATAGTATTAACATGATTATCACTTTATACAACTTTGCACAATATTGTAGATTTCGGTCTCATTAGTTTTACTTATACAATTTGTTTTTTTATCCTCAAGGGCCCAAAAAGGTGATACAGACAGACCCTCAGAATGAAACTGAGCAAACTGCTTTTTATTAGTTTTACATATGTATGTTCTGCATCAGTGACATATCTAGAAATAGCGTAAAAGTAGTGACATCTACTGAGCACTTCTAACTGTTTGATTTAGAGATGATTACGGTGACTTGTACCGAAAGTACTTGTAGTGACACAGCCATTTTCTTACGTTACTATAAGAATTGCTTTCGCCTCCCACTAGGGGGAGATATGTATTAACAAATAGGCTCCTTTTTCATGCATACCCGAAATTCTTTTAATTAATGTTGAAAGAAAAAATAGATGAGATGAACATATAGTATATGGACATTGGATATGTTGCTACCGTGCTCCTTCCATGCCATCCTTTATACCCAAAAGTAAATGTAAAAATATTTCTAATACCTTTAAACTGATCAAGAGATATTTTGTATCACTCTTTCACCTGTTCATCAAGTCTTATATATAAAGTAGCCATGTTGTTTTATGGGAGAGTTTAGAATCTAATATGGGGATTCTTTTACATTTTGCTAGACACATCATACAATTACAAACTCTTACTGACAACCCCCATTCTGAGCATATAATACATGTCAGAGTATTAATACATAGCTGCAAACAAAAAGTGAAAGGAAGCGTAGGATTACCTCCCTTCCGATCCAAAGTCTTGTAAAACTTGGTATCGACATCTATTTTCTCGAATTCACCGCTTTCTTCAGTGTTCATATCAGTTTAAGCAAATAATTTCACACTTAGATGTTACATAATTTCCGACCTTTTTTGTACTGCATCGCAGTTAGTATTGTCTTTGAAGTCATGTTTTAATTACATGTATTTATTAACTACCCGTAAATAATGATGAAGATTGAATAATGTACCCCTCCGCAAACAATGTAACATTACTTATTCCCCCATGTCTTGTAGCTAACCCTTTTTTCCTTAAGGATTATAGACTCATACGAACAGGGCTTTCTTACTTCATGTGTCTAGATTTGGCTCTGTTCAGATTTACACCTGAAGGAGAAGCCCACCGAACTCCATACTCTGTGGAATCTCTTTTCTGTTGCCTGATCATCTTTGTAGTTAATTAGTCAGAGTTCTGCTTATGTGTATTCATATATAGTCAGAATCTAAGAGACTAATGTGAAATAGAATGCTGGTTCTCTTCTGAGATTTCCCTTAGATCACCTATATTGGAGTCAGGGAGGAATTTGCTTTTTTTAATTAAATAAGAAAAATTGGCTTCTACCTCATCAGATTTTTCTTGCCTTCTCCTGGATCAACATGGGGGTGGGGCCTTTAATAAGCTGCAGTAGATGGACATAGTTATTTCTTCAGCCTAAGGCGGGTTCATACAAACGTATTTGTGCAGCATATTACACACAACAAATTTGCACACGCAATCTGTTCCAAGAGTTGGGTCTTTCTTTCTAATCCTGGAAACCTAATCTTAATTGGGGAGGAGGGGACAGAAAATATGTTAATGAGTATTTTCTGTATGTTATACAGTTTTCTGTGGTTGATTAACACTGCAACCATAGTTTTGGATATGAAGAAATACTGTATATGCGTGCCACTGCTTGTGACAGTGTTGCAGGTGACTTAATGAACGGTATCCCAGTAATGAAACATATTGGAACGCTGGTCAGATCAGCTGAATCTTGTTATTATCTAATCACTGAACTAGATGGACATATGTCTTTTTTCATCGACTGTAAATCAGCATACGTTGTCAACAGCACAATCACTTGCCAAGGACAAGTTGGGGAAGCTGTGGATGTGCATGCTCTCAAAGGATTAGGACATCCAAAATCCACCACAATCCAACATACCAAAGTCAAGGAACTGAACTTGTGTATTGGAACATGTAAGGGTGAATTTCGGCTCCGGAAAAATGCTATTAAATTCATTGTGAAAAGTATTTACATCCACTTCTGTACCGTTCCAAATAAAGAAGACATAGTCTATATACCTCCACCATGTCTGAAGCTTGGTCTAGGATGGGGAGGTATAAATGAACTATTCTTCAACACAATTCATGTACATGTTAACATATGTTGGGGCCACATTGGACCCCATAGCTGTTCTTTGTTTTTGACGGTAGAATATTCCATCGAACAGAAAAATTGTTTTTTGTAGAACATCTTCCAAAAGGGACAAAACAAACTCCATACAACTATTGGGTAGATCAGATTTCATTAGATGTCCTCTTACTGCTTCCAAATATGGTTGATATTGGTGTAAAGTGAGATGACATCGAATGAACCCAATAATGCATTCGTCATATCCTTTATTTTCAAGAAAAAAATCTGAGGTATCCCGAATATATGATTTAGCTTCCACCACAAATCGATAAAGGATAACATCCCAAAATCTGGTAGAATTATTGTAGAGGGAACCTCTCCCTGGTACATCTGGTGTGTGTGTGTGTGTGTGTGTGTGTGTTGATTATTGCACTGTTGACTGGTGTTTGTCTTGTATGTATACCTCATGCATGTGTGGTTTGTGTGAGCTTGACAAAGACAATACTGTATGGTCGAAACGTTGTACTGAATGTTGGAGAAAATAAAGCTGCATCGTTAGATGCGAAAAGATTGGAGCATCTGTGGATTCCTATGTGCTGCTCCACTATCTGATATGTCTTTCTTCAGCCCGACATACTATGTTACTATTACACACAAGATGACTTTTAATTATGTAAAATCATAGGTTTTTATCCAGAAATGTGCCAATTACATAAACAAGTCTGATACTGCATTTCCCGTCTCTGATGTGTTTTTCTACAAAAGCCCTGGAGTGTTCACACCCTGATAACTAATCTACTCAGCTACTATTACAGTTAATGTACGAGACACATTTTCTGTATTATCATTAATTAATCACTCATTATGACTATTGGGTTCAGAGCAGTAAGACATAAGTGAGTGAATCATTCTAATCTAATTGTCCAAGATTTTACTACTGTAGAAACTTCTTCAAAACTTTATCATCTGTGAAACAAAATATGTTTGTCCTGAGATTCAGGCACAGAGATGTCTCCGAATGGATGTGAACTATGTTGCACATGAGACCAGTTATATCAGCTATTTACTCTCATACGTCTGACAGTTTTGTGGTGTTGAAAATGTCACTTTTAGGAGTGGAGGAGTGGGTTGAAAAACGAAAGAAAAAAACAAAAACAACAACTCAAAAGGGCAGAATAATGACAAGTACCAACACACTTACAATGATGAATATTCTACCAACAATCATCCTTCACATTACTATTAATTCTCATTCAGCTGCCCTAAACAATTAGTCCTGTTAGCCATCTTGATTTGACTAATTCTGCATAAATAAAAAACATGTACTCAGTCAGTTCCCAGTATTATTTACTATATATCTGCTTTGCATCATTATACATATATTGTTTTTGTATGCTAATTGTAATGCGCTGTTTATTCGGCCTTTTATAAATCTACAGCAGTACTTGGGTATCACAGTGTGCAGAAGGGTGAACATTAATTTCCCAATTTCAGCTCTAGTACAGCTACATCTGTATCATATTCTTACTTTCCCTATGTTGACGGAATCCTCCAGAAAGCAGTATACTGTATTTGCATGTCTATAGAATGAGTAAAATGATGCCGATGCAATCAAAAGATTGGTAATTTCACAACTACACACACAGCAGAAATCACCTTCCGTAGTAGAACTGGTCCTCACAAGCCAGAAACTATTCAGTGCTCGACAATGTACAGACCACTTACTCATCTCCACGGAAGCTCAGTCTTTCATCCGTGTTAGTCACTATGAATGCATAGATTAAGCTGTCCTTCTATTCTCGTTGTTGTCAGGTAAAATTGAGTCAATACTAGTTTTAGAATTATTCACAAATATAGTTTCACAAGGGAATTTCTGTCTTACTGCTCTGATGTATGAGCCCAATATTTATACTGAGTGATTAGTAATTAGCGATAATACAGAAACGTGTCTCACTGAGTAGATTACTTATCAGGGTGTGAACACTTCAGGGCTATTGTAGAAAAACCTAAGAGACGGGAGATGTAATTTAATGCAGTATCAGACTCGTTTATGTAATTGGCACATTTCTGGATTAAAACGTATGATTTTATATTTACCATTAAGAGTTGTTTTGTATGTGATAGTAACGTTGTATGTTGGGCTGTAAAATGATATATGTCCAGTTCAGCCTATCACCCCCCAATGTTTACCCAGAAGAAGGCAAAAAACACCAATAAGGCAAAAACTAATTTTTCCCATTTAATGGTGAAAAATTCCTTCCTACTCCAATCTGGCAATCAGAATAATCCCCGGATCACAGACACTTTTGAAGTTATTTATGATTATAACATATAATATTGTATCAATCAAGAAAGGCATCTAGGCCCCTTTTATACTCTTTTATAGAGTTCAAATTCTGGATAAAAACCTATTATTTTATATTTACTATTAAAAGTTGTCTTGTGTGTAATGTCCTCATACATTCAGAATATTATTATGTGCAAGTCCGCAAAAATAAATGATATTTAATTCCAACTCTCTGTGTTCATAAACTATTGTAAAGTGGATGGAAATCAATTAGAATAAAGATATAAATACTCGTAAAAATGACCAAATAGTTCAGATCATTGACATAGGTAATGTGTTCATATAATAACAGATATCTGATCTCATGTTAATTGTAATTATGAAACGTAGATAAAAGAATTGCGTTCCGACTATCTTATCAGAAGGCTTATAATGAGCAGCAGTAGATACATAATTTATAGTCTGCGTGCCCTATTTGATTAGTAATAGCCACACTCTGTGCCCTTCCTGTATGTCTGAATGAAGCTATTTATAAATGTCATCGTCAATGATAACTCAAGATGGAATATTCTGCGCACAGAGTGACAACTGTAGGAGGATTGTTCATAGCAATTTGATCAAGAGAGGTGAAGATGTTTAATTTGCCAAAATTTCAACAGAACCCCAACACTCCATTTTATTATTATTGAGCTCAAATTTGTCCTTTTGTGGTTGTAACACTCCTTGTTACCAATAAAAGTGGATAGCATTTTGTCATATACTTGTGGTTTGTCTTATATCAGTACGTGTATGCAAAGTGCTTGTGGGTACACATTTCACTAGTTGTAGTAATACAAATACTTTTCACTAGTAAAAGTATTACTAATACTAGAGAGCAATGGCTCAATCAGTGTTCGCACTGCTTCAGCAGGAAAAACTTCCCCGACATGACCAGTTCTGACTTGTTATTTACTATATCACACCTTCAAAAAATGTACTATGCGTGAAAAATAACCTGCTAAAACAGAGAATTAAATGACCCTAAAGTAGCCTCACCAAAAACATTCACAAAAAATGTATATAAATGAATAAAAAAAATATATATATCCTTTAAAATTAATCATATCAAAATATGAGCAAAATGGGTATTATTAATCACTGATGGAGTGACAACTCTTGGTACAAACCATAGATAGATAGATATAGATATATACATTTTTTTGTAAAAAGTTGGTAAAAAGATGAAAAACAAAATTAGATCCACTAATTAGAAGAGATAAACAATAAGTTTATATGTCACACATTCGTCTCCTTCATATACAAATATCTATATCTATATAGATGTCCATATCTATATATATGTATGTATTTATATATGAAAAAGCGATTGTGTGACATATAAACACATTGTATCTAATTAGTGGATCTAATTCTGCTTTTAATTTTTTTTTAAAAACTTTCACAAATCAACATTTTTGGTCACTTTTATATATTATATACATGCAATGTGGTCATTCTGAGTCCCAGATGCAAGAGACAAAATAAGCTGCCCTCCTACATCCCTGAAACATTCCCACAAATTCTTTGAAAATCCCAAATTGTGACATTTTAATTACCTTGTATTATGTCTTTTTTTTGTGTTTGAGGTGGTGCTAGACAAGAAATAGGCCAGGGATTGTTTATGCAGTATATGCCCCAGCATTACTGTTGTCAGAATGGCAACACTCATAATTATCTATATGGGATATAGGCACAGAAAATACTACGGGGGTCATGGTTTATAAAATGATTTGAGAAATCAAAGGTGTAATATACTTGAAAACAGCAAAATACCAGCTGAGCCTATGTGATTTATACATTTGATCTCTGCTTCTAAATTCAGGTATCAATTTATTATAGTATATGGCAAGTACATTTCTTTGAAGTAAGTATTTGTAAGTAAGGTATTATAAACAAATGAATACAAAAATGATCTAACCCCCTATTCTTTGGCTAATGTGTGAGTATCAGTTTGTAATCTAAGTGCAACGAAAATCTATTTATCCTAATAAAATCTATCCATCTATCCCACATTTGTAATTATGTAAACCCTTATACCTACTTTTTTTTAGTGGAACAAAAAACCCTCAGTCTATTCTTCTACACGGTTATATGCTTCTATCTTAGTCTGCATGTAAAGTAATTGTCACTTAGTATATCATATGTAATTTAAGATATCAGTCCATTTGTGATTTTAAAAAAAATTGTAAAAAGGTAGTGAAAAAATATGTAAAATCCCGCATGTGTACGTGCACCCTGCTACCTACGGTCACCTAGAGGTCTTGGTCTTCACCTTAGAGGCCTGGATTGCTTTTTACCCCTTACAGCATTTTAAGAGATATTTGCTGTCAGTGCAGTAAGCCGTCCTATATCATCCATCCTATATCAACCGTACTATATCAGCCATCGATCTCTGAAGTGTTGCTGGCCTCGCATCAAGTGGCACTTTCCAATGTCAATGCAGAGTAGAGTATGCAGCCCGATTTCTGATAACTCTTATTATATATTGTACTGTATATGTAAATTAGAATTAAAGGCTGTGTAATAAGTAGGATGTAAGTGGGTTGCATTCCGCATGTCTTCCCTTGTGCATTTTTTCCATTAGCTGTGGTTAGTAACATTCCCCTGACTTTTCACTGATTTCGTTCTTAGTCACTGGAAATGCTCTGACCTACACAATCTATGAATGTATCACCATGAGTTTATCTCAAGTCATCTCTGTTTATAACACAGCTGACGATATGCTGGTAAATGTCCTGCAGAGCTAGTAGTGCATGGAACTAAGTATGTTAGCCCACAGCTGGCAGGTATACGGTAAATAACATTGTGTCTCCTTACAGTAAGATGTTTGTGGCTTTGATCAGTCTGCTGTAAATACATTGTTTCATATTCTCAGCACTTCGTACAAGCTTCCTGGATAGAAGGGTTCTAGTGCGTAGACAGCTCTATGGTTACAATGACGTGTCTGGTCTCCATGCCTTGCTGTTGAGATACTACTTTATAGCAAATGCTGAAGATTTAAGTACATACAAGTGTGTTGTTTACAAAAATCTTGCTGAATGGCAGTGTTACATATTCTATATAACATACGCAGCTATTGAAATGGCTAATTAGTCAAATGAGTTGCAGTTCTTTTTTCTGTGCAATTACGCAGTGTTTCATGCATCTCCCAGTGTATTTTGCACACATTTGCGTATCCCCACTGACATCTATGGGGACTTTTGGTGTGCAAATGTGCAAGAAAATGGGGCATGATACATATTTTTTGGTGCAATCAAAATGCTCTGGAAAAATATGCACGTGTTATTAAACCCATTGAAATCAATGGGTTCTATTCTCTGCATATTGCGCGCGCAAATTTTCTGTATGCAAATATGTGCGTTATCTAGTCTAAGTGCTCCTTCCCATGAGCGTAGGCGTTTTTACATGCTCCCGCTGGCGCCGTAAAGACACATGAACAGGTCATATACGCCGAGGCCGCAATGCCATTTCCCCCCCTTTCCCCCTCCCTGGCCGGATCACCTTCTTTCTCCTTCCCACCGGCTGTTTGCGATGGGACGGGAGCAGGGCTAAGCAGCTGCCACTTGTCTGCAGCTAGCAATGGGAGGGGGGAGTGAAGCGGAGCTTAGCTCTGTCCCTCCCCCCTCTATTGCAAACGGCCAAGGGGAGGAGAGAGGAAGAGAGAAAGGGGAGGGAGATTAGCAGTCACGCTGCTAAACTCCCTCCCTTCTCTGGCCACTGTCATTGGCTCCCATAGGAGCCTATGCAGCGGCCGATGTATTCCGGGCACAGATAGTTCCAGGACTATCCTTTTTTGCCCGGCGTAAAAGCACACAGCGTTATATTTGCCAGTCGAGCGCTTTTACGCCGTGGGAATACGTCTGTGTGATCTGATGCACTGGAATCCAATGCATCAGATGGTAGCGTATATCGGCGGCCGAAATACGCTCTTGTGAATAAGCCCTAAGTCTGGATCTGGTTTTGTTTCTCTAAACCAAACAATATATTTATATACTGAACTTGTTACTGATACCCTACTGATGTACTGAGCTTGGATCTTTTCTGTATCTCTGCACTGAGCTTGGTACTTTTACCGTATCTAAGCAGTAAGCTTGGTTTTGTTATTGTATCTATATATTCTAGGCTTGGAACTTGAACTGTATTTATATAATCTCAATTATATGCTGCACTTACTAAGTTGCCATATTTACACACTTAAAGGGGTTGCCCCGCGGCAGCAAGTGGGTCTATACACTTCTGTATGGCCATATTAATGCACTTTGTAATGTACATTGTGCATTAATTATGAGCCATACAGAAGTTATAAAAAGTTTTTCACTTACCTGCTCCGTTGCTGGCGTCCTCGTCTCCATGGTTGCTGTCTAATTTTCGCCGTCTAATGGCCAAATTAGACGCGCTTGCGCAGTCCGGGTCTTCTGCTCTTCTCAATGGGGCTCGGTGTAGCTCCGTGTAGCTCCGCCCCGTCACGTGCCGATTCCAGCCAATCAGGAGGCTGGAATCGGCAATGGACCGCACAGAAGAGCTGCGGTCCACGGAGGGAGAAGATGCCGGCGGCCATCTTCACCGGGTAAGTAAGAAGTCACCGGAGCGCGGGGATTAAGGTAAGCGCTGTCCGGTGTTCTTTTTTAACCCCTGCATCGGGGTTGTCTCGCGCCGAACGGGGGGGGTTGAAAAAAAAACAAACTCCCGTTTCGGCGCGGGACAACCCCTTTAAAGGGGTGGTCTCGCGAAAGCAAGTGGGTCTATACACTTCTGTATGGCCATATTAATGCACTTTGTAATATACATCGTGCATTAAATATGAGCCATACAGAAGTTATTCACTTACCTGCTCCGTTGCTAGCGTCCCCGTTGCCATGGTTCCGTCTAACTTCGGTGTCTTCTTGCTTTTTTAGACGCGCTTGCGCAGATGCATCTTCTCCCTTCGGCTGGTCTTGGAAGCATCGGAGTTTTGGCTCCGCCCCCTTTTCGCGTCATCGCGTAGCTCCGCCCCCGTCATGTGCCGATTCCAGCCAATCAGGAGGCTGGAACCGGCACACGTCATGGGGCGGAGCTACGCGATGATGCGTACAAGGGGGCGGAGCCAAAATGCCGATGCTGCCGAGCGGAGCCGAAGGGAGAAGAAGGGAGAAGACGGATCTGCGCAAGCGCGTCTAAAAAGGCAAGAAGACACCGAAATTAGACGGAACCATGGCGACGGGGACGCTAGCAACGGAGCAGGTAAGTGAATAACTTCTGTATGGCTCATATTTAATGCACGATGTATATTACAAAGTACATTAATATGGCCATACAGAAGTGTATAGACCCACTTGCTTTCGCGAGACCACCCCTTTAAGGCCGAGCTCACACCAGCGTAATTTCACTGCGTATTACATGTGCGATAAACTTGGTGAATGAAAGTACATTGATTTTCATTTGCATTTTCTTCATGAAAATTAAATGCGTGTGATACTCGCTCAAAAAAGAACGCACCATGTCTACTTTGCTGTGCGATAGAGCTCATTATTCTCTATGAGTGTGTAATCAATGCTATACATATGCTATTACATTGCGTTTGGACGGCATTTATATGTGCCTTTGCGAAGCGTCAGAACGGGAAATTTGAACACAAAAAAAAAAAGCAGTAATACTGTGCATGACAGCGTGCGTGAGATATGCTGTCATGTGCAGTCCTAAATCTTAGAAAACCCCATTAATATACATCTATATGCCTCTGATTTCACACAGAAGGACATGTGTTTTTTTATTGTCTGATTCATATGGAATCTGACAGAAGAAATTGTGGCTTTTTTTGTCAGTCGAATTATTACGAAGGTACAAGACACCAACGCACATTAGTACAGAACTGTAGGGACTGTCTGCACTGTACTGAACAAGCAAAAACACATACACGTTTGTACTTCTGTCCGCACCTCTCTGCTCTGTGTATGAGACCGTAGATAAATTCAACTTCCAGGATTAAAGTCCTTCCCGGGACTAGAAGGGGCATGGAAGCTTGATACAGAGCGTTATAATAATATGTTTAGTCCAACAGTACAACTGACCGGTCACACAGTTTTTATTATCCCTGACTCTCAATGTAATGGTATAGTCCAGTCTGAACAGCATAAAGCAGGAAGTCTATTGTGTGTGTTCTTGTAGTCGTACAGATAGTCACAATCAAAATGAAAATAAATACAACTTAAAAACATTTTTTTTAGGACATTTTTTGAAAATGTTTGGGACAACTACTCCTCTTCCTTTACACCAGTACTGATGCTTCTCTAATAATCTGCTGAAGCGAATGGGTAAGGGGAAGTGATATCTGTTTAAAAGGAACCTTTTGCATTAAAAAATGTAAACTGATCTGTAACAAGTTAAAGAATTGGAGACATGATCAGATTGATGTAGTTTTGTAAAAAAAAAAGATTTGGTGCAATTTTTTGCATTTTATGGTTCCAAATATGTTTATTGATTTTCCAATGCAGAACAAGTTAGAGGACCTCAAAAAACACAGTATGGCATCTTAACAGCATCAGATTATAAAAAATAACAATGCAGCCTTTTGAGATCCGCCACACGAGTCGGGATCGCTGGTCGGTTTTATCTCTGTGAGTGTACCGCCCTATGGCCACTAGGTACGTCTGGACCTGGGGCTGAGTTGAGGTGGGGCTACGTTTGAATTCATGCTGGAAGCATACATGGTAACTAGTCATAAACCACAGGGAGGGGAAGGAAGGATGGGAGAGGGTTTTTGGGGGGAGGGGGGAGAGATGTGGAAGGGAAGTGAAGTGATCGTCAGCAATCGAGAGCCCCGAGCTGGGTTTTATGTGTTATGTGACAGGGAGTAAGTTGTTAGTATCTAGGAAGGAATTGTACCTGTTTGAAGCCAGACCTTCAATTCCAGGGAGTTCCTGAACAGGATCCATGCCGTCCACGCAGCAAAATACTTTTGGGTGTTCCCTTTGTGTGACGCACCAAGGTCCTCCATGTGATTTATATTATCGAGGGTTTCCAGCCAGAGTGACCTCGTAGGGGGGGAAGGATGACCTCCACAGCCTCGGGATTATCTGTCTCATGGCCATAAGAAAAAATCTAAGAGTGCTCTTTTTAACTATGGACAGAGGTCCCAGGATCATGGACAGCAGTGCCATTTCCGGTGTGAGGGCCACATTGTCTTCGCGGACCGCGTTATATACAGTAGGTTGATGACATACTGCCATATAGGTAGAACCAAAGGACAAGACCACCAAATATATAGGAGGTCACCTCTTCCACCCTGGCATCTCCAACAGGCGTCCGGGGTTTGAGGATATATCTTGGCTAGCAGCGCCGGGGTTCTATACCATTTGGTTAGGATCTTATAATTGGTTTCCTGGAATTTAGAGGAGGTTGCCATTGTGTAAGTTAAGGTAAAGGCGTTCCTCCATGTGTCTCCCTCAAAGGTTCTCCCCAGCTCTCTCTCCCAACTCGCCACGAATCCCGGCAGGTCGTCCCCAGTTTCTGTGTCCAGCAGGAGGCTATAAAGAGCCGAAACCTTTACCGGTCCTGTGACGGGGGAGGTGCAAAGCTGTTTGAACCGGGAGAGAGGGTCTTGGAGGGAGGCCAGAGAGCCCAACGACTGGATAAAATGTCTGATCTGCAGGTATAGGAACCATGCTCCGGTCCGTGGGCCATCCCCGCCCAAGATCTCGCACATTGGTCGGACTCCCAGGGTTGTCACCACATCCCTAGTTCTAAGAGCCATGGAATCCCCCTCGAGCAAGAGTGGAGAGCCCTTAAGTAGAGCTGGGAGGTCTGGATTTCCAGTCACCGGGGTAAGGGGGCCGGGGCGGGAAACCAAGCCCATGTGTGAGGCAAAGCCATTATAAGCCTCTAGTAATTGTTTTAACAGAGGAGAAAGTGCAGGGGTCCGGCCGGCCACCGGTAGAGGGAGCCAAAAAGAGCCCGTCACTAAGGCGCTATGTTCCTCTCGTTCTAGGTCCACCCAGAGTTTAGGAGGGCTATTATGGATGATATCTAGTGCGCATCTGCATATGGACGCTCTGTAGTAAATAGAGAAGCTGGGTAGACTTACTCCGCCATCCCTTTTTCTTTTAATTAGGGTCTTGTATTTAACCCTCGGTTTTGTCCCTCCCCAAATGAACTCTAAGGAGTTCCTGCGGAGCTTAGTCATGTAAGATTTCGGGATTTTAATCGGTAGAGTATCGAAGAGGTATAAGAATTTGGGCAGGACGTCCATCTTTAACGCACTTATTCTCCCAAACCAAGTCAACATGAGGGGTCTCCACTTCCCAAGATCCCTCCAAAGGCTGTCGAGCATTGGTTTAAAATTTGCGTCAAAGAGGGCCTCAGGGTCACTAGTAATGTTGATACCTAGGTATTTAATATGATCGTTCCTCCATTTCATGGTGGAAAATCTGCTAACTGCCGAGACCACCTCCGATGACGTTGACGATTTCAGATTTGCTTATATTTACTTTAAAATTGCTCACATTGCCAAATCTCTCAAATTTCTCTAAGGCTACTGGGAGAGATATCGGGGGGTTTGTAATGTAGATTAAGAAGTCATTGGCGAAGAGGGAAAGTTTATGTTCGATGGGGACTGCCTGGATCCCTCAAATGTTGGGGTTGTTCCTTAGAGAATTGGCCAGGGACTCCATCACTAGGACATTCAGGAAGGTTGAGAGAGGGCAACCCTGTCTTGTCCCGTTCTTAATTTTAATCGATGAGGACAGGGTACCATTCACCCTGACTCTGGCCGACGGGTCTCGATATAGGGCCATAACCCAAGCAATAAATCTGGGTCCCAGTCCAATCCTCCCCAGAGTCGCCTCCAGGAACCCCCAGTGGACCCTTTTTCAGCGTCAACTGACAGTAAGCATAAGGGGGCTCCCGAGAGGCGGGCCCGTAAGATCAATGAGATCGTTCTGATAGTATTGTCTCTCGCTTCCCTGCCTGGGACAAAACCAGACTGTTCACGATTGATCAGAGACAGAATGAGAGGCCTTAGGCGGGAAGCCAGAATTTTAGAGAACATTTTAGTGTCGATGTTTAACAGCGAGATAGGTCGATAGCTAGAGCAGAGCGAATGGTCCTTACCCTGTTTCGGTATGATTGTAATTATTGCCTGGAGGGCTTGAGGTGGGAAGGGACATGCGTTAGAGAGTGAATTGAAAGTGTCAGATAGTGCAAGGATTATGAGGTCCCCGAACGCCTTGTAGAAGCGTGGGGTAAACCCGTCCGGGCCTGGGCTCTTGCCCAATTTTAGATTTTGGATTGCCTCCTTTATCTCCCCTTCTGAGATGTTGCTTTCCAGACCAGCCACATCTTCCTCCGGGATTACTTTTGGGGCATGCCTATCCAGGTACTCTTTAATTGCCTGTGTCTGTTCACTGTCACGACCCCACCCGCAGATCATATAGTTCCTGTTAATATTGTTGGAAGCAGTCCAAAATATCCCTATTAGCGTGGATTAATCCTTTGGAGGGTGAATTTAGTGAAGGTATGTATAGAGCGGATGTCCTGGGATGGAGAGCCCTGGCCAATAATCTCCCACATATTTTTTGCATTTTAATTCCTCCTCATACTGGGTTTAAGAGTCCAGTCGGTGGTCCTACTCACTGATTAACAGCTATCTCTACATGCACACTAGTACATTAAGGCTTGGTTCACACTGGGCGGATTACGGGTGGAAATCTTGCGAAAAAACGTGAGATTTCCGACGGAAATCCGCTGCTTTAAAACCCGCTGCACTTTGCCGCAGGTTTTTAAGCGGCCTGGCCGCACACTTTTCCACTGGGGCCAGCGCTCCCATGAGGAAGAGCGTGGCCGCAGCGGAAAAAGAGGAACATGCTGCGGCCGGAGAATCCGCGCCGCAGCGTCAGCTTCTGACAGCTTTGCCGCGGCAGATTCGCCGTCCCGTGTGGAAGGAATTTCTGAGAAATCTCATCCACATGGCTGGCCAAACCAGGGATTAGCGGCCGCAGGCGGATTTGCAATGGCAAAATTCCAGATGAAATTTCCGCAGCAAATCCGCCCAATGTGAACCCAGCCTAAGGCTGTCAGTCACTGAGTAGAGCCACCTAGAATGAGCAGGAGATTTAAGGAATGAAATATAAGCTATACTGAATTTTTTCCCCCAAAAAACTACATATCAATCTACTCAGCTCCTATCGCTCCATAATATACTGACTACGGGTGCATTCAGACGACCGTATATTGGCCGGGTATTCACGCCAGCTGATATAGGGCATCTTTTTCTGCAGGGGGAGGAGGCTGGAAGATCCGGGAGCAGTGCTCTGAGCTACGGCCTCCTCTCTGCCTCCTCTCCACCCCCCTGCACTATTTTCAATGAGGAGAGGCGGGGCGAGGCAGATGAGGCGGAGCTAATCCCCTGAATTTAGCCCCGCCCCTGTCCCGCCTCTTCTCATTGCAAATAGTGCAGAGGGGCAGAGAGTTGGCGGCAGCTCAGAGCACTGCTGCTGGCTCTTCCAGCCTCCTCCCCCTGCGGTCATCTGAATGCACCCTACAAATGAGACTGCATGTTCAGTGTGAAGGGTTCCCTTTAAGCATGTTTCACAGAAAGTGGTTACCATTTATTGCATCTATTCAACTATTGTCCAAATAAAACAAATTCAATTACCTCTGCAACACCAATATTAAATGTCATGGATTCTTTTGCACTGCTTTTCTTTAATTGTTCAGGAAAAGTCATCAATGCAAAATTAAGTGACTTTACAAAATAGTCTTTATTAAAAATGTATCATTTTGATGCTTTAATATCTGTAACACCTTCTCATAGGTCGCTGTCCTGCTGCTGTTGACATAGATGGTATAGCACACTGCTCCTTGGTGTGTTGGCTCTCTCTATCCTTCCCCTTCCTCCTCCTAGTGTTAGGCTGGGTTCACACGGGGCAGATTCTCAACGGAAATCTCGCGGTTTGGCCGCAGCGAAAAACCGCGAGATTACTACTGGGAGAACCGCTGCTTCAAAACCCATAGAGGAGGGCGCGGCCGCAGTGGAAGAAAAAAAAAATGAACATGCTGCTCGTCCACATGGCTGGCTAATCCTGGGATTAGCGGCCACATGCGGATTTGCCGCAGTGAAATTCTGGACAGAATTTCCGCGGCAAATCCACCCCATGTGAACCCAGCCTTAGAGATATTAGCAGAGAGTGGAAGGAGGTTGTACACAGTTCATGTAAGAGTGGAGGCGGGGAAGCATCCAAGTTACCAGGGAGGGGAGATCACACAATTTGTGGATAGGGAGGAATGCGCACACAGGGCAATTTGCAAGATGAGGAGAGACAACTTCACACAGGTGTGTCAGCACAATGATGGTAGAAGGAAGAATCAGCACAGGAATTAAAGGAGTTGTATCAAGAGCAAAATTATTCCCATGCACAGGACAGGGAATAACTTGCTGATCTATAGGGGTTCTCAGAATGAACGGAGCGCTGGTTGAGCTTACTTAGCCGCAACTCAATTCATTTCAGTGGGGCTCATGGAAATACCCAGGCGCTTGGCACTTGGCTATCTCAGCAGTCCCATTGCGAGTAAATGAGGTGTCAGCATGTTTGAGTGACTAGTGCTCCATTCAGTCTCCTCCTCACTTCAGGGAGGGGTGTAATAAGCTCACGGTATGGAGGATGGGGACAGTGGACCCCAATTCTTGCAATCAATGGGGGCCTCAGCTGTGATAGGGCATAACTTGTGATTTTGGTACAACCCCTTTAAGTTATAGAGAGCTATTGAATCAGGGCTGTGTTTGGTTTACAGACAACCTGTAAAGTTCCCTAAGCTGCCTGACCTGTGGGCAGCCGGGTATAGTGGCAGACATGCTAATTTCAGCAGATTGTCATTTAGGCCTCATTGACAATGGCATCGCTGGTCCGTACGATATCGCCATGACTTATTGCAGTGATACCGTGACTTTGTAGCGACTTTGTAACACCACATGCGAGGATTTTCGGAGGAGTTTTGAAATATAAGCCCTTCCCCGAAAATAGCCATAGCTGAAGGAGGAAAAAAAACAAAACACACATACATCACCTCTCCCGGCTGTCCACCCGGCTGCATCTTTTTCCCGGGTCCCTGGCAGTGATCATCTTCTTGTCTTCTGGCCGGGGATTGAAAAATCCCTGCCTCCTGGAAGCACTGGCTGTGATTGGCTGATGCTTAGCCAATCACAGCCAGCATTCAATGAATGGCTGTGATTGGTTTAATCACTGCCATTCATCGAGCGCTGGCTGTGATTGACTAAGTGTCAGCCAGTCACAGCCAGCGCTTCCAGAAGGCGGGAATTTTTTAATCCCCATTCAGAAGAGAAGATCACTGCCAGGGACCCGGTGAGAAGATGAGGCCGGGGGACAGCCGGGAGAGGTGATGTATGTGTGTTTTTCTTTCTGCAACCAGGGCTTAAATTTTAGCTTTGACAGTAGGATTTCCTACTGTCAAAGTGGCATTGCACCACATGAAAATCGCGTTTTCGTGTGATGCAATGCAACAGAGAGGAAGGCTCCATAGGGAAACATGGAGTACAAAACCTCACGAGTCGCATGCATATAGTGGGACCTGTGAGGTTTTTGTGTTGGATTGTCGCATGCTACACAATATCGCATTTGTAAAGTAACCCATAGGAAAGCATGGGCTTCTCATACATGCAATTTGTAGCATTGTAGCAATGATACAAAATCACGTGACTTTGTCGCCCGTGTGAAGGAGGCCTCAGGCCTCCTTCACACGGGCGACAAAGTCGCGCTGCTACAGTGCTACAAATTTGTGAAGCCTATGCTTTCCTATGAGTTAATTCATACATGTGATGTTTTGTAGCAAGCGACAGCCCAACACAAAAACCTTTCGGGTCCCACGATATGCACGTGACTCGTGAGGTTTTGTGGCCCATGTTTCTCTATGGAACCTTCCTCTCTGTTGCTTCGCACGAAAACGTGATTTTCGTGCGGTTCGATGCAACTTTGACAGTAGAAAAAAAACTACTGTCAAAGCCCTAATCTAAGCCCTAGCTGCAGGGAAAATTTTAAAAAACAGTATACATCATCTTCGCAGCACTGTCAGCCGGCCGCATCCTCTCCCCGGGTCCCCGGCACTATTCTCCTTCATCTCTTCTTTCAATCCCCGCCTCCTGGAAACACTGGCTGTGATTGGCTGACACTTAGCCAATCACAGCCAGAGCTTGATGAACCAATCACAGCCATTCATCGAGCGCTGGCTCTGATTGACTAAGTGTCAGACAATCACAGCCAGCGCATCCAGGAGGCAGGGATTTTTCAATCCCCGGCCAGAAGAGATGAAGAAGACCAGTGGGAGCCGGGGACCAGGATAAAGCTGCAGCAGAGCCCTGAACAGCACTTTTAGGTGAAGTATACTTTTTTTCTGCAGTTAGGGCTTATTTTTAGGGTAGGGATTATATTTCAAGCCCACCCCCTGAAAATCCTCACATGTGGTGCTACAAAGTTGCACAATTTTGTAGCACTACAAAATTGCAGTATTGCTGCGAGAAGACGCGGCAATATTGCACGGACCAGCGATGCGATATTGCTGCGATTTTCTTGTGGCGATGCCGTGTCGCCCGTGTGAAGGAGGCCTTAAACTGAGCAGCTTGGTGTTTTTGCAAATCTTACTTTTAAAACTTTACAGGGCTGGACTTGAGATTACTCCACTGAAGCTCATGCATTTTCATATATTAACATTTTTCACAGAGTAATTTTACGGACAGCACCCCGACACATTATAACCTATGCGGGTAGTCACATAAGCGTTTTTTCACAGGGTCTTATGATCTGTCCGAAAAACTTCACTGCATGTCCTAGTCTGCGCACTGTTCCCACACATAGAACAGCACACGGATGGGATGTCCTTATGCTGTACAACATAAGTTGCGTCCAAGAGTCTCAATGCGTCCTAAGGCCTCTTTCACATGAGCGTGGAACGCACACCGTATTACCCGCTCAGAAAAATTGTGGCTAATAGAACCAATGGATTCCTATTAAAAAAGGTTAAGATGGGAGAATTATAAGCGCGTTAAAAAAAATTGCAATTAAAATAATAGGACATGCGCGACTGAAAACCCGCACCTGAAATTCACAGCTGTGTGAAAAGATAAGACCTGACTTCTCTTTGGTGCATGATGTATTCAGTGCAGTTAAAACTACGAGTTATGGTAAAAACCACAATTGCATTGAAAACCACCTTGAAAATGGGTGCAGTTTTTCAGTTGCGGTTTCCATCGCATTTCAGACGTACTGTCTGTATACATTCTGCCTACTCTATTGAAAAATCATTGTTTACAGCTGCTTCTAATCTATTCACTAATCTGCCAGAAACTTTAGTCAGCATGTAACAAGTAGACCTGATCTTAGTCTGCCCCTCTATATTCACTTTCTTGGCTTTCTTCCAAACATGTCTTAACCCTTTAGGCCTTCGTAAGCACACATTATTTTTTAGTGTTTTTTCTCTTCTGTAAAAAAAAATGCATTAGTTTCAATCTTTTTTTCATAGTGTTTTTATAGTTACAGACCAATGGGAGTCTAATAGAAGAATGCCTGAAGAAAATGCTATTTATTTAGAGCATGCTGCATTTTGAAAAAAATGCTACTGATCCCCCCAAAAAGCAGCAAAGATGCCAAAACCAAAAATGTAATAAATGTAATATTTGACTATAGAGTTTATAAAATATCTATCCACACAAAGCACACAGATAAAAGCAGCATAATAAACAGCGGCAATGACACACAGGTTCTGTGCACACAGTTCTGCTATCTGTATGAGCTCCTAGACATAAAATAGCATTAAGGGCTATTTCAGACCACCATATATCGGATCGGTTTTTTATCGCCAAGCCGATATACGGTGTCCTTGTCTGCAGGGGAAGGAGGATGGAAGAGCCAGGAGCAGGAACAGAGCTCCCGCCCCCTCTCCGCCCCTCTCCACTATTTGCAATAGGAGGGGGCGTGACGGGGCAGAGCTAAGTATTGGCGCCCTGTCCCGCCCCTCCCATTGCAAATAGTGGCAAGGGGCGGGAGCTCAGTTCCTGCTCCTGGCTCTTCCCTCCCCCCCCCCCATCCTGCAGACAAGGACACCGTATATCAGCTCGGCGTGAAAACCGAGCTGATATACGGTCGTCTAAATAAGCCCTTACAAGAATACATCAGCGCAAAGTGGAGTGCAAAAGTGTACTAGAAGCTCTTGGGCCCCAAGTCAAATCTGTAATAGGGCCCCCTCCCTAGCATGTCATTTATAATATGTCTGTCTTACGTGGTAGAGGGGTCTTTGGGCCCCCTCTTGCTCCAGGGCTTGGCAGTGACTGCTACCTCTGCACCCCCTATAGCTATACCCCTGTTGGAGAGCATGTTGTGTCAAAATTCACAGATTCTTTCACAGAGAATCCACCACATGTGAACCTGTGATTCAAGCATGGAAAAGAATCATAACTGAATTTTATCTTTCTTAAATTTATGGTCTCCACATTTTCTGACAAAGGGGAATCTAATAACATTATTGTGACAGCAGCCTTGTACAAGTAGGTTGCATCTGGTAAAAAGGCATACATAACAATTTTGTCAGTACAAGCGTCTCTAAATTTACCGGATATGCCCAAAACTTACACTGTTGTAGGCCTGTATATCATTCGATGTTCCAGATTTACTTGCAATTTCACTAAAATCGAAAATGTTGCAAAATGAATAGAAATGTCACACCTATAACTTTTTTGTGTATACCTCATTTCAGTGATTGTAAATAAGAGACGAAAAGTTGCCCTTCATGTGCTAACTCCCTTAGCGCTCCTGCACACTGGCGATGGCAATATTGCCACGAGGATATCGCGGCAAAATTGCAACTATTTCATGTGATTTTTGAGCATTATCGCTGCTTTTTCTCGCAAAAACATCACTGCAACTCGTGATTTTCATGTGTGTTCTTTAACGTTATTTTGCCACAATTCTTTAGCGCAAAGGTCAATAGGACTTTCTTATGTTAAAAACTCATTGCACCACACAAAAATCGCAAGTTTGTGATGTGATAAAAAGGAGGCTCCATAGGGAAACATGGGGGGAAAAAAACACAAAACGCAAGAAGATATGACATGCCGCAATTTTTTTTCTTGCAGCATCGCAAATGTGAAGGAAACCATTGAAAATCATTGGTTTCATAATTCTGCGCTTTTACTCACTCTAGCACAACACGAAAATCGCATAATTTACTCGCCAGTGTGAAGAAGCTCTTATACTTCTTGCAGAGATGTGAATATTGAGCTTTTCACCTTAATAGATTGTGTTCCTACACAAAACTAGTAGCACATTGGTTAAGTCCCTGAACTGTTGCTGGCTTCATAGAGACTAGAGATGAGCGAGCATGCTTGGCCAAGCTTGATGCTCGTTCGAGCATTAGCATAATCAAAAGTACTCGTTACTCAAGCGAGCACCACGTGGTGCTCGGGTGCTCGAGAAAATTTCACACTCTCCTCCCCACATGTTTGTTTTTTGCTGAAGTGTATGCAAAATAGTATAATAGTGTTATAGTGTAAAATGAGTACAGTCTTGTTATATAGTGCGGATGGACAGGACACACACTAAATTATTTTCAATGGAGCCGTGGCTGCTTCCGGCTGCTCCATTGAAGACAATGGTCTGCTGGCACCCCTAAATAGTTTCTCATGGAAGGGCTTTACATATAAGCCCTTCCCTGAAAAACTATAATTTTAGTGTAAAAAAAATTTAAAAAAAAACTTACCTCTCCATCGCTGCCCTGTCCCCGGTGCTCAGCCAATCACATGCAGGTCTCGCCGAATGAATGACAGGCGAGAGCTGCCTGTGATTGGCTGAGCACCTCAGCCAATCACAATCAGCTCTTTCAGCAGGTGGGGATTTTAAATCCCCGCCTGCTGATAGATCAGCACTACAGAGCCTGGGACAGCGGAGAGAAGACGCGGCTGAGCCCCGGCAGCTGAAGGAAGGTGAGTATGTATTTTTTTTCTTTTTTACACTACTTTTACTGTTTTTTCAGGGAAGGGCTTATATTTAAAGCCCTTCCCTGAAATCCAATGACAGGGAGCCGGCAGCAGGATTCTCTACCGCAGCAGCTTTTTTTTTTTTACACTAAAATTATTGTTTTTCAGGGAAGGGCTTCTATGTAAAGCCCTTCCATAAAAAACAATTCAGGGATGCCGGCAGACCATTGTTTTCAAGCAGCAGCCGCGGCTCCATTGAAAAATGCTCGAGGCTCCTATTGACTTCAATGGGGTTCGGTACTCGAAACGACCTCTCAAGCATTACAAAAAGCTTGGCTCGAGTAATGAGCACCCGAGGATTTTGGTGCTCGGTCATCTCTAATAGCGACACTTCTCTTGCTGTGCAAGTGACAGAATCTATGTAGCGGATTGAAGCTGCATCTGGCACGGACAACAGAGGAATCACCAGTAATTTTTATCTTTTTTTCAGTCTGGACTAGACTCTTTCTCAGGTCAATAAACTGACCTACTCAAGAGGTGTAGTCTATCGTACAATTTTTGTCCTAAAAAGATCATATATGCTAAGTGCTGGTCTGGGTAAAGGAGGAAGGTAAGGATTTTGAGGGCGCACCATCCACACATGTAGAACATGTACTCCTCAACTTTTAATTTCATCATAATCTTTGTTACCAATGTTTAAGACTAGAGATGAGCGAACGTGCTTGTTTAGGACAATTACTCGATCGAGCATCGCTTTTTTCGAGTAACTGCCTACTCGGGCGAAAAGATTCGGGGGGCGGAGGGCGGCGAGTAGAGCGGGGGGTAGCAGGGGGGAACAGGGGGAGCTCTCTCTCTCTTCCCCCCCACTCCCCACCACAACCCCCCGCCCACCCCTGGCGCCCCCCGAATCTTTTCGCCCAATTAGGCAGTTACTCGAAAAAAGCGATGCTCGATTGAGTAATTACTCTAAACGAGCACGTTTGCTCATCTCTATATAAGACATGTCATTCTTTTAGATCAACCTATACGAAATAGTCATAGCAGGAAGTGATTAGCTCCAAGATTGGCTTCAAAAGGAGATGCCTTCATCTGGACATTTGGGATTGATTGTTTTGTGAGAGCTTGGGCTTATTCCCTATGGTTCTCTGTCTCTGGTAGGCTAATCTAACCGGTCTCGCGCTTTATAACCTTGAAGCTGTTACGGCACTCTGCCCCCCGAGCGCCAGTTGGGGTGCCCTGATCTCCTGCACCCCACTGTCCCTGCCTACTTGCCTCGGTCCTGGCTAACCCCAGGCGGACAACTGGGCGGCAGTCCCTGCACTGGCTAGGGACCTGGCGACTGCCTAGATGGAACTACTAGCAGGGGACAGAGTGCCGACAGAAGAGGCAGGTGTAACAAACCAACAAAACTTACAAGTACAAGCAGGGCTGGAGATGGAGCTCACAGGCAGATAGACAGGACCTGAATAGCAACTAGTGCTGACTGGGACAGACCAGACTAGGGGCTAACAGGACAAACAGAAACAGGCTGAGAAAGGATAGCAGGGCTGACAGACAACTAGGGACTGGCTGAGGTAAACTGCAGACAGACTGACTAGATGAAAGCAGAACCAATAACTGGCAGTGAGCTCACATCACTGCCAGTCTCTTAACCACAAGGTTCCGCCCCCGGGCGGAGAGTGGGAGGAGGCAACTCCACCCACTGCTGTATAAGAAGAACGGAGGAGTGCGGGCGGCACCCTACGGGTGGACACGCCCATGCCGCCGCCCACCGGCCGTCCCAAGCTGCTGGGATAACCTCGACACAGGGCTCCAGGCTGCTGGAGCCGACGCCGGAGCGACGCGCGCCGACCGCGGGACCCCGTGCCGCGCTGTATGGTAACATTACCCCCCCTCTGACGGGGGACCTCCGGGCCCCCGGAAACTCGACCAGGCTTATCCAGGAGGCGGCTGCGAAAACGCTGTACCAACCCGAGAATGTGACCCTCCTGGGCGGTCACCATGGGCTGATCCTCAGGTCCATGACTTCGGTAGTCTGTGGCTGCCCCATTTCCTTCAGGGCCAACCGTTGACATATCGTCATGTTTCAGGTCGTCTTCCGAGTCAATGTCCAACCATTCACCACTGTCTTTTGACCCATCCTCGCTACCAATGACGCTGCCTTCAAAATCTGAGGCATCTCCAACTTTAAAATCACTGTCATCTGAGCTATCATACTCCAAAAAACTCTTCCGGGCCCCCAAATATTGTAAGGTTCCTGTAGCCCGGCGAGAATCCAGGATCTCCTGGGCCTCGTATTCAACTTCATCACGGACCGGGGTGGGCGGCGGGGGACCGGAGGTGGGCATCACCGAAGGGACAACAGGTTTCGACACAGACTTATGGAACCCCCTGCGACCCCTCCTTTTGCGATTTCCAGAGGACCGGTACCCCTTCTGTCCCGCCCTGTACGGCTCAAGCACCGACAGACTCTCCTCACAACGCAACTGCATACGAGACCCCACCCCTTTCTTCCGTCCCCCCTGCAGGGCATCGGTGGCGACATCAGCAGCAGGGCAGGCGGACGGGGTGTGAAGGTAAGTGGGACCTCGGGGACTGAGTGCGGTCTCGACTGAGCAGGGAGGATGGGAAGCGCGATGACTATGGCAGAACGGGCCCCACTGGGTTAGCTCCCCAGTGGCCCAATCGAATTGGGGGTTATGCAACGCCAGCCACGGCATCCCTAGTACCATGTCTACCGACATTTTCTCCATTACCAGGAATGATAGACCTTCCGAATGGCGACCCCCCACAGTGAGTTGTAACACTGGGGTCCTCCATCGTACCAAGCCCGAAGCCAGAGGAGTAGCATCAATGCTAGCAAAACGAATTGGCGTCTTCAGCGCCAAAAATTCCGCCCTCAGGGGCTCAACGAGACGCATGCTTACTAGGTTAGCGGCTGCTCCGGAATCAATAAACGCCTGCCCTAGGCGGGAGAAGTTCCGGAATCTAACCTGGCAGGGTATTAGAAGTCTAGGACGTACCTGTGGTCCTAGGCGACCCTCCCTGCAATCGCCTAGGACTGGGAGTCTTTCTGCCGATTCGGACTGTGGGCGCTGAGGCCTCAGGGGGCAGGTTATCACCCGATGTCCAGCTTTCCCGCAGTAGAGGCAGAGATGATGCAATAACCGAACTCGGCGTCGCTCCTTGGGGTCCAGCGGGTCCAGTTCCATAGGTTCGGGAACAGAGACTGGTACGGAAGAGGAAGGAACCGGACAAACGACCTCCCTGACTCTACTGGTCTGCCTGTCCTGCTTCCCAGCCCTGAGCCTCCTATCTGCCTTCACCGCTAGCTCCATGGCCTCCTTTAAGGACCCGGGAATGGGATGGGAGATCAACAGCTCTTTGACCGCGTCCGAGAGACCCTGCAGAAAAACGTCCTTCAGGGCACTCTCGTTCCATGCAGTGTCGCCCGCATAGCGTCTGAAACTGGAGCAATAATCCTCCACACAAAGCGACCCCTGATGCAGCGCCAGCAACCGTGAAACCGCCAACCCCACTCGGTCCGGCTCATCGAAGATGCCCCCGAGTTCCTGAAAAAAGGAGTCCACCGACTGCAGGGAGGGGGAACCCTCGGGAATAGAAAAGGCCCAAGTCTGGGCAGAGCCCCGCAGCAGGGACATTATAAGCCCGACCCTCTGGGCCTCTGAGCCCGAAGAACGGGGACGCATCCGAAAAAACAGGCGACACGCCTGTTGAAAAACGAAAAACTTGTTCCTCTCCCCAGAGAACACCTCGGGGAGAGGGCACTTGGGTTCGGGACTGGTAAAGGCGTTCTGCCCCTGCGACAACGCCCACTGCTCCTGGGCCACCATGCGAGCTGACAAATCCCGGATCACCGGCACCAGGTCTTGCAGCTGGTTTGCAAGGGCGCTGATCGCCGCCATGAAAAAAAAAGGTATTTTAAGGGCCAGTTATTATGTTACGGCACTCTGCCCCCCGAGCGCCAGTTGGGGTGCCCTGATCTCCTGCACCCCACTGTCCCTGCCTACTTGCCTCGGTCCTGGCTAACCCCAGGCGGACAACTGGGCGGCAGTCCCTGCACTGGCTAGGGACCTGGCGACTGCCTAGATGGAACTACTAGCAGGGGACAGAGTGCCGACAGAAGAGGCAGGTGTAACAAACCAACAAAACTTACAAGTACAAGCAGGGCTGGAGATGGAGCTCACAGGCAGATAGACAGGACCTGAATAGCAACTAGTGCTGACTGGGACAGACCAGACTAGGGGCTAACAGGACAAACAGAAACAGGCTGAGAAAGGATAGCAGGGCTGACAGACAACTAGGGACTGGCTGAGGTAAACTGCAGACAGACTGACTAGATGAAAGCAGAACCAATAACTGGCAGTGAGCTCACATCACTGCCAGTCTCTTAACCACAAGGTTCCGCCCCCGGGCGGAGAGTGGGAGGAGGCAACTCCACCCACTGCTGTATAAGAAGAACGGAGGAGTGCGGGCGGCACCCTACGGGTGGACACGCCCATGCCGCCGCCCACCGGCCGTCCCAAGCTGCTGGGATAACCTCGACACAGGGCTCCAGGCTGCTGGAGCCGACGCCGGAGCGACGCGCGCCGACCGCGGGACCCCGTGCCGCGCTGTATGGTAACAGAAGCACTCTTGAAACACATTGAACTACGGTCTAAACTGAAACTTGTAAAGACTCCTGACCAGATATTTGACAAGTGCCCATGGAGTAAATGCACACAGCATTTAGCATCTAGGATAATATATACAATAGTATGTTTTCCACTATATACGAATGCTTTATACGTTTCTAATGCTGTGTTAGATTTAATGAACCGTAATGTACTCAGAGACTGAAATATTAGTGTACGCAGTGATACAAGTATTTTATAGTCATGTTTACCAATAAGGATTGTGTAATACCTGGTCCTTATATGAGATTATGTGAAATCTATAAAATAGCACAACTTTTCTTACAGAGCTCAACAGCTTGACAGTAGAGGTCCAGCAGGAATTCACAGTTCACCACACAGTTTCAGGGGTTGTCAAGAACATGTCCAATAATTATGTCCTTCAGGGTGTAGTTTAGTTAAGTTTTTTTGGCAAAAACTTGCGGACTATATTTTTAACAGTTTCCAAAGAAGAGTTCAGGTAGATCCATCTGTAATTTTGTTTGGCAATAGACCTAATGGACTTTCAAGAAATTCACCTAAGCCAATGCAATTATAGGCTGCCAAGGTCCATTTAGTCTATGACTGGAAAAAAGGATAGGCTTTCTATTGAATCAGTTAAAAATAGTATTACTAGTATAATGCATGGACAGAAAATAGAAGCCATCCAAAGTCACAGTTCTGAAAGATTCATGTAGGTTTGAGGAACTTCAATTGAACTTAATAAATACTTTAGGTTTGAGACAAGTAATGAACTTGTAATGCATTAGCATGTTCTATAGATGACAGTTTCTGTATTTTTATCTGTTTCTTCCTTTAGTTTCAGTGGAGAAAACTGTGGCAGAAACCCTGGGCTTCCATAGAAGAAAGTTGAAGAACATTTTTCTTGAACTGGCTCTTTTCTAATGGTATGTACTATGTTTATGTCCATTTTAAACCCTAGCTTGGGTAGAAGGAAAAAGAGATCAAATGAATCCCTGAAATGTTAAATACTTGGATTGTCATTTTAAGCATAAAGTAAATACAGATGAATGAATAAATAATAATCTTTATTTGTATAGCACCAACTTAAAGCCCATTTAGACGGGATGAATGTCGGGCAAATGATGCCCGACACTCGTCCCCGCATACACTCGCTCCCCTGCTTTTGCACGGGAGCTAGTATCGCTGGCTCCCTCACAGAGTGGCCAGCAAGGGGACAGGGAGGTTGTAGGAGCTTTCACTCCTCGCTCTCCCCTGCCCCCCTCCATTAACTTAAAGGGGTTGTCTCGCGGCAGCAAGTGGGGTCATACACTTCTGTATGGCCATATTAATGCACTTTATAATGTACATTGTGCATTAATTATGAGCCATACAGAAGTTATTCACTTACCTGCTCCGTTGCTAGCGTCCCCGTCTCCATGGATCCGTCTAAATTCGCTGTCTTCTGGCTTTTTTAGACGCGCTTGCGCAGTCCGTTCTTCTGCCTTGTGAATGGGGCCGCTCGTGCCGGAGAGCTGGTCCCGCGTCGTCATCGTAGCTCCGCCCCGTCACGTGTGCCGATTCCAGCCAATCAGGAGGCTGGAATCGGCAATGGACCGCACAGAGCCCACGGTGCACCATGGGAGAAGACCCGCGGTGCATCGTGGGTGAAGATCCCGGCGGCCATCTTGGAGAAGGAAGAAAGAAGACGTCGCAGAGCGGGGATTCGGGTAAGTAATATATATATATTTTTTTTAACCCATCCTTTGGGTTTGTCTCGCGCTGAACGGGGGGCCTATTGAAAAAAAACAAAAACGTTTCGGCGCGAGACAACCTCTTTAACATAGCGGCCTTTCAATACTGAAGGCTGCTATTTACACTGAACGATCATCGTTCAGCTCATCTTCCATCGTTTATGCAGCATGAACAATGGACGATGAGCTGAACGATGATCATTCAGTGTAACTAGCAGCCGTTCAGTACTGAACAACCACTGTGTTAAGTCAATAGAGAGGGGTGGGGGAGAGCGAGGAGTGAAATCTCCAGCCGCCACGCTGTGAGCCAGCAGCATGAGAGCAAGTATGTGCGGGGACAAGTGTCGGGCATCGTTTGCCCGACATTTGTCCCGTCTAAATGGGCCTTTATTCAGCAGCGCTCTCAAGCATGGGAGAACACAGATAATAGAACAATTACATATGATATACAATCAGTTTAAAACAAAGTGATTCAGGAGGTACAGGGGGGAGAGGATGGGAGAGGACACAGGCAATACGGGAATTGCATGTGAAATTCAGTTATTAAGAAGCAAACGGGGTGGGGCGGTAAGGAGGTGCAGGCGTAGAGGTCGTACGCAGTAAGCAGGGTGGAATGTGTGGGGAGCCATAGGGAGGGGCAGGGGGACTAGGTCAGAAGATTTGGTATGCCTCCTTTAAGAGGTTCCTTTTTTAAAGCACATCTGAAGTTTCGTGCATCAGGAATTGTCCGGATATCTTGGGGGTAGAGCATTCCAGAGAACAGGTGCTGCTCTGGTGAAGTCCTGTATGAAAATCTGTAAAATGACTGTTCTAACTTCTAAGAGTTTTAATGTCTACTTCACACTGAGCTGTGACAGGACTATGGGCGAAAATGATGCATACGTTACCCAGGTGTTTCTAGCATTTAAAAAAAAGACACCGTTCCTGGGTATGATTTTTTTAAAATTAAATTTAGCATGATAAAATATACAGAATAGTACATCACTAGTCAGACACTCACAGATAAAATACACAACAATTACATCCAATGATTTAAAGTTGATATATCTCGGATTGTAGAAATTCTCTTTTCCATCTTCTCTATTCAACCCAAACCACCATGATGCTTCTTCTATCCATGATTCGTCTCTGTAGAGTTTGCTGTTCAGGTGTCTTTCTAGCATCATATCTACCTTCTTATCACAAACTACGCATCCTAGTGCACTAACAGTGCCATCCTATTACTACCACTAATTCTGTACCTTCTGTGCTGTCTAGTACCCCCAAATGCTGTAAAGAAATTATAGTAACATATTATTATGCCCAAAAACATGCCCAAAAATTATTTTGACACACCTAGTGCCCTACAAAATAAATGTAAACAGACAATGCCCCGACAGTAATAACTTCCACAGATATTGTACAATGATAGTGCCCCTGATAGTGAATAGTGCCATACATAGTGCCCCCAACAATAATGGTGCCAAGCAGATAGTGTTCCCACAGTATTAGTACCCTCACAATAACTCTACCAAGCAAGTAGTGCCCCTGATAGTAATAGTGCCAAACAAGTGCCAGCCAAAGATAATTGTGCTAGGCAGATATTACCGTCAATTAGTAATATTGCCTGCTTAATACCCACAGAATTGTACAAAGGCACATCTACAGTGTGATCCGACATTTTTTAAGTGCCCATGTGGTGTTTTCCAAAATAATTGTTCCAAACAAAGTGCCTCCAACATTAATAATGCCAGCAGAAACCTCCAAAATAACTGTGACCTTATTTAGTGCTACCATGCTGCAATATGCCTGCACATACTGTTGCTACATTTGCAAAAATGGCCACCACAATCAAAGGGGAAAATGTCAACATCTCCGTAAGTAAAAGTAACACAATTAACAAACTTTGACAAATGCCCTAACTTCTTATTAACTAGTATTTTGCAAAGTTTATGTTCCTGTTGGAAATACTCTGGAAATGCAGAGGTTTGTGTATTTACAAGACACCCTGGTTCATCAATTGGGAGAGATTTTTGGTTCAGTTAAACTATTTTGAAAATGCTTCACTAAAGACTGAACAACCCTTTTAGTTTGGAAACAATACGAAGTGCAAAACTTAGAGAGTTGTATGCATCTGCTGGTTATGCTATCAAGAATATTCTTCTTCTCCTGATGTACAATACTTGCTCCTTTTAAAAATATATCTTTTATATACCTATTTTGTGGGCAGCAAGTTCAGTCATTTATTTTTTCATTCCTCCTTAAGAATGAAGTCTGTCCTCCTTTTCAGTGTTTTGTTTAGTTGAGTAGGGATTGTTTACGGATCTGATATCCAGTGATTTAACCTGTGCAAATATTAAATGCTGATGAGCAATTTTTAAAACAAGCTGCTTCTTTGTTCTCTTTCAGTCTTACTTAGTACAGTGCTATTGTTGCTGACAGGATTGCCCTGGGGTGTTTGTAATGAACTACTTTTGTCCCATTACTTTTAGTTTAATAGTTAAGTTCCTGTGCTTATTATCTATGACATATATTTTCAAATTGGAGCCCAGCCCATCTTACATTCATGTAGAGCACCTTGCACAATCACTGAAATTATAAAATATATTACGTTAAGCAGTTTGAATACCCAGTTATATTCTAGAAATAATACAATGTATACTATATGACCAAAGGTATATGGACATCACATGTATATGAGTTTGTTGGATATCCCATTCCAAAACCATGGGCAGTAAGATGGAAATGGGCCCCTGTGAATAGTAAAAACAGCTTTCACTCTGTTAGGGCTCTTTCCTATAAATGCATATAAGGCGACGGCGTTTTTACATTTTCACGCCCTCTCCATATAAGCGCCTGAATGGGCGTTTTTCTGCGATCGCAGCCAGCATTTTCTCATCCATTCACACGACCATGAGTGTCATTTTTAGCGAAAAACATGCCGCACCCTGGAAAACCCTTGCTCTGCCAAAATCCTCGGGATGCCTTCAGTGTCTATATAGAGGCACCTGTAAGCTTTTCACAGCGTTGAATGCTGCAAAAAATTCCTCCCCCTCCCTTCTTTTTCCCTGCTCCCTAGGGGTCTATAGGACCCGCCAGTGTATATTTGCCAAAACATAGTACCAGAACTATGTTTTGGCTGAGCGTATATGCGCCGGCTGCGTATATGTTCTTTTTTTATGCTGCCAGCGTATTTACTCGCTGTATATTCACTTGTATGAAGGGCTGCATTGGAAACCAATGCCTCACATGGGTACCGTATATACGCCCGGGCGTGAAAATGCACCGTATATGCGCTCATGGGAATGAAGCCTTAGATTGTTTCTGCCAGGTTTTGTAGTATCTGTGGGATTTATGCCAATTCAGCCATTTATTAGTGTAGTCATTGATGTTGGACAAGGTTTGTCTCGCGGTCGGTTTTCTAAGTTTTCCAAAAGATATTCATTGAAGTGTAGTGAGGGCTCTGTACATGCCTGCACACTAAACTAATCAAACCATATCTTTAAGGACCTTATTTTGTGGACAGACTGCTAGATAGTGAATTGTGATTTATCACTCCAGTGAAAACATTTCCACTGCTCCAGAGTCCAGTGCCAGTGTGCTTCATGCCACTCCAGCCATTGTGCATGGTGATCTTAGGCTTGTATGCAGCTCTTCAACCATGGAAACCAATTTCCCGAAGCTCCCAATGCCCCATTCTTGTGCTGATGTTACTTCCAGTGGCAGTTTGGTACTATGTAGTAAGTGATTAAACAAAGGATAGACAGTTTAACACTTGTTAAATCACTCGGTGGTCCCATTCTGTAAATTTGCGTGGTCTACTGCTATGTGGCTGAGCTGTTGACCGTGTCATGTTTAATGTTACTGAACTTTTCACTATGACCCATACTACTGAAAAGTTTGTTTTTGGAAATTGTATGGCTGTGCATTAGATTGCATGCACTTGTGTGCAGTGGGTATAGCTGGAACACTTGTTCTCAGTAATTAGGAAGGGCATTCACATACTTTTGGATATAAATAATATGTTGTATGAATACAGATTTAAAATGTTATGTAATTTACTTGCATTTTTATGCTTCAAAAAAAATTTATGACCTTAATTTGATACCAAATTTATCTATCCTACTCCGAAGAAAAGGAGATATTTTTTCACACTCCTCAAAATGTAGCTTGGTGCAGTTAAGAAAGTGCATGAAGCAACATTTTCGGGAGTGAGTTTAGTCCCCTATTGAATATGCTGTGGGTGTGGATTGCCTCATTATTACGACCTCTTTTTAAATGGAAGCTGGAGAGTAAATCAGTAGGCCACCATAAATCCGCAACTCTGTCCCCATATCTGGCCAGACAATTTCCCTGCTCTATAACACAATGTATTGACATTAGGCATGGGGTAGTTTGGTTGACATTTTAGCAACAAAGAATTTCAACAAAAGAGCAAAACAAAGAGGAAACATGACAAAAAACATGTATATGCAATCTCTAAGAAAAGAATTGGAGCATTCTATGCAAGTTCCAGAACATGACAGGTGATTGTGAAATGGCTATGATGAAGTGTTGGTGTGAGGCAGCTTGAACATGTCCCAACATTCAGTAATTATTTATCTAAGGTTGTGTACTGGCTAAACATGGCTAATAAGGGAGGCAGTGAGAGAAAAGCATATTACTATAGACAGTTTTTCTAGTAAGGGAAGCAAAAAAAGGGATATGGACCTATAGGTATATATGCATTTCTGTTGCCAAATGTCCCATTTTGGACACCAGATTAAAATCCTAGTAATGATTGTTATATACTACGGTAGTATGTCTTTATTGCATCCTAATTGTTGAACAAGACATCAAAGGACATGAAAGACAGTACAATGATACTGTATTATTTTCTATTGCTTAGTAATTACAGTAGAGCAAGATTGCACTCATCAAGTAATGCATTGCAACATAGTTCTTTCACCAATAGTGGAAGCATATGTTTTCCAGCACAACTTTACACGATCACTGTATTAAGCATGTTTTACTCGTCTCTTGGAGTTTCCTAGTGTGCAAGATGTTTTCGTAGCAGCATTATTCCAAAGGACTCATCTTCATTGAATATATACTAGAGAACATCCATGGGAAATCATGACCCAATACTAAACAATTGTTATCATCTACCTAACATCCCTGTGTAGAAGTGGATGGAGTTCTCTGTTAGAAGTCAGGTGCCTGTTTTGATTAGTGCCATTTGTTTCCACCAGAGTTTA
Source organism: Eleutherodactylus coqui (assembly GCF_035609145.1). NCBI lineage: Eukaryota > Metazoa > Chordata > Amphibia > Anura > Eleutherodactylidae > Eleutherodactylus > Eleutherodactylus coqui. The sequence continues at coordinate 116,254,773 of NC_089839.1, read as the reverse complement.
AAGGTACACTTTTTATAGTCATCTGACAAAGTATTGAATCACATGCCAGTCACCTCTGAGAACTGGAAGGTTTCATAGAACTTTATCTTGAGTGAGTTTAAGAGAGTGCTATTAAGTTTCCCCTTTGGGCCATTTACTGCAGCGAGAAACACTAGGAGGAAGTCAGCTGCATGAGGTGTCTAATACAAATTAAGAGGGAATTAGAGAGGATTTCAATAGTAATTCTCTACTTATGTAATTTAATCATTGGGATTTTGCCAAATACATTAAAATGTCATTTTCACTTCTGTCACTCACAGTCTGAGAAATAGGTGCATTCTGTAAAATAAAAGTTATTAACTCATACTGGGGGTCATGTATGAACATTTTTACCTCTAAATCAAACTTACGGCATATTTATAGAGTTATCTCATGTTTCTTAGGGCCTCCATTGTGGGAGGAAAGAAAATGTTTCAGTTTTCGAGCCCATAGACATGTATTGAAGTGGAAGGTCTTCATTTTTAATCCGTTTCTGTATTTTCCGCCTCCATTCCGTTTTTAACACAGGATCAAAAGTGTAGACTGCTGGGCTTTTGTTTCCCGTTTCGGAAATGGAATGCAGATGCATCCTTTTTTTATTGCATTGTACTCAATAGGAGGGGATGGAACTTGAAGACAATCTGTTTGGTGATGGTTGCTCTTCAATGAATGTAGCTCAGTGGTTAGCGCTGTTGCCTTGCAATGCTGGGGTCCTAGGTTCAAATCTCATCAAGGGCAACATCAACCTTGAAAAACTCCATACAGCCATCACCCTTGGTCAGATTTCAACCTACAACTCTAGCACTGTAAGGCAGCAGTGCTAATGACTGAGCCACCACACCTTACAACACTGGTGTTCTAGGTTCATGTCTGACAAAATCTGCATGAAGTTTGTATGTTATCATTGTGTTTATTCTTATCATTCTTCTCAACCATGGTAGCTCAGTCATTAGCAATGCTGCATTGCAGTGCTGGAGTCTGGTGGATTAGCCGTTCAGTCCACCAGGAAAAATCCTGGTAGGTTGGTTATGTCCTAGGGCCACGCACAACTACCGCTGTAGTAGAAGTGGCCGGGTGAGGCTATAAGGTAAAAAAATATATATACTCGCCTCTTTTGCTTTCCCCTGGTGTGGTCCAACCAGTCTTCTGGTTGCATGGTCATGTGCTATACAACTGTTTCGGCCAATTGGAGACAGTGGTCATGTGTAACTTAGAAGTCAGTTAGACAGCAAAGGAGGTGAGTATGTTGTTGTTTTTTTGTTTTGTCATTTAACAGCATAAAGGGAAGCAGGGGAGCACTATTATTGATTATTGGGGCTTCAAGGGGCAGCATTTTACTGAAGGGGGCAACAAGGGGGAGCAGTAGTCCTGCAGGATCAACAAGGGGGATCATTATTACTGATGGAGCAGCATTATTACTGACAGAGGCAACAAAGAGAAGCACTATTAATGACAGTGCAACAAGGGATTATTATTAATGATGGGGCAACAAAAGGAAGCATTTTCAATGATGGGGCAAGGGGGTTAGCACTATTACTAATGGGGAAATGAGGGGGAGAATTATTACTGGTGGGGGCAACAAGGGAGAGTATTATTACTGACTGGGCAACAAGAAGGAGCACTATTACTGACAGGGACAACAAAGGGGAACCTTATTACTGATGGGGAGGCAACATGGGGCAGCCTAATTGCTAACTGGAGCAACATGGGTGAGCACTGTTTATGATGGGTCAACAAGAGAGATTACTGACAAGGGAATCAATGGGCACAGTTATTGCTGCACAAGGGGGTCACAACTGATACCGAAAGCAAAGCTTCACATACTTTTGCCAATCACAGACATGCGATATTGGTTTATTTTTCTCAGTAAATAAATGGAAAGTCTAATATTTTTCACTCATTTGTTTGATTTGCTTCTCTTTATCTACTTTTAGCACTTGTGTGAAAATCTGATATGCTGTAGGTTTAGGTCAAACATAAGCAGAAATATGGAAAATTCTAAAGGGTTCACAAACTTTCAAGGACCACTGTTTATGCAACCCTAAAATTGCTTATTGTGCTATATTAAATACAGAATTCAATGTAAATTGACTACTTTCATCTATAGAACCCTCCACAGTGCAGCGCCCCCCTATATTGCCTCCCTCATCTCAATGCATCATCCAGCCTGGGCTCTCCGCTCTGCTAACGAAAGTAGACTGAGCGCCCCTTTAATTTGAACCTCTCATTCCCGCCTCCAAGATTTCTCCAGAGCAGCACCAGTCCTTTGGAACGCACTACCAAAGGCAATCCAGGACTCAAAACTTCAGGTGTGCTCTAAAAACGTACCTCTTGGGGGGCGTGGCTAGCTAATGCCGAGATAGGACGCATGTGAGACGCGCTCCCGCTGTACTCACCTTCCCCGGGCAGCAACCTCCTATAGAACGGCAAATTCCGCCCATCCAGGACAGGATGGGCAAGAAGATCATCCCTGGAACGAAAACGGCGGCTCCGAGCGGCAGAAAAGGGGCACTGGAGCGATTTCTCGGCGCTCAGAGCGGCGGGAAGCCGGCCAAGATGGCGCCGGCTCCCACAAGGTCACGTGGGTCCCAGCCCTCTCCGCCGAGCGCCGCACAATACAACCCAGCTCAGCCACCGCTGCGGTCCCCGTCTCCCGGCACCCCACGGAGGGAGAAGCAAACAACCACAGCACAGCAGGAACCTCCAGCGCGAGAGGACCCCGCACCTGAGGCACCAGGACAAGCAGGAGGGAGCATCAGAACAGTGAGTTGCACCAGCATGGACTCCCCCTCAGCACATACAGGCACACCAGCAGCAGATTCACCCACTGCACACTATGCCTCCCCCAGCATCAACAGGGGCAATCATTTACTAGGGTGGTCGGTGTCCCCTGAGAGCAGTGCACCCAGCAGCCCAACAGGCAACCCACATAAAGGGGAAACCTCTGACAAAGACACTGAGCAGTGGAAAATCCACATAATGTCGATCCCCACAAAAAGTGAGCTACACGCATTGTTTGCAAAATTTGAAACATCAAACAGGCAAGCCCTTGACCATATCCACTCAGATATACACCAGATGGGACACAGATTGCTGCAGGTGGAGGAGGTGCAGGAAGACACGGCGGCCATCTTAGAATCACACAGGCAAGCCATACAATACCAAACAGACCAACTCGCCAACCTGACTATGCACATAGACGACCTGCAGAACAGGAATCGACGAAACAATCTTCGCATACGGGGTTTACCTGAAGAAGTAGATGGCCCCCAACTGGAGACGTGGGCGCAAACATTTTTCCTACAATTATTAGATCGCACACCGGACAACCCGGTCATAATCGACAGGATACACAGGGCGCTGGGACCCAAGACGACTGACCCTAATAGATCAAGGGACATAATATGCAGGATCCATTTCTTTAGAGAAAAAGAAGCCATTATGCGCGCCGCCAGAGAAAAGGGGGACCTTATGCACAATGGCAAACCTCTTATCATACTCCAAGACCTTGCACGCCACACGCTCCGCCTCAGGGGCGCACTGAGACCGCTGCTAACATTGCTCAGAGAAAGAGACATACCATATCGCTGGGGATACCCATTCTCCCTGACCGCCAGAAAAGAAGGCAAGTCAGCGACATTCCGCATGTTAGGAGACCTCCCTAAATTTCTGGGGACCCTCCAACTCCCCATGATCGCACTCCCTGACTGGCCAAGCACCCCAACCTTGCTACCCCCAACTGTACAAGAGCACTGGCAGACAGTCCCACCCAAACAGCGCCGTGAACGCCGCAGAGGACCTGAAATAGACACCTGATGCCATTTATCCCACAGTGAAGCCCCCATGAGAAGGACTGGTCAGAAATTACACTGTAGAGAGACAAAGGAAGCCGGGAGATAGATCTCCCCAGACCCCTTACCCCACACATGACCCGAGTCACTGGTGTGTGGGGAACACTAGGGAAGAAACTTTGGCCTGGCTGCCCGGTTGGCGGCGCCTTCTCTTGATGCTGGAGCATCTGCCGTTCATACCTTTTTCAAGTTACCGTTATATGCCGGATCATTTGATCCGAACTTTCGCCGTTTGGAGGTTATTTGCAGGGTCCCTCTTGGGTACCCCAAATGTTACAATTATTATCCTGGGGGGTGGAGGTGGGGGCCGGTCCTGTCCTGCCGAGAACTCTACCACTCCCTACCTAAGGTGAGCCGTCGCACAACGCTGCGACCACAACACTTCTCACCATGAAGGCATATGCGGCCGCTGAATGCCGCAAAAGGTTTTTTCTTGTAAACCTTTCTTTCTCCTATCCTCTTTTCTACTCTCTTTCTGTCACCCGACCCAACTACATCCTGGTTACTAAACAACTCCCCCACTTGAATATGGATCATGGCTAATATCACATTTGGCACTTACAACGTGAGAGGGCTAAATAAACCCGCCAAGAGGGGGCAAATATTGGATCACCTGCACAGGCAAAAAATTATGATTGCGCTCCTGCAGGAAACTCACTTCCAAGCAAACAAAATCCCTAAATGTAAAAATCGTAATTATACAACATGGCACCATAGTCCGCATCCCAGCAAAAAAGTTGGAGGATCCTCGATAGCCATACATAGGCAACTTCCTCACAAACTTATTTCGTCGTTAATGGACGAAGATGGAAGATACGTCTTCCTGAAAATCCAAATCTATAACGAAATTTTAACTATCGCTAATATATATTTCCCAAATCAAGCACAGGTACGCTTTGGAATCCGGGTACTGGGGGCCCAGAGGACCTTCGCGGACGGCTCCAACATACTGCTAGGTGGAGACTTCAACCTCTGCGTGGAACCTCTACTCGACTCCTCTGCGGGTAAGTCTGTAATCCCACACACATCACTACGCAGGCTACGCAAGGAACTGGCTAGTCTTAGGCTCATTGACTTATGGAGGACCCTGCACCCTAAAGAGAAAGACTATAGCTTTTTTTCCCCGTCACATAACTCATACCAACGCCTAGACTACTTATACATCTCACATAAACTAGTAGACCGTGACCCCTCAAGTACCATAGGCCCCTTTATATGGTCAGACCACGCTCCGGTTTGGGGATCGATTCGACGCGCCACACACGACACCACTAACATCAATTGGCGCTTAAACGACAACCTACTGTTGGACTCAGCTTGCATACAAGCGATACAGCAGGCCATTGAAAATTTCAACACAGATCACTCAACAGACAACACCCCAGACCCTATAAAATGGGAAGCTCTCAAATGCGTACTCAGGGGAATCTTTATTTCCCATGGGGCGCGACTAAAGAAAGAAAGGAACACCACCTTGAGAGATTTGTTGTCCCAGATGACCCACCTTGAAAACATAAACAAGAGAGACCCGTTGAACGCGAGGGCGTCGGAAATCTCAGAAATACGTGGCCGAATCCTACAACTGATGGACCAGGCCTCTTTGTGCCGACGGGATAAAGCTAGAGGGTACTTCTATGAACACGGGAATAAAAGCGGTAAAGGGCTAGCAAAAGCACTAAACCCAAAACCTCCACAGACATATATCTTTGCAATTAATACGCCAGACGAGGGCCAAGTTAACACCAACACTAAAATAGTAAATGGCTTCCATAAATATTACCATGACCTATATAACCTGCCGGACAGGCTAGGGAACCAAGACGAAGCCCTACTACAGGATAGAGATAATTATCTACTTAATTTTGCTCCCAAACGTATTCCGGAAACGGAGGAAGGCGTGCTTGAGGGAGACCTCACCCTTGAAGAAGTAAAAGAGGCCATCCAATCCCTGAAAATCGGAAAAAGCCCGGGACCAGACGGCTTTACGCCACGCTTCTATAAACTTTTCGCAGAGGACTTGGCCCCTCTAATGCTCAAAACATTTAACTCCATATCTGATTCCTGCCCCTTCCCCACCCAGGCCCTACAAGCTGTGATCACGGTAATCCCCAAGACAGGAAAGGACCCTGCATCCTGTAGCGGTTATAGACCAATATCCCTTTTAAACGTGGATACTAAGATCTTCTCAAAAATCTTGGCTACCCGCCTGCAGTCACACATCCCCTCACTAATTCATAAGGACCAGGTGGGCTTTGTCCCGGGGAGGGAGGCAGGGGACAACACAATTAGAACACTTGCCCTCGTGTCGCGGGCACGTGCCTCCGGGGATCCCCTGTGCCTACTCTCGGTGGATGCAGAAAAGGCGTTTGACAGGGTGGGGTGGGGGTTTCTGGAGGCGGTGCTGGGACGGGCGGGCATGGGCCCGAGACTTAGGAGCTGGATAATGGCGCTATATAAATGCCCCTCCGCTCGGGTCCGGGTCAATGGTCAACTCTCGTCACCCATACAAATACGTAATGGCACGAGACAAGGTTGTCCTCTGTCTCCCTTCCTGTATATCCTGGTAATGGAGACCCTGGCGAACGCTCTCCGAGCAAACACCAGCATTAGCGGCTTTAGAATAGGTAATAAGGAAAATAAAATAGCCCTATATGCGGATGACCTATTGATATACATAACAAACCCCAGAATCGCTCCCCCTAACATTCTTGCAGAATTTAAAAGGTTTGGGAAACTCTCCAATTTTAAAGTGAATCTCAACAAATCAACAATCCTTAATGTCACGCTAGCAGACTCGGAGGTGGAAGCTTTGAAACCTACTCTCCCGTTTAAATGGAAGCAGGACGATCTTAAATATCTAGATGTCACGATTACTAAAAACCTAGACAAGCTCTTCGAAAATAATTTAAACCCCTCCTCGCCACACTAGAAACAGACTTTAAGAGATGGCAACTGGTTCCCATGTCATGGTTTGGCAGAATAAATACAATAAAAATGAATGTGTTACCGCGGTTTCTTTATCTGCTCCAAACTGTGCCTATCCACATACCCGGGTCCTTTTTATCACAAATTAGGAAAGCCATCATGACTTACATCTGGGGGAATAGCAGACCTAGGCGCAATTGGAGGGCCCTCACTGGTCCTAAGGACCGGGGAGGCATGGGCATCCCAAACGTTGCCTTATACCATAAAGCGGCATTGTCCAAACGGATCCTAGACTTATTCCATAACAGAGCCCAGAAAATATGGGTAGAGGTCGAACAAGACTCGGTTCCCTTTAATGGTGAGGGACTCATATGGGTCCCAGGCAATGGAAAACACAAAGGCCTGGGCTGGTCCCCATTTGTAGAAGACTTGGTCTCAACCTGGCTAAAATCAGCAACTAAAACGGGCATGATCCTCAGGCCGGGCCCACTCACTCCCCTGGTTGGTAACATAGATATTCCTAACTTCCTAAAGGGTACCACCCTAACTAGTGCTATCACAGACACGATCCTCAGGGTTAGAGACATAACTCTAGGGGACGGATTTAAAACACTACACGAATTGCTAGAAGGAGAGAGACCCCCACCCGGAGCGTGGTTCCAATATCTACAGTTACGACATTACGCGGGGGCCTTAGGCGATATACACCAAATAAGACACCCTCTGACCACCTTTGAGAAGATGTGCCTATCGGCCTCTTCAACTCAACAAAAAATATCATCATTGTACAAGATGTTAATAGAGGAAGACACACGTAACAGTAACAAAGACCTGGAGAGGGAGTGGGAGAAGGACCTCGGAATTACACCCCCAGAGGAGTCGTGGAGGAAGTCATACATTCTAACCCACAAACTAAATGTATCCAGTAAACTTCAGGAATTAAATTATAAAATCCTGACAAGATGGTACCGTACCCCAACGGGATTAGCCAAGATATTCCCCCAGTACCCGGATACCTGCTGGAGATGCCAAAGAGAATCTGGAACACTAGTTCACATATGGTGGTCTTGCCCCCAGATCCGCCCCCTCTGGAGGGAGGTCAATACTTTGTACTCCTGTATATGCAGATGTGAAACTACCTTCACGCCAGAAATGGCCTTACTTTCCATGTTCCCGGGTTAAATAGCCCGCTCTAAAGGCTCCCTACTTAGATTTTTTGTCCTGGCCATGCGACAGATAATCCCCAGAAACTGGAAATCTACGACAGCCCCCTCAAGGTTGAAGTGGCTGGAAGCTCTAGACCACATACGATACATGGAGGAACTCTGCGCAAAAGACGAGATGAGACACAACAAATATATCGCTACGTGGTTGGTCTGGAACCAATTTCGTCTCTCTCCCGACCTAAACACGTGGCTTGACAGCGGAGCGTTACCAACAACCACCTCCATAGCCAGATCTACTATTCCATAAACCACACCTCTATAGCTACCTACCCAAAACCAGGGTCACCCTTTCCTCATCCCCTCATGCCTCCCACCTGTCTCCTCTCTACTATCCCAACGCTCCTCTTTTCTTTTCCTTTTTCTTCTTTCTCATTCTTGTTGTTCTTAACCTTACGTTAAACATATAATTACTAGCCCGCCAGGGCTTGTTGCTGTTAAAATAGGCTTGTTTATACTGAAAAATGAAGAACCTGCCTCACAGACTGAGAACGTGGATGGAAAATGAAGACAGGCTGAGTATTTGTTAATCATAAATATGTGTATTCATGACACCACTCCATAATGCTGTAACTAACGTTTATTAATGGCAGACTAAATAAAAAATGTTTGAACCATAAAAACGTACCTCTTCAGGGAGGCATACCACATCCCCTAAACCAAACCCCTCTGTACTCCACCTGATAACATGCTCCCTGACCTATTTACTGCAATCCCTGCTAGCCACCATAAACTGCCCCCTGCAGTCGCACTATTTCTGCCATCATACGGCTTAATGTCTGACCACTGTTTATGTGTATAGCATCCCTCACTCTCCACCTCGCCATACCGTGCACATCTTCAGCCCCTTTACCTTCTGTATCACCCCATTATTTGTAGTATGTAAGTTCGTTGAAGCAGGACCCTCACCCCTTTTGTTTCCATCACTTGATTACTATATGTAACTGTGGTTCTGAAATTTTTGTACTTTTGTCTCTGTATTCCCCCTGTCTTTGTAATCGCTGTGGCATATGTTGGTGCTATACAAATAAAGATTATTATTATTGCATAATTAGTCCAACAGTCATACATGGAACACTATATTGAGAGGCGAAAACTAAATGTGAGATATAGAGAACTGATAATTGTATGTATAGCCTTATAATAAAAAGTATCAGATTAGAATTGTGCATACTGCTGTGAGATGTAAAGACCACTTCAACTCTGTGGAGCCAGTATAGTTATATATACAACCCTGTTGTGATATAGAGCTTACTACTATCATATACGTAGCTCAAAACTGATGTATATATGTATAACATACTCTATATCTTTGTATAGTAGTGTATATAGAACATTTTTCCCAATGTAAACAAGGGAAAATGAGGGGTTTTTTTGTTTGTTTGTTTTTTTAAACAATTTTTGACTATATTATTGGTGGTTGAATGAAGGAGATGTTGTAAACCCCAGTGTAATGCCAAGGTAATCAAGTAATATGGTGCCCAGTAATCTGTGAATAGTCGTGATAACTTAGAGACGCTTTCTTCTGTTTCCATTCTGATGTGAACTAATTTTTCAGCTCTTTCAATGAGAAGAAGTGAAGTTTTAATCAGTATATCAATTATCCCCTGGGATTACAACCATGTCCTTAATGAATGCATCAGTTTTTCTAAACACAACTACATATAAAAAATTATACTTAACTGTAAATGTGTTATTCAGCCCCACAGACATTTTTCGTCACTTGCTCAGTGTTGGAAAAGACATAGTCATACTCACTATACCCGATTCGCAATGGCTCTCCTTCCACTGGTGCTTGGCTCCCTGATTCTTTCCACTTCCTATTGCAGTGATGACATCACTGACACCAGGGACATGTGACTGATCTGGCTTACGTAAGCTGGTTATTAACTGGAGCGCTCACATGTCCCTGTGTTGGGATGTTATTGCTTCTTTTATGTTTCTCCAACACCCTGGGCAAGTGTCAAAAATGTTTCGGGGGCTGGATAACCCATTTAAAGTTTTGAGAGACAATGTTTCTTTCTTCATGGGGCTGTTTTATGGAGTGTGAAAAAAACACACTGGAAAATGGCATCAGTGGCCTCTGCCCTTCTACGCCATAGAGAAGACTCTGTTGATGCGTAATAAAATCTATTGTCTGACTGGATGTGGTTTCAGACTACCTTTTACCCATGTTGCAATCTATCATCCTAATAACCGTTTTGCCATTACTGTAATTTTCACTGACATAAATTGCCAGGTCTGAGTACAACAAGTTAGCCCTGACATTTTCTGAAAAGTACACCTCTGGTTGGAGGATTGCTTTAAGTGGTTGAACGACTCTCTCAGCTTCAGGAGATGCTACCCATGCTAAGAAAAAGTGGCATGTACTGTTGCTCCAATAGTCAAAGAAACAAAATGTGTAGCCCCATCTTAATACTGATCAATTGTACTCTGACAAGTGGCTTTACAAAAATGAAGCGTAGGAGTGCAGTATACAGGATGGCCTGCAGAGGGCTACAGACAGCCATTCTGGAACCTGAGAGAGTTCAGGTTAACACCTGTTTGTGTGGCAGAAACTAAAGATAAAAGTGTCAGTTCCTCCCATACTCAGGGGAAAGTGATAGCTCAGTGGAGCTGAAAGGGCTGATAGCCTGAAGTCCCATGGGGACCTGTGAAGGCCTCGAGTCAGAAAGGGATGACAACCCTCGACTCTTACCCTGGAGAGGTCCAGTGTGGATCAGTGGAACCCTCGAATTGGACAGGGACAACAACCCTTGACTCTTACCCTTGTGGGGGTACAAATGAAATTTGTGTGTGCTGTATATCTTTGCTGTGATGTGGAATAAAAACTGTCAGGCGCCAGGTTTAAAAAAAGGACAAGTCTCCTGAGTGTTTTCTACACGTGTGGTGCCCATTTCCTGATGGAGAGGTCGATGATCCAAGAGGCGAGTAACCCCGGCTTGCTACAGACATAAGAAGAATAGAGCTGAATCATTGTGAAAATATGTCAGTAATAATTTATTTTATGGGTTGCCAAACATCACCACAGTTTACAAATCTGAAGGTATCGTTTTTAACAAAACTTATGATACATACATCAAAAGTAGCTCCTTGTTTTTGCAGGGATATATAATAAATAACATAGTAATATAATATGTTAGGCTGAAAAAAAGACACATGTCCATCTAGTTGAACCTATTACCTCCCCACCCAATGTTGATTCAGAAAAAGGTAAAAAAAAAACAACAAACAATGAGGTAAAGGCCAATTTTCCTCATTTGGAGGGAAAAACTGAGTTCCTGACTTCAATCTGGCAATCGGAATTATCCCCGGATCACCGACCTTTTTGAAGTTATTCAAGAAAGACCATTTGCTGTTCTGTAAATACATCTTCTGGCAGCTGATTAACATTCAAATGATGTTAATTAGCTGCTAGTGGACATTAACAGCTAATTAACATCATTAGTACCTAATGCAAAATGATCACTCAAAGCTGTCAGTTTTTGACGAATTTTGAGCGATCATCTTTGTGTAAATGGACCTATACACTCTTATCAAATTCACCATCAATATGTCCTCAGGCAGAGAGTTCCATAGTCTCACTGCTCTTATAGTAAAGAACCCACTTCTGTGTCGGTGTAGAAACCTTCTTTCCTCTAGTCACAGTCCTAGGTATAAATAGTTGATGGGAGAGATCTTTGTATAGTCCCTTGATATATTTATACATACCGTAGTTATTAGAGCGTCCCTTTGTTACAGTCCTGGGTGTAAATAGATGATGGGAGAGATCTCTGTCCTGACCCCTGATATATTTACATATAGTTATTTGAGCACCCCCTTGTTACAGTCCTGGGTATAAATAGACTAGTAATTATTAGGGAATTTCAATACCAGTGTGTCTGGTGGTGCAATGCACCACACGGCCGTGGTACATGCATTATGATCCGCAGGCATCACACACACAGCTCTATTACATCTATCCTGACCCCACACATTATACACACAGCACATTACACACATAGCTCTACTACATCCATCTTGACCCCACACATTGTACCACAACACATTACACAGAGCTCTACTACATGCCACACACAGTTGTAGTGCATAAAATAAAAAAATTAATCTTGGTATTTGTATAGCGCCAACCTATTCCGCAGCGCTTTCAGGTAATTATTACTTATTACTCCCCACCAAGCTGGGTTCTCATTTTACCAACCTTGAATGGGAGGAAGGCTGAGTCAACCTTGAGCCGGCTGCCTGAATCATGCGGGATCGAACTTGTAACCTTCAGGTCGTAGGCGATAGCTTGCACTCTGTGCCACATGAGGCTATACATTCATCTTGATTCCCACACATTACACACACAGCTCTGCTACATTGTACATTCATTATGATTCTCACACATCACACACACAACTCTACTACATCCATATTGATTCCCACACATTACACACATAGCTGTGCTACATTGTACATCCATTTACATCCATCCTGATCCCACACATCACACACGCAGCACATGACCCACACAGCTGTTCTACATCCTGATTCACACACATCACACTGCTATTTCACACATTACCAGACTCCTGGATACAGTGATAACCCCTGGTCATGTGATTCCTGACTCCATCCACACAGGTGATCACATGATGGTAATGTCATCACAGGTCCTGGTAGTAGCTGTTGTCGGTTTATCCAGTATACAGTACTTTCTACCAAAATGCACATTGGCTCCTCCCACAGCAGTGACGTCACCGCAGGTCCTTCACTCCACCAGTTCTCTTTTGCCAAACTGCACAATGGCTCCTCCCACAGCAGTGACATCACCACAGGTCCTTCAGCCCACCGGATCTCTTTTTTTTGTGTTTATTCAGAATTTTAAACATACAAGTTTGCAAGTGGTTGACATGCATAAAAGGCAATAACTGTCCCGAAGCCTGGTTGGCAGTACAGTAAAGGGGTGCGATTGTCCGTTGCGGTGGAGACTCCTGTCGCCGCAACAGGAAAATGTAAAATAGCTCCAGACTTCAGGGCTTAACTTCAACAGTTAATTATTATCGAAAACAAAAACAAAAACAGTCTCTTGCAGACTATTAAACCATGTTTGTGACTTGTGTGAAATTAACCTTAAAAGGCATGTGGGAGTCGGATCGTCTAAGAGTGAACCTCGACTCAACGTGGATGTGGTGTGTCATGAGGTAGAAAGGTGGTGTGTGTGAAGGTGTAATGTGGGGGTTAACATCAGTGAGAGTGATTGAGTAGAACTTAAGTAAATTGGGGAGAAGGGGGGTGACTGTGTAGTAGAGGGGAGGGGAGGTGGGTGAGGAAGAAGAAGGTAAGGGGGGGGGGGGGAAGTAGCGTCCCGGGTAGGGCCCTTAGTGGGTTCCCTGTCGTCTATCAAGTGGGTAATACCCCGTGTTCAAGCCATTGCTTGAACTTGTCAGAATTTCGAAACGTCATCCATACCTCCCACACATCGTAGTATTTCAGCCATTTGTCGTCATCTTTGGCTCTCAGCTCTTCCATATATCGGATATCATCTAGGGCAGCTGTCCAGCTCAGGCGTGTCGGCATCGTCTGGGACTTCCAGAGTCGGGGGATCACTGTTCTCATAGCTAGAAGGAAGAATCTCAAGATATCCCTCTTAATGGCAGCGATGGAGCCTGGCAGGACTGAGAGGAGCGCAATCTCAGAAGAGAGAGCCAGTGAGCTTCTTTTCAGTACATTATACAGGGCTTGTATCTCTAACCACAGACCTCTAATCCCAGGGCAGGACCACCAAATATGCGTGAGCGTTCCTGTTTCTTTCAGGCATCTCCAGCAGTTGGCTGTGGTGCCAGGGTATATTTTGGCTAGTAGTGACGGTGTGCGATACCATCTCATAATGAGCTTATAATTTAGCTCGTGGTGTCTGCCCGAGACTGACATTCTGTGGGTCAGACTGACGCCCCTAGCCCAGTCCTCGTCGGGCACGGGTCGCCCTAGCTCTCTCTCCCAGGCTCCACGGCAACCTCTTTCTAAGTCCCGGGCTCCCCGGGCTACCAGCATGTTATAGACCACGGAGATCAGTCCCCTCGCCTCACGGGGGTCCGCACATAGCTTCTCAAAAGGAGTAGGCGGGGTAGACAGATCTGAGGCTCTGCTCTGCGTTCTGATAAAGTGGCTTAGCTGCATGTATTGAAACCACGCACCCGCTACGGCTCCCCCCTCCTCCATCAACGAGCTCAGTGGCCTAATTCCTTCCTCTCCTAGTATGTCGTGTATTCTTGGCAGATGGACTCCTAGGTTACTCAGGAGTGCCAGGCCCCCTATCCCAAGAGGGAACTCCGGGTTTCCCACAAGAGGGGTCCAGGGACCAGGAGTAGATATCAGCCCGTTATTGCTCGCGAAGTTGTCCCATATTCGTAGAAGTGAGTTCAGAAATGGCGACACTCTGATCCCCCTTCTGCCCAGTCCGCCCCTGAGCCAAAAGAGACCCCGAGCTTGGAATGGGGCAGAGCTCTGCTCCATTTCGACCCATAATTTAGTTTGCCCTCTGTGCATGAGGTCCAGGACGGTCTTACCTATTACGGCCCTATGGTAAAGCAACATGTCTGGCAAGCCCAGCCCGCCATTTTCCTTTTTCTGGGTGAGAAGTTTGTAACTCAACCGAGGTCTGGACCCACCCCATACGAAATATGTCACCGTCTTTCGTATCTTGATAAAGAAACTCCTTGGGAGTTGTATTGGGAGGGTCTGAAAAAGATACAGGAGTTTCGGGAGGAAGATCATCTTGACCGCATTAATTCTGCCGGTCCAGGAAAGTGTTAGTGCGCGCCATTTTTCTGTGTCTTTCATCAGGGAACGGTATATGGGCTCAAAGTTTAAGTCGTATATCTGGTCTGGGTCTGAGGGCAGTTTTATGCCTAGGTATTTAATGTGGTCTTCCCGCCACGACAGTGAGAATAAGGGTCTCAGTTGAGCTATATCAGAGGACGGCAGTGTTATATTTAAGATCTCGGATTTTTGTAGGTTGATTTTGAAATTACTAACTTTACTGTATTTATCGAATTCTCGTAGGAGGGCGGGTAGGGCTCTGTTGGGGTTCGTTATATAAACCAAAAGGTCGACCGCAAATGCGGCCACCTTGTGCTCAGTTTGGCCTATATTGTAACCTTGAATTTCCGGATTCGATCTGATTGCGTTGGCAAGGGACTCCATTACTAACACGTACAGGGTTGGGGAAAGTGGACACCCCTGGCGCGTGCCGTTTCTGATGTTTATCGGGTGGGAGAGTTTCCCGTTTACTCTTATCTGGGCTGTGGGCTTGTTGTATAGGGCCATTATCCAGTTTCTCAGTCTCGCCCCTAGACCTATCTTCTGTAGTGTGGACTCAAGAAATTTTCATTTGACCCGGTCGAACGCCTTTTCGGCGTCCAACGATAGGAGGCATAACGGGCTTTTCGCGTTTCGTGCCCTGCTTATCAGGGATAAAGTTCTAATGGTACTATCTCTTGCTTCTCGGCCCAGGACAAAACCAGTCTGATCTCTATGTACGAGTGTGGGGATAAGTGGTCCTAGGCGGGTGGCTAGTGTTCTTGCGAAGACTTTAGTGTCCACATTCAGTAGGGAAATGGGTCTATAGTTCCCGCAAGATAGGGGGTCTCTCCCTTGCTTTGGTATGACTGTAATGATGGCCTGTAGGGCCTGTTGCGGGAAGGGGCAATTGTCGGAGATGGCGTTAAAGGTCTTACAGAGTATTGGCGCCAGTTGGCTTCCAAACGTCCTATAAAATCGGGGCGTGAAGCCATCTGGGCCGGGGCTCTTTCCTATTTTTAGATTCCGAATTTCCTCCCGCACCTCCTGCTCCGTAAGATCCTGGTCCAGGGCCTCTGCTTTTGTCTCAGGGACCTGTTTGGGAGCATATTCGCGTAGGTAGGATTCTACGTGGTCTAGGGGGTCGCCTTGGGCGGCCTCCGCGGGTTCTGTGATGTTATAGAGTTCTGTGTAGTATTGCCCAAAGCAATCTAATAGGTCTTCAGTTGCGTGGACCCTCCCCTTTTGTGGAGAGTCTAGGGCGAATATATAAGAGTGTTGTTCGCGTGGGTTTAGGGCTCTTGCTAGCCATCTGCTGCATTTATTGCCGTACTCATATAGCCCGCCCCTTAGTCTATCCCTCATGCACAGGTGAGCCTGATCCAATATGGCTAATATCTGCTGACGAATGGAGGCGATCTCTGCGCTTAGTGAGGGGGAGGCTTTAGCTTTGTTCGCCCTTTCTGTATTATCCAATTTTGTGAAGAGATCTTTCAGTTTGCCTGATCTGTCTCTTTTAAGTCTCGCCCCATGGGATATAAAGATTCCCCGTAGTACGCATTTGAGCGCTTCCCATTGTATGGGAGGGGAGGTGGTGTCGACTCGGTGGGTCTCAACAAATGTTTCGATGGTTCTAATTATGTCCTCTCGGCAACAGGCATCGCTTAGGAGGTTGTCATTCAGGCGCCAGGAGTTGTAACCCCTCCTGTGCGCCTGTCCCAGTAGGGCTCCGTAAACGGGTGCGTGGTCGGACCATAGGATGTCTCCCATAGAGCTTCTGGGGGACAGGTCCAAGAAGGCATGAGAGATGTACAAGTAGTCTAGTCGCCCGTAGCTATTGTGTGCGGTGGAATGGTGACTAAAGTCCTTGGCCTTTGGGTGAAGAGTCCTCCAAAGGTCAACGAGTCTGAGGTCTAGCAGGCGTCTCCGTAGTCTACGTAAGGCTACCAGGGGAACCCCGGACTTACCCGTTGACGTATCCAGGCCAGGCTCCATCGCTACGTTGAAGTCTCCTCCAAGAACGATGCCGGACCCCTCTGCGAACCGTTCCAGCTTCCCCAGAGTGCTGAGCCCAAAGGTGGTTTGTCCTGTGTTGGGAAAGTAAATGTTAGCCATTGTTACCACCCGATGTCCTAGATCTAGTTTAAGAAATAGGAATCTGCCCTCGGGGTCGGTCTCTGATGCTAGTACTTTGTGGGGAAGGTTTTTGTGGATCGCTATCGAAACCCCGCCTTTCTTTTTTTTCGGGGTGGGGGCTATGGTGCCATGTAGGGTAGAATTTATTAGTGCGTTTAGGTATATGGCCATTCTTAAAATGTGTTTCCTGGAGAAATGCGATTAAAATGTGTTTCTTGTGGAAATGCGCCAGGATCTGGCCTCTTTTAGAGGGGTTGTTTAGGCCTCTGGCATTATAAGTGCAGAACGAGAGATCCGTCATGGTGGTTGTTTGGTGTTGGGTGGAGGGGTTCCCAGGGCACCCGAGACGCTACCAGGAGGTTTTGGGGAGAAAATTTGGGGCATAGGGGGAGGGGACAGGGGGGTACGGGGTTGAAGGGAAGGAGGGAGACAGAAAGCAGAGTTTCCGTCGATTGGGACACGGTGTCCCAATCTTGTAAGGTGGGTTTCGGACCTATGGTCAGAATCGGACGGCACCATAGTGGCGTCCACCCGTTGGGGGATGTGACTCAAGGATGCCGGAGCTGCTCCCGGCGTCCCCTTCTGTGCTCATGTGTTTGCTGGGGTTGTCTGTTTTTGTGTGACCTGTGATAAGATGCTAAATGTGTGGCGACTTAGCTGTCTGGGAGAGTATTTGTAGAGTGGGGGGGGGGGGTGAGAGACAGGCTAGTGAGGTGTTAGAGAGCTCGGTGTGTTTAGTAGTGTAAATTAGTGTAAATGGTGTAGTGGCTCAAGCGGGTAAGTAAGTATGAGGCCTATGCAACAGGAAAATTGAACTGGCGTGTGTCAACGGTGACATTCCTTCGCGGGGTTGGTCCGCGCGATGCGTTGTTTGCGCTGGGGGATATTCCCGTTAAATTGTTCATGGTGGTGGGCGCGCAGAATGGTTCCTGTTCCTCGAGCGTCTTGGCCTGGCTTCCTGCCAGGATGTTCTGGGTGCTGTGATGGGGAGTGCGGGCGTGTGGGGCCAGTCTATGATCGTGACCATTGGGAGTTCCAGGATGCCGAGAAATTTAGGAAGGTCTGCAGGGGATCTAAAGACCGCTGACTTCCCGTTTCTTGAGGCGGAGAGTTGAAAGGGGTATCCCCATCTATAGAGGACCTTGTTGGCCCGGAGAAGGTCGAGGAGCGGCTTGACGGCTCTGCGAAGTTGGAGGGTGCGTCTGGCCAGGTCCGGGAAGATCGCTATTGGGACGCCATTATGGGTGAGGGGGTCTTTCCTGTCGCGTGCGTTTTTTAAGATGGCTTCTTTGTCTTTAAAAAAGTGTATGCGGCATACGATGTCTCTCGGTCTTTCTGGGTCGTCCGGCTTGGGGCCTAGGGTTCTGTGGATGCGATCGATTTCTATTGGCCGGTCCGGTGGACGCTGCAGTAGTGAGCTAAAGAAATTTCGGGCCCAGTCCTCGAGCTGAGAGGGGGCAATTTCCTCCGAGAGTCCCCGCAAGCGAAGGTTGTTACGTCTATGACGATTTTCAAGGTCATCCAAATGAGACATCATATCCGTCATCTGCTGTGCTTGCGCATTTATGATTTGGCTGTGGGTCTCAAGTGTTGTGAATATCTCTTCTTGTGTCTCCTCCACGGCGCCAATGCGGTTCCCCATATGCTTAAGTTCTTGCTGTATTAGGGACATCGCTTCCTTTTGTGAGCTTTCCAAGCGTTGGAAGTCTCTTTTTGTCGGGAGGGCTCTTAGGTGTGCCTTCCAGTCCCACTCTTCGTCTGACGAGGAGTCGCTGTAAAATGGCGGACTGGCTGGGCGTGCTGCTGGGGCTTTTGCATGGCCTCTTTGACTTCCCTGGAGCCCTGGACTACTACTCCCCTCAGACTGCTGGGACTTGCTGCTTGGTGCTTTTGGACGTGTGACTGCGGCATTTTTCTCTGGAACTGTGCCAGTATCTAACTGAGGTGACTGTGGGGATGCATGCTGTCTCCTGCTGCTTACAGGGATCTCATGTCCCTCTGTTTGTTTATCCCTTTTGTGGGGAGCATGTGGACTGGGAGAGCTGGGAGAGCTGTGAGGGCTGGGGGGAGGGCCTGGGCTGTTTGCCCTTAGTGAGTGTCCCCTTTGTGCGTGTTGGCACTTATCTGTTTCCTCGGGTCCTCCTGGTCCTTCCGCGCCGGGAGACGTCCGCTCTCGGAGCCCCGTGCTGCCGCTGCTGTGGGGAGTGGAGAGAGAGCCGGGAGACGTCCGCTCTCGGGGCCCCGTGCTGCCGCTGCTGTGGGGAGTGGAGAGAGAGCCGGGAGACGTCCGCTCTCGGGGCCCCGTGCTGCCGCTGCTGCGGGGAGTGGAGAGAGAGCGCGCTCTGCTCGGCGCCATCTTGTCAGAGGGGGAGGGGGCCGCCGGACCGCGCGCCTCGAAGAATCTTTGTATCGTCGGCGGCTTGTCCTCTCCTGCCGCCCCGCGCTTGCTTGAGGGTCTCCTCTTCCCCATCGCCTGCTTGGGGACCGCTTTTTCGCCGGTGGAACGGTGTTTGCACAGGTCAGTGCTGCTGGGGAGCCGGGAGCTGAGCAAAAGCGTGCCTTACTCCTGCATAGGTAAGCCACGCCCCCCCACCGGATCTCTTTTAACAAAATGCACAATGGCTCCTCCCACAACAGTGACATCAGCGCAGGTCCTTCAGCCCACCGGATCTCTGTGGTGGTGGTAGGTCGGTGTCTTCTGTCAGGACCACTGAGTTGTGTCTGAGATAATAATGGCTTAGTTGTATTCTCATTTTGTTGTTTTTGTCCTCCCCTTCCAAGAGCCCTAACTGTGTTGTTCTTCTGTCGGTTAGGCTCTCTCTTTTATATATGTTGTAGGTGTAGGACCTGCGATGACTTCACGTGGGGGGAGGGGTGGGGCGATGACGTCACCAAGGGCGGAGCATGAGAAGCACTAACATACTAACTGACAAGTGGTCGTTAGTAGTTTGATGATG
The DNA here is from genome assembly GCF_035609145.1 of Eleutherodactylus coqui. Classification (NCBI taxonomy): domain Eukaryota; kingdom Metazoa; phylum Chordata; class Amphibia; order Anura; family Eleutherodactylidae; genus Eleutherodactylus; species Eleutherodactylus coqui. The sequence goes on along the minus strand of NC_089839.1, from coordinate 116,234,880 downwards.
GGAAAGATCTCTGTACTGACCCCTGATATATCTATACATAGTTATTATATTACTAAATATAAACTATTTGTGTTGCTTTGGGACAAGTTAACCTATAGGGGTGGGATTCCACTACAGTCAATCAATATTATGTCATTTTGTCATGTGTATATACACTTGTTGCACTGAAATTGCATGCTTTGGATGACCTAATCTGCCAATAAAGTGAAGGATTCCAACCACACACTATTCTCTGTATAATTTAAAGAAATTCCGTAAAATTTGTGTATATTTTTATCTACTGTAAATTGACGGTTATAAGAAGTGACTCAGTAGGGTTAGTAGGAACATTCAATCTGCTGTTTTTGTAAATTATATTGTTGCTGATCTTTTTTTCTGTCTGTGTTCAACATATAGTTGTGCTTGAAAGTTTGTGTACCATTCAAAATTTTCCACATTTTTACTTATATTTGAGAGAACTAAATCAAACAAATGAGTCAAAATTTGTTAGACTTTGTCATTTATTGGAGAAAATGACCCCAATAAAAATGATCCAATATCATATTTCTATGAGTGGCAAAAGTATGTGAACCTTAAGGATTAGCAGATAATTCGAAGATGAAATTAGAGTCAATGGGATGATAATCAAATGTGAGTGGGGAACAGTTTTATTTAACCCCTTAAATCTATATGATGTACAGTTACTTTATGTTCGAGGTATGTTCGATCAGAGGCTGATCCCACTACATACAATGCAGGTGCTGGCTGTTTCTTACAGCTGACAACTACCTGCAACAGCTGTACTCAGCCCCCAACACTGAGCAGGACTGTTAACCCTTTAGATGCTGACAGATTCTGACAGCAATCTAAATGCCCCGTTTGATGTTCAGGCATCCTGCACTGCCCCCCGTGATGAAAACCCTGTGACGTGAAAATGCCTGTGACGTGGCTTGATAGTTTGCCTGTCAGGTCGCGGTTCTTGTCTCCTCTAGGGACTAAAATAATGTAAAAATTAGATTAAAAATGTTTTATTGATTACTAAAAAAATAAAAGCTAATAAAAGTTTAAACCCCTCCCCCCCCCATTTTTGTCATATTTATAATAAAAATCTAAATAAAAAAACCCAAAACATATTTGGTATCGCTGCATCCATAAAAGTCTAATGTATCAAAGTTATGCATTTTTTACCCCGCATGGTAAACATCATCAGAAAAAAATGCTCAGCACCAGAATTGTGTTTTTTTGGTCAACTCATCTCCAAGCAAAACTTTAATAAAAAGCGATCAATAGGTTGTATGTACTCCAAAATGGTATCAATAGACACTACAGGACGTCCTGCAAGAAATGAGCCCCTCACACAACTATGTTGACAGAAAAATAAAATAGTTATGGCATTCAGAAGATGGCAACAGAAAATAGTTTTATTTTTCCCAAAGATATTTTAGCTTTTATAAGTAGTACAGTAAAAAAAAAAAAAGATAAATTTGGTATCATAGCAATCGTATGACCCATAGAATAAAAGTTATCGTGTTATTTTTGCTGCAGTGTGTACATCATAGAAATAAGACTTCTCCCCCCAAAAAGAGGCCGAATCTCTTTTTTTCCATTTCACTACACTCAGAATTGTAAAAATATTTTTCAGTACATTATATGGTACATTACATAGCACTATTGAAAAATACAACTTGTCTCGCAAAAAACAAGCCCTCATACATCTATGTCGATAGATAAAGAAAAGAGTTACAATTTTTTAACAGTGGGGAGGAACAAATTAAAATTGAAAAAAAGGCCGCGTGCTTAAGGGGTTCAAGAAAAGGGGTTTATCAAATTCTGATCTTCACAACACAATTTGTGGAGCTGTATCATGTTTCCAACTGGCTATGATATTGTTTTCCATATACGAGACATACAGCATAGATTTTGGTTTACAATGTAATAGTGTCCGTTTTTTAATTCCAACAAGCCAAGTTTCATCATATTTGTAATAATGTAATTATATCTGAATAGTTACACTGTAACTTAAAAGATCAGATTTAAAGGGGACCTGTCAGCTGGTTAATGCTGTCTGAACAAAGGTGAGCATGAACCCAGGACAGGTATGAACACTGCGCCTATAGGCTGTGGTATTTCACAATACACATACTTTGATGTTTGATCCTGAACAGTACTCAGAGTCACGGGAGATGTGCCGCGCGGCCTCTACCTCGCCCACGGCATCCAGAGTGATAGCTTTCCCTGTTTGTCTATATTGTGAAAGATGTCACTCTACAGGATGCTGGCAGGGAGAGGCCCCGTAACTTGTAGCACAGTTCTGGATCAAACTTTAATCTGGTAACAGGTTCTCTCTTAACGTTATGCGGTTGTGAAGAGTGTATGGAGTGGATTGGAGTTGACAGCTGACAGCCTCCCGATAACTGCCAGGATTGGAGTTGGCACCAATTGCTGCAGTTACCTATTTAGATTCCATAGTCAAAGCTGCTTGTGTGTCTAAACAGTCAGCCGTAGAAGCAAGGCCCTGTATTGTGCCCTATTGGCTCCCTGTTGATGAGCTAGCATAGAAGCCTGGTGCCTAGGAATCTAAGCAATGGAAAAAAACATATATTTGGTATCACTATGTTTGTAAAGGTCTGAGCCATTAAAATTTTACCAAATTTATATTGCCCGGTGAACACTGTTTTAAAAAAAAGTACAGAATGTGAGAGTTGCAGGGTTTTTCTTATTCCCCAAAAATTGAATAAAAAAATGTATGTACCACAAAATGGTACTAATAAAAACTAAAGCTCGCCCCACAAAAAGCAAGCCCTCACATAGCCTAATTGGCAAATAAATTAAAAAGTTATGAATCTCAGAATACACCAATGAAAAACAATTTCAAAAAGTTTATTTACTTTTACAAGTAGTAGAATATGAAAAAGCTAGATAAATTTTATATCCCTGTAATGGTACTGAACTCATAACAAAGTTCAAATGTCATTTTACTGCAATGGTGCAATTGCATTTTTGTTTGCATTTCACCTCACTTTTCAGTATGCTATATGGTACATTAAATTGTACCATTAAAAAATATAACTTGTGCCACAAAAAAAAGCTCTCTTACAGCTAGCTATGTTGATGAAAAAAAAGAATGGGTCACTAAGGACTCTCTCATACTAGTGTATTTCACCACTGATGCACAGAAAACATGGGCACCAACCTTTACATTACTTTCAATCGTGCCTCTCACAGCAAGTGAACTGCGTGCACAAAAAAATTTCAGCATGGACTGTCTTGTCATGTTTTATGCGCGCATATACGCCAGTATACAATCCTCATTCTAGGCAGAGTGGGGTTTTCCAGCATTGGTGACACAGAGCAGTGACATCATTGCCTACCAGTGCCGGACCACAGGTGTCTCATGATCTCAGCGGCAGAGCACAGGTGGCATAATTTAATTCCATTACATCATAGTGCATTCTCCACGGCCAGGCACTTGTGGCCTACTACATAAATATTGCTCCCTGTCCCACCATAGTCTTTAACTGTATTCACGTCCTAAAGACAGAGCTACTGTTGAAACTGATGTCACTAACGGGTCTGGTGCAGACGCACCATTCCCCCTAAGTGTCCCTTTGCTATTTGAATCTAATCCTACCTTTGACTTCAAAAATCTTAATCACAAACTGCAGTGGGGCTTGTAGTTTTGCAATTGCTGGAGAGCCACAGCTTGCAGCTCACAGAAATAAGACACAAACGGTATTTTCATTAGCCCATTGTTGCGTCAGTTCTGGGATTGCCGCCTTGCTGATACTGTGTTTTCCTGAAAATAAGCCCTATCCTGATAAGAAGCCTTACCCTGATTTTCGGAGGTGGCTTGAAAAATAAGACCTCCCATGAAAATCAGCCCTAGCTAAACTACATAAAAAAAAACAGCAATACTCACCTAGCCCGCAGCAGGCTGCCATGACTTCAGCGTTGACACAGCACTCTTTCTGGTGACCTGGCTTTGAATACCCCGCCTCTAGCAAGCGAGTGGATCACGAGTGCCACTAGCTCAGCCAATCAGAGCCGGCGCTCGATCATTCACAGCCATTCAGTGAATGACATCACTGAATGTCTGTGAATGGTTCAACGAGCGCCGCCTCTGATTGGCTGAGTAACGGCACTCGTAATCCAATTAAAGCACTTGCTTGCTGGAGGCGGGGTATTCAAAGCCTTGTCACCATGAAGAGAGTGCTGTGTCAACGCTGAGGACATGGCAGCCTGCCGCAGTGCCAGGGACCAGCACAAGGGACCCAGAGGTCACAGGCCAGGTGAGTATAAGACCCCCCCCCCCCCCCCGAAAATAAAACCTGTGCCTCTTTTTGGGCAAAAATTTATATAAGACAGTGTCATATTTTCGGGGAAACACGTTAGTCTGGTGCTGGTTTTGGAGATTTTTCTACATCTTCTGGTGTGCTATTTGGCGTGATGTTCCTGGTCGCACCTGTGGATGATTACTTGGGCTATTTAATCTGGCTGGAGACTGAGCTGGACTGTGGTTGATTCTCAGTCTCTCCCTGACTGGGCTAGCAGTCAGTAGGTTCCTGCTGGGTTGTCTGTTACTTGCTGCATCTAAACCTGACTATTGCATTTGTCTGCATTGTTATTTTGGTTTTCTGTTTTGTTCCCTTTTCCCACAAAGGGTCAACTAGGGGTAGAGGTATGCAGTCAGGGCCGTCCTAATCAGGGTGATCGCCCTGTTTCAGGCAAGGCCCTTTCCACTGTTTGTCTGCATAGGGACAGTGTTTCCCATATTTTTGTTCCACTCTTGTTTTGTCGTTTATTTGCATTTTTGCTAGATCTGCGAGTGACAAATCCAGCGCGTCCAGGTTGGACGTAACACCCATACTTTAGATTAGCTATTCCTTTCACAGATCTCAGTGAAGAGTACAATTTACAACAGGCCAGGTGAGTTTTTGGCCCCCTCCGAAAATAAGACACTGTGCCTCTTTTGGGGCAAAAATGCTAATGCATTAGAATATAAAAAAGGGTTAAAGGGGTTGTCCAGACAACATCCATTTAGTAGGGCTGACTGTAGTGAAATAACAAACTGATCATTACTTGTCCCTCTGCTGCTTTCGGGATCCAGCACTGACACCCTGCTGTGTTTCCAGTGTTTGTTGTGGCAGCTGCTGTCATCGGAAATCAGGTTACTGCTATAGCCAATCAGAGACTGCATGTTCCCAATTTCCTGGCTCCATGGTGCTGTGAGCACCAGAACAACGAGCGGTGACACTGCAGCCTGCGATTGGCTGGAGAAAGCAGCTGATTTCTTGTGACTGCAGCTGACACAACAAACACCGAGAACATAGCGGGGCTTCAGCAATGGAGCCTGACAGCGACAGAGGGGCAAGTAATGGTCACATTATTATTTTACTACAGACAACCCTACTGAAGGGATGTTCTCTGGTAACTGGACAGCCCTTTTAACCCTTTCCAATCCACTGTCTGATGTCTTAAGACATTATAATTTAAGGCTGTTATAGCTCCGATGTTGGAAGACGTCCGTCAGGGTTCTTTTACTGTATATTGCCAGCCTCTCTGCTGTCAGAGCCTATCCAACGTGTCACCTCATGCAGCATAGGCGTTAGCAAGCATATAGCGCCGTTGTATAACGGCAGAAAAAGAGGAAACCCTCTAGGAAAACCAGGACACAAATTGGATTGGAAAGGGTTAAGGTAGCCATACAGATGAGCTGTATATCGGCCAAACTCACTGATTTCAGCATGTCTGGCTGATTATTCATTGTATATGGGGAGGGGGGGGGGTCTTGGCTCTCTCACCGTCCCAAAATTGGGCAGCTGCGAGGAAAGTGAGTGGACCCAATGAGGTCCACCCGGTGTTGTTCAGTTCTGCCCACAAACTAAACCATTCCCCAAAGGGAACAGGAAAGCGGATTTCCCAGTGCAGGTATGAAAGCACCATAACTTCCTTACTATGCAAATAGGAGGAATGTGGCATCTTTCATGTACTCTGCAAACATTACTGAAATGAGCATAATGATTTTTGTTTTCAAAACCACAGAAGGTCTGTGCATGTAGTTTATTGCATGCAATTAGAAAATGAGTGTGAAATTAACCATTCATAACATTCTACCAATTGTGAATGAACTCTAGATTTATTTAAGTTTTGTCCTGTTTATTTCATCTTGTTTGAATTAGGCCAGCGCCATCATATGACACGCTCACAGCGTCACATGATGCGCTGCACCGTGAGCATTGTGCTATTAGGTTCAATAGAACCTAATAACTGCGGGGCAACGCAGCGGATTTCCGCCGCGTGATACAAGGTGGAAATCCGCCCGTGGGAATTAGCCTTAAACAGGGTATATTAAAATGGATTTCTAAAGTAGACAACCCTTTAAAGAGACTCTGTCACCTGCTTTTAGCCTAATAAGCTAAGCTTATGAGCTAAAAGTAGGTGACCTGCTGAGTCCAGGGATGTAAGTGTTGAAATACGAAATTAGAATGGGCGGACTACTTAGGAGCGCCGCTCAGTGCATTGAGACATCGGGGGAAAGATAGGGAAGGTAAGTATAACTCTTACATCCCCAGACTCAACAGGTCACCTACTTTATAGCCCATAAGCTTAATTTATATGGCTAAAAGGTGACAGATTCCCTTTAACCTCTTAATGTTACAGGGCATACATTAACGTCCTGTAGGTTCAGGGTTTGTATGGAGGGGAATTGGAGGTCAATCCACACAATGCAGGTGCTGGCTGTTTCTTACAGCCGACACCCGACTGCCGGCAACGCAGCTGATCTGAGCTGTTAACCCTTTAAATGCCTCAATCGATGTTCGGAGGTCCCGCACTGCTCCGATTGATGAGATTGTGAGGAGCTGTGTGCTTGCCATGGCAACCGAGGGCTTTTTAAAAGCCCCAATGGCTGCCTGTCAAGTTGTGACGTGGCTTGCTAGATTGCCTATCAGATAGCGATATAATGTAATGCTATGGTATTACATCATACTGCAGAAGTGACCAGAGGTATGGAGTCCGAGCGGCCTCCCTGCGAGGAGATTGTTAGATGCCGTTTTGTTGTCATGGCAACCCGGGGCCTTCTGAATGACCCCAGGGCTGCTATGTATTTCTGCCTATAAAGACAGACCTACCAATACCAGGAAAAATACCATATACAGCAATACTGAACTACTGCTGTATACAGTATAAGCTATTAAACAATCGAAAGGTGTTTTCCTTATTTGCCTCCCCGTATTCTGAAGCTATAACCTTTTATATTTTTATACCAACAAAGTTGTATCAGCATGTTCATTTTGCAGAGCTTATTTTAAGTTAGCATTTAATTTTTTACTATTGGCGAATTGCAGGAAAAAAGAAGAAACAGAAATGCTGAATCCCCCACATGACGGACATAAATGGCATCCACCGTATGCCATTAACTACAACTGAGTTTATTGGTTTTTAACAAAACATTGCAGCATGATGTGCTATTTTGTCTGTTATTTCATGCCTGGTCTGTGCCCAAGACTCCTGCAGATGTGAACTTAGCCTAAGGCTGAACCTGAGACAATACTGATATATTGTAGTTGACCATCAGAAAAATTTGTACAACTGCTGATGTAATTAGCTCACAGAGCATTGCCTAGGCTGAATACAATTGTTTCTCCTCTCAGAGCAGGATAAATATGACAATCACTATCTACAGTCGGTAAAGTCTCTAGGACGGGGTTTTTAGCCTCTGAATATAAACCATAGAGTCTTTATTTATTCACAGCAAATTAATACCTTGAAAATGGTGGGTAATTGAAACACAAAGTATATCAGAAAGCTGTATAACTTTTATTTGATACGGTGGTGAAGCCTTTTGAAATTTAGTGGAAATATGAGGCTTTTCTTTTTAAATTGAGAATGCATTTCTGATGTGTCCTTTTATGCTATTAGTATTGCTGTATTGTACATACATTTAATACTGTATATTCACATCACTAATATATAATAAAATGTTATATTGTGTTTGGTTTACTTGCCACAAAAATCTAATTCTTTAACTCAAAATTAAGGGAAATCGATCTGTAACCTGACAAAAATTTGACATTTGAAATGTCAGATACGTAACTTTCTATAACACTACATCCTTCATCTCTGGTTTAAAAAAAATCTGTATATGATGTAAATACATTTTTGCAAAACCACAAAATGTTTCTCTGTTAGTATTGTTTCATAGAACCTTTGATGAAAAGATTAAACTCTTTCACTCGAGAAGATTTATTTCGGCAATATCTCTTAACTTCTTAGTTCGTAACAAGCTCTCTTATGTTCTGTTGTGTATGGAGCTGGATTGCTATAGGATTACTTTATGGTATTATATTTTACTCTAGGAAAAGAGTCATAAAATATATGTAGTATATAACATTAATTTGGAACTGTTAGGCTTTCTGTTTACAATTTTCTATGGGTTTTTTTGTACTTACAAAGGAATCAGATCAGGACTGCACAGCCGGTGGCTTGGGGGTTACACGAGGCCCACAATGTCATTATGTGTGTCCCAAATTATCTGGTCATAAAAATTCTTCCATGTCAGAGAAAAGAGGAGTAGCACACAGCTTAGAAGCAAGGAGGAGCAAGTACTAAAAGTGCACTGTGTAGCCATCTTTGGGCTCCTTGACTCCTATTTGGCACTGCTGAAAGATGTACAATACATTCAGAAAGTATAATGACTAGAGATGAGCGAACGTACTCGTCCGAGCTTGATGCTCGGGCGAATATTAGGGTGTTCGGGATGTTCGTTATTCGTAACGAACACCACACGATGTTCGGATGTTCGTCTATATGCGCTCAATGGGGCCGGCGGCAGCAGCGCCAACCCCATTGAGAACATATAGAAGACAAATCCTTCTTCTCTGCCACAGCTGTAACAGCTGTGACAGAGAAGAACGATGTTTGCCCATTGAATTCAATGGAACCGGCAATACAGCCGACTCCACTGAATGCAATGGGCTGCCGGCGATCGCGGGATGAATTGTCGGAAAGGGGTTAAATATATAAGCCCTTTCCTGCAATTCATCCAGAAATGTGTAAAAAAAAAATATATATATATACTCACCTGGTGCCGACAGACGGAGTTCAGCGCGGCAGGCTGCAGTTCTCCTGAACTGCTCTGAACAGCTGTGAGTAGTATTCAGCAGCCGGGGATTTAAAATCGCTGAACTCCGTCTGTCGGCACCAGGTGAGTATATATATATTTTTTATTTTTACACATTTCTGGATGAATTGCAGGAAAGGGCTTATATAGTTAACCCCTTTCCGACAATTCATCCCGCGATCGCCGGCAGCCCATTGCATTCAGTGGAGTCGGCTGTATTGACGGCTCCATTGAATTCAATGGGCTAACATCGTTCTTCTCTGCCACAGCTGTTACAGCTGTGGCAGAGGAGAACTTGCTGTGTCGTTCCCATCATTTTCTTGAATTGCCAAGATTTTCACACATGAAAACCTTAGCGAGCATCGGCGAAATACAAAAATGTTCCGGTCGCCCATTGACTTCAATGGGGTTCGTTATTCGAAACGAACACCCGAACATCGCGGGAAGTTCGTTTCGAATAACGCGAACCCGAACATTTTGGTGTTCGCTCATCTTTAATAATGACCCTTTCCTTTTTTTTAAAATTCTATGTTGTGGACTTGTGCAAATTAAAAATCAAGTTTCCCCCCATTATTCTGCATTCTATACTCCATAAAAACAAAGTGAAAACAGAATGTTAGAAATCTTTGTAAGTTTTGAAAAATGAAAAACTAAATATTTTGCATTGACATAATTATTCAGATCCTTTGTTATGACATTTGAAATTTAGCTCCCATTTCTCTTGATCATTTTTGAGATGTTTCTTCATCTTGATTGGAGTCCACTTCTTGTAAATTCAGTTGATTGGACATGAGTTTGAAACCCCCTCTCCCACCCTCCTCCCCTCTGTCTATATAAGGTTTCAGAGCTCACAATGCATATCAGAGCCCGAACCAAGCCATGAGGAGGAAAGAACTGCCTGTAGAGCTCAAAGACAGAATTGTGTGGAAGTTTATGGGAATGAAAATGGGAAGAAAGAGGCGGAGCATCCCTGGAAAGGAATGGGTTAGACTTGTGCACTGGTAGTTTGTGTGGCTGGAGAAGTGGAAGAGAGAATTATTAAGACAGGTGCTGTTGGCCTAAGACACCGAAGGATCAGTAGCCAAGTGAGCGTTCTTTTTGAGGTGGTGAGGAAAAAAGCTGGGACTCTGGTGACAAAGTATAATCAGTCATAGGAGTTTTGCCAATAAAGTACAGCAGTGCAGGATCCAAAGGTGTTTTAGTTTTTAAATTTAAACCAGCAATTTAACGTGTTTCAAGGTTCACAGACCTCTTCATCAGAGAGCTGGGAGTTTTCTAGTATTAACGGTGGAAGGAATTACACAAAATAGAACAAGAGCAGAAGAAAGAAAAGATAGTAAAATAAGTACACTAAAACGAACAAAAACTCAAATTAAGAATGATAGTTAAGAATTCTATGAATAAAATAAAACAGACTATGTCATAATTAAAATGGTTCAGTAGAAGACAAATGTATAATCAGGCATTTTTAGTCAAAATAATTTCTAATAACATTAGGTATAAAAAATAAGGCAGTACGGGGTTAGAATTATTATCTATTAAAAAAGACTAAAATTAGCAAGATACATAAGCCACATGATATAAACTAAATATTCCAAAATTAATTAAGATGTCAAGGTTTTTTTGTAGTTTTTTCTTTAAATAATCAATATATAATAAAATAAAGAAATGATAAATAATACTAGATATATAGATTCAGAAAAAGAAAAAGTGCTAATATAGTAACAGTTTTACTAAAACACTGCTGTTGTGGGAAGTACAGGAAACATTCAGCAATATGCGGTAAATTAATAATCTGTATATATAAAAGCGAAAACCGTAACTGATTCACTTAGTTACTAACTGACTCGCCACTAATTATCTAACTTCCCGGTGTCAAACAAACTTAAAATTTGCCACAAACTTCGTTATGGAAATAGGAAAAGTAAAAGGGTCACAAGTTCACAACTTTATTATCTACCTCACCTTCATGTGTATATACTAAGGAGAATCTGCCTCACTTCCAAGTGTATATACTGAGGAGAATCTACCCCACCTCTGTGTGTATATACTGAGAAGATTCTACCTCAGTTCTGTGTGTATATACTGAGGAGAATCTACCTCACCTCTGTGTGTACATACTGACTTCCCGGTGTCGTACAAACTTGAAATTTGCCACAAACTTTCTTTAGGTTCTAAATAGGAAAAGTAAAGGAGTTGCAACTTGATTATTCAATGCAAAGTGCGAAACTCCGTTAAAAATCGCGATACATGAGAGAGTTATTTTTTCAGAAATCATAAAGCCTAAGGAAATTATTTTTTGCACACACACTACCTTCAGGTCGTGGAGGCATACTAAGCAGGCTTTTTTGAGAAATCCAACTGCGATTAATTCGTGATCAAACCGCAAATCTTGGAAATTTGTTATGGAAATAGGAAAAGTAAAAGGGTCACAAATTTATTATCTACCTCACCTCTACATGTATATACTAAGGAGAATCTACCTCACCTCTGTGTGTGTGTATGCTAAGGAAAATCTACCTCAACTCCAAGTGTATATACTGAGAAGACTCTACCTTACCTCTTTGTGTACTGAGGAGAATCTACCTCACCTCTGTGTGTATATACTGACTTTCCGGTGTCATACAAACTTGAAATTTGCCACAAACTTTCCTTAGGTCCTAGATAGTAAAAGTAAAGGGGTTGCAACTTGATTATCTACCTCACCTCTACATGTATATACTAAGGAGAATCTACCTCACCTCTGTGTGTGTGTATACTAAGGAAAATCTACCTCAACTCCAAGTGTATATACTGAGAAGACTCTACCTTACCTCTTTGTGTACTGAGGAGAATCTACCTTACCTCTGTGTGTATATACTGAGAAGACTCTACCTTACCTCTGTGTGTACTGAGGAGAATCTACCTCACCTTTGTGTGTATATACTGACTTTCCGGTGTCATACAAACTTGAAATTTGCCACAAACTTTCCTTAGGTCCTAGATAGTAAAAGTAAAGGGGTTGCAACTTGATTATTCATTTCAAAGTGCGAAACGCAGTGAAAAACCGTGATACATGAGAGAGTTCTTTTTTCAGAATCCATAAAGCCTAAGTAAATTTTTTTTCTGATATTTTGATGATTCTGACAGTGATTGGGAGAAGGTACTGTGGTCAGATGAGACAAAAATTGAGCTCTTTGGCATTAACTCAAATCGCTGTGTTTGGAGGAAGAGAAATGCTGCCTATGACCCAAAGAATCCCATCCCTACTGTCAAGCATAGAGGTGGAAGCATTATGTTTTGGGGGGGTTTCTCTGCTAAGGGCACAGGACTACTTCACCGCATCAGTGGGAGAATGGATGGAGCCATGTACCATAAAATCCTGAGTGACAACATCCTTTCCTCCACCAGGACATTAAAAATGGGTCGTGGCTGGGTCTTCCAGCACGACAATTACCCAAAACATGCAGCCAAGGCAACAAAAGGAGTGGCTCAAAAAGAAGCACATTAGGGTCATGGAGTGGCCTAGCCAGTCTCCAGACCTTCATCCCATAGAAAACTTATGGAGGGAGCTGAAGATCAGAGTTGCCAAGCGATAGCCTGGAAATCTTAATGATTTAGAGATGATCTGCAAAGAGGAGTGGACCAAAATTCCTTCTGACATGTGCGCAAACTTCATCATCAACTACAAAAAATGTCTGACTGCTGTGCTTGGCAACAAGGGTTTTGCCACCATGTATTAAGTCTTGTTTGCCAGAGGGATCAAACACTTATTTCTCTGTGTAAAATGCAAATAAATATATATAATTCAGACAATGTGATTTTCTAGATTTTTGGGGGGATATTCTATCTCTCACTGTTACAATTAACCTACCCTTAAATTATAGACTGTTCATGTCTTCGACAGTGGGCAAACTTACAAAATCAGCGAGGGATCAAATACTTATTTCCTTCACTGCATATACTGAGGAGAATCTACCTCACCTCTGTGTGTGTGTAAATACTGAGGAAAATCTACCTCACCTCTGCGTGTGTATATACCAAGGAGAATCTACCTCACCTCTGTGTATATACTGAGAAGTCTCTACCTTACCTCTATGTGTATATACTGAGGAGAATACACCTTAACTCTCTGTGTATATACTGAGGAGAATCTACCTCACCTCTATGTGTATATACGGAGGAGAATCTAATGCTCTTCTATGTGGGTATACTGAAGAGAATCTACCTGACCTTTATGTGTATATGCTGAAGAGAATCTGCATGGTTACCTCCACATTGTGTTTCCTGGATATCACAAAGAACCATGCAAAATGGTGAACATATTTTATTCCTCTGAAGTAACCACGAATTCATAAAATTTTCCATGCGAACAACAGGTAAACACCTGTACCAAATTAACTCAGGCAAAACCGGGAATGTCAGCTAGTGTAAGATATGTACGAAAATTTAATGAATGGACGAGCGTTGCCTGTGATTGGCTGAGCACTGTGACCAATCACAGGCAGTGCTCAGCTGTTATTTAATGAATGGCTAGGTGCTGCCTGTGATTGGCTGAGCACTCAGCCAATCAGATACAGTCCTTTCCCCGCCTGCTGAAAGAACTTCACTACAGTGACGAGGAACCAAGCAGCTAGACGTGCCTGAGCTCGACAGCTCCACAAAGGTGAGTATTCTTTTTTTCTTATCTTTTACACAAGCTAGAGATGATTTTCAGGGAAGGGCTTATATTTAAAGCCCTTTTCTGAAAATCACTGCAGGAGTTGCTGATAGCCTATTGCTTTCAATGAAGCTGCCAGCAGCAGCGGTGGCCCAATTTAAAGCAATAGGAGAACATTGCGATCCTCTGCCACAGCTGTGGCAGGGGATTCTTTACTCCCCACGGGGAGTGCCACCATTACTGAACACTGTGACAGTGCTGTCACATTGTTCAGTGATAAGCGGACTCCCGCGGGGAATATTGATGTGTAGCACGGACCTATGGTGCACGCATGTCCGATCTTTTGCAGGTTCACGCGTTTGCACGCCTGTAAAAAACGGACATTTGAACATATCATAGGAAACCAATGGTTCTTAATAGACGCGCGGTTTTGTGCATGGGTAAACACAAGGCCTGAACGAGGCGTGAAAGGTTTATCTGGAAAGATATACTTGACCCAACCCATGCCGGGTCCTGTACAGATGCTCAGTTGGATTGAAGTGTGGGCAATTTCAAGGGCAAAGCAACAAAAAAACATCCATATGAATGCCAGGACCTGAATTTTCCCAGCAGAACATTGCTCAGAAAATTGCATTGCCTCCGCCAGCTTGCTTTCTTCCCATCTCTTCCTCAAGTAAGTGACCCTCATGCACTTAGCAGTGCACTTGATTTCAAATAAAATGTGATTCATCAGACCAAATGAACCTTTTTTCTTGTTCATGGTCCACTTCTGATGGTCTGATAACTGTGGCTATGCAGCCCTATAGTCTGACACCTTTCTATCATAGCCAACGGTACATTTTTCCATAGCACTTTTTTGGAATTGGACAAGATGGACTTTCTTTCAATCCCCACATGCATCAGTGAGTCCATAACCGTCTTGCTCATTCTCTGGTTAACCTTCCTTAATCCATTTTTGGAAAGTGCTAACCTGCATACCTGGAATACCTCACAAAACCTGCAGTTTCACAGATGCTCTGACCAAGTTATCTAGCAATCACAGTTTTGCTCTCAATTTTTGCGCAATAAGACTAAGGCCGGCTGCACATATCCAGATTTGCATTGCGGAAACAGATGCTTTTCGGATTCTGCAGCAAATACCACCCATAGCATGCTATGGAAAAGTGCTTTTTCCTACACATGAGCGGAAACCAACTGCGATTTTTCGTTTGCAGAGGAAAAATCATAGCATGCTCTATTATTGTTCGGGCTCCACACAGACAGCTTCCATTGAACTCAATAGAAGCCCTCCGACCCGTCACCCTTCTGCAGTTACATTGTGGAAAGGTCACAGGTAATCGCGTCATCGCCTAGCGATGGCGAGGGTGAAGCAAGGATTTAAAAAAAACAAAAAAAACTGTACTGCGCATGTCCGATGTTGAGTCGTTGCAACCATCCGCAGTACAGGAAAAGAAAGAAAGCAGCAGGTACACGCTGGCTGGGAACAGGTTTTGACTCCACTGCGGGATCCTGCATCCGGAATCCGACCTGTTCATGTGCAGCCGGCCTAAGGCTAGGGCTAGCACAACATATCATCACAGCGTTGCACTGCTAAAATCACAACTAATGATAAATGTGGTTGTAGCGAAATCCTGTAGGTTTGAATTTTCTGCCAGCTGTCACATTGTGACAACTTGCTGTTGCAGCGCAACCATGTTCACTGCTATTATTTGCAGTGTAGCAGCACAGAAACAAGTCACTGTGTAGCCCTGGCCTAAGGGTGTTGAATATTTTTTATGGGGCTACAATCAGAGCATTTAATTCTAACCCTAGTGCTTTAATGTGGAAGTTTAATTTAATTACGTTACTTTAATGTGGCTTGATTAGAAGTTATATTGCACAATGATTTATTATAAGGGGCTTAGTAATGGTGTTTGCTTGCTCTTGTGTGGTCTGCTGTAGATCAGCAAAGTTTGTTGGTCTGTGAATGTGTCAGTAAATGAGCTGGCACCAAGAACACAGATAAGTGGAGGAGTATACTTCTGGGGCCTGATCAAAAGATAAAGCTTACTCTGATTTATCTCACTAGGCCTTCATCTGAATGCTCCTGTGTGGTCTCTACAGTGGCTAACTAGAAAGGGAATAGACCGCAGGCACACATATTAGATGATGAAATGTAGATAAGGCAACCTCACAATTTTCCTTAACTAAAAAAGACCCAACAACCTGGGATCTTATTCAGTCCAGAAAATTGGATTATACATGGTATTATGGTATAAGATCATCCACCTCATAATAAATTGGCTCTGCTATAAAAGGGAGAGAGTGCTTGTGACCACGGAAACTGCAATTCTGGCATTACTACTTTTTGTTTTAATTGGTGATCACCATGTCGAATAAAAAAATGCTATATTGTATTAGATTTAAACAAGGCGATACCAATTGCATTCCATTTTTCAATTATATATTTTTATGTAAAAAAAGTAATGTTTTCTTTACTTTTTTCAATTCCCAAGGGAGACTTAAATATTTGATCTTCTGATTGCTTTTATAATGCACTGCAATGATTCTATATTCCAGAATATTGGTCTGTGGCTGCCATTCTATTCCACCCAGCCAAAGGCAGGGTGTAATAGAAGTACAAGAATGGCAGGCCTTCACGAGCCCTCTGGTTGCCATGATAATCAAATGTCACCCCGCTATTAAGTGGCAGGGGAAGGAGACATTTGGGAGACACTGGGAGCTCTCTTACTCTGTCCAATCATTTAACTGCTGTAGTGAGCACTGATTCCAGCATCTAAATGGTTAAACGGCTAGGATCAGAGTAATCTCTGATCCTGGCATTTTCCACCGGGTGTTAGATATGTTTTACTGCTTTTATAGAGTGGGCTCTGCTCCTGAGCCCGCTTCATACTATCCCACCCAGCTTCCATTGCACATGTTTGGTGAATATCAGGATAAGGTTAACTTACAGGGTATATACCAATGGGTTGCTTTAAGGAGATAGTTTTCTTCCATCTAGAGGAGACCTAATTTGCATACCTTTCCCAGGTAGCATTGATTGTAAAAATCCCTATCCCAGCTGGCGGTCTGTGGAAGGAGAAATAATACCCGGAGAACTGTCATTTATTGTAGATCAGTAAGTGTTACATGTATCCATGTTGATTGAACCAATGCAGGAGCAGTAAAAGCCAGTGCTGCGGAGATCCTTCTGTGTCTCTAGCCATCCTACAAGAATAGTGCTGGCCGGCAATCTGTTTCGACGTTTAAGCAGTTTGAGCATGTTCCCAATGTGCTAGGGCTTAGCCGTGCACTTTTACTTTTATTTACATTAGAAAAATGCTGTACAACAAAGCTAACAACCAACCGCAATTATAGGGAGACCAGGGGTGAACCTCTCAAAGAATATGGCCGATATGCACTAAATATACGGAAATTAAAAATCCATCTCAGAAAAATCTGCCCTACATATTGGGTGGTCATTCCAAAGAAGTGGTCTTTTATGGAGAGTACACTGTATTAAAGAAAGAAAACAGGAACATCACTAATGAGAGCTATATACGTATTGAAGTAGAACAAGACGATTTAACAATTCATTTGTTCTCACTATGTTTTTCTCAACACTTGAGTGTTATTTTTACAATTTTTGGGGGGCAAAGGAGCTCCTTGTAAGCACAGCAGTTTATTGTACAGAAAATATAATTTGCAGTACCAAATACCCAAATTCTAGTATGATTCTGATCTGTGCATCAAGCTAAAATGTGTAAAATAGATCACTTAGCATGCTTCAATATACCATATTGTTATAGTCTTTTAAAGACTATTTTATGGGTTATTTATGTGTTAAGAACTTGAAACTTATGGCTGAGTGATTTCATGTAGCTTTTCTGTAACATGCTATAGACAGCAGACTTATCTCGACTTGTTTCAGGTGTTGGCTTCAATATATTTCAGTTTCTAATCTGTAAAAAAAAACATATTTGTTTGTATTGTCATGTACTTGACCAGATGTTGCTACATTGTGCTACAGTGACTCTTTATTAACATGTAATGATCAGATATCGCCACCGAGAACAAATAAAAATATAGAAAAAAGGAGGACACATACCTGGCGTGGACATCTGAAACCCCAACAAGTGGGGCCAGACCTCCACACCTGCAGTCTTGGCTCGACAAGTGACCAGTCTTCCTATACAGTCAAAGGCATCCGCATCAAGAGAGCCGCAGAGAAACATAGAATAAAATATTAAACGATGTAAAAGACCTCCACGCTCATAGAAATACTGACAAATCCAGGTTGCCAATTGGCAAGAGAGATATTTGTAGACACTTACTTTAAAGGTGGGGGGGGGGGGGGTGATTAACAGAAGTCCCCTCCTAATGGTGGTAGTTACAAGTCTCACGTGCTGGATATAAAGTCCATGAGTTAATTGTAGTTCGTCATATGTTGTTTATTTAACCCCTTAGTGATGGAGCTTTTTTGCTTTTTTCCATTTTTGTTTTTTCCTCCTCCCTTTTAAAAAGTCGTAACTCCTTTATTTATCCATCGACGTCGCTGTATGAGGGCTTGTTTTTTGCGGGACGAGTTATATTTTTAAAAGGTACTATTTATTTTACCATATAATGTAAAGAAAAACGTTTAAAAAATTCAAAGTGGAGAGAAATGGGAAAAAGACGACATTCCGCCATGTTTCAGTGCGTTCTTTTTCTGTGGCACACAAACTGCAACAAAAATGACCTGCTAAGTTTATTCTATGGGTCAGTACAATTACTATGATAACTATGATACCAAACTTAAAATTTTTACGAACTTTTACGAAGGCAGCAATACCAAATACGTATTTGTGCTTTATCATTTAGATTTTCTTATTGCAAATATGGCAAAAGGTTTTTTTTTTTACTTTTATTACTGTTTTTTTTTCAAAATAATTACTAAAACTTTATTGTTTTTATTCTTACACTTTCTTTTAGTCCCCAGGGGGGACCACAACCAGCGATGCTTTGATTGCTCCTGCAGTATGATTTATTGCCATAGCATTACATCATACTGTATTCCGACAGGCAGCCTACCAAGTCACCCCACGGGGACGGCTTGATGGGCAGTCTGCCAAGACAGCTATGGGGCCATTCAGAAGGCCCCAGCTTCCATGCCACCTGCACAGCTTTCCTGATCTCACCGCGGTCGGAGGATTTAAATTCAGAATTGACAGCGGCATTAAAAGGGTTAATAGTCATGATCGGCCGAGCGGCTAAGTTCAGCTATTGCCCGTGGGTGTCAGCTATAATAAACAGCTGACAACCGCTCTGTATGGAGGCAGATAGCGGTGCTATCTCCCTCCATACACCTCCTGCAATGACAGGACGTAAAAACACTATGGGGCTGTCACTAAGGGGTTAATAGAATGCCCATGTGGCCTTAGATATATTGAACGTACCACCAACCCTCTATGTATCAGGATCAACAAACATCGTTCAAATATTTAACACGATTTTTTAAAATATAGTGTCTAGACACTTTTTAACTTGTCAAAATAAGGATGCATCTAAATTGAGAGTCACCGCTAGAAAGTGTAAAACCAGGACATTTCACTCAGTTAAAGAACAGAGAAATGTTCTAGATTTTTAGAATGAACACACTAATACCAAATGGCTTAATGAAGTTTGGGAGAAGATCTAGAAAATCGAATAAAATAAAAATTTCTTGAGGCTTTCTCTTGTCCATTAGGGCTCAGTCAGACGAGCGTTTTTTTGCGCGCACCTATGTGCACTAAAAAAAGCGCGTCTATTAGAACTATTGATTCCCTATGGCACTGGTCAGCTGTCCGTCTTTTACAGGCGCAAAATATGCGCACCTGCAAAAGATAGGACATCCGTGCCTCTCATGCGCAGCACAGACATAACCAGCGCACATGAAGAATCCCCGCAGGGAGTTCGTTCATCACTGAACACTGTGACAGCATTGCTTTCAATGGGATCGGCGCTGCAGCTGGCCCCTTGAAAAGAGTGGGATGCAGACAACGCCCGCAGGGATTTTCGTGGAAGGGCTTGAAATATAATCCATTCCCTAAAATAAACTCAAACTGACAGAAAAAAATAAATTAAATAATATATCACCTAGCACTCCGGCGCGGCTTCTTTCTGCAGCTACCCGACAGTTCTTCTTCTGTATTCTGGTGGCCAGGGATTTAAAAGTCCCCGCCTCTAGAAAGCACTGCCTCTGATTGGCTGAGCGCTGTGACCAATCACAGGCCGCGCTCAGCTGTCACAGTGTTGGCAGTGGATTCTTTAACCCCCGTGGGGTGTCCCCTCACCATTGAGCACTGTCACGGTGTTCAGTGATAAAGGGACCTTCCTGGAGCAGCTGTTCTACAAGCACAGCTGCTCCAGGGAACAGAGCATATGCACGGACCTTCAGTCATGCGCATTTTGCTCATCTGTGAGGTGCGCGCAAAAAACACTCATCTGACTGAGCCCTTAATATGCATAGTACAATTTTTACGTCCATGTCTCCAAAAGAGGTCTCATTAATAGACTGATATGTTTTTAACTGTATTCATACAGTGTTATTTACACTTAAATTTCCTCTTTTAAGAAATCAAGGGAAAAAGAAGGGACTTTTTGTATCAAAAAATCCTTTTTTTCAAGCTCCAAAACAACTACTAATGTCTGTATAGTGATTTCTCATAATATAAGACCTTTTTGCTGCTTTCAAAGCTCCTTCCTGCCTTTGGAACGTACATCCATTGCAATTGAAATGCATAATGGCATCACTTCCGGTTTCACGGGTGACGCAGCGATTCACGTTCTCCCGTGATGCCATGGGGTTCCCTGGCGTTCTGGCACCATTTTTTAATTTAAATACTGGTCCCCCACATACAGATCCTCACACAGAAACAGAGAGAACCCTCGGTAAGACTATACAGAATTTGTTCCTTTACTTTTTAACCATTTAGGCTCACTGTTATCCCGTAGCTGTCTATATGATGTGAGCTTTTATCATTATCTGAGTATATAACAGCTTTTTTTAATTAATCCTTGTAGTTCTATATGTATTTTTATATGAAACCCTTTTACTGATTACATGTACTTTTTATACAACCCTATATGTCTAAATGAATTTTATGTTAATAAGCATGCCTTTCTTATATTTATTTTTGACAGAGAGAGCACCTTTATGTGACATTAGAACCCTCTTTTTTATATGAATTTCTAAGAAGTATACCCATATACATTTCTATCCCCACATTCGATGATTCAGCTTCATATAATATATGATCTGCCACCTTCTAAGTATTTTATTGCTACCATTGTATACTGTTTTAATTATATATATATATATATATATATATATATATATATATATATATATGTGTGTGTTTTCCTCCCCTCTTTTTCTGTTATCAATTATTTTATGTTCAAATTACCATAGACTTGTGCTTGGGAAAGGCTCCGAAACCTGTTGCCCATTATCCTCATCTGTTTGCTACACAGAATAAACCCGTGGACTTTATATCCAGCACGTGAGACTTGTGATTACCACCATTAGGAGGGGGCTTCTGTTTATCACTCCGCCGTCCTTTAAAGTAAGTGTCTACAAATATCTCTCTTGCCAAGTGGCCACTTGGATTTGTCAGTATTCGTATGAGCGCGGAAGTCTTTTACATCTTTTAATATTTACTTCATTAACAGGTTCTTATCACAGTGTATTGAATATTTCCAAATATTGAAAGTTAGTCAAGCACTGGTGTGCTTATGCGACCAGCTCACCATTCAGTCTTTTACTCTATAGTGAGGAGGACGGGGCACATGGAACCCCTCCTCCTAAGATCAGTGGGGGTCTGAGACCCCCACCAATCAGTAAGTTATCCCGTATCCAGTGGATAGCGGTTAACTTGAAATTCTAATACAACCCCTTTAAAATGGCAACCCTTTGAAGTAATTGTTTCAGAGATGTCATGAATCCCCAAAACTCAAAATTAGATAACTATAATATCTGCATAAAACATAAATCTTTAAAGAGAACCTATCACTGCAGTCCATGACATAACAATGCTAGATCATCTGTTTTCATAACTTTGCATTCTGTTGTTCCTGTGTTATTTCTTGTGAGTATTTTATGAATACGTTGACAACTGGATTTTACCAATCCCATTTACAAAGAGGAGCGTCCCTACACAGTCTGGTATTGTCAGCACTGACTGGACAGTATAAGGCTGCCTGTCCACGGGCGTAGCGATATCCAGCGGCAGATCTCTGCCTCGGGAGTCGCCGCCGGGGAGCAAGAGACAGCTGACGAATCTCCGCACTGAGCCTATCTGACAAATAGGCGCACTGCAGAGAATCGCGGCAAATCGCAACATGCTGCGATTTGAATCCCACGAGCGGAGAATCACTATGTGACCTATTGATATCACTGGTTAGATGATGTGGTGCTAGAGCCCTGAAATGGTGCTCTGACACCATTTTAAGTATATTGATAAAATATAGTTTGAGGTGGGGAGATCAGAAATCTAAAAAAAAATGTCTAACAACCACTTTTAATTTTGTTTTATATTTCAATGTCACAATTTATATTTTTTTATAATCCTAAAAATAGTTTTCACACTAAGCTTACTAATAGGCTGGTACTTCCTTTTCTGTAGAGAAAACATATCAGCAGTCATCTCATTATTATCACAGG
Organism: Eleutherodactylus coqui; assembly: GCF_035609145.1. Classification (NCBI taxonomy): domain Eukaryota; kingdom Metazoa; phylum Chordata; class Amphibia; order Anura; family Eleutherodactylidae; genus Eleutherodactylus; species Eleutherodactylus coqui. The sequence continues at coordinate 116,212,482 of NC_089839.1, read as the reverse complement.
CAGGATTACAGTGACTGGTAATACATATATAGATAACACTAAATCCAACATTCACAATAGGTCCTGATCACAGTTTGTCTCCTCCCTTCCCTACACGACGACCAATGATATGGTTTATATAGCTGTCTCGATTCACTTATATTTGAAATATTTTTTCTGTATGAGAATATTTCACACTAATGTTCTCATTTTATAATATACCCATTTTATAATACCTTTCTTGTTAATTCTTTCTTACATAACCCTGTCACTAGTAAGACGATCTCTGTATCGTCTTGCTTGGTGGTATTTCTGTAGTCTTTAACTTTTCTATGCTATATTTTTGTGTGTTAAATATTGTTGAAAGGGCGCCATTTTGAACCATTGAGTGGATAGATACCACCCAAATGTTCAATGGGGCATTAATGGCATAATGGTACTGAGCAGAGAGTTGGACCAGATGACTCTGAAGGTCCCTTCCAACTCTACCATTCTATGATTCTATGCCACATTCATGTCATTGGGGCACAATTAGAGAATATTAGAAATTGAAATATTATACTGTTATGGTGTGTTGGTAATTTCTGAGTTTTTTTTCATTAAAAAGTGTGCTAATAATTCATAGAAGTTATGGTTAATACTATTCTCTTTATGTATGGAGAACTGGATACAATTTCTCTTTTATTTTGAAACCTATAATTCTAAAATATTTGTTTTGAACTCAGCATTACTTTTCAGGAATTATTCTATTTGGTGCAGTAGCGGAGAAAGTGAAGAATTTTATTACTGAGAGGTTTCTAAATGTGTCATTTTCCCCTGATACTGTCACAGATTATATACCTGTGAGCATAGTGATTTGAACAAGAAAAATCCCTAAAAGTGAAGGTCCTTTGTGTGTCACAGATTAAACATCAAAAACTCAGTTGGCTGTTCTAGAATGCTGCATTATGAGGTTTCCTTTTTGTATAACTTTTATATGGCAAATATTGCCATTGTAGCACAGACCAGAACTTATTGTAGACTAGTTTGGCACCTACGGTATAGAAAAGTGCTGCTCAACTTTCTTTCAGTAGCGAATGCATTTGCCGTTGTAGAAGACTAAAAAATATAGTTTACTACAAATCTCATAATTTGGAGGCCCCAAAAATAGATATGTTCAAAGTCATCATAGATGTAGGCAAGGGTGGCTGAACAAAAGCAGGCAAACTTAGGCCTCTTTCACACGGGTGACACCGATATCTCCGCTACAAAATCACAGTGATATTGCAGCTTTGTTCCCACGATTTTGTAGCGTCAGTGATGCTTTTTCTTGAGAATAATCTTGCATCGCATCGGTGCCGCTCGCCATAAAATCTCACATTTTTTTTAAGCGCAAAAGTCAATAAGAATTTCTAATGTTAAAATCGCATTCCACAAAAATCGCAATTTTGGTGTGTTGCGATGCGATAAAAAGGTGGCTCCATAGGGAAACATGGGAGATAAGAAAATCGCACATTGCAGACAGATAGAGCATGCTGCGATTTATTTTTCTCTCGGAACATAGCATCAGTGAAATCATCGCTAATGGGAAGGAAACCATTAAAAAGCATGAGTTTCATAAACATGCATTTTGTAGCGCTGTCGCATCGCCGGAGAATTGCACAATTATCGCACAACTATAGCCCGTGTGAAAACTGCCTAAATGCATCACTTAGATTACTTACTTATTATTTACTTAATATGTTGATACATATTTTTCTAATCTGTTTTTTGATAGTACATTTTTTAAAGTTTATTTTTGGTACATGACTGTAGGGTAGCCATCTTAAATAAACTGAGATTAACAGCATTCAGAGTTATGTTTTACAGAGGCTACATGGAGTCTGGAGATGACTTGTTGACTTCTATAGGCATATTCATCATTGCATGCTGGGTATACTTGGAGCATGGCAAATATAGAAACCAGGACTGGACAGAGGTGGAATACAGCCAGCCAGGAGTAGGAGAAATGGAGCTGACAGCAGGCACTGCCCAGTACTACAATCCTGGTTTCCATGTTTTCCACACTCCAAGTGTTCTAGGCATGGTCTTGTGCAAGGAAAAGGGAAGGAGGTGATCTATGACTATTTCTTATCGTGAATTATAATATCCTTTGATATCTATATATAGGTCTCTGTTACCTTTCATTGTAATCCTGCCTGTAATGATAAAGAGAATACTACTGAGAAGTAGTCTTTAGAAAATAAGAAGTGTCAGACCATTTTGAGTCTCAGTGGTCAGAGTGAAAACTGCAGGATTTAATTTTATTCAATATAATGACATGGGACATTAAAAACATCACCAAAAATTTATAAAAACACATCTAACATGAAAATATAATTTACATAATCAGTAATGTTGTCATGATGCATTCCCTTTAAGTCTATGAAGTACAAAGACTATATGAAATTATTAATGGCTCTTATTCAAGGCAGAAAATCTAGCCATAGATGATATTTTTAACAGTGGTCTTTAAATTCTTAGTGTCTAAAGATGTTTCCTAAGCCTTCTAGTTATGGCGTCATGTTGTTAGTAGGCCATATTTAGTGTTAATTTGCTATGTATGCAAAATGCAAAATCTGATCTTAAATATGAATCCTTATTTGTTTCATGTGCTGTGTTAAATATTGCCATGAGTGGGGACATTTCTGAAAAAATACACAAAATACTGTAATACAGAAACACAGTTGTCATCTGGAATAATACTTAGCTTGCTAGTCATGCGGCCTTTTTGTGGTCTCCATGGTATGGTAGGCACTGCTTATCTGCAATATTCTATTAGCTAAATCTGTACAAGTCATATTTGTCATAAATTATCAGGTAACATACATAGAGAATATGTGTTTGCCTGTATGTGTGTGTATATGTATGTATATATATATTTATTTAGGATTTGCACATATGAAGGACACAAAAATCCACAAAATAATTCTTACTGGATTGTCATACTATATACTAACGAGTTTACTGTCTTTTATGTTGCTTTTTATAAAGGAGAATAGCACTACACCCCTGTTTCTCGTATACTATTGTTTTTATTGAAACACAGTATCAGCGTGATGTTTGGTTTCAGTATTAATATCATACCGCAAGTTTGAGGTGTCATTTGGTGTCACAGGCATAGCAAACAGATCGAAATATATTGTTTGTTTGTTCTTTCCAATGTAGTTATTATGAAATTCTTGTTCCTGCAGTGAGTCAAACACCAGCCGATTTTCACTCATTAGTTCGATGAACTTCACCCTGGGACTGTATGCGCACAATATTATAATTAACTTGTGGGCTTCTTGTCTGTGTAACACTTTACAGACTGTGCAGTAGTACAGACAGTAGTAATAGAAGCAGTGTCTGTATGGTTTAAATCTATCAAAATTAAATTGAAAAAATAATAAATAATTTATCAGTACAGAACTAAAATCCTCAAATGTTGTCAAGGATCTTATATGGGGGGCATAAAACCTTCTCATGCAATTATGGTCTATTTTATTCTTATATATGTACAATTGTAGCAGATCTGAATTTGTAATTGAAGTATGTTCTGGCTGCCCCATAATATCTCTTTGACCTAAACATTCAGTAGGTTTACCTGGAGTCCTATGTTATTAACACATTGTAAGTTGTGCCAAACAATAAACTCAGCACTGCTGCATCGACCGAGTCAGTACCCTGTAAAGTAATTTTGTTTTCATTACTTTGAATGTGATAATTGTGGTCATATTAAACTCAAATTGTTTGTCAGTGTTTTTATCTATTTTGTTCAGAAACACAGTGATGTTCATTTATAAATGTATGTCTTCTGGTACACTTTGTTTTTTGCCTCAGGATCTGTATAGAATATTGTATGTTACATAGACATTTGACATCTCAAAAACCTTTTTTGTAGTTTCAGAACCACTTTATGTATATGGCAGCAGTATATGCAAACATTCTATACGTAGGCCTGTATATTTTCTAGATCTTTACAGTAATGTTATTAGTGTACATATAGATTAAACTTAGTGACACACATGCAGATATGATGTGCGCTGGAGTCAGTAAGTGCAAAGTGTTTTTTCTGTGGCTTTTGAGTAGATGTATTTTTGAAAACAGAATGTTAGTCCCACAGATTATAGATGTTACTGATAAGGTCAGGGGCTGCATTATAAGAATAAAAACATGCATTATAATATTATTTTTCTGTTTTGCTGTTCCACTTCTTATTATTGGGTGTATTTAATGGGACGGAAGGGTTGTTTGTTTTTTTCTAGGTTGTATTCTGAAGTATAAGATAAAAAAAAACAATATTAAGTGAATAACACTTTCTGCACTCTTAAAACAGGCAATATATCTAACAGTTTATTCTTCTGCAGTGTGGAAATGATACGTGGGCAGTGTTAACCATGAGTGGCTGCAGTATTCCAGAGCTCTCAAACATCACTTCAAATAGAGGATAGAAATGTTGCTTTCAGGTGGAAACTTTTCATTGCATACTTGAGAGATATTCTACTGCTACCAGGAAATGGTAGTGGAATATTTATGGGTCATTTATTAAAAGAGGCGTAGTGCATGATATTACCAATTAGTAATGATCTGTAATTATGAATACAACATTTGCAAGTCAAATCTAGAAATGGAACCTATAGAAAAAAGTATACTGGAAAACTTTCATCCCGGTAAGTCAGTGCTCTTCCTGACACGTGCAGCACACAGTGAAGGAGAATGTTTTTTCATTCTACTCTTAGGTTGATCCTGGGGGTTGGTCTTTGAGGACCTTTAGGAAACAGTGGCCCTAGGCAACTGTCCAGTTTGCCACTCCTAAACCACATCTTGTCAGGAACACAATGATATGGCATAGAGAAGTAAATGTGTATGAAAGTTGGAAAACCACATTCATTTCAAATGGGAGGTCCAGTATTTTCAGTGTGGAAATCATCTGCACATTTTGTGAACGTATGCTTTGGGTTCATTGTGGGAAAAAAAATTTGAAATATAGTAAATTTATTATCTGCATCTATTGGCTGAAGCTATCAAAATGTTGCCTTCTAGGACTAAGACCTTAAGTTTGTTAGCAACCAGAAAATCAGTTGCATTGCGCTTGTATCTACTTGCATTTATATGGGTTTTAGCTAGGCCTGTTGATCTTCAAGCATCACTCCAAGCATATGGTTTTGGGTATGTTCATACACTTTTACCTGTACATACACGGCATGAAATTCTGCTAGTCAATATACGTCTAACATTCCCATATACTATCATTAGTTGGATTTTAAGTGAACCTATCACCTCTGAACAGCAGGATAAACTAAGATATGGGGCTGTTCAGCAAGGTGACATGTATTTTTCATTCTCGGCTGCTCCCCCATTCCTGTGCTGTCTGCTGGTGAAGTACATGCGTGATCTTTATCTAATTCTTTTTAGACTTCTATGGGAGTGTGCGTGTACAGTAGTCTGAAAAGAGTCAGATTTACCAGCAGACAGAGCTATTTAACAAAGAAAAACACCAGTGAGTAAAGTAATTAGCAATAGGAAGCAGTGTTAGGATGTTTTACTATATTTGTACTAATGGTAAAAAACCCTTTTAAGACTTATTTTGGCACACATTTAACCAGTAAGTGTAAGAATACTTTTGCCTCAACTGTATTTCAAAATATTGTCAACTGCAGATGCAAGAAAAAGTGAACCCTTTGGAACTACCTAAATTTTTACATTGACTGATAAAATGTCTGATTGGTAAAGTCACAAATTACAGACAAACACAATCAAACTAAACTAGTAACATACAGTTGGACTTATTTTTTTTAATGAACACACTGACATAAACATCCACAGTACAGGGAGAAAGTAAGTGAACCTATCTGTTAATGACTTCTCCAAGGGCTAATTGACAACAGATGTTTTAATTAAGAGGGTGAGATTAGAAGTATGGATTCCGCAGGTGCTTTGCCCATTAAATAAAGGCACACTGGTTAGTGAGAATGATGTTTTTCCCTAGGTTAGTGTGAACCACGCCTTGATGAAAACCACTTTTAGAAGACAAGTTAGGGCCTGTTCACACCCCCTTAGGCCTCAGGTTCTGTCACTGCTTTCCATCTTGATTGCCTGAAACAGTATTCAGACCAAAACCTGAAGCTGTTTGAGCAGGGTTCCATTTGTTTTCAGAAAAAAATTGATCACCTCTGGCAGTCTTGTTGAATTGAATGGAGTGGAGGTTTGCATGCTCTACTGCTTTGCCATTTATGCAGGGACCTTTGGTGCCTCCATTCTCAGGATTGTTGGCGATCACAGTAGTCGGACTCAGACCGATCTGAAAGTTATTCCCTATCCGGTGAATATGGAATTACTTTCAATCCTGACACAACTCTTTAAGCTTATCGAGATACTGTGATTAGACCTGAAGAGGCCTGTGCACGCAAGTCATCCCCTTATTATTGATGAAATGAAACTCATTTGTAGGTGGGATTGATCCAGAAATTCCTCCTCAACGTTGTGAACATCTTACTTGCATTATTGCACATGGTTGTCTGTACTATAGTCATAACAGTTGCTGATCTTGGAGACAGAAACGTATAGTGGTAAATAAATGCTCTGTGCAATGTTATATAATGCCCGTATTTTCCAAATTGAGTTGAAAATACTTTGTCAGTTAAGAATACTCACATGCAGATAAAAGCACAAAATAAAAAGCACCTTGTGTGTGCATCTGTGGGGGGACTGGTGAATTCATCAAAGCAACCCCTAAGACCAGGCCTGAAGAAGCTAGTGGCTCATTAGCAAAATGCGTTGCCAGGCCACCCGCTGTTTTTGTAATAAAATAAAGAAGTTGATGCTCACCCCCATCGGGCCCCTGGATGTGCGCCGGCAGAGCTTCCCTGCGTCCTCCTTGATAAATGCTCAAATGCAGCAGATTCGTTGCAGGAAATTCTGTAACTGAAAATTATCTGCATGGGCCGCCTGCAGACGGGGATTCTCGCCGCGGGACCAAACCCAAGCGCCTGCAGAGGACGGTGCGTACTTACCCGCGCCCGCGGCTCTGGCTGTTTGATGTGCCGGCTCGCCGGGCAGCATGCACAGAAATAGGACATGCCGCGGTTTGTTTGCCGCGCGAGATTTCGTGCGGTCAAACCGCGGCCGTCTGCATAGGATTGCGTTTGTTAACGCAATCCTATTCAGGCTTGCAGCGGCGGAAATCCCGCTGCTGAATTACCGCTCGTGTGCAGGCGCGCCATCTGAACAGATTTCTGCAAGCACCATTCAGATGACTGGGACCGCTGCAGAAAATTCTGAAACAAATATTTTTGTTTAGTTTGAGTATACCTTAACTTTGTTTTGTGCACAGTGATATCTCATTGAGTTGGTTTACACACAATCCATTGTATAAACTGACAAGCACAGCTATATTGGTTTTATACTGCTCAACCGTTTCTGCATAAAGAATGACACTAATAATAATATGAGTAGCAATAGATTTTGGGGATATAGTTTCTTGTATTGTAGTTCACTACTGGGACATTTAAGGTGAAAAACCAGAACATTGTAAGTATAGATTGTACACCAAAAAGGTTCAAAAAGTTCCCAGCTCGAGGAAACTTAAACTTGTCATTGAATTTCGTGACATAATGGTATACTTCAATTTTATTCTTAAACTTTATAGTGGCATATGTACTGCATGATGAGATACGTATAGCAGAATAATGTTAGCTTGTGCGGCATTAACCTTTTGTGTGCACACTGATATTAACATTTACATAATTCAGCCGGGAAAAGTATTAAGAGCAAAACACGTAGAACGACTTCCTGCTTTGTCATTACATGCTCTGCGTACATCCCTCGTTGGAAGACAGAGGAATTTTCAGATTTAGATTTGTTGTCGAAGCAAATAATTTATTCCTTTCTTCAAGTCAAACCAAGAAATATAGGATGTCGTCTGTGTTTTTGTGCTAGTTTATCTTATCTGTGCCTTTCTAAATACATACAAATAGCTCAGACTGAAACTTGATGGCTTGATGGTGATAATAAAATAGCTGCAATGGGGAAATTTTTTTTTCATTAAAAATGTTCTTTCACAACCCACTCAGTTTCGGTAGGAAAATTGTTTAACCTTTTCTAAAGTCGATACTCTGAAAACAGCATATGTCTTTTGAAGTTTAAGATGATTTGCTTTAGCATGGACTCACCATAAAAACATAACCATGAGTTGCAGGTTTTGCTTCTGTATGTAATTCTGTTTAGTTTACTTTAATATATGGAGCACATTAGAGTTCACTTTCACAATCAGTATTGTGTTTCCTATTGTGAAGAGAGGTTTTAGAACAGCAAATATATCATAGATCAGTGGTGTTAGAAGTAAATGTTTTATCAAATAGAGTAAAATCACCCGAAGAGGAAGAAAGCTACAATTTACTGTAAACTGTTACATAAACATAAGGACTATTACATTGCGTGTACAAGAACATCACAAAACATAACTTGTGCCCTGCTGTATGGTGTAAAGTCATGTTGAGAATATACATGTACAATTGCTGCTAAATTACAAGTTGACTGTTAGTTTGAAGGATTGTCTTGGTGTATAGGTATTTTTGTCATTGTATGTGTGTGTATGCAAGTGTCTTTTGTGTAAGTTTGCATGTACTCTATGTGTGTGTATACATAACAAGTGTACTCGTGTGTCTGTGAATGGAAGTGTGTTTGAGCGTGTATGTACATATGTATATATGTGTGTGCATGATAGTCGTTGTCTGCTTATGTGTGTAACCATGTTTGTGTATTTGAGCATGCATGTTGCTATTTGTGTCTGTGTATACGTATGTTAGTTTATCTGTGTGTAGGTTAGTGAGTCTCTGTTTATATAAGGTCATGTACAGTATATGTGAGTATGTGTTTCTGAATATGAGAGTTTGTTTGGGTTTTAGTTTGTATGTTTGTAAGTATTTAAGTCTTTCAAATACTTGTGTTTTAACTATTTAAATATCATCTCACTTATAATATCTAACATTTTAGGAATACAAACACATTATAGCACTCCACTCTTTTTTGTTGGCTCTAATAAACTAGTTTTGCATAGATTTTTCCGATACATTAATCGGATGTAGCAGAGGTGAATTAGTCTGTAAAATGAGGTTTTCTATAAGACTACAGATAAATATTTAACATTGTGTTATGTACAAAAGAAACATGTCAATTTCACCCTTGCTACATACCTCTTAATATCATTAGATGTGCATCTGCATATCCTTTTCTATAAACCATCTAGTAAAGACTGAGTATAGCAAAGCGGTAATATATCATTCTACACAAGTGAAGCATTATAACATCCTTCTCATGACGGCACCTTCACTCTGGGATGGATTTGGGGCAACTAGTGCAGACTCCTATTACATTTGTTATTTATAACCAGGCCATTACTCTGTTTCTGTAGACATGAGCAACAATTAGTTCTTGGCAAACAACCTTGCGCATGTTTCCATTTTTCCTTCTGATTTGCAGCACTCAGTTTTATTGGCCTTTGGCTGATGACTGTGCTTGTACTTCCTTGCCAATCTCCACTTTTATGACTTGTACATTTAAGTTTGTTTGAGAAGTATCCCCGGTGTAATGATATGTTTGCTATTTTTCCCATATTGTTAAACATTTGATCCATTTGTCTGGTTGTACAAATTAGAGCGTGTCTTCTCAGTTTTAAAGCTGTTTTTCAAAAGCCATTGTAGGCGTGGATGAGAGATCTGGGGATAGTGTGTGGGCAGCTTCCTATGTCAGAATTTACTAGTCATAATGCAGATTACAAGGTCAACAGCAGCATTTGTACAAGAGGTTACATCTAGCCACATATTAGCACTGCGTTGCATTTGCTGCTTGCTGTGTCTCCTTTCTAATTATGTCCTGTACATCGCTTGATGATGTCGACCTAAATATTATTAAAATTGCATTTCAAAGTAAAGAACAGAACTATTTTTTTTTCTCTTTTACATTTTCTTTAGAACATGCTGTGACTTTCCCAGCTCCCTCAAATTGTTCTTACTGGTCTTCACAGCTTGCTTCCTGTGTGAGGTTAGTTTGTTTACCGTACAGAAAGAGCTATTTTTGATCACATTTTTTGCCAATAACTAATTTGAATCTATAAACCAGCATTTATTCTGTTTCTCTCACTCTGAATCATTACAGACCGGTAGCAAAATATGTTTACCCTTTTATTCATTTGCAGCCAGCACGATTGACAAACGAGCATTTTATCCTGACTCAGATGATTCATTTAACTGTAGGTTTAATAGCTCTTTTTCGTGTTGAGGTACCCCACACATCACCTTTAATATATTTTTTTACACTGATGAAGGATAAAAGCAATTATTTTAAATATAGCAATGTGAAGACCCTATTTTAGTAAATTACATCTATAATATTAGTAATCCTCAGAGATGTAGAAGATTTGAAAATGTATAATTATGTGTAAACCACTCCGCTATTATGAGTAATGGAGAATAATAGAATACAGCAGCATTTTGTCACGTGTACAGTATGTATATTTTCTGTGATGTGATTTAGAAGACTTACAGTAGAAAATTATGTACCAATGCATGTAGCGTTGGAATCAGAGTGAAAGCTACTTTCCTGTAAAGCAGTCAAGAATAGCAATTTTCTTGCCATTTCATACTCGGTCTCCAGATAATATCGCCATATAATACTGGAATAATACCGCCATGCATTATATAAATACCGCCTTTCAGTATCTAAATAAAATTGCCACTCAGTGTCCAATAATAGCACCATACAGTGTCTAAATAACACCTCTATACGGTATGCAAATAATAGCACCATACAGTGCTCACTATATGAAATGCCCAAACAAAACTGCCACCCAGGGTCCAATAATAGCACGAAACAAGACTTACATAATAATTTGGTTAGTGACAAATACCCCGATGGACTAGAGAAGTGAATGGGTCATTTTCAAGGGATCACATACACACTTGCGGATTTTGCATAAATATTTGTAAGCCAAAACCAGGAGTGGAACCTATAGAAAAAAGTATACTGGAAAGATTTTAATTTCTTCCAAATTTTGGGCATACTCCCGGTAAATCGGTGCTCTTCCTGACTCCTGGAGCACACAGTAAAGTAGAATGTTTTTCCATTCTATTGTTAGGTTGATCCTGGGGGTTGGTCTTTGAGGACCTTAGGAAGCAGAGGCCCTAGGCAACTGTCCAGTTTGCCACCCTTAAACCAAACCTTTGATAGAATGTTCTTGACAGCAGGAGATTCTAATGGGAGAACTCTACTTGTATACTGGTTTATTATTATTAGTAGTAGTAGCCTCTAAATTACAGGTAGCTTTCCCAATAGAAATAATATTTTAGAGATTTCTAAAATACATTTTCCATACATTATGGTTCCTACCTCAAATTTCCCAACACTTAAAAATTAATACCATTATTTTGAGGATGAGGTTTATATGCCAGACCATCAAAAGGATTAATGGGAAAAACGTAGAGGTACTGTACATATACATTTCCAAGTTATATAAAACAGTTACTAGTGCATCCAGAAGACATTATTGGATACAGGTTGTCAAAGGAGTATTTTCAATACTAACATCAGCAATCATCTCATCCATCATAGAATTGTGGTCAAACCCACCTACGTTAGTTTAGCTTACATATGCTATAACTGCAAATGCCTAGTTTTGCTTTATTACAGTCTTGTATGATGTGCATTTCTGTGAAAATAGGAAGGCATCTGTGAAATGTCTTGTCACCAGGGAAGCAGTGGTAAAAAATGATAGTTTGGAGAGGGAAGTCCATATATAGTACTTGCCACAGTATTAATCTAGTACAGTAAGAGTGGAGCAGGACTAGCACCTGTGCACTTATTTGAGTCAGCCCAGCGTCAGCTGATGCAATTGCTCACAATTCACTTGTCCTTTTCTGACATGCATATGCTATACTTCTATGTGGGAAATTCCTATAGCAGCACTGCAATGCTTAAAATGACTTTCTTAGCTACTTTTAGTAAAGTCTGATCTCACCTCTCACAGCAGATGTTGAGATTTCCTTTCTCATAGTTTTGAAATACCATGGCCACATTGTCACATGTTGGGAAGGTTTGGGTCCACCTGGGGCATATTTATCTAAATGGAAAAACTGCTGTGGATTTTGCCACAATTCTGCGGCAAAATCTTTGATGGATTCCCAGCAAAATCTACACGAAACACGTGTTTGTTAAAGATTTTGCAGTGGATTTTCAGAGAATTTCACCCTTTCAAATCTGCACTACAAATCAATTTATATTGCAAACCTTTTCATAGCGTGTGGCTTTAGTAAAATCTTATCCACTATGCTGCTACTGTAAATGCTGCGAATTCTCATACCCCAGAACTGAAAACTATTGTAAGGGCAGTAAAACCTACATATGTGTCTATGTACTAATCAATTACAAGACAATTTAAGTCTGGTTTCACGTAAAGGGGTTGTCCAGTTAAAAACAAATTTTTTAATAAGATACAAATGAGTGAAAATAATGCAACAAACAGTATGCACCCTTCTTCGGCCATGGCAATCCAGCTAATCACAGGCCACAGCATCACCTTCCCCCTCTGGTTATCCTGGCGTCAGCGCTCACATCATGGGTGCTATGATGTCAGGAATTTAGAATGATGATGCTTTGCTTTGGCCTCTGATTAGCAGGCAGTGATCTTCCGCCGTTAACAGGAAAGTTGCGGGGCTGCAGCTCTGGATAGTGTGTATAGGTAAGTACCATTTGTTTTAATGTTTTATCTGATTTGGATCTGATTACAATGGTTCATTTTCAACTAGCAAATCCCTTTAGATACTCATGCATATATACTGAAATCTTTGTGTATTGCTGTACTTTATGTTCCTTCTAGGACCATCAGAGAGAGGTCACATGACTTTGTTCACTCTGATTTTTGTTGCTATGGACTGACGGGACCTCAGTCGCCCATTGATTGGCTGAAGAGCTTGGTATAATAGACTGATCCTGTTACCAGGCCCTGGTAGTGATTCAGCAGTTTGTGTAAAGAGCCTTGTGAGGAGTGAGTTGCCCCACTTGTAATTGAGAGCTTGTACCAGAGAAAGTTAGATAATTTTGCCATGCGCTCAAATAGGCGAATGGTAACAATAATCTAGATACTCACTCTGAAGAGAGTGAGTACCCAAATTATTGTCACCGTTTTCCTATTTGAGCGCACGGCAAAATTATCTAACATTGTCTCACCCCCATCATTGTGAATTTTGGGGGGCTTTCTTTTTATCTGCATGTGCTGCTCTCCAACTGCTGTGGATTATAAAAGGACTAGAAATGTTCTAGGTGTTCATCAGGTTCATCTATGCGCTGTCCATATTCATACAGCTGTACCAGAGAAAGCAGGAGAGAAAACGAAACTCGGATTCCTGGAGTGGCACTCTCCAGCTGTTGCAGTGCGAGTCCCAGATGGAGATCTGTCGATCGTCCACAGAAACATCAGCCCTAATTATTGACTGCAGCTGTCAAGTCGTCTCTGGGAGAGAGGCAACCAACACATAGAAGTAGAATGAGATCTGATATTCAAGTTTTGGTGATGTATAATCTGAGTACCATCATCCAGGTTAAACCACAAAAGTGTATTATTTGGTCTCCATCATTATAATTTGTTAATAATTTGCTCAGAGGACAGTGACTACATATTTAACTTGGTGGATTAACTTGGTTAACTTAAGTTACTTCAGGCCTCGAGCAGATGAGCGGTTTTTTTTTTTGCGCACTTATGTGCGCAAAAAAAAATGCGCTCCACAAATGTGCAAAATGCACGTGACTGAAGCTCCGTGCTACTGGAGCAGCTGTTCTTGTAGAAGCGCAGCTGTTCTACATAGGTCCCCTCATCACTGAACACTGTGACAGCACTGTCACAGTGTTCAGTGATGATGGGACTCCCTGCAGGTATGAAAGAATCCCCTGTCACAGCTCTGACAGCTGTGGCAGAGGAGCACAATGCTAACCCATTGCTTTCAATGGATCTGGCACTGCTTGATGGGCAGTTTGGGACCTCTGAACGCTGATCAGGGCATTTGAATTCTGCTGTCAGAATTAACAGTGGCACTTAATAGCTGTGAAGAAGGTTGATTTCAGCTCATAGTACTGTAGTTTTTGCACATGCAGGGCTAGTTCACATGCGTGCGTGACACACCTCTTACATGATTTAAAAGCCTACTATTAATTATTAGGACATTATAGTACCAGTGTCTCTGGTGGCGCAATGCGCCACACAGCTCTACTGCATGGTACATGCATTATGATCCCCACACATCACACACAGCACTACTAACCCCACACACACACAGCTTGACTCCTCCCACAGCAGTGACATCACCACAGGTCCTTAAGCCCCCTGGATCTCTGTGGTGGATGTACGTTATTGTCTTCTGTCATGACTACTGAGTTGTGTCTGAGATAATAACTGCTTAGTTGTATTCTCAGCATATAATTTTTGTCCTCCCCTTCCAAGAGCCCTAACTGTGTTGTTCTTCTGTCGGTCAAACTCTGTGTTTTATATATGTTGTAGGACCTTCGATGGGGTCACCAGGGGGTGGAGCAATGACATCAGCAGGGGCGGAGCATGAGAAGTACTCACACACATACATACAGACAGGTGGTCATTAGTAGTTTGATTTAGCGTAATGAGGTCCCAATGTATTCTTTTTCCAGTGAAATTGCAAAGCATATTGTGCATTTGCGCACCTCTCATGGACTTCTATGGGGCCGTTGGTGCAGAAATATACAGGAAAATATGGCATGGTTTTTTTGTTTTTTTTTAGCGCACACATGTAATGTGCTTAAAAAAGACTGTCATGAAATTGGACCAGTTGACATTAAAGGGTTCTATTCACTGCATACTGCTCGGTCAAATAAAGTTATCTGAAACCACCCTAATTACTGAATTATTTTACCTTAGAATCCATGATTCATATGGAATCTGACAGAAAACAACCTCTGTGTACATCTGTAACAAATGAGCAGAGGGAGATGCAGTAGGGCCCGTAAAGGTTTGTGCCATAGTACATCTGTTAGGCGTAAGGTTGTATTCATGTGTCTATTTTTTGCAGGAATTTTGCACTTTTTAAAAAAAATGTTGTTACAAATGCACTTTTTTTTGGTAATTCTTTGTGTCATTTTGCAGGTACTATGTTTTTTTTGTTTTATGGCAAAGGATATTAAACATATGGAGCAGAAGAAAGAACTCCTCATTATAAGACCCAACAGACAGCACGGCAATTTGGATCTTGTTGTGGAAGGTAAGCACACCTGTCATGTATTTTGTTAGATTTCACACTCTATTATGAATGGTCTATGAGACATGCATGGTGTTTACTGTGCCAGCCATGCAGAACTGTAGACAGGAATGAGTCTGTGACATGAAAATCACTTCACAAATGACTGCCTATAAAACCCACACTCTGTGCCTCTGGCGGAGAGATTTAATAAATCTCCCCATTGTCATACCAGAAGTGGGCAAATGAGACAGAAGGGATTTACTCCCCATAAACACACTTTGCAACTTTTATAGAGCTGAAGAAAATGAGTTCTGTACGACTAAGTCAGACAAACTCCCGATTAGAAACAAAATGATTGGGAAAAACATAGTTTTACCTCATTGGATATATATGCTTATTTTTATCAGAATGCTAAGAGTTAATTTTCTGAAATGAAATTGAAAAATGTCTCTCTTTCCCCCTCTGATGTGTTCTATGTTCTAATTTGAATAAAATATGGTTAGATGAGATTTCCAAAGCATTACAGTTTTGTTTTGTTTTCTCTGTACACTTCTTTTCATACAGCTTCCCATCTTTTTTGGAATTGGGGTTGTATTTAGAGCAAAGATGCACAATCCATGGCCGGTTGGTCACATGTGGCCCAAAATGTCCTTTTTCTGGCCCTCAGCCATTTGGTCACAGTCATGTTTGTCTGTATCTTGTGGCTGATCAAGTTTATTTTTAATATCAAAGGGAAGAGGAGTGGCATGTCGCACCTGAGCCTGGACAGGCGGATATTAACCCCTTAGTGACCGCCAATACAGAATGCCTATCAAGCCATCCCCATGGCATGATAGACTGCCTGCCTGATAGCAGTATGATGTAATGCTGGGGCATTACATCATACTGCAGGAACGATCAAAGCATCGCAAATTGTTATTCCCTCTGGGGACTAAAAAAAGTAAAAATAATATCAATAAAGTTTTACTAATTATTTTTAAAAAAAAGTAATAAAAGTTTTGCCATATTTAGAATCTAAATAATAAAACAAAAATACATATTTGGTATCGCCACATCCATAAAAGTCCAATCTATCAAAGTAACGCATTATTTACACCGCACGGGGAACATCGTCTGAAAAATAATATAATGAAAGCTAGAATTGCGCTTTTTTGATAACCCTGTCTCCAAGAAAAAATGCAATAAAAAGCAATCCAAAAGTCTTATGTACTCTAGAATGGTACCAACACAAACTACAGGACGTTCTGCAAAAAATGAGCCCTCACACAACTATGTCAACGGAAAAATAAAAAAGCTAATGTGTGCAGTCGAGGTTGAATTCGATAATGTGAGTTGTGCATCCTTGGTGTAGAGGAACTTTCATATTAAGTCATATGTTAGGCTGTAGAATGGAGAAGTAGAGGCTCATTCATAGACCCCATAAGTGTTATCTAGACAGCTTGTTTTCTTCAGTCACTCTGCAATGATACAGGATGAAACTGAACAGAAAACTAGTGTTTGGTTTTGGGAAGCAGTGCAATCTACAAAATCTCTGATGGACAAATTTTGACTAAAATCTAGACAAATGATGTTGGTTATGAAAGAGGCTGATGTGATCTGTTCACCAGTGTATGGTAATCTGTTGGATAGTTGCACAGATATTGATGTTGAAAACAAAACCTGCGATCACTGAGAGATGTGATTTATTATTCCAAGGGAAGTCTGAATATGACCCCGGTGAGCGATCTGCAAAATTCACCTTAAAAAGGCGAAGGAGAGGGGTCATTCTTTCTGGACTTCTCACTTAAGAGTCACAAGTTCCTCAGTTGGGTTTTGGAAGACAGCCTATTCATTCTATGTTAATGTCTGGTCATCATCCTTATGACATCCCTTGACATTAAATTACCACAGATTACATAGTCACTAGAGATGAGCGAACCTACTCGTTTCGAGTAACTACTCGATCGAGCACCGCGATTTTCGAGTACTTCCGTACTCGGGTGAAAAGATTCGGGGGGCGCCGGGAGGGGGGCGGGGGGAGGTGTGGCGGAGCAGGGGGTAGCAGCGGGGAACAGGGGGGGAGCCCTCTCCCCCCCCCCCCCCCCACTCCCCGCTGCAACCCCCCACTCACCCACGGCGCCCCCGAATCTTTTCGCCCGAGTACGGAAGTACTCGAAAATCGCGGCGCTCGGGTGAAAAAGGAGCGTGGCCGAGTAGGTTCGCTCATCTCTAATAGTCACTGAAAGAACACTAGCAGTTGGAAAGTAATTTCTCAAGTGTTTCCTTAAGGACTTATTCACCTGATTGCATTCGTGATACATATTATGCATGCACAGTTTTTGCACGTACTACTTAGTGAATAGAACCCATTCACTGGGTTCATTCACATGAGCGTGTTTGCATGTTGTTCATGTAAAAAAATACACAGTATGTTCTATTTTCATGCATATTGCACACGGAAATATGACATATTTAAATGAATTAAACTTAATTGCCCATTCAACTATATGATAGCATGTGTTTTTTTGTGCCTGCAAATGTGCAGTGCATGTGTGCACAAAAAATGAAGTTAAAAAAATACACATTCGCAAAAACGCAAGTCCCATCAAGCAAATGCGCAGAATAAATGCGTGCGTAAATACACATACGCACATATTAAGGAGGCCTTAGGGTGGTTTAACAGCAAAACTTTGCATTTTTTGTTGCACTTTTCTTTTGTGTGTTCACTTATTCAAAAAAGTCCCCAATCGGATGTTAGCTGGACATCCATAGGGAAATATTAAGTGCACTAACTTTTCGGTAGCTTTTTCATTTCACTTGCCTTGCATCTTTTGGCTCTTTTTTTTTCTTTTCACATCCAAATGTGCAGTAAAAATATGTGCATGTGAATGAACCCATTGGAATCAGTGGGTTATATTCTCTGCACATACGCCCCTGTGAAGGCGATCTCTGTCTTTGTAACTCCGATGGGCATGATGGGGGGGGGGGGGGGTGGCTGTTCGTTAAACTCCATTATCTACTACTATATATTATACTTTTGTCTTTGAATAAATATTTGTATATCGAATTGGTTATTAATAAAGAATGCTACCTATTTTTATATACTTTGTGAGGGCTTAGTCAGACGGGCGTTTTTTGCCGCGATTTGCGCATGCGCATGCGTCCGGCGATTTTTTAAAACCATTGCTTCGCAATGGTATCGGACACATGAGCGCTTTTTATGCGCTCGTCCGAAAAATTATAGAACAAAAAATCGCAGATCGCACCTATCTGCGATCTGCGATTCCTGTTCGCTTCTGTATATGCGCTCAATGGGGCCGGCGGCAGCAGCGCCGACCCCATTGAGAACATATAGAAGACAAATCATTCTTCTCTGCCACAGCTGTAACAGCTGTGGCAGAGAAGAACGATGTTTGCCCATTGAATTCAATGGAGCGGCAATACAGCCGCTCCATTGAAAGCAATGGGCTGCCGGCGTGCGCGGGGTTAATTGTCGGGAAGGGGTTAAATATATAAACCCTTCCCTGCAATTCATGCTAAAATGTGTTAAAATAAAAAAAAATTGTATACTCACCTTTCCGCTGCAGCCGGAGTCCAGCCGCGGCCGCTGTCAGTTCTCCTGAACTGCTTCTCGGCACTATTCAGCCGGCGGAGCTTTAAAATCCCCGCCTGCTGAATGATCTGCTCTGATTGGTCACAGCCTGACCAATCAGAGGCCGGTTTCACTCACACACCCATTCATGAATTCATGAATGGGTGAGTGACTGCTGCCTCTCAGCGCTGAGCCAATCAGGGGCAGGTCTGACTCACATCCATTCATGAATTCATGAATGGGTGTGAGTGAGGCATGCCTCTGATTGGCTCAGCGCTGAGCCAATCAGGGGGCAGGTCTGACTCACACCCCCTTCACACCCACGGCAGGCACTGCAGGACGGCTGCCCGGAGCTGCAGGCAGAAGGTGAGAATGCAATTTTTTTTTATTTTAACACATTTTAGGATGGATTGCAGGTAAGGGCTTATATATTTAAGCCCTTACCGACAATTCATCCCGGGCTCGCCCGCAGCGCATTGCTTTCAATGGAGACGGCTGTATTGCCGTCTCCATTGAATGCAATGCGCTGGACAGCTCCGGCCCGTTTCTAATGAAACGCGGCTAGGAGCAGATTTTCGGGCGATTTGCGGGCGACTTGCGCGCACCGGTCACGCGATTTGCGGATGCGCATCCGTCATGCGATCCGCAAATCGCGGCAAAAAACGCCCGTCTGACTAAGGCCTGAGTGAGGATTTCTTCAAGGCTTTTCTGGTTGAAGTCCTGCTCATATCTTTGTATGCTGGAAGGTCTTTTTGTAGGTCCGTTCTCCAAATGCAACATGATCCGAGATGGTGTTTTTCAGTCAGTTTGTATCGTTTATCTTCATATATACTTGTGTAGATGTGTAAAGATGTGTAGATGTGTTACATTTTTTTTACTGGCTTTTCACATTAAAAATGATGTAATACAAAAATGGATATGAGTCATGTGTTCTTTGATTCACATGATTTTTAATTTGAAAAATGCCACAAAAAAAAAATCATCAAAAAGTGCAGGCACAGTACTATACTGTGCCTCTTGCTCTATGTAGACCAGAAACCAGCATTTTCTTTACCTTTTCTTCACAATTGTGCAGTTTGAAAGTTTAAACATGTAAACAATAAAATATAAAAAAGCCCGCAATCCCGGTGGTCAATGAGATAGAATAACATAGTATGTAAGGCCAAAAAAAAGTTTTTGTCCACCCAGGTCAGCCTATTACCCCCCAATGTTGATCCAGAGGAGGGCAAAAAAATAGAATGAGGTATACAGCGGAGCTCTCCGAGCGGGGTATGCAGAAGTCAAGTAGGGCCGCTTGTCTTTTGCATCCAGCTATTCTCTGCATGGAGCTTTTCTTTGCATGTTATACAGCTGAGCGCTCCGAGCGGGGTATGCAGAGCACAGCTGGACAGCTGTGTTCTTCATATCTCGCCTGTTTTCAGGGAGCGGGATACAGCTGAAACAATAGTATCAACTGTATCCCGCTGTGAATCCCTGATAAGGCTCATTGTTGTCTTTCAGCACGCTAAAAGACAACGATTAACGACGGCTTAACGAAAACTGCACAATGTCAGTGCAATTAGACACAACGATTATCGCTCAAAAGACAGCTTTGAGTGATTTTTGAGCGAAAATAGTTGTGTCTAAAAGGGCCTTTAGATGTGTCACTTTCTGTCATTTAAATGGCTCGCACACATACTGTATCTTGTTGAAGGGGATGGCATAGGACCTGCATGGACCTCAGCTTTGTTATCTGAGTGTCCTTTGCCTCCTCTGACCAGTTGCTGTAAATAACAAGACATTGCCTCACAATCTGGACTTTTCTTTTTGACGCCAGGCAGTTGTCATTAAGGCTAAGCCAGAAACTATTCTGAGTTACAATCCCATCTGAAAATTCCCTTTAAGAAAGTTCATAGGACAATGAAGACATTAAAGTGAACCTGTCACCACGTTAATGCTGTGCGAACCAAGAGCCACATGAGCTCTCTGCTGCAGGCACCCATATTACGGGCTCGGAGTCACAGGGCTGAGAGCTGTTGGCTTCTCTGCACCCATGTCAGCTAGACTGAGGTTGTATTTACACAGGCGGGTGCAATATTGGTCTGAGAAACTCGTAACGATATCACACACTAAAGCCCATGATTTTTCCTGCGAGAAAAATGTATTGCATCGCATCACATGTGATTTTCACACACATTGTTTCAATAGTAAGATTTAAAAATCGCATTGGTTTGGGATGAAACTGGCATGCATACGCAGGTGCCATGTGAAATGGGAGCGTTTTCTGCAGAATCACATAAAAATGAGACATACTGCAAATCTGCTATCTTGCAGGAAAAGGAGCAGAAAAACAGAAACCAAAATGCCAATTGAACAAAGCCTTAGTCAAAACTGTCTGAATAGGCACCAGATTTCTGCTGTGGCATTAGTCAATGTGATTACATTTGGCACATTGAGGCCTTAGTCACACGGGCGTTTTTTGCCGCGATTTGCGGATCGCATGACGGATGCGCATCCGCAAATCGCGTGACCGGGGCCGAAAAATCGCCCGAAAAACTGCTCCTAGCCGTGTTTCAATAGAAACAGGCCGGAGCAGTTCAGCGCTGTCCAGCGCATTGAATTCAATACAGCCGGCTCCATTGAAAGCAATGCGCTGCGGGCGATCTCACGATGAATTTTCGGGAAGGGCTTAAATATATAAGCCCTTCCCTGCAATTCATCCAGAAATGTGTAAAAATAATAAAAATATATATACTCGCCTGGTCCCGGCAGACGGAGTTCAGTCGCAGCCGCCGGCAGTTCTCCTGAACTGCTCTCTCTAGTATTCAGCAGCCGGGGATTTAAAATCCCCGCCTGCTGAATGAACTGCCTCTGATTGGTCACAGCCTGACCAATCAGAGGCAGCTCTCACACCCATTCATGAATTCATGAATGGGTGAGTGAGTGCTGCCTCTGATTGGTCAGGCTGTGACCAATCAGAGGCAGCTCATTCAGCAGGCAGGGATTTTAAATCCCCGGCTGCTGAATACTACAGAGAGCAGTTCAGGAGAACTGCCGCCGGCTGCGGCTGAACTCCGTCTGCCGGGACCAGGTGAGTATATTTTTAAGCCCTTCCCGACAATTCATCCCGCGATCACCGGCAGCCCATTGCTTTTAATGGAGCCGGCTGTATTGCCGGCTCCATTGAATTCAATGGGCAAACATCATTCTTCTCTGTTACAGCTGTGGCAGAGGAGAATGATTTGTCTACTATATGTTCTCAATGGGGTCGGCGCTGCTGCCGCCGGCCCCATTGAGCGCATATAGAGAAGAGAACAGGAATCGCAGATCGCAGATAGGTGCGATCTGCGATTTCTGTTCTATAATTTATCGGACGATCGCATAAAAAGCGCTCATGTGTCCGATACCATTGCAAAGCAATGGTTTTATAAAATCGCCGGACGCATGCGCAAATCGCGGCAAAAAACGCCCGTCTGACTAAGCCCTTAGTCTAGTTCTAAGCTATCTAAGTGTAAAGTAGCCGTCTAGGAGCAAAGTCTATGCAGGAATTTGAGGGGGGAAGTTATATTATCTGATGCCATTCTTTATCCCATACTGCTGGCGCTTCTCCCTCTTCATTCTTCTAACATGACTGCAGTGCTACTACATGATGCATGCTGGGCATTCTGAGGGCTTCTTTAGATGAGCTTAAGCACAGAAATGCTCGCGATAGCGTGAAATTTTGCACTGTGAAGGTCGCGCTATCGTGTATCTGTACTACTTACTGTACTTTCTGCGATGTCGGGGACTCTTTACATCGCCACGGGACACACTTGCGCCGTGATTTAATTAGTCTAATCAGTTTGCAGCCTAATTAGTCCCCGGTGTTTTCTATTTGTCGTCGAAATTGCACAGTTCATTGCGCAATTGCTTAGGAATCGGGTGCTTCCTCATAGACTCCTATAGTACCTTTGGCGCACAAATGCTCATCAAGGTAGAGCATGTCATGCTCAGTGTGCACTGGGTAGTCTAAGAGTCTTCACGTCCATTTTGGAAGAATGAGAGGTGTGCAGGAGTAAGTGGACCAGAATCCAAAGCAGGAGAAAGGACAGCACCAGGTAATAGGACTGCCCTCTCTGGTCCCTGGACAATTTTTGAGGGTCTCTTTAAGACCATATTAATAAATTTGCCTCCGTGTGCTGTGTTACCATCCGCTGGCACTGTGTAAACGTTATATAGTAGTTTGGAAGATAAAGTAATCTTGTTTCTTTAATACAACTATTACTATTTCTTTTCTTATCGTTTGATACCACCGTACATTTTATTAGTGCAGTCTTACCAACAGTGTTACATTTGTTGACTGCAGTCACAGGGCTAAGCCTAACCAGCTGGTGTGCTTTCACAAAGCCATGAAGCCAAAAGACAAATATTAAATAAGAAACGCCCAGGGACAAGAAGTAAAATGGTATACACTGAAGAAAACCAAAAGACTACAAAAAATAATAATAAAAGCATTGTGCAGGGCAGCTTGGGATTACTGTCCGTGACATTATGCTTCTGGGCTTAGATGACAGAAGGATGGAAAACTTTAGTGCCTTAACTGATTGTCTGCTGAAAGTACCATAATGTTAAACATCCATAGTTTGAAGGCTACTTTTGTGGCAGTGAATAGGTTAACATACGGAGTCGAGCTGCAATAAGTAGAAGATTATAATCCGTTTGTGCTGACACAGAATATGCTGTGCTTGGAAATTGGAAATCTTTTTCAGTCTAGAAGGTCGCAAAAGTCTGTTGTTGAATAAACAATAATAAATCAATGGCAGGAAGTAAGACGGCTCCTGCTCAAGTTACCAGCTTCTACCATGTCAGCTTAACATTTTAGTGCCATGCGAGATCGGTCACATCGACTCAGTAATGTGGCTGTGCCAATTCTATTCATCATTTTTTGTGGCACAAAAGCAAACTCAGCAAATTTCGTCACTCAAGCACAGTGAGAAGTAATTACTGTTCATTACAAATGATTTGATAGTTCTGTATCTCATCATGGACTTTGTCATGTTTTATTGTGTAACAAGATTTAATCACACTGAATTTAAGTGAATTTATGTGAGTAACTGCACTTTTCACAAACTTTTGACATGTCGGAGACGTGTCAAAAGTTTTGATCAGCGGAGGTCTGGCTGCTGAAATCCCTGTTGATCGCTACAACGAGGGGGCTGCAGCGCCAACCTGAGCACTGTGCCAACTTTGGCAGCCTATGAGTTTGCATGATCTAGATGCTCAGTTACAATAAATGTTGAGCAATATGTGGCAGGATAACATACAGAACCTGCATGCCTCCATTCCCGCCCGTATCATGTCTCGTATCCAAGCTATTACAACAGGCATTACAACAGGGTACTAGCGCTTCCATGCCCACCCGTATTATGTCTTGTATCCAAGCTAGAGGTGTCACAACAGAGTAATACAGCCTCCATGCCTGCCTGTATCACATCTTGTATCCAAGCTAGAGGCAGTCCAACAGGGTACTAGAGCCTCCATACCTGCCGGTATCACATCTTGTATCCAAGTTAGAGGTGGTACAACAGGTTACTAGAGCCTCCGTGCCCACACGTATTACGTCCTGTATCCAAGCTAGAGGCGGTACAACAGGGTACTAGTGCCTCCATGCCCTCCGTTTCACATCTTGTATCCAAGCTAGAGGTGGTAAAACAGTGTACTAGAGCCTCCATGCCCACATGTATTACATCTTGTATCCAAGCTAGAGGCAGTAAACAGGGGGTAACAGTGCATCCATGGCCTCCGTATCACATCTTGTATCTAAGTTATAGATGGTACAACAGGGTACTAGAGCCTCTATGCTCCCTGTATCACATCTTGTATCCAAGTTAGAGGTGGTACAACAGGGTACTAGAGCCTCCATGCCCACATGTATTACATCTTGTATCCAAGCTAGAGGCGGTAAACAGGGTAACAGTGCATCCATGGCCTCCGTATCACATCTTGTATCCAAGTTAGAGGTGGTACAACAGGGTACTAGAGCCTCCTTTCAACGGTTCAGTTTTCAGCAATAAATTATCCTTTGGCTCTGATATTGTAATATGTATTATTGTATATTTATATCAACGTTACAGTCACGCACAGAAAGTTTTATTAAGTTTTGCCAACTCCTTCTAGGGAAGGGATTGGTTTTGGACAATGAGTATATCTTAAGAGTATGTTCACATGTGGTGTAAACACAGTGACTTTTACAGTACAAACAGTATGGATGAGATTTTGAGAAATCTCATCAACATACTTCAGAAAAAAATCTTTTTTCTGTCCACAGCATGTCAATTTGCACTGTGGATTCACACAGACAGATATCACCTCTCCAGATGAGGGGTTGAAATCCACAGTGAATTCACAAGAAAATCCGCATGTAGCTCATGAAGGTTTTCATGCAGTTTTATGCCAAAATCTGCAGCAGATGGATGTACCTTAATAGTGGTCAAATCTTTTTCTTTTTCTCTACTGATGCAGAGTTTCAAACCCTTACATAGACCAACATAAAGTTAACACATAAAGAACTTGCTGCTTGCAGTCACCACTAGAGGGAGTGCGTGAACAAGCTGTATACTGTACATTTAACTTGATGAAAACAGCTTATTTACATGAGCGTGCAGCAGAGAAACTCGGACATAATACAATGGACATCCGTCTGTGTGCTGTCTGATATCCCAATAGTCAACTCCTTCTAGTGGTGATCGCAGGCAGCCAGCAAGTTGTTTTAAATTCATGTCTATGCAGGGGGTTTGAATCCCTGACTAGATATATATATATATATATATATATATATATATATATATAGACTATATTATATATAAATTAGGAAGTTAATGAGCACAAAGTTCTGCGTCCATTTAGGTTTTAAAAAAAGACATAATAGAGTTCATGGCCAGATATTCACTTTAAAGTCAAACTTTATTGGCCGTAATGTGGCTTATTTTAGGATTTTTATTACGGCTGCAATACTTGGACTCTTTGATGTTGAAGTGACAGGGTGCCATAGTGTTCTAAGTTCCTGTCATTTGAACTGCGGGAAATCCAAGAAATCCAGTGGCATTACGCCAGTCTGATCTGGCTTACTGCTAGAATCCACATGTAGTTTTTGATGCAGTTTTTCCTAGTCAAACAATAGAATGGACACAAAAGAGAGGACAAATAGAAGAAGTCAAATCTTGGCATTTATTATTTTCCCTTCATGCCTTGTAAATTTTCATGTCTCAAAGTGGTTGTCCACTTGTAAACTATAGATGGCCTATCCTTAGGACATGAGCCTCGTGTGATGCAGAATGTTAAGGCAGTAGACATACAAGTCCTAAGCTCTCGCTCTCAACCTGAAGGTTGTGGGTTCTATCCCCGTGTGCTTCAGGTAGCTGGCTGAAGGTTGACTCAGTCTTCCACTCTTCCGAAGTCGGTAAAATGAGTACCCAGCTTGCTGGGGGTTAAAGATGACTGGGGAAGGCAATTGTAAACTACCCTGCAAAAGCAGTCTGACAAGAAAACGTCACAATGTGATGTCACCCTAGTAGTCAGTCATGACTCTGTGCTTGCACCAGGGGATTTTACCTTTATCCTTAGGACAGGTCATCAATAGCAGAACAGGTCCCATCACCTGGGACCCCCACCAATCATAAATTATGCATTCATGATACAGGAAGCAGACAGCTCTGTTGCCACTGCAGGGGTATTACAGAGTCTCCATTAATTTCATTAGGAACTTTTGCTTGCAATACCAAACCAGGCCACTACAGTGGGATAAGAACTGTCTTCTTGTGCACTGAGCTGATTTCTGCAGAAGCAATTAGTATACCACCATTTATAAGTGTGATATAGCTGATTTTTGAATATTATATGATTTCTGAATCTACTTAATCTGTTCTGCATTTTAGAGGATGGGATGCAGAGAAGGGACAAGATGTCAGCTGCTAAAGGGATAACTTCCTGTTTGAGGCCTTAGAGGCACATCGATTTCGTAGTAATGCTAAAGTACTACTCACTTCTCACTCATGCATAAAATCTGGTGGAGAGTCAGAAAACTGATGGAGACTGCAGAATATACGCAATACACGTCTGTCTGAGACACCCCATTGCTCCCTGATATGCATAAGCTGGAGGGGTTTGGCAGGTGGAAAACTGGGAGTAAAGAAAGGATCTCCCAAATTCGATTGAATGGTGAGCTTAAAACATTGGAACAACTGCGGACTGAATTTGATATATCACAGACCCAATTCTACAGATATTTGCAGTTGAGACAAGCTTACAAAACACAGGTGAACTCCACATCAATAAAAAGCTCTAATTTTGTCTTAGCTGACATTATTATTATTATTGCACGGTGTACAGCGGGCAAAATATCACTTATATACAAAAAAAAATACAGGATCAATTAAATCACCGAAATCCAGACGTGATTAAAAGTAAATGTGAGACATATCTGGGCCCTAAAGAAGATACACAGTGGGATGACCCCCAAATTGCCAATGAGTGAATCACATCACTTATACCTACTGCATAGGGTGTACCGTGCCCCAGCCTTCCTTCACAATATTAGAGTGAGAAATTATCCTCTGTGTACACGATGCAAGACCCAATTGGCAGGACTCATCCACATGATATGGTGGATGCCCGGAACTATACAAATACTGGACTGAGGTTATTTCTTTTGATTAATGCTGTATTTCAGATTAGCTCGGAGGACATGCCTCTAGTGTGCATTGTCTTATTTAAATGACCTGCAGCTAGAGGAGCCAGAAAAGGAGTCAGTGGCGCATCTTCCATATATAGCCAGAAAACTGATAGCGCAGCACTGGTTAGATGAGCAACCTACTACAATAAAAGATTTTTATATATATATATATATATATATATATATATATATATATATATATATATATATATATATATATGAAACTCATCACAATGTGGCAAAAATGGTTTGACACTCTAGGATCGGCCCCAATTAATCTTAGTAGTATAATGTTACTAGGTAATTGAAGACCCCACCCCAAATACATTATATTGCCTTGGAGTATGTCTGTAGGAGTTCTGCATGGATCGAGACATTAATACTGTTGTATGAACCCAGTTACTTAATGATTCTCAATGATTTTTTAATATACGGTAAATGTTCTTTATGATTGTCTAAATCTTATGTTTAATAAGGTCACATGTTCATGGAGTACAGTGTTCATAAAATGAATCCCCTAAGGGCAACTCATGAAGCCTTAGATTATACCGTCCTATTGTAAGATATGGTGAATTTTGAACAATATTTTCAGTAATGGACTTCCACCACAATTCAGTCTGTTAATATGGGAAGGAGTTGAGGGGGAGAGGGAATCATTTAAATTGTTTTTGGTTTTTTTCTTCAGGAAATGGGAATTTGTGTGTTTTGGAAAAAGTGGAAAATGCTCAATAAAAGCTATTTGATTTAAAAATGGTTAAGCTACATGTGTTGTCAGGATGGGGTAGTGGCATATAAATATGTATTTAATTGTAGAATGTTAATGATTTTACATAATTTTGTAGAGACTTGTATGGGGCCCATACACATAGCGATTGCCATGGTCACTTCCACCTGGCTAGCAACCATGCAGAAAAAACTGCATTCAGTTTATTGAAGATATAGATGGTTTTATACAGATGGCTTCACCTGTACTTGCCATGAAACCGCAGCAATATATAGAATTCTTCTTCTGACCAGTCTTCTGCTCCTTTTTTTCCAGTGACCGAAATACCCAGGTAAAAAATTACACACATGTGAACGAATGCATTGAAATAATGGGTTCTATTCACTGTGTATTGCACGCTTAAATTTTGCATGCGCAAACATGCCCATATAAAGCCAGCCTAAATCTTATTCAACAAAGATATATAGATCGCAAACTGATTTACTACAGGAAAAGAAATGACAATCAAGACAATGGGAAACGTGTTTTATGCAGGGAGCCAGTTGATCCCTGGAGACTGGAAAATAATGCAAAAACTTAAAACACAAACCAAGGAAAATGCATGCGATGAAGGGAAATGAATAATATTCCAGTAAGATCTCACTGCGTTATCACAACTCAGGACATCACACAGATGGGACCGCTGCTTGAGAAAAGATTGAAGAGAAACAAATGGAGTGAAAAATAAGGCTCACACTAATTACAGTTACATTACTAATAAAGCTACGATATATAAGTAACACAACGGTTAGAATATAAACTATCTTGCTACAAAAATATGTAAGTAGCCCCAACCTACAGAGACATGTAGCGAATAAAAGAAAAAAATATTTATAGACGCAATCCATTTTTTCTCTTTCCATAAAGAGGTACGAGACGTGATGTTCAGCTCAACTCCTGTGTTTTTATTAAGCTTTTCCAGTGTTGGACTTCGTCCGACATTGAGACTTCCCTGCATAGCTTCCATCTTGTGCGAGGTCCGACACATGTTTCTAAAACTATGCAGAAGAGAGCTCCGTCGTCAGAATTCTCTACTACATCATATGTGTATTACAGTATGCAGAGGAGAGCTCCGATGTTGACCACTTCTCTTACATACTGTAATATACATACCATATATAATATACATATGTAATATATAATGATGCTATACATATAGTATAATATACATTTATAATTTACACGTGTGTGTATGTATGTATGAGATATATATGTAATATTCATATTAGCTCACATTTCATTTTCAAAAAATGTGCTAATAAAATCATCCTGAAATCATTTCTAAGTGTTTCAGTTGAGTAATTCCAGGAATCCACAACACGCTTTTGCACCCAAAATAAGTAAGAGCTGGGGAGTGTGCGGGTGGCAGGGAAATTGGATTGGAAAAGGTTAATAAATTCAGCATTCAATAAATGCACTTCGGGGCCATTGCACCCCTTCCTCAGTACTTAAGCCGGGGACACACAGCCAGCGCTGATGTGTTCTGTCTGTGGAGGAGTGGAGCACTCAGAGGAGTCAAGCTTAACATCACGCCTTGTGCCTTTTTTAAGGAAAGGGGAAAGAGCATTTCACCCACAAATACCCTTTAAAAATTAACTTTCTGGCCGGTCCGGACGTACAACAGTTTCTTAGTCTGTGCAGTGATTATATGGCAGCAATAATAACAATAAGTCTGTTTCCAGCTGCGGAAAGTGTAACTGAAGTGTTATTGAGATCTGGATACTTGCTGTCCAAGTTGACTAGTGTCGTTTAGTAACTGCAGATTCAAGCCAGTTAGCGTCAGCCACAAGTTGATATCCAGAGGACCCCTGGGAGTGACTATTCAAAGACAAAATGCAGTTGAAGCATTGTCTTTTCTTCAATGCCCATAGTGAGTTTTGGTGCTGGTCATCATTGGGTCCAGACAACATTCTGTCTCGTACTGACGTCAGCTCTTTGCCCGGAGGAGATTAGAGGAAGAGCAGACCTACCCAGAGACCCCTGCTATATGCGTTAGTCCTCCTAGTACTATCATCTAAATAGTCACACCATCGGAAATAACAAAGAACATCATGCCTACAACCTCAAAGAAGTATACTGTGCCAACTTGCATACTGTAAGTAAGAATGAGGCCCTGTACTTCCAGGACTATACTAATATAAAATAATACTATATAAAGCTACAAAGTGAAGATGACATTTCAAAAGCATCCTTAAAAACATTTATTAAAATATTTAATTGACAAAGTAAAAAATAAAAGTGTTAAAAACCAAATTCTGAGCTCCTTTGACCTTGTTTTATTTATCTATTATTTTGCACCCAGCAAGCTCTCCTGTAAAGTGAGCGGTCAATCTAATTATTCTGTACAGTAATGCTACAATCTGCCTCATAAAGATGCCAAAGTCTGCGCTGAGAGGCTTGAAAAGCCTAGTAAAATGTAGAACTTGAGATCTCGGTCATGGCTCTCAGACAGATAACATGTGCAGGACAGCTTTTTTTGCTGAGTAGGATGAAAGTGCCCTCTATGTTAGGGGCTCTGAAGGGGTTGTTCAGATCTGCGTAAGCTCTGTGACTTTTGTGTATCACCACTAACCACAAGCCAGTCCCCTGATGCAAACCATATGTCGAGACTGAAAATAATACAAATGATTTCTGTATCAATAGGAAGAACTAATGTTGCTTTAATTACTTGTAGCTCTGAACCAGGTTACCAAATAAACACTCCACTATAAATAAAACCACGGTATTTTTGTACCTTTGCTTGAATAGCATAACAACTGGCTTACGATAAAATACACATTACACAACACACACTGCCTTCCTTTTGTATATAAACTGGCGTTTTGCAAGGCAAACAAACAATATGTTAATGATTGTTTGATAATTGAGGTTGGCTTTTGCATTGTACAATACACCAAAAATAGAAGGAACTAGAACACTGATAGCCTATCCTTAGAACAGGTCATCAGTGTGTGTTTGGTGGGGGCTGACACCCGCCAATTAGCAGAATGAAGAGGCTGCCTTTATTGTTTGATTGTTTGCACAGGCCAAGCAGTTCATCTGTACTGTACTGGCAACTGTGCCTAGTATTACAGTCCGCCTGCTTCAAGACAATAGAACGCAATAATTAGGAAGCATTTGGTACAAAATGCATAAGCGTTTTATAATATGCGTTGCGATGAGGAGGTTTTAATGGACTCGCTGCAATACACATTTGTTTTCTATTGGGAGTGATGGATTTGACTTTTAGTCAATGTTTGACCCAATAGCCAGAGGGATCGTACATCTGTGCACTCTCAAAAAAAAGGATGACCCTCTCTTTGAACCTAGGC
Organism: Eleutherodactylus coqui; assembly: GCF_035609145.1. Taxonomy (NCBI): domain Eukaryota; kingdom Metazoa; phylum Chordata; class Amphibia; order Anura; family Eleutherodactylidae; genus Eleutherodactylus; species Eleutherodactylus coqui. Next base: position 116,180,915 of record NC_089839.1, on the reverse strand, counting down.
TGAAAGTAAACTTTTCTTACTACGTGCTTCACCAATCTTTTCTTGTTGAAGAGGACCAGTGATCCTGCCAATATCTGTCATTCAACAGAGGTGCAAACAGAGAGACAAACCTATCTATTTTTCTTTTCTGTTAGAGATATTCTTCAGGCCTCGTTCACACGGGCGACAAAGTCGCCCTTTTGTAGCGTTGCTACAGTGCTACAAATCGCATGTATGAGAAGCCAATGCTTTCTTATGGGTTACTTCACACATGCGCTATTGTGTAGCATGCCAGTCTTTACCTATATGACATTTGGTGATGGGTAAATAAAGACCATTGGTTTCACTGCATCCTGATATGCTGCCAGTCTTTACCTATAGGATTGTGTAGCATGCGACAATCAGACGCAAAAACCTCTCGGGTCCCACTATATGCATGCGACTCGTGAGGTATTGTAGTCCATATTTCCCTATGGAGCCTTCCTCTCTGTTTCATCGCATGAAAATGCGATTTTCGTGCGGTGCTATGCAACTTTGACAGTAGGAAATCCTACTGTCGAAGCTAAAATTGAAGCCCTGTTTGCAGAAAAGAAAACACACATACATCACCTCTCCCACGCTGTCAGCCCGGCCACATCTTCTCCTTGGTCCCCGTCTGTGATCTTCTTGTCTTCTGGCCGGGGATTCCAAAATCCCCGCCTTCTGGAAGCTCTGGTTGTGATTGGCTGACGCTTAGCCAATCACAGCCGGCGCTTGATGAATGGCAGTGATTGAACCAATCACAGCCATTCATCGAGTGCTGACTGTGATTGACTTAGCGTCAGCCAATCACAGCCAGCACTTGATGGATGGTTGTGATTGGTTCAATCACTGCCATTCATCGAGCGCTGGCTGTGATTGGCTAAGCGTCATCCAATCGCAGCCAGCGCTTCCAGGAGGCTGGGATTTTTGAATCCCTGGTCAGAAGAGAAGAAAATGATCACTGCCAGGGACCCGGGGAGAAGATGCCGCCAGGTTGACAGCGCAGGAGAGGTGATGTATGTGTGTTTTGTTTTTTTTTTTCTTCAGCTACGGCTTAATTTTAGGGAAGGGCTTATATGTCAAGCCTCCCCCGAAAATCCTTGCATGTGGTGCTACAAAGTCGCGTGTCATTCAGATTCTCGTCCAGTCGTTCAGTTTCTGCATGCTTTTACACGGGAGTGCAGGGTTTTGAACAACCAGAACGATAAGGCGCTTTTACACAAGAGGATTAACAGTTACAAATGAGTAAATTATCTGATGAGTTGCTTACACATCACATAATTTAAAAACACATCACATCTTTTTTTAAAATGTACACCGTTAGAAAAAAAAGTTTTTTTATTTTTTTATTTTATAGAAGTGAAGAAAAATAAACCCCACACATAGTATCACTACATGGGCTGTAGAATTACCTCCATACTGTCGCTGTACAAATCCCACCAAGATTAATATTACCAATAATAACACTATATCATGTACAAATAATACTGCCACATAGATAGAGTGAGTTGGAAGGGAACTCCAGGGTCATCGGGTCCAAACCCCTGCTCAATACAGAATCCCTAAATCATCTCAAACAGATGTCTGTCTAGCCTCTGAAAACTGCCATTGAAGGATAACTAACCCCCCCCCCCCCCCCCCCCGTGGCAACCTGTTCTACTCATTGATCCCCCTCACTATCTAATATCTAATCTGTGTTTCCTGCCTTTCACTTTTATCTGTTTGCTTCTAGTCTTTCCTTGTGCAAATGAGAATAGGGCTGATCCCTCTGCACTTCAGATATTTGTAGACCGCTATTAAAAATCTCCTCTAAGTCTTCTTTTTTGCAAGCTAAACATTCCCAGATCCTTTAACTATTCCTCATAGGACATGGTTTGCAGACTGCTCACCATCCTGGTAGCTCTACTGTTAACTTGCTCCAGTTTGTCGATGTCTTTTCAAAATTGGGGTGCCCAGAACTGGACCTAGTATTTTATGGTTCAAAAGGAGTTTTATTGTTCTGCCATGCATGTGCATCAAAAACAGTGTTACATTGACAAAATTAGCAAATTAAAAACAAATCCGTGTACAAACATTATTTGTCAATGTTATTCTTAATTTCTTGTAGTAAGGCAGTTTATTTTATCTAATGAAGCAATCCTAAACTTCTAAACATCTTTGAAATATCTAGCACTAGCATTTCGGTTAATTATAAACTTTTAATAATCTCGTTATCTCCTGCAAACATATGTAGACGTTAGGAGTCTAGTGAAACGGGGGAAAAAGAAATAAAAGATGAGAAAGATTGTAGAAAGGTGGGCTAGACAGGGAGGGGGGAAGGTCTAGGTATGGGTGTTGGGGATCCGGTCTGTATCTCTTAAAAATGGGTATGCGTGATTGATACGTTATTGATTCAAGCGACATGTTGGCCTTAGTTATGGTGTGTTCCCATTCCTGTTCGGGAGGGCCCCAGATTCTACCCATGTGGGTAAGTCCGAAGAGAGTCGGAATTGGATCCAAACCCACCAGGTCGTAGTGTACTTTTCGTATCTTAGTTCATCCCTGGCAATGAGCTCTTCCATTTGTTTCATTTGGTCTAGGGCTTCCAGCCACATCAGTCTAGAGGGGGGTGTCGTGGACTTCCACTTTTTGGGAATTATCTGTCGCATGGCCATTATAAAAAATCCTAGTAAGGAGCTTTTGGAATGTGCCACTGATCCTGGAAGCATAGATAGTAGTGCTATTTCTGGTGTGAACTGTATCCGGCTTCTGCTGACCGTGGAGTACAGAGCATTAACCTCCCGCCAAAGGGGGCAGATCCGGGGACAGGACCACCAGACATGGACAAATGTCCCTCTGCCCGACTGGCATCTCCAGCAGGTATCCGGATACTGGGGGAAGATCCCGGCTAGAGTCACTGGGGTCCGGTACCATCTTATTAATATTTTATAATTTAATTCTTGTAGTTTACTAGAAGTCGACATTTTGTGTGACAAGATGTATGATTTTTTCCAGGACTCCTCCGGGGGCGAACCACCAATATCCTGCTCCCACAGCCTCTCTATATCTTTCCCGCAATTGCGCGTTTCTCCTCCGACTAGCATCTGGTATAGTGTCGATATTGTGTATTGTACTAAAGAGGGTGAAATGCATGTTTTCTCGAAGGTGGTAATGGGACGGCTCAGTTGTTGGGTAGTTCCTAGGGACCTAATATAGTGGCCAAGCTGTAGATACTGGAACCATGCTCCGGGTGGTGGCCTCCTATCTCCAAGTATTTCGCTAAGCGGTTTAAGTCCTTCCGTTGAGACCACGTCCTGGACCCTTAGGATAGTGCTTGGAGAGCTGTCTGCTATCAGTGAACCTTTAAAGAAAGTGGGGAATTGAGGATTTTCTGTCAAGGGAGTAAGAGGGCCAGGTTTATTGATCAATCCTTTTTTAGTTGCGTACTCTAACCATGCTGTTAGTATGTTTTCTGCGAAGGGTGATAGCCCAAGTTCTTTGTGTTTATCTCTACCCGGTAGCCATATGAGGCCCAGACCCTTGGAGGGAACCAATTCCTGTTCAGCTTCTACCCAGGTCCTCTGTGTTCCGATGTGGAGCATATCGAGCACACGTTTAGTTAGTGAGGCTTTGTGATATAAGGCCAGGTTTGGGATGCCCATACCTCCTGACTCTCTAGGTACTGTAAGAGCTTTCCAGTTGCGCCTTGGTCTTTTACTCCCCCAAATGAAATTCATTATGGATCTCTTGGCTCTAAGTAGGAATGACTCTGGCAGCTTAATGGGTACTGTTTGGAAGGCGTACAGAAATCTCGGGAGGGCGTTCATTTTGATAGTGCTTATCCTTCCGAACCAAGACAGAGGGACTGTTTTCCATCTATCAAAGTCCGCCTCCATTTTGGTCAGTAGGGGTTTATAGTTTTTAAGGAAAAGTTGGTCTATGTCTGATGTGATTGTAACTCCTAAGTATTTGATCTCATCTGTTTTCCAAGTGAAGGGAAGGGCTGGTTGTAGGGCAGCAACCTCTGAGCCTGTTAAGGTGACATTTAAGATTACTGATTTGCTTAAATTTACTTTAAAATTGGAAAGCCTCCCGAACCTTTTAAATTCCTCCAGCACCATGGGTAGAGCTATTCTAGGATTTGTGATGTATAGTAATAAGTCGTCCGCATACAGGGCTGTTTTGTGTTCGACATTTCCAATTTTAGTCCCGCGAATGTTAGCGTTCACTCGAAGAGCGTTCGCCAGGGTCTCCATGACCACTATGTATAGGGAGGGAGACAGGGGGCACCCTTGTCGCGTGCCATTGCGAATCTGGATTGGGTTTGACAGCTGACCGTTGACTCTGACGCGTGCTGAGGGATGTTGATATAAGGCCATTATCCGGTCTTTGATTTTAGGGCCAAAGCCCATTTTCCCTAGGACTGCTTCAAGGAACCCCCAGTTTACCCTGTCAAAAGCTTTTTCTGCATCGACAGAGAGAAGACAGAGGGGCTCCCCCGATTTACGTGCCCGAGACATTATGGCCAGTGTCCTTATAGTGTTGTCCCCTGCCTCCCTCCCCGGGACAAATCCGACCTGATCTTTATGGACCAGGGATGGTATATGTGTCTACAGACGCGTGGCTATGATCTTGGAGTAAATTTTAGTGTCAATATTTAGGAGGGATATTGGCCTGTAGCTGCCACATGATGACGGATCTTTACCCGGTTTTGGAATTACTGTGATCACTGCTTGCAGCGCCTGGGTTGGGAAGGGGCATGAGCCGGAGATGGAGTTGAAGGTATGGAGTAATATGGGAGCTAGGTGTTCCTCCAGAAGTTTGTAAAATCGGGGTGTGTACCCATCTGGCCCCGGACTTTTCCCTATTTTGAGAGACTTGATTGCCTCTTTCACCTCCTGGAGGGTGAAGTCCTCCTCCATTGCGGCTTGATCTAAGTCCGAGATCCGGGTGGATACACATTCGTTCAAGTAGGTTTCCCTCTCTCTTGCTATTTTTGCCCCTTGTTTTTCGTATCTATCTGGTAGGTTATATAGGTCGTGGTAAAACTGTTGGAAACTGTGTATGATTTTTGAGTTGGTGTGAACTAGTCCTTCTTTTTGTGTCTGGATGGCAAAAACGTACGATTGCGACGGTTTTGGGTTTAATACTCTAGCTAGTCCCCTTCCACTTTTGTTCCCGTATTCGTAGAACCAGCTCCTGGCTCTATCTCTCAGGCACAGCGTGTTTTGATCTAGAATGCTTAGGATTTTGTTACGGATTGTCGAGATTTCCGTCGCCCCACTGATGGTAGATAGGGTTTTGTTGGCTCGTTCAAGTTGGTCTAGTCGGGATATTAATTCCTCTAAGGTTCTGGTTCTTTCTTTTTTTAGGCGTGCCCCGTGGGAAATAAAAATCCCCCTAAGAACACATTTGAGGGCTTCCCATTTCGTGGGCACTGGGGTAGGGTCCAGTGCGTGGTCCGCACCAAAGTTTTCAATCGCCTCTTGGATTGATTGTAGACACAGGGCGTCGTTCAGTAAGTTGTCGTTTGACCGCCAACTTATATATGTTCGTTCACCCTGAGTCCCTCTTAGTGACCCCCATACCGGAGCATGGTCCGACCAGATAAGGGAGCCTATGGAGCTCGATGGGTCTCGGTCAAGGAGCTTGTGTGTGATGAATAGATAATCTAGTCGATGGTAGCATTTATGTGATGGAGAGTAAAAACTATAGTCCCTCCTGCCTGGGTGCAGCGTCCGCCAGAAGTCAATCAGGCGGAGGTCTGCTAGTTCCCTACGGAGTTTACGGAGTGCTGTGTATGCAATGTGGTACTTACCCCCGGAGGAGTCCAGTTTGGGATCCAAGCTGAGGTTGAAATCGCCGCCCAGTATGATGTTGGAACCGTCCGCGAAGGTTCTCAAGGCCCCCAGTATCCGGATCCCAAATCGCACCTGCGCTTGATTTGGAAAATAAACATTAGCTATGGTTATAACTTCATTGCTGACTTGAATTTTCAGGAAGATATAACGGCCCTCTTTGTCCGTTAATGATGAGATAAGTTTGTAAGGGAAGTTTTTGTGCATAGCTATTGAGGTGCCCCCTGCCTTTTTGGTGGGGTGCGGGCTGTGGTACCAGGTGGTGTAGTTGCGGTTTTTGCAACTCGGAATTTTGTTCGCTTGGAAGTGCGTTTCTTGGAGGAGTGCAATCATTATCCTGTGTCTGTGTAGGTGGTCCAGGATCTGTCCCCTCTTGGCGGGTTTGTTCAGCCCCCTAACGTTATAGGTACTGAACGTGATTTTGGCCATCATGTTACTTTGGTGTGGTAGTCATCTTTATGACAGGAGTGCAGGGGGGGGGAAAGAAGGGGTAAAAGGGAGGTAGGGGAAGAGAGTAGAGTAGACAAAGTTAAATTTGTAGAAAGAATTCTTGCGCAGCATTAATCTGCTGCAGCAACAGTGGTGAGGAGTTTAAAACTCGTTGTGGGTCACACTATTGTGTGACTGTTCACCCTGGTGGAGAGTGGTGAGGTGTCCGCTGAAAACATGGTCGGACCCCGCATGACCCTCCTCCCCCCAGGGTAAGTATAATTCGGCTGAGGTCCCTGGTGGGGTCCTTGCGCATGTAACCTCCGGTTTCGGCATTTCGTAATTGTAAACGTAAACATAAACAGGTTGAAATACGGCAGTTTCTTGAACAAAATCAACAGGATTGAGCATCGTGTATCAATGCTTGGTTTGGTGTGAGCGTTAAGGTCGCAAATCACAGACTGGCCTTGGTGTACGGGCCTTTGGAAAGGGCTACTGGTGCAGCCCGGAAAGACACGGCAGGTGAGTTCTGTGTCTCTATGTGTCGGGGTCCAGGTTTCCACGGCGCTCCCGTCGTTGTTTAGGAGGCGCCATTTGCCACTGCTCTTGCGCTGTGTAGGCAATCGGTGTTGGGGATGTTGGCCAATCAGGCAGCTTGATCAGTGGTAGTTGGAATGTTCCTAAAAAGTTAGGTAAGTCCCTCAGTGTGCGGAAGGTAGCTGATTTCCCATCTTTTTTGGCTATTAAGGCAAAGGGGAAGCCCCAGCGGTATGCAATTTCATTTTCTTTTAGTACACCCAGTAGTGGCTTCAGGGCCCCCCTGAGGCGTAGTGTGTTGCGCGCTAGATCTTGTAGTAATATAAACGGTCGGCCTTTGTGTGTAAGATCCCCTTTCTCTCTGGCTTTACGCAATATACAGTCCTTGTCTTTAAAAAAGTGGATCCTGCATATTATGTCCCTTGGGCGGTTAGGGTCGTTTATCTTTGGTCCCAGCGCCCTGTGGATCCTGTCTATTAGGATCGGTTTTTCTCGTGTGCGCCCCAGCAACTGCGAAAAGAGATCCTGAGCCCATTCCTCTAGCTGGTGTCCCTCTACTTCTTCTGTGACGCCTCGTATGCGCAGGTTGTTTCTCCTGTTTCTGTTCTCGAGGTCGTGTAAGTGTGATATAATGTTGGCAATTTGGTCAGATTGGTGCAGTATGACCTGTCTGTGAGATTCCAAGATGGACGCCATTCCCTCCTGCGTCTCTTCAACTTGGATTAGCCTGTGGCCCATGTGTTGTATATCAGCATGTATCTGGTCTAGGGCCTGTCTGTTAGATGCCTCAAATCTTGTAAATAATGCGTTCAGCTCATCTTTCGTGGGGATCGACATGATACGTGTTTTCCATGAGCTGTTATCAACTACGGTGTTGGCCCCCTCCTGGAAGTCATGTATCGGGCTGTTGGATGCACTATTGTTTGGGGAGTTAGACCAGTGATGAGGACCGTTGCTCCCTTCTGGGCTGAGGGGTTGCTGTGTTGCAGGGATGCACACCACATTGCTAGATGTTGCAGGGCTGCGTGCTGCGGAGCTATAACTTACAGGGCTCCGTGTTGCATAGCTGTTTGCTGTAGGGCTGGTTGCTGCGGAGTTGCATGCTGCAGAGCTGTGTGCTGCGGAGTTGCATGCTGCAGAGCTGTATGCTGCGGAGTTGCATGCTGCGGGGCTGTGTGCAGCAGAGCTGCATGCTATGGAATTGCATGCTGTAGGGCTGTGTGCTGCTGGGCTGTGTGCTGCTGGGCTGTATACTGCTGGGCTGTGTGCTACAGAGCTGAGTCCTGTAGGGCTGTGTACTGCAGAAATCTGTCCCCTTTGTGTGTGTGGGGGGGGGCTTTCTCCCCCTCTACTCACAGTTCTGGAGTGTGCCTGCTCGTTCTCCTGTGTCTCTGTCCTTGAACAGCTGCTCTCCCTCACTGCTTTCTTCTGGGAGCTCCGTGTTTCAGCTCCTGTCAGTGCTGTGGTTTTCTTCTGTACAGCTTGTACAGGTGGAGTGGATCGTGCTGCAGCCGCTGCTGAGGGAGAGAGTGTGGTCACATGTGCTCTGGTGGGAGCCGGCGGCGCCATCTTGGATTTCTTTTCTCCTGCGATCGGGGTGCCGATAAAGCGCTCCATTGTCCCTTTCTTGTGGGTAAGTGCTGTCAGTTTTGCTTCTGCTGGCGTCTTCTTCCCCATCCCGATCTGGGGGGATGCTTTCTGCCGGTTTCGGAGGTTTTTAGGCTGAGGGAAGGGCTAGTAAAGCGGGAGCCCGTCTTACATGTGTCCTAGCCGGTCATCTGCAGGCCACGCCCCGGACCTAGTATTTTAGATGAGGTCTGACTAAGGAAGAGTAGAAGGGGATAATCACCTCTAATGATATAGATTCTATGCTTCTCTTTATACATCCCAGAATTTGCCTTTTTTCTGCTGCATCACATTGTTGGTTCATGTTCAGTCTGTAATCCAAAGGGACTTAAAACCTATTTTTCCATACTTCAGGCAATTTCACACGAAGTTAATTTATCAGTATGTTTTTGGAGTATGGAAGGAGATCAACGGAAACATGGGGAGAAAAGACAAGCTCCAAGCAGATGTTGAATCTTTTCCACATCTGCTGCTACTTAGCTTAATTGCTCTTATTCTATATATGCTTTTTTTTTTTCATTTTTGCTGCCTGGACATAGGACTTTGCATTTCTTCTTATTAAATACCATAGATTGCCATCACTCTCTAAGGACAGGCTTTTTACTAGTTAAGCATAATCAATTGTAAATTGTGGCAAATCTATTAAAATGTGCCTTTATGCCAACCATGAGATGATGTAAAAAGAGGAATGTGTCTAATTCGCGTAACAAATCGTACAATATTAATTATGCCACATTCATCATTTTAATTACGGTAATTTTTGCCATCACAGCCTCATAAATTGTTATTTTGACTTAATAAATCTCATAGCCCTTTCTTTTGGCATTATAGATTCTATACAGCTTAATATATGCCTTTGTCATAGAATATGATGGCGTCTTCTGTTAAGTTGTGGCCCAAATATAGCATATCCGAGGAGCCAAGAATGTCAGGTTACTTATAAAGACCACAGAAGAGTCACTGGGCTTTTGTCTGAAGGACATTTACTGGTTTTGGAAGTTATTTGTAGGCTTCTGTGCATTTTTTACGTGAATCTACATTTATATTGTTTTTAACTGGGCATGATTCCCTTGACTTAATACAAAGAACAATTGCAGATGTTTTAATTATATGCCCATCAGGCATCCTGTGGTTGGCAAGGGTGTGTTTTGTATTAATTCAAAAAGATCACAAGTCAATGCATAGCACAATTTATGTGTTTGTTAAGGTATATATGACTTTCTCATCATAAAATGGAGAATAATTAAACCAAAAAAGAACACATTGGATATTGTTGTCATTGCTAATGTTATGATACAGCTTGCCAAAGCTGAGTCATTGCCTTATTAAGGTAGATACAATCTTATTACAATTACTACTTCATCTTCAAATTAAATCTTATTTTCAATAGTGCACTGTCTGACAGATAGGGTTCAGAGAAAGTTAATCTCCACTGTTACAAGGGTTGTTCCAAGACAAACATTGTTTATAGTTAGATCCAGCCCATAATTATAAAGATTTTTTGCATTTACACTTATTAAAAAATGTTTCTATCCCCAGATACTCCAGGACTAATGTTAAAATTTCACCACCTGCTGTTTCTATTGAAGAGCCTTTCTATGTCCGGTCCTCCTTAGTAAATGTTCCAAGGTGGTCATACATTCTTGCTTCTCTGCAGTAACGCCGTCTCGCTCTCATCACTTGTTCAGCATCTCTTCTGACATCAGAGAAGACACCAAGAGTTTCAGAACAAGCTGTTCACCACTCTTGGTTTCTAACATTAGTCCTAGATTTTCAGGGGATAGAAACTTTGGGGGAAATTTACTAATCCCAGTATTTCCGATGCCAGACGTGGTACAATTTTCCCCAGTGCATGGTGCATTAAATACATGAAGAGGCACAAAACTCGTCATGTCTTACTTGTATCCCCGGTTCCTCCGTAAGCCTTCTCAGAAATGTGTGCCAGGTCTGACCTAGCATACATTTCTGGTATAATTTACACTAATTTCTGTCATAAAATTATACATAAATCTGTCAGTTCAAAAAAGTAACATAGTATGTTAGGCTGAATGAAGACAATGTCCATCTAGTTTAGCCTGTTTCAACCTCCTTGTTGATCCAGAGGTAGGCAAAAACCCCAAGAGGCAGAAGCCAGTTAGCCCATTTGGGGGAAAACTCCTTACCGACTCCATAATGGCAGTCAGAATAATCCCTGGATCAACCTCTGATAGTTCCTACCTGAATGTAAGACATGGATCGACAACCCCGCTGGTCACCTAATGTTTATATCCTGTGATATCTTTCCACTCTAGAAAGACGTCTAGACCCCTCTCAAACTCCTATATGGATTTTGCCATCACCACGTCCTCAGGCAGAGAGTTCCACAGTCTCACTGCTCTTACAGTAAAGAACCCCCTTCTTTGTTGGTGATGAAACCTGCTTTCTTCTTGATGTAGCGGATGCCCTCTTGTTACCGTCTCAGTCCTGGGTATAAACAGATCATGGGAAAGATCTTTGTATTGTCCGCTAATGTATTTATACATAGTTATTTGATCGCCCCTTAGCCGTCTTTTTTCCAGGGTAAATAATCCCAATTTTGACAGCCTCTCTGGGTATTCCAGTCCTCTCATTCCGTTTATTAACTTAGTCGCCCTTCTTTGAACCCCCTCAGGCGTTGCAACATTTTTCCTGAGCACCAGTGACCAGAACTGTACACAGTATTTCATGTGGGGCCTGACAAGTATATAGTGAAAGAATAATGTTCTCGTCCCTCGCCCCTATACCTCTTTTAATACACCCCAAGACTTTGTTTGCTTTTGCAGCAGCTGACTGGCATTGGTTACTCCAGTTTAGTCTATAATCCACTAGTACCCCCAGGTCTTTTTCCATATCACTTTTCCCTAGCAATACCACATTAAGTGTATATTGGTGACATCTGTTTCTCCTGCCCATGTGTATAACCTTACATTTATCATCATTGAACTTCATTTGCCATTTTTCTGCCCAAGCCCCGAGCTTATCTAGGTCCGTTTGTAGCCGTATATTGTCCTCTGCTGCATTAATTATATTGTATAATTTTGTGTCATCTGCAAATATTGATATTTTACTGTGCAGTCCCTCTATCAGGTCATTGATAAATATATTGAACAGAAGGGGGCCTAATACTGAACCCTGTGGCACCCCACTAGCGACTGTGGCCCAATCCAAGTATGAACCATTTATTAGCACCCTCTGCTTACTATCTCTGAGCCAGTTCTTTACCCAGATACACACGTTTTCACCCAATCCAAGCTATCTCATTTTATATATCAACCTATTATGCGGCACGGTGTAAAAAAAGCTTTAGAGACGTCCAGATATACGAAATCAATAGACTCTCCCAGGTCCAGCATAGAACTTACTTCATCATACAAGCTGATCAGATTGATCTGACATGACCGACCCCTCATGAACCCATGCTGGTGAGGAGTTATTCCGTTGTTCTCCTTGAGGTATTCTAGAATGGCGTCTCTCAGAAACCCCTTGAATATTTTTCCAATTATTGAAGTGAGACTTACCGGCCTGTAGTTTCCAGGCTCTCTTTTGGACCCATTATTGTATATTGGAACTACATTGGCAATGCACCAATCGAGTGGTACAGCCCCGGTCTTGATAGTATCCATAAATATTAGAAATAGCGGCCTGGCACATCCCTTAGTTCCCTTAGAACCCTTGGGTGCATTCCATCTGGGCCTGGCAATTTATCGATTTTAATCTTCTTTAACCGGTTCCGCACTTACTCCTGCATTAGGTATGTAATAATTTGTGAGGGGTTCATTTTATTCCCCTGCATCTTGTGTGACATTTCCTTTTCATTCGTGAATACACTTGAAAAGAAACTAATAGATTTGCCTTCCCCCCATTGCCTTCTATGATTTCTCCTGCATTATTTGTTAATGGGCCAGTACTCTCAATGCAAATCCTTTTACTGTTAATACAATTGAAGAATAGTTTAGAGTTGTTCTTGCTCTCTTTGGCGATCAGTCTTTTTGCCTCCTCCTTAGCAATTTTGATCTTTTCTTTACATATTTTGTTTTTTGCCTGTATCATTTTAGTGCTTCTTCGCTGCCTTCTTGTTTTAGTAGTTTAAACGCTTTCTTTTTTTTCCGTTTATTGCCCCCCTTACAGTCTTGTCGAGCCACATTGGTTTCCTTCTGCTTTTAGTTCTTTTATTTTTAAAGGGTATGAACTGCTCGCATGAGGTGATTAGGATCCTTTTAAACTTTTCCCATGTGTTGTCTGTACTGATATTTTTGAGGATGCTGTCCCAATTAGAGCTCCTGCACACTTGCGTTTTTCTTGCGCGTTTTTTTCACACAATTGTCAATGGGACTTTCTAATGTTAAAAACGCATCGCACAAAAATTGCAAAGCACCAACTTGCAATGCATTTTTAACATTAGAAAGTCCCATTGACAATCGCGTAAAAAAACGAAGCGATATCACATGAAAAAAACGAGCAAGAAAAACGCAAGTGTGCAGCAGTCTTTAATGTTACTGATTAGTAATTCTGAGCTGATCAAATTTTGCTTTACTAAAGTTTAGTTTATTTGTCGCTCCCTGATATGATTTCTTATTGAATGACAGCTGGAAATTAATTATATTGTGGTCACTGTTCCCCAAGTGCCCCTCAACCTACACCCCCATTATTCAGTCCGGTTTGTTAATTAATACTAAGTCCAGAGTGGCCCTCCCACTAGTTGGCTCCCGCACAAGTTGGGTAAGGTAGTTATCTTTAATTGTTCTCAAGAACTTATCACTCCTGTGAGATTTGCAGGTCTCGTTATCCCATATTATATCCGGATAATTAAAGTCCCCCATGATAATTATTTTGTTGCGGTTTGACACCTCTTCTATCTGCCTTAATAGTAAGGTTTCAGTTTCTTCTGTTGCTTTTGGTGGCCTATAGAAAACCCCTATCAGTATTTTATTTTTTTTCTCCCTGTATTTCTACCCACAGGGATTTGACATGTTCATCTCCTGCACCTATATCCTCTTGTAGGCTAGGCATTAAGTAGGATTTAACATATAGACATACCCCTCCCCCTTTCTGGTTTCCACGGTCTCTTCTGAAGAGATTGTAACCTTGTAAATTCACCGCCCAATCACATTTATCATCAAGCCATGTTTCCGTTATTCCGACTATATCGTAGTTTTAATCAGTCATTCTTGCTTCAAGCTCACCCACTTTACTGATTAGACTCCTTGCATTCGTTGCCATACAATTTATACGGGTATTTTTGTTCTTTAAATTCATTTTGCTACTAATAGTACTATTAGCTGTTTTGTCAGTTCTATCTGTGCTAACCCTAACCCCTGCTCGACCCCCATTCCCATTACTTGAAGCCAGGTCGCTAAATACACTGACTACCCCCTTGTTTCTCTTTTTGCTCTCCGCCCCCAGTCCCTCGTTTAAACACTCCTGCAGCCTTCTAACCAGTAGAAGTAGCGGATCCAGCACAAAATGAAGTCCCAAGTTTTTGTCCAAATACCTGCTTGTTCAAGAATTTGCAACTTTTTAATGCCAGAAGCTTATTTTTTAATAATTGAAAATACAAAAAATCTTTATAATTAAGGACTGGATCTAACTATATTGCTCATTCAGACTATTGCTGTTTTCCTGCTGTTAGTAGAGAGAAAAGATCGCTATTATAGTGCTAAAAAGATTGCATGAACAGGCTACTTCAAGGTACGTGAAGTAGCCCGTTCACACGATCCGAGGTGTGGGATGAGTGCTTTCAAGGCTCCCATAGGAGACTATGGAAAGCACGCAGCAAAGATAGTACATGTCCTATATTTGCACGCACCTCAGAGCCGACATGTCCTATCTTTTGTTAGGTGCGCTGATTCAGCGTGCCTAACATTCTCCCATGTGAACGCTTCTATTTCCTACATAGCTGTGAAAAAGGCTGGTTTACAGACGAGACATGTCTGGCACTTTGAAGGTTGTCATGTCTCTGTTTTAAAAGTAACGTTAATAAAGAAGATTACCCCACGTGAAGCAGACTTTTACTGAAACTTCTTTTGCACATTGCTTGCCCTGCTGAAGCCAGAGGCTTAAGTCTAAGCTCTGTAGAGAATCTGCATCAGACAGCTGGAGGCCCCGTTTGGGAATGTGAGCCAAACAAACTTTCTGTTCGGTATAGTAGATAGGTCTGCTGCTCTGCCCTGTCTGTTATCTGAGTTTGTATTTATTTTGCTCAAGCATCTCCAGAGTTAACAGCTCCTGACTCCTGCACCCAGCTGGAGGCTGTTTGCCGATCACGCTATATAGCTCCCTCAGATCTGCTGTCCAGTGCTTCTGGGTTGTTGTTCTTCTATGATGGTTTGTGGCTGCTGCTCCTGCAGTATCTTTGTGATAACTGATCTCAAGTCTGCTGTAGCTGTGAACTACTTGTGCTTTGCCCAGATCTTCTGTTCCTGCTCACTTCCTCGGTTCCTGTTTCTGCTTGGTACATCCTGTTCCGGTTAGGGCCTTGACAGGGTTATTCAGCGCCTAGTTTCCAGCTCGGGGTCTTATCGGGACGATTACTCTGCTGTGTTAGGTAAGCACTTCATTACCCCGTTCCAGTTCATGGCTAGCTCAGTCCCAGTCTCTGCCTTGTACCAAGCTATGCGCCGAGGAGTGAGCATCCGGTCTCTGGGTCAGCTGTCAGTCCTTCCAGGTGGTTTACCCTGTTCAGAGAGACGACACAGTGGTTCCACATCCAAATACGTAACACTTTTTTTTTTGTTTGATTCATAGTTGTAAATATAGCCTAAACTGGCTATACAAATTGGATAGCTGTTGGCATAATGTTACCTTGGTTGACAGCCATTTCTGCCAAGTACATTATGAACATACAAATTCAGCTTGGCTGAGCATGCATGTTTTACTTCAATGGGGAGAGGGGAATATGCTGCTGCCAAATACCTCTACTATTGTCTTATTTGCCATGGGGACAAAGGGAGAGACATTGAAATTTAGTAGTCTTGACCCTTCTTTCCACCAAGAACTGCCATTGGAGCAGAATTGAAAGACTCCCACAAACATGAGTTCTTTGGACATTTGTGTCAATAGCAGCAGGCTTGCCAGTTTAAAGGAGTATTCTCAGAAATAATACTTAGCACTTAACCACGGAGATTTACATATGGCATCTAGTGGTCTAATTTATCTAGTTTCTAATAAATTAATTTTAGAAGGGTCAATTCACACTGCGTTTGTAGTGTACAATGGAGGATTATGTAGGAATATGTCTGGAAGATTTCCTGATGTAGGCCCCTATCATATACAATAGTATAGCCACAGTGACATTCATCGCCCATAGGCTTCCATATTAAAACACGGTGTAAGTGGTGTAGGCTTACTATGTCTTCTAGGTTCAGGTTTATGTATAGCCATATACATGTGAGCGAATAGAAATATGTTAATTCAGTCAAACACAGCTATGCAACACAGTGTGATTTTGAGGAACACTTCAGGTTTTTTTAAACCATACCATTCTGTACCAAAGATATATTTCCTGTGTTTTATCTGTTGACTGCATTGGAGAGTGCAAATATAAAGACAACCAAATCATTGAACCAGTGTTTCTTTGGTTCCCCCTAGAAAATGATTCTGAGGACTAACGCTCCTTTTATTTAGAACATGTCCATATCCAATCTTACTCTTGCTTGTTATCAACAAACACAGCACATATCATCAGTAAGATCTAAATGGTTGTTAATAAAAGAAAAAATAATCGACCCTGGTTTGGCCAGATCAGATAGATGTGAATTACTATGCCACCTACTTATATACACCAAACCCTCCAAAAATAATGCACAATGCAAAGTTGACTACATAGCCCTAAATACGCTTACTAAGAAACTTAAAAAAATTAAAATAATAATAATTAGTGAATGAAAATAGTAGAAACTGGCTGCAAATCAGTTTAATTTTAATACATTGCTTGGTAAGAAATGACCCTCTGCCCCTCATCCCCAGCAGTTCGGGACCAGCTCAGTTCCTTCTGCAAGAAAAAGAGATCACAGTTTTGGACAAGCTGAGCTCATTCTATCAGTGCTACCGACATGGCTTTAAAGTGACACCAAAAGCTTGTTGGTAGCCTTGAAGTGGGGTCAGGAATACAGCTATCATTTTTCATTCAATATACAGAGCAAAGAGACAGGAGAAGAGGGGACCATCAGCAGCAGAGAAAATCTGTGATTCTCCTGTCCGAGAGGAGGGGTGGCATGAACTTTTGTTCTGTCAGCCCCCACCAATCAGAGAGCATATTTGCAGACTATTTTACGTTCTGTTTTAAACTTTTACATATTAAGAGTATCATTAGATAGAACAGTATTCAGTATTATCGCGCTAACACTTTATTCTTGACATTAATTTATCTGTCACTAAGATGTGAATTTCTCTTTTGTTCGTCTTTGAAAGCAACTCAGACAAAGTTAAATGAGAAGCTGCAGGTCCCTGGCAAGGGTCCATGGCTTTAGTGCCTGGGGCTTTCATAAAATCTTCAGAAGTTTCATTCTTTAAAAAGTCATAATATTGTAGCTGTGATTATAAATATCTTTATTGCACATAAAAATTACAATTTACAAAGCTTTCTAGGATGGGACCTTCTCGTACATACAGTAGCATATGAAATATTACAATCAGTGGCAGTAGAATATTAGAATCCCTTAAATTAACCTTGCTATTCTAAGTATTGTAGAATGCAAAACTGGACAGCATTTAGCAATTATTACCATATTTTGCGAACTGTAAGATGTACCTTTTAGCAAGAAAAAAAAATCTTGCTAAAAAGATAAACGTAGGCTCAAATACACTCACCACAGCGCCACATATTTGTGCAATGAACGAGTTTGATTTGCGCATATAATGGCACATAGTACTGTACATTTTGTGTTCACAAGGCCTGGTCACATGTGCGCACAAAACACTCCTGCCCTGATTTAAGATGTATTCTCTTCTTCACAGAATTGCGCATGCTCATGCGTTTTGTGTGAGCATTTGTGCACCTCGCCTAGACTTCTATGAGGCTCATAGTGAGCAAATATGGAACAAAATTGAGCAGGTCCTATTTTTTTGTGCACGCAAGAAATGCGCACAAAATACGGAAATGAGAAAGAACCTATTGAAATCAAATGCGTTCATCTGAAAGAGCCCTTATAGTCCAGAGTCAGCCAGGCACAGCAGCACTAGAACCACCTGAGGGTGTGTTCATATGTCGCTGCTTTGCAGCAGATTTCACCCCTTTAATTTGTATTCAATTGAAAGGGTAAAATCTGCTGCAGATCTGCACCAAAATCTGCAATAAATCAACAATGTGTAAAGGTGCCCTGAATGCTTTCTTAATGATTGGGAAGAGTGTTCATAAAATGTTCTGCCTGATCATTGAGAGAACCATGTGGCTAAGGACACTTTTGTCTTCAATGGAGGGAGCTGAGCAAAAGCAAGTAGAATCATGTGGACTACATGGGAGCAGCGTCCCATGGAGAGTCTGACTAAGCTCCGGTTTCTCTTCCAGTACTGCAGTTGTATGTCTGTGCCCATAGTTTGGTGGTTGTACAAAGGTTCTATGGCTCCTGACTAGAGATGGGAAGGCCTAGAAAAAAAACTGAAAAATTGGGGGGGGGGGGGGGGGGGAATGTTTTTTTCCCTTTTTTTTCCTAACGCATTTTTTTCGGAAAAGTTGGGGAAAAAAGCACGTAGAATATGTTTTTTTTTCCAATGATCAACTACTAACGACCACTTGTCTGTGAGTATGTATATGTGTGTGTGATTCTTATGCTCCATCCCAGGTGATGTCATCGCTCCACCCCCAGGTGACGTCATTGAAGGTCGTACAACATATATAAAACACAGAGTCTGACTGACACAAGAACAACACAGTTAAGGCTATTGAAAAGGGGAGAACAAAAATAACAAAATGAGAATACAACTAAACCGCTATTATGTCAGGCACAACTCAGCAGTGCTAACAGAACACATTGACCTACCTCCACCACAGAGATCCGGTGGGCTGAAGGACCTGTGGAGATGTCACTGCTGTAGGAGGAGTCAAGCTGTGTTTGTCTTGTGTGTAATCAAGCTACTGTGAGTGTGATGTGCCACCCGAAACACTGGTACTATAATGTCCTAATAATTACTAGTAAATAATATGACTATGACATGGTATTCAAACTATGTAACATAAAAAATAGCTTTGGAAAAAAAATTGGCAGGTGCCAGATAGAGAAAGTTATGGTTGTCAAGTGAGTTTGTAAGACTGACCCCAACCATCTTATGTGGAGAAGATATAGGAAAGATGGATAGCGCTCACTAGAAAGGTATTCGAATGGGCAGTAGATGTAAATGAAGGGCTTCTAATCCAGAGAGTGGCGAGATGATCATGGATGCTTGAGGGATCTCATAAAATTATGAGAGAGCAGCTGGAGGAAACTCCAAACATGTAGGAATGAAGGAGAAGAAATAGGTACAAACAAGAAGAAAAAATTCCTCAGCGCTCAAACCATGTACAGTAATGGTAAAGCAGATAGGTAAGTAATGATAACTTACTTCACGGAGGCGCCTGGTGCAACAGTGCTGTTGGGAATTACATTACAAAAATTTCTACATCTTCTTGAGCAGATCTAGTTTTGCGCCCTACATTTAGCTTTGTTTCTCTTTATTCCATTTCATTGGTATGTCCCAAACTAGTCTCTTCAGAGGCTGAAGCTATTTTTTAATTTCAATAAATCTTTATTGAGATGTTAGGTTACATGGCATATTGATGAATTTACAATGTCATATAAATTGTATTCCTTAACATCAAGTATTTCTTTAATTTTCAAGTCTCAAAAACATGTCTAACAACAAGTAAAGGTAAAAGGATAGGGAAAGAGGGGAGGAAAAGGATGGGGCGGGAGTAGGGAGTGGGGGAGGCAAATACACTCCAAGATCTGAATATAATCTAACCCAAGTAGGCTTTCCATTTGACAGACCTTTGTGGAAACATATTGTTATTAGTATGCTTTTTATAAAAATAGTCCTCCTTGTACTCCGTCTATCCAAGGCTGCCAGGTTTCTCTAAAGTTAGGGGTCCTCTTTTGTCTTATTGCAAATAACTTTGAGTTGTAGGTACCCTAGAAGAAATCCATTCCCTGGCAATCATTAATATAACGCTAAGTAGAATATGAACAATAATCTTCCTAAACTGATGGGGAAATACCTCTATACCTAATAGTATAGCTGTTTGTGGTTTTAATTTAAGAATCGTCCCTGATACTTGAGAAATAATTTTAGAAACTGAGTTCCATAGAGGGCGTATACAAGGACATTCCCAAAAAAGATGCAAAAGGGATCCAACTGTTCCGCATCCTCTCCAGCATACCCCAGAACAGCCCAGAATTAGGTTTGCTAGTCACAGGGGGAGTAGTACTATCTTGTTAATACTTTTTGGTGAACTTCTAATAATCTTGTACTGACAGTGCTTCTATAAGCCCATTTACAAGTTTAATCCAATAATCCAGATCATGTGAGGTATTTAAATCCTTTTCCGAATTGAGAAAACTGGCTTTTTTCAGCTTATTTACCTCTTCTACAGCTTCTCCATTAATTATATCATACCAATATCTTAGCTTAGTTTTTGGGGCCTCCTGAGCATATAATAGATCATACAAATATAATGGTATCGTTACTGTGGGGTTTATTTTAGTCAACAGAAAGCTCTTAACCTGTAAATACTGAAAGAGATCACTACTTGTAAAATTCATTTCTCTACAGAGCCTGTCAAAGGGAATAAGTCTAGAATTTTCTTGAATGTCCGAAAGTAAAGCAATTCCTTTTTCTTTCCAGCTTTTGACTGATAGATTGGGGATTAATGTTTCTAGTATATCAATGGGCAAAGAAACCCGTTTTCTGGGAGAGTGGGTCTTGGAAATTTTAAGTATGTGTAACCATGTTTCTATTGAGGCCTTTATAGTCGGGCAATTTGAGGTTTTCGCATTTGGATTCAATGTTACTGCCAATAAAGTTGATCGAAGATTTCTGCCTCCTCCCAAGGTTGTTTCTATTGCAGGCCAACAGATATTATTTTGGGGGACACACCAAGCTCTTTGTTGCTGTAATATAGTAGCTCTGTAAAATGTTGTGAGGTTTGGGACGCCCATACCTCCCCTGCTCCTAGAAGAGTACAGGATAGAGGCCGCTATCCTTGTTTTTTTCTTTCGCCATATAAATGTTAACATTTGGTTCTGGAGCGCTTTAATGTGTTTCTGTTTCTATTTTTTGAAAAATGTGAAAAATTGCAAAAATTTGAAACACTTTAAGATGCAGCTTCTAAAAAGTCACATATTATAATGAAAACTAGTGTAGGGACATAGATAAACATAAGCCATTGTATCATTATTATTGGGCAGCAGTTCCCACATTCCTGAAGCCATTTTGTTGGTCCCCCGAGGCCACGAGCTGCCAGCCGTACTCCACTGTAATGCCTATTGTACTGTACTTGATTTCTTTTTATTACTTCATAAAACAATGCCATATTCATTAATTCATAATGTAAACACGGTGGAATAACTTTCCTTTTCCTGCCCAGTCAGACAGGACTTATATTTGTATTGTCCAGGCTGATATGTAAAGATGAAGGCCATGACTGAGCTACACTGAAACGCAGCTCCTGGCGTACCTAGATGACATTCCCTTCCGCACACTGAGTGGAGACAGCGCGGCCCACCTGGATAGTGATCTAAGTATAGAAGAAATAACGGAGGCCATTAAGGCACTTCCCAATAGGAAATCACCAGGCGTGGACGGGCTCCCCAGGGAATGGTATAAAAAAAATGTGGAAACCCTGGCCCCACGACTCCTCACACTATATAATTCTATTCTGCGAGAGGGGACATTACCGGACACAATGCGTAAAGCCCTTATAATAATGATCCCCAAAACCAGAAAAGACCCCACGGACTGCGGCTCTTACCGCCCTATTATCCTTCTCAACAACGACGTAAAAATAATTGCAAAAATTCTGGCGACGCGTATAAACTCAGTACTGAAAGAGATCATACACACGGACCAGTCCGGCTTCATGCCTGGCAAGAGCACGGACATGAACCTGAGGAGGCTCTTTAACCACTTGTCGTACAAGCACACTAATTGCGGGAAGCGTACTCTGGTATTTATAGATCAGGCAAAGGCCTTCGACTCAGTAGAGTGGAAGTACTTATGGGCGTTGATGCGGCGGTTCGGATTCGGGCCAACCTTTATTAAATGGATCGAGATCCTATACGACTCCCCGGTGGCCAACATTAAAACTAATATACATGTTTCTGCCCAGTTTTCCTTGAGCAGAGGCACAAAACAGGGCTGCCCTCTGTCCCCCGCCTTGTTTGCCCTCGCCATAGAGCCTCTTGCGATCCAAATTCGAACGTCACCAACAGTAAAGGGATTTAAACTGAACAACTACGAATAGCGCTCTATGCAGATAACACCCTCCTCTTCCTTCAAGACCCGGAGGCGTCTCTAGACGCAGCCCTGGCTATATTCGGCGCATACTCTGGCATTAAGGTCAACTGGGACAAGACCCATTTACTGGCGGTGGACCCTGCTGCGCATACTGTGGAGGGGCACTACACCCAGGATTAAATTGGAGACTCTGTGCCTCCCGTCGAACGGAGGGGGACTGGCCCTACCACACTTCTATTACTACTGCTCTGGCCAGCCAACTGGTATACGCGAGATGGTGGCTATGCTCATCAAATTACAACCCGGCAGTGGGCCTGGAACGTAGAATGGTGGACCCTGCACAGAACCTACGAGGGCTGCTACTGAGCGGCCCCTCATCCTCGGTCGGCCCTCTACCCACTCCCATGCTGGTGACACTGGAGGTCTGGCAACGGGTCACGAGACTGTCCACTGCAGAGGAGACTGCGCGATCCCCACACACTCCCCTCTGGAATAACCCCAAACTGCCACACTTCCAGCGCTTCCCGGAATCCGCCTTCTGGAGACGCTGGGGCGTCAATATCCTCTCTGACATAGTCAGCGAGGGCAAGCTCTGCACCTTTATCCAGCTACGGATAGCCCACGGCCTGCCCGAAAACTCCTACTTTAGGTACTACCAATTGCGAGATGCAGCCAGGGCTCAGTTTGGAGGTTTATCTATCCCGCTATCCATGACACAGCTGGAGAGCCTGGCGCAGATGTGCAATCTTGTCAAACCGCTGTCGAGTTTTTATGCCCATACAGCGCAACACCTGGCCCCGCTGGGCGAGAGGACGTACAGAGATGGGAGGGGGACATCCCTGATCTGACCTCAGGGGAGGATGAGGATATATTGGGTTGATCTGGTCCCCCCCTGGTTAGCGCTAGAGACAAGCTCATCCAAGTTAAGTTTCTGCACCGCATATATTATACCCCCTCCAGGTTGGGCACAATGGGCCTGCTCCCTACTGCAACGTGCCCGCGATGTTTGGTGGCGGATGGGACGGTCATGCATGTGTTTTGGGAGTGCGCGGTCCTACAGGAATACTGGAGAGAAGTGCTTGTCTTCATGGAAACGCATCTAGGGGCACCGAGGATCATGCATCCTGGAACGTGCCTCTTTGGGCTTGTGGGAGACCTACTGGTAGCCGCAGCAACACGTATACTGTACAAGCTGCTACTCTTTTATGCAAAAAAAGTGGTTCTACTTAATTGGAAACACCCCGGGAGGCCGACTAGGAGCGCATGGGTCCGGGTCGTTAACGCCGAAATCCCAATGTACAAACTGACGTACATGGCCAGGTGGTGCCCTGAAAAATTCGACAAGATCTGGGGTAGCTGGGTGAGTTGCCCCGCGACAGCGTCGGGAGAGCCAAGCCAGGTGGTAGGGGGGGAGTGAGTGAGAGAGAAGGATAAAAAGAGAGACACCTGTTCAATCTGCTTTCTACGTTAAAACCCTATGCTCAGAAAACTATTCTTTTTTTCTCATCTATTCCCACAGTTTTTCTTAAGAGAGTCGCGCCAAGGGGTTGGGAGGGGGGGTCTAAGTTTAAGTTTTTGCTTTCTCTCCTGATTGACCACAGTTGATCTATACAAAGGTTAAACTGCTGTTTAGTAATAACCGATAAAGTTATAGTTTAACCCCTTAGTGACGGAGCTTTTTTGCTTTTTTCCATTTTTGTTTTTTCCTACTCCCTTTTAAAAAATCGTAGCTCCTTAATTTATCCATCGACGTCGCTGTATGTGGGCTTGTTTTTTGTGGGATGAGTTGTATTTTTTAATGGCACTATTTATTGTACCATATAATTTACTGAAAAACTTTTAAAAAATTCTTAGCGGAGAGAAATGGAAAAAAAACCACATTCCACCATCTTTCGGTGCGTCCTGTTTCTACAGCACACAAATTGCAACAAAAATGACCTGATATTTTTATTCTATGTGTCAGTATGATTGCTACGATACCAAACTTGTATAGTATTTTTTTTGCTGTAGTACTTACATTTTTTTTTTAAAGATATTTAATTATTTTCAATTATTTTCTGCGGTCATTTTGTGCGCGCAATACCTTTTAAATTTTTTCGGCGACGTAGTTGAGCAAGGTCTCATTTTTTGCGGGATGTCCTGAAGTTTCCGATAGTATCAATTTGGAATACATACGACTTTTTGATCGCTTTTTATTGCGTTTTTTCTGGGAGACAGGGTAACTAAAAAAGTGTACTTCTGGCGTTCTTTATATTTTTTTTCAGACGACGTTCACCGTGCGGGAAAAATTATGCACTACTTTGATAGCTTGGACTTTTACGGACGCGGCGATATCAAATACATATTTTTATTTTATGATTTTGATTTTTTAATAATGGATATGGCAAAAGGGGGGTGATTTAAACTTGTATAACTTTTTTTTTTTTAACAATTAAAAAAACTTTATTGATTTTTTTTTTTACATTACTTTGGGGGACTTTAACATGCGATGCTTTGATCGCTCCTGCAGTATGACGTAATGCTATAGCATTACGTCATACTGCTTTTTTACAGGCAGTCTTTCAAGCCACCCTGTGTGGATGGCTTGATAGGCAGTCTGCTAAGGCAGCCATGGGGCCATTCATTAGGCCCCTGGCTGCCATGACACCTGCCCGGATCCCCCGATCTCACCGCGGGGGGGGCCGTGCGGGACCCCCGAACGCTGTTCTGGGGATTTAAATGCCGCTGTCAGAATTGACGGCGGCATTTAAAGGGTTAATAGCCACGATCGGCCAAACGGCCGAGCGCAGCTTTTGCCTGCGGGTGTCAGCTGTAATAAACAGCTGATGCCCGCGCTGTATGGAGGGAGATAGTGCCGCTACCTCCCTCCATACACGTCCTGCAACAGCAGGACGTAGTTTTACGATAGGGCTGTCACTAAGGGGTTAAGGGGGGGGGGCGGGGACGAAAGAAATAATAAAGTACTAGCCAGGTATAGCATGCCAAGAAGAAATATATGTATGTACGCAGGCAAAGATTAGCTCTACCCTGTTTTTCATGCAATGTACTGTCTGCTGAAACTGACACCTGCGGTGCCAGTTATCCGTGTTTATATGCTTGTTAATTTCTGGCTAAATAAAATTCCTTTAAAAAAAAAAAAAGATAAAGGCCATTGTTTGCTTCTTTTCCTTACTTTTAAAACAAGATTTTTTAGAGGAATAAGGATATGGAAGTTCTCAATAGTCATCTATAATTCATAGACGGACCAGTATGATCGGTCAAAAAATGTCAAAAATGTCACATTTAGGCTGCCTGTCCACTGGCGATATAAAGCTCTGTAAAGCTTTCCATAGGATTACTATGGAAAGCGCATGCTGCGATTGCCGCGATTCTCCACAGTGAGCCTATCTGTCAGATAGGCTCATCTCGGAGACCTCTCAGTGCTCCCCCTTCTCCCCCAGCCATGAACAGGGGTCTTATACAGCTGTCATATAGTACTATACACAATCACATATAAACATAAATACCATTGTCTGTAATGGGTACAAGAATATTGTATGATAACTTTAGCATGAATATAGGTGCTGTAGGAGTATTATGCAGCATCACATGGTATTTTGTTTACATTACAACACTGAAAAACATGGTTTTAGCTAAAGGATACTGCATTCTTGCTAAACAACTTTCCCTAAATATATTGTAACTAAAAAAAAGAATTTTGTCCAAAAAGTTTTAGCAGATTCATACAGTATGATACTAAAGATCACTCACTTAACCTTTTCATGACCAAGAGTCATTGATGCTCCCATGTCCGGGTCACATTCTTCACTTCCGGTATTCACACTTTCAAAATAAATCATAGCTTTCTTTATTTTTCAGGTGACAGTCACACAAATGCTTGTTTTTTACTGGACAAGTTTTATTCTTCAATGGTACCATACAACATACCACATAAGACTTTTACAAATTGCTAAATGGGGGTATTTTATGGCATTTATGATACAGTAAAAATGACATGTTTTCTTTATCCTGTAGGTCAGTATGATTACAGTGATACCAAGTTTATACAGTTTTTTATATAATAATACCTAAAAATATACCCATTAAAAAAAAGAAAAAAATGTTTTCTGTTGCGATTTTTTTAACGCCCTTTCCCTTTTTTATTTTTCTACTGATGGGGCTTTATGAGGGATCGTTTTGTAGTTTGTATTAGTACTATTTTCGAGAACATGCGACTTTTTCATAGCTTTTTATTACATTTTTTCTTGGATACATATTGACCAAAAAAAGCACAATTCCTGACATAGCTAATCTGTGATATTTTAAGAAATTGAACCTTTATGGATGTAGCGATACAATTTTTTAGACTTCTTTATTTTTTTTTACTTTTTAGAGTCAACAACTTTTCAGAATTGTGATATAGAGACTGGTAGGCCTCTCTCAGCATCCATTTTATATCAGCCCATTCAGGCCTGGTTGTATGACATGCATTTTTGTGTGCAGTTAGACAGAATTGGTATTTTTCAGACCCCTCACCTATTCCCTCCCCCTACCTGCTGGATGTTTGCATTTAGAAAGGTAATCTCACCTTAGCTGTGATGTAAATAAGCCCCTCCATTCTCCTTAGGTCTCCTGGCTCCAAATGTCTACTTAGTTAGAATTAGCATGAAGTCTCAGGAAGCTCATTCATCTAGGAGCTGAGTTCTCCCAGACGTTTAAACACCGATAGCCAAATTAAAGGAAAATTTGTTAATAAACATTCTTGGTCCGATAGGAATTATATTTTCAGAATTGAGCAGGCCAGCTGAACGAAACACACCTACACACATTGAGGTCTGAATCCCAGAACACCCTGAACGGCGTATCCACTTCCCTGGGCATAATTTACGTATCATGCTTAGTATCACTGAATAGATAAAATCATGATGGGAAATGTGCCAGGCATGAATTCCCAATCAGAGGATCTTCCATGAAGATATGGGGAATTATGATTTTTCCACAAGGGATGCATGGCCCCACCCCAAACTTCCTGAATGACATCAGAGGGGGCGAGGGAAGGTGTATTCTGAGGGATCCTTTATAATTCCGGGCTCCACAGACCCTTGTTGTCAGACTTACGAGATACGCCTTGGCAAAAGGCTGCTCTCATTGCTTGAGTGACTCTGCACAGATCCGAATCTTGGGCCGGACAGCCCAAATCTGATATCTTTTATTTATTTTTCTCCTTGTTTTATTTTAAAATACTGTCTTGTTGTGTATGCTTATATACCCTTATACTCTTGTGTAACAACCTTTTTGTATATTTATGTATATTTACACTGCTAGTCTTTTTTTCGAATAAATCTGCAATTTATTAGTCAAGCTGTTATGTCCAATCCTTGCTTCCACGCTCAAAACACGCTCATACCCGCATGCATAAACAGATAGAATTGCTATAATAAGTATGAGGTATTAATTTGTAGATTGGCCAAGTCACTTAAGCCCGCAAGCCCACTTCAAGGGTCCTCGTTATCTTGTGGGTCCCTACTCCAACGAGACAACTATCCCCAGGAAACCTGCGTGCAAGCAGGGCGATCGTCCCGATAAGGTCGACCCTGTGCTGGAACCTAAGGACCTAACTAGCCCAGAGATGGCAAACGATTCAAAGCAGGACTGGACACAGTTCACATCAGCACACCAAGAATTGCATGCAACCCAGAACAGGACAGTTCACTTCACATGTCTGGCCACCTGCACAGACATATAGAACAAATCACTGTTCACACCAATACACACTCAACAGGATAGTTCCCACCACATGTCCGGCCACCTGCACAGACACAGAACACGTCGCTTTTCAGACCACAGAACCTGACTCCACTCAGAACTCTCATGCATTTAGGTCTCAAACCATAGCTAGCCCAAGTGTCCTCCCACCAAGGGGAAAGAGAGTCAGCCACCATGCTTACATGTAGGGAACCAAATAAGGAATCACCCATCTGACCATACAAGACATATGATGTCTGGAGGCCTCACCCGTGAAAGGGGAAGGGAGAGAGGGTCTGCATAAGATGCAGACGGGGATAACAGGTGTCCAGACCATTCTCAGGGAAGGAGAGAGAGACACTACTGACCAGCATGCATAACACCTAGTTCTGAGTGAAGGGATACCAGCTTCCCTATACAAAGGACCTGATATATATATGCAACAGACCAGTAGAGAAATCCACACCCAGCCAGCACAATTATTCCACACCTGTGAAGGTGTGCTCCTGGAAACCCGTAGAGCAACAGGTCCCAGCAAGCATACCCTGACACTACCTCCCCTTTAAAAAAGGGACCTCTGGACCCTTAAGGCATAAATAATTTTTTTAAGCAACTCCTCCAAACCACGCGTGTGTACGGGATTTATCTAAAAAGGCCCTGACACCAAGGCAAAGATGACAAATAGGAAGGAGTAACAAATTGTGAAACTCTAAATAGAACCTCTGCGCCTTACACAACCAGCCTCAGTCTGCAAAAGAAGTGCACAGCCCAGAGGCGAAAGAGATGGCAACCACTGACATAAATGTCACATAGGTCTTATCCATACAGTCCTAGTGTGGATGCAAATGTGTCAGAGAGGATGGGAATAAAACACAGGTACATGCTACACAGGGGTCTGATGCAAACGGTAAGGCTGGTCATTACCCTTTGTCCGTGAGGCATACCTCGCCTCAGCATGGATGTGTTGGTTCCGTCACCTACAGATCTCATGCAAATGCGCACATGGAACACCAAGGGACAGCGAACTGTAGAACTACCAACGGGACTCTGGGACAGACATAAACTAAAGACTGACAAAATGACGTACAGGATTTATCCATACAGACCTAACACAGACGCACATATGACAGACAAGGAGAGGGAACAGAAGAAAGCCACAATCCACACACAGATCTGGTGCAGACAACACAGCCGTCCAATCTACCACGCATACCTCCTACCTGAGACGCGTATGTTCTGTTACGTTCAGCCTTCCTTATGCAGCGGAACTGGTATATATATATGCAGGCTGGAGAAATCCACACCTAGCCAGCACAATTATTCCACACCTTTGAAGGTGTGCTCCTGGAAACTCTTAGAACAACAGGTCTCAGCAAGCACACCCTGACATAAGCCTTGTCCGTTTTAAAACAAACCATCAACTCCGAAGATTGGTTTCATTAATCATAGTCTGGGTCCTAGCTTCCCTTAACAGCTGGTGTTGGCAGTGTGTGTATGTGAGCGGCATTGTAGTATCCTGGAGTGCGCTAGGCTGGATCAGGGGGTGATTTGTGCTTTTGGTCTGCATGTGGCAGGACCCTGTGAAAGCTGGTTACAAATCCACCTGTAGTCTGGCGACTCCACACTCGCAATCTCGCTGGAGTGAATGATCGAGTCCCAACTGTGACACATGGTCATAGCGGCGAGGCACTCAGAATAGTCAATCTGTGATAAATCAGTGATAGAGGCGGGATCTGTTGTGTCTCTCCTCTTCCATCCGTGACAAGAATAATTTTTTAAAAACCTTTATTTTATCTTTATTTTTAATTTTTTTTATTAATCCAAATAGGGAACTTGAACTTGTGATTGTTTGATCACTCATACAATATAATGCAATACTGTGGTATTGCATTATACTGTATTTCAATAGCCTGCCTATTAAAGACCTGCCACAGGCAGGTCTGTGATAGGCAAATGATCATGGTAGCCCCAGGGTCCTTCAGAAAACCCCAGACTGCCATGATACCCAGACGGCACCACTGTAATCTTATCGCAAGGAAGCCTCTCGGGCACAGCTTGCATCGCACAGCATACAGACACCTGCCTATGTGCTGTCTGATTTACATGTACACAGCACATTGACATGCATTAACATGTCCTATTTCTCAACTATGATACAGACAGAAATAGGGGCCAGAGGCCTTACCCTCAAGTATACATTTATAATACTTAGGATGGTTATGGTGACATTACTTATTTCACGAATACTGTAAATTGATCTGTTGTCACTATTACAAATTTTGCATTAGGAAAACCAGAATAATTTAAGGACTAAGGCTCCATTGTGTTCTTGAGTCTTTATGTCACAGTACGTTGTCACCATGAGGCGATATGTTGAAATACCGTAACACGCATGAGACCTAAGGATATGTTCACAAGTGCTAGTAAAATACTGCAAGAACAAAAATCTACGTGAACATATAAATGTGAATTTCTAGATACTCCTGGAAATGGCCGGATTTCTTTTTTGTATGACAGATGGCTTGTTCTAGTACAGGCTGCCTGAAGAAACCAATCATTTTTTATGACATCTGCTTGGAGGCTAAGAATAAGATGTTAAAGGGGTTGTCCCGAGGCAGCAAGTGGGTCTGTACACTTCTGCATGGCCATAATAATGCACTTTGTAATGTACATTGTGCATTAATTATGAGCCATGCAGAAGTTATAAAAAGTTTTATACTTACCTGTTCCGTTGCTGGCGTCCTCGTCTCCATGGTGCCGACTAATTTTCGCCCTCCGATGGCCAAATTAGCCGCGCTTGCGCAGTCCGGGTCTTCTGCAGTCTTCTATGGGGCTCCGTGTAGCTCCGTGTAGCTCCGCCCCGTCACGTGCCGATTCCAGCCAATCAGGAGGCTGGAATCG
This sequence comes from Eleutherodactylus coqui, assembly GCF_035609145.1. Classification (NCBI taxonomy): domain Eukaryota; kingdom Metazoa; phylum Chordata; class Amphibia; order Anura; family Eleutherodactylidae; genus Eleutherodactylus; species Eleutherodactylus coqui. Next base: position 116,150,418 of record NC_089839.1, on the reverse strand, counting down.
GCAATGGACCGCACAGAAGAGCTGCGGTCCACGGAGGAAGAGGCCATCTTCAGCGGTGAGTAGAGAAGTCACCGGAGCGCGGGGATTCAGGTAAGCGCTCCGGTGAGCTTTCTTTACCTCCCTGCATCGGGGTTGTCTCGCGCCGAACGGGGGGGGGGGTTGAAAAAAAAAAAAACCCGTTTCGGCGCGGGACAACCCCTTTAACTTTCATTTTGCACTAGTTTTTAGAAGTAGAACGCGGTCTGGCAACAATTCAATGGTTTGTACATAATGTAACAGCCCAGATATACATGACTATGTTTGTGCGGACATGGACAGGATGGCCACGTTTCATAGAAAATAATGGTATTTCCAGTATTTCTGCAAGGGTTGAAAGGCTTCTACTTTACTGGCAGCAGCGGATAGGAAGTCAGTGTGACACAGCGGTAAGAGGGTAATAAATTATTTTCTATACAGAGTACACAACATTTCAAGTTTGATAGGACAATTATTTCTTTGTCAGATGTAGGGAGGAGTGTGTTCTGTACTGTATACCACTCTACAATATGTGTCGTGCAGATAAAGACAATAGTAGAGGCTCTATTCACACTGGGGCAATCTGTCGCCACTCTTTTGTGTTTCTGTTGGTTCTTATGGTCACAACAGCATTGATGGACACCTGACCAATCTCTGTGCATAGATCCTGTGCAGAGTCAAATTGGGTCCCATGGATCTATATATTATGGACCAATAGGCACTCCTTATGTTGCAACAGGCACCTAACATCAGGCAAAGTATTTTTGTCTAGAAGCATTATAATATGGCATGCCACAGTGCATTAAGTTGAAATCATGTAGCGGTACATTATAGGCCTATAGCAAGGTATTGGCATCATATTATGGATCATACAACAGCCATGTGCATAAAGTCTAAGGCTGCTATCGTGAGTGTACTTTTCATCAGTATTACCACTGTATTTTTTCAGTCGGTAATACAAAGCTAATTTCAATTTATGGGGCTATCCACACTGCTGTATAAAATAAGTGTACGAATATATTAATGTAAAAAAGGCCTATGGATGGTTTCACATCTGTGTTGGAACCTCCATTTGAACGTTCCTTCGCAGATCCGGCACAAAATACTGGAAGAATGCAGTGCATTTTCTTTTGGCAAAAAGACAAGCAGCTGAGCTGAAAGAGAATGGACTCCATTATAGTCAATGGGCTCCGTTCGGCGCTGTTCAGTTCCGTCTTAAGGCAGAACAGTCCAGCCAGGGAACTCCCTTTTCCTGCTCCCCAAACGGAGCAGAAATCTGAAATCCTGATGCAGATGTGAAAGCACCCAAAGGCTATAGTGGGATCACCAGAAAAAATTATCAACATAGTGCTGACCTCCACTAATAGCCACAGTCCATGTAACAGCTTTAAAAAGGAACTTCCACGGGTGCGCCGGATGCCTACTCTTAATCCACAGCTTCATTACGTCGGTGCAGAGAGAAAAACATCCTGCACTTGGTTGTGAGTTAAAAAACTAATCCCCTATTGAGTGAAAAAAAATAAGCATGAAATCCCCTGCTTGCTTACTAGTTTCAGAAGGTAAATCATTTCTTAGTCATAGCTGAGTAAGAGAGGATTTACCTTTTGAAACTAATGGAAATGGTATAGTACAGCGAACCCTGCTGTTTCCATAATTCCCACCAGCTCTGCATATGCTCATTACCTGGATACAGCAGCCGACAACAGGCAAAAAGAGGTGGAATGACCCCATTTCTAAAGATAGGTGTGGTCTCAAGATGTGAGATCTGCATCTGTCAGACATATTTTGCATTCTTGTGAATAAATGCTTCCCTTGACACCTCACTGCGCCCCACTTCACAATCACAGAATGGTGATGGGCTGCCAGGGGGCTATCAAGGTTTGCTATGTACAAATGCCTATTTGCCCTGCCAATTCCAGGGTTGATTAGACTTATGTTGAGGTTTTTTGGTGTAAAAAGCCACAAATTTTGGTGCAAGCTCAGCTTGCGTACAAAAAAAATTTCTGACGTTTTGAGAGCTCTGCTGCTCTATTCCAATTTCCTTGAGAAGGGGCATGGCTAGTTGTGAGAGTTGTAGAAGGCTTGTTTTTTGTGTGACAACTTGTAGTTTTTACTGGTACGATACTGATATATACTGTATATATATATAGTTTTTTAAATGATTTTTTTAATCCTGTTGAAGGAAAGAAAGATGATAAGAAAACTGCTATTTTGGATTTGTTATGGATTTTTCTGTGCTTGATAAATAATGTAATATTTGATAGTATGGGTTGTTACGGATGTGGCGATACCAATTATGTGTAGGGGTTAAATAGGACTGATTAGATGAGCAAGTCCTCATCATTTCACTAATTTTCTAGGAAAAAGAAAACATCATGTGACAATCAGAGGGCAAATAGGCTCCCTAAGGAATGGGACAGAGAGCTGTACAGAAGAATCACAGATCTTCTCTGTTGTCAGTGGTTTCCCCTCCCTCTTTCCTCTGAACACAAACTAAAAAATGACAGCCGTAACTTCAGTTTTCCCGACTCCACTACAAACCGCTGTAACTCCGGTTCCTCTAAGGTCTCCCTCACACAGGTGTTTTTGTACAGTGTTTAGCGCTGCTTTTTCAGCACAACGCTGCGCGCTGTACAATGCTCCCATTCATTTTAATTGGGATGCTCAAACAAGGCTGAAAACGCTGAATCTTCAACGCTGCACTTTGACAGCGTTGCACCTTCTATTTTTGGCTGTTTTCAGCCCTGTGTTGCCCATTGAAATGAATGGGGACTGTTTTCAGTGCTGCCGAAAACACGGCAGAACTTGGTACCACGCTTTTGGCAACGCTAAATGCCCTAGCTACACTGCCTGAGTCAAAAAAATACTCGCCTTGCAAGTGATGCCGCTGTCCCCGGCGAGTGACAGCCGGCTCAGCCAATTAGAGCCAGCGCTGGATGCGTCTAATCACAGCCATTCAATCATTCATTTGGCTTCACAAGGTCCCAACAGCGGCACTGGGGACAGCGGCTTCACCTGTTAGGTGAGTATTGATTTTTTTCTATCAGCAGCCTAAAAACGCAGCTAAAACACTGGCATAACGCATGCCAGCGCTACTGAAACCAGGCGGAATCTGCAGTAAATGCAGCGTTGGAAAACGCTGCGTTTCTGCAAACGCCTGGGTGAGAGAGGGCTAAGAGCTTTTTGGCACTGCTTTTCCTAAAACTGTAGCATTAACAGAGCTTGTCTTAAACTGGGGTTAAAAAAAAATGATGTGTGACACAATCGCCATATATATATATATATATATATATATATATATATATATATATATATATATATATATATATATATATGAAATCCTCTTTGTTTTGTCCCACACAAATTGTAGTTTGTAACATCTGGTTAGTGGCTTAAAAACATTACAACCTGGTGTTATTCAGGGCCTGACTGTATTGGCCAGCAGGTATGTGCCCTGTTGAGGAGTATGGTACACCAGGTATTTGTACTGTGCTCCAAAGTGTAGTAGAGACAGCGCACAATAATTGACTATAAGCTACGTATACATACATGCAAATGTATAATAGCCACGTGACTTAAGAGTTTTTGGATTAAATTGTTTTTAAATTGTTCCTTCAATTTTGTCATTTATCTGGAATGCCCCTGCCGCTTACAATGCATTGGACATACTTCCCAGAAATGCCGGAGCAACAAACACAGATCCAACTCCACAAACGGCTTTATGAAACATAGTTCTGTATTTCCAGACATGCTATCCATAACAAAGAGTTTAACGTGTTCCCTGCAACCATTCTGGAACAAATTACACGTGGCACTAATAATAGATTTAAGGCGCCAAAAAAGAGAGCTGTTTTGAATTTTTAAGCTCAACACCCTTGTTCTGATGGGCCTTAACGAAAGCCTAGAAAATATTTGAGGAGTAACACTGGCCACACTATAATCCATAGTTCCCACTCCATCCCTATGTATATGTGTATAGGTTTATGTGCATGTATATTGTGACAACTCGGGGTTGTTAGCTCATTCGATCACCATCTTTCCTCCACCAGATGGATGGTCGCACACCAGCCAGGCCAGGATTTTTGTACAAACGTAATAAATCCGTCCTTTATTGTGGCAAATTAACAGACACCACAACACGATTTTTACACTGTTGTTAAGCTGGTAAAAGAGCATTACAAAGTTGTGCGTTTTTGTAGCGACACAAAGTTGCGATATTGCCGTGAGAAACACAGCGATATTGCACAGAACACCGATGCGATATCGCTGTTGCTCGTGTGAAAGAGGCCTTAGTGTTATGGACCAATAAACATTATTTAGAAGATGCAGTGATTGCCGTGCTTCTTCTTCTATTTTTCTTGGTGACAACACTGACCACCCCACACTATCCTATGTAGGGCTCATGTCCACAACTGTGTTTTCACTGTGTATCACGGACACATGGTATGCAGTAAATGGAGTCAATAAAAGTCAATGGACTTTCATTGATTCATGCACACCAGCATGTGGGCAGTGTGTATCGATATGCAAAAGAAATAAATCGCAGCATGCTCTATTTCTCTGCATACCACGCTAGAACATGTGCATTCCTTTGGTTCTTTTGCAGGCTTTCATATAAATCTATATATATAAAATTGAATGTATGTCTGTCTGCGTGCGTGTCTGCGTGTCTGCGTGTCTGCGTGTCTGTTTGTCCTTTATGCGCTACTACACCATTCATCCGATCGCCATGAAACTTTGGGAAGTTGTTAAGTACACTCCTGGGAAGATTATAGGCATAGTACAAATATCCTACGATAAATGGCGCGCGAGCGTCGTCGAAAGTTACGCCCCCCCCCCACGTAGATCGAATAAGTAAGCCACCTGCTATTGTGATGTCATCACTGATGTCATCAACATCGGACGCCCTTGAACATGCCCCAACATGTTCTATAAAGCTGCACTGTGATGTCATTAAGGCTCTATTATGACACGTACAGCTTGGAACCACTAGAGCACGCCAGCCAATTACCATTGGAGTTGGAAGTGGGTAAACAAGTACTAGGATATCTTCCTAAGAAGCCACAGCAGCCGGATAAATTGTATGTTCCACCCAACGGCTATTTTATTCAGCCCGCAAGGGGGAAGCAGCGGCCTACAAAATCTAATTCTCTCATTTCCTGATGTCATAGATAGATAGATAAATAGATAGACTGTATGCAATAACCCTGATAGATAGATAGATAGATAGACTGTATGCAATAACCCTGATAGATAGATAGATAGATAGATAGATAGATAGATAGATAGATAGATAGATAGACTGTATGCAATGACACGTACAGCTTGAAACCATAAATACTAGAGCACGCCAGCCATTTACAGTCAGTCTCCATTGGAGTTGGAAGTGGGCAAACATGTACTAGGCCAGTGATGGCGAACCTTTTAGGGACCGAGTGCCCAAACTACAACCCAAAACCCACTTATGTATCGCACCAACACGTCAGGGGGCGGGGCTTATCACAACGTATGATTTTACCCCCGTCGTTCTAAAAAGGACAAGGCTGTTTCAGAATAGACCGGGTGCAGATTCTGACTGCTTTTTGGACGCGGAAATACTGCAGAATGTCCTCAGCGGAGATTTCTTTGGAAAATTCTGCAGCATTTCCGCATCTAAAAAGCAGTCAAAATCTGCACCCGGTCTATTCTGAAAGAGCCCTGCCCATTTCTGCCACATGTACACATACCCCAGCGGTAATAGTGACACCTTCACCCCAGCGATAATAGTGACATCCCACAGCAGTAATAATAGTGACACTCCCCCCATTAGTAATAAGAGTGACATACCCCAGCGGTCCCCCAGCAGTAAAAATGCCCGCCCCCCCCCCCAGCGGTTCCCCCAGCAGTCATAATACCCCCCCCCCAGTGGTCCACCAGCAGTCACAATGCCACCCCCAGCTGTCCGCCAGCAATAATAATGCCCCCCTCCCCCCAAGTGGTTCCCCCAGCAGTCATAATGGCTCCCCCCCAGCGGTTCTCCTGGCAGTCATCATGCCCCTCTTCCCCCACAGAGATTTTCTTGGCAGTCACCATGCCCCCCCTCCCCCCAACGATTCTCCCAGCAGTCATGCCTCCGCTCCCCCGCCAGCGATTCTCCCAGCAGTCAGAATGTCTCCCACCCCCCCCCCCAGCGATTCTCCCAGCAGTCAGAATGTCTCCCATCCCCCCCCAGTGATTCTCCCAGCAGTCAGAATGTCTCCGATCCCCCCCCAGCGATTCTCCCAGCAGTCAGAATGTCTCCCATCCCCCCCCAGCAATTCTCCCAGCAGTAAGAATGTCTCCCCCTCCCCCCCCAGCAATTCTCCCAGCAGTAAGAATGTCTCCCCCTCCCCCCCCAGCAATTCTCCCAGCAGTAAGAATGTCTCCCCCCCTCCCCCAGCGATTCTCACACAACGGCTATTTTATTCAGCCTGCAAGGGGGAAGCAGCGGCCTACAAAACCTCAGTGGTCACTGCTGCCGTCATCTAGATATATAAAAACGAAGTATGTATGTATGTCTGTCTTCGCAGCAACGCGCGACGGGTACGCTAGTATCTTATAAAAAATGAGCTACTAGAATTGACACCATTCTGGTCCCTACTAGGTGTTTCTATAAAACCAGTTAACTTTTTACTCATATAACTGGGGGTTAAAATAGAAAATACACCAGAATCCGTATATAAACTTAACTACCCTCCTCTGCTCCACAAAATACAGAAGAAAGTAAAGCAGTGGGAAAACCTCCCACTGTCACTTTTAGGTAGATGCCATTTATTGGCACCTACCTCAGGGCTTATTCACACGAGCGTATATTGGCCGGTGTTTTCGCAGCCAGCTGATATACGCTACCATGTGATGCCCAGGCTCGGCGTATATCCCCCTCCCCTACCCCTCGCCAGTTCACCTTTCTCTCTCCTGCACTCCGGCTGTTTGCAATGGGATGGGGTGGGACAGGGCAGAGCCAAGCTCCTGCCCCCTTCCCGCCCATTGCAAACAGCCAGATAATAGGAGAGAGGAGGAGAAAATGGGGAGGGAGTTGAGCAGTCCTTCTCCGGCTGCTGTCATTGACTCATAGGAGTCTGTGGCAGCAGCTGTAGCCCAACCAGGAAGATCTCTCCTTCCCAGCGTAAAAGTGCCCGGACGGGCGCTTTTACACCGCGGGAATACGCCTGTGTAATCTGATGCATTGGAATCCAATGCATCAGATGGTTGCGTGTATCGGCTAGCCGTGAAAACGCCAGCTGATATACGCTTGTGTGAATAAACCCTAAAAGGTATAAAAATTGTGACTTTTCCCAAGCTTCTTTACCCTCTACAAACTATTCTATAATAGGGCCTATTCTATTGAAACACGGGAAGGTAAAGCAAGTGATTGCAGCCTTTTACCTGCTGCATACCATTACAAAAGCTTCTGTCTCACAGAAGTCCGGAGGCATTAATCAACCTAATTTTAGAGATTATAATTTAGCGTGTTTACCTTAGCATGTGAAAGACTGGTTATTTGACAATAGTTACTATTCTAATGTAACGATTGAGCAAGAACTGACAAGACAAAGCAGAATGCACACCAGCTTACACCAAATGGGGTGCTGTGATTGTGTCAAAAGAGATTATGACGAAAATAAACAAAAAGCAACACAATATGCAGAAAGTGCACACCCAAATAAGAAAACAAGTGTATACTTTATTAACATACTATGAAACAAACATAAAAAAAAAAATTGTCCCCATAATATTGGGCAGATAGACCTGTGCAATCAAAAATAACATATGAAAACTAGCCCTCCAAAAATATATGTACAACGCAGCATGTATACCATGAATGAATAAATCAGTGTTTATAAAATAGTACAAAAAAGAAAGACAAGACTTCCCCCAATACTAAATTGCTTTATAAAGGATAAAATGGAAATACAAACAAAGTATGGAAATCATAAAAAATATAATAGCAAAATATGACATCCAATATCAAGAAAAATATATTAAGGGCCCCCTCACACAGACGTCTGCAGAAATGCAGCGTTCTTCAACTCTGCATTTACTGCGGTTTCACCCCAGTTTCAGCAGCACTTGCATGCGTTATCTCAGCATTTTGGCTGCGTTTTCAGCACAGCACAGCTGAAAACGCAGCCAAAGAAGCTATAAAAAACAGTACTCACCTAGCAATTGCTGTCCAGGTCCCTGCCGCTGATCTCTGGCGCTGCTCCAGGCTTCCCCTGCACTGACAGATCATCTACTGCTGGTAGCGAGGTTTGAGAACCCCCACCTCAAGCAAGAGATTGCTGTGATTGGTTCTCGGTGCTGGCTCAGCCAATCAGAGCCAACGAGCTCTGATTGGCTGATACAGTCAATGAATTGCTGTGGTTGGTGCATTGAGCCAGCGACGAGAACCAATCACAGCAATTTTTTGCTGGAGACGGGGTTCTCAAACCTCACTACAAGCCATAGATGATCTGTCAGTGCAGGGGAAGCCTGGAGCAGTGGCAGAGATCAGCAGATGCGACCTGGCGGCACCTACTATATGAGTTTAGCTTTTTTATCCATCTTGTGTAGCTAGGGCTGATTTTTAGGGTAGGGCTGATATTTCAAGCCCCCCTGAAAATCGGTGTGTAGTTAACGCTGCCAAGAACGCTGAAACCGCTGCCCATTCATTTCAATGGGCAACACATGGCTGAAAACAAGCAAAGACAGAGCATGCATCACTGTCAAAGCGAAGGGCTGAAGTCGCTGCGTTTCGATGCTTGTGTGAACAGCCCCATTAAAATGAATGGGAGCGTGGTACAGCGTTTAGAGCTGCGCTGAAAAGGCTGAACGCTGTACAAAACGTCTGTGTGAGGGAGGCCTAACCTTAACCAAACCCTGCGATAAGGGCCGGCGATGCTGCCAGGGAGAGAAATAATAAAGAAGAAAACAAACAAAGATTGCACAGGAACATAATCAGCTTCCTCAGGAGTAACCATAATATATATACCCTGCAATATATAGTGTGTTTGATTAGGTTAACCGCCATTACCACCGTCCTGGCAGGTGAAAATGACATCAAAAGCCAAGAAGAGGCTTGGAATGCACACCAGGGAGGACATAAACATGCGCAAAAACAATTGCAAGTGTGAATATACGCACGCGCAAATGATAAGATAGTATAATTGACTTCAAAATCACACATTCTGTCAAAAGACATATGGCATAAACAAAGAAAGTGTGAAATGTAAATGATTACGACTAAAGATGAGCGAACGTGTTCGGCTCCGCCCCTTTTCGCCCGAACACCGAACTTTGCGAGCAATTCCGTGCTCGGGCGAAAAAAGTTCGGGGGTCGCTGTGGCAGCGCGGGGGGGGTGCGGCGGGGAGTGGGGGGGAGAGGGAGAGAGAGAGGGCTCCCCCCTGTTCCCCGCTGCTGCCGCCCGCGCCGCCGCGCCTCTCCCCGCCCCCCGGCGCCCCCCGAATCTTTACGCGCGGACACTGAAGTCCTCGGTAAAGCCGGTGTCCGGGTGCGTAAGTGTTCGTTAAGAACACGTTCGCTCATCTCTAATTACGACATTAAGTCTCCACCCAATCTATGTAAATATGGTAAAAACTACATATAAGCACGAAATTATCATATATAGCAATTTTCAAATCAGTAAATACACAAGAAAAACGTGTGCACAAATGTTAGTACAATATGAATTCTCGCAAACGTCCACCTAAAAATAATCAACCCATCAAATATCACATGACATATGCAAAGGCAATAACGAACATAGATGAAGCCCTACAGAGGCGCGGGAATGTACTATCTAGCAATCTTCAAAACAATATACGCATGAACAAATGAATGCGTGCACTAATATTAGTACAGTAATCGCAGATACACCACTGAAGGTAATCAACCAATAAAATATCAAATTACATATATAAACGTAATGGCGAGCAGAGATGCAAGTAAAAACATGATATAGAAAAATCCTGTGCGTAAATCCAGCCAGTACAATTACTTGCATATACAGGTATTCTCAATGTCTGGTATGGAGAGATGCGGCGATCGCAGCCCTGGACAGCTGGGCTTAGTTTATACCAGACCAAGACATTGCAGGAAAAGTGTTGACTAGTTGAGTTCAGGTCCGGAGATCCATAATACATGAAAAATTGTGGGAGGCCTATTTAGGATTACACACAGAACTGGCCCTAAATACCACCTGGCAAGAATAGACATGTAGCATAGTCTCTGGACATACAACACCATACAACACTTCTGGCAACAAATCTGATATATACAGTGTCATTGATCGCTCTATGCTGCTGCAGCCACTTACTTACATTTTTCATTCTTGTACTGGGGGCAGATTAGCCAATAAACCCACTGAGAAAATTCCTGGTGGGCCAGTCGGTTCTGGGGCCAAATGTTTTTTTACATTTATTTGGTCAAATGCACTAAAATAAAATAAACACTTAGTTGTGTTGCTCCTATCGCTCCCACATCCACAGTCCGCACCTGCACTGTTTACTTGCTGAGTTTCGGGTAGAGCAATCATATGACTAGCTATAAGGGACACTGTTACTGAGGTGGGAGCTGGGGCCTATACAGGGCACTGTTACTGAGTGGAGGCATTAATGGGGCACTATTACCAGATGAAGGCCTATAGGGGGCATTATTACTGAGTGGGGGCCCATGAGGATTATTATTACTGAGTTGGGACCTATAAGATGAATTATTACTGAGTGTGGGTCTAAAAGGGGCATTATTACTGAGTGGGGGCACTTTATGTTTGGGACACTAAAAGTGACACTTAGGGCTAACACTCACTTGCGTTTTTTAACGCTGCGATATCGCAGCATTTTTTTAACGCGATTGTCAATGGGACTTTCTAATGTTAAAAACTAGAGATGAGCGAGCGCACTCGTCCGAGCTTGATGCTCGTTCGAGTATTAGGGTGTTCGAGATGCTCATTACTCGAGACGAGCACCACGCGGCACTCGACTCCATTACATTTCCTTCCTTGAGAAATTTGCGCCCTTTTCTGGCCAATATAAAGACAGGGAAGGCATTACAACTTCCTCCTGTGACGTTCCAGCCCTATCCCACCCCCCTGCAGTGAGTGGCTGGCGAGATCAAGTGACCCCCGAGTATTTAAATCTGCCCCGCCTCAGACATACGCTGGCAGAGATCAGGAAGAGTGCTGCTGCTGCTGCTGTTGCTGGTTTAGGGAGAGTGTTAGCGTCTACAAGAACCCCAACGGTCCTTCTTAGGGCCACAGCTCACCTAGTGCACTACTGTTGTGGGTGCTGGAAGCAGTTTGCTTTTTTTGGGGGGGTATATCAGGCGTGCAGTCAAATTACAGCTATAGCGTTCTCAGGCTGCAGTCTGTACTAAGTAGTATAGGGGAAGTATTGGTGAGGCAGGGACAGTGGTAGTGTGGAATCCTGTCTACCTGTGCATTTAACTCCATGGTTTCTGGGAGTTGTAGTACCTCAGCATTGCACGGCAAGGCATCAGTTCAGCCTTCAGTGTCATTTTTTGCTGGGTGCAGTTAGTGTAATGTAAGCGCTCTCTGCCTCCAAGTGCACATTTAAAAAGCACTACTATTTTTCTCCGCTCTGTGTTACCAGACAGCTGCCGCCACAGTGTACGGTGCCAGACAGCCATAGAGGGAGAGTCCAATACACGTTCCATTGCCTGCATTGAATAGGAAAAAAACGAATTTTTAAAAAAGGACTTCTTTTTTCCGTCTGCTTGTAGCCCAGTGCACATTACTGCGTAGCCTGTGGGACTTGAGGTGAATCTCAACTGCATAGTGCACTGCAAGGCCTCAGTTCAGCCTTCAGTGTCATTTTTTGCTGGGGGCAGTTAGCGTTACGTAAGCGCTCTCTGCATCCAAGTGCACGCTTAAAAAGCACTAATATTTTTCTCCGCTCTGTGTTACCAGACAGCTGCCGGCACAGTATACGGTGCCAGACAGCCATAGAGGGAGAGTCCAATACACGTTCCATTGCCTGCATTGCATTGGAAAAAAACTAATTTTAAAAAAGGACTCCTTTTTTACGTCTGCTTGTAACCCAGTGTGCACATTACTGCGTGGCCTGTGGGACTGGAGGTGAATCTCAACTGCATAGTGCACTGCTAATCCTGCTTGCATCCTTCCTTATAATTTATCTCTGGCTTCGTTTAGCGTTATATTACCGCTGGCAGCCAGCAACTGCGCGGCAATAATTCACAAACATTTTTACACCGCTCTGTCTCTGCTCGATTCTTAATCCAGCATGCTGAGGGGTAGGGGTAGGGGCAGAGGACGTGGACGCAGTCGCGGTCGAGGACGCGGAGTCCCAAGTGAGGGTGTGGGCATAGGCTGAGTTCCTGGTCCAGGTGAATTGCAGCCGACTGCTGCGGGAGTAGGATAGAGGGCAGTTTCTGGGGTCCCCAGCTTTATATCGCAATTTTTGGGTCCACGTGGGAGACCTTTATTAAAAAATGAGCAGTGTGAGCAGGTCCTGTCGTGGATAGCAGAAAGTGCATCCAGCAATCTATCAACCACCCAGTCTTCTACGCCGTCCACTGCTGCAACTCTGAATCCTCTGGCTGCTGCTCCTCCTTCCCCCCAGCCTTCTCACTCCATGAAAATGACACCTTCTGAGGAGCAGGCAGACTCCCGGGAACTGTTCACGGGCCCCTGCCCAGATTGGGCAGCAATGGTTTCTCTCACACTGCATGTGTCTACTTATAAAAAACCCCAGTCTGACTGGGGCATGCAGTGTGGGCCGAAGCCTACCTGTATTTAATCAGACGTTAGCTCTGCTGTCCAGGGCACTGCAGTCCAGGGCACTGCAATGGGATTTATTTATGTACCGCCGGTGGCTTCCTGGGACCCACCCATGCTGTCGGTCCACACGGAGTTGTAACTGCATGCGTCTACTTATAAAGAACCCCAGTCTGAATGGGGCATGCAGTGTGGGCCGAAGCCCACCTGCATTAAATCTGACGCTACCTCAGCTGTGCTGGGCACTGCAATGGGATATATTTATGTACCGCCGGTGGGTTCCAGGGAGCCACCCATGCTGTGGGTCCACAGGGACTTCACATAGGGGATTTGTACCTGCCTGTGTCTATGTATTAAAAACCCCGGTCAGGTTGGGGCATGCAGTGTGGGCCGAAGCCCACCTGCATTTAATCTGATGCTACCTCAGCTGTGCTGGGAAATGCGATGGGATATATTTATGTACCGCCGGTGGGTTCCAGGGAGCCACCCATGCTGTCGGTCCACACGGACTTCACATTAGTGAGTTGTACCTGCCTGTGTCTATGTATTAAAAACCCCAGTCTGACTGGGGCATGCAGTGTGGACCAAAGCCAAACTGCATTAAATCTGACGTTACCTCAGCTGTGCTGGGCACTGCAATGGGATATATTTATGTACCGCCGATGGGTTCCAGGGAGCCACCCATGCTGTCGGTCCACAAGGACTTCACATAGGGGATTCGTACCTGCCTGTGTCTATGTATTAAAAACTCTGGTCAGGTTGGGCATGCAGTGTGGGCCGAAGCCCACCTGCATTTAATCTGATGCTACCTCAGCTGTGCTAGGCAATGCAATGGGATTTATTTATGTACCGCCGGTGGCTTCCTGGGACCCTCCCATTCTGTCGGTCCACACGGACTTCACAATAGGGAGTTATACCTGCCTGTGTCCACTTATAAAAAACCCCGGTCTGACTGGGGCATGCAGTGTGGGCCGAAGCCCACCTGTATTTAATCTGACGTTAGCTCTACTATCCGGGGCACTGCATTGGGACAAACTACAGGAGCAATACAGCGCTAATGAGACGTGCACAGCTACGCTAGCATTGGAGTCCGCTGTAGGCCCGCAATTGCTGAGGGTTTGTGCAGAGGCCTTTGTCCTGCGTGCAGTAAAAGTCCGCTTCCTGCCTAGGATTGCTCAAGCTGTGGGCCGAGGCCTATGTCGTGGGCGCGGTGCAAGTCTGCCATGTTTGGCTGCTCAGATCAATTTTTTGTTCATGTCTTGGGCTTCCTAGGACCCCCCTATGCTGTTGGTGCAAACTTAGTTCCCATCGCGGTGTTTGACCTGTCTGGCACAAAGACACTGACTGACTTGGGTAGAGGGCAGAGCGCTGACGGCTTTCCCCTTGCAGTGTGGATTGAGCTATGCGACACCTTGACAGAATGAATACTGTGTGGCACATGGATTCCTCATTGCTATGCCCACGTTTGCAGCTCCTGACGGAGGTGGCACAGAATTGGATGTCTCATTGCTTCTGTACAGCATTGTGGGCAATCGCCCCGCCCCTTTTAAAGAGGGTTGCTGCCTGGCCCTGCCAACCCTCTGCAGTGTGTGCCTGCGGTTCCTCCTCATGGCTGACGCACTTATAAATAGACATGAGGGTGGTGTGGCTGTGAGGCCAGCGTGTGGCATGAGGGCAGCTGAAGGCTGTGCAGGGACACTTTGGTGTGCGCTGTAGACACTGGGTCGTGCAGGGGGGTTGGGCAGCATGTAACCCAGGAGAAGAGGCAGGGGTGTGTCCCGCAGGCAGTGCTTGTGCTTAGTTGGAGGTAGTGTGGTGCTTAGCTAAGGTGTGGCTTACTAATGAGGGTTTGTCCGAAGTAAAAATTAGTAGGGAGGGGCCCACTCTTGCCGCTATTGTGGCTGAATAGTGGGACCTGGGAACCTGAAATGCAGCCCAGCATGTTGCCCCTCGCCTGCCCAATCCGTTTCTGTGTCGTTTCCAGCACTTTCTTGGGTTTTGCAGATGTTCACCAATGAAAACCTTAGAGAGCATCGGCGATATACAATAATGCTCGAGTCGCCCATTGACTTCAATGGGGTTCGTTACCCTCGAGCATCGCAGAAAGTTCGACTCGAGCAATGAGCACCCGAGCATTTTGGTGCTCGCTCATCTCTATTAAAAACGCATCGCAAGTTTGTGCTTTGCAAACCTACTCGGCCACACCCCTTTTTCGCCCGAGCCCCGCGATTTTTGAGTACTTCCGTACTCGGGCGAAAAGATTCGGGGGGCGCCGTGGGTTAGTGGGGGGGAGAGGGAGAGAGAGAGGCCTCTCCCCTGTTTCCCGCTGCTACCCCCCGCTCTGCCATGCCGCCCCCCGGCGCCCCCCGAATCTTTTCACCCGAGTACGGAAGTACTCGAAAATCGCGATGCTCAATCGAGTAATTACTCGAAACGAGTATATTCAGTCATCTCTATTATTAATCTTGGCAGTGGTCTTTATTCAGTGATAGTACTGTATGATGGTATTAATCGCTATGTGATGGTATTATTTGTGTTATTGGTAATACTGATATTTGTAATGGTCTTTATTCAGTAACAGTATGGTGTTAGGTACTATGTGGTGGTAATATGTCAGCAAGGTCTGGTGGTATTGTTTGGCTCTTTCACACAGTGTTAGGGCTCTTTCGCGGCTATACAGCTGCAAAGATCGGGTTCATTCAAGCTGCTTGAAATAGCCCATTCACACGATCCATGCTGTGAGCTGCGTGCTTTCCAGCTCCCAAAGGGGCCTGTGGAAAGCATGCAGGTCCTATCTTTACACGCACCATGGAGCTAGGTGTAGGCATAGCACTTGTATGTCCTATTTTTGAGACATGCGAGTGCTTTGCACGGCTACAATTCCTGCATCTGAACTCTTCTATAGAAAATAATTGTAATGTTAGTCTTGGTATAGTGGGTTTAGTTGGGTGACAGTGAAGGTAATTATACGGGTCACATAGAGTGATATTGCATAAATGTTTTTTGTTTTTTTTCTGCGGTAAAAGAAAAAAAATTTAATACCGTGTTAGGCCTCGGTCACACGGGCGATTTTCCGTGCGATATGCGCATGCGATGTGCGATTTTATAGAACCATTGCTTTGCCATGGTATCGGACACATGAGCGCTTTTTATGCGCTCGTCCGATAAATTATAGAACAGAAATCGCAGATCGCACCTATCTGCGATCTGCGATTCCTGTTCTCTTCTCTATATGCGCTCAATGGGGCCGGCGGCAGCAGTGCCGACCCCATTGAGAACATACACTAGACAAATCATTCTCCTCTGCCACAGCTATAACAGCTGTGGCAGAGAAGAATGATGTTTGCCCATTGAATTCAATGGAGCCGGCAATACAGCCGGCTCCATTGAAAGCAATGAGCTGCCGGCGATCGCACGATGAATTTTCGGGAAGGGCTTAAAAATATAAGCCCTTCCCTGAAATTCATCCAGAAATGTGTAAAAAGTAAAAAAAATATATACTTACCTTGTCCCGGCAGACGGAGTCCAGCCGCGGCCGGCTGGCAGTTCTCCTTAACTGCTCTGAGTAGTATTCAGCAGCCGGGGATTTAAAATCCCCGCCTGCTGAATGAGCTGCGTCTGATTGGTCACAGCCCTCACCAATCAGAGGCAGCTCTCACTCACCCATTTATGAATTCATGAATGGGTGAGTGAGTGTTGCCTCTGATTGGCTCAGCGCAGGGACCAATCAGGGGCAACTCTCAGCTGAATGAGTGAGGTGAGTATATATATTTTTAAACTTTTTACACATTTCTGGATGAATTTAAGCCCTTCCTGAAAATTGATCGTGAGATCGCCCGCAGCCCATTGCTTTCAATGGAGCCAGCTGTATTGCCGGATCCATTGAATTCAATGCGCTGGACAGCGCTGAACTGCTCTGGCCCATTTCTAATGAAACACGGCTAGGAGCAGTTTTTTCGGGCGATTTTTCGGCCCCGGTCACGCAATTTGCGGATGCGCATCCGTCATGCGATCCGCAAATCGCGGGGAAAAACACCTGTGTGAACGAGGCCTCAGCCAGTAGAGTAAAAAGTTAAACAAAGTAGTCTTGTAAATATGATACCTTTTAAATAGCTAACATTCCTTTTTGCTTGCCATTAAAAGGTATCATATGTACAAGACTACTTTTTTCCCTTTAATTTTGCAAAATAAAATCAAAGAGTTTTATTGCTGTTTTGAAAATCGCTTCTAATTTTAAAAAAAACCTCACTTTTGGCCATTTTTTCATAAATTTGAAAAATTGCTCCTATATTTATAAACTTTCTGATTGCCCCTCGCTCATTGTATGTTATGTCAATGGAGAGGGGCGGGAGAGCCAGGAGAGAAATCTCCTGCTGCCTCCCCGCTGAGAGTTAATGATACTAGCTCCCATGCAGGTGCACGGGACTTAGTACATCTACAAGGGCCTTAAGACACCATATGCTGCTCTGACTACCCAGTGCTTTAGTCAGCCAGTGGGCATTACTGGCCAATCAAAGCAGCATGTAGTAGTTTAGACTAATGATGCATACTACTGCACACTGTGCATTAGGTAGTCAGAGAAGCGGTACAGCCATCTTTGTTTTTCTGGGACCAGCAGGTTGCTTTAACTATTTTCTGTGGTATGAGTATCTGTCTTAAAAGCATAACACTTTAAATTTCCAGAATTATTTTTTTTAATTCACAATTTTAAAACTTTAAATTTAGGATTTTTAAAAATAAATAAATACAAAATATAAAATTTACCACTAACATAACGTATGTGTCGCATAAAAAACCCTCAGTCACTTGGATAAGTACAAACATTCCAAAGTTATTACCAGCTGAAGTAGCACTTGTCAGATTTTAAAAATGGGGCCCAAAATTGTTTGTGGTAGGAAAGCATTAATGCACTGTATAACGTACTGAAAAACATTTTAAAATTCCTAACTGGAGTGAAATGCGGTTTCAACAGCTCACAGGATGTTACAATGTTAAAATTTTTTCTGTACTTCATCACAATTCCAAAAATACCAAATTTATATCGTTTTTTTTTTCCAAAAGAAAAAATTACTTTTTGTCTCCCTCTTCTGAACCCCATAACATTATTATTTTTTGTGGATAAAGTTGTGTGAAGGCTTGTGCATTGTGTGGAAAGCTGGAGTTTCTATTGGTACCATTTTGGAATGCATATGACTCTTTAATCATTTTTTATTATTTTTCTTGGAAGTGGGGTGACCAAAAAATTCTGGCATTGTGTATTTTTTTCCATGACGACGTTCACCATGCAGGGTAAATAATGCAGGATTTTAATAGATCAGACTTTTATGTTTTTTTGTTTTTTTTTCATTTAAAATAGGAAAAGAGTTTGTAAATTATTAGTTTTCCTAATTATTGAATAAAACGTCATTTTAACTTTTCTCAGTCCCCATGGGAGAGTTGAACTTTTGATTGTTTCATCACTTGTACAATAAGCTTCAATATTTAAGTATTGCAGTACATTGTACTCTTGCAGGCATTCTGTTAACGCCTACCAAGAGGAGAGCTTAATGAATAAAAATACATGGCAGGCTCATGGGATTGATGTTATCTCTGAGCTCAGTCGACGTGCCTAAGTGTGGACTGTCAAAGACAGCCGATACCTACCGCATATGAAGCTGGATTGGCTCCTGAGCCCTCTACATGTAAACCCACAAACCTCCTACGTACATGTATGTCAGATGCTGCCATGGGGATGAAGGGTTATTCCTATGTGTAATAAGTATTTGGTGTGCTGATTTAATACTGTGCCCTTTTAAACTGTAGGAGCTGCAGTGATAAACTTGCGATCCAAGTTTCTAGGACATTCCATCTTTTTGTGATCATTAGGGTTCTGACTTTTGGGACCCCCATGACCTCAAAGTGATGGTATCAGTTTTTCAGATAGGAATACCTCTTAGACTATATTCACACAAGCAATGCGAGTTAGGTACAACTTGCATCACAGCACATGGATATTCCGTCCGTGTGTTGTCTGATATGCGGAACACCGCACAATACATGTCTTATTGTACAATGTCGACACTTGCACAAGTATAGTACGTGCAGCAATTTATCAAACGCAGACCAATAGTCTGAGTAAAATATTGGTTATCTGCATGAACCCATTCAAATAAATGGGTTATTTTCCTTTGCGAGGTCTGGCCCTATTGCAGTCGGACGGAACTGGCGCAGAAATATTGCCTGTGTTAATAAGCTCTTAAAGATGTGAGTAGACTACTGGCCTATTTGCTTCATTACCAACGGCAATCCATGTTATAGTAACACAAGGGTTAAAAATCTGTTGACGTCAGATTGTTACTTGCTTGTGCATAGATTTTTCTATACTGCTAAAAGGAAAACAAACTGAAAAACGATTGAACACAACTAAAAAGACAAAAATATATTCTAAATATTTAGGCCGGCAATACGCAGAAAATAGACCCCATTGATTTCAATGTGTTCATTCACATTTCGGTATTTTGCACACACATTTCACTCGCGCAAAAGAAAAAAAAAAGAACGTGTTCTTTGTTTCTGCGGATTTACGCAGCAAATGTCCCTACAGAATTCACTGTGAGATGCGTGAAAAAATACATAATTCCACTGGAAAAAACATACCATCTGGAACTAATTAGCCATTTCAATCGTGCATTTGTTTGTTGCATGCAAAAGAACATTCCTTGCGTCTGCAAAAAAGTACAGTACAATACGCCGATGTGTGTGCAAAAATAGAGCGCTCAGGCGAGCGCAAATGCGATTCGGCTTGTGTGCAGCCGGCCCCAGGGCTTTATAGCAGTTAGTGAATGATAAAACTACACTGTTACTGGCCGAGAACACTCAGATAATCTATTATGTTAAGAGATAATTACAAATGTATTTTCTTTTTGAAAAAAGCCACATTTTCCACTACTTGCTCTTTAGTTTATATTGCATCATGTAGCCTTGTCAGATTTACTGTAAATTGCTACATTTAAAGTTACGTTTCAATGCTCTCAGCTGAAACCTGTTAAGAGCAGATGTGCCAGTGATTTCATGGAAATGGTCCCTAATGGTATATTTTTCCATGAACACTTTATTTTCCATTGACTTATGTTTATAATTAGTTTTCAGGAAGCTTTTTCAGAATATCAAGGAAATGAGGATAAGAGAGGTTAAACCTAAAAACTAATGTAGAATATATTGTAACGTAAAAGCCTGGACAAACAAACATGGCCACAAGGCTTCACTGACTACCTGATGCACGCGGTGCATTACAATGCATTGGTCGCCTAAGCTGCTACATGTTATTCTGATTGACCAGTGAGCAGCCCTGGTTAATCAAAGCAGATGTAGTTTTTTATACTAATGATGCATACTAATGTACATGTGGCCATCTTTGTTTGTCCAGAGTCGCTTTAATAGACAACACCAGTGGCATTCACAGGTTGCCATAGAAAAGATCAAACTGGACCACGCATTATGGTTGCCAGGATTTGTTTGCAAGCATTGCAGTTACTGTACACAGTAGAAGGAAAGTTTTTGCATAGTTCTGTCCTATGTAATGGCAAAGGGGATAAAGTGTAACTACACCAACTTGACTCTGAACCGCAGAACCCAACTTCACTTGCCTTTTCTGAGTACTAACTATGCCACACTTTGATCCCTGTTGTTAACCGCTTACGTGTCATTACTAATTTTGATTGTAACATGTTAGCTGTTAACAGATAGAGTGAGCTCCCTCTGTAATTTCATTGGTCCCCAACCATCCATTTGTGGAAGTCATGGCAACTGGATGCCTAACAAATTGCTCCGAATCTGTTATGTATAGTAATAACAAAGTATAGAGATAATACACTGCAATACAGAAGCACCGTATGTTATCTAAGCAATCATAGAATTGCAAGTTCAAGTTGTCTCTAAGGCCTTGTTCAAACGAGCGTGGTTTACACGCTGCTACAGCAACCAATAGGTTGCTATGGAAGCTCTCACACGGAGCTTTTTTACCAGTTCAGAATCTGCGCTGGTAAAAAAGATAGGACAGCAATTGCTGGCTCACCTGTCAGCTCCGTGCTGCAGCGCTGTGCATGGTGCTGACCACAGGCACCTACGGGAGCCATGGCAGCACTCTGGCTGCAGCATGGACATATGAACGGGTTGCTCCGTGGAGCACAGAGCAGCTCGTTCACCGCAGAATTCCTGCATGTCAGCAGCGTGGTTTACAGGCTGCTGTAGCAGTGTGTAAACCACGCTCGTGTGAACCAGGCCTAAGGACACAGAAAAAGGTTAAAAAAAAAAGAGAATGGTAAATAAAATTATTAAACCTTTTTTGCACACATTCCTTTTTTTTTTGCAAAAAAAATGAATTAAGAAATACATGTTTGGTATTGTCGCATCTGTAATGACTGGTCCAATAAATTGAACACACCTTTTTATCCCACATGGCAAACATTATAAAAAAAGGCCTCTCTTTGAGCTGTTCGAGGGGGTGTCACATAGCAAAGTGGAGGTCACCCCACAACTGGCGCTGCTCTCAATTATCCCCGGTCCCTTTGCCATGATTAAGAAGGGTCTCCTACGTCATTTCCTCGCCGCAGCCAAGGCCGTTATTCCACGCCACTGGCGAGGAACTGGGGGGGTGAGGGCTCTGGTGCCGAGAGCTCAGGCAGGCATGCTTGGTCAATATGGAACGAATTTCGTGACTCAGCTGAGTTTCAGAATATTATGGGGTGGTGAGGTGACAAGTCGTCCCAGGGTTTTCATGAAGTCATGACGCGGACCTGATTCCTGGAATGATGACCCACTGGAATTGAGCGGCCATACACTTTTTTTTGTTAGCCACGAAAGGGCTACTCCCTGTTCCGTCTGTCTTTCTATTCCCGATACCTCCCCCTTTCTCTCTCCCCCCCCCCCTTTTTTCTTGTTTATTTTCTTCTTCACCCTCCCTTCCCCTATCTGCGTGTACTCTAGCTTTTTTGTGTCTCTTTTCTTATGTGCTTCTTCTCTCTTTTCTTGTCGTCATAGCTATTTAAATACTGGACTTTGTTTTCTTTTTTATCTTTCTCCTGTTCACATGGGCTAAGTGTATTTGCAGGTCCGATAATCGAACGATCCACTGCCAAAGTACAATTACTAAAGGTGTGTCAGTTAGGCACCTGGCAACTGCGAGTTTTGTTATATTTTGGTGCGATCTATCATTTTTATAGCCCTTATATTAATGCAGCAGTCCTGCAAGATTAGCTACTTGTTATGTCTGTTTTGTTACTACTATGTAAAATTCTACAAAAGCTTTAATAAAAACATATTAAACATAAAAAAGGCCTGTCAAAAAACACCATCAGGGCACACACCCACTTGCGTTTTAACGCTGCGATATTGCTGTGTTTTTTTTAACGCGATTGTCAATGGGACTTTCTAATGTTAAAAACTCATCGCAAGTTTGTGCTTTGCAATTTTTGTGTGATGCAGTTTTAACATTAGAAAGTCCCAATGACATTTGCGTTTTAAAAAATGCAGCGATATCGCAGTGTTAACAAAACGCAAGTGGGTGTGAGCCCTAAAAGTGATGAAAAAGGTCCACTGTACCCTTTGTCACGCAAAATACAAGCCCATGGAAAAATAAAACCCAGTACTTGCCCATCCTGAACCTCCACTGCTGCAGTCAGTCTGCATACTTTCTGTAAATGGATATGGAAGGGGGAATGGGAGATGGAAACACCAGAGCTACAGGGGTCCTGGATATGTTCTTTTGCTATTATTCTGCGCTGCCAACAGTTGTTTGGGTTTTTTTTGTTTAAGTTAGAAAACCTCTTTAACGTCATGGCCTATTTTACTCTTCATGATGTGGGAATTCTTTTTATCTTTTTCATCCTGCCTTTTGAGAGCCATGGCTTATTTTCATCAAGGTAGACAGGTCAAGTTGTATTTTTTTAACTGAGCCATTTTGGGGTATATATAAAATGTAGTGATAATTTTCCTTCAGTTTTTTGGGAGTTGGAGGAATGGAAAAAACAGCAATTCTGCAATTTAGGTGCTTGTTTTTTGGCTTTCATTTTTAGGTTGTTCACCATGCGATATAAATGACAAGTTAAATTTTATCCTGTAAATGGAAAAAATTACAGCAATGCCAAATTTATATAGCTTTACTGCTTTTGCACAATAAGAATTGTTTAAAAATTAGTTTTTGTGCAGTCATGTTGTGAATGGTGGAGCACAGAGGGATGTCAGTAGTTACCACACGTGGTAAGTGGTGCTGATTACTTGCCGGTGTCATGACCCAACGGGCCTACCAGGATTTCTCCTGGTCCTTTTCCTAAATCAGAAATTAGAGTGATAACTTGTTAGTACTTTACTTACAGATATATTCAGTTGCAGCTGCCATTTGAAAGAACAGTCCTATTAATTGTCACTGTTAAACTCGCACCTCAGGAGCAAAAGGTAAATGTCAAAAGATTATATAAACATTTATCCTAAGGCTACCAATATACGGGTGAGCACGAAACACCCCACAAGGCATATGTGAAATTCCGATCTTTCGTGATAGAGGATCAGAAGTGTTTCCTATTGATTTTAATGGGAAACCTTTCATCGAAAGCGCACGCACAGCACACAGCATGCGAGAGCCAACTGTTGCATTAAAAGACCCATTGAAATCAATGGGTGATGCATTTCTAGGAACACGAAAAGATAGGACATGCCGCGATTTTTTCCCACGCCTTGATGCGGTGCAGGAAAACATCGCTCGTGTATATGACTCAATTGAAAAGAGGGTTTCATGCTTGCGTGATATTTGTGCTGCTCACAACACACACATTTTGCGCGAGTTTATCCATCATGTAAAAGTGGTCTAAAGCAGAGTTCACGCTGTGTCTTTTGTTTATGCTACGCATATATGTTTTAGGCCTCATGTCCACGGCTAAAATAAAATTTACAATACGGAGCGGATCATCCACAGCGTGATCCGCGCCCCATAGGGATGTATTGGACACCTGCAGGTAATTAAATACCTGCAGATGTCATTTTCCCCATAGGCGTGGATTGCGCATGCTGGAAAACACCCCGCAGCATGCTCCATTTTAGTGCGGGTCTCTATTGAAGCCTATGAAAGTCGTCCGGATCCGCTGCACACCCGCAGCTTAATTTCTGCTCTCCGTCGTGGGAGAGCAGGAGTTTAAAAAAAAAAAAAATAGAGTGCACAGCTCATGCGTGCGGCACGCTGCTGGCGTGCTGAGCGTATACGCCGGGCCAAAGATAGAAGATCCGTCCGCGACGGAGGGGAGATCCGCAGCGTCCGGACAGGTAAGTAATTCTTCTTTTTAGGCCTCATGTCCGCAGGAAAGGAGGGACCCACTGCGGGATTCTGCATGGAGAATCCGCGGCGGGCCTGATTTTCCCTGTGGACATGAGGCCTTAGGGTACGTTCACATGAGCGTGTTTTTGTGCGTACTTAGGTGGGTACATACTTCCGCACCTAGGTTCGAGCAAAAACACACGTGAACACAGCTGCGTGCTTGTTGTCAAGGGAGCCGCGGCTGCTGCCGGCGGCTCCATTGAAAACAAATGCTCTGACGGCCCATGCATTCTTTTTCAGGGAAGGGCTTTACATATAGGCCCTTCCCTGAAAAAGAAACATTTTAGTGCAAAAAAAAATAAAAATAAAAAAACTTCGCCGCCGCTGCCGTGACCCCCGCGGGCATGAAGAACACATCTGCCGCATGCTGCAGATGTTTCCTTCACCCCCGCTAGTTAAAAGAATTCCCTGCTGCTACATCTGCCACATCTGTGGCAGATGCAGCAAAGGGAATTGTTCAATTCTCAACCACAGCTGTCACACATGACAGTTGCGGTAGAGAATCCTGCTGCCGGCATCCCGTCAATGGCTTTTCAGGGAAGGGCTTCGTAAGCCCTTCCCTGAAAAGCCATTTAAAAAAAATATATTAATTAAAAAAAAACAATACTCACCTCCCTCCAGCTGCCGGGAATTTTTTTTGCACTAAAATTTTTCTTTTTCAGGGAAGGGCTTATATGTAAAGCCCTTCCCTGAAAAAGAATGCAGGGGTGGCGGCAGTCCATTGTTTTCAATGGAGCCGTGGGCAGCAGCGGCGGACAGGTAAGTTTTTTTTAATTCTTTTTTGTTTTGCACTAAAATGTTTCTTTTTCAGGGAAGGGCTTATATGTAGAACCCTTCCCTGGAAAAGAATGCAGGGGAGCGGCAGAGCATTGTTTTCAATGGAGCCGCCGGCAGCAGCCGCGGCTCCATTGACAACAAGCACGCAGCTGTGTTCACGCGTGCTTTTGCTTGTACCTAGGTGCGGACGTATGTACGCACCTAAGTACGCACCAAAACACGCTTGTCTGAACGCACCCTTAGTGACGGAGCTTTTTTGCTTTTTTGCATTTTTGTTTTTTCCTACTCCCTTTTAAAAAATCGTAGCTCCTTTATTTATCCATCGACATCGCTGTATGAGGGCTTGTTTTTTGCGGGACGAGTTGTATTTTTCAATGGCACTATTTATTGTACCATATAATTTACTGAAAAACTTTTAAAAAATTCCAAGCGGAGAGAAATGGGAAAAAAACGACATTCCACCATCTTTCGGTGCATCCTGTTACTACGGCGCACAAACTGCAACAAAAACAACTGGATATTTTTATTCTATGGGTCAGTACGATTACTACGATACCAAACTTATATAGTATTTTTTTTGCTGTAGTAATTGTATTTTTTTTTAAAGATATTTAATTTTTTTCAATTATTTTCTGCGGTCATTTTGTGTGCGCAATAACTTTTTTATTTTTCCGTCGACATAGTTCAGCAAAGGCTCATTTTTTGCAGGATGGCCTGTAGTTTCTGATAGTGTCAAATTGGAATACATACGACTTTTTGATCGCTTTTTTATAGCGTTTTTTCTGGGAGACAGGGTAACTAAAAAAGTGTATTTCTGGCGTTCTTTATTTTTTTTTTCGGACGACGGTCACCACGCAGGAAAAATAATGCGTTACTTTGATAGATCGGACTTTTACGAACGCGGCGATACAAAATACATATTTTTATTTTATGATTTAGATTTTTTAATAATAGATAAGGCAAAAGGGGGGGTGATTTAAATTTTTATAACTTTTTTTTTTTTACAATTAAAAAAACTTAATTGATTTTTTTTTTACTTTACTTTGAAGTCCCCCTGGGGGACTTTAACATGCGATGCTTTGATCGCTCCTGCAGTTTGACGTAATGCTATAGCATTACGTCATACTGCTTTTTCACAGGCAGTCTATCAAGCCAGCCCATGGGGATGGCTTGATAGGCAGTCTGCTAAGGCAGCCCTGGAGCCTTTCTAAAGGCCCCCGGCTGCCATGACACCTGCACAGCTCCCTCTCACCGTGGGGGGGGCCGTGCGGGACCCCCGAACAGCATTCGGGGGATTTAAATGCTGCTGTCAGCTGACGCTCGCGCTATATGGAGGGAGATAGCGGCACTACCTCCCTCCATACACGTCCTGCAACAGCAGGACGTAGTTTTATGATAGCCCCGTCACTAATTGTTTTCATTATTTTCTTTTTGGGTGGAGAGAATGGGAGAAAACAATAATTCCATCATTGCTGTATGGTTTTAGTTTTTACAGTCTTCACGTGCAGTATAAATGACATGTTGACTTTACTGTGGGTCAGTTTGATTACAGTGATACCAAATTTATATTTATATATATATATTTTTTTTTCCTTTATTTCTCCATCCAGAGTTTTTTGTGGGCTTGTTTTTTGTGAGATGAACTGATGTTTTCATTAGTACAATTTGGTAAAAGTAAATGTCACTCGTAGGGACACTTACACTTAGCATTACTGCCTTAGGGCTCCCACACACTTGCTTTTGCGTTTTTTGTTAACGCGATTGTCAATGGGACTTTCTAATGTTAAAAACGCAACACAATGCACCAAAAACGCAAGTTGCATTGCGTTGCGTTTTTAACATTAGAAAGTCCCATTGACAATCACGTTAACAAAAAACGCAAACGCAAGTGTGTGGGAGCCCTTACACAGATCCTGGTTTTTCATGGTAATTTACACCTCTAAAGTCGCAGAAATAGACGTGGAAAATTCCACTGCAATTCCCCTGTGGGAACAGTAGGAGATCTGTCAGTGCAGTTGGAGTGATGGCTTGGTTTCCTTTTGTTCCTTTGTTCTTATCTGCTAATCAGGGGTGTATCTAAAGGCTCAGGGGACCAGGTGCAAAACTTCAGCTTGGCCCCGCATCCGCCCTCCCGTTTTCTACCTATACCTAAATCATGCTGCATACAGCTACAAAACAAATTTCCATACATGATCTAGTCCCTTGGTGTAATCTTTCCAAAGATGACTAATTTCCAGCACTGCATGAAAATTCGTTTACAGACCATTAGGCCACTGTCACACACACACACACACACACACACACACACCACTTTTTACTGCTACTAGCACTGTGTCCTGAGCGGTACAATGCTCCAATTGATTTTAATGGGGTTACTCAGATATGAGGGGCCCGCCCACTTGTGTTTTTTTAACACTGCCTTAAAGCTGCATTTAACGCAAATGTCAATGGGACTTTCTAATGTTAAAAACGTATCGCAAGTTTGTGCTTTGCAATTTTTGTGCAATGCATTTTTAACATTAGAAAGTCCCATTGACATTTGCGTTAAAAAACCGCAAGTGTGTGGGAGCCCTAACGCGGTGTTTTTAACCCCGCGATTTTCAAGAGCTGTCTGTCCTATTTTTGCAGTTTTTAACGGATCTCCATACCTATCACAAAGCGTTGTACCATGCGTTCAAAAGCGCTGCCCAAAATTTCGGTAAAAATGCCACGATTTCGAGCTGCGTTTTCTGAACGCAGGTGTGAGAGTGGCCTTAGGGTGGCTTCACACAAGCATGTGTGTACATATGTGTGCACCCCTGTATGTGCAAAAACACGAGGTGCTCAGCCAATCACAGACAGCTGCTTCTGATTGGCTGAGCACCTTAGCCAATCATAGGCAGCTTTCGCTGAATGATTGACAGGCGAGAGCTGCCTGTGATTGGCTGAGCGCCTCAGCCAATCAGGAGCAGCTCTTTCAGCAGGCGGGATTTTAAATCCCCGCCTGCACAAAGAACCGCATTGCAGAGCCAGGAACAGCGCAGAGAGGACATGACTGAGCCCCGGCAGCTGAAGGAAAGTGAGTATGTTTTTTATTTTTAACACTACTTTGCCTTGTTTTTCAGGGAAGGGCTTATATTTAAAGCCCTTCCCTCAAAAACAATTACAGCATGCCGGCAGCTGGATCCCCTACTGCAGCTGTCATGTGTGACAGCTGTGGTAGGGAATTCTTTATTCCCCACAGGGATGAAGAATTCCTTTGCCGCATCTGTCACAGATGTGGCAGGTGCAGCTGGGAATTTTTTCCCCCGGTGAGGATGAAGAAAATATCTGCCGCATGTGGCAGATGTGTTCTTCATCCCCGCGGGGAACACGGCAGCAGCGAACAGGTCCATTTTTTTTTTTTTACACTAAAATTGTTGTTTTTCAGGGAAGAGCTTATATTTAAAGCTCTTCCCTGAAAAACAATTACTGGGTGCTGACAAACCATTGTCTTCATTCGAGGCGCCGGCAGTAGCCGCAGGTCCATTGATGACAATGCGTGCATTCCCCATGGTGCACGCATGTCCTATCTTTGCAGGCACACGCTTGTAAAGCATGGACATGTAAACACACCATAGGGAATGCATTGGTTCTAATAGACACGTGGTTTTGTGCGTGCGTATGCACGCACAAAAACACACTCATGTGAAGCCACCCTTAGTGTGTGTTCATGTTTTTTGTTGTACTTTTGAACTACAATAATAAGAACACATTTTAAAAAACTGCATGCGGTATTCAAAGACCACATACGTTTTTAAGAAACTGCATCCACTATTAAAAGTTGCATGTGTTTTTGATGCGTTTTTTAATTGTGTGTAAAGTGTACAATTAAAAACAGTATGTACAGGGAGATGTATAACTTATACCAGCCATAGATAGATATGAGAGATAGATAGATAGATAGATAGATAGATAGATAGATAGATAGATAGATAGATAGATAGATAGATAGATAGAAATATATATACGAGAGAGATATGAGAGAGATTAGATGGATGGATAGATAGATAGATATGAGAGAGAGAAATATATGATAGATAGA
The DNA here is from genome assembly GCF_035609145.1 of Eleutherodactylus coqui. NCBI lineage: Eukaryota > Metazoa > Chordata > Amphibia > Anura > Eleutherodactylidae > Eleutherodactylus > Eleutherodactylus coqui. The sequence continues at coordinate 116,121,467 of NC_089839.1, read as the reverse complement.
TATGAAATAGATAGACAGATAAGATAGATAGATATGAAATAGATAGATATGAGAAAGAGATATGAGCTAGATAGATAGATAGATAGAAGGCAGATAGCTAGATAGATAGGCAGATATGAGAGAAATAGATAGATAGAGAGAGAGAGATAGACATGAGAGAGTGATATATGTGAAATAGATAGATAGAAGACAGGTAGCTAGATAGATAGATATGAGATAGATAGACAGATAGCTGGATAGATAGATATGAAATAGATATAGATAGATAGATATCAGATAGATAAATAGATAGATATAGACTGATATTAGAGATGGCTAGATTGACAGATATTTAAGAGAGAGAGATAGATTAGATATGAGACAGATATATATGAGATAGATAGATCGATGCACACACATACACTCATACATAAACACACACATGCACACACAGATACACATAAAGAAACATACACAAATATACATACATACACACAGACACACATATACAAACATACACATATATACAGATACACATACCCTGTCGCCAGACCACTTCATGTAATAGCAGCAGGACAGACAGCCACAGTACAGCAAGAGGCAGGAGCAGCACGATGATGCGTCTGCCCCCCTTCTCCTCACTCTGCTTTTCTCTGCTGTCTCTCCGGCTGGTCGCACTGCTGGCCGTATGATTGGTGTGGTGCTGCCGACAGTGTGACCAGCCAGTAATGCACTGAATGTGCATATCTATATGGCAGAGGGCAGCCTCTGGGCCCCCTTCCCGCGTTGGACCTCCAGTGCCTAGGGGCAAATATGGGCCTGATTAGAGGAGCACTAACAAAATATAAATAGTATGTCCTTAAAATGATTTATAGTAATTTAATGAAGGTTGTTTAGCATAAGAGTGACCTTTGAGGATTAGTTAATGGCATTGCTCCATGTGGACTACTAGAGCCAGTAGTGTGGTTAAGATAGCAAAGTAAACATCGGTTGTCACCTTTGGCAAGCAGCACTACTGTGTTACTAAATACGCTGCTCAGTATTTGTTTTTTTTTGCATTTATAGTGTCACCATGTTGTCCTTTTAGTCAATGTTTGCTTTAAATCTCCCTCATTGAACAAAACAATGAAGCTGAGATGTATTTTTAAATCCTAGGCATTGTGGACGAGCAGAAACATTATATTCAATTATAATATCAAAATGTGGCCCAGCACTGCTTGCTCAACACCACTGCTTGCTGGCAGGTTTAATACTCGGCCACAGGACCCTGAAAACATATGAAAACCGATATCAGCACCTTACACTTCAAATGAAACAGTGCTGTTATTTATGGACGAACCTTGCAGCGAATACTTTCTTGCTCTGCACCTCCACCATAGGGGAAATTAAGATTGGAACATGGTTTCAAATGACTTAAAGGGGTTGTCTCGCGGCAGCAAGTGGGGTTATACACTTCTGTATGGCCATATTAATGCACTTTGTAATGTACATCGTGCATTAAATATGAGCCATACAGAAGTTATTCACTTACCTGCTCCGTTGCTAGCGTCCCCGTCGCCATGGATCCGTCTAATTCTGATGTCTTCTGGCGTTTTTAGACGCGCTTGTGCAGTCCGTGCTTCTGGCTGGTGAATGGGGCCGCTCGTGCCGGAGAGCTGGTCACCGCGTCGTCATCGTAGCTCCGCCCCGTCACGTGTGCCGATTCCAGCCAATCAGGAGGCTGGAATCGGCAATGGAACGCACAGAGCCCATGGTGCACCACGGGAGAAGACCCGCGGTGCACCATGGGAGAAAACTGCAGTGACCGGCGGCCATCTTAGGGAGCAGATTTTTATAACTCCTTATTTCGTCGGATCGGTGAGTAGCAAGCGGTTTAAAAACCGCTTTAAATTGCTATTTTATGCCAGGGGGGTGACAGGGGGAATGGGGAAGGTAAAATTTTGATGTTTGCCGCGAGACAACCCCTTTAATGCCACATCCCTCCAATTATCTATAACTCTGCTGTTGTCATTTACAGGTAGAGATTAGAGATGAGCGAACGTACTCGTCCGAGCTTGATGCTTGGGCGAATATTAGCGTGTTCGGGATGCTCGTTACTCGTAACGAGTACCACGCGGTGTTCTGGTTACTTTCAGTTTCCTCTCTGAGACGTTAGCGCGCTTTTCTGGCCAATTGAAAGACAGGGAAGGCATTACAACTTCCCCCTGTGACGTTCAAGCCCTATACCACCCCCCTGCTGTGAGTGGCTGGGAAGATCAGATGTCACCCGAGTATAAAAATCGGCCCCTCCCGCGGCTCGCCACACATGCCTTGTGAGTTAGCTGAGGGACAGTGCTGTTCTATTGGAGTTGCTGTAGGGAGAGTGTTTGTAGTGAGTGTAGGCTTCAAGAACCCCAACGGTCCTTCTTAGGGCCACATCTACGTGTGTGCAGGCTGCTGTTAGCAGTGGAGAAAATTTTTTTTTTCCTCAAAATCGGCAGTGCAGAGCATTGCACCCGGCATTAGGGACAGAAGTGGTGCTGCTTAGGCAGGGAGAGTGTTAGGAGTGAGTGTAGCCTTCAAGAACCTCAACGGTCCTTTCTAGGGCCACATTTAACCGTCTGCAGTACTGTGCTGGCTGCTGTTAGCTGTGTTCCTTTTTTTTTTTTCTCAAAATCGGCGGTGCAGAGCATTGCACCCTGCATTGATACTACAGGCACAGAATTGTGTAGGCAGGGCCACAACACAGTTATCAGTCATTGAATAGGCACAGTGGGCCTTTCCTTTTAAACAAAAGGGAAAAAAGTATATTTGCCCTGCCTCTGACAGCCGTCAGGGCTCTGGGTACGTGTGTGCTGTGTGGAGAACGTAAAAAAATCAGACGCAACCAGCTACGGTTGAGTGCAGCCTTGCGCCAATTTCTTTCCTGCCTGGGAAATACCTGCTCTGCCACAGTTAGTAACTCTGCAACAGTAAAGTTCTGTGACAGTTTTGCAGGGCCGCAACACAGTTATTAAAATTATTATTCAGTGAATAGACGCAGTGGGCCTATCCTTTTAAACAAAAGGGAAAAAAGTATATTTGCCCTGCCTCTGACAGCCGTCAGGGCTCTGGGTACGTGTGTGCTGCGTGGACAACGTAAAAAAATCAGACGCAACCAGCTACGGTTGAGTGCAGCCTTGCGCCAATTTCTTTCCTGCCTGGGAAATACCTGCTCTGCCACAGTTAGTAACTCTGCAACAGTAAAGTTCTGTGACAGTTTTGCAGGGCCGCAACACAGTTATTAAAATTATTATTCAGTGAATAGACGCAGTGGGCCTATCCTTTTAAACAAAAGGGAAAAAAGTATATTTGCCCTGCCTCTGACAGCCGTCAGGGCTCTGGGTACGTGTGTGCTGCGTGGAGAACGTAAAAAAATCAGACGCAACCAGCTACGGTTGAGTGCAGCCTTGCGCCAATTTCTTTCCTGCCTGGGAAATACCTGCTCTGCCACAGTTAGTAACTCTGCAACAGTAAAGTTCTGTGACAGTTTTGCAGGGCCGCAACACAGTTATTAAAATTATTATTCAGTGAATAGACGCAGTGGGCCTATCCTTTTAAACAAAAGGGAAAAAAGTATATTTGCCCTGCCTCTGACAGCCGTCAGGGCTCTGGGTACGTGTGTGCTGCGTGGAGAACGTAAAAAAATCAGACGCAACCAGCTACGGTTGAGTGCAGCCTTGCGCCAATTTCTTTCCTGCCTGGGAAATACCTGCTCTGCCACAGTTAGTAACTCTGCAACAGTAAAGTTCTGTGACAGTTTTGCAGGGCCGCAACACAGTTATTAAAGTCATTGAATAGGCACAGTGCGCCTTTCCTTTTAAACAAAAGGGAAAAAATTATATTTGGCCTGCAGGCTTGCGCCAATTTATTTCCTGCCGGTGAAATCAAATCACTGGTAATACAGCATGCTGAGGGGTAGGGGTAGGCCTAGAGGACGTGGATGTGGCCGAGGACGCGGAGGGCCAAGTGAGGGTGTGGGCACAGGCCGAGCTCCTGATCCAGGGGTGTCGCAGCCGACTGCTGCGCGATTAGGAGAGAGGCACGTTTCTGGCGTCCCCACATTCATCGCCCAATTAATGGGTCCACGCGGGAGACCTTTATTAGAAAATGAGCAGTGTGAGCAGGTCCTGTCCTGGATGGCAGAAAGTGCTTCGAGCAACCTATCGTCCAGCCACAGTTCTGCGCCGTCCACTGCTGCAAATCCGAATCCTCTGTCTGCTGCTCCTCCTTCCTCCCAGCCTCCTCACTCCACTACAATGACACATGCTCAGGAGCGGGAAGACTCCCAGGAACTGTTCTCGGGCCCCTGCTCAGATTGGGCAGCAGTGGTTCCTCTCCCACCAGAGGAGTTTATCGTCACTGATGCACAACCATTGGAAAGTTCCCGGGGTCCGGGGGATGAGGCTGGGGACTTCCGCCAACTGTCTCAAGAACTTTCTGTGGGTGAGGAGGACGATGACGATGAGACACAGTTGTCTTGCAGTGAGGTAGTAGTAAGGGCAGTAAGTCCGAGGGAGGAGCGCACAGAGGATTCGGAGGAAGAGCAGCAGGACGATGAGGTGACTGACCCCACCTGGTGTGCAACGCCTACACAGGACAGGTCTTCAGAGGGGGAGGCACGGGCAGCAGCAGGGCAGGTTGCAAGAGGCAGTGTGGTGGCCAGGGGTAGAGGCAGGGCCAGACCGAATAATCCACCAACTGTTTCCCAAAGCGCACCCTCGCGCCATGCCACCCTGCAGAGGCCGAGGTGCTCTAAGGTCTGGCAGTTTTTCACAGAGACGCCTGACGACCGACGAACAGTGGTGTGCAACCTTTGTTGCGCCAAGATCAGCCGGGGAGCCACCAACAACAGCCTCACCACCACCAGCATGCGCAGACATATGATGGCCAAGCACCCCACAAGGTGGGACGAAGGCCATTCACCGCCTACGGTTTGCACCGCTGCCTCTCCCCCTGTGCCCCAACCTGCCACTGAGATACAACCCCCCTCTCAGGACACAGGCACAACCGTCTCATGGCCTGCACCCACACCCTCACCTCCGCTGTCCTCGGCCCCATCCACCAATGTCTCGCACCGCACAGTCCAGCCGTCGCTAGCGCAAGTGTTGGAGCGCAAGCGCAAGTACGCCGCCACGCACCCGCACGCTCAATCGTTAACCGTCCACATCGCCAAATTTATCAGCCTTGAGATGCTGCCGTATAGGGTTGTGGAAACGGAGGCTTTCAAAGCTATGATGGCGGCGGCGGCCCCGCGCTACTCAGTTCCCAGTCGCCACTACTTTTCCCGATGTGCCGTCCCAGCCCTGCACGACCACGTCTCCCGCAACATTGTACGCGCCCTCACCAATGCGGTTAGTGGCAAGGTCCACTTAACTACGGACACGTGGACAAGCACAGGCGGGCAGGGCCACTACATCTCCCTGACGGCACATTGGGTGAATTTAGTGGAGGCTGGGACAGAGTCAGAGCCTGGGACCGCTCACGTCCTACCCACCCCCAGAATTGCGGGCCCCAGCTCGGTGGTGGTATGTTCGGCGGTGTATGCTTCCTCCACTAAAGCACCCTCCTCCTCCTCCTCAACCTCTGTCTCGCAATCTAGATGTGTCAGCAGCAGCAGGACGTCGCCAGCAGTCGGTGTCGCGCGGCGTGGCAGCACAGCGGTGGGCAAGCGTCAGCAGGCCGTGCTGAAACTACTCAGCTTAGGAGATAGGAGGCACACGGCCCACGAACTGCTGCAGGGTCTGACAGAGCAGACCGACCGTTGGCTTGCGCCGCTGAGCCTCCAACCGGGCATGGTCGTGTGTGACAACGGCCGCAACCTGGTGGCGGCTCTGCAGCTCGGCAGCCTCACGCACGTGCCATGCCTGGCCCACGTCTTTAATTTGGTGGTTCAGCGCTTTCTGAAAAGCTACCCACGCTTGTCAGACCTGCTCGTAAAGGTGCGCCGGCTCTGCGCACATTTCCGCAAGTCCCACACGGACGCTGCCACCCTGCGCACCCTGCAACATCGCTTTAATCTGCCAGTGCACCGACTGCTGTGCGACGTGCCCACACGGTGGAATTCTACGCTCCACATGTTGGCTAGGCTCTATGAGCAGCGTAGAGCTATAGTGGAATACCAACTCCAACATGGGCGGCACAGTGGGAGTCAGCCTCCTCAATTCTTTTCAGAAGAGTGGGCCTGGTTGGCAGACATCTGCCAGGTCCTTCAAAACTTTGAGCAGTCTACCCAGGTGGTGAGCGGCGATGCTGCAATCATTAGCGTCACCATTCCTCTGCTATGCATCTTGAGAAGTTCCCTGCAAACCATAAAGGCAGCCGCTTTGCGCTCGGAAACAGAGCCGGGGGAAGACAGTATGTCGCTGGATAGTCAGAGCACCCTCCTGTCTATATCTCAGCGCATTGAGGAGGAGCATGAGGAGGATGAGGAGGAGGGGGAAGAGACAGCTTGGGCCACTGCTGATGGTACCCATGCTGCTTGCCTGTCATCATTTCAGCGTGTAAGGCCTGAGGAGGAGGAGGAGGATCCTGAAAGTGATCTTCCTAGTGCGGACAGCCATGTGTTGCGTACAGGTACCCTGGCACACATGGCTGACTTCATGTTAGGATGCCTTTCTCGTGACCCTCGCGTTACACGCATTCTGGCCACTACGGATTACTGGGTGTACACACTGCTCGACCCACGCTATAAGGAGAACCTTCCCAGTCTCATTCCCGAAGAGGAAAGGGGTTCGAGAGTGTTGCTATACCACAGGACCCTGGCGGACAAGCTGATGGTAAAATTCCCATCCGACAGCGCTAGTGGCAGAAGGCGCAGTTCCGAGGGCCAGGTAGCAGGGGAGGTGCGGAGATCGAGCAGCATGTACAGCCCTGACAGTGCAACAGTCTTTAAGGGCCTGGACAGCTTTATGGCTCCCCACCAAGACTGTGTCACCGCTCCCCAGTCAAGGCTGAGTCGGCGGGAGCACTGTAAAAGGATGGTGAGGGAGTACGTAGCCGATCGCACGACCGTCCTCCGTGACGCCTCTGCCACCTACAACTACTGGGTGTCGAAGCTGGACACGTGGCCTGAACTCGCGCTGTATGCCCTGGAGGTGCTTGCTTGTCCTGCGGCTAGCGTCTTGTCGGAAAGGGTGTTTAGTGCAGCTGGGGGAATCATCACAGATAAGCGTACCCGCCTGTCAACCGACAGTGCCGACAGGCTAACACTCATCAAGATGAACAAAGCCTGGATTTCCCCAGACTTCTCTTCTCCACCAGCGGACAGCAGCGATACGTAAGCAATACGTAGGCTGCACCCGCGGATGGAAGCTACGTTCTCTCTCACCATCCAAAACGGGGACATTTCTGCTTCATCAATCTGTGTCTAATATTCCTCCTCCTCCTCCTTCTCCTCCTCCTGAAACCTCACGTAATCACGCTGAACGGGCAATTTTTCTTAGGGCCACAAGGCTCACTCATATAATTTTTCTAAACAATTTTTATATGTTTCAATGCTCTTAAAAGCGTTGAAACTTTAACTTGAACCAATTTTTCGTTAAACTGGGCTGCCTCCAGGCCTAGTTACCACTTAAGCCACATTAACCAAAGCGATTAATGGGTTTCACCTGCCCTCTTGGTTGGCCATGGCCAATTTTTTGGATGTACATTAGTACTGTTGATACAGCAATTTTTGTGGGCCCTCGCCTACAGTGTAATCAAATGAATTTTTAGCCCACCTGCATTACAGCTGACGTTACATCCGCTGTGTTGGGCAATGCAATGGGATATTTCTATGTACCGCCGGTGGCTTCCTGGCACCCACCCATGCTGTGGGTCCACAGGGAATTATAAATGCATCTGTTTCCACTTGTAAAGAACCCCAGTCTGACTGGGGCATGCAGTGTGGGCCGAAGCCCACCTGCATTAAGCACGACATTACTACCTCAGCTGTGTTGGGCAATGCAATGGGATATTTTTGTGTATCGCCGGTGGGTTCCAGGGAGCCACCCATGCTGTAGGTGCACACGGAGTTTAACCTACATGTGTCCACTTGTAAAGAACCCCAGTCTGACTGGGGCATGCAGTGTGGGCCGAAGCCCACCTGCATTAAGCACAACATTACTACCTCAGCTGTGTTGGGCAATGCAATGGGATATTTCTATGTACCGCCGGTGGCTTCCTGGCACCCACCCATGCTGTGGGTCCACAGGGAATTATAAATGCATCTGTTTCCACTTGTAAAGAACCCCAGTCTGACTGGGGCATGCAGTGTGGGCCGAAGTCCACCTGCATTAAGCACGACATTACTACCTCTGCTGTGTTGGGCAATGCAATGGGATATTTTTGTGTATCGCCGGTGGGTTCCAGGGAGCCACCCATGCTGTCGGTCGACAGGGACTTCACAATAGGGAGTTGTACCTGCCTGTGTCTATGAATTAAAAAGCCCGGTCTGACTGGGGCATGCAGAGACACCTTGACAGAATGAATAGTGTGTGGCACATAGGTTCCCCATTGCTATGCCCACGTGTGCAGCTCCTGATGGCGGTGGCACAGGGTTCTATTTCCCATTGCTTCTGTACAGCATTGTGGGCTATCGCCCCGCCCCTTTTAAAGAGGGTCGCTGCCTAGCCGTGCCAACCCTCTGCAGTGTGTGCCTGCGGTTCCTCCTCATGGCAGACGCACTTCTAAGTAGACATGAGGGTGGTGTGGCATGAGGGCAGCTGAAGGCTGCGCAGGGACACTTTGGTGTGCGCTGTGGGGGGGAGGGGGGGCGGTTGGGCAGCATGTAACCCAGGAGAAGTGGCAGCAGAGTGTCATGCAGGCAGTGATTGTGCTTTGTTGTAGGTAGTGTGGTGCTTAGCTAAGGTATGCCATGCTAATGAGGGCTTTTCAGAAGTAAAAGTTGTTGGGAGGGGGGGGGGGCCACTCTTGCCGGTATTGTGGCTTAATAGTGGGACCTGTGAACTTGAGATGCAGCCCAACATGTAGCCCCTCACCTGCCCTATCCGTTGCTGTGTCGTTCCCATCACTTTCTTGAATTGCCCAGATTTTCACACAAGGAAACCTTAGCGAGCATCGGCGAAATACAAAAATGCTCCGGTCGCCCATTGACTTCAATGGGGTTCGTTACTCGAAACGAACCCTCGAGCATTTTGGTGCTCGCTCATCTCTAGTAGAGATATATCCTCTGTTCATAGTTAGATGTGAATTTCACTCCCTGAATATATTGAACTTTTGGTCCAATATCCAATTTTTGCTCAATAACTTTTCAATTCTCCCAAGGTTCCCAAAACATTTCTATACTGTTGGGACAATAACTTATATATTTCTCAATTGGAAAATTTAGGGGTTTGTCTAGGAAACTAAAAAAGTGGCTGCCATCAGCAGCCAATGAGAAAGTAACTAGGACGGGTTGATGAGAGGAATGAGGAGCGTAGTGTTTGGATCCACCCCTGCCTTTTGCTCTGCCTCTTCCTCTCCGGTCTCATTAACCCATTCTAGTTACATTACAGGACTAGGTTTCTCACAGATTTGCAGATGGCAGTTATTTCGTTAGTTTACTAGACAACCCTCTTTGAGTACAAATGCTTGCACATAATTTTTCATTGGTCAAAAACTCTAAATATGTTCTACACAATATGCTTGGCTTGTCTTTACGTAACAAAATACTGGCATGGGCAAGACTCCCATGATCATGCTATGATTGATGCTAAAATTGCACCATTACTGTGACTTCTGCACATATCTTTAACAAGAGGCCATACTCTTTACAGAGGGCACCATTGTGCTCCATTTGCCTTATCATTTCGTAGGCTAGTTTTGATACTGGTTGACTAAGGGTGATCCCATGTGAATAGGGCAAACTATAGAGAGTGCATTAGTCCCTGCCCCTTAGTTTACTAGAGGCATCATGACCATGCAAGCGGATCATATCATTACCAACGGATTGGATTTCTATTGATGGACATTGTGACAGCAGGTTCTAAATTAAGAGTACATGCTGTTTTTCTTTTTTTATGTGCTATACTGCCACCTCACCACAGAGCTATATATGATTCTTGTCTGAACTTAAATATGGCTTGTTTTTTTAATAGATTATTAAGGCCTCATGTCCATGGCTAAAATAACATTTAAAATCCGCAGCGTGATCCGCGCCCCATAGGGATGCATTGGACACCCGCAGGTAATTAAATACCTGTGGATGTCATTTTCCCTTGAGGTGCGGATTGCGTATGCGGGAAAACACCCACGGCATTTTAGTGCGGGTCTCCCGCGGGGATGGCTTCCGCAGGCTTCTATTGAAGCCTATGTAAGCCGTCCGGATACGCGGCACACCCGCAGCTGAATTCCTGCTCTCCGGCGTGGGAATGCGGGAGAGCAGGAGTTTAAAAAAAAGAGTGCGTGGCGCATGCGCACGGCGCGCTTCCGGCGTGTCGAGCACATCCACCGGGCCGAAGAAAGAAGATCCGGCCGCGACAGAGGGAAGATCCGCAGCGTCCGGACAGGTAAGTAAATCTTCTTTTTAGGCCTCATGTCCGTGGGAAAGGAGGGACCCGCTGCGGGATTCTGCATGAAGAATCCGCGACGGGCCTCATTTTCCCCGTGGACATGAGGCCTTACTGATGATTATGCAGCTCCTAACACACAGTTCTAATAGAGGAGGTCACAGCACATCCTCTGGACTCTATACTAATGGCATGTAGCTTATTTAGATAAATAGAAGGTAATGATAATTAAACCGTGCTCCCAGCAGGCAGAATAGTATAACCTTAACTAATGATGTGCTGACGTATCATGAGATAGGTGAAACTGGAAGTAAAAAATCTCAGCCTCAAGATGGTGCCTGACAAGCATCAGATAGGGGGCTGCATTTCATGGAATACACAAAGGAGACTTCCAGATTGTGATAGGCATTTAGGTGAGGAGGGCAGGGATGGAAAAATGAGTTTTCGCTGGAGTGGCCCATTAACCCCTTCCCGCGTACATTTACGTTCTGGAGCGTCGGAATATGTATGAAGAAAGGTCGTGGGATGACCTCTCTTCATACAGCGCGGGCGTCAGCTGTTTATTACAGCTAACACCTACGGGCAATAGCTGCTATCGGCTGTGCGGCCAATTGTGGCTATTAACCCTTTAAATGCCGCTGTCAATTCTGACAGGGGCATTTAAATCCCCCGTACGATGTTTGCGGGTCCCGTACCGCCACCCCGCAGTGAGATTGGGGGCGCCGTGCAGGTGTCATGGTAGCCAGGGGCCTTCTGAAAGGCCCAAGGGCTGCCTTAGGAGACTGCCTCTCAAGCCATCCCCGTGGGGGGGCTTGATAGGCTGCCTGTCAAATTACAGTATGACGTAATGCTGTAGAATAATGTCATACTGCGAGAGCGATCAAAGCATCGCATGTTGTAGTCCCCCAGAGGGACTTAAAAGTAAAGTAAAAAAAAAGATCAATAAAGTTTTTTTAATTGCAAAAAAAAAAGGTACCATATATTGAGTATTAGCCGATCCGAGTATAAGCCGAGTCAACAGGTTTTACCACAAAAAATTGGGAAAACGTATTGACTCGAATATAAGCTGAGCTATACTCGAGTATATACTGAGTAAAAAAAAAACCTCCATACTCACCTCCCAGCTGTGTCTGTGCGGCAAGCTGCTTGAATTCTCCCCGCTGTCCTCTCTGCTCGGCTCTGTCAGCGCTGTGTAAGTAAGCGCTGTGATTGGATTGAGCACCAGCCAATCACACCTGGCACTTGATCCAATCACAGCGCTTACTTACACAGCACTGACAGCGGGGGATTTGAAAGCCGCAGCCAATCAGTGAATGTGATTCATTGATTGGCTGTGAATGACTGAGTGCCGGCTGTGATTGGCTGGTGCTCGATCCAATCACAGTGTTGACAGCAGGGGATGACAGAGCCAAGCAGAGAGAACGCTGGGGAATGACAGCGGGGAGACAGATGCCAGCTGGGACGTGAGTATAAAGGGTTTTTTTTAACCCTTCCCTGACTTGAGTGTAAGCTGAGGGAGGCTTTTTCAGCACAAAAAAATGTGCTGAAAAATTAGGCTTATACTCGAGTATATATGGTAATAAAATTTTAAATCACCCCCCTTGCCATATCTAATCTAAATCATAAAATAAAAATACATATTTGGTATTGCCGCGTCCGTAAAAGTCTGATCTATCAAAGTAGCACATTATTTACCGCGCACGGTGAACGTTGTCTGAAAAAAAAAAAAGGAATGCCAGAAATCCACTTTTTCAGTTACCCTGCCTCTCAGAAAAAAAAGCAATAAAAAACAATCAAAAAGTCGTTTGTATTCCGAATTGGTACTAACAGAAACTACAGGACATCCCACAAAAAATGAGCCCTCGCACAACTACGTCAACAAAAAAAATTAAAAAGTTATTGCACGAACAAGATGACCGCAGAAAATAATTGAAAAAAATTAAATGTCTTTGAAAAGAAAAAAAGAGTAGTACAGTAAAAAAAAAAACTATACAAGTTTGGTATCGTAGCAATCGTACTGATGCATAGAATAAAGTTATCATGTCATTTTTGTTGCAGTTTGTGCGCCATAGAAACGAAACGCACTGAAAGATGGCGGAATGTGTTGTTTTTTTTCCATTTTACTCCACTTTTAAAAGTTTTTCAGTACATTATATGGTACTTTAAATAGCACCATTGAAAACTACAACTCGTCCCACAGAAAACAAGCCTTCATATAGCAGCGTCGATGGATACATAAAGGAGTTACAATTTTTTTAAGGGGGAAGGAAAAAAGGAAAATGGAAAAAAAAGGGGCCCCGCCATTTAAGGGTTAAAAGAAATCTATTACCTATTCCTGTGGAGAGTCAGATACTGCATATCCAATACACATGCAATACAGGAGCACTGAAGATTAATGGTAGGTCATCAATTAACTTATAGTCACTGAGTAGTAGCTGAAAAGTCCGAGTTAAGAAAGGACAGAAGAATAATGTCTTATTGAATGTGCTTATTTATGTACCATAAATAACTAAAGGCATTTTCCTGAGCAAAGAGGTAAAGTTTACACGAGTTACAACTGCCTTTTTTTCCTCGTAAACTCAGTGTTTTGCTATTCTATTCTCTGTGCTGCAGAATTCACAAATCTGAGGTTGCATTTACAGGAGATCTACAATAAGAAAACCATAAAAGACCTTTAGGAAAAGCTTGAAAATCTATATATATAAAATTGAATGTATGCGCGTCTGTCTGTCTGTGTGTTTGTCCTTTATGCGCTACTATACCATTCATCCGATCGCCATGAAACTTTGGGAAGTTGCTGAGTACACTCCTGGGAAGATTATAGGCATAGTACATTTATGCTACGATAAATGGCGCGCGTGCGAGCGTCGTCGACAGTTGCGCCCCCCCCCCCAAGTAGATCGTTTGATTTCCATCACTGCCACTAATTCTCTCACTTCGCGATGTCATAGAAACTTGAAATTTGGCACGAGCATTGATTATGTCATAAATAGGAAAAGTTAATGGGTCCTAACTCAATTATTCAATTCTAAGCGCCAAAGAATTAGCGTCCAAATTTTACGTACGGAATCTAATTCTCTCACTTCCCAATGTCATAGAAACTTGAAATTTGGCACGAGCCATGATTATGTCATAAATAGGAAAAGGTAATGAGTCCCAACCCGATTATTCAATTCTAAGCGCCAAAGAATTAGCGTCCAAATTTTACATACGCAATCTCATTTTCTCGCTTCCCAATGTCATTTGGCACGAGCATTGATTATGTCATAAATAGGAAACGCTAATGGGTCCCAACTCGATTATTCAATTCTATGCGCCAAAGAATTAGCGTCCAAATTTTACGTACGGAATCTAATTTTCTCACATAGAAACTTGAAATTTGGCACGGGCATTGAATATATCATAAATAGGAAATGCTAATGGGTCCCAACTTGATTATTCAATTCTATGCGCCAAAGAATTAGCGTCCAAATTTTACGTACGGAATGTAATTTTCTCACATAGGAACTTGAAATTTGGCACGGGCATTGAATATGTCATAAATAGGAAACGCTAATGGGTCCCAACTCGATTATTCGATTCTATGCGCCAAAGAATTAGCGTCCAAATTTTACGTACGAAATGTCATTTTCTCACATAGAAACATGAAATTTGGCATGGGCATTCAATATGTTATAAATAGGAAAAGCTAATGGGTCCCAACTCGATTATTCAATTCTATGCGCAAAAGAATTAGCGTCCAAATTTTACATACGGAATGTCATTTTCTCACTTCCTGATATATATAAATGAATGTATGTCTGTCTGTCTGTCCTTTATGCATTACTACACCATTCATCAAATTGCCATGAGACTTTGGGAAGTTGCTGAGTACACTCCTGGGAAGATTATAGGCATAGTACAACTATCCTACGATAGGTGGCGCGCGTACGAGCATCGTCGACAGTTATGCCCCCCAGACAAAGATCGTTTGATTTCCATCTCAAGCATGAAAGCAAAAGGCATTACGAGCAACGGGATGAGTGTTCAACTACAAAATGATGCACCGCCGAACGTTTCGCAAGACAATTGCTGGATATTGAGAATGCTGAGGTAAAATGAAAGCTGTGCTGTGATTGGTTGCTATTTCTTATACTGCTGAGGTAACATGAAAGCTGTGCTGTGATTGGTGGCTACTTCTTATACTACTGAGGTTGCATGAAAGCTGTGCTGCGATTCGTTGTTATATATTATACCACTGAGGTAACATGAAAGCTGCGCTGTGATTGGTTGCTATATGTAATACCGCAGAGGTAACATGAAAGCTGCACTGTGATTGGTTGCTATTTTTTATATTGCTGAGGTAACATGAAAGCTACGCTGTGATTGGTTGTTATATATTATACTGAGGTAACATGAAAGCTGCGCTGTGATTGGTTGTTATATATTATACTGAGGTAACATGAAAGCTGCGCTGTGATTGGTTGTTATATATTATACCACTGAGGTAACATGAAAGCTGCGCTGTGATTGGTTGTTATCTAGATATATAAAAACGAATGAATGTCTGTCTGTCTGTCTTCGCAGCAACGCGCGACGGGTAAGCTAGTGTAAAAATAAATGTTAATACTTGTGTGGAGATATGATTACATGAAGTTATAAACCCAAAACATTAGCTTTTACTAGGAAACCATGGTGCAATGTTCAAAGGGTTACCTGTCCATGTTGGATGGTATGCCTTATGAAAGTAAAGTTTCTACTCATTTATCTAAACTTTCTGATGCTGGGGAATTTTCTTCCTACTTGTCTCTACCCTGACTGCACAGAGGTCTGGATACCGTGACTGTAAGCTGACTACAGTGCACAGTGCCTGTGTACCTATATTTACCACTATCTGAACACCGTTGTAATGTACTCTAATATTGATATTTGTACAGCATGAACCATGTAGAAAAGTAGCCTTCCTCTGATCGTGGCAACACAAACTTATGAAAGCTGTTTAACCCCTTAGGCCAGATCGTACTGGAATTGCGTATTACGCGGGCTTTGTACGCCTCTGTGATATGCGGTAGCTTGCAGGTAATCTGTTACATTGCCTTACTCAGTTCCACTCACATTAGTGTGTCGGAATTGTGTAATCCACAAGCAGCATATTTAATTTTGCCATGTATATGCGTAAAATAGATTCCATTGTTCTCTTTTGTCGCATATATACCCGCAGAACACAAGCAAACAAATGAATTTAATTAATAATTAAATAATTAGAATAATCATATATTTATACATTTATAGTGATTATTCCTATGTTTTAATTTTAAACTTATTTGAATAAATTATTGTTTTAGGCCTCTTTCACATGGCGACCTATGCGTGCAAAAATCACATGCGTTAAAAACTTGAAGCTATTAGAACCAATGGTTTCCTATGGGAACATTCAGATGAAGGGATTTAAATGCGCCAAAAACATCTGAACGTTGATGATGAGGGGTGTTTTAGATATTATTTCCATGCGTCTGATTATATTGCTATAAATTTGAACCTAGAACTAGCCCAACTACTAGATTGAAAGTAGCTAATTAATCCTAATTATTTAATTGTTAATTTACTTGTTTGCTTGTATTTTTCTACTTCTTATAAACTACTTTTTTTATCATTATAAATTTCATTTTATGTAATTATCCCCCTATTTGTCAATATATTCCCCATTATATGTACAGTGTGTCCCCAGCTAAAATACTGCGGAAGGGGCGCAACGGTCCCGAAACGCCTCTATTGTGTGCTGAATTAATTCTTAATAAAAGTCAAGCTTAAAAATACATCTCATGCCACTTTAAGAAAAGGGATTATGCCTACAACCACTTTTTTCCTTATCGCTCAGGTTATAAGAAACAGGTGTTGATATCTAGTGAAGTAACTGCAACTTGGTCCTCAAGTCACTATTATCCATTGAACTAATTGATCAATTCTGTATTGAGAAACCATGGATGGCCTGTACTTACTTGTCTTTCCTATATTTGCATTAACAGAATCGTTTAGAATACAACAGTTGTCAGATTGAAAGTTATATTTTATCCTTTAACATTTTTAAACTAAAAATTCATTATTGTTCTTTGATAGGATATGTTTTTGGTGGACTGCATTTCTATGTGTCACCCTCGAACAATATCACCAAACCACAAGTGTGTGTTTAATCAGCATGCTCTTTACTGCCCAGCTAATGCTTTTTTCGTTAGCACAAAACTCAAGTCCTAATGATATTAAAAATGCTGAGTGTAGGAATACATGGTGCATTCTGTGTTACAGTGGATGGAAGGAGCGTGGAAGTGTGCATGTCCTAATTTTGAAACTCTTTTATCTGCATTAGGATTTTGCAGTGTTCTATCAGCATAACAACCAAAAGTAAGGATTGGCTGTCCTTGTGGCACCACAGCATTGGAAAATCTTGTAATATTACCAGGATGCGTTTCAGCTGCAGCTAGCATGGACATAAGTCATGTTCTTAAAAGATTTGAGTGCAGCCATTAATTTACTGTAACTGATCAAACCATCTTGTCTGGTAAATGTTCTAGTTGCCATAAACTAGGGTGAGCCAAAAATTATCTGCACTCTGCCTGTAGAATTTAGTTTAATCAACAAATACATTATTTTTTTAACATACTCTTCCTGCTTTTCAATACACTTTGTCCATCTGTCGTATTTCCTCATTAGAAACTATTTTAGGATAGCTCCCATTCATGAGACGCTGGGTGGAGGACCTGAACATATCGCTCTCAACAGCAAGATGGCACCACTGCTGAGCACTTATTGCCAAGGGCAGCCATCAGGTGACCCTGGCCAAATCTTTCTACAAGATACTACACAGGTCACACTACCTCCCCACAAAGATACACAAGTTCTCTCCTACTACCTCTCCTAATTGCTTTAGAGGTTGCTGGGCACTAGGTTCAGTTTTGCATACCTGGTGAATATGCCCAGTGGTGAGATCCTTGTAGAGGCAGGTAGCCAGTCTGGTTTCGAGAGTTTTTGGCAAGACACTCCTACTCACCCCCTTGGTTTGCCTGCTGGCGGACAAACCGACCAGGTATAATAATCTACAACACAAACTCTCCCAGTTTATATGTATGGCGGCAAGGATCTACATAGCATCCCAATGGTTTAAACCCTTCCTTATTCTGAACCCCATCATAGCTAAAATCTCCAAATGATGATTTTTAAAAAGCTGTCTGCTATGGGGGGCTTTCTTAAAACTTGGAAACTAGAGATGAGCGAACGTACTCGGATAAGCACTACTCGCCCGAGTAATGTGCTTTATCCGAGTACCTCCCCGCTCGTCCTGAAAGATTCGGGACGCGCTGCGGAGCGGGGAGCTGCAGGGGAGAGCGGGGAGGAACGGAGGGGAGATCTTTCTCTCCTTCTCTCCCGCGCGCTCTCCCCTGCTCCCCGCTGCGACTCACCTGTCAGCAGCGGAGCGCCTCGAATCTTTCAGGACGAGCGGCGAGATACTCGGATAAAGCACATTACTCGGACGAGTAGTGCTTATCCGAGTACGTTCGCTCATCTCTATTGGAAACCATGGTCTAAATATCCCAAATATGTTGCGAATACTGTCCTCAAAGGATTAGATCTCCTGAGACTTACCAGATAATGATACCAATAACATCCTATATACAAATGAGAATATTTTTTTACAGATACAATGATAAGTGGAAACCTATATAAAATGTTTCATGTTTGTTTGTTTAGATGTTTAACATTTACAGTCTGTGTTGCCCGCAGCTATTAGGTTCTATTGAACCTAATAGCTCAGTGCTCACAGTGTGGAATTCCATCGCGGAATTCCGCACCGTGAAATCTCCCGTCCTCACCCGCGGCATGCTCTATTTGCCGTGGGTGTACGCGCGGCCGGCTTCCATTGCAGTCAATGGCAGCCGTCTGTTCACGCTATCTTCCGCTGTAGCACAGCGGAAAATAGCGTGAAATCACCTCTCCGCCTATCGCCGCCGCGTCATATGACACAGCCGGCCGCGCCATGTGATGCTGTGGGCGTGTCTTGTGACAAGGTCGGCGTGTCACATGACGCTGCGCCACTTCACGCCGAAGCGTCATGCGGGACGTAGGATGCCGGATCCGCTGGTAAGTATGGGGTCTCTGGGGGGGCGCCGTCACGGCCGTGTGCAGCCGGCCTTAAGATTGTTTTTTCTAAAGTCACCCCTGCGAGGGGTGTGCTTCAGCTTTTTATTGTGTAAAGTTATGTAAAAATCAAATAAAAACTTTTTAAACTAAAAATTGTTTTAGGATGAGCTGTGAGCCACGAATATTCTGCTGGCTTTACCTCTTAATCAGATGTGCATCTCCATCTTCTTTCAGGGGACCAAACAAGTGATAGTCCGATGGGACAAGATTAGGACTACACAGATGATGCTTTTAACAGCTCAAAACAATTTTAAAAAATCATTTCACTTGCAGCTCAATGTTGTCCTCAGTCGTGGATGTGGATGGATGTCACACTCCTTCTTCATGGCTGACACTTGTGCACCTTTATTGAACTTCTCTATCCATTCATATACACTAGTTTGTAATAAAGCACTTTCTCAATACTGGTATACTTAGATAAATATTGGCACCAGACACACCCTCAGACCACAAAAAAACAATCACTGCACGCAGCTCTTCTTTCGTACAAATCACAAGTGGGGCATACATTTTTTTCTTGCATTGCAGTCACAAATTAACTAACATAACATGTTCAAACCTGCATGCATGGCAGTGAGTGGCGAGACAGCGACCTACAATGGAAAGTGTTGATTAGACAGTACGGCCAACAGAAGTTTTAATATAACTGGAGTGCAGATCATTTTTGACTCACCCTTGTACATTGTACGTTGCATTTTTAGTTATGAGAAGTTAAATATGATCTTGAACCCAAGTGAAGATGGGGATAAAACAAACTTCATCAGTCTTCATCAGGAATTTGAAAGAAACCTCAGAGGTAATTAATCTAAAAGCTTTTGCATTGCTGCATGGCTGGCTGCCATTTTCAATCCCATTTCAGGTGAACCAAACCATGCAGGCAATACTATGAGTTATTGCATTACATGTTCTACTTCAATGTGTGATTGTCTGACACAGCAGTTGTAGCAAATTTTGCTACCAATTACAGACAGATTTTATTTTAGAAAGTCCTGTAGATGCTGGACTTTTGCCTGCAACTCGTGTATGTAAAAAGAAAAATAGAAGTGTTTGTATAGCAGCAAATGTTCTGCTAGGACGTAAAGAAAGAGGAACTGTCTCATAGGTTTTGGGGACATTGTTGCTTGCAGTTACAGTTTTATGATCTGCTCTTAAACCTTCAGGGAAAAAAGATTATTCCAGGAAAAATGCATATTTACAGTCTGGTTACTTGCAGCAAATTGAGAGTTTGTTAATTGATTTTCATTCATTGTGAGCAATAATGAAATGAGGTTTTTTTTGTCATATGTGCTAGTTAGGGTCCCATTACCAGAGGTCATAGGGAGCACTCACAGTAAGAAAAGCTTAAAGGGGTTATCCAGTAAGCTGTTGCCAGAGGGGTCTGAACGCAAACTGCTGCTCCTTCTTCTGTGTAGCAGCCGGAGCTCGTAATTGAAGGCGCAGCTCTCATTGAAATCAATAGGACCCTAGCCTGCAATTACACACACAGCTTCCATTGATTTCAGTGAGAGCTGTGCTTGCAATTAAGTGGCTTCCACTCCAACCCTGGTGTATCCTGGCGGCTGCTTCCTGGGTAACCCCTTTAAGTTGTAACGTTAGCCTCCACTTTTAGTTAAACAACAAATCAATGTATGTTGATTATATAAATATACTTAATTACATTTGTGCTGTCCACTTATTCTTCACTTAGTGTTTGTCAAACAGCATCAGAGTTATGATGCCTCAGAGAGAATGGTGCATTCTGTACCATACCTTTTTGGCGACTGCTCACTCTCATCATGCACTGCACAGTATATACAAAGACACAGCAGAGGCGTAGCTTTAAACTATTGGATCCTAATGCCAATTATAATGCTTCATTTATAGTGCTGGTCTCCTCATATGGGGAAGAGAGACCCTATGGGGCTTCTAAGGCTCCAGGGCCGAGGAGCAATCGCATCCCATGCACCCATTATAGTTACACCACTGAGCTGCAGAGAGGTGTGCCTTAAAGGGATTGTCTGAGTTCTGGGTTTAAAATAAGTAAGAGGAATATACACACATTTCCTTGTTCCCACCATACATCGCCTCCCTACTGTCAGTACACCATCCAGCCCGCTCACTCCGATCGGCTAACACACTCAGACTAAGCACCCCTGTAATATGAACCTCACATGCTCGCCTACAGGACTTCACCAGAGCAGCACCCATCCTCTGGAATGCTCTACCCCAAGGCATCTGGACAATTCCCAATGCACAAAATTTCAGACGTGCCTTAAAAATGCACCTCTTCAGGGAAGCATACCAAATCTCCTGACCTAGTCCCTCGCCCCTCCCTATTTGCCTTCTAATAAATGATCTGTACATGAAATTTCCTATTGCCTGTGTTCCCCCAACCCCTGCACCTCCTGTACCACCCTCAACCCATTTGTGTCTAACCAAATGTACTTCACATGGTATTTGTTGCAATTGTTGTATTGTTTTGCATTTATCAATGCCTGAAAGCGCTGCGGAATAAGTTGGCGCTATACAAATAAAGATTATTATTATTATTGTTCCTGCTATATCCCACTGCACTATGCTGGGTTACCCTGTGATGTCACATTTACAGGCTACCCCAGCTTGTTTACGGGATATCACAGGTGCTGCAGCCAATAACAGAGTTCAGCACTCGATCACTGAGCTCTGTTATTGGCTGCAGTACCTGTGATGTCTGGTAAATCAGGTGGCACTGCAGCCTGTAAACAAACAGGAGGACCCTGCAGGGGTGCAGGACACAGCAGGAGTGGGGAGAGGTGAATATATTCCTATTAGTTATTTTATTGTGTGGAAAAGTTGTTTTATTTCAAACACAGAACTTGGACAATCCCTTTAAGCACTCTACATGCCCAGCCTTGTAGAAACCACTTTCCAGTTGGTCCTTCTGTTATATGTAAGGACTTTGGACTTACTTTATCTGTATTATTTTTGTGCTTATTTTTCTCAGTCCTCCAGTTTTCTGTTTCTTTTTTTTTTTTGGGGGGGGGGGGGCTTTAGAACCAATTACCAATTTTCCATAGGGTCATGGTTTCAACATACAATATTTTCAACATACAGTGGTCTCAGAACCAATTAACATTGTGTGTTGGTGGACCTCTGTGTTAGTAGTTTCTTTATTTTGTAAATAGGTCTCCCATTGTGTACTGTAAAATCCCACCCTTATTATGACTTGTTGCAAATGACAAACACAATGCAGGGCTTAATAAATTTGTTGTTTAGCCTGTATGTATGTCATCCTTCCACAAAACTGGCACAAGTCCAATCAGGTGGAAGTATAGAAAATATAATCAATATCTGTTACAAAAATGCTAGCAGTTACAGTACATTTATAGACTATTTAACTGAAAGTAGGAGTTGCACTTATTACTTGCTCAGTGTTGATAAGGGTGACTTACTTCACTTGGCATCTCTCCACCTTCTTACATTATATTGTATATGCACATACCTAAAAAGGACAAAAAGCATATAAGGTATTGGAAAACTTTACAAAATTGGTGGGTTTGAATAGAGAATAAAACAAGATTGGTTTTAGTTTTTTTCTATACAGATATCACAGTACAGTATAAATCACATTAACATTATTCTGTGGGTCAGCACAATTATTGCGATACCAAATTCATTCGTTTTTGTTAGGTTTTTCTGCTATTACAAAACAAAGAAAAAACTTTTATTTGATTGCATTTTGTCACTATCACTGAGAACCATGGTTTTTATTTTTTCATTGCTAGAGGTCCATGAGGGCTTGTTTTTTGCAGGGTGAGCTGGTAGTCTTTATTAACCCCTTAATGACATGGTCTATTTTGGCGCTGAGGACCAAGAGATTTTTGGTATTTTTCCATCTTCATTTTTTAAAAGCCATAACTTTTTTATTTTTTCGTTAATGCGGCTGTATAAGGGCTTGTTTTTTGCATGGCAAACTGTAGTTTTTATCGGCGTCATCTTTGGGTACATAGACTATATCGTAAAACTTTTATTATTTTTTTATGATAACAGGGAGAGAAAACAACTCAAATGTGCCATATATTTCTTTTTCTTTTTTTACAGCGTTAATAATGCAGCATAAATGACACACTAAATTCTTTCTGCGGGTCGGTACAGTTACAACGATACCAAAATTCTTATATTTTTTTTTAGGTTTTTACACTTTTTTGCAATAAAACCCCATTTTTTTGGAAATCTTTTTTTTTCTCTATAGCTGCATTCAAAGTCATGTAACTTTTACATTTTTTTATGTACGGAGCTCTGTGAGGGCTTATTTTTTGCAAGACGAGCTGTAGTTTTTATTGGTACCATTTTAGGGAATGTATGGCTTTTTTTATCTCTTTTATTGCATTTTTTGGGAGGCAAAATGCTAAAAATGAGCATTTTGCCTCTGTTTTTTAGTGTTTTTTTAACGCTTTTTGCCGTACAAAATAAAAAGCATGTTCAACTTTTTGTACACGTCGTTACGGACGCGTCAATACCAAATATGTGGGGTTTTAATTTTTTTTTACCTTTTTTTATGCTAATATTTTTTAAAAAGCCCAAAAAAGGTTTTTTTTTCCTTTTTTTTACATTTTTCTTTTCTTTTTTTTTACACTATGTGAGTCCCTCTGAGGGGCTTACATCACTGCACTTATGATCGCTGTGATAAGGCATGGCAGGGCTACTGCTCTGCCATGCCTTATCGCTTATACAGTGATCATAGGCATTGGCAACACAGGACGCCAGTGTCTGGCGTCCTGTTGCCATGTCAACAGGCCGGGCTCTCGCCATGTTATCGCGAGAGCCGCCCGGAGACACAGAGGGAGCGTGCTCCCTCTGTGAACTCTTCCCCTGCCGCGATCTACTTAGATCGTGGCAGGGAAGGGGTTAACATCGGGGGGCGCATCTCCATTGCCCCCCCCCCCCCCCCCGCGCGCGCGCGCGCTGTTGCAGCGGGACGCCGGCCGTGACTGACAGCCGGCTCCCGCTGCGGGATAGCGCAAGGTCAGTCATGATCTCGCGCTATCCCGATGATGTACCGGTACCTCATTTTGCGCAAAGTACCCACCTCCCATGACGTACTGGTACGTCATGGAGCGGGAAGGGGTTAATATAATTCGGGGGTACAAAAAACTTTTTGATCACTTTCTACTCAATTGTTGGTGGGAGGTGAGGTGACCAAAGAACAGCAACTTTGGGATTTTTTTTGTGAGGCGGTTCACCATGGGGAATAAATAACAACGTTTTAATAGGTTTAGACATTTGTGAATTCTACAGAATTTTCCTTATTTCTGCTTATATTTGACCTAAAGCTATATCAGATTTTCACACAAGCTTTAAAAGTAGATAAAAAGAACCAAATCAAACAGTGAGTCAAAAAATATTAGACTTGGTCATTTATTTATTGAGGAATTATCCAATATCACATGTTTGTGAGTGACAAAAGTATGAGAAGCTTTGCTTTCAGTATCTGGTGTGACCCTCTTGCATAGCAATAACTGCTTCTAATTGTTGATTAGCCCTGCACATTAACTTGAAGGAATTTTACCCCATTCTTCCTTACAAAACTGCTTCAACTCTGTTATGTTGGTGGGTTTCCTTGCCTGAACTGCTCACTTCAGGTCCTTCCACAACATTTCTATAGGATTAAGTTTAGAATTTGACTTGGTCATTCCAAAACTTTTACTTTATTCTTTAACCAATCTTTTATAAAACAACTTGTGTACTTTGGGTTGTTTTCTTGTTGCATGACCCACGTTCTCTTGAGATTCAGCTCACAGATAGATTTCCTGGCATTTTCCTTTAGAATTTGCTTGTACAACTCTGAATTTGTTGTTCCATCAATGATGTTAAGCCTTTCCAACCCAGATGCAGCAAAACCATTATATTTAACCCCCCGTTTGGGTTTTCTGTCACTTCCATTGACATAAATGGCCAGCGTTCCATTTAGAATGACGTCATTACTTGGAGAAGAAGCGACCCCTGCAGTGACAGTAGAATGGGACGCGCGGGTCCCATACTTGAGATCGGCAGAGATCTCAGCGGTAAGACTTCCACCAATCAAGAAGTAATCCCCTATCCTGTGGATATCCTGTAAATAGGGCATAACTTGTTGTTCTGCTAAAACGTCTTTTAAGCAATTTTGAAGAAAAATGGCATGACACCCTTGCCTTACCCTCCATATTCGTCTGATCTCGCTATGTACAACTTTTATTATTTCTTTAAAAAGACCTCAAAGGAGAATATTTTGCTGATATCGAAGAGGTAAAACTAAAATAGGCACCAGAACTAAAAGACACCAATAACAACAAGTTTAAGAAATTCTTGGAGCAGTGGAAAAAAATGTTTGAACAAATGTATTGCTTTAAATGGAGAGGACTTTGAAGGAGAATAAAGTTTCAATAAATAGATTATTTTTAGAGATGAGCGAGCATACTCGTCCGAGCTTGATACTCGTTCGAGTATTAGGGTGTTCGAGATGCTCGTTACTCGTAACGAGTACCATGTGATGTTCGAGTTACTTTCACTTTCTTCCCTGAGAAATTTGCGCGCTTTTCTGGCCAATAGAAAGACAGGGAAGGCATTACAACTTCCCCCTGCAACGTTCAAGCCCTATACCACCCCCCTGCAGTGAGTGGCTGGCGAGATTAGGTGTCACACGAGTATTGAGATCTGCCCCTCCCACGGCTCGCCACAGATGCATTCTGACATTAGTTCAGGGAAAGTGCTATCGTGTTGGAGCTGCTATAGGGAGAGTGTTAGGAGTATTTTACGTTTCAAGAACCCCAACGGTCCTTCTTAAGGCCATAAATCTTCTCTATATGCGCTCAATGGGGCCGGCAGCAGCAGCGCCGACCCCATTGAGAACATATAGAAGACAAATCCTTCTTCTCTGCCACAGCTGTAACAGCTGTGGCAGAGAAGAACGATGTTTGCCCATTGAATTCAATGGAGCCAGCAATACAGCAGGTTCCACTGAAAGCAATGGGCTGCCGGCGAGCGCGGGGATGAATTGTCGGGAAGGGCTTAAATATATAACCCCTTCCCTGCAATTCATCCAGAAATGTGTTACAATAAAAAATATATACCGGCGTATAAGGCGACGGGGCGTATAAGACGACCCCCCAACTGTCACCTTATACGCCGGCAATACAGTGGAGCAAAGAATAAAAATCATTACTTACTTCTTCTGATGTTCTGCGGCGCTCCTGCAGGCTGTCACTCCCTCCTGGTGTTCTGCGGTGCTCCTGCAGCCTGTTGCTCCCTCCTGGTTCCCGGCAGAGCATTGATTTCTCTACGAAGGGCTTTAAATCCCCGCCTCCAGAAACACACGTGCCTTCAGCCAATCACAGCCAATGACAATGATGTCATTGAATGGCTGTGATTGGCTGTGTTTCTGGAGGCGGGGATTTCAAGCCCTGCGTCCAGAAAGCAATACACTGCCGTGGACCAGGAGGGAGCAACAGCCTGCAGGAGCGCCGCAGAACGTCAGAAGAAGTAAGTAATGATTTTTATTCTTTGCTCCACTGTATTGCCGGCGTATAAGGTGACAGTTGGGGGGTCGTCTTATACGCCCCGTCGCCTTATACGCCGGTATATATTTTTATTGTAACACATTTCTGGATGAATTGCAGACAATTCATCCTGCGATCGCCGGCAGCCCATTGCTTTCAGTGGAACCTGCTGTATTGCTGGCTCCATTGAATTCAATGGGCAAACATCGTTCTTCTCTGCCACAGCTGTTACAGCTATGGCAGAGGAGAACGATCTTTACGCTGACAGTGCGGGGGGGGCCACTCTTGCCGCTATTGTGGCTTAATAGTGGGACCTGGGAACTTGAGATGCAGCCCAACATGTAGCCCCTCGCCTGCCCTATCCGTTGCTGTGTCGTTCCCATCACTTTGTAGAATTGCCCAGATTTTCACAAACGAAAACCTTAGCGAGCATCGGCGATATAGAAAAATGCTCGGGTCGCCCATTGACTTCAATGGGGTTCGTTACTCGAAACGAACCCTCGAGCATTGCGAAAATTTCGTCCATTGACTGAAAACACCAGACTCTAATTTCATCTTCAAATTATCTGCTAATCCTAAAGGTTCACATATTTTTGACACTCATAGACATGGGGAATTGGATCATTTTGCTTGAATAAATAAGCAAGTCTAGTATTTTTGACTCATTTTTATGATTTGGTTCTCTTTATCTACTTTTTTGTGAAAATCTGATGTAGTTTTAGGTCAAATATAAGCAGAGATATGGAAAATTTGGAAGTATTTAAAAACTTTCAAGCACCACTGTATGTTAATTTTTGCTGTTTACTTTATTTTACATAATCAATTGGGGGTTACACTTAATATTTGTGGTTTTATTTGTTTTATATATTTTCAAAATTTATGAGCATGTTTTCTTTTACACTGTTTTAGACTTGGGGACTTGAGCATGTAACAATTTGTATGACATTGCAGTGTTCTGCCCGCATTATCCTATTACACCTTGCCTCTGGTGGGAAAGTGCTGATGGGGTGACAGCTGCCTTCTCTATCTGTCTCGCCGTGAGTGTTAACATACTATTGCCGCGAGACAGCACGCATGCACTGTCTCAGCAATAACCTGACATAGGATTCGGCATTCCCTGCTAGGCAGCGAACGCTATGTCACTATTGACTGGGTACATTGCCCTGCAGGAAGGAAACTGCTGAGAATATATGTAACGTCACAGCAAGAAGAGGATCCGGCCGGCTAGTGGTGATGTGACCTGGGGGACTGGAGGAGCTAGGAGAAGATGTGTGTAAGAAGACTGGCGGGGGAGGAATAGGTAAGTATTGCCTTTTTTTTCTCATGACAGAACCCCTATAACTCATAAATAACTGTAGGAATATTCAATTGAAATAATTACCTATAAATATCCAATTTATATCACCTTTACACAAAGTTCCTAACTACTAAGCCACATTTACCGGAAGGATGGAAGTGGTTTCAACGGAAAAGAGAGAATTAATCCATTTAGGCATTTGCTGTTAAAATAGTTTGTCAGCTACATTGTAATTTTGTTTCACTTTATTTGCAAGGCTATATAATGCCAATTAGATATAGCAAGTAACAAATATTAGAAATTTGTATATATAGAATGTGGCTTGACAGATAGCAAAAATTTGGTATATAGAAAGACAAAGTAAAACATTTGGTATATAGAAAGACAAAGTAAAAGCCCTGGAGCTTTTAGTCATTATTTTCTAGGGGAAATTCCTGACCAACAGGGGAAGTTGGATAAAATTATCTGGTCTATAGTTAAATTGAGAACTGAGTTCAAAGTTGTTTTTAAGTTGTGGCAAGTTTATTGGAGACTCCATATGATAAGAGAGGCTATTTTCTTAATATACTATCCGATAATTTGCAAAAACAGAGAATGAGGAGACTTCATGTTGAATATAATATATTTTTGAATTCTGTTATGACAGCAGAACTGATCTAGTGGCTGAAAAAAGTGTACATAGTAATTAGTCTATGCCTTTCACTCAACAGCTCATTACTCATGTTGTAAAACCCTGTGTCATGTATCTGAAGCCCAGGGCAGCTAGAGCAAAGTCGTTTTTCTGTGCCAAACTGTATATCAGCCAGCATTTATTTGACAGTTCGTTACAAGAAAACTCAGCTTTGTTGGAGCCACAATTCAGGTTTATGTGTCTCCTTGTGAAAAAAAAACCTAAAACCCTGAAACCCCGCAGTCTATACAGCTGCTTGAAACAGTTTGTATTGTGTCAACATTGTAATCGAATATCCCAAAGATTTGATTTAGAACATGTGCCAGGAAAAAGAGCTGAAAATATCATTGAATATAACCTGACCAAGTAAAAGCTTAATGATGCATGTGAAACAGATATTGTATGAACTGTAGAAGCAGTGACATAGTCACGATGCAGTGTGCTAGTGTTTTTGTGGTTGTACAGTGTAGCATTCACACTCTCAGTAATGCTGAAACTCTTAACCTAATGATCATTTTATTTACTTGGTTTAGCAAGATGCCAGGTTTAATGTATTGGTATCTAGCAAATTACCCCCAAACTACCCAATTTAACTCACCTGCTCTATTCTAAAATTTTGTACATTTTCAGGTATATTGATGATTTGACTTTTTAAAAGTAACAAATCTAATTATACATCTTCTACTTTGCAAACTACACTAGTGGAAATATGTGTTTGCATAGTGAATCCAATGTCCTTTTATATTTCCCTTTCTAATGACAGATAGTGTTATCTTCGCATGTTGTTATCCAGTATCTTCCATGTATGCCAATACTCATTGGTGAAGCTTTTATGAGCATAGAAGGAAGAGGACATAGAATAATGATGAATGCAAATATGTTCTTGTTTTCACAAAGTAGCACAAAGTTAAAAGATTACTTGTCATTAATCCGGCAATGCAATAGAGACATCTGTGTGAGCATAACTAAGAAGTCGCAGGTTTCTAGCTCCTTCATGGCCTCAGTCCAAATGTATAATCTCTGGATTGTTAGCACTAAATACTTGTGTGATAATTCCTGTTTATTATGTTGAGAACTCACATAGTAAAAGCATACATTTTGTACTAATCTACAGTACTAATCTCTCTCTCTCTCTCTCTCTCTCTCTCTCTCTCTCTCACCGTCATTTCTCATCTGATCTACTTCCTTATGAAAATCCATAACTGAAGACATATAGTAGACTGATGACCTGAAGCAATGTTTTTTTGCCCCCCCCCCCCCCCCGTTATATATGGTCAGTGCTGACATTTTGTAGAGCAGATACTATATAGGAACATACTATACAAGGAGACCCCTAGGTCAGACTGATTGTCGCTGTAACATGGCATTCATCACAATGGTTTTGTTGTTATGGCTCCTGGTATTTGGTGCTTTGGGTTTGTTTTGTTCAGGCATCAGTCAAATAATACGATAATAATGATGAAAATAAGGATATAGTTGCAGTCAAAATCATTTATCCCTGACTGCAAATTAGGTTTATTTGACATATTCGCAAACTTTCAGCTGTTTGCAAAAAAAGAAAATCAAATAAGAAACACTTAAATCTAAGGCCGCCTGCAGACGGGCGGAAATTCCGCAGCAGGATTTCCCACGGAATTTCCGCCCTTGGAAGCTGCCATAGGATTGCGGTAGCAAACGCAATCCTAGGCAGACGGCCACAGCTTGTCCGCGTGAAATCTCGCACGGCAAATAAACCATGGCATGCTTTATTTCTGTCCGGGGCTCGCAGAGCCCCGCACAGAAACGTCACTGTCCGGCCACTGCCTCCGGTCTGCGCATGCACCGGCTGCCCGGCAAGCCGGCACATTAAACAGCCAGAGCCGCGGGCGTAGGTGAGTACGCGCTGCTCCCTGCAGATGCTCGGGTCGGGTCCCTCGGCGAGAATCCTCGCAGCTGGATCCGACCCGCCCGTCTGCAGGCGGCCTAAAGCTGATTCTCTTGCTTCCAAGCCTAAATATTCTCAATACCTTTTTCATTTTTGTATACTTCTCTATACAATTGATATGTATTTACTTTCTATGTTGCAAAACAAAGTCTGTCTGGAACATACTGAAAATGTCTCCACCAGCATCCAAATACTTTTATAATTGAGTTTACATATTGGTGAAGACATCACTAATGGCAGTAACCACCCGCTGATATAGCATCTTTATGAGTGTCAATCATTAACAATATCCTAAATTTTTCTCCAAATCTGTTGAAGGCAATCCTTGGACTATAGACACGTGTCAGTTTCTTGCTAGACTCTTCTTACAGATTTTCTTGGCGATGCCAGTAATCGGTCTTTCGCATCCTGCACAGTGTGATCAGACATCTTCGAGTCTTCTGTATGTTAAGTCAAAACACTTCCCATTGTTTCAAATTTCTTCACCAATTTGTGAATAGAAAATGTTGTTGGTACATCTCCTTTAGCATACTTATTCTGAAATATTCTTCGACCTTGTTTAAATCAGTGTTTCCCAAACTCCAGTCCTTACGACCTCCCCAACAAGTCATGATTTGAGGATATCCTATAGAGAGAACACCTGTGGCAATGTCTGAGGTACTGACAATAATTATATCGCCACTGTAATACTATGGAAATCCTGGAAACATGACCTGTTTGGAGGTCATGAGGACTGGAGTTTGGGAAATACTAGTTTGAATAAACCCATTCGCCAGTATTTACGACCAATAAACACACATTGTTCAACTGAATACATGTTTGTGACACACTGAGTCAAAAGCCTGTTTGGCCATCACATCTTGATGTCACAGGTATAGCTGACTTTGTTGAGAGGTGTGATAGTTCCATAGACATAGGATTGATTTATAAAACTGTCCAAAGCAAAAACTGTCTTTTGTTGCCCGCAGCAATCAATCACAATTCAGCTTTCATTCGTCATAGTGCTTTTAAAAAAATGAAAGCTGCTCTATGATTGGTTTTAGAAGAAGTCCTGGAAGATGATGAAGTGGCCGTCAGAGTCGCCTGACTTGAACCACCTAGAAAATCTATCAGATTTGAAAAAGGCGGCTGCAGCATGCAAACCACGAATATTATTGAACTAGAGGCCATTGTCCATGAGGAATGAGCTAAGATTCCTCAAGAATGCTGTCAGACACTGCTGTTTGCCTATGTATCACGTTTGTAGCAGGTTATAACAGCAAAATGTGCTCTAGTAAGTACTAAAGATGCTTGTCATGAAGAAGGACGAATCATTCTGAGACTGCAGTATTCATTATGTGGCATTTGGTGTTGAATTTGCCACTTGTTAACTTATGTTAGTTGTATTGTGGTATTAAAATTGTTTTTGTTTTTTTTATTTGTTTGCAAAAGTTTGTAAATGTGGCAACTAAGCCTAATTCGCAATGCAACTGTGTGTGTGTGTATCATGTATTTCATTTTACTTTAATTAGATTCAGGTATATACCCTGTTTCCCTGAAAATAAGACATGCCCTGAAAATAAGACATAGCATGATTTTCCAGAACTTTTGAGGATGCAAAATGATTTTTCAGCCTTTTTGAGGATGCTTGAAATATAAGCCCTACTCCAAAATTAAGCCCTGCTAACAGTTAATTTAAAAAAGTCAATTTAAATAGTGTCCAGCAGCTATACATGTAAAAAAGTTAAACTTTTTGAACAAAAATTAATATAAGACACTGTCTTAGTTTCGGGGAAACACGGTAGGTGATAAAATGTTTGTTTTTTATATTATTGCTATTATTTTTTAATTATTTATTTTTTAAAGAAAACCTTTCGCAGGGTAGTCATGTTAGTGACATTTCATTCCTAATTTACTATAATCAGTACATCAGGATGTGTGCACTTTATGGCCAGGGCTGTATTTGTCACTAGGCACTGGAGGGCTAACGCCTAGGGTATCCAGCTACAGGGGTGTGACCCTTTGTGCAGCCAGAATTTTTTAAAACTTATTTATGTCATTTTTCCATACCCAGACCCTGCCTTTTGCTGGATCAGGGGGCTGGGGATACATCACACACTCACTTAGTGGGTATAGCTCAGCTAGCAGTTGGTGTAACAAGAGCCAGACAGGAACCACAGGAATGTTTACCAATGGCTGGCAGATTACAATGGGGTTAAATTGTGCAAGAGGGTTCATGCATGACTGGGAAGTATGAAACATCTATAGCACAGATAACACTGCTGGCCTGGTGATCCCCTAACACTCATTCAGGGACCATAAAACCTTCACATCTTTATCAGTGACTATTTAAAGTTGGTTGTATTTCTTTTGTAGTATTCTTTTAAGTGCAAATTATTCACACGCGTGTCTGTGCCTTGTCATAGGTATGTGTGTATAAATATGCATGCTTCTTCAGATCTATTCCATTTAAGCCTGAAACAGAACCCTTCGTAGGTTCAAAAGCTCGCATTAACATCATGTATTTTTGGCAGAAGTCTAAGTCTACATTCACACCTTGTTCATGTGCCCATAAAAGGTTAAAAGTTATTTCTGAGAAAAAAAATAAAATATAGGGGGCAGATAATAGCATAAAATAACAGGGAAAATCCTCTTTTAAACGGCTCCCCAGTCCAGTATAGGCCGATCCCAGAAGAGAATGCAATGGTTGCGTGCCGTTCATTACTCACATGAGTAGTCACATGACCGATTCACATAAGTAGTCACATGACCGATGAATGGCATGTGACTGTTGGAATCTCTCCCAGGATTGGAGTGACAGTGCTGGATCATGGGACTGTGGCAGTGTGTTTTTTTCTTTATTTTACACTAGTATGTGACCCCTCAAATTTTTTTTCTTTTACATTTCAGAAAACCCCTTTAAGTCTTTATTTCAGTACATTACCTTTTGAACACAAGAAAACAGTTGGGTTAATAACAAATTTAGGCCTTAGTCAGACGGGCGTTTTTTCGCGCGATTTGCGGATCGCATGTCGGATGCGCATGCGCAAATCACGTGACCAGGGGTGAAAAATCGCGGGAAAAATCTGCACCTAGCCGCGTTAATCGTCACAGCAAAACGCCCGTCTGACCGGAGTAAAATCGCCGTGCGCATCAAAATGCACATGAAACTTAGACTGGCCGGCGGAAAAAACGCAGCTAGCTGCAGTAAATGATTTTGGTGCGCACATAAAATGCTGAACGCAGATAGGCGCGATCTGCGAATCGTCGTGTCCTATAATTTATCGCATATCCGCATAAAAAGCGGACATGTGACCGATACCATAGCGAACCATTTGTTCTATATATGCGCGAATCGCATGCGCATGCGCAAATCGCGCAAAGAAATGCCCGTCTGACTAAGGCCTTAAAGTGAAGTCAAGTATGTATATTTTTAAATATATTAACGGCAGTAAGTAAAACATGAAATTCCCATTATAGGTTATTAAGTTTAGTTATTATACCCCAAGCTATGCTTTTCAATGTGCAATAAACCTTACTGAGAGCATACAGGCTAATTATTAACACTGGCTACTCATTTCTCATTTTAATAAGAACTTTTGGTGTTGTTCTGCATTTCCATACATTTTCTTATTCTATGAATCAACATTGCAAAGATGTGTCAGCGATGCGGACACAGGGGGGCATTTATTGGCGTGGACAGCCAAAACCGATCAGAGGGCCCTGTCACCACCTATCAATCACTGTGCCTCCATTATCACTGACACCTTTGCCCTTTTCCCCATTTTTGCTTTGCTAAAGAAAGAAAGTAAATTACAAAAAAAGCATACAATGCAGTTGTGCCATGCAAAGTTACATTAACTTCAGAGGCGTCTTCAAAAATTTCTAATAAAGCCTACCTCCTTGTCTGGAAAAACCAAAGATGATCTCGCCTTTGAAACCATTTTACAAACAACTTGCCTTGTTACATACATGATTGGTCAGGCTTCATTCAAATCTACATTTGAGGCTCCAGTCTGACCCTTTTTGGCTGAATTCCACGAATATCACAGACAAAATAGTCATACACGCAGTGCTAGTTCATCTGGGAAAATGCAAGACTACCTAATGGCAGCTGGATGGAACCCATTATTGGCAGCGGATCTGGCATTTCCACTTTTGCCAGACGGAACTAAGCAACAGAATATGAAAGCACAGTGTGAATGAGCCCTTAAATGGGTTTTGTCCTAATAAATAATAAAAGTGTATACATTTGCCTGTCCCAGCGCCAATGTGGTGGCATCTCCCTTTTTCCCCACTGGATCTGTTTACAAGCTGCAGTTAATGTATACAGGGAGCATCACAGACAGCTACAGCCAATCACGGGTCTCAGCAGTGCACTGTGATTGGTTACAGCTGTCTGGGATTTTCCGTATACAGACGGAGTACAGCTTGTGATGTAAACAATCCCGGGTGAAGAACGGGAGATCCGACCCTAAAGCTACAGGGTCCGGGACAGGGTACGTATTATCTTTTATTATTTTTCAGGACTGACAGCAGTTTAAAAAAAGCCATAAAACCTCTAAGTTTTTAGGTCACTTAGTTTGAATCTTCAGTGTGAGTAGAGATTACTTTAGTTAGTGGATTCTGTCACTTAACAGATGTCAAAATCATCTTCTCCTCTTTACTAAAATATCTCCAGATGCTTACTGTCTTGATAAAAATGTTGATTCTCTAACTCCCATTGTAAGTTGGCAACTTAGTACTTAGCTGTGGGATTTTGTATCACTGTGCTTAATTGAAGACTTATGTACATTTACCTATCCAGCGTCGAGCAGTGACGTGAGGTTAGCTGACACAGAAACAGATCAGTTAAAATAGTTGTACTATACAGTTTATAATTGCAATTAAAATTATTAAACCCCCCCAATGAAAATTAGGTTTATTTGCCAAATTTACAAACTTTCAATTGTTTGCTTAAAAAATGTAAATAGCTCAATACAATTAATATCAGTGGTTTATCCAAATGTAACACAATTTATCACTTTTAATTGCTACTGCAGCCTCAGGATTATTTAACTCTCTGAATAGAATCCTTCACAAAAACACACACTTGCAAATCAGGTGCTATCTCAAGCACATTAGTTGCATCAGGTGTGCTGAAGATAAAACACGTCAGATACCTGGTGAATAGGGCTTTGTTGACTGATGTTGGATTGCATGATAGAATAATGTAGTCCAAAAAATTAAGAGAAAATATCATTGCCTTGCACAAACAAGACGAAGGATACAGAAAAATAGCAAAAGCACTGAATGTTCCTAGAGATACAGTTGAAAGCTTAATTCAGAAGACCAAAGTTAACCCATTAGTGATGGCCCCATTGCCTTTTTACGTCCTAGCTAAGTGGGCTTTAATTCCCAGTTAAATCTACAGTCCACTAGTATCCCCAGGTCTTTTTCCATATCACTTTTCCCTAGCAGTGCCCCATTTAGTATATATTGGTGACATCCATTTCTCCCGCCCACGTGCAGAACCTTACATTTATCAACATTGAACTTCATTTGACATTTTTCTGCCCAAGCCCCCAGCTTATCTAGGTCCGTTTGTAGCCGTACATTGTCCTCCGTTTCATTAATTATCTTGTATAATTTTGTGTCATCTGCAAATATTGATATTTTACTGTGCAGTCCCTCTATCAGGTCGTTGATAAATATATTGAACAGAATGGGGCCCAATACTGAACCCTGTGGCACCCCACTAGCAACGGTGACCCAATTAGAGTGCGAACCATTTATTACCACCCTCTGCTTTCTATCTCTGAGCCAATTCTTTACCCAGATACACACGTTTTCACCCAATCCGAGCTGCCTCATTTTGAATATCAACCTATTATGCGGCACTGTGTCAAATGCTTTAGAGAAGTCCAGGTATACTTGATCAATAGACTCTCCCAGGTCCAACCTAGAATTTACTTAATTGTAGAAGCTGATCAGATTGGTCTGCCATGATTGACCCCTCATGAACCCATGATGGTGAGGAGTTATTCCGTTGTTCTCTTTGAGGTATTCCTACGATGGTGTCTCTCAGAAACCCCTCAAATATTTTTCCAGTTACTGAAGTGAGATTTACTGCCCTGTAGTTACCAGGCTCTCTTTTGGTCCCGTTTTTTGTATATTGGAACCACATTGGCAATGCGCCAATCCAGTGGTACAACCCCAGTCTTGATAGTATCCATAAATATTAGAAATAGCGGCCTAGCTATCACATCACTTAGTTCCCTTAGAACCCTTGGGTGTATTCCATCTGGGCTTGGCGATTTATCAATTTTAATCCTCTTTAACTGGTTCCGCACTGCCTCCTGTGTTAGGTATGTAATATTTTGTGAGGGGTTCATTTTATTCCCCTGCATTTCATGTGACATATCCTTTTCGTTCGTGAATACACTTGAAAAGAAACTATTTAATAGGTTTGCCTTTCCACCATAATTTTCAATGATTTCCCCTGCATTATTTGTTAAAGGGCCAGTGCTCTAAGTGCAAATCCTTTTACTGTTAATATAATTGAAGAATAGTTGAGGGTTGTTTTTGCTCTCTTTTGTAATCAGTCTTTCTGCCTCCTCCTTAGCAATTTTGATCTTTTCTTTACATATTTTGTTTTTTTTCCCTGTATGATTTTAGTGCTTCTTCGCTGCCTTTTTGTTTTAGTAGCTTAAACGTTTTCTTTTTTTCATTTATTGCCCCCCTTACCGTCTTATCATGCCACAGTAGTTTTCTTTTACCTGCAGTTCTTTCATTTCTAAAGGGTATGAACTGCTTGCATGAGGTGATTAGGATCTTTTTAAACGTATCCCATTTGTTGTCTGTACTGGTATTTTTGAGGATGTTGTCCCAATTAATGTTACCGATTGTAGTTCTGAGCTGATCAAATTTTGCTTTAGTAAAGTTTAGTTTATTTGTCGCTCCCTGATAAGGCTTCTTTTTGAATGACAGCTGGAAGTTAATTATATTGTGGTCACTGTTCCCCAAGTGCCCCTCAACTTGTACCCCCTTTATTCGGTCCGGTTTGTTAGTAAGTACTAAATCCAGAGTGGCCCTCCCTCTCGTTGGTTCCCGCACAAGTTTGGTAAGGTAGTTATCTTTAATTGTTCTCAAGAACTTATCACCCCTGTGAGATTTGCAGGTCTCATTATCCCATATCATATCCGGATAATTAAAGTCCCCCATGATAATTATTTTGTTGCGGTTTGACACCTCTTCTATCTGCCTTAATAGTAAGGTTTCAGTTTCTTCTGTTGCTTTTGGTGGTCTATAGAAAACCCCTATCGGGATTTTGTTATTTCTTTCTCTTTGTGTTTTGCGGTGCTGACAGCAAGCTGATTGGTTTGGCCTCGATCAACCGATCGATCAACAATTGATGACCTATCCTGATAATAGCTCATCAATAGTATTTAACTAGAAAACCCCTTTAGTCATGCAGCATAAATGGCATGATACATTTTTTCTGCATGCTGGTACAGTTACGACAATACCAAAATTTTTATTTTTATAGACTTTAACCCTGTTTTGAAAAATAGTTTTTTTCTATATCAATGCATTCAAAATCCTATAACTTTCTATTCTTTCATGGACAAAGCTCTGGGAGTATTTGTTTTTTTGTGTTATGAGCTGTAGCTTTTATTAGTATCATTTTGAGGTACATACAGCTTTTTTGATCACTTTTATTGCGTTTTTTTTAGACAGAACAAACAAAATAAGCATTTTGCCTCAGTTTTTACATGTTTTTTCACAGTTTTTGCCATACAGGATAAATAGTGTATTCAATTTATTGTACAGGTTGTTACAAATATGATGATACCAAGTATGTGGGATTTTTAATTTTTTATATACAAATAGGGGAGAATGCACAAAAAAGGTTGTTTTTTTAAAACAATTTTTTACATTTTTTATTTCCCTGTTGGGATCATGAACTATAACAGCTATGATCGATATTATAATGCACTAGCGTACCCGTCGCGCGTTGCTGCGAAGACAGACATACATACATACATTCGTTTTTATATATCTAGATGACGGCAGCAGCGACCACTGAGGTTTTGTAGGCCGCTGCTTCCCCCTTGCAGGCTGAATAAAATAGCCGTTGTGTGGAACATCCAATTTATCCGGCTGCTGTGGCTTCTTGGGAAGATAGCCTAGTACATGTTTGCCCACTTCCAACTCCAATGGAGACTGACTGTAAATGGCTGGCGTGCTCTAGTATTTATGGTTTCAAGCTGTACGTGTCATTGCATACAGTCTATCTATCTATCTATCTATCTATCTATCTATCTATCTATCTATCTATCTATCTATCCATAAGGGTTATTGCATACAGTCTATCTATCTATCTATCTATGACATCAGGAAATGAGAGAATTAGATTCCGTACGTAAAATTTGAACGCTAATTCTTTGGCGCTTTGAATTGAATAATCGAGTTGGGACCCATTAACTTTTCCTATTTATGTAATAATCAATGCTCGTGCCAAATTTCAAGTTTCTATGACATTGGGAAGTGAGAGAATTAAGTTGGGATGAGACATAAGGCCTTGCCCATAAGCATTCCCCAACCTCCAAGAACTGAACCTACCTACGTGAATGAGATTTTGTAGGCCGCTGCTTCCCCCTTGCGGGCTGAATAAAATAGCCGTTGGGTGGAACATACAATTTATCCGGCTGCTGTGGCTTCTTAGGAAGATATCCTAGTACTTGTTTACCCACTTCCAACTCCAATGGTAATTGGCTGGCGTGCTCTAGTGGTTCCAAGCTGTACGTGTCATAATAGAGCCTTAATGACATCACAATGCAGCTTTATAGAACATGTTGGGGCATGTTCAAGGGCGTCCGATGTTGATGACATCAGTGATGACATCACAATAGCAGGTGGCTTACTTATTCGATCTACGTGGGGGGGGGGCGTAACTTTCGACGACGCTCGCGCGCCATTTATCGTAGGATATTTGTACTATGCCTATAATCTTCCCAGGAGTGTACTTAACAACTTCCCAAAGTTTCATGGCGATCGGATGAATGGTGTAGTAGCGCATAAAGGACAAACAGACACGCAGACACGCACGCACGCAGACAGACATACATTCAATTTTATATATATAGATTGCAGTACTTCTGTACTGCAATGCCTTATCGCTTACAATAGCGATTTTATAGGCCAGGGCACAAATATCTAGATACAAGTGAACCCTTTACATGCCACAATCTACATGGAAATTAAATTTAGAATGCATGTCAATAAAGGAAACTTTATGATATAATGAAAAATCAGGCTGTACCTCATTTTCTTTGTTGCTGATTAAGATTTTGTAGTTCAGACTTGACCCAGCTCTGCCGCAAACAAATTTCCTGACCAACCTTCTACAGAAAGCCAGAAAAGACCCAGGCAAGATAATAGGTCTGAAATAAATAAATAAATAACTTTAGGCAATATAACCATTTTCATAATATTAACTCTACCAAATCACAGAAGAGGGCGTAAAGACTAGAGTTGAGCGAACGTACTCCCCGCTGTGACGTGCCTGTTTTGGCCCCTCCCCGCCGCAAATTTTTTTGCAGGCAGAGTGAGAGAGAGAGAGAACACGAACCAAAAAAAAAGCGCGGGACTCGCCCCACATGTAAAAATGCTCGAGTCTCTCATTGTAGTCAATGGGGTTCGTTACTCGAGTAGAGCTCTCGAATTTTATGAAAAGCTCGACTCGAAATATGCGGACCCGAGCATTTGGGTGCTCGCTCATCTCTAGTGAAGACCAGTTGCGTGGATCTCACTCCATAGACTGTAATAGTGGTTGAAAATTAAGACTGAAGATATCCATGAGGTTACAGTACAAGGAATCCTCATCCCCAGATGTTTAACAGATATAGATTCCCGTTTGATTGGAAAATTCATACTTAAATGCTTCACTTCCTCCTAGGCAGAATAAGGGCTCAGTCAGACAAGCGTGTTTTTTTGCATGCCTACGTGCGCAAAAAAAATGCGCTACTCGCATATGCTGAAAACGTGTGGCCAGGCAAAGTTTCATATGCACAGCGCATGAAACTTTGACCATTCACTGGAGCAGCTGCACTTGGAGAAGCGCACAACTACTCCACGAATAGAGAGAACAAGCCCCGCAGGGCTTCAGGATTTCCCCAGAGCGGAAACCCCCCGATAGCTCTGCTCACTGTTCTTGCTCAGGGTCAATCCCCCATAGCAGCGCTGTCTCTCTCCACTATGGAGAAATCCCGAGGGCTTCCCCCGAGAGCAAAGGAGAAGGCCTTCCCCTCTAAATCCTGCTCCTAACCACGCCCCCTCCATTTTCACAGAGAATCCCCATAGCAAACCATGGAGGGACTGGACTAGGATGGACAGTCCTTCTAGCCCCGCCCCCTCCTCCCATGCTCTCGGGGGAAGCCCTGAAACCCCGCCGACTCTCTCTCCCCGCTGTATGGAATTCCCTTGGGGAGAGAGGTGGGCGGAGACTCTACTGCCCCCCACTGCTGGAGAATTGCCACTTACAGCAGGACATTTAAAAGGTGCTGCCCAGAAACACCTTTTAAGTGTCCCATTGTAGAATCCTGTAAGTCCCTGTGGAGATTAACAGAACCCACGGGTAGTCCCCTCATCCCCGCAGGTAATAGGAGCGAGACATTTAAAAGTTGCTTCTGGCCAGAAGCACCTTTTAAATGCCTTGCTGTAGGCAGCAGGGAAGCTGTTGGCAGCTCAAGAGTTTCCATTAACTCCTGCTCCCATAGGAGTGCATGTTCTGTTTTGCGCTGCTAATTACTAGCATGTAAACGTTTCTATAAGAACCCATTGGTTCTTTTAGAAGCGTTCATTTTTAATGCACATAAAAGACGCTCGTCTGACTGAGACCTAATGTTCAATATCTCAAAATATCTCTTCAAAATATGGACTTCTGCATCCATATTTTAATCACTTTCCATAGTCTATATTGGGTGTATTTTTTCACTGAACCTGAATAAAAGTAGTGCATATTGTGTTTTTAAAACATGGCTGTAAAAAATATGGCCATATAAATAGACACAAAGAGCTTCACATTAGCTCTCTATTACTGTCTGGAAAACCCAGCCCAAATATGGAATTAAGATGCACTCGTTTAAAAAGCAGCCTAAATCTGATTCAGGATCTGATACGGGCCTGCACACGACCGGCTTTGAATTGCGGAATCTGCAATCCACTCTCATGTGGACGATCTGTGGCATTCCAGTTCAAACCAATAGAGCATCCACATGTCCGTTCACACAAGCGGACATCGAATGTGATTTTTCGCTCGCGGAAAAAAATTTGCGGCATGGTCTATTTTTGTGCGGATACATGTCCCACATTGCAGAATATTCGTACACACATTGTATTTGGAAATGGCTATAGCCCTATTTTTACCTTGAGACTTTTTTCTTATTTGTGTATATGGCAAGTCATAAAACTGGAGGTCCTCTCATAAAGGAGACCTCATTCCATATTCCCCAGTATGGCATATGGATGTCACAGAGGGGGATTTCACTGACTGGCTTCAATTAAAAATGGGTTGTCTTCATCAGAAAGTTTGAGCAAAGTTACTTTGAACCATTTCTTGTTACATTCCATAATCTAAACATCTATGACGGTGCAGTGTTGGCCTGTGATGTCGGAATGGTTGTGGAATATCAGTATTATGAAAAAATACATTTTCAAAATGTACTTTTCATCTACCGTTTTGCTAAGATACCACAGGATGTCATCCTGTGATATTAGGTGATATGTTGCATTACCAATCTGGAATTACATTGCTAATCCCTTTATAGGGATTACACAAAAAAGTCTTTTAAACCTCTCAGCAGAAACTCAACTTCATAAACTCCCTGGTGTTTTTTCTGTTCTGATCTCGATGTTTAATTAAAGTTAACAATTTTTCCTTCATTGCAGATCTGAGAACCTGAGGACTGTTTAGGATTATGGAACTAGCCAAACTCACAAGCAAGAGAAAGACTGAAAACAATGTAAGTTCAGGTTCATTGGTGAATCCCCTGCGGTTATGTCTAGCTGAGTCTGGCATATCCTTTTTACATAAGCTTGTTTAATAGAATTACAGAAAATACTAGTTTGTGTTTTTCTTTTTTAACCCGCTTTGATGTTCGTAAAGGTGTGACAGAAGCAGAATCAAGCTGCTTAAGATGACCAAATACCTCAAGCCAAGTAATAAATGTAATCGACTGTGCTGTAATGCACTGAAATCAGGGGTAGTCAACTTAGCCAACCTGTTAACTTGTTCTATTGAGTTAATGGTGCTTTGCAACATTGACTGTCTTCCTCTGTTGCCTGTGAAAACAATATACTGAAATATATTACTGAGCAAACTGATCAAGTGGAACATTAAAGCAGTAGCCTCAACCACAAGTTCCTCTTGTTCATGTCTTAGGTTTTGTTGATTTACACAGACCAATTTTTGTTTGTAGAGTAAGG
Source organism: Eleutherodactylus coqui (assembly GCF_035609145.1). Classification (NCBI taxonomy): domain Eukaryota; kingdom Metazoa; phylum Chordata; class Amphibia; order Anura; family Eleutherodactylidae; genus Eleutherodactylus; species Eleutherodactylus coqui. The sequence goes on along the minus strand of NC_089839.1, from coordinate 116,078,977 downwards.
CCGCCTACAGACGGCCGGGTCGGATCCTGCTGTGAGAATTCTCACGACCTGTGCCCCTGCAGTGACCACTGCGGCTCAACTGATCCCTCATCTCCCAGCTCTTCTATGTGCCGGCTGCCGTCCAGCTGGCGCATGCGCAGAGTGGAGCCGGCGCATCACTAGTGACATTTCAGTGCCGGCCTCTGCTAGACCCGCACAGAAATAGAACATGCCGTGATTTGTTTTCCGTGCATGTTTTCACACGGACAAATCGCGGCTGTGTGCATAGTAATGCAATCCTATGGCAGTTGGCATTGGGCGAAAATTCTGCGGGAAATCCCGCCGCGGAATTTCCACCTGTCTGCAGGGGGCCTAAGTGTTGGGAAAAAGTGGTTTTAGGCGCAATCCCTATTGTTAAAGAAGCACAATATGGATTATTAAGCTCAACTCGTCTGAGGAGTAGAGCAAAGAGAACACACCAGCGTTGGCTTTGTCCTCCCAGCTAAAATACTGACGTAGGAGTGGAATGGCCCTGAAACGCCCTAATTGTTTGCCTCCTTAAGAATATGGATTGCAGGTTCTTCTGGAAAGGTGTGACATTTTGTGGGCTGGCTGCACCCTTTCATACTCATTAGGAATTGAGCAAGACATCGGTTTATAGATTTTGAGCTCCCAAGTACATGCTCTACTCCCTCTTCTTTCCTCTCATCTTTCATTAGCAATTTTTGTGCATGACAGTTAAGTTTGTGGAATCCTTATAAGTGTTTTCGTTCATTTGGGTAGCGCTATGCACCAAAGGCTCTTTTGAATGGAGTAGATTTCTTGGGTAGACAAAGCACTGATCAATGAGATCGGTGCTCACCTATGGGCCTTTACACACGCTGATTTAGTTATTGGGAGATGAACAATCCTTAATAATTTGTCCCCAAATTATTGTTTGGCTTTAGATATATGTGTCTCGGTTTACTTGCATCAATGAGCCAATCATTCTGTGAACAAGTGTTTGCTCATTCGTCAAGTGATCATTTGCACTTTTTCTGGGTCTGATGATCCAGTAAACAAATGTTTGAGCAAATGTTCCTGCCCAATTATCAGATTGTGTAAAAGGCTCTTTACTTGCTTATGGTGGGATATCTTTCTTTTCAAACAATTAGACTATATCTTGAAGCATTGACTCTAAAGCTGTACCCATTACATATCAGTACCTTAGCTAATTCACAAAATATGGGGTTATGAATACTGGTTTAGTTCCATATTAAGGTTTAACCTCTTGAGTGGCGGGTTTCTTACCAGTCAGACCCACCAGGGCAGGTTTTTTAAATGGACTAATCATTTAATTTCAACTAATTTTGCAGTCGCGTTCCAAGAGCCATAACTTTTTCATTTTTCCATTGACACAGGCATATGAGGGCTTGTTTTTTGTGGAACAAGTTGTACTTTTTGATGGCATCATTTTGGGATATATATAATGTATTGTATAACTTTTGTAAAAAAAAAATTGTAGGGAGATTGCGGAAAAAAAAGAAATTCTGCCATTTGTTTTTTGGATTTCATTTTTACGGCGTTCAGCTAGAGGAATAAATAATGTGATAACATTATTCTCTGAGTCACACGATTCCAGCGATACCAAGTTTATACACTTTTTTTTATGTTTTGTCATTTTTGTACATTTGAAACATTTTTTTCTTTTGTGTCGCCACATTCCAAGAGCCGTAGTAATGTTATTTCCCACTGCCAGAGCTCTAGAAGGCCTTGATTTTTGCAGGATAAACTTTAGTTTTCATTGATCCAATTTTTTGGAACATGTAAAATTTTGATCGCTTTTTATTTCATTTTTTCTAGTGGCAAGATTAACAAAATATGTAATTCTGGCATGTTTTTTATTTTGTATTTTTCACTGCATTCTCTTAGCAGTATAAATAATATATTAAAGTAATTCTTCAGGCCAGTACGATTAGCCAATACCAAATTGTAATAGTTTTTTCTTTTTCACAACTTTTCAGTTTAAAAAAGTAATAAAAGTTTAAATCACCCTCCTTTTGCCATATCTATAATAAAAAATCTAAATCATAAAAGAAGAATACATATTTGGTATCGCCATGTCCGTAAAAGTCCGATCTATCAAAGTCGTGCATTATTTACCCCACACAGTGAACATAGTCCGAAAAAAAATAAAGAACGCCACAAATGCACTTCTTCAGTCACCCTGTCTGCCAGAAAAAATGCAATAAACAGTGATCAAAAAGTCGTATGTATTCCGAATTAGCTCTAACGTAAACTACAGGACATCTTGCAAAAAATGAGCCCTTGATCAAGTACGTCGACGAAAAAATAAAAAAGTTATTGAGCGGAGAAGATGCAACAGAAAATAATTTTAAAAATTAAATGTCTTTGAAGAAAAATACAAGTATTACAGTAAAAAAAAACTATACAAGTTTGATATCGTGGTAATCGTACTGACCCATAGAATAAAGTTATCATGTCATTTTGTTGCAGTTTGTGTGCCGTAGAAACAAAACGCACTAAAAAATGATGGAATGTCATTTTTTTTTCATTTTACTCCACTTAGAATTTTGTAAAGGTTTTTCAGTACATTATATGGTACATTAAATAGCACCATTGAAAAATACAACTCGTCCCGCAAAAAACAAGCCCTCATACAGCGACGTCGATGAATAAATAAAGGAGTTCAGATTTTTTAAACGGGGAGGGGGGGAGGAAAAAAAGAAAAGGGGGAAAAAGAAGAAAAAGGGGCTGTGTCATTAAGGGGTTAAATAATGTACTAACTTCCTTCTCTGGGTCATTACGAACGCATGGATACCACATGTGTAATTTTGTTTTTAATTTTTTACAAAATAAAGGGAGACAAGTGTTTTTATTTTTTAAATATTTTTTTGACATTTTTTTTAATTTTTGTCCCTTTAGGGGACTTCCACAGAGACCCATCAGGACCCCCTGATCACATTCTGGGGGTCCGATGGTGACAGCTCTTTACATGCTACAGCTATCCTCTGATAGAAGGAGTCCCCTCCCTCTGTCAGCCCTGTACATGCTGCAGTGGCATAAACTGCGGCATGTAAGAGGGTTAACACAGCAGAGATCGGTGGTTTTCTCCATTCTCTGCTCTGTAGAGCTGGTGCCTGGCTATCCTCTGACAGCCAAGCACCAGCTCTCCCTGCCACAGAGACCATTAGCTGGCTTCTGACAAGCCGGTGGTCTCTACGGCAACCTGTAAACAAAGCAGTGCAGGACTTAGAAGCCGGCAGATCGATAATATCTCCCTATTATTTCAAAGTCCTGCACTGTTCTGTGTGGGTCTGTGCAGGCAGAGCACACTGCCACAGCTTATGGCATTGTGCTCTGCAGCTCCCATTAGTGATACATAGCCCGGAAATCTTCCAGGCTATATTGCTATGGGCAGTGGAGCTCGTCACGGAAAATTTCCGGGCGTGCCACTCAAGGGGTTAAAGCATACCAAAAGTTTGAAGATACCTTAATCAACAGTATATTATGATATTTTTTAACACAATAGCTGCCACTTAACATGGATGCAAAAGGTAGAGTCATCCAGTAAGGACATTTTAGTTTCCCCAAGGTTGCCAGAGATCCTCACAGTGGACTACTGGTTGCCAGCATCCTGTAGTCTGCGAATTGGACCAGAGATGATCAGTTTACTTAAAGAAATTGCTAAAAGTACTAGAGGTGTATATTTTACAATATACAGTAATTGCATCTTTGCCTAATATATAAGGAACTACCAAGTCTATGGGATCATTAGTAAAGCTATGTAATCTGTCCCTATTTCCATCAGTGTTCATATATAACAAAAGATATTGGACATTTCGAATGGTTTCCCACTACGGTCATTAATAGTGATCTCTGTTGTTGCCCCCGTCAGTAATAATGCTGCCCCTTGTTGCCTCCATTAGTAATAATGATCCTCCAGTTGCCTCTATTAGTAATAATGCTGCCCTTTTTTGCGCCCATCAACAAAAGTGCTCCCCCGGTCCCTTTAAGGGTGCGTTCACACGAGCACATAAACGGCGCGTTTTTGCGCCCAATCGTATAAACGTGACCATCTGAGGCATTGGTTTCCAATGTATTCGTTCGCACGGGCGATTTTACGGTGCGTAAAAACGGCAACCCGAAAAAAACACGGAACATATGCGACCGAAATACGCGCCAACGCATATTCGATGGCCGAAAAGACCGTTTGAAAGGTAGGAACAAACGAAAATACGCTTTCTAGCTCTGGTCGTGATCGGCGAAAAACGTTCTTTCCGGTGATTATACGCTGCGCTCGTGCGAACGTAAATACGCCTACGCTCGTGTGAACGCACCCTTATGCTGTATATTTAAAGAAAAAATAATATACTGATTTGCTTTTCTGTCGAAACTGCTCCACTCTGGCGGTTCTTCCTTGAACTTCAGCCATTCCTGACTTCTGGCTCGCATGGTCACACATGACTTCTGTGACCAATGGGCCACAATGGTCAAATGCCAAATAGTACATGACCACACAACCAGAAGTCAGGCAGGACTAGACCATAGGAAAAGCCCAGGAAGTAAGTATATTATTGTTTTCCTTTAACTTTACCGCCTTACCCAGCCACCTTACAAACTGGAGTCTTAAGGGGAATGCCTGCAATAGTCGTAGTGTCAGGCAACCCCAGGCTGACCCACTGAGGCAATCCACACCTGGTGTCACAGCACCTCTACAAGTTCTCACAGCATACCAGAGTGTTGCAGCACCCCAGTTGGGAATTACTGTTCTACAGTGTTGATCCACAAAAGGTGAAAGCTACTCTGCGAGTGCGTTTCTAGTTGTAGCATATTAAGGGGGAAAAATTGTATCCTGCCTTTAAATATGAGAATAAATTCCCACGTCAGTACCCCATCTCCAGCAATCTGGTACCAATAAAATGTGAAACGGCGTTTCCAGAAAGGTAACCTTTCTCTTGAACTTTATACAGTATGTGTCTCATCCATACAACTTCTTTCCATGGTTGAGTAGGGTACGTGAGGTTATCTTGTTGGTTACATGTTTTATACTGCTGTGAGGGAATGGGGTGTCAGGTCTATGTGTGATATTTTCCAGGTGCTGGACAGCCTGACTGATCTAATACTAGAGGAGTCATTTATTGGCTGTTTTCCAGCACTACTTATGACTGTGCGCCTGGTATCTTTAACCTGCAGTATTTGTGTGCAGTGTTAACTTTGATCAGCTGGTCAATTAAAGGACATGAACACCTCTTATTTTATTTTTTATTTTGTTGAAAAAATATTTCTTGGGTTTTATAAAATATTTTGTTTTGTTTGGCTTACATGTATTACAATAAAGAGCAAACTGCTGCATGCTGTTAAAGGGAATCTATCACATCCCCATAGCACCAGAAACTAAGTTATGGTGCTGTTAGGAGAGGTGACGGGGAGATGGGTAATGTATTTTTTTTTATTCACCATCTCCTGCGACCCAATGGTGTCTCCTCTGAAGTCAGCGCGCGGCAAGATAATCTGACTTTTTTCAGAATCTCGTGTGCGCACTCTCTCATAGACTTGTATAGGTGTGACAGGTTCCCTTTAAGTCAGTTCCACCAGACTGGCTTTTCTATGGTTTATTTCCCGGCTCTCTCTCTCCTCATCTGAGTGCTCTTTAATCTGATCAAATCAGGGTGGTTTCATATCTGCGTTGGGAATACCGCTTTCCTCCTCCATTCGGGGAGCAGGAAAGGGCAATCCCTGCAGACAAACTGTTAAGTCTCTGGACGGAATCGAACAGCGCTGGGCGGACCCCATTGACTATAATGGGGTACACTCACTTTCTGTCCAGCTGTCCAGATTTTGGGCAGAAGAAAAAGCACTGCATGCCTTAGATCTAATATGTATTCAGCAAATGAGCACTCTGGAGAGGAGAGAGAGAGGCTGGAGAGATGCCGCCAGAAAGCCCATCTGATGGAATTGACTGTGACCAGCATGCAGCAGCTTGCTTTGTGCTGGAACACGTGCAAGCTGCTGAAACCAAACAAAACAACATTTTTAATTAAACCCAATTAAGATTTTTGTTTTTGTCTTTTTAACCACAAAATACAGAGGTCCCTCAACATACAATATTAATTGGTTCCAGGATGACTATTAAATGTTGAAAATATTGTATGTTCAGACTAAATGGAAAACTAATTAGTTCTGAAGCCTCCAAAATGTCAGCCAAAAGTAATACAAAACTAAAATGAAAGTCAAGAAAATAAAGCAGATGCCTAATACAGATAAAGCAAGTCCTTACATAATGTGAGGGCTCAGTCACACGGACGCATCGGCACCCGTACACCGGCGCCGATGCGCCCGTGTGACTGAGCAGTTACTGCAGAAAGAAGACGGCCGTACCTGAAGACGGACGTCTCTGCAGCGCTGATGAAAGAACACATGACCGGCAATGAAGCCGGTGAGATGTTCTTTCCTCTGGCGCTGCAGAGAGACGTCCGTCTTCAGGTACGGCCGTCTGCTACCTGCAGTAACATGGGCGCCGATGCGCCCGTGTGACTTAGCCCTCAGAGAGCTGCTGGAAAATGTAAATTACTTTTTATGTAGGTGACTGGAGATCTTCAGGGTCCTGTGTAGCACACATAGGGGGAAATTTACTAGGCCCGGAATTTCCGATGCCGGGCTTAACATTATTTTTCTCAGCACATGGAGCTCTTAATGCAGAAAGATATGTATGCCTCTTCATGTATTCTCATAAATGTATGTCTGGTCCAACCTGGTGTACATTTCTGGTATAATTTACACCAGTTTCCGACATAAATTATACATAAATCTGTCGATCAGGAGCGGCCATGCTCCCACCCATCAAGCCCCATCCGCTTTTCATAAAAGTTGCAAGGTTGGTGTAAAAATCTAAAAAGTTGCACATTTTTGTGCAAATACTGGCATAGAAATTTTAATAAATGTGTCCCATGGTGTTCCGAAAAAATAAAATGTAACTGCCCTCACCTGGTATCTAGAGGAGCAGCTCATCCCAGCCCAATCAAAGAGCAGTACAGGACATGTAGTATCACACTGTACTGTAGAGAGGCACCGACTTCCATAATACAGTTGTTTTACCAGTGAAGTGTCCACTGTGATTGGTGGATTTTCCAGCAAAGTACACATGCTACCACTGTCTGTGGCATTGTATGTTGAGTTTAGTTTTAACTTGAAGTAACCTAGTAAAGACTATTGTATGGTGAAAATATTGTACCATGAGGTTCTTAAAATCTCAAGGGATCGCTATATGTGCAAATCAGTAAAAAGATTGATTCAAAGGGATCCATAAACTTCAATAATTGCATTTATTGATTCTGAAAGGGGTTTACCAGCTCTTAAAATTGATACCAAGGGATAGGTCATCAATAGCTGATTATAAAAAGTCTGCCAAAATGAAATATCTTCTGAGGGTGGAAAGATTGGAGACGGAAAGATATGCAGAATCTCAGGCCTCAAAGTTTTTTAAGAAATGGCCAATTTTTATAGAAAGGTTCCTAGACCCAAACGGGATCATTGAGTGTATGCACTCGTTTAGCAATACAACCTGCTACTATATCCAAGCGGATGTGAATCGGTTAGGGAGATAAAAAATAATTTGTGACCTTACAGGAGAAGTTTTACCCAGGGAGAACTGTGGATTTGTACTCTAAATCAATATAGTCCTAAAATAGTTAAGATATGGAGATGAGCGAGCACACTCATTTAAGGCTGATGTTCGAGCGAGCATCGTTTTTTTCGAGTAACTGATTACTCGTCTGAGCACCATGCGGGGAGCGGGGGGTAGAGAGAGATCTCACTCACTCTCCTCCCCGCCCCCCACATGGTGCTCGATCGAGTAATCAGTTACTCGAAAAGACCGATGCTCGCGCGAGCATCAGCCTTAAAAGAACGTGCGCACTGATCTTTATTAGAGATGCAATGGGATGAAACTAAAGGGGAGGAGACATAGATTAGGAGGATGATCAATGAGTGAAACAGGTTGCCACGTGAGGTGGTGAGTTTTCCTTCAATGGAAGTCTTCAAACAGAGGCTGGACAGACATCTGTCTGGGATGATTTAGAGAATCCTGCATTGAGCAGGGGGTTGGACCTGATGACCCTGGAGGTCCCTTCCAACTCTACCATTCTATGATACTATTAAAGAAGAACCAAGTAAGACATATGGTGAAATGCCAGTAATTTCCACCTTTCTTTAGTTGAGTTCATTTAGCTGCATTTTTTAGGTTTAACCCCTTAGTGACGAAGCCTGTTTGCGCCTTAGTGACGGAGCCAAATTTTGGAAATCTGACATGCGGCGTTCAACGTGGCATAACTCCGTAAAGGCTTTACATATCCCAGTGATTCTGACATTGTTTTTTCGCCACATGTTGTACTTCATTTAGATTGTAAAAAGAGACCGATATAATTTGTGTATATTTATTAAAAGTACCAATATTGGAAAAATTTTGAAACAATTGTCATTTTTTCACATTTTCAACCGTAATATCTCAAATATGTCCAAACATACTGTACAAATTTTTGATAAGATATGTATTTCCATCTGTTTACTTTATTCTGAATGCACACTTGAAAAACTTTTGTGTTTTTTTTAACCATTTAGAGGACGTACAAATTTAACATTACTTTTCAGCATTTTGAGGAGCACTTTGTTTTCCTGCACCAAGGCAAGTTTGCAAAGGCTCATAAGTGTCAGAATAATAGATACACCCACAAATGACCCCATTTTAAAAACTACACTCCTTAGTGTATTCACTGAGGGGGGTCATGAGTATTTTGACCCCACCAGTTTTTTTCAGGAATTAGTTCAATTTAGGGGAGAAAAAATAAAATGTCATATTTTTGCAAATATGTCATTTTAAAGACATATTTTTTTTCCTATAGAGCCCATGAAAATGAGGATTTACACACAAAAATGGATACCCCCGTTTCTCCCGTGTTCAGAGACATACCCATTGTGGCCCTAATCTCATGTCTGGATGCATAACGGGAGCCAAAATGAAAGGAGTAGTCGGTGTCTTTCAGAACATAAATTTTGCTTGAAGGCGTTTTAGGCCCCATAGCACTTTTGTAGAGCTCTTGAGTGGCCAAAACCAAAGAGAACCCCCACAACTGACCCCATTTTGAAAACTAGACCCCTTAACGAATTTATCTAGGGGTGTACTGACCATTTTGACCCCACAGTTTTTGAATGAATTCAAGCCAAGCAAAAGGAAAAAATTGTGATTTTCGTTTTTTTGTCAATTCTGTCATTTTAAAAACAGCTTTTTTTGTACAGCACACGCATGAATGAAGCCTTTCACCCCAAAATGGATACCCCTGTTTCTCCCGTGTTCAGAGACATACCCATTGTGGCCCTAATCTCATGTCTGGATGCACAATGGGGCCCAAAACGAAAGGAGTAGTCGGTGGCTTTCAGAACATAGATTTTCCTTGAAGGCGTTTTAGGCCCCATAGCACATTTGTAGAGCTCTTGAGCGGCCAAAATCAAAGAGAACCCCCACAAGTGACCCCATTTTGAAAACTAGACCCCTTAACGAATTTATCTAGGGTTGTACTGACCATTTTGTTCCCACAGTTTTTGAATGAATTGAAGCAAAGCAAAAGGAAAAAATTGTGTTTTTCGTTTTTTTGGCAATTCTGTCGTTTTAAAAACTGCTTTTTTGGTACAGCACACACATGAATGAAGACTTACACCCCAAAATGGATACCCCTGTTTCTCCCGTGTTCAGAGACATACCCATTGTGGCCCTAATCTTTTGTCTGGATGCACAACGGGGCCCAAAATGAAAGGAGTAGTCGGTGGCTTTCAGAACAGAAATTTAGCACGAAGGTGATTTAGGCCCCATTGCCCACTTGTAGAGCCCTTGAGCGGCCAAAACGACAGAGAACCCCCACAAATGATCCCATTTTGAAAACTAGACCCCCTAACGAATTTATCTAGGGGTGTACTGTGTATTTATACCCTACAATTTTTGAATAAATCTAAGCAAAGCAGTAGGAAAAAAATTACAATTTTCATTTTTTTGGCAGTTGTATCAATTTAAAAACAGGTTTTTTTTGTACAGCACACATAGGAATGAAGACTTTCACCCCAAAATTGATACCCCTGTTTGTCCCGTGTTCAGAACCATACCCCTTGTGGCCCTAATCTACTTAAATGACGCATGGCTAGGCCTATAATGGAAAGAGCACCCGTTGGATTTTAGGGTACAACGGAATAAATTCCAGGCCCCATTGCCCACTTATAGAGCCATTGAGCGTCCAAAACTATAAAGAACCCCCACAAATGACCCCATTTTAAAAACTAGACCCCTTAACGAATTCATCTAGGGGTGTACTGTGTATTTTGACCCCACAGTATTTGAATAAATTTCAGCAAAGCAGAAGGAAAAAATTACGATTTTAATTTTTTTGGCAATTTTGTCAATTTAAAAACTTTTTTTTTTGTACAGTGTACATAGGAATGAAGACATTCACCCCAAATGGATCCCCCCGTTTGTCCCGTGTTCAAAAACATACCCATTGTGGCCCTAATCTACTTACAGGAAACATGGCAAGGCCTGTAATGGAGGGAACACCCGTTGGATTGCAGGGCACAACTGAATACATTCCAGGCCACATTGCTCATTTGTACGGAATAAAAATTGACTCCCTAAAAATCCCCCCCCCCTCCACGCCCTTTTCGGCGTTCCCCAAATCTTAGATAAAAGTAATAATGTGAACTGTGTGGTATTTCCAAAGACGGGTAATTATGGAGGCTGGTTGGGATGGGCACATAGGGCAATAAAATCGGGTATCCCCCCTCCTCTCATGCTTTTTCGGGGTAATTTTTTGACCTCAGTGACGGGGATAGGGTGTAAAAAGTGGCGTTCCGTGAGTCTCCGTAAGCTTGACGAGGTGCGGCGGTCTCACACAGAAGGCGCTCAACAAGGTGCTCCTGGAACTGCAGGAAGGCGAGCGTTCCCGGGGCTTCTTGTAAATTGCGTATTACAGGTAGCGGTCTGAATAACGCCGGACTTACGCAGCCGTAGGTGGATCCCGGCTGTGAGCCCGGCTGTGACCCGGTGTACGGCCGCGTAATGTACTGCGCATAACTGCGTACTTACACGGGCGGTCATGCGCAGTACATTTTTTTTTTGTTGTTGTTTGTATTTCCCGCACCGTCGCTTAGCGATGACGCGGGTACCCGCAGCCCGTATACAACGTAGTTGCGTATGGGCTGCGGGTATATCCGCGACCATGGAACACAATGGGCTCTATGTTGCTGATATCCGCGGTAAAATAGAACCTGCTGCGTTCTCTTTTCTGCGAGTGGATTACACAATTCCAACCCGCTAATGTGAGCAGAATTGGGTAATCCAATGCGATTGATCTGCGTATTACCGCGGATCAGACGCATGCGGAATCCGTAATTCCTATCCGGTCATGTGAGACCGGCCAAAGGTATATTGCTACCTTTTTATCACGTGACCGGGGACCGCTTAACGAGGCCACCCGTCACTGCTCCAGGCAGAGCAAGGAGATATTAAGTTTCCTGGGCTCCCCGACTCCTGCACATGTGTGCGGTGTTTTGCCGGCGGTCGCATGCGCAGAATACGGGAAAGTTCACGGAAGAAGATTGCGTCGGGGTGCAAATATGGAGGCCTCCGGTAAAAAGTTTTATCTCCTCTCACCGATCGATCGGTGAGGGGAGATGAACCTTCCCCTTTTTTTAACTTTTACGTGATCGCCATTATTCTTTGGATAACGGCGAACACGTGATCAGGAACCGCTCACCGCGGCTCTCCGTGAAATCTCCAGGCTCTCGGTTAAGTTTTGTAGCCAGGAGCAGGGAGATTTTAAAAAACCACGGCTTTTGTGCATGCGCCTGCCACATTGGCGAAGGGCGCATGCGCAGAAGCTGGGGTGAGGTCCGCGGATAAATCCGCAGGCCTTAGGTATGTCATTTCATCCTCCCTCACGGATATGATCCGTGGGGGGAGATGAAACGCAAGGTTTTTTTAACTTTTTAAAACTTTTTAAAACTTTTTGCCCTTTTTTTTTTTTTTTTTTTTTTTAACTTTTTGCAGTTTTTTTTTTACTTTACATGATCACTGTCATCCATTGGATGACAGTGATCATGTCCCTGGTGACATCCCTCTGCTCTTGGCTACACATGGCAGCCAGGAGCAGAGCAATTTTGAATTTCCCGGGGCTCGAGCCCCTCTGTGCACGCGCCCGATGTCAATGTGAAACTTTACTTTTGTTTTACTTTTTCAACTTTTTCGCGATCACCGCTATCGCAATGGATAGCGGTGATCGTGGGCCCGGGGACCGCTCACAGTGGTCCCCGGTAACACCTCCTGGTTCCCGGCTACCTTCAGGAGCCGGGAGCCAGGAGATTTTAAATTTACCGGGGACACCCGGGCTTCTGCGCGTGCGCGTGACGTCATCGTCTGGTGCGCATGCGCAGAAGGCCGCCGGCGGGTCCGGGAGGACCAGATCTCCGGGGAACACCGCCGACAAGCCGTGTGAGTATTTTCAGCTGCCGTGATGGATCCGATCCATCATAGCAGCTGAATTACTACTTTTTTACACTGTTTTATTTACTTTTTTGCGATCGGCGCTATTCATTTTATAGCGCCGATCGCAATACCGGGGGGGACTGCCCGCATCCTGGGATGACAGCTCCATGCTGTCGGCTACCTGCGGGCACCAACAGCATGGAGCTGTCACGTCCTCAGGCCAGTGGGCATCAATCCAAAGAGGATGCATAAAACTACGTCCTCTAGGATTAAGGCCCACTTTCTGAGGACGTAGTTTCCCGATGGGGCGGTCGTTAAGGGGTTAAATGTTGATATGTTGATAGATTGCAATTTTGTGTGTATATGCAATGTATTGATATTATGGAAAAAAAGACAGTAAAAAAGAGTTTAAAAAAAGTCTGCCAAACAAAAACAGGTAAGTATATATTTGGTGGGCGCCTTGCTTCACTTATTAGGAGAGCTTTAACCCCCTTGAGTGGTGGGTTTCTTATCACCCTGTCGTACCCACCAGGGCAGGCTTTTTAAATGGTCTCATCATTTAATTTCACCTAAGTTTCCATTCGCGTTCCAAGAGGCATAACTTTTTAATTTTTCCACAGACACAGCCATATGAGGGCTTGTTTTTTGCGGGGCAAGTTGTTCTTTTTGATGGCATCATTTTTGGGTTTACATATTGTATTGCATAACTTTTGTAAAAAAATTTGTAAGGATTGGGGGAATAAAAAGAAATTCTGCCCTTTGCTTTTTCGATTTCAGGTTTACGATGTTCAGCGTACAGAATAAATAGTGTGATAACATTATTCTCTGAGTCACATGATTCCGGCGATACCAAGTTTATACAGGTTTTATGTTTTGCTATTTTTGTACATTTAAAACATTTTTTTTCTTAAAGGTTTGCTTTTGTGTCGCCACATCCCAAGAGCCTTATTTTTTTTTTTCTATTGCCAGAGCTCTAGAAAGCCTTGTTTTTTGCAGGATGAACTCTAGTCTTCATTTATCTAATTTTTTGGAACATGTAAAATTTTGATCGCTTTTTATTCCATTTTTTCTAGTGGCAAGATTAACAAAATCTGTAATTCTGGAATGTTTTTTATTTTTATTTTTCGCTGCATTCTCTGAGCAGTATAAATAATGTATTAAAGTAATTCTACAGGCCAGTACGATTATGCCAATACCAAATTGTAATAGTTTTTTTTCTTTTTCACGACCTTCTCACACTTAAAAAAAAAGTACCGTATATACTCGAGTATAAGCTGACCCAAGCATAAGCCGAGTCAATAGGTTTCACCACAAAAAACTATATATATATATATATATATACACATCCTATACATATACAGATACATACCATATACACAGACTATACAGTGTAGTATACAGACATCTATACAGACATTAATACACACATACATAGTATACAGACATATATACAGCCATATTACCCCCATATGGACAGACTACTTACATACAGCAGGATAAATCTTCCCTCCTTTGAGCGCAGTAGGAGCTCCGGGGATGCAGAGCCACTCACCATTATCTTCTCGGGCCCAGGAGAAGCGCTCACCGGGGGATGGGGACTCCCGGCAGCAGAAGGAGAAGAAGACCACCCACTACTCCACGGCTGTGCGGCAGGAGAAGGAGTCAGCGCTGTGACTGGATCAAGCGCCGGCCAATCACAGCCGGCGCTCGATAAACCAATCACAGCCATTCAGTGATGTCACCTGACTCGAGTATAAGCCGAGGGGGGCTTTTTCAGCACATGTTGTGGTGCTGAAAAACTCGGCTTATACTCAAGTATATACGGTAATAAGTTTAAATCACCCTCCTTTTGCCATATCTATAATTTAAAAAATCTAAATCATAAAAGAAAAATACATATTTGGTATCGCCACATCGGTAAATGTCCGATCTATCAAAGTAGTGCATTATTTACCTGCACGGTGAACGTAGTCCGAAAAAAAAAAAAAGAATGCCACAAATGCACTATTTCAGTCACCCTGTCTCCCAGAAAAAATGCAGTAAAAAGCGACCCAAAAGCCGTATGTATTCTAAATTAGTGCTAATGTAAACTTCAGGACATCCCACAAAAAATGAGCCCTTGATCAAGTACGTCGACAGAAAAATAAAAAAGTTATTGTGCGCAGAAGATGCAGCAGAAAATAATTTGTTTAAATTAAATGTCTTTGAAAAAAAATCCAAGTTCTACAGAAAAAAAAACCAAACTATACAAGTTTAGTATCGTAGTAATCGTACTGACCCGTAGAATAAAGTTATCATGTCATTTTTGTTGCAGTTTGTGTGCCGTAGAAACAAAACACACTAAAAAATGGTGGAATGTAATTTTTTTTTTTCATTTTACTCCACTTAGAATTTTGTAAAAGTTTTTCAGTACATTCTATGATACATTAAATAGCACCATTGAAAAATACAACTCGTCCCACAAAAAACAAGCCCTCATACAGCGATGTCGGTGGATAAATAAAGGAGATTTGATTTTTTAAACAGGGGGAGGAAAAAAAGAAATGGGGAGAAAAGAAAAAAGGGGCAGTGTCATTAAGGGGTTAAATAATATACTAACTTCCTCCTCTGGGTCATTACGATGCAGGGATACCACATGTGTAATTTTATTTTTAATTTTTTACAAAGTAAAGGGAGAGAAGTGTTTTTGTTTTTCATTTTTTTAATAATTTTTAAACTTTTTTTTTTTGTCCCTTTAGGGGACTTCCACAGAGACCCATCAGGACCCCCTGATCACATTCTGGGGGTCCGATGGTGACAGCCCTTTACATGCTGCAGTCACAGCAATCCCTGCCACAGAGACCATCAGCTTTCTTCTGACAAGCCGATGGTCTCTATGGCAACCTGTAAACAGACTAGTGCAGGGGTTTGAAATTAAAAGCGGGAGATCGCCGCACTTTTTTTAAAGTGCTGAACTGCTCTGTGTGGGTCTGTGCAGGCAGAGCATAATGCCACAGCTTGTGGCATAATGCTCTGCAGCTCCCATAGGGATACATAGCCCGGAAATCTTGCGGGCTATATCGCTATGGGCAGTGAAGCTCGTCCTGGAAAATTTCCGGGCGTGCCACTCAAGGGGTTAAACTAGAACAATATGGTAAAGGAAGTGAAAAGCTAGGTAAAAATATACATGTTACCGTGCGGTGCGGCGCGGGGTCCCGCGGTCAGCGCGCACCGTCCCAGCCTCGGCTCCGGCGTCCTGCAGCTGTTTCCGTGCAGTGCAGCGCGGGGTCCCGCGGTCAGCACGCTCCGCCCCGGCTTCGGCTCTGGCATCCTGGAGCTCTGACGTCAGGGCTTCCCCGGCGACATGGGGTGGCCGGCGTGCAGCGGCGTGGGCGTGTCCGCCTGTAGGGTGCCGGCAGCACTCATCTCTCTCTCTTGTACCGTGAGTGGGGGAGTTGGCTCCTCCCACTCTCTGCTCCTGGGCGGAGTTTTGTAGTCATAAGGCTGGCAGTGACCTGAGCTCACTGCCAGTTATTGGTTCTGTCAGCTACTAGTCAGTCCTGTCTGCAGTTTCCTCTGTCAGCACCCTAGTTGCTCGTCAGCCTCCTTTTCCAGCTCGCCTGGAGCTTAGCATTTTCTGTCTGGTCACTCCATCTGCCTTTCCTTGTCGGTACTCTGTCCCCCGTTAGTTAGTTCCATCTTGTGCAGTCGCCAGGTCCCTAGCCAGGGTAGGGACCGCCGTCCAGTTGTCCGCCTGGGGTTAGCCAGGTTGAGGCAAGTAGGCAGGGACAGTGGGGTGCGGTAAGTTCATTGCACCCCACCAGGCGCTCGGGGGAGGGGGGGGGGGGTCAGAGTGCCATAACAATACAACTATTTAATACATTTGAGAACCTTCCTATTAGAAGTGGAAAGAAAGAACAAAGACAAAAAATTCAGAAGGCAAGTAGAGGAGCAAGAGACACCGATCACAAACTAAAATGTTTTTACCCAAATGCACAGAGCATGGGAAACAAACAAGGAGAATTGGAGCAACTTACACAGGAAGAGAAATATGATGTCATAGGCATCACGGAAACTTGGTGGAATGATACACATGATTGGAATAGAAGGCTTAAAGGATACAACTAGAGATGAGCGAGCGTACTCGTCCAAGCTTGATACTCGTTCGAGTATTAGGGTGTTCGAGATACTCGTTACTCGAGACGAACACCACGCGATGTTCGAGTTACTTTCACTTTCATCTCTGAGACATTTGCGCGCTTTTCTGGCCAATAAAGAGACATGGAAGGCATTGCAACTTCCTCCTGTGATGTTCCAGCCCTATACCACCCCCCTGCAGTGAGTGGTTGGGGAGATCAGGTGTCACCTGAGTATTTAAATCTGCCCCGCCCGCGGCTTGCCACAGATGCATTCTGACATAGATCAGGAACAGTGCTGCTGATGCTGCTGCTGCTATAGGGAGAGCGTTAGGAGTTATATTAGGCTTCAAGAACCCCAACGGTCATTCTTAGGGCCACATCTGACCGTGTGCAGTACTGTTGAGGCTGCTTTTAGCAGTGTTGCAGAATTTTTTTTTTTTGTATATCGGGCGTGCAGAGCATTGCGTCCTCAGTCTGCAGTCATTGTACAGGGTATAGGGCCAGTACTGGTGAGGCAGGGACAGTGGTACAGGGAAAGAGATATACAGGCTATATAGGCAGTGGGCTTTTTCAAAAAAATTGGGGAAAAATACTATATTTGGGCTGCCTGTGACCGTCTTCAGTGTACTGCGTGTCTGCTGGGGGTAGTAGTCCTAAATAATATGCAGCTAAGCGTTACAGCAGGCTTGCGCAAAACTGTTTCCTGGCTCTGCTGTCTCCGTTACATCACCGCCGTCATCCCGCCAGAGGGAAACAGTATACATAATATACGCTGCCTACAGTATCTGCCTGCTGTATCAGCTCAGCATTTAAAAAAATAGAAGCAAAATACTTAAAGGGGTTGTCTCGCGAAAGCAAGTGGGGTTCAGCACCTCTGTATGGCTATATTAATGCACTTTGTAATATACATCGTGCATTAAATATGAGCCATACAGAAGTTATTCACTTATCTTCCCCGCGCTGGCGTCCCCGTCTCCATGGCTGCGTCTAACTTCAGCGCCTAATCGCCTGATTAGACGCGCTTGCGCAGAAGGGTCTTCTGCCTTCTGCTCGGCAGCAGCAGCGTTCTGGCCCCGCCCCCTTCTACACGTCATCGCGTAGCTCAGCCCCATGACGTGTGCCGATTCCAGCCTCCTGATTGGCTGGAATCGGCACACATGACGGGGCGGAGCTACGCGATGACGCGTAGAAGGGGGCGGAGCCAGAATGCCGCTGCTGCCGAGCCGAGCCGAAGGCAGAAGACCCTTCTGCGCAAGCGCGTTTAATCAGGCGATTAGACACTGAAGTTAGACGCAGCCATGGAGACGGGGACGCCAGCGCAGGGAAGGTAAGTGAATAACTTCTGTATGGCTCATATTTAATGCACGATGTATATTACAAAGTGCATTAATATGGCCATACAGAAGTGTATAACCCCACTTGCTTTCGCGAGACAACCCCTGTAAGGCCTACTAGTGGCCTTTGGCCACTTGACTGCTTCTGCGCTGTGAATTCCACTAGCTCAGTCATACGCACCTACGTCTCAGTGCAGGCGTGCGCAAAATTGTTTCCTGGCTTTGCTGTCTCCGTTACATCACCGCCGTCATCCCGCCAGAGGGAAACAGTATACATAATATACGCTGCCTACAGTATCTGTCTGCCGTATCAGCTCAGTATTTAAAAAAATTGAAGCAAAATACTTCTGCGCTGTGAATTCCACTAGCTCAGTCATACGCACCTACGTCTCACTGCAGGCGTGCGCAAAATTGTTTCCTGGCTCTGCTGTGCGTTCCGTAAGCGAAGTCAACCTCCAACCACAGGCCAATAAGCGGCACATTTAATTACAGCGTTCTGTTTCTGCTCTACTCGTAATACACCATGCTGAGGGGTAGGGGTAGGCCTATAGGACGTGGACGCGGGCGAGGACGCGGAGGCCCAAGTCAGGGTGTGGGCACAGGCCGAGCTCCTGATCCAGGTGTATCGCAGCCGACTGCTGCGGGATTAGGAGAGAGGCAAGTTTCAGGGGTCCCGAGATTCATCTCATAATTAATGGGTCCACGCGGTAGACCTTTATTAGAAAATGAGCAGTGTGAGCAGCTCCTGTCGTGAATGGCAGAAAGTGCATCCAGCAATCTATCGACCACCAAGACTTCTACGCCGTCCACTGCTGCAACTCTGAATCCTCTGGCTGCTGCTCCTCCTTCCTCCCAGCCTCCTCACTCCATTACAATGACACATTCTGAGGAGCAGGCAGACTCCCAGGAACTGTTCTCGGGCCCCTGCCCAGAATGGGCAGCAATGGTTCGTCTCCCACCGGAGGAGTTTGTCGTGACAGATGCCCAACCTTTGGAAAGTTCCCGGGGTCAGGGGGATGAGGCTGGGGACTTCCGGCAACTGTCTCAAGAGCTTTCAGTGGGTGAGGAGGACGATGACGATGAGACACCGTTGTCTGTCACTCAGGTAGTAGTAATTGCAGTAAGTCCGAGGGAGGAGCGCACAGAGGATTCGGAGGAAGAGCAGCTGGACGATGAGGTGACTGACCCCACCTGGTTTGCTAAGCCTACTGAGGACAGGTCTTCAGAGGGGGAGGCAAGTGCAGCAGCAGGGCAGGTTGGAAGAGGCAGTGCGGTGGCCAGGGGTAGAGGCAGGGCCAGACCGAATAATCCACCAACTGTTTCCCAAAGCGCCCCCTCGCGCCATGCCACCCTGCAGAGGCCGAGGTGCTCAAAGGTGTGGCAGTTTTTCACTGAGAGTGCAGACGACCGACGAACAGTGGTGTGCAAGGTTTGTCACGCCAAGATCAGCCGTGGAGCCACCACCACCAGCCTCACCACCACCAGCATGCGCAGACATATGATGGCCAAGCACCCCACAAGGTGGGACGAAGGCCGTTCACCGCCTCCGGTTTGCACCACTGCCTCTCCCCCTGTGCCCCAACCTGCCACTGAGATCCAACCCCCCTCTCAGGACACAGGCACTACCGTCTCCCGGCCTGCACCCACACCCTCACCTCCGCTGTCTTCGGCCCCATCCAGCAATGTCTCTCAGTGCAGCGTCCAGCTGTCGCTAGCGCAACTGTTTGAGCGCAAGCGCAAGTACGCTGCCACGCACCCGCACGCTCAAGCGTTAAACGTGCACACAGCCAAATTGATCAGCCTGGAGATGCTGCCGTATAGGCTTGTGGAAACGGAGGCTTTCAAAAACATGATGGCGGCGGCGGCCCCACGCTACTCGGTTCCCAGTCGCCACTACTTTTCCCGATGTGCCGTCCCAGCCCTGCACGACCACGTGTCCTGCAACATTGTACGCGCCCTCACCAACGCGGTTACTGCCAAGGTCCACTTAACAACGGACACGTGGACAAGCACAGGCGGGCAGGGCCACTATATCTCCCTGACGGCACATTGGGTGAATTTAGTGGAGGCTGGGACCGAGTCAGAGCCTGGGACCGCTCACGTCCTACCCACCCCCAGAATTGCGGGCCCCAGCTCGGTGCTGGTATCTGCGGCGGTGTATGCTTCCTCCACTAAACCACCCTCCTCCTCCTCCTACGCAACCTCTGTCTCGCAATCAAGATGTGTCAGCAGCAGCACGTCGCCAGCAGTCGGTGTCGCGCGGCGTGGCAGCACAGCGGTGGGCAAGCGTCAGCAGGTCGTGCTGTAACTACACAGCTTAGGAGAGAAGAGGCACATGGCACACGAACTGCTGCAGGGTCTGACAGAGCAGACCGACCGCTGGCTTTCGCCGCTGAGCCTCCAACCG
Source organism: Eleutherodactylus coqui (assembly GCF_035609145.1). Taxonomy (NCBI): domain Eukaryota; kingdom Metazoa; phylum Chordata; class Amphibia; order Anura; family Eleutherodactylidae; genus Eleutherodactylus; species Eleutherodactylus coqui. The sequence continues at coordinate 116,058,616 of NC_089839.1, read as the reverse complement.
GGCATGGTCGTGTGTGACAACGGCCGTAACCTGGTGGCGGCTCTGCAGCTCGGCAGCCTCACGCACGTGGCATGCCTGGCCCACGTCTTTAATTTGGGGGTTCAGCGGTTTCTGAAAAGCTACCCACGCTTGTCAGACCTGCTCGGAAAGGTGCGCCGGCTCAGCGCACATTTCCGCAAGTCCAAGACGGACGCTGCCACCCTGCGGACCCTGCAACATCGGTTTAATCTGCCAGTGCACCGACTGCTGTGCGACGTGCCCACAAGGTGGAACTCTACGCTCCACATGTTGGCCAGGCTCTATGAGCAGCGTAGAGCTATAGTGGAATACCAACTCCAACATGGGCGGCGTAGTGGGAGTCAGCCTCCTCAATTCTTTACAGAAGAGTGGGCCTGGTTGGCAGCCATCTGCCAGGTCCTTGGAAACTTTGAGGAGTATACCCAGATGGTGAGCAGCGATGCTGCAATCATTAGCGTCACCATTCCTCTGCTATGCCTCTTGAGAAGTTCCCTGCAAAGCATAAAGGCAGACGCTTTGCGCTCGGAAACGGAGGCGGGGGAAGACAGTATGTCGCTGGATAGTCAGAGCACCCTCATGTCTATATCTCAGCGCATTGAGAAGGAGGAGGAGGGGGAGGAGCATGAGGAGGAGGGGGAAGAGACAGCTTGGCCCACTGCTGAGGGTACCCATGCTGCTTGCCTGTCATCCTTTCAGCGTGTATGGCCTGAGGAGGAGGAGGATCCTGAAAGTGATCTTCCTAGTGCGGACAGCCATGTGTTGCGTACAGGTACCCTGGCACACATGGCGGACTTCATGTTAGGATGCCTTTCTCGTGACCCTCGCGTTACACGCATTCTGGCTACTACGGATTACTGGGTGTACACACTGCTCGACCCACGGTAAAAGGAGAACCTTTCCACTCTCATACCTGAAGAAGAAAGGGGTTCGAGAGTGATGCTATACCACAGGACCCTGGCAGACAAACTGATGGTAAAATTCCCATCCGACAGTGCTAGTGGCAGAAGGCGCAGTTCCGAGGGCCAGGTAGCAGGGGAGGCGCGGAGATCAGGCAGCATGTACAGCGCAGGCAGGGGAACACTCTCCAAGGCCTTTGACAGCTTTATGGCTCCCCAGCAAGACTGTGTCACCGCTCCCCAGTCAAGGCTGAGTCGGCGGGAGCACTGTAAAAGGATGGTGAGGGAGTACGTAGCCGATCGCACGACAATCCTCCGTGACGCCTCTGCCCCCTACAACTACTGGGTGTCGAAGCTGGACACGTGGCCTGAACTCGCGCTGTATGCCCTGGAGGTGCTTGCTTGTCCTGCGGCTAGCGTCTTGTCAGAGATTGTGTTTAGTGCGGCTGGGGGAATCAGCATGGATAAGCGTACCCGCCTGTCAACCGACAGTGCCGACAGGCTTATACTCATAAAGATGAACAAAGCCTGGATTTCCCCAGACTTCTCTTCTCCACCAGCGGACAGCAGCGGTACCTAAACAATACGTAGGCTGCACCCGCGGATGGAAGCATCGTTCTCTATCACCATCAAAAACAGGGACCTTTTAGCTTCATCAATCTGGGTATTATATTCATGCTCCTCCTCCTGCTCCTCCTCCTGAAACCTCACGTAATTACGCCGAACGGGCAATTTTTCTTAGGCCCACAAGGCTCAGTCATATTACTTTAGTAAACAATGTTTATATGTTTCAATTCTCATTAAAGCGTTGAAACTTGCACCTGAACCAATTTTTATTTTAACTGGGCTGCCTCCAGGCCTAGGTACAAATTAAGCCACATTAGCCAAAGCGATTAATGGGTTTCACCTGCCCTCTTGGTTGGGCATGGGCAATTTTTCTGAGGTACATTAGTACTGTTGGTACACCAATTTTTTTTGGGCCCTCGCCTACAGTGTAATCCTAGTAATTTTTATGGGCTTCGCCTGCACTCATGGTACAGCAAGGTGTGTGGGGTTGGCCTACACTTTTGCTACATAAACATATTACCAGTCTGACTGGGGCATGCACTGTGGGCCGAAGCACACCTGTATTGTATGTGACGTTAGCTCTGCTGAGCAGGGCACTGCAATGGGATATATTTATGTACTGCCGGTGGGTTCCAGGGAGCCACCCATGCTGTGGGTCCACAGGGACTTCACATTAGAGAGTTGTACCTGCCAGTGTCTATGTATTAAAAACCCCGGTCAGACTGGGGCATGCAGTGTGGGCCGAAGCCCACCTGCATTTAATCGGACGTTACCTCAGCTGTGATGGGCAATGCAATGGGATATATTTATGTACCTCCGGTGGCTTCCTGGGACCCACCCATGCTGTCGGTCCACACGGAGTTGTAACTGCATGTCTCCACTTCTAAAGAACCCCAGTCTGACTGGGGCATGCAGTGTGGGCCGAAGCCCACCTGCATTAAACCTGACGTTACCTCAGCTGTGATGGGCAATGCAATGGGATATATTTATGTACCGCCAATGGGTTCCAGGGAGCCACCCATGCTGTGGGTCCACAGGGACTTCACATTAGGGATTTGTACCTGCCAGTGTCTGTGTATTAAAATCCCCGGTCAGACTGGGGCATGCAGTGTGGGCCGAAGCCCACCTGCATTTAATCTGACGTTAGCTCTGCTGTCCAGTGCACTGCAATGGGATACATTTATGTACTGCCGGTGGGTTCCAGGGAGCCACCCATGCTGTGGGTGCACACGGAATTCCCATTGCGGAGTTGTACCTGCCTGTGACTATTTATAAAAAAACCCGGTCTGACTGGGGCATGCAGACACCTTGACAGAATGAATAGTGTGTGGCACATGGGTTCCCCATTGCTATGCCCACGTGTGCAGCTCCTGATGGAGGTGGCACAGGATTGGATTTCTCATTGATTCTGTATAGCATTGTGGGCTATCGCCCCGCCCCTTTTAAAGACGGTCACTGCCTGGCCGTGCCAACCCTCTGCAGTGTGTGCCTGTGGTTCCTCCTCATGGCAGACGCACTTATAAATAGACATGAGGGTGGTGTGGCTATGAGGCCAGCGTGTGGCATGAGTGCAGCTGAAGGCTGCGCAGGGACACTTTGGTGTGCGCTGTGGACACTGGGTCGTGCGGGGGGGGGGGGGGGTTGGGCAGCATGTTACCCTGGAGAAGTGGCAGCGGAGTGTCATGCAGGCAGTGATTGTGCTTTGTTGGAGGTAGTGTGGTGCTTAGCTAAGGTATGCCTTGCTAATGAGGGTTTTTCAGAAGTAAAAATTGTTGGGAGGGGGGGGGCCCACTCTTGCCGCTATTGTGGCTTAATAGTGGGACCTGGGAACTTGAGATGCAGCCCAACATGTAGCCCCTCGCCTGCCCTATCCGTTTCTGTGTCGTTCCCATCACTTTCTTGAATTGCCCAGATTTTCACAAATGAAAATCTTAGCGAGCATCGGCGATATACAAAAATGCTCGGGTCGCCCATTGACTTCAATGGGGTTCGTTACTCGAAACGAACCCTCGAGCATCGCGAAAAGTTCGTCTCGAGTAACGAGCACCCGGGCATTTTGGTGCTCGCTCATCTCTAGATACAACCTATTTATAAGAAACCCACCCAAAAAAAGGAGGAGGTATTGCATTGTATGTTAGAAAAACATTCATCTCCACTGAGATTCAAGCTTAAGTGCATGGTAGTTCTGTAGAAACTGTTTGGGTAGGAATACAAGGAGAGGACAACAGAAAGGACACCATTGTAGGCATTTACTATAGGCCACCTGGACAAGCAGAAGATATGGATGAACTCTTTTTGCATCAGATTGCCAAGCTTTCTAAAATTCATAACATAGTAATTATGGGAGATTTTAACTATCCAGACATTTGTTGGGAATCTATCTCAGGTAAAAGTAATGGATCCAACAAATTCCTATCCGCTCTTGATGACAACTTTATCTTCCAAAAGGTAGAAGAGAAAACAAGGGGATCTGCTATCTTGTACCTAATTCTTACCAACAGGGAGGAAATGGTTGAGGAAGTAAGGGTGGCTGGGACCTCAGCAGGCAGTGATCATAGTAACATAGTGCGTAAGGCTGAATAAAGACAATGTCCATCTAGTCCAGCCTGTCTAGCCTCCTGTTTTGTTGATCCAGAGGAAGGCAAAAAACCCCAAGAGCAGAAGCCAATAGCCCTTTTGGGGAAAAAATTCCTTCCCGACTTCCTAATGGCAATCAGACTGTTCCCTGGATCAACCCCTAATAGTTCCTACCTGCCTGTATACCCGGATTAACAAATAATCTTAGATTTATAGCTTATAATATCCTTCCTCTCCAGAAAGACATCAAGTCCCCTTTTAAACTCCTCTAAGGATTTTGCCATCACTACGTCCTCAGGCAGAGAGTTCCACAGTCTAGCTGCTCTAACAGTAAAGAATCCCTTTCTATGTTGGTGATGAAACCTGCTTTCCTCTAATTGTAGCGGATGCCCTCTTGTTACCGTTGCAGTCCTGGGTATAAACAGATCCTGGGAGAGATCCTTGTATTGTCCCCTCATGTACTTATACATGGTTATTTGGTCACCTCTTAACCTTCTTTTTTCTAGAGTAAATAGTCCCAATTTGGATAGCCTCTCTGGGTATTCCTGTCCCGTCCATGTATTAGTTTAGTTGCCCTTCTTTGAACCCCCTCCAATACCGTAACATCTTTCCTGAGCACTGGTGACCAGAACTGTACGCAGTATTCCATGTGAGGCCTGACAAGTGCCTTATATAATGGAAGGTTAATGTTCTCGTCCTTCGCCCCTATACCTCTTTTAATGCATCCCAAAACTTTATTTGCCTTTGCAGCAGCTGATTGGCATTGGTTACTCCAGTTTAGTCTATAGTCCACTAGTACCCCCAGGTCTTTTTCCATATCACTTTTCCCTAGCGGTACCCCATTAAGTGAATATTGCCATCCTTGAATTTTGGATAAAAAGAGGAGGACGATCTGAGACCTCAAGGTTGGAGTTCAGGCAGAGGGTAGGAAGAATCCAATGGCGGGATGTTCTTAAGGACAGAAATGTCCAAGAAGGTTGGGAAATATTGCGAAATAAGATTCTCAAAGCACAATAGTTAACAATCCCTAAAAGAAGAAAGAATGGGAAGCATTTAAAGAAACCAGGATTTATGACCACAAAACTTGCACACATGTTAAAACTGAATATAAAAATATGTTTATCAAATGGAAAGAGGGGGGAATATCTAAAGAAGAATGTAATGCAGTCTGCAGAAACTGTAGGGCAAGTGTCAGAAAAGCTAAAGCTAATAATGAACTGAAGTTTGCAACAGAGGCCAAAAGCAATAAAAAAGGATTTTGGGGGTATGTTAAAAGCAAAAGAAAAGTCAAAGATGCTATTGGATGCTTACAAGATGAACATGGTGAATGGGTTAAGAATGATGTTGAGAAGGCCAAACGTTTAAATTCATATTTAGTATCTGTTTTCGTTTAGAAAGTACATGAAACATTAACCGATCTTACCTGTGCTATTGGGGGAATAAAAGAATGCAGTCTATCTATAAGCAGAGTGATTGTGAGGGAACACTTAGCTAATTTAAATGAATTCAAGTCTCAAGGTCCAGATGAATTACATCCTAGGATACTAAAGGAAGCAGCGGAGGTAATTGCTGAACCACTCGCCATAATTTTTGAAAATTCCTGGAGAACAGGAGAAGTCCCAGAAGATTGGAAAAGGGCAAATGTTGTCCCTATTTTCAAAAAAGGAAAGAAGGTGGATCCCGGAAACTACAGGCCTGTGAGCCTGACTTCTATACCAGGAACAAATTATTAAACAGCATGTATGCAAGTACTTAGATAAAAATGGAGTAATTAACCAGAGCCAGCATGAGTTTGTAACAGACAAGTCATGCCAGACGAATCTAATTTCCTTCTATGACAAAATCACCGACTGTGTTGATCAGAGAAATGTGGTGGATACAGTTTATCTTGACCTTAGTAAAGCATTTGACAAAGTATCTCATGCTATAGGTATTGAAAAAATGACCAAATATGGGATTGGCAAGGCAACTGTTAGGTGGATTCACAAGTGACTCAGTGATTGTACTCAAGCAGTGGGCATAAATAGCTGCACATCCAAGTAGAAGAATGTATCAAATAGGGTACTACAAGGCTCTGTCCTGGGCCCAGTGTTGTTCAACATTTTTATAAATGATCTGGAAGAGGGAATTGATTAGAAACTGATCAAATTTGCCGACGACACAAAGCTAGGAGGGATAGCTAACAGTAGGGAATTGAGAAAGAGTATTTAAAAAGATCTAGAAAAGCTTGTACAGTGGGCAGCAACTAACAGAATGGTATTTAACGAGGAGAAATGCAAAGTCCTACATCTCGGCAAGAAAAAAGAAGAAAGCACATACAAAAGGGAGGAATTGGGCTAAGCAGCAGCACATGTGAAAAAGACTTGGGTATACTAATAGATCATAGACTGAACATGAGTGAACAATGTGATGCAGCAGCCAAAAAGGCAACTGCAATTCTGGGATGATTTAAGAGAAGTATAGAGTCTAGATCACGTGAGGTAATAATCCCCATCTACTCTTCCTTAGTCAGACCTCATCTGGAATACTGTGTCTAGTTCTGGGCACCCCACTTTAAAAAAGACATAGACAAACTGGAGCAAGTTCAGAGAAGAGTTACCAAGATGGTGAGCGGTCTACAAATCATGTCCTATGAAGAACAGTTTAAGGATCTGAGAATGTTTAGCTTGTAAAAAAGAAGGCTGAGAGGAGACATAATAGCTGTCTACAAATATCTGAAGGGCTGTCACAGTGCAGAGGGATCAGCTCTATTCTTATTTGCACAAGGAAAGACTAGAAGCAATGGGATGAAACTGAAAGGGAGGAGACACAAATTAGATATTAGAAAAAACTTTCTGTCAGTGAGGAGGTGATCAATGAGTGAAACAGGGTACCACGGCGGGGGGGAGAGAGAGAGAGATATCTCTCTCGCCCCCGCTACCACCCCCCCGCTCTCCCCCGCCGCCGCCCCGAGAAGAGTAACTGCTTTATCCGAGCGTGCTTGCTCATCTCTAGTGGTGAGTTCTCCTTTAATGGAAGTGTTCAAACAAAGGCTGGACAAATATCTGTCTGGGATGATTTAGTAAATCCTGCCTGTACTGAGCAGGGGGTTACACCCGATGACCCTAGAGGCCCCTTTCAACTCTACCATTCTATGTTTCTATGTCACCTGGGACTCCGGTTGATCAGCTGTTCGCCAGACTGCTGTCACCATACACAGTGCAAGAAGCAGACAGAAGCATGTATTGTGCAGTGATCCAACATGGTATTACAGCCCGACTCCCGTTGAAGTGGGCAGGAGTTGTGCTTGCAATACCATGTCGGGCCACAACAAAATGTACGAATGCATGGTGACAGCGGCCTAGAGAATAGCTGATCGGCTGGGGTCTGGGGTTGTACCCCCTCCAATCAGCTATTAACACAAATCCCAGCATGACATGTAATCTGCAGACTCTTAAACTACAATGCATGTGAGCATTGAAAACATTGACGGTTCAGTATGTAAAGATTTAGTTATGGTTAAGTGGAATGCAGACATTTAAATCCCTGAAAAAGAGGAATCTTGAGGACAAGTGAATTTGTTTTTGTAATTCAGTAGCTGATGTGTGCCCTGATTGAGGCCGGGCTCACACAACCGTGTCGTGATCTGCTACATATGGAATTGTGTATTCCTGAGTATTGACGCATATGAAAGTATTTTTGTGCACTTATGCCTGCATATGAACTGCGTATTGTCAGTGTATTTTGCGCATGCAAAAACTAATACAAACGGCGAATGATCCACTGCTCTATGTACATCTGGGATACCATCTTATTTCATGCCCTGCCTTTGCCGTTCCTCTCCTGGTAATCTGAGCAATTGGTATTCCAAATTACAGGAAAGTCCTGCATTAGAGCTTTGAGTCTGCTCATATCGAAAGTTGACATGGCTTGTATGTAATGGCCTCCAATCTCCACAGACAGTACTTTGGATGGCTTTGTGGTCCCTGGACGCTTTTCTGCACTGTCTGCCTACAGCTTCCTAGTTTGTTTGTTTTTAAACTTCCTTCTCATGTCTCCTAACATCATACGTAAGAAACATTGCACATACACAATGTAATTGCGTATGCACTGTGTTCCGAATGCACCCATTGAGAACAAAAGGGCTTTTGCATACGAAAAACGCTAAAAAATAGTACCTGCTGAGTTCTTTTTTACGCACCCAACATAGACAATAAATATACACAAGTGGAACAATGAAAATCAACATACTCTCCTTGATAGCATTTACTGCATATTATACGCATGTAATATGCAATGCTAATATGTACGTGTGAGCCCGGTCTAAAATGGAAGTTCATAATAACGTAATTTGGAGCTGCATTACTTTTCATTGAATAAGGTCTCTAGCCCCTGCTGTTCATGTAACTCCATGCGTTCAACCTCCTCACTAAAATTGACAATACTATGGGAGTGAGGATAACGAAAACACGATTGCATTTAACATTCAGGTCTTTGTAGCAATGCTAATATCTTTGCTCTTACATATGCTTGCCATTCCTTGCATTGCACTGCGACCAAGTGCAATTCTTTGTTTGATTTTTGGTTCTGATTTCCCACTGCTGTCAATCTTGGATCCGAGGAAGAGGAAATCTTTAAGCATTGCAATTTCTTCATTGCCAATTTTTACATAGACTGTGCCATTACTTGCTGTCATCATTACCTTTGTTTTCTTTATGTTAAGGTACAGCCCCATGCGCTCACTTTCATCTTTAACTCTTCAGATCAGATATTGCAGGTCCTTTTCACTTTCTGCGAGCAACATTGTATCATCGGTATACTGAAGGTTGTTGATGGGCATATCTTGTTCTAAACCTCTCAGTTTCCATTTGTATCACTACTGATAACTTTTTTGACTTAAGTGCTCAACACCCTACACAGCACTGAGTGTTTTATTGTAGTATAACTCTAAGTGCCAAGTCTCTGTTGCAGTTGTTCCAAGTACTGTGTGCTTTTACCCTTCTCCAAGGTACTGAAGCCCAGGAGCAAAGATTGGTATTGATGCTGCTTGGAACAAGCTCCTTGGGAACTGTGGAAGTAAATGGCATTGAAACCTAACACTTTTGTTGCCTATATTTAATTTTTTGGACTATATAGTTCAACTTTATTAGCACAAAAGGTAATATAATATTTGCTCAACTGCCAGAATTTTTGTGAAGGGCAAAATGAAACTTCTGTCATTTGAAACTAAAATAGCATATGAAATAGTATTAATGGCCACCCATAGTAACCAAACATAATGACTCCAAATCAAACTGATCGGGATGATGAAACATTTACAATAAAGTTACTACATTGAGTAATGTAAGTTAAACGGTGTACAATTGGTAAAAGCATGGTGCAATCATTACCCAGTGGAGGGGCTTGAAGTGTTCTGAAATCCTGCTATGACTGGAACTAGAACTAGTACGGTGTTAGATTATACACATTTATTTATAGTATTTTTACTGCACAATGCCTTGCGGAAGCTAATAAAGTTGTGTTATATCTAAAAGCTCCAACTTTAAGCATTGCTGTGGACAACTTTGTCACCACCAGTTGTTTATCTGACAACTTAAACTCAGCAATTTTCCATAAAGGAAGTCACCTAATTCTAGTGTTCTAAACTAATTCTATCATAAAATATGGGACATCGTAATGAAAATAACTGTACCTTTTATTTTGTTCACCAGATCCTCCAATATCATCTTTTATGCTCTTCCCACACAGTATGCAAATTACTGGTAAACCGTTGGATGGGAGGGTCACCTCCCGTACTCTTCCAGACCCAATCCCCCTTTTCTTCTTAAACATACCAATTATAATCCTGACTGATGTCTCCAAGTCAAGCAGACGGAGATGTCAGATCTTCTGTGTCTATGCTGCACAGAGGATGGTGCATACTCGCAAAATTATTTATGACATGAACGAATTAGAGTACATCACTGCGCATGCACCAGATTCCCATGTGTGTGCAACTCCAAATGCCAGCTTACTGTATCCATGCAGTGAGGTGGTGTTTGGAGTAGCACACACATAGGGATTCGGCGTATGCGCAGTGACATACTCTAATTCGTTCATGTCATAAATAATGTGTGTATGCGCCAAAATTCTAAATAAGAACTCTGTTCTAAATATGTAAGTGCGATTTTGGAAAAATGTTTTTCTCCTTGAAATTTAAATGAAACACTGTTTTTATTCTGGAATCCACGAAAGTTACATTTCTGGCTGCCTGCTCTGGAGTGTCCGTGAAGATGATGCGCATATTTTACTGAAAGAGAGCCCAGACAAGTATGGGAGGTGAACTGCCTCAGACGGACTACTAGTAATTTGCATACTGCGTCGGCAAAGATGATACTATGTTTCTGCATTGGAGGATCTGGTGAACCAAATAAAGGTACAATTATTTTCATCACTATGTCAGATGTGTGTATACTCACTCCTGAGGCAGAAAAACATAACTAACGCCTGCCTGTCCACGGCAGTGTATTCGGCGGCGTTAAACCGCTGGTGAATCAAGCCAGCCGACGCTTTCCATAGCATTGCTATGGAAAGCGCCGGCACCTGTCCACGAGCGGAGAATCATTGTGATTCTCTGCTGGTGGCAGGCTATTCGCAGCATGCTGCGAATTGCCCCGATTCTCCGCGGCCAGCCTATTTATCAGATAGGGCTGACCGTCGGAGATTAAGCGGCGGCTCCTGCTCCTCGGTGGCGGCTATCGTGGCGGAGATCTGCCGCGGGACTTCGCAATGCCAGTGGACAGCCTGCCTAATACTCAGACAAACTCACATTGAACATGAACGTTATAGCCACGATGTTCAAACGGCAGATAAGGAGTATGTAGCAGTCCTTGCTGTTCATAGATAATTGCCATCCAATAAGGGATACATACAGATCCTTAGAGACTGCTTCTCCTAAATAATGCCTATGTGGCTAGAATACTTGAAGTGTAGTTAGTCTGATAACAGAAATTACACGACCACTCAAGCGTAGATACACACCAGTGTATAGTTCAGTAACCTTTGAAGATGAGCATCACGAATATGCCATTCGCAGATGTTATGGCATTTGTAGATGCCCAACGTTGGAGGTATTGGATCTCCAGGTGGACAACTTAAATATATTGGTTTCACTTCAGGCTTGGATGTACTCGACGTTAAAGATATTAGGTCTCAATTTATATGTCTGACGCGTTTCACTGCTGATGTTGGCGGATCATCAGGGAAAAATTTTTTTGGAGCTCATTGGTAAAACTTAATTGTGAGGAATGGTTCCCTTAACTGCTAGTTGGCTCAAATTCAATGAGTGTCTGAGACACAATGGAATAACTAATCTTCTCTATATAACCCATAACACTATTGGTTCAGCTAACTTCTTTTAGGGATCAGTGAACAAACAGGCCGATATTAACCATTTGTCTACCAGTACAACATTAACTCCAAGATTGCTGCTGGTTTTCAATGTGTCACTCTGAATAAACAGCATATATCCACAGAATGACACAGTCCAGGATATCTCTATCAGGGAGTCCTGCACATGTGATTCTAAGCAGGGCAAAATTCCCCCACTTGCTCACTGTCCATATGAATGCAGCACCACTATGTCTGAAGCCCTGTGCTCCCGAACCCATTCCTCGAATTTTGCTAACAGGCTATCCCATAACATTCCGTGGATGCCAATACACTTTACCACCTCCGGGATCTTTGCTGTGCCAAGCTGCTGGCCGTTTAGGTGGATGTTCAACCTCCACACGTGCCAATACGCATATGTGTGACCAACAATTCACACCGTTACTGGCCAATGGTCTGAAAAAGAAGACCACTATATACAACTGGAACAATACTTTTTAGACCACTCCCTGTTGGCTAATCACTGTCGCGCCAGCATCCCAGCTTCCCTTTTCCATGACCTACCGTGCACTAGCACTGAGCTGCTGCTTTCTTTCCCTGTTGCCTGACCAAACTCCACAGATGCGGGGGGGGGGGGGGCAAGTCCTCCCTTCCTTCTCCACTCCTGGCGTCAGCATCCGAAAACGCTCCCACTGACACCGAGAGAGTCTGCGCAGCCACCATCCACATGTTGATCGACAATGCTTCCAAGACCAGCTATCGCCACAAAATAACAATGAGGATAGAGGATGCTGTCTAATTGTTTATTGCCTACAGTACCCCTAGGTTGTTACAGTGAAACCTCACTTTTTTAGTGTGAAAGTGGTCTCCCCATAGCGATACCACAACAATAATGGAGAATAGTTTCAGAAATACAAAATTACGTGTTAGCCCTTCCTCTTGCCATTCCCCAGGCCACTAGCCAACACACCATTGTCCTTGAAGGTAGGCTCCAAAACCTGAACTTCCCGCTGCGTCCATATACAAATTTGAGTTGTAACTCTCTGCTACCGGCGCAATAATTACAGATTTTCCGTTATATCGTTCTATTAAAGTCAACCACACTTGCTAGTCGGTTTTATGCTCCTTGCCCAGGTGATTGAAATGATGGGGGGATTTAATCCCAGTGGTGGCAGCCACCAACCTCCGACAGAAAGCTCTCCTCATGGGCATTTTCCAGCATGCAAACTTGAGTTTGCCTAGCAACGATTGCAGCTGTCGCAGCGTAATCTTGTTCACTTTGTAAGCCCTATGCCCTTCGTATTGCAAGTCCTGCAATTTGTCCTGTGGCAGTTTGCACTCCTTTGCTTCCGTATAAATGGCAGTGCCTAAGAAGTTAAAACAGATCCCGGGTCCCTCTCTCTTGTCCACTGCTAATGGGATCCCAAAATGTTGCGTCACTCACTGAACCATTACAAGCAGTGATGTGCAAACAGGCTGCTTTGCCAGACCCACACATAGGAAGTCATCCAGTAATGGATTACGGACAAAATGCTGGATGTCTTTTTTACCACCCATTCCATGAATGTGCTAAACGCCTCAAAGTAGGCGCATGAGATAGCACAACCCATGGGCAGGCATCTGTCAGTATAATATTCCTTCTCAAATATACCCCAACAACCAAATACTTTTGGAGTGCACTGGGAGTAACCGAAAGGCAGAGTCAATATCCGTTTTTGCCAATAGCGCCCCCCTTACCAGTCTTCCTTACCCATGTCACCACTGTGTCGAATGATGTATACTGCACCGTGCAAAGTTTGAGGTCATTGCCGTCATGGACCGAAGAACCTTTTGAGTATGATAAGTGGTGGACAAGACGAAATTTATTTGGCTTCCTATTGGGGACTACCCCCAGAGGTGAGACAGTGAAGTCTGGAAGGGGGGCTCAGCAAAAGAACCTGCCATGCAATCTTACTTGACTTCCTTTTTGATTTTTGCTGTAACTACCATCAGATTACAGATGGCAGAGTGCAGGTTTTAAGTGGAAAAGGGGACTATATACACAGGTGCAGGAATTTTGAAGCCATCACGAAAGCCTGAATACAGAAGTTTCATTTTTTTGGTAAGAGAGTATCTATTTAAGAATGGCACCATATTCACTAGCCTCACTGGCGCTATCCCTTTTTCCACTTGATGTTGCACTCTTACTGCTGTTTTTTGTGAAACATCTAGCTGCCCCGTGCGACTCTGTATGGCAAAGAGAGATGTGCTTGAATCTGCTACCGGTCCCAAAGTTGCATTTTCCCTCATTGAACTGCCAACATAGTTCTGGTTTGTGCCCCCCCCCCCTGTTTGTCCCACCTGGATTGCATTATGCGACCCGCTGGCCAGGCTTGAGAGCCCGGCTCCTCCGTGAAAGGGACGGCCATATCGCACGGGAGCTATCACCCCCAACCACAGGTCTATATCTTTTTGGTCCCACCTGATAGACAGGCGTACGGCCTTTCTCTGTCTGAATTGCTCATATTGCAGCCAGGTCTGTTCCCCATAAACTCTGGAAGCCTAACCAATCGCATCCTGATAGCAAAAAAGCAGAGAGCAATTCTTCGGTGCCTTCTCTCCAATTACACTAACTAAGATCGTGAAAGCCTGTAGCCAGTTCGTTAAAGGGGTTGTCCCGCGAAAGCAAGTGGGGTTAAGCACTTCTGTATGGCCATATAAATGCACTTTGTAATATACATCATGCATTAAATATTGGCCATACAGAAGTTATATACTTACCCCCTCCGGTGTTGGCGTCCCCGTCTCCATGGCGCCGACCGAAGCCTTCTTCTGCCTGGATTAGACGCGCTTGCGCTGTCTGCTTCTTCTGTCCCACTGAAGGGGCCGCTCCGCGAGCACGCCGGAACGGGACAGAAGAGGGCAGACAGCGCAACCCCTTTAAGGTTTGCAGTATCAGGCACCAGCACCTCTTTTTTTCCTACTCCTTCTTATATTCAGGATATTTTTATGTATTTGCCATGCCAGATTTTTTCCTTATGTCTTTCTTTAAATGCGTGCCTAGCTGTCCCTCGTAACAAATGTATACCTCCCCCTTTGCCCCGTCGCTCAAGCATACCATTTCCCCATCTTTTTCAGTCTGTACCACGACCACTACCCCCGCTGTTTGCTCCTGTGCGCCCGCAGCCTTTCTCCCTTGTACTACAATTCCCCGTGTCCATGTTCTACTATTGCTGATGGCCCCGACTGGACCGTCCAAGCAGAAGCAGGATTTGGAACCGTTTGCCTATTTAAAATTTTACAAATACTTCCGATTTAGCTTGTACAATTCACCTACCCCCAGCTCATTATGTTCGCTTGCGCTACTTACTATACTAGCACCCGACCTCTGGCAATCAAACGTTGACATACAAGACATGGAAGCACCCTCCCCTGGCTGTGCAGGTGCTGAGCACCTGTCAGCTGCTGACCATTGTGACCGATCTTCATTGTCCTCCAATTCGCTCAGCTCCTCGGCAGTGTCCAATTGTTGTTCTAGTTACAAGCAACCCCATGAACCCACAGCTGCTTTGTTTGCCATGGACCTCCGCTGTGTTTTCTGACCGGCTCCACAAAGCACCTTGGGCGGCTGGGCGTGGCACACCATGGTTATGACCTGTTGCGCCTTTTTCATGGTGCGGGTGTGGGGGTGTGCCCGACCCAGTACTGTGTGTAACCCCTTGTGCGGTGTTACTACCCCCCCTCATAGGTACTTTGTCTGGGGACAGCGGGGAGGTAGGATTGTGAGTGGGCCCGGCTGATGCGTGCAGGCCTGGGACCACGTGGTTTTATGCTTCACCCCCTGGGGAAGGGGCATCCTCCCCATCCAGGCTGGTATCCCATGTGGCTCTGGACCCCGCTCTCTTATTAGCATGGGGCGACGCACTGTGTTTAACCCTGCGCCCAACTCCTGTGGTTTTCCTGCCCCCCTCCCCTTCTGCTGGTTAGTGTTTTGGGGGATGGCAGGGGAGCAGGAGGCTTGAGTGGGGCTGCAGCAGCAAGCCGGGCTAGAGCACACATGGTTGTGCTAGGCGCTGCCCTCTTCTCGGAGCATTGGCTGCTTGCTTTTCTCCTGGGCCCTCTCATCCTATTGATGGTGGAAGCTGCAGGGAATGGCAGGCCTTGTAGGGGACGAGAGGGGCTGTGCAGCCGGTGGCCAGACCCCTTGGGCTGTAATGCAACGAAGCATTCTCACCACTCTTCCACGTGCTGCTCCAGGATTCCACTGGGTCACTGCTGTTTGCCAGGATGCTGCTGGACTTCCTTAGTCTGCTGCTGGGGTCTTCCGATGGCTCCTCCAGTGTGCGCTGTATCTACGCTGTCCCTCTTTCTGACGCCGCTGCACAGATTTTCTTAAGTAGGGCTTCCATGGTTTGGTGAGTAGCTTCTTCCTTCCAAATTTCTTTCTTCCTTGCTTCTTCCTCCATTCTTGACTCTTGAATAACTCCCAGTCCCTCCTCCTCTTCCTCTTTTTTCCTTCTTTGACCCTTCCTCCCCTCAGCCTCTGTTAACCCCTTCCTACCACTCCCTGTCATGAGCGTCCTCCCCTATGGCCCTGCAGGCCCCAACTATGGCCCTTTTGGATGAGAAATCATGGACTGCCTGTCTATAAATAGTGCTCAATTCCATTCACTTTAGTGCAGCTAAGCTGCAATAGCAGACACAACTGATGAACAGATGTGGCCCTGTTTTTGGAAGAAAGGCGATATTGGGTAAAATAGTTGTTAGGAAGTGCACATTATGTGCCATCATTTTTTGCAATACCTGTGAACTGAATGAAACTAAACAGAATGGTGTCCTTTTGGTTCGGTTTTTGATATCTAATAGATCTGTTTTCAAATGAATATATGCAGAAGGTTGGAAAGGCAAAAGAATACAAAACCAATCTGTTAAAAATAGAAGCAAATGGAAAGAAACTGATAGAAACTGTCCAAATTTTTAAACACATCCATCTAATGGATCTGTTAAAAATGGCAACTACTTTTCATTCAAATTCCATTTTGCTGTTGTTCCATAAAAAAATGGATCAAATCAAAACTAAAATTAAAATGGTGATGCGAACAAGCTCTAAACTATGTAAACTATTTGTCACGGCTGCTTTGTACATGCAATAATTGCAAACCAAAAAGAAGCTCTCTGGCAAGGTTCACACCACCCCCCACACTATAGTGAAAATAAACAAAGGCGGGAAAACTTTCTTAAGGAGAACTAGAGCGTGACATTCCCTGCTTACTAGTGGATGGCTCTCCCTGATAATCACACATCCATCCTCATGCCGGTGCCACTCACTAACCCTGATAAATAACAAATAAAAAAAACCATAAAAATGAAACAAATCTCAAAGAATAAATCTGTGAATTTATCTGAGGATCCGCTGAAAGAACCCCAAAAATTGGATCCGTAGAGGTCCTCACTTCACAGCAGAAGGAGACTGTACTGAAATTAACCAGCACAGAACCCAGGCCAGGAGCGAACTAAAAACCCTCCCTAATTGCCACCCAGTGTACACCAACAGCTGACACACCCATCAGAGTCAAAGAAAACCAAAAGCACAGTCAAGCTCAAACTGACACAACATGATGTTGCATGATGGTCGCTGTAAGGTATGGTGATTGGTGACCGCAGAAACAGAGATTGTTAACCACTTTGGGGGAAGCAAAAATGTTTTAAAAAATCTGTTGGTTGTCAAAAATTTGGAAAATCCTAATGGCTAAAAACCTACAGTAGATTATCTTACTTTTGGCCACCAAAGGGATAGAGAGATGTAGCCATAGGGTGTGCTGAGGTTGTGCTGATACCTGGGTTGTGCTATTTTGGGAGGACACCAGTACTATAGATAATGTGTGATGGTCGTGGGTTTCTGTTACAGATTTTGTATTGGGGCTCAAGATCTTGAAATAATGCCACTTAGAATAGATAAGCTGCTGAGTTGGAGAAAAAGCAATTCACAGTTTTCAGCATTTTCTTAAAGACCCTTCAGAAGTGTAATGCCTGAATGATGGGGATGTGACTAACACTGTCCAGTTTTCTAGCGCTATATATTAAAAAAGACAGGCGCTTATTGATCTTGACGTAAAAGTGAAGGAAAAATAAAAGCAGGAATCAAATTGACTTACTTTACCTAAACTAATAAAAATGTGCAAGCCTCCAGAATTTGTTTCTTAAAGGGGTTGTCTCGCGAAATCAAGTGGGGTTATACACTTCTGTATGGCCATATTAATGCACTTTGTAATATACATCGTGCATTAATTATGAGCCATACAGAAGTTATTCACTTACCTGCTCCGTTGCTAGCGTCCTCGTCTCCATGGTTCCGTCTAAATTCGCTGGCGGCTTGCTTTTTTAGACGCGCTTGCGCAGTCCGGTCTTCTGCTCTGAGCACGAGCCGCTTCAGTGTGCTCGCCGCTACAGCTCTTCTGCGCATGCGCAGACGAGCTGTATCCTCTCGGGAGCACGCTGGAGCGGCCATTCTGCTACCATCCTCTGTTAGAGGAAGGTGCAGAAACTGGAGCCGCCCAGCCGAGAAGCCCAGCCCAGCAGCCCAGCCCAGCAGAGCCGCCCAGCCCAGCCGCCCAGGTAAGTGATGGGTGACGGACTGACGGGGGTGACGCGTGACTGACTGCCGCTGTGGCCCCGGAGCCTACCGCTGGGCCCCGGAGCCGGGGCCTACCGTGGGGGAGCCGGGGGCTAGCGCGGGGAAGCCGGGGGTAGCGCGGGGAAGCCGGGGGCTAGCGCGGGGAGCCGGGGGCTAGCGCCGGTTACCTGCTGCCTGGCGGTGGGTGACTGGTCGGCCGCGTTCAATCCTGGGGTCCGGTCGGCAGCTGCGGGGCGTCTGGTTGTCAGGGAGACACAGCTGGTAGCGTCTCGGGAGCGCGCACGTCGGGCTACAGCAAGCGACGGGAAAAGAGCCGGCGGCCATCTTGGGAAAACTTTTTATAAGTTGCTGAAACGCTGGAACTGTAAGTACAAACCAGCTAGAAAAGTCATTTACAGGGGGCTTAGTAATGTTTGCTTAATTAGGGGGACTGGGCAAAAAAAAAATTTTACTGCTTCCTCGAGACAACCCCTTTAAGTTCATGTTTGGTAGAAGAAAGGATGAAGTAAGGTCATAAGAAAAACCTTTATTAACCAGCTAAGCAGCACAATTTTGTCTTTCAAAGTAGGTTCTTTGTTTGTTTTGTCTCTTTCGGGGCGAACGTCATGCAATGTTTCTTATTTAGCTTCAGGGGATATTTTGCAGCCTTTAGTTGACAGCAGCCTGATGTGGTTTATGACACATTCCTGTATGTCCCATTGACCACAAAAGGAGGATGGGTTTTCTACGCTATCATATGACAGCCAGTCATTTAGTGCTTTCCATTTGCATAAATGCTTATTGTTTTTCAAATTGACATGAAGCAATTACCGTATATACTCGAGTATAAGACGACTTTTTCAGCACATTTTTTATGCTGAAAAAGCCTCCCTCGGCTTATCCTCGAGTGAGGTCCATACAGCATTTCTTTCAACAGTGCTGCTGCTGCTTCTGGCGGCACCATTGAAAGAAATGGGCTGCGTGCAGTGAATTTTTGGGAAGGGCTTTAAATATAAGCCCTTCCCTGAAAATCATCCGTAACATGTGTAAAAGATAAAAAAAATTAATTCAATTTAATGATTTTAAATCCCCGCCTGCTGAAAGAACTTCACTGCAATGCCGGAGGACCAAGTGGCTGGACACGCCTGAGTCCCGACAGTGGCAGAGAGGTGAGTATTTATTTTTCTTATTTTTTACAAATGTTAGGGATGATTTTTCAGGGAAGGGCTTACATTTAAAGCCCTTCCCCAAAAATCACAGCACGCAGCCCATTCTTTTCAATGGGGCCACCGGCAGCAGCGGCAGTCCCATTGAAAGCAATGGTGCACGATCCTCACTCGAGTATAAACCCACCCTAGGCATATACTCAAGTCAAGAAGTTTTCCCAGTTTTTGGGGGTAAAACTTTGTGTCTCAGCTTATACTTGGGTCAGCATATACTCGAGTATATACAGTAATTTGCTTTTTTTATTGATGAGGAAGCTTTACGTCATATTAAACATTCTAGAACTTTGTAATGTACTACTCTATTAGATGGAGTTA
Organism: Eleutherodactylus coqui; assembly: GCF_035609145.1. Taxonomy (NCBI): domain Eukaryota; kingdom Metazoa; phylum Chordata; class Amphibia; order Anura; family Eleutherodactylidae; genus Eleutherodactylus; species Eleutherodactylus coqui. The sequence goes on along the minus strand of NC_089839.1, from coordinate 116,039,078 downwards.
GGCCAGTTTCACCTCTGCATTGGAATCTCCAGCAGGAGGTCCCGTCACAGATCAAAATATTGAAGCATGGCAGCTGAGTGAAAAGTGGACAGACCCCATTATAGTCAAAGGGGTCCATCCACTGCTGGTCGGTTCCGTCCAGAGATGGAGCTGTTCAGCTTTGGGGATTCCCCTTTCCTTGCCCTCAAAAGCACAGATGTGAAGCCATTCTTACCAACATTGATCTCAGGAGAGGTGCTGTGTATGCAGTATATTTGTTAGTGATTTTCATTTGGCCATAATATAATATCGTGAATACAACTTTATGAACTGCTGACTTGTAAAGTCTCTTAAAATAGTTTTCTGCAGTTCCTGAATTATCTTGGTGTAATAGATTGTTCAATTCTAAAACTGACAACCATTAAAGGGACTATCTGGACATAGTGCTTTATTATGGTGAATAGTAAAAAACTGTTACTATAAACTATTTTACTTATTTTAATGTATACTATATAGTCTAGCTGTTTAAAAAAAGTTTTGTGTTGCCTCGAAACGCGTTACATGCTGCTATCAAAAAAGGTTCTTCACTATTCACCATTCTCAAATTCACTATCTCTTTGTGGTTGGCACCACTAGTTCTTTTTTCCTCTCCTCCATGCACCAGTATAGCCTGCTTGCTCTGTAGTATCACTAGTCTGACAGTGCCATCCGTCTCCAATATCTCACGGTTCTTCCACTCCAGAAGCTCTGACCACCTCTCTGTTCTTGGTCTACGTGTTTCACATAGCTCATTATTAGGCAGTGCTATAGCTAAACATTTGTTAATCACAATTAAAGGTGCCGACTGCATCTGAAATGTTTCAGAGTTTATCTTGATTGTCTACGAGTTTCTAATTAGAATTTAATACGAGCTCTATTTTTATGTCTTAAATATATGTACTGTAGCATTTGCTTATTGAAGTAATTTAGGCCTATGGAATATATTAGCTTTCCATTTTTTTTTTTTTTATAAATCTTGCCAGAACATATTTTATCACTATCATCACAATGACATTTCTAATATTATTGCTCTCCCATACCCTTGCCATTCCTTGCATTGCACTGCGGCCAAGTGCAATTCTTAGTTTGATTCCTGGTTATAACCTTATATATTCAGAAAAATGTGAAGTCTTGAAGTACATACAGATAGGAGAGTTATTGGCTATTACACATCCCTGAATCCATCATATATTTATTCCTGTGATTTTGGTTCTGGTGCCTAATGCAATAGAGGAAAGAGGAAGAAACGGTGTGCATGCATAGCCACCTAAATCAGGATTGCGGATGAAATGTGTGCTATAACATATAAGACCACAGTATTAGAGAGACTGACATCTACTATATGCTTATCTTACGGCAATTTTCTGATGCCCGTCAAGGTACACACAGCACTTTCCTAGTCCAGTGTTGCGTGAGTGCATGTTCCAGGTCCACTTCCCATCCTATGGCCAATAAAACAATGAAGAAATGGGACAGCACTACAGCAATGGTATATCAGATCAAAATTGCACTTGCAAATTCTTGATGCAAGCATGATGCGTCTTTGCTTAAAAACACATCGTCTCGCATCGATGTGTTTACGCTTTTCACGCGTGAAAAAAAATCACAAGTGCTTCAGATAGTTTTCAATTATTAAAATTGAATTGCACTCGCAGATCCCATAGGAAATAGTCGATGCCTTACAATGAATTTTCCCAAAAATAGGAAGGCAGCGATGCTGCGAGAGAAAAATCGCTCATGTGAATAAACACACTGAAATCAATGAGTTATCAACACGCACGAGCTCCTACCATATCAGATAGAACTTCACACATGAAACTCACCCATGTGAATACACCCTTAACCTTGATCAAGCTTTGCTTTGTAGAGCGCTGCTACCCTCTATGTATGCCCAAAGCTGAACATGATGGAGGGTTTTAGATCCACCAGAAATATTCCTGACTGCTGGTAACTAGGAGATGTACTTTAACTGATTTGAATATAAAGTGCTAATAAAGTTCACTAGAGACCTAAGAGATGACTGGAGTGCGGTCCTGTTTCTTTACTTTCATGATGGAACAGCATACTAGCAAGCATTACTAAGAGGTAAAGGTAAAGTCCCCTGGTGCAAGCACTGAGTCGTGACTGACTCCTGGGGTGACGTCACTTCGTGACTTTTTCTTGACAGACTGTTTTTGCAGAGTGGTTTGCTATTGCCTTCCCCAGTCATCTATTATTATGAAGTCAGCAACTATCTCTTGTTAGGCCGGTTTCATATCTACGTTGGAACCACCGGCTGAGGTTCCATAGCAGATCCAGCTGGGCGGAAAGTCGACGGACGCTATTATTGTCAATGGGGTCTGTCTGGCGCTATTCAGTTCCATCCATAGATGGAACTGTTTAGCTTTGGGGATTCCCCTTTCCTGCTCCCCAAGGAACCCCTAACACGGAATTACTTTTATGAATTGGAAGTATCAGGATAATGCATTCTATTTTCATCTTTCACTCTGAGGAATGGAATAGCGCTTGAAACAAGGGAAAAAATATGAATTTAAAGAATTAAGATACAAATAAATGTCTGCATAAATATGCCAGTGTCATTGGAATGTCCATTAAATTAGGACATATATAAATAGATAAAAGACCAGGAAGATATTATGACTCTTTCTTACCACACTTTTATGCACCACATGAAAAGCTATAAAAGTCTGTGTTTTTATACAGCATGTGCCTCTAAGGACGCTCATCCAGAACTATTCTGGGGATCATGTTTAGAGGTGATGTCATTTATTTAATTAATCTAATTTTGTAACCTTGTGGCGGTGGTATATTTTTTTAGCTCTACTGTATGGCATATTAACATCCTTCAGTCCACTGCTAAGTTGAAAGGCCAATAAAACCCCAAAATTAACATTTTCCTAAATGTGCTATGGTGGTAAAATGCATTTGGTTAATCTGACATTCCTCTTCAGAACTGTTAAAAATAAAATAAAAAAATGACTTCACCCCATCATTACAAACAGCTGACATCCTAGCCACATCCTAAGTATAGCATTCCAACAGAATATGGCAAAGATCACGTAGCTAGCATTAAAATGGATCCTATAGTATACATATGTCAAACTCAAGACCCCTGAGCCAAATTCAACCCGCCAAATCATTTTTGGATGCAGCTTGTGTTTGGTAGAGGGTGTGGCGCCAGCCCAGGGATCGGGTGCTATCTTAAATTCGGAGCTCTGGCGCACCTCCACAATGCTCTGTTTAGCACTCCACAGGTAGGAATCTCTCTGCTAAAGGAATGAAAGGGGAGAAACAGGTAAGCATATATTTGGTGTACGCCTTGCTTCACTCATTAGGAGAGCTTTAAACTAGAACAATATGGGAAGGGAAGTGAAAAGCCAGGTAAAAATATACAACTAATTAATACATTTGAGATTCTTGCTATTAGAAGTGGGAAAAAAGAACAAAGACAAAAAATTCAGAAGGCAAGTAGAGGAGCAAGAGACACCGATCACAAACTAAAATGTATTTACACAAATGCACAGAGCATGGGAAACAAACAAGGAGAATTGTAGCTCCTAACACAGTAAGAGAAATATGATGTTATAGGCATCACAGAAACTTGGTGGAATGATACACATGATTGGAATACAAGGCTTGAAGGATACAACCTATTTATAAGACACAGACCTAAAAAAAGGGGGAGGAGGTATTGCATTGTATGTTGGCAAAACATTCATCTCCACAGAGATTCAAGCTTCACAGCAGGGTGGCTCTGTAGAAAATGCTTGGGTAAGAATACAAGGAGAGGACAACAGAAAGGACACCATTGTAGGCATTTACTATAGGCCACCTGGAGAAGCAGAAGATATTGATGAACTCTTTTTACATCAGATGGCCAAGCTCCCAAAAAAGCATGACATAGTGATTATGAGAGATTTTAACTATCCAGACATTTGTTGGGAATCTCTCTCAGATAAAAGTAATGGATCCAACAAATTCTTATCTGCTCTTGCTGACAACTTTATCTTCCAAAAGTTAGAAGAGAAAACAAGGGGATCTGCTATCTTGTACCTAATTCTTACCAACAGGGAGGAAATGGTTGAGGACCATGGCTGGGACCTCAGGAGGCAGTGATCATGCTATCCTTGAATTTTAGATAAAAACGGTAGCACGACCTGAGACCTCAAGGTTGGAGTTCAGACAGAGGGTAGGAAGAATCCAATAGCAGGATGTCTTAAGAGCAGAAATGTCCAAGAAGGTTGTGAAATATTGTGAAATGAGATCATAGAATGGTAGAGTTGGAAGGGACCTCCATGGTCATCGGGTCCAACCCCCTGCTCAGTGCAGGATTTACTAAATCATCCCAGACAGATATTTGTCCAGTCTTTTTTTAAATTCGTTTTATTTATTAATAATGAGCATTCTGTGAGACATACAGTATAAAGGAATTTGTACAGTACATAGTAGTGTGAATACAACCGAAGTCATGTAATAGATTAACTCGGACTTTGTTACTGCATCTCCTAAACTGTCTGACTTTGTATTTATTAGCAGTAAACTTTTTTTTTAACTTATAAAAACAATAAAATCGAACTCTGCTCTTCTTGTTCTGGATCTTGGAAAGTGTGGGTTACAGGTCTTCCAGGCGTTTGCCGTTGGGAGGGGGGGGTGTTGGGGAGTGTGGGGGGGGGGTTAGTGTAGGTTGGGTTTGAGTTTCAGTCAGTGGTCAAGGTAGAGTAGGAGTCTATCCAGATTCCCCATACTTTTTGGAACTTAGTCGGGCATCCTCTATTTTGATATATGATTTTTTCATATGAGATAATGGTATTTACGGTTTGGACCCAGTGTGGGATCGAGGGGGGCTCTGTTGCCATCCATTTCATGGCTATCTCTTTGCGGGCCAGGAATAGTTTCTTTTCAAGGAAAACACGAATGTGGTATGGCCACACCTCCTCCTCCAACAGGCCGAACAGCGCCACCTTGGGGTCCAATTCGATAGATAATGGGGGTTGTAGAAGAGAGTTTACGAGGTTTGTCACCTTTAACCAGAATTCCTTAACGAAGTGACACTCCCAGATCAGGTGCCAAAAGTCTGCTCTTGGTTGGCGGCATCTCTGGCATGAGTCTGAAGTGGTGTTGCGCATTTTATGTAAGCGGTTGGGAGTGAGGTAGGCTTGGTGTATAATGTATAGTTGGATTAGCTTATTGTTTGCGGCTGGTGACACTGACAAATGGGATTCAGAGATATCCTGCCAGTCCTCCGGTGTGAGGGAAGTAATGGCGGTTTTCCATTTATCGTACACTGGGGGAGGGTTGGGGTCTTTGTTTGAAAACTTCCATTGAAGGAGAACTCACCACCTCCCGTGGTATCCTGTTCCACTTATTGATCACCCTTACTGTCAGAAAGTTTTTTCTAATATCTAATATGTGTCTCCTCCCTTTCAGTTTCATCATATTGCTTCTAGTCTTTCCTTGTGCAAATGAGAATAGTGCTCATCCCTCTGCACTGTGACAGCCCTTCAGATATTTGTAGACAGCTGCTAAGTCTCCCCTCAGCCTTCTTTTTTGGAAGCTAAACATTTCCAGATCCTTAAACCGTTCCTCATAGGACATGATTTGCAGACCGCTTACCATCTTGGTAACTCTTCTCTGAACTTGCTCCAGTTTGTCTATGTCTTTTTTAAAATGGGGTGCCCAGAACTGGACATAGTATTCCAGATGAGGTCTGACTAAGGAAGAGTAGAGGGGGAGGAGACACAAATTAGATATTAGAAAAATCTTTCTGACAGTGAGGGGGTGATCAATGGGTGAGACAGGTTACCGCGAGAGGTGGTGAGTAGAGATGAGCAAGCACGTTTGGATAAAGCAGTTACTCGAACGAGCATCTTCTCGAGTAACTGCTTACTGGTCCAAGCAGGCTCAGGGGGACGGTGGGGGGGGGGTGGTAGGGGGAGAGGGAGAGAGATCTCTCTCTCTCGCCCGCGCTACCACCCCCCGCACAAACTAGATGAACCGTTAGGTGTACTAGAAAATGTTAAACATTTCAAAATTGTGTTATTATTCTATAGAACTCCATTGGTCTGGTTTTTCAATTCACAGTCACTGCCATTTGTGCATAATTAAATGATATTAACCCTTTAATGACTGCCCATATTTTTTTGACAGCTGCCATTTATTCTGATGCAATCACCTGCATCAAAAGATGCTAAAGGGAGCCGTTTTTTCAGTAGTTGGATCACAGCCTGCATCTGTTCAAACAGTGGGGACCAGAGAAACCTTTCATCTTCACTGTTTAACCTATTACATGCCGCAGTCAATGTGACCACATCATGTAAAATGCTGACAGAGGGTGGGGGCTCCCTCTCTCACCCATGGAACTCCCTTAATGTGATCATGGGTTTGTGATGGGTTGCTATTGCCTCCAGGTCTGCCAGCTATAGTGGCCTATAAGGCTCAGCCACTGGCTGAGCTTCATAGGCTTTAGGACACAAAGCTATATGGAAGTATAGTAGTGTATTAGAAGCATGATAAAATATGGTGATATTTAAGTTCCTTGGTGAGACAAAAATAAAAAGTTAAAAACTATTAAAAAAAGAATAAAAATGTCAAAATTCCCCTTTAGGCCTCCCTCACACAGGCTGAAACATCCAAAAATAGTACATGCACCTCTCCTAAATCGCAGTGCTGAAAAACGCTGCGATCACGCGGCTGTCTGAACGGTCCCATTGAGAACTATGGGAGCATTGTACTGCGATTATCGCAGCAAAATGCGCTTCTGGGAGGGGAGCCTTACTATGTAAAAAAAAAAATCACACATCTGTTATCGCTGTGTTCATAATGACCCAGAGAAAAAAGTTAGTATATTATTTAACCTGTACAGTGCACGACAGGAAAAAAATACATAAAACATGGCGAAAATAGCAAATTTTACCTATCTTGCCTTACAAAAAACTTAATAGAAAGTAATCAAAACTTTGCATGGATTAACAAATGGTACCATTAAAAAGTACAACCCAGCCCACCAAAAAAAAAACCTTTCACAGCACCAATGACAAAAGTAGAAAAATGTTAGGGGTTTTTGAATACAGTGATAAAAAATTTTTTTTATTTTTTTTTTGAAAGTGTGGAAAAGTTGTAAAAAAGAAGAAAACTATATTAGTTTGGTATTGACATAATCGCAGCGGCCTACAGAATTATGTTAATATATCATTTATACTGCACAGTGAACGTTGTTACAAATAAAAATAAAAAAATTACAGAATTGCAGATTTTCTTAATCTTGTCTCTAGAAAAAAATAGAATAAAAAGCAATCAAAATATCACATATTCCCAAGAATTGGATAAATGATGATGAGAGTGCATTCAGAAAAAACAAGCCCTCAATAAAACGCTATGCCTCTTCAAATACATAAAGAACACAAAAAGAAATCTTTAAAATAAATGTTTTTTGTGTAAAAAATAGCAAAACATTAAAAAACTGTATATATTTGGTATAGCTGGAATCGTGCTGTCCCAGAGATTAATGGTATCACATTATTTATTTTGCACACTGAACGCCATAAAAATGAAATCCAAAAACTAATGGCAGAATTTTTTCCCCAATCCCTCAAAAAAAATGATTTAAAGTTATACAATACGTTATATGTACTCAAAAATGATGGCATTAAAAAATATAACTTGTCACAAAAAAACAAGCCCTCATATGGCTATGTCGACGAAAAAATTAAAATTTTATGGCTCTAGGAATGTGACGATGAAAAAATCTGAAAAGTGTCGGGGTATGTATAAAGAGAGATCGCAGGAGCGATCAAAGCATCACTAGTTGTGGTCCCTGGGGGGGGGGGGGTAAAAAAAAGTAAAAATAAGATCAATAAAGTTTTACTAATCGTGAAAAAGAAAATTATTAAAAGTTTAAGCTCTCTTTTCTTGCCCTCGTTTCTCCCAGACACCCTAATTAGCACTCAGAATTGCTCTATACCCCAGGGTGCCTTGGAAGCTAACCCAAGGGGTCCAGGCATTGTATTTATCCTGTAGATCCTCCATCAATTGGATCTCTTCTACTCTATGAATGCACTGAGACAGAGAGGGAGGTGATGGGGACTTCAATAGCATCGGGATGCACGCTCTTGTCGCATTAATGAGGTGCCTAAGTAGCAATTTGTGGTACGTGCATAAGTGTGTATGTCAGAGAGAAAGAGTCTGTGATTCCTGGATGTGAATGTATAAGACCTTTGCAATGGTAGAGTGAACCATCTTCCAATAAATTCGTATTAGTGGGCACTCCCAGAAGATATGCATTAAGGTGCCCACTTCTGAGTTGCAGCATTAGCACAGTGGGGGTGAAGCAGGATAAATTTTGTATAATTTGTATGGGACCGTGTACCATCTCGAGAGGAGTTTAAAAGCTGCTTCTTGGTATCTACAAGCGGTTGAGGATTTGTGTGTGAACTTGAAAATCCTGTTCACCTGGGTCCTGGAGAAGGTACAGTTAAGCTCTCACTCCCACTTGTCCAGGTAGGGAGTCCTAAAAACCTGTGACTTTGAGATCAACAGAGAATAAATCATTTATAGTGCACATTGAGTAGGTATTTGTTCTATAAAGGCCTTGTCAAAGACAGTGAGTGGTCTTTCAAATCCTCCTGCGCATGGGAGGGAGCTCAAGAAGTGAGCTGTTCGAATGGTTCTCCAGAAACCCGGGGGAACCGGGTCCATTATCTCCAGCAACTCCACTCTGGACATACATTCGGAGCCAGATATAAAATATAATGCTCAGTCCCTGCCAGCTATGCACTAAGCTTGAAACAATCCAGGGGACAGCTCCATGGAGAATTCAGGGTTCCCTATTACTAGAAACAAAGGGGACTGGTGACATTGTCTCCTTAGGAAACAATTTCCTTCTCAGGGACAGTGTGGGTCCTATAGTTGGATATGTTTTTAGTGAAGGATGGGGTGGAGGAGATGTAGGGGGGTCTGCGCGAATGTGTGTTCAATTGAAACCCACAGTTTTAGGGGAGAATGTCTGCACCAATCTAGGGCTCTTTGTATAATTGAGGCCTGATAGTAATGCTGTATGTCAGGTAGGCCAACTCTCCCTTGGGATTTTGGAAAACAAAGGATTGCTCTAAACAGTCGGGCAGGTTTACCAGCCCAAATAAATTTCCTTAGGTCTGCATAGGTTGAATTGAAAAGGTGTCCTGGGATTTTGATAGGGAAGGTTTGGAAAAGATATAAGATATGTTGTAAAATATTCATTCTGTAGATTGCACATCGTTCGAACCACATGTATTGGCCTTTGGACCAGTGAGTTAAAGGGGTTGTCCCGCGAAACAAAGTTGGGGTATACACTTCTGTATGGCCATATTAATGCACTTTGTAATATACATCGTGCATTAAATATGAGCCATACAGAAGTTATTCACTTACCTGCTCCGTTGCTAGCGTCCTCGTCTCCATGGTGCCGTCTAATTTTCAGCGTCTAATCGCCTGATTAGACGCGCTTGCGCAGTCCGGTCTTCTCCGTGTTGAATGGGGCTGCTCGTGCTGGAGAGCAGCTCCTCGTAGCTCCGCCCCGTCACGTGTGCCGATTCCAGCCAATCAGGAGGCTGGAATCGGCAATGGACCGCACAGAAGACCTGCGGTCCACCGAGGGTGAAGATCCCGGCGGCCATCTTCGCAAGGTAAGTAAGAAGTCACCGGAGCGCGGGGATTCGGGTAAGTACTATCCGTTTTTTTTTTTCAACACATGCATCGGGTTTGTCTCGCGCCGAACGGGGGGGCTATTGAAAAAAAAAAAAACGTTTTGGCGCGGGACAACCCCTTTAAGTCCTCCTGGATAATCCTGAGCATAGACACATAGTTGCGCATATAGAGTTTTTTTTCGGAATCCACGCCCCTAAATATTTGATGGCCTCATATGACCACTTAAATTGGAATGAGGTGGAGAGATTTGTAAAGATTGGGGTAGGGATATGTTTAATGCTTCTGATTTCAGAAATATTATTTTGAAGTTGGAAATCATTTGAAATTTTCAAAATTTTCTTCATTAAGCTTGGGAAAGTCATTATTGGGGTGATATGAAGAAGCAGGTCGTCCTGCGTATGCCGCTTTCTTAACTTTCCGTTCTTCAATCCGGGGTCCCATGATATTTAGGCTGGCTCTAATTGTTCTGAGTAGTGCTTCCAGAGAAAGGACAAAGAGAAGGGGGGATAGTGCAGTTCTATATGGGAAACGATGGTGAGAATACTCCGCTAACTCTTGTGGTAGCCAGAGAGTTCAGATATAAGGACTCTATCCAGTTTCTTATAGTTGGGCTCAATCCAATATGCTTAAGTAAATTGAAAAGGAGGGGCCAGGCTATTCAGTCAGATGCCTTCTCCGCGTCTTTTGAAAGTATGCAAAGTGTAATAGATTTAGATTTGGCATAGTGTATGATGTTAATGACCTTGGTAGTGTTATCCCTGGCCTGGTTTTTAACCGTTTCTGCCTTCTCCTTTCTTGTCTACATAGCACTGAATGAGCGCTATGTACTAAGAAGTGAAAGTGGAAGTGTTTCTTCCACTAAGCAAACCGGTGAACACATGACTGCCGGGAGCCCCCTGGCACAGCAGAACTGCAGGGTTCTAGCAGACCCAAATCAGCTCTGTTAGTGACTATTGTCACTACAGTGGGATGTTTTCCCCTGTAACTAGGGCTCCTATGGCTGAAGCTTCTATGAATGCCCCAGCTATAGTGGAAAAGTGTGTAATGAAAAAAAAGACAATGTGAATGTTCCCCAGAGGTCTTATATGACGTCATAGGGATCATAAATGGTAAAAAAAAATAGTTACAGGAATAAGTAAGAAAAAATTATAGAATAAAATAAAAATATATACATAAAAAAGAAAATGACCCAAAGCCGACGCCAACCAAACTTGTCGCCGTATGTGCCCCGTAATCCAAAACTATACATATTATATATCAAAATGTTTGCAACAAAATGAGGAACCCATTCCCGTACTTTAGCCTAAATATATTCATTTTAAAAGAAACCACTATAAACGTTTTAAAAAAATCTTTTTTTAATCATTCTACCCGCAATAAACCTAACAACGGGAAAAAAAGTCAGTGAGAAATATATTTTAAAAATAGCCCTATGTGTCACAGGAAAAAAAAAACGCAGCAAAAAATAATTTTGGTAGCTAAAGGAAAAAAATTAGGGCAGTAAGACTACCACACGGGTAAAATCCCTTAAAAGTGTCTGGTCCTTAAGGAACAAAACAGCCTGGTCCTTAAGGTGTTAAAGCGAGTCTGTCAGCTCGAGCAGGCTATTCAATCTGCAGGCATCATGTTATAGAGCAGGAGTAGCTGAGCAGATTGATATATAGTTTTATTGGGAAAGATTCAGTAGAACCACCCATTGGACTGTTCAGCTCAGAATGTGCAGAGATATAAATGAAAAAAATACAAGTTCTACTGAATCTTTCCCATAAAACTATATGTCAATCTGCTCAGCTCCTCCTGCTCTATCTGTAAAAATAAACTGTACTTTCCTTTCCTTCCCCCTTCCCTTCCTTCCCTCCCCCTCCACAGCCCTTTTTTTTCCTTCATCTTTCCCCTTTTCTTCTTTATTTTGTAGTGGGACATTTAAAATGCATAGAAATGAAAGATTGTGATATCTTAAAAACTCCTTTCCATGCTATAAATATATGTGTATTTATATCATGTTTTAAAAAATTTTCCTTAATACTTGTGGATGTCCCTGAGTCTTATTGAGTGGCATAACGCATGCGCGGCTATGTCGGCATACGCCATCCGTTTTAAAGTGCCGTGAGAGTTGTAAGTTTAGGTGCATGCGTGATGGTGGGAATTCAGCACTGTCGCCATACACCTCACAGTTGCACTTGTAGTAGCGCAAATAAAGAAAAAAGGAAAACACCTCTCTCTGGCTGTGCTCTGTTGAAGGATCTCAGGAACATATGGGGAATAAGCTACTATCACAGCAGTAAATAGTCAGCCAATTTATTCCCAGTACATAAATAAAAAGATAAAAGTAGGGTTAAGGTACCTCTACTAACGAGTAAGCAACGCGTTTCTGTGTCATCTGACGCCTTTATCAAGCATGCTTTATTTGTATTATCCCCATTTTTCTGCCAGAAAGTTGGGGTGCCTTTGGAGCTGCAGCTCTCCAAGAGAATTGTTACGTGTAGTTTATCAGATACACATATTCATTTTTTTGGATAAACGGAGGATCCCGAAATAAAGAAACTTATTGAAGGCTTTCTTGGATTCCAGGTGTAGGCGGGACACAAAATATTTTTTGTTGCTCCGCCTAACACCGGGTAAGTAAACTCGATTGCAGATTCATGTCTTCATCTATTTGCAAGGCGCTCTCCCTGATTTATGTTACTTGGTAGTAGCGCGAGACTTAAGGAGTCTCGCACATGTGCAGTACAGCTAACGAGACTCCATGAGATTCCACAACTAAAGGTTGATAAAGAATGAATAGAAGGGTCTTTTGGAGCAGATTATTGCATTACATTTAGGTGATATAATATTATTAAGTCTCTTGAATAAGCGCGTTATATGTGACGCTGTAGGATCACGCGAGATTAGTGAAATCTCGCACATGCATGATTGACAATGGAGGTCGCCATTGAAACGGAGAATGTCAGTGCCCCTCGTCCTGTTGGATTTGAAGGAAAACAATTAGAACATGGGACACAGGTGTTAGTGGGTTTTGTCTGTATGTGTATGGGTTGGGGAATGTACATGTTTTATATATATTCTGCACCATGATGTCTGTGAGTTAGCTTGACAAAGACCTTCACTGGGTCGAAAGGTTGTGCATTTTTGTTGCAGAGGAATTAAGAATTTTGGATTAAGATACTGCATTTATGGAATGCTGCCCTTATTTCTACATTTTGAAATAAACTGTACATCGTCATTCGCCCAGCAAACAAAGGTGAGGGTTGTTTTACATGACAGACTGGACTATTGTCAAGAAACCTATAATATTGTATTTGATTGTTCCTTCTACAAGAAACTCACATATAACCCCATCTCTCATTACAAGTCAGTATATGATTCACTAAATCAAATGTAATTTGCGTATGTAAATGAGTTTTATAATGTTCTAACAAATCCTTTGTTTATCAGCTTGTTTGTTTTTTTATGTTTTTATTTTCCTTGTACCTATTGATGTTTTTTATTGCATAGGATCAGTTGGTTTTATTGTTTGAGTTTCGTTGCTCAGTCACTGTCAGTGATCATGTGACTCGGTAATGTCACTCACCGCATTTAGTAAGGCTGTTTTGTAACTGACCTGAGGATGGCTGCTGTGAGATGGATACTACACTGCTCGTGCAGATCGGATACATATTATCTGGCTTGGTTTTCTGGCCTCACCCTTGTACTTGCATGTAGCAGCAGATCACTGTGAGCCACAATGATTTGCGTGCCAAAGAGAAGGAAAGAAGCTGTTAAAGTCAGCTGAAAGAAAAACCACATTCTCTCCACTTCAAACACCAAAAATAAGCTCTTAAAAAAGTAACTGATTTTATATTTTTTAATGTCTGAACAAACAGAACTTAGTTAGTGTAGGAGGTGGCAGGCCCGACTCAAGGATCTTTTCAAAACCACAATATATGTAAACAAAAATGATAATATATATAAAAAAGGAACTTAAAAAGTTCTTCAGCCCATACTGAAAACATGACTGTGCTCCTGAATCCTCATGAGTGAAATATTGCTGTCAGCTCTGCTCCAAGCTTCTTATACATATCTGCAATAGAAAGTAGCTACAGTGTCTGAAAATTACCATTGTCAGCTATACTAGCTTGCCTGGGACTACTTTCTCTGCCACTTGGAAAGTGCCCAGAGTCCATCCTCTATCTGTTCTCACTAGTAGTCAATTACAGTAATTGAAATCCTCATTTTTATCTTTCTCTCTGTGCATAGAGAAATTTGACTGAATCTATATGTATAGAAACTGAAGCATGAACCGGTATCAAAAGCCACATGTTTATTTGTCAAACAGAAATGTGTCACACAGACCAGAACCTTCACACTACAGATTCACCAGTCACAGGTAGGTAAGCATGGAATGTTAGGAAGTGTTTTTATATGTGATACCAGAGAGATAGGGGAATCATGCAATCTGTCACTTGACTATTATTACATCTCTTCATTAATCAAAAGGCCATTGTGTAGCATTTACTCAATGGTGGCAAGTTGTAAGTAGTGATAAGTGATTAGTGGAATAATCGGTTTGTGTCAGGATCGGACCAAATTCAACAAAATCATTGTGAATTGGAACAGACAATTTTGACTCCCATTAAAGTCAATGGGAATGAAAATAGGGTCCACTAATTTGCCCTCTAGAAGGTCCCCAATGCAGCCAAAGCCCCCCTAAATTGCATGGAAATATAAACACTCATCTGGAGCAGACTGTACTCCTCCCATTTTTATAAACCTCAGGTGATCCACATTGTCTTTGGAGCGGTGGTTGCATCTGTTGGTTATCACACCCCCAGCAGTGCTGAACACCATTTATGATAGCACATCGGCAGCGAGGCAAGCAAGCACCTCTAAAGTTTGTTGTGCAAGTTTCGGGCACTTGTCCAGCTTAGACACCCAGAAGTCAAAGGGACCAACACCATGTCTGAGTACATCCACATGAGTGCTGACATACTCTTGGACCATCATGGATAAGTACTGCCTGTAACTGTCAGTCCTACCCTGTGCTGTTGCTGCTGGCTGCAACAGGCTAAAAAAAATATGCCGCACCTGTGTTATACTGGTACTGGCATTTACCACATGTAGCACTGTATGAAGGTCGGGTTTTGTCACATGCAGATATGTGTGCTTATATGGAGGGTGTTGAAAGGGGATATGAAGAGATGGAGAAAGAGGAGAAGGAGGTGGAGGGGGTTGAGGAGGGGTAGACATTGATGAATGTCCCACAAGTCTTGAAACAAGAACAATGAAATAAGGACCATTAATCTTAGCTTCATACCCCACCTGCAGGGCATTCACCCAGTGTGCTGTTAACGATGTTTAACCATTTATCGGTGGTCATGTGCACCATGCCACTGACAACCTTCTGCAACACAGGGAACACGTTATCACTTACATGGCGAGGCAGGGATGGCTTTCTGGGCAAACAAATTGTAGCAGTTACTGTAGGTTATCATGGAGCATCACTTTGCGGAAGGTATCTGTGCCTACTAGCCTGAAGGGCAACATTTCCATCACAAGTAGCTGTTCAGTGCTTACATTCAGGCTCTGTGTTTGTAAATGGTGGGGGTGGCATAATTTTTATATTGCCATAGCTGGGGGATGGAGGGCTAGCTGCTGACCTGGGGCATGCTAGAATGTGGAGTAGATATCAATGTTGGGAGCAGGATGAGGCTGACGCTTTGCCGTCTGGCCCGGATGAGCTCTCAAGTCAGGTGGTGGGAGTTCAGGTGACTAGTTATACATGTTGTGTTGAGGTTGTTTACATTTTTGACGCATTTTAAACGCTTACTGTATATCTTACAGATGACCACTCTTTTATTATCACCTACAGTTTCAAAGAATGCTCAGGTTGCACAAGTCCTGTGAGCAGACCTAGCTATGGACCTGATGTTGATGCTGCTGAGACTAGTAGTAGCTGATGATTGCAGCCCTTTTGTTTTTCTGCAACACCCTACTCACTGTTTTGGCAGGATGCTGCCCCATAACATCCGCCTCTAACTCCTCCTTCTGCTAGCTACCATGATAACTCTCCCTGCCTCTCCATGTTAGATCCATTACATCATCCTCTCTCACCTCTTTTTCCTTTATCATAATTCTCCTCCTGAGTGGAGTGAGCACCATGTAGTGGTTTCAGGCACTGGGTTGGAGCCTCAGGTGTAATAGCTGCAGGTCTGGAGAGCAGTCATTGAAGAGCCAGGAGTCAGCAACGAGGGGTCTCAGTTTGCAGTACACCCATGACACTGAATGATCAAACAGCTCCTCGGATTGATCAATATGGGTTTCTATGGGGGATTTGGTATGCGGTAAAGTAGAGGGGGATGCTCATGGACGACTGGTGCAGACTGACTGCTGTGTGCCTGCCACTGGAAGAGGAAAAGGTGGTGGTACTTGAGTGCATGCTGTGTCATCCACTCTTGCAGTAAGCTTGTCTGACTTCCTGCAGAACGTGGAGCTGTTGCTTCATTGTAAGCTGCTTGAAGTGCCAACTCGGCCTGTCTTCTACCACCTCCAGCGCTATCAACACTTTTTTTTAGTTATTTTTGTATTATTTTCTTTTGTAGTGTAGTTTTATGTAACTTTACAGCTAACTTTGTAGTTTGCAGAAAACCACAGGCCGGGCTTGCGACTTTTGGTATTATTGTATCTTGACACCACCAGAAGCTAGGGGTATGACAGCCCTTCAATAGAGGGACGCCCCTGTCACACCCCTAGCTCCCGATAGGCGGATTACTCAAGGTCCTTGAAGATCCTAGCAGCCTCTGCAGTGATTGTAGTGTCTACTGGAGGGTTAGGGGTCTCTTTTGCTGTTAGCCTTACATTATTACCTGTAAATGCTGCCATGTTATACCTGTAACATGGCAGCATTTACAGGTAATAATGTAAGGCTACCAGCAAAAAAGACCCCTAACCCTCCAGCAGATGCTACAATCACTGCGGAGCCTGGAGGTCATATCACTGCTCCTGCAGCATGCTGTTTCAATAGAGTGGCGCCGACGGCCAAGGAGCACAGGACCACAAAGCAGCTCCTCCTTGCCTGCCGCATTCTCCAACCTCCCGCCCACACGCTGCAGCTGTAACTGCCGCACGTTGTGTCCATAGAGCGGCGGCGGCCCGGGAGTACAGCATGACAATTCAGCTCCCCTCCCCCGCCGCATCATTTGACCTCCCGTCTGACAGAGCTGTGTGTTGGCTCTGAGCCGAAACTTCCTTGCAGCAGGCAGCGACCCAGAAAATGATACGCTACTGGGCCTCCGGGCAGTGCGCGATCGGAGGCTGAACGTCTGCACATCCACCGCTGCCCAACTGCTGCACTTCCAAGGAAGCACAGAACAGAGACGGAGGAGGGGCACGGAAAACACAGCTGACACTCCACAGCTAGAACGCGGGAAGACTGCCCATGGACCCGGCAACATACAGGAAGACGGGTACAGACAGTGGACGGGTGGACGGCCCATACTGGTACACAGGGGCACAGCAGAAGGGGGGACAGACAGGACATAGGAGGCACAGGACAAAGGGGGACACTGAGGAAGGAGGGGGTACTGGCAGCCAATCGGGAGCTAGGGGTGTGACAGGGGCGCCCATCCATTGAAGGGATGTCACACCCCTAGCTTCCTGTGGCGTCAAGATACAATAAAACTGCGACATTTAAATGTGTTTGCTGTTTGCCTGTTTGATTGTTTTTATTTATATTCATCAAAAACCACTAACCGCTAACTGGGCCGCAGTCCCTGGGTGACACGATATGTGAGAACAGAGGGCCACAGAGTATAGATTGCATCACTGTGAACTGTCCCTGTTTTTCCTGGCATCATTTAATTCTCTTCACCACACAGGTAACTGTATAAAACCTGGAAATAAATTGTAGTGGTCGGATTCGCAACTTTAAACAATGTCTGAGGGTGCTAATGCGCATTATGGCTTTTGCTGTTTAACTATTTGTTATCTGTTTCTTTTTGTTTTATATTCCCAAAAAAACACTGCCAACTAAATAGGCTGCAATTAGAGATGAGCGAACGTGGGGGGGAAAGAAAGAGAGAGAGAAAGAGAGCTTCCCCCTGATTCCCCCTGCTACCCCCCGATCCAGCCCCCTGGCGCCCTCCGAATCTTTTAGTCCGAGTAGGCAGTTACTGTAAAAAAGCGATGCTCGATCGAGTAATTGTCCTAAACGAGCGCGTTCGCTCATCTCTAGCTGCAATCCCTCGGCGGCACAATATGGGAAAACAGAGGGCCACAGATTGTAGATTATGATCTTTACTGATCTGCAATTTGGCAACTTTTGTTTGCTGTTTTTAAATAAAGAGGTGTATCGGAATTGATTTTTTCCTCAGATTCCAAAAATGACCTTCAAAATTTCGCATCATGCCACGTTTTTTCACAAATCACGGAAATGTGAAAATTAAAAAAATAAAACATAATTTTTTAATGACATTGCTATATGACAACATTTGTAACATGTAAAAATATTCTCTGGAGGGATGGAATGAATGTACGAGGAATAGATAAAGATAAATACACAGCTGATTAAGAAAATGAAATTGATTTATCTGTATCGGGTCAAGATTTGCCACACTCACAAAGCCTAAATATGAGAGAAAGTACTCTTGGCACACCAGTATGATGGCTCAGTCACACGAGCGCCGCTCCGTCCGTGTTTCTGGATAATAAAACGACCGCATTGCAGGTGCAGACGACTCTCGGCACCGGCCGGAAAAAAAGAACATTTGGCTGGCAATGGAGCCGGACATGCAGAGATTCGTCTGCACACGGTGCGCCGTCTTTTCATCCAGAAACACTGGCAGATCTGCGCCCGCGTGACTGAGCCCTGACTCATACCTCACGCTACCTCTCCCTTCTTTCTTTATAGTTACTGTTCGGTTGTTTCTTCATGGCGTGTACAGTGGCTTCACATGGTTGTGTCAATCATCCAGACATATTTTCCTACATATGTGGCTGTTATACAACAGGAAAACAGAGTCAAAATATTACGCTTTTCGTGAAAAATGCTTATTTTTAATACTTTAGGATTAAAATAGCAAATCAGAACAAAGCGTGGGCTCCTCACAAAGTGTGCCATGCATGTGTGGAGGGGTTGAGGAACTGGAAAAATAGAGAAAGGGAATCAATAACGTTTGGTATACCCATGGTGTGGCGTGAACCAAGAAATCACAGTGACGGCTTCTGCACAGTGAAGATCGTGGGCCATATCAGTACTAGTAATTGTAACATTGTGTATCTCAATATTCCATCTGCTATGAGACCAGTGCCCCATAGTGAATCCATCCCCGTCCAATGTCAAGCCCCCAACAGACACCAATTCAAACGGTGATACAAGTGATAAGATGTACTAAACAGACAGTATGGAGGATAAAATCCCAGTGCCATTTACCCAGCATCAACTGAATGATTTGGTTCGCGATCTGAATTTACCTAAAGTCGCATCGGAGTTGTTAGGATCACGACTTCATGAAAATAATTTACTTTGTCCTAATACAAGATTGTCCTGCTACAGACACCAAGAAGTCATGAAATACTTCAACATTAATTACAATTCAGGAGAGTGGAGGTTGTTCATAGATGCCAGCAAATCCAGTTCAGTGTAAGGCCTTAGTCAGACGGGCGTTTTTAGCCGCGATTTGCGCATGCGCATGCGTCCGGCAATTTTATAAAACCATTGCTTTGCAATGGTATCGGACACATGAGCGCTTTTTATGCGCTCGTCCGATAAAGTATAGAACAGAAATCGCAGATCGCACCTATCTGCGATCTGCGATTCCTGTTCTCTTCTCTATATGCGCTCAATGGGGCCGGCGGCAGCAGCGCCGACCCCATTGAGAACATATAGAAGACAAATCATTCTTCTCTGCCACAGCTGTAACAGCTGTGACAGAGAAGAACGATGTTTGCCCATTGAATTCAATGGAGCCGGCAATACAGCCGCTCCATTGAAAGCAATGGGCTGCCGGCGTGTGCGGGGTGAATTGTCGGGAAGGGCTTAAATATATAAGCCCTTCCCTGCAATTCATCCTAAAATGTGTTAAAATAAAAAAAAATTGTATACTCACCTTTCCGCTGCAGCCGGAGTCCAGCCGCGGCCGCTGTCAGTTCTCCTGAACTGCTTCTCGGCACTATTCAGCCGGCGGGGCTTTAAAATCCCCGCCTGCTGAATGATCTGCCTCTGATTGGTCACAGCCCTGACCAATCAGAGGCAGGTTTCACTCACACACCCATTCATGAATTCATGAATGGGTGAGTGACTGCTGCCTCTCAGCGCTGAGCCAATCAGGGGCAGGTCTGACTCACATCCATTCATGAATTCATGAATGGGTGTGAGTGAGACATGCGTCTGATTGGCTCAGCGCTGAGCCAATCAGGGGGCAGGTCTGACTCACACCCCCTTCACACCCACTGCAGGACGGCCGCGCGGAGCTCCGGCTGCCGGGAGAAGGTGAGTATATATATATTTTTTATTTTTACACATTTTAGGATGAATTGCAGGGAAGAGCTTATATATTTAAGCCCTTCCCGACAATTCATCCCGGGCTCGCCCGCAGCGCATTGCTTTAAATGCTCTATTGCCGTCTCCATTGAATGCAATGCGCTGGACAGCTCCGGCCCATTTCTAATGAAACGCGGCTAGGAGCAGATTTTCGGGCGATTTGCGGGCGACTTGCGCGCACCGGTCACGCGATTTGCGGATGCGCATCCGTCATGCGATCCGCAAATCGCGTGAAAAAACGCCGGTGTGACTAAGGCCTAAAAGGTGTTTTATTACACAATACTAACATCCAGCCATCCATTCCAGTAGCAAATTCTGTGAATATGAAAGAAACATACGAAAACCTTACATTTCTGCTGGAAAGTGTGCAGTACAAGCTTCGTGAATGGTCTGTGTGCGGGGATTTCAAGTTGATTGCAATATTGCTTGGCCAACAAGCAGGCTACACCAAATTCCCTTGCTTTTTGTGTGAATGGGACTCCAGAGCAAGGACTGAACATTGGGTCCGGAGGCAGTGGCCAGTCAAAAATACCTTCACACCTGGAGAAAAAACATTGTTTCACTTCCACTGGTTGATCCCTTGAAAGTAGTGTTGCCACCGTTACACATAAAACTAAGCTTAATGAAGCAATTTGTGACAGCTTTAAGCAGGGACAGTAAATGCTTTCAGCAACTTGGTGTTAAGTTTCCATCAATCACTTCTGAAAAAATCAAAGCTGGCATTTTTATAGGCCCACAAATACGAAAATTAATGTCAGACAACATATTTGAGAAAACCATGAGTGAGTGCGAATCGCAAGCATGGACTGCATTCAGAAATGTGGTACAAAACGTTTTGGGGAACACGAAGCCTGCAAATTACACCATTTTAGTCGACGAGATGTTGGAATCCTATAAACATGAGCGTCAAAGTTTCCCTTTCTTCATGCTCCTCTAAATTACTTTCCTATCAATCTTGGTGATTTTACAGAAGAACATTGTGAGCGCTTTCATCAGGATATTAAAGTGATGGAAAAGAGATGTTAAGGAAAGTGGACTGCACACATGATGGCCGACTATTGCTGGATGTTGAAAAGAGACTATGAATGAACACCGAAGAAAATCCAAGAAGAGGAAATTTCAAGGGGAGCCAAGTGGTAAATGTTAGGTATGTTTGCATTTTCATATGTTACAAACTATATGAATGTCATTAAAAATTGTTTGTCATTTTCGTCATTTGTGAAAAAAACCTGACGTGACACAGAATTTTGAAGGTAATTTTCAGAATCTGCGGAAAAAGCCATTCCAATACACCTCTTCATTTCAAAGCAACAAAACCTTGCATATCTTTATGTATTGTTAACTGTTCCTGTTTTGTGTGGCGTAATTTAATTCCTCTCACTCTACTGCTAGCTGTGTAAGGCCTGGAAATAAGTTGTAGTGAACGGGCTGGTGACCTTGAACAACATTTTCCGAGGCCACAAACAGCGAACTGCAATATACCAGACGCCAAAGTGTAGTTTGTCTCTCTGCTTTGCTGCTATATACGTTGACAGCAGCAGAAATATCCCCTCTCCCAATGTATAGACCACGTTATATAGGCATATAAACATGATGCAGCAACTTTTTCTGCTCTCTTCAATATAACCCGATATACAAGCATTCGCACCAGCAGCAATATATCCTCTGCAGAATATCTGGCACTAACAACAGACTACGTGTTATATAGACATATAAAATGATGCAGCTTCTCTGTCCTGTGCTCAGCTGTAAAATGGCCGCTGATTACACTGTGCCTATGTTATATATGGCTAGGTTATGTGACACAGGCATCCAATGAAACGTCTACCCATATGTATGATGTAGGACACATTTGGTGACACCAGCACTCTGACTTCTGTAGCAGGCATTTTGGGAAATTCAATTTTCACCAAAAAGCAGGTCAGACTTACCCCATTCAATTTTATGGAAATTTGGGGAAAAAAGCAACATTATCAGTGAGCTGTTATTAAAGGGGTTGTCCCGCGAAAGCAAGTGGGTCTATACACTTCTGTATGGCCATATTAATGCACTTTGTAATGTACATTGTGCATTAATTATGAGCCATACAGAAGTTATCAGAAGTTATTCACTTACCTGTTCCGTTGCTAGCGTCCTCGTCTCCATGGTGCCGTCTAATTTTCAGCGTCTAATCGCCAGATTAGACGCGCTTGCGCAGTCCGGTCTTCTTCTTTTCTGAATGGGGCCGCTCGTGCCGGAGAGCGGCTCCTTGTAGCTCCGCCCCATCATGTGCCGATTCCAGCCAATCAGGAGGCTGGAATCGGCAATGGACCGCACGGAAGCCCTGCGGTCCACCGAGGGAGAAGATCCCGGCGGCCATCTTCACCAGGTAAGTAAGAAGTCACCGGAGCGCGGGGATTCAGGTAAGCACTGTGCGGTTTTCTTGTTTAACCCCTGCATCGGGTTTGTCTCGCGCCAAACGGGGGGGCTATTGAAAAAAAAACAAAACCGTTTCGGCGCGGGACAACCCCTTTAAAGCTACCCTTAAACGTGTTATACAATATATAATGAAATTTCACGTTTGTACGTTAGCAGGAAGTTAGAGAATTAGTTGCAAGTCAATAGGCCAGTGAGTGAGTCAGTCAGTGAGGGCTTTCGCCTTTACGTGTGTTCAATACTGGCATATGTTCTTCTTTCCATTTTGTCTTCTGTAAAATGTTACTCTTCTGAACATCTAATAAACTAGAATACAAATATAATGAAAAGTCATAATTTTCCATCACACTTGCTGTCTCAATTGTTCAAGGTTTTCAAGATAAGAGCCTTTTACTTGCAGCGGATAAACATCTGTCCTTAGCTTGCGATTAACACAAAGGACTTGGCACAGTATAGTTATGTTACAGAGATCTATGCATGTGTGTCTATCATATGACCAGGAGGCACTTGAACAGTGACAGTTCTATGGCTGCAAGCAGAGATCTTAAACAACCAGGAGTAATTGGTATATAAAGTTGATTGCAAAATTGTATAACTTTTCATTATAGGAAAAAAATAAGTTTTAATAGCTGAAACTTGAATACTCCTTCAAAGTGATCAAGTGCCTCTGTCTTAGCATCTCAGTGTTCTCCGGAGGAGACTGGAGTCATAGCAACCAATACAATCTATTATTATTTTTTTTGTGATTGTAAAGTGAAAGATAAATTAAAGATATACAATTGGTTGTTTTAATACCTGGATATTATTTAACAGCTGAATTGTTAATTCTGCATCTGCCTTTCCCGGGATTTAGGGGAAAGCTGTTGAAATATAAAACGAGATCTTCAGCACTTCCTGAAGTATCCTTAAAGCGGTTGTCTCATGAAAGCATGTGGGGTTATGCACTTCTGTATGGCCATATTAATGCACTTTGTAATGTACATCGTGCATTAATTATGAGCCATACAGAAGTTATTCACTTGTACCTGTTCCGTTGCTGGCGTCCTCGTCTCCATGGATCCGTCTAAAATCGCCTCTTCTGGCGATTTTAGACGCGCTTGCGCTGTGCGGTCTTCTCCCTTCTGAATGGGGCCGCTCGTGCCGGAGAGCTGCTCCATGTAGCTCCGCCCCGTCACGTGTGCCGATTCCAGCCAATCAGGAGGCTGGAATCGGCAATGGACCTCACAGTGAAGATCCCGGTGGCCATCTTACTAAGGTAAGTAAGAAGAAGGAAGAAGTCGCCGCAGCGCGGGGATTCGGGTAAGTACTACCCGTTTTTTTTTTTAACACATGCATCGGGTTTGTCTCGCGCCGAACGGGGGGCCTATTGAATAAAAAAAAAACCGTTTCGGCGTGAGACAACCCCTTTAAGGTCAGTCTCACAGAAGTGTTTTTGTGCTGCTCCATGGAAAAATAAAAAAGTTATGGCTCTTGGAATGCGTTGACACAAAAAGTACTTTTTCCATTAAAAAATGCTTTTATTGTCTAATAGAATTATGTATTGCAATGTTAATTAGACCAAGTAGAGGTCCATATGGAAATGAGATGGCTTAATATAACTAATAGGGTACGCATACTAGAAGTACAATAAAAGACTACAGCCGTAATTAGATCTTTTAGACTTCTATGGACTAGATCCATCATAGCCAAAGAACAATATGTCAGCGAACAGAGAAAAAAAGTAATAAAAATACTGTATAGTACAATGACGATAGATTTTATACTTAGTGTCTAAACAGCTAATATAAAATAAGGCAACAAAATAAAATATGACAATTTTACATCTTTTTTATGTTCTGCTTGTACATGTTGTCTAGACAGATAGCTTAGGATGGGAAAACAATTAGCCACCTTTCCTTATTTTCATGATTATCACTGAGATATACATTTGGCAACCTTTATATTGTTTTATGTTGTATAATTACGTCTCTGGATGTGCTCTTGAGAAGTGAACTAATGTGATATAAAGTTCTGCTTTGTCAATTTGATTTGCAGGTTTAATGCTTTCCTTTGGCCCCGGGTCAGATTTTTAACATGCAAGAAAATATATTTTAGAATTTCTCGTTAGCAAAACAGATGTGTTTAACAGATATATTTCACTTGCCGGGAAGGAAAGCAAGGAACATAAACCTGTTGTAAGAGTCAGCCACTTTAACACTTCCAAGTCTACATTTACAGTTAGAAGTCCAATCTGTAAACAAATCAGAGATGTTCATATCTACATACATTCATGCATACATTGTGGTCGTCGGATGGAACAGTCTCAACAATATATAACAAACCCTGACCAAATTATTTAACCTGTTAGTATGGAACTGCTTTTGGTTCATGCCAGATCATATTTTAGACAGTTCAGTGTCTGATTAAAGGCCTTTTGCTATACCTGCATGGGTTTGTTAAATGTGTTATTAAAACATAACTGTCGCAATTGTAACTGGCTTCTCTCCGCAATCTATATATATAAAATTGAATGTATGTCTGTCTGCGTGCGTGCGTGTTTGTCCTTTATGCGCTACTACACCATTCATCCGATCGCCATGAAACTTTGGGAAGTTGTTGAGTACACTCCTGGGAAGATTATAGGCATAGTACAAATATCCTACGATAAATGGCGCGCGAGCGTCGTCGAAAGTTACGCCCCCCCCCCCACGTAGATCGAATAAGTAAGCCACCTGCTATTGTGATGTCATCACTGATGTCATCAACATCGGACGCCCTTGAACATGCCCCAACATGTTCTATAAAGCTGCATTGTGATGTCATTAAGGCTCTATTATGACACGTACAGCTTGGAACCACTAGAGCACGCCAGCCAATTACCATTGGAGTTGGAAGTGGGTAAACAAGTACTAGGATATCTTCCTAAGAAGCCACAGCAGCCGGATAAATTGTATGTTCCACCCAACGGCTATTTTATTCAGCCCGCAAGGGGGAAGCAGCGGCCTACAAAATCTAATTCACTCATTTCCTGATGTCATAGATAGATAGATAGATAGATAGATAGATAGATAGATAGATAGATAGATAGATAGACTGTATGCAATGACACGTACAGCTTGGAACCATAAATACTAGAGCACGCCAGCCATTTACAGTCAGTCTCCATTGGAGTTGGAAGTGGGCAAACATGTACTAGGCCAGTGATGGCGAACCTTTTAGGGACCGAGTGCCCAAACTACAACCCAAAACCCACTTATGTATCGCAAAGTGCCAACACGTCAGGGGGCGGGGCTTATCACAACGTATGATTTTACCCCCGTCGTTCTAAAAAGGACAAGGCTGTCTCAGAATAGACCGGGTGCAGATTCTGACTGCTTTTTGGACGCGGAAATACTGCAGAATGTCCTCAGCGGAGATTTCTGTGGAAAATTCTGCAGCATTTCCGCATCTAAAAAGCAGTCAAAATCTGCACCCGGTCTATTCTGAAAGAGCCCTGCCCATTTCTGCCACATGTACACATACCCCAGCGGTAATAGTGACACCTTCACCCCAGCGATAATAGTGACATCCCACAGCAGTAATAATAGTGACACAACCCCCATTAGTAATAAGAGTGACATACCCCAGCGGTAAACCTCAGTGGTCGCTGCTGCCGTCATCTAGATATATAAAAACGTAGTATGTATGTATGTCTGTCTTCGCAGCAACGCGCGAACATGCCCCAACATGTTCTCATAAGCTGCATTGTGATGTCATTAAGGCTCTATTATGACACGTACAGCTTGGAACCACTAGAGCACGCCAGCCAATTACCATTGGAGTTGGAAGTGGGTAAACAAGTACTAGGATATCTTCCTAAGAAGCCACAGCAGCCGGATAAATTGTATGTTCCACCCAACGGCTATTTTATTCAGCCCGCAAGGGGGAAGCAGCGGCCTACAAAATCTCATTCAGGTAGGTAGGTTCAGTTCTTGGAGGTTGGGGAATGCTTATGGGCAAGGCCTTATGTCTCATCCCAACTCGATTATTCAATTCTAAGCGCAAAAGAATTAGCGTCCAAATTTTATGTACGGAATTTAATTCTCTCATTTCCCAATGTCATAGAAACTTGAAATTTGGCTCGAGCATTGATTATGTCATAAATAGGAAAAGTTAATGGGTCCCAACTCGATTATTCAATTCAAAGCGCCAAAGAATTAGCGTTCAAATTTTACGTACGGAATCTAATTCTCTCATTTCCTGATGTCATAGATAGATAGATAGATAGATAGATAGATAGACTGTATGCAATAACCCAGATAGATAGATAGATAGATAGATAGATAGATAGATAGATAGATAGATAGATAGACTGTATGCAATGACACGTACAGCTTGGAACCATAAATACTAGAGCACGCCAGCCATTTACAGTCAGTCTCCATTGGAGTTGGAAGTGGGCAAACATGTACTAGGATATCTTCCCAAGAAGCCACAGCAGCCGGATAAATTGGATGTTCCACACAACGGCTATTTTATTCAGCCCGCAAGGGGGAAGCAGCGGCCTACAAAACCTCAGTGGTCGCTGCTGCCGTCATCTAGATATATAAAAACGAATGTATGTATGTCTGTCTGTCTTCGCAGCAACGCGCGACGGGTACGCTAGTACCATATATTTCAGTGTAATCCATTATGTAATGTACCCATTAAATAATGTAGACTCCCCAGATCTTGATACAGCAAAGCTTACTGACATTGGGTAAAGCTGTATTGCTTTATAGTAGACAAAATAAGTGACCAGTATTGTCGAAAAAGTTCTGGTTTTGGCTTATTTCTTTTAGTTTTTTTGTAAATATGAGGGAATACATATCACAGCTAATCTGACAGCTCTGTACCATTTCCCGATATAAAGTTGAAATCATGTGGAAGCTTTACAAACGTGCAATGTTTTGTGCCAGATTTGTTATGTGTTTTAGACATTCTTTGAGCTTCACTGGAAAGGTTTGAAGTGTCTAGAAAAAGTGGATGCGGCTAAATGGAGTCATAAAACACAGCAGGTTTATTAATGTACGAAGCAAGATGGGTGTCATTGTATGCTCCATACATGGCAGGTGTCGTCCATCTTTAACACTTGACAGGACACTCAACAACCACAATCAAACATAACTCCAACAGCAGCTGTTAACCATATTTAAATGGTGCTGTCAATTTTGACAGTGGCATTAAATTGTGGTGATCAGAATTGTGATGTCCACAATACTGACTACAACAAGCCCATATATGACGATGGAAAAACAGAGGACTCCATAGCGATGTGCTAAGACAGTACAAGAGAGACTGATGAGATATGTTCACTTGGGTGACTTGTTTTTGTTTGTGTGTTTGTATTGTCTGTTAAAAGTGTCTTTGTACACAAAAAACTTAATTTTTGTAGCTGTGCTGAGGCCTGCACCTTGCCTGCAGGCCAGACCAGGTTTTGGGTGTGCCCTTGCTTCTCCAGGAGCTGAGGGGTGTGGTAGCTGCAGGAGGAAGGTCAGTCAGCACCTGGTGCTGAGTAGCCTGGCTCCTATTTAAACAGGGCCAGCACTATCTCCTGTGCTGGTCAATCACTTCAGTTGCATTTTGGACAGCGACGGAGCAACACAGCTGGGCGGAAGCTCTCCATGCAAGCTAAGTTCTTTTCTGTTTTGTTTGGTTCTGTTTCGCTTCTATTTTGTGCTAGGGCTCCCTGATAGGGACTTGTTAGTGGCCCAGGCACGCGTGCGGGCTCGCACTTGTCAGAGCGATCGGTCCGCCGAGTAGGCAGGGCCCCCTCCCGGGTTAGGGGACTATAGGGAGAGTATTCCCCATAGTGTTATGTTTTCTTTGCACAGTTGTGCCTTTGATTTATGTTATTGAGGTTGCACGTCCGGAGGACGCAACAGATTGACCAGCCCTTACCTACTCAGGGAGATTCTGTGCTGTTAACATGAATCCCCTTGAGGTTTTGACGCACCAGCTCGGCACGCTGGCTGTGGAGGTAGCTGAGATTAAACAGCGACAACTTGCACTGCAGGTTCCCAGCAAGGAACCAAAAATTGAGCTACCGGACCGTTTTTCTGGTGATAGGCAGAAATTCGGATCCTTTTGAGAGGCCTGTAAGCTCTATTTCAGACTGCATCCTAGCTCTTCGGGGGACGGCGCCCAGAGGGTGGGCATTGTAATGTCTAGACTGCAGGGGGCGACACAGGCATAGGCGTTTTCATTACCCCCGATGTCTGAGGCTCTGATCTCAGTGCATAACTTTTTTGCTGCTTTGGGTCTTATTTATAACAACCCTGATAAGATAGCGGTGGCTGAGGGAAATATCAGACGTTTGTGACAGAGAGATTCCACTGTTGAAGATTATTGTGCTAAGTTTCTAGATTGGGCAGCAGAAACTCAGTGGAATGACCCTGCTTTAAAGAGCCAGTTCCATTGGGGTCTGTCCAATGAGATCAAGGACGTACTGGTAGGACATCCAGTACCTCGCAGTCTGGATGAGACCATGTCTCTGGCTATTAAAGTTGGGAGACGGATCAGGGAGAGGCATCAGTAACTGTCTATGGATCCCGACCTCCTACCTACAGGTATGGAAGAGCCCATGCAGCTGGGGTCTCTAGAAGGGGAGGTTAGGAGGAGAAGGACGGTACAGTTTAATGGCCGATGCTTTGTCTGTAATCGTACAGGTCATATGGCTCAGTTTTGCCCACGTCATAATGCTCAGTCGGAAAAACTAGATGGCCTGGAGGTTAGAGAGAAGGTCCCTCTAGGCCATCAGATTGCTTGGGTATCCTCTTCCAGGCTGGTACTTCCCGCTGAAATTCGTTGTGGCAGTGTTGACAGTCCCATACGAGTCTTTTTGGATTGTGGAGCTAGTATTAATTTAATACATCAGGAGACTGTCAAACATTTAGGCTTAGGGATGAGTGCTTTGGATTGTCCCATCCCTGTGTCTGCCATTGATGCTGCTCCACTATCTCAGAGAAATCTAAGTTTTGGTGTACCTAATGTCCATTTAAGGATTGGGCTGTTCTACACGGAATGTATAACACTATATGTCATGGAATCCCTCCCTACGCAAGTAGTCTTGGGGTTGCCCTGGCTGCGCTTACACAACCCAGTAGTGGACTGGGAAAAGGGGGACATTGTTAAATGGAGCCCTGGTTGTCTGTCTGGTTGCATTTCTGCTGATATAGCCTCCATTCAGGCAGAGGAGTTGCCTGAATTTATAGCTGACTTCTCTGATGTGTTTTCCCAAGAGGGGGCAGACAAATTACTATTGCACAGAAAGGGGGATTGTGCCATTGAACTTCTCCCTGACTGCAAGTTCCCCAAGAGTCGCATGTTCAACATATCGGCCCCTGAGAGACTGGCGCTCAAAGATTATATCCAGGACAGCCTGAGAAGGAATCATATACGGCCATCTAATTCCCCACTAGCAGCTGGTTTCTTTTTTGTAAAGAAAAAAGATGGCGGGTTTCATCCCTGTGTTGACTTTAGAGAATTGAACAAAATCATGAAACGCAATCCATACCCTCTCCCCCTTATTCCGGATCTGTTTTCGCAGTTGAATATCTCCAACTGGTTTTCCAAACTAGACTTGCGCTGGGCATATAATTTAATCCGGATTAAGGAGGGGGATGGGTGGAAGACTGCGTTTAATACCCCAGAGGGGCATTTTGAGAGTCTGGTGATGCCTTTTGGTCTCACTAATGCCCCTGCGGTATTCCAGTCCTTGATCAATGAGGTTCTCTCTCAGTTTGTGGGCAGATTTGTACTAGTATACTTGGATGATATTTTGATCTTCTCTCCGGATTTTGAGTCCCATGTTTCTCATTTTCGCCAGGTCCTCCAAGCTTTGCGTGAGAATTGTTTGTTCGCCAAAAGAGAAAAGTGTGTGTTTACTGTACAAGAGATCACATTTTTGGGGCATATAATTACCCACGAAGGGTTCAAGATGGATCCTGAGAAGGTCCAAGCGGTGCAGGATTGCGTCCTACCAGAAAATGTGAAAGCCTTACAAAGGTTCTTGGGGTTCGCCAACTATTACCGTAGATTCATTAGGAATTTTTCGGTTGATAGTTAAACCTCTTACTGATATGACTAAGAAGGGGTTCTTTCCTACTAAATGGTCGACGGAAGCTATGCAGTCATTTCAGAGATTGAAGAGGTGTTTTGCTACTGCTACTGCTCCGGTTCTGGTGCAACCAGATTCTTCCAGGCCCTTTATTGTTGAGGTCGATGCTTCAGAGGTGGGGGTTGGAGCAGTTCTATCTCAGGGAACGGAGACATTGCAAGATCTCCACCCGTGTGCATTCTACTCCCGTAAATTTTCGTCTTCAGAGCGAAATTATGACATTGGGGACAGGGAATTGCTGGCGATTAAATGGGCATTTGAGGAGTGGCATCATTTTCTAGAGGGGGCGCGACACAAAGTAACGGTTTTCACGGATCACAAAAACCTCATATATCTGGCGTCTGCCAAAAGACTTAATTACAGACAGGCACGCTTTTCTTTTCCCGTTTCAATTTTTTAGTTACATATCGTCCAGGCTGGAAGAATGTGAAGGCCGATGCTCTTTCCAGAAGTTTTCTTCCAGTAGTTTCTGAGGAACCTCCTGCCCCTATCCTGTCTGAAGGGGTGCTGGTGTCGGCAGTGTCATTAGAGTTAGAGGAGCAAGTCCGTAAAGCACAAAATGTGGCCCCGTCAAAGCTTCCGGCTGGGAAGCTTTTTGTTCCTGTTCATCTAAGGTTACAGGTGCTGGCCGAGATTCACAGTTCGGTGTTGGCCGGGCATCCGGGGATTAATAATACCCGTAAGTTATTCTAGAACATATTGGTGGCCGTCATTACGACGGGATACGTTCAGTTTTGTTTCGTCATGTGAGGTGTGTGCCAGAACCAAGTCATCCCGCAGTCGGCCAGCCAGTATGTCATTGCCGCTGCCTATTCCTAAGAGACCATGGACGCATTTGTCCATGGACTTCATTACGGATTTACCACCTTCCGATGGCAACACGGTTGTGTGGGTGGTAGTGGATCGGTTTAGTAAAATGTGCCATTTTGTGGCACTCCCCGGTTTACCTAATGCCAAGACGTTGGCGAGTTTGTTCATTTGCCACATTGTTAGACTACATGGTTTGCCAGAGAATATAGTCTCCGATCGCGGCGTACAATTTGTTTCTAGCTTTTGGCGAATAGTCTGCTCTCGTTTGGGTGTCCAGCTTTCGTTTTCCTCGGCATACCATCCTGAGACCAATGGGCAAACTGAGAGGTGTAATCAGAACCTGGAGCAGTATTTACGTTGTTATGCCTCGGAAAATCAGGAGGACTGGTCGAAGTTCTTACCACTAGCCGAGTTTGCTCTAAATAATAGATCACTGGAGGCTATGGGGACTTCACTGTTCTTCTGTAACTACGGATTTCACCCTTTCCAAGAGGGTTTCGGAGGTACCAGGAGCAAATGAGTTTTGTTCCGATATTGAGGCTGGGTGGGAGGTCCAGAAAAATTTACAGCGATCCGTTCAGCGCAACAAGCGAGTTGCAGACAGGCACCGCTCTGAGGGGGCGGGATTCTGTGTTGGAGACTTGGTGTGGTTGTCCACCAGAAATATAAAACTCAAACAACCATCCGCTAAACTGGTCCCGCGATTTATCAGTCCATTTAAAATAATTGAGAAGATTAACGCGATGGCCTTCTGGTTAGAAATTCCCAGCACGATGAAGATTAACAATGTGTTCCATAAATCTCTGCTCAAAAGATTCATCGATTCGGGGAATGACTCACCACCCCCGGCTCCTGTGCTAGTGGATGGGGAGGAGCAGTTTGTAATAAGTCGCATTCTGGACTCCCGTCGAGTCAGGAATTCCCTGCAGTACCTGGTGCAATGGCGCGGTTATGGCCCAGAAGAGAGGTCATGGGTTCCTGCAGCGGATGTTCATTCAGATCGTCTGGTAAAAAATTTTCACAGATCAAACCCTGGTCGTCATGGTACTAAGGGTCCTGGGGCCCCTTCTAGATGAGGAGGTACTGTTGCAGCTGTGCTGAGGCCTGCACCTTGCCTGCAGGCCAGACCAGGTTTTGGGTGTGCCCGTGCTTCTCCAGGAGCTGAGGGGTGTGGTAGCTGCAGGAGGAAGGTCAGTCAGCACCTGGTGCTGAGTAGCCTGGCTCCTATTTAAACAGGGCCAGCACTATCTCCTGTGCTGGTCAATCACTTCAGTTGCATTTTGGACAGCGATGGAGCAACACAGCTTGGCGGAAGCTCTCCATGCAAGCTAAATTGTTTTCTGTTTTGTTTGGTTCTGTTTCGCTTCTATTTTGTGCTAGGGCTCCCTGATAGGGACTTGTTAGTGGCCCAGGCACGCGTGCGGGCTCGCACTTGTCAGAGCGATCGGTCCGCCGAGTAGGCAGGGCCCCCTCCCGGGTTAGGGGACTATAGGGAGAGTATTCCCCATAGTGTTATGTTTCCTTTGCACAGTTGTGCCTTTGATTTATGTTATTGAGGTTGCACGTCCGGAGGACGCAACAGATTGAACAGCCCTTACCTACTCAGGGAGATTCTGTGCTGTTAACATGAATTCCCTTGAGGTTTTGTAAAGTAAAAATTTCAGGCGTGCCTTAAAAACCCACCTCTTCAAGGAAGCATACCAAATCTCCTGACCTAGTCCCTCTCCCCTCCTTATGGTGCCCCACCCTGTTTGCCTTCTAATAAATGATCTGTACATGAAATTTCTTATTGCCTGTGTTCCCCAACCCCTGCACCTCCTGTACCACCTTCAACCCTTTTGTGTCTAACCCAATGTATCTCACATTGTAATTCTTGCAATTGTTGTATTGTTTTGCATTTATCCATGCCTGAAAGCGCTGCGGAATAAGTTGGCGCTATACAAATAAAGATTATTTTTATTATTAAAAATAAAGATTAATATAATTTACCCACTTGAAAAATTCTAAATGTTTCCCAATACATTATTTGGTACTGTGGGAGAATTAGCTCACGTAGAACGTGGGGTTGCAATGTGAGCGGCAGTCAGAGACTACAACAGCATATAAAGTCCATACCGGCTTGGCCTGTGTTTATTAGAAAAGTGTAAAAATAAACAAAATACAGCCTTAACTTCAGGCGTAAAACAAAAACTTGCTTATCCAGCACTTTCTATACAGAGTCTGTCCCTGGCTTGATGCAGCTGTTAGAAAACCACACGCTGCTACCGAAGTCCAGTTTGTCCCTTAGTAAGGGATAAGGCGTCTCATGAGACCAGCAGCTTCCAGCATCTAGCTGCAACAGGCCTCAACTCTGTCTGCTGCCTTGCAGACTTTTATGGGTTAGGAAATTACCCAGCCTCTGCACCTGGGGAGCTTGCCTCCCCCTAACAAGACCTGGAGTGGAGGGGGTTGAATGGACAGCCCCACTACCAAGCCTGCCATCCATTCCAAAAAAATACAGGCCCAACACATTTTGTAAAAAGCATCTCCAGCAACTATATGCTGGAGATCACATCCCTGTTTTTTCCCCATGTCCCATACAGTGAGACACAAACTCCCTTCATATCCACTGTGCATATCATCTGAATCGAGGTGGAACATACTGACCGTCCATTATTAACCCCTTCAGTGTCTCACAGTACATTAAATATTACAATTAAAAAATACAATTGGTCCTGCAAAAAACAAGTATTCATGTTGCTATGTCACTAGAAAAAAAAAGGATTGTGAGTTTTTGAAAGTTGAGAGTAAACAATTTAAAAAACCAAAAAGGTCTGTAGCGGGAGAGAGGTGATAGCCTACACAAAATTTTTGCTGCAAAATACTGGTCTAAATCAAGCCTGCCAAAAGTTGCCATAAGTTAGAGAAAATTCTCTAATATGTCTCTTTAGTTTGTATAAAATTCAACCTGTGCATGTGTTTGTCAAACTGTAACTACAAGTGTATGTGTATAAGTGTGCACCTTTGGTAAGTGTGTATCTATGCATAAAGTATGCCTATGTGTCTGTAAGATATGCTATATGTATGTAGAGTGCATCGCAGTGTGTGTACAGATAAATAGGAGTGTATAGGTACGTCCACATGGTGCAGAAATGTTGTATTTACATGCAAAACCTCTGCACAAAATATTTGCAGCCTTTAGCAGTAAGCGTGTTTCTTATACTTTATATATGTAGTAAGCTTGGTTCTGGTATTATATCTATGTAGTAAACTTAGTTCTGCTATAGTAGCAATGTAGTAAGCTTGGTTCTGGTACTATAACTCAGTTTCTTCATAGTAAGTTCGGTTTTCTTCTCATATCTGCATATATACGTTCTGCCTATCACCTTCTGCTCTCACTTAGCTTTCCTGATAGCTATCTTGATTTTTTTAAACCCCATTAACCGAGGTGTTATTTGGTTGTCATGGCAGATTAGGGCCTTCTGAAGGACCTAGGGCTGCCATGTACTTCTACCTGTTAGGATGGGCCTGTGGCCTGTCCTAATAGAATGTCTGCAGAAATACTATGTATTGCAATATTGAACTATTGCAGTAAACGGTATGAGTGATCAAATCGCTGCAAGATCAAGTCCCCTATGGACTTGATCTTGTAGAAAAAAGGAAAAGTAAATAGAAAAGAAAGGTTTTTTTTATTATTGCAAGAAAATAGAGGATGGTAAAAGTAAAAAAATTATTCAAAATTAAAATTGCATCCATAACCCATTCTTTATCCTGTATGGTGAGCATCATCATTAAAAAACACACAACACCAGAATTGCTCTTTTTTGGTCACTTTGCTTCCATGAAAAGATTTCATAAAAAACTATCAAAACGTTACCTTCACACCAAAATGGTACCAGAAATCACGGGTCATCCAGGAAAAAAAGAGCAGTCGCACAACCATATCAACAAAAAGATAAAAAAGTTATAGTGGTGAGAAGATAGTGACAGAAAGTAACTTTGTAAATGTATTTTATATTAGAAAAGTTTGAAGCAAAATAAAAAATAAACTTGGTACTGACACACAGAATAAAGTTATCATAACATGCTTGCCTCAGTGTGTACATCACAAAAACAAGACCCCCTAAAGATGACGGAAATTGGTTTTTTTGTCATTTCACTCCACTTAGAAATGTTTGAAAGTTTTTCAGCACATTATAAGGTACATTACATAGTACAATTGAAAAAAGTAACTCATCCAGCAAAAAGAAACCCCAAGACAGCAATATTAATAGAAAAATAAGAGTTTTTAAAACTGGGGAGGAAAACTCAAAAATTAAAAAATTGGGCTGCATCCTTAAGGGGTTAAATATTTGAGCAATATGACAGAAAAGCTGCGATAGAGGATATTGTAGACAGTTCGATTTAAATGGGTTTTCTGGGATTACGAATGATGACCTGTTTTCTGGATAAATCATCAATATCAGATTGGTTGGGTTTGGTGCGCTGGATTCCCTTTAATCAGCTGATTGAAAATGCCACGCTTTTTCTCAGGCCAGTGACATCATATTCATCAGTTACATGGCCTGAGAGCAGCTAAGGCCCATTTACGAGAATAGGAATGAGCTGCAATACCAGACAGAGTCACTATGAAATGTACAGAGCTGTGCCTGGTATGCTGTGAAGTGCCAGTAGCGCTCACCTGAACACCCACTTCAGACTGCTGATCAGCGGGGATTCCAAGAAGCGGACCCCCACCAATCTGATACTGGTGACCTATGTTCAAGATAGGTCATCAATATCTTAGTATCAGAAAACATCTTTTATTCAATGATAATTCAACACTAAAACTGAATGTGTGTTGTTGTTACCATATAGATGGAAGGCGGACCCTCAGAATCGATTCCACTCTTGGGCCATATCTACTCCAGTCCAACACCAGTCTAGGATGTTTTGCTGCACAATAAAACGGACACTGTTAAAAAGTTGTTCCAAACTAGAGATATGGAAGTCACACTGAGCTGTTTTCAGCCTGTTGGGAAGCATATTTGTGTTCCAAGTTTTCAGTGAAACTCAAACCTAAGCACTTTTAGAAGCACTAAAGATTCATCACGAAATGTTCTCCTAAAAGTCATTTAATGAGCATTTAATTATCTAGGATGCAGATCATTAACTTCTGTTATATGTAAAAGCAGAGATCACTCAATAAAACCTAATCCAAATAGATATCTGAATGTAAAATATAGCCAAGCTTGAATGCAAAGATTGAAGAGACAGATCTTGCTGAGTAAAAGAAACATCCCTTCAATTAACATTAAGAACCAGTTGGAAATAGAAATTTCTTGTATACGTAATTACCAGTGAATGGAAGCATTTTAAGTAGCTATTGACAAATTTGGGGAATTGCATTTACATGTGTATATTCATAGGCTAATCAGCTTTCATGTACCAATATATATGGTATATATATTTAGTTACTACTAAGGGCTCATTCGCATAAGCATTTTGGGTTTTTTTTCTGCTCTGTTATGGGAGCAGAAAAATGGCACTCAATGGCCAAACAGAACTGTCACATGATGGAAACAAATGACGATGAATGGACCCATGAACTATAATGTGGTTGGTTTGGTTTTCCGCTAACATTCCACTGACTGGTTTTCTGATGCCATTTTACATGATGTAATGTCATATTTTTTAAACAGAATCCAGCCATGGATGATCTGAACAGAACCTCTGAGGCTGATCAAGTAGACCATAGGCACTGGACTGTTTCAAAAATTTAGAGCCTCTCCTTTCCCAACTCTCACCATCATCCTGCTGGAAAATGCCTCTTTGAAGCCTCCATGAGCGAAACACATCTGGCTGCAGGATGTCCTGAACATATCACTGAGCTGTCATTGTCTTTTGTACCACTAGTAGGGGTGACCGACTGTCATATGCGATGTCCCCGAAACCATAACACCAGCAATGGGAGCAGTGGCAAGATTGAGGTGCTCACCCCTAGGTCTCCAGACACATACAGGGCCATGGTCCGTGTCCAAACTAAACCTGGATTTGTCGCTGAAGACAACCCAGTTCAACTCTGTAGCGTCCAGTTTCATCATTCATAACACAACTGCAAATGGAGGCGACACTGGGTGGATGTACATGTAATGGGCGCCGTGGAACCAAATTTCCTTCAGCCAAGCACCTAGAAATGGTTCAGACAGACACAGGGGCCTATAACAATGGTACTACCTGTCTCTGGATGGCGGACAGTGAAACAGTTGGAAATGCTCATCAGACGATCAAACGATCCCCTCTACTGGTGGTCCGTCCAGGCCATCCTGAGCCCTGTCGCCTTGTGCGTGTGCCCTCACGCATTCACTAGTCTCAACATCTCCTAACAGTCCGGTCAGAGAGGCCAAGTTGGTGGGCAATTTGTTGATACGACCATTCAGCTTCTCATCCATGCCAAGTTTTGCAGCAAAACGACAACTCCTTCTAGGTGCTTGAGTTTTTTTGGCAATGAGTGTAAAATATATAAAAGGGCACAGACATGGTGTGATTAATTTGCACTTAAAAAAATACTAGAACAGGATGAGCAAAGGAGTAAATACTTAATTAGTTCACTGATAAGGATATGAAAGCTTTTTGGTCTCTAAATTAGTGTTGGGAAGGGGGTTGACCAGGCCTGTGTGTTATCTCTTCTATAGATTTCTCAGACAGTCCAGTCTGTAATGAAGATGGTTATAAATGTGAACTCCCAAATTCTTCGATGACGTTGAGAATTGAAGTTGCCTTTTAGTATAGCAACTTTCATATGTTCTGTGTTGTGTCTGTGGCTAGAAAAATGGTTGGCCACAGGTAACTTGGTCCTCTTTAATTGTGTTTCAGCGAGATCTCATCCTTGGTTGAAGTTTTTGTCCTGTTTCTCCAACGTAAAGGCCTCCAACAGGACATTTACTGCACAGGATCAGATACACAACATTGGACATGGAACACATGAATGTCCCGGGGATCTAATAGTCCTGCTGTGTGTTGGGGATCCATATCCTGTCCATGGTCAGTACATATGAGGAGGTCTTGCAGCTCCTTACATTGCAGGGATAAGTTCATTTTTGTGTGTTGGAGGGCAATGCACTCCTGATCATAAAGTTCCTCAAATTTGGGGACTGCCTGTAACATTGAAGAGGAGGGTCCTGGAATGATTTTCGGACGGTCATTCTTGTGTTGGGTATGATGGAGTTTTCCTTGGTACCTCTAGCTGCGGAATGTAGGTCACTACTAGAGGTACACGATCGTTTTCTTCCTTCTCTTTGTATTGGAGTAGTTGACTTCTGGGTATCCTGGTGGCTCTGGTAATTTGATCATAAATTGAGGTGGAATGGTATCCCTGATTTAAAGATGTTCTTTTAGGATTACCTAAACAGTTCAAAAGGCTTCATGGCAGAATGGGCTGTGTGAGAAATCTGGAGCAGAGATAACACACAGGCCTGATGACCCCTAACACCAATTTAGAGACCATAAGACTTTCATATCCTTATATGTAGACACACAGTGGATATAAAAAGCCATGTTTTGTTATGTTAAATAATCAGACAAAGATGAATCATTTTAGATTCTTTTCCACTCTCGATGTGACCCGTTATCTGTAGAATGCCATTGAAAAACTTACTGAAATAATTTAAATAAAAATAACAAAACTAAAATAATGTGGTTGCATAAGCGTGAACGCCCTCTTATATTTGGGGATGTGGTTGTGTTCAGAATTAGCCAGTTACCTTTAAACTCATGCTAAATAATAGTCAGTACTCTGCTGTCACTATTCACAGTGATTCTGATTGACTCCATATAGAGTTCAACTCTTGTAGGAGAATTATCCTGACGTTTTGTTAGTTGGTCCGTAAGCTTTTACAGTACATCAAAGAGACCTGATTGTTGGAAGATATCACTCAGGAGAAGAGGACCAAAACATTTCCAAGGCATTACATATACAATGGAACACAGTCAAGACGTCAGCAAAAAGGGGATTACATTTGGTACAACGGAGACATTACCAAGAACTGGACGTCCCTTAAAATTTGATGAAAATACCAGACGAAAATTGGTGCTGGAGGCCACTAAGAGGTCTGCAGCAACATTAAAGGAGCCACAAGAATTTCTGGCAAGTCCCGGTTGTGTAGTGCATGTGACGGCCATCTCCTGTGTTCTTCCTATGTCTGTGCTGAGGAGTAAGATGGTAAGGTGGAAGCCTTTTCTAACAAAGAAAAACATCCAAGCCCAGCTATGTTTTGCCAAAACCTACATCAAGCCAAAAGAATGTAGCAGAATGTGTTATGGTCTGATGAAACCAAAGTTGAATTTTTTTGGCCGTAATTCCAAAAGGTATGTTTGGTGCAAAGTGAACACTGCACAATACCAAAAGAACACCAAATGATCACCCGTAGTGAAGATGGTGGAGGCAGCATTCTGCTTTGGGTCTGTTTTTCTGCTGCTGGGACTGGGGCTTTGGGCCTCTGCTAAAAAGCTGAAGATGAAGAGGAATTTCACCTTTAAGCACAACAATGACCCAAAGCAGACCTTAAACTCAACCAAAGAATGGCTTCACCAGAAGAAGATCAAAGTTCTGGAATGGCCCAGTCCATTAAAGATCTGTGGGTTGACCTGAAGAGGGCGCTACACACTAAATTTCCTTGCAAGCTGACAAATTTGGAGTGCTTTTACAAGGAAGAGTGGGCAAAGATCTCCAGTATGTGCCATACTGATAAACACCAGCCCAAAAAGACTAAAAGTTGTCTTAAAGTCAAATGGTGCTTAAAAAAAGTATTAATTTTAGGGTGTGCTTACTTATGCAACCACATTATTTTAGTTTAGTTTTTTTTTTCCAGCCTAAAAGTTTTCAGTTTGTTTTTTAATGGAATTGTACATATAACAGGTCACATGGTAAAACACGCCAGATCCGCGGTAGGGTGGGTAGCAATGGTGGTTATCACAGTGGCCAGGTTTCTTTCTCTCACTAGCGGAAGGTGGTGAAGAAATAATAATTTAGTTGTTGACTATTTGGGCTACCCGTGAAGTTGGATGGGGTAAGATGGTAATTTATCAAGTTCATGATGACAGTCCGTATACAGGTCGAGACCTGTGCCAGACAAAATAATAATAAAAATGGGAAAAATAAAGGGAATTTGTCCTTTTCATTGGAGGGTAGTGTGGTACCTCAGTGCAGATGTTACAGTTGTGAGAGATGGGACTCCAGGAGGCAGGATTTAAACGTTGAATCGGTGCAACAATTAATTTCAAAAGTAGAATCTTTAACATCTTTATTCATTTCACTTTACTATAGTACTTGCGATAGATATACATTTCTATTCCATGTGCAGACATTAAGTGCAGAAACCATATATGTACACTTTCGACTCTATAATAGTTAAAAAGCACAGGCATCCTTTCTGTCCGCAATGCTTTGCCCTCCAGCTTCTTTCTCTCTTAGTCTTCTATTTCTTTAAGTATAAAGCTTTTCCTTTAGTTAGTCACTGTTATTTTAGGCAATTCCTTTTTTCCTTTATCTGTTCCTCTTTCTCTATCTTTCTTTCTGTAATATTCAATCTCTAACCTTGTTTAACATGCATAACTTCTTTCCTTTATAACCTTCTTCATTTAATAAAATCCTTCGTTCTATATCATTCTCATCTTAAAGTTCTCCTTTCTAAAACTTTCTTCATTATACTGAATCTTTCTTTCTTTAGTTACTATTTGTTCAAGTTGTTCCTTCTCTCTCGATCAACTGATTCTTTTCTCATAACCAAATGTCCCGTTTGTACCCACAATTTAATCCTTCCCATCACACTGGCTTCCTCCTTTACTTCTCTTTTCCTTGACTAGGCCTTGGACCCCCTACTACCACTCCTCTAACTTTTATCTGCCTCCTCTAGACCAACCGATGCGTGAGACCGATCTCCCATTCCCAGGGAAGCTATCTTCCAACTAGCTAACTGACCAATGGGGACAAGATAGGGTTTTCTAACATACAGTGAGTGACAAAACAACCAAACTTAAGTCTCTTAAAGTCATACATACATTAATAAAGTAACCACATTGTTATTTTAGAGTGTACAAATCCTGTACACTACAATTGTAGGTAGAAATAAATCTAAAATGATTCATCGTTGTCAGATTTTTTTAACATGACAAAAACGTGGCATATTAACAGGGGTGTGTAGACTGTCTATAGCTACTGTATATAATATATGCTTCTTCGGATCTATTCCATTAAGCCTGATGAATAACCCTAAGTAGGTTCAGAAGCTCGCTATAACATCATGTCTTTTTATTAGCCATTAAAAGGTATCATATCTACAAGATTACTTGGTTTCTCCTACTGAGAACAATCATATTTTGCTCTTTTGGCTAACACCGTATCAAATGTCTTTCTTAGATTTAATTATAGTCTCTGGGCCTTGACTGGTACTGTTGGTGTCCTCGATGTGCCAGATCTTGCACTTCCATCATTTTTATTGTTCTGCACCACCACCTACACAAGGCTTTTTTGTCCCTTCAGTGCTATGAAATTTTTTAATCGCATTTTGGTCCCATATCAGTAA
This sequence comes from Eleutherodactylus coqui, assembly GCF_035609145.1. Lineage (NCBI taxonomy): Eukaryota > Metazoa > Chordata > Amphibia > Anura > Eleutherodactylidae > Eleutherodactylus > Eleutherodactylus coqui. Next base: position 115,996,981 of record NC_089839.1, on the reverse strand, counting down.
AAAATAGTTTTGTTTAATTTCATAAATCTTGACTCTTTTTGGAAATGTTCTATGGTCTGTTGAAAAGTTAATAGTTCTAACGTGGTAATAGGCACAGATTGTTCAGACCAGTTAGCTGTATGGACTACAGATATCTTAAGATTGTCCTGCTTGGTTATCCATACCTGAGTACTATGGTGAAATTGTACTGTACAGTATCAATTATTGTAACCAAGTGTACATAACATTGAAATTAAAACAGGCAAGAAGTTAACAATTAATAGGAGTGGCAAGTGGACTCATACAGTACAGTATCTTTTATATGAAGCATGTGCATGTTTATTTAGGCATGGAAAGGGGGATAGGCAACTGTGGGACACCTCTGGAACAGTTCCTCTCCTGGCAGTGCCAGTCTTATGCACAACGGGACCCTGCATAAAATTTTAAGGGCACCTCCTGAAGTTCTCTGAGTAAAGCTACCTTTATAGTACAGTGTTCTGGTCAGAATTATGCATCAGTATTTATAAGCCAAAACCAGGAGCAGATCCAAAACACGGAAGAGGTGCAAAACATCCTATGATACTTTTTTCTCTGTTTATATTATATTCCTGGAAAGACATCCAGGCCACTTTTGAACTTTTTAAGCGAGTTCACCATCAGCATGTCCTCTGGCAGAGAGTTCCATCGTCTCACTGCTTTTACCATAAAGAACGCCCATCTATGTCAGTGTAGAAACATTTTTTCCTCTAGGCATACAGGGCGCCGCCTTGTTACAGTTCTGGGTATAAATAGATGATGGAAGAGATCTCTGTACGGTCCACTGATATATTTATACATAGTTATTAGAGCGCCCCCTTGTTACAGTCCTGGGCATAGGCGTAGCGTCAGGGAGTGCTGGGGTCGCCATGGCGACCCGGCCCCTGCGCTCAGGGGGCCCCGTGGCCGCCCTCCGCCATACCCACATGCACATTCAGTGCATATACCCGGCCCTTGAGCTGAGGGGGCCCGGGGGATCGGCGCTGTCGGCCGCATGATGGCTGAGGAGAGAGAAGAGAGACGGGAGGCAGCGCCGCAGGTCGGCAAGAGCAGAGGGGAGGGCTGTTACACGTGGAGCCGGCAGCTAATTACAGGCTGCAGACTCCCACGGCGCGGCCCTCCAACTGATAGACTGCAGCTGTGAGTGGTCACAGCTGCAGTCTATCAGTCTCTGCCGGCCAGCGATTACCAGGGGGAGGGGCTACTGCGGCTGTACTCACCTCCGGAGCGCTGTATGCACAGGACCTGGGAGAGGACCTGTGGCTGCAGATCACATGACCAGGCTCTGGTCATGTGATCAGCCTGGTCATGTGATCAAAAGACGGGGGACTTTCCATTACAGGCTGCCCAGAGACTGCTGCAGAGGTGAGTAGAGAAGGAATTATAATTATATATGTATAGCTGGTATAAGTTATACCAGCTGTATATATATAATTATATACAGGGAATACACAGGTTACACCAGCATGGGACATGCCACTATATACAGGGGGATACACATCCTGTATATAGTGATATGGACCATGCTGGTGTAACCTGTGTATCTACTGTATATAATTATATATGTGCAGCTGCTATAACATATACCTCTCCTGTGTATATATATATATAATTATATACAGGAGATACACAGGTTACACCAGCATGGGACATACCACTATATACAGGGGGATACACATCCTGTATATAGCTATATGTACCATGCTGGTGTAACCTGTGTATCTCCTGTATATAATTATATATGTGCAGCTGGTATAGGTTATACCTCTCCTGTATATAAATATATGTACGGCTGGTATAGGTTATACCTCTCCTGTATATAATTATATATGTATAGCTGGTATAACCTGGGTATATACTGTATATAATTATATATGTACAGCTGGTATAGGTTATACCTCTCCTGTATATAATTATATATGTATAGCTGGTATAACCTGGGTATATACATGCATTAAAATACAGCACACCATGCTTTTTCTTCCGTGAGTGGAAAACCGCAATTGCTTTCCGCTCGTGTAGAGAAAAAAAGGCTTTTCCATAACATGCTATGGGCAATACATGCTGCGGAATCCGTATTGCTCCATATTCCGCAATGCAAATCCAGCCGTGTGCAGCCGGCCTTAGGCTAATTTCACACGAGTGAGTCTGATATCAAGCCGAGAAACTCTGCCCCCTATCACACTCACCAACGTGTGTCGTCCCCGCGGATGTGAGCGGTTGTTGTGTTAAAACCAGCTCGCATCACATCATCATATTCTCGTGCGATGCAGAGAAAAACAAAAAAAACATCGCTCCTGTGTATGATTGTATTCAAAACAATGGGGTTCATATTCATGTGCGATTTGTACATCTTGCAACGCACAAATCTCACGCAAGTTGTGCGGCCGTGTGAAAGCAGCCTAAGACATTACCAACAGGTTTTTTGTAGTCAAGGAAAGGAGTCATAATGAGAAGGCTTACACCAAGGGGCTAGATCATGTTTGTAAATTAGCACGGTTTAGGTATAGGTACGGGTACAGATGGAGGGGGGCCCAGCTGAACTTTTGCACCCGGGCCCCTTAGGCTTTAGGTACGCCCCTGGTCCTGGGTATAAATAAACGATGGAAGAGATCTTTGTACTGTCCACTGATATATTTATACAAAGTTATTACAGCGCCCCCTTGTTACAGTCCTGGGTATAAATAGATGATGGGAGAGATCTCTGTATTGTCCACTGATATATTTATACATAGTTATTAGGTCACCCCTCATGCGTCTTTTTTTCTAAATTGAATAACCCCAATTTCTCTGGGTAGTGTAGCCCGCTCATTCCGTTTATTACTTGAGTTGCCCACCTTTGTACCCACTCAAGCTCTGATATGTCCTTCTTGAGTAACGCTGCCCAAAACTGTCCACAATATTCCATGTGTGGTCTGACCCATGACTTGCAAAGAGGTAGAACAATGTTCTCATCATGCACCCCTATACCTCTTTTGATGCATCACATGTTCCTATTTGCCTTGGCAGCAGCTGTCTGGCACTGCTTGCTCCAGTTAAGTTTACAATTAATTAAAGTCCCCAAGTTATTTTTCATGTCAGTTTTGCCCAGTGGTTTCCTATGTAGGCCTCAGTCACACGACTGTTTTTATTTTTGCGCACAAACAACTGCGCAAAATGATCGCCTCTCGCAAGTGTAAAAATCACGTTAACGGGCAATGTATCATGCGCAGAAGATCCGAACCTCACACACATGAAAATCGCCCATTCACTGGAGCAGCTGTGCTTTAAAAAGCACAGCTGCTCCAGGAGGGGAGAGAGAGAAAAGCAAGGAGAGAGTGAAACGATGGATTAATCCTCCATAGCAGGGAGAGAGAGCAAAGCTATGGGGATTAATCCATAGCAGGGAGAGACAGAGCTTGGCTATAGGTTAACCCCCAATTGCTTCGCTCTCTCTCCCTGGTATGCGGGAATCCCCCATAGCTCCACTGTCTTCCTGCTATGGTGGATTAATCCATAGTCCTGTTCTCTCTCTGCCTGCTCTGGGGACCCCCAAGAGATATCCCCATAGTGCAGAGAGTGAGCTGTGCTATGGAAAGTGGGGGGGCTATAGGGCTTCTCACAGAGATTCCCCATAGCAAATCTAGAGTGAGCGGGACTAGATAGGGCGTTGCTAGAGGGTGGATCCCTCTAGCCCTGCCCCCTCCTCCCACACTCTCTGGTAAGCACTCGTGGAAAGCTCTCTAACCCCGCCCCCCTTTCTCTCCCTGCTATAAGGAAATTCCTTGGAGAGTGATGGAGGGAGTCCCCTACTGCCCCCCCCCCCCTTCGCTGCTGGGGATTTGCCCAACAGGGGACAATTCCCCAGCAGCAGGATAATTGCTAAGCAGCAGGGCTGAAGGAATACCCCACTGCTTAAAGCGGGGGATTTAAAACATGCTGCCCAGAAGGACATTTTACATATCCCGCTGTAAATTCCTGTTAGTCCCTGTGGGGATTAAGGGAACCCTTGGGGAGTCCCCTCATCCCCGCCGGGACTAACAGGAGTTTCAAGGGGCCTTTTAAAATGTGCTTTTGGGCAGCACATATTAAATGTCCTGCTGTAAGGAGTAGGGAATCTTCTTTTCCTGCGCAGGAGTTTCCATAAACTGCTGCTCCCATAGGAGTCAATGGAAACTCCTGCGCAGCTTGCACCAAAGATAGGACAGGTTCTGGCTTTGGTGTGCCCCATGGAGCTACATGTGATCTTCAGCATTTCCTATCTTTGTTAGGTGTGTGCGGTTTTGCGCACAGTCTCTCATGTGCGTGTAGTGGCCCAGTACATGCTTTCCTGGCCCCCTTCATATTGTCATACATGTCATGTCTTATGTAGATGCACTGTGCAAAAGTGTCTTGTCATTCTGTTATGTGTATTGCACTGCTGCAGCAAGTGAGAGGTTAAGTGTTTGCAAAGTCGGAAGACTGTGTAAAAATGTATCAATCTATGTCCTGTCACATGGTATGAGTGAGGCTATAATTGTGAGTGCTTGAGATCAGGAAAGGAATTCCATGTCTTCTGGGTTCCTGTTCAAGAGTGCCGGCTGCATGGGGGTACCTTCAACCCCCATTCAGTGAAGAATGCAAGAGGAGGAGAGGTTCCCCAGAGTGAGTGTTCCAGTTATGCAAGAGGAGTAAACCCCAAGTGGAGAGAGAGTGTGAGCAAACCGTGAGTGAGTTCTTCCCAAGGCCTAGTGCAGAGGTACTCTTCAATTGTTCACACCCTAGCGTTCTGAAGTCTGGGACCGCCAGGTCGAGGTATGCGTCTTTAATTGTTCACATACTGGTGTCCTGAAGTCTCGGATCACCGTGTGGAGGTACTACTATTCAAGTCTGTTATTCTTCTGAAGTTTTTTGAGTAAGGTTTTTCCAGGTCCTGACTGTTCCCAGGGCCCTAAGGTGCATCGACTTTGACTGCGGCTCATTTATTTACTGCTGAGGGAATTGCTGGTCGGTAAAGGAATGGTGGCATCACCCGCTACAACTGCTATCCCTGTTCTACCGTTTATTGCGCATTTCTCTCCTAGGGGTGTCCGGAAGAGTCCCAGCGTTGCCATGGGCAAGGCTACGTGCGTCCCTCCGGGAAAGAGCATTGTAAGTGCCGCCGTGACAAGCAAGCATCTTATCCTCCCTGTTCCTCAACGTATGCCCTCTGTCCGGGTCTCCCTACGGGACGCTGCATGAGCGCTTCTATAGGAACCTATTGGTTCCTGTTAGAAGCACGTTCTGTGCACTGATAGCGCGAGAAAAAACGCTAGTCTGATCGAGGTCTTAGTGTGTAATGATAATTATGCGTTTTCCATGCTTTTTAAAATGCCAGAAAATTAGAATAGTGTGAATTGACCCTTAAAGTGTCAAGAAAAATTTTAACTAAATGACTATATTATGTTAAAAGTAAGGTAAATGTACTGAACAGTTTTTTGTATGTTTTGTGTCTTGGTAAATGGCACCACAATAAAATTTTGTCTAAATTAATTCTTTTTGGTCCTTCAGTAAAACAAATTCCAGCCTTATCTAAATAATCACAGTCGCTTCAGAAACCAATTAATGGTGCCTTGGGCTTTTGCTCCTGCAATTTGAAATAAAAATCCTTTAGTCATTGAAATTCTAGAAGTTATTAAGGCTCAGCAAACATCCAGAGCTGCATCAATGTAAACAGGCACTAAATCATCTTTCAACCCCCCAAAAACTATAAGTAAGTTATTTAATGAAGGCGCCTGCACATAGCCTGATATATAGTACTTGAGGGCCTCAGGGGAACATATGTTGGCGTTCTATAAATGTATGCTCCATGACTTAAAAGTAACTGTGGGAATCTGGAACTCTGACAAGGATCTAAGAACACTAAAAACTGCTTTATGTTAATCTTTAAGTGGAAAAATTGGACTTCTGTAGAATGAAGCCATTTTTTAAATCTATATTAGAGCATGATAAAGCTCCATTAAATAGAATACGAGTGACTGATCTGAGATTTATTGTAATTCATGTAATGTACTTGTGGACTTTTGAAGGATTATTTTCCCTCAGAGTTAGGGCAAACTGACAATATTCCATCCAATATATAATTAAATTTTTTATCAAGTCACCTGCTCATGACAGCGTTTGACAACATCTCTACTTTATAGCTTCATCTACTGATTGTAGTGGCACTCTGGCTAGCATAAACCAGTTGTGTGAGATGCTGGCAGCACTGTTGTGGGGCATTCTGGCTGTTGCTGTTTTTTAATGAAAACAGTTAAATCGTCATTTACTGATGGGCATATTCTTTCTCAGGTTCACACATACATATTGCTATAATGTCCTTCTAAGGTCTCTTGTAATGTTATTCGGGGTACAATGTATAAATCAAAATAGAAAAAAAATCAAGATTTAAAAAAAAAAAAAAAAAAAAAAGCCGTTCGCCCATATTGCAGATTGAAGACTCATTCCAAAGACTTAAACTATGTATCCCTTAGGCCTCGTTCAAACGAACATTGTTTTGCATGCATCTGTGCTGTACAAAAAACAGCACTGCACGGATGTGCAAAAAAATGCATGAACGAAGCTCCATGCCCATTGCTTTCAATGGCGTCGCCGCTGCTGCCAGCAGCCCCATTAAAAGCAATGGGCTGCAGGCACCAACTGCAGTGATTTTCAGGGAAGGGCTTGAAATATAAGCCCTTTCCTGAAAATCATATCTAGCTTGTGAAAAAAAAATAAAAATACTCACCTCTCCGGTGCTGTTGGGGCTCCGTTCATCTAGCGCTTGGTCCCCTGCACTGCTCTGAGGCTCTTTCAGCAGGCGGGGATTTAAGATCCCCACCTCCTGAAAGGGCTGCGTCTGATTGGCTGAGCGCTCAGCTAATCACAGGCAGCGCTCAGCCATTCATTGCATGACAGCTGTGCACTGCCTGTGATTGGTCACAGTACTCAGCCAATCACTGGCTGCACTCAGCCATTCATCAAATTCAATCAAGCCAATCAGACACAGCCCTTTCAGGAGGTGGGGATTTTAGATCCCTGCCTCCTGAAAGAGCTTCAGTACAGAGCCGGCGAACCAAGCAGCTAGATGCGCCAAGCCTCAACAGTGGTGGAGAGGTGAGTATATATATATTTTTACACAAGCTAGGGATGATTTTCAGGGAAGGGCTTATATTTCAAGGCCTTCCCCGAAAATCATTGCAGGGGTTGCTGGCATTTTATTGCTTTCAATGGGGCCACCGGCAGACCCGGCAACCCCATTGAAAGCAATGGCAGAACATTGCGATCCTCTGCCACAGCTGTGGCAGGTGGGGGTTCTTTACTTTCCGCGGGGAGTCCCCTTGTCACTGAATACTGTGACAGTGCTGTCACAGTGTTCGGTGATGAGGGGACTGTCTGTGAGGAATATTTACATGCAGCACAGACCTACACGATGTACGCATGTCCTATCTTTTTCAGGTGCGCAAATTTGCACGCCTGTAAAACAAGGACATGTAAACACACCATAGGAAAACAATGGTTCTAATAGATGCATGGTTTTGTGTGCACATATACACGTTCGTGTGAACGAAGCCTTCATAACAAGTGTAACAGGAAGGGGGTCATGAGTTGAAATTTAATTTAGTGGCACGTTATTGGAAAAAAAAGTCAAAAACTGACACTCATTTCCATTTTTCTTTACATTTGCTGCTAATGTCACAAAAAAACTTGACAGAAAAATGACATAGAAATAAAACCTCGTATCACGAAAAAAAATACATTATTTGAATAATTGAATGATAAAAAAAACTTTATAGCTTTTAAATCTGCATGTAGTACAGAAGAATGAAAATGTGCTTGTCAGGAACTGGTGAAAATGGGCCGTTCCTGAACTGGTGAAATGACTTTTTGTTTAAAGTTTTCATATCATAATTAGAAAATGAGTTAATGTTTAAAGTTTTTGTGTTAGACATACATTTTACAATTTTTGGTGATTTTCTTCTACTATTTCATGTTTATCCAGAACTGTAAACATTTTGCAAAGCGAATAGCTCACAAGAATGCTATCTCCTGAGTTAGATGGGCTCACAGCACACAGACTTTTCATTCAAACTGTCTTCCACCAGCTTTACTTTCTTCTCATGCAGACAGAGCAATTCATATTTCCAGGCCATTTTATAGACTTTTTGGCCACTACACTTGTGTTGTGACGCTTCACTCTCCCTGCAATCTCTACATGATCTCCGTCCTGCTACAGTATTTATACTGGCGCTAAAATAAAAGACAAGGAACTGGCTGAACCAGTATGTTGTCATAGCTATTGTTAGCTGCTTTTTACCTTTGGGTGTTCCTGAAGGAAAATATAAATTACTAATCTTCTTACACAAACATTGTCTGTGATCCACATTTGCGTGCAGAAAAATGAATAGACTAAAATTCTAATATTGCAACTCCTGTTACTATTTTTATGTTCAATAATTTTAATTGGAAAAGACAGAACATTATTATATCCATAGACAATCATTAGGTAGTACAACTTGCTTGTCCAAATTTGCTTCTTTTTTGTTCAAAGAAAATATAACAAGATTAACCAAGAAATAACAGGAGGGGTTTGGGAAGGGTGGTGGAAAGGGGGCAGGGAATGGGGAATCAGAGAAGTGATTCCAAGGTATTGTCTAAGATAACATACTCCTGTTACTATTTTTTGTAACCTGTTTGTATACTATAAGTCAGGGGTGTCAAACTCATTTTCACCTAGGACCATATCAGCATGATGGTTGTTTTCAAAGGGCCATTTGTAATTAGAAGACTGTATTTTAAAGGATATATTCTAACGGGATGATAGGAGAATATACAGACTAGAGCTAGGTTCTACTCTAGAAAAATTGGGGCACAAGTCCTCCAACACAGACACTGACTCTAAACTGTCAGGTAGTTAGAGAAAAGGAAAAACTATGGGAGTTAGCAGAACCTGGTGAAAGCGTGAAAAAAAAATCCCTAAGGCATTGCCTCTGATCCATGCAGCCGGCTCGCAGTCTATGGACAGGCAGGTCAGAACAGACTATCCTCTACAGGATAGTACAAAGGACCAGTTGGGTTATTCACGCCCCCTCACAGTTTGAGCCCCATCAAGCAGCGCTGTACTGCAGGATAGGCTCAGCAGGGGAAGCATATAGGGGAATGCAAAAAAAAGGCGCTGGGGGCTGCAATAATGGCTCCCGCTTGAGGCCATTGGTTTTCCATCCTATGGTATTCTAGTGTAATCAGCTATGTTATCCTATCTGGAAAAATGGTGGACAGGGACGGATACCTGTTTAAACTAAGATCTTATTGGTCTCTGTTTGCGTATCGACTGTTTATGTTCTGTCCAGGTTTTCATCTGGATGCTCTTTATGAGGATCCAGGCGGAAACTTGTGACAGAACCCAGGACTGAAAAGTCAAAGGCCGCAACGGTCGCAAGTTTAGATACCAGGAGCCATGATGCCAGGAGAATGGCACCTGACCTTTCAGTCTCTGATTGGCTGCAGCAGTCAGGTGGTAGCTGTTCCAAAATAACACTGGAAGGACTGCAGTGCTACAGCACTGGATCGCTAAAGTGAGGATGGCAGGTTATCTTACTTTTGCTATTTTTTAACAGATTTGGATCTATTTTAAAAAGTGGCGTAACACCCAGACAATCTCCTTAAAGATATATCTGTAGTAATACAGAATAGGATGTAGCCATGAGGATTCTGCTGTTTTTTCATTTGGTTTGGCACAGGTCTCAGATGGGGCAATAACAGCAAGACAACCGCTGAGAGGGATAAAACTGTTAGTTTTGTCAAGATTTATATTTCATCAAGCTCAGCTTGTATAAAAGGCACACTTTGTATGTATATTCAGCTTTCATGGATCAGCATAGTAGTTGTGATCCTATTACTGGTAATCGCCAAACTCCTTGAAAATAAATCCTCCTTAAAGGCCTGCTAAAATCCTGAAGTCTTTGTACGTTTTTAGCGAACTAGTTGGAGATTTTCTGACCATTAAGCATACTCATGTGACTGCACAATTGTCGCTGTATACACAGGAAGGTGTTAATGTAGTTTTCTTTACACAGAAGATCAATTGTAGTCTTTAGTCATGTAAACATAGTACTTTTATGTCTGTAAAAGTATATAAAGTTTTGTATGCAGCCTACGGATTGGATTGGTTTACCTGCCACACATACTTTTACTGAAAAAAAATCTGTTTTAGCACTGGCTTTATTTAGTATGAAGAAACGAGTCAATAACAAACTGAACTATTATGATAGAGAAAAAGTAGTGAAACTAGTTGTGTAGGGACAGCAGATTACAATGCACTGAAACTCACAAAGCACATCTACTGAACACACAAAGACAGGAGTGTCAAAAAAAAATAACTGCAACCAAATGAATGATGATGGTTTTGATTGAACTAGCCAATCAACTAATGTGTAAGGGGGTGTCCTGACAGAAGACATTAGGGTAAACAGGATCATGACTTCCACCTAATGCACAGGGCAAATTTTTGCTGCGGAATCGAGAGCAGGCGTCCGCCTCTGGGTTCCGCAGTAATAACACTCCATGCAATGGAAAAATGATTATTCATGCACACAAGCAGAAACCAATCGCGGTTAAAAAATCTCAACATGCTCCATTTTCTTGCAATTCTCGCATGGACGGCTTCCATTGAAGTCAGTAGAAGCCATCCAATGTCAAGAGTTTTTTCTAAACTCTTGCTTTTCCGCGGGAAAAGCAAGAGTTTAGAAAAAAAAATCTGTACTGTCCAATGCGAGACCATCCTCAGTACAGAATGAAGATCAAGAAAGGCAGGTAAAACACTGGATAGATTTCGTGCGGGACTCCCCATGCGGAATCTGTGCATGCCCATGTGCATTTGGCTTTAAGGTCCTCCAGCATATGTGGTTGTGAGCTTTTTATCTAAAGTGCTTGCCCAGGACTTTCAATTGATGGTTTATCCTTAGGATAGGATAAGAATGTAGTGACCTTCTTTCTACTGATCGTGATGGTCCGTTTATATATTGATGATTGTCATTGGGCATCGTTTATGAATTGAAAGACTCACTCAACTCCTGTATAGAAAAAATGCTCTATAACACTTTCACTATGGCTACATTAGCCTTATGGTTGCCTTCAAAGGACGAGTGTAATTGTAAGAATGTTTAGTAATAATGACCCATATAGTGGGCGGCAGTAGCAATAGTGTTCCCCATAGTGGCCCCTGTGTCTGCTCTGTGTACAGGACGGTACACGCAGATCTCGAGGGAAAGAGGTCAGCAGTCACAGGCTCAGCACTGCCGCATCGGTCTGGAGCTGCAGACTGGGAATGCCTATTAGGTTCCTGCACGACCAGTGGGCCATGTAAAATGAGGTGGCAGACCAGATATAGCGTGCGGGCCTTGTGTTTGTTATGTGTGCTTTAACAATAAGGGTATGTTCACAGCATGTTTGATCTCCTGTCCATAGGTTCTTTCTTGGGTTATATCACAAATCCTAGAAACTGGATTTTAATGGAACCCTTCAATGGAAGTAACTGAAACAAACATGAGTAGGTCACTATTTCAGCAGGTTTCCATTTCTTTCCAGCATTCTGTGATCCACCATGTTGCTCTTTCCGACAGACTGATGGCAACAAATGGACTCATGACTCATTAGAGACCTATTAATCTTTTACTCTGTGTATTAATGAATACGAAAATAATTTTTTAAAGTTGTCTTTACAGAATATTTATTTTATTTAACCAAAGTATATAAAATGGCTGCGATATTGAAACTGCTGTGATTTACCTTGTTTTTACTTATCAAACCTGTTTTATACAAGACAAGAGAATGAGTTATTTATCAACATTAAGGCCTCCTTCACACGGGCGACAAAGTTGTGCGATTTTGTAGCATTGCTATGATGCTACAGATCGCATGTATGAGAAGCCCGTGGTTTGCTATGGGTTCCTTCACACATGAGATGTTTTCTAGCATGCTACAAAACGACACACAAACCTCGAAGGTCCGGCGATATGCCCGCGACATGCGAGGTTTTGTAGCCCATGTTTCTCTATGGAGCCTTCCTCTCTGTTGCATCGCATAGCATGAAAACACGGTTTGCATGCGATGCAACTTTGACAGTAGCAGATGCTGCAAAGTCGCGTGATTTTGTAGCATCACATGCGACTTTGTAGCGCTACAAAATCGCAGTATTGCTGCGAGAAAATCGCAGCGATATCGTTCGGTGCAGCGATGCGGTGTCGCCCGTGTGGAGGAGGCCTTATTGTACGCATTGTATCTCATGACTGTTGAAGGAGTATTCTGGAAATAGACTAAGGGCTCCTTTCCACTGGCGTGGTAATCGCACGTTTTAAGTGTGATGCGAGAGTGCGAGCTCTCACAGGAAAGTCCTGCACATGTTGTTCTATGACAGCCTTTCCACTAGCGATGTTTAAGGGGTAGCTGCGAAGCGAGGATTAAAAATCGCAGCAGGAGGATTGTTTCAGCGATTTGCATTTTTCTGTCGCCCATACAGTGCAATGGCAAAACAGATTCTCGCATCGCAACGCAAAAGCTTGCGATTTTGCAGCGTTGCGATTTTAACATTGCAATTTTCTCGCAGCGATATCGCTATCGCCAGTGGAAAGGAGCCCTAACATTTTAAAATCTAATGTACTGTACATCATCACAATAAGTCACTTTGTAAAATGTTCACTGAGGCTACTCTAGCTACTTTATTCCTTTTGAAAAATATCTCCACTTAATCTGGCATCTTGTCAGCATTTGCTACTTCATTACCTGTTCATAGCCTCCAGCATCCTGTAAGCAGTGCGTGATGGGAGGACAGCAGTGGAAGCGCTGCACTTTATTGCCCATGTGTTGTTCAGAATGCTGGACGGTCCTTTCTGTATGCTTCAGCAAGTTTTTTCTGGCACTCTGAATGAGAGGGAGGTTGGTGCTGGTAACTTGTAGGACCTGTGACATGTGGGCAGAGCTATAGTGCTGGTCATTAAAGGGGTTGTCCCGCGAAAGCAAGTGGGGTTCAGCACTTCTGTATGGCCATATTAATGCACTTTGTAATGTACATCGTGCATTAATTATGAGCCATACAGAAGTTATTCACTTACCTGCTCCGTTGCTAGCGTCCCCGTCTCCATGGTGCCGTCTAATTTCAGCATCTAATCTCCCGATTAGACGTGCTTGCGCAGTCTGGTCTTCTCCCTTCTGAATGGGGCCGCTCGTGCCGGAGAGCTGCTCCTCGTAGCTCCGCCCTGTCACGTGTGCCGATTCCAGGCAATCAGGAGGCTGGAATCGGCAATGGAATGCACAGAGCCCACGGTGCACCATGGGAGAAGACCTGCGGTCCACCGTGGGTGAAGATCCCGGCGGCCATCTTAGCAAGGTAAGTAAGAAGTCGCCGCAGCGCGGGGATTCGGGTAAGTACTATCCGGTTTGTTTTTTTTACCCCTGCATCGGGTTTGTCTCGCGCCGAACAGGGGGGCTATTGAAAGAAAAAAAAAAAACGTTTTGGCGCGGGACAACCCCTTTAAACAAGTGGAAGTGATGCATGTAAATGCAGTGGCAGATCGGTGGCTGCACGGGATGAAGAAGAGGATGCAGGACGGCAGATAAAATCATCATGCCATATACTCTAAATCTGAGGGAACATTGAATTCAGTTGTAAAGAGACTTCATTTAAGCTGGGTTCACATGGGCTGGAGTTGCCGCAGAATTTCCGTGTGGAAAGTCCACATTGCAATTCCGTCCTAAGCTCCTAATCCCGGGATTGGCCTGCAAAGTGGACAAGATTTAGCAAAAATCTTGTCTACACGCTGCGGCCAAGCCGCACGAAATCTTACATGGGACGCGGAATTCAATTTTGCAGCATGTCAATTCTTTTCTCGTTTCCGCAGCGGCCTCTCTCCTCTGTATGGGGAGAGAAAGCCACAGCGAAATGCTGACTGCGATACCGCTCCAAAACCCATGGCTAGAGGCCGCGGGTTTTGAAGCTGCGCTTTTGCAGTGGAAATCTCACGTTTTTTCATTGCGTCCATTTTGCGAGAATTCCATCCCGTGTGACCCCAGCCTTATGCTTCCTTTCTTTGTCAAACCTGACCACATTTCTGCAAAAAAAGGAATTTTGGGCTAAAGGTACTGTGACAAGCCTTCAAACTTTAACAAAGTCATGTAGCTAATTTAGGCATGAGGACTTTGCATCACTTTTATTTTTACAATAATTTTCCTGGCTGCATGATAATTACCAACAAATCCCATGATGAGCTGTGCACAGAAGCTTTATTGTAGACTCCTATGTACATATAGATGATAGATAATCCTCTTTAATTGCAGATCAACTTATAAAACACAAAAGGGCTCATTCAGGCAAGCTTATTATGGCTTTTCAATTTGTCTCAAGATGCTATAGTTGGCGTGGAACCTTAAGTGTGTTTTAACTCATTAGTGACAGAACTAATTTTAATCTTTAGGAACAGTAAAATGTTTTTCCCCTCTCATGCAGTATATTATATTATATTAAATTTACAACAATGCCAAATTTATATAGTTTTTATTACATCTTACTACTTTTGCACAGTTTCTTTTTACAAAATTGTTTTTGCATTACTATGTTCCCAAACCTATAATATTTTTATTTTTTCACTGACATACCAATATGAAGGCTTGTTTCTTGTGAGGCAACTTCTAATTTACATTGGTATCATTTTGTGGTGCATACTTTTTCTTCAATAATAAAAATTATGCAAGAGAAAGGAAAGTTTTATTTTTTGTTTATAAAACCACTTAATTGCCACAATCAGCATTGACCACAGCATCTGAGTGATTAAATGACCTAGTCCTGGAGTGATTGAGCAAATGCTCATCTAATCTCTCCTTTTCTGGAAAAAAAAAAACCTCTTCCCATATGTGACAATCAGAAAGCTAGTTTGCTTCCTGATTGATAAAGGAAGGAGGGAGTGATAACATTATCAAGCATCAATGTTACTCCTCACCTGGGGTCATATCAAGTCATACAGGGACAGAAGGAAAATTACAAAGATTGTTCTCTCCTCCCTGCATAGTGTCCGCTCACCCCCACTGCCTGCCCTTTTTCTGCACACAGGCTGAAGTGAGAGCTACAGTTCTCATGATAACCTGCTCTAGCTCCTGTTAGAATGCTCTAGCTGGAAGATTATTGGCTCTAAAACAAGACCAAAATCATATCTCTGGTCGCATTCTAACTGGAGCTACAGTCTTTAAAGTAGCAGCACCTTCTGCAGTCATACTGCATAAGCTATACTTGGGATAAACCGTAAAGTCCTTTTCTCAAGGCTCAGGTATAGCTTGGGGCAAACTGTTAGATGGAAATATACTGGTTACAAATATGTATTAAAAGAGAATAACACCGTAATACTATACAAAGAACCAAATGGTGGCACAGGGTTTGCCAATGGCTCTAAAGTAAAGAGCTGCATGCACTCTGCATGCCTTAGTTAGCTTCATTAGCAAATAATTACTGAGGTCAACATATTTTCAACATATTTATTACCAAGGGGATAATAAATATGTTGAAAATAGGTTAGAAGAACTAATACTGGGATGATTTTACTATATTTTTAATGTGTAGGTTGTGCACATTGGTTGTTTTGGATGACAGTAACACATCATGTAGATGTGGAAAAATGTGTATATAAAAAAGGAAAACCTTGAAAGTGGAAAAACACTTGAAAAAGTATGTTGTTGAGTTTAGATTCTAGAAATATTTCTGTAGTATTTTTAAAATTTAAATTGTACTGCTGATGATGTACCATTGTGGGCTTGAAGTATATATTTCTGATTTTAAGTAACTTTGCTGCATATAAAGTAGTGTAAAGTAGTAATATAAACAATTTGTAGTTAAAAAATTAACCACCGAGTCATGCCTGACTCCTAGGAGGACGTCATATCGTGACATTTTCTTGGCAGACTGTTTTTGTGGGGTGGTTTGCCATTGTCTTCCCCAGTCATCTTTTACCCACCAGCAAGCTGGGTACTCATTTTACTAACCTTGTTAGAATGGAAGGCTGAGTGAACCTTGAGCCGGCTACCTGTACCAACCCTTCAGGTTGGTTCTGTTATACTTTATGCATGTGAGTGTACCCTTAGGTCAAATTATATGCTCTTGGACCATGAGACTACTTCCCATCTTTGAGTCATTTTGAGACCACAATAGTTTCTGCCTGTATTGTAGAAAAAAAAATAGAACTACATTTTTAGTAACTCTGTTAATGATCTATCATAGTATAATGTGGCAAATAAGATTAGATTGTCTTAACCGGATGGCCAAGAAATTTGCAGCAGATTTGTCTACAGAAGACCTGAAATATTCTTCTTTTCTCTTGAAAGGAATATGATGCTAGATGACTCTTTCCATATCCGTAACTACTTCCCATAAAGATAATGTTGGAGTTGTCCAGGATGACAATTGGATGAGATCTTCAGGGTAGGTAAGGATTGTTCTTGCCTATGTATGTGGGCAAGCGGAATAAGTAATTCACTTTACAAATTATGTTTTGCCCAAAACAAAGTAAATCAACATTGAATATATGAATTTAGAATTGCATTGCCGATACATTTACTATGTATATAAATTTAGTAATTTAGTATGCATAGTAGAAATAGCAGTAAGGCAGTTCTAGATTTATATATGCAATTTTTGTATGTTTCTTGGCGTTTCTTGCTTGTTACTCCTTGTTACAACCTGTCTGCATGCTTTCACTTTGCATTGCAGCCCCAGTAACATGCACCTACTGTATATACTGTACATTTATTTTACTTTGGATGTGCAGTCTAACTTTTGTTTTTTTGCAAGACAAAGTATAGACATCATTGTCCATCACTAAGTCTACATGAAGGTCAATGTGTCAGGGTGGATTATGGATTCTACTAACTAAAATGTCTTTTCATTTCATATTCTATTTCCTGTTTGCTTTGTTTTTAAATGAGAGTAATACATGATTGCAGGATCAGACCTCACAGTGGGTTTGTTTATTGTCTATAACCATGGATACACATATGTCTGTATAATAGCTGTATTCACCTAATGGGATGTTTTTGATCCAGACTTTTTGTAAAGTGACATTTCTGATTTAAGATGCATTAGAGCAATACAATATATTTGTGTTGAATTTATTTTGTAACATAGTATGTTAGGCCGAAAAAAACCCACATATCCATCCAGTTTAGCCCATTACCCCCAACGTTGATCTAGAGGAAGGGAAAAGAAACAATGAGGTAGAAGCCAATTTGCCCCATTTAAGGGAAGAAAATTACTTCTTGATTCCAATCTGGCAATCATAATAAGCCCCGGAGCAACAACCCTTTTGAAGTTGTTAATGATTATAATATCGTATTTCGAAAGAAAGACGTCCAGACCTCCCTTGAACTCTTATTGAAATTGCCATCACCACCTCCTCAAGCAGAGAGTTCCATGGTGTCACTGCTCTTACAGTAAAGAGCCCCCTTCTATGTTGATGTAAAAAACTTCTTTCCTGTAGACTTTCCTTGTAGGAGAAATTAAGTCTGTTTATGTAGGTCGATAGGCTCACATAGTTTGTCAAGATGTACCCTAAGAACCTAAAATTAATATGCATAGTAAATATACCAGTAAAGCTATGTATACTATATTAAATGTTTGCATACATATTAGCTCCCGCAGAGTGCTGCTGCATTTTTTCTTCTGGCGTTACATCAAACAGTGGCTGAAAACATAATTTGGAATGGGGCCTAACAAAGACAGAACAAACTGGTAATCAATATCAGGACTGATACAAGCACAACTTCCCATCCAAAACCTATATATATAGCATAAGGAGCTTTTTTAACCCCTTAGTGACCAAGCCTGTTTGCGCCTTAATGACCAGGCTAATTTTGGAAATCTGACATGTGTCCCTTTAACATAGAATAACTCGGTAAAGGTTTTACATATCCAAGTGAGTCTGACATTGTTTTTTGTCATATATTCTACTTCATTTAGGAGGTAAAAGTAGACCAATAGAATGTGTATAAATTTATTAAAGGCGCCAAAATTGGGAAGATTTTGAAACATTACTCATTTTTTCACATTTTCAACTGCAATATCTCAAATTTGTGCAAACATACTGTACAGATTTTTTGATGAGATATATATTTCCGTCTGTTTACTCTATTCTGGATGCACATTGGAAAAAACAGATTTTTTTTAACCATTTAGAAGATGTACAATTTTAACATTAATTATTAACATTTTGAGGAACATTTTGTTTTCCTACACCAAGCCAAGATTGCAAAGGCTCATAGGTATCAGAATGATAGATATCCCCACAAATAACCCCATTTAAAAAAATACACATTTGAATGTATTCACTGAGGGAGGTCAGGAGTATTTTGACACCATAGTTTATTTTCAGGAATAATGCAATTTAGAGGGAAAAAAAATAAAATTTCATATTTTTGCAAATATGTCATTTAAAAAGGATTTAAAGGATTTTTATCCTGTAGTGCACATGATAATGAGGATTTGCACCCAAAATGGATACCCCTGTTTGTCCTGTGTTCAGAAACATACCCCTTGTGGCCCTAATTGTATGTCTGTATGCACAACGGGGCCCAAACCAAAAGGAGCAGCCCGTGGCTTTCAGAACAGAAATTTTGCTTGAAGGTGTTTTAGGCCCCATAGCACACTGGTAGAGCCCTTGAAATGACAGAGGACCCCCACAATTGCCCCATTTTGAAAACTAGACCCCTTAATGAATTCATCTAGGGGTGTACTGCGTATTTTGACCCCACAGTTTTTGAATGAATCCAAGCAAAGCAGAAGGAAAAAATTACGATTTTCATTTTTTGTGCAATTATATCATTTTCAAAACAGTTTTTTTTGTACAACACACATATGAATGAAGACTTACACCCCAAAACGGATCCCCCTGTTTGTAATATTTTCAGAAACATACCCATCGTGGCCCTAATGTTTTGTCCATATGCACAATGGGGCCGAAACTGAAAGGAGCAGACAGTGGTTTTTAGAACAGACATCTTGCTCTACGGTGATTTAGGGCCCATTGCCCACTTGCAGAGCCCTTGAGCTGCCAAAACGATGGAGAACCCCCACAAATGACCCCATTTTGAAAACTAGACCACTTCACAAATTCATCTAGGGTTGTACTGTATATTTTCTACCTCACACTTTTTGAATGAATCTAAGCAAAGCAGAAGGAAAAATTTCATTTTAAAAACAGGTTTTTTTGTACTGCACACATATGATTTAAGACTTTCCCCCCAAAAATGGATACCTCCGTTTGTCCCATATTCAAGTACATACCCAATGTGGCCCTAATATTATGTCCGTGGCTCAACGGGGCTCAAACCAAAAGGAGCATTAAACTTCAATTGTGTTTTAACTTTTACGTGACCGCCATTATCCATTGGATAACAGCGATCACGTGACTGGGGAAAGCTCACCGCGAACCTCAGTCACTGCTCCAGGCTCTCGGCTACCTTTAGTAGCCAGGAGCAAGGAGATTTCAAATTTCCCGGGCCTTCCCCTGCTTCTGCGCTTGTGTCTGCCATTTTGCTGATGGGTGCATTCTCCGAAGTTGGGGAAAGGTCCGTGGATAAAGATCCCATCAGGGGACATCGGTGGAGGCCTAAGGTAAGTAAGCTGTACTGAGTTCTGTGGATAAATCCGGGGGCCTTAGATACGTAATTTCATCTCCACTCACAGATATGATCCGTGAGGGGAGATGAAACAAACTTTTTTTTCAATATTTTTTTTACTTTACATGATCAATGTTATCCATTGGATGGCAGCGATCATGTGACCAGGAACTGCATACAGCGGCTCCCGGTGACATCTCTTTGCTCCACACGTTAGCCGGGAGCCAGAGATTTTAAATCTGCCAGACTGCGCGCCCTTCTGTGCATGCACCTGAAGTATGAGGTCTGTTGCGCACGCGCAGAAAACGCCATCGTAACCGTGAGGCCAGAACGCCACAGGACATCGCGGAGGATGGGGGTGAGTACTTTCAGCTGCCCTGATGGATCCGATCCATCAGGGCAGCTGAATCTTTAACATTTATTTACTTTTAATGGAGTGTCATATGATTGCCAGCATTCGGTAAATGCCGGCAATTATGTGACTGGAGGTGAGGAAGGGGGTGGGTTGGTCCCGCGGCCCAGGATGACAGCTCCAGGTTGTTGCCTACCTCTGGGAGCCAGCAGCATGGAGCTGTCATGTCCACAGCTTGCATGTTTTTACGTCCCTGGGGATTAAAACCCAGCAAGCCAGGACGTAAAAGGCAATGGGGTGGTCACTAAAGGGTTAAACGGCCACTGCAGTGATTTTTTTTCATTCTGTATGTAACTAGTTATCAAGTAGATATAAGTTAGCTATTATTACCATGTTTATTTATTCCTTTCTACCTAAATATGACTCTTTAATTGGGTCTTGTGATTGCCTGGGAATTACGTGTGTCTCAGTCAACATAACTTCCTGTATGGTGAAATTACATGGACTGTACCGCACAGGCTCTTCACAGTTATTACAGTTACTGCTGATGATTGGACGGCGCCTGTCACACAGTTATTATGAAGATGACAGTTCATCCTCCTTGACTGTATACTTAAAAAAAAAATGATTTTGTGGACTGTCCGTAAATATATAGATGGCTGTCTCCTCATGGCTTACGCAATTTGATCAAAATCTGCACGGAGAACCTCACATTTATAAGTTTAGTAAATAAAGCAGTAATGCAATGTAAAATAATCCATATATTCGGCATTTGCGTCTCTTAGCGCTCACAGGGTGTTGCGGTCTTCCTTTTGTGCACCTATTTCTACACATTCAATCTTTGTTGTTGTTGTTTTTTTTTGGGGGGGGGGTTGCATTTTACTGAAGATATAGCATATAACAGTGGGCCGGCAGGTCATACTGCAGCTCAGTATTCCCCACTGTATCTCTACTAAGTTACAAACCATTGTTATAGTATTGAGAGCTAAAGTGCTACGTGACAAACTATTTCCCCATGCACAAATGTGTTTGTTTCGATACCACAAGATGTAGGTTTTCTTTCAGCCATCTTGACTCAGCTTTATGTCATAATACACCTAAATGTTACATTCTTGGAAGAAGATTGTATATTGGTACACTTCATGATGCATTAAGGTTACATTTCAATAGATAAGGTTCTGTTGCTCAGCTGTTTAATGACTTGTTATCATTTCAGTGCTGAGTCATAACTGATAACATGTTTCTTGACAAGTTATTACAGTGCTAGCAGATACATGACATTGAACTATGAGGTATGTTATAGGGTTTAGAGAAGTTGTGCCATGAACAGGCAGGCAAATGGGTATAATAACTTATTTATATGAAAAGATACTTTCTTAGTATTTACAGGTAAAAGAAAAATGGGAAAAAATTTTGGCCATATAAGTGAAGATAAATGGGCCACAGTGTTGTGTATGATTCTCTAACTGAATGTCGACAAGTATCGTAATTATACGTAGTTCATAGAGTTTATCTTACTACATTAAAGTTAGATAACATGGGTATTAGATTAAACTCAGACTGTTTGAAATATTGCAAGGATGGTGCAGATTTAATACATATGGTTCGGGATTGTGTAAAATTGCATGTATTTTGGAAAGGGGTACAAGAGAGAATTAGGAAAATATATCTTGTCGATATTGGTCTTAATTCCAGAACTTGCACATTGGGTATTGTTGATGGGCTTGATGTGCGTACTCTTTCGGGAATTCAGAGAGCATTGTATTAGGACAGGAATCTGATTACCGCCCGTCGGATGCAGCCTGCCCCCCACCCTCCTGACAATTTTGTCCCAAAAATAAGAGAGGTTATATCTTTAGAAAAGGGAGTAGATCAAAAAAGAGGCTGTTTGACTAAGTTTGAGGAAATTTGGGGAAGATGGTGAGATATAATGGGTTCATATTGAATGCTGATTGCATTGAGGTATTGTAGAAAAGCTGGTGGGATTATTTGGGCCTCATGTCCACTTGCACACACGGATTCTACTGGTGAATCCTGCAGCAGAATACAGCCATGTACGCAGAGATGGACAGGAAAAGACATTTTCTTACCTGTCCAGATCCAGCGTGGGTCTCCTCCGTGCCAGACGGTTCTTCTTTTTTCAGCACGGTGGATGCGACCACACACGCCGTCGACGTGCCGGATGCATGCGCAGGGCAATTTTTTTTTTTTCAATTTTCCTGCTTTCCCGTGGATCTGCGGCATGTCCACAGTGACATCTTTGTCTGTGTCGCAGATCGGATGGCTTCCATTGATTTTAATGGAAGTTGTCCCATGAGATCCGCAGAAAAATTGATCATTCTGCGATTTCCCAATACGCGCATCGGGGGAAAAAATCACGTCCAGGTGCTTAAAATTGTTTTGCGGATGCTAATGCATCCCTTTGGGGGGCTTGATTTGCTGATCTCCTGCGCGGGTGCCACAAATTAAATTCACCCGTGGACATTAGGCCTTAGAGAGGGTGAGGGAGAAAAGTGAGAAGGTGGAGAGGTGGCACTTTTGTATGTGCCTATAAAGGACAAAAATGGAGTAAACAAGAATTACCGTACATATATCTTTAGATATATATTACCGTACATATAACTTTAGATATATAAGTATGAAATGGATATAAGAGAATTTTTGATTTGTCCTTTTTTTTCTTAAACTATTGTATGATATTTCTACCTAATTTTTACTTGTATGAAAGGTTACATTGTTGTAAAATATGACACCACTGAAACCTCCCTAACATATTTATTACAGCTGAATAATATATGCGGATGTTATCTATATGAACCTTCTATGTTATCTCTTTGGACTCTGTAATAACCTCATGTTTACAAACATTAACATTTATTAGTAGAACTATTTTTCTGCCGTGAGTTCAATAAAACAAGTTTAAAAAAATTAGTCCTGCACAGACAGGAAAAACTAGTCTTGTGATCCGAGTCACATGCATGCCCTATCTCTTCGCGTCCCATTAATTTCAATGTGATCTTTAATGCCTCGCATGGCTCTTTCATGCCATGTGATATGCATGCAGGTGCGATGCAAGGTTTCCTATTGAAATCAATGTGAAACACTTCTGATCTTCTAGCACGCGTGAAATTCACACAAGAGGATATAGCATTATTGCCTGAAAATCGCTTCGCATACACGGGTAAATCGCACGTTCACAAGAGCGATATCAGCTGAGTTTCTCCGCCCAATATTGTGCTTGTCCATGTGTATGTAGCTTTAGATACTTGTGAGAAGATCACATTAGTGAAGTCTGTGATTTCAGATCATTACTTACCCCCTTTGAAAAGTTATGCGTGGCCTCGGCTTCCCCACCCCATGTGGTCTCTCTGCTGTACGGGTTGCTGATTGATTAGAGGATGGGAGGAGACCGCTTGAGTTGGAAGACGGAGTGGGAGGAGACGCTTGGGAGATGTTTCCCCAGAGAGCTCTGGAACAAGTCCTACATCCTGTCCCATAAGATGTCAATCTCGATCAAAGCGCAGGAATTAAACTACAAAATAGTGATGCAATGGTACAGGACTCTGGATAATCTCCACAGAATTTTTCTTGCGACCCCAAACGAATGTTGGAGGTTCTGCTCTGAGGTTGGTACTATGTATCATATCTGGTGGAGCTGTTTGTTAATTGCTCTCCTCTGGGGCGACGTCGCCAGACTATATAGAGCAGTGTGCAAGTCCTCCTTGGTCCTCACTCCTGAAATTGCTCTTCTCTCTATGTTACCAGGCTCTATCTCACAAGCCAAAAAGGGGCTCTTGAGACATCTTATCATGGCTATGCGTCATATTTGTTACAATCATGTGGGCAAACTAAGCACAGGCCCACACGATCGTGACTAAAGGAGGGATACACCGGGATTTCATGCAACTTGCCCTGAACTACAGGAGGAGGGATGACATGGCCCTACCTAAGCGGTGCTGCTAGAAACCCTAGTACAACAGGTTCCAGCAGCACAAAGTAACAATATTATTCCCCAACACTGGAAACAGAGGAGAGCGTTGACAAGGACTATGTAAGTAGGAGCCCTAGACTATATCAGGTATATGGAGAATCTTAGGTTCTCTGACTTGGAGGTAGGCCAGGTTATTGCCAGCTTCTCCAATTCTTGGGCAGCCTGGATAGACTTTAGGGAAACCTTGGCATTTCCTAGATGGCTTGTTGATGGCTCGTTGTAGTGGGCGACACATTGCACTTCAATGGTTCCAGTGGACAATGACCTACTTCAATTTTATATATGTGGTGGCCAGGAGAGAGCATACCGATTTCTCCCTCTCCCTTCCTCTTTACAGTCCCTCTTTCCCAAGCTTAATTTTTGTCCTCTTCCCTTCCCTCTCCTTCTATTTTTCGTCCTTTCCTTCCTTTTGTTCGTAAATTGTTTCTGGTATTTGTTAAGAGTATAGTGGTGTGTGACAGGTGGGCCTTTTTCCTTTTTTTTCTTCCTCTCCCTGGAGAGCTCTGTAGTGGGGTTTACATTTTAAAATCTACTTCGAGACCTCACAATTTATAACTCGTGGGACCTATGCTTGGCTTTCCACGGAGAAACAGGCCCGCAGGTTACATACTTCATGTTCACTAATAATTGTCCTGTTATTTTAGACAGAAGCTATCTACTTGCCAAGGTTATAATTTGAACAATGACTGAATTCAGGGTCAGTATTTTCACTTCTTTATTCAAAATTCTTGTCTCCCTCCTCTTTCTTTATGCCAATCGATCATATTTTACAATGTAATATATTTTTCTGAAACCTGGTTACGCTGATATTTTTCAGTTATTGTATGTGTTATACATAAGAAAATCTCAATAACCACATTTTGAAGAAAAAAAAATAGTGAAATCAATTGGGCCTTCTTGCGTATTTTTTGTGCTTGTGAAAAAGCATATGCACCAAATATGCATATATATACATGTAGTAGAAACGCTGGCTATTTCAAGGACTGAAACCTCATACTTGAATGTGAATGAGCTCTTACTCAAAAAGGGCAAGAAAAATAATAAAAAAGCACATACAGAATGGGAAGAATTGAGCAAAGCAGTGGGACATTTTAAAAGACTTGGGTATACTAATGGATCAAAGACTGAACGTGAGTCAACAATGTGATGCAGCAGCCAAAAAGGCAAACACTATCCTAGGATGTTTTAAGAGAAGCATAGAGTCTAAAACACATGTCAGACCTCCTCTGCAATACTGTGTCCAATTTTGGGTACTCCAACTTAAAAAAGACAATGACAAACTGGAGCAAGTTCAGAGAAGAGCCAACAGGATGGTGAGTGGTCTGCAAATCATGTCCTTTGAGGAGCTTGGAATGGTTAGCTTGCATATAAGAAGGCTGAGAGGAGACTTAATAGCTGTCCATAAATATCTGAAGGGCTGTCACAGTGCAGAGGGATCAACCCTATTCTCATTTGTATAAGGGAAGACTAGAAGCAATGGGATGAAACTAAAAGGGAGGAGACACAAATTAGATATTAGACAGTGCATGTGATGAATGAGTGGAACAGGTTGGCATGGGAAGTGGTGAGTTCTTCAATGGAAGTCTTCAGAGGCTGGACAGACATCTGTCTGGGATGATTTAGTGAATCCTGCACTGAGCAGGAGGTTGGGCCCGATGACCCTGGAGGTCCCTTTCAACTCCTTCATTCTATGATTCTTTTCATTTTTGAAAACCTAAATCTCTGTGCAGTGTCCAAGAGGTTAAAGGACCTTGTTTTCTGGAATCAGTGATGGTCTAAGATTTCAGCATTCACCAATGGTACCTTGTCGCATGTACCTATAGTATATAAGAAGTAGGAGTTTCATGTGGCCAGGTTGAAATCTGGCACTTTTTTTCCTCCCAAGGTGGGAGACTGTAATTATTTGTGGTTTTTTGTATTCTGGATGTGGTTTATAACTAAAGCAACTGAATTGTCATCACCTGTGGCCCATCTCTGAAGCTTTGCCCAACATTTCTGTGCACCAAATGAATCCAAACTAATATGGAAAATAAAGAAGTTGGCGCTGCAGACGAAAGCCATGAATGTTGACAGGGCAGCTGCCTGTAGTGGCTTGATGCTTGCATTATGACACTAGCATCACAGTCATGTTGCCTACACATCATGTTACTGCTATTCCCTAGCAGTTGATGAAATGCACGGATAGTCTCATGACTGTGATACTAGCTTCAAACCTGCATCATGGTTATTTGAAAATGGCTCTGCACAGTGCACCCATGGTTTACATATTGCTAACCCAGTGCCTCCCCAAATGCTCAGCCAACTGTGAAATTGGTGCCCACAACTATCTTGCTTCCATCACTAAGCTCATGCCTCCACATACTCTTAATCCACCACCGCAGCTGACAATTTTTTAAACAATTTAATGAGATCATAGTCAAAAATCTGTAACCAATGCTTAATTTTATTTTTAACCCCTTCCTGACTGCATCAAATAAATGTATGTCATGTGATCAAAGGGTGTAAGATGCAGGCTTGGGAGCAAAGTCTTTGCATGTTTGGCGGCTATGAGCTGTTTTTTACAGCTGCCGGCTAGCTCTGATCGCGGTAGTTAACTATTTAGATCTCACTGTCAAAGCTGACCACACATCTAAACAGTTAGGGAGAGGGGGTTGCCTCCAGCACCCCATTGGATGCCCCGAATATAATCATGTGGCCTAGTAAAGACTCACAGGGCTGCCATGCCTGGATACCATTAAGCCCTACCTGTGGCAACATTGAAAATCATTATGTACTGCAATACTGATGTATTGCATTATATAGCACAAGCAATCAAGGGACTTAATAAAAACATATAAAAAGGTTTAATAAAGTTTTTAAAACACTTAAAAAAACAAAGGTTCAAAAAACCTCCCTCTTCCCGTTTTTTTTTTTTTAAATAAAAACATCGAAACAATGAAAAATCCAACATATTTGGTATTGCTGTGTTTGTAAAAGTCTTACCTATTAAAATATCACACGATTTATCACGCATGGTGAACACTGTAAAAATAAAAGTACCGAAAGCCAGAATTGCAATTTCTGGTTAAAAAAAAAATATTACATGAAATGGGATTAAGAATATGTATGTATTCCAGACTGATACTAATAGAAATCACAGTTTACCCTGCAAAAAATGAGCCCTCACACAGCCCAATCAGCAAAAGAATAAAAAAAGTTATTGGTCTTAGAATGACAACAGAAAGCAAACTGTTTTATAAAAATGTATCTTTACTTTTTAAAAGTAATAAAATATATAAACAGCTTATTAGCTTGGTATCACCATAATCGTACTGTCCCTCAGACGTAATTTTTATTGCACAATTGCATTTACGACACTTATAATTTTTTAAAACATTTTCTCTGTACACTATATGAACATTAAATGGTTCTATTTAAAAACAGAACTCATACAGCAAAAAATAAGCCCTCATATAGCTATATCTATGGAAAAACAAAAAAATTGACTCTTGGAAAACGGGGCAGAAAAAACAAAATTGAAAAACTTAAGAATCTCTGGTTTTAAAGGGGTTAAATAACAAACCTGTCATGTCACCATGCCTCATAACTGGACTCTGCCACCTGTGGGTGGCATCCTGCATGTTAGGAACACGGTGCACAATGGGACATAGAGGAATAGTCAATTGGGACTGCAAAAATTGGAAGCAGGAGAGGATGGGCAACCACAGGGCATGAGAACACAACTTCCAGAAACAAAATTAATTATTTTATGCCAGTTTCGTAACCCTATTGTTAAGAAAATTGTAGATCAATGTATCAGTTAATTATTCTATATTGCATTGTAGAGCATGATACTAGTATGAGTAGTGAAGGGGTTAAACTAAACCCTTCTATAGGCCTCCATGTCTTCTCAGGAAAATAGATTAAAGATGAGAGTCTACTAGACCCCCCATGTGTGCATATCTATAGATAGGAAACTATAAGACTACAGGGGGTAGGACTGTAAGGCATTACATGCATTCCTTTCTCCTGAATTCATAACGGTCTCATTGTATGTAATAGATACACCTTAAGAGGTGTAACTTATGTTAATCATTTTTGTTTCAGCCTATTATGTATTGGAGGTATATACTTTTGCTGTGATGTCATTTATGCTATATATGCTCTGACCATCTTAGAATAAATTAGAAATCATCTGATACCGCACAGGCTGGTGTGATATGTATTTCTCCTGGGCCCAGACTTCTGCACGAGATCTGGGATCATCTTCTCTTTGATAAACACATAAATTCTCCTTACATTTTTGGTCCTTCGAGCCGGAATCACTCACTGCAGAGGGAGAGGACAGCCTGGCTGTGAAAAGGTGGGTCTGAAGTACTCTCCGATCATTAAAAGACCTCCGTCTTGATTAGACGTCATTAGAGGCCAGTCGGGCATCCTGTCTGAAACAGTGACGTTTTTCCGAACTAGCCGGAGAATTTAGAAGCCTCCCAAATAACGTGTAGTAAGTATAACAATGGTTAAACTTCTCTTCTCTCTTCTTCTTCTTCTGTATACTTTAGTGTTAGTAGAATTTACAATGTGTATTGTAAATGAGAGGCAATCATAGACGAAGGGACAATAGCAGTAGTCTATGTGAAATGTGTAAGGTAAATGAGAAGTATAGACGAATGGGTTGCCAAAGGGGCAATAGCAGTAGTCTATGTGAGACCATAGCCATTGTGAGAAGGCTACAGGAAAGAATTAACTCCGTGCGACACGTAAAAAGCGGTTAGATGACGTCATGGGACACAGGGGTGTCCAGGAACTTTACTTCTTATCTTTCTATTACTTTCTCTTTGATATTATGTTATAGAGTAATTAAGAATATAAAGAGGGCGGCCGCCTACTAACATAATGTACTATTTGTATTGTTGTCTTATATTGCATGAAGCGAATGTGTGAGGAGGAGATGGTAGATCCCTTCTATAGTATAATCAGAAGGGAATAGGAGGTTATATAATGAGGTACATGGTTACCCTGAGGATGGGATCCTTGCAGGATGTTTTGCAATATGCAAAACATGCAGAAAAGTGTTACAAAGAAAAGGGTGAGAAAGTGAGGTTTTTTTTATATGGGGAGAAGAATGTGATATGATGGTTCAAGAAAGTCAGAGAGGTCATTGGACAGCGAGAGGATGTGAAAGCAGAGACAGAGGAAGAAGCAGAGGTGGGATGCAGCTCGGGGATTTAAATGTGTGTTGGAATTATGGGAAGTCTAGTGATTTTACCCGAGAGTGCCCTGAGAAACAATGTTCTCAGCCACCTTGGGGAAAAATGACTAGGAGGGGTCGATGTACAACACTTGGAGGATCTCATGGCAATTTCCACTGCCTGAGATAGATCTCCAGGTGAATGGGCGGATGATTACTTTCCTGGTGGGCTCAGGAGCCACCAGGGCATTAATACATCCCAATATGTAGCCAATGTTAAATGTAGTAATAGTCATATCCTGGTAAGAGGGGTTAATGGCCGGACCCACAGGGAATCCCTCTCTGAACCAGTTATAACAGACCTAGAGACAAATAAGCCTGTGAAATGTCAGATTATGTAGTCTCGAATATGTCCAGTAAATGTGTTGTGATGAGATATTATGATAAAATTAGGTATACCTTCACCAGAGTACCTCAGGGCTGCTGTGAACCTCCAACAATTTTCTCCCAGGCTATGTCAGTACACTTAGCCCAGTTCCAGCCTCTTAGAGGTAGTCAGCGACTACTGTATGTTGGTAGCCAGCAGCAGACAGTGGAGAGAATTGTGGGGGGGGGGGGACACAGTCACACTCTTGAGGTTTATTTATGAGCAAGGCCATAAAGTAAACAGGTAGAAACTCCAATATTGTCAGCAAACAGTTAAATATTTGGGGTATAACCTGTCAGATGAAGGTAGGCAAGCAATTCTGGAGGTCCCAAAACCTTGAGCAAATGATGTCCTCTTTGGGAATGACAATGTTACGTGTGCTGCTGAGATATGTTGTTCTATTGTGTTTCCAGCAGCACAGCACTCTCAGGGTTAATGATTGAGCTGGCTGGGTGTGGTACTGTCTGCTAGCCAATCCCCTGGTCAGTCTGTATGGCCCCTCAGGCGAGCAGTCATGAATGCTTGTCTGGTGAGGTTGGCAGTGTGACTTGGTTCATGTCCGTTTGTACGTTTAAATTCTGTCAGTTTTGTGTTAGCTTGCTGTGTGTTCTGCTATCTGTGTCCTGTCCTGTTGCAGCGTGCGGTGTGAACGGTGTCCGGTTCTGCTGGACTCCTGGTTAGTGTAGGGACTAGCAGTATAACTAGGAGCCGTGAAGTGGCCCACTAGCTTTCAACATATTGTACAACATGTCAACTAATACCTGGTATTTATATTCAGCTTCCAATCTGTTACTAGTGGTTGCATTTTGTGTGCGGTGTATTCTGGGTCTGTCATGTGGCATGTGAATGCGTCCTGTTCTGGTGCGTGGCTCCTAGGATCAACCAAGGCCCAGATCCGAAGACCGCTGGGCTGCCCTTATTAGGGCAATGTCCCCGCTTAGGTAGGGCCACTGTCATCCTCCCTTGTAGCACAGGGTCAGTTGCCTGAAACCGGTGTGAGTCCCGTGTGACCCTGGTGATACCTGTGTGCATCCCCTTTGGTCATGATCATGTGGGTTCCGTGCTTTGCCTGCCCACACGATCGTAACAGACAAACTTCTACAGCTCCTGGATCTCAAATTCTGCATCTCTAACAGCGCTTTTTACCAGACTCATCTATGATGAACCTCTGGCTGCAGCTGATAAGATCCAGTGGGATGGGTCCTCTGAAGAAGCCTTTGTTACATTAAAACAGACTCTGGTGGGCACATCTGTCTTGGGCCTCCCAAATTACAGCAAGCCCTTTGTGCAAACTGTTGACTCAAGGGAAGGATATATGACCTCTGTGTTAACTCAGGAACACGGTGGGAAACAGACCGCTGGCATACTACTCTGCAGACTAGATCCAGTGGCCGAGCGCTCCCACCCTGTGTACAAGTGGTAGTCAGACCTTCTGCCACTATAGTGCTGTCCCCCCACACAGAGTACCGCACGCAGTTAGTTATACTCATATCTTAGTCCTCCTAGACATCCCCCTGCATGACACTACTGCTCACAGCCACACCTGACAACTTAGGGATGTACTACGCTCCATCCATCTACCTTACTGCCCATTTCTTCAGACGGTCCTCTACACAATTGTCTAGGAGAGATGGCACATAAGGTGTTACTCAGACCAGATCTGCAGGATGTATCTCTTGTGGATGCTGAATACACTCTTTGTAGATGGACTGTACATCTCTGTTAAAAAAAAAAAAAAAAAAAAAAAAGCTATCTTACCTAAATTGTTCTTCAGATGTGCAGCAGTTTTGAGCCATGGCCTGTGTCATGTCTCAACAGGGGGGATGGTGGCACTCATATGGACAGTATTCGCAGCCTAGGGGTTTACAAACTACTCTAAAAAAATTTTTGGTCTTGTATTATTTGTGCTAAACAATGCAGAAGGGAGTATAAGACCAGGAGGGGGCGCCGTCCTACACATAGGGGATGCTGGGAGAGCTCTGGGTGTAACTTCTATAGAAGGAGTGACGAGTGCCATACTGGTAGATCTGCTCCCTGACCTACTGACTGCAATCCCTGCTAGCCATCATAAACCGCTCCTGCAGTCACACAGTTTCTGCCGTCACACGGCTAAATGTCTGACCATTGTCTATGTGTATAGCACGCCTCATTCTCCACCCCGCCATACCGTGCACATCTCCACCCCGCCATACCGTGCACATCTCCACCCCGCCATACTGTGCACATCTCCAGCCCTTTACCTTCTGTATCACCCCATTACTTGTAGTATGTAAGCTCGTTGGAGCAGGACCCGCACCCCTATTGTTTCCATCAACTGATTACTATGTAACCGCGGTTCTGTAATGTTTGTACTTCTGTCTTTCTGTATTCCGCCTGTCTATGTAAGCGCTGCAGAATATGTTGGCGCTATACACAAAGATTATTATAGATGTGTGTCAGATGAGGGACTTGTTGGCATTGCACACAAAGGGGTAAGGCGTGGCTAGATGCTTGCCTGGCTTGATCGTACTCCTAGTCAGGCCACGTCCCTGGCGGCCATCTTAGTGCCAGTCATGGCCTGCGGCCATTTTAGTACCTGCTGTAAGACCTTCAGCCGCCGCCCAGGCGCCATCTTGGCTCCTTACATCCCATAGCTGTACCTTCTACCTGGCATCCCAATGCTTGCACTTGTAGTACACAACACCAGTGATTAGTGCCTTCTCTGAATTGTGTAGGAATAGTCAGAAGCCTCCATCACTGTCTTCTGTGTGTTGATGATATGTTGTCTACCTTATTAAGTGTGTGCTATAAGATGGGGTCAGTATGATATTTAGTCTAGCGAGGAATATGTAAGGTCTCCTTCAGATAAGTGTCAGGTAGTGAGGTGACAGGTTGCTATGGGTGACGGTATTGCTGACAAGGATCAGGGATAGTAGGCAGCAGGACAGAAGGGATGATTACATGATGCAGACAGTCCTGGGATCAGACAGTGAGGGAATGAAAGTTTACAGTAGTATTAGATGAAGATGACAATGGCCTGAGTGCTGCTCTGTGTGCTGGGGTCAGCTCACAAATGGTTAAATCATCTGTTACATTGGAATGCTTGTTTCACCCTCGCCCCCACTTTTCAGCTTTAGAGTTCTGTGAGAAAAAGGGAGGGGGAGTGGGTATGTGACTGACTAGCAATGCTCTGCTTGCTTGATATGAATAGACCTGTAATGAAGATGATCAGGAATGAAGTTTAGTATAAACCTGTGTGAATAGGGAACGTCCATTCTTGCTGTTATTTGTGTACATGTCAGTTCTGTGATTGTTTTGCAGTGAGTTTGATTGTTAAATGGTGTTCTCAATGTGATAATGTCATTAAGAGAAAAATAATAATGAAGTTGTTGATAATGTGAGAGCTGAGTGTCCCTATTACGGGAAGGATAGCACAAGGATACTGCAGTTAGCTGTAGGAGGCAGACACAGCTAAAGCTCTGTTTATCTTACTCCATCACCTCCCCTTCATAAGAGAAATTCCTGAGGGGGGGGGGTTGTTAACGTTGGAGGATCAAGCGACTGCAGATGATTGGAGTAGTAGTAGTTGTGTAAATCTTAATGTTATGCAGTAAATATTGTGTATAGAGAATGTTAATAATTATATGAGATAGGAAGACTTGATCCCACGATAGATAAAAGTTAATGACAAGTCTTCAAGCTGTGATGAACGTAAAATGTGTGATTAAGCTTCTTAACTGTACCTACCCCCCACAGATAAGTGATCCATGCTATACATTGAGTTTGCTGTTTCCACCTGTGAGCAGGGACCAAATACCTGCTGTTGCCTCTGATCCTGGGGTTATACTTGCTTCGCGCTACCTGGTAATGGGACCAAGGCAGACTACGGGAGACTGCCTAAGGGATACTATGCGGAGAGGAGAACCGTAAAGGGCACGCTGTCTCTGGGATATGGCCTGAGCTACAGAGAGCACGCACAGACGTGTGATGGTTGTGTGGTGACCGGGCCTAGAACAGGTGCCAGGTACAGCCCCTAACGGGATTGTGCTTGGTACAACTGATAATGCCTGTGTACCTAAAGACCTCCGAGGGCAACAGCAAGGGCCGTATCTGGAGAACTAGGAACACCTCTCCCAAAGGTTCCTCGGACCCATCGGGGTCCCAAGGGGGGTACCGGACGAGTGTAGGGCGAGAAATCGGATGGCTGCAGGGGCTTTGAGTCTCTTCTTGTATGGTGGGTAACAGTGGATAAAGATGTAGACTGGATTAATTATATATATATATTATAACCAACAGAGATTTGTTAATTATACAAGAGATGCAATCAAGGGCCTAGAGAAACAACTAGGACATACCTCACACTCATTGCATGGCAAAATAGAATGGCTCTTGTTATGTTACTAGCAGAGTTTGTAAAATGATTGGAGGATATTGTTGTACTTTCATTCCTAATAACACGGCACCAGATGATACCTGAGCACTGGAAGGGTTAAATGCATAATAAAATGAACTAGCTGATAACTCTGGAATAGACTATCCATTCACAGACTGGTTGGAAAACTTGTTCGGACACTGGTCACAAGTCATATACTCCACATTAGTCTCTATGTCAGTATTTGCCTCCATTCTAGTACTCTGCGGTTGCTGCTGTATCCGAGGACTGTTACAAAATATTATTATTATTAACACTTCCATCACCAAAACTATGTTTCAAAATATACAAGATGACGAAGAACAGGATGATTTACTGGGTTAGGTGACCACCTCTTTCTGACAAGTGATGGGTAAAAGTTGTATGAAGGAAGCGCCATTTTACTTTGATGATTTTGAAGTGTGACATTTTGATTCCAGTGCGTTCTGATTGTACCGGAGGATCGCTCTAATAACTGATGGACACTTCGATAAGTAAGATTTTATATCCTGATGGACAATCATTTATATATGAAGAAAGAAACATCAATCTCATAATAAATCAAGGCCAAGCTTCTCTTGGGGGCGGGCCTAATTTTGGGTACAATTGGTGGAATGACTTTATATATATATATATATATCAATGTAATGCTTTTATATGAAATAATTACATACTTAGTCTTGAAGTGTAAACCCAGGCGTCCTGGTAATAAAGCTTCGGGCCTCAGCCAGGGGGTCTGTAGTAGAGTCATTATATATGTGTATTACTGTTATACTGTGTTGATGTATTGATCTAAAGTGGGGAATGTTAAGAAAATTGTAGATCAATGTATCAGTTAATTATTCTATATTGCATTGTAGAGCATGATACTAGTATGAGTAGTGAAGGGGTTAAACTAAACCCTTCTATAGGCCTCCATATCTTCTCAGGAAAATAGATTAAAGATGAGAGTCTACTAGACCCCCCATGTGTGCATATCTATAGACAGGAAACTATAAGACTACAGGGGGCAGGACTGTAAGGCATTACATGCATTCCTTTCTCCTGAATTCATAACGGTCTCATTGTATGTAATAGATACACCTTAAGAGGTGTAACTTATGTTAATCATTTTTGTTTCAGCCTATTATGTATTGGAGGTATATACTTTTGCTGTGATGTCATTTATGCTATATATGCTCTGACCACCTTAGAATAAATTAGAAATCATCTGATACCGCACAGGCTGGTGTGATATGTATTTCTCCTGGGCCCAGACTTCTGCACGAGATCTGGGATCGTCTTCTCTTTGATAAACACATAAATTCTCCTTACACCTATGACTGAAAATATTGCAAGAAAAAGTGTTGTATGCAGCAGTTTTTCTTCCGTCCGAAAGCCGGGCAGCTGGGTGGAAAGCAGGCAGATCCGATTATAGTCATTGGGGTCCATCCAACACTGTTCAGTTACGTCCTGAGCCAGAGCCTTTCAGCTACAGGGATTCCCCTTTCCAGCTTCCCGAACAGAGCTGGAAAGCGGAATCCCCAGCGCTGATGTGAAACCACACTTAGAATGATTTTTGATATTTCTGAAAAAAACAGACAAAGAAATATTTGGAGGGGTAAGAAGAGGTTTGGAAGAGAATTGTAGAAGCAGAAAAGCAAATTGCTGCAGAATAGGAGGAGAAAGAGTGGGGGGGGGGGGCTGAAAAAGAAACTTACAAAAAACTGTAAAAGCCACAAAAATAAAATAATTATTACATCAGTAGTTTTTACTGATCAGTTAGTTTGTCTGTTTATTACAGCGGATGGTGTTTATTTGGAATACTGTACAATTTATAATAATTAGACCACTTTTACTGATCAGTCATAAGGGGCAAAAACAATTACTGATGTACTTCTCTAAAATGTTTGAACTCTTAAAGAGACTGTCACTATATTTTTAAACCCCTTTCAGAGAGCACCATAAGGTAGTGACAGCTAAACTGATTACAGTGATATGTCTGCTGTGTAGAGCTCTACAGGAGTTTTGGAGAAACGTACATTTTATTAGTAGCATCCAGACACAGAACTAGTCCTGCATATTCATGAGCTGCAGCCTAGCCACACTCACGCCATCCTCCAGCCAATACTCCCTATGCACAGTGATAGGCAGATAGCAGTCAATCAGTGGTGTAGGTAGCCTGCAGCTCATGAATATCCAGGACTACTTTAGGCCCCCTGTCCACGTCCGTGACGTAATGTCGTCAGCGATATTCCACAGCAGAGAATCGCGGCATGCCGCGATTTGAGTCCCGCGAGCAGAGAATTGCTATGAATCTCTGCTTGTGGACAGGGGCTGCGTTTTCCATAGCAACGCTATGGAAAGTGTGCACTGCGTTACTCGCAGACGGTTTATCGCCGCGATTAACACAATGCACAATCGCCCGTGGACAGGAGCCCTTAAAGGGGTTGTCCCGCGGCAGCAAGTGGGTCTATACACTTCTGTATGGCCATATTAATGCACTTTGTAATGTACATTGTGCATTAATTATGAGCCATACAGAAGTTATAAGAAGTTTTTCACTTACCTGCTCCGTTGCTAGCGTCCTCGTCTCCATGGAGCCGACTAATTTTCGGCGTCTAATGGCCAAATTAGCCGCGCTTGCGCAGTCCGGGTCTTCTTGTTTTCTCAATGGGGCCGCTCGTGCAGGATGCCAGCTCCGTGTAGCTCCGCCCCGTCACGTGCCGATTCCAGCCAATCAGGAGGCTGGAATTGGCAATGGACCGCACAGAAGCCCTGCGGTCCACCGAGGGAGAAGATCCCGGCGGCCATCTTCAACCGGTAAGTAAGAAGTCACCGGAGCGCGGGGATTCAGGTAAGCGCTGTGCGGTTTTTTTTTTAAGTCCCTGCATCGGGGTTGTCTCGCGCCGAACGGGGGGGGGGGTTGAAAAAAAAAAAAACCCGTTTCGCCGCGGGACAACCCCTTTAAGTACTCCTCTATGTATGTGCTGCTACTGATAAAAGGCAAGTTTCTCCAAAACTACTGCACAAATCCACACAACAGACATATCACTTCAATCAGTGTGACTGTCACTACCGTATGCTGCCCTCAGAAAGGGGTGCAAAAAGATGGTGACGGTCTCTTTAACCCATATCAAAGGTATATTTGAAAAAGTGTACGTAATGCCTCTGATCACATTTAAGTATATTGGTTAAGAACTATTGACCTCAATGAGAATAGATCCCAGGGTTCATTCCCAATTTGGGGTGTTAATTGAGGTGCAAAGGGGAGTGAATATGGTGGGAATGTATGGTGAATATTAGAGATGTCTGTAGATACACTACATATAAAGAAGGGAGTGCCTCTAGCTGCTTTATCCAAGATCTTCTCTTGGGGAGAGAATTAGACTACATTACAAAGTGTGAACATGTACTTAGTCCCAGAAATGTACTTAATTTTATGTTTCACTGACTATAGATACTGCAGATGAGGATGTGCTTTCAGTAAATCCTGGCTATAGATTATTAAATTACTGGAAATAAGCTTTGGGTAAGTAGCCTGAGGCTGTTCATTATAGCATGACTGTGCCTCGTGAAGTTGGAGATTATTTAAATATAAACACTGTGCACCTTTTTCTTACAAATCCTGAGACATTAATCACTTAATGCAGTCAATGAACTGACAAAATCCCATGTAGTTTAACTGAGATTAGTGTGTAAAAGGACTTGTTATGCCAACTGCTATTTCTGAAATCAAACTGGCTTACACCTTAGTTTCTATTTGTTTTTTAGTGATTGAATTCTTAAACGCATATGGTTCTAAAGTTAGATGGATTTGAAACTAAGACTTTGTTTTAAGATTATTGTTAATACTATTAAATGAGATCAACATTACAAAAGTCATTTTAGCGTATATTCTTTACAATGTTAAGGCATGCATTTGGGTAATGAGTTAGATTACCCACTAAGCATTTAAAAAGCATCTTGCGCTCTACAGGGGGCTGGAAGCTAGAGTCATAACATTTCTCCTTAAATGAGTAGGAGACACTGTTAATGGCGACTATAAGGAATAGCCTAATACTAGGTCTGAGTTCTGTGGGGTTTTATTTTATAGCAGCACACCAATAACTATACTGAACTTTTTTTCTGGGCTTCCATTTACAGGCCCAGGCAAGGCTATTAACACTACCATACTTAAAGAAGCAGTGCACAAATATCAAATTGGTCTAAGCAGTCTTAGCAAGTCAGCACTCACAATTTATATTATACATGTATAGAACATCAGGTTGCGAGGACAAGGCAATTATTAATCCCCCAGACAAGTCCATGCCTGACTCATAGCCACTAATAAGAGGTTGTTTTCATTACTTTCTATATTATTACAGAAAGTAGGATACAGGTGAAATATGAAAATTATACATAGTAACATAGTATGTAAGGCCAAAAAAAGATGTATGTTCATCCAGTTCAGCCTATTGCTCCAACCCAATGTTGATTCAGAGCAAGACAAAAAAAAACCCCAATGAGGTACTAGCTAATTTTCCCCATTTAAGGTAAAAAAATTCCTTCCGGAATCCAATCTGGCAATCGGAATAATCCCTGGAACGCCAAGCATTCTGACATAATCAGTGATTTAACATGTAATATTGTAATCCTCAAGAAAGGCGTCCAGGTCTCTCTTACACTCTACTGGCGAATTCGCCATCATCCCATCCTCAGGCAGAGAGTCCCAGTCTCACTGCTCTTACAGTAAAGAACACCCTTCTTTGTTGGTGCAGAAACCTTCTTTCCTCTAGATGTAGAGGCCACCCCTTGTTACAGTCACAGTCCTGGGTATAAATAGATGATGAGAGAGAGAGAGATGTACTAACCCCTGATATATCTATATATAGTTATTAGAGTGCCCCCTTGTTACTGTCATGGGTATAAATAGATGATGGGAGCGATCTCTTTATTGTCCCCTGATATATCTAGACATAGTTATTAGAGTGTCCCCTTCTTACAGTCCTGGGTATAAATAGTTTATGGAAGAGATCTCTGTACTGTCCACTGATATATTTATACATAGTTATCAGAGCGCGCCGTTCTTACAGTCCTGGGTATAAATAGATGACGGCGAAGACCTCTGTATTGTCTCTTGATATATTTATACATAGTTATTAAGACGTCCCTCAGCCGTCTTTTTTTCTAAGCTAAATAATCCCAATTTTGATAACCTCTCTGGGTATTGTTGTCCACCCATTCCATTACTTACTTTAGTTGCCACCTTTGTACTCGCTCAAGCCCCAATATGTCCTTCTTGACTACTGGTGTCCAAAACGGTCCACAAAATTCCATGTGTGTTCTAACCAGTGACTTGTAAAGAGGAAGAACAACGTTCTTGTCATGTGTCCCTAGACCTCTTTTGATGCACCCCATGATCGTATTTGCCTTGGCAACAGTTGTTTGACACGGGTTGCTCCGGTTAAGCTTACAGTTAATTAAAACCCCCTAGTACTTTCCCATGTCAGTGTTTCTTATTTAGTGTGTAGTGTTGACATATATTTCCCTGCACATGTGCAGAACCTTACATTTATCAGTGTTACACCTCATTTGCCACTTTTCTACCGAAGTCCCCAACTTATCCAGATCCTCTTGCAACCGCATTCCTCTCATGTTAATTTCTTTATATATTTTTGTGTCATCTAAAATATGCTATTTTACTGTACAATACTTCTACCAGGTCATTAATAAATATATTGAAAGGAATAGAGCCCCACTAGTAACAGTGACCCAATCAGAGTATATGCCATTTATAACCACCCTCTCCTTTATATCACTGACTAGTTACTTACCCACTTACACCCATTCTTGCCCAGATTAAGGCCTCATGTCCATGAGGAAATTCGGGCCTGCACGGTTTCCCCGAGCAGAATTTCACAGTTGGTCCTTCTTGGCCTGCAGACATGAGGCCAAGAAATAGATTATACTTACCTGTCCGGACACTGCTGGTCTCCCCTCCGTCGCAGCTGTATCTTGTTTCTTTTGCCCGGCGGATGTGCTCAGCACGCCAGCAGTGTGCTGTGCGCATGCGCCGTGCACACTTTTTTTTTTTTCAAACTCCTGCTTTCCCACAGTCCCAATATTTTTAATATATGTGTCTCTTCATTGGTAGGGTACTCAGAAAACCCCTTTAAGCTTGCTGTGAGTCATTTTGACTATACTTTACGCCCTCTTTCTGGTACTTCTAAGACAACAGTCTCTGATTTTTTTTCCATATTGCTGCCAACATCAGAATGGATAAGATCTCTTCATTCTTGTTTAGAGCACACCCATACTTTCAAATTTCTTTTCAGAATAAGCTGTCATGTATGTACTTGAAGAATAACACTATTTATGTTAGTTTTATGACTTGTAACCTGCATTTTTACACCATTATCTGCTCTGCAGGCTGTATCTCTAATTTTCAGCCTTCTTTAAATTGGTGGGTGGAGACTGCTGTTATCATGACTCTATATACTGCACATGGAGAAAACAGCGGATACTCCAGTATCACGAATTACTGTGTGCAGAACTACTGAGCTGTGGGGCAATAAATTACTTACTATTACCTGCAGCATGTCTATGTTAGTCTATGTTTTCCTGCAGCAGCTTCTGCCTCCCCCTCTTCTCTCTATAAACTTCTAAGAGCAGTATGAGACAAAACCCTCTTCCACTTCTTGTCTCTGTTACTACAGATCGACTGTTAATATTTGTACCCAGGACTGTAACTGTAATGAGGGGCATCCTCTACATCTAGAGGAATGAAGGTTTCTACAACAATATAAAAGGGAATTCTTTACTGTAAGACCAGTGAGACTATGGAACTCAATGCCTGAGGAAGTGGTGATGGTGAACTCGATAAAAGAGTTCAAAAGTGGCCTGGGTGCCTTTCTAGAGTGTAAAAATGTTACATGTTATAGTCATTAGCTTTCCTCAGAAGGGTTATTTATCCAAGGATTTATGTTACCTGTGTGCCCCATGTAGTAATAAGACTACCTCTTGCTCTAAATAGTAATAGTGCCCCCTTCTATAGCCCCAAATAGTTTTAAGGACCCTCTCTGTGTCCTTAACAGTAGAAAGCCTAATATTGCAGCTGCTGGAAGGGGTGAACTCAGTCACACACTGGTTGCTGTCTGGCATGCTCCTCCCCTCGCCTGGAAGTAGTGCTGGAAGTACAGTGAGTACCAGAGCAGGGTGCGGAGAGGAGCTCTGCTATGTAAAATCGCAGAGAGGTGCAACGTGTTAGACAGCATTCAGTGTATGAATGCCTTAAAGGGGTTGTCCCGTGAAAGCAAGTGGGGTTAAGCACTTCTGTATGGCCATGTTAATGCACTTTGTAATATACATCGTGCATTAAATATTGGCCATACAGAAGTTATACAATTACCCCCTCTGGTGCTGGCGTCCCCGTATCCATGGCGCCGACGGAAGCCTTCTTCTTCTTCCATTAGACGCGTTTGCGCAGTCTCCTCTTCTGTTCTGTTGAATGGGGCCGCTCCGGCGTGCTCGCGCCGGAGAGCTGGTCTGCGCATGCGCAGAAGACCTGTGCGGCGTGAGCACGCCGGAGCGGCCCCATTCAACAGAACAGAAGAGGAGACTGCGCAAGCGCATCTAATGGAAGGAGAAGAAGGCTTCGGTCAGCGCCATGGAGACGGGGACGCCAGCACCGGAGGGGGTAAGTGTATAACTTCTGTATGGCCAATATTTAATGCACAATGTATATTACAAAGTGCATTAATATGGCCATACAGAAGTGCTTTACCCCACTTGCTTTCACGGGACAACCCCTTTAACCCCTTCCAGTGGCCACCGTATTAGGAGAGGACCAGGTGGCCCTAACACATGCACTGTAGGCCCAGCCTAGTGGCTCATGCCTCCTTGCCCCCCAGCCTGCCCCTGAATATAGTACTGTGGCCGGCATATTATGGGGTATCTGTGGCTGCAATGAGGACATATATGGTTGGCACTGAGGCTGGCAAATGGGGCATGTGAAGCCTTCAAAATGAGTATTTCAGTACTTGTTCTCAGGAAGATTAGGGCCAATAATAAGGCAATGAAAATGTGTGTTGTTGGTGCTGTATATATTGGCCTTCTTAGAATTTGCTGTGAATTATTTCTTTTTTTTTTAACTCCAAGGGGGTAGACCCTTGACAGTATTTGGCTGTCGGTATCACTTGGCTGAAATAAGGCAAAAATTAACTTGTATAACAGAAAAGTCTAGTCACCCTTAGCATAGACAAAAGGTCCAGCGCAGTCCAAAACTAGGGCTAAGAGTGACTACTCACTACAGTTTTTACCGCGAAATCACGATTTTGCGCGATCACGATTTTAACATTACAAGTCCCATAGACCCCTGCAGGAAAAAAAAACGCTGCAAATTTCACAGTGAAAAAAAACTGTAGTGGGTAGTCACCCTAAGGCCGCCTGCACACGGGCGGGCGAGCCCCGCACAGAAACGTCACTCACCCGACCGCATGAAAGAGCCGGAGCCGCCAGGCGCGGGTGAGTACGCGTTCCTCACTGCAGGCACTGGGGTCGGGTCCCGCGGTGAGAATTCTCGCCGCCAGATCCGACCCGCTCGTCTGCAGGCGGCCTTAGAGAGTTCTTATTCAAAGGTGGGCATAGAGCTTTACACAATGCTTATTTATGTTCACCAATTCTATCAAACCACCTTAGAAAAACACTTTGTAGCCAGTGTGAAGCTCTACAGACAAGTATGAGGTCAATACTCCGAGCTCTGGAGAACAGAAGCTGCCATGATATCGAAATTCTATAACTTCATTACCATAATTCTCTGACCAAGAAGACTTCATAATATGAACTAAAGGAGAGTATGAACAACATATACAGTAATTACCAATGCAACATTTTCTCAAAAGTCTCAATATGTCATGTTGTTAATAAGCAGTTGTCATAGGTTTAGTAGAATGCACCACATAGGTAATTCAGTGTACTAAGTTATAGAATGATCACATCTTCAAGCCCCTTCAGGAACCAAAAAAGCGTTAAGAAAAGCTCAATAAAATTTAATTTACAAATAAAAATCCCCCTCAAAAATACACGTTTTCCCCATAAAACCCATTTTAAATGGAAAAAATACACGCAAATTATGTGCGGTACTTTATCATTTCAGTTTCTTCCCCCTTGAAGCAATGTCCGTATGTCCTGAAGATTATTGTAGCGATTAATAACAGATTAAAGAGAAACAATATATTTTACGGTCTAGTTTTAAAAACATGATAAATGTGATTGTTCTTTGTGCTTCTGGTTCAGTTGGAAAGAATGATCCCGTGGCTGTCAGAACTATTAACCTACTTGCAGTGACTGTGTATGTGTGGTCGGCCACAGTGTATGCAGGCGTCTTTGTTCTAGACGTCTTGAGAAGAATAGATCTCAACATGTTATTTCTATAGATGTGTTTAGTAGTCACATGGCAGCTCCGGGCATGAGTAATTCTATCACAGCTGGGTCCCTTGTCACTCTCATAAAGGATTAACTCTATGATTTCTTTTTCCTTCTTAATTCTATTACAGACTGCATTGCATTTGGCACTTAAGATCCTTGTCTTTTCACTGTCCA
Organism: Eleutherodactylus coqui; assembly: GCF_035609145.1. Classification (NCBI taxonomy): domain Eukaryota; kingdom Metazoa; phylum Chordata; class Amphibia; order Anura; family Eleutherodactylidae; genus Eleutherodactylus; species Eleutherodactylus coqui. Next base: position 115,953,449 of record NC_089839.1, on the reverse strand, counting down.
AAGAACCTCATAAATGTTAAATATAAGAAAAAATGGTGCAGCGCCTCCCAATTATCCTTTATTCACCCATACTTGCACACAGTTTTGGTACTGTATGAATGTGAGATCTGCAGTCTGTGAAGGTGTGCACTAGACCCTATAGGAGTTATGTTACTTCAGAAGATAAGCCATGATGCTAATAAAATGCTATATGCACTGTATAACAAAAGAGATGGTGAAAATCCAGAAAACAGGACCTGTTGCCGTGCCTTGAGGACTGGAGTTGGGAAACACTGGTCTAGAGGAAAGAAGGTTTCTACACAAGATAGAAGGAGGTTCTTTACTGTAGTAGCAGCAAGACTATGGAACTCTGCCTGAGGACGTGGTAATGGAAAACTCGATATTAGAGTTTTAGAGGGATCTGGACGTCTTTCTTGAGTGTAACAATATAATATGTTATATCACTGATTACTTCAGAAGGGTCCGTAAATTATTGCCCGATTGGAGTCGGGAAGCAGTTTTTTCTCTTAATATCAACAATAAAATATAAAAATTTGGATAACTAAACAAAAATAGGGGTAGTAGTTCTGGCCTCTGAAGTGTATAGTGTGGTACCTCAGTGCAGATGCTGCGGTTGGTGTGAAATACTTCAGGATGCAGACTTAGATGGTGCAAACAATTTAACCATTTTATTGGTAGGGAGAGAGAGTTCTTGCACTCAGCAGCAGTTACACTCGTATTACTTCTACTTAAGGGCGAGCACCCACTGGCAATTGCGTTTTCCACGGGAAAAAAACGCAGCGTTTTTGCCGCGTTTCCCGCAATTTTTCCGCGCATTTTTCGCGGCGTTTTCGCGGCTTTTCCGTTAATTTCCATTGACATTCATGGGTGCATTAGGAGAAAAATAAGGACACATATGCAACTGACAGTTCCTATGTTAAAAACGCAAACGCAACGCAAAAAAAACGCCAGTGGACAGGAACACATGTTATCTCTATGCCTGTGCAGGAAAAACGCAAAACGCAGGTTAAAAAACGCCAGTGGGTGCTCGCCCTAAGGCAGATAATCGACTTGAATTACATTTGCTTGCACAGTTGATGACAATTGAGACGAATAAAAGAAACACTTTTCTTACGTTTGAGGATTTAGGATTTGCATTCCCCCATTCCCTGGCCATGTGCATTATTCACTATAGCTTTGGTTAACTGGCTGGGACAGGAACGGGTTAACTTGTTTCTTGCTTCTGAGTATGGACTCCTTGCTGCTGTTTCTTTCACTGAACTTCCTCTTTCATCTCTCTCTCTATATCTCTCTCCTCTGCTAACTCATCTGAATAACCTGACTTGGTACTCACACATTAGATGTTCTCCTTCCCACCGCACTGACTTCTGAGCAAAGATGTTCTCCTGGTTCCTCTGCGATCTTTATCTCGGGCTCCCCTGGACTAGACCCTCTCCAGGCCTGGACTAGACTAGCTAACCCCGCCCACTATCTACCTTTTATACCTTCTAACACAACCAATCCTAGGCTAAGGGAAAGCTACCTATCCAATCCCTGTACTAGTTTGGGGTGATTGACAGGTATGAGAGCAGATTAGAGTGGATTTCCCTGATTGATGCAAGGTTTGCTTGCAAGAACATCTAATTAACACATTTAAAGCTATATGCACACTCTTATCATCTATAACAGTCTTATACACTCTTTATTACATAAGTGACTAGTAAATTGCTGTAGTGCCCACTCTGGGTCACTACACATCTATCTGAGTTTCATGGCATGTCCTCTGGATATGCCATGGGGATCTTTCACACAGGACAGAATATTCCGAAACAGCATTAGAGAATATGCCCTCCTGCAGAATATTCAGCACCAAAATCTGTACTGCTAACATGGAATGTGTTGTGGAATTGAAAATGGTTCATGCACGTGTAAATACGCATATGCTCAGGGGAATCTAGCCTTATCAGAGGTCTGTTGTCAACCATAGTGTGATTAACTACTAATATTCTTACTTATTAAGAGGTCTGCAAAAATATGATATTGTGGCAATATCCTAAAGCTGAGGCGCTTTTGTTTGCTGTCAATGTCGACTTTCTTTGATAAAAAGAGATTGAAAACAAACATTCTGTAAACAATAACTTTACTGCAATTCAGTATCACGTCTTCCCTTGAATATTGGGATTAAATTGCTATTCACATGGTGCAGATTGTGCAGTATAAAACCTATCAGATGCATGTTCGGTCCGGGCACATAGCTATATTTGAATTAGTAAGAAGATCTTCAATTTGACCTAGAAAACACCAGCTTGAGGAATGTAGATAAGCAATGCCAGTAGTAGTAGAACTTGTCCCCATACCTTATTGGACACGTTATACTCCGTGTCTCCATTCACAGCTGTTACACATTCCATCTTCACTGTGTACAAATAGTTCTACGGGCATTGTCAGTGTGGGACAACTGCTGAATTCCATGCCGTTATCCACCGTGTCGCCAAGAAACGGAGATAAACAACTAGAATAAATTGCTTCAATTTGCAAATATTATAAATAATGTATAAGACTATGCAAGATGCAATCTAATGCTGATTTCATTAGGTTTGGTTTGGCTGTCATTATAGAATGCTACCAAGATTGGAATATGAGTTGCTATTACATGAGCACTAGCGGTTGGCGCTAACATGATCCTGACAATCCCCATGTTATACCTGCAAGCACCGATACAGCTCAGCAATTAACACAATTATGTGAGTGTTAACTGTGCTTGTGTAATAGCAGCCTAAGGCCTTAGTCAGACGGGCATTTTTAGCCGCGATTTGCGCATGCGTCCGGCGATTTTATAAAACCATTGTTTTGCAATGGTATCGGACACATGAGCGCTTTTTATGCGCTCGTCCGATAAATTATAGAACAGAAATCGCAGATCGCACCTATGTGCGATCTGCGATTTCTGTTCTCTTCTCTATATGCGCTCAATGGGGCCGGTGGCAGCAGCGCTGACCCCATTGAGAACATATAGAAGACAAATCATTCTTCTCTGCCACAGCTGTGACAGAGAAGAACGATGTTTGCCCATTGAATTCAATGGAGCCGGCAATACAGCCGCTCCATTGAAAGCAATGGGCTGCCGGCGTGCGCGGGGTGAATTGTCGGGAAGGGCTTAAATATATAAGCCCTTCCCTGCAATTCATCCTAAAATGTGTTAAAATAAAAAGAAATTGTATACTCACCTTTCCGCTGCAGCCGGAGTCCAGCCGCGGCCGCTGTCAGTTCTCCTGAACTGCTTCTCGGCACTATTTAGCCGGCGGGGCTTTAAAATCCCCGCCTGCTGAATGATCTGCCTCTGATTGGTCACAGCCCTGACCAATCAGAGGCAGGTTTCACTCACACACCCATTCATGAATTCATGAATGGGTGAGTGACTGCTGCCTCTCAGCGCTGAGCCAATCAGGGGCAGGTCTGACTCACATCCATTCATGAATTCATGAATGGGTGTGAGTGAGACATGCCTCTGATTGGCTCAGCGCTGAGCCAATCAGGGGGCAGGTCTGACTCACACCCCCTTCACACCCACTGCAGGACTGCCACGTGGAGCTCTGGCTGCCGGGAGAAGGTGAGTATATATATATTTTTTATTTTTACACATTTTAGGATGAATTGCAGGGAAGGGCTTATGTATTTAAGCCCTTCCCAACAATTCATTCCGGGCTCGCCCGCAGCGCATTGCTTTAAATGGAGCCGGCTCTATTGCCGTCTCCATTGAATGCAATGCGCTGGACAGCTCCGGCCCGTTTCTAATGAAACACGGCTAGGAGCAGATTTTCGGGCGATTTTCAGGCGACTTGCGCGCACCGGTCACGCGATTTGCGGATGCGCATCCGTCATGCGATCTGCAAATCGCGTGAAAAAACGCCCGTGTGACTAAGGCCTTAGGAAGTTATTACACAAGCAAGAGTGCTTGTGTTTTCCTAACAGTTACCTGGCTGCACCTGCAAGCTCAGGTGCAGCCTGGCATTTAGTGCGATTACATGTTCTTAAGGCCTCATTCACATGGGCGACACAGCATCTCTGCGAGAAAATCGCAGCGATGTTGCATCGCTGGTCCTTGCGATATTGCTGTGGTTTCTCACGGTGATACCGTGACTTTGTAGCACCACATGCGAGGATTTTGGGGAAGGGGGCTTGAAATATAAACCTTACCCTGAAAATACGCTGTAGCTGAAGAAAAATTTTTTAAAAAGTATACTTCACCTAGAAGCGCTGTCCGTGGCTCCGTTGCAGCTTCTCCCCAGGTCCCTGGCACTGGTTGTTACGTTCTCTTCTGGCCGGGATTGAAAAATCCCTGCCTTCTGGAAGCACTGGCTGTGATTGGCTAACACTCAGCCAATCACAGCCGGCACATGATGAATGGTTGTGATTGGTTCATCGAGCGCTGGCTGTGATTGGCTAAGCATCAGCCAATTACAGCCATCACTTTCAGGAGGAAACAGAGAAACAGTGCCTGGACCCGGGAAAAAGATACAGCCAGCTGACAGTGCTTCTAAGGTGATGTATACTGTTTTATTTATTTTTTCCTGCAGCCGGGGCTTAGATTATAGCTTTGACAGTAGGATTTCCTACTGTCAAAGTTGCATCGCAACGCACAAAAATCGTGTTTTCGTGCAATGCAACAGAGAGAAAAGCTCCATAGGGAAACATAGGCTACAAAACCTCACGAGTCGCGAGGTTTTTGGTGTCGGGTTGTTGCATGCTACAAAACATTGCACGAGTGAAGTAACCCATAGGAAAGCATGGGCTTCACATTCATGCAATTTGTAGCATCATAGCAACACAACAAAATCGCGCGAGTGAACGAGGCCTAACGTTTATAGTGCGTACTGTAATTAACAGGAGAATGCATGCACTAGTGGGGGCTGCAAGTGCTCATGTAATAGTAGCATAACTTCTTCTCTGGTGATTTATCTATTTGCCCTTTTACATGAGATAGTCTGTTGAGCAGATAGGTCGTCCAAGCGATAGTCGTTACTGTGTTTTTCCACAGAAACAATCATCTCCAGTGAATGGAGGTGGAGCAGGCCAGGGATCGCTCCGGCTGCCCGCCTTCCTTCACAGTGAACAGGTTTACATGGATTGGTTCGTTGTGCAGTTTCTGCATGCAGAACGAATTCTCATTCGTCATTCAGTCGGCGCAGCATTTACACCAAGTGATAATAGTTCTGATTCAGACTGCATACGGGAATCTGAACAATTTACCAGTCCATGTAGGAGGGCCCTAAATCTCTTTAATGTACGGTAAATACCTGCTAACTAGACTTGACCATGATGCTGGTGCTTTTTCATAACTAGCATGATCATCAGGGTAGGATTGGCGGGTAAGGTTCCATGCAGTGTTTCCTCTGCAGCTACGTGGTGATGGAGGTGCAGCTGCTAGCTTTGAATCACTGCAGTTTTCTAATGATTTAGCCTATGTTCACCCATAGCGGATTTGCACACTAGAAAATCCACTGCGGATGTTGGTGCAGATCCACAGCAAAATCCATGCACAATTTTGCATGTAAGAGCTTATTCACACATCAGTATCTCTCGTCATCAGTATTTTGTGAGCCAAAACCAGGAGTGGGTCCCAAATACAGAAGAAATGCAAATGTTCCCATTATACTTTCTCTATGTATGTTCCACACAGATGCGCATCCGCCCTTAGGGCGCCCACCCACTGGCGTTTGCGATTTTCGTGCGTGAAAAACGCCGCGTTTTCGCGGCGTTTTTCTTAGCGTTTTTTGCCGCGTTTTCGCTGCTTTTCCATTAATTTCCATTGACTTTCATGGGTGCATTAGGAGAAAAATAAGGACACATATGCAACTGACAGTTCCTATGTTAAAAAACGCAACGCAAAAAAAAACGCCAGTGGACAGGAGTACATTCAATTCTAATTGCTCTTGAGGCAAAACGCAAAGAAAAAAAAATCGCCAGTGGGTGGGCGCCCTTATGCTGGGGATTTTTTGTGCAGCGTGCGGATGAGATTTCTTGTACCTCTCATCCATGCTGCTGGCGCTGTGAAATGTTGTGGATTTTCTGCATCCAATTCAGTGGAGAAAAATCTGTAGCATTTCTGCAACGTGTGAAAATACCCTGAGGGTGCATTCACATTGGCGAGAGTGGGTCATGCCTGACATTCTCGGGCACAACCCGTATTACACGGGCACCCTGTCTGTGTGCTGTGTGGGAGACCAGCATACTGTTCGGCAAACTCAGTATTTGTATATTTGCTGGTTTTCTGCAGTGCCCAAATACTTTTGTCCATATAGTGTATAAGCAGACATGTCGCTAAGATGGAGATTTGGCATTTAGAGCATTTTACAATTTTGTTGCTGTTGTTAAAGCAAATTTAATGGATAGTGAAAATGAACTTGTGTAACTTTTGCTCTTCACCATTTCCAAGATCAATGTCAACCGTCGGTGAAAACATCCATTGTTTAAATCCCGAGGCTGAACACCATTATATCATAGTGCTGTCACAGCTGAGGGTTTGTTACAATGTATCAGTCCAGGCAATCCTATATGTGACAAAGATGCACTGGCAGCACTCCTGAAATGTCTGTTTTAGTTAGCAATCCTCACAAATAACAACTGTGTAGTGATTTCTCTTAAAACTCTTCATTCTGCCGTTCCTTTGTTATTCCCCCTGAATATGTATAAATTAATAAGTAGGTTTTACCATCCCCTTTGTCAATCGACACATCCTGCACATTCTGCTACTGTCAACTCAGTGCTAACATTGTCGGTGTGTGTAGGTACATACTATTGACCTGGTAAATACTTACACCCAGTTGTCAATTTATTCCTACCTTTCCAGGAAGAATAACAGAGGAACAGCACAAAGCAGAGTTCTAAGCAAAGCTGCTCTAGAACTGGGGGTTGCAAATATTAACTAAAACAGACCTGTCAAAACAGTCTGCCGCTCTTCTATAAATACTATTGCAGCACAAATGTTATCACAGTCCTGCACTCTAGTCTGATAGTTCTCACCTACGCTAGTAACTAGTAACAAACCCTCCAACCATTTCTAAAGATGTAGCAGTATTTATAGAAATAGTGCAGGCGTGCTGCGATCTCCACACTATTAGTATTCATTCTGAAAGGCCAGTGCGTTACATTATTGCCGTAGTGCGGGAATGCACCATACTGTAAGTCCCGCCGCATGGAGAATCTGCAGCATTTATAGTATAAGCCAAGTCAAGCTCATATATGCTCATTTCTATTGCGGAAATTCCGTACGGAAAATACACTTAAAACACGTGTTAATAAACGCGGTAGTTCAGCTCTGAAATTTGGCCACAAATTTTGATCACAGAATATACTCACGGAAAATAGGCAGAAAGCCAGCACCGGGAAAAAAGCTGCAAATCTGACCAATATGAACCCAGCCTTAGCCAACCCATGCCTATGGATGTGAGCGATCCACATCCCATACACAAAACACATTACATATGAGTGGTGGAAACGCTCACAACTTGATAGAAAAATAGATAGACAGCTGGAACGCTGGTTTTGAGGGGAGAGACAGATCTTCTGCGCGGACGAAATGATGTGTGTACGCGTACATCCGTGTGGAAAAACTGTCTGATCATTCGCAGTTTCTTTCTGCGAAAGATTGCAGGTCTTCCACAGCGGAAATCTGCTTGCGGAATCTGACCCGTTCGTGTGAGCCCGACCTTAATTCATCCCCTGCTGAATTCATCAGTGCATATCCAAATCACGTGAATTGTGCATAACAGGAAAACGTGTATTGCGCCATTACGTGGCTAATTAAATTAACTGACACAGTTAGAATTGATTTGTAGCACACAGATGCGGTGTGTTTTGTAGTGATTTGTAGCACACATGTATGCAGATTTTTAGGCTACATTAAATGCCAAATGTCACAGTTATGTCATCACAGCCAATTCATTAGCATCTCTCCTAACACAATTGCGCCATTTATTATTACCTTTCAAAATACACACAGTGAAAAGGTTAACTCAGGTTAAGAGTTGTATTTGCACTCGGTTGCAGTGACACTGGAGTTAGTAAGGTAATGTGTAAACACGCCGAGCCGTTCTCGTAAGTGCTTTGTTTGTTCTCGAGGTAGAAAGTGTGACACGGAAAAGACAGGACTTGCCGCACTCCTGCTCCAGTCTGTCAAGCTCAGTAATGACAGTTCCAAGTAGACTTTGCTTTCTGATGTGCTGCCATTATACTCACAATGTCGCACAAAGCAATTAGAAAGGTTATCACAATATTGTCATTCTGTTTGTGGATATTTTCAGCTTAACTGTGGGTTGTGACATTGTGGCATTGGGGTTAGAGGAACCATGCCATAACAGCTGAAGTGATGGTCATATCGCTTGTCACTTGTTGGCAGCTTTTCAGCTGAAACTATATGTTTATGGCGTGATCGTAATCTAATGTGTTTCTCCAGCTTTCAAAATCTCTCTATATAGAAAATATTCTTCCAACTAAAGGCAAGATAAGTGCATTGAACTAGATCTGGCTGACAATATGCATCGTGAATGTAACAAGTGCTGTATGCCCCCAACTCCTGGCACCCCTGCCTGTTAGCCGTTTGAAGTGGTCCCTTCATTGTATACTGTTTGTAGCAGCTGTTCCTGGTGGTATTGCAGTGCAATCTCATTCTCTTGAATAAGACTGAATTGCGGAAAGGCCATGTGACCATGACACGTGATGTCACAAGCTAATGAAGAGTGAACAGTAGAGAAAAGGAGGTGTATCAAACCAAACTAAGAAAAAAGATGTGTGGACCAGATGCTTCGTAGGGATGTATAGGCTTAATTCTTGAAAGAAGAGAAGTCCCAGTAGAACAGGTGCAATCGATTCCAAGTAACCTTCAGGGTGGATGCGTGAACAACAGATACCAGATAGTTAGGAAATTGGGTATAAGGTGCAATTTGGGAACATATATGGGTCCTCAAGGGTTCAAGGGTGTCTTTGCTTAACGTCTCTGTTTATTACATAACCAGTATATATATATATATATATATATATATATATATATATATATATATATATATATATATATGCGTTTTGAGGCTACAAAGCATCTTCCTTAGTATTCGCTGGGGGCATACGTCAGTGGCAGACAGTGGCGCTGTGATTTCATGCCTGGAGAAGAGTTAAGCACAAACCAAAGAAGAGGCTCTAGTGCTGCAGACTCTTCAAACCTCTGATCAATGGGTATGCTGGGAGTCAGGCCCTCAATGATCTAATATTGATTACCCAGTTTAAAGTCATTAACATCTAAATCTGGCAATATAGTTTAGATATAAGTAGATTGCTAATTAAACAACCATTGAATGGAAAATTCTCTGGTGGACATTCATTTTGCAGTAAAACACATTTTAGTCCATAATGGCTGTCACAGTTCTTCAAAATTGTCATACATGTTCAAGAGAAGTGGAGAAAGAGAGGCCAATGGGAGTTAGTGTGCTTGTGTATTGGAATGGGATAGAGGTGAGGTGAACAGATAAAAAAGTGTGGATATGAGACATAGCAGGTAGGGCCGGCCTAGTACGCTAGTGGACCAATGCTCTGAACCGCGTCTGTGAATTTGGAAAATAAGTGAAAAAGCTAAGATTCAGATGCAACCTATAGTCGATATAGTCTTATAGAACTTATGAGTTTGTAAAACTCTATGGAGCCCAAATAAACGTATGTGGAGCCAAAAAACGGTTTTGTAGAATTGAGCCAATTTGGACTCCGTAGAGTTTTACAAACTCGTAAGTTCTACATAACTTTGTCACCTATAGGTTGCGTCTGAATCCTAGTTTTTTCACTTCTTTCCCAAATACATGTACAATGACACTGGACAATGTATGAAAAAGCATTCGTGTACAGTAGCGTTTGCTTTGAATCAAAGCTCTTTTGTCCAAATTGGAGGAAAATTTCAAATGTGGCCAACTTCATTCCAGATGGCAACTGTCTGTCATCAGTTGGCTAAAATGATGATTCATTGTTAAATTTCACCTGGCTAATGATCGTTTTGGTTGAAATCGTCCATTTTTATTGACTTTAGGCTGTATCCGCACAGGCGATTTTGTAGCGATGCGACATTGCTACAAATCGCATGTATGTAGAGCCCATGCTTTCCTATGGGTTCATCCACACGGGCGATATTTTGTAGTCTACTACATTGCGAGACTACAAAAACGCGGCATGCTCTAAACAGCCGCGATTTGCTATTTTTTTAAGTCCATGTTTCCCTATAGAGGCTGCTACTTTCTTGCATCGCATAGCATGAACTTGTGATTTTCATGCTATGCGATGCGGTTTTAACATTAGAAAGTCCTAGTAACTTTCTTGTGTGAGAAAATCGCATGTACATAAGGCCTTGTTCACACGGGCGACAGCGTCGTTGCGAGAAAATCGCTGCGATATTGCATCGCTGGTCTGTGCAATATCACTGCATCTTCTCGTGGCAATACAGCGATTTTGTAGCGCTCCAAAGTTGTATGTGACGCTACAAAGTCGCACTACTTTGTAGTGTCACATGCGAGGATTTTCAGGGGAGGCTTGAAATATAAGCCCTACCCCGAAAATAAGCTGTAGCTGATGAAGAGAAAAAAAATACACATACATCACCTTAGACAAGCTGTCAGCCCGGCCACATCTTCTCCCCCGATCCCAGCACTGATCTTCTTCTTCTGTTCTGGCCAGGGATTGAAAAATCTCCACCTTCTGGAAGCGCTGGCTGTGATTGCCTGAAGGTTAGCCAATCACAGCTGTGATTGAACCACGTGATGTATATGTATTTTTAATTTTTTCCCTGCAGCTAGGGCTTAGTTCAGGCTTTGACAGTAGCAACAGAGAGGAAGGCTCCATAGGGAAACATGGGCTACAAAACCTCACGAGTCACGTGCATACCGCCGGACCCACAAGGTTTTTGTGCTGGGTTGTTGCATGCTAAAAAATATCGCATGTGTGAAGTAACCCATAGGAAAGCATGGACTTCACATACATGCAATTTGTAGAACAGGGAAACTATAATTCTCTGCTCCACGATATTGTAGTGGTTTGGTTATTGAATGAATGTTGAAGAGGTTTTGATGCCTTCCTGAAATTATATATTATTACATGTTATCTGTATTAAATACTGTAGCTTGTCAAGGGTAATTCATTCTCACAATTTTTTTTTTTCCAATATGTTTTTATTGTGAATCAAGTTTACATTACATATAATAATCACGTTCATTTGCAGTATATCAAGTCATTATTGAATACATTCTCTTAACTCATTCTCGCAATTTTGACACTTTTACAGTAAAATCAGGATGGAATCTTCTTTTAAACTTGTTACAATTGGCAACAACCAGGGCTGTAGTGTGCATTCGTTGGCTTATATGGACTATTTTCAGTCTTCCTGGCTATGCCAATAGGTTTGTATGCCTAGCATTCATTCGGACTATCACAAAAGTAATAAGATTTGTTCAGTACTGCTGTAAAAGACAAATACAAGTTGGAGAGAGACACTCGTATGTTATGTGTTCTAGCAGCTAGAGGTGGTTTAACTAAATTATGTTTTTGTATATTGTTTCTTTATCAGGCAGAGAACCCATAAGCTGATGTCTGCAATAGTACGAACTGTTCCACTATGCCAGGGAAACTATTGTAAGATTTTCCTCATCTATTTTCTTTCTTTATCGAACAGTAGCCCATCCCATCATTGTAAACAACCCTAAGAGCTGACAAGCTGAGTCACTGTTCAACCATAAGATAGATAACATCTATAAAATAGAGATATAAGAAAACACACTACTAGAGCCGTTGTAAGAAGTCACCATACTGGGAGCCCCTCACCCAAAAAATGTTTGTTTTTTTTCTCCTTGACTATCAAATATACTTTGCTTCTTTTGGGCACCTGTGATCTTTGGTGTTTCACAACCATTATAGGGTTAGGAAGTGTATCGTTTCTCCTTAAGGAGAATACCTAAAAGGTGTGTGAGGAGACTTATGAGGTCCTCTAGGAAATATGCAAATGGTAAGCTGGAACACTATCTCTGCATCGCCAGTTATTGGAAGGCAGCATTTCTGCAAGTTAGTGTTAGAATTTTTGAACAAGCCATATAAAAATGACTGGGAATTTTAAGCCAAACCAGAAACCATCCACAGACAGCTGTTTCTGTGTTTTTACCCCTCATCAGTGTGCAGTAGGTTTCTGACTTGGTTAGGGAGAGGTCTATAGACATGGTCAGGAAGGGGATTGTTTCTCCTTAAGGAGAAGACATAGAAGGTGTGAGTAGACTTATAAGACCATGCATGCTCCTCTTGGAAATATGTAACTGGTAAGATGGGACAATACCTCTACAGCACCACCTATTGTAAGGCAGCATTCCTGCAAGTCAGTGTTAGACTTGCTAGTGAGAAGCCTATAGATGTGGGTCGGGAAGGGGTATAGAGTCTCCTTAAGGAGAGCACCTAGAAGGTGTGTTAGAAGATTTAAAATGCCATTCATGCTCCTCTGGGAAATATACAAATGGCAATAAAGAACAATAACCATTATACACTTATATGAGTGGCCTTAATTGAAAATAGAGAACAGAGTAGTAATGTCTGAAATAGATAGTAGTATCTAAAGCTGGATGTGAGTATTAAAATGGCTAAAATTTGGCATTAAAAAATTCAATTTCAAAGAATTGCTTTCTTTCTAAAAGCTCCATATGTCTTAATCATATACAGTACTCTATGTAATTTACTTTCTCTAAATTCTTGGACTACAGTAGGCATGGTGTCATCATGTTAATCCCATGACCTTGGGGAGGACATTTCCTAGTACCTGCCCTGCAGCTACAGTACCTGAGACCTATACAAATAATGGGTCTGCAGGTCCAGCAAGACTCTAGTACAACCTTTCTAATTAAGCATTATGTAGACATCAACATTTTAGATTGTTATAACTAAAAGGTTTTATTTTTAACTACAAAACCTCCTTCTTTCTACTCTCTCTAGGCCGTCTGCACACAGATGATCCGGATTCCGCATGCAGGTTCCCGCAGCGGAATTCGGCTTTGACCCAAGCGACCCCACTTACCTGTAAACTCTGTATTGCGGGTGACCGCGTATGCTTGTCATCAGTCATGCACAGTGCAGATTTCTTTCTTTTCAGTATTCGCTTTTCCTGTCCCGCCGCTAGGCGGTAACATGGGTACCTGCGGCCCATCCACAATGTCAATTGACTTCAATGGAGGCCGTCTGTGCAGAGTCCGCAGCAAAACAGAGATTGCTGCAATCTTTTCTTCGCTTGCTGAAAATGCAATTTGTTTATACGAGTGTGAAAAAAAAAGCAAAAGCACATGCCTTTCAATGCGTGAGATTTGTTGTAGATCCTCCATGCGACGCCAACCGTGGATTCCGCAATAAGGAATCCGGTCATGTGAAGCTGGCCTTATTATAGTAATTGTCTATCATAGAAATCCATGTGACATTCAGCAGTATGGTATTAAAATATATCCTATACCTATCAAAGTAAAACTCACACCCACAAACACACTTGCGGTACGCCATCCGTGTTTAAATCCCTTGATAACACACCAACAACTTGAGAGTTAAGTTCACCAAACAAATAGAAATGTATAGAATAAAGATTGTGCTAAGTTTGCAGGGGCACCAAATAGAGCAAAATCAAGATAAATATATTTCTGCAATAAGGCTGCCTGCACACGGGCAGATTTGCATTGCGGAATCCGGAGTGGGCGTCCTCCTCCTGATTTCGCAGCATTTCCTATAGCATTCAATGGAATGGAAATTTTTTTTTTCCTGCACATGAGCAGAAATCAATCATCGCTGCCATCATATAGAAATAGTACCACCACAACCGTTGTTAGTGGCACTTTGTCATCTATCTACCAATATTATATAGGTAATACTTCTGCGCTATTCATTTAAGTTTTAGGGCAGCTTCACACCGGAGATGTTAATTGCGCGTGACTCAGCGAAATGTATTTGCACTGTGAACAAGGCTTTTTGTGCAGGTATCAGAGTATTTTACTGTACTTTTTGTGCTCGTAAGGCATGTTTTTTTGCGTACCGGACACTACTACACCTCAATTTAAATGGTTATTTAGCCTAATGGGTTACAAATGTGTTCTTTTCCCCGCGGAATTACACAGCATACTGAGCATCTCATTGCGCGTGCATTTCGCACCCACCCATAGATTTCTACGGAGTCCTTTGGTGTGCAAATGCGCTCTTAAGTGGAGAGCATGCTGCATTTTTCTGCACGCACAAAAAAAAGAAAATGGATGTGTTAGGCCATTTTCACATGGCCGAGAAAATCGTACAAGATTTGTGCGTTGCGAGATGCACAAATCTCGCAGAAATATGAGCCCCATTCTTTTGAATTGGACCACATACATGTGCGATTTTTCTTGCATCTCACAGCATCCATTGTTTCCAATGGAGCTGGCGGCAGCATCGTGTTAGGTCACGCGGTGTAATGCGATACAAAGTTTCCCCATTGAAAACAATGGAAAAACTCTGCAATTCTGGATCACTATTTCTCTGAAGTGATGCTAGGTGGTTTTGAGATACAAACACCTCACATCCACAGGGAAATCGCATATTGGTAAGCGCCATATCAGGCTGCCATTCACAGTCCAATATTGCACTCGCCTGTGTGAAGTTAACCTTAACGAATGGTTCTCATCTCTGGAATTTGAAGCGCAAAACAGCGCACACCTAAGAAAAGTAGAAGGAGTTTCTATTGACTCTTAAGGGAGCAGGAGTTAATGGAAACGCCTGCGCTGCCAATAGCTTCCCGGCTGCTTACAGCAGGACATTTAAAAGGTGCTTCAGAAGCACCTTTTAAATGTCCTGCTGTTGACTCCTTCATCCCCGCAGGAATGAGGGGACTCCCGGAGGGTTCCGTTAATCCCTGCAGAGTCCCCTCATCACTGAACACTGTGACAGCAGTGTCAAAGTGTTCAGTGATGAGGGGACTGCAGCGAGGATAAAATAAAAATCCCCTGCCACAGCTGTCACTGCACTACTGCAGCCCCATTGAAAGCAATGGGATGAAGGCAACCCCTGCAGCGATGACTTTCAGGGAAGGGCTTGAAATATAAGCCCTTCCTTGAAAATTATCCCTAGCTGTAGAAAAAAGCCAAAACATTAACTCAACTATAAGCGCTGTCCAAGCGCTTCTGAATGACAGCTGAGCGCTGCCTCTGATTGGTCACAGCGTTCAGTCAATCAGAGGCAGCGCTTTCTGAAGTTGGGGATTTTTTCAATCCCTGGCCACCAGAATACAGCAGAAGACTGCTGAAGACGGGAAGAAGAGCCGGACAGCGCTTCTTAGTGAGTTAATGTTTTTTGAGGTTTTTTTTTCTACAGCTAGGCATGATTTTCAGAGAAGAGCTTAAATTTCAAGCACCCCCCCCCCCCCCACTGAAATTAATCGCTGCAGGGGTTGCCTTCATCCCAATGCTTTCAATAGGGCGATAGCAGCACTGGCCCCATTGAAAGCAACGGGATGGCATTGCGCTCCTCTGCCACAGCTGTGGCAGGGGATTCTTTCGTACTCGCAGGTAGTCCCATCATTGCTGAAGACTGGGATATTGCTGTCACAGTGTTCAGTGATGAGGGGACCTTCATGGAGCAGCTGCTCCAGTGAACTGGCAAACTTTCATGTGCAGACTTTGCCCATTCACACGTTTTCGACATAGGTGCGCAAAAAAACATGCTGGTGTGAATGAGGCCTAATGGCTCTACATGTGATTAATCATAAGGTCTACTTGCTGAGGGACAAGACTGGAAAACCCCTGCTCAAACAACCTGTCTTTCTGAGCTGTGATTTATTTTTATACTGTTTATTGTTTATTACGATAAAATGTCCACCTACATGAGTGTAGTTGTGTATATAGCACTCTGGTCTTGCTTGCTATTTATTTTCAGGATGTATTCATATGCATAGTATCAAAACATTATAGCATATTAATGTGGAAAAAGGATCTTCAGATGAGCATTGCATTTATTAATGACATATTATGGTCATGAAATAGCTCTATACAGCTTTGACTTGTCCTCTTCAGTTAGATTTGCTTTTCAACCACAATTTCCCCTAGTTGATGTTGTACACACTATCACTAAGGGCTCATGTCCACGGGCAAAATATGATTTAGGATCCGCAGCGGATCTCCCGCATGCGGATCCGCATCCCATAGGGATGCATTGACCACCCGCGGGTACATAAATACCCGCGGATCGTCAATAAAAGTGATTTTAAAAAAAATGGAGCATGAAAAAATCTGGACCATGCTCCATTTTCATGCGGGTCTCCCGCGGGGACGGCTCCCGCGGGCTTCTATTGAAGCCTATGGAAGCCGTCCGGATCCGCGGGAGACCTAAAATAGGAATTTAAAGCATTTACTCACCCGCAGCGGGCCGCGAAGCTCTGCTCTTCCTCACGGCCGCATCTCCCTTGCTTCGGCTCGGCGGATGTGCCCGGCGCATGCGCGCGGCACGTCGACGACGTGCCGGCGACGTGCCGCCGGCGTCAGGAATTCATCCGCCGGCCGAAAATGAAGATCCGGCCGTGAGGAACAGCTGACCTTCCCCGCCCGCGCCGGATAGGTAAATGCTTTTAAATTGCTATTTTCGGCGCTCATGTCCGCGGGGCAGGAGGGACCCGCTGCAGATTCTCCATTGAGAATCTGCAGCGGATCTGATTTTCCCCGTGGACATGAGGCCTAAAGAATATCTGGCTGTAAAGACCACAAAGCATTGAAACAAAAAATAATTAAAGAATCATGTAAATAAAAAACAAAACCATATGAAATTTCAAGTCCCTCTCCCAATTTCCAGTACGGTAACACTTGGCTAGCAGGCTACAGATATAGTTTACTTTGTAGATGTTGCAGTTCTTGACATAAAGACTCTGCCCTCTGGGCTTTTCGGGATTTCTGTTTCTCAAACTGTGTTCCAAATTGAAATGAACTCAAAAAAATCACCAGGATCAAAGTTCGGCTTATGATGAACATAAAGACAGACATAAAGATCGAAGGATACTTAGTTATAGACTCTAATATTTTTTGCAAGACTTTTACGAGTTTTTACAAAGTGGTTTTATATTAATTTATTGAAAAATCTTCCACTAATCCCCAGGTTCTTCTCATAATCCATATTTCAAACTTCTACACATGCAATAATATGCTTAAAATATCATCTGGATTGGTATTCTGTCAGCCAGTGTATAAGCAGTTATTGTCTACTGGCCAGGACTATTGGGAACATCCTAATATACTATTGCGTAGAAGTCCCCAACCTAGAGAGAGCCAATCTTGAGAGCCACATTCAAACATTATAGGCAGTGTTGAGCCGTATTAAACGGAAAATAAACTGAAAACATATCTAAAGTGTACCTCCAATGATCTGCGTCATAGTTAATAGTTTACAACTGACAGCAGGGGATGCAATGAGGAAAGTAAGCGGTCCGGTTGCTTTAGCAGTTGTATAAAGTCGGAACATTCACCAGTACAGATTCTTTACAGGAGAGGTTTCTGGCATTCTACGGATGTCTATGTGACTGACCACCCACTCTCTTCACTCTGCCTCCAGTCTTCAGGTTTAAACTTCTGGCACCAGACATGGTTGTCATCATCATAAAGGCTAAACTACTGTATAACTACTGAAAATATCTTGTTAAACTAAACTGCTCTAAATCAAAACACGTTTCAAAAATTTGCAGTGAAGACTTTAGTGACAAGTGCCTGTTATAATACCTTGACACCATGTGCTAGTGATGCTTATCAGGAAGTGTATTATTTCTCCTTAAGGAGAGTACCTAGAAGTTGTGTGAGGAGACAACTTATAGGGCAATCCATGCTCTTCTGGGAAATATGCAAATGTACAATCACACTGAAACAGCTGGCTGTATATAGTTTTTCTGGCTTTGGTTTACAAATCCTATTCAGAAACTACATAAGATGAAGTAGATATGTATACATAGCATTTATAATCACTTGCTCTTCTTTTAATTATTAAAAACATTTTTTATTTTTGAAAAAGGCCTTTTGCAATTGCTATACTCAGGGCACATACTTTCCTCCCTGCATTGATTGCAAAGGCAATTCAGCAGAATATGGGTGTGCTTTATGGTAAAAATGCATCAATAGACTTATGCCCCTTTTACATGGGATGGTTCTTGTTTTCCTGAGCGAATGAGCTGGTGACGTCATCACTTGTTTAGACTGCACGATCCTCGTTGAGAAAAATAGACTGTCCCTTTAAACCTAATAACTGATACCACTATTATAAAACACTTCCTCCTTTTATATGATACTAGACTCGTGGTATATAGCTTACTTTATAAAGTTGGGCTTATGGTTTATGATAAATGATAATAGCTCGCTCTAAATTTCATCTGAAACCACATTTGAGATATCAAAAAGGAGAAAAGAAAGAAAAAACAGTCTTGACAGATGTACATATCACAGCATCTATATATCACCTCTATACATGCTAATGCTGCATTGTGAGGTCATGATAACTGTACACCTGATCTAAAACACCAACAGCTGCAGGATCGCTGTATCACCGTGTAATACACTCCATACAATCCAACTACTACTATACTAGCAGATGTAAACACTAAATCATAATCAAGGCATATAGATGGACCTAAACAGAAAAGCTTATTGTGCTTCTGTTGAAAATGATCATATAAATATTCTAAATAAAACCAAACCAGCAGCTAGAGGTAGCGGCTTGTAGAAAACATGATTGTGTAATAATGGAAAGTACCTTGTCCTTAAATGACACAAAAGAAAAAAAAATAACACAGTATAATAGTTTGGAATGGAAATGTCCATATTAGTTAACAGATGGTTCTAATTTGACCTTCTTTTGTGCACCTCCAAATTCAATATACTGTACACCCGCCTGGTACTTGTAAACACGCTGAGTGCACCAGAGAGGGGGGCATTAACAAAAATTAACTGCTCTATTATCTATCTATCTACGGTATCTATCTATCTATCTATCTATCTATCTATCTATCTATCTATCTATCTCATACCAATCTATCTCCTATCTATTTATCTATCTATTTCATGTCTATTTATCTTTCTCATGTCTATCTATCTATCATCTATCACATAATCTCATATCTATATATCTGTCTAATATCCATCTATCTGTTTCATATCTATTTATCTTTCTCATATCTATCTGTCTAATATCTATCTATCTATCTATCTATCTATCTATCTATCTATCTATCTATCTATCTATCTATCTATCTATCTATCTATATCTAGCTATCTATCTTTCTATCTATCCCATATCAATCTATCTCCTATCTATTTATCTATCTATTTCGTAGAGCAAGCACAGGAGGCTCAGAGTCGGGTCTATAACAGATCAGCTAAAGTCAGAACCTTTAACCCAGGTGACAGAGTGTTAGTATTGGTTCCCACTGTAGAAAGCAAGTTTCTGGCTAAGTGGCAAGGTCCATATGAGGTAATTGAGCAGGTGAGAGAGGTCAATTACAAAGTGTACCAGCCTGGCCGGAGAAAGCCTGAGCAGATCATGTGAATCTTCTCAAACCCTGGAAAGATAGAGAATCCTTGTCAGCTGTGAGTGTGCCGAGTCGTGATGTTTCGGTTAAATCTCTGAGATCCGGTGAAAAAGAACTAGGAGTGCGTATCTCAGAGACCCTGTACAAAGGCAGGAATCAAAAGAGTTTGTACACAGAAACTCAGATGTATTTTCAGAAGTACCGGGGTGTACTTCAATCATTAAGCATGACATCTTTACCGAGCCTCAGGTGAGCGTCCGTCAAAAACCCTACAGGGTGCCCAAGGCTTGTTATCAGGCCATATCGGAAGAGGTTAAAAAGATGTTGGACCTTGGGGTTATTGAGGAATCAAAGAGTGATTGGTCAAGTCCCATTGTCCTGGTTCCCAAACCAGATGGCACCCTGAGGTTCTGCAATGAGTTCAGAAAGTTGAACGAGGTGTCAAAGTTTGACTCCTACCCTATGCCACGTGTTGACGAGCTGATAGAGAGACTGGGATGTGCTAGGTTTTTTAACACATTAGACTTGACTAAAGGGTATTGGCAGGTGCGTCTCACTGACGAAGCCAAGAAGAAGACTGATTTGTTATCCCTGTCTGTTTCAGTATGTCTGTCTTCCCTTTGGGCTACATGGGGCACCTGCCACTTTTCAAAGGTTAATGGATGTTGTCTTAAAACCCCATCGTAGATATGTGTCCACATATCTGGATATTATTTTCAGTGAGGATTGGAAAAGTCACTTGCCAAAAGTACAGGCTGTAATTGACTCCCTCAGGGCTGCAGGGTTGACCGCAAACCCTAAAAAGTGTGCGTGGCGTTTGGAGGAGACTCGTTATCTGGGGTACGTTATAGGCAGAGGTGTCATAAAGCCTCAGGTGAATAAAGTAGAGGCCATCCAAAACTGGCCCCAGCCAGTGACCAAGAAACAGGTGAGAGTGTTTCAGGGTTTTGTGGGATACTACTGCAGATTCATCCCTAACTTTGCCACTATTGCAGCGCCCCTGACAAATCTAACCAAGGGAGGTAGATCCGTCATGGTAAAGTGGGATGAAGGGGCAGAACAGGATTCCAAAAGTTGAAGTCAGTCCTTTGCAGAGAGCCAGTTCTAATTACTCCTTACTTCACTTCAAGTGTTTGTAGTTCAGATAGATGCTTCCAATGTGGGTTTAGGAGCTGTCCTTTCCCAAGAGGTTGGAGGTGAGGAGCACCCAGTCACCTATCTGAGTAGGAAGCTTACACCTGCAGAGAAAAACTACAGCATCGTTGAACGTGAGTGTCTGGCCGTAAAGTGGGCTCTTGAGTCCCTGAGGTACTACCTTCTAGGTCGTCACTTCAGGTTAGTGACAGACCACTCCCCGCTTACCTGGCTGAGCCAGACTAAAGAGCGAAACGCTTAAGTAACAAGGTGGTTTATCACTTTACAGAACTACAAGTTCTCCATAGAGCACAGAGCTGGTAAGCTACAGGGGAATGCTGACGCGTTGTCCAGAACCTACTGTTTGGTGGCTAAAAGTGTTCTCCTCCACAGGTTCGAACAGAGGGGGAGGGTATGTGAGACACTGAAGGTGCTAATCCTGGACGGTCGCTATGTTTCGCCTGGATTCATGTATTACGCCCTTTAGGGGAAGGGAGTTCGGGTCTCACTACGTGAGACAGGGGAAAAACCAGGGATGCAATATGATCTCCAGCAAATATAGTTGCTGGAGATGTTTTGTAAAACATGTTTGGGCCTGTTTTTTTTGGAATGGATGAAAGGCTTGGTAGTGGGGCTGTCCATTCCACTCCCTTCACTCCAGGTATTATTTTGGGGAGACAAGCTCCTCAGGTGCGGAGGCTGGCCAATTAGCGGGGCCCTAAAGTCGGCAAAGTGGCAGACAAGAGGAGAGGCTGGGTGCAGCTACCGGTAAGAACGCTGAAAGCTGCTGGTCTCAAGGGACGCTCTATTCCTGACCCAGGAAAAAAACTGGACTTTGTGCAACTGTGTGGTTTTTTGGTTTTTTGTGCCGCTGCAGTGAACCGTACGTATAGTCATGGACGGATTCTGTATAGTAAGTGCTGGATAATCAGGATTTTGTTTATGCCTGAAGTTCAGGCTGTGTTTTGTTTATTTTTATGCTTTCTAATAAACACAGGCTAAGCCTGTATGGACTTTATGTGCTGTTGTGGTCTCTGACTACCACTCACACTGCAACCCCGTGCTCTACCTGAGCTGACTCTCCCACACTATCTATCACATAATCTAATATCTCTATCTATCTATCTATTTATCTATCTATCTACCACATAGATAGTGCGCATATGTGCGTAATCTTACACTATTTGGGCTAGTGTACACTTATTTTCTAGCTAACCAGTATATGGCAGATGCAGGGGCGTACCTAAAGGCTCAGGAGCCTGGGTGCAAAAATTCAGCTCGGGACCCCCCCAGGTCCTATTTCCTCCTCGCCCTGTATCTATGCCTGAGGGCCAATGTCCACGTGCGGATTTTATTTATAAAATCCGCACGGGAGATCCGTGCATTTTACTGCCCATAGGGATGCATTGGCATCGGTAGGGCAGCTAAAAGCATGCAGATGGGATTCCTTCCCGGTTTGCAGGTCACACGCACAGGAAGAAATCGCAGCATGCTCCATTTTCCTGCGGATCTGCCACACGGACGGCTCCCGCGTCTTCCATTGAGGCATATGGAAGCCGTTCGTATCCGCAGCACAGCCGCAGCTGTTTTTGTACTGTGCCGCGGATACGCGGGAGAACAGGAAATTTTTTTAAATATTGGTGTGCGTGCATGCGGCACGCTGCCGGCGTGCCGAGCACGTCCGCCGACCGGAAGAAAGAAGATCAGGCCTGCACAGAGGAGGGCCCCGCAGCGTCCGGAGAGGTGAGTATAATGTATTTTCTCTTTCCATGTCCGCGGGCATGTACGGATTTCACTGCGGGATTCAGCAGTGAAATCCATGCGTGCAAGTGGGCATGAGGCCTAAGAGAGAGAGATGGATAGATACATAGATATGAGAGAGATTCAGAGATAGATAGATAGATAGATATGAGATAGATAGATAGATATGGAGATAGATATAAGACTAGGCAAGATAGTTAGACAGACACATAGAAAGACAGACAGATAGATACATACCCTGGTGCCCGGACTACTTCTCTGCTCAGGAGAGCAGGTGTATGCAGTGTCAGCAGGAAGGAAGCACAGGGAGATGACCTCATCCCTGGGCCACTCGATGCCTTGCTGTGCAGTGCCCGTGTGCCGGTAAGTCCTCTCTGCTCCTTCCCCAACCCCCTTCCTCTTCCCCTGTCCTCTCTCCAAACCCTACTATAGATGAGCTACTGAATGGTGTATTTATCAGAGCACATAGCCTATTATACACTATTATTGAGCCCATACCACATGCCATGCGGCAGTACCTTCTCTTGATATACCATAGATTTATCTAAGATATAATCAAGATATTCATCGTTGACACACTATTTTATTGGCCGATAATTTGGTATGCGTTCTGGTACGCGTGTGGTCTGTCATATTCGTGCTAGCCTAGTTTAATATTAATTACACGATATCCGTTACTGTGGCTAATGTGCCCGTTGTGTGAATGTTTTTTAAGAGATGTTTAATAAAGTTAAATATTTTAATATAAGTCTTTTCTGTGAAGGGCTTTCATACATCTAGTAAGGACTTTTTCTGCCACTGCGACTTTAATTTGTAATGGGGGTTGAGTAATTTGAATTGCAACCGTAGAGAGTTAAAATACAATATTTGCCTGCATCTGTATAACGAATTGTATATCCTTGTTTGTGAAAATTACTGTGTCTGAAATGTGATATAAAAACACAAAATGTAACAGCATTTCACAAGTCAAAAAAACACAGGGCTCCTTCCTATGCTGTTACAGCGTATTTAGCGCACAGGTTTTGTGTGTGGATTACGCTATACCAGTCTGCTTAACCCCTTAAGGATATGGCGTATTTTGGCGTTGAGGACCAAACGATGTTTGGTAGATTTTCATCTCCATTTTTCAAAAGCAATAACTTTTTTTTAATTTTTCTGTCACGGCTGTATAAGAGCTTGTTTTTTGCATGGCGAACTGTAGTTTTTATCGGTGCCATTTTTGGGTACATAGACTTTATTCTAAAACTTTTATTATTTTTTTTATGATCGCAGGGAGAAAAAGTGCATCAATTCTGCCATAGATTTTTTTTTTTTTTTTAAAGCGTTAATTATGCAGTATAATTGACACACTACATTTTTTTTGTGTGGGTCAATACAATTACAATGATACAAAAATTCCTATATACCAATTTTCTATATATTTTTTTTAGGTTTTTCCACTTTTCTGCAATAAAAACCCTTTTTTTTTGGAAAGAAAAATTTTACTAAATCGCTGCATTCAAAGTCCTATACCTTTTTTATTTTTCCATGGACAGAGCTCTGTGAGGGCTTATTTTTTGCAAGACAAGCTGTAGTTTTTATTGGTATCATTTTGGGGTACATTTTTTTAATCACTTTTATTGTGTTTTTTTGGAGGCAAAATGCTATAAATTAGCATTTTGCCTGAGTTTTTAGCGGTTTTTTAAAACGTTTTTTTGCCGTGCAGGATAAAAAGCATGTTCAATTTATTGTAGGTGTCTTTACGGACACAACGATACCAAATATGTGCGTTTTTTGTTTTGTTTATTCTAATATGAGAAAAAGCATAAAAAATGTTTCTTAAACTTTTTTTTTACATTTTTATTTTTTGTACATTATTTTGATCTTTTTTGTCCCTCTGGGGGACTTACACTGTAGCACCAATGATCGCTACAATAAGGCATTGCAGGACTTCTCTCCTGCCATGCCTTATCGCTTATTGCAGTGATCACAGGCACTGGCAATACAGGACGCCGGTATCTGGATCTCTGCGATAACATCGCAAGATCCAGCTGCAGTTACAGAGGGAGCGCTCTCCCTCTGTGAACCCTTTCCCTGCCGCAATCTACTTAGATCATGGCAGGGAAGGGGTTAACAGCGGGAGGGGCGCATCTCCGATGCACCCCCGCTGTTGCAGCGGGAGGCCAGCTATCAGTGACAGCCAGCTCCCACTGCTGAATAGCGCAAGATCTGTCATGATCTAGCGCTATCCCTATGACATAAGGGTACGTCATTTGGTAGGAAGTATCCCACTCCCATGACGTACCCTTACGTCATGGGGAGGGAAGGAGTTAAAGGCTAATGCCCACAGCGTTTCACCGCAGCTATCAGGTTCTATTGCACTTAATAGCTCAATGTTCACACTGCGGAATTCCATAGCGGAATTCCGCAACGTGAAATAACCCAAGGCATGTCCTTTTTGCCGCGGGAATACAGTGTAGTCAATGGAAGCCGGCCGTCACACTATTCTTCTGCTGTAAAACAGTGGAAGTATAGCGTGAATACTTGCCCCGCCCACCGCCGGCCGCGTCATATGACACTGCCGGCGCGTCTTGCACTGTGCTGTGCATGCGCACGAGTGCGTCATGCGGGAGCAGCACAGCGGATCCGGAGGTGAGTATTGGGTCTTTGGCGGTGGGCGCCGTGACAGACTCTGCCGCAGTACTCCACTTGCGTAGCCCATTACGGCCATGGGCATGAGCCCCTAGGGCTCATTTACACAGGTGCATTATCACCATGTATTACGCACACATATATATCCCGTACGTTACACGCAGTAAATGGAGGCAATGAAAGTTGATGGACTTTCATTCTTCCATGCACCTGCGTGTGGGCACTACGTATCAATACGCAGGAGAAATAAATTGCAGCATGCCTTATTTCTCTGTGTATCATATACAGCCCGTGTATGGCTGCATATGAAACGCTGTCTATACAGATACATTGTGAATTAAGTTTATGTGCAGCTGGTCATATTCACAGGATACCCCATGCAAGTCTGATAGATGCTGTTCTCACCTCTGTAACTATTTCTACTTCTGGCCCCCACTGCCACTGGCCCAGTTGAATACAGTGTTTTGGACTCATAAGCGGACTTCCCTAATTTTGGAGTTACAGAAACAAATTAGCAAAGCCCACTCAGCTGTTTCTGTAACTCCCAGCCACCCTAACCGCCATATTCAGCTATGCTTGGGGCATTGGGGACCAAAATTCCAGATAGGTGCAAGACCCAGAGCAACATGCACTAAACTTTCATGGAATTTTCTCTCTATATGCCATAAAAGTCTCAGATGGGCAGATCCCTTTAAAGATCCTAAAACGTTCATTCTTTAATGCTTCTAGTAGCTCCACTTGATGTTGAAGTTAGTCACCTAGGATAATAGTTCCTAGTCAGTAGCACAGACGTCACTCGGTGATGTTCTACGTCAGCTTTAATAGTGAGGCTGACTGCCGCAAAAGGAAGATTAGAGCAAGCCATGTTTAAAAGAAGTTTAAAGGCGTCCATACACCTTCAACGACTGTTAGATGAATAATCGCTCATCTGACAGCTGTTTTCTCCAGTTTTCCTATATATACAAACATTCAGCTCAGCCAAACCTGCGTGTGTTTGGGAAGGTAAGCCACGGTCAGATAGCTCTGCGGGCGGCTTATCTCTTGGGGGAAAAAAAAAGGATTGAGCATTGACATTCAACATCCCCAATCTTCCTTTCCCCCTCCCCTACACATTAGAGTCAGTCGGCTCCGTCAAAATCGGGGGGGGGGGGGGTTCATACAAATAAATTCTAATATGTATGGGGGGCATTAAGGATAAGCAGCCATATTACTCTGCTGACAGATGTTTGGCTGAAGGGAATGACATTTTCACCTTTGATGCTTATCTAATATTTTATGTTTTCACGTGCATCAGCATCGTTGTTACAGATAACACAATTCAGATCACCGTCCTATTGTGACACAAAGTAAAAAGACATAAGCATGTGATGTGTCATTATAGATTTATAAAGCCTGAAGTTCTTGGAAAGTTGTCCCTTCCCTATCAGTAGAAAGAAAGTGCAAGACTGAACAGGCCTATGCTGTCAACAGCTATCAAATGACTACAACCAAAGTATCACTTAAGGCTTGTAGGGGTCATATATGAAGTCTGAAAGGTGCTGATAAGTGCTTCAAATGTTATTCCTTTCCGTGTCATGGTAACACTCCCCTCTGAAGGATTTTCACCTGTTTCCATGAATAATCAAGTTGCACGTGTCTTCTTACTTTGGTGGCTTTGGCAGGGCTTCAACACTTGTTCATCTTGTTGGCACAGCAGGTAGGATTATTTTATGCATCTAGTAATTTCAGCAGAATAAATGCAAGGGGACCATCTTCTAAAATGGTATAGAGTTCTGTGATTACTTTATACACCACCATAGTCGTAGCTAAAGGCTCATGGGCCTTGGTGCAAATATTTAGCTTGGGCCCATTCAACTACTCTTCATGTCTTCATAGCTGCTGGTCTTCCTGGAACATTCTGCTACATTGCCTCAAGACATAAGTTTTGATCCCTACTTCTTCCCCCAATTAAAAAAAAGCATTATATAAGAAACAGCATATCTACGAGTCATTTCCCACATAATAATTATTCTCTTTTGTGCCTCCCCACAAAGTGATAATGACCACTCTGTGCCGCTGAAAAGTAATTGATCCAACTCTTTGCCCCTTAAAGGGGTTGTCCCGCGGCAGCAAGTGGGTCTATACACTTCTGTATGGCCATATTAATGCACTTTGTAATGTACATTGTGCATTAATTATGAGCCATACAGAAGTTATCAAAAGTTTTATACTTACCTGCTCCGTTGCTAGCGTCCTCGTCTCCATGGTGCCGACTAATTTTCGGCCTCTAATGGCCAAATTAGCCGCGCTTGCGCAGTCCGGGTCTTCTGCTGTCTTCAATGGGGCCGCTCGTGCAGAATGCCGGCTCCTTGTAGCTCCGCCCCGTCACGTGCCGATTCCAGCCAATCAGGAGGCTGGAATCGGCAATGGACCGCACAGAAGCCCTGCGGTCCACAGAGAGAGAGGATCCCGGCGGCCATCTTCAGCAGGTGAGTATGAAGACGCCGGACCGCCGGGATTCGGGTAAGTACTACCCGGTTTGTTTTTTTAACCCCTGCATCGGGGTTGTCTCGCGCCAAACGGGGGGGGGGGGTTAAAAAAAAATAAAAAACCCGTTTCGGCGCGGGACAACCCCTTTAAGTTAAAAGCGTCCCTTATATGATTAAAGGGAATTTATCATGTACCCACAGCACTATAAACTAAGATATGATGCCGTTGGGGAACATAACAGGGAGCCGAGTGATGGATTATTTATACTCACTCTGGCAATCCAGAGGTGTCTTCCGCTGAAGTCAGGATGCGGCACGAAAATCCAACTCTTTTCAGAGTCCCGTCTGAGTCAGATTTCTGTGTGCCGCCAAGAATTCCGAGGGGAACACCGCTGGATTGCCAGAGTGGGTGAGTATAAAAAATACATTACCCGGCTCCCTGTCACATCTCCTAACAGTATCATAACTTAGTTTGTGGTGCTTTAGGGAGGTGACAGGTTCCCTTAAAGGGGAGTATGTTTCTGAAATATGCAAACCTTGTGTTTGTGGGATACTCCAGTTTGTTGTGTTTGCATTTTATGTCTGTTGAATAAAACCTTAATTACAAGTCTTGTTACATGTTGGACAAGATTCTTCCAACTTTGCATATTTCCCACCTGACCTAAGGTGAAGTTCATGCATAGGATGTGATCAATGGCAATGGTAAACAGGTTCTTCCGTTCTCTCTGCAGCACCCCCCTCCCCCTGCCCCTCAAAGTAATAGAGAGCCTTCTGTGCCCCTCAAGAAAATACACTGCCTCATGTGCCCCTTAGTAATACAGCATACTCTGTGCTCCTCAAAGTAATAGAGCCCCCTCTGTGCACCTCAAAGTAATAAAGCCCCCTTATATGCCCCTCAAAGTGATACAATGCCCTCTGTTCCTCTTAAAATAGTAGAGTCTCCTCTGTGCCCCTCAATGTAATAGAGCCCCCTCTGTGCATCTCAAAGTAATAGAGCCCCCTCTGTGCATCTCAAAGTAATAGAGCCCCCTTCTGTGCCCTCCAAAGTGGTACAATGCCCTTTGTGCAACTCAAAATAGTAGAGTATCCTCTGTGCCCCTCAATGTAATCCAATAAACATTGGATTCTCGCCAAGACAATGTATGTAGTATTTAGTACATTACACAATGTAACCATCATTTGACAGTCATTTCATTAAGTGACCACAACAAAAGCCTGTCTGTGTGCTAGAGAGAGACAATGCCAATATCACTGCTTGTCTTTGTCAGCCATGAATACCAACGTATTAGTCAGTACCTAAACTTAGGCATGTGTTTCTCATTACTATACTATATTTTATATACTGTCATTAATGTACTGACTTGATTTGAGTAATTTTGGGATACACAAAGATTAGTATTGTCAGCATGCATATTTAATAGCAGCCAGTGAGCTCTTCAAAAACTTCAAAAGTTATATAAAGCCTAATTCAACCCAAAGGTAAGCAGAGTACCAATCTATAGGATTGTAAATAAGTGGAGCAGCCCCTCAAAACAGCCTACCTTAGGGAGCCCCCACTGAAGAACTGAGCAGGGCTGCTATTCCAAAACCACAAGACCCGTTCACCCCATGTGCAAACTTGTGTTTGTGTTGCTAGCTGGCTTCTCTGGACAAGCGGCATAATATCCATGTTAAAAGTGTCAATTGCACAATTAACTGTGTCAGCCATAAGATGGATTTGCTGCACCACCAGCAATGTAAAAGCAGCAATAGTAAAGGTGCCGGCCTCTTTCTCTACCCGTGGATAATGACAAGCGTTGATACGACTAGCACATCATCCAAAAGTAAGAGTTGCCCTTGGGTGCGACTGCATAAAGCAGAAGCCACCTGGCATGGCTGCATCCCCCTGTAGGCAGGACTGTGCATGTGCTAGAGCAGGGGGATCTGTGGAGAGCCAGGAGAGAGCAGGAACGTTATGCAGCTGGCTATGGAGGTGACCAAAATAGGGAGCAGACCACCCCATGAGTTTTCCTATATAGTGAATGCTGTAAAAAAAAACAATAGGCAGAATTTCTGGGGGGTTTTCATCGCTCCCAAAACAAATTTAATAAAGGTTAATAATACGTTGTATGTATTCCAAAATAGTGACAGTTTTTTTATAAATGAACTTCAAAAAATAATTAAAATTGAGAATCGTCCATAAGTTTTATAAGGTCGAGATTTTTATTTTTGGCAAAATCTCCCACCCTTCCAGAAACTACAGGTTGGTAAGTCTAACTTCTATTGTGGGTAAAATGCTTGAAGGGTTTCTAAAAGCTACTCTCCTGGAGCCCAGGATGTAAGCGCTGAAGCCCGAAAAATGGGTGGTGATAGCTCGGCCCCTGTTTGGCTGCAGCAGTCACCTAAATTCCATTGTCAGTACAGTCCAGGTGGGCTGTGGAAGCCACTGTGTTGTTTCTTGGGGAGAGGCGAGTATTACCTCTTTTGTTATTGTATGCCATTACAGCTTTTATTTTTTTTATATTTTTTTTTTATATTTGTGGGACAACCCCTGGTACATACTCTGATTGGGTCACCGTTACTAGTGAGGTACCACAGGGGCAGTATTGGGTCTTATTCTTTTTAATATTAATAACCTAGTGGGGGGATTGTACAGTAAAATATCTATATTTGCAGATAATACAAAACTATATAAAGTAATAAACACAAGAGGGGACAGAATATGGTTGCAAGAGGATCTGGATAAGTTAGGGGTAGAAAAGTAGCAAATGAGGTTTCACACTAGTAAATGTAAAGTTCTGCACATGGGCAGAGAAATACATGTCATTATGACACACTAAATGAGAAACCACTGAGTAACACTGACATGGAAAAGGACTTGGAGATTCTAGTTAAAGAGTACCTGCACTTTCACTTCGGAGAGCTCATGCTCTGTTGGCTGTTTTTGGATCCTTGCGGCAGCTGAAGACGATCCCATTTAGCGGTATACAAGGGGCTGCTGATAAGTCTTTGGCTTTCTGGTTTTTTTTGTTTCTATGGTAAGGAATGTTACATCACATGAAAGCCTTATCTGTGTAATATATGTTTTCAAAATTTTGTGTTTCTAGCTTATGGCAACAGTGATCTAGGCACGCGGGATAACAAAATGGCGGAGTCTAAGGCAATATTCACAGCAAATGAGAGCAGAAGAGTGATAAAATTCTTGTTTCTGCAGATTACAGCTTCTAGGAAGAAGATATATATAGATATATTGTACCCGACGGACATGCACAGTAGTGTACAGGGCCTATAAACCTTTGTACTAAGGAAACTTATAGCCATACCGCAACAGAGGTCCATAACCAGGCTCTGCTGTGCACATAAACCCTTAAATAGATGAAACCAGAAATCTTGGTGACACATAGGACTCCTGACCAACAGTATAATGACCTGAACTAAAAGTCCTTGGTAAATTTATGGCACTTGGTCCTGGGTTAATCCCCGCCAATAGCAGAAGTACAGCGTGTGATTAAATCCTCTGCTTCAGCAATCAAGCAGGAGCATGTCGCGTTGTCAGCTGTTAGTCCCAGCTGGGAACCCAGAGGAAGAGGGAGAAGTGTTTTCTAACCGCTTCTGCCTTCTCCATTCCTGGGTACATAGTGCTCAATGAGCGCTATGTACTAAGAAGTGAAAGTGGAAATGTCCGCCTAGTCTCCCTGTTACAGCAGAGCTGCAGGGTGCTAGCAGACCCTGATCAGCTCTGCCAGTGACTATTGTCACTACAGGATAATGTTTCCCACTGTAACTTCGGCTCCTATAAATGCCCCAGCTACAGTGGAAAAGTGTGTAATAAAATGAAAAACCATGTGAATGACCCCTGAAAGTCTTATGTGACGTCATGGGGGTAAAAAAAAAAAGTTACATAAATAAGTGAAAAAACTGAATAAAATTTAAATATATACATAGCATAGAAAACGACCCAAAGGCAACGCCAACCAAAACCGTTGACGCATGCGCCCTATAATCCAAAACCATACATATTATATATCAAAACATCCAAAACAAAATAAAGAGCCCATTCCCATACTTTATTTTAGCATAAATTTACTAATTTAAAAAAACAAACAAACAACTATAAATCTTTAAAAAATCATTTACCCCCAATAAAACTAAAACGTAGAAAAACAAGTCAGTGTAAAACATATTAAAAAAGTAGCCCTATTTGTCACGGGAAAAAAAACAGCAAAAATAATTTTGCTAACTGAAGGAAAGATATAGGGCAGTAAAACCACCACATGCGTAAAATCCCTAAAAAGCGTTTGGTCCTTTAGGTATAAAACAGCCTGGTCCTAAAGAAGTTAATCATACTGTATTGTCTTCTATGCATACCCTAAGTGGTGACCTTGTGGTTTATGCACTCTTGATGATCCTTCTATTCTTAGAACTCAAAAAGACAGATTTGATCTGAAGGTTGGTCGAGCGTAACTACATGGGCCCCCACCCGTCACTGTTTCTTAGGCATACGATCACTAGTGGTATTGGGGGAACATTAAATAAGACATCCAATGGAAATAAAGATTTATGAAGGGAGAAGGAACATTTTATTTCTAGTTGTAGGAAATAGTAGATGTTATAATGGGGAATTTAGAGGCTAAGTTGATCCAGAGGAAGGCAAAAACCCTTTGATAGGAAAAAGCCAATTATCCTTGTATAAAGGGGGAAAATTCCCTCCTGACCCCAAATATGGCAATCGGAACAAGTCCCAGGATCAAAGCCGAAATCTGACCTATTTGACTTTTTTAAAATGTATTATTGTTGTTATAAACTAAATAAATCTCGTACCATTTATTGTTTGCCTGAAATATAAAGTGTATTGAACTAAATCTGTTTATAGACTGTGTTGAGCCAGAGGAAGGGGAAAACCCCCTTCAGGAAAGAGCCAATTATCCTGTTTTAAGGGGGGAAAAAATTCCTTCCTGATCCCAAATATGGCGACCAGAATAAATTCCAGGATCAAACACCAGCCGCTCACCTCCCTGGTGTATGTGATGTCAGCTAAAGTTTTGGTTCCTTTTTGATATTATCTTATTTATGTGGCTGTTTCTTTATAAATAAAATCCAACCCTATTTAAGGCTGTGAGTTGATCCAAAGGAAGGCAAAAACCTCCTTGAGGTATGAGCCAATTGTCCTCAAGTTGAAAAAATTCCTTCCTGACCCCAAATATGGCGATCAGAGCAAGTCCCAGGATCACAGCCGACATCTACACCTATCTGTGTGTATACTTGTGTCTATGTATGTGTTAGTGGCTACACTTGTGTCTAACCTTCATGTATGTGTTGTGGGCTACTTACCTGGCCTGTGCTGAGGTCTTACTAGTAACCAGCAGTTCAGGGATAATAGTCACTCGGGTTATTGTTCCTGAACTCACCAGTTACCAATCAAGCACAGGCCGCTCCTGGGGGTGTAGAGGGTCTTCAGGAGAGGATGATGTCCGATGCCAGCCGGAGGATGTCAGGGTTCAGGGTAGGATGATGGTAATGCAGGATTCATTTGGTGGAGAGAGGATGTTGTTGGTAAGCTGGGCTCTTCTACAGCAGCAGAGTCGTGAGTTCAGCCGAAAGTTGGTGCAGGCCGAGCCTACAAGACATAAGACATAATTGTCAGTTTTACCAGTTATGGATATAAACATGTGAACTACTGAAACATGACAACTTGTATCAGGATCTGATTTGTATCTGATATTAAAAAAATAGTTATTTTCTGCAACTGTAACTATGAGTTATTAGGAGTTTTGTGATTGTGGAAGCCATAATGCAGGCCATATTGCTTGTCAACCTGACATATCAAAATCTCAGGATGGGATGAATTACAGAACATGTTATGCCAGATTCTGGCATAAAAGGTCAAAAAAATTGGTGCAAACCCGGCTATCACAAGTATTTAGCAACCCTTTGTCTGCTGCGCTAGCTCACATCACTTTCTCAAAAATGGACATCGAAATTCATCCAGGCCAGTCTCTGAAATGTTGGCTTCCCTTGAAGTGGCCGGGCGCTTTTACGCTGTGGGAATACGCCTGTGTAATCTGATGCATTGGAATCCAATTGGCCGACCGTGAAAACGGCGGCTGATATACGCTCATGCCAATAAGCCCTGAAGCATGAAGATATTTACAAAAATCAAATGTTTGATAGTATTACATCATAGTATTATAATAAGTGTACATTCATAACGGACAGTTTGGATACAGTAAAAATGGTACCCAAAAAAATGCATTGGACTGTTATCTAGCTGCAGCTTGGACCTTTTCCACAACCATCATTCAAAGCTTTGGGTCACTTTGCCCAAAGTAAGTTATCACATCTTTTATTCAGTTCTGTGGACTTGGGCCCCTGAGACTACAACCCCTGAGACCATGTCTAGTTTCCCCCACTCTCTCATTATTAACCCCTTAAGGACATGGCTGATTTTGGGCATGAGGGCCCAACGATTTTTGGGGGATTTTCATTTTATCTTTCCGTCAACATGGCCGTTTGAGGGCTTGTTTTTTGCATGGTGAACTGTGGTTTTTATTGGTGCCATTTTTGAATACATAGACTATATTGTAAAACTATTATTATTTTTTATGATAGGAGGAAGAGAAAACACATCAATTCTGCCATTGTTTTTTTTATTTCTTACAATGTCAATCATGTAGCATAAATGACACAATACATTTTTTCTGCGGGCCAGTACGATTACAACGATACCAAAATTCTTATTTTTCTTTAGTTTTTTTTCACTCTTCCGCAATAAAAACCTTTTCTTTGGAAATTATTTGTTTCTTCTAAATCGCTGCATTTAAAGTCCTATAACTCTTTTATTTTTCCATCGTCGGAGCTCTGTGAAAGCTTGTTTTTTGCGTGACAAGCTGTTTTTATGGGTATCATTTTGGGGTACATACGGCTTGTTTGATCACTTTTATTGTGTTTTTTTGGGAAGCAAAATGAAAAAAAATAAGCATTTTGCTTTTTTTTTTACACTTTTTGCCATGCAGGATACAACGATACGGATACAACGATACCAAATATGTGTGATTTTTTTTTTTTATACTAATAGGGCAAAAAGCACAAAACCTGGTGTTTTAACAGTTTTTTTTACATTTTTCTTTTTACACTATTTTTAACTTCTTTTTGCACTTTTCATATCCCTGTTGGGGATTTGTACCATAGCTGGTGTCCTGCAATGCCTTATCGCTTGTATTAGCGATCATAGGCAATGGCAAAGCAGGACGCCTGCAGCTCACATCCTGTTGCCATGGCAACCCATCGTCCCTCTGCAATTTCATTGTGAGGGTCCGATGACATTACAGAGGTAGCACGCTCTCTCTATGAACCCTTTACATGCCACAATCTACATAGATCGCGGCGTGTACAGGGTTAACAACGGGGGTCGTTGTCCCGATGCACCCCCGCTGTTGCAGCAGGAGGCCGGCTATCGGTGACAGCAGGATCCCGCTGTCAAGTAGCGCGGGATCACTTCTGATCTTGCGCTATCACCAGAGCATAAGTGTACATCCTGTTGCGTTAAGTACCTTACTGCCAGGACGTACATTTACTTTCTGTGGCATTAAGGGGTTAAGGTCGATATAGTGGAAGGTCTTCTCTCAACATAGTGTAATAATATCATGTTATATTCAGGCATTTTTGTCTTCAGTCATTTCATGACCTTCCTTATATTACTTTAGCGCATCATTCTGGGCCTTTTACAACCTCCCCCTTGGACTGAAGCCCTCGTGTATATACCTGCCTGTTGTATGCAATACCCTCAGGACTTCTTTTCTTTTTCTTACCCAGATTTTTAAAAAGTTAATAAATTCTTGAATTAAAAAAAAAAAGCATCCGAAAAATATGCATTTTTGTGACAGTTCTGCCACACTTGCAGTAAAAAACTGCATCAAAATTGTTGCAAAAACAGGTATGGTTTTTAGGATGCCTTTTTGGCACGGTTTTAACCACATACAAACCACCTTGTGTACATTTTTGTTTCCTCCTTTTTCAGATCCTGGGTTTCTCATAAAAATACTTGGATACTTCATTCCATCTGCTGTTTAATCTGCCATATCCTCTCATCAACCAGCAATACAACTCCCAGGGACACGGATTGAAATATCCCACAGACAGTGAGAACGGCTGAGGCAGCTGGCAGTCATTCATACTGTGGGGATTCACAGCCCCAAATACTTGACTCTTCTAACAAACACACACTAAAGCCCATTTATACCTAATGATTGTGGCTCAAAATTCGCTCAAACAAAAGTGCACTTGTGCCATTGTGCACTTTTCATTTGTTGCTCAGTTTTTGGCGGCATAAAAATCATCCCCGGGTCGCTCACTTCCCGTTATGTGAGACACGACCTGCTCGGTGTGTACACAGTAAGGTGAACACTTAGCAAGAAGGGAGCGGTTTCCAGTGATGATCTCCCTGTATGAATACTTTGCTCAAACGCGAACAACTGCGAACGAATTAATGGTGCCGCCACTCGCTCGTTCAAATGCCAATCGCCTGGTGTGAGGGGCATTATGCTGAATGCAGACTAATGTAACTGTGAGTTGTAGCTAGCATTGGCCAGCACACAGACACGTATGCTGTCCAATACACAAGGACACATCACATGCACACGAACTGGCATCCTATTTTACATCTGTAATATAGGTAGCACCACAGATTCTAATGTGGATTTTTTGGGGGGTATAAATTCTTTATTTATAAATTTTGGTGTGGATACAGAAAGAAAAAAAGGGAAATCCTCTTATCCGGATCAACAGCCGGAAAGCATGTGGGAAAGAAAAACAAGAAACAGTTTCTCTGCAAGCATGCAGAGCATTATTAGAATAACTCGTCGCTAAGTTTCTCGGCATAGCTCCACCCCCGTCCCGCCCCCTCCCATTGCAAATAGTGCTGAGGGGCGGAGAGGGAGCAGGAGCTCAGTGCACTGCTCCCGACTCTTCCAGCCTCCTTCCCCTGCAGAGAGGGACGCCGTATATCGGCTGGGCGTGAAAATCCAGCCGATATACGGTTGTCTGAATGCACCCTAAGAAGCACATCTAGTGTGATCTTAATTCAAAAGTCTGAGAAGAAAAGAAAAACTGTTCATGTGCAGCTATGCTCCGTAGCGGTGAGCGGAGTTGCACATACGGCCATTTGTTTTTGCCCTTACTCTACAGACATGTTTTTTAACACGGTCTTATTCTGGTCTGATTTTTTAGATGACAGTCACGCATTCAGGCCTTAGTCACACGGGCGTTTATTGCCGCGATTTGCGCATGCGCATGCGTCGGGCGATTTTTTAAAACCATTGCTTTGCAATGGTATCGGACACATGAGCGCTTTTTATGCGCTCGTCCGATAAATTAGAGAACAGAAATCGCAGATCGCACCTATCTGCGATCTGCGATTCCTGTTCTCTTCTCTATATGCGCTCAATGGGGCCGGCGGCAGCAGCGCCGACCCCAATGAGAACATATAGAAGACAAATCATTCTTCTCTGCCACAGCTGGAACAGCTGTGGCAGAGAAGAACGATGTTTGCCAATTGAATTCAATGGAGCGGCAATACAGCCGCTCCATTGAAAGCAATGGGCTGCCGGCGTGCGCGGGGTTAATTGTCGGGAAGGGGTTAAATATATAACCCCTTTCCTGCAATGCATCCTGAAAAGTGAAAAAATAAAAAAAATGTATGTACTTACATGTTCCCAGCAGCTGGAGATCCCGGCGGCCGGCCTGCAGTGGGTGTGAAGGGGGTGTGACTCAGGCTTGCCCCTGATTGGCTCAGCCTGAGCCAATCAGAGGCTGATCTCAGTCACACCCATTCATGAATTCATGAATGGGTGTGACTGAGACTTGCTTCTGATTGGCTCAGCGCTGAGCCAATCAGGGGCAAGCCTGAGTCACACCCCTTCACACCCACTGCAGGCCGGCCGCCGGGATCTCCAGCTGCCGGGAACATGTAAGTACATACATTTTTTTAATTTTTTCACTTTTCAGGATGCATTGCAGGAAAGGGGTTATATATTTAACCCCTTCCCGACAATTCATCCCACACTCGCCCGCAGCGCTTGCATTCAATGGAGCCGCTGTATTGCCGTCTCCATTGAATGCAATGCGCTGGACAGCTCCGGCCCGTTTCTAATGAAACGCGGCTAGGAGCAGATTTTCGGGCGATTTTTGGGCCGATTTTTCGGCGCCGGTCACGCGATTTGCGCATGCGCATCCGTCATGCGATGCGCAAATCGCGTGAAAAAACGCCCGTGTGACTAAGGCCTCAGGGTGGATTCACACAGGCGTATGTGTTTTTGCACACGCCTTAGCCCGACGTGCTTGCGATATGTATGAGGCTTTTTTACGTGCGTATTGGCACATATTTTACAGTACTTTTTAGGCTAGCTTCACACGGGCGAGTGCGATATAGAGCCGTGAATCCTGCACCCATATCGCACTCCCCACCATGTGAAAACAGCCTCAGATTACTACAGGGATGAAGGCAATCCCCCGCTACAGCTGTCACAGCCGTGGCAAAAGATTGCAGAGTTTTTCCCATTGTATTCAATGGGTCCGGCGGGATCATGCAGCCAGATCAAACACGCAGCATATTTTGTGCATCACAAAACGCAGAACCCTCGTGCGATTTTATTGCACGTGTGAAGCTGGCCTTACGCTCACAGAACATCTTTATTTTCGCACGGCAGACGAACATGCCCCAATTTAAATGGCCGTTTAGCCTAATGAGTTCCAGGTGTGTTCTTTTTTTCCACAGAAAATGAACAGTGTTTCACTCATCTTGGTGCATAAATGTGCAGGAAGATAGAGCATGTTTGTTTTGTGTGTGTGCATGCAAAATCGGGATATGTCAATGAACCCATTGACATTAGGGGGTTCCATTTTCTGCATATTGCACATAAAATGTGTGCAAATGAACCAGTGAAAAGGAGCCCTCAGGTTTTATATTCACGGATATGCAAAACAAAATGGAGTGCATGCGAATAACATTTGTGTGTCCCTGTTTTTCAAGGATCATTTCTTAGCAATGATAGAAAAGAACTGGACCTTAAATTTTTTTTTTGTTTGCATGTGCAAGATAAAAAAAAGGATGACATACAGAAGTGTAAAACAGAAGTGTGCCATCTATATGGACTTATAACCCAATTAAAATCGGATGTGCTCGTCTAAATAAGGGCCTATGCAGATGAACGTGTCCAATTTTGATTTGTGAAAAATGGAACAATTTTAATTTGTGTGTATGCTTGCGTTTAGAGATGAGCGAGCATACTCGCTAGGGCAAACTACTTAAGCGAGTAGTGCCTTATTCGAGTACCTGCCCGCTCATCTCTAAAGATTCGGCTGCCAGCGGGGGCGGGGGAGAGCAGGGAGGAACTCTTCCTCTCTCCCTCCCCCCCTCTCCCCCCTGCTCACCGCTGCAACTCACTTCTCACCCGCGCCGGCAGCCGAACCTTTAGAGACGAGTAGGCAGGTACTCGAATAAGGCACTACTCGCTCGAGTAGTTTGCCTTAGCAAGTATGCTCACTCATCTCTACTTGCGTTGTGTGTGACTGTTTTTTAATTCCATGTGTCATCCAGCTTTTTTCTCATGCTCGAAAAAAACAGAAAGGGGCCCAATTATTTTTCTTAGCAATGATTCTTGAAAAACAAAATGCACACGGCTGACATCTGCCTGCGCTCGCTTTTTTGTATTTTTATTGCGCATCCATTGACTTGAATGGGTGACTGACGTCTGAGAAATCATTCCAGAATAGAACATGCTGTGATTTATATAGACCATTGGTCCAAAAAAGACCTGCATGTCTGTAAAGCCCCATTGACTGTAATGGGTCACTTACCAACTCACGCAGTACACAGATGTGAAAAACACCCATGTGAATATGGGCTAACGCACACAACGGTTTTTTTGTCCGTGTCTACAACTGATTAAACTCTGGCTGCACACGGACCCATAGTAGTCAATGTGCCAATTCACATATCAGTTTGGTCAAACAACTAGACACAGATCACCTGGAAAAACAAAAAGAACACTAGCTGCATTAACCCCTTAACAACTGCCGATATGCCTTTTGACGGCCTGCCAAACTGGGTCTTCTTCCATACGGCCTCACTGTGGGATACAGCTATGGCTGTGGGTGGTGTCACAGCTCCAGGCTCTCACCTACCCAGAGGTAGGTGGGAGTCTGGAGCACACACTTAGAGCAGTGTGAGAAGAACTGAAACTACTCACCTTCATCGTCCGAGATGTCCTCTTTCTTCCAGTACCTGATGTCGTCTTCTGCGCATGCGCACCAGACAGAAAACGTCACACGCGCTCACAGAAGGCTGGGGAGCGCGGGAAATTCAAAAACTCCCTGCTCCTGGCAAGCATGAGTAGCCAAGAGCAAGGAGATGTCACTGGGAACCACTGTATGCGGTCACATGATTGTCGTTATCCATTGGATTACACAATTCTGCTCACATTAAGGGTCATAACTACATAATCCACTCGCAGATAACAGAACGCAGCATGTTCTATTTTATCGTGGATATCCGCAACATAGAGCCCATTATACTCTATGGTTGCTGATATACCCGCAGCCCATACACCACTACATTGTGTACAGGCTGTAGGTACCCGTGTCATTGCTAAGCGGCGGCGTGGGAAATATAAACAAAAAAGGTGTACTGCGCATGACCGCCTGTGTGAGTATGCCTTTTTAGTGTCTAGTTAAAAATATTTGTGTTTCTGTTGCAGTATTCCTGACCTGGCGACACCCCCAACAGTAATTCAGGGGCCATAAAACTTTCACTCCCTTATCAGTGTCTAGTTAAAAATGTTTCTGTTGCAGTATTCCTTTAAGTGCAAACCAATCACATGTCTGTACCTTGTCATAAGTATGTGTGTCATATGTGTGTATAAATATGCATGCCTCTTTTGTTCTATTTCATTTAAGCCTGAAGCAGAACCCTGCGTTGGTTCGAAAGCTCACATTAACATGATGTATTTTTGTTAGCCATTAAAAGGTATCATATCTACAAGATTACATGGTTTCTCTTGCTGTGAACAACCACAGTATGCAGTTATGCGCAGTGAATTAAGTGGCCTATGCAAGGCCACGTCCTGGCTCACAGGTGGGATCCGCTGCGGGCCTCTGTAAGCTGATTCCATATATGACCATGTGAGTCCGGCATTATTCAACTCGCTACCTGTAATATGTAATTTACAAGAAGCCTCGGGAACGCTCGCCTTCCTGCAGTTCCAGGAACAGCTTGTTGAGCGATTTTCTGCTTGAGACCAACACACCTCAGCAAGCTTTTCGAAGCCTCACATAGCAGCACTTTTTACACCCTATCCCTGCCACTGAGGTCAAGAAATAACCCCCCAAAAAGTGTTGGGTTTGCAGCAAGCATGGGAGGGGGAGGTTTACCCGGTTCTATTGCCCCATGTGCCCATTCCAACCAGGCTTTTGTAATTACTCATGTTTTCAGACATACTACACAGTTTACATTATTACTTTTATCTAAGATTTAGGAAATGTGCCCTGAAAGTCAATGGGTGTTCCTTCCATTAGAGACCTAGCCATGTGTCCAGTAAGCAGATTGGGGCTACAATGGCTATGTTTCTGAACACAGGACAAACAGAGGTATCCATTTTGGGGTGCAAATCCTCATTTTCATGTGCACTATAGAAAAAAGCTGTCTTTAAAATGACATATTTGTAAAAACATGAAAGGTTTCTCCCATCATCTATTTATACCCAGGACTTCAACAAGCTCTAATAACTATGTATAAATATATCAGGGGGGGGGAATACAGAGATCTTTCCCATCATCTGTTTATACCCAGGACTGTAACAAGGGGGCGCCCTAATAACTATGTTTAGATATATCAGGGGACAATACGGAGATCTCTCCCATCACCCATTTATCACCAGAACTGTAACAAGGGGGCACTCTAATAACTATATGTAGATATATCAGGGGTCAGTACAGAGATCTCTCCCATTATCTATTATACCCAGGACTGTGACTGTAACAAGGGGGTGCCCTCTACGTCTAGATGAAAGAAGTTTCTACACAGACATAGAAGGGGGTTCTTTACTGTAAGAGCGGTGAGACTATGGAACTCTCTGCCTGAGGACATAGTGATGGAGAACTAAAAAAGTATAAGAGGGGCCTGGACACCTTTCTTGAGCGATACAATATGATATGTTATATCAGTGATTACTTCAGAAGGGTCGGTGACTCAGGGATTATTCTGATTGACAGATTTTGGAAGGGAATTTTCTTTCCTAAAATGAGGAAAATTGCCTTCTACCTTGTTGGGGGTTTTGCCTTCCTCTAGATCAGTGTTTCCCAAACTCCAATCTTCACAGCCTTCCAGCAAGTCATGATTTGAGGATTTCCTGTAGAGAACACACCTGTGGTAATGGCTGAGGCACTGACAATAATTTCATCACTCATTCAATACTGAGGAAATTCTGAAAAGCATGACCTGTTGGGGGGTTGTAAAACACTGGATCAGCATAGCAGGATAATAGTGTAGTGGCCCAGTACATCTATTCCTGCCCCCCTTGATAATGTCATGCATGTCATGCCTTGTTTTGGTGCGCTGTGCAAAAGTATCTTGTCATTCTCTTATGTGTATTGCACAGCTGCAGCAGATGAAGAGTTAAGTGTCTGCAAAAGTATGAGTGATGTTTTCAATGTATCAATTTGTCTTGTCACGTGGTGTAAGTGAGGATATAAGTGGGAGTGTCAGAGCGGGAAAGGCGTTCTGAGTTCTGAGGTCCGTTCTTCTGGATTCCTGAGTCTTCAGAGTACCAGACACATGGGGGTACCTTCAACCCTCATATGGTGAAGAATGGAGAAAGAAGAGCGGTTCTCATTAACCTGTGTGACAGTAACTGTGGCAGAGTGAGTCCCTTGAGAGAGAGCGTGAGCAAGAGAAAGTGCATACAGCTATGCCTAGTGCAGAGGTACTCAGTGATTGTCTTTCCTACGCAGCCGTCCTGAAGTCTGGGATTACTGCGTAAAGATATACCCATTTGTTTTTCACATCCAGCCGTCTTGAAGTATGGGATCACTAGGTGGAGGTACTCTTAAGTCTACTTCTTTACCTGCACTGCCAATTCTTTGTAAACTGTACCATCATCTGGAACTTGTGTTTAGTAAAGTTTTGCCAGGCCCTGACTGTTCCCAGTGACCTGAGGTACGTTACTTTTGTCTGTGGCTCCATTATTTACCGAGGGTCATACCAGTGGGTAACGGAATGGTGGCGTCACCCATGACATCTGCTATCCCTGTTCTCCAGTTTACTTGGCATCACTATCCTAGGGGTGTCCGGAAGAGGCCCAGTGCTGCTCTGGCTGAGGCTACGTGTGTCTGGGGTCACCATACAGAACGCTGCAATAGGCTGAACTGGATGGCAGTATGTCATTTTTGCAGTCTTGCATATTATGTTGCTATGTTACTATGTCAACTGTCATAAATTCATTAATATTAAAATGCCATTAATAATTTAAGTGATACTTCCCCACCCTCTAATTAGTGCAGCCATAAGATATATAGTACCCAGTCCATGCATGGATTGTCTTCCGGGCTGGTAAGTTTTGAATATTTCATCACAAATTGAGGCATGAATAAAGGACATCGATGAGATCTGGTTGACCATACTGTTTTATTACTGACTTTGTAGTAGATACTATAAATACGTAATCACAGGCTTTCTATTAAATTGGCCCTAATGTATTTGCACTGTAAAATACAGGGTTATTACCAATGATCTTTCTGATGTGAAACCCTCATAACTCCCAATAATCAAACAATTAAAAACATGTTTTTAATAATAAGATATCCTGGTTGCCCAACCAATCACAGCGCAGCTTTCATTTCTTAAACTGTGGAGGTAAAATGACAAAGCGCGTTGATGTTCTTCCTGCAAGAGTATGCAAAATCCAATGCAAAGCGAAGGTTTCATGAAATGTTTAGTGATGAGGCCGCCTTCCACTTTTTGGGCAATAAACCCATGGTGAAACCCATCTGCATGACCCCCCCAAGGTGATGTGTTTTGCTGTAACCCGTAGGAAAGTGTACGGTACCTTCTTCCATGAAGAAACAATCTCGAAGATTTCGTACCTTCTGCCACAGGAAAAGAAAATCCCAGGTTTCATCTTCCAACAGGATGGAGCTCATGCTCCCTTCCCCCTCCCATTATCACAATGAAGTCAGAAGTGAGCGGCAACTACCAAATATATGGTAATTATTGTTTGTCAACAAAACACAGCATGATTTTCATAACTATTTGGGTATACTACTGATAGGAAGCAGGCATACACAAAGACGATAACCACATAACCTCAAAACTTTTGTTTTGATGGCAGCACATTTTGAATGTCCTTCTAACAGCTCTGTCTATGCGTTCTCACCATTCTGATGCACTTTTCACAAGTTATTTGTGTTTTGTCAGTCTTGTTCTAGTGTTCTGATGTGAATGTGCACTTTCAGTGACTTGTTTTAGAGACAATTAGTATCTATCATCTTTCTCATCTCAGTAACAGGTTCTAGCTCTCTTCTCAGAAACCACATCTATTGAATCTGTAGTGAAACTAATAAAACAAAGGCCAGACCACACACACATTTTCCCTTTCTGCGCCTAAAGCAAAACTACTTGATCACAAAGCTGGCTATATGAGATATGGCTCAAGTGCAAAACACATGGTCATTCCTATGTTTGTGTTATGATCGGCCTCTTATGTTGCCACATCTTGAACTTTGCACTGTATGTGGTTTTTTTTCATCCCCTAACCAAAGACCACCAAATGATTTGTTCATCCATTAAGGCTTTGATGAGGAGGGTGGTTAAAAGAAAAAAAAAATAGAAT
Organism: Eleutherodactylus coqui; assembly: GCF_035609145.1. Lineage (NCBI taxonomy): Eukaryota > Metazoa > Chordata > Amphibia > Anura > Eleutherodactylidae > Eleutherodactylus > Eleutherodactylus coqui. The sequence goes on along the minus strand of NC_089839.1, from coordinate 115,909,056 downwards.
GCTTTTTTACATCCTGAAAAGATGTTTTGTTTTCATAATTCCTTCCAATCTAGTGATCCTTACAGACCCACTTTCATGCAGAAGTCTCCGGGGTGAAGGTCTGCCTAAGCTAAAGAGAAGACTGAGTTTCCCCAAAAGTAAAACATAGCCCTAAAATAAGCCCTACCCTTATTTTCAGGTGGGGAAGGGGGCTTGAAATATAAGCCCGACCCCGAAAATATGCCCATTAAATGACTTTGATTGGTTCATCGAGCGCTGGCTCGGATTGGCAGAGCCGTGGTGCTCGAGAACCAGTCAAAGCAATTGCTTGCTGGAGGCAGGGTTTACAAACCCTGTTACCAGCAAGCGATGTTATGTCGGTGCTGAGAACTGCAAGCAAGCATGCCCGGAACTGTAAAGACCAGCGGGAGGGACCTAGACTGCGCCTGCCAAGTAAGTATAAGTCAATTCCCAAAAATAAGACCCTACGCCTCTTTTGGGGCAAAAATTAATATGTCAGGGTCTTATTTTCTGGGAAATACGTTAGTTCCTTGCAAGTACTTAGCTTAAATGGTCAGGTTGTTGATTTACTGTCACAGTCTTTAAAGAGACTATGAACCAAAAATAGAACATGATACTAACCTGATTTTCTTCTAGCAAACACCTACCACAACTTTCTAATGATGTTGTTTTCCTGAAGGGGTATTCCGGTGATTCAAAATGAGTGTTACATACTTTGCCTGCTTCTGCAGATTTTTGTGTTCACGAATACACTGCATACTTGCACACGCAAAAAAAGTATGCAAAAGGGCTCATTGACTTGCTGCGCAAATATGCAGTGAATATGCAATATGTCCTGCGTATTTGCACCATTCCATTCATTTCATTGGCTGATTGTGGTGTATTATATGCACCAAAATAGGTCATGCCACTTATTTTTTAACACGATCGAACGTCACATGAAAAAATACGCTCACGTGAAACCAATGGGTTCGATTCACTTCTTTCCATGCGTGTAAAAATTGTGCGTGTAAAGGTGCTTTCAAACCTGCAATGGGGATTCTGCTTTCCAGCTCCAATTGGACACCGCTAGGTAGACCCTATTGACTATAATTGGGTCTGCTTGCTTTCCACGTAGCTGCCTGAATAGTAACAGAAGGAAAAACATTGCATGTAGAAGTGGTATTTTCAGCATGATCTGTGACGGAACCTCCAGTCGGATGCAGATGTGAAACTGGCCGAATACACAGCGCAAGTACAGCTGTGTGAATGAGCCCTTATTGTGGCCAGTCTGAAAGGGCAATAGCCAGGCTATACAGCACACCAATCTACATTTATGCAAAGATATTTTTTACCCTAATGATGAGGGGCCTTATTATTCATTTTCTACAGCATGGATGCTTGCAGGTCGCACAAAAGGCTCCTGGACAATCTTTCAGTGCTGATCCTGGAGGCTAATTATGGATGAGGAGCAACTCTTAAAATCTAGAGTCATCCACTATAATGTTGGGACACAACTTGCCAGTCCAAGATGACAGTCTTAGGGTGCATTCAGACGACCGTATATTGGCTGGGTTTTCACGGGGCGGAGCTAATTCCTGAAACTTAGCCCCACCCCCGTTCCGCCTCCTCGCATTGCAAATAGTGCAGAGGGGTGGAGAGGATGCAGAGAGGGGGCGAGAGCTCAGAGCACTGCTCCCGGCTCTTCCAGCCTCCTCCCCCTGCAGAGAGAGACGCTGTATATCGGCTGGGCGTGAAAACCCAGCCGATATACGGTCGTCTGAATGCACCCTTAGTGTACCATGTTCTCCCATGGCAAATTAAACGATAGAAGACTGAGCTGTAAATGACAATGTTGCACTTGTTCTACAATGATAATAGAGATTAAGTAGCGCAGGAATTTATAAAGTGGCAAAAATAGTCATGGCATAAGAATTAGTTTACTTGCAAATATTAACATTATGATTTTTTTTGCAAACACCTACCACACTTTTCTAATAATGTTATTTTCTTAAAGGGGTATTCCGGTGATGCAAAGTGAGAGTCACATACTTCATAAGGCGATAATGTAATTTTGCAACATAATATTATAACTTGTTTTACAAAGCTGCAGGTTACGGTTACCTGCGGTTTCCTCCCTTTTCAGTTCTCCATTGGTATCCAGTGGTTACATCCTGTACACTCCACTGTTTTACTGGTCAGGCATGCTCAGTGCCTTCACATTCTGTAATGACGGCACAGTTTGTACAGTTGTGAATGTGCACTCACCAGTAACTGGCAATGGGGTGTTGTGGAACATGAAGTTTTTGCACTCCATGTCAGCCATTTAAAATAATCTGGAAATCAGAAGCTGGCTGGAAATAGCATGGCACGGGTCAGCAAAAAGTTAAGTTTGATTAGTTAGATGGTTGTTTGGAATAAGGGCAATAAGTGGAAATGTTAGGGAAGTTTTGAAAATTTTGCCCAATTTCCAGAATACTCCTTTAAGCGGTAAAGGGTCCATTATTCTCCCTCAGATCAATTGTTACTTTGGCACCCCAAAAGCTATGCCCCTGTATACCACACAGTAGTGCAATGTTGATCCTTGAGATACATCGTACTGTGCAGTACATCTATATTGCAGGATTGGAGAAAATTTACCTCCAAAAAGCCACATTTTTTAGCTAGCTTAATATTGTGGTTTATGAAAGTGTTCTTCACTAGCCACTAAAAAAGTCAAGCCCACTCTTGGTATATCATCTAAAGTCTACAGTCATGGAAGCATTCGTAAAGGGGTTGACCAGTGTTAGGGTGGACACTCACTGTAACATTGCCAGTGCTTTCAATGGGGCCAGCGGCAGCAGCGCTAGCCCTATTAAAAACATAGTGTTAACGCCTGTCAGCTCATTGTTAGTTTTGCCAGCACACCTTGTTCTGTCCAGACGAGGCAGGGTTAACAGCTCCTGTGCCTTCCAGTCAGGTTAATTAACCTGCTATGTGTCTGAGAGGTGTGCTGGTGATTGACAGGTCTATCTACCTATCGGCTCCTCCCGCCTCCCTATAAGATCCAGCTCTGGCTGCCTGGGAGTTGCTGATTATTGTTTAGTATTCAGTGTTCTCAGAGTAGTCCAGCTGCTCTGACCTGCCGGGTGTCGGTCCTGTACTTTGTATTTGGTTGTTCAGTGTTTAGTGTCCACTGAGTAGTCCAGCTACTCCGACCTGCTGGTAGTCTGGCCCTGCTACTTTGTGGATTATTGTTCAGTTTTCAGTTCTCAACTTGTCCGCTAGACCTCGCTGTTATCAGCCAGGGTTTTCCAGTCTACCATTGTTTTTATCCTGCTTCTGTCAGCTTGTCCGCTAGCCCTCGCTGTTATCAGCCAGGCTTTTCCATCTGCCTCTGTTCTGTTTGTATTGTTCGTGTTGGTTTTTGTCATCTACCTTTCCTGTCGGTGCTAGTGGGTAGTAGTCTTTTGCATAGGTACGGTGGTCCCTGCCTGTCCCCTCTGGGAAGCGTAGGGTCAGAGTTGGCCTCCTGGACGTGTCCACCATCAGGGCTATCTCCAGGAAGGGACAGTGGCGTGGGGGTAGAGCAGGGAGCCCCGCGCCATGCGTACCTAGGTGCCCCACTAGCACTGTAACACATAGGGAGAATATCACGGACTTCTGCCTCAGCTGTCACAGCTGCTATCCCATTGCTTTCAATGGGATTGGCACTGCTGCCGGTCCCATTGAAAGCAGTGGTTTGTGGCAACCCTGCAGTATGATTTTCGGGGAAGAGCTTAAAATATAAACCCTTCCCTGAAAATCATCTCAAACTGGTTAAAACAAGAAGCAAAAAAATTTACTCGCCGCTCAGACACGTCCTTCGGCTGGCTCCCCTACACTGCTGTCCAGCACTTTCAGCAGGCGGGAATTTAAAAATCCCCGCCTCCTGAAAGGGCTGTGCTGATTGGCTGAGCACTTAAAAATCCCTGCCTGCTGAAAGTGCTGGACAGCAGTGCAGGGGAGCCAGCCAGAGGACACGTCTGAGTGGTGGAGAGGTGAGTAAATTTATTATTTTTTTTCTCTTTTTAACCAGTTAATGATGATTTTCAGGGAAGGGCTTATATGTCAAGCCCTTCCCCGAAAATCATACTGCAGGGGTTGCCACAAAACACCGCTGGCAATGGGAGCGGCAGCAGCGCCAATCCCACTGAAAGCAATGGGATAGTATGCTGTCACAGCTGCGGCAGAAGTCCGTGATATTCTCCCTATGTTTTCAATGGGGCTAGCGCTGCTGCCGCTTGCCCCATTGAAAACACTGGTGATGTTCCATCGCTTTTCTTGCGCTGCGAGGCGATTTTTTTCACTTGCTCTCGCAGCGCAGGATAGAATAAAACGCCAGTGGGCGTGAGCCCGCAGAAAAACATAGCTGCTTTCTTCCAAACACAGCGCCATCTTTGTCTGTGGGTTGTCCCTGGTATTGCAGCTCAGTTCCTATTCACGTAAATGGAACTGAGCTGCATTACCACACACAACTTATCAACAGGAGAGGTTCTGTTTTTGGGTGAGAGGAGCCATGTTTTTCTAATCCTGGACAACCATTTTAAGCTCATACACATTAGACTAAAGTTCATGAGAATTAACAGTTTCAACCAAAACAGTTGTTCATCGGGTGAAATTTAACAATTACCAATCAGTTTAGCCAACTGTCGCATGGAAGCAAGTTTTTCCTATTTGAAATTTTCGGCCAATAGTGGGACAAAAGTGATATCGTCCGAGAACTATTTTTCAAAAGAACATTCCCAGAATGATTGTTCACCTGTCATCCAGTGACATCAAGCAATATGACCAATATAGACAAAATCTGTGTGGCTGCATCTGTCTGACATTGACTTGCAGGAATGCTGCCTTCCAATAGTTGGCGCTGTAGAGGAATTTTTCCATCTTTCCATTTGTATATTTCCCAGAGGAGCATGTACAGTCTTATAAGTCTCCTCACACCTTCTATGTGCTCTCCCTAAGGAGAAACGATATCCCTCCTGAGCTGCATTTGTGAAATTATTGTTTACCAAGGATTTATTCATTTAATAGTTGTTCAACCATCAAGCTACTTCTATGTAGTATGCATTGCCAGCTTTAATGTATGGTTAGCTCTCTGTAGAGTGTACTCAACCCTGCTTGATAGCTGCTTTGCTATTATCTTAAAACGAAATCCTGTGCTAGTAGTTCTCAATGTGTACTTTAGAGGTTCTCGGAGTTTCTTTTACTCTTCAAGTCGATGCATTTGCCCTACTTGTGTTCCTGTGGCAGTCCTATTGTTCTGTTGTCAGCTGTATATCATCATGAGTGTGACTGAGAGTAGAAGTAAGACATTAATCTATTTAGTAATGTAATTACTGATTTGTATGATTCTTTGGCTACATTTCACAATAATAATATACTTATAATTCATCAAGGCAGCTTGCCATATTCAATCTAAGCCAACAACAAGGCCTTGCTCTTTATAATAACTTAATTAATGACTGAAATTGAAAATTAGCCCTCTAACATCTTTATATGTATGTGCTAACAAAAAAATTCTGGCAACATTAAAAGCAGGCTGGCAGCTCCAATAATACTGCTAATCAACATGTTGGCGCTCGAAGAGTCTTAAAAACATTAGGTGCCCTCAAGCTAGAAGTGATAGCTGTCTTTACGAACTTTGTATTGCCCCTCCCAGTACACGGCTTTCCTGGCTGATTTCCTGAACCATTTGTTAGAGTGGTTTCACAGCGCTGGGGATGCTGAGTTGATGCATAGAAGGTTAAAGGAAACCTGTCACCTGCCTATAAACTAAGTTATGGTGCTGTTAGGGAAGGTGATAGGGAACCGGGTGATGTATTTTTTAATTCTCACCCGCTCTCTGGTTCCTGCTCTGTACCTGCAGAAGATCATGCACCGCAATGTGACTTTTCTCAGATTACCATGTGCACGATCTTCCATGCAAGTCCATGGGAGAGCGCACACTTGGCAGTCTGAAAAGAGTCAGATCTTCTTGACACGCTCAGTCAGATTAATCCGTCTACTTATGCTGAACACAATGTGGCACTTTTTATGCCTACAGTGAATTGTAGAACAGGGCATGTGCCCTTGATGGATTTGGCACATGCTGCATACTGGAAAGATACTTGTACACTGGTCATAAGGTGTGCAGGCATTAATAAATCATGCCCAATATCTTAATTTTGTGCTGCAATCGGGTAGGAGGAAAAGAATCAAATACCATATAAGTGTCTGGCTAACAAACTCTGCTAGCTATACATGATTCCCAGATTGTACTTGTTCTACTGTGACAGAGCTCTAATATATGTGACTAGTAATTATTAAGAACTTATAGTACACGTGTTTCTGTGCTACATAGTACGTCCATTATGATTCCCATTACACACACAGCTCTACTACATCCATCGTTACCCCACACGTCACACCCACAGCTCTATTTCATCCATCCTGACTCCACACATGACACAGTTCTACTACATCAATCTTGACTCCCGCACATTAAACACACATTACATGCACAACTCCGGTACATGCATTATGATCTCCACACATCACACACACAGCTCTAATACATCCACTTTGATTCCCACACATTATGCACACAGCACATTACACACACAGCTCTACTACATCCATCTTGATTCCCACACATTACATACACACAGCGCTACTACATCCTGATTCACACACATTACACACACAGCTCTACTACATCCATCCTGATTCACACACATGACACACACAGCTCTACTGCATGCTGATTCAAATACATCACACACACACACAGCTCTGCTACATCAACATCCATCATGATTTCCACACATTACTAGACTCCTGGATACAGTGACAAGCCCCTAGTCATGTGATCCATGACTCCACCCACAAACATGATCACATGATGGTGATGTCATCACAGGTTCTGGTAGCTGCTCTTGGCTTATCCAGTATACAGTACTTTCTACCAAACTGCAGAATAGCTCCTTCCACAGCAGTGACATCATCACAGGTCTTTCAGACCACCGCACCTCCTTTACCAAACTGCACAATGGCTCCTCCCACAGCAGTGACATCACCGCAGGTCCTTCAGCACCCCAGATCTCCGAGATGACGGTAGGTTAGTGTCTTCTGTCAGGACTGCTGAGTTGTGTCTGAGATAATAACGGCTTAGTCATACTCTCGTTTTGTTATTTTTGTCCTCCCCTTTTCAAGAGCCCTAACTGTGTTGTTCTTCTGTCGGTCAGGCTCTGTGTTTTATATATGTTGTAAGACCTTTGATGACATTACCAGGGATGGAGCGATGATGTCAACAAGGGCGGAGCATCAGAAGCACTCGCATACATACTAACAGATAAGTGGTCATTGGTAGTTTGATTGTCCAGTGTAGAAGTGCTCGGTTTCTGCATATTTATTAAGACAGGTGTTAGGGTTGTGCTGTGCTGGAATCCGTTTCCCTCGGTGTTTCTAGCAGCACAGTTTCACAGGATTTAGCTAGCTGTGTGTGGTTTGCTCTGGTCAGCGAATCCCCAGGGTCTGTGCTTATATATATATATATATATATATATATATATATATATATATACCAGCTCCTTTCAGTGTCTACTGCGTTTCCAGGGCGAGCAGTCATGTTTCCTTGTCTGTGCAGCTTGCTGTGTGATCTGTGTCTTGTTGCCTTTTCAGTGCAACTTTCAGTGGAATTGGTGTCTTGTTGTATCGTGTGTGCAAGTTTGGCTTTAGTTGTCTTGATAGTGACAACGAGGAGCCTTGAAGTGGCTAGCGGACTTAAGTATCTTGGCCAATATACAAACCAATATTTCGTACGTTCTTTAGTTATTCCATCTGGCTAGGTGTGCAGGTATGCATATGAGTGTTCCCTGTTTGTATCTGTTATTTGTCTGGTATTCTACTGTTCCTGTTTTAGTTATTGTCAGTCTCTGTTAGGTCCTTGGCAACTTACTTTTCAAGAAAATAGGGACAGGGGTTAATTGGTGATAGTTCCACCTGGTGTTTCCTATCTTTGGTGATGTTCGTGTGGGCCCAGTGCTCACTTGCCCACACGAATGTAACAATAGGTAGTTGAAAAGGAATACTTAAAAAATCTACATAATTGACCACTTGGCAGATTTTTAAAACTATCCCATTATTATCTGGAGGTAGGGCTGACTTAAAGAGTTTGTCCGAGTTATGTAAACTGCATGTAAAGGGGCCCCCATAATAAAAAAAAAAATAAAGCAGCTTACACCTCTCCCCGCAGAGAGATACAAAAAGAAAAAAACTAGTGACTTGGTGCAACGCTCAAAAGACAATTGTGTAATTAGAACAATTAGGTGGAAATTTCTCCTTTATTTGGTTAAATAGACAACCAGCATTGGAAAACGTGTTTCACTTCAGCTGGGTTTAATACTAAAACAGTTGGAGACCTAAGTGGCGTGAAGTCCCAACTGCCAAAGAGGACACCAAGAAGGCAGTGAGGGTGCAGCGATCAGGGCTGGCGGAGAAATTGTACGCCACTCAGGTCTCCAACTGTTTTAGTATTTAACTCAGCCGAAGTGAAACGCGTTTTCTAATGCTGGTTGTCTATTTAACCAAATAAAGGAGAAATTTCCAACTAATTGTTCTAATTACACAATTGTCTTTTGAGCGTCATGCCGAGCCACCAGTGTTTTCTTTTTTTGGTATCCCTCCGTTCACTTATGCCCACTTAGGTCGAGCAGTAGCTGGTCGGCAGCACCCCTCTATAATATCTTGCACACTCCAAACCTTTACGGTCCTTGCCTCCTCTCTGCGCCTCTATTACCATACAGGTTTTGCTACACCCCGTTTTTTCTATTCTGCATGTTATGTCTCCTCGCTGGTCCACCACTTGCGGCTCCAGGTCTCCTTGCTGACGTAATGTTTACAGGCTGCACTCAGCTTGTGACGTCCCATTAACCTGCTGCTGCAGCCAATGTCAGCGCTCAGTGATAATCACTGATACTATGTAAGAGGCATTGTGGGAATACTACGGGGGCACTAATACTGTACAGTGCACAAAGAGTGTGCTATTATTGTGGGGGGACTGAGTGAACACTATCTGTCACTATTATTCCTAGGGGCATTATCAGTATTGCAGTATTTGTAGTAGCAGTGAAGAGGGAGTCGCTGACCGAGGTGTAAGCCGGGGTAACTTCCTATCCACCAGGGGGCCTCTGCAATTGCTGGCCACTAGCATGCTGGTATGTTGGGGCTATTATCCATAAACTGTGCCAGGGACATTTTGGGAGACTGAAGTCTGCAGGGAGATCCTCTGTGTAGTCGTCAAACATCCTGGCTATGCAAACACTTTATTAACAACTCTATCTTTCTGGCTGATCTGGACCTACAACAGTGTCTTAGCCTATGCAACAATTATTTGTTAGCAATAATAGCTTCAAGGCCAGTCCTCTTTTGAGCAAGTGTAACTAAAGGGTCCAGGTCTTTAGTGCAAGCGCGCTCGTTACCGTATAGTGTGATCTGGATACCCGCTGTCCAAGTTCAGTAGTGCCTTTTAGTAACTGACAGATTCAAGCCAGTTATGGACCGCCACAAGCCGATATGCAGAGGACCCGCTGGGAGTGACCGCTCCAAGAGAAGATGCAGCCCTAAACTAAGCTCAAGCTGCAGGAAAAAATAAAGAAAACAGTATAGATCACCTTAAAAGCACTGTCAGCTCCGCTGCAGATTCTTCCCGGGTCTCCGACACTATTCTCCTTCATCTTTTCTGGCCAGGGATTGAAAAATCTCCGTCTCCTGGAAGCGCTGGCTGTGATTGGCTGATGCTTAGCCAATCAGAGCCAGCGGTCAATGAATGGCTGTGATTGGTTTATCTAGCACTGGGTTTGATTGGCTAAGCATCAGCCAATCAGAGGCAGCGCTTCTAGGAGGCGGGGATTTTTTAATCCCCCAGCCAGAAGAGATGAAGGAGAATCAGCAGCAACCGCAGCATGTAAGCAGATAAAAGGGGGAGGAGGCTCCTTCTCTCACCTATCGGTACCCCACAATGTGATCACAAAGTACCAAGGGGTTCCCATGGCAGCCAGAAGCCTGACACAGACCTCCATGTCTGACAGCTGACTCAGCCTATTAGGCCCCACCCCTTGCAGAGTCAAATAGGCTGCTCTCATAGGCTTAGCGTATATAAGTAATGCAGAGTACTATTCTAGTGATCAAACAATCCCATCTTCAGGGATTAAAAAAATAGTGTCAAACAAATTTAAATAATTTTATTTTAAACAAAAAAAATCCAGTTTAAAAAAAAATATGCATTTTTTCTCACAAAAAAAACATTTTAAAAAGGATGAAATACTCCAAAATTTTGTTAAAATGTAACACATAATACGTATTACCACGTTCATAACGATCCGGACAAAGAAAATATTTTGTTATTGATCTTACATGGTGAATGTCATGAAAAGTAATAATGGAATTATTTTTTTACTTTTGTTTGCCTCATAAAAAATGCAATAGAAAGCAATCCAAAATTCACATGTATCTCAAACTGGTACCAAAACTGCAACTCTACCTGCAAAAAACCTCACAGAGCTCTGCTGATGAAAAAATAACAATGCTTTCGATCTTAGAATGTGGTGATTCAGATTCAACAGTTTGGGTTTTTTTAACCGTGTTTTAATTATGCAAAAGTAGTAAAAATAAAATAAATCTAAACAAACTCGGTATAGTAGTTAGGTTGCCTGTCCACGGGTGAATTTTCATTGCGTTCCCCGTGACGATAATCCGGCCGCGGGAAACGCAGTGAACGCTTTCCATAGCGTTGCGGAAAGCGCAGCCCACCTGTCCACGAGCAGAGAACCATAGTGATTCTCTGTTCCTGGACGGCAAAACGCGGCATGCTGCGATTTACCGCTATTCTCCACGATAAGCCTATCTGTCAGATAGGCTCAGTGCGGAGAACCGTCAGCTGTCTCCTGTTCCACGGCGGCGGCTCCTTTCCACGGGCAGATCTCTATCGCTACGCCCATGGAGAGGCAGCCTAATTGTGCTAATCCATAGAAGAAAGTTATCATGTTATTTTTACCAAATGGTGACTGCTGAAAAAGAAAAAAAAAACAACAAAAACAATGGCGAAATTTCTGGAAATCTCCTCCCTAAAAAAAATGTTATAAAACATCTACAACATGTTATATGTACCCTGGAGTGGGACCATTAAAAGATACAATTCGTCCCATTAAAAACAAACCCTCATACAGCTATGTCAACAAGTTATGTCTCTTGCAATGTCCTCACTTGGTCCTTAAGGCACAAAATAGACTGGTGTGTAAAATCGGCCGGCTGGAAAATGTAGCACATATGGTAAGCATTCCGGCCATCAGTTGATACGCGCGGCTGGAAAAGATAGGACTTGTCCTATTTCCTTGCCGGAATACGTAGCTGGTTCAATAGACTCCTATAGGAGCCTTTGAGAACCATCAAAAAAGGGGAGGTGGGAGGGAGTTTAGCAGGGGCTTGCCTTGCTAAAGTCTCTCTCACTCCCCTTGCTGGCAGCTCCCATAGGCTGGGGAGAGAGGGGAGGGAAATTAGCATGGCAAGCATTGCTACCCGGGGGAGAGACTTTAGCGCTGCTAAAGTCTCTGTCCCACCCTACCTCTCTTTGCCGGCTGACTGTGGCAATAATAGCTCCCAGAGAAGCCTATGGGAGCTGCCAGCAGAGGGAGGAAGAGGGACTTTAGCAGCACTTGCCATGCTAATTTTCCTCCTCCCTTTGCCAGCAGCTCCCATAGCCTTCTATGGGAGCTTTTATTGCTGCGATCAGGGAAGTGAGGGGCAAAGACTTTAGCAGCACTAAAGTCTCTCCCCCAGCAACAGAATTCCGGGCTGCAGCATATATACGCCGCAGCCCGTCTGTCTGAATGGGTGAGAAAAGGGAAAATTTAGCTGCTACGTGGTTGCGATTTTCTCTCGTTTATGCAATTTTCGGCCGTGATGAAAGAACCCTTAGCATTAGTCACCTGTCCACCTTGTACTTATTGAGAGAACGAGCCCCTCAGGGGTCCCAGAGTTTATGGAAATAGGAGCTGAGATTAATTTGGATGTTCCACAAATTAATCTTTCGAAAATACCTCTAACTGGTGTAATTCTCCCTTGTTTGGTATAATTAGTTAATCACACACATGACTATAATCCTACAAAATCCCTGACTTTTGAAGGCAAAAAGGTGGTCACGTTAAATATTGATGTTATTTGGGCCTCATTCACACAAGCGCTTTTTTTGCACATTAGAGGCGCATGAAAAGATCACTTCTATAAGAACCAATGGTTTCCTATAGAAGCTTGCACATGGAATTTTAGACGTGCTACATACTCGCACCAATCTAAGATAGGACATGTGACTGCAAAGCTCGCATCTAAGGGCGGACACCCACTGGCGTTTTTTTCTCCACTGCGTTGCGAGAGTAAGTGAAAACTCTCGCAGCGCAGTGCGAGAAAAAAACGTGATCACGCCGGGATATCACAAGTCTCTTCAATGGGGCCAGCGGCAGCAGCGCTAGCCCCATTGAAAAGATATAGAGAATGCCGCAGACTGTGGCAGAAGTGCAGCATGCTATCCCATTGCTTTCAATGGGATCGGCGCTGCTGCCGATCCCATTGCTTTCAATGGGATCGGCGCTGCTGCCGATCCCATTGAAAGCAGTGGTTTGTAGCAAACCCTGCAGTATGATTTTCGGGGAAAGGCTTGAAATATAAGCCCTTCCCTGAAAAGCATCAATAAGTGGTAAAACAAATTTAAAAAAAAATTATTCACCTCTCCGCCGCTCAGATGCGTCCTCTGACTGGCTCCCTGACACGCACTTTCAGCAGGCGGGGATTTAAAAATCCCCACCTCCTGAAAGGGCTGTGCTGATTGGCTGAACGCTCAGCCAATAGCAGGTAGTGCTTAGCTATTGGCTGAGCACTCAGCCAATTACAGATAGTGCTTAGCTATTCATTCATGAATAGCTAAGATAGTGCTATTCATGAATGAATAGCTAAGCACTATCTGTAATTGGCTGAGCGCTCAGCCAATAGCTAAGCACTAGCTGCTGTTGGCTGAGCTCTTAGCCAATCAGCACAGCCCTTTCAGGAGGCGGGGATTTTTAAATCCCCGCCTGCTGAAAGTGCTGGACAGCAGTGTCGGGGAGCCATCCGGAGGACGCGTCTGAGCAGCGGAGAGGTAATTTTTTTTTTTTTACCACTTATTGATGCTTTTAAGGGAAGGGCTTATATTTCAAGCCCTTCCCCAAAAATCATACTGCATGGTTTGCTACAAACCACTGCTTTCAATGGGACCGGCAGCAGCGCCGATCCCATTGAAAGCAATGGGATAGCATGCTTCACTTCTGCCAAAGCTGAAACAGTTGTGGCAGAGGATTCCTTCATCCCCGCCGTCCCTGCTGTGGCAGAAGTCTGCGGCATTCTCCATATCTTTTCAATGGGGCTAGCGCTGCTGCCGCTGGCCCATTGAAAAGACATGCGATATCCCGGCGTGATCCCGTTTTTTTTCTCGCACTGCGCTGCGAGAGTTTTCACTTACTCTTGCAGCGCAGTGGAGAAAAAAACGCCAGTGGGTGTCCTCCCTAAGGTCCATGGTGAGAGAAAAGATAGGACCTGACCTATCTTTGGTGCTCAATGTGCAGGTGTTTTTATTGACTCCTATGGGAGCAGGAGTCTATGGAAACTCTTGCGCAAGAAAATGAGATTACAAATCTCATTAGGAGGATTTCTGCCGACTTGCCAGGCTGCTTACAGCGGAACATTTAAAACGTTTTGCCCAGAAGCACATTTTAAATGCCTCGCTGTAAACTCCTGTTAGTCCCTGCGGGGAGCATGTTTTAAATGTCCCGCTGTAAGCAGCTGGGAATTCCTCCAACCCTGCTGTTGGGCAATTCCCCAGCAGCAGGTGGCAGTAGGGGATTCCCTCCACCTCTCTCTAGTGGGACTATGGGGGATTAACCCATAGCAGGGAGAGGCAGAGCAGGGCTATGGCTTAATGCCCCATAGCAGGGGAAGAGAGTGAGGGTATGGGGGATTAACCCATAGCAGAGAGAGACAGCGGGGCCATGGGGGATTAATCCATAGCAGGGAGAGACAGAGCAGGGCTATGGGTTAATCCCTCATAGCCCCGCTCTCTCTCTCCCTGTTATGGGGAAATCCCGAAGCCCTACCGGCCTTCTCTCACTCCTCCTGGAGCAGCTGCACTTTTCTAAGCGAGCAGCTGCCCGTTCACTCAATTTTTTGCGCAGTATAGGCAGTGAACGAGGCCTTAGATTTCTCTTTCTTTAGTCACTTGCATTTTGTTAATAGAAAAAATAAACTATTAATACTATTTTTTGAAAGCATTCTTACTTTGCAGCATTTTTCCTACACTTGCCTTAACCCTTTCCAATCCACTGTCTGACTTCTGAAGACATTATGATTTAAGGCTGTACAGCTCCGATGTTGGAAGACATCCGTCGGGGTTCTCGTACTGTATGTTGCCAACCTCTCCACTGTCGGAGCCTATCCAACGTGTCACCTCATCTAATACTGACTTTAGCCAGCATATAGCGCTGTCGTATAACACTGGAAAAAGAGTAGGCCCCCTAGGAAAACCAGGATAGAAATTGGATTGGAAATAGTTAAACCTTTGCACAGTACTGTATCTTCCTGCAGCACTGGCACATGACCCTTGCCTATGTGGTTTTTACATGTGTCTTCTGACTGAATTAATTTTCAGTTGAACTTAATGTGTCACCATAAGGTAAAAAATACAGGTAAAATCTTACCTTTTCTGGACCTTCAGTGCTTGAGTGTCAGAGATCTATAATACTACCGCACCATAAAAACAGATATTGGGATTGCAATTTTGAGAAGGGAACAGTTCAACTAACTTGTGGCACAACATCAAAGTCAATATGAAAAGTCGCCAAAAACACAAAGCCCCACCTATAGGGCAAGATGCAACACGTCCTGAAAGCTGCATCGTTTTCAGCTTCCACTGTGAACAATCACATTGAGTAAAGTGTAACATCTGGCCGGTGTAGACATTTCCTTTTAACAGATGGTTTACCAGTATGAGACTATTTTAAATCCAAGTGTGGATACAGCCTCGTAGTCCATAGATAGCAGCTCGCAGTATAATCTTTGAGTTGATTTCCTTTAATTTAAAAAGGATTTAGTTACCCTTTTTTCAAAAATGTACTTCTAGTTATTACTATTAGATTTTATGGCTAAAACTGATAGATACAGAGAATTAATCTAATTGTCACTTATGGAGTCAGAAAGGAATGTTTTCTCCTGCCATGAACTTAAACTGGTGAATTCTTTGCAAGGGGTCTTTTTCCTTCAATTGGAACAAACCGAGTTAAAAATAATAAAGTATGAATGTCACGGACTTGCGTCTTTTTTACTAATAGCTTTATGTAATTTAATTACATAGAGGTAACATTTTGGAGTTCTGTATTAGTGAAGACATTTTTTGAAACACAGCAGTCATGCGTAACATCTAATTTTCCTGCCAGAGACATGCATCCTTTATGGAAATCTGAATAAAGCCGTACTCCCGTCTCAGAGATTTATATCCACAAGATATATTATAAATGTCTGATAGATGTGGAGGAACCCATCTCAAAAACTGCCCCCCCCCCCCACTTCCTTTCCCCCCCTCCCCCGCTGCTGGAGATGACTGTTCTGCATTATTTCCATAACTCCCATAAACGTGAATTAGTAGTACAGCAAGTTATGCTTTTCCTGCATATGCCAGGATGAAGGAAAGTAACTTCCGAAACGCGTAGCAACTCACCATGTTGAAAAGTGTATTATGCTCTGGGTTTAAAAGAGGTACGAATAAAGAAGGAAGTTTTAGTGCAGTGCGGGCTGATGCTGGAGTTTATTCTTCTTTGATTTCTGTGCATTGGATTTGTGCTCTGAATCCTCTTCAAGCACGCTGTGGCCTAGGCGAGCCTGCTCAGGCGAGCTGATTAAACGGATTTGACTGTGATCCTATCTTGCCTTGCTGCCATCTTGTCTTTGCTGCAGAGATATGCTTTATGGTAGCTTTTAGAGATATGCTTTACAGCGGACCCATGGACCATTCACACAATGGGCAGGAACTGACCACTTGACTTCTATAGGAAAGTCTTCTAGGCATGCTCTGTGCAGTGGACATTTTGCAGGGAGGGGGAGTAGATAAACTGTTAACATTACATCCTAAAATGGTGGATCCTGTGTTGTCTGTATATAGTTCTCATTGTTCATTGTAGTCCTGTTTGTGATTATAATGAGACAACTGCTGAGAAGTTTTCTCTACAGAAGTGTCAGACTATCATTACACTTTGTGGTCAACGTAAAAACTGCAGGATTTAAATTTTTCTAAAGTGCCACTTCAGGGATTTTTTTTTAATTCATAAATTATGCAGCTAGCCCCCGAGTATACATGGTGAATATAAAAAAGTCTACATACCACTGTTAAAATGCCATATTTTCGTCAAGAGACAAGGCTCAAAATTAATGCGTCGCTTTGTTTATACGTTATTGATTCGAATAAGACTGGATTTTTTGGGTACTACTTGGCACTCTGCCTTATGGTGATATTTATTGTAACATTCTTGTACAAATTGTGCACAACAGTTTATGATTATTCCAGAATTATTTCAGAATTATTTCCACCTTCCATGTGACCCATTATTTGTACAATTTCAATGAAAAACAAACTAAAATCTTTTAGGGTAGTAAACTTAAAAATATAATGTGGTTGCATAAATAGTACTTTAAAAGGAATACTTTGTTGATGTACCCTTTGACTTTATGACAGTATTCAGGCTTTTTGGGTAGGTGTATCTCGTGTGCGGTGCTCTCTTCAGGTCAATCCACAGATTTTCGGTGGGATTTAGGTCTGGGCTCTGGCTGGGCCATTCCAAAACATTGTTCTTCTTCTGGCAAAGTCATTCTCTTGGTGATTTGGAGGTAAGCTTTGGGTCGTTGTCATGCTGAAAGGTGAAATTCCTCTTCAGCTTTTTAGCAGAGGCCTGAAGGTTTTGTGCCAAAATAGGTTGATACTTGGAACTGTTCATAATTCCCTCCACCTTTACCAAAGCCCCAGTTCCAGCAGCAGAAAAACAGCTCACACATAATGCTGCCTCCACCATCTTCACTGCGGGTCTGGTGGTCTTCTGGTGATGTGCAGAGTGGGCTTTGTGCAACACATACCTTTTGGAATTATGGCTAAAAAGTCCAACCTTGGTTTGATCAGACCATAACATGTTCTCCCACATCATTTTGGTAGACGATGTAGGTTTTGGCAAAACATAGCCGGGCTTGGATGTTTTTCTTTGTTAGAAAAGGCTTCTGTCTTACCTCCCTACCACTCAGCACAGACATATGAAAAACACGGGAGATGGTTGTCAAATGCACTACACAACCAGGACTTGCCAGTAACTCCGGCAGCTCCTTTACTGTTGCTGTCGGCCTCTTGGTAGCCTTCCAGGCCAATATCCTTTTGGTCTTTTCAGCACTTTTTGAGGGACTTCCAGTTCTTGGAAATGTTACTGTTGTGCCAAATTACCCCCTTAAGGACCAGACACTTTTTAGGGATTTTACCCATGTGGTGGTATAACTGCCCTATTTGTTTTTTCATTCAGCTACCAAAATAATTTTTGCTGCATTTTTTTCCTGTGACATAAAGGACTGCTTTTTAAATATCTTTTTTACTGACTTTTTTTCTGTTTTTTAGTTTATTGGGGTAAAAAGCTCAAAAAATGATTTTTTTTAGCATTTATAGTTATTTCTTTAAATTAGTATATTTATGCTAAAATAATGTATGGGAATCGGTCCCTCATTTTGTTTCAGATGTTTTGTTATAAAATATATATGGTTTTGGATTACAGGGTGCATACGGTGATGGTTTTGGTTGGCCTGTATACTGCTGCTGTTTTTCCCGCATGGAACGATGCTGAACATCTCTGTTAATGCTGAGAAGAGAACCAAGGAAAGGAAACTGGACTCTCTTGTCAGATGAAAGACTGGAGGAGTGAATAGGTGATGAAGGTGTCAATCCGACACTTTAATATCTTGTCAAATAAAGCTTTCATTGCCTATTGATTCCTCTGTTTTATGAATAGAATAAATCAATTTTATGGTTCTGTGAAAAAACCTGAATCGGGAGGCACCTAAAGGGTGAATTAAACAAATGAATTAATTTAATCGCCCAACCCTAACATATATACAGGGTTATTACAAATGATCTTCCTGATTTGAGACCCTCATAACTCCCGTTTAATGACACTCAGATATAAAAATTTGATATCAATGGAAGCATTGTTACAGAACTTCAAAAATGTTTTCCACATCAGAGGTGATCAATATGAGCCCCCTATTTCACTGGAGACACGTGGATCCTGTAGTCAAGTTCCTGCCATACATGTTGTGGTGTATCACAACTGACTGATGCAATGGCTTCTGTGATGCTGCAGATCATTATGGTGGATGGTAAGGGGGTTCTAACACTCCCCCAGAGAAAGAAACGTGGAGCCCAAGGAAGAGGTTCACCATGATCACCACCTGCACAGCCAATCCACCTGTTTGGTAGTCACCTATTGAGCTCACTTTTGACTGCATTGTGACAATGGTGGGTGGCCTGTCCTGTTGGAAGATGAAACATGGGATTTCCTGTTCTGGCTGCGGCAGAAGCCATATCTGTAGTGTCCAGGTACGAAATCCCCGGGATTGTTTCCTCATGGATAAGAAGGGACCGTACACTTCCCTAAGGGTTATAGCGCAAAACACATCACTTTGGGGTCGTCGTCACATGCTTCATGTAGACAGGTGGGTTTCCCCTCCCCCACATTATAATATTACATTTGTTATCCAAAAGGTGGAAGGCGGCTTCATCACTAAACACTAAGGAATCCATGAAATATCGCTTTCCATTACAGTTTGCAGACTCTCGCAGAAAGCACTTCGTCGTGCTTTGTTGTCTGGGTTCAGGGCCGATAACAATTACAATTGGTAGGGATAACATCGCAAACGTTTGTGCAGAATCTTCCACACAGTTGTCGGCGGGACTTCCAATTCTCTGCTTCCTCTGATGGTGGATATCTACGGACTTCGCTTGAATTTGCACAGATGCGCCTTGCTGTTTCCACACTTACTGGTGGACGGCCAGATAATTTTCACTTACAGATACAACCTTTTTCCTTAAAATTGGAATACCGCTTGAAAATTGGGCGGACCTTCACCACACTTTGTTTGAAAATGATGTTGCACACTAATAACAGGTAGATGTGAAAATCAAGGGCACAAAATGCTCTCCTGTCTTTGTTGACAGCCATTTTGTCTCATATCCCCCTAGTGACGACTACAGCTGGATAAAAATTTTTGGGCTGCATTTAGCAAAAGTGTCTAACAATACGACTGTCCTTGTTGCCATAGCAACCAATCACAGCGTAGTTTTCCTCTTACCTCAGCAGCTTGAAGTGAATGTTGTGCTGTGATTGGTTGCCATGGGCATTAGGTATGTCTTACTATTTTGCTAAATGAAACTTTTTGAGTTTCTGTTTCCATTTATATAAAATTTCTGTATCTGAGTTTCATTAAATGGGACTTATGGGGGGGTCACATCGGGAAGATCATTTATAATAACCCCAAATAACTTGTTAGCACCCTAGGCCTAATCCCTAAAACAGCATAGACCACCAGGAGTATTCTAGTTTACCCCTAGACCACCAGGAATTATAATATTAACTGTATAGCTGTGTTCTATATTTTTATTGGATAATGTACAGTACTACCATTTTGACCCATTATGACATTATTTAGGTACTATGGTTGTATTTGGCCACTGTATGTAGGTTTTATTTAAGTAATATGTGGTGGTGATATTTATTAAGTGTAATAAAGATGCACAGTGTAGACGGGAGATCCGTGCCGGTGGTGAGTTGGCTATGGCTCGGGGACGCAGCAGCATTGTACAAATTAGAACTTCTCAACTGTGCTGCTAAAACTACAGAAAGCGGCCATATACTTACTGATACAAGAGAGCAGGTAAAAACATCACATTCCTCAATATGCAAACAGCCAAACTGCTATATGGAGGAGTTGCCGCATCGGTGAAGGTACTGATGAACAACCACTCACACACCTTCCTTATACTGAGGGGGGCGGCTGTTTAGTACTTTTCTTGCACAAAAAGAGGGCATATACAGGCTGTCAGGCCATATGGTACGTGTAATACTCCTCCATATAGTCGTCTGTCTGTCTGCATGTTGAGGGATGCGGTGGTTATACCTGCCCTCTTGTATTAGTATATCAGTAAGTATATGGCCGCTTTCAATGATTTTTCGTGTCTGTTTATATTCTCTGGATAGAACTGAATAGCGCTGAATGGACCGCATTGACTATAATGGGGTCTGTCTGTTTTCCACCATGCTGCCCGGCTTTTGGACAGAAGGAAAAGCGCTACATACTTGGATCTGTGACTGAACCTCCGTCTGGAAGTTCAAACACAGATGTGAAACCAGCCTAAGAAAATGTCACGGTAAAGATTATAAAAGGGAAGTCCATACAGTTATATTCGGATATAATCGTGGCACACCCTCTTTAGCAAAATTTTCCCTTTCGACAGAGACCCTCCTTGGGATTATCTCTGTAACTGAGCCCTGCCTCCATTGAAATGAATACATCCAAGAATTTACTAGTTTAGTCAAACATAAGAACTCTTATTTCCCAGATGTTAATTTTAGTATTTTGCACTGTCGTACGTCTAGTACTGGGGAATTCACAGAAAACCTCAAACATCAGGCGTTATGTACTACCTAGGTGCAATTACTGTTTTACCAAGGGACTAACCAAAATACTGGAAACCAGAAAAGCAATAGCATGTTTATTCTACAGTTCGGCTGCTATTTTAGTTTCACTCTTTTCACTCTATAATTTCCTGCAATTTTGAACACTTTGGAAGTCCAGATTTGGGCACAGCATGTGTCACATTTTATATAAAAAAATACAGATGTTATTTTGCCCGGCATTGCTGTCCTTACATGCCGCTCTGGAGTTAGTCACTAAGGGCATATAAAGGGGATTGCCGAGTGTAAGATGAGCAAGTGCTAACCAAAGGTCACAGAACAGTTGCAGAGTTTATTCCAAAGTCACAGTACTGGTAAAATGTTAATGCTGAACTGCATCCAGTTTATTCTAACGGTGGAAAGTCCGTATTGCATCTGATTATTTTTGGATTGTGTAGAAAAATGTACTTTATTAACTTTATGTATTTACACAAGTGATTTTCATGCACAATTTCTGTGCGTTACAAAAAAATGGGTTAATTTAAATGGACGATTTTTCTCTTGGGCCGGGAGTCCAAGATAGAAAAATCACAGCGTATCTTATTTTTGGGCGATATCGGACATTATTTTCTATGGAACCTAAAACAATTACGCTCACATGCCATGTGATGTAGTGAGTGCGATGCAATTTTTACCTTTTTTATTAGTGATACATCATGCGCTTTTCACGCACGTGAAAATCACATGTGCAGCGATGTGATACATTTTTCTCGCAAACGGCATTGCACTCACATGAAAAAAATCATAGGTTGACAAGTGCAATATCGGCCCATGTAAATGCAGCCTTAATCAGATGTGTAGTTTTCAATGACATTTGATAGTGTTTATCTCCTGCGCAGATCGTTCAATGCCCCTCAGTCCAGCCTCACTGACAGATCTACTATTGAGACTGTCCCAATGCTAATTATCGCTCCTCTGCTTTCACACAAAAGACTTTCACAATGATCGCTCACTGAATGGAGGCGGAAGGCATCGGAGATCTCTTAAGGCCCATTTACATGAGCAGATAATCGCTCAAAGATCGCTCAATCTACAGTTTGAGTGACAGCTTTGAGCGATCATTTTGCATAAAAATTTATTGGTATTTAAGTAGCTACTCAGCTACTTAAATACCAATTAGGTATGCAAATGAAGCCTTCCCTGAACGCAGCTAATAGCCTAAGGGTATTATCTGCGCTCAGATCCTTTGTTCTCTATGGGGAAACAATGCTATCAGCACTCCCCATGGAGAACTACTGATAAAAATGAGCGACGATTTTTATGTTGGACTGATTTTAGCGATCAGCCGAAAAGTGGACGATGGGCGCACATTTACACGCACCAATTATCGCTAAAACGATCGCCGATTAGCTTTTTTTTTGCGATAATCGTCCAGTGTAAATGGGCCTTTACAGCCGCCAATCTCTATTTAGAGTAAACAGGCAGTCATTCATAGATGAACAACTGCCTGTTTACATGGCCCTATAGTCACTTGGTTTTTAAGTGAGCTTAAAACTAAGAGACTCTGACAATGGAGCCATTCTCACTGACTTGCCCTATCGAGTCCCGTATTTACATGGTATAAGAATCACTTATAATCACTATTTTTTGAGTGATCATTCAGTCGACTATTGGCCCATGTAAAAGTACCCTTACTCTGGCCCGAAAGGGAAAAAAAACCTATCAGGTGTGATTCAAATGGACATGCAGCGACTGTTGTCCTTTGAAGAGAAAAATGGGTGATGAGATCAGAGGTACGCACAAGGAGCAGTAAGGGAATGATGGGTTGTCCTGGCACTGGTGGGGTAAAGGCATGCAAACAATGGAGCTGGCATCACGGTCTTTGGCACCAGCATGTGACAGTTGTTTTTTGATATAAACATCCAGCCATCCCTAAGCAATTGGATGCAGTTAACATCCATATAAGGACAGATTGTAACATTGCACATTTCTAATATCAGTATGAGGACCACTGCAAGCTAGTCAGAGACTGTTTATTAATGGAAGACAAATGGTTGTATGGAGGTTCCCAATGACTGGCCCAGGTAGCCACAAAGATCACTCATTTAGCCAGTAGTTGTCTTGACTTCCAGATAACAGATTGCATGCTTTTCAATGACGAGTATCCTGCACGACAGTTTGACAGCAATGCTTTGTGTTTTATTGATTAGGTGGATGTGTGTGGGAAGAGTCACAAAGTTTGGACAAAGTTTAAGAACTCAGGGACTTTTATTTACAAGTGATGGGAAAATAACTATAACTGCTAAAGGATACCCCTTTAAAAATATAAACCTGTTACGGCACTCTGCCCCCCGAGCGCCAGTTGGGGTGCCCTGATCTCCCGCACCCCCACTGTCCCTGCCTACTTGCCTCGGCCCTCACCGAAGAGACAACAGGTTTCGACAACGACTTATGGAACCCCCTGCGACCCCTCCTTTTGCGATTTCCAGAGGACCGGTACCCCTTCTGTCCCACCCTGTACGGCTCAAATACCGACAGACTCTCCTCACAACGCAACTGCATACGAGACCCCACCCCTTTCTTCCATCCCCTATGCAGGGCATCGGTGGCGACATCAGCAGCAGGGCGGGCGGACGGGGTTTGAAGGTAAGTGAGACCTCGGGGACTGAGTGCGGTATCGACTGGGCAGGGAGGAAGGGAAGCGTGATGGCTATGGCAGGATGGCCCCCACTGGGTTAGCTCCCCAGTGGCCCAATCGAATTGGGGGTTGTGCAACGCCAGCCACGGCATCCCTAGTATCATGTCTACCGACATTTTCTCCATTACCAGGAACGATAGACCTTCCGAATGGCGACCCCCCACCGTGAGTTGTAACACTGGGGTCCTCCATCGTACCAAGCCCGAAGCAAGAGGAGTAGCATCAATGCTAGCAAAACGAATTGGCGTCTTTAGCGCCACAAATTCAGCCCTCAGGGGCTCAATGAGACGCATGCTTATCAGGTTAGCAGCTGCTCCGGAATCAATAAACGCCTGCCCTAGGCGGTAGAAGTTCCGGAATCTAACCTGACAGGGTATCAGAAGTCTAGGACGTACCTGAGGTCCTAGGCGACCCTCCCTGCAATCGCCTAGGACTGGAAGTCTTTCTGCCGCTTCAGACTGTGGACGCTGAGGCCTCCGGGGGCAGGTTATCACCCGATGTCCAGCTTTCCCGCAGTAGAGACAGAGATGATGTAATAACCGAATCCGGCGTCGCTCCTCGGGTCCAGCAGGTCCAGTTCCATAGGTTCGGGAACAGAGACTGGTACGGACGGGGAGGGAACAGGACAAATGACCTCCCTGACTCTATGGGTCGGTCTATCTTGCTTCCCAGCCCTGAGCCTCCTATCTGCCTTCACTGCTAACTCCATAGCCTCCTTTAAGGACCCGGGAACGGGATGGGAGATCAACAGTTCTTTGACCGCGTCCGAGAGACCTTGCATAAAAACGTCTTTCAGGGCGCTATCGTTCCATGCAGTATCACCCGCATAGCATCTGAAACTGGAGCAATAATCCTCCACACAAAGCGACCCCTGATGCAGCGCCAGCAACCGTGAAACCGCCAACCCCACTCTGTCCGGTTCATCGAAGATGCCCCCGAGTTCCTGAAAAAAGGAGTCCACCGAATGCAGGGAGGGGGAACCCTCGGGAATGGAAAAGGCCCAAGTCTGGGCAGAGCCCCGCAGCAGGGACATTATGAGCCCGACCCTCAGGACCTCCGAGCCGGAAGAGCGGGGACGCATCCGAAAAAACAGGCGACACGCCTGTTGAAAAACGAAAAACTTGTTCCTCTCCCCAGAGAACACCTCGGGAAGAGGGCACTTGGGTTCGGGACTGGTAACGGCATTCTGCTCCTGCGACAATGCCCACTGCTCCTGGGCCACCATGCGAGCTGACAAATCCCGGATCACCGGCACCAGGTCTTGCAGCTGGTTTGCAAGGGCGCTGATCGCCGCCATGAAAAGAAAAACAGTATTTTAAGGGCCAGTTATTATGTTACGGCACTCTGCCCCCCGAGCGCCAGTTGGGGTGCCCTGATCTCCCGCACCCCCACTGTCCCTGCCTACTTGCCTCGGCCCTGGCTAACCCCAGGCGGACAACTGGACGGCGGTCCCTGCCCTGGCTAGGGACCTGGCGACTGACAAGCAGGAAACTACCTAATGGGGGGAACAGAGTGCCGACAGAGGAGGCAGATGAATCAGACCAACAAAACTTACAAGGCTGGAGCTGGGACTCACAGGCAAACTGGCAGGGTGCTGGATAGCAACTAGTACTGACTGGGCCAGACTAGATTAGAGGCAAACAGAACCAACACAAACAGACAGAGTAATAGGGGACCAGAGGGAGCTGACCGACAACTAGGGACTGGCTGAGGCGAGCCGCAGACAGACTGGCTAGGTGCATGCAGAACCAATAACTGGCAATGAGCTCACTTCACTGCCAGTCTTTTAACCACAAGGTTCCGCCCAGGGGCGGAGAGTGGGAGGAGGGAACTCCGCCCACTGCTGTATAAGAAGAACGGAGGAGGGCGGGCGGCACCCTACGGGCGGACACGCCCATGCCGCCACCCACAGCTGCTGGGATAACCTCGACACAGGGCTCCAGGCCGCCGGAGCGACGCGCCGCGCTGTATGGTAACAAAACCTTTATGCAAAGATTCTTTAAAACCATTATAAACCCCAAAATGTAGACTCAAGCTCTGATGTTGAAGGTACTACACACACTGATAACTAACCAAAGTGTCCTCCTATCAGCCCAGGAACCGGTTGGCATAAGTGAGGGCACAGAGGCTCCCCATCACAGTGCCCTTAAGCTGGTGGAAGAGGGTGGTACCAAACAAGAAAACGTTATTGCACATTATTAATATCAATGTACGCATGTTCTAATGTAAATGTGTGTACTCGTTATAATTATACGCACATCATTAAAAGTTGGCAGAAGTTGGTTGGTGCGCATTCCACAGGCATGCTTGAGTGTGTGTGTTGAATATACCGCACACTGGATATCTGGCATTCATGATTGGCTTATTGAGCCGGTAGCTGGAGTTTTGTGCTATGTAATCTCTGATAGTTCTCTTGATAGATTAGCATCAATCATCATGATTCATATGGTTCACATCACTGGAGGATATGAGATATTCCCCCTCTCCATGTACTTCATTATGAATATTCCCTTATGACCGCGTCAAGTACCTAAATTTGTTAGTCTTGGATGCAGTGTTGGTCTTAGGGTTTTGTAGGGTTACAGTAAAGGTTAGGTTCCGTTGAGTGTATGGGGTGCTCTTGTCAGGGCTATCGCTCCACTGTTAGGCAGGGTAATGATAGGTCCTGTATAGAGTTAATGTGCTCTTCGAACATCACCTTCAATATAGGCCGACAGTCCCTGGAAAGTTATCTGTGTGTATATCTATGTGAGTACTGCAGTAATATCTGCTATATAATCCTTTATCCTAAAACAGCACATAGGTATTTTATATGTATTATCATATACTAGCTTACCCGTCGTGCGTTGCTGCGAAGACAGACAGACATACATACATTCGTTTTTATATATCTAGATAACAACCAATCACAGCGCAGCTTTCATGTTACTTTAGTGGTATATATAACAACCAATCGCAGCGCAGCTTACATGTTACCTCAGCTTTATAATATATAACACCCAATCACAGCGCAGCTATCATGTTACCTCAACAGCATAATATATAACAACCAATCACAGCACAGCTTTCATGTTACCTCAGCAGTAAGAGAAATAACAGCCAATCACAGCGCAACTTTTATTCTGCCTCAGCAATATAAAAAATAGCAACCAATCACAGCGCAGCATTCATTTTACCTCAGCGGTATAATATATAGCAACCAATCACAGCACAGCTTTCATGTAACCTCAGTAGTATAAGAAATAGCAACCAATCACAGCACAGCTTTCATTTTACCTCAGCAGTATAAGAAATAGCAACCAATCACAGCGCATCTTTCATGTAACCTCAGCAGTATAAGTAGCAACCAATCACAGCACAGCTTTCATGTTGCCTCAGCAGTATAATATATCACAACCAATCACAGCACAGCTTTCATGTTACCTCAGCAGTATAAGAAATAGCAACCAATCACAGCACAGCTTTCATTTTACCTCAACAGTATAAGAAATAGCAACCAATCACAGCGCAACTTTCATGTAACCTCAGCAGTATAAGTAGCAACCAATGACAGCACAGCTTTCATGTTGCCTCAGCAGTATAATATATCACAACCAATCACAGCACAGCTTTCATGTTACCTCAGCAGTATAAGAAATAGCAACCAATCATAGCACAGCTTTCATTTTACCTCAGCATTCTCAATATCCAGCAATTGTCTTGCGAAACGTTCGGCGGATGCATCATTTTGTAGTTGAACACACATCCCGTTGCTTGTAATGCCTTTTGCTTTCGTGCTTAAGATGGAAATCAAACGATCTTTGTCTTCGGGGCATAACTGTCGACAATGCTCGCACGCGCGCCACCTATCGTAGGATAGATGTACTATGCCAGTAATCTTCCCAGGAGTGTACTCAACAACCTCCCAAAATTTCATGGCGATCGGATGAATGGTGTAGTAATGCATAACGGAGAGACAGACATACATTCATTTTTATATATATAGATGACATCAGGAAGTGAGAGAATTAGATTCCGTACGTAAAATTTGGACGCTAATTCTTTTGCTCTTTGAATTGAATAATCGAGTTGGGGCCTATTAACGTTTCCTATTTATGACATAATCAATGCTTATGCCAAATTTAAAGTTTCTATGACATTGGGAAGTGAGAGAATTAGATTCCGTACGTAAAATTTGGACGCTAATT
Organism: Eleutherodactylus coqui; assembly: GCF_035609145.1. Classification (NCBI taxonomy): domain Eukaryota; kingdom Metazoa; phylum Chordata; class Amphibia; order Anura; family Eleutherodactylidae; genus Eleutherodactylus; species Eleutherodactylus coqui. The sequence goes on along the minus strand of NC_089839.1, from coordinate 115,881,421 downwards.
CTTTTGCGCTTAGAATTGAATAATCGAGTTGGACCCATTAGCTTTTCCTATTTATGACATAATCAATGCTCGTGCCAAATTTTAAGCTTTTATGACATCGGGAAGTGAGAGAATTAGTGGCAATGATGGAAATCGAAAGATCTACGTGGGGGGAGGGGCCTAACTGTCGACGACGCTCGCACGCGCGTCATTTATCATAGGATAGATGTACTATGCCAGTAATCTTCCCAGGAGTGTACTCAACAACTTCCCAAAGTTTCATGGAGGGAGGGAGGGAGGGAGGGAGGAAGGGAGGAAGGGAGGAAGGGAGGAAGGGAGGAAGGAAGGAAGGAAGGTTATATATAGATGTATATTCGGGTTAGAAACACTATAATTTTTTCTTAGGGAGAGCACCTAGAAGGTGACTGAGTGAGGAGACTTATAAGGCCATTTGTGCTCCTCTGGGTAATATGCAAATAAGGGAGAGTATTGGAAGGCAGCATTCCTGCAAGTCACTGTTAAGGCCCATTTACGCCAGCCAATGATCGCTAAAAAATCGCTAATTGGCGATCGTTTTAGCGATCATCGGCGCGTCTAAACGCACACCCATCATGCGCTTTTCGGGCACTGCTAGCTGATCATTAAATTCAGTCCAACCTAAAAATTGGCCTTCAGTCCTATCAGAAATTCTCCATGGGGAGTGCTGATAGCAATTTTCCCTGTGGAGAACAAAGGATCTGAGCGCAGATACTAGCCCTCCGGCTATTAACTGCATTCAGCTAAGGCTTCATTTGCACACTTAATTGCTCTTAAGTAGCTGAGTAGCTACTTAAAAGTTTATGCAAAATGATCGCTCAAAGCTGTCACTCAAACTGTCGTTTGAGCGATCATCTGTAAACCAGCCTTTAGACTCTTTATACAAGGCTTGTAACAATTCCCAGTCATTGTTACAAGGCTTGTATATATGAGACTAACATTGACTTGTAGGAATGCTGCCTTCCAATAGATGGTGCTGCAAAGATATTGTTCCATCTCCCTTATTTATATTGAGGTTAATAACAGCTTTAAAAAATCTTTGATTAAAAGTTTATACTTTTAAAGGGATATCCTTTAGCAGTGATAGTTGTCTGGTTGCTGGTCGCTGCTGTTATATACCATTATTGCAGAAATACTGTTGGAAAATACTACAGTATTAAAAGATATAATAAAACCACATAGAGAACTCATCTGCATTTTCTCTGCACATGAATAATATCTATTGTTTACCATAATACTATCCGTTGCTTACTGTACCGTTTACCGTATTTCCGATTGAGACAAGACTAACTGCGTTTCCGCAATGGGACTACTTACTAGACAGGATCTCTATAACCATTTTCATACCCCTAGACTACCAAATGCAAGAAACATTTCTTATAAGTCACACTTTTACAAGCATTTCGTTCTTGACATTTTCTTATATGACCGTTATGACTATACGAACCCTGAGAAGAACATGGGATATCATTGAATTTTTTTTTTTATTTGTACCGTCAAAAGACAAATATTATTGTTGTAAAGACGGACAGTAGAAATTTTAGAATAAAATAAAGTACATGTCATTTCTGAAGACACGTGCATAATATATAAACAATCAAAAGTAGTGAAGAACAGAGTCATCTTTATTAACACTGTGTTCTAGTTGTATTGTCTTTTTGTTGACGTTTCCTACTACGAGATGAAAATTGCAGGTTTGCCAGTAGCATATAATTTGAAGTTGTTTTCTGTTGTAGAGTACATCACTAGTTATCATGTGCATATAAGAGTCATTGTGTACAGGAGAAGGAATATAAAAATGTTTCTAAGTATAACTGTTCTATAGTAACTTAACAAGCTTCACGTAACATAGAATTTGCAATCAGTAAAAAACCTGCAAGTCCATGTAGTTCGCTGCTTTCTTTGTGTTATGTGCTGCATTTTTTCATGGAATATCTGGTAATTTGTCAGTTTTCTGCCGTAATATAAAATGGCCATCACTGTAAAAAGAATAAGTAATTCTTTACAGAAATGATGATTTGTTCATTTGTATATCACGCACCAGCTGGCCCAGTGTTCATATACCATTTTTTGTACATCAACTTGCGTTGAAAGCCAACACTTCCACAATTCTTGCTGGGCAACTAAAGTAATAAATGGAATGGGCGGGCTACAATACCCAGAGAGGGTATCAAAATTGGGGTTATTTAGTTTAGAAAAAAGATATCTGAGGGACAACCTAATAACTATGTATAAATATATCGGGGGACAATACAGAGATCTCTCGCATCATCTATTTATACCCAGGACTATAACAAGGGTGTGCTCTAATAACTATGTGTATATATATGAGGGGACAGTACAGAGATCTCTCCAATCCTCTATTTATACCCAGGACTGGATCTCTCCAATCCTCTATTTATACCCAGGACTGGATCTCTCTAATCCCCTATTTATACCCAGGACTGTAACAAGGGGGCGCTCTAATAACTATGTATAATTACATCAGAGGACAATACAGAGATCTCTTCCATCATCTGTTTATAACCAGGACTGTAACAAGGGGGCACTCTCTACATCTAGAGGAAAGAAAGTTTCTACACCAACATAGAAGGGGGTTCTTTACTGTAAGAGTAGTGAGACTATGGAACTCTCTGCCTGAGGACGTGGTGATGGCAAATTCGATAAGAGGGTTTAAGAGGGGGGTCTGGATGCCAGTTATGAGTGCAACAATACTGAGCCGGGAATTATTCTGATTTCCAGATTGGTAGCAGGAAGGACTTTTTTTAACTTTAATGGGGAAAATTGTGTTCTACCTCATTGAGATTTTTGCCTTTCTCTGGTTTCCGGAGCATAGTGTATAGAGAGGAAGTGGTCACTCTCCTGCTGTTTCTGTGGGTGACAGTATCAAAATCATTTGCTCCTTAGTTCTCGCTCTAAAAGGAATAGTCGTCTTTTGCAAAAATTGTGGATTTGTATTATAGGCAAGTTATGTCTATGTGATAACTGGTATTTGGTTTAAGGCCCAATGTCAATGGGCAAATTTGAATTGCGAACGATCCACAGTTCAAGCCGTCCATAAGAAGACATGGGCGTCCACAGCTGAATTAAAGCATGCAGATTTGTTTTGCAGACCTTTTGTTCCAGAAAACCAATTGCAGCATGCTCCATTTTGCTGCAGTTCCCACACAAATGGCTTCCATTGAAGTCAATGGAATCCATCCATTCCGCAGCCAGTCCGCAATTGAATTGCGGACGGGCCGCAGATTCTGCGGGAAAACAGGAGATTTTAAAAAAAAGTCTGTACTATGTATGTGCGTCAGCCAGCACTTCCGCACACATCTGCAGTGAAGATCCGGACAGGTAAGCACTGTCCTCGGCCGCAGGCGCGGTGGGATTCTGCTGCGGGCTCCTGCATGCGGAATCCAACCCACCCGGGGACATCAGGCTTTAATTACTCTTAAAGTGACCGATCAATTTTCTCCCAAGTGCATTAAATCTTGTGCTACTGCTACCCCTCTGTTTCTCCGCTCTCAGAAAAGGCTAGGATCCTTCCCCTGTTTGAATTTTGGATGATCCCATAGTGGTATCTGTTCAAAAGGCGAAAAAGGAAGCTTATAAAGCTCTCTTACTTCCCTCCACACCACTGTTGTATCTTGAAGAGGAATCTCTGTTTTCACCGCTCTAGGTAGAGATGTGAAAGGGAAGATATCTTGTTGTCTTGTCCCTATAGATTTGTAACACTAGTTGGCATTACAGTTGCAAGAAAAAGTAAGTGAACACTTTGAAATTACCTGTATTTTTTTCTTTTTTAAGGCTTTATTGATTGATTTGAAATAAGCACATTACCCAACAAACATGAGAATGTTGAGTACAGAATAACAAAGAAAGACCAAAAGGTATCGTTAATACAGCAAGTTATACCCCATTTGCATTGACAGATGATTGCTCAAATGTTGCTCAAACAATAGTTTGAGTGACAGTTCTGAGCGATCATCTTTGCATACTTTATACTAGCTAAGTAGCTACTATACAGCTATGCAGGCACAGCGGGACACCACTGCTATGTCTCACCGAACACTACAGCTGCTTTGTATAAGCAAACAGCTGTAGTGTTCTCTGAGCTTAAAGCCTGTGCCCCGCTGTGAATTCACAGCAGAACACAGCCACAGAGAATCTTATCAGTGCAGCCAGCTAATAGCAGCCTGCTACGCTGATAACAACTGATCACTCAATTCTAGCAAGCTAGAATTCAGCGATCAATGACTCGCACACGAAAACTGCACAATGGCAGTGCATTTAGACAGAACGAGAATCGCTCAAAAGATTCTTTTGAGCGAAGTGTAAGCGATTCTCGTTGTGTCTAATCAGCCTTAAGACAGAGGTCTTGGATACACCTGACTGCTGGTTTCAGGACAACTGCCTATATGTTGATCAAATCTTATTGGCAGCTACAGAAAGTATTTTGTGGAGATGATTACCGCTTATTAACCCCTTAAGGACCGAGATAGGTTTTGCCCTATCTTTTGGCCGCAATCAAACCGGGAGCTCCCATAGAAGCCTATGAGAGCCACTGGCAATGGGAGGGAGGTAGAGGAAGGGGCTAGCGCTGCTAAACCCTTTCCCCTTCCTTTGCTGGCAGCTCCTATAGGCTTCTATGGGAGATTCTATTGCCATGATCAAACGGCAAAGGGAGGGAGAGGAAAGGTGAGAGAGTTTAGCATTACTAAACTCTTTTCCCCTTGGCGGACAGAACTCCGGCTGTGGCGTATTTTCGCTGCACCTGGCCGTGTGAATTAGTGGGAAAACGCAAGATTTAGCCGTGACTTGGTCAGGGATTTCTCTCGTTCATGGGTTTTTGCCCGTGATGCGGTCAGCTGAAAAACACATTGCCTATGTATGCGATTAGTTTAGCCAGATGGTGTTGCCTAAGGGCCTGTTTACACGGGACAAATGACAGACAAACGATGGCTGACACTTGTTCCCGCACATACTAGCTCCCGTGCTGCTGCATGGAAGGTAGTATCTCTGGCTCACAGCGGGAAGGCTGGAGGAGAGTTCTCTTTGCGATCCCCTGCCCCTCCCCATTAACTTAACATAACGTCAGTTCAGTACTAAACAGATGCTGTTTACACTTCGCAATCAGCTCCTAGTCCATCATCTATGCAGCATAAACGATGGACGATGAGTTCAGTGTTAATAGCAGCCGTTCAATACTGAAAGGCCACTATGTTAAGTCAATGGAGAGGGGCAGGGAAGCGCAAGGATAGAAATCTTCTGCAGCATCCCTGCCCCCCTACTGTCCGCTCTGTGAGCGAGCCAGCGCTTCTAGCTTCCGTGCAGCAGCACGAGAGCGATCATATACAGGGACGACTTCGGGCATCGTTTGCTCGACAATCGTCCCGTGTAAATGGGCCTTTAGAATTGTGACTTGAATAACAATCAGACCACATTTTATTAGTATGCAGAAATCCAGGTGATTCCACTTTTTCTAGCAGCTGTAGCTGGTTCCACTAAATGGATCAAAGGGGCCTCAACTTGTTTTTCATTTTCAAGTCATGCATTGTGGGCTAATTAACATTAGCAGATATACTTTGTTTTCACCCACATAATGCCGCTTCATCTGCTCTTGTCTCCCAGATATTTGTGGAGACATTTAACTCCCAAAAAATTTCTATCCTTCAGAGCATATAAAAAAATGCTGAAAACTTAAGTCATCTGTTTTGGTGACAAATGTCAAAAATTATTACTATATGTAATTATAGGGACATATGAATGTGATAGCCTTTATTAAATGCCTACAGCAAATGAATTTTGTGCATGTGTCTATCTTGAATTTGCTGCTTGGGCAAATTTGTTTAAGGAAGGGACGATAATTGGGGGAATTCATAGTGTGTGCGTTGTGCCATATTATTAGCAAAAGGGTGGCTCTGTGTATTTTCGCATGGAGCCTAATGCCAGCTATACACGTGCTGGTGTGCTACATTACACAGAATATGGTATACGGGGCTGTTTGCTCAGAGGAAAGTTGCCTTATATTTAAACATCTTCCATACTGTGTTTCTTGTGATCTATCAGAATGTTACATCCATGTTTTTTTTTACTGAGATTTGAGGTGCATTTTATTAAGTTATAACTTGGCAAACATGAAGTATCAGAAAAGTATAAGCTGATACAATTAGAAAATTCTATGGGAGTTAAACTGAAGTTCTGTACAATATTTGCTGGAAACTTTATTTAAAAACAGGAAATGTCCTGGAAAGTTCAAATACTGAAAGAATACAATAGAAGGAGCAGCCTGACAATGACATGAATGAGTTCACCTTCTCCCTACTTGTTCAAAAGGAAAACAAATAAAGGCATAAAGTCAGAAACAAATTGCAAAAATAATCTGTTTATTATAAATCCTGAACACGTCCAGTAAATTATCTGCTGACTGTAGAAAACTGCATAATATGATGTGAATGATCAGAGAAAGTGTTAAGTGGTGAAATTATGCCCTTCTGTGAAAAGGCTGCTGATTCAGCACGTTGGAGAAATGTAAAATACTATCCTCTTTTTTTTCCTCCACTTTTTGCTTTGGAACAACTGTGGTTTCTGAGACCCAGCCTGTCTGTGACATGCCAACATCTGGAAAGTCCATGCCAGCATACGAAGGATTTAAATGTCAAATTCGTGCTCAAGTACTTGGATGGTAATAGTTTGACTGTGTAACCCTTCCCTTCCCATTCTTGTAAACAATCTGAGTGCACTCAACCCCTACTATATTAAGTGCAGCATGCAAAAAGGCAGAAGTATGGAAGTATGCCTTCTACAACAGATATTCCCAGCATCACTAAATTTAGAATTAACTAGTGGTTGACATCAATAGTGCACTGATATGTTGTTTAGATACCTCAGGATGCAGATACAACCTCCCTCATCACACATTGTCAATGTTTTGAAATAAAAAGGTACCAGCACTGAATAAACTGATAGGCCCATTCTTCCTAAAAGATACTTTTTAAAAAAAAATAATGCATTGGCTGAACTGAGTCAAAGGGATCTGACTCAGACCAAGAAATAGAGACAAACAGATGTGAGAATTTGCCATGTGTCAGGACCTATTTGTAGGTTCATCTCCTGGAGATAGACAATTTTTATATTGTTGGTCCTTTTCCCTTTTCTTTTTGATTCGACCCAGACTGCTATGACAGCTTCTCACGGTCACAACTTGTATATGCAGAATTTGAAACATACATGTTTGACTCCTCAATTTTACAGCCACCTGCTTTCATTTTCCACACCTCTACATAATCTTGCCATCTGTAATACTAGTAATATCACCTGTGGTGACCCACACAGTAATAGTACCCACCTTTTTGTGTTCCCTGTACGCCCCGTACAGAAAGTGCCGCTTTTAGTGTCCTGTTTTGCTACTTGAAAACAACAAGTTTGGATACAGCTTTGAAGAAGGACAAATGGGTTAATAGAACACAATTTATTAATACAAATAAATGATAAAAATAAAACAAAGTTACATAAAAATAGATGATATTGCATATATGTTTTGTAAACTATTCTTAAACAATCGTTACATGAATACTCACATCACCAAGAGCCTTAAGTATACTTATCTGCTTTGTGCATCAACCGGAGAAGCAGTGGTGAAAAGTCAGAGAACAGGGGACCTCTTGGGAACCACACTGTGAGAGGACACTCCCCATCACAGGCTCAAAATGCTTCTAACTCTCTAAAACCTTTTCCAGTTTTATACTTAGTATGATCTATTGCTTGAATTTTTGTGTCACAAATATCAATTCATAAAGTTGCTTGTCTGAAAAGGTCACAATCTAAAGTGACCATTAACCAGATCAGACAAACAAAACTGATTCTTAAGACAATGATAGCACTAAGCTTCAAATATACATAAAGGCTGATTTAGACACAACGAGAATCGCTCAAAATTCGCTCAAAAGAATCTTTTGAGAGATTCTCATTCTGTCTAAATGCACTGACATTGTGCAGTTTTAGTACACGAGTTGTTGATCGCCGAATTCTAGCTTGCTAGAATTCAGCGATCAGCTGTTATCAGCGGAGCAGGCTGTTATCAGCCGGATGCACTGATAAGATTTACTGTGCCTGTGTCCTGCTGTGAATTCGCAGCGGGGCACGGGCTGTAAGTGCAGAGAACACTACAGCTGTTTGCTCATGCAGAACAGGTGTAGTGTTCAGCAAGAGATAGCGGTGGCGTTGCGCTACACCTGCATAGCTGTGTAGTAGCTAATTAGCTACTATAAAGTATGCAAAGATGATTGCTCAAAACTGTCACTCAAACTGTCCTTTGAGCGACTTATGAGCTATCATTTGTCAGTGTAAATGGGGTATAAGTCCCCAGTTCAGTCTTAATACAATGATGATAGATTTGCATGATTAATTAGACAATAGAATGACAAGAGTCTATAGACAATGGTGGTAGAATTACAAGACAATGGTGATACCATGTCCAGATGTTAACATGGTTCCAGCAAGTCTATAAGACTCAGTTACACAATCCTTATAATTTATACATTGAACATTTATGGCTGTTTAAATACAAGATAGAGGGCTACAAATAGCCAATTATATTTGCACCACAGTGTCCCCACATATTAAAAGGGTCCTCATTCAGTAATAATGCCATATTTAGTCCTCCACTCATGAATAACACCCTCTTGTGTCGCCACTCAGTAATAATACCCCTCATGGTTCCCCACAGTAATGATGCTCCTTATGTCCCCATTCAGTAATAATATAATGCCCCTCATGCCTCCACTCAGTAATAATACCCCTCATGGTTCCCCACAGTAATGATGCTCCTTATGTCCCCATTCAGTAATAATATAATGCCCCTCATGCCTCCATTCAGTAATAATGCCTCTCATGGTTTCCATCCAGTAACAATGTCTTTCATGGTCTTCATTTATTATTAAAGCTCCTCATGGCGCCATTTAGTAATAATTCCCCTCATGGCCCCATTCAGCAATAATGCCTTTTACTACCCTCTTCACTAATGCCCTATATATACAGCAAAATAAAAAACAGCAATATTCACCTGTGTCACCCTTTGCACACCCATCTGTGCAATCCACAATGCTTTTGTCTCCTGCTGACTTTCAGGTAGTGCATTCATATGAATGCTATGGCCAGTCCCTGGCCTCACCAACGCTGAGGCTGAGGTTTGGCCACAGTGATGCTCTATCCACAAGTTAGCTGGTGACCAGTGCGGCGTTTACTACACAGACAGGAAGCAGACGGAACAACACAGTATAGCTTTTTTTATTCTATTTTAGTGCATTTCTGTAATTAGATTAAAAAAAATGTCTGCCACTGAATCAGTCCTCCGGACCTGACCGACTCACTGGGATTTCTCCCAGTGGGTTCAATGGCCAATCCATCCTTGTAAGCACATCTTCTGAGGCCTTCTGAAAGTTGTTTGAACTGAGGAATAGATTTGATTATCCGGTCTTTCTTGAGAAGAACAGATATGTCCATAACCAGGCTTTGGATGCATTTACTTAATGGGCAAATCACCTGTAAAACTCCTACATCTAATCGTACATCCTTAAAGGAAATACCAATTTGCCAATTAGCTCTTGGAGAAGCTGTGAACACCAAGATTCATTTTGTATCAATGCACTGTGGATGCTTACTTGGTGTTCTCAATAAAAGCCGTGCATTAATAGTTTAGACTTTGTATGTCTGTAATTGTGACTCAGTGACCTTTTATGTGGTCTAATTATTGGACAGGACTGTTCCTTTGAATGTTAATTGACCTGACAATCATTCTGTGTAACAGATACAATGATCAGCCAACCAATAACCAAAAGTTCATTTAACAGCTGATCATTGACTTTCCACAATCATAAAGATGCCTGCTGATCATCTGTAGACCTATCCTTCTGAACAGGAAGATGTGCAGCCTGTGGGGACATACAATGGTACTGGTCAATCATTTTCCATAGCAGCGATTCTTGGATGTTAAAAAAAAGACCACCGATCGACATGCTTATAAGTTGACGCTCATTAAGTTGCACCAAGACAGACCACATTTTATTAGCAATCAATGTAAAAATGCAGGCAATTCTAAAGGGTTCACTTACTTTTTCTTGCAACTGTATATGAGGGAGGTTACACAGGTGCAAAATACTGATAACCAGTCACTCCTACACATATCCTATTCATGGGACAGTAGCTGCTTCGCATTATACAACCCCAATTCCGAAAAAGTTTGGCTGCTATGTAAAATATACATAAATGTAAAGAAAAAAAGGATGCAATGATTTGGAAATCTCATCTAACCATATTTTATCAACAATAGAACATAGAACGTATCAGAGGGGGAGGGAGACATTTTTTCATTTCATTTCAAAAAAATGTACACATTTAGAAATTAATGGCAGTAACACATCTTAAAAAAAGGCTGGGGCAGGGCCATGTCTACCATCCCTTCTTTTCACAACAGTCTGTTAACATGTGGGAAGTGAGGGACCAATTACTGAAGTTTTGGGGTCTTATCTTTTGTAGGATTCACAGCTATCTGTGTATGACTGTAGGTAGAGGGATAGTGGGTGGTCTTATCAGTGATTGACAGCCTTCCCTGTATGTACATTCATGTTCAGCTGCGAATTAGCAGAGATGTAAATGAATAGAATATATACTTTTATAGATAAAGATTCAGTAGAACTTGTATCAATCTGCTCAGCTCCTCCTACCCTGTAACAGGACGCATGCCGTTTGGACGGCATGTTCGAGCTGACAGACTTTGCCCTATGTGACCCAGCCCAATTTTTCAAACCTGACATATTTTACTTTATGTGGTAATAACTTTGGAATGCTATTACTTGTTTAAGTAATTCTCAGACAGTTTTTTATGACACATTATACTTTATATCATGGTAAATTTTGATTGGTATGTTTGTCTTAATTTAGGAAAAAATCCACATTTTCAAAAAGATTTGGAAAAAGTAGAATTGTCAAAAATTTCACAATTTCTGCTTGTAATACAGATAGGCATGCCACACAAAATAGTTAATAAATATCATTTACCATATGTCTACTTTATGTCAGTATCATTTTTTTAACTTTCCGTTTCAGTTTTGCAGATGTTACAAAGCTTATAAATATAGCATCAATTTTTCAAATTCGGATAAATATCCCCAAACTCATTTTTTTCACAGTCATCACATGGCTGGAGACCTTGCTGATTGTTCTCCAGGCCAAGCTTTGTAATCTCAGCTGTCATCAGACCCTAAAATAACAGAGTTTCAGCACAGTGGGGATTCTCTGCAAGCAGGTTTTAAAATGTGATCAACCAGGATTTAAATAGCCAGAAGATTCCCCCACTGGGATAAGATCGGGGGAGAGCTGGATGCCCCCCAAGTGTCCTGGTAACTTGGGGCCTTGCCTATAGCATGCCTTTAAGGCCGACTGCACGGATTAGCATTGCGGAATCTGGGGCGGGCGTCCGCCTCTGGATTTTGCAGCAAATACCTTCCATAGCATGCTATGGAAAATCGCTTTTTCCTACACACGAGTGTAAAGCATTTGCGATTTTCCGCTCGCATGTGTCTGTGATTGATGCATTGAGAGCTGACTCTGATTGGCTGAGCCAGTGCTCGAGAACCAATCAGAGCAATCTATTGCTGGAGACGGGGTTTTCAATACCCATTACTAGCAAGAGATGTTCTGTTGGTGCTGAAAACTGCACGGAAGCCTGTAGGAACGCTGGAGAGCAGCGGGAGGCGCCTGCTAGGTGAGTATTGCTTTTTTTTTCAGCTTCCTTGGCTGCGATTTCAGCCGTGCTGAAAATGTAGCCAAAACACTGGCAAAACGCACGCCAACGCCGCTGAAACTGCAGTATATGCTGCATTGAGAAACGCAGCGTTTTTGCAAACACCTATGTGAGGGAGGCCTTAGGGTTGATTAAAAAAAATGGGAAGTTTAAGATACTGTCAGACAAAGATAACTTTCACGATGAAATTAGTACACATCACAGGGAGCAGGTTTTTCTGTGGACGGCTGGTGATGCCATTGCTTGTCAACGATTCTACATGTATTAACTGTGCTGGTATCCATGCTGCACCTCAGCTCTAAACCTTTCTTACTCTACTTTTCCCACCAGGTCCAGTGAAGAAATGCTAGGAGCTTGACAGTTAAAATGGGAGAAGATATTACCTCTTATCAAGCATGTCCAGCCTATTCACACTCTAGAAGCTGTATAACCGGTATGTCCAAAAAACATCTTTACTTAAGGGGTTGTCCCAAGACAAATATTGTTTATAGTTACATCCAGGCCGTAATTATAAACATTTTTCTGTATTTACACTTTTAGTAACGTCATCTCGCTCCCTTATCACTTGCTCAACATCTCTTCTGGCATTGGAGAAGACGCAGCAGCTTCAGAAGCAGCTGCTCACGACACAAGGGAAAATTGAGTAGGTAGAACGATAACTGAAGTGGACACAGAATAGAAGCAGCAAGCATCACTATTTTGACAGTTCTCTGGGAATATCTGGAGATAGGAAAATTCTTTTAAATAAGTGTAAATGCAAAAAATGATCATAAATATGGACTGGATTTAACTATAAATATTTTTTGTTTAACAACCTATTAAAAGGAAATCTGTTGCTCATTACACACACACACACTCTTGTCTGCCTAAACTTTCAGGGCAAAATGAGGTTGGGTCTTGCCTATCTGAATAGCGCTTTTGTACTCTTAGTAATGCTTTATGGGGCATATTATCCTGAGATTAATTCATAGTACATATTTGAGTGAATATGTGAGCCGGAAAGGACAGTGCTTTTTGATGACTAACAAGGACAGAAACAACATGAGATGGAGACCGAAGAGATCTCTGTCTTGCATATTCATCCCAGTGGTTCTGTCCTGGTTTCTGCTCTGCATAAAAGATGGAAACCTGTACTGGATTCAAAAAATGCAATGTGAAACCAGTTTTATCCTGCCCTCTGAGGATCGTAAGAGGACTACTGCCCTTGCTTCCACTGTACAAGACACAAGTTAAAAAGAAGGGTCTACAAAACTGGAAGTGTTAGCCTGTTGGGAGTGATCTTGGTAAAAACCGCAATAGCTTAGGATTTTCATCTTCAAATAGATGATATACAGATGGCCGTGGAGGAGGTACTCAGGGTGAGGGGTTGGTGTCTTTTGGTATGCTTCATGCTACTCATGATTGAAGGGTGGTTTATGTCAGTGCTTCTCAAACTGTTAGACTGCCCTCTTGTTGTGGGTGAAGAGCAGCTGGGGAGGTCGTTTTGACAAAAGTGATTATATCCTGCACAGGCGTTCTCTGGCTGTACCAATCTCTGATTTAGCAGCAATTACTGCATCCTTTTATACAACCCCAATTCTAAAAAAGTTTGGACGCTGTGTAAAATGCAAATAAATGTAAAGAAAAAAAGAATGTAATGATTTGGAAATCTCGTCTAACCATAGTTTCTTCACAATAGAACTTAAAGCACATATGAGAAGGGGAAAAGGAGATATTTTTCCATTTCATTTAAAAAAAGTAACTCATTTAGAAATTGATGGCAGCAACACATCTCACAAAAGTTATAGGCAGGGCCATGTCTAGTATTGTGTAGCATCCACTCTTTTTTTACAATGGTCTGTAAACATCTACAAAGCTATTTTTCATTAGTACCACTCTTCAAGCCTTTTTACATAGTAACATAGTAACATAGTTCGTAAGGCTGAATGAAGACAATGTCCATCTAGTGCAGCCTGTTAGCCTCCTGTTTTGTTGATCCAGAGGAAGGCAAAAAACCCCAAGAGCAAGAAGCAATTAGCCCTTTTGGGGAAAAAAATTCCTCCCCGACTCCCTAATGGCAATCAGACTAATCCCTGGATCAACCCCTAATAGTTCCTACCTGCCTGTACACCCGGATTAACAATTAACCTAAGATTTATATCCTGTAATATCCTTCCTCTCCAGAAAGACATCAAGTCCCCTTTTAAACTCCTCTATGGATTTTGCCATCACTACGTCCTCCGGCAGAGAGTTCCACAGTCTAACTGCTCTTACAGTAAAGAATCCCCTTCTATGTTGGTGATGAAACCTGCTTTCCTCTAAACGTAGCGGATGCCCTCTTGTTACCGTCGTAGTCCTGGGTATAAACAGATCATGGGAGAGATCCTTGTATTGTCCCCTCATGTACTTATACATGGTTATTTGGTCGCCCCTTAACCTTCTTTTTTCTAGAGTAAATAGTCCCAATTTTGATAGCCTCTCTGGGTATTCTAGTCCCGTCATTCCATGTACTAGCTTAGTCGCTCTTCTTTGAACCCCCTCCAATACCGTAACATCTTTCCTGAGCAGCGGTGACCAGAACTGTACACAGTATTCCATGTGGGGCCTGACAAGTGCCTTATATAATGGAAGGATAATGTTCTTGTCCTTCGCCCCTATACCTCTTTTAATGCATCCCAAGACTTTATTTGCCTTTGCAGCAGCTGATTGGCATTGGTTACTCCAGTTTAGTCTACAATCCCCTAATACCCCCAGGTCTTTTTCCATATCACTTTTCCCTAGCAGTACCCTATTAAGTGTATATTGGTGACATCCATTTTTGTTGCCCATGTGCATAACCTTACATTTATCAACATTGAACTTCATTTGCCATTTTTCTGCCCAAGCCCCCAGCTTATCTAGGTCCATTTGTAGCCGTACATTGTCCTCCGTTGCATTAATTATATTGTATAATTTTGTGTCATCTGCAAATATTGAAATTTTGCTGTGCAGCCCCTCTATCAGGTCGTTGATAAATATATTAAACAGAATGGGGCCTAATACTGAGCCCTATGGTACCCCACTAGTGACGGTGGCCCAATCAGAGTACGAACCATTTATTACCACCCTCTGCTTTCTATCATTGAGTCAATTTTTTACCCAATTACACACGATTTCACCCAATCCGAGCTGTCTCATTTTTCAAAGGCTTTAGAGAAGTCCAGGTATACGAGATCAATATATTCTCCCAGGTCCAGCTTAGAGCTTACTTCATCGTAGAAACTGATCAGATTTGTCTGACATGAGCGACACTTCCTGAATCCATGCTGGTGAGGAGTTATTCCCTCGTTCTCCTTGAGGTGCTCATCGATGGCGTCTCTCAGAATCCCCTCGAAAATTGTTCCCGTTACTGAAGTGAGACTTACCGGCCTGTAGTTACCAGGCTCACTTTTGGTCCCCTTTTGTAAATTGGAACCACGTTGGCAATGCGTCAATCCAATGGTACAACACCGGTCTTGATAGTGTCTAGAAATATTAGGTATAGCGGCCTAGCTAACTCATCACTTAGTTCCCTTAGTACCCTTGGGTGTATTCCATCTGGGCCTGGCGATTTATCGATTTTAATCTTCTTTAATCGGTTCCGCACTTCCCCTTGCGTTAGGTATGACATATTTTGCGAGGGGTTTATTTTATTCCCCTGTATCTTGTGTGGCATTTCCTTTTCGTTTGTGAATACGCTTGAAATGAAACTATTTAATAGATTTGCCTTCCCTCCATCATCATCAATGATTTCCCCTGCATTATTTGTTAAAGGGCCAGTGCTCTCCCTGCAAATCCTTTTGCTGTTAATATAGTTGAAAAATAGTTTAGGTATGTTTTTGCTCTCTTTGGCGATCCATCTTTCCGCCTCCTCCTTGGCAATTTTGATCCTATCTTTGCATATTTTGTTTTTTTACCCTGTACGATTTTAGTGCTTCTTCGCTGCCTTCTTGCTTCAGTAGTTTGAACGCTTTCTTTTTTTCGTTTATTGCCCCTCTAACCGTCTTGTCGAGCCACATTGGTTTCCTTTTAGTTGAGATTCTTTTATTTTTAAAGGGAATGAACTGCTCACATGAGGTGATTAGGATCCTTTTGAACTTTTCCCATCTCTCCTCTGTACTGATATTTTTGAGGATGTTGTCCCAATTAATGTTACCGATTGTAGTTCTAAGCTCATCAAATTTTGCTTTACTAAAGTTTAGTTTATTTGTCACTCCCTGATAAGGCTTCTTATTGAATGACAGCTGGAAGTTAATTATATTGTGGTCACTGTTCCCCAAGTTCCCCTCAACCTGTACCTTCTTTATTCGGTCTGGTTTGTTAGTTAGTACTAAGTCCAGAGTGGTCCTCCCTCTCGTTGGTTCCTGCACAAGTTGGTTCAGATAATTATCTTTAATTACTCTCAACAACTTATGACCCCTGTGAGATTTGCAGGTCTCATTTTCCCATATTATATCCGGATAATTAAAGTCCCCCATGATAATTACTTTGTTGCGGTTTGACACTTCTATCTGCCTTAGTAAGTTTTCTATTTCTTCTGCTACTTTTGGTGGTCTATAGAAGACCCTTATCAAGATTTTGTTCTTTTCTTTCTCCCTTTATTTCTACCCACAGAGATTCCACCTGTTCGTCTCGTACCCCTATATCCTCCCGTAGTCTCGGCTTTAAGTTTGATTTGACATACAGACATACCCCTCCCCCTTTCTGGTTCCTTAAGTCTCTTCTGAAGAGATTGTACCCCTGTAAATTCGCCGCCCAATTGCACTTTTAGTTACCCTTGTCCCAGTTTTTGTTAGATGTGTTGCTGCCATCAATTTCTAAATGAACTAATTTTTTTATTTTATGAAATAGAAAAATGTCTCCCTCCCCTTCTATGTTCTGTTGTCAATAAAATATGGTTAGGTGAGATTTCCAAATTATTGCATTCTTTTTTTCTTTACATTTTACACAGCTTCCCAACTTTTTGGGAATTAAGGTTGTACTTTTTGAAAAGTTCTGTTGGGTCCATGAGAAAATATCTAAATTGATATCATTTTAAAAGATTTTGCCATGCATGGTGAGGCTCTTGTAAAAAATAGATTGAGAATCTATGATCTAATGTCAAGGGGCAATACCAGACCACTTTCTGTGGTTTTCTTTCGTTGTATCAACACAAAAACTGAATGTGTTACATAAGATTGACAAAGATACAGTTCCATTATGATATGCACCACACAAATCTGTTATCATCATTTCTCCCATGTGGCAGTGAAAACAGACTTTGTTCTTACAACTGATGTCATGACAAGAGGCACTTGTGGGGGAATAGTGATTTCTATTTGCAGTTCCTTTACCCGGCATACAAGGAAACACATGACTTTTAGAGGAAGTGGTCTTTTAGCAACTCTTTAATCCTCATGAGATTCTCAGCATCTTAGATGGCATGTTGTACAGTATGCTATGTGATTCCACCACTGTCAGTATTTTGTGATCGTTTTAAAACCACATATTTTGCTGTTCGTATCCCCATTTTCTGGCACATGCACCAGGGATAGAAAACTACACTGCTTAAAAATATTAAATGAAAACTTAAACCACACATAGGATCCCGCTAAACAAAAGATTCAAGTTAACTCTTTCATGTCTGTTACGTGCTCAGTGTAAACCTGTTTTCATCTATAAAAAGAACAGGGTGCCTATGGCAGACCTGGCAATTCTGAACTTCTCTGGTGAATGCCAATCCAGCTGCACAGTGCTGGGCTATGAAAAAAGATCCCACTACAGGCCATCAGCCCTCATGCCATCCTCATAGAGTCCGTTATTGACAGTGTGGTCAGAAACATGCAGACCAGTAATCTGCTGGAGATCATTTTGTAGGGTTCTGGCACCTACTCACACAAAAGAACAGCTACTGGTCCAGGTGGATTTCCTTTTAGGGACCTGTCCAGCTCTTCTTGTGTAGCAGCTAGAGATGAGCGAGCACCAAAATGCTCGGGTGCTCGTTACTCGGGACGAAATTTTCGCGATGCTCGAGGGTTCGTTTCAAGTAACGAACCCCATTGCAGTCAATGGGCGACCCGAGCATTTTTGTATATCGCCGATGCTCGCTAAGGTTTTCATTTGTGAAAATCTGGGCAATTCAAGAAAGTGATGGGAACGACACAGCAACGGATAGGGCAGGCGAGGGGCTACATGTTGGGCTGCATCTCAAGTTCCCAGGTCCCACTATTAAGCCACAATAGCGGCAAGAGTGCGCCCCCCCCCCCCCCCCACTGTCAGCATAAAGATCGTTCTCCTCTGCCATAGCTGTAACTGCTGTGGCAGAGAAGAACGATGTTTGCCCATTGAATTCAATGGAGCCAGCAATACAGCAGGTTCCACTGAAAGCAATGGGCTGCCGGCGATCGCGGGATGAATTGTCGGGAAGGGCTTAAATATATAAGCCCTTCCCTGCAATTCATCCAGAAATGTGTTACAATAAAAATATATACCGGCGTATAAGGCGACGGGGCGTATAAGACGACCCCCCAACTGTCACCTTATACGCCAGGAATACAGTGGAGCAAAGAATAAAAATCATTACTCACTTCTCCTGGTGTTCTGCCCCGCTGTTGCAGGCTGTCGCTCCCTCCTGGTCCCCGGCAGAGCATTGCTTTCTGGACGCAGTGGTTGAAATCCCCGCCTCCAGAAACACACGTGCCTTCAGCCAATCACAGCTATTCAATGACATCATTGTCATTGGCTGTGATTGGCTGAAGGCACGTGTGTTTCTGGAGGCGGGGATTTAAAGCCCTTCGTAGAGAAAGCAATGCTCTGCCGGGAACCAGGAGGGAGCGACAGCCTGCAGCAGCGGCGCAGAACACCAGGAGAAGTGAGTAATGATTTTTATTCTTTGCTCCACTGTATTCCCGGCGTATAAGGTGACAGTTGGGGGGTCGTCTTATACGCCCCATCGCCTTATACACCGGTATATATTTTTATTGTAACACATTTCTGGATGAATTGCAGGGAAGGGCTTATATATTTAAGCCCTTCCCGACAATTCATCCCGCGATCGCCGGCAGCCCATTGCTTTCAGTGGAACCTGCTGTATTGCTGGCTCCATTTAATTCAATGGGCAAACATCGTTCTTCTCTGCCACAGCTGTTACAGCTGTGGCAGAGAAGAATGATTTGTCTTCTATATGTTCTCAATGGGGTCAGCGCTGCTGCCGCCGGCCCCATTGAGCGCATATAGAGAAGAGAACAGAAATCGCAAATCGCACATAGGTGCGATCTGCGATTTCTATGGCCTAAGAAGGACCGTTGGGGTTTTTGAAGCCTAAAATCACTCCTAACACTCTCCCTATAGCAGCTCCGGCCTCAACAACACTTTCCCTAAACTATGTCAGAATGCATCTGTGGCGAGCCGCGGGAGGGGCAGATTTTAATACTCAGGTGACACCTAATCTCGCCAGCCACTCACTGCAGGGGGGTGGTATAGGGCTTGAACGTTGCAGGGGGAAGTTGTAATGCCTTCCCTGTCTTTCTATTGGCCAGAAAAGCGCGCAAATTTGTCAGGGAAGAAAATGAAAGTAACCCGAGCACCTAGTGGTACTCGTTACGAGTAACGAGCATCTCGAACACCCTAATACTCGAACGAGTATCAAGCTCGGACGAGTATGCTCGCTCATCTCTAGTAGCAGCCCATGTCCTAGTATCTCCTCCATGCTCTTGAGACTGTTCTGGAAGACATAATCTTTCTTGTGATACCATGTATAAATGTGCCATCTTGGAGCAGGAGGACTACCTAGCCAACCTGATTAGCATGTAGGTACCCGCTCATGCTATCAGTAGTGAGAAGGACACTCGCAAAACTAGAGAAGAACTAGAGAAAAATAATTTAGGAAATGATACATGAGATGCAAGGGGATAAAATGAGCCCCTCACTAAATATCACCTGCCTAACGCAGGAGGAATTGCAGAGCTGGCTAAAAAAAAGATTAAAATCTACAAACCCAGGCCAGATGGAATACACTCAAGGGTTCTAAGGGAACTGACTAAAATGATAGACAGACCGCTATTTCTTATATTTAGGTTTATGGACTCTATTGAGACCTGGGTTTTACCACTGGATTGGCGGGCGCATTGCCAATGTGGTTCCAATATACAAAAAGGAGTCAAGAATAGAGCCTGGTAACTACAGGCCGGTAAGTCTCTCTTCAATAATTAGAAAAATATTCAAAAGGTTTCCGAGAGACGCCATCATGCAATACCTCAAGGAAAACAATAGTAAAACTCCTCATCAGCATGGGTTCATGAGGTGTCGATCATGTCAGACCAATGTGATCAGCTTCTACAATGAAGTAAGTTCTAGGCTGGACCTGGGAGAGTCTATTGATCTTGTATATCTGGGTTTTTCTTAAGCATTTGACAAAGTGCGACATAATAGGCTGATATATAAAATGAGACAGCTTGGTTGGGGCGAAAACGTGTGTAGCTGGGTAAAGAACTGGCTTGGAAATAGAAAGCAGAGGGTGGTAATAAATATGATTGAGCCACCGTTGCTAGTGTGTGTGTGGGGGGGGGGGGGTACAGGGTTCAGTATTGGGCCCCATTCTGTTCAATATATTTATCAATTACCTGATAGAGAGACTGCAAAGTAAAATATTGATATTTGCATACCACTTACTCTCTTTGAACGGCATGGTAACATTCCCCTCCCCTCAGGAAAAATATGACCTACCGCCGTCCGAAATATTTCATTACCTACAACTTAAGAATTTTGTATCCTCTTTTCCCGAAATACAAACTCTTCATTAATTATAATTCCCTTTGAAACATTCTGTCTTAAATACCAGTGAGCAAAAGGCCTCATCTTACAAATTTACTCAAGGCTAATAAATACCCCGTACCACACACAACTACCATACGTATCTAGATGACAACAAGATATAGGTAATACCTTAGAGGAGGACGACCAACTGTGGTGCCCGGAATGTTGGAAACCTCATAAAAGTTCTACTGTGTTGGTATTTAGTTCTCACTAGAATAGCATATGCGATTCCTGGCTACTCCAGAAATTTGCTTCCGGGGTTGCTCCTCCCCAGGAGACTTGTTCCACATATAGTGGCCCTTCCCTCGAGTTAAAAGACTCTGGATTAGGACATATTCCCTAGTTTTTTAGTAACCTATCATAACCTGAGAAAAAACCCATGGGAAGCTCTGTTAAATAAAATCGAGAATATACCCCCACCCTCCAGAAAACTAATCTTGTTCTTCTTTTTAGCCACAAAACAAACTATTGCTCAATCTTGGCGTAAGGCTCCCTTGGACTTCTCTGAGGTTAAGCGCCGTATAAACTGGTATCTAGTCAATGAAAAACTAACATTGATAATAGAAGACAGGTATGATAGCTTCCAGAGTATTTGGACCCCATGGATAGATTATGCCCTACCTGCAATGGAGGTTGGCCCAACAACTCCGCTATAACTCCAATACCCAAAATATAGTCTTACAGCTCCTCCCTCCCCTTTTGGGTCGTCACCCCAAGAGAGAAGAATCCCTCTCCCCCCAAAACATCCCCTCCTCCCTCTGACCAGGCCATTGTTACCAGGGAGTTGCTACTACCAGAAATACAGCAATGAAAGGCGGAGAAAACTCTGGTTATACAGGAACACCAAACTATTGTTTATCAAACCAGATCAAATATTGCTATGCGATATCTCATTTATCATACGCCAAAATAAATTTCAATAAAAAGTATTGTTTAAAAAAAAAATATATATATATATATATATATATCTCAATATTTGCAGACGATACAAAATTATACTTACTAAGATAATAAATACAACACAGGACAATCTACGGCTGCAAATGGACATACATACGTTGGGGGCTTTAGGTAGAAAAATGGCAAATGACGTTCAACATTGATAAATATAAGGTCATGCACATGGTAAGGAGAAATGGATGTCACCAATATACACTAAATGGGGTACTGATAGGGAAAAATGAGATGGAAAAAGACCTGAGGGTACTAGTTGATTATAGACTCAACTAGAGCAATCAATGCCAGTCAGCTGCTGCAAAGGCAAATAATGTTTGGGGGTGCATTAAAAGAGGTATAGGGGCGAGGGACGAGAACATTATTCTTCCACTATACAAGGCCCTTGTCAGGCCCACATGGAATACTGTGTATAGTTCTGGATGCCAGTACTCATGAAAGACATTGAAGTGCTTGAAGGGGTTCAAAGAAGGGCAACTAAATTAATAAACAGAATGAGAGGACTAGAATACCCAGAGAGGCTATCAAAATTGGGATTATTCACCCTGGAAAAAGACAGTTAAGGGGCGACCAAATAACTATGTATAAATACATTAGGGGACAATACAAGGATCTCTCACATGATCTGTTTATACCCAGGACTGCGACGGTAACAAGAGGGCATCCGCTACGTTTAGAGGAAAGAAGGTTTCATCACCAACACAGAAGGGGATTATTTTCTGTAAGAGCAGTCATACTGTGGAACTCTCTGCCTGAGGACGTGGTGAAGGCAAAATCGATAGAGGAGTTTAAGAGGGGACTAGATGTCTTTTTAAACCACTACAACATTACAGGATATAGGCAATAAATAACCCGAAGGGCTGTTGATCTGGGGACTTGGAGTCAGGTAGGAACTCTTCTAATGTTGATCCAGGAATTATTCTGACTGCCACTATGGAGTCGGGAAGGAATGTTTTCCCCCAAAATGCAGTAAATTGGCTTCTTCCTTATTGTGTTTTTTTTTTTTTTTTGCCTTCCTCTGGATCAACAAGGATGGGGGGGGGGGGAAGTTGAGGGTGGACAGACTGATATGCCTGAAGTATAAGTGGCTTACGGTTATACTGTGATGCTTAAGGGTGCCTTCACAAATTGTGTAAATGCTGCAGGCATTCTTCAGCAGAAAACCCACAGTTAATCCTCACCTAAATTATGTGGATTTTGTTGCAGCTTTGCCGCAGATTTTAAGCCTTCTATTTTGAAGCTTGACATCCATAGTAAGAATCCGCACCATTAATAGGCATGCTGTTGATTTAGAATCCATAGCAGTGTATTTGAAATATGGTGCAGAATCTGAGCTGGTATTTCCTGTAAATTTTACTGTAAATGCGGCAGAATTTTCACTCAAAAATCTGTGTCGGAAAGCCTACAGCGTTTACACAATTCATAAAGGTGCCCTGAGAATTCCCTTAATTTTTTTTGAGCAGGGTAATTAGTTAACCAATTTTCACAGAATAGAATGCCATATGTCCATATATGAACACACATATTCAAATAATACACACTATATGGATGTTGAATTGAGCTTTAGAACTTTTATAACAATTAATTTCTTTCCTTAGTTATAAAGTCGGCATCGCTAGCAAATACATTAACCACTTCTCACGGCAGCCATTTTTTCACCTGACGCAGCCCTATTTTTCAAATTTAACCTGTGTCACTTCATATGGCATTAAGTTTGTAATGCTTTTACTTATCCAAGTGAATCTGCAACTTTTTGCGACATTGGACTTTATTATAGTATATTTTGTGTGATGTGTTTTATGTTTATTAAAAAAAAATCTGAAAATATTTGAAAAAATTAGCAAGTTTCAAATTTTCCTGCTTATAAGGCAGATATATCACACAAAATCGGTAACATTACCATATGTCCATTTTATGTTGGCATCATTTTGTGCAGGCAACTTATTTTTTCAAAGGGACCAGTTCAGTTCTGAATTGGCTATGAGTATAGATGAGCGAGTATACTCGCTAAAGGCAATTGCTCGAGCGAGCATTGCCTTTAGCGAGTATCTCCCCTGCTCGAGACTGCAGGTTTGGGTGCCGGCAGCGGGCACGGAGCTGCGGGGGAGAGCGAGGCGGAAAGGAGGGGAGATCTCTCTCTCCCTCTCTGCCCCCCGCTCCCTCCTGCTGACAGCCGCTACTCACCGCTCCCCTGCGCCGGCACCCAAACCTTCAGTCTCGAGCGGGGGAGATACTCGCTAAATGCAATACTCGCTCGAGCAATTGCCTTTAGCGAGTATACTCGCTCATCTCTAGCTATGAGGGATCTAAATATTAGATACCTGTAGAAATCAACCCATTTTACATACTACACCCCTCAAAGTGTTCAAGATAACATTTATAAAGTCTGTTAACCCTTTAGGTGTTTTACAAGATTTAAGCAAAGTGGTGGTGGTAAATTTGAAATTTTTTTTGCAGATTTTCAAATGTAAAATAATCTTTTTCCTGAACCCAGCAAGAGTTAACATAAAAATAAACAATCTCAGCATTAATTACACTGGATCTGCAGTTTTTAGAAATACCCTACATGTGGCCCTAATGTGCAACATAACGCAAACACAGTCCTCAGAAATAAAGGAGGACCTTACAGAGTTTGAGGCCCTATTATTAGGATTTTTTAGGTAGTATTCAGGTTTGCAGAGGTGCCAAGATGCAGGACACAAAAGGCTGCATTTTGGAAAATCCATTCCTAAGTTATCTAGGGGTGTAGTGAGCATCTTGTGCCCACAGGTGTTTTGTAGAAGATATTAGGACAGGTGGAATTTTCAATAAATCAACTAGCGGGCCCCCTAACCCCATGAGCAGAATGTCTAGCCCCTCCCACTCTGTTTTACTGTCCTGTGTGGACTAGGACAAGTGGTTTGTTACCTGGTTGCTTACTGCTATTTTTTCCTTGCATTAACCCTATACTGGGTTTACAGCAGACTGCTATTGTGTGCTTAGGTTGTTGCACCTGTACTTTTGCTCTCTAAGCAGTCAATTGTTGCATCCTTCAGGATGTCATACAGAGGCACCCATAGTTTCAGCATTTAAAGTATTTTCCTTAAACAGGAGGAATCCACTCTTGTTTTTGTGCACAACCTTATTCTTAAAAACACCTCTCAGTTTGAGGAGGTTTCCTTAGTTATCTGTGCTGTAGGTGAAGCTTCACCGCTCCTAGGCTCCAGTTCACACTATTCTGAGCATGGTGCTGCCCTGCCTCTGAGCACAGCCTGCTCTTCATTGCACACTTATTTATCCTGGATTATCTGTACTCATGTGACTCAAGTTATGTATAAATCCCTAATGGATGTCTTTGTTGTTGGATGTTTTCAGCAGGTTCTGGCAACATAGATTTTGGTGGAAGGAAAGCAACTTCCAAATAGACGCACTTTGCTGCAAGGACTGCGATATCCATTTATCTGATAGAATACATAGCTACGTGCAGTACTGTCACTTTGTGACCCTGCTGGTTAACCATCACTGCAAGAGAGTTTAAATTAAAAAATCCACGCTGAGATAAAAGAGAAAGTATCATCAATTGCCGAAAATTGGTGAAGTCGATCTGTTAATATGATCAAGAAGTTGACCCAGGGAAAGTTCCTGTCTCCACCTTCTGGGAGCCTAGTGCCTTCATAGTGGCTAAAGCTTTGAAAAAAAAAAAGCCATGATGGCTAGAGAGAAAGTTCCTATGAAGGGACCAATTCATGCTAAACATCCAGATTTCCTATTGGATTTCCCTGTCTTCAAAGATTCAAGCCTGACAAATACATCCTAAAGAGCCCTCCTCCAAAAGTTGAAATGGCTACTAACTGCTGGCCAGGCATACTGTAATACCTGCTCTGACAGTGCAGTGAATCCTAGGCACTTGGAGTTTTGACCTAAGGGTACAGTTAAAAGGGACTACTCTGAGGCTAGTGGCCATGGACGTTGGAACCCATTAAGGTTTGTGTAGCACTTCACCTAGCCCTCAAAATGGCGGCTGTTGCCACCTATGACGCGTTCTGGAGGTACTAAGCCATAACAAGTAGCATGGTTGCCGAAGTGGATACCTATTGCTGTAGCACCAGACTTCCAAGCGCTGACATCAGAGAGGGAATGCTAGCTCTCAGCAGGTAAAGTTGACAGCCAAGTCTATCACAAATAAAGGTGTCCTCCAGACATGAAAGTCATCCTCAGAGGTCCAGCTAGATAATGCTGAGTCAAAATTAGAGAGGCACCAGGAGGCTACAAAGTCCCTAAGCATGGCAATTCAGGATGACTAGGCCATTAAAAATTTGCATTGAGGTCACGATCTGCCCTGAAGGCATAAATTGAAAATTCACTTCAGATACTTAGAAAAAGAGGTCTAATGCTGGGAAGCTACCTCCCAAATCTCTTCTGAGCTGGTGAAGTATGACCTCTAATACCTGGGTTCTATATATCACCCTGTAATATGTGTCATCTTGAAGACTTTCGTCTACAATTCCAGAAATTAAGGTCCTGGAGGAGCTCCCTACTCCACAGTGAGGGACATGGGTTTTCTCCCATAATTCTAGCCCCTATGCATTCAGGCATAGGGAGCTCAAGTACTGCCGTTGGTTTCCTTAACTACTGCTCCAGGAAGCTGAAATTCAGACTGAAGACAATGAGATCCATCAGTTTTAAAAGCAAGGATATTTGACCTTTCTGAACAGAAAGGATGCCTCACAGAAAATCACTAAGAATAACTGTGCAGCTCAAACACAGTATCAAGTACCTGCAATTCACATCTCATCATTTCAGGATCTTCCCAGCACCTCACGCCTTTACGTAAGGTGGTTGCCACCATACCTGCCTCTAAGTATACAGGCAATATTTATGGTTTCATACCTGGACAATGAGCTAATAAATGCCATCTTCAGACTACTGTCCAGTAATTCCAACAGTTGAATTGGAGATCAGACTGGGGAAAACTCTGACACCAAGAACAAAGATGTTCTTAGACTTTGTCATGAATTCCCAGGAGATATTTCACTGCCTTCGTCTGTTTATAGGCAAATATCTTATTTCTTATGTAAACAGCCGCAGAGACAGCTCCTTGAAATATCCTGAGCCTACAGAAGTACAATCCTGAGGGGTTTAACATTTGATGCAGGCTGCCGTCTCTGGAAATCTCTGAGTCAAATGACCTTTGATCCAGTCACCTTGGATCCTGTTGATTACTAATATGTCTCAACTAGGCCGAGTAGTACATCTAGAGGACTACACCGTCCACGTTTCTTGGAGAATCCTATATCCTTAGAGCTTAAAGAACTTAAGAGCCATACAATATGCTCTTTTCACCCACTCTGCAGAAGGAATAGTCCATATAAAGCAAACAAAAGCAGGGTGGCACCTGACCAAAGCCCCTTGAAGGAAGTGGAAAGGATCATTACATGTACAGCGCTGAACCTACCTCATCTATCTGCTGACTAAACGCCCATTTAGACACAACGATTATCGCTCAAAAGCTGTCTTTTGAGCGATAATTGTTGTGTGTAACTGCACACACATCGTGCAGTTTTCGTTATCCCGTCGCTCATTGTCTTTCAGCATGCTGAAAGACAACGATTAGAGTTATGAGGGATTCACAGCGGGATACAGCTGATACCATTGTTTCAGCTGTATCCCGCTCCCTGATAACAGGTTGAGTATGAAGAACAGAGCAGTCCAGCTCAGCTCAGCTGTATAACAGCCAGGCGCTCTGTGGAGAAAAAACCTGGATGCAGAAGGCATCCTCCGCTCCGAATGCTCGGCTGTATAACAGCCAGGTTCTCGGAGCGGCGGAACAGCTGTATACAGAAGACAAGCGGGGACAACCCGCTTGTCTTCTGCATCCTCCGCACCGAGCGCCGGGCTGTATAACAGCCAGGCGCTCGGAGCAGAAGAACAGTTGGATGCAGAAGACAAGCGGGGACACCTTGCTTGTCTTCTGCATCCTCCGCTGGCAGCACAAGGTGATCGCTCATCTTGCGCTGTAAATGACACAACAATGATCGCTCAAAAGTCGCTTGAGCGTCATCTTTTGACCGATTATCATTGCGTCTAAACCAGCCTTTAAGTTAAAGTCTAAACAATCCCAAGAGCTTCAAGCAAATCACCAAGATGTGTGGAATATCAGAGATTGATCTCATGGTGATCATATTTAATGCCAAGCTGATGAGATTCCTTATCAAGAGGCCAAACCCCCTGCCAGCAGATGTCTGTCCATCTCTTGGAGGTTCAGGCTGGCCTATATTATGCCCCCAGTTTCCTTGATACCAAGGATATTGATGCAAAATCAGCTAAGACTATGTCCCAGTAATATACAAATAAATAAGCGGCAGCATCAATGGTGCAATAATAGTTCATCCATGAGACGTTATGACGTAAGAAGAATAAAAGATCCCGTGGAAGAAATATTATTGCACCATTGATGCTGCCG
Source organism: Eleutherodactylus coqui (assembly GCF_035609145.1). NCBI lineage: Eukaryota > Metazoa > Chordata > Amphibia > Anura > Eleutherodactylidae > Eleutherodactylus > Eleutherodactylus coqui. The sequence continues at coordinate 115,853,429 of NC_089839.1, read as the reverse complement.
CTTCTTTATTTGTATATTGGACTTTTCTGGGATTTGGGTCTGATTTCTTGTGGCACATATCTATTCCACTCCACCCAAGTTTGGGGCACTGGTGAGTGCAGCTGACAGGTATTTGTTTGGAGTTTATACTATGTCCCAGTAATAGGCATCCTACTATACTGACCAAAAAGGTCATCGTTCAGTCATATAGATAAATCAAAGATATTATTGGAGACATCCCCCAGGACAGAACCTGGTATCTCAAGACACTCAAATCTGCCAGGACTGTGGAAATTAAACCTTACAGTCTGACGTTTGACCAGCCTCTCTTATCATCCAGAGAGCTTTTGTGATGCAGTCATAAAGACCTTGTCACGGTCCAGGTCTAAATCCACCAGCACATACGATCTTTACAAAAAGAGGTCCTGTGCATTTGGAACCATAATTCAAGGGGGTTGGGGGGGAAAAAACTTCTGTAGCTGAAAGCTTGTTGCTTCTTTAAATGGAGGAGCCAGCTCGTAGATGACAAGTCTACGATTCCACCTCATTAGATCCTGTTGACTACTAGTGCATCCCAACTACGTTTGGGAGCCTATCTAGACAAATTTCCAGTGCAAGGCACTTGGAATATGGAGGAGAAGTCTTTGATATCCAATCTTTGTGAACTCAAGAGCTTTTTCCAGAGCCCTCTAAACTTTGACAGCTTCCACTGTGATCTAGGGAGCAAAGTAAAAATAAATAAAATGACATTTGTCCTGTAGATCATCAAACATGTAGGCACTCAATTTCAACCTCTACTAAAGGAAGTGGAATGATCTTGTTAGGGATAGAGTGGAGAATCCTGAAATGGGCTGCAAAAATGAGACCTACTATCTTCATGCTATAGCTTAATGGATTTTAGCATTGTATTAGGAGATGCCTAAAAGAATGCGCAAGAATGAAACCTAGCATCTTTAGACATATCTAAATAGGTCTAAGCTCTAGAAACCAAGGTGAGGGGGAGCCTAATAAGATTTGCCTATCCTAAGACCTATAGCAAAACAGATTTTAGCCCTAGAGGCAATGGTTAAAAGGATCCTGAAAACTGTCCTAAATAGGAACATCCATTCTCAGATCTATGGCAAAATAAGTCCTGGCCCTAGAAACCTTAACAAAACAGACCCGAAGGCCCAATGTCCACGGGCGATTCTGGTTTGCGGAATCCACGCTGGAAGGTTCAAAAATCAAGCCACCCCTAGGAATACATGGGTGTTTGCAAATGAAATAAAGCATGCAGATTTGATTTGCAGACCTTTTGCCTAGGGAAAAAAAATCACAGCATGCTCCATTTCATGACGGATGGCTTTCATTGAAGTCTATGGAAGCTGTCTGATCCATGGTCCGTATGCAATTGAAATGCAGAAGGTCTGCGGGAAAGCAGGAGTTGGAAAAAAAAACAAAAACAAAAAACTCCACTGCGCATGAGCAGCGGCGCGCGGGCTGGCGCTTCCGCACACATTCGCAGGGAGGAAAATTATGACCCAGACGGGCAAGTAGAAGACCCGCAGGGTCCCGCATGCGGAATCTGATCCGCCCGTGGACATGAGACCTAAGAGGGGTCTACATCATGAGATCTACCATCATCTGACCAGTGACAAAAAACTTAAGTTTTAGTCCTAAAAACCGGTAAACATATATATAAAATTATCCTCGAGTTACATTCTCTTGGCCATAACATCTACTAAATTTATAAGAGTTTCAAGCTGTCATCTGTGCATTCATACAATACATTCCTCTCAGACAGGGTCTTGCTGAAGCTACTGCCAAGGTTCCTTCATTGGTAGGCTGGGAAAGAAGTCCTCTCCCTTCCAATCCCTTCCCAAATCACCCCTCTTTTTAGTGGTAGTGCAGTGTCCACCTCTTGGGCTGATCTAGCTGAAATTAGATTTGTTGTGCATCTTGAAGCTTGTTGTACATATTTATTAACCATTATAGGTTGGAATTTCGTGTCTCAGGAGGAGACGTCTCTTGGGTAGTCAACTGTGCATTACACCATGCAAGAGGGCCCTCCCTATAGGGTAACTTCTTGCAAAATTTGCCTTGGTGGTGGTGCTGTAGGATGTAAGGGAAGCATTGATTATGATTGTTAATCTCTGTTTTCCCTCAGTCTTAACAGCAGCACAAGTTTCCCACCCTAATTTTCTATTACTTTATTATAAACAGGGAGGGGCTAGACATCCTTATAAGGTCAGGAGCTATAGTTAATTGCTTAATTTCATCCATTAAAAATTCCATCTGTCCAAATTGTACATAGCAGCAGAATTAACCTCTTGGTTGTGCCGCTGTTGCTGCTACAACTAAGGAAAACTCCTTTAAGGATCCGAGTGACATTCAGAAGGGTCAAATTGTGATTTCTAGATAACCAGCTGAAAATTGGCAGTTTTGTAGGTTGGTCCCAGTATGCAGTGACTTAATATCTACCTAAATTTGTCCAAGAAAAGATAAATGTACACATCAAGAGCACCTAAGGCATAGTAATGCACATGGGAAGCAAAGGCTAGCCTGTCTGAAACAATCACAAGATCTGCAGTAGCACAAACTTCTAAAAAGTTAAAAGGAACCTGTCCGCCGGTTCATGCTGCCCTAATAGTTCATTTAAATGAGAGCCTATGTTTTATTCTGAAATTTTGCTGCATTTCAGAGGAAGCTTTCTAAGTTGTGGATGGAGAGAAGTGTCAGACAGCTTCCATATTGCTTGTTGGTGTTTCTCCCTGCCCACCCATATGGACAGCACTGTCAAATCAAGCAAAGCTTTTTTTATAAACTATTTTCCCTGTAACATTGTAGGTTAGGCTGAAAGAAGACCATGTCCACCTAGGGTAGCCCGTTTCCACCCCCCACCGCTCCTGTTGATCCAGAGGAAGGCAAAAAAAAAATACCAATGACGCAGAAGACAATTTAGCCCATTTGGGGGGGAAAAAGTCCTTCTCAATTCCATAATAGCAGTCACAATAATCACTGGATCAACGTTTGAAAGTTCATACTTCACTCCAAGACCCAGATCAACAACCCCGCTGGGTTTTTAATGTCTATATTAGAGATGAATGAACGTACTCGGTTCGGGTGTTTTTGGACCCGAGCACCGCTTTTTCCGAGTAACTGACTACTCAGACGAAAAGATTCGGGGGGGCTGCGTGGTGGAGCAGGGGTAGCAGTGGGGAACAGAGACACACACCTTTTCGTCCGAGTAGTCAGTTACTCGGAAACAGCGGTGCTCGGGTCCAAAAATACCCGAACAGAGTACGTTCGCTCATCTCTAGTATATCCTGTAATGTCATAGTACTCTAACAAGATGTCTAGTTACCTCTTAAACTTCTCTATGGATTTTGCCACCACCACGTCCTCAGGCAGAGTTCCACAGTCTCACTGCTCTTACAAAAAAAAAAAAACCTAAACACCCTTTCATGTTGGTGATGAAACTTTTTTCCTCTAGCCCTAGAGGATGCCCTATTGTTACCGTCGCAGTCCTGGGTATAAACAGATCATGGGAGAGATCCTTGTATTGTCCCCTAATGTATTTATACATAGTTATTTGGTCACCCTTTAACAGTCTTTTTTCCAGGGTAAATAATCCCGATTTTGATAGCCTCTCTGGGTATTCCAGTCCTCCCAATCATTTAATTTAGTTGCCCTTCTTTGAACCCCCTCAAGCACTGCAACATCTTTCCTGGGCACTGGTGTCCAGAACTGTACATAGTATTCTATTTGAGGCCTGACAAGTGCCTAGTATAGTGGAAGAATAATGTTCTCGTCCCTATACCTTTTTTACGGCACCTTTTTTGCTGACTGGCATTGATTGCTCGAGTTAAGTCTACAATCAACTACTACCCCCCCCAGGTCTTTTTCCATATCACTTTTCCCTAACAGGATGTCATTTAGTGTATATTGGTGACATCCGTTTCTCTTGCCCATGTGCATAACCTTACTTTTATGAATATTGAACTTCATCTGCCATTTTTCTACCCAAGCTTATCTAGGTCTATTTGCAGGTATATATTGTCCGCTGTTGTATTATCTTGTATAATTTTGTATCATCTGCAAATATTGATTTTACTGTGCAGCCCCTCCATCAGGTCATTGATAAATATAGTGGAACAGAATGGGGCCCAATACTGAAGCCTGTGGCACCCCCCACTAGCAACAGTGGCCCAATGAGAGTACAAACCATTTATTACTACTCTCCATTTTCTATCTCTGAGCCAGTTCTTTACCCATACACACGTTTTCGCCCAGTCCGAGCTGTCTCATTTTATATATCAGCCCATTATGTGGCATGGTGTCAAACTTTAGAAAAACTCAGATATATGAGATCAATACTCTCCCAAGTCCAGCCTTGAATTTACTTCATTGCAGAAACTGATCAGATTGGTCTGACATGATCGACCCCTCATGAACCCATGCTGATGAGTTATATCGTTGTTTTCCTTGAGATATTCTAGGATGGCATTTCTCAGAAAGCCCACAAATATGTTTCCAATTATTGTAGTGAGACTTACTGGCCTGTAGTTAACAGGCTCCCTTCTTGACCCCTTTTTGTATATTGGAACCACATTGGCAATACACCAATCCAGTGGTACCACCCTGGTCTCAATAGAGTCCTTAAATATAAGAAATAACCTAGCCATCACATCACTTTGTTTCCTTAGAACCATTGTTTGTATTCCATCTGGGCCCAGAGACTTCTTGATTTTAACTAACTGGCTCTTCACTTCCTCCTGTGTTAGGCAGGTGATATTTAGCACGGGTTCGTTTGATCCCCCTGCCTTCTCCTGGTTTCTTAATTCTCTCTTTTTTTTACATCATGCAGAAGGTTAGGTGTGTGAGTATCACTTACTGAGGAGGAGTTGGTAAGGGAATGCATGATGAAAGGAAGGCAAGCCAGCAGATGTAAAGCAATGCTCTAAGTAATGTTCTGAGAAATCTTGAGTCTTGGCCTTTATGCAGTTACTTTGACATGTACCATCTACCTATTGTTGCATGCCAAGTACACTCCTTTGTGAGAACCGTATAGCCTAAAGGCAGTGACTCTTCAGTAGGATCATGCGTCTTGCTACAAAAATTGTACAGGAATATTTTGAGGAACATGAGAAAGTTCAAGATATAAACTTGACCACTGTACAATGAAGTAAAGTTCTTTAAATGGGTTTTGTAAGTTTTTGTCCTAAATGCTGCTCCCCATGCCCATATAAGAGCACATACTCACCTCACATAGGTCCCCCTATGTCCAGTGCCGTAACTCTGTTTTGCTCATCGGTGTTGACGGACTGCTTTGCCGATTCCAGACCTCAGCATTTGACTGCAGGAGGTCTGCGATTTTCTGTGGCAGCCTGTAACATCAGACCCTTCAACACAGACCTGGCACAGAGAAGTCTCGCTCAGACCCATTAAGGCATACTTTGGCAGCAAGTGGGGTGAGGGCAACACATTAGGCTAATGGTTTAAATGCTGTGCGTATCTGTATCTTAAAGTGCAGAGAGAGGTTTTTGCTGCCCATCGGTCTTCAAAACTAATCTGAATAGAAATAAATGAACAACCACATGCAAGTTCAAACATTTATTTATATAAAATTCATTAACAAACAGCTTTAAAAAGATCTGCAATATTTACAGCCATATTGCACAAGAAAGTGGCAATTACCCTGTCTAAAGTAATCAGTGCAAAACACAATTAAGCCAGGGACAATTGCATAACATTAAAATGCTACATATACGCTGGGTCCTACATGAAAGACATTAGTGATAATTCTGAACAAGAATCTTCAAATCTTGTATCCTAAAACATATTGGGGATGAAGAGAAACCACTGAGTTACAATTTGAGAGAATTGCCCACTAGAGTTGGAAAAGCCCCTTAATTCCATATGGGATTTCTGACTACTACATAGGGGGTGCAACAGTTTAATTTCTCAGCTACAGTATACACTACAAATCAGAAAAGATGCACCAAGAAAGAAATCCATTCATGGTAGGAACTTGCAGGTTTTAATGCTATATATGTTATGTTAAAAGGGGTTATCGAAGAAGCAGCTGCCAAGATATGCCAGGGGCGGAGCGGAAGCACTGCTCCAACCTGTGTAGCGGCTGGCGCTTGTAATTGCAAGCGCAGCTTTCATTTAAGTCAATGAAAGCTGCACTTGCAATTATGAGTGCTAGCAGGTACATAGGGGGCAGAGCAGTGCTTCCCCTTTGATCCAGGTGTATCCCGGCAGCCACTGCATGGATAACCCCTTTAACTACAAAAACTTCAGGGAGCTGCTTCAAATTACTAAGCCATAAGAAATATCAGTATTGTATAATGGATCCTATGGCAATATTATGTGTAATAGATCAAGTACAGGGGTTTATCAAAATAATGGGTTAATGCACATCTTAAGTATTTCAATTATTTTGATAAACACTTACAAATAGATGTAACTATTAGGAGGGTTAACTTTTCTGCAACTGATGCATGTCTGGTACAATTTGCAGACCCAGCATGTAGATGGCCAACAATTTTACATCAAGAGGAGAAAAAGTGGAAAAAGGTTTCTATTCTATTTATATATTTTGTCACCATATACTTACAAAAAACAGAAAACATGGTTAAAGTCTTATGTGTGCTATACAGCCAATAGGACTCTACTCTGCTCTCTTGCAGCAGACCTTTGGAGAAGATAAAGCAGGTAGCAGTTCTGTCAGACCTCATCCTTGCTGCCCATTATTGCTCTGTAAGAAATGACAACTTATATGGCAAGGTCTGAGATCTGCTCTGTCAAAATCCTGATGTCAAAAAGTCATCCAAAAGTCTTGAAAACTTTCACTTGACTTTCAGCATTTCTTTGGATTACTAATTTGACAAGCTCCTCCCAGAATACTGGGTACAGAGAAAACGGGTTTGTGACATATGAAAGTGCTAAATACTATAACACTGGTGAGTTAATAAAATTATGAAAAATACTGATAACTGTTATGTTCATATTAAGGGCCAACTTATATGGTGGCTGTATTTTCAGGCCATGTGCCACTGTCCTTGCATTGTACGAACAGCACATGATCCCATTATAGCCTGTGAGGCTATTCACACGAATCATTTTCCGCCATAGTTTGCAGCATGTGCTATTCTGGCCCATTTTCACAGATAACCGGACATCCAGCGTCCGTGCACTGTCCGAAGAGAGTTGCGCCTGAATGTCTCGGGTGCAACTGCATATGGCCGTTTGAGTCTGACCTTAAGGCTTAATGCTTATTATGTCCAGCAGATCTGCTCCCTAAAACTTTACAGAGAAAGGCCTTTTGCTGGATACACTCCAACAGAATAGATCTCCCACGTCCAGTAAAATTTGAGCCCAAGAGCTGGAAACCAGTGCTGGTTTTTAATTCTGATGGGGATATTCTCAGGAGGCTGGAAGACCGGAATCTGAAGAATGGCTGAAGTTCTTGGCCAAATTACCAGGGAAAATTTAGCATTAGTTCCTTAATAAAAACACTGTAAATAAATTCAGGAGGTTTTAAAACACAGTAAACCTAACAATAAAAGTGCAAATAAAATCGAAGTAGTCCGGATTGATCTCAACAATCCACAAGTTTGAGGAAAGAGGAAAAATCTTGGAGTGATAGAGAAGACAGTGGGATCTGATGAGAAAGAGCAACGCTCTTCTACCATGGTAGTGCAAATAAGGAACGCCAGAGAAGAGCAACATCGGATTTTTTGTTCTTCCTGTACTGTCGATGTTCTCCTACCCCTTATCGAGAAGGAAGGAGCACAGTCAAGTACTTACACTGCTTCCAAGTTCTAGCAAAGATAACTGGACCTTACCTTCCACAAGTATTGTAAGGTCAGCCTCCGGCCGGGCTCACATCACGACACGGAATATGCTGCTCTAATAGGCAGCCATGTTGCTGCTGAGCCGAATTAAACAATATATGTGGGCAAATAAAATCATAGGATGTTCTATCTTGGCACGTATTACACACAAGATAGTACATGGAGATGGGCAGCCCGCAGCAAGTACGCGATGTCATTGCGTACTCATTGCATGCAACGCTTTTTGGTCCAGTGAGCCCGGCCTCAATACAGCATGTGAAAAAAACAGTGTGCAGTTGTGCAGGATGAAGTCCCACAAAGTTTTACTTTATACATTAACTCTTAGTATGGCAAAAGTGCAATGGGCATTTAAAATAAAAAAAGGAGGTTATAGTATAGCTAGTGCTCAATTATGAAGTAAAAGCAAGCCAGTGGTACAAGACAGCAGTACATCCAATTCAGATTGTAGAATTTCTTAAATGGGTTGTCAAATGGATATTGTTTATAGCGTTAAACCCAGCCCGTAATTAAATTTTTTTGCATTTAAAAAAATCTTTAAAAAATTGCATGTGGCGAAATATTCCAAAATTACAATAGCACCACCTGCTGGTTATACTGAATAGCCTTTCTGTGTCCACCTGCTATGTGGTGAGCTGAACAGAGAAGGTGCAGGAGCTTCAGCAGCTGGATTTAGCAACAATATTTATCATGGGACAACCCCTTCAATGGCAAGAGAAGAGAATTAAATAGTGTAAATAACAAATACAAACTCAATTTTAAAAAGTACAGGGAAGTAAATGTAATTACAGGAAATCTACAGTATGTACATTTCTAACTTCTCCCTGTCAGAAAACACTGCGTCAGGACGCCTAATATCCGTCTGAAGGGAAACACCTTACAGCCTTTTACTTGTGACATTTAACGTCAAGTATCAGAGGTGAAACCTGAAGCCGTTAAATGTGGTCAATAAATATACAAGATGGACATGGGCTCAAACGTCACGCAGTCCTACAATACACAAGTTTTCAGCAAGAAAATAACTAAAGGACACTACATCTCCACTACTGCGGAAGTGTCGAACTTACACTAATATCAGAACATCCCCTTTTAAAGTAAGAGAACACAGACTGAACACAAGAACATGGCTCAGTTTCTTCTAGAACTCTATACATTATTTACAGACACATTTTATAGGCTGAACAGCCAAGAAATCACAGACTGAAAGTTTATAATTTCCCTGAAAAAATGGGAAAACTTACTTGTATACAGAACTATACATCATGAGGAAGGAGAAAGCAGAGCCTGGGAAGAACATGGAAACGCATCTCGTATGGATGGGTCCATTATTCTTAATGTCCACTTTCTGCACTCAAGTGGGAAACAACCCTGAACGTACGGCATATCCGATATGTACAGATTACATTAACGTTTTAGTAACTTACACCAACTTCCACGCCGCCCACCTGCAATTTCTTGGCATGTCGATACTGTCTAGCAGTGGATTTTTCAATGGGTGAACGTTAATCTTGGCAATACAATATAACCGCTATAACTTGTGCTGTCCTATATGACGGTACCACGTGTCTCCACAACACTGGTTAAGGCATTATGACTCCCCACATGTGTCAAACTGATTATCTTTTAACAAGCACCAAAATAGGTACAATATGATTGCACTAATTTATGAACACACATCAAAAAAAAAAAAAAAAAGACTTGGGGGGGAAAAAATGGCAACACCAGCTTATCCAATTATCACTGCTGCATTAGGTAAAGTCAAGTCTACAAAATGCAAATTAGACACATACTGGAATGTGTAGCCGAATACGGCTGGCCAAGCATCTCAAGACTGTGCCGTGAAGAATAGAGGTAACGGTGTTCTTGGCACTTCTGTTTTAAGGCACTCTATAAAGTACATTGAAAAGACATGATGTGAAAGTTCCATGTGGGCTGCTAGAGGTGTGCAGATCCCTTGTAATATATACCTGGGTGGACAAAAAAGTCGTATGCAGAAGCCAGTCGAATACAGAATCTACAATGAATGATGAGCTCAGTCATTTCTTTGTAACTAGTCGAGTTAACAACACTCAAGGGACCTATATATTGTAGTATACTACATGCGTAAATGTCGAGAATAGCAGAATGGATGTGTCTGGGGAACCTGAATCCCAAGTTAAATGAGGTAATGCATAGCCTCAAAAATATCTTTGGTTAGAAACACGTTTTAAAAAGGCACATAGCAAAATTTTTTAATGCACGTTATTCAATAAAAGTTTAACTATGACAAGTGAACCAAAGCCTTGTTAATCATCCATAACAAGCTGAACCCTCACAAGTCAGCAGATATGGAGGCAACACCAAACGGACTACCTTTGGTGAAAAAAAACGCAAGAGGCCGCGCTGCAGCGATACACACTTATCCTTGATGTCACTGTGCTCTGGTATACACAGTAGGGCAATTACCAACAAACCATATTGTGACATTTAACGGACAAGCTGGTGTTAAATGGGGGTCAAGGGAGCAGAACTTTTAGCTTCAGTCCAGTAAGGTCTTACACAAAAGACTATTCTCTCCTACTAAGTTATCTCCAATGTTCTGATCCCCACCTCCAGATGGCTCAGTCTCGTGCATGTGACCACTACAGCCAATCACTGGCCTCAATGTTGGCACAGGTGAAAGTAGTCTGGTTTATTTTACAAGGGGTCACTAGGCTTATAGTAAAAATAAAAATTCTACTCTCCAGTCAATCTCTAACTTGCACGGTAACTGCTCCGAAGATGGACGCTGCTTAGAGTGTAAGGCGGCATTCTGCGTCCACATGTCAGGATATGGTTTAATTTTGATATGTTGCTTTGCTGGAACTTTTTCCTTTTATTGAAGTCGCAGCAAAGTCAGTCAAACAGTAAACTGTGAGGCTATGTCATATGGGCACCTCAGAAGTTTGGAGAGCTGGTAATCCAGCTGCTAAAAGACACTCACAGGTCGCCAAAACAAAGGAGCAGGAGCGCTTAGCTGGCTCTAACAAAAAACTTCTGGGCACCTAGTAGAGATGGTTGGTGCAATATCCACCAAATTTATTAAGATGTACCAGCCTCTGTAAATGTAAACTAATGTGCTTTCAGATTTTGTCATTTGCTGAAATGTCTATCAAACATAAGATTAAAGGACGTGACACAGATTGAAATAGTCATACAAAACTTTAGTAAATAGGAGTTGTAGAGACCAAGAGAAACTTAAGTACTCATCTTTCTACTAAAATCAATAGCAGGGCCCCCCCATCACACCACTAAACAGGGTCCTAACTACATCACTGTGACCTTGTCACAGTCGAAGAATAAAAAAAAAACAAAAAAAAAAACACCCTTGATACCCGTCTCACTTTTGTAGCAAATCAAAAATTGTGAAGAGTCAAAAACTAAGCTAATGAAGCAATACCCACCTGCCAACAACAATAAGACTCTATAGACAGGGGTGGTTGCCATTATCTCAGCTACTTCAGTAAGAACTAGTTCAGATTACACAAGCTCCTATGCAGACCTGTGTGTTTCCATGGTGACTTGCTACAAATTGTACTCAAATTCTGCAGTATTACATTATCTGTTCCCTAATACTTATCATACTTTTGGTAGGGGACAGATGGATGGCTGTATGACTGCAATATCAAACCATACAGTTAGTTTGTAGCCGGTAACTAATATGATCCTTTTCTGCATAGGAGCTGTAGACACAATAACAAGTTTATACTTAAATGCAAAATAAAGCAGCCTTGCAAATTGTAAGATGCATCGGCACAAAATAAAACAGTAACGAAGGAGCACCTACCTTTTAAGAATCTGAAACTGAAATGAAACAAGTTGGCATGGGGGTCCATAAAAAATGTTATTCCTACTCCTAGAAAATCTGCCACTCGATAGAACATATATTCTACTAAAGATTTACAATACTGATCACTGGTGTCAGTAAGCAGCACGAAAGGTGTGCAATCTATAGCAGAAATATCTGCCCAGAGACACGTAAATGCAGAATGGTAACTGCTCTTTCAAGCTGTACTGCAACGTTTAAGGGGAAACACTAGAAATATTCATAATCCTTGTGCAGAATATCAGTCCTTCTATTGTGGCGCTACCCATAGATGGTTGTAAGGGTTATAAAGGCATGTAACAGCAGATACTGCAGACAAGATACATTTGAGCTTTGGCATATGAGACATTGATAGGTTAGTGAACTTACTACTCAATATTTAGAAAATGCATGCTAACAGATCACATCACAAAGGTAAAGAGCAAACAGATTGCGCAGGAATGCATGTGCTGATCTAGCTGCAGACCAGATTTTAGATCACTTAAGATGCAGCCTGCTAGCTTCATTCTTACACCTACAACTAATTCATAGAGACAGACGGCAGATTACATGGAGTAATGCACAGCAATGGAAGAACGGATTTTAAAGGATGTAAAACATGGTCCACTAAAACTAAAATACAACTTGCTTTATGTAAAAGCTCTTCAAATAATCCTAAAATACATATATGTTAGTATATAAAACATTCCCACAACTTGGCGCAACTGAAAATATTCAACATATCTACACTAGGCAAGCATGGCGGTCTTCAACTTTAGTGAGCTTGAGGCAAAGAGCGCTGAGATGGTAAAGTACATAGGGACAGGCCACATTTCTATGGATTGCAACTTAGTCACACATATTTTAGGTTTAGTAGCCCTCTAGGAATCAACTGGTCACAGACCAAAAAAACAAAAACAAAAAACTTTATGTAAGCAAATCAATTAGAACCATTGGTTTGCGGTTACAATGTGTTTTGCACTAGAAAAACTACAAGCTTTGGTGTCAACAGGCTGGCAGCTATCAGGTACAGCTGGAGAATTGTTACATTGTAACTTGTGAATAAAACCTTTCCAACAAACCATCTTCACAAGCGTTGGACATTGCCAAGGTCATCCAATCTAAATTCATAATGAAAATCCTTCCGGAAAGGAAAATAAAAGGCATCCTAAAAACAATCCTTAAAATGCCTTGTGGTGATCATGTAACTGGAAGAACCAAAGTACCGAGACTGGCACTTGTAGAATTGTATCACTTTGATGTTACACCCAAGTTGCATTTGCTTTATACAAGTAAGGCAGCAATGTGTTTCCAAAGGCTTCATTTCCACAATATCCACAGGTCTTTGGAGATGGAAGTATCTTATCAGTAGATACAGAAGTTTGAGAATTTATTCTCTTATTTACATAAAATATAAAATTTGCGTTTTTCTATAAAACTGCAGGAAAAAAAACAAATCCAAAAGAAGCTGAAGTGTCAATTCCGATCCCAGCCAGTCGGCTCTAAGATTAAGAGTTTCTTTTTCCATCCAAAAGCCTAATAGGTTCCTGGAAGCTAATCAAAATGAGGAAGACCTCTAAAGCTCTGCAAAATTATATGAATTGCATAGTATATGAACATGTGCCAAGTGCTGGAATCCTTCATCTGTGAATTCATTCCTCCTTCCAAGCCGGAAAGTCACTGCATTCTCCATATCAGTCGGATGATATAATGTAGCACACGCAGGATAATTACTTGTCTGTTAACCGGAATTCCAGGTGGATTGATGGGAATACCCTGTAATCATAGATTAGATTGTTAGTTGTCATGTTCATTTGCCACACACACATACTACAAAAATAAAACATTCGCATATCCGCTCACTCAAGACTTCGCCGGCTGCAGTCAGGACCAGATTCCGCTGTGGGCTCCCGCATGCAGAATCCAAGCCATTCATGTAAGACCAGCCTACAGATAATTGTTTGAAATCCTCTCCATTTCCCTCTAAAGTAAACACTGTTTGCTTTAGTGTGTTTATATATGGAATCTCTGGCCTGGAGCCTTTTGATTAGTGTGAAGAAAACCCATTGTCTTCAGTGACATGAGTAGTCATTGTGTTTAGCTGGGCAAACAATCACCCCTCCCCCTCCAGTCGTTTAGTCTTTTAAAAAGGACTGAACAAATGTCATTTAAACCATAACAAAAAAACAAACAAGCGATTATTTGCGCAGCCTGAAACTCAAGAATAATCTACAAGTGAACAGATAGTGCATAATGGCTTCACATTTACACGTAACGATTATCGTACAAATTTGTTCGTGTGAACAAATTGAGCGATAATTGTTGTGTATAAATGGGCCTTTAGACATTGGTTCTCCCCTGAGTTACATCAACATTACGGGAAATGTATAAAAAAAGTACACAATTTAGCCGAGGCTCCTTTTAGATAGCTCAATTTGAGCTTCATAAGAGCTGATCAAGACTAGTGCTCCTAACTTCCCAATTCAGACTGTATGGCAGAAGAAATGGCCAATCATAGCCCATATGAACTTTTCACGTTTGGCAGCACATCCCCGTTTCCTTGAAAAGACGCGCTGCCAATTTTTTTTTTTCCCCAGCTGCATGAAAGACGCAATCACGTGATGAACAAGCATTTGCTCATTCTTCAGGTGATGGGCAGGACCTTAATCAGGCAAGGTTCATTCACAAATCACCTGCATTTGTAACACCCTATAGGGAGACCCAAAGGCTTGTTGCTGCTAAGAAAACCACACACTTTGTCCTTGGAGTACGGCAATAGCAAAGAACGGTAATCTGGTTCACTATATAACAGTAGAGTTAATAGAATTCTGAAATGTTTCATCTACGGACGGTGCTTTAAAAGACAGTCATCGTGTGCCTTGTATTTTGTCACATGACCCTTTAGAATGAATGTAGTTATTGGATGTGTCCAGGCCATCCATGTCCTAGACTCTAACAATTGGTCATTTACTAACAGCAGCTTTATATTATCTCACTCTTTAAAGTATAGTCCTATAGTCCCCTGGTCCTACTCTTATAAAACATTGATTTTGCAGGGCGATGTCTAGTATTTACATAGCCGTTAGATGAATGGCCACCTTTGTAATACGTGTTCACTAAATTGGGAGCCACACATACAGAGCAGGTCTTCCATTGTGACCCATGGCATCCACATGCCCTGATGCATATAGATCTAGCCATAGACTCTTATTGACAACAAAAACCATAGAAAAAAAATCTTGGAAAACATCTTTTGGTAAGTACAGTTTGGTTGTATTTGCATCGCCTGTCCCTTTCTGGCTTTTGTTTGGGCTCGCTTTGTAATCCATTTGTCCCAGGAGACTGCAAAAAGGGCAAATGCCTACTTGGCACTTGGTCTAGTGACCAATGGTGTAGGTACCCACTGAAATACAAAAGGAGGATATACTCACCCATCCTGGTGCCTCACAGCTCATCTCTATTCACACCTCCAGTGATCTGCTTACAGCCTGCTGCACCAAATCCCAGACCTCAGTCGACCGTTCAGGTCTGATTGGCTGACGTTTTGTTCACAGATTGACATTGCAGAACAAAGATGTGGCGTTGGAGCTGTGGAGACCTGGGACAAGTGTGCACAGCTTTTTTTTGTAATATGCATTTAAAAAAAAAATCTGGTAACATCTGTACTTGTCATCTAATATTCCTGAGTTTGTTATCCAGTTCATTAAAATGTATAAAACGTTTCTCTTTTCAGGAAGAAAACTGAGCATATGGCTGTCATGAGAATATTAATAAGTGCTAATACAGACACCTCATCACCCTTCGTTTGTCTTCTAGACCCAAAGAGGAAGAATTCAGGAAATGCACCCACAAGGCACTGTAAGGTGAGAGCCATCTAGTGCCCAATTGAAAAAAGAAAAAAAAAAAAGGGTTCAATTTCTGTATTCAACTGTACACCATGCAAAGAGGAAAAAATATATAGCCCCGTGCTTAGAGGAGCAGAGATGTATATAGTGTAATAAGATATGACAATTCTGAGAGGACTTCCTCCGAGAGGAGATGATCGATCATAAAAACACCAACCCATCTACACAGGTTAATACAATATAATAATCTTTATCTGCATAGTGCCAACCTAGACAGAAGACAATTATACGTGGTATACACTTATTTGAAAAGAGACGGAGTAGGGGTGTTTCAGGAGTTACAGGGGAGGAGGCACAGGGGAGCACAAAACAGTAAGAAAATTACATATGTTATTTAATTATTAGAAAACTGAATGGGGGGCGTGATAAGGAGGTACAGGGGCAGAAGATGTAAAATGATAGGCAAAGTGGAATGTGTGTGGAGCCATAGGGAGAGGCAGAGGGCATGTTGTGGGGGCTGGGGGATTGGATTAGGAGATTTGGTATGCCTCGCTGAAGAGGTGTGTTTTTAAGGCGCATCTGAAGTTCCATGCGTCGGGGATTGTCCGGTTGTTTGGGGGGTAGTGCGTTCCAGAGGACCGCTGCTGCTCTAGAAAGGTCCTGGGAGGTGAGCATGCGAGGATCGAATTAGAGAGACATTTAATCTCAATATGTTGGCTGATCAAGGATTTAAATGTAGATTATTATATCAGTTAGTCAATACCACGACCTTTGTAGATAAAAGCACCATACAAGTTTGTGAAGATGTACAAGTACCAATTAGAGTTTCCAAGGTTTAACATGGCATGACATAATACACGAAACAAGCAGGCATGTACACTCATGAGAAGAAATCCCTCCCCTAGAAGTTGTCAGATGGAATGAAACTTTCTCTGTGTGATTCTAACATTGATATAAGTTATTACAATGTCAGAGCAAAAGGAGAAATATTGTGGAAAACTGAACATTTGAAGGGAGGCTTTAGTACCCTGTTGTACCAGACACCTCTAGCTTTGGATACAAGATGTGATACAGGTATGGAGGCTCTAGTACCCTGATGTACCACCTCAAGCTTGGATACAAGATGTGATACAGGCAAGCATGGAGGCTCTAGTACCCTGTTGTACCACCTCTAGCTTGGATACAAGATGTGATACAGGCTGGTATGGAGGCTCCATTACCCTGTTGTACGGCCTCCAGCTTGGAAACAAGATGTGATACGGGCATGCATGGATGCTCTATTACCCCGTTGTACCAACTCTAGTTTCAATGAAAGATGTGACACAGGCACGCATGGAGGCATAAGGGTTCCGTATGGTATCCTGCAGATATTGGTCCACATTTGCTGTTACTAAGCCTCTAGATCATGTAAACTCATAGGCTGTTGAAGTTGGCATTCCAGATGGTTCCATACATGTGCTATTGTCGATAAATCTGACGTCCAGGCAGCCACGGAAGTGCGACATTGTTGGAGACATTCCTGTGACCCCCTTGTGTGTGACTGAGCGTTATCCTGCTGGAAAATGCCTCTTGTAAGCCACAATGAGAGGAACATGTAGCTGCAGGATGTCTTGAACATACCACTAACCTGTCATTGTCCCTCATACCACTACTAGGGTTGACCAAATGTCATATACAGTGGCTACGCAAACCATCACACCAGCAGTGGGGGCAGGGAGTCAAAATTAGTACATACAATGGATGCCATACCACCAAATATCCTTCAGCCAAGTGCCTAGAAATCTGACAGACTAAGGAGCCTGTAACGATGGTGCCACCCGTCTCTGGACGGTGGACAACGAACCAGAGCTGCTTGCGCTATTCAGACAATGTCTACTGGTGGTCTGCGAGGGCGTCCTGAGCCCAGTCACCTTGTCCGCATTCTCTCACACATCAATTGGTCCCAACACCTAACAGTCTGCTCAGAACAGCCCAGGTGGTAGACAATTTATCGATACGACCATCCAGCTCTCACATTCCAATAATAATTGACTCTGGTAATGGGGTGAAATCTCTTCTCTGCATCGTAGAGGCGTCTAGTGCTCAACAAGCTCTACACAAGCGGAAGAGGTGGTCACTACATACAGGGAGCCTCCGAGAGCCTTTTATAGGCCAAGGGAGGAACTACTCTTAGGGTCTCAGGCAACAAGACCGTTCAACTAATCTCGCCACAAATCTAATTATTTCTAATCTGCCTGAGATGTAACTGCATGCAGAGTTTTGTAGTAAAACGACAACTTCTTCTGGGGGCCGGATGTTTTTTTTTTCTTTTCATAAAGTGTTTACATTTTTCCTATTCTACTAAAACATATGTAATCCACTCAGTGTAGTGTCACAGTGTGGTGGTATGCCGAAGGTTCATGTGTTCCACAGGGAACTTACAGTTTTGCATTTCACTATGGTGTAAACCCTCCTATTTATGGCTATATGGCCAAAAATAAATATAAGGACACAACCTCACAATGAACTCATCTGGAGCTATGGTATGCAGTGATCAGAGGAGCAAGTATAGTAATTATCGACATTATGTCATTTGAAATACAAAATTAGAAGAAACCTGTGGAACACATAGACTTCTGGCACACTTCTATAAATATAGATTCCTGCTTGTCTCACGTATTGGTTGTGCCTGATGAAGACGACCAGGTTAAACCTCAGAAACGCGGTTAAGTTCACATAGCCGATGCCTATACAAGTTTAGAAAATAAACTGTGCTATCATCTAAGGACTGTCGGGTATTGACCCTTGAGATTAATTCTATAGGTGAACCTAGATTGATTGGAGGGGTGCGGATGTTGGTGGTTTTAGGGCACAGCTCTACCTCTTGGAGTGAATCCTTTCAGAGGATTTCTTTTATTACACAATACGTGACCGCACTGCCCCGAGGGCTGTTTATATATATTCTGTCTCCTTGCCTGGGATATCTGTCAAGTAAGACTGGATCCTTGGGTAGAGTCTGGTGCCCTCATAAGTGGATGTTACAAGGTGATGGGGATGCTCTTTCACCTATGAGGTTTGATTGGAGGCCTCATTACTGTAGGTTCTCCTGAAACACCAAGTGAGTCGGTTCTTTTGAGTCATTAGCTTTCGTGTTAAAACCTGAGTACAATCTCAGGGCGCTGACTTTTTGATATTGCGTTTCCAACTGTTGTATGTCTATATTAAACTTACATTATTTCAATGGGAAACTGTAGAAAGATCTTAATTTAATGTAGTCTTGTGGGTCCTTAAAGGGGCTGTGAAATCAAAAAGTGTTTTATTCTTTAAACTGGGCAAGAACTCCTATTGAAGGAACTAATGCTTGGGAAGCAATCATCCCTAGGACATTGTACAGAAGGGCAGATGAACCTCTTTATCCAAGCTGAACATCCCCCTTATAGTGAAAAAAAGTCACAGGATTAATTGTACTATTCACTTGATTTGCCCCCTTAACGAAGAAGCTAAATTTTGGAAATCTGACGTGTCACTTTTACATAGAATAACTCCATAAATGTTTTGCATATCCAAGTAATTCGGACATGGTTTGCTCATCAAATTGTACTTTATTTAGGTGGTAAAAATAGACCAATAGAATTTGTAAATATTAAAAGTGCTAAAATTGGGGAAATTTTGAAAAAACTATTTTTCATATTTTCAACTGCAACATCTCAAATATGTGCAAACATACTGTACAAATTTTTGTTAAAATATAGATTTCCATCTGATTACTTTATTCTATACACACATTTGAAAAACTAGTTTGTTACCTTTTAGGAGTCATACAAATTTAACATTAAATCAACATTTTGAGGAACACTCCTTTCCTACACCGAGCCAAGATCGCAACGGCTCGCAGGTGTCAGAATGCTAGATGCTCCCACAAATAATCACATTTTAAAAACTTCACCACTTAATGTATTCACTGAGAGGTGTCATGATGAGTATTTTGACCTCAGGTTTATTTTCAGGAGTTAATGCAATTTAGAGAGAAAAAAATAATCATATTTTTGCAAATATGTCATTTTAAAGACATTTTTTTTCTATAGTGCACATGCAAGTGAGGATTTGCACCCCAAAATGGATACCAGTTTTTTCTGTTCGCAGAAACATACCTATTGTGCCCTAAACTTATGTCTGTATGCTTAACAGGGCCCAAAATGAAAGGAGCAGCCGATGGCTTTCAGAAGAGACATTTTGCTTGAAGGCATTTTAGGCCTTACTGCACCCTTGTAGAGCCCTTGAGAGGCCAAATGATAAGAGAACCCCCACAAAGGACCCCATTTTGAAAACTAGACCCCTTAACGAATTTATCTAGGGGTGGTCTGTGTATTTTGACCCCACAGGTTTTGAATGAATCTAAGCAGAGCAGAAGGGAAAAAAATTACGATTCTTTTTTTCAGCAATTGTGCCATTTAAAAAAAAACCAAAAACAAAACTGTTATTTTGTATAGCACATTTAACCAGGATGTAAAAAGGCAATGGGGTGGTAACTAAGGGGTTACGTGACTGTTCATTCCTAAACAAGGAAACTAGGGAGCAGTTCTGAAGATTGAGTTAGACAAATTATAAAACATGTTTTGGACCATAGAAATGGGTTTATGTTTTGAAAGGGGAAGAGGTGGGCAGCGAAATCTGAGGTGTGTTCTCATGTTCCTCCTACCCAGAAAAGACTGTGCAGTTAGTGTTACGCATTCTCCCTATTATATAACCACTTTTCCTGAATTTGTAAGTCACTTTATTTGGTCTTACATTTTATAAGCACTGCATTTTTTTGTATTAAGCCTTGAAACTTTAATGAGCTGGGTCCTTGTATGTTCTGAACCTATAGAAGACTTTGATTGCGTTAATCCCTTGACTGTTGGCAAGCAGTGCAAGTATATAGTGGGGCTCTTGCCCACTTCAAGCAGTGGTGGCAGTGCTACGCAATGTGCTGGGGCCGGCCCTACTCCCCACCCTACGCAATGTGCTGGGGCTGGTCCCACTGCACTTTTTTACTGTATATCAAGACAGCAGTCCCATGCCATTTGCTGCTCTTGTGTACCATAGTATTCAATAAAGATTGCTTTAAAGAAATATGGTTCTATAATAGATGCAACCACATTAGATACAGCCTCCGGAGCATGAAGTTTAAATTTTAAAAATATAAGTTTCCATTTTTTTCCTGCTGGTAGTGGACGTTTTGCAGCAAGTTATTTCTACAGAAACAGCTGCCCTTGGAGCTACGGTGTAGCACCTCACAGCCTTGTGACACTCGTTGAAGCCATTTTTCCATTCACAAAATAATCCTTCTGCATGATTGTCTATTTTGAGAAGTGTGAAATACGGATTTCTCTAAAAGCTTTAATTCTGCAGCATATAAAATAGGATTTACTCTTTTTTTCAGACAATATTACTCCTGGCATTAATGCCAAACAACTTAGAAATCCCATTACAAATTTTCTTTCTGCGCATTTAACATGAAGAAAAAAGTGACTTGAAAAACGGTGAATAGAAGTCCTAATCCTGAACCCAAGAAGGACTTGTAGCGTTCCACTGTATACTATGCACAAATCAATCCTTCGCATTTCACTGTAGACACGAGTGCTACTTTCTTCATTCTCTGCTTTGAAAGGAGGTCATAGAGTCGGTTCCCGAGACGCTCTGCACTCATCCAATAACTGCAGTCTCTGCTTCATCCAATGTGAGGAGCATTATCCAGCCTAAGGAACGATTCCTCAGGGGTATTCCCAGCCCTGCTTTTCTACCTGGGCGGTAACTACGGAAACAGCATAGTTCTTCAGCCCAGTGCTGTCGCCATTTCATCGCTCTCACTGAAGTGAACGGGAGCTACAAATACAACATAGCGTGCTGTACTACATGTTTTCCGTAGCTCTCATTCACTTCAATAAGAACTACGCCAAAGTAGAGCTGAAGCGCTCAACTGTTTCCAACAGGTGGTTGGAGACTGGTCCAGATTTTCCCATCTTGGTCATGAAAAACCAAGCTGGAAATACCAGCTTTAAGACCAGTCCTTCATGGCACTTGAGACTCCCCCCATCTCTAAAAATTGCTTTTCCCAAGCCTTCCAGTCGCCCACTCCGAGCCATCACTTTCCCCAATAACCACTGTACTCCCCATCAAGTCCCCATGTATTGTTCATTATAGCAAAATCTCGCCCTTTTCTCCCAGAAACAAGCAAAGCCCTACCCACCAAAAGTAATCCCCCCTCTAGCATACAAGAGTGGCAATACAGGAGAACAGCTGACAGCTAGTAAATGTGCTTCAACAGCATTTTCCCATGCACTACATTTTCATGCAGTAGCCACAATAGAAGCCATTGGTGTCTTGCAATGTGATTGTTGCCAATAGCTTGCCTTGGCAATTAAAGGACTGATCAAGGCTTCTGAGTCTGCCATGCAAGCCAGCCTTTTAGACCCTGCATTCAGAAGGGTTTAATAGGAAAGTTGTTAATAGTATACTACACAAGTGATCGCATCTTGAAAGGGAATTTGCCATAAAAATAACCCATTATATAAATCATATTTTTAAATAATTTTTGGTGATTTTCTTTCGGTCGCAATCTGTCTTATAAACTTGTCACCCAATTGGTAGCAGTGTTTACAGTGAACTAATGCTTACATTCGCTTTATCAAGGAACTACATGGACAATAGTTGTCCTCGGTGAAGCCACCCTTAGATATCAAACATGAAGACAAAAATGAAGAATGGGTAGAGCTTCTGAGGAGGGAGATTTGTGGAGACTACAGAGCCGGAAGACTATACTGGTGTCAGATGCATGAAGTGGAGGTGCAGAAATAACTAGGCTCTTGGTGTGAACCTCAGAAGAAAAGAAAAAAAAAAAAAAAAGGTCAAACTCATAGGTGATGAATGAGCAAAATAAATTTGACTCAAGCCCATGACGCGTTTCAAGGCAAGGCAGCCTTTCTCAAAATGCTGGTAAAAGTGTTATATTGAACGTTATCCGCAATGTTACCATCAGTAGTCAGTGGAGAAGGTTCAAATAGTCATACACACAGGGACTACTTGAACTTTTTTCACTGACCGATGGCAACATCATGGATTGGCAACACTGTTCAATGGAACTCCTGGTACTTCTCCAGCGTTTTATTCAAACCGTTTAAGCAATCAATGGCGAAATCCAGGTAATTCCAAAGGGAGCATTTTATAATAAATAATAATAATAAATAATTATTTGTATGGCGCCAACTTATTCCGCAGCGCTTTCAGGCATGGACATTTTCTCAAGAAGCATTAATTGCACCTCGGGTGAGGTGTAACAGTACTGTAAATCATTAGTACAATCACCCGTTTGCAGCATTCTCAATCATAAACTATTCGTGCACTTACCCCTGGATTGTACAATGCATTAAATTCATCTCCAAAGCGACGGAGCTCCCGCGCAATCCAGATTTCTGCCCGCATTTCTTCAAAGTGAGAAATGTTACTGGAAGCTAACAAAGAAAAAAACGAGCTTATTATAAGCTTATATTATCCATAACACTACATATGTTAAGCGTAAATAGGTTTCATACAGAAAAAAAAAAAGTCCCTAGGAGTACATTTTTTGTAGTATAGACCCCCAACGTCACGGTGTGTTTGAAGATGTTGGGGGTGAGTAGAACTTAAACTTAATTTTTGGACAGAGTAATCCCAAAATTGTCCCCCTTAAAGACAACAGAAGTGTGGATATCGTGCTTGTCATTATTGGTAGAACAAACTTCAAAAGTGGGCAGCAATATAGCGGCACCCCTGCTGTGAATATATTTTTTGGGTGGAACTACATCATGCAACCAGGGCAGCTTCCTGTAAGAAATGAATAGGTTGTTTGGCTCCACCCCCTACCCAGTTACATTCTAGGACGTGCTTCTCACAAGCTACAGAGACAGCGGACATTTTATTTATTAGTCAACCCCTTTAAGCGTTAATTCTTTTCAATGCAAAGTGACTTTTTCCTGAGAAGTGGGTTTTTTGCCTTAATACAACATTAACAAGCTCATCCTCTGTTGCTTAGGCCAGGCTCACATGATCATGTTGGTATAACATATTCCGTGCACGGAATACGCTATACTAATCTCCCATTAACCACCATGTTACCACTCATATGAATAGCACGCACACAAGACAAATTGCAGCATGTTTTGTCTTGGTGGGAATTATGCGTACATACATGCCAAGATACTGCATGGCGATTGGCAGTGCACAGAAAGTACACAATGTCATTGCATACTTGCTGCGTGCCATGTGTGTCTCCTATGTGCAGCCCACAACGAATTACAGTCGCCTGAGCCCGGCCTTACATGTACATCACAGAGGTGCAGGTTGTGTACGAAGCGGGCTTAGAAGTACAGCCTGCTGCAAACAGCTGACACCTGCTACAACCAGAGCTAGCTCCAATCGCAGCTGTTTGATAGCTTACAAACACTGCCCATCCTGATCGAATCAGCCAGTGAGAGGTCTCATCCCTGATTCAACATTGATCCTCTCCATGATGTGATGGCTAGGTGCCAATAGTTGTCATGGTCTAGGGAAGGCTCCCAGGGCTAATGTCTAAAACCCTAATAAACCCTTAATAGATCAATGTTACAAATAAACTACAATCTTAAAAGTATTGCAGAAGCAATTACAAAAAAATAAACTGCCAGAAATTTTTGAAAACTTCGCACAATCTAGGTTGATGCATTCAAAAAAGCCGAAGTAGCACACATTTATCTCACACCATCACCCTGTCTCCCAATGATTGAAAAACCATGATCGAAAAGTTGCATGTACCCAAGAATGGAAGAAATAAAAACTACAGCTTGCCTGCAAAAACTAGACAAAAAAAAAAAAAACAAAAAAAAAACAACTGAACTCAAAAGATGCAGCATGTCAATTCTTTCCTGTTGCCATGGCAGCCTCTTTCCGCTCTTTTTTCCAGTACTGGTGCATCTGGTCTCCATCGGAAGTATGGGTTGAGACAAGGATTAGTCCTGGTGGAGTTTAATAGAATGCCCATAGTTGCCGATTGGCTACCTCACATTCCTCTCGGCTGATGTTATTTTCTCCTCTGCCCTCCCATCTGCGCCGGTCTAACAATTTTCCCTGCCGGCTGTGGTCACTGTCCTTTCGGTCTGCCTTCTGGCATTCCGCACCCCACAGTCCCATTTGCGCTGTGTAACTTAATGACCCCTCCCATCTCCTGTCAGTGTCCTTACCGCTCTGCCTTCTGCATCCAGCGCTGTTTAGCCAGTCCCGTCACTCTCCCCGTCGGCCTCACATCAGCGATGAAAAGTCTCCAGCGCTGTTAGTCTCCCCCATGTTCGGCGAGCTAACAGGCCATTACCTGAATTTTTCCCCGGCCCTCTGCCTTCTCCTCTCCATGCTCCGCCGTTGTCGGTCCCCCACTGTCAATGCCCCCACCGACGCTGCTATATCACCTTTTGTGCGGCTGGCCCGCCTCAACATCTGGACCCACTCTGCCCCCGTCCCCCCAGGCGCTGTCTTCTAACAGCATTAACGTAGCCAGGCACGCTGTGTCCTAGTCCCCCCGCTGGTGTACAGCAGCCACCTGCAGTAAGGCACTGTCAGCAATTCAGCCAATCAGCAGCTGGGGGCGTTCCCTTGCACTCCACCAGGATAAACCCTTGTCCCCACCTACAGTTCTGGTGGAGACAAGATGAACCAGTACCGTCCAATCCCATAATACTGCATGTTATCCTTCCACAATCACATTTTATAGTTTATTCTATACAAAGATTTTATTTAAAACCTTAAAAAATATGGTGCCTATAACTGTAGAACAGGAAAAAAAAGTCACATCCAAATGGAAAAGGTAAATATAGACCGCAGGAAGAGCTGCCAGTATGGAAACAGGCTTAGTTACGGATGTAAAGATCAAGAGAATGAGTCAAGACTAGACTTGGCCCGCTCTCAGCCTTCTTTTACAGCTGGACCAAAGGCCATAGTGAGTTGGCCGATGCTGGCCTGTAATACACTGACCAGTCCGGGGTTAAACAAGGCTCCAGCATCATGTGCTTCTCTATTACAGCCAACATTCATTCAGCTCAACTCTTGTGACAAATACTGAAACGTTCTGAAAGCTGAGAAAGCAAATCACATGCAAGGAAAGGAAAGCAAAGAAAACCCCTGGTGCACGAGCGCAGCCGAGCGAGGAAACCCTCCTTCCCAACCCAATAAACTCCTCACTCGCACGCCCAGAAGAAAGTTTTGGCTCCGACATCCAGATATGAAATGCAGTCCTATCCCAGCTTGAGAACAGTTGTATCCTCGCTGCTACAATGCCCCGGAGAGCGTGAAGAGCAGACGCTCAGGAAATTAAAGTCGTGGTTAAGTGGCTGATAGTGAAAATCAATCTGAGGCTTTCGAAAAGGACTTTCTGTGTTGCTACTAGCGAGCGAGCACACAGGTTAAATTACATCAAAGCATTTGTTGCTTATTTCTATTAATTAAACCAGTGTTTAATGACTGATGGCACCCGTGTTCGATACTTTCTACATAATTCATGGGACTTAAAGGGGTTTTCCAGGCAGCACCTGTCAGTGCTGGAGCGGAAGCTGCTGCTCCAGCTCTGATTTAGTGGCCACTGCTCATAAAGGCAGGCTGGGATCCTACTGCAATTCAGAGCAGCAGCCACTACATAGGGATCGGAGCAGCAGCTTCCCCTCCGACCCTGGTACTGACAGCCAAAACAGCTTGGAAAACCCCTTTAATTCCCATTTATTTCCTCATTACTTCGATACCTTTCAATTAGTAGCTAACACACACACGGGCGTCCCCACCAATAAACATTCCAAGATAGTCACACTGTCTTGCTTCTTTCTCCCTCTATGCATAGGGATCCTGGTGTGGTGAGCTGGCTGCGTCTGAAGTTGCTTGTCCCCATGTGCAACTACCCCTTTTTCTGAGGTGGACAGGACATAGAAAGGCTCTTCAATACAGACAGCAGGTGGCGCTATTCTAGGTCCTGAAGTATCAGGGGACAAACTTTAATATGTGTAAATGCAAAAATGTTTATAATCATGGGCTGGATTTAACTATAAGCAATGTTTTTCAAATATAATATACTGATGAAATGTTGGGTTAAGAATATGATGAATAGCCGGTTTAGCCATTGCAGTAATCCTCACCATCGGTGGCCATGGCATAAGGACTGGTATTCACACCTCAGTCATATTTGATAGAGATAGGAATCCACTTTCAAGCCTCTGGCTTTGTAGATGCACAAGGACAGAGTCTCAAACCTGTTCTGAGCCAGCTTCAGAAGTGGCCGCTCACCACACCAGGGATCCCTCCCCGTCCGTACAAAGTGAAGCAGAGAGAGAAGTTTGAACATGTGACACCACCTTGAAACAATTAGGGCAGTTTTACATCTGCGCCAAAACCTCTGTTGCAGACAAAGATGCAAATACCGGAAGTAAAAGCAATTTTTCTCCACATTACAGTGACCGCGGGAGGAGAGATGGCATCGGGACACTCACTTCCGTGGCCGCTGCAGGCACATATCTGCGCGACCCACTCCTCAGAAAACCGGAGTGCTCAATGCCACCAGTGCTGATTGCCAGGACCTGTGAGCAGGAGAAAGCGGGGGGCAGGCCTGCAGCCAATCAGAAACCGGGGGCGTCACCTGGCTGTCAAACAGCCTTACCCTGGTCCATAGCCACCATTTCCGGTGGCGTCAAGGTACAATAATACCCCGCCCGGCACTATTTGTTTCTGCCCAGAAACGAAGGCCCTATGGTCGCAGGGATTACCTTTTATTTCTCTACGAATGGTTGAGCACACTAAAAACAGCAGATGCTGCTATTCTAACATCAGTCCTAGAATATTTGGAGATGAAAAAAAAAAAAAAAAAAGTTCTTTTCCGGTCTCTAAGCTACGGTACAACTTCCACAAGCACCACTTGCTACAGGACGGACCATAAATGACCCCTTCAAAATATGCCAAGTGCGTAGTAGAGAAATTCAAGTCCGTCCATCCAAGTACATTTGGCTGGTGTCAGTGCACAACAGAAGCTGCACGTGCGCATGACAAGCCCAGGCGGACACATTCAGGGACTGCGCTCACAGCTGCTGGGAAAGGAATACCACATGTAATAAATCTCTATGAGTAGCTGCCAGCAGCTGGAACCAGCCCAATGCCCCTCCTCACTAATATGGCCCGCTCACATTTTGGGGGCATGAGAGAAACTTATCCACAAAGTGAATGCAATGAAATGTAAATGATAAAGACAAGTTAGGAGACATTTGGGGACGCATAAACTTACAAAAACAGGAAAGGCATCATTTTCCCCTGTATGCCTCAGTCTAAATACTTGCACCATCCAGATACTCGCTGGCTGTTAACTTTTTGTAAATTAGGTCTTTATTCTAAGACAAGTTAGTGTACAATACAGAGTTTGAGTTTTAACATGCCTGTTGTACAGATCAACGCACGGCTGCACCAAACACTACAGTGGAGCTCTGCGGTCAGCAGAGCAGGTTACACCAACTCACTGACCGTAGTGCAGCTGGTCTGCAGCCACCGCTTAACCTCTTCGTTTCAGCAATGTGAATCTATCAAGTGGGTGTTCTCGGCTCACTGCCAATGGGTGGAGGAAACCCAAAGTCACTGATTGATAGTATCGGAGAAGATCGGCCCACTTGACAGTTTTAGAGCACTAAGAGCCAAAGCTTATGGAGATTGTTTGCAGGAGAATTTGGGGAGGGGGAAGCAGACAAAAGCAGCACTTAGGGTCCTTTCACATGAGCCGATCATTATTCAGATTCGCAATGGATCTCAGGAAACTAAATAATTGTTCATTGTAAAAGCCCGCGGCAACTGAATGACAAACCATAGCTCATTCATCGTTCAGTTTCTGCAGGCAAACAAAAAAAAAAAAAAAACCAATCAGTCTGAACAACAGCCCATTTACAGTGAACGGAGGCAGACCGAAAATCGTTCTGGCCTGCTCCCTTCACTAAGAGACCCTCAGTTCTGTCAGAAAGCACAGGAGTGATTATCGCTGGGATGACTGTCAGGCTTGTATTCTCTGGTATTACAGGCTTTTGGCACACCACGGAGGCAAGGCTAGTTGCAAATAGTGACAAGATTGAAAAAGTTAGTTATTAGATAAGCTTAAATTATTTTAAAGGTTCATGACAATTTAAACTTAAACTGTATCACCCATTGCACACACTTTACATAAACAGTATAGAAAAAGATGAACTTTGTAATCATATTAGACAAAAATCTGTTTCTCTAATTATCACCTCCAGTTTTTTGAGCCCTTCACTCACTGAATTTTTTGATAAGATGCGTATCCATAGACAGCAGCTCTTCAGCTTTAGTTATCAGATTAGATGCTGACTATAGAAGTCTATGGAGAAGAGGAGACTATACACAGGAGACCTTGCTCCTCCAAACTTTCTATAGCAAACCCTCAGAAGCCACAGCGTGGAAGACATTGTACAGCAGTATTGATCAATGTAAGAATCCAGCACTGGAGCGAGATAAAACATTTACTAGAGCCAAGGACGTTTGTGCATCCATCTTCCTCCAGGAGCTCGCTGTAGGTGTTGTGGGCAGTATGTAATCATCTCTGAAGCTCAAGATTCCCCTCTCTCTGGCTACGAGTTATATCAAACTGACAGTAGGGCCGGGCTCTCATGAGCATATCTGGCAGCATGCGAGATATACATACGTGGCATACAGCCTGTACGCAATGACATTGCATACTGCCTGCCATGTACTATCTTGGCGTTTATGTACACAATACGTGCCAAGATAGAACATGCTGTTATTTTTCTTGCATGTATTTCATTGTGAGCGCAACATGGCCACCTATGGCAGATTGGTAAAGAGTATTATGCATGCAAGACCCACACACCGAATACGCTGTACTGACTCACGTGAGCCTGGCCTTAGTGAACAGTTTAGGGAACAGGGAAGGCGGTCAATAACTGGGAAAAAAAAGGTATTCTTTTCTAATAAGATGTATTACAAAGTTTATGTACATCTGTACTATTCAGTTCTGCAAAGTTGTATATAAACTGTGGTACGCATTAAACGTGCGTTGTACTGAATATCAGATTTCCCGATATGAAAGTTTTATTGCTTTTTTGGGTGTTGGCTCTCCATGCTTCCTTTAAAAAATATAAATGGAGCTCGTGGGAGTTCAACAAACAGCAAAAATGTACACTTTATGTAAGATGCTATATACCATCTACGTTCTGCCTATTCTTGACATATCCATATTACTTTTTCCCTAAATTAAGGGCGTTTCTGTTTAAACTAAATATAGCAAGAAAAGAAACGTCACGGCTGCAGGAGTCACGCTTAATAACTAACAGATTGGGTATTTTCCCTAGAGATACCAAGAAAGCTCAATATTCAACTGTTGATTACTTGACCTTCAAATACACCTCAGTCATGGTCACTGTGTCACATAATACAGTACAAGGAAGATATCTACCTTCACTAGTACAAAGCCCAAAAATCAGAACCTTCTTTAACATTGAATAACAGGTCTGTACCAACTCCACTCAATGGTACACACCTAATTTTCAGGGAGGAGGGGGCAGTATAAACCCAGGACGCCTGTGTTTTATTGTGGGTCAGAAATGCTATCTTTTCTCCTTAGGGAGAGCACCTAGACGGGTGAGTGAGGAGACTTAAAGGCCATTCATGCTCCTCTGGGCAATATGCAAATAAGGGAAATGGAACAATAACCTCCACAATGCCACCAGTTGGACGCCAATGCTGGTAGCCCGGTGTTGCTCTCCAATGAATTTCAACAGGCAGTTGGATAAGATTTATCCAACTTCTCTTTTTATTGCGCCAATTAAAACCAGCAGATACTCGTTTCGTAGTAGGCCCCTTCATCAGTCAAGGTGGGTTAGAAATAACTCTTGGGGCTAGAGAATAAAACCAAAAACAATGGTGTTACCAGAAGGCGCTGCGAGCCTACCAGGGAACACCAGCTCAAGACCACTTCTCCTTTTGGGTTTATTCTCCAGCCCCAAGAGTTATGTCTAACCCAGCTTGACTGATGAAGTGGCCTACCCGAAACGCGTATCTGCTGGCTTTAATTCACACAATAAAAAGAACTGCCTGTTGAAATTCATTGGAGCGCAGTGCAGGGCTACCGGTATGGTTTCTCTATTTGCTCCATTTTTTCCACCAGTTGGTGGCTTTATCTGGTCAGCGGCGCCTCCTAGTGAAGTTAATTTTCACACAAATCTACACTCTGCTCCTTGAGGCTTCTGGCCCCTGGAAATCCTACCGGGTTGCAGAGCCTCATACACACCAGGTTTGCTCCACCCATTTTCTATCTCCAACCTATTGGAAGGCAGCATTCCTTCAAGTCAAATGTTAAGACTCTTTATACAAGCCTTATAACAATGACCGGGAATTGAAAACAGAGCCAGCCTGCATGCACAGAAAGCAGTTTTTGGGCGTTTGCCCCTCATCAGTGTGCAGCAGGATTCTGGCTTTACTAGAGACACGCTGCAGTCTTTCAGAACACATTTTAAAAAGTTTGAACTCTGAGTCATGGGAGTGGGGCACGCTGCCTTCTCCTCGCCTACTGCATGAAGACGGACAGCTCTCTCCCTGCTTATGTATAGGGAGAAAAGTCAATCTTTATGCAAATGGGGACAGGCTAGAATAGCCATGGCTCTGCAAGCATGAACCTAATGATTCCCTTTAATAAACCTAATGCATCCTACCCAATGGATGTAGTAGCATCTCTTTAATACCTACCCTAAGCTCCCACAAGTCAAAACAGAGTTTGTACTATCAAGCAGGTTTTTGGAAATTTTATGTATCAGGCTCTGAAAGCCCATGCTGACTATAAGGCCAAAATAACGATGGATAGAGTCTACAACCAGACCCCCAAAGACTCCAGCTCATGACACTTTGCAGAAAGTACCATTGTAAAGCTCTTTTATATTGTCAGACCAGTGACAGAAAAATAGATTATGTGCCAACATTCAACTATCCCTGCAGTCATATGCACAGGCGTGTAATTGCTTCATATGAATCATTTGTGCCTCTCCCAACTTAATTTCCAGGAGAATATCATCCAATCATTGAGCACAAAAATGTATTTGCTGTGAGTAAAGACGTCCATCACACTTACCCATAACTGAGAGATAGTGGTTAAAGGCTTGACACGGCAGGCTCGGTGTTTGAGTGGCTTTATCGCAGTGCACAGGAGGACTCACTTCAAATGAAAAATATCCACTTGAAGTCTTGGAGACAAGAGAAGACCCTCTTACTACCGTATAAAGTGGGGATCTGTTGGCAAAGGAACTGGGGCTATACGGTGATGAACTAGGACCCCAAGGAGTACTGGCTGGGCAGCTCCCTCCCTCATCAGAATGGGGGCTTTGAAAAGGGCAAGCAAGGGAGGTAGGAGCCCCTGTTCTCAGGGGTCTGTGTGGAGAGCGTCTATTTGCAGGCTGGATCTGGTCTCCTCCACTGCACCCCGGATTTAACAATGGTGGTTGTTTGGCCATTTGGTCTTCTTATTTCTGTAAAATTTAAATAAAAAACGTCAAATACACTAACATTTACTAATGACACTTGGAAGAGCAAATACAATCTTAAAAACATCCAACTGCAAAATCTGGTCCACAAGCCAACAGTAAATCTAGCTCAAAGATGAAAGCAAGTATACAGGAGAAATGGTGCCTTCACATCTGCACTGGGGTTCCACTTTCCTGCTCCATTCAGGGAGCAGAATAGGGGAATCCCTCGCGTTCCAGACGGCTCCATCTCTGAACTGATCATTATAGTCAATGGCACCCGTCCGCTTTTAGATGGAAAAAACTGCTGACTAAATAATTAATAAACCGGTCGTCAAACTCTTACAAGAATGTCCCTACTAAACTTGTAATGTCTTGAAGATTACAGTCTTATTAGACATGAGCACTGCCACTGTACACAGTAATCACACTGCCAGTCATCTTTATCTGTCGAACACCACATTATACCCCGACAATGATGAGAACGGGTGGTGGTGGTGGATTCTGATCTACAGATTATTAAGCACGAGTATCAGCTCAAGACCATCCAGGCTTCTCTAAAAGGCAGCTTAGATCTCCCCTAAATTGCCAGATCACACTCACTGACTTCTCTGGTAGACTGTTCCCCGTTTACTACACAACTAATCCCCTTATTTACACCAGAAAATAAGCATGGTTACAGGATTTGCAAATTACGCTGCAGTCAGGGATTCCACCTTTAGGTTAGCGGTGGACAGAATGACAAGCCTGAAACACTAAATTGTACTTTTCTTACACATTTTTAGTCATCAAAGCCACTGAAAGTACAGTATTAACACGATCCTGCCACAAGTGAGAGTCCTCCACGATTATCACAGCCCCCGATCAGTGCCGGGCACCGGACCAAGACTGACGGCCAATGTAAACTTCTTCTAAAAGCACAAGACGGCGCACACGTTCCAAACATCCAGTCCTCAAACACAAGATATACTGACAGGACATTCACTGCGCTTCACAAACTACACCAAGGCCAACAACAATCACACTAGTTAAAGGGCTTTTGGAAAGTTGTCATTTCTATTGGGGTCTCAACGCATCCCTGTAAATCCAGCCTATAACACTATATAATGACAGTGGCCAATTCCCGCAAAAAACAAGACTTCACAGAGCTTTGCTGCTGGAAAAATACATGTTCTGGGTCTTAACAGGTGAATATTCTGATTCAATGTTTTTTTCTTTAAAAACATTTT
This sequence comes from Eleutherodactylus coqui, assembly GCF_035609145.1. Classification (NCBI taxonomy): domain Eukaryota; kingdom Metazoa; phylum Chordata; class Amphibia; order Anura; family Eleutherodactylidae; genus Eleutherodactylus; species Eleutherodactylus coqui. Next base: position 115,820,192 of record NC_089839.1, on the reverse strand, counting down.
TGTTGAATAAAATTGCTAAAAGAATCTCTATAAACTTGGTATCGCTGTAATTGTACTGATCCACATAAGAAAATCCTGTTATTTTTACTGAATGATGAACACCATGAAAAGAAAACCCAAGAACAATGGTGCAATCTGGGGTGTTAAAAAAAAAAAAAAAAAAGAAGTAATACGTTATCTAACACATGTCCCCCAGAGTGCGGCCATTAAAAAGTACAACTTGTCCCCCAAAAAACTCATAGTTGTCAATGCGTTATGGCTCTTGCAGTGCAACAATAACAATCACTTGGGCCCTAAGACAAAAAAATAGATTGTCACCAAGAGGTTAACATACTGTAAGTGTGCATATAGTGACAAAAACAGCATTTCCCATTACCAAGGACCACCAATCTAATGCTATAGCTCAGGAAAATCCCCTGACATGTAATGGTTGGATGTTCCCTGAACATGTCAAGTCATGTCTGAGAGCACAAGACTATCTACTGGATACTAAACAGACTGTCACCTACTTTTAGGTCTATCAGCTAAGCTTATGGGCTGACAGTAGGTTACCTGCTGAGCAGGGGGGGGGGGGGGGGGGGGGGATGAGTTATACTTACCTCCCCTATTGTGAGCTCTGAAAACCGCTGCTCAGAGCATTGATCAGGGCTGTAAAAATACAACTGATGGACAACTTAGCACACCACTCAATGCATTGAGTAGAAGCGTCCAGAGCAGACACAGGGGGAACGATGGGGAGGCATGTATAACACTTATGTGGGAGTAGTCCCTTAATTTAGGTGATACTCAAGGAGTATGGAAGCCTAAGCAGCCATGTATGCCCAATTATTTGGTGCAGCAGGGAACACAATGTGGAGCAGTTAGGTCTTGTTCCAGAGCCCTTCTGCACTTAACCCTCTCTCAGGGGTTTTATTGCAAAAAGTAGAACAAAAGAACAAAGAAGTCTATAATAGACCAGTCATTATGGACACCACCCTAACTTGCCCCTTATTAAACTAATGAGGAGTTTGCCAATTCTTAATATGACGCTGCTTTGATCAGTACAAAAATTTGGATAGTGACTAAATATGTTCGAGGAAACCCTCAATCACATCCCGTACATGAAGGACTCGGATGAGTATTAGCCTCCTTAAACAAGTGTAAGATCACTTTAACACTCACATCCCCGGATTTGGCGGTTTCCCTACTTCCAGCCCAATAAACTTAGTTCAGAGGATTAGAAGGGACAGATTCCCTTTATATATCTAGCTGCTCCCATGTATCCCTGCGTCTTGTTTCAGGACATAACAAAGTTGTCAGGAGTCGCAGAGAGATGAGCAGGAAAAGCAGTGGAGTAAAAGTGCCATTTGTGCAGCTTGTCCCGCCAGCAATGATGAGCAGAGGCCGTCCGGCTCAAGGGGCCGCAGTCAGTCTGCATTGTTCTCAGGAGTGCTGAGGCAGCAGCTTCTGGCAGCCAGCGGACACTCGGAGTAAGTGCGTCACAATAGGCTGTATTATGGAGGAGGTCGGGGGGAGGGAGCTGCTCTCCGCCGACACCGTGTAACGGACGAAGCAGTACACAGCCGGACTAGCGAGCTCGCTGTGAACACTTGTAGCAGGCAGAGGTATTCACAGCCGGGTGCCCTGCGGACACAGAGGGACAATGGTGGCGGGAGAGCCGTCCCGGTGATAGTCCTCTAGTCGGTGTCCTGACGCCGGGGGTCACACAGCACACTAGCCAACACACACCACCGGCTCCACTTACATTACAGCCCGGGAGTCATGGCCGCAGTAAGAGCCCGGAATGTGCACGGTGCAGCAATCAGCTCTGAGCTCCAGTCACACGTCCTCTCCAGCGCGTCTGTCAGGGTACTACTGTCCTGAACAAGAGTGGCTGCTCGCTAACCATTGTGACGTCAGTAACCCCGCCCCCTCGAACGCATTGGCCGACTCTTGGAATTGCTACATGATTAAGCCAATAGTTAGAAGGTTGTTGGGAAATCCCCCCTTTTCCCCATCAGGCTCCGCCTCGCACAACTGTTTACATCCCCCCCTCCTAGAGTCTCGACAGGACGTGAGGCTCACTCCTGTACTCGTGCGGACCGGTCACGTGGTGCTGGCGCCAGATCTCCTCCCGGCACTCTTTCCCTGCCGGATCCCTCTGGGCAGCAGTAACCTGGAGTGACCGGGTGACCTCCCCTCATGACGAATCGTGAAAGACGCTGCCAGTCACAACAAGCGGGCGGCGGAGTGACGCGCTTAGTAAACACGAGAGACGACTTTCACCGCGACTAGAGAGAGTTAGGAGCGGAAGAGATACCGCCGGGCAGTTTATGTAGTACGTGAGCGCCGCCACCGTCTGGCTCCGCACAGTAGGGTTCAGTACAGGACAAGTTCTAGCAGGAGAGCGCCAGGTGGAGCACGTGTGGGGGAAGAGCGCCCCTGGCGGCCGCACGGGGCACAGCACGTTCAACTCCATTTAGTGCGCGCACTAAGCTGGAAGGAGCTGCTGGCCTGTGCTTGATAGGGACAGCTCATCGCCTGGCACAGATGGCGCTTGCAACTCATTTCTGAGCCTTGTCGGCTCATGGACAGTAGGGGGCACAATTATTGTAACAACTTTACAGAAGGGGGGACGACCACTTGTCACGACATACTAGACACTTGTCATGTAAGTTGTAGGCTTCAGACACTGGTGACAAGCCTAAACCCCACCTGCGGTCAGTACAGGTGCCCACATCCCCCTCTGCCTCCTTATTTCAGTCCTGAAAGAGAAAAATAGGTAACAGCACATCCAGCTAGATCACAAGGCTCAATATGGCCACAGGGGCACGATCTGAAAAGGAATCCTGGACCCAAGGATTTACAGCTTCACATCCACAGAGATAGATCAGCACTCCCTGGGTTAATTTAATGTAAAAGCCATTCTTTATTCCTCAGTACAAAAGTTGCGACGTTTCGATCAACAATCTTGATAAAGATCAGACAATTGATCGAAACGTCGCAACTTTTGTACTGAGGAATAAAGAATGGCTTTTACATTAAATTAACCCTGGGAGTGCTGATCCATCTCTGTGGATGTGGATCCTTATTTCAGTCATGTCACATAGCACAAAGTTATTTAACCCTTTAGCGACAAGCTATTTTTGCCTTTAGGACCAAGTGATTTTCAACATTGCATGACAAGCCATAACTCACTGGCCGCCTACAAGGGCTTGTTTTTTATGAGACGAGTTGTACTTTAGTCACAGCACTCTGGGGTATATATGTGGGGTTTTAATTTATTTTTTTTATTTAGGAGGGGGGGGGGGGGGGGGAGGATGAAAACCCTTAATGGAAATTCCACTATTGTTTTTGGGTTTTGCCTTTACACCATTCAGCATAAATAATATGCTGTCATTGAATGGCTGTGATTGGTTAATCAAGGGCCAGCTCTCATTGGATAATCGAGTGCCACGTCAGCCAATCATACAATTAGCTTCCTGGAAGCGGGATATTCAAGCCCCGCTTCCAGGAAGAACTGCTCTGTCGGCTTGAAGGAGGACGCAGCAGCGACGGACACCAGCGCGAGGACTGGATCGCCAGCGGTGAGTATTATTAGACACCCCCTGAAAATAAGACACTGCCTCTTTTGAGGCAAAACTTATTAGGCAGTGTCTTATTTTCAAGGAAACACGGTACATACCCGGACTCCGCATGTCAGCTACTTTTAGCCATAAGATTAGCTGATAGGACTTAAACTATGTGACGGTCTATTTAAACTGTCAGGCTCTGAGGTATCTCCACTACTGGCAATTAGAGCTCAGGAACCTGGCTGTCAGTCAGCTAAGCCACTGCCTTAAAAAGATGTATGTGCAGATTAAAAGCTTAGAATGTCTTAGAATGTGGTGCAGTACCTCGTGTCATTTTTGTAATGCACATTACTCCTCCGGTCTGGCACATTTTACTAAAGACCAGGGTGTTTCAGTTCTAATAGACTAGATACTTTTTAGTGATTTTACCCATGCAGCAGTTTTTATGGCCCTAGTTTTTTTTTTCCTGTCTTGCCAAAATCATTTTTGCTGCATTTCTTTTTTTCGTCACATTTAGGGCTATTTTTTTTTTTTAAACCCTTTTTCACTAAATTTTTCTCAAATTTTTATTTATTTTTTAGGGGTAATGTGTATAAAAATGTTTATATTTATAGCTGTCTATTTTTAAAGTTATGTTAAAATAAAGTACAGGAATGGGTATGTCTTTATCACAGAGACGGGAAGTCTATATGTAAATTTTTCTTAAAAGCCCTTCACAGGTATAGACTAAAAGAATATAGTTTATTAGAAACTCTTGAAACTCTTTAAAGTTATGTTAAAATAAAGTACAGGAATGGGTATGTCATTTTGATATATAATTAGCATTTTTTGAGATTATAGGGTAGATGTAGCGACGGTTTAGGTTGGCGTCAGTGCTGCGACACAAAGATAGAACATGCTGGATTTCATATTGGGGCAAGTTTTGTGTGAATCGCATCACACAAAACTCACTTGAGAATATCGCTTGTGTGAATAAGCCCACGGTGTGACAGTAGTCACCGTTAGAGCTGCTCAGCAGTCTGCTAAATCCCTACAGCTCTGGCATGCCGGGGGAACGCGATTGTTAGGTCCCATACAGGAAACTGCACCATCACCTCCTGCGTTCTCTGCAGGGCACTCATTGAACGCTATGTAGCCTCCAGTCAGTTGTGCCTGACCGTCAATAACCGGACATGCTCCCGCTAGATTATCCTATATTTACAGGATTAAAGCCTCGGACCAAGGGCGCACGATACGCAAGAAGATGCGTGCAACAGTAATTACGCAGGAAAAACACATCAGAAACTCACATTAAGACTAATTAACTATTTAAATCTGTGTATCTGCTTGCTGCATGCAAATGAACATCCCTTATGGGCGCAAAAAGTACAGTAAAATATGCAGATACGCGCACAAAAGTACATTGTTCAATGTGCAAATACATTGTGCTGAGGTGCTCACAAAGGCACATACACTTGTGTGAAAGAGGCCTTAGTCTTAAAGGGGTTTTGTCAATTTAAAAAAAAAAAAAAAAAAAATTAAATCTTTTCCCCACAGATCTTTTCCCGTCTTCTGCAGTCCCCCGGGTCACCTCACTTCCAGCTGGCTGATCTTCTGCTTCCAGTGACGATGCGTCCATTTCACAGGCATTCTTCTTCCTGCCCAGCAATGTATGCTACCTCACTAGTGACGTAGCTTTTACAGCTTAGTAGGGAGTGCCAAGCTACTGCAGAGACAGCACATGTGCGCTGTGTCTGTAATAGATCAGCATTCCTTCCTAGTCAGTGAAAGCTACTTCATAGGGACGTGACCCTTCACTGACCTGCAAGAAGTAGAATGCAAGGAATGCACGCTTCATAAGAAGAGGATCCAGACGGCTGTAGGTAAGGTGACCTGGGGGACTGGAAGAGATGCGGTAAGTAGACTGCCTGGGGAGGAATAGGGGAGTATAGAATTTTTAAATGACAAAACCCCTCAAAGGGGTTGTCCCGAGGCAGCAAGTGGGTCTATACACTTCTGTATGGCCATAATAATGCACTTTGTAATATACATTGTGCATTAATTATGAGCCATACAGAAGTTATAAAAAGTTTTTTACTTACCTGCTCCGTTGCTAGCGTCCTCGTCTCCATGGTGCCGACTAATTTTTGGCCTCCGATGGCCAAATTAGCCGCGCTTGCGCAGTCCGGGTCTTCAGCAGTCTTCTATGGAGCCGCTCGTGCCAGAGAGCGGCTCCGTGTAGCTCCGCCCCGTCACGTGCCGATTCCAGCCAATCAGGAGGCTGGAATCGGCAGTGGACCGCACAGAAGAGCTGCGGTCCACGAAGACAGAGGATCCCGGCGGCCATCTTCAGCAGGTGAGTATGAAGACGCCGGACCGCCGGGATTCAGGTAAGCGCTGTGCGGGTGGTTTTTTTAACCCCTGCATCGGGGTTGTCTCGCGCCGAACGGGGGGGGGGGGGTTTAAAAAAAAAAAAACCCGTTTCGGCGCGGGACATCTCCTTTAAAGACTATTACAGGAGTACTAGTCACTGCCGCTAGTGTTAGTATTTTCCTCATAACTGCCGGGCTTCACCTATAACCAGAGTTGAGGCCGGAAATTTAACGCTATTACATGTGTTAATATGCAAGTTTATTAGCAGCCTAAAAAAGGTACATGTCAAAGGTTTTGATTTGTGAGGGTTCCAAGTACTTAACCCCCACCCAATGTGGCAAGAAAATGTTTCAATGTAACTACGTTTCACCCCTTCAAGCTCAAATGAGATTTTGTCATTTGCTTAGCAAGTACAGTGGTGTAGATGCTCATAGAAAGTCTTTGCCCCATCCACTCCTGGCCTCGCCTCCCTTGAGTGGAGACATGCTATTCAAAGCCAAAGAGACAGCACCTCTGAATGTAGCCATAGCCCTTTCTAGAGCAATGAGGGTCAGAAGCGGTACTCCAATAGTGTATGGAAATATAAGAGAAACAGAGTTGGTATGAAGGGAAACTCACTGCAACTGAACCGGTCCTACGTGTTAGGAACCGGTCAGTTCGTTGATCCACGTGAGCCTCTCAAGTCAAAGTTGGCGGTCCTAGGACATCCCAGAGGGAGAGCAGCAGCGAGCAACTCCAAACAAGTGTGTTAAGGAGGAAAAGATATATAGTTAAGATAAAAGGAAAAACTCACTTATGCGCTCCGTCAAACTTTATCAGTATATGTAGGGATCTTACGTGTTGAGGGGTGCCTGGACTCCTGGCACCCCTAATATCCAAGAGAGCAGAAACTCCAATAGAGCAGGCGTATTCCTTGTAGGTCAATTTATTACATTTAAAACAGGTTGATGGTGCAGTTGAGGGGTGCCAGGAGTCCAGGCAGCCCTCAACACGTAAGATCCCTACATATACTGATAAAGTTTGACGGAGCGCATAAGTGAGTTTTTCCTTTTATCTTAACTACATAGCCCTTTCTAGTGCTAAGCTCATAGCCTTTTTCAATACAAAAGGATCTTGAGAAAAGAACAACCTCCACTACGACACGGGAGACCTCTTTAGGGTGTGTGCACATCTTGCAGAAATGTTATATTTCCCGCAGTGGAATTGGCTGCAGAAAATTTACAACATTTTTTAGTACGGGCAATGTGGAGTTTTCAGAAATGCCATTCGCTTGCTGCAGAAAAAAATCCACTGCATAAATTGACCTGTACTGACGATTTTGTATCTGCCGCATGCCCATGTATGCTGCGGATTTCACCTGTTCAAATGAGGGGGTGAAATAGTGGGGACTCCACAGCAAAATATATTTGGGGCACATTTTGCTGTTGAACACCCCCTGCGACAGATCCAGCACCTTTGAACAAATCATTAATAGGAGTCAAATGTCAACATATATTCTTGTTGTAAATTTCATGTTTTTTGTGTAAAAGAAAAAAAGTCCCAGCATGCCCTGTTCTAGCACGTTAAGTTAATGGGCGTGTTGAGAGCGTTCCATCTTCTGTTCACACACCCATTGACTTCAGTGGGAGTTTCAAATGACCAGTTGAGCAATCTAACTTTTTTCCCCACACGTATGAAATTCACAATACTTGCGTGTTAAGTGCACAAACACGAAAAACTGATGTAATATGCACACACACACTCAGTGAAATTGGCCAGTTTTTCACTGACCAAAATTGCAGTCACCCGTGTGAATATAGCCTAAAGGCCCATTCAAACAGGCGTATAGCCAGTCTTTGTATTACACGACCACATGCAGACCTGTTACAGTCAGTTACGCTATTCACAGCACTTTTTCATTAAAAACCCCCTGCACTCCTATTTTTGTTGACATCAGGGATGAGAGACAGGAATGCAATAACCACTCCCCGCCACACGGACAATGCAAGCTGCACCTGAGACTATCAGACGCAATTCACACACGCCCGTCTAAACGGTCCCCAACAGATGCTTATGAAAACACCAGGCATAGTTAGGGTGTATTCACATGCTAGTTCTGTCCGATTGTGATATGAAAGAAACGTGTGTTAAAAAAAACCCTTTATTTACAAGTGATGTTTTTTCTCAGCGCGATCGTTTGAGATGAAAAGAAATTGCTGCATGTCCCATTTTAGTGCGATTCCTTGCAAATTATTGGCCATTTTCTTCTAGGGAGTCTTCTATATAGAGGGCATCTCCAATCACCACTATACTGCCCCCCCCCCCCAAGCAGACGTACATACAGTAGGCTACATAAGTATAGTAATGATGGAAACCTAGAGTCATGAAAAGTTCAGACAAACATTATGTGAGGCATATTACATTTTCAAGACCTTAAAAGGGGTTTCAGAGACCGCCCTATATTCATATTCGCTAATAGGGAAAATGAATATGAATATTTGGGGAGGAGAGGGGAGGGGGTTCACTTGTGACTTTCCCCAGCAAAATCACCAGGTTTGTCAGGTGGGAGGAGGTGAGCTGTATTCTGAAAGGGGTGGTCTCTAATGAGATCCTTTTCTTTTAAAGGGTATTCCCATCTTACATAGTTATAAACTACCCACAGAATATGCCATATAAGTCCGATAGCTGCAGTGTTCTCCCTGGTCAAGCTGTATGTGACAGCAGGGTAGTGAGAGTTACGGAACTAGCTCAGCAGGCTGTGATACAGTTTCTATAACTCCCATAATGTCAATAAGAGTTACAGAAACAGCAAGTTACACTGTTACCACAGCTCCCAATCACTCCCCGCCAGCTTGTACACCCAAGATCTGCTGAGTCAAGAACACCCCTCTAAGTTCTAGCAAAACACTCATGACCAGAATAAGCTTCAAAGCAGAGATGGAACAATATAGCAGCCATTCACTAAGTTATAATAGATGTTTAGACCATTTTTCATCCAATTTGTTTTATTTTGGCATTTGTCATTCTACAGACCTAACTCCAAACTAGGACATTTATGCACTGGCCAGAAATATATTGCCTGCAGTGGTATTGAACACTTTTGCAGACAATTTCACAAGAAAGCACTTTTGATGTCCATCTCCTATTCTGTTACAAGAAGAGAGTCAGACAAGTGCACGCGTCTTGTCAGACATCAGAGAAGCCAATAAGTCGTCCTCTGACTGCTGACTTGTGTAGACGGTGATGTCCGTACATGAGTTACATGCAGTATTTGAAGATCAGGAGCTCTGCAGGAAACCACTAGAAATCTGCCCAGAACTGCCATCAGGTTAATGTACTATGTGAAAGTCAGTGGAGACATCCAGAAATTAATATCTTCAGACTTATTCACGTCTGCGTTCGTTATTTCCATTTGAATTCCATCTAGTTGGTCAATTTTTGGAGTAGAAATGCAGAATTCACACGGAAATAAGAGTTTCCATTTTCCCCATTGATTTCAGTGAAAATGCTGAATGTTTTCTGTTTATTTGTGCTTCTCATTTTAAAAAGCATAAATTGCAGTCAGCACAAAGGGACCTTTCATACGGGACGGAATATTCTGCAATGCTTTAGTGGGATATGACTTCGGCACCAAAATCCATACGGCTAACTGCGGCATATGTGGAATTGCCGGCAGGATTCTGTTATTTTCAATTCTGTCTATTAACGGTGCAGATTTTAGGGCTGAAAATTCCATGTATTCTCCAATGCCCTTGTGGAATACTCTGTCCTGTGTGAAAGGTCCCCAACAGAAAAGAAAAAATAAATCAAAAGCATTCAGTTGTTTTTTTTATTTAAAAACCCAGTGAAATCAATTCAGAAAAAACAAATGCTTATATCCATTTGAATTATTTTTCTCTGCTCCATAAACAGAAGAGCCAAATGACAGCCAAGCGGAAATACCCAACGCGGCACGAACGAGCCCTAAAGCAGGAACATTTCTGATGGGACTTCTGAAGCAAAATACGAGTGGGTGACATAATCATAGGAGTAAAGCCCCCGTCTATGAAGAATTACTAATGACTGAGACAAAATGGACTTTAGAAGACCACCGCCTGTCTTGTGGACCATCACACAGAGCCAATGTAAATTTTCATGGGAGTGTTTTAATAATGCAACAAGCGCTTCTTTAGTCCATTTTAGGTTAAATATGCCCATTATAGTCCCTATGGGAAGTGATTATAATACAGATGCATTTCACACTTTTATTTCTACTTGCCTCTATTGGACAAAAAGTTCCGTATTTGCCCAGCAAAAAAACAAGAACTTTTTTGCATGCAGAACTTTTTTGACCAGTAAAAATGCCAGACAGGTGCAGGAACCGAGCGGACCCCGTTCTAGTCAATGGGAACATTTGGCACAGTTGGGTTCCGTTATGAGATGGATCCATTCATCCAGGGATTCTGTTTTCCTGCTCCAATAAGGTCGCATGTGATCACTGGCACAGTTGTGAACTCAGCCGAACACGTGTATTACAGATCTGTACTACAGACGGGTTACAATAGCCTTGTGTGAACTTGGCCTAAACGTGGAAGGTCTTCCTGCAATCACTGCAATTAAGAGTACTTAAGCAATCCTGAAGATTCTACTGAATTAGTGTAAATGTGACAGTACTAAACTATTGTTTTACAGTTTCCAATTGTAGGGGCAAAAAAAATGGTGGGAAAATGCAGCGCTGTGTACAATGTAATGTGCTGTATTATACCAACAAGGCCTGCTGTCTCCCATCCTGTATGGAGGAGTCACCTCTGACCCTCTAACCAGGACATGGGGCAGTTGGCTAATGCCCCTTGTACATGAGCTATTCGTGCAATAGAAATATTGTTGATGGGCGTACTGGGAATATACAGCACACTGCAACCGGTGGATGCAGCCGACCCCAACAGGAGACTTTGTAACAAAGATAAGAGATTGCATCCCTGGAGAGTGGAAGAGATAAAGAAAAAAAAAATAGAGGCTGGGAAGGGGGTGGAGATGTAGGCGCATATATATAAATATCACACACATTTTTGGTACTTGCGGGCTCTGTCACCTCCTTAATTTCACAAATGTTTCACTAACACACATGCACAAAAACACTTCCTTATACTCGTTATTTCTCCAAAACAAATATTTATATTATTATTCTGGTGGTATAAGTGCTGCAATAGCCTGCAAGATAGCACCCAATGGTATATATTAAACTAGTGGTGACAGATTACCCACAAGTAAGTACCACATTTGAATGGGGCGGGTCGCCTATATCTTGTACCGATGCTTGGGGTGATATGATCTAAACGTCACGACATAATTGTACTCAAAAAATATAATTCCAATAAAAACGATCGGATTAAAACCAATCCAGCCCCTCCGAGGTGAAGATGAACGCTGCCGCGGGTGACGGATCTGCTGCCGCCTCCGCTCCCCACACTGGATGACACAGCACCGACCCCGCAGCGCTGCATCAGCAGGAGGAGAGGCGCGTCTGCCGGAATGCTACACGGAGCGCATCACCTCCTGGACACCACCGCCGCCGCCGCCTGCCCGTGCACTGCTGTACACGACGGACCTCCCGAGCGACCCCGCTGCACCATGCAGGAGCCCGCAGTGCAGCCGCTACCTGAACGTTCCTCGCCGCCTGCGGCCACTTACCTGCACATTGTATCCTCCACTCCGCGCGACCCACCAACCTGCTCCATTGCCTCTTGTAGACTGAGCGGCTGTCACTCACCGGGCACCTCTTGTAACCTCCGCAGGAGGCGCACACCTTCCACATCTGGGGGCGGGACCGGTTCCTGACCGCTAGAAGTCTCGGCCAATCACAGGGTGACGAGCAGATAAGTGGCTCGTGTCCTCATTGGTGGGGGCGAGGCTAGGTAGCTGTGGGGAGGGGCTGCTGTAAGCGTGTGGAGGCGGACAGCCGCTCTACCTCGCAGCACAGTAGTTTTGAGGAACCTGTTTCGCCGATTGCTACTTCGGGACATAGAACAGGCTGATATCAGTGAGGAGACAATATGTCCCACTGAGAAATAATGCAGCCGAAAGTGCCTGATACCATGCGGAATTAATGACTACACAGGATATGGTCAAACGCCGCCATCATCTATTCTATCGGCAGTTATTAGAGACAGATCATCTCCTCCTGCGGCCGTGAACCATGTACAAGAGTATATATACTAATAGATCAGAGCTATAAATATATTACAAATATGAGGCTATATATATATCACTAAAGGACATCAGAACTAGTAATATACTGTGTGTGTATATATATATATCACACTAATGGGATATAAGAGCTAGAAATATACTGCAGCTATAATAGTATATATATTACCCTATACCATACTAATAGATCAGAGCTGGAAATATACTGCCGCTATAATAGTATATATATTACCCTAATAGGAGATCAAAGTTAGAAATATACTACAGATATGAGTATATGTACCATACTAATAGGAGATCAGAACTAGAAATATACACCACAGCAATAATAGATACAGATATAAGAGTATATACACACCACACTAATAGATCAGGGCTGGAAATACTCTGCTAATATAAGAGTATATACGAGAATTATACTGCAGAAATAAAAAAAATATATTATATATTCCATACTAATAGGAGATCATATATATATATATATATATATATATATATATATATACACACACACACACACATACATACATACACACACATACACACACACACGGAAAAAAGAAAAAAAAAATATTCATATGTACCATACTAATAGGGAATCAGAGCTGGAAATATATTGCAGATATGAGTATAACATACTATACTAAAAGGAGATCAGAGGTAGAAATATACTACAAATCTAACAATATAGGTATACCACACTAATAGACCAGATCTGGCAATATACTACAGGTATAGGAATACATATATTAGGGGATCAAAACTAGGAATATACTTCAAATACAATAATACATATACTACACTAATAAACCAGAGCTGGAAATCTACTACAGATATAATAATATAGCCACACTAATAGGAGACCAGAGCTAGAAATATACTACAAATCTAAAAAAAATATATACCACACAAATAGAGCGGAGCTGGAAGTATACTGCAGATATACGACTGTATATACCAGACTAATAGGAGATTAGAGCTAGAAACATATTACAAATATATATTACATACATACATACTACACTAATAGACCAGAGCTGGAAATATACTACAGATATAAGACTATATATACTAGACTCATAGATCAGAGCTAGAAATATACTGCAAATATAACAATAAATGTAGCATATAGAGAGTTGGTTTGGATAGTGGACTAGCTAGATATTTGATAAATTGTAAAAATATAGTACACAAATGCAATACATATATTTGACACATGGATTAATATATATATATATATATATATATTATGTATGTGTATATATATGTTCGAAGTAAAGAGTATTCTATAGAAACATAATATACATGTATCTGCTGTGTTACATGTATTTAATTCATTTATCATATAGCTTTAGTATATGCATATATACATGTAATACAGATACATATAATATGCATGTTTGTATATAGAATACTGTACATTTGGAGATATATATATATATATATATATATATATATATATATATATATATACATACACACACATATACATTATTACATTGCTCATACTCCTCTAAAGATCGACAACTAGCTATCAGAGCAGGGATATATAGCAGCAACATTTTTCTGCAGATTTTCCCTTATGTTCGGGGGTTTGCGGTCACCGACGATGTGCAGTAAATAATAACAGACGATATCGTGTCTTCTACCCCCTCTTCCCCTGTATGTGCGGTTTTTACATATACACATGTTCTATCACATCTAGGATTTTCCTGGGACATTCTGACACATGGTGCTAATATTCAGGAATAATAGAACTAATACTCTCATCATGTATAATAATACTCTCATCATTCTCTACTTCTTATCTCCCTCACTCTTCTCACTCCTAGCTTTGCATAGTGCGCTGTTGTTTCCTATACATACACTGGTCGGTAAATTGGTTTGCAGATATTATATTCCTTGGCATTGTTCTTGTTATTCCGTAATTTCTCCAGTTTTACCTCATTCATGTCTTGGATTGCACAAAGCCGATATGTAGTGGTTGCTGTATAGTCGGGTCTGTAGCTGGTACAGTGTATATTATAACATGGCCGGCAAGAACTGTTCAGCTTCCAGTACAAAGAGGACAGGGCGCCGAGAAGAATTGTACAAGGACCTTACAATGTATTTATTGAACTCGGCTGGATGTTTAGCTCCCTCTCCGGGCGCAGTCAGCTCTGTGGGGTGATGAGTTGCAGGTCGGGTTCTGTGGATGCTGCTATGTAAAGATTTTCCTTGTTCTGTTTCACTGAATTTCTATCACTGCTGACCATTGATGAAGAACTGTAGATATTACCATTATTGCCAGTGATTACCTTGGAAGAACAATGGGAAGTGTATTATTATTAGCTGTATACACACCAGCATTTTTTTTTCTGGTTCTGAAAAATTGCTCTAATATTTGGTGCTATTTCCATGCATTTTTTGCAATTTTCACGCACAAATTTACATCCATTTTTTATGTGCACAAAAATACACATACAAGTACAGGTTCTCTGCATTTCTTATGGTTACATGTGGTAAAACAGATCACACTCACATTATGCAAATGCAATCTGTTTTTTTAATACAATTATTGACAAGAATGGGCAATTTTTGTATGAAATCCACCAAAATAGGACATACTGCAGTTCTTTCTACTTAAACTGTTCGTCTGAGTAAGAAAAAAGCACATGTGAATATTCATATTGAAATGAATGTCTTCTGTTTCCATCCAATTTCAGACTGATTTTTTTTCTGTCTGAAAATTAGACAGAAAAATCGGTTGTCTGAATATATCCTTAAATGATCAAAAAATGTATTCTTGTGCATTATCAGTTCCTTTATTATTAGCCAGTGTTAGAGGGCATTCACACTGGAGATTCATTACACAAATGTCTCCATACATCTGAATGAGGTTTGTAAAAATCTCTTCAGGTCTTGTAGAAACAACCCATTAGATGTCTGTCACAGATCTTCAGACACACAAATCTCTAGAAACAGATTTGCCATGTGTGAAGAGACTCTTAGAGGTCACCAAGTCCTACAGCAGATGTCTGCATGTTTTGGGGTTAATAATAATAATAATAATAAAGTTACTAGAAAACAGAGATTTAGGCCCCTTTCACACCTGCGTTTACTCCAAAAATGGTGCATAGAAAAGGAAAGCCCCAATGGAGTCCAAAGAAACTGAAGTGAAATTAAATTTAAACAGATTTGTTTTTCTTCATTGAAATCAGTGATAGAAAAAAAATGCTTTCGTTTGAATCCATTCCGCTTGACTTCCGTTTTTTTTTAACAGGACCAGTAGCGCTATAGACTGCACTATTTTCCCATCCAAAAAACCCAGATACCCAACATAACGGAAGCAAGCTGAAGTTTTTGCGTTTGTGTTTTGCGATTGTTCTTCGTTTTTTTTAAACCCTGCTTCAATTGGCGAACTGAAATCAATTGGGGGAAAAAGGGATTAAGTTTCTCTTACCCCAAAATGCTTCTCCTTTCTGCATTTCTGATAATATTCTATTATTTTATATTTCCTTCAATATGAGCCCTTTCATAGCACATTTGCTTTAGGGCTTATGCCCACGAGCATCGCAAGACACGCCCGTGGATTTAAGCTGCAGGAGTACTGCGATTCCGCGGTCTGTATTAATGCTACACTAATAAATCCGCGGCAAATAGAACATACTGTGATTTATTTTCCGCTGCATAAATCCACGGTAGAATTCAGCATGTGGGCATTGGCAGGCAGAAAGCTATTAGGTTCAATAGAATCTAATACCTACGGAATTCATGCACGTTTTTCCACAGTGGGAAACGCGTAGCGATTCTGTCCGTGGGCATTCACCCTTACACTTTTTGACAAAAATAAATGGGAATGTGTCCCGGTAGTCTCCCTGTGGCTCAGGTCAGACCATGTTTTTCCTGATAGTTAATAGTATATGTCAAGAACCAAAAAATAAGCATCCAGACGTGTGCTGTACGATATCCCTAGACTTTTGTCAGAAGGGTTTGCTTTCAGCAGACATCTAACAGCTTTATGTCTAGATACTTATAGAACAAAAGAAACCCAGAAAAAAATGACATGTGGTGTGAAGCTAGAAATAGTTGTTTATGGGTGAAATATGTCAAAATGTTTATTTCGATATCTAGTTCTGGCTGAGGGTTTTGGACGTCTAGGTGGGACATCCGGTAAATAGGGTTTCTTTTATTTGTTAGAATGTTATATTTTCTTTATTTTTAATTTTTTCTATTTAAATTGTCCCTCAGACTATCTTTTGGTACTCTTCTATATCAATTGATTGACTTATACTGTATCCCGGGAGTGTGGGAACATTTTTCCTTCTGATCGACTTATCTTTCTGCTTATCCGTGGTGTATTCCACCTGCGGAAATACTTCGTGAATATCCAGTAAGGACTGGGGACCCTTGGCAAGAGTTCAAAATTTGAGTCTCAAAGCAAAAATTGCACGATAGGTGTGACAGCCGTCATCTTTGTCTTAAAATCTTCCTTATTTTTAACACACCATTATCTTTGGCTTGCTGCCCTCACTTTAACAGCTAGCACAATTAGGACTGTCTGGAGTCTAGTTAGACGCAGCAGCTATTTCTGTTGACAGTTGTCCCTGCGCTCACTGGATCAGTAGGACCAATAGAAGCAGCAAAACTGATAGCAAAGACCTAGAAGGTCATAACAGTCAGATGCACAATCTTCTATGCAGCCACTAGTCTGCAGTGATTCTCTCTTTGAAGAAGCACATAGCGAAAATTATGTGGCGTGGTTGTCTTGTTGGTCGTATCCACAGTAGGTGTAGTATATGGTAGATTTGCTAAATTTTTTTCTAAGTCTGTTTTGACATTGCTTACTATATACCTTCTTTGATAGATGTTGATCTAGGTGGTGTATTACACTGTATACTACACCTGGCCAGTATGTATTATGCGTACTTAACACATCACCACTGTACTTCCACTTTCTTGTGAATGTGTTTTCCACCTGCTTTTTTAAAATATATTTTAGTATATTTAGACCCCCTGCACACGGGCGGAAATTCCGCGGCGGAATTTCCCAAAGAATTTCCACCCATGCCCGCTGCCATAGGATTGCATTAGATAATGCAATCCGATGCAGACAGTTGTGATTTGACCATGTGAAATCTCGTGCTGTAAACAAATCGCGGCATGTCCTATTTCTGTGCGAGCCTCGCGGAGGCCCGCACAGAAAAATCACGGCTGACGCGCCGGCTCTGGTCTGCGCATGTGCCAACTGGGCTGCAGCTGGCACATAGCAGAGCGGAGAGGACAGCGGAGCAGGTGAGCCGTGGTCGACACTGCAGAGGCATGGTTCTCATCCCTCAGCGAGAATTCTCGCAGCGGGATCCGACCTGGCCGTCTGCAGGAGGCCATAATTGATGTAGATAGTGAGAATATTCCTATTATTTGTGCAAATCAAATCTTTGCCTAATCTTGCCAATCCGAAGTGGCTGCGCAATCTGTAGGAATTGTGTCTCTGCTATGTTATACTCGGTTTAAGATGGATTAAGCCATCTGCTTTCTCTTTGAAGTGCTGGGCTACCACTAGGCCTCTTTTTTGCCACTCTTTAAAGACCCGGTCATTATGACCTCTGAGGAATTCTGGGTGGCCTATCAATGGCATAGACTTGGACAACAAGTAGGAAAGTCCAAAGAGTTTCCTTGCTTCCTTCCATGTCACTATCGTGTCTCTTAGTACTATTGATTGGTTAATTACTGGTTGAAGGTCGGAGAAACGTGTATGCAAACATTCTATAAGGTTCCAAGGGGCGGCTAGGTTCGATTCAATGAGTCTGTTGGAATAAAACATGTATATTCTTAATGTATTTTTGGTTCCATAGTTAAAGGCAAAAACAAACTTCTGGGAGAATATAGACTAAAAAAAGATCCAAGAACATTTAATGTGATTTTTGAACAGCGAACATACCCCTACTGCCTTCTCACACGCAATAATTTGTTCCAAGAATCTATAGACATGACTGTATATGTGACATGTCTGAAGGACAACCTGTACTGTATGTTATATATGTTATGTTATATTGTTTTTAGGGGACCTTTTATATGAGCCAGTTCATTACATTGTCTAGACCTGGGGAGAAATGGGGGAAGTCTATTTTAAAGCATACCTAGCATTTCATAATAAGCCATCATGTACATAAGGAATAACAATTTTTTTTCCCAATTATATGACTTGTATTTTTCACCAGTTTCCCTCTCTGCTGCCTGTGTCTATGATTCTCTCAAATCTGGTGGGAGGAGCCTGGCTGCTGTGGTGTGTTCTATAGACTATACACAGAGGCCAGCAGATTCTGGTTTTAGCTGTCTGTAAAACACACAGTGAGATATATCATCATGTAGAGCAGTGTACATCAGTACTAGTCAGTGTATGTGTTAATAAACCACTCTAGATAACTTACCATTAGCTACAGCAGGCACATCTGCGTTTGAGTGTCTCTCTCCCCTTCTCTCTGCTCTCATAGACATCAATAAGCATGATGACTCATCCCCCTCCTTCACTTCCTGCTTAACCATTGGCCAGTCTTTACACATTTGACAGTAGACATCAAGCTAGGAGGAAGAGAGACCGCACTTAGATGGATAGTGTAGCCAGTGGAGATCTGGGGCTAAGTAATGGCAAAGGGGGTGGAGAGATGGCAGGGGTTAATACAGTTAGAACTGGCTGAACATTTAATAACTATACACTAAAAATAAAAAATAACCAAAAACCTTCTAAACTGTATAGTAACTAATGCTAGAAGTCTGACGAACTGGAAGTAATAATGTTTGAGAAAAACTACGACATAGCGGAAACAATGGAGACCTGGATGGATGAAAGCTGTGACTGGGCGGTAAACTTACAGGGTTAGAGTCTGTTCAGAAGGCATTGTGAAAACCGGAAAAGGGGAGGTGTTTGTCTTTATGTAAAATCCTGTTTAAAACCCACACTATGGAAAGACGTATAGTGAATATAAAAAGTCTACATACCCCTGTCAAAATGACATGTGAAAAAAATCTGACAAAGACAAATCATTTCAGATTTATTTCCACCTTCAGTGTGACCCGTTATCTTTACAATTCCCTTAAAAAAGATTACCAGGTCAGGATGCGCCTACTCAAAAAGGCGGAATGCTGTCATAAAGCCAAAGGATACATCTACAAAGTATTAGTTTTAGGGTGTACATATTTATGCAACCACATTATGATTTTTTTCACCCTTAGGCTGGGTACACACAGGGCAAATTTGCTGTGGAAATTCAGTCCGGAATTTCGCTGCAGGAAAAACTGCCTGCGGGCGCTAATCCTGGGTTTAGCCAGCCATGTGGATGAGATTTGTCAAAAATCTTGTCCACACGGGACGGTCAATCCGTTGCGGCAAAGCCGTCAGAAGCAGGCACTGCTGCGCGGATTCCCCGGCCGCAGCATGTAAATTTTTTTTCCTGTTGCCGCCGCGCTCTCCTCTATGTGAGCGCCCGCTACAATGGAGAAGTATGCAGCCAAGCTGCTCTAAAACACGCGGCTAAGTGCAGCAGCGATTTCCTGACGGAAATCTACCACCTTCCTCAGGAGTACCGGGCTGCAGGGTAAAGTTTGTCGTGACGCCAGTGTGATTAGCACAGTAACCTTTGTGAAAGCACGAAGACTGAAATCTAGGTGCAAATAGTAGTTGGACATTAAACTTGAAATCCTCAATGTGCGGAGTAATGTCTCCTCATCACAATAGTACATCACCTTTCCTCTTGATACATGAGGCTTAGACTGGTCTCTGTAATGTGCTTTCTACAGTGTCAGTTTGGGGCCCATCTTCTCTCCCGCTCTGCGGTGTAACACTGTGTGTACTAACACGGGATCTTTGCTCCAGCTGTGACCGTCATTTCGCTTGGTCTGAGGCAGTTTTCCGACTGACAGACGCTCTCTCAGAGTCTCTCTCTGATTTTCTCTTCCACATCTTGTCATCCCGCAGGAACATTCGAGCCGCGCATGCTCCTTATACACACCAACCACGCATACCTCCTTCTCTTTTTTCTTTCTAACAACTCCTCCACACTTCCTCGCTGTGTGGGCAGACTTTGGACCCAGCCACCAGAGGCGCTCTCCCTCAACATCACCTGATATCACACCACAATTCTTAGCCAATCGGGGGATTTCTCTCATTATCCAAGGTGATCAATGGCTAGGGTTTTAGAGATGGCCAATGGCAAGGGATTCTCGTTACTGGGCCAGGTAAATCTGTTGCTAGGCAGATTGGAGCTACGACTAATTGACACTGTGAATAAGGCTGATCTCACATGACCTGATTTAAATTGTTTATTCTGCGAGCATATGATCCACGGATCAATCAAATGCATTGAATTTCGCAGTTCTGATCACATTAGTGTGGCGGAATTCTGTAATCCATGAGCAGAAAATAAAATGCAGCATTTTCAGATCTTTTCTATAAATGTCATCTATGCATCATTTTAGTACACTGGTTTTAACCCTTTAGTGACGGCCCCATAGTGTTTTAACATCCTGCCATTGCAGAACGTGTATGGAGGGAGATAGCGCCGCTGTTTGTTACAGCTGACACCCGCGGGAAATAGCTGCAATCGGCCGCACGGCAGATCGCAGCTATTAACCCTTTAAATGACGCTGTCACTTCTGAAAGCAGCATTTAAATCCCCCCGACCGATGTTTAGGGGTCCTATACGGCCCCCCCGCTGTGAGATTGGGGGAGCTGTGCAGGTGTAATGGCAGCCGAGGCCTTCGGAAAGGCCCCAAGGCTTTCTTGGTAGACTGCCCATCAATCCGTCCCCGTGGGGTGGCTTGGTAGGCTGCCTGTCAGAATGCAGCATGATGTAATGCTATGGCATTACATCATACAGCAGGAGTGATCAAAGCATTGCAAGTTGTGGTTTTCCCTGGGAACTAAAAGAAAGTGTAAAAATAAAAATAAACTTTTACTAATTATTAAAAAAAAAGTAATTAAAAAGGTTAAAAAAAACCTTTGCCATATTTGCAATAAAAGAATATAAATAATAAAGCAAAGATACATATTTGGTATCGCTGCGTCCATAAAAGTCTGATCTATCAAAGTAATTCATGAATTACCCCGCACGGTAAATTTTGTCCGAAAAAAAATAAAGAATGCCAGAAATGTGCTTTTTTGGTCACCCTATCCCCAAGAAAAAAATGTAATAAAAAGTGATCAAAAAGCCCTTTGCATTCAAAAATTGTTCCAAACAGAAACGACAGGATGTAGCGCACAAAATGAGCCCTCACACAACTATATTGACGGAAAAAATGTTTAAAAGTTATTGTGCGCAGAAAATGGAGACAGAAAATAATTTTAAAAATTAGTACAGCAAAATAAAAACTATACAAGTTTGGTATCGTAGTAATCGTACTGACCCATAGAATAAAGTTATCATGTTATTTTTATTGCAGTTTGTGCGCCGTAGAAACAGGACGCACCGAAAGATGTCAGAATGTCGGTTTTTTCCATTTCTCTCCACTAGAATTTTTCAACAGTTTTTCAGTACATTATATAGTACAATATATAGTATGCACTAAAATGGAGCATGTCACGGTTTTTTGCCCGCACACGTAATCCGCGCCTAAAGGGGAAAATGACATCCACAGGTATTTAACCACCTGCAGGTGTCCAATGCATCCCTATGGGGCGCAGATCCGCGTGCGGGAAAAACGCTGCGGATTTTAAATGACAATTTACCCATGGACATGAGGCCTAAGGGGTTGGGTTTAGTTTTTAAATCACCTTTGGATTGTATTTGTGTTTATATTTATTTTTTGTACTCCATCATTAGGTCTTCATTGCTCAGGCTTGATATGTATTTACATCTGGGACCCTTTTGCAATGTAAGTCTTCAAAACAGAGGCTGGACAAACATCTGCATTGAGCAGGGGGCTGGGCCTGATGACCCTGGAGGTCCCTTCCAACTCTACGAGTCTATGAAACACGACAAGCAAGTGTCTACAATCCATGGATGTTGCTGTATTTGCTTCATCGGTATTCTTGTATTGCGTATGATTAGTTTATGTCATTAGTGTGTAGTATTTATCATCCATAGATTTATTACTACTTTTTTGTTTTCTTGACATATTCTATATTATGCACTTCAGGGTATGAGGTTTATTTACTTTTTTTCTTTTATTTCTATATACTAGTTATTAGTATTATTTATAGTACCAGCGCTTCTGGTAGTGCAATGCACCACTTATAATATAGTGAATGACATCATCACATGTAACTCACTGAAGGACCTGTGATAAGGGTTAAAGTTGGTCAAAATATTGAAGGACCTGTGATGACATCACTGTCATGTGATCAGGGGCGAAGTATGTAACTCACTCACAGACAAGTGACCGCTAGTATTTTGATGTACATTTTTTTGTGGCACTTGTCTTTGGGATTGCTGTTGTGAATTATTTTTCACTTGGGTGAACTTCACATCATTTACTTATTACTTGCCAATTCGTGCGATGAGCGCAGGTTCTGTGCGTATCTTCAGTGATGCCTGCATGATTGGGATATTCTTATCTGGTTGCCATGGCTCTCAGATGCCCTTACGTTATCTTTAGGTATCGCATGTTCGAGAGTTGGCGCCTTTTTTCTTTCAGCGGCAATGCTCGATCATATGATCCGATGTCACGTGCCCTTATCACGAGGTATATCGAGGAGCGCAGCAGAAATGCGTTTGCTATACATCACACATTAGGCGAGTTGCACTTGGCATTATAATGGAGGCCAGAGGCTCTGTCTCTATCTTTTGTTTTTTTTCTTTGTGTGGGCTAGGACTAGCAGCTATACTAATGACAATATTGCTTCACTGCAAAGCAGCATAAAATCCTTATGCTACCAGATTGTTAGTTGCTATTATGCACAGTTAGTGGCATATTGTTAACTAGGAGGGATTAGGACTGTCCATCTCTAGTATAACGAACAGACTGTTACCCACTGGTTAGAGATGATCAGTCAAGTTATCTGATTGCTTGCTTCCCATTTAGAAATACACACTTCCATCAGTCTAAAACAAACTGGGCATCGCACTCTATGATACAGTGTTTATTGAACCTCAGACATCTTTGGATAGACTGGACCGAGAGATCTGGGTGACGTCAAAACATTCATAGGGGGATTCTTCCCATGTAGATGTTTTACTTGCTGTTCCTGATGATCCGCAAATATTGGGCGGTGAAACGTGTTGAATTAATTAACATCCAAGAGCTTGAAGTAGAAACATCAAAGCTTCAATATAAACGATATCATCATCTAAGCAAAAACACCCAGAGATTGAAGCACTAACATCAGTGCTCCATCTTAATAAAAGTTAAAGTCAACATTATACAGTTCCATAGGTCTGTTTCTAAGCTAGTTGGAGTTTTGGGACTCCAAGCATCCAACTCATTCAGATATTAGCAAATTGCTAATTATACCACATCGGTGTGTGCACCGTATATAATTCTGCACAAGCTGGATAAAAAATATTATTGTGGCACTAAACATAAATAGTGACCAATCTACCAGCTTGGGCCACAATCTTGTTTTTGTGAGTAAAAGAAATGAAAAAGGAGGGTGGAGCAAGACCCAGTGAGGGTGGTGGAATATTTATGGAGTACAAAGAGCTTTCAATGATTGAGTATTTTGAATGGTGGAGGTGCTGCCAACCAGAAGTGTTTTCACCATCACACATTGGACTTTGATCTACATCTTCTAGTAGCTTAGAGGGTTGCGCCTCCATACCAGTTCTTTTCACATCCTTTTTCACAATCTTGTTTTTGGGAACACATCCGATGCGATTTTCATTAATTGCTCAACTGTCTGAGAGCTTACTGTATGTTCTTTTGGTGTTTCCTGTGTTCTCGTCTGCCCATTTGTGACAGAGTTGTGTCGTGCAGTCAATAGTTTGTCTGATGCATTTACAGGGGGTGGACAAAATATGGAAACACCATACGAAATGCATGCTGTAAATTACATGGAATTATAAATCATATTTCAATAAGACATGTAGAGACCGATTTTAAGTGGAGGTAATATGATACATATGCTTCTGGGAAGAAGTAAACATCTGCCCGAGCAACAAGGTTTCATTGGTCAGGGGTGTGAATCACTCAGCTGTTACCAGCTGCCTCCCAAAACACCCAGAGCAGGGCAAGAGGTGAAGTAAACACAAATTTGGCGTCAAAGCTCTCAGTCAAGCAAGAATTTAAAGGGCAGCTCAGTGCTAATGATTAAAATCCCATGCATTTCGTACAGCATTTCCATATTTTTTGTCCACCGCCTGTATATCCATGAGTACTCAGGATATTTTAATCTTCTTTATTCTTACGGGGTGGTCTATTTCTTCTTGAGGGTTTGTTTTTTAATCATAAATATTAGTGTGGCCCTTATTTTACAACTTTCTAAAGCCTCATGTACATGGGCCTCATGTACATGGGCACGCACGGATTCTGTGTGGAAAATCCACATGGAATCCTACCGTGCCCGCAACCCAGCGTAACTGTCAGATGCTTTCTTCTTCTATACTGCAGATGTGCCTACTAAACCCCCTTGCTGGTTGTCTGCAATGGGAGAGGTCGGGAGCTAGTGTGCTTAGCCCCCCCCCCATCCTTGCTGGCAGCTGGCTGAAACAGAGAGGGGAAGGGACTAGCTCTGCTAAGCTCCAGCCCCCTCCCTTAGTCATAAGCCCTCCGGCCAATGGTATGCATATACGCTGCAGCCTCGGCCGTCTGCCTCTCATTCACATGAATCTTGGCCATGCCGTGGCCATGACAAGGCCGTCCAAAAATCATCACGCCCGTGCGAATGAAGCCTTAGGGCTTATTCACACGAGCGTATATTGGCCGCCGTTTTCACGACCAGACGATATACCCTACAATCTGATGCATTGGATTCCAATGCATCAGATCACACAGGCATATTCGTACAGCATAAAAGCGTCCGGCTGGCAAATATAGCGCCTAACGCTTTTACGTCAGGCAGCAAAGATAATCCTGGAACTATCTTTGTGCCCGAAATACGTTGGCCGCTGCATAGGTTCCCGTTTGCAATGGGCGGGGGCGGGACAGGGGTGGAGCTAAGCATAGGCACCGGGACCATGCCGTCTGAACGTTACATTTGTGCGCCCGTACACACTTTTTTACGGCGACGGTGGGCGCATGTAAAAACGCCTACACTCGTGGGAAAGAGCCCTAAGACTGTGACTGGCAGTGTAGTTTTCATTTTGGGAGTGCATTACACACACATGTACAATCCCAGATACATGATTGAGCCGTTGACTGCATCACCATCAAAGCACCCACTACCTATCATTTCCATTCATGTGCACTGCGGACCAGAGACTTCAGTTACAAAGTGCATAGTACCTAACTACCCTATTTCCCCGAAAATATGCCCTAGCATAATTTTCGGAGAGGCTTGAAATATAAGCCATACTCCGAAAATAAGCCCTAGTTACACTACATTAAAAAAAGGAGTACATTACCTAGCAGGCTTGGTCCAGGTCCCTCCCGCTGCTCTCTAGAGGCGTGGTTCCCGCAGTCCTCAGCCACTTCTACAATATCACTTCCTGGTTACAGGATTCATAAATCCCACCTCCAGGAAGCGATGGCTCTGATTGGTTCATCCAGTGCTGCATTGATTGGTTCTTCGACCACTGCTCAGCCAATGTGATGGCTGTGATTGGCCGCAGCTCAGCCAATTCATAAATTCTGCCTCTACATTGCGATGGCTGTTGATTGGTTCTTCCACCGCTGCTCAGCCAATCAACAGCCATCGCAATGTAGAGGCAGAATTTATGAATTGGCTGAGCTGCGGCCTATCACAGCCATCACATTGGTTCATCCAGCACTGCATTGATTGGCTGAGCAGCGATCGAAGAACCGCCAATCACAGCCATCGCTTCGTGGAGGCAGGATTTATGAATCCCCTAACCAGGAAGTGATGTTGTATGAGCCGCAGGAAGTGCATCAGAGCTGTAAGACCTCCCCCCAAAATAAGACCTAGTGCTTCTTTTGGGCAAAAAAAAATAATATGACAGGGGCTTTTTTCGGGAAAATGCGGTTTTACAGGCAAATGGCGGTTTCGGACAGATGTATGTGCGCACATTTTGTTTGCACAAAGCATAGAACCCATTGATTTCAAAGGGTTCGTTCTCATTTCCTTTGTTTGCACACGCATTTCTCTCATACCCGAAAAAAAAAAAAAAAAGATTATGACCTGCCTCATAGAAGTCTATGCGAGGTGTGCAAATGCAAGCACAGTACACAAGAACATGTGTAAAACCGGGGGGGGAAAAAACAAAACACATCTGGACCTTCTGAGGCTATATTGCCTTTTATGTCAGGGCGAGTGTCACAAGCACATATGAACCAGATTTGTAAAAAAGCAAAGCTTTATGTGTAGACACACGTGTAAATCATCCTTGTTTACTGTTCAAATACATTGCGATGGGGTGAGCGTATTTGCGCATATGCTTGTCTGAAACTGTCAGCACAACATATTTGCAAAGTGAAAGAGGTTGACTTGCGCATAGAACTCTACTTTTTTGCGCAGGAAGGGCCTGTTCATATGCACGAGCGACACTTCTCGACGCCCAGATGTAAAAGGCCATTTAGTCTAATGAGGTCCAGATGGGTTCTTCTCCCCATGTTTTTGCGCATTGTGCACACATTTACACACCTCCTATGAGGCCCTTCTGTGCGCAAATACGCAGGAAAATAGAGCAGGTCCTATTATTATGCACACAAGAGAAATGTGCACACATACAAAAGAAATGAGAACAAACAGATTTAAATCAATAGGTTCTATTCTCTGTGCTTTGCGGACACACGATTTTGCATGTGCAAAAACGAACGCAAATGAGGGTGACTACCCACTACAGTTCTTTTTCACTGCGAAGTTCGCAGCTTTTTTTTTTCTCCAGAGGTCTATGGGACTTGTAATGTTAAAATCGCATCGCGCAAAAACGCGATTTCGCGGTAAATTGCGATTTTGCCGCGATGCATTTTTAACATTAGAAAGCCCTATAGACACCTGGAAAAAATGCAGCAAATTCGCAAACGCTAGTGGGTAGTCACCCTAAGGCCTCCTGCAGATTTTCCGCAGAATTTCCGCCCGTGGAAGCTGCCATAGGATTGCGTTAGCAAACGCAATCCTAGGCAGACAGCCGCGATTTGTCCGTGCGAAATCTCGCCCGGCAAACAAATCGCAGCACGCTCTATCTCTGTGCGGGGCTCTGCGAGCCCCACACAGAAACCTCACTCCCCGTCTGCCGTCTCCGGTCTGCCCATGTGCCGGCACATCAAACAGCCTGAGCCGTGGAAGCAGGTGAGTACGCGCTGGTCCCTGCAGGGCCGCGGGACGGGTCCCGGTGCGAGAATTCTCGCAGCCGGATCCGACCCAGTCGTCTGCAGGCGCCTAAGTCTGTCTAAAGCCACGCTAACAGAGACTACAGATAATAAAACTCATTGTGAGTGTACTTTAAAATGCTGAGGCAGTAAAGAGCCGTAATCTATCTGTACTACTATCCTAAGTCCTCATGTCCATGAGCAGATCGGATTCCGCATGTGGGAGCCTGCAGCGGAATCTGACCCTGCCTGCAGCCGAGGACACTGCGGGCCTTCTGCTTACCCGTCAGGGTCTTCATTTTCTTCACTGCAGATGTGTGCGAAACCGCTGCACACACTCAGTGGAGTTTTTTTTTTCTTAAACTCCTGCTTTCCTGTGGAATCCACGGCTCGGACTGTTGACTTCAATGGAAGTGATCCATCTGGAATCCACACTGAAATGGAGCATGCTGTGATTTGTTTTCCGGACCAAAGGGTCCGCAAATTCATATGCTTTATTTCATTTGCAGCCGCCCACGTTTCCCTATGGGTGGCTTGATTTGCGGATTCCCCACATGGTTTCCACAAATTAAACTCGCCCGTGGACACTGGACCTAATGCTGCTGCTGCAGTATCGCTGGCTTGCAGCGAGGTGGCTGGAGAATTCACTCCTTGCGCTCCCCTTCCCCTCTCCATTGACTTAACATAGCGGCCGTTCAGTACTGAACGTCTGCTATTTACACTGAACGCTCATCATTCAGCTCATCGTCCATCGTTTATGCAGCATAAACGAAGGATGATGAGCTGATTGCTCATCATTCAGTGTAAATAGCAGACATTCAGTAGTGAATGGCTGCTATGTTATGTCAATAGAATCTGCCTTGCTGTCTTCAAAATGCAAATTTTTTCACAGTGGATTTGAAATTCGCATTGGTGAAAAAAGCCCCGAAGGTACATGTCATCATTACTCATCAAATCACTGAAAAAAGGGAAGATACAGAAAGTGGCCATATATTCACCAGTGTACTGCTACAAGAGCGCAGGTAGAAGCACCACATCCCTCAACATGCAGACAGCCAGACTGCTATGGGGAAGAGCTAATAGCACAGGTGAAGATACTGATGAACAACCACTCACACACCTTCCTTATACTGAGGGGGGGGGGTGCGGATGCTTAGTACTATACTTGCACATAGATAAAGCATATAGAGGGTGTCAGGCCACACAATATGTGTAGTGCACCATGCAGGCTTACAACCTATTATTAATATTTCAGTCCAGTGGGCCACCCTGCACCTCACAGGTGAAATACCCTGAGCTCCCCTAGCATTCCGAGCCACAGTGTAGTCTGCATGTTGAGGGTTGTGGTACTTCTAGCTGCCCTTTTATATCAGTACATCGGTAAGTATGTAGCTGCTTTCTGTATGGCCATATGTACATGTTTCAAATATTACACATACATATATAAATGTTACACTATATACACCTATTATAAACACAGACACACACTACAAGCATATACATACACTAGTTACATACATATTGTAGACATGTGCAAGGAAGAGTATTGGAAGAAGTGTACATTTCACCCAAATGCTTAGCCTAGGTGAGATAAAACTCCAGTCCATGTCTTCCTTCTTGGTCCCAGTGAGCTCAGCTGGAATCACTGTGACATAAAAGGCTGCAAGCTAAGGCAGTCAGAGTCTGGAGTGAGTACATCTACTCTGGTGGACTGCTGCTGTTTGCTGACCATTGCTGCGCACACGTTAGTAGTAAGTGAGAGTACTCCTGTTTAGTTAGTGCCTTGACTGGCAAGAGTCTGTTTATTTCACAAATTGTATGTGTTACCAGTGGCTGTGGATTATCCCTGGATTTTTCTATTATATTGCTGAACTCAAGAAAAATAAAGCAGTTCTTACCCTTATGTTGACTAAGTGTGCTGCTGTGTCATTGTTGACACCCCCCCCCCCCACCACCACCACCACAACACAGACATTGCCAAAATATATAGAACA
The DNA here is from genome assembly GCF_035609145.1 of Eleutherodactylus coqui. Taxonomy (NCBI): domain Eukaryota; kingdom Metazoa; phylum Chordata; class Amphibia; order Anura; family Eleutherodactylidae; genus Eleutherodactylus; species Eleutherodactylus coqui. The sequence goes on along the minus strand of NC_089839.1, from coordinate 115,790,791 downwards.
ATCACAGACATAGTTGTACATTGCACTCATATATACATGTTACCCATATGACACACAGGTCCAGCAAATTTCAAAATCTTTCACTTTTTTTTTGTGCTTTTATGCAAATTTTAAAAAAATCAAGTTTTCCCCCCCCATCATTTTGCACACAATACTCCATAATGACAAAGGGAGAACCAAATGTTAGAATTCTTTATAATTTTAGTTTTTTTTAAATTAAACACTAACATTTTGCATTGACATAAGTATTCACACCCTGTACTCAATACTTGGCTGAAGCACCTCTGGATGCTATTACAGTCTCCAGTCATCTTGGGTATGATTCCACAATGTTTGCACACCTGCATTTGGGGATTTTCTATCATTCTTCCCTGCAGATCTGTTCAAGCTCGGTTAGGTTGGATGGGGGCCGTCTGTGGATAGCTATTTTTAGTCTCTCCAGAGAACTTCGATTAGGTTCTAGTCAGGGGTCTGACTGGACACTCAGGAAAAGGTGAACCTTCTGCTCAGTCTGACGTTACTTGCGCTTTAGATCAGGTTTTCATTAAAGGGGTTTTGTCGCTAGAACAAAACTCCGACCCCCAGCTGGCCCCTACATAAAATAAAAAAACAAGGTTATACTCTCCTTTACTGGTGCCCTGGGACGCAGCTGCTGGTAGCAACGGTGACTTCCAACTATATGCACTCCTTAGTTAGTAAGTATATGGCTGTTTTCTGTGATTGTTTTTATATTTTCCCTTCTGTGATGTATTTATAGTAGTATAGGGACTCACTACAGGCAAGGAAACTTGACGCAGTTAGTGGGCTCATGTATCTTGACCAAAATCCGACTAATGCCTTGCATTTATCTATCATTCACATGCAGTGTGGCATTAAAATTCCAGGGGGACCCCAGGGTGGCAGTACCAATGTGGTTCACTGTTTGAAGTTCAGGGCAACCCGCCAAACTATTATGGTGTTATTAATTGGCTGCTGGTCTGCATGGTGAACTACATGTATCAGAATGGTTTGCCACTTTGTATCCACTCTGTGTGGGAGTATACACCAAGCAGCTACCCCCCTCTATATTAAGAGGCTGTGAGAGTGGCTGTCTCATCGGTGTCCCTCACAGGTGCAATTAGCTCCCTCATTTGGAAGTCTGCTACCTGCATGGTGAGAGGATGCAGCTATATGCACTCCTTACTCAGTAAGTAATGGCCGTTTTCTGTGATTGTTTTTATATTTTCCCTTCTGTGATGTATCAACGGTGACTTCTAAGTTCACTGCTAGGCAGAAGTGGCCACTGCAGCCAGCAGAGCCCACAAAATCACGTGCCCAAACTCCTGGCATCATGGTGCCCAAGATATGAGCACTGATGCCAGGAGCACCAATGGTGACAGTGCAGCCTCTGATTGGCCACAGCGGTCACATGCTTCCACCCAGCCATCTACCCAGAAGTCACTGCCTATACCCGTGGTGGCAGTCAGTTGTATCCTGGGGCTCCAGGATCCTCTTTTTTTGTTATTTTAAGCAGGGCCCAGCCGGGCGACCAGGTTTTGTTTTCTAATGACAAAACCCCTTTTAAGGATATCTCTGTAATTTGCTCCATTCAGCGTTCTATCAACCCAGACCAGTCTCCCTTTCCCCCCCTGCCCCCCCCCCCCCCTCTACAGCATCATGCTGCCACCAGCATGCTTCACTGTAGGGATGGTATTGGACAGGTAAGGAGCAGGGCCTACTTTCCTTCAGACATAATCGTTCATCAGAGCAGAGAATGTTGTTTCTCAGTCTGAGAGTCCTATAGATGCTTTTTGGCAAACTGCAGGGAGCTTTCCTGTGGCTTACTGAGTCTTTCTGACCACTCTGTAATAAAGCCCAGATTGGTGGAGTGCTGCAGTGACAGTTGAAATTCTAGACGGTTCTCCCATCTGCACTCAGGATCTTTGGCATTCAGCCAGAGTGATGACTGGGTTCTTGGTCACATCTCTAACCAAGACCATCCTCCCTTTATTACTTAGTTTGGTGGGTTGGCAGCTCTAGGAAGAGTCCTGATTTTTCCAAACTTCTTCAATCCAAGAATTACAGAGCCCGCTGGGCTCTTGGGAACTTTCAGTGCAGTAGAAGAAGTTTTGTCGTTTTCTTCAGATCTGTGCCTCCACACTTTCCTATCTGAGCTTTACAGGCAGCTCTTTCCTCCTCATTGCTTGGTTTTGACTCTAATATGCATTGTGAGCTGTGAGACCTTGTATAAACAGGGACAATGTCTTTAAAAAAATTTTCCAATCAACTAACTTTACCACAGTTGACTCCAATCAAGGTGTAGAAACATTGTATACTCATATATGTACACATTATCCATGTCACATACATATGCATACTGTAAGTTAAGTCTGGGCATCATACAGGAAATCAGTAGTGAAGTCATAAAGATAGCCAGGGTTGAGCAGAAGACAGGACTGAGTTTCTGTCATCTTTTCTTGCTGCTGCGGCCTCATACACCTCTCAGGCCAGGAGAGCTGTTGAGCTTCTGTAACTTATTACAATGCAGGAGAGGAGAAAGTAAAACCACTAGTGCATGGTGCAACCCTCACAAAAATATGAGCCATGAAAGAAGGTGATAATTCCTTTTATTGGGTAAAATTCAAAGCCAGAAATGAAAAGTGTTTCGAGGCAAAAAGCCTCTTCCTCAGGATTATGCACAATTATAGCTATAAGGGTGCTTAGTTATTCATGCTCTTAACAGGGGTCAAAACACCACTTAAAAAAGGGAATATGTGTAGGGAGAGTGGCATGTAGCCAGTGTAGCAGTAACACACATACAGTTGTGCATAATCCCAGCTAAACTGAGCAATAGGCTCTTTGCCTCAAAACACGTTTTTATTGCTGGGCTTGAATTTTACCCAATAAAAGGAATTGTTACCTTCCTTTTGTGTTTCATACATTTTGGAGAGTTGCACCTTAGACTAGTATTTATTTATTTTTTACCTTTTCCACTCTACAAGTTTTAAGCATAGTCCTAATACGTGTTGTTCTAGTTAGCACCTCTATACAAATTCCAAACTGAGAATTCTCAGTTGAACCCTATATGGGTCACTGGTAATATTAATTGGTCAACAAAACACCGCTACAGGATTGTTCCACCTCTTTTCTTGTTTTCACTTCAATCAATGCAGGAGAGGGGCAGGGATGCAGGATTAATATCAGGCTTGGAGAGGAGGAAGTATCGGCAGTCGGGAGCTCCGGGCAGAGGGGCAGAAAGAGCTGCCTAAGCCTGCTCTGCAAAGGACCCATGGCTGGTGTCCAAAGCCTGTCTCCCACCATCTTCCCCTACTGTCAGCACTGATAAAGGCTTAAGCAAAGGTTACTACATTAGAAGGGCCTATCTGCCCCAGGATAGAAGGGAAGAGCAGCTCTAAACAGTTACTACAGCGAAAGAAACTATAATAGAAAGACTTGCATTTCTATGTTTTGGACCAACATCTGGTTTTTGCTTACAAATACTTTTGCAAAATGCTGACCAAAATACTGTTGCGTTAAAGTGGACCTAATCAAAGAAACACCTTACATAAATAACGTATATGATGTCTGTGTGGATAAGATAGAAACCTAATACAGCAAATGCAATTTGAAATGAAATTTTGCAAGGAGAAGAGATAAGACAGTTTAAATACATCTTATTTAACGGGCCTGTCCAATTGTAAAGTATTGATGGTCATGAATAGTGTGACCGCCTCTAAAAATCTGGTCTGTGGCCCCTGCACTGAGCTGATTTCCGCAGGAAGAAGACAGCTCTGTTCCTACTGCAGTGGCTCTGCTTGGTATTACAGGCCGAGTTCTCATTGAACTTGGCTTGCAATATCAAGCTGGGTTATTACAGTGGGAATAAAGCTGTCTGCTTTCAGCTCCGTGCAAAAGTGCAGTGGGATGGGAAACAGCTGATTGGTGGGTGCTCTGATTAACGGACCCCAGCTAATCTTCAAGGGTTACAAAAACCCACACATATGAAAATTATGTGAAGTACAGACAACATGTGTTCACCCACACAGTATAAAAATCCTCTGCAGACAATGTGTCACACAACAACTGAAGTTCAGTATTTTATCTCTGAATAGAAAATCTAAAAAAATAAGACAAAATAAAATGCAGAGAATGATGACCGCTACCTCTGACCAATGCAAGACTGATAATGAAGGACCCTGTGACCAGATTCATTTACCACAATTTCAATACAGTTTTGGAACAAAACGGAGAAGATCATAAATGAGAAAACTTCTCTGTTTGACTAGAAAAAAACTGCATCAAGTAAATGAAAACCTGCATGTGGCCCTCAGGTTGGGGCCACACAACACGGCTTAGTTTTGCTTTTGCTACATTTTTTCAGCCAAAAGTCAAAGACATCTACTTAGGTCAGAGGAGGACTGTAGCTATGAAGGTCTCTCTTCAGCCTAAAAACAGTAGAAGTAGCATGAACAATCAGGGGTAAGATGATGAAAAGTGTTCCTCCTCCAGCACCCCTGGAAGTCCCTCAGCATCCAGGGGTGCAAGTTGAGGGACACTTGGGAAGTAGTGACCACAATATAATTAATTTTTAGTTGTCATTTATTAGGAAGTGACAAAACAACTAAACTTTAGTGAAGCAAAATTGGATCAGCTCAGAATTACTATCAGCAACATTAATTGGGACAACATCCTATAAAATAATAGTACAGGTGACAAATGGCAGAAGTTTAAAAACATCCTAATTACCTCATGGGAGCAGTTCATTCCCTTTAAAAATAAAAGAACTACAAGTAGAAGGAAACCAATGTGGCTCGACAAGACTGTAAGGGGGGCAATAAGATTTTTTTTGTTTAAATTATTAAAACAAGAAGGCAGCGAAGAAGCACTAAAATCATACAGGAAAAAAAAACAAATGATATAAGGAAAACTGCCAAGGAGAGCAAAAATAACCCTAAACTATTTTTCAATTACATAAATGGTAGAAGGATTTGCAATGAAAGCACTGTCCTTTTAAGAAATAATGCAGGAGAAATCATAGAATATGATCGGGGGGGAGGCAAATCTGTTACAGTTTTTTCTTAAGTTTATTCACGAAGGAAAAAGAAATATTGCACGAGATGCAGGGGAATAAAACAATCGCCCCCCTAATATAATCTGCATAACACAGGAGGAAGTGCAGAGCCGTTTAAAAAAGAATAAAATGAAGTTCAATGTTGATAAATGTAAAGTTATGCACAGGAGAAACGGATGTCACCAATGTACACTAAATGGGGTACTGCTAGGGAAAAGAGAAATGGAAAAAGACCTGGGGCTACTAGTGGACTGCAGACTGAACTGAAGCAATCAATGCCAGTCAGCAAAAGCAAATAAAGTCTTGGGGTGCATTAAAAGAGATATAGGGGCGAGGGAGGAGAACATTATTCTTCCACTATACAAGGCACTTGTCAGGCCTCACATGGAATACTGTGTACAATTCTGGACACCGGTGCTCAGGAAAGATATTGCAGTGCTTGAGGGGGTTCAAAGAAGGGCAACTAAACTAATACATGGAATGACGGGACTGGAATACCCAGAGAGGCTATCCAAATTAGGATTAGTCACCCTGGAAAAAAGACGGTTAAGGGGCGAACAAATAACTATGCATAAATACATTAGGGGACAATACAAGGATCTCTCCCATGATCTGTTTATACCCAGGACTGTAATGGTAACAAGAGGGCATCGGCTACGTTTAGAGAAAAGAAGGTTTCATCACCAACATAAAAGGGGGTTCTTTACTGTAAGAGCAGTGATACTGTGGAACTCTCTGCCTGAGGATGTGGTGATGGCAAAATCAAAAGAGGGGTTTAAGAGGAGACTAGACGTCTTTTTGGAGTACTATGACATTGCAAGATATAGACATTAAATAATTAGCCGGGTTGTTGATCCGGGTCTTGAAGTCAGGTAGGAACTTTTATACGTTGATCCAGGGATTATTCCGACTGCCATTATGGAGTTGGGAAGGATTTTTTTTTCCCCCAAATGGGTTAAATTGGCTTCTGCCTCATGTTTTTTTTGCCTTCGTCTGGATCAACAAGGAGGAATGGAAACAGGTTGAACTAGATGGACATAGTCTCCCTTCAGCCTAACATACTATGTAAAAGAAGCTCAGATGACTTCCCATAGTGTTGACACAGGAAACCTCAGAAAAAGCTTTCCTGTGGCTGGTTTGCTCTTGACCTTTTAGATGACATTAGTTATAACCTTGATCTTGAAGACCTTGAAGAGATTAGTTCGGACTGAGGAGTAGCACAATGCATTAATAATGAGCTGCTTTTGGCAGGAACTGGGTACCATTGGTTGTCTATCTCCAAATAATCCCCACCAGTCACTCATCATAGTGATAAAAATACAGTTGATTGCCAGTAGAGAGGAGGTTAGAAAATACCTTCACTTGTTTTTTTTAGGCATTGATAGTTGCCCTACTGTAGACTAACAATTAACAGCTTTTATGAGGAAGTCAAAACAGCGGGCAAGCAATACATATCGGCATTTACACAAACAAGTTCATTAAAATTCTTAAAATAATAATAAAGTACCTATATAATGATACAGTATCACATTGAAGGCGGCTTCGGACGGATGTAATTGTGTGCGTTGTTGTACACACAAAATACATGTGCGCAATTTGCAGAGAATGGAACTCATTGATGTCAATGAGTTCGTTCTCTTTTCCTCTTTTGTGCGCACGTTTCTCACATAAGCAAAACAAAATAGAACATGCTCTATTTTCCTCCATACTGACGCATGAACGGTTCCCATTGAAGTCTATGGGAGGTGCACAAATGCCTGTGCAATACACAACGGGATAAGCAAACCCGCTGGGAAAATCACACACTAGGACCTCATAAGCCTTTTTAGCCATTTAAATCAGAGCGTGTCGGTGTCCCTATCAATGGGAACATGCTGTGACTGCACAAGCACAAAGTATGCAGGCATGTTCATAAACAAAACTTGTTCACTGCACAAATACGTTGTGCAGACGCAAGCGTATTTCCGCAATTGCTTGTCTGAATCCGCTCTAATCCTCACCAAGGGTGTTGCACATGTTCTATACACACATGAATGGAATAATGCTCTATACATGGTAAACAGATAAATGGAAAGATATCCTTTAGGCCACTTTCACATGGCCAAGAAAATCGGGCAAGATTTGTGCATTGTGAGACACAGAAATCTTGCACAGATATGAATCCCATTCTTTTTGATGGGGGTTATATACATGAGCATTTTTCCCCCACACATCGCATCGCAGTGCTTGAAAAAAATCGCAGCATGTCCTATCCTTGGGCGTCCCTCGGAACGCATCACCCAATGTTTCCAATGGGTCCGTAAAACACATCACTCAGCATGCGATGTGCATGCGAGAGAGATGAGAGGTGCTCATTAAAAACAATGGGAAAGACTTGCCGATCCTCCTCCACAGCTTTCAGCAACTCTACTGGAGCGATGGGAGGCATTTTTGACAAAAAAACACCTTGCATCCGTGGGGACATAGCATGTTCACAAGTGCGACTTTGCGCTCAGCCGTATGGTTTCCTTCTTAGCACAATTCTGCTTAGGTTACACATCATTAATGTAGATTATTTATGTAATCTTGTCACAGGGTTCCATTTTTATAATGGTAAATCCTTGTCCCTGTGTTATCTTCATTGGTTCCTTAGAAACGTGATTGTTTATTCACAAGGACCACTTCTGTGTACTCAATCCCCTTATTTCATATGCCAGGATATTCCCTATTAGCTACGGGTCTCAATATATATATTGTGGGAGAATAGCTCGGTAGCGTGCGGGTTTCTCGATACTCAGAGGCGGAACACCAGCGGATGCAGTCCAAAGCAGGCGTGCCCTGCGTTTATTTTTTATAACAGCAACATAAAAAGTCCACAATCCAGCTATCAGGCCGTCCCGGCCTGGTCAGGTGGCACTGAGCAGGTGCAGCGCACAGCAGGGCTTCTATCTGCAGCCGGTCACACAGGCTGCCAGGGTCCAGCAGCCATCTTAGCTCCCCTGTGTCCGTGCACCTGCTATTTATGTGCACACTGGCTCAGCCTCAGCACCCTGGAGTGGAGGAGGTGGAATGGACAGCCCCACTACCAACCTGCCATCCATTGCAAAAAAAAAACAGGCCCGGATATTTTTAAAGAACAGATCTCCAGCAACTGCTTGCTGGAGACCACATTACGCTCCTGGTTTTTTACGTCTCCGAGAGTGAGACATGACCTTCCTCCAGTCCCCTTATACATAGTACCGGAACTTATGGGCAACGTAGTGACCGTCCACCACTACGCCCCTCAGTACCTCACATATATATATTCTCTATTACTCTTTTATGTCAGCTCAGGGTTATTTGACCCGTTAGCACATGATCTTTTTCCTTGTTTTCTACAAGGCCTTTGTGTTTTCCCATCTCCATGGCATCTCTCAGTATACACACTAGGGTTACGACTTTTTAACTTTTTTCAAAATATTAATTTTCCTGATGTTGCATTTCATGAGCTTTTGCCTATATGCTAGTTTTCCGGTATTATTTTCTTTTGGTCATGTAAAAACCTCCCGCACCCAATATTTCTTTTTTGCCATATACGGCAAATAACAACAAATAGGAGTTTATAAGTTGTAAAACATAACGAGAAGAAGCCTATCCACTAGGAAAGGGTTAATGCAAGCTTAAAGGAGATGTCTCGAGGAAGCAGTTAAATTTTTTTTTTGCCCAGTCCCCCCCATTAAGCATACATTACTAAGCCCCCCTGTAAATGACATTTCTAGCTGGTTCGTACTTACCGTTCCAGCGTTTCAGCAACTTATAAAAGTTTCCTCAAGATGGCCGCCGGCTCTTTCCCCGTCGCTCGGTGCAGCCCGACGTGCGCGCTCCCGAGACGCCGCCAGCTGTGTCTCCATGGCAACCGGACGCATCGCAGCCGCCGACCAGACGCCCCGCAGCCAGGCAGCAGGTAAGGCGCTAGCCCCCGGCTCCCCAGCGCTAGACCCTCAGCCCAGGTGAAGGCCCCGGAGCCCAGCGCTAGGTTCCGGAGCCCAGCGCTAGTTCCCCCGGCCTAGCGGCAGCCCCCCCCGGCCTAGCGACAGCCCCCCCATCGCAGCGACAGCCCCCCCCGGCCTAGCGACAGCCCCCCCATCGCAGCGACAGCCCCCCCGGCCTAGCGCTAGTTCCCCCATCGCAGCGGCAGCCCCCCCCCGGCCTAGCGACAGCCCCCCCGGCCTAGCGCTAGTTCCCCCATCGCAGCGGCAGCCCCCCCATCGCAGCGGCAGCCCCCCCCATCGCAGCGACAGCCCCCCCGGCCTAGCGCTAGTTCCCCCATCACAGCGGCAGCCCCCCCCGGCGCAGCGGCAGCCCCCCCCCCCGGCGCAGCGACAGCCCCCCCCCCGCGCGCAGCCCGGCGCAGCGGCAGCCCCCCCCCCACAAATCACTTACCTGGGAGGCTTCTCGGGGCTGCTGGGCTGGGCTGGGCTGGGCTTCTCCGCTGGGCAGCTCCAGTTTCTGCACCTTCCTCTAACAGAGGAAGGTACAGAATGGCCGCTGCAGCGCGCTCCCGAGCAGTGACAGCTCGTCTGCGCATGCGCAGAAGAGCTGTAGCGGGGAGCACACTGAAGCGGCTCGTGCTGAATGGAGAAGACCGGACTGCGCAAGCGCGTCTAAAAAAGCAAGCTGCCGGCGAATTTAGACGGAACCATGGAGACGAGGACGCTAGCAACGGAGCAGGTAAGTGGAATAACTTCTGTATGGCTCATATTTAATGCACAATGTACATTACAAAGTGCATTAATATGGCCATACGGAAGTGTATAACCCCACTTGGTTTCGCGAGACCACCCCTTTAAATACAAGAATTTCTGTCAGCAAGGTTGCTAGGTCATATGTAAAGTTTAAATAATGAGTCTCAGAGGATGGATAAGTGCTGGCTAGTGATGCTCTAAATTCGGTTTATTTAAAATTGGTTTAAATATGGTTAGCATCGTCGGCTCACAATTCTCATGTCTAATAATATGTTTTTTTTTTTTCAGATTCATGCTTCAGGCTAAAACAACATCTCGTTAGGTGCAGAGTTTTTTTTGTTTTTTTTTTACAATTTAACAAAATGAAAATCATTTTTGAGAGTTATATGCTAAATATCGCTTGTCACCACAGGCTTTCAAATTTGAAAAAATGTGTAAAGAGTCATAACCCTAGTGCACAGGCTATGAGTAATTACTCTAAAGTCAAAGGAAGTTTTGATGTTACCATTTTAATGAAGTGTTTTTAGGCTGCTGGTGATGGATTTTCTTTCCTTCTTTAGGCCACTCTATAACAGAACAGATTGTACCCTAATTTCCTTCCAATATCCTGTATTACTTTTGCACCATAGATGTTTATTGGGCAGCTCTTATAACATGTAATGTAGGATTACAGGAGATGCACATAACAGACAGTTGGTATCATAATGATGATTGGATGGTCACAGAGAACCTCTTTCCTTTTTTAATCACCGTTCATTGCGTTACTTCTATTGTTAAATAGCCTTGTAGACACCAAAGTGACAGAACCACCCTGTTTCCCCTGAAAATAGGAACTACCCCAAAAATAAGCCTTACTCTGATTTGTCTTGATTTTCGGGGAGGCTTGTAATATAAGCCCTACCCCCAAAAAAGCCCTAGCTGCATCACAAATGCAGTGCTCGATGAATAAATTACAGCCGTTGCGTTGTGGAATTAATGAACTGGCTGAGATGCGGCATTGATTGGCCAATTCCTAAATTCCGCGTCCACAACACAACGGTTGTGATTGTTTCTTCGACCGCTGCTCTGCCAATCACAGCCATCACATTTGTTCATCGAGTGTGCATTGATTGATTCTCCAGCGCTGCTCAGCCAATCAGAGCCATAGCATCCTGGAGGCAGGATTTATAAATCCCATAACCAGGAAGTGATCTTCTGTGGGTGGCCGAGGACTGCAGGACGCGCTGGTGCTCCAGAGAGCAGCAGAGGGACACAGACCAAGCCTGCTAGGTAAGCAAAATAAGACCTAACGCCTCCTTTGGGGCAAAAATTAATATAAGACAGGGTCTTATTTTCAGGGAAACACGGCACCAGCTCTAACCAAGCTGTCATGTGATTCAGTTCAGTATGACATTCCCAACAGACAGTGGTGCTTCAAAGTTTTTAAACCCTTAAGAATTTTTCATATTTCTGCTTAAATTTACCTTAAAACTACGTCAGGCTTGCACAAGTTCTAAAAGTAGATAAGGAGAACCAAATTAAACAAATGAGTCAAAAATATTACACTTGGGCATTTATGAACGAATATCACATGTCTGTGAATTAGCAAAGGTTCGCATACTTTTGTATCAGTTTCTGGTGTGATACACTTGTGTAGCAATAACTGCATCTAAATGTTTCTGGTAATTGTTGATTAGTCCAGCACATCAGCTTGAAGGAGTTTTAGCCCATTCCTGCTTACAAAACTGCTTCACACCTGTTACTGAAAGCTAAGGCTTACATACTTTTGCCACTCACAGACATGTAATATTGGATAATTTTCCTCAAATAAATGACCAAGTCTAAGATTTTTCACTCTTTTGTTTGATTTGGTTCTCCTTATCTACTTTTAAGACGTGTAAAAATTTGATGTAGTTTTAGGTCAAATATAAGCAGAAATTCGCTAAATATTTAACAATTCACAAACTTTCAAGCACTGCTGTACTAGATCCAGATTATTTAGAAACCAGTAAGCAGCGCTCATACAGAGGAGGCTTGTGCTATACTTGCCAATTACCCTAAAGGGTTGGAATAATCTCATTCTAGTAGTACAGCAATCCTGAAATATAGGGAAAAATAAGGTAAATATCATCCAGAAAATGACTGGAATCGTTTGTAAGTTACACAACCCACATTTATATCCTTCGTGTAAGGCTGGATTCAGACAAACGTATATCGGCTGGGTTTTCACACCCAGCCGATACACGTCGTCTCTCTCTGCAGGGGGGAGCCTAGAAGAGCCAGGAGCAGTGCTCTGAGCTCCCGCCCCCTCTCTGCCTCCTCTCCGCCCCTCTGCACTATTTGCAATGAGGAGAGGTGGGGCGGGGGTGGGGCTAATTCTCGGAACTTAGCCCCACCCCGCCTCCTTTAATTGCAAATAGGGCAGAGGGGGGTGGAGAGGAGGCAGAGAGGGGGCGGGAGCTCAGTTCCTACTCCTGGCTCTTCCATCCCCCCCCCCCCCTTCCTGCAGATGAGGACACCGTATATCGGCTCGGCGTGAAAACCGAGCCGATATACGTCGTCTGAATCCAGCCTTAAAATCCTAAAAGAATGGCACGCTTTGCCAAATATCCTGGTTGACTAGAAGCATGCTATGCCATGTTATGGTGCTAATGGTCACATCCAGGTCCACTCTAATCTGTGCAATATACAGAAACCAGCCACTTATAACATGGTATTTTAGGCTGAAAAATATGTTCAGCAAGTTCAGCCTACTAACCCCTCCTCCCACCAATGTTGATCTAGAGAAAGCCAAAAGCCCCAATGAAGTGGAAGCCAATTTTTCTCATTTTAGGGAAGAAATTCCTTCCTGACTCTAATTTGTTAGAGTCCGTGGATCACCGACCCTTCTGAAGAGATTAGTAATATTGTTACGTGTGCTGCTGGGATCTGTACTTCTAAGCTTCCTAGCAGCACAGCCGTCACAGGGTTAATGATTGAGCTGGCTGGGTGTGGTATTTCCTGCTAGCCAATCTCCTGGGTCTGTGCTCACATATAAACTCAGCTCCTGGTCAGTCTCTGTTCTGGTGTTCAGGGTGAGCAATCATGAATCCTTGTCTGTTGAAGTTTGCTGTGTAACCTGCTATCTGTGTTTTGTTGCAGCTTGCTGTGTGATCTGTGCCTTGCTCTTCATGTCCGTTTGTATGTTTATTTTGTGTCAGTTTGGTCTGCTGAGTTTGTTTGCTATGTCTGCGCTAGGTTAGCCCCTAGGGCCCTCTGGTAGATGTGTCTTGCTAGTGTAGGGACTGCAAGATATGAGGGGCCTTGCCGGGGCTTGCAGCTTAAGTTCATTGGCCAATGTACAAACTAACAACTCGCATTTATATTCAGCTTATCTGCTATTAGTGTTTGCATTGTGGCTGCTGTGTATTCTGGCTCTGTGTGTCCTGTTGTTCAGTCCCTGTAATGGGGCATGTGAATGCATCCTGTTCTGGTGCGTGCCTCCTAGGATCAGCTTGGGGCCCAGATCCGAAGACTGCTGGGCTGCCCTTATTGGGGCAAAGTCCCCGCTTAGGTAGGTCCAAGCCATTCCTCCCGGTAGCACAAGGTCAGTTGCTTGAAACCCGTGTGCGTACCAAGTCCCTTTTTGGTCGCGATCGTATGGGCCCCGTGCTTAGCTTGCCCACACGATCGTAACATCCCCCCACTTACAAAAGGGGGTGCATTATGTTGGTGTATGGATATGTTGATATGGTATGTTTATCTTGGTATGTTATGTTAGCTATGTTATATGTTGATTCTGAGTGTTGTATGCTATGTGGTATGCAATATTTTGATATGTAGTATGTTAGCTATGTTATGTTGTATGCAGTATGTTTTGCAACATCTATGTGAGTATGTTATATGTTGCTATGTTACGTTAGTATGTTGTGCAACATCTATGAGTATGTTCTGTTAGCTATGTGGTATGCATTAAGTGGTATGTGAACAGTGACAGGTCCAGTGTCTTTGCAGGTGGCCAGACATCAGGTGTGGATAGTCCTGTTCTGAGGATGTTGTATGTGAAGTGACAGGTCCAGTGTCTGTGCAGGTGGCCAGACATCAGGTGTGGATAGTCTTGTTTTGAGAAGGTTGTGTGTGAACAGTGACAGGTCCAGTGTCTGCAGGTGGGCAGACATCAGGTGTGGATAGTCCTGTTCTGAGGATGTTGGTGTTCATATGTATGGTAGACACACTGTGTTGTAGTGTCTGTTGCATGCGGTTGTTGGAGCAAGTTTCCCCGTATTTCCCTGCAGATGGTTTGGACACTTGCTGTTCCTCCCCTCCTGGCGTTCTGGGGTGGTGCACTCAGTAGTGTGTGGTACGGTGACCGCGCAAGTGTAGCCACTCGCAGGTTTCTCCTTTCCCTTGGCAGGTGCAGCCTCCAAACAGTACAAGACCGATTTCAGACTGACCAGGAGCTGGGTTTATATGTGAGCACAGACCCAGGAGATTGGCTAGCAGGAAGTCACCACACCCAGCCAGCTCAATCAATTAACCTTGTGAGGTCTGTGCTGCTAGGAAGCTTAGAAGTACAGATCCCAGGAGCACACGTAACAAGTATAACATGTAATATTGCAACACTCAAGAAAGGCATCCAGGCCCCTCTTGAACTCTTTTATCGAGTTCTCTATGATCATGTCCTGAAGGCTCATTCACACGAGCGTATATTGGCTGCCGTTTTCACGGCCAGCCGATATACGCTACCATCTGATGCATTGGATTCCAATGCATCAGATCACACAGGTGTTTTCCCGCGGCATAAAAGCACCTGTCCGGGCACTTTTACACCAGGCAAAAAAGATAGTCCTGGAACTATCTTCCTGGCTGGACAGCAACTGCTGCCATAGACTCCTATGGGATACAATAACAGCAACCGGAGAAGGGAGGGAGTTTAGCAGCGTGACTGCTAAGCTCCCCCCCTTCTCTCCTCCCCTCTGGCTGTTTGCAATTGGGGAGGGCTAAGCTCCGCCCTATCCCATTGCTGGCTGCAGACAAGGGGTGGGAGCTTATTTCCGCCCCATCCTATTGCAAACAGCCGGAGGGGAGAAGAGAGGTGCTGAGCCGGAAAGGGGAGACAGCTTAGTATAGCTAATATTCAATGAATGGTTGATTGCTGCATGTGATTGGCTGAGCGTTCAGCCAATTGGACACAACCCTTTCAGGAAGCAGGGATTTTAAATCCTCACCTGCTGAAAGAGCTGCAGTACAGTGCCGGCAAATCAAGCGGCTAGACGCACGGAGCCCTGACAGTGGCGGAGAGGTGTGTGTGTGTGTGTGTGTGTGTGTGTGTATATGTGTATATATATTATATATAATTGATTATTTTTTTTGTCACGCAAGCTAGGGATGATTTGTCAGGGAAGGGCTTATATTTAAAGCCCTTCCTCGAAGATCACTGCAGGTGTTGCCTGCAGCCCATTGCTTTCATTGAAAGACCATTGCAGGCAATGGGAGAACATCCCATTCCTTTGCCACAGCTGTGGCAGAGGATTCTTTACTCCCTGCAGGGAGCCCTCTTGTCACTACACAGTGTGACAGTGCTGTAACAGTGTTCAGTGTTGAGGGGACTCCCCGCGGGGAATATTTATGTGCAGAATGGACCTATTCGGTGCACGCATGTCCTATCTTTTTGCCCGAATTTGCATGCCTGTAAAACATGGACATGTGAACACACCATAGGAAAATAATGGTTCTAATAGACGCATAGTTTTGTGGGCACAAATACACGCTCGTTTGACCAAGGTCTAATGATGACATATATTTTCTCTGCCCATGGTGATAACTCCTATTACCTAGCGTAGTCTGGTACCATCACACGAAGAGGGGACAGTATATGTCCAACACTCTATATCTTTGGATATTTGCTCTGCATTTCTTGCAGTTACATTTAAGATATGACACATTCACTTCCATCACTGATTTTTCATAAGTTTATTATGAAAAAGAATCGACTTTTAAATTACAAAAACGGCACTTTAATTGCTGTCCAGTTCTGTTTTTATCTGTGCAGTTTCCTCAATATTAACAATTAAAAGAGGATTGTGTATGTATTATAAATGTAACTGGATAATCTGCTGCATTTGAGAACAAGCAAGCATAACATTTTCTGTGAGTCACTTCATTTAATTAGTTTCTCCTTTGCATGGCTGCACCATCAACATCCGGCAGGATCAGATTAGAGCTTGGCACTGATTTTCCTTGGGTTGTCTTCTTTTGGCTGGGGGTAATAAGCCCACTGTGCCCTTGGGTTGGGAATGCCAGCAATAGGGGCATGAATGGTGTCACGTGGTATGTTAAAAGCGGAAATAACCTTGAGGGCATCATCCTTCACCAACCTGCACAGCTTCAGTAACTGTAAAACAAAAATACAATTGCATGTGAGGCGTGATAAACAGGTATAATAGACTCACAATGACTCACAGCAGAGCGGCTTGTATTCTAAGCAAACACTACAGAAGGCCCAACCTTAAAGAGAACGTGTCACCCATTGTATTTAATAATGAAATGATCTTTTTCCACTAAGGAAATATAAAGCTATTAATAATCTTTTGTATTTCTCAGTTAACGTAATAAGTGTGGACAAATCAAGCAACCTGTAAAACAGTGTAGATTTGGCATGACCACTCTCCTTACTAGTGATGAGACACCTAAATCTACCCTTTTGGCTACCCACATTGTAGGATAACAGGCAGCACTGGATAGACTTGACGCTACGTTGATACTAGGAGTGTGATTAGGGCTCTCATGCCTTTTTGATGGGTCAGCCTGGGGTGCTGCTGCGGGGATCCCTCTTCTCTATGCAGCCCCTCCCTTGCACCACTGATTTTGTGATGAAATCTGCTCCGTTTTTAGAGTCAGTCACACCTCTCTCTTAACTGAACTCCTAATATACAAGGATTAGCATTAGTAGCATGTTGCAGCAGCTGAGCCGTTCTTTGCACAGAGCCACTGACTCTAAGGGCTCATTCATATGAGCATCAATGCATTTTGGGCGCATGAATACGCTGTATATTTATGATCCAAAAATGCTTATGCTCACATATTTCACCCACTTTTGTGGGTTTTTGTTGTGCACGCACATCATCTAATCGGCGGACATCTGAGAGGCAGTTTCCCACCGATATCAGTGATAAATCGCAAAAGTCAAAAATGTCCTGAAATACACATTTATACATAAAGAGAAAGTAAAAGGAGTCGGTTCTTGAGCCTAACTCAGTGAGACAACGAATAAGTAGAGCTGTGTTTGCAGTGGATCTTTAGAAAAGAGGTTATCAATCTCAAAAAGTTGCACAACTGTTTGATGACACATCCAAAGTTGACAACATGACATTTCTTTATTCTGGATAATTTATCTAAGAATCACAGACAGACAATATTTTTTACAGATAAACTTGAAAACCATAATAACTCAATAAGATTATACGTAATAAACACCTATAGCTCAGAACCCTTAAAGCGCACCTATCATTTCACCAAATACAGAAAAACATGTAGGCTTATAGCTCTTCAGATTGTGTATAATGTGATTTGGGGCACACAACTTCCTTATTTTCCTAACCAATGCCACAGAGCTGCTGCGTTGTTATAATCCATCATTTTCAGTGGGCTGCAAACCCGCCGAGAGGATTGCCAGTGTTACACTTGTTACCTGTTAACAAAGCTCAACGCAAAATTGCATTAAAAATTCCGCATGTGGATTTTGTCTATTCACAAAGTTAAATCCATGTTCAGATCCGTGGCAGAAATATGCAGCCTAGGCGTGGAACTATGTTGCTGATTTAGAGGCAAAATCCAAGTGGGATCCCGCCATGTGAACATACCCTAACTGTAGCACCAAGAGGACAATCCAGCCAATCGTAGAACAAGAAATTTATTAAAAAATATTTAATATATGGAACATCAGGGCAGAGACCACAATACATAAAAAAAATAGTGTTGTCAGAAATAATATTAAGGCTGGAGTTAGAAATGCTGGTTTTAAAAAAAGGGGTTACACCACAAAAGACTTATCACGTATCTATAGGATAGTGACAAAAGTCTGATCAGGAGGGAGTCTCGTCACTGAGACACCATTCAATCCCGAGAACGGTGGTCTTGTGTCCCCCTCTCCTTATTTGCGGAATCACTGTACCACCTGCTGTGAAAAGGAGATTGAATGGAGCAGCGGTCGCACCTGCATGGCATAGCTCTGTTCATCGTCAATGGGGCTGCCGGATATAGCCGAGGACTTACAATTGACTTTTTCCATCAGTCCCACTCAAATGAATGGAGCGGTGCCACGCATGTGTGACCACCACCGCATTCAATCCAACATCATTTCAGGTGGGTGCAGTGAGCCAACAACGAGGAGAAGAAGAGGACGCGGGAGCCCTGTTCTCGAGATTGGTGGAGGTCTGGGTGCTAAGAGTTCTACCAATCGGACTTTAACCTTATGGATAGGTGATAAACGTCTAGTGTGACACAACCCTTTTAGTATATTTTCCCCTTGGTATAAGGCCTCTTTCACATGGGCTACAAAATCAGCGCTACAAAATGCCTGTATGTGAAGCTCCTGGTTTCCAATCTGTTCTTTCACATGTTTTGTAGCTTGAAAGAACCAATTGGAAACCATGGGCTTCAGGCTGCATCTGCACGGGTTACAAAACATTGCTCATGTGAAAAAACCCATTGGAAACCATGAGCTTCACATTGTAGTGATGATTTTGTAGCCTGTGCGGATCCAGCCTCACATACATGCATTTTGTAGCCCGTGTGAGGTGATTTCAGACCTACACTCAGGGTTCTGCTTTCCTGCTCTGTTTGAAACGGCTGCCATGTTCTCACAGGAGTTTATAAATGCTGAAAAATTAGTTTGTGTGTGAAGAAGCCATAAAAAAGGATGAAATATTGCTAGGATATACCATCATGTCCTGATCAGTTGGAGACTGTGTTTGGTACAGGTGTAGAAGGGTTAGCTATTTACTAAAGCTTATGTTTAAAGGGCTACTCCAGCAAAAACACATTTTTCCATCCCTGCCCCCCTTACATGATTGTCATTCATACTCTGGAGATCTCCTCTGTATATTACAGCCCCTTCCATGCAGTGCAGCCCCCGATCTAATGCTTTTCAGGCACCATGCTGAAGCTGAGAGGTTTTACTTTCAGGTTCACATCAATCCCATGATGCATCCTTACAGTTTAATTTTCATTACCTTTTATATTCATCTAAATAAGCTACAAACCATAAGCATCCAATCAGGAGGATGAGCTGTGATCTCCTCTATTATAACTGTGTGATCATCATTAGTATCTGTGTCAGGGAAGGCTGTAATCCACTCTAGGCAGTTTATGTGGTAGATACATGTAATAGCATCATACGGACTGAGAAATTGACTAGTTTCAGACAGCATAACCCCAAGTACATCTGAGCTGGACAGAACTGAGATCACATGACCATCAGGAAACTGTTACATTCATACAGTCCATGGAAACTACGACCGACTCGGATGCAACCCATACAAGTGTTGAAGGGAAGGGAAGGAGAGAGAAATGAGCCATGCATACATGCTGAACACCATAACAAACTGAATTACAAACGAGACTTGCGAGCAAACATCCAACAACAACTGACACGCCAAAACACCTACTCATAATACCAACAAAAAGAAGCAGATGGAATAACTAAAGTATGTACGAGGTATTGGTTCATATTTTGGCCAATGATCCTCGTCTCGTGAGTCCCTACTCTAACAAGACAACTTAACCCCAGGAGTCCTGCCTACAAGCGGGGTGATCGTCCCAATAGAACCTGGAACCTAGGGGCCTAGCTCGCCCAGGATGGTAAGAGACGGGACACTGCTCACACGCACCAACAGACAAGAGGCATACACCCTGAACAGGTAACTGTTCACACCAAGTGTCTGATCACCTACACAGACACTAAACATGTCACTATTCATGCCAACAGGGAATCCCACCCAGAACCTCATGCAAGCAACCAACACCACAGCAGAACATGCATGACTCCAAACTCAAGGGCTCTGAGAGGGAATGAGGAAAATAGCAGAAGGAATAAATGACCAGCGCCCTCTAGCAAGAGCGGCTGGTATTTATATGCAGCAGATCGATTGTGATTGGCTGGCAGGAGAACTCCAGATCATCAGTCAGCCAAATTAACCACACCTGCAGCAACGTATTTCTGAAAACCCACAAAAATACAGGTACCAAGAGCACTGGTATGATTATTTTTGATGTTATATTAAAAATCTTTTAATTCTGATTTATGATTAAGGGCTCCTGTCCACGGACAATAGTGAATTGCGTTATTCGCGGCGATAATCCGGCTGCGAGTAACGCAGTGCACGCTTTTCATAGCGTTGCTATGGAAAGCGCAGCCCCCTGTCTATGAGTGGAGAATCATAGCGATTCTCCACTCGCGGGACTCAAATCGCAACATGCTGCGATTCTCCGTGGTGACCCTATCTGTCAGATAGGCTTATTGCAAAGAACTGTCAGTTCTCTCCCCTGCTCCCCGGTGGTGGAATAGCACTAGCGATATTCCGCCTCACCCGTGGACAGGGGGCCTAATTGTTAAATTTTTAAGCCTACAATTTCTGTAACAAAATACTTTATTCTACTACTTGGTAATTTAGGGTAATACAGAAAAGTTCCGGATCCTTCTGTTTATTATTGGATACAATGAAGGAAATAAAGTGACATGTTTTACTGTCTGAGAACACTGAATGTCAGAAAGGAATCAGTTTTCACCGCATGATCGCTGTGGGAGTATTTCCTGGTGACAAAGTCAGTAACTGCTACAAACACCGGCTGATTACTCATGTAGAAAACTACTTACAGCATAAAGGAACCCACCCAGCAAATGTAAAAAGCGGAGGGGTAACAGGGCAGATGCAGGGGCCTGACACACAGGGCAAGTCATTTTCCTCCTTAAAGGCCTCCTGCCCATGGGCGGATATTTGCGGCGGGCGTCCGCACCGTGGATACGCAGCAAATAGTATCTATATCAGAGGAAAAATTGCTGCATGCTACATTTTCCCGCGAAATCAGCGTGAATGTCTTCGATTGAAGTCAATGGAAGCTGTCCGACCCACCGTCCGTCCAAAATTAACGCTGCAGACGGGCGGTGTGAAAAAAAAATGTAGAAAGAAAAAAATCTGTACTGCGCTTGTGCGACGGCGAGCTGCTGGGTTCATCTGCAGTACCGAAAAGTAGCCAACAGAGCAGGTACACATGGTCGCCGCTGCTACCAGAGCTAAATTACAGTCACAGTCCTGGGAATAAACAAATCATGGAAGAGAGATCTAAGTATTTTCCCTTGGTATATCTATACATAGTTCTTAGAGCGCCTCCTTGTCACAATCCTGGGTATTACAAGATGATGGTAGAGATCTCTGTACTGACCCCTAATATATCTATACATAGTTATTAGAGCGCTCCCTTGTTACATCACAGTCCTGGGTACAAATAGATGATGGGAGAGATCTCTGTATTTTCCCGCGATATATCTCTCTCTATCTCTCTATCTATTATATATGACGAAAGCCCTCACTGACTGACTGACTCGCCACTAATTCTCCAACTTCCCGATGTCGTAGAAATATGAAATTTGGCACAAGCATAGATTATGTCCAAAATAGGAAAAGTAAAGGGGTCCCAACTCGATTATTCAATCCCAGCGCAAAAGAATTAGCGTCCAAATTTTATGTACGGAATCTAATTCTCTCACTTCCCGATGTCATAGAAATTTGAAATTTCGCATGAGCATTGATTATATCATAAATAGGAAACATTAATAGGTCCCAACTCGATTATTCAATTCTAAGCGCAAAAGAATTAGCATCCAAATTTCACGTACGGAATCTAATTCTCTCACTTACTGATGTCATAGAAACTTGAAATTTGGCACGAGCATTGATTATGTCATAAATAGGAAAAGCTAATGGGTCCCAACTTGATTATTCAATTCTAAGCACAAAAGAATTAGCGTCCACATTTTACGTACAGAATCTAATTCTCTCACTTCCTGATGTCATTTTATATAAAGGTGTTTCCTGGGTAATGCAAAGAACCATGCAAAATGGTGAACATATTTTTTGTTGTAAATAACCACGACTTCAAAAGATTTTCCGTGTGAACACCAGATAAACACCAGTACCAAATTAACTCAGGCGAAGGCGGGTATATCAGCTAGTATTTATATATAGTTAGAATTATAGAATGGTAGAGTTGGAAGGGACCTCCAGGGTCATCAGGTCCAACCCCCTGCTCAGTGCAGGATACACAAAGACTGCCTGTCCAGGGGCGAGTTGTCATTGTGAAATTCGCAGCGATAAATCGCCCACGGACCTCGCATGACACACTTTCCATAGGCTAACTATGAAAAGCACAGCCCGACATCCATGAGCGGAGAATCATAACAATTCTCCACTCGCAGGATGTAAATCGCAGCATGCCGCGATTCTTCACAGTGGGCCCATCTATTAGACTGGCTCACTGGCAGGCAGTCTTCTGTGTTCTGGAGGCCGGGTGTCATTGGCTGAGTGCTCAGCCAATCAGAGGCAGCGTTCATTTAATGGCTGAGCGCTCAGCCAATCACAGGCAGCGCTCATTCAAAGGCTGAGATTCGCCGCTGGACTTCGCAACGCCTGGCCGACTTCTGCCGACTTCACAACGCCCGGCCTAAGGGTCCTACATGAAATAAAGATTATGAAAATCAAATGTTTTGTTCCGTTCTGGCTCTATACAGTAACCCGTCTACTAGGAAATAAATGTTATAGTGTGACTTCACAGACACTGAGGCTTGCCGCCCGAGTGACAATATTTAGTGTCATCCAAGTCTATGTTATGTGTTGTACTGAGCCTCGGGGCCTTCCTGTGTTCTCTGGAAGGTAATGATTAACTACAAGCGTCTTTTGCAATAAAATATCCCTGGCACGTTATGTGTCTGTACAGCAGCGGCCTCTGGGACCACCGATCAATAAGGGGGCTCTACATGATCACTAGGATAAAGAGCTCCTCCACAGCAGCGTTCAGCTTGCGCTCTGGCTTTACATATCCCTGTTATGTTTTGGAGCAGAGATAGAAATAAAACAAGATTAAACAGTTCGGTTTTTACCACCACTGATAAATGTAAGGTTCTGCACATGGGCAGGGAAATACATGTCACCATTACACATTAAATGGGGAAACCACTGGGTTTTATGGAAAAGGACTTGGGGGTTTTATTTAACTGTAAGCTTAACTGGAGCAACCCGTGTCAGGTAGCTGCTGTCAAGGCAAATATGATCGGGGGGGGGGGGGGGGGGGCATCAAAAGAGGTCTTGGGGCACATGACAAGAACATTGTTCCTCATTAAATGTCACTGGTCAGACCACACATGGAGTATTGTGGACAGTTTTGGGCACCGGTACTCAAGAAGGACATATCAAAGCTTGAGTGGGTACAAAGGCTGGCAACTAAAGTAATAAACGGAATGGGTGGACTACAATACCCAGAGAGGTTAGCAAAATTCGGGCTACTCAAGTCAAGAAAAAGATGTTTGAGGGTGACCTAATAAGTATGTATAAATATATCAGGGGATAATACAGAGCTCTCTCCCATCATCTATTTATATCCAGGACTGTGACTGTAATAAGGGGGTGCTCTCTGTGTCTAGAGGAACGAAGGTTTCTACACTGACATAGATGGGGGTTCTTTTCTGTAAAAACAGTGAGACTATGGAACTCTCTGCCTGAGGACGTGGTGATGGCAAATTAGATAAAAGAGTATAATAGGGGTCTGGACACCTTTCTTGAGTGATACAATATTAAATGTTATATCACTGATTGCTCGGAAGGGTCGGTGATCTGGACATTATTCTGATTGCAAGACTGGAGTCAGGAATTAATTTTTTTCCCCTTAAACTAGGAAAATTTGCTTCTACCTCATTGGGTTATTTTTGCCTTCCTCTGGATCAAAATTGGGGGAGTAATAGGCTGAACCTTACATACTATGTTACTATGTATTGATATCACTGGGTTTTCAAAAAATGGAAAGCAAGTGTAAAGCTTACCGTTTGCTTCCATTCCGTTAGGCTTTCAGTTTTCAAATGAAACAAATGGTGCTGCAGACCCCAAAAAGGGAACAGAGAGATGAAAAGCCCAATCGCCGTAAGTCACTAATGATCAGCAAGTAACATGTTACACATGGCAAAACACTCCACCATCATAACGGTAATGAACATTCCAGATGACCACCGACCTCACGATATGGAAAGAGTTAGGCCTCATGTCCACGGGCTTTAAATCCGCAGCGTTTCTCCCGCACGCGGATCCGTGCCCCATAGGGATGCATTGAACACCCGCAGGTAGTTAAATACCTGCAGATGTAATTTTGCCCATCAGGCGCGGATCCGCGTGCGGAAAAAAACGGACATGCTTCATTTTCGTGCGGGTCTCCCGCAGGCTTCTATTGAAGCTTATGGAAGCCGTCCGGATCTGCGGGAAACCCGTACCAGAATTAAACTCACCTGCTCCGGACGATGCGGTTCTTCCCTTCTTCGTGGCCGGATCTTCTTTCTTTGGCCCGGCGGATGTGCCCGCTGCTGGCGTGCCGAGCACATCCACCGGGCCGAAGAAAGAAGATCCGGCTGCGAAGGAAGGAAGATACGAATTGTCCGGAGCAGGTGAGTTTATTCTGATTTTTAGGCCTCATGTCCGCGGGGCAGGACGGAACCCGCTACGGATTCTACATGAAGAATCCATAGCGGGCCTGATTTTCCCCGTGGACATGAGGCCTTAGAACAATCTTCCAGTTGTTTTTCTCTGCCGCCCTTCCCATCTGACGGTTCCGGGCCAAGTTTTCAGTCATTCAAGATGGCTACATTAATCTTTTAACTAGCTAATGCGCTCTGTTACTGCTTTCTGATTGGCTAGTGCTGATCATATGAGCCGCTCGGGCCAATCAGAAAGCAGGTAGAGTGCATTATTAGTCTGAAACTACCAATGCACTGTGGGGATTAGAAACCTGAAGATTGCATCCGGCATCGTGTACGGCCCACAACAGGACCCGGAACTGGTGGACCGGAGAGGCGGCAGAGGAGTACAGCTGCAGATAACGTACTCCTCCCTTCTCAGATAGCAGGGCAGAATTTTTATTCCAAAACTGGAGGGTTGCTTTAAAAGTGTACAAACAGGAAACATTTGTCATACTAAAGCAGACATAAGACACATTTCGTGCCCTGATAGTGTTGTGTTAGTAACGATTAGTCACTGACCTTTCACTAACACATATTTATTTTAAGACAAATAATAAAAGTACATGCAAAAATCAAAAATCACCAAATTTTGTTTTCAGCTCAAATGAAAACATCATGAATGTTCAGAATTAGCTGTGCAGCATTAAGAAGCCCCAACGTAGAGTACAGCCACCAATGCCGCACTGCAGTCTAAAACTACACATCCACTGAGCAAGGTAGTTATTCTATGTTTAAAAGACAACAGCGAGATGGAAAAATCGCACCTTCTATTTTCTTGCGAGTCTCGCACAATAATAGAACATGCGGTCTCTCTACAGCACATAGATGGAGTGTCCATGTGCTATGCAATGTAATTTATTTAGATCAAGAGGAGTGTGTCCCCCTCCCCTCTGCAGCTGTATGTTATGATTATGTGCCATGAAAATTAGTTTCATTCATTAGCCTGACGAAGGGGGCAAGATATGCCTGAAAGCTTGCTGTAACATCATGTACTTTTGTTAGCCATTAAAAGGTATCATATCTACAAGATTACTTGGTTTCTCTCACTGAGAACAATCACACAATGCAATGTAAGTCGCGCACGACTCACTATCAGCCATGTGAACGCACCCTTAGGGCTTCTTCAGGCACCCGTATTTGACGACCGTATTAACGTATGTGTGCAATGCGCAGACAATAGAACCCATTGATGTCAGGGGGTTGATTCTCACAATTGTGTTTTGCACACACATTTCGCACGCAAAAAAATAGGACTTGCTCTATTTTCCTGTGTATTTGCGCACCAAGGGCTCCATAGAGGTTTGGGGAAGATATGCAAATGCACAACATGCTGCGCAATTCTACGAGAAAAATAACATATCGGGACCTCATTAGACTAAACAGCCTTTTAAATTAAGAAAGGGTTGTGTAGTGTGTGCCACTACATGTACAAATCTACCTCATCAAACCTTGTTCACTGTGCAAATACGTTGCGCTAAAGTATGCACCATTGCGCATACGGTGTCTGAAGCCGCTTTTATGCACTGAATAGTATCCAAATATTACAGTCCTACAGTGTACAAATAACTGTTCCATACTGGGCACAAGTAACATTGCCAATTCAATTATCCTGGTAGAGGCTGTCAGACCCCAGCATGGTTGCTTTCTCGTGTTTTTCCTAAACCTTTTGACAGGTGGTGTTAGATGACCAGCAATTCTTTACTAAAGTGGCACTCGATCAGGGGTTACCAGAGTTGAGGAGTGAAGCGCAGTACAGTGTTAGTGAGGTTAGACCCCACTGGTATATATATATTGTGGTTGTACTTTTTTCATATTAGTAATTTGATATAATATGTCAAAAGGAAGATCACTAATGTATGAGGATAAAATGCACCGTTTTAGAAGTTGATGCAAACTTGTGAAGTGAGTTTTTTGGATATCCATCTGAAGACGAGAGCGACGTCAGTGAAGGGAGACATTGAAAGTCATAATGAGATATACCAAAGCTGAAACCGAGTCTGAATCTCATAAATAGTACAGCTCAATGGAAATTTTGTATACGGGAAAAACAATTGCTTCATAGTGAGTCGTGATCCTTCTGCAAGGACCCAAACTGGCAGAAGCAATATTGTATAAGGTATATCTAAATTCAAAGATATTGCTAAAAATGCAGCCAAAGATGATGCAAGTCATGTCTGGAAATTGTATTTCACTGATCAAATGTTGCAATGTGTACTTGAAAAGACAAATATCAAAATAGGTACAATGAGGATGAAGTACAAGGAACCACACCCCACCTACGCTACTAAGTAGCAGCATTACTATGTTTTCCAGCTTTTGCAGGGCTAAAATTCCAAGAAGTGAATTCTTGATAAAGTTAGGAAAGTCTTTAATTCGGGAACATATAACACACTGAGAAGTCAAGTACCTTCCTGCAAGGAATCACCAAGAAGTTTAGCAAGGAAGAAAGATGATCTGATGTGCCAGCAGTGGGTAAAGGTACAGGAGATGCTTCTCCTGTAAAGTTTGCAAAGATTGGAAAACCAAACTCATCTGCATAAAGTACAAGTGTTATATCTGCATTGAGCATTGCAATGTCGTAAGTGAGGTATGTCTTCCAGAAGCGCCCACACCAGATCATTTTCAAATCTTAGTTCCAAATGAATATGTAAATTGGCAAATTGATTCCAGTAACACTGATGATTTTGAATGTAATAGTTTGAATCTTTTAGCTTATTAAACATTTAACTATGAAGTATTTGCACTTTTTACTATTTTTTTAGGTGTTTCTTGGGAAATGCATGTCAGATACATTATAGTTTAGCCGCTGTTTAACCTCTTCCTGCCCCATTACATGTATATAATGGGTGGTAAGTGGATCACGCAATATGCCGTACATTTACGTAATGTATACGGCGCGGTTTTAGAAGCTAAACCCACACCACCCACAGTAGGAGCCTACTGTGACTGACAGAGGCCCCTATATGCACACAAGATCTATGCATCTGCATCTGCAGCTGCATCACCTATTCCCAAACCCCAGCCTGACTAGAATTAAGGCCCATTTACACACAACGATTATCGCTCAAAAGATGTCTTTTGAGAGACAATCGTGTCATTTACAGCGCAAGATGATCGCTCAAGATGAGCGATCACCTTGCACTGCGAGCGGAGAATGCAGAAGACAAGCGCGGTGTCCCTCACTTGTCTTTTGCATCCAGCTGTTCCCCGCTGCAAGCGCCCGGCTGTTATACAGCCGAGCGCTCAGAGCGGAGGATGCAGAAGACAAGTGGGGTGTCTCCGCTTGTCTTCTGCATCCAGCTGTTTTCTGCACTGAGCGCCCGGCTGTTATACAGCCGCGCGCTCCGTGCGGGGTATGGAGAACAGAGCTGGATCACTCTGTTCTTCATACCCAGCCTGTGATCAGGAAGCAGGAAACAGCTGAAACAATAGTATTAGCTGTATCCCACTGTGAAGAGATAGCACGCTGAAAAACAACGATGAGCGACGGCATAATGAAAACTGCACAAAGACGGCTTTTGAGCAAATTTTGAGTGATAATCGTTGTGTCTAAATTCTGCTTCATTAACAGCACATTATAGATATATTCATTAGGGTGGACACCCACTGGCGTTTTTTTTTCTCCACTGCACTGCGAGAGTAAGTGAAAACTCTCGCAGTGCAGTGTGAGAAATAAAAACGGGATCACGCCGGGATATCGCTAGTATGTTCAATGGGGCCAGCGGCAGCAGCGCTAGCCCCATTAAAAAGATATGGAGAATACCAAGGTTGGCGCTGTGTTTGGAAGAAAGCAGCTATGTTTTTCTGCGGGCTCACGCCCCCTGGCGCTTTATTCTATCTTGCGCTGCAAGAGCAAGTGAAAACAATCGCCTTGCAGCGCAAGAAAAACGCTGGAACATCACCAGTGTTTTCAATGGGGCCAGCGGCAGCAACGCTAGCCCCATTGAAAACATAGGGAAAATATCACAGACTTTGGTTTCAATGGGATCGGCGCTGCTGCCGGCCCCATTGAAAGCAGTCGTTTGTGGCAAACCCTGCAGTATGATTTTCGGGGAAGGGCTTGAAATATAAGCCCTTCCCTGAAAAGCATCAATAAGTGGTAAAAAAAAAAATTACTCACCTCTTCGCCGCTCAGAAGCGTCCTCTGGCTGGCTCCCCAAGACTGCTGTCCAGCACTTTCAGCAGGCAGGGAATTAAAAATACCCGCCTCCTGAAAGGGCCTTGCTGATTGGCTGAGCGCTCAGCCAATAGCAGCTAGTGCTTAGCTATTGGCTGAGCGCTCAGTCAATTACAGATAGTGCTTAACTATTCATTCATGAATAGCACTATCTTAGCTATTCATGAATGAATAGCTAAGCACTATCTGTAATTGGCTGAGCGCTCAGCCAATAGCTAAACACTAGCTGCTATTGGCTGAGCGCTCAGCCAATCAACACAGCCCTTTCAGGAGATGGGGATTTTTAAATCCCCACCTGCTGAAAGTGCTGGACAGCAGTGTCGGGGAGCCAGCCGGAGGACGCTTCTGAGCGGCGAAGAGGTGAGTAATTTTTATTTTTTTTCTTTACCACTTATTGATGATTTGAAAACAATGGGATAGCATACTGCACTTCTGCCACAGCTGTGACAGCTGTGGTAGAGGATTACTTCATCCCGGCGGTCCCCGCTGGGATGAAGGAAACTACTGCCACAGCTGTGACAGCTGTGGCAGAAGTCCGCGGTATTCTCCATATTTTTTTACTGGGGCTAGCGCTGCTGCCGCTGGCCCCATTGCAATGACTGGCGATATCCCGGTCTTATTTCGGCGTCTTTCTTGCGCTGCGAGGCTAGAGTTTTCACGTGCTCTCGCAGCGCAAGAAAGAAAATATTGCCAGTGGGTGTCAGCTCTCAGGCATTTTTTCTTTAAGGCTGATCGATTACATAAAAGGGATACAAGTTTGTGCAGCTTGTTCTAATAAAGTGCCACAAACATTCCTTCACAATATTAGATCTTTGTTGAAAACTTATTGAAGTTCAGTAAAAAGCTTTACAATTCTTTTATAAACATCCAGAGTTGACATCCTTTGATCTGACCAAATCCTCAAACTTGATTGCAGAAGAAAGATAAAAAGGGACATGTTATAAATTGTATGATTCTTTCATGGTTTAAGAAAGAAAAAAAAACCACTAAAAATAACTGTAAAAGCCAAAAACACAAGACAAACCCCCCCTCCCCCACAAGCTTCCACCCGAAGTGAATTGAATTCTTCACACTACAACACAAACATATTTCTGTAGCTTATAAATCAAGAAGAAGGATCCACCTGAATGTCTATCCTAAGTCCGGCTTCACACTGGCGTATTCGTGCACGCGATACGCAGAGAATAGAACCAATTGATTTCAAGATTTCCAAATTTTTTACACGCATTTTTGTTGCGCAAAAAAATAATATTTTTCGACATGTCTGAGCACTAAAAGTCCCAATAGAAGTAAAGAGGGGTGCGCAAATGCGTGAAACACTGCATAATTGTGCAGGGAAAAGAACACATCTGGAACTCAGTAAGACTAATTAGCTATTTCAATTGGTGCATATTTGTTTGCTGCGTGTTAATGAACATGTCTTGCGGTGCAAAAAGTACAATAACATATGCTGCTGCGTGCCAAAAAACCTTAGTTCATTCCGCAAAAATGTTACACTCATAGGTGCGCAAATACACATACACTCGTGTGAAGCCGGCCTAAGGGTATAAAGTGTATTTAGTGAAAAATGGAATACTGAATGACTAACGACATTATTTATCGAAACGGCCCTAACATAAAACTGGTCATAGCAACCGATCACAGGGCAGTACGAGTATAAGAAATAAAAGCTGAACTGTGACCGCTTGCTATGGACAAGGCCAATTTTACTGTAAGACAGTTTTAACGAGGCTCTATAACTTTAGGATTAATTTAAATAAAAAAGGTGATTAAACGATAAAATTGCTCTAACTTGTATGTCCAAAATGAAAATTTGAGCAACTTTGAAAATGTTTTTTATTCAAAATTTCCCATTGAGTCTCCCTGAGGGTGCGGGCAGACGAGCGCATAAACGGCGCGTTTTTGCGACCAAACGTATATACGTGACCATCTGAGGCAATGGTTTCGAATGTATTCGTTCACATGGGCGATTTTACGGCGCGTAAAAACGGAAATTCGAAAAAAAACGGAACATATGCGACCGAAATACGCGCCAACGCATATTCGATCGCTAAAAAGACCGTTTGCAAAGTAGGAACAAACAAAAATACGCTTTCTAGCTGTGGTCGTGATCGGTGAAAAACGATCGCTCGGGCGATTATACGTTGCGCTCGTGCGAACGTAAATACGCCTACGCTTGTCTGCCCGCACCCTAATTCTGAAGATACTAAATGTACTATCTTAAAATTTGGGGGCATTTCTGGAAGGTAGTCACAGGCCTGTGGGTAACTGCTGTCCTTACACAAGTTTTATAATATCAATGGTTTACAGGTATGGGATAACTCTGAGCTTATCCATCTGCATTAGCTCCAGGGCTCCAAATTTTGGAGGTGTCATGGGGTGTTGACAATGCTGGACTTGTTTGAGGAACTTGAGTTTCTTTCCTTTGAACAAACGAGATATGAGTTTCCCTGTATGGCTTTTTACAGATACCCCCCAACTGCAACATGCAGTAACTCAAGTCTGTCTCACGAAGAGAATGCAGTCGATAGCGGCGGTGTTGAGTGTGGTTTGGGGGACTGGCCACCTCTGACAAACGTCACTGGTGCCGATCAGGTGACTGCCTATATTGGTGGGATTATTCTTTTAGGGATAAATATGTATATTTTTTTTCTTATTAGTGAACTACTGCTTTTTGTGGGGGGAGGGGCATGCGGGGAGGGAGTGCCATTTCAGTATTCGCATCAGGCAGCAGAAAGGCTAGGGGCACTCCTGTTAATAGATTGTAAGCTCTTGTCAGCAGGACCCTTTCTCCTATTGATATATAAAGTCTGCTTTTGTCTGTTTATGCACGATCTGATTTGTAAAGAGCTGCAGATTTTGTTTATGCTAAATAAATAATGATTATTAAAGGCCCATTTCAGCAAAAACATGTTTTTCCCTGCACTTCTCATCTGATTGTCAGTCACATTCTGGACGTCTCCTGTATATACTGCATTCACTTCCATGCAGTGTAACCTTATGTCTGATGCTTATCAGGCACCACCTTGATGTCTAGCTTTGTCTGCGCTGTGCTAGCAATTCCATGATGCATCAGCATAGAACAACATGACCATATAGAGCCAGTACCATCCCTGCCTGCTGGGCAGACACTGAATTTCACAGCGGCAGTGTGAGTCCAAGAATTGTATATATCGAGAAGCTTACTTGGTTGGACCTTAAAGAATCCTAAAATATAACTTTTATTCTAATTAATTAAAAAGGTATAGAAGGACAAACATATACATCTATTTACAAAAAGAGAAAGGATTGTTGAAAATAATCCGTTTAGAGCCACTAAAGCACTAAGATAACGACTGATTTGGTTAAGTTCCAACGGTGGGCGCTCAACCAACTAGTTCAATCAGTCCAGAACGTAACAGATATCTTGGTTGTTTACAGTGATTACAGCGCAGGTGTCTACCCGATAGCTGGGTGACTACTACAAAGAGACCTGGACGGTAAGTTTAGCCCTACGCGTTTCCCTCATTAAAGGGTTCCTCAGGGGCAAAAAAAAAATTGGATGATTCCAGTTGTAATGAACCGGATAGTGGCTTAGAAAATTAAAGGGGTTGTCCTGCGCCGAAACGTTTTTTTTTTTTTCAAACCCCCCCCCCCCCCCCCGTTCGGCGCGAGACAACCCCGATGCAGGGGTTAAAAAAGAACACCGGAGAGTGCTTACCTGAATCCCCGCGCTCCGGTGACTTCTTACTTACCTACTGAAGATGGCCGCCGGGATCTTCTCCCTCGGTGGACCGCAGGGCTTCTGTGCGGTCCATTGCCGATTCCAGCCTCCTGATTGGCTGGAATCGGCACGTGACGGGGCGGAGCTACACGGAGACGGCATCCTGCACGAGCGGCCCCATTGAGAAAACAAGAAGACCCGGACTGCGCAAGCGCGGCTAATTTGGCCATTAGACGGCGAAAATTAGTCGGCTCCATGGAAACGAGGACGCTAGCAACGGAGCAGGTAAGTGAAAAACTTCTTATAACTTCTGTATGGCTCATAATTAATGCACAATGTACATTACAAAGTGCATTAATATGGCCATACAGAAGTGTATAGACCCACTTGCTGCCGCGGGACAACCCCTTTAATATATAGAGAGATTAGCTTTAGTTAGACCAGATAGTGGCTAAAAAAGTTGCATATCTGAGTAAGAGGATAATAGCAATCCAAAAGATATAAGTCCAGATGAACTGGACGATAGTTAAAGATATATATATCAGTTGGTAGATCCTAAAACAGACCGCAATTTCGTGCAGCTAAACGCTGAAAGGAGTAGAGGATAGGCAATCAATCCCCCTCATTGATAAGGACTAGTATGATAGAATAAGAAGTCCTAATCTCAGTCATGCCGTTATATTCTAATGCATGTGATCCAAACTGAACCCTCCACTAAGATATCTGGAGTAAGTATGATGCCAGCTGGTCACTGAAATAAAGCTCAGCCAGAAACTAGATATAACCCAAACTGGATAATAACTTCTAGTACAGCTAAATGGCTAACGGCGCATGCTAGATCCAAAATGAAAACAAAATAAATGAAAAACCCGGCGGCATGTCAGCCCTGGTGGTGGACTGACAGCATACTGAGCTCACAGACCTCATGCTCTTAAATAGTGGTGAAGTGGTGCAGCCCCTAAAAGGGAGTGTCCTGTAATTGACCAATCATGCTCATCCCGCCCACACAAACATCCAAACGTCTCCATGGCAACCAATTAGTTCTATAGTGATGTTTAAATAGATTCATCAGGTAATCAATCAAGATGTAGCACCGCTAATCCATACGTTCAAACATTATCATGTATGTAACCACAGGACCGTGCAGTGAAAAGTTTGTCCTGGAGTATTATGTGTAACGTATAGTACGGTGAGATGGTGCCTCCCCCCGTGTTATCATTATCACATGACCGAACAATGGTCCCGCCCATCTACAACGCGTCGTTCCTCGGTAAGAGGGAGCTGTTAGACAGCTTGTGGGGGCGTGTCGGCCCTGCATGATGTCACCGCGCATAGATGCGCGTACAAACCAGGACCTCCTGGAGGCAGCTCCGTCGCTCATATCGCTGGAGGCGGCTGGATAATGTATGGAGGCGTGCCTGCATCGCGTGATGTCATTGTACATAAGCGCGCGGGTGTTACGTGACCTATTGAGGGACAGTGTATGGGGGCGTGCCTGCGTCGAATGACGTCATCGCGCATAGGCGCACGTGTGTCACGTGATCATCCTGTATCCTAGCAACTGCATGTTATTAGCCATTAGAGGCCTCATTCACATTCAGCAGCACTGCAGCTTATTAGCCATTAGACGCCTCATTCACATTCAGCAGCACTGCACCTTATGGGTGAAGTCACACGAACGTATATCTCCTCGGTTTTCATGCCGAGCCGATATACGTTGTCCTCGTGTGCAGGGGGGGGGGATGGAAGAGCCAAGTGCAGGAACTGAGCTCCCGGGCCCCCTCTCTGCCTCCTCTCCGCCCCTCTGCACTATTTGCAATGGGGAGAGGTGGGACAGGGGCGGGGCTAATTCACGGAACTTAGCCCCGCCCCACCTCTTCCCATTACAAATAGTGCAGAGGGGTGGAGAGGGGGCCGGGAGCTCAGTTCCTGCTCCTGGCTCTTCCATCCCTCCCCCCTGCACACGAGGACAACGTATATCGGCTCGGCGTGAAAAGAGAGCCGATATACGTTCGTGTGACTTCACCCTATTAGCCATTAGAGGCCTCATTCACATTCAGCAGCACTGCATGTTATTAGCCATTAGAGGCTTCATTAACATACAACAGCACTGCACCTTATTAGCTATTAGAGGCCTCATTCACATTCAGCAGCACTGCATGTTATTAGCCATTAGAGGCCTCATTCACATTTAGCGGCACTGCACCCTATTAGCCATTGGAGGCCTCATTCACATTCAGCAGCACTGCACCTTATTAGCCATTAGAGGCCTCGTTCTCATCCAGCGGCACTGTATGTTATTAGCCATTAGAGGCCTCATTCGCATTCAGCAGCACTGCATGTTATTAGCCATTAGAGGCCTCATTCACATTCAGCGGCACTGCACCTTATTAGCCATTAGAGGCCTCATTCACATTCAGCAGTACTGCACCCTATTAGCCATTAGAGGCCTCATTCACATTCAGCAGCACTGCACCTTATTAGCTATTAGAGGGCTCATTCTCATTGAGCGGCACTGCATGTTATTAGCCATTAGAGGCCTCATTCACATTCAGCAGCATTGCAAGTTGTTAGCCACTAGAGGCCTCATTCACATTCGAAATCCTGGGAGGAAGAGGTTACAGCACCATATATATTATCATTATTGAATCAAATAAAGAAAATTGATGCATTACGAAAGTATTCAGTCTAATATTGAGTAAAGGCTAGATCACTATGAATTAAGGTGAATTTTCGTATTGATCCATTTGGTTGCTGGTGCACATGTGTTGTGGGCTGGGATGCATGGTCCGTGGGTATTGATGGCACCTCCTTGGGCACCACGAAATATAGAGAGGGTCTATGTGATGAATCCGAGACTGATCACATCAGCTGGTGTCAAAGTCTGTGTCATTCCTGACAAAGGCTCTGATAATACTATACGTAGATCGTAATGTGATTTATTCTATATTAACAGCCAATATATCGTGGGTAATGGTAGTACGAAAAGTTGTTTGACCCTTCAGATCACTAGATATAGCTGAATATTGCTCACTTTTTAGCACTAACTGACACGGACGTCCAATTTAAATGAAACAGTTGAAGCATAACTGCTCGTTTAGTCCAGAAGGGGCGACCGATTTCTAAAAATCCACCCAACTTCTTTTTGTAAAAGGAGTTTGTTAATGTCTCCTCGTCGTCCATCATGATGAATGCTTTCAATACCCTGGAACTTAAAGGGGTTGTCCCGCGAAAGCAAGTGGGGGTATACACTTCTGTATGGCCATATTAATGCACTTTGTAATGTACATTGTGCATTAATTATGAGCCATACAGAAGTTATTCACTTACCTGTTCCGTTGCTGGCGTCCCCGTCTCCATGGTGCCGTCTAATTTTCAGCGTCTAATCTCCTGATTAGACGCGCTTGCGCAGTCCGGTCTTCTCCCTTCTGAATGGGGCGCTCGTGCTGGAGAGCTGCTCCTCGTAGCTCCGCCCCGTCACGTGTGCCGATTCCAGCCAATCAGGAGGCTGGAATCGGCAATGGACCGCACAGAAGACCTGCGGTCTACCGAGGGTGAAGATCCCGGCGGACATCTTCACATGGTAAGTAAGAAGCCACCGGAGCGCGGGGATTCGGGTAAGTACTATCCGTTTTTTTTTTTATCCCTGCATTGGGTTTGTCTCGCGCCGAACTGGGGGGCTATTGAAAAAAAAAAAAACCCGTTTCGGCGCGGGACAGCCCCTTTAATCTGGGTTTCATCCCCCCCCCCCCGTGCACATCCCAAATATGGGTGGAAATTGGTGTGGGCTCATTCCGTCTGATGTTACCTATGTGGGCAAGAATACGGCGACAGAACTGTTGCACCGTCTTGCCCACATAGTTCAACGGACACGAGCATGTGGCTAGATACACAATATTTTTTGAACGGCAATTAATGAATTACCGATTCCAGAATGCAGTTGAAGTACAGGAACTGCGGAACACCGAGCTCTTTCTAATAAATGGACATGCTGCACATCCAGAACATGGAAATGTGCCTGTCAGGTTGTGTCTGCCAAGCCACATAGTTGCGGGAATTTCGGGTTTCAGATGACTTTTAACCAGCCGGTCTGTCAGATTACGTCCCCTCCTATATGTGATAGATGGTACCGGAGGAAGTATATCACAAATGTCCTTGTCGTCTTTTAAGATGTTCCAAAAATTACTAAGAATCCTTTTGACTGCATAGGAACCCGTGTCATAGGTACTGATAATTCTCGTAATATTGTTGTCCTCTTTTTTGCGTGATTGTAGTAGTTCAGTCCGGTTTTTGTTGGCTGCAAAATTGTACGCTTCTGAAACGATATTTTCGGGGTAACCTCTTTGTGCAAACCGCAAGGACAACTTCTTCCCTTCCGTTATGAAATCGCTTTGGGAAGAGCAGTTCCTGCAAATACGCAGAAACTGCCCTTTTGGAATCCCTTTGCGAAGAGGGAAAGGATGATAGCTTTGCCAAGTCAAAAGAGAATTGGTTGCTGTTGATTTGCGAAAAACAGTAGTTGACAGGGTTCCATCTGGTTTTTTGGAAATGTTCAAGTCAAGAAATGTGCTGGTTTTTTCGTCGCATTCGGCCGTAAAACGCAAATTGAGATCATTTTTGTTCAATTTGTCGACAAAGGTAATAAAATTAGATTTAGTACCTGTCCATAGTATGAAGATATTGTCTATGTATCTTGCCCACATGATGATATTGCTAGTAAATAGACGATTCTCCTCAGAAAATACGTGCCTTTCTTCCCACCAGCCCAGGAGCAGGTTAGCGTAAGATGGGGCGCATGGCGTCCCCATCGCGGTGCCCCTGAGCTGGTGGAAATATTGGCCCTGGAAATATTGGCCCTGGAATAGGAAATAATTGTGGGTTAATATGAACCCCAATAATTCCTTGACGAATTGATTGTGTTCATAGAACTGATGTCCTTTTTGCCTAAGAAAATGGTCCGTGGCTTTCAAGCCGAGATTGTGAGGAATAGAACTATATAAACTCTCGACATCCATGGTTGCCAGTATGACATTTGTGTCGATATGAATACCTTCGAGTTGCCGTAGCATGTCGAGGATGTCCTCGACATGCGATGGAAGAGAGGATACAAACGGTCTTAATATTTGATCTACATAGGTACTTGCGTTTTGGCAGAGATTTTCTATTCCGGAGACAATTGGTCGTCCTTTAAGAGGCACTAGCCCTTTATGAACTTTGGGTAAAGTATAAAATGTCACTACTCTGGGGTGTTTAGGGACGATATACTCAAGTTCTCCGGGGCTAATTAGTTTAGAGGACAAAGCTTTTTCAGCTATAGACAGTAACTCTCGAGAGTATTGCAAGGTAGGATCAGATAATAGCTTTTCGTATGTGTCTGGATCTTCCAGTAAGGCCATACATATATCGACATATTGATTTCGATTAAGGACTACGATATTGCCACCCTTATCCGATGGTTTGAACACAATCTCGTTATTATTTTCCAGAGCCTTTAATGCGACGAATTCTTGATGGGTCATGTTATTAGAGCTTCTGCAGTCTTTAGGATTCAGATTTTTTATTTCCTTGAGGACTATTTTTTCAAATGTATCAAGGAGGGGACAGTGGAGAGAGGGGGGATTGGATGGATTTTTGTTCTTTAAGTTAGTAAAGGGACCTTTCCCAGGGGTGCTGTTCATCTCAGATTCTAGCTGTTGTAGATCTCTGAGTATGGGCATACACTGTAATGATCATTAACCTCTATATTCTTCTTAAGAAGCTAAAGACAGGGGTATACTGTCAGAGACCATGAACTGTCATTTCCTGCATTATAATGGTGTGACAAGAGCCTCTAATCATCATCAGTAATTGTGATAGGAGTTTGTCTCCCCTGGTGAAAAGCTTATTTGGTACAGTCCATGTATTATCCTCAAACAGAAATTATGCTGACTGAAAAAGTAACTTCTTGAGAGATCACATAACTCATCTGAGAAGAGGGACTGCAGGAATATTTAAATAGAAAGGGATAACTAACCAAGATGATCCTGGCCGACTTATGATATACTGGGGGACTAGTTACATAATGAATTTTAAAAAATGTTACCAGAGTGGCCCTTTGAGAATGAAAGTGAGTAATCACCAGCTTGTATATGCGTTTCGAGGTATGGGAACCTCTTCCCCAGTATTCATTGCCAAAAGAATTCTCTGTCAGATACATGGTTAGCATCTTTAGATGTGTAAGTCCAGCAAGTACTGAGGAAGAGGTTCCCATACTTCAAAACACGTATACAAGCTGGTTTTAATAATAATAAACAGATCTTTTTGACAAAATACCTAATTTCAAGAATTTATAGCACGTCTGAAGCTCGCACTACATTCACCCCTCCATAAAATATGTTTTCTTTATTTGTTATAAAGAAAAGACAGGCAGCGATAGAGTCAGCAGGG
Source organism: Eleutherodactylus coqui (assembly GCF_035609145.1). Taxonomy (NCBI): domain Eukaryota; kingdom Metazoa; phylum Chordata; class Amphibia; order Anura; family Eleutherodactylidae; genus Eleutherodactylus; species Eleutherodactylus coqui. The sequence goes on along the minus strand of NC_089839.1, from coordinate 115,751,998 downwards.
CCATGGCCGTAAAGATATGCAGTCAGTCCAACTCACATACACACAAGACAGGTCGTCTTTAAAGGGTCCGAAAGTCACTGGCTCGTCTTCCTTGGTAACTCCCAGAGACTTCAGTGAATAAGGCCATATGAATGTGCAGCCACCTATATTCTTTTTCTGATGACGTTTATCGTGCAGGTTAAATAACGTGTCACTTTGATAGATCAGACTTTTTTGGATGCAGCGATACCAAATATGTATTTTTGTTTTAATATTTGGATTCTTTTATTATAAATATGGCAAAAGGTTTTTTTTAACGTAAAAAAATATTTTTTAATTATTAGTAAAACTTTATTGATCTTATGTTTACTTTTTTTTTAATCCCCAGAGAGGACAAGAACTTGCGATGCTTTGATTGCACCTGCAGCATGATGTAATGCCATAGCATTACATCATACTGCGATCAGGCAGGCAGTTTGTTAAGCCTCCCCACAGGCATGGCATTCAGTTAAGACAGCCGTGTAGCCTTTCAGAAGGCCCCTGGCTGCCATGACACACACATGGCTCCTTGCGATCCAATTGCAGGGGCCTTACGGGATGTTCAGGGTTTTAAATGCCACTATCAGACATGACAGCGGCATTTAAAGGGTTAACAGCTCGGCTAAGCCGTGCGGCTTATTGGAGCTGTTACTGCCGGGTGTCAGCTGTAAGAAACAGCCGGCAGCTGCGATGTATGAAGGGAGATAGCTTCGCGATCTCCCTTTATACATACCCCACCGCTACAGGACGTAAAGGGTCACCAAGAGGTTAATGCTGCCTGATGCGAAGTGTGAAATCGTGAACCGCCCCCATCCCCAGGCAGAAAAAAAACACTTATTGTACAGGTATTGAGAGCACCAATACACAAGATACCCAACACATATTTAAACCATTGAGACTTGTTTGAAGTAAAAAAGTAATAGTGACCCCAATAGTAGCCTCAGTATTAAACATCCAATAGTAGTAGTGAACCCCTTAGTGGCCCCAGTAATAAAAGTGACACCCATAGTAGAGCCAGTAGTAATAGTGACCCCCTTGTCCCTCTAGCAATAGTGACCCTGTTAAAGGCCCTCATAGTAATAGTGATCCCTACAGTGGCTCCAGTAGTAATAGTGACCCCCATAGTAGTCCTAGCAACAATAGTGTCCTCCCTATTGGCCTCCAGCCCGGCAGCAGCCCAAAAGGCATTTCACTAATCCAACCTGCAGCTCCAGTCCAGTTGCGGAGTTGGCAATCCCTGACCACACTGCGGGTGTCTGCGCTGCGTACAGGCCGGTGTCTGTGTGCAGGAATGCAGATGCTGGGGGAGGAGGGATCACAGACTCAGCAGCTGCAAACTGGGTGAAATGCCTGTTGGGTTGCTGCCCGGCCTGTTCCCACTAATGGCTGGTAAACAATAACTACCAGCCAGGTGGCAACCTGCTGTCCCTTTGAGGCCCTGTAGACTGCCACCTGAGGCAGCAGTCTCAGGTCACCTCATGGTGGGGGCTTCCCTGGTAAGACTTGCTTAGATGTCATTGGAGAAACACAGCAGAAATGCTCTACATTTAAAAGAAAAATGCAAGAAGTACTAAAGCAGTTAACTAAGCATATATCATTTGTTGTATGCAAACTTTAGCCATCCAGTCAGTCAATATTTAAAGGGGGTGTCTGAGTGCGAGGCAACTTTTTACAAATTGATCCAGGCCTGTTAAAAAAAATGATAGCAGGGGTACTTACCCATTCTCTACCCAAACTATTCAGTACTGCAGCCCTGTTGCTCTACCGGTTTTCATTGTGGAATGGAAACCACCTGACCGCTGCAGCCAATCAGAGGGCACAACGATGAGGTGCCATTTTTCTGTCATCACCACTCAAATGTCATTAAAAGGTATCATATCTACAAAGTTACTTTGTTTCTCTTACTGAGAACAATCACATTTTGTGTTTTTGTAAATGTTTTTTTGTTTCCCAGCATTTCTTTGGTGGTGTAGAGTTCTTTCTTTGTATCATATTTGTGGACACATGCGCGTTCTTCCGATGACTTCGGACACTTTCTTCATGACAAAATATATATTCTGAACAGCATAAAAGCAAACTTTTGGTTGCTCTGTATTCAGACGAATGGCAGCACTACAGCAACAACAGGACATAGTGTGTGGGTTTGTGAAAAATAACGTTCTCTGTAAAACATTGCACTGTTTCTGAAGTGCGCTACTTCCATATCAAACTAAAAGTTCATAGCTTGCTATGTGATAATACATTGTTTCCAATGTGCCCAGTGTATGAAGCCTGGACCTTTATTTATACACCAGAAATATGTGATTAATGGGGGTTTTACCTCACTGTGTGGCTCCCTCTATGATGTCAATATGCCCTAGTCCTGTTGAGGCTAAAGTGCCTTTTAGATTGAGCGATTTGCTTCAATAGACAAGATCGTTGCTGATTGACCACACCTTACATAGGCTGATTCACACCTTTTTTTTAGAAATGGGTTTTATGAGCAAAAATATTGTCAGTGCAGCGGGCGATGGAGAATAGTAGAAAAAGGCAAATGAGGAATGATACCCTACTTTTTAGTGGGTAGTGGGCTAGAGATACTTATAGAAGTGAAGGGAAGAGTCCCTATGTGTAGTAGGTGCAGCTAAACCCAAGTCCCGTTAATGTTTAAACCACATGAATCATGCTTCAGATTGGGGGTATATGCCGCAACCTACTGAATTGGTTATTTGACAAACTTACCTGTTTATTTATTGTTACAGTGCAGTGTCCCATAGGGAGACCCCAGATACCTCACATACGTGGGGAGCTGGGAGAATAAAGTAATGGCTTGTCACGGTGGCACTTACCAGGCTCCCTCCCAGAGGGATAACACGCAGCCAAGGCCAGAGTATAACTGCAGGCAACCAAAGACACCCTAGGATAGGAGGAAAGAGAGGGGTGGAGCAAAACCCGTACAGTCGTGTTTGTTGTGAACAATGATACTACATACGTGGTGAAGAGAGTGGAGTGGTAACTTCAATAGTGGAGGTGCTGCCTGACCAGATGACACACTATCTAGGTGGGTGTGACTAAAAACTGGCAGTGGAGAAGGCGCACCACTACAAGTTAAAGCAAGTAGGAAGTGACCAAAGGTGTGGAAAACTTCTTTTATTTAATAAAGTACGTGATCAGCTTATGAAAATGATGATGAAGGGGTGATCCCCGAAACGAGTTTTCATAATTCTCTTACCCCTAGGTTAGGGAATGCCAATACACAGGAGAATGGGGGTTGTAGTTGTCACGGGTGACGCCACCACTCCTACACACCGGAATGATCCTCGGTGGAGAATAATTACAGGCACAGACAATCTTTGCATACTACGGGTCCCTAGGAATGGTTAGGGCTCGGTATAAACTTTACTTTAGCAAACTTGAAAACAATTATCACAAGGCACTTTCATTAAAGTTTTTACAGTGCAGGCAAGACTTGATTTGAGGTCAGGGAGGAAACACGGGATAACACTGGTCCTGCAGTCTACGTTACCTGCCAGGAACCGCTCCTGGAAGGAGAACACTCAGGAGGAGGAAAGGGGTAGGTTCATTCCACAGACACTCTGTTAGCAATTATTAACTTGAAGTGCTTCCACCCAGCCTTGAAGACACGTGGGTGTGACAATTAAAGGGAGTACTTCTACGCGGTGATCCTGGCTCTGGACGGCCGCGTAACAAAGCTTCAAGATTGATTAGTACATCTGCATTGGCCTTGTCTGGAGAATTACTTATAACTACTCTCTATCTTATTGGGGCTCACTCCACTCACATGCAGAATACAGTCATCACGGGATATCTCTCCTCCGCTTCCATCTTCACCACAAGGAAGCTGAAGGTGCCTCCACTTGGCTCTGTGTTAGGTGGCACTCAGATGACAGACAAGATGGAACTCTACTCCTGATGATGGAACTCCTTTCCTGCTCTCAATCACTCCTATTTATACCCTCTCTCATACCACATGACATGACAGACTGCTACATTTACAGGCAGACTATGATTTTATGAAAGTTAACCTCTCAATTGCCGCAACTGTGAAACACACACACTGAAAATGACAAGACAGGCTTTGCACAGTGAATCAACAAAGGACAAACATGTATGACATTTATGGAGTGGACCAGGATGATGTACTGGGCCACTACAACAGCATGCATACATGTTTCAAGGTTTGAACACCCCTTTATCAGTACTTGCTGATGACACACGTCTGGATGCTGATGGTATGTATGTCCTTTAGAGAAGGTTTGCCATCTCTTATGATAATGTCTGGCACCTCTGTACTGACAGCGGGTCAGGCAAACAGCTCACCGCCAGAGATTTTGAACAGTTGAACCCTGGCGATTAACTACTGATGATCTATCCTATTCTTAATTTGCTAAAACAGATAATATGTGATTCTTCTCTACAGTGCATTGGAAATCCTGACTTCTACATCCTCCACATTTTTACATCCGTAACATGTTAAATATTGGCTGTTTTCATTAAAAAAAAGAACCGGGTAATACCCTTGTTGCAATAATTTTTTTTCGCCTAGAAGCGTTGCACCTTTATTTCTATTCTGGAGTTTTGCATTTTTTATGACAAGCTCTACATCAAGTGTGAATGGTATAAAGTATAATTTTCTATAGCAATCGCTTTAGTAATGAATCGTTTTTGCATTGAGTATCATGTCCCGAATAATCCAGGATGACATCCAAACGATGACTGATGATGGTGCTACACTATGTGGTTGTATATCAAAGCACTTGCAACGCGCTGCAAAGATACATTTGATGTTTGTAGTGGAGTCCCAATTGTTAAAGGAGTCACTGCAGGTTATTACTACCATATGTTTTCAGGCCAAGCTTTCATGTCTTCTATTGAAAAAAGAGCCGTGTAAACACTAGGGCTCGTAACCTGTGACTCATAGGCTCGGTCTCTGGTTCCCATGCAGCTAGGAGCCAGCTCTGGCAGGGATATTGACAAGTGAAATGAGGGATTGGAGTCAAACAATAGAGAGAGGAGTTGTAGTGAGATAATTCCCACATAGATGCTTATACTGCTCACCGCTTTGTTCTGCGCGCTCTCCCAAGAGGTTTGCTCTATTATTGGATGTGTCTTGTAGCTGCCATCTGCACAAACCAACACCTCCGGGGGCCGGTCAACCCAATATTCACTATTCACATCTGAAACATTTAAACATCCCAGATGCAATTATACCGCTGGATGCTAAAACTATAGAAGAGGATGTAAATCCCCGAGCAAATGGAAGAGGATGAAAGAATGTAATTATTAACAATGATGGAAAACAATGATCCCAAAAGAGGTGCTTTTAGACCATTGATGGAACTTTGTTATATGGGATGAGGGGCAGAAATAACAGTAAGGCCACTTTCACACAGCAGTATTCTGGCCAGTAGTTTCCATCAGTCAGCCAAAAGCAACATCGGAAGAGAAAAAGTATAAGAGCGGCTTCAGACAATCATATTTACGCAAATAAGATATAAGTGCGCAAAGCACAGACAATACAACTCATTGATATCACATGCAAAACAATAGGTCCTGCTCTAATTTTCTGCGTATCGTGCAAAGCCCCCATAGATGTCAATTGGAAGTGCGCAATTGTACAATATGCTGCACAATTCTGTGAAAAGCAGTGCACATATGGCCCTTATTAGGTTAAATAGCCTTTTAATTCAGGTTGGGGGGTGCTGTACATGTGAACAGGCCTGTATGCGCAAAAAGTACAGTATTATGTGCTGATACACATGCAAATCAAACTAACTCACTGTATCAATATGTTGAGAAGAAGCATGCGCAATTGGGCATATGTTTGCCCCAGCCGCCCTGAGGGTCCTTCTAGATGAGCCAATTATCGTATGAATGAGCGAATGACGTCAGAGTTCGCTCATTCACCTGTGTAGTGTGGTTATACAGGCAGAAAGCTTTTTGGCTGTATAAGTGAATACGATGGACTGAACGAGCGCTATTTAAATTGAACAATTAGAGAACGAGCTAATTAAGATTTTTAGGCCTGCATAAAATGAATGACGAGCGAAAAATGAAAAGATTATCGTTCGGTTGTTGGCGTACAGTTGGGTGATTTTTAACAATAATCATTCTGTCTAAAAGCACCTTAAAGAGCCCTTCCACTCAAACGTATTGGACGTGCAAAATGTGTCTGAACAATACGCAGAGAATAGAGCCAATTGATTTCAATGGGTTCATTCTCATTACTCTTTTTTTGTATGTACGAAAAAAAATAGAAGTCTATAGGAGGTGCATAAATGCACACTCAATATGCACGTGATTGCCAATATGCTGCGCAATTCTGCAGGAAAAAGAACACATTGGTACTTATTAGGCTAAACAGTCTTTCAAATCATGATGACAGTGTGTTCCACGCCCATGTACACTCACCTTGCGAGCGCAAAAGTACAGTACTATGCGCAAAAATGCATCATTCATTGCGCACGTATGCTGCAGTTAACCCATTAGTGACCACCCTATCATGTTTTTACGTTCTGTCATTGCAAGACGTGTATAGAGGGAGATAGCGCTGCTATCTCCTTCCATACATTGTAGGTGCCAGCTGATTATTGCAGCTGACACCTGCCGGCAACAGCCCCATTCGGCCAGGCGGCTGATCGGGACTGTTAACCCTTTAAATGCCACTGTCAAATCTCACACCAGTGTTTAAATCCCTTGAACAATGTTCAGGGGTCCCGTACCCCCCCAGTGAGATTGAGAGAGCTGTGCAGGTGTCATGGCAGCCGGGGTCCTTCTGAAAGGTCCCAGGGGTTTCTTGATAGGCTGCCTGTCAGAATGCAGTATGATGTAATGCTATGCCATTACATCATACTGCATAAGCAATCTAAGCATCGCTAGTTGTGGTCCCCCAGGAGGACTAAAAGAAAAAGTAAAAATAAGAATAAAGTTTTAATTATTAAAAAAAAAGTTATAAAATTTAAAAAAACAAAAAAAACCTTTTGCAATAATTACAATAAAAAAAATCTAAATAATAAAACAAATACATATTTGGTACATTAAATAGTACCAATGAAAAATACAACTCGTTCTGCAAAAAACAAGCCCTCATACAGCGACGTTGAAATGGAAAAAAGCAAAAAAGGGTGGTCACTAAGGGGTTAAGCAAGCATTTTTGTGCATATGTGTGTGTTAAGGGGGTGATGGAGAGATTTGCACCTCTTCTGTTGACTGGACCCACGCCTAGTTTTGGCTTACAAATACTGACCAAAATACTGCTGCATGCAAGTGGCCTAAGAAGAGTTTCAGATGAGAGTATTGTAACACGTCTGTAATACGAATATGTAAAACAGACATATTTCAGAGAATATGCATTACATCAGCATGATCCGTAGGTCATCAGTATTTGCCTCTGTATGTTATTTTGTACTAGTAAAAAAAACTGATCCATATTTACCCAATAGAAAATAATAGCAATATGGAGGCAAAAAAAGGTCATGCTGCGTTTTCTAATAAACGACGACCATGTGAATAAATACATAGATTTACATTAGTTCTGTATTACAGTCCACAAAACACGGGTCAAATATAGATCTAAAATACGCTTATCTGAAAGCGGCCTGCACCTTCCCTCCTATCTCTTCATCACTGGGCTGTGGCTTTCCGTAAAAATAGGGACTGTCAGTGAAAAATGTGATGTGTACGTGACTTTTTTGTTGGTGCTTGAACATATTATTGTGGTTGCAATAAGCAACCACGGTAACTACTGGTAATACTTGTATCACTTATAGGGCTTCTTCATACGACCTTATGTGTGCATATTTTTGCGCACATAAAATATATGCGTGCTAAACACAGAGAATAGAACTCTATATAATCTATTTTTCTGCATTTTATGCAGCTTAGGCCCCTATAGAAGTCTTTTGGAGGTGTGCAAATATGCAAGGAGATGCGTGAAACACTGCATAAAACCATGAGAAAAAAAAGAACAGATCTGTATTTCATTCGGCTAATACTCTATCCATGGATTAAAAGGCTATTTCGTGCCTACGAACTGGCCCTGTGTGCGCAAGAAGTACAGTATTATGCGCAAACGTGCTGTAGCAAGCATTGTTGCGCTTACAATCGTGTTAATTTTTTCATTTCCAAATTTGTCTGTAACAAAGAGAAAAAAAAAATAGAGATGGCAACCCGGGTCCCATCTGAAAACAGCATTTACACGGAAACTTAAACAGATTTACCCCTTAGAGTAACCTCCTGCTTTTGGCCCAATTTTCTGTCGCAGGCCGGTTGCGGATAAAGGGTATATTTCCTGCAGTTGTCCCTCCAATCTGCTGATTCCAGGTCCCGTCTTTAGTTGTCCTACTACCTAATGCACACTGAGCACTGCACTCTGCTTGGCCAGGACTGCTGATGTGATCAGTGTTACCAATCAGAGAGCAGGTGCAGAGAATTGGTAGTCTAAGGGCCCTTTCATAGGACCGCCCTATAGCCGTCTCAGCACTGCGCTTTCATAGATGAATGGCTGGCTGTTTACAGAGGCCGATTGTCATTTGACTTTTATGCTTGCATGATCTAAATGATGAACAAATTATTATCTTTCGTTGTTTAGATTGGGCAAGCATTTGCACAGAAGAATCCAATGATCCAGCAAGAATCTGAACGATAACCGTGCAGGGTAACAGGGCCATAGGGCTGCCTTCACACGGGCTGTAAACGCTGCAGACTTTCCATTAGCTAAATTACTGCGGAAATTCTGCAGCATTTACATTACAAAAGAGATTTCAGAAATCTCTACATTCTGTGTAAATTTTTCCCAACAAATCCGTTTTGAACATCGATGCAGGTCTATCTATACTGCAGAATTTAAGCCTTGAAATAAAAGGGTTGAACTCCACAGCTGATCCACAAGTGAAAATGCATGCAAATCCACACCATTCAGATGCAAATTTTGTGCAGAATTGCTCTAGATATTCTGTAGCAGAATGCCTGCAGCGATTCCATCCTGTCAGAAGGCAGCCAAACACTAAGGCCTCCCTCACACAGGCGTTTGTAGTAAATGCAGCGTTTTTCAACTTTGCATTTACTGCGATTTCAGCAGAGCTGGCATGCGTTATGCCAGGGTTTCGGCTGCATTTTCTTTCAAAATATGTTTATTGGTTTTCAAGCATATAAACAACATTGCATTAGAGAATGTATCTTGGAGAATGGATTAACTTAACAAACTTAGTGTCGGCGGGGGACGCGGGGAGGGTTTCGGCTGCATTTTACGCATAGCTGATAACGCAGCCAAGGAATCTGAAAGAAAAAAAAGTCAAAAACTCAAGTAGTAGGCACCAACTGCCATCCCTGCAGGTTTCCAGGCACTTGTCTGTGTCTGTAGAGCATCTCTTGCTAGTGACAGGGTTTTAAGACCAAGCCTCCTGCAAGAGATTGCTCTGATTGGCTGAGCCATGAGCCATTCATTCATTTAATGGCTGTGATTGGCGCTGGATTAGCCAGTCAGAGCAGTCTTCAAACCCTGTCACTAGCAAAAGATCCTCTGACGAGTGCCCAGAGCCCCAGAAGGCAGCACCAGGAACCTGGACAGTGCCAGCATCATTTAGTATAACTTTTGTTTTTAGTAGTGCAGCTAGTACTGCATTTAGCGCTGCCCAAAACATGGTACCAAGTTGTGCCGGGCTTTCAGCAGGGCTGCTAACGCTACCCTTTCATTTCAATGGGCATCAATCACAGGGATGAAAATGGCCAAAGATAGGACATGCATCACTGTCAAAGTGCAGCATTGAAGACACTGCGTTTTGACGCTTGTGTGAGCAGCCCCACTGAAATCACTTGGAGTCTTGTACAGCGTTTAGCGCTGCGCTAAAAAAAAGCAGCGTTAAACAATGTAAAAAAAGTCTGTGTGAGGGAGGCCTAAGGCTGCCAAAGTTAGTGAGTAATAGAGGACCCTCAAATACGATTTCAGGGACCTAGGATCTAAGCTTAGGGCAAGGACCTCCAAGATAGTTTCTCAGAAATGCTACCTGTACCACAAGCCACACCAGAAAGGCAACGGGAGCTTAGGGAGGTAAACAAGTGGCTCCGGAGTTGGTGTGAGAAGGAGGGCTTCTGGTTCCTGGAGAACTGGGCTGACTTTGCGGTCGGCTACAGGCTCTACCGTAGGGAAGGACTGCATCTCAATGGGGAGGGTGCAGCTGTGCTGGGGCAGAAGACGGTTAAAAGGCTGGAGGAGTGTTTAAACTAGGGACTGGAGGGTGGGAAAAAAGAGTAATAGGGGGTAGACCGTGTAGACAGAGACCTGGGACCAAGTATTGGGAATGGGGGTTGAGCAGAGGAAGGGGTTAGTACAGTTAAAAGTGATGAAACAGCTAATAGGACCATAAGTAGCATAATGAATACAAAGATTAACAACAACCGTTTAAATTGTATGGCAACGAATGAAAGAAGTCTGATCAGTAAAATGGGTGAGTTTGAAGCAAGAATGTCTGAAGAAAATTACGACATAGTAGGAATAACTGAAACATGGCTCAATGATAAGTGCGATTCAGCGGTGAATTTACAAGGTTACAATCTCTTTAGAAGAGACCATGGGAAACAGAAAGAGGGAGGGTAATGTCTGTACGTTAAATCCTACTTAATGCCGAAGCTACAGAAAGATATAGGTGTAGGAGATGAACAAGTGGAATCCCTGTGGGTAGAAATACTGAAAGGGAAAAATAACAAAATCCTGATAGGGGTTTTCAATGGGCCACCAAAAATAACAGAAGAAACTGAAAACTTATTAATAAAGCAAATAGAAGAGGTGTCAAACCGCAATGAAGTAATTATTATGGGAGACTTTAATTATCCAGATATAATATGGGAAAACGAAACCTGTGAAACTCACAAGGGTGATAAGTTCTTGAGAACAATTAAAGACAACTACCTTGCCCAAGTTATACAGGAGCCAACTAGAGGGAATGCCATCCTGAACTTACTATTAACTAACACACTGGACAGAATCACAGGGGTGCAGGTGCACAGGTTGATATATAAAATGAGACAGCTCGGTCTGGGCGAAAACGTGTGTATCTGGGTAAAGAACTGGTTTGGAGATAGAAAACAGGGTGATAATAAATGGATCGAACTCTGATTGGGCCACCGTTGCTAGTGGGGTGTCACACGGTTCAGTATTGGGCCCAATTCTGTTCAATATATTTATCAATGATCTGATATAAGTACTGCACAGTAAAATATTGATACTTGCAGACGATACCAAATTATGCAAGGTAATTAATACAAAGGAGGGCAATGTACGGCTGCAAAAGGACCTAGATAAGCTGGGGCTTGGGTAGAAAAGTGGCAAATTAAGTTCAATATTGTTAAATGTAAGGTTATGCACATGGGCAGGAGAAATAGATGTCACCAATATACACTAAATGAGGAATACCCAGAGAGGTTATCAAAATTTAGATTATTCACCCTGGAGAAATGACTGTTAAGGAGTGATCAAATAACTACCGTATATTCCGGCGTTTAAGGCGACGGGGCGTATAAGACGACCCCCCAACTGTCACCTTATACGCCTGGAATACAGTGGAGCAAAAAAAAAAAAAAATCATTACTCACCTCCCCCGGCGTTCTGCGGCGCTGCTGCAGGCTGTCTCTCCCTCCTGGTCCCCAGCAGAGCATTGCTTTCTGGACGCAGGGCTTGAAATCCTCGCCTACAGAAAACTAATACTGTGATTGGCTAACCCACGCCGTCAACCAATCACACCCATTCAATGACATCATTGAATGGCTGTGATTGGCTAAACCACACGTGCCTTCAGCCAATCACAGCCTTTCAATGACATCATTGAATGGCTGTGATTGGCTAACACACGTGCGCCTTCAGCCAATCACAGCCATTCAATGATGTCATTGAATGGCTGTGATTGGCTGACGGCGTGTGTTAGCCAATCACAGTTTTAGCTTTCTGGAGGCAGGGATTTCAAGCCCTGCGTCCAGAAAGCAATGCTCTGCCGGGGACCAGGAGGGAGCGACAGCCTGCAGCAGCGCCGCAGAATGCCGGGGAAGGTGAGTAATGATTTTTTTTTTTGACACTTTCTTTTTTTTGTATTACTGGCGTATAAGACGACCCCCGACTTCAGAGCAGATTTTTCGGGGTTCAAAAGTCGTCTTATACGCCGGTATATACGATATGTGCAAATACATTAGGGGACAATACAAGGATCTCTCCCATGATCTGTTTATACCCAGGACTGCAACGGTAACAAGAGGACATCTTCTACGTCTACAGGAACGAAGGTTGCATCACCAACATCGAAGAGGTTTCTTTACTGTAAGAGCAGTGAGACTGTCGAACTCTCTGCCTGAGGATGTGGTGATAGCAAAATCGATAGAGGAGTTTAAGAGGGGACTACATGCTTTTCTAGAACTCTACGATATTACAGGATACAGGCACTAAATAACCACTGGGTCTGTTGATCTGGGTCTTGGAGTCAGGTAGGAACTTTCAAACCTTCATCCGGGGATTGTTCTGGCTGCCACTGTGGAGTTGAGAAGGAATGTTTTTCCTCCAGCGGGGCTGATTGGCTTCTGACTCATTGGGTTTTTCCTGGCCTTCCTCTGAATCAGCGGGGGTGGATGGGGGTTGAGGCAGGCTGAACTGGATGGGACGTTGTCTCCCTTCAGCCTAGCCTACTATGTTACTACCAATGCGACCCCGAACGATCCCTTCTCTATAATTAATTTGTTACAGATCGACTGTTCCGAGCGCCTCGCCGCTATGACCACGTGTCACGGCCAATCCTCCACTGATCACTCTAGCGAGATTGTGAGTGTAGAGTTGCCAGACTACATGTGCATTTGTAACCAGCTTTTACAGGGTCCTAACACATGCAGATCAAAAGCACAAATCACCACCTGATCCGGCCTAACGTACTACAGCACTCTAAAATGCCACGCATATACACACGATGCCACCCCCCATCATGATCAAAAAACTTCCTGAAGCACAATGCATATCAAAGGTCCCTCAGATGTGAAGGAGGAAGGAGAAATTAAAAAATTGAATTCATCCTTCCCAGTATCCTGAGCGGCAAGTTGCTATGGATAGTTGGGGGACACTTTATCAATATCTATATTACACCTCCCCTTTTTTGATGGGCAAAGGTGGTTGGTCTCTACAAATCATTTCCAAGCCCAACCCTGTTGCTTTGTCTTGACAGATCAGTCCATCCGCATTACCATATTCACTTCTTTTCTTGTGCTGGATAGTGAAGTCTTGGACTGCAGCGCCAGACTGCAGCGTAGGAGCTTGCCACTTTCTCCGGCCACACGGTTCAACCAGCTAAGCGGGTTGTGACCCGTGACTACCGGTATAGATATGGCTGTAAAGTCTGTAGGGTCCAGACTATGGCTAAGCATTAATTGACCGTGGCGTATGCCACTTCTCTAGGCAGGAGCTTCTGCCTGAGGTAGAGCACAGGGTATTATTTTCCCTTTGCATTTACCTGGCTGAGGATGACTCCAAGGCCATAGGCTCTGGCATCAGTCTGCACCACAATCCTCCTGATGAAGTCTGGGGCATGCAGGACCGGAGTGCTGGAGAGAGCAGTCTTTAGGGTTGCGAATGACTGCTCGCATTCTGAGGGCCAGCTCACCACCTAAGGCAGATTTTTCTTCATCAGGTCGGTTAGGATGTTGGCCAGGGCACTGTAGTTGGGTACAAACTTACGGTAGTACCCAGCGGTTCCCAAGAAGGACATGAGCTGCTTCTAAGTTTTGGGGCTGGGCCAGGCCTAGATGGCGCCTACATTCCCGGGCTCTGGCTTCAGTGTTCCCCTGCCTACACAGTGCCCTAATACATAGTAATACTTCCATATTGCAGTGTATTATCTCCTGTCTTTTACACTGACAGCCAAGACAGGCCTCCAGTTGCCATGGCAACCCAAAGGCTCTCCGTGGTGGTATTAAAGAGGGCTAATGACTGGATGGAGATTTCTCCCTCTGTTAACAACTCCAGCTGTTAACCCATTATATGTCGTGACAGCATTGAGCACGGCATATAATGGGTTAACAGCTGGAATTGGGGTCATGTCTGATCCTAGCCGTTGAACCAGGATTTCAGCTGTCAGCTCAAGCCGTGGTCCTGCAGTGATCATGTGGACACAGCTTTACATGATGTACTATTATATGAAATCACAGTAACCATATTGTCCCCTTGACAAAATAGTGCGTCACGAGTTAATGAGTCAAACAGAGGTGTCTCTGTTTGACGTGGTTTCCATTAAGTTTACAGCATTTTTGGAGGGCAAAAAAAGTAGTCAACAATGGTTTTCTGTTTTCCAAAAATGACAGAAACAAAACAGAAACCATGTCAAATGGAGACGTTTTTGGTCTTTGTTTGACTCGTGACAGTCAAATCGATCCATTTTGGGTTCTCCCTATCATTAGTAGTCCAGCTCAGTGATATCCAGAGAAAGACTTTACCAAATTGCAGATTTCACTTACACTTTTTCCTGTGAGTTTGGGTCTTGGTACTTCTGCTCCCAGGAAATAAGCGGGTGTTGGTTAGCTGGAATTTCATTACTCTAGGTCAGTGTTCCCCAACTCCAGTCCTCAGCGACCCCCAACAGGTCATGTTTTCAGGATATCCTATAGTAAGAACATCTGTGGCAATGTCTGAGGCACTGACAATAATTACAGTATTTGGTGAAGCACAAGAACAGCAACTGGTAGCAGCATAATGGCTAGTTTGGTTTTAAATAGTGAACCTTGTTCTGTGATAAGGCGGTTATGCACACTGTTTCTGCATTGGGCACTGTGCATGCATCCCCTTGCCCCATTACAGAGCAGTATCCAGGACCAGGAATGTACTATTTCCCATAAGTCCTTTACATTCATTTCAATTCTCTACTAGCAATGCAACCACTTTCGTAACTCCTAATGAACAGAACTTACCGATACATCACATTATGAAAGACATTCTTATGCATAAATGTATTTAGAATATAAAATATGAGACTAATCGGTGGCTTCAGACAAGCGTATGCCCAGATGTGCACGTTTCAGTGGAACATATTTGCTCAGTGAATGAGACGCTTTTGTGCATTTTACTGTACTTTTTTCGCACACAGGGCTTGTTCACATGAGGGCAAGACACCCCCTGCCACTATTTCAGCTAATGTGGTCCAGATTAGTTTTTTTTTTCTTCACAGAATTGCACAGCGTACTGTGCATTTTCTCACCTCCCATAGACTTCTATAGGGATCTTTGGTACACAAATATGCAGAAAGATACAGCGTGTTCTATTTTTTTGTGCACTTGAGAAATGCGATTGCAAAAAGTGTATCTGAATAAATCAATTGAAATCAATGAGTCCTATTCTCTGTGTATTGCGCACACAAATATTTTTTTTTAGCGAAGCTGCCCTACACTGGTGCAGTTTAACAATTAGAGAGAATATATTTTCTATCGACATCATGACACTAATATAAAAAACCCTACAGGCTTTTTCTTGCACCACACTTTGACCCCTTTGCGTGACCTTTCGTGGATGATTTTGCTGTCATTAGATTTGTGACATCCTCACTACTGCCATAAAATCATAAAATTTGAGTTTGATACATTGAGTGTTCCTATGTTAAGTCTAGTGGTGCTGTTGTGCTTAAAGGGGTTGTCTCGCGAAATCAAGTGGGGTATACACTTCTGTATGGCCATATTAATGCACTTTGTAATATACATCGTGCATTAAATATGAGCCATACAGAAGTTATTCACTTACCTGCTCCGTTGCTAGCGTCCTCGTCTCCATGGTTCCGTCTAAATTCGCTGGCAGCTTGCTTTTTTAGACGCGCTTGCGCAGTCCGGTCTTCTCCTTTCAGCACGAGCCGCTTCAGTGTGCTCCCCGCTACAGCTCTTCTGCGCATGCGCAGACGAGCTGTCACTGCTCGGGAGCGCGCTGGAGCGGCCATTCTGTACCTTCCTCTGTTAGAGGAAGGTGCAGAGCCGCCCAGCTGTCCCGAGAAGCCGCCCAGCTGTCCCGCCGTCCTGCCGCCCAGGTAAGTGATGGGCCGGGGGGGCTGCCGCTGCGCAGGGGGGGGGGGGCTGCGCCGGGGGGGGGGGCTGCCGCTGTGATGGGGGCGCTGTCGCTTGATGGGGGGGGGGGCTGCCGCTGTGATGGGGGCGTGTCGCTTGATGGGGGGGCTGTCGCTGTGCCGGGGGGGGGGCTGCCGCTGTGATGGGGGGGCTGTCGCTGTGATGGGGGCGCTGTCGCTTGATGGGGGGGGCTGCCGCTGTGATGGGGGGGGCTGCCGCCGCTGTGATGGGGGGGCTGTCGCTTGATGGGGGGGCTGCCGCTGTGATGGGGGGGCTGTCGCTGTGATGGGGGGGCTGCTGCTGTGCCGGGGGGGGGGGGCTGCCGCTGTGCCGGGGGGGGGGGGGGGGGGGGGGGCTGCGCCGGTTACCTGCTGCCTGGCGGTGGGTGACTGTGTGCCGTGGTCGGCGGCGTTCAATCCAGGGGTCCGGTCGGCAGCTGCGGGGCGTCTGGTTGTCAGGGAGACACAGCTGGTAGCGTCTCAGGAGCGCGCACGTCGGGCTACAGCAAGCGATGGGAAAAGAGCTGGCGGCCATCTTGGGAAAATTTTTATAAGTTGCTGAAACGCTGGAACTGTAAGTACAAACCAGCTACAAAAGTCATTTACAGGGGGGCTTAGTAATGTATGCTTAATTAGGGGGACTGGGCAAAAAAAAAAATTCACTGCTTCCTCGAGACAACCCCTTTAAGCCAACAGCCCACTAGGGAGATAGGGCTCCTTCACACTGGTGAGGGTGAATTCCGGCCCGATATCACCCTTGTAATCCATGCGGAAACCCCTGGATGTGAGGCGCTTGCACATGGAAATCCCCCAATGCAGCTGTCACAACCATGGCAGAAGATCGTAATGTTCTCCCATTGTTTTCAATGGGGCAAATGTGAATGACCCCATTTTACGTTCGCATAGTGAACATTGTGTCAATCTAGTATATATATGACAAAACCCTATATCATTTTAGTGGATATGTTAGGGTGCACTAAAATCCACACGTGTTCGTGCAGATTTTGATGCCGAATTGAAATGACTTAAATCGGCCTGCGGTTCCATATCAAAATCCGTTATGAGATTTGCAGGTTTGGTACAAGATATGCAACGGAATAAGCTGCTGAATTAGAAATAAATCCACCCAATTTAAAAGCACCCTAAATGATTGTGCATTTATATTACAATATAAATATACAAGCCACACAAAAATGGTTGATACCCAGATGGTGAGATCTCTGTACTGTCAGGTCAGAGATGGTGAGCTAATTTCTTTAACCGGACATTCAATGACTTTACTATGATGATGATTATCCGTTCAGTCGCATCCGACTTTCGGTCACTCTATGGATTAATGTTCTCCACGCTTTCCTTTCAGTTCGCCTTGATTGTATCTAGCCATCTTGTTCTTTGTCGTCCTGATCTTCTCTTTCCACTGACCTTGCCAAGCATCAGTACTGTTTCCAGTGAGTTGGGGCGCATCACGTGTTCAAAAAAAAGAGAGCCGCTGTTTGATGATTTTGCCCTCCAGTGATATTTTCGGTTTGATGCGATCTAACACTACCTTGTTCGTTGTCATGGCAGTCCAAGGTATCCGCAGCATTCTCCTCCAGCACCATAGTTCAAACGCATCAATGTTCATTCTGTCTGTTTTTCTGAGCGTCCACCTTTCGCAACCATATGTCCTTATAGGAAAGACGATTGCATTGACCAGTCTGGTTTTTGTTGCAATGCTAATATCCTTGATTTTCCAGATCTTTTCCATTCCTTGCATTGCAATCCTACCAAGTGTAATCAGTATGCTGATCTCAGGTCCAGATTGTCTATTGCAATTGATTTTGAATCCAAGGAAAATAAAATCTCGACTCAACGTCTTCATTGTTAATTTTTATGTTCACTGTACCGTTGCTTCACTATATCTATGGTTAGGGAGACGTCTCTAGTTCCCAGACCCCCATTGTGCCAAAAAATCCCGTAGAAAAATAAAAAGCACTTCTAATAGATTCCACTACACAGTGGGACTTCCGTTCTGATCACTACATTGACCAACAATATCTCACAGTACATGTCTACCATAAGTAGGACCTTGTATATGATTAGAAGGACCTTGCATGTAGCCCAACAGCAGATAACGAACTATAAATCAACACAAGATAATTAAACTCTTATCTTTTTTGCATAGTTGATTTAGAAATGTTCTTTACATAGCACATTTGTCAAACCAGGAAACACAAGTCCTCTGAAGCAGGAGCATGACCATAGGGGCAGCAGAGTTGTGGTAGTAACTGAGCCAAGGGGTGTACTGAGACACAAAAACTTAAGATGGTGCTATAAACTTAAGATGGTAGCTAAGAACTGTGTTAGAAATTTTGCACGGGAGCTCAGGAACGTACCATTTCACTGATTTAATTCAATGATTCTATTCAAAAAAGGGAAATACATTAATAAAAGCAATACTTTAAAGGGAAGCTGTCATGTTCGACGAGACCTTTAAACTAAGGTCATGGGCTAATAAAAGGCATCAAGTCTGGGGATGTGACTTTTATGCTCATCTGCCTCCCAATTCCCTTGCTGTTCTCCAAAAAAGGTAGCACTCATTGACTGGACTCCTCCTCATTGTGCACACGCTGCCAATAATGAGAGAACAATGGCCAAGCACAGGCAATGAAAAATTCAAAAGTCACATCCTCACACTCAATGGACCTGTCCTATGCCCAAGTACATGCTTTCATCCCAATTTTGCAATACTGTTTTTGTTACATCAAAACCTCCCTGCGTGAACGCATCCTAAGCGATACAACACTAAATAAAAGTCTAGCGAACAGGCTGTGGCATTGCAGGAATATGAAGGATAATCATTCACTGTAAATACCGGCAGTATCTGAGCGACGAACGATAACTGGTTTGTCGTTCAGTTTCTACAGGCATAAAAATCAAACAATCGACCTGTGTAAACAGGCAGTCACTCATCTATGAACTGCCTGTTTACTGTAAATGTAAGCGAGCAGCCGGAGTGATCACCTGCCCTCTCTGCCTCCATTTACTTTGTGAAAGCACAACAGCAATTATCGCTGGGACAACTCTTGGGTACTGAAGCTCCCTACAATCGTCCTATGTAAAAGGGCCCAAACTGTTTCATATGTAAAGAGTGCCACAGTCATTTTGTCCTACATGACAATGATGCTGTGATGTGTATATTATTGTATAGGTATGCAAGCACTAACAATGGAAAACCCCATAAATAATACTAATGAATATTCTACATTCAAAGTTATACAATAGCTATTTCTATCTTCATTCTGGGAGATTTCATTTATGTTTATGCCACTCATTGACCCTGAGACTAGTATAACTATCTGTATATTTAAGTCTCTCAACAGAACAATAAAGCTATCCTTCTCTCACCCCAATTCTCCATCCACTAGTTTAATGAGGTTACTTTGCAAAGAACATCTTTTTACAGCAGCAGTAAAGTGACAGTGTTTCCTCTTCTTTCGTGCTGTTTCTCATCGGTGCTCAGTGCTACAGAAGCTTGATATTTTGAAATTATTTTTGTATTTGCCAAAATAAAACAATAGCCAACAATTCTAAATATATCTGTTTTCCATGAATACTGAGTAAAAAGACCCCTTTCTGATGTCAAGGAATCTGTCACCTGCAAACAGCACCATAAACGAAGTTAACGTGCTTTGATGGGGAGTCAGGGAATGTATTTTTTATACTCACCCTCTCCCCTATTACCGCAATGTCTCCTGGTGAAGTATGTGCGTAGTCCGAAAATCTGACTATTTTCAGAGCACTGTGTGCACACACACCCATAAGTCTGTGGAATAGCGAACGCACAGCGGTCTGAAAAGAGTTCGAATTTAGGACAGTGTGCAGGACTGTGTTAAGCACAGGGACAGTGTAAAAACGATATCCCTTCGGCTCCCCATCACCTCCCTAAACAGCACCTTAACTTACTTTATGGTGCTGTTCGAGGGGACAGATTCCCTTTAAGTCATCAGCGAAATCGTCACCGCAAAAGAAAAACACACGTACAGTATGATGCAATTTTAAGTATTCATTGCATGCTCTTAAATCGCTTACGAGGCACTTTTCCCAACGCAAACATCTGCTTCGATAAAACCACAATGCCGTCAAAATACCCTCTTTAGAGAAATTAGCAAAGGTTCTGATTTTCTAAGCATTTATTGTGTCATCTATCAGCTCGTGTATTAGGATACATTAGAATGTCATCAACCTGATGAATTACTTTATGCAGATAAAACAATCGAAGAAAAGTCTAATGAACTGTACAGTAGATAAAAGCATAAGAGTATAAATTTGTAAGGAAATACAGTAAAATCCCTTTCAAATATTTTCAAGTATCAGACAGTCATAGCAAAGTACATGGAACTCACTTCTTGTAAGAGTAAAAAGAACCTTCAGGAAAGAGCAGAAAAGAAAATGTTAACTGGAAATATGCGAGTATAACCACAACTTAAGTTCCCTATCTAAAGTGACCACATTATTGGTTTGCCTATCAATCTGAATAATTTACTTACAGAAAATATACTTTACACCACATCTTTGATATTTCAAACCTTATCAAAAATACATTTGGCTGTTTCCACAGCACTCCGATACCGTATCACAGCTGGATGTGAAAATTATATTTTATTTTTAAGAGTGTATTAATTCTCTGCCGAATCTTTTGGCTGCCTAAAGCAAAAATTGAAATGGGTGCGTTCGTCTCTCTGCATGACCGGCTCCATTGCAGGCCATGTGTTCTATCTGCCGGCCGGTGCGGAGAGTCGTCCGCATCAGCAGTGCAGCGGTCTTATCCTGCAGAAACATGGGCCCATCGGCGCCCGTGTGACTGAGCCCTTAGAGGTTTTTCCACCTTCAACATTACTCACTTCTCCATAAGATAAGCGAAAAATGTTAAATTTGTAGTAGTTCAACACTGGGAATCCTACTAATCGTAAGAATCGGGGCCCCATGTCCAGTATTTCCTCCAAGTGAATGAAGGAGATGCTGTGCACAGGTACTATCCATACAAGCCTATTCAAACTACTGAGATGAACTACTTCCATATGTACCATAGAATAAATTTCACTGTATTCTCCTACTCCTCACTTGGGAATAAAGACAAAGGGGCCCATTGTTTCCATTTATTAAAAAAAATTGTATCAATCAATCAAATCCGTTGTGTCTCTTATGGTTTAGGGCTGTAAGGGGATTAATAGGCACATCCCAAGTGGTCTAGGTCAGTGATGGGCCTGATAGGCCAACAACTAATGGTTTAGGGTAGTTAAGGGACTAATCAAGGGCATAGTAGTTGCGATTGCAGAGGATGCAACTGCAACCAGGCCCGGAGGTTAAAGGGGCCCACAGAATCCAAGGACGAATGCTGCTTTTCACTCAAGACATGGATCTAGTTGAAAACTACAAGTGTGGAGTTGAAGCTTTAAGTTTCTGGCCATGATTCTTACACTGTCTGGGACTCACAAGCTGTTAGGCTTCTGTCTCACACTGTATGATGACATAAGTGCAATGTGCCGCCTGCACTGAACTGCAGTCAGAGAAAAAGGATCTGCCCATGTGAATGGCTGTTAGGTGAGTTCATTTGTTTTTATATTAATAGGCACAAAGGGTTCACTATGACTCTATTGGAGTCTATATTACTTCATAGGGGCACAATGAGGGCCACTACAATTTTATGGAGGCACTATGGCCACTATGACTCTATGGGGTCATTATTACTATATGGAGGCCACTATTAACAATCTTGAAGCCCTATTACTATATGGGGTCACTAATACTATGTAAGCAGCTATTACTAAATGGGGACAAAATGGAGGCCGCTATTACATTATGGGGGCCACTACTACTATATGGGGCCACTATGGGGAACCATAACCACTATATGGAGCCACTGTAGAGGTCACTAATACTATATAGTGGAACTATGGGAACTACAATTACTGTATGTGGGTACTATTGCTACATGAGGTATATAACTATAAAGTGCCACTGTTACTGCATAGCAGCACTATCGGGACAATTACTATATAGGAGCATAATGGGCACCAAAATTAGTAGATAGGAGCACAATAGAAGCACTATTATTGTATTGGGGCACTATTACTTTGTGTAGGCACCATGGGGTCACTGTTACTGTGTGAATGCACAAAGTGGGGACATTATTAACATCTGGGGCATTATTGATGGAGTACTTATGTAGAGGTGAGGATGTCTTGAAAAAGTGGGGAACCACAGATGTCTGGGAGTTAAATTCTGCAAAGACGAATCGTGGCTGAAGGAGGCTGGCATGGAGGTCTGGGCCGCATGGAGAAGAAAACAAAGTCAATAACTGAAATCAGATACAACATCATCTTTGAGTGACTGCTGCTTTTACTTCTTTTAAGTCTTTAGAAAGATGGGTGGGGTCGAGGATGTATGTGTATGGGGCAGTTGGGAAGGATAGCTGTCAGTCCAATGAGTGTTGGGCTGACTTCTATCTCTCCCAATGCCTCCTTGTTGAAATGCGCTCCTTAGCATCCACTTAGTATCCAATCTAATATTTTACAATGTTCAGAATGGGACCACTTTTAGATTTTTTTTCATAGGGCCACTTTAATTTTCCAATCAGCATGTGTCTATACAAATTCTTCTATACAAGAAAAGAGATATACAGGTAGAGGGTGACATATTGTTGGCAAGAATTAATGGAGTGACAGAGAAAATACTTGTATAAAGAATGTATACTTGGGGGAGAGATATATACTTGAGTATTTAATATACTAGGGGGGGAGTGATATAGACTGGCTGTTATATGATGCAAGAGAGAAAGAAAGGACTGGGAGAGAGTTATATACCGTGGGAAGGAAACATACTATGGTGAGATATATAGTGGATATAAAAAAGTATACACACCTGTAATATGCCATGATTTTGTCATGTGAAAAAATCTGACAAAGACAAATCATTTCACATTTATTTCCACTTTCACCGCGGAATTTTATTCTGCAGCATGTCAATTTTACTGCCTTTTCCGCTGCTGAATTCACCTCTTCTCAAAGAGTGGGTCAATTCCACACAAAAATACGTGATAAAACCAGTGTCAAAACCCACACCAAATGGTGTGGATATTGAGGCAGACGTTCCGCTGCTGATATGCTACAGTATGTCCGCTACTAGGAAACAACCACAGGGCGGTTCCTCCGTGTCTCTTTTGAAACGGCCCTGCTTTTTTTTATAACAACGCAGGTAAAATCATATGCATAATCCCGGCCCCTATCCACAGCTTGCTGTCCCGCTTTCACCTTGGCAAAATCTGGTCACTTTGGTTACCTAAATAACATACTATGGGGATTTAGCAAAAGAGAATTGGCACAAAAAAGGCACGCATCTTGGGGCAAGCTTCACTTGTGAAAACAATTTGCAACTTTTTAACATTACATTACACGTGGTTCTTTTAAGATGAGGGAGTGTGGCTTGTTAGAGAGGAATTGGCCATCCTGGGCCCACAGCTTTATGTATAATTTACATTAGAAGGTTTGATTCTTAGGTTCTGGCCAGGTGTCACTTCCATCATTAGGAACTTAACATGACGCCTTATTGGATTAGGAAATTTACATTTCGCTATTGGTCATAAACCAGGCTTCTACGAACATTTCAAGGCTGCAACACCTGCCCATGTTATTTGTTTTAAATATAATATGGAAGCTGATATTGTCAGTAAAATAGAAGAGAGTTGATAATGCATCTTACAATCATGTTTAATTTGCACACACCAGGGCCTTTCAATAAAAACTTTTTGAACAATAATTTATATAGTAATTATACCAGAGGTCTGCTCTACCTCAGAGCTGGTGTAGGTTTCATTTTTAGGTGTGCAAACAGCCTGCATTTTGTACCTGTGGGATTCATATTAAGACTGGCCCTTGAAACATTGGTCTTAATTAATTCCTTCTATGTCTTTAAATGTCAAAGTGTACTGATTGTTAATGAAATTCTTTTCTTCAATCACTTTCTACTAGGGTGGTGTCTGTGGAGTGTGAGCAATCTACCCTATGAAGTGCTAAGCCAGACCACAAGTTCACAGGGAGTACACTTCTGATCCGGCAGCTATGCCAAGTGATGAGACGACAGGATGTCTGAGCTAACTGGAGTCAGAGCCTTCTAGGACATCAACGTTCCTTTTTTAGTTAAATACATTAATCCCATTAGTCATTTCATACAGTAAATCATAATTTCATGCTGACTTTTGCTGTACAGAACTAATACATGTACTCAATAGTATCTGCCGTCATTTGCTTCCTGCATCCGTGACAGCCATTGTTCAAGTGTCTGAATCAGTGCCCACTGAGTTGCTCAGATAATAATTCAACACGTTTAGGCTTAGTTCACGCCTGCGTTGGGGCTTCAGGCACAATTCAGTTTCTCTGCACCGTTTTTGGAGCAGAGAAACAGAATTCAAATGGAAAAATAACGGATCCCCTTTTTCCTCCATTGATTTCAATGGGGTTTTAAAAAAAAAAAAACTGGAAGCAAATGGAAAGATTTCCGGCAGCGGTTGCAGATTCTCCATTACAGTCAATGGAAAAAATACATATAAAAAGAGCACCAACTATAGGACATATTTGTCGCCCACCACAAAAAAAACAACAAAAACCTGACAGGATTGACACTCAAGTGGTTTCACAGTTTAAAAAACAGACACACTGCAGGATTGTGGTAGTTTTATATGTAATTTTATGTAATTTAGCTTCTTCCAAGAAAAGTCATTGCTGGAGCACAGGGAAGGTGAATAATCCACTGAGCATCAGGAATGACTAAACAATTTAACACATTAGACCACCAGGGAGCTTACAATAACTCCTTCACTGCCCTAAACTACCAGGGATGCATACAATACAATTAACCTCCTTGTTCAGGGGTTTCTGTATTGACTAGTTAACCCCTTAGTGAGGCCAATATAACTTTTTACTGACCTCACTAATCAGTACATACATATTTTTAAGGTTGTATTTACACGATAGCATGTTCTGTGTGACGTGTTGGACACCACACATTTGCATGCACAATTTGTTTGAGTCACGCCCAAAAATAGGACATGCAGTATTGTTATGAGACACAAATTGCCCATGTAAATAGGTTAGGATGGGCACATGGGGAAATAAAGCTGGGTATCCCTCCTCCTCCCGTGCTTGCTGCAAACCCAACACGTTTTAGGGGGGTATTTCTTGACCGCAGTGGCATTTCTTGACCTTTGTAGAAAGTGTTCCTCAGTGTACCTCCTCAGATTTGTAAGCTAGCTGAGGTGCGGTGGTCTTAAACAGAAGGCGCTCAACAAGCTGCTCATGGAACTGCAGGAAAGGGAGCATTCCCTGGGACTTCTTGTAGAGTACGTAGGCATTATAGGTAGCGATCTGAATATGGTAGAGTGCTTTCTTTTAAAACCAGCGATCATGTGACTGGGGACTGCTCACCGGGCCCCCTTCTGTACTCCCGTCGGCAGCTCTCCTCTGCTGAGCCATCCAACCTTCTAGACAGTTCCCTTGGTGGACCTTAGCCTGGTTCCCGTATCCCTGATACAGTTCACTGTCTTGGCTCCGCCCTGCCCTTGATTAGGCAAACTATAAAAGCCTGATCCTGCTTCTGATCCAGTGCGTGATTATTGTGCCTCACAGCCATAGTCAAGCTCCACTACCTGTCTGATCCTCTGCAATCTGGGACATACTGTTACTGACCTATGGCATTCCTCCTGACAACGTTACCTGTTTGCTCCCTTGTACTGTGAACTGTGATCACCTGTTACCGGCTCCTGGCTCTCCTCTGAATATGCTCTCGGTCTGCATGGGCTGCAACACTGAAGGCTCCAACCAAGAACCAGACTGGTTAAACAGGCTCTCGGCTACGTTTGGTAGCAAGGAGATTTAAAATTTCCCAGGTCCTCCCTAACTTCTGCACGTTTCCACAATTTCATATTAGTCAGCGGTTTGAGCCACTCAGCTGCTACCAGTTATCCCCCAAAACCAAACAGAGCAGGGAAAGAGGTGAAATAAACACAAATTTGGCTGTCATCTGTGAAAGTTGGTGCATGGGCAGTGCATAGGACTCCTCTCTGCAGGCTGTGCATGCACACCAAGAGAACAGTGTGTATGTGCGAACTCAGCCTGCAGAGATGAAGCCGCAGGACTTCCATGTGTCGCAGCGTGGAAAAAGAGAGCTGGAAAAAAAATACACAGCACATTCCCAAACTCTTCAGCCTCTGTCCTATAAGTACCATATCTAAGTTTATGGTGCTCATAGGTGATAACAGGTTCCCTTTGAAATGCTCAGAATCCAATAACTGAGGACTGCTGAGGATTACTGAAGACCCCTGAGGATTACTGAAGACTCCTGAGGATTGCTGTGGATGGTTGAGAATTACTGAGGACTGCTGTGGACGGCTGAGGACGGTTGAGGATTGCTGTGAATGGCTGAGGACTCCTGAGGATTGCTGTGGACCCCTGAGGATTGCTGTGGACCCCTGAGGATTGCTGTGGACCCCTGAGGATTGCTGTGGACCCCTGAGGATTGCTGTGGACCGCTGAGGATTGCTGTGGACCGCTGAGTATTGCTGAGGACCGCTGAGTATTGCTGAGGACCGCTGAGTATTGCTGAGGACCGCTGAGTATTGCTGAGGACCGCTGAGTATTGCTGAGGACTGCTGAGTATTGCTGAGGACTGCTGAGTATTGCTGAGGACTGCTGAGTATTGCTGAAGACTCCTGAGGATTGATGAGGACTCCTGAGGATTGATGAGGACTGCTGAGGATTACTGAAGACTGCTGAGGATTACTGAAGACTGCTGAGGATTACTGAAGACTGCTGAGGATTACTGAAGACTGCTGAGGATTACTGAAGACTGCTGAGGATTACTGAAGACTGCTGAGGATTACTGAAGACTGCTGAGGATTACTGAAGACTGCTGAGGATTACTGAAGACTGCTGAGGATTACTGAAGACTGCTGAGGATTACTGAAGACTGCTGAGGATTACTGAAGACTGCTGAGGATTACTGAAGACTGCTGAGGATTACTGAAGACTGCTGAGGATTACTGAAAACTACTGAGGATTACTGAAAACTACTGAGGATTACTGAAGACTACTAAGGATTACTGAAGACTACTGAGGATTACTGAGGACTGCTGAGTATTGCTGAAGACTGCTGAGGATTACTGAAGACTACTGAGGATTACTGAAGACTACTGAGGATTACTGAAGACTACTGAGGATTACTGAAGACTACTGAGGATTACTGAGGACTGCTGAGGATTACTGAGGACTGCTGAGGACTACTGAGGACTACTGAGGACTGCTGAGGATTACGGAGGACTGCTGAGGATTGCTGTGGACGGCTAAGAATAACTGAGGATGGTTGAGGATTGCTGGGGACGATTGAGGATTACTGAGGACTGCTGAGGATTACCAAACACGGTTGATGAATACTGAGAGCTGCTGAGGATTACTGAGGACTGCTGAGGATTACTGAGCACGGTTGATGAATACTGAGAACTGATGAGGATTACTGAGGACTGCCTATAGTGTTTTCTGAACAGGTTTAGAGATTGTGAGAGACTATTTTACCGGGATGAGCAGGATGTTTGAGACTCAGCATATAAAGCACTCAAAAGTTATTTTAGGAGTAAAAAACAAACAGGGGAATTTGAAGAAAGTGGAAACCCCCCAGATCTATGCAAGTCAAACCTACATTGGATAAAACTCTTATGCACTTAAGTGCTTGTCTCACAATGACAATGCATTTTTACACCCCCGCTGAACTGCTGAGATCCACCTGAGGAAGTTGCGGCAGTTGCTACATGGGAAATGAACCAAGTCCTCTAGTGTGTGATCAGTTTTTTGCTCTGGTTGGTTTCATGTTTGAGGCTCTCCTCTAATGTCCTTATGTCCTAATCGAAATTAACATGAAAGGGGTTTCTCTAGGACGTAAAACTTCTCCACATCCTCTCTGTCCTTCCTGGTTCCTGCTGACCATGATGTGTGACTGCTGCAACCAATTACAGCATTTAGCTTCTATAGCCAGTGATTGGCTGAAGCAGTCACATGTCCTGGTCAGCAGCAACCAGGAAGGACAGAGTGGAAGGGGACCAATTTTAAGTCATGGGATAACCCAATTTAAGGAACCTATAGATGTTTGGTAAACCTCAGCAAGGTTGGGCAAAAGTCTCTAAGTCACTCCCAACCCACTGGGAAGAAGTGATAGCCTGACTTGCACTTTAAGCCCATTGATATTATTTATTGCAAGCAAGCAAAAGAGTTGTTTCTTTGCTTGCCTTCCTTCAAAAAATCACTACAAACATGCAGAAAACATGTGAGGACATGGAAAACTGCACCTGGCATGTAGGGCTCTATTACACGAGTGTATGCTAGGTACCATTCTCAATATGGACTTTCAATTGTGCCTCTCACAACACAGCATGGAAAATAAAGAATGCAGCATGAACTATCTGGGCACATATTACGCGCAGATACACGCCAAGACAGTGTATGGGGATTCTTGGCACGCAGCAAGTATGCAATGCAGATATGCGCATGGTGAGCTGCCAAAAACTGCTTATTTGAGAGAGCCTTACGTGTGGGGAGTAGATCATCTGATCACCAGAGTAAAATGGCATTGTGTTATTACTGCATGTCCTTGGTGGTTAATCCGACATATTGGGCGACCTCAAATGTACCCCTTGGTACCATCTAAGGGCTGCATATCACAGTCAGCTAGGCTGGGGCAAACGGTAGGCATACATATATGTAGGGCTTTTTGTTTTTTGTAGCCAGATATTTCTTTTAACTAAAAATTAAAATTCTACAAAAGAAGGAAATATTTTTTAGAAATAAATTTTTCCGAGACAATGGACCAAAATACCTGTGTAGGGTATAGAGACCCCAGGCTTATAAAGCAGCCAGTCATAGATATACTGTATGTACACAACACAACTTCTGGAGGTGTGAAAGATAACACAGTACTCCCGTAACACGGGCGAAAACAGAGGCGCTTCGCCATTCATTGTAGTTGGGCAGAACATCAGTGTACAGGAGCTTTTGTGCCGACTCATTATCCCGCCACTGCTGCCTCGTATGCACTCTCCTTCCTCGGGGGTTGGACCTTAGGAAGGCTGCCGACGCCTGCTAGTTGCCAATCACTGTGCTTTATAATACTTTTCGTAGTCATGATTAGTTGACCATGTATAAAAAAAGAACTGCCACATAAACCCTTTGTTATTCTTTAAACCTTACCAACGGTGCGTAGAAATACTTCAACTGATTATTTGGTTGTATGATGCATATTAAATACAGTTTATTGTAAAAAAATAAAACAACAGGGAGACTTACTAAACTAAATGTGCTAGAATTTTGGCTTTAATTGTGGACTGTGGAGAACAATGAGGATTGTGTGGAGGACTATGGAGAACGATAGGGATTGTGTGAAGGACGATGGGGATTGTGTGAAGGACGATGGGGATTGTGTGGAGGACGATGGGGATTGTGTGGAGGACGATGGGGATTGTGTGGAGGACGATGGGGATTGTGTGGAGGACGATGGGGATTGTGTGGAGGACGATGGGGATTGTGTGGAGGACGATGGGGATTGTGTGGAGGACGATGGGGATTGTGTGGAGGACGATGGGGATTGTGTGGAGGACTGTGGAAGACTATGGGGGATGATGGGGTTTGTGTAGAGGACAATGGGGGTTGTGTGGAGGACTGTGGAGAACGATGGGGATTGTGTGGAGGATGATGGGGGATTATGTGGAGAATGATGGGGATTGTGTGGAGGTCAATGGAAGACGATGGGTGATTGTGTGGAGGACAGTGGAGACTGATGAGGACTGTGTGGAGGACTATAGAGGACAATGAGGGATTGTGTGAAGGACAATGGGGATTGCGTGTAGGATGATCAGGGTTGTGTGGAGGACTGTGGAAGAGTAAGAATATGGAGAACAATGGGGTTTGTGTGGAGGACAATGTGAGTTGTGTGGAGGATGGCAGGTATTGTGTGGACGACTGTGGAGGACAATGGGGTTTGTGCAAAAACTGACCTCTTGGTATTTCCGCTTTCTACTAACCAACCTCATTCTGACATCTCCATCTCAGTGTTTGGCACCACCATAACTCCCAGACAGCACGCCTGCTGCCTTGGGGTCGTATTCGATGCCGATCTCTCCTTTATCCCCTACATCCAATCTCTGGCCCGAACATGTCTCACCGTGAACTCACTAAAAACGCTCACTATTGCCCTCATCCACTCTCGGCTCGATTATTGCAACTCGTTGCTGATCGGCCTCACCTGCACCAGACTCTACCCCCTCCAATCCATTCTGAATGCGCCAGCCAGGTTCATCTTCCTGTCCAGACGCTACTCGGATGCCTTTGCCCTGTGCCAGTCATTGCACTGGCTGCCCGTTAAATACAGAATTCAATTTAAACGCACTACCTTCATCCATAAAGCTCTCCACAGCGCTGCGCCGCCCTACATTGCCTCCCTCATCTCAATCCATCACCCAGCCCGCGCCCTCTGCTCTTTTAACGAAATCAGACTGAGTGCCTTTAATTTGAACCTCTCATTCCCGCCTCCAAGACTTCTCCAGAGCAGCACCAGTCCTCTGGAACGCACTACCAAAGGCTCTCCGGGCAATCCAGGACTGTCAAAACTTCAGGCATGCTCTAAAAACGTACATCTTCAGGGAGGCATACCATATCTCCTAAACCAAACCCCTCTGTATGCCGCATGATAACATGCTCCCTGACCTACTGGCTGCAATCCCTGCTAGCCACCCTCAACTGCCCCCTGCAGTCACACGGTTTCTGCCGTCACATGGCTTAATGTCTGACCATTGTTCATGTGTATAGCATCCCTCCCTCTCCACCTCGCCATCCCGGGCACATCTCCAGTCCCCTTACCTTCTGTATCACCCCATTATTTGTAGTATGTAAGCTCGTTGGAGCAGAACCCTTACCCCTACTGTTTCCTCAAATTGATTACTACATGGAATTGTGAACCCAAAGCTACACTCCTTGACTTCTTTTCTGGTGATCGAAAGGCGTTTTTTGCGTTTCGTGAAGGATGTAAATTATATTCAGTTTGCGCCCACACTCTTCTGGGTCTGATTACCAGAAGGTGGGTATTGTTATCTCTCGACTAAGGGGTGATCCCCAAAATTGGGCTTTTTCATTACCAACTGATTCACCCTCTTGTCAGTCCGTGGATGCTTTGGCGACCTGGGGTTTAGCCCAGGGGGGCAAGTAGGCAGGGACAGAAGAGAGGGCTGGAGTAGGGACTTCCGTGCCTCCTGGTTCCTAACCAGTCCTGACAACAGCCTTTTATAATCATCTACTCGTATACACTACACAGTGTGGATCTACCTTACTAAGTGTCATTTTAGAATTGATAAAGTAGACAGTTCTATCTTACCTGCTCTCTGATCTGGTTGCTGGCGGCCGGAGTCAGGTATTTATGCTCAAGGTACCAGGCTCGTTCATTATAAATCAACTTTGTTCCATAAAGCAGGCAAAACTGAAACATAAAAATAAATTTTTTAAATCAAACATCAGCCAGCGGTGATCTTATCCACAATATCGTGTGCTAACTTTCCTTTTATGGCCATATAAGATTCTATTCACATCTGTGTCAGTGGGTCCGTTCACAGTCTCTGGCACAGAACCGGCATGAAATGCCAGAAAAAAAAGTTGTGCATGCAGAACTTTTTTGTGCAGTAAAAATGCAGGTACAGGAATTGATTATAGTCAATGGGGTCCGTTCCATTATGGGACAGATCTTTTCATCTCATTGTTTTCTTGCTCTCATAATGTAGCATGTAATCCTAAGTGCATATGAGAATTTAGCCTTAGGCCAAGTCACATGACTGTATTTGCGCAGGGATCGAACACAGCGGCCATTTTGAAACCAAGTCGGTACTTTCCAATGGGAAGGGGTGCATGTGGCATGTGTATTCGATAGAGAATTTGATGAGGATGCTTAAATGTGGCCCACCCTTATTCCTGCCAAAGTTATTATACATTTTCTCTTTGTTACAGACACAGATATGGCTGCGAGATTAACACACGAGGAGAGATTGTGCTGATCTTCGGGAAGTGCAGTGCCTGAGATTTTAATGGTCAGCACCCTATCAGACCACCCATCCAAATTGCTTACCAAATGTCGCAAAGCATGTTCTGTATTGGAATTGTCAAAAAGTGGATGTAACAAAACTGCTACAGACAAAGCAACAATAGCTGTCTTGGCATCTACCTGCAAGAGCCCACATTGTACTATACATCTATCACCATCGGGTGGATACTGGCTACACACAAATGCAATTTCATCCTCCTACGACCCCTTTTGCTGACGAGTTGTTTACATCCACACGGTGACGAAAGAAAACCATTGATTTCTATAGTTTCGTTTTCACTAGGAGGGACTCGCCTTACCTTTCTCTCACTTAGTTTTTCTATGTGCGAGAAAGATAGAGCACAACTTTTATTCACACTTGTTTTTTTCAGTCTCACGCGCAATAGTTTAGAGTGCGAATAGTCAAAAAAAACAAACAAGAAAAACACTGGCTCATGCACTAATACACTCCGTAGCAGTAAGGTGTATTAGCACATGCGCCCGTCTGTTTAAGCCCTAAAGCCGGGCTCACACAACCGTGATTCACGGCTGTCCATCACCACGTACTATCCTGGCGTGCATGTGCACGTAATATGTGTCAAGATAGAACATGCTTCTTGCATGTGTATTTTGCGCAATTCGTGTGAACGGCAAAATGACTACATATGGGAGATTGGTATGGCATATGCCGCGGGTTAAACCCACCCATGGAATATAACGACACGGTCGAGTGAGCTTTGCCTAATGTAAATTCACACTGAAACTGAACCATGGAAAACTGTCCTCACTTGATTTTATGCTGCACTTTGGGGTGACAGCCCTGATTTCCATACAGGGAAGCTCCAATCATAAAGTGGCAATTTAATGCATTCTGAATATGGGATGGACACACAAGAACTTTTACAATATCCTTCTAAACAACAAAGACCACAATGCCAACAGATGGGACCTAAGAAAATAAAGACAGTCCAGCTACATGCTGCCATCCAGATGAAAATTTACCAAACCAAGGGTTACTGGAAGCAAACGGCTCTTATTGGAAAGCACAATGGGTTAGGAAATCAAAAACAACAATGTGTTTTATCTTTAAATTATGCAATATTACATCATCACACTATGCAGGATTAAAGTTGAATGAATCACTTCCTTTTGTTTGTTCCGAACCTGGCAGCAACTAAGAAAAGTATATACACAAAGAAATGGCAGCAGAAGCTTGGATGAGTGTAAGTATTCGAGGGATGGGTTGAGCTAAAGCAGGGCTGTAGATCACAAAGTGGTGACATGCTTGTTACTAATCCATTGCTAACTGATATATGCTCACTGAATAGGCTCTAAGAACCCTGTTGGATCGCCTCTACCTTTGATACAATATGTGATACAGGAGGGCGTGGGGGCTCTAGTATCCTGTTGTACCGCCTCTAGCTTGGATACAAGATCTGGTACAGTCAGACATGGAGGCTCTAGTACCCTAATGAGCTGCCTCTAGCTTGGATACAAGATGTGATACAGGTGGGCATGGAAGTTTTAGTATTCTGTTGGGCCGCCTCTGGCTTGGATACAAGATGCAATACAGGTAAGCATGGAGGTTTTAGTATCCTGCTTGGCTGCTTCTACCTTGGATACAAGATGTGTCACGCTGCAGTAACTGAGCATCTAGATTGCGGAAACTTGCAGGCTATCAAAGATAGCATTCCAGATGGTCTCATACATGTTCTATTGGCAGTAAGTCTGGCGAGCAGACAGGCTATGGAAGTATGTCAATGTTGTGGAGGCATTCCTGTGACATCCTTGTGTGTACGGCCGAGCATTATCCTGCTGGAAAATGCCTCTTGGAAGCTGCTATGAGAGGAACACATGTGGCTGCAGGATGTCTGGGACATATCGCTGAGTTATCATTGCCCATCGAACCACTACTAGGGGTGACCGACTGTAGTATGCGATGGCCCCCAGACCATCCCACCAGCAGTGGGAGCAGTGTGTTACTCCACAGCAAGGGCAGGATTGAAGAGCTCACACTGAGGTCTCCAGACATGAACACAGTTGTCATTGGTGCCCAAACTAAACCTGGATTTGGCACTGAAGACAGCCTGGTTCTACTCCATAGCAGTCCAGGTTCATCATTACAGGATCACTGTAAATGGAGACAATGGCTGGCGGGTGTCAAAGGCAGTATATGTAATGAGGGCCGTGAGACTAAATGTCCTTCAGTCAAGCACCTGGAAATGGTTCCGACAGACATAGGGGTGTAACGATGATGCTTCTTGCCTTTGGATGGTGGACAACGAAACAGTTGGAGCTGATGGTGCTTATAGCACAATCAGACAATCCTTTCTATTGATGGTCTGTCAGGGGCGTCTTGAGCCCAGTCACCTTGTGTGCCCTCACATCCACTGGTCCCAACACCCTTAACAGTCTGGTCAGAGCAGCACAGGTGGGGGACAATTAATCGATACGATTATCCAGCTTCCCACATCTCAATAATGCGCTCCCTCTCACACTCTGGTAACAGGGTGAAATCTCTTCTCTGCATCGTAGAGGCATCTAGTGGTCAACAAGCTCCACACAAGTGGAAGAAGAGGTCACTACACACAAGGAGCCTCTGAGAGCCTTTTAATAGGCCGAGGGAGAAACCGCTTTTGGGGCCTCAGGTGGCAAGACCGTTCAACTGATCATGCCACAACTCTAATCATTTGCATATCTGCCTGAGATAGGCCGGCTGTCCACGGGCGATGCGGTATCCCGCGGCCGAATGCCGAATCTCCGCCGATCAGCCCTATCTAATAGATAGGCTGACCGAGGAGAATCGGGGCAATTCGCAGCATGCTGCGAATTGCCCGCTGCGAGTGGAGAATCTCAATAATTCTCCGCTCGTGGACAGATGCCGGCGCTTTCCACAGCAATGCTAAGGGAAACGTTGGCTGGCGTGACAAATTCTTCTAGGGACTGGAGTGTATTTTGTATAAAAAGTGTACAATACATGACAAATAATCTAAAATTATATGGAAACTAGACATCTATTAAAGCAAGGAGCCATCAACCTGTTTTATAACTTTATCTTATTGGGAAATAGGACCAAAGTCAAACTGAGCAGAAGGAACCTGCATCACAGCACAATGACGACATTTATCTTTGCAACATGGACCGAATATTGCCAGTAATGAGCGCAAATCAAAAATAAACAAAGTTGACCAGCAGTCATTTACTTTCCATTTACATGCCAGAATTATTGTGCATATGACTGATCATTGGGGTTATCTGTTTGTACAGGCATTTACATTATTGTAATATACTATTGTAAATTGCTTTTACCTCATTGGAGCGTTTACTGCCTGTGTGAAAGGAGTCAGATGCTTTTTACTTCGGCTGTAGAGGTTTTCTATAGAGTAAAAACTTCAGTATGGGTAAAACGGGGGCAAGAATCAATAAGCCACCGTAAGGCAGTTGGCATACAGTGTAGCTGCATGGTAGCACTGCCAGGTTAGTATTGTAGAGCAGCTCTGTAGCTATGTGTTTGGGTCACATCACCGTATATTTAGGAGAACAAGAACAATCGCAAAGAGAAGCTAAGAAAAATATAAATTATTAAAAATCTGTTCTGAAAAGAGTAAAATGATGGATTTTGTTTAGTAAATTACAGTTCACATCGACCCATGAAAAAAAAGAATAACGAATCGCATGCTTGAGAGTTCTTGCTGCTTTTTTTGAACTTACACACAACTATATTTTCATTACTGTGTCATCCCACTCACTTCCTCAGTCAACCATTGCTAATTTAACACATTGTACTCCTACCAGCCAAGGTCACATCTGAAGAACTGTAAATGTTATGTTGATACACGTATGACTCACCAATGCAAGGAAGCTGCATGCTAGGTACACCAGTTATCTTTAAGTAAGCTTTAAGTTATCTAAGGAAAGCTTAAACTTTCCTCTTATCTTTAGTAATGGCTCATTTACACGTAACGATTGTCACTCAAAAGTTGCTCAAACGAATAAACTGCTTGATAATCGTTATTTCTAAACACGGAGCCATCCTGCACTTTTCGTTCGCTTTTCATTTGCCGCTCAGTTTCAGCCTGCATAAAAATCATCGCTGGTTCATTCACTTCTTGTTACACCTTAACATTCCCAATTCAGTCACATCGGAATGTGAAGCACTGATTGAGAAGTGGGCGATTCTCAGCGATCTATCTCAATATCATCACTAAATCTCAATATCACTCCTAAATCACTATATCAAATCTAAATCTCTATAATCACTCCTAAATCTCTAAATCACTCCTAAATCTCTATATCACCTCAATCTCTATACCACATTGGGTTGCTGTCTTGTACTGCTGGATTCTAGACCAAGTACTGGCCATTCATCAACTGCTGTTTGTATAAAGGCCCATTTACAGGGAGTGATGATCGCTCAAAGATTGCTCAAACGACCGTTTGAGTGACAGCTTTGAGTGATCATTTTGCCTAAACTATTAAGTAGCTACTCAGCTACTTAATAGCTTTTTAGTGTGCAATTAAAGCCTTTAGCTGAATGCAGTTAAAGGGGTTGTCCCGCGCCGAAACGGGTTTTGTTTTTTTTTCAACCCCCCCCCCCCCCGTTCGGCGCGAGACAACCCCGATGCAGGGGTTAAAAAAGATCACCGGACAGCGCTTACCTGAATCCCCGCGCTCCGGTGACTTCTTACTTACCCGGTGAAGATGGCCGCCGGCATCTTCTCCCTCCGTGGACCGCAGGGCTTCTGTGCGGTCCATTGCCGATTCCAGCCTCCTGATTGGCTGGAATCGGCACGTGACGGGGCGGAGCTACACGGAGCTACACGGAGCCCCATTGAGAAGATAAGAAGACCCGGACTGCGCAAGCGCGTCTAATTTGGCCATTAGACGGCGAAAATTAGACGGCAACCATGGAGACGAGGACGCCAGCAACAGAGCAGGTAAGTGAAAAACTTTTTATAACTTCTGTATGGCTCATAATTAATGCACAATGTACATTACAAAGTGCATTAATATGGCCATACAGAAGTGTATAGACCCACTTGCTGCCGCGGGACAACCCCTTTAATAGCCCGAGGACTCTTATCTGCTTTCAATTCCTTTGTTCTCTGACGGGAAACAATGCTACCAGCACTACCCATGCAGAACTCCTGATCAGGCTGAAGGACGATTTTTGGGTTGGCCTGAATTTAACGATCAGCTAGCAGTGCACGATGGCCGCGCGTTTAGACGCAACAATGATCGCTCAAATGATTGCTTTTTAGCAATTTTTGAGCGATCATCGCTCCATGTAAATGGGCCTTAAGAGCGGGGTCTGCATTGGATGCTCTTGTTTGTTGGTTCCTTCTCTATTCTAGATTATAACATGGATTACATCCTAGAACCAGAACAGACAATCACTAGGCACAAGGAAAATGGCTGCACTGATATCGGGAGCCATTATAAGGCAGCCAGCATGCGAACGAGTAGGATTTCCCATGCGGGAGCCTGCAGCGGAGTCCGGCTCTAACTGCGTCTGGCAACCCCGCATACCTTCTTTTCCTGTACTGCAGATGACTGCAGAAGATCGCTGTCGGTCATGCACAGTGCATGCTTTTTAAAAAATATTTGTTTTTCCCGCGTTGTTGATAGGCGAGGACGTGGGTACCCGCGACCTATCTGCAGTGTCAATTGTGGATGGGCTGCGGGTCGGACGGCTTCCATTGGCTATTCAATGGAAGCCGTCCATGTAGAGCCCACACAAAAATACAACATGCTGCAATTATAAATCAGCTCATGGAAATCACAATTGCTATCTGCTCATCTATATATATATATATATATATATATATATATATACACACTACCGTTCAAAAGTTTGGGGTCACATTGAAATGTCCTTATTTTTGAAGGAAAAGCACTGTACTTTTCAATAAAGATAACTTTAAACTAGTCCTAACTTTAAACAAATGCACTCTATACATTGCTAATGTGGTAAATGACTATTCTAGCTGCAAATGTCTGGTTTTTTGTGCAATATCTACAAAGGTGTATAGAGGCCCATTTCCAGCAACTATCACTCCAGTGTTCTAATGGTACAATGTGTTTGCTCATTGGCTCAGAAGGCTAATTGATGATTAGAAAACCCTTGTGCAATCATGTTCACACATCTGAAAACAGTCTAGCTCGTTACAGAAGTACAAAACTGACCTTCCTGTGAGCAGATTGAGTTTCTGGAGCATCACATTTGTGGGGTCAATTAAACGCTCAAAATGGCCAGAAAAAGAGAACTTTCATCTGAAACTCGACAGTCTATTCTTGTTCTTAGAAATGAAGGCTATTCCATGCGAGAAATTGCTAAGAAATTGAAGATTTCCTACAACGGTGTGCACTACTCCCTTCAGAGGACAGCACAAACAGGCTCTAACCAGAGTAGAAAAAGAAGTGGGAGGCCGTGTTGCACAACTAAGCAAGAAGATAAGCACATTAGAGTCTCTAGTTTGAGAAACAGACGCCTCACAGGTACCCAACTGGCATCTTCATTAAATAGTACCCGCAAAACACCAGTGTCAACATCTACAGTGAAGAGGCGGCTGCGGGATTTTGGGCTTCAGGGCAGAGTGGCAAAGAAAAAGCCATATCTGAGACTGGCCAATAAAAGAAAAAGATTAAGATGGGCAAAAGAACACAGACATTGGACAGAGGAAGACTGGAAAAAAGTGTTGTGGACGGATGAATCCAAGTTTGAGGTGTTTGGATCACAAAGAAGAACGTTTGTGAGACGCAGAACAAATGAAAAGATGCTGGAAGAATGCCTGACGCCATCTGTTAAGCATGGTGGAGGTAATGTGATGGTCTGGGGTTGCTTTGGTGCTGGTAAGGTGGGAGATTTGTACAGAGTAAAAGGGATTGTGAATAAGGAAGGCTATCACTCCATTTTGCAACGCCATGCCATACCCAGTGGACAGCGCTTGATTGGAACCAATTTCATCCTACAACAGGACAATGACCCTAAACACACCTCCAAATTGTGCAAGAACTATTTACAGCAGAAGCAGGCAGCTGGTATTCTATCGGTAATGGAGTGGCCAGCGCAGTCACCAGATCTGAACCCCATTGAGCTGTTGTGGGAGCAGCTTGACCGTATGGTACGCCAGAAGTGCCCATCCAACCAATCCAACTTGTGGGAGATGCTTCTAGAAGCGTGGGGTGCAATTTCTCAAGCTTACCTCAACAAATTAACAGCTAGAATGTCAAAGGTGTGCAATGCTGTAATTGCTGCAAAAGGAGGATTCTTTGACGAAAGCAAAGTTTGATGTAAAAACAATGTTATTTCAAATACAAATCATTATTTCTAACCTTGTCAATGTCTTGACTCTATTTTCTATTCATTTCACAACGCATGGTGGTGAATAAGTGTGACTTTTCATGGAAAATACAAAATTGTTTGGGTGACCCCAAACTTTTGAACGGTAGTGTATATATATAAAGACGAAAGCCCTCACTGACTCATTCACTGACTGACTGACTCGCCAAAAGTTCTCCAACTTCCCGATGTAGTAGAAACATGAATTTTGGCACAAGCATAGATTATCTCCAAAATAGGAAAAGTAATTGGGTCCCAACTCGATTATTCAATTCTAGCGCAAAAGAATTAGCGTCGAAATTTAACGCACATAACCAAATCTCTCACTTTCCAATGTCATAGAAACTGAAAATTTGGCACGGGCATTGAATATGTCATAAATAGGAAAAGTTAATGGGTCCCAACTCGATTATTCAATTCTATGCGCAAAAGAATTAGTGTCCAAATTTTACGTACGGAATGTAATTTTCTCACTTTCCGGTGTCATAGAAACTCGAAATTTGGCAGGAGCATTGATTATGCCATAAATAGGAATAGCTAATGGGTCCTAACTCGATTATTCAATTCTATGCGCAAAAGAATTAGCGTCCAAATTTTACGTACGGAATGTAATTCTCACTTTCCGGTGTCATAGAAATGTGAAATTTGGCAGGAGCATTGTTTATGTCATAAATAGGAAAAGCTAGCGGGTCCCAACTTGATTATTCAATTCTATGCGCAAAAGAATTAGCTTCCAAATTTTACGTACGGAATGTAATTTTCTCACTTTCCGGTGTCATAGAAACGTGAAATTTGGCACGAGCATTGATTATGTCATAAATAGGAAAAGCTAATAGGTCCCAACTCGATTATTTAATTCTAGCGCAAAAGACTTAGCGTCGAAATTTTACATACATAATCTAAATCTCTCA
Source organism: Eleutherodactylus coqui (assembly GCF_035609145.1). Classification (NCBI taxonomy): domain Eukaryota; kingdom Metazoa; phylum Chordata; class Amphibia; order Anura; family Eleutherodactylidae; genus Eleutherodactylus; species Eleutherodactylus coqui. Next base: position 115,711,523 of record NC_089839.1, on the reverse strand, counting down.
CTTCCCAAAGTCAGAGAAACATGAAATTTGCCATAAGCATTGAATATGTCATAAATAGGAAAAGCTAATGGGTCCCAACTCGATTATTCAATTCTAGCGCAAAAGAACTAGCATCCAAATTTTAAATACGGAATCTAATTCTCTCACTTCTTGGTGTCATAGAAACATGAAATTTGGAACGAGCATTGATTATGTCATAAATAGGAAAAGTTAATGGGTCCCAACTCGATTATTCAATTCTAACTGCAAAAGAATTAGTGTCCAAATTTTACATATGGAATCTAATTCTCTCACTTCCTGATGTCATTTTATATAATGGAAACGTCGCATGGTTACCTCCCCGTGGTGTTTCCTGGGTAACGCAGAGAACTATGCAAAATGGTGAACATATGTTTTTCCGGTATCTCTAAAGTAACCACGACTTCAGAAGATTTTCCGTGTGAACACCAGATAAACACCAGTACCAAATTAACTCTGGCGAAGCTGGGTATATCAGCTAGTCTGAGCATACATGCAATGGGTGCGGAATACCATGCATGCCCTAAGGCTGCCGCTGAACACTGGGAGTCATTATTTCTCTCTTCAAGACTGGGCATGGGCCTGATTTTTGGCAGCATATAATATATTGTTAGTGTGGGAGGGTCCTCGTTGGTATTGAGTCAGTCTTTAAATCAGGTGAGGAAAATAGACAGGGGTAAGGTTTTTTTGTGGAAGATATTATAGAGAAGGTGGGCAACAAGAACACAAAAGTATCAGATTAATACTACCTGGTAATGTTGAATATAAGTGGATACATAATATCAACCAAAAGCACTTCCTACAGCAAAATAGGGTTCTGGGACCCTTTTAACTAGATAAACCCCCAATGATGTATACAACGGCCCCTAATTGGGGTTTACCAACAGTTAGGATTAGTTTTTGCAAACCACAATGGCTCTCAATTCAAGGTTTCTTTAAACATGTGGTTTGTGTAGCAATTGTAGGGCTACTAATTTTTTAAGAAAAATGTGGGTTATTAAATCAACAGTGAGGCGATATGAATATGTAATAAGGGAGACTCGAACATGTAATAGCTGAAATGTAATTCATCCAGTCCTCGTGTCTAGTAGTTTGAAATAGAGAGCTGGGGAACACATACATAGAATTGGTTGTTAAAAATGTGTTGTTTCAGAGTTTTAGGGAATTCCATACTGTAACCCAAAATGATTTTCTTTGCCATCTCTACTGTTTTTAAGGATTGGCATGGAGAGTCTTCACAGTTAAGATGTTCAGGGCAGAATCTAAAAAGACATTGGAATTTGACTCACAAGTTCCTAAGGGTCTGAATAGTGATCTGGAGATTTGTTTTCTGTAATGGTTTTTCAGGTTTTCTCGTTTGCAACATACCTTCTTAGAAGTCCTTTTTACAGCTGTTTGTGGAGGGGGCACTATGGAGTAGAATTATGTTTCCCATGGAATAATCTTCCATATGGATCCTAACCAGATTTTATTACTATTCCCGAAGGATACACACTAAATTGTCAAAACCAATGTGGCTGCAGGATATCCTGAACATATTGCTGGGCTGTCATTGTCTCGTACCACTAGCAGGGGTGACTGACTATTGCTTGCTATGCTCACCCCCCATCATAACAGCAGTGGCGGGCAGTGTGGAGCTCCGTAGCAAAGGCAGAACTAAGGCGCTCACCCCTAGGTCTCTAGACACGAACACAGCTGTCGTCGGTGCTCAAACTAAACCCAGATTTGTTGCTGAAGACAACCTGGTTCCACTCCGTAGCAGTCCAGTTTCATTGTCCATGACACCACTGCAAATGGAGGGGACAGTGGGTGTCCAAGGCAGTAGATGTAATGGGTGCCGTGAGACCAAATGTCCTTCAACCAAGCAGCTGAAAATGGTTCCAACAGACACTTGGACCTATAACGATGGCGCCATCCGTCCCTGCATGGGGAACAACAAAATACCGTAGTTGGAGCTGCTCGTGGTTGCCAGACGATCAGAGAATCCTCTCTACTGGTGATCTGTTGAGGGTGTCCTGAGCCCGGACACCTATGTGGCTTCACACATCCACTGGTCCCATCACCTGATAAAACTTTGGACAGAATGGCTCAGGTGGCAGGCAGTTTGACAATACGACCATCCAGCTTCTTAAACCCCAAAAATGCGCCCCTTCTCAGGCTCTGGTAATGAAGTGAAATCTCTTTTCTGCATCGTAGAGGCGTCTAGCGGTCAACAAGCTCCAAACAAGTGGAAAAAGAAGAGGTCACTACACACAAGGAGCCTCTGAGAGCCTTTTATAGGCCAAGGGGGAACCACTTTTAGGGCTTCAGGTAACAAGACTGCTCATCTAATCACACCACAACTCTAATTATTTATATATCTGATAGAACTGCATGCAGAGTTTTGCAGCAAAACCACAACTCCTTCTAGGGACCGGATTGTTTTTTACAATAAGTATATAAAGGGATTAGTTCCCTTGAACAAGTAAACCACTGAAGAAGATTGAAGAAAGTTGAGCACTGCGGAGTAATTAAGACTTTTTTTAACATCATTATTGTGGACAATTAACTTAAAGGGGTTGTCTCGCGAAAGCAAGTGGGATTAAGCACTTCTGTATGGCCATATTAATGCACTTTGTAATGTACATCGTGCATTAAATATGAGCCATACAGAAGTTATTCACTTACCTTCCCTGCGCTGGCGTCCCCGTCTCCATGGCTCCGTCTAACTTCAGCGTCTAATCGCCCGATTAGACGCGCTTGCGCAGAAGGGTCTTCTGCCTTCGGGTCTGTCCGGCAGCAGCGGCGTTCTGGCTCCGCCCCTTCTACACGGCATCGCGTAGCTCCGCCCCATCACGTGTGCCGATTCCAGCCTCCTGATTGGCTGGAATCGGCACGCGTGACGGGGCAGAGCTACGCAATGATGCGTAGAAGGGGGCGGAGCCAGAACGCCGCTGCTGCCGGACAGACCCGAAGGCAGAAGACCCTTCTGCGCAAGCGCGTCTAATCGGGCGATTAGACGCTGAAGTTAGACGGAGCCATGGAGACGGGGACGCTAGCGCAGGGAAGGTAAGTGAATAACTTCTGTATGGCTCATATTTAATGCACGATGTATATTACAAAGTGCATTAATATGGCCATACAGAAGTGCTTAACCCCACTTGCTTTCGCAAGACAACCCCTTTAAGAAGTGCTAACCAGACTACAGCAACACTGTCACTGCTGCTATTTGGATTTTGTTGTAACAAGAGCTGGTGGAACTATGAGTCATAAGTGGTTTGAATATCAAATAACAGCTAGTTAACTCTATCGCTCCCACTGGAGCTGGTAAAACAACAAGTAGCAGGCAGCCAATGCTGCCATTCCCACTGGAGAGGGTGATACAATAAGCAGCAGTTAAGGCTGCCATCCTCGCTAAAGCATGTGGTGCAACAAGTAATAGCCAGCTGACTAGAGTGCCAATGGCATGCACGATTGGCTGAACTCCAGAACAGTCATGGAGCGCAAACTTATAGCACTTGGCAAGTAGCAAAGTTTCAGTGCGGGTCATAAGTGCTGATGCCTGGCATTTCTGATAGAAGACTGTATCAGTTGGGATGCAAGTATAACATGAAATCTGGTTACTACACAATAAGGCCTTATTCACATGGGCGTATTTCTCATCAGTATTTTGCGAGCCAAAATCAGGAGCGGGTCCAAAATACGGAAGAAATGCAAATCTTTGCATTATACTTTCTCTCCACTTCTGGTTTTGGCTCACAAAATATTCCTGAAAAATACAGCCATGTGAAAGAGCCCTAAGGCCCACAGGCGGATTATTGCCGTGATTCCGCAGCAATGTCTGTCCATAGACATGCTGTGTAAAACGATTCTCTCCTGCCCAGAAGCGAAAATCAACTGACCCAGGCGTGGGCATGAGGCCTAAAGAGATGGATTATTGCATAACAGAGACAGACTGCCTGAAAAACGGATACATCGGACTATATTGTAAAAACACTTACCACATATACAGTACTGGGCAAAGGTTTTAGGCAGGTGTGGTAAAAACGCTGCACTGTAAGAATGCTTTCAACAATATTAGTGATTTTTTTGTGTCAATTAACAAAGTGCAAATTGAATTAACAAAAGAGTGAAGAGATTCCTAAAACGTAAACGTTAATTCAATTCTTTAAAATTTGGATTCCAAACAAACATATATGAGGATAAATGTGTGAATATCCCCACCACCTTGTGTCTGATCCTAGTACTTAGAACCACCAGAGCAGACCATTAAATCTATAGGGTAGACAACCTCTACCTGGTCACCTATTGATGTAGTTATGGGGTAAATGGGTGGATTCATGCAATATCACCTCCCAACCTCTTAGTTGATACCCTAAAAAACAGTAGAACTTGGGTTTGTTCTCAAAATAGAATAGCAATATATAGATGCCAGACTAGATGTCACAACTGCATCCCAATCGTCAGAGATACAGCCTAATCCAGGTAAAGTGTTTCACACTCACTTTTGTTGTCCAACACTACTAATGCTTCATGTTAGAACATAAAGCAATTAGTTTTTTTAGTGTCCGCTGACTCACGTCAAAAAATGTGCTGGAAGCTCCTGCTACTGACTCCTGTGTAGTGGCCCGCGCCCGTAATTGCAAGCGCAGCTCTCACTGAAATCAATAGCAGCTGCACTTGTAATTGTAGGCTGGGTTCCCATTAATTTCAATGACAGCTGCTCCTGCAATTACGAGCGCCAGCCACTACACAGGGATGGGGGCAGTGCTTACGCTCCGACTCAGTGCACCCCAGCACCTGCTTCCTGGATAACCCCTTTAAGGCAAAGGGCTGATTTGATTTACATTTCTCTTTGTTGCATTTTGCTAACTGACCAATAATTATCAACAGTTCTATTTTCGAAAGCATTCTTTCTGTACCTGCCTAAAACTTTTGTACAGCACTGTATGTATACTGTAGGGCAGTGGTGGCGAATCTATGGCACGCGTGCCAGAGGCGGCACTCAGAGCTTTCCCAGCTGGCACTCGCCGCCGTCGGCTGCTTACCACATTAGTAAATACTGGCAGGGGTGCCGCAGCTCCCCTGCTGGTAGTCACTCAGCAGCGCTGCTAGAAGCGCTGATCCCGGCGGACACTGTGATGTCAGTGTGCAGCTGGGATCCTCCTCCCCCCTCCTCTGATGTCTCCTACTTGGTTCCGCAAGAGCAGGGGAGGGGAGGAGGTGTCCGGCAGCACGTCACAATGTACTCCTGGGATCAGTGGCAGAAACAGCGTCAAGCAGAGGAACTGGGGGAGGGGGGGGGGGGGGTAATTTGGGTCTCAGAGGAGGGGCGCTATTACTACAGGTGCCACTTTGGGATGTCGCTATTACTACTGGGGGCCACTGTGGGATGTCACTATTACTAATGGGGACGCTGTGAAGTGTCACTATTACTACTGGGGACGCTGTGAAGTGTCACTATTACTGCTGGGGGCTGCTGTGGGATGTTACTATTACTACTGGGTTGATGTGGGATGTTACTATTACTACTGGGCTGATGTGGGATGTTACTATTACTACTGGGCTGATGTGGGATGTTACTATTACTACTGGGCTGATGTGGGATGTTACTATTACTACTGGGGCCACTGTGGGATGTCACTATTAGCACTGAGACCACTGTGTGGTGTCACTATTACTACTGGGGGGCCACTGTGGGATGTCACTATTACGACTGGGGCCACGATGCGGTGTCACTATTACCGCTGGGCCGCTGTGCGGGGTCACTATAACCACCAAAGCCGCTCGGGGGGGGGGGGGGGGGTGTCACTATTAGCACTGGGGCTGCTCGTGGGGGGGGGGTCACCCTTACTGCTGCGGCCGCTCTGGGGGGGGGGGAATCACTATCACTACTGTTTGCACAAAGTGGAAATGCTGTAGAATGTCCTCAGCAGAAATTTCCGTGGCAAATTCCACAGCAATTCCGCATCCAAAAGAAGTCAAAATCTGTACCCGGTCTATTTTGAAACAGCCTTGTCCTTTTAAGAATGACGGAGGTAAAAATCATACGTCGTGATAAGCCCCGCCCCCTGACATGTTGGCACTTTACAATAAATAAGTGGGTTTTGAGTTGCAGTTTGGGCACTCGGTCTCTAAAAGGTTCGCCGTCACTGCTGTAGGGTATATCTGCCAGTGTGAGTAAAGGCTGGTTTAGACACAACGATTACTGCTCAAAAAAATCTTTTGAGCGATTTTTAAGTGATTTTTTTACAGCGCAAAGTGATCGCTCAAATGTTGAGCGATCACCTTGCGCTCTGAGCGGGGGATGCAGAAAACAATCGGGGCCGCTTGTCTTCTGCATCCAACTGTAGCCCGCTTGGAGCGCCCAGCTGTTATACAGCCGAGTGGGGAATGCAGAAGACAAGCTGTGTTTTTCATACCCAGCCTGTCTTAAGGGAGCCGGATACAGGTGAAACAATAGTATAAGTTTTATCCCGCTGTGATTTCCTGATAACTGATCTTTAAGCATGCTGAAAGATCAGCGATCAGTGACAGCTTAACGAAAACTGCACGATGTCAGTGCAGTTAGACACAATGATTATCGCTCAAAAGATGGCTTTGAGCGATTTTCGAGCGAAAATCGTTGTGTCTAAAAGGGCCTATACGTATATCTGAGTCACTGCTCTATTAATCTATCACTACTCCCCATAGTGTGTTTGTAATTTTTTCTCCCAAATTGTGCTATTGTATTTAATCAGTTAATTTAATAATTTTCGCTGTTTTAGATTTTGTTTCTATTTAAAGAAAATACATTTGTAAATTTAAAACTAGATACCTTGATAGACGGGTTTCTTTTTTTTTGAATATTTTTGCCGCTGCAATATACTGTAGTTCAGGATCGGTACACACTAAATAAAGCAAAGTACTGACAAACCTAGATTTACACACGGGATTCTGTGGCGAATTTTCATGCAGTTTTTTGAGCTAAAGCCAGAAGTGGATTCAAGAGGCATGGGGAACATGAAGGAAGGAGTTAAACTTCTCCTATCTGGCGGAGGCACTTTGGGCTTTGGCCCAAAAAAACTGCATGAAAAACTGCCCCCAAATCAAGTGGGTGTGTGCAACTATCCTTAACACTATAACGACACAGGATGTACAGTGCGATCTGGGTTTGTATAGAGAGGGGTCAGGAGACAATCCCACTTCATACATTGTGGGTGCCATCTGTGGTAGCTAGCTGGTATGCAGAGTTGCCAGTCAGGGTCAGAGCCGGATTCTGCTGCAGGCTACCTCACATGGAATCCACCTCTGACCATACTAGCCAGTTCTGCATTGCAGATGACCACAGACAGTAGCTGTTGTTTATGCGCAGTACAGATTTGAAAAAAAATAAAAAAAAAATTTGTTTTCCCAGCACTGTTGCTAGGCGATGAAGCGGGTACCCGCAGCCAATCTGCAATTGACATTGCGGATAGGCAGCGGGTCAGACAGCTGCTATTGACTTCAATGAAAGCCATCCGTGAGGATTCTGCACAAAAAAAAAAAAGAACATGCTGTGATTTAAAATCCGCTTGTGGAAATCGCAATCGCTATCCGCTCATCTGAGCGGACATACGAATGTTCTATTATTTCAACAGGCGCGGAATACCGTGGATCGTCCGAGTGGGTGACGATTCCGCTATTGGAATCCTGTCGTGTGAAGCCGGCCTAAGGGGTTAAAGTATAAAATGTAATGTAAACATTTAACTCCTATATGAACATCATTCTGTTAATGGTTTCCTCTGATCTTCAATTACTTCCCTGGGGACATTTTCCTGTGGTATGATCTGGAGCAGGAAATCACAATTCGTAATATCCCGTCTCTGGAAGATTCTGCCCAACCACACACAAGCTGAATGTCCTGGTGTCAGTAATCAGGTGTGTCTTAGTAGACTGGCGCCAAGCTGTGTGATATACCGGCCATCAGGCGGAAGCGCTTTCATTTGGATAGATATTAGCTCCATTTGCTGCATGCTTTGCGGATCATAATATGGAGCTAATGTAAATCTCTGTATTTCTTCACATGGCCATATTTCCCGAAAATTTGGCCCAATATCGTGGTCGCCTGTGTGACTTTAGCCAAAGGACTTGTGCAGGAATCTATGGGGGTGGGCAATTGTGCAACCAATCCACATGAAATCGCACACTGAACTGTGCAATTTCGTGGCAAAATCGATAACAGCAGGGACTAATTAGGCTGCACAGCCTGGTAAATCATGGCATGGGTGTGTCCAGCGCCGACGTGAACAGTCCCGACTGCACAGAAAAGTACAGTAAAATGCGATGATACACACACAATAGTGCTCCAGTCACAGCGCAATTACATAACGCTATTACGAGCGTATCTACGACTATGATTGTCTGCAGGAGCCTTGAGGCTATCTTCACACTTCATCTTTCTGTATGACAGAGGTTTCTTATGAAGTCTTCGGACATAGACGTTTACCAGGTGCTACTTAGCGGTATCTTTCTTTAGGCTGCCATTGTAAAAAACTGCATGCTGCCTACCACACACATTTTTTTTACTGAATGCCTGTGCATGTAGTAGCACATTCGTTTGCACTATTTAAGCCATTAAAAACTATGGAAACTATGTCTGAAAACACCAGTGTTTGGGGTCTGTGGTTGTCTTCATTTTCCTAATGTAGACAGAGAACATAGACTAAAGATGAAGTGTAAAAGTAGCCATAACTGTGCTGTGGGCAACTCACTACAACTGCAATTCCAAGGTTATCACTATTAAGGGTCCATCTTGCGCCAGGAAAATAGGATAAATATATGTTTCACATGTTTTTTACATGTTCTGATGGTTTAATATCTTTTAATATCCTCTTTGAATGGACTGAATTTATGTCTATATTGGAGTTGGTGACTGGAGGATCTGAGAGGGATAGAACAGCCTCATTACTTAACATTAGCGTATTTGTTCACCTCAACACTACGCTGCTGGAGGACCCAAGATTTTTATAAAAACTTTTCTACACTTCCAGAAACTCGAGAAAGGAGAGCACATGAGGTGCAGCAACAAGTGAGGACAGCAATAGTTTGTTTAGCAGCTAGGAAAAAGAACAAAACTACTTTTCTAAAGGATAGAGGTATATTTTCAATCCTTTTGTTTAACAGGGCTTCCCATGGGTTTTTATGCAAATTGTGATAGGTTAAATAAATAAATTAGAGAATACGTCCTAATCCAGAGTCTTTCAAACCAAGGCCAGGACCACTATATGAAGCATATCTCCAGGGGAGGAACAATCTTTCAAGTAACCAGGAATCACATGTGCTATCCTAGTTGGAACTAACTACCAGCGTAGAACAGTTTTATATGATGTTTCTAACAGTGTATTACAAGCACCACAATTGGTAGACCTCCAAATTTGAGACCACTCATCCCCGTCTAGGGTATTACCTATATCCAGAGGCATAACTTAAAGCTGCTGGGCCCCAGTACAAAATCTGAAACTGGGCCCCCAACTATAATGTTTCATTGATAGTATTGGTTTGGATTTTTGGAGAAGAGAGACTTTATGGGTCCCTAGGGCTCCTGGGCGCAGGTGCGACCACACCCTCTGCATGCCCTATATTTACGCCAGTGCCTATATCCTGTTCCCATTTTGATACATATGATAGTTATGCACAGTACATGGAATGTACGAGTCTCAAGTAGATTTGTGATATAAGCCCTTTTGTTTGAGGATATTTAAGACAAAATGTTTCGAAGGGAGTTATAGTTAATGAGGAGCTTGTGTTCTTGAGGAGAGAGGTTTTAAAATTCTTAAGCTGCAGGTAATGGAATATTTTTGAAGGCGATAGGTCCAAATTATTTTGAAGGGTGGGGTAGGTAACCATGCCATCCAGTGAAAGTATATAGTATATTTTGAAAATGCCTTTGTTGGTCCTATTCCAAAAGGAATGGGGGAAATCCTTTCCTGGTGGAAATAAAGGGTTATTTAAGATTGGTAGTAGGGCTAAGTGAGGGGAGATCAGTTTCCCGGAGTACTTTATAGAATCCCAAACTTTAAAGGAATGTTTTATAATGGGGTTAGAAAGAACAGGCTTTTTTTCCCCTAATATCACTCCACTTAGAAATGTTTAAACATTCTTGAGTATATTATATGGTACATTACATTGCACAATTTAAACATATAACTTGGTCCACAAAAAAACAAGCTAAGTTAATGGAAAATTAAGAGTTATGATTTTTTTTTTTAAAGCGGGAGGAAAGAAATGGCTGTGTTGTTAAGGGATAAATATACAGCAAATCGGAATTATCTAATCTAATGGACCATATTTACCATATGGACAAACTACAGTAGATATAAACTGAGGTCAGCATACTCTAGAAACCAGTATTTCTTCGCTATCATAAAATACACAGGTGGAAAGTCTCACACCCAGACAAAGTTACAGAAAATGTATGAATTTTGGATCAAAGTAACTCCATAAAAGGTACTGAATAATTAAAAATAGGATAACATCTGTAAATTGGAATGCAAATTTTGGGGACTCTTTTTAAGCAGAATGCTACATTGTTGTAGTTTATACATCGTAAAGTGTGTTATGGAAGAAAGTCCTTTTTTGTCCACATATTTTCGGTGACTAGGTGTGCCAAATTCTATTGTTCGTACACCCAACTGTCTGACTTTGAGAAAAGGTTGGATAATGGGCCTGTTCAAAATGGGGGCATCATATTGTGAAATCTCCCGCAGGACTGGTCATAGTGCAATCTTAGTACAGAGAGTGATAACTGAGTGGACACAGGAAGGCTCCAGTAGTTGCAGACCTTTCCCAGATCCTGTTGACCGACATGATCCTGACAGACAGGTGGCTGCCCCTATTCTTCCAATTTCAGCTTAGCAACTATCTGCAAAATGCGAGCATGAGTGGTGCTCATATAATAGCAGCTAAAGCCGTTTTGTGGTCCAGGCCTAATCAACAACTTAGTCCACAACATTTTCTGGTCTAAGGGTCACTGAGGAAGTTGTGCACCTTACATGCAGCACATGCTACTCAATAACCTTGCACTTATAATTTCAACCCTTTGAGGATAAAGGGACATATTTTGTCCCATAGTTTTAAACTTCCCACAAATTCTATTGAATCATTTAAACTCCTGAAAGAGTTAAGTATGTTGTAATATTGGATGCATTTCTCAGCTACTCCCAAAGCACATTTGCCCATATTCCTTCTAAGATGTTGATACAATGCGCTGTTTACTGCCACTGTTCCAAGTGATTTTCTGCAGTTGTCCGCGCTGCCGGAATGACACTGTTCCAGGTAATCTACTTATGTCCTTGATGTGACCTCATATTGCCCTGGGAGATTTTCTTTGCCCTGGCTACTAGGCCTGATGACGTTGTTGGTAACCTTCTACCCAAATGTTTTAACACTTACAGTTTGTCTTCTATTTTTAAACAAGTTGCTGGTCTGACAATTTTTCAGATGATCTTCTACTCCTGTAATTAATGCCTTAGTGACTAGCCGGTCATTGATGCTTCTGTGCCAAGGTCACATTCTGCAGTTCTTGTTGTCGCGGCTTGTCGGTGGCGACAGCGTCAAAGCATGGTGGCCTTGACGCAGGCCAAGACCTGTTGACTTGTTATGCAGGACAAGGGTTAATGCACCATGTGCAGAGACTGCTGGTGTTATCTTTCATTGCTGCATGGATGCATGCTGGATTAGTCATGCCTGGGAGAAGGGTTGAAGGTGTGGTTTTCTATTCACTCTGCCAGTCCCCAGGTGTGGAGTGGCTTTATATTCTCACCCCTCCCTTTGCTCAGTGCTGCTTATTCCGCTCCATAGTGGAGCTCCTCTGTGCTGGGTGTACCTAAAACTGGTCTTCATGGAGAAGGACTCAATACAACATTACCAGTTAGTTAACTTGTCTGCCTTTTATCTGCGCCAAGTGTTTTCACAAAGGTAGTGGTGGCCCTTGCGTCAACCCTGAAAGTGAAAAGGATTTTCGTCCTACCATATTTAGATGACTGGCTGGTGAAAGCAGAATGAGGTCAGTCTCATACAAATGGATTTCAATTGCGTATTCTGCAATCACTTCTGCGAGAAAGTTCCACGGTAAAATGCAGGTATTGAAAGGCACAAATTATCTAATTTTTCTTTACACTAGCGGGTACCAATTGCGTATTCCACAAGTGGAAGAAAAATCACAGCATTTTAGCGCAGATTCTGTGCGGACGGCCTCCATGAATGCGAGCGTCCCACAGCCCAAATACAATTAACATTGCGTATGAGCAGTCTGAATTCTTTCTGGCTGGAAGAGAGAGGCAGAAACAGAGAGACAGAAAATCTCACCTGAGAGATGTTCTACTATTTCTGCAATCTTTTTTCCGCACGGACTATACGCAGTGCATACACTTACATCCATGCGGAAAACCACACACATCTGCGATCTACTGCGACAATTTGCAATTACTTTCCGCGATGTATCGCAGATCATCTGCTGCGGATATCCGCATACAGAATCCGACCCATTAGCGTGATCCTGGCATGAAAAGCTCTGTTGTAACATCACCACAGATTAACCCTCAAAAAAGGAAATTTCAGTATCTAGGCTATGTTCTGTATTTGGTCAAAATGACAGTAGCCTTTTCATCAGCAAAAGTGACTAATTTCAAAGCAACCGTAAAAAAACGTGATTTCAGTTTTGGAAGTAATAAAGGTTTTAGGGCTACTAAATTCTTCAATATCTGCAGTCCGTGGGCCAAAGCCCATGTAAGTAAGTTACAATGAGATATCCTAGAAGAATGGTGAAGAGACATCCCTCAAGGCTGGAAAAGCAGTTTTGTTTCTCCTCAACTGCAGGGATGGATCTGCATTGGTGGCTACTAGAGATGAGCGAGAACGCTCGGTTAAGGCCGCCTGCAGACGAGCGGGTCGGATCCGGCAGCGAGAAATCTCGCCGCGCGATCCGACCCCAGAGCCTGCAGGGGCGAGCGCGTACTCACCCGCGCCTGGCGGCCCCGGCTCTTTGATGTGCCGGCTGCCGCGCAGCCGGCGCATGCGCAGACCGGAGCCGGCGGCCAGGTGAGTGCGTGCTCCGCACAAAATTAGAACATGCCGCGGTTTGTTTGCCGCGCGAGATTTCGCGCGGCCAAACCGCGGCCGTCTGCATAGGAGTGCGTATTGTAATGCACTCCTATGCAGACTTTCAGCAGCGGAAATCCCGCGGGAAATCCCGCGGCGGGATTTCCGCTCGTCTGCAGGCGGCCTAAGGCAGTTACTAGAGCGAGCATCGCTCTTCTCAAGTAACTGCATACTGGTCCGAACAGATTCAGGGGGGCGGCGGGGGTGAGGGTGAGAGAGAAGATCTCTCACTCCCCCGCCCCCGACCCGAATCCGCTCGGATCAGTAAGCAGTTACTCGTGAAGAGCGATGCTTGCTTGAGTAACTGCCTTAACCGAGCGTGCTCGCTCATCTCTAGTTGCTACACAACAGCTTCAAGGGCAAGAGTCTCAAGACAGCCTGTCCGACAGTCCTCAGATCGGATGCCTCAAGCTGGTGTTGGGGTGGTTATGTGGGGCATCAATGGGTCCAGCAATAATGGAATCTTACAGAGAGGCAGATGTCCTCAAATTTTCACTGAGGGCTATAAATTGTTTTTTTTTAACATTTTTAACGTTAAGCCTGGATTCACACAGGGCGGATTTGCTGTGGTTTTGCCGCAGTTTGCCGTTGCATATCCGCACTGCGTCAAAACCGCTACGTTTGCAGTGCAATGCAGTACAAATGTGTTTGGGCAAAAAGCTGTTCTCACAGGACAGATTTTTTCCGCACTGCTGCAGTGCGGAAATGCAGCTGCGGTGCGGTTTTTCAAGATGCAGCATGTCAATTCTTCTGTCTTTTCTGCAGCACTTTTTTGTCCATAGAGCTCTATGGATGCAGCAAAATACGCACCAAAATACGTTGCAAAAGTAAAAAAGCGCTGCGGAAAAAAACGCTTGCGGATTTTTCCGCAAGAAAATCCACAAGACAAAAATAACCTTTGAACAGAAAAACCGCAACAAATCCGCCCTGTGTGAACCCAGCCTTACTGTGGAATCAAGTTCTGGTTCAGTCTGGAACAATCTAATATCTGTTTTCTATATAAACAAACAAGGGGGAAGCAGAAGGAGGTTACTTTCTTAGTCCGCAGATAATGAATTGGGCAGCAAAGAACGTGACAGATCTAGCTGTTCACATTCATAGTGCATGCACCTACAGAGCGGATTGGCTGAGCAGGCATGAGCTCAAACTGGGAAAGTGTGTCCTTGAACCACTGAGTGTTTCAGTGGATAGTGGTGCAGCTAGGATATCTTCAAATAGATATTCTGGCAACAAGACAAAATGTTCAGTATCCAACAGTCTTTTGCCTAAACAGATTAGATCGCCCTCCGGCTCTGGACGGTCAACTTCGTGGGAGAACAAAGTGATTTATACTTTTCCACAGACTGCTCTTATCTCTAAGATCTTACAGGAGGTGAAAATGGAGAGAATAACAGGGATCCTAATACATGTAGTCCGTTTTTGACCCTGAAGATGTGGCTTCCTTTACTGGTGAAACTATCACAGGGGAATAATCTCATACTTCCGAAAATAAAGGATCTTGTTCTTCAGAATGGATTTCTGCACCCAGACCTGATTTATTTCAGCTGTCTGCTAGGAGGCTGATAGGAGGGATTTAGAACATGCAGATTTTTTTTTAAAGAGTTAAAAATAATCATTGGGAAGGATTTTTCCCCCAAAAGGGCTAATTGGCTCCTGCCTCTTGGGGTTTTTTGCCTTCCTCTTGATCAACAACATAGGAGGTTAAACAGGCTGAACTAGATGGACATTGTCTTCATTCGGCCTTACATACTACGTTACTATGTTACTATCTTAGCCTCTATAAGTAGTTCTACAGTAAAAAAAAAATCTATTTAACAATTCTGAGAATATTCTGTTGTTGGTGTACAGAAAATTATGTCTCATCTCCTAGTGTTCTTGATGATAATTTTCTACAAAGGCATCCTATACATCCTCAAATTTCTTCTCAGGACTTGGGTCTAGTTCTTAATTCTCTAACCAAGGAACCATTCGAGCCTTTACAAGATGCAGACATTAAGCATTTAACATACAAAACAGTGTTTTTGGTGGCCATAGCTTCAGCCAACAGAGCTTCCACATTTCTCTTGTAAGCATCCATATTTAAGAGAACTTTAGTTTTTAAATCAAGAGATTTATCTACCAGTTTTGAATCAAGATGAAAGGAATCAAGTTCATTTTTTAGATGTGAGATGGGCTATGCTTAAATATCTTCATAAAATAGAAAATGTTAGGAAGGAGGAGGCCTTATTCTTTCAGTTTCAAGGTCCAAGCAAGGGAAAGAAGAGTAAAGCATCTTTATTCAGATGGATAAGAGCAACAATTAATCAATACTATTCAACTCCAGGTGTACTTCCTCCTCCACATTCTACTAGATCCACAGTGACTTTATGGACTGAGACTAACTATGACATCTGTAAAGATGCAACGTGGTCTTCACCTTCAACATTTGTGAAGCATTACAGACTGGACATTGCAGCTTTTAGTGGTACAAAATTGGCAAAACAGTACTCGCAAAGGCGATAGA
The DNA here is from genome assembly GCF_035609145.1 of Eleutherodactylus coqui. NCBI lineage: Eukaryota > Metazoa > Chordata > Amphibia > Anura > Eleutherodactylidae > Eleutherodactylus > Eleutherodactylus coqui. The sequence goes on along the minus strand of NC_089839.1, from coordinate 115,695,904 downwards.
AATTACCCCCCCCCCCTTAATATTCCTTTTTAATTCCCATTGTGTGCTGCCTGAGGATGGCCAGAAAGATAATAATTTCTCTTACCTGAAATTTTCTTTTCCTGTAATCCGAAGGTAGCACACAATTTCCAACCCAATAAACGTATTGTTTTCTTAGGCTTCTTAGATTTTATAATCTATAATGATGAGTGTATCAGCTCACGCACCCATCTTTTTGTGCCCTAATAAAGATCCATATTACTGACGTGTTGTTATAGGTTTGTCTGAAACCAACCTTAACCCCTTAGTGACCTAGTCTGTTTACACTTTAATGACCAGGCCAAATTTTGGAAATCTGACACGTGTTACTTTAACATACAATAACTCCGTAAAGGTTTTGCATATCCAAGTGATTCTGAAATTGTTTATTCGACACATACTGTACTTCATTTATGTGGTAAAAATAGACCAATAGAATTTGTGTATATTTATTAAAAGCTGCTTACTGTACACTAGCAGAAACCAATTGCGGTTTCCGCTAGCGGAGGAAAAAAATCGCCGCATGTTCCACTTGCGTGGTGTCTGCACGGACGGCATCCATTGAACTCAATGGAAGCTGTCCGATCCGCAGGCCTTCCACAATTACATTCTGCAAAGGTCGTGGGTACCCACGTCATCGCCTAGCAAGGGCGCAAGAAAAGCAGGGATTTAAAAAAAAAAGTACTGTGTATGTCTTATGGTGAGCTGTGCGGACCATCCGCAGTACAAGAAGAGAAAACAAGAAGCAGGTATGCACAGACACCGGGTGGGCATAGGGTTGGATTGTGCTGCGGGAACCGGAATCCGATCTGTTCGTGTGCAGCAAACCTTAATCGTTCTGATTAACTGTCTGTCTTTGGAGTGTTGCGCCGAGCCACCAATTCTTTTTAGTTAGGTTATGGTTCCTCTGTTAGGTTGTGATCACATATTGTAGATATCTACAAAACAACCTACCAGATATCCTTACAATATAATATCCCATCATAGGATGACAAAATAAGTATTAATCTTTTTGCATCAATGTAATTTTACAAGATTGTAAGAGTGCATTTAGAAGATGCGTTACAATGTGTATCTTTATATTACTGGCATATAAAGTTTAATAAATGTGCCCCTCTGTCTTTCAGGGCATCACCATTTCCAAAATACCTATTTACTGTCAGTGAATGGAAATATACACTCTTTGTCAAAAACACTTCAACCCCGAGAAGAAGTTGTCATTTTGCTGCAAAACTTGGCATGCAGTTACATCTCAGGCATATATGCAAATGATTAGAGTTGTGACGTGATGGACGCTCTTGCCACCTGAAGCCCTAAAAGTTGTTCCCTCATGCCCTATAAAAAGGCTCTCAGAGGCTCCTTGTGTGTAGTGACCTCTTCTTCCTCTTGTGTAGAGCTTGTTGACCACTAGACGCCTCTACGACGCAGAGAAAAGATTTCACCCCATTATCAGAGTCTGAGAGGGGACGCACTATTGGGATGTGAGAAGCTGGATGGTCGTATTGATGAATTGCCCCCCACCTGGGCTATTCTGTCCAGGATGTTAGGAGGTGTTGGGACCAGTTGATGTGTGAGGGCATACAAGGCAACCGGGCTCAGGACCCCCCAGACAGACCACCAGTAGAAAGGAGGGTCTGATCATCCAACAAGCAGCTTCAACTGTTTCATTGTCCACCATTCCTAGACAGGTGACTTCATCATTACAGGCCAATGTGTCTGTTGGAAACATTTTCAGACGCTTGGCTGAAGGACATTTAGTCTCAAGCCCCCCATCAAATGTACTGCCTTTGACACCCACTAACCATTGTCTCCATTTACAATGATGTTGTGAATGATGAAACTAGACTGCTATGGAGTGGAACCAGGTTATCTTCAGTGATAAATCCAGGTTTAGTTTGGGCGCTGATAACGGCCATGTTTGTGTCTGGAAACCTAGGAGTGAGCGCCTCAATCTTACCTTTGCTATTGGTGTGATGGTCTGGGGGTCCATCGCATACAACAGCGTTGCCTCTCATGGCGTCTTCGAAGAGTCTTCCAGCAGAATAACGCTGGGCCGCACACACAAGGGAATCACAGGAATGTCTCCCCAACATTGTCACACTTCCGTGGCTCCCTGGTCGCTAGATTAATCACCAATCAAACATATATGGGACCATCTGGGACGCCAACTTCCACAGCTTATTAATTTGCACGATCTAGAGGCTCAGTTACAACAAATGTGAAGCAATATGCTGCAGAAGAAATGCAAACCAGAAACCAGTTCCTCTGCAGACGCTCCCACGCACCGACTGGCTGCAAAGAACGACAGATGCACAGGAAAATGGAGAAAGTCCAGCGCTGGATTAACAGCTTTTCGTCTTTATTAGAAGATCCAGACAAACATGGAGGAACAAAAGAACATGTGCCGTCTTACAGGTTTCAGGCAAGCATGTTGCCCTTAATCAATATGCTGCAGGATACCATACGGAACCTGTATGCCTTCATGCTCCCCATATTACATATTGTATCCAAGCTAGAGGCGGTACAACAGGGTACTAGAGCCTCCATGCCCACCCGTATCACATCTTGTATCCAAGCTAGAGGCGGTACAACAGGGTACTAGTACCTCCATGCCCACCCGTACCACATCTTGTATCCAAGCTAGAGGCGGTACAAGTGTACTAGAGCCTCCATGCCCACCCGTATCACATCTTGTATCCAAGCTAGAGGTTGTACAACAGGGTAACAAAGCCTCCCTACAAGGAGTCCGTTTTCCACAATAAATAATACTTTTGCTCTGATATTGTAATCAGTAACTTATATCAAGGTTACAATCATATATAGAAAGTTTCATTCCATCCAACAACTTCTAGTGGAGGGATTGGTGCTGACAATGAGTGTATTCGTTTCTGTCCAGAAATTGAAATGTTGTGTAAGCTCTGCTCAGACTACTATCTTCTTGCTCTGATCAGTGGTTCCGTCATAAAAGCTGCACTATTTATCTGATAAAATGATGGATAGAAACCATTATAGTCAATGGGTTCTGTCATACTGGCAGTTTTCATTACTTTGATAGATCTGGCACCCCGTTTTATTTTCATCCTTCTGTTCCATAAAGGAACAGAAGTCCAGAAATGTGAACAGAGCTGAACATATGCTAAAGAAGATAATGTAGTGGCATTAGACACCATGTAACTACATTAGATAACATAGAATAATTCCCCCGTATACCCAGGAGTAATAGGGTTGAATGCTTAAGACTCAAATGACAAATAAATACAACTGTAAAGCGATTTCCTCTATACCTCCATTAGTAGACTCTGATCCTCTGGCACAGGACAAGACTCCACAGCAAATGCAAACTTCTCCAAGGTCACTAGGAGATACAAAATATTAGATTAATATACAAATGTATTTAAAGTTATATACCGGTATGTGTGCACCTTCTATACATGCATATATGGACTACAAATAAAAATCCAAGAACAATACTAAATGTAATATTCTAAGCAAAGCATTCGTGTCTGCCACTACGGGTCTCCTCTCTTGGACTGCAGTTAAAAGTGTGAGGGCAGATTCTGTTTATATCAAACCCTAAGGAAGCTCTACCACAGGCTATGTCCCTGATTAATAGGTTTGGGCATTATTCAGGCCTATATACAAATTGGCCGAAGTCCAAGTTTATGTTGCTGCGAACAAGAGACTGGACCATGGGGGATAAGTCTCCCTAAGTTTTAAATACCTGGGAATTCACATATCTTGAGACTTTGCTTGCAGTTTCAATATGAATATGGCCCCTCTCTTCCCCTTTCTCCAGAATAAATTTAAAATCTGGAGTTCACTGCTCCCATCGGTAGCAGGCCGAATTAATCTTATCAAGATAATTTTCCCCAAATTCCTGTATTGCTCAGAACATGCAGATACAATAGTACCACAAAGATTTTTTAACAAAACTAATTCTCTACTAACCTCCATCTGTAGTAAGGCCAGAGCGAAACTCCGTTTGGAAACCCTACAGCGCCCAAACGACATGCCAGGCACGGCACTGCCGGACTTAAAACTGCACTACCTGGCTCTCTGATTCAGATCTCCCAAACTCGGAGCATCATCTGATGCACTTCCTATCTGAGACTTCCCTCTGGATTCTACTGGAAAAAACAGACCTACATGCCAGTCTGCTTCTCCCTATACACAGATTGGCCGCTAGAGTCGGGCAGATGTGTAAACAGATTACTAGATATGAAGGCACTCCCCAGGAAACCAGTAATAGAGCACTCTTACACTTGCTGAACCTCCCAGACACGCAATTCTGGATAGGTCTCGGAGTCACCCCCCTGGAGCATGTATACATTAATGGAGCTTTGGCCTCTCCGAGCAGCTACAGCAGCCTTACCAGATTCCTAGAACCACCTTTTGCAGATACCTCCAGCTAAGACATGTGCTCAATACTCAGTTCCCAGAACGACCTTAGTCCCTTTCCACTTACCCCTTGATAGGAGTTTTGTGCATGCAAGGAACTAGGGGGTTAATTTCGCAGACATACACATAACTCATACAAGCTAAAATTTCATACATATAGCTGGGTGTCCTTGACAAATGGTGAGAAATAATCCCTCGCTCTCTGAAGAGAACTGGAGTGCTGCAACGTCCTCCTACAATTTGGTCTGGCCAGCAGCTAACCGATTCAATTACACATGTTATATCAATGCTATCTGACACCAAGCAGACTCTTTAAGATAAATGTCATCGCTGTCAGACACCCAACGCTAACTTTAATCATTTGATGTGGAGCTGTCCGATGGTATACTCCTTCTGGACTTCCTGGGACAACTATTGGGGGTGCCACTCCCAAAACCCCCCGCTGGATGTTTACTGGGTATACTGAATGCAGAACAGTGACAATTCCATATCCGCATTTTTCTTAGGTGCCGTTTCTGGCCCATAAGACTGTGGCATTGTGCTGGATTGATAGGAGACCCCCAACACTACCCCTATCTAGTCAATTATATTTTCCCATATGGGAAAAAAAAAAATTATATACACACATATATACATATACATACACACACACATATATATATATATATATATATATATATATATATATTAAGGCGAAAGCCCTCACTGACTGACTCTAACTTCCCGATGTCGTACAAACATGAAATTTGGCATGAGCATTCTTTAGGTCCTAAATAGGAAAAGTAAAAGAGTCACAACTTAATTATTCAATGCTATTTATAAAAGTAAGTGCACCCCTATGTAATGTACTTAATCTAATTCTTTAACTTCTCGGGGTCATACAAACTTGAAATTTGGCACGACCATTCCTTAGGTCCTAAATAGGAAAAGTAAAGGGGTCACAAACTCAATTATTAAATGCTAAGTGAAAACGTAAATGCACCCCTGTGTAATGCAGCTAATCTAAATTCTCTAACTTCGCAGTGTCATACAAACATAATACTTGGCATGAACATTTTTTAAGTCCTACATAAGAAAGGTAAAGGGGTCACAACTAGATTATTTAATGCTAAGTGCAAAAGTAAGTGCACTCCTATGTTATATAACTTCGTGGTGTCGTACAAACATGACCATTCCTTAGGTCCCAAATTGGTAACGTTAAGGCCTCATGTGCACGGGCAAAAGAAGAATTAAAATCCACAGCGGATTTTAACTCTTCTCCCGCACGCGGATCCGCACCCCATAGGGATGCACTGACCACCCGTGGGTAGATAAATACCCGCGGATGGTCAATAAAAGTGATTTAAAAAAAAATGGAGCATGAAAAAATCTGGACCATGCTCCATTTTCATGCGGGTCTCCCGCGGGGACGGTTCCCGCAGGCTTCTATTGAAGCCTATGGAAGCCGTCCAGATCCGCGGGAGACCTAAAATAGGAATTTAAAAGAATTAACTCACCCGCAGCGGACCGGGAAGGTCTTCTCTTCCTCATGGCCGGATCTTTCTTGCTTCGGCTCGGCGGATGTGCCCGGCGCATGCGTGCGGCACGCCGGCGACGTGCCGGCGACGTGCTGAGTTCATCCGCTGGCCGAAAAAGAAGATCCGTCCGTGAGGAAGAGAAGACCTTCCCGGTCTGCTGCGTGTGAGTTAATTCTTTTAAATTCCTATTTTAAGCACTCATGTCCGCGGGGCAGGAGGGACCCGCTGCAGATTCTCCATGTAGAATCCGTAGCAGGCCTGATTTTCCCCGTGGACATGAGGCCTAAGGGGTCAGAACTCTGTTATTCAAGTGCAAAAGTAAGTGCACTCCTATGTAACGTACCTAATATAATTCTCTAACTTCTCAGTATCGTACAAGCTTAAAATTTGGCACAACCATTCTATAGGTGCTAAACAGGAAAAGTAAATCTCTCTCTCTCTCCCCCCACATTTTCTCGGACGAGTAATCAGTTACTCGAGGAGATCAATCCTCGTTCGAGCATCAGCCTTAAACGAGCGTGCTCGCTCATCTCTAGCTGCAACTTCAATATTTAATTTTAAGCGTGAAAAACTGTGAAAATCCATGATACATGATATAATTCTTTTCTCTGAAACAATAAAGCCTAGGGGAAATGATTTGTATGCTGAGGAGAATCTACCTCACCTTTGTGTATATACTGAGGAGAACATAATTGACCTTTGTGTGTATATACTGAGGAGAATCTACCTCACCTCTGTGTGTATATACTGATAATCTAATTTATGTGCATATACTGAAGGGCAGTAGAGTACATAAGGAAGCAGTCGGGATGGGCATGCCTTTAAGGCTATGAAGGGGCTGCAACCTCCAGTCTGGGGGTAAATTTGAATAAAAAGGGGTGTTACCTTTAAGGGTAAAAAGTGAGGAGAATGGAAGGGGTGGCATATTCTGCAGAGGGACATCGGTAGATGCAGTCTCAGGAGAATCTAATGCTCCTCTATGTATATACATATTTTATTCCTCGGTTCTTCTGAAGTAACCACGACTTCCTAAAATTTTCCATGCAAACAACACGTAAACACCTGTTTGAAATTAACTTGGGCGAAGCTGGGTATATCAGCTAGTATATCAAAAAAGAAAGTGCCCTGATAAATTCTAAAAAATCTGGGAAATTTGGTGTAGTTCATCAACCACAACTGACACGCAAAACGCATTTCAGCAGTTGGTGGACCAAATGAGGTCTTCGACTCTCCCACGTACCATATAGTTTTTCATAGATTTGGTAATTATATCCTGAATTCAACAAGATACCTCATCATATATGCTATGTTATACAGTGAAGACTGTCTTAAGTAATTGTAATAGAGTTGTATACTTGAACCATGTTATACTCCGGTTTGTCACTGTCATAATTTGATGTTTTTTTATTTCTCAATGAAACGAGTTTTTTAAAAAGTGTTATAGGAACTTAAGCTGCATCCCCTTCTCTTCCTTCTTTAAAAGCGATTCACTAACATTCCAAATGCCAATAGAAATTAGCCATAAAAATATAGAAAACGACTTAATCCAGCTGTCAGAACCAGCAATTCTCGGGGGCCCCGTGCCCACACCACCGGTCCTGCCACCCGGGTTACAGGAGTGCGGCGTAGGGGAGCCCCGGTTCTTGTGATCTCCCCGGGCCGCTGTCAGACTGGTCGCCGCCGGGTTGCTAGGGAGGCAGCAGGTGCTTCTCTAGGCACTTGACTACCAGGCTGGCTTCCCTAGTAACTGTCTGTGCTGCAGACTGGGGGTGTGTCCCCAGCACCTCCCTGATTAGCCCTGCTGCTGTCAGGCTCCCCGCCCCTATCGGCTTCTGGGGCGGGAGCGCTGACAGCATTTAAAAAGGTGTGTTTTCCTTTCAGCCCTTGCCAGTGTTAGTTTGGTCTTCCAGCTGCACCCGCGTATTCTTTTGACTCCTGTTTGTGACCCCGGCTTTCCTGACCTCTGCTTTTGGACCTTGACTACGTTTTTGCCTGACCCCCCTGTACTGCGTACCCTCCTGTTGCCGACCCGGATTGTCTGACCATTCTACCGTTGTTTGTCTCAGTGTCTGTTTGTCTTCCCGTGTCCCGCTTCCCTAGTGAGGGTAGGGACCGCCGCCCAGTTGTCGCCCTGGGGGTTAGCCCAGGGGGGCAAGTAGGCAGGGACAGGGGTTGCGGGATATCTCAGGGACCCCCATATCCCGGACACTGTCCTGACAGTAACACTGGCCGAACGAAGGTCAGACCCTTGCATCCGCCCGGCAACTCTGAACCCCTCGATGGAGGCCATGGCAGCTTTAGCGAACCAGGTCCAGTTCCTTACGAACCTTGCCCAGGACCTAACAGCCCGCTTGCAGCGACAGGAACAAGCGGCAGCTGCAGGTCCCATGCAGCCCCCTTCCGCTCCAGGAACAATGACAGAACCTCGAGCCACGCTTCCGGATTGTTTCTCCGGAGAGAGAAGTCAGTTTTTCGCATTTAGAGAGAGCTGCAAGCTCTACTTTGATCTCCGCCCCCACTCCTCTGGTACTGAATACCAGAAAGTGGGAATTGTAATTACCCGCCTGAGGGGAGAGCCCCAAAATTGGGCTTTCTCATTACCTGCTGGCTCTCCCGCCCGACTATCCCTTGACGCCTTTTTTTCCGCCTTGGGTCAAATTTATGACGAACCCGACCGTGCCGGCTACGCAGTCTCCAAGCTTCTGGCCCTGCGCCAGGGTTGCAAGATGGCGGAGGACTACTGTTCCCAATTCCGCCAGCACTGTACAGAACCCGGGTGGAATGATGCCGCCCTAAAAGACCTATTTTTGACCGGTCTGTCTGAGGGTCTTAAGGACCTACTCGTGGCCCACCCGGAGCCAAGAACCCTGGAGCAAGCCATGTCGCTGGCTATTCGGGCTGACCGACGTTTGAGGGCCAGACACGCCGCTCGGACCACTCCACTCCCCACGCCCACTTCTTCTACTGACCCGACTTTTCCACCTCCCACCACTGAGGCCATGGAGCTGGGAGCCATGAACCCCAAGCAGCGACGGGAAAATCGCCTGAAGAAGAACCTCTGCTTCTACTGTGGGGAGCCGGGTCACCGCATTGCAACCTGCGCCAAGAAGCCATGGCAGGGAAAACGTCCGCTCCTAGGCAGTTGTCCGGAGGACTGTCTAGGAGCCAAGGTACTCCCTGTGTTGTCCAAAATGTTATTGCCTTGCACCCTAGAATTCCATTCTTTCCACCGTACTGGGCAAGCCTTCGTTGATTCTGGGGCTGCTGCTAATTTCGTTAACTTTAATTTCGTTGCTCAACTGTCCGGGGTTCTGTTACGTTTAGAGACTCCGATTCTTGTTTCAGGAGTGGACTCCACTCCACTGCAAGCAGGGGTAGTTAATCTGGTTACCCCCGAGGTAAGGTTTACTATAGGAGCCCTACATGTTGAAACCTGCACATTTCTGGTGATGAGAGATTTGTCTGTGGACGTCGTCCTAGGTCTCCCCTGGCTCCGGGAGCACAACCCGGTAGTAAATTGGGACACGTTGGAACTGGTAGAGTGGGGTCCCCGCTGTGCCAACCACCTATGTCCGGTGGAGGTGGGGATCTCCACCTGCGAGGGGATTCCCCTACCAGATTACCTCTCCGAGTTCTCGGATGTCTTCTCCAAGCAATTATCTGAAGCCCTACCCCCTCATAGGGAATGGGACTGTAAAATCGATTTGATTCCTGGGGCCAAACTTCCTAAGGGCCGCATTTATAATGTTACGGTTCCAGAGAGAGAATCCATGAGGGACTATATCCAGGACAGCTTGGCCAAGGGGCACATCCGGCCCTCAGAATCCCCGGTGGGTGCCGGGTTTTTCTTCGTCGAGAAAAAGGATGGGGGTCTCCGGCCCTGTATTGACTATAGAGAGCTAAATAAGATCACAGTCAGAAACCAGTATGCCCTTCCGCTCATTCCTGACCTCCTCAACCAGGTCGCTGGTGCCCAATGGTTTTCTAAACTTGATCTCAGGGGGGCATACAACCTCATTCGCATTCGGGAGGGGGATGAGTGGAAAACTGCCTTCAATACGCCTCTCGGTCATTTTGAATACCTAGTAATGCCTTTTGGCTTGTGTAACGCCCCCGCCATTTTTCAGGGGTACATGAATTCTGTGTTTCAGGATATCATGGGGGTGTTTGTCGTTGTATATCTAGACGACATTCTGATTTTTTCCTCCGACTTGCCGAGTCACCGTACTCATGTTCAAACCGTGCTAGCTCGACTCAGACATAACAAGCTGTTTGCCAAGCTCGAGAAATGTGTTTTTGGGGTACAAAAGATATCATTCTTGGGGTATATCATCACGCCATGCGACTTCCAGATGGATCCTGGGAAGGTGAAAGCCATCACGGAGTGGGCCCGGCCAGGTACCTTGAAAGCTCTTCAACGCTTCCTCGGCTTCGCCAATTACTATCGCAAGTTCATCAAAGACTTCTCCGTGGTGGCTAAACCTCTAACGGACCTCACCAGAAAGGGAGCAGATGTGAGTACCTGGTCTTCTGAGGCTCTGAGGGCCTTCGATAACCTAAAGGCGGCGTTCTCTTCAGCGCCTGTCCTGGTACAACCGGATCTGTCCTGCCCATTTGTGGTGGAGGTAGATGCCTCAGAGTTTGGTGTGGGAGCGGTACTGTCCCAAGGGCCCTCCACACTCACTAACCTTAGACCGTGTGCCTATTTTTCTAGAAAGTTCTCTTCCACTGAACGGAACTACGATATAGGCAACCGGGAATTGCTGGCTATTAAGTGGGCTTTTGAGGAGTGGAGGCATTTTTTGGAAGGAGCTCGTCACCAGATCACGGTACTCACAGACCATAAAAACCTCACCTATTTAGATTCCGCTAAGAGGGTAAATGCTCGGCAAGCCCGCTGGGCCTTGTTTTTCTCTCGGTTCAATTTTGTTGTTACCTATAGACCCGGTTCTAAAAATGTCAAGGCAGACGCCCTGTCTAGGAGTTTTGGTTCTCCGGAACCTTCCGAGTCTGAGCCTGAGAGCATTCTCTCTCCTGGAGTGGTCCTCGCTGCTGTCTCCTCCGACCTTTCACCTCTCATACACGCTGCTCAACAATCCGCCCCTGAAGCCCTTCCGGAAGGCAAATTTTTTGTTCCGTTGTCACTGAGATTGAAAGTGTTAGAGGAGACACATGCTTCTGTCCTAGCTGGACACCCCGGTATCAGGGGTACACTAGAGTTAGTATCCAGACTCTATTGGTGGCCGCACATGGCCAGGGATGTACGGTTATTTGTGTCCGCGTGCCCGGTTTGCGCAAGGGGGAAGAATCTCAGGAGACGTCCTGAGGGTCCTCTTCTTCCCTTGCCCATTCCGTCCAGGCCATGGTCCCATTTGTCCATGGATTTTATTACTGATCTGCCATCCTCGCTGGGGAATACGGTCATTTGGGTCATAGTTGACCGTTTTTCTAAAATGTCACATTTCGTTCCGCTTTGCAAGTTACCTAACGCCAAACTTCTGTCTGAAATGTTCATCAAGGAGATTGTTCGGCTACATGGGGTCCCCGAGGATATTGTGTCAGATAGAGGGGTACAGTTCGTCGCTCGCTTCTGGCGAGCTTTTTGTAAAAACCTAAATGTCAATTTGTCTTTTTCCTCCGCCTTCCATCCCGAGAGTAACGGACAAACAGAACGGATGAATCAAGAACTTATCCAGTACCTGCGACTTTTTGTCTCTGATAACCAGTTTCAGTGGGCCAACTACCTGCCTCTCGCCGAATTTGCTATTAACAACCATGTTAACTCGTCATCTCAAGTGTCACCTTTTTTTTGTAACTATGGGTTCCATCCCCGATTCTCGCTTTCTACTCCCCTTGTCTCGAACAATCCGGCCGCTGACATATCCTCTGAGGAACTGTGCACAGTTTGGGCCCAGGTTCGTAAGAACCTTCAGGGCTCCCAAGAGAAGCTACGTAAATACTCTGAGAAAAGATGTACTATCTCGGCACCTTTTGTGGTCGGGGAGCAGGTTTTATTGTCATCCAAAAATCTGAGACTTAAGGTTCCCTCCCTGAAACTTGCTCCTCGGTTCATTGGCCCATTTACTGTGTCGCAGGTTATCAACCCGATGTCATATAAGTTGTCACTTCCGGACTCCTGGAAGGTCCACAAGGTTTTTCATAAAAGCTTGCTTAAAAAATACGTGACTCCAGTTCTACCCACCCAGAACCCGCCCCCTCCTTCTTTGGTACAGGGGGAACTGGAGTATGAAGTAGAAAGGCTTGTTGACGCCCGACGGGTTAGAGGTGTACTGCAGTACCTGGTCCACTGGAGTGGATTTGGCCCTGAGGATAGGACGTGGGTCCCTGCCAGGGACGTTCATGCCCCACGCCTAGTCCGATCATTCCACAGGGCCTTCCCGCTCAAGCCCGCTCCTGGCCATGGGGGTCCGGTGTCCCCCCGTAGAAGGGGGGGTACTGTCAGAACCAGCAATTCTCGGGGGCCCCGTGCCCACACCACCGGTCCTGCCACCCGGGTTACAGGAGTGCGGCGTAGGGGAGCCCCGGTTCTTGTGATCTCCCCGGGCCGCTGTCAGACTGGTCGCCGCCGGGTTGCTAGGGAGGCAGCAGGTGCTTCTCTAGGCACTTGACTACCAGGCTGGCTTCCCTAGTAACTGTCTGTGCTGCAGACTGGGGGTGTGTCCCCAGCACCTCCCTGATTAGCCCTGCTGCTGTCAGGCTCCCCGCCCCTATCGGCTTCTGGGGCGGGAGCGCTGACAGCATTTAAAAAGGTGTGTTTTCCTTTCAGCCCTTGCCAGTGTTAGTTTGGTCTTCCAGCTGCACCCGCGTATTCTTTTGACTCCTGTTTGTGACCCCGGCTTTCCTGACCTCTGCTTTTGGACCTTGACTACGTTTTTGCCTGACCCCCCTGTACTGCGTACCCTCCTGTTGCCGACCCGGATTGTCTGACCATTCTACCGTTGTTTGTCTCAGTGTCTGTTTGTCTTCCCGTGTCCCGCTTCCCTAGTGAGGGTAGGGACCGCCGCCCAGTTGTCGCCCTGGGGGTTAGCCCAGGGGGGCAAGTAGGCAGGGACAGGGGTTGCGGGATATCTCAGGGACCCCCATATCCCGGACACTGTCCTGACACCAGCATGAGGATAAAAGTAGAAACAGGATTTATTAGAGCTTAATTACAATCCACTTGAACATAGTAAGTAAAGCTGAAAAAAGACATATGTCCATCGAGTTAAGCCTATTTACCCCCCAATGTTGATCCAGACAAAGACAAACACCAATGAGGTAGAAGCCAATTTTCTTCATTTAAGGGAAAAAATTCCTTCCTAACTCCAATCTGGCAACCGGAATAATCCGCATATCACCGACCCTTCTGAAGTAATCAGTGATATAACATGTAATATTGAATCGCTCAAGAACGGCATCCGGGCTCCTCTTGTACACTTATCAAATTCGCCATCACCACATCCTCAGGCAGAGTGTTCCATAGTCTCACTGTTCTTACAGTAAAGAATCCTCTTCTATGTCGGTGTAGAAACCTTCTTTTCTCTGTATGTAGAGGTCGCCCCCTTGTTACAGTCACAATCCTGAGTATACATAGATGATGGAAGAGATCTCAATATTGTTCCCTCTTATATTTATACATTGTTATTAGAGCACCCCCTTGTTACTGTCTTGGGTATAAATACCCCGTTTCCCTGAAAATAAGACATACCCTGAAAATAAGACATAGCAGGATTTTTCTGGATTTTTGAGGATGCAGAATGCTTTTTCAGCATTTTTGAGGATGCTTGAAGTATAAACCCTACTTCAAAATTGAGCCCTATTTACAGTTAATAAAAAAAGGCAATATAAATAGTGTCCAGGCAGCTGTACATGTAAAAAAAGTACAATCTATTGGAGCAAAAATTAATATAAGACACTGTATTATTTTCGGGTAACAGGTAGATAATGGGAGAGATCTCTGTACTGTCACTGATATATCTATACATTGTTATTAGAGCGCCCTTTTGCTACAGTCCTGGGTATAAATAGATGATGGGAGAGATCTCTGTACTGTCCCCTGATATGTCTATACATAATTATTAGGTCGCACTCTCAGCCGTTTTTCTTCTAGACTAAATAATCCCTATTTTGATAACCTCTCTGGGTATTGTAGTTCGCCCATTCTGTTTATTACTATAGCCACCCACCTTTGTTCCGGCTCATGCTCTGATATGTCCTACTTGAGTACCGGTGACCAAAACTGTCCACAATATTCCATGTGTGGTCTGACCAGTGACTTGTAAAGAGGAAAAAAATAGCAGGACAGAATACTTATGGGTTTCAGATGCTTCAGGCAATTCTACATAATGGGTCCACAGCAGTGGCGAAGCTATAGGGGTCCCCAAAGTTCCCCCTCACCGCTTTAACTGAAGCTGCAGCACAACAACACTCCAGCCCCTCCCCCCCCTTGTGCTTCCGCACCTCCGTCCAACAGAACTCAGTGTTACTCCTTCACTAGGTCTACATACAGCTTTACGTCAGTCGGGTTATGTGAATTCCCACTCGGCATAGCCCAAAACGCATCGCAAATGCCAGAAAATCGCAAGTTAAACTAGAGTGATGTAGGGAAGATCTTCACTGACCCACACTCGCCCATGTAAATACAGCTCTATAGTATTTGGCACTGAGGAGGTTATAGATCTCCTCAAAGAGGTGGCTTGAGATGTTGCCTCATCAGTACAGAGGTATTCTGAATTTTCGGTCTGAAGACCAGGTTTCCTTAGGGTAAATAAAGAGAACGGGGTGGTGTTTCATTATTAGTATGATTCCATGTTTCATATGCAATTACTACCGTTATATTTTCAGTATCAGATCTGATGTATTTTTCTCATTACACTTTGACTGAGTTTTACATTCTTGTTTGCTGCTAATATCTTCAGTAATAGTTGAATTTCTCAGATTATCGAGGATCTCCTGGGTCATGAATATTTATGAGTCTCTATATATCAGGCCTGGAAAACTTGGCAGTAAGTAGGTGCCAAAATTAAAAACAGGCAAACCCCTTGGGGCTGTAGATAGGTTTCTAGCAGCTCACTTTGTAAGTAAAGGTAATGAAAGTGTAAAAATCTCTAAAAATCTATTAAAAACTATTAAAGACATTTTGAAAGTTTTCTTACCCATACATGTAGTTAATCAAGCATCAACCAAGTGTTACATTAATAGTCATAGTGCTCCAGGTGTCCCCTTAATAGTCATAGTGCCCCCAAATTTCCCCTTAATAGTCACAGTGCCCCCAGGCATTCCCTTAATAGTCATAGCGCCTCCAAGTATCTCCTTAATAGTCATAGTGCTCGAAGTGTACTCCTTATGATCATAATGCCTCCAGGAGTTCCCTTAATAGTCTTAGTGCCTCCAAGCGTACCCTTAATAGTCACAGCGCCTCCAAGCATCCCCATACAAGGCAAAGTGCCTCCAAGTGTTGTCTTAATAGTTGTAATGCCCCCAGGTGTCCTCTTAAAAGTCATAGTGCGCTTAATAGTCAAATGTCCGCTTAATAGTCACAGCGCCCCCAACGTGCCCCCATTATAGTTATAGTGCTCCAGGTGTCCCCTTAATAGTCATAGTGTCCCCAGATGACCCCTTAATAGTCACAGTGTCCCCAAGTATCCCCTTAATAGTCATAGTACTCCAAGTGTCCCCACAATAGTGGCATCTTAGTAGAAATAGTGCATGCACTTGCCCCCAGTGCCTCCAACATAATTATGCCGTTTTTATAGTAATACTGCCCGCAAATAACGATAAAATATATATATACTTACCTAACAACCCATTTAAAAGGGTTTTGTCATTAGAAAAATATTCCTATCTATTCCTCCCCAGGCAGCCTTCTTACTGCATCTTCTTCTCACTAATCTTCTCTTGTTTCCTCCAGTCCCCCGAGTCACCTCACCGCAAACCGGCCAGATCCTCTGCATTCTTCTTCCTGCAGGTCAGGAATGCTCTGTGCATGTGCACTGTTTGGCTGCAAGTATTTATACAGTATACTACTGCACATGCGCAGTCTTGATAATAGCTTGGCACTCCCTGCTAGGCTGTGAACACTATGTCATGCTAGGTATAGAATTGTTTTTTCTAATGACAGAACCCCTTTAAGGATGTGTGAAGTGTCTGAAATGCGTTTGAGCATTTGCATCCTGCTGTTGTTTCAAGTGGGTCATAATTATGCTGCAATAAAGCCTGGACCTACTTTTATCTTGATGCTGGATCGAGTCTTCAGTTTCTATGTTTGGTATACGAAGCCAGCATCGGATCTGTTTACTATAAGGCGCATGCAGGAGCAGATTGGCAAACTAACTATCCGGGAGAAATCCCCATGGGCTGGTCAGGCCTTGAATCCAATGCAAGGGCAGACATATACGTATATATATATATTTTTTAAAACTAGATTTGGAGGTCCTCTAAAACAAAGCAACAGTTATACTTACCTGTGTTGCTCCTCCCGCTCCCGGCCTCTGCTGTCCATGACACACTGGTCCCCCACTGACTTCCATGTAGAGCGATCATGTGACAAACACACGTGATTGCAATGGCCAATCCTCTAACTCAGTGTTTGTGAGGCTGGGGACTGGCTGTTTTGATCACGTGATTGCGCTACCTGGAAGTCAGTGGGAAAACAATGTGGACTGCAGGGGCCTGGAGTGGAAGGAGCGACACAGAGGTTGTACCACAATAGACTGATCAGCTATGCACAAGATAGGTAATTAAAGTCTTATTAGTGGGGGTTTCACTGAGAAGGGGAGTTCTTTGTTCTCTCTTCAGTATTGTGGGCTCACTGCACCTACCCATAGTGATGTCAGATTAAATGAAACGGCTATGGCACATGCACTGCCCCATTCATTTCAATGGGGTTGATGGAAATGGCTGAGTACAATTGCTGAGCTATCTCCAACAGTCCAAGTGAAAAAGAATGGAATGGCGCCAAGCATACACAACTGCCATTCCATTCAATCTCCTTCTCACTAGAGGCAGCTCCATAGGGTACTAGAGCCTCCTTGTCCACCAATATCATATCTTGTATCCAAGCTACAGGCGGTATAATAGGATACTAGAGCCTCCATGCCCACCTGTATCACATTTTGCATCCAAACTAGAGTAGGTACAACAGGGTACTAGAACCTCCATGCCCGTTTCACATCTTGTATCCAAGCTAGAGACGGTACAACAGGGTTCTCGAGTCTCCCTTCAATGGGTAAGTTATCCACAATAAATGATCCTTTTGCTCCGATATTTTAATCACTTACATCAACATTACAATTGCACAGAGAAAGTTTCATCCATCTGACAACTTCTAGGGGGAGGTGGGGGCTTGGTTTTGAGAATGAATAATCAGAAAATGTTTATGGACTTTAATTACAATTAGTTCTTCTGCTTTTTTGCTATTAAAAGGAAACTACTGTGCGAGAAAATGTTTGTTATCCTGTAATTATTTCACAAGTTCCTCCTCTGCTGAAATTAGTTAGTATAAATTTGGAAAAGAATAAAAATACTCAAATGGAAAAAAAGGAATAGAAAGAAAGGAGGGGAAGGTTACAGCTCTAGAACATACTTAAAGGGGTTGTCTCACGGCAGCAAGTGGGGTTATACACTTCTGTATGGCCATATTAATGCACTTTGTAATATACATCGTGCATTAAATATGAGCCATACAGAAGTTATTCACTTACCTGCTCCGTTGCTGGCATCCCCGTCGCCATGGATCCGTCTAATTCTGATGTCTTCTTGCTTTTTTTAGACGCGCTTGCGCTGTGCGGTCTTCTCCCCTTCTGCTCCGTCCAGGCACGAGCGGCGTTCTGGCTCCGCCCCTTCTACGCGTCATTGTGTAGCTCCGCCCCGTCACGTGTGCCGATTCCAGCCAATCAGGAGGCTGGAATCGGCAATGGAACGCACAGAGCCCATGGTGCACCATGGGAGAAGACCCGCGGTGCACCATGGGAGAAAACCGCAGTGCATCCCTGGGAAAGGACCGGCGGCCAGCTTGGGAGAAGATTTTTTAAAGTCCTTATTTCATCGGATCGGTAAGTAGCAAGCGGCTTAAAAACCGTATTTCTTTGCTATTTTATGCCAGGGGGGGCCAGGGGGAATGGGGTAAGGTAAAATTTTGAGGTTTGCCGCGAGACAACCCCTTTAACATGAGGGACACAAAACTTAAAACATGTACAAACAAAATCGAAAAATACTTTCATTAGGCTGCCTACACACGAACAGGTCAGATTCCAAGTACGGCATCCAACCCTGTGCCCAGCCAGTGACTCCTGCAAACCTATCCAGCGTCTTCGTGTGCAGTGGCTTCTGTTCTGTGGATGAGCCAGACGTTGCAAATGCGCAGTACGCGTCGTCGCTAGGACATGACGCGTTTAACGTGACCGTTCTGCAGTGCTCACTGCAGAAGGGTCGCAGGACGGACGGCTTACATTGAATTCAATGGAAACCGTCCGAGTGGAAGCCACACAGAATCACAACATGCTGCGATTTCTCCTCTGTGAGTGAAAAATCGCAATCGATTTCTGCTTGTAGACATGAAATTGCGTGTTGCCATAGCATGCTATAGCAGGTATTTGCTGTGGAAGCCGGGAGCAGACGCCAGCCCCGGATTCCGCAATTCATATACGGCAGTGTGCAGGCGGCCATAATCACATTTAATCTCATACAGCAATCTTAACTGACAGTTATATGAAGAATTAGCTATTTAAAGGATTTAGCTTGCAAAAAAGAAGGCTGAGAGAAGACTTAAAGGGGTTGTCCCGCGGCAGCAAGTGGGTCTATACACTTCTGTATGGCCATATTAATGCACTTTGTAATGTACATTGTGCATTAATTATGAGCCATACAGAAGTTATAAGAAGTTTTTCACTTACCTGCTCCGTTGCTAGCGTCCTCGTTTCCATGGAGCCCGTCTAATTTTCGGCGTCTAATGGCCAAATTAGACGCGCTTGCGCAGTCCGGGTCTTCTTCTTTTGTCAATGGGGCCGCTCGTGCAGGATGCCGGCTCCGTGTAGCTCCGCCCCGTCACGTGCCGATTCCAGCCAATCAGGAGGCTGGAATCGGCAATGGACCGCACAGAAGCCCTGCGGTCCACCGAGGGAGAAGATACCGGCGGCCATCTTCAGCAGGTAAGTCACCGGAGTGCGGGGATTCAGGTAAGCGCTGTGCGGTGTTCTTGTTTAACCCCTGCATCGGGGTTGTCTCGCGCCGAACGGGGGGGGGGGGGGTGAAAAAAAAACAAAAAACGTTTCGGCGCGGGACAACCCCTTTAATAGCTGTCTACAAACATCTGAAGGCCTGTCACAGTGCAGGGGGATCAGCCCTATTCTCATTTGTACAAAGAAAGACTAGAAGCAATAGGATGAAACTGAAAGGGAGGAGACACAGATTAGATATTAGACAGTGAGGGGAATCAATGAGTGGAACAGGTTGCCACGGGAGGTGGTGAGTTCTCTTTCAATGGAAGTCTTCAGAGGCTAGACAGACATCTGTCTGTTATGATTTAGTGATCCTGCATTGAGCTGGGGGTAGGGCCATTCTATGGTTCTATTCTATGAGATAAAGGAAACCTAACTTTTAGTTGACTTTTCACAATAAGCTGTGATGTGTGTGCCTGATAAATAACATAATTTCTGGCCATTATATGACTTGCATCCTGCATTTAAAATATTTTTCCCCTCAGCATACTGGAACTTTATTTTTCAATTTGGTCTAGTCTAGTGGGAGGAGTCTAGATATTATGCTAGGTTCTACACACTGTACACAGAGAAAATTTCAGATTCTGCTTTATGTAATATATACAAATACAGATATAACTGTCTTAGGATAATTTCACACAGCTGAGCGCGATTTCAGGCTTTATATATACATACACACACACACACACACATATATATATATATATATATATACACACACACATACACATACATATAAATATATACATATATACACACACACACTTTGTAAAAACAAAATCAAGCACTTAGAAGTTGTTGTCATTTTGGTGCATCTCCCCGCTCGCCCCTAAAGATTCGGGGGCCGGCGCGGGGTGGGGAGCTGCCTCTCTCCCTCTCTGCCGCCCGCTCTCCCCTGCTCCTCGCCGCAACTCATCTGTCAGCTGCGGCGGCCCCCGAATCTTTAGGGACGAGCAGGGAGATACTCGGCAAAGGCACATTACTCGAGCGAGTAGTTCCTTAGCGAGTATACTCGCTCATCCCTATTAATAAGGAATCTAGCAGAGCAGAGAAGATGTGCATCTGTTCGACACAGTGGCTATCCACCCACCAACAAAAGTTCTTTTTGCAATCAGTAACCATGAAGATGCATAGGTCTAAACTGAAGCTGTAGATATAAAACAGTGAGGCTTTTACATGTAACACCAGTGAACCAATGACAAGCACCAATCAACGAGATCGATTGCTACTATAGCCTTAAATCCCTTTTCACCACCTGGGAATGATCCATGGTTTGACAAGTCATTGATGTGGATCTTAAGGACATTTCTATCAAGTCAATTCTCAGTGTTGGTGAGATAAAACTCTTACCTGCCGAGCAAGGAGCAACATTAATGTCTATTAACAACTCTCACAAGACCCATGAACTAGGCAGCAGTGCTTGTTATAAATGCTGCAGTGAGAGGCGTCTACATTTACCTATTCTGGTGCAAATAATGATAACTTTTCCAACAGAAATATTCTTATAAATGAAGACATACCAGTTTTAATGATAACTGTCATAACCAGGACATGGGGGCATCTTTGAACTCTAGTCGAAAGACAATTTCACAATCATTTTAGATGGGGATTCTTTATTGTAAGAGCAATGGTTGCTCTGCAACAAAATGTGAAAGTTGGATCACTGAACGAGTACAAGAGGGGCATGGATGATTTACTTGAGAGATATAGAGTACTATCATAAGCTATATGTGATAGATTTCTGCAGCTGGGTCATTGATCCACGTTCTAATTCGGATGTCTGTATTTAGAGTTAGGAAGTAATTTTTTCCCCAAGTGCGGGGTCAATTGGCAACTGTCTCATGTTTTTTTCTTCTTCTCGATCAATGCTGTAGGATTAAAGGTTGGATCAAATGCATCTTCATTTTTTTTAACCTTGCCAAATATAACTATGTATAACTACTGTATATGCAGCTAGAATAATTGAACATTGTAAACTGTAATGTTTGCCACTAAATCTGTTCACTAAGACCACAATCTGCCAATCCTACAATGACTACATTCAACTGCAAGTAAACTGAGAACAAACTATCCTATAATACAAATCCAATGTTAGTAGTTTATATCTTTAAGACTTTCCAGAATAGTCTTATAAAATCTTTACAATCTTTATAACTTACATGTGTCCACATGTGACTAATGTTCAATACACCACCCGTCGGTCACAGTCCAACGCACAATTCTACACAGAGTCACATTCTATCCACTGACATTCCTTTCTATTAGTTTGTTATTTTAGTAACATAAAAGCTCAACCACTTAGTGACGAACCCGGTTTGCCTTTTAATGACAAACTAATTTTTCATTTTTTTTCTATCGTCACATTCCAGGAGCCATAACTTTTTAATTTTTCCATCAGCATATGAGAGCTTGTTCTTGGTAGGACAAGTTACATTTTAATGCCATCATTTTGGGGTACTTATAATGTACTTTTTTAAAAAAGTGTAGCAGTGTCGCATAAAGCCTATGAAGCTCAGCCAGAGGAAGTGTGGAGGGGTCTTAAGGTTCCAAGTGGGTTTCTTTGATATGCCAATTCTCCATCTAGGGGGTCTTCATGGAGAACCACCACCCACAGAAATAAGTGAACGTTGACTATATGTTGTACACCTTTGTTTAACCCCAGCAAGGAGCGCAAGATCTTGTTTTTTATTATGCGATATCAAGGAGGTATCGGAAAATAAATCTTACACCTACTGGAAAGTATCCCCAAAATATGGTTCCATAGTAGGCATAAGTTCTAAAAGATATATTTGTCAATATGACAGAGCAGCAGGTGTATGTGAACCAGCAGCACAAGACATGTACGCAGAGCAGAAACAGGGCGCAAAGCCATCTATGTTCATAGACAGGCATGGACATCTCTTGTGAATACCGTTTACAAGTCCTGAAGCATCAGACACGTGGCAGAAGGAGGGCAAAAGTAAGCAACATTGTATTACATAGAATGGCACTATACTGAAGTGGCTGCTATACACTGAGCAGATCCCGAGAATGTGACAGATAATCAGATGAGGGGGGTAGGGATGGAAAAATGTGTTTTCAGTAGAGAGGACCTTTAAGTATATTGTAGACCTGCACTGAGACTGGACACTGAGAAGAAAGGCTGAATTATTTTCCTTACTTCTAGATGTTTAAAAATGGTTTAATGAATCAACTGAATACACAGAGCAAACACACAGGGTGGGAAATATAGTAATATCACAACAGAAATCCTTAATTTTTGGAACATTGTGGTTTTGTGTTTTTGCAAAGTCAATATACAGAATAATGCCAACATTGCAGTATAAGAGGATAGCGAGTTTTCAATCAGCTAGCTTTACCATATTACAAGCTCCAGCATTGTTGTTCTATAATAGAGGATCTGGATAGTTAGAACTGAGCATTAGCCAACTTCTTAAATATATACAATTATACAGCCCTGCTTGTACAATTTTCTGTATCCCCCGTCTATGTAAGCGCTGCGGAATATGTTGGCGCTATACAAATAAAGTTTATTATTATTATTATATGCGTGTACAAAAGAGTGTCCAAAAAGGCTCTTTGTAACCATGTGCTGTGCTGTATATTCAGTATGAGTGCAATTGTGTAGCTTTAAACATGTGGATTATTATGACACCTCTCACTGTTTCCCTTTTGAGGTGTATCTGCATGCTGCATGTGCAATTAGGATCAACCCCTTAAAGGAGATGTCCCGAGGCAGCAAGTGGGGTTATACACTTCTGTATGGCCATAATAATGCACTTTGTAATATACATTGTGCATTAATTATGAGCCATACAGAAGTTATAAAAAGTTTTTTACTTACCTGCTCCGTTGCTAGCGTCCTGGTCTCCATGGTGCCGACTAATTTTTGGCCTCCGATGGCCAAATTAGCCGCGCTTGCGCAGTCCGGGTCTTCTGCTGTTCTCTATGGGGCTCCGTGTAGCTCCGCCCCGTCACGTGCCGATTCCAGCCAATCAGGAGGCTGGAATCGGCAGTGGACCGCACAGAAGAGCTGCGGTCCACGAAGATAGAGGATCCCGGCGGCCATCTTCAGCGGTAAGTATTGAAGTCACCGGACCGCCGGGATTCAGGTAAGCGCTGTGCGGGTGGTTTTTTTAACCCCTGCATCGGGGTTGTCTCGCGCCGAACGGGGGGGGGGTTTAAAAAAAAAAAAACCCGTTTCGGCGCGGGACATCTCCTTTAAGGACCAGACACTTTTTAGGGATTTTACCCATGTGGTGGTTTTAGAGCCCTATTTTTTTTAGCTATCAAAATTAGTTTTGCTCTTTTATTTTCCCTGTGAGATATAAGGCTATTTTTAATATCCTTTTTTCATAGCATTTTATTTTCCGCTTTTTTAGTCTTATTGGGGTTAAAAAGCTAAAACAAAATAATTTTTTTTATTTATAGTTGTTTTTTAAATTAGTACATTTACGCTAATATAAATGGGTTCCTAATTTTGTTTTGGACGTTTTGATATATAATATGTATAGTTTGGGATTACAAAGCACATATGGCGACGGTTTTTCTTGGCGTCGGCTTTGAGTCATTTTCTTTTTTATGTATACATTTTTACTTTATTTTGTCATTTTTCTCCTTATTATGTAACTATTTTTTACCATCTATATACCCCATGACGTCATAAAAGACATTTGGGGGTTATTCACATAGTTTTTAGTTGTTTTTTTTTTATTTCATAATTTTTTATTATAACTGGGGCATCCATAGGAGCCCCAGTTACAGGGGAAAACATCCTCCTGTAGCGACAGTAGTCACTAAAAGAGCTGATCAGAACTTTGATCAGATCATGTGATCGCCAGGTCGCACAGTGGTAGTAATACTTCCGCCTTCACTTTTTAGAACATAGCGCTTATTTATCCCTCTATAGCCTGAACAGGAGAAGATAGAAGTGGTTAAGGAGCTTTAATCCTGTGCCACATTCTTGCTATCAGCCAGGATTGAAGCCCAGGATCAAGCGCTGTATATTTACTGCGCTTGGTCCTTAAAGGGGTTGTCCCGCGCCGAAACGGTTTTTGTTTTTTTTTCAACCCCCCCCCCCCGTTCGGCGCGAGACAACCCCGATGCAGGGACGTACAGAAAGCTCACCGGAGCGCTTACCTTAATCCCCGCGCTCCGGTGACTTCTATACTTACCTGTGAAGATGGCCGCCGGGATCCTCTGCCTCCGTGGACCGCAGCTCTTCTGTGCGGTCCATTGCCGATTCCAGCCTCCTGATTGGCTGGAATCGGCACGTGACGGGGCGGAGCTACACGGAGCCCCATAGAGAACAGGAGAAGACCTGGACTGCGCAAGCGCGGCTAATTTGGCCATCGGAGGGCGAAAATTAGTCGGCACCATGGAGACGAGGACGCCAGCAACGGAGCAGGTAAGTAAAAAACTTTTTATAACTTCTGTATGGCTCATAATTAATGCACAATGTATATTACAAAGTGCATTATTATGACCATACAGAAGTGTATAGACCCACTTGCTGCCGCGGGACAACCCCTTTAAGGAGTTAATGAAAGAATGTCGTGTGTACATAAGTAATAACTATATCTGGCCCCTATATGACTTGTATATAGTATTTTTGGCCATTTCCGCTGTCTGCATGCTATAACTTAAGTTTTAAATTCTCTCTCAGCTAGTGGATGGAGACTGCTGCTATGATGCCTTCTACATACTGCACACAGAGAAAACAGCAGATTCTGCTCTCTGTAGTGCACACTAGAGATAAGCAAGCGTAATCGTTAAGGACAGATACTCGAGCGAGTATCGTCCTTTTCGAGTACCTGCCTGCTCGTCCACAAAGATTCGGGTGGGAATGAGCGGTGGGTTGCGGGAGTGAGCAGGGGGGAAGAGAGAGAAAGATTCCCCCCCCCCCCCCGTTTTCCCCGCCGCCTCCCAAATCTTTGCGGACGAGCAGACAGGTACTCGAAAAGGATGATACTCGCTCGAGTATCTGTCCTTAACGAGTACGCTCGCTCATCTCTAGTACACACAGATAAATAACGACAGTAGGAGCACACTAGAAAAGTACTGTAAATGCGATTCCACATTGGACAGCAGTAGGCATTCCCCATGAACTCCAGAAGCCACCTCTGTGCGTGTCCCTGCTTCTGTATCCCTCCTTCCCTCTATTTCCAATACATTTCTATAGGCAGCACGATTCATCACAGTCTTCTACAATCTGTTACTATATATAGACTTCTTTTGACAACAAGCAGTGGACAGCAAATTAGAAGTAAAGGAGACTCCTACTGGCCAGTATGTTAAAGGGATTACTTTTTGTTAGTACAAAAATGTAATTTTTTTGTAAATTGATTTGCACTTTTACTAGTCATCACGTTGGCTATCATATACGCACACACTTTTGGAAAAGTTTGACCATTTCGGCTTTTAAGATTAATACTTCCAAATGACAAATGAGTGGAAATAATCATGGCCTTCTGATATCTTCCATATAGATGTGGTCTTCAGCCTTCCAATAAACAGTAATGCTACATACTCTTTGCATACACACTCAAGTAAATGGTTTATCTATATATATATATATATATATATATATATATATATATATATATATATATATATATATAAAGACGAAAGCCCTCACTGACTCACTGACTGACTGACTCGCCAAAAGTTCTCCAACTTCCCGATGTCGTAGAAACATGAAATTTGGCACACCCATAGATTATCTCCAAAATAGAAAAAGTAATTGGGTCCCAACTCGATTATTCAATTCTAGCGCAAAAGAACTGGCGTCGAAATTTTACGTACGTAATCTAAATCTGTCACTTTCCAATGTCATAGAAACTTAAAATTTGGCACGAGCATTGATTATGTCATAAATGGGAAAAGTTAATGGGTCCCAACACGATTATTCAATTATATGCGCAAAAGAATTAGCGTCGAAATTTTACGTATGGAATCTAATTATCTCACTTTCCGGTGTCATAGAAACGTGAAATTTGGCCCGAGCATTGATTATGTCATAAATAGGAAACGCTAATGGGTCCCAACTCCATTATTCAATTCTATGCGCAAAAGAATTAGCGACCAAATTTTACGTACGGAATCTAATTCTCTCACTTCCCGGTGTTATAGAAACTCGAAATTTGGCACGAGCATTGATTATGTCATAAATAGGAAAAGTTAATGGGTCCCAACTCGATTATTCAGTTCTATGCGCAAAAGAATTAGCGTCCAAATTTTACGTACGGAATGTAATTTCTTCACTTTCCGGTGTCATAGAAACGTGAAATTTGGCACGAACATTGATTATGTCATAAATAGGAAAAGTTAATAGGTCCCAACTCGATTATTCAATTCTAGCGCAAAAGAATTGGCGTCAAAATTATACGTGCGGAATGTAATTTTTTCACTTTCCGGTGTCATAGAAACGGGAAATTTGGCACGAGCATTGATTATGTCATAAATAGGAAATGCTAATAGGTCCCAACTCGATTATTCAATTCTATGCGCAAAAGAATTAGCGTCCAAATTTTACGTGTGGAATGTAATTTTCTCACTTTCCGGTGTCATAGAAATGTGAAATTTGGCACGAGCATTGATTATGTCATAAATAGGAAAAGCTAATGGGTCCCAACTCCATTATTCAATTCTATGCGCAAAAGAATTGGCGTCGAAATTTTACGTGCGGAATGTAATTTTCTCACTTTCTGGTGTCATAGAAACAGGAAATTTGGCAGGAGCATTGATTACGTCATAAATAGGAAAAGCTAATGGGTCCCAACTCCATTATTCAATTCTATGCGCAAAAGAATTAGCGTCCAAATTTTACGTACATAATCTAAATCTCTCACTTCCCAATGTGATAGAAACATGAAATTTGGCACGGGCATTGATTATGTCATAAATAGTAGAAGTTAAAGGGGTGGTCTCGCGAAACAAAGTGGGGTTATACACTTCCGTATGGCCATATTAATGCACTTTGTAATATACATCGTGCATTAAATATGAGCCATACAGAAGTTATTCACTTACCTGCTCCGTTGCTAGCGTCCTCGTCTCCATGGTTCCGTCTAAATTCGCCGGAAGCTTGCTTTTTTAGACGCGCTTGCGCAGTCCGGTCTTCTCCATTAAGCACGAGCCGCTTCAGTGTGCTCCCCGCTACAGCTCTTCTGCGCATGCGCAGACGAGCTGTCACTGCTCGGGAGCGCGCTGGAGCGGCCATTCTGTACCTTCCTCTGTTAGAGGAAGGTGCAGAGCTGCCGAGCTGTCCGGAGAAGCCGCCCAGCTGTCCCGCCGTCCAGCTGTCCTGGTAAGTGATGGGCCGGGGGGGGGGGGGCTGCCGCTGCGCCGGGCTGCGCCGGGGGGGGGCTGTCGTTGCGATGGGGGGGGCTGTCGCTGCGCCGGGGGAACTAGCGCTGGGTCGGGGGGGCTGTCGCTGGGCCGGGGGGGGGCTGTCGCTGCGCCGGGGGAACTAGCGCTGGGCCAGGGGGGGCTGTCGCTGGGCCGGGGGGGCTGCCGCTGTGATGGGGGAACTAGCGCTGGGCCGGGGGGGCTGCCGCTGTGATGGGGGAACTAGCGCTGGGCCGGGGGGGGGCTGTCGCTGGGCCGGGGAGGCTGCCGCTGTGATGGGGGAACTAGCGCTGGGCCGCGGGGGGGCTGTCGCTGGGCCGAGGGGGCTGCCGCTGTGATGGGGGGGGGGGCTGCGCCGGTTACCTTCTGCCTGGCGGTGGGTGACAGGTCGGCCGTGTTCACTCCAGGGGTCCGGTCGGCGGCTGCGGGGCGTCTGGTTGCCATGGAGACACAGCTGGTAGCGTCTCGGGAGCGCGCACGTCGGGCTACAGCAAGCGATGCGAAAAGAGCTGGCGGCCATCTTGGGAAAAAGTTTTATAAGTTGCTGAAACGCTGGAATGGTAAGTAGAAACCAGCTAGGAAAGTAATTTACAGGGGTAATTAGTAATGTATGTTTAATTAGGGGGACTGGGCAAAAAAAAAAATTCACTGCTTCCTCGAGACATCTCCTTTAATAGGTCCCAACTCGATTATTCAATTCTAGCGCAAAAGAATTGGCGTCGAAATTTTACGTGCAGAATGTAATTTTTTCACTTTCCGGTGTCATAGAAACGGGAAATTTGGCACGAGCTTTGATTATGTCATAAATAGGAAAAGCTAATGGGTCCCAACTCGATTATTCAATTCTATGCGCAAAAGAATTAGTGTCCAAATTTTATGTACGTAATCAAATTCTCTCACTTCCTGATGTCATTTTATATAAAGGAAACGTCGCATGGTTACCTCCCCGTGGTGTTTCCTGGGTAGCGCAGAGAACTATGCAAAATGGTGAACATGTTTTTCCTCGGTATCTCTAAAGTAACCACGACTTCATAAGATTTTCCGTGTGAACACCAGATAAATACCAATACCAAATTAACTCGGGCGAAGCCGGGTATATCAGCTAGTAGGAAATAAAGAGATGGCATTCTATTGTTTTATTACTTTAGTGTATTCAATTTTCCTTTTCAGTAGGCGAGGATACAGCAATGGAAAATCACTGAACAGTCTCTTGAAATCACTAAATTTCTAAGAAGTATTCTCCAAGATACTAGACAAATCTTATAGTCAGCCTAAGAATATACTACATGCTTTGTACCTTCAGTATAACTACATGAAGATGAACACCGGTGTAACGTGGCTTTTACCAGTGCTGGTCGTATCATAAAGTAGAAAAGAAAACCACAAATATACAAAAAATAAGTAAAATGTAAGAATATAGACATCATGGCACCAGAGCTGAGTCACGGCCATACTCCATAAATAAATAAAAATATCTTTTATATATTATGTGGTAAGGCAGTTCACAGGCCTTTTGCTTGCTAATCAGCTGGGACAGCTGCAGGGGTGAGATTGGAGAAGATAAAACCGCCAGACATACTCCTGCAAAGGGGGAAATTGTCTGAAAAGCTAGAGAGAGGCAGGCTGCAGTAGCAGCATCAGGAACTGGGAGTCTGAGGTCTGGTGCGGACCAGACTAGGGCCCATCATGGGTCTGACAGAGGAGGACGACCTCTAGACACCTGAGGTAGGGGATATTGATGAGGGCCCTGCGGGTTGTGAACCCTGAAATTGTTGTATGTTCCAGTACGTGTTTGCTATGTGTGAAGTAAAACTGGTGAAAGCCAGAATTTGAAGTAACCCGGTAG
Organism: Eleutherodactylus coqui; assembly: GCF_035609145.1. Lineage (NCBI taxonomy): Eukaryota > Metazoa > Chordata > Amphibia > Anura > Eleutherodactylidae > Eleutherodactylus > Eleutherodactylus coqui. The sequence continues at coordinate 115,666,559 of NC_089839.1, read as the reverse complement.
TCCTGAGCCTTTATGCGTGTGGTGCCAACCATCCTGAATGACGACAATGGCGATCCTAGATGGCGAGTAACTCCTAGGTTGCCACAATTACCTCACTGATTTATACAACTAAACCTACAACTCTTAACAGATCTTGTATGAGTACATATTAAAGGGAATCGGTCACTTACTTTTAGCCTTAAGATCTAAGCTTATGGGCTGACAGTAGGTGACCTGATAAGTCCAGGGATTAAAGTGTTATACTTACTTTCCTATTGCTGCCTTGGTGTCAGCTCTGGAAGCCGCCACTCAATGCATTGAGCAGCACTGCCAAGTAGTCCACCTGTTATAACTTTATAATGGGTGGGTAACTTAGCAGCGCGGTTCAATGCACTGCAGCGGTGGCATCCAGCAGGGACATCGGGGGATTGATGGGAGAGGGAGTTATAACACTTACATCCCCGGACTCAGCGGGTCACCTACTTTCAGTGTACAAGCTTAGCTAATAGGACTAAAAGTATGTGACAGTGTCATTTTACCCTTAAAGATCCAACACATCCAGTTTAACTATTATTTCCCTTTAGAAGAGTCACAGTCTGTCACACTTTATGAGTCTTCTGACCTTAAATAACCTGCTACCTGTGTTAACCTCATTGTTGTGGCTGTGTCTGCTTATCCATGAATTCTGTCTTATGTTATGATGGCCTCTCAGTATTGTATAACAGCCGTCCCCTTCTAATCAGTCTATGTGGCAGCGTACTGATGCTGGGTGCATGCATATGCTAAAATATACATAGTAATTGCATTTCATACATTAGTGCCACTTAATGGGGTTTTCCAAGGTCACAAGGCATCAGATAATCGCCTGCAATGATTGGATTTTTTTCATAAATAAAAACAATGTAACCAATTTCTAGTTAAGAGATACATAGTATGTAAGGCTGAATGAAGACAATGTCCATCTAGTCCAGCCTGTCTATCCTCCTGTGTTGATCCAGAGGAAGGCAAAAAAAAACCCAAGGGCAGAAGCCAATTTAGCCCTTTTGGGGAAAAAATTCCTTCCCGACTCCCTAATGGCAATCAGACTGTTCCCTGGATCAACCCCTAATAGTTCCTACCTGCCTGTATACCCGGACTGACAATTAAGCTAAGACTTGTATCCTATAATGTCCTTCCTCTCCAGAAAGACATCCAGTCCCCTTTTAAACTCCTCTATGGATTTTGCCATCACCACATCCTCAGGCAGAGAGTTCCACAGTCTAACTGCTCTTACAGTAAAGAATCCCCTTCTATGTTGGTGATGAAACCTACTTTCCTCTAATCGTAACGGATGTCCTCTTGTTACCGTCGCGGTCCTGGGTGTAAACAGATTTTGGGAGAGATCCTTGTATTGTCCCCTCATGTACTTATACATGGCTATTTGATCACCTCTTAGCCGTCTTTTTTCCAGGGTGAATAATCCCAATTTTGATAGCCTCTCTGGGTATTCCAGTCCCTTTATTCCATGTATTAGTTTAGTTGCCCTTCTTTGAATCCCAAGCACTGTGACATCTTTCCTGAGCACCGGTGACCAGAACTGTACGCAGTATTCCATGTGAGGCCTGACAAGTGCCTTATACAGTGGGAGGATAATGTTCTCGTCCTTTGCCCCTATACCTCTTTTAATGCACCCAAAGACTTTATTTGCCTTTGCAGCAGCTGACTGGCATTGGTTACTCCAGTTTAGTCTACTATCCACTAATACCCCCAGATCCTTTTCCATATCACTTTTCCCTAGTGGTACCCCATTAAGTGAATATTGGTGACATCCGTTTCTCCTGCCCATGTGCATAGTCTTACATTTTTCAACATTGAACTTCATTTGCCATTTTTCTGCCCAAGCCCCCAGCTTATCTAGGTCCGTTTGTAGCTGTACATTGTCCTCCGTTGCATTAATTATATTGTATAATTTTGTATCATCTGCAAATATTGATCTTTTGCTGTGCAGCCCCTCTATCAGGTCATTGATAAATATGTTGAACAGAGTGGGGCCTAATACTGAACCCTGTGGCACCCCGCTAGCGACTGTGGTCCAATCAGAGTACGAACCATTTATTACTACCCTCTGCTTTCTATCTCTGAGCCAATTTTTTACCCACTTACACACGTTTTCGCCCAGTCCGAGCTGCCTCATTTTGTATATTAGCCTATTATGTGGCACGGTGTCAAACGCTTTAGAGAAGTCCAGATATATGAGATCAATAGATTCTCCCTGGTCCAGCTTAGAGCTTACTTCATCGTAGAAACTGATCAGATTTGTCTGACATGAGCGACCCTTCATGAATCCATGCTGGTGAGGAGTTATTCCCTTGTTCTCCTTGAGGTACTCATCGATGGCGTCTCTCAGAATCCCCTCGAAAACTTTTCCCGTTACTGAAGTGAGACTTACTGGCCTGCAGTTACCAGGCTCACTTTTGCTCCCTTTTTTGTAAATTGGAACCACGTTGGCAATGCGCCAATCCAATGGTACTACACCGCTCTTGATAGTGTCTAGAAATATTAGATATAGCGGCCTAGCTAACTCATCACTTAGTTCCTTTAGTATTCTTGGGTGTAATCCATCTGGGCCCGGCGATTTATCAATTTTAGTCTTCTTTAGTCGCTTCCGCACCTCCTCCTGCGTTAGGTAAGAGATATTTTGTGATGGGTTCATTTTATTCCCCTGCATCTCGTGTGGCATTTCCTCTGTTTGTGAATACACTTGAGAAGAAACTGTTTAGTAGATTTGCTTTTCCTCCGTCATCATCAATGATTTCTCCTGCATTATTTTTTAAAGGGCCAGTGTTCTCCCTGCAAATCCTTTTGCTGTTAATATAGTTGAAAAATAGCTTCGGGTTGTTTTTGCTCTCTATGGCGATCAGTCTTTCAGCTTCCTCCTTGGCAGTTTTGATCTTATTTTTGCATATTTTGTTTTTTTTCCCTGTATGATTTTAGCGCTTCTTCGCTGCCTTCTTGCTTTAGTAGTTTGAACGCTTTCTTTTTTTCGTTTACTGCCCCTCTTACCGTCTTGTCGAGCCACATTGGTTTCCTTTTAGTTGAGTTTCTTTCATTTTTTAAGGGAATGAACTGCTCACATGAGGTGATTAGGATCCTTTTAAACTTTTCCCATTTGTCCTCTGTACCGTTATTTTTGAGGATGTTGTCCCAATTAATGTTACCGATAGTAGTTCTGAGCTGATCAAATTTTGCTTTACTAAAGTTTAGTTTCTTTGTCGCTCCCTGATAAGGCTTCTTATTGAATGACACCTGGAAGTTGATTATATTGTGGTCACTGTTCCCCAAGTGGCCCTCAACCTGCACCCCCTTTATACGTTCCGGTTTGTTAGTTAGTACTAGGTCCAGAATGGCCCTCCATCTTGTTGGTTCCTGTACCAGTTGGTTCAGGTAATTGTCTTTAATTACTCTCAAGAACTTATCACCCCTGTGAGATTTGCAGGTTTCGTTTTCCCATGTTATATCTGAATAATTAAAGTCCCCCATGATAATTACTTCGTTGCGGTTTGACACCTCTTCTATCTGCCTTAATAGTAAGTTATCAGTTTCCTCTGTTGCTTTTGGTGGTCTATAGAAGACCCCTATCAGGATTTTGTTATTTTTTCCTCCCTGTATTTCTACCCACAGAGATTCCACCTGTTCTTCTCCTACCCCTATATCCTCCCGTAGCCTCGGCTTCAAGTTCGATTTGATGTACAGACATACCCCTCCCCCTTTCTGGTTCCTTCGGTCCCTTCTGAAGAGATTGTACCCCTGCAAATTCACCGCCCAATCGCACTTATCATCAAGCCATGTTTCCTTAATTCCGACTATATCATAATTTTCATCAGTCATTCTCGCTTCAAGCTCACCCACTTTACCAATCAGACTTCTTGCATTCGTGGTCATACAATTTATATCGTTTTTTTTTGTTTTTTAAATTTGTTTTGTTGCTATTCGTACGAATGGCTGATCTATCACTTCTAACTGTACTAACCCCACCCCCTGCTTGACCCCCATTCCCTTTGCTTGGATCCGGGTCGCTAGTTACACTGGCTACCCCACTATTTCTCTTTTTGCCCTCCCCCCCAGTCCCTAGTTTAAACACTCCTCCAGCCTTCTAGCCATCTTATTCCCCAGCACAGCTGCACACTCCCCATTAAGATGCAGCCCGTCCCTACGGTAGAGCCTGTAGCCGACAGCAAAGTCAGCCCAGTTCTCCAGGAACCCAAATCCCTCCTTCTTACGCCAACTCCGGAGCCACTTGTTTACCTCCCTAAGATCCTGCTGCCTTTCTAGTGTGGCTTTAGGTACAGGTAGTATTTCCGAGAAAACTACCTTGGAGGTCCGCGCCATGAGCTTGGACCCTAGGTCCCTGAAATCATTTTTGAGGGCCCTCCATTGACCTCTAACTTGTTCATTGGTGCCAACGTGCACCATGACCGCTGGATCCTCACCAGCCCCTCCCAGTAATCTGTCAATCCGATCCGCGATGTGTCGAACTCGAGCGCCTGGAAGACAACACACTGTTCGACGATCCCGGTCTTTATGCCTTAACCCTTTGCAATCCAATTTTGGATTCAGGGTTCCTAGAGGGCTTTCTCTTTCTGCCATTTTACAATGGAGCCATCTGCTGGCTAGAGCCAGTACTGTAGTAGGTGACATGCTGGAGAGACAACAGAGCAGCCAGTAATATACAATGAGAATACCCTGCAGGACTTCTTCCGACATCGGAGCTGTACAGGCTTCAATCAGAATGTTGGAAGATGTCAAACAGTGAATTGGAAAGAGTTAAATGATAATTGCATAAAAAATTAAATCAGCCATTATGTACCTGGCCAATCTACCTCTGCTGCAGCTCTACCCTCCAATCTTTAAATATTGTGCTGCAGGAATGACTTCAATATTCCATGTCGCCAATCACTGGCCACAGCAATGCAGGAAGAGACTGATGCTAGTAATTAGCCACAGTATTCACGTGTGCCTGCTTACATTCCAGATTACAGCAAATACACAAGGGGACTGGACCTCCCTGATTGGGTCTGGCAATCACAATTAGTCTTTTTTTTTTTTTTTAAAGGCTTGTCTCATAAAATATATTGTTAATAATTAAAGGGGTTATTCAGGGACACACATTTTTTCCAAAACTGGATCAGCCTGCTCTAGTTACATAAGAGTAGACATCTTCACCTTCCCTGCTGCTGTCATTCTGCCTTTGCTTGGTCCCCGCTGATCTCCACTTTTAGGAGGAGAGTATGGATGACACAAGACCAGGTCAAGTAAGCACTGCAGTTAAGGACTGGCTGAATGGAGCTAGTGATTGGCTGCTGTTATCACATGAACCTGGTGTAAGTGACATTATCAGCTCATTTCACCTGGAAGTGAAGATCAACGGGGCACCAGGCACCAGTAGAGGGGTAACAGGCAAGGTGAGTATGCCTTTTGTTATGTTACTAATGGAGTCTGAGCCAATTTCAGGAAGAAAAAGTGTCCTTCTGCATAACCCCTTTAAACTCAGCCCATAATAATAATAAACATTTTTGTATTAACACTTATTAAAAAAATAGCTTATATCCCTAGATACTCCAGAAATAATGATGAGCACTGAAGAGCCTTTCTGCATTCACCACAAGCAAAAAAAGGTTCTAAGGTCTACTGACATGCTCACTCTGGTTTCTGTCTCTGCTCCAGCAGATACATTGAGGGTTGTACAGGTGTGGACGATTTGTTTCTTTAAAAAATGGCTTCAACTGTGGTAAAATTATTAAAGCAACTATACTTTTCCCTGTCGATCCAGCACCACAGCTCCTGCGGACCTCCCAGGCTTTATTTACGAGCAGTTGCCATTTGACTGCTATAGCCAATCAGAGGCCATAATAATGAAGTACCATTCTCCTGGCTTTACAGCTCAGAAGCTGGGAGTTATGATGCCAGGAGAATTGTACATAACGGCTGCAGCCTCTATTTAGCTGCTCATAAACAAAGACTGAGAGGACAGCAAGAGCTGCAGTGCTGGATTGGCAGTTGAAAGGACGGACGAGTACAGTGCTTTTATTGTTCTAACACATTTTGACAAATTTTTTCCATACCTGGAGAACCCCTTTAAGCTCTCATATGCTGGTCAGAAGAGATGCTAACAAGTGCCCTTGCAGTAACACTGCCTCACTCATTTATCACTTACTCAGGATCTTTTCTGATACACAAAAAAGAAGCTAGAGCTTCAGAGGCAGTCACTCACCACACCAGGGATCCCTTGACATACCCAGTGGAAAAGAGGAAAAAAAGATTGAGCTTGGTTGACAACATGGGAACATGCACTGAGGTGGACACAGAAAGGCTATTCAAAAGGCTATTCTAATGCTATTCTAATGTTATTTTTGGAATATCAGGGAGTTTAATAAATCTTTTTAGTAAGTTTAAATACAAAAATGTTTAGAATTATGGGCTGGATGTAACTATTAATAATTTCTTCTATGGCACATTAATATTTCATTTGATTTTTCAGTTTGATCACTGACTGATCAAGGAAATGCGGTGGATATATTATATCTGGGCTTCAGCAAAGAATTTGACAAAGTATCTTATACCATTATTGAAAAAAATGACCAAATGTGGGATGGACAAAGCAACTGTTAGGTGAGTTCATAACTGGCTGTGTTACTGTACTCAAAGAGTGGTCAGAAATTAACTGTGGACTAGCAGAATGGTATTTAACAGGGAGAAATGTAAAGTCCTACATCTGGGCAAGAAAAATGAAAAAAGCACATACAGAATGGGAGGAACTGCGCTAAACAGTAGCACATGTGAAAAGAACTTGGGTATACTAATAGATCATAGACTGATCATGAGTCAACAGTGTGATGCAGCAGCAAAACAAAAAAAAGCAAACACAATTATGGGATTCACTGAGAAGAATAGAGTGTAGATCACATGAGATAATTATCTGCCCCTACATTTCCTTGGTCAGACGTCATCTGGAATACTGTGTCCAGTTCTGGTCACCCCAATTTAAATAGAAAAATCAGAGAAGAGTTCCAAGACAGTGAGTGGTCTGCAAATCATGTCCTGTGAGGAACGGTTAAAGCATCTGGGAATGTTTAATTTGCAAAAAAGAAGGCTGAGAAGAGACCTAATAGCTGTCTACAAATATCTGAAGTGATCAGCTCTATTCTCATTTGCACAAGAATAGACTGCGAGCAATGAGATGAAACTGAAAGGGAGGAGACACAAATTAGATATTAGACAGGGAGGGGATCAATGAGTGGAACAGGTTGCCATGAGAGGTGGTGAGTTCTTTTTCAATGGAAGTCTTCAGAGGCTGGACAGACATCTGTCTGGGATGATTTAGTGAATCCTGCACTGAGCAGGCGGTTGGATGTGATGACCCTTGAGGTCCCTTCCAACTCTACCATTCTATGAAATAAAGTTATTAATTGTGTAATGAAAAGTTCTGCAGTTTTCCAACATATTTTGTGTATGGATTCCTCACAATATTCTCTACCTGCTGTTTTTAAAAATAGAAAACTTAATTGTTTAGTTCCAGAAGCTGAAACTGTTCTGGTCATGTAATGTTCTGATCATTCGGGTGTAGGGCTGATGATTGTTCCAAAACAGTTATAGGTCTTTCTTGTAATAAGCCGTTCCCCTGTGTGATCCGCACATGACCAGGACAAGAGTTCACACCCTGAAAATAAATGGTTTCCAATTGAATACCTGCAAGCAGACAACTTGAAACGGGTACAGAAATGATAAAATGTATCAGAATTGCAGTCATTTTCAATATATAATGCATATACTATATTCGCTGTGGCTTAGAAAATAGTTGAAAGTTACCATGGATTAATATCGCACTAACATCTCCTTTCAGCAGTAAAGAATGGATAATAGTGTTCCATCAAGTTAACAAGTCAGATAAACCAATTTCCTCTAACTGCAGTTTTGGTTAGGGCAGTGATAAGAGCACAGAAAATGGTGCTACTATTTTAGATTTGGTGGAGCTGCACAAGTAATACTTGTCTCATTGCCTCTTATCGCTTCATATAGGAGGCCTTTTCCTTCCTTCCTTCTCTATTATCACTCCATTATAATTATTGTGTACATATCAGCATATTGCACACCTAGATAGTAAATGTATTGACTTACCTCTATGGATATGTGCCAAAGCCAGAGTGACAACATGATGTAAACAGGAATTCCAGGCAGAGAAAAACTCATCCTTCTCCGTCATTACCTGAATACAACATATAGTATGGTGTAAATGACTATACTGTGCAAGTGATTTGACACTTAAATAAAAATTGTTGAACAAGTTTTCATCAGGTAAATATATCAGACACAATGATGATTAAAGCAGAAAGAACAAAATCTAGACTTAACCTCTTAAGGGTTATTTGTTTGCTTATCTAAATATTTATTTTATTCTGTAATTTTGCTTATTGATGTAATTACTTTTTTTTTACTATCTATGTCCCCCATGACGTCCTGTAAGACCTCTGAGGGACAGTCATGTTTTTTTGTTTCTTTTTTATTTGACACTTTTCCACAGTAGCTGGGGCATCCCGGGGGTAACGTGATCGCCAGCTCGCGTAGTGAAAGAAACACTTCCACTTTCACTCTTTAGCACATAGCACTCATTGAGCGCTGTGTACTAGTGAAAGAAGGCAGAAAGGGTTAAAAACCACTTCTCCCTCCTCCTCCGAGTTATCAGCTGTCTCTAACATCTGATAACCCTACCTGCTTCTGATTGATTGATTGCAGAAGCAGGGGCTTTAATCCCGTGCTGTATTTTTACTATCCACTGGGATTAAAGTCCAGGACCAAGTGCCGTAAACATACAGTGCTTGGTCCTTAATTTGTTAAAACATACCTAACTTTTCAGACAACTTATGCTCATTTAATAACCTCATCATCCTTGTAATATACGTCATTAAACATTTTTTTTGTTTTACAACTGTAAATCAAGTTTGAAGTGCAATTCCTCTGCAATCCACTGCTTGTCATTAGGCATTCAGCTACTCTAGCAACTTATCTTTATGATGTAGGCATTAGACGGGTCTCCAGTTTGCTGTCGGCAAAGCAGCATAATTCTTATTGAATTGATCTCTATTAGTTGCTTTACTAAGTCTTAGGTGTTTGTGTGGTCTATAGATATCTCTATATTTGATGTGACCGTGCAAACACACAAGACCTAGTAAAGCAACTATTAAATTGTGCTGCTTTGCCTACAACACAAAGATGAGTGCACATAGCAGTATAGTTATGTAACATCAGTAGAGGCAGGGATTAAGCATACACTGACGACAGGTCTAAGAGCAGTATAGTTGTGGGGAAGCTGAGCCTATGAAGACAGTATCTCCACCACAGCTAAGACGACGTCCTAAGGGAAGCCATCGGAATAGTTAGGTATGCTTTAAATAAGAGAGCAATCAATTATATACTTAAATAGTATTTTAAATCTTATCACATAGACCATATGCAACATAGTATCTTTTACATTAGATAAGAAGCATGCTGAAGAATGTAGACACACAGATAAGTAGAAGCAAATTGGGACATAAAATATCTATAGCAAATCACTTGGATTACAAACAATGTGGGTTTCTTGCATGCCATGTACCTATCAACGTACTATTGACTATATAGCATAAATGAATTTATAGCCTGTATCTCAAATATTTTAGTAAGTTCATCAAACAGGAGGCAACTGGCTTATTGCTACATTTCCTTTTCTCATAAATCAGTTGTACATGTCAATATGTTAAGTGCGCACAAGATACTATATGTTTCAAAGTGGTCCAGGAACGGGTTTGACTTTTTTTTTTTTAGCAAGGATAGGAAAAGAGAACTTACTGTACAAAGACATTGATAGAAAATGACCCAAAAGTTAGGCATCATCACCAAAATTCTAGGCATATTGGCTACCTTACTCCTGGGATTTTGTTCAACCCTAACAAACTTTGTGCATTCATTGAGTGCCTACAGGGAGTTGTCGAAATGGAATTAAACTTTCTATGTATGATTTTAATGATGACGTTAATGAAAAGTTTATAGTGGAATATAAAACCCTCTACTAATCATTCTTTTTATTTTCTTGCATTTTTATGGCCTTTTGGTGCATTTTCTCAGTCAGTGGCATTTCTTTCAAAATGCAACATGTTCTAGGTATGACATTTTTCCAGACGCCTCTCCATTCGATTTAAAAAAAAATAAAAAAAATAAGTGATGGAACACACACAAAAAAAACACACCACCAAAAACATTTGTAAAAACAATGCAATGAAAAAACGCTTGAAATTCACAGCATTTTTTTATAAGCCTAAAAAAATGGAAAATATAGGTGTGTGAAGGAAGCCTAGCATTAGTTTAAAGAAAACTTGTCACCATGTAAATGCTGTCCTATACTGTCATACTATAGAGTAGAAATAGTTGAGCCGATTCATATACAGTTAGGATACACTATGACTTTTGGCCACGACAAGGGTCATTTTGCCAATGATCACTGTGTAGTCCTGTAATCTCACACAGACACAGACAAGGACACAGACACACATGTCCATTGAGGTTAATGGGGGTCACAAGTGGCTGTGACCCGTAGGTCGCAAAAATGCCACCTAGGTTGTATATTTTCTGATCTTTGGTTTAAGGCCACTTACATCTCATACCAAAACACTATTGACCTCATTGAGAATACAAGGTTGCAGGGCTGCACAGCGAACTTCGGTCATGCGAGCAGCTAAAAATCACCATGTAGCCCTAGCCTCGTTTACACTTTGAAATCTCTGCTCACTCTGAGATTAGGAGTCCAGTAGGTGAAACAACTCAAGAATTGACCGCCTTCTCTATATGAGCATGCATATAAAGATTGCTGGCAGTCAATGAGAAGGACCGCCCACTGGACTTCTAAGCCCTGGCTGATCAGTTTAAATGAACGAGTTCCAAGTTAATCTAAATCTTTTCCCATAACACTATGCACGAATCTGCTTAGTTCTTCTGGGTCCATAAGGCGATGCTGGCAGATCAGATTGTTTGTTCAACATAAACAGGTTCCCTCTAAATTTAATCTTATACAACGTATCAAACGACTTCATAAGAATGTCTATCAAACAAATATTTGCCAATACAACTCGAGTTAGCACATAGGAAAAAGTTATATCAAAACACATCTAGATTTCAACATTTTTAAAACTTGCTTCATCTTGCCTCTACTTGTATACATAAAGTAATAAAAACACTTAAAGGAGATGTCCAGGGGATGTAGATCTGCAATCTACATATTATGCAAGTTTCACATGAGCATACTATAACATATCTGTAATGTGATTCAGAATACGGAAGTATCACAGATGACATTGCAACCGTATGTAATCAGTGCTTCATCATTGTTTGAGCTATATTTGCCTCCACATTTCCTGTCAGAAGTTTTAGTTTCTACTGGGTAAATTCCGATCTGTATTTGCCCAATAGAAAATACTACCGATACATACAGATATGGAGGCAAAAATGAACGAACGTATCACATGCTGCATTTTGAAAACACTGCCATGAAAAATACAGCCATGTCAATAGATATTAAGATTTACAGTAGCTCTGTATTAAGGTCTGTAAAACATAGACTAAGACACAAGCGTAAAAATGCGTGAACAGTCGCACAAATCTGCTGTTTGTGCACCAGTTCAGACGGCCCGGCGCATATATGCCAAGCCCGAATTGCCGTCAGGCGAGGGTAGACCGTTTAGCTCCGCTAAACTGCCTTCCCCTTTTTTTCCTCTCGCCGGCTCTCGGCAAAGGAAGGGGGCGGGATGAGGCGGGAGCTAGTGTACTATGCTCCTGCCCCTTGTCAGCTGCCAGCAATCAGAAGGGGGCGGGACAGGGTGGGAGCTTAGCAACTAGTTCCCGCCCCATTGCAAACAGTCGGCAAGGGGCGGAGTGAAGAAGGGAAGGGATTGGGAGTTAAGCAGACATGCTGCTAAACTTCCTCTTACCTCCCTTCTCCAGCAGCTGTCATAGGCTTCCATAGGAGTCTATGGCAGTGGCCGACGTATTCTAGCCAGGAAGATAGTTCTTGAACTATCTTTCCTGGCAGACATAAAAGCACCTGGCCGAAATGCGCTCGTTGTGCCGGCTGGGTGCCTTTACGCCGCGGGAATATGCCCATGACAACTGATGCACTGTAAACCAATGCATCAGATGGGCAGCGTATATCGGCCAGGCGTAAAAGCACGGTCGAAACACACTCATGTGAATCAAGCCTAAATGTGGAGTAAAATTCTGCTTGTCTGGAAGCGGCCTAATGTGGATTCTGTCACAGATGTGCTGCATATTTTGCTGCAGATCCAAAGCAAATCTGCCACGTGTGCACAGAGGGCTGATGTGTCTAATAGTGATAATTTACTAATTTAGTAGTGACAACTTTGTTTTTGACTGATCATGCTGACAAAAGTATAGTTTATCATTCATTTCTGAGAAATAAAGACAACCAATGTGGTTGCACATCCTGTTTTTAACTTCATATTTACCAATACAGTGAAATATTTCCAAAAAGACACCCATTTTGCAAGAACACATTTTATGTGACAGATTTTTAGTTTTCCTACATATTATGCATATTTTTGAGGGTAGCACCACTCACCACTACAAAACACCATTTGTCACTGCAATTTTGAGTGGTTGTCACAAAGAGGTTTCGCTTTATATGTTCAGTTTTACATTTTTGGGTGGAAATCCTCTTTAAAGGGAAATGGTCACTAACCCCATAAGGACATGCAGTGATACAAAGTGTTGGCTCTTAAGGACATGGCCTATTTTGGGCATAAGGACGCAACAATTTTGGCATAAGAATGCAACAATTTTGGGGGGATTTTCATCTCCACAATTCAAAAGCCATAACCTTTTTTATTTTTCCAAGGACAAGGCCGTATGAGGCTGCAACGTTTCGACCAGTATACCACCGGTCTTTGTCAAGCTTGACAAAGACCGGTGGTATACTAGTCGAAACATTGCAGCCATGCTATGAATTGGAGGAATAAAAGTTTTTTACTTTTCTACTGCATCATTGTGCTGCCGCAGACTGAGTGTCTCTTATGGGTTATCTTGGATCTATAGTCCAGGTTCCCTTTTTGTTGCTTTGCACAGCTGGATCCCGCCCTGTGGGCAATAAGTGAGTGCTGCTTGTACAACTCTCTTTTCTGGGATGAACACAATAGTGGAGTGGAAATTTACTCCACTGGGAGAAATCCTGGCAGGGACTTCCAAAGGAGATAGGCCTTGGCAGAAGAGGTCAGAAAAGCATCTTCTTAAGTGTCAGCGCAAACAGGTAAATATCTATTACTTGGAAGAAGGGGGGCACTACTATTTTCAGTGAGCAAGGTGCATATTACAATTAATTTCAGGAGCAGCTTTGTTTAATTCATTTCATGGAGCAAGGTGTGTACTGTAATTCATTTAGGGGGCATTGTGTGTAATATAATTTCAAAGGGCACTTTGTATTTATTTCAGGGGATACGGTGTGCATTATTATTTATCTCAGAGGTAATAGTATATTATTCATTTCTGAGGGCACAATGTAGATTATTATTTATTTCAAGTGGTGTCCTGTATTTTGTGGAGCACAGTATTTTGGAGGATGCAGTGTATTTTTTGGGGGGAGCACAGTGTATTATACAACGTGTAGTACATTTTTAGGTGACACTGTGTGGTGATATTATTTTTTCAGAGGAGCCAAAGATGTCTGGGCTGCAAACTTTTCAAAAGCAAGAATTGGATGGAAGAAGTCATGAAGATCTGGGCCAGATTGAAAAGAAAAATAATTACTCAAATCAGAGGATGGCACCTAGTGTCACAGACTGGGGTCCGGGTACGGGAAGTCCCTGGAATACAGCCCGCAACCCCTGTCCCTTCCTACTTGCCGCCCTCGGCTAGGCCCTAGAGCGACAACTGGGTGACAGTCCCTAGTCTCGCTAGGGATGAGGGGCAGAAGTCAGACTTACAGACAAACAAGGTACACACAAACACAAAGGCAAGTCGGGCAATCCGGGTTGGCAACTGGAGAATAAGCAGAACAAAAGGGGTCAGGCAAGGCAAAGACAGGTCCAAAGCAAGAGGGTCAAAAGCCGGGAATACAATCCAAATATGCGGGTGCAGCCTGGAGACAAACGTACACTGGGAATTGCTAGAGGAAAACAGACATGTTTAAATGCTGTCAGACTCCTGCCCCAGAGCTGATTGGGGCAGGGAGCCTGACAGCAGTAGGTTTCACTCAGGGAGGTGCTGGGGAAACTGCCCCCCAGCCTTGCTTGATCGACGGATGCCAAGGAAGCACGCCCGGTCGTCATGGTGACGGGGACGCGGCGCCGGGCGGCACCCACCGCGTCCCTAGCAACCTGGCGATGAGCAGGATTCTGGTGGCCAGGGGAGGTCACCAGAACAGGGGCTCCCCTGCGCCGCACTGCTGGCGCCTGGGTGACTACCGTGCCCTGAGTGTGGGCACGGCGGCCCCGAAAACCACTGACCCTGACAGCTAGACTCATTGTTATTATGTATTTTGTCTCCTATAGTGCCACATTAGTATTGTGCTCACATGTAACGTCTTCACTGTTCTAATTTGTAAAACTACAGCTCCCATAATATTCTTACCACTGTTCATGTCTTACTTGGAGCTGTAGTTACAAATAGTAAAAACATCTATAGTACACTTCAACCTGAGTTTGCAATTATTGCTATTTTATTAGTGTAAATAATTCTCTGCAGAGTGCTAAACCACAGGACTTTTTCAGGCTTTAAAGTTGCCCTTCCCATTTGATTCCCTTTCTGAAATAAAGACATGCTGTATCAACATATGACCAGTCAAGTCAATCACTGGCTGTAACTTTCATCTAATTACCATCTCTTTAGCAAGGTTAACAATGGAATACAGTCTGACAGATGAACTATGTAGGCAAAAAGTAGAGAAAACAGCAGCACTCCAATGTATGTCACCGCTGGTGTGAGGTAGTCCACTATGCAAAGCTCAGGATGGGAACTTGACCCCAAGGCTCCAAATTACATATGCCGAAAAGGAACAGATTTGAGCAGCATCAAGTGGTAAAAAGTCCATGCATCACTCACAATGCCCTTTTATTGATCCATGTTTAAAAAGGTAGACAAGCCACGTATCGACCCTATCACAGGGTCTTTGTCAAGCTAAAATGCACCATCACCCACCTACCTTACATTAAATAGAACAGTACACCAATCACAGTTAAAATCAATAATACATACATGCCCACTACAGGTGTTCATAGAAACTCACCCCCAGATCAGCTGTGATGGATGAGAGTAATGATGAGCCATGTATGCCTTCAATTTTAGGGGTGAAGGTGTCGTGTCACTGTTTTGGCACTGCACCCCATTCAGTTTTTTTCCTGCATGGTGACATTCGATTGAGTGGGATTGGGCATGGTTAGAGGCATGCCTTTGGAGGCCAGCCATGCAGGCTGCATACGCTTCTGTCCTTCTACTGCTAACCTAGTTGTGACTCGCAGTTTGCTGCCTACTCTTATTCGCCTACTTGCTGCCAGTTTGGACCCACCTACCACCAGTATGTGAAGTCACTTTTTAATTTTTTTCCAAAGACACTTAGGGTTCTTAATCCACCCCTGGATAAACACATGTACCTGAGAAAAGCAGGTTGCAAACTATAAAACTGTGAGTCTGAAAATCAAAGAAGAAATCACAAATACAACCTGGAAATTAGAGCAAATTTTCTTAACTCAAGATCACCATCCATCCATCCAGTTGAGGCCGCCTTTCAGACACTTTAGGATTCAGCCTTCTCCATGTGGTTGTGTTTCATATGGCTTCTTTCAGTTCGATCATTTGCATGTTAGTGTCGGCTTTGATAAGTATCCAGCCAACGTGTTCTTTGGTGTCCAGATCATTTGGCGCTGACCACATCAAGTGGCCGAAGTGTGAGAGTCTCTGTTTTGTAATTTTGCCCTCCAATGAAAACTTTGTTTTGATGCAGTCTTGGACTATTTTGTTCATTATCATGGTGGTCCAAGGAATTCGTAGGAGTTTACTGCAGCACCAAAGTTCAAAGGCAATAATCTTTCTTCAGTGTCCAGTTCACCACTAGCATATGTACAAATCAATTTTTCTATGTGAAAGGTGTCCATTAGCCTTTAATATCTTAGTATAGTGTTCTCCCAATAGGAACATCTAAAATAATTACTTGTCTGACACACCTGTGTAAAGGATTAGTCATTTCTTGCTATTACACAGCTATCTTTGTATTCATAAAACCAACTAGTTTCCGGTTATTAAAAAAATATTCATAATAAGCAACATGATCAAACCTGGCATCATATTCATTTATAATTTCTGCAATAAAAAGTTTATTTAATGTATTACCTTGTGGTACAGTCTGGCAGCCAGCCCGCGCTGTAGTACCCTCTCCCGAAAACTGACAGCTTTTAAAAAGAATGTCAAGTTGCTGATTTTATCTGAACCGATTGCCAAGATACTGGAAGAAAACAGTTGTGTATTGTTAGTAAAGGTATGTGCAACAAAAAAAGAAGGCTAGATAAAAATATGGGTATGTGCATATTTATAATTTCACAACACTAAGTAGCAGTCCAAAAATCTATTTAGCCTCTAAGAATGTTGGTACAGAAATACCCCCTAGTAACACCCACATGTTTCTTGTTTCTACCCAGGGGCGTAACTATAGAGGATGCAGGGGATGCGGTTGCACCCGGGCCCAGGAGCCTTAGGCCTCCTTCACACGGACGGATTTCCGCCGCGTAATTCGCTGCAAAAATCCGCTGCGTTGCCCGCAGCTATTAGGTTCTGTTGAATCTAATAGCTCAGGGCTCATGGTGCGGAATTCCACCACGGAATTCCGCACCGTGAAATCTCCCGTCCTCACCCGCGGCATGCTCTATTTGCCGCGGGTGTACGCGCGGACGGCTTCCATTGCAGTCAATACCTGCGGAAGAAAGCGTGAAATTGCCTCTCCGCCTACCGAGGTGGGCGTGTCATGTGATCCGCAGGTAAGTTTGGGGGTCTCTGGGGGATGCCGTGACGGGCTCCGCCACGGAATTCCGCGGCGGAGCCCGTCACGGCCGTGTGCAGCCAGCCTTAGGGGGCCCATAAGACCTCTCTTCTCCATATAGGGAGCACAGTAGTATGAATAAAGCATTATAGTTGGGGCCCTGTTACAGATTTTGCATTGGGGTCCAGAAGCTTCAAGTTACGCCTCTGTTTCAACCATTTTATTTACAAGTTCATTGACTAATAATAACATGCACAATGAAAATAAAATACAGGATTTATACAGTAATAATTAACATTTTTTCATCAATACAGTATAATTAAGCAAGTAAAGTCACACTTGGCCTTCTCAGTCACAGAAACAATAAGAATGATCGATGTATGGGTACAAAGCAGTATTATAATTTATCTCAGGGGTCACAATGTATTATTCATTATTCAGTGTAGATTATTATTTATTTCAAGGGGCGCACTGTATTATTTTGTAGGGTGCAGTATTTTTTGGGGGTGCAGTGTATTATTTTGGGGTTACAGTGTATTATACAATGTGTAGTGCCATTTTCAGGTGACACAGTGTGGTGATATTATTTTCAGAGGAGCCAAAGATGTCTGGGCTGCAAACTTTTCAAAAGCAAGAATTGGATGGAAGAAGTCATGAAGATCTGGGCCAGATGGAGAAGAAAAGGAATTACTCAGATCAGAGGACTAATAATGCATACAATGAATATGAATACAGGATTTATAATAATTATACTGTAGTGATGAAAGAAAATTAAGCAGGTAAAGTCACGCTTACCTTCTCAGTCACAGAAACAATAAGAATGATGTACAGGTATAAGTAGTATTATTTAGCTCAGGAGTCACAATGTATTATTCAGTGTAGATTATTATTTATTTTAAAGGGTGCACTGTATAAATCAGGAAAAAGTCACACTTGCCTTCTCAGTCATTGAGAATGAAGTCCGGGTACTAAGCAGTAATACGGTAAGTAATAAAAGACCCATTAAGGCTCTGTCCACAGAACACAATTATGATGCAGAATCCAGGCTGAAGATCAAGCCATTATAGTATTAATTCAATGTTATATGTTTTTTTGAAATTCACATCATGGAAAAAAAAATTGTCATCTCAATTTTGAACATGGTTATTGTGATAGCCACATGCAGATGTGCCTCACTGACTGGAGCTAAATCCACATGCAGATAAGGATGAAAATCTGCAAGCAGAACTTGAAGTCTGATTTATTTAATAATAAACCTTAACAAGTATTTACGTCTACGTTTGGGAAAAAGAAGGGGGTTCTTTACTGTAAGAGCAGTGAGACTATGAAGCTCTCTGCTGGAGGACGTGCTGATCGGAGACGTGATAAGAGTACAAGAGAGGCCTGGACGACTTTCATGAGTGTTAAAATATTATATATTATAATCACTTCTGGGGATTATTCTGATTGCCAGATTGGAGTCGGTAAGGAATTTTGTCCCGTAAATAGGGAAAATTGGCTTCTACCTCATTGGGGGCTTTGCCTTCCTCTGGATCAATGTTGCAAGATAATAGGCCTAACTAAGCCTTTCATACTATGTTACTATTTGGTCTTCTGCTTTTTTAATACTGAGATTCAAATCAGTATAATCTAAGGTACAGTAATGACAAGATTTTGGCTGCATCCCCATAGGGATGTTTAGGAGATTACAGAATACTGTATAGTTATAGAATTCAAACAGGTGTATGCAATTAGCTTCTACATTCCCTTAATATTTGCTGCATGGGGCAAATTTTTTAATTAAATATCTTCCAGTGTGAAGAAAAGCAGTGTTTCCTCCAAGGCTGTTCAGTTAGCAAGAGGGCAGTTAGGGATCTGGTTCCTTCCAATTTTGGCAAGCTAAAACATAGCAAATAAATATTATGGTCATAAACTAGCTGACAGGGACTTGTAGGTGAAAAGAGAGTAGAGAGAAACAGTCTCTCAATCAAGCTTCACTGATAGGCCGCCTGCAGACGGCCGGGTCGGATCCGGCTGCGAGAGCGTGACCCGACCCGAACGTCTGCAGAGAGCAGCGCAGGCACTCACCTCTCCCGCGGCCCTGGCTCTTTCATGTGCCGGCTGCCGGCGCATGCGCAGAGCGGGGCCGGCCGCGTGAGATTTCGTGCGGATAAATCGCGGCCGTCTGCCTAGGATTGCGTTTGTTAACGCAATCCTATGGCTGCTTCCAGGTGTGGAAATTCCGCTGCGGAATTTCTGCTCGTGTGCAGGCGCCCTTAGGGTGACTACCCACTAGCGTTTTTTTTCCGCTGCGAATCTGCTGCGCTTTCTTTCTCCAGATGCCTATGGGACTTTCTAATGTTAAAATCGCAATGCAGCAAAAACGCAAGTTTTGTAAACCGGCATATTGCAGGTTTACAGCTGTATGTACTGGGGAGGAATAACAGAAACAGCGGGCCAGACAACATGAAATGTTCTACAGGTATGCAGTTCAGATGAGGACATGACTGATGAGAAATCAGTGCTAACAACAAAAAAAAGTAGCTTATGACCACACACCCAACTTCCCCTCTTACAGAATGAGTATCACCTTCTGTCCTCGCCTGGAACTTCTGTAGAACAGTTCAAACTATTTGCTGGAATATGGCCAATGCAAGTGTTGTGTTACAGTGAAAAAAAGTGCCATGCGGGTATAATGCCTCTCTGCATTCAGTCAGATGAGCAGTAGTTGTATAGGGAGGATCTCAATTACATTTGAAAACTGACGTACATACATCTATAAGCAAGGACATACACACCCTTGCTTAGTCATTTTAACATTGCTTTGCAAAATCATTCAGCCCACGAGAAGTGTAGGGAAGTCTATAGAAAAACGAGTGAAGAAAAAAGTTTTTGTTTTTCTTCATCTCTCATTTTCCTGTAGACTTCCCTATAGTGCATGCTGTGTTTGTGAAAAAAGGCAGGGAGAATGCAGTATAAAATACAATATTTTTCCTAAAGAGCACTTGTGAAAGCATCCTTAGAGACCTTCCACGCGGGATGGAATATTCCACAACAGCATTGTGGTACACGTAGTCCCTGAATACCGCAACCAAGTCCACACTACTAACTGCAGATTTTGATGCGGAACTGCTGATAGAATTCTGTCATTGTCAATTTTACACCAAAATCCACATGTTAGCAGTGCAAATTATGGGGCTCAATATTCCACAAGAGGACATATTCCATAACACTATGGTGTGAAAGGTCCCTTAGAGGTTGTTGCTGTTTTTCCTTTTCTTGTCCCTTCTATTCACAAAAATGCTCAGCGGATGACTCATTTGGGAGTACAGAAGCCTGTGAAAACCCTACAAGATACGCCCAGCACTCTTTCTTCTCTTTTTTAGAAACCTGAAAAGTAAAAACACCTATAACAAAGAGGTTTGGCTGGATGCAATTTTTTTAACCACCGAAGAACAACTCTATGGCTTCTATAGGTGATTTTTTTTGTAAATTGCTCTTTCCTGTCAGTTTACTAGAATATGATTGAATACTGCAATTTTTGGAAAAAATCCAATTCCAAGTATGAAGTCTCCCAGCAAGAGTAATTTTGAAAAGGATCAATAAAAAGGAAAATACTCAAATGCAATAAGATACTTTAAAGGCTGTGTGTATTTTTTAAACCATTGTTTGGGCTCCATCATACAACCGTGTTGTTAAGGTGTAGTCCACATACGGGTTTTGCATGCTGAATACGCTCTATCAATCTGCCATAGGCTCCCATGCTGCCAGTCACACACATTACTCAAAATAGACTGCAGCATGTTCTATCTTGCCGCGTATTACGCGTGAGTTTACGCCAAGATAATGTATGGCAATTGGTGGCCTGCAGCAAGTACGCAATGTCATTGCGTACTTGCTGCGTGCCACGGGACTGTCACATGCTGGTGGCACGCAGCGAATTACACCCATAATTCTGGTCCTTAAATAAGCACGCCAAAACAAAAAAAAGTATGGGCACTCAAGAGTGTGGAATGCCACTAGGAAATCAATAGAATGCTGCATGGTATGACACACATTGAACAGGGAGCATCGCAATTCTCTGTGTCCCCCCCTCCCTTCCCTTCCAGAAATGCTCATATAGTATTGGACATGTGTTACACCAGCAGCATTTATTGGGGATTTTGCTGTGGATTAGCTATGGAATCCACCCTGCTCATTGAAAGAGGAATTCCGCTGTGAAAATATGCAGCAATTGACATGCTGTTCAGAGGTGCAGGCCAAAGGCCTCTTCCAAACTATGACCTGGGCTGCTTGCAGTCCGACACAGGTGAGCTCAATGATGTCATCGCGGCCATGTCGACAGAAGTTAGGTGAGTTTTGGATTCCTTTGCCCCCCTTTGGGAGCACTACTGCAAGCAGGGACACACTTCGAGGAGCATCAGTGCTCTACAATAGTGCTCCCATCAGTTCTAACATATAATCCGACCATGTTGACTCAAAAGAAGGCAAAAGACCTATAAGGTAGACAACAATTACCAAATACTAGGGGGAAAATTCCTTTCTGACTCCAAATATGGCAATCAAGATAATGTGTTCCATTTCCATGTAGTACCCATAAGTTGCAATATATTTTTAAAGAAAGGCATACAGTCCCTTCTTAAATGTTTTCGAATCATGAATAATCATAACCTCATGTGGCATAGCCTCACTTCTCTTACAGTAGAGAATCTGCTTCTATGATGATGGTGTAAAATTCTTTCCTTTAATCATAGAGGATTTTCCCTTGTAATGCTTATAGGTCTTTCTGTAAAAATGACAGTTTTAGAGGCAGTTTTCATGCACTTTTGAGCTAATGGCAAGAGTGCTTTAAAAGGACTGGGACATATAAAATAAGGACTTCTACTTCCCCTTCCTCCTGAATCCACTTCAAACTTTGGTTTAAAAAAACAGCATCAAAAACTTCTAAAAAGGCTTGTATGGAACTCTAACAGAGTTTTTCCAACATTTCTAACATTTTCCAAAGAGCAGATAACTATCTGAAAAAAAGAATTAAAAAAAGCAGTACTCACCCTCTAAATGCCACGCTGATCCAGCACAGCTGTACCATTCTCTCTGGTACAGTCCTAGAAGCTCCTGCCATTCATCTTTCACATGACTGCTGCAATTACTGGCCTCAACAGTCACATGCCATTCATGCACACATGACCGCTGAAGCGAGTAACTCGTTGCAGCAGTCACATGAACAATGAACAGCAATTGACTGTGGCAGCAGCTTGCCGGGTGAGCAGGGGGAGGCTGGAGCGGTTGCACTGAAGTGGCGGGACATTTAAAAGGGAAGTACTGATCTTTTTAGGGTTTTCTTAAACAGTTAAAAATGTTGGAAAACCCCTTTTAGATCTCTGTACTATCCACTCATATACTTGTACATTTGAATTAGATCACCCCTAAGCAGTTTTTTTTCCAAACTAAAAAATCTCAACTCTAATAACCTGCACTGGTAGTGCCATCCACCTGTTTCCTAAAATTACATTGATCGCCTTCCTCTGGAACCATTTGCTTCTTATACAAAAGGTGCTCAAAATTGTGCATAATATTCCATATGTGGTCTGACTACTGATATATTGAGGCCAAGCTGCGTTCTTGCCTTCAGCATCTATGCTTGTTTGATTCATCCCATCATTTTATTTGCCTTGGCAGCCTTTAGTTTTACCACAATAGAAGTTAAACGTATCGGTCTATAATTCCTGGGCTTACTTTTTGACCCCTTTTTTAAACACTGGCACCACATGCATAGTAGAACATATTCTGTCATGAATAACATCCAGACCAAGTGATTTGACTATTTTAAATATAATAATAACAATCTTTATTTATATAGCGCCAACATATTCCGCAGAGCTTACAAAATAGGGGAGAATAGATACAAAGAACAAAAGATGCAAAAACCACGGTTACATGTAGTAATCAGTTGATGGAAACAGTAGGGGTAAGGGTCCTGCTCCAACGAGCTTACATACTACAAATAATGGGGCGATACAGAAGGTAAAGGGGATGGAGATGTGCATGGTATGGCAAGGTGGAGAGTGTGGAATGCTATACTCAGACAATGGACACACTTCCGGTGGCTTAATCGGTAGGACTGTAGATGCCAGTTGATTACGGCTTGCAGGGATTGCAGTTGGTAGGACAGGGAGCATGTTAAAAGGCAGAGTAAAGGGGGGTTTGGTTTAGTGGATATGGTATGCCTCCCTGAAGAGGTGCGTTTTTAGACCACGCCTGAAGTTTTGTGTGTCAGGGATTGCCCGGGCAGTTTGGGGTAGTGAATTCCAGAGGACTGGTGCTGCGTAGTGATTTAAAACTGCACGATGCTTCTTGCTGGGTTCAGTAGATTATGTTTATTTGAGAATTCGGGTTATCCTCAATTATCTGCCATTGGATTTCCTTAAGTTTCCCAAATTATTTCTCAGAGCCGGTACTGTTGTATCTTGTCTTCACTGGATGTATAGGTGGAGACATGGATTGGCTGCTGTCAGTTACAGGGAACTCTCACACCACGGCCCCCTTAGCTGCTGTGGATTATTGGATCCTTTAGTCCCGCTGAGCCGCTGATACCGGTGTTTGCGCCTGCGGCTGTGCAGACGGTGGGGTGAGCACCACGATGGACGCTGACTGAGGTCTTTTCGCCGTCAGAAAATGGCCAGAAAGCGAGAGATGTTCCGACATAGCAAGGACACTGACAGTACAGCCGGGAGCACGTAGACGGAGAGACCGATGTCTTAGAGTGGCGGCATGCAGGGAGGGAGCGAGGAGACAGACACTGGGGCCGACCAATCGGCGTAACTGCAGCACACACTCCCAGTGTTGGACAGTGACAGTGGGGCATCTGATGGGGTTGGATGGGACCTGACATGCAGCAGCAGGCTGGCTACTCGGGGGGACTGGCAGCCACAGTCACAGCGTTGTACCGCTGGGCTTTCGGGAGGGGAAGCACCACTGCTGGAGGAGCAGCTTGCCTTGAGGGAGGGGGGTAAGCGGTGAGCCAGCAGCAGCGGCTGGTCATGAAGAGCAGTCAGGACAGAGACAGTAGCGGCTGCTGGAGAAGCTGCTGTGCACATATGTCCTGCAGCCATGGGACACCCTTCACGGCAACAAAAACACCTCACTGCTAGCAGAACACCGCAGGGAACATCCGGATCCTCTGTGCCCTGACTGGTAGCAGACTACAATATGAGCCAATCAGGAGCTTTGGGTGCATTACCTGTCACTATGTACATCTCTATCCACAATTTTGGTGGAGACAAGATACACCAGTACCCTCAGAGCCTCTTTAATAGGCATTATTGCTGTCAGTTTAGCACAATTATTTTTGGGGATACCATATCCGAGGCACTTATATTAGCAGGTGCACTATTTTCTGGATACAATAATTTTTGAGGGCACTACCTGTGTGGTATTAATATTTTAAGGAACACTGTCGGCACTAATATTTCTTTAGTAATTGGGGGCACTGGGCAGCACAACAGGCATAGTACTAGCATGTAGTTTTTGTTGATAAAGGGGCTTAATGGAAAAGTAAGAAACCTAAGATATCTGGATAGTAAAATCTGCAAAGATGAATTGTGGCTGGAAGAAATATCATGGCGGTCAGGGTTGAAGGTGATGAGGATAGCAGTCATTCGCAATGAGAGATAACACCTTTTAGTAAATGTATGCAATTATTATCTGTCTTGTGTTCTGTTCGCATTACTCGATGGCTTGTTTTTTGCAGGACAAATTGTATTTTTAACGACATCATTTTGGGGTACATATAATATATTGTATAATTTTTATTAAGAAGATTGCAGCGTTCAGCATGCAGAACAAACAGTGTGATAATATTATTCTCTGTATCCTCATGGTTCTGGCGATACCAAGTTCATCTAGTTTTTTAATGTTTTTCTATATTTGTACACTAAAACGTTATTTGTTTAAGATTTGCTTTTGTGTCGCTGTATTCCAACAGCCATAACATTTTTATTTCTCCATCGACGGAGCACTTAGGGCTCCCACCCACTAGCGTTTTTTTTCACTGCGAAATTCGCACGTTTTTTTTTTCTACAGGGGGTCTATGGGACTTGTAAAGCTAAAATCGCGATCGCGCAAAATCGCGATTTACCGCGAAATCGCGATTTTAGCTTTACAACTCCCATAGCCCAAAGACCCCTGCATAAAAAAAAAAACGCTGCGAATTTCGCAGTAAAAAAACGCTAGTGGGTGGGAGCCCTAAGACTGCCTTTTTTGTGGGATGACCTCTACTCTTTATTTATCCAATTTTTGGGAACATATAACATTTTGATCTTGTTTTATTTAGTTTTTTTTCTAGGGCCATGGTTTAATCTA
The DNA here is from genome assembly GCF_035609145.1 of Eleutherodactylus coqui. Classification (NCBI taxonomy): domain Eukaryota; kingdom Metazoa; phylum Chordata; class Amphibia; order Anura; family Eleutherodactylidae; genus Eleutherodactylus; species Eleutherodactylus coqui. The sequence goes on along the minus strand of NC_089839.1, from coordinate 115,641,199 downwards.
CAATTCTGCCGTGGTGTTTTAATTATTAACAGCATTCACCATCACCTATATATAATGTGTTAAATTAACTGTGCAGGTCAATACAATTATGTCAATACCAAATTTCTATAGTTTTTTCGCCAACTTTTTCCACTCTTCTTTTTAAAGACCCCCAACATTTTTTGTTCTGTCAACAGTGCAGAGTGAGGCCACTCTCACACACATTGCTTTTTACAGCATTTAACGCAGTGGTTCAAAATCACGATTTTCGAACGCGGTCTGCTCTATTTTATGGCTTTTCAGTGATTTTAAACACAATTCATCACCCATTGTAAGGCCTGTGCTAAAACTGAAGGCAGCCATGGAGGGCCCGGGTTGGTTGACCATCTCCATTGGAACCTCTGGATCAGGCACAAAATACTGGAAGAAAAAACTGCATGCAGCACTTTTTCTTCCAGGTAAAAGCTGGCCAGCAGGGTGGAAAGCAGATGGACCCCATTATAGTCAATGGGGTCTATTCAGCACTCTTTGGTTCTGTTCTAAAACTGACTCATCAGGTTACAGAGATTCCACTTTCCTACTTCCCGAACGGAGCAGGAAAGTGGAAACCCAAGCGCATTGTTTTCTTTTATGCCTTACTCTGGATCAACATTGGGAGGGGATAGGGTGAACTGGATAGACTTGTGTTTTTTTGGCCTAACATACCATGTTACTATATTTATGAAAAAAGACAAATTACAAATAACAGCTAAACATGTTATTTCATATTGTTGGATGAATTAAAATAGTTAACCATAGAATCCTCTGACAAGCTAGAAAGACTAAACCCTAAAGCAATGTTAATCCCTCAGGTAACAGATCTGATATCTCCAAGTTTTAGATTTTGGATTTAGATTTTTCAAAATTTAATTTTCACAGGCAGACCATAAGAACGAATAGGGCTGCAATGAAAAGCATATAGGAATAGTTGAAAAATTTGGCGCTCTTGGAATTAGTGCTCATATCCTGGCTGCCATGATACCAAAAGTTTGGAGATGCGACGCTGCAGCCTTTGATTGGCCACGGAGGTCACATGCTTCCGCCCTGCTTGTCTACCTAGAAGTCACAGCCCATATCAGCACTATTAGCTGTGTCTCGGGGGCCAAAGAGAGGTGAGCACAACCTTATTTGTTATTTTAGGCAGGGTCCATCTGGGGGATGGGGTTTTGCTTTAATGACAAAACCTGTGTAAGTAGTTATGTTAGTTTGACCTGATGTAATCTATTAGTCTTTTTTTGTGGTTTCAGTTATAGCTGAATGATTTTATTTGTATCTCTGCACTGTGATTGCTTGTTTGCTTACTTTCAGTCCCATGACTATGAATCATAATGATAGTTTCAGGTATTTTATGTTGGTAATTTCCTCTTTTCAATACAAATGAGCAGTGTCTATTATCTTGGTACTATATCTGGGTAATGTGCAATATCCAGAAAAGCAGCACACAGTTCGTTAAATAGAATTGAAATGTCACTACATTCAATCAGTTGTATAGAATGACAAATTCAAAGGTATAAGATAAAAAAAATCACAGAAAATAATAACAAATAAGTTTGTCTCCTGTAAATAATAAAATTCACCATTACAGGAGATGAGAAAACGTAGAAGTAGACTTTGCCAAGCTGTTCCTTCTGGGCAATAATGAATTAGATTTCACCATATAAGACATAACAGGACTAAATAAATACATTCTGATCCCTATTTTAAACTTCATTGTCAGACTTCAATTTGCCAGCAAAGCGTTTTTTTTCAGAAATTCTCTAATCATGGCAAGAAATGCATTATGAAAGTTAAACGGTACCTAACTTTCAGAATAAGCTGCTGTTTGAGTACATGAGGTATAACACAATTTCTGACCATTATATCACTTGTATCCTGCATTTATCATCATTTTACCCTCTGCAGGCTGTATTTTTAATTTTCACTACTTTATGAGCTGGTGAGAGAAGCCTGCTGCTATGTTATCTTCTACAGACTGCATATGAAGAAAACAATAGATTCTGCTCACTAACTCTCTATAGCATGCACACAAATAACTGAATCATGTAGAGTATACAGAAAAGTAGTGACCATATAGGTTCATTCCTGGACTAACTAATGGCATCCATTACATGCCAGTTAACAGATATGAGAGTATTAAGTATTCTGTGTTACACTTGTTATTCAAGCTTAGCCCGAAGGTCATGAAAGCAACGTGTTCTTGAAGTGGGCTTGAGCATTTCCTAGACTGCTATGGGAGCTGAAAAAAGGGAGGGGAAGGGAATTTACTTGCGCCCGGCACTCGGAAAAGAGAACAGCTGGCTCTATTTAAGCAATAGCAGTCATTCCGAGGATTTATGCCGACCGACGGAATTTCGCGCTGCACCTTATTTTTCACACCATACACATGTATGAATGGGTGAAAAAAGGCTTATTGAGCTTGGAACTCGATTGTGGCTGTTCTTAATTGATGCGATTTTCAGTAGCGATACGGCCAGCGTAAAAACTCTACGCTCATGTGAATGAGGCCTAACACTGAGCTAGTCCCTCAGAAAGAACACAGTGGTGACTTCACAGAGTTGTTTTCTCTCGTTCTTTCTCCGATGAACATCATTAATTTGGGCAAAGGACAATTAATTTGGAACTTAGATCCTGGTAGCTTTATTGCCATTGTACACAATGTGACTGTATAATCAATCTTTGATCAAAGTGAAGTTTACTGGCACCAGGGGATAACTTACCAAAGTACTGCAACTTGCTTGGAATAAACTGGTATACTGCAGTTATCTTACCGCCACTTCTCTCTCTCTTAAGGCCTATTTACACACACAGATATCTTTCAAAAGATTGAAAGATCAATGGTCGTTTTGCATACAGTACTAATAGGCACTAATTGCTACTAGTACTTTATTAGCTTAATTTGCATGCAAATGAGCTTCTAGGAGCTGTTACAGAACTCAGCAAGAGGTCTGAGCTCTGTAATTAGCTCCATTGTTCAGCCAAGGGTCCTCCTGGAGAATTCAGCACCATGGACAGCAGACAGCGTGCAGTCCTGCTTATCAGCTGTTCTGCTGGCCACTGGGCTGAGAACTGAGAACGGCTGTAACCATTTTATCAGCTGTAATCAGCTCTCCATGGGCAGAACACAGCGTGCGGTCCTGCTTATCAGCTGTTCTGATGGGCACATTTCGGCACAACAATTATCACTCAAAAGATGTTTTTTTGAGTGATAATCATTGTGTCTAAATGGGTCTTTACTGCCCTGCCTGTGAGTATACAAAAAGGTAACTAACAATAACTAGTGCAATACCTACCGTGTTTACCCGAAAGTAGGTACTACCCCGACAGTAATACCTACCCAGGTTTTCGGGTGAGGCTTGAAATATAAAGCCTCCCTCAAAAATAAGACCTAGCTAACCTGCCCCCCCCCCAAAAAAAAATCAATACTCACCTGGTCTGCGGCGTCCCAATAGTCTCGGGCGGTGCTGTAGCAAACTTCAGAGTCCCTCCCGTCTGCCATCCCAGCTTCTTCTGGTGATGGGGCTTTGAATACCCGGCCTTCAGCAAAGGCAGCACTGTGATTGGCTAATCAAGCGCCAGCAGCCAATCAGAGCCTTTCAGTGATATTCACTGAAAATAAGACACCATGCCTCTTTTGGGGCAAAAATTAATATAATACAGTCTTATTATATTATTATATAAGACAGTGTCTTATTTTCGGGGAAACACCAAAATAATTTTCTGATAGGCCTTTAGCTGCGCACCACTTTTAAACTAACTAATTGGTGTGATAACACTCGTCCTGCTATTTAAATTAAACTGGAAGTCTATGTTGCAACAAAAAGATCTGCAATTACCTTGATTGTCAATTAATTATCTCATTGCTTGTAAACATTATTTCAGCTCACCTTACTGACCTCAAACCTTTGGTACTTGCTTTGACTTCTGGCTTTGTCCCAAACAGCAATTGTTGCCAGCCCTGACCTTCACTTCCATGAACTTCATTCTTGTCTATGCAGGCAGCTACAACCTGTGCAGAAGTCTACACTTATCTGTGTACAAGGTTCTCAGCAAGTTCAATATCCTAGAAAGGCCAGAGTGAGGCTTCTTTCCCACAAGTGTATATTGGCCGGCTGTTTTCACATCCAGCGGATATATGCTATGTTGGGAGAGATAAAATTGGTGAACGGGCGCACAAATCAAACGTTTGTGCGCCCGTTCAGACGGCATGGGTCCCGAAGAGACTACCATGCCGTCGCCACCTTTTCTCTCCCTCCCCATCGCAGGCTCAACTCTCTTCTCCTCCCCGCTCATTCCTTGCAATGGAAAGGGGCGGGCCGGTGCTTAGCTCCGCCCATATCCCGGCCTTTGTCCGCAGCCAGCAATGGGAGGAGGCGGGATGGGCCGGCACTTAGCTCCGCCCCTGCCCCCTCCCATTGAAGAGAGCCTGCAGGGAGGAGAAGACAGGTGAGCCTGCCACGCTAGTAAACTCTCTCCTACCTGCGGCCGCTGCCATGGGCTCCTATAGGAGCCCATGCAGCGGCTGATGTATTCCGGCGCAAAACACCCGGGGCTATATTGGGCTGGCCGGGGCCTTTTACGTCTCATGAATACGGCCATGTGATCTGATGCATTGGAATCCAATTGATATACGCTCATGGGAAAAAGCCTAAGTTTGTATTAATGGATCCTTAACATAATGTTAATGTACACCTGATACTTTTAAAATTTTGCTGGGTAGAATTTCCTGCAAAACGATGGAACAAAATAACATAGAAAGCTTAAGGCTGCCTGGCCACGGGCGATAATCAGGCCGCGGGTAACGCAGTGAACACTTTTCAAAGGAGAACTATCTTTGGACCAAATAACGCTGGAGGCTCCATAGACTCTTATGGGAGTCTATGGGAGCCGTCAGAAAAAAGGAGGGGGAGGGAGTTTAGCAGCGGCTAAGGCTGGTAAACACTAGCAGGGGCCTTAAGTGAGGCATTTAAAAGTAATTACTAGTAGTTCTGCCGACCGAGGGATTTTGGGCTGTGGCATAATTTCCCTATAAGACACAGACAGCTGTGTGAATGGATGGAAAAATTGTGAATAATAGCCGTAATTTGGTCACGGCAATTCTTTGTTTATGCGATATTCAGCAGAGATAGTTGCGATTTTATTGCGTGGCCAACTTAACCACGTTAAATCGCCCATGTGAAAGAGGCCTAAATCTGCAACATTTACGTGCAGATTTGGCCGTCGTGGAATTCATGTGGAATTGCTGTGGGTATTCTGTTTGCAACGTGAGAAGGCGGCCTGAGGAAACCAGAGGTTCCCGTAGTAATTCCTCAGTAGTTGCCTTTTTTACTACTTAATAGAACACTCTATAAAAATGATGAATGAGGAACAAAACTGGACACAGACCTAAAGACTTCTGTAATCATGAAACAAGTACATTTACACATCCATCCAAAAAAATCCCATAAAAGAATATTATCGATACTTATTTCTGAGCAGTCTAAAATATATCAGGAAAGGGGAGGCCGATTTTACTTGTCAGAAGCAATGAGGTTATCATCTAAAAATGTGGCCCAATATCTGTGTCCATCTGTCCACTAAAATCTGAAATTATGCAATTACGCAGCAGCTACATAGAGGAACATTTTGGATTTACATCTGGCATACTATGGAACGTGAGGGGTTAAATGACAGATTAATCTTTCAGTGCTTCTTATAAATTCGCTGATGGTGCATTTGACAGTTTCCGCACTTTATTTCGTCTTGGTTGTTAATGTGAGCTGGCCAATGGAGATGAAAACTAGACAAGATATGCCATTGATTTTGTGTTTTATCTTGCGATCGCTGCATTCGGTGTCGCTTTGTTAATTCCCTCGATGTACTTCTCTTGGCTCTGATGTCACTTGGTTGGCAGGAATTGACAAGCCTAACATGTGATCGCGCCTCTCATTAAATAGTGCCACGCAATGGAGTGGACAGACGCCACTGTGCTCTTTTTTGACATATGTAGAGGATACTTCTTTCCCTTTACTACCATATGTGGCTCCTGCTGGCTGTACGCTGCATTATGGTGTCTTTTCTATATAGCACCAATGCCATATGCTATGTGCTCACTACTGCCACATACATGCAGCTTTGTAGTGTTGTTTGCTGTATGACTGTTCATCAGTTGGGTGAAGTGTATTTACCAGATGCATGATAACGTTTTTAGTCATTGTCACTTTGTGAGACGCTGTGCAGTGATTATGTTTAAGGCCGCCTGCAGACGAGCGGGTCGGATCCGGCAGCGAGAATTCTCGCCGCGGGACCCGACCCGAGAGCCTGCAGGGACGAGCGCGTACTCACCCGCACCTGGCGGCCCCGGCTCTTTCATGTGCCGGCTGCCGCGCAGCCGGCGCATGCGCAGACCAGAGCCGGCGGCCAGGTGAGTGCGTGCCTCGCACAAAAATAGGACATGCCACGGTTTGTTTGCCGCGCGAGATTTCGCGCGGCCAAACCGCGGCCGTCTCCATAGGAGTGCGTATTGTAATGCACTCCTATGCAAACTTTCAGTGGCGGAAATCCCGCGGGAAATACTGCCGCGGGATTTCCACCCGTGTGCAGGCGGCCTAATTTATGGTCATATTGCATGTAATCCATACGGAATGTTTTTTTTTTATTTTCTTCTTTTTTTCGCAAACATTTTTTTCTTGTTACTATTCAGTGCTTTGGTGCAGTTTTTTTCTCTACTGGTCCCGTAATGAGTCCATAGGTAGGATGAAACACGTTGGGCCCTTTTGCTATTAATTGCAGTTGTCTTTTTTTTCTTTTTACATTTTCACCATTTGCATTCCCTGGTTACATACTTCAAATAAGGTTACAGGGTTTTCTAGTTCTTAGGGTATCCACAGAATCACTCTTTTCAGGGCCATCACCCCGCATGTTGCTGCATAGGGTGATTTAATTGCTAGGGATATTTAGGGATAGTTTGTCCACTCCCTTCCAGTTCACATAAGAGATTTTTTTCCCCTCACAGCGATGTTACAAGGGTAAAAATTGCAACATGTTCTATCTTTAGGCGTTCTCGTGGAATGCCTTATCTATTGTTTTCAATGCGACCCTAGAAGACATTGCATGGCATTCGCATGCCATGCGATGTACCTTCGAGTGTGATGTAATGTTTCCCACTGAAAACAATGGGAAACATGCCTGAAACACTTGCCCAAGGATCGCAATTTCATAAAGGTTATGCGAGGGTTTTTGAAAAAAGCATGTTGGCAAACGCGATATCCCTTTCATCCGTGTGCATATAGCCTAAAGCGGAGGCAGCCATGCTCATAGAAGATCATACCCAGCTATATGGACGGGTCTACAGGAGCAGTACGATCCATCTTTGTTATCACTTGTATCATCTTTATCGCTTCTGAAGCTTGTTTTGCTACAGGTTACAGTCATGTGGCTGTGCTTTAATTACCTTTTACATACATGTGCTATGGCATTACACACGTGACAATTATCTATGTCCGTTTTCAGCATGCTGGATTTTGACAATTTATTGTGAATTATTGAGGTATCAGATGTTGTAATTCTATCCTCGTAAAGGTGACGTTTTAAACCTGACAACATTCACTCTTTCCTTATGTTCATATATTTTGGTGAATCCATAAAATATGATCCATACTATATTGTTAGCATCCTTCGGGATCCTATATCACTACTATAACCAATCTATGCACTAAAGAGCTTCTGGTCGAGTTCTGCTACTTCAGGCTGTTTCTGGCATCTCCTCTGCATCCAAAGTAATGCGGTGTGTGAAGATTACAAGGTGAGGGCATCAGAGACGTAATCATCAGGTGGCTACATATTACCATTTTGTTAGATCTTGTTTGTATACCGTTTTATGTTTAAATACATTTGTGCATGTTATGCACAGTTTTTGTATGTGTGTTACGTTTTACTAACTTTTTGTAAGTTTTGTTTCACTACATTTCACTAAGTATTCACAATGCAGGGATTCACATTTTTGATACATTGGAAATGAAAAGTTTAATTTAGGCACAGTACACATAAAAACACAATCACAGTATGTAGATAACTAAACAATATCGCAAATATAACTGTAACAAAGTGTTCTACATCCACGGTATTGAGTGGCTCCTGCTGGAGGGAAGCAGTACTGCAGTTTTATTCTACATAAGCATTCAGTCTTTATATAACATTTACCAAGTTCTAAGCTCATTTTTGCAGATGCCATGTTTAGTCAGTTTTAGGGCTCCTTCACACGGAAGCATTTGCAAGCGGAAAATTTGTGAGCATAATCAGCATTGAATAAAACCCCTTGATACCCAGAATAATACTTTACTATGCACCTCTAGGGCGGCTTCACATAAGCAAATGGACAATTGGAATGCTTCAGTGCAACATATTTGCTCCGTGAACAAGGCACTTTTGCTTGCTTACCGCCACATTTTACTTTACATTTTTGCACACGCAGGGCATGTTCACATGGGTGCAAACATCCACCCCCACTATGGCTTAAAACGCTATTAAGCTTAATAAGGTCCAAATTTGTTCTTTTCCCATAGTTTTGCACAGTATTTAGAGCATCTCCTTGCGTATGGCGCGTGAAATTGTGCATGCCCATTGACTTCTGTGTAAAAATTTGGTGCACAAATATACAGAAAGACAAAGTATCTTTTTTGCGCAGCCGAAAATGTGCATGCAAAATCAGCGAGAAATCAATGTGTTCTATTCACTGCGTATTGTGCACACAAATTTTGCGTGAGCGAATACGGACATGTGCAGGAGCCCTTATTGTGGGCTGTGTGTAATACTTGTGTTAAACGTGTGTAATACTTTTGACAACATTATTCATTAATTACCAGAGCTGGCGGTCTATCACCGGTGACATTATCACCAAATACCAGTCTTTCAGCACCCCGAGTGCATTGGATAATGTTTGGATGCTCCTAACAGCTACATTACCGAACTACAGTAGCGTAAATGAAACCTGAGTTGAGGTGGATTGGATGGCTTGATGCCGGCTCATTTGGATTAGCAGTGATATAAAACATTATTCAGAGGAGCTGGTTAGCAGTATTACAAAAGAAAATGCTCCTGGTTACAAGCTGGTCTGTAAAAATACAACTAAAAACATGGAGAGTTCCAGGGACAGGACAAGGCATTTTGGTGCTCCCAGCAGATAGGGCAAATTGTATCTTCGTCAAAGAATCAATTCAGAATGTAAGTGATTGGGTCATTAGACGTGAAGAGAATAATAGAAACATTTCTGAGTCAAGAACAGATAGTCCCCTACTTGCGAACAATCGAGTTACGAACTTCGCAAGATGCAAACAATCTGTCCAGCACAGTATGATGTAATAATTTGGCATTACATCATTCTGTGCAGGAACCGGACAGGCTTCTATCAAGCCTGATAGAAGCCTGTCCAGTCAGATCGCGGGACGCTGTGCGGTTGCTAGGCAGCTGGGGGCCTTCTGAAAGGCCCTAGGGCTGCCTATGCAGAGCGCCTATCAAGCCGTGCGCCCCGCCCGTGAACGTCGGGTGCTGGCTGTTTCCTACAGCCAGAACCCGGCGGCAGCAGTTTCGACAGACCGCGCCGCTCGTCGGAACTGTTAACACTTTAAATACCGCTGTCAGAGTGGTATTTAAAGTGTTAACAGTTCCGACGAGCGGCGCGGCTCGTCGGAAATGCTGCCGCCGGGTGTCCGCTGTAAGAACAGCCGGCACCCAACGTTGTATGAAGCGGGATCCACCCGCAATCCCACTCCCTACAAACATTTGTTCGAACCTACCTGGAACGGAATCTGTTCGCAAGTAGGGGAGTATTCGTACCTGATGTCCATTCGTCCACGCACCTCCTCAGGCTCCAGTGATGTCTATGCCGCAACAACTGGTCCACAAAAAGAGTTTGCTGCTCACTGAGCAGACACTCGCTGGGGCAGATGTGGGGGTGGACGGTAGTATGGGAGTGCAGGATGAGCAGGCAGCTAGCTGGGTGACATTTAGAAGAAGGGGTAGAGGGAAGAAATCCAGAGAACCAGGGAGGCTAGTTCTGAACTGCCACTCCCCAACAAGTTTGAAAGTTGGCAAATGAGGGTGATACCAGTACAGGATTCGCAATGCTGCAGCACAACATGGTCTCTGACCACCAGGGGAATGTCTGCTCCAGGAAGAAGGGGCATAGGAGAGCAGGGCAGGCTAGACAGGTCCTGATAGTGGGAGACTTAGGAGGAAAGACAGGGCACTCTGCCACAAAGATTGGAATTGCCAAACAGTGTGTAGTCTTCCTAGTGCTCCAGTTATATAAGTGGAGTCTCTATGGGTGAAAATACATGGGGGGAAAAATAATAAAATGTTCATAGGGGTTTTCTATAGGCCACCAAATAGATGAAGAAGCAAATCACAATAAAATAATTATTATGGGGGGCTTTAACTATCCAGATATAAACCGGGAAGCTGAAACTTGTGGATGTCATAAAGGCAGCATGTTTTTGTCAATAATTAAAGATAATTACCTTACCCAACTTGTACAGGACCCAAGTAGAGGGCCAGCCATTTTGGACTTAACCCCTTGAGTGGCACGCCCGGAAATTTTCCGGGACGAGCTCCACTGCTCATAGTGACATAGCCCGGAAGATTTCCGGGCTATGTATCACTATGGGAGCTGCAGAGCACAATGCCACAAGCTGTGACATTGTGCTCTGCCTGCACAGACCCACAAAGAACAAAGCAAGGGCTTTGAAAAACCAGCAGAAGATATTGCCGGCATATCGGCAATGTCCTGCCTTGTTTACAGGTTGCCATAGAGACCATCGGCTTGTCAGAAGCAAGCCGATGGTCTCTGTGACAGGGAGAGCTTGGTGCTTGGCTATCAGAGGACAGCTAGGTACTAGCTCTTAAAGCAGAGATCAGAGAAAACCTCCGATCTCTGCTGTGTTAACCCTTTACATGCTGCAGTCTATGTGACTGCAGCATGTAAAGGGCTGTCACTGCAGCATGTAAAGGGCTGTCACCATCAGACCCCCGGAATGTGATCAGGGGGTCCTGATGGGTCCCTGTGGAAGTCCCCTAAGGGGACAAAAAAAAAAAAAAAGTTAAAAAAAAAAAAAAAAGTTTAAAAATTATTAAAAAAAAAATTATAAAAACACTCGTCTCCCTTTACTTTGTAAAAAATCAAAAATACAATCACACATGTGGTATCCGTGCGTCGTAATGACCCAGAGAAGGAAGTTAATACATTATTTAACCCCTTAATGACATGGCCCCTTTTTTTCTTTTTTCCCCATTTCTTTTTTTCCTCCCCCGTTTAAAAAATCACAACTTGGTCAGCTTGGATACTATTTCGCAATTCCAACGACCTAAAGACCTGGCTCCAATCGGGCGTTGTTCCAACCTGAATCCACTATCCCTAAGGTACACATTACTAACACAAGTTGCTTTAGTGTGGCCATTAGTGCTCCACACCCCCCTCCCTCACCCTGCCCCACTGACCCATCTTCCCCCCCCCACTCTGTCCTCTATTATCTATCTATTTCTTTCTCTTTTTCTTTCACTACTAATCTCCACTATGTTAATCTAGTTATTTCTTTCGCTAGTTTATACGAAATGTTATTTGAACGACATTTATGACAAAATGACAAAATGCACAAGAGCCATTGAAGCAATGTGTATATCAAGTTAATACGTTATTCTCTCGAAATTGTTCATGTGTGCAAACCCAATAAAAATATTTTGAACCATAAAAAATCACAACTTGTCCCGCAAAAAACAAGCCCTTATATAGCCATGTCAATGGAAAAATGAAAAAGTTATGGCTCTTGAGACGCAACTGCAAAATTAGTTGAAATTCAATGATTAGACCATTTTAAAAAACCTGCCCTGGTGGGCACGACAGGGTGGTAGGAAACCCGCCACTCAAGGGGTTAATATTAACCAACAGACCTGACAGAATAACAGCATGCAGGTTGGGGGGCAGCTGGGGAATAGTGACCAATATATTTCCACTTGTCTTTCAATAGGGAGTTTTATTGGTGAGACAAACTTCAACCAGCTCAGAGATGCCCTTAACATTATTTATCGGGACAATGTCCACAAAAATACAGAGAATTAATGGCAAGTTTTCAATAGCATCTTGCTATGAGCAGTTCATATCTTACAGGAATAGAAGGGTAAGAAATAGGAGAAAAACAATGTGGCTCAATAAACATGTAAAGGGGGCAATATACGGCAAAAAGAAAGCGTTTAAACTCCTTTAAGTGTAAAGATCAATTTAAACACACACATAATTGCTCAAAATTCGTCAGAAACTGACAGTTTTGAGAGATCATTTTGCATTAGCTACTAATGGGTTAATCAGCCCATTAAAAGCTAAGTATGTATTTAGAGAACAGTGGGTGGTCTGTTCTCTAAATAGATCGCTTTTGTTCTCCAGCAAAACAGCTGCTAAAAGAATGTTATCAGCACTGCCTGTGCGGTTCATCTTATCAGGGACGATGGATTTTATGTTGAGCTGATCTCATCGACGGATGATAAGTGCATGGTAAGTGCACACTGAGCACACATTTACACACGATTATCGCTAAAAAGATGGCTTTTGAGCAAGTTTTCAGCGATCATCATTGTGTGTAAATGAACCCTAAGCCTTAAAAAGTAATGAGGGAAAAATTGTAGAGGGTAATGAAGAGAAAGCAAATATATTAAATAGTTTTTGTCTACTGTATTCACAGGGGAAAATGAGAAGCAGAGTGATAAAGTAATCTCTCCATTAAATGTCACTACTCTAACCCAGGAGAAAGTGCAGAGTGATCTCTCATAAAGCCATGTTGATACAGAGTTATATGGCTATTTTTTATAGGTACACTGTAATAGCATCTCTTAGAAACCCTACAAATATATTACCTACAATAGAAGTTAAACTTACCTGTCCATAGTTTCCAAGTTCATCTTTTGACCCATTTTTAAATAATGGTACCATATTTGCATTAAAAGATTAAAATAGACAAATTGCAGGATCCCAATGGCATAAACCCCAGGGTTCTAAGAGAATTAAAAGGGTTTTACAGGAAGAATACTATTGATCGGCTGGGGTCTGTTGCTCGGGACCTTGACCAATAAGCTGAGCGTGTGCATGCTGTCAGCACCGCAAATACACAGAGGTCGGAGCGGAAGTCTGTTTCATTGGATTGATGCATAGCAAAAGTGGTGCCAATATTCAAAATTGGATCAAAAAGTGAACCTAGAAACTACATGCCGGTTAGTCTTACATTCATTGTGGGTAAAATGTTTGAAGTTTCAAAGAAATGCTATCCTGGAGGACCTGAAGAAAAATAGCTGTATAACTCCATATGAGCAGGGGTTTATGAGGTGTTACTCCTGTCAAACCAAAGTGATCAGCTTCTAGGAGGAGGTAAGTTCTAGACTGGACTGGGGAGAGTCACTGGATCTTGTGTATCTGGACTTTACCTAAGCGTTTGATACTGTGCCGCATAAAAGGTTGGTATATGAAATGAGAAAACGTAGTCTGGGGAGAATGTGTATAAGTGGGTGAGTAACTGGTCAGTGATAGAAAGCAGAGGGTGGTATAAATGGTACATACTCTGATTGGGTCACCGTTACTAGTGGGATACCACAGGGGGCAGTTTTGAGCCCTATTCTTTTAAAAATATTTATTAACAACATTGTAGAAAGACTGCACAGTAAAATATGAATATTTGCAGATGATACAAAATTATGCGAAGTAATTAAGACAAAATGCAGTTGATCTGCAAATGGATCTGGATTAGTCGGGGGCTTGGGCAGAAAAGTGGCAAATAAGTTTTAACACTGATAAATCTAAAGTTATGCACATGAGCAGAGGAAATACAAGAAAAAAAACTTTGAGTGGAACAGGTTACCACAGGAGGAGGGGAGTTCTCCTTGAATGGAAGTGTTCAAACAAAGGTTGGACAAACTTCTGTCTGGGATGATTTAGTAAATCCTGCACTGAGCAGGGGGTTGGACCTGATGACCCTGGAGGTTCCTTCCAACTCTACCATTCTATGATTCTATGTCACCATTACACACTAAGGCCTTAGTCACACGGGCGTAAATACGCGCATAAAAACCCACGGGCGTAAATACGCGCGTATATACGCGCGTAAAAACGCACCTACTAAAGATAGAACATATTGGTGGCAATGGACATGGTCACGCGTTTTTTTACGCGCGTATATACGCCCGTGTGACTAAGGCCTAAATGGGAAACCACTGTGAAACACTGACATGGAAAAGGACTTGGTGATTTTAGTTAACTGTAAGCTTATCTGGAGCAACCAGTGTCAGGCAGCTGCTGCCAAAGGAAATAGGATCAGGGGGTGCATCAAAAGAGGTCTAGCGGCACATGACACAAACATTGTTCTTCCTCTTTACAAGTCACTGGTCAGACCATACATGGAGTATTGTGGACAATTTTGGGCACCGTACTCAAGGACGACATATCAGAACTTGAGCGGGTACAGAGGCAGGCGACTAAAGTAATAAATGCAATGGGTGGACTACAATACCCAGAGGGCTCATCAAACTTGGGGTCATTAGGTTTAGAAAAAAAAGACAGCTGAGGAGTGACCTAATAACTATGTATAAATATAAATATATCAGGGGACAATACAGAGATCTCTCCCATCATCTATTTATACCCAGGACTGTAACAAGGGGGCGCTCTAATAACTATGTATAAATATGTCAGGGGTCAGTACAGAGATCTCTCCCACCCTCTATTTATACCCAGGACTGTGACTGTAACAAGGGGGCGCTCACTACGTCTAGAGGAAAGAAGGTTTCTACTCCAACATAGGAGGCAGCTCTTTACCGTAAGAGCAGTGAGACTGTGGAACTCTCTGCCTGAGGATGTGGTGATGGTGAAATCGATAAAGTTTAGGATGGGCCTGGACGTCTTTCTTCAGCGTTACAATATTACAGGTTACTGATTAATTCAGAAGGGTCAGTGATCCAGGGATTATTCTGATTACCAGATTTGGAGTCGGGAAGGAATTTTTTGCCCTAAAATGAGGAAAATTGGCTTCTAGCTCATTGGGGTTATGTGCCTTCCTCTGGATCAACATTACAGGATAATAGGCTGCACTGGGTGGACATACCATATTTTTCGCTCTATAAGATGCACTCCCCTATCCCCATCCAAAAAAGAGGAGGGGGGTGGGGGTTAGAGCATCCTATAGAGTGGTGGCTCTTCTCCCCTGCTGTGTGAGAACAATCGCTGGTCAGCTTGCCCCTGATAACAGCTAATTAGTGGGGTGGAGGAACAGCAGGAGTTTCCTCCAGGCTACTCAGTAATCAGCTGCTTACCAGTGACAGCTCTTCTCCTCTGCTGTGTGCGAACAATCACAGGTCAGCTCGCTTATTCAAACTGCTGATTAGTGAGCTGGATGAAAGTTCTGCTGCTCTCCTCCCCCAGCAATCAGCTGTAGTTGCTGGATGACCTTTTCTGCCTCCTCTTTATTTCACTAGTGCTGCAGGTAATGCTATGTGCTCTCCTCCCCGCTTTCTATTTGCAATGGTAGGGGGCAGCACGGGGCTGGAGCTAAGTACCGACCCGTCCCACCACCTCCCATTGCTGGCTGTGACAGCGGCATTTAAAAGGTTAACAATTCAGATGAGCCGCGCAGCTTATCAAAGCTGTTGCCGCCAGGTGTCAGCTGTAAGAAACAGCCAGCAGCTGCGATGTATGGAGGGAGATCGCCGCACGATCTCCCTTCATACATACTCCATTGCTGAAGGCCGTCAAAAGTCGTATCAGCGGTCGTTAAGGAGTTAATGCATTCAAAAGGAGATGTGGTGGTTGTGTCTGTGTGAAAGAGGCTTGGCCTAAAGGCAATGTTATGCAGAAAAAGTTTTTACTCAAAAAACTGGTTTAAACTAAGCCAATAGGTGGTATAAATTTAAACAGAAGTTACTCCGATAAATCTGGCACAATTTAAGACTACCTTGTCTAAGTTTGCGCTGTTTAACTATTAAACTGTATTAGTAAGTATGAACCTTTAAGTTAATTACAGTAAAATGTGCATATGCATACCTTGTTCTTAGTCGATCACTGATAGAGCTGGTCCAGTTTCTTAGAAGACCAAATACTGGGTTTTCCTCATATTGCCTTGTGTACTGTGCAAGAAGTTCTCGAACTACTACCTGAAAAACAAAGTTTTTCTCTAAAGTGTATTGTTGTTTACAGTTGAGAAAGGCACCAATTATTATCGCTCTAAAAAAGTGTAAGATAAGTTCTAGAATACAAATAAATAAATAGTGCTGTCCTTTTCTTTCTATTTGTGATACTGCATATTATACGCTTATAAGATAATTGCATGGGTGAATAAACACAGGTCTCAACATTAGTGTCTGATTATTAGACTACAGAAGACAGATACCATCAAGCAATACCAAAGATGAGAAATATAAATATAATTTATCGGCTTTTAACCTCTTCCCGCTCCAGGCCGTACATTTACGTTCTGGAGCGTCGGGGTATGTATGAAGAGAGGCCGCGGGGCGACCCCACATTATACAGCGCGGGCGTCAGCTGTTTATTACAGCTGACACCCGTGGGCAATAGCTGCCGAGCACGGCTATTAACCCTTTAAATCCCGATGTCAATTCTGACAGCGGCATTTAAATCCCCCGAACGATGTTCGGGAGTCCCGTATGGCCCCCCTCGCGGTGAGATCAGGGGAGCCGTGCAGGAGTCATGGCTGCCGGGGGCCTTCTGAAATGCCCCAGGGTTGCCTTGAGAGACTGCCTATCAAGCCATCCCCATGGGATGGCTTGATAGGCTGCCTGTCAGAATGCAGTATGACGTAATGCTATAGCATTATGTCATACTGCAGGAACGATCAAAGCATCGCTGGTTGTGGTTAAAAAAACAGTAAAAAAAAAAAAAAAGATCAATAAAGTTTTATTAATTGTAAAAAGAAGAAAAATACATATTTGGTATCACCGCGTCTGTAAAAGTCTGATCTGTCAAAGTAGTGCATTATTTACCCTGCACCGTGAGCATCGTCCGAAAAAACAAAACCCGCCAAAAATGCACTTTTTCAGTCACCCTGTCTCCCAGAAAAAACGCAATAAAAAGCGATCAAAAAGTCGTATGTATTCTGAATTAGTACTAACGGAAACTACAGGACATCCCGCAAAAAATGAGCCCTCATACAACTACGTAGAAGAAATAATAAAAAAAGGTATTGTGCGCAAAAGATGGCTGCAGAAAATAATTGTAAAAAATGAAATCTTTGAAAATAAAAAAGAGTAGTATCGTTAAAAAAAACTATACAAGTTTGGTATCGTAGCAATCGTACTGACCCATAGAATAAAGTAATCATGTCGTTTTTATTGCAGTTTGTACGCCGTAGAAACAAGACGCACTGAAAAATGGCGGAATGTCTTTTTTTTTTTTTCATTTTACTCTACTTAGAATTTGTTTAACGTTTTTCAGTACATTATATGGTACTTTAAATAGCACCATTGAAAAATACAACTTGTCCCGCAAAAAACAAGCCCTCGTACAGCGACGTTGATGGATAAATGAAGGAGTTACGATTTTTTTTAAAGGGGGGAGAGGAAAAAACAAAAATGGGGGGAAAAAAGGGGCCGTATCATTAAAGGGTTAATGGCAGAGTGAGAAAAATGTAAACCTAACCTCAGCTATAATCTCAGAAAGTCTTAACTTTCTTTGCATAATTGTCATACTTATTAAAACTTTCTATTTAGGCATATTCTTAAAGGGGTTGTATGAAGGTGTAAAGTAATATTGATAACTTTGATCAGTGGGGGTCGAACTGCTGGGACCCACACCAGTTCTGAGAACAGGGGTCTCGACAGTCCGCACATGGATTGAGAGGAGGTCACGTATGCTACTTGTCTCCAAACTTTCCCAGACTCTAAAATATCTCAGTAATGCATTCATACACAGACCAATTTGGGCCCAAATTTAACAAAATGCTCATTTGCCGTACAATTGGGCTGTGTAAAAGGACCAATGATCAGCCGATGAACGAGCGCTTGTTAATTGGCTGGTCGTTCAGTTTTAGCAAGCATAAAAATGCCTGCAGATTGGCTCCACATCTGCTCCTGTGAATAGGCAGAGGTACAGGAAACCTAGTGGGACAAAAGATCATAATTACAATCACTTCTCTCCATAAGCCGCTTCTCTGCCAGTCTGAAAGGACTGTTTGGTGGTGAAAAAGTGAAAAAAAAAGCACAATTTTTGAAATAGTTTGTTGCTCATCAGCGGAAACCTACATTCCAGATGCAGCATTATCTCTCATCTGGAAACTGAAAGTGTTTCAAGAATATATTCAGCTCTGGAAACACCAACATCATTTCTATACTACTACATCTATTTACAGCTGTAATCTAAAGATAAGAACAGCAGACATTTCTGCAAGTGTGCAGATTAGAGATGAGCGAGCACCAAAATGCTCGGGTGCTCGTTACTCGAGACGAACTTTTCGTGATGCTCGAGGGTTCGTTTCGAATAACGAACCCCATTGAAGTCAATGGGCGACCCGAGCATTTTTGTATATCGCCGATGCTCGCTAAGGTTTCCATTTGTGAAAATCTGGGCAATTCAAGAAAGTGATGGGAACGACACAGCAACGGATAGGGCAGGCGAGGGGCTACATGTTGGGCTGCATCTCAAGTTCCCAGGTCCCACTATTAAGCCACAATAGCGGCAAGAGTGGGCCCCCCCCCCCTAACAACTTTTACTTCTGAAAAGCCCTCATTAGCAATGCATACCTTAACTAAGCACCACACTACCTCCAACAAAGCACAATCACTGCCTGCATGACACTCCGCTGCCACTTCTCCTGGGTTACATGCTGCCCAAACCCCCCCCCCACGACCCAGTGTCCACAGCGCACACCAAACTGTCCCTGCCCAGCCTTCAGCTGCCCTCATGCCACGCCACCCTCATGTCTATTTATAAGTGCGTCTGCCAGAGGAAAAGCAGGCACACACTGCAGAGGGTTGGCATGGCTAGGCAGCGACCCTCTTTAAAAGGGGCGGGGCGATAGTCCACAATGCTGTACAGAAGCAATGAGAAATGCAATCCTGTGCCACCTCCATCTGGAGCTGCACACATGGGCATAGCAATGGGGAACCTATGTGCCACACACTATTCATTCTGTCAAGGTGTCTGCATGCCCCAGTCAGACCGCGGTTTTTTATAAATAGTCACAGGCAGGTACAACTCCGCAATGGGAATTCCGTGTGTACCCACAGCATGGGTGGCTCCCTGGAACCCACCGGCTGTACATAAATATATCCCATTGCATTGCCCATCACAGCTGAGGTAATAATGTCATGTTTAATGCAGGTGGGCTTCGGCCCACACTGCATGCCCCAGTCAGACTGGGGTTCTTTAGAAGTGGACACATGCAGTTACAACTTCCTGTGGACCCACAGCATGGGTGGGTGCCAGGAAGCCACCGGCGGTACATAAATATATCCCATTGCATTGCCCATCACAGCTGAGGTAATAATGTCATGTTTAATGCAGGTGGGCTTCGGCCCACACTGCATGCCCCAGTCAGACCGGGGTTCTTTAGAAGTGGACACATGCAGTTACAACTCCCTGTGGACCCACAGCATGGGTGGCTCCCTGGAACCCACCGGCGGTACATAAATATATCCCATTGCAGTGCCCAACACAGCTGATGTAATGTCGTGCTTAATGCAGGTGGGCTTCGGCCCACACTGCATGCCCCAGTCAGACCGGAGTTCTTTAGAAGTGGACACATGCAGTTACAACTCCGTGTGGACCTACAGCATGGGTGGGTGCCAGGAAGCCAGCGGCGGTACATTAATATATCCCATTGCATTGCCCATCACAGCTGAGGTAATAATGTCATGTTTAATGCAGGTGGGCTTCGGCCCACACTGCATACCCCAGTCAGACTGGGGTTCTTTAGAAGTGGACACATGCAGTTACAACTCCCTGTGGACCCACAGCATGGGTGGCTCCCTGGAACCCACCGGCGGTACATAAATATATCCCATTGCAGTGCCCAACACAGCTGATGTTACGTCAGCTGTAATGCAGGTGGGCAAAAAATTAATTGGATTACACTGTAGGCGAGGGCCCCCAAAAATTGGTGTACCAACAGTACTAATGTACCTGAGAAAAATTGCCCATGCCCAACCAAGAGGGCAGGTGAAACCCATTAATCGCTTTGGTTAATGTGGCTTAATTGGTAACTAGGCCTGGAGGCAGCCCAGTAAAAATAAAAATTGGTTGAGGTGAAAGTTTCAACGCTTTAATGAGCATTGAAACGTATAAAAATTGTTTAGAAAAATTGTATGACTGAGCCTTGTGGGCCTAAGAAAAATTGCCCGTTCGGCGTGATTATGTGAGGTTTCAGGAGGAGGAGCAGGCGGAGGAGGAGGAATATTATACACAGATAGATGAAGCAAAAAGGTCCCCGTTTTGGATGGTGATCGAGAACGATGCTTCCATCCGCGGGTGCAGCCTACGTATTGCTTAGGTATCGCTGCTGTCCGCTGGTGGAGAAGAGAAGTCTGGGGAAATCCAGGCTTTGTTCATCTTGATGAGTGTAAGCCTGTCGGCACTGTCGGTTGACAGGTGGGTACGCTTATCTGTGATGATTCCCCCAGCCACACTAAACACACTCTCTGACAAGACGCTAGCCGCAGGACAAGCAAGCACCTCCAGGGCATACAGCGCGAGTTCAGGCCACGTGTCCAGCTTCGACACCCAGTAGTTGTAGAGGGGAGAGGCGTCACCGAGGATGGTCGTGCGATCGGCTACGTACTGCCTCACCATCCTTTTACAGTGCTCCCGCCAACTCAGCCTTGACTGGGGACCGGTGACACAGTCTTGCTGGGGAGCCATAAAGCTGGCAAAGGCCTTGGATAATGTTCCCCTGCTTGCGCTGTACATGCTGCCTGATCTCTGCGCCTCCCCTGCTACCTGGGCCGCGGAGATGCGCCTTCGGCCACTAGCGCTGTCGGATGGGAAGTTTACCATCAGTTTGTCCACCAGCACCCTGTGGTATAGCATCATTCTCAAACCCCTTTCCTCTTCGGGAATGAGAGTGGAAAGGCTCTCCTTATACCGTGGGTCGAGCAGTGTGTACACCCAGTAATCCGTAGTGGCCAGAATGCGTGTAACGCGAGGGTCACGAGAAAGGCATCCTAACATGAAGTCAGCCATGTGTGCCAGGGTACCTGTACGCAACACATGGCTGTCCTCACTCGGAAGATCACTTTCAGGATCCTCCTCCTCCTCTGGCCATACACGCTGAAAGGATGACAGGCAAGCTGCATCTGTACCCTCAGCAGTGGGCCAAGCTGTCTCTTCCCCCTACTCCTCATGCTCCTCCCCCTCCTCTGGCCATACACGCTGAAAGGATGACAGGCAAGCAGCATCTGTCCCCTCAGCAGTGGGCCAAGCTGTCTCTTCCCCCTCCTCCTCATGCTCCTCCCCCTCCTCCTCAACGCGCTGAGATATAGACATGAGGTTGCTCTGACTATCCAGCGACATACTGTCTTCCCCCGCCTCCGTTTCCGATTCCAAAGCGTCTGCCTTTATGCTTTGCAGGGAACTTCTCAAGAGGCATAGCAGAGGAATGGTGATGCTAATGATTGCAGCATCCCCGCTCAGCATCTGGGTAGCCTCCTCAAAGTTTCCAAGGACCTGGCAGATGGCTGCCAACCAGGCCCACTCTTCTGTAAATAATTGAGGAGGCTGACTCCCACTACGCCGCCCATGTTGGAGTTGGTATTCCGCAATAGCTCTACGCTGCTCATAGAGCCTGGCCAACATGTGAAGCGTAGAGTTCCACTGTGTGGGCACGTCGCACAGCAGTCGGTGCACTGGCAGATTAAACCGATGTTGCAGTGTCCGCAGGGTGGCAGCGTGCGTGTGGGACTTGCAGAAATGTGCGCAGAGCTGGCGCACCTTTCCGAGCAGGTATGACAAGTGTGGGTAGCTTTTCAGAAAGCGCTGAACCACCAAATTAAAGACATGGGCCAGGCATGGCACGTGCGTGAGGCTGCCGAGCTGCAGAGCTGCCACCAGGTTACGGCCGTTGTCACACACGACCATGCCCGGTTGGAGGCTCAGCGGCGCAAGCCAGCGGTCGGTCTGCTCTGTCAGACCCTGCAGCAGTTCGTGGGCCGTGTGCCTCTTCTCTCCTAAGCTGAGTAGTTTCAGCACGGCCTGCTGACGCTTGCCCACCGCTGTGCTGCCACGCCACGTGACACCGACTGCTGGCGACATGCTGCTGCTGACACATCTTGATTGCGAAACAGAGGTTGCGTAGGAGGAGGAGGAGGGTGGTTTAGTGGAGGAAGCATACACCGCCGCATATACCACCACCGACCTGGGGCACGCAATTCGGGGGGTGGGTAGGACGTGAGCGGTCCCAGGCTCTGACTCAGTCCCAGCCTCCACTAAATTCACCCAATGTGCCGTCAGGGAGATATAGTGGCCCTGCCCGCCTGTGCTTGTCCACGTGTCTGTTGTTAAGTGGACCTTGGCAGTAACCACGTTGGTGAGGGCGCGTACAATGTTGCGGGAGACGTGGTCGTGCAGGCCTGGGACGGCACATCGGGAAAAGTAGTGGCGACTGGGAACCGAGTAGCGCGGGGCCGCCGCCGCCATCATGCTTTTGAAAGCCTCCGTTTCCACAAGCCTATACGGCAGCATCTCTAGGCTGATCAATTTGGCAATGTGCACGTTTAACGCTTGAGCGTGCGGGTGCGTGGCGGCGTACTTGCGCTCAAACAGTGGCGCTAGCGACGTCTGGACGCTGCGCTGAGAGACATTGCTGGATGGGGCCGAGGACAGCTGAGGTGAGGGTGTGGGTGCAGGCCAGGAGACGGTAGTGCCTGTGTCCTCAGAGGGGGGTTGGATCTCGCTGGCAGGTTGGGGCACAGGGGGAGAGGCAGTGGTGCAAACCGGAGGTGGTGAACGGGCATCGTCCCACCTTGTGGGGTGCTTGGCCATCATATGCCTGCGCATGCTGGTGGTGGTGCCTCCCGAGCTGATCTTGGCGCGACAAAGGTTGCACACCACTGTTCGTCGGTCGTCAGGCGTCTCTGTGAAAAACTGCCACACCGTAGAGCACCTTGACCTCTGCAGGGTGGCATGGCGCGAGGGGGCGCTTTGGGAAACAGTTGCTGGATTATTCGGTCTGGCCCTGCCTCTACCCCTGGCCACCGCACTGGCTCGGCCTGTGCCCACACCCTGACTTGGGCCTCCGCGTCCTCGCCCGCGTCCACGTCCTATAGGCCTACCCCTACCCCTCAGCATGGTGTATTACCAGTAGTGCAGAAACAGAACGCTGTAATTAAATGTGCCGCTTATTGGCCTGTGGTTGGAGGCTGACTTCGTTTACGGAACGCCAGGAAATAATTTGGCGCAAGCCTGCTGTAACACTTAGCTGGCTGCGTATGATTTTGTAGAACTACTACACCCAGCACACACAGACCCAGAACACTGAGCACAGTGACAGGCAGGCCAAATAGATTTTTTCCCTCAAATTTTTTTGCAAAGGCCCACTGCCTATATTCAATCAATAATATGTCTTGTGTCCTTGCCTAAGCACTTCTGTCCCTGGAGTATGTCACAGAACTGCAGAGTGTTGCACTGTGCACTGCAACACAGCGGTGATTTCAGAGCCCAGACAGAGCCAGGAAATAATTTGGCGCAAGCCTGCTGTAACACTTAGCTGGCTGCGTATGATCTTGTAGAACTACTACACCCAGCACACACAGACCCAGAACACTGAGCACAGTCACAGGCAGGCCAAATAGATTTTTTGCCCAATATTTTTTAGAAAAGGCCCACTGCCTATATTCAATGAATATGTCTTCTGTCCCTGCCTCCACACTTCTGTCCCTGGAGTATGTCACAGAACTGCAGAGTGTTCCACTGTGCACTGCAATACAGCAGTGATTTCACAGCCCAGACAGAGCCAGGAAATAATTTGGTGCAAGCCTGCTGTAACACTTAGCTGGCTGCGTATGATTTTGTAGAACTACTACACCCAGCACACACAGACCCAGAACACTGAGCACAGTGACAGGCAGGCCAAATAGATTTTTTGCCCAAATTTTTTAGCAAAGGCCCACTGCCTATATTCAATCAATAATATTAATATGTCTTCTGTCCCTGCCTACGCACTTCTGTCCCTGGAGTATTACTGCAGGGCACAATGCTCTGCACGGCCGATATACCAAAAAAATAAAAATGTGCAACACTGCAAAAAGCAGCCTCCACAGTACTGCACACGGTTAGATGTGGCCCTAAGAAGGACCGTTGGGGTTCTTGAAGCCTACAATAACTCCTAACACTCTCCCTATAGCAGCTCCAACACGATAGCACTTTCCCTCAGCTATGTCAGAACGCATCTGTGGCGAGCCGCGGGAGGGGCCGATTTTTATACTCGGGTGACACCTGATCTCGCCAGCCACTCACTGCAGGGGGGTGGTATGGGCTTGAACGTCGCAGGGGGAAGTTGTAATGCCTTCCCTGTCTTTCAATTGGCCAGAAAAGCGCGCTAACGTCTCAGAGATGAAAGTGAAAGTAACCCGAACATCGCGTGGTACTCGTTACGAGTAACGAGCATCTCGAACACGCTAATACTCGAACGAGTATCAAGCTCGGACGAGTACGTTCGCTCATCTCTAGTGCAGATATGTGAAAATTGACTGATAGATGAACAGAGACAGTAAAGGCAGGTTTAGGCTACCGCCCGGGAGCAGGAGCCGGCAGACGGATCTCCGCTGTCAGCCTTATCTAATAGATAGGCTGACCACGGAGAATCGCGGCAAATCGCGATTTGCCAGCCGCGAGCGGAGAATCGCAATGATTCTCCGCTCGTGGACAGGGGGGAAGTGCTCTCCATAGCAACGCCGGATTATCGACGCAGGGAAAGCAATTCAAACTTGCCCGTACACAGGCAGCCTCAGATACAACAATTATCGCCCAAAAAATCTTTTGAGCGATGATCGTTGTGTTCTTTTTACAGCGCAGGGTCATCGCTCACACGTTGTCTTCTGCATCCAGCTGTTCCCCGCTCGGAGCGCTCTGGCTGTTATACAACCGAGCGCTCCGAACGGGGGATGCAGAAGACAAGCAGGGCCGATTGTCTTCTGCATCCAGCTGTTTTCTGCACGAAGCGCCCGGTTGTTATACAGCCGAGCGCTCCAAGCGGGGTATGGAGAACCCAGCTGGACGGCTCTATTCTTCATACCCCGCCTGTCATCAGGGAGCGGGATACAGCTGAAATAATAGTATCAGTTGTATCCCGCTGTGAATTCCTGATAACTGATCGCTGATCTTTCAGCATGCTGAAAGACAACATTGAGCGACGGCTTAACGAAAACTGCACGATGTCAGTGCAGTTACACACAACAATTATCACTCAAAAGATTGTTTTGAGCGATTTTTGAGCGAAAATCATTGTGTCTCAAAGGGCCTTTAGATTAGAGACTTTAAATGAAATAATAAACTAGTGATAAAGACAGTAAAAGTATTTATTACAACACAAAGCATAAAAGGGGTTTCCCCACTAACCTAAATCAGTAGATCCTAACAATTTGTAAGAGTCACCAATTTCTAATTTTTAAGCTTCAGCATTCATAAGTTATTGGTTAACCATGTGATTCTAAGGGCTCTTACAGACGGGCGTGGTTTTAGCACAGTATACTACTTTAAAAATCAAGTGAATGGGCAATTTTTCACACGCAGAAGACCGGAGCTTCATGCGTGTGAAAATCGCACATATACTGGAGCAGCCTGTTGCTTAAAAAAAGTGCAGCTCCTCCAGGAGCAGAGAGAGATGAAGCCCCACAGGGCTTCGGGATTTCCCCATAGCAGGGAGAGAAAAAACAGGACTATGGGGGATTAACCCATAGCCCGGCTCTCTCCCCCTGCTATGGGTTAACCCCCCAAAGCCCCGCTCTCTCTCCCCTGCTCTGGGGATTCCTAAGAGATATCCCTATAGCACAGAGAGGGGGCAGGATAGAAAGAGGGCAGGGGTGGAGGGCGGATCCTTCTAGGCCCACTCCCGCTCTCAGGGAAGCCATCTAACCCTGCCCCCCCTCTCCCCGCTGATCCTTTGGAGAGAGGTGGAGGGAGCCCCCAACTGCCCCCATTGCTGGGAAATTGCCCAGCAGAGGGGTTGGAGGAATTCCCCGCTGCTTACAGCAGGACATTTAAAACCTGCTGCACAGCAGCAAATTTTAAATGTTCCGCTATAAACTCCTGTTAGTCTCCGGAGATGAACGGAACCCTCGGCGCTTGCCCTCGTCCGCTCAGGAACTAACAGGAGTTTACAGCGGGACATTTAAAATGTGCTTCTGGGTGAAATGGCGCCCCTGCTGTTTAGCAGAAATCCTCCTAATGACTTCTAATCTTCTTTTCCAAGCATTGGATACAGCTAAACTCCTGCTCCCATAGGAGTCTATGGAGACTCCTGCACATCACGCACCAAAGATAGGTCAGGTCCTATTCCGTATCACATCTTATATCCAAGCTAGAGGCTTCTGGAAGCCTCTTGGAAGCCACCATGAGAGGAACACGTGGCTGCAGGATGTCCTGAACATATCGCTGAGCTGTTATTGTCCCTTGTACCACTACTAGGGGTGACTGACTGTCGTATGCAATGGCCACCCAGACCATAACGCCAACAGAGGAACAGTGTGCCACTCCACAGCAAAGGCAGGATTGAGGCGCTCACCCCTAGGTCTACAGACACAAACACGGCTGTTGTCAGTGTTCAAACTAAACCTGAATTTGTCTGTGAAGATAACCTAGTATAACTCCATAGCAGTCAAGTTTGGATAACGGCGATCATCTATATATATAAAATTGAATGTATGTCTGTCTGTGTGTGTGTATGTGTGTGTGTGTGTTTGTCCTTTATGCTCTACTACACCATTCATCCGATCGCCATGAAACTTTGGGAAGTTGTTGAGTACACTCCTGGGAAGATTATAGGCATATAATAGGCATAGGTAAAACTATCCTACGATAAATGGCGCGCGTGTGAGCGTCGTCGACAGTTACGCCCCCCCCACGTAGATCATTCAATTTCCATCACTGCCACTAATTCTCTCACTTCGCGATGTCATAGAAACGTGAAATTTGGCACAAGCATTGATTATGTCATAAATAGGAAAAGCTAATGGGTCCCAACTCCATTATTCAATTCTATGCGCAAAAGAATTAGCGTCCAAATTTTACGTACGGAATGTCATTTTCTCACATAGAAACTTGAAATTTGGCACGGGCATTGAATATGTCATAAATAGGAAAAGCTAATGGGTCCCAACTCGATTATTCAATTCTAAGCGCAAAACAATTAGCGTCCAAATTTTACGTACGGAATCTAATTCTCTCACTTCCTGATATGTATAAATGAATGTATGTCTGTCTGTCTGTCCTTTATGCATTACTACACCATTCATCCAATTGCCATGAGACTTTGGGAAGTTGCTGAGTACACTCCTGGGAAGATTATAGGCATAGTACAACTATCCTACGATAGGTGGTGCGAGTGCGAGCATCGTCGACAGTTATGCCCCCCCAGACAAAGATCATTTGATTTCCATCTCAAGCACGAAAGCAAAAGGCATTACGAGCAACGGGATGAGTGTTCAACCAGAAAATGATGCACCGCCGAACGTTTCGCAAGACAATTGCTGGATATTGAGAATGCTGAGGTAAAATGAAAGCTGTGCTGTGATTGGTTGCTATTTCTTATACTGCTGAGGTAACATGAAAGCTGTGCTGTGATTGGTGGCTACTTCTTATACTACTGAGGTTGCATGAAAGCTGTGCTGCGATTCGTTGTTATATATTATACCACTGAGGTAACATGAAAGCTGCGCTGTGATTGGTTGTTATATATTATACCACTGAGGTAACATGAAAGCTGCGCTGTGATTGGTTGTTATCTAGATATTTAAAAACAAATGAATGTATGTCTGTCTGTCTTCGCAGCAACGCACGACGGGTAAGCTAGTCTATATATATAAAATTGAATGTATGCGTGTATGTCTGTCTGTCTGTGTGTGTGTGTGTGTGTGTTTGTCCTTTATGCGCTACTACACCATTCATCCGATCGCCATGAAACTTTGGGAAGTTGTTGAGTACACTCCTGGGAAGATTATAGGCATAGTACATTTATGCTATGATGAATGGCGTGCGTCAACAGTTACGCCCCCCCACGTAGATCGTTCGATTTCCATCACTGCCACTAATTCTCTCACTTCACGATGTCCTAGAAACATGACATTTGGTACGAGCATTGATTATGTCATAAATAGGAAAAGTTAATGAGTCCTAACTCAATTATTCAATTCTAAGCACCAAAGAATTAGCGTCCAAATTTTATGTACGGAATCTAATTTTCTCGCTTCCCAATGTCATGGAAACTTGAAACTTGGCACGAGCATTGATTATGTCATAAATAGGAAAAGCTAATGGGTCCCAACTCGATTATTCAATTCTATGCGCCAAAGAATTAGCATCCAAATTTTACGTACGGAATGTAATTTTCTCACATAGAAACGTGAAATTTGGCAGGAGCATTGATTATGTCATAAATAGGAAACACTAATGGGTCCCAACTCGATTATTCAATTCTATGCGCAAAAGAATTAGCGTCCAAATTTTACGTACGGAATCTAATTTTCTCGCTTCCCAATGTCATGGAAACTTGAAATTTGGCACGAGCATTGATTGTCATAAATAGGAAAAGCTAATGGGTCCCAACTCGATTATTCAATTCTATGCGCCAAAGAATTAGCATTTAAATTTTACGTACGGAATGTAATTTTCTCACATAGAAACTTGAAATTTGGCACGGGCATTGAATATGTCATAAATAGGAAACGCTAATGGGTCCCAACTCGATTATTCAATTCTATGCGCAAAAGAATTAGCGTCCAAATTTTACGTACGGAATCTAACTTTCTCACATAGAAACTTGAAATTTGGCACGGGCATTGAATATGTCATAAATAGGAAACGCTAATGGGTCCCAACTCGATTATTCAATTCTATGCGCCAAAGAATTAGCGTCCAAATTTTACGTACGGAATGTAATTTTCTCACATAGAAACATGAAATTTGGCACGGGCATTGAATATGTCATAAATAGGAAAAGGTAATGGGTCCCAACTCGATTATTCAATTCTAAGCGCCAAAGAATTAGCGTCCAAATTTTACGGACGGAATGTCATTTTCTCACATAGAAACTTGAAATTTGGCACGGGCATTGATTATGCCATAAATAGGAAAAGTTAATGGGTCGCAAGTCGATCATTCAATTCTAAGCGCAAAACAATTAGCGTCCAAATTTTACGTACAGAATCTAATTCTCTCACTTCCTGATATATATAAATGAATGTATGTCTGTCTGTCTGTCCTTTATGCACTACTACACCATTCATCTAATCGCCATGAGACTTTGGGAAGTTGTTGAGTACACTCCTGGGAAGATTACTGGCATAGTACATCTATCCTACGATAGGTGGCGAGCGTACGAGCATCGTCGACAGTTATGCCCCCCAGACAAAGATCGTTTAATTTCCATCTCAAGCACGAAAGCAAAAGGCATTACGAGCAACGGGATGAGTGTTCAACTACAAAATGATGCACCCGCCGAACGTTTCGCAAGACAATTGCTGGATATTGAGAATGCTGAAGTAAAATGAAAGCTGTGCTGTGATTGGTTGCTATTTCTTATACTGCTGAGGTAACAAGAAAGCTGCGCTGTGATTGGTGGCTACTTCTTATACTGCTGAGGTAACATGAAAGCTGTGCTGTGATTGGTGGCTACTTCTTATACTACTGAGGTTGCATGAAAGCTGTGCTGCGATTCGTTGTTATATATTATACCACTGAGGTAACATGAAAGCTGCGCTGTGATTGGTTGCTATATATAATACCGCAGAGGTAACATGAAAGCTGCGCTGTGATTGGTTGCTATTTTTTATATTGCTGAGGCAGAATAAAGGTTGCGCTGTGATTGGTTGTTATTTCTCTTACTGCTGAGGTAACATGAAAGCTGCGCTGTGATTGGTTGTTATATTTTATACTGCTAAGGTAACATGAAAGCTGCGCTGTGATTGGTTGTTATATATTATACCACTGAGGTAACATGAAAGCTGCGCTGTGATTGGTTGTTATCTAGATATATAAAAACGAATGAATGTATGTCTATCTGTCTTTGCAGCAACGCGCGACGGGTAAGCTAGTCTATATATATAAAATTGAATGTATGCGTGTGTGTGTGTCTGTCTGTGTGCGTGTCTGTTTGTCCTTTATGCGCTACTACACCATTCATCCGATCGCCATGAAACTTTGGGAAGTTGTTGATTGCAGTCCTGGGAAGATTATAGGCATAGTACATTTATGCTACGATAAATGGCGTGCGTGCGTGCGTCGTCGACAGTTACGACCCCCCCACGTAGATCGTTCGATTTCCATCATTGCCACTAATTCTCTCACTTCCCGATATTGTAGAAACAGGAAATTTGGCACGAGCATTGATTATGTCATAAATAGGAAAAGCTAATGGGTCCCAACTCGATTATTCAATTGTAAGCGCCAAAGAATTAGCGTCCAAATTTTACGTACGGAATCTACATTTCTCGCTTCCCAATGTCATAGAAACTTGAAATTTGGCACGAGCATTGATTATTTTATAAATAGGAAAAGTTAATGGGTCCCAACTCGATTATTCAATTCTATGCGCAAAAGAATTAGCGTCCAAATTTTACGTATGGAATGTAATTTTCTCACTTTCCGGTGTCATAGAAACGTGAAATTTGGCACGAGCATTGATTATGTCAAATAGGAAAAGCTAATGGGTCACAACTCGATTATTCAATTCTATGCACAAAAGAATTAGCGTCCAAATTTTACGTACGGAATGTAATTCTCACTTTCCGGTGTCATAGAAACGTGAAATTTGGCACGAGCATTGATTATGTTATAAATAGGAAAAGTTAATGGGAAGTTGTTGAGTACACTCCTGGGAAGATTACTGGCATAGTACAACTATCCTACGATAAGTGGGGTGCGTGCGAGCGTCGTAGACAGTTATGCCCCCCCCCCCAGACAAAGATCGTTTGATTTCCATCTCAAGCACAAAAGCAAAAGGCATTACGAGTAATGGGATGCGTGTTCAACTACAAAATACTGCATCCGCCGGATGTTTCGCAAGAAAATTGCTGGATATTGAGAATGCTGAGGTAAAATAAAAGCTGCGCTGTGATTGGTTGCTATATATTATACCGCTGAGGTAAAATCAATGCTGCACTGTGATTCGTTGCTATTTTTTATATTGCTGAGGCAGAATAAAAGTTGCGCTGTGATTGGTTATTATTTCTCTTACTGCTGACGTAACATAAAAGCTGTGCTGTGATTGGTTGTTATATATTATACCGCTGAAGTAACATGAAAGCTGCACTGTGATTGGTTGTTATATTTTCTACTGCTGAGGTAACATAAGCTGCGCTGTGATTGGGTGTTATATATTATAAAGCTGAGGTAACATCAAAGCTGCGCTGTGATTGGTTATATATTATACCACTGAGGTAACCTAAAAAAACTGCGCTGTGATTGGTTATCATCTAGATATATAAAAACGAATGTATGTCTGTCTGTCTTCGCAGCAACGCGCGACGGGTAAGCTAGTGTACAAATAAAAAAAAGTTAAAATTTCACCTCCCGTCATGGATCCGATCCATGAGAGAAGGCGAAATTACTTACCTTAAGGCCTCCAACAATGTCCCCCAACGGTATTTTTATCCGATGATCGTTTCACGCAGCACGGATTTTAGATACAAGCATTGCAGTCACGCAAGTCCTATTTTTTGAAGATGCGAGTTTTTTGCGTGTCTAAAATTCCTTCATCTGAGCTTTTCTATAGGAAACTTTTGGTTCTAATAGAGGCAATTATTCACGCGTCTAGACTGCGTGAAAACAACGCCCACGTGAAGGAGGCTTTATTTGTGGAAGCTTCTAGTACCATGTTGTACCACCTCTAGCTTGGATACAAGATGTGATACGGGCAGGCATGGAGGCTCTAGTACCCTGTTGTACCACCTCTAGCTTGGATATAAGATGTGATACGGGCAGGCATGGAGGCTCTAGTACCCTGTTGTACTGGCTCTAGCTTAGATACAAGATGTGATTCAAGTGGGCATGGAGGCTCTAGTACCTTGTTGTACCACCTCTAGCTTGGATATAAGATGTGATACAGGCATGGAGGCTCTAGTACCCTGTTGTACCGCCTCAAGCTTGGATAGAAGATGTGATACATGTGGGTATGGAGGCTCTAGTACCCTGTTGGACTGCCTCTAGCTTAGATATAAGGCGTGGTACGGACGGGCATGGAGGCTCCAGTACCATGCTGTACCACCTCTAGATTGGATACAAAGTGTGATACGTGTGGGCATGGAGGCTTTAGTACCCTATTGTGCCACCTCTAATCTGGACACAAGATGTGAACCTGCAAGCATAGAGGCTCTAGTCCCCTGTTGTACAGCCTATAGCTTGGATATAAGATGTGATACGGAATGGGAATGAAGCCTCTAGTACCCTGTTGTACCGCCTTTAGCTTGGATACAAGATGTGAAACGGATGGGCATGCAGGCTCTAGTACCCTGATGTACTGCCTATGGCTTGGTTGCAAGATGTGATACGGATGGGCATTGAGGCTCTAGTACCCTTTTGGAGCACCTGTAGGCAGGATTGAGGCGCTCACCCCTAGGTCTACAGACACGAACACGGCTGTTGTCAGTGTCCAAACTAAACCTGAATTTGTCTCTGAAGACAACCTAGTATAACTCCATAGCAGTCAAGTTTGGATAACGGCGATCATGTACAAGTAAAAAAAAAAGGTAAAATTTCATCTCCTGTCACGGATTCGATCCATGAGAGGAGGTGAAATTACTTACCTAAGGCCTCCGACGATGTCCCCCAACGGGATTTTCATCCGATGACCTTACCCCAACTTTGGCGCATGCGCCCATTGGCAAAATGGCGGACGCAAGGGCAGAAGCTGGGGAGGGTCTGGGAAATTTAAAATCTCCTTGCTCCTGGCTACTAAAGGTAGCTGAGAGCCTGGAGCAGTGACCAAGGGTCGTGGTGAGTGGTCCCCGGTCACGTGATCACCGTTATCCAATGGATAATGGCAATCACATAAAAGTTAAAAACCATTGAACAATACGCTTTTCGGTTTGGACCCCGTTGTGCATACAGACATAAGATTAGGTCCACAATGGGTATATTTCAGAACACGGGACAAACAGGGGTATCCATTTTGGGATGCAAGTCTTCATTCATTTGTGTGCTGTACAAAAAAATATTTTTAAAATGACATAATTGCCCAAAAAAATGAAAATCGCAATTGTTTTTCCTTCTGCTTTGCTTAGATTTATTCAAAAACTGTGAGGTCAAAATATGCAGTACACCCCTAGATGAAGTCGTTAAAGGGTCTAGTTTTCAAAATGGGGTCATTTGTGGGGTTTCTCTATTGTTTTGGCTGATCAAGGGCTCTACAAGTGTGCAATGGGGCCTAAAATACCTTCAAGCAAAATGTTCTGAAAACCACCGGCTGCTCCTTTTGGTTAGGGCCGCGTTGTGCATACAGACAGAAGATTAGGATCACAATGGATATGTTTCTAAACAGAAGACAAACAGCGGTATCCATTTTGGGGTGCAAATCCTCATTTTCATGTGCACTATAGAGAAAAATCCTGTCTTTAAAATGACATATTTGCAGCTGAAAGGAAGCTGGGGTCAAAATACTAATGACACACCTCAGTGCATTTTTAAATGGGGTCATTTGTGGGAGTATCTATCATTCTGATACCTATGAGCCTTTGCAATCTTGGCTTGGTATAGGAAACCAAAATGTTCCTCAAAATGTTAAGTAATGTTAAATTTGTACGTCTCCTAAATGGTTAAAAAAAACTCAAGTTTTTCAAATGTGCATCTAGAATAAAGTAAACAGATGGAAATATATACCTTATCAAAATTTGTACAGTATTTTTACCACCTAAATAAAGTACAATATTTTGGCAAAAAAACAATGTCAGAATCACTTGGATATGCAAAACCTTTATGGAGTTTTTCTATGTAAAAGTGACACGTCAGATTTCCAAAATTTGGCTTGGTCATTAAGGCGCTAAGCTTCATCACTAAGGGGTTAATTTTACCAGCTTTTTTTGTAAATTGCACATTTTAACTTTAAAACATTGCTTCAAAGTTCCTGTAAATTCTGTGTTTCCTTGGTTTTACTACTTAGAAGCTGTAGACAGTTAGCAATGACATCTTTGATAGGTGGGAACATCCTTTCTTCCAGGCATCAGATTTCACTTCTGACACAAACACCTAACTGTTCGTATGTGCACAGTCTAGACAACTGTCTGACATGAGTCATTATGAATCATTGAGCTAATGGTATAGGCGGTCACTATCCTACACATATAGAAGCATTCTTGTAGCTCTGTGGTGTTTATCTTCATAGTTTAGTGCTACACTATTGTATCCATTCATTTGTGAACTCATGTTGTCATGTGTAGCAACTGCAATTTTGATATATATATATATATACTAGCTGATATACCGGCTTCGCCCAAGTTAATTTGGTATAGGTGACACGTCAAACACAATCCGCGGGCCGAATCCGGCCCGCCACCTCATCGTATGTGGCCCGATGGCTGTGCAGCATGTTCCCTCACCCTCCGTGCTGCTGTCAGTATCAAATAGTCTATCGGCTATCTAGCAGAGCAGTCAAAAACAGATGAGTGCCAATAGCACACTGACAACAGCTGCGGAGGAGGGAAGATAGCATGATCCCTGGTGCAAGGAGACCGATGCTGAGGAGGAGGAGGAGCAGCTGTAGTATGAGAGCTCTCACCAGCCCTCCCAAGAAAGGTTTTCAGGCCATCTTGACCTGTGTGAATAGGTCTTGCATATGGCCTTTCATGGCTTCTGCTTCGAGTTGTTTGCAACGCTCGTTCTAGTCCATTTCCTTATCTTTCCTTGCCACCCGCTGAAAATCGGCATTTAGTTGCAGAACTTCGTATTTGTTGCCAAACACTTTTTCTGCTCTTCTTTTATCAGCTGTTCTGAGGGTTTGCTCAAACAAACAATAGTGTCGTTGTTCCTGCTTCTCATAAGTGAGGTGCTTACTGGCCGTTTCCACAACTGTGGACTGTATATCGTTTAATAGTTTCTTTGGATGCTTTTCTGATGTAACATCGATGATCTATCCTAGGGTTAGGCTTGGAAAATCTTCGTCTCTGGAGTACTTTGAACATATTATATGTTTTCTAGAAATCAAGGTTTTTCCATGTTATTGAGGTTACCTATATCTAATGTACTACACTTACACGCCTCCAAGATATTCCAAAAACCCTCCTACTATCTCTACATATAGTATAATGATGTGGGGGGTTTGTAACTTTCTCTATATTCTTTTTCTGGTCTTTATTAAATAATCCACTAGATCTGAATTTACTACAGCAAGTCTAGTTTTACCATTGATTCCTTTAACCACAGGTCTCAGTTGTATCTTATCTTCTGGTACGCTAACCTTTTCTAAAACCCTTAAAGGGGTTGTCCCGCGCCGAAACGGGTTGTTTTTTTTTTCAACCCCCCCCCCCCCCGTTCGGCGCGAGACAGCCCCGATGCAGGGACCTAAAGAAAAATCCGCACAGCGCTTACCTGAATCCCCGCGCTCCGGTGACTTCATACTTAGCGGCTGAAGATGGCCGCCGGCATCTTCTCCCTCCGTGGACCGCAGGGCTTCTGTGCGGTCCATTGCCGATTCCAGCCTCCTGATTGGCTGGAATCGGCACGTGACGGGGCGGAGCTACACGGAGCTACACCGAGCCCCATGCAGAAGACCCGGACTGCGCAAGCGCGTCTAATTTGGCCATTAGACGGAGAAAATTAGACGGCAACCATGGAGACGAGGACGCCAGCAACGGAGCAGGTAAGTGAAAAACTTTTTATAACTTCTGTATGGCTCATAATTAATGCACAATGTACATTACAAAGTGCATTAATATGGCCATACAGAAGTGTATAGACCCACTTGCTGCCGCGGGACAACCCCTTTAAGGACCAGGCTGCTTTGGTCCTAAAGGAACAGACACTTTTTAGGGATTTTACCCATGTTGTGGTTTTACTGCCCTATTATTTTTTTCTTCCGCTACCAAAATTATTTTTATTTTTTATATATTATTTTAACTATTTTATTTACTGTTTTTTAGTTTTATTGGTGGTAAAAAGCTAAAAAAATGATTTTTAAAAATTTCTAGTTTAATTTTAAAATTAGTACATCAATGCTAAAATAAAGTACATGAATGGGTTCCTCATTTTGTTTTAGACGTTTTGATACATAATTTGTATAGTTTTGGATTATAGGCCGCATATTGACATGGTTTGGGTTGGCATCGGCGGTGGCTCATTTTCTTTTTTATGTATAGATTTTTTTTATTTGTTATTTTTGTAACTATTTTTTTTACAATCAATGTCAATCATGACATTATATAAGACCTCTGGAGGGTCTTTCACTTTCTATTTCTTTTTTTAAATTTCATACTTTCCCACTGTAGCTGGGGCAACCATAAAAGTAGCATCTATAAGAGCCCCAGTTGCAAGGGAAAACATTCCCCTGTAGTGACAATAGTCACTGGCAGAGCTGATGTGACAGATGGCACCCTGCAGTCATGTGATCGCCAGGTTGCATAGCGGAAGTAATACCTCCACTTTCTCGGCCGGCCAGCCGGCATACGCTGTGATCTGATGCATTGGATTCCAGAGCATCAGATTACATGGCTGTATTCCTGAGACGTAAAAGCGCCCGGCCCGTCGGGCCCAGAAGATAGTCTTGGAACTATCTTTTGGGCCGCAATACATCGGCCGCTGCATGGGCTCCTTTGGGAGCCCATGGCAGTGGCAGGAGTTGGGAGGGAGTTTAGCAGCGTTGCTGCTAGACTCCCTCCCTCGGGTCTCCTACCCGCTCGTCCTTTGCAATGGGAGGGGGCAGCGCTAGGTGCCGCCCATTTAGCCCCCTCCTATTGCTTGCTGTGGACACAGCCAGCAATGGGAGGAGGCGGGACGGGGCGACACCTAGCTGCGCCCTGTCCTCACCCATTGCAAAGAATGAGGGGGAGGAGAGCAGAGGTGAGCCTGTGAGGTGGAGGGAGGGGAAAGGGGCGACGGCATGGTGACCTCAGCATATATGCGCCGGGGCCCATGCCGTGTGAACGGGCGCACAAACGGTAGATTTGTGCGCCCATTCACGAGCTTCTACGCCCCAGATGGCAGCGTATATCAGCCGGCCGTGAAAACGCCAGCCAATATACGCTCACGGAAAGAAGCCCAAGACTCATTCACAGCAATAACAGTGGCAGATCAGCATCACATAATTCTGTTGCAGATCTGCTACAATAAGCCGCAAGAAAAATTTGAAGCTTAGGATACTTTTAGATAGGCATATGCGTGCCTATCAGCGTAGTTTACAGTACTCCTGCATGCAAGGCATGTTGATTTGCACAAGAAACACACCCACACCCTGATTTAAATGGCTTTTTAGCCTAATCAGTTCTAGATGTATTCTTTTTTTCACAGAATTGTGCAGCGTATTGCACACCTCCCATAGACATCTATTGGGACCTTTGTTGTGCAAATGCACATAAAATGGAGCCAGTGCTATTTCTTTGCACAAAAACAGAAATGTGTGAAAGCCCACAATTCTATTCTCTGTGTATTGTGTGGGGTGTCACGCGAGTGTGGCGCACTATGGTGATACAGGGCAATCCACTTGGTTGTAAGCCTGTATGGTGTGGTGCACTTATCAATGGCTGACATCTTTGAGATCAGTTCACATGCACAGACTATTTTGTCTGCAGTCACCCCTCCCACAATTTGCACTGAACAATTCTTCCCTCACATCGCAATCTGTCTCTCTGCCTGCCACCAAGGAACATGGTGATTGAGGCCATCCTGCAATGTATCAGGGGAAGTATACTTGGCTTTTTTTTGTGAGTTATATCACATACAGCTTTAGCCTCTTTAAATTGGGCAAATACAAACATGCCCATCCAATGTGGTCTTCACATGGAAAACATTTCAGGTATTGTAATGCCAGTTCAATTTTTGGTGACGCAGATAACCAATGAATTCAATGGGATGTAAAAATTATATAGATTTCAAGGAGCATTTCAATACAGAATCAGAATCTGCATCAAAAAACTCCATGTGAACAAAGCCTAAACGATTCTCTTCTTTCAGTTTTATATGTACTTGAGTGCAGAAACTGTCCTAAGCAGTAGACTACTCCAGAAGACCCTGAGAGTGTCCTAGTTGTTAAAATTGGCTACCCTTGTATGCTGTCCTCTTGCTATTCCGGGCAGACACGGGCGTCGCTCTGTTCCTCCTGTATGAATGGACTCTACGCTTCTAATTTTCATCAGCACAGCAGGAGTTAATCCTCCTCAGTGCTCACAGCCCAGCTGCAGGGTAATAGGCTATTGCCCTCCTATTTAAGTGAGCCCTGGGGATCCTCCTTTGCTTGAGTGTTGGTGTGTGTTTCCTTCAGTCACCCAACATAGGCCTCCTGTCCCTGACGTGTGGGTCTGCTCTGCTCCCTGAGCTTTTACCCTGGACATTTGTTCTCTGTCTGCTCCTACTTTGCACCGGTTTCTGTTTATAGTCCAGTCTGTTTCATGGTGCTTTGCTCCGATGCCTCTGACTACCGTGAGTCAGCTGCCAACCACACTGGGACTATTCCAAGAGGAAGTGGCTTGCTCGATTTCCCGCGGCAAAGACCAGGTCCTTGTACAGGGGTTAAAGAGTGAATACCGAGGGCCCGCCAGAATAATGCCCTTAGGATTAGCCCAACGTCAAACCGGTTGGTTGGCACAGTGAGTCCCCACTCAATGTCCATAACACTAGTCCACCGCCTTACATGCAGAGCTTTAGTTAAGAGCTAGGTACATATCAAATTTTGATACAGCCAATGCATCTAAAATAACTAAACCATAATGTTTGTCCACCTCCAACTCTAAACACAAAGGCACATGTTCAAATAGACCCCGCGTCTCATAGGATACCATATCTACACAGAAGAATTCCATCTTCATTTGCACACACCAAATCTATACTCTAAAAATACTCTTTTTTTAAATCCATTTACACCAAATGCTATATCAACTTTAAAGATTTAACCATTTTTGCAGTATTTTTTTCTCAGTACTTTTCACATTTTTTTTTTTTAGCAAATCAACCGCTTTCTTGTAATTTGATTTGTGTGGATAACCATATTAAGGCCTAATGCACACGGCCGCATTTGCACTGCGGGATTCAGAGCTCCGGGTCCTGCAGAAAATACAGCCCATAGGACATGCATTGAAAACTGCATTTCTATGCCCACAAGCGGAAATCAACTGCAATATTCCGCTCGTGGGGTGGAAATCGCAGCAAGTCCTATTTCAGTGCGAGCTTCACATAGGCTCACACAACCGCATTATTGCTGACGCGTTTGCTCTGCACTGCACACGCTATGAGAATCTCGTAGTCGGAATCCGACTTGGCCGTCTGCATTTGGCCTAATTTGATTTGTGTGTATAAATATTTTAAACATCTACTTGACTTCTGAAAGATATCCCTCCCCAGAAGTGTCTGGAAACAGATGATGAGCTATACACTTCAACGGGTTTATTCTGTACATAGTCGTGAATAGTTAAGGTGGCATTATCTGAAAAAGCATCCTTTGGCTGTATGAGCAGGCTTCCTTCCTGTATTGCGTGACAATCATTCAAAGTTTTGCACTTTTTGTGTTGTGGTTCTGATGAGGTAGAGATTACATACTATTTCGTCAAACCTAAGTCTTGTTATGATCGAACAAACATTTAAACAAGGGTAAGAAAGTGAGCAATTGCTCACCAGATCAATTTTACAAAAAACTTAAGAGTTGGAGAATGATCTTTGGGCAGTAAGAACTGGCATACATTGAGTGGCACTTTATCAGAGACACCCATCTAACAGCATATTATACATTCTTTGACTTCAAAACTGCAATATTTCTGGTGGCGTCCATCCACATGTATCACAGGACCCAGGCAAGGTCAGGAAAACATTCCCCAAACCATTATTTCACCTCCACCAGCCTGAACTGTTGACACCTGACAGTAAGGGTTCAGTGATTTATGCTGCCAGCGCCAAATTTCTCTTAACATGGTGCAAGAAAAATCTGAATTCATCTAACAAAGCGACTTTCCCCACTGCTCATTGACCCAATCTTTACACTCTTCGGCACTCTGGAGTCTTGCGTTTTGTTTCTGTTCCACAGTATTGGCACTCAAACTGGTTGTCTGCGGTTTCATTGGCAAGTTGTTTGTCCACAGGATCCCCTTTCCCTGTAGGTTCTTCTTGATCACATCATTCTCAGTACGCTATCAACACCAGCCACATAAGAAAACCCCACAAGATTGGTAGTTTTTGAAATCCTGGCCCTAGCTAGTTTAGCACTGATGACCATGCCTCTTTCAAAGTCGCTTAGAGTGCACACATGATCGCTCTACCTGAAAATCAGCAAATGAACTGTACGAGCGCAGACTACAGAGTCCAGGAGGAGCAACACAGCAGTTGAGTATAACTTTTTCTTTTTTTTATATTTCATCAGAAACTTTTATAAGAAAATTCCTCCCCCCCCCAACCGGCCCACCGGGAATTTTCCAGTTGGGTTGTATAGCCAGTCCGCCCTTGGCAGTATGCAACATCTACTACAGGTGGTGGAAATAATGATGCTTTGCACAGGAGCTTTTCCTTTTGCCTAGATCATCTGGCCAACATATTGAGTGGTGCGGTTAGTAATTTTGGATTTTGAGAAGTTTTTTAAGTGGACTTTCATTTATAAAAAGAACCTTCTCCTTTGTGCTCATACTATCATAATTGGAATCTGTACTATACCTTGTTTGATCTACTCTTTACTGTTGGCCATAATATTTTAAATATACTACTATTTGAGAATATTTTCAAAAGGTTTTGGCTATAAGTATTCAATTACATCCAAAATAACCTGTCCATATCAGTACACCAGTTAGGCTTAGTGAACATGCCTTCTCAGTAAATTGCTATATGTGCTGTGTGCCATTTTACACTTTTTTAGCAGAAGTTTTTAACCTTTTTATTTTAGTTTTTCGCGAAGACACTCAACCATCTTCATAGTCTCACTGGCTCAGAGCCTGTTGCCTGAAGGGCTGAAGACGGCCCTTTTACTTTCATTTAGCTAATAATATAACTTTCCTTTCTGTTTTGTCCAGCAATGCTCAATGGTCTTTATGAAGTAATAAATATCATGTAAAACATACCTGTAGCATAACAACATTGTCACCCTCAAATGTGACAAATACATCGGAGTCACACTTCAAGCCAGGGATTCGATTCTCCATCATAAACCCCTGTAAAACAAGACACATAATTTGTTTAATCTGATTGAGATATGAATGGAACTTGCATAGGAGAATAACCCATTAATTTCCATTAGTTAATTTTCATGAGCTTTTTTTGC
Source organism: Eleutherodactylus coqui (assembly GCF_035609145.1). Classification (NCBI taxonomy): domain Eukaryota; kingdom Metazoa; phylum Chordata; class Amphibia; order Anura; family Eleutherodactylidae; genus Eleutherodactylus; species Eleutherodactylus coqui. The sequence continues at coordinate 115,599,584 of NC_089839.1, read as the reverse complement.
TCGCACCATGTAGTGCAACATTCAAAAATCGTTGTATGCCCAATTTTTGGATGATCTTGTTTAAGAATTGCCCATTATTTCCTGTGGCAGACCAAATATCTGCATTGCACTCTCATGTAAATGTGATTTTTATGTAGGTGTGATGTATTTTTCTTTTTTTTACTATTGGAAAATGTGATTTTCACTTGCATGAAAAGTACTGCAATTGCAAAAAAAAAATTGGCTGTTTATGAGTGTGATATTGGTCTGGGTTTCTCAGACCAATATCGCACTCACCTATAGGGCTTATTGAGACGTGCATATATCGGTCAGGTTTTCACTCCCGGACGATATATGCTGCTCTTCTCTGCACGGGAGGAGGCAGGACGGGAGCTAGTGCACTGAGCTCCCACCCCCTCACCACTGTTTGCAATGAGAGGGGCGAAATGGGGGCGGAGCACGTCTGAATAAGCCCATACGAATGTACTCTTGGCTATTTTCACACTGTGAATGCAGTGAGAATTACTTTTTTTTTTTTAACAGAAAATCTGTTTTAAGAGTCTAAGTATTAAAATGTAAAAAAATATACAAATTGGGTATCATGGTTTTTGTTCAAACCCATAAAATAAAGGTCATTTGTTATTTTTACTGCAAAATAAACTGTTTAAAAAAAACGCAAACTGGTGCTGTTGAAAAATACAACTTGTCCTGTAAAAAAAAAAGCCCCCATACAGATAACGTGATGGAATACATTAAAAGGTAAGGCTCTTGAAATGGTAAAAGTGAATAAATAAATTGCTTGGTCCTTTAACCCCTTGAGTGGCGGGTTTCCTACCACCCTGTCGTGCCCACCAGGGCAGGATTTTTTAAATGGTCTAATCATTGAATTTCAACTAATTTTGCAGTTGCGTCTCAAGAGCCATAACTTTTTCATTTTTCCATTGACATGGCCATATAAGGGCTTGTTTTTTGCGGGACAAGTTGTGATTTTTTAAACAGGGGGGAGGAAAAAAAGAAATGGGGAAAAAAGAAAAAAAAGGGGCCATGTCATTAAGGGGTTAAATAATGTATTAACTTCCTTCTCTGGGTCATTACGACGCATGGATACCACATGTGTGATTATATTTTTTATTTTTTACAAAGTAAAGGGAGACTTCCACAGGGACCCATCAGGACCCCTGATCACATTCCGGGGGTCCGATGGTGACAGCCCTTTACATGCTGCAGTGACAGCCCTTTACATGCTGCAGTCACATAGACTGCAGCATGTAAAGGGTTAACACAGCAGAGATCGGAGGTTTTCTCTGATCTCTGCTGTAAGAGCTCGTACCTAGCTGTCCTCTGACAGCCAAGCACCAAGCTCTCCCTGCCACAGAGACCATCGGCTTGCTTCTGACAAGCCGATAGTCTCTATGGCAACCTGTAAACAAAGCAGGAGATTGCCGACATATCGGCAATATCTTCTGCTGGTTTTTCAGAGCCCTTGCTTTGTTCCCTGTGGGTCTGTGCAGGCAGAGCACAGTGTCACAGCTTGTGGCACTGTGCTCTGCAGCTCCCATAGTGATACATAGCCCGGAAATCTTCCGGGCTATGTCGCTGTGAGCAGTGGAGCTCGTCCCGGAAAATTTCCGGGCGTGCCACTCAAGGGGTTAAGGGTTATCTCCATCTCAGAAATCCTCTTTCAAGGTGTTCAAAATCACAAAACAATGCCCCCACCTATAAGATGCTTATATCCAAAATGCTCCATCTTCCAGAAATAGCAGTCATCGATTCCTCAGTTCTGGAGGTAGTCTGGAAACAGACCAGCTATTTTATGGAAACAGTAGAGCACAGTGGTAGCTGAAAGTTGTTGTGCATGTGCTCCTGAAATCTCAGTCACCAGATTTTCTTTTTTTTTTTACTGTAAATTTTTATTTGAAGTTTTCAGATTTTACAATATTGTAATAAACATGTAATTGAAATATATCACAGTCTCATTATTATATCACAGAAGCTGTTTGTAATAGAGTGGATGGGGAGAACGAGAGAAGAGAGCACACCTAGTAGGCATGTTTGAGCATTCCTCTCTCCTGGTATCCCGGCCCAATCAGGAAATTGAATACTAACGGCCTGGCCAGGGCCTAATCTGAGTTTTGGGGGAGTAGGGGGGAAATAGGGAAAGATAGGGGAGGGGGGGGGGCTGACTTTTGAGACAGAAGGAATTTTTGTTCCCATGGGGTAGATGTTCTAGAGGGCGGTTTCGGGCTGTAACATGGTAAAGTGACAATGGTTAATCCTTGTTATTCTAGTTCTCTCATGTGCCTACAGGGAGGTTAGAAATCTATTGTTTTGCGATGGGTAGGAATAATCTAGCCATGGGGACCATATTTTCAAAACTTTCTCGTGTCTGTCGGCTAGAATAGAGGTCAGCTTTTCATTTATTAGGTACCAGTCCATCCTGCGTTTGACCTCAGTGAAGTCCAAGGTAGTTTTGCGCCATGAATGGTCCAAAATGGTCTGTTTCTTAAGAAGTTATCACCCATCTATGTGAACTATTGCTCAGACTACAGAAAAGAAAACCTAAAATAAATAAGTCAGTCATTCTTTATTCTACAGCAATATCAACACGATATTGGCACACTCTTTAACCCTGACTGATTTCTATGTGCTCCACAAATAAGAGGTCATCTGTATGAAATGTACACAGTCCATAAAGTAACAGGCCCTTTAAGAAAATGCACCAACTGAAAGATCTTTTCCAGACATAACTCACAGTTTTCTTTTATTAAAAGATCATAAAAACATTGAGGAGAATAATTTCAGAGCTTTATCCCAACACAGATGTTTTGAAAGAATTTTTTATTAGTTAAAATAAACCACAAAACCCAAAAATGAACACGGCGTGCAGAGAGAGGTGAGGCGAAGGCAGCTGCGTGTGTTGTGATGTGGAGTGGAAAATTTGAGGATAAGCAGCGCAGTCACGTGACTATGGCAGGTTTTGGCATTTCAAGCAAACAATAAAATACAATCTGTAAACAGAGAAGGAGGGGATACAAGTGATTCGCATCGTGCCGCTTCCAGGAAAATTCATATTTAGAGATACATAACTTCTAATGAGTTAGATTCCCTGCTTTAGTATGTCTTTGCAACTCTGTCAATTACACATTACAAAAAGTGACAATGTTCTCATTGAAAACTAAGTTCAGCACTATATTTCCCATCTATTCAGAACTTTTTGGACTAGAGAATCCCCGATCCTGCTTCACTGCAGCTGAACTGCTTTCATCCTGAGGTTCCCGTCTTGATCATCGAAGATGGCATACAAACGGAACTGTAGCTTTTATTGGTCAAACATATGTAGTAACATAGTATGTTAGGCTGAAGGGAGACAATGTCCATCTAGTTCAGCCTGTTTCCACACCCCCCCTTGTTATATGGAATAGGAAGAAATGCATTGCATGCTGATATAATCACTAATGGTATAATGTACACTACTATATACAAGACCTGAAGAATAATGCACCACTTATGAGACTCAACAGTTTAGCACCACCAACCAGACCCATAGAAAACTGAATATCTGTGCCTGTAGAACAGAGGGAGGAGGTGAAGTCTTATCTTCACTGATAAAATAGTTGCTCAGCAGAGCAAAAACTAACTATTCCAATGTAGACTTATTAGTTTGTTAGGCAATAAAAGAAAATAAAGTAAATAGCAAACTTCATTTTCCCATCTGTGTATCATAGGTAGCAGTGAGAATGCTAAACCAGAGTTTCAGTGCAAAAATGCTGTGACCTGAAGTTGTCACTATTTAAGTATTGTATATAGTTTTGTAATAAAGTTATGCTCTGTTTAAGAAAATGTTGTTAGTGATTAGAGAATCATTAACAGTAGTGATGTGGCATACTCATGCACCTATCTACCCCCTAAGCTCATAGGAGGACCCAGAGTCCTTATACACCAGCCTAGTTCTGAAGCATTCAGTTTAATGCTGGTCTTAGGAGTTGGAAGCAAGCAATTAAGCGTTATTATTCAATAAGTGTAAAGGCCCATTTAGACGTACCGATTATCGTTGAAAAATAGTTATGACGACCGAAAGTGCAAGATAATTGTTGTGTCTAAACGGAAAGCCATTGTGCACTTTTCGTTTGTCGTTCAGTTTTAGCCAGCAAAAAGATCACCGGAGGCTTGCCCACTTCTCGTTACGTTTAAACACTCCCCGCTCAGTGTTTCACATAGAATGTGAAGCACTGATTCTTAAAGGAGATGTCTCGAGGAAGCAGTGATTTTTTTTTTTTGCCCAGTCCCCCTAATTAAACATACATTACTAATTACCCCTGTAAATGACTTTCCTAGCTGGTTTGTACTTACCGTTTCAGCAACTTATAAAAGTTTCCCCAAGATGGCCGCCGGCTCTTTCCCCGTCGCTCGCTGCAGCCCGACGTGCGCGCTCCCGAGACGCTGCCAGCTGTGTCTCCATGGCAACCGGACGCCGCGCAGCCGCCGACCAGACGCCGCGCAGCCGCCGACCAGTCACCCACCGCCAGGCTGCAGGTAACCGGCGCTAGCCCCCGGCTCCCCAGCGCTACGCTCCCGGCTCCCCAGCGCTAGACCCTCAGCCCAGGTGAAGGCCCTGGAGCCCAGCGCTGGGCTCCGGGGCCGTCACCTGTCAGTGAACATCGCCCCCGACCCATCACTTACCCCCCTGGCCCAGCGCTAGTTCCCCCGGCCTAGCGACAGCCCCCCCCGGCCTAGCGACAGCCCCCCCATCGCAGCGACAGCCCCCCCCGGCCTAGCGACAGCCCCCCCATCGCAGCGACAGCCCCCCCCGGCCTAGCGACAGCCCCCCCGGCCTAGCGACAGCCCCCCCATCGCAGTGGCAGCCCCCCCCGGCCTAGCGACAGCCCCCCCATCGCAGCGACAGCCCCCCCCCGGCCTAGCGACAGCCCCCCCATCGCAGCGGCAGCCCCCCCCCCCGGCCTAGCGACAGCCCCCCCATCGCAGCGACAGCCCCCCCCGGCCTAGCGACAGCCCCCCCATCGCAGCGACAGCCCCCCCGGCGCAGCGGCAGCCCCCCCAGGCCCATCACTTACCTGGACGGCAGGACAGCTGGACGGCAGGACAGCTGGGCGGCTTCTCCGGACAGCTGGGCGGCTCTGCACCTTCCTCTAACAGAGGAAGGTACAGAATGGCCGCTCCAGCGCGCTCCCGAGCAGTGACAGCTCGTCTGCGCATGTGCAGAAGAGCTGTAGCGGGGAGCACACTGAAGCGGCTCGTGCTGAAAGGAGAAGACCGGACTGCGCAAGCGCGTCTAAAAAAGCAAGCTGCCAGCGAATTTAGACGGAACCATGGAGACGAGGACGCTAGCAACGGAGCAGGTAAGTGGAATAACTTCTGTATGGCTCATATTTAATGCACGATGTATATTACAAAGTGCATTAATATGGCCATACGGAAGTGTATAACCCCACTTGGTTTCGCGAGACCACCCCTTTAACGATGATCTGCCTGTCTTAACATTCTGCACCAGAATCGGCTCATGTAAAAGGGGCATAACTCAGTTAGTGAGTAATTAACCAAGACAGTGCAGCAGTGAAGAAGAGGTGTAGTTGTAGAAAAAAGAAGAAAGCTAGAGACAAGAAACAGGAAAGAATAAAGATAAGAAAGAAACAGTTTTTTTCCATAAAATCTGAGGAAAAGAAGAAAAACTTGCCAGATACAACAAATTATATCGAGGGCGATATCTCCAGTGCCGGATACGCTGCTTTATACAGAGAGCGTATCTCCAGTATCGGATACAATGCATTATACAGAGGGCGTATCTCCAGTATTGGATACAACGCATTATACAGAGAGCGTATCTCCAGTATCGGATACAACGCATTATACAGAGAGCGTATCTCCAGTATCGGATACAACGCATTATACAGAGGGCGTATCTCCAGTATTGGATACAACACATTATACAGAGAGCGTATCTCCAATATCGGATACAAAGCATTATAATGAGGGCGGTATCTCCAAAGCCAGATATGATGCATTAAACGGAGGGCATATCTCCAGTGCTGGGTACAGCGCATTATACTGAGGTCGGTATCTCAAGTGCCGGATACGATGCATTATACGAAGGGCGTATCTTCAGTATCGGACACAACGCATTATACGGAGGGCTGTATCTCCACTGCTGAATACGACTTATTATAGGGAGGGCATATCTCCAGTGCCAGATACAGTGCATTATACAGAGGTCGGTATCTCCAAAGCCAGATACGATGCATTATATAGAGGGCATATCTCCAGTGCTGGATACAATGCATTATACTGAGGGCAGTATCACCAGCGCTAGATACAACGCATTATACTGAGGGTAGTATCACCAGCGCCGGATACAATACATTATACTGAGGTTGGCATCTCCACTCACCAAGCCCCTGAATTTTGGATGTAAAGAAAAGTTGAACTGTATGTGCTCATTGCCTTGTGTTTGTCAGCTATCTACTGTTTTACAATTATGCTCATCTCCTCGAGCTCCTTCCCACTAGGGACATCCGCACCGAGATACAATACACCGCCTTCCAGAGACAGAGACCAGAACCGCCATTATCTTTAGGGCTCCTACCCATTTGTGTTTTGCTTTTTTAACGCTGCGATATCGCTGCCTTTCTTTTACGCGAAGGTCAATGGGACTTTCTAATGTTAAAAACGCATCACAAGTTTGTGCTTTGCGGTTTTTGTGTGATGCGGTTCTAACATTAGAAAGTCTCACTGACAAACGCGTAAAAAAAACAGGTAGGAGACCTTATTTGTAGTGTGACCGAATGAGAGTCAGACTACAAAGCCGTCCCTCACTCTGACATACAACCAATTGGCATCATGAACTACAACCATCATTACTTTCACTTGTAACATAGTCGGATGGGAGTCACTGTGAACCCCAGCCTGTTCCCGACTCTCGCCTGCTGCACATAGACCAGTAAGATCTCAGTTTGAGCAAGTTTCCGTTCCTTGGACAGAATAGCGTAATCCACTTAGCTGTTTTACTACTGAAGACCTATGGTTCCGTTTAGGGTTCCATCTGGAAGCACGATGAGACCCCTGAACGGTACTCTGCGACGGAGGCGGAAACGTGATATGAACAAGGCCTTGTGTTCCAAATATGGGAGTTATACTGCAGTGTGAAAACAGCTGCTCTAATTGTCTATCAATGAGAAGACTTTCTATCGCCGATTGCCCATTAGCGAGCACAACCACATTGTTTTACTGTACTTTTCGCACGTGAAAACCATTTGCACACCCAAAAAATACGAACTATGCTCTCAGCCATTGAAATGGTTAATTAGTTTTATGACTTCAAAATGTTCTCTAGTCTTGCGCAAAAGCGCAAAAAAAAACAGCACATGCTGTGTATTTTTTGCACGATGAAATTGCACACGCAAAATAGGCGCCTGTGAATAATAACAATTAAATAAATGAGTTCTATCCACTGCATATTATCCACACAAACACGATCATGTGAATCTGGCATAAGAAAATTACATCTAAGGCCCAATGCACACGGCCGTATTTGCACTGCGGGTTCCGGATCGCGCAGCAAATAAAGCCCATAGGACATGCATTGATAAATGCATTTCCATGCCCATGAGCGGAAATCAACCGCGATATTCCGATCGCGGGGTGGAAATCGCAGCATGTCCTCGCACTATCCATCTCATCGCCAGCCTGACGGCTCTGCACTGTGCATGTGCGGCGATGCACCAGCCGGCACATATGCGCAGAGCAGAGAGAAGACGCCGGACAGGTAAGCCAGGGGTCACTGCATGCGCACATGGGTCTCATTCCACTGCGAGTATCTCGCAGTTGGAATCCGACCCGGCCATCTGCATTTGGCCTAATGGTTATAAGTTAGGAAAATTGTAATTGTAAATTACTAAACAAAAAAATAACATTTAGTTGCCAAAACTGGAATATCCCTTTGCCCCTTACACTCTGGGTGTGCGGAGTTTATATGGAGTGGGATTGCTAGTCGAAGCTGCGCTATAAAAGGTGGGTGCTGCTGGCTATCTGTGATAGCAGACACCTGCCCGCAACAGCTGTGATCAGCGCAAATGCTGATCTCATCTGTTAACTCTCTAAATGCCACTGTCAATTCTGAATGCCTCAAACGTTGTTCAGGGGACCCAAACGGCCTCCCCAAGATGTGATTGCAGGGTGTTTGGTTAACATATGAACCCCAGGACACGCCTTCATAGACTGCCTACCAAGATGTGTTATAATGTAATACTGTGGTATTGCATTCTACTGTATGAGTGATCAAATGATCGCACGTTCAAGTTCCCTGTCGAGACTAAAATAAATAAAAATAAGTAAAAAAGGTTTTTCTGATTATTTAAAGAAAAAAGGAAGTTTAAACCCCCCTTCTCCCTCATTAAAAATAAAAATAATTTTAAAAAGCATATTTGGTATCACTGCGTCCGTAAAAGTCTAATCTATCAAAATAACACATTATTTAGTCTGCTCGATGACCATCGTCAGAAAAAAATAGAATGCCAAAATTGAGCATTTTTGGTTATACCGTCTGCAAGAAAAAATGTAATAAATAGTGATCAAAAAGTCACACGAACTCCATGAAAAAAAAGCAATCAAAACTATAGAATGTCCTGCAAACAACCGAGCCCTCACACAACTATGTCGACGGAATAATCACCCAATTACATAAATCCATCATCAAAGTGATTACTGAAATAGAGGTACCAAAATCACGATAATTGGGGTGTTCTAACTTCTTCAGTAGAAATTCTAAGGGTGCTTTCACACGTGCCCAGGGTTGCGCTTTCCTACTCTGTTCGGGAAGTGGGAAAGGGGAATCCCTGTGGCCAGACGGCTCTGTATTAGGACTATCGACAATAATGGGATCTATTCGCTTACACTCAGCTGCCCAACTTTTAGCGTCAAGAAAAGGCACTGCACGCAGCGCTTTTTCTTCTGGTATTTTGTGCCAGATCTGCGACAGAATCTCTGACTGGAGGCTCCAATGCAGATATGAAACCACCCTAACTAATGTTAGTCTAACAATGTGTACATTTAGAATTAGACTATGGATGTGATGCAATTTTAAAATTATTTTCTCTGGCAGGAAAGTTGCGAGTGACCCTGCCTGCACTAGGAATTTTTACCATAGTCACAAAGTCACTTCCAACTCTTTACGTCATAGGAGATACAGTCAAGCTGCAGTTAGGTTTTATCACAATTTAATGTCATATTGCCACCTTAGTTGGGTGACCTCGCTCTATGTCATCCTATAATACGGCATTTAGATAGGCGGGTTGTCTTTATGGGACAATCCCTTTAATAAAGTTACAACTACTAGTAAAATGTAGATTTATATGTTTTTCTTTTAGTTTTTTTTAAACCATATTCTGCAAAACAAGTTGATTTCTTCCAGAGGCAAATGAGGATTAGAAGAGACAGCGGCCTGCGCGATTCTGTAATCCGAGCGCCGTCTCACAGTGTTTCTGGAGCTGTTTGTGTTGGCCGGGTATTTCACCCAACATCTGTTTATAGCGTGTCTTAGTATTCCAAAAACCTGAACATAATCATATCATCATGTAGAGAACAATATTTAATGTCATCCAATGAACAAAGCTATTCTGCTGCATGCTGATTCAGAAACAACCCTGGATCCTTATTCATTATCCCTCAATATGTCTTTGTAGAAGTCGCCTAGCTGAGTAAAGGACTTTCACATGGGCTTGGCACTGCTGTCAAATGGGCTTCACTAGCAAATCTTTTTTTTTTTGCAGACATGATGCATAACAAACTTTCCACTGGCATTAGACACAGCAGAATCCAAATATACAATAAGCAACAACAAGAAATCCCTGAAAATCCCTGCACACTGTCACTCCCTGCAAGTCTCTGCACCCAGTCACATCCTGTACCTTGTCACTCCCTGCAAGTCTCTGCACCCTGTCACTCCCTGTACCGTCAATCTCTGCAGGTCCCTGCACCCCGTCACTCCCTGCATCTTGCCACTCCCTGCACCGTCACTGCCTGCAAGCACCTGCACCCCGTCACTCTCTGCACCATCACTCTCTGCAAGTCTCTGAGCCCAGTCACTCCCTGCATCCTGTTACTTCCTGATTCCCATCACTGCCTGCACCTTCTCATTCCCAGCAAGTCCCTGCACCGTCACTCCCTGAACTTTGTCACTCCTTGCAAGTCTCTGCACCCTGTCACTACCCTGCAAGTTCCTACACCTCGACACTCCCTGCAAGTCCCTGCACTGTGATTCTATGCAAGTCCCTGCACCCAGGCAATCACTGCACCCTATCACTCCGTCACTACTGTTTGGTGTTCTGAGATGAGATAGTTAAGTATATCAAAAGAACCAACTCCAACCAGTGCTACGTAATTGTCTATGTCCGTTAGTTAGGCTGCTCTGACATGGGCGTATTGCCATTGTGCATCTCTCAGCCTTGGTGATTTCACAATCAGAAAAGAAATACAATATTATTACCAACTTAGGATGAAACTGTGGTGCATTCTACCTTTGGTCAGGTATTGAAATCTCTGAACACCAGACAACAAATTAGTTTTGATCCTCTTCTAAACCTGTGTTTTTCAACTCCATGCCCTTATGGCCCTCCAACAGGTCGTGGTTTCAGGATTTCCTCAGTATTGAACAGGTGATGTAATTATTGTCATTGCCTCAGATATTGCCACAGGCATTCTCTCTATTTGATATCCTCAAATCATAAATTGTTGGGGGGTTGTGAGGAGCAGAGTTAGTGAAATACTGTTCTAAAGTACAATTACAACAAGGGGTAGAGGTATAGACATAGATAAAATAAGGAACTCCAAAAACGGAGGTGACTTATTTGGTGTGACGGGTCTACCCAGGATAGGCGCAGACGGTTCCAGATGACTTATCAGATACTTGGTTGGAATGGCCAAGGGTTTCCTTGCCACAAGGCCATCCAAAAGTGAAGAGCTTCAATGGAACCCTGGGTAGGTCTCGGTCAAGTGTGTATAGAAATTAAAATGAATAAATATAAACCCGGTGCTCCAGGAATTAATGCCATTGAAATAGAAACCAATGAGCTTATTTTACAGGGGTCTCCATTGAGAACTCCACCTTTATCTTGGTCTGCAGAATACCTCAACAATGTTCAGTCTTGGATATAGAGGAGGCAGAGCTATGCCCGCCGCTCTGTGTCTTCTCACCTCCTGTTTTTAGGAGAGTGCTTCTTTAATACTGTCCACAAGAGACCAGACAAAATTCATTTCTAATGCAAAAAATGATTATTTATGTTAAACATATTGGAAATATTATTATGCATAAAGGTTGAATATAAGGGCATTATTACTCATCTGTAAATTATTCAGCAATATTTGTAATTTCCTGATAGGGGACCTATAAGCTGGAACATGCTATCCAAACTGCAGAGATCATGTTATAGAGCAGGAGGAGCTGAGTGAATTGGGTTAAAGGGGTTGTCCCGCGCTGAAACGGGTTTTTTTTTTTTCAATAGCCCCCCCGTTCGGCGCGAGACAAACCCGATGCAGGCATAAAAAAAAAAAAGTCCAGTACTTACCCGAATCCCCGCGCTCCGGCGACTTCTGACTTACCTTGTGAAGATGGCCGCCGGGATCTTCACCCTCGGTGGACCGCAGGTCTTCTGTGCGGTCCATTGCCGATTCCAGCCTCCTGATTGGCTGGAATCGGCACACGTGACGGGGCGGAGCTACGAGGAGCCGCTCTCTGGCACGAGCGGCCCCATTCAGAAGACAAAAGACAGGACTGCGCAAGCGCGTCTAATCAGGCGATTAGACGCTGAAGATTAGACGGCACCATGGAGACGGGGACGCTAGCAACGGAGCAGGTAAGTGAATAACTTCTGTATGGCTCATAATTAATGCACAATGTACATTACAAAGTGCATTAATATGGCCATACAGAAGTGTATACCCCCACTTGCTTTCGCGGGACAACCCCTTTAAAATTCAGCATAACTTCTATTTTATTCATTTAAACCTCTGTTTATTTTGAGCCGAACAGTCCAATGGGTGCTGTGATTGACAGCAATCTATGCATGACTCTATATACAGAAATAGTTGTGAATCGCTGCTAAAACCACCCACTGGGCATCTAAGCTCAGAATAAGCAGGGATGTAAATGAATAAAATACAGGTTATTCTAAATCTATTACCATAAAAGTACAGTGGAGCTTGAAAGTTTGTGAATTCTTCAGAATTCTCCATATTTCTGCTTATTTTTTACCTAAAATTACATCAGATTTTACACAAGTCCTAAAAGTAGATAGAGAACCAAATAAAACTAATGAATAAAAATATTAGATTTGCTTATTTATTTATTAAGGAAAATGATCCAATGTCACATGTTTGAGTGGCAAAAGTATGTGAACCTTTAGGATTAGCAGATAAATTGAACATGAAATTAAAGTCAGGTGTCTTCAATCAATGGAAAGACAATCAGGTGTGAACAGGAGACCAACTTTATTTAAAGAACAGGAATCTATCAAAAATGTCATCTTCACAACACATATTTGTGGAAGTGTAGCATGTCACCACTAATAAAAAAGATTTCTGATGCCCTAAGTAGAAGGGTTGTTGATGTTCATCAGACTAGAGATAGTTTTGTTAATCTTTCCAAAGAGTTTAGACTCCACCAATCCACAGTCAGACAGATCATGTAGAAATTCAAGATCATTCAAGCTTAAAGGGGTTGTCTCGAGGAAGCAGTGACATTTTTTTTTTGCCCAGTCCCCCTTATTAAGCATACATTACTAAGCCCCCCTGTAAATGACTTTTCTAGCCGGTTTCTACTTACAGTTCCAGCGTTTCAGCAACTTATAAAAAGTTTCCCAAGATGGCCGCCGGCTCTTTTCCCATCGCTTGCTGTAGCCCGACGTGTGCGCTCCCGAGACGCTACCAGCTGTGTCTCCCTGACAACCAGACGCCCCGCAGCCGCCGATCGGACCCACCGCGGCCGCCGACCACGGCACACGCCAGGCAGCAGGTAACCGGCGTTAGGCCCCAGCTCCCCCGCGCTAGGCCCCGGCTCCCCAGCGCTAGGCCCCGGCTCCCCAGCGCTAGGCCCCGGCTCCCCAGCGGTAGGCCCCGGGGCCACAGCGGTAGGCCCCGGGGCCACAGCGGTAGGCCCCGGGGCCACAGCGGTAGGCTCTGGGGCCACAGCGGTAGGCCCCGGGGCCACAGCGGTAGGCTCTGGGGCCACAGCGGTAGGCCCCGGGGCCACAGCGGTAGGCTCCGGGGCCACAGCGGTAGGCTCCGGGGCCACAGCGTCAGTCCGTCACCCATCACTTACCTGGGCGGCTTCTCGGCTGGGCTGGGCTTCTCGGCTGGGCGGCTCCAGTTTCTGCACCTTCCTCTAAGAGAGGATGGTAGCAGAATGGCTGCTCCAGCACGCTCCCGAGAAGATACAGCTCGTCTGCGCATGCGCAGAAGAGCTGTAGCGGCGAGCACACTGAAGCGGCTCGTGCTCAGAGCAGAAGACCGGACTGCGCAAGCGCGTCTAAAAAAGCAAGCCGCCAGCGAAATTAGACGGAACCATGGCGACGGGGGCGCTAGCAACGGAGCAGGTAAGTGAATAACTTCTGTATGGCTCATATTTAATGCACGATGTATATTACAAAGTGCATTAATATGGCCATACAGAAGTGTATAACCCCACTTGATTTCGCGAGACAACCCCTTTAAGCCCTCTCTAGAAGTGGTCAACCAACAAAGATCACGCCAAGAGCAAGGCGTATAAAAGCCGCAGGGTCACAAAGGAACCCAATGTAACCTCTAAGCAACTAAAGTCCTTTCTCACATTAGCTAATGGTAATGTTCATGAGTCCACCATCAGGAGGACAAAGAGTACCAATGGTGTGCATGGCAAGATTGCAAGGACATATCCGCTGCTCTCCAAAAAGAACATTACTGCCTGTCCATAGTTTGCTAGAGATCATCTGGACAAGCTAGAAGGTTATTGGAAAAATGTTTTGAGGACGGATGAGACCAAAAAAAAAGTTTTTAGGCTTAAATGAGAAGCACTGTTTGGTTAAAGAAAACCACGGCTTAACAGCATAAAAACCTCATCCCATCTGTGTGAAACACAGTGGCGGTAGTATCATGGTTTGGGTCTGTTTTGCTGCATCTGGGCCAGGATGGCTTGCCATCATTGACGCAACAATGAATTCTGAATTGCAGCAACAAATTATAAAAGGAAAATGCCAGGACATCTGTCCATGAGGTGAATCCCAAGGAAACCTGGGTCATGCAACAAGACAATGACCCAAAGCACACAAGTTGTTCTACAAAAGAATGATTAAAGAAAAATATAGTAAAAGTTTTGGAATGGCCAAGTCAAAGTTACATAGTATCATAGTGTGTAAGGTAAATAGACAGTTGTCCATCCAGTTCAGCCTATTACCCCCAATGTTGATCCAATAAGGTAGAAGCCGATTTTCCCCATTTAGGGAACAAATTTCTTCCTGACTTCAACCTGCCAAATCGGAATAATCCCCGGATCACCGACTCTTCTGAGGTTCTGAAATAATACTATAGAAGTGTTGTGGAAGGACCTGAAGTGAGCAGTCCTGGGGAGGAAACCCACCAACATAACAGAGTTGAAGCAGTTTTGTATAGAGGAATGGGCTAAAATTGTAGATGTGCAGGACAAGTCAACAATTATCAGAAACATTTAGATGCAGTTATTGCTACACAAGTGAAGATTAACATACTATGGCCACTTACAGACATGTAAGTTTTGATCACTTTCCTCACTAAATAAATGACCAAGTCTAATATTTTTGACTCATTTGTATGATTTGGTTCTCTTTATCTACTTTTAGACCTTGTGTGAAATTCTGATGTAGGTTTAGGTCAAATATAAGAAGAAATATGGAAAATTTTGAAGGGTTCACAAACTTTTAAGCACCAACAATATTATTATAATTATTTCAGCATGCGACATCTAGTATTGACAATCTGTGAAATAGAGTAGCAAAAGCAACTACTTTTATAGTAAGAAATAATTGTTAGGAACACATACTGTACTAAGAGAATGGGGAACATCACACACAAGTTACAGTATGCATGAAACTCATTTTATGTTCCTGTAATGGAGATTAGCAGCCATTATAGGCTTCCTATACATACATACATACATACACTATGTATATTGTTTTAGTCAGGTGTGGAATATGTGCTGCAAAAGTAAGAATGCTTTCAAAAATAGAAGTGTTAGTGGATTGTTTTTCTCAATTAACTACCGTATATACCGGCGTATAAGACGACTTTTGAACCCCGAAAAATCTGCTCTGCAGTCGGGGGTCGTCTTATGCGCCGGTAATACAAAAAAAAAAAAGTGTAAAAAAAAAAATTTTATTACTCACCTCCCCCGGCGTTCTGTCGCGCTCCGGCAGGCTGTCGCTCGCTCCTCGTCCCCGGCGCAGCATAGCTTTCTGAATGCGGGGCTTGAAATCCCCGCTTCCAGAAAGCTAATACACACGCCGGCAGCCATGACAGCATTGAATGGCTGTGATTGGCTAAAGCACACGTGGCTTCAGCCAATCACACTATTCAATGACATCATTGAATGGCTGTGATTGGCTGAAGGCGCACGTGTTAGCAATCACACCCATTCAATGATGTCATTGAATAGTGTGATTGGCTGAAGCCACGTGTGCTTTAGCCAATCACAGCCATTCAATGATGTCATGGCTGCCGGCGTGTGTATTAGCTTTCTGGAAGTGGGGATTTCAAGCCCCACCTTCAGAAAGCTATGCTGCGCCGGGGACGAGGAGCGAGCGACAGCCTGCCGGAGCGAGCGACATCCTGCCGGAGCGCGACAGAACGCCGTGGGAGGTGAGTAATGAATTTATTTTTTTTTCTCCACTGTATACCGGCGTATAAGGTGACAGTTGGGGGGTCGTCTTATACGCCCCGTCGCCTTATACGCCGGTATATACGGTAAATGTAAACTCTAGGAAATATGCAAATAGGAATATGGAACAATACCTCTAGAAACCACCTACTGGAAGGCAGCATTCCTGCAACTCAATGTCAGACTTTTTAACAAGCATTATAACAATGACTGGGAATTGTGAGCCTCTCACTAGCCAAGCCAGAAACCTGCTGCACAATCACCCTAAAACAGCTGTCTATGCATGGTTATTCTAGCTTTGGCTCGCAATAGGTGACACTGCAGAGGTATTGTTACATCTTCCCATTTTCACTTAAGTATTGCACATTTATATGGTTGCAATGCCACCATCTACTAAGGAGACAGCAGAACCAGAGGCAAAAGTTCAACTTGGGACATCATTCATATTCATTCTCCCTCCCTAAAAGCATACTTGTTAGGTTGTGCTGCTGGGACCTGTAGTACTATGGTTTCTAGCAGCACAGCCCCACAGGTGTGGCATGATTGTGCTGGCTGGATGTGGTGATCTCATGCTAGCCAATCCCCTGGGTCTTTGCTCACATATATACCCAGCTCCTGTCAGTGTCTGTTTTGTTGTCCAGGGTGAGCAGTCATGTATCCTTGTCCGTTGCAGCTTGCTGTGTGTTTGGTGTCTTGATGGTTCATGTCCGTTCTTACGTTTATTTTCTGTCACTTTGTCTCTGCTTTGTCCTGCTGAGTTTGTTTGCCATATCTGGGCTAGGGTGGCCCTTAGGGTCCTCTGGTACATATTGTTTTGCTAGTGTAAGGATCTGCAAGACAACAAGGAGCCTTAATCGCGGCTTGCGGGCTTAAGTATTTTGGCCAATATACGAACCAATACCTCGTACTTTAATAGCTATATCATCCGCTTATGTGTACAGGTATGCAAGGCGAGTGTTTTGGTCATTTGGTCCCTATGTTATGTCTGTCCGTCAGTTCAGTCCGCAGTATTCAGTTCTCTGTCCAGTTGGTGTTTGTCAGCACATCCAGTCTGAAATCCGTTTTAGGTTGCCTTTTTTATGGTCCCTAACTCCTGTTTGGGCACGTTCGTGTGGGCCCTGTGCTTATGTGCCCACACGAACATAACAATACTGCTTTTTTTATGTTTGCGGTGGAATACGCAATTCCTACCGGCAGGTGTGAAGGAAACTTCGAAACTACGTGCCCTTCAATGCCTGTGTATTACCGCGGATCGTTCACACGGATGGTGACCGTGGAATTAGCTATTCAAATCCGGTCATCTGGACCGGTGTTAGCCAGCAGAACAAAATGTTACTGCTCTCAGTAAGAGAAATGAAGTAATCTTGTCGAAGCAAAATGATTATGCTAACAGTGCAAATTTTCGAAGCTACTTAGGAACTTTTTAGATGGCATAGAATTGTTAACAGCACGCAGCGCAGATGTGGATTTAGTCAATTACTGCAGATTTTAGTGTGCTTTTAACTGCGGAATGTGTTCTGCGGAACGTCTTGTTTTTTTCCCGAATACTTTAGGTGTGCAACTACATCTCCTGTATGTTAATTCCGCAGCAGCAAACTTCTACACTGCAGAATTTCATCTTACAGTTTTGATGTAAAGATGAGCGGATTTTACCAGAACGATTAAAGAAGAATTCAAGCCCCATAGGGATAACATTATGATGCAGAAATGTCCATGCGGACTAATTCCGTCCCATGTGAAAGGTCCCTTAGGCCTCTTCATCAAGCTGTGCCTATGTAGTCTTGAAAGTTTACACTGTAAACATCATTTTATTAGTCATCAATATCAAATCTACAAGATTATTTTGTTACTGAGAGCAACAACATTAGAGCAATAACACTACTAACGGGCCGCAGTGCTACAGAGATGATTCAAACTTTGCAGAGGCAAAAAAAGTGAAACCGGACAAAACCTAATTCTGAATAAACAAGCACCAGCTTTCATAGTATATATATGTCCTTTATACACCGAAGAGAAAAATTTCCCATACTGAGACCCATACACTGCATTACTCTGACCAATGTTATTTCTGCTAAAAGTAATTAGTGATCAGATTTCAACATTGTGTAACGTTTCTTGACAAGATTATGGATCCTTGTGACTGCAACTGAATGTGCATTGGCTAGAGAGGAACCTGTGAATATATTAATTGTATCTGTATTACACTTGCTATTCAAAGGGTTAATATAGCTTAGCGTGAAGCTCTTAAAACAGCACAAAACTGACAGCTATTCTTAGTAGTGGGGGGAGGGTGGGAGGTTGAGCTTTTCCTGGAGATGAAAGAGGTTTTTTTAAAGGGGTACCTACATATTTAGTCAGTGATTTACATGTCTGCCACACTCGAACTGCCACTTTATGAATAGGTACCATGTGCTTGGCCAACAGCTCTAGTTTCTCCAGATCAATCCAGAGGGAAATTTTGGACAAAAGACCATTAGGTGGTGTCCGGAGTTTGGGAGGGGAGTGTTTAACAACCAGTGCTGAACATACATAACTTGTCCAGCCAAATAATACAGCTTAAAATCTGGTAGCGCCGTTCCTGCCATGTCTTTAGGGCGCTGTAGGGTCTCCATACGAAGCTTAGCTCTAGATTTCCCCCAAATGAAGGACACTACCGATGAGTTGGTCTTATTGAAACATGTCTGGGGTAATGATTGTGTCTGCGTGTTCTAGGCAATATAGATATTTGGGGAGACAATCATTTTAGTAAGATTTGTTCTAGCGGCCACAGATAATTGTAGGGTGCTCCATGTTTTGAGTTTATGTTGCAGAGATATTAAAAGGGGGGAAATATTCAAAGCAAAGCTCAGCGTGTGATCTCTAGAAATATAAATCCCGAGATATTTAAATTGGGAAGTGATCTGTATTGGAGATATTCTACAACCTATCTTCCAACCCTCGAGTCTCAGGGGCATAAAAGCTTTTTTTACTATATTTGACAAGATACATGACTAAAACGAAAATGTTTGACTTTGTGGAACAAATGCCCAATTTTTGAAGAGCTGTAGAAAGTACTAGCTCAGTACTGAACGTACGGAGTTAGGGAGGGCTCAAATTTTAGCAAATTTAATCTACTTTAAAAAAAGCATATATAACTCTTTCTGTCAGATACATACTTTAGTAGATATTGAGCAAAAAGTGAAAAAATTGCTAAAATTTTGCTGTTTTGTGGGGGTATTACGTAGCTCACACAGGTCTTTCAAAGCTGCAAACTTGGTTTCTTATTATTGGCTTAGGTCCTAACAACATATAAAAAAATTAGAACTACAAGCCCTTTTTTGTGTCTAATTTGACTGGACTAAGAGTGCTGTTTCTACAGTGTACACATTGCGGTAAGAGTGATATAACTTTATTCTGCGAGACAGTATGATTATGCCGATAGGGAAATATATCCCTAATCCATTTCATTGCAGCTGTTTGTAAAGAGTTCATCAAGGTCTGCTGTGTATTGTCCCAGCCAGTTCTCTCTCTGAGTGTCAGTGTTATGGTTCATAGGGCAGCTTTTAACATGGTTCCATCCACCTGCTTTTCTTAGACCCTGCCTCAAGCCATTTCGAGTGTATTCCAAGTGTGTATTCTATACTACAAGCACAGCTCTGACATTCCTGTATTGCAGATCATATCAACTGTTCCAGAACCATCAACTCTACTCTCCTGGTAATGACCTTCTGGTACCATTCCTGATCACATTCTAATCCTGCACCAGGCTATGACCACGTTCCAGTACCACACTACAAATACAAGTCTCTACCTTTCTGTTTCATGTTTGAAGAGCTGTATCTTGGAAAGTACTAGATGTACAGAGCTAGGGGAGGGCTCAAATTTTAGCTAATTTAATCTAATTTAAAAAGGGTGCATATACGTTTTACTAATGGATACGTACTTTAGGAGATATTGAGCAACAAGTGAAAAAATTGCAAAAATGTTGCTGTTTTGGGGTATTACGTAGCTCACATAGGTCTTTCAAAGCTGCAAAATTGATTTCTTACTATTGGCTTAGATCTTAACGACATGTAAAAAATTAGAACTACATGATCTTTTGCAAAGTCGGATGTGTAAATTGACTGGGCTATCTCCCAACGATGGTGAAATTGTTTGTTTACAGGTT
Source organism: Eleutherodactylus coqui (assembly GCF_035609145.1). Classification (NCBI taxonomy): domain Eukaryota; kingdom Metazoa; phylum Chordata; class Amphibia; order Anura; family Eleutherodactylidae; genus Eleutherodactylus; species Eleutherodactylus coqui. Next base: position 115,579,569 of record NC_089839.1, on the reverse strand, counting down.
TTGCAGTAAAATATGTGTACAGGAAATGGTACCAATGAAAAATACAACTCGGCCCACAAATGAGAAAAAAAAGACCACGTCCATAAGGGGTTTAATGGGCCACTCCAGCGAAAATTCTTCTGTCACTGAGCCTGATTGCCTATCACACATTGTATGTCTCCTACGTATACTGAACTGTGTTCCAAGCAGTACAGCCTCTTATCTGATATATATCAGGCATCATCTTGATTTTTAGATTTCTTCCTACCTTCTCTTCCTTTATTTTGTGATAGCAATCCCAAGGTAGATTGGCAAAGCATCACATGATGAACTAGAGCCAGTACCATGTCTGCCTGCTGGGCGGACAGTGTGATCATTACCCTCTATTGTCTCCTAAATAAGCTAAAGACCAAAAGAATATATTCAGGCCGGATGAAATGTCTTTGTCGTCATTATAACTGTGATGATTGATGATGCCTATCCATTCAGTCGCATCCAACCCTCGGTCACTCCATGGATCAACGTTCTCCACGCATTTCTGTCTTTCACGGCTTCTTTGAATTCTGCGATTGACATGTTCGTGGTGGCCTTTATTGTATCTAGCAATGTTGTTCTTTGTCGTCCTGATCTTCTCTTTCCACTGACCTTGCCAAGCATCAGTACTGTTTCCAGTGAATTAGCGCACATCACATGTCCAAAAAAAAGAGAGCCACTGTCTGATGATTTTGCCCTTTAGTGATATTTTCAGTTCAACACGATATAACACTACCTTGCTCATTGTCATGGCAGTCCAAGGTATCCGTAACATTCTCCTCCAGCACCATAGTTCCAACCCATCAATTTTCCTTCTGTTTTTCTGAGCGTCCAACTTTCGCAACCATATGTCGTTATGGGAAAGACGATTGCATTGACCAGTCTGGTTTTTGTTGCAATGCTAATATGCCTGCTTTTCCAGATCTTTTTCATTCCTTGCATTCCTACCAAGTGTAATCCGTCTCTTGATCTCAGGTCCAGATTGCCCATTGCAATTGATTTTGGATCCAAGGAAGATGAAATCTTGGACCCTGTTAACCCCTTGAGTGGCGGGTTTCCTACCACCCTGTCGTGCCCACCAGGGCAGGTTTTTTAAAATGGTCTAATCATTGAATTTCAACTAATTTTGCAGTTGCGTCTCAAGAGCCATAACTTTTTCATTTTTCCATTGACATGGCCATATAAGGGCTTGTTTTTTGCGGGACAAGTTGTGATTTTTTAAACAGGAGGGAGGAAAAAAAGAAATGGGGAAAAAAGAAAAAAAGGAGCCATGTCATTAAGGGGTTAAATAATGTATTAACTTCCTTCTCTGGGTCATTACGACGCATGGATACCACATGTGTGATTTTATTTTTGTTTTTTTACAAAGTAAAAGGGAGACAAGTGGACTTCCGCACAAGACACAGAGGGAGCAGGACGTGCCCCAAAGAGCTCCTGCCGACACTACATCCCAGAGCCATCGGGACCCTCTAGTGCCCGAAAAATAGCAGCTGCGGGGAACAGACCTCACCCCCGCTTGCTAGGCGGAAGACCCCCACATCCGAGGGGTATTCGGAAAGCCCCCGGCCAACCACCCGATCTGACCCGCGGGGAAAAGAAAGAAGGAGCGGGACGCGGCCGGGAAGAACAGTAGGATCCCGACCCCAAAAGCCACCGGGCCCTTACCTGCCTGGAAGGTATCCGGTAAGGCGCGCAGACCCGCCGACTTCTTCCAGAGACGCACCGGGAGCACTCGTGACGCACCTGAGACCGCGGCCTAGATTTCCGGCCGCGAGAGCCGCGATCACCGCCGACCGGGCCGCAAGGAGGGTGAGAGCCTTGGGGAGCAGCTGAGAGGCACGGGAGCCCCACCGAGGGTAAAGTGACACATCGGGGGGCCGCCAGAGAGCCGGGGCCAGACGGCGGTAGAGGCCGGACGGCGATAGAGGCCGCGACCCCACACCCCAACAGACAAGGCCCTCACTCAGCGCCAGGCAGGAAGTGAAGCCCTGGGAGGCTTCCGAACGGCCCAAGAGACATCCCGGCAGCGGCGACCCTGCAGGGGAACAGCCGGAACATTGCGGCCTAGCGGCGCTTGAAGCCGCGGCCTAGATTTGTGGCCGTGACGTCAGGGACAAACCCCGCCCACCATAAGAGTCAGGGGGAGGAGCCGAACAGAAGCCACAGTAGGGGAAAACCCCAAGCACCATAACAGGCATAACAGAAAGGGTCCCAAAACCGGGAACACAAACAAAAAACTACAGGAAAACATAGCCCTCCCCCGAAACCCACCCGAAGCCCACTCTAAGCACAAACAATACCCAAACAAAACAAAAAACACTGGGAAAGTGGGAAAGAAGGAAAACAAGACAGAAATAACAAAGGAAAAGCCGGGACCTGACATAAAGACACTAAACAAAAAAGACATGAATAAATAGATCTAGGACAAAAAGCTACATCCACAACAAAAAATAAACCGCAACAAAACACCAACAACCCGGATACAGGAAACAACTTCTAATACAACAAACTCGCACAAAACACTTGACACCGAGAAGTCATTAAAGAAAAATGGACAAATATCTAAACGAAAGAAGTGCAGGCACCCCAGCACGAGCAACCCGCCAGTCAGACATAGACAAAACAACCACAGGTGGAAAACAAAAAAGTAAACCCGTCAAAAACATCAAGGAAAAAGAGAGTAAGACCGCGCATCAATCTGCATCCCCTCTAAAAAATACTCCACCACGCGCTGCGGTTTCACCAAGCTCTGACTACGAAGCAATGGACACTTCTTCTATACAAACTAACGAACAACCAACGAACAGTGCAGAAATGACGCAGGCGACACTAGTGGCACAAGAGGTCTCAAAAATGCTTCTCCCTTTATTTGATAACAGACTTGAGGCGTTGCACAAATCCATAAACTCAGCAATGTCACAAATAACAGATAACACCCAAAGGCTGACAGAACTAGAAACAAAAAACCAGAACATAGAACAGACCATCACAACGCTAGAAACCGCGCTACAAAGAAGCCAGACAGAAACTGAAATGCTCCGGGAAAAAGTCGACGATCTGGAGAATAGACACCGTCGCAATAACCTCCGCTTCGTGGGAATACCGGAGACAGTATCTAACAGCCAGCTTATAGCCTACCTAACCACGGATCTACCGCAAGCGCTACAGATCGATATACCCAATGACCCCCTAACAATAGAAAGAGCCCACAGAATCGGCCCACCAGGGGATGGGCGTAACAACAGAAGCAGACCTCGCCCAGTGATAGCAAAATATATGCACTGGACAACAAAAGAAGCAATTCTACGAGCCTACAGACGACAAGGAGAACTGATAATACAAGGGGCAAAGATCCTGCTGTTCCAAGACTTCTCGGTGGCGGTGTCACAGAAGCGCAAACTGTTCACCCCGATCTGCCAAAGCTTGCACGAACGAAACACACGCTTCCAATTGCTGTACCCAGCAAAACTCCGGATACAAGACGGTAACAAATCCTTAATATTCAATACCCCGGAGGAAGCAAGAAGACACCTACAGATGGAAGAGAACGGAGAACAAGGCTGAAAAAGAATGGAAAAAGGAACTGTACTGTTGCTCTTTACTACAATCCTGTTCCAAACACAGTGGATGTGGCGCTCGCCACGCAAAAAGAAAAGGCGAAATAGATGTTTAAAGTTTACATGTTCATTATTACTATGTTTCTCACATTTTTCATGTTTTTTTCTTTTTTTCCGACCCATCTGACCTTTAAAAAACGGACCACTAGGAGGATCAGGAGGCCCCGCAGGCACGGCACGATCAACACCCAGTTGCATCCGCGGCTCGCTGGGACCGAGGGATGCGACAAAAAAAAAGAGGCAAAAACTACGGTAATTATGACCAAACCACACCAACCAACATGTCTAGAGACTTAGAAACAACAGAATACCAAACACCCACCACAATACAAACACTATCTTGGAACGTAGACGGACGTAATACACCCATTAAACGGAAAAAAGTACTGACACACCTGAAACGATATAAACCAGACATAGTGTTCCTACAGGAAACACATTGGAAAAAAGAGGGGAAGGGAGAACTGAGAGCACCATGGATAGACGCATGTTACACGGCCTCACACACATCAGCATCACGAGGGGTAGCTATCCTGACCAGAAAAAACATGCCACACACAATACTGCAAAGCATAGCGGACCCAGAGGGAAGATACCTAATAGTGAGAATGAAAATGGATGAACAAACGTACGCCTTGGTGAACGTCTATGCCCCCAACACTGACCAACCAACATTTTATGCCACACTAATAGAGAAACTACAACCATATCTAGGCGACAGAGTGATTCTGGGAGGTGATTTTAACAGCATACAAGACGAAACACTAGACAGAACGGGACCATCTACCCAAGCAACTTCAACCACACACGCACTATTAACACTTAAAGAACAACTCAGTGTATGTGACCCATGGCGACTCCTGAACCCCACTAGCAAAGAATACACATGCTGCTCTAACGCCTACCACTCATTCTCACGCATAGACTTTTTCTTAATATCGAACAGCATCTTTGAATACCACCACCAATCGGAAATCCACCCAATATCCCTTAGCGACCACGCACCGATAGTAATGAGACTACAACTGAGAACCCCACAAAGGCTAACCAAAATATGGCGCTTCCCCTCATTCCTATGGGAATCAGAGGACTTTAGAGCATACCTGAAAATCCACTGGAACAACTATGCAGACGACAATAGTGCGCACATTGACAACACAAACCTATTCTGGCAGGCTTCAAAGGCAGTGATGAGGGGCCACATCATAAGCTACTTGTCCCATAGGAGGAAAAAATTCCAAACGGAATTTGAGGCATTACATCACTCCCTCCTAGAAGCACAAAAAGAACATACGAACTCCCACAATGACAACTCATACCAAACCTTTCTCACAGCGAAACACCTACTAAATACGTTTGTACATACCCACGCACATTGGCAAAACCAAATAACAAAAAACAAATTCTACAGGTGGGGTAACAAAACGGGACGATTGCTAGCCAACTTGACCAAACAAAGACAACCACACAAACCAATACTGACCTTAAGACACATTAATGGGGATCATCTTACAACAAAACAAGAAGAGGTGGCTCAAATACTACACGAATATCTCGAAAATTTATATAGGGCAGAACCAACAAATATACAAGACATAAACAACTTCTTAGAATCCGTGAACCTACCAAAACTAACAGAAGGGCAAAAATCCCTACTAGACGCCGACATACAGGAGGAAGAGGTACGAGAGGTGATCACAACAGCACAAGGGGGAAAAACACCGGGCCCCGACGGATTCTCGACAGAATATTACAAAATATTAATAGCAGACATTGTGCCAGTCCTGACCCAACTCTACAACACAATATACACAAACAACACACAGACAGAAGACTTTGGAACATCGAGAACGATATTGCTCCCTAAACCAAACAAGGACCTGACAGACCCAAGATCCTACAGACCAATAGCACTGCTAAACTGTGATTACAAATTTCTGTCCAAGATACTAGCCAACAGACTCCAGCTAATCCTCCCATCCATACTAGATCCAGCACAGAAAGGCTTCACACAGGGGAGAAGTGCTCTAAAGAACATCAGAGCCGCCATAGCGGCGACGGTCGCAGCACAAAACCCCGAGGGCCAGACTACGATGTTACTGAGTCTGGACGCAGAAAAAGCCTTCGATAAGATGGCCTGGCCATTCTTAAACATAATACTGGAAAAAAGAGGTTTTGGACAGATCTTTGCGAATTACATAGACACGACGCAAACGAACGCCACTACGACCCTCACAGTCAACGGCCTTAACACCCCCAACATAGACCTATTTAGAGGAGCCAGACAAGGCTGCCCTCTCTCACCACTGTTATTTAATTTATCAATAGACCCATTACTTAGACACTTGACACAAACGACACTCTTTACAGGGGCGACCTGCGGGGGTACCAAGATAAAAGTTGAAGCATTTGCAGACGATCTCCTACTGGTGATAAACAACCCTAGGGAAACACTAGCCCCCATATTACAAGACGTCAAGAAAATCGGTAAACTCTCGGGCTACACTTTAAATCTAGACAAAACAGAGGCTTTGCTTCTCAGAGGACCGGCCAAACCCCCGTGGGCAACACAATACCTATTCAAGTGGGAAAAACACGCTATACAATATTTGGGAGTACAAATCACAAGAAGCCCACTCAAATTATATAATACAAACATAGAACCCCACATCAAAAAACTAGAAACTACCCTAAACACATGGAAAAACTTTACGATCTCTTTCTTGGGAAGGATAAGTCTAATAAAAATGATAGAATTTCCCCGCTTATTATACATCCTACACTCACTACCCATACTTTTAAAATTAAAAGATATAAAAAGAATAAACTACTTGTACAGGAACTTCATATGGGGGGGAAGAAGACCGCGTATCGCGCTCAAAGCGCTACACAAACATAGAGAGAACGGAGGAACTAACCTACCTAATATCAGAGACTACAATCTAGCAGCTCAGGCGCGAATCATCCACGACTGAATTCACGATAAGTCACATTTCACAAACAGACCACTTGAACAGGAAATGGTCGGCGCAACACGACTCCAGAACATCCTCCACCACACATATGCGGAACTCCCAGAAAAAACTAAAAAGAATCCCTTGATACTGGTGGCTTGGAAAACATGGAATAAATTGCGCAAAGATAGCCAAACATCGCCACAAACATCACCGTATTTGTCATTAATGAACAACCCCAACTTCCAAGACGGTAATCCCCACAATATATTTATGGAATGGGGGGCCCAAGGAATACACACTATAGATAAACTATTACACATAAGAGAACGACGAGTTTTAACATACGACGAAATGAAACAAAAATACCCCGAACTCCGAATTCCACTATTCTCATACCTGCAAGTCAGACACTACATCACAGAACTCATACCACGATTACAAGAACCTGATTGGGTACAAACAGGCGACACATGGATGACCAGGAAAACGGGTCCGCGGGGCATGATCTCAAAGCTGTACAGGGCAATAAGAAATATGAGAGAGCAGGAGGACATTGATCCGGGGGTGGGTAAATGGGCCACAGACAACCCCGATTTCACACCGACACTGATAATGAAATCTCTAACCTCGGCACATAGGTACTTACCATCGGCTAGGTTCCTGGAGATGAGATTGCAAATTGCCCATAGGTCATACCTAACTCCAAGCAGAGGATATCACATAGGAATCTACGATACCCCAAACTGCTTCAAATGTCAAGCACCACACGCAAACCTATACCACAGTTTGTGGACATGCCCCTCAATACAGGATTTCTGGACACGAATAGGCGACTACACAAAAACACACCTGACGAATTTCTGCCCACAAGAACCAACATGGGCAATACTTGGCTACTTAGACCCCGAAATCTATCACTGCTCAAGGGGTGTCAGAAAATTACTACACTTCATAGCAGCAGCAGGACTAAAGGCCATTTTACAGACATGGATACAACCAACAGGGCCACCATTCAGACTGTTCCTGGACAAGCTAGCGTTTCTGTTTCAAATGGACTGGGCAGAAACATCACTTTTTAAAGAAAAAAAGGTACAAGCCTTCTTCGAAACCTGGGGGAGTTTTATTCAACTACTACCACAAAGGGTAAAAGATAGATTGAGAAACTGCTTCTACTACACTTGCTGGTTCCAGGAACAGGTGGCAATAGGAGACACACCTATCTAGGGTGAAACACGGACCGTGCCGTAGCCGTGCGGGGCCTCCAAAAATTTGGAAGATCCTCAACATACATGTCAGTAGACCAAAAAAAAAAAAAATCCGTGGTCAAAATGGGTCAAAGTTTTGATTTAATGTATGTAATTTGTTTGTTTTAATGTTTTATTTTATGTTTTACATAATTAATACAAAAAATGCCGGCTGAGACAAGCCATACTTACACAAAGAAAAACCCTGCAAAAGTGTGAAAACGCTGAATGTATGTTTCAACCTGTTCAATAAAGACAAAGTTAAAAAAAAAAAGGGAGACAAGTGTTTTTATAAATTTTTTAAAATAATTTTTAAACTTCTTTTTAATTTTTTTTGTCCCTTTAGGGGACTTCCACAGGAACCCATCAGGACCCCTCATCACATTCCGGGGGTCCGATGGTGACAGCCCTTTACATGCTGCAGTCACATAGACTGCAGCATGTAAAGGGTTAACACAGCAGAGATCGGAGGTTTTCTCTGATCTCTGCTGTAAGAGCTGGTACCTAGCTGTCCTCTGACAGCCAAGCACCAAGCTCTCCCTGCCACAGAGACCATCGCCTTGCTTCTGATAAGCCGATGGTCTCTATGGCAACCTGTAAACAAAGCAGGAGATAGCCGGCATATCGGCAATATCTTCTGCTGGTTTTTCAAAGCCCTTGCTTTGTTCTCTGTGGGTCTGTGCAGGCAGAGCACACTGCCACAGCTTATGGCATTGTGCTCTGCAGCTCCCATAGTGATACATAGCCCGGAAATCTTCCGGGCTATGTCACTATGAGCAGTGGAGCTCATCCCGGAAAATTTCCGGGCGTGCCACTCAAGGGGTTAAAGGGGTTGTCCCGCGGCAAAAACGAAAAATTTTTCACACCCCAGTCCCCCATGTTAAAGGGGTTGTCTCGTGAAATCAAGTGGGGTTCAGCACTTCTGTATGGCCATATTAATGCACTTTGTAATATACATCGTGCATTAATTATAAGCCATACAGAAGTTATTCACTTACCTGCTCCGTTGCTAGCGTCCCCGTCGCCATGGCTCCGTCTAAATTCGCTGTCTTCTGGCGTTTTTAGACGCGCTTGCGCAGTCCGGTCTTCTCCCTGGTGAATGGGGCCGCTCGTGCCGGAGAGCTGGTCCTCGTAGCTCCGCCCCGTCACGTGTGCCGATTCCAGCCAATCAGGAGGCTGGAATCGGCAATGGACCGCACAGAGCCCACGGTGCACCATAGGAGAAGACCCGCGGTGCATCGTGGGTGAAGATCCCGGCGGCCATCTTGGTAAAGGAAGAAAGAAGTCGCCGCAGCGCGGGGATTCGGTTAAGTAATAAACTTTTTTTTTTTTTAACCCATCCCTTGGGTTTGTCTCGCGCCAAACGGGGGGCCTATGGAATAAAAAAAAAAACCCGTTTCGGCGTGAGACAACCCCTTTAAGCAAGCATTACAAACTACCCATGTAAATCATTTTTTTAGAGCGTTTCTACTCACCATGAAGCTGTTTCATGAAGTTATAAAAATCTTCTTCCAAGATGGTCGCCGTCCTTTCCCAAGGTGCACCGCTGGTCTTCTCCCATGGTGCACTGCGGGTCTTCTCCCATGGTGCACCGTGGATGTTCTTCTCCAGTCTGAGCTCCACTGCCGATTACAGCCACCTCATTGGCTGATCGGCACCACCTGACGGGGGCGGAGCTACGCGATGATGCTGAGAAGGGGGAGGAGCCAGGATGCAGCTCGTGAGCCCGGAGCCTCCAGGAGATGATTTTTCTCTGCGCAAGCGCGACTGTTGCGGCGGCCAGAGAAGAAGGCTTCAGTCATCACCATGGAGACGGGTAAGGACGGGTGATTTCACGGTGCGGAATTCCGCACCGTGAGCATTGAGCTATTAGGTTCAATAGAACCTAATAGCTGCGGGCAAAGCGGCGGAAATCTGTCCGTGGGAAGGAGCCCTTAGGGTCATAGATTCTGAAAATAACATTAGTTTTTGTCTATCAGGTCTGCTTATTCTCCACAAGTTTACCGGAGTTTGCAGCCTTATGGTTCCCATACAAAACAACGACAACACACGCGCCCCAAAGTTGTACACTGAATCTCAGAAACCCCGTTCTATCACGAGTTCCAGGATTTGTGGTCCATCGAATTTACCTGCTTTTAGCTTCTCCATGCTCATCGCAGGAAATTTTCTAAATTTGTAGTCAAAAGACCCTCCATTTCTCTTCAATGTATTTACACATTGTTTCATCAAACCAAGTTTGATGTGCAGTGGTGGCAATACGTATCATATGTACTAGTTTGTACTCGTATGTAATAAGTTTCTAATTATTTATATACTGTAGGCAAAAAATATTTTTGGATTATCTTACTTTCCATGGCAATTCTTCTCTATCTCAGTCGTTGCTGACTTTGTCTTACACAATTTACTTTTTCTTTAGAATTTTCACAAAATTGTAGCATTGAAGGCTGCCGTAAGGCTTACCATTCCTCCAGTACATTCTCGGCAGTCCTGTAAGCACGACAGATTCTCCCATGTGCTGTAAGCTTTTAGACCTGCTACAAGTGCTTGCAAGGAACGATTATCTACCAGGTCTCTGTTAAGGTAAACATCCTCGTCCAGCATTTCTCCAGCGTACCTACAGAACAAATGATAAGATTAATGAAACTGGTAATTTTGTAGCGGACACAGTTATTTTCTTGATGCAGATGTTCCCTTTTGCTATGACTCACATATCATGTGCTCAATGGTTGAAGACAAGCATTTTAGGTTTCTCAGAACTGTTCAAGAATGAGGTTTGGGATAGCCCTCTAAGAAGTGGAAGGTGGGTGTCAAAGGCTTCCACTATGACTTAAAAAGACTTTTCCTTTCCATGTTCGATGAAACAAAGACAGCCATGTCTTCCACGAAACAGTGGGTGGTGGTGAAAGAAAACGTAGCTATGTTTCTCATGTAACTTGTGATTCCATAACCCTTTAGTGACCAAGGCTGTTTGCACGTTAATGACCGACATGTTTTTCAGTTTTCATCATCGTTGCATTCCAGGAGTCATAACTTTTTTCTGCCGACATAGCCCCATGAGGGTGTATTTTTTGCGGGACAAGTCGTATTTTTAAATGACATTATTTTTGAGTACATATAATGTACTGTATATATCTTTTATACATTTTTTTGAGGGGAATTTCTGTCATTTGTCAGACACTTTATTTTGTCAATGGTGCTGTGTTTGTCAAGGGCTTTTTTTGCGGGATCAGTTGTACTTTTTAACAGTACCATTTATCGATCCATGCAACATTTTAATCACTTTCTATTCCGTTTTTTGTAAGGCAAGGAAGGCAAAATTACCTATTTTCAGCATGTTCTTTCATGGTGTACATAATAATGTACTAACATATTTGTCTGGGTCTTTACAAATGCAGTGATACTACGTGATTTTTTTTCCAGAGCAAACTCGCAGACCTGGAGGCTGAGCCCCATAGGCCACTGTAGCTGGGCCATATTCAAGCCTTCAAGTGCCATAGCAACCCATCAGGACCCCGCAATCACATCGCGGGGGTCCAATGGGTAAGAGACCCCTCGCTCTGTAAGCCTTTTACATTCTTCAGTGGCACTGACCGCGGTATGTAAGGGGTTAAGCTGTGGTCCCTAAATGGTTCCTTGGTCCCTACTGTTAGAGCAAGTGCCTGGCTGTCACTCTCCCTGCCAGACTTCGATGGAGCTGCCATGAAAAGAATAAAACCTATTAATGGCCGCTGTGAAAAGACGTATGGTGGTCGTCAAGGGGTTAAGCTATGAACTTTATTGCGAAATGAGAAAAGTGTAAACATAACTATTTGCTAGTCAAAATGAGATGCTGAGTGACAACCAACAAGAAAAGCCATGACCTCTTTAACTCCCATAACCTCCCATAACTCCCTTAACCTCCCATAACTTAAACTTGCTCCACATCCACTGTCTTTCCTGGTTTCTGCCGAACAGACCACGTGACTGCTACAGCCAATCACTGGCTATGGAAAGTCACTGCTGTGGCCAGTGATTGACTGCAGCAGTCACATGTTCGGGTCAGTAGAAATGAGGAAGAGCAGAGGTTGTGGAGCAATTTTAAGTAGTGAGAAAACCCCTTTAATGTTCTAGGGTATTTCTTAGCTAGCTTCGCCTTTTCCATGGGTAACAGATACTGGATAACAACCAGTAAAGGCAGCCATCAGAGTGCCCAAAATGTCACCTATAATGTCTCTTTTGCCACTGTATGTAACTCTTACTTTACAATTGAAGTTGGTACAAATGTAGCAAACTTTAAGCAACTTTTTTTACCGCACTATGTCTCTTAAGTCTTAACCCTTTTGTTGTGATAAGGGTTTTTTCCGGACAAATGCTTTTGATGACCTACCCTCAAAAAAGGTTATCAACAGTTGATTGGCTGAGAGCTGTCGCTTGGGACCCCGGGCAATCAGCTGTTTAGGCACCCAGTGTCAGCGCCACAACACAGGGTACAGTACGGAATTGCATCGCTCTGACCCCTGTGTGGTGGCCCAGTGGTAGCAACTGCAGGCACAGCTGACATTGATTGTATTGAGAGCTGCGCCTGCAAGTACCAGTGCTGGCCACTACACAGGGGTCAGAGGGATACATTCTGCACTGTACCCTGTATTGTAGCGCTGACAGTGGGTGCTTGAACAGCTGATCGTCCGGGGTTCGGAGTGGCATATCCCAGCCGATTAACTATTGAGATTCTGACCGAGACTTGCGCATGGACACCTCGTACGTGTGGTGTGAAAGAGACTGCACATTTCAAGCCCTATTCTTGTGCATGAATCGCACGAAAATAGGACCTACTTCAGTTTTTCCAACTTGCCCGATCGGTGCAAGAGAAAAAACACCCATGTAAATTAACCTATTGGAAACAATGAGCTAATAGATCGCATGAGATCTGTGAGTCAAAGAAACGCACAGAACTGGCATGGTTTTCTCGGCTGCATGAATATGGCCTAAGACACTACACGCTGCTCTAACTGGTCAGTGCTGCTCACATTGGCAACACTGGCCAAATAAAGCAGCGTGTATGACCTTAGAATGATGATGCATACTAATACACAGTATGCATCAGGAAGTCAATAAAGTAACATAACATAGTAACATAGTAGGTAAGGCCAAAAAGAAAAAAACATATGCCCATCCAGTTGAGCCTATTACCCCCAATATTAATCCAGAGGAAGGCAATCGGAATAATCCTCGGATCAAATCCCCTTCTGAATTAATTAATGATTATAACATATAATATTGTATTGCCCAAGAAAGACATGCAGGCCTCTCTTGTACTCTTATTGAGTTCAACATCCCCGCATCCTCAGGCAGAGAGTTCCACAGCCTCACCGCTCTTACAGTGAAGAACCCCCTTCTATGCTGGTGTAGAAACCTTCTTTCCTCTAGATATAGAGGGCGCCCCCTTGTTACAGTCACAGTGGTGTGGGCAATATCACAAAAAGAAAGGATGTGCTGCGATTTTTTTCCTCCCTGCATAGCATCACAGCGCGGTGCCATGAGGGGAAAGATTGCAAATGTGAATGACCCCATTTTATGTTCGCATAGCAAACATCACGTCAATTTAGTTACCTAAAGTACAGTACTGTGTAAGTTTTAAATCATGTGTGGAAAAACTGCTGCAAAATCAGAATCTACTTAAGAAATGCCATAAAGAATAACAAGGAGTCCTGAAAGTGATGATACGGCCCCACAGAGCTCTGATCTTAACATCGCATAGCCTATCTGGCATTACATGAAGAGACAGAAGAATTTGTGCAATCCAACATCCACAGAAGATCAGTGCTTTGTTCTCCACAATGCTTGGCACAACCTCCCTGCAGAGTTCCTTCAAAAACTGTGTGCATGTTTACCTAGAAGAACTGATGCTGCTGTGAAGGTAAAGGGTGGTCACACCAAATACTGATGTGAATTAGATTTCTCTTTTGTTCAGTCACTTTGCATTTTGTTAATTTACCAAAAAACTATTAATACTTCTATTTTTGAAGGCATTCTTGATTGCCTAAAATGTTTCCATTGTACTGTATATATATAAAAAAAAGATACAGCCAACAAACATAGCAATACTGTTGGTATATGCTGCATAGTGGATTTGTGCCACTACAGCTATGTGTGAATGTTCCATTACTTTTATAAGCAGTTTCCTTTAGCATGCCAATCACAGTAATACTATGGTTTATGCTGTGCCGTAGAGGTGTAGCTTTCTGCCGTAGAGGTGTAGCTTTGTGCTGTAGGTGTAGCTTTCTGCCGTAGAGGTGTAGCTTTCTGCCGTAGAGGTGTAGCTTTCTGCCGTAGAGGTGTAGCTTTCTGCCGTAGAGGTGTAGCTTTCTGCCGTAGAGGTGTAGCTTTCTGCCGTAGAGGTGTAGCTTTCTGCCGTAGAGGTGTAGTTTTGTACAACTATTGCTACGTTTGAATGTGCCATTACTTTTAGTGACCTATTTTTTTAGTCACATCACTTGTCGGAGTGAGAAGCAAACTGAAAGCCTACAATACCTGCTGGTAAATGTGATGGCCAGGGCCGTGGCTAGATGAGGCATGAGTCGCAGATGCTGAGTTTGGTGTTCAATTATTTTCACTTCTTCTTTGTCTTTAGGGCCAAACTGTCTTCGGCTTAAAAACAAAAAGAACAATAATTAAAGTCTTCTGTCCAACTTGCAGTACAATACAAGCATTATTTAGTACAAACTGACAGTTGTTATTATTGACTTTCATTTGGTTATGAAACCAATGCAAATTCAGAAATGAGACAGTTACAGAAGCCGCATTAGAAGGGTGGTGAGTACAAACAATCCACATGTACTACTATCAAACATAAGCTATATGCAAATATAGAACCAGACAGCGATCGCCGCCATGTGACTGCTAGGATTGAGCAATCTGTTATGCCACAACACCATTCATCTGCACATGCAACGTCTCAGGAAGGCTCACAAGCACCAATGGGCTCTAGCAACGCCGATAGTTTTGCAATAAAGCAGACACACTGTAGTTTGCCAAATGAAAGGGTTGTGAGCCGGTTACTGCCAGATGCTACTTCAACCATGATTAACTAGAATGTAACATACCATAGCAAAGCCCTGAATTGTGGGAACTGTTCCTGTATAAAAGACAAGGGAAATCAGCAACATTTCTCTCTAGTATTACATTTTATTGTTCAGCTTCGATATAACTGATGCGCTTCACCGAAAACATATTCAATTGCATCAGTAGAGGTTACCAACAAATGTTACTGCTCCACACACATCATATTCATAGTATTGGGTCCAACGTATTGCACGGATGTAAGAAAAACATCATAAGCACATACATAGTAAATACAGTAAAATGCCAATACTGTGGAACTCAACAGTTTGGAATGTATTACTAATGCATGCAATAATGTGAAGGTCTAACAGTATGCCAGCTATTCCAAGTATGCCTTGTGTACTATGAATCAGCATATCTAGACTGGCTGTCCGAAATAGAAATCCATATACAGACATCTGTTTCGGGGTTTTTGCCTCTCATCAGTGTGCAGTAGGTTTCCGGCTTAGCTAATGAGAGGCCTATAGATGTGGGTCGGAAAGGGTATAGTTTCTTTTTAAGGAGAGCACGTAAAAAGTGAGTGAAGAGACTTAGTGGCGCTGCAGAGATATTGTTCCATCCTCTTTATTTACATATTTCCCAGAGGAGCATGAATGGCCTTATACCTTTCCTCACTCACCTTCTAGGTGCTCTCTTTAAGGAGAAACGATACCCTTCCCAATCCGCGCTGTAAAAGCATTGTTCCATCTGCATAAATTTTCCAGAGGAGAATGCATGGCCTTATACAGCAAGTCTTGTCGTTCCTACTAGATGCTCTCCCTAATAAGAAATCTTGCCAGGCTCAATGGAACATGGTTCTTATTGTATCAAGGATCAGTAAGTCAACAGTTTGTATTTCCCAATTTTGGAAATTCTCATTTCTTAAATAAAAGATAATTTTGTATAATGGCACCACCTATTCATTCCTGATGAGATTGACAAATATTTACATCTATGGCCAACATTAGTAATGATGCTTCTGCAACTGACATACTTAGATGTAATAAAGAAACTGATGCCTGATCCATTAAACTATGCCACCAGGTAGAGCTTGAATTTCATTCTTCGACAATAAATTTATCTGATCTTTGACAGAGTAAACTGCATGGATGAAAACTACACGGCTGAACAGTGAACAGTACGTTTGAAGGGGCTTGGTCATTTAAAAAAAAACATGACCTCCAGCTGGACCCCGCCTAAAATAACAAATGAGGGTATACTCTCCTCTCCTGGGGCCCCAGGACGCAGCTAACAGCCAGCATTGCCATTGGCTGTGTGACATTCAAGTAGACAGCCTGGGTGGTAGGATATGACCTCTGTAGCCAATCACAGCATCACTTCACCAAACACCAGGCATTATGGCAACCAGGATATGAATGCTGATGCCAGGTGCACCAATGGTTACCATTGCAGCCTCTGATTAGCCACAGTGGTCAAGTGCTTCCACCCAGAAGTCACCGTCATTACCAGCGCCAACTGGTAGGTGCATCCTGGTGCCCCAGGAGAGGGGAGATTATCCTTGTTTGTTCTTTTAGGCAGGGCCCAGTTGGGAGACAGGATTTTGTTTTAATGACTAACCACCATAAAGGTAAAAAAGGGATGAAATCTCATAACAATACTCATCTCTGGACCCATATCATCTACGTGAGTGCACCAACGGACCTGAATATTTCTACAATATCTTTTGGCAGAGTACTGTATGTAAAGTCACAGCTACTACGAGGAGTTCACTGCCGAAACAATTACACCTTTGTGTTCTTAGAAATAGAGAAGAATAATTGTTAGTGCAGATTAGAAGTCCTGGGGCTATATTTGTCAGGCAGTCCTACAGGATGTGGTCTAGACTGTCGTTTTACCCATCTTCAGAGTTTATCTTTACTTTCTTACTCTTGCCATTCATATGCCATTAGTAAAGACAAGTAGTGACTTGACACAGATGCTTTGGTGGTTGAATAAAATGTACAGTTGACAGGGACTTCAGAAGGGTAAGGGTCCTCTACCAATAATGATAGCGAATTATACAATTATCCCGACTCTCCTTGGAATATGTAGTAAGAACCGGCAACATTCTGCAGATAATGCGGATTCTGTGCACATCCGTATAGATGACTGATTAAGTACGGAGAATTTGACATTTATCCCACTACATATATTTCATCAGATGGTGGATACTATGGAGGATACCCAACAAGAATCTGATACTAGTGAGTTTCTACATGATGAATATAAGTATTACTAAAACAAACATAGCAATAAGTGTTCTCTCTAAGCAGTGCACTGTCAAAAGGAAAGAGTAAGGCTAGTTTCACACAGGCGATCACGAATTTTGCTACAAGAAAATTGCTGTAAAATCGCAACTTTGTTCCCGCGATTTTTGAGCGTCAGTGATGCTTTTTATTGAGAATGTTCCCACATAAATCGCTTGATAAAAATAAATTTTCTATCGCAAAAGTCAACAGGACTTTCTGATATTAAAAAAACATATCGCATATTACGAAAAGCGCTAGTTTGTGCTTTGCGAGAAAAGGAAGACTCCTTAGCAAAACATGGGAGATAAAAAAAAAAAAAAGGCAAAATTGCAGAAAGATGGGGCATGCCGCGAGTTTTTTTCTCACAACATTGCAAGAGTGAAAACATCGCAGATGTGGAGGAAACCATTGAAAATCATTGGTTGCATAATTTTGCGTTTTTACTCACTCTGACATTGCGTGATTTCATCGCCCGTGTGAAACCACCCTTGGAATGGGATTTTTTTGCGGCAAAATCGCGATCACTTGTGTGATTCTAGCCTTACTCTTACCTTTTGAGAGCGCACTGCTTAGAGATAACACTGATTATTGCGTTTGTCTTATGGCTCCTTTCCACTGGCAATAGCGATATCACTGCGAGAAAATCGCAATGTTAAAATCGCTTTTGCGTTGCGATGCGAGAATATGTTTTACCATTACACTGTATGGGCGACAGAAAAATGCAAAACGCTGAAACAATCCTCCTGCTGCGATTTTTAATCCTCGCATCGCAGCTTGCCCTTAAACATCGCTAATGGAAAGGTTGTCATTAGAGATGAGCGAGCACCAAAATGCTCGGGTGCTCGTTACTCGGGACGAACTTTTCGCGATGCTCAAGGGTTCGTTTCGAGTAACGAACCCCATTGAAGTCAATGGGCGACCCGAGCATTTTTGTATTTCGCCGATGCTCGCTAAGGTTTCCTTGTGTTAAAATCTGGGCAATTCAAGAAAGTGATGGGAACGACACAGCAACGGATAGGGCAGGCGAGGGGCTACATGTTGGGCTGCATCTCAAGTTCACAGGTCCCACTATTAAGCCACAATAGCGGCAAGAGTGGGCCCCCCCCCCCCCCCCTCCCAACAACTTTTACTTCTAAAAAGCCCTCATTAGCATGGCATACCTTTGCTAAGCACCACACTACCTCCAACAAAGCACAATCACTGCCTGCATGACACTCCACTGCCACTTCTCCTGGGTTACATGCTGCCCAACCGCCCCCCCTCCCCCCCACAGCGCACACCAAAGTGTCCCTGCGCAGCCTTCAGCTGCCCTCATGCCACACCACCCTCATGTCTATTTAAAAGTGTGTCTGCCATGAGGAGGAACCGCAGGCACACACTGCAGAGGGTTGGCACGGCTAGGCAGCGACCCTCTTTAAAAGGGGCGGGGCGATAGCCCACAATGCTGTACAGAAGCAATGAGAAATAGAATCCTGTGCCACCGCCATCAGGAGCTGCACACGTGGGCATAGCAATGGGGAACCTATGTGCCACACACTATTCATTCTGTCAAGGTGTCTGCATGCCCCAGTCAGACCGCGGTTTTTAATTCATAGACACAGGCAGGTACAACTCCCTATTGTGAAGTCCCTGTAGACCGACAGCATGGGTGGCTCCCTGGAACCCACCGGCGGTACATAAAAATATCCCATTGCATTGCCCATCACAGCTGAGGTAATAATGTCATGTTTAATGCAGGTGGGCTTCGGCCCACACTGCATGCCCCAGTCAGACTGGGGTTCTTTAGAAGTGGACACAGATGCATTTACAACTCCCTGTGGACCCACAGCATGGGTGGGTGCCAGGAAGCCACCGGCGGTACATAAATATATCCCATTGCATTGCCCATCACAGCTGAGGTAATGTCATGTTTAATGCAAGTGGGCTTTGGCCCACACTGCATGCCCCAGTCAGACTGGGGCTCTTTAGAAGTGGACACATGTAGTTACAACTCCGTGTGGACCCACGGCATGGGTGGCTCCCTGGAACCCACCGGCGGTACATAAATATATCCCATTGCAGTGCCCAACACAGCTGATGTAACGTCAGCTGTAATGCAGGTGGGCAAAAAATTAATTGGATTACACTGTAGGCGAGGGCTCACAAAAATTGGTGTACCAACAGTACTAATGTACCTCAGAAAAATTGCCCATGCCCAACCAAGAGGGCAGGTGAAACCTATTAATCGCTTTGGTTAATGTGGCTTAAGTGGTAACTAGGCCTGGAGGCAGCCCAGTTTAACGAAAAATTGGTTCAAGTTAAAGTTTCAACGCTTTTAAGAGCATTGAAACGTATAAAAATTGTTTAGAAAAATTATATGAGTGAGCCTTGTGGCCCTAAGAAAAATTGCCCGTTCGGCGTGATTACGTGAGGTTTCAGGAGGAGGAGCAGGAGGAGGAGGAGGAGGAATATTATACACAGATTGATGAAGCAGAAATGTCCCCGTTTTGGATGGTGAGAGAGAACGATGCTTCCATCCGCGGGTGCATAATACGTATTGCTTAGGTATCGCTGCTGTCCGCTGGTGCAGAAGAGAAGTCTGGGGAAATCCAGGCTTTGTTCATCTTGAGGAGTGTAAGCCTGTCGGCACTGTCGGTTGACAGGTGGGTACGCTTATCCGTGATGATTCCCCCAGCCACACTAAACACACTCTCTGACAAGACGCTAGCCGCAGGACAAGCAAGCACCTCCAGGGCATACAGCGCGAGTTCAGGCCACGTGTCCAGCTTCGACACCCAGTAGTTGTAGGGGGCAGAGGCGTCACGGAGGACGGTCGTGCGATCGGCTACGTACTCCCTCACCATCCTTTTACAGTGCTCCCGCCGACTCAGCCGTGACTGGGGAGCGGTGACACAGTCTTGCTGGGGAGCCATAAAGCTGGCAAAGGCCTTGGAGAATGTTCCCCTGTCTGCGCTGTACATGCTGCATGATCTCTGCGCCTCCCCTGCTACCTGGCCCTCGGAACTGCGCCTTCTGCCACTAGCGCTGTCGGATGGAAAGTTTACCATCAGTTTGTCCACCAGCGCCCTGTGGTATTGCATCATTCTCGAACCCCTTTCCTCTTCGGGAATGAGAGTGCAAAGGCTCTCCTTATACCGTGGCTCGAGCAGTGTGTACACCCAGTAATCCGTAGTGGCCAGAATGCGTGTAACGCGAGGGTCACGAGAAAGGCATCCTAACATGAAGTCAGCCATATGTGCCAGGGTACCTGTACGCAACACATGGCTGTCTTCACTAGGAAGATCACTTTCAGGATCCTCCTCCTCCTCCTCAGCCCATACACGCTGAAAGGATGACAGGCAAGCAGCATGGGTACCGTCAGCAGTGGGCCAAGCTGTCTCTTCCCCCTCCTCCTCATCCTCCTCATGCTCCTCCTCCTCCTCCTGAACGCGCTGAGATATAGACAGGAGGGTGCTCTGACTATCCAGCGACATACTGTCTTCCCCCGGCTCTGTTTCCGAGCGCAAAGCGTCTGCCTTTATGCTTTGCAGGGAACTTCTCAAGATGCATAGCAGAGGAATGGTGATGCTAATGATTGCAGCATCGCCGCTCACCACCTGGGTAGACTCCTCAAATTTTCCAAGGACCTGGCAGATGGCTGCCAACCAGGGCCACTCTTCTGTAAATAATTGAGGAGGCTGACTCACACTGCGCCGCGCAAGTTTGAGTTGGTATTCCACTATAGCTCTACGCTGCTCATAGAGTCTGGCCAACATGTGGAGCGTAGAGTTCCACTGTGTGGGCACGTCGCACAGCAGTCGGTGCACTGGCAGATTAAACCGATGTTGCAGTGTCCGCAGGGTGGCAGCGTGCGTGTGGGATTTGCCGAAATGTGCGCAGAGCTGGCGCACCTTTCCGAGCAGGTATGACAAGCGGGGGTAGCTTTTCAGAAAGCGCTGAACCACCAAATTAAACGTGCGTGAGGCTGCCGAGCTGCAGAGCTGCCACCAGCTTACGGCCGTTGTCACACACGACCATGCCCGGTTGGAGGCTCAGCGGCGCAAGCCAGCGGTCGGTCTGCTCTGTCAGACCCTGCAGCAGTTCGTGGGCCGTGTGCCTCTTCTCTCCTAAGCTGAGTAGTTTCAGCACGGCCTGCTGACGCTTGCCCACCGTTGTGCTGCCACGCCGCGTTACACCGACTGCTGGCGACGTGCTGCTGACACATCTTGATTGCGAGACAGAGGTTGCGTTGGAGGAGGAGGAAGGTGCTTTAGTGGAGGAAGCATACACCGCCGCAGATACCACCACCGAGCTGTGGCCCGCAATTCTGGGGGTGGGTAGGACGTGAGCGGTCCCAGGCTCTGACTCTCTCCCAGCCTCCACTAAATTCACCCAATGTGCCGTCAGGGAGATATAGTGGCCCTGCCCACCTGTGCTTGTCCACGTGTCTGTTGTTAAGTGGACCTTGGCAGTAACCGTGTTGGTGAGGGCGCGTACAATGTTGCGGGAGACGTGGTCGTGCAGGCCTGGGACGGCACATCGGGAAAAGTAGTGGCGACTGGGAACTGAGTAGCGCGGGGCCGCCGCCGCCATCATGCTTTTGAAAGCCTCCGTTTCCACAAGCCTATACGGCAGCATCTCTAGGCTGATCAATTTTGCAATGTGCACGTTTAACGCTTGAGCGTGCGGGTGCGTGGCGTCGTACTTGCGCTTGCGCTCAAACTGTGGCGCTAGCGACGTCTGGACGCTACGCTGAGAGACATTGCTGGATGGGGCCGAGGACAGCGGAGGTGAGGGTGTGGGTGCAGGCCAGGAGATGGTAGTGCCTGTGTCCTCAGAGGGGGGTTGGATCTCAGTGGCAGGTTGGGGCACAGGGGGAGAGGCAGTGGTGCAAACCGGAGGCGGTGAACGGGCATCGTCCCACCTTGTGGGGTGCTTGGCCATCATATGCCTGCGCATGCTGTTGGTGGTGCCTCCCCAGCTGATCTTGGCGCGACAAAGGTTGTACACCACTGTTCGTCGGTCGTCAGGCGTCTCTGTGAAAAACTGCCACACCGTAGAGCACCTTGACCTCTGCAGGGTGGCATGGCGCGAGGGGGCGCTTTGGGAACCAGTTGGTGGATTATTCGGTCTGGCCCTGCCTGTACCCCTGGCCACCGCACTGGCTCGGCCTGTGCCCACACCCTGACTTGGGCCTCCGCGTCCTCGCCCGCGTCCACGTCCTATAGGCCTACCCCTAGCCCTCAGCATGGTGTATTACCAGTGATTTGATTTCCCAGGCAGGAAAGAAAGTGGCGCAAGCCTGCAGCCAAAATACAATTTTTTCCCTTGTTTTTCAAAGGAAAAAGCCACACTGCGTGTATTCAATGAATACTACTAAGTTTAATAACTGTGTTGTGGCCCTGCAAATGTGTCAGAGAACTGCAGTGATGCAAAGTTATTGGCTCCAGCAGATTAGGGATTTCCCATGCAGGAAAAAAATTGGCGCAAGCCTGCAGTAAAACGTAGCTGGCTGCGTCTGATTTTTTTTACCGTTCTGCACGCAGCACACACGTACCCAGAGCCCTGAGGACTGTCAGAGGCAGGCGAAATACAATTTTTTCCCTTGTTTTTCAAAGGACAAGCCACACTGCGTCTATTCAATGAATAATGTATGTCTTCTGGCCCTGCCTACACAATTCTATCCCTGTAGTATTAATGCCGGGTGCAATGGTCAAAATATGCAACACTGCTAACAGCAGCCTGGACAGTACGGCACACGGATAGATGTGGCCCTAGAAAGGACCGTTGGGGGTTCTTGAAGCCTACACTCACTGCTAACACTCTCCCTGCCTAACCACCACTTCTGTCCCTATTGCAGGGCGCAATGCTCTGCAGATCCAATTTTGAAAAAAAAAAAAAAAAAAATACAGTGCTAACACAGTACTGCACACTATTAGATGTGGCCCTGAGAAGGACCGTTGGGGTTCTTGAAGCCTACACTAACTCCTAACGCTCTCCCTACAGCAGCTCCAGCACGATACCACTGTCCCTCAGCTAACTCACAAGGCATGTGTGGCGAGCCGCGGGAGGGGCCGACTTTTATACTCGGGTGACATCTGATCGCCCCAGCCACTCACAGCAGGGGGGTGGTATAGGGCTTGAACGTCACAGGGGGAAGTTGTAATGCCTTCCCTGTCTTTCAATTGGCCAGAAAAGCGCGCTAACGTCTCAGAGAGGAAACTGAAAGTAACCGGAACACCGCGTGGTACTCGTTACGAGTAACGAGCATCCCGAACACCCTAATATTCGCACGAATATCAAGCTCGGACGAGTACGTTCGCTCATCTCTAGTTGTCATAGAACAACATGTGGGACTTTCTTGCGAGAGTTCGCACTCTCGCATCGCACTGAAAACGTGCGATTACCTCGCCAGTGGAAAGGAGCCCTAAGAGTTCTATTCTCATGCAACTCATTTAAAACCCCTTAAGACCACGTACATTTACATCCTGGGTCTAAGTGGTACATATAGAGCAGGATCGTAAGCCAATCCTGTTCCATACAAGTTGGGTGCCAGCTGTCTATGATAGCAGACACCTACCTGCCTGCAACGGCTGCAATCAGCGCTAATGCTGATTGTGGCTGCTAATGCTCTAAATGTCCCAATTGCGGTTTGGGGGTCTCGAACGGCCCGCCTGCAATGTGATCGCTATGTGCTATTCGGTTGCCATGACAGCCCAGGGCTGCCTTGAGTAAGTGCTTATGAAGGTTTGCATGTGGTAGGCTTTCATACACTGCCTGTCAAAATGCGGTATAATGCAACACTATCATATTACATTATACTATATGAGCGATCAAACAATCGGAAGTCCATGTTCCCTATGAAGACTAAAAAAAAAAGTTTTAAAAAAAAAGTTTTTTTCTAATTGCTGAAAAAATAAAGTAAAAGTTTAGCAAAAAAATGTTCTCGTATTAATAAAAATCAAATAAATAAAAGTATATTCGGTGTCAGCCATTAAAGCCCAATGTATCAAAGCAACACATTATTTATTTTGCATGGTAAATGTCGTCAGAAGAAAATAAAACTGCCAGAATTGTGCTTTTTTTGGGTCACGCCACCTCCAAGACAAAATTTAATAAAAAGCAAACAAAATGTCACACAAACTCAAAAATAGTACCATTGGAAACTACAGGGCTAGAGATGAGCGAGCATACTCGTCCGAGCTTGATGCTCGTTCGAGTATTAGGGTGCTCGAGATGCTTGTTACTCGAGACGAGCACCACGCGGTACTCGTCTCGATTAAACGAGCACTGACCATTGAATTCAATGGAGCCGGCAATACAGCCAGCTCCATTGAAAGCAATGGCCTGCCGGCGAGCGCGGGATTAATTGTCGAGAGGGACTTAAATATATAAGCCCTTCCCTGCAATTCATCCAGAAATGTGTAAAAAAAACATATATATATATATATATATACTCACCTTGTCCCGGCAGAACGATGTTAGCCCATTGAATTCAATGGAGCCGGCAATACAGCCGGCTCCATTAAAAGCAATGGGCTGCCGGCGATCGCGGGATGAATTGTCAGGAAGGGGTTAAATATATAAGCCCTTCCCTGCAATTCATCCAGAAATGTGTAAAAAAAAATATATATATATACTCACCTGGTCCCGGCAGACGGAGTTCAGCGTGGCCAGCTGCAGTCCTCCTGAACTGCTCTGAACAGCTGTGAGTAGTATTCAGCAGCCGGGGATTTAAAATCCCCGCCTGCTGAATGAGCTGCCTCTAATTGGTCACAGCCTGACCAATCAGAGGCAGATTCCACTCAAACACCCATTCATGAATTTATGAATGGGTGTGTGACTGCTGCCTCTGATTGGCTCAGCGGGACCAATCAGATGAGAGGCAGCAGTTCCCATCACTTTCTTGAATTTCCCAGGTTTTCACAAATGAAAACCTTAGCGAGCATCGGCGATATACAAAAATGCTCGAGTCGCCCATTGACTTCAATGGGGTTCGTTACTCGAAACGAACTCTCGAGCATCACTGAAAGTTCGACTCGAGTAACGAGCACCCGAGCATTTTGGTGCTCGCTCATCTCTATACAGGGCGTCTCACAAAAAGTCATCCCTCACACAACTATACCAACAGAAAAATGAAGAAAGGTATGGCTATCAGAAGATGGCAGCAGAAAATAATTTAATTTTTTTTAACTATACGAGTATATTATTTTTTTAAAGTATTACAGCAAAAGTAAAACTGTATAAATTTGGTATCATTGTAATCCTACTATCCCATAGATAAAGTTATCATGTCATTTTTTCCGCGATTTGTATGCTGTAGAAAGAAGACTTTCTCAAAGACAGCGGAATTGCATTTTTTTCCTATTTTACTCCGCGTTTTAAAAATGGCTCTATTAGAACTAATGCTTTCCAATGAAAGCAGTCACATGTCCGTTTTTTACATGTGCAAAAAAAAATTGCACCTGCAAAAGATAGGACAGCGTTTAAAAAAATCGGAGCATCGCAATCACATAAAAATGCGTTTTTTGGAGCGATGGAATGCAACTTTGACAGTAAGAAAGCCTACTGTCAAAACGGTTAAATAAGCCCTAGCTGCAGGAAAAAAAAATGTAAAAATTAATACATCATCTAGAAGCGCTGTCATGTCTGGCACGTCTTTTCCCTGGGTCCCCGCAACTGGTCTTTTTCATTTCTTCTGGCCGGGGATTGAAAAATCCCTGCCTTCTCAAAGTGCTGCCTCTGATTGGCTGAGAGCTGTGACCAATGAATGGCTGTGATTGGTCACAGCGCTCAGCCAATCAGAGGCAGAGCTTCTAGGAGGCGGGGATTTTTCAATTCCTGTCCAGAAGAAACGAAGAAGAATAGGGGAGAAGATGCCATGGAGCTGGACAACACTTCTAGGTGATGTATAATTTTTTTTCCCTGCAGCAAGGGCTTGTTTTTGGGGTAGGGCTTACATTTCAAGCCCCTCCCCTGAAAATCCCTGTGAGGGTTGCCTTCATCCCATTGCTTTCAATGAGGCGTCAGCAGCGCTGGCCCCACCGAAAGCAATGGCATAGCATTGCGCTCCTTTGCCACAGCTGTGGCAGGGGATTCCTTCATCCTTGTGGGGAGTCCCCTCATCACTGAACACTGCTAAGTCCCAGTGTTGTCACAGTGTTGAGTGATGAGGGGACTCCCCACGAGGATGAAGGAATCCCCTACCAACGCCGTGGCAGAGGAGTGCAATCTTCTCCCTATGTTTTGAATGGGGCTGGAGCTGCTGCCGCCGGCCCCATTGACAACAAGGTGAAGCCCCTGGATGTGACAGCATTCGGGGGTTTCACATCCAAGGAATGCCCTGCTGCAGCTGTTACGCCCGCAGCAGGGGATAGCGATCGCATAATCTATGTGTGAGTTTTAGCTGCAGTCACGTGGTTTTTTGTTTTTTTTTTTACACATGCGATTTTTGTTTCACGCACCTACTCATGCACAAAAAAAACGCTCGTCTGACAAAGTCCTAAGGGTCTAAAAAGTGAGCATAGGTCAGTTTATTATTTTATATCCATGTGCAGAGAAAAGCTCCACCTGACACTCCTTTTAACTGATGAATATACATGATATACTGTAGCTATATGGCTTTATAATCTGCTGGACCATATCCTTTCATGTACTTGTAGTATTAATGGTAACAATAATATTGCTGTCCACAAGAAAGTAGTTTATAACTGACACTATAGATCAAGAAACTTTCAAATTTGAAAATCAAATGAAACATAAGAGTAACCATAAGGCCAGGGGTACAATTAATCAATAAACAATTGTGTCAACAGATCACTGGCCAGGGATCTAGTGTTTTCCTAGTGACCGATAAATAGTAACAGCTTTTTAGCAGGATGACATCACCTTATTCAACCATCACCTTGAGGCCCATTACCTCTGAAGAGCGACTCAGTTTGTTTATTGACCGTGTATCGTGGTGACAAGTGCAAGGCAGAAAAACAAGATACAGAAAGGATTTACACAACATTTCCTGAGCCAAAGAGGATTTAACCAGATCAGTGTTGAAATTTACCATATTATAGACATACTTTGCATCCCATATTACTTATTTCAAGTTCATGCAGGATGACCTAATCAGAAACTACAACGGAGAAGAATTATTCCAGTAGTCTTGTGACACAGCTGCTTTAAAGATAATCATGATCGTACCCAATTACATATTTATGAAGCCTTCCAAACCATGCACAAAAGCAATCATTAAAGTGTCAGTAAAAAGGGGGTGGAAAATTCACATTTGTGCCAAGTGTAATATAATAATATAGAATTGTTTAAATAAATTATTACATTTTCATCTTTTTAGTTTTGAAAAGTAAAAAAGTTGCTCAGTAGTATATAGTATATTGATGGATGGACAGGCATGTGCGCAAGTATTAAGATGATCTCTATAATACACTTGTTATACAAGGGTTAATAAATAGTTCCATAGTAGTGGCAGCATGTCCTTATAGTGGGGCCTTGAGTGTTTCCCGCAGATTATATTTAGTCATTATGTCCACATTCCTTTACTCACTAGGACTGTGTAATGATTTGCTACTTTTAAGGTGTTGCCTATTGTGATTGGACAATATACCTTTCTTTGTTCTACTTTGTGCTATTAAAAAAGCTAAAGGCCCATTTTATGCCCATTTAGACAACAATTATTGCTCAAAATTAGCTCAAAAGCTATCTTTTGAGCGACAATCGTTGTGTCTAAACACGCACAATGATTTTCTCAGCAGGTGGTGCTGATAGCATTCTTTCAGCTGGGACTTCTCAGCAGGATATCAGATGAAATCTCTGAGAACAAAGCAGCAGTCAGTGCTCCTGCTGTTTTTTTCTGAGCTATCAGCTCAGCAGGATACCAGCTGAACGTTCCGAGAACAAAGCAGCTGTCTGCATATAGAAAACAGCTGCTGTTCTCTGAGTTATCGGCAGTGTCCCGATCCACCTTGATTTATCTCTTTAAGTAGCTAATCAGCTACTTAAGAGCTATGCGAAGATGATCGCTCAAAACTGTCACGCAAACTGTCGTTTGAGCGATCATCTTTCAGTGTAAATGGGCTTTTACACGCAAGGATAATCTTTCAAACGATTGAAAGTTTTAGCGATCGTTTTGCACTAATTCTCAATAGCACTTTATCAGCTTCATTTGCGTGCAAATGAGCTTCCAGGAGCTGCTTGCTGAATTTAGCAGGTGGTCTGAGCTCTGCAGTTAGCTCCATTGTTCCAAAGGTTTTTGGATGTGCCAGAGGTCCTGTATGTGGCAGGGAGACAGGAAGGAAAGAGGTGCTGAAGCTTTGGAATTGTTTCACCCCAAGGCATCCTGTCATGTTTAATCCAGCAAAACTGACAAAGGGGCTCGACCCCGAAACACGTATTCACTTGCTGGCTCTCTATGTTGTTAAATAAAAAAAAAACGTGCTTCTACTATCGCATCTTGGACCTTTGGCTTTTAATTAGCTTAGAGTGTTGCGCCTTCACCACCAGTATTTTACCACATTCTCTTTTGCTGCAAGGCAATGTCAGAACTTTTAACAAGCCTTGTAACAACAGAACTAACTGCAGGACATCGCCTCACCATGAGAGCATCCAACCTATGCACAGACAGCTATTTCGGGGGATGATTGCCTTTCATTAGTGTGTAGTAGGTTTCTGGCTTAACTAATGAGACGTCTATGGGCTGCTCACTTACCAACGCCAGAAACCTATTGCACATTGATATGAGGCAAAAACCCTAAGACAGCTGTGTGTATGGTTATTCTGGCTTTGGCTCATAATTCCCAAAAATCAATTTCAACCAAGAAAACAAATTTACAACAATTTGCTAATTATTAATTGGAAGCTTTCTGAAAGAAATGTTTGTTTATATGACATAACATTCAGGTCAATAAACACCATTTAGCAATTTTCTTAGTCTTATGTCCCTCCAGCAACAGACTCTCGAAAAAGGGTCCAACAATAGTTTGCGAGTATCTCCTCGTTCCAAATATTCTGTACTCAATCTCTGTATATACTGAATGTCACCACCCATAATTCCTCAAAAAACGCAGACAGAGTAGAGAACTGCTTGTTAAAACTTTGATTATAAAGCTGTGTTTTTTCTTGTTAGAAGTGGCTCTATTCCAACAACTTACAGCATAAAAGGAAAATTTATATTAAATGAATTATAGTTCAAAACATCGTTTTCACCTAAAAATATAGACGATACACATAATAACTTTTGAAAATATGATGATTATTCAATAAATTCACAGGCAGAAAGTAAGAACCCCTTAATATGACCTTCATATTTTACTTAAAACATTTTAATAGCAAAGCCGGAAAAAAAATTCTCCATCTTGCCCGAAAGCACAATTTTGTATTTTTGATATAACTGAAAAATGTTATTTTTCAAAAACTGTGGGTGCTGGAGGAATGTGGAGCCCATATTCTTAATTCAGCATCCAAAAATGCATAAAGCAGTGATATTATTGCTGATGGGAGGATTCTGATGCAGAACAGTGTCATCCAGCCTAAGCGTTCCTCCGAACACCGGCTCACCAACCAATCAAGTCATGTAAAGGGACCAATTATCAGATGACGAAAAGGCAAACATTTTGTCACCGACTGATTGTTAAATACTTGCTGATTGGCGGTACACCTTCCTACGTGAACAGGGAAATATACAGGCAATCTATGGGGATGAAAGATGATTTTAACAACCATTTGTCCCCATAAGCAAATTTTTAGCTTGTGTAAAAATAAGAAAAGAAAATGTAACAAGCACCAACAGGCATGCGTATTGGTAGGTACTTATATCGGGCTAAGATTACGGCCCATTTAAAAGGATCACAAGCCATGAGGTCCTCAGGAGATACGAGTTCCTAACAGAGGGAGAGCTGAAGGATAGGCCATCAATTTTTAAAGGCTGGAAACCCCTTTAGTGCTCATTTGCATATTTTAATATAACTGTATGCTGTATTTAACCCCAGGCAGCCCCATATTTTCAAAAGCTGAAATCATTTACAACCTGAGACAGGCAGTACTGAAATGAACTTATTCTCCTGCTGTGCTCCCACTAAGTTGCTGGGCTACCGAGGCCTGTGAGTGCTGCACTGACTAATTGCAGAGATCATCTAGCTGGTGCTGAGATTTGATGAGAAAGTAGGAAGGCGCAGCTAGCATAGTGGGGAGGGGAGCTAATTGTGGTCTCTGCTGCGCTTACAACATTTGGAAGCCTCCAGGACGCATACATCTATATTACTCTCAAGTTCGGCACTAACAACCAATCAGGTTGAATCAGGGAACCCAAACAACTAGAGATGAGCGAGTATACTCGCTAAGACTAACTACTTGAGCGAGTAGTGCCTCAGCCGAGTATCCTCCCGCTCGTTTCTAAAGATTCGGGGGCCGGCGGGGGGCGGGGAACGGCGGGGGAGAGCGGGGGGGAATGGAGGGGAGATCTCTCTTTCCCTCTTTCCCCCCGCAACTCACCTGTCACCCACGCCGGCAGCCGAATCTTTACAGACTAGCGGGAGGATACTCGGCTAAGGCACTACTCGCTCGAGTAGTTAGTCTTAGCGAGTATACTCGCTCATCTCTACAAACAACCAATCAGGTTGAATCAGACAACCCAAACAACCAATCAGGTTGCTGGAATAGTGAATCAGAACCAATGAGGTTGCTGGAATTGCTCCATAGTGCCGAACTTAAGAGTAATATCGATATATGCCTCCAGCACGGCAGCGCTTTACATGAAATGCACAGTCTGGAGGTGGGACTGCTAGCAGCAGACCAACGCATGGCTGCCACAGCTGAACTGGCATAGGGGTCTTCCACTTCTCCTGGAAGACAATCAAGATGCTGATGCTGTAACTGCCCTGCCAATCAGATATAGCTATGCTGCTGCTGGGCTCCTGCTATGCATTTTTCTCAACTGGCTGCTCCTCCCCCAATCTTCAGCTGCAGAAACATTGCAACAAATCTGCCACTTGTAAATACAATATACCTTAAAGCATGTTTAACTTTTAGGCCGCCTGCTGGCGGCCGAGTCGGTTCCCGCTGCGAGAATTCTTACGTCCTGCAGCGTCGGAGTATGTATTAAAGGAGATCGCGTGGCGATCTCCCATCATACACAGCTGAGACCCGGTGGCAACAGCTCTGCTCTGATCAGCCGTGCAGCTGATCAAAGTTGTAAGACCTTTAAACACCACTGTCTGATGAGATCGCAGGGAGCTATGCATCTGTCATGACAGCTGGGGGCCTTCTAAAAGGCCCCAGGGCTGTCAATGCAAAATGCCTATCAAGCCATCCCTGTAGGGTGGCTTGATAGAATGCCTGCCAGATTGCAGTATGATGTAATGCTATGTCATTACATCACACTGCAAGAGCGATCAAAGCATCGCAAGTTGTGGTCCCTTAGGGGGACTAAAAAAAGGTGAAAGCAAGATCAATAAAGTTTTACTAACTGTAAAGAAAAAAAAAGTAATAAAAGTTAAAATCACCCCTCTTTGGCAATGTTTATAATAAAAGAATCTAAGTCATAAAAGAAAAATACATATTTGGTATTGCTGCATTAGTAAAAGTCGGATCTATGAAAATAAAGCACTATTTACACCTAGAATTTTTAAAATGTTTTTCTGTACATTATATGGTACATTATTACATAGTACCATTGAAAAATGCAACTCATCACGCAAAAAACAAACCCCCATACAGCTACGTCGATGAATAAATAAAAGAGTTACAATTTTTTAAAAGGGGGAGGCAAAAACGAAAATGGAAAAAAAAGAACCATGTTCTTAAGGGGTTAAGGAGAACACATAGAAGGTGTGTGAGGAGATTTAGAGGCCAACCATGCTCCTCTGAGAAATATGCAAATAAAAAGATGGAACAATACCTCTGCAGCACCACCTACTGGAAGGCAGCATTTTTGCAAATCAATGTCAGACTTTTTAAACAAGCCTTTTAACAATTACTAGGAATTGTAAGTCAAAGCCAGATAACCCATGCAAATAGTTTTTCTGGCTTTTGCTCACAATTCCCAGTCATTGTTATAAGACTTATTTAAAAAGTTTGACACTGACTTGCAGGAATGCTAACTTCCAATAGGTGGTGTTGCAGAGGTATTCTTCCATCTTCCTATTTGTTTACAATTTCAATAACTGTGGGACAGTAAGTAACTTACCATTAGCTTGAGCAGCTACATCTGTGTGAGTGTCTCTGCTTCTGTTTCCCTCCTCCCTCCTTCCCTCTCCTCTGCATAGATTTTTCTGGGCAATACAAGTTATCACCCTTCTCCTGTGTTCAGTCTAGTTATCTTTGTAACTAGAGAAGGACTTCACTTGATAACAGGCAGCAAGGAAGGAAGTGAGACCCCAAGTGGCCAGCATATTACTGTGATTTTTTCGTACCAAAACAACATTTAGGAAAACAACGCAATTTAACCTTTGTTAATCATCACATGGGGTTATTATCGATACAAAAGTTTTCTTATGAATTTCTGAATTTTATATTTATTGTGCATTATGGCATTTCTGAATACTTTAGGTTTTTTTTGTCTATCTTATAAGCTCAAGTTTGTTGAAACGTTACTGACCATTCAATGAAGGCCACATTTGTTGTCATGCATCGAGATGGGGATGGGGGGGGGGGCTATTACTACACTTTCATAAGACTACTAGGTCGGTACCATTGTATCTTGTCACCACTGGAAGTAGTGGTGGAAACAAGATTGACAGTCACTATCACGGCCCCTGTTCCTGATTGGCTGCAGAGCTGGCTCCCGTGCAGGCTCCCGTGCAGCCCACTAAGCTTCTCCTGGTCTCCCTGCTCTGTCACTCGGCGCTGCACTAGTTCTCGGCTCCCAGCCCCGATTTCACCTCCCCGCTGCTGCAGTCACTCTCCCTGTCGTCCATGTCTTCCCTGGCCTAATGTAACCTCCCTGCTGCTGCTGTCACAGTCCCTTGCTTCCCGCTGTCCGTCTCCCTTTTCCCAGGAACCTCCCCATTGCTGCTGTCACTGTCCCTGACTAACCGCTGTCTGTCTCCCTTTTCCCAGGCCTCAGCTCACCTCCCTGCTGCTTCTCTTGCTGCCTGCTCTTCCGCTCCCCATGCCTGCTGCTTTCACTTGTCGAGCGGTCTGCCTTCTGCCCGCTCTGCTCCGCCGCTGTTCAGTTCCCCAGTGCCGACCCCACA
Source organism: Eleutherodactylus coqui (assembly GCF_035609145.1). Lineage (NCBI taxonomy): Eukaryota > Metazoa > Chordata > Amphibia > Anura > Eleutherodactylidae > Eleutherodactylus > Eleutherodactylus coqui. Next base: position 115,546,232 of record NC_089839.1, on the reverse strand, counting down.
TCAGAGCTGACGCATGATTTTTTTTCCTGCAGCGCTGCTGGGAGGCCACCAACGGGTACACTCCGTGCCAGAGACTGAAAGCGTAAGAGTGGGTAGCCGACACATTGCAAGTCCTAGCAGCTTGGGGACTGAACTTTGGCTTGGATGGAGGGTTAAGGTTTGTTTAAGTGTTATGGTTAAATTATTAGCTGTAAATGCTTCCATTGGACCATTTAGAGCTAATAATGTAAGCCTAACACTTAAACAAAACCTAACCCTCCATCCAAGGCAAAACTCAATCCCCATGCTGCTAGGACCTTCCTGCAGGCAGCCAATCAGGACCTTTGGGGGTGTACCCTAGCCCTAAGCTGTCATTTTAGGTCCACCCATTATCCTGGTGTGCCAAGGTACAATAATACCTACAAGGACAAGGTCTACCTCTTCCAGAAAAAGTCAAAAATGCAATTACTGGTTGTATGTACAGCTAAAAGGAGTTGAAGTAAAGATGAGGCCAGAAAAACACAGTGCAGAATCACTATAGCAGACAAGAATAAAGATTAATCATCCTGACAAAACCCTCATTTCCTCTGCAAGAGGTTTGCTACACCACAATTTAACTCTTCTAAACTGTAATCTTCAATCTTACCATTCCCCAAGAGCCGACATAGTGCTACACAGCTGTGCTGACATCAATAGGGTAACCTTTATATGGTATCATTGCTGACAAGGCTGGGTTGCATTTCAAAAAGTCAAGTGCCAATGCAGCACCGCATAACATTTGCAAACTGTAATTACTCACTAAAAAGGGTACAAAATGTGCGCTCTCTACATCGCTTGACTGACTAGAGTAGAGTCACAGAGTATACACTAAAATATTAGTACATTTTCTTTAATGTTTCATTTCCGTCTCCTTTATTTGTAATGAGAAATAATTTCTAAAACAAAAATAAATATTTAAAGTGATAGGAAATGATCATTTATTGTCATTATAAGGAGCGGAACAATCAACTATGAACACAGAACATTTATAAAATCTATAGTTTTCTACAGAACTATAATTACCTGATGTATAACACATTATAAGTTGCAATAGGCTTCTCTACTTTTTTCCTTCTATACCAACACAAAGATTTAGGCCTTAAAGTCTGTTACTACATTAAAAATCTGGAGTGTTCTGACTTAAGTGGATATAAACAAAATTTTAGAATGTACTTATTGCTTCAATACATCTAAACCAAAGAAACTACAAGTTGTCTTGATTAACGGGAGTCTGTCAGCCGAACATGCTGTCCAATCGTCAGACATCATCTTCTAGAGCAGGAGGAGCTGAGCAGATTGATATATAGTTTAATGAGGAATGATGCAGTATAACTTGTATTTTATTCATTTACTAGCTGATTTCCCGGCGTTGCCCGTGTCTATTTTTTTTTTTAGACACGAAAGAATTTAAATATGTGTGTGCGTGTAGAGTGCAATTCCGGCAGGCCCCCGTGCCCCCAGGGGTGGTGAGGCTGGCTTATCCCCAGCAAATTTGTCCCCATGGGATGAGTTCTATATGTACCAAGTTTGGTTGAAATTGCTCCAGGCGTTCATGAGTTATGGTGGCACATACACACATACATACATCCTATTTTATATATTGTGAGGGATTAGCGTTTAGGATCGGTAACAACCTGGGCATAAGCAGTCAGAGACAGTAACACATGGGATAAAGCCTTTAGTCCAGGCTTCACCTGGGTTTATTTCCGTGTAAACGAAGCAAAATACAGGCCTTAAAGGGGTTGTCTCGCGGCGAAAGTGAAAAAAATTTTTTTCACTTACCCCCGCATTCTGCCCTGTTAAAAAGAAAGCATAGGTTAGTTTTTAAAAAGCACATTGCACTTACCTGCATCAGCGTTCTGCAGCTTCTTCTATTCTTCTTTTAAAGATGGCGCCGCTGGTCTTCTCCCACGGTGCACCGCGGGTCTTCTCCCATGGTGCAACGTGGATTTTCTTCTCCTTCCTTGTGTTCCATTGCCGATTCCAGCCTCCTGATTGGCTGGAATCGGCACACGTGATGGGGCGGAGCTACGATGACGACGCGGTGAGCAGCTCTCCGGCACGAGCGGCCCCATTCACCAGGCAGAAGGCCGCACAGCTCAAGCTTGTCTAAAAAGGCAAGAAGCCAGCGAAATTAGACGGAGCCATGGAGACGGGGACGCTAGCAACGGAGCAGGTAAGTGAATAACTTCTGTATGGCTCATATTTAATGCACGATGTATATTACAAAGTGCATTAATAAGGCCATACAGAAGTGTATAACCCCACTTGCTTTCGCGAGACAACCCCTTTAACTTCAGGCCAACATAAAGTAAATCCTGCTCGTCTGAGCACTGACTAAACATGGAGCGTCCCTGTCTACACACTTGTAAACAAATGGCTCCTGCACACAGCCAGCCAGGACTCTCAGACCTGCAAAGGTCTCAGCTCACCTCCTCCAGGACCTGTAGGCCCAGGCTTTATAAGGCCTGGTACCAGCCTCACCTGGTACGTGGGAGTGACCATCCCACCCTTCACTTTGGTCACTCCAGGAAAAGCCAACCCGGATTTATGCGGCTTGGAGCCACTTACTTGCTACAACATGTTAGTAGCTTAATGCTACTAACACCATACTGCCGGCTTCCTCCACTGAGCCCAGGCTGCTCGGTGGCACGTATCTGCCCAAGCGCTCCCTAAAGCAGCACAGGAGAGCATCCTAGGCGAAACATACCTGCCCTCCAGCACCTTGCCGGTCACCGTCTCACAATATATATATAGATATCGCGCATTCTGAGTTGAACAGTCCAAGGCTGGAGCTAACAGTGAGTGACAGCTGCCCCTGTATGTACAGTCATATACAGCTGTCAATCACTGATAGCTCCACCTATTTGACTGTTCAGTTCAGAATGAGCAGAGGTATAAATAAATAATATAAGTTCTACTAAATCTTTCCCCATAAAACTATATATCAATCTGCTCAGCTCCACCCGCTCTATTACACGATGCGAGCAGGTTGGACAGCATGTTTAAAGATGAAGAACTTCCTTTTAGACTAACCTATAGTTTTGTTTCAATAGCTCCTGTGCAGACCTATTTTTCTCCATGGGAACAGGGTGCAAACCCTATGTACAGTTGTTTGATTCTGCACCCACACGTTATTCCTACTATCTGACCCAGCTTCCTGCTAACCTTCAGAGAATAGATGAGAGGCCAGATGGTAGTTAAATATAGGATAAGGGTTTGTGTTTTCTGTAGATGCATACAGTCATGGCCAAAAGTTTTGAGACTGATACAAATTTAGTTTTTCACAAAGTTTGTTGCTTGAGTGTTCTTAGATCTTTTAGTTACATGTTTCTATAGTATTTTGAAGTAAAATCACAAGCATTTCACATGTTTTAAACTTTTAGGGCACCTGCACACGAGCGGAAATTCTGCGGCGGAATTTCCACCCCTGGAAACTGCCATAGGATTGCGTTAACAAACGCAATCCTATGCAGACGGCCGCGATTTGGCCGAAATCTCGCGCAGCAAACAAACCGCGGCATGCTCTATTTTTGTGCGGGACTCGCACAGCCCCGCACAGAAACGTCACTCATCGGCCGCCGGCCCCGCTCTGCGCATGCGTCGGGGCCGCGGGAGAGGTGAGTGCCCGCGCTGCTCTCTGCAGACGCTCGAGTCGGGTCCCGCTGCGAGAATTCTCACAGCCGGATCCGACCCGGCCGTCTGCAGGCGGCCTTACTGAGAAATACATTAAGTTCAGGCAGAGACTCAATATGTATAGTGCTGAATCTTATTTATCAAGACTTTTACAATTCACCCTGGCATGCAGCATATCAATTTTGGGCCAAATCCTGACTGCCTGACTGATAGCAATCCATTCTTGTCTAATCAGTGCTTGGAGTTTATTACAATTTCCGTGTTTTTGGTTGTTCACCCACTTTTTTTTAGTATTCACCACAGGTCCTCAATGGAATTCACTGGATATGGACCTAAAATGTCAATGTTTTGTTTATCAAGCCACTTACTTATCGCTTTTGCCTTGTGACATGGTCTTCCATCATGCTGGAAAAAGGATGTTCATCGCCAATAGTGATGTGCGATTAGTGGAATAATAGGTTTGTGTTGATATTGGGCCAATTTCACCAAAATCATCATGAATTGGGTAGTCCGAATCCAACTCCCATTAAGGCCAATGGGAGAACAAAATCAGGTTCACTAGTTTGCCCTCCCAAAGCCTCCCACATTGCACAGGAATATAGGCACACATCTGGGGAACACTCTACTCCTCCTAAATATAGATAAAAATAGTGTACAGTGGTGTGGGGGGCAATTGTAGCGCAGGGGTGTCATAGGATCTCCTAGATCAAAAATTGTACAAAGAAAGACAGCCGGTGTAGTTTTTGTTTCAACAGCAATGTCGTAAATTTTACAAAGACAAATACTGCAAGTTGAACAGAACACTGAAGGAACAGCCATAAAGCTACTAAAAATTATGTTTCGCAAGACAGCATGTGATGCAATCATCCAATGAAACTGCTGTCCATATGCAAGATGGACACATTTGATGACAATGTCATCAAGGCATCCTGGCTACTGATTTCCTACGCTCTGACCTCTGTAGTAGATATTTGGTGAAGTTAAATTTTACCTCAATTTTTGCCATTAAAAAAGCTGGTCTTATAATTCAATAAGCATGCTAGCATGATATCAGCTGTCTTGTCCTAATGAGAAAATGACTGAAATGATGTTGGCAGGATATTTTGTCACGGCTAAAATTTAGTGGAAATTAGTTTTTTGTAATTAAGTTAATTTTCATGACAAGAAATGACTTTGCAACTTACTGCAATTCATCTGATAACTTCAAAACAATCTAGTTATTAAAAAAAAACTAAAGCAACAAACTTTGTGAAAATCAAAGTTTGTGTCAGTCTGAAAGCCTTTGGTAATGGCTATAGGTCAGCATAACAGCGGCATTCACAGACGGATAGATATATATTTAAAACGAATACTATATGCATAGCTACTTCATATTTTCTATGTGTACTAACATGTAACTAAACATTTATTTTCTTCATCAAGCAATAGTGAAAATCAGAAACTTTGAAATATCTTTTATCAGAGAAAAATGCTTCTCTCTCCACTTATCCTGCTGCTTTTCTCTTCCCCTGCCTCCTAAATGTTTACTCCGAAAAAACTGCTTAAATTAGTACACAAAAGTCTGTACACAGGAAGATTAGATTACAACAGCAGGCCTATGAAGAGGGAATAGAGCTCTGGAGAGGAAGATGGAACAATACCTCTGCAGTGCCACCAGCAGAGAGACACAAAGAGATGCTGATGCAGCCTCTAGTAAGTGTTTTATCTCACCACAGTCCAGGAATCACATTTACACTGCTCAGTACTGCGGTAGAATATATACTGCTGCTTTTGATGGTTTGCTACAGAAAGGCCACCTGCAGATGGCTGGGTCGGATCCCGCTGTGAGAATTCTCGCAGAGGCCCCGACCCAAGCCCCTGCAGAGACCAACGCGGCACTCCCCTCTCCCGCGGCTCCAACTCTTTGATGTACTGGCTGCCGGCCAGCTGGCGCATACGCAGAGCGGGGCCGACGGCCCGGCAGTGACATTTCCGTGCGGGCCGCTGCGAGACCACACAGAAATAGAGCATGCCGCGATTTGTTTTTCTAACGCAATCTTGTGGCAGTTTCCACGGGCGGAAATTCTGTGGGAAATCCCGGCGCGGAATTTCCGCCCGTGTGCAGGGGGCCAAAGAGAGAGAAAGAAGAAGAGATTCTGTCCCCCTAAATATACAGTGTATGCAAGTAATCAGTGCAACAAGTCTCCACCCCTCCTCAAGTTGAGTTCAGGGAAATCTGACAATTAGAAATTGAACTTACAGAAGGAAAAAACAACTAAAAAATGTAGAATACAAGTCATATAATGGCTAGAATTATATCAGTTGTTCCTCGTGTATATATATATATATATATATATATATATAGTGTAAAAGTGCATAAAGCCTTTTAAGGAGAGTTAAGAAAAAGTTATAAAAAGTAAAAATGAAGAAATACTCAATATTCTGAACTATATTTAGGTCATTCTAATGTACAACAAAGTTCTTGGCTGTCTGAATGCACGGATCCTGTCTAGTGAAGGGACCTGTCGCGGCCTGTCGGTTGTGACAATGTCGTGGCATGGTGGCCTCAACACAGGCAAAGACCTGTTGTCTTGTTAAGCAGGTCAATGGGCGATAGCGCAGATTTTTCTTAGCACTGCGAGCCATGAGTGAAGACATCGCAAATGAGAATGAAACCATTGAAAATCATTTGTTTCATAATCATGCGTTTTCATTCCCTCTCGCTTCGCAGGAAAGTCTATCGCTAGTGGGTACGAGCCCTAAGAGCACACATTTGAAAATCAGGCAATGTCTCAAGCACACCTGGTGCAATTAATCAAGGGCTACATTAATACCCAAGAAAAAGTCAAATAAGTAGTCGTAAAAGTTAAGAGGAGATCATTGCCTCGCACCAAAAATGAAAAGGATACAAAAAGATAGCAAAGGTACTGTATGTTCCTAGAGATACACTTAGGAGCATAGTTTGCAAGTTCAAAGTTAAAGGAGATGTCCCGCGCCGAAACGGGTTTTTTTTTTTTTAAACCCCCCCCCCGTTCGGTGCGAGACAACCCCGATGCAGGGGTTAAAAAAACCACCCGCACAGCGCTTACCTGAATCCCGGCGGTCCGGCGTCTTCATACTCACCTGCTGAAGATGGCCGCCGGGATCCTCTGTCTTCATGGACCGCAGGGCTTCTGTGCGGTCCATTGCCGATTCCAGCCTCCTGATTGGCTGGAATCGGCACGTGACGGGGCGGAGCTACACGGAGCTACACGGAGCCCCATAGAGAAGAGGAGAAGACCCGGACTGCGCAAGCGCGGCTAATTTGGCCATCGGAGGGCGAAAATTAGTCGGCACCATGGAGACGAGGACGCCAGCAACGGAGCAGGTAAGTATAAAACTTTTTATAACTTCTGTATGGCTCATAATTAATGCACAATGTACATTACAAAGTGCATTATTATGGCCATACAGAAGTGTATAGACCCACTTGCTGCCTCGGGACATCTCCTTTAAAGGAATGCTGCCTACACGTCCTAGATGTGGCAGAAAGAGGAAGCTATAACCGGCTGCCACGAGATTCCTGAGCAGGCAGGTGGTCAAAAACCCTTGACTGACTGCCATCAGTAGAATGATCTGGTGTTTGTATATAAGAGCACATACTAAACACTGAAGGTCTTCACTGACCCATAAGCACAATAAAAGTCATCTCTCCGATGGGATCTTTATTCGTGGGCCTTTATTAGCTTTGGCGCATGCGCCCGTCAGCAAAATGATTGCCCGGTAAATTTAAAATCTCCCTGCTCCTGGCTACCAAAGTTAGCCGGAAGCCTGGAGATGCCAGGGGCCCGCAGTATGCCATTCCTGGTCACATGATTATCCAATAGATAATGGCGATCATGTAAAAGTTTAAAAAAATTGAGCCCAACACAATCCTCCTCCATGGTCCTTCCCTGGCTTCTGCGCATGCACCTGCCAGCAGGAGGGCCCAGGAAACTTAAAATCTCCTTGCTCCCGGCAACCAAAGGTCGCTGAGGGCCTAGAGCAGTGACCAATGGCCTCGTTGAACAGTCCCCAGTTATGCTAGTCCATTTTTTTCTCTGAACAAGTGAGCAATTGGGCCTGGAATTTATTCGGTTGTGCCCTGAAATCCAATGGGTGTTCCCTTTATTACAGGCCTAGCGATGTGTCCTGTAAGTGGAATGGGGCTACAATGGGTATGTTTCTGAACACAGAACTAACAGGGGTATCCTTTTTGGGGTGAAAGTCTTCATTCATATGTATGCTGTACAAATAAAAATGCTTTTAAAATGACACAATTGCCAAAAAAATCAAGGGGTCTACCAGTGTGCAATGGGGCCTGAAACACCTTCAACCAAAATGTCTGTTCTGAAAACCACCCACTGCTCCTTTCGGTTAGGACCCCGTTGTGCATAGGGACAGAAGATTAGGGCCACAACGGGTATGTATCTGAACAGGGGACAAACGGGGGTATCCATTTTTGGATGAAAGCCTCCATTCATAAGTCTGCTGTCCAAAAAAATGCTTTTAAAATCACATAATTGATAAAAAAAAAACAAAAGTCATAATTTTTTCCTTCTGCTTTGCTTAGATTCATTCAGAATCTGTGCGGTCAAAATACGCAGTAGAACCCTAGATGAATTCGCTAAGAGGTCTGGTTTTCAAAAAAGGGTCATTTGTGGGGGTTCTCCATCGCTTTGGCCGCTCCAGGGGTCTACAAGTGTGCAATGGGGCCTAAAACACCTTCAAGCAAAATGTCTGTTCTGAAAGCTACCGGCTACACCTTTCGGTTTGGGCCCCGTTGTGCATACAAACATAATATTAGGGCCACAATGGGTATGTTTCTGAACACAGGACAAACAGGGGTATCCATTATTGGGTGCAAATCCTCATTTTCATGTGCACTATAGAAAAAAAAAAGTTTTTAAAAAATGACATATTTGCAAAAATATGAAATTGTATTTTTTCTCCTGTAAATTGCATTAACTCATGAAAAAATACTTTGGGGTCAAAATACTCGTGAAACCACTCAGTGAATACATTGAGGGGTATATTTTTTTTTTAAATGGAGTCATTTGTGGGGGTATCTATCATTCTGACACCTATGAGCCTTTGCAATCTTGGCTTGGTGTAGGAAAACAAAGTGTTTCTCAAAATGTTAATAATTAATATTAAATTTGCACGTCTCCTAAATGGTTTTAAAAAAATATATAGTTTCTCAAATGTGCTTCGAGAATAAAGTAAACATATATATCGTATCAAAAATGTATACAGTATGTTTCCACATATTTGAGATATTGCAGCTGAAAATGTGAAAAAACAATGAACATTTTTTCAAAATTTTCCCAATTTTGATGCTTTTAATAAATATACACTAATTCTATCGGACTATTTTTACTGCCCAAAGTACAATATGTGGCGAAAAAACAATGTCAGTATCACTTGGATATGCAAAACCTTTACGGAGTTAATCTATGTTAAAGTGACATGTCAGTTTTCCAAAATTTGGCTTGGTCATTAAGGCACAAACAGGCTTGGTCACTAAGGGTTTAAGAAGGCAGCTACAACTTTCAAAAACCAAGAATATTATTGAATTAGAGGCCATTGCCCATGAGGAATGCTGTCAGAACCCAGTGTCTGGCTATGTATCACTTTTGGAGTAGGTTATAAGAGCAAAAAGTGTTCTATTACAGTGGTCCCCAACCTTTTTGGCACCAGGGACCGGCTTCAGGCGAGACAATTTTTACAAGGCCCGGCAGGGTTGGGCGGGACATGGGTGGGGCTTTGGTTATCTGGGGCGGGGTTATGAAGAGGGTTGGAGTTTAGTGCATACTTATTTAATTATGACATTTAGAATGTCCTGGCAGCACACACATAGGGCAGTATAATATATCCCCCTACCCCACCTGGCAGCACACACATAGGGCATCATATAATTTATCTCCCCCCGCACCTGGCAGCGCACACATAGGGCAGCATATAATTTATCTCCCCCCCCACCTGGCAGCACACACATAGGGCAACATATAATTTATCCCCCCCCCCACCTGGCAGCACACACATAGGGCAGCATATACTTTATCCCCCCCACCACCTGGCAGCACACACATAGGGCAGCATATTATTTATTTCCCCCCCCCCCCCCACCTGGCAGCACACACATAGGGCAGCATATAATTTATCCCCCCCCCCACCTGGCAGCACACACATAGGGCAGCATATAATTTATCCCCCCCCCCCACCTGCCAGCACACACATAGGGCAGCATATAAATTTATCTCCCCCCCAGCACACACATAGGGCAGCATATAATTTATCCCCCCCCAGTAATAGACAGCCCCCACCCCTCAGTAATGAGCAGCCCTCCCAGTAATTAGCAGCCCCGCCAGTAATAAGCAGCCCCCCCCCCCCAGTAATAGGCAGCCCCCACCCCAGTAATAGGCAGCTCCCCAGTAATAGGCAGCTCCCCCAGTAATAAGCACCCCCCCAGTAATAGGTATCCCCCCAAGTAATAGGTATCCCCCCCCCCCAGTAATATGCAGTCCATGTTCCACATCCTGATCCTTATGTTATTTGGCTTGAAAAAGACCTAATTATGGGTCGAAACGTTGCCTATCTTAACTTGGACGCAATAAACATGTTCCTTTATATGACATAATTTTCTGCATCATTTTATGCTGCCACCTCCTCCACTTGTCTACTCTACATGTCTTATGGGGCGTAGGTCCATAGCCCCTAGGGTGGCTTTGCATTTATTACTGACGCTTAAGTCTTGGAAATAATTTTTCCTCCCCCCCGAGTGGATTTTTATCCCGCGGGTTGTTTTTGCGAGCGCCGTGGTCTCCTCTCTTCTACCCCCCCAGTAATAGGCAGCACCCCCCCCCCAAGTAATAAACAGGCCCACCCCCCAGTAATAAGCAACCCCTCCCAGTAACAGGCAGCCTCCCCCCCAGTAATAACCACCCCCAGTAATAACCACGACCCCCCAGTAATAGGCAGCCCCCCCCCAGTAATAAGCAGCCCCCCCCAGTAACAGGCAGCCCCCTCCCCAGTAATAACGACCACCCCCCAGTAATTAGCAGCCCCCCTTAGTAGTAAGCAGCCCCCCCAGTAATAAGCAGCCACCACCCCTCAGAAATAAACAGCCCCCCTAGTAATAAGCACCCCCCCAACCCATATACTTACCTCCTCCCTGCTGTCAGCGTCGCTCTCTCTCTCTGCTTGCCCTGACGTCAGTGTGCAGCCCAGCACGCTTCCTCCCCGAGTCCTCTCCTGCGGAACTAATGAGCAGGGAACTCGGGGAGGAGGATCCTGGCTGCACACTGACGTCAGTGTGCGCCCGGATCAGCGCGATTACCAGCGGGGATCTGCGGCGCCACCACTGGTAATCGCTTCAATGGTGAGCGGCGTCGGCACGCGGGCCACATAACACGAGGCAGCGGGCCGGGTTCGTCCCGCGGGCCTTGTGTTTAGAACAAAAGTTCCCGGCGGTGCCGCGGACCGGCGCTGAACACCTAATGGCGCGGACCGGTGGTTGGGGACCCCTGCTCTATTAAGTACTAAAGACACTTGTCATGAATGGGTTGAATACTGAGACTACAGTAGTCATTAAAAGGGGTGTTTTGTGTTGAATTTGGAGAAACCACTTGTTATATTAGTTGTGTTGCGCTATTTAAATTGTTCGTGTTTGACAGTTGTTTTGTTTTTTTTTACAAACAGCTGGAAGTCTGTAAACTTGGCAAATAACCTTAATTACAACAAGGGTTGCATAATTTTGATTTCAAGTGTAGAAAAACTTAGCAAAGTGCTGCCACCATGATGTCCATAGAAATAAAATGTGAGAATATTGCATCCAGTTACTCCACATTATATAGCAATTCAAAACATGAGACATTTGTGGAAATCCGCTTGGCGAGGAGGCTGGAGCAAAGTTTTACTCAAGACTTGAAAAGAGTACCTTGCTATGCAAACAAAGCGCTAAAGTCCGACCCAACTCTAGTGGCTAGCTGAGGGTCATGAAGCTCTTCAGGGAAAATTCACTAAAAACCTTATGCAAAACATCAGTAACACTGGGTTGGAGTAAAAGGCGCCAAACTTAATGAGCAACACACAGTTTAATAAATTTGGCACATCTTTGGCCAGTCCATGTGTCAGAAATGTAAACCTACTCCAGAAATAAGCTGGTGTAGATTTGTATATTTTTTAACCGCTGTCCACTCAGTTATTCCTTGACACTGGAAGACCTCACAGACTCACCTCGATTATCAAGTTGGTTTCTAAGATGAATTATCTAATGTTAATGGAACAAATGGTAGCGGGAAAATAATAAGAATGGTAGCGGGAAAATAAGTATGAACAGCTGTACCGCACATGGGCACCACGGATAGACATCCATTTCAGTCCAGAGATAGATCGATAGTTTGTTTGAACCCTTAAATGACCTTGTACCGATACACATTGCTCTCCTATTAGAAACTCTTTCCCTTCCCCACCTTACTCCGCTTTCCTAATTTCTTTGCACTGTCTCTGTCTTCTAACTTATCTTTCCCAGTATTTTGTCTCTGCTCTCTGAGCTCCCAGTTTACATCTGAGGAGCACTCAATACACTGCAAGGCTTTCATGTGCGCGAGTCATTAGCGTGCACTGCACACTACTCTAGCTACTATCTGGCTTGTGAAATACCCAATAGTAACACTATACAATGTAAGTATGAGTCAAGTTATATGCTATCATTTATTTATTTTAAGAAGCCTTCATAGAATGCTTTCAGATGTACATTGATCTGGATATTAATGTTTTTGGACAAATCATGGTATCATACATACTGTAAATGGGAAGATGGAACACAACGCCAGCGCCACCTATTAATGAGGAGCAATCACCCCAAAACAGCTGTCTGTGTATAATTATTCTGACTTGGCTCACAATTCCCAGTCACTATTACAAGGCTTGCTGAAAAAGTCTGACATTGACTTGCAAAAATGCTGCCTTCCAATAGGTAGCGCTGCAGAAATCTTGTTCCATCTTCCCATTTGCATATTTCCCAGCGGAGTACGGATGTTCTTAAAAGTCTCTATACACCTAGATGCTCTTCCTGACATACATACTGTAAATTACTCACTGAACACTGTCACAAACTTTAAACCACACAGAATATAAAGTGAAGAAATGAAAAAAAAACAAAACTAAATCTGCTACCGGTAAATTTATAATATGTGGATATTGGGTATTTGAGAGACCCCAAAAACATACTTGGTGCATTTTGTCATAGTTTACTTGCGCTGATATATATTTTACTAGGTAAACTACAGAAAGGTACTTTGTTCTCTGCAATGCTACCTTATTACTTTACACTCTGGTTACAAACATCCTCACTACATGGTATTTACTTAGAAGAAAATCATAGATGTGGCTAAATTTCTGAAAAAAAATCAATTTCAGACTACAGACCCCTTTACCACAAGTCTGAAACACCTGCATCTAATGAGAATCTTTCACAATTATCTGATAAACCACCGCAAACCCAATGTTTCTTAGATAACTTGCACAGAAAGCAGCTCTTCTTTCATTCAAGCTATAGCATTTCTACGCAAAAATGATTCACTGTTCACTCAATATGTTGGACACCAATAGAACATGGCGGTGGTACTTCTCATATCCGGCAAAGTCCAAAAATATCCTCAAACACTGAAACAGTTGTGGCACTCATCAATATTTTACCCATTCTCTTATTTACTCCTATATGAAATAAAGGGCCCAGGCATGGGCTAGGGAACGAGAGAATTCAGGCAACAAAAGTCTCAGACTACCTCAAACCAGAAGCAGGCAACATGACACAACCTTCGCCTAAATATTCTCACACTCCCTATGTCCAGCTCTGTCCTTTTTCAATTACTAGATTGACCCGATGTTCGCTAGGCAAACATACAATGTTTGGGAAAATGTTTGTTGTGAATCTCCCCCTCTCCATGTCACTTCTCTTTTCCCCCTTCTCCCTCTCCCCCCTCTCCTCCCATGCTGCTTGTCTCCCCCTTCTCCATGCTGCTTCCTCCCCCCCTTCTCCATGCTGCTTCTCTCTTCATGCCACTTCTCTCCCCTCTTCATGCAGCATCTCTCCCTCTCCCGTCTCCCCCTCTTTCTCCATGCCGCTTCTCTCTCCCTCCCTATGTTGCTTCTCTTTCCCTCACTCTCCATGCCACTTCACTTTCCCTCTATCCCCCCTCTCCATGCCGCTTTTCCTCCCTCTCCGTGCCACTTCTCTCTCCCTCCATGTTACTTCTCGTCCCCTGCTCCATGCCGCCTCTCTCTTTCCCCCTCTTGTGTGTGTACGTCTGTCTGTGTGTCTGTTTGTTTCTCTCACCAGCACTTCAGTCTCTCCAGCACTTCTTTCTGTCTCTCCAGCGCTTCTGTCTCTTACCAGCGCTTCAGCCAGCAGGAACATTCATATTTTCGCGATGGTGATGGAGAGGACACACCATGAGAGTGTGAACGTCGTTTAGTAACGTTTGAATCTCCATAACGGTGCTCGCTGATATACTTAACATGGGGAACCTTGACACGGTCTGACGGGTCACTCAATGTATCCACCTCAAATTTTTGGATTTTACGGAAGTGGTGAGAGTCTAAGGAATCGAATGACACCGTAATCATCGTTGAGGCAAAGTGCTCAAAGACTGGTGCAGGAAAGAGCATGTAGGCTTTTTTTATATTAGATTAATGAGTAAATAAAAAATGGACAAAGTATTAATGCGTACCACACCTGTTTCGGAGGATATTTTTGGATAAAACGTGGAACCACTGGAGGATCCTCTGGTAATCTGGTCTGCTAGTTCAACCCTGAACCCAATGCACCCATTTTCCATGAGAAAGCTTATGTCCATCACACTAGGCCTCATACACAACTGCATGAGGCTTCTGTGGGATTTCTGTTGGATCCAAATGTACCCCACTCGCTTTAATGGGGGTCTATCTGACATGCTGGCCAAAACTTTACTGGATGTAACAATGCAGCATGCTGCGCTATTTTGTTCATGATTTCAGGGCAGATCTTCGCAGATGTGAAAGGGGCCTAACTTACATAATACAGTTTTCAACATGTAAAGACATATGAAAGGACTAACAGAAAAAGATTTGACCTATGATCTTCTGTAGGTTTTTGCTGGTACCACGTTTATCTAAAAAGATCATTATTATGTGCAGAATATTTTGGACCATTAAAAGAAAAACGGGATTTTTTGGTATAACTTACAGTAAAATCTCTTTCTTGTCACGTTCATGTAGGATTTTCCGACCTAGAGAGGCGTCCGCTGATGCGAAGGTATGGACCCTATAAAACTTAGAAAAAGTATGCAACGAGGCCTAAGTAGCCGCCTTGCATACTTGCAGGGCTAAAGCCCCATGATGAGCCGCCCACGAGGCCCCCACCGCCCACGTCGAGTGGGCCGTTACCCGGAACGGGGGCGACTGCTCCTTGGCGCGGTAAGCCTCTACCACCAGCGTCCGGATCCACCTGCAGATGGTCACCTTAGAGGCTGCAGATACCTTACGCGGCCCTTCCGGAATCACAAACGACTCTGTCCGCCGGAAGTCCTTGGTTATTGCAACATATATCTGCAAGGCCCTCACCAGGTCGTCGATGCAGCACTCGTTCCCTCGAATGCACCGGAGCCGGGCAGAAGGACGGGAGGATGATGTCTTCGTTAAGGTGGAAGGATGACACTACCTTCGGTAGAAACTCTGGTACTGGTCTTAGAACCATCTTGTCCTGGTGGGATGCCAGTAAGGGGGCTCGACTGACAAGGCAGCCAATTCGGACACCCTGCGTATCGAGGTGATCGCCACAAGGAAGACCACCTTCCACAACAAAAGCCGCAGTGGTACCTCCCTCAGTGGTTCAAAAGGATGCGATTGTAATGCATCCAAAACCAAGTTGAGGTCCCATGCGGGTGTAGGTGACCGGAACGGAGGGGCGGCATGGGAAACCCCCTGAAGAAACGTACGGACTGCCAACCTCGTGGCTATTGGCCTCTGAAAAAGGACTGAGAGAGCCGATATGTGACCCTTTAAAGAGCTTAGCTTCAGTCCCAATTTCAGCCCTGCCTGCAGAAAAGCCAGGATATTGTGAGAACCAATGAGAACCGCATTGGGTGGAAGTGGCGCTCCATGCACCAGACAAAAAAAGCGTTTCCAAATGCGATGGTAGATCCTTGAAGACGCCGTCTTCCTTGCCTGTATCATCGTCCGAATAACTTCTTCTGTAAAACCCTGTTTCCTCAGTATCGCGGTCTCAACAGCCAAGCCGTTAAACAAAGAGACCCTAGACTCGGGTGGAAGAGGGGTCCTTGTGACAGCAGGTCCTCTCGTTCTGGCAGGTGCCACGGTACGTCGGCCAGAAGCTCTACAAGGTTCGCGTACCATGCTCACCTTGGCCAAACCGATGCTACCAGAATTACCGGGCGCACCTCCTTCCTGATCTTCCCGAGTACCCTCAGAATGAGAGGGAAGAGCGGAAACACGTATGGAAGGCGGAAGCCTAACCATGGGATCACTAGTGCGTCTACTGCTAACGCCTGAGGGTCCCGGGACCTGGCTACAAATGGTTGTATTCGGTGATTGAACCTGGACGCCATCATGTCCACATCTGGACACCCCCAGCGATGACAGATTGCCTGGAACACATCCGGGTGCAGCTCCCATTCTCCGGGATCCACTGTCTCCCGACTGAGGAAATCCGCCACCCGCTTTTCTACCCCCAGTATGTATACCGCCGAGATAGTTCGCAGGTGCGATTCTGCCCAACCGAGTATTCTGGACACCTCGACCATCGCCCTCGCGCTTCAAGGGCTCCCTTGATGGTTGATGTAGGCGACCGCTGTCGCATTGTCCGTTTGGACCCGCACGTCCTTGCCTCTGAGGAGAGGACCGAAGTGCTGCAGCGATAGCCAGATTGCCCGCAACTCCAGGATGTTGATTGG
The DNA here is from genome assembly GCF_035609145.1 of Eleutherodactylus coqui. NCBI lineage: Eukaryota > Metazoa > Chordata > Amphibia > Anura > Eleutherodactylidae > Eleutherodactylus > Eleutherodactylus coqui. The sequence goes on along the minus strand of NC_089839.1, from coordinate 115,529,625 downwards.
AAGTACGGCCTCACACCGGGACCACACCCCCTGGGTGGACAAGCCTCCCAGAGTACATCCCCAACCGTGAAGACTGGCGTCCGTGGTCAGCACCGTCCACTGGCCCGGGAACAGCGAGCGACCTCCCTAAACTCTGTTGGGGTTTAACTACCATTGTAGAGAGGCTGGAGCCCGAGGCGACACCACAATCCGCTGGTCCAATGCAAGTGCCAATCTGTCCCAGCGCGACAGGACGAAATGTTGGAATGTCCACGAGTGGAACTGCACGAACGGAATTGCTTTGAAAGAAGCCACCATCAGACCTAACACCCTCATGCAATGCCTGATGGACACCAGCTTCCTCTGAAGCAGGGATTGCATGCTCCTGACCAACAGCTCCCCTTTTGACTGGGGCATGCGTAGCTGATGTTTCCCTGTGTCGAAAACCATCCCTAGGAACTCCAGCCTCTGCGTCGGGACTAGGCATGATTTGCTGCGGTTGACGAGCCATCCGAACTCTTCCAGAGACTGCAGTGTAATGCGAAGACTCTCTAGGTTGCTGTTCTGACATGGCGCCTTTATCAGAATATCGTCCAGGTAAAGGATGGCGACCACTCCCCTGGCGTGAAGCAATGCCATCACCGTCGCAAGCACTTTTGTGAATACCCTCGGTGACATTGATAATCTGATAGGCAAGGCCGCAAACTGGTAATGGCTCCCCTGGACCTCGAAGCGCAGGAAGCGCTGATGGGATTCGCGGATCGGAATGTGCAGGTATGCGTCCCTAATGTCCACCGACGAGAGAAATTCCCCCGATTCCATAGAGGCAATCACCGATCTGAGGGATTCCATGCGGAAGTGCTTTGTCCTGATGCAGTGGTTCAGCCGCCTCAAGTCGAGGACCGGTCTGACTGTGCCATCCTTTTTGGGGACTACGAAAAGATTTGAATAAAAACCCTGTCCGCGCTGAGAGGATGGAACCGGCACCACCACACCATGCGGAAAGCAGGTGCTCGATCGGTGAAACTGCGCTGCTCTTTCCGGGGCCCTCGGAGCTTTGGACCTGAAGAAATGATCCTGTGGGAAGAAAGCGAATTCTATGGCATAGCCGGATGAAATGATATCCCGCACCCAGGAATCGGACACGTGCGCCAGCCATACGTCCCTGAACAAGGAAAGTCTGCCCCCCACCCTGCTGAGAACAGGCGGGGGCTGACCTTCATGCTGTCACCTTTGACCCTGCGGCCTTTGGCGCCTGGGAACGGGACCGCCAGGCCGGCCTGGTTTTGTTCCGGTGGGACCTTCCTAGCCTGCGACCATTGCCCCGCCGCGGCAAATGAGCCGAACCGGTGAAAGGACCGAAAAAAGGACCTTTTTCTCGGCGGAGCCTTCTCTCCACTTCCCGAACCCTTAGGAAGAAAGGTGCTCTTTCCGCCCGTCGCGTCTCCGTTCAGCTCATCCAACTTAGCCCCAAATAGCCTGTTGCCTTCAAAAGGAAGCTTAGTCAGAACTCCCTTTGAAGATGCATCAGCCGACCAGCCTTTCAGCCATAGGGTCTGGCGCGATACCACCGAGGCCCTGGCCAGGTACTTTGCCGAGTCCAGGTTTGCCGCACAGACAAAATTTCCCTGCCTGAATAATATTATCCGTGACATCCAGCAATTCGTTGGCCAGGGCGCCCGCAAGAATGTTTCTGCGTAGCTGCTTTGCCCATGCTACCGACGCCTTACTCACCCAGGCCGATGCAAAGGTGGGGCGCAATGCAGTGCCAACCGCCTGGAACGTAGACTTTGCCAGTGAATCCAGCTTTCTATCCTGCGGATCCGCCAGCGATGCGACGTCCACCGTGGGAAGAGCGGTGTTCTTAGACAACCGCGACACAGGCGGATCCACCACCGGAGGTACTGACCACTTTTTAACAAGATCATCCGGGAAGGGGTACGTAACTTCCCAAGATTTACCCGGTAACCCAAAGCGCTTATCTGGAACCACCCACTCTCTCTAGGAACTCCTCGAAATCCTGGTGGGGGGGGAAACATTGGCGCGGGCGCTTATGTCGCCTAAATGACACAAACGCCAGCGGAACCGCCACTGGCTCTTCTGCTACTTGAAGCGTGTCCTTTACTGCCAGGACCAGGCTGTCCATCAATGCGGACAGCTTAGACACCTGTTCTTCTTCCAAATCTGAAGGAGATGACGAACGCGAGTGTTCCCCCCCTGACCTGCTACAATCCTTTGTTGGAGAGTGCGGCCGCTGCATCTGAGGCTTGGACGACTGGGAAGCCGACGAACAGTAGGAACGCGAGGGGGCTTCATGAGCCCGGGAGGATTTCCCAGCATAACAAGACCGACGGGAGGATTCCCTGGAACGATGTGACCTATGGGTGTATTCCCTGGAGCTGTGAGACCTATGGAAGGACTCCCTCGAGCGGCGGGACCTAGAGGATTCCCTGGAGCGACAAGACCTACGGAAAGATTCTTTGTGACTGCGGGATCTCCGTCTCTTATGCGACCTTCCCCGTGACCGCTCAGGAGAAGTCTCTGTATCAGAATGTAGTCTGTGCAATATTGCCGCAGACGTGCTAGCTAACCAGAGTCCGCCACAGCAAGGGACCTCGCCCACTTGGGCTCGGCCACCTGCTCTACAGAGGTGGCGGGGGGCACGGACGTTCCTGGAGCCTGCCGGGCCACAATTCGCACAGCGGGGCTCCGCCTGACCGCACGGGCGCTTCGCATTACATAAGCAGCAGGCATAAAACTTTGCCCTTCCTGTAGCCTGACCGGAACCCTCTGGCCTGGGGTCTGACATGGTGTTATGCAACGAAAATGTGCACACCCGTACTGTTGCAAGTGGGTAACCGCAGGGGGATATAACACAGGGCAGAGCTGCCTCAGCAGAGCTTACTCTGTCCCACGGCTGTTGAGTCCCAGCTAGAGCTCCTGGGTAGCAGGGATAGCCTCTCCTCAGCGTGGTACGTCTGTAGAGACACGCAGCAGCACTTTTCTGCACAAGCAGGAAGGAATAGTCCTGGGAGAAGACAGCCCCTTCCTCTGCAGTGGGCCGTCCTTTTGAGATTCCGGCACCGCTCGGGTGGGCGTGGCCTCATTTCGACTCCAGGCAGCTCCACCAGGAAGCTCTGCACCGCCGCTCTGCGCCCTGAGACTCCGCCACGCCCAGGTAAGACCGCACCTTTACCGGCGCTGTCACTCCCTGCCGCGGCCACCGCCGACCCCCACAGACACACTGCTGGCCCGGTCTAACTCGCCGTGGGACACCTGCTGCCGCCGCTGCTCTGAGGCCCTGCGTTATGTGGCGCTCCAGCCCGCTCAGCTGGGCTCGGCTTGTGCTGCTACCATGCTCAGCTGCCGGCTCCCTCGCCGCAATCCCCTGCCACTGGGACCTCTCCGCCCACAAAATATTCACCTGCTGCTCCGCAGCTCCTCTGCTGCCACTGGGCTGCCGCTGCTAATGCTCCCTCAGGGAGAACAGTGGGACGCCATGGCCAACATAATTTTCCGCTCTTCCCTCTCATAATTTTATGCTTGTTATACAGCCACTGTACATAGCTAAACTGTACTTCAAAACTGAAAGATTACAAAAACTTGTTTACATTAACAAGCATGTGAATAAAAAGTTCACTTGAGTCTTCACTCAATGCACATACATTGTTTAAAAGTGCTTTAGGCACTTGCTTTTGCGCTTATAAGTACTGCTGGTTTCTGCAACTATCAACAACAGACAGTCACCCATCATGTTGGGGTTGAAGTGGCCTTGATATCTTTTTTTCCATGGTGGCAATATCTTGGTGGAATCTTTCCCCATGATCATCACTACACATCACCCAAAAAATCCAGATGAGAATTTTTTTAATGAATTTTGAGCAACATTCTGCAGCAGAGTTGCTAATGCGCTGCTAACATGTTGCTTACAAGTTTAGCACGGTTGTCAGCCCAATGGTTGCCAAAAAAAGTTTAGCACAATTAGCATGAATGCATCCCAAGCGGCGTGTTCAAGCGCGCATAGTTTAGATCTGAATGTGTCATCATGCATTAATTTGCGAATTTCAACAAAAATTTCTGCTTTTAGTTTGACTTCCATTTTGGTTTTTCCAAGCTTGTCCTTCAGATACTGGAAACTATTTTTATTCTGATCTATAGCCACAACAACGTTTTCCATTAGGCCCAGCTTAATATGAAGTGGTGGAAGGTACACTATCATTGGATCAACCAGTGATACGTGTAGGACTTTGTATCTGCCAACAGTGTACTCAACTCTGGATGGCCACTGCGTCACTTTGTAAGGATTGTTCACAAATAGGAGAAACTATTTTTTACTTTTTCTTATTTGAAAATCCAGCAACAGTGGTCATGCAGAAAGAGCCGTCTGATAGGAAGCCACTGCTGCCAGAATGTGCTGCAAACAAGGTGCTGGAAGGCATGATGCAGGTAATAATGCAATTACAATGTTGCCATGCATTAGTACGTGGGGTAATCTACAAAGCTTTCGTCAAACTGTAGTTGAGCTATAACTTAAAGGGGTTGTCCCGCGCCGAAACGTTTTTTTTTTTTTTTTTTTTAACCCCCCCCCCCCCCCCCCCCCCCGTTCGGCGCGAGACAACCCCGATGCAGGGGTTAAAAAAACAACCCGCACAGCGCTTACCTGAATCCCGGCGGTCCGGCGTCTTCATACTCACCTGCTGAAGATGGCCGCCGGGATCCTCTGTCTCCATGGACCGCAGGGCTTCTGTGCGGTCCATTGCCGATTCCAGCCTCCTGATTGGCTGGAATCGGCACGTGACGGGGCGGAGCTACACGGAGCCCCATTCAGAAAAGAAGAAGACCCGGACTGCGCAAGCGCGGCTAATTTGGCCATCGGAGGGCGAAAATTAGTCGGCTCCATGGGAACGAGGACGCCAGCAACGGAGCAGGTAAGTATAAAACTTTTTATAACTTCTGTATGGCTCATAATTAATGCACAATGTACATTACAAAGTGCATTATTATGGCCATACAGAAGTGTATAGACCCACTTGCTGCCGCGGGACAACCCCTTTAAGATCTAGAAGTCCTGGGCGAATTTTGACTTCAGATTTGGAATCAGCACACTTCGTTTCATGTAAATAACATGTTTTTTCCTGAGTAACAAAATCTTTGTTTATAAGTGTTATCAGCAAACCTGGAGTAATCATAACAAAACTTTCTGCATTTGATCATCTACATGCAGAAAGGTTGATCCTTTTGAGTACAAAATCGAACTTTTCCTAAGTCTCATCTTACACTGGAGTGTAAAGTTGACCATACACAGATAAAAGCATGCTGATGGTTGAACTGTTGAACAATCAATCATCTGGTGAATGATTGTTTGACAGAGGCAGCTGTGCACATTTTAGACCACAGTCCTTCAACTTGGTCATACATATGTTCAATGACAAAGGAAGAATGTTGTTTCATAACAACTTTAGATCTGTGTCTATGGGATATCCATTTCAAATGTGGCCTACTTCTTGTTGGATAATGACTGTGTGTCACCAGTTAGTTAAAATGATTGTTTGTTGTTACAGTTCAACCAATGAGCAATTACTTTGCTTAAAATCGTACATTTTCATCAACTTTAGTCTATTCTGTATGGGCCCCTTAATGCAGTATTCCCATAAATATCTAATAGAGGAGGCCTGAGATGCCTGGGAATACAGAAAAAGCCCTACTGGCTGTTCTATGAGGTTTCCATAACTCTCATAGAAGGGTACGGGAGCTGCATGAATAAGCAGCACAGTAAGGTATGCCGTTTCCACATCTCAGAAGTTACAGAAACAGCACAGCTAGCTGTGCTTTGCTATTTACTTACTGTGCTATGCTGCTCCCGTCATAATATCAGCCACTGGTGGCAGAGTTCAGCAGACCTGTAAACATTACAAATTCACTGGAAAGCTCAAGTATCAGTCTTCAACTCCACAGTCATCTTTAACGTGTAAATGTCTGGAAGCCCCACCATTACAAAATATGCTCTTCAAGTGTAACTATTATTTGCGTAAAACAAAAACGGTTTGGTATCATGTTAGCCAATAGAGTAAAATGTAATTGTTCTCAGTAAGAGAAACCAAGTAATCTTGTAGATATGATACCTTTTAATGGCTAACAGAAATAACCTACTCAGGGTTCTTCCTCAGGCTTGAATGGAATAGATCAGAAGAATACTTATTTCACTGTAAGGATTTGTGTCAGCTCTAAAATGTAACTTTTAATAGATTAAATAAATATAAAAAGACTTCACACAAAGCCTGGCATATACCAACAAACAGAAAAAAGAAGGAAGAAAAGTATTCTCCTCCAGTGCCCCGTCGAATTTATATGGAGCACGGATGAAACGGGGGTCAATAGCCCCTAAAATACCGAGCGGAGGGTACCTATATTTTCGCTATCCAGATGAATGGTTTCTGGATAGGGGTTTAAGTGTATGAGAGTAACTCAATTAAGAGCTAAGATGGATCCTCCGTATCACATCGAATAGTTTCTGTGATCCAGTGCAGATAAAGAAATCTGAGTTAGCTATACTTAATGTAGATAAATGGGTGAAGGCTGAAGAATGGATCTCTGTTCCAGATCGACCAGATAATACTATGGTCTTTCGGTATAATCTGAGCTTCCAATTAAGGTGATCAATTCTCTGTTCTAGATAGAGCGACAAATTCTAATCTGAAGTTCTCAGATTCAAGGTTGAAAGGTTCGACGCGTTTCCACTATCACTCAATAGTTTCATGAAGAACCCAAACACAACAGCAAAAGAGAATAACTGCTACGAGGAAGCCCTAATATAATAAATAGATCAATCGTAGTGATATCTATGATAAGGGGATAATGGGAATATCTAGTCTGAAGCTAGTATAGAGTAGCAATCACACCCCATCCCAATCCCAAACAGGAACCAAAATAAAAAAGGCAGCAGTGCCCTTATGGTAGGCTGGCGGCTAATGAATGCTTCTATATCCTAGTCAGGTATTTATGGTGACTGAGCTCCCGCCCACCGCTGGGGGTAAGTATTATCTTATCCAATCAGGGTAGGCCAAGAGGACCCACCCCTCAAGATGGGTTGTGCTTGGTTAATCAATCCATATGGTATCATCCTACAGTACCTCGGGCCAAATAAATGCCCCACCAGTAGTTGGGTCAGGGATCCCAGGTGCCGTTCGGAGTGTGGCCTACCGCCGATCCTTCCTGGATGTTCATGGGGCTCTGCGCTACGGAGATCGCGATCTTCGTTGCTAAGCAGCGGGGAGTCATGACGCGGCCACGTCGGGCCGCTGGACACGTGACCGCATCATGCCGTCAATTAGTCTCGCCCCCTGAGTGACGTCATAACGTCTCGGCTAGCGTGATGCTGTTCCTTTATACCGCTTGGTATTTTAGGGGCTATTGACCCCCGTTTCATCTGTGCTCCATATAAATTCGATGGGGCGCTGGAGAACATTTTTCTTCCTTCTTTTTTCTGTTCGTTGGTATATGCCAGGCTTTGTGTGAAGTCTTTTTATATTTATTTAATCTATTAAAAGTTACGTTTTAGAGCTGACACAAATCTTTACAGTGAAATACATATTGTTACCACCTAGTTGATTCGTCTGCCTCAGTGAATTTTAGAAGAATACTTCAAGCAATACTAGAACAGAATGAGTAGAGGAGTAAATACTTAATTAGTCCACTGATAAGGGATGTGAAAGTTTTATAGTCTCTAAATTGGTGTTAGGGGGGGGTCACCAGGCTAGCGTGCTATCTCTGCTCCAGATTTTCATATTCTCCACTGATGCACGAAGCCCCCTCCAAGGTTCATTCCAGTGTTGACAGTGTCAAAGATCGTTATAAACGTGTATTCCCAAATTGTTCTGGGACGTTGGGATTTGTAATTGCTATTTTATATAGTAACTTTCACATGTTTTTATGTTGTGTCCATGACTAGAAAAATGCTCCACCACAGGTAATTCTGTCTTTCTCTTTTTATTTGTGTGGCAATGAGATCTCATCCTTGCTCTAAGTTTTTGTCCTGTTTCTCCAACATAAAGGCCCCCAACAGGACATTTACTGCACAGGATCAGGTACACAACATTGGACATGGAACATGTGAATGTCCCAGATCTTATAGTCCTGCTGTGTGTTGGGGATCCATATCCTGTCTATGGTCAGTAAATGTGAGCATGTCTTGCATCTCCTTACATTACGGGGATATGTTACTTTTTGTGTGTAAGAGGGCAATGCACTCCTGATTATAAAGTTGCTCAAATTTGGAGGTTGCCTGTAACACAGAAGGGGAAGATCTGGGGAATATGGTATTCAGACGGTCATCTTTATGTAGGGTATGATTGAGTTTCTTTGTGGTTTTTCTTAGTACCTCCAGCTGTGAATTACCAGACAGAATTACCTGTGGCAGAGCATTTTTCTAGTCATGGACACAACATAAAAACATGTGAAAGTTACTATATTAAAAGGCAATTTCAAATCCCAATGTCACAGCTTTAAAGGGGTTGTCCCGCGATAGCAAGTGGGGTTAAGCACTTCTGTATGGCCATATTAATGCACTTTGTAATATACATCGTGCAGTAAATATTGGCCATACAGAAGTTATACACTTACCCCCTTCGGTGTTGGCGTCCCCGTCTCCATGGCGTTGACCAAAGCTACCTTCTCCCTGAATTAGACGCGCTTGCGCTGTCTGTCCTCTTCTGTCCGGCTCCGGAGTGCTCGCGCCGCAGAGGTCTTCTGCGCATGCGCGGAAGACCTGTGCGGGCGCGAGCACGCCGAAGCGGCCCCTTTAGCGCAAGCGAGTCTAATCCAGGGAGAAGGCAGCTTTGGTTGGCGCCATGGAGACGGGGACGCCAGCACCGGAGGGGGTAAGTGTATAACTCCTGTATGGCCAATATTTAATGCACGATGTATTAGTGCATTAATATGGCCATACAGAAGTGCTTAACCCCACTTGCTATCGCGGGACAACCCCTTTAAGTGCTCTTCTGATCTATTCCATTTAAGCCTGAGGAAGAGTCCTGAGTAGGTTTGAAAGCTCGCTATAACATCATGTATTTTTGTTAGCCATTAAAAAGTATCATATCTACGAGATTACTTGGTGTCCCTTACTGAGAACAATCACATTTGTATGACTTGTGTTGTTCTGTGTCTAGAGGTTGCGACTTAGCTTCACCTCTGGGGTGTTCTGGGTCCCCAACACTCTTTGTCACTCGCAGTGTTAAACATCCGAATTCTGCAAACCCATGGCCGTTTGAACGATTTATACCACGCTCATTGATGTGAATTAATTAATTTGCATGAAGTTTGCTGCTAGGGATTCTGAATCACTCTCTGTTAATGACAAGGAAGCAGTGGATGTAGAGCTCCACAGGAATCAAGTAAAGCCCTGACTTCGAGAAGTTTATAAGGTGAAATTACTGAACTTATTTAAAAAACAAGAAATAAGAGTTGATGATGATTTAAGAGCATTGAGAACTTGTATTCTAGCATTCAGAACGTTAACAAGATAACTCAATGAAAGAAATGTTCCTACCAACAAGATTATCTTCCTCTTTTTAGCATGTTTCACTAGGATTCCTGTAAATGTACACGCTGACCAAAGACATTACGGTTTGTCCAGAACAATAACTACCACTGGAATTTCACAACTGTTTTTGACATTTACTGTCTGTGGTGCAAGTTTTTTCAACATTCAAAAATCACAAAAATCTACTTATTAGAAAAGAAATTGTACACAGGGTTCTAGAGAAATAATCTCCCATCTATACACTTATTTAATAAGATCTAAATTTTCAACTACAGATAGAAGAAAAATAAAGGTTTTTTATACCCAGCCTTAAGGTAATGAAGATTGGTCTATTTCTATGGAATCACATTTAATGGTCTCTTCAGCAGCTAATAATAAACTTATTCAATTTTATATATTACATAATGTTACCTAGCCCGTACTAAACAAATTCATTTGGGGAGATGACCAACCTCTCAATGTCACAGATGTACTGCTGTAACATGCCAGCATTTACATGTAATAATGTAAGGGTAAGAACAGTAACCCTCATGCTAATCCTCCAGGATCGGCAGAAACCTATCAAGACACTGCAGCATTTCTGCTCTGTCCCGCCCGGAATTTCAGGCATGCATCCCAACCGGCTGCTGCCTCACACCTCCATCCCAGTCGCCGCCTCAGACCTCCATCCCGGCCGCCGGATGTTAGCTCCGCGCCAGCAGCCGCATGTGTGCTCCATGACGGGCGCTTCCCTGATCACAGCTACCAATTCAAACACATTCTGCCGTGAAAGCACAGTAAGTTCGCTTTGGCCTCCCTGCTCCCGAGGCCGTGCAGCGCTTGTACACTGAGGGTGGTTTCGCCTTCTGGGGAACCGCCAGAAAAGCTACTTGCAGCTGGGGGTGCGTGGCTGTAGCGTCGGCGCCCAGTGTATCCCTTTTCTATAAATCTTTAGTGCCCTTCCAGGACCCGCTGCCGAAGAAGCTGTGCAGCCAATCACGTACAGGGGGCGTCACCCCCTGTCAATCTTGCCTCTACCAGGAATTCCTGGTGGTGTTAAGATAGAATAATACCTCAGAGCTGTAAGCTCTTAACCGACAGTGTAAAATTTAAAAAAATGTTAAAAACCGTGTAAATGACCCCCAGAGGTCTTATATGATGTCATGGGGAACATGGATGTTAAAAAGGAAAATACAAAAATAAGTAAAAAAAAAAAACATTATAAAATAAAAATCTATTTGAAAAATAGAAAACGACCCACCGCAGACAGCAACATAAACTGTCACCATATCCGTCCTGAAATCTGAGATTATACAAATTACAATTACATTACATATCAAAACAGCCGGAAAAAAATGACAAAACCATTCTTATACTTTATTTTAACATAAATATAATCATTTTAAAATTAAAGAACTATAAAAGTAAAATATCCCTTATTTTTTTGCTTTTTGTACATATTACCCTTACTAAAATGAAAAAAAAAACAAACAATTTTGAGTGAAAAAGGGCACTAAAATATAGCCCTGTATGTGACGAAAGCATAAACAATTTTAGCAGGCCAGGGAAAGAAAATAGGGCCATAAAACCACCACATGGGTAAAATAGTTAAAAAGTGTCAAACATTCTGGTCTTTAAGGGATTAATACTTTATATGTTAGAAAAGCAAAAAAAATAATTTTTCTAACAGCAACTACTTATGAAAAAGTTTTTTTATTTCTACATGTTTCACAGCCATGAACCAAGGTAATATGGCGAGTTTGATTATTCACCACGTTTAACCCCTTAGTGACGGAGCTATAGTAAAACTCTCCCTCCATACAGCGCGGGCGTCAGCTGTTTATTACAGCTCACACCTGCGGGCAATAGCCGCGCTCGGCCGGTCGCGGCTATTAACCCTTTAAATGCCGCTGTCAATTCTGACAGCGGCATTTAAATCCCCTGAACGCTGTTCGGGGGGTCCCGCACGGCCCCCCCGCGGTGAGATCGGGGGAGCCGTGCAGGTGTCATGGCAGCCGGGGGCCTAATGAATGGCCCCAGGGCTGCCTTAACAGACTGCCTATCAAGCCATCCACACAGGGTGGCTTGATAGACTGCCTGTCAAAAAGCAGTATGACGTAATGCTATAGCATTACGTCATACTGCAGGAGCGATCAAAGCATCGCATGTTAAAGTCCCCCAGGGGGACTTCAAAGTAAAGAAAAAAAAATAAAAATCTGTGAAGTTTTTTTAATTGTTAAAAAAAAAAAGTTATAAAAGTTTAAATCACCCCTCTTTTGCCATATCTATTATTAAAAAATCTAAATCATAAAATAAAAATATGTATTTGATATCACCGCGTCCGTAAAAGTCCGATCTATCAGATTAGCGCATTATTTTTCCTGCACAGTGAACGTCGTCTGAAAAAAAAATAAAGAACGCCAGAAATGCACTTTTTTAGTTACCCTGTCTCCCAGAAAAAAACGCAATAAAAATCGATCAAAAAGTCGTATGTATACCAAATTGATACTATCGGAAACTACAGGACATCCCACAAAAAATGAGCTCTTGCTCAACTACGTCGACGAAAAAATAAAAAAGGTATTGCGCGTACAAAATGACCGCAGAAAATAATTGAAAAAAATTAAATATCTAAAAAAAATAAATAAATAAATAAAAGTACTACAGCAAAAAAAAAATACTATATAAGTTTGGTATCGTAGTAATTGTACTGACCCATAGAATAAAAATATCAGGTCGTTTTTGTTGCAGTTTGTGCACCGTAGAAACAGGACGCACCGAAAGATGGTGGAATGTCGTTTGTTTTCCATCTCTCTCCGCTTAGAATTTTTTAAAAGTTTTTCAGTAAATTATATGGTACAATAAATAGTGCTATTGAAAAATACAACTCGTCCCGCAAAAAACAAGCCCTCATACAGGCACGTCGACGGATAAATAAAGGAGTTACGATTTTTTAAAAGGGAGTAGGAAAAAACAAAAATGGAAAAAAAGCAAAAAAGCTCAGTCACTAAGGGGTTAATTAACGTGTACTTCCTGATTTACCGGGGTTCAGTAATATCACGTAATACTTGATCCGGAGCTCATTTTTAGCAGAAATGCATGTTTTACCCTGTACATCCAGGGCAGTTAGAGCCATTTAACCCTACAGAGCTAGATGATCCCAATCTACTCTCTAGGGTAAAATATTGCCCTGAAAAGGGCAACCCCGTGCTATCCCTGTATAAACATACAGCCTATCCCTCTATGTTCTTATTGTGTCCCTAACTGTTCTTATATATTTCATCCCTTAGGCCCCACTTAGGAAGCAGTATTTTTTTTTTCAAACTAGTTTTATTGACATCTGTTTTGTGATAGACATGATAATTATTTAGTATAAAATGTCTATCGATATTTGTATATAACCCAAATGTATTTTGCTGTTGTAATGACTTTCAGCTCTGAGGAGTCTAAAGGACACACACAATCTAATCATAGTATTTGCTCTAAGTACATAGAAGTTGCTCAACCAGTTTCTAAGAGTTAAGGGCTATAGTGTTATGTGTATATCCCTGTGTTCAATACTGAGTGTTTACCTAGGCCCCCTTCCTCTTCTCACCCAGGCTAGGTAAACACTGATTCATCACTACACGGAGCTGTCTGCATGCTAAAGAGGACGAAGTTCAACCTACATCCTGGCTAGTAGGAGGTGGGCAGAGAGGTGGGGGATTCTATATGATCCGACAAATGAGAATCCTATATGTTACTGATGTAACCTGTTGCACGCCCATTGTGTGTCTGTACAATAAAAGGCCCTGTCTGGCTGTTTCTGGGCAGAGAGCCATTTTTAACATGAGATTCATACCTTGTGTTTGACTTGGTCAGTGTGCGCATACTGCTTCCACACAATTAGGAAAGCGACAAAATACCCCAAAGCCTGCTGGAGAAATCATAATCCAGAACAGTGGAGTCCCTGGGTGAGCGAGTGGATCTGTGAGGTCACAGCCTGGAACGTACAGAGATCGGCAGATGGCACGCAGAACTCAGGGGCCCGAAAATCTACAGAACACGGTAAGATTGCTTTATGTAAATCTACCGAAGTGAGCTGGGTTCTGACTGCTTTTCTGCCTGTTCCTGATCCAGACTGGACCTTCACTGAAAGACAGGTAATAACTCTAGTTCTGTCCACTCAGAAAAATCACCACGTTACCTGTCTAGGAGTATTTTGTATGCTGTGTATATTATGTCTGAGACGGTTAAAAATTGTGTATACAAGACCAAGAGATAAATTCTGTGAGGGTTAATGTGTCGGGAGGGCGGACTCGGCTGTTTAAGTCTGAGGGAACACGCCAGTGACACGTGCTCCTAGGTAAAACTAGTGTGAGGTTAGGAAGATTTATGATACGTATACTTAACTTTATGATTGAGCGTGTTATGTTCTCATATGTGGAAAGGTATATACTGTGAAGTATAGCCGTGCTTTGTGACGGCTAATTTCTCCAGAATATTATTGAGGTTTTGGTCATTGAAAATAATCGTCAGTCTCTGTGTATAGCTAAATGTCCTGTCTAGATCGTGTACAAGGAGTGCTCTTGGGGATTACTAGTATACGGTGGGCTGTTATAAAGGTAGATGAGATATATACCTTGGGTTGATATAAAGGTGGATATATATATATACCTTGAGCCGTTGTGGGTATTCTCCAGTAATCCCGTCTGTCTGCTATTATAGAAACAATGTGCAGTGTTGATTATTGGGAAAGAGGGGTTATATTGGAAGGATTTGAAGAAAGCAGATTTTACAAGAGGAACACTATCGTGTCCAGAAACTTTGAATAGAATAGAATAAGCAGGTAGCATAAAGTTGAGCAGATTGAGAAGGTTCAGGCATAGACGCAGGTTGTTTAGAGAATGGGGAGCAAAGTGAGCAAGGACAAAGGTCATAGAGCTTGTGATTTGGTTACTGAACAATGGGAAAGGACCAGGAAAAGTTGCAGAAAGAAATGTTAGGTCATGGACAGATAAGATAGGCTGTAGAAAGTTTTCAGAAGATGAGCAGGAAGCCTAGCAGAAAGAAAGGTGTTTTTAGATTGCTAGGAGGAGGTATAACGTAGTTAAGAGATTGAAGAGGGGAAAGCATGTAGGGGGGTATGTGTATTGCTAATGAACAATGTAATGTCTTTGTGTTGACTACAGCCCCTCCCTGTAATGGCGGCCGCGCTTGCAATGTTTACAATCCAACATAGTGTGACTCTGCAGTAAATGTAGTGAGGCCTGCCCCCACCCTGAAGTTGTTTCCCCCCCCATGTGCTCACTTTCAGGGTGTGTGATGTTACTTCCGGTCCCTCCCCATCCGGGACAGCACCTGGCCCCGCCCCTTTCTCCTCCAGCGGCCATCTTGCCTCACCTGGGAGTGCTGCTACTCCTGGGCCCGCCCATTCCTCCAGCGGCCATTTTGCCTCACCTGGGAGATTTGTAGCCCCGCCCCTTTCTGCCTCTGGCGGCCATTTTGCTGCATTTGGGAGGCCTATATTCCCCAATGCCACTGTATCCAGTGCTAACATCATGATTGTCTGAAGTAAGGTTTTGTTTGACCAGACTTTGTTACGCTCCAAGATGTGGCCACTTTGGATGTGTGATAAGTTCAGGGAAACAAACCTTTGTGGAGATGCAGCTTGGGACATAGTAGATGACTAAGCTGGTTTATAGTGCATGGAAGATTGGAGTTGATGCATGGGGGGCAGAGGCCGGGAATACATGACAGGGGACGCTCTCTCATGTTCCCAGGGGCTCTGTTTTCCACTGCCCGCTTCTCCAATGGATACTCAGACAGATGATGTTATGGAAGGCTCCTACAGATGGAATAATTTCACTATAGTCACCCAGCAAACTTTTTCATGCAATTTGGTGAAGTAATTTTACTTTTTATGTGAAGAAAGAGGGACTGAATTGCCCAGAGTAGGATGTTAATTCATCCGTATTCTTTAGTTTTTTCTTTAAGTCTTTTGTATATTCTAGTGTCAGTCTACACTGAAGCTATAATTATATTCCGACAGGAGAGTAAAAGCTAAACGCTGGCCATACCCTGAAATACTATTACACTGGGTGACGTAAAATTTGAATTGTGTGGCGCCCCCTTGTGTTAAAAAATGCTAACTGCAACCTGGGAAAAAAATAAAAAATAAAAAAAAATCTAAAGGAGATTTTCGCTCAGACTTCGCTGCATACAATGTCACCTTGACCTACAAAGTGCTTGTTTTGTGCCTCTTGGTTTACTAGTTTGAACGCAATGACTCTTTTTCCATTGAGTATTGCGGTTCAAAAGGGGGGAGGCATAGGTGATCTGGGTCATAGATGATCTAGGTGTTGTAGATCAGCTATTGGGTTTGAAAAAAAAATAAATAAATGATTTTGTGCTACAAGATTCCGAGCCATGTGAAATAGAACATCAGCACGATTATTTAGTACTAATTCAGTAAGAAACTGCAGATATGCAAACAGTTACCAGAACCCCTGTTGATAATGCATATGTTGAGCTTTTTGCAGATGGTACCAGGGTGAGGATTGATGACTCCACATCGGATATGCAGTGGTCACACAACAAGATGTCCTAGAAGCAGAAGCTCTGCCTCCGCATGTCACAGTACAATAAGCGGAATTGAAGGCCCTCACTGAGGCGAGTAGAGTGGCGAGAGGTAAGACCGGCAACCCTTTACACTGACTCCTGGTATGCATTTTGCACAGCTCATGATTACGGCCCAATATGGAAGGCCAGACAGTTTTTACCTTAGCAGGACAACCAATTGAGTATGGTGCAGCGGTGCAGAGTCGCATGGAGGCCCTACTTCTACCTGACAAAGTTGAGAGTTCGCACCGAGTCCTACACTGGAGAGGCGAGAGACGACACCCTCGCTGACAGCGCAGCAAAGGCAGCGGCCCTCAAGCCGTGGAAGAAAGAAGAAAGATACTGACAGCATGAGTCAGTGGTAAAAAACTTTGGACATTGACAAAAATTTGGACTTTGATATGCTAAAGACTTTTACAGTTACCAGCCAGCAAGGAAGGAAAAAATAAATGGACTAATATGGGAGCAGCAGAAACAGGACAGCGTGTGGTGAATGGTCAACAGCACTTGCCCACCACAGTTCCTGTATCCCATGATGGCCCAGCTGATGGACGGAAAGACCCACCTAGTAAAGCAGTAATGACGACGACGCTTGAAAGAGGTTGGGCGACTTCTGGGTTCTCTGTAGCTGCTGCATCATTTGTCCGGTTTAGCATGATCTATGCCATAGGTGAGTCAGGGCAGAAGTAAATTTGCCACATCACACTTGCCGGGACCACTCTACCCATTTCAGGGATTGCAAATTGACTACGTTCAGCTCCCACTTGTTGGGAAGTATGACTACGTGCTTGTTGTTGTTGATGTCTTTGCAGGTTGGAGGCCGACCCTGTTACCAAGGTAAACAAGTAGGTAACCGCAAAGAAGCTCATGAACGAGGTAAACTGTGAATATGGGGTACCAGAGGTGATTCAGAGTCAGACAGAGGTATAAACTTCGCAGGTGAATGTAGCATGTCATGTCTGCTCTGGGTGTATCCCAGGCCTTTTACATACTGTACCACCTTTAGTGTAGTGGAAAGGTGGAGAGACGTAGTGGCACGCTAAAAAGTAAGATACTTAAAAATGACGCCACTTTGGAAACACTGTCATCCAATAGCCTTATACAGTGTTAGATATGAACCCCGGGGGGATTATACATTATCTCCCTACGAGATTGTTTGGGCTAGCCCCAAGGCTAGGTTGTTACTATCCTCAGTAGTTACAATTACAATCTGATGTGTTGACTGAGTATGTGATTTCCATTGTTAAAGAACTAACCAAAGCCTATGCACAGGTGTTCTCTTCCAGACTCAGAGGCAGACACTGGGACACATATCTTGCAGCCTGGGGATTGGGTGCGCATCAAGAAGTTCCCCAGGAAGCACCCTCCTGAGCCCCGATTTGATGGCCCCTACCAGGTGTTTCTGACTACTGCCACAGCTGTGAAACTAGCCGAAAGACTTACATGGATCCATGCTTCATACTGTAAGAAAGCTTCAGATCCGGGAGACCAGTCTTAGTTGTGCCAAAGACATTACTCTGGTTAGGGCTAGTGAGAGAGGAGGGTGGCAACTGGAATCCTTAGTCGGAAGAATATGGGGGTATGGTTACCTTCTGGTATAACTCGTCCAATGCTCAAGTAGCCGCATATTCCTTCGACTATTGTACTGTGGTCCCGTGTCTAGGCGCAAGATCCCACCGCAGGCCAGATTTAGCTCAGTCCAGCTGGTTATATGACTTATATACCCGGGGAATACAATATGTTTGCGCCACTGATAACGTCTGGGGAGAAGACTGCCGTTATTGGGGATTAGTGGGATGGAACACAGGAATAGACTAGTCCTATAAGCCGCGAAGTGCCTTAAATAAGAAAGATAAGAGCGGGAAATCCCTAATTAGTCGTATAACCCTCCTTGAGAATAATAAGGACAGCAGGTATTGGAAGGCTGAACTTAGTATGTTGCTTGGTTTTAATGCGGTTTTTACATTAACCATGGGAGATCCAAGCCCGGGGGACGGGGAGACTTATAGTCTGGGGACATACCGGTACGGGAGGACAGATCCCTTAGGGAAGTTTAAAATAAGGGCTATGGTAGATGCAGCCGAATGGAAGCCTTCACTTAGTCCCGTGCCCATAATTAACCCCCTCCGCCGTAAGATAAAGACCTTGACGAACATGATGATCATAGCCGACCCTACCTTTGAGGACACCTTGACAGTAGCGACTGGCTACTCTGACCAGAATCTCTGGTTGGAGTTGATGAGGTACAATGCTAACAGGAGCAACAAGTCTAACTGTTGCGTGTGCAGTAGTGCCCGACTACACTCGGGGATGGTCCCCCTAAATCTCCCTGTAGATGCTGAAGAGTGGTTTATTAGTCTCTTCACGAACATTTCCGCTAATTACACTGTCCGTGAGAAATGGAAGAAGGAATACTCTATAACTACTTAAGTGTTTTGCACCGGAGAGAGTATTACTGACTACCCTGGAAACTACACCTGCCAGGCAAATAGGCAGGGTGGAGGGAGATTTTTGGGGAACTCACCAACGGGTATTGCTCCTCCTACAGTATGATAGGAGGGGAACAGATGCAGAATCAGGTCCAGTCCTTAGGAGACGTTTACTGGCTTTTTGGAGACATGAGGTAGAGGACCCGCCTGGAGGGTAATTGGAAAGGGGAGTGTGCCTTAGTAAAGCCCTTATGCTCCTCCACATCCTGTCAGACACCAACGTTTCCCTTGTTTGAAAAAGATGAAGAGCCAGTTCTGATAATGCCAACCACGTACGCTACCAAAGAAAAGGAGAAATGTACTAGTACTGCGCCTGGCCCGATCTCCTAAGATGGATTGTCAGTGGAATTCCCATTTGCCAAGGGATAGTGCAGAAGACCTTAGGTTCCGGCGAGGGCACACCCTGTGGGGTGTTAACTTGTACAGATAGAGGGTATGGATGCCCGGAAATGAGCCCAGGGAATCCATGGCCTCCCTCTGAGGTGAGGTAGGGATTCCCCCCCTCCTAGGAGTAGGGACTTACGGGCAGTGGGAAAACCCTGACGCAAGGGTGAGGCGACTTGGACGTGTTCACCATTAGGACTATCTCCAGGAGGGACATTGGTGTGGGTGAAGATTAGGGAGTCCCACGCCGTGCGTACCTGTGCACGCTACTAGTATTGTAACATTATGCTAGAGCGAGAAGAGAGACCCCTGGTGGTAGTTTTGATCTACACGTATACATTGACGCCATAGGATAGCCAAGGGGGGTACCTGACAAGTTTTAAAAATTAGAGACCAAGTTAAAACTAGATTCGAGTCCATTTTCCTGATCATTAGGGTAAATAAATGTTGACTGGATTAATTATGTTTATTATAATTAGCAGTGGTTTATAAATTATACTAGAGAAGCCTTATAGGGACTAGTCGACCAATAGGACCTACCTCGACTATGACTTTTCAAAATAGAATGGCCTTAGATATGATTTTAGCTAAAAAGGGGAGTGTCTGTAAGATGATAGGGGAGACTTGTTGTACCTACATCCCAGACGACACGTGACCCGCGGGTAAAAACGCACTTGCCATTAAGAAGCTGACCGCACTAACTAAAAAGAGCTAACTTTTGGGACCAGCACTCGCCATGGATGAGCGGGTGGTAAAGGATCCTGGCACAGACGGGCGTCGCTGTTGTATGTGAACTGATGGTTACCTTTTCTGTTCTAGTCTGCTGTGTTATCCCCTGTGTCAGAGAGACCTGTGAAACTGATGCTGGAAAAGCCGCTCCCACCATGAGTTTGCTGGATGCATCCCCAGAAGGAGTGGACAAGTCCTACACCCCCTTGAAGACCCTAAAACGAACCTTCAACGCGTTCCAGTTATAGGCTCATGCGCAGAAGACTGTGAAAATTAGATAAAGAATTAGAGGATAGACATTTTAAGGGGGGATTGTGATAGACATGATAATTATTTAGTATAAAATGTCTATCGATATTTGTATATAACCCAAATGTATTTTGCTGTTGTAATGACTTTCAGCTCTGAGGAGTCTAAAGGACACACACAATCTAATCATAGTATTTGCTCTAAGTACATAGAAGTTGCTCAACCAGTTTCTAAGAGTTAAGGGCTATAGTGTTATGTGTATATCCCTGTGTTCAATACTGAGTGTTTACCTAGGCCCCCTTCCTCTTCTCACCCAGGCTAGGTAAACACTGATTCATCACTACACGGAGCTGTCTGCATGCTAAAGAGGACGAAGTTCAACCTACATCCTGGCTAGTAGGAGGTGGGCAGAGAGGTGGGGGATTCTATATGATCCGACAAATGAGAATCCTATATGTTACTGATGTAACCTGTTGCACGCCCATTGTGTGTCTGTACAATAAAAGGCCCTGTCTGGCTGTTTCTGGGCAGAGAGCCATTTTTAACATGAGATTCATACCTTGTGTTTGACTTGGTCAGTGTGCGCATACTGCTTCCACACAATTAGGAAAGCGACAAAATACCCCAAAGCCTGCTGGAGAAATCATAATCCAGAACAGTTTCATAACAAATACAAGAAAAAAACTGCCAGAGGAATTGACCATGGCGAGTTATATCAGGTATCCCAAACCTTGCAAAATGTTTGCAGACGGCCACAGACATGTTTTTGAATAGGCTAAGCCAGTGATGGCGAACCTTTTAGAGACTGAGTGCCCAAACTGCAACCCAAAACCTACTTATTTATCGCAAAGTGCCAACACGTCAGGGGGCAGGGCTTATCACGATGTATGATTTTACCACCGTCGTTCTAAAAAAGACAGGGCAGCTTCAAAATAGACAGCATGCAGATTTTGACTACTTTTTGGATGCGGAAATACTACAGAATGTCCTCAGTGGAAGTTGCTGTGAAAAATTCTGCAGCCCCGACTCCCACATATTTACCCCCTCCTCCTCGTGGACGCTCCACTCCTCCTCTGCCCGGCGCACCAGTAGCAGCGATGATTTCTGATGCACACTGATGTCAGTGTGCTGCTGAACACTGACGTCACAGTGCTGCTGAACACGGACGTCACAGTGTGGCCAGGATCAGCTCCGCTAGCAGCGCAGCGAGTGAATACCGGCAAGGGAGCCCCTGCTGGTATTCACTAACGTGGTGAGCGGCCAACGGCGAAGTGTGCCAGCAGGGAGGGCTCTGCGTGTCGCCTCTGGCGCGCGTGCCATAGGTTTGCCACCACTGGGCTAAGCAGATGCAAGCATCCTCATAAGTATTTTGCATCAGTAGTTGTGAACCAAAACCAGGAGTGGGCCATAATAAGAAAAAGGTGCAATCTAAAGCAGCACACGATTGGGTTAATAATTCTTCTACTGCTTGGATAGAAGGAACAATTAGACCACTGGTCTAATGTTTATAGAGACCTATATTCTAATAAAAATAAAGACGATAGCATTTTACGTAAAGGTGCTATGCAGCTTATGTCTCATTTTGAGAGTCTATGTCAGTGGTTGCGAACCTATGGCACGCGTGCCAGAGGCGGCACGCAGAGCCCTCCCTGCTGGCACGCGCCGCCGTCGGCTGCTCACCACTAGTGAATACCGGCAGGGGCCGCGGCTCCCCGGTATTCTTGTATCGTGTCGCCACCAGAAGGCTTTGGGCGTGTGTTGCCTTACCAGCGGAAGCGTCAGTGGCGAAGGAATCAGTAGCAGATGGGGCGGCATAGGAGCAGCGGCGGACCGAGGCAGAGAGATCAGCGGCGGCAGCAGGGACATTAGAGGGAGCGCTGACGGCAGCAGGAGACGGAGACCTGGTGGCAGCAGCAGGGACACCAGAGGGAGCGCCGCCGGCAGCAGGAGACAGAGCGCCAGCAGCATGAGCACAGCCACTGTCAGCGGAGGCTGGAGGGAGTGGCAGCCGCTGTAGAGCAGGGCACGCTGGGGGAGAGGGGGGGTGCTGGGGAAGGGGGGGGTGTCACTAGTACCCGGGGGGCCACTGGGTGGGTGTCACTGGTACCCGGGGGGTAGCTGGGGAGGGGGTGTCCCTGGTACCCGGGGGGCAGCTGGGGAGGGGGTGTCACTGGCACCCGGGGGAGAGCAGCTGGGGGGTGTCACTGGTACCCGGGGGAGAGCAGCTGGGGGTGGGGTGTCACTGGTACCCAGGGAGCTGCTAGGGGGGGTGTCACTGGTACACGGGGGGGCACTGGGGGGTGTCACTGGTATGCGGGGGGCTGCTGGGGGGTGTCACTGGTATGCCGGGGGGTGTCACTGGGGGCCACTAGGGGGTGTCACTGGTACGCTGGGAGGTGTCACTGGTACGCTGGGGACCGCTGGGGGGTGTCACTGTTACGCTGGGGGCCATTGTGCGGTGTCACTATTACCACTGGGGTATGTTTGCATGTGGCGGAAATGGGCAGGGCTGTTTCACAATAGACAGAGTGCAGATTTTGACTGCTTTTTGGATGAGGAAATGCTGCAGAATTTTCCACAGAAATTTCCGCTGAGGACATTCTGCAGGATTTTCGCATCCAAAAAGCAGTCAAAATCTGCACCCCGTCTATTTTGAAGCGGCCCTGTCCTTCTTAGAACGACGGAGGTAAAAGCATATGTCGTGATAAGCCCCGCCCCCTGACGTGTTGGCACTTTGCAGTGAATAAGTGGGTTTTGGGTTGTAGTTTGAGCACTCGGTCTCTAAAAGGTTCGCCATCACTGGTCTATGTGATGTTAAATACTCTCGTAAAAAAAGACAAAAGTATTATAAACGTGATATCTTTATTGGCTATGTAAAAAAATGATACAGGCAAGCCTTCAGAACGCGAAGGTCCCTTCATCATTATATTTTTCCACCTTTTGCCTTTACGCTGAGATGGGTGGATAGGGTACATACCGAATATGTAAGTACTCATCTGTCCCTAGCCTCTTAATTAGATTATGTAGCTGGATCTCACTTTCCCTGAATACATTTGGAGGCTTTAGGTCTAAAAGAAAGGTGATTCCGTCAATATAGGGTCCTATCTACTTTATAAGAGGTCACCTTGAAATTGGCAGATGGGCTTGTACACTTTGATCAGGATATGAGCTAGGTTAGTAAATATAACCATAATACAATTTAAAATACAGATATTATATGTTTAGAGTATTCTCTTCTCACTTGTGCCGTATGCTACAGCCATGGCATACGTGCACCTGCACATTTAATTGGTTTGCAGGAGGTGCTGACTACATTTGTTTTTTGTTTCTGCTCTATTCTATACAGTATAAAATGGCAACCCTGACAGAAACTAGCCAAATGGAGGCCAACAGAGAGTGGTTATTAATGGTACATACTCTGGGCCACCGTTACTAATGGGGTACCACAGGGGAGAGTACTGGGCCCTATTCTATTTAATATATTTATTAATAACCTGTTAGAAAGATTATACAGTAAAATATATATATTTGCAGATGATACAAAACTATGTAAAGTAATTAACACAAGAGAGGACAGAATGTAGTTACAAGAGGATCTGTTGGGGGCAGAAAAGTCGCAAATCATGTTTAACACTGATCAATGTACATGTCACCAGTACAGTGAGACTATGGAACTCTCTGCCTGAGGATGTGGTGATGACAAACTCCACAGGACTTTAAGGGGGCTTGGATGCCTTTCTTGAGTGTTACAATATTACATGTTATAGTCATCGATTACTTCAGAAGGGTCGGTGATCCGGAGATTACTCCGATTGCCAGATTGGAGTCAGGAAGGAATTTTTCCTTTAAATGGGGAAAATTGGCTTCTACCTCACTTTTTTTCCCTCTGGATCAACATTAGGGGGGTAATAGGCTGAACTGGATGGACATATGCCTTTTTTCGGCCTTACTTACAATGTTACTATGTAACCTGGCTCTGTCAAGTGAACAGGTGTCTATAGCTCCATTTATAGCAAGTGTCTTGAGCCTTCCTGGTATACTGTAAATGTACAATGCACACACAGTATGATAAGTACCTGACATGATTCGCTGACCCCATGTAGTGTTCCGATGTACTGATATTACATCAAGAGCCTGGCCACATTCATGAGACTACCTGAGTCCAAGAAATACACAGAGCCAAGTATATTACAGACTGACACTTTAAAATATAAAAATGCCATATGTTACTAGAAGAGATTCTATTTGTTATGCCACAATCGTTGCACCTGTTGCACATCTGTTCTAGATGTTACAGTCAGATTGAGTTTACTCTGTAAACTTCAAGGTCACATTAAGTTCAGTCTGTAAAATGTGGTTAAATTGTATAGAAAAACCAACTCATTACTTGGTACTTTAAGACTCGGGCAGACCACCATACCAATGGGTCTAGACCTTAAATGGAGTTCCAAAATACTATACATCAAAAAACTGGGAACCTCAGAAGTGAGCCATTCGTTTAACCCCTTCTTTACAAATTTGAAAAACACATTAAGTGTAACTACTGGATATGCAAAAAGGAACAATGGTAGGAACAAATTTTCTTCTATGAATCTCATGTAACCGCCTGCTTTATTTAAATTGCTTAGAAAGAAAACTAATTCCTGGAAATCTAAATAGACTATAATACTTACTCATACGTGGGAATTTATTACGGCACTTAGGCCAGTTTTCTGGCTTAAGAAATTTGCAATTAGTTTTTTTACGTCCCTTTTTAAGTGGGAGGTGCTTAGTAGAAGGGCATGCCCTCCTGCGGCCCTACAGAATGACTAGAATTCACAACAGAAACTTTCATAAATGTCTGGCATGGCTATACCAGCTGTTGCATGCTGTAGATTTTCAGATGAATGGACTGCCAAAAGAGGTAGAAAATAGGTGCATGACTCTTAATAAATTTGAGAAACTCAGAATCAATCCAGGCGTGCTGAAGGAAGGACCAGTGCAGATTAAACAGGAGCACTTTAATAAACATGAGGCAACACGTTTCTGCACCAGATTGGCACCGTCATGTGGTCTTTTACACATCAAAGCAGGAAAAAAAATGTAGATTTAAAAAGCCACAGCAAAACCAGCAAATGACATCGGTCAATCATGTGAGCGCTGTCAGGTGACTCAGGGTGTAATATAGTATATTTACTATTCGGTGTCCACAGTATACCCATTTAGGTTTAATCCGTATTTCCACATACATGGTCCATGACTTCACCCCCAATTACCTCTTGTACATAATCTATGCAGTAATTTGAGTTGATTATTTTATATTTACTAAGGTCCATTCACATACTCCTGTACCTCAAGTGGTCTCCCACCTACTTGCTTCCTTCTTGCGTATAATGCCGAGTTATTCATTATTATTTTATTTTCTATATACAATTGATACTTTAATATTAAATTTTACCTTTTAATTTTTTCTCACATCATAGTTTTTCTGTGTGAATTTCCCCTTGTATGTTGCTTTTTTCTATAATAATTTATAATTAATAAATTTATAATTTTAGCTTCCTTATATATTGTTAATGTTTTTTTATGTGTTCACATAAATTCATCGATTTATCTTGTAATTATGTATTGAGTTTCCTGATCTGTTCATTCTTCCTTTTTTCACTAAAAATATTTGTACTACAGTATCAATACTTGTATTACAGTATCAATATTTGATCCTGTACTTGGTCGAAATGTCCTCTTTTTCCCTATTGCATATTAATGTTGATTCCCTACTGTTACATGTCACACTTCACCGTTGCTTGTGATCGGCCAGTCTGTTCTCCGCCTGGCCAGGAGCTAATCATCTTCTCTCCTCCCTTACAGTACTCCGTTAGTTTAACCTTTCAGTTGGACTCATTTTTAGTTATTATGATAGTGCTAACTACTAATTTATTAATTCTTAAATTTTATTAATTCAATTATATATAAATGTTTATACCAGCGGTCTTATTCTTCTGACCCCAATGTATTTGAATTTTATTCTGTATATTTAATCCTTTAATTTATTTCATCCCTTAATTTATCACTTTAAACACATCCAGCTGCAACAACTCTCTCTTTTTACTTATGTATCACTTAAGTACTTGTAATCGGGATATCACTTACTGTATTACACACTAGGTCACATGACTGTGGTCACATGATCCACTGTTGTCACCTGCTGGCGATTGCTGCAGCTATTTAAATCTCCATGTTCTCCTACTTAGATGTGTGAAAGGTCACATGGAGATGCCGGTCTGGCCCAGTAAGGTGTTGCTTCCACTTTAATAAAGTGCTCCTGTTTAATCCACACTGGTCATTCAAATGTGGATTTCCACGTTTCTCAAGCTTCCTGCATGGACTCCCTGGTTGACCCAGGAGTGCTGGCTGCTGATTGGGTGTTTAGCACTTTTACATTGTTGCACATTTTTCCTATTTCACCTTTCTTCTGTGTTTTGGTCCCTTTGCACTATGGAGTGCCTATTTGTTATAATAAATTTGACACATATTGCTCCAGCACACTTTATATTAAGACAGATGTAGGAAACGCTTTTCTTAATATATTTGGGCCAATGTATTTACTCCTCCCTACTTCTGAATGATAGACATTAAACTGAGTCTCACAAGAAACATATAAATACTGATCCTATATACAATGCATATGGATACCTGCAGCCATACCATATACTGATTGCAGAGGAGTTGCTGCAGTTCATATGTAGCAGAATTCTCAAACAGCTAACAAAGGAATTCACTCCTAAATGTTGTGGCCTCTATGTAATTATGCCATCCACACATGCCCATCATTTAGATTAACCCTTTAGTGACGGCCACATTGCCTTTTTACGTCCTGGCCTGCTGAGCTTAATTCCTAGAGCCCTGCAGGCTCAGGACGTGATAGCTCCATGCTGCCGGTTACCGGAGGAAGCCGACAGCATAGAGCTGTCATCCAGGGCCGTGGGACCCCACCCCCAGTAACGCAATCGCCGACGATCGCGTTAAAGTCTATGGAAAGTTAAACGAAGTTAAGATTTCAGCTCCCCTTACGGATAGGATCCGTAAGGGGAGCTGAGAGTACTCACCCCCCGTCCTCTGTGCCATCCGGCAACTTTTGGGTTATCCCCAGCCCTGCCACCGGCGTCTGCGCATGCGCACCAGACGCATTACGTTACGCGCCTGCGCAGAGAGCCGGGAGGCCCGGGAAATTTAAAAACTCCCTGCCCCCGGCTAGTATGAGTAGCCGAGAGCAGGGAGCTGTCTCCGGGAGCCGCTGTATGCGGTTCCCAGTCACATGATCGCTGCTATCCAATGGATAGCTGCGATCATGTAAAATTTTTAAAAAAAAAGTTGAAAGGTGAAAAAAAGTTTGTTTCATCTCCCCTCATGGATCATATCCATGAGGGGAGATGAAATTAGGTACCTACAGCCCCCAGATTTATCCACGAACCTTGCCCGGCTTCTGCGCACGCGATCCGTCGCCAAAATGGCGGACGCAGGTGCAAAAGCCACAGCTTGGTGGAGTAATTTAAAATCTCCCTGCACCTGGCTACTAACTGTAGCCAAGAGCCTGGAGATTTCATGGGGTGCCATGGTACGCTTTTCCCAGTCACGAGATCACGTAAAAGTTAAAAAAAGCTCAATTTTTACCTCCCGTCACGGATAGGATCCGTGAGGGGAGGTGAATGTACTTAAATAAGGCCAACGGCGATGTCCCCTGACGGGATCCTTATCCGCGGACCTTTCCCCAGTTTTGGCGCATGCGCTCGCCGCCAAAATGGCAGATGCAAGCGCAGAAGCTGGGGAGGGCAAGAGGAAATTTAAAATCCCCTTGCTCCTGGCTACTAAAGGTAGCCAAGAGCTTGCTGATGTCACGGAGGGCCGTGGTAAGCGGTCTTAGGTCACGTGATCGCCATTATCCAATGGATAATGCCGATCACGTAAAGGTTAAAAGACAGTTAAAGTTTGACGCTCTGTTTAGTTTGGGCCCTGTTGTGCACCCAGACAGAGGATTAGGGCCACAATGGGCATGTTTCTGAACACAGGACAAATGGGGGTATACATTTTGGGGTGAAAGTCTTTATTCCTATGTATGCTGTACAAAAGGGAGTGAATTTCTTACCGAAAATTCCTTTTTTCCGAGTCATCCTGATGGCAGACATGGAGGTTGCACCTTGACCTTGTAGGGACAGGAAGCAAGAGACTTCAAAAGGCTCCTCCCGTCTCCCATTCACCAGTGTCTTCTAAATTACTTACATGGACATGTCGTGGTTAACCAAGGAAGATATTTATTTGCTCCGAAAAAAATAACATGGTTAGTTCCATTTGAACATAAACAAGAAGAGGGTAGCTTACCCGGACATAACACAAGATAATATGCACAAATTTACCGCATAAAACAGATATGTCCAACATAGGAGCCTCTGGGCTACAGATTCGTGCCCGCATAAACGTTAATATAAACGTGTGAATTTTTGGGAGGGAAATACGTGCCGTCAGGATGACTCGGAAAAAAGGAATTTTCGGTAAGAAATTCACTCCCTTTTCCCGGCGTCATCCTGACGGCAAACATGGAGTATACCAGATTAACTCTTTAGGGAGGGACCACTGCTTGCAGGACCTTTCTCCCGAAAGAGAGAGATCGGAGGAGAGGTCCGCATTCAGCCTGTAATGTTTTGCGAATGTGTGCAGGTTGGACCAGGTGGCTGCCTTACAGATTTGGTCCGGCGTCGCCATAGCCCTCTCTGCCCAGGAGCAGGATACTGCCCTGGTAGAATGGGCCCTGAGTCCTTCCAGGATAGTTCTGTTGCAGGACGAGTAGGCCTGCTGGATTTTATCCAGTGGCTAATGGATCTCCTAGAAGCCGCTCTTCCTCTGCCTGGCCCCTGAAATTGAACAAAAGACAGTCAGCCTTCCTAAAAGGATAATGTCTGCTCTAGGTAGCATAGAATGGCCTTCCTTGCATCCAGGCTATGGTAGTCTCTTTCCCTATCGTTTTGGGGATTTTGACAGAAGGATGGGAGAATAATTGCTGTCTGTGGAATTTTGAGGCTACCTTTGGAAGAAAAAAGGGGGTCTGTTTTTAGTATGACCCTATAGTCCTGGCTTAATAGGTAAGATGTCTTACAAGATAGGGCCTGGAGCTCGCTTACGCGCCTTGCTGTTGTGATAGCTACCACGAACACAGTTTTAAAAGTGAGGAACCGAATTGGAATCTGATCGATAGGTTGAAGGGGTCTTTGCAGAGGCTTTGGAGAACTAGGTTCAGGTCCCATGGGGGGGACTGTACTACGGCTAACTGGCCTCATTCTTTCTGCCGCTTTCATGAACCTGCAGATCAGTCTATGATCTGCCAAAGGTTGGTCTAGAATGGCCGAGAGCGCTGATACCTGTACTTCCAGGGTTCCTGGTCTCAGGTTTTTATCTGGAGGAAGTCCAAAATCTCCGCCACCAAAGTGTCAAGATTGGAGACTTCCAGCCCCCTCCAGGAGGAGAATTTTTTCCCTGATCTTATTATAAATAGCTGAGGTTACAGGTTTTTGGGACTGGCGTAGAGTCGTGATAACTCTGGAGGACAGACCTTGTCTTAGTAGCGTCTGTTCCTCAATATCCACACCGCGAGGTTCAGTCTCTCTAGGTTGGGGCAAAGAACTGGGCCCTACGCTAGAAGGTCCTTCCTGGATGGAAGGCAGATTGGCTCCGAGATGGCGAGCTTTAGGAGCACCGGAAACCATGCCCTTTTTTCCCAGTGTGGGGCGATCAGGATCAGCGTGATGTTGCTCTGCTGGACCTTCTGAAGAACTCTCGGGATCAGGGGTATGGGGGGGGGGGGGGAAGGCGTACGCCAGACTGAAATCCCAACTATGGGAAAAAGCGTCTAACCCCTCGGACTTGTCCCTCGGATCTAAGGAAAAATAGGCGGGACATTCTGAATTTTTGCTGCTCGCAAACAGGTCCACCTGTGGACTGCCCCAGGTTTCTGTAATGAGACGAAATTCCTCTTGATTCAGAGACCATTCCCCGGGGTCTAGGCCACTTTGACTTAGAAAGTCGGCTGTCAGGTTCTGGGATCCTTTGAGATGGACCGCTGTCAGGGACTGTACCGTGGACTCGGCCCATCGGAAGATCCGGGCTGTTAATTTCAGCAGGTGAAAGTCTCTGATGCCTCCCTGGTGGCGAATAAGTGAAACGGCGGTCACGTTATCAGAGAAGATCTTAACATGCTCCCAGATGGCCCTAAGCTCTCTGAAATTTGAGGTCTGGGCACGCAATGTCGGACCCCATTTGCCCTGGAGCAAACGCTGCCCCACTTGCGCTCCCCAGCCAGACTGGCTTGCGTTGGTGACTACGGAGATGAAGGGCTCTGTCACCCATGGGGACTCCGTCTCTAGGTTGCCAGTTGACCGCCACCAGCGGAGGGACCTTGTGACCGATGATGACACGGGCATTCTGCTGTCCAGAGAGGTTGTTGCCCCGTCCCAGTTGCCCAGGGTGGCTCTCTGTAGCGTCCTTGAGTGAGCCTGGGCCCAAGGAATAATGCTGATACAGGAGGTCATGAGGCCCAGGAGCCTCATTGCGTCCCTAATCGTTATTTGTTTCTTCTGGCCGCATTTCTGTGCTGCCAGCCTAAGGTTTTCCTGCCTGGATGGAGGCAAAGACAAGATCTGAGACACTGAGTCTATCTGTACCCCCAGGAAGGTCTTTCGCGTCTCGGGGAGAAGACTAGATTTAGGGAAGTTAACTATCCACCCCAGTCTCTGAAATAGGGAGATGATTCGGCTGGTATCCTCTTTGAGGATCTTCGGCGAGGATGCAATTACCAGGAAATCGTCCAGGTATGGGACAATGTTTATGCCTGCCACATGGAGATGCGCCACCATCTCTGCCACTATTTTAGAGAATATCCTGGGTGCCGTTGAAATTCCGAGGGGTAGGCACTGGAATTGAAAATGGTGTACACGGCTGCCCATCCTGATTGCAAACCGCAGGTACTTGTGATGTTCCGACAGGACTGGGACGTGGTAGTACGCGTCCTTTAGATCGACGGTACTCATAAAGTCTCCTCTTTTGATCAGAGTTACTGCAGACCTGACGGTTTCCATCTTAAACCTTTTGTAGGTAATCAACCTGTTCAGGCCCTTCAGATTAAGGATCATCCGAAACTGTCGTTCGTTTTTTTGATCAGAAATAGGGGTGAGTAGAACCCCAAGCCCTGTTCTACTGCGGGGACCCGGACTACCGCCCCCATCTGTAGCAGCTTAGAAATTTCATTCTTAAAGATATCCTGCAGGGCGGGGGATTGCGTGGGGGCCGGGAAAGCTCAATAGTCTGCCCCCCACCTGCTACTAGCCTACAGGAGAAGGGGTTGTTTTTGTCTTACCCCTGCCTCCTTTGGGGTAGGACCAGCGCCCCGTCTTTCCTTTGCCTCGGTATGGCTTGAAGGATGGCTGAGGTTTGTGGGGAAATCCCGTTCTTGCTTGGCCCGGGAAACTGTGGGTCCTGTCGGTAGCTCTTTTTAGGATCTCCTCCAAGTCCGCGCCAAAGATGTGCTGGCCATGAAACCGGGATGTTACACGGCCTTCCTTTGGAAGCCGTATCTGCTTTCCCTGTTTTCAGCCAGACCGCCTGTTGCTGATCTAAGTAGAGGCATGCATTCCAGTAACGCATCTCTAGGAGCCTTCTGTTTAATCTGGTCGTCGAGTTCCCCCAACCAGAGGAACATCGACCTTGCCACAGAAGTCGCTGCGATATTGGACTTCAGCGTATAGGCCATTGTTTGCTAGGCCCGTTTCATCAAGGGGTCAACCCTGTCCATCGGGTCTTTAAGATGAGAGGAGTCCTCGAATGGCAGGGCTGTCTTTTTGGCCATTATGGCCACCTGTGCCCGACGCCGCGCGCGGCCGTGCCGGCATGCCTGGAGGAGAGAGGCATCTGAGCCTATGGCCCGCCGCTCTCCCCAGCTGAGAACAACTGCGCCGAGCTGTGGCAGAGGAAGGAGGGGACCCAAGGACCTCTGGTCCGCCGCTCCGACCGCTGCGGTGGTGAACCCCGGGCGGTCAGACCTGTGGCCCGCCGTGCTCCCGGACCGCGTAGATGCTCACGTCTTTCTCCGCAAAGCAGAGTCTCTCTTTATATTCGCGGGACAAATAGAGGTGTTTGTCCGCGCAGCCCACTCATCCGTGATTACTTTCTTCAGGGTATCATTAACCGGAAACACTGGGCGGTTCCTTGGTCTGAGCCCGCCGGACATGTCGTCCTGTACAGACCTTGGCTCGACCACATCCTCGACCTTCATTGTATCCCTGACTGCTTTGATCAGGTCAACCAGGTCCCCAGATGAGAAATAGTACTTTTTATTCTCATCCCTGGCGTCAGGGGGACGGTCAAAGAGTTCGCCATTTGACAAGTCGCCCAGGGATGGCTCAAACTCTGAGCTCGTTAGCGGTATGTGGCTCGCCCTTTTAGTGGCCCTTCCTTCCCGCTGAGCTGGGGGGAGACTGGAAATCGATGCCCGGACCTCCTCTCTAACCAGGGATCTAATATCTTCCCTGAATGCGGCCTGTTCATCCGTAAGGATCTTGGAGGTACAATCGGGGCATAGCGGCTTTTTTATACGCCTCGTCCAGTTTTTTTTTGTTTTGTTTTTTTAAAGACACAGAGCGCCTTTCCTGTGTTTTTTTCTTTAGGTCCTGTTTAGACCGGGTGGATTCCCTGTCCTGCAGAATATACATGCATGCACATAAGGGAAAACCCCCCCACACAATGCTAAATCCCTGAGCATAACGTCCCTGCAACAAGTAACACTTACAGTTTGCAGGGCTTCCATCTCTGGTTCCTTTGTAGTCATGATGCAGAAACGCAGACAGAACCAGATTAGACAGATAAATCCTCTCTCTGAAGGTGTGCTGTCAGTGGAAGCTTGCCGGGGGGGTCTCCATTTTCAAATCTCCCGCTGTTCCGGGTCAGCTGACGGCGTCTGACGTCACCGCTTCCCTGGCTTCGCCCCCCGGCGCCGCGCGCGGCTGCGCCGGCATGCCTGAAGGAGAGAGGCATCTGAGCCTATGGCCCGCCGCTCTCCCCGGCTGAAAAACAACTCCGAGCTGTGGAAGAGGAAGGAGGGGACTCAAGGACCTCTGGTCCGCCGCTCCGACTACTGCGGTGGTGAACCCCGGGCAGTCAGACCTGTGGCCCGCCGTGCTCCCGGACCGCGCTGACACCCCGAAGGGAGATGAGAAGGGAAGCAGCCCTGTGGACCGTCAATCCCTACAGTCAGCCTGCTTTGGAAGAAAGGTGAGGGGGGAAGCAGCCCTGTGGACCGTCCCCCAGCTGTCATCCTGCAGCTCCCTGGAGGGAGCTCCTCTTGCATGTCCCTGTAGGGACAGGAAGCACTGGTGAATGGGAGACGGGAGGAGCCTTTTGAAGTCTCTTGCTTCCTGTCCCTACAAGGTCAAGGTGCAACCTCCATGTCTGCCGTCAGGATGACGCCGGGGAAAAAAACTATTTTTAAAATGACATAATTGCCAAAAAAACAAAAAGCGTAATTTTTTTCCTTCTGCTTTGCTTCGATTCATTTAAAAATGGTGGAGTCAAAATACGCAGTACACCCCTAGATAATTGCGTTAAGGGGTGTCGTTTTTAAAATGGGGTCATTTGTGGGGGTTCTCTATCGTTTTGGCCGCTCAAGGGGTCTACCAGTGTGCAATGGGGCCTGAAACACCTTCAACCAAAATGTCTGTTCTGAAAACCACCCACTGCTCCTTTCGGTTAGGGCCCCGTTATGCATACGGACAGAAGATTAGGGCCACAATGGGCATGTATCTGAGCACGGGACAAACGGGGGTATCCATTTTTGGATGAAAGCCTCCATTCATAAGTCTGCTGTCCAAAAAAAATGTTTTTAAAATCACATAATTGATGAAAAAAAATAAAAAGTCGTAATTTTTTACTTCAGCTTTGCTTTGATTCATTCAAAAACTGTTAGGTCAAAATATGCAGTACACCCCTAGGTTAATGCGCTAAGAGGTCTAGTTTCCAAAATAAGGTCATTTGTGGGGGTCCTCCGTGTTTTGGCCGCTCAAGGGGTCTGCAAGGGAGCAATGGGTCCTAAAACGCCTTCAAGCAAAATGTCTGATCTGAAAGCCACCTGCTGCTCCTTTCGGTTTTGGCCCCGTTGTACATACGGACAGAAGATTAGGGCCACAATGGGTATGTTTCTGAACACAGGACATTTTGAGGTGTAAAGCCTCATTTTCATGTGCACTATAGAAAAAAATCCTGTGTTTAAAATTCCATATTTGCAAAAATATGATATTTTATTTTTTCTACTCTAAATTGCATTAATTCCTGAAAAGAAACAGTGGGGTCAAAATACTCCTGACCCCCCTCAGTGAATACACTAAGGGGTGTAGTTTTTTAAATGGGGTCATTTGTGGGGTTATCTATAATTCTGACACCTTTGAGCCTTTGCAATCTTGGCTTGGTGCCGGAAAATAAAGTGTTCCTCAAAATGTTGATAATTAATATTAAATTTGCACGTCTCCTAAATGGGTAAAAAAAAACCGAACGTTTTTCAAACGTGCATTCAGAATAAAGTGAACAGATGGAAATATATATCTTAGCAAAAATTTGGACAGTATGTTTGCACATATTTGAGATATTAACATAGTAACATAGTTTGTTAGGCCGAATGAAGACAATGTCCATCTAATCCAGCCTGTCTATCCTCCTGTGTTGATCCAGAGGAAGGCAAAAAACCCCAAGAGCAGAAGCCAATTAGCCCTTTTGGGGAAAAAATATTACAGTTGAAAATGTGAAAAAAATGAAACTTTTTTCAAAATTTTCCCAATATTGTCACTTTTAATAAATATACACAAATTCTATGGGTCTATTTTTACCACCTAAATGAAGTACAACATGTGGCGAAAAAACAATGTCAGAATCGCTTGGACATGCAAACCTTTACGGAGTTATGATATGTTAAGTGACACAAGTCAGATTTCCAAAATTTGGCTCCGTCACTAAGGCGCAAACAGGCTTCGTCACTAAGGGGTTAATCAAGTCTAAGCTTATTAATGGTTATAGCTCAGCATACATTTTGGTACTAAATCACTGATAATTCACTTTCTGGTAAATCATAGCCTAACATCTACTATTCATTTAATGCTACAGTATATCTCCGATCTTCCTAGTACATTATTCTGCTCTATCCATTCCCACAGCATGTTACATTGCTATTTCATCACGAGAATTAGATGAAGTATGATTAAACAAAACAAAAGCCACAACATGCTGGAAACACCAGCAACTTATGCTCTGCTGAGCCATGCCCCATCAGCCAGGAGGTATGTGTTTCTGCGCGAAACAGGGGCAGCCATAACAGGGACCAGCCAGCTTGGGGTCTAGGCATGCTCTGATGGGTGGGCACATAAACTCAAACCAGCCAGATATAATATATATAGACACCATATTGGAGATCAGAGCTAGAAGTATACTAAAATATAAAAATATATGTGTACCACAGTAATAGGGGATCAAAGCTAGAAATATACTGCAGATAAGAGTATATGTACCAGATAAGAACATAGAATGGTAGAGTTGGAAGAGACCTCCATGGTCATCAGATCCACCCCCCTGGTCAATGCAGGATCACTAAATCATCCCAGGCAGATGTCTGTCCAGCCTCTAACTTTCATTGAAGCAGAAGTCACCACCTCTTGTGGCAACCTGTCCCACTCACTGATTGCCCTCACTGTGTAATATCTAATCTGTGTCTCCTCCCTTTCAGTTTCATTCCATTGCTTCTAGTCTTTCCTTCTGCAAATGAGAATAGAGCTGATCCCTCTGCACTGTGACAGCCCTTCAGATATTTGTAGACAGCTATGAAGTCTCCTCTCAGCCTTCTTTTTTGTAAGCTAAACATTTCCAGATCCTTCAACTGTTCCTCATAGGACATGATTAGCAGACCGCTCACTATCCTGGTAGCTCTTCTCTGAACTTGCTCCAGTTTGTCCATATCTTTTTAAATTGGGGTGCCCAGAAATGGACACAGTATTCCAGATGAGGTCTGACCAAGGAAGAGTAGAGAGGAATAATTACCTCACGTGATCTAGACTCTATGCTTCTCTTAATACATCCCAGAATTGTGTTTGCCTTTTTGGCTGCTTCATCACATCATTCACTCATGTTCAGTCTATAATCTATTAGTATACCCAAGTCTTTTTCACATGTGCTGCTTAGCCCAATTCCTCCCATTCCGTGGAGATGAATGTTTTCCTAACATACAACATAATACCTTCTCCGTTCTTTTGGTCTGTTTCTTATAAATAAGTTGTATCCTTGAAGCCTTGTATTCCAATCATGTGCATCATCCCACCAAGTTTCTGTGATGCCTATGACATTATATTTCTCTTCCTGTGTTCAGAGCTCCAATTCTCCTTGTTTGTTTCCCATGCTCTGGGCATTTGTGTAGAAACATTTTAGTTTGTGATCAGTGTCTCTTGCTCCTCTACTTTCCTTTTGCATTTTTTGTCTTTGTTCTTTCTTTCTACCTCTAATAGCGAGGTTCTCAAATGTATTAATTAGCTGTATATTTTTACCTGGCCTTTAACTTCCCTTCCCATATTGTTCTAGTTTAAAGCTCTCCTTTGGCTGGCCACATAAGGCCAGGCCACACCCAGGCCACGGTGACCAACTGCCACACTATTTTGTCTGTATATCCTGTGGCCACTGTCAGGAGCGAGTGTGGCTTGGCCTCATGCAGCCAGCCAGATTGTGTATTTTCAGTCCTATGTATGAATATATATCTTCTGTTACTCATGGATCGCAAGCTTCCCCTCCTCTCTGGAGCCCTGCCTAGCCTGCTGCTGCTGACTAGTTGAATGAGTCCTTATCTGATTGATATGGAGTCTCTGGAGATCCCTTGGAGGCCCAATGCATGTCATCCATTTCTGAGGACAGACTGTATTATAATTTATTGCTGAGGGCACAGTTAACTATTTACTTCATGTGGTACAGTGTATTATTTACTTCTGGGGACACATTGAGTGCAGCTATTTTCAGGTGACACAGTAGTGCTATTATTTTCAGAGAAGCAAAATAAGTACAGGTGGCAAACTCCACGGAGGCAATAATTAGCCTTGATGTCATCGTGTATTCTGCCTCTGACACATTAGTATTCTGTTCACATGAAAAGTGCACAGCATTCTAGTTTGTGAAACTACAACTCTCAGCATACCCTTACCATTGCTCAGATCACACTGGGAGCTGTAGTTTCACATGGTAAAAACTTCATGCTGCTGGTGACATCTCTTGTGCAGCATTATGGCATTTGTTTGGGGCTGCTGGGAAGATATTTTGTGGTGCACTGTGGTATTTTTTTAGTACTGTTTGGAGATATTTTGTGTCACATCTTGGTATTCGTTTTGCGATGCTGGGGAGGTACAACATTTTGTTCTACACTGTGGTGTTTGGGGCTGTTGGAGAGGTATGTTGTGCTGCTAGGGAGAACTGTGCTGGTACTGCATGGTGCTATATGGTTGACACTGCAGGGTGTTATTTGGCACTTGTTCTCTGGTGAGACCCTGGGCATCACAATGGAGTAAAAGAATTGTGAGAAATCCTGAATTACTGGACTTATCTAATATATACTTGCCACCCTTGCTCCTAGGCTCTTCTTCAGCTTCAAGAGTAAAGCTAAATTTGTTGCAGCATGCATTGTGCGCCACTATTTTTTACTTTGTGACAGAGGGGCATATTGTATGTGGGCTGTGCTCCACTCCAGCCTTGCTCTACACATTATACTACAGCCAATTGCTGGCTGAAAAAAGATCACACTACACATGTTCTTGGGTGCATGTCCACACAAGGTCTTTCTACCACAGAAGTAAGACGTTTGCTTTGTTTTTAGTTTATATATGGGCTGGGAAATTCATATGCAAAATTGTAAAACTTTTGCAGTTTAAGTGTATTGTACTATAGCTACTTTAAAAACAAATCACAGAAAATGGCCGTTACTTACTGACTGAGGAGTGCATATAGATGCATCCTCCTCTCACCATGCAGGTAGCTGACTACCAGATGGAGGAGCCAATAACACCTGTGCAGGACACCGATAAGACAACCACTCACACTGACTCTTGATAATGAGGGGGGTGGCTCCTTGGCACAGGTGTTATTTGCTCCTCCATTTGGAAGTCAGCTACCTGCATGTTGAGAGGAGGATGCATCTATATGCACTCCTCAGTCAGTAAGTAACGGCCATTTTCTGTGCTTGTTTTTAATTCTTGATTTCCCCTTCTGTGATGTATTTATATTAGTGTAGGGACCGACTACAACGCAAGGAACCGTGAAGTTGTTAGTGGGCTCATGTATCTTGGCCAACATTCAACCAATGCCTTGCATTCATTATCTATCATTCACATGCAGCGTGGCATTAAGACTCCAGGGGGAGCCCAGGGTGGCAGTACCAATGTGGTTCACTGATGGAAGTGCAGGGCAACCCGCCAAATTATCATGGCGTCATTAATAGGTTGCTGGTCTGCATGGTGAACTACATATATCAGAATGGTCTGGCACCCTGTATCCACTATGTGTGGGAGTGTACGCCAAGCATCCACCCCCCTCATTATCAAGAGGCAGTGTGAGTGGGTGTTTTATCGGTGCCCTCACAGGTGTTATTGGCTCCTCCATTTGGTAGTCAGCTACCTGCATGTTGAGAGGAGGATGCATCTATATGCACTCCTCAGTCAGTAACGGCCATTTTCTGTGATTGTTTTTAATTTATTTCCCCTTCTGTGATGCTACTATAGCTACTTAACTTTAAGCTCACTTATTTATCCTCCAGACCTTTCCTGTCTTTAACTACTTGCTATCAACCACGGAGCGAATATGCCTTTCAGAATGCCAAAAAGTGCTTACAAGTGTAAACTCCCTTGGCCTCTATACCTGCCTTTCCTTGTCAGCTATTAATGGCAAAATATCCCCACTCATACCCGGGTGCACCCCTACAATGCCTCAGACAGCAGTCTACAGTACCTCAGAGGAGCGACAAGTTGCCAGCCAGATCATGTTTTTACTGGTTATTAATGGCCAGTAAAAAGTAACTGCCTGCTGCGAGCTGGGAAAGCAGCAACTCATCAGGCATTATTACTACTGGAACTACTACGGTGGACAATATTACTACTGGGGCCACTATGGGGGTCACTATTACTACTGGGGCCACTAACGAGGGTGCTGTTACTACCTGGGTCATTATGGGGGTCACTGTTACTACTGGGTCCACTACATGGGTCATTTTAACTACTTGGGCCACTAAGAGAGTCACTATAACTACTTGGGCCGTTAAGGGGATTACTACTACTATTGGGGCCACACAGGGGGACACTTACACTTTGCACCAGGCAGCATAAAAGCTTGGGACGCCCCTGTCCATACCACAACCTTGACAGAATCTAAGCCTGGATTTCCAGGCGGTTTACGCCATAATATTGCATATAATTTAGGTAAAGGACCTTGCACATTTTTGTTCTATGGTCTCATCCCCACTCAGCATTTTGTATCAGCATCTTTAAGCCATAACCAAGAGTGTATTTATAAGTGAAAAAAAAACTATAGTTACTTGTAGCTCTACTGTGTGTCAGACCAACTTCTCATTTTCTCCAAAATATGCAAGTATTAGTAAATCCCAAAAGTGTTAAATATGGTATAAAAAAAAGTGAGTAAAACAATGCAGGATTTAAGCATTTCTGACTCTCAGCTGATGAGGAACAACCAGCTAAAGGGGTTACCCATCTCAGAAAGTGATGTCATATAACTAGGATATGCGATCACTCTCTGATTAGTGAGGATCTGGCTTCACAGTTTTTTCTGCACCCAAAATCCTGAGAACGCCAACACCGCTCCATGCAAGTCAACAGGCTAGGAGCAAGTCTGAGGAGAAAGAAACTTTAAAGGGGTTGCTGGCACTCAGACCCTTACCAAGCAAAAAGTGATGCGATGTTCAAGTAATATGCCATCACCTTCTGAGATGGGATAACCTCTTTAAAAAGAGATCATTAACTTTAAAAACCACTGTGGAAGATAACAAGTATTGTTGGACCACATTAGGTATTAACTAGAGATGAGCGAGCCTACCGGGTAAGGCAGTTACTCGAGTGAGCATCGCTCTTCTCAAGTAACTGCTTAGTGATCCGAGCAGGCTAGGGTGGGCTGCGGGGGTGAGCGGGGGGAAGAGAGAGAGATCTCTCTCACTCTTCCTCCCGCTTCGCTCCACCCCGCCCCCCACCCGAGCCTGCTCGGATCACTAAGCAGTTACTCGAGAAGAGCGATGCTCGCTGGAGTAACTGCCTTACCCAGTAGGCTAGCTCATCTCTAGTATTAATCCTTTCCAATCCACTGTCCGACGTCTTCCTACATTCTGATTGAAGCTTGCAAAACTCCAATGTCAGAAGACGTCCAACAGGATATTCTTACCATCTATTTCCAGCCACTGCGCTGTCGGAGCCTTACTGGCGAGCACACACTGGCTTTAGCCAGCAGATGGTACTGTTGTATAACAGCAAAAAGAGAAAGCCCTTTAGTAAACCCTAAATTCAAAATTGGATTGGAAAGGCTTAAAACTGTGGCGATATTGTGATGCTTGTCCAAGTTCTGGTGCTGGTAAAACTGCCCAAATACTGCTATATGACCGAAGCGCAATTTATCAGAGGTATCAACTGCCTCATATAATTCTGGTGGGTACCTAGGTATACTAATATTAATGGGGGTGATTGTTTCCTGACTGTGTCCGCAGCTGACAACACACCCCAAAGCCACCAGCAGGCAGCATGAGGTCCACACGTGGCTCCCTAACAACTGGTTGGAGAATATATGCTGGGATCTGAAGCTGCAGAGCAGGAGGTCGCAACCAATTATGGGCATGTGTAAAGAGTTCATTTCCTTCACAGCACATATATGATACATGTAAGCACCGACACCACGTACCGAGAGCCTCCCGGTGAATGGCCTGTCATCTAGGAATGCTGGATAATGTTGTTCGGTGACGTAATGACACTTAGGAAGGAAGTAGATACATACAGGGGAACTCTAGAAAGGATGCATCTAAATATGGTGCTTAACCCCGTAGTGACAAGTCTATTTTGCGTCCTACAGACCAAGTGATTTTCATCATCACATTGCAAGAGTCATAACTCATTGACAGCCATGTGAGGACTTGTTTTTTTGGGATGAGTTGTGTTTTTTACTGGCACCATTCTGCGTAAATATAATGTGTAGTAGAACTTTTATTACATTTTTTTTCTGGGAAGGGGGTGGGGGGTGGGAGATGGGAAAAATGTCCTTGCGTGACAGAAGGAGCCCACTCGCCCTGCATGTGCTTGCATACTGCAGTTACTATTGATTGTGGCATGTAAGGGGTAAACGACCAGGATCCGAAATTTCTCTGTCCCTGGCAGTTAGAGCAAGAGACTGGCTGTCAGCAGTCAGCTAAGCCATCGCCTTAAAAGATGCATGTGCACATTAAAAACCCATTAGTGACAGCCGTAAAAAGGCGTATTGGTGGTCATAAAGAGGTTAAGAGCAGCATAATGCATAAAAACCCAGAAAAAAAGAGAACCAAGTGATTAAAAAGCTATAGCAATTGTATTGGAAGACCCTATGACACAGGAGAATGTAATCATTTCTCAACCTCTGCTCAAAAGCAATTATTTTCAGTGATGAAACCACAATGTGTGAGCCAGGGTAGATGCACAATACAAAGTGGCATCTATACTAACTCTTCTTTAACGATGGAAAGTGTCATTTACCAAAAACTGACATGTTTTTACATGTGTAAGTTTTATTTTCCTTTCCTTTGAAGAAGTGATGACACAACCAATAGCAGCCGATTACTGTCATACGTTGATACATGACGACCTGTAATAGTGGAAGGCACCAATATAGATCTGCACATCCTACTGACAGAATTCACTTCTTGTAAACTTGTAGAAGACTGATGTTTCTTAGATTATGTATTTTTGTTCCATCTGTTATTTGTCAACTTTCATGTGACAAAACCACCTTGGTATTCACTTGGTATCCCCAGAATCACCTTGCTTGATGAGATAACTTCTCGTAGGCCCCCGCCACCTACATACTGGGGATAGACTTCCTGATGCGTAGGTGTGTTGACAAAAAGAAAGAAGCATTTGGCATAAGAAGCTTAGCTAAATTATCGAGCTGCCTACGTTCCATTTACAAAAAGAACAAAAATGTGGTTCCTTTCAACTTTTATTGTGGAACCATTTACTGCCAATTTACCGCTTTGCTTTCAGTACTTTTATCAAACTTAGTAGCACAACATCTCTAAGTCAGGGCTTTCCTTTTGTACCAAGAGAAAAAAACTGTAGAATTTATATACATTTATTTCCTGTACATATTTTTCTATTGTATGTTTGCTGCTTTTTTGCAACCTTAAAGATGAAACCAAAGACAGACTGATAATACGAAAAGAACAAATCTTCTCAGTCCACTTAGCCCATGAAATCACCAAATCTTATACGGTTTTACAAGCAAGAGCTGAAATTGCAAAAATAATAATTAACAGGAAATAGTCATTTTTTTAGTTTTAAAAGGGAAAGTCCGGTTTCACATCTGCATTAAAATCTCCGGAGGTTGGTGGTTCCGTTGCAGATTTGGCTCAAAATACCGAAAACAAAGCATTGCATGCAGAACTTTTTCTTCTGTCCAAAAGCCAGGCAGTTGGGCGTAAAGTGGACAGACCCCATTGTAGTCAATGGGGTCTGTCCGGCGCTGTTCGGTTCCTGAGCGCAGATGTGAAACCACCCAAACTCTGTTACAAAAAGAAAAGTACAGTCTCACCAATGAATAATTTCTCAGAAAGGCTGAATATTTTCAAGGCATGCTCAGTAAGTCCGGTGTCACACAGGCGTAAGCACATTTACAGGTGCATTTTCAAAATGTGCATTGCATATTTGCGGGTACAAGTGCGTGTTTTACTGTACTTTTCGTACGTGCAAATCGTGCGCATTTACCGGAACAAAAAAACATTCATTGAAATGAGCGATTAAGTCAATTAGTTCAATATGAGCTATTATCCTACAGAAAATAGAAGCATGTTGCGTATTTGTTTGCACGAACAAAATGTGTGCAAAATACGCGCATGTGTACAAACCCATTGAAATCAATGGGTTCTGTTCACTGTGTGTTGCGTGTGAAAATTTTGCAATTGTATTCACAAATGTCTTGTGCAGTCACTCACACACAGGACATAAGATTACAAATTACTTATGTAATGGTCACTACTTCATACAACTAAACAAAACATACAGAAGTACTTGTGATGGAAGATGTCATTTTGTAGCCACTGTAGTATATATTATTGTAATATATATAATGTTACACCAACAAAGGAGACCACTCCACACAATATCAAGTCCAAAAGCACGAGTACAATACAGCACCCCTTTAAACACAGAGGTGGGCAATCTAAATACCCAATACAACAGAATATAGACATAAAATAAATATGTAAACAGCAGCAAAGATCCACCAAGGATATAATTAATCAGTAAAGTGCCTAAGGCCAGGCCCACACAAATGTATTTGCATTGCGTATTATGCGCACACAATACACGGTAAATGGTTTTAATGAAAGTACATTGATTTTTATTCTTCAACTCACACTTGCGTATATTTATGGTGTATATTATGCGTATAAAAAAAACAAAAAAAAGAATGCCGCTTGTTCTATTCTACCACGTATTACGTGCGTAAGAGCCATATTGTTCTCTATGCGTGCGTCAGAACACAGTGCATATGTAATTACATTGCTGCATGTTGCTAGGAGAAATGAGAAGGAAATGTAAAAAAAAAAAAAGAAACCAGGAAGCCAGTGCAGGACAGCGCGCGTAAAATAAGCTGTGCAT
This sequence comes from Eleutherodactylus coqui, assembly GCF_035609145.1. NCBI lineage: Eukaryota > Metazoa > Chordata > Amphibia > Anura > Eleutherodactylidae > Eleutherodactylus > Eleutherodactylus coqui. The sequence continues at coordinate 115,485,757 of NC_089839.1, read as the reverse complement.
GCGCAGGCGTGCGCAAGCAAAAACATGACAATACACAAGCATACGCAGTTCCATACGCCAGTAAAACGCTGCATTTTTTACACAGCATTTTACGATACAGTTGTGTGAGCCCGGCCTACATCTATAGATATATAAAGACGAAAGCCCTTACTGACTCACTCGCCACTAATTCTCCAACTTCCCGATGTCGTGGAAACATGCAATTTGGCACAATCATAGATTATGTCGAAAATAGGAAAAGTAAAGAGGTCCCAACTCGATTATTCAATTCTAGCGCAAAAGAACTAGCGCCGAAATTTTATGTACGTAATCTAGTTCTCTCACTTCCCGGTGTCGTAGAAACATGAAATTTGGCACGAGCATTAATTATGTCATAAATAGGAAAAGCTAATGGGTCATCACCCGATTATTTAATTCTAAGTGCAAAATATTTAGCGTCCAAATTTTACGTACGTAATCTAATTCTCTCACTTCCTGATGTCATAGAAACATGAAATTTGGCACAAGCATTGTTTATGTCATAAATAGGAAAAGTTAATGAGTCCTAACTCGATTATTCAATTCTAAACTCAAAAGAATTAGCGTCCAAATTTTACGTATGTAATCTAATTCTCTCACTTGAAATTTGGCACAAGCATTGATTATATCATAGAAAGGAAAAGTTAATGGGTCCCAACTCGATTATTCAATTCTAATCGCAAAAGAATTAGCGTCCAAATTTTACGCACATAATCTAATTCTCTCACTTCCCAATGTCATAGAAACTTGAAATTTGGCACAGGCATTGATTGTGTCATAAATAGGAAAAGCTAATGGGTCCCAACACGATTATTCAACTCTAAGCGCAAAAGAATTAGCGTCTAAATTTTACATACAGAATCTAATTCTCTCACTTCTTGATGTCATTTTATATAAAGGAAACGTCGCATGGTTACCTTCCTGAGTAATGCAAAGAACCATGCAAAATGGTGAACATATATAAAGACGAAAGCCCTCACTGACTCACTCACTGACTGACTCGCCACTAATTCTCCAACTTCCCGATGTCGTAGAAACATGAAATTTGGCACAATCATAGATTATGTCCAAAATAGGAAAAGTAAAGGGGTCCCAACTCGATTATTCAATTCTAGCACAAAAGAACTTGCGTCCAAATTTTACGTACGGAATCTAATTCTCTTCCTTCCCGATGTCATAGAAACTTGAAATTTTGCACGAGTATAGATTATGTCCAAAATAGGAATAGTTAATGGGCCCCAACTCGATTATTCAATTCTAAGCGCAAAAGAATTGAAATCCAAATTTTACGTAGATAATCTAATTCTCTCACTTCCCGATGCAAAAAATAATTACACAAATTTTTACCGCACAAATGTGAAATTTGCCATGACGATTCTTTGCGTACTAAATATTGGAAATTTAAAGGGTTGCAACTTGATTATTCAATCCTATGCATAAAAGTAAGTGACCCCCTATGTAATGTAACTAATAACACACATCTGTACTGCACAAACTTGAAATTTGACATGACCATTCCTATGTTATGTAACTAATAACATATCTGTAGCCTGCAATATATGAGACAGTTATCTTCTCAGCAAAACAAAACGCATTTAGAAATATGAGTATATACTGACAGGAATAAAACTGACTGTTGTATGGATTGAAAGGCTGTAAAGTATAAAAGGAAGTGGACATGGACTGCTGGGAAGGAGTATGCCTTTAAGTATAACAAGGGGCTGCAACCTTCAGTCTGGGTAGGAAATTTGAATAAAAAGGGGCGTTACCTTTCAGGGTAAAAATGAGGAGAGTGTGTGAGGTGGCACATTCTGTGTAGTGGCATTTTCACATACAGTCTGAGATAAATTTCTGTCCTATCTGCCTATACACTGGGAGGAATTTATCTGATCTGTGTGTTATGAGCAGCGTGTGAGGTGGACATTTTGTGGGGTGACATTTTCACATACAGTCTGAGGAAAATTTCTCTTTTTTCTGCCTATACACTGAGAAGAATCTGATCTTTGTGTAATGAGCAGCGTATGAGGGGTGGACATTTTGTGGAGGGAAATTTTTACATACAGTCTGAAGAAAATCTCTCTTCTGTCTGCCTATACACTGAGAAAAATCTAACTTACCTGTGTGTAATAAACAACGTGTGAGGGGTGGACATTTTTACATACAGTCTTACAAAAATCTCTCTTCTATCTGCTTTTATACTGAGAAAAATCTAACTGACCTGTGTGTAATGAGCAGCGTATGAGGGGTGGACATTTTGTGGAGGGAAATTTTTTACATACAGTTTGAGAAAAATCTCTCTTCTATCTGCCTATACACTGAAACACTGAAAGAATCTAACTGGCCTGTATGTAAGAAAAAATGATCTCTTCTATCTGCCTATGCACTGAAAATCAGCAAGAAATACGATTTATGAGAGAGGGTTTTTTTTTCAAAAATATATAAAGCCTAGGAAAGTTCTTATTGGCACACGCTACCTTTAGGACTTTAACTTCAGGTAATAGGCAGGCGTTCTTGAAAAATTCACTGACCAACCGTGATAATTCACAATAAAATTGTGAATCTTGAAAAAAATTTAATTTATTACCCATAACACCAGATAAACACCAGTACCAAATTAACTCGGGCGAAGCCGGGTATATTAGCTAGTATGTGCATAAGTGTCACATTAAGAAATCAGGTATCAAAGTAAAGAGCATCAATATAATATAATAATCATAGACAAACAGAAGAATAGTATATATACAGTATAAAAAGCAAGGTGCATGTGGTTATAAGGGAGAAAGTGGGGAAAGAACGCGCCACAACCGGCGCGCATTTCACAGTACCATCACCTGGGGTACTGGGCAAGGTTCACTTACATGGCAACACAGTCCATCATCACAGTCCAACCTATTTCATCTGTACACATCCTGAGGCGCCCTGCTACTCATAGCGTATAATAACCACCATGGTGATGATGTAGACGTATCCAGTAACCTGACATGTTGCATCAGCATACTGACGTGATTGTCATGGCAGCTCGTGCGCACATGCATGCAATACCACCATCCACCATCATACTTTAGGGCAGAGCATTGCAATGCAAGAGATGCGGAGGAAGCATAAAAAGAAATACGTAAAGGAAGAGACAGCAGAGTCAGTAGAGAACTGACAAGAAAAACTGGGGTCACTGAGTGCCCCTATTATTACTGGGGCTACTGTGGCACTCACTATTACTGGGGTCAGTATTACTACTGAGGCCACTATGGGGTACCATATTATGGTACTACTGGGGCCCCTAGCAGAGACACTGTACTACTGGGGTCACTATACATAATATTATAATTAAGAAAGAGAAACAGTAGAGCCAGTAGATAACAGACAAGAAACAAAAAAGAAAGAGACAAGGGAAAAAAATAAGAAAAAATAATAAGATAAATAATAAATAAATAAAATAAAAGAGGGAGCTCTGTCATTGGCTGCAGCAGCCAGTGAGGTCCCAAACACAGGCGGCTGCAGCCTGCAGACATTATATCAGCAGGGAGACACTGAGCTGCCGACAGCGATCTTGCTGTGGAGCAAAGAGAGACGAGTATAAGCTCTGTATAATGTTTTTGCTATGGGGAAGCCCTTTACATATGCAAATTATAACTCAGAAAACCCCTTTAAGCACAATTCTTGGCGGATTCAACGTAAGCAGGTAAATTATTCATGACAAATGCTATAACTGTATATACAAGACTAGCTGAGATGAGTAAATAAAAGCTAGTTTCTTACCTATGACTATATCGAATGGCTATGGTCAACCCAAGCTGTAAAGATAAATAAGCTAATGTTAATTTTCAAACATGGCAGGAGATTGAAGAAGAACCTAAAGCTATTACTTATCAGTTTAACCATTGTAATCAACAGTGTTGGAATGAGCGTGTACAGTTATAGCAGTTAACACCGGGTTAGTAAACTCCGCTGAATTTATCAGGCAAAATGCTACATAAGTTGAGATGTTGACAACCACTTTCCTGAGGTAGAGATATAATGAGAGCAGTTGTCCTTGTCCTGGCCATGTTTACCCGTCTTAGTTTCCACGATCAGTAATGATTGGAGCATCCATGGGGCCAGACATTCATTATTGCAGGAGGGCAGCTGTTAACCACACGTACTACACACTCTACTATGCGCTTTAATGTAACTAGTCAAACTTCTACCTTCATAGCTCCTAGAGCCTGGAACGTAAGAGCTAGTCTTGTTGGTGTGAGGGCAGCTAGCATCGCATTAAATCGAGCACTCTTGTTTTCAATTGGTGAGTTATATTTGCCATCGAAAGAAACGGAGCCAAACCTGAGGAAAAAATTATACAAGTCTTGCTGAAGCAAATTTCACACAGGATCAAATCATAATGCTTTACAATTTTGCAGATTCAAAACTGTCGATATTGCTAGGTCTTATTGTTAGGTCAATGCAAAACTGCTGACAGTGCTAGTTAGGGGTGGTATAAAAGGTACCTCTAGGACCCCAGCCAGTCAGAAAATGGTCTTCTGATTGGATTCTACAGCTGTCAATCAGAGCCCACTGGGCAGAGAAGAAAGCACTTGAGCAAAAAGTCCCACAGCCAAAGTATTCGTCATCAGAGTTGGTGAGAACTAAATACATCCATTGAGATACATTTACACCCCACTTTTCTGTCTATAACTAGTACTGTTAGGAGTTTTGTATTAGCAAACCTGCTGACAGAACCCTTTAATATTTACTAACTGCATATAAATGCTGAAAATTGTAAGAAATTGAAACACAAAGGGGAATTCATCAAGCCACTTGCTCCAGTTTTCTGGCATTAAAAAGTTGCAGATTTTGGCACACCCTATGATTGCAATAAAATGTGTAACTTTTTTTGGATTTAACGCCACTCTTCATAGAAAACTTAGCACGACTTAACACGAGTAGAGTGGTCTCCCACCGACCATCAGATTTACTAAAATTTCTCCAGAAATTGGCATAAATTAAAGGGGTTGTCTCGCGAAACCAAGTGGGGTTATACACTTCTGTATGGCCATATTAATGCACTTTGTAATATACATCGTGCATTAAATATGAGCCATACAGAAGTTATTCACTTACCTGCTCCGTTGCTAGCGTCCCCGTTGCCATGGTTCCGCCTAACTTCGGTGTCTTCTTGCTTTTTTAGACGCGCTTGCGCAGATGCATCTTCTCCCTTCGGCTGGTCTTGGAAGCATCGGCGTTTTGGCTCCGCCCCCTTGTACGCATCATCGCGTAGCTCCGCCCCATGACGTGTGCCGGTTCCAGCCTCCTGATTGGCTGGAATCGGCACATGATGGGGGCGGAGCTACGCGATGACGCGAAAAGGGGGCGGAGCCAAAACGCCGATGCTTCCAAGACCAGCCGAAGGGAGAAGATGCATCTGCGCAAGCGCGTCTAAAAAAGCAAGAAGACACCGAAGTTAGGCGGAACCATGGCAACGGGGACGCTAGCAACGGAGCAGGTAAGTGAATAACTTCTGTATGGCTCATATTTAATGCACGATGTATATTACAAAGTGCATTAATATGGCCATACAGAAGTGTATAACCCCACTTGCTGCCGCGAGACAACCCCTTTAATATTACAAATCTATGTTAGCTTATAGTTGCTAAAGATTTATCATTCGAATTCAAGGACAGCCAAAATGTATTAAGAGGCATGCGCCTAATATGGTTAAAACATTTTGCCCCAGCATACTTTGGATTAAGTGCATTATATGAACCAGTGGTCTTTGTAAATTTCTTCAAAAGTTTTAGAAAGTTACAGAACTTCATGATATAGTGATTAAACATCATTTACAGAAAACCTTAAATAGTAAATATATAAATGTTCTCTTCATGCAGTTATAGCTTCCTCTCATTGTCCTGCTTTCTTCCCACAGTAAAAAAACAGAGCATGGGAAATAAAAAAGTGAGCCTGTGAAAAATAAAAGCAGGTTGAATAACATTTTAGAGGTTGAAAGAAGGTAAAAAAAATATTTCAAAGTGTCTTCTACCAAATCTTCTGAACATTTGCAGCACAATTGTGCCATTTCTTATCTAGTTTCATAATGTAGCAAAGCCAAACACTTTATGCTGACTTAATTGTGCATGATTGTGGTCACAGTCACATGTGTTACTCTAAAAGGTCAAATGTGACTCTTCAGAGGATCCTTTTTTTTCATAGCTGCAGTACCGGTAAACCTGAGCAGTATCTACAAAATAGATACATTTACTGTAAACCTCAACAAACCTGGAGAAATCCACCAACTTTATTGTAATATTTTGCAACTTATTAAATGAATGATTGTATATTTCACACATAGGCAGATTTCACAATTTTAATATTCAGGTTTCCAAAAGGATAGTTTTTTTAAAATATGGGATCTACATTTGGTGGAGCTTGAGCTAAGTGATCTACTTGAAGAGAATTTGTCATCATGTTTTTGCAGCCCTCATTGAGAGCACCACAAGGCCAACCTCACACGGGCGTTTTTGTACAGCGTTTAGCGCTGTGCTAAATGGTGTACAACGCTCCCATTCATTTCAATGGGGTTGTTCACACAAGCATCGTCAACGCAGCGTCTTCAACGCTGCACTTTGACAGCAATGCATGTTCTATCTTTGGCAGTTTTCAACCGTGTGTCTCCCATTGAAATAAATGGGCAGCCATTCAGGAATTCAATGAATGGCTGAGCGCTGTCTCTGATTGGCTAAGCGATTTGAATGACAGCTGTCATTCATTGAATGACAGCTGAGCACTGCCTGTGATTGGTCACAGCGCTCAGTCAATCAGAGGTAGCGCTTTCTGGAGGTAGGGATTTTTCAATCCCCGGCCACCAGAATACAAAAGACGACTGCAGAGGACGGGGAGAAGAGCCGGAAAGCGCCTCTAGGTGAGTTCATTTTTTTTTTTCTACAGCTAGGTATGATTTTCGGGGTAGGGCTTATATCTCAAGCCCCCTCACTCAGCCCCCTGAAAATCATCGCTGCTTGCTTTCATCCAATTGCCTTCAATGGGGCGGCAGCGACGGCCTCTTTGAAAGCAATGAGATGGCATTGCGCTTCTCTGTCACAGCTGTGACAACTGTGGCAGGGGATTCTTTCATCCCGTGGGGAGTCTCCTTGTCACTGAACACTGTGACAGTGCTGTCACAGTGCTCAGTGATGAGGGGACTCCACACGGGGATTAACGGAACCCTCGGGGAGTTCCCTCATCCCTGCGGGGACTAAGGAGTTAGCAGCAGGACATTTAAAAGGTGTTTCTGGCCAGAAGCAGCTCTTAAATGCCCTGCTGTAAGCAGGGAAAGCTGTTCCCTGCGCAGAAATTTCCATTAACTACTGCTTCCATTGGAGTCAATGGAAACTCCAGCAAAACGTCTACCTATGTCCTATCTTTTTAAGGTGTGAGCTGTTTTGCACTTCTGATTCCGCGCATATAAATACTTCTATAAGAACCCATTGGTTCTTTTAGAGGCATGCATTATGCGCTTGCAAAACACACCCTCGTGTGAATGAGGCCTTAAAATAAATAAATAAATAAACATTCGCTGCTTTCAAAGGCCCCTGACATTTTTCTTTTTCGTCAATGGTGCTGTGTGGGGTTTTTTTTTTCTTTTTTTTCCGAGCCGAGTTGTGCTTTTAAATGGTACCATTTCTTCATTCATACAACATTTTGATCCCTTTCCATTCCTTTTTTTGTAAAATGAAATAGGCAAAACTAGCTATTTTCGCTATGTTTTTAGTATTTTTATTCTCATGGCGTACACCATACGCGTTAAATAATTTACCAACTTTTTTCTCTGGGTTATTATGTGCTCAGCGATATCAAATTTGTGATTTTTTTTTTACATGGTAAAGAAGAACAGTGGGGTTTTGATATTTTAACTTTTTATTTTTGCCCCATTAGGGGACTTGAATATCACTATCTTTTATCATTCTTAAAATACACTGCTGTAGCAGTGTATTAAAAAAGCCTATGAAGCTCAGCCAGAGGCTGAGCCTGATAGGCCGCTGTAGGTGGCAGACCTGGGGGCCATATTCAAACCTTCGGGTGCCATAGCGACCTATCTGGACCTTGCAATCACATTGCGGGGGTCTGATGGGTAACAGAGGGAGCCCCTTCCTTCTGTCAGCCTTTTATATGCCATTGACCGCAGCACGTAAAGGGTTAAACAGCAGCGATTTGAGGTTTTTCAAGTCCCCACTGATTGAGCACGTGCACCTACACCCCCTTCTCATGCAGCTAACTGCACCAGAATAAAGCCTATTAACAGCCACTATAAAAGGCGTATGGGTGGTTGTTAAGAGGTTAATAAAAGAATAACTAACCAACTATAGGCAATGCAGGTTTGTTTTCAGTCTGAGTTAAGGTAGTAAAACAAAATTACTTAAAATCATATTACATAGCCAGCAAAACATCAGAGACCGATCTAGTTTGCTTGAGGTTCGGATTAACTCAGAGTCATTTTGACATCTAAGGGAATTTTTTCTAACCACATGTAACTCCTGCCAAATTAAAATCACTGTTGACGTACTAACCTGTCCAGCAGGTTTTCTCTTGGGATTCGAACTTGATTGAATGTCAGAATTCCATTGTCTACACCATGAAGACCTTAAGTCAGAACAAAAGATAAAAATGTCACTAAACACGAAAACAAAAGCTCCTAATACTGGAAAGAAGATGACAGATTTCAGAAGCCATGCAAAGTTCTAAAATTTACAACTTTGTATTGACCCTTCCGGCATATTCTGGCTTTGAACAGTTTTGAACAGGAAAGAGTCATTTTAGCAGCGGCCACCGATGTGTTTAAGTCCTGAAGATCCCTTTTAATGCAGATCTGTCAGGATGTATACACACGGGTGATTTGCACACGCAAGTCCCGGCCAATTGCGATATGGTCAGAACTTGGTGCTAAAAGTACCCATTATTTGAAATGAATTAACTTACACAAGCATTTTTTTTCAAAGTGATAGTCTGAAATAAAAAAAAAACAACTTGTGCATGTCCTATTTAATTATGATTCTTTTTCTATTTTTTGTGTCATTTTGGCTACTATGTACTATGAGTATGCACCAGTGACTTCAATATGCTGCCCTTATGTAGGGGCTGATCCTGGAGAGGCATAGGGTTGTTGAGTCTGTGTCTTTACCAGACCTGGAGATCAGAAAGAATGATTTTCGATCAAAGCAACTGAGGGACCCTACTGTTTCCAGGGCAAGAGAAAATATAAAAGTAATCGATGGTGTAGCTGTAGAGCCTGAAGTTAATCTGACTTTCCCTTATATAATGTTTAAAAAAAAAAAAAAAGTGGCCGATACAATGCAACATCTAAGTGTCCCAAGGTCTTATCGTAGAATCATTCTGGATCTGACTCAGTTGTATTTTTAGTGGCCATTTGGGGGTCCAGAAAAAGTCTGAGAGGATATTACAGAGATTCTTTTGGCCAGGCCTACATGGAGATGTTAGGCCCAATGTCCACGGGCGGGTTTGATTTGCGGGAGATTTGCAAAACAAGCCGCCCATAGAGAAGCATGGGTGTCCACAAATGGAATAAAAGCATGCAAATTTGATTTGCGGACCTTTCGGTTCCGAAAAAAATATATATATATATCAGCATGTTCAATTTTTCTGCGAGTCCTGGAAGCCGTCCGATCCACAGTACTTTCACAGCTTACACTGCGGACGTTCTGCGAGAAAGCAGATAAAAAAAACAAAAAAAAAAACAACCTGTACTGCGCATGTCCGACGGCAAGCCGTGAGGACCATGCGCAATACAGCGAACCCGGAAGTGGAGGGATCCGTGCGTATGCCGCTGCAGGGGAAAACAGCTAAGCAGGGCTCACTGGCTGCGGGCACAGATGGATTCTGTGCGGGATTCCCTGCATGGAATCCACGCACAGCTGTGGACATGAGGCTTTAAGAAATATTGTGAGTCATGCCCAGAGTCATGCCCTCACTTTTGTAGTACCCTGGTGCCTATAGCTATTATTGAGATACCTTTTGAACATATAGGTATGATCTAGTTGGCCCATTGTAAAAAGTCTTCCTTGGGGCACCAACATATTTTGGTGAGAGCAGATTACACCAACCGCTATCCTGAGGCTATTGTTTGTGTAATACTTCTTCTAAAGTGATTGAAAAGGAATTAGTCCAGATGTTTAGTCAGGTGGGTATTCCTAAAGAGATACTCTAGACCAGGAGACCACCTTCATGTCGAGAGTGATAAAAGAACTGTGCCAGCTATTAAAAATAGAGCAATTACACACTTCCGTTTACCATCCTCAGACGCATGGGCTGGTAGAAAGTGTCAAGGACTGTGAGTATGGACCCACCATGCCAACCTACTGGTTAGGCTTGGCAGCTGAACCACGGTGGTCGGAGGGGAAATCTCACCCTTTGCTAGTCGGGTAAGGTGGGGGTAGCCTTGCCTAAAAGTGGGTTAGGCGCCTAACAAAGACGGCCCCACTGTCTTCCTCTAGGGGCCTGACTATCCCTGAAAGGACACAGGACAGGGCGATACAAACCACAGAGACAGGAACGGTGCAGGGACAGGAAGGCAATAAACAAAACACACACAGACATGGGCAAAAGACAGACGGCCAGACAACAAGGACAGAGGCAGGATCCGAACAAAGACAGGGAGGCAGCAAATAAACGAATACAAATATGAATCCGGAGTAAGCGCAGACAAAGTAGTGGGAGAAAGGACCTATGCTGGGTATCTGAGACAAACACACACCAACACTAAGGCACTGAGGATTTCCAGCTCGGCTAAATAGGGAGGTAATTGCCCATGCCCTACAGCTGAGCTGGGAGCACTGGAGAAGGTAGCCCTTCTTGTGTTGGTGAGAAGTGTGCAGCAGTTCATGTTATGGAGCAAGCAGGATGATGCTCGCGCCTGCCAGAAACAACAGAGGGAAAAGCAAGTCTGAGAAGCTGGCCTAATAGAAAGCTTTGATAAAACTTTTTGGAACAATCTCTTTATTAAAAGAAGCAAAGAAAATACATTTCCAGAAAAAAAGATGTAGCTAGTATAATATGAAGAATCAATTAAGTAAAGTAAATTGTACTAAGCATATGAACTCTTTTAAGAGTTTTATAATCAACCTGCAATTTTTTACATTTGTGATGGAAAGTTGTTCCTTTTTTTCTAATTATTATATTTGAACTACAGACATACAGTATGTAATGTAAAACTCAATCTACGGAGAAAAACACACACATTGTCGCTAACACTGCAGTTGCCAACAAGCCTCAATTTAGCATAAAGTTGTGACATTAACTGCCTATTCCATATTTTATTTATCATACTCTACATGATTGTACACGAAACATACTCACTTTAACCAGTTGACAGGAAAAGTTGGCTGGAACTGCCATTAAAGGAAGAGCAGGCACATCAATGAATATGACTCAGTGGTTAGCTACTGAGACCCCCCACATTGCAATGCTGTGGTCTTAAGTTCAAACAAATGACAACGCTTGCATGTAGTTTGTATGTTCTATGTTTGTTTCTCCTTCTCTTCCTCTAGAGAAGAAAGAAGAAAAAACAAGCATAGTGGCTCAGTTGTTAGCACTGCTGCCTTGCAGTACTGGAGTTCTAGAGCCAAATCTACCCAAGGACCTCCATTTTTATGGAAGTTTTATGTTCTCTTTGTGTTTATCCTTCTTCTCTGGAGAAAAAAGATCAAGTATGGTGAAGCAGTTGCTAGCACAGTTGCCTTGCAGTGCTAGAATTCCAGGTTCAAATCTACCCAAGGATAACATCTATATGGAGTTTTTATGTTCTTTGTGTTTATTCTTCTCCATCTCATCCTCATCCTCAGTAGAAGAAAGAACAGGTGTGGTGGCTTAGTTGTTAGCACTGCTGCCTTGCAGTGCTAGAGTTCTAGGTTCAAATCTGACCAAAGGCAACATCTGTATGGAATATTCAAAGTCAAGGCAGATATCCTTGATGAGATTTTAACCTAGGACCCCAGGATTGCAAGTCAACAGTGCTAACCACATTCTTTAACCCCTTAATGACATGGCCTATTTTGGCGTTGAGGACCAAGCGATTTTTTTGGTATTTTTCCATCTCCATTTTTCAAAAGCCATAACTTTTTTATTTTTCCGTGGACGCGGCCGTATAAGGGCTTGTTTTTTGCGTGGCGATCTGTAGTTTTTATCGGTGCCACTTTTGGGTACATAGACTATATCGTAAAACTTTTATTATTTTTTTTATGATAACAGGGAGAGAAAACGCATCAATTCTGACAGATTTTTTTTTCTTTTTCTTACAGCGTTAATCATGCAGCATAAATGACACACTAAATTTTTTCTGCGGGTCGGTACGGTAACAACGATACCAAAATAGTTATATTTTTTTTAGGTTTTTACACTTTTTTGCAATAAAACCCCCCTTTTTTTAGAAATCTTTTTTTTTTCTCTATAGCTGCATTCAAAGTCCTGTAACTTTTTTATTTTTCTATGTACGGAGCTCTATCAGGGCTTATTTTTTGCGAGATGAGCTGTAGTTTTTATTGGTACCATTTTGGGGAATGTACGTTTTTTTAATCACTTTTATTGCATTTTTTGGGAGGCAAAATGCTAAAAATTAGCATTTTGCCTCTGTATTTTAGCGTTTTTTTTTACGCTTTTTGTCGTACAAAATAAAAAGCATGCTCAACTTTTTGTACACGTCGTTACGGACGTGTCAATACCCAATATGTGGGGTTTTAAATTTTTTTTACCTTTTTTTATGCTAATATAAAAGAAAAAGCATAAAAAAAGGGTTTTTTAACTTTTTTTTACATTTTTCTTTTTTTTACGTTTTTCTTTTCTTTTTTTTACACTATTCGAGTCCCTCTGGGGGACTTGCAGCACTTCCCTCATGATCGCTGTCATAAGGCATGGCAGAGCTACTGCTCTGCCATGCCTTATCGCTTATACAGCGATCCTAGGCATAGGCAATACAGGACGCCAGTGTCTGGCGTCCTCTTGCCATGGTGACAGGCTGGGCTCTCATCGCGAGAGCCGGCCGGAGACACAGAGGGAGCGCGATCCCTCTGTGAACTCTTTCCCTGCCGCGATCTACTTAGATCGCGGCAGGGAAGGGGTTAACAGCGGGGGCGCATCTCCGATGCCCCCCCCCCGCTGTTGCAGCGGGACGCCGGCTGTGACTGACAGCCGGCTCCCGCTGCTGGATAGCGCAGGATCATATGTGATCTCGCGCTATCCCGAGGACGTACCGGTACGTCCTGTTGCAGGAAGTACCAGGCTCCCAGGACGTACTGGTACGTCCTGGAGCGGGAAAGGGCACCACCACGTGTAGTTCTATTCCCATGCAATTTGGGGCTATTTGATTGCATTAAGGACCTTCTAGAGGCCAAATCAGTGAACCTGATATTTTTTTTTACTCCCACTGACTTTAATATGAATGGGGGTCATTTGATCACTCCCAAACCAATTTGCTCAATAATCGATCATCACTACTCACTATTGTATGCACAATGGCTACACTCCACAAAATAGCAGTAATATTTTGCAGACGGACACTGGCACAGTTTACTGCTTGTGAGACTAATTCTAAAATTATGAATTGTAATCCTTTATATGATTCATAAAATAAATCTCAGCTTTATTCAAGTGTTTTTGGCTACCGGCACATTTCTTTTAGGGATTTACTGCCATGAGAATGCAGTGTGGCAGACACTACTATGGGGGGCAATGTGGCTGGAAGTACAGTGGCTGTCAGGGTGATTAGAAATGCAATGAAATTTTGTACAGTGCTGCAGGTGGGTTGTATTTTTAACCACACGTGTATAAATATATTTATATTAATAGACCCCTAAACACAGTCTGTATATAAAGAGATGGGTGGATGTGTCCATCATAGACAGATAGAAAAATATTCTAATATACAGGGGGTGGACAAAAATATAGAAATACTGTACGAAATGCATGTGATTTTAACCTTTAGCACTAAGCTGCCCTTTTGAGTCCTGCTTGGCTGAGAGTTTTCCAACAAATTTGTGTTTACTTCACCTCTTGCCCTGCTCTGGGTGGTTTTAGGAGCCAGCTGCTAACAGCAGCTGAGTAGTTCAAACCCCTGACCAACGGAACCTTGTTGCTCGGGCAGATGTTAACTTCTGCCTGGCAGCATATGTATCATATTACCTCCACTCAAAATCAGTCTCTGCATGTCTTATTGAAATATGATTTATAATCGCATGTAACTTAAAGCATGCATTTCATACGGTGTTTGCATATTTTTTCCCCTTCCCACTGTAAGTACGAATGTATATATTTAAATGTGAACTGTGTGGCCCAACATTCTTCAGCATTTTGCTACCCCTTCCCCAATTTGATAAATTGGGTGTTATGACTCACAGAACACAATTTGTCTGCTCACTAGATTTTTTCCACTCTGAGTAGATGTTTGTGTTTAGCATGAGAAAAAACATGTATTTCCCCAGGATAGTGAGCAAAATGTATTCTGGCAACGCATTTCAATACCAAAATGGCACCTTCTTCAGGCCAGTCGCAAAACAATAACACTAAATGCAGTGAGTGATGTTATCCGGCCACATGATCACTGACACTGACCAGGTAACGAAACTCAAACAAACAATGAAACCAACCAATCCTACGTGATAAAAATCAATAGGTACATGAAAATAAGTACATTACAAAAACAAGCTCATAAACAAAGGAGTTATTAGATTATAAAACTCATGTGCATATGCAAATCAAGCCAATCAATTTCTTAAAGAGATTACAGCAGAAAATCAAACAAGCATAACCTCACATAACCTCATTAAGAAGAGGAAAATCAATTCCATTGGCATAAAGTAATACATGAATAAATAAAATCAATGGGTCCAAAAATACAATGATTGAAAAAGGTACAATAAATAAGAAGTTGACCAACATAATTTTATATGCAAATGGTTTTATAATGTCCTAACAAATCCTCTGTTTATCATCTTGGTTGTTTTTTTATGTACTTATTTGCATGTATCTATTGATGTTTTTTATTGCATAGGATCAGCTGGTTTTACTGTATGAGTTTCGTTACTCGGTCACTGTCAGTAATCATGTGACTGGATAGCGTCACTCGCTGCATCTAGTAAAGGCGGTCTGTAACTGGCCTGAGGAAGGTACTATACTAGCAATAAAGCATGGAGGCATACAAGTTCCATATGGTATCCTGTGAGATCTTGCTCCACATTTGCTGTAACTGAGCCTCTAGACCATGCAAACTCATAGGCTGTAGAAGTTGGCATCCCAGATGGTCCCATACATGTTCTATTGGTGATAAATCTCATGACTGGGCAGACCATGGAAGTGTGACAATGTTGTGGGGCCATTCCTGTGACCCCCTCGTACTGAGCATTATCCTGCTGGAAGCCGCCCTGAGAGGAACACATGTGGCTGCAGGATGTCCTGAACATATTGATGAGCTGTCACTGTCACTTGTACCACTACAAGGGGTGACCTACTGACATAGGTATTGGCCCCCCAGATCATCACACCAACAGAGACCAGTGTGCCGCTCCACAGCAAAGGCAGGATTGAGGAGCTCAGCCCTAGCTCTCCAGACTAGAACTTGGCCATCGTTAGTGCCCAAACTAAGGACGAAATCTGCAGAAAAAAAAGCACAATCTGCAAGAAAATCTCCATGCTGCCCTGGAAATCAGAAAGAGTTATTATTGTATTTTGACGCCACCGGAAGCTAGGGGCTGACCTGGGTTAGCAGGAGTTTATGCCCCCTGTCCAACCCCTAGCCTCCAATTGGTAGGCAGTATTGTGCAGATCCCAATCTCCGGTCCCTGCTCCAGTGTCTGCTATGCCTTCTCGCTTCTTTACTGTCACCCGCAGCCCCGAAGTCTGTGTCCCTGTCCCCTCTGCCGACACTGAGATGAGATTATCGCTCCTGCACTGTCACCCCCAGGCCTGGAGTCTGTGTCCCTGTCTCCCGGCTACTTCGGCAGTGGTGAGCAAAGTGGCTTGGCCAGCTCCTCACATGGCAGTCCGTTGGAAAGCACACTGTCAACAGCGCTGGCATGTGAGAGAACACTGCAGCGGCTTGCTGTATGACCTGGGCAGCAGAGAAAGAGAAGACGACATCACTGTGGCCGGAGATCCTACATCAGCAGTGGCCGGATGGCACTTAAGAGGCGATACGCTCACATAACACAGCAGCGGCCACAGCTCCGCAGTTGGGGACTGCCTGCCAATTGGAATCTAGGGGCTTGACAGGGGCGTAAACTCCTGCTAACCCAGGGTCAGCCCCTAGCTTCCGGTGGCGTCAAGACATAATAATACCTCACAAAGGACGAAATTAGTCCACGTGGACATAGCTGCGTCATACTGTCATCACTATGGGCTTGAATTCTGCAACTGTTAAAATATGCACGTCTTTATCTCAAAACCGCAATATTCAATTCCACAGTGGATAAGAATGCAAGAAATTCCCCAAACGTTCCACAGAACATATTCTGCAATTAAAAACGCAACAAAATCAACATCTGCATTGCGTCCTGTGGACGAAGTCCGTCCCGTCTGAAACCACACCAACGGATCTGCACTAGAAAAAGTTCTCCACTTGAGGATTAAAGTAAGTCATGCACATGAAATGATCCCACCAGGAACATGTCAGACGCAGTTTAAAAAACAAACAAAAAGTGTAAAGACAAATGCCTGAAATTCAAAAACATACAATAGCAGATGTGGTTTTGATGTGGCTTATCAAAAAAAAAAGCACAGCAATAATGTATGGGTGGTTTCACATCTGCGCTGGGAATTCCGCTTTCCTGCGCCGTTCGGGGAGGAGGAAAGGGGAATCCCCACAGGCGAACGGTTGCATTTCTTGCATGGTTCCATCACAGTGCCAGGCGGACTCCATTGACAATGACCAGCTCTTGGTTGAAAGAAAAAGCGTTTTTATGCACAAATTGAAAACCATAATAAAAGCATAGAGAATGGAAGTGATACATGTCTACAGCCAAGAACAGCGATCTGAAAAGAAACAAAATAAGGAGGGTAGCGCCTTGATATTTTCCTATACAATTCAAAAAAAAAAAGAGGACATATTCAGACTCACCTGGCACCAGATGGGGGAGTCCTAGTATTCTGAGCCCACCCTCTGGCACCTGAAGTCCTGGCAAACTTTGATAATGCTGTTTAGATTATTTGTCCCACAGTGTATCCATAAAGCTGGAGAGCTACACACAAACCAACCCCAAAATTTCTCCACCGAAAAAAATGGGTAAACAAATATAGACAGGCAAAAGTGCAAAAAAAGTTCCTCGGGGCTCTTCCAGGAAAAAATAGTGCTAATGGCAAAGATTCTTTACTCACATATCGTGGCAAAGGATGATGGAAGACAAGCGGGGCACTGCTCATAAACAGACCCCACCATTTCGATCCAACCAAAAAACAAAAAGGAAGGTAAATTTATAATGCCAGATAAACATAAATAGTCCTTTTTAAAAAAAACAAGCTGTGTTGCAACGCGTTTCGGCACTATAGAAAGCACCTTTTTCAAGCAGACATTAGCAGCATTTACTATGAACTGCAAAATGCTGATAATTTCCAATAATCTGTACAAGCTTCTCCAGCTTCAAAGAAAGTCACAAAGACATCTATTGTTTTTCAAGGACACTGGAAAACATCTGCTACTTTTGCGGACTGTCTAGGAATTTCAGACAGCTGGCAAACCAGGACTATATTAAAGGGGTGTTCCCATCTCAGGAATCCTATTTTAACGTGCTCAAAATTGCAATACAATGCCCTCACCAATAAGATGCCCATTTCCAAAAATGCTCCTTTCTCCATACACTGCAGATATTGATTCCTCTGCCCTCAGGTTGTTTATGGCTGGTTGCCATGGAAACAGACCACCTTTTCTACAGAAAGAAATAGAGTAGGCCAGCATTCGTGCAGTTCTTTCATCTAAATCTGATAGGAGCTAATGCGCATCATTTTTTGTCACGGCCACTAGCTACCACTGTGCTCTGCCATTTCTTTCCATATGAGAGACGATCCATTTCCCTGGCAATGAACAGTAAACAGAGACCAGAGGAGTCAATATCTGCAATATCTGGAGAATAGAGCATTTTGGAACTAAACATCTTATGGGTGAGGGCATTGTTTTGCGATTTTGAACATATTGAAATAGAATTCCCAACATAGGATGACCCCTTTACAGAGTTAAAAGGGCTGTCCAAGTTAAACTATTTTTTTTAAACGCATGCTCCCCATGCATAAAAATAACAAACAAGCCGCTACTCATCCCCTGGCTCCCCGCAGCTCCGATGCTGCATCCGGAGATCTTTGCCATGATGCTGTGTTTATCAGATAAGTATAGTTTCTTTTCTTATTATTTTCTGCCATTTCCTCCATTTAATGATTGTTACTATATTGGAGGCTCTCTAGTAAAAATTATTAAATGGAGAAAATGGCATAAAATGACAAAAGAAACTATGCAGTGATGACGTGCCTATATACCCACTTGACAGCTGCAGCCAATCACTAGCCTCAGCAGTGCACAGCATGATCTACCGGCTTTATATCTATTCCTTTCCTTGCTAGATAATGGCCAACAGCTTCTGTAGAGATTATGTAACCCAGCTTTACTGGACTTCTGAATGGCAAATGGCTCACAATACAGGAAAAAGGAAGGTACAATAACTAGGCAAATTTGCATTTTAGTCTGGGACAGGTGGGTGATAACCCTACGCAAGATGGAACTGTAGGCCACCCAGGTTCCCATAAATATCAGAAAGAACCATATGTGACTATGGTAGTCACATCATAGACCTGAACAGCATATCCCCAGGATATCAGGCTGAGCACACTTAGCTGTTTCCATAACACCATAAAAATGAAAAAGTCAAGAGTCACACGGTGACCATTCTACTCATCAACCTCCTAGCTGTGACAGCTGGACAGCAGACCCCATTCTGGAGATAAGTGCAGCCCAACCTCTGGGACTCCCCCTATCAGGCATGTATGGTATATTACATGGCTATGACATTAAGGTCTACATTTTTCTTTAAGAGAAAGTGCTCTTTAATAGATGACCAAATATTCTACACATATTATACACCATTGTTAAATTCAACATCTCACCTTGCAGAATAAAAAGTGAATAAAGGGTCACTACTAGGATTTTTTTGCCATTCAAATGCATCTATTTCCCAGTATACATAAGTGAGTTTGTATTACCTTGGTTAGTTATTCCTTTAAATCTGAAAATCTCCCCCTCCTCAAATGGTCATGTGATCTCAGTTCTAACCAGCCCAGATTTACTTGGTGCTATGCATTCTGAAACTAGTCAATTTCTCAGTCTGCGTGATGTTATTACATGATCCCTACCACAGAAACTGTCTACAGGAGGACACAGGCACTTCTGTCAGTTACTGATGATGATCACACAGCTTCTGTCACACAGTTATAATAGAGGAGATCATAACTCATCCTCCTGACTGTGTACTTCTGGTCTGTAGCTTATTTAGAAGAATAAAGAAGGTAATTAAACTTCTCCTAACAGGCACAGGTGGTACAGCCTCTAGCTAATGCTGTGCTGATGCATCATGGGCTTCGTTTAAAAGTGAAAGTAAATTTTCACCAACAAGTTGGTTCCAGATAGGCATCAGACAGGGAGCAGTACTGCATGGAAGTATCTGCAATACACAGAGAAGACCTCCAGAGTGTGACAAACAATTGGGTGAGGGGGACAAAGATGCAAATGTGTTTTCGCAGGAGTGGCCCTTTAAAAAAAAGTTGAAAAAAAATAACATTTTGAAAAATGTCACAATCATATTTATGAAAGTTAAATTAAATTTAAAAAATCTACCTTCTTTGTGTAACATGTCTATTGCTTCAACACCTGAATACATGTTCCCATTTTGGTCACGGACTGGGACAATAAAACAATGCGGTCCTAGAGAAAATCATAAAAAGAAGGTTAAACTCAGGTCTGATTTCACATGAACTTATTACCTATTAGACTTTACAAATCAACGCAGCTGGGTTAATTTATGTGCCGTATCAGGACAAGTACTCACATGCTTTGGCGTACACATAATTTGGCAATGTCTTTTATCTTTCAAGATAGGAAGACATGTAAAGCAAACATAGCCTGAACTCTAATTAACTAGCTGTCACCTTGACTGAACAGTCTAGTATAGAACTGAGCAATTACCAAACTCCTTACAGACACATGAAGGTAGTGCCAAACCTGGAACCATACATGTCTTAAAAAGACTATCACTAAATTATTTATCCATTTTTTATTTTTCAATCAAGAGAGGACAGAATGTGGTTGTAAATTGATCTGGATAAGTTTGGGGCAGAAAAGTGGCCAATGATGTATAAGGCCGCCTGCACACGGGCGGAAATCCCGCGGCGGGATTTCTCCCGGGTTTTCCGCTACTGAAAGCCTGCATAGGAGTGCATTACAATACGCACTCCTATGCAGACGGCCGCGCGTAATGTCGCGTGGCAAACAAACCGCGGCATGTCCTATTTTTGTGCGGGGCTCGCAGAGCCGCGCACAGATACGTCATTCACCCGGCCGCTGGCTCCAGTCTGCGCATGCGCCGGCTGCCCGGCAGCCGGCACATGAAAGAGCCGGGGCCGCCAGGCGCGGGTGAGTACGCGCTCGTCTCTGCAGGCGCTCGGGTCGGGTCCCGCAGCGAGAATTCTCGCCGCCGGATCCGACCCGCTCGTCTGCAGGCGGCCCATCACTGATAAATGTGAGGTTCTGCACATGGGCAGGGAAAATACCTGTCACCATTACATACTAAATGGGAAACCACCTGGCAGAACTGACACAGAAAAGGACTTTAGTTAACTGTTAGCTTAATTGGAGCAACCAGTGTCAGGCAGCTGTTGCCAAGGCAGAAAAGGATCATGGGGTGCATCAAAAGAGGTGTAGGGGCACATGATGAGGACATTGTTCTTCATCTTTACAAGTCAATGGTCAGACCAAGCATGGAATGTTGTGTTTAGTTTTGGGCACCGGGAATCAAGAAGGACATGTCAGAGATTGAGCAGGTTCAAAGGTGGACAATGAAAGTAATAAATGGAATGGGTGGACTACAACACCCAGAGGTGTAAAATTGGGGATGTTTACTTTAGAAAAATAGACAGATGAGGGGCGGCCTAATAACTATGTATAGATATAGCAGGAGACAATACAGAGATTTCTCCCATTATCTATTTATACCCAGGACTGTAACAAGGGAGCGCTCTAAGGACTATATATAGATATATCAGGGATCAGTACAGTAATCTCTCCCATCATTTATTATACCCAGAACTATAACAAGGGGGCGCTCTAATAAATATGTATAGATATATTAGGGGACAATACAGAGATCTCTTCCATCAACTATTTATACCCAGGACGACTGTAACAAGGGGGTGCTCTAATAACTATGTATAAATCTATCAGGGGCCAGTACAGAGATCTCTCCCATTATCTATTTATACCCAGGACTGTAACAAGGGAGCGCTCTAAGGACTATATATAGATATATCAGGGATCAGTACAGTAATCTCTCCCATCATCTATTTATACCCACGACTGTAACAAGGGGGCGCTCTAATAACTATGTATAAATACATCAGGAGTCAATATTTAGATCTCTTCCATCAACTATTTATACCCAGGACGACTGTAACAAGGGGGTGCTCTAATAACTATGTATAAATCTATCAGGGGCCAGTACAGAGATCTCTCCCATCATCTATTTATACTCAGGACTGTAACAAGGGGGCGCTCTAATAACTATGTATAAATACATCAGGAGTCAATATTAAGATCTCTC
The DNA here is from genome assembly GCF_035609145.1 of Eleutherodactylus coqui. NCBI lineage: Eukaryota > Metazoa > Chordata > Amphibia > Anura > Eleutherodactylidae > Eleutherodactylus > Eleutherodactylus coqui. The sequence goes on along the minus strand of NC_089839.1, from coordinate 115,463,921 downwards.
CCATCTACTATTTACATCCAGGACTGTAAAAAGGGGGCGTTCTCATAACTATGTATAGATATATTGGGGACTATACAGAGATCTCTCCCATCATCTATTTATACCCAGGACTGTGACTATAACAAGGGGGCACTCACTATCGCTAGAGGAAAGAAGGTTTTTATACCGACATAGAAGGGGGTTCTTTACTGTAAGAGCAGTGAGACTATGAAACTCTCTGCCTGAGGACGTGGTGATGGCGAACTCACTAATAGAGTATAAGAGGGGCCAGGACACCTTTTGTGAGCGTTACAATATTACAGGCTATATCACAGATTACTCAGAAGGGTCGGTGATCTGGGGATTATTCCGTTTACCCAATTGGAGGCGGGAAGACATTTTTTTTGCCTTAAAAGGAGGAATTATTAGCTTCTACCTTATTGGGGGGTTTTGCCCTTCTCTGGGTCAACATTGAGGGAGGGAAGGAAATGAGCTGAACTTGATCCTGTGTTATCTACATATAGGTGACCCATCTCGGTGTAATCCTGTCCGTGATGTCAGTGAGTTGATTGCTGCTAAGCTTTCTCTACAGATCAGGATATGACAGACTAGTATTAGGCCGCCTGCACACGGGCGGAAATCCCGCGGCGGTATTTCCCGCGGGATTTCCGCCACTGAAAGTTTGCATAGGAGTGCATTACAATACGCACTCCTATGCAGACGGCTGCGGTTTGGCCGCGCGAAATCTCGCGCGGCAAACAAACCGCGGCATGTCCTATTTTTGTGCGGGGCTCGCACTCACCCGGCCGCCGGCTCCGGTCTGCGCATGCGCCGGCTGCGCGGCAGCCGGCACATGAAAGAGCCGGGGCCGCCAGGCGCGGGTGAATACGCGCTCGTCCCTGCAGGCTCTCGGGTCGGGTCTCGCGGCGAGAATTCTCGCTGCCGGATCCGACCCCCTCGTCTGCAGGCAGCCTAAGGCTCTGTGGTCAGTGTGACAAATGCAGGATTTTTAAAATAGAGACTATGACTGAAAATGTAAAAATATCACCAACAATTCTTAAAAAATATGTTTAACACAAAAAACTTTATATAATAGGTCATTTGCTGATGACAAATTTCCTTTAAGAATAACCAGAGAAACAAACCTTGAGATTTTCCATTTATTATTAGCTGTGCAAAAACAGCAGCATGATTCCCCTTCATAGCATTGCCAATATACATCTTCTGTGCATTCTCACAAGGAGTATTGATAATGAACTCCTAAAGACACAAAATTAAATACAGAATGACATAAGAATTATATGGAGAGAGTTAAACAATAAGCTTCCTATAATCCTATATTTTTTTAATTCTACACTCTAGCTTGTATATACCGTTATGTTATTTTACTGTTACAGTTTACAAACAAACCCTGTGTCTAGACTGATCCTGCAATTATGTGTTAAGGGCCTTTCACATGGCCAGATTATCGGGAACGAACAGATAAGTCATATAAAACTCACTGCAAAACCTTTGGACTGCAGTGTATTATACTAGTCGGTATTACACTGCAGGAAACCTAATGGGCTTTCATAGATGGTAGACCCAAAGACCACTGCTAAGCTGCCATAGGAACCCAATGGCACCCCGTGCTTACACTGTGGAGGGTGGGGGCAATGAGGTACAGAGTGAGCACTATCCCTCTGTAAACCATTTAGGTGGTTTACAGAGGGATAGTGGGAGCTGTCAGTCACAGTGGGGCTCCTGTGATAATCACAGAGACACTGCTCCTGTGCCAATGCAATAACATTGAAGTACATGTATGACATTTTGCTGGAGCTCCTTCCCACTTATGACATACATAATGTCAAATATCAGAAAAGGGTTTATAGAAGTCCATAAAACTACTAAAGCTTTAAGTATTAAAGCTACTCCCACTATGTGTGTACACAAGTTCAGTCTTTTAAAGGTTGCCCGTCATTTCCCGAAACTTATGGCATTTAATACTGACATATCATAAATTGTGATTGGTGGGGATTCAGTTGCCAAGTTCCCACACCAATTGCCAGAGCAAAGGAGCAGAAGTGCTCTGGAGAGGAATCAGAGCACTGTAGGGGCTCGTAGAAAACTTATGGCTCATACAATGCTAATACTACCTCTTCCAAGAGTGAAAAAAAGACAATCAGAGCTGAATGGGAACAGGATTTTCCTGCCCCTGGTGAGGTGAGGTCCAGAAAAAGGCTAGATACGAGAATCTTGTCTACTGTGATTTTAGAAAGTTTTAACTCATGGGATCTTGCTCATGTCATGGAGCTGTAATAATTACAGAAAGAACTCTGTTTATGACAACTTCACACTGGTATGGTTGCTTCCCACATCCAGACAGCGCCGATCATTTACCAAAACAAAAAAGACCAAGTCTTTTTTGTTTTTGTAGATGATCTCTACTTTAAAATCAAATCTGAAGTTGTGATGAAGCAATCCTGTTTTAAAGAATATATATATTACCTATTATCAAAATTATCTGTTACATTTGCTTCCTACAAATCTTATTGCAATGTACAGGTTTTTTTTTATCTATGCAAATGTTAGCAGGGTGTCCTTAGACTGGTTTCACATCTGCATCCAGATCTCTGGTGGGAGGTTCCGTTGCAGATTTGGCACAAAATACCAGAAGAAAAATTGCTGCATGCAGCGCCTTTTCTTCTGGTCAAAAGCAAGGCAGCTGAGCAGAAAGTGAACAGACCTCAATATATTCAATGGGGTCCGTTCTGCGCTGTTCGGTTCTGTTATAAGATGGGGCAGTTCGGCCCGGGGATTCCCCTTTCCTGTTCCCCGAATGGAGCATGAAACCGAAACTCCCAACACAGATGTGAAATTAACCTTACATATGCTTTGGCAGTATAAGTTAAGATGGGCATTGTACAAGCATACACCTGAGGCACACATTTGCCAGGACGGTTCAAACGGTCCAAACCAAACATAGTTGTTGAACGCCGGATGCACCTAGGTTAGGCCACAGGTAATTTCAAAGTAGTAAAAACATCTCACTGTCCATTGTGTGCCTTCCTCCCCACTCGCCCATGACACACAAAAAAATTGTACAGTCAAATAAAACACTTTAAGATTTATGTTACGTGGTTTAAAATATAAAGAAAATAATGAAAAAACCTGTTCCCGTGCTTGCAACATGCTAACTAATAACTTGTACGTTCTCATGCTAGAATTTGGATGAACAACTTAAGGGTGCTTCGTCTTTTCATTTATTAGGAAAAGAAAAACAGAAGTATCCTTGAAGATTAAACTACTAGAAATTTCAAAATATGTTCTTGTCTTCAAGACATTACAAAATTCTGAAAATGGTTCCTACCTGAGTCACCGGATCAAACACAGCCTCAGTCAGTATCCCCCTTACATTACTACCATGGCCTCGTTCTGTCATTGCAAACATCCCTGTAAATTTTTGGTTCTGTTAGGAAGAAAAAGGGAAATATACAACTTGAATATGTAAATCTTTGAAAACGCATTTGCAGAATATCAAACACACTTTTGATTACTATAGCTACCCAATCAATACAAGAACAATCTTGCATTTTTATGCATATTATTAGATTTCTTATTTTTAACTATACTTCTAACAGAAATCCATGCGCAAGAAGACGCTTAGATCATTGCGCTTATATAATGGCTGCTGGGAATGTGCTACCGATTTGATAGACACTGGCGTAACGATTACAGTCATGGCAACTGTATGAATGGATAGGGAAGGGGGCCAGCAGGGATCCTTAATGTAATAAACTGTACAATGCTATCATTATCGACTCTCGTCCATTTTACCAAAAGTATTGGCTTCCATATTATAATTAAACTAACTAACATTGACAGATGACGCTGCTCTTGAGATTGTTTGGCTGGCTAAAAGCTTGGCTTAGATAAACTATCTATGAAGCTATCTCAAAACCTCATGTCCACGGGGAAAATCAGGCCCGCCGCGGATTCTCAATGCAGAATCCGCAGCGGGTCCCTCCTTTCCCGGGGACATGAGGCCTGAAAATAAGAATAAACTTACCTGTCCTTGACGCTGCGTGTCTCCCCTTCGTCACGGCCGGATCCTCTTTCTTCGGCCCAGCAGATGTGTTCGGCACGCCTGCAGCGTGCCGCGCGCATGCGCCAGGCACATCCGCCGGGCCGGAGAAAGAAGATCCGGCCGCCACGGAAGGGAGACCTGCAGCGTCCAGGACAGGTGAGTTTAATTATGGTACGGGTGTTCAGCGGATCCGGACGGCTTCCATAGGCTTCAATAGAAGCCTGCGGGAGCCGTCCCCGTGGGAGACCGGCACTAAAATGGAGCATGTCCATTTTTTTTCCCGCACGCGGATCCGCGCCTGGAGGAAAAAATGACACCCGCAGGTATTTAACTACCTGCAGGTGTCCAATGCATCCCTATGGGGCGCTGATCCGCGTGCGGGAAAAACGCTGCGAATTTTAACCCCGTGGGCATGAGGCCTAAGGGGAAGGGCTGAGTCCCTGATTGTGGGAGCAACAACTAACCAAAATATAAGTATTTTAACCACTATAAACCAAAATAAAGGTGAAAGGAAGAATAAGGCCGCCTGCAGACGGCCGGGTCGGATCCGGCTGCGCAGAGCAGAGCCAGCGGCCAGGGAGTGACGTTTCTGTGCAGGGCTCTGCGAGCCCCGGACAGAATTAGAGCATGCCACGGTTTTCTGCACGTGATTTCGCGCAGACAATCCGCGGCCGTCTGCATAGGATTGCGTATTGTAATGCAATCCTATGCAGGCGTGTACGGGCGGAAATTCTGCGGGGAATCCCGCCGTGGAATTTCAGCTCGTCTGCAGGATGCCTAAATATCCTAATTAGGCCGGCTGCACAAGGGCATATTTGCATTGCAGAATCCAGAGCGGATATTCGCCTCCGGAGTCTGGAGCAAATACCACATATAACATGCTATTGAAAACAGCTTTTTGATGCCCATGAGTGGAAATCAATTGTGATTCTCCGCTTGCGGGGGGGGGGGGGGGGGGGGGGGAATAAAGCGCAGAATGTTCTAATTTTTGTGTGGGCTTCCCTTGACATCAATGGAAGCCGTCCAACCAACAGCCCTTCCGCAATTGACCTTTGTAAAAAGGTCGTGGATTTCACATTATCGCTAGGTGATAACGCGGGAAAAGCAGGGGTTTAGAAAGAAAAATCTGCAATGCGCATGTCCGATGACTCGCCGTGCGGACCATCTGCAGTACAGAACAGAAGAAAAATAGACAAGTATGCGTGGATGCCGGCTGGGCCCAGGGTCGGATTCCGCTGCAGGCTCCCCCAATGCGGAAGCCGACTCAGTCGTGTGCAGCCAGCCGCATAGGGGGAAAAGATTTAGAAAATAGGAAAGAGAGAGAAAGAGTATGGTATACCTTGTGGATGTATAACTTGCAATTCAAAAATAGTCAAATCTCATTATTGTGTCGAACCACTCAAAAGCCAAACTAGAAAAGGAAGAAGAGTCCTGGAAATCTATCCATATGGCCCCACGTAGAGTAAAATCTAAGAAAATTCTCATCAAGGTTTCAGAATCTGAGCTCTTCAGATAATCCAAAGCCTCTAGCCAAACTACCTTCGGGATAGCATTATTTTGCTTCCAAAATCCGGGAATAAACTGTCGTATAGCCAGTATAAAGTGTCCCAATAGGCCTTTTTTGGCGAAAGAAGCTGAGCCCGAAAACATGGAGAGGAGTGCAATCTTTGAAGTAATGTCAATTGAGGATCTACATAAAAGCTTTATACAGCCCAGATATGCCTCGCCGCCATAGTGGTGCTATAAGTGGGAACTCCCATCATATATCTAGCATCGAACCAGTGGCTGCAGAACATCTCCAGTATAGGTCTGGAACTGATGGGACTAATTTGTGCAATTTAGTGGGGGTCCAATATCACTGCAATATTATTTTATAGTTGAGTTCTTGTAGTCTGCTGGAGATGGACATTTTGTGTGTCAGTATAAATGATTTGGCCCAGAGTTCTCCAGAAAAAAAACTACCCAATGCCCCCTCTCAGGCACCAATCGAACTAGGACTGGAGTTTATCTGTTTATTAAGTAATAATCCATAGACCGATGATACTGTGTGTGTAGGAGCCTCTGAAGAAAGACAGAGCCTTTCAAAAGGAATGAGGTCAGCAGATATGGGTGTAAGGCTATGGATATAACTACGTAACTAAAAATATTGTAACCAGGATCCTTTGAAATACTGGAATCGCCTCCCAGGTCTAAGAGAGCTTGTAAACTCAGAAGTCCTACCACATCTTGTACCTGAGAAAATACCACCTTCGGGACAAATAACAAGTATGTGTCAGCATAGATGGGAGCTGAGGGTTTTCTACTAAGAGGGTGAGGGGACTGGGTGAAGAGATTAAGTGACCCTGCCTAGCAAACCACCTCCAAGAGTTCAGTAAGGTTGTTAAAAAAGGTGAAGCCCCCAAAATTGGAAAAGGGTTCGAAGCATGCTCTATTGGCATTCAGCGCTTGGTTGTGGAATGGTCCAGGACACAATCTCAGACGGTTGCTTTGTGGTACAGGTGAAGATTAGACAAGCCCGTACCCATTTGTAATTTAGGGCGCATCAGCACCTTATAACTAAGATGTGGCAAGGAATTCTGCCATATAATTTAGTAACCATCTTTCAGAACTACTCAAAATAATGTTTAGGTAGATCACAGGGAATAGTCTGCAAAATATAGAATACTAGCTGGTATACCCAGGCTAACCCAAGTTAAATTGGTACAGATGTTTATCTGTTGTTCACAAAGAGAATTTTGTGGTCATGGTTACTTCGGAGGAACCGAGGAATAAAATATGTATACACATAGAGGGGCATTAAATTCTCCTCAGACTGCATGTACCGATGTCCCTCCCCTCACTTTTTACCCCTAAAGGTATTGCCCCTTTTTATTCAAATTTAGCCCCAGACAGGAGGTTGCAGCCCCTTTTTAGCCTTAAAGGCATGCTCCACCCCTGCAGTCCATGGCCGATTCCTTATGTACTTTACAGACTTTCAGTATATGCAGATATACATACAGAGGTCAGTTATATTCTTCTCAGTATATACAGACAAAGGTTAGTTAGATTCGCCTTAGTATGCACACAGAGGAGCATTAGATTCTCCTCAGTATATACACATAGACGTGAGGTAGATTCTCCTCAGCATACAAATCATTTCCCTAGGCTTTATGGTTTATGAGAAAAGAACTATGTCATGTATGGCGGATTTTCAGTTTTTCACGCTTAGAATTGAATACTGAAATTGCAACCCCTTTACTTTTCCTATTAGGAAAAAGAATAGTCGTGGCAATTTTCACTTATTTAATAATTATTTAAATTTAATATTTTGGATTTTTGCCTATTTACTTTAAGATTGCTCAATCTACCATATCTAGCAAATTCCTGTAGATTAATGAAATGAAAAGAACTACTCTAGGAGTGGAGACATAAATCAATAGATGATATATGAAAAGAGATCATTTATATTTCTGTTGCCCAATGTTCATTCCTTTTAGCAGTGGCCAAGACTTCCATACCCAAAATGTCTAAATAGGGTGAGAAGGGGTATCCCAGTCTTGTCCCATTCCTGTTCGGTATGGGATTCAACAGAAATCCATTAACTCTTACCTGAGCTGAAGGTCTATGATAAAGAGACATGATTCATACTAACATTCTTGGACCAAGGCCTATTTTAATAAGCGTCACCTCTAAGAGCTACTAGTGGACCCTATCAAATACTTGTTCAACATCTATGGACAAGAGACACAGCAGGAGCTCGGATCAGATTGATTACTTTTTTGGCAACATGCCAATGTTACGTCTTCTCCAGTCGGCAGATATGGATGCCCTGACATACTCTATCCAGGCTACGCTGATAGTTGCTTTTCAGTCTAATGTTACTCATGCACATACTTGCTACTGCCACCTTAGTGATTACTTGCTCACGCGCCCACAGTTTTGGAAGGAGCTTAGAGGGAACCTGAGACAATACTTTGAGACTAATACGGATACTGCCCCTGCGAATGTCACCCTCTGGGAAGTTCATGAGGCAGTTTTCAGAAGTCACCTGTTTGCCACTTACTTCTAGACTCTTAAAAGATATTTTGTTTAAGACGACTGAATTGATCACAGAGCTGCAGTATCTTAAAGCCTGCCTGCTACCCATCCACCAGCTCCACCCTTCGACAATTAATTGATATACATTCGAGGTTGAAAGATATTGCTGTTAGAAAGGTAGACAAATTGTTGCTTTATACTAAGTAGCGTTACTATGAGAGAGGAAACAGACCTCATACCCTCTTAGCTAAACAACTACTAGATCAAAACGTTGCAAACTACCTCTCACGCACTGCAGCTTAATGATGGTATTATCTTTCACAGTGGCAGAAAGGTCCATTATTCAAAATGTAAGCCCTTCACAGAATAGACGTAATTAAAACTAGACTTTATTCAGACTATTAAAAATTAGGGCTAGAAACACACACAGAAGCTACGTAGTACCCAGCCACAAAGTTTTGGAAGTGTAGGGACGTAGACTTCAAGACATATATGTAACATATATATATTGTGAGGGATTAGCGTTTAGGATCGGTAGCAACCTGGGCATAAGCAGTCAGAGACAGTGACACATGGGATAAAGTCTTTAGTCCAGGCTTTGCCTGGGTTTATTTCCGTGCAAACAAAGCAAAATACAGGCCTTAACTTCAGGCCAACATAAAGTAAATCCTGCTCGTCTGAGCACTTACTATACACGGAGTGTCCCTGTCTACACACTGTTAACCAAATGGCTCCTGCACACAGCCAGCCAGGACTCTCAGACCTGCAAAGGTCTCATCTCTCCTCTCAGGCCCTGTAGGCCCAGGTTTTATAAGACCTGGTACCAGCCTCACCTGGTACGTGGGAGTGGCCATCCCACCCTTCGCTTTGACCACTCCAGGAAAAGCCGGCCCGGATTATGTGGCTTGGAGCCACTTACACACTACAACGTGTCAGTAACTTAATGTTACTGACACCATACTGCCGGCTTCCTCCACCGAGCCCAGGCTGCTCGGTGGCACGTATCTGCCCAAGTGCTCCCCAAAGCAGCATAGGAGAGCATCCTAGGCGAAACATACCTGCCCTCCAGCACCTTGCCGGTCACCGTCTCACAATATATATAGATATATATACACACACACACACACACACACACACACACACTCAATTCTGATCCAAGATGAAGTTATAGAGAAATCCAAGATGAAGGAATCTCTATGCCATGTGCAAGGATAGTCACAGTACCTTCAATCAATCAAACAAGATCAATGATATGATTCCTAGCTTAGAGAATAAATTGATTCAAAATTTCAGAAATTACCGAATGTGATCTGGAATGATTTTCATTACGCACAATGAATTAATTCATGGTCCAAAATAAGTTGGTTCGTGGTTTGACGCGTTTCACTGTAACAGCTCATCAGGAACCTACAGAACCTATTCTCTGAATAGAGAAAAAGGCAATAAAGGCTTCCCAGATTTCGGGAGGAATAAACTATAGGATCTATATGTAACTGGACCCAACCTAAGTGGTTGTCTGAATACTCAGTCCTACCATAGTAGGCAGTTAGATAGTGGAAGATTTCTCAAGCTTCGACTAATAATATAGTCATACAGGGACTAAGTTAGGGGGAAAAAAAGAAATAACTGGGTTCTCAAATCAATCTCTGAGGAAGAGGTGGGGTAATGAACTATCTGTATTAAATCCCCATTTTTCAATGTCTGCTCTATATCAACATTCACTCAGTAGTCAGTCTAGCCACCGAAACTAAGTCCCTTTGAGGAGTACTTGCACCCTAAAATAATTTGTAGGCTAGCTTTGAACAACCAGGTCATGCAGCAAAAGCCATTACTGATCTTATAGGGGTAGGACCAGGTTAGCTAAGATAAATAGTAGTTAAATCATACATTGATTTAACTATGTGAGATCCACTCTCTGCAGAGAATGCCGGTGACTCTGCAGTGACATCACCATGTACAAACGAAGCCCACATTGCGCTCCAAGACTTCTGTATTGTTCCATACAGAACATCCTACATCAATCCCAAGGAACTCGCCTATACACGCCCGTCCCGTGGATAACGTCATGGCTGGAGACAAAGCGGAATGGTGGAACTACTGATGAGTGAGTCTGTTAACCCTTGTTTATTTGTATATATACTGCAAGAAATCATGTATTCTTTTATGCTTGAGAAAGGCGCACTATAGCACTGAAATTTGTCGCATATTTTATTTACTCTTTCAATAAATGATGAAAATATAATCTATTAATCTGTATGGCCAGATTCCATTCCGGTCCACCCAGCGCTGCCTTTTTTTTTTCACCTTAGAATCTATGCATGCATGCCCTGTAAGTATTTAAGTATTAGTGGGCATATTTCTCCTAGACGACTCCCCAGATCATAGGACGAGATCAGAAGCATGGCTGTTCCTTATACAAGGCGAACCGGGACAAAGAGGTGCCGGCGGGTTGCCCTATTATTAGGAACCCCCACCAGGCGAGTCCCGTTCATTTATATTTTAAGTGGAAAAGAAACGATCAAATGTTGCCAAAGTTCCAGACGCTGTTCATCTGTTGTTCTTAATTTCTCCTACAAGTGCGCTATGGGACCTAAGTCACCGTCAAGCAAAATGTCTATTCTGAAAGCCACCAGCTGCTCCTTTCATTTTGCCCCCGTTGTACATACAGACATAAGATTAGGGCCACAATGGGTAGGTTTCTGAACACAGGACAAACAGGGTATCCATTTTGGGGTGAAAGTCTTCACTCATATGTGTGCTGTACAAAACAAAATGTTTTTAAAATGACACAAATGGCAAAAAAATAAAAATCATATTTTTTCCTTATAAAGTGTAGCCCAATGCGCTCAGACTGGAAAGCCTAGAAAAGATAAGAAGGTCCTCACTCAGGAGTGCGGAGAACATCTGGCTAGTGGATGGCTAGGTGAAATTCCAAATGCCAACGTCCGCTGGAGTGCAATATTCCAGTTTATTAGGACACAGTCAGTAAAAGGCCAGTATACAAAAAACGGGTTGGTATGGTAGAACACATTTCAGAGCATAAACGAGCTTACTTCACAAGCACAAGTCTAAATAAGTGGTACAAACATAATGGTAGGAAAGATGGGAAGGGAAGGGGGGAGGAATGCATAAAGAAAGGAGGGAGGGAACTAGAAATAAACATTAATATGCATGTCAATGATGAGAAGACATCGGAAAAAAGGCTCATAAAAAATAAATTGCATGTCAACCAAAGACAGTATATACATGCACATATATAAATGTACAGTGGGGAAAAAAGTATTTAGTCAGATACCAATTGTACAAGTTCCCCCACTTAAAAAGATGAGAGAGGCCTGTAATTGACATCATAGGTAGACCTCACTATGAGAGACAACATGAGAAAACACATCCAGAAAATCACATTGTCTAATTTTTAACAAATTTATTTGCAAAATTATGGTGGTAAATAAGTATTTGGTCACCTACAAACAAGCAAGATTTCTGTGTCTCACAGACCTGTAACTTCTTCTTTAAGAGGCTCCTCTGTCCTCCACTCATTACCTGTAGTAATGGCACCTGTTTGAACTTGTTATCAGTATCAAAGACACCTGTCCACAACCTCAAGCAGTCACACTCCAAACTCCACTATGGTGAAGACCAAAAAGCTGTCAAAGGACAACAGAAACAAAATTGTAGCCCTGCACCAGACTGTGAAGACTGAATCTGCAATAGGCAAGCAGCTTGGTGTGAAGAAATTAACTGTGGGAGCAATAATTAGAAAATGGAAGAGATACAAGACCACTGATGATCTCCCTCGATCTGGGGCTCCACGCAAGATCTCACCCCGTGGGGTCAAAATGATCACAAGAATAGTGAGGAAAAATACCAGAACCACACAGGGGAACCTAGTGAATGATCTGCAGAGAGCTGGGACCAACGTAACAAAGGCTACCATCAGTAACACACTACGCCGCCAGGGACTCAGATCCAGCGGTGTGGCTGAATCTTTGGAGTGCTGCTGTGTTTCTTTTTTCTTCTTAGGGACTCAGATCCTGCAGTGCCAGACGTGTCCCCCTGCTTAAGCCAGTACATGTCTGGGGCCAACTGAAGTTTGCTAGAGAGCATTTGGATGATCCAGAAGAGTATTGGGAGAATGTCATATGGTCAGATGAAACCAAAGTAGAACGGTTTGGCAGAAACACAACTCGTCGTGTTTGGAGGAGAAAGAATGCTGAGTTGCATCCAAAGAACACCATACCTACTGTGAAGCATGGGGGTGGCAACATCATGCTTTGGGGCTGTTTCTCTGCAAAGGGACCAGGACGGCTGATCCGTATACATGAAAGAATAAATGGGGCCATGTATCGTGTGATTTTGAGTGCAAACCTCCTTCCATCAGCAAGATGAAACGTGGCTGGGTCTTTCAGCATGACAATGATCCCAAGCACACCGCCAGGGCAACGAAGGAGTGGCTTTGTAAAAAGCATTTCAAGATCCTGTAGTGGCCTAGCCAGTCTCCAGATCTCAACCCTAAAGAAAACCTTTGGAGGGAGTTAAAAGTCCGTGTTGCCCAGCGACAACCCCAAAACATCACTGCTCTTGAGGAGATCTGCATGGAGGGATGAGCCAACATACCAGCAACAGTGTGTGCCAACCTTGTGAGGACTTACAGAAAACGTTTGACCTCTGTCATTGCCAATAAAGGATATATAACAAAGTATTGAGATGAACTTTTGTTATTGACCAAATACTTATTTCCATCATAATTTGCAAATTACTTCGTAAAAAAAATCAGACAATCTGATTTTCTGGATGTGTTTTCTCATGTTGTCTCTCATAGTTGAGGTCTACCTATGATGTCAATTACAGGCCTCTCTATTATCTTATTAAGTGGGAGAACTTTTACAATTGGTATCTGACTAAATACTTTTTTCCCCACTGTATGTGCAAATCAATAAAGACTCTTGGTAAAAGATACGCCATAAAATCATATAGTGGAAACATGTATCTCATAGAGCAAAATGTATATTGTATAATTAGTGTGAACACTGTGTGTGGCACCAAATCCTAAAAACATATAGGCAAAATGCAGATATATATTAAAATCCCTAATGTACAGGATATCATCATACACTACTATCCAAATTGCAATAAAAAGGTGCTCATTTCAGCAGAAGGCTCTTAAAAAAGCTTAATATACTAACAATTGGCAATAATTATATTAAAAATTTTAAAAATTATACATATATATATATATATATATATATATATATATACACACACACATACATTTTATACACACACACACACGTACATATATATATATACACACACATATATATATATATATATATATATATATATATATTACCAATCACTACATGGAGGGTACAAAAGTATATTGTATAGGCAGTCAGAGAACTTAATAAAGGTACCATGTATTTAAAAAAGTGATTAATGCAGCCATACCTGGAGTTGCATTGCTAGCTGCTGGAATTGTGAAGCTTCCCCTCCCCCTCTTGCTTCCTTCTCCTCCTTCCTTTTTATCCCTTCTCCTTTCTTTCCCTTGCCCTTCTTTCTTGAATGTAGTGAAATGTAATAATGTACTATACATATATATATATGCTGTGGAGCCACCATTTTAAACTTGGAAATCTTTAAGGCTGTTTGGGCCGGATGGAAGAGAGAAGTGAACAACTCCAATCAGAGATGATGTCACCTGTAACTTTAATGACAATAGATATAAATACATGCCGCATTCCCTTTAAAGAGAAGGTCACCTATATCTTTTTTTTTATTAATTAAAATAACAAACATTTTCCATTTTTCTAATCAGTTTTATTCTGTTTATACATGGGAGAGTGGCCATTTTGTCTGTACATGACTATGGGGCTGGTCATCTTGTCTGTACATGAATATTGGGACAGACATGTTGTCTATACATGACTATAAAAGGCAGCCATCTTTCCTGAGCTGCTTTTAACAGCAGTTAGAGCATTTAGAAGATAAGCTTTACAGCAACTTCATGGTCCATTCACACAATGGCGAAGGAGGGACCCATTGACTTCTATAGGAGACTGCTCTAGATATGCTCTGTGACCTGTAGAAAGGTCATTTTGCCAGGAGGTGGAGTATATAGTCACATTTTATACCTTTTGTGAATGGTGGATCTTGCATTATCTACATATACGTGTCACCCCTCAGTGTAATCCTGCCTGTGATGTTAGTAAAATGAATGCTGCAAAGCTTTCTCTACAGATCAGGAAGTGACATAGTGGTATTAGGCTCTGTGGTCAGTGAGAAAAGTGTCAGAGATATATGAAATAAAACTGAGCAGCAATACACCGCATTTCCTAGGTTAATTCATCCATTTTTCAGTATTCGTGAATATAATTCCAAAAACAAGCACTACAAAACTGTCTATCTGGAAACTAATTTTTCCAGTTTTGGCTTGGAATATCTTTGGTATGAAGCCTCAGCGGGATGTTTTGGACAAATTTTGGGGACAATTTAGCAACTTAGCAAGAGACAAAAGGCAAAGAAAAAAAATTAAAACAGCAGAAAAGTAACAAACTGAGAAAGGCTGGGCTCACACGGGTGCTGATTTGCAGCGGAATGTCTGGAGTGGGCATTCTCTAGCAAATCAGCCACGGAAAGCCTGTCTGAAGACCTGCACCATTTGATGCAGATTTTAAAGTGGGTTTTATTGCGTATTTCTATGTGGAATTCACACAGTCATTGAAAAGAGGTGAATTCCACAGTGGCAATGGTGATAAAATTGACATGCTGTGGAATTGAATCCTGCACCACATGTCAATTTCCACAGCTTGTGGACGAGATTTTCAAAATCTCATCCACTGCTGCTACTGTAAATGCCTTGGAAATTCCATGCGGAGGAGTCGCACGGAAATTCCGCAACAAATCTGGATTCCTCTTATAGCTAGTGCTTGAAAAGCTTTATTTAAATGAACACCTTCTTACAGGACAACTCTACACATAAAGAAGTGATCACCCAGATGGCCTCTCTAGAAGTCACCGCAGTCAGTGGCTTTGCTTACACAATCTGAGGTTTTGGGACGTAATCCCAAGTGTCCACAAATAGCCCTGAGACTTCTTCACTTCCCCAATATTGT
This sequence comes from Eleutherodactylus coqui, assembly GCF_035609145.1. Lineage (NCBI taxonomy): Eukaryota > Metazoa > Chordata > Amphibia > Anura > Eleutherodactylidae > Eleutherodactylus > Eleutherodactylus coqui. The sequence continues at coordinate 115,448,744 of NC_089839.1, read as the reverse complement.
AGAGCGTCAAGCAGAATGCCGCAGCAAGCCAACAGTTTATTTTTCAAGGCTCTCGATCTCAAGTATAATGATGAGATGAAAATGATGTTGGAGGCACAATTCACTCAGTCAGTGTCTTCTATAAACAACTCTGTATATTTTATTTGGCAGGCTTTTTGTCTTACTCCATTACTACAAACCTTACAGTTTAAATCCAGAAATAAACTAAAAGCACATTGAATGATATGTTTAAGTATTATTACAATATATTTAATACACATTGGAAGTCAACCTTCTCAGTTTTCCCAGGACTGCCCAATTTTATCCTATCAAACAATCCAGCTCACTATTCATATTAAGTTGAACTTTATTTAAAGGGACACTCGTGATTTTTTTTTCCATTCATTCATTGTGTAATTATCCCCCTCAGTATATATAAGTCGGCTAGTGTTACTGTGTTTACCTATTCCTTCTATCTAAAAGTCCTGAAGTCCTTCTCCTCAGGTGGTCATGTGATGTCATTGTGACCATTTAAGATTTATTTGGCTTTATGTGGTCTTTTTTTTTTTAAATTAAAATCACATTTTTTAGCCGACATCATTTCTGCGTGATGGACAAGCTCTTTAGAGAGGGATAGAGAAACTCCTATCACAGTTACTGCTGATGATTAAAGGCTCCTATCACACACTTATAATGAAGGAGATGATCAGATGTTCAGTCTTCTGACAATATACATATGTTCTGTAGCTTATTTAGTGCTAATTACACTGTCCTCTCCGCAGGCAGAAATGGTACAGGCTCAAGCCGTTAATGCGATGTACTGATACATCATGAGATTGATAGCACAGAATAGCGAAAGAGAAAGCAGGAACAAATCTCAACATCAAGATCATGACTGGTAAGTGTCAGACAGGAGGCTATACTGCATGGAAATGACTGCAATAAACATAGGAGACATCTAACGTATGACACGCAGTCAAGTGATGGGTGCAGTGATGTATACTGTCTAATTGTTTAAGCAGACGTTTCAGGGTTTTGTATAATGAATATAAATATTATAAATAATTGTAGTTGAGAATGTTTCTATTAAGAGCATCACATACAACAAAAGTAGAAACATTCAACAAGCAGAGCCTATCAGGTGTTATGTAAAGCTCTGGTTGGTTTGTAATAACAGGGACATGTAAGATATTTTAGAGTGCTATATGCAACTTCCTCTGGAAGTAAGAGAAGCGACTGCCTCTAAGGGTCTCCCTTTCTGATTCTCTGCAATCCAATCTGTTAGGTACAGAGCTTCTGTAGTAACATGGATACAGGGTCGTTCTATAGCAACAGGTGGAAGAGGGATCTTCACAGGCCGCATATATTTAAATTCTACAACACTTCTGCTCGATTCAACCCAGACAACCAATCACTGTGAATCAGCCAACCCAAACAACCAATCACTGTGAATCAGCCAACCCAAACAACCAATTACTGTGAATCAGCCAACCCAAACAACCAATCAGGTTGTGAATCGAGCAGAAGTGTTGTGGAATATAGATATAAGCTCACAGGCAGCTTTCCTGCACTCAGAGGCTGCATGGTGACAGATCTACAAACACTGTGATCACAATCTCTGTCGGTTACAGCATCTGTTGTCTGTGCACACATTGTAGCGTGTTTACTAACCGCTTGCGCAGAATGTCTCAATGCTTGAATCATCCTGGGAAAACAGAGGGGTGGGAATTCAGATACAGATCACATAGGAAAATACATATTGAGTAACCAATGTAACTCTATACATTGGTCATGTCTACAAGACATATGATGTTCCTGCTCTAGAAGTAGATGCATATCTATTTATAAACATTTGCTGCCGAGTATAAGGCCTCTCTCACACGGGAATCTGGTCACTGCGTATTACACACAGTTTATGCGTGTGTAATACACAGTACCAGTTTGCCAAAGACCTTAACTGTGACTCTCACGCACAGCGCGAGAAATGCGTGCCCAGAAAAATATGCAGCACGCACTATCTTGGCAAGTATTACATGTGCATAAACGCAAAGACAGTGTATGGGGATTCTCAGCACAAAGCAAGTACACATGTCATTGTGTACTTGAAATTTGCGCAGCGCAGTTAATTACATTCGTCTGAGAGGGGCCATAGACAGGTATGCTGTACAAGTTTTCAAGGAGAAATAGGGGGAATCCATTTAGATTTTACCTCTCATTTCTCAAGATGGAAAATTAAAGCATTGACATGACCGGTTGCTATGGGCAATTACTCCACTTTTAGGGCATTATGGTTATATTCTATTAATTGAAATGAAAAATAAAAGTAGTTAAAGATGTTCCCCATCAGTTCCTCCATTATAACATTAATTGCATATCGAAAAGAGCTACATTGTATCATCACTTTCCGATCAGTAGGAGTCAGACCTCTGGGACCTTAACCACCCCTGGGAATGAGGGGAATACGGAGTTGGTATAGCAGTGCATCCCCTTTAGGCTAACTTCACAGGGGTGAGTGCAATATCGGGGCCGTGAAATAGCCGCAGATATTTGTGTTAAAAATGCCTTGCATTACTTCAGGGAAGTAGTGATCTGTAGTGCTTCCCATTGTTTTCAATGGAAAACCCTGCATTGTACTTGCGTACACCTCGCACGCCGTGCGCTGCTTTGCCAGACCTATTGAAAACAATGGGCGAGGTGTTCCAAGGGAACACCCAAAGATAGCACATGCTGCAATTTTTTAATTTGCACTTGAACTGATAAACACATTCAGCTGTGACAAGAAAAAAGAGCACATCTACGTATATACCAGACTGGAGACGTATTCTTAGTTATTCAACTTCAGGGTCAGAAGGTGAAATATAATGTCTTTGCTGAGTCTTTATTTTTGCAGAGTGGAAATTTTAAATCATACCCAATGTTGTATTGGAAAGTTCTGGCTCCAGTTCAAATAAAGTGACTTTAAAAACAACATTGTATGAAGCGACTTATAGCGAGATACAGTATACACTGAGTGCCACCTTGTGGCCAGTCAGTAAAAATGACTGCAAGTACTGGATACTATTCCTATGTAAAAGGACATTTCTCGCTCGTTGCATTGGGGGACACAGCCAAGACCGTGGGTATAGCTACTGCCACTAGGAGGTGACACTAAGCACAAAAAAGTGTTAACTCCTCCTGCAGGCTAGACCCCCTCCTGCCGACCTGAAGCTAATCAGTTTTTAGCTTAGTGTCGTAGGAGGCAGACGTCTTTGTCTGCGGACTTCTCTTTTTTACTTTTTACTTTTTCTTTTTGATTTTTTCCTCGCGGAATGACCAGGGCATAACGGGGAGGCAGGACTCTCCCCGTTAACCCACCGAGGGCGGCGAACAGAGGTGATATGTAACCCTCTGTTGTCTGCCGGGTCCCCTCAGAAGACAAGGAGGCACACTCGGCCACCAAACTGAGTGTGACCCGCCAGCCATAGAGCCCCCCGATATCCACGGTCCAACATCCCCTCCCCACAAAAGGAAGGCGATGGCGGGAAGGATGCTCTGCTGGAGCCAGGCTACCACCACTCGCACATCGGGAGGTAAGTATGCAGTTTTCTTATTTTTATTTATTTTTTTTCCTTCTTTTCCCTCCCGTGCATCCCGGCCCTGGCTACCCCTTCTCCTCTCCTCCCAACTTAGCAGGCCACCTCCGTGCCCCGCGGCAGGCTGGCGGCTCCCCACCATGCTCCCCGCAGCGTCTTCTCCCCTTTGATCACCGGCCTGCCCCGCGGTCCGCTGCCGTGCCTGCCCCGCGGTCCGCTGCCGAGCCTGCCCCGCGGTCCGCTGCCGAGCCTGCCCCGCGGTCCTGCGTTCCACCGGGCCGCGGCCTTGCCGTCTCCGGACCGCGGCCCGGCTTCTCACCGGAGCTACGGCCCTTGCTTCCAGTGGCCCCCAGCACTACTCCGCGGTACGACGCGGGGCGGAGACTACCGGCGGTGCGGCGGTTACTTCGCGTGGGCCGCGCTCTCACATCGGCGGCACGCGGCACGCCGGCGGCGACTCCTGGGGCTCCCTATCACCCTCTGTGGGGTTCCCCGCAAAGCTATCGGCGGTGGATGCGGGGGAGCCGATTAATCCAGCTCCCGGCTCGGGCCTACACAAGCACGCCTCCGGGGGCGGAGCTTCATCAGCACCGGCTCTCTCGCCCAATCAGCGAGCTGCGCGCCAAGAGGACAAGCCCCGCCCCCGCTTCCCTACCCAGAGCGGCCATCTTCTCTCCTGGGACTTGTGGTGCCGCAGCAGCGTGGGTGGACACAGCCTGGACAGCCAGAACCCCTGTTGGACCGGGTAGGCTCTGCCCTAGCGGCAGCTCTCCTGCACATCTCCCCTGCACTATTCCCCCTGCAATTTTTTTTCTCAGTAGAGGCAGGTTGCGCAAACCACGCGCTGCACTATGTCCGACTCCAGAACCCAAGAGTCCAGACAGGGGACAGCCAGAGCGACGCACTACGCTTGCTCTCGCTGTAACGCTAAATTTCCTTGCGGGCAGGTAGAGCCGTACTGTAATGACTGTATCGCTCCTAGGCAGGCGCCCGTACAACCTAATACAGGCCCCCCGCCCGCGCAGCCCTCACCCTCAGCAGAACCTGAGTGGGCCCGCTCCCTGGCGCAGGCAGTCTCTAACCTTACGCTTGCGTCTACCGCAATATTGGATAGGCTGGACCGCGCGGTTCCCCCCGGGCCAGACGTGCGCGGCGAAGATGACACTGTCAGAAGAGACTCGTCTCGCGCTAGACCACGGAAGCGTATTAGACGACCAGGGTCTCGGGACTCCTCGGGATCTCCGGCATCACCGAACCGTGCCGGCTCTCCCGGGGCGACTTCTCTCCCGCCCTCTAGGGAGAACAGTGAAGCCAAGGCCGAATTCTCAGACTACCTCTCGGACCTCGACGTCGAGGACGAGCAGTTGCCTAGCCTCTCCGAGACGGTAGACAGTCTGATAGTGGCGGTGCGGGACACTTTCCAGCTCCAGGAGCAACCCTCCTCGGCGCCAGCGCCGTCCCTTTCTTTCCGGCGACCCAAGCGCTTGCCCAAGACGTTCCCGCCCCATGATGACTTTGAGGCGGTGCTGGATAAGGAATGGAAGTGCCCAGACAGACGTTTCGTAAAGCCGAAGCACCTGGACGTCCTCTATCCCTTCTCAGAGAATCTGACTAAAAGGTGGGCGACGCCGCTTACAGTTGACCCGCCGGTCTCCTGCCTGGCGAAGCACACTACCCTTCCCATGGCGGATGCTTCATCCCTACGGGATACACGTGACAGGAAGATCGACGCGCTAGCTAAATCGGCTTTTGGGGCAGTGGGGTCTGCTCTTAGTCCTACTTTCGCCTCCACTTGGGTTAGCAGGACTATCGCCGAATGGTCTAAACAACTGCGCAGAGGCATACTAGACGGGTCTTCCCCAGAAGAAATGGCGGACATCGCTCGCCAAATAGAGCAAGCGGGCAGATTCATCTGTGAAGCTTCCTTAGATGCAGCAAGGTTTATGGCTCGAGCATCGGCGACGTCGGTGGCCACACGGCACATCCTGTGGCTGAAGTCGTGGGACGCGGACGCATCCTCCAAGGGATCCCTGACGAACATCCCCTTTGTAGGACTACGACTGTTTGGAGCCAGGCTAGATGAGATCATCTCAGAAGCCACGGGGGGCAAGAGCACGCATCTCCCTCAAAACCGGCGCAGACAACCACCGCCCCCACGACGTTCCAGTTTTCAATTCCATTCCTTTCGCCGGAGTAGCCCGCGCGCACCGGAAACTAAAAGAAATACCCAGGACCAGGCCCAGAAGAGAGGACCATCATTCAAGCCCAGGCCATCATGGGGTACCAAGGCCCAGCCCCCAAAGACCAGGAGGGATGGCCCTCGTACAAAGTCATCCGCATGAAAACCAGCCCCCACCCAGGGTGGACAGGGTGGGGGGACGGCTTTCCCGATTCGCCGCGGTCTGGCTGGCACAGATATCTGACGCCTGGGTACGGGAAGTCGTCACAGAGGGCTACACAATAGAATTCGCCAAATACCCTCCCGACCGCTTCTTCAGCTCCAGGATTCCGGGATCCTCACGGAAGAACACTGCATTGCTTCAGGCAGTCCAAGTTCTTCTAGATCAAGGAGTCATAGTGCCGGTACCAAGTTCCCAACGATTCACAGGTTTTTATTCAAACCTATTCGTTGTACCGAAGAAAGACGGATCCGTGAGACCGGTCCTAGACCTGAAGAGGTTGAACCAATATGTGAAAGTGCGTCGCTTTCGCATGGAGTCCATTCGAACAGTAATCGCGTCCATGGAACCGGGAGAGTACTTGTCATCGATCGACATAAAGGATGCCTACCTCCACATCCCCATCCGACCGGTTCATCAAAGATTCCTCCGGTTCACGGTCCAAGCCGAACATTTCCAATTCACCGCGCTTCCATTCGGCCTGGCAACGGCACCCAGGGTGTTCACAAAGATCTTGGCGGCAGTGGTATCTCTTCTCCATGCCAGGGGAATCGTCGCGATTCCATATCTGGACGACATAATGATAAAGGCCCCGTCATGGAGGGACAACATGGAGAGCCTCCGCATTACGATGGACACGCTGAACAGGTTCGGGTGGATCGTCAACCGTCAGAAATCGTCACTATCACCGGCTCAGAGCATGGAGTTCCTGGGCCTTCACTTCAACACGGTCCGGAACCGGGTGCTGCTTCCAGCTCCGAAGCGGCACCTACTTCAGAAGCAGGTTCGCTCCTTGCGCGCCCACCGCACAGTGACTATCCGTTACTGTATGAGGGTGCTAGGGCTGATGGTAGCGGCCTTCGAGGCAGTCCCATTTGCCCAATTCCACTCCAGGCCTCTGCAGTGGACTATCCTGTCGAGATGGGACAGGTCAGTGACATCACTCGAGCGAAGAATCAGGATTCCGCCAAAGACGCATCGCGCCCTACGATGGTGGCTGGATTCCTCACAGATACATCTGGGCCGATCCTTCATCCCCTACCGGTGGCAGATCCTGACCACAGATGCCAGCCTCTCAGGATGGGGAGGAACCTTACGGAACCTGGTAGCCAGGGGAACCTGGACCCGGCAGGAAGCCCAGTTACCAATCAACGTCCTGGAACTTCGGGCCATATTCCGGTCACAGCAACACTTCTCGCAACAGCTGAAGGGTCTCCCAGTCCGGATACAAACGGACAATGCAACAGCGGTCGCCTACGTAAATCATCAGGGCAGCACCCGCAGCAGAGGGGTCATGCAAGAAGTCGCAGAGATCCTGGCGTGGGCCGAAACGTATGTTCCCGCACTGTCGGCAGTTCACATCCCGGGGGTGGACAATTGGATTGCTGATTATCTCAGCAGGGAGACGGTCGACCCAGGCGAGTGGGAGCTACACCCCGAGGTGTTTCACGAGGTTTGCAAGCGGTGGGGGCGACCGGATGTCGACCTCATGGCGTCCAGGTTCAACCACAAACTTCCGAACTTCGTGGCAAGATCAAGAGACCCCAGGGCAGTAGCCGTGGACGCGCTGGTAGCTCCGTGGACGGGATTCCAGTTTCCATACGCGTTCCCTCCCTTTCCGCTGATCCCCAAGCTCCTCAGGCGAATCAGGAAGGAGGAACGCCCAGTAGTGCGCATAGCCCCGGACTGGCCACATCGGACCTGGTACGCGGAACTCGTCGACCTACTGGCAGACGCCCCGTGGCCGCTTCCTCTGCGAGAGGACCTGCTCCTACAGGGACCCCTCTTCCACCACAGTTTAGCCACGCTACGTTTGACGGCGTGGCTATTGAGGCCGAGGTCTTGAGAGCCCGCGGATTTTCGGAACCGGTCATCAGGACCATGATTAAGGCCAGGAAGCCATCCTCGGCCAAGGTGTACTACTGGGTGTGGAAAGACTTCCTACTATGGTGCGAACAACATGGATTCCATCCGATGCGCTTCTCCCTGGCGCGGCTCTTGTCGTTTCTTCAGGACGGCCTGGAAATGGGACTCTGAGTCTGAGTTCCCTTAAGGGTCAGATATCTGCACTGTCCATACTCTTTCAAAGGCCATTGGCGGCTAGGTCAGCCGTGCGTACCTTTCTTCAGGGGGTTGCGCATGCCGCTCCACCATGCCGCTCACCGCTTCCGCCCTGGGACTTGAACCTGGTGCTCGATGCATTGCAGTCGCAACCGTTCAAGCCGCTGAGGGAAGTTCCGACAAGGATACTCTCCTGGAAGGTGGCTCTGCTGGTTGCTGTGACCTCCATCCGCCGAGTGTCGGAAATTGCAGCATTATCGACAAAACCACCATTTACAGTCTTCCATCAGGATAAGGTAGTTTTGCGCCCGATCCCTTCGTTCCTGCCCAAGGTGGTCTCGGACTTCCATTTAAACGAGGATATCGTGCTGCCGTCATTCTGCCCAGCCGCGTTTCACCCAAGAGAGAAGACTCTTCACAGGTTGGACTTGGTGAGGGCTTTAAGAATTTACCTAGAACGGACAGCGTCGTCCCGACGGTCTGATTCTTTGTTCGTAATCCCTGACGGACCAAGGCGGGGCCTGGCGGCCTCCAAGGTGGTCATTTCTCGCTGGATACGTCTGGCCGTGGTGGAAGCCTACCGCTCCAAGGACAAGACGCCATCGTTCCGGGTGACGGCTCACTCCGCAAGGGCGGTGGGGGGCTTCATGGGCAGTTAAAAATGGGGCCTCAGCTGCTCAAGTATGCAAGGCGGCGACGTGGACGTCGCTGCATACATTTTCAAGATTCTATCGAGTGCATACTTTTGCCTCGTCCGACGCCTCTCTAGGACGGCGAGTCTTACAGACGGCTGTTAACTGACCGCATGGACATGTACTCCCACCCCAAGAGGGACTGCTCTAGAACGTCCCACGGTCTTGGCTGTGTCCCCCAATGCAACGAGCAAGAAAAGAGGATTTTCGGTACTTACCGTAAAATCTCTTTCTCGTCTTGTTCATTGGGGGACACAGCACCCACCCAGATATTTATGGTGGCATCCGGTTCGGAGTTTTGGTTATGGTAAGTTGCACATAGTGCAGTCGTGGTTTTACAGTTGTAACCGTTATGCCTATTGTTTTTGTTCCTTTTTTATGGTTCAGATCCTGCGTGGCTTCTCCTACTGCTCGCTGACAAACTGATTAGCTTCAGGTCGGCAGGAGGGGGTATAGCCTGCAGGAGGAGTTAACACTTTTTTGTGCTTAGTGTCGCCTCCTAGTGGCAGTAGCTATACCCACGGTCTTGGCTGTGTCCCCGAATGAACAAGACGAGAAAGAGATTTTACGGTAAGTACCAAAAATCCTCTTTTTCACATCAAAGTGTATATATCAAGCTTTAAAAAAAACAAACAATACTCTTTGTCGAAAAACTATTTAGCAACACTGAAAAGAAGGCAAGGAAAATTGCTTTACTAACAAAGAACCATACGGCTATCTCAAACCTTAGTAGACTGACATATCTCCTCTTGGGATAAGGAATTGGGTAGTAGAGCTCAAAACAATCTTCAAGGTTACATATAGTATCTCTCCATGTGTCCGACTGCAAGAAAATCACTATAAACTACTAAAAAGGTATAGAACTCCAGAGTGGCTTCACACATACAAACTTGCTGAGTCGGACAGATGTTGGAGATGCCAGAAACAAATGGGTTCATAACTGCATATTTGGTGTAAATGTCCCAAAATTAAACGATTTTGATCAGATATAGAAAAGGAAATGCAACTCATTCTAAAAAAATGGTGATATCACCAGATATAGTCATTTTAAGTAAACCCAGCACATCCTTCAAGCCTATAAGAGATAAGCTAGTTTCATACTTAATTGCAGCAGCAAAAACTACAATATCTCTCTTGTGAGGAAACCCAGACCCTCCTATGGTTCTTCTTTGGAAAGATAAAGTCAAACAAATATGTAGATTTTTAGAGATCCAAAGTGCAGCTCAAGATGTATAGAAGCTACACTACATCACACAATCAAGTAACCAGTAAAGTTAAAAACAGCACTCCCTCTTCACATATGGCGCATGGGATATAGTCAACAAAATGCAGAAATGGAACCGCTTAACCAAAAAATAATGGGAATGCATAAGATCTGAAGAGACAGCTATATAATGACACAGTGGTATTTACGCGCCCCCCCAACACCCCTTTTCTCTCTACCTTCCCACTCTCTTTCTCCCCCCTATATATCTAATCTCATACCTGTAGATTTCCAAGGTTATGATTGTTTAATTGAAACATCACAAAGGATGTGCTAAGTTACTAAGACTGTTTGAAATTGCTTAAATACTAGATCATAAATAATAATTGCTTAATTACTACACAACGCTATAAGAACTGGAAACAGTTTATAAACTCAATACCATTATCATTTGTACTTATTATGTTTTTTAAAAATGTGCATTGCTAATACTATTAGAATTGAAATGTTACTATCCGAGTATATAATTTGAAATTTCAATAAAAAAAAAAATTCAACAGAAAAAGATTTTCATACTTAAAACTACTGTGCAACATGGAAATGGCAGCGTGAAAATTGCTGATTTAGAGACAAATCTATTCTAGGTTCCACTTAATACAAATTCTTCATAGTGTAAGGAGAGATTCAGAGAAAATCTGCAGTATTAAATAAACACTGCAAACAGTGTTCTGGCTAGTGCAGGACCTGAAGGTGTGGTGTATGACACAGAGATTCAAGTGGCCAGGAAGGGTATTGTTTCTCCTTAAGGCCTCATGTCCACGGGGAAAATCAGGCCCGCCGCGGATTCTTCATGCAGAATCCCGCAGCGGGTCCCTCCTTTCCGCGGACATGAGGCTAAAAAGTAAGTGTTACTTACCTGTCCGGACGCTGCGGATCTGCCCTCCGTCGCGGCTGGATCTTCTTTCTTCGGCCCAGCGGATGTGCTCGGCACGCCAGCAGCGCGCCGTGCGCATGCGCCGTACACTCCATTTTTTGGGGGGGGAACTCCTGCTCTCCCGCACTAGAGAGCAGGAATTCATCTGCGGGTGTGCCGCAGATCCGGACGGCTTCCATAGGCTTCAATAGAAGCCTGCGGAAGCCATCCCTGTGGGAGACCCGCACTAAAATGGAGCATGCTGTGGGTGTTTTCCCGCACACGCAATCTGCGTCTCAAGAGAAAATGACATCCTCAGGTATTTAATTACCTGTGGGTGTCCAATGCATCCCTATGGGGCGGGGATCACGCATGCGGGTGACAGCTGCAGATCTGTCCCCGTGGACATGAGGCCTTAGGAGAGCACCTAGAAGGTGTGAGGAGACTTATAAGGTCATCTATGCTCCACTGGGAAATATGCAAATAAAAAGATGGAATAATATCTCTGCAGCGCCACCTATTGGATAGCAGCATTCCTGCAAGTCAATGTTAAACGTTTTAAACAAGTCTTGTAACAAGCCAGAAACCTACTGCACGTTGATGAGGGACAATCACCCTGAAATAACCCTGTCTGTGGATGGTTTTTCTGGTGTTGGTTTACAATTCCCAGTCATTGTTATAAAACTTGTTTAAAAAGTCTAACATTGTCTTGCAGGAATGCTGCATTCCGATAGGTGGCTGTTACCATGCGGCGGTTGCTGGTCCTCCCAGGGCGGTGTGCGGGGTCCCGCGGTCGGGGCGCGCCCCCCCCCGGCTTGTTGTCTGGCTGCCGGGGGTGCAGGTGCCTGGCTGGCGTGGGCGGCGTGGTGTGGGTAGGCATACCATAGTGTATCTGCTTTACCTGTAGTGTTACTAAATATCACCCATGATGTGGGGACACTTTCAGCTAAATATTGCAATATCAGATTGTTGTTAAAGGGGTTTTCTAGGCAGCACAGGATGTCAGTACCAGGCTACAGCGGGCTTGGAGTCCCTTGTGTAGTGGGAGGTGCGTGTAATTGCAGGTGTAGCTCCCATTGATTTCAATCAGACCTGACCTTGCAATTACAAGCATCGGCCAATACATAGGGGTCGGAGTTCTTGTCCAGGGGTTAGATCTTGTATTGCCACTTGTTCAGAGGAATACAACACACAAGTCATGGAGCAAAGTTCAGTTTTTGAGAAAAAAAAAAATTTAGATCTTACTTCAAATCTCAGACAATAGTTTTAAATCCCATAACACATTTAACGACTTGAGCTATACTTTTAAATGTACAGACCAACATCAAAAGTGCATACCTTTAAGGGAACAAACCATTTCTGGATGTGTTCTGAGCTGCCAAGGTTAATCACTGCTCCTCCGAATAACCAGCAGATGACTCCACACTAAAACACACAGAAAAAATTCGCAAAAATTGTGAATTTTAGCTTTCAGTTAAAATGTAAATCTGAGACAATTCATTGTTTGAAATTTATTTTTCCCTTTCCTTAAACCACTTCTTAGACCTGGGCTACACACAGACATTTACCCCACAGCTTTTTAAACTTGTTAACATTTTGAAACTTTAAACAGTTTGACAGCAACTTTTATATTATTTAAAGAGGGGTGGAATATGCATTTTTTTTAATCTCCAAAAAATCCCATAAAATCACTAGTAACAATGTATTCCTAAAGACTATAATATGTGACTTTTCAAAATGAGTGAGAAGAGGCCTTTGTGTGGACTCAGCTCATAGGATAGCATATTTTGGACTCATCACCATATTCCCTATTGCTGCCACCGTCTCTGCAAACGTTTTTGAAATCCACACTGAAAATCACCAATAACTATGTTCCTTATCACTCACTCATACTCTCTTTCCACCAGAAGAAGTCTAATTAGCCCCTCATTTTGCGTCTTAGTACAGAGGGTAGGATCTCACTTTATGGCCGCCATGTAGCAGGAAATGGCTGGGTTGCAATGCAGCCAAGAGCTCCGCTGTCATACAAGTCAGTGAGGCTAGAAAATGATTGCAGCCACCTTATTATCGTCAGAAGCAGGATTACAGCCCCTTGCCGGCTGTTTGCAATGGGAGGGGTGGGACGGGGGCAGGACTAAGCTCCGCTGCCTCCTATTGCTGGCTGCTGACAAGGCAGGTGGGAGGTGGGGGGGGGCGGGAGCGAGGGGGAGAACAGCTCAGCAGAGCTAAACTGTCTCCCCCGCCCAATAGCATTGTGGGCTCGGGCCGTCTGAACGGGCGCACATAGAAACGCCAACGGCCATGTGCAAAAGCCCCGAGTACCATGATGCTAGGCATTCAGGAACATGACGCTACAGTGGTCAGCTGACTTCCTGTGACATCATTTGTCACAACAAACATTGGGATCACAGAGCTGGATCCAGGTGGCTGTAGAGGGGTAAGCATGATTCACTTTACTATTTTAATACAGGGGTGCTATTAAAACAGGCTTGTCAATTAAGTGGACAACCCCTTTAACATTTGCAATTGTTTACAATTTTTTTGCGAATGTGTCAACAATAGTAGGTCCTAAAGAGTGGAAGCCTGGTCTAAAACCTTCCAAAGAGCCTGATTTACCTACGTGGCAAATGTGGTGCAGATTAGTCCAGTTTTTTCGCCATTGTGTTTGTATTCAGATTTTTAATTCCAATTTTTTGCGCATATGTCAAGAACGGAAAGTCCTAGAGAGCTAAAACCTGGTCTAAAACTTTCAGAAGCGCCTGATTTACCTAGATGGCATATTTGGTGCAGATTAGTCCAGTTGTTTAGCCATGTATAAAGAACATTCAATAGAAATTCATTTTTATACATATAAAGAGTGACGATTTAATGATAAATATTTCAAGAACTTTATAATCAACAATAACTCACATAAAACATAGTAGACAACAGTATAAAGTCTAAATGCCAAGGCCTAAAGTGCTGCAGTGTTGATTATAACTGTTTGATATCAACAGCAATAAATGGAAGAATTTACAGACTATTAGATGATCTATCTGCACTTTTACCTTTACTCCAGTAGTCATATCAGCTGTACAAAGGACCTCTCCCATTATCATACTTTTGTTGACAAAGTTCTTCTTTTTATCTATCTAAGAAAAGTAAGCAAAGCAACAGCACGTAAGTATGTGGCCCAGTCACCTGTGATTTGCCCCAATAGAGGAAGCCAATGTTTTACATTTCCCTTCACAGAGTAGCCATGTCTACTCTGTGAAGGGTTCTAAAGTTAAAGTAGATTGGTCTGCCTCTGTGATTTAATGTTTTACATTTCCAACCACAGTAATGTAATAGTGTCACTCAACATGGAGGTAAGCAGTCTCGTATTTATAGAAGATCTAGCTGTATCCCACTTTTCAATTTCTAAGTGACATAAGACTATTTCTAATTTCTCTAATGATATCTATTTATCATTAGAGAAATTAATAGTCGTACTATTAATATGTATATAATATTAACCCCTTAACGACCAGCCCATAGTCTTTTTACGTCCTCACTTGCTGGGCCTTATTCCCTGAGGACGTAGAAAAAGGTTTCCTGCAGGGATTAAGGTCCTGCAAGCTGAGGACGTGGCAGCTCCATGCTGTCGGCTCCCGGAGGTAGCCGGAAACCTGGAGCTGCCACTCCGGGCCGCGGGTCCCCTCCCCCGGTCACATGATCGCCGGCATTTACCGAATGCCGGCGATCATATAAAAGTTAGTAAAAAGTTAAAGATTCAGCTGCCCCGGTGGATCGGATCCATCGGGGCAGCTGAAAGTACTCACCCGCCTTCGCCGAGATGACCGGCGGTGTCCCAGCCTCCAGGTCCCGTCGGCGCCTTCTGCGCATGCGCGCCAGACGTCATACGTCGCGCGCGCGCGGCCTGGGAAATTTAAAAATCCTTCTGCTCCCGGCTCCCATGTGTAGCCGAGAGCAGACGGATGTCACCGGGAGCCGCTGTATGCGGTTCCCGGTCACATGATCGCTGCTATCCAATGGATAGCAGCAATCATGTAAAGTAAAAAAAAGGTTTTTAAAAAGTTTAAAAAAAAGAAAAAAAAGGTTAAGTTTCATCTCCCCTCACGGATCATATCCGTGAGGGCAGATGAAATAACGTACCTAAGGCACCGCATTTATCCGTGGACTTCACCACGGCGTCTGCGCACGTGCCCGCCGCCAAGATGGCGGGCGCATGTGCAAAAGGCACAGATTGCCAGGGTAAAATCTCCCTGCTCCTGGCTACCAAATGTAGCCGAGAGCCTGGAGATTTCACCAGGGCCCGCAAAACGCGGGTCCTGGTCATGTGATCGCCGTTTTCCAATTGAAAACAGCGATCACGTAAAAGTAAAAAAAGTGAAAATTTCACCTCCAATCACAGATCAGATTCGTGAGGGGAGGTAAAATTACTTACCTAAGGCCTTTGGTGATGTCCCCCGACGGGATCTTTATCCACGGACTTTTCCCCAACTTTGGCGCATGTGCCCATTAGCAAAATGGCGGACGCAAGCGCAAAAGCTGTTGAGGGCCCTGGAAATTCAAAGTCTCCTTGCTCCTGGCTACTAAATGTAGCCAAGAGCCTGGAGCAGTGACCGAGGGCCGCAGTGAGCGGTCCCCAGTCACGTGATCGCCGTTATCCAATAGACAATGGCGATTATGTAAAATTTAAGAGACAGTTGAAATTTGATATGCCTTTCCTTTTGAGCCCCGTTGTGCATACAGACATAATATTAAGGCCACACTGGGTATGTCTCTGAAAACGGGACAAACGGGGGTATCCATTTTGGAGTGAACTTTTTCATTCCTATGTGTGCTATACAAAAAAAAAAGTTTTTAAAATGACACAACTGTCCAAAAAATTAAAATCGTAATTTTTTCCTACTGCTTTGCTCAGATTCATTCAAAAACTGTGGGGTTCAAATATACAGTACACCCCTAGGTGTATGCGTTAAGTGGTCTAGTTTTTTAAAATGGGGTCATTTGTGGGGGTCCTCTGTCGTTTTGGACGCTCAAGGGTTCTACAAGTGGGCAATGGGGCCTAAAACGCCTTCAAGCAAAATGTCTGTTCTAAAAGCCACCGGCTGCTCCTTTCGTTTTGGGCCCCATTGTGAATACGGACATAATTTTAGGGCCACAATGGGTATGTTTCTGAACACGGGACAAACAGGGGTATCCATTCTGGGGTACAAGTCTTCATTGATATGTATGCTGTACAAAAAAAAACGGGTTTAAAAGTGACATGATTGCCAAAAAAATGAAAATCGTAATTTTTTCCTTCTGCTTTGCTTAGATTCATTCAAAAACCGTGGGGGTCAAAATACACAGTACACCCCTAGAGGAATTCGTTAAGGGGTCTAGTTTTATAAAATGGGGTCATTTGTGGGGGTTCTATATCGTTTTGGTCCATCAAGGGCTCTACAATTGGGCAATGGGGCTGAAATCGCCTTCAAGCAAAATGACTGTTCTGAAAGTCAGCGTCTGCTCTTTTCGGTTTGGGCCCCGTTGTGCATATGGACAGAAGATTAGGGCTACAATGGGTAGGTTTCTGAACACAGGACAAACGGGGGTATCCATTTTGGGTGCAAATACGCATTTTCATGAGCATTATAGAAAAAAAATCCCATTTTTTAAATGGCATTTTTGCAAAAACATGAAATTTTATTTTTTCTCCTCTAAATTGCATTAATTCCTGAAAAAAATCTGTAAGGTAAAAATACTCACGAACCTTAAGAGAATACATTAAGGGGTGTAGTTTTTAAAATAGGGTCTCTATCATTTTGACACCTATGAGCCTTTGTAATCTTGGCTTGGTGCCGGAAAATAAAGTGTTCCTCAAAATGCTGAAAATCAATGTTAAATTTGCACGTCTCTTAAATGGTTAAAAAAAACTGAACTTTTTCTAATGTGCGCCCAGAATAAAGTAAACAGACGGAAATATATATCTTATCAAGAATTTGTACAGTATGTTTGCACATATTTGATATATTACTATTGAAAATGTGAAAAAAAATGAAATTTTTTTCAAAATCTTCCCAATTTTGGCACTTTTAATAAATATACACAAATTCTATCGGACTATTTTCACCACCTAAATGAAGTACAACATGTGGCGAAAAAACAATGTCAGAATCACTTGGATAAGCAAAACCTTTACGGAGTTATGCTATGTGAAAGTGACACGTCAGATTTCCAAAATTTGGTCTGGTCATTAAGGCGCAAACAGGCTTGGTCACTAAGAGGTTAATACACATATATTAACAGGATTATTACCGATGTGAAGCGCTCATAACTCACGCTTAATTTTCTAAAATTTGCTAATAAAATCATCATGATATCATGTTTATGCGTTTCTGTGGAGTAATTTTCAGGAATCTACAATGCACTTTCCCACCCAAAATGAAGAGCTGGTGAGTGTGAGGATGGCAGGGAAATTGGATTGAGAAGGGTTAAAGGGGTGGTCTCGCGAAACCAAGTGGGGTTATACACTTCCGTATGGCCATATTAATGCACTTTGTAATATACATCGTGCATTAAATATGAGCCATACAGAAGTTATTCCACTTACCTGCTCCGTTGCTAGCGTCCTCGTCTCCATGGTTCCGTCTAAATTCGCCGGCAGCTTGCTTTTTTAGACGCGCTTGCGCAGTCCGGTCTTCTCCATTCAGCACGAGCCGCTTCAGTGTGCTCCCCGCTACAGCTCTTCTGCGCATGCGCAGACGAGCTGTCACTGCTCGGGAGCGCGCTGAAGCGGCCATTCTGCACCATCCTCTGTTAGAGGAAGGTGCAGAAACTGGAGCTGCCCAGCGGAGAAGACCAGCCCAGCCCAGCAGCCCCGAGAAGCCTCCCAGGTAAGTGATGGGTCGGGGGGGGCTGCCGCTGCGCCGGGCTGCGCCGGGGGGGGGGGGGCTGCCGCTGCGCCGGGGGAGCTAGCGCTAGGCCGGGGGGGCTGTCGCTGCGATGGGGGGGGGCTGTCGCTAGGCCGGGGGGGCTGTCGCTGCGCCGGGGGAGCTAGCGCTAGGCCGGGGGGGCTGTCGCTGCGCCGGGGGAGCTAGCGCTAGGCCGGGGGGGCTGTCGCTGCGATGGGGGGGGCTGTCGCTGCGCCGGGGGAGCTAGCGCTGGGGAGCCGGGGGCTAGCGCCGGTTACCTGCTGTCTGGTCGGCGGCTGCGGGGCGTCTGGTCGGCGGCTGCGATGCGTCCGGTTGCCATGGAGACACAGCTGGCGGCGTCTCGGGAGCGCGCACGTCGGGCTGCAGCGAGCGACTGGGAAAGAGCCGGCGGCCATCTTGAGGAAACTTTTATAACTTGCTGAAACGCTGGAACGGTAAGTACGAACCAGCTAGAAATGTCATTTACAGGGGGGCTTAGTAATGTGTGTTTAATGGGGGGGACTGGGCAAAAAAAAAAATTAACTGCTTCCTCGAGACATCTCCTTTAACTGAGAGTTTTATTGTTGCAAATTACAAGAGTCCCAATGCAGAAATTATTGCAAGAGAAACACTAAGATGTTAAACAACAAGGTAATAAGAGGTGAAATAGAATTTTTAAACAGAATTTGCTACAAAAAAATTAAAAAAAAACAAACTTATTTTGCAACGCTTACCATTTCATTAAATGCCTGCTGAACTTGTGGTATACTCATGGCAAATTTCACTCTGTCCATAGTCAGGTCTCTAATCTCTTCCAGGCTGAGGTCATATCTGTAAGGGCCACACAAGTAGACAAGTGTTTGAAATAAGTTTCTCACGTCATTTGTTCATTTTTATTCAAAATCATATTTTAAATCTTGTTATTTTTAGTAACAGATAAATCCATCCAGCCAAGACAAGAAAACAGTTGTGTTTCATTTTGCTTCAAGTAACTTGGCATTTCATCAAAACCAAAAATAAGTGAACTTTTACCCTTTATATTAGTTGCGTCAGAATACATCTAGTAAATAATGGACTCCAGATGATTATTTTTAAAAACGACCAAAAAATAAATTTGGCTGAAATCTAACAGCAGACAACGTGACCTTCTAGAGGTCAGCAGATTACATTTGTGCATTAAAGGTGTTTTGGGGACATTTACTATGGAGGACCTGTCCTCAGGATGAAATCAATAGGAGTGAAGCCTTTTATTACACTTTGGACTCCAACCCCAATACAGACATCCGAATCACTGAGGCAGGAGGATCAATAAAGAAAATGGAATATACTCACTGGAATGATCCCTTAAAATTTAACTTTTATTTAATTAATTAAAATATGGTGCCCCATACACATAACGAAAAAGACAAGACAACATAAAGAAGGATATGGATTGCTGGTTATGTGCCTCTATGGATGTGCAGGCAACTTGATTTATAAATCAACCAGATCCAAATATCACTAAGAAAATACTGGCAGTTTAGAGAAGCCAGCTTCCAAACTTCTAAGGCCGCCTGCACACGGGCGGAAATCCCGTGGCGGGATTTCCGCCGCTCAAAGCCTGCATAGAAGTGCATTACAATACGCACTCCGATGCAGACGGCCGCGGTTTGGCCGTGCGAAATGTCGCGCGGCAAACAAACCACAGCATGTCCTATTTCTGTGCGGGGCTCGCACAGATACGTCACTCACCCGGCCGCCGGCTCCGGTCTGCGCATGCGCCGGCTGCCCGGCAGCCGACACATGAAAGAGTCGGGGCCACCGGGCGCGGGTGAGTACGCGCTCGTCTCTGCAGGCGCTCGGGTCCCGCGGCGAGAATTCTCGCTGCCAGATCCGACCTGCTCGTCTGCAGGGAGCCCGCGGCGAGAATACAGGTTTACTAGCGAAATACTGGCAGTTTAGAATTGCCAGCTCATAGACTACTAAGGGTAAAACGAGTCTATTAGTAAGTTTCGTATTCTAGAGATTCTGGTTCAAATTCAGGTTCAACGCGTTTCTGTCAGGAACCAATTATTTATGCGGTAGGTACTGGATATTACTATGAACAAAGTAGTGCGATAAGAATATACGTGTTGTTTTTCTCAAAATTATTCGTCGCACTAACCCCAAAGAAAATATAATGAACTAGCAATAGGATGCTGATGTATCCTTCCCTTTAAGCTACAATAGGAGATGAGGCCTGGAGTTAGACACACTTTAGAGAAAGGTAGTGGTCTAATCCTATGAGGTAAGAGCCCCAAAGAGTACACTAATTCCTTCAGTACGCTACAGAGTACTAAGGCCCCGCACTAAGACCTAATAAAAGTCAAAAAAATCTCCTATAAATCCCTGCCTAACTCTATAGAAATAGCCTCAAAAATGATTGAAAGAGCCTAGATACTCCAATGTGAGTATAAGGCAAAGGATAAGAGGTCTGTTCTAGAGATAATAGCACTAATAGAGAAAGATAGTAGCCCTATTAAAATGCTAGGAGCAAAAGCCCCTTAGAGAGGTAGAGGTATAAAGTGTAGCAGTATTTCTAGCCCTGATGGTGGACTAGAGATGAATGAAGGTAGAGGGTGAGGTGTCCATTAAATAGCACCTAATGGACTACGCCCCTAATGGGTGTGCAATTTATTGACCAATGAAATTAAATGGAGGCGTTAACTATCGCTGTCACATTGGGAGCGATAGAGAATGGGCAAAACACAGTCTTAACCCCTTAATGACATGGCCTATTTTGGCGTTGAGGACCAAGCGATTTTTTGGTATTTTTCCATCTCCATTTTTCAAAAGCCGTAACTTTTTTATTTTTCCGTGGACGCAGCCGTATAAGGGCTTGTTTTTTGCGTGGCGATCTGTAGTTTTTATCGGTGCCACTTTTGGGTACATAGACCATATCGTAAAATTTTTTTTATGATAACAGGGAGAGAAAACGCATCAATTCTGCCATAGATTTCTTTTCCTTTTTTTTACAGCGTTAATCATGCAGCATAAATGACACACTAAATTTTTTTTGCGGGTCGGTACGGTAACAACGATACCAAAACTGTTATTTTTTTTTAGGTTTTTACACTTTTTTGCAATAAAACCCCCTTTTTTTGGGAAATCTTTTTTTTTCTCTATAGCTGCATTCAAAGTCCTGTAACTTTTTTATTTTTCTATCTACGGAGCTCTATAAGGGCTTATTTTTTGAGAGACGAGCTGTAGTTTTTATTGGTACCATTTTTGGGAATGTATGGCTTTTTTGATCACTTTTATTGCATTTTTTGTGAGGCAAAATGCTAAAAATTAGCATTTTGCCTCTGTTTTTTAGCGTGTTTTTTTACGCTTTTTGTCGTACAAAATAAAAAGTGTGTTCAACTTTTTGTACACGTCGTTACGGACGCGTCAATACCCAATATGTGGGGTTTTAATTTTTTTTCCCTTTTTTTATGTTAATATTAGAAAAAGCATTAAAAAAGGGGTTTTTTTACATTTTTTTAAACATTTTTCTTTTTTTAACACTTTTCTTTTCTTTTTTTACACTATTTGAGTCCCTCTGAGGGACTTGCAGCACTATGCCTATGATCGCTGTCATAAGGCATGGCAGAGCTACTGCTCTGTCATGCCTTATCGCTTGTACAGCGATTATAGGCACAGGCAATACAGGACGCCAGTGTCTGGCGTCCTGTTGCTATGGTGACAGGCCGGGCTCTCGCGATGTCATCGCGAGAGCCGGCCGGAGACACAGAGGGAGCGCGATCCCCAGGGAAGGGGTTAACAGCAGGGGGCGCATCTCCAATGTTCCCCCGCTATTGCAGCGGGACGCCGGCTGTGACTGACAGGATCTTATGTGATCTCACGCTATCCCCAGGACGTACCGGTACGTCCTGTTGCGGGAAGTACCAGGCTCCCAGGACGTACCGGTACGTCCTGGAGCAGGAAGGGGTTAAAGGAAGAATGTACATGTACCTTACCTATTGGTAATACTGCTACTAGTAGCTGGCATAGCGATCGCTCGTTATGGGCTAAATCTGTGCAGATTGATTAGATTGTATGCATAGCTTACAATGTGGTGCCGTCAGCGCGTCATTCCGTGCGACGTGGTGACGCGGCGAGGCGCTTGTTGCTATGGGGATAGTATATACATCTCCCATAGCGTGGTGACGTCAATGCGTCATCCCGTGTGTCGTAGTGACGGGGCGGAGCGCTCGTTCCTATAGGGATGTAATATCACCTCCAGCGTGATGACGTATCGCGTGTCGCCACGTAAAGCATGGTGACGCGGTGGGGCGCTCGTTATCTGAGGATGTAATGTATGGGCATAACCCATAGTGATGACGTGGGTGCGTTCCTGCGTAGGAACGAAATGATGCGTTGGTGTAACGGTTGTCATGGAGATGGAAGCGCTGATAAAGGATCACTGCATATGAACAACAATGATGTACTGATGTTCTCATTGTAATGAGCCTCGTGTGGCACAGAGTGACTGCAGCATGTAAAGGGCTGTCACTGCAGCATGTAAAGGGCTGTCACCATCGGACCCCCGGAATGTGATCAAGGGGTCCTGATGGGTCCCTGTGGAAGTCCCCTAAGGGGACAAAAAAAAATAAAAAATTAAAAAATTATAAAAAAAATTATAAAAACACTTGTCTCCCTTTACTTTGTAAAAAATCAAAAATACAATCACACATGTGGTATCCATGCGTTGTAATGACCCAGAGAAGGAAGTTAAAGGGGTGGTCTCGCGAAACCAAGTGGGGTTATACACTTCCGTATGGCCATATTAATGCACTTTGTAATGTACATTGTGCATTAAATATGAGCCATACAGAAGTTATTTCACTTACCTGCTCCGTTGCTAGCGTCCTCGTCTCCATGGTTCCGTCTAAATTCGCTGGCAGCTTGCTTTTTTAGACGCGCTTGCGCAGTCCGGTCTTCTCCATTCAGCACGAGCCGCTTCAGTGTGCTCCCCGCTACAGCTCTTCTGCGCATGCGCAGACGAGCTGTCACTGCTCGGGAGCGCGCTGCAGCGGCCATTCTGTACCTTCCTCTGTTAGAGGAAGGTGCAGAAACTGGAGCTGCCCAGCGGAGAAGCCCAGCCCAGCCCAGCAGCCCCGAGAAGCCTCCCAGGTAAGTGATTTGTCGGGGGGGGGCTGCCGCTGCGCCGGGCTGCGCCGGGGGGGGGGGGGGGGGGGGCTGTCGCTGCGCCGGGGGGGGCTGCCGCTGCGCCGGGGGGGCTGTCGCTGCGCCGGGGGGGGCTGCCGCTGCGCCGGGGGGGGCTGCCGCTGCGCCGGGGGGGGCTGCCGCTGCGCCGGGGGGGGGGCTGCCGCTGTGATGGGGGAACTAGCGCTAGGCCGGGGGGGCTGTCGCTGCGATGGGGGGGCTGTCGCTAGGCCGGGGGGGGCTGCCGCTGCGATGGGGGGGCTGTCGCTAGGCCGGGGGGGGCTGCCGCTGCAATGGGGGGGCTGTCGCTAGGCCGGGGGGGGCTGCTGCTAGGCCGGGGGAACTAGCGCTGGGCTCCGGAACCTAGCGCTGGGCTCCGGGGCCTTCACCTGGGCTGACGGTCTAGCGCTGGGGAGCCGGGGGCTAGCGCCGGTTACCTGCTGCCTGGCGGTGGGCGTCTGGTCGGCGGCTGCGGGGCGTCTGGTCGGCGGCTGCGATGCGTCCGGTTGCCATGGAGACACAGCTGGCGGCGTCTCGGGAGCGCGCACGTCGGGCTGCAGCGAGCGACGGGGAAAGAGCCGGCGGCCATCTTGAGGAAACTTTTATAAGTTGCTGGAACGGTAAGTACGAACCAGCTAGAAATGTCATTTACAGGGGGGCTTAGTAATGTGTACTTAATGGGGGGGACTGGGCAAAAAAAAAATTTAACTGCTTCCTCGAGACATCTCCTTTAATACATTATTTAACCCCTTAATGACATGGCCCCTTTTTTTCTTTTTTCCCCCATTTCTTTTTTTCCTCCCCCCTGTTTAAAAAAATCACAACTTGTCCCGCAAAAAACAAGCCCTCATATGGCCATGTCAATGGAAAAATGAAAAAGTTATGGCTCTTGAGACGCAACTGCAAAATTAGTTGAAATTCAATGATTAGACCATTTTAAAAAACCTGCCCTGGTGGGCACGACAGGGTGGTAGGAAACCCGCCACTCAGGGGGTTAAGACTGTGTTTTGCCCATTCTCTATCGCTCCCAATGTGACAGCGATAGTTAACGCCTCTATTTAATTTCATTGGTCAATAAATTGCACACCCATTAGGGGCGTAGTCCATTAGGTGCTATTTAATGGACACCTCACCCTCTACCTTCATTCATCTCTAGTCCACCATCAGGGCTAGAGATACTGCTACACTTTATATCTCTACCTCTCTAAGGGGCTTTTGCTCCTAGCATTTTAATAGGGCTACTATCTCTAGAACAGACCTCTTATCCTTTGCCTTATACTCACATTGGAGTATCTAGGCTCTTTCAATCATTTTTGAGGCTATTTCTATAGAGTTAGGCAGGGATTTATAGGAGATTTTTTTGACTTTTATTAGGTCTTAGTGCGGGGCCTTAGTACTCTGTAGCGTACTGAAGGAATTAGTGTACTCTTTGGGGCTCTTACCTCATAGGATTAGACCACTACCTTTCTCTAAAGTGTGTCTAACTCCAGGCCTCATCTCCTATTGTAGCTTAAAGGGAAGGATACATCAGCATCCTATTGCTAGTTCATTATATTTTCTTTGGGGTTAGTGCGACGAATAATTTTGAGAAAAACAACACATATATTCTTATTGCACTACTTTGTTCATAGTAATATCCAGTACCTACCACATAAATAATTGGTTCCTGATGAGTCATACAACTGACAGAAACGCGTTGAACCTGAATTTGAACCAGAATCTCTAGAATACGAAACTTACTAACAGACTCGTTTTACCCTTAGTAGTCTATGAGCTGGCAATTCTAAACTGCCAGTATTTCGCTAGTAAACCTGTATCTCTATAAATACGAAACTTGTAAATGGACTTTTCCTAACCCTTAGAAGTTTGGAAGCTGGCTTCTCTAAACTGCCAGTATTTTCTTAGTGATATTTGGATCTGGTTGATTGATAAATCAAGTTGCCTGCACATCCATAGAGGCACATAACCAGCAATCCATATCCTTCTTTATGTTGTCTTGTCTTTCTCGTTATGTGTATGGGGCACCATATTTTAATTAATTAAATAAAAGATAAATTTTAAGGGATCATTCCAGTGAATATATTCCAATACAGACATCCAGAGCAGCTGCACTGACAGCAAGCTGGAGGATAAGATGATCGGCGGGGATCACAAGCAGCATACCCCCACTGATCAGTTATTGATTACTTATTCTGAGCACAAGGTTGTCAATAGTAGATGCCCGGAAAACTCCTTTAAGAGCACATGTACAAGGTGTGGATTTGGTGATGGAAAACACAGCACCAGTAAAGCAGAAGAGATGTTAGCAAGTTTTGTGCGAATGCTACAGATATGTTCCAGATGTAAATTGATTCTGCTGTTCGCATTTTGAGTTCTGCAGCAGGTCAATTCTTTCTGTGGATCTTCATAGAGGAGTTCACCCTTTGCAATACATAGGTTGAAATCTGCAACAAAATCCGTATGGAACAATACAAAAGTTTTATAGTCTTTAATGTTTTTTTTCTTTTTAAGTAGTAAAAGAAGAAGAAGAAGAAAAAAAAAAAGAAAATAGCTCTCATGCGTCAGATTCTGAGACTTATAACTTTCTCGTTTTTTAATAGTACATGGGGTACATATAACTTTTTGATAACTTTTTTGGCAGTCTGAGTGACCCCCAAAAAAACAGGCTTCTTGAATTGTGCATTTTATTTTTTACAGCCTTCACTGCGTGGGATAAGTAGTGTAATATGTTACGTCGTTTTCCTGATAATAAGACCTACCCTGATAATAAGTCCTACCCTAATTTTTAGGGGGAAAAGGGGGCCTTGAAATATAAGCTGTCGTCCGAAAATAAGCCCTGGCTACATTACGTGAAAAAAATAATAAAAATCACCTCGCTGGCAGGCGTCCCGATGCTCTGCAGGCATGCCAGCATTCTTCCTTGTCGTCCTCACGGCTGCAAGATCATTCTCTTCCTGGTAACGTGGGTTGAATGCCCTGCCTCCAGCAAGAGAATGTTGTGATTGGCTCAGGACCATAGCCTCAGCCAATCACAGCTGGCGCCTGATGAGCCAATCACAGCCATTTATGTTCTCATCTTAGCCTTCCAGGCCATGACCACCCCATCAATTATGCTTATTTTTTTATTGTTTATATTTTTATAGGAAAATTTAAAAAATGGAGATTTGGATTTTTTTTACATATTTACAAAAAAATATATTCAACTTGGGGGTGTGGCCTAGCCATGGACAAGCGCAGATGTATGATCACAGAGGTCCTGCATCATGCCGCAGTCGAGTCTAATCCTTAGCATCATCTATATTCTCCCCTAGCCCAAGGGAGGAGCTCAGAGTCATTTGGGCA
Organism: Eleutherodactylus coqui; assembly: GCF_035609145.1. Lineage (NCBI taxonomy): Eukaryota > Metazoa > Chordata > Amphibia > Anura > Eleutherodactylidae > Eleutherodactylus > Eleutherodactylus coqui. The sequence continues at coordinate 115,422,538 of NC_089839.1, read as the reverse complement.
AACTTCCATACGTTGGAACTGGACCTTCACCTAAGGCACAGTCTGCGCAATGATCCTCGACCTGCCACTTTCTCTCCACGGAGCCTGTAGGCCTGACCAGATCCTCTACTGCCGTGAACCAGTCTATGCGGCTTCATTCAACCTGGACTCAACTCCACAAGTGACTGCAGTGCATCTTACCTGCGCCTGCACTCCACTGATTTTCAGCCAGCGTGCAGAATTTACAGGCGGGAACCAGATAACAGGTAAGTATGAAAGATACATCACCGACTCCCTGTTACCTGTCCCAACAGCGTCAACATTAGTTTAAAAGCCCATATACACGCATAAGTGAATGACTACCTGTTTACACAGCTGATCTGTCATTCAGTTTTATACATGCAGAAACTGAACGACGAACAAAAAGCAAACAAATTCCCATTCATCGCTCTGTTGGGGCATGTCTTTATACTGACCGATTTATCGGCCCGTGTAAAAGGGTCCTTACCCAACCATTCCATGAGCACATATCTACTGTAGCTCATTTTTTCCTTGCAATGGTTTTTTAAAGAGGCTGTCCAAGATTAGCAGAACCTAGCTACTTTCCTCCAAAAACATTGGCAACTTTGGTCACAGGTTGTGTCCAGTATTGCAGCTCACCTCCACTGAAGTGACTGGGGCTGTGACTCAACCGGTGAACAACTGTGTGTTTTCTTTGGAATTGTCTTTCTTCTGTCCATAGTCAGACAATTCCTGGGTGCCCCAAGATATATAGTTATCCCCTGTCCTCTGGGAGAGCAGGAGAGAGCGAAGTGTAAGTGTTTAGCCATCTCTGTTGCTCCCATTGAAATGTTGTGTGTCCATGCAGGGACCTTCGGGGCCCCTAATCAATAGTGAAGAGGTGGACAACCCAATTAATACTGATGGGGAAAATAGTGTCAAAAAATAGGGAAGACAGTGAACTATAAAGTGCCATATTATAGACTACTACATTGAATTTCCATTTTCTGACAAAAGTGCTAGTAAATTTGATGGGCCACTGGTGGCTGTGCCCGCTTTTAGAAAAGTGGCAAGCATTGCAAAAAAAGTGCAAACATTCACACAATTTTGCACAAGTACGACTTGCACAATAATTAGCAGCTTAACGGCAGAATTCTGAAAGAAACTAGTGTAACGATTGGGGGATAGGGGAACTTTATGACGGTTTGTATGCCACAACTGTAGTTTAAAAAGTTGCAGATTATGACACATTTGCACAATTTGTCACAATTTGAGCATTTGCTCTACACTTTTTCAAAGTGGCAGAACAGTCAGTGGAGTTTACTGAGAGGGGCAAGGACCTTCCGTGGTCGAACAGACCGGATTTATACTTACCTGGCCCCACTGCTCTCACAAGGGGCCAGGTAAGTGCATGGGCATTGCAGTGGATACATCTCGGCTGTGATTTAAAAGGCTATGTAGCTTAATGTGGTCCAGATGTGTTCTTTTTTTCACTGAATTGCGCAGCGCATTCGCGCACCTCCCATATACGTCTATGGGGACCTTCGGTGTTTTAATACACAGAAAGATAGAACATAATCTATTTGTCTGCATGCACGAGAAATGAACGCGCAAAATTGGGAAAAGGAGAACGAACCCATTGAATGGGTTTCATTCTCTGCGTATGGCGTTCACAAATATGTCCGTCTGAAGTCAACCTAATGCATTGTCTACACACTAACTTATAATCAAAATATAAAAGGAACACCCCGAGCGCCTCAGGACCCGTCTTTGGAGTCCCATAACTTAGTTTATGGTGCTCATATGTGATGAGAAGTTCCCTTTATAACTGCTGTCATCTGTGTGGGAATTGATTTGGTGGTGAGGACAATTTTCATGTTTACAACCACCTGAGTGATCATATTATCATATTATCACATTAAAATACTAAGCTCTACCACTAGATGGCACTACATATAAATGCTTTTAAATATTTAAGGGGTTGTCCAGTTGTAAACTACAATGTCCATATCCTTTTTAAAAATACATAGAAAACCTTTTTCTCAAAATCCACTTCACCAGGTAATAACCGCCCCTCACTGTCAAGGGAACCTGTCACGTCCCAACAGCTCCATAAACGTCCCGGGGGTTGGGGAGTATAAAAAATACATCACCTGGTCGTCACATCATCACTGAGTTTGTGGAGCTGTGGAGACGTGACAGGTTCCCTATGATAATCACATTTATATAGCGCATACATATTAGGCAGTACTGCACATCACCTGATATCGGGTTCTGTCCCCCATTGGGGCTCACAAGCTATAGTCACCCATCTCTGTGAATTGTGTTGGGTAAATTGTATTTCATTAACTTATGGGACAAAAGCAAAGGAGGGGTGGATGCAGAGGGATGTGGAAAGTGAAAAAGTTAGTTAATTTGTCATGATTTTGATATGTTTTTGAGTTGTATTGATGTGGTTTTTGTGATGTGTAAATAAAGCTGGTTTGGTTTTATAATAATAATTAAAATAAAAAAATCTGTATGTTTTTGGAATGTGGGAAGAAACTGGATTACACAGACATGGGGATAACATACAAACTCCATGCAGATGTTGTCCTTGGTGGGATTATATTAACAGTCAGATGTCACCCATGGATTGGTGGAGAGGGCCCACCTGACCCATCAACAGTGCTGAGAGCCCGACCTAAGAACATGCTGCCTTTATACTATGACAAGTTCTCTTTAAAGGGATTTTATCATGACTATTAAAACTTTTCCAACAGCCGGGCCCGTTATTAAAGAAAAAAACTGATCAAAAACTCCTTAGAGCCTAGCGCTGTGATGGCGAACCTATGACATGCGTGTCAGCACTGACACGCGAAGCCATAGTCGCTGACACGAGGCCGCTCACCCAGTTAGTGAATACTGGAAGGGGCCGTGGCTCCCCTGCTGGTATTCACTAACCAGCACTACTAGCAGCGCTGATCCCGGCGCACACTGTGATGTCAGTGTGCAGCCGGAATCCTCCTTCCCTCGTCCCCCGATGTCTCCTACCTGTTGGTTCCACCAGAGCATCCGGGGAAGGAGGCGTCCGGCAGCACACTGACATCACAGTGTGCGCCGGAGATCATCACTGCTAGCGGTGTGACGGGCACAGGAGGAGCGCAGCTTCCAGGAGGTAAGTGCGTGGGTCTCAGGGGGGCCCGCTGTGGGGGGCAGTCAATGCTGATGTTGCTCCAGTTTCTGAGTAGAAGCATGTGACCACTGTGGCCAATCAGAGGCCACAGGATCACATCGGCGCTATTGGCATCAGAGCTTGTATCCTGGGCACCATGATGCCAATAATTTGGAAACATGATGATGTGCTTTCTGATTAGCTTAAATGGTCACATGCTTTCGCTTGACTGTCTACTGGGGCACTGTGAGCCACTCAACTCCGCTTTTGGGTTCGGAGGAGAGGAGAGTATGGTCTACTTTCTTTAACTTAGAATGGAACCAGCTGCTGGAGAAGTTTTTATAGTCCTTTTAAGTAAATGATGTATGTTTATCAAAATTCAAAGATTAAAAGCTAAAAGTTACAGATGGCGTGGGGACATGTGAGAATTGTGTGATATGTGAAGTGTGCGACGTGGAGGTGTGCGCGACGAGCGCAACGTGGAGGTGTGCACGACGAGCGCAACGTGGAGGTGTGCGTGACATGGAGTTGTGTGTAAGGTGCGCAACGTGTAGCTGTTTGTGACACGTGTGATGTGGAGTTGTGTATGACGCGTGCGACATGGAGTTGTGTTTGACGTGGAGTTGTGTCAGAAACGCTATCTTTTCTCCTTAGGGAGAGCACTTAAACGGTGATTGAGGAGACCCAAATGGCCATGCACGCTCCTCTGGGTAATATGCAAATAAGGGAGATGGAATAAAACCTCTACAGTGCCACCTATTGGAAGGCAGCATTCCTTCAAGCCAAAGTCAGACTTTTTATACTAGCCTTGTAACAATGACTGGGAATTAAAAGCAAAGCCAGACTCCATGTACATACAGCGGTTTCAGTGGAGTTGTGTGTGATGTGGGTGACGCACTGCATATGTCCTCTTCAGTTATCACACGTGAATGCATTAACTACACGCCAGCAGCTGTTACATCATAACCACATAGGAGGCTCCTTCTAGAACATCCTTTTCCCAGGAACTGGTTCATCTGGTGCATTATTACAGAGTCACGAAATCATGTAGTCTGGAACTTAAGCCTCCGCATGTACTTAGCCGAGTCAATTACTAATTCACTATAAGTGACAATTGTAGGACTTGTAGGCTGACTACCTATAGGAGGAGAAAACAAAATGCTTATCAGTAGTAGAGAAAATGGCTGGGAACATTAGGAACATACCGTATATATTCTGCTTACTGCATGTTTAACCCCTTAAGGACGCAGCCTGTTTTTTCATTTTTGTTTTTTCCTCCTCACTTTCTAAACAGCAAAACTCTTATCTATTCATCGCTTTAGCAGTCTCAGGGCTTGTTTTTTGCGGGGGGAGTTGTATTTTTCAGTGGTAATACTTAATGTAACATAATGTACTGAAAAGCTATAACCCCTTAACGCTCCACGACGTACAGTTGCACCCTGCACATTCAGGGTATGTGTGAAGGGAGATCGTGGGAAGATCTCGCTCCATACATTGCGGCTGACAGTTGTTTTGTATAGCCAACACCCGCCCGCCACAGCTCCAGTAAGCCATGCTGCTCATTGGAGCTGTTAACCCTTTAAATGCCGCAGTCAAATCTGACAACGGCATTTAAATGCTCCAAACCATGTTCCGGTGTCCCGTACGGCCCTCCTGTAATGAGGAAGGCCCCAGGGCTGGCATAGCAGAATGCCCATTAAGAGATCGCAGGATAATGTAATGCTATAGCATTACATTATACTGCAGGAGCGACCAAAGCATCGCAAGTTCTTGTTCCCTCTGGGGACTAAAATAAAAAGTAAAAATAAGTTTTTAAAAAGTTTCAGCAATTATCAAAAAAAAAAAAAAAAAAAAAACCCTTTTGACAAATTTATAGTAAAATAATAAAAGAAAAATACTTATTTGGTATCGCAAAGTAACGCATTATTTACCCCACATGGTGAATAAATAAAGAACGATCAAAATGTCGTAGGTGTTCCAAAATGGTAACAATGAAAACTACAGGACGTCCCACAAAAAATAAAGTTATGGCGCTCAGAAGATGGCGACAGAAAAAAAAGGTTAAAAAAAAATTAGATATCTTTGAAAAAAATAGTGCAGAAAAAAAACAAAACAAACAAAACTATATAAATTTGGTATCATAGTAATCGTTCTCACCCATTTTTTTTGCAGTCAGTACACTGTAGAAACAACATGACTCAAAGTTGGCGGAGTTTCATTTTACTCCACTTACAATTTTTTTAAAAGTTTTACAGTACTTTATATGGCACCTTAAATAGTACCATTGAAAAATACAACTCATCCCATAAAAGACAAGATATTAGACAGGGATGGCAATGAATAAATGAAAGAGTTATGATTTTGTTTTTTTTTAAAGGGGGAGGAAAAACAAAAATGGATGAAAAAAGGGCGATGTCTTAAGGGGTTAAAAATACTCTAAGGCCCAATGTCCACATGCAGATTTTATTTATAAAATCCGTGTGTGGTCCCCACGCGGGAAATCCGTGTGTCCTGCTTCCCATAGGGATGCATTAGCATCCGTAGGGCAGCTTAAAGCATGCGGATGGGATTTCTTCCCAGCGTGCGGGTTGCACACACGGGAAGAAATCGCAGCATGCTCCATTTTCCTGCGGGTCTCCTGTACAGACAGCTCCCGCGGCTTCCATTGAAGCCTATGGAAGCCGTCTGTATCTGTGGCACACCCACAGCTGTTTTTGTGCTGTGCCGCAGATACGCGGGAGAGCAGGAGATTTAAGGGAAAAAAAAAAGCTGTGCGCGGCGCATGCACTCGGCACACTGCCGGCGTGCCGAGCACATTTGCCGGCCAGAAGAAAGAAGATCTGGCCTGCACATAGGAGAGCCCAACAGCGTCCGGAGAGGTAAGAAAAATGTATTTTCCCTCTACATGGCCATGGGCACACACGGATACCACTGCGGGATTCAGCAGTGGAATCTGTGAGTGTAAGTGGACATGAGGCCTAAGTGTACACACTGCAGCAAAAACGACATAACTTTATTCTATGGAACAGTACAATTAGGACAATACAAAAAGTTATTTATTTTTGCTGTACTACTTTTAAAAATTAAAATATCTTTGAAAAAAATAAGACTTTCTGCCGCCATCTTCTGACATCCATAACTTATTTATTTTTCCATTAACATAGTTGTGCGGGACGTCCAGTAGTTTCCATTAACACTATTTTTGAGTACATACAACCTATTGATTGGTTTTTATTACATTTTCTCTTGGAGATGGGGTGACCAAAAAAAATAAAAAAATTCCGACATTGAGGGTTTTTTTTTTATTTGAGGGTGTTCACCGTGTGGGGTATATAATGCGTTACTTTGATAGATAGGACTTTTACGGAAACAGTGATACTGAATGTTTTTTTTTTTATTTATATTTAGAGTTATTTATTATAAATATGGGGAAAGGTTTTTTTTTTAAATAATGGATAAAACTATTTTAAATTGATTCTTACATTTTTTTAGTCTCCATAGGAGACAAAAACTTGCGATGTTTGATCGCTCCCGCAGTGTGATGTAATACCATAGTATTACATTATACCACGATCTGACAGGCAATCTATCAAGTTACGCCACAGGCATGTCTTAATAGGCAATCTGCAATAGCAGCCCTGGGGACCTTCAGAAGGCCCTTGGCTGCCATGGTAACCAAATGGCACCCCCACAATCTCATCACAGGAGCCGTTCGGGACCTCCGAATTCTGATCATTCACACGCAGCTTCTGCCAGCGAGTGTCAGGTTTAGGCCTCTTTAAGACGGACGACACAACATCGCCACGAGAAATCGTAGCGATATTGCATCAGTGGCACTTCTAAGGTGATGTTTTGTTTTTTTCCCCTGCAACTAGGGCTTAGTTCAGGATTCCTACTTAGGAGGATTCCTACTGTCAAAGTTGCATTGCACCGCACAAAAAAAAAATCACGTTTTTGTGCGATGCGATGGAACAGAGAGGAAAGCTCCATAGGGAAACATGGGCTACAAAATCTTGCGAGTTGCATGCATATTGCGAACCCCGCAAGGTTTGTGACTCGCAATGGCTCATGCTACAAAACATTGTAAATGTGAAGGAACACAAAGGAAAGCATGGGCTTCACATACATGTGATTTGTAGCATTGTCGCAACGCGTCAAAAATCGCATGACTTTGTAGCCCATGTGAAGGAGGCCTAAAAAAAAAGCCAGCACTACATTGTATGGAGTGGGAACGGCTCCCCGATCCCCCTATACTCAAACCCCACAAGCTTAGGATGTAACTACATGTCCTGAAGCGTTAAGGGGGTTAAAGGTGTTTTCTGGTTATAAACTACTGTTGACCTATCCTTAGAATAGGTCGTCAATAGTAAATTGGCGGGGGTGCATTATCCGCAACCCATGTTGATCAGCTGTTCGTACTCATGTAGCAAACGGAATTCTGTAGGAAAGCAAACAGCTCTGTTCTTTCTGTAGTGGCCAACATTGGTCTTGCAGGCACTGAAATGAATGGGAACTTCGCCTGCAATACAAAGTTGCAGTAAGAACAGAACTATCAACTTCCTGCAGAAATTGGCTCAGTGCAAAGGCTTGCTGGCCTTGAAGACAGTTGATCTGTGGAGCTTCCGGACAGCGGACCCCCACAAATCTACTATTGATAAATTATCCTCATAAGCCATCCATAATTTACAACCATGCAGCCCCTTTAAGAAGCTATAACAGGATCCTGGTACACATAACCTTCGGCTTTATTCTATACCCTGGGTGCATCACCTGAGACATGTCCAGTTACATCACTGAATCCAAGCGTATAATCTGTTGTACGTATAATGTAATTATAGGCTGTGATTCTGTGCAATTTTCATAGAGTGAAGTCCAGATAGACAGTAACCTATTATATCCCAGGGTCCTTTCACACTAGCAGGTTTTGTTTCCTTCTAGCTGTTCCATTGTGGGAGCAGCTGAACGGAAAGAAGACAGGAATTAAAAACAGAAGCAAACTAATAGATTTTTAGTTCCTCTATGGGCACAAAAACTGAAGCGTTTACTTTCCGTTTAGCTGCTCCCACGACGGTACTGTTGGACGGAAACAAAAGCCCAAGCCATACATTTATAACGGAGGTGATCACCCAGCTATCCCAGGCCTGCTTATTTATGTAGTGAGATGGTCCTTTACTACGGTGCAGGGCTCTGGAAAAGATGGATGATGCATGACCACCACTGTGAGCGGAGTACTTCTAGCAGCTCTTTAGTACCTTTAGGCCAGTCACACACGACCAGATGTGAATTGCAGATTCCACGGACGATCCGTGTTAAAACTCGGGCATTGAAAAGCATGTAGTTTCGAAATTTCCTTCACACCCATATGAATTGCATATTCACGAGCATAAAAAAAGGCGCAGCATGCTCTATTTCACAGCGGATTCTGCACGGACGGCCGCCATTAACCCCTTAGTGACCAAGCCTGTTTGAACCTTCATGACCAGGCCAAATTTTGGAAATCTGACGTGTCACTTTAACATGGAGAAACACTGTAAAGGTTTTGCATATCCAAGTGATTCTGACTGCAATACCTCAATTATGTGCAAACATAATATAGAAATGCTTGATCAGATATGTATTTCCATCTGTTTACTTTGTTCTGGAAGTACACTGGAAAAGCATAAGGTTTTTTTAACCATTTAGAAGACGTATAAATTTAACATTATGTATTACCATTTAGAGGAACACTTTGTTTTCCGGCACCAAGCCAAGATTGGAAAGGCTCATAGGTGTCTGAATGATAGATCCCCCCACAAATGACCCCATTTTAAAAACTACACCCCTTAAATGTACTCACTGAGGGGGGTCATGAGTATTTTAACACCACAGTTTCTTTTCAGGAATTAATACAATTTAGAGAAGAAAAATAAAATGTCATATTTTTTAAATATGTCATTTTAAAGACAGGATTTTTTGTATACTGCCCATGAAAGTGAGGATTTGCACCCCATTCGTCGTGTGTTCAGAAACATACCCATTGTGGCCCTAATATTATGTTTGTATGCACAACGGGGCTCAAACTGAAAGAAGCAGCCAGTGGCTTTCTGAACAGACATTTTGCTTGAGGGAGTTTTAGGCCCCATAGCACTTGTAGACCCCTTAACCCCTTAGTGACCAAGCCTGTTTGTGCCTTAATGACCAGGCCAAATTTTGCAAATCTGACATGTGTCACTTTAACATGGAAAAACACCAGAAAAGTTTTGCATATCCAAGTTATTCTGACATTGTTTTTTCGCCACATGTTGTACTTCCTTTAGGCGGAAAAAAAGACCGATAGAATTTGTGTTTATTTATTAAAAGCGCCAAAATTGGGAAAATTTGGGAGAAAAAAAATTAAAAATTCGGCATTTTTTCACTTTTCCAACTGCAATATCTCAATTATGTGCAAACATAATATAGAAATTTTTGCCAAGATGTACATTTCCATCCGTTTACTTTATTTTGGGTGCACATTGGAAAACTTTCATTTTTTTTTACCATTTAGGAGGCGTACAAATTTAACATTACTTTTCAGCATTTTGAGGAACACTTTGTTTTCCTACACCAAGCCAAGATTGGAAAGGCTCATAGGAGTCAAAATGATAGATACCCCCACAAGTGACCCCATTCTAAAAACTACACCCCTTAACGTATTCACTGAGGGGGGGGGCATGAGTATTTTAACCCCACAGTTTTTTTTCAGGAGTCAATGCAAATTAAAAGAGAAAAACTAAAATTTGATATTTTTGCAAATATGTCATTTTAAAAAGACAGGACTTTTTTCTATAATACACATAAAAATGAGGATTTGCACCCCAGAATAGATACCCCTGTTTGTCCTGTGCTCAGAAACCTACCCATTGTGGCCCTAGTATTACGTCTGGATGCACAATGGGGCCCAAAATGAAAGGAGCAACCGGTGGCTTTCGGAAAAGAAATTTCGCTTGAAGGAGATTTAGGCCCTATTGCACACTTGTAGAGGCCTTGAGTAACAAAAACAATGGAGAACCCACACAAGTGACACCATTTTGAAAAGTAGACCCCTTAACGAATTTATCTAGGGGTACGATGACTTTCTTGACTTCACAGTTTTTGAATGAATCTAAGCCAAGCAGAAGGAGAAAAAATTACGATTTTCATTTTTTGGTAATTCTGTCATTTTAAAAGCTGTTTTTTTTGTACAGCACATATATGAATGAAGACTTGCACCCCAAAATGGATACCCCCGTTTGTCCAGTGTTCAGAAACATACCCATTGTGGCCCTAATCTACTTAAAGAAAACATGGCTAGGCCTATAATGGAAGGAGCACCCGTTGGATTTCAGGGTACAACGGAATAAATTCCAGGCCCCATTGCCCACATGTAGAGCCATTGAGCGGCCAAAACGATAAAGAACCCCCACAAATGACCCCATTTTGAACACTAGACTCCTTATCGAATTCATCTAGGGGTGTACTGCCCACTTTGACCTTACAGTATTTGAATGAATCTAAGCAAAGCAGAAGAACAAAAATTACAATTTTCATTTTTTTTGGCAATTTTGTCAATTTAAAAACAGTTTTTTTTGTACAATGTACATAGGAATGAAGACGTTCACCCCAAAATGGATACCCCCGTTTGTCCCGTGTTCAGAAACATACCCATTGTGGCCCTAATCTACTTACAGGACACATGGCTAGGCCCATAATGGAGGGAACACCCACTGGATTTCAGGGTACAACTGAATAAGTTCCCGGTCCCATTGCCCACTTATACGGAAAAAAAATTGACTTCCTAAAAACAATCGCCCCCGCTAGCCTCATTTTTTGGCATTCCCTAAATATTAGATAAAAGTAATAATATAAACTGCATTTTATGTCCGAAGACGGGGGTAATTACGGAGGCTGGTTGGGATGGGCACATGGGGCAAGAAAACAGTGTATCCCCCCTCCTCTCGCTTTTTTGGGGGTATTTTGTGACCTCAGCGTCAGGGATGGGGTGTAAAAAGCGGTGCTCTGAGGCTTTGTAATCTTGCTGCGGTGCGGCAGTCTCACACAGAAGGTGCTCAACAAGCTGCTCCTGGAACTGTATGAAGGCGAGCGTTCCCGGGGCTTCTTGTAAATTACAGATTACAGGTAGCGGTCTGAATAACGCCGGGCTCACATGGCCGTATGGGGAATTCGCTTGTGGAGGCCGTCAGCGGATCCCATCTGCGAGCCTGGCTGTGACTCTGCATACGGCCGAGTAATGTACTGCGCATAACTGCCTACTCACGCAGACGGTCATGCGCAGTACATCGTTTTTTGTTTATATTTCCCGCGCTGTCGCTTAGAGATGACCCGGGTACCCGCAGCCCGTACACAATGTATTTGCATATGGGCTGTGAATATATCCGTGGTCATAGAACACAATGGGCTCTAGGTCGCTGATATCCGCAGTAAAATATATCATGCTGTGTTCTGTTTCTGCGAGTGGATTATGTAATTCCGACCCGCTAATTGGGGGGAATTGTGTAATCCAATGCATGTGATTGATCCGTGGATTACCGCTGATCAAGCGCATGCAGAACCCGTAATTCCTCTCGGTCATCTGTGACCGGCCTAATGTTATATTGCTACTTTATCACGTGACCGGGGACCGCTCAACGAGGCCTCCGGTCACTGCTCCAAGCACCGTTGGTCGCTGAGAGCAAGGAGATTTAAAATTTCCTGGGCTCCTGCGAATGCGTCCGTTATTTTGCCGGCAGGCGCATACCCAGTAGCTCGCAGGATCCATGGAGGATAATCGCATCTGGATTCAAATGCGGAAGGCTCTGAGAAGATGTTTCATCTCCTCTCACTGATCGCATTAAAGAACTTTTACGTGATCGCCATTATGCATTGGATAACAGCGATCACGTGACCAGTAACCACATACCGTGCCCCCCATGAGGGGAGATAAAACAAACGTTTTTCCCTTTTTTTTTTTTTTATCGCCAGCCTCATTGAAGACAATGAGTGATATTGCATGAAGATAGAACATGCTGCGATGTGATTCCTGCGTCGCATTGTGGTGCCCTGCAGGAAAACATCACTCATACGTATGACCCCATTCAAAAAAATGGGGTTCATATTTGTGCATCTCGCAACACACAAATCTTGTGCGATTTTATCGCCCACAAAAAAACAACAGTCTTAAGGTCCATTTAGACAGAACGAATGTCGGGCAAACTCGTCCCCGCACATACTCGCTTCCGTGCCATTGCACAGGAGCTTGTATCGCTGGCTCACAGCAGGGAGGCTGGAGGAGAGTTCACTCCTCGCTCTCCCACGCCCCTCTCCATTGACTTATGCAGCATAAATGAGGGACCATGAGCTGATCGCTGACTGCTCAGTGTAAATAGCAGCCGTTCAGTACTGAACGGCCGCTATGTTAAGTTAATGGAGAGGGGCGGGGGAGAGCGAGTAGAGAAATCTCCTGAAGCTGTCCTGTCCCTCTACTGGCCGCTCTGAGCGAGCCAGCTCTACTGTCTCCCGAGCAGCAGGGTGCAGTAGTCTATAGCTGAGGAGCCAAATATCTTTAATGGTATGCTGCAAATAGCCAAAAGCTGCAGACATTAACTGGAACTTTCATTTCTTGATTGTCCAGCGCTAGCACAAGTGGTTTAAGTCTCCTAAGTACAACCAAACAGAGACTGATTAATATACAATAATTAACTAAGTAATCAATTAGCCTATTAGACTTTGGCCTCTTTCACACGATCGTGTGCGTTCTTACCCTCGGTTGACGGCGGGTAAAAATTTCATGAAAAAAGATTAGCTGCGATCAAGTCTCGATCTAAATTTGAGTTCTCGTCCTTTTCCCGGTTGGCTATGGTGTATCGGCGAAAAATACACTGCAGCATGGAAATCCATTGGTCGGCAGAAATCCTTAAAATGACTTCTAATGCTTAAATAGAGCCAACTGTCTTCTTTTCCGAGTGTCGGACGAAGGTAAACTCCCTCCTTCTCCCTTTTTTCACCTCCCATGGGAGGCACATCTCGGCAAAAGATCGAGCAAATCTTTTCACACGTCATATAAAATCAGTCGCCGATGTCCTATTTTTCCTGGCACAATTTTTTTATGCGGGTAAAAATCGCTCATCTGCATGAACACATTGGAAAGCAGTGCTTCAGATGGTCGCAATTTTTGAATGCAGCTAAATAGCGGTGTATATATGGTCCTGTGAATAAGGCCGGAGAGTCAGTGATTTTTCTTCTCACTTGGGCCGGCTGTCCACGGGCGATGACGTATCCCGCGGCGAAGCTCCGCTGTGGGAGCCGCCGTCTGGGAGCAGGAGTCGCCGCCGAATCTCCACCGGTCAGCCCTATCTAATAGATAGGCTGACTACGGAGAATCGGGGCAATTCGCAGTATGCTGCGAATTGGCCGCCGCAAGCAGAGAATCACAATAGTTCTCTGCTCGTGGACAGTTGCCAGCGCTTTCCATAGCAATGCTATGGGAAGCGTTGGCCAGCGTGATTTGCCGGCGGTTCACCGCCGGCAAATAAACTGCCGTGGACAGGGGGCCTTAGGAAGCTCAGGAGACAAGCTCCTTCCCTGTTGGGGATCTTTCACACAGGACAGAATATTCTGCAATAGAACAGCGTTGTGGAATATGCCCTCCTGCGAAATATTAAGCCTCAAATCCGTACTACGGATTTAGGTGCAGAATTGAAAATAGCAGAATCCTGCCAGCAATTTCGGCCTTGTGGATTTTGGTGTGGATTTCAGGGACGGCATATTCGTGGCTATAGAATATTCTGTCCCGTGTGAGAGGTCCCTCAGAAGGTCTCTACAATAAGGAATAGTCAGTAGGATTTCATCTCTTGCTTCCAGCCTGTATACAGTGGGATCCCTGCCCCTCAGCCTGAAGGTGCCCCTTGTAGGTGACTGTCCCCCTTGTGTCTGGCAGAGGACCTCAAGTTCGCTGTCGTATTTCCTCTTTCTAGAGAGGACTTTCCCGGTCGCTAGTAGAGGAGGGGACCTGCTGGAGCAGCTTTTCAGAGCGGTGGCAGCAGTGTGCCACAAAAGTGACACGGGAGAGCACATGACTGCTATAGTGCGTGCCAACAGCTGGATACAAGGTGGACGTTATAGTGGATGCCAACAGCTGGATACAAGGTGGAAATCTCACATGTCACTAGAAGTGACCAGGATGAATCACCAGTAGTCAGGCAAAGCTCCAGAGTTGGTGCCGGCAAACTTTAAATTGATAATACAGGCTATGTATTGGTAGTTGGAAGTATCTCCCAGTGTGCTCCGCCTCACCGCTGCGCCCTCTGCTTATATTGGTAAGTCAGTATATGTGTAAACACTTACTTTTCTCTGCTTCTCCTAAGTATCTACCTCTCAAGAGGGTAGCAGGAAGAGAAGCAAAGTACTGTACACACTGCACCTCCCGTGAGAATGCCTACCATCAAGGGGAAGCCAGCAAATTCCTATCCTAGGCCAAAGATTAGTTTCCTCAGTTTTGAAGAATAGAGATCTTCTCGGAGATGTTAATAACTTGATTAGTTATTTCTTTCTGTCTGAAGCTCCTGGCCACTTTTTCATCAGATGGTCATGGGATCTCTGTTCTGACTGATGCATTTTCTAGTCAGATTCTCAGTCTGTGTGATGCTGTTGCAAGGATCTACCAGTGAAACTGACTACAGGGGACAACAGACACTCCTATCACAGTTACTGGTGATGATTACACCGTTCCTGTCACACAGTTATAATAGAGGAAATCACAGCTCATCCTCCTGACTGTATACTTATGGTCTGTAACTAGAGATGAGCGAACATACTCAGTTCGGGTGTTTTTGGACTCGAGCACCGCTTTTTCCGAGTAACTGACTACTCGGAGAAAAAGATTCGGGGGGCGTGGGACGGCGTGGTGGAGCGGGGGGTAGCAGTGGGAAACAGGAGGGGAGCTCTCTCTCCCCCCCCCCCCCCCCACTCCCCTCTGCAACCCCCCGGCGCCCCCCGAATCTTTTCATCCAAATAGTCAGTTACTCGGAAAAAACGGTGCTCGAGTCCAAAAACACCCGAACCAAGTAGGTTCGCTCATCTCTATCTGTAACTTATTTAGATGACTATAGAAGATAAGGAAAATTAAACAGTTCTACCTGCAGCCAAAAATGATATAGCCTTAACTAATGCTGGGCTGATGCACCATGGGATTGATTAAAAGTGAAAGGAAAATAATTGCATGCCTTATTAAAAGCTGTTAAGTCTACAGCAGAATCAGAAAGATGTTTCACATAAAACGAGGAAGATTATTTGATTTCCCAAAAACTAAAGGAAAAAGGGTTTTTGGATTGTCCTGTCCTACAAGATGGAATGAAACATAACTGAGATACACCTGAGTAAAACTACGATCTAGGTCCTAAGGTGGATAAGACACCCTAAGTTGATACTGCCATTGTGAAATTATATAGAAAAGCGATAGTTCTATCAGTGGAGTCCTCTCTTTTGAAGGATTCTATGAACCATGAAGTAGAATTCAGTATAGGGGTGCGTTCACTTGTGGCAGTTTTTTTGTGGATCCACGTCAGGGTCTGCATTGGGGTCTCCACCATTTGATGTGGTTTTTTGGCAGGATTTTGGTGCAGACTTTCCACTGCAGAGGATCCACGCTGCATATGCTAAGTGTTTAGTGCTTATGAATTTTTTTCAGCTGCAGCAAAGGTAGCATTAGCTCCTATGGCCAGAGCCCTCTAAGTCTAGTTGAGCGACCGGCCAAAAGATTTAGAACATGGAGTACATAGGAAAGTGGTCCTGCCTAAGATTAAAATCAGAATCGGATTTTCTTTTCTGCATGGAGTCACATTTTTTTTTCCAGGTCCTTTGCCATACCCAACGTGCCCAGAAGGGTGTTGTAGATAAAACAATGGCTAGGAGATATTCCATCCATAAACCACTTTTGTAATCTTTAATTTCATCCTGAGTTTCTGGTTGGGCCCAGTTGGAGAAGAACTTACAGTCTCTGAGCAAGTCAAAAGAAGGGAAAGTTCTTCAGAACATGGTGTAGTCAGAAAAGACTCTGGATTTTCTCACTATTACGGCACAATTTTTACAAAATGGCTTGAAAAAGCAACTTGAAGTTGAATAAACGCAATTTACAGCCACCAATGTGTAGTTACAGGGAAACTTCTCTAACAATCACCGGGTTAGAACGTTCTTAAGAGCTCTGAAAAACATGGCTGCTGCCATCCAGGCTCCTGCATGGGATTTAACTGAAGTGTCCTTCATTTATCAAACAGCCATTCTGCGATTCTTAAGCTTCAAGACATTTTTCTTGTTGCAATCACATCTTCTAGATGCATATAAGGCACCATATTTTAGAGTTTTAGGAGTCTGTTTGCTGGGCTTCCTATCAAAGGTATCTTCAGAGAAAATCATCAAACAGGAAATTTACTTACCTGTTCTTTTTCCAGATCCGCAGGATGAAGAATAAGAAAAGTGGCCTACTCTTGAGGTCAAAAGAGCAGTCTTAGGGTGCCTACCCACTGGCGATTTTTTTTCCTGCGAAGCTAAATTGCGTTTTTTCTGAAGAGCAATTAGCATAGAATGTGTTCTTGTCCATTTGGGGTTTTTTTTCGTTTCATTGCAATTTTTCACATAGGAACTGTCAGTTGCATATGTCTCCTTATTTTTCTCTTAATGCACCCATGATTGTCAATGGAAATTAGCGGAAAAGGCGCGGAAAACGCTGCGTTTTTCACACACGAAAATCGGCAACGCCAGTGGGTAGGCGCCCTTAGGCTGGGTTTACACAGGGCGGATTTGCCGCGGTTTTGCCGCAGCAGATCCGCCCGCGGCCACTAATCTCGGGATTAGCCAGCCATGTGGACGAGATCTCTCAGAAACCTCGTCCACACGGGATGGCTAATCCGCTGCGGTAAATCCGGCTGAAACCGCGGCTGCGGCCGCCGCAGCCACGGTTTCAAAAGAAGCAGCATGTCTATTTCCTTTTTTTTTTTGTTTATTTACGTCGCGGCCGTGCTTTCCTCTATGGGAGCGCCGGCCGCAACGGAAAAGCATGCGGCCGAGCCGCTTCAAAGCCGCCGCGGCTTAAACCGCGGCGGTTCTCCCGGCGGAAAAATCTTGCGGTTTTTGCTGCGGCCAAACCGCGAGATTTCCGACGGGAATCCGCCCTGTGTGAACCCAGCCTTACAGTATATCCATAGGACTCAGGAGCACTGTCATTACAACCAAATTCCAATAAAGGACAAAAGGCCAGCAAAGCCCCCTTGCAAGGTGGATAAGAGGGACATTTAAATGTTAAGGCAGCGTCATCGCTAGCACGCCAGCTCTGCACTGCACATGAGCGGCTGTGCGCCAGCTGGCACATCCACAGCGCAGAGTGAAGACGCCGGACACGTAAGCCGAAGGTCACTGCAGGGGCACTGGGCCGCAGTCAGAATCTCGCAGTCAGAATCCAACCTGGTCGTCTGCATTCGGCCTTACAAACCCCATTTGTGCTTGTGCTGCCGTAGGAAAGTGTAAATTTACTTACCCAAAATTGACATTTCCTGCAGACTGTAGGCAGCACAAATCTCCCACCCTAAATTAGATTTTAATATTGCTTTATTCATACACTGACTCTGAAGGCCCTTTTACATGGGCCGATTATCATTAGGAGTTGTACAAATACCCAGGCTTCCGCAGGAGTGTGAACAGTAGTGGTCCCATGTAAATGCATGCAGAAACCTGAATGATTCGCTGTACAGTGTAAGCAGCAGTTGTTCAGTTGGGAGGCCGGGGGAAGGGGGGGGGGGGGGGAGCTCTTCCTGGCCGCTTTGCCTCCATGCTGGTAGCACTCAGAGCGATCCAGCGATGCTCACTCCTGTTTAACAGCATAGGAGCGAGCTTCAATGGTATGCGGTGCCGGGCATCGTTTACTCGACTCATCCCGTGTAAATGAGCCCTAAGTCTTCTGCCTTGCTTTATAGGGAAAGCCAATTAATTAGTTCAATACTGCTTATTAACCTGTCTCTGGTTGTACTTAGGGAACTAAACCCATTTTTGCTTGTGATGCCTATGAACTGGAGGAAATGCAAATTTCGGGTAAGTAAATTCACACTATAAGTTACATGAATTAACACATCATTTATTAAAACTGTCCGCAAAGAAAAACTTGACAATAGCAGCCAATCACAAAGCAGCATTCATTATTCCAAAGAAGTTTACGAAATCGAAACGGTGTTCTGATCATTTTTTTTATGGCCAACATGGCTAAATTTACTTTGATAGACGAAGTTCTCCAAAAATCCTGACTTGCTGCTCATTGAGCTTAAAGGGGTTTTCCAGTGAGAATACTAATGATGACCTATCATCGGGATGTCATCAATAGTTGATTGGCTGGGGTCCGTAGCTCGGGACCCCAACCGATCAGCTGAGCGGGTGCATGCTGTCAGCGCCGTAAATACACATAGGTCGGAGCGGAAGCCTCTACGCCAACCTCTGTGTAGTGGCTGCCGCTTGTAACTGCAAGCACGGCTCTCATTGAAATCAACGCAACAGGCTCAAAAGCCGGCCTCCTGCTGCAACACGGCATCAAATAAAAACAATGATCCACGCTGTTAACTCATTCAATGTACACGGTTCACAGGAGTATTGCAATGCATTATCATAGTGATCAGAGCTTTTATGTTTTTTTTAAGTCCCTTACATTGACAAAAATGTAAACAAAATAAAAATAGTATTAAAAAAAAACATGCAAGGACCACGGCCAGAGGGAGCAAGAGTAAGGGGAGCGCTCAGCCTGCAGTGGACGCTCCGATGATCCGCTACTTGTGTAGCACAGCTTCCACTTGTTAGCCATGGTAGCTGAGCGTCACGGAGACCACAAGAGAATACCTTCTGTGAAGGCTTGCAAAGAAAGGTGCTCGCTGAACAGCAGGCAGTACTCATGTTAGCGTAGCTTACCACGACTAAAAGGAGGTCCTCTCAGAAGCCGGCAGATAAGATGTCAGAGCGGCCGGTGCTCTATTCCCCAGCAGCCAGCTCACAGGAGGGGCAGAGAGGACTAGATATGGAGTGGCCGCCTGGGAATCAAAACAGCATGGTAAAGAGAATTTTTCCACTTGAAGGTCCCCCAACATGGCATCCATCAGCCACATGCTCTCCTCAGAGTGAGGAATGCACCAAACTGCTCCACTCCCTCCAAAGCTGCAGCCAGACAGACTCACACCTCTGACTGCCCTGTAGCTCGTTGGGATGTGGCACCACAGTCCCAGAAGCATCTTCCCTCTCAGGCATATATGATAGACTAACCACGTACACAGAGGCCCCACCCCCATCGTATATTCTTGCTTGGGAAAAAGTCTGTCGCCATCTTTAGACCGGAACAGCTACCTAAAATATACTCCTTCACACATAAATTCTCCATTTTTAGTAAGAATCAGGAAACCGGATTCCAAATTCTATCACGTTGGTACAGGGTGCCCTCCTGTCTACATAAAACGATACCATCTGTTTCCTCACTCTGCTAGAGATGTGGTACAGAACAGGGAACCAAACTACATATATTTTGGGAATGCTCGGTGCTATCTGGCTTTTGGTCTGGCACATTACCTCCAAATTTACCGACTTTACTCTCCCAAAATCCCCACATACTCTTATAGGCGCTCTGTGGTCAAACATCTGGTTAAAGGGGTTGTCCCGCGCCGAAACGGGTTTTTTTTTTTTTAAACCCCCCCCCCGTTCGGCGCGAGACAACCCCGATGCAGGGGTTAAAAAAACCACCCGCACAGCGCTTACCTGAATCCCGGCGGTCCGGCGTCTTCATACTCACCTGCTGAAGATGGCCGCCGGGATCCTCTGTCTCCATGGACCGCAGGGCTTCTGTGCGGTCCATTGCCGATTCCAGCCTCCTGATTGGCTGGAATCGGCACGTGACGGGGCGGAGCTACACGGAGCTACACGGAGCCCCATTCAGAAAAGAAGAAGACCCGGACTGCGCAAGCGCGGCTAATTTGGCCATCGGAGGGCGAAAATTAGTCGGCACCATGGAGACGAGGACGCTAGCAACGGAGCAGGTAAGTATAAAACTTTTTATAACTTCTGTATGGCTCATAATTAATGCACAATGTACATTACAAAGTGCATTAATATGGCCATACAGAAGTGTATAGACCCACTTGCTGCCTCGGGACAACCCCTTTAATGCAGCCAGGGCATGCATCCCAAAGCTATGGCGACCGGAATCCCCTCCTATCAAAATGCGGGTTCAGATGTTCCGCAAGGCAATGGAGATGGAAGACCTTACAGCAGTTATCAAAGACTTGCAGGATAAGTTTTCCAAAACACGGCATTACTGGATTGAGTTCCTCAATTCTCAGGAACATTGATATCTTAATGGTCAAAGTCCTCCCTGATCCACTTCTCAGGCTCCCATGCCCCTCTCCCCTCAAAATTTGGGCTGAGGCGTTTGAGGTGCTTCCTTTACTTCCCCATTTTTTTTCCCTTTCTTTCGTCTTCGCTCTTCACTTCCTTCTTTGCTTTTCCCACTTCTCCCCCCCCCCCCCTTCGTGGTTTCCTCCCCCTCCCCCATTATCTCTAGCCAACACAATGTACCTTGGTCCCGGTGAGCCAACAGACAATTCCTAGTAGAAAGGAACTCCCAAACTTATCAACACTGTTGGTTCACAGGGTCCAAACTCATTCTTTATCTAGACTACACTTGTTGTTGGGGTTAGAGATAAGCTCTAGAAAACATGCATACTTAGGTTGGATTTACACGGGGCGGAATTGCCACAGAATTTCCATGCAGACTTTCTGCACGGAAATTCTGCCAGCAATTTTTATCCTGGGATAATGCAGCAACGTGGACGAGATTTGTAAAAATCTCATCCACGCGCTGCGAAGAAGCTGTTGCGGCCAAGCTGCGATGAAACGGACATGCCGTGCGGAATTCAAAGCTGTGGCATGTCAATTTTATCGCCATCTCTGCTGCGGCGTTTCTCCTCTCTATGGGTAGAGACGGCCGCAGCGGAATGCAGGCGGCAAAGCTGCTTTAAAACCCGCACCGAATGGCGCAATTTTTGAAGATGCATTTCTGCCGCCGAAATATTGCAGTCTTTCCGTGCGGTCATTCCGCGAGATTTTTGCCCTGTGTGAACCCAGCCTTGTAATTCCCTGCAGCATTTGACAATATTGTATATTATTTACATTTGGAAAAACAAATAAAGAATTTTTTAAAAACACGCAAAAAATACTGCACTTTCCCTGTTAAATAATTTAGTTTTTTTTAATTAAAAATTCTGTATATTTGGTATCAGTGTATCCGTAACAACCTGCACATTAAATGGGACTGTTTATCCTGCACCAAACAAAAATTGTAAAAAAAAATAAAATAAAATACTAGGAGGCAAAATGCTTATTTTGTTTATGTTTCTTCCCAAAAAACGCAATAAAAGTAATCGAAAAAGCTCTTTGTGCCAAAACGGTACCAATAAAAACTACAGGCGGCCTTAGTAATAGAATAATAGGAAACATAATACAGTAAAATAAAGATGGTTTGTAGAAATAGGATCAAGAGCCACAAAAGAAAAAAAATAGTTCTCAGAACTGAAAATTCAGTATTAACAACAAACAGTAAAACTAGATCAAAGGTCGAGTGTGGTGCCATTCCCACTCATCTCATGACCTGACCTTAAGGATACTGTAGCTGGTAATTGCTGCTCAGAGTCATAGATGTGATACTAAAAGATAAGCATCTGCAGAGATTAACCCTTTCCAATCCACTATCTGCCGTCTGAAGACATTCTGATTGAAGGCTGTACAGCTCCGATGTCGGAAGACGTCTGGCAGGATATTCCTACTGTACATTACTGGCCGCTCCGTTGTCAAGGGAGGGGGGGGGTGCTCCAGCATGTCCCATCCCTCAGTACTGGCTCTAGCCAGCAGATGGCGCCATTGTATAATGGCAGAAAGAGAAAGCCCCCTAGGAAACCCTGAATCCAAAATTGGATTGCAAAGGGTTAAGAGTAAAACTGCCTTCCACAGCCATGATGGGATATCGATAGCAATATTCTGCCGTGGGGGAGGAGGAAGGAGAACTGACAGGCGGTGAGCCAGAAAATCATGGCAAATCGCAGCATGCCGCGATTTCAATCCTGCGAGCGGAGAATCATAGCGATGGACGTCGGGCTGCGCTTTCCATAGTTACCCTATAGAAAGCTTTTCATAGCGTGATCCGTGGGCGAGGTATTGCAAACACATCATCGCCCATGGACAGGCAGCCCTAAGCCAACACAGTCCACTGACATGGCTGCCCACTGTAGAACATCCACTTTGAGGGGAGTTTCAAACAGCTGTATGCACAACTACGCTTGCCGGTAAGGAGCGTAGCTGCGTATGAACGACTTTTTTTCCTCTTCTCTGGATTTTCAAACTGGAGTGTGAAAAAAATAGAGGGAAGATAGGGCAAGTCCTATCTTTTTTCGCCCGTACAATTAACGGGCAAAAATGCCGATAGTGAAAATAAAACCACTGACATCATTGGTTTCGTTTTGTCCCATTATGCGACCGAGACTCTCTCATGTTTAAGCTCTAGGGGTGGCTTTTATCTAGTCACTGGTTAATTATCGTCTGCTGTAAACAGGTAATCACTGTTTTTCAACAACTAGCCAACAATTTTGCAGGGAGTTTTGCACTTGTTCGGAGTGTACCTCCCACTGAATGCCGATTGGCAACTGCCTTTTGAATATTTTGCCCTCCCACTTTCTGCTTTCATTTTCTGCTTTCTTCTTTCTTTGAAGTAGTTGACAACCCCTTTAAAATCTATGTTCAACTTTTTTTCAAAAATATTTGCTTTATTGCTCCAATGAATCTAAAATGAAAATAGAGCAACTTCGGAAACAGACTTAATTAAAACACTTAGCTTTTGTGCATTGTCCTTCTAAACTTACAATGTTTCATTTTTGACGCATTGGAACTTTAACAGATATACCAAAGTGGACTTTTCCTCTAAAGAGAACCTGTCATCACTCGTGACAACTCTGAATGCTTGTATTCCTCTAATTCTAATTCTAGGGCAGAAGAGTAACCCAAAGCAACCAGTCAGACAGGTAAGAGCTTACATTTTTTTTTGTTAGCCCATCCAAAAGTGTTCATGCACTAGTGATTTTGAGAACGATCACAGCTAGCTGTATTAAAATCAATGATGGTTCACTATCGGCACCAGATTTCATAAATCTAACCCAATGTTCTTTTTATATAGATAGATTCAACACAATTCCAAAAAAGAATAATGTGTGCAAACAAAAGTATGCAGGCCAACAAGTCTTGCGTCATTTAGAGTTTGGTTCCTTAAGGGTGCAGACGACCGTATATCGGACGGGTATTCACGCTGGCCGATATACGGCGTCTCTCTCTGCAGGGGGAGGAGGTTGGAAGAGCCGGGTGCTCTGAGCTCCCGCCCCCTCTCAGCCCCTCTGCACTATTTGCAATGAGAGGAGGCGGGATGGGGCAGGGCTAAGTTTTGGGAATTAGCTCCACCCCCATCCCACCTCTCCTTATTAAAAATAGTGCAGCGGGACCTCAGAGCACTGCTCCCGGCTCTTCCAGCCTCCTCCCCCTGCAGAGAGGGACGCCGTATATCGGTTGGGCGTGAAAACCCAGCCGATATACGGTCGTCTGAATGCACCCTTAAGCATAGTTTAAGTGAACAACTCACACAATCCATATCAGGGTTACCGCCTCTTGCAGATTACCACTTTAAATTGAAAATATAACCCACTCTTCAACTTGACAATAACTTTGCATTTACATATCTTTTATCCCTGGCAGCACTTGCACTGTTCTCCACTTGTAGCAACTACAGATGCTGATTTACAGTCTCTTCTGGTTCAATCAGCTTACAGAAACGATCTGTTGCGGTGGTTCTAGGATCTGTTCCTTTCTAGTAATCAGGGTTAGGTCTTGTATTTGTTTCTCTCCATCTTCCGGATATGGTGGGAATGGTTTTAGATGAGACTTGCTTGGTTTCACCTGTGGGTAATTTGGGACTACTTAACCTGCGCTTGTGCTTAGCTCATTGCTGTATAATTCAGTCTCCCTCTGACTGCGGTGGAAGTCAGAGTTTGGTGCCGGATCTCCTATTTTCCTGATTCTTTACTAAGCTAAGTACTGAGGTTACTACTGTTGATATCTTGTTCTCGGTGGTTTTCTCCTCTCCCACGTAGGGTTTACTGATGACCTAGGTACACGGTCAGGTTCGCCCTTGTTAGGGCAGGTTATCTGTGTATAGGCCGGTCCCTTTTCTAGATAAAGGGTTTATAGGGTCAGTGTTTCCCAGGTGTCTGTTGCCTTTATTGTTTACCACTGTTTTGTGTGCATTTGCAACCCGTGAATCTTTCAGATTTTCTGATCTAGCCAGTCCTGATTGGACGTGACACGATCCCTTGCTTTCTCCCATCTCAGCACACGTGCTCCCACAATCTCATCCTCTCTCTCTCTTTGCCCTTTGACCAGGCTGCCAGTCCTGTTACAATGATGAACTTGTTGAGGTGTAAATGATGCCCCAGGACAATACATAGTCACTGGCTCACTTGCATTAGTCTTTCAGACTCCTTGGTCTCTGCAGCCCACTCTCATTCTTAGAGGAACTCCTTTGATTGCTTCTGGTTCTAGAACCCATCTCGCTCCACTACACCATCCTCACATGGTGGTCTCATAGGCTCCATTTTATTTTACAGCCCACTTGCATGCTTACTTACTGTGTACACACTCTCCACCAGTTGCACCAAGCGCACAAGTTAAATGAGCATATTTCCACCTACAGACATTGTGATGCAATGCTTCTAGCGCCACAATGCCAAGTCAGGGAACCAAGGTAAGGCGACACCATCGAGATAAACCAGGCGATGCCCAGACTCTTTGGGTACATGCAATCAGCAATACAAACAATATTAAACATAACCTCTTCACACACAAAGAGCAAACCTAACAGTGCAATTTGGTAAGTTCAGAGCTCCAGATTTTAAAAAAATTATGTAGGAGCCATCAGCACATAGACTGAAAAATTTAGAAATTACATTTTTAGTCGCCAAATTTAGTCACATTGGTGACTATTTTGGTTGCCCTTTGGAGCTCTGAAGACGGCAAATGTGTGTCACTTACAGTTCATCCCCTTTATGTGATTAGTTTAGAAAGTTGAGGCTACTTTCACACTTGCATTGGGGTGAATTCAGCTGAAGTCTACGCTATTCTCTCGTCCAAAAAACAGAAACCAAACAGAATGGAAGCAAACTCAAGCCTTTCTGTTGGCTTTCTGTTTCAGTACATTAAATAATAACATGGAAAAATATAGAATATGAAACAAAAAAACACAAGACCTCAGACAACCATGTAGATGGATAAATTAAAGAACTATGATTTTATTAAAGTGGTGGGCGGGGGGAATAATAGTATGCAAGGCCAAAAAAGACATGTCCATCCAGTTCAGCCTCTTCTCCCCCCCATTGTTGATACAGAGGAAGGAAAAAAAAACCCTAATGAGGTGGAAGCCAAATTTCCCCTGTTTAAGGGCTCCTTCTTACGGACGGATTTCCGCCACGTAATACGCGGCGGAAATCCGCTGCGTTGCCCGCAGCTATAATAGCACAATGTTTACGGTGCGTCATTCCACAGCGGAATTCTGCACCGTAAAATCACCCATCCTCACCCGCGGCATGCTCTATTTGCCGCGGGTGTACGCACGGACGGCTTCCATTGCAGTCAATAGAAGACGTCCGTCACGCTATCTTCCGCTGTAACGCAGTGGAAGATAGCGTGAAACCGCTTCCCCGCCTACCGTGTCATATGACGCGGACGGCGCTTCATGTGACGCTGTGGGCGTGTCATATGACGTGGCCGGCGCGTCACGCGCTCTATTGCGCATGTGCGCCGAAGCGTCATGCGGGGGACGTAGAACGCCAGATCCGGAAGTAAGTATTGGGGTCTCTGAGGGGTGCCGTTACAGGCTCTGCCGCGGAATTCCTCGGCGGAGCCCGTCACGGCCGTGTGAAGACGGCCTAAGGGTGGGGAAAAAAATTCCTTCCCCAGATCACAACCCTTCTGAAGTTATGATTATAACATTGTATCACTCAAAAAAGACCTTCACTCCCCCCTTGTTGTACTCCTTTATCGAATTTGTCATCACTCAGGCAGAGAGAGTTCCATAGTCTCACTGCTCTTACAGTAAAGAACCCTCTTTTGTGTCGGTATAGAAACGTTCTTTCCTCAAGACGTAGAGGGCGCATCCTTGTTACAGGCACAGTACTGAGTATAAACAAATCATGTTTATACCACAAAAATAAAAAGGGCCCGTGATTCACAATGATTTTGGAGAAATTGGCCCGATAGCGACACAAACTGATTATTCAACTGATTAATCGCATATCACTTATGGATATGTATTACCGTAAGGGCATAATCATTGTAAAGTGCAGATTACTGAACCACCAGCTGGAAGAGAGGATTATCAGGAAATTATCACATACTGAAGGGAATGAGCATCAAGAGGGTCGCTTTAAGTTTTGTTTTTACGCTTCGTTAGTATTTTTCAAGCCTCAACCTGCTGCTAGTTTTTGTAATATTTCTCCTTTGCCAATAGCTCACATCAGCGCTCCCAGCCTCAGTGACACAATGTCATTATCCACTAGAAATCATGACCTTTACGCCTATAGGGATTAAAAAAGTCACCGTAGCTTGTTGCTATCAAGGTATGTGAATATGTCACATCACATGGAGCAAAGGTAAAAAAAAGAGTCATTCCCACTGCAGAAGCTGTTCTACTTGCAGAATAGTAAGTAACTTGATGATCGTGAGGGTTCGACCACGAGAGCCCCCACGGATCCCGAGATTTCAGCCCTGGCGTGTCCCAAAGTCTGGGGAGCACAGGCCATGCATGAACACTTCTGCTCCATTCATGTCAACTGAACTGCCGAAAATAACAGAGTTGGAACGCTCGTCGATCTCTGGCACTCCCACTGAAGGAACTCAGTGGAGACGCGCATGTAAGGTCTATGCAGCTCACATTTTGGAACGTGGCAAGGCTGAAATCTCGATAAGCGAGGATCCTAGCGTTGAGATCCCCAGCAATCCTCTGTGGATAGAGGGAACCCTTTAAATAGTAAATTAGTATTTGGGTGTTACATAGTCTCTTCAGAAAGAATACTGTGCATCACTGGCTGCAGCTAACATCTTCAGATGCCAGGTCTTGCAGGGCGCACGCCCAGCAGCAGCATCGGAGGCACCTTTTAATAGGGTTCATATTTCACACTGATAAATGAAGGCAATTTGATGACCGCAATATTCTGTGCACTCACTTACGAAGTCCTTGTTCTCCAGAAGATAAGGAATCATGTAATATCTTACGACTGATTAATGTGCATGGGCTACCTATGGAACATATTTAATGCAGTATTTGCAGTAAATTAAATCAATCTTTGGCTTTTAGGACACAATTTTATCCCGGGACTGAAGAGGCGGATGGTATATCACCTGCAATTGTTTTTCTGTGCTGTCCATCTGATTTGCCAGCTTCTTTGGATTCCATTTTCAACCATCCAAGATGGCCGACAGTCTTCAGACTATCTAGTCCTCATAGTGCAAGGGTAGTGTTAGACTGCTAATGCACCATACTTGCTCTCTGATTGGTCAGTTCTGTTCACTTGATCAGCCTTGGCCACTCAAAGAATAGTGCACAATGTGCATTAGCTTAATAGGAAATTACAGTGGCCATTTTGAAGGACTGCAAACCATGACTAGAACTGGTGAATTGGATGGACGGCAGAGAAAAACAAGTGCAGGTGATATACCACTCACCCTTTTTGCTCCAGGGACAGAAATTGTCCTGAAATCGGAGGGTCACTTTGACAGATTACAGCAATACAAATAAAATGTAGTTATTTCTACGTCTGTCAAAGATGGGTAATAATCAATATGGCTTCCACAGAGGCCGTTGACCCAACTTTCCTCACTCTGTTTCATTCATGGTCAGCTCTAGGTTTATTTGGTCCATGGACAATAGGGTCACAATGGGCACCTTGTTTACACTAAAAAGCACATGGCTTGTTTGTTTAGTTTTCCATTGACCACCGCACGCATACTGAGCCCCATAACTTCTACTCTTGTTGGGTTGTGTCCTCAAAGGTACATGATATCCCCAGAGTGAGTGGTAATGGGAACCCATTACTCCATGTGCCACCTGGAAAACCACCCAGGGCCATCGAGTTTTTCAGGTGTTAACGGCCAACTGGGTGTTTTGGCTAATGGAGAAATCTACCACACTATCGCTGACGCCGCTCATCATTCCCTTATGTAAACTAGGACTTCCTGCCCTCCTGTTTCCTTCTCTCCGTGCTATGAAGTGCCGGGCCACAAATAGGAGGCAAAGAAGACCTGGTTTGCGCGCAGTGCTGATGAGCGGTGTCAGTGATGGTGCAGCAGATTGATCAATGATAAACTGAGATGAGACAGCTGGGTGGCCCTAAACAGCCAGAACACCTGCTCCACCTAGCGGCCCTGCCACGTCATAAATACAGGCTCGCACAGAAATAGAACATGCCGCGATTTGTTTACCGCACGGGTTTTCACGCGGTCAAATCTCGGCTGTCTGCCTAGGATTGCATAAACCAATGCAATCCCATGGCAGCGTGCACAGGCAGAAATTCTGCAGGAAATCTCGCCACGGAATTCCGCCCGTGTGCATTCACCCTAAACCTGATATCGCAATAATCATGCCGATCCACGAAAGAAAGTTAGGCTGCCTGCAGATGGCCGGGTCGGATCCCACTGCAAGAATTCTCGCAGCGGGATGCGGTCCCGTGTCCCTGTAGAGGCCTGCGGCTCACCCGCTCCCAGCCTGTCACCACTGACATTAATGTGCGGGTCTCGAATAGAATGCCACAATCTGTTTTCCGTGTGTGTTTTCACAAATCGCAGCTGTGTGCATAGGATTGCGTTTTGCAATGCAATCCTATGCACGTGGGCATGGGCGGAAATTCTGCCTTAGGCCACCTGTAGACGGGCGGAAATTCCACGGTGGGATTCCCCGCAGAATTTCTGTCCCTGGACGCCTGCATAGGATTGCATTACAGCACACAATCCTATGCAGACGGCCGTCGTTTGTCTGCGCGAAATCACGTGCAGCAAACAAACCGCGGCATGCTCTAATTCTGTGCGGGGAACGCAGAGCCCCGCACAGAAACGTCACTCTGCGTATGGTGCCATTAAAAAATACAACTTGTCCCCCAAAAAACAAGCCATCATACAGTTGTCAGTGAGTTATAGTTCTTGCAATGTGACAATGTAAATCGCTTGTCCTTAAGGGCAAAAAAATAGCTCATCACTAAGGGGTTAACTCAACATCAGGAGTGCACAGCAGACATTCTATATTCTCTCCACCCTGTGAGCCCTGGGGAGAACGAAAGGAAAAAGAGAAGAAATGATGGTGTCACCTGACTAATTATCCAGATTTGCTGCGCAGCGTGCTACGAGCCGCCCCCCTCCTGACTCACAGGGGAAAAAAACAACCAAACAAAAACCTTCAGAAAATCCATTGAAAAAAATAGGAGAAACAGAAAATGAAAAAAAAAAAAGTTACCTCCTCAGGGTGACTACCCACTTCAGTTCTTTTTCACTGCGAAATTCGCAGCGTTTTTTTTTCTGCAGGGGTCTATGGGACTTGTTACGTTAAAATCACGATCGCGCAAAATCGCAATTTCGCGGTAAACATTTTTAAAAAACGCTGCACATCTCGCAGTGAAAAAGAACTGTAGTGGGTAGTCACACCTATGGGGTTAATTGCCCATTGAAATCAATTGGAGTATGCGTGTGTATTTTTTTGCGCGCACAAATACAGTGCAATATGCACCTACGCATATGCAAAAATGCAACGCCTATCGCACAAATCTAGTCTAAAGCCAAGCATACCAAATTTCATAATATACATTTGGCACATTTTGTTTTACGGTCTCCTGATTGAGACTCGTGTATCAAACACTGCTCGAAATAAGTCATCCCAGTAAATCGGCCAGTTCAAAGAAAAGCCAGATTTATCACAGCGCCTCCTGCTGTACGATAAATTTGGCACATCTTTAGAAATCTTTATCTAATGCCTGGTTTAGACAACGATTCTCACTCAAAAAACATCTTTTGAGCGATAATAGTTAAGCGCATTTACACGGCAAGATAATCGCTCAAAATTCGCTCAAACGGCAGTCTGAGTGACCGTTTTAGGCGTTTACTTTGCATAAGTATGTAAATGAAGACTCACGCTATATGCAGAAGACAAGCCGGACAGCTATCTTCTGGTATACAGCTGTTGTCCTCTTGGAGCACTCAGCTGGTATACAGCTGAGCACTCTGAGCGGGGTATGCTGAACACAGCTGGAGCGCTGTCTTCTTCATACTCCTGCTGTGTTCACAGAGCGCACAGCTGGTATACAGCTGAGTGCTCCAAGCGGGTTACGCAGAGCACCTCTGGAGCGCTGTCCTCTTCATACTCATGCTGTGTTCACGGAGCGCACAGCTGGTATACAGCTGAGCACTCTGAGCGGGGTATGCTGAACACAGCTGGAGCGCTGTCTTCTTCATACTCCTGCTGTGTTCTCCAAGCGGGATGCCAGCTGAAACAATAGTATCTGCGGCATTCTACTGAAAACTAATTAGGCTCATCAATCTTTCAACTTGCTGAAAGAGAACGATGAATGACTCGTTATCGAAGACTGCACGATGTCGGTGCGGTTAGACCCAACGATTCTAAATTCCAGAAATTAGCCCCGCCCCCGTCCCACCTTTCCTCATTGAAAATAGTGCAGGGAGTGGAGAGGAGGCAGAGAGGGGGCGGGAGCTCAGAGCACTGCTCCCGACTCTTCCAGCCTCCTCCCCCTGCAGAGAGAGACGCCGTCTATCGGCTGGCGTGAATACCCGGTCGATATACGGTCGTCTGAATGCGCCCTTAGGCTGGATTTGGACAAATGTACATGCGCACGCAATACGCAGAGAATAGAACCCACTGATTTCAATCAGTTCGTTCACATGCACGCATTTTGAGTGCGCATTTTGGCAAGGCAAAAAAATATGCATCATGCACTATTTTTTTGCGCACTTGCGTAGGTAAAGAGAACATGTTTAACTCATTACGCTAACTGGCTATTTGAAAGGCTGAGAGCATTGCGTATTTTTTCGCGTGCATAAAGGCGAACAATTTTTGTGCATCAAAAGTACAGTAAATAACACACTTGCACGCACAAATACGCAACGCCCATCCAGCAGAAACGCAGCGTCAATGCGTGCATAAATACACAGATGCTCATGTGAATTTGGCTAAGGGCTTAAACAGATGAACGTGACAAAACAAATCTATTGATTTCAATGGTTTCGTTTTGACTGGCGAGATTCTCGCGCGATATTACTACGCGTGAGAAAAGATAGCGCAGGCCCTCTCTTCCTGCTTTTTTTTTTAGCACACGATAGCGCTAAATTTAAACGGTTTAAAAAAAAAAAAGCATTTAGATTTTTTTTCATGCTCAATAATGGCAAGCATATTTGCGCATGCGCTCTTCTGTTTAAGCCCTAAGACGTGACCATCTGCTGCTGCGGAATTCCGAACGACTGTTTTTTTTGTTTATTTTTTTTTTACAAACGCTGTGGATTCGTTGTGCTAATTTTCAGCCCCATATGAAGCAGATTTCTGACATCTCCCCCACGTGGCTTGTACTGTAAGAATTTCTGCAGCAATTCCGCTAGCGGTATTAGGCAAAGGCGCCTAATGGTGACCAGTCATCTTTGGACCTAACTGAAGTGGCTGAAAAGTTGGAGTCATTTTCTCCTAATTGTTGGGAAAAAACCCCACTAATAGTTTTACTGAAAACTCTACAGAGCTCAGCATCCTGATAAGTAATGTTGGGGACCCTGCAAGTGGTATTGGGCCTCACCTTTAAAGGGGTTGTCCAGGGTTAGAAAAACATGGCTGCTTTTTTTCAAACATACCACCACTCATGTACATGTGTTGTGTCTGGTATCGTAGCTCAGCTCTCACTGACTTCAAGAGATCTGAGCTACAATACCACACACAACCTTACGGACAAGGGTGGCGCTGTGTGGAAGCAAGCAGCCTTGTTTCTCTAACCATGGAAACCCCTTTCTATAGTGGTTTTCTGAGAGTAAGAAAAAACTAATTGGACAGAGAATGTGCTAAAATAATAAAAATAGGCAATCCTCAGAGGTTGGATTCCCCCCGAATCGGCATAGGCGTGGCTGCTTAGCCAATCACTGGCTCTTACATGGGCACAAATACAGCGGTTTACATGTGTTTTACCAATCGTCTTGTTTCACTGACTTTTTTTTTCCAGTTTTTTACTTTGGGGATACAAAATTAAATTTTTTTAGTACAGAAATGGGTTCTTCATTTTGTTTTGGACGTTTTATATGTAATCTTAATATAGTTTCGGATTACAGGGTACAAACGGCGACGGTTTTGGTTGACGTTGGCTTTGAGATATTTTCTTTTTTTTATGTATATATTTTTATTTTATTCTGTAATTGTTTTTTTTTTTAACTTGTTTTTGTAACTATTTTTTTTAGCATTTATGTCCCCAATGACATCATATAAGACCTCCAGGGTCATTCACATGGTCTTTTATTTTTCTTCACTTTTTTCAAATGTAGCGGGGGCATCCACAGGAGCCCCAGTTACATGAAAAACATCCCCTGTAGTTACAATGGGCACTGGCAGAGCTGATCATGCTCCCTTTTTTCTGCGGATTCCGCATGGACGGCTTCCATTGCAGTAAATGGAAGCTATCCGATTTTGCAGCCCTTCCGCAATCACATTGCAGAAAGGTTGCGGTATCCAGGTGAATCGCTAGGTGGTGACGCGGGAAAAGCCGTAGTTTTAAAAAAAAAATCTGTACTGCGTATGTTCGATGGTGAGCCATGCGGACTATCCGCAGTACAGAAAAAAATGCAACTAACCAGGTATGCGTGGACGCCGCTACTGGCAGAACCATATTCTGCTGCAGTATTCCGCATGTGAAATGCAGCTCTGCACACGGGTGGAAATCCAGTCGGGGAATTTCCGCCCGTGCCCACCTGCATAGGATTGCATTAGATAACGCAATCCTAGGCAGACGGCCGTGATTTGTCCGCATGAAAACACACGCTGAAAACAAATGGCGGCATGCTCTATTTCTTTGCAGGTCTCACAGAGGCCCACACAAAAATGTCAGTGGTGACCGGCTGACCCCTCTCTGCGCATGCGCCAGCTGTCCGGCACACAGCGCAGAGAGGAGACTGCGGGGGGCGGGTGAGCCGCAGGCCTCTGCAGGGGAATGGGACCGCATCCCGCTGCGAGAATTCTCACAGCGGGATCCGGCCCGGCCGTCTGCAGGTGACCTAATACTTCCGCTTTCACCTTTTAGTAGATAGCGCTCATTGAGCGCTATGTAGCTGGAAAAGGAGAAGGCAGAAGTGGTTAAAAAATGTTTCTCCCTTCTCCTCCGGGTTCTCAGCTGTGACCCGACCCGCTTCTGCTTGATTGCAGGAACAGAGGCTTTAATTCAGCGCCATACTTCTGCTACCATATCACCCAGGATTAAAGCCCTGGACCAAGAACTGTAAATTTGCAGTGCTTGGTCCTTAAAGGGTTGAGGACTTTTTCACATGACCGTATTTGTGCACATTTTTGCGCATGCAAAATACACACACACACAATGCGCAGAGACTAGAACCTTTAGATGCCAATGTGCTCGTTCTCATGAGCGTCGTGTGGGTGCGCAAAAAAATAGGTCCTGCTCTATTTTCCTGCATATTTGCGTCCAGAGAGCCCCATGGAAGTCTAAGGGAGGTGCGCAAATACACTCTCAGTATGCGTGCAAATGCACAATCCATTGAGCAATTCCACAAGAAAAGAGCTCATCCGGACCTCATGAGGCTAAATGTCCTTTCAAATCACGGAAGGAGTCTGTGGTGCGCATGTATGAACTGGCCCTGCGTGTGCAAAAAGTACAGTACTATGCGTCGATGCACGCACAAATCTACCTCGTTTACTGCTCAATTGCGCATCCGCTCGTTTGAACACGCAATAACTACATCCCATTGAGTTCATTCACAGCTGCGTATTTTTCCCACGACTTCTGGTCCTATCTCAGATGCGTATTACACGCAGTTATAGCGTGCTGAAATCAACGGGCATGTCTAAATAAGCAAAAAACCTTGGTACCCGCAGTGCATTTACGTTAAAAAAAACCAATGGGATTTCGTACAGTTTTATTTACGCGCACAAAAAGCCTGAAAAACTTAAGTAAACTGCATATTTACAGCCCGAACTACACTTATGCCCATGTGATCGCACCCTCGGTGGTGCACCTACCGCCCGTCTCACCTGAGCGCTGCACACCTGTGCCTCAATGGGGGGCATCCAACCAGTGAGTATTTATTTTTACTATTGTAACCTGTTCCCTGCCGAGATTTTTTTTTATTCTCTGAAACCCCCTTTAACATTTCTCAACAACAGTCAGAAAGTTGCAAGAAGCCGTGGCTGTCGGGAGGGTCTGCAGCTCCAGGTGGGCACACACATGCCCGGGGGCACTGCCAGCCCCCCCGACCCCTCCATTACCTCTGCTGGAAGAGAGGGCTCCCCGCGATCTGCCTCCGCAGCTCGTTCTTCATCCCCCAGAACTCTCCATCCAAGAACCTGGACAGGGAGCCCGCAGCCGCCTCCTCGCTCTCCATACTGTATGCCCCTCTAGTGCCCGGCCTCGGCGCCGCTCCTCCAGCCCAGCACATGCACGAGGAGCGCGCTCCCGAGCGGCACTGGCTTGGAGGTGAGCGCGCCGCTGTGGATGGGAGATGAGCCCGCCCCCGTGTGGCTGTGTGTGGGAGTGAGCGCGCCCCCGCCTCGCTGCTCTCAGCCAGAGATTGTTAATATGCCTCAGCCTCTTCTGTAGGTCCGAGCGCTGCACAGAGCGGGATCGGACATGGCGAAGCCCTAACCTCCTGCGCTGCACAGAAGTCACACGCATCTCGGTGCTGCCAAGAATGCTGTAGACAGGCAAAAGCTGGAGAGCCACAAGTTGCTTAAAGGGGTATTCCATTGACTTTAAAGGGGTTGTCTTATTGGATGATGCAGAGTACAGAAGGAAATAAACTCAGTATCTGGGTAGCAATAAGGGGCTCAGGGGTCATGGTTGCACCGCCCCTTCCCCCCTCACTCCTAACTTTACATAAATGCACAAATGAGACATTTGTGCTACCTTTGTCACTGCAGAAGCCCTTTAGGTATCGTCTGACAGAAATCCCTCAGCGTGTAATGTGACCCCCTCACAACCTCCTGTATGTGCCATACCTGATGCAGGACTCAGTGGTCCTGGAATGTTTACACTGAATAACCCTTAACCCTTTCCAATCCAATTTTGGATTCAGGGTTTCCTAAAAGCCTTTCTCTTTTTGCTGTTATTCAACGGTGTCATTTGCTGGCTAAAGCCTGTGTGTGCGCCAGAGAAGCTCCGACAATAGAGTGGCTGGCAATAGAGGGTAAGAATACCCTGTCAGATGTCTTCTGACATTGGAGCTGTACAAGCTTCAATCAGAACGTAGAAAGTCGTCAGACAGTGGATTGGAAAGGGTTAAACCCCTAATTGTCCTCAAGGCTTCGCCTCCGTGTGTGGAGCAGATGTGATCTCTCCAGTAGTAAAAGGGTTATAGCCTGTAACTTACAGGAGCCTTTTCCAGCTCTCAGACAGACTCCCATCCTTCACTAGAAGGATCAGGTGGGGTGAGGGCATCACTATGAGGGTGAACACCTACTTGCGTTTTTTTAACGCTGCGATATAGGTGCATTTTTTTCACACGATTGTCAATGGGACTTTCTAATGTTAAAAATGCATCACAAGTTTGTGCTTTGCGATTTTTGTGCGATGTGTTTGTAACATTAGAAAGTCCCAGTGACAATCGCGTTAAAAAAAAAACAGCGATATCGCAGCGTTAAAAAAAAACGTGGGTGTTCCCCTATGGGCGTACCTAAAGGCTAAGGGGCCCGGGTGCAAAAGTTCAGCTGCCCCCCCCCTCCATCTGTACCTATACCTAAACCGTGCTAATTTACATACATGATCTAGCCCAGTGATGGCGAACCTTTTAGAGACCGAGTGCCCAAACTGCAACCCAAAACCCACTTATTTATCGCAAAGTGGCAACATGTCAGGGGGCGGGGCTTATCACGACATGATTTTACCCCCCGTCATTCTAAAAAAGACAGGGCTGCGTCAAAATAGAAAGCATGCAGATTTTGACTGCTTCTTGGATGCGGAAATACTACAGAATGTCCTCAGCAAAAATTTCTGTGGAAAATTCTACTGCATCACTGCATCCAAAAAGCAGTCAAAATCTGCATGCTGTCAATTTTGAAACAGCCCTGCCTATTTCCGCCACATGTAAACATATCCCACCGGCAACTCCCAACCTACGGCGGCCCACAGTATGACAGCGACTCCCAACCTACGGCGGCCCACAGTATGACAGCGACACCCCCACGGCGGCCCACAGTATGACAGCGACCCCCCCACAGCGGCCCATTAGTGTGACGCTAACACTCCCCCCCCCCCCCACACACAGCGGCCCGTTAGTGTGACAGTGACCCCCCACCACCACCCTTCCCCCACAGCAGTCCATTAGTGTGACAGCGACCCCCCCCCACAGTGGCCCATTGGTGTGACAGCGCCACCCCCCCCCCCAGCAGCCCATTAGTGTAACAGCGACCCCCACAGCGGCCCCAAGTGTGACAGCGACCAACCCACATGGGCCCATTAGTGTGACAGCGCCCTCCTCACAGCAGCCCATTAGTGTAACAGCGAACCCCCCCCCCCCACACACACACACACACACACAGCGGCCCCAAGTGTGACAGCGACCAACCCACAGCAGCCCATAAGTGTGACAGTGACCTCCCCCACCCCCTTTCCCCCACAGCAGCCCATTAGTGTGACAGCAACCCGCCCACAGCAGCCCATTAGTGTGACAGCCACCCCCCCCCCCCCACAGCGGCCCATTAGTTTGACAGCAACACCCCCCCCTACCCCCCCCCCCACCAGCGGCCCCAAGTGTGACAGCAACCAACCCACAATGGCCGATTAGTGTGACAGCGCCCCCACCCCAGCAGCCCATTAGTATAATTATATACAGGAGATCTCCGGGTTACACCAGCATGGTACATACAGGAGATGTATAAGTATATACGTCTCCTGTATACAGTGATATCGGCCATGCTGGTGTGAGGCCGGTCTCACATCTTCGTCGGGACCTCAGGCCGGAGATTCCATAGCAGATCTGGCACCAAATCCTGGGAAAAAAAGTTCTGCGTGCCACGTTTTTCTTCCGCCCAAAAGCCAGGCCGAAATCGGACAGACCCCATAATAGTCAATGGAGTCCTTCCGGCGCTGTTCGGGTCTGTTCACAGACTGATCATTCGTCCACAGGGATTCCCCTTTCCTGCTCCCCAAACGGAACAGGAAAGCGGAATTCCTCAGTGCAGGTGAGAAACCACCCAAAGTTGGATATGTTCTGTATATATTTATACATGTACAGATGATATAAGTTATACATTCTGTATATAGTAATATAGAGCATACTAATATAAACTGGGCCAACATACACCAGTATGGTCTATATCACTATATACAGGCTGTAGAGCTTCTACCAGTTGTACATACATACTTATATACAGGATGTATATCTCCCTGTATCCCTGTATAAAATGGCATGTCTAATGCTAGTATAACCTGTGTATCTCCTGTATAAAATTATATATAGCTGGTATAACTTATACAAGCTATACATATAGAATTAGAATTCCTCCTCTGCAGCAGTGTCTGGGCAGCCTGTAAATGAAAGTCACGGTCCTTTGATAACATGACCGTAGCCGGCTCATGTTATCTGCAACCAAAGGTTTTCCTGCACTTTCATGCGACCGGCTGGGCATCCAGTGCTCTGGAGGGGAGTAGAGCGTGTAACAACCCTCCCCTCTGCGAGTGCGACCTGCGGCGCTGCCTCCCGCCTATCTTCTCTCCTCTCCCTCCGCCTCCTGCTACAAACACACTGTCGGCTGCAGCGATCACGCGGCCAACAGTGCCGGTAATGCACGCACTGTGCATTTTGAATATGGCGTGGCCTCTAGGCCCCCTCAGCGCAGAGGCCGGGTCGCCATTGCGACCCCTCACGTTACGCCAGTGTGTTCACCCTAAGCCAGATAAGAAGACAGGCAGTCAAGAAATCTTCATAGTAGTCTGGGCTGGATAGAGGAGAAAATAGAAAGTGAAAGGCATCAATCCAGAGAAGATGTCACCTGTAATGATTACTGGAGGTAACTGCGCTGTAATCACTATCATTGTGTAAAGCTGGCACTTGATTATTATATGTTGACTGCAAAATATGGAAGTTACTAGAGCAGAGCCACTGTATCTAAACAGTTGAGTTATAAATTATGTCATTAATAGAGATGAGCGAACGTACTCGGATAAGCACTACTCGTCCGAGTAATGTGCTTTATCCGAGTACCGCTGTACTCGTGCTGAAAGATTCGGGACGCGCTGCGGAGCGGGGAGCTGCAGGGGAGAGCCGGGAGGAACGGAGGGGAGATCTTTCTCTCCTTCTCTCCCGCCCGCTCTGCCCAGCTCCCCGCTGCGACTCACCTGTCAGCAGCGGAGCGCCCCGAATCTTTCAGGACGAGCACAGCGGTACTCGGATAAGGCACATTACTCGGACGAGTAGTGCTTATCCGAGTACGTTCGCTCATCTCTAGTCATTAACTCATTTTCACTAAGGGCCACATGAGCAGTATGGATTTCTTCAAAAAGCTGATTGTAATTCTAAGACTGTATAGTACTGATGACCCCATAGTGGCCACAGTAGTAATAGTGACCCCAGTTATAATAATGGCCCTAGTAGTAATATGGTCCCCCATAGTCACCCCTGTAGTAATAGTGACTTCCATAGTGGCCGCAGTAGTAATAGTGCTTCCATAGTGGCCTCAGTAGTAATACTAACCACCATTATGGCCCTAGTAGTATTAGTGACACCCAAAGTAATCCCAGTAATAACAGTGACCCCCATAGTTGCCCCAGTAGTAATATGATACCCTAAAGTGGTCTCAGTAGTAATAGTGACCCCAGTAATAATGACCCCCAAAGTGGCACCAGTAGGAATAGGGTCCCCCCCAAATAGCTTTATTATTAATAGTAATAATGCTCCCATAGTGGCTCTAGTAGTAATAATGCCCCCTCAGTGGCACCAGTAGAAAAAGTGACCACAGTAATGCTAGTGGCTCCAGTAGTGATAGGGTATCCCATAGTGGACTCAGTAGTAATAGGGTCCACTATAGTGGCCCCAATAGTAAAAGTGATCTTATAGTGCCCCCAGTAGTAATAGTGACCGCCAAAATGGCCCCAGTAGTAATGGTGACCTCCCCATAGTGGCCTCAGTAGTAAGTGTCCCCTATATTGGTGGCCCCAGTAGTCATAACGCCCCCCCATAATATTCCCAGTAGTAATAGTAACCCCCAAATTGGCATCTGTCGAAACTCAAAATGGGGAAACCTGCCCCATGCTGAATGTATTTGTTTTACACAGTTTTGGGTATGGGGGACCCAAAACTATATAAAATAAAGAACTCCGGAAAAACCCCTTTAAGTTATCCCCTATCTGCAGCTTTTCATGAACTTTTAATCAATTTTTTTTAACGCTATTTAACCCTTTCCAACCCAATTTCCCTGCCTTGCACGCTCCCCAGCTCTTAATTATTTTGGGTGGGAAAGCGGTTTGTGGATTCCTTGTAATTACTCAGCAAAAACACATAAAAATGCTTGTTACTCGCTTGTTACCCGCAACCTCGTCCGCATAGAATTTGTATTTTTTCAATCTAATCTGTGTTTGCTGTATATTGAAACGTAAATAGTTGAAACAGTGAAAGTAATGTACAGTTCTGTACAGTAGTCGGTGGCTTTCAGAACAGAAATTTAGCTTCAAGACCTTTTAGGCCCTATAGCACACTTGTAGAGCTCTTGAGTGGCCAAAACCATAAAAAACCACATAAATTATCCCATTTTGAAAACTAGACCCCTTAACGAATTTATCTAGGGGTGTACATTTTGACCCCACA
Organism: Eleutherodactylus coqui; assembly: GCF_035609145.1. Classification (NCBI taxonomy): domain Eukaryota; kingdom Metazoa; phylum Chordata; class Amphibia; order Anura; family Eleutherodactylidae; genus Eleutherodactylus; species Eleutherodactylus coqui. Next base: position 115,382,259 of record NC_089839.1, on the reverse strand, counting down.
GTCTTTGAATGAATTCAACCAAAGCAGAAGTAAAAAATTGTGATTTTTGTTTTTTTCGTAATTCTGACAGTTTAAAAACAGGTTTTTTTTAACAGCACACTTATGAATGAAGACTTTAACCCCCAAATGGATACCCCTGTTTGTCCTGTTTTCGGAAATATACCCATTGTGGCCCTAATCTTATGTCTGTATGCACAATGGGGCCCAAAATGAAAGGAGTAGTATGTGGCTTTCAGATCCGAAATTTTGTTTGAAGGCCTTTTATGCCCCATTTCCCACTTGTAGAGCTGTTGAGCGACCCAAACCATAGAAAACCCCCACAAATGACCCCATTTTGAAAACTAGACCCCTTAATGAATTCATCTATGGGTGTACTGCCCATTTTGACCCCACGGTTTTTGAGTGAATTCAAGCAAAGCAGAAGGAAAAAATTATGAGTTTTGTTTTTTTGGCAATTCTGTCATTTTAAAAACAGCTTTTTTTGTACAGCACGCACATGAATGAAAACTTGCACCCCCAAAATGGATACCCCTGTTTGTGCTGTTTTCAGAAATATACACATTGTGGCCCTCATCTTATGTCTGGATGCACAATGGGGCCCAAAATGAAAGGAGTAATCTGTGGCTTTCAGAACAGACATTTTGCATGAAGGTGATTTAGGGCCCCATTGCCCACTTGTAGAGCCCTTGAGCGGCCAAAACCTAGAAATGATCCCACAAATGATCCCATTTTAAAAACTAGACCCCTTACGAATTTATCTAGGGGTCTACTGGGAATTTTCACCCTACAATTTTTGAATAAATCTAAGCAAAGCAGTAGGAAAAAAAAATTATGATTTTCATTTTTTTGGCAATTGTGTCAATTTAAAAACAGGTTTTTTTGTACAACACACATATGAATGAAGACTTTCACCCCAAAATAGATACCCCTGTTTGTACCGTATTCAGAAACATACCCATAGTGGCCCTAATCTACTTACAGGACACATAACCAGGCCCATAATGGAAGGAACACCCGTTGGATTTCAGGGTACAACTGAATTAATTCCAGGCCCCATTGCCCACTTGTAGAGCCATTGAGCAGCCAAAACGATAAAGAACCCCCACAAATGACCCCACTTTGAAAATTAGAGCCCTTAACGAGTTCATCTAGAGGTGTACTGCATATTTTGACCCCACAGTATTTGAATGAATCTAAGCAAAGCAGAAGGAAGAAATTACGATTTTCGTTTTTTTTGGTAATTCTGACAATTTAAAAACAGTCTTTTTTGTACAGTGTACATAGGAATGAAGATGTTCACCCCAAAATGGATACCACCGTTTGTCCTGTGTTCAGTAACATACCCATTGTGGCCCTAATCTACCTACAGGACACATGGCTAGGGCTATAATGCAGGGAACACCCGTTGCATTGCAGGGCACAACTGAATAAATTCCAGGCCCCATTGCTCACTTGTGCGGAAAAAAAATTGACTCCCTAAAAATAATCCCCAAACTCCGTGCCCTTTTAGGCGTTCCCCAAATCTTTGATAAAAGTAATAATGTAAACTGTGTGGTTTTTTTCGAAGACACGGGTAATTAAGGGGGCCTGGTTGGGATGGGTACATCGGGCAATAAAACCGGGTATCCCCCCTCCTCTCATGCTTTTTGTGGGGTACTTCTGAGCTCAGTGCCAAGAATGGGGTGTAAGGCTGGGTTCACACTGGGCAGATTTGCCGCGTAAATTCCGTCCGGAATTTCGCTGCCGCTAATCCGCCTGCGGCAGCTAATCCTGGGCTTGGCCAGCCATGTGGACGTGATTTCTCAGAAATCTCGTCCACACTGGACGGCAAAAAAGCCGCGGCAATGCCGGCATAACCCGGCACTGCGGATTCGCCGGCCGCAGCATGTTAATTTTTTTTTTCTTCCACTGCGGCCGCGCTCTCCTCTATGGAGGCGCTGGCCGCAGCGGAGGGGCAAGCGGCCAGGCCGCTTCAAGACCCGTGGCTAAGTGCCACGTTTTTGAAGCAGCGGATTCCAAGCAGATATCTCGAGGTTCTTCGCTGGGGCCAAACCACGAGATTTCCGCCTGAAATCTGCCCAGTGTGAACCCAGCCTAAAAAGTGGCGTTGAGTCTCTTTTGCGGAGGTGTGGCAGTCTCGCACAGAAGGCGCTCAACAAGCTGCTCCTGGAACTGCAAGAAGCAAGCGTTCCCGGGGCTTCTTGTAAATTACGGACTAAAGTAGCGATCTGAATAACGCCAGGTTCACACGGCCGTAAGTGGCATCTGCTTGCGGAGGCCCGCAGCAGATCCCAGCTGTGAGCCCGGCCATGGCGCTGCATACGGACACGTAATGTACTGTGCATAACTGCCTACTCACGCAGGCAGTAATGCACAGTATACCTTTTGTTGTTTTATTTCCCACGCCGTTGCTTAGCGATGACATGGGTACCCGCAGGCGGGACACGATGTAGATGCGTATGAGCTGCCGGTATATCCACGACCATAGAGCACAATGGGCTCTATGCTGCAGATATCCACGGTAAAATAGAACCTGCTGCGTTCTCTTTTCTGCGGGTGGATTACACAATTCCGACCCACTAACGTGAGCGGAATTGTGTAATCCAATGCGATTGATCTGCATATTACCGTGGATCAGACGTAATTCCTATCCGGTCATGTGAGACCGGCCTAAGGTAGATCTCTATCTTTTTATCATGTGACCAGGGACCGCTCACTGCTTCGTTGGTCGCAGGGAGCAAGGAGACTTTAGGTTTCCTGGACTCCCTGCCTCCTGGGCATGTGCCCAGCATTTTGCTGGCGGTCACATGCGCAGAATGTCGAGAAGGTCCACAGACGAGGAACCCGTCAGGGTTCAAATACAGAGATCTCCGGTAAAAAGTTTCATCTCCCCTCATCGGTGAGGGGAGATGAAACCAACTTTTTTTAAACTTTTACGTGATCGCCATAATCCATTGAATAATGGTGAACACGTGCTCAGGAACCGCTCACCACGGCCCCCCGTGAAATCTCCATGCTCTCGGCTAAGTTTTATAGCAAAGAGCAGGGAGATTTTAAATTATCCTGGCAATCCACAGCTTTTGCGCATGCGTCTGCCAATTTGGCGACGGGCGTGTGCGCAGAAGCTGTGCTAAGGTCCGCAGATTAATCCGGGGGCCTTAGGGATGTAAATTCATGAAGCTTTTTAAACTTTTTGCTTACTTTTTACACTTTTTTTTTTTTTTTTTACTGTAAATGATCACTGTTATCCATTGGATAACAGTGATCATGTCCCCAGTGACATCCCTCTGCTCCTGGCTACACATGGTAGCCAGGAGCAGAGGGATTTTAAACTTCCCGTGGCCTGAGCCCCCCTGTGCACACGCCTGATGATTGACATTGAGCGCGCATGTGCACAAGGGGACTTCAGGTCCCGGAAGACCGGGACATCAAGGAGGACCCAGGGTGATTATTTTCACCTCCCCTCATGGATCCAATCCATGAGGGGAGGTGGAGATAACTTTATTTTAACTTTTTAAAAACTTTTTTGTGATTGCCGCTATCTATTGGATAGCGGCGATCACGGGCCTGGGGACCGCTCACCACAGTCCCCAGGGACATCTCCTGGTTCCCGGCTACCTTCAGGAGCTGGGAGCCAGGAGATTTTAAACTTACCGGGGCTCCCGGCCTTCTGTGCATGGGCGTCATGTCATTTGTCTGACGCGCATCGCAGAACAGCGGCGACGGGTCCCGAAGGACCCCTTCACCGCGGGACACTTGGGAGAAGGCTGGTAAGTAATTTCAGCTGCCCTGATGGATCCGATCCATCAGGGCAGCTGAATCTTTAACTTTTTTAAAACTTTTTAAAAATCTTTATTGCGATCGGCACTATCCATTGGATAGCGCCGATCGCATTGCCGGGGGGGACTGCCCACAGCCCAGGATGACAGCTCCATGCAGTCACATCCTCAGCTAAGAGGGCATTAATCCAAAGAAGATGTATGTTTTTACGTCCTCTAGGATTAAAACCCACTTAGTTAGGACGTAAAAAGGCAATGGGGCTGTCACTAAAGGGTTAAAGGGGTTGTCCCGCGCCGAAACGGGTTTTTTTTTTTTCAACCCCCCCCCCCGTTCGGCGCGAGACAACCCCGATGCAGGGACGTACAGAAAGCTTACCGGAGCGCTTACCTTAATCCCCGCGCTCCGGTGACTTCTATACTTACCTGTGAAGATGGCCGCCGGAATCCTCTTCCTCCGTGGACCGCAGCTCTTCTGTGCGGTCCATTGCCGATTCCAGCCTCCTGATTGGCTGGAATCGGCACGTGACGGGGCGGAGCTACACGGAGCCTGCATTCTGCACGAGCGGCTCCATTGAAGAGAGCAGAAGACCAGGACTGCGCAAGCGCGGCTAATTTGGCCATCGGAGGGCGAAAATTAGTCGGCACCATGGAGACGAGGACGCTAGCAACTGAGCAGGTAAGTATAAAACTTTTTATAACTTCTGTATGGCTCATAATTAATGCACAATGTATATTACAAAGTGCATTAATATGGCCATACAGAAGTGTATAGACCCACTTGCTGCCGCGGGACAACCCCTTTAAGGCTGGGTTCACACAGGCCATAGCATGTCTAATCTTTTTTTTTTTTTTTATTATGGCCGCACTCTCCTCTATGGAAGGGCCGTCCGCCACATCCCGTGTAAAAGGACTTTTAAGCAGTTTTCAAAGTGATGATAAGATGGCTGTGTTTATGCACCATTCTTTGGATTTTTAGAACACTATCTTTTTCAACCACTTGAATATTTTGACATCTGTGGTCTGCTTCATTAGTTTTCATTCCCCATGAAATAAATCTGTAAAAAACTTATGTTGCTGATTATTTGTAGGAAGCAAAGAGCCAATTATACTGTAAATTTGACCTTGGATTGTGAAAGTAGGTGAAAATCCAGACATTGTGAACTCCCTAGCCTCACCAAATGACGTAATCTGGAAACACATTGTATTTCCTAATTCTATTCAAAAAAACGCAGTGATTCACTACAATTGTACAAAAGTGGAGTTTTAAGCAGTTCCTCTGGCTCCCCAGTTCCTCTGGCTCGCCTAGTGATGGGAGCGAGATTTTCCCACTAAACCGAATACCAACAGTTTCCTCATTCCATCTTAGCGCTTCACAATGCCTACATTTGTTTAATTTTTCCTATGATTACTAATTGATGATTAACATAGTCAATCAATGGGTCATAATGAAATGTGGCATCATTAAAAGGCTCTACGTGCTGCGTACAAACTCATGTCTCCTTTCTGATTGTCATTCAGCAAATAAAATCCACTGTCTGAGTCTTAAAGCGTCTCTGCAGCTGTCAGAAACACATGACGCTCAGCATCTGAAATCTGACGGGCCTAAGTTTGCTCTAGGTATTTGTTAGCTCTGTGGGATACGTGATGCTCAGCATCCAAGGTCCGGAGGGTCTCAGAATGCTCCAATGTCTGTGTACGCCAGCTCTAAAAGACGCATGATGGTTAGCATCTAAAGTTCGCGGACTTGATATTGCTCCAATGTATCTCTAGCTCTGAGGGACACATGACGGTCAGCATCTAGGGTTTGGCGGACCTGACATTGCTCCAATGTATCTCTAGCACTGAGAGATGCGTGATGCTCATAATCTATAGTCCGAAGAGCCTGAAACTGCTCGGGGTCTCTACTGTTCTAAGAGAAGCTTGTCTTTCAGCTTGTTGATGCCTTCTTGCCTCAGTGTGGTCATCAGATTCTTGAGTTCTAGTAATTTTCGCAGCTCAAGCTCTGCTAGAGCTACGCGCTAGATCTGACTTGCGTGGCATATTAAAAGAAGACCAAAAGGTGGATAGGAAATACGATTATCAAAAGAAAACGATTTCTCACTCAGCTGAGCTAAAATAAAATCTGTGCTGTGATTGGTTGGTATTTCCTTTACAGCTGAGGTAAAATAAAAGTTACGCTGTAATTGGTTGGTATTTGTTATACTGCGGCGGCAAAATAAAAGCTGCGCTGTGATTGGGTGGTATTTCTTCTACAGCTGAGGTAAAATAAAAGCTACGCTGTAATTGGTTGGTATTTCTTATACTGCGGAGGCAAAATAAAAGCTGCGCTGTGATTGGTTGCTATTTCTTATACTGCGGAGGCAAAATGAAAGCTGCGCTGTGATTGGTTGCTATTTCCTATACTGCGGAGGCAAAATGAAAGCTGCGCTGTGATTGGTTGTTGTGGGCAACACAGATGTTCTATAAAATCTCAAGCCATGTTAAAGGGGTTTTGTCATTCGAAGAAAAAAAAAATTCAATACTTACCTATTCCTCCCCAGTCATTCTTCTTAACGCATCTTCTCACGGATATGGTCCTGGCTGCTCCAGTGCCCTGGGTCACCTCACCGCCAGCGTCCGCATCCCCTTCTTCCTGTTTTGGATCGTCCATTCTTGGCAGTCTCCTTCCGGCAGGTCGGTGTACGTTACGCCACTAGTGACAAAATGTTCACTGCCTAGCAGAGAATGCCAGGTTATTACAGAGATTGCACAGCAGGGGAGGAATAGGTAAGTATTGATTTTCTTTTTCTTTCTTTTTTTTAAGACAGAACCCCTTTTATGTGACTTTCGTTGAAGTTGTAAGGCATAATCTATCTGTTTGAGTTGTACAGCCCAGCTTTAATTTATTATACTGCTAAGGTAAAATGAAAGCTGCACTATGATTAGTTGCTATGGGCAACACAGATTTTCTTTAAAATATCAATCCATTTTTATGTGTCTTTCGATCAAGTTTTAATCCTGGGCAAGGCACTATCCCTGCTAGCTTAATAATTATATATGTGCAGGAACGACGTCTGCCCTCACATGTCTGCCCGTTTGGGGAGGCTTAGCTTATAATGTGCATCCCCTTCCCCTCCGCCGCACTTAGTAATCGCATACATGCAGCAACGCTGTCTGCCCTCACTTGTCTGCCTGTTTGTGTAGGCATAGCTTATGATGTGCACCCCAATCCCCTCTGCCTCACTGTTCGGTGCCGGCGTGGAGGTGCGCCTGCACATCACCAAATAAATCTGTCTTCTCGCGCCCCCTAGTAAACTCTATAAATTTTCAGGATAAATGTGTCTCTCCACAAGATGCAAGCTATCTCCCTGCCCAATTTCATCAAAATCGCTTCAGTGATTTAGCCATGAAAAGGTAACAGACAGAGATAGGCCGCCTGCAGACGGGCGGAAATTCTGCGGCGGGATTTCCCACGGAATTTCTGCCCCTGGAAGCTGCCATAGGATTGCGTTAACAAACACAATCCTATGCAGACGGCCGCAGAGCCCCGCACAGAAACGTCACTCACCGGCCGCCGGCTCCGCTCTGCGCATGAGCCATATGAGGCCACCAATACACTCTGGAACTCAGGGTGACCAGCATGAAGCATGTGTTTCCTCTAGCTCTTTCAACCTCAAGGACAAAGGGTCAAAAAGTTTGCCTTCCAGAAGGGCTTCAGGGGCAATTGTTGAGCAGCGTGTATAAGAGGTGAAAGGTCGGAGAAGACAGCAGCGAGAACCACCCCAAAGGAGAGAATAAACTCAGGCTCAGATTCTGCAGGTTCCGGGGTACCAAAACTCCTAGACAAGGCATCTGCTTTAACATTTTTTGAGCCAGGTCTGTAGGTCACCACAAAATTGAACCGTGAGAAGAACAATGCCCAGCAGGCTTTTCGAGCATTCATCCTCTTAGCGGAGTCTTAATAAATTAGATTTTTATGGTCAGTAACAACTGTGATCTGATGGCGTGCTCCTTCCGGGAAATGCCTGCATTCCTCAAACGCTTATTTAATAGCAAGTATTTCTTGGTTGCCTATGTCGTAATTTCGTTTGGTAGACGAGAACTTCTTCGAAAAATAAGCATATGGTCTGAGATTCGTGAGTATGGAGGGACAGTACTGCTCCAACACCGAACTCGGAGGCATCTACAGTTAGGGCCAGAAATATTTGGACAGTAACACAATTTTCGCGAGTTGGGCTCTGCATGCCACCGCATTGGATTTGAAATGAAGCCTCTACAACAGAATTCAAGTGCAGATTGTAACGTTTAATTTAAAGGGTTGAACAAAAATATCTGATAGAAAATGTAGGAATTGTACACATTTCTTTACAAACACTCCACATTTTAGGAGCTCAAAAGTAATTGGACAAATAAACATAACCCAAACAAAATATTTTTTTTTCAATATTTTGTTGCGAATCCTTTGGAGGCAATCACTGCCTTAAGTCTGGAACCCATGGACATCACCAAACGCTGGGTTTCCTCCTTCTTAATGCTTTGCCAGGCCTTTACAGCCACAGCCTTCAGGTCTTGCTTGTTTGTGGGTCTTTCCGTCTGAAGTCTGGATTTGAGCAAGTGAAATGCATGCTCAATTGGGTTAAGATCTGGTGATTGACTTGGCCAATGCAGAATGTTCCACTTTTTTGCACTCATGAACTCCTGGGTAGCTTTGGCTGTATGCTTGGGGTCATTGTCCATCTGTACTGTGAAGCGCCGTCCGATCAACTTTGCAGCATTTGGCTGAATCTGGGCTGAAAGTGTATCCCGGTACACTTCAGAATTCATCCGGCTACTCTTCTCTGGTGTTATGTCATCAATAAACACAAGTGACCCAGTGCCATTGAAAGCCATGCATGCCCATGCCATCACGTTGCCTCCACCATGTTTTACAGAGGATGTGGTGTGCCTTGGATCATGTGCCGTTCCCTTTCTTCTCCAAACTTTTTTCTTCCCATCATTCTGGTACAGGTTGATCTTTGTCTCATCTGTCCATAGAATACTTTTCCAGAACTGGGCTGGCTTCTTGAGGTGTTTTTCGGCAAATTTAACTCTGGCCTGTCTATTTTTGGAATTGATGAATGGTTTGCATCTAGATGTGAACCCTTTGTATTTACTTTCATGGAGTCTTCTCTTTACTGTTGACTTAGAGACAGATACACCTACTTCCCTGAGAGTGTTCTGGACTTCAGTTGATGTTGTGAACGGGTTCTTCTTCACCAAAGAAAGTATGCGGCGATCATCCACCACCGTTGTCTTCCATGGACGCCCAGGCCTTTTTGAGTTCCCAAGCTCACCAGTGAATTCCTTTTTTCTCAGAATGTACCCGACTGTTGATTTTGCTACTCCAAGCATGTCTGCTATCTCTCTGATAGATTTTTTCTTTTTTTTCAGCCTCAGGATGTTCTGCTTCACCTCAATTGAGAGTTCCTTTGACCGCATGTTGTCTGGTCACAGCAACAGCTTCCAAATCCAAAACCACACACCTGGAATCAACCCCAGACCTTTTAACTACTTAATTGATTACAGGTTAACGAGGGAGACGCCTTCTGAGTTAATTGCAGCCCTTAGAGTCCATTGTCCAATTACTTTTGGTCCCTTGAAAAAGAGGAGGCTATGCATTACAGAGCTATGATTCCTAAACCCTTTCTCCGATTTGGATGTGGAAACTTTCATATTGCAGCTGGGAGTGTGCACTTTCAGCCCATATTATATATATAATTGTATTTCTGAACATGTTTTTGTAAACAGCTAAAATAACAAAACTTGTGTCACTGTCCAAATATTTCTGGCCCTAACTGTACCTCCCCCACAAATGGATGTCAGGTCGGATGAGGACAAGCACTGAGGAGAAGGCGGCCTTCAGAGAGAAAAAAGCCACAAGCGCATCAGAAGACTAGGTACTCACTTCAGGCCCTTTTCTAGTGAGATCCGTTAAAGGCTTAGCCACCACGGAGAAGTTCTTAATAAATTTACGCTAGTAATTAGTGAAGCTCAAGAAATGCTGCAACGCTTTTAAAGAGACTGGTTGATCCCATTCCGTGATTGCCTTCACCTTAACGGAGTCCATCTGAATATCACAAGGTGTAATGACCTATCCCAAAAAGGATATTTTCTGGACACCAAAAACACATTTTTCTAACTAAGCGAATAACTTGTTCGCCCTAAGGCGAGTCAGTACAATGTGTAAATGGGCACAGTGTGTTTCCCAGTCTGAGGAAAAGATCAAGATGTCATCCAGGTAAACCACCATGAAAACACCCATGATATCCTGGAAGATGGCGTTCATGAACCCTTGAAAGACTGCCGGGGCATTGCATAAACCAAATGGCATAACGAGATATTCAAAGTGCCCAAGCGATATATTATAGGCAGTTTTCCACTCATCCTCTTCTCGTATACGAATCAGGTTATAGGCTCCCCTCAAGTCGAGTTTGGAGAACCACTGGGCCCCGGAAACCTGATTGAGGAGGTCGGGGATGAGAGGAAATGCGTACTGGTTTCTGACAGTGATGTTGTTGAGTTCCCTGTAATCTATACAGAGTCGGAGACCCCTATCCTTCTTCTCGACGAAGAAGAACCCGGCCCTGGTAGGAGACTCTGAGCGTCAGATGTGCCTCTTGGCCAAACTGTCCTGAATATAGTCCTTCACAGACTCCCTCTCTGGAACCGTTACATTGTAGATCCTCCCCTTAGGAAGTTTGGCACCCGGGACCAGATCAATCTTACAGTCAAACTCCCTATAGGGAGGCGAGACTTCAGATAATTGTTTAGAAAACACGTCAGAAAATTCAGAGATGTATTCTGGCAACTCAATACCCTCCAACAGGGTTCACCGGACTCATGTGCCTGGTACAGAATCGGCTTGCCCTGTACGAGAGAAGGAAACAAACTCTAAAGTGCAAGCCAAGAACATCTTAGACACTGCAGGGAGTACCTTAGCTCCTAGACAGTCCTCCAGACAACTGACTAGAAGTGGACGTTTTTCGGACGAGACTTCTTCCCACAGTTAGCGACCCGATGACCAGGCTCTCCGCAGTAACAAACAGAGGTTTTTTCGTAGTCAGTATTCCCTTTGCTGTTGGGGGGGACATAGTAACCAGTTCCATGGGTTCAGTGAGGGAAAGTGGAGCCCGTCTGATCTGCAGATGAAGTAGTCGGACTGGTCCTAGCGGGTAGCCTGGCCCTCAGTTGCCGATCAGCTCGAATAGATAGAGACAACGCTTGTTCCAGAGTTCTTGGCTCCGGATGCGCAACCAGCAGATCCTTAGGGCCTTCGGATAGCCTGGTCAGGAACACATCCTTGAGGGCTGAATCGTTCCACCCCAACTGCGTACAGTATTGCCTGAATTAGGAACGATAGTCCTCCACCAACCTCCGACCCTGGGTCAAGGACAACAGTTTCAAGACCGCGTAAGCGGCTCAGTTGGGTTCGTTGTAGATCTGACCTAGAGCAGAGAAAAAGGCATCTAACAACAGTCGAGTCGGGGAGTCTGAGAGTAAGGAGAAGGCCCAATTTTGAGGGTCTCCTCTCAGGCGTGAAATCACTATACCAACTCTCTGGTACTAGGTGCCAGAAGAGTGGGGTCACATGTCGAAGTACAGTCTGCAGCCTTCCCGAAAGGCAAAAAACTGACTCCTCTCCCCTGTGAAAAAAAATCAGGCAGCATAGCCCAAGGCATGGAAACTGTCACTGGAACTGCGGGAGGCGTAGACAATGCCTGTTCCTGTAGCTGCATGTGAATAGTCGAGTCCTGCACCAGGCCCCTCAGGGCCTGGACCTGGTTGGTCAAAGCCGATACGGTGTCCATAGACAGAACAAACGTGGCCGGTCGGATGAAAAAGTCTGACCTTTTCTCTTTTTTGGCCAGTGTAAATGTCAGGGAACTAGGGTACGGGAGTCCCTGAAAACAGCCCCCAACCCCTGTCCCTACCTACTTTCCCCCCCCAGGCTAAGTCCTAGGGAGACAACTAGGCGACAGTCCCTAGCCTTGCTAGGGCAGCAGGGCAGGACCAAACAAAAAGACAAATACCAGGACAAGCAAACACAAAATCAGGTCAGACAAACCGGGTCGACAACTGGAGGAAATGCGATGTAAAGGCAAGTCCAGTCCAAAGCAGGAGGGTCAAAAGCAAGGAAATCAATCTGAAAACGTGGGTGTAGCCTGGAGACAAACATACACTGGCATCCTGGAAGGAAACGGACATGTTTAAATGCTGCTTGGGCCGGGGAGCCTGACAGCAGCAGGGCCCAATCACAGAGGCGCTGGGGAAAGCTACCCCCAGCCTAGCAGCACAGACAGAGACCGAGGATGAGCGCTCTGTAGTCATGGCAGCGGGGATGCAGAGCGGGACGACACCTGCCATGTTCCTAGCAAGCTGGCCGTGACCAGAGTTAAGGCAGCCAGGGAAGATCACCAGAACCGGGGCTTCCTCTGTGCCGCACTCCTGAAGCCTTGGTGATGGGACTAGCGGACACGAAGGCCTTGAGAGCTACCGGTCCTGACAGTAGTGTATTAGACTACTATTGCATGCTCATACACAGTGTGCATCAGATAGTCAGTGAAGAGGTGAAGCCATGTCCATTTGTTAATGACTGGAGGGTAGCTGTAATATAGGGGTTAAGGATAAGTAAAAGTGAAGAGCCAAGGCATTTGTGTGGCAACCTCTGAGGAGACAAGTTGTATCCGGAAGAAACTATTATGGTGGTCTGGGCCGTATGGAAATAAAAAGGAAAAGAAATCCAGTCAGAGAAGGCATCACTCTGGGTCACTGAATGTCATTGTTTGATCTGCCACTGTCTGCACCTTATCAGTCTTGTATTCACTTTATGGTCTGTAGAGTGATGATGGGTGGTAACATTCTTGTTTATGAAATTCCCAGCATTTATTTAATATTGTCCACCGTGAGCTGGTATTTTATGTGGTATAGAGCTATATAGCAGAGGCTAAACTGAATTGGTACTGGTGCAGTATGTCTCAACCGGAAGTATGGGTGGTGACATGGGTAGGCCAGGCTGAGTTACAGGAGATGCCCAGGTCATGCCCACAGTGACAGATTGGCTGCCGCACACACACCTCCCCAGACACACATGTACTGGCCATCCCCCTGACAGCTCACACATCTCCATGCCAGCCTCCCATCTCCGCTCCCATCCCTGTGGCAGCCGGCCTCACTGTCACTCTCTTCTACAGCCTCCCTCTCACCAAGGCACGCTCGCAGCTCCGCTCCCATCCCCTACCGCCGCCGATGGCCCTGACTGTTCACCACTGGGTGACCACTGCCATCGCTATTCAGATTTTGGCCACTCAACCAGGGAGGAGGAGGATGGAGGCTGTACACTGCTGGCAAGGTAGCCAATCGGGAGCTGTGGGCATAACCTAGGCATTCCCTGTAACTCAGCTCAGCCAACCCATGCCTCCACCCATACTTCCGGTGGAGACATACTGCACTAGAACCAACTGAATTTGCAATGTATCCCTTTATTTCTGGTGTAGTATATATGTACTAAGGTTGGTTTATATAAATATATATATATTTATTATATGTTTGTGTACATATACTGTGGGGATTAGTTCTGCTGCTGCATATATGTACATATATGTGTAAGGTTAAAGGAGATGTCCCGAGGCAGCAAGTGGGTCTATACACTTCTGTATGGCCATAATAATGCACTTTGTAATGTACATTGTGCATTAATTATGAGCCATACAGAAGTTATAAAAAGTTTTATACTTACCTGCTCCGTTGCTGGCGTCCTCGTCTCCATGGTGCCGACTAATTTTCGCCCTCCGATGGCCAAATTAGCCGCGCTTGCGCAGTCCGGGTCTTCTCCTCTTCTCTATGGGGCTCCGTGTAGCTCCGCCCCGTCACGTGCCGATTCCAGCCAATCAGGAGGCTGGAATCGGCAATGGACCGCACAGAAGCCCTGCGGTCCATGAAGACAGAGGATCCCGGCGGCCATCTTCAGCAGGTGAGTATGAAGACGCCGGACCGCCGGGATTCAGGTAAGCGCTGTGCGGGTGGTTTTTTTAACCCCTGCATCGGGGTTGTCTCGCGCCGAACGGGGGGGGGGGTTTAAAAAAAAAAAAAACCGTTTCGGCGCGGGACATCTCCTTTAATTTTGGTGCTGTATTTATGTAATGATACTGCTCACCTCTGGTTTTCTTTCTGCCTCTCTGACCAATCATTCAGTGTGCCATTTGCTCGCTCTATTTCTCCTCTTCCTCTTGCTCATGTGGTTCCTCAGGGTTGAGTCCTTGGTTCTCTTCTCTATCTAAACATTTAAATTTGGCTGATGACGCCCAACTATATACTTCTTTACACCCTTCTACTGCATAATGCCAGTGATTGTCTGTTTGCTGTCTTTAATACCATGTCGTCTCTATCTTTTAAACTGAATTTTTCAAAAGCTGAATTTTTTTTGTGTTTCACCATCTGCTAACCTACTTGCCTAGTATTTGCATTTCAGTCTGCTGTACCACCATATCTCCTAGACTTAACACCTGCTGTCTTGAGATCAAATTTGACTCTGATCTTTCCTTCACACCCTATATTCAATCACTTGCATGCTCATGCTAGCTGCACCTCAAAAACATCATCAGAATTCGACCATTTCTCATTGTGGAAACATCAAAAACTTTTATTGTTCCCGATCCCTACTCTGCTTGACTACTGCAACTAGCTACTGATTGGTCTTCCCCCCCCCCCCCCCCCCACTAAACTCTTCTGTCTCCAATCTATCCAGAATGCAGCAGACAGGCTTATCTTTTTGTCTAGTAAAAACACTGATGCCTCCAGCCTGTGTAAGTGACTGCACTGGTTGCCCGTCCACCATTGAATACATCCTAAAGTCATCACTCTCATCTATAAGGCTGGGTTGCCACGGTACGGAAATCCCGTGGCGTGGCTGAACGGAAAAGCTGCAAGATTTCCATGGGAGAGTTGAAAGCGCCAAGTACAATGCAGCTGCTTGCATATACAAAACAGCTGCTTTGTTCTCGGAGCTATCACGGTTGTATCCTAATTAGCTACTTAGAATTATGAAGGGTGATTGTTCAAAACTGTCACTCAAGCTGTCGTTTGAGCTATTATCTTTCAGTGTAAATGGCCCTTAACTTATATAGTCATTTCTGAGTCAAGAGACTTTATTCTCCTAATATATAGAGAACCCAAACATGACTACACGGGTACTCTTAGTACTTGTCCTAATATATTTGGGACTTAGACATGGCAACATATTGCACCCTTAGTACTTGTCAAACTACTAATGACAACTTGTCTGTATGTTTGTGTGTGAGTGATTTTTATGCTTCACCCCTGGTAACGTTATCACCCTGGTGATGCCATCAAAGGTCCTACAACATATATAAAACATAGAGTCTGACCGACAGAAGAACAACACAGTTCGGGCTCTTGGAAGGGGAGGACAAAACTAACACACTGAGAATACAACTACGCCGTTATTATCTCAGAAGACACAACTCAGCACTCCTGACAGAAGACAACAACCTACTACCATCGCAGAGATCGGTAGGCTATAGGACCTGTGGTGATGTCACTGCTATGGGAGGAGCCAAGCTGTGTGTGAGAGAGAGAGATGGATGTGTGGGGTGTAGTAGAGCTGTGTGTGATGTGTGGGGATCATAATGCATGTACCATGTAGCAGAGCTGTGTGGTGCATTGTGCCATCAGAAACACTGGTACTATAATTTCCTACACAACTCAGCAGTCCTGGCAGAACACACTGACCTAACATCACCACAGAGATCCGGTGGGCTGAAGGACCTGCTGTGATGTCACTGCTGTGAGAGTAGTGCTGTTTGTCTTGTGTGAGTGTGATGTGCCACCAGAAACACTGCTACTATAATGTCCTAATATATAGGGGATCCAGACATGACTACACAGTGCACTCTTGGTACTTGTCCTAATATATATAAGGGCCCAGACATCGCTACACAGGTCACCCTTAGTACTTGTGCTAATATATAGGGTACCCAGACATGGCTACACAGTGCACCCTTAGTACTTGTCCTAATATATAGGTGATCCAGACATGGCTACATAGTGCACCCTTAGTACTTGTCCTAATATATAGGTGATTCAGACATGGCTACACCTATAGTACTTGTCTACATATAGAGGGGACCCAGACATGGCTATACAGTCAATCCTTAGTACTTGTCCTAATATATATGAGATCCAGACATGGCTATATTGAGCACCCTTAGTACTTGTTTTATTATATAGGGGACTCAGACATGGCTACACAATGCACCTATAGTACTTGTCCTAATATATAGGGGACCCAGACATGGCTAAACAGTGCCTCCTATAATGCTTGTTCTAATATATAGGGGACCCAGAGATTGCTACACAATGCAAACTTAGTACTTTTCCTAATGTATAGGAGATCCAGTGATGGCTACACAGTGCACCCTTAGTACTTGTCCTAATATATATGAGATCCAGACATGGCTATATTGTGCACCTTTAGTATTTGTTTTATTATATAGGAGACCAGACATGTTTACACAGTGCTCCTAATATATAGGGGACCCAGACATGGCTACACAGTGCCCCCTATAATGCTTGTCCTAATATATAGGGGACCCAGACATGGCTACACAGTGCCCCCTATAATGCTTGTCCTAATATAGAGGGGACACAGAGATGGCTACACAGTGCAAACTTAGTACTTGACTTAATGTATAGGGGATCCAGAGATGGCTACACAGTGCACCCTTAGTACTTGTCCTAATAAATCAGGGCCGCAGAAATGGCTACACAGTGCACCCTTAGTACTTGTTTTAATATATAGGAGACCAGATATGACTACACAGGACACCCTTAGTACTTTTCCTAATATATAGAGGACTCAGATATGGCAAAACAATTATAAAAAGGTTGTTCTGCGCTTCTTTACAACAGTTGCTGTCATGGCCCATGTAGACGAGGCCCATGTGTGAAGCCCCAAACCCCACACCATGATAAGTGAAGCAAGGAAGCACGAGAAAATGGAGCAATTTTGGAAGCCTGTGCAAAAAGATGGGAGCAGAGTCGCGTGAGCTGTGCAAGAATTCCAGGAGACTCCTGCTTGCAGCGGGAGGCCGCCTATCAGTGACAGCCAGCTCCCAGTGTGGGTTAGTGCAAGATCTCTTTTCATCTCGCACTATCCACATAACATAAGGGTACGCCCTGTGGAGGCAAGGGGTTAAAGTGAATTATACCTGCATTACCAGTTAGTGTGTTTCCCCCAAAATAAGACATTCCTCGAAAATAAGACCTAGTAGAGGTTTTGCTGTGGTGCTAAATATAAGGCCTCCCCCGAAAGTAAGACTTAGCTCTGTCCCTGCTGTGTGGCTCTGTGTGTGAGTCAGGCAACTAGCGTGTCAATTTGATTCTTTAGGGGGTGATCGTTACAGTCTCCAGACAGTGTGTACATGGAAATAATGGTAGTAACAAGAAATTCTTGATAGGATTCACAGTTTGTCTGGTTATGCTGGTTTATGATGACAACTACTGTACAGTATATAATAAATGTGCATTTTTTTGTTGAACAATAAATGGGAATTATTCTTCATGGAAAAATAAGACATCCCCTGAAAATAAGACCTAGCGCATCTTTGGGAGCAAAAATTAATATAAGACACTGTCTTATTTTTGGGGAAACAGGATATACAAGTTATTCAGTAAACGTTATACCAATATGGATGTCTTTCCTTTTGTCACTTTTGCAAAAACATGCTGTTGAATGAAAACAAAAATAGCAATACCTCTTTAAGTAAAAATAAATAACACAAGTTAAGTTCAGCTATCACTTACAAGCCAGACTCAAACAAGCCTGTTACTATAGAGTATTCCACATGGAATACACTATACCAATCTCCCATAGCAACCACGTTGCTGCTCACACTGATTGTGTAAAATACGTGTACAAGAAAAATCGCAGAATGTTCTATTTTGGCGCGTAGTACGCACACATACACGGCAAGATAGTGCATGGCGATTGGTGGCAGGATGCCAGTATGCAATGTCTGTTGCAGGCGGCATGCTGCGAGATATGTTTTTGTGAGCCCAGCCTTAGGGTGGTTTCACATCTGCAGCAGGGATTCCGCTTTCCTACTCCGTTCAAGGAGCAGGGAAAGGGAATCCCCGCAGCTGAACGATTCCATCTTTGGATGAAACCGAACAGCGCCGAACGGACCCCAGCTTTTAGAAAGAAAAAAAAGTGCTGCATGCAGCGCTTTTTCTTACAGTCTCTTCCGCCAGATCTACGACAGATCCTCCGGTCTATGTACAGTAGAAAGAGTAGGACAGCTGCGGGTATGAACCAGTAGGAATGAGGGCACACAAGTACCTAGAATTGAGAATCTGCCATAGTGCGCTTTGTGCGTTGCCTGCATCTTCTCCCTCTTAAGCAAGGATACCAAGAGACAGACGCATAGCTAAAGGCTCACGGGCATGGATGCATAAGTTCAGCATGGGGGCCCCCTTCCAACTGTCCTCTGTATCACTGGATCTTTTAAGAAGCCCTCTGATGCAACACTAGCAGGCAAGGACATTGCTAGCATCTTAAAAGAGTAGGCAGAGGGTAAATAAAGAGTGCACTAATGCAAAATCTATAACATGGCCTCCCAACCATCCATGTGATATTTATGTTTAATCACTTTTTATTAAAGTTTGCGTATATATCAAAATAAAATAAACAGCAGCAAGTAGGTCTCGCAGGACTGTATAAATTGTATGAAACATTTAGGCTAGGTTCACACAGGGCAATCTTAAGCCCGAGACTAAGCAGCAAAGTGGACAAGATTTGCAAAAATCTTGTCCACACGCTGCGGACCGTCCGCTGTGGCCAAACTGCGCTGAAACTGACATGCTGCGTGGAATTTAAAGCCACGCCATGTAAATTGTATTGCGCTCCTCTCTATGGGGAGAGATGGCCACAGCGAAACAAGCCACGTTCAAAACCTGCACCAAATGTCTCAGGAGTTCAGCTGTGGAAATCTCGAGATTTGTAAACCCAGCCCTAACCAGATAACCATAACATTTTCTTTGTGTAGTTTCAAAACATAGTTTAGTTTTTGCATTTCTCCTTTTGATTTTATGATTAATCAGCTTTCACGTGGTATTGTTATTGGAAGCAGATAAATTCTCGGAACTTAGCCCCGGCCCGCCTCTCCCCATTGCAAATAGTGCAGAGGAGCGGAGAAGAGGCAGAGAGGGGGCCAGAGCTCAGTTCCTGCTCCTGGCTCTTCCATCCTCCCCCCGGAACACGAGGACAACGTATATCGGCTCGGCGTGAAAACCGAGCCGATATACGTTCGTGTGAATGCAGCCTTAGTGCAGCATTCTGAGCACTGTACTAACCGCGGTACCATGCTCCTATTAATAATAATCTTTATTTGTATAGCGCCAACATATTCCGCAGCGCTTAACCTGTGCTCAAACGCTGTGTTCCTAACGCCGTGATTTTCGAGAGCTGTCTGTTCTATTTTTGCGTTTTCATGTTTTTTAACGCACCTACTCACCCATCACAATGATGAAGTGCATTAAAAAGCGCTGTCAAACACTGTATCATGCGTTGAAAAACACCCCTCGAAATACCCGTAAAAATGACACGATTTCAAGCTGCATTTTCTGAACGGACGTGAGAGAGTGGCTGTAAGGTGTGTTTATGTTTCTGTTGTACTTTAGAACCACAATTAAGAAAAACACATGCAAAACCTGCATGTGGTATTTAAAGACCACGTATGTTATTAAGAAGCTGCATACACTATAAAAAACTGCCTGTGTTTTTGATACATTTTCTAATTGTGTGTAAAGTGTGAAACTATATACAGTATATAGAAAGAGATGTATAACTTATACCAGTCATAGACAGATATAAGATAGAGAGATAGATATGAGATAAATATAATATAGAGACATACATATGAGATAGATAAGAGAGAGATAGATAGGTGTTACGTCTGCAAAGGACATGCTGGACCAGCACCTGCAGAAATGCACAATAATTGCTCACAGTGCGGCGACCAAAACAAACCAAGAAATAATAAATGGGAAGTCTTTCCCTAAATACGTAACAAATGAGGGAGAGGGCCCTGCCTAACATGGCAGACTGATTGTGACAATAGATATGGGCCTGTACTCGTTCCTGAGACCTAAGTAACCCTACTTGGCCAAACTGATAAAGGACAAAACAAAGTAAAACACAGCACTGAGCTGTGGTAGAATAAGCCACAGCACACAGGGCTGTCCGGAGTAAGGAGCAGTGGACACTACTCTGTCCACGGGAGCCACTATCTGCCAGCTCAGACAGCGAGCAACTGACAATTTACAGCACCTTAGCTTCCTATCCATCCCAGCTAAATAGCCAGCTAATCACCCATAGATGTGAGCTCATTGCGTCACACCTACTAAGCTAGAAAATGCAGAACCATGTCTAAAACCCACACCGGACTTTGTCCCAGCACTGCAGCGATCCCAGCACTGCTGCAACAGTACCTCCCCTTCCAGAAGGGGCCAGAGGACCCTTAGGACCAGGTCATTTAGAATTCAGCCTGTGAAAATTTTTTTACCAATCGGTCCGCATGGATGTCCGCTGCCGGTACCCACGTCATCTCCTCAGGACCATAGCCACACCAATACACCAAATAATGAAGAGATCTCCTAACTGGGCGAGAGTCCACTATGTGACCTACCTCAAAATGAACATCTCCATCCACCACAACCGGGGCCAGCAGAAATGAACCATTGCCAGAGTCCACAAATTTTTTCAACAGAGATTTATGAAATACATTATGGATTCTCATTGAACTAGTAATCTCTAAACGAAATGACACCAGATTAATTTTTTCCAAGATTTTAAACAGACCTATAAATCGTGGATTTAACTTGAATGACTGTTTGATTTTTATGATCCTAGTAGACAACCAAACCAAGTCTTCCACCAAGAAGTTAGTCCCCTCCGAACGTCTGTTATCCACCACCCGCTTAAAATTTTTAGCCATCTTCTGAAGATTTTTCTGAATCTCTTCCCACTCCTTCTCGATGTTAGAGGAGAACTCAATCTCTTTGGCCACCTTCAATACTTCTTTGGAAAAGGGACCAAAGCACGGGTGGAAACCATAATTACAAAAGAAGGCCGATGTCCCTGTAGAATCCAGCGGTCTATTGTTTAGCACAAATTCAGCTAGAGGCAAGAACTCTGACATATCCTTCTGTCTCCCTGAGACATAACACTGCAGATATTGTTCCACACTTTGCTTACATCTTTCCGTTTGTCCATTAGTCTGAGGATGATAGGCCGAAGAAAACGAGACCTGGATACCCAAGGGAGAGCAAACAAAACACCAGAATTTGGACATAAACTGGACCCCCCCAATCAGAGACCATATTAGCTGGTAAACCGTGTAATCTCACGATCTGAGTGACGAACAATTTGGACACAGTTCTAGGATTGGGAAGACCGGGAAGCGCCACAAAATGGCACATCTTGCTAAACCGATCTACCACTACTCAGATGACCATATTACCTCCTGAAAGAGGCAAGTCCATAATGTAATCCAGAGACTAGTGAGTCAAAAGTTTCCCGGGTATCGGCAAAGGAATCAACCTCCTAGCAGGAGAATTACGAGGCAACTTAGTCTTGGCAAAAACCTCACTGGATAAGACAAAACTGAACACATCATGCCGCAAAGATGGCCACCAAAACGTCCTTGTGAGTAACTTCCGGGTATTATTGATTCCTGGATGCCCAGCCAACATGAAATTGTGTACTTCAGACAGTACTTGCAACCTCAAATGGACAGGACATACAGCTTCCCCACTGGCAAACCTGCCAGAGCCAAGTCCTGCTCATTACGGACCTGCTCCTCCAACTCCAGGGAAACCGCAGATAGTGGTATCCGAGAGGATGAACACGGGAGGTTCATCTGGAATTATGGGAACAAAAGTCCTAGAAAGAGCATCAGCTTTAATGTTTTACTGCCCGGACGATAAGTAACAAGAAAGTTGAAGCACGAAAAAAACAATGACCACCCCGCCTGTCTCGGGTTAAGTCTCTTGACTGACTCCAGGTAGATTAAGTTTTTGTGATCCGTAAAATCCGTCACCTTATGCTGCACCCCTTCCCACAAGTGTCGCCACTCCTCAAATGCCCACTTAATTCTCTGTCACCAATGTCATAATTGCGCTCGGCCAAAGAAAACTTATGTGAAAAAAAAAGCACAAGGGCGATGATTTTGCAATGTATTAGCACCTTGGGATAGCACTGCACCTACCCCAACTTTCGAGGCATCTACCTCCACTACAAATGGTCTGGAACGAGTCTGGCTGTAGCAAAACTGGAGCCCTCGCAAAACATTCCTTCAAAGCCTGAAAGAATTGTAACGCCCTAGACCATTTAGAAGGAAAACCGCCCTTCCTAGTCATATCTGTCAATGGTTTAACCAAAACTGAAAAGCCTTTGATAAACTTTTGCGAACCCTAAAAACCTCTGGAGCGCCTTCACATTCTCTGGTAACACCCAGTCTCGTACTGCCCGGACATTCTCTGGGTCCATCCTGAAACCACTCGGGGTAATAATGTGTCCCAGAAAGGCGATCTCCTCAACGGAAAAAACGCAATTTTCCCTTTTTGCAAACAAAGTGTTATCGCTTAAGGCCTGAAGGACGTGAGGAACATGGGCAAAGCCTGAAGGACGTGAGGAACATGGGCAAAGCCTGAAGGACGTGACGAACATGGGCAAAGCCTGAAGGACGTGACGAACATGGGCAAAGTCACACAAAAAGATTAAAATATCGTCAAGATATACAAGGACAAAGTGGCCAATAAATTTATACAGGACTTCATTAATGAAAGACTGAAAAGCTGCAGGCGCATTTGTTAACCCAAACGGCATAACCAAACTCTCAAAATGCCCCTCTGGGGTGTTAAATGCCGTTTTTCATTCGTCCCCCTCCTTGATCCAAATCAAGTTATATGCTCCTCATAGATCCAACTTTAAAAGCAAGTTGGCACCATTCAACTGAGCAGATCAGGAATGAGAGGCAATAGGTACGGATTACGCTTAGTGATCCTATTTAGCTCTCTAAAATCCAGACAGGGTCGCAAACCCCCATCCTTTTTCTTAACAATGAAAAACCCAGTGGCTAACACTTGTGAAAGCCCTGTGGTTGTGAGGCGTTTTCACGTGAAAACAGCATAGCATTACTTCAGGGATGAATGGAATCCCAGCCACGGCTGTTACAGCCGTGGCAGAGGATCGCAGAGTTCTCCCATTGCTTTCAATGGATATCGTCGGACATCTGGAACTTATTAGCCATTTCAATCACTACATCTTTGTGTTCCACGCACAAATGAACATGCGCTGCAGGTGTAAACCTCAGAGCCTGCCAGTTTAACGCCTTGCATACCACAATCAATAGCAACTGCTGCATGTAAGCAGATGACAGAGCTGTGTCACCCATTTGCACCCTGCAGTGTGCTCACAAGGAACCAATGGGTGTCTATGACAGCCGGAAGCCTGACAAATGCTTCCATGTGTGGCATATAACTGAGCCTATTTGGCCCCGCCTCCAGTAGTCTAATAAACTGCTGTTATAGGCTTAGCAAAACGCATTACATAAGTAGTGCAGTGTAGTATCCTAGTGATCAGACTACCATATATCATAGTGTCAAAAGAAGTTCAATAAAGTTTAAAGGGGTTGTCTCACGCCGAAACGTTGTTTTTTTTTATTCAATAGGCCCCCCGTTCGGCGCGAGACAAACCCAAGGGATTGGTTAAAAAAAAAACAAAAAAAAAGTTTATTACTTACCCGAATCCCCACACTGCGGCGACTTCTTTCTTCCTTTACCAAGATGGCCACCGGGATCTTCACCCACAATGCACCGTGGGTCTTCTCCCATGGTGCACCGTGGGCTCTGTGCGGTCCATTGCTGATTCCAGCCTCCTGATTGGCTGGAATCGGCACACGTGACGGGGCGGAGCTACGAGGACCAGCTCTCCGGCACGAGCGGCCCCATTCACCAGGGAGAAGACCGGACTGCGCAAGCGCGTCTAAAAACGCCAGAAGACAGCGAATTTAGACGGATCCATGGCGACGGGGACGCTAGCAACGGAGCAGGTAAGTGAATAACTTCTGTATGGCTCATAATTAATGCACGATGTATATTACAAAGTGCATTAATATGGCCATACAGAAGTGCTGAACCCCACTTGATTTCACGAGACAACCCCTTTAATTTAAAAAAAATTCTGTTAAAAAAACTGTGATTTTCCCCACAAAAAAAAACCTTTGAAAATGGATAAAATACCCCCAAAAATGTATAAAAAAGCACCTGCCCCTATATTTGCTGACATGCCAACCTGGGCCATGACGAGGATTCCCACGATACTTCTGCAGTGCCAACTGAATATCGCGGGACAAACGGCTTCCATTGACTGGAATAGAAGCCGTCCGTTTGATTTTCCACACAACATAGAACATGCTGCGATTCTCCCCGCGAGTGGAAAATCGCATTTGATTTCCGCTCGTAGGCAGGGGAGAATCTTTTAACACAGCGTGTGTATGGACAGACATTGCTGTGGAATTCGCGGCGGGCATCTGCCCTTGAATTCCGCAGAGATAATTCGCCTGTGGGCATTAGCTCAATGAATGCTATAAAAATAATTTTAAAAAGTAATGCCAGAATTGCTATTTTTCTTTTGTTCGCCAACTAAAAAAATCTAATGAAAGGTAATCCAGAAGTCACATGTACCTCAAAATTGTACCAATAGAAACTGCAACTCTTCCTGCAAAAAACAAGA
Organism: Eleutherodactylus coqui; assembly: GCF_035609145.1. Taxonomy (NCBI): domain Eukaryota; kingdom Metazoa; phylum Chordata; class Amphibia; order Anura; family Eleutherodactylidae; genus Eleutherodactylus; species Eleutherodactylus coqui. Next base: position 115,357,650 of record NC_089839.1, on the reverse strand, counting down.
GCTCCGGCGCACAGAAAAAAAAATGATACAGGTCTTAGAATGCAAAGATGCAGATTCAAGTGTTTTTCTTTTAAAAGTGCTTTTATAGTGCAAGAGTAGTAAAAAAAAATCATTAAAAACTTGGTATTGCAGTAATTGGGCCAATCCACATAAAGTTATTGGGTTATTTTTACCGAATGGTGAACGCTGTTAAAACAAAATCCAAAAACAATGGAGGAATTTCTGGGTTTTTTTTCCATCTCCCCCTGACAAAAGTTCTACACCACTAATGTTTGTATGGGAGGAGTACATATAATTATGTACCACAACTCATCCCATAAAACAAGCCCTCACACGGCTGTCAGCGAGTTATGGCTCTTGCGATGTAAGGATAAAAATTGTTTGGTCCTTATAAGGCAAAAAAATAGGGCGGTCACTAATGGGGTTTAAAAAAATGTGAAATTCTGGAAATAAAAAACAGCTCCAACTGGTAGATTGGAGGTTGTGCATGTGATTTCTTATTCTGCCAGTTTCCTAGTTGCTCAGGCATCGTGTGTTCCCATGTGATTATCCGGCAGGCAGGATGTTTTCCGTTCTCAGTCTTCCATGTAGTTAAAAGGTCGATGAACTAAAGTGCTTCCTGTCTTTGTATAACACAACAGCATCCATGCCCTTAACAAAAATGGCGGCACCACGCTGCTGCTCTGGTCACGTGTTCACTCCCTGTTATACTCGCGATAACCATAGCTTCCGCTCTTTTCTTGTTTGAATCTGATTGGCTGGCGGAAGACCTGCTCTGATTGGCTGGCACAAGGGCTACACGGCGGTACGTTTTGAATTGGCGCATGCGTGGAAAATTTGAACTAGTTTTTGGCGAGTGATATGAGCGGCGGGTAAAGAGGAGCCATGGACGTCCACAGCGGGATGCAGTAAGTCTATCCTCCGGTCCCTGCTCCACTGTCCTCACAGACCGAACTCGTGGCGTTATCGCCAGGTGTGCTCCCCCAAATGATAAGGCATGCTGGGACATGTAGTTCTGCAGATTCCCTGCTGCTCCATGTAGTCCCCCCGCGTCATGTAGAAGAACTTAAATGGGTTCTTGTTACCAGACAACACCCCCCATCCCCCTACTGCTGATTTAACCCCTTGATGTCTGCAATCCGCTTTTCTGCTTCTCTCCCGAAGGGGCTCTAAAGCTGCACAAACATCTTTTTATGGCCGGGCGCTCAGTGTATCATTATCGCGTATTACAGGTGCGCTGACTGCTTTTGCGAAATATGTGAACGCAAAAAAGAATTCAGCACATTTTGTTTTGCCATGTATATACACAGGTGAGAGCCCATTGTTCACGACGGCTGTGTATATACGCAATGTAATTGCGTATGCGTGGCTTGTATATGTGCTGTTGCAGCACAGGAATAAAAATGGGTGGACCGGATGTGTCAAATCTGCTGTCATGTGTAGTGCGTGCACAGTGATGGAGCGGGTCACCGCCGGCCCCACAGCAGTAAAACACTGTGTGACCAACACAGGTGTGAAACCACCATATTAGCGTCAAAAAAAGTTTAATACAGATTAATTAAAAAAAAAAAAATCCAGGTTAAAGGGGTTGTCCCGCGAAAGCAAGTGGGGTTAAGCACTTCTGTATGGCCATATTAATGCACTTTGTAATATACATCGTGCATTAAAGGGGTTGTCCCGCGCCGAAACGGGGTTTTGTTTTTTTTTCAAACCCCCAAGAACACCGCACAGCGCTTACCTGAATCCCCGCGCTCCGGTGACTTCGCGTAGCTCTGCCCCATGATGTGTGCCGATTCCAGCCTCCTGATTGGCTGGAATCGACACACGTGACGGGGCGGAGCTACGTGATGCCGCGTAGAAGGGGGCGGAGCCAGAACGCCGCTGCTGCCGAGCCGAACGCAGAAGACCCTTCTGTGCAAGCGCGTCTAATCCGGCGATTAGACGCTGAAGTTAGACGGAGCCATGGAGACGGGGACGCCAGCGCAGGGAAAGTAAGTGAATAACTTCTGTATGGCTCATATTTAATGCACGATGTATATTACAAAGTGCATTAATATGGCCATACAGAAGTGCTTAACCCCACTTGCTTTCGCGAGACAACCCCTTTAACCCCTTCCCGCTCCTGGACGTACCTGGTACGTCATGGCAGCCTGGTACTTCCCGCAACATGACGTACCTGGTACGTCCTGGAGATAGCACGGGATCACATAAGATCCCGCGCTATCCCGCAGCGGGAGCCGGCTGTCAGTCACAGCCGGCGTCCCGCTCCAACAGCAGGGGGACATCGGAGATGCGCCCGCCGCTGTTAACCCCTTCCCTGCCGCGATCTAAGTAGATCGCGGCAGGGAAAGAGTTCACAGAGGGATCGCGATCCCTGTGTGTCTCCGGCCGGAACTCGCGATGTTATCGCGAGAGCCCGGCCTGTCACCATGGCAACAGGACGCCAGACACTGGCGTCCTGTATTGCCTGTGCCTATAATCGCTGTACAAGCGATAAGGCATGGCAGAGCAGTAGCTTTGCCATGCCTTATGACAGCGATCATAGGCACAGTGATGTAAGTCCCTCAGAGGGACTCAAATAGTATAAAAAAAAGAAAAGAAAAGTGTAAAAAAAAGAAAGATGTAAAAAAAAAAATGTAAAAAACCCCTTTTTTATGCTTTTTCTAATATTAGCATAAAAAAAGGGAAAAAAAACTAAAACCCCACATATTGGATATTGACGCGTCCGTAACGACGTGTACAAAAAGTTGAACACGCTTTTTATTTTGTACGACAAAAAGCGTAAAAAAAAACGCTAAAAAACAGAGGCAAAATGCTAATTTTTAGCATTTTGCCTCACAAAAAATGCAATAAAAGTGATCAAAAAAGCCGTACATTTCCCAAAATGGTACCAATAAAAACTACAGCTCGTCTCGCAAAAAATAAGCCCTTAAAGAGCTCCGTACATAGAAAAATAAAAAAGTTACATGACTTTGAATGCAGCTATAGAGAAAAAAAAAAGATTTCCAAAAAAAGGGGGTTTTATTGCAAAAAAGTGTAAAAACCTAAAAAAAAATAACAATTTTGGTATCGTTGTTACCATACCGACCCGCAGAAAAAATTTAGTGTGTCATTTATGCTGCATGATTAACGCTGTAAAAAAAAAAAAAATCTATGGCAGAATTGATGCGTTTTCTCTCCCTGTTATCATTAAAAAAAAAATAAAAAGTGGCACCGATAAAAACTACAGATCGCCACGCAAAAAACAAGCCCTTATACGGCCGCGTCCACGGAAAAATAAAAAAGTTATGGCTTTTGAAAAATGGAGATGGAAAAATACCAAAAAATCGCTTGGTCCTCAACGCCAAAATAGGCCATGTCATTAAGGGGTTAAAAAAGACATTTTCCCCACAAATAAACACCAAACCGTTTGAAATGGTAAAATGTAAACCTAAAAAAAGCACATAATCGTACTGCCACATTCGTAACAACCCCCCCAAAAATATTTTATGTATATTTATGTATATTGAAGAACACGATAAAAATAATTTAAAAAAAAAGAATGCCGGAATCCCCCCCCCCCCCCCTTCCCGCCGAAAAAAAGAAAAAAAACACAATAACAAGCAATACAAAAGTTACATTTACCTCACACTGGTACTAATAAAAGCCCTTAGCACAAAACACCCCCAGAGCTCCGCTGCTCCTAAAAGAGCAACGTTCTGGGTCTTAGAAGGTGATGCAGAGTCAGTGATTTGTCTTTAAGAATGTGTTATTCATTGTGAAAAAGTACTAAATGAAGAAAAAAAAGTCTCTTTAAATTAGTTATCGCAGTGATTGTGCCGATCCACGGAAGAGAATTATTAGGTTATTCTTACTGAATGATGAACACCATAAAAACAAAACCCCAAAACACTGGTGGAATTTCTGGATGTTTTTCCCATCTGTCCCCCCAAAAATCTCATACAAGTTCTACAACACCTTTTTTGTACCCCGGAGTGCAGCCGTTAAAATATACAAATTGTCCCTTTAAAAAACAAGCCCCCATACGGCTGTCAGCGACTATGAAAATCGCTTGTCCTTAAGGCACAAAACGGACTAGTCAATAAAGGGTTAACGATCCACCGCTGTACCCCTGCCGTCCTCCCGGTGTTTGATGTGGAAGGTGATATCGCTGAGTACCACCTGACCGCTGCAGCGTCTCTGTACCAAACACATGGTGTCCAGAATACGAGCGCCGCTATCGGGAGGAGAAAGCTTCTTGTTGAAAAATGGACCCAAAGAACAATGGCGCACGCTCGGATGACAGAAAAAGGCGTCAATCTGTAACGTATAAACGTTGGTACAAAAGCAGATAGACACAAGATAAAAACATCCATAACAGAGACAGGACCACCGGAGGGCTCTTTCACCCCAGCGCGAACGCGCACTGAATAAGACCCACTGGTTTCAATGGGTTCATTCACAGCTGCGTAGTTTTCACGCAGCTTTTGGGCACATGAAAAAAAAACGCAGTATGTCCAATCTTGTGGATTATGAACCAAAATAGCCGACTGACATCAATGGGTGAGCGCAAATAAGCAGGAAACCTCCATATTCACAGCATATTTATGCATGAAATCAATACGCTGCCAATAGGCAGAAACATACAGGGAAACGGCGTATGTTGGTGCGTGAATACGCTGCCTACGTCCGTGTGAGGGAGCGCTGAGCCCCAAATATAATAAGCTGAACGATGCAGCCATACATCAGACTGCAGCCGATAAGTGTAGCTCTACCCCATATAACACTCGTACAACTTGGCACTAAACTCACTTAACCCCTTAGTGACGCGGCCTATTTTGGGCCTAAGGATGCAGCAAATTTTTGGGTGATTTTTATCTCCACTTTTCAAAAGTAATACATTTTAGGGTGGCTTCACACGAGTGTGTTTTTGTGCGTGCATACGCTCGCACAAAAACACGCTTGTATTTGCAACATTGCATTCCCTATGGTGTGTGCACATGTCCGTGCTTTGCAGGTGCGTGCCTGCAAAGATAGGACATGCATGCACCATTGAGAATGCACACATTGTTTTCAATGAAGCCGCGACTGCTGCCGGCAGATGTTTCCTTCATCCCTGCTAGTTAACAGAATTTCCTGTTCCTACATTTGCCACATCTGTGGCAGATGCAGCAGAGGAATTCTTTAATTCTCTACCGCAGCTGTCGCACACCACAGTTACGGTAGAGAATCCTGCTACCGGCATCCCCGTCATTGGATTTCAGGGAAGGGCTTTACCATAAGCCCTTCCCTGAAAATCAAAGAACAGTAATGGGAAGAAAAAAAAAAAGCATACTCGCCTGCCTTCAGCTGCGGGGCTCAGCTGCAACTTCTGGCGCTGTCCCCGGCTCTGTAGTTCTGAGCTATCAGCAGCCGGGGATTTAAAATCCCCGCCTGCTAGTAGCTCTGATTGTGATTGGCTGTGAAGCGCTCAGCCAATCACAATCAGAGCTACCAGCAGGCAGAGATTTAAAATCCCTGGCTGCTGATAGCTCAGAATCACAGAGCCGGGGACAGCGCCAGAAGTCGCGGCTTAGTCACAGCAGCTGAAAGAAGGTGAGTGTTTTTTATTTTTTTTAACTAACACTACTTTTCTTAGATTTTCAGGGAACGGCTTATATTTAAAGCCCTTCCCTGAAATCCATTGACGGGGATGCCGGCAGCAGGATTCTTTACCGCAGCTGTCATGTGTGACAGCTGCGGTAGAGAATTGAAGAATTCCCTTTGCGGCATCTGCCACAGATGTGGCAGATGTAGCAGCAGGGAATTCTGTTAACTAGCGGGGATGAAGGAAACATCTGCCGCATGCGGCAGATGTGTTCTTCATCTCCGCGGGGGTCACGGCAGCGGCAGAGAGGTAAGTATTTTTTTTTTTTTTTTTGTACGCTAAAATGTTTCTTTTTCAAGGAAGCCCTTCTCTGAAAAAGAATGCAGGGGTGGCGGCAGACCATTGTTTTCAATGGAGCTGCCGGCAGCAGCCGCGGCTCCATTGAAAACAATACACGCAGCTGCATACACGCTTGTTTTTGCTCGTACGTAGGTACGCACCTATGTCCCCACAAAAACGCGCTTGTGTGAATCCACCCTTTAGTTTTCCATTGACATGGCCCTATGATGGCTTGTTTTTTTGGCATGATGAACTGTAATTTTTATTGGTACCATCTTTTGGGGGGTACCAATAAATAGATAAAAATAAATAAATTTTTTGTAAATAGAGAGGAGCGAGTAGTGCCTTAGCCGAGTATCTCCCCGCTCGTCCTAAAGATTCGGGGGCCGGTGACAGGAGGGAGAGAGCGATCTCCCCGCCGCCCCCCGAATCTTTAGAGACGAGCGGGGAGATAGTCGGCTAAGGCACTACTTGCTCGAGTAATGTGCCTTAGTGAGTATACTCACTCATCTTGAATTGTAAAACTTTTGTTACATTTTTTTTGGAAGGCAGGGAGAGAAAAACCTCAATTCTGCCATTTTATTTTATTATTTTTTTTATTTCAGCATGATAGAATTACAGCTGAGGCCAGGCTCACACAAAGGAATGCGAAAGCTGTGACCCTGTGTACAGCCGTGTAATGTACTGCGTATGATCACATAATCGCACATGCGGTCATGCGCAGTACAGCTTCTCATTTTTAGTTAGTATTTCCCGCGCCGTTGCTTAGCGATCTCCCGGGTGCTCACAACCCATAATTAATGTAATTGTATATGGGCTGCGACTAGATCTGCAACCGTAGACAATGGGTCTATGCTGTGGTAAAATAGAACATGCTGCTTTCTGTTTTCTGTGAGCGGATTACACAGTTCCAACCCGCTAATGTGAGCGAAATTGCATAATCCAGTGCATTTGCTTGATCCGTGTATTACCACACATCAAGCGATCACAGAATCCATAATTCTAATCCGGTCGTGTGAGGCTGACCTAAGTGACATGATGGTAAATATCACCCCTTAAAATCTCGCTACTCATAGACGAGGCATGGCTCCCTGGGCAGCAGTGGCCTGCCTTATGTGGCGAGGGCAGACTGGACTATACTTACATGTGCACTGCATGGCGCTGACATAAACATTTCATAGGCACATAAGACTTTTATGCTTTTGTCTTGCAGAATGTTTGAAGCACACATTAAGGACTACAATGGAGATGATCCACTGGAACTATGGGACAGGTCAGTCAATATAACAGTGTTTTCCAGAGGGCCATGAAAAGTGGTTATAGTAAAGACTTAACCCTTTCCAATCCACTGTGTGACCTCTGAAGACATTATGATTTAAGGCTGTACAGCTCTGATGTTGGAAGACGTCCGTCAGGGTTCTCTTACTGTATATTGCCAGCCTCTCTGCTGTCGGAGCCTATCCAACGTGTCACCTCATGCAGTACTGGCTTTAGCCAGCAGATAGCGCCGTTGTATAATGGCAGAAAAGAGATTTCGCGCGGCCAAACCGCGGCCGTCTGCATAGGAGTGCGTATTCTAATGCACTCCTATGCAAACTTTCAGTGGCGGAAATCCCGCGGGAAATACCGCCGCGGGATTTCTGCCCGTGTGCAGGCGGCCTTAGCGAAAGAGCCTTTGATTAGAAATAAAGTCCAGAACTCCCTAAAACCAAGTAATTGTTTTAAAGTGGGCCTCTACATCTAATCGAAGACAGAAAAGTTTCCTTCCTTTTAGTTCAGAGGAAGACTTTGACTCGTTGGAACATGGCGAGATTAGGCCCCCCCTTCCCCCACACGCATTGCTGAAAGCGCCGCGATTTGCTTTTGCTTGCGGCCGACGCCGGCTTCTAGCACCCCTCATCATTGATCCGATCGAGCATCTGAGGCTGTGTCAGTGGCTCAATTGAAAATAATGGGAGTCTCTGACAGTGTTTAGCACAGCAATTGTGGTACCTGGGTCTGTCCAGTATATAGCATTTGATATATGTTTGAGGGTCTGGAGAACTTATCCTGTTCATAAAAAATATCGTCCTTGATCAGAATAGGAAAAAGCCAGCTAAGAATTGTTTTCCAGGAGGTGTTAAAAGGAAATACCCTTTTTAAGAAAAGCTGGAATAAAGCAACTGAAATAGATGCCACCATTTCTAAAATGTCTAGAAGATCAACTTTGCGCTTTTTATATGGGTTTAATGAGAGATCAGTTGGATAGCAAATCAGAAATCTTTTTAAAAAGAACTTGGGAAGCTGCAGCTGCATCCTTTTAAGCAAAATATTGCACCTATGTGTACAGCAAGGTCCTTACTTATCTGGTTCGATTAATTAGAATCTCCGTTAAAGGACGAAGACTCTGGAGGTCACGTGTTGTCCTTGTTAGCAACCTTGCAGAGAGCAGCAGATTTCTTAGCTTATGCAGTAAGACTTACAGCTAGAACAACTTCCTTTGCCTAACTTGGCCCGTAGGACTTTATGGTTAAGAAATTGGTCAAGAGACCTGCAGTCTAAAAGCATATTGTGTACCATTCGGGGAAATTTTCTGTTACGCCCGTTTTTAGACAACTTCCTTGAAAAAGCCTTGGGCCAGAAGAAAGGATTTACCAGGCCTTCCTTTCCAGCCTTCTGAAATCCTTTCTGTTCCTACAGGAGAGGTCAGTCAGAGGGAAGCATAGTAGGTGGAAAAGTTTTAGAGGTAGACCTCTTCAGAGTGAAGTCGAAAGCCGAGCCAGCAATAACTCGAAGTAGGAGGAAGGTTATGCAACTTTCTGTCTGCTTGAGAAGAGATCACGGCTAAAGCCTGGGTAAGAGATACAAGAGTCGTAGGTCTAAAGTTCTACTTCTGGTGGATCCAGAAGAACAAAGAGAACTTTTATTTGCCCCTATTTCTAGTCAAGAAGCCAGAGGGCTCTTTTCAGACAAGAATAAATCTAAGAAGGCTAAATCATCACTTAAAGTAATTGAAGATGGAATAATTAAAGGGGTTTTCTAGGGAAATACTATTGATGACCTATCATCAGGATAGGTCATCAATAGTTGATTGGCTGGGGTCAGCCCCTTGGGATCCTGACCACTGAGCTGTGCATGCGCATGGGAGGTCGTCGGGGAGGCTTCCTCTCCAACCTCTGTGTAATTGGAGAGGAAGCTTCCGGGCCGCCGCTTCATGTAGTAGTCAGCGCTTGTAACTGCAGGCACGGCTCTCATTGATTTCCACTCCAACCTCTGTGTTATTGGTCAGGGTCCTAAGTGGTGGACCCTGACTGATCAACTATTGATGACCTATGCTGGTGATAGGACATCAATAGTATTTCCATGGAAAAGCCCTTTAAGGTCAATGGTAAAACTTCTTTCCTCACTGTTTCATAGCAGTAATCGATCTAAAAGACGCATATCCTATCGCGATTCGCAAACCTTGTCAAAGGTTTTTAAGAGTAGCGGTATTCATCAAAGGAAGTCTACATCACTTACTGTATCGGGCTCTTCCATACGGCCTGTCAACGGTTCCTCGTGTTTTGTCAAAATAGTGGCAGAAATGTCAGCACATGTCAGAGAAAAGGACATCCTGTTTATTCCATACTTAGACAATTTTATTTTAGTTGTCAGAAGATCAGACCTAGAGTGTTAGGAAGCTATTGCTTTTGTCACTTCAGTTAAGCAAAAATTTGGGTGGTTAATAAACCTAGAAAAATCCAGGCCTGTTCCTGTAACGGCCAATGCCTACGGCCGTATTAGCACTGCGGGATCCGGAGTGAGCGTTTGCTTCCGGATCCCACAGCAAATACTCCCCACAGGACATGCAAGGAAAACTGTTTTCCATGCCCACAGGGGGAAATCAACTGCGTTTTTTCCCCTCGTGGGGGGAAATCGCAGCATGTCCTATTGTAGCACGAGGCTCACACGGACGGCTTCTATTGCAGTCAATGGAGGCAGTCTGCCCTGCTGCAAGTCGCAGCCTATCCATGTCCGTGCTGGCACGACTCTCTGCACTGCGCATGTGTGGCGGCGTGCCAGCCAGCACATCTGCAAAGAAGACAAGACAGGTATGCGGTGGTCACTACTGGGGCACAAGATCTCATTTCGCAGCAAGATTTCACAGTCGGAATCTGACCCGGCCGTGGGCATGAGGCCTAAAACAGCTGCTGTTTCTTGGGGTTATTCTAAATTCAGATCTGCAACGTTATTTTCTGACCCTGAAAAAGATTGTATAGCTAGTTTGAGGTTTTTCAATTGAGAATCCAAGCGTAACTTTTGAGGAAGGCGACGTCTCTTCTGGGTTCACTAACAGCCTTCCTGCCATCAGTCCACTGGGCTCAAAGCCACACGAAGACTTTGCAGTGAGTTATGTGAACCAGGCAGAAATTCTTCTGGACAGCAAGATTGTGGTATCAGCAGAAACTTTTAAGGGATCAGTCATTGTGGATGGTCAGGGATAACCTTTTCTGGGGAGTTCCTTGGGTGATCCCTTCTCCCAGGATAATGACCACAGATGCAAGCCCCTAGGGGGCTCACTTAGAAAATCTAGTGCTCCCGGGTCCATGGGGAACATTCCCTGTGGAAGGGTTCCTCAAATTTTTAGAGATTACTGTGGTGAGACTGGCCTTAGAGGCAGCAAATCAAAGTTTGAGCAATCATCATGTAACAGTGTCTTATATAAACTGTTCTATTTTAATTCTAGAAAAAAAAATCCTTATCTGCTCTACATATCAGGTGGAAGGAAAAAAAGCTGCTTTTCTCAGTCGCCATCAGTTAACACAAGGAAAATGGGTTCTAAAGAGTCTATTTTTTTTTTTTTTTTGGATAACTACTCGTCTTTGGGGAGAACTGGATATTGCTACAACAAATCGCAGAGAAAGATCGACCGGGTTAGATGCTCTAGCCCAGAGTTGGGGGTTCAATTTGGCCTATGTCTTTCTACTAATAGCCCGAATTCTGTCTTCTTGAAGGAAGAAATGGACAAGAGTCCTCTTCATTGCTCCCTTTTGGCTCAGGAGAGCTTGGTTCAGTTGGCTGAAAATCCTCTGAATTGTAGATCCATGGATCTTGCCAGAAATACCGCATCTTCTCCATCAATGTCCAGTCTTGCACCCTCAAGTCATGAATCTGCATTTAACATCTTGGATTTTAAAAGGAAATTTTTAACTAGTAAGGGGTTTCCTCAGTCATTATTTTCCACCCTTACCAAAAGTTGTTAGCACGTAACAAAGACCATCTACATTTAGACTCGGAAAATTCTTTGAGGCTTCTCCAATAGAAGGTTTTCAGACTTAAAGACCATTACTATAAAGGACATTCTAGAATTTATTCAAAAACTTGAGAAAAGGGTTTGGCCTCTAGTACACTAACAGTGCAAGCCCCCCCTCCCCACTATTCAGGATGATGGTTATTATCAGACCTGATTTGACTTTTCTAGTTTCCATCGTTGTCAGGAAATAATCCTGACGTCAGGACAAATCCTCAGGATCGGAAAGAGAACGTTGTTCTCTGGATGTGTGCAAATGTTTGATCCATTACATCCAGAGAATGTCTGAATGGAGGAGGCCTAGTGCTCTTTTCTGTGACCTTTCCAGGAGAAGCTATCGTTCTGACCTATCGTTCGTCTGGGTAGTCTTTTCTAGTTGAGTCTTGAGGCTCTCTCGACTAGAGCCATAGTTACTTTTTGGACAGTAAAGGCTGAGGCTTCCATTGATCAGATATGCAGGGCCGCTACTGAGTGTTTATAGCAAGTACAGGCAGAAGGTCATTGTTTGGATCTATCTTCAATTTCTGATCTTTCCTTTTGAGAGGAATGTGCTTCATGCATTTGTCCAGCCCTGTGAACTAAATTGGATGACTGTTGAGTGTAATCATTTTTGGTCATATGCCTACAGCTATGCTAGTAGCTGCTAATGCATGTATTATGCAGACATTTCCATGAACTATACCGTTCTACTGTGCACACACGGATCTTTGTATTTTAAATGTACATTATATATGTTAGAGAATTGCATGCTACCCTACTCCAGAAAAAAAAAAGAAAAATGTGTTTTGCCCCAATGGGCGTTTGTAGCCTACCTACATGGTGGGGTAGGGTGCCTATTTGACTGCTACGCCATTCAAACTCCTCCTCGCTGTAGTCGTGTAGTGAGAAGGGATTGGGACCCCCGTTCTGGTGAATGGTGGGGCCCCCAGTAACAAGACGTTCATTACCTAACCTGTGGAGCTCTTCCAACTTATCTGGTTTAGGATAAAGTTCTCAGTGAAATAATGCCGGAGCATCTCTTCCTAGAGCTCTGCATAGTGACATCCCGCAGTTCTTCCTACTGAAAATGTATGCAGAAACTGTTGACTAGACGTCGCCTTTCCCCATTCGAACAGTGTATATTCCTACAGATCGGCAGGGTCAACACTGATCGGATTGTGTGTAAGAAAACACGTCATTGATGAGGACTAGTGATACAGAATTCTCAGTTTCTTTATACCGTTCTAGGAGGAACTCTGGTCTGAACAGCAAAATGCAGAGGGTTTTTATATGGAATGCATTTATTTGCTAAAACAAACATGTCTAAATGGATAATGGGCCCTCTTTAAAGGGTCCGACGCTAAAAATGGATAGCCTGTCTGATCAAACAGATGATTGAAGGGAGTCATGGTGCTTCTCTTAATTGTTTACATCAGCGTGACAACCTGTTCTTACTCAGAACGCTGCACTTCTCATAGTGGTCATTATAAGTATTGCAGCTTTGTCCCTTTCACTTCAATCAGGTGATCGGCGAGGGTCCTGAGTATAGAATTCTCACCTATCGGATTTTGGTGGCCTGTCCTGGGGAGAGGTCATCTAGTTTTAAAAGCCAGATAACCACTTTAACTTAAAAGGGGTTGTCCCAATTCTAGCTGTTTTTTTGCTGAGTTGGTGGCAGATCAGTGCATTTAAAGGGGTTGTCCCGCGCCGAAACGTTTTTTTTTTTTTATTCAATAGGCCCCCCGTTCGGCGCGAGACAAACCCAAGGGATGGGTTAAAAAAAAAAAAGGTTTAGTACTTACCCGAATCCTCGCGCTGCGGCGACTTCTTACTTCCCTTACCAAGATGGCCGCCGGGATCTTCACCCACGATGCACCGCGGGTCTTCTCCCATGGTGCACCGTGGGCTCTGTGCGGTCCATTGCCGATTCCAGCCTCCTGATTGGCTGGAATCGGCACACGTGACGGGGCGGAGCTACGAGGACCAGCTCTCCGGCACGAGCGGCCCCATTCACCAGGGAGAAGACCGGACTGCGCAAGCGCGTCTAATCGGGCGATTAGACGCTGAAATTAGACGGCACCATGGCGACGGGGACGCTAGCAACGGAGCAGGTAAGTGAATAACTTCTGTATGGCTCATAATTAAAGGGGTTGTCCCGCGCTGAAACGGGTTTTTGTTTTTTTTTCGACCCCCCCCCCCCCCCCGTTCGGCGCGAGACAACCCCGATGCAGGGACCTAAAGAAAGCTTACCGGAGCGCTTACCTTAATTCCCGCGCTCCGGTGACTTCTATACTTACCGGTGAAGATGGCCGCCGGGATCCTCTTCCTCCGTGGACCGCAAGCTCTTCTGTGCGGTCCATTGCCGATTCCAGCTTCCTGATTGGCTGGAATCGGCACGTGACGGGGCGGAGCTACACGGAGCCGGCATCCTGCACGAGAGGCTCCATAGAAGAAAGCAGAAGACCCGGACTGCGCAAGCGCGGCTAATTTGGCCATCGGAGGCCGAAAATTAGTCGGCACCATGGAGACGAGGACGCCAGCAACGGAGCAGGTAAGTATAAAACTTTTTATAACTTCTGTATGGCTCATAATTAATGCACAATGTACATTACAAAGTGCATTAATATGGCCATACAGAAGTGTATAGACCCACTTGCTGCCGCGGGACAACCCCTTTAAGTGCTGCTGTTAACCCTTGAAATGCCATTGCCAATTCTAATAGCTGCGATCGGCATGAGTACTGATAACGGCTGTTACTGGTGGGGGTCATCTGTCAAAGGCAGCGTCAAGGGGTTACAAAGGAGGGAATGGCTGCTGCTGCTCTTCAATAACACATTATTGACCAAAACCGCTCTGCATATGTCCCTCTATCATCAGATATAACAACCCTACACGCCTCTGTTATCTGCTGTATTGTCAGTGTGCTGCTGCAGACAGGCCGCCATGTCCTCACCTTCCTGCTCTATTTTCCGAGTAGCTGCTACTCCTAAATAAAGCTATTCCGGTAATAGAAGACTTCTGTATATGCACTACTCTACTGTTTGTGGTTTTTACACAACATTTGAATTTGGACCTGACACATAAGAATGGTAATGACCCTGTGATGTATTCTGTCTCCTGCCAGATATTTGCTTTGGGCTGAAGAGGCTCTTCCTCCCCTGGAAAAAAGGAACATTTTATGTTTGTTGGAACGTTTAGTGCGAAGCTTCATAGAAGACAAAAGATACTGCAACGATGAGCGATACCTGAAGTACTGTCTGCGATTTGTGAGTCACGCCGCGCCCGGTGGTTTGACATACTTAAAGCCCCTTCTGTTTCTTCTATAAGTCATGTATTGTTAAAGATTTCTATGTGTCTGGGCGTTTACAAGAGTAGTACCCAGAGGTTTTTTTGTAGTTCTGGAGGGGGGATACTGGGTACAGTATTTGTAAAACCTTGTTCTCAGGCAACAGGAGAAAAACCCTCTTTTGTGTTTTCAGGCAGAAATAATTGATGAGCCTGCACAGTTCCTTGAGCACTTGTACAGCCAAGGCATCGGTAACCACTCCGCTGTTCTGCATGTTGTCTGGGCTCAGCATCTGGAAGTCAAGGGTGACGTCCACAATGCAAGAATCCTCTACAGTAAGGCATTTGAAAATGGAGTGGAACCTAAGGATGTCTTGAATCAACACTACAGGTTAGATCACGGTACTTTGCAGCTCATAAGAGGAGGCTGTAAGGAGGTGGTGAAAAACCTCTGTACAGTGTCTGTTAATGAAAAAACTGTTTCTGTGCATTTAAAAAACACCTTCAAAGAGGGATTGTAATGGGGGGTGGAAGGTAAGGTATGTTTCAGCTTATCCTTTACATATTTAGCACATTCAGACATTTTTAAAGAGACTGTCACTATCTTTTTGCACCGCTCTTTGAGGGCAGCATAATGCAGTGATAGTCGCACTGATTAGTGATATGTCTGCTGTGTGGATCTGTGCATGTGCAGTACTTTTGGAGAAACTTGCCTTCTGTCAGTAGCAGCACATACATAGAGGACTACTAAAAGTAGTCGTGAATATTCATAAGCTGCAGGCTATCTTCAGCCACCCATTGATTGTCTGTCTGTTACTGTGCTTAAAGGGTGAGCTGCCAATCACTGGCTAGAGGGTGGCGTGAGTGTGGCTAGCCTGCAGCTCGTGAATATGTAGGAGTAGTTCTGGGTCTGGCTCCTATTAAAATGCAAGTTTCTCCAAATCTATTGCATATAGATACACACAGCAGACATCAGTGTGACCGGCACTACCTTATGGTTCTCTTAGTGACGACTGCAAAAGCATGGTGACAGTCTCTTTAATTGTGGTGATTGACTTATTTTGTAGACTTATCCTTTTTAAACCTCTGTTATCTAGATGGGTGAAGGTTCAAGCCAAAAAGAAAACCACTTTAAACATCTGCTGTGACACCTTTGTGAAGTAACTGCTCTTATAGAGGTCCTTTCAGGCTCTTTTCATTCATTTCATTAATATATCACCCTCTTCCATAATGGCAATGAATGCTGGTAATAGGAGGGAAACCATTCTGAGGAAAGCAATATATCCCAACTATTTGTGGTATACAGATCCTTTTATGAATGACATTATCAAACACCTCTAGCTGTACAAGATGCATAGGTACGTCCTGAAGGAGTATCTTTTTCTGATACCAGATGGTTGCCCCAAAACGCTCACCTATGGCTCAACACAGATGTGCTGGTTGAACGAAGAGGAGACCCTACCATACCTGAGGTTCCTCAACTTTCTTTTTTTGCATTGGACTTCATAAAGTCCTTTCTCAGAAAAATCATCCTTTTTAGAATAAGAATAGTTGGACTGAGGCATGCTAGGGCTTGATGGCTACCGTCGTTCAGCCTACCACACCAAGACTGAAGCAATGTGCAATCTGCGTCTGAGACATTCAAAAAAACTCAAAGGTAGTTTTTTACCTGTAAGGGGGGGGGGGGGGGATTTCTAAATTAGGCTTTTTGTCTCTTAACTCTTTGGTGAGAGCTTTGTTTTTCGTTTCTGTGTAGGAACTCACCTATGGTTTAGAAGCCCATCATGTAGAGAACTGTTTGGGTGTGACTATTCTGAAATCTTGGATTAGGTTAGTCATGTATATAGGCCAAAGTGACGTCTGCCTTTAGCCCATGCCTTTCAGGTTGACAGCATTACAGTTTATATCTTTATGTCGAACTGAAACTGGTAAAGCCTGTAAAATATATAGGGGTCTCCGGAGCTTGGACATTTTTCAACAAGTTGGCCCTGATGAGGGACTATGGTGTTTCCATTTAGCAAAAGTAACTTCCAAAGAGGTTATGTAAGGTTCTATATTCCTCTGATATAGCTTGGTCTGCTCTCTCAGGAGTGGCATACCTAAGCATGCACCTAGTTAGAAAGAAGAAATAATTGTCCATAGGACTTGGCTGGGATCCTTAAGAATCAATGTTTGTTTTATCTAGGTTAATTGTGTAATCAGTCAAAATCTGGGGTTCTGAAGTAATTTAGTAACAAGACATCTGCATGTCCCTAGCTCCCACTTTATTTCAGAAAAGTATGTGGTGGTAAGATGGTAAGAAAGTACAAAGATAACTTAAGCTGGTTGTCGGAACTTTTTCTATTGATGACCTATCCTCAGGATAGGTCATCTGTAGGTATCTGCCATTTGGGATTCATGCAGATCAGATGATTCTGGGAACTACTGCCAGTACGGACCGTGCAGGAAGCAGATGGCTCTGTCTGTATTCCAGTGGCCTAGTTTGGTACTGCAGTCGCAGCTTCCATTGAATTTCAATGAATCTTTGTTCATGGGGCCTTATTCAATAATGGTTTCCTCGTATGACTTGACTGATATTTTTGGATAAAGGGAACCTCCCCCTTCTTAACAGCAATATAACCTAAATTATGGTGTAGTTCTGGGAGGTGATAGGGAGACCGGGATGAATTACTAGTATTTAATTTTTATGTATGTATTTAATTTTTATTAAATACTCACCAGGTGGTGAAGTTCACGCGCAGCCCGAAAATCTGTCAAACCACCGTGCATATATTCTACCATAGACTTTTTTGACATTGAATGAACTAAATGGGAGCTGTGCTTGCCCTACCAAACCAAGCTGCTGCAATATGGGCAGGACAATCCAAGGATAGGTCATCGATAGAAAAACAATCCGCAAAGTCCCAGACAACCCCTTTAAGTTATTTACGAGATAAGTAAAGTAGCTTAGTCAACAAACTAAATTTATATTAACTGTCAAATATTTTGTGACGGGGAGTATACCCTTTTTAAAGAAATCCTAATTTACAAGTCTGACAATCTTTTTGGGTAAAAACTTGAACGATTTTGAATTAAAAGACCTATTGAAATTCTTTAACTGTAACCTACATTATCATTCGTTGTGTCCTGTTTGCTCTGCTAATGGTAACTTTTTTTTCTTTTGTTTTTGACACTCTAGAGCGTTTCAGATGAGGGTTTCTCAAAAGAATCAACCAAACCAAGGTAAAGAGTCCAAAATAGTTTTGCAAAAAAACTAGACTAATTAGATCTTAGTTTACCCAGTTTGTCATTCAGAAGAAAAGTTTTTTTTGAAGGCTGTGTTCACACTGCCATTGTGACTTAGCTATATAATGGAAGTCCACTAGCGCAGTAATGCATTTGGCTCCTGCTGGTTTCTGTAGATAACGCTGTGCAGCCTCTAAGAGAATCCAAGATTATGAATCAGATGGCACCGGCATCGGAAGTCAACCTTCTATCACATGGCAAGTCTCAGGTAAATATTCTGCAACATATGTTATGGCCCATTTACACTTAACTATTAGCACTCTAAAGAAGAAATTTGGATGATAATCATTTAGAGTAAACATGAAAAAATCGCTCCCTATTCATCCACGGTTGTTCATTGCTGGATCGCTGGCTTCACATAACAGGTAAAGCACTGAGTGAGAATCCAGCGATGTCTTTCTTTCAGTGTAAACGTTCTGCATGAGTGCTGACGACCTTAGCAGTGACGTTAGCACTCGTGCAGTCATTTAAACGACTGTCGAGCAGTGTAAAAGGGCTATTAGTCACTTAAAGAGGTTAACTGTAAGGCCTCCTTCCCACAAACGGATTTCCGCCGCGTAATTCGCGATGAAAATCTGCTGCGTTGCCCGCAGCTATTAGGTTCTATTGAACCTAATAGCTCAATGCTCACGGTGCGGAATTCCACCGCGGAATTCCGCACCGTGAAATCTTCCGTCCTCACCCGCGGCATGCTCTATTTGCCGCAGGTGTACGCGCTAACGGCTTCCATTGCAGTCAATGGAAGCCGTCCGTTCACGCTATCTCCCGCTGTAACACAGCGGAAGATAGCGTGAAAACGCTTTCCCGCCTACCGCCGGCGCGTCACATGACACGGCCGGCCGCGTCATGTGACGCGGTGGGCGTGTCGTGACACGGTGGTGGGCGGGGAAACGTCATGCGGGAGCGAAGAGGCCGGATGCGCTGGTAAGTATGGGGTCTCTGGGGAGCGCCGTGACGGGCTTCGCCGCGGAATATTCCGCGGCGGAGCCCGTCACGCTCGTGTGCAGCCGGCCTAAATGTTTTTCTTTTCAACACAAATGGCTCAAAGTAGTGGTAGAACATAGAATAGAAAGGCGGGGGGGGGGAGAGACCTACTCGCCTTATTTGCTGGTGGCCACTTGGTGACACGAGGTGACGCTCAAACCAACTTTCTGAGAACGTCCTTTCAACAAAAGATTTACGGGTGAAAGATAACTTCTGAAAATGAAGGGATTTCATTTGACTACCGGCCGAAAAATGCAAGCGCGTCCGACCTATTTCTAGACTGTGGTCTCTCGTTGCTCAGCTGAAACCATCTGTCAGTGTCAAATTTCACCCAATGAACAAACGTTTTTACTTCATCAGCATTTTCAATCAGCTTTAGGCCGCCTGCAGACGGGCGGAAATTCCGCGGCGGGATTTCCCGCGGAATTTCCGCCCTTGGAAGCTGCCATAGGATTGTGTTAGCAAACACAATCCTAGGCAGACGGCCGCAGTTTGTCCACGCGAAATCTCGCGCGGCAAACAAACCGCGGCATGCTCTATCTCTGTGCGGGGCTGCACATGCGCCGGCTGCCCGGCAAGCCGGCACATCAAACAGCCGGAGCCACGGGTGCGGGTGAGTACGCGCCGTTCTTTGCAGGCACTCGGGTCGGGTCCCGCTGCGAGAATCCTTGCAGACGGATCCGACCCGCCCGTCTGCAGGCGGCCTTAGGGCTTTTCAAACAAGCGTAGTGATTTTCGGTCGGCCGTGTCACGGCCACATCGCGGCCAAAAAGTGGGTGAACAGGCGCACAAATCTGCTGTTTGTGCGCCTGTTCAGACGACCCAGGTCTGATGCATATATGCCAAGCCCGGAATGCTGCCAGGCAGGGGGAGACGGTTTAGTTCTGCTAAATTGCCTCCCCCTTTCCACCTCATCGCCGACTCTCGAAAAGGGGAGGGGGCGGGAGCTAGTGTGCTAAGCTCCTGGGCCCCCTCTCTGCCACTTGTTGGCTTGGCAACTAGCTCCCGCCCTCTCGCATTGCAAATAGACACTCTGCTAAACTCCAATCTCGGGCAGCTCCCATAGGAGTCTATGGGAGCCGTCGCCATATTCTGGCCGGGAAGATAGTTCTGAACTATCGTTCCTGGGCAGCGTCTGGCCGAAATGCACACCGTATGCGCTATCTTGGCCGGGCGCTTTTACGCCGCGATAATACACCCATCTAAATTGATGAATTGTAAAGCAATGCTTCATATGGGCAGTGTATATCGTCCGTCCGTGAAAGCGTAGCCGATGTATGCTCATGTGAATGAAGCCTTAGTTTAATCTCTATGGGCACCCTTACTATTGTAGTGATCACATCACCAGCACCAGAGACATGTGACTGCTGCAGCCAGTCATTGGCTCACTTCAGCTGGTGATTAGCTGGAGTAGTCACGTGTCTTTTTGTCGGGATGTCCTTGCTGCAGCTAGAAGTGGGAACAGGAGCAGTGGGTAATGAAGTAAAGTTATACGTGCATTTCGGTTTCTCTTTTTCTTTTTTTTTTGCCACCACTTTCAACTGTCCAGATAACCCCTTTTAAGGGGATTGTCTTGAACTTTTGTCTGTTGATGAGCTATCCTTTGAAAGAGTTCGTCATCTATAGATCTGTGAGGGTATGCCGCTGGGGATTCTCACTGATTAGCTGTTTTCCAGCACAGCAGTGAGTACAGACAACTCTAGAAAGAGATGGCGCTATCTGTATTACAGTGGCCTGGTTTGGTACTGCAGGCACAATTCCTATTAACCCCTTAGTGACCGAGCTTTTTTGCTTTTTTTTTTTTGCTTTTTTCCATCTTCGTTTCTCTTTCCCTCTTTAAAAAAATAAATAAATCGTAACTCCTTTATTTATCAATCGACGTAGCTTGAATGTGCAGGTGCCTGATACTGTGGCCACCATGTGTGGTCCGCCGCGCAGCTGGTCCTGACACCAACCGTCACTTTGAATGCCCATGTGTCGCCACCGCGTGGCTGCCAGGTTGTCACCGCATGTCCGGTACTTAAATGGTTTTCCGGCCAGTGCTGCCTCCAGCGGCACTTTGAAATTGCCACTCTCCATGAGCACTATGCATTACCGTATGGCCGCTTCCTGGCTTTGCCGCCCCTATGCGGCTGCCTTGTGTTACAAAGACCGTCACTTTGAACCTGCTGATGCACAACCTGTTTTACCACCGGACGCCGTTTTTTCATAATGCTGCCGCAGTGTGGTTCCGGCGTAGCCTGTGTTTATGTGGGCCGTAGGCCGGCACGCTTATGTGCTGGCATGGTTGTATTGCCGCAGCCACGTGCCTTTTGTGGGTAGCGTTTTGTGCTGTCAATGGCGGTGACTGGCAGGCGGCCTTTGTGTGGCAGAGGGACCAGTGACGGACAATGCTTCGTGGGAGGTGGTGCTAATTAAGCCCCAGTATTGGGTCAAAGCTATGGACATCTGTGCAGCTTGTCCCCTCCAACTGCGAAATGCTATGGCCCCTACTCCTAGGTGCCATAGTCTCGCCTCCTCCCTGCCCAATCCAACCTCGGCATGATTCTGCGCTTGCTGATACCTGTGGTACCCTCCATACCGGAAAGATTACTCGCACAGTGATTCTCTGGACTCATCGCTTCTCATGTCTGCTCTGGACCGTGTTGAGCCATGCCTGTCGGTAGCTCCCCTGTTGCCCCTCCTGCAGTTCCCCGCAGCCAGCTGTACTGCAGTGTCTGAGTCCAGGTTGACACACGGACAGGGGCTGGCCAGAGCCATATACTATGTGCGCTCCCGCTGCAGTACAAGATTACATCCAGCAGAGAATATCTCGTTTTACGAACAGTATTGTTCAAACTGTTGTCAGCATCACCCTGTACTTGCTGAGACCTATGGTACTTTCCATGTGGAAAGAGTACTGCACACAAGAAGCCTGCGGACACGTTGTTCCCCATCTCCACTCTAGAGCGGGGAAACCTTACCTAATTGGTAGCTCCCCTATGGTGGCCCGCCTGCTGTTTTTCTTGCAGGCAGCCTTAGCATGATCTCCAATTTCAGGAGAGCCGCAGGCTGGGGCCATGAAGAGCCGCATAATATGTGCACTTTCTCTACAATACGAGATGTCCAGTCAGAGGATATCTCGTTTTACGCACAGTCTGGTTCTGTTTACGTATAGTTGGAGTCCGGAGTCTTGGGTGGACGCGCCTCTTCAGATCGGTGCGTCGGCAGAGTGTTTGCTGGGAGCCTCAGCAACTACGCCAAGACATACATGGGCTCTGTCCCTGGGGTTGTCATCTCTGGCCGCAAATGCCATTTTTCAAGCAGACAAAGCGTTTAAATCAGAGGGATTTAGTGGCACGCTATGATCATCCTGTGCTGTGCCCTCCTGCATTATTGCTTGCAGGAGACCATGAAGCAGTATATACTTGTACTGCCTTCAATTCTTAGCGTTCATCTCTCCCTACTCCAGGAACCAGCAAGACTCCAGTTCCGGTAATGGCATGAGATCTTGGTATAGGGCAAACCCTTGTTGACTACTCTATAGGTCGGCATTCCCAGGCTGGACGACTTAGGAAACCCATAGCCTTCAAGATTGATGTTGTGAACATCATCACAGGGCTGACGGGGAGTCAGCTGGATATATGACTTTTTCAAGGCAGTTGAACTGGGGAACTGAGGACCTCTCCCTGCAAAGTTCCCAGCAATGGTCAACAGGAGGATTCTAACCGGACGCTGTTGTGGAATGCTACGAGTCGTCTCTCCTTTGGCGTCTGCAATTGATTCGATTCCTTCTTCATGGAGGAATGGTGAAGGCGGTGTTAATAGTCTATTTTTGGGGGGGCTGCCATCCCACTAGGACGAAACCTAGAAGGCCGCCAGTTCTCTGAAGTTATTCAACGCTGATGATGCCACAGCTCTTTTTTGGGCACTTGTTTGTATTGAAGGTGTTACAGCCAAAAAAATGTTTTCACGTACAGCTCACATTGGCTAACCATCTCCTTCCGAGCAGGAGGCTCTATAAGGTGGATGTTTCGTTGGTCATTTTGTCATCCGAAGCTGGTCGTTATCGACCTCTTGCATATTCCTTGCTACCGGTGGTGTCGGAACTCACTTCTATGAGGATTTCGGTTGGCAATTTTCTTGGTGGCTGCTCGTCCCAAGGAACGCTTCGGTCACAAGTGGGCTCTGTCTGACTTAACAAGATTACCCCACTCAAGTGGCATTCTTCGGTCGGCCTGGCTTTCTGCTGGTTCTCCTGACAACCCAAGTCATGTCCTTGTTTCCAAGGTGAACTCCTCGCAGTGCCTCTGCTCCGTGGCAGTACAGGGTTACCAGGCCAGGGATATCATGTATGGCAGAAGCTATACCAAGGCCTAAATGTAATAAAAAGCTATCAAAAGTACATCAAAACTACAGGTCGCTATGCAAAAAATGAGCCCTCATAATCTGATTGATTTGAAAAGTTATGGGAGTCAAAAAAAATGATGATAGAAAAAAAAAGTACTTTCTATCATACAACATTTAAAAAAAAAAAAAACTCTGTAAATATTAGGAAAATACCTAAATACTCCATTACTCCAACTCCCACAAGATTCCACTTACAGTCGTAGCCTTTGATATCGAAAAGGCATTCGGTAGCCTGTCCTGCCAGGTATATATGGGTCTTTTAGAAGTGCCTTGTAAACCCTACACTTGTCCCCAACAGAGCTTAAACTTCCATCCCGTTTCAACCACCAAGTGAATATTCCACGAGGAACTAGACGGGGCTGCCCCCTCTCCCTGGCAATTAAACACCTTGCAATCTAATTAGGTCTCATCTGGGTATTTCTGGCCTAATTACTCTTGGTAGCAGGAACTATATAATTTAGTTGACATTCTTCTTACACTCGCCAAACCCCTCCCCTTTCTTCTTATCGTGGTTTTAGATTTTTTTTTGCTGCAATTTCAAGTTTGGTTGTTAATATGGACAAGACTGAAGCCCTTTTGCACAATATCCCTTCCTGCAGAAGCTTATCAAACTTAATTTTCGATTTCAGGCCCATTCCTATTATACAGAGTTCTTAAAAAAAGAGTAGATTTGGAGATTTCAGTACAAACTAACTACAGAAGACAGGTACACAATCCACACATAACTAAAAAGAGGAAAGTTCAAAGTTTGACATGCCAGTACTGCAGCGGCAAGTGGTTAACACAGTAGCTCTCCTCCCTTTATCAGGTTAGTAGGTCTATGGCAGGACAAGAACATTGACTTCCAAACAATCAATCATTCTAAACCAGATCTACAGTTGTAGTCTTGGCATGCTATGATTAAGAACTCTGGTTCGAAACAAATAAGCTGTTTAGACGGAGATGGCTTTAACTCTAATTGACGTTGTAAAACTGGGTAAATATTCACTCTGGTTCGATGTGCTGGATTCTTAGCAGGATCAAACCTACTGCAGTCATACTGCCATCCATAGGCCCCGAACTTCTTGCTAACTTACCAAATGCATGTCCATTGTAAGAAGAAAGTGGATAGATGGCAAAAGGACTGCAGGATCACACAATGCAGTGGCTACTTATAATTTATCAAGCAGTCACATACGTCATGCTTGCTGAAGCCACTGATTGGCTGCAGCAATCACATGTCTGCTTGTAGCCAATGACTGGGGGTAGTGGGGGCATTGGTGGATCTGTGCTAGATCAGAGGGGAATAGGTGGGATAAGTATTGTCCCTTTAAGACCATTTGCAGTGTTGAAAAAAAAATGGTTGACGACATTGACATTTACTCGAAGGCTGTACTTTTTTTTTTTTTTTTGACTCCCTCATTGACCTTGTGTACACTAATATAATTTGCCAATTTTTTAAATCTTTTTATCACATGTGAATTTTTCTGCACCATTTAGAACTCTGCAGGAATTCAGAATCCAGTTGTGAAGGAGTCCGAAGTGGTCATTCGTAGAGACGAGTCTAGTGTGTAAGTGCTTTATTCAACGTTGACATTTCTCAACACAAGCCTCTTAAGAGTTCAATAATATTCAGAAGATAAATCCTTAGAAATACTGTGACCTACTTTCCAGAAATGCCACTTCTTGTACAGAAGCTCATATACAGTTGAGTGAAAAGCAAGATTTACCCTAGTTCCAGCTGTAAATTATTTGATGCCATTGTTAAAGGGAACCTGTATGTGCTATGTGTATTCTTGCTCTGCATATCTTAAACCCAGTTTGCACTTGGCAGTGGGAAATGGAGCATGACTCAGGAAGTTTTGGCTTTTCAGGCATTATCTCGTCAATGAGTGAACTAATGTATTGCTGGTAGTACAGTATTTTTTTAAGTGGTACATGTAGAAGAAATTGATTTATAATAGGGGTTAAAATATGTGTAAATTATTGTCTAGAAGAACATTCCTTGACCCTTTCTCGATTAGCCTTAACACTTTGTGCACGAGAGTCAAGGAAAGATGCTTGTTTCATAGGATGCTTCAGTGACATGCTGGTATGAACCGTTTTCTAAATAGTGGCTGTCTGGTCACTGAAGATAGTAATGTATTCTTATATTATTAATGGGCCTATTTTGCACACATTTTAGATTTCTGTGATAGATCAGGAAAAATCGAGGAGGGGTGTGGGGGGTGTGGGGGACCTCTATGTACACTAAAAGATAGGATGAATACAAATAATGGATAAACTTTGTTATGCCAAATTAAATCTAGATGATTTTTGACTCTTCAAGGTAGCCCCCTCTAGCTGATATAACCGCTTTATACAATCGAAGCATTCTTTCTACAGTTGCATTCAGATATACAGAAATTTCTTCCAAACATTGTTGCAGAAGTTCCCACAAATATGCTGCACTTGTAGGTTACTTTGTTTTCATACTTCTGTCCACTTAACTCCATTAAGCTCATTTGGCATGAAGTCTGGAGAATGTGTAGACTATTCTATTCTTGTCATCTTAAGTAGTTCTGACATAATCTAGAAGTATGTTTTGGATCACTGTCTTGCTGTAATATGAACCCCTGACCAACTAGGCGTACACTAAAGGGTTTTGCATGGCATATTGCAATGCTGTGGTAGCCTTTTTATCTATTGTGTCAGTCACCCTGTGCAAGTTGCCAACTCTGGATCCAGCAGAAGAGCCCCAGACCAACACGTTTCCTCCTCCATGGTTGACAATTCGTGTCACACACTCAGTAACCATCCTTTGACTTATTTGACAACGTACAAAACCCTGCATGATGTATCAAATTTTGATTCATCAGACCATAAGACATTCTTCCACTCTTCAAAAGTCCACTGGAGGTGCTGCTTGGCCCAGATACGTCGCTTTGTTTTGCAGTTTCAGCAGGGGCTTTCCTATGGATCTGTCAGACCTGCAGATAAAAATCTTCTCTTCACAGCTGGAAAGGAAACGTGTTTATTTCTTTTGTTGCATTAAGCTGTGCTTTACCATTTTGTCTTGTGAAGCGCTGATCAAGCAAACTGTTGACTCTTAAAAACTTATCATCTGATTTTGTAGTGGCATTTGGTCTGTCAAACTTCTTGTCTGTTTTTTTTTTTTTTTCCAGTCTCCAAGTGCCTTTCGATAGTATAGGGAACTGTACAGACTGCCACCTTCGCTTTCTTGGCAATTTCTATGTAGCACAGACCTACACTTCTAAGGCCTCATGTCCACAGGGAAAATCGGGCCCGCCGCGGATTTTATATGTAGAATCCGGAGCGGCTCCCTCCTGCCCCGCGGACATGATGCCTAAAAATAAGAATAAACTCTCCTGCTCCGGACGATGCGTGTCTCCCTGCTTCGCGGCCGGATCTTCTTTCTTTGGCCCGGAGGATGTGCTCGACACGCCGGCAGCGTGCCGCACGCATGCGCCGGGCACATCCGCTGGTCCGAAGAAAGAACTGCGGATTTAAAGCCCGTGGACATGAGGCCTAAGGGTTATAATTGTCAGTCTGTCATCTTTGGTTAATTGCCTTTTTCTTGCCATTATGATGGCAATGTGCTCTGTTCTGAACAGTTAATTGTCCAAATCCTGCCCTAGAGGGTGTTGTAATGCAGTCTGCTGCGACATTGGTTATGTAGAATTGAAGGGTTTGAAAGTAATCCACAAAAGTTGAGACACCTGTAGGAATAGTTTGCATCCCATGTCAAACCATAACATACTTTCTGTGCTGCAGAGCAGCTATCCTTGATATGTTCCCTGGAAAAAAAAGTCCTTTTGTTAAAATCAATTATTCAGACTTTCTCTGAATAGAGTTAAAGGAGATGTCCCGCGCCGAAACGGGTTTTTTTTTTTTTAACCCCCCCCCCCCGTTCGGCGCGAGACAACCCCGATGCAGGGGTTAAAAAAACCACCCGCACAGCGCTTACCTGAATCCCGGCGGTCCGGTGACTTCAATACTTACCGCTGAAGATGGCCGCCGGGATCTTCTACCTTCGTGGACCGCAGCTCTTCTGTGCGGTCCACTGCCGATTCCAGCCTCCTGATTGGCTGGAATCGGCACGTGACGGGGCGGAGCTACACGGAGCCCCTCTCTGGCACGAGCGGCTCCATAGAAGAAAGCTGAAGACCCGGACTGCGCAAGCGCGGCTAATTTGGCCATCGGAGGCCAAAAATTAGTCGGCTCCATGGAGACGAGGACGCTAGCAACGGAGCAGGTAAGTATAAAACTTTTTATAACTTCTGTATGGCTCATAATTAATGCACAATGTACATTACAAAGTGCATTATTATGGCCATACAGAAGTGTATAGACCCACTTGCTGCCTCGGGACATCTCCTTTAAGACCGTGGGTATAGCTTATGCCACTAGAATGCAACACTAAGCAAAAAGATCTTAACTCCTCCTACTAGCTATACCTCTCCTGCAGACATCAAGCCACTCAGTTTTAGCTTAGTGTCTGTAGGAGGCAGACATCTTCAATCAGCGGTCTTCAGGACCACATGAATGGGGGCAACATGGGGCAGGCAGGACTCTCCCTGTTCCCCACAAGGAGGGCAGATGGCACGTTGTCTGTGCTCCTTCAAGAAGTAAAGGAGACACATCCACTCTGCTTGATGGTGACCCGCCAGCCATAGGGTTCCCCATCCTGGAGCACTCCCATCCTCTCCATGGACGGCAAGTAGATGGGGATTCACTGCTGGATATGAGGAAGCATTCCGCAGCATCCTTACACCTATTTACTAACCCTTAGAGTAGGTAAGTAAATAGGTGAGTATCTCTCCTCTTTCTGCCCTGCCCCTGTAACAGGAGCCCCCTCCTTTGCCCCAGCACTCACAATGCATTTTTTTTTTTTGTTTATGCGGCTTTGCGTTTGCCGGCCACACTGCAGTGATTGGTGTTTGCCGCCACGTGGCTTGTGTATTTTGCCGCCATGCGGTATGGTGCCAGTGTGTGTATATTGCCACCACGCTGCATTTTTCGCTGTCGATGGCCGCCACAAGACTTTTGTTTGTCGCTTGCCAAAACGACAGGCGGACCACTTGCTTGCTCCAGCCGTCCTGCTTTTGTGTCAGCTGCTGCACGGACTATGTTATCGTGCCGCTGCACAAGTAGACCCCGATGTGGCCCGTGAGGCTGTTACTTCCCGCGTGTAGGGTACTATGTGGCTAGTGCTGTGGCTACGAGGCAGCCAATGCCAGGCACTGATCTATAGGAGGTAACTCTTAATTGAGGCCTAGACTATGGAGGACTACTGTCCATTCCCTGCACAGCCAGTCTCTCCCCCTCACCCCTAAATACTATTGGCCCCTAATTCCTAGCCAACATAGGCCTGCTCCACCTTGCCCTATCAACTTCAGCATGAATCTGGGATTGCTGAGACCTGTGGTACCTCCTATATTGAAAAGAGTACTGTGCACAGGAATTCTCTGGACACATCACTCCTCATATCCGATTTGGACAAGGTGAGCCTTGCCTAACGGCTAGCCCCTCTGTTGTTGCCCCTCCTGCAGTTCCCTGCAGGCAGCCTTAGTGCAGTGTCCAAGTCCAGGATGACACATGGCAGGGGCCGACCAGAGCCACATACTATGTGCGTTCTCGCTGCAATATGAGATTTACATCCAGAAATAAAGCTGAGAATATTTTGTCTTATGAACAATCTTATGCAAACTATTTGTTAACAACAATAATCTGGGCTTGCTGAGACCTGTAGTACCTTCCATATTAGAAAGAGTACTATGCACAGGAATTCTGCGGACACATCACTCCTCATATGCGCTCCGGGATGGGTGAGCCTTGCCTAACTGCCTATGATTGCACACCTGCAGTTTCCTTGCAGGCAGCCTTGGCGCCATCCCCTATTACATGATGAGACGCAGGCTGGGGCCATCCAGAGCCGTATACTATGTGCGCTCTCGCCACAATATGAGATTTGCATCCAGTCGGAGAATATATAGTCTTATGAACAGTCTTGTTCCAACTATTGGTGAGTATAGTGGTAAGTATACCCGCCTGTCACGTAGGAGACTGGGGTTCAGTTCTCCAACAGGGAGCCAGGTGGCCGTAGATATGTCTACTGGCTCTCCTCCACCGCTCAGTATGGGCGCGATCTCTCTTGCAGGTGGTCCCGGAACCAAAATCGCATATAGTGCAGTCTTGACGTTTCAAGTCGTGTTTAAGCTGATGTGGTTCACTCATGACTTATTGAGCACCACGTCAACAGCCATCCTAAGCTAAACATGCTGTCTCTCATCAGATGGCAGCCGCCAGCCATTTGGAGGCCTGGCGGGATTCAGTACGGGTGACTGGCTGGGAATCCCAGGGGCCACTGACTTTTCAGAAACTTTCTGAATGGATAATAACTGTTCAGACGGGAATTATCAGAATCCCCTGGTGAACCTGATTTGCCTAGACAGCAGGCCATAAAACTTCAAGTATTGCTGATAGACAGATTGTTGCCATAAGGCATACTCTGTAAATTCTTAACAGCCTGCTAATACACTCCTAGAGCGTTCTCCGAGGATCCTTCCTCCGCAGGTACAATGCGTTGAGCTCTGGTCCAACAGTGGAGCCTGTACGACAAATGCTTTGCTAAAAACCAAAGTGTTGAGATGTCATGCATCCTTTTTTTCAGTCAGCACATTAAAAACCAGTGGTCGTCCCCGCCAGCAGGGCCATCCTCTAGTATCACGTTTGGCGAATCATAATACTCTCTATGGCTGACACTCCTTCCTTCAGAAAGGTGTGACAGGCCAATGGCGTCAGCAGAGCATTTGTTGGATTAACTAAGCAATTGCGCAGAAAAAAAGTTCTTTTCCATTCCTTCTCGGGAAGAATCGAATAGGGGCATTTAGAAACTAAGCTTCCCAGATATGGCAGACTCTTAACTTGGACATCAGAGGCATCCATAGGCAGTCCCTGGGGTTAAAATCCCAGGATGCAAATGCTGTTTTCAAGGAATCCTTAATGGGGCTTCCTCTTGATTTTGGTTCAGGTCCTCTATAACTAGTATGGATGAGAGCCACTGGTGTTAAGAGTTTTTCCTTTACCACATATCTGATCCAGTCTTCGGACTACACCTCAGATAGCTCTGTCCTGGATACAAATCGCTTAAATCAGACTAATCGAGAAGCAAGCTATGATCCTCCTGCAATATTGCTTGCAGGGGACTGTGGAACATTATACACTTGTATTGCTCTCAATTCTTAGCGTTGTCCCTCCCTACTCCTGATGTTTCTCCCTCGCCCATTCTCACTATTGGTGTACATTCTCTCGCACAAGTCTG
The DNA here is from genome assembly GCF_035609145.1 of Eleutherodactylus coqui. Taxonomy (NCBI): domain Eukaryota; kingdom Metazoa; phylum Chordata; class Amphibia; order Anura; family Eleutherodactylidae; genus Eleutherodactylus; species Eleutherodactylus coqui. The sequence goes on along the minus strand of NC_089839.1, from coordinate 115,327,251 downwards.
TGAACTATATATGTTCATAGACTCAAATAAATTAGTGGCTGTAGCCCTCATGCATTCATCTGGGATGATTCCTCCTAACCCTTCAACAGCAGTACTGTCAATTACAACAATCCGTCTGGGACGGGCTGAAGAATCTCTCAGCACAAGTCCATTAGATCCGAAAAGGGGACTGTCAATCAGTTTGGCTTTTCAATCCATCCTCCTGTCCCTGTATCTTTTAGCACCAGCGGACAGGGTTATCTTTTCGATTTAAAACTAACATTACAACTGACGTAGTGTACAGGGACGCGCAGCATCAAGGTCCTGAAGCATGCTTCAACGATCTTGACTTGGGCTGAAGATCCGTTCCAGTGTTTTGAAGTACCTCACATACTAGGGGTAGACAGCTGGATATACGACTTCTTCAAAGACAGTCGACCCGGGGAAATAAGAACCTCTCCCCGCAATCCTTTAAGAAATGGTCAACATGGGACACCAACCAAACATGCTTGTGGAATGCAACGGGTCCTTCTTGGCGTCTGGAATCAATTACCACCCATCTTCAAGGCGGGACTGTGAAAACTATGTTAAAGCCTGGGAATCTATGGAACCTGTTCAAGCAGGTCGAAAGATTAAAAAGCCCTTGTCTTTTAAAAAAGAAAAAAAAAGCCTTGTGTTTGTGGAACGCAACGGATCCTTCTTACAGACCGGTTATGGAGCAAGCCTTCAGCTCTCTGAAGGATCAACTCAATTGCCGGCTGGCCTCAGGACCAGCTGGTCCTCTTGTCTAGTGAATCGCTCATGCTATGCCACCACATCACTGTTCTGTCCTTTCTGGAAACTTATTCATACTGAACGTATTGCAGATAAATTTTTCTTGAGCCCTAAAGTGATGTCCCAGCTCACGGGGAGCATGGCATTTTTCTGAGTTTCTATTTCCACCTCCCTTCAGAGCTAGCAGCTCTATCGGACGAACCTATCTTTGGCCAGTTTTTCATTAGGATAAGTGGCTTGACTTAATTACACGTGGTATCAGGATCTACATCAATAAATACCTCAGTTTACCCTTCTATCCATAGCCACTCATCCCAAGGAATGCATCTGTCACAAGCGGGCTTTGTATGAACTTGCAGACTTGCCTCTCTCAAATGGCATTATTCAGCCGCCCTAGCTCTCTGCTTGTAATCCTGATAACCCAAGCAGGGTCCTTGGTTTTCCGGGGCTGACTCCGATCCACGGTAGTACAGGCTTCCCGTGCCAAGAACATCATATCTTCAGGCCGTGTTACTGCACGTTAATTGGGTAGTGGGTGCCTCATCGGGAGCTGTGTTGGATGGGACTGTTACATGGACTCCTTTTTATCCTCCTCCTCTAAATATACTGGATGTATAGGCATCCATTAGCGCTAGTCGCAGTTAACGAGATGATAACTTTTCTTTACCACATGCATCGTCTTATATTTTCCCACCCCCGAGGGACTGTTCTGGAAATTCCCAAGGTCTTGCTGTGTTCCCCAATGATACTGACGAGAAAACAAGATTTTTGTACTTACCGCAAAATCTCTTTCTCATCCTGTTTATTGGGGAGGGGGGGAGAAACGGCATTCTCCCATTCTGTTGTTAGGACTATAACCTATACTCCTCTTGGTTAGTGTCCTTGGTCCAGTCACACATGGTTGTGGCATGAGTTACAGTTCTTGAGCATTGTTATTTATTAACTATTATAGTATGCTACTTGGCTGTTCCGACTGCTTGAATACAAACGGAGTGGCCTGGTGCCTGCAGGAGGGGTATAGCTAGGAGGAGGAGTTAATCCTTTTCTGCTTAGTGTCGCCACCTAGTGGCAGAAGTTATACCCAAGGTCTTGCTGTGTCCCCCAATGAACAGGACGAGAAAGTGATTTTTATTCATTTATTTATTTTTTGTAAGTCCAAAAATTCTGTTGTTGCATTTCAGGTTAAAATGTCATAATTTTATGGTTTGTAACTTAAAGGGGTTGTCCCGCGAAAGCAAGTGGGGTTATACACTTCTGTATGGCCATATTAATGCACTTTGTAATGTACATCGTGCATTAATTATGAGCCATACAGAAGTTATTCACTTACCTGTTCCGTTGCTAGCGTCCCCGTCTCCATGGTGCCGTCTAATTTCAGCGTCTAATCGCCCGATTAGACGCGCTTGCGCAGTCCGATCTTCTCCCTGCTGAATGGGGCCGCTCGTGCCGGAGAGTTGGTCCTCGTAGCTCCACCCCGTCACGTGTGCCGATTCCAGCCAATCAGGAGGCTGGAATCGGCAATGGAACGCACAGAGCCCACGGTGCACCATGGGAGAAGACCTGCGGTCCACCGTGGGTGAAGATCCCGGCGGCCATCTTAGCATGGTAAGGAAGAAGTCGCCACAGCGCGGGGATTCGGGTAAGTACTATCCGTTTTTTGTTTTTTTTTAACACATGCATCGGGTTTGTCTCGCGCCGAACGGGGGGGCCTATTGAAGAAAAAAAAAAAAAACAGTTTCGGCGTGGGACAACCCCTTTAATTGTGCACCTTTTGAACAATTTGACGTTGTTTGCTGGACTTGAAGTATGTCAAAAATAACTGCAAAAATTGAGGTGTTCTGAAACTTTTTCCTGGTAGTATAGATATTGTCCTTGGATACTTTTTAAGGCTCCTCCAGCTGTTCTTTTGTTTCCTGCTTAGACTGTCCAACTAATGGGTCCAGTCCAAGGGCACACATGCTCAATAGTGCAGTATCGCCCTCTAGATCCTTATGCATATGGGCAGCAGAGTGATTCTTGCGCTGGTGAAGGTCAGACAATTTAAAGTCAACGTCCTTAAAAGAGGCTTCTCGCCAATGAACACACCTAGTATATGTTCCGAAAGGGAATCGGGAGAACACTAGAGGGCGCCATAACAAAGTAACAGCGGTACATAGTGTAAGGAGAATTTATGTGTTTATCAAAGAGAAGACGGTCCCAGATCCCGTGCAGAAGTCTGGGCCCAGGAGAAACACATCACACTAGCCTGAGCTATATCAGATGATTTCTAATTTATTCTAAGGCGTATTTGATTCTTATACTACAAATGACATCACAGCAAAAGTATATACACCTCCAAGATTAATAATACAGGATAGGCTAAAACAAAAAATGATTAACATAAGTTACACCTCCTTAAGTGTATCTATTACATACAATAAGACCGTTATGAATTCAGAGAAAAGGAATGCAAGGGAGGCAGTCTGTCCCGTTTCCTGTGTACACCATCTATAAACTTATACACATGGGTGGTCTAGCAGACTGTCTTATCTGTCTACCTCAGAAGAGATTAGAGGCCTATAGAAGGGTTTGGTTTAACGCCTTAACTACTCATACCAGTATCATGCTATATATATATATATATATATATATATATACACCTAGTCTACAATGTAATATAGAATAATTAACTGATACATTGATCTACAATTTTCTTAACATTCCCCACTTTAGATCAATACATCAACACAGTATAATAGTAAATACACATATATAATGACTCTACCACAGACCCCCTGGCTACGGCCCGAAGCTTTATTACCAGGAGGCCTGGGTTCACACTTCAATACTAAGTATGTAATTATTTCATATAAAAGTATTACATTGATGTGTATATATAAATATATGTATACATACACACATGAAGTCATTCCACCAATTGTACCCAAAATTAGGCCCGCCCCCCAAGAGAAGCTTGGCCTTTATTTATTATGAGATTGATGCTCCTTTCTTCATATATAAATGATTGTCCATCATGATATAAAATCTTACTTATCGAAGTGTCCATCAGTTATTTAGAGCGATCCTCCGGTACAATCAGGACACACTGGAATCAAAATGTCACACTTCAGAATCATCAAAGTAAAATGGCGCTTTCTTCGTAGAACTTTTAATCATCACTTGTCATACAGAGGTGGTCACCTGACCCAGTAAGGCATCTTGTTCTTCGTCATCTTGTATATTTTGGAACATAGTTTTGGTGATGGAAGTATAATAATAAGGTTTTGTAACAGTCCTCGGATACATGGAATACAGCAGCAACCGCAAAGTACTAGAATGGAGGCAAATACTGACATAGAGACTAATGTGGAGTATATGACTTGTGACCAGTGTCCGAACAAGTTTTCCAACCAGTCTGTGAATGGATCGTCTATGCCAGAGTTATCAGCTAGTTCATTTTATTATGCATTTAACCCTTCCAGTGCTCGAGTAACACTACCATCAGGTGCTGTGTTATTAGGAATGAAAGTACAACAATATCCTCCAATCATTTTACAAACTCCTCCTTTTTCTGCTAGTAACATATCAAGAGCCATTCTATGTTACCATACAATGAGTGTAAGGTATGTCCTAGTTGTTCCGCTAGGCCCTTGATTGCATCTCTTGTATAATTAACAAATCTCTGTTGGTTATAATATATATATAATCCAGTCTACATTTTTATTCACTGTTACCCACCATGCAAGAAGAGACTCAAACCCCCCTGCAGCCATCCGATTTCTCGTCCCATACTCGTCCGGTACCCCCCTTGGGACCCCGATGGGTCAGAGGAACCTTTGGGAGAGGTGTCCCTAGTTCTCCGGACACGGCTCTTGCTGTTACCCTCGGAGGTCATGAGGTATATAGGCATTATCAGTTGTACCAAGCACAATCCCGTTAGGGCCTGTACCTGGCACCTGTTCTAGGCCCGGTCACCACACAACCATCACACGTCTGCGCGTGCTCTCTGTAGCTCAGGCCATATCCCAGAGACAGCGTGCCCTTTACGATTCTCCTCTCCGCACAGCATCCCTCAGACAGTCTCCTGTAGTCTGCCTTGGTCCCATTACCAGGTAGCGCGAAGCAAGTATAACCCCAGGATCAGAGGCAACAGCAGGTATTTGGTCCCCGCTCACAGGTGGAAACAGCAAACTCAATGTATAACATGGATCACTTATCTGTGGGGGGTAGGTACAGTTAAGAAGCTTAATCACACATTTTAGGTTCATCACAGCTTGAAGACTTGTCATTAACTGTTATCTATCGTGGGGTCAAGTCTTTCTATCTCATATAATTATTATTAACATTCTCTATACACAATATTTACTGCATAACATTAAGATTCACACAACTACTACTCCAATCATCTGCAGTCGCTTGATCCTCCAACGTTAACAACCCCCCCTCAGGAATTTCTCTTATCAGGGAGAGGTGATGGAGTAAGATAAACAGAGCTTTAGCTGTGGCTGGACTCCTTCAGCTAACTGCAGCATCCTTGTGCTATCCTTCCCGTAATAGGGACACTCCGCTCTCACATTATCAACAACTTCATTATTATTATATCTTACATGACATTATCACATTGAAAACACCATTTAACAATCAAAATCACTGCAAACCAATCACAGAACTGACATGTACACAAATAACAGCAAGAATGGACGTTCCCTGTTCACACAGGTTTATACTAAACTTCATTCCTGATCATCTTCATTACAGGTCTATTCATATCAAGCAAGCAGAGCATGGCTAGAGTCAGTCACATACCCCCTCCCTCCCTCACTGAACTCTAAAGCTGAAAGGTGGGGGCGAGGGTGAAAGAAGCATTCCCATGTAACAGAGGATGTAACCATTTGTGAGCTGACCCCACCACACAGAGCAGCACTCAGGCCATTGTCATCTTCATCTAATACTACTGTAAACCTTCATTCCCTCACTGTGTGATCCCAGGACTGTCTGCATCATGTAATCATCCCTTCTGTCCTGCTGCCTACTATCCCTGATCCTTGTCAGCAACACCGTCACCCATAGCAACCTGTCACCTCACTACCATCACCCATAGCAACCTGTCCCCTCACTACCTGTCACTTATCTGAAGGAGACCTTACATATTCCTCTGCTACGACTAAATATCCCGCAGTATCATACTGACCCTATCTTATAGCATACGCTTAATAAGATAGACAACATATCATCAGCACCCAGAGGACAGTGATGGAGGCTGCTGACTTTTTCTATGCAGTTCAAAGAAGGCACTAATCACTGGTGTTGTGTACTACAAGTGCAAGCATTGGGATGCCAGGTAGAAGGTACAGCTATGGGATGTAAGGAGCCAAGATGGCGCCTGGGCGGCGGCTGAAGGTCTTACAGCAGGTACTAAAATGGCCGCAGGCCATGACTAGCACTAAGATGGCCACCAGGGACGTGGCCTGACTAGGAGTACGATCAAGCCAGGCAAGCATCTAGCCACGCCTTACCCCTTTGTGTGCAATGCCAACAAGTCCCTCATCTGACACACATCTATAATAATCTTTGTGTATAGCACCAACATATCCCGCAGCGCTTACATAGACAGGGGGATACAGAAAGACAAAAGTACAAACATTACAGAACCGCGGTTACATAGTAATCAGGCGATGCGAACAATAGGGGTGCGGGTCCTGCTCCAACCAGCTTACATACTACAGGTAATGGGGGGTACAGGAGGTAAAGGGGCTGGAGATGTGCACTGTATGGCGGGGTGGAGATGTGCACAGTATGGCGGGGTGGAGATGTGCACGGTATGGCGGGGTGGAGATGTGCACAGTATGGCGAAGTAGAGAGTGAGAGATGCTATACACATAGACAATGGTCAGACATTTAGCCGTGTGACGGCAGAATCAGTATGACTGCAGGAGTGGTTTATGATGGCTAGCAGGGATTGCAGTCAGTAGGTCAGGGAGCAGATCTACCAGTATGGCGCTCGTCACTCCTTCTATAGAAGTTACACTCAGAGCTCTCCCAGCATCCCCCATGTGTAGGACGGCGCCCCCTCCTGGTCTTATACAAAAAATTTTTTTTTTAGAGTAGTTTGTAAACCCCTAGGCTGTGAACACTGTCCATATGAGTGCTACCATCCCCCCTGTTGAGACATGACACAGGCCATGGCTCAAAACTGCTGCACCTCTGAAGAACAATTTAGGTAAGATAGCTTTTTTTTTTTTTTTTTTTTAACGGAGATGTACAGCCCATCTACAAAGAGTGTATTCAGCATCTACAAGAGATACATCCTGCAGATCTGGTCTGAGTAACACCTTATGTGCCATCTCTCCTAGACAGTTGTATGGAGGACCGTCTGAAGAAATAGGCAGTAAGGTGGATGGATGGAGCGTAGTACATCCCTAGGTTGTCAGGTGTGGCTGAGAGCAGTAGTGCCCTGCAGGGGGATGTCTAGGAGGACTAAGATATGAGTATAACTAACTGCGTGCGGTACTCAGTGTGTGGGGGGACAGCACTATAGTGGCAGAAGATTTGATTGCTTCAGCCGCTGCTACTACTGCTTGTATACAGGGGGGGGGGGGAGCGCACGGGCCACTGGATCTAGTCTGCAGAGTAGTATGCCAGCGGTCTCTGTTTCCCACCGTGTTCTTGAGTTAACAAAGGGGTCATCTATCCTTCTCCTGAGTCAGCAGTTAGCACAAAGGGCTTGCTATAGTTCAGCAGCCCCCCAGACTGATGTGCCCACCAGAGTCTGGTAAGAAGCGCTGTCAGAGATGCAGAATTTGGGATCCAGGAGCTGCAGAAGTTTGTCTGTTACGATCGTGTGGGCAGGCAAAGCACGGAACCCACATGATCATGACCAAAGGGGACACATACTGGTACTACCAGGGTCACACGGGACTCACACCGGTTTCAGGCAACTGACCCTATGCTACAAGGGAGGATGACAGTGGCCCTACCTAAGCGGGGACATTGCCCTAATAAGGGCAGCCCAGCGGTCTTCGGATCTGGGCCCTAGCTGATCCTAGGAGCCACACACCAGAACAGGATGCATTCACATGCCACATGACAGACCCAGAATACACTGCACACAAAATGCAACCACTAGTACCAGATTGGAAGCTGAATATAAATACCAGGTATTAGTTGACATGTTGTACAATATGTTGAAACTAGCAGGCCACTTCATGGCTCCTGGTTATACTGCTAGTCCCTACACTAACCAGGAGTCCAGCAGAACCGGACACCGTTCACACCGCACGCTGCAACAGGACAGGACACCGATAGCAGGACACACAGCAAGCTAACACAAAACTGACAGAATTTAAACGTACAAACGGACATGAACCTGATCACACTGCAACTCTCACCAGACAAGCATTCATGACGGCCCACCTGAGGGGCCATATAGACTGACCAGGGGATTGGCTAGCAGACAGCACCACACCCAGCCAGCTCAATCATTAACCCTGTGAGTGCTGTGCTGCTGGAAACACAATAGAACAACAAATCCCAGCAGCACACGTAACATTCTCATTCCCAAAAAGGAGATCATTTGCTCATAGTTTTGGGACCTCCAGAATTGCTTGCCTACCTTCATCTGACAGGTTATACCCCAAATATTTAACCGTTTGCTGACCGTATTGGAGTTTCTACATGTTTACTTTATGGCCTTGCTCATAAATAAACCTCAAGAGTACGACTGTGTCCCCCCACAATTCTCTCCACTGTCTGCTGCTGACTACCAACATGCAGTAGTCGCTGACTACCTCTAAGAGGCTGGAACTGGGCTAAGTGTACTGACATAGCCTGGGAGACAATTGTTGGAGATTCACAGCAGCCCTGAGGTACTCTGGTGAAGGTATACCTAATTCTATCATAATATCTCATCACAACACATTTACTGGACATATTCAAGACTACATAATCTGACATTCACAGGCTTATTTGTCTCTAGGTCTGTTATAACTGGTTCAGAGAGGGATTCCCTGTGGGTCCGGCCATTAACCCCTCTTACCAGGATATGACTATTACTACATTTAACATTGGCTACATATTGGGATGTATTAATATCCTGGTCGCTCCTGAGCCCACCAGGAAAGTAATCATCCGCCCATTCACCTGGAGATCTATCTCAGGCAGTGGAGATTGCCATGAGATCCTCCAAGTGTTGTACATCGACCCCTCCTAGTCATTTTTCCCCAAAGTCGCTGAGAACATTGTTTCTCAGGGCACTCTCGGGCAAAATCACTAGACTTCCATTATTCAAACACACATTTAAATCCCCGAGCTGCATCCTTCCTCTGCTTCTTCCTCTGTCTCTACTTTCACATCCTCTCGCTGTCCAATGACCTCTCTGACTTACTTGAACCATCATATCACATTCTTCTCCCCATATAAAAAACCTCACTTTCTCACCCTTTTCCTTGTAACACTTTTCTGCATGTTTTGCATATTGCAAAACATCCTGCAACGATCCCATCCTCAGGGTAACTATGTATCTCATTATATAACCTCCTATTTCCTTCTTTACTGCACTTACTAACGTGTTCCTTAATGGCTGATTATATGCAGCATTAGGATCATCTCTCATGCCCCCTGATTATACTATGGAAGGGGTCTACCATCTCCTCCCCTCCCATTCTAATTTCCTTCTACAGAACTCCAATCTGGCCATAGAATTATTCTATCTGCTCTCTCTATTTTTCATTCAATTGGAACTCCCCATTAACCCTTTGAATTGTTCATCAAACTGTCGGGCGTCTCTTTTTATATGGGCGTGACAGTTTGGGGCTTCTTTTAACCAGACTTCAGCAGCGGATAATCCGTATTTCTGCTGATCTTTTAGCTGATTTTGTCCGTATTTTATCACATAATTCTTTACAACTAGGACTTTTAATTTATTTATTTATTCCACTCATCTCAATCACTCACACATTCGCTTCATGCAATATAAGACAGCAATACAAATAGTACATTATATTAGTAGGCGGCCGCCCTCTTCATATTCTTAGTTACTCTATAACACAATATCAAAGAGAAAGTAATAGAAAGATAAGAAGTAAAGTTCCTGGACACCCCTGTGTCCCATGACGTCATCTAACCACTTTTTACGTGTCGCACGGAGTTAATTCTTTCCTGTAGCCTTCTCACAATGGCTATGGTCTCACATAGACTACTGCTATTGCCCCTTTGGCAACCCATTCGTCTATACTTCTCATTTACCTTACACATTTCACATAGACTACTGCTATTGTCCCTTGACAACCTATTCGTCTATACTTGCCTCTCATTTACAATACACATTGTAAATTCTACTAACACTAAAGTATACAGAAGAAGAAGAAGAGAGAAGAGAAGTTTAACCATTGTTATACTTACTACACGTTATCTGGGAGGCTTCCAAATTCTCCGGCTAGTTCGGAAAAACGTCACTGTTTCAGACAGGATGCCCGACTGGCCTCTAATTACGTCTAAGCAAGACGGAGGTCTTTTAATGATCGGAGAGTACTTCAGACTCACCTTTTCACAGCCAGGCTTTCCTCTCCCTCTGCAGTGAGTGATTCCGGCTCGAAGGACCAAAAATGTAAGGAGAATTTATGTGTTTATCAAAGAGAAGACGGTCCCAGATCCCGTGCAGAAGTCTGGGCCCAGGAGAAACACATCACACTAGCCTGAGCTATATCAGATGATTTCTAATTTATTCTAAGGCGTATTTGATTCTTATACTACAAATGACATCACAGCAAAAGTATATACACCTCCAAGATTAATAATACAGGATAGGCTAAAACAAAAAATGATTAACATAAGTTACACCTCCTTAAGTGTATCTATTACATACAATAAGACCGTTATGAATTCAGAGAAAAGGAATGCAAGGGAGGCAGTCTGTCCCGTTTCCTGTGTACACCATCTATAAACTTATACACATGGGTGGTCTAGCAGACTGTCTTATCTGTCTACCTCAGAAGAGATTAGAGGCCTATAGAAGGGTTTGGTTTAACTCCTTAACTACTCATACCAGTATCATGCTATAATATATATATATATATATACCTAGTCTACAATGTAATATAGAATAATTAACTGATACATTGATCTACAATTTTCTTAACACATAGACATAGGATTAAATGTATATTTTGTGTGATCTGAGTGAATATATATTTATAGGCCAAACGCTTCAAAGGAATAACTATGATGGTTTATTTTTTTGCTAGGAACAAATATGTAACCATTTCCAAATCAGCTGTGATACCTAAGCCTACTGCATCTTCGTATACAGAAATGAAGCAAGTGCCCATGTATTGTAAGGACAAGCTTGTCTGTGGGGACTCCGAGATGTCACTTGAAGAATTTAGAGCAATCCTCTACAAAAAGAAATCTGAGCAGCGGAGGAAGATGCAACAGTGGGGTAATCTTCTTAGGTCCCTTTTCATGTGTGTCTAAAGTTGAAGATATATTATCTTTTTGGAAATATTTAGCAGTCGCACTAGTTGGATCATTCATTTACGCACATCTTGGATAAATGTGCATAAAGAAAAATTACGTTAACTTTAAACGAATGTTTAAAATACGAAATACTGCAGTCCCAAATATTACAGTAACTGAAAGGTATATGATAAATTACACATGTCAAGGAAATACGTGGAAGAATGACTTGAAGAAACTTTTAGAGACTGTTTCTTGGGTTTTTGCATAGAAAAGTCGAGGCAATGCTTGGATCATTATGAAGGGTAGAAAATGTGAAATGAAAACACAGGTAGAAAAGTAAAACTTAGTTCTATTTCATAGCTACACCCTCATGTACCCTTTTAGGTAAAGCCAAAGATTGGTGACCAGTCTTTAGCAAATGAAGTCAGGCTTTCAGGAGCACACTAAAACCTAAGACTGGGTCCACCCGGGGCTGATTTCCAGCAGTGTGTCCGCAACGGGCATTCTGCTGCAGATCAGCCGCGGGAAAGCCTGCCTCCAAATCTACCCTATTTGGTGTGAGTTTTGAATCTGGTTTTATCTAGCTTTTCTGTGTGGAATTCACCCCCTTATTGAGAAGAGGTGAGTTCCGCAGCAGAGATGATGATAAAATTGACATGCTGCAGAATTGAATTCCGCACTGCAGGTCAATTTCCGCAGCTTGAGGACGAGATTATTAAAATTTTGTTCACTTTGCTGCTACTGTAAATGCTGCAGAATTTCCATGCGAAGGGTCCACGTTGAAATTCCGCAGCAATTCCACCCTTTGTAAACAGCACCTAAGGCTTTTTCTATTTGTGCCAATTTTGCAACATGTTTTTCCTTATCTTTACTTAATTGACACATCTGTCTCCTATAGTAAAATGAAATGCATGATTATAAATGCTACTGCCGGGTTTCCCCCAAAATAAGACACTGTCTTATATTATTTTTTGTCCCAAAAAGGGCACAGTGTCTTATTTTCGGGACGAGGGGACCTTATACTAGCCTGGTCCACGGCGTCCCTATGGTCTCCGCCGGCGCTGCGGCAAGTGTCCTCCCCATCTGCCTGCTCAGCTTCTTTCTGGCGACGGGGCTTTGAATACCCCGCCTCTAGCAAAGCGCTGTGATTGGCTAATTACAGCGCCAGCAGCCAATCACAGCCGGTGCTCGATGTCATCCACTGAATGGCTCTGATTGGCTCATCAAGTGCCAGCTGTGATTGGCAGATGGCGCTGACATTAGCTAGGAGGCGACACTAAGCATAAAAGTGTTAAGTCCTCCCAGTAGCTATACCCCTCCTGCAAGCAACATGCTAGCTCAGTTTTTAGCTTAGTGTCGTAGGAGGCAGAGTGTCTCCCCTACAGAGACTATTTTTTTTTCATGTTTTATTTTTTACTTTAACTTTTTCTCTGGAAGACCAGTGAATAACAGGGAGGCAGGACTCTCCCTGTTAACCCGCTGAGGAGGGAGAACAAAATCGAGCTAACCTTCTGTTGTCTGCCCGGTCCCTCAGAAGACAATGATGCACATTCAGGCCTTAATCTGGATGTGAACTGCCAGCCATAGAGCTCCCCTTTCTTGTCCGGCATCCCCTCCCTTCGTAAAGGCAGGCGATGGTGGGGAGAAGCTCTGCTGGAGCCAAGAGGTAAGTATGTGGATTTATTTTGTTAGTCCGCCGCCGTGCGGACCGTAACGAGGTGTCCCCATGTGTTTGTACGTTTGTGGCTTGTATCAGCGCCGCTTGCGGCTGGTAGTGTGCCGCCTGCGGGTTTCTGTTGTGCCGCCTGCGGGTTTGTGTTGTGCCACCTGCGGGTGTGTGTTGTGTCACCTTCGGCTGGTAGTGTGCCTCCAGCGGTTTTTGTGTTGTGCCGCCAGCATTTTTTGTGTTGTGCCGCCAGCAGTTTGTATGCCGTCCACGACTTATGTTGTTGCCGCCCCTGGCTGATGTTTGCCACCACACGGCTCAGGTGTTGTGGCGGGCGGCAGGGGCGATGTCTCACCACGCTACTTTCATTCTGTGCAACCACGCACCCTGTCCAGCGCCACCGGTCGGCTTAACGCCGCAGCATCATAGCCTGGTGCCGCACCACGTGTCATCGTGCGGACATTTGATTTTGCCACCGTGCGGTCACTCTGCAGGCTGCTTGTCTTTTCATGCCGCACAGTCTTTTTGTGCCTTGGCTGCGGGTGGGTCAGCTGCCGCATGGCCTTTTAAAAATGGCGCGCCTTTTAAATTAGGCGCCACGCGCCTACGTGACTGTATCGGCACCTTTCCACCATCTGACCACCGATAATCATTTAATTTATTCAAAGGGGCTCTGAAGTAAGGCTTGCAAGAAGTTATAATCTGGTGATCTTCCCTAAGGTCCCATTCAGGTCCTGGTTCTCTATCCGGCACCTCCATATTGTGCACTTAGATATTTTCTTCTTAAAATACTAGATCTAAAATTCCAGGTCCTTTTATTAAAACCATAACCGATCGGCATATGTGTTGGTTGGACATAATTGTAAATTAGAAGTGCGTTTTGTGTTTCCTCAGCATATGTAAGCTGGGGAGTAGTCTTTTGCAGTTTTAATGGAAGTTTTATGTATTGATCATCAGAGGAAGAAGAGAAGAAATACGAGAAAGAGGAAGAGGCTCTCCGTGAACATATGTTAAAACAGAGGATGGAACAACTAAGCAGCTTACTAAATGTACAAGTATCCGCAAGTAAAACCTCCCCAGAACTGAATAAAACTGTGAGTATAGTTGGTATTTACTATTGTAAGTCTATATATTGCCAGCTCTGCTTGCCTTTTCTAATCTGAATCGGTTCATTTTCTTTTTTGCCATGAATTTCACATTTTTAAATGAAGCGTGTTATCTGCTCTAGACAATCCATTTTTTTGTTAGAAGGTCCTCCCAATGATAAGCTGTGGGGTGTATCACATATGCCTTTTAATTATCGGTATTACCCTATAGAAAAACTTGTCAAGAAGTGTTCATATTTCTTTGCAGCACCACTATGCCGGTGGTAGGTAGAGGAGATAAAATGGAAACGGTTTATCATAAATGTGTTATGTTGAGCTGTTCACATACTTTTGGCTATTGTAAAACTTTTTCGAAACTTATAGCAGAAATTTCTATAGGTGGATACTAAGTATCTCCTTCGGGGAGGAAACCTTTTCCTCCCTTCCTAGCTGTGTCCTTTGTGGATGCTCATGTATGCCAGGTTTATTAGTTGACAGGTAATTCCTTTCCAAAATCCTCTGTCACACTTTCATTTGTATAGTGTTTAACTAGCCAAGTTAAAAACTGCAAGTGTATAAAATGTTTTTCCATGTTTCCCTAGTATAAATAGAAAGTGACTAAAAATGTCTTTTTTTTTTTTCCAATCAATTTTTTTTGTTTCCTCACCATTTACACCATAGTCAAAGAATAGGTGAGAAATGTATCTCTCACCGATGTTGTGTCTCTCATTTGCCGCATATCCTGTAGATTGAAGATAAATAGATATAGTGAGCGTACAAACATTTAATGGGGCTTTTTCATGTCTGAAACAGTGAAGCATAATTTCATGTTTCATCAGATTACCATATTTGATGTGAAGGTAAAGATACTTTGTGGGGGGGGGGGGGGTTTACAGGTTTTTTTTGTGTGTGTATTTTCATAACATGCACTATTTTATTTTAACTGAAGATGCAGCCTGTTCCTGCGTGTAACACGGCGCCATTGGGATTAGAGGCACCAATTCTTCCAGTGCAGACTATGTCAAGCTTGTATCAAGTACCCGTGGCTGCAACTTCCAATGAGTCAGTGCCTCCTCCCTTGCCGCAAACCTCACCATGTCTTGGAATTGCCTTGAATAATGGTCAGACCAATGGTGCTCCGGTTGGGCATCAGCTATCAATGCTTTCTGCCACAGTGCAGCATGTCAACTCCATAATAGAAAGACGCGATCCAGTACCTCAACAGACTGAACATGTAGCATTGGCTGACAGGTTTATCAAGCCAGCTGCCCTTCTAGAGAGGTCCGCATCCACCATTCCTGATGCACCAAAAGCTTTGTAAGTTCAGCTGTGTATGAAATTAATACTAGTGGCGTACTGTTGTCATATTGTTTAGCAAATTGATGGGGTTTTTTCCCTCTTATTACACAGGTGTTCCAATTCTAGTGCCCTAGTGGTGAAATTACAACCTGGGGTAAGAGAAGGTAAGTTTCATATCTATTGACAATGTAAGTGAATTTAAGTGTAGTATGTAAATGCAGGGTTCATACATGTCATGGAAAACCTGGAATTTGATGAAGATCATGAAATACCTGGAAATGTCATGGAATTTTCAGATTTGTCATGGATTTTTTTCGGAGTCTTGCTAAGAGTCGAATCGGTGCTTTTTCACCCGTATCACTGAGAGATTACTTTTTCTTGTATTTAAGTTAATTGACGGCGGTTCATACGCTAAAGATAGGAGGATGGTTGGGCGATGGACAGGGTCAAAGAAGCTGGTTTGTCAAAATATTCCAAGTTGTTTTCTATCTGAGAGTAAAGTCTGTTTAAAGCTAAAACAAAACAACTTTTGACAAACTCTCTTAATT
Organism: Eleutherodactylus coqui; assembly: GCF_035609145.1. Classification (NCBI taxonomy): domain Eukaryota; kingdom Metazoa; phylum Chordata; class Amphibia; order Anura; family Eleutherodactylidae; genus Eleutherodactylus; species Eleutherodactylus coqui. The sequence continues at coordinate 115,311,466 of NC_089839.1, read as the reverse complement.
TAATTTTGTTGTGGTGGTTTAAGGCCCATTTAGACTGGACGAACGTAGGGCAAACTATGCCTGACACTCGTCCGTGCACATGCTAGCTCTCGTGCTGCTGCATGGGAGCTAGTATCGCTCACTGCAGGGCGGCTGGAGGAGATTTCCCTTTCTTGCGCTCCCCCGCCCCTCTCCATTGACCTAACATAGCGGCCGTTCAGTACTGAACGGCTGCGATTTACACTGATCAGCGTTCAGCTCATCGTCCATCATTTATGCAGCATAAATGATGGACGATGAGCCCAACGATCAGCATTCAGTATTGAACGGCCGCTATGTTAAGTCAATGGAGAGGGGCCGGGGAGAGCGAGGAGTGAAATCTTCTGCAGCTCTGTAAATAGCTTGATTTAGCAGTGCTTGTCTCGTATTTTTGTATATAAAACAATTAAGAATAAATAAGCCTTTTTCATAAATTTGGAGTTCTGCAAGTGTCATTGAAAATCAAGATTTTGTCATGGTAAAGTCATGGAAAATTTTTTTAAAAACCTGTTTGAATCCTGAATTGACTATCCCAAAATAAACCTTGTTTAACCTGTTTACTTGTACAATAAAATGTTAGTGTATTGCTGTTCTTGATTACTTACGTTTTACCTTTATCTGGTATTTTGCATAATCAACTCTGTATTTAATTTGTAGCTACTGTAATAGGAAACTCATCGGGTTTAGCAAATACATCCCATGTCACTCCTAATACATCGGTAGGATTTGTGCAAGCAACTCCATCCAAAGTCCTTCCATCACCCACAGTCAATACGCAGGAAGCACTGGGTAAGGAAGTGTTGATAAGATAAGCTAGATGCAGTTGACAAAGGACCCTTTTCCTCAGGCCAATCTAGACATTTAAACTTCATGACAATCCCGATTGTCAAATCTTTACACAGGCTGATTCACTGTATTGCTGGATGAATAATTTTTCATGCAATCACACGTCTATCTCTCCATAGAGAATCATTAGTATTGGGCGCACTTTTGTACATCACGCAAAGATGCATAATTCAACAAATGAGCATCTGTCCGTTCATTGATTGAGTGGGTGCAGCTTGGCATGCCCCGATGATTGGGCAAAAGAGCTTTATAATGAACATCAATGCCTGATTGTCAGCCTGTGTGAAAGTACATTGAAGTGGTTATACAATATTTGACTTTTCACCTTTCAATAGGATAGGTGATTAAAGTCTGCTCACCGCTGAAACCCTACCGATCCCAAGAACAGAGGTCCCCTTTTATAGTCCTTCTCTTCCCGGTGGGCTGGCTGAACCCATTACTCAGTGAAGAAGGAATTGAATGGAGTAGGAGTTGCATCTACACGTTGCAGCGCCATTCAGTTTTAAAGGGACTGCTGGAGATAGCAGAGTGCTTGTACTCTATTTCTGTAGTACCATAGAAATGAATGAAGTGGTGCCACCCACGTGCGACCGCTGCTCTCTTCAGTCTGACGTCACTGTGGTTTGATATTGCAAGCCTGCTGTGACGATAAAAGGGGAACACAGGACCCCCGTTCTCAGGATCAGTGGGAGGGTCACAGAGTTGAGACCCCTACCGATTGGACTTTTATCACCTATGCTATTGATAGATGAAGTTTATTGTGGTACAAACCCTTTAACTCTTTCAAACTGACTGCTATTTAAAATCGGTGATCTTGCTAAAGCCTAGTCTATTATCTTTTACTGTAATTCCCCACAGTCCTCTACCTGCTCCCTCTATTTCTTTATAAACAGCCAAATAACCACAATCTGTAGTCTGTAATCGCAATAATTTGCTAGAGACTACTGTTTACTGCAAGGTGAAAGCTGTTTGCCAAGTTGAAGGCCATCTGCAAGAAATGTACCAGCAGATGGGTCAGTAGATATTAGAGGTGGGTTATATCAACTGATTGCTGTTTGGAAAAAAAATACTAATTGCCATTAAACTAGCTTAAAACTTTTTTTTTTCTTTTTTATTTGGGTGCCTGAACAAAGAATTATACAATCACAAGCAAGTATCACTATATATAATCGGATAGAAAGACTGCGACATACATCATTCAGCTACTGTACTTGTATAATTCTGTATACAGCAGTTTATAAGCAAAAACTAACCTTAACATTTTTGTCTGCAGGCTTCATAATGGATTTTTTCCAGACTTCTACTTTACCTGACGATGAAGAGGATGATGACGATACATTTCAAGCTACTCATCCAAACAAGCCAGATATTGAGGCCTTGTGCCTAAATGACAGTACGTTTTAGAACAGCTATAAAGACATTTAAAGAGTTGTCTATGGAATTATCTCTGACATATCAATAGGAAACCTACGTAGTCTTGCAATGCTGGTCCTCACATCAAGGCAACCTGGGTGGAATGAAGAGGTTGTATTGTCAGTACAGTGCCCAAAGAGTGGTGTTTTTCACCACTAGCCCGTCATTACATAATTAACTACAGAAGAATAGAGGTGGACAATGCCAGAGCCATTTGTACTTTGTATGAGACATAGCAGACTTTCTATTTCATCTCTAATAATTTCATAAGGGTCGGTGATCTGGGGATTATTCCAATTGCCAGATTGGAGTAGAGAAGAAGGTTTTTTTTGCCTTCCTTTGGATCAACATTGGGGGTAATGGGTTGAACTGGTTGGATATGTGTCTTTATTTAGCCCAATATGCTATGTTACTATGTCTCTAATTTACTTAATCCATTTCTTATTTCTGCTAACCTACCATAATTTAATGCTCTTTATAGGCAATACAAACCCAGGTGGAGGTGGTTTCCTTGGTTTGCACAATGTGGCTCCATCAATGCCGCCTGCCTTTTGCATCTTTGAAGATGACACAGCTAAAGTGAACGGGTCAGTGTCTACAGTGTGGTGGGATCACAAGAATGATTGGTTTGGTGCATTGTAATGGGAGTATTGGAAACATATTTAATTTATCCATCCTGGTAGAGCTAATAACCCTTTTCATTCTTTTTCCAGGGGTACTGAATTGAAACCAGTAGAATTGAGAAGTTTTGGAGAGCGTCCTGTGCACAAGCCTGCTCTTAAAAATGTAATGTACTGGTCTTTTTGCTTATAGATGTTGCTCTGATTATGCATCTTTGCACATTAATGGAAATGTTTTGTACCTCCTAATAGCAATCTGCCTGATTTAAAGGAGTATTCCCAACATATAAAGTAGGGCATATATACTGTATCGCTAGGTTATGCCAGCGCTTTATGATTAAGGAGTCCAACCTCTGGAATCTCAACAATCCTGAGAATGAAGGAGCCGTAGCACTGGTTTACCACAGTGATCTAAGTTTTCCCTGCGCAGCAGGTGGACAAGCTGTCGATCTGCAGGGAAAATCGGTGAAGGGGAGGCAGCACAAAATCAGTACTGCGGCCTCTTTGATCTCGGGATGAGTGAGGTTCCTAGAGGCTAGAGCTCCTTTTTGATCCTAAAGCGATTTCATGTCGCGAAAATATGCCTTTCCTTTGTATGAAGGAAATATCCCTTTTAATAGTTGTTACACCTTAGCATAACACAACTGTGATTAAGTGTTTTACACAACACCTGGTTTAATTTGCAGTAGCACCTGCTTACAGGTTTCAGGACCGCAAATCAGAAAGAGAGAGGCTGTTTGGGCCGATGGTAGATGCCATTAGTCCTCCTCGTGCCTGCATTTGAAATGGAAGGGAAAATTTAGTCAGATTTGTTTTGTTTTTATTTGATGTGGGATTAAGGAGTCAAAAATTAATAATTTTCTTTTTTTTATCAATCATCGGACTATTTTTTCCAAGGACAATAGGGCAGCTAAATCTGTTTTGGAATGTGACAGCTCTACTGAGCACTGCAAATCTCAGCTTCTTGGGCTGCTATAAGCATTACTTAATGGAAAGTGCAGTTAACTGCAGTCTCACTTCAGTTTTCCAATTTTGATTGGCTCTGAGCCATTCTAGTCTACAATCTGTCAATTTAAGTCAGCAGTTTGGCTGATTTCACACGCTGCAGTCCTCTGGACCAGACTATTGTAGTGAGTAGTTGACCTTAGTAATGTGACGAAGATAAAAAATGGTGGTCGGTAAAAATGGTTGCAGATGTGTAAGGTTCCCAAAATTAAGTGATCATTTTTCTCCTTACTATAGGAGGAAAAATTATAAAATTACCTGAGAGCCTCACCTTCCAGTGCAGCCACACATTTTATAATACATTGTAGATAAAATACATGCCCTTTCATAATGACTCTGTTCTGCCCAAACCCACAAAAATAAATCTTTGTTTTCAGTTTCTGCACTTGCTTCTTTTCCGTATTCTTAATCTTAACAAACAAAAATTGCACATTACTGCTTTACCACCATATACAAATGCCCATAGATGCTCAGGTAAGGGATAGACTTAGAAACCTGTTAGGCTGGGCTCACACGGGCATATTTGAATTGTAGATTCCTCGATCGGTGTCCGGGCGGAACAATATGCGGGCATTGAAAGGCATGAATGTTTGCTTGTTCGCTCACACTTGTGAGTAGGAATTGCGGATTCCGCTAGCAGAGGAAAAATCGCAGCATACTCTATTTTAACGTGGACTCCACGTGGACAGCCTCTGTTTAAGTCAATAGATGCAAGTGTTCCATCGCCCATATGCAATTAACATTCTGTATGAGCAGCGGAAACACTTGCTACTTCATAGGAAAATAGAAGAGAGATGGGCATATGTCTATATCCGTGCGGAAAAACGCTTGCATCCGTGACCATTTGCAATTACTTTCTGCGAATGATCACAGGACTTCCACTGCTTAAATCAACATGCAGAATCCGACTCGTTCATGGGAGCTCGGCCTAATGGAGATTTCTTTTCTACACTGTAATGGAGGCATCAGTTAACAAGTAGCATGCACTTGTTCGACATATTTTTATACGCAGAGAATTAGAGGATTATTTTATGTGGTAAATTTAATTGATTAACTAGGTTAACGAACAAGTGGAAAGAATTGAGGAAAGTTTTCAGTTTCCCTGATAGAACGAAGACTAAATAAAAATATAGTTGTTAAATTTCTATCTTATGAGAGAGGCCTGAATGTTCAGCCAAAAAAGTAAAGCAAAATGTTGGTAGACTCTGAAATATAAATATTCAACTTTAGAATGTATTAATCCAAATTCATTAATGACCCTTGGTCCTTTAAAGGGTTAGGCTCCAGACACACAGGCATTGTGTTTTAATCTTTTTTTTTTTTTTTTTTCTCGCCCCCTCTATAGGAGGAGGTTAGGACCACAGAGTCACTGGTAGATGACTGTACCATATGGCATTCACGTTGCAACAAAACATTGGCCCCTAGTCCAAACAGCACAGGGGACTTTGCACTTGCAGCTCGACTTGCATCAACTCCTGCTAGTGTCAAGCCATCTGAGCAAACTTGCAAGATCCTGGAAGACAAAGGTAGAATTAACAGGACTGTCATACATGTTGTGCTGCTATCCTATTTATTGATATCTTGCAATATACTAGTATACCTTCTTGTAATGATGGACTTTAGAGCTGGGCTTCTCATTCTTTCTTCTGAACCCAGCAGACCATTAAAATGAACAGAAAAAGGAATCTGTTATGTTGCTATTGCAGCTTTGTCCCATTCGCTTATATAGAACAACACTGCAATATCTTGTACTGCTGTTATAAAAGATATGGAATTTGCAAGTACGAACCAGTATGACACTCATGTAAACATTGAAGAGGCTGCAGCCGTGACCCACTCAAAGGGGCGTGCGGACAGTCAGGCCCCCACTAATCTTTAATATTGATGGCCTACCCCAAGGATAATTCACGAATTTTAAGATGCTAGAATGATCCCTTCAAACTTTTGATGATGACAGTTGCCCAAGGTATGTGACACGGGGACCCAACTACATGATTGATTTCGATCCTGCACTTGTTGCAAGATGGAGCATAAGTCACACCCAGGCACTGTCTTACACAAACCAAAATACCTAGCTGCTACCACTGACTGTTCTAGTGCAAGGTAGGTCAGTCACCTAGGTTCTGCTCACTGACTAGCTATGGACCCTTGTGCCACAGTTGTTCAGGTCTGTGGGTTGTTTATAGCACCACAAGGGCAGACTAATAAAGATTTAAGACTATTTCAAAAGGAGAGCAAAGCTGAGAGAAGGAGAAATTTGATTACAAAAGATACGAAGGGAACAGAACATTAAATATACATACAAGACCGTTATGGAAACTAAAAAAAATAGAAATGCCAATTTTGGGATCCGTATGAAGCTGATTCGCAAGATGACAGATGGGGGAATGGATAGTTCCTTGTACTTGCGTTACAATCCTCTAGAATCTGGCAATTTTGGGTTTGTGCCCCTAGAGTGTTCAATGCTTCCCCAAGACACACCTCTGACCTCCCACCCATGACATTGCTCAATAGCATCTCCTGTGTCCACCAGTAACTGCATTTATGAGAGACAAAAGACTACAGCAATGTTAATGGCATATCCTGGATAGTAACAGGGAGGGTGGGAGCAGGAAGCCAGACAGGCTATCTGGCAAAGTTTTCCTAGTCATCAAAGGGAGGTAGTTATTGAATAGTTTTTTTTCCTCACGGCACATGGTATCGGGATCCGAGTCAATAAAGACCTCGTTTTACAATAGCGGCCAGTCCCACCGAACGTGTCGGTTAGGTGTCGGTCTGACTTAGCAGGATGACCTCTCTCAATCGCCTTGGCTCTAAGCGAGTTTTCCTTCCAGCCCAAGTCTTGTCTTTGGTACAAGAGTTACCATGTCAGAGACATCGTACCTTCAGGCCATGTTACGACACAGGTTATCGGACAGCAATGCATTGTGGAGAACTCTCTCCCGGTGGGTGGCTGGGTGCGTTACTCAGGACCCTTTATAATCCATCTCTGAGCATGCGGGATGCCTAAGCATCCGTTAACGCTCGTCGCGGTTAAAGCCGGCATGGGAGTCTCGCTGGTCCCTTTGAGGTAAGCTCAGTAGTAGGAAAGGTCGACCCCACAGGATTGCCAACCGTACCAGCATAGCATGTCTCACAGTCTCCTGCAAGCAAAGAATGCCGGCGGAACGCAGGAGGATCACCTTTTGCTCCTGGATCCATCCAACTTAAGTTGTTGGACGTGTTCACTGCCCTGTGCGATCCGTGATAAATGCCCAAGTAGCTAAATTAGATACTACTCTGACTTAGAGTTCTGCTTATGGCCTGCATCTGCCCATCCACACTATAGGGTAAGACGTGGCTGTTCTGCCCCCATCAGGAGTAGGGGGGCACTCTGTCTCAACCGTATCATGCCCGTAGACTATCCACATCCGAGCTTACGCGGCTCATAGAACTAGCCGTCCAGATTCCTAGAAAACAACCGAGGAGACCTGCCGTTCCAAGGCCGCCCGAAGGGGCAGCTCACTGCAGATTAGCATGTCCTAGTTCTGAGCAGAGGGAAGCTCTCCAGATGCATCTGTAGCCCTCCCGGCTCTGACTGAAAAGTCCCTGTCGTCTGTGGTGAGAGCGCACACAGTATGCGGTTGTGGACGACTCAGACTGCGCTACTCCTATCAGTTAGGATTGCAGTAAGGCTGCGTGCATGAACTGCAGGAGGTTATCGCGAGAGAGATATCCGTTAGGTCAAGGTCCTTTGCTCAAGCTCACCCGTCGTAGGGCGTGGAGGAGGCACGATGTGTTTGCAGAGTTCCTATGAAAGGCACTCCTTGGATCTGGGAGGTACCACCGGTCTCAGAAGGCCAGAAAAAAGTCCACAGGCTGTTTGCGGACGAGATCTATTCAGGCTGGATCCCAAGTGTAGTGACCGCACGTAGTACGTGGCTCTACTACGGTCGACTGGGTGCAGGTAACTGCAGGCGGACAACGACAGTGTATCTAGCTGTTAGGCCAGGCCTGCGGAGCTGCATGCAGGGCATTCTTGTGCGAGTACTCCTTCCGGGAGGAAGGTTGCCACAGATACCAACGAGGCCGGATTGTCCCTGTAGGCGATACCCTCCGCCAGCAGGGAAGTACGGGAAGGGTGCAGAGAGCTACCGCTAGTGAGGGTTCGACCCAATCCAAACCAGACATGGGGAGAGATGTGTCCGGAGGATCCCTGTGTAAGAACTCCTTCCGAATGGAAGGTACCACAGGTGTCCGCTAACCTGGAGCGATGCTGACCATCAGTTCGAGCCCTCGTTCGTAAGCCGAGATATTTTCCGGCTGGATGTAAATCTCGTCCTGTAGCGAAAGCACACATAGCACGTGGCTCTGGCCGCCCTGGACTCCGACACCACGGTACGTCCGGCTGTAGAACTGCCGGAGAGGCACCTGGCGAACGAGACGGTAGGGATGGCTTGACCCAGCCGGAGCATGCACGGGGAGCAACGAGTTCGGAGGATTTCCTGAGCACCGTACTCCTTCCGGTATGGGAGGTACCACAGGTCCCCGGCAGCCCGGAGAAGATGCCACCTTTCGCAGACTGTTGCCGCCAGTCGCGACATTCTCCAACTGGGTGTAGCTCGTATAGCCGCGAGAGCGCACGTAAGTGCGACTCTGGCCACCCCTGTCTGCGTGTCATCCAGATTGCAGAAGGGGCAACCAGTGAGCTACTGTAAGTGAAGGCTTAACTCAGTGTGGGTCGGACATGTGGGAGCACTGCGTCCGGAGCCTGTGTATGAGGTCCTTTCGATCCACCTGCTGAAGGTACTACATAAGTCAGCAAGCCCGGGATAATGCTGACGACCAGTTTGGACACTGTTGTCAGTAGGACGAGCTTCTCTGTTCGCTGAATCTCGTACTGCCGAGGGCGCACATAGTATGTGGCTCTGGCTGTCCCGTCCGCGTGTTATCCTGTTATGCAGATACTGCTGTAGGGTGGCTGACGATATAGGGCGCTAGTAGTTAGCCATGTTCAACCCGGCCCGGAGCAGACGAGAGGCGCGGGTGCGGGGACTTCCTGTATGAGCACTTCTTGGGTATGGAAGGTGCTACAGAACTCCGCATGCGTGATGAGTTTGGCCGCTGTTGTCAGTAAGGCGAGATATCCTCAGCTGGGGGTATCTTGTACTGCAGCGAGAGCGCTCTTGGCATGTGGCCCTGACTGGCCCCGTCCGCGCATCATCCTGGACACGGACGCTGCGGTACGCTGGCTGCAGGGAACTGCAGGAGGGGCAACAGGGGGGCCGCCAAGGCTCAACCCGGTCCGGAATAGATATGGGGGGGGTGATCCAGAAACTCCCTTTCTATTCGGGTGGTACTGCAGGAGTCAGCTCAGTATCACTGCGTATGTAGTGGGCTACGCACGCTGGTCAGCGGCGACAACTGCAATTAAAAAAGCCCGGCGAGAAAATGCACAGGTCTGCCACCTGCTAGTGGTGCCGTACACAGGCTGTGGCAGCATTGCAGAGGAAGACGCCAGTCACGCCGCGACCTCCTCATGAGAATAGCCATGCGCTGGCCAGATCAATGGTTGCACAGCAGCAACCGCCAGTACGTGCAGCTGGAGAGAAACGCATCTTCCTGCAGCTGCACTGTCGGCAATTCAGACACAGAGCAGGGAAGCGCGACCATGGGACTGAGCCGCGGGGGCTTATAGGCGGGAAATTCAAATGCACCCGCGGCTGGAGAACAGCGTCCCGACATGTGGCCGCCCTAAAATGGCCGTGCCCGTTACACAGGCCGCGGTGCTTATACAACGCTGCAGCTCAGCAGCGACGGGGAAGCGTGGCCAGTCTCCAGGGACGGCCACGTGCGGAGACCCCCGCGCAGGAAGAGAGCAAGGTCGCCATGCCTGGCCGGTGGCCCGCCCTACCAGGCGCGCGGCCCCACGAGGTCGCGAGCGGCATGACAGGAGCCGCAGCGGCCCCTCGTGGCCTCAGCTGTCTGTCCCGTAGTAAGCACGCAGGCGCAAACTGAGGCCGCAGGCGCCCAAGCACGCCCGCACTGGAGAGCCGCAGGCAGTCCCGCCGAGCCGCGGGCGGCGCCCAAGTGCGCCCCGCACCTGAGCCGCGGGCGGAGAGTAGAGGCCATGGCGGCCAAATGGAGCCGCCGGTGGCCCAGCAAGGTCCGCAGGCGGCCGGCCAGCCAGACCCACGGGCGGTGCCTGAAAGAGAAGGCTGCAAAAGACTCCACTGGGAGCTGCGAGCGGCGCCCAGCACCTGAGCCGCGGGTGATGCGTAGAAGCCATGGCGGCCCAATGGAGCCACGGGTGCGCCGGCAAGGACAGCGGGTGGAGCCAGAATAGAAGGCCGCAAATGACTCCACCGGGAGCCGCGGGCGGCGCAAAATGAGCTGCGGGCGGCCTACCTACCAGCTCCGCGGGCGCCAAGAAAACCACGGGCAGCCTACCTGTGCACCAGGGGTGTATCAAGTGCCGCAGGCCCACCAGGGGCCACGCAGGAGCCGTGGGCGCAAATAGGCGGTAAGACACAAATGCGAGCGCAAGCCCCAAAAACACCAGTCACAGGCTGCACCAGGCGCGCAGCCCATAAAGCGCAGGCAACACATAAGCCGTAGGTGGCCGCAATGCGCCGGCGGTCTACACTGGCCCTTAGGCGCAGGCGAAGCCACAAAGCAAAAAACAGACACACAGCTACAGTCCGCACGGCGGCGGACTAACGAAATAAACCCACATACTAGATGGGGCAGGGGATGCTGGACCACGAGAAAGGGGGGCTCTATGGCTGGTGGGTCACACTCAGTCTGGTGGCCGAGTGTGCCTCCTTTTCTTCTGAGGGGACCCGGCAGACAACAGAGGGCTAAGTTCACCTCTGTTCGCCGCCCTCGGTGGGTTAACGGGGAGAGTCCTGCCTCCCCGTTATTCCCTGGTCTTCCGGATAAAAAAATAAAAATGCAAAAGAAAAAGATTAGTCGCTGTAGGAGAGACTAACCTGCCTCCTAGACACTAAGCAAAAAACTGAGCTAGCATGATGCTGCAGGAGGGGTATAGCTAGTGGGAGGACTTAACTTTTTTTTGTGCTTAGTTTTGCCTCCTAGTGGCAGAAGCTATATCCAAGGTCAGAGCTGTGTCCCCTAATGATACAGATGAGAATATAAAATTTCTCTTGGCCATACCTAATCTAGGAACAAGATTTCAATAACTAGACTAGTCTATTTTAAGAATTTGGTTCGCTCTTAGGCCCCCTGCACATGGGTGGAAATTCCCCGGCGGTATTTCCCGCAGAATTTCCGCTCGTGGAAGCTGCCATAGGATTGCGTTAGAAAATGCAATCCTATTCAGACAGCCGCAATTTGTCTGCGCGGAAAATAAATTGTGGCATGCTCTATTTCTGTGCGGGACTCGCACAGTTTTAATATTACATATCAGCTGCTTCAGACCTGCTTCTGTTTCTGTAAGCAAAGTTGTGTCATCCGCATATATAAAGCAATAACCATAAACCTTTGCGTGTATTTAGAGTTCCAGAAGTGTCATTGAAAATTAAGATTTTATCATGGAATTTTTTTTAAAATTTTTTTTATTATAAACCTTTATGAACCCTGTGCGGATAAAAATCACTTCTCTCTTCTCCTGCGGGTTCTCATCTGTGACCAACGGCTGATAACCCGACCTGCTCTTGCTTTAATCCCATGCTGTATTTTTGCTATCAGCGGGGGTTAAAGCCCAGGAGCATGCGCTGTAAATTTACAGTGTTTGGTCCTTAAGGTGTTAACTTAAAATTACTTCTGAAATTCTAGGAATAATGTAAACATCTGTCTTGATTTTGTGGTTCATCTCATACCCACAGACATTACCACTGCGGTGAATGATTGGTTGCCGTTGCGTGCTGGTTATGGCATTTGTTAGGATGTTAATAGAGGGCTGTGTAGGAGTCATCCCTATACACCGGTCCCAAGCCCAGATTAATGGGCAGGGTTAGGGTAAGACCTTGCGACAAACTCTGTAAAACGTCGCCTTGGAAACCCTATGAAAGAACTCTCAAATCATTCAGATATGGTAACCGATTGCAGGCCCCCCAGGCCAAAGGATTTTCTAAATGCTACTGGGGAAGAGCAAGGTCCGAGTACAAGTGGTCAGGGTTTTCCTCATGACGCAACTGGGGAAAAGCCCTCGGGAAGCCCAGCTGCTGATGAAAGGATAGGACTGCGCTGTACCAAAGCTCACTTAATAGCACAACTGGAAGTAGCGGTGCAACATCAAAAACCTTGAGGAAGCTTGGCTTTTAGAGTCGCCGAGAGTCGTAAACGGCCAACAGAGGGCAGTGGTGCTGGTGTCCTCTTGTAACTGACATCTTAAAATGCAAGAATAACCAGCCTGATGCACTCTTGTTAAACCCAATTTCTTATATTAGTCTGGTTATTCTCTACTGGGAATTCAACAAGCTAAAACTACATTGTAACTTTTTATGGTAAGCTTATAGAAAAGGGGAAACGTTAATCGTAACAACATCGCTGACCAATACATTTAATCTTTTAGAAAACGTGGTGACCACTGTGGATGATGGCTGTCACATGGCCTTTGACTGTTCTGAGGATAAAATGTTACAGCCATCGAAAATCAGGAAACTAAGGTATAAATTATTACAATACGGGTGTGTATAACTTGTAAATATGTGTGCAGTATGTTGTAACCAACGTTGTGTTTTTTTTGTTTGTTTGGTTTTTTTTTTGTTCTTTCTTGGTAGCCCTATCCAAGAATTCAGTCCTAAACCATCTATGATAGCAGTTGGTGTTAAGTCTCCTTCATCCTTCAGTACATTCCCTCTGCAAGATCCACAGCTTGCTGTAGAAACAGATGACATTGAGCGTACTGGGAAGCATCTCGCGGCATGTAAGCTCTCTGATACCTTACAGCACAGCGCACAAAACATGGAAGACCCTTGGGGTGTTACTAAAAAACAATTCATTGTATGTGATTATGAAGAGGAACCTGAGCAATCCATTCAAAAAACAGGTATTGTTCTACAACACATCTGTATTATGTATAGGAAGGTTATTGGCTGAAGTCTATCTCCACATAGCGGGATCTGTTGTGGATTTTTCCACAGACTCCACCTCTAAAACTACGGCAGCGAGTTGCAGATTTGCATGTGGATTATCAAAAACCGCTCCCATAATTTATGACGTGGATTCACATTAAGAAGTGACATGTCGCAACTTTTTTCTGTGTTGTGAATTTTAAATCCACAAAGACCAAATCTGCATTGTCACGTCATTGACGTGTATTACTATTCAGATGGGTGTGTACAATAGTAAAGCTGCCCAATATAACCCGAGACTGACCTGTTGTAAAGTGTGTGACGTTATTAATCATAGGAACAAGGAAAAGAAGGATGTGTTACATGACTGCAACTGGAACAAGGCTTAGGAGGCCATATTAATAAAGTTAGTTTAAAAGTAGTTCTGAAATTCTAGGAACAGTAAAAAATTAAAATCTAGAAACCTCCTTTAATTTCCCTGCCACTTCAGGACCGATGTGGTCTTGATTCTCCGGTCAATCCCTGTTTACTTCGCAAATGCAATGACGCCTTATACATACTGTGGTGAATGATTAGGCGCAGTATTCAACTCTGTTATAATGTAAACAGAAGGAGCTGGATGTCCCCTTGTAACTGACATCAATGAATACAAGAATACCCATCCTGATTCACCTCTTCTGAAGAGTATTTTGGGGAAAAAACTACGACCTATGAAATTAATGGGAGCTGAAGCAGCTACTGTATTATACTTCTGGGCTTCCGTTACTGTGGTCGGCCGTGGAAGTGTAGTAGGAGGCTTCAATGCCCATTGATTTCTCACTCCCACTGACAGTGGGTCGGGCGATGAGCTGATTGCTGGGGATCCCAAGCGGTGGGTCCCTAGTGATTACATTTTGATGACCTCCCTTGGGGATAGGTCATCAATAGTTTTTTGCCCAGAAAACCCCTTTAACCCCTTGAGTGGCACGCTCGGAAATTTTCCGGGAGGAGCTCCACTGCTCATAGCGATATAGCCCGGAAGATTTCTGGGCTATGTATCGCTATGGGAGCTGCAGAGCACAATGCCACAAGTTGTGGCATTGTGCTCTGCCTGCACAGACCCACAGAGAACAAAGCAAGACATTGAGAAGCAGGAAGATATTGCCCATATGCCGGCAATCTCCTGCTTCTAATGTCCTGCTTTGTTTACAGGTTGCTATAGAGACCATCGGCTTGTCAGAAGCAAGCCGATGATCTCTGTTGTAGGGAGAGCTGGTGCTTGGCTGTCAGAGGACAGTCAGATACCAGCTCTTACAGCAGAGATCAGAGAAAACCTCTGATCTCTGCTGTGTTAACCCTTTACATGCTGCAGTCTGTGACTGCAGCATGTAAAGGGCTGTCACCATGGGACCCCCCTAGAATGTGATCAGGGGGTCCTGATGGGTCTCTGTGGAAGTCCCCTAAAAGGACAAAAGTAAAAAAAAACAAAGTTGAAAATTATTTAAAAAAGAATAAATAAAATTAAAAACACCTGTCTCCCTTTACTTTGTGAAAAATTAAAAATAAAATTACACATGTACAAGTTAGTACATTATTTAACCCCTTAAAGACGCGGTCCCTTTTTTTTCCTCTTTCCCGATTTTCTTTTTTTCCTCCCCCCCCCCCCCTCCCGTTTAAAAAATCATAACTCCTTTATTTATCCATCGACGTCGCTATTTGAGGGCTTGTTTTTTGCCGAATGAGTTATATTTTTCAATGGTGCTATTTAAAGTACCATATAATGTACTGAAAAACTTTTACAAAAATCTAAGTGGAGTAAAATGAAAGAAAAATGACATTCCACCATCCTTCAGTGCGTTTTGTTTCTAGGGCACACAAACTGCAACAAAAATGACCTGATAACTTTATTCTACGGTTCAGTACGATTACTACGAAACCAAACTTGTATATATTTTTTTTTTTACTGTAGTACTTGTATTTTTTTTCAAAGCCATTTAATTTTTTTAAATTTATTTTCTGCTGCATCTTCTGCGCGCAATAACTTTTTTATTTTTCCATTGATGTACTTGAGCAAGGGCTCATTTTTTGCGGAATGTCCTGTAGTTTACGTTAGTACCAATCCGGAATACATACGACTATTGCTTTTTATTGCATTTTTGTCTGGGAGACGGTGACTGAAAGTGAATTTGTGGCATTCATTTTTTTTTCGGACTACGTTCGCCGTGCAGGGTAAATAATGCACTATTTTGATCAAGCATTTACGGACGCGGCGATACCAAATATGTATTTTTCTTTTATAATTTAGTTTTTTTTTTATTATAGATATGGCAAAAGGAGGGGTGATTTAAACTTGTATTACTTTATAATTTTTTTATTTTTTAAGTGTGAAAAAAGAAAAGTATTATAATTTGGTATTGACATAATCGTACCGGCCTGTAGTATTACTTTACTACATTATTTATACTGCTCAGAGAATGCAGTGAAAAAGAAAAGTAAAAAACATGCCAGAATTACAGATTCTGTTAATCTTGTCACTAGAAAAAATGGAATGAAAAGCGATCAAAATTTTACATGTTTCAAAAAATTAGATAAATGAAGACTGGAGTTCATCCCGCAAACAACAACCCCTTCTGGGACTTTGGCAATGGAAAAATAAAATTAATACGGCTCTTGGGATGTGGCGACACAAAAGAAAACCTTTAAGAAAAAAAAAGTTTTAAATGTACAAAAATAGCAAAACATAAAAAATCTGTATAAACTTGGTGTCACTGGAATCGTGCTGACTCAGAGAATAATGTTATCACATTATTTATTCTGCACGCTGAACGCCTTAAAAATGAAATCGAAAAAACAAATGGCAGGATTTCTTTTTTTCCCCCTAATCTCGCTACAAATTGTTTCACAAAAGTTATGCAATACATTATATATACCCAAAAATGATGCCATCAAAAAGAACTTGTCCCGCGAAAAACAAGCCCTCATATGGCCGTGTCAATGGGAAAATGAAAAAGTTATGGCTCTTGGAACGCGACTGGAAAATGAGTTGAAATTAAATGATTGGCCCATTTAAAAAAAAACTGTCCTGGTGGGCACGACAGGGTGGTAGGAAACCCGCCACTCAAGGGGTTAAACCAAACTTCTTATATTGCTCTGGTTATAGTGGTCTCCCGGGAACTGGACATACTGAAAATACATTGGTACCTTTTATATTATAAGCCTTTTATAGAAAAGGGGAAATGCTAACAGTAACAACGTGGCTAACCAATAAACTTCATTTCGTAGTAAATGCGGTGACCGTGGATGATGGCTGTCACATGGATTTTGACTGCACTGAAGATAAAGAGTTACAAACATCAAAAATAAGAAAACTTAGGTATAAGTTACTACAGTACCTGTGTATAATTTGTATGTGTCTTTGTAAATCTACAGGGGTTGGACAAATATATGGAAACACCATATGAAATGCATGCCTTAAAATCGGTCTCTACATGTCTTATTGAAATATGATTTATAATGCCATGTAACTTAATTGGAGGTAAGTAATATAATACAGATGCCAAGCAGAAGTGCACATCTACCTGAGTAACCAGGTTCCGTTGGTCAGGGGTTTGAGCCACTCAGCTGCTGTTTCCAGCTGGCTCCCAAAACTTCCCAGAGTAGGGCAAGAGGTGAAGTAAACAAATTTAGTGGGAAAGCGCTCAGCCAAGCAGGGGTCAAAAGGACAGCTCAGTGCTAATTATTAAAATCCTATGCATTTTGTATGGTGTTTCCTCATTTTTTTCCAATGACTGTATGTGTGCAATATGTTGTAACCAACGTTTTTGTTTTTTCTTGGCAGCCCTATTCAAGAACACAGTCCTGACCTATCTAAGATGGCAGTTGGTGTTAAGTCTCCTTCATCCTTCAGTACATTCCCTCTGCAAGATCCACAGCTTGCTGTAGAAATCGATGATATTGAGTGTACTGGGAAGCGTCTGGCGGCATGTAAGCTCTCTGATACCTTACAGCACAGCGCACAAAACGTGGAAGACCCTTGGGGTGTAACAACAAAACCATTCATTGTATGTGATGATGAAGAGGAACCTGAGCAATCCATTCAAAAACCAGGTATCGATCTGTGTACAATACATCTCTATTATATGGTTACACAGTTTCAATAAATTATCCCTGTTTTAAGTTTTTTCAATTCTGAAAGTCCTACTTGAGGTTCTGGAATGTGGAGATCTCAAGGAGTTACCTGGTCTGATGCATCGATATCATGACGTCCTCAGTACTTGCATGATTTGTCAATACCCGTCCCTGCCTTTTAGAGCACTATTAATGAATCTTATTGATATGTACCGGAGGGCCTATTCATTTATACAGAAGGCAAAGCTGACCTGATCATAACTCTTTAGTACAGAGGTCCTTGGGAGGCCTTTGGAGAACCCTGCCCCAAGTGCTCAGTGTCGTTGTATTCCAGGTTAGTAATGGTACTTTTACATGGGACGACTGTTGGGCTCTTAAGCACCTGATAGTCGTCCCAGCAAGTGGAGACAGAGCTCGCCATAGATAACGTCTGCTTAGTCTGCGTCCATTCACAGTAAACGGGCAGTCTTTCACAGATGAATGCCTGTTTATACGGGCTGTCAGTTGCACATTTTTTAGGTGAGCTGAAAACTGAGTGACTCTGACATGTGAGCGATTCTCACTCACTTGCTCTGTTCCAGTGTTTGCATGGGCTGACAGTCGCTGGTTTGAGCAATCACCCAGGAGATTGCTGGCACGTGTAAAAGTACCCTAATGTTTGGAGTTAACTAATTTCAAAAGTGGAATTCTAAGAGCAAGTGAATCTTTTTGCAGGGACTTTGCACTTGCATATGGACAGCAGCTTGGATAGCACCTCCAACATATAAGATTCCTGTAGTTTAATGAAAACTTTAGCCAAGGAAGCTGTGAACTTTTCTGCAGTATAAGGTCTCCCTCACACAGGCGTTTACTACAGATTCAGCCCAGTTTCAGCAGCGCCAAAAAAAATGCAGCCAAGGATGCTGAAAGAAAAAAAAAAATCAATACTCACCTAGCGGCTGTCATCCGGGTCGCGGCCGCTGATCTCTGCCGCTACATCGGGCTTCCCCTGCACTGACAAATCTATTGCCGTAGGCCACTTTTGAGAACCCCGCCTCCAGCAATAGATTGCTGTGATTGGTTTTCAGCGCAGGCTTGATGCCCAATCACAGCTCTTCATTGACTGCCTCAGCCAATCAGAGCTTGCCGGCTCTGAGTGGCTGAGACAGTCAATGAAGGGCTGTGATTGGGCATACAGCCAGCACAGAGAACCAATCACAGCAATCTATTGCTGGAGGCGGGGTTCTCATACCTGGCCTACGGCAATAGATTTGTCAGTGCAGGGTAAGCCGGGAGCAGTGGCAGAGATCAGCGGCCGCGACCAGGACGCCAGCGGCTAGGTGAGTATTGATTTTTTTTTTTTTTTTTAATATTTTTTTTTTCTCTCTCTAGTGTAGCAAGGACTGATTTTCGGGGTAGCTCTTATATTGCAGCTAAACGCTGTACAAAAACACCTGTGTGAGGGAGGCCTAAATTGATGATTTTATTTTATTTTATAACTAATATATTACATTTTAACAGCTGACATTAAATGTTGTTTTTCTTTTAATTTTCCTAGAGCAAGTAATAGTTAAGAATCCCTGGGATGACAACCTGATTGCCAATTTATTGTCTCAGTTACCAACACCTCTTACCTCCCTGGGCAATTACCATCAATGGGGTACAAATGTGCCATCCTTTAAATTAAAAACACAAGTAAAACTGGGTAAGATAAACCAACTTCTACCTTACAGCCTCCCTTCCTCTGGTCTGATTTGTTGTGTAATTGCAAACCTATTGAGTCTATCAATAATGTGGGTGTATATACATGTAAACCTATGCTGAGATAATCGCGCTTGTGCATAACACAGTTGTGAACCCCCTCCCCAAACTAACGCAGTAACATTGTTTACATGGGCTCTGAATATATATGTTTCAAACACAAAATTGTAACCTGACCTGCTTTTCCAATTTTGAAATCTGGAGGTCCAGAGTTTCTGGATGTAATGATTCTTGAATAATTTAATAGTGGGATGACAATACCAGCACATACTAAAACCTGTTTGCCATGGATTTTAACCCCCCACCCCCAAGGGCACTGACTATTTTGGTCCAGAGGACGCAAGGTTTTATTTATTTTTTTCAAAAGCCATAACTTTGTATTTTTTTTTCATCAACATGGCCGTATGAGGGCTTGTGTTATTTGTACGGCGAACTGTAGTTCTTATTGGTACCATTTTCAGGTACATTATAATGTATTGTAAAACTATTATTGTTTTTAAGGGCAGAGAGAGAACGTATCAATTCTGCCATTGTGGGGGTTTTTTTGTTAGTTTTTTTTACACAACGTTATTCATGCAGCATAAATGATATGATATACTTTTTTTCTGCAGATCAACATAATTACGACAATTCCAAAATTATTTTTAAACATTTTCCACTTTTGCACATTAAACTTTTTTTAGTGTAAATTTTTTTTACATTTTTCTATGAACTGAGCTCTATCAGGGCTTATTTTCTGCGTTATGAGTTGTAGTTTTTATTGGTTCCATTTAAGGGTACATGGAGATTTTTTGATCACTTTTATTGCATTTTTTTCGGGAGGTAAAACGAACGAACAAAGCATTTTTTAATATATACTGTGTGTGTGTATGTATGTGTATGTATATGTGTGTGTGTGTGTGTGTGTGTGTGTGTGTGTATATATATATGTATATATATATATGTATGTGTGTATATATATATATGTGTGTGTGATATACATCTTTGTATATATATATAGTGTGTGTGTGTGTGTGTGTGTGTGTGTGTGTATATATATATATATATATATATATATATATATATGTGTGTGTGTTTACAGCTTTTGCCATGCTGGATTAATTGTGTTATTGTACAGGTTGTTACAGATACAGGGATACCGGATACGTGGGGTTTATTTAAAAACCTTTTTTTAATACCCTTTGCATACTATGTCTACATAGATCATGGCATGCAGGCGGTTAACTGCTTGGATCGCTGTTCTTATCGATCCTGCTGTGTAAGTAAAATCCTGTATCGTGTTAAGTTTACACCCTGGCTGCAGGTTTCCTATGTCCTGTGGCATTAAGAGGTTAACTTACCTGTTTAGCTTCTTAGTGATTAATTTGGATATATTAGAATAGTATGTCAGTATGTAGCACAATCTGCTCCACATACAAATGGTGGCTTATCTTGAGATGTAGAGCTAACATAGAAGTTTGACATATGAACTTCGTGTATCTGCCATGATTATTTATCAAATCTTGTAAAAATCTGACCTTTTTTTTCAGATTCACAATTATTCTCTATTGATCATTTAATTGGGGAAGGTGCTTTTGCACACGTCTATCAAGCATCCAGATCTAATAACGAAACACAGAGCAATTGGACAGTCATTCTGAAGGTAACTGGGGGAATCATTAGTTCAGCTATTTGGTGAATGGTAGTCAGCTACCTGCATGGTGAGAGGATGCATCTGTATGCCCTCCTCACTCAGTAAGTAACAACCGTTTTCTGTGATTGTATTTGCTGAATGAGAGGGGATTTTAGTAATCTCTTGTAATCTTGTGTAACACATTATGTCAATGGAATCTTTAAAACCTCCTATCTTATACACAGGTTCAGAAGCCAGCAAAGCCATGGGAGTTCTACGTTGGAACACAGATTACACAACGGATGAAGCCAGAGTTAAGGCATCTCTATATCAGTTTCCAATCGGCGCACGTTTTCCAGAATGCGAGTGTACTGGAGGGAGAGCTGTACACTTTCGGGACATTGCTGGTAAGATGTATGGCTTAAAATTCTAGTGTACTCATCTAGTGACTACCCAAAATGTGTTTTACGTCCTTGGTGTCTGTGCTTTATTCTACAGGTCTGTGAACATACGTTGGCTCTGTAGAATAAAGCTGCGGGTTCAGGGAGTGTGACAGCTCCCTGCTATCGGCCACCGAGGGCTGCAGTGTGCCGTCTCCAGTCATGTGATTGCCATTATTTAATGGATTACAGCGATGCATAAAAGTAAAAAAAGAAAATAAAAAAAGTTAAGGTTTCATCTCCTTTTACCGAAGCAATCCAATCGGTGAGGGAAGATGAAACTCCTTATCTAAGGCCTCTAGCAATGTCCCCTGATAAGATCTTCAGTCCCTCCTTCCCCTTCCCGATCTACCTTATTCAGATCGCTACCTATAATGCCTACATAATTTACAAGAAGTCCCTGGGAATGCTCACCTTCCTGCAGATCCAGCGGGTTGTTCAGCGTCTTCTGTTTTAGCTTGCTGAGGTGTAGCGGTCTAACGAGTCTGAGGAGGTGCGAAGCCTCACAGAGCGCCAGTTTCTACACCCTATCCCTGCCACTGAAGTCAAAAAATACCCCACAAAAAAGTGTTGGGTTTGCAGCAGGCATGGGAGGAGGGATACCCAGTTTCATTGCCCCCCATGTGCCTACCCCAACCAGCCTCTGTAATTACCCATGTTTTCAGACATACCACACAGTTTTAAATTATTACTTTTATCTAAGAATTAGGCTTGTTTCACAGCCCAATATCACCCTTGCCATCCATGTGAAAGTCCCAGTGATGCGAGGTGTTTTCATGTGTCACAGCCGCGGCAGAGGATTGCGGTGTTCTCCCATGACTTTCAATGGGGCCATGCTGTGATGTGTTTCCTGCATAGCATTGCAGTGCTATGCAGAAAAACATCGCTCGTGTATAACCCCATTCAAAATAATGGGGTTCATAATTATGCGTCTCACAACACAGAAATCCCTCACAATTTTGTCAGCCGTGTGAAACTGGCTTTAATGAATTCCAAAGGGGCTGGGAGGGGATTCTTTTAAGGGAATTGTTTTTTGTTTTTTTTTCTCCACAACTGTGCAGTGGGGCCAGGAATTTATTCAGTTGTGTCCTGAAAGTCTAGGAGTGTTCGCTCAATTACAGGCCTAGCCAAGTGTCCAGTAAGCAGATTTGGGCTACAATGGGTATGTCTCTGAACACAGGACAAACAGATGTATCCATTTTGGGGTGCAAGTCTTCATTCATATGTGTACAAAAAAACCAGTTTTTAAAATAACACCATTGCCAAAACAAATCTCAATGTCCTGGAACTCTGAGCCATTTTTCTATTTTTACATCCTTTTTCTCTTGGGCTGAAGGGTCACCCGGTCTAAGTGCAAACTAACTATGCAAACACAGTTCCTTACATCAACCAACTGGACGGATCCCACATTCCTGTGGCTGTGGCAAAGACTACCAGGATTCTGATACAGGCTTAAGCTCCTGTCCCAGTTCTATAAGCGTTCCACTTACCAGGATTCCATTCGCTACCTGAGTTTGCCTACTTTATTGGTGTATCTGTTCTGGCCAAAGTGCTAAGAGCTTTGGGAATTTGTAGAACCAGTCATACAAACCATGCAAAAATTCGGGAAACTACCTTTCTCATGAATTTATCAGCTTTACCCTATGTGTATCTCTTTCCCATATTCTGTCTTTCTTCAGGTGTTATGCTCATGTCCAGTGCCTGGACATGAGCATAACACTTGGCTCGCTTAAAGGGGTTGTCCCACGAAAGCAAGTGGGGTTAAGCACTTCTGTATGGCCATATTAATGCTCTTTGTAATATACATCATGCATTAAATATTGGCCATAGAGAAGTTATACACTTACCCCCTCCGGTGTTGGCGTCCCCGTCTCCATGGCGCCGACCGAAGCCGCCTTCTCCTTCCATTAGACGCGCTTGCGCAGTCTGCTCTTCTGTTCTTCTGTTCTGTTGAATGGGGCCGCTCCGGCGTGCTCGCACAGCAGACCTACGCCAACACCGGAGGGGGTAAGTGAATAACTTCTGTATGGCCAATATTTAATGCACGATGTATATTACAAAGTGCATTAATATGGCCATACAGAAGTGCTTAACCCCACTTGCTTTCGTGGGACAACCCCTTTAAGGGACAGGTATCTGTACTGTCTATTCTGTTCCAATGTCCCTTGGCCTTAAGGTCTGCATTATGAACTTTCTGGCAGTAGGTGGCTTGAGAAATGCCACAATACCGTCATCCTTTGGCTTCCTGGGATTGAAATATTGTACTGGCTGCATTACAATCTCATCCCGTTGAGCTCATGCACAGCATTTCCAGCTGTCGCTTGTGCTGGAAGGTGGCTTTCTTAGTGGCTGTTGCCTACATACCGAACTGGCAGCATCCACTCCAGCCTTCACTCCCATTCCCTCCTTGCGGAAAGTGGTCCCTGCGTTCCACATCAACGAGCAAATGGTCTTTCCTTCACTTTGTCCCTCATCTTACTTGAGAGAATATTCCCTTCACAGACTGGATTTTGTCTGTGCTTTGTGGATCTACTTTGCAGAAACATCCGCTTTCCATCACTTTAATGCTCTTTGTGAACCTGAGGGTCTGAGGCACATATTTTTCAAATTTTACAGGGAGCACACTTCTGCCTCAGCTCTCTTGTTGGTAAAGTGCCACAAGCCGATCCTTTCGGGATCTCTGGTGGCTGTTTCCTATTTGTCGCATTTCCTCAGGGGTCAATCAGGGTCCTATAATGGATAATAAACAGATTCAAGATAGTTGTTACAGTGAGCAGTCTTATCTCTGCTGTCTGAGATGCTCTGGGTCAAGGTCTCTGAGGCATTCACTACACTAAAGTCATGAAGTTTCTTCCTTTCTGCTAGCCATGTGTTCTTTCAGTTTTTCGTAATTGGTTTGACTTCATAAAGTCCTCTGAGTGGAAGCTTCCAGACTGGCCTTTCTCTGACTACAGATGCTTAGATTTGAAGTCCTCCTAAAAAAGTGCCCAGCTTTATCTATGGTAGATGTGCTGATTAGTGATGAGCGAACGTACTCGTCCGAGCTTGATGCTCGGGCGAATATTAGGGTGTTCGGGATGCTCGTTACTCTTAACGAGCACCACGCGGTGTTCGGGTTACTTTCACTTTCCTCTGTGAGACGTTAGCGCGCTTTTCTGGCCAATTGAAAGACAGGGAAGGCATTACAACTTCCCCCTGTGACGTTCAAGCCCTATACCACCCCCCTGCTGTGAGTGGCTGGGGAGATCAGATGTCACCCGAGTATAAAAGTCGGCCCCTCCCGCGGCTCGCCTCAGATGCCTTGTGAGTTAGCTGAGGGAAAGTGCTGGTGCTGCTGTAGGGAGAGTGTTAGGAGTGAGTGTAGGCTTCAAGAACCCCAACGGTCCTTCTCAGGGCCACATCTATCCGTGTGCAGTACTGTGGAGGGTGCTGTTAGCAGTGTTGCACATTTTTTTTTTTTCAAAATCGGCTGTCTGCAGAGCATTGCGCCCTGCAGTAATAGTCCAGGGACAGAAGTGGTGGTTAGGCAGGGAGAGTGTTAGGAGTGAGTGTAGGCTTCAAGAACCCCAACGGTCCTTCTTAGGGCCACATTTAACCGTGTACAGTACTGTGCAGGCTGCTGTTAGCAGTGTTGCATATTTTTTTTTTCAAAATCGGCTGTGCAGAGCATTGCGCCCTGCAGTAATACTACAGGGAGAGAATTGTGTAGGCAGGGCCAGAAGACATATATTATTGATTGAATATAGTCAGTGGGCCTTTTTTTTTTAAAAAAAAAGGGAAAAATTCTATTTGGCCTGCCTCTGTCAGTCCTCAGCGTTCTGTGTACGTGTGTGGTGGGTGGAGATAGTAAAAAAATCATACGCAGCCAGCTACGTTTAACAGCAGTCTTGCGCCAATTTATTTCCTTCCTGCCTGGGGAAAATCACCGCTCTGCTGCACTTCATATAACTGCATTTCTGTGGAACAGATTTCTTATCTGATTGAATATAGTCAGTGGGCCTTTTCTTTTAAAAAAAAGGGAAAAATTCTATTTGTCCTGCAGGCTTGCGCCAATTTATTTCCTGCCTGGGAAATCACTGGTAATACAGCATGCTGAGGGGTAGGGGTAGGCCTATAGGACGTGGACGTGGCCGAGGACGCGTAGGCCCAAGTGAGGGTGTGGGCACAGGCCGAGCTCCTGATCCAGGTGTATCGCAGCCGACTGCTGCGCGATTAGGAGAGAGGCACGTTTCTGGCGTCCCCACATTCATCGCCCAATTAATGGGTCCACGCGGGAGACCTTTATTAGAAAATGAGCAGTGTGAGCAGGTCCTGTCGTGGATGGCAGAAAGTGCTTCGAGCAAGCTATCATCCACCCACAGTTCTGCGCCGTCCAGTGCTGCAAATCCGAATCCTCTGGCTGCTGCTCCTCCTTCCTCCCAGCCTCCTCACTCCACTACAATGACACATGCTCAGGAGCGGGAAGACGCCCAGGAACTGTTCTCGGGCCCCTGCTCAGATTGGGCAGCAGTGGTTCCTCTCCCACCAGAGGAGTTTATCGTCACTGATGCCCAACCATTGGAAAGTTCCCGGGGTCCGGGGGATGAGACTGGGGACTTCCGGCAACTGTCTCAAGACCTTTCAGTGGGTGAGGAGGACGATGACGATGAGACACAGTTGTCTATCGGTGAGGTAGTAGTAAGGGCAGTAAGTCCGAGGGAGGAGCACACAAAGGATTCGGAGGAAGAGCAGCAGGACGATGAGGTGACTGACCCCACCTGGTGTGCAACGCCTACTCAGGACAGGTCTTCAGAGGGGGAGGCAAGGGCAGCAGCAGGGCAGGTTGCAAGAGGCAGTGCGGTGTCCAGGGGTAGAGGCAGGGCCAGACCGAATAATCCACCAACTGTTTCCCAAAGCGCACCCTCGCGCCATGCCACCCTGCAGAGGCCAAGGTGCTCTAAGGTCTGGCAGTTTTTCACAGAGAAATGCCTGACGACCGACGAACAGTGGTGTGCAACCTTTGTCGCGCCAAGATCAGCCGGGGAGCCACCACCAACAGCCTCACCACCACCAGCATGCGCAGACATATGATGGCCAAGCACCCCACAAGGTGGGACGAAGGCCGTTCACCGCCTCCGGGTTGCACCGCTGCCTCTCCCCCTGTGCCCCAACCTGCCACTGAGATCCAACCCCGCTCTGAGGACACAGGCACTACCGTCTCCTGGCCTGCACCCACACCCTCACCTCCGCTGTCCTCGGCCCAATCCAGCAATGTCTCGCACCGCACCGTCCAGCCGTCGCTAGCGCAAGTGTTTGAGCGCAAGCGCAAGTACGCCGCCACGCACCCGCACGCTCAAGCGTTACCCGTCCACATAGCCAAATTTATCAGCCTTGAGATGCTGCCGTATAGGGTTGTGGAAACGGAGTCCTTCAAAAGTATGATGGCGGCGGCGGCCCCGCGCTACTCAGTTCCCAGTCGCCACTACTTTTCCCGATGTGCCGTCCCAGCCCTGCACGACCACGTCTCCCGCAACATTGTACGCGCCCTCACCAACGCGGTTACTGCCAAGGTCCACTTAACAACGGACACGTGGACAAGCACAGGCGGGCAGGGCCACTATATCTCCCTGACGGCACATTGGGTGAATTTAGTGGAGGCTGGGACAGAGTCAGAGCCTGGGACCGCTCACGTCCTACCCACCCCCAGAATTGCGGGCCCCAGCTCGGTGGTGGTATCTGCGGCAGTGCATGCTTCCTCCACTAAACCACCACCCTCCTCCTCCTCCTCCAACGCAACTTCTGTCTCGCAATCAAGATGTGTCAGCAGCAGCAGCGCGTCGCCAGCAGTCGGTGTCGCGCGTCGTGGCAGCACAGCGGTGGGCAAGTGTCAGCAGGCTGTGCTGAAACTACTCAGCTTAGGAGATAAGAGGCACACGGCCCACGAACTGCTGCAGGGTCTGACAGAGCAGACCGACCGCTGGCTTGCGCCGCTGAGCCTCCAACCGGGCATGGTCATGTGTGACAACGGCCGTAACCTGGTGGCGGCTCTGCAGCTCGGCAGCCTCACGCACGTGCCATGCCTGGCCCACGTCTTTAATTTGGTGGTTCAGCGCTTTCTGAAAAGCTACCCACGCTTGTCAGACCTGCTCGTAAAGGTGCGCCGGCTCTGCGCACATTTCCGCAAGTCCCACACGGACGCTGCCACCCTGCGGACCCTGCAACATCGGTTTAATCTGCCAGTGCACCGACTGCTGTGCGACGTGCCCACACGGTGGAACTCCACGCTCCACATGTTGGCCAGGCTCTATGAGCAGCGTAGAGCTATAGTGGAATACCAACTCCAACATGGGCGGCGCAGTGGGAGTCAGCCTCCTCAATTATTTTCAGAAGAGTGGGCCTGGTTGGCAGACATCTGCCAGGTCCTTGGAAAGCTGGAGGAGTCTACCCAGGTGGTGAGCAGCGATGCTGCAATCATTAGCGTGACCATTCCTCTGCTATGCATCTTGAGAAGTTCCCTGCAAAGCATAAAGGCAGACGCTTTGCGCTCGGAAACAGAGCCGGGGGAAGACAGTATGTCGCTGGATAGTCAGAGCACCCTCCTGTCTATATCTCAGCGCGTTCAGGAGGAGGAGGAGGAGGAGCATGAGGAGGATGAGGAGGAGGGGGAAGAGACAGCTTGGCCCACTGCTGACGGTACCCATGCTGCTTGCCTGTCATCCTTTCAGCGTGTATGGCCTGAGGAGGAGGAGGAGGATCCTGAAAGTGATCTTCCTAGTGAAGACAGCCATGTGTTGCGTACAGGTACCCTGGCACACATGGCTGACTTCAGGTTAGGATGCCTTTCTCGTGACCCTCGCGTTGCACGCATTCTGGCCACTACGGATTACTGGGTGTACACACTGCTCGACCCACGGTATAAGGAGAACCTTTCCACTCTCATTCCCGAAGAGGAAAGGGGTTCGAGAGTGTTGCTATACCACAGGACCCTGGCGGACAAGCTGATGGTAAAATTCCCATCCGACAGCGCTAGTGGCAGAAGGCGCACTTCCGAGGGCCAGGTAGCAGGGGAGGTGCGGAGATCGAGCAGCATGTACAGCACAGGCAATACAACAGTCTTTAAGGCCCTGGACAGCTTTATGGCTCCCCAGCAAGACTGTGTCACCGCTCCCCAGTCAAGGCTGAGTCGGCGGGAGCACTGTAAAAGGATGGTGAGGGAGTACGTAGCCGATCGCACGACCGTCCTCCCTGACGCCTCTGCCACCTACAACTACTGGGTGTCGAAGCTGGACACGTGGCCTGAACTCGCGCTGTATGCCCTGGAGGTGCTTGCTTGTCCTGCGGCTAGCGTCCTGTCAGAGAGGGTGTTTAGTGCGGCTGGGGGAATCATCACAGATAAGCGTACCCGCCTGTCAACCGACAGTGCCGACAGGCTTACACTCATCAAGATGAACAAAGCCTGGATTTCCCCAGACTTCTCTTCTCCACCAGCGGACAGCAGCGATACCTAAACAATACGTAGGCTGCACCCGCGGATGGAAGCATCGTTCTCTCTCTCCATCCAAAACGGGGACATTTCTGCTTCATCAATCTGTGTATAATATTCCTCCTCCTCCTGCTCCTCCTCCTGAAACCTCACGTAATGACGCCGAACGGGCAATTTTTCTTAGGGCCACAAGGCTCACTCATATAATTTTTCTTAAAAATTTTTATACGTTTCAATGCTCTTAAAAGCGTTGAAACTTTAACTTGAACCAATTTTTCGTTAAACTGGGCTGCCTCCAGGCCTAGTTACCACTTAAGCCACATTAACCAAAGCGATTAATGGGTTTCACCTGCCCTCTTGGTTGGCCAGGGCCAATTTTTCTGATGTACATTAGTACTGTTGATACAGCAATTTTTGTGGGCCCTCGCCTACAGTGTAATCAAATTAATTTTTAGCCCACCTGCATTACAGCTGACATTACATCCGCTGTGTTGGGCAATGCAATGGGATATTTTTATGTACCGCCGGTGGGTTCCAGGGAGCCACCCATGCTGTGGGTCCACAGGGAATTATAAATGCATCTGTTTCCACTTCTAAAGAACCCCAGTCTGACTGGGGCATGCAGTGTGGGCCGAAGCCCACCTGCATTAAGCACGACATTACTACCTCAGCTGTGTTGGGCAATGCAATGGGATATTTTTATGTACCGCCGGTGGGTTCCAGGGAGCCACCTATGCTGTGGGTCCACAGGGACTTCACAATAGGGAGTTGTACCTGCCTGTGTCTATGAATTAAAAACCGCGGTCTGACTGGGGCATGCAGACACCTTGACAGAATGAATAGTGTGTGGCACATAGGTTCCCCATTGCTATGCCCACGTGTGCAGCTCCTGATGGCGGTGGCACAGGATTATATTTCTCATTGCTTCTGTACAGCATTGTGGGCTATCGCCCCGCCCCTTTTAAAGAGGGTCGCTGCCTAGCCGTGCCAACCCTCTGCAGTGTGTGCCTGCGGTTCCTCGTCATGGCAGACGCACTTATAAATAGACATGAGGGTGGTGTGGCATGAGGGCAGCTGAAGGCAGGGACACTTTTGTGTGCGCTGTGGACACTGGGTCGTGCGGGGGGGTTGGGCAGCATGTAACCCAGGAGAAGTGGCAGCGGAGTGTCATGCAGGCAGTGATTGTGCTTTGTTGGAGGTAGTGTGGTGCTTAGCTAAGGTATCCATTGCTAATGAGGGCTTTTCAGAAGTAAAAGTTGTTGGGAGGGGGGGGGCCCACTCTTGCCGCTATTGTGGCTTAATAGTGGGACCTGTGAACTTGAGATGCAGCCCAACATGTAGCCCCTCGCCTGCCCTATCCGTTGCTGTGTCGTTCCCATCACTTTCTTGAATTGCCCAGATTTTCACACATGAAAACCTTAGCGAGCATCGGCGAAATACAAAAATGCTCGGGTCGCCCATTGACTTCAATGGGGTTCGTTATTCGAAACGAACCCTCGAGCATTGCGATAATTTCGTCCCGAGTAACGAGCACCCGAGCATTTTGGTGCTCGCTCATCTCTAGTGCTGATCTCTTGGCTGGCAAAGGCTACCACCATCTCCAGGGAAATCTTTACTCTCCCTGTTGAAATTGGCATAATTTTTTTTTCCACAATGAGGCTCCTACAGAGAAGCAAGAATCTGTTGGCACACTATCGTTCCGCCATATGCTTTGGTTCACAGTATAGCCGCTGATCCAGTTTTCAAACTCTCTCACAGGTGGTCTCCTTGCTGAATCTAGTCTCCTTGTTCTCATACTGAATAAGTTCTTCTTTGAAACTACTGGCGGTAAGCGTTTTCCTTTGGACCAAAAAAACTGGCCCATCAAGTCACAAAAGGGAAACTTAGCTTCAATTCATTGCATTCCTGGTGCACAGGTTCTCATTTCACTGAAACAAGTTGCCCACCTTTTGTATAAAATGTGTCATAAATTAGGCCTCCTTGGCTGCTGGGCAGGCTCTTTCATATTCTAGAACCTTGAACCAGCCTCATTGGTCTTATTTGGGCCTTTAAATAAGGCTTGTTCACAGGCATCAAGACCACTTTTGGTCTATTCTTCCTAGTCATTGTGCTGTGGGTTAGCTCTAGGGCATAATTGAC
Source organism: Eleutherodactylus coqui (assembly GCF_035609145.1). NCBI lineage: Eukaryota > Metazoa > Chordata > Amphibia > Anura > Eleutherodactylidae > Eleutherodactylus > Eleutherodactylus coqui. The sequence goes on along the minus strand of NC_089839.1, from coordinate 115,281,047 downwards.
CCAGTTCCACGGGAGAGACTTTTTCAGGGAGTCTTTACTCCATTGTTTTCGTGATCCCAGAAAGAAGGTCTGAGCCACCCCATCTTGGACGTAGAGCATCTTAATCTTGACAGACTTTGATACTTTTAGAGGGAATCACAGACGATAGTGATCAAGTTTTCTTTCTGCATTGGACATCCAACTTCCACATTTAAGTATTTCCAGCCCACCTATGTTGCTTCAGGCTCCATTTTGGCTTGGTGACTGCCCTTCAAGAACTCATACAGGTGCTCAGTGTTCATGGCAGTTCCCCCAGTCCAGGAAAATTTGGGTCATCACATACCTGGATGATATTGAGGTGAAAACCTCCAATTCCAAGAATCCGGGACAGTCTTCATATCATTCTAGGCACTCCTCTTCATAATCTTCCTTGCCCAGGGATTTCATTCGTGTTCTACCTGGTGAACTTCATATGTGGTCGCTCTCGCCCACTTTCTGAGAGGCATCCTTCTTGTTTACAATTCTAACCCAATCCGAGGTGTTTTGTTTAAGTTTTATTGTTTACCTTTTGTTGGCACACAGGTTTTACAGCATCCAAACAGCCCCAAGTGAATGCACCCTCACAACAACAAAAAAAATCCCCTTCTATAAATCATTACAAACCACTTTTGTTTTCTCTGCAATATTCCTGGTTCTCCTTGACTATCAGGCACCTTTTACATACATACATTTACTGTGGTGCAGGCTTAAACCCCAGGACCACACGCCAAATATTTATTAATAAACCGTATTGGGAGTTAAGATACCAATGCACATAAACCATTTAGTATGCTGAGATGACTAAAGGCCCTTTTACACGCAAAGATCTCTTCAACGACTGAAAGATTTAAGGCACATTTAGACACTGTTATCGCTCAAAGCCATCTTTTGAGAGATAATCGCTGTGTCTAACTGCACTGACATTGTGCAGTTTTCGTTAAACCACCACTCAGCGTGCTGAAAGACAACGATGAGTCTTATCAGGGATTCACAGCAGGATACAGCTGATACTAATGTTTCAGCTGTATCCCGCTGCTTGATCGCAGGTGGGGCATGAAGAACGCAGCTGTCCAGCTGCGTTCTCCATACCCTGCACAGAGCGCTCGACTGTATAACAGCCGGGCGCTTTATGCAGAAAACAGCTGGATGCAGAAAACAAGCAGGGACACCCCGCTTGTCTTCTGCATCCTATGCCCAGAGCGCTTGGCTGTATAACAGCCGGGCGCTCTGAGCGGGGAACAGCTGGATGCAGAAGACAAGTGGGGACACCCTGCTTCTCTTCTGCTGCATCCTCCGCTCAGAGCGCTCGGCTGTATAACCTCTGGAGCGCAAGGTGATCGCTCAATGCTCGAGCGATTATCTTGCGATGTAAATGGCACAACGATTTTCATAATACAACGATTAACAAAATACATCTTTTGAGCAATAATCATTTGGGTCTAAATGGGCCTTTAGCAATCTATTTGCATAAAGTGGTAATTGCCATGTACACTTTATCATCTTTATTTGCATGTAAAAGGACATCTAGGAGTTGTTTGCAGAGCCCAGCTTGTGTTTAAACACACGCCCAGCTGTGAAAACAGCTGCCGACACATTCCATGGTATAGTATAAACATACCGTGAAGTGATTATCCTGCAGTCTAGTGAAAATAAGATGGAAATGTATTTGCTCAGTCTTTCAGCAGCTGAACGATGGATTTTAAGTGAACTTAAATCCTTAGTTCCCGTGTTTACATGTAACCATTTTTGGACATTTTCCATTCGTTTGGACTAATTTTTAGCGATAATTTCTGCGTGTAAAAAGGCTTCAAGTGTTTTCAGACAGCAAGAGAATGAGATGTATGGCAGTTGTGAGAAGACTTTTGGAATAATGCAGTGTTGTTGCACATTAAGGTACATGGCCTAAATGGAAGCTAAGTTTCTTTAAATTCTGTTAAATTTCATGTCCATGTTATGCTTAACACTTGTTTAATTTTTTTTTTATTGCAATTTTAGAATGCAATCAACTTGTACAAGAAGGTGACTGAGAAAGTCATGCCAGTGCCATTAGTTATGTATTTTGCTATCAACATCTTATACATGATCGAGCAACTCCACAACATCGGTATCATTCATGGTGACATCAAACCTGACAACTTTGTACTGGCAGGAAAGTAAGTGCATTAACTGTCATATATTTCTATCTTTTGCTCTGCATGTCTCTTGTAGAGGAACTAAGTTGCAGGAGATTTCTGAAAAAATATGCTTTATAATTCTGGTAAACTTGTGCCTGCTTCATTCGGCTTTTTTTGCTCCCTGTACTTACTATAGCTGTTGTCCTAGCGCCATCAGCGGTATAGTGGAAAGCCTGTATTTTCTGAATGGAATAAGCAAAGAGACTTTTTTTGTGACACTGTAAGACAGGGGTGTCAAACTCATTTTCACCAATGGCCACATCTGGCTTATGGTGACCTTCAAAGGGCCGATTGTAAGACAGTTTAGTAAGTGCTTGTTCACACAAGCATATTTGCGTACATAATATGCAGTGACTAGAAGCCATTCATGTCAATGAGTTCTTTTACATGATGTATATTTTCACACAGCATGACCTAATTTGTTGCGTACTACGCACCCCAATAGGCCATTGAAGTGAATGGGCCTCGCAATTATGTGGTGAATGCGCAGGAAACCTATGTATTCTCTGCATATTTGTGCACCATCTCAGTGGACCCATCTGCGTTCTTTTTTGCGTGCCCAAATATGCAGGCATAAGCTATTTTCCATTGCGGAAATATGCAGTGTATTGGTGCGACCTAAATACGGTTACGCCCATGTGAACGAGCCCTAATAGTGACCCCTATAGTGGTCTTAGTAGTATTAGTGACCCTTATAGTGGTCTTAGTAGTATTAGTGGTCGCAGTATTAATAGTGACCCTCATAGTGGCCCTAGTAAAAAATAGTGACCCTCGTAGTGGCCCCAGTAATAATATTGACCCCCACAGTGGCCCCAGTAGTAATAGCGACTCCCACAGTAGCCCGAATAGTAATAGTGGCCCGAGTAGTAACAGGGTACCCCCACAGTGGCCCCAGTAGTGATAGCAACCCCCTCAGTAGTACTATCCCCCTCAGCAATAATATTAACCCCCACATAGTAATATTAACCCCCCTCAGTAATAACATTAACCCTCTCGGAATGTTAACGCCGCCCCCCTCTCGGAATGTTAACGCCGCCCCCCTCTCGGAATGTTAACGCCGCCCCCCTCTCGGAATGTTAACGCCGCCCCCCTCTCGGAATGTTAACGCCGCCCCCCTCTCGGAATGTTAACGCCGCCCCCCTCTCGGAATGTTAACGCCGCCCCCCTCTCGGAATGTTAACGCCGCCCCCCTCTCGGAATGTTAACGCCGCCCCCCTCTCGGAATGTTAACGCCGCCCCCCTCTCGGAATGTTAACGCCGCCCCCCTCTCGGGACTCGGGGGAGGAGGATCCCGGCTGCACACTGCACAGGGTGATTAGCAGCGGGGATCTGCGGCACCCCAGCTGGTAATCGCTACAGGCCACCTAAAGTGAGGCAGCGGGCCTTGTGTTTGGCACGTGCTGTAAGACAATGGCAACAAATAGTCTGATCACACAAATTCACAGAATATGCCTTGCTGTTGTCCCCCCGGAGAGCAGTACCAAACAATTAATCTCTGTGACTACCAAGCACTTAAGTAAGGTGCGATTTAAAAAAAAAAAAAAAAAAAAAGGCAATCCTGGAGAAAACCTTGTGACCTAACTTGAGGATAGAAGAGCTCAAAGCTGGATAACCTCTTTCATTTGAATGTGCTACTACATGCAGCCAACCATTCCTTTATAGCCTGCCATGACCTGCATTTCCTGTCTATAACAGCTGGTTGAAGAGGGTTTCTGACAGTTGAGTCCAGGTGGTCCAATGCCAAACGCGGCCAAAACCCTGCCCATCTGTGGCAGCCGCGATTGTGCAGCAAAATAATGCAGCCATCAGCCACAAAGTGGGTTTGGTTTGGCTATGTGCAGCCAGCTGAACCTGTGTGACTTCAACCTGACCATTTGTGATGAGCCATTATGGGGCCAGCTTCAATCTAAGTCAAATATTTGTGATATCATGTGATCTCTCTTAACTATGTGATGCACTTTTTGATGCTAGTTTATGTTTTTCACAGATTTGTTGAGAACCATTCCTGTAATCTGGACTTTTTATCCCATGGACTGGCACTGATTGATCTGGGCCAAAGTATAGATATGACTCTCTTCCCCAAGGGAACTGTTTTCACTGGAAAGTGTGAGACATCAGGATTTCAGTGTGTTGAAATGCTCTCCAATAAACCATGGACTTATCAGGTACTTTGCAGTGAAACCTTCCTATAGGTTGTTTCCTAGATATGTTTGCATTCAACTCCTTAACATACAGTTACGTCCTGCAGGTTCAGGGCATGTATGGAGGGGCATCGTGGGTCGATTCCCGCGCCATACAATGTGGGTACTGGCTGTTTCCTACAGCTGACACTCACCCAAAACAGATGCGGTGAGCAAAGCAGCTGATTGGAGCTGTTAACCCTTTAAATGCCTCCATAATTTCTGACAATGGCTTTTAAATGCCCCAATCGATTTTTGGGGGTCCGCACTGCAACACTGTGATAAAGATCATGGGTTACCGCGCAGTTGCCATGGCAGCCAGGGGCCTTCTGAAAGGCTCCAGGGCTGTCATTGCAGATTGCCTATCAAGCCACGGCTTGATAAAATGCCTGTCGTATCGCGGTATGATGTAATGCTATGACAATCTCCACACCACATAAAACTGAAACCTGTAATAACTTAGAAAATATATAAACTAACATAACTGAAGGATCCAGTCAGACACAAATTGAGACCTATCTTTTAGGCCAAATTTACGTAAGCTTCCTCAACAGTCTTGACTTCCCATATTCCCAGACCCCACTGACTGATAATTTTCAGAACCATGGTAGCGTAAGCCGTAAAATGCCCCTGCGAAGATCCTTCACTTGCCCTCCTGTCTCCTATTCCTGGAAGAAGGGCAAAAACCATCTCCAGTAGGAGAGGACCCATGGAGGAGCCTTTTCCTGCCATAGGTTGCCTATGTTGATCTTTAACAAAGGTGTTTACAAGAATCACCACGGAGTTGACAATAGATAGCAGTCTTCTCTTGAAGTACATGACATCTCTCCTGTTTAGGTTCAATCTATGTCCCCACAACTTTAAGAACAGGCTGTGCACCTCATCATATAAACATTTTTCCAAAGGATCAAAGACTTGATCCTTCCACTGGACCTTCTAAATCTCACCATCAAGCCTATCTATCAAAATTTTGCATGGGGTAAGCTCCCTGGCTAAATTTGATGCCAAGAATTTTAGCCACATTCTGGGGTAGTTGGAAGGGTGTTCAGGAGACCAAAAGTAGGATCTCCCTTTTGCTAATCAGAGACTTTAACACTTAACCTGGTTTATGGCCCAATGTCCATGGGCGGATTTGAATTGCGGAATCCGCGTGGCGTACCCACACGTAAGATCCACAACTCAAGCCGCCCATGGGGAAGCATGGGTGTCTGCACTGGAATTAAAGCATGCAGGTTTGTTTTGCAGACTTTGCAGAAAACAAATCGCAGCATGCTCCATTTCAGTGCGGTTCCCGCACTGACAGCTTTCATTGAGGTCAGTGGAAGCTGTTCGATTAGTGGCCCGTCCCCAAATTAATTCCGGACAGGTCATGGATCCCGCAGGAAAGCACAGAAGTTATTAAAAAAAAAATAGAAAGAAAACTGCACTGTGCATGCGTGCCAGTCGGCACTCCTGCACACATCCGCAGTGCAGAAAAAAGCAGACACGGACAGGTAACGCAGGTTCGCTGGGCACAGGCAAGGTCGAATTCTGCTGCGGGCTCCCACATAAGACCTTAGTCTGATCTGGATGCCTACAAGTAGTGCTCAATCATGTACTCTTTCTTCTTCTCTTCTTGAGGACACAAAGACTGTACATTACCACCTTTTAGAGTAGCTTCTGGCATCACCCTATCCATCCCAACCCCCACCATAGGTCAATTATCAATCTTCTTTAAGAAAAGGATCAACGGCAAGCACATACAGCAAGGGGCTCAGCAACCAGCCCTGACAGGTGGCCGACACAACCATTCACCAGCAGGAAAGTCCCAGCCCCCGCATACAATATCCTGAGCCAAACGCTAAACCCCTTCTCCTGCCTTGGCAGGCCATACCTCAGCTCAAACAGCCTAGAGTTTCTACATTTGGCTAATTTAATTTGCAAAAGGGGGTTCAATCATATTAATTGTAACTAATATCATGGGAAAGCTGAGAATCTGACCCTATACTTGAGCACATAGACATAGCTGGTCAGATTCTTGGATGTCCCTTTTTGCCTTCTCAGTGCCGGTGACCTTGTAGAGTAACGGTTCCTGTAGATCTGTTACTGTGCGGTCTTTCCAATCGTATTTAATTGACTGTATTGTAATGTTATATTTAATGAATTACAGGGCATTGGTTTGGATTAGAGGACTGCACGGTGAGCTCATTAATGACACTACTTGCAGACAGATCAGTCTCTTTTATACCAGACTATCTTTGTCTATTCTCCTTGTCTTGCATCATGTTTTTTTACCTTGTATAAACAAATAATCACATTTGTTATGTATGAAGTTAGATTGTATTAATTGTAACAAATGATTTATCCTATGTAACCCTTTACAGACTGACTACTTTGGAGTAGCTGGAACTGTTTATTGCATGCTGTTTGGCAGCTACATGAAAGTTTGTGAAGAGTGTGGAGCATGGAAGACAGGTGGCAATTTTAGACGGTTAGTAACTATGAAAATAAAGGGGAAAATAGTCTGAAGGGTCATTTTGGCCTGTACAGGAGGCTCAGATTTGCCTGCTGTGGATTTCTTACAGGATCTGAAGCTGAAATTCGGTACAAGTGGATCTGGATGTATAATTCAATGGGGCTAATCTGTAGCAGAAATTGTGCTGTAGATTAGAGGTACTCAAGAGGTGGGCCGCAGCCGCCAGGTGTCTGGGCTGCTAAGCCTGGGATGCTTAAGTGCGGTAGTGCCACACTAGCACTACCGCCTTTAGAGATGCACATTATCTTCTCTAGATGCAGCACATGGCTGGTGCACTGTGTGCAGCCTAGATGATCTTCCCTTGACTCCCACTTTTTAGGTTCTGCTAGTGTTTTAATCTGTCAGTGCCAGAGTGGGGGAGTCGGAGAAAGATGATGCAGGCTGCATGTACTGTACAGCTCTAAAAGTAGGATTACTGTACAAAGTTTGGGGTACAGTTCACCATGACCACTGGGAAGGGTGAAGTAGGAGCACACAGGACCACCTTTACTAGGGGTGCAGGAGTTTGCAGGACCACAGTTTATTTTGAGAGGGAATAACAGAGGCACACATGGACACTTTGGGGGGGTAGGGGGTAAGCAGGGGCACAGAACGACATTATTAGGAGGAAGTAAGTGCAGACAAGGGTCACTAATGGGGGAGGGGGGGGGGGTGGAAGTAGAAAGACCAGTCTTACCAATGCTTCAGGCAGCATGAGCATAGAGGGACCACTGTTACTTTGGGGAGAAACAAAGGGACCACAATTTATTCTGAGGGCATAGCTAGACCAGTATTTATTTGGGGAGACAAAGTGTGGGATCACCATTACTTTAGAGGAACACAGAGGGACCATTTTTACTACATTCCAAATAGGAGCGCTATTGCCCTTTTTCATCAGCCAATGTTCCAAAATGGAGTTTCATGGCTTGTAAGTGTTCAAAAAGCCATGTTTCCATTCTGTAAAAAAATAAATAAAAAAAAATCACTCCTACAGCTCTATTAATGGGAAATGAAAGTTATGGTGCTCAAAATATGGTGAGTAAAGTGTCCTGTAGTGCCACAGTAGTATGGGGGGAAAAAACTCTTATACATATTTGGTACCACTGTAATTTATATGTAATTTTTATTACGTGCCAAGTTTGAACACTCATTACTTGGCTTTGCCAGACCTTCACCTGATGTCCACTTACCTGGGGGTCTGCCATTAAACTAGTTGAGTACCCTCACTGTAGATCCTAAATTACCCTAGCTTTTTTGTTGTTTTGCACAGAATTCACTAGTTGGTGTAATAGGTTGAGTGTATCAGGTCCAGTGTAGTCATGAGGAGTGACTCATTCCCACCTAACCACCATTTTACTCAGTATACAATATAATAGCCAAAAATAGTGTCATGTCTGGCGTATTCATGAAGTGCGGCTCGTCCTGCCTACCCACCGTGACTATCTCAAGCTAGCGTTGCATGCCTGGAGCTGCTGCATGAATATGTACAGCAAGTGCATTATTGCCCCATCAGTGACAGGCCACTAGAATCGGTGTGTTAGTCGCTACTTTGTTGCCCTCAGTGAGGACAGTGTAAAGTACCTGACAGGTTCCCTTTAAGGCTGTGGTCTAGGACCGTTTCTGTTTTTAAAGAGGAAAGAGCTATTAAGAACACTCGGACCTACTGACACTGCTTAATGTTAAGTTACCCTTACACAGGGCAACTGATGGGTGCATTAGCGCCAACGGTAGTTCAGTGAATGGTGGCGGAGCATGTTAAAGATCTTTCGTTCATCCTCGTCCATTCACCGCAAGCAGGTAGTCGATCAAGGATTGAACAACTCCTGTTTACACTGAGCAAGAAGTTGTTCGCTAGTGGCTTTGTTTCAGTGAGCTGAACGTGTTAACGATTAGTGACATGTAGCAATTTCTCACTCTGTGCCCTGTCGCTAGCTTTTGACTATTGCCAAAAAATAGCTGTTTTAAGGTATTCAGGTGACAATCGCCCCTTGTTATAGGTACGTTTACTGGAAATCTGACACTGTCAATGACTTGTTTTATTGTATGAATGTTATCACCTTTCCCACAACAAGCTTGTCTTAAGCTGCTTTTACACGGGACGATTATCGTTCGGATTCTTGCTCCAGCGGGATTCTGAACGTGTCACTCAGTGTAAATGCATGCAACAAATAAATGACGAACGACAAATCATTCACTTCTCGTTTGTCCAGTTTCTGCATGCGACGTATGATTCCGTGTAAATAGGTAGTCGTTTACTTATGAAGGACTGCCTGTTTATTGTGAATGGAAGCGGCGGCCTGGAACGATCACCAGCCTGCTCTGCCTCCATTCACTCAGCGATACTCATTCCTATATATAAGCACAAGAACAATTTATCGCTGGGGCAAAGCTGTCTGGCATCTGTTGTATGACAGATCGTCCTATGTAAAAGCACCCTGAGCATTGCTGTGGGGAGTTAGTGGAGGTCGCAAATACATAGACTCTTGTCACATCGGAAAATGTTGTGTAGTGTAACCCTATAGTTAGTTCTCACTTCTTTACATTAATTTTTGTATGTTTTTTTTTTTTCCCCCTTGTCTTCTTTCAGTTTACCGAATAAAGAATTGTGGGAGGACTTTTTCCATACATTGCTGAATATTCCGGATTGTCACAGTCCCTCTCCACTCAAACATTTGCGCGAGAAACTGACTGTGGAATTCCAGAGAACGTACATCCGCAAGATACAATCTATGTGCAGAAGACTTATTGTCCTGCTTCTAGAAAACAAGCCTTCAAAGAAGTAATCTCAGCAGAGCTCTTCTCTGAACCTGGGTTTTATGTGATGGACGACAGTGTTTATGGGTCTCGGTTCTTTCACAGTGTTAGAGACTTTGTTTTACCTTGTCATCTCTGTGGAACTTCAGCCACAGTCATCATGACTACTCTCTGGGTTTGTACAGGCAGGCGCCAATAAAGATTCAGGTAGAACAACCTGAAGAAATCACCTCAACTAATAGCATCATAGACTGATGGTGGTAGGTCGTGTTATGGGGAATAATATCATATTCCAGAAGCTTTCAGCAGTCTGCTCCAAATTTGTTATATTGAGAAGTTTCATGAAAATTTATTTGAGTTTGACTCCTGTTTCGGTCATTCTCTAATACCCTTCTGCTTTATTGTTAACATCACTGTACAGATATAATTGAACATGACACACCAATTACATGCAAGCCCCCCCCCCCCCCCCCCCATCCCCTTCAACATAACAACTCATGATTGGCTTAGTCTCTAATGACTCTATAATTACCATACGTTAACGCCCCAGGTGTGTACCGCTACCATGCACGTAATTCTTATATTCCCATGTAGTATAGACTTCATTACTATTCCTGCCTGGACCAAAAGAATGCATTAATAGATAAGAAGTTGCTTATTTCCATGGGATTGATGATCTTGGAGTCTTCTTTAGGGAAAGACATCTGCAGACAGTGCTTGGAAGATGCATGGGAGCGTGGATGTTATAGATAGCGCACAAGAATCCAACATACACTAGCGTACAATATTAAACCAGTTAACCATTTAACTGCTATTTCATATGAAGGTGGATATATGAATATATATATGTTTGCATAGGCTGATTTAAGAAACACATTTATATTATTACTACAACAGTCCCTCCTTATCGTTTCTTGTAGTAGTCAGGCGAACGTCTGTCAGGTACTTACAAATGTCCTAGTGGCACGACTTCCCCGTTTCCCCCAACCGACGTTCTCATAATATGCATAAACAAAAAGTATCATAGAAAGGCACTGCAAGAAGGGAGGGTTGATTGAAAGCAGATTCACCTTCAAAGTCAGTAGTCAAAGGCAAAGCATCATCATACATAACAGGGACAGCTTTGTCAAAAGTCTTTGGGAAAATTCCTTGACGGCACAAAATAATGCAGTTAATAATAGCAATGTCAGTAAGAATAGTCACTAAAGTTCTAGCAAAAGATGAAATTCGGTGGCTCCATCTGCCAAAAATATCAGTCCAGCAGTCATCAAAAGGGGTCGGAGATGCCAGAATTTGCTGCTAGTTCTTTAACCCCTTAATGACATGGCCTATTTTGGTGTTGAGGACCAAACAATTTTTGGTAGATTTTAATCTCCATTTTTCAAAAGGCATAACTTTTTTACTTTTCCGCCGATGCAGCCGTATAAGGGCTTGTTTTTTCCGTGGCGAACTGTGGTTTTTATCAGTGCCATTTGGGGGTACATACACTATATTGTAAAACTTTGATTTTTTTTATGATCGTAGCGTGCTAGTCTGGTTACAACGATACCAAAATTCTTACATTTGTTTTTAGGTTTTTCCACTTTTCTGTAATTAAAACCCCTTTTTTGGGGGGGGGGGGGGGGAATCTTTTTTTTTTTTTTTTTTTTTTCTTCCTAAATCGCTGCATTCCAAGTGCTATAACTTTTTTTATTTTTCTATGTACGAAGCTATATGAGGGCCTTTTCTTTTTGCGAGACTAGCTGTAGTTTTTATTGGTACCATTTTGGGGTACATCCTTTTTTTTAATCACGTTTATTGCGTTTTTTGGGAGGCAAAATGCTAAAAATTTGCATTTTTGCCTCAGTTTTTTAGCGGTTTTTAACGCTTTTTGCCGTGCAGGATTTACAGACACGACCATACCAAATGCGTTTTTTTTTAAATTTATGCTAATATAAGAAAAAGCATAAAAAGGTGTTTTTTGTTTTTTTTTTACATTTAAATTTTTGTATATTTTTTTTTTTTTCATACCACTGATGATCACTACGAGAAGGCATCTGTAATGCACCCCCACTGTTGCAGCTGGAGGCTGGCTTTTAGTGATAGTCGGCTCCAAGTGCTGGATAGCGCAAGATCTGTCATGATCTCGCGTTATCCCTATGACATAAGGGTATGTCATTTTGCGGGAAGTACCCCGCTCCCATGACGTACCCTTATGTCTTGGGGAGGGAAGGGGTTAAAGAGGCTAATTAGACCCTTCAGAGCCTTAGTTCTGGAACCATAGCTGTGAGAAAGAAAACTGGGATTGAACAACCTGGGAGAAAGCATATGTTCATCAGGGTGTGAAGACTCTCTTGCAATGAGACGCATGTATCCAATTGGATTTGTCCTTCCAGCTGAACATCTGTAGCGGTGGTCAGGAACACTTGTTATGGACCGTCATGTCTGGGTTCTAGAGTTTGCAGATGTGTCTTTTGGTGAACAATTCTCAATTCAGTCGCTGCCTGCGTTTACACTGGGCAAATTATACAGAATTATTCAAGCCTCCGCAGGAATTTGTGTAAAAGGATCCTTAGACTTATGGCTGCAGTATGGATTCTTAAATGCAGCTACATTACAGACATTTGTACCTCTGCTTTCAAATGGAATGTAACAGAAACCAAATTAGGGTATACTCCATTGCATGACTTGTAACAGAGTTCTTCTCTCCAGAGCCATTTTGTATGGCAATGCAATAGGGCACTGTTCCCCAACTCCAGTCCTCAGGGACCACCAACAGGTCATGTTTTCAGGATTTCCTAAGTGTTACACAGGTGATGTAATTACTGTCGGTGCCTCAGGCATTGCTACAGGTGTTCTTACTATAGGATATCCTGAAAATGTGACCTGTTGGTGGTCCCTGAGGACTGGAGTTGGAGACCCCTGCAATAGGGCACCCATAGAGGGGCACGGTGACTCTAGCTACATACACCCCCAATTTCATATCAAGGTTTTTTTCTGTTGAAGTCTGTAAGCCAAATTTCTAACTCCGACTATTCCAGTTTCCACCCTCCGACTCCAGACAACTTATCTAGTAATTTGCATATAGCACAGGAAAACTTTGAAACCTTTTGAGCCCTTTTTGCACGAAATGCTTATTGTTCATAAAATCGCTGGATCATTTGAATTTAAACGCTAGTCATTCAGTGTAAACCTGGCTAGCGAGTGCATGGTTTGTTTGCCTAACTTTTTTTATTTTTTTTTTTTAAGTATACAAATAATCGCTGTCTCATTTGGTTTGAACACTAATCGTTCCGTCGTTTCTATTCACTTGTACAGTGACCTAAACGACTGAATGTCAAAAAACTATGTGTATTTTAAACCGGCCGCCTGAGTGAACAGGTAAACTGCGTCCTCGCTCACTCGGGCAAATGATTTTTCACTCCGTGTAAAAGTGCCCTGATTGGGGAGATACATCACAAAATGAGGGGTGATTAATGATTCATCCCCTACCAGTCATTAGTCCCTTTAAGCTGAGGTAATGACCAGCTGCATAAAGCAATGAAAATTTACTTTGTAAAAACTAAGGAGAACCGCCAATTTTTTTGAAATCCTATTTCAGAAATACAGGTTTTATACAAAACTACCACACCAGGTTAACAATTGTTGTGTGTGTGGCAGTCCGGGGAAGGGATGTGACTTGCAGTCTCTAAGGAAGTTTATTAATACACCTGTTTTAGTGTGCATTCACATGGGTGAGAAAATCGTGTGCATTGTGAGACGCACAAAAATACAACCCATTATTTGTAATGGGTGTATTTATATGGGCAGTTTTTCTCTTGCAGCAATGCAGTGAGACAGAAAAATTGCAGCATCTTCTATATCGGTGCGAGCTTTGCACAAGAGTGGAACATGCAGATGTGTGATCTCCCACATACCACATGGACAGATTGACCGTGTGATGTGAGTTGTGTTTGTCTAGATGCATGTAGGGCTCATTCATGTGGGCATATTGTCGCCTTGTATTACACATGCATATATCCCGTGCATAACACACGGTGGAGTCAATAAGAGACCGGCAGCGCTGTATGCACATACTAATGGGGGCAAGCCCTTACACTATTTTTAAATAGCATGCTGGCTACCTGCAGCTGCCAGTAGAGGGAGCACAGGAGCCTATTGTATACTATTCTGCATTGTACTAAGGCTCCATTTACACCAAAGCCTTTCTTGTTTGAACAAGCAAATTATGTCAGAGTTCACTCTTGTGCAGCTTGCTTATACAGCAGATACATCGTTGGCTCGTTCAAATGAGAAAGCATTCAGTCGTATAAAGGACTGAGAGTGACCTGAACGATTGGTACATAAACCGAATAAGTGAATGAGCCAGCAATGATTTTTATGCCTGCAAAAAAAAGTGTGAAAAATTATTTGTCGTTGGTTGCATTTATACTGACCAACTATCATTCATTTTTCTTCATTCGAATGAGAACATAGATATACAAGGTTTTGTTTTGAAATGAAGAGGTGCATTGGAATGGATTTTTTCCATAGATTCCTAAAATAACCTTCAACCTTTTGTATCACGTCCGTTTTTTTTCACAAAAATGTGAAAATGACAAAAAGCATAATTTTTTTATGACCTAACATTTACCACTTGGCTCCCCTTGAAATTTCCTCTTCTTGGATTTTCTTCGGTGTTCATTCATAGTCTCTTTTCAACATCCAGCAATAGTCGGCCATCATGTGTGCAGTCCACTTTCCCTGACCTCTCTTTTCCATCACTTTAATATCCTGATGAAAGCGCTCACAATGTTCTTCTGTAAAATCACCAAGATTGTCAGGAAAGTAATTTAGAGGAGCATGAAGAAAGGGAAACTTTGACGCTCATGTTTATAGGATTCCAACATCTCGTCGACTAAAATGGTGTAATTTGCAGCCCTCATGTTCCCCAAAACGTTTTGTACCACATTTCTGAATGTAGTCCATGCTTGCGATTCGCACTCACGGTTTTCTCGCACTCCTGGTTTCAATCGTTCTGTGTAAAAGCCTTTTAGTAGAGAGCTCTCGTCCTCCACTGCAGGCTGCCTTAAATCTAGGGTCATGCAGGGAAGATTAGAGTTTTGTATCTGACTGTGATAAAGATATTCGGAATAATAGTACCAGTGTTTAGACAAACCTCTGGCCCTCGTTCAGGCAGATCATCGTTGACCATTGCTCATTTCTGTTTTAGTGTCCACATTCCTATATAAAACATAGAGCAGGGAGCATTTAAACGCAACGAGAAGTGAACAAGGCAACAATGATATGAAGTCCTACTGAACAAAAAGTGCACGCTTTTCATTTGCTTGCGTATAAACCGAACAATTGTAACAATTACTGTTCAAATGAGTAAAAGTAAATTTCTGAACGCAACTTGTCCATGACAAAAGCGCAATGCCTGCACGCGATGAAGAGGAATCCGATCAATGCACAAAGTGGAGTCCTTGTAGACAGATCGTGAGCGAAGGGGGACGCAGGTGCATATTACAGAGGGAAGAGGGGCAGACTCAGACACTCCTTTGCCATGCCAGGCTCCTTAAGCTTTCAGCAACACATAGAAGAGCAGAAGAGAAACATTCTGAAGCGCCCTCATCTAAAAGTTGTGCTTATCGACTGGTGGTACTTCTGCATTGTTTGCCATAGTACAGTACAATAATTTGGCCACTCTTGAATGATTCTATGTTGGGGATATACATAGTTATGTCACATTATTACGATCACCTCCTCTTTTCAACAGTGGCAGTGCACAACCCACGAAGGTAGTGATGTGTTGTGGGTATATAAGGTGTGCGATAGGACGGTCTGCTCACTTCCCTCATTGTCATGAGTAAAAGGGGCAATTTAGCGGTTGCAAAAGAGATGATTATTTGTTTTCAAGCCAAAGGTGGTAGAATCTGTCAAATAGCGCACTTTGTGAACTGTTCACATGGTGCTGTGGTGAAAGTGTTTGGTGATTGGACAAATGGCACCATTGGCAATAACCAACATGGAAACTGCGGAGCACCATGTGCCATTAGTGTGAGAGGTGAACGTCAGCTAGGGAGGTGTGCAAGGGCTAATCAATCTGCTACAGTGGAACCGCTCACGGTAAAAATTAACCATGCATGCGTCTAAAGCATTTCAGGGGCTCTGAAGCAGACGGATGGTCACTGCAACTACACCAATAAAGGTGCAATGGAGGAAGAGGTTTCAATTTGCACAACAGTATGTGAATTGGACAACCGCTGATTGGTAAAGAGTTGTCTTCTCTAATGAGGTACATTTTCTGCTTCATCAAATGCATGGATGTTGGTGTGTCAGCCAAGAAAAATCAGAGAACGCCCTGCAGCCACTGCTGGAACAACACCAGCTAGTGGAGGCAGCGTTCGTTTCGTGGCGTGCTCTGGCCTCATCCATGTGGAAGACATTCTTGTGGAACTGATCTGGTTTTGGATCCAGCCTTGCAGATCATGTACACCCATACATGCCGTTTGTCCATGGGGTGGATGGGATCTTCCAGTAAGAATGCAACATGTCCCACAGCTCGAAATCTCTGACAGTGGTTGAAAGAGCACGACCAAGACTTCAAAGTACTTCCCCAGCCCCTAATTCCAAGACTTGAACCCAAGTGAGCATTTATGATAGTTGTTTGCTCAATGGATCCTCCCCCACGCACCCTCCAGCAACTGTTGGATAGATGGCAGTCAGCATGGCTCCAGATACTATAGATAACTGGCCAGTATCTTGAGTTACTCCTGGCCTATCTAGCTGCTGTCCATGCAGTACACAGATATTTGCATGTGGTCATAATAATGTGACTTGACTTTGTGTGTGTGTGTGTGTGTATGTGTGTGTATATATAATTACAAAATGTTACTATAAGGAGATTTTTATGCACATATATATATTTGTGTGTGCATACAAATCTCCCTATAGTAACATTTGGTAATTGCATGCCACTCTATTTTTCAGTATTGCAATTCCAACAGATTTACGGGTAAGAAGCGCTAAGAATAAAGTGACTGACACCATGATCAAATCTAAGTGACCACATTAGTCAATACGTCCATCAGGATAACATTTGGTGCGAAAATTGTAATTGTGGTGCCTATTATCTTGTACTGAATTTATTAATGCTAAGCTTCCTTTTTAACATGTTTGCTAACTTTCCCAAAATGGTTAGAGAACGTCTTCAGCACCCTTCCCACACCCTTGAGCTTCTCTCTGCTCCTCGACACCACTACTAGGAGATCCACAAGATGTTACCGTGTGCCCTGCAGCAACCGGGACCGCAACCAGAGGTCTCCTTTCCACCAAAAATAAGTGCCTGTTCTCGGCTGTCCATGGTGGCGTTCCCCAGCAGAACTATAAGGCTGATTCTGGATCTGGCGCCGGTACTGTGGCCACCCCCAAACGTGAGCAGGGACGCTGTATATGGGCTGTATTGGTTGTCTGTCCACTACTGTGTTTTACATCAACCCAGCGCCAGTGCTCAAAGTTTGTGAGACAGACACCCCAGTACTGTGACAGAACGCTCCCTTAGATACATGTTGCGCACTCAAGCAGAGACCCTATTATTATATGTAATTCCCAATGGTGCAGGAGCGTGACATAGACACTCCAATCCATATACTGTATGGACCATATCACCTGCCACTGTGGAAGTGTTAGCAACCTCAACACTGTACACTACCTCCGGCTGGGATAGCTGTGGTCCTCAACACTGACTGATAGTCCGCAGAAAATTACCCCAATCCTGTACTAGCACCCCAGTATGCTGTCCATGGTTTGCAACACCCGCACATTACAAACTACCCTGTATACACACACCTGCTGCGTCTCCAGTGTATACACTGCTGCGTCCCCTATATATACACACCTGCTGCGTCTCCAGTGTATACACTGCTGCGTCTCCAGTGTATACACTGCTGCGTCCCCTTTGTGTATACACCAGCGGCGTCTCCAGTATACATACTGCTGTGTCCTTTGTATATACACCTACTGCGTCTTCAGTATGTACACTGCTGTGTCCCCTGTATGTACGCTGTTGCATCTCCAGTATGTACACTGCTGTCTCCAGTATGTATATACTGCTGTGTCCCCTATATATACACCTTCTGCGTCTCCAGTATGCACACCTGCTATGTCCCCTGTATATACGCTGTTGCATCCCCTGTATATACACCTGCTGCGTGTCCAGTATATATACTGCTGTGTCCTCTGTATATACACAGCTGTCAATGTCCCCCCACATATAGACCTACTGTATATACACCTGCTGTGTCCCCTGTATATACACCTGCTGCGTCTCCAGTATATATACTGCTGTGTCCCCTCTATATACACATGCTGCGTCTCCAGTATATATACTGCTGTGTCCCCTCTATATACACATGCTGCGTCTCCAGTATATACACCTGCTGTGTCCCCTCTATATACACCTGCTGCGTCTCCAATATATAAACTGCTGTGTCCCCTCTATATACACATGCTGCGTCTCCAGTAAGTACACTGCTGTGCCATATATATTCAACTGTTGCTTCTCCCGTATATACGCTCTTGCGTCCCCTGTATATACACCTGCTGCGTCTCCAATATATATACTGCTGTGTCCTCTGTATATACACCTACTGCGTCTCCAGTGTATATAAACAGCTGTGTACAGTATATACACCTGCTGTGTGCCCTGTATATACATCTGCTGTGTCCCCTGTATGTACGCTGTTGCGTCCCTTGTATCTACACCTGCTGCGTCCCCTGTGTATACACCTGCTGTGTTTCCAGTATGTATACTGCTGTGTGCCCTATTTATACATCTGCTGCGTCCCCTGTATATATGCTGTTGCGTCCCCTGTATATACACCCACTGCATCTATATTATATACACAGCTGCGTCCCCAGTATATACACTACCGTGTCACCTGTTGCGGCTCCAGTATGTAAACAGCTGCGTCTTCAGTATATACACCTTCTGCTTCCCCTGTATGAACGCTGTTGCGTCCCTTGTATCTACACCTGCTGCGTCACCTGTATATACGGTGCTGTGTCCTCTATAAATACACCTGCTGTGTTCCCTGTATATACACTGCTGCGTCTCCAGTATATACACCTGCTGCGTCTCCAGTATATACACCTGCTGCGTCCCCTGCATATACACCTGCTGCGTCTCCAGTATATACACTGCCGTGTCCCCTGTTGCGTCTTTAGTGTATACACCAGCTGCGTCTCTAGTATATACACCTGCTGTGTCCCCAGTATATACACTGATGCATCTCCAGTACATACACTGCTGTGTCCCCTGTACATACACCTGCTGCATCTCCTGTATGTACGCTGTTGCATCGCTTGTATGTACACCTACTGCTCCCCAGTATATACACTGCTGTGTCCCCTGTACATACACCTGCTGCGTTTCCAGTATGTACACCTGCTGCGTCTCCGGCGTGTGTACACCTGTTGCGTCCCGTTGTCATCCGTGTATACACCTGCTGCGTCTCCAGTATGTACACTGCTGTGTGACCTGTATCTAAATCTTCTGCGTCCCCTCTATATACACCTCCTGCGTCTGCAGTGTATATATACTGCTGTATTCCCTCTATGTAGACTGCTGTGTACCCTATATATACATCTGCTGCGTCTCCAGTATATATACTGCTGTGTCCCCTGTAAATACAACTGCGGCGTCTCCAGTATATACAGTTAGGGCCAGAAATATTTGGACAGTGACACAAGTTTTGTTATTTTAGCTGTTTACAAAAACATGTTCAGAAATACAATTATATATATAATATGGGCTGAAAGTGCACACTCCCAGCTGCAATATGAGAGTTTCCACATCCAAATCGGAGAAAGGGTTTAGGAATCATACCTCTGTAATGCATAGCCTCCTCTTTTTCAAGGGACCAAAAGTAATTGGACAATGGAATCTAAGGGCTGCAATTAACTCAGAAGGCGTCTCCCTCGTTAACCTGTAATCAATTAAGTAGTTAAAAGGTCTGGGGTTGATTCCAGGTGTGCGGGTTTGCATTTGGAAGCTGTTGCTGTGACCAGACAACATGCGGTCAAAGGAACTCTCAATTGAGGTGAAGCAGAACATCCTGAGGCTGAAAAAAAAGAAAAAATACATCAGAGAGATAGCAGACATGCTTGGAGTAGCAAAATCAACAGTCGGGTACATTCTGAGAAAAAAGGAATTCACTGGTGAGCTTGGGAACTCAAAAAGGCCTGGGCGCCCACGGAAGACAACGGTGGTGGATGATCGCCGCATACTTTCTTTGGTGAAGAAGAACCCGTTCACAACATCAACTGAAGTCCAGAACACTCTCAGGGAAGTAGGTGTATCTGTCTCTAAGTCAACAGTAAAGAGAAGACTCCATGAAAGTAAATACAAAGGGTTCACATCTAGATGCAAACCATTCATCAATTCCAAAAATAGACAGGCCAGAGTTAAATTTGCCGAAAAACAACTCAAGAAGCCAGCCCAGTTCTGGAAAAGTATTCTATGGACAGATGAGACAAAGATCAACCTGTACCAGAATGATGGGAAGAAAAAAAGTTTGGAGAAGAAAGGGAACGGCACATGATCCAAGGCACACCACATCCTCTGTAAAACATGGTGGAGGCAACGTGATGGCATGGGCATGCATGGCTTTCAATGGCACTGGGTCACTTGTGTTTATTGATGACATAACAGCAGAGAAGAGTAGCCGGATGAATTCTGAAGTGTACCGGGATATACTTTCAGCCCAGATTCAGCCAAATGCTGCAAAGTTGATCGGACGGCGCTTCACAGTACAGATGGACAATGACCCCAGGCATACAGCCAAAGCTACCCAGGAGTTCATGAGTGCAAAAAAGTGGAACATTCTGAAATGGCCAAGTCAATCACCAGATCTTAACTCAATTGAGCATGCATTTCACTTGCTCAAATCCAGACTTCAGACGGAAAGACCCACAAACAAGCAAGACCTGAAGGCTGCGGCTGTAAAGGCCTGGCAAAGCATTAAGAAGGAGGAAACCCAGCGTTTGGTGATGTCCATGGGTTCCAGACTTAAGGCAGTGATTGCCTCCAAAGGATTCGCAACAAAATATTGAACCAAAAAATATTTTGTTTGGGTTATGTTTTTTTGTCCAATTACTTTTGAGCTCCTTAAATGTGGAGTGTTTGTAAAGAAATGTGTACAATTCCTACATTTTCTATCAAATATTTTTGCTCAACCCTTTAAATTAAATGTTACAATCTGCACTTGAATTCTGTTTGTAGAGGCTTCATTTCAAATCCAATGCGGTGGCATGCAGAGCCCAACTCGCAAAAATTGTGTTACTGTCCAAATATTTCTGGCCCTAACTGTATACTGCTGTCAATGTCCCCCCATATACAGACCTGCTGTGCGTCCCCAGTATATACACCTGCTGCGTCCCTAGTGTATTCACCTGCTGCGTCCCCTGTATATACACCTGCTGCGTCTCCGGGATATACACTTGCTGTGTCCCCCTGCATGTAAGCTGTTGTGTCCCTTGTATCTACACCTACTGCGTCTCCAGTATATATACTGCTGTGTTCTCTGTATAGACACCTGCTGAGTCTCCATTATATACACTGCTATGTCCCCTGTATATACACCTTCTGCGTCTTCAGTATATACACCTTCTGCGTCTTCAGTATATACACCTTCTGCGTCTTCAGTATATACACCTGCTGCGTCTCCTGTATATACACTGCTGCGTCTCCTGTATATATACTGCTGTGTTCTCTGTATATACACCTACTGCGTCTCCAGTGTATATACAAAGCTGCGTCTACAGTATATACACCTGCTGTGTCCCCCGTATATACACCTGCTGCGTCCTCAGTATATACACTACCGTGTCCCCTGTTGCGGCTCTAGTATGAACACCTGCTGCGTCTTCAGTATATACACCACCTGCGTCTTCAGTATGTACACTGCTGTGTGCCCTGAATATACATCTGCTGTGTGTCCAGTATATATACTGCTGCGTCTCCAGTATATACACCTGTTGTGTCGCCTGTATATACACCTGCTGCTTCTCCAGTGTATATACACCTGCTGTGTCTTCAGTATACACCTGCTGTGTCCCCTGTATGTTCGCTGTTGCATCCCTTGTATCTACACCTACTGCGTCTCCAGTATATACACTGCTGTGTCCCCTGTATATACACCTGCGTCTCCAGTATGTACACTGCTGTGTCCCCTGTATATACACCTGCGTCTCCAGTATGTACACTGCTGTGTGCCCTGTATATACATCTGCTGCATCTCCAGTATTTATACTGCTGTGTCCTCTGTATATACACCTACTGCGTCCCCAGTATTTACACTGCTGTCAATATCCCCCCCCATATATAGACCTGCTGTATATACACCTGCTGTGTCTCCAGTATATATACTGCTGTGTCCCTTCTATTTACACATGCTGCATCTCCAGTATGTACACTGCTGTGTGCCATATATATACATCTGCTGCGTCTCCCGTATATACGCTCCTGCGTCCCCTGTATATACACCTACTGAGTCTCCAGTGTATATTCACTGCTGTGTTTCCAGTATGTACACTGCTGTGTGCCCTATATATACCGCTGTTGCGTCCGCCGTATATACACCTGCTGCATCCCCAGTATATACACTACTGTGTCCCCTGTTGCTGCTCCAGTATATACACCTTCTGCGTCTTCAGTATGTACACCTGCTGTGTCTCCAGTATGTACACTGCTGTGTGCCCTGTATATACATCTGCTGCGTCTCCAGTATATATGCTGCTGTGTCCCCTCTATATACTGCTGCGTCTCCAGTGTAAATATACTGCTGTGTCCGCTGTATATAAACCTACTGCGTCTCCAGTATATACACTGCTGTCAATGTCCCCCCATATATAGGCCCGCTGTGCGTCCCCTGTATATACACCTGCTGCGTCACCAGTATGTACACCTGCTGCGTCCCTAGTGTATACACCTGCTGCGTCTCCGGGATATACACCTGCTGTGTCCCCCTGTATTTAAGCTGTTGTGTCCCTTGTATCTACACCTACTGCGTCTCCAGTATATATACTGCTGTGTCGCCTGTATATACACCTTCTGCGTCTTCAGTATATACACCTGCTGCGTCTCCTGTATATACACTGCTGCGTCTCCAGTATATACACCTGTTGTCTCGCCTGTATATACACCTGCTGCGTCCCCAGTATATACAACTACTGCGTCTCCAGTGTATATACACCTGCTGCGTCCCCTGTATGCACGCTGTTGCATCCCTTGTATCTACGCCTACTGCGTCTCCAGTATATACACTGATGTGTCCTCTATATATACACCTCTGCGTCTCCAGTATATACGCTGTTGCATCCCCTGTATATACATCTGCTGCGTCTCCTGTATTTATACTGCTGTGTCCTCTGTATATACACCTACTGCGTCTCCAGTATATACACTGCTGTCAATGTCCCCCCATATATAGACCCGCTGTATATACACCTGCTGTGTCTCCAGTATATATACTGCTGTGTCCCCTCTATATACACATGCTGCGTCTCCAATATGTACACTGCTGTGTGCCATATATATACAGCTGCTGCGTCTCCCGTATATACGCTCCTGCGTCCCCTGTATAGACACCTATTGCGTCTCCAGTGTATATACCCTGCTATGTCCCCTCTATGTACGGTGTTGCATCCCTTGTATTTACACCTGATGCGTCCCCTGTGTATACACCTGCTGTGTTTCCAGTATGTACACTGCTGTGTGCCCTATATATACCGCTGTTGCGTCCCCCGTATATACATCTGCTGCGTCTCCAGTATATATTGCTGTGTCCTCTGTATATACACCTACTGCATGCGTCTCCAGTATATACACCTGCTGTGTGCCCTGTATATACATCTGCTGCATCTTTAGTATATATACTGCTGTATCCCCAGTATGTACACCTGCTGCGTCCCCAGTATGTACACCTGCTGCGTCCCCAGTACGTACGCCTGCTGCGTCCCCAGTACGTACGCCTGCTGCGTCCCCAGTACGTACGCCTGCTGCGTCCCCAGTACGTACGCCTGCTGCGTCCCCAGTACGTACGCCTGCTGCGTCCCCAGTACGTACGCCTGCTGCGTCCCCAGTACGTACGCCTGCTGCGTCCCCAGTATGTACACTGCTGCGTGCCCTGTATATACATCTGCTGGGTCTCCAGTATATATACTGCTGTGTCCTTTGTATATACACCTACTGCGTCTCCAGTATATACACCTGCTGCGTCTCCAGTATGTACACGGCTGTGTCCCCTGTATATACACTGTTGCGTCCCTTGTATATACACCTGCTGCATCTCCAGTATATACACTTGCTACGTCTCCTGTATATACACCTGCTGCGTCTCCAGTATATATACTGCTGTGTCCTTTGTATATACACCTACTGCGTCTCCAGTATATACACCTGCTGCATCTCCAGTATGTACACGGCTGTGTCCCCTGTATATACACTGTTGCGTCCCTTGTATATACACCTGCTGCGTCTCCAGTATATATACTTGCTATGTCCCCTGTATATACACCTGCTGCGTCTCCAGTATGTACACTGCTGTGCGCTGTATATACACCTGCTGCGTCTCCAGTATGTACACTGCTGTGCGCGTAGTATATACACCTGCTGCGTCTCCAGTATATACACCTGCTGCGTCTCCAGTATATACACTGCTGTGTCCCCACTATATACACTCACTGCGTCTCCAGTATATACACTGCTGTGTCCCCACTATATACACTCACTGCGTCTCCACTATATAGAACTGCTGCGTTTCCAGTATGTACACTGCTGTGTGCCCTATATATACATCTGCTGCGTCACCAGTATATATTGATGTCCTCTGTATATACAGCTGCGTCTCCAGTATATATACTGCTGTGTCCCCTGTATGTACGCTGTTGCGTCCCTTGTATCTACACCTGCTGCGTCACCTGTATACACACCCGCTGTGTCCCCTGTATATACACCTGCCGTGTCCCCTGTATATACACCTGCCGTGTCCCCTGTATATACACCTGCCGTGTCCCCTGTATATACACCTGCCGTGTCCCCTGTATATACACCTGCCGTGTCCCCTGTATATACACCTGCCGTGTCCCCTGTATATACACCTGCCGTGTCCCCTGTATATACACCTGCCGTGTCCCCTGTATATACACCTGCCGTGTCCCCTGTATATACACCTGCCGTGTCCCCTGTATATACACCTGCCGTGTCCCCTGTATATACACCTGCCGTGCCCCCTGTATATACACCTGCCGTGCCCCCTGTATATACACCTGCCGCGTCCCCTGTATATACACCTGCCGCGTCCCCTGTATATACACCTGCCGCGTCTCTGGGATATACACCTGCCGCGTCTCCGGGATATACACCTGCCGCGTCTCCAGTATGTACGCTGTTGCGTCCCTTGTATGTACACCTCCAGCGTCTCCAGTATGTACACTGCTGTGTCCCCTGTATATACACCTTCTGCATCTCTAGTATATACAATGCTGCGTCTCAAGTATATACACTGCTGTGTCCGCTGCTGCGTCATTGGGATGTACGCCTGCTGCGTCATCGGGATGTACGCCTGCTGCGTCATCGGGATGTACGCCTGCTGCGTCATCGGGATGTACGCCTGCTGCGTCATCGGGATGTACGCCTGCTGCGTCATCGGGATGTACGCCTGCTGCGTCCCTTGTATTTACACCTGATGCGTCCCTTGTATTTACACCTGATGCGTCCCTTGTATTTACACCTCATGCGTTTTCAGTATGTACACTGCTGTGTGCCCTATATATACACTGCTGCTGCGTCCCCCGTATATACACCTGCTGTGTCCCCTGTATATACACCTGCTGCGTCCCCAGTATATAAACTACCGTGTCCCCTGTTTCGGCTCCAGTATGTACACCTGCTGCGTCTTCAGTATATACACCTTCTGCTTCCCCTGTATATACACCTGCTGTCTCGAGTATGTACACTGCTGTGTGCCCTGTATATAGATCTGCTGCGTTTCCAGTATATACACTGCTGTCATTGTCCCCCCATATATAGACCTGCTGTGCGTCCCCCCGTATATACACCTGCTGCGTTCCCTGTATATACACCTGCTGCGTCTCCAGTATATACACCTGTTGCATCTCCAGTATGTACACTGCTGTGTCCCCTGTATATACACCTGCTGCATCTCCAGTATGTACACTGCTGTGTCCCCACTATATACACCTGCTGCGTTTCCAGTATGTGCACTGCTGTGTGCCCTATATATACATCTGCTGCGTCTCCAGTATATATTGCTGTGTCCTCCTGTATATACACCTACTGCATGCGTCTCCAGTATATACACCTGCTGTGTGCCCTGTATATACATCTGCTGCATCTTCAGTATATATACTGCTGTGTCCCCTGTATGTACGCTGTTGCGCCCCTTGTATCTACACCTGCTGCGTCACCTGTATATACAGTGCTGTGTTCCCTGTATGTACACCTGCTGCATCTCCAGTATGTACACCTGCTGTGTCTCCAGTATGTACACCTGCTGTGTCTCCAGTATGTACACCTGCTGCGTCTCCAGTATGTACACCTGCTGCGTGCCATGTATGTACATCTGCTGCCTCTCCAGTATATATACTGCTGTATCCTTTGTATATACACCTGCTGCATCTCCAGTATGTACACGGCTGTGTCCCCTGTATATACACTGTTGCGTCTCCGGTATATACACTGCTGTGTCTCCAGTATATACACTGCTGTGTCTCCAGTATATACACTCACTGCGTCTCCAGTGTATATATACCTGCTGCATCTCCAGTATATAGAACTGCTGCTTTTCCAGTGTGTACACTGCTGTGTGCCCTATATATACATCTGCTGCATCTCCAGTATATATTGCTGTGTCCTCTGTATATACACCTACTGAATGTCTGGTATATACACAGCTGCGTCTCCAGTATGTACACCTGCTGCGTGCCCTGTATGTACATCTGCTGCCTCTCCAGTATATATACTGCTGTATCCTTTGTATATACACCTGCTGCATCTCCAGTATGTACACGACTGTGTCCCCTGTATATACACTGCTGTGTCTCCGGTATATACACTGCTGTGTCTCCGGTATATACACTGCTGTGTCTCCGGTATATACACTGCTGTGTCTCCGGTATATACACTGCTGTGTCTCCGGTATATACACTGCTGTGTCTCCGGTATATACACTGCTGTGTCTCCGGTATATACACTGCTGTGTCTCCAGTATATACACTGCTGTGTCTCCAGTATATACACTGCTGTGTCTCCAGTATATACACTGCTGTGTCTCCAGTATATACACTCACTGCGTCTCCAGTGTATATATACCTGCTGCATCTCCAGTATATAGAACTGCTGTTTTTCCAGTGTGTACACTGCTGTGTGCCCTGTATATACATCTGCTGCGTCTCCAGTATATACACCTGCTGTGTGCCCTGTATATACATCTGCTGCGTCTCCAGTATATACACCTGCTGTGTGCCCTGTATTTACATCTGCTGCGTCTCCAGTATATACACCTGCTGTGTGCCCTGTATATACATCTGCTGCGTCACCTGTATATACACCTGCGGTGTTCCCTGTACATACGCCTGCTGCTTCTCCAGTACATACGCCTGCTGCGTCCCCTGTACATACGCCTGCTGCGTCCCCTGTACATACGCCTGCTGCGTCCCCTGTACATACGCCTGCTGCGTCCCCTGTACATACGCCTGCTGCGTCCCCTGTACATACGCCTGCTGCGTCCCCTGTACATACGCCTGCTGCGTCCCCTGTACATACGCCTGCTGCGTCCCCTGTACATACGCCTGCTGCGTCCCCTGTACATACGCCTGCTGCGTCCCCTGTACATACGCCTGCTGCGTCCCCTGTACATACGCCTGCTGCGTCCCCTGTACATACGCCTGCTGCGTCCCCTGTACATACGCCTGCTGCGTCTCCGGGCTATACGCCTGCTGCGTGCCCTATATATACATCTGCTGCGTCTCCAGTATACATTGCTGTGTCCTCTGTATATACACCTACTGCATGTCCTATATATACATCTGCTGCGTCTCCAGTATATATTGCTGTGTCCTCTGTATATACACCTACTGCATGTCCTATATATACATCTGCTGCGTCTCCAGTATATATTGCTGTGTCCTCTGTATATACACCTACTGCATGTCTGGTATATACACAGCTGCGTCTCCAGTATATACACAGCTGCGTCTCCAGTATATACACAGCTGCGTCTCCAGTATATACACAGCTGCGTCTCCAGTATATACACAGCTGCGTCTCCAGTATATACACCTGCTGCGTCTCCAGTATATACACCTGCTGTGTGCCCTGTATTTACATCTGCTGCGTCTCCAGTATATACACCTGCTGTGTGCCCTGTATATACATCTGCTGCGTCACCTGTATATACACCTGCGGTGTTCCCTGTATATACGCCTGCTGCGTCTCCAGTATATACGCCTGCTGCGTCTCCAGTACATACGCCTGCTGCGTCCCCTGTACATACGCCTGCTGCGTCCCCTGTACATACGCCTGCTGCGTCCCCTGTACATACGCCTGCTGCGTCCCCTGTACATACGCCTGCTGCGTCCCCTGTACATACGCCTGCTGCGTCCCCTGTACATACGCCTGCTGCGTCTCCGGGCTATACGCCTGCTGCGTGCCCTATATATACATCTGCTGCGTCTCCAGTATATATTGCTGTGTCCTCTGTATATACACCTACTGCATGTCCTATATATACATCTGCTGCGTCTCCAGTATATATTGCTGTGTCCTCTGTATATACACCTACTGCATGTCCTATATATACATCTGCTGCGTCTCCAGTATATATTGCTGTGTCCTCTGTATATACACCTACTGCATGTCTGGTATATACACAGCTGCGTCTCCAGTATATACACAGCTGCGTCTCCAGTATATACACAGCTGCGTCTCCAGTATATACACCTGCTGTGTGCCCTGTATATGCATCTGCTGCGTCTTCAGTATATACGCTGCTGCGTCCCTTGTATCTACACCTGCGGCGTCCCCGGGGTGTACACCTGCGGCGTCTCCTGTATATACACTGCTGTCAGTGTCCTTCCATATATACACCCTCTGCATCCCCTGTATATACATCTTTCTCGAGTGTCCCCCGTATATATACACGTGCTGTGTGTCTCCTTAAGGGTGCCATGACACTTGCAATTGTGATACCGCTGCGTTTTGTAACGCAAATGTCAATAAGACTTTCTAATGTTAAAAACACATCGCACAAAAATCGCTAAGCACAAACTTGCAATTTTTGTGCGCTGCATTTTCAACATTAGAAAGACCTGTTGACATTCGCGTTAAACAAAAACGCAGCGGCATCACGATCGTAAGTGTGATGAACTCTTAGAGCTCCTTCCACTGCTGATAGTGATATTGCCGCAAGAAAACTGCAGCGATATCACTATCGCAATTTGTTAGATGCGATGTCATTGTGTTAGTGTTGCGATTTCCCTGCAAGATCATCGCATCGCAAAAGTGTGTGTTTTTGCACGTTGTGCTCCCTTGTGCTTTTTTTTAGAGTAGGAAATTGCTGCAGGTTTTTATGGTAAAATCGCATCACAACGCTGCAAAAACGCAAGCTTATACGATGCAAAATTCCTGTTGAACTACATGGGCGAGAGAACCAAGCACAGCATAGCGCAGAAACAATCCTCCTGCTGCGGTGTTTTGTTTTCTTTCAATGCTTGCAGTGCAGCCTGCGCTAAAATATCGCAAGTGGAAAGGCTTTCATTCCCAGCATGTGTTTCTTTTTCATGCAAAAGCTCGCACTCTTGCATCGGCCGGCTCCACGCGGGTGATCGCAATATTGATATGGACGTCACTTTTAATGCAGGAAAAGTACTGCATGCAACGTTATTGTGTAATGTGCAAATCACAGAACCTAATTCACGCAGAACATAACTGTATGCTAAATCAATTGTAGCATCAGCTTAACTTAGCAATAAAAATGCTAATTAAATTAATGAAAACTTGCATTTTGGTACTAGTGCTTATAAGTGATTATCAATAAATTACCTGAAAACATGAGTTTCCAGGCGAAAATTTCAAAACTTCATGGTCGATTAGGGCTGCCTTGCAGTTCTCCGATTAAGCAAAAATTTTGCACCGACCGTTTTTTTGGTGATTGGAAGGAGATAGGGGGCTTAGAAAGTTGAAAAATAAGGGACACGCGCGCGCACACACACGCAAAGACATATAGTAATATTATCTGTATCCTATTGAATAACAATCTACTGTGTGTCCCCAGTAGATACATATTCTGTCAGAACTAACGGGATAGCTAATAGTACCATTACTAGCACAATGAATATAAAGAACAACCCCCACCCTATACAAGTAAATTGTAAATTTTATGGCAATGAATGCAAGAAGTCTGATAAATAAAATGGGTGAGCTTGAAGCGAGAATGCCTGATGACAATTACAATATAGTAGGAATAACGGAAACATGGCTTGATGATAAGCGTGATTGGGGGTGAATTTACCGGACTATAATCTCTTCAGAAGAGACTGTAGAAAAAAAAACAACAAAATCCTGATCGGGGTTTTCTATCGACCACCAAAAGCAACAGAAGAAACTGAAGTCTTACTATTATGGCAAATACAAAAGGTGTTATACCGGAATGAAGGGAGACTTTAATTAGCAGGATATAATATAGGAACATGAAACCTGCAAATCTCACAAGCGTTATAAGTTCTTGAGAACAATTAAAGATAACTACCTTACCTAACAAACCGGACCGAATCACAGGGGTGCAGGGGCAGGGACACTTGGGAAATACTGACCACAATATAATTAATTTTCAGCTATCATTTAAAGGGGTTGTCTCGAGGAAGCAGTGAATTTTTTATTTTTTTTTGCCCAGTCCCCCTTATTAAGCATACATTACTAATCACCCATGTAAATGACTTTTCTAGCCGGTTTCTACTTACAGTTCCAGCGTTTCAGCAACTTATAAAAAGTTTCCCCAAGATGGCTGCCGGCTCTTTTCCCGTCGCTTGCTGTAGCCCGACGTGTGCGCTCCCGAGACGCTACCAGCTGTGTCTCCCTGACAACCAGATACCCCGCAGCCGCCGACCGGACACACCGCGGCCGCCGACCACCGCACACGCTCTTGGGCCATAGTCACCCACCGCCAGGCAGCAGGTAACCGGCGCTAGGCCCCGGCTCCCCCGCGCTAGGCCCCGGCTCCCCCGCGGTAGGCCCCGGGGCCACATCGGTAGGCCCCGGGGCCACAGCGGCAGTCCGTCACTCGTCACCCCCGTCAGTCCGTCACCCATCACTTACCTGGGCGGCATGGCTGGGCTGGGCTGGGCGGCACGGCTGGGCGGCTCAAGTTTCTGCACCTTCCTCTAAGAGAGGATGGTAGCAAAATGGCTGCTCCAGCGCGCTCCCGAGAAGCTACAGCTCGTCTGCGCATGCGCAGAAGAGCTGTAGCGGCGAGCACACTGAAGCGGCTCGTGCTCAGAGCAGAAGACCGGACTGCGCAAGCGCGTCTAAAAAAAGCAAGCCGCCAGCGAAATTAGACGGAACCATGGAGACTAAGACGCTAGCAACGGAGCAGGTAAGTGAATAACTTCTGTATGGCTCATATTTAATGCACGATGTATATTACAAAGTGCATTAATATGGCCATACAGAAGAGTATAACCCCACTTGATTTCGCGAGACAACCCCTTTAACAAAAAGCCTTATCAGGGAACGACAAAAAAAAACTAACTTTAGTAAAGTAGAATTTGATCAGCTCAGAACCACTATCGGAAACATTAATTGGGACAACATCCTCAAAATAACAGTTCAGACGACAAATGGGACAAGTTTAAAAATATCCTAATCACCTCATGGGAACAGTTCCTACCCTTTACAAATAAAAGAACTACACGTAGAAGAAAACCAATGTGGCTCAACACAATTGTAAAGGGGGCAATAAACGGAAAAAAAGAGTTTAACCCTTTCCAATCCAATTTGCATCCTGGTTTTCCTAGGGCACTTACTCTTTTTCTACCGTTATACAACGGCGCTATATGTTGGCTAAAGCCAGTACTGCATGAGGTGACATGTTTGATAGGCTCCGACAGCAGAGAGGGTGGCAATATACAGTAAGAGAATCCTGATGTCTTCCAACATCGAAGCTGTACAGCCTTAAATCATAATGTCTTCAGAGGTCAGACAGTGGATTGGAAAGGGTTAAACTACAAAAACAGGAAGGCAGCGAAGAAGCGCTAAAATCATACAGGGAAAAAACAATATGTAAAGAAAAGATCAAAATTGCTCAGGCCTTCTGCCCACGGGCGGAAATTCCACCCGTGCATGCTGCCTTAGGATTGCATTATCTAATGCAATGCTATGCAGACAGCATCGATTTGACTGCGTGAAAACTCGCATGGTAAAAAAATCGCGGCATGTCCTATTTGTGTGTGAGCACCGGCTCTGCACTGCACATATGCGGCTGTGCGCTAGCCAGCACATCATAGTGCAGAGAGAGAAGACGCCGGATGAGTATAAGGTCAATACCGGATCCGACCCGGCCATGTGCAGGCGGCCTAAGGAGGAGGCAGAGAGACTGATCGCCAAAGAAAGCAAAAATAATCCTAAACTATTCTTCAATTATATTAACAGTAAAAGGATTTGCACTGAGAGCACTGGCCCTTTAACAAATAATGCAGGGGAAATCATTGAAGACAATGGGGGGGGGAGGCGTGGCTAGCGGATGAGCGAGTGAGACGTGCACTCACTTCGCTTCCGACCCCAAGACCTATTTCCAGCCCCAGAGAGGACCCCAAGACCCCGCTTACCGGCCCGATGGTGAAGGGGAAGACGCGGGAGCACAGCAGGAAGATGCCAATTCGCCCGGGGAGCGGACTGTCGGCATTCCTCCGAGGCGCGGGAGACAGCGGGGAGCGAGGTGCTGCGGCCAAGATGGCGCCGCCGGCACTGAAGAAAGCCGCCCACGTGTAAGAGGCGCCGGCGGGTGCCGGCTTTGCAGGAGACACGGAGCCGGGGACGGAAGCAGCGGCAGCCCAGAGACCAGGAGTAGCCGAGACGAGTATGCAGGCACTCCTGGCAGAAGCGGAGGCAGAGCAGCAGTCGGCAGAATGGGGTAAGGACCGCACTCCCATGGCCCCTAAATCCATGGCCCAAGAGGGACAACCCCACACCCCAGCCCAGGGCCCGAGGGACAGTGAGGCAGAAGACCCCCAACAGCAGAAAACAGGGGAGAGAGAACCCCAAGAAACAATGCAGCAGGGGACAATAGCCCTCATGTCCAGAAGCCCCCCCCAACCTCAGAGACCCCCACAGAGGAGGGATGACCGTAGTGGCCCAGGGAGAAGAGAGCCCACAAACGAGACTAGCGCTACAAAGGGGTCCAGCGTAGATGATTCCACACCCTCGCCCCCAATACCAGCTGCAAGTGCCACACAGCACACCGCCACAAAAAAAAAACAGGAGTGAAGGAATAAACCCCTTGCCCTCAAGACCTGACCCCCCCGAGGAATGGGATTGGAAGGAGCACCTCCGAGCCCTCCCCACCAAAAATGAAATTAACGGCCTTTTTCAAAAGATGGAAGCATCGCACAAAAATGACATCGCCGCGTTACAACAAGATATACGCCACTTGGGCCAGAGAATAGAAGAAATCGAGGGCGAGCAAGAGTTAGTGTCTAATATCAACGACCATGCCCACGAGCTCACGCAACATTCCCAGCAAATCTCTGAATTATATAACCTGATCGACGATTTGGAAAATCGCCACCGAAGGAACAATATAAGAATCAGAGGTCTCTCAGAGGAAATCGATAATACACAGCTGAACAAATGGGCGAGAGAGTTCTTTAATAACTTGCTACAGCGACCCCCAGAGGCAGAAATAGAAATAGACAGAATCCATCGCTCGCTAGGACCCAAACCCACCGACCCGAAAAGACCGAGAGACATCATATGCAGAGTGCACTTTTATAACCTAAAGGAACAAATCCTCCGCCAAGCCAGAAAAGAAGGCGACCTGACATACAGAGGAGCTCCGCTAATGGTCTTAACAGACCTATCATGACGCACTCTCCAGCTGAGAAAAGCACTGAAGCCCCTACTCTCGCTGCTGCGGGAAAAAGAAATAGTCTACCGATGGGGATTCCCATTTCAACTCCATGCCAACAAAGGAGGCAAATCAGCCACATTCCGAAGCCTCGGCGACTTGCCCAACTTCCTCGGGACCTTCGAGCTGCCACTTGTGTCTCTGCCGGAGTGACCCAAATCATCCTCTCTCCCAACCCCCCCTCCAAGACCCGAATGGCAAACAGTAGAACACAGATCAAGACGACGCAGAGAGAGATCTAGGGAGATGCGAGATTCACAGAAGCCCAAGTCGACGAAACCAACCTGAAAAGAACATTTAGTGCCCATGCGCGAGTTCAGCAGGGGGGAAGCATAGGGGCCGACGAGATCGGGATTACCTTGGGGTCCGGGGGGATTTTTGGAAACCAAATGCATTACAAAAAGTTTGATACCATAGGGGGAGGGAGCGAAAGCTCGCAAGTGTGTTAGTTCTCGCCACTATAGTTTAAAGCGATGGCACAGATAGCCCTCGCAAACTATCGGGAAATGATAGTACACCAGTTTGATACGAATTATTTGTTCTTATTGTTGTTTTTGTTCTTGTTTGATTTACCTCATGTGTCTCTCCCGCCCCCCCTTCCCAAATCTCCCCCCAACGTGGAGGGTGGTGGGGTCTACACGAGTTGGCGCCAAAACACCGAAGACCACCATGGCTGAGCTTACATTTAGTACCTACAACGCCAAGGGCCTAAACATCCCCCAGAAGAGGAGCCAGATACTTTACCATCTCCACAAGAAAAGAATTCAGGTAGCTATGTTCCAGGAAATCCACTTTAAGGCAGACAATGTTCCATCTTGTGGCTCCAAACTATTCCCCACATGGTTCCATAGCCCACATCCCACGAAGAATGCGGGAGGGGTGTCTATCGCCTTGCACAGAAACCTTAGATATAACGTAATAGATTCGGCAACAGACCAGGAGGGCAGATACATCTTCCTAAAAATAGAAATGTCCAACATGTTGTATACTCTGGCTAATGTTTATCTTCCCAACCAGGAACAAGTGCCAGCGGCCATCAAGATCCTAAAGAACCTGGCCGATTTCGCCAGCGGATCCAAAATCATCCTGGGCGGGGACTGGAACCTGGTACTGAACCCAGAATTAGACTCTTCATCAGGTAGGACCTCTGTACCCCGATCAGCACTTCAGCGACTTAAAAAAACATTAAACGCCCTACATTTAGTGGATCTGTGGAGGATCCTTCACCCGGGGACCAGGGACTACACATTTCACTCAACAGTTCACAATACATACACACGAATAGACATGCTCCTGGTTTCACAGGGACTGCTGGATGGCTCCCCGAGGTGCTCCCTGGGCGACTTTATCTGGTCAGACCATACCCCAGTCTACGGGGGTTTTTTGGTGCTGCCGACTCGCGCGGGGATCACCTCGTGGAGACTTAATGATAACTTGCTCCGTGACTCCCTTTGTGTCTCAGACATTAAGGAAGCAATCACTGGATTCATAGCGGACCACCAGAGTGACCAAACGTCCGCCCCTGTCCAA
The DNA here is from genome assembly GCF_035609145.1 of Eleutherodactylus coqui. Classification (NCBI taxonomy): domain Eukaryota; kingdom Metazoa; phylum Chordata; class Amphibia; order Anura; family Eleutherodactylidae; genus Eleutherodactylus; species Eleutherodactylus coqui. The sequence continues at coordinate 115,245,736 of NC_089839.1, read as the reverse complement.
TGGGAAGCATTAAAATGTGTGGTCCGGGGAATCTTAATTTCACATGGCTCCAGACTTAAAAAAGAAAACTCAACGAAACTACGCACACTTATTTCAAACTTGCAAAACAAAGAAGAGGCCAACAAAAAATCCCAAAGTGAAGTGCTTAAAGCTGAAATCTCCACCATTCGGCAGCAAATACTTAAAATCCTCGACCAACGTTCACTAGCATACAGAGATAAGCTACGTAGAGGGACATTCGAATATGCGGACAAATGTGGAAGCTGGTTGGCCAAGGCCCTCCACCCTAGAACTTCCCCCGCTCACGTCACCAAATTAAAGGTTGAGGGCAGAGGGCACGTGCATGCCACAACAGACATTTTGGAAGAATTTAAAAAATATTATTCTAAATTATACAACATCAGAGACCAAACGCAGTCCGATGCCCAGGGACTAGATGGTGAGAATGAGGCCTATTTAACCTCAAACGCCCCCAAAAGAATTACAGTTGAGGAGGCAACGGACCTGGACGAAGATTTTGGTGAGGAGGAGCTCACAAAAATCATCAAAGAGCTGAAGGTGGGCAAATGCCCCGGCCCTGATGGCTTTACAGCCAGATTTTACAAAATCTTCAGAGGAGAAATCTCCCCTTTAATTCTTAAAGCTTTCAATGCGGTGGAACAAGGGTGCCCATTCCCGACACACTCCTTAATGGCCCACATCTCAGTTATTCCAAAACCAGGGAAGGATGCCTCGGTCTGCGGCAGCTATAGACCCATATCACTTCTTAACATAGATATAAAGTTATTTGCTAAATTAATAGCCACGCGTCTTCAAAATACCATACCGTTGCTGATACATGGGGAGCAAGTGGGGTTTGTCCCCGGCCGAGAGGCTAGGGACAATACGGTCCGATCCCTCTCATTGATTGCCAGAGCAAGGGACAGGGGAGACCCGCTGTGCCTCCTGGCGGTCGACGCAGAGAAGGCGTTCGACAGGGTCAGCTGGCTCTTTCTTGCGGCCACACTAGATAAAATAGGGGTAGGCCCGAGGACAAAGGACCGAATCATGGCCCTATACCGAAATCCCACAGCCAGGATTCGGGTAAACGGATCCCTGTCGGACGCCTTCCAAATAACAAAGGGGACCAGGCAGGGCTGCCCCCTCTCCCCGTTTCTATTCGTTCTAACGATGGAAACGCTAGCTAACGCGATCCGTCAAAATGGCTCAGTCAGGGGGATCTTGACTGGGAAAGTTGAGCATAAGATGGCTCTGTTCGCAGACGACCTGCTACTATATCTGTCCAACCCGCGCATAGGACTACCCGTAATCCTTCAAGAGTTCAAACGTTTCGGTAGAGTAAGCAACTACAAAGAAAACGCCCAGAAATCAGAGATCCTGAACGTGACGCTGCCGCAGGCCGAGGCATCACAGTTGGAGGCGCAATTCCCATTCAGATGGAAACGGCCCTCTATAAAATACCTGGGCATCCAGCTCCCAGCAGACATAATGCAGACCTTTAAACTGAACTTTCTTCCGTTCCTGTCGGAACTAGAAAGGGATCTTAACAAATGGAATTCCCTGTTTCTGTCCTGGAGTGGCAGAGTCAACGTAATCAAAATGGACTCTCTCCCAAAATTTCTTTATATATGCCAGACGGTCCAGGTGAAACTTCCAAATTACTATCTAAAACGCCTCCGGACCTTCATTACGGCGTTTCTCTGGAGGGGAAAGAATCCACGCCTGCGCTACTCACTCCTCACCAGACAAAAGGAAAAAGGGGGCCTGGGTTTGCCCAATTTCAATCTCTACTATAAAGCCTCCCTCACAAACTGCGTGCTAGACCTACTCAAAGAGAAAAGCCACAAACTTTGGGTCACTGCGGAACACTCTGGTCCCGGGGACCCTCCGGGGAACAGCGTGGATCCCATCTAGACTCATAAAAGAGATCCCCGACATATTGCCAGGGAAAATTCTGCGTACAGCACTAATCAGGCCCACCCCAATGCCCCGCTGCCGGCGGTAAAGAAGAGACACCACACACGGAGGTCTGGTATAGTTCCTCACACGGGGACATGACTGCGCACTTTATTACAGATTACATGGGATCTTATACCCTTTGGTCTCATCACTAGGAATGGGTGATGGGCTCATTGGCTCAAATTCACTGCATAACCATATATGGAAAGTCCGGATTTCCGGCTGAGACAGTGAAAGTTATGTACGTAGTTGAACAGTCATTATCTAGATATGGCGCTTCTGGGAAAACAGCCAAGTACGCAGCCTTCGTGTTCGGTTCTGTATCATCTCTGAATTTCTGGACACATCTCTCTCAGCCTTGCAAAGCCTTGGAATATCTGATGTAAGGCGACATATAAGTTTTTCTCATTTTAACTTTGAATAGAACTTGCATACAGGTATAAAAGCATAAAAAACATATGGCAATATATACATATACCCTCACAAACCCCCCTAAAAACTTATATGGAGATCAAGCACCAGGCCTTGCACTCTTCCTCGGTCGCCTCTCCCTTGCGTCAGGGTTTCCCCACTGCCCGTAAGTCCCTACTCCTAGGAGGGGGGATCCCTACCTCACCTCAGAAGGAGGCCATGGATTCCCTGGGCTCATTTCCAGGCATCCATACCCTCTATCTGTACAAGTTAACACCCCACAGGGTGTGCCCTCGCTCGAACCTAAGGTCTTCTGCACTATCCCTAGGCAAATGGGAAGTCCACTGACAGTTCATCTTAGGAGATCGGGACAGGTGCAGTACTAGTACATTTCTCCATTCTTCTGGTAACGTACGTGGTTGGCATTATCGGAACTGGCTCTTCATCTTTTTCAAACAAGGGAAATTTTGGTCACATTGTCCAGTTCCTTACTTGATCAAAGGGATAATACATGTACAGGAAGTTACATACCCCACCTCTTTCTGCTAAAATCATATCCAGGGCCATTCTATTTTGGAACGCCATGGATGCAGTGGGCCCTAACTGGTCAGCTAACCCTTTCAAAGCATCCCTGGTGTAGTTTACAAACCTCTGCTGATTGTAATAGATATAATTCATCCAATCTACATTATTATTAACAGTGACAATAGCAAATAAGGACTCAAAACCTGCTTTAACCTGATCTCTAGAATTAAATTCATCTGGCACCCCCCTTGGCCCTCCTATTGCATCTATGTATACATGTGGATCAAAGTTACCACCTGGAGCGTCAACTTTTCTCTAAGCACGATGCGGTGTTGGATTCTCACCCTCAGTGTAGTCTTCATATTGCACATTTGATTGTATTAATTTGTTCCGATCCCAGAAACACGGGGCTAGTGTACAGTAGTCAAAGGTGTGTGTTAGAGGAATTGTACCACATTACCACATGTAAAGGATATGCAGGATCTTGAGTTCTGTGCTCCAGGACCCAGGGCCTTTTTGCAGTGGGAGGTGTGGAACCAAGTGGGCTTTTTTTTTTTTCGAGCTTGACTGCAGTTGGGGTGGTGAACAGCATCTGGTAGGGACATTCAAACAAGGTTTCTCTCTCAAACTTTTTCACATAGACCCTGTCACCTGGTTTCAGATTGTGACACTGCAGAATGCATTATTGACAATTCCTTGGAGAGGCCTATGATAAAATTAACAAGAAAATCATTCCCCAAACTCTGATACTGAGGCATGTACCCTCCGGAGAAAAAGAAAAACTAATGGAAGACACTCAATTCAAGATTTGCCCGTTTTCTTCATTGCCTTTTGTATCTACTTTCCCCCTACTCCGCGGACAGTAGGGTGTGTGAAAAGCCTGAAATATACCCAAAGCAGACATGATGTGTTGCATTATTTCACCTGTGAAGTGTGTACCTTTGTTTGACTCAATCACTTCCGGTGCCCCGTATCTGCAGATTACCTCATTCATGAGCTTCTGTGCGGTTACCTGCTTATTTACTTTGGTAACAGAGTAGGTCTCCGACCTGGAAAGAAATCAACAACAACAAGCACATATTCATGCTTCCCAACAAGTGGGAGCTGAGTGTAGCCAATTTGCAATCCCTGAAATGCGTAGAGTGGTCCCGGCAAGTGTGATGTGGCAAATTTACTTCTGCCCTGTTGCTTACGGCAAAGATCATGCAAAATTGGACAAAATGAAATATACAGAGGTCAGCGTAGCGCTCCTGCGGTCATATATAGTGAGATATAAGATATTAAATGAGGACTTACCCGGTACTGCGCAGGGTCTTATTCCAAGACAGGCCCTGCCAGCACCTCTCGGTCCAAGATTGCCTTAAAATTTTTGATGAAAATTCTTCCTCCACATCCACAGATTGGGAGAGCTGCAGGGTTCCTTGAGTGCCCCAAGGAGGAGACCCAATAAATTCAGGAAAATGGTAGAAAGAAAAATGACCCCAGCGCTCGCTGGAGAAAAATTCCAATATGTATGGAAATAACTAGTTTATTTTGCAACACGTTTCAGCCACTGTACGTGGCCTTTTTCAAGCAAAATTGGACAAATGATGCAGCAGCTACAGAAAACCCAGGAGCCACTCGTCCTCGTTCAAGCGTCGACTTTATTGCTGCTTTGAGAGGTGCGTCTTTCCGTGCGTCAGCTGGGCCATCATGGGGCACAGGAACTGTGGTAGGCAAGTGCTGTTGACTGTTCACCATACGCCGTCCCTTTTTAGTCCATTTTTCCTTTTCTTCCTTGCTGGCTTGTAACTGTAAAGTCTTTAGCATATCGAAGTCCAAAGTTTTTATCAAAGTCCAAATTTATTGTCAAATTCTTCTTTTCTTCCACGGCTTGAGGGCCGCTGCCTTTGCTGTGTGGTCTGTGATGGCGTTGCCTCTTGTTTCTCCGGTGTAGGAATTGGTGTGAGCTTTCCACTTTGTCAGGTAGTAGTAGGGACTCTGTGAGACTCTGCACCACTGCACCATTCTTAATTGGCTGTCCTGCTGAGGTAAAAAACTGTCTGGCCTTCCATGTTGGGCCGTAATCATGAGCTATGCAAAATGCATACCGGGAATCAGTGTAAATGTTTGCCGTCTTACCTTTCACCACTCTACACGCCTCAGTGAGGGCCTTTAGTTCCGCTTCTTGTACTGCGACATGCGGAGGCATTCTGCTTTTAGGACATCTTGTTGTGTGACCACTGCATATCCAGTGTGGAGTCATCAATCACCCTGGGACCATCTATAAAAAACAACTCAAAATATGCATTGTTAACAAGGGCTTTCAGTAACTTTTTTTAAAACTTACATTTTCTTGTTGCATCACTGCTAGACAATCAGGCTGGTATTCTATTTCAAATAGATCAGAATCTTGTTGCAAAAAAAAAATTTAAAAATGGCTGATTTGCAATACCTAGATCACCTATGCCTTCTCCTCCCCCCCTTTGAACCAGGGTACTCAATTGGAACAAGAGTACCCGGTTTCAAGGTAGTATAACATTGTAAAAAGATTTGATGGATGCAGATAAGGCCTGTAAGATGTCAGCACCAATAACAGAGACATGAGTTACATCAGGGCAGAATATTCTACAAACATCTATTAATATTTGAAATGTGATATCCTTTAAGCAAATTCATTATTAATCTGATCCTGCCTGCAATGTCTTATCAAATTTGAGAGAGAAAACAAAACCAAAAAAACTTTTACTAGCTGCTCAAGATCCTCACCCCCTCCCTTGTGGACAAGAGGGATGAAACATTACGTCCTTTACATCATCTAGCTCCACCCCCTCGATACTGGTCGCTTGCGTCTTTTTTCACACCTTCATTTAAGCTTAACAGTCTAAGCATCCACATCTCAAACAAGTAAAGTCTTATGCATGGGGGGGACTTTTATTCCCAGTCAATACCTGCATCACACATTTTACATTCACCACAGCCTGAACACTGGGCATTAACTCTCATCCATTCGCTCAAGTCTGCCCCGTCACCCCCCATTGAAGGTGTACCAGTACATACAGATACACAGACAAAAAGTGTGACAAACATGCATACATCAGTTGAAAAACATTGAGGTGAGTGCTACAATGCTACAAAGTACAAGATTCTATTAAGATGAGATTGTGAATGAGCGCTATTTTTGACAAATTATGGGAAAAAGTTTGCTGAGTGACTGAGACATTCTCTTTCTTATTTACTGAAGCTATTATATGCTGTATTAAACGCTGAAGTATTTTAGTTTCTGTGACCCTGAGTTTGAGTCAAGTCTGAAAGCCCCCACCTTTGCAAAATAACTGTTATCTCTATGAATATGCATTCACCGAAAAAGTTGTTTTAGTTTAACTATTCCCTGCATTTGAACTCATAATTAACACATATGCTGGGACCTTGCAACATGTTCTTCATTTTCAACCCCTGTATAAGTAAGAATATACCTTAGAAATTGCTATATTTCCTGACTTGTAAGACAGTATAATTAATTAAATTCATTTCAAGCCTCCATTCCATTTAAGCAAGCAGATATTTTTCCAGGGTCAGTATTTCATTCTCTCTGCTTTGTTATCGCTTGACCTTGAAAACTAGAAACAAGCTGCAGCTTCAAGTAAACAATCCTTCTCACACTAAAAGCAAGCTCAGTTAACCATTTACACATATATACATATATACACACATATATATCCACCTAGTATGGATTATACATATTATACACCTTTTCCTCTCTCTTTGCCAACAAATCACATGTCTTGTAACCTTCTTCTCGACTTTGCTTGTTTCCCATATTTCTCTCCCTACCTAACTGCCAATGTAACCTTCAATAGACACTCTCCCGACACCCTCTTGATCACTTACTGTACTTCCCAACATTTCACTTACAGATACTTTCTTAAACAAATAATGTGTACATACTTAACTTTCTCTGACTGTCTCTCTGCTTCTCACTTCAGCACTTTCTAGCAACCCTTGGTCTTTCAAGGCGCCCTTCTTGGTCCTAAAGACCTCCTCCCAGTCACCATGCTGTAATCTACCGTGCGGGTCCTTGTTACACATTTTCATAAGTTTTCTTACATATTACAGATTAGAACTCTTGTCTCTCCTCCACCAATTGATCCGCACGGCGGCAGCCCTTGAGGGGCTCTATCTTCTTTAATAAGGTCTTACGCATATTAGAACAACAACAACATTAATAATAATAACACGCTCCATAGAGTGCATCCTTCTGACCCGAATTGTCAGCCCCTTATATATGGCAAAACAACCGAAGGCATCTTCTTCTATGGAACCAGTCCCATAGAGTGCATCCCTCTCCTCAGCTAAACCATCAACAACTAACTAAACTAAAACCGAGGGTCTCTTCTTCTATGGGACCTGTCTCACAGAGTGCATCCCTCTCCTCAGCTAAACCATCAACAACTAACTAAACTAAAACCGAGGGTTCCTTCTTCTGTGAGACCAAATGAAAAGAAAAAGAGAAAAAAAAATTCTGCAGATACAACAAACAACCTTCACTATCGTTAAAACGCTACGAACTTCAAAGTACAAATAGACTACAGACTAGTTCCTGGGTGAGCGATTGGTGCGCATATCACGGTCAGTGGTCCGTGATGGCAAACCCGAAGCCCACGAGTTACCGTGTAGAACTCTTACCCCAACCCGTCCGGTCACAAACCACAGATAGTCCCTCCCGCTGCAAGACTCTCAGCGTAAAACACAACATAAATATATGCTGGTCTTACCTGGAGTTCTGTGAGTTGATCAGGCTTGGTTTGCAGCAGGACGGCTTCCCTGTGCCGTGGATCCGGGTGGACTGCGCTGTACGGCTCCGGTTTTACCGCCCCACTTTCGGGCGCCATTTGCCAGGGAAAATTCTGCGTACAGCACCAATCAGGCCCACCCCAATGCCCCGCTGCCGGCGGTAAAGAAGAGACACCACACACAGAGGTCTGGTATAGTTCCTCACACGGGGACATGACTGCGCACTTTATTACAGATTACATGGGATCTTTTACCCTTTGGTCTCATCACTAGGAATGGGTGATGGGCTCATTGGCTCAAATTCACCGCATAACCATATATGGAAAGTCCGGATTTCTGGCTGAGACAGTGAAAGTTATGTACGTAGTTGAACAGTCGTTATCTAGATATGGCGCTTCTGGGAAAACAGCCAAGTACGCGGCCTTCGTGTTCGGTTCTGTATCATCTCTGAATTTCTGGACACATCTCTCTCAGCCGTGCAAAGCCTTGGAATATCTGATGTAAGGCGACATATAAGTTTTTCTCATTTTAACTTTGAATAGAACTTGCATACAGGTATAAAAGCATAAAAAACATATGGCAATATATACATATACCCTCACAATATCTCCGTTTGTAGGGGAACTATTTAAGACCTGGACAGAATTCGGGCATAAAGAAGGCATGGTCTCAGTCCCTGGCCCACTAACGCCTCTCATAACAAACCCACAATTCCAGACAATGCTAGGGGGAACGTCCATATTAGGGTTACAGACTACACCAATACCACGAATCAGAGACGTCATGTCCAACACGAGTTTGAAACCATTCACTGAAATAATAGGTGATGGAGGGTCTGGTCCCGGATACTGGCTACAATATTTTCAGTTGAGGGGGTTTGTGGGGTCCCTGGCTCCTCGGGTGAACCTAACAAGGGCTCTTACGCCCTTTGAACAAATGGTCACGTCCTCAAACACACAGAGACACACGATTTCAACTATATACAAATTGATGCTGAATCGGGAGGCAGAGGACCAAAGCCCCACATACATAGAAGCCTGGGAAAAAGAACTGGGTCACAGTCTACCGAAAGAGGACTGGGAGAGAGCCTGGACACTATGTCACAAAATGTCTTCGGCCGGTAAGGCTCAGGACCTAAATTTCAAAATTTTGGCCAGGTGGTATAGAACTCCTGATCACCTACACAAAATTTTCCCACAGACACCACCAACGTGCTGGCGATGCAATACCGACATTGGGAGCATGTCCCACATATGGTGGAACTGTCCGGGAGTGGCTGCCTTGTGGGGGGGAAATTATCGATTTATATAACCACATCTACAAATCACAGCTAAGGCTCACTCAGGAGATGGCCCTCTTCTCAGTCCTCCTGGGTTCTATCAAAAATATCAAGCGAAATGTTTTGAGATTCTTTTTGCTAGCAACCAGATGAGTCATTCCTAGACTCTGGAAAACCACAACCCCCCCCCCCCCCCCCTCGAGAGGGATGTGGGTAGAAGAAGTAAATGATCTCATGCGATTCGACGAGATGGGAGCAGAGGAGAGCGACTCCCAGGTAACATTCCATCATACCTGGCAGACGTGGTCTACCTTCAGAGCTTCTGAATGATTTAAAGCCTGGGTGGCCACGGGGCACCTATAGAGGGCTCTGGAGCTCCCCCAGTAAGCACTTGGGAGTGGGGCATGGGGCGGCTCAGAGCTGGGCCCTGCCGCCTTAAACAGTGTTCAAATTGACGCCAAAGATTCATTGGTCCTAACGCCCCCAACCCTACCCTCTCTCCTACCCCCCCCCCCCCGAATCCCCTTGTCTGTCAGTTATGTTTGTGTTGTAGTACATCTGCCCCCAAAAAAAGAAAAAGACGTATAGCAGAATTCTCAAAAGTGAAAAGAATTTATTTACATATGTCAATACAACTACTGTACGTATCATTCCAACTTATTATGCAATTGACAAATGTATGTTTGTATAACTGAAACTATGTGAATAAAATACTTTTGAACGGAAGACAATGGGGGGAAGGCAAATCAATTAAAGTTTTTTTTTCTAGAGTATTCACAAATGAAAATGAAATGCCTAACACAGGAGGAAGTGCAGAGCTGGTTAAAGAGGATTAAAATCAATAAATCGCCTGGCCCAGATGGAATACACCCAAGGGTTCTAAGGGACCTAAGTGATGTGATAGCTAGGCCGCTATTTCTAATATTTATGGATACTATCAAGACTGGGGTTGTACCACTGGATTGGCGCATTGCCAATGTGGTTCCAATATACAAAAAAAGAGTCTGAAAAAGAGCCTGGTAACTACAGGCTAGTAAGTCTCACTTTGGAATATTCAAGGGGTTTCTGAAAGACGCCATCTTAGAATACTTTAAGGAAAACAACGGAATAACTCCTCACCAGCATGGGTTCATGAGGGGTTGATCATGTCAGACCAACTGATCAGCTTCTACAATGAAGTAAGTTCTAGGCTGGACCTGGGAGAGTCTATTGATCTTGTATATCTGGGTTTTTCTGAAGCATTTGACACCGTGCCACATAATAGGTTGATATATAGAGATGAGCGAGCACGCTCGGATAAAACAGTTACTCGAGCGAGCATCGCTCTTCTTGGGTAACTGCTTACTGGTCCGAGAAGGTTCGGGGGGCGGCGGGTGGGGGGAGTAAGAGAAAACAGGGTGGTAATAAATGGTTCATACGCTGATTGGGCCACCGTTGCTAGTGGGGTGCCACAGGGTTCAGTATTAGGCCCCATCCTGTTCAATATATTTATCAATAACCTGATAGAGGGGCTGCACAGTAAAATATCAATATCTGCAGACGATACAAAATTATACAAGAGGACAATGTGCGGCTACAAAAGGACCTACCGTATATACCGGCGTATAAGGCGACGGGGCGTATAAGACGACCCCCCAACTGTCACCTTATACGCCGGTATTCAGTGGAGAAAAAAAAAAAAAATTTATTACTCACCTCCCCCGGCGTCCTGTCGCGCTCCGGCAGGCTGTCGCTCGCTCCTCGTCCCCGCCGCAGCATAGCTTTCTGAATGTGGGGCTTGAAATCCCCGCTTCCAGAAAGCTAATACACACGCCGGCAGCCATGACATCATTGAATGGCTGTGATTGGCTAAAGCACACGTGGCTTCAGCCAATCACACTATTCAATGACATCATTGAATGGCTGTGATTGCTAACACGTGCGCCTTCAGCCAATCACAGCCATTCAATGATGTCATTGAATAGTGTGATTGGCTGAAGCCACGTGTGCTTTAGCCAATCACAGCCATTCAATGCTGTCATGGCTGCCGGCGTGTGTATTAGCTTTCTGGAAGCGGGGATTTCAAGCCCCGCATTCAGAAAGCTATGCTGCGGCGGGGACGAGGAGCGAGCGACAGCCTGCCGGAGCGAGCGACATCCTGCTGGAGCGCGACAGGACGCCGTGGGAGGTGAGTAATAAAATTTTTTTTTTTTACACTTTTTTTTTTTGTATTACCGGCGCATAAGACGACCCCCGACTGCAGAGCAGATTTTTCGGGGTTCAAAAGTCGTCTTATACGCCGGTATATACGGTAGATAAACTGGGGGCTTGGGCAGACAAATGGGAAATGAAGTTCAATACTGATAAATGGAACACCCAGAGAGGCTATCAAAATTGAGATTATTTACCCTGGAAAAGATACGGCTAAGGGGCGATCAAATAACCATGTATAAGTACATGAGGGGACGATACAAGGATCTCTCCCATGATCTGTTTGTACCCAGGACTGCAACGGTAACAAGAGGGCATCCGCTACGTCTAGAAGAAAGTAGGTTTCATCACAAAAACAGAAAGGGGTTCTTTACTGTAAGAGAAATAAGACTGTGGAACTCTGTGCCTGCGGATGTGGACTAGACGTCTTTCTAGAACATTATGATATTACAGGATATAGATAGACATTAGGTGACCAGTGGGGTTGTTGACCTCAAATGTTGATCCAGGAATTACTGTGGCTGCCATTATGGAGTCAGGAAGAATTTTTTTTTCTACATAGAAGCTAATTGGCTCGCTGGGGGGGGGGGCTTCCTCTGGACCAACAAGGAGGGTTAAACAGGCTGAACTAGATGGACCTTGTCTTCATTCAGCCTAACATACTATGTTACATTTGCTGTGTGTCCCCTGTATATACAGCTGCTGTGTCCGCAGTATATACATCTGCAGTATATAAACACAATGGTGGGGGGTACAGTAAGCAGTCAAGCACTGGGGAGAGGTAGAGCAGACAGTGTAGGTGATCGCCCTCTCCTCTGTGCCATCCCCCTGTGTAAGCAAACAGAACAGTGTAGAGGTGAGTGCAGTAGCAGTAATTGTAATTTTCTGGGCCAGTTAGCGCAAACACATGTACGAAAATGTGAGGGCGAGTCACGGACTGGCCCACTAAATGGGATCAATGTAAAGCAGGACTAAGGGCTTGTTCACACAGGCGTATCTGTGCTGCCATTATTGGCGCACACAATACACAGTGACTGGAGCCCATTGTGTTCAGCGAGTTCATTCACTGTTCTCTCATGTGCAATATGCAGCATGGGCTATTCTGATGCACCTTACGCAGATGAGAACATGTAGGAACTCCATGATATTACACAGCAATCATGGCTCCTTCGGTGTACTTTTTTGTTTGCACAAATATGCAGTGTATTTGTGCACACATAAACCTGTAGGCGTGGGTGAAATACGCTGGTGCCCGTGTGAATGAGCCTTTGGGCCCAGTACCGGGTCAGCGCAGGTGCCCGTGTGAATGAGCCTTTGGGCCCAGTACCGGGTCAGCGCTGGTGCCCGTATGAATGAGCCTTTGGGCCCAGTACCGGGTCAGCGCTGGTGCCCGTGTGAATTAACCTTTGGGCCCAGTACCGGGTCAGCGCTGGTGCCCGTGTGAATGCGCCTTTGGACCCAGTACCGGGTCAGCGCTTGACTTGCTGTCACACTTTCATACTGGTGTTTAGATTATTCTGGTAACTGGACCCAGAAAACCCCATCACTCCTCCTCCCACTTCACTCACCTCTACACTGTTCTGTCTGTTTACAGGGAGTGGGGGGCAACTACGCCGTCTGCTCTACCACTCCACTCGCCCCAGTGCTCACCTGCTGACTATGTCTACAACGGTCGAGCGCTCCTGCCTTTTACTAAGCTACCTGCCCACTCGCCCATCTACTTGACCAATGCAAACCCGACCTTACAGCTATTGTCGTGTGCCTGCGCGCTCCCGGCTCCCACTGACCGCGGCCTGCGCGCTCCCGCCCCTCCCTAACTGAGCACGCGCATACAGAACTAGAACATTCTCTGCCGTGCTCTCCACTCAGCGGCGCTCTCTGAAGCCACGCCTACATGCCGGGGACGTTGGTACGTACAAACGCACGTAAGTAACCCCTTCCTTGCTGTTCAACTTCATCCTTCCTTCTTCTAACTGTGAGCTAGTAGTTGTCGCCTGGCGGTGAAGGGGTGTATGTAGTGGGTGGAGCTACCCTTTCCCAGCGTGCAGTTCGGTGAGGGCGGTTTGTGAGCACGTTGTAGCCGGTGTGTGAGGAAGATGGAGGGCCCACTAGCCGTGTTCGGGGACCGCAGTACCGGGGAGGTCGTCAGGAGCCAGAATGGTAGATATTTGCAGCGGTAGAAGCGGCCGCACCGTGTTTCTGCGGGGCGCTGTAGGGGAAGGAGGGTCCCGGTCCGCTCAGTGTCATGAGGCCAGGCCGGGCCTTGTGGTGGGGGCCGCTGCACTCCTAATGCCGGTATTGTGTAATACTACGGTATTGCATTCTACTGTATGAGCGACCAAACCAGCAGGAGTTCGCGCCCCCTGTGGGGACAAAAGAGAATTTTTATTAGAAAAATTAAAAGGTATTAACCCCTTAATGCTACAGGACTGTTAGCTTACATCCTGGCAGGGCGATGGTTAACACAACAGGATGTGAGCTTGCATCATTGCTAGTGAGACTGTTCCATACTACAGTGGGTGCAACATCGACAACACCGAACCCCGCTATGGAGCCCTTATGTGCTGCGATCAATGTAGATCGGGGCGTCTATAGGGCTCACAGATGGAGCGCACACTCACTGTTACATCGTCCCTCTGCAATGGGTTCGCCATGGCAACCGGGCCCATAGCCTGGTGTCCCAGCTTGCCATGGCCTGTGATCACCATTGTGAGTGATAATGCATTGCAGTACAGAAGTACCTGCAGTGTGTTGTCATGGCAATCAGAGACTTTATGGTTCAAGCTCCCTACAAGGATGTAGATGTATAGATAGCCTTCCACTTTTTGTATAAGGTAAAAAAAAACACACACATATTTGGTATCCTTGTATCCCTGCATGCTATTTATCCTGCTTCCACTGCTGTCTGTAGTGACAGCGGGCCTGGCAATAAGCTGTAAACTACTGATGGCCTATCCTGCGAATAGGTCATCAATATTAGATCGCCTGGGATGCCCACTGCTGTCTGGGCTCATGCACTGATTTCCGTAGAAAGCAGACAGCTCCGTTTTTACTGCTGTGGCCAGGCTTGGTACTACAGGCCAAGCTCCCATTCATTTTAGTAATGCTGGGGATGGAGCTGTCTGCCTCCTGCTGATCGGTGGCGGTTCTGGGGGATCCATGGATGAGCTATCCTCAGGACAGGGCATCAGACGTTAAGAACTGCACCTTTTAACGGAAGACCAGACCTGTTCGTGGGGTGGGGGTGAGGTCTGGTGCACTACTTCAAATGAATGGCTGGCAGGAAAAGGCCGTATCCATAAATGTTTGTCTGGTGTCCAGGATCCAAGTTGTACCAAGTAGCAGTTTGTGAGCCGCTGGGAGCTGTAATTGGGGAACAGCCCCCCCCCCCCCCCCCCCTTGCTGTTCTTCGTCAGGGCTGACAGCTGATACAAACCAATCACCTATTATCAGCTCTCTCTCCCCCACCACACAGAGCGGGTCGTGGTTATCAGCTGTTCTGTCGAATGATGGTTCTCAGGCAGAAATGAATTCCATTGTTCGCCCAAACGGTGGAAGATGGGCACGTTTACACACAACGATTATCGCTCAAAAAATGGCTTTTGAATGTAATCCTTGTCTAAATGCGCCCTTAGTCAGGCTTTTACACTGAACGACAATTCATATTCTTGCTATATGGCCGGAATCCGAATAACTATCTCCCATGTAGAAGCCCCGTTAGTATATGACCCCTGCCCCCCATTGTTGTCCAGAATCAGCAGCTATGCTAATCGGGTGGAGTAACCTGCTGCTGGGGAGATGGCCGTCTCCACTGTATACGAGCAGCACACACTGCATGGTGTATACACATTAGATCACTGTATGTATCAGAGATGAGCTGTATATGGCTGCACAGCATTAACCCTTTGTCTTCCTTCTGTCAGTGATGGCCGCGGCCTCCATCGCTAATATTGTGAAAAGCTCACTTGGTCCTGTTGGTCTGGATAAAATGTTGGTGGATGACATTGGGGTAAGTACCCAAAGTAGTGTTAAAAGCTTCTCTCTGTTGGTTCGGATGTGCATTATAGGACCAGTCTGTTCACGCGGTGCAATACTTGCCATACGTTATTTAAATTTTTTACAATTGCTGCAATTTTACAGTTTGAATGTGCTGGCTGCAGAAATCACCGGACAATCTTGTGCCATTTTTGCCACATTGTTCTCAACCACGTGGCACCGACCACATCTAAACTACACCTGCAGAGTAGCCGATTACATAAACTCTCCCAGAGCTACATTCCCAGTTCTCCTGGCTTCAGAGCTGTAAACTTACAGTTTTGTCTTCTGGCTTAATGTCGCCCACACACAGTTGTAAGGAGAATTTATGTGTTTATCAAGAAGACAATCCTAGATCTTGTGCAGAAAGTCTGGGACCCAGGAGAAATACAAATCACACCAGCCTTGTTGCGGTATCAAATGATTTCTAATGTGTTCAAAGGTACATGTGGTTTATATACCATAAATGACATCACAGGAAAAGTACATACCTCCAAGAATAATAAGAATACATGATAATCTGAAACTTAGATGTTTAACATAAGGTGTAACTATAACATACATTCAGTGAAAAGAAATGCAAGGGGGGGTCTGGGAGACTCTTATCTTGTCTGTTTACCCCGTAATGGTATAGAAAAAGTTTTGTTTAACCCCTTCACTACTTATACTAGCATCATGCTATATCTTTCTAGTCTACAATCTAATAGGAAAACAATTAACTACATTGATCTACAATTTTCTTAACAGTGACGTTAAAGCCTCCTTAAGGTCTTCTTCACACACTTGTGATGTGTTTTGGCCAGTGGTTGGCCTTTTTCAAGCTTGAAAAAGGCCAACCACTGGCTGAAACGCGTTGCTGTACTTCACTTTTACCAGTCCTAACATCCCTGTTGTGGCACTATCTTTACTCTTTCACCGCTGGGCTATCTTTTCAGGCGTACCCATGGAGGAGTCCCCCTAAATAAGTGTCTCTATTGCATATTTTATGACACACATGGGTTATCCATCTTTCGGGGTATTTTATGCATATGTGAACTGCTCCCTCTTCCACCAGCTGAGCGTGGCCTCCTTTTTTCTTTTTCCTTGCACTGTGAAAAGAGGTATTTAAAGGGGAGAAACTTGCATGTGAACTGGTTTGTAGCTTCTATTGTGACCGATAACCCCATTATAGTACCGCTTCTTCTTCCCTCAGAACAAGCGGCTATGCTAATGGGGAAGAGCAACTTCTTCTATAGTCTGAAGGGGAACGTTTCGTACGTTCTCCTATATGAAATGGCAGAACATTTCATACTTCCAACTTATTTCTTTTCAGCTTTACAAAGCGCCGTAGTATAAGCCACACACCTCAAACTCATATCCGGTCAGCCACCTCATATGTGGCCCGCTGTCCATGCACCAAACTAACAGGCGTTCTACTCACCCAGCCTGCAGCTCCAATCTGTGTACACCGTCCTGTACGCAGCGGCGGGGAGAGGTCGGTCAGCAGTCACAGACTCAGCTGCCGCTGGACCGGGGCATCAGTATGGGTGATTGCCTGTAAGTATGCTGCCTGGCCAGAGGTCAATAAGCTGGGTTGCTATTGCTATAGGGGCTACTATGGAGATCACTTATTACTATTAGGGCCCCTCTTACAGGGGCTACCATGGGGGACCCTATTACTATACAATATTACAATCAGCCCTTTTTAGGCAGCCATAAGGCTAATGTGGCCCTCAGTAATGATGAGTTTGGTCCCCTGGTATAAGGTAATGTTTCAGGTTGTAACTGGTCACGCTGATGTGGCGTATTGAGCGGCCTCTTGGCATCGTGGGATGTTACCTCTTACTCTAGTACTTTTTGAGGCTGCAAAGGAAAAAAAATCACAATAGAATTAAACATGGAGTGCCGTCCTTCAATGGAAATCTATGTATAATCCAACCGGGTGGCAGAAAAGGTTTCTTAACCCCTTCATGACCGAAGCTTAAATGTCGCATCAACATTTGACATTTTCAAAACTTTACACTCTAAGGGCTCTGTCACATGAGCAGTTTCTGCACGCATATCACCTTCGCAGGAGCGCACAATGATTTGCGTGCTGACAATCCCATATGCAATCTTGGCGTGTGTGCATAATAATCATCAAGATAGTGCGCCATAGTGTTAACTTCCCCTATATTTCCCTTCCTCCACAAAAGTGGGTGAATTTAGGAATGCTTGCTACTGGAGTACAGACACCATCCTCCGTACATCGACGAATGTACACAGACACCCCCTACCCTCTGTGGTCGTGCTCCCATGTTGCTGCCAGCCTCCGACTCCTTCTCACTCCCCAGTTGCAGGTCCTCCACATGCAAATTCCCCCCACTACACCCGTCGTCCTGATAGGGGGGGGGGGGTGTTATGCCACCTGCTCAGTGGGAGTTCTGTGTTTGTCCAGGGCTCTGCCCCCTCCACAGCTGTCTGATGTGTTACGTCACCTGATGGGGGTCGTGACGCCACCACTCTTCTTCCCCAGCAGCATAGCAGTGTACCATGCTTCCGCTTGCGGCATCAGTCTTCTATGCCACCCGTCTGTGGTTTCTTTGTGTTCTGCGCTCATGTGGGGGTGGAGAGAGAAGAATGCCTTGCAGGGCTGTGTATTCATCCAGGTCACGGTTTGAGGCCTAGCGGAGCCGCTCCTTAAGGGAAAGGCGAGCAAGTGCCTTGTGGCCAATCAGCAGGCTTTCCATGCAGGGGGTGGACCTAGACACACTGTTTCAGCTACTAAGTTTTCCCTGGACTGGCAAAGGACTACCCTCCTCCACCTCCAATCAGAGCCTTGGTCGACTTTTTTCCGCATTCCTATTCGTTCCCGTGCTCTCCCTGTGCAGTGCTCGCCTCCAGGTTATTTCTCCAACCCTGTTCACTGCTGTGACCTGTGGTACCACATGTGTGGTCTTGCTGGGCCACCTGCTCTGGATCAAGGGAGCTGCCTGGCGGATAGCTCCTCTGCAGCACCTCTTAGCAGCAGGCCTATTGCAGTGACCCCATGTCTGACCCCAGGGGAGAAGGCTGCAGACAGACCAGAGCCACAACCTTCACATGCTCTAGCTGGAACACCAGCAACATCGTCATGCAGACAGTGTGAATCATACTGCGTTAACTGCCTTCCATGGAGACGGGCTAGCAGCGGTTCGTCTACTGGCCCCTTTTCAGAAAGTGTAGTCGCTTGCTGTAAAGCCCTTTTCTGTCTTCGTCACGGAGAGGATATTGATTAGGCACACGAGCCGTTAAGTTTGATGCAATTTGTTTAAAATAGCGCAATTTACCTGCAAGTTCCTTTATTCCAGGATGTTACTATCACGAACGACGGAGCGACAATCTTGAAGCTGCTGGAAGTGGAGCATCCTGCCGCTAAAGTTCTCTGTGAACTCGCCGACTTGCAGGACAATGAAGTTGGAGACGGAACAACATCAGTTGTAGGTTTTGGTTTAAATTTTTTTTCCCCTCTGTATAAGATAATTTTAGACTTAATAGGAATGGCTGGCTTCAGTTGGGCTGCAGGGAAATGGATGCCGCTGTGGGCTTAGTGGGTATTACTACAGCATGTGTCCACATGTCTGTGGTAAAATGAGGTCAGCTGTGACTTATCAAAACTGTGCTTATTGCCCCTAACCGGAAGCGAACGCCGCAGTGCAGTTTTCATTGTTGAAGTTACGTTGGTAAACCGAGAGCTCAGCTGTGATTGGTTTCTAAGAGCAGCAAAGACTGTTTTCAGATCAATTTGACTGGCCAGATCCGGCTGCTGATCCTGGCATGTTCCAATTTTGTGCTCTGATCGCTACGAAAGAATCTGCTATGCAGTTTGCTCAACAACATAACTTGCTCCTTTCTAAGGAGCATCTTGAGCTGCAGCAACACCAATGATTGCTGGGAACCAATGGCTGAATTGGCGGAAATGTTCATCCAGCAACAAAGCATCGTCACAGACTGTTACCCGAACACTTGTGTGAATACCGGTGGAAGAAAACACAGGCTGATTCTCCATTCTACCATATTTTGAATGTAATAGCAAGGCACTTTCCATTGTCCTAAAATGCAAATGCTTTATTTTTCTTTGTTTTCTTATTTGACATTGCTTCTTGGCCGATTCTTTATTATAAACCTCACATGGGCACATGCTAAATGGTAAGGCTTTTCAGTGGCACATGCTGTAGTAATACCGGCTCAGTTCTTTGAGAAAAATGGCCCCTGCCCCCCCTTAGCCCTCACGGGTCCGTGACCTCCCGACAGTCCCTTTGCAGCCTTGTGTGTTTATATTTTATTGCAAGATGTTAATTTATGATGAGGTTTACGGTCTTGCAGTCTGCAGAGCAATAATAGACTGTGAACAGAGGTATTGGGGGGAGGGGGGGGGGGGGGGTTGCATGTAAACTGGTTTGTGACCAATTAAACTTCTATTGTGACCGATAACCCCATTATAGTACCGCTTCTTCTTCCCTCAGAACAAGCGGCTATGCTAATGGGGAAGAGCAACTTCTTCTATAGTCTGAAGGGGAACGTTTCGTACGTTCTCCTATATGAAGTAGCAGAACATCTCATACTTCCAACTACTTTTCAGCTTTACAAAGAGCCATAGTATAAGCCACACACATCAAACACAAGGCCCGCGGGTGGTATCCGGTCCGCCACTTCATTATATGTGCCCTTCTGTCTGTGCAGCAAACTAACAGGCGTTCTACTCACCCAGCCTGCAGCTCCAATCCGTGTACACCATCCTGTATGCAGCGGAGGAGAGAAGTCGGTCGGTGGTCACAGACTTGGACCGGGGAAGCTGGGTGGATGATTGCCTGTAGATATGCTGCCTGGCCAGAGGTCAATAGGTGGGGTTGCTATTGCTTTGGGGGCTACTTTGGGGATCACTTAAAACTACTAGGGACACTAATACTATACAGTCTTACAATTACAATCAGCCCTTTTTAGGCAGCCATAATGCTGATATGGCCCTCTGTGACGATGAGTTTGGCCCCCTGGTATAAGGTAACGTTTCAGGCTGTGACTTGCTGAGCTGATGTGGTGCATTGAGCGGCCTCTGGCCAACGTGTGATGTACCAGAGTAAGAGGTAACTTTCTGAGGCTGTAAAGGAATAAAATCACTTTTATAGAATTAAACATGGAGTGCCGTCCTTCAGTGCAAATCTATGTATAATCCAACCGGGTGGCAGGAAAGGTTCCTATTCCTGCAATGTAAATTCAGCTGTTTTAAAATGGAGGGCTTCCAACGGAAAAAAAGCCCTTTCCGTCTACACCATAATTGGACCAACTTTAGACACATCTGCCAGGTGTGCAGCTTGTCGCCTTGTCCTGGAATTGCAGGAGAAGATACGCTGGTATAGCTGTAGCTATGTGGGCAGGTGCCATACATCAGCACTTTATCGGGCAGTTCATTTGTTGATCAACCAGTCGGCTGTGTCTCTAGATAAATCTATTAGGATGGCGAATCTGATCTGTGAGGTTTACAGGTGATTTCATCGTCTTTCTGTAGCACCGCCAATTACTGCTTAGCAAAACTGCACTATTTCCCGCATGCTTGATGCGACTTCTATAATGTTGTTACTTTCTATATTTAGGTGATTATTGCTGCAGAGCTGCTGAAGAACGCAGATGAGCTGGTGAAACAGAAAATCCACCCCACATCCGTTATTGGAGGCTATCGCCTGGCTTGCAAGTGGGTAGCATTATTGCTTTATTTGAAGACGCAAATGAAACCTGCAGGGTCCTGTGTTCCTTCACGACTTGCCGTGGTTGTCTGAGAGACTATCTCGCTCCACAGTGAATAAAAAGCTTATATATGCAGAAAAGTATTGTTTACTATAGAGCAATGCATGCTGTATGTTTCTCTGGAGAACATCGATCATTAAGTGTTTAGATTCAGTTCACCACATAAGACCTGTCTGTTCTGAAGGAGGTTGTCCGGTTTGGACCACCTCTTACATTTTGGAGGCGGTTTACGTCACATTTCAGGGGGACCACTTAATTCTTTCCAGCACAGAATAATGGAAACGTACACATTGGTTTCCGTAGCTTCCCACAATAGCAAAGATGGCTTCTCTCTCGATCCCGGACCTGAAACGTGATATGAACAGACCTTTAAAAGTCCACAGGATTATCTTCCCTAAAAGGGGGTTCTGCAGGAATATCCCTTAATTACATCATATCTTTATGGGAAACATGTAAGTGATTGTGTACAGCAAACAAGCTTTTTAGGAATTTGGATAGGGTTTGATTTTTTTCTTGCCTCTTATGGGTGTCTCTAAAAGTGCTTTTTTTACGAGACTGTCAAGCGCTAAAGCTCCCGACAGCCGTCCCAGCGGTGAGCGCCCCTGTGCTTTCACACAGGTGTAATAATCACTCAATGAATGGAGGCAAAGCAGGCTGGCTATCGTGCCCGGTCGCCCGCCTCAAATTGACAGTAAACAGTTGTTCATGGAGAACAATACAGCAACTGACCAACGGTTATTGTTGGGTCTGCATGAAAGATCGGAACAGCAATTTATCACTGATCGTTCATCTACAGCATGCACTTACACCTAACAATTATCATACAAACTTACAAGTGGTTTACATGATGATTGTGCTATATAAAAGGGCCTTAAACCATTCCAACTCCATCCTGGCGCATAAGCCTGTCTAACTGCATTATTAGAAGTACTCATTGCTTGCTCCTTTTTATTAATTTTTGTTTTCTGTTTATCCAAATAGAGAAGCTGTTAGATACATCAATGAAAACCTCACCATTAACACTGATGAGCTTGGGAAGGACTGTCTACTTAATGCTGCTAAGACGTCCATGTCTTCTAAAATAATTGGAGTGTATCCTTTTTCCATCTTGTTTAGGCACAATCACAGACTGCATTTCTATTATGTGGACGAGGAGTAAAGAGGGGTGGAGCAAAACCCGTACAGTTGTGTTGTAACAATGATACTGTAAGGCTGGGTTCACACAGGGCGGATTTGCCGTGCGGAATTCTGCCGCGGCAAATCCGCCTGCGGGCGCTAATCTCGGGATTGACCAGCCATGTGGACGAGATTTCTCAGAAATCTTGTCCACACGGGACGGCCAATCCGCTGCGGCAAGTCCGGCTGAAACCTCTATGGGAGCGCCGTCTGCAACGGAAAAGCGAGCGGCCGGGCCGCTTCAAAGCCGCCGCGGTTCTCCCGGCGGAAATCTCGCGTTTTTTGCTGCGGCCAAACTGCGGGATTTCCGTCGGGAATACGCCCTGTGTGAACCCAGCCTAAAAGTGGTGAAGAGAGTGAAGTGGTAACTTCAATAGTGGAGGTGCTGTCTGACTAGATGACGCACCACCTGCGTGGGTGTAACAGAGTAAGAGGATAGGACTAAAAACTGGCAGTGGAGAAGACTCAACGCTCCAGGTTAAAGCAAGTAGGAAGTGACCAAAGGTTTGGGAAACTTCTCCTTTTATTTAATAAAGTACGTGATCGGCTTATGAAAACGCGGGCGTTATCCCCGAAACGCGTTTTCATAAGCCGATCACGTACTTTATTAAATAAAAGGAGAAGTTTCCCAAACCTTTGGTCACTTCCTATTTGCTTTAACCTGGAGTGTTGCGCCTTCTCCACTGCCAGTTTTTTAGTTCTATTCTCTTGCATTTCTATTATGGCAGCTGTTATCAAAAATTATCAATCACCATCCTTTTACAGCACAAGGTAGCGACAGGCCCACTGATCACAGTGATACATTGCTTCATGCAGTAGTTTGGGAGAAACTTGCATTTTATTAGTAGTAGCCACACATGGAAAGACTACTGGAAGTAATCCCTGATATTCATGAGCTGTTTATGGATTGACAGCTGTTTGCCTGTTATTGTGCATAGAGAGATTGCTATCAATCAGTGGCTGGAGGGTGGGGTGGATGAGACTAGCTGTAGCTCATGAGTATCGAGGTCAAGTTCCCTGTGTCTGGGTGCTACTAATAAAATGCAGGTTTTTCCCAAGTATAGCATAGATCCACTCAGATGTATCACTGTAATCTGCGTGTGACCGTCACTTCCTTGTGCTGCGCTGAGGGGGGATGCAAAAAGATGGTGTCAGATTTCCTCTAATTGCTGCCTAAAATCAAACAGAACTATGTAATCGGCGAATGATGCAAATGGGAGGCCGCATGTAAAATCTAGGAAAATAACGCCTATAGATAGTTAACTTGCTGCATACTTGGAGGGTTGAAGTGGTTCTTTACTATATCAGCTCTGCCGGTTCAACCTCTACTTCTCCTTGACTCATTTTCTCAGAGACAGTGACTTCTTTGCCTCTATGGTAGTTGATGCTGCACTTGCTGTAAAATATGTGGATCCAAAGGGTCAAGCCCGTTACCCGATAAACTCCATCAATGTGCTGAAAGCTCACGGCCGCAGCCAGAAAGAGAGTATTCTTGTTAACGGTTATGCACTTAACTGCATTGTAGGCTCACAAGGTGATTATTTATCTGTATGGGGGAGTACCCAAAGCAAATGGGAATCTCCTTCCGGGGAAGGGGGGAGGGGGGGTTAATAGTACAGGCTTCTGTTGCTAAGTAAATGCGGTATGCTGCCTGACCTTGTTAGGGAAGGTTGTGTTCAGCTCCAGTGATTTATGTTTTTCCAACATGTTGTTTTTCACCTATTTTATGATGGCCAATTCATAAGAACAATGTGCAGTTGGGGGAAGCTTTCTTTGCCATTGCTCTAAGCACTTGTACAAAGAGTGAGATCTGGCAAGGAAAGGGTGTCAAGCTGTTTTTTGGTCACAACTGCTGTTGGAGTTCTACAAAAGCAAGTGATCCCCCTTCTGAGCCATGGCCACCTTTTTGGGGTGTCCACTTAAATGCATGTATTTTGAGCTGACAAGCATTCTTACAACATGGTTTAATTAAAGATGTTGCTCTGTTTTCTGCAGCTTCTACAGATCTCTGTATACAGAAACTGCAGTGTCCGTCTCAATAGGAGAAATGGCTTGGGGTATTTTTATACTGGACATTTATCACCCTTTTGCTTTCACACTTGGCTGTCGTATCGCTGTATAATATAATGCTATGGAGTGATCAAACTATCCGTTACAAGTTTTATTAATCTGGGGGGGGGGGGGGGGGGAATTAACTTTTTTTTTTTCTTCTTCTAAATAAAAGAATGTAAATAATGCTACATGGCTGGATGTTCTACAAATGAGGTGTTTGCCTGAAATGGCTTGTTTCTCTGTTTCCAGGTATGAGTAAGAGGATCACGAATGCTAAAATTGCCTGCCTAGACTTCAGTCTGCAGAAAACTAAAATGAAGCTTGGAGTTCAAGTGATTATTTCCGACCCAACGAAGTTGGACCAGATCAGGCAGAGGTGTATATATGTATCTAAGGCCTCGTTCTTTCATGGGGTTTTTAATGCTCTTAATTTTTTTTTTTTACACATATCTCTAGTTCTCCCCATTTTATTTGCTGCCATGCAGTGTGTGTTGTCTGGGCAGTTATACGCATGGGGTAAATCACGGAAATTCTGCTTTAAAAGGTGACCTTGTATTTAGTCGCTGTTAGCAGGAGTTCTACATCAATAATCTTCATTGGTATAGCAGCGCTTACAAAGACAGGGGCAATACAGTAAGACAAAAGTACAAAAATTACAGAACCACGGTTACATGTAATCAGTTGATAGATAGGAGTGAGGGTCCTGCTTCAACGAGCTTACATACTACAAATAATGGGGTGATACAGAAGGTAAAGGGGCTGGAGATGTGAACGGTATGGCGAGGTGGAGAGTGAGGGATGCTATACACTTAAACAATGGTCAGATGTTCAGTAGTGTGAGGGCAGAATCGGTATGACTGCAGGGGTCAGTGGATGGTGGCTAGCAGGGATTGCAGTCAGTAGGTCAGAGAGCATGTTCAGGTGTAAAGAGGGGTTTGGTTTAGGAGATATGGTAAGCCTCCCTGAAGAGGTACGTTTTTAGAGCACGCCTGAAGTTTTGAGAGTCCTGGATTGCACGGATAGCCTTTGGTAGTGCGTTTCAGAGGACTGGTGCTGCTCTGGAGAAGTCTTGGAGGCGGGATCTTAGGCCCACTCTACACACTGACTAAAAGTCAGTAGCAAACGTTTATTCAGTCATTTCTATGGAGGAAGAAAAGTGCAAATATTGCTAGGTTTTCTGCAGTCTGTTTTTAAATGCTTACTAACTTTTAAACTTCCTTTGCTTATATGATGGCGAGTAAAACTGCTACTTTTAGTGATTTTTCAGCACAATGTCATTTTAAGTGATGTCCACTTGGGGTCTCTTCCTTCTAGCTTGTTGTCCACTGCCTGCTGTCAAATGATTGGCAGACATCAGAACATGTTGTAGGGGAGAGGGTGAGTCATAGTGCTCATTGAAATGTATAGAGGGGAGGAGAGACTCGCCGGCATGCCTGTACCTAATAGTAAATAGTTGTTGTGTTTTTAGCTACAGAACTCACATCTACACTGATGTATCGTGTGTGTTAGACATTTAGAGAGCAGGATTTGCAGTTCTCTGTGGCTGGGTTCACAGCAACCAGGTTCCTTCTACCAGTACTGGGAATATTGAGATTTGCATACTGCAGTAGAGGGGGAATGCAGGCTACAACTCGTATAGTGGCGTTCCTTATGTTACCCACACAGCAACTTATTATGAAAAGTTAGGTTTTCTCACTGCAATGTTTGACCCCACAATAGACTTCATCTTTAAGCCAGAGCAGGCTGCATGTACGCTCTCCCGACACAGAAATTAGGCAAAGGTTTCTCTATCGGTAGTACATAAAACGTAATGAACTGTTATATGGTGTATAGTTATAGAAACCTAGTTTATCAAACTGGAAAATAAACTGAACTCTCGTGTTTTGTACTAGGGAGTCTGACATTACCAAGGAGCGGATCCAGAAGATTTTGGTAACTGGGGCCAATGTCATCCTCACTACTGGTGGAATCGATGACATGTGTCTGAAGTATTTTGTAGATGCAGGTGCCATGGCCGTACGAAGAGTACTGAAAAAGGATTTGAAACGAATCGCTAAAGCAACTGGCGGTACGTGTGGTTTTTCTTTGTTCTCTCTTTCTATGTGAAGTCTGCCATTAAATGACTAACTGGTTAAACAGAGTTGTGGCTTTTGATTTTTTTTTATTTAACAGCAAGTCAATTAAATTGGTGCATTTGCGGTTCCTGAATGTTTTCTACTTTCTACAAACAGCTACTGTTTGTTCAACCCTTGCAAACCTGGAAGGTGAAGAGAGCTTTGAGGCGTCCATGTTAGGGCAAGCGGAAGAGGTTGTACAGGAGAGAATATGTGACGATGAGCTGATTCTGGTTAAAAAGTAAGTACACGTTTAGTTGGCATGAGTTTCCCATTCAATTGCTGCCATGTTGTACCGTGCTGTGTGCAGTTATACGCGTGGTATAGAGGGACTACGTCTGCAAAGACAGGTTGAGCTTTTGTTGATTGCTCATCCTGCAGTTTGGAGACTGTACATTCTTGGATTTAGATCCCTGTAGTTCTAGTTGGCTGTCAATATATTCTATACATCCTAAACCAGGGGCAGTTATTGTGCATGTATCGAGACTCAGCATTTTGGAGAAATTCAAAAAGTCCAATTCTCACACAATGTACGTATGTTACAGCACAAAGGCCCGAACATGTGCGTCTATTATTCTTCGTGGCGCCAACGACTTCATGTGTGATGAGATGGAAAGATCTGTCCATGATGCCCTCTGTGTAGTGAAGAGAGTGCTGGAATCTAAATCTGTGGTACCAGGTGGTGGCGCTGTGGAAGCGGCACTTTCCATTTATCTTGAGAATTATGCTACTAGCATGGTAAGAATGTGTTTTCAGAAAAACTTTCATATTTTAAAAATAACTCCTTAAGGGGCCTTTGTGGCCACCAAACGTAGAAAAAGTTTTGTATTGAAAAAATTCTGAATACGATTGCCGTGTGTGTGTGTGTGTGTGTGTGTGTGTGTGTGTGTGTGTGTGTGTGTGTGTGTGTGTGTGTATATAGAATATATATACACACACTCCCATCTAAATGTGATCGTAAACGATTCCTTGTTTTTCTGTCTGCAAAATAGAACAAAATACTGACTCTAAAGTTGAAGAGAAGCCATGAAACCTTAGAGTTTAACGTGAAACTCCTAGGAAAAAACTGACAACTTTGTAAACATAAATCAACCCTCTGTATCAGCAATTTGCTTGCGAGCTGTGGGTGCTATAGATCACCTTAAAACTTTCAAGGAAACAATATTCTTTTGTGCAGAGAAAGTGGTGTTTTTTTTGTTTTTTTTGTTTTGTATACCTTGGCTTCTGTGCAGGTTTTTGGGTGACCTACGACTGCCACTTTGGAACCATGTCCATAGAGTAGTTAAAGTGTTTAAGATGGAGTCTCGCTATAAAAACGTACATGTGCATACTAAAATAGAATGGCTTGCTTTCGGATATAGTTTCGTACTTTGTTTTAAAGTGGGATTGGTTTTTAAATCTTAGTATAATAATCTTCGGTGAATTAAAGTTTTTTTTGTTTGGATAAAACTCTTTCAGGGCTCCAGGGAACAACTGGCGATTGCAGAGTTCGCAAGAGCCCTTCTGGTGATTCCGAAAACCCTTGCTGTGAATGCTGCACAAGACTCGACTGACCTGGTTGCAAAGCTGAGAGCTTTCCATAATGAATCTCAAGTCAACCCAGAGCGCAAGAATCTTAAATGGTATGAAAATAAAACCGCTCCTGTGTGTTCTGGTCAACTTTCCAGTGTTCATCTACAAACAGTAAAGCTGAGCCCGGCTCTCTACCCATTTTGAGGTGCTGTCTCCTCAGCTTTTTTCCAAGCGGCTACCATTTTGATTACTCCTGTAAAGTAGCTTGTAATTTTTCATGTACTTCTATGGTCTTGGAAGAAACAAATCTATCTAGAATGGTAAATGTGTATTAATGGTTATATTCTGTAACTAGGTTATTTTCTCAGTTCATACCTCTAGAGTTGATTTGCTGATCGTTCAGTTTTATTTTTGAACCTGAAGCATGAACTTCTGATAACGGAAAGAGCTGAATCAGCAGACCGTGTACTAGATAAATCTGTTTAACCTATGAGCAGTGATGGGTACTAAATGAGTATGACCGTTCAGGAAAAAAAGCAATTCTATTAATGGTGTAATGAAAGGTTATACAATTATTTTAATTTGTGTATGGATTCCTCATGCTTAATTTCTCTTTTTAAGTATGCTTGCAGTCACTGAATGTAAAACTTAGGCCTCCTTCACACGGGCATCAAAATTGTGTGAGATTTGTGCATTGCTGGACTCGCCAATATGAACCCCCTTTCATTTGAATGGGGGCATACACAGGAGCAAAACAAATTTGTAGCATGTTCTATCTTCTGCGTGCCCTTACATCGACCACTGTTTTCAATGGCCCAGCAACAGCATCACGCCGTGTGTTAGGTATGCGATGCAAGGTTTCCCATTGAAAACAATGAGCGATATACTCTGCGATCCCAAAAGTGATGCAAGGCAATTTTGACATGAAACCTCCTCAGGCACTTCCTATGGTGGGGAGCGCGATATGGGGGCGGGATTCATAAAACTATATCGCGCCATGTGAAGTTGGCCTCACTGTTTTACCTTGACTATCACACAGATACTAGTTGTATTACAACCCAACTGTCAGCAGTCTTCACCTGAGCACGGCAGATTTTCTTATTGAATGGGAAACTTGATTTACTTCAAGAACTCCAAAAATCTAAAGTGGTGAGGAACTGAAACCTGAATATTAGAAACCTACAAGAATGTGGGGAAAAAGATTTGTACTGCAACAGAATGAAGACTTGGTGTTCGTTCACACCACTAGGTTTTCATGTTCTGTTAAAATGGTAATGAAGGGTGCTATATAAATACTATTGACTTTAATTGAGTCTGTTTGGCTTCCATTACGCCCCTTTTTTTCCCCTGAAGGACTAGCGCAACATCCTGTGCTATCTGTGAAGGAGGCTCTGAATTCAACCTCCTGTATTTATTTATTTTCAACTTAGTTGTCTATACTGCTCTGATTATGTAGTCATGACCCGGTAACAAGTGCAACTGTGATTTCTTTTGACACTCTGTGATAGGCAGTTTATGACAGTCTGCTATCAATGTAGTCCTTTTCCATCAGTTTGGCTCTGACAGTCTAGTCACGTGAATGTGTAAAGCTGTAACAGATATCCTCTAGTTTGATTACCTATAGATTATATCTCCATTTGAGTAGTTCATAATTCTGGTTTAATCCATTTTTCCAGGATTGGGCTTGACTTGCTGAATGGAAAGCCAAGGGATAACAAGCAAGCGGGCGTCTTTGAACCCACTGTTGTGAAGACAAAAAGTCTGAAATTCGCCACAGAAGCTGCAATTACAATCCTTCGAATTGATGATCTTATCAAATTGCATCCAGAGAGTAAAGAAGATAAGGGCAAATATCATGAGGCAGTGCAATCTGGATCAATTGAAGGCTAATATGTCATAGAAAACCGGTCTTTCCTTTTTTTTTGTATTACTGTAATTTATAACTAGTAACTCTTACTTGTTTACCTTGCACTTCCCGGTCTTGTAACGAACCACCCAAACACTTAATAAAACTAAAGTGTGACCTACTATTCTTGACGCTTTATTCATTTTAAATGTTTTTATTAAATTCTTTTCCACTTTAGAAAGGGTAACCTTTATTGTTCTACGGAAACATTTTGAATGTTAGATTAGTAAAAGATGATATCAGATAGTTCTGTATAACTAATCTAAACCGAGTTTGATGCAGTCATTCAAAACATCATCCCACATAGCATTTATTAGGGAAGGGGATGTTGGGGTATACTTTTATTGTGGGGAGGTGGCAGTGGGTAACAACAAAGGATTTTAACTAGGCCTCTGGTAACCAATATCTAACCTATGTCGCCAAAATGATCCTTAAGCCCCATTTATACGCACTGATTATCGTTCAAAATTTTCTCAAATTATATCTTTTGAGCAATAATTGTTGCTTGTAAATGCTACCATCGTTAGCTTTTCAGCCGAACGATTATTTTTAGTTCAGCATAAAATCCATCGTTCGGCTGGGCAGCTGATGGCATGTCATAGCTTACGTCATTAAATAGTTTAGCTAATGTGGGTATCCTCTCTATTAGTAGGATCTTGTAGTACTCATTACTGAGACAGCCAGGGCCTGGGGTTTTGTTATTTGGCGTGGCCATGATCATTCCCCATATTTCCTGTTCTGAAAATGGTGATTCCAGAAAGGCTACCTGGCCTGATTGGGAGAGACTGTTGCCAGGAATCTATCTTCTCCAAGTCTGGGGGGGGGGGGGGGGGGTCGCTCTATAGAGGTCTTCAAAATAGTTAAATAGCCCCTTCCATGTCTTTTTGTTCGAAGTGTTTCAACCTTTTGTGTGTGGATCTGTGATTTGGTATACAAGCCAGCAATCTGCCAGGTTTATTAGCTTGGCAGTAAAATTTATTCTGTTTGTTTCGTGAGCCAGACCACTTGCCGTTGCGCGAAGGTTTCTAGGGTCTGTTTAGTTTGTTAGTTTTGCTGGGAAGGGAAGCAAGCAATACTTCGCTGTGCGGTCAGCAGGGAATGCTGAAATTTAATGAATTGTGACCTAATATTTACGTTTAAATTAGATGTTTATCACATGGCCCCTCATCACCAGCTTGGACACAGCCCAAAGCAGAGGAGTCATTTATGTGTTCAATATTGTCATCTAAATAATCCAATGTATCTTTAGGCATTTGCGAAAGTCTTTTGAGTAAATGTGAGGGGAAGGATCAGATTCTAGTTTTTGTCGCTAAGTTTCGACCACAAAAGGACATGGTGATCGGGGCGTGATCTGCGATCACTATGGGAAGTACTGCTGTAGGGGCAAGCCTTTTGAACAGGGAGAACAGAATAAGAAAAAAGTCCTATCCTAGAGAAGCTCCAGTGGGCTGAAGAATAAAAGGTGTATTTTCTAGAAGTGGTACTAATCATGCGCCAGCTTCATGAGGCATGATAGATCCTTAGAGAGTTGCGTGTGGGATGTGTTTTGCAAGGATTTGTCTAACGTTGGGAAAATAGTGTTGTTAAAGAGTCCCCCCTATAACCAGATGCGTGTCCTGTCTCTGCAGTAGTAAGGAGGTGATTTTGGTGAAGAAATGAGTGTTTGGATGATTTCAGGCATATATGTTGACGAAAGTATAAATATTTGCATTTAATAGCAGGTATCTACCCTCTTCGTCAACTAGCTCCTCTTCTATGGAATATGGCAGGCCCCTTCAAAAGAGAATGGCCACACCATGTGTTTTTGATGTGTGATTGGCTGCATAGCAGGAGTCTATCCAGGAGGCTCTCAGGGAGACTTCCAGTGAGTCTCTTGTAAAAAGATCACATCCGGTCCAAGGAGCTTTAGGTGGGTGAGGACCTTCTTATGGTTGATTGGCGTGTTGAAGCCTGCCACGTTCCATGAAACAAATTTAATTTCAATGGAGCTCGTATAGTCTTGTTCTGGTGCATACCAGATATTCATCATAGCGACGAGAGCAGATGTGTGCCGTGTTAGTATCTACTACTTTCTTCCCTCGTAGTCACAGTGAGGGGTTAAATGAGAGAGGTTCAGGAACCCACGTGCCAACCAGCTCAACCTGGGAGGCCATGGAGGAGAAAAACATCTTGGCGTCAAGACAGTACAACTATCAAAATTAACCTTTAACATAGTTGAATAGTTTCCAGATCAGCATGAGGACTAAGCCTCATAACCTTGAATGTGAACAAATAAGGAAAAAACATATACTGCAGCCCTGAAGAGTCTGTGAACTCAGGCTCTAAGCCCCCTGCCTACTTAAGAACGTCTATTTTCCCTGGGTCCTGTTTTACTGTGGGTGTCCATCCTCATTGAGGTGGAAGTATCGACATGCTGCCTTAGGGTCGTCAAGTATCAGCTGTTGACCATTGTGTTGCATTTTAAGCCTAGCCGGAAACAAGAGTTGAAACTTTTTTTTTGTGAAGGTGGCGACAAATCAAGGTGAAGGTCCTGTGTTTCTCGTAGGCAAGTGCAGAGAAGTCCTGAAAAAGCAGCACCTGCTTTTTCAGCCGCTGGTGTTAAATCGCCCACGGATCAGGCTCTGTGAAGCTTTCCATAGGGTTGCTATGGAAAGCGCAGTGCCAGCGTCCACGAGCAGAGAATCGTAGCAATTCTCTGCTCGCGGGATTAAAATCACGGTATGACGCGATTGTCCGCGGTGAGTCTATCTCTATCAGGCTCACCTCTGAGGCCTGTCGGCGCTTCCCCAACTCCCCCTCGGCAGAATATCGCTAACGATATTCCACCTTAGTAGTGGACAGGGGGCCTAACCCTCCAGTTCAGATATCTCACGATTACTCATCTGGGGCATTAGTTTCCCATATCTGAAGGTCTGGGGAATCCAATTCTATAGACTCTTTCTATGCAGGCATTATCAATCGGTATGTCTGGAGATAGAGCTGTAGGGAGCTCCTCCATCAGAAGAGTAAGCAAAATGTGATTGTTCCCAGCAAGAGAAACCACGTAATCTTGTAGATACCTTTTAATGGCTAACAAAAATACATGATGTAATAGCAAGCTTGCGAACCTCTCATGTTCTTCAGGCTAAAAATGGAATAGAGCTGAAGAGGCATGAATATACACACTTATAATGCAAGGCACAGACATGGATGTGATTGGTTTGCGCTTAAAAGGAATTCTGCAACAGAAAAACTTTATCTAGGCACTGATAACGGAGTGAAAGTTTTATGGTCCCTGAATCACTGTTGGGTTTGGGGGGGGGGGGGTTCGTCAGGCCAGGAATGCTACAATATGTACACAAACCTTTTTTTTTTTTTAATTTATTTTCTTTATTAAGGAAAAATTGCACAGTACATAGTAAAATTATGTAAAAGTATAGACTCAATATTGCATAGAGTACATATTGTGCTATAGTTTGCTTAGATATAATAACAACATTTTCCTTGTATATTTTTTCTGTAAATAACAAACTTTTAACCGATAAACTCGATCCGCCCATGCCGATTGGTTACATTCTTGTGAGATAAAGCTCTGCTCTCGTTATTTGTTAGGTAAATAGGGGCACAGGAGTATATGTGGGGAGAGGGAGGGAGGGGGGGGAGAGAGAGAAGGGATACGAGTCTGGGAGTTCAGTCCGCGGATAAGGTAGAGTTGGTATCCAACCAGATGTCCCATATTTTGTGGAATTTGTTTGGGCATCCTCTATTTTGATAGATAATTTTCTCGTAGGAGATTACTGTATTCACCGACCGAACCCAGCATGAGATCGTGGGAGTACCCGCCGCCATCCAGTAGGTGGCTATCGCTTTACGTGCCAAAAATAATATCTTCTGTAAAAAGATGCGAATGTGATACGGCCACTCCTCCTCCTCCAGTAGGCCAAATAGGATCGTCTTGGGATCCATCCCAAGGTTAAGGGGAGATGGTAATAGTGAGTTTGTGAAGGATACGATCTCAGACCAGAATCCGTTTACCAGGGGGCAGTCCCAAATCAGATGCCAGAAATCAGCCTCTGGCTGGCGGCATCTGTGACAGGAGTTTGAGGAAGAACTGCCCATTTTATATAGTCGGTTGGGTGTGAGGTATGCTTGGTGAATAATATATAGCTGAATCAATTTGTTATTGACTGCAGGGGAAACTAAGAGATGGGATTCAGATATATCTTCCCAGTCTTCCGATGATAAGGACGGGATGGCAGTCTTCCATTTATCGTAAGCTGGGGGCTGACTATGGTCGGTTTTTGCTGAAAGGAGGTGCGTGTAGAGCACTGAGATTAGGCCCCTGGGTCCTTGAGATCTGAGAATGCCGATTGTGGGGAATTTGGATATACTTGTGGAGGTGGGTGGGAATTGGGAGTTCAGGGCGTGCCTCAGCTGAAAGTATCTAAACAGTTGAAGTTGTGGGGACTGTATTTTTTCCCGCAGTTGGTTGAATGTAAGGAGGTTCCCGTCCGTATAGACATCTCCCACCGACACCACCCCTATAGATCTCCAATATTGGGGGTCTGGGACCGACTGCAGGGCCTTAAGGCCAGGATTATTCCATAGGGGAAGTTCGCACATTATTCCTTTGTACCGTTGGATGGCCTTAGTCTCCCTCCACACCTTTAAGGCAAGTTTGTGAAGTGGCAGAGTGTCGGAGGGATTGGTATGTTCTGGGAATTCCAGGAAGCTTAAAAGGTTGTTACCCTTCACTTGTTTAGCCAGGTATCGGTCCGCGATGGGCATTTCCCGTTCTAGGAACCAGCTCCGGACGTTACGCAGCTGTCCGGCTAGGTAATATGCATGGAGGTCTGGAAGCGCCATTCCAGCCTGCTCCTTCGGTCTCTGGAGGGTCGAAAGACTAAGCTTTGATCGTGTTGAATTCCAAATGAAAGATATAATGAGGGAGTTAAGGGCTTGGAAGATGCGCCTGGGTACAATTATTGGCATGTGCTGTAGTATGTACAGGCACTTGGGTTGAATGGCCATTTTTATCAGGTTTATGCGGCCGGCTACCGAAAGCGGTAATTTAGACCATCGCTCGAGTTTGTTTTTGACATTTCCCAGCAGTGGGTCAATATTATCTTTTATAGCGTTATTTGGATTTTGGGACATAAACATTCCCAAATATTTGAATGTGGAGACCACGGCTAGATTATATCTGGCGACACAAGGGTCTGTTATTGGGTTGAGATTTGTATATAAAATTGTGGACTTGGGCCAGTTGACATGTAAACCAGATAGGTGGGAAAATTTGTCGATTTGGGACATAGCGTGGGAGAAAGAATTTATAGGATCTGACAAAAATAGGATTGTGTCATCCGCGTATAAGCCCACTTTACTTTCAAGGTTCGCCCACTTAATGCCGGTTACTTCAGGGGTACTTCTCAACCGAATTGCCATGGCTTCAATAGCTATAGCAAATAGAGCCGGGGACAGCGGGCAGCCTTGACGAGTGCCTCTTGCGAGGCGGAACTCTGTGGATGGGATGCCATTTACTATTACATTAGCGCTTGGCGATTTGTATATGGTCTTGACCCATTGTAAGAATTGGGGGCCAAACCCGAAACGAACCAGGCAGGCCTCAAGGAAAGCCCACTCCAACGAATCAAAGGCCTTCATTATGTCCAGAGAGACCAGTGCCCAGGGCATGTTAAACTGTTTGCCCAGTTGAATCGCAGTTTGTACTCTCCGTATGTTGATTGTTGTGGACTTTCCTGGCATGAAGCCAGTCTGGTCAGGGTGTATGATAGATAGGATTACTTGATTTAGTCTTGTGGCTAGGAGTTTTGTTAGGATTTTATAATCGACATTTACCAGGGATATGGGTCGGTAAGAGCTACAGTCTGTAGGGTCTTTGTCTGGTTTCAAGATAACTATAATAGATGCTCCATAGAACGAGGGTGGGAGGGATTGGTCTATTTGGGCCTGTTGTAGTGTTTCTAATAATGGGCCAATTGCTCGTCATATTTCCGGTATACCTCAATCGGGAGGCCGTCGGGGCCCGGGGCTTTATTGGGTGCCATGTCCCGGATTGTCTGCCGGATTTCATCTAGGGTGATTGGGGCTTCCAGGAATTCCACCTGTTCTTCTGACAGTGTTGGAAAAGTCAGGTCGTTCAAGTAATCTAGGATATCTGCTTTAGTAAAATTTGTGGGTGAGCTATACAGGTTAGCGTAAAATTCTTTAAAGCGATTTGTGATGGCTGGGGCGTCAGTCAGCTCCACACCATATTGATCTTTTATCTTAAGGATCGTGTTCGAGTATTTCTCGTGTTTAATCAGATTAGCTAGTAAATGGCTGGATTGGTTACCCAGTTCAAAGTAGTATTGCTTCACAAAGAATAATTTACGCTTGGCCTTGGCGTGAATTTGGTGTTTGTAGAGGCGGGAGCAACTAAGCCATGCTTCTTTGTTAGAGTCTGTGGGATTGTCAATATAAGTCTTTTCTGCCTCAAGTGTCTTGACTTCAATCTCTCTGTCCGCCTGGGCTGTCGTTTGTTTGATATATATAATGGCTGATTTAAGAAACCCCCGAAGGTATGCTTTAAGGGTATCCCATCTCAAGGCCGGGTGGGTGTTGTTGTTATGGGCATCTAGAAAAAGGGATATATGAAACGGGGTTTGGTCGTCTGGGCCTAGAAGTTTGAGCCAAAACGGGTGTAGTTTCCAGGTGGGGAGAATTTTGAGTTGGGGAAATTTCAGTGTTAGTAGTATCGGACTGTGGTCCGATATGCCCCGCGGGCCGTGTGTTATATCTGCGAGGTACACCGCCACTTCCCTGGAGCTGAATATGTAGTCGATTCTTGAAAGGGAGTTATGACCCAGGGAGTGGCAGGTGTATTCCAGGGTGGCAGGATGGTGTAGCCGCCAGAGGTCGACCCAACCCACGCTCTCAGTCGTCTGCCGGAGGGAGGAGTTAGTATTGGCGGTTGTGTTGGCCAGGGCATGGAATTTGTCCCTGGTCGGGTCCACTACCTGGTTAAAATCTCCCATACAGAGTACTCCTATTGAGGGATATTGGTGTGCGAAGGTCACGGCCGCCTGAAGGAGGGAGAGATTATTGTGTGGTGGATTATAGATACATAAAATTACATAAGGCTTGGAGTCTATTTCTGCATATACGAATATTGATCTGCCTTCCGGGTCCTTGCGGACTTTAATAGGATTCCATCTTATGGAACTATGTATAAGCAATGAAACGCCTCTGGAGGAGGAGGTGTGAAAGGAGTGGGCCGCCCACTGTACCCACGGCTAGAGTGTCGGCCCTGTCCTTGGTGAGGTGGGTCTCCTGCAGACACACGATATGGGGGTTGTTTTGTTTAATAAAGGAGAAAACATTCCTGCGCTTGAGGGCTGTGCCGAGACCCCGTACGTTCCAGCTAAGAAATTTTAAAGACATTGGTGTCGGTGTAAATATAAATCTCGATTGATGTCCCTACAGTCGGGGGGAGGGGAGGGAGAGGACCTTGCGAGAACAGAGCAGTGGGGATCATCGGCATAGACAGTTCAGAACAAATAACATTTATCTCAAAACAGTTTAAACCTTTAGCTATTGGCATCCTGTCTGAATATGAACGTAGGAATCCTAAGTTAGGTTTCCGGTAAATCTAAAGACAGGAGACAATGAAAAACTTAAGCTACAACTATCAGTAGGTAGCTGATGTTGCTGGGGGGGAAAGGATCCCAATGGCCTATGGGTGGCTGGCTTTGTCTGGTAGACTTAAATTGTTAGATTAAAGTAACGTTGAGACCCGAGGGGGACCCGGGCAGTACATTCGCGGCGTGGACGGCCGGCACACCACCAGTAGGTCAGGGGGATAATAGAGCTTCTCGGTCACATTTCAAGTTAGTATACATATTTATACATGTCATGGGTTAGCGCCTCTTGGTGATCTCGGGTGCATTCTGAGCCATTCCAGAGCTTCAGTAGGGGAATGTAGAAAGATCGCTTTGCCCTCCGCGACAATGCGCAGACGGGCTGGGTATGCCATTGAATAGGGAATGTTTCTGCCTTTAAATTTATTTTTTACTTCCATAAAGGTAGCTCTTTGTTTTTGCAAGTCCGCAGAAAAATCAGGAAAGATAGATATCACTGAGTTGTTGTGTTTAAGTGGGCCTTTTAATCTGGCTTGACGCAGGGCGGCATCGCGATCCCTGCAGTTAAGAATTCTTGCTAGGAATGGGCGCGGGGGTGCGCCCGGCTGTGGTGGTTTCGCCGGGACGCGGTGGGCTCTCTCCACGGTAAAGTGAGTAGAGAAGGTTCCTTCGCCCAGCAATAATTTTAGCCAATTCTCCGCAAACAGTTCTGGTTGTGAGCCTTCTGTCTTCTCAGGTAGGCCGATTATGCGTAGATTGTTGCGGCGCGCACGATTTTCAAGGTCATCGGTTTTAGCTTGGCAATATTCCACTGTTCTTATGGCTTTTTTAACCGCTGCAGGGATTGGGCGCAGGGAGTCCTCAACATTCGAGATGCGGTCTTCCATTTCCCGTACCCTGCCGCGCATGTTTTGTAGATCTTGTCGCAGGAGAGCCACATCTGATTT
Source organism: Eleutherodactylus coqui (assembly GCF_035609145.1). Taxonomy (NCBI): domain Eukaryota; kingdom Metazoa; phylum Chordata; class Amphibia; order Anura; family Eleutherodactylidae; genus Eleutherodactylus; species Eleutherodactylus coqui. Next base: position 115,207,499 of record NC_089839.1, on the reverse strand, counting down.
GACCTCTTCTATCTTGTCTGTAAGGGCGGATTTGCAGGTGTTAATTGCTTCCAGGAGTTGGCGCATTGTTGGTTCGGGTTGCTGCCTAGATATGTCTTCGGTTTCTTTTGTTTGAGCGGATCGTATCGCTCGAGGAGTGTGGTCTGGAATTTCGGTGCGTGAGAATTCTTTTAATCTTTCCGCCGCGGAGCCGCTTTTTGCGCGTGTGCTCATGTTCACGGGCAGTTGTTTAACGTGTTTAACTGAAAGCGTAAGCGGTTTCTTTGGTGGTATGAACGTATGAGTGTTTCTGACAAAGATTACTGGGTTATGGGGCTGGTTAGCCTATCAGATATCTTGTAGGGGTTCTGATGGAATATGTAGATTGCTGATATCTCCGGGGGCCCTGCTGTCACGAAGCCACCACCGTTTTTTTTTTGGAGTTTGGCGCATCGGTGAAATGTGTCGCCGATGTGGGGAGATGTTGTTTATGGCTCAGGACAGTTCGGATAGTTCGGCTGGGAGGCCGTTGAGTCTTGTCAATCTCCCCTATAGCGAGTAGAGGTCACTGTAGGGTCACGGGGGGGGGGGGGGGGGAGAGTCTTAAGATGGCTGGGGACTTTGTATGTTGTTAATTCCAAGTCCAAATTAATTCGGAGGGGTAAGATTTTCCCCGTTCGGCCTTTCCTCTCCGGGCACCCGGCGTCTAACGCGGCGGCGTGCCGTTGCTAGGTGTTGTCCCCCGACCTTTGTCCCCACTTACGGTTTTTTGTCGCCGGCTCCGCTGGGCCGGTTTACGGTCGGTAGGTTTCCCCGCTTCTGGTGCTCAGCCGGGTGTAATGGGATGCGCCCGCCGTGGCGGTAAGGGTAACAGGTAGTTAACTGGATCGCGGTCCTCGGTGGCAGGTAAACCGTGACAGGGGGGGTAGATGTCTGGTGCCTCTCTCTTTTGGCTGCGGCCGGACCGCTCAGCGGTCCCACCCCCCCGCGGCAGCAGGGGGTCGCGGTTTTGTCAAGGGGGTGATATGGCCCAGGGAGCCGACAAGCCCAGCCGCAGGTTCTGGGGTATCACGGGCCGGCGCGCCGCGTCCTCTCTGCAGCAGGGGAAGGATGTCAGCCGGGCCACTCGGACCGCCAGGTCGCGGTCTCCCGCGGGTTATATGGCCGCCGGACCGTCCCAGGAGAAGGATAGGCGGCTCAGCCAGGTACGGGAGGCCGCCAGCCGCGGCAGACAGTCAGTCCCGGTCGCCGGTCCGTCCAGGAGCGCGGGGGTTAATGAGTTTGGCCGGCGGCGGCTCGCGCGGCGCACACCAGAGGGCAGAGCTGCCGCCCGTGCACCCTCCGCGGACAGGTCCGGGCAGTTCAGCGCCCACAGCGGCGGCAGGGGAGCAGGTCCGGGAGGAAGGTGAAGGGAGGCACTCCAAAGGTGTCGGAGCGTGGGTCTTCCTGCGGCGTCCGGTCGGGACGGCAAGCGCCCACCCCGCAGCCGCGGGGGGAGGAGGAGATCACAAGCGGCCGGCCGGGCAGTTCGCGCTCACAGCGGCGGCCGGGGAGCAGGTCCGGGAGGAAGGTGAAGGGAGGCACTCCAAAGGTGTCGGAGCGTGGGTCTTCCTGCGGCGTCCGGTCGGGACGGCAAGCGCTCGCCCCGCAGCCGCGGGGGAGGAGGAGATCACAAGCGGCCGGCCGGGCTACCGGCTCCACGTGCGCCGTCTCGTGTTCGGAGGATAAGGAGGAAGGACTGTTCCGCCGCTCGGCGCAGACTACAGGCAAGGTAAGTCTACGGAGCCGCCGCTCCGAATGTCGGCAGTGGCGGGAAGGGAGCAGGGTGTTGGCGCGGTCTCACCTCCGGGCCGGTCCACGCCGTTTATAACGCGTTTAGGGGGTTTAGTCTGCCCCGGTTCCGTCCCAGTCTCCTATGGCGAGTTTTAGGAGTCTTAGTTATCCATTTGGGTCACCCTAAGGCCAGGATTTTTGCAGGATAGATGTGTCCCCTGGGGAGCTCCTTTCACGTGCGACCGGCCATGTTGGTTGCTGGCCACGCCCCCTACACAAACCTTTTTAACTAGACAGCGAACAAGAATAAAATTCCATGAGAGATTCAATGCATTCCACCCCACCATTAACCTGACGTTAAGCTACTCGTATACCGAAAAAATAGATTATACCTACCCGATAATCGGGTTTCCAGTAGTCTCCACAACAGCACCAATTGAGAGATTGCCTCCTCCTGATAGGACAGGAACACACAGAGGTTAAAAGCTCCCCCCCTTTCCCACTTTCCTCAGTGGATTCTAACGAATTTTTGGGGTAGGAGCTCAACTTAAATTTCTTCCCTTAACCGGGGTTTTTTTTTTTTTATTATAAATTTTTTTTTATATTCTATAGTTTCTTTTCTATCAATTTAGGGGGGGAAGGTACGGGTGCTGTTGTGGAGACTACTGGAAACCCGATTATCGGGTAGGTATAATCTATTTTTTCCCCAGTCGTCTCCACGACAGCACCAATTGAGACGTACCAACTAAAGTTTCCCTAGGGTGGGATTGCTGCCGAGAGGACTTTGCGGCCGAAGGCCATGTCCTTGTCCTGCTGCACTTTTACCCTATAGTGTTTAACGAACGTGTGGGGTTTCTTCTAGACTGCGGCTTTGCATATCTGCTCGACCGAGGCTGAGCTATGTTCGGCCCATGAGGATGCTACTGCCCTTGTAGAATGGGCTTTAAGAGCTAAGGGGATTTCCTTCCCGAGGGCCTTATAGGACTCTATGATGGCTAGGCGGATCCACCTGGCTATGGAGCTTTTCGCTGCTTTGTTCCCTTTATTTGGGCCACTGAACTGGACGAACACCGTCTCCAGTGGCTTGTCGCCTCTATGTAGCCTAGGACTGCTCTCCTAACGTCCAGGCAGCTTAGGGTTTTTTCTTCCTCGTTTTTAGGTTTACTAAAAAATTAGGGGATTATGTCTTGGGACCTATGAAAATGTGATACTACTTTTGGCATAAACGCCGGGTCCGTTTTAAATACTAATTTGGTGTCCGAGATTTTCAGGAACGGGTGGCGAATGGACAAGGCCTGCAGCTCGCTAACCCGTCTTGCTGAGGTGATGGCTACTAAGAAAATGGTCTTGATAGTAAGCATTTTTATGGGTAGTGCTTCGATCGGCTCGAATGGTACCGTTGTCATGGCCCTTAGAGCCCAATTAAGGTTCCAGTCTGGAAAAAGATTTATGGGCCTAGGCCGTAATCTAGTTGCTGCTGCTAGGAACCTGTTGACCCATCTGTTGTCTGCGAACTTTGTGTCACATATGGCGCTAAGGGCTGCGACCTGGACCTTCAGGGTGCTTGGAGAGAGGCCCATCTCTAGGCCCTCCTGCAAGAACTCTAAGATTAGAGGGATGTCCGGGATAGAATGCCCGCGATTCCTTCCCTGTCTCCATGAGGAAAACCTTCTCCAAACTTTCTGGTAGATAAGATGGGTCGTCTTTTTTCTGCTGGACATTAACGTTTCTACTACTCTCTCTGAGAATCCCTTCTCTTTTAGTGAGGATTCCTCAAGAGCCATGCTGTTAAGTGGAGCTTGTCTAGGCTCGGATGGTTCAGTGGCCCCTGCGATAGAAGATCTGTCCAGGTAGGGAAAGTGACTGGGTCCTGGACGCTCAATGTTGCTAGAAGACCGAACCAGCTTCTCTTGGGCCAGAAGGGGGTCACCAGGATTAGTGTGCATACCTGGGTTCTGAAATGTTGTAAGACTCTGGGGATCAACGGTATAGGGGGAAAGGCGTACGCCAGCCCCTCTCCCCAGTCTTGGCCTAGGGCGTCTACTGCTGTCGGCCGATCTCCCGGCTGGAGGGAGAAGAAGTTGCTTACTTTGGCATTTTCCCTGGTTGCGAACAGGTCCAATTGTGGGGTCCCCCACCGGTTGGTCAGGATTCTGAACGCCTCCAGGGAGAGAGACCATTCTCCTGGGTCTATTTGCCTCCTGCTCAGAAAGTCCACTTTTTGGTTTAGCGTCCCCTTCAAGTGGGTTGCCGTGATCGAAAGGATCCGGCCCTCTGCCCAGTGAAAGATTTTCTGTGCGATGTTTTGCAGGGCGGGAGATCTTGTGCCCCCTTGGTGTCGTACATGGGCGACATTGTCTTTATATGCCGGTTCCGTAGCGAGTTCCCTAACTGCTGTAGGACCTGCCATACGGCCTGTAGTTCCTTGTAATTTGAGGACTGTTCTTTCGTCCTTTGAGGCCAGGGGCCCTGAAAGAACTGGTTCCCCACATGCGCTCCCCATCCCCAGGCGCTTGCGTCCGTTGTGATGTGAGTGGCTGGGTTTTGTAGCCAATGAACCCCTCGCCGCAGGTTCTCTGGGGATGTCCACCAACGCAGGGATGTTTTCACCATGCTTTGGATGTACATTCTTGTCCCTAGAGAGGACTGCCTCTTGTCCCACGTGGATAGGACTGAGGCTTGCGGAGCTCTGGTGTGAGCCTGGGCCCATGCCACTCCTGGAATGCATGACGTCAAGCTTCCCAGGAGAGACATGGCTTCCCGAATTGTGCATAATCGTCTCCGTAGGAAGGTCTTGACTAACCATTGGATTTTTTGTATTTTTTCCTCGGGTAGGCAGGAGCATTGCGATTCTGAGTTGAGCTTTATTCCCAGAAACGTCTTCTGCTTGTCGGGATCTAGGCTGGATTTTTCCCAGTTTATGATCCATCCTAAGGATTGGAGAAGTTCTAGCACTATCCCCAGGTGTTCCGTTAGGAGTTCTCTGGACTCTGCTATTAAAATATCGTCCAGGTAGGGTACTATTAGGACCGACTTCTTCCTCAGGTAGGCGGCTACCTCTGCCATAATTTTGGTGAAGATTCTGGGTGCTGAGGAGATCCCAAAGGCCAGGCATCTGAATCGATGGTGCTCTATTCCCTTGCCCATATCCACTGCGAACCTTAGTATTTCCGGGACCCCTCGTGGATCGGTACGTGGAAATAAGCATCCTTTAAATCGATGGATGCCATGTAGGCTCCTTTGGGAATCAACTTTATCGTTAAGGCGATGGACTCCATCTTGAATTTCCTGTATCTGATGCAGGTGTTCAGAGGCTTTAGGTTTACTATCATCCGCTGCTTATTTTTTGAGGCTAGGTCGCCTGACCACGATTTCAGCCATAACACTCTTCTGGCTGAGTTAGAGCGGGCTGTAGCTTTCGCCGAGAGTTTGACAGTTTCGCCCGCGGCGTCCGCTAGGAAATTTGTTGCCATACGCAGGATCGGAAGGGAATTTAGGATCTGTTCCCTCGGCGTTTTATTGGTTAGGTGTAGCTCCAGCTGCTCTAGCCATACCCCCAGAGTCCGCGCCACACAAGTGGCTGCGATCCCTGGCCTAAGTATGTTTGCCGCTGCCTCCCATGATTTCTTTAGAAGGCCTTCCGCCTTGCGATCCATGGGATCTTTTAACTGTGCGGCGTCCTCAAAGGGCAGGGTCGTCCTCCTGGCTACTTTGGCCACCGGGACGTCTACCCTAGGTACTTCCTCCCAGCTTGCGCAGACTTCCTCCTCGAATGGGTACCTTCTTTTTACCCCTCTAGCGGAGGAGCCTGCGTCTGGTTTCCTCCACTCTTTCTGGATTATTTTGGTGATATTCTTGTGGACAGGGAAGGTATGCTTGCGCCTCTCTCTCCCCTAGTCCCCCGAATATCTCGTCTTGTAAAGTACGTGGCTCTCTGGGCTCTTCCATTTTTAGTGTAGCCCTGACTGACTTAATCAATTCAGTTAAATCATCCTGATGGAATAAGTATCTTTTGTGGCCCTCCTCGTCTGAGGACTCCTCGGCCGCCTGTTCCTCTTGCTCCGACCCGATAGAACTCTCGGAGTCGGAGGGCTCGTCGGGAACATATGCCTTTTTCTGGCGTTTCGCTGGCGGTGCCAGCTGCGACGTTAGGGCTGATCTAACTTTCTCCTTCACCAGCTTCCTAACGTCCTCCATGAATCCCCCCGATTCATCTGACTAGCCTAGCCTCTGGTACATAGCTGGCAGTCTCATCCCGCATTTTCTGGGTTTTGTTCGGGGGGGGGGGGGGGGGGGGGGGGAGAGATGTCTTTTTTATCCCCCTGACAAACAAAGCATTTTTGCGGGTAAATATGCAATTTTTCCATACACAACATACTGGATATTTGCATTGTATTTTTGCCGCACTGGCTACTTACGGCCGCTGAGGCTGAGGTTTCAGCTGTTTCTGGGGCTGGAGCACTCATTTCTGTACCGGTGCTGCAGACACCCTGCGACCTGTAGTCTCGCGGTTTTCCGACGGGAATCCGCCCTGTGTGAACCCAGCCTAAGTGTCTAGTTAAAAATGTTTGTGTACCTCTTGTAGCGTTCCTGGCCTTACAACCCCCCCCCCCCCCCCCCCAACAGTAATTCATGGACCATAAAACTTTCATTCTGTTATCAGTGCCTAGACAAAAAAGTTTGTTTGCTGTTGCAGAATTCCTTTTAAGTGCAAACCAATCACATGCCTGTGCCTTGCCTTAGCACATGCCTGTGCCTTGTCATAAGTATGTATGTTATAAGTGTGTATAAATATTCATGCCTCTTCAGATCTATTCCATTTTTTAGCCTGAAGAGGAACACAAGAGGTTCGCAAGCTCACTATTACATCATGTATTTTTGTTAGCCATTAAAAGGTATCATATCTACAAGATTACGTGGTTTCTCTTGCTGGGAACAATCATATTTTGCTCTACTGGCTAACACTGTACTAAACCTTTGTTTTCATTAAGAGTAAGCAATTCATGGCCCATGATGGTTTCTGAGATGCTTATGAAGCGCAAGTTGTTTCTGCGATCCCTATTCTCCAAATCCTTTAGTCTCTGTTGCTAGATGGTATGCAGTCCTGGACCAGCAGAGCAGGTGGATTGAGAAGAAAGTTTAAGTGTTTTTAAAGTGTTTAATGTCACTCTGACTTCCGAAGACTGGCTCTGATATGGCAGAAGCTCTGGAGCACGTTGTAGAGTTCATGCATGGGAGGACAGGAGCTCCCAGCCAATGTCCAATTCAGGTGTTAACGATATCTGGGAAACCGGCACTGTTTCGCCTGCTGCCAGATAGCAAGCTGTGGAATGGGGCCGACGAAGCTGCCTAGACCATCTAGGCCATGCATCTAGGCCATGCAGAGCAGTGAGCTCCAGGAGATCGTCAGGGAGGAGGGGGGCCAGAGCCCTGCACTGCTCACCACAGCACTCTCACCTCTCTCCTGCGCTCTGGTGTGGCGTGATCTTGACTTTTTATTCAATAGAAACATAATTGTGGCTGCAGCTCACAACTAAGGGTGATTTGACACCTGCACTGGAGATTCCGTTTTCTTGCTTCAGGGAGCAGGAAAGGGGAATCCCTGTGGCCAAGCAGTTCCGTCTCTGGATGGAACCGAACAGCGCCGGACAGACTCCAATGGCTAATGGGGTCCACCCACTTCCCGTTTTTTGGAGGTTCCAACGCATAGGTGAAACCACCCTAATGAAGGCTTTGTTCTCACACTTGCATTGTGGCTTCTGGATCACACTACATCTGTCTGCAGCAGAGGCCATTCTTCCCTAACTAATGGATGCAGAGGTTGATAGCTTTGTGGTAATGCATTACAACATGGCACAATTTTATAACTACTACTGGTCCATTTGGTATCTGAAGGCAATGCGTAAATACAGCCAGTATGAGGAAGGCTTAAGTCTTTTCGCAGAGACACACAAAATAGCAGAAGGTGCTGTAGAGTATCTTGCATAATATTTTAATTAAATGGCAGAAATGTAATACAAAGATTGGGTGGTGAAGTTCTCAGCCGTTTGTAAGTCTGTTCAATTTGTAAGGCAAAAGTGTTTTAATTTACAGACAAACTAAACATGGTTGATGTGCTAATTCAAATTCATGTAAATGAGTATTTTCACCTAGCGCTTGGTTAGATTTAAGAGTTCTTACTGTAAAACACCATGCTGCTTTACACGTTTGAACTATATAATCTGTGTAAACTATTGGCAATTTTAAGCAATTACAGGAAATGAGTATAGGCTGGAAGGTAGGTTGGTCAGAGGAATGTAAAGTTTTCTTTAGTCACTTGTATGTTCCATAGGAACCATTCTCTATAGATCTGAAAACGGAATTGGATATTTAACTTTTTCTTTCAACACACATTGCAATTCCCATCCCGCCACCAATACAAAGAGCAGCGACTCCTTTCTTCCCACCAGTTCTTTCTAGAGCGTAAAGAAGAGTCACCAGAATACGACAGCCAGACATTCCAAGAGGGTGGCCAAGGGCTATAGCTCCGCCGTGGATGTTAACCTGCAAAATAAAACAATGTAACTCCTTGGGATTTCATTTGCAGGGTGCACGGCGCCACAAAGCTTAGTAATTACAGATACACACACCTTTTTATTTTAATTTTTCTAAAATGAATTTATCCTGTCGGTAAAAATATTCCCCCTTTTTGATGTAGGGTGTAGATTTAAGAAGTGCAGGTGTCTGTTTAGCTTCTGTTGCTCGGAGTTTAGGAATCTACATTTATATCGTTTGGCAGATTTACAGGGATGAAAGTTTCTCTGTAAGTTTTGAATATCCCTGTAAATGTTTTCTAGAACACAAGACTAACCTTAGCAGGATTCAGGCCGAGATCTTTATTGATTGCTAAGGCTTGTGCTGCAAATGCTTCATTTATTTCAAGTACGTCCACATCATCCAGGCTCCATCCTGCTTTTTCAACCTGCAAGATACCCCAAGAACAATTCTGTAAATTGGATGAAAGAGGACATACAACAGAATCTTTACAGCTACTGATACACTATAACACTATTGGGTAACATTTTGATGTTTTTCAGAAATACTCTACTACCACAAATCTGTCTCGGAGCAAGGTTCAGCACAAAAGTGAGTTTTGTTTTGTCTTACTCTGACAGCTGCATCTCCGTACCCTGTTGGAAATATGTCAAGCTGACACTGGATTTATAGCCAAGGACCTACGTTGCTCAACGGGTTTTCAGGGACTTTTATATTGACAGGATAGCATTATCATATTCCATCAATGTCGCACTGGTAGCAGTCTGACTTAGACACCCTTCAGATTCGCAGCATCCTCTTCTAGGTTTACTAGGCACAGCGCCATACACTTAGCAATGGCTGAGACCCGGATTGCAGATTTCTCTGTCACTTAAGCTGCGGTGGCTGGTAAACCATGAGGGGACATGACACCCTTCCATCACCTAGGCAGCAGAGGTGCTCTCAATATCACAGAAAACCCCATTTACCAGTGACTTGCCGGAATTAGCTACCTTTGTAGCTTGGCTCGTCGTATTTTGTATACATATGCAGGACAGAGCAGAGTATTAGCTTTTTAAATGAAAGAGGTGTTCTGGTTGTAATTACTTTCATTTGGATAGAGAATTAAAAGAGTTTCCATGATCAGCTTTTATTGCCCGTTAAGCTGTAGCATATGTTGATTTCTATATACCCCCCAAAAAATTACCTTTAGTTTAGTTTAATAAATTGTACAAATTTTTCTTAAGATTGCATGAATAATTCAAAAATCTCCAAGAACTCAGCTAGTTGTTACCTGTCAAATCTCACATTACCTCACCATCAATGCTTCCCTATGGGTTAATGCTAAGGTTTTGGTAATCCGAATGCAATGCACTTAGGCTCTATTTATATGGGGGAGTGCAACGTTACTTAGTGAAAATCTAACAGTTTTCTACACTTTTTACGCATTATTATCATGCATGTGTAAAGATTGTAGGGAAAAACTGTCAGATATTCACTAGGCTACGTCGCACTCATCCATGTAAGTGCAGCCCAAGACCGTTTTGAATCATGTTTCCTATGATGGTGAAGTGCTATTTTTTTTTTTTTTTTTCACATTGTCTTCATAGTAACCTATGTTAAAATCACATCACACTAACATGTAGATCATATATATTTTTTAAAACTTTTCCATAGAAAATAATGGGTAATTCTTGAGGAAATGCACAAAAATAGGACATACAGTAATTTTTCTACCCTGTACCATCTGTTCAAGAGAAACATTGCTTGTGTGCATTAACCCATCACAATGAATGGGTTATTTTCACGCAGTGGGTTATTTTCATCCCATCTCACACTGACAGAACTCACATGTAAACACAGCCTGAACATCACCAAGCCTAAAGGCTGATTTAGACACGTCTTTTGAGCGATAATCGTTGTGTCTAACTTCACTGACATCGTGCAGTTTTCATTAACAAGTCGCTGATCGTTGTCTTTCAGCATGCTGAAAGAAAACGATGAGCCGTATCTGGAGTTCACAGCAGGATACAGTCGATACTATTTTTCAGCTGTATCCCGCTCCGTGAGCACAGCCGGGGTATGAAGAACACAGCACTCCAGCTGTATTCTGCTTAGAGGGCTCAGCTGTTACACAGCTGAGCGCACCGAGAAAAGAACAGCTGGATGCAGAAGACAAGTGGCCCCACTTGTCTCCTGCATACCCTGCTCTGAGTGCAAAGTGATCGCTCAATGTTTGAGCGATAACATTGACCTGTAAATGCACACAACGATTATCGCTCAAAAGACATCTTTTGAGCGATAGTCGTGTCTAAACCAGGTTTTAGAGGTGCATGTTAATGACAGTCCCTTCACAAGCAGCAATGTGTTTAGTAGTTAATTTGATGTCACAATTACTATTTCTTTAAAAGTCATTCCAGAACTTACAGCTTTTCTAATAGCAGGAATTGGTCCAACCCCCATGATGGATGGATCCAAACCACCCTGAGCAGTGCAGACTATTTCTGCCAGGGGTAAGAGATGCCGACGTTGTGCTTCCGATTTCTTCATGAGAACCACTGCCGCGGCTCCATCATTGATACCTAAAAAGTATCCAGGTATAATCATTGTTACAATATTGATGAGAATTACACCATCCCACCCAAAGTAATTGGACACCTGCACAGGAATCAATAGTGGTATTTACATACGTTAATTCTGAGTGTGCCTCCTTTGGCCGTAAGAACATCAGATACTCTCCGTTGCATACTTTCTAATAAGGTCTAATACATTTCAGTTGGCATTTCCGTCCATCCATACCGCAAACGTCTGACCTGCTCTTTAACCCCTTAACCCCTTGAGTGGCAGGTTTCCTACCACCCTGTCGTGCCCACCAGGGCAGGTTTTTTAAAATGGTCTAATCATTGAATTTCAACTAGTTTTTCAGTTGCGTCTCAAGAGCCATAACTTTTTCATTTTTCCATTGACATGGCCATATGAGGGCTTGCTTTTTGTGGGACAAGTTGTGATTTTTTAAACAGGGGGGAGGAAAAAAGAAATGGGGAAAAAAGAAAAAAAGGGGCCATGTCATTAAGGGGTTAAATAATGTATTAACTTCCTTCTCTGGGTCATTACGACGCACAAGGATACCACATGTGTGATTGTATTTTTGATTTTTTACAAAGTAAAGGGAGACAAGTGTTTTTTTAAATTTTTTAATAATTTTTTTACTTTTTTTAAAACATTTTTTTTTTTGTCCCTTTAGGGGACTTCCACAGGGACCCATCAGGACCCCTGATCACATTCCGGGGGTCCGATGGTGACAGCCCTTTACATGCTGCAGTGACAACCCTTTACATGCTGCAGTCACATAGACTGCAGCATGTAAAGGGTTAACACAGCAGAGATCGGAGGTTTTCTCTGATCTCTGCTGTAAGAGCTAGTACCTAGCTGTCCTCTGACAGCTAACAACCAGCTCTCCCTGCCACAGAGACCATCGGCTTGCTTCTGACAAGCCGATGGTCTCTATGGCAACTTGTAAACAAAGCAGGACATTGCCAACATGTCGGCAATATCTTCTGCTGGTTTTTCAAAGCCCTTGCACTGCTCTGTGTGGGTCTGTGCAGGCAGAGCACACTGCCACAGCTTGTGGCATTGTGCTCTGCAGCTCCCATAGTGATACATAGCCCGGAAATCTTCCAGGCTATGTTGCTATGAGCAGTGGAGCTCGTCCCCGGAAATTTTCCGGGCGTGCCACTCAAGGGGTTAAGGGCTCAGTCAGACGGGCGTTTTAATGTGCAACTTTATGTGCATAAAGTACGCATGCCCAAAAAAATTTGCGTGACCTATGTGGGCGTCACGCAGGAAAAAAAATCAAAACAAACGAAAAAAAAAAAACATGCACATGGCCGCATTTTTCTGCACATAAAGTGCACTGCCCGCTATTCCCTGCTGCGGCTTTGACATCTACAGCGGGGGATTCCATAGATGTGAAACCCCTGGATGCTGTCACATCCGCGGGTCTTCACCCTTGGTCAATGGGGCCAGCGGCAGCAGCAGCGGCCCCATTGACATACAGAGAACATCGCGATCCTCCGCTACAGCTGTGGCAGAGGATTTCTTCATCTCTATATATAAAAACTTTATTTTTTTACACATATTTTAGGGATGATTTTCAGGGAAGTGCTTACATTTAAAGCCCTTCTTCAAAAATCACACTGCAGGTAACATATGCACATAAAAACGCCCATCTGACTGAACCCTAAGGTACGTCCGCTTTTTATTTTACTTCGATTTTCGTTTTTCCTCCCCCCTTTTTAAAAAAATCATAACTTTTCTTTATTCATCAACGTAGCTGTCATGCCTGAGGGCTTGTTTTTTGCTGGACTAATTGTATTTTTCAATGGTACCATTTAATGTACCATATAATGTACAGAAAAAAAAGAAATTCCGCTATCTTTGGGTGCATCTTGTTTCTACAATGTACATACTGCAAAAAAAAAAAAGGGCCTTATAACTTTATTCTATGGCTCAGTACGAATACTGCAATGCCAAATTTATATTGTTTTCTTTCCGCTATACTATTTTTGCAAATATATTTAATTTTTTAAAATTATCTTCTGATGCCATATTCTGACAGCTATAATTTTTTTATTTTTAAATCCACATAGTTGTGTGAAGGCTCATTTTTTGTGGGACGTCCTGTAGTTTCCGTAGGTACCATTGTGAAGTATATACGACTTTTTGATCGCCTTTCATAACATTTTTTTCTTGGAGACAGGGTGACCAAAAAAGCTCAATTCTAGCGTTCTCCGTTTTTTTTTTTTCTGATTATGTTCACTGTACGGGGTAAATAATGTGGATTTTTATAAAATGCATTATTATTTATTAGATTCTCTCCTTATTTCTTTCATAATTACAGCAAGAGGTTTTAAAACTTTCATTACCTTTTTTTTAATAATTAGTAACACTTTTTAAACTTAAAAACCTTTAACTTTTTTTTTTTGGGTCCCCAGAGGGAACAAGAACTTGCGATGCTTTGATTGCTTCTACAGTAAGATGTAATTCTGTAGCATTACATCATACCGTGTTCTAACAGGCATTCTATCAAGCTAAGCCACAGGCATGGCTTGATAGGCATTCTCTTAAGACAGCCCTGGGGCCTTTCAGTAGGCCCCCCGGCTGCCACGACACCCACATGGCTCTCACTATCTAATTGTGGGGAAAGGGGCATACAGGACCACGGAACATAGCTCTGGGCATTTAAAGGGTTAACAGCTCCGATGAGCCGCACACAAGAAACAGCCTGCACCTACGTTGTATGAAGGGAGATCACCCTATCCTGCGTCGTTAAGGGGTTAAAAGAAAATGGAAGCGGTTCATATTTGCTGGCCCGATGTTCCACTTCATCTTGAACTTCCATTGCTCAACTGTCCAATGATGACGCAACTTGCACCATTGTAGATGAGCTACTGCATCTTCTTTGAGAGAACTCGCAGAAAGGAAATACCAACTTGAGTGTATCAGACTGTAGTAGAAAGTACCCCATGGCATTAGGGCCAAAGGAGCCCCACTAAGTGTTAATCCCTTAGTGACAGCCCTATAGCATTTATACGTCCTGCGGCTGCAGGACCCGTATGAAGGAAGATCAAACGTCGATCTCCCTCCATACATCGTGGGGGTCGGCTATTTCTTACAGCTGACACCTGGCGGCAACAACCCCGATAAGCTGCGCTGCTAATCTCCATGGGGTGGCTTGATATAGATTGCCTGTCAGATTGCAGTATGATGTAATGCTATGGCATTACATCATACTGCAGGAGTGATCAAAGCATCGCAAGTTGTTGTTGCCTCTGGGGACTAAAAAAGAAAAAAAAAAAAAGTTAAAATAAGATCAATAAAGTTTTGCTAAATACTAAAAAAGGAATAAAAAAAATATTTAGAATAAAAGAATCTAAATAATAAATAAAAAAACATACATATTTGGTATCGCTGTGACCATAACAGTCCGTTCTATCAAAGTAATGCGTTATTTATCCTGCACTATGAACGGCGTCAGAAAAAATAAAATAAAAATCAAGAACAGAAATGCGCTTTTTTTGGTCACTCTGTCTCCAAGAAAAAAAATGCTATAAAAAGCAATCAAAAAGTTGTATGTATTCCAAAATGGTACCAACGAAAACTACAGGAAATCCCACAGAAAATGAGCCCTCGCACAACTATGTCGACGGAAAAAAAAAAAAAAAAAAAAATACTATTGTGTGCAGAAGATGGCAGCAGAAAATAATTTTTAGAAAATCTAATATCTGTGAGGAAAATAAAGTAGTACAGCAAAAAAAAAAAACAAATAAGTTTGGTATCGTAGTAATCGTGCTGACCCATAGAATTAAGTTTTGTCATTTTTGTTGCAGTTTGTGTGCCGTAGAAACAAGACGCACCGAAAGATGGTGGAATGTCGTTTTTCTCCATTTAGAATTTTTCAGTACATTCTATGATACATTAAATAGTACCATTGAAAAACACAATTAGTCCCACAAAAAACAAGCCCTCATACAGCGACGTTGATGAATAAATAAAGGAGTTGCAATTTTTTTAAAAGGGGGGAGGAAAAAAGAAAAAGAAAAGAAAAAAAAATCATCACTAAGGGGTTAATATGGAAACAAATACTACTTTTGATTCTTGGTCAGGTGTTCAATGACTTTTGGTAGGGCAGTGTATCAATAGGTCATTACAAGGTACAGTGTAAACCAGTGCTTCCAAACTCCAGTCCTCACGGACCCCAGCAGGTCATGTTGTCAGGATATCCTTAAGTAAGAACACCTGTAAGAAGCACCTGCACAGCAAAAAGGTACTGTGCTACTGACGATAATTACATCACCTGAACAATACTAAGGAAATCCTGAAAACCTGATATGCTGCGGGTCCCTGAGGACTGGAATTGGCAAACATTGGTGTAAACATATTACATTATGCACCCATCTTTTATATGCTTTGGTTATTTAATATAGTAATTCAACAAATATATCAATAACATGGTATGTAGTCTATGTGAGGGGGATGGCACCTCCTGTTGGAGGTTCTCGCAATATAATAATATGGAGATAGGGTATTATCAGCCAATCTGTGAGACATACTTTAAGCATTCTCTGGTGTGACAGTCATCATCTTCAATAATTAAGCTGCTACCGAAATCTTTGCAGTAATCATGGCAACCAATGTCACCATAACGTCAGAATCCTAATTACTTGCAGTGGCAATATGGGGAAAATGGTTCTCCGAGATGCCCTCTATACTGCGCTGACACTTAAGTAGAGGTCACAACAGTATAATAGTCCATTCAGACAGGATGAGCTGTCAGGCAACCGAAGCCCAACACTCAACCTAGTGATGCTCGTTCCTGCGCTATTACACAGGAGCGAGTATGGACGGCATCACTCACAGCACTGCTGGCATGGAGGTGGAGCGGCTGGGGAGCGTTCTGCACCCGTCTCCATTCACAGTAAGCAGAAAGTCGTTCAAAAGTGATCGACTGCTGTATACACTGAACGGCTTGTCGTTGAGTTTTCTGCATGCAGAACCTGGACAATTCTTGTTCAGTCGCTGCACGAATTTACCCGAGATAAATTGTTCAAAATTACGTGTGAATTTGAATGATACTGAACAATAATCGTCCTGTGCAAAAGAGCCATAAGTGAATAGAATGGATGGGCACAGCTGGCAAGGTCATCTGAACTCGGAAGAGAAGCCGCATGGCAACAGCTATCTTTTCCCTTACCTCCAATGTTTTAAAACAATGATCAGCAGTCATAGCACTAAACACCAGCACAGCAAAAAGAGCTCTGACCCATCATGGCATGGATTCAACAAGACCTGTGGCATTGGACATCAGGCATTGCTAGCAGAGCCTATAAGTTGTGGAGTAGGGCCTCCATGGATTGGATTGGTTTATCCAGTGCAGTCTACAGCTGCTGGATTAGATTGTGATTTGGAGGCCACATCACCACCTTGAGCTCTTTGTCATGTTCCTCCAATGATTCCTAAACATATTTTCGCAGTACAGAAGAGTGCTGCAAAAGGGCGCTGGTTGGAACAATGTTTAGGTAGATGGTAGGTGTCAAAGTAAGATCCACATGAATGTCAAGACCAAGGATTCATCAGCAGAACATTGGCCAGAGTATCGCACCGCCTCCGCTGGTTTGCCTTCTCTACATAATCTATTCTGGTGCCATCTGTCCCCTGGTAAGTGATCCACACAACTCGGCTGGCCGAACGATGTAGAAGAACACTTGATTCATTAGAGCAGGCCAACGTCTTTCACTGGTCTGTGGTCCAGTTCTGATGGTCACGTGCCAACTGTAGGCACTATAGATTATGGACATATGGCAGCATGGGCACTCTGAGCAGTCTGTGGCGACGCAGCAAGCTCTGTCACACCCTGCGCTTTGACACCTTCCTGTCATAATCCTCATGACCTTTTGCATAATTTTGTTTGACAGAGGCTCTGCTGTGGAATCAAACCAGACAGCCTAGGCTTGCCCCCCAATACGTATAATAGTATGGAAGGCCAAAAAAAAAGACATATGACCATCCAGTTCAGCCGCCGCCGCCAAATATTACTTTGTGTATTGTCACTTGTGTTCTGAAACATTCTGTGCTGAAGTACACTATTTTACGGCTATCTGGACTTGATAACAACACTAACCTGAGGCATTAGCTGGAGTCACAGTACCAGTCCCATCCTTCAGAAAATAAGGTTTCAATTTTGCCACTCCTTCTAAAGTGGTTCCGGGTCGAGGAAACTCATCAGTTTTTACAGTCACGGGGCCTGTCGAAGATGAAGTAAAGGGAACATAGGTAGATTTGATAAGTGTGTAAATGAAGCTCGCACTGTATACAGAAGACAAGCGGGAGCACTATCTTCTGCATACAGCTGTTCTCTTCTCAGAGCGGGGTATACAGAAAACAAGCGGGGGGGGGCTTGTCTTCTGTGTACAGCTGTTTTCTTCTCGGAGCGCACAGTGAGGTATACAGAAGACAAGCAGGACCGAGTGGGTTAAATGGTCAGGATCAGAACTATGTCCAATCTCAACCATTGCGGTAGTGTTAGTTGTAAAATACAATTGACAGTTGTTGCTAATGGCACAAATCATAGTGCCAGTACTTTAAAGGCATCCTATTTTGCTGGCTATATTGGACAGTTGGTTATGGAACCTCTTATGCATTACTTTAACATAAGTCCTTAGATCTGGACAGTTACACTACTGTTTTATACTGCCTTCACAGACTAGACTCCTTTTAATTAAAACGTATGCTTCCAGCCTACCTTCAAGGCTGGAGTTGCTGCTAGGTTTCCATTTTACTTATTTTGGTTCCCTTACCAACAAACCTGTGCCTGGATACTAGCGATTAGTGCTGGACCCAGAGCCCAGACTAGTGCAATAGGGCACTTCTAGTTTATCTAAACAGGGTTTGTTGTCTAAACCCCAGGTACTATAGGGTCAGATTACAGTTCTAGCGTGAGATTGAGGAATATGGTGTATGCACTCCTGTGTGTCCTACTGAGCTGTACAACCTGAGTAATTACTATATAGGAACCTACCACCTAGCATTTTCTAATCTTGCCCTTGCTTGCAAGCACACGCCATCATTGCTTGTGTAAACTTGGACCTTCATTGTGGTGTTTATAGATAAATACTCTGCCTAGTACTGGGGGGCATATTCTGATTATTCAGGTATATGCCCCGAGTGCTGGCAATACATGAACCTTATTATCTGGTTCTGTGTTGTGGAGTAAGGCTCCTGATGAGTCGCCCCAGCGACAGAAATGCGTCGAGCCTATAAACAGCTTTATTCAGAGCCAATAAATAGCCTCCCACGTAGGCTTTAGATGATACGTTATACCCTGGCCCCAGCTCCAATTGCTATATGTGGGCCATTGGACTAGATGTACCACGGTGCATATCAGAATACTTTGTGCACTGACACGTTTTTCTTACGAGGCCTTCTTTATTTTTTATAATAAGTTATTAATAAAAGTTACGTTTTAATTAAAAGGAGTCTAGTCTGTGAAGGCACTATTTGTACTACTGATTCCCCTGCGGCTGTGATAACTGTTTTATACTGCAGATTACCTTTCCTCGAGGGAACTTCAACAGGTACAATCTCTTTGTCAAAATACCCTGCTTTCTGCGCAGTTTCAGTCCTGTTCTGAGATTCAACTGCAAGCTGGTCCTGCTCCTCTCTGGAGATTTTCCACTGCTTGGCCACATTTTCCGCTACAAAGACAATGAGTGTAAATACAAGTATACATCACTGAAGTAGGACGAACACCAGATGGCCAATTTAGACTAATCACTGTAGGGTTCGAGAGAAAAAAAACTAAAATATAACTTTTATTAAATATTGCATTAAAAGGGAACTTGGAATACAAGTTTCTGAGGGACACACAAAAAACATTAAAAAAATTGCTCCCCAGCGGGTGATCCCGACAATGCTCTAGTGAGGGATGCCGTATTTCATGAAGAGCAATTAGCTCCAGTTTAGTAAGAATAGATGTTACGGCTTTGACGATAGTCAGAGGCTACCCTGTAATGCAAATGGTGTAGCTAAAGCCGTTTAATTAAAGGGTCAACCAGACTAGTATACTCAGGGTTTACTCGGAAATTTCCTTGGTCTACTGATAGAGAATTCCTTGGTCTGGTTTGTGCCTGGGATATGTATAGTTTCCCTTTTATAGCACACTTTCTAGTTAAGACCAGACGGAAATTTCCACTGGAAGGAATCTTACCCTGTCAGGAGATGGTGCACGGGATATAGATAAATCCCTGTTTTGTGCACAATCTAACTGATAGTCACAGGGACTATGGGTAGACTCCTTTAACGAAAGAGGACGATATTGATGGACCGTACTTAACAGAAAACAGCCATAGGCTGCATATAGAGGATAGAGACGTTGCTTTCCAATAAAATACGCGGTTCAACGCGTTTCTGCTGCAATCATCGCAGCGTCATCAGGAACCTGTTTCCTAGCAGTACGTCAGACAGAAAGGTAGAAGTATCCTCAAATGCTAAACAGTAGCGCAAGCCAAACTGTAGCTGAAGATATAGAGGGGAGAGATAGAAGATGCTATCACTAAGAAGGATTAGAAATTCCCCCAGAGATTCCCCCTCAAAATAAAAAAGACCAGAGTGGTAGCAGCACCAGCCCTTGTGGTAGGCTGGCGGCTAATGACCCATTGTGTGTCTCAGAGGGGTTTAAATAGTGGAGTGGTTCCTCTCCTAATTACGTTGTATGGTGTCTTTAACCAGTAGGGTTTCAATTGGTGTAGCTCCGCCCAACGGGGCGTTCTATATCCTAGAGGGCTTTGCCTGCATGAATGACAGAGATATTAAAGAGCTTACACACACAAGAAAGTATTATGCAGCAATTCAAGATCTCATGTGCTCCTTGCGAAAGGGAACTGTTTCGGTGCCGATCTTTGTTTCAGCTGCAAACGGCTGTGCTAAAAAACGCCGTTGCTAGGGGGCTTGGAGTAACGTCCCACGTCACCGCGTGGTCACGTGTACCCGATTGGTCACGTGATCCGACGCGCGACGTCAGCAAGCTGTATAGGAAGAATGACAGGATCTGTTTACACTCCGCGCGGTCATGTGCGCGCTATAGCGATACTATGACCAGGCGCATCGCGCGGTCACATGCACGCGAGTCAGAACAATGGACCCGCTTTGGGGGCGTGGAGTGGGCGGAGTGATTTCATTCCCCATGTTGTGCTGTAGATGACACTTGCAGTCTAAGAAAAGCATCGGACCCGCTTCGGGGGCGTGGAGTGGGCGGAGTGGTTTCATTCACCATGTTATTCTGCAAGTGACACTTGCAGTCAGAACAGAGCATCGGACCCACTTCGGGGGCGTGGGATGGGCGAAATGATTACATTAACCATGTTGTTCTGTAAGTAACACTTATAGTGTAGCCCTATGTTACAACAGAGAAAAAGAACGGCGATTTAGAGGCTGTTACTGCAATAGGTCATACATTTTTGATCGCATGAAGGGCCTTAAGTGGTTCTGTGCAGATAAAGCAGAACCACAACGGCCGGATCCCATTTGTTACAGAGTTCAGAGTGTCAAAAAAGCAAAGGTATACAAATGCAGAAATAGACTGCCTTGATGCATTATAGCACTTCGAGTGCCAGCCTCTGGGTGAAATATTGACATATTAGATGGAGTGAAAAAGACCCATTCCAGCCCTTGATATCTATCAAATATATACGCAAGGATTGTAATCTGAATAGTGCATGCATATTTTCTTTCCCCTATGCAAATAGAGTTATCTGTACTCTGTTGGTACCTGAGCCCGTCAGTTTTTGACTCCAGTATGGCTCTGTAATTAGGGGATATGGTCACACTGTGGCGCCTTAAACCACTTGTTTAAGTATCCGTAAAGGGATTCTAGTTCATAAAGGCTAGTATTGTATTAGTATTCGCTCAACACAGAAACGATATAGAGGCAGGATATAGTTTAGACCCAGTTTAGAGAAAACATGCAAATGATAAGTTCTCGTTAAGGCCCTTTGGCTGTAGACAGTCGATGCGATACGTCCATTGCGATTCCTTTTGGAGGAGTTTCTTATCGAGGTTACCCCTCCTTCCATAACTCCTGATGGATTCCACTCCCTGAAACTTGAGCAGGTCTGGGTTACCCCCGTGGTAATCCCTCATGTGATTTGCCACAGGCGTTTTGTCACCCCGTTGAATATTCCCCACATGGGCCAAAATTCGACGCCTGAATTCCTGCTTAGTCTTCCCTACAAAGTTCTTCTTGCAGGGGCACGTTGCCATATAAACTAAATAGGAGGAACGACAATTGAAGAACTCCCTCAAGATGTATTTTTTGCCTGTACAGGCGCTGGTGATCGTGTCTCCCTTTAGTATATTGCGACACGCTAAACAATCAGAGCAAGGAAAAGTGCCTGTGGGTCTGGACATAGTGAGCCAATTTTCAGATGATTGTGTCCTCAGGTGGCTCTTTACAACCCTGTCCCTGATGTTACGACCCCTTCTGAAGGTAAGTAATGGATTCGTGGGTAATACAGTTTTGAGATCTGGGTCCTCTTGAAGGATCCCCCAATACTTGGACAGAATGTTACGCATGTAAGGGACTCCGTTGTCAAAAGTGGATATAATGCGTAATTGACTATCGGAGTTCCTTATCTTCGGGACTAACAACGCTGGCCTACTCTGTTTGGAGAATTCGTATGCCGTTTCGATAGAATTGCTGAGATACCCTCTATCCGCAAATCTCTTTTTTAGATCCGTGCTTTTGGTTTCAAAATCCTTTAAGTTTGAACAGTTACGTCTCAGGCGCAGGAACTGCCCCTTAGGTATCCCTTTCTTAAGGGAATAGGGCTGGGCGCTGTCCCAGGCTAAAAGGCTATTGGAAGCCGTCGGTTTTCTATAGAGGGAGGATTCAAGAAAGCCATCAGTTGTTTTACTGAGACGGACATCCAAGAATGAGATGGAATTTTCTTGGATCTCCATGGTTAGTCTAAGGTTTATTGAATTGATGTTCAGAATGTTGACAAACTCAACGAAGGAGTCTTTCGTTCCCTTATACAGAATCAGAATGTCATCAATAAACCTCAGCCAAAGCGGACTATTTTCCGTCCATTTGGCGTGCTCCTCTGTGAAGACCATCCGTGCCTCCCACCAGCCCAGGAACAAATTTGCGTACGATGGGGCACATGGACTCCCCATCGCGGTGCCCCTGAGCTGGTGGAATAGATGGCCCTCAAACAGGAAGTAATTTTTTGTTAGTACAAAAGTTAGGAGATTTAGAACAAACTGATTATGGTGTAGGAAAGCATTCCCTCTCTGTTTTAGAAAATATCCGACTGCTTCAATTCCGATGTTATGAGGAATGGAGCTGTATAGCCCTTCTACGTCCAAACTAGCCAATAGGGTGCCTGGTTCGATATGAATGCCATCTATCAGTCTTAGTACATCAGTGGTGTCACGGACGTATGAAGGTAACGCCGTCACGAAAGGACGCAAAATGCGGTCAATGTAGATACCCGCATTTTGTGTGAGGTTCTCTACCCCCGAAACTATAGGCCTGCCTTTTAGGGGGTCCAGACCTTTATGGACCTTGGGCAGGCTATAGAAGGTAGAGATCCTAGGAAATGATGGCAAAAGAAAATCATATTCCGAGGAGTTGATACAACCCAGAGATTTGGCCTGTAATAGGATTTTTCTGAGATCCGTTAGGAAAGTATCAGTTGGGTCTGTTGATAATTTCTGATATGTTTCACAGTCATCTAATATCCTTTTGCACATCGAGACATACTGGGACCTATCTACCGCAACAATGTTCCCCCCTTATCTGATGGTTTTATCACCAGGGCTTCATTTTGTTCCAATAGTTCCAAAGCCTTTAATTCATCGGGGGTAAGGTTGTTTCTAATTCTCTCAGGAACCTCAGCGTCCCTTATTTCATTAAAGATGATTTTTTCAAAGATATCGATGTGTGTAGAGGTGTTCGCCGGTGGATTTTTTGTACTCTTATTTTTGAGTTCAGTGAACGGACCCTCCCCTTCTCTCCTGGTATTGTCCCTCTCCAAAGCCTCAAGAGCTTCTAGACCAGGTAAGTCATCAGATTCTAAACCAAATTCTTTTAACTTTCCCGTTCTGCACGGCAAAGAATTTCCTCCAACGGAGTTTGCGTAGAAAGAGTGCAATGTCCTTCGTCCAAGCAAACTTGTCGAAGCGGCATGCTGGGACGAAGGACAGGCCTCTTTCAAGAACAGAGATTTGGCTTGCAGTCAGAGACTGTGATGATAAATTAATAACCCTCAATTTATCACCTGGATCATTGGTGTCCTTTTCAGATTTTCAGAAAATATGCATGCACTATTCAGATTACAATCCTTGCGTATATATTTGATAGACATCAAGGGCTGGAATGGGTCTTTTTCACTCCATCTGATATGTCAATATTTCACCCAGAGGCTGGCACTCGAAGTGCTATAATGCATCAAGGCAGTCTATTTCTGCATTTGTATACCTTTGCTTTTTTGACACTCTGAACTTTGTAACAAATGGGATCCGGCCGTTGTGGTTCTGCTTTATCTGCACAGAACCACTTCAGGCCCTTCATGGGATCAAAAATGTATGACCTATTGCAGTAACAGCCTCTAAATCGCCGTTCTTTTTCTCTGTTGTAACATAGGGCTACACTATAAGTGTTACTTACAGAACAACATGGTTAATGTAATCATTTCGCCCATCCCACGCCCCCGAAGTGGGTCCGATGCTCTGTTCTGACTGCAAGTGTCACTTGCAGAATAACATGGTGAATGAAACCACTCCGCCCACTCCACGCCCCCGAAGCGGGTCCGATGCTTTTCTTGGACTGCAAGTGTCATCTACAGCACAACATGGGGAATGAAATCACTCCGCCCACTCCACGCCCCCAAAGCGGGTCCATTGTTCTGACTCGCGTGCATGTGACCGCGCGATGCGCCTGGTCATAGTATCGCTATAGCGCGCACATGACCGCGCGGAGTGTAAACAGATCCTGTCATTCTTCCTATACAGCTTGCTGACGTCGCGCGTCGGATCACGTGACCAATCGGGTACACGTGACCACGCGGTGACGTGGGACGTTACTCCAAGCCCCCTAGCAACGGCGTTTTTTAGCACAGCCGTCTGCAGCTGAAACAAAGATCGGCACCGAAACAGTTCCCTTTCGCAAGGAGCACATGAGATCTTGAATTGCTGCATAATACTTTCTTGTGTGTGTAAGCTCTTTAATATCTCTGTCATTCATGCAGGCAAAGCCCTCTAGGATATAGAACGCCCCGTTGGGCGGAGCTACACCAATTGAAACCCTACTGGTTAAAGACACCATACAACGTAATTAGGGGAGGAACCACTCCACTATTTAAACCCCTCTGAGACACACAATGGGTCATTAGCCGCCAGCCTACCACAAGGGCTGGTGCTGCTACCACTCTGGTCTTTTTTAATTTTGAAGGGGAATCTCTGGGGGAATTTCTAATCCTTCTTAGTGATAGCATCTTCTATCTCTCCCCTCTATATCTTCAGCTACAGCTTGGCTTGCGCTACTGTTTAGCATTTGAGGATACTTCTACCTTTCTGTCTGACGTACTGCTAGGAAATAGGTTCCTGATGACGCTGCGATGATTGCAGCAGAAACGCGTTGAACCGCGTATTTTATTGGAAAGCAACGTCTCTATCCTCTATATGCAGCCTATGGCTGTTTTCTGTTAAGTACGGTCCATTGATATCGTCCTCTATCGTCCTCTTTCGTTAAAGGAGTCTACCCATAGTCCCTGTGCCTATCAGTTAGATTGTGCACAAAACAGGGATTTATCTATATCCCGTGCACCATCTCCTGACAGGGTAAGATTCCTTCCAGTGGAAATTTCCGTCTGGTCTTAACTAGAAAGTGTGCTATAAAAGGGAAACTATACATATCCCAGGCACAAACCAGACCAAGGAATTCTCTATCAGTAGACCAAGGAAATTTCCGAGTAAACCCTGAGTATACTAGTCTGGTTGACCCTTTAATTAAACGGCTTTAGCTACACCATTTGCATTACAGGGTAGCCTCTGACTATCGTCAAAGCCGTAACATCTATTCTTACTAAACTGGAGCTAATTGCTCTTCATGAAATATGGTATCCCTCACTAGAGCATTGTCGGGATCACCCGCTGGGGAGCTATTTTTTTAATGTTTTTTGTGTGTCCCTTGGAAACTTGTATTCCAAGTTCCCTTTTAATGCAATATTTAATAAAAGTTATATTTTAGTTTTTCTCTCTCGAACCCTACAGTGATTAGTCTAAATACAAGTATACAAATGAAGGATTCTATGGATAAGTTAGGTAACAGTTTACAGCACAAATGTCTTACCAGTAACTCCCATGTGATACTTGTAAAATGCATCATTAAGGCCATCACAAAGGATGCTGTCCTGCAGTGGAACATCCCCGGCTTTCACACCTGCTCGCATCTGGACTATATGAGGAGCCTAAAAAAAAAGAAAGTCAAAAATAGTGATCCAGCGCTGGATCTCTATACTGGTGTCCTATATTGAGGCATGTAGCATCTCAACTAGTGTGTCAGACCTAAAGCTGCCTACACAGGAGCCATGCATGCATGATTTTGGAGGGGAAAGTCAGAGGGATAGCTGTCGGCCAAATGAGCATTTGACTGATAGCTATGAAATGTGTATGGCCAGCCATAATAATTCCCTCCTAGATCTGTAACAATGCAGTGTATCAAGAACTAAAAATTACTGGCCCAACGTGCAAGAACTTCCCAGCAGGAAAAAAAGCATCACTAAGGGCAGCTTCACATCGTGTTTGCACGGGTATTTGCAGGTGCAAAACCCAGAATAGAACCCATTGATTTCAATGGAGTCGTCTCATGAGCGCGGGTAAAAAAGTAGGACCTGCTTTATTTTTCTGTGCCAAAATTACAGTAATATCCGCAGAAACGCACACAAATCAACCTCATCCAACCTCGTTCATGCGCAAATGTGTCGTGCTACGGCAAGCGTTTTTGCACATACGCTGAAGCAGTCCTAAAACAATATACTCAAAAATGTTTTAAAGTAGCATTTCAGGAAAACAGGCCGTAAAAGATACTATAAAGAAGGGGAAGACACAGCTCCATCCAGTCAGCAAGACAGAGACATCCATGAAATATCCACCAGTTAAGAGGCCATTTTTCTGCTGCGATCTAAAGGTCACTGGGAAAACAGCTTTTGATGGAAAACTGACATTTGGATCTGCTGGTTGCTGTTCTAATTCACAGTAGAGCGTTCGGTCACACCTGTCCTACACTGATGTCGATTACATAAGTTACTTTATGTGTCCATACCTGTACAGAAGCGTTAGGTCTACATCCTCGCTCCTTGACATGTCAAAAGAACTCCTTATAAATGGTAATATGTAAAGCAATTCCAGGAATGGACACTTTATGCTCGGAGTAACCTTCTTACCTGACTCATGTTCTCCATACCACCGGCCACCACGATGTCAGATTCCCCAGTGACTATAGATTGAGCCCCAAGACTGACGGCCTTTAGGCCTGACCCACAGATCATCTGGCAGCTCCAGGCTGGAATAGAGTAGGGAATGCCGGCAGCCACACTGGCTTGTCGAGTAGGGTTCTGGCCAGTACCTACAACATAGAAATGGTTCAACTGCTGAAAACGAGTCGTTTCTTCACCTCAATTTCACTGCAAACAACATACACTGCTGGACATCTTCCAATGAAGAGTCACAAACCTTACTAAGCAATGTCACATATGCAAATCAAAGAGAAATAGACGGCCTCATTCACACAGCAAAACCATTGGCACTAATGGTTACTGCAATGCAAGGAGTTCCTGTGGCTCCCCAGTATGGAGCTATAGGTGCTCCATGTGCTATAGCATCAGCTAAGGGCTTCTTCGCACAATTGTGCATGACTCAGCGCTACATTTTTTGTGGAATGCTTTTTTGTGTGCTTCTAATTTTATTTTACTGTACTTTTTGTGCGCACGACACATCCATGCCTCAATTTAAATGGCCTCTTAGCTGGAGTTCTAGATGTGTTCATTTACTTGTAGAATTGCACATCCCATAGCACATATTGTGAACGTTACTTAACTACTTGGTGAATGCTCCACATGTTACCTACATCCTGATACTCCTTCAACCGCTTAAGGGCCGCCCCTTTTTCATTTTTTCCTCCCGACTTTCAAAAACTTATAACTTTTATTTACGCATCCACATAGAGGTCTAAGGGTTTGTTGTTTTTTTGCGGGACAAGTTGTATTTTTGTAAGTTGGTACTATATAATGTACCATAGAATTTTTTAAAAGTTTTTCAGTACATTGTAAGTGGAGTGAAATGGGGAAAAAACTAAATTCCACAATCTTTGGGGGTTAGGTGGGTTCTTATTTCTACAGCGCACACTCTGCAGCAAAAATGACATGATAAGCTATATAAATTTGGTATCGTAGTAATCGTACTGACCCACAGAATGGGGTTTGTTTTGCTGTACTACTTTTTAAAAATGAAATATCTTTGGAAAAAAATAAAATTATTTTTTGCCACCAATTTCTGACAGCCAAAACTTTTTTAGTTTCCTGTCAACATAATATAGTAACATAGTATGTAAGGCCGAATGAAGACAATGTCCATCTAGTTCAGTCTGTTTAACCTCCTTGTTGATCCAGAGGAAAGCAAAAACTCCAAGAGGCAGAAGCCAAGTAGCCCTTTTGGGGGAAAAATTCCTTCCCAACGCCCTAATGGCAATCAGACTAATCCCTGGATCAACCTCTAATAGTTCCTGCCTGTCTTAATACCCAGATCAACATCCCTCTGGTCACCTAAAATCCATAACCTGTAATATTCTTCCGCTCTAGAAAGACATCTAGTCCCCTCTTAAACTCTATGGATTTTGCCATCACCACATCCTCAGGCAGAGAGTTCCACACCCTCTCTGCTCTTACAGTAAAGAACCCTTTTCTGTCTTGTCGATGTTGGCGAACATAGTTGTGTGAGGGCTCATTTTTAAGGGGTTAATATGAAACCACGTACCTCCAGTTAAAACATGGCCAAATATCACTTCTGAGACCTCATCGGAAGCAACGTTGGCTCTCTTCAGGACCTCTCTGATGACAGTGGTACTCAGCACATGGACAGGTAACGTCGACAGAGCTCCATTGAATGTACCTATTAATAAAAACAAAAATCTAGTCATTGTCAATGTAGAAATCAAGAGACATAGAAGACAGCAGAAAACGACCACGCGGACCCTCTAGACCACCCTTATTAGATTTCATTTTTATTTCTCTCTTAGGATAGATATACTGTATTTTTTGGACTATAAGGCCCCGGGTTTGGACAATAGAAAACAGGAAAAAATATTTCATACTAATTTAAACGTCTCTGGGGGTCTAACAAAGTGGTGAAGGGGCTACTGTTAACTATCGCGTTTTAGTATAGAAAAGGGGATAACAGCGGTCAGCTGCTATTTAATCTAGTGTGTCCATTTAAACAATGGCGCAGACACATCAGTTACCATTATACACCGCACTGCTGCACACACACTGTACAAGGCACAACAAACACAGCTCTGCAGCTTACACATACAGCTCTGCTACATGTGCACACGCGCACACACACAGCTGGCATGTTAAACACTGATTTTATTACCACTAAGGCTACCTACACACGACCAAGCGAGATATTGGGCCGTTAAACTCAACCAGATATCGCGCTTGTGGACGTGTGATGTCCCCTCGGATGTCAGGTGTTTTACTGTCAAAACCGCCTCCAATCACGTCTGTGAGGTCGCGAACCTCCGGCGCAGCTTTCAGCCGCGTTGATGGATCGGCAAGGGTTTCCCATTGTTTTCAATCGGAACCCTCGCATTGCACGCCGTGCGATGCGTTTTCCTGTCCCATTGGAAACAATGGGCGATGTGGTCTGAGGAAAGTGCAAGGAGAACATGCCACAGCTTTTTCCCATGCAGAAAATGAGAGGGGGAAAAAAACACAAAACTAAATAAATTAAAAAATCACTAAAGTATATGACTCAATTCAAAAGAATGGGGTTCATATTTGCGCGCCTCGCAATGCACAAATCTTGCACGGCTTTTTAGGACACGTTCAGGGCCCTTTTACACGGGACGACCTGTTGGGTGAAGATGCCTGACATGTCGTCCCAGCGATAATCGTACGTATGCTTTTACACAGGAACGATCATCATTATGAACGGACATGGAGAGGGCCGGTGTTCGCTCCAGCCCACCCGCCTCCATTCACAGTAAGCAGGCAGTTGGTTATACGTGATACTGCCTGTTTACACGGAACGATCCGTCGGTCAGACCTCTGCATGGAGAAACTGCACGATGAACGAGAAGCGAACTAATTCTCACTCGTCGTTCAGTCAGGGCGTGCACTTACACCGAACGATTATCGTTCAGATTCCCGCTGGATGCCAGAATCTAAACAATTAACGTCCCATATTAAAGGCCCTCAGGCTACGGCTCACTGCAGCGGGAGTCATGCAGCTACAGATCACAGTGTAGCCCCGGGACATCATATTGTAATACAGGGTGGGCCACGGAGAAGTAGCCCACCATCACACTCGCCTACAAAAAAAGAATCTGTCCGTGTTGCCCATAGCAACCAAGTGCAGCGCAGCTTTCATTTTACCCGAGCAGTATGAGAAGTGAAAGCTGCGCTGCAATTGGTTGCTATCAGCAACAAAGGTAGATTTACTTTCAGGCTGGTTTCACACAGGCGAACACGATCTTGCAGCAAGAAAATTGCGGCAAAATCACGTCTTTGTTCCCACGATTTTTGAGCACCAGCAAATAATTTTTAAGAATAATCTCACATGACATCTGCCCGCAATAAAATGGCGCACGTTTTTAATCGCACGTGTCAATAGGGCTTTCTAATGTTCAGATTGCATCGCAATGCATGTTTTGTGCGTTGCGATGCAGTAAAACAAAGGCTCCATAGAGAAACAAAGGCGATAGGAAAAAAAACAAAAAATAAAAAATTACAAGAGAAAAAAATCAAATCGCTAATGGGAAGGAAAGCATTGTAAAACATTTGATTCATATTCTGCCTTTAACTGACTCTCGCATCAGGCGAAAATCACGTGAATTTCTCGCCCGTGTGAAACCACTCTTATCCAGCTTTTCTAAGGGCGGTTATATTTGCGCAGTACATACGCAGAGAGTAGAGCCCAGTGATGTCAATGGCTTTGTACACATCTGTATCTTGTGTGCAAAAAACACAGCATGCTTTACTTTTGTGCGCATTTGCAGACCAAAGGGCCCCATCGAAGTCTATGGGAGGCGCACAAATGCAGGCGCAATACTCAAAGAGATGCATGAGACACAATGAAAAAGAACACACCTAGAACTCATTTGGCTAAACAGATAAATCCGGCTCACACGGCTGTACACAGCTGCGGGCCGTACACGGCGACATGTGCGCCTCCGGCGCGCCGCCAATTCACAATACAGAATCTTTCGCACAACGTGCGCGGCAACACTGGGGTCTATGGAGATTGGGACTGCGGAGCATTATGCACGCTCCTGCCAGAGAGGCTATTTCGGGTCAGCAGGGATGATCAGCTGCACCCCGGGATAACATTACTTATTAGGTACACAGTCCCCGTCAGGGTGCATACAGTTGGCACTGACTTGTGGACATTAGACGTCACTAACAGGCCGTGCGAGGACAACGAGCTAATACAACCCCCTCGGCTCCTCCCACCCACGTCATCTCCACAGAGCACACCGAGCAGCCACTCACTGAACAGACCCGAGAGGTGACTCTACACCCACAGCCAATCAGAATAGGGATAAATAGCTCTTCAGAGCAGTAACCAATCAGAAAGCGACTACCAGATATGGTTCTATGCCAACCAGCCAATCAGCAGCAGAGGTTATGAACGCTGACAGACGCCAGTTATAGCTCCTCCCTTTACTCCACATACACGAGTTCTACAGGACTCTTCTCTGTACCGTCCCCGCCATTACTAGCCGGTACAGTGCTGTACCCAATGTGTACGTGCATATAACTACAGAGCGCGAAACCCTCTATATAACCCCTAATATACACACCAACTGTGCTTACTGTATACTACCTCACATACACGCCCCTATATACAGACCAGTGTGCTATATGATACCTAATATGTACAGACCAGTGCGCTATATGATACCTCATTTGTACAGACCAGTGCGCTATATGATACCTCATATGTACAGACCAGTGCGCTATATGATACCTCATATGTACAGACCAGTGCGCTATATGATACCTCATATGTACAGACCAGTGCACTATATGATACCTCATATGTACAGACCAGTGCGCTATATGATACCTCATATGTACAGACCAGTGCGCTATATAATACCTCATATGTACAGACCAGTGCGCTATATAATACCTCATATGTACAGACCAATGCGCTATATGATACCTCATATGTACAGACCAGTGCGCTATATGATACCTCAGATATACAGACCAGTGCGCTATATGATACCTTATACAGACCAGTGCGCTATATAATACCTAATATATACAGACCAGTGCGCTATATGATACCTAATATATACAGACCAGTGCGCTATATGATACCTAATATGTACAGACCACTGCGCTATATGATACCTAATATGTACAGACCACTGCGCTATATAATACCTAATATGTACAGACCACTGCGCTATACAATACCTAATATGTACAGACCACTGCGCTATACAATACCTAATATATACAGACCACTGCGCTATACAATACCTAATATATACAGACCACTGTGCTATACTATTGTGCGTTATATGATAACTCAGGTATTATATAGTGAAGGGGTCTGTATATCTGAGGTATCATAGCGCACTGGTCTGTAGATCTGAGGTATTGTATAGCACAGTGGTCTGTATATATTAGGTATTATATAGCGAAGTGGTCTGTATATCTAATATATACAGACAACTGTGCTATACAATACCTCAGATCTACAGACGAGTGTACTATATGATACCTCAGATATACAGACCACTGCGCTATATAATACCTAATATATACAGACCACTGTGCTATACAATACCTCAGATGTACAGACCACTGTGCTATATAATATCTAATATTTACAGACCACTGTGCTATACAATACCTCAGCTGTACATACCACTGTGCTATATAATATCTTAGATATACAGTCCACAGTGCTATATATAGTACCTCAGATATACAGACCATTGCCCTCGCATATTTTACCACGTATTACACACGTACAGACCTATTGTTCTCTATGGGTGCGTATAAAACGCTGTACATACGTAACACTGCTAAGAGACAGAGCGGGGAATTAGGCCTCCTTCACATGGGCGACATCGCAGCGATATTGCATCGCTGCACCGTACGATATCGCTGCGATTTTCTCGCAGCAATACTGCGATTTTTGTAGCGCTACAAAGTCACATGTGACGCTACAAAATCACGCAACTTTGTAGCATCTGCTACTGTCAAAGTAGCATCGCTTCGCATGCAAACCGCATTTTCGTGTGATGCAACAGAGAGGAAGGCTCCATAGAGAAACATGGGCTACAAAACCTCGCATGTCGCGGGCATATCGCCAAACCTGAGAGGTTTGTGTGTCGTTTTGTAGCATGCTACAAAACATCTCATGTGTGAAGGAACCCATAGGAAACCATGGGCTTCTCATACATGCGATCTGTAGCATCATAGCAATGCTACAAAATCGCGTGACCTTGTCATCCGTGTGAAGGAGGCCTTAAAAGAAAAAAAAGAAATTAGTCACATTGCACATGAGCGCGTACGTGATATACGCTGTCATGTGCAGTACACAATCACTGCCCTACGCAGCAGTAGCCGACTCACACAGCAGTAAAACGCTACTTTATACACACAGCGTTTTACGCATACGGCCATGTGAGGGAGCCTTAAGTGATTACAATATCAGAGCAAAAGGCTCATTCATTGTGGAGAACTGACCCCTTGTAGCCAAGCTCTAGTACCCTGTTGCACCACCTCTAGCTTGGATACAAGATGTGATACGGGCAGGCATGGAGGCTCTAGTACCCTGTTGCACCACCTCTAGCTTGGATACAAGATGTGATACAGATAGGCATGGAGGCTCTAGTACTCTGTTGTACCACTTCTAGCTTGGATACAAGATACGGTGGGGCATGGAGGCATACAGGTTCTGTGTGGTATTCTACAGCATATCGCTCCGCATTTGCGGTAACTGAGCCTCTAGATCATGCAAATTCTTAGGCAGTCAAAGTTGGCATCTCAGATGGTCCCATACGTGTTCTATTGGTGATACATCTGGCGACCAGGCAGCCACGCAAGTGTGACAATGTCGTGGGGACATTCCTGTGACCCCCTTGTGTGTGACTGAGCGTTATCCTGCTGGAATATGCCTGTTGGAAGCCACCATGAGAGGAACACTGCAGGATGTCCTGAACATATCACTGAGCTGTTATTGTCCCTTGTACCACTACTGGAGGTGACCAACTGTAGTATGCAATGCCCTCCCAGACCATCACACCAGCAGCGGGTACAGTGTGCTGCTCCACAGCAAAGGCAGAAATGAAGCGTTCACCCCGAGGTCTCCAGACATGAACACGGCCGTCATCAGCGCCCAAACTAAACCTGGATTCGTTCAGGACAACAAAACAGTTGGAGTTGCTGGTGCTTGTTGGACAATCAGACGATCCTCTCTACTGGTGGTCTGTCCAGGGCGTTCTGGGCCCGGTCCGTTTGTGTGCCCTCACACATCCACTGGTCTCAACACCTCCTAACAGTCTGGTCAGAAAGGCCCAGGTGGGGGCAATTTATCAATATGACCATCCAGTTTCTCACATCCCAATAATGCATCCCTCTCAGACTCTGGTAATGGGGTGAAATCTCTTCTCTGTGTTGTAGAGGCGTCTAGTGGTCAACAAGCTCTACACAAGTGGAAGAAGAGGTCACTACACACAAGGAGCCTCCGAGAGCCATTTATAGGCCGCTTTTAGGACCTCAGGTGGCAAGGCCGTTCATCTAATCACACCACAACTCTCATTATTTATATATCTGCCTGAGCTAGAACTGCATGCTGAGTTTTGCAACAAGACAACAACTTTTTCTAGGGGATGGATTGTTCACACAAACACTATAAATAGCATGTGTACCGACCACTACACGCACCATAATAGTACCTTGTATACATGTACATATAGATGGACACTGCACGCACTATACTAATATGCATATATACAGTTTTCATACACCCAACCAGAGGTGTAACTTGAAGCTTCTGGGCCCCAATGCAAAATCTGTAATAGGGCCCACCCAACTATAATGCTTTAGTCATAGTATTGGGATCCCTATATGGAGCGGACAGGCCTTATGGGCCCCCTAAGGCTCCTGGGCCCGGGTGCAACCTCATCCCCTTTAGTTATGCCAAGGCACCCAACCATATGTGTGTACGGTCAGGGATACCCTAAAATCCATGACAAAAGATGTGCTGACAGCAAATTAAAAAGCAAAGCAGAAGAGGTTAATAGGCGTAAACTATTTTACATGGTGCAGTTGCTTATGAAATATGATAAATTATTCACAATTCTTTGTATCATGTTCCTTCTAGCAAATTCATGTGATTGGCAGATTATAACTTATCCAGACTACAAGGTTGGCGTCACACACTTTTTTAAAAGTAGTTTTTTGTGACATTTTTTATCACTTAACCCTTTCCAATCCAATTTCCCTGCCACCCACACACTCTCAAGCTCTTACTTATTTTGGGTGGTAGAGCGCATTGTGGATTACTCAACAGAAACACATAAAAATTAGGTCATGATGACTTTATTAGCAGTTTTTTGAAAATTAAACGTGAGTTAATATGCATATTACATATTTATGTATATAACACTATGTAGGAGAGAGATCCGATGTCAGAGCTCTCCTCTGCATAGTGTAATATATATACAGAAGAGAACACTGATGATGGAGAGCTCTCCTGCATAGTATTAGAAATATGTATCGGACCTTGCCCGACATGGGAGCTATGCAGGGAAATCTCAATATCGCACGTTCCGACACTGGATTGGAGAGGGTTAAGATGCATTTTCAGATAATTTTTTTCAAGCATTTTTCCCATATACTTCTCTATGAAAAAAAACACTAAAAAAAAACTTGTGAAAAGCACATGCTAGAAAAAACAAAATTACATTTTTGGCCCAAATACTGCTGCCGTCACTACAAATACGTATTTTCTAGCTTTGTAAATGGTTCTAAATATGTGCACTCTGAAAAGCAAAGAAGTTTTCTATGGAGATAGAAGCTGTCAGTCAGTCCTTTCCAGAGCGCACATCTTGGAGCTATAGATGGATCATTGTGATGACAGAACATTGGGTCCTCACCTATAGGAGTGCGGGCAGCGGCCACAATCACCACTGGGTCCTGTGCTGAGCTCATCTTCCAGGCTGCTGGCTCCACACTCAGAGTGATACTGTCTCCGACTTCTCTCCTACTCTCTACTACTATGCTGAAAGCTTTCCCAGTGTGGGTGCTAAAAATAACGAAACTGCTCCATCTACTGGCTTGGAGGAAACATGTCTACTCTTTTTCCGTGAAAGTGCCAACCCCTTAATGACACAGCCTTTTTTTTTTTTTTTTTTAAATGTCAATTGAGCGTTTCCTTCTTACTCTCAAAAAAATCATACCTTTTTATCCCATTTACATAGCTACAGAAAAATAAAACTTTAAAAAATAAAACTTTGAAACTTTTGAAAAATTGCCAGTAAATTATTTGGAACATTAAATGGTACCATTGAAAAATACAACTCGTCCCGCAAAAACAAGCAGAAGGCCACTCTCACACATGGTGTCGGCAAAACACCGCAATTTTGATTGCGGCACTTTGACGCAATTTCACTTTCGTTTTTGTCCTCATATTCCTGCGTCCGACAGTGGTTTTTAGCACACCTTATCATTGTGATTGGTTGTGAGGTTTGCTAAACGCCGTAAAATAGAGCAGACAGCGCTTGAAAATCTATCCTGATCGAGTGTATGTCTGCAAAGCTCCACTGAAGTTAATGGGAGCGTTATACCGCTATTACCGAAGCTCTGAGCTCCCGCCCCCTCTCTGCCTCCTCTCCACTATTTTCAATGAGGAGAGGTGGGACGGGGCAGAGCTAATTCCTGGAACTTAACCCCGCCCCCATCCCGCCTCCTCTCATTGCAAATAGTGCAGAGGGGCAGAGAGGGGGTGGAGAGGAGGCAGAGAGGGGGCGGGAGCTCAGAGCACTGAAATGGGAAAAAAAAACAATTCCGTCATCTTAAGAGGGTCTTGTTTTTACAGCGTACACACTGCAGCAAAAATGATATAACTTTATTCTGCAGGACAGTACGATTGCTACGATACCAAATTTATATAGTTTTTTATTTTCTCATCGGTGTAGTTGTAGGAAGGCTCGTTTTTTGCAGGACGCCCAATAGCTTCTATTTTTACCATTTTGGAGTTTGTGTGACTTTTTGATTGCTTTTCTTTAAATTTCTTCTTGGAAACAAGGTGACCAAAAATTTGGAGTTATTTTTGTTTCTGACAAGGTCACTAGAGATAAGCGAGCACGCTCGGTTAAGGCAGATACTCGAGCGAGCATCGCTCTTCTCAAGTATCTGCATACTCGTACGTGCAAATGCGCGGGGGGCAGCCGGAGAGATCTCCCACCCCCTTCCCTTCTCCTCTCCGGCTGTTTGCAATGGGAGGGGGTGGGATGGGGGCAGAGCTAAGCTACGCCCTGGCCCACCCACTCAAATTGCTGGCTGCTGACAAGGGGGCCTGAGCTTAGCAGAGCTAAACTGTCGTCCCCCCCCCCCCCCCCCCCCCGCCCAACGGCATTGCAGACTCAGCGTATATGCTCCAGGCCCCTGCCATCTGAACAGGTACACGTAAAAACGCCTACAGACATGTAAATAGGCCCTTACCTTGATAGACTGGACTTTTTTTGGATCAGTCATACCAAATATGTTTTCTTTTTTTATTATTATTAGTATGGAAAAAAGTTTAGTTTTTTTTAAACTTTGACTGCCTTTTTTCTCCAATAATTAAAAAAACATTTTACATTTTTACATTTTTTTAGACTCAGTAGGCCACATATGAACATACCCTACAGGTGATATGATGGGTTACTACATGGAAGTGACACCTATAATGCTTCATGAAGTTAAAAGATTGAAGATTAACCGCTTAACGACCACTGCAGCGTCCCGTAGGGTGAACCCGGACACATGGCATAGGCTAAGGAGCGGGGAAGGCAAGATGCTGGCTTGTCACTTACCACACTCCCTCCCAGAAGGACGCACGCAGCCAAGGCCAGGGCAGTGGGGATGGGGATGCCCAATAAACATAAGGACAGGTGAAGGGGTTGTCACGGGTGACGCCACCATTCCAGCACCCACCGGCATGAACATCGGTGGGAAAATAATTGAGCCACAGACAATGTTATAGTACCTCAGGTGCCTGGAAACGATCAGGGCCTGGAATAACTTTACTGGATAACAATTCCACAGATACAAGGCAAAAAAATAAACAGTCTTCCAAGTGTAGGCAGGATTAGAAATATATACAGACAATCTGGAAGATGAGTACCTACACACAGCAATCCCAGACTTCAGGACGCCTGTGTGTGTGACAATTGTAGATGCGTACCTCCACCCAGCGGTCCCAGACTTCAGGACGCTTGGGCGTGAACAATTGAGAATAAGAGTACCTCTGCACTGGGCCTTGTGTCAGAAAAACTTAAAGGGGTTGTCCCGCGGCAGCAAGTGGGTCTATACACTTCTGTATGGCCATATTAATGCACTTTGTAATGTACATTGTGCATTAATTATGAGCCATACAGAAGTTATAAAAAGTTTTTTACTTACCTGCTCCGTTGCTAGCGTCCTCGTTCCCATGGAGCCGACTAATTTTCGCGTCTAATGGCCAAATTAGCCGCGCTTGCGCAGTCCGGGTCTTCTTCTGTTCTCAATGGGGCTCCGTGTAGCTCCGCCCCGTCACGTGCCGATTCCAGCCAATCAGGAGGCTGGAATCGGCAATGGACCGCACAGAAGCCCTGCGGTCCACGGAGGGAGAAGATGCCGGCAGCCGGTAAGTAAGAAGTCACCGGAGCGCGGGGATTCAGGTAAGCGCTGTGCGGATTTTTCTTTAGGTCCCTGCATCGGGGTTGTCTCGCGCCGAACGGGGGGGGGGGGGGGTTGAAAAAAAAAAAAACCCGTTTCGGCGCGGGACAACCCCTTTAAGACTGGCTCACGCTCTTTCTCTCTCTCGGGGCTCACTTACTGCACATGCCATTCCTTGCATTCGGGAAATCTTTCCTCCTCTTCCATCTTCAACACATGAGGGCTGAAGGTGCCCCATTTGTCTCTGTGCTTTAGGTGGAAGACAAGATGGAAGACCCTTGAACTCCTTTCCAGCTCTTGAGCACTCACATTTATACCTTCACTCATACCACGTGACAGGTCATAAATTGATACATTTACAGACAGTCTCCATGCTTTGCAGACACTTAACCCATCACATGCTGCAGCTGTGCAATACACATAACAGAATAACAGTTCTGCACAGTGCATCAACACAAGACATTACATGTATGGCATTATGGAGGGGGCCAGGAAAGGATGTACTGGGCCACTACACCACCCAAGCACTTTCTTTAACGTTAGGGACCGAAGACACTTTCCCCGTGTTTAGCCCTTTACACACTGTGGTCAGTACGTCCGCAGTTTTCAAAAGGCTGACAGAGGTAGGGTGCTCCCTCTTTCAGCCATCAGATCCCCCGTGATTGCAGAGTCCTGATGGGTTGCTATGGCACCCAGAGGCTTGGATACAGTGAACTGCATTGCTGGGAGTGCTAATGGGGTGTCAGACA
This sequence comes from Eleutherodactylus coqui, assembly GCF_035609145.1. Taxonomy (NCBI): domain Eukaryota; kingdom Metazoa; phylum Chordata; class Amphibia; order Anura; family Eleutherodactylidae; genus Eleutherodactylus; species Eleutherodactylus coqui. The sequence continues at coordinate 115,168,759 of NC_089839.1, read as the reverse complement.
GTGGCGTAGGAAGGTGGGTGCGGCAGGGGCATCCCGCTCCGGGTGCTATCAGCGGGAAGGGGGGGGGGGGGGGTGACAGCTCAGCTGTGGTTCTGCACATCCCTGTACTCCTCCCCTACTCACCGCAGGATCAGCAGCATTCGGTGACCATCACATGGAGCCATGCCGAAAAGACCAGAGGAGGAGCGAGGCTCAGAGGAGGACCGGGGACGCCCTGCTGCAGACAGAGGAGAGAGAAGTGAGACTGACAGGAGAGAGAAGGCCGAGGGGAGAGATAGAAGAAAAATAGAAATTACAGGATATGAGAGACAGCGGAGGAGAGAAACATAATTTTTAAGGGAACGCCTTTTTAATTTAGCCCACAAGGGGAAGATAGTGGCCAACAATAATCTAATTGGTCGCTGCTGTGGCATTTTTTAAAATAAAAAGGTAGGTTTAATTCTTCAATGGAGAGGACTGAGTAAGTACGCAGGTAGGTTGGTTCAGTTCTTGCCGGTTGGGGAATGCTTATGGGCAAGGCCTTATGCCTGATCGGTGGTGCATGAAACGGCAGGAAGGCTCGGGCCTGTGTACTTAGGGGTCAGCTGCTGTCTGCTGTAAAGCATGCATCAGGGGCCTGCCTCTTATCAACTAGCAGTGACTGTGGGTCACTCACACAGGTTGGTTGGAATGGCCTAGCATTAACCTGAATACCTGGATCACATACAAGCTCCCAGGATACATTGTAACTGAAGAGTGCAATGATGTTGTGCTTGACCAATGTTTCCAACTTGGCTTATACCATAGTTGTACGAAATATGGAGTGCAGTTGGCATATTAACTGGTCTTCGGTTTTGCTTCCAACAGTTCCGCTTGCACCCTGCAAGACACAGCTGCTCAGTGGATACAATGTTGCGAGTTGGGGAAAACCGCTAGAATAATCCACAGCAGGCAAGCAAAGTGTAAATAAAGTGCTTGGTTGGCTACTGCACTGGAACTCTTGCTTGTAGTTTCTGCTTTTGGAGACTTGATCTTAGACAAAAGGCCGAGAAGCAATAACCCGAAAAAGGTTTCGTCTGCAACCCGGCCTTCCGACCCTGCCGTCTACTGTTGAGGCAACATCAGGTCCACTCACAAGCCACAGGCGCTGCCGCCACCCACAATGCAGCAGCGCAGTGCTATAACCCTTGCATAGCATTACCTGCCTTGTTAAAGAGCTCTTTTTATCATTCCTCTTGCACCGTGCCCACGCATCCTAGGCTTGCGGTGCCTGCAGCACTCTTCGCCTCCCTATGCAGGATGGTTCAGACGGTGATTACATTGTAATCACTAGTTTGCCTCTGAAGGTGCGTCGGTTTGAGGGATCTCTTTGGCTTGCCACATTTGAAAAGGGGAAGGAAATTTTTACCTAAAATGAGAAAAATTAGCTTCCACCCCATAGGGGTTTATTGCCTTTTCCTGGGTTGACAATAATAGCACCAGTAAGAATAGTGATATAAGCCGCCCTTCCCACGGACAGTTTCCTACAATTGTTCACCGTGCGGCAGATTTACACAGCGGTCCCTTAACGTACAGTATTAATGGGCTGCAGGACGACCACTGAATGGTGAAACCATAACTCTATGGAAAACTACTGATTGGTTTTGAAGCCTTCAAAACATCATTCAAATGTAATACACAAGGAGGATTAATGAAAATCAAGGAGATAACTAAGGGTAGTTTCACACTTGCATCGAAACCTCCACATTCAGCCGAAAATACTGCGTGCAGCACTTTCCCTTCCGTCCAAAAGCTGGGCAAGCGGGTGGAAAGCAGGTGGACCCACCCGCATACCGATAGGGGGGGGCTATTGCAACCCAGTTCCTTAGCAGAAGAGAGCCCGTGGGCCCTCTGCCATATACTGTTTCACTGCTGTGGCCCGGCTGTGAATGATACTCAAGGAATAGAGGGCAATTACCTGAGGAGCTGGCAGCCAATTACAGGCTGCAGACTCCACGGGCGCAAGGTCCTCGCTTCCACTGAGATACTGCAGTTGTGATTGGTCAAAACTACCGTCTGGCAATGCAATGCTGGTCATGTAATTGGTCTGGCCAGTGGTGCCTAAAGAGGAGAGTGGAATCAGCAGATGATGCGATTCAACGAGGAATGTACCACATATATTCTTGTATGTATAGCTGTTATAAGTTAAACAAGCTGTACATATAATTATATACAGGAGATATCTAGGTTATACCAGCATGCTTCATATCACAATATACAGGATGTATATCTTCTGTTTATAGTGATATGGTGCATGGTGGTATAACCTGGATATCTCCTTATATAATGTAATACAAAAGAGCCTACAGGCTTTTTCTTGCACAACACTTTGACCCCTTTGCATGACCTTTGGTGGATGATTTTGGTGTCATTAGATTTGTTACATCTGCACCACTGCCATAAAGTTTTAGTTTGGTACATTGAGTGACTTATCAGGCCAGGTCAAAGCTCCTATGTTAAGCAAAAACCCAAGCAGTCATTTTGCTTATTTGGAGGTCACCTAATGTCTATATCCTGTAATATCATAGCGTTCTACAAAGACATTTAGTCCCGTATTAAATTCCTCTATGGATTTTGCCATCACCACATCCGCAGGCAGAGAGTTCCAGTCTCATTGCTCTTACAGTAAAGAACCCCCCCCTTCTGTGTTGGTGATGAAACCTGCTTTCTTTTAGACGTAGAGGATGCCCTCTTGTTACTGACGCAGTCCTGGGTATAAACAGATCATGGGAGAGATCCTTGTATTGTCCTCATGTATTTATACATCATTATTTGGTCGCCTCTTAACCACCTTTTTTCCAGGGTGAATAATCCCAATTTGGATAGCCTCTCTGGGTATTCCAGTCCCCCCCCGTTCCATTTATTAATTTAGTTGCCCTTCTTTGAACCCCCTCAAGCACTGTGACATCTTTCCTGAGCACCAGTGACCAGAACTGTACACAGTATTCCATGTGAGGTCTGACAAGTGCCTTATATAGTGGGAGGATAATGTTCTTGTCCTTCACCCCTATACCTCTTTTAATGCACCCCAAGACCTTATTAGCTTTTGCAGCAGCTGACTGGCATTGGTTACTCCAGTTAAGTCTACAGTCCACTAGTACCCCCCAGGTCTTTTTCCATATCCCTTTTCCCCAGCTGTACCCCATTTAGTGTACATTGGTGAGATCCGTTCTCCTGCCCATGTGCATAACCTTACATTTATCAACATTGAACTTCCTTTGCCATTTTACTACCCAAGCCCCCAGCTTATCTAGGTCCTTTGGTAGTCGCATATTGGCCTCCGTTGTATTAATTGACGTTCATATCAAGTGCTTACCAGTTTGAATGTTGCCGTGTCCCCAAAACGTGGAAGACCAGGCGGCCGGTGAACAGTTCAAGCCGAATCCTTGGCTCCACAGTTCTTAAAACGTTTACAACCATTTTTCCAATATCAGGTCAGTCTGGTTATATGTGTACAGCTGGTATAAGTTATACATCTCCTGTTTATGGTGATATGGAGCATGCTGGTATAACCTGGGTATCTCCTGTATATAATTTTATATGTACAGCTGGTATAAACTACAGTAGATACCCAGGTAAGAGCTCATGCTGCGTTACCCGATACCACCAGCATGGTCCAAATCATTATATACAGGGAGCTGTATAACATATACCAGCTGGACATACATAATTATATACAGTAGATCCCCAGGTTATACAAACTTGCTCCATTTCACTGTATACAAGGAGATATAACATTTAGCAGCTACACATATATAATTATATACCATAAATACCCAGGTAAGGGCTTATGTCCACAACCGTGTTTTAACAGCGTTGCATGGCCGCGTGATATGCGGTGAATGAAGTCAATGAAAATCAATCCATGCACACTGGTGTGTAGACACTGCATATCGATACACAAGAGAAATAAAATTACAGCAGACTCCATCTCTGTGTATGTACACAGCGTGAGCTCTATATACTTATATGGGCTGCATATAATACGCTGTCCATACTCTATACATTGCATATAGGCAACGTTTCCATATGCATCCCCACTCTGAACTACCCATTTCCCCAAAAATAAGACAGTGTCTTATATTAATTTTTGCTCCAATAGATTGTACTTTTTTACATGTATAGCTGCCTGGACACTATTTATATTGTCCTTTTTAGTAACTGTAAATAGGGCTCAATTTTGAAGTAGGGCTTATACTTCAAGCATCCTCAAAAATACTGAAAAAGCATTTTGCATCCTCAAAAATCCCGAAAAATCCTGCTATGTCTTATTTTCAGGGAAACTGGTAAGTGGGAAATGTAAAAATAAAACAAAAACATTTGTATGTGATTTGTGGCCATGCACTGTGCCATACGTGGTTGCTGCAGGCAGCGCGTATAACTGAAAAAGTGTAATGGCCGTGGGCATGAGCCCCTCGTATGGATTCACACCTGCATTTGGGGAACAGGAAAGGAGAATCCCCATGGCCAAACGGCTGTTTCTGGATGGAACTGAACAGCGGCAAACAGACTTCCTTGACTATAATGGGGTCCGTCAGCTTCCCGGCTTTTGAACGGAAGACCGCACGCAGTGCTTTTTCTTCCAGTATTTTGAGCCAGCTCTGTGACAGAACCTCCGACTGGTGGTTCCATCATAGATGTGAAGCTGGCCTTACACCATGTGATTCCCAGCAAGAGAAACTAAGTAATCTTATGGATACGATACTTCTTGCTGGGAACAATCACATTGTTCTACTGGCTAACACGGTACCAGACTTTTCATTTGGCCTTACACCAGCATGGTCGATATCACTGTATACAGGAGATGTATATACATCTCCCTGTATATAGTGATATGAACCATGCTGGTAGAACCTGGATATCTCCTGTATATAATTATGTATGTGCAGCTGGTATATTATACATCCTGTATGGAGTGAAATTGGCTAGATTTTATTTAAAAAACATATATAACATGATAATTTTTATTTGCGTCATTACAAATGCAACAATAAGTGGGGGCTTTTGCCTTTTTATATAATATTTTTCTAAAAACTTTTATTTTAGTCACACTAGAGGACTTAAACTTTGCAAGAACCAATGTTCCTACACTATACTGCAATACTTCAATATTGCACTGTATTACACAATCCTATTAGTCTTTGCCTCCGGCAGGGCCTAACAAGCTCCCATGGATGGCAGGCCCAGTGGCTATTGTTATGCCTTTGGCCATCATAGAAACCCATTGGCAGGAGCTAAAAGGAGGGGAGTGGGGTTCCAATGTCACCGTCAAACACTTATATGCCACAATCAGTATTGACCATTGCACCTAAGGGATTAAATGGCCAGGACTGGAGCTAGCTCTGATGTAGTCCTTAGAGAAGGAGCCTGGATGTCAGACAGTTGAGCTCTGCATTCGTGTGCCAGTCTTCTGCAACTGAGCCAACCAATAGGTAGTAAAAAGGTTAGAAAAAAAAGTGTCTAGGAGATATCACAAATTTTTTGTCCAACATTAGCCACTATAATAATTCTGGCATATTTTTAAAACTGCCGCACTTGTTTAGGAAGTTACTGTATTACAGAAATGCCATGTACAATTTTGAGGAACTATTACAAGTCAGCGTCTTCTCTTTAGCAGGGCTTCCTCTGTGCTTCGAGTGTCTGTAGCAATTAGTGTGTAGGTTTGTCTACTTTGTGAATCAACCTTCGGCTACCTTCACACAGCAGAGCATGATATAGTGCTAATGAACCTGCTGTGTACCTACGAATGCGAGGATTTTCTGTGAAAACCACCTCCCATCATTAATGTGAGGTTGCGATCCTCTGGCAAAACTTTCAGCCACGAAGTATTGGCAAGTGTTTCCCATTGTTGTCAGTGGGAAACCTCGCATCACACTCGCATGCATCTCACGCGGCATGCGATGCGTTTTCCTGTCCCATAAAAAAATTAAAAAAAATAGGGCAACCGACTCAACAGGGAAGACGTCATTGCTACAAGGGATGCATGGAGGGAAAGAGTCAGGCTGCCATCTCCTGCAATAGTGGTGTCTACCCTGTTGAATCCCTATGTATGACAAAGCATCCACTTACAACTATGGTTGTGCTTTAACCCAGCCAAAAACTGAGGAAGAGGCTTTGTCCTTGAAAACAAGGTTTTTTGTTTTTTTTTTGCTGGGTTTTAATTTCATCCAATAGAAAACATTCTCTCCTACTTAACTGGTTTCTCAATAAGTCTTTAGAGGGTTGCACCACAATCCAGTAGTTCTATCTTGGTCTCTATTAGTTTCAGTGCCTGTCCATACAAGCACAACGCTAGTTGGTGGTACCTCCACATGAATCTCAGCTTGGAACTCTAGTGACTATATCTAGTCTACATACACCACCACGGGGTTGTTCCACCTCCTTTTCCACTCCAGTCTGCAGTCCAGTGTAACTGATTTATTGCGTAAACTTCACCCATTATAAAAACTTTTTGGGGAGTTTTGCGCCATGTACCAGGCTTCTATCTGGTGTTTTACAAACGTTTTTTCACAACCCCTCTGGTTGACAGTACCCCCATTTTACCGTTTCCTACATCTGCTGCCTCAGGCAGGTACCTTAGTTTGCTCCACCTCCCTCTCCTCTCAATGTGGAGTTATGGGCCTTGTAATGTAGGGTCAAGCCAGGTCATGCAGAGGAAAGTGGTTTTATTCACAACACACCATTTGTACATTAGATGCAATAAAAAAAAAAACCAAAAAAAAAAACCAAAATATTGCATTGATAGCAGGCTGACAAATGTGATACGATGGCACTGTTCCAACATATAAGCATGTACCCAGTTGTCTACAGGAGGGCTTCAGCCCTGGAAACATCAAACCAATATCAATTTAAATGTTACTTTGTAGGGTGAACATGGTCAACAAAAAGGTGTATAAAAGGTGACATTATTAAAAATCTTTATTTTGGTTTGGTCAGTACAGGCAAGGTAATATTGGAGTCACAGGATCATATGCATAAACAAAGTACAACTGTCTGAAAAATTGAGAGAACTGCACACTAGTGTCAAACATTCAGCCATCTAAAGTAGGAATAGTATGTACAGTTAATTGGAAGGAGAAAATAAAACCATTCAACACAAACTACCAGAGAATTTCATGATGATACTGCTACTGGGCAAGAATTGGTGGTCTTACCCATACAGCACTATTTAAAAATGGTGATGAATAGAGACGGGTAGACATCCCACTACACGGTAAAGGTTTAAGATATTAGCAGCTGTACAGACATCATTAAGGTGAGGAATTCATAAAGTTATTATTCCAACTTTTAATTATCTTACATAAAAATAAATGTCTATTTCATGTCAATTTTGTTTGCGAGTGTAATTAGCTGTTAAAATGACCAAATTGGCAGAGGTATTACATTAAGCAACAATGAAAAAACAAAAAACAAAAAAAAAAAAAAAAAGGCAAAAAAATTCTGACAAAATATACACTTTTGGACAGTTGAACTGTGAAATTAAATGACTTGAATTCATAGAAAACAAAAATAAGGTTTTGTTTCTCTTTTTCCTTTTACAAAACAGATCCCTGCACATTTGTTCCAGAGTCCAAGCCATTCTGAATGTGGCGGGAGCTCACAGTTCTGTTGCTTTTCGCACTCCTTGGTTTCTCCTCCTGAGAGTCGTGATTGGAGTCTGTATCATTAGAGTGGTGAGTGAGAGAGTTCTCACTTCCAGTAGGTGAGTCTACACTTTCATACCCAGTACTAAGCTGATTTAAGTAGCTTGACCCCCCTCTACCAGTTCTCTCCTCCGAGTGGTTGGACAGCTTTTCCTCATTCATAGGAGACCCAGGAAAGTCTTCTTCTGCACTACTACCCTCCCTATAAAGAGATGCAGAGCTGTGATTTCTCAGATGAGAAGAGCCACCATTGCTTGGTCCATTTGCCACCCGACTGCAGTCCTTGTTCATTGCTTCTGCCTCTTCTTTGGGTTCTTCTTTAGGAGTCCTGTTAGCAGGAACTTGCGACTGTTGTTGCTGAAGCTGTGAGAGCTGTTGACGGGATTCTTTCAGTTGCTGTTGAAGAACCAAAATAGTACTTTGCATGCCTTCCACTTCCTCATCCAGCTGAATGATGAAGTCATTTAGTTCTGTTAAAGAAAAGAACCGCCAGTGAAAATTGACAATATGACAACAAAAATCTCTAACAAAAATGCCCTGCTGACTCTTCATAAAGCAGCATTTAACAACACTGCATTAACCAACCACTGGAGCGCTCCCTCAAACCAAGGTATTATGGTGACATATTTCAAGTGCAAGAATCTTGTGCAGTTCTACATCTATCATCTGCAAGGACAAACTGGAGAACATTTTCTGTAGTAATCTTGTTGCGTACGCTAATGTAGTCAGTTTGAAATAAGTACATTTATCACCCATCAAAAGGTCAGGTGATAAATGTAAGCTCCCTGGTGGTCTGACTATTGAGGCTTCCCAGGGATCACTGAAACACTGCACTGCGAATTCCCCCAATGATTAGAGTAACCGTGAACACGTGAGACCACTGCCCCATTCACTCACTATAGAGCTGGTCTAGCAATGCTACACTCAAGTATATCCCTTAGAAGTGCCTTTCCACTTGCTTTTTTTAATGCGAATGTCAATGGAACATTCTAATGTTAAAAAGGCATCGCCCAAGACTCACAAATTTGTGCTTTGCGATTTTTGTGCGATGCATTTTTAACATGAAAGCCCCATTGGGGTTTTTTTTTTTTTTAACACGAATGTCAAACAGGTGGAAAGGCTCCCTTAGGGCTTATTGACATGAGCAGGAATCTCATGCAAGTTTTGTGCATTACGAGGTGAAAAAAGTCACGAATATGAACTCCATTCTTTTGAGTGGACTTATTCACAAAAAAAAAGTAAAAATCACAGCGTTCACACAGAATACCTCACCCATGGTTTTTAACGGGACCTTAAAAGACATCGTATGGCACTCACATGCCAAGCAATGTGCAAGGTTTCCCATTGAAATCAGTGGGAAACACCTGCAAGGATTCCAGTTTCACAGAAGTGGGGGGGGGGGGGGGGGGGGGGGGGGGGAAGAAACATAACACGCCTCGCATCGGTGTGAAAAACGCACATTGGCAAGCATGATATTGGGCCGAATTTTAGCCCAGTATCGCACTTAATGTGAATATAGCCTTAGTCCCATAGAAGTGAACGAGAATGGGGCAGTGGTCACGCATGTATACTGTTCTATCCAGCAAAGGGTTTCAGGGTGCAATAGCTGTCAGCGATCATACATTCATCATGTATCCTGTGAAAAGGTCATGTGTTTAATAGAAAGCTTAACTATTCACATAACATGTACAAAATATTTATATGACATGATTTTTTTTACTGTCTTCCTGATGGGTCATCAGCCTTTAACCTTTTGCAATCCAATTTTGGATTCAGGGTTTCCTAGGAGGTTTTCTCTTTCTGCCGTTATACAATGGCGCCATCTGCTGGCTACAGCCAGTACTGAGGTATGGGACATGCCGGAGAGGCCCCCCGACAACAGAGCGGCCAGTAATATAAAGTAGGAATATCCTGCGGGACGTCTTCTGACATCAGAGCTGTACAGTCTTCAATCTGAATGTCTTAAGACGTCAGACAGTGGATTGGAAAGTGTTAACGTAAACTCAGAAAAGCAAAAACAAAAAAGGTTACTCAGGGGGCCTTGGGAGAAGGGATCCAGAACAGAACCCAGATGAAACTCCAAGGTCTATTTCCTCTTAACTACCAAGATGGGCACAGTGGGCATTTTTATTTTACTAGGAAGTGCTTCTAAGACAATCTCTGGTTTGGAATACAAACTAATCTATCAAGGGAACCATAAAGTAACAAATTCCCTTTCAAAATGTTTTTTTCTGAAGCAAAACTACGCCCTTCAATTACCCTATTAGTGCATTTATGGATTAACAGAAGAGTGTCTCATTTGGGACCACCACCATATAGCCAATGCACAGAATAGTTAAACCTCTTTCTGGAGGAACCAGAACATTTGATTTTTCCTTGATAGTTCTACAAGGGAGTTGGACAGCCAATCACAAAATAAATAGCTAGCTTATTTTTGGGTGAAGACTTTAAGACTGAAGCCTATTGCAAAACCCTCTGTAGCCATTTCCCTGCTCTAGATGACCAGAAGCAATTAAAGGAGATGTCTCGAGGAAGCAGTTAATTTTTTTTTTTGCCCAGTCCCCCCCATTAAACATACATTACTAAGCCCCCCTGTAAATGACATTTCTAGCTGGTTCGTACTTACCGTTCCAGCGTTTCAGCAAGTTATAAAAGTTTCCTCAAGATGGCCGCCGGCTCTTTCCCAGTCGCTCGCTGCAGCCCGACGTGCGCGCTCCCGAGACGCCGCCAGCTGTGTCTCCATGGCAACCGGACGCATCGCAGCCGCCGACCAGACGCCCCGCAGCCGCCGACCAGACAGCAGGTAACCGGCGCTAGCCCCCGGCTCCCCAGCGCTAGCTCCCCCGGCGCAGCGACAGCCCCCCCCCATCGCAGCGACAGCCCCCCCGGCCTAGCGCTAGCTCCCCCGGCGCAGCGACAGCCCCCCCCATCGCAGCGACAGCCCCCCCGGCCTAGCGCTAGCTCCCCCGGCCTAGCGACAGCCCCCCCGGCCTAGCGCTAGCTCCCCCGGCGCAGCGGCAGCCCCCCCCCCCCCCCGGCGCAGCCCGGCGCAGCGGCAGCCCCCCCCCCGACCCATCACTTACCTGGGAGGCTTCTCGGGGCTGCTGGGCTGGGCTGGTCTTCTCCGCTGGGCAGCTCCAGTTTCTGCACCTTCCTCTAACAGAGGATGGTGCAGAATGGCCGCTTCAGCGCGCTCCCGAGCAGTGACAGCTCGTCTGCGCATGCGCAGAAGAGCTGTAGCGGGGAGCACACTGAAGCGGCTCGTGCTGAATGGAGAAGACCGGACTGCGCAAGCGCGTCTAAAAAAGCAAGCTGCCGGCGAATTTAGACGGAACCATGGAGACGAGGACGCTAGCAACGGAGCAGGTAAGTGGAATAACTTCTGTATGGCTCATATTTAATGCACAATGTACATTACAAAGTGCATTAATATGGCCATACGGAAGTGTATAACCCCACTTGGTTTCGCGAGACCACCCCTTTAAAGCAATATCAGGTCAGTTTCACATCTGCATCAGAACCTGTTCAGTCACAGATGCAGTTGGAAAATACTGCCAGGTGGAAAGTGAGCAGACCCCATTATAGTCAATGGGGTCCACCCCACACTGTTGAGTTCCATCCAGAGATGAAACCATTCAGCCCCAGGTAGTCCCCTTTTCTGCTCTCCAAATGGAGCAGGAAAGGGAAATCTGCAGAGCAGATGTGAAACCACCCTTAGGGAATTGAATGGATTGGTATACTTCCCAAATATTAAAGTTTGTGCATCTCCAAACCAGAAGGTACAAGTTAAATGAAACAGCAACAGATGCAGTTGTAAGCCCATTTGTAATCCTTACCATCCTGACTGCTTTTAAGTTCCTCACTATATTTCTTCTGCAAAGCCAACTCTGCCTCAAGTTGAGCAATACGACCCTGGGACAGCTGCCTTCCCAGCTCTTGATTCTCTTGGATAAGCATTCGACACTTCGCCATTAGTTTTTTGCCTGTTTGGCTGTAAAGGCAAAAAGGGTTTTCTTTATCAAAACAAGGGTATATTAACATTCCAAATGCTATTTTACCATTAGTTAAGATCTTGCCAAATGTTATTGCATTTCCCCGTCAAAATGAAACCTATAGCAATGTTTGCCGCTTAGTTACCCAAGTGCTCTTCTAGAGTCTGGATATCTTCATGTTTACTGGTACCTCAGGGAGGACAATGAATCGTCCTTGCACCTCCCAACTAAAAGAACCAACTAGCGGTATACACAAGCATGAAAAAACTACTAAGAGTACAGTCAGATGACAAAACCTTGATTGTGAGAACACAAGTCATGTAAAGTTATAAATGCCACATCACACAGGTTAGACTGACCTGAACAGTAACAGATGTTTGTGCAAGCCATTAAACACAATTATTGTATTTAACAATTAAAAGCCCAGAAATAGTTCATCACCAATCCTCAATTCACAAAGCCTAACGAAAACATACATTTTAGACAAGTTATATGAAGACATTGTATATTAAAACACTCAAAACTTTCCAAAGTTTCCCAGTAAGCCACATAAAAATACTTGTTCATTGGCATCTTCTATGCAGCTGGAATAAAATGGTCAGCAGCACATCTTCCTATGTAAAGTGGCCGATGTGCTGCCAACAATGATGGGGACAAACAACTGCATGTACAATTGCTTTTTCCTCATACATTACACTTTGAATTGACCTGTAATTGCCAGTTATACTAGCTTTGATTGGCATTTGCGGTGTAAAAAGGACCCTTACACACAAGATCAGTTGAAATCCCAGAGAAAGGTCACCTTAAAAAGGGGACCATCCACCTTAGATAGCTGTTGGCCAAATGCTTGCATTCTTCCCAACACACTCTTGGCTGAATATGCATGTTTACAAAAGGGAAAGAAGAGCAAGCCGACAGACACCTACGGCTGCGGCTCACCTGCCATAGAACAAAAAATATCCTTACATGCTGAAATCTAAGAAGCTCCACTCTTTTACCGGACATCTGCCACCATAGGAATAGTCAGAAGTCATGCGTGCATATTTGATGGGTCAGCTGGTGCTAAACGCGACAGAATCAGCCGATATTGATCCAATGTATATGGCTACTGTGGTGTTGCACATTAACATTACTAAGTGGTTGATTAATTTTATTTACAACAAATGATAGCAGCCACTGCGATCAGAGCAAACTATTTAAAGGGGTTTTACCAGTTATGATCGGTCAAGGTCCAGCAACTGTGACCCTCAGATTCCAAAAATGGTGGACCTCGTATGAATGGAGCAGAGGACGCGCATGCACAACACTGCTTCATTAATTTCAGTATCTCTGGTGCTATCAGTTAAATGACAGGAGCAGCAGTGTGCATGTGTGTCCGCAGATCCATTCATGTGGAGACTGTTGAACCACCGCTCTCGGCATCAGTGGGGAACCCTGTGATGGACCTCCAGCAATCATAGTTATTTCCCATCCAGGGGGATAACTAGATTTTGGTACAACTCCTTTAAATATCAAGAGCCAATTAAATCCTTTAAATAAAAAGCAGTAACTAAATAGCTAAAAAGATCAGATTAACTACTTTCTAGTGCTTTTATTATAGAACAGGAAATATTTTCTAATATACATACATTTGAAGTTCTGCTCACGTAGCTTTCTTATACCACAGCATTCCCCCCATCTGCACAGCAGAATGGTCTAGTTCATGGACTCTTCTGTCTATAGTAATGCAGGTCAGTCACGTAACCCAAACATGTCATGTAACTCCTGGTATTCAGCCAACACTGATCAGATATCGAATAGGTGAAGAGTAGAATGAGTATACATACATTACTACTACAGCACCATCCCATCAGGTCTGTCAGTGGGGTAGCAGCTCTTATATTCTTCTGCCTGTTATTTTATTAAGATGACATCACCTGGACAAAGTTGTGTGCTTTAACAGATAGGTAAGAAAATTCCCCCACACAATCATCTCGAGTTACCTAAAGTTACCTGGAGAGGGAGGGGGCGAGACACCAAACAGTGGAGATGAAGAATAAGAGCTGCTTCTGTACAGACACTGAACATCTTGATGAGATGCTACAGGTCATAATGCTGTGCGAGCTCTGCTCCTCAAACAACTATGCACATATTAGATGGTTGATCCCCATCAGTAGAAAACCAGAGGTCACATGACTGGCGTCCAGACCATGTCTAGACCAATTCACAGACTACCATTCTACTGTGTATACAGGGACCACTGTGCGGGTATAAGAAAGTTATGTGAGCAGAATTTTAAATACATGTATATTAGAAAATTGTATGATTTCTTATTCTGTAAAAACTGAATAACTCTTTTAAATCAGGTAAAATATAACATTTATACACACGCGTATATATACACAGGTTTATACATTACCTACCGTCTAATTTAAAGAGAAACTGCACTTTTACTTTGGAGCGCTCCTGCGGACATTTTCCGCTCCTTCCGGCAGTCAGAGATGGCCTGATATAGCGCTATGTGGAACAATCTTTAGGAGCCACAGAAGCAGGGCGCTCTGAAGTAAAAGTATAGGTACCCTTTAAGGGAAACGTGACATTTTCATGGTTTTATTAACTTGCCCTACAGATCACTACATATTTGAAGTGTTCCAGTTCTTACATTAGCAATTGAATACACAACTGATATTTCTTGTTTTCTGAAGCTGACTTATGAGCAGTGCTGTGTAGATTGGGAAAGCAGGTGATGGGGGACTTAACGACTGCTCTACCGTACCGATAATGTAGAATACTAACAAGGCTTAGGGTGATTTTAGATGGAATGATTATCAAACGAGTGAAAAATCGCTAGGTCTAAACGTGCGAAGACTTAAGAATAGTTTGCTTTTCGCTTGTTGGTCATTTTGGGCTGCATGTCCACGGCCGTGATTCCACCAGCGATAAATGGCCAGCGAATGACATTGTCTGAAGCTTTCCATAGCGATTCTCCGCTCGCAGGATTCAAATCACAGCATGCTGCGATTTGCCACGGTGAGCCCATCTGTCAGATAGGCTCAGTTTGGAGAATCGTCAGCTGTCTCCTGCTCCCCGGCGGCGATCTGCTGCGGGATATCGCTACGCCTGTGGACAGGCAGCCTTATGCAGGCATAAACATTGTTGGCTCGTTCACTCAATCAGCTTAAACAGCAATCGTTCAGTTCTTCTCAGTCACTTATACAGCGAATGTGAAAGACTGAGTGATTCTTGTTTGAATGAGCTAGTGATGCATTTGCTTGTCTTAACAGGCTGTATAAGAGCGAATGAACTAGCAGGGACGTCACTGTCATTTAAACATACCCTTAGTATTCATCTCCTCAGCCTATGGGGAGCGGGGTGTACTCCATCCCTTACAGGGGCCAACCAGTTTTAGGTTAATAAATTTCAACACAAACCTTTCAGGCGATTTATGCCGCCCTATCTGAGAACAGGATATGATACTGACAGGACACCTGAGCTTACCCCGCCCATACAGTCTGCTTTCCATGTATTATTGTCTACTGATAAGTGTCAGCCTGGGTGAGGTAATCCTGATTCTCACCATGTCTCCTAGGAGTCACTCTGTGTATTATTCAACTACTGCTCCAAGTCACAAACCTATATAGCATGGAGCTCAGCTTCTCCTCTCCCATACTGCAGCATAAATCACCCGAGAGGGTCCATTACTGTATAATGAAAAGTTACAATACTCTGGAATATACTTTACATTTTAATCCCTCACCATACTTAAGACATTTGTTTGTAGTCCATAGCTAGTCCTGCTCTCAGCTGAGAATGGGATACCCTTGTATCTAGTCTAGGCAATACTCTATGGAGTAAGGCCCAATGTCCATGAGCAGATTTGATATGCGGAACCCGTGCGAGAGATCCATAACTCAAGCTGCCCATGGGGAAACCTGGGTGCCAGCAAATGAACTAAAGCTTGCAGATTTAATTTGCTGGCCGGTAAAAAATAAATAAAAAAAAACAATCACAGCTTACTTTATTTCAGTGCGGATCCTGCACAGATAGCTTCCATTGAAGTCAATGCAAGTCTTCCGATCCGTGGCCCATCTGCAATTGAATTGTGGATGGGCCACGTATTCCACGGGAAAGCAGATTTAAAAATTATACATCTGTACTGCGCTGGTCTGACGGCAAGCCGTGCAGACCATCTGCATTACAGAAAACTTAAAGTACAGAGGTCCATGCGGACGACTACGCTTGCCCGCACAGGTATGCAGGGTCCTCGGCCGCGGGCAGGGTCAGATTCCGCTGTAGTTTCCCGCTTGCAGAATCTGATCCGCCTGTGGACATGAGGCATTAAACAGCTTCTAATCTAGCCAGATGCATATCTCAGATTTGATGTACTTGCTTACAAAGATGATCTACTAGAACGGATACAGCAGAGCTGTAAGAGCAGGACTGGGTTTGTACAGTTTTGTTGCCACTAAAAACGTAAACAGAAATTCTTATTCACTGACAGCAACTGGCGGAGAAGCTGAAAAGGTGTATTAAAAAGTTGTACATTTATAAAGTAATTAAGCTTTATTTACAGAACAATTAACTCCTATTAATTGCAGCTGCATAAAGAATAAACAACCAGCTACATTTACAGACCATGTAGCAGGGAGGAGTCCACAATACAGGAGCTTCTTAAAAATAAACTGCATCATGTAGACTAGAGGGGGAAACCCCACAGGGGTGGGGGTGGAACCCCACCACAAATCCACATGATTTCTTTTCTTCATAGTTACATATATTCGATAATGAACCAAAAATCCTATACAAGCTACATTCCCTTACAATACAACAGTCTACCAAGTCCTTTAAATGCTCCCACTTGGCAATACACTCTGAACAGATGGATTCAGTTTAGGTGCAGTTTCTGCAAGCATTTCTCACAGCCCAAACCACTGTGGCAGGACGTTTGTTGTTAGCCTACAGTAACACACAAATATTCACACACACACACACACACACACACACACACACACACACGGGGAATTTACCAAGTTAACGGGCTGGAATTCTGGCTCACAAATTGCCACAAAAAATAAAATAAGCGTGGTGCAAGGCATATGACAAGGTTTTAGACACTTTCTGCCACTTGCTCAATAAGGGGAGAGGCTTAGAAGAGCAGCACACAACTTAAATGCAACACGCACCTAAATTGAGTCACAAAGCAGGCTTCCATTGGGTGATGTAAAGTTAGACAAGTGTCTAGAAGTGCGACAAATTTATCATCCAGCATTAGCCACTATGATAAATTTGGTGCGGCTTTCTTTTTTGGACCAACTGCTATAATTTTACACTGTTATTAGATTTGACTAGTACGTTTGTCCTACAGTTTGTTTAGTTTTCCAGTCACACTAAAATAGATGTAAAAGTAAATTCTATAATGCAATAGAGGTGTACCTGAAGAGGATGCCAATAAAACAACTTGTCCTGCAAAAAACAAACCCTCATACAGCCATTATGATGGCAAAAGGCAGAAAAGCTATGGCTCTAGGGATGAGACGATGACAAATTAAAATGGGTACTATGGGGTTAATTGTGAGAAATTCTTGGTTATGATTCCAGTGTTCACAGATCCAGAATTTAATCTTAAAAAAAGGGATGTCCAACCAAAAATATTCTTTATAGTCACATTCAGCCCATAAACATTTTTGTATTTTCAGTGTATTTTAAAAAGTTTCTATCGCCATACATTGCACTTTTCTCTGGGTCAGCACGATTTCAGAGATGCCAAGGTTTATACTTTTTTTAAAAACACAATTTAATTATTTTTAAAGACTTTTTTTTGTGTCCGTGGATTCCAGAAGCCAAAGTATTTTTATGTTGACGGAGCTCAATGAGGGTTTTTGTGTGATGCGCTCTAGTCTTCATTTATCCCATTCTTGGGACCATATAACGTTTGGATCACTTTTTGTTCCAGGCTTCCTACAGGCGGTTTTTCTCCCCCATGCTGTATAAATATGCTAAATTAATTCCGTTAACGGTGCTGTGCAAGGGTCTCCCCCTCCCTTATCAGGTGTGTTGATGTGAGGATTTGATCACTTTCTATCCAGTTATTAGGGGAAGGTCTCCCTCTCCATAATACACATACACACGAGGACTTCAAATGTCATTGCATACATATTCCCATATTACAATGTATTATATGGCCCTATCAGGCTCAGCCTCATGGGCTTCCAAAGAAAGTCCATGTTTAAGCCTTGGGGGTGCCAGAGCAACTGATTGGAACTTCAAGATCACAGTGCAGCATTCTAGCTATTAGAGCTAGTGCCTGGCTGTTGTCAGGACAGCCAAATCCCCGTGCCAGGTTTCCAATGCAGTGTTAAAGAAAAAGAAAGAAAAAAGACCAAACCCCCCCCCCCCCCCCCCCCCCCCCCATGCATTGGAATAACCCCCTAACAACCAAAGTAAAAAAAAACATAAGGGCAATCGTTTAGGGGTTAAATCTATGCTCCATATACAATACCACAGTATTTACCAACAGGTAACCCTCAAGCTGTTGCAAGACTACAATTTCACAAGATTAGGAGTTCACTTCTCTAATCCATATGTTACTAAATCAGGACCACAAAAGAATGAAACAACTTTTATACTTGCGGGTAAAAAAAAATATTCCCACAAATAAATTTCATCTGCGTTAATATTCTCTTTCCAAGAGTTTGTTTGCGTTTTGGGTGGAAGCCCTCTTTAGGAGATAAAAATTTCTTAATGTAGCAAACTGTATATACATACATGAAGCCTTATATCTTCTCTAACACTCACTGGTGACGTCATGTCCTGTTCATGAACCCGTAGGTAAGCTCTGCAGCAACCATCACTATTCTAAGTAATCTATACACATAATGCAACAACAGTATATGCATTTAAGTGAGGAACATGACATACATCAAATGTACAGTACCTTCAATACTCACCTTCACCTCCTGTATATGCAGTCACAACTATATACACAGGAAAATCTAGACAATATCAGTGCAATTATGCAGGCTTCTAATATTTATCACATTAAAAGACTTAAGATTCAGTCTAACAGATTTTGCCTTGTCTCTTATAATTAGTGAAGTAGTCTTATACCCTAAATACGACAGGTCTTTGCAAACGCTTCTAACGAGTGATGTGGCACTTATGACTTTACAAGTATTAATGCTGGCAGAGAATCTTATTTAACTTCAATCCTTAAAATAAAGCTGACAAATAAGGCATCACATTTCCAGACAGAGAAAAAGATTGTTCAGATGACCAACAGAATTTCATTTGGTTTTTGCATGTAACCTTAGCGCATATTTGTAGCTGTCAATTGCCTAAAAAACAGACATTTAAAATGAAAAGCTACCTTCAGATCACTTTACAGACATGGACAGAACAATTCTCTCAGTGCTCTTTGGTAACGTTTTAAAGGATTCTTCCACTTGCTGTAAAATTAGCCACAAATTAATATGGAGAGCCCAAAATTTTTATGATATAGGGCTCCAAATCCCCGGCTTCCCAGTCACACAGTTTTTAGATAACCAAGTACAAGAAATTCACCATGTTGTTGGTCAACTGTTTTTACTTCTATTTTTAAGCGCTTCACACCAACTAAGCTCTAAACTTGGAAATCAACAAAATGACAAAGCAAAAATCAGTTCACCATCCTAATGGAGTTCGGTCAGTTTCATATCTGCGTCGGAGACTCAGGCCGGAGGTTCCATCACAGATACGGCTGAAAATACTGGAAGAAAAAGTGCTGCAGCTGGAAGTCAGGCAAACCCTATTATCGTCTGGCGCCATTCTGTTCCAGAGACAGAACCATTGGTTCCGAACGGAGCAAGAAAGTGGAATCCCTGCGGCAGTTGTGAAACTACCCTTAGCTCAACAAGAGCCTACATCAGAGACTAGGAAGCCATGCACATGAATTAACTAGAATCAGCAGCAACTGCCTAGCACTTCATAGAAAATCTCATACTTCCTGCAAGCTTTTCATGAAAAACCCCAAAATGCTCACATGCTTATATGTTTAGAGCTTAACGTGTAAGCACAGTGTGCATTTTGGACTATTACCAATTATACTGGCTGTTGGAAAAAGAGATCTTAAAGGGGTATTCCACTTTCAGCAAAGAAATGTCATTTGAATAAGGTATAGTTACATGATTTTCCAGTGTATTTTCTATATGAATACATCATAGATTAAGAGCTTGGCTTGAAGTTAATGCACCATTAAATGTACCTAATTAAAGTATATTGCAACACCGCAAACTTAAAGGCGTTTAGCGAATTTAAAAAGGCTGCCCAAGCTAAGCGAGAAAAGAAAAAAAACAAACAAAAACCAATACAAGTTCCTATACTTAACCATCCCAGATCCCCAGATATCTGGGTTCATTTACAGGCCCTGAACAACATATCACAGACTACTGCTACCAATCGCAGGCCTCAGCAATCAATTGCTGAGCTCTGTAATTGGCTGGCTGCAGCTTGCAAACGCAACGCCAATAGGAAGAACGGAGATTCAGTGCTGGAGGAGTGCAGACCTGGGGAAGGCGAGCACAGGATCTTTTATTACTTAACATGGGCAGCCTTTTTGTAAATAACTTCGAAATCCCCTGTAATTGCTTGCAATTTTATGTTGGGTTTATTAATATTGTTAGTCTATACAAGCTTACCCTCAAAACAGGTAAAGTACATTGAAATCTCTCCAGTGAAAAGTGGCTTAGGGACACGTTACTTTCAATTTACTCTTCTATCCCAGTGAAAAGTGGCTTATACTCAACCTAAATACAAGGCCTGACTGATTCATTCGCTTTTTATTCAGTTAATACATGCAGAAAACAGAACGACAGATTGGCCTGTGTGAACAGGCAGTATCATTTATAAACGACTGCCCGTTTACTGTGAATGGAGATGGGTGAACCAGAATGATACCATTCACCTGTCTCCATTTACTGAGCGATGATCGTTCTTGTGTAAAGGCACAGCAACGATTGTTGCTGAGATGACCTGTCGGGAATCTCTATCCAACAGATCTGGTGTAAAAAGGCCCTTTGGCTTTGTAAGGCTGGGTTCACACAGGGCAGATTTGCTGCGGTTTTGCCGCAGATTGCCGTTGCATATCCGCACTGCGGCAAAACCGCTGTGTTTGCAGTGCAATGCAGCACAAATGAGATTTGCCAAAAAGCTATTCTCACAGGACGGATGTTTTCCGCACAGCCGCAGTGCGGAAATGCAACTGCGTCGCGGTTCTAAAAGATGCAGCATGTTCATTATTTGGTCTTTTCCGCAGCGCTTTTTTGTCCATAGACCTCTATAGACGCAGCCAAAACCGCACCAAATACGCGACAAAAAGCAAAAAAGCACTGAGGAAAAAACCACGTGCGGATTTTTCCGCACGAAAATCCGCAAGCCTAAATTAACCTTTGAAGCGGTTTTGCCGTAGAAGCAGTTCTTCTGCGTCAAAACCGCAACAGAAAAAACGCGGCAAAACCGCGACAAATCAGCAATGTGTGAACCCAGCCTAAAGGAAGAAGAAAAACAAAACAAAACAATATATCCATAAAAATCATATTTTACTGTTTCACTGGGAGTGTGTTCACTTACTTTACCTCTTAAGTTGACTAGTTGCTGGCAGAGCTTGAATTTCAGGCTGTATCTACACCGATTTTCATGCACGAGTTCTGTCCGAGTCCAAGATGGACAGAATTCGCACAGCAAAAGAACCCATTCACATGATCAGCCTAATGCACACATGCGATTTTTCACTCTGACCGATAGTCAAAAGTTGAATAATAAAAATAAAAATTGCTGCATATCCTATTTTTGTGCGATTCTTGTTCAAGAATCGCCCACTCTATTGGAGTGCCATCCCATTTTACCACTTTATTATGGGATAACATGAAAAAAAGAACCCAGGCTCAAGGAAACCCAAAGACGAAATTGAAATTCTGCTATGAGGTTTTCAACGGAAAAGCTAGAGGAGACACAAACAAACAAAAGAAAATCCACATACTTAATTGGGAGAGGGACTTAAAGACATCCTATGATATGGAGTACTGGGCCAAATCCTGCAGAAGAGCCCACAAAAGCACGGTTAGCTCTAGATTACTAGAGGTCCACCAGAAAGTGCTGACGAGATGGTACTATTCTCCCCTGAAATTAGCATCACTCTTCCCGAACACCTCAGAGCAATGTCGGAGAGGATGTGGGAGGGCCGGATCCCTACTACACCTTCTATGGGAATGCCCACATATACGCCCACTATGGAACTCGGCACTAACAATGATTAACCGACTATTAGGATTGAGAATCACGTTTGGACCGCAGACGGCCATACTATTACTAGAACTAGAAAAAAACACCACCCCACAACAGGAAGTTGATAGCACACATTCTCCTTAGCGTTAAACTACTGATCGTTAGAGAGTGGAAATCCACTAACACTCCCACCTTAAACAAACTCATTGATATGGTATCTGAGCATTGTACATTTGAGAAATTGTATGCGTCCAAACAGGACAGAATGCGTAACTACAAGGAAACATGGCAACCTTGGCTGGACGGAATAACAAAAGGATTGTTGCCACACCAATAACCAAAAGCAATTATGAATACCAAGCTAAAGAAGAACTCGGATAACAAGAAATAGACAACCCCAAACTAAGGAAGCAAATCGACTGATTTAATGCCTTAAAGGGGTTGTCTCGCGAAAGCAAGTGGGGTTAAGCACTTCTGTATGGCCATATTAATGCACTTTGTAATATACATCGTGCATTAAATATGAGCCATACAGAAGTTATTCACTTACCTGCTCCGTTGCTGGCGTCCCCGTTGCCATGGCTCCGTCTAACTTCAGCGTCTTCTTGCTTTTTTAGACGCGCTTGCGCAGATCTATCTTCTCCATTCGGCTCGTCTCGGCATCACCGGCATTTTGGCTCCGCCCCCTTGTACGCGTCATCGCGAAGCTCCGCCCCCGTCACATGTGCCGATTCCAGCCAGTCAGAGGCTGGAATCAGCACGTGTGACGGGGCGGAGCTTCGCGATGACGCGTACAAGGGGCGGAGCCAAAATGCCGGTGATACCGAGACGAGCCGAATGGAGAAGATAGATCTGCGCAAGCGCGTCTAAAAAAGCAAGAAGACGCTGAAGTTAGACGGAGCCATGGCAACGGGGACGCCAGCAACGGAGCAGGTAAGTGAATAACTTCTGTATGGCTCATATTTAATGCACGATGTATATTACAAAGTGCATTAATATGGCCATACAGAAGTGCTTAACCCCACTTGCTTTCGCGAGACAACCCCTTTAACCCACCCACAGATCCTAACCCTTGTTAATTAACCCCCCGCCCCCTCCTACCCAACTCCCATTTATGTTGGAAAAAGTAAAATAATAGTGTAATGACTATTGAAACACTTTCCATGCATTAGTTATATGTATGTTATTGGAAACGTGATTGGAATTGTGAAAGTGGACATTTGTCAATATTTCAATAAAAACCTATTGGAAATAAAAAAAGGACCCAGCAAGTACAAATAAGTGAAAATCCACACGAGAAAAACAGATGTAAAAACACATGCAAATCACGCATGAAGAAAAAAATAAATAAAAATCATGCAAAACGCATGAAAATTGCATTAAAAACGCAAGGAAGACAGTCAGTCTTTCACTGACCCAATATCACACTTGCCTGTAAATACAGCCTCAGACTAAAACCGTGCACTATTAGTTTATCGCTCACTTACAGTCAGGTTCGCTCACTTCTTGCGTCCAAACGCTTCCCGCTCAGTGTGTCACACAGAAAGTGGAGCATAGAGAGAAGTGAGCGATCAGCAATGATCTGCCTGTCTAAACGTTCTGTCCGAGCAACTAGTGGTGACGTCACCCACTTGTGCAGAACGTTTAGCCGACATTCGTCCCATGTAAATAAAGCATAAGGGTGGTTTCACATCTGCGTTAGGGCTCAGTTTAGGGTTTCCGTCTCGGGTTAGTTTTTGGAGGATGTAAAGCAAATGAACTGATCAGTTGTTTTTCTCCCATTGATTTCAATAGGTTTTCAAAAAACCGGAAGGCTTTCAGTCTGCTTCAGTTCTGTTTTGCTTCGGTTTTTTGACTGGAACAAGGACGCAGAAAATGCTCCCCCATAGTTGATGCTGAGCTGAGTGCTGTTGCACTGCAGGAGCTCACGGGAGGTGTCTCTACCCCCATACACATGGTGTGGCAGATGTACTAATTCTGGCTATAGGCAAATTCACATGCCATTTTCCTGTCCATGTATTTCATGGACAGCACTAAGACCATTTATAGCCTATGAGGCTATTCAGATGTGCAAGTTTTCACACGCAGTGATGGCCCATCTGGAAGGAGGGGGGAAATGCAGCATGTCCTATTCTGATCCATTTCACAGATGTAGGACATGTAATGTGCACAGGCCCCATACTTTAGACAGAACATGGGGTTTCCATGTGCTGTCCGATGCAAGCTGCACTCAAGAATCTCAGGTGCAACTCAAACATGGCCAACTGAATGCAGCCTAAGGCCGCCTGCAGACGTCCAGGTTGGATCCGGCTGCGAGAATTCTCGCAGCGGGACCCGACCTGCGCCCCTGCAGGGACCAGCGCGTACTCACCTGCTTCCGCGGCTCCGGCTGTTTGATGCGCAGACCGGAGCCGGCAGCCAGGGAGTAAGATTTCTGTGCGGGACTCACAGCATGCCGCGATTCATTTTCTGAGCGTGATTTCGCGCAGACAAATCGCGGCCGTCTGCCTAGGATTGCGTTTGCTAACGCAATCCTATGGCAGCTTCCACGGGCGAAAATTCTGCGAGAAAGCCCTCTGCGGAATTTTCGCCTATGTGCAGGAGGCCTAAGGCTACTTACGGGAAATTCTGCACGATATCACGCTCGCCAACATGCATTTTTACGCGGATGCAAGGCGTTTTTCTGGGGGGGGAAAAACACCTCCCATCACTTCTGTGAAGTAGTGATGCTCCAGCATGTTAGAGGATAGGCAAGTGATTCCCATTGGCTTTCAACGGAAAATATTGCATAGCTTGCGATACATTTTACTGTTCCATTGATAACAACGAGCAATGCGTTCCGAGGAACGTGAAAAGATATGACATGCATCGATCATGTGTATGGAGTTCATAGTCGCACGAGTTTTGCAAGTCTTGCAACGCACCAAATGCATGCGAGATTCTCAGCTGTGTGAAACAGGCCTAATGGTTAAGACAGTGCAAACAGAATAGACAGTTTTTAAATGCGGAAGATCACAGAGACTCTGCTGAATGATAAATCTGGTGTTTTACCAATTAGTTAGCTTAGTTTATGATAAGTTTGCACCAAAATTTGTCGCACTTAGGCCATGCCTTTGTCGGACAGGTGGAAAAAAAAAAGTGTCCAAAAAGGTCTAAAAATACAGATGTGACAAACCATGTATGAGACAATTTTCTGATGCATTTAGTGCCAATAAACTTAAATTATCAAAAATATATCTGCGCCAATGTCTAATGTATGGGACACCCCTACTTTGCTTTTTAGTGGCTGCTGAAGCAAAAAGCCTCGCAACATTGAACGAGTGTGCCATAATTTAGTATTTTCTACTAATTCATTTACTGTATGTAAAGCAAACAAAATTGAAAAGCTTAAAGTAACACACTAGTGACATATTCTGAACTGTTAAAGGGAATATAATCACTTTTTGTTATTCTACCAATTACACCCTGAACTGTAAAAGGTCCTTTACACGGGCCGACGGTCTTTTAGACAACTGCACAAGCGCTGACATCACCACTAAGGTCCTCCGTGCTCGTGCACAGCATTCAAACAGAAAGATTTGTTGTGGGCTTCTCAGCCAGCGGTTCACCTCGTATGGGAAGCGCTGAGCCGGGAGCATTTACACAAAACGAGAAGCCAGTGAGCCAACGAGGTTTTTTAAACTGACTGAAAAGTCAGCGTAAACACCTGTGAGCAACAAGAGCCTGGATTTTTTTCACCTTCACACTGAACGATTATTGCTCAACTTTATTCGTTTGAACAAATTTTGACCGACATTACCTGTAAATGGGCCAAATCCCACAAACAGATTTCCGTCGCGTTTCACGTGGCAGAAATCCGCTGCGTTATCCCGCAGCTATTAAGTTCTATTGAACCTAATAGCTCAACGTTCATGCTGCGGAATTCTACCGCGGAATTCCGCAGCGTAAAAGAAATCATGGAAATTGTTCTAATTGCCGCAGAAAAACGTGCAGTCGGCTTCCACTGTAGTTAATGGGAGCCATCCGTCACGCGATATTTCCACTGTGAGATTACCCATCACCGCTGGTGGGTCATGTGCGCTGGCTGGGAATCGTGCAAGAGGCTTGTATGGGGTCTTTGGGGGGGGGGGGGGGGGGGGGGTAAGACTCCGCTGCAATATTCCACTGGCATAGTCCAACATGACCGTGGGCAGGAGGCACAACATTTTTCTCTAATCTGTTTATTGCAGATTTACTCTATTGCACACATGACTGTGGGGGCCGCCGTCTTCTCTGAGCTGCAGTTAAAGCATCTCTCTAAATGCTTTTACAGCAGAATTCCTGGGCCATTTACACAATGGGCAGCACCTGACCCAGTTACATATATGGGAGTGCGCTGTAGGCATTTTCTGTCATCTGTACACAGAGGTCACTGTGCTGGGAGGGGAGAAGAGTGAACTGCCACCATCATTATTGTGAATGGTGGATCATGTGTTATCTATATGGGAGACAAAAAAAATTCTAAAAAAGAAAAAGAAAGATGTGCTTAAAGAGGTTGTGAGATTCTTAATGGCTGGGCATGTTATTAAGGAGGAAAAAAAACGGCATACTCCCTTGTCTTTGGCCCCCAGGACCCAGCTGAGTGGCTCCCACTCCTCAGTCCTGGACAGTTGCCAGATGTCAGGTGACTGCTGAAACTAGAGGCAGCAGCGTCATCTTCTGAACTCCTGGCATCAGCGCTCAGATTTTCAGTGCCTCCAATTTGCTGCAGCAGTCACCTGACTTCTGGCAGCTGTCCGTGATGGGGAACAAGGCAGCAGGAGCCGCTCAGCTTGGTTCTATGGGGCTGAAGACAAGAGAGTATGCGTTTTTTATTTCATAACCTGCCCAGTTATTATAAGGAAAAAATATATACAAGTTTAATCACACAACTCCTTTAGTAGAAAATTTTGATTTATACAATAGGTCATATGTTGGCCTGCTTAAAGGGAATGTCATCAGCATAAGACCGCTGTGGCCAAAACGCATCTTCCCAAGCCAAGTAACCTGTTATCTTTATGAGGTGAGCAGTCTGTTGGGTTGAGCACTTGAACATAACATTGCTGGCAAATGTCTATAACCAAGAAAAAGGCAGGTTTACATCTAAAACATCGTTACTAAAAGCTGACGGTACAGATAATGACAGGTCTCCGTGGGACTGCCTGCCAAGAATATACCGTATATAGGGCAGCTGAACACCTCCTAGGCATGTTTAATTTCAAGATGCGTAATCCCTCATAGTTTAAGGAAATCAGAATAGCTAGTGGTGCCTGGCAGGGGCTGATCTCTCGCTAAGGGTCTTTTCCCATGAAATGATTATTGTTCAAAAAAAATTAAAACTAAAAATCGCTGTGTAATGCGAAACTGAACAATAATCGTGTAAAAACAGTGTAAACACGGCAAGTGATTGAATGACAAGATAGTTCGCTTATCGTCAATCGTTTTAGGCAGGCATAAAAATTATTGTTCAGTCATTTGCAAATCATTACATGTAAGAAGCAGTCGTTCTCCTTCACCGACACGGTCCGTGAAAGACCAGAAAATGAGTGATTCATTGTTTGCCCGTTCCAACAATTTCTTGCTCTGTATAAAAGGACCCTTACATACTTTTTATAAAACAGAGCAGGCATGATTATGAGGGAGCTAAGGCACAGAGCTTGGCCAACAGTATTATGTATAAAGGCAACTTATATACTACAATAACCACCAATAACAAGCAGATTAGCAGTACTTTGATGACACAGGAGTTCTTTACAGCGTTAATTAGCTGCTAATACGGTTTACAGTCTCTGA
The DNA here is from genome assembly GCF_035609145.1 of Eleutherodactylus coqui. Lineage (NCBI taxonomy): Eukaryota > Metazoa > Chordata > Amphibia > Anura > Eleutherodactylidae > Eleutherodactylus > Eleutherodactylus coqui. The sequence goes on along the minus strand of NC_089839.1, from coordinate 115,141,059 downwards.
CTCTGGTAGAATACAGACTGAGAACTTTCTAGTAAGGTGGACCATTAGAGGAAAATTATATCTTAGGTCATTGAAATTACACTATTAGTCTTCCAAGCAGTGCAACATTACAGACTAAAGATAATGCAGCAAAATGCAACCTTCATGACTATCCTTTCAGTTTGAACTTTTACACAGACTATAATAGGTTTGTGGATAGCGCTCCAATCAATGGGTTTTATATAAGACAAGTGAAAGGGGGACTCACCTGGTGTGGATCGCATGTCAGATGACAGGCGTCTACACCTCTCGTCCAAGTAGGCTTGAACAAAATTACGTCCCCAATACATTAATCCCTAGAGGAGTCTTCAGAAAATGCACGAAGAGCATCATAGGGAAATCCTCAGGGTAGAATATTAACTCAGTTGTATAAATAGAGAATGAAATACAGTAGGGCTGCGCATATCCGGACAGAAAAACTGGGTCTCCACAACATTCCCTTGGATTATTAAGGGCCTACTTGGATTTTTAGAAGAGTCCCGTCTAGGAACTGACTCCTCTATGAAGTGCATTATATTATATTGTCATCCACCCACCAGGAGCGCAGGAATTTTACTTTATTTCATTCTCCATTTACAGTGACTATGGCATTTCAATATAAACACAACAGTACAATTTCTCATTTTGCTCCCACAGGTGCTGTCTACTAGATTTCCAATGAGAGATGTGCAACTTTGCGTTCTAGATTATTGCTAGCAAGAAACACTCCTAGACATTTCTATGAACATATGATCATAAACTTGTGTTCAACTGTGAAAAGTAGAAATTACCTGAGATTTACAAAAATAAAAAAACCTAGCAATTCAAAAACATTGAATGTTTACTTAAAAAGGTACATGTGTTTCAATTTTACTTTATAATAAAAGGCAAAAACCCCAAGGTCATTTCCAAAATAAAATATCTGGTAAATGTAACACTGATTTTAAGTAACCAAGATCTTCACAGAAGATATTTGAATAGATGACTAAAATAAAACATTCCTTATACTGGAATAAAAAGGTTCGTGTCATCCAAGGAGGAGGGGGGAATGTAAAAGATAAAAAATATGTGTCGTCCTTAGTGGCAAATAAACTCAAAGTGCATTTTTGCCAATTGTCTTTCTTGGCCGCATCTGAAGCAGAAAAGCACACAAAATACAAAAAGCAGCATTAAAACATGTAAAGAAAAATGCATATGACAGTAATACCAGCAAGCTCAATATAAATCAAGAGATGCATGCTGTGTTATTTCAGGTGATCTAGTTGACTAAGTCTTTTTGCTTGCTACATTTACTTGCTACCCCTTGCAACAAGAGCTTTGTTGCATAACACTTCTAAGCCAAGCTCATTGTTTACATAGAGGTGCACAAAACACCTCAGTGTCATATATCCACCATATTTTCTGCCGATGAAAATATCACATGGAGAGAAGTGTGTTTGAAACAAGCCAGCTTGGTGCCTACAGGCACATTGAATGGTAGCTGCTGTTCAAAAGCAAACACTGCTCTGGTGTCAGGTTGAGTGTTAAAAGCTATCAAATAGGAAACCTCCTTAAAAACAAAAATCACCTTAAGTTTGTGATTGGGCCCAGCAGTTCATTGAACAATCATGAAGTCCAGAGTCTTATTTGAATATGCGGACTTAAAATGTCTATAAGTCACTAGGCTCAATGTAAAGAGCAATGAACATTCCACTTTTTACGGGAATTTTACATGTTCAATTACATGGTTTATGAAAAAAGAAAAAAAAAACTAAGTTCTCTCCTCCATAAATGGACACTGACACAATGTGCCAGGCTTCTTTTTCTGCCTGTATTTTCTTCAATCAGAACCATTTTTTGCAAGTGTCTAAGTGTTCTAGAAAATGGGGACACTGCCGGATGCGGCCTCTTCTTCGGAATAGTCCGATGCTCTCAGGCCTCTGAAGCAAATGAAGGGAGGAAAATAAAAAGCTGAAATACAAGGTTCATCTGATAAGTTTTACATTAAGCATTACAAGCTGGACAATGTAAGAAAGTGGCTTTTTTTGGCTCACAGAGTCTGAGTCTTGGTGTGCGAAACAAGTACTTGGCCATCCCACCATAGCACTCTCGCAGTGGGATTGTCAGGGAAGTCTTGACTGGGGAGTATTTGGTTTGTTTACCTATCAGGCGTAAATTTCCAGGCACTCAGTTCATTTTGGGCTTGTTCCAGTTTGTCTTTAGTCTGTTCCAGTTCGCCTTTCATTTTGAGGAAAAACAAGTTGATAGCTGGGTCAACCATAGTAGTTCTCAGCTGGGCAACACTTGGCTGCTGGACTTGCTTGAGGTGCTGAATCTGGTTCTGGACAGAGGAGCCAATAGAAACAATTACCAGCTTATCAGACAGGGAAGAAAACAAATCAAGTTCTATCACAGGTCAACCAGTCAGACTTTATTCTGTGTTAATAAAGCGTTGGCAAGTTTTAGGAATCCTTACAGGAGAGAAAAGCCATTCTGTTTCTTGTAAGAAGCCTACAACAGGGCATTTTGAATGCCTGAACATCCTGGGGAAAGATTAGTGCGCAGATGTAGCTGAAATGTTGTTTTCATATGGTATTTCCAAAACAGTTTTGGGAGATGCCAGTTCACATTAGTAGTGCACCCAGTATTCATTTCATACTCCTAGGTTTCAATGATGGACTGATAAAAACGGAAAGTGTCTGCAAATACTCTGAACCTGTGGACAGGACATCACTTGTTCGGGGCACTCCTTGGCATCCTCAGGTTTCAACTTCGCAACAGACATAAAATGCTATTGTGGGAACAGGCTAAATAAAAAAGGTGCAAAGTTTCTCTCTCCAGAAAGAAACCCCCTCTCTCAAGTGCCACCTAAACTGGGATACTCCACGAGTCACTGAGACACTACAAAGGGCCTCAAGGAATGACATGGGCATGTACAAAACCAGAACAGACATGTGAAGGCACTACATATTTGTTAAAGCATAGGAACAAATAGTGGAATTTAGTACACGTTAGTACATTAGCAAAAATCATTAGCACATGTAAATTCATAAAACTAATATTTTAACAGTAAAATGGCATCTCCCTCATGTTCCTGTAGGTTTGCCTATAAACCGCATTCAGAAACATTCAGCTTTGAAAAATAAAATCCTCTATTTGCAGTGATGCAGTAAGAGTAAAGAGGAGTTGCAGCTGCAGCACCTCTTTCATAACTGTCAGAGGAAAAAGGAGAGCAGAAGTAAGGAGAGATAGAAAGGAGTCAGAGGTCTGCGGTGCGTTGGTAGCAGGAAATGTCACCAAAGAGCAATCCCCACATCAGGAAGTACCGGGCTACTCAGAAAGCATTGATGGGGCCATGTACAGGGAAGGAAAACGACCAAACACCACAGCAGGTTTATAAAAATCTCTAGCTACCTCTAATGTACGTGTACAACTGCCTAAGATTTATTTTTTCATATATTCTTTTTTTTTAAATAAGAAAAAAAAAAAAAAAAACAAAAAAAAACACCACCCAAATCAAAACAAAAAAAACTTTTCAAAAACTGCAGAGATAATCCTGAATTCATCACTCTTGAGGCGGTCGCCATGCCTAGACACAAGTGCCATTAGTTAAGTTTTACATGCATGTTTATATAATCTATGTTTACATACTTGTGAATCTACCAGAACACACATTACTGCTAGGATATGTTTATTTCCATCAAGGAGCCAATAAGCTTCTAAACAAAAAGGTGTCAACGCCCTTCTTTGCTTTTCCATTAATATTTACCCTCATTTGAAAGAGGAAATGTACAAAGCGATACAAACATTACACTGCAAATCACATGAATATTCATATTCTACTTGTATAGAAATCACTTTAATAAAGCAGAGCACTATAGAGGGAACCAGTCTCGTCCTCACAGCACCATACACTAAGTTATGGCACTGTTAGGGGACAAGACAGGGAGATATGATATATATATATATTCTTTCTTAATACCCGCTACAATGGTGTTTCCTTTGATGTGGGTGTGTGGTACAAAGATCTGACTGTTTTTAGAGTCCTGTGCGTATGCGCTCCTACAGACTTAGGTGAACATGTGTACAGAACTCCGAAAAAATGTCTTATTTTTGTGTCGCACCAACTTCAAAGGCGGACACCCCTGGGTAGTGGGAGTGTATCTATATCTAGCTGAAAACTTAGTTTATGGTGCTTTAGGGACATGACAGGTTCCCTTTTAGGGTTTCCATACACGCTGAATTGATTCAGTCTAACTGTGATCCGCAGCATGTAGAGGCAAGACCATTATGTGGAAGCTCAAACAGAAGACTCAGAAAAAAACTAAATTCCACCACTTAAAATCAGGATTGTTTTATCGTGTGCTGCACACAGCTGACTTAACCTCAGTGCAAAAGGACTTTACTGTGCGACTCCAAATCCATACAGAGATATCCTTCTATTAAGATTTTGTATGAATCCAACAGAAAAGCGTCATGCTGCAGATGTACAGAGAACAAATACCTCCCAACAACTGAATAATATTTTATTGCCCCCTACGGATGGGAGGGCTTGAGGTATATTCACATAGGACAATAATTGGGCAGCACAGTCACACCAGTGGCTGCAGCACCAAAAGCAAGTTTTTCGCCACAGTTCAACAAATATGTTCTTAGAATGGTTTCTCCATTAAAACCTGTGACCGTTATTTTGGAGCTAGTTTTGCAGTGTGGAAATGCTGCTGCATTAAGTACAGATGTGCCTAAATTGAGGGAATGCTGTCAAAAATACATTGGTGTACTCCTAAACTACGGGCAAGAGATTTTGAACTTCACTGTAACAGCATCCTGTGATGTGTTTATGTGGAACTGCACACATCAGATCAGGCAATTTTTAACCACTTCTAAAAGTAATAAAATATCAATGAATATTGTAAACCGAGTTGTCTTGTTTACAAGGGTTGCCACCAGGGGAATATCTGGCGCTGTACGCAAGAGGTATGGCATATATAATGCAGCTGGTGAAAGGATTCTGTCAATCTGTCATTCAGATCGGTACAGTACGACTGCAGTGCTATGAGACTCACACTGCCTGAAAGTGCCTTGTTGGTAAAACTATCAGCAAGATGGTAAATTCATCAAACTTGTACAGGGATCACACATTAAACAATAGCTATAGGTTTCTCCAACACGACAAGTCACTGAGCCATCATGCAGGAAACAATCCTGTTCATACGAGACTGATTGATAGGAGCACCACTTTCCTTGCTTCCCATGAGCGGCTTTCGTCACTTATTAACTATGAAAAAGGTTTTCATGGGGGTTGTGGTGGTTACCTGGGAGTATGTACAGATGATGGCTGTCGCTCTCAGAGAGTCTCTGGAGGAAGTCCGCCGGGTTCTGCATATTACATTCTACGGTTGGTTTCTAAGTATTGTTTCTAAATAAACTGTTTTTCCAAAAATCTGTAGAAATATGCCAGTTGTACAATGAGGAAGGTGGACTATTTTTGTAGAAGAACTATACCACAATTCACCACACGTATGTTTGAGTCAGGGCTTGGGACTTTTGATTTATTTGAACTTTATTTTTGTATTTCATAAAAGGCCCAAGGCATACGAACGTATTTGCACTGCGGGATCCGGAGCGGATCCTGCAGAAAATACTGCCCATAGACATGCTTTGCAAAACGCTTTTCCACGAGCGGAAATTAACTGCAATTCGGAGGGCGAAGCTTCCGTTCGCGGCAAGTCGCCGCGGATCCGTGTCATTCTCCGCACGTGCGGTGGGGTGCCAGCTGGCTCATCCGCAGAGCAGAAGGACGACAACATGACAGTACAGTATGCAGGGGGTCACAGGGTCACAGCGAGATCTCACAGTCGGAATCCGACCCAGCTGTGTGCATTCGGTCATAAAGTGAAAAATGTTTTTAAAATCAGAGGTCTATATTTTCAAACACAATCCAGTTCCAATCCACGATGAATGGTTCTTTATCATTGTGATGTAGTCCTATCAACAGCACCACATATTCCCCTGATGGCAACTTTTGATACTTTTCCTTTTTTTTTTTTTTAATTTCATTTCTTTGCGAAACCTAAACCCCATATCCCACCGAGTATACATACCAAGTTTTCTCACCACAGACTTGTGAACACCTCTAGTTGATTTATGATCACCCTGTACTATTTTTTATTCACTTAATTTTTGGCTGAGAAATTACATGAAATACATTAACTAACCGTGCATTCCTGCATCTCCTGTTCCTTAGTGGCCAATCTCATGACTAATATGTTCTCCCTTCTGGCAGACTCCTGCTGTTGCTGTTTTAGCTTCTCTTCTGATTCTCTAAGTCCGGTCACATCGTCTGCTGCAGAGAATTCAAGAAAAAAGTAGTCATTTTTACTGTTAAAAATATAAAGTGGCAACTTGTGCAAAGCAGATGCACAAATACAATACTTAAGACATTGAAGCAATAGAAGAAATGCATTTTTTTGGTAACCAGTTCCAAGCCATAGGCCAAGTCCACACATGGCATCTGCAGCAGCCAAAGACAACTTTTTTCTGTCAAGGAAACGATACAAAAGGGCACCTCAAAAATAGTACCAATAAAAACTACAACTATTTCATTACCTTTTTGGAAAGGAAGATTAGGAAGAAAAAAAAATTTCTTTAAATATCACTTTATGGTGTTCACCATGTGGGCTACCAGGCTTCTTTACATGACAACCCATCTGCACCCTATTGTCGTGTTGTGGGGACGATGAATTACAGTGCTGGCCCCTCCAACTGAAAAACCATGGTCACTATTGACAGTGATATCCAAGGAGTTAAACAAACGGGACAGGCGATTTCCCAGGTCTCAGATGTTAAAAGTAGGAGCCCAGCTGTCAAGACAGCCAAATTCCTTCTATATTAGACACAAAACATCCCCATTTGGGCTAAAACTGCAGTGAAAAAGCAATATTGCCATTTATTACGGTGGAGTGGTGGGGGAGGAAGAGAGTTACCTGCCAATACTGCTGCGGATACCAACACACTACACTGAAGGGGTGAAAACCAAGGTTAAAATCCAGAGTGCAGGTCAATATCTGTGCGGAAAAATAAAAATCTACAGCACGGTTAAATTTGTTTAATTCACATCGACAGACCAGTCCTATAATTTGCTGTGGATTTTCCATACACAGATCAGCAAAGAAAATCTGCAGCACTTGTGGTACATGTGAATGTAGCCTTTGAAGATCAATGCCAAGCTCCCCGTGGAAAAGTTTAAAGGGATTGTCCAGCTTTAACCCCTTAGTGACGGCGCTATCGTAAAACTACGTCCTGCTGTTGCAGGACGTGTATGGAGGTAGCGGCGCTATCTCCCTCCATACAGCGCGGGCGTCAGCTGTTTATTACAGCTGACACCTGCGAGCAATAGTCGTGCTCGGCCGGTCGCAGCTATTAACCCTTTAAATGCCGCTGTCAATTCTCACAGCAGCATTTAAATCCCCCGAATGCTGTTCGGGGGTCCCGCACGCCCCCCCCCCCCCCCCCCGCAGTGAGATCGGGGGAGCCGTGCAGGTGTCATGGCAGCCGGAGGCCTAATGAACAGCCCCAGGGCTGCCTTAACCGACTGCCTAACAAGCCATCCATACAGGGTGGCTTGAAAGACTGCCTGTCAAAAAGCAGTATGACGTAATGCTATAGCATTACGTCATACTGCAGGAGCGATCAAAGCATCGCATGTTAGGACTTCAAAGTAAAAAAAAAAAAAAAAGGTCTAAAAGTTTTAATCACCCCCCTTTTGCCATATCCATTATTAAAAAATCTAAATCATAAAATTAAAATATGCATTTGATATCGCTGCATCCGTAAAAGTCCGATCTATCAAAGTAGTGCATTATTTTTTCTGCACGGTGAACATCGTCCGGAAAAAAAAAAATAAAGAACGCCAGAAATGCACTTTTTTAGTTACCCTGTCTCCCAGAAAAAACGCAATAAAAAGCGATCAAAAAGTCGCATGTATTCCAAATTGATACTATCGGAAACTACAGTCCATCCCGCAAAAAATGAGACCTTGCTCAACTACGTCAATGGAAAAATAAAAAGGTTATCGCGCGCACAAAATGACCGCAGAAGATAATTGAAAAAAATTAAATATCTTAAAAAAAAAAAAAATACAAGTACTACAGCAAAAAAAATACTATATAAGTTTGGTATCGTAGTAATCGTACTGACCCATAGAATAAAAATATCAGGTCGTTTTTGTTGCAGTTTGTGCGCCGTAGAAACAGGACGCACCGAAAGATAGTGGAATGTCGTTTTTTTTCCATTTCTCTCCGCTTAGAATTTTTAAAAAGTTTTTCAATAAATTATATGGTACAATAAATAGTGCCATTGAAAAATACAACTCATACCGCAAAAAACAAGCCCTCATATAGCGACGTTGATGGATAAATAAAGGAGCTACGATTTTTTAAAAGGGAGTAGGAAAAAACAAAAATGGAAAAAAAAGCCCGGTCACTAAGGGGTTAAACTATTGATGCCCAGCAATCAAGTGTTAACCAGGCTGTCACACCTGGAGCTGAGCGCACAGCGCTTTAGCTTGCTATTACAGGCAAACTGTCCATTTAAGTGAGCCACACCAATCTACAATTGATGACCCTTTAAGCAATTGGGTAAAATAAAGCATAACAGCTTGAAGATACTGTATAATAAAAAGTTAACTACCAATAATTGGTTTCACTTCCAGGAAAGGGAAATGTGAACAGTGTTGTAGAAACCACAAAGTGTCAAAAGAGTTGTACTTTCCAAACTGTCTTGTTGTGCAAGATTCGAGAATCTGGCTGTACTATTGTTAAGGCCTCATGTCCACTAGAAAAATACAACACGCGCAGAATCTGCTGCGGATTTCCGCTGCAGATTCCGCACAGATTTGCTTTAAATGGTATTTTTTTTGCATGTAGATTTCCGCACACATTGCTAGCAATGTGGCCAATCCACGGTAAAAATGGAGCATGCCGCGTTTTTTCTCCCGTGCGTGAAAAACGCAACTCTTTTAAAATGACATCCGCGGGTGCAAAAATCAATTTAATGGATCGCGGATGGCCAATGATTCCCTATGGCCAAAATACGCTGCGGAATCCGCAATTCCATTTTGCTTGTGGACATGAGGCCTAAACGTCCGTTTTCATAACATTTTGATAACCTTTAGGCCTCATGTCCACGGGGAAAATAAGAATTAAAATCCGCAGCAGTTTTCCCGCACGAGGATCCGCGCCCCATAGGGATGCATTGACCACCCGCGGGTAGATAAATACCCGCGGATGGTAAGTAAAAAAATTCTGGAGCATGAAAAAAAAAAAATGGGCATGCTCCATTTTAGTGCGGATCACACGTGCGGGAGCTCATAGAGCACATAGCTCAATTGATCTCCTGCATGAAAAATAAGAATTACAGTGCATCCGCAGCCCAAATCCGCAGCGGATCTGATTTTCCCCGTGGACATGAGGCCTTATAGGCCAAGCATGTACAAGGTTTTGAACAACGCTACATGTTAATATACTGCTAACCAATATCTGATGTACTCTAGGCTTTTAGGGTGCCTGTCCACGGCAAATCACTGCTATGGAAAGCGCCGGCACCCTGTCTACGAGCGGAGAAACATTGCGATTCCCGACTCGCGGTGGGCAATTCGCAGCATGCTGCGAATTGCCCCGATTCTCCGCGGTCACTATCAGATAGGGCTGACTGGTGGAGATTCGCAGGCGGCTCCTGCTCCCGAGTGGCGGAGATTCGCCGCAGGATTCCGCAACTCCCGTGGACAGCCGGCCTTACTGATGTGTTGCAGATCTGTTATATAGCAGGAATGACTCTCCAACTGAAAAATCCAATATAGCAAAAATCAATTTCTCCCCAAATAGCTGCCTGCAGTGGGCATCTGTCACACTTCTTTTTATCATCCTGACAAAGTGGCAACAGTTGGTGGAAAAACAACAATCTTTAGTGTATGACCAGCTTACAGCTAGCCTACCCAGAGAACTATACATGGTTTCAGGCTTTTGATTAATTAAGAATCTATAATACACGGGATACACAACATATACATTTGGCTCAAGGGTGCATTCACAAGGGAGGTCTGGAAGCAGTAAAAACAGTACCAAAGACCTGCAAAAATGCAAGAGGTTTAATCAGTTCTGGTTTTTCTTTTTTTGGTGCAATTTTTACTGCATCCAAACTGCCCTGTTTCAATGCATCCTAATTTACCTACTCCAAGGAAGATCGGTGTTCAATGTGTATGTACATATTTCTGGTTGTCAACTTATCAAAAACTAAATGAGCAATAAAAAGGTGAATAAAATCAAGCACATAGCTCAGCCACAAAAGCAGTAGACCATGCAAGTGAATGAGCAGGCCACAAGGTGATTAGGGCCATGGTGTGTACACGTAACCTATTCTGTCGCATCACTCACTATTGAGATCCAAATTTCCCCTGGAAGGAACATCAAGCAAGAGAACTGATCAGGAGGAATATTTAAAAAAAAAAAAAAAAAAATAAAAGAAGTTTCTCAACCCCTTTAAATCACCTTTACATAAAACTTATGCTCAGACTTGTCCCTAGTGTATTGATTCTGGGATCAAACAAGCAGCAATACTCCTCAGCCGTTTCCTAATGGGAGTCAATGAATGGAGGCAATCGCACACATGTTCTAAGTCATTGTTGTTTGCCTGAATGCTGCAGCCACTTCACCAAATAGGACCAGATTCAGGGAAACCCTGTTCGTTATATAGTTGGGGGAACCCAAAGTGGGAATCACATCTGTCATTATTGGCATATCTTGTGAATGTCATAAGAGTCTCCATTATACGACAGATGCAGTGAAATGTCATGGCTTCCACACAAAGCCAATAAGAACCCAGCACACTGTAGCCCACATTAAAGGAGAGAGGAGGCAACAGTAATGCGGTGCAGACAAGCAGCTGCTAGGAAGTGCCTGCTTTCCTGGAAACAAACATTAGCAGGTTCTGGTCTCTACTACTGTACCAGACAACAGTTTTAACATGGACCAGGTGATAACTGACATTCATGCCACCTTGTGTCACACGGTATTAGTGTAATATATCTCTATCGGAAGTATGGGGGGAGACATGGATTGGCCCATGTGAGTTAAAGGGAACGCCCACAGCTGGAGATAGGCTGCCGCAGGCATGGGGGCCTGCCGCTGTGGATATAGTAAGCTTCTGCGCTGCCACCGCTGCTGCAGCGGCTCTCTACAAGCTGCAAATGGGTGCCCCCGGGCAGCCGGCTTCTCCAGCCCCCTCTGGCCACCCACTAACGCATTCCACTGAAAGCGGCTCCAGCACTGCTGCTGCGGCCGCTCCTGGGCAGCCAGCTCCTTCAGCCACCTTGCTACCCATGAACACACGCCGCTGGAAGAGTCTCCTGTTCCTGGCCGGACAGCTCCTCCAGCCACCCCACCGCCGCTCCTCTGTCCTCACGGTGTTTGGCGCTGCAAGCTACCGGATGACCGCAGGAGCACCCATGCTGGCGGCAGCAACAATGTCTCCGGGACACAATCCACAGCTCAGGGCATTACCTGACTGTTTAGCACGACTAACCCATGTCTCCACCCACATTTCTGGTGGTGACATATATTACACCAATACCGTGTCACACATACATAAAACAAAATGCTTAATTCAGATGTATTTGTATAAGCAGATGATTTTGAAACCATACAAAATACACTTCATTCGAACTCTTAAATAGAAACATATACAGTTTATGCACCAAGAAAGCTACTTTTTGTATAAGAAAATAATGCACCCCGGCTGGTTTCACACCTGCTTTAGGGCTCAGTTCAGGGTTCCCATCCATTCTGCTCGTTTTTTTTTTTTTAAGTATTTTATTGAACATACCATACAGTATATGAATAGAAAACTTTGCATATATCATAAGTTTTTCAGGTTAAGGGAGAATTACACAGTTATGTTGTTACAACAGACTTATAAATACAATGTATTATCATGTTAGGTCAGTGTCAGCAGAGTTTGACAGTTGGCACCCAGATTACTGAGCAGCCCTAGATACAGTTCTGTTCAATAAACCTTAGAGGAAGTCTTGTGTGAAAATTGTGTCTGTCGAGCCATACCACCTCCCCAACACCTTGTGAAATTTCTCCAGGCATTTTCTATTTTATAGACTACTAGCTTACCCGTCGCGCATTGCTGCGAAGACAGACATACATGCATACATTCGTTTTTATATATCTAGATAACAACCAATCACAGCGCAGCTTTCAAGTTACCTCAGCGGTATAATATATAACAACCAATCACAGCACAGCAACTTTCATGTTACCTCAGTAGTATAATATATAGCAACCAATCGCAGCACAGGTTTCATGTTGCCTCAGCAGTATAATATATAGCAACCAATCACAGCACAGCTTTCATGTTACCTCAGCAGTATCAGAAATTGCAACCAATCACAGCACAGCTTTCATTTTACCTCAGCATTTTCAATATCCAGCAATTGTCTTGCGAAACATTCGGCGGATGCATCATTTTGTAGTTGAACACGCATCCCGTTGCTCGTAATGCCTTTTGCTGTTGTGCTTGAGATGGAAATCAAACGATCTTTGTCTGGGGGGGCATAACTGTCGACGATGCTCGCAGGATAGGTGTACTATGCCAGTCATCTTCCCGGAAGTGTACTCAACAACTTCCCAAAGTTTCATGGCGATTAGATGAATGGTGTAGTAGCGCAAAAAGGACAGACAGACATTCAGTATTTATTTATTTATATATTTATATATCTATGACATCAGGAAGTGAGAGAATTAGATTCCGTACGTAAAATTTGGACGTTAATTCTTTTGCGCTTAGAATTGAATAATCGAGTTGGGACCCATTAGCTTTTCCTATTTATGACAATCAATGCTCATGCCAAATTTCAAGTTTCTATGACATTGGGAAGTGAGAAAATTAGATTCCGTACGTAAAATTTGGACGCCAATTCTTTGGCGCTTAGAATTGAATAATCGAGCTGGGACCCATTAGCTTTTCCTATTTATGACATAATCAATGCTCGTGCCAAATTTCATGTTTCTATGACATTGGAAAGTGAGAGAATTAGATTCTGTACGTAAAATTTGGACGCTAATTCTTTGGCGCTTAGAATTGAATAATCAAGTTGGGACCTAGTAACTTTTCCTATTTATGACAATCAATGCTTGTGCCAAATTTCAAGTTTCTATGACATTGGGAAGCGAGAAAATTAGATTCCGTACGTAAAATTTGGACGCCAATTCTTTGGCGCTTAGAATTGAATGGTCGAGTTGGGACCCATTAGCTTTTCCTATTTATGACAATGAATGCTAATGCCAAATTTCATGTTTCTATGACATTGGAAAGTGAGAGAATTAGATTCCGTACGTAAAATTTGGATGCTAATTCTTTGGCGCTTAGAATTGAATAATCGAGTTGGGACCCATTAACTTTTCCTATTTATGACATAATCAATGCTTGTGCCAAATTTCAAGTTTCTATGACATTGGGAAGTGAGAAAATTAGTGGCAATGATGGAAATCGAACAATCTACGTGGGGGGGGGGGGGGGGCATAACTGTCGACGATGCTCGCACACGCGCCATTTATTATAGCATAAATGTACTATGCCTATAATCTTCCCAGGAGTGTACTCAACAACTTCCCAAAGTTTCATGGTGATCGGATGAATGGTGTAGTAGCGCATAAAGGACAAACAGACACACAGACATACATTAAATTTTATATATATATAGATGTTCTCATACGGAAAGGTGAAATTAACAATATTCTGCCACATTGAGAGTGTTGGGGGAACGTCTATCCATCCAGCGTAAAGCTATCGTTTTGCGGGCCAGGAACACCACCTTAGTAAGGAATATCCGATCGTGAAATTGCCAGTGTTCCTCATCCAAAATACCCAACAAGCATGTGATCGGGTCAAGCGGAATTGGCATCCCCATTAGCTGGCTTAGAAATTCTGTCACCTCCCTCCAGTATGCATAGATATCTGGGCAGCTCCATATTCAATGCTTAAAATTTGCTCCTCCTGCTCGGCATCGATGACATTGGTTGGTAGACACCCTCTTCATTTTATAAAGCCTAGTAGGTGTTAGATAGCACTTGGGAATCCTGGTAAAGCTGCTGGGGCAGTTCAAAGGAGGCTAGTACCCTGTCAATATACAGATGTTCCAATGTAGTAATTCCCAGGTTCACCCTTCACCTATTTATCTGGTAGATTCACAAGATGTGAGAGAGCCCTATTATTCCACACAGGGGTTTCTAAAGGGGTACCTACATATTGTGTCAGTGATTTACATGTCTGCCACACTCTAACCGCCACTTTATGAAACAAAAAAAAAGAAAATGAACCTGGCTTAACAGAAAGCCTTTCCATTTTTTGAATGGATTTTTTCCCCCGTTTTCTTTTTTTCAGTTTCTCTCCTTCAAAAACAAGCAAGACAGAAACCTTGAACTGACCCCAACACAGGTATGAGAGCAGCCTTACATGATGAATGATAAATATTAAAAACAAAAAAATTTAAGTTTAAATAATTTTGCGCAATACACTTACAATTCAGATCACTGTATTTGTTCTCAAGAGCTTGAACATAGGCTTCATATTGTTTCCACCTAAAACAAGATAATAAATGTTTGACCAAAATGCATAAACTAACTCAAAATTTCCTTTAGAATAAATATCTTGCCAACCTGAGTGAACGACTTGCAACAAAGATTTATTTTGGTTTCCATGTTAGTACAACTTAAGTCACATGTAAAAATGGAGTGCAAATGTATACACTTTTGCCCCCAAACTAACTCGCATTAGGCCCCTTGCACACGGGCAGAAATTCCACCGCGGAATTTCCCGCAGAATTTCTGACCCTGCCCGCCTGTATAGGATTGCATTACAAAACGCAATTCTATGCACGCAGCCGTGATTTGTCCGCATGAAAACACACGCAGAAAACAAACCGCGGCATGTCAGTAGTGACGAGCCGGCTCCGCTCTGTGCATGCGCCAGCTGTCCGGCAGCCGGCGCATAGCAGGAGACTGAAGACGCCGGGAGCAGGTGAGCCGCAGGTCTCTGCAGGGGCACGGGTCCGCATCCCGCTGCGGGAATTCTCACAGCAAGATCTGGTCTGGCCGTTTGCAGGCGGCCTTAGAGTTAACAGAACACATTTTGTATACACTGCACTGGCTACCCGTCAACTACAGAATACAATTTAAACTCACTACCTTCATCCAAAAAGCACTCCAGAGCGCAGTGCACCTACATTGCCTCCCTCATCTCAATCCATCACCCAGCCCGCACCCTCCGCTCCGCTAACGAAATCAGACCAAGTAGCCCTTTAATTCGAACCTCTCATGCCCGCTTCCAAAACTTCTCCAAAACAGCACTACGAAAAATTTCCAGGCAATCACTCAGCTTGGTGCTCTAAAAACGCACCTCTACAGGGAGACATACCGTATCCCTTAAACCAAACCCCTCTGTAACCCGCCTGATCACATGCTCCCTGTCATACCGACTGCAATTCCTGCTAGCCGTATTCAGCCGGCACCTGCAGTCATACCGATTCAGCCACTATACGGCCCAATTTGACTATTGTCTATGTGTATACCACCCCTCACTTTCCATACTGTGCACACCTCCAGCCCCTTTACCTTCTGTATCACCCCATTATTAGTATGTAAGCTCGTTTGACCAGAACCCTCACCCTTAGGCCGCCTGCACACGGGTGGAAATCCCGCGGCGGGATTTCCCCCACTGAAAGCCTGCATAGGAGTGCATTACAATATGCACTCCTATGCAGACGGCCGCGCGAAATCTCGCGCGGCAAACAAACCGCAGCATGTCCTATTTTTGTGCGGGGCTCGCAGAAACGTCACTCACCCGGCCGCCGCCTCTGGTCTGCGCATGCGCCGGCTGCCGGCACATGAAAGAGCTGGGGCCGCCGGGCGCGGGTGAGTACGCGCTCGTCTCTGCAGGCGCTCGGGTCGGGTCCCGCGGCGAGAATTCTCGCTGCCGGATCGGACCCACTCGTCTGCAGGCGGTCTTACTGTTTCCATCAATTGATTACTTCATGTAACCGTGGTCTTGTTTTTATTTCCCTTATCTTGTAAGCACTGCGGAATATGCTGGCGCTATATAAATAAAGATTATTATTGAATTATCACACTATGTTATGGTTTACCTTTGAAGGAGTTCTTCCCTTGGCAAGACTTTGAAATCTGCTTCACTAAGGCGAACCTGCACAAAGTCAAATGCACAGTATGAAATTTAGTACAAAAAAAAAAAAAAATATAGAGACACAATGCAACAGTTAAACATTTTTGACAAACCTTTTTCGGAAGTGGTTCTTCGTTGGTCATTGTAACCTGTGGAACAAGAGATTTTAAAATTACTTAAATATTACTTGAAGAAAAGCAATGTCATTAGAGGGAATGGAATAAACCTAAACATGGAAGTGATTGGGAACAAGTTAAAGGAGATAGAGGAAGCAATATACTTGGCCATTTTCGTCAATCCCATAGACATTAAATGGAGCTCCACACTGCAAGTGGAAAAACAGGGGGCATGGGACACCCATTTTAGTGATTGGTGGCAGGCCAAACAAGTGGGAGCACCAAGTCAGATACTTATCAAATATTCTGTGTATAGGAAAGAGACATCCATTGGGAATAGTGTGTGTCCTTTAACCTTTTCGCTGCCAAGGACTAATCTCATACGTCCTTAGGGCTCATGTCCACAGGGAAATTATATTTAGCAAATCCACGTGGGGGGAAAAAACCGCAAATCCGCTTCCCATAGGAATGCATTGACCATTCGCGGTTAATTAAATAGCCGCGGATGGCATTTTAAGTGATTTGAAGATTTCACGCGTGAGGAAAAAAAGGCGGCATGCTCCATTTCAACTCGGATCACGCATGCGGGAGCTCATATCTCAATTGATCTCCTGCATGAAAAAAAAAAAAAGACAATTATAGTGCATCCACAGCAGAAATTGCAGCAGAAATCCACGCTGGCCTGATTTTACCCATGGACATGAGGCCTTAAAAGGAGGAACTTTCAGTAACCAAGGATATTTGAGATAGTCGTTAGTAGCCAGGACCTATGTCTAGCTGTAGGGCAGTTAGAGCACAAATTTTAGGCTTTTAAGCCAAGAATGTTAAGGCTGGTTTAAACAACGATTCGTGCTCAAAAATCGCTCAAAGCCGTCTTTTGAGCAAGAATCGTTGGGTCTAACTGAACTGACATTGTGTAGTTTTCATTAACGAGTCGCTGATCGTTCTTTTTCAGCATACTGAAAGAGAACGATCAGCCTTATCAGGAATTCACAGCAGAATACCACTGATACTATGGTTCCAGCTGGCATCTCGCTCCGTGAAAACAGCCGGGGTATGAAGAACACAGCGGTCCAACTGTGTTCTGCATACCCCGCTCGGAGCGCTTAGCTGTATAAGAGCTGAGCGCTCCGAGAAGAGAACAGCTGGATGCAGAAGACAAGCGGCCCCGCTTGTCTTCTGCATACCCCACTCAGAGCGCTCAGCTGTATGACGGCCGTGCGCTTCGTGAACACATGACTATACAGAAGACAACGCTCCAGTTGTCTCCTGTATACCGCGCTCAAAGCGCAAAGTGATCACCTTGCCCTGTAAATGCACACAACGATTATTGCTCAAAAGAGGTCTTTTGAGTGAGAATCGTTGAGTCTCAACCAGGCATTAGATCCTGGTTTTGTTTTACAGCTCCCATCAGCACAGCCTGAGATAGAGAAGTGGGAGATAAAAGGAGAGCTGCATACATCTGCAGCCCTTACTCTTGGATGCGTTTGTACAGGCTCTTGGGCCACTCACACCGCCAAACTGAGCTGAACACCAGCACGTAGCAAATATGCAATGACATGGGTACTTGCTGTGGCACGTTTTCGCGCATAATATGTGCCAAGATAGTGCATGCTGCAAATTTTCGCTTCCTGTATTTCTAGTGCGGTGTTTGAAACAAAGTGCAAAGCTAACTTTACATACGCAAGCGCAATATGGGGACATGAATCCCGCCCCCATAATGCACTTCCCAACATGTGAAGTCCTGGTGGATGCGAGACGTTTCCATGGGAAAATAGCCTCGCATCACTATGGGGATGCAGGGATCCTCCGGCACGGCTGTCACAGCCATGACAGAGGATCACAGAGTTTCTGCCATTGCTTTCAATACGGCTGGCGCTGCTGCTACTGGACCCATTGAAAACAATGGAGCTCCGAGGTGAGATCATGTGACCAGATTGAACATGCCACGATTTGTTTCCTGGTGCCATCCGGGAAAATATCACTCATGTGTATGACCCCATTCAAAACAATGGGGTTCATATTTGTGCGTGTCGCAATGCACAAAGCTCACACAATTTTCTTGGCCGTGTGAAGCCAGCCTAAGAGAGATTACAAGAATCTTAACTTCAAAACAAGATCAAGTTTGATTCTCTGTCTACCACACAGCCTGGGATAGTACAAGTTGAAGACCCCACCCCAGTTCAGCTGGCTTTATATTCTTATATGTTATGGGGGGGGGGGGGGGGGTGGGTTATAATTTATTTTTAAACCAACCCCCACACCCCAAACTAATTGATATACTCCCAGTGCCACATCATATAACTTGTGACAGTACCAGGTCCTCTGGCACCACAGATGTCATATTTTGGGCCCCCGCCGCAGGGAACGCTCTCTATAGCGTTGCTATGGGGAGCGCAGCCCCCTGTCCACAAGCGGAGAATCATTGCGATTCTCCGCTCGTGGCCAGCAAATCACGGCATGCTGCGATTTGCCGCGACTCAGAGGTCAGCCTGTTAGGCCAGATAGGCTGACAGCAGAGATCCATCTGCCGGCTCCCGCGGTGGACCTCCGCCGCTAAATACTGCAATGCCCGTGGATAGGCAGCCTAAATATATTTTCTCTTTCCCATTGCCACCAACGTTTTGACGTTTGGAAAATATCTTTTAGCCTGATGTTAGCATTTTACTACAGTAAATATATTGCTAATTATTATAGACGAGTCAGACACTGAGGTCACTCACACATGGTGTCTGTAAAACGTCGCGATTTATCGACTGTTTTGTGTGCGATACACACAGGATAGAACCCATTGATTTCAATGGGTTTGTTCGCACTTCCGTATTTCGCGCACACATTTCGACCACGGAGGGGGGAAAAAACGCAGCATGCTCTACTTTTGTGCGCATTTTTGCGCCAAGTATGCCCATACAAGTTAATGATGGATCTGCAAATGTGCGCTCAATATGCAAGATGTGATGATACACTGCATATTCCAATGAAAAAAGATCTGGAACTTGGACTAATTAGTACATTTCAATCAGTGCATGTTTGCTGAACGCAAATTAAAGTGCCCTGCAGAAGGGAAAAGTACAGTAAAATACACTAATATGCGCACAGAAAAAAAAGCCTTGTTCAGTGTGCAAAAAAAGTTGGCCTGCAGCGCACGCAAATATGCATGCTCTCATGTGAAAGGGGCCTTAAAGGGGTTGTCTCGCGAAGTCAAGTGGGGTTATACACTTCTGTATGGCCATATTAATGCACTTTGTAATAGACATTGTGCATTAATTATGAGCCATACAGAAGTTATTCACTTACCTGCTCCGTTGCTAGCGTCCCCGTCTCCATGGCTCCGTCTAATTTCGGTGTCTTCTTGCTTTTTTAGACGCGCTTGCGCTGTGCGGTCTTCTCCCTTCGGCTCTGCTCGGCAGCATTGGCGTTTTGGCTCCGCCCCCTTGCACACATCATCGCGTAGCTCCGCCCCGTCACGTGTCGATTCCAGCCAATCAGGAGGTTGGAACCGGCACACGGCATGGGGCGGAGCTACGCGATGACGCATACAAGGGGGCGGAGCCAAAACGCCAATGCTGCCGAGCGGAGCCGAAGGGAGAAGGCCGCACAGCGCAAGCGCGTGTAAAAAAGCAAGAAGACACCAAAATTAGACGGAACCATGGCGACGGGGACGCTAGCAACGGAGCAGGTAAGTGAATAACTTCTGTATGGCTCATATTTAATGCACAATGTATATTACAAAGTGCATTAATATGGCCATACGGAAGTGTATAACCCCACTTGATTTCGCGAGACAACCCCTTTAAGGTACACTAACATGACTGAATCCTACAAGGAATTTTCTGAGTAGGTTCTGCCTCGAAAGCTGCATCATAAATCCGCAGAAATCGTTCGGGGGATATAAAGGTCACTGTCAGAATTTAAAGAGGCATTTAAAGGGTTAACAGTTCTAATCAGCAGTACAGCTGATTGGAGCTGTTGCAGCAAGGTGTTGGCAGTAAGAAACAGCCAGCACCCATGCTGCATGAAGTGAGATTGCTCAGCGATCCTTCTTCATACATACCCCGACGCTACAGAACGTAAATGTATGTCTTATAGCGTGAAGGGGTTAATGTGGATCCAAGGCAGATTTCACCCTTTCAATTGAAGGTGTGAAGTCTGCTGAGGAGCCGCATAAAAATCAGCGTTTAAAAACAAACAAACAAAAAAAAGAATGCAGCATGTTACTTGCATGCGGCAGCCCTATTCTCCATGGGTGTATATACTGTACATCACTGAACATATGCAATACATTGCATATATGCACCCTTTAATATGCAATGCTGCTAAGACAGCGGGAAATCCGCCCCCCCCCCCCCCCACCAATAAAATACATGGCATATGGCCGTGTGAATGAGCCCTTAACAAGTCTCCAGAAGTGATGAAGTAAAGCCCCTCGCCTGAAACCTAAGAGCGAGAGAGAAAAATACATATATAGCTATGTGTACACTGTCTCCATCCTACTTTATAAGCTTTCATCAATACAAGAGAGCTGTCAATAACACTCACCATCTAACCATGATGCTGACAAGCATCAGCACACTAGCAGCCACAGTAAAAACTTCACATAATACTTCTACTTGACCATGAGGCCACATGATAATCCAGGAATACTGTTAGAGTAGCGCCAACCTGCTGTTGCCATTGAAGAGCCTTTCTGTGCTGCTCCACCTCAATAAATGTTCCATGGTGGTCAGGTGGGCACACAGTCTGGCTTCTCTGCATTAACAGTCTCGCCCCCTCATTACTTGGTCTGCATGTTGTCGGACATAACAAAAGCAGCCGTTCATCCCACCAGGGATCCCTCCACATACCCAGTGGAGCAGGGAGAGAGGAGAGACCGAGAATGAAGCACCTTTTATAATTATCGTGCAAATTGCTTGCTAGATTGAGCAATTTGCACAATAATTGTGCTGCGTGAACGTATGCAGTGAAAAAAAACAATTAGTCAATGTTGGTCTGCCGCTGCATGGTACCGTGTAAACAGGCTGTTGTCCACCTGCATTCACTGGGCGTTAATTGCTCCGGTGTAAAAGTACAGGAGCCATCTGTGGTGGGATGGCTACCAGGCATGTCCAACAGTTGTCCTCTGTAATGCTTCCTTTAGGCAGAACACACATAGGCAGAAATTCCGTGGTGAGATTTCATGGAGAATTTTCACCGTTGCACGCTGCCATAGGATTGCATTAGTTTATGCAATCCTATGCAGACAGCCGCAATTTGACCTCATGAAAACTCGCGTGGTAACAATCGCAGCATGTCCCATTTCTGTGTGGGCCTCGTACGGATGCGCCGGCTCTGCACTGCGCATGTGCACCAGCCAGCACATCCACAGAGAGAAGACGCCGGCCAGGTAAGCCGCGGGTCATGGGTTGCATCCTGCTGTGAGAATTCTCGCAGTCGAAATCCGACTCTTCCGCCTGCATTTACCCTTACACAGGGACTTCAGATCAACCACTGCTGTCACCTCTAGATGTCAACACTCGTACAGAGCGTTTGGACAAGCAGAGAATACAGTGAAGTGTTGCCGACTTCTCACTTCATTGTATGTGAGGCGCAGAGCGGGAAGCATTTAGACGCAGCGAGGAAAGAATCAGCGAGGATTTTTACGCTGTTTGAAACGAAGCACCAAACGAGAAGTAAACGAGTGGTGCACGAGCGCTTTGGTTTTAGACAACCATTATCGTTCAAATGAATTTTGCGCAATAATCATCCCATATAAATGGCCCTAAAGGGCTTAAGTCATAATTCAGTTTCGTTGGTCAGTTTTTGGAGTAGAGAAACAGAATTAAAACAATAGTTTTTCCTTAATTGTTCTCAATGGGGTATTTAAAAAAAAAAAAAAAATTGGAAAATCAACAGGGAAAAAAAAAATCTGTTTAGTTTTGTTTTAATTCTGTTTCTTTGCTCCAAAAATTGAGCAGACGAATCGAACGACTGAAGCCCTAATGCAGACGTTAATTGAGCCTACGGCTGGGCTCGCACGGACCGGACTCCAGCTGACACTGCGTTTGGCGACTAATTGTATTACTGCATTGACAGTAATGGAGGCCACCCACATGAATGCCAAATGCTGCAATTTTTCTTCTGCTTGCGGAATCCGCAATTCGTATCCGCAAGAGAGAATCAAAAAGCGAAAATGCTTGCTTTTCAATGCCTGCTTTTCACCTCGGATCTCCCTCACGGACAGCGATCACGGAAATCTGCAATTCAAATCCGCCTGTGTGAGCCCAGCCTAAGAAGGCCTTGAACGACCATCTTAAGAGTGACACAATAGAAACAGCAGACAGCACTATTCTACCATGATTTCTGGAATATCTGCAGACGTATTTTTAGAAAGTGTTAATGCCAAAAAGGTTTATAATTGTAAGTTGGATTAAACTATAAATAATATTTTTGTGGGCCAACCCCTTTAGGTAGCACTGCTGCTTATACAAGGGGCAGAAAACTGTTTGAACATAGATTATATCTACAAGACAAATAAGGCCACTCACACAGAGTGTGTTTTACGCGAGTAGCGTGGTGTTCAAGCGCCACACTAACCACAGTACAGTGCCGGCATTGATTTCAATGGGGCCTCGCAGACATGCGCTCGAATGCAATGTTCCTAACGCCGCGGTTTTTCCAGCGCTGTCTGTTTTATTTTAACGCATCTCATCACCCATCACAATGATGGGACGCATTAAAAGCGCTGTCAAACACTGACAAAATCACCGCCAAAAGAAAATCGCAGTCAAAACACTGCGATTTCGAGTGGCGTTTTCTGAACACGTGTGTGAGTGACCCAAGACCTCCAAGTAGATCTTCACAACCTAGTTCAGGATTAGCGGGAACTTTTAAAAACTTCAGGCTGGTACAGATGTAAAGACTTGATGCACATGAGGCATATATTATAACATAACTTGGGGCTCATTCACACGACTGATTGCACCACATATTGTGTACATTAATTTTCATTGGCGTGTAAACACTGCGTGTAGAAAAGGATTGCTGTATGCTCTATTTCACCGAGAACCATGCAGGGACAGCCCAATACTTTTGTATGGGTAGCATATGCAACACAGTCTACACACTATACATTGCGTATGGGTAACGATACATATGCAACGCCATGCCACTACAAGTCAGAGCAGGGAATTAAAAAAAAAAACAAACATGACAAGTCACACTGCGCATGACGGCGTGCGCATGATACTCCATCATGCTCAGTGCACTCCCTGTCACATGCGGCAATAGTCGGCTCACACAGGGCAGGCGGGGTTTTACGCACACGGTCATGTAAATGAGCGTTTAGGCTGCATTACCACATAGCACTTGTAGCATTCAGATGTGCAATTAACGCACGTCAAAAATGCCAATACACTGTTGGAAAACCGCATGTGTCTTACTACAAAATGCCGCCGTTTTCTGCCAATTGGTTTCTACAGGTGAAACACATTGAAATCCCGCCCTTCACCTATCAGCAGACAGTCGTGTTGCAGGGCCACAACGTTCTGCAGCAAAAGGCATGCGGTTTACTAACAGCGATTCTGAACCGCAATTAACAAGCACATCAAAAAAGCCACAGAAGAGCTATACTCACAGACTAAAGGCCCAATGGCCACGGGCGTGTATGCACTGCAGGATCCAGGGCGGGCGGTCGCCTCTGGATCCCGCAGCAAATACTGCCTATAGATATACTATGCAAAATGCTTTTCAATGCCCATGAGCGGAAATTAACTGTGATGAGAGAGAGAAGGGAGAGAAATCGCAGCATGTCCTACTCTAGTCCGAGCCTCGCACTATTGCAGACAATGGAAGCCGTCCGTCTCACGGCGATTTACTGCGGATCTGCATCACCGGCGATGTGTCACTCTCACACTGCACATGTGTGGCAGCGCGCCAGCCAGCACATAAAAGACGACATCTGACAGGTACGCGGTGGTCACAGGGTCTGATTCCACTGCGAGATCTTGCAGTTGGAATCAGACCCAGCCACGTGCATTCAGCCTTAATCGCCTCGCGTAAAGGTACCTCATAAACCGAATTCTCGCTGGAAACATCGAATTTGGGCGATAATCGGCCCATGTACATGCAGCCACAACAGGGTACTGAGCTAGAAAGTGCTCACTTGTTGGAAGTCGCTTGGCGTTTATCAATACTAAAAACTTAGTGACTGTTGGGCCGTGTAAACAGGAGCCGCTCAATGTTTGAGCAAATCCTGGTTACTGTGAATGGAGGCGGGCGGCTGCAACAATCCCACGCTGCCCCTCCACCATTCACTTTAATGTAACACATAGGAGAAATAGTCGTGTGGTAGACGGTGGGATGGCTGTAGGGCATTTAAGCGCTTATGTCGTCCCGTGTAAAGATACCCTTAGACAAAGTCAAACATCTCATTTAATATTTTATCATTTCTGATAAATTGACCGTGGACAACAACCCTGGCTACTACATTTGGTTGGGCGGTCTTAATCACCATTATGGCCATGTTAAACTTCCTATATTAAGAGTTAGACTAATTCTACATAAAAAGTTGACCAACATTATAAAATCATAAAACTGAACCAGTTCTCCGTTACATTCACAAAGCTGCATGATCCAAAGCGGACATTTCCCAGCATTCTTTGCTGGTTCAAAGGCTGCACAGAGCTTACTCTAGTAATCCACATTAAAAGACAGCTTTACATCCAACACTGTACAATACCGCAGCCGTCTCGTCACATAATGGGAGCTCACTAATTTTTAAAGGGTTATACATTCTAAAGTTATTCCCAATCCACGGGATAACTTTATGACCGTCAGGGGTCCCCACACAAATGGAGCAGGGAACACACATGCACACTGCTAATCCATTTCTTCCACAGTGCCAGGCGCTCAGCAATCTCTGAAGCAGTCAGTGCAATTAATGGAGCGAAGTTCCATTCACACATTGATCTTCAGGACCCTCAGTATTAGTCAGGATCCCAGCGGTCAAACCCCCACCGATCAGTTATTCCCTATCCTGTGGGTAGATGATACCCTTATCTTCTGGCACGACCCCTCTAAGGATCTACCATTTAATAAGTTTGCTGACTATTCCCACATTTAGGCTAGGGCTGCTTGGTGATTTTGGTTGTTTAACATCAAGTCTCTAACAAGCCATGAAATAAAAAATGTGAGAGATTTGGCTGCGGTTCGCTGTTGCACAACTATTTAGCAGCTGTGATTTTACTGTTTTGCAAAATTACAGATACGTCACAAGTGAGTCACACGACTTCCATCGATGTCTATGCTGGCCAAGTTAAGTGCATTCGGCAATCAAAAATCCAACAGGTTTAGATTTTTATGTACCTGATCAGGTGCAGTAAATGTCCTATTGGGGGTCTCTATGTTGGGGAAGCAGAGCAAAAACTTAAAGCAAGGATGAGGTGGCACCACCACACAACCCGTTTAAAACCAGGTACAGTAAATATATAGCACCTGGTCCCAGGCTTTAAGCCCAGCTGTATGTAAAATTACAGCAGAGGTTTAAGCCTCCTGTCCCTGCAATCAGAGGCAGGACAGGTTGTCAGCTGTTAGCAACAGCAGATAACCCGTGGAGGGGGGCAGAAGGGTTCTTTTTTTTTTTTTTTAACTTCACATGACCCTGCTACAGAAGAGCTACAGGGTCCCAGAAGACCCTGATCACCTCTGCCAGTGACTATTGTCACTACAGGGGATGTTTTTTCCTGTAACTGGGGCTCCTATGGATGCCCCCGCTACAGTGGAAAAGCGTCAAGTAAGAACCATGTGAATGTCCCCTAGAAGGTCTTATATGACATCATGGGGAACATAGATAGTAGAAAACATAATTATATACATCAGTAAATAAAAATTACAGAATACAGCAACATAGACATAAGAAAATAACCCAAAGCCGACGCCAACCAAAACAGTCGCCGCATGCGACCTGTAAACTAAAACCATACATACCATATATCAAAACGTCCGAAAAACAATGAGGAACCTGGTCCCATACTTTGTTTTAGTGTAAATATACTAATTACAAAAAACCAAAAACTATAAATGCTCAATAAAAAAAAATTCAAGCTTTTTACCCCTAATAAAAAAGGGGAAGAGTGTCCGTGAAAAAAATATTTAAAAAATAGCCCTATGTGTCACGGAAAAAGACAAAACAAACAAAAAAAAAAAAAACACAGCAAAAATAATTTGGCTGAAGGCCAAAAAAAAATACAGTAGGGCAGTAAAACTACCACATGGTTAAAATCCCTAAAAAGTGTCTGTTCTTTAAGGTACAAAACACCCTGGTCATTAAGGGGTTAAAGAGAGAACGACAAAATTACCTGTGGCGGAAGATATCTCTAGCTACGGACACAACATAGAACACACGGTAGTTATTAAAAAAGGCAATTTCAAATCTCTACGTCACAGAAAAATTTGGGAGTACGAATTTCTTGTGAATGTCTACACCAGTGGACAATATGAAAAATCTGTAGCAGAGATAACATGCTGGTGACCCCCTAACACAAACAGACTAGACAACTTTCACATCCCTTATCAACGGGCCATCATTGTATTTATGCCTCTACCCATCTTGTAGTGGTATCATTTTAAGTGCACATTAATCACACCTGATCTGTGCCTGTTCATACGTATGTACTAGCTGATATACCCGGCTTCGCCCGTCTCCATGGCTCCGTCTAACTTCAGCGTCTAATCGCCCGATTAGACGCGCTTGCGCAGAAGGGTCTTCTGCCATCGGGTCTGTTCGGCAGCAGCGGCGTTCTGGCTCCGCCCCCCTCTACGCGTCATTGCGTAGCTCCGCTCCGTCACGAGTGCCGATTCCAGCCTCCTGATTGGCTGGAATCGGCACACGGGGCGGAGCTACACGATGACACGTACAAGGGGGCGGAGCCAGAACGCCGCTGCTGTCGAACAGACCCGATGGCAGAAGACCCTTCTGCGCAAGCGCGCCTAATCGGGCGATTAGACGCTGAAGTTAGACAGAGCCATGGAGACGCCAGCGCAGGGAAGGTAAGTGAATAACTTCTGTATGGCTCATATTTAATGCACGATGTATATTACAAAGTGCATTAATATGGCCATACAGAAGTATATAACCCCACTTGCTTTCGCGAGACAACCCCTTTAAGCGATCATCTTGAGCTGTAAAAGACAACGATGATCGCTCAAAAGTCCTTGAGCGACATCTTTTGAGCGATTATCATTGTGTCTAAATGGGCCTTAAAGCAACACATTAAGTTATAAAAGATAATCTGCTTTTAAAGTTGTCTAACCATGAAGTGGTGTACAAAAGGAATACTACACCACCTTTCCGAATACCCCTCTAATTATTCCGATCTATGGTCCATTGTAAAAGGTTCTGCCAGGATTACCTTTCATGTGAACCATGGTGTGACACCTCCTTTCAGACATGCAGCATCTTGCAATAGTGTCATCTTACACTATGAAAGCCGCCCGCAGAGTACATTCACACGCCGTGCTTGAGAACCACATTAAAAGGTGTATGAGAACTGCATGCAATTATATCGCGGGTCACACAGGTTTTAAATGGGGAAACATTTGAAATGTTTCACCTGTGAAATCCCACGACCAACAGCAGCAAAGAGGCATGTGAGGCGGCTCTCAGCCCTGCGTTAGGGCTAATGCCAACGGACGGATATCTGCCGCATTTCCCGCAGACATTAGGTTCTACTGAACCGAATAGCTTTTCTGCCAGCCAACGCCGACGTGCGGAATTTTACCACGGATTTCCACAGCTGGAAATAAATCGCGGCATGTTCTATTTTCCGCTACTGGAGCTCTCCATTAATATAGTATTAATGGAGACCACGGAAAAACATAGGTTTTTCCGCGATCACCAGCAGGAGCGTTTTGTTTACCAACACAGTACTCCCACAGCGTAAATCCGTGGGCGTATCTCAGGACGGTCGTGATCATGAGGCCTTAGGGTCAGTTCTGGGATTCAATCTCTGCTCCATTTTTGGAGGAGAGAGAAACTGAAATCAGTGGAGAAGAAAGTATTTTTATATCCATTTTTATTTCAAAAGATATAAGAAGGAAAGCAAGAAAGACCAGCACCACACACAAAGCAGAAGGAAGCGCTTCAGTTTGCTATCATTCTGTCAGGTTTATGGGGTTTTTTGGACGGGGAAAAGAAAAAGCACAGTCTATGTTATTTTTCTGTCCAAGAAAAAAAAATGGAGACCTGTAAGAACGAAGGCAAACTGTTTTTTTTTTTTTTTTAATTTTAAACCCCATTAATAGACGGGGGGAAAAAAATTCTGTTTTATTTTCGCTTCTCTCCTCCAAAACCAGAGCAAACAAAGAAACCCTCAACTGACCTTAACGCAGGTGTGAGAGCAGCCTAAGGCCCCCTGCACACGAACGGAATTTCCTATGCAGACGGCCGCCATTTGGCCGCGTGAAATATCGCGCAGCAAACAAATTGCGGCGTGCTCTATTTCTGTGCGGGGTTCGCAGAAATGTCACTCACCTGCCACCGGCTCCGGTCTGCGCATGCGCCGGCTGCCGGTCAAGCCGGCACATCAAACAGCCGGATCCGACCCGCTCATCTGCAGGCGGCCTAAGGATGCATGACCATGAATCTGGTGCAAGTTTCAGACGGCGAGAGGTGCTCGAATATGAACCCCATTTTTTGGAGTCATACACATGTGTTTTTTCTTCTCAGAGTGATGCAGTGAGATACAAAAAGGTCTGCAGGTCCTTTTTTTCCTCGAATTGTTTTTAAAGGGGGGTATTAGTGTATCTTGACGCCACCACAAGTAGAGGTGGCGTCCAGACACGGGGTTTGACAGGGCGGTGACGCTCCCTTTTTTTTGATTGGCTGCACAGCAATTATGGCTTCCTCCTACTCACAGGGCCTGCTTCTTGTCCCAGTGAGTGTAGGCGCTGAACTTCAACACTGCTGGGAGGGCGCCGATGCCTACTGTTACAGCAAAGCCAGGAGCTGTCAGTAGCGCTGCCCCCAGCTTTAGCTGTCAGCAGGAGGAACGGTCGGTAGGGATACTGACAGCGCCCACCCCTACTAGCAAGCGGAGGTAAAATCACCGGCAGGAGCTGTAATTAGCCTGTGCACCGGCAGTAGCTGTAAGGAGGAGGAGGATGTGCCAGCATGGAGAGTGACAGCAGCCCCACTACTACCAAGTGGAGCTAACATCGGCAGCTGGAGCAGGATCTGTCAGCAGTGCGGCTAACGGCAGGAGCTATATGGAGGAGGAAGGTCCACCAGGCAGATTGACAGTGGCGCCCATACAATCAATCCGAGGCGACAGCGGCGGCAGGAGCTGTCAGCAGCGCAGACGACCAGCAGCTGTAAGCATTACCAAGGGGCGGCAGGGAGAGTGACAGCAGCCCCGCTACAAGGCAGCGGAGGACATCCGCTTCATCACTGCTGGCGCGTCAGCTACTGTGACATCGGGGCCAGAGGCAGGACCTGTGAGTTCGAACTAAGGCAGAATGCCATGCAGCCAATCACAAAAAGGGGGCGTCATCGCACCGTCAAACCCCCTGTATCTTCACACCACCTCTACTTCCGGTGACGTCAAGATACCCTCAGGCCTCCTTCACATGGGCGACGCCACATCGCAGCGAAAAAAAATCACAGCGATATTGCATCGCTGCACCGTACGATATCGCTGCAATTTTCTCGCAGCAATACCGCGATTTTGTAACGCTACAAAGTCGCATGTGACGCTACAAAATCACGCATCTTTATAGCATTTGCTACTGTCAAAATTGCATCGCATGCAAACCGTGTTTTCATGCTATGCGATGCAACAGAGAGGAAGGCTCCATAGAGAAACATGGGCTACAAAACCTCACATGTCGCGGGTATATCGCCGGACCTGCGAGGTTTGTGTGTCGTTTTGTAGCATGCTAGAAAACATCTCATGTGTGAAGGAACCCATAGGAAACCATGGGCTTCTCATACATGCGATCTGTAGCATCATAGCAATGCTACAAAAATCGCGCAACTTTGTCGCCCGTGTGAAGGAGGCCTTATACTCAATGGTATAACAGTCAACCATCACAGGCCGAAAGTGGGAAAACAAGTGCTGGATGAGCGCAATTTCCCAGAAGTGTTGGAAGGCATAAAAAGCACCTCACATCTAGTTCAGTTTCCAACTCCGCTCCCTTTTTACAGGACAGAAACAGAGAAAAATGATCTTATTTTACCCCAAACAATGGCGTTTCAACAACTGAAAGGCTTGTTTGCTTCCGTTCTGTCAGTTTTAAGTTTTGCTTTTCTGGATGGGAATAGCGCAGTTTGTTTTGTTTTGCGCTTAAAAAAAAAACAAAAACTAATGGGACTGAAGCCTCTTCATTTTTTTATTTTGAAACCCATACCAAAAAAAAAACAAATGGGGATTCGGTTTATTTTCCCTTCTTTCTGCTCCATTTTTGGGAACCCCGAACTGACCCTAACGCAGGTGTGAACGCCGCCCAACTACAACATTAACGTAAGGACGGCGCCTCCGGACGGACACGGGGATCTACAAACATCACGTCTGCATAGGAGCAGAATCTCGGCCTCACTGCTTCCAGGACCACCATGTCCGCAGCCCCCATAATGAATGCCCCTCATGTAAAGCAGTCTGCAGCACCGGGGACCCCCGAGAGACCACCTACTGTGCAAGAAACCCCTAATGCGGATTACCGGGGGAGCGGCCAGCAGCTTCCCGCCCTTTCCTCCCCCCTCACAGGCGCCATGCTCACTACTCCTAGCCAGGGCTAGGGCCGTCAAGGCCGCGAAACCTTCAGCTCCGCCATCTTTAACACTCAGACATGACAAACAACAAACTCCCGGCCCCCAGACCGAGCCGGCAGCCGACCCCCGGTGTGACCCCCCCGGCTCCCCTCACATGAGCGACAAGTATGGCGCTTACCTACAGCGGGAGCTGCGCGGTCCGGGCGGCTCCTGCTGTCTTTACCGCCCGCTCAGGAAAGTTAATGACGAGCGCTAAATCGTCGTCGCTGTCCGTCTCGGTGGCGCTAAGCCTCCCCGTGTATGGCGGCGGTCCCGGGCGGATCTCACACTCCGTTTTCCGCTCTCGCCTGTCCTCCTTTTTCTCTCCCTCTCGGCGCTCCTGCTTCTCTGTAGCGAATCCGACACAAAATGGCGCCGAAGGAGGAGGAAATGAATCTCCAACCAGCCTCCATGTTACACAGTGACACACCCCCGGCCCCTCACAAACACGGCTTGTTGCCGGAACGGCGGCCAAATCCTCAAGGTCTTGGGCGAAGAAGACCTGACAGACATTGCGTCGTTTTGTGTGGAAAATCGTAGAGGAAGGTGGATTGTGCGCGGGCTGCGGGCTGTACCTGGGCTGCTGGGGGTCACTAGTGACATTACTGTACGGGGCTGCGGGCTGTACCTGGGCTGCTGGGGGTCACTAGTGACATTACTGTACGGGGCTGCGGGCTGTACCTGGGCTGCTGGGGGTCACTAGTGACATTACTGTACGGGGCTGCGGGCTGTACCTGGGCTGCTGGGGGTCACTAGTGACATTACTGTACGGGGTTGCGGGCTGTACCTGGGCTGCTGGGGGGTCACTAGTGACATTACTGTACGGGGCTGCGGGCTGTACCTGGGCTGCTGGGGGTCACTAGTGACATTACTGTACGGGGCTGCGGGCTGTACCTGGGCTGCTGGGGGTCACTAGTGACATTACTGTACGGGACTGCGGGCTGTACCTGGGCTGCTGGGGGGTTACTAGTGACATTACTGTACGGGGCTGCGGGCTGTACCTGGGCTGCTGGGGGTCACTAGTGACATTACTGTACGGGACTGCGGGCTGTACCTGGGCTGCTGGGGGTCACTAGTGACATTACTGTACGGGGCTGCGGGCTGTACCTGGGCTGCTGGGGGTCACTAGTGACATTACTTTACAGGACTGCGGGCTGTACCTGGGCAGCTGGGGGTCACTAGTGACATTACTTTACAGGACTGCGGGCTGTGCCTGGGCTGCTGGGGGTCACTAATGACATTACTGTACGGGGCTGCGGGCTGTACCTGGGCTGCTGGGGGGTCACTAGTGACATTACTACTGTACGGGGCTGCGGGCTGTACCTGGGCTGCTGGGGGTCACTAGTGACATTACTGTACAGGGCTGCAGGCTGTACCTGGGCAGCTGGGGGTCACTAGTGACATTACTGTACGGGGCTGCGGGCTGTACCTGGGCTGCTGGGGGTCACTAGTGACATTACTGTACGGGGCTGCGGGCTGTACCTGGGCTGCTGGGGGTCACTAGTGACATTACTACTGTACGGGGCTGCGGGCTGTACCTGGGCTGCTGGGGGTCACTAGTGACATTACTGTACGGGGCTGCGGGCTGTACCTGGGCTGCTGGGGGTCACTAGTGACATTACTGTACGGGGCTGCGGGCTGTACCTGGGCTGCTGGGGGGTCACTAGTGACATTACTGTACGGGGCTGCGGGCTGTACCTGGGCTGCTGGGGGTCACTAGTGACATTACTGTACGGGGCTGTACCTGGGCTGCTGGGGGTCACTAGTGACATTACTGTACGGGACTGCGGGCTGTACCTGGGCTGCTGGGGGGTCACTAGTGACATTACTGTACGGGGCTGCGGGCTGTACCTGGGCTGCTGGGGGTCACTAGTGACATTACTGTACGGGACTGCGGGCTGTACCTGGGCTGCTGGGGGTCACTAGTGACATTACTGTACGGGGCTGCGGGCTGTACCTGGGCTGCTGGGGGTCACTAGTGACATTACTTTACAGGACTGCGGGCTGTACCTGGGCAGCTGGGGGTCACTAGTGACATTACTTTACAGGACTGCGGGCTGTACCTGGGCTGCTGGGGGGTCACTAGTGACATTACTACTGTACGGGGCTGCGGGCTGTACCTGGGCTGCTGGGGGTCACTAGTGACATTACTGTACAGGGCTGCGGGCTGTACCTGGGCAGCTGGGGGTCACTAGTGACATTACTGTACGGGGCTGCGGGCTGTACCTGGGCTGCTGGGGGTCACTAGTGACATTACTGTACGGGGCTGCGGGCTGTGCCTGGGCTGCTGGGGGTCACTAATGACATTACTGTACGGGGCTGCGGGCTGTACCTGGGCTGCTGGGGGTCACTAGTGACATTACTGTACGGGGCTGCGGGCTGTACCTGGGCTGCTGGGGGTCACTAGTGACATTACTGTACGGGACTGCGGGCTGTACCTGGGCTGCTGGGGGTCACTAGTGACATTACTGTACGGGGCTGCGGGCTGTACCTGGGCTGCTGGGGGTCACTAGTGACATTACTGTACGGGACTGCGGGCTGTACCTGGGCTGCTGGGGGTCACTAGTGACATTACTGTACGGGGCTGCGGGCTGTACCTGGGCTGCTGGGGGTCACTAGTGACATTACTTTACAGGACTGCGGGCTGTACCTGGGCTGCTGGGGGGTCACTAGTGACATTACTACTGTACGGGGCTGCGGGCTGTACCTGGGCTGCTGGGGGTCACTAGTGACATTACTGTACGGGGCTGCGGGCTGTACCTGGGCTGCTGGGGGTCACTAGTGACATTACTGTACGGGGCTGCGGGCTGTACCTGGGCTGCTGGGGGTCACTAGTGACATTACTGTACGGGGCTGCGGGCTGTGCCTGGGCTGCTGGGGGTCACTAATGACATTACTGTACGGGGCTGCGGGCTGTACCTGGGCTGCTGGGGGGTCACTAGTGACATTACTACTGTACGGGGCTGCGGGCTGTACCTGGGCTGCTGGGGGTCACTAGTGACATTACTGTACAGGGCTGCAGGCTGTACCTGGGCAGCTGGGGGTCACTAGTGACATTACTGTACGGGGCTGCGGGCTGTACCTGG
This sequence comes from Eleutherodactylus coqui, assembly GCF_035609145.1. Taxonomy (NCBI): domain Eukaryota; kingdom Metazoa; phylum Chordata; class Amphibia; order Anura; family Eleutherodactylidae; genus Eleutherodactylus; species Eleutherodactylus coqui. The sequence continues at coordinate 115,106,839 of NC_089839.1, read as the reverse complement.
GCTGCTGGGGGTCACTAGTGACATTACTGTACGGGGCTGCGGGCTGTACCTGGGCTGCTGGGGGTCACTAGTGACATTACTACTGTACGGGGCTGCGGGCTGTACCTGGGCTGCTGGGGGTCACTAGTGACATTACTGTACGGGGCTGCGGGCTGTACCTGGGCTGCTGGGGGTCACTAGTGACATTACTGTACGGGGCTGTGGGCTGTACCTGGGCTGCTGGGGGTCACTAGTGACATTACTGTACAGGGCTGCGGGCTGTGCCTGGGCTGCTGGGGGTCACTAATGACATTACTGTACGGGGCTGCGGGCTGTGCCTGGGCTGCTGGGGGTCACTAATGACATTACTGTACGGGGCTGCGGGCTGTGCCTGGGCTGCTGGGGGTCACTAGTGACATTACTGTACGGGGCTGAGGGCTGTGCCTGGGCTGCTGGGGGTCACTAGTGACATTACTGTACGGGGCTGCGGGCTGTACCTGGGCTGCTGGGGGTCACTAGTGACATTACTGTACGGGGCTGCGGGCTGTACCTGGGCTGCTGGGGGTCACTAGTGACATTACTGTACGGGGCTGCGGGCTGTACCTGGGCTGCTGGGGGGTCAGTAGTGACATTACTACTGTACGGGGCTGCGGGCTGTACCTGGGCTGCTGGGGGTCACTAGTGACATTACTGTACAGGGCTGCAGGCTGTACCTGGGCAGCTGGGGGTCACTAGTGACATTACTGTACGGGGCTGCGGGCTGTACCTGGGCTGCTGGGGGTCACTAGTGACATTACTGTACGGGGCTGCGGGCTGTACCTGGGCTGCTGGGGGTCACTAGTGACATTACTACTGTACGGGGCTGCGGGCTGTACCTGGGCTGCTGGGGGTCACTAGTGACATTACTGTACGGGGCTGCGGGCTGTACCTGGGCTGCTGGGGGTCACTAGTGACATTACTGTACGGGGCTGTGGGCTGTACCTGGGCTGCTGGGGGTCACTAGTGACATTACTGTACAGGGCTGCGGGCTGTGCCTGGGCTGCTGGGGGTCACTAATGACATTACTGTACGGGGCTGCGGGCTGTGCCTTGGCTGCTGGGGGTCACTAATGACATTACTGTACGGGGCTGCGGGCTGTGCCTGGGCTGCTGGGGGTCACTAGTGACATTACTGTACGGGGCTGCGGGCTGTGCCTGGGCTGCTGGGGGTCACTAGTGACATTACTGTACGGGGCTGCGGGCTGTACCTGGGCTGCTGGGGGTCAGTAATGACATTACTAAACGGGGCTGCGGGCTGTACCTGGGCTGCTGGGGGTCACTAGTGACATTACTGTACGGGGCTGCGGGCTGTACCTGGGCAGCTGGGGGTCACTAGTGACATTACTGTACGGGGCTGTGGGCTGTACCTGGGCTGCTGGGGGTCACTAGTGACATTACTGTACAGGGCTGCGGGCTGTGCCTGGGCTGCTGGGGGTCACTAATGACATTACTGTACGGGGCTGCGGGCTGTGCCTGGGCTGCTGGGGGTCACTAGTGACATTACTGTACGGGGCTGCGGGCTGTACCTGGGCTGCTGGGGGTCACTAGTGACATTACTGTAGGGGGCTGCGGGCTGTACCCGGGCTGCTGGGGGTCACTAGTGACATTACTGTACGGGGCTGCGGGCTGTACCTGGGCTGCTGGGGGGTCACTAGTGACATTACTGTACAGGGCTGCGGGCTGTACCTGGGCAGCTGGGGGGTCACTAGTGACATTACTGTACAGGGCTGCGGGCTGTACCTGGGCTGCTGGGGGTCACTAGTGACATTACTGTACGGGGCTGCGGGCTGTACCTGGGCTGCTGGGGGTCACTAATGACATTACTGTACGGGGCTGTGCCTGGGCTGCTGGGGGTCACTAATGACATTACTGTACGGGGCTGCGGGCTGTGCCTGGGCTGCTGGGGGTCACTAGTGACATTACTGTACGGGGCTGCGGGCTGTACCTGGGCTGCTGGGGGTCACTAATGACATTACTGTACGGGGCTGCGGGCTGTACCTGGGCTGCTGGGGGTCACTAGTGACATTACTGTACGGGGCTGCACCTGGGCTGCTGGGGGTCACTAGTGACATTACTGTACGGGGCTGCGGGCTGTACCTGGGCAGCTGGGGGTCACTAGTGACATTACTGTACCGAGCTGCGGGCTGTACCTTGGCAGCTGGGGGTCACTAGTGACATTACTGTAGGGGGCTGCAGGCTGTACCTGGGCAGCTGGGGGTCACTAGTGACATTACTGTACGGGGCTTCGGGCTGTACCTGGGCTGCTGGGGGTCACTAGTGACATTACTGTACAGGACTGCGGGCTGTTCCTGCGCTGCTGGGGGGTCACTAGTGACATTACTACTCTACGGGGCTGCGGGCTGTACCTGGGCTGCTGGGGGTCACTAGTGACATTACTGTACGGGGCTGCCGGCAGTACCTGGGCTGCTGGGGGGTCACTAGTGACATTACTGTACGGGGCTGCGGGCTGTACCTGGGCTGCTGGGGGTCACTAGTGACATTACTGTACAGGGCTGCGGGCTGTGCCTGGGCTGCTGGGGGTCACTAGTGACATTACTGTACGGGGCTGCGGGCTGTACCTGGGCTGCTGGGGGTCACTAGTGACATTACTGTACGGGGCTGCGGGCTGTACCTGGGCTGCTGGGGGTCACTAGTGACATTACTGTACGGGGCTGCGGGCTGTACCTGGGCTGCTGGGGGTCACTAGTGACATTACTGTACGGGGCTGCGGGCTGTGCCTGGGCTGCTGGGGGTCACTAGTGACATTACTGCACGGGGCTGCGGGCTGTACCTGGGCAGCTGGGGGTCACTAGTGACATTACTGTTAGGGGCTTCGGGCTGTACCTGGGCAGCTGGGGGTCACTAGTGACATTACTTTACAGGACTGCGGGCTGTACCTGGGCTGCTGGGGGTCACTAGTGACATTACTGTACGGGGCCGCGGGCTGTACCTGGGCTGCTGGGGGTCACTAGTGACATTACTGTACGGGGCTGTGGGCAGTACCTGGGCTGCTGGGGGTCACTAGTGACATTACTGTACGGGGCTGTGGGCAGTACCTGGACTGCTGGGGGTCACTAGTGACATTACTAGCAGTACTGGCCGAGGCCTCCAGTCACCTAACTGTATGGGGCTGCGGGCTGTACCTGGGCTGCTGGGGATCACTAGTGAGATTACTACTGTAGGGGGCTGCGGGCTGTACCTGGGCTGCTGGGGGTCACTAATAACATTACTGTAGGGGGCTGCGGGCTGTACCTGGGCTGCTGGGGGTAACTAGTGACATTACTACTGTACGGGGCTGCGGGCTGTACCTGGGCTGCTGGGGGTCACTAATGACATTACTGTAGGGGGCTGCGGGCTGTACCTGGGCTGCTGGGGGTAACTAGTGACATTACTACTGTACGGGGCTGCGGGCTGTACCTGGGCTGCTGGGGGGGAGGGTCACCGCTGACATTACTGGCAGTACTGGCCAACGCTTCCAGCCATAATCTAATTGTACGGGTCTCTGTGACCAGGCTCGGCGTCCGTCGGTAGTTTGCTGACCTTGTGTGGCTGACAAGAAATGTCACGTGGGAAAAAGTCTGCAAAGTCCCCGTGAGGCCGCTGTCACATCTGCGTTGGAACCTCCATCATGGATCCACCGCAAAATACTGGAAGAAAAAGCGCTGCATGTACGTTTATTCCTTCCCTCTAAAAGCCAGGTGGAAGACGGGCGGACATGCTTTATAGTCAATAGGGTCCGTCCAGCGCTGTTCGGTTCCATCCAGAGACGGAGCCGTTCAGCCACAGGGTTTCCTTCTCCCCGAATGGAGTAGGAAGGCAGCATCCCCAACGCAGGTATGAAGCCGCGCTAAGGGCATACTCACATGCGCGTATGTGTAAAGTGCTGCATGTATAAGGCCGGGCTCAGACCAACAAGTCAGATTCTGCCTGCAGGAGGCCCGCAGCGTATTCCAGCTGTGAGCCCGGCCGGCGACCCTGCCTACCTGATTAAACTGTATTGCAGATGACCACGAAGGCTCGCAGGCGGTCATGTGCAGTACAGGTTTTTACCCCTTTGTATTTTCTGCACCGTTGCTTAGCAAAGACACGGGTACCCACAGCCCATATACAATATAATTACGTATGCGCACATGTATATACGCAACAATAGAGAACAATGGACACTATCTTGCCTATGTACAAAGAAAAATAGAACATGCTGCGTTCTATTTTGCACACATAGATTACGCAATTCCAACACGCTCCTGTGAATGGAACTACGTAAGGCAATGTAATTGTCTGCGAGCTACTGTGTATTACAGGGGCGTACAGAGCCCGCGTAATACACAAATCCAATACGGTCATGTCAGCCTGGCCTAACGCATCATTTTACTGCTGTGTGAGCCGGCCGGCGTATGGCAGCCATTTTGTACTGCGCATGACAGCATATGTCACGCACCTTGCATAGTTTTTGTTTTTTAATTTCCCACTTGGTAACGGTCTGTTTAAATGCTGCATATACGCAAATAATTTGCATTTATACAGCGTTTATTACATGCCCATAGGGAACAATAGGGCTCTATCGTGCATAATACGCAGTGCGATAGAACATGCAGTGTTCTTTTTTACGCTCATAGGCAATGAATATACGCAAATGTGAATAGAATAATGAAAATCAATGTACTTCCATTGCATCCATTCACTGCGTATTAGGCGCATGTATTATGCAATGAAATCACACTTGTGTGAGCTTGCCCTTAGACCGGTCTACCACAACCATATTTGCCAGCGGCTGCATATGTACCTCGCGCGAGAATGCAGCAAGTATGCAACGACATGTGTACTCACTGTGCTGCAAATCCCCATACACGATCTTGGCATGTATGTGCACGTAATATATGTGTAGCTAGAACCTACCGCAAATTTCTTTTTTTTTACCCGTATTTGAGGAGCAGAATTAGAAGTCTATGGAGGATTGGTACTGCATATTATGCGCACAAAAGCTGCACGCGTAATAAGCAGTAGCATATGCTTCAGGCCAGACTCACTTTGCGTGTGAAAAACAAAGACTAGAACCCATTGTTTCATCACCTTTCCATATTTTGCACACACATTTCAGTTGCATACAAAAAAACGCAGCATGCTCTACTTTTCTGCAGTTTTGCGTACCAAAGATCCCAGAAGAACTCAATAGGAGCTGTGCAAATGCACAAGGAGCGATTATCATTCAAAAAAAAAAATCACTGGATCATTCGATTTTGAACAAAAATCATTCAGTGTAAACATAGCGAGCGATTGAATGATGAAAGATAGTTCACTTATCATTCATCGTTTATTTTATGCAAGCATGAAAATTATCGTTGGCTCGTTTGTTAATTGTTCCGTTTAATCACCGATCGTTCAGTCGTTCTCATTCACTGGTACAGAGAACTGAACCATCCTGTTAAAAAAATAAAATAAACAATTTATCTTTGCATTTAACCCCTTAATGACCACCTATACGTGTTTTCACGTCCTGGGTTGTTGGACTTTATTCTTCAGGGCAGTGAAAATCCGTTGGTCCTGTAGAATAAAGCTGCGGGGTCAGGGAGTGCGACAGACATCTGCTGTCTGCTACCGGAGTTAGCTGGCAGCTTAGAACTGTCAATCGGGGCCGCGGTCCCCGGGCAGTGATTGTTAAGGACCGCTGCACGGTCACATTAACCTTTCAGGCTTGGGTTTCAAATCAATTCGTATCTGGTGCACCAAGGAGGCCAAGAACCACACAAAGAGTCGGTTTCCAGTTCTCCTCAGATACGTAGAGAGAGCCCCGGCAAGTATATAGCTCACTCTGCTTAAGGTGTACGTACTCTGAGCGTTTATTGACTTGGTATAGTTCTAATACAGGAAAGGAATGCGTCATTAGTCACAGCATTAATCTCATTGGCTTAGACAAACATTTAAGAATCATGCATTGTTCAGTAATAGCGCAACGTGAGAATATATGTCCTTCAAATGTTACCTCGTCCTCCCTTGTGAGTTTGGATGGTCGCAGCGTCTTATTAACATGATTCGTTCTTTCCCAAAGCTCAGGGCGTGGGGGAGTTTCTTCTGATAACGATTGTACCAGGCTTGGTTCTCGGAAGAATAGAAACAAATCATTAGACATTGTACCGCACCTTCTGCTCTGAAGTTATTTCTGCTTTGTTTACTGTTTTACTACGCACAAGCTTTATTCACATATTATAACGCTCCATTTTGTATCTAGCGGCCATTTTGAGACAGATTCTTTCATGTTATGAGCCTGTACCTTCTCAGTGATCACTGTTATTTAATGGATAACAGCAATGATGTGAAAGTAAAAAGAAAGTTTTAAAAGGTAAAGTTTCATCTTCCCTCTGGGATCCGGTCCGTGAGGGGCAATGAAACTACTTACCTAAGGCCTCCATGATGTCCCCCAACTATCTCTTCATGCATGGACCTTTCCCCAGCTTTTGCATCCCCGGTCACATGATCGCTATTATTCATTAGATAACAGTGATCACGTAAAAGTTCAAAAAAAGTTTTAAAAGCTTCATCTCTCACCAATTCGATTGGTGAGAGGAGATGAAACTTCTCGCCAGAGGCCTCCGCATTTGTCAGCCGATGCCTGGTGAGCGGTCCCTTGTCACGTGGTGGCTGTTATCCCATGATATAAAAAGGTTGCGATCTAGATTATTCAGAATGCTACCTGTAATGCCTGTGTAATTAACAAGAAGTCCCCGGGAACCCTCACTTTCCTGCAGTTCCTGGAGCGCTTGTTGGGTGCCTTCTGTGTGAGACCACTGCAGCTAAGCAAGTTTATGAGCCTGAGGAGGTGCAAAGGCTCACAGAGCGACACTTTTTACACCCCATCCCTGTCACTAAGGTCAAGAAATACCCTCCAAAAGTGTTGGATTTGCAGCAAGCATAAGAGAAGGAGGGATACCCAGTTTTATTGCCCCATGTGTCCATCCGAGCCAAGCCTCTGTAATTACCCCTGTTTTGAGACGTTTACATTATTACAAGATATTGGCTGGGTTCACACGGGGCGGAATTTCCGTGCGGAAAGTCCGCACATCAATTGCGCTCGCGGCTCCTAATCCCGGGAGTAGCTAGCAAAGAGGACGAGATTTTGAAATAATCTCGTCCACACGCTGCGGCCAGGTTGCACAAAAACTGACGTGGGGCGCGGAATTCAATTCCGCAGCATGTCAATTCTTTTCTCGTTTCCACAGTGGCCTTTCTATGGGAAGAGAAAGCTGCAGCTGAATGCTGACGGTTTTGAAGCTGCACTTTTTCCCGCAAAAATCTCGCGGTTTATCGGTGCGGCCGTTCCGCGAGAATTCTGCGGAAATTCTGTCACGTATGAGCCTAGCCCTAGGCCTCTTGCACACGGCTGTAGGCGCCAGCGCTGTAAAAACACGTGCATGGGCGCACAAATCTAATGTTTGCTTTTATGCCGCGGAAATACGGCCATGTGATTTGATGCATTGGAATCCAATGCATCAGATCATAACAGCTTTTGGCCGGCTGTGAAAACGGCGGCCGATATACGCTCGTGTAAAAGAGCCCTAAGGGGATACCAAAAAGGTGGGAGGATTCTTTTTATCGTGTCAATTTTTTTTTCTGCACAAGCGTGCAGTGAGGCCTGGAATTTATTCAGTTGTGCCCTGAAAGCCAGTGGATGTTCCCTCCATTATATTCCTAGCCATGTGTCCAATAAGCAGATTGGGGGCATTGCTGAACACAGAACTAGTGCTATAAAAGTTGGCAAACAAAGACGTGCGACACCAATTGGAAGGGCTAGTTAGTCTTAATGAGTTCCAGATGTGTTCTTTTTCCAGCAGAATTATGCAGTGTTGCACACATCTCTTGCGTATTTTGCGCAAATTTGCGCACCCCAATTGGCTTCTAGGCATAGCGTATTATGGTCCTTCACGAAATACCCAACATATTTACGCAACCAAAATACACAGATTTCTTGCATATTTTGGCCTTTTGTGCACATAACTGATCACTGTGTTTTTGCATGCACAAAAAAAAAGCAGAAAGGGGAAGAGAGTTCCCCGTTCTTCATAAAGACACAGTGAATTTGTATGTATAATGCGTATTCCCTGCATATTTTTACTGCTCCCATAGACTTGCATGGGCTATTTTGGTCTGTAATACGGACAAAAAATGGGGCATGTAGCAAATTTTTTTAATGTGTAAAAAACCGAGGTTTGAACGCCCCAATGCAAGTCTATGGGGATTTAGCACTGTGTATAAAATCTGCCCGTGTGAGGCCTTAGGATCGAATTTTAAAGATGCCCATATACCTCCAATACAAGTTAGGTTGACTGCTATTTCTCTCGACTCTCCTGTACGCCTGAATATTTCAGTTAGGCCGAGCATTTATGTGTTTTACATGGGGGGGGGGGGGGGTGGAGTGGAAAAATAGACATTTATTCAATGTGCCCAACACCCTTCTTTACGTCTGTTGGAAAAGTCATGAAGCCCCTACATACATATAAGGGCTTATTTACAAAGGCGTAAGCGTATTTTGGTTGTGAAAATATGCTGCAAATTTCAAGACTGAAAATCTCTTACTCCTGTGTATTTCACCCATTTCTGCATGGTTTTGTGCATGCAAATGCATTGTTTTTCATGATTTTTCTCAGCAAGAGACACAACATAGAACACATGGAAGTCACCATATTAAAAGGCAATTTCAAATCACAAAGCAATAGAAGAATTTGGGAGTACAAATTTATAACAACTTTTGACACTTTCAACAAGAGGATTCATGCGTGACTGGGAAGTATGAGAAATCTATAGCACAGATAATACTCAGACCTGGTGACCCCCTAACACTAATTCAGAGACTGTGGCAAGTTGGGGTTACTTGCCCGGGATCTCCTGCTTATTTTCCCCTGCCCAGGGGTGGCAACACCGCAATGATGTCCAGAAACAGGGTAAAGTCCAAATGCTGGTTCCTCCAGCGTTATTTCAGCATAGGTATTCAGTTTACAAACAGTCCAGCGTATCACATGCAACTGTACACTGTTGTCCACCACAGTGCTCACAACAACGCACACAGTTTCTTCCAGTGGACCTTCCAGGAAGGTGACTTCGCCCCAATAGGCGATGAGCGAGGGGCCGACTACCCCATGCCTGCTCTATGCTTCCAGGTCCCTCACAGACCAGCACCAGGTCTACATAGACCTCAGGCCCCACAGGCCTCGATGGACCTAAGCTCCATAGGCTTCAAGGAGCCTAAGATTGTGAGGGAGGGGAAATTTAAACTGTGTAGCTGCACCCTTGCAGTTGCAGGTTAACTAAATCAAACACAGTGACGGTGCTCAGAGGCCCTCTACAGGCCACTCTTGCTACTGCACTGACACATATCCCACTCTCCATGACAAAGACCATCAGTCTTTTCATAAACAACTTAGACCCAACAGGATCAAATACTTGCTGAACTACAGCAAGGTGCCTATGCTGTACCTCAACATTTTCTTTCATTAGTCTGATAAGCTGTCTTTTCTTGTCTTCAGCCTTATCACGTCTCTGCACATCTCTTTCACACTGTGCCCTCACAGCTTGTGGGTTAACTTCCCAGTGCCACTTGGCATTCCCTGGGACTGGCAACTAATCCTCAAACTGCATCTTCACTTTTCCTTCTTGTACATTCAAGACAAGCGCTTTGCTTATGGTTTCAGGAGCCTCTGCTCCAGCACCATACTGGTCAGCCATTTCTCTCTCCATCTGCTCCAGCAGGTCGCACTCTTCTGCATCTTCAACAGGCATGGCTTTCTTTTCCATCATTTGACAGCCATCACTCACAAGTTGCCAGCCATTATTTTGCTCCCTAATCTCTTCCCCTGGCTCAGGCAGGGCCTCACCTGCTTGAATGATGGCAGCTTCAGCATCTCTCTTACAGACATACTTCTGTATTCCTTCAGGAGGTTTTACACCTTTTTGTGACCTCATATGATAAGCTTCCATTCTGTTAACCTTCTCCCTTAAGTACTTCTGACATTGCCCAAGCATGGAAAATGCTTCCTCCAGCATTTAAAGGGGTTGTCCGCCTCCGAAACTGATTTCCCCCCCCCCCCCCCCCCCCCATGAATGCCCTGTAGAGGAGAAGCATCACACACTACAGCTTTACCCATAAAAAAACGATATTTTCCTCACCTTTTTATTCCTTTTCTTCCCCTTATAAAGCTTGCCTGAAGGATTTTTCAAAGATGGCGCCGCTGGGTAGTTCCCATGTTGCACTGCTGCCTCTCTCTCCTCAGTGCACGCTCCCGATGACACCGGTCACATGACTGGAGGACCGGCGTCATGGAGACGCACGCTTCACTGCTTTGAATGGAGCCGGCAGCCGGCCGGCCCCATTCAAAGTAATGAGAGAGCAGGGAGAGCAGTGCGATTTGCTCCTACAGCTGTCACAGCAGTAGGAGCAGATCGTGATCTCTAGCAGCACTTTCAATAGCAGACGATAGTCTGCTATTGAAAGTGAAAGTAGCACCAAGCATGCCCTACACACATGCCCCCCCCCTCACAGTGCCCCCTCCAGTGCCCCGCCCCCACAGCCCCCCTTCACAGTGCCTACATACAATGCACCCCCAAAGTGCCCACACACAGTGCCCCCCCCCCACAATGACCTCCCCACAGTGCCGCTAGCACCCCCCCCCCTGGCCGCCGGCACTACTAGCACCCCCCCCCCCCCTGCATCTGACAGCCCGGCCGCCGACACTAGCACCCCCACCCCACCCCCCTGCAGCATCTGACAGTCCGGCCCCCACCAGCACCCCCCATTCCCCCCCCCCCTTCAGGTTCTTACCTTGCCAAGAAGATCCAGCAGCAGTGCGTCCCCTGCAGGCAGACCAGAGCTTCCCAGCCGCTGAAGCTCTACTGCACATGCGCAGTAGAGAGAACAAGCTGGAAGCAAAAAGCGCGTCCCCAACGTCCCGTCAAGACCTGGAGCCGGCCCGACAAGAAGAACAGAAGACTTGTCGTAACCATGGACGACGGAGGAGCAACACAGGGGGGGGGGCACCCCTAAAGGTAAGTCAATAACTTCTGTTTGCTTCATTTTCCATGCACAATGTATATTACAAAGTGCATGGAAATGGGCAAACAGAAGTAATGAGATGTAATGTTTCTGGCCGGACAACCCCTTTAACTTTCTATAGTCACACTTAACTCTTGGAGAAGTATTCTGCACAACTATCTTAAAGTCTTTTCACTCTCTGCAGAGGATACATTCATTTCATTCTCAATCAGTCCCTTCAGCCGCTGTTGATATTTCTGATCAGTTGAGGAATGGCCCAAGAACCCCTCAATGGCCTCTTTCTCACCTTCCCTGTATATGTTCAGGAACTCTTGCTGTGTCTTCAGGCCATGTTCACACTCCTTCATTGAGAGTGCATCTTGCACAGCTTCTGTGTTTTCCCTCTCCACCAGGACTGTGTTCGCTATACAGAGAACTGTTCCCCTCTGAATGGTCTCCACATATGAGATAGTGAGAACCGCTAACACTCTCCCAGCTACTTCATCTTCCTCTAGTTGTGCCGTGCCGGATTCTAACCATCCCTTTTCCTCCACAACTAGAGCATCTTTACTTCTGCTACTTGCAGTCTCACCAGTGAGTTCATCTGTCTCCTGTTGAGCTTGTCTTCTGGCCCATTCTGCATACAGGTCACCTCTACTTCCATCTGCTGGTTGGCCACCATCATGTCTGTCAGTTTTTTGTACAACCTCTGGACTTCAGCCTCTCTACACTTCATCAAGCCCTAAGACTCTGCAAACCGTTCACTTGCTTCTTGCCAGGTCTCTTTCAACCGATTCTGCTGCCGCCTCTCCTGCTCCAGAAGACGACATACTTCATGTAACTCTCTCTTTAACTCCTCAATGTCAGAAAGTTTCCCCTTCAATACCCGGATCTCCTTTTCCTTTTTCTGCATTGCATCTGTGAATGTCTCACTCAATGTTCTGGATTCTTCTAGAACACGGTCTCTATCCTTTTGGACAGAACACATACTCTGAGTAAAGGCTGCAAACCTTTCTAAATTTTGATTTAATTTGCCCTGTAAGTCAACAACAGACCCTTTAAGACCTTTGTTTTCACAAGATAGTCCTTTCTTTCTCAAATTGCGCGTCAAGTCTTTCATTAGCAGTTTGACATGTTTCCTCCAGAAACTTTATATAAGCTTGCATTAGTGCATATCCCTCCTGAAGTTTAAACAAGCGTTCTCTTGCTGTCTCACCCTGGACCTCAGGATCTGCACTGATAACCTCACTTTTCTCACTAGCAGCAGCCTTCTTCTTTCTTCTTCCTGCAGCTGCACTGAAGTGTCAGAACCTGAGGGGTTAATCCCTTTAACTCTAGGTGTGCTACACAGCACCTTTTCATGGTTACTATCTAGTCTAACCATGCCTGAGCAATTCCCCACATATGCATTTTTAGACACCAATTCACATTGTGCAGATTTCACTTCATCATCATAAGCATTTCTGCTAGACATGTGTTCATATTGTGCAGATTTCCCTGCACCGACCTGCAACAAAGACATATTATGTACTTCATACGACTTTGCATTATTAAGTTTTCCCCCATCATGCAAGAAAACCACATTATCATAATGTTCCAGTCCATTTGGCCCCCTTTCATCAGTCCTTGGAGTGCTCTCCTCACTCCCCCAAGTTGATGTGTGGCTTTGCAGTTGCTCCTCTGGGCACACAAGGGACAGTCCTCGAGCACTGTTCACAGCTGCAGTTTTTGTATGAGACTGCAGTGGATCCTTTCCCTCCCACAGCTGAAAAAATGGGGAAAGTCCATGCCCAACACAAACTCCACTTGCAGACTCTCACATTTAGTCAAGTCCCAGGTCACAGTGCCACATGGAGTCTCAAAGGTTAGACTCACCACTTTGTCAGTCTCTGGACCGCAACGAAGGAATGGCATAACTGCTGACCTGTCCTGCTGTGGATCCAAGTCCACCAACAGTGGGATCCCACCCACTATTAGTTGGCAGGTTCTCACCTCCACTTGCACTGGCCTCCTGGCCACTGGATTCTCTGGTGCACCACAGTCCATATGGTCGCACTTCCTGGCAATCGCCTCGCGTTGTCGACGTGTTTTGCCCATGGGGACCACAGACTTCGGCCTCCTGGCCCTTCAACCACAGCCTGCAGCGACTTTTTTTTTAAATTTTACGTGATCGCCATTATCAATTGAATAACAGCGAACATGTGACCAGGAGCCGTTAACCCCCGTGAAATTTCCAAGCTCTCGCCTAAGTTTTGTAGCCAGGAGCAGGGAGATTTTAAATGACCTTGGCATTCCACGGCTTCTGCACATGCGTCTGCCATGTTGGTGACGGGCGCATGTGCAGAAGCTGGGGTAAGGTCCGCGGATAAATCTAGGGGCCATAGGTACGTAATTTTATCCTCCCTCACGGATAAGCTTTTTTTAAACTTTTTCAAACTTTTTTTTTACACTTCTTTTACACATTTTGTTTTTAACTTTAAATGATCACTGTTATCCATTGCATAACAGTGATCACGTCACCGGGAACCGCATACAGCTGTCCCTGCTAACATCTCTCTGCTCCACACTACACATGGCAGACAGGGGCAAAGGGATTTTAAATTTTGAGGGGCGCGAGCCCCTCCATGCACGCGCCCGATGGATTACGTCGGGCGCGCATGCGCAGAAGGGAACTTCAGGTCCCGGAAGGCCGGGGTGAGTATTTTCACCTCCCCTAATGGATCGGATCCATGAGGGGAGGTTAAACTTGAACTTTTGTTTTTTAAACTTTAAAAAAATGTTTTCGTGATTGCTGCTATTCCCGGTGACATCTCCTGGTTTCCGGCTACTTTGAGGAGCCAGGAGATTTCAAATTTGCTGGGGCTTCTTGTGTTACGATCATGTGGGCAAACTAAGCATGGGAGCCCACACGATCGTACCCCGAAAAGGGATAGAATGGATGGGACGGACGCACACAGGTAGCACCAGGCTCACACGGGATTCACACAAGTTTCAGGCAACTGACCCTGTTCTACGTGGGAGGATGGCATGGCCCCACCAAAGCAGGGGATTCACCCCAATAAAGGGTGGCCCAGCGGTCTTCGGATCTGGGCCCTAGCTGATCCTAGGAGCCACGCCACAGAACAGGAGACATACACATGCCACATGACAGAGACAGAACCAGAGGATACACAGAGCCAGAATACACAGGCACAGCAGCCACAATACAACCACTAGTAGCAGATGATAAGCTTAATAAAAATACCAGGTATTAGTTGACATTTTGTACAAAACATGGAAGCTAGCAGGCCACTTCACAGCTTCTGGTTATACTATGAGGGTTAAAATTCTAAGTGCAACACCAATCGGGCCCACCCCACTTGCCCCGTTGCCGGCCGTAAGAAGAGACACCACACACAGGAGTCTGGTCTAGCTCCTCACACGGGAGAAAAAACTGCGCACTTTATTACAGATTACATGAGATCTTATACCCTCTGCCCTCTCACCACTAGGGGGTGATGGGCTCATAACCATATATGGGCAGTCCGGATTTCCGCCTTAGACAGTGAGGCGCCTCTGGCTTATACAGAAAATCACGTATTTAATTAACTCCAGTGCAAAGAATTACCCACACAATTCTAAGAAGTCCGGCCTAAGACAGTGAAAATTATGTACATTTGAACATCTTGATATCTTGTTTCTGGGCTTCTGGGAAATCGGCCAAGTACATGCGTCCTTGCGTCTGGTTCGGTATCTTCTCTGAATTTCTAGAACATCTTCTTGCAAAGCCTTGCAAAACCTTGGGATATCTGATTTAAGGCGACGTATTAAGTTTTTTTCATTTGGAATTGAATAAAACTTGCATATAGGTATAAAAGCATAAAAAACACATATGGCAATATATATATATACCCTCACAAACCCCCCTAAAAAACTTAATATGGAGATCAAGCATCAGACCTTGCACTCTTCCTCGGTCGTCTCTCCCTTGCGTCAGGGTTTCTCCACTGCCCGTAAGTCCCTACTCCTAAAAGGGAAGGGATCCCTACCTCACCTCAGAAGGAGGCCATGGATTCCCTGGGCTTATTTCCGTGCCTCCATACCCTCTATCTGTACAAGTTAACACCCCACAGGGTGTGCCCTCGCCGGAACCTAAGGTCTTCTGCTCTTTCCCTAGGCAAATGGGAAGTCCACTGACAGTCCATCTTATGAGACTGAGGCAGACACAGTACTAGTCCATCTCTCCATTCTTCTGGTAACGTACGTGGTTGGCATTATCGGAACTGGCTCTTCATCTTTTTCAAACAAGGGAAATTTTGGTCACATTGTCCAGTCCCTTACTCATATTCTTTGATCAAAGGGAAAATACACATACATGAAATTACATACCCCACCTCTTTCTGCTAAAATCATATCCAGGGCCACTCTATTTTGGAACGCCATGGATGCAGTGGGCCCTAACTGGTCCGCTAAACCTTGCAAAGCATCCCTGGTGTAGTTTACAAACCTCTGCTGATTGTAAAAGAAATAATTCATCTAATCTACATTATTATTAACAGTGACAATAGCAAATAAGGACTCAAAACCTACTTTAACCTGATCTCTAGAATTAAATTCATCTGGCACCCCCCTTGGCACTCCTATTGCATCTAGGTATACATGTGGATTAAAGTTACCACCTGGAGCGTCAACGTCTCTCTTAGCACGATGCGGTGTTGGATTCTCACCCTCAGTGTACTCTTCATATTGCACATTTGATTGTATTAATTTGTTCTGAAACAGGGGGCTAGTGTACAGTAGTCAAAGGTGTGTGTTAGAGGAATTGTACCGCATTATAGCATGTAAAGGATATGCAGGATCATTAGTTTTTTCAGTGCGAAGTGTGGATCCAAGTGGGCTTTCCTTCGAGCTTGACTGCAGTTGGGTGAACAACATCTGGTAAGGGACATTCAAACCGGGTTTCTCGCTCAAACTTTTTCACATAGACCCTGTCACCTGGTTTCAGATTGTGACACTCATCTGTAGGACCTGGGATAAAAGCAGAGACTACAGAATGCATTACTAACAATTCCTTGGAGAGGCTCATGACAAAATTAACAAGAAAATCATTCCCCAAACTCGTCTACTGTGGCATGTCACCTCCGGAGAAAAAGAAAAACTAATAGAAGACACTCAATTCAAAATTTACCCATTTCCTTCATTGCCTTTTGTATCTACTTTCCCCTACTCCGCGGATGGTAGGGTGTGTGAAAAGCCTAGAATATACCCAAAACAGACATGATGTGTTGCATTATTTCACCTGTGAAGTGTGTACCTTTGTTTGACTCAATCACTTCCGGTACCCCATATCTGCGGATTACCTCATTCATGAGCTTCTGTGCGATTACCTGCTTATTTACTTTGGTAACAGGGTAGGTCTCCAACCTGAAAAGAAATCAACAACAAGCACGTATTCATGCTTCCCAACAAGTGGGAACTGAGTGTAGCCAATTTGCAATCCCTGAAATGGGTAGAGTGGTCTAGGCAAGTGTGATGTGGCAAATTTACTTCTGCCCTGTTGCTTTACGGCAAAGATCATGCAAAATTGGACAAATGATGCAGCAGCTACAGAAAACCCAGGAGCCACCCGTCCTTGTTCAAGCGTTGACATCATTGTTGCTTTGAGAGGTGCGTCTTTCCGTGCGTCAGCTGGGCCATCATCGGGCACAGGGACTATGGTAAGCAAGTTCTGTTGACTGTTCACCATACGCCGTCCCTTTTTAGTCCATTTGTCTTTTTCTTAACTGCAAAGTCTTTAGCATATCAAAGTTCAATGTTTTTATCAAAGTCCAAGTTTAGTCAAATTCTTCTTTTCTTCTGTCTTCCACGGCTTGAGGGCCGCTGCTTTTGCTGTGTGGTCTGTGATGGCATTGCCTCTTGCTTCTCCGGTGTAGGAATTGGTGTGAGCTTTCCACCTTGTCAGGTAGAAGTAGGGCCTCCGTGAGACTGCACCGCTGCAACATTTTTAATTGGCTGTCCTGCTGTGGTAAAAAACTGTCTGGCCTTCCATTTTGGGCCTTAATCATGAGCTATGCCAAATGCATACTGGGAGTCAGTGTAAATGTTTGCCGTCTTACCTGTGGCCACTCCACACGCCTCCGTGAGTGCTTTTAATTCCGCTTCTTGTACTGCGACATGCGGAGACATTCTGCTTTTAGGACATCTTGTTGTGCAACCACTGTATATCCAGTGTGGAGTCGTCAATCACCCTGGGTACCATCTATAAAAAACAACTCAAAATATGCATTATTAACAAGGGCTTTGAGTAACTTTTTTTTTTTTTAAAACTTAAATTTTCTTGTTGCATCACTGCTAGACAATCAGGCTGATATTCTATTTAAAAAAAGATTTAGAACCTTGTTGCAAAAAATTTAAAAATGTAAAAATGACTTGCAAAAAATTTAAAAATGGCTGATTTGCAATACCTAAAATGGCTGACTTGCCATACCTAAAATGGCTGACTTGCAATACCTAGATCACCTATGCCTTCTCCTCCCCCCCTTTAAACCAGGGTACGCAATTGGAACAAGAGCACCCGGTTTCAAGGTATTACAACATTGTAAAAAGATTTGATGGATGCAGATAAGGCCTGTAAGATGTTAGCACCTATAACAGAAACATGAGTTACAACGGGGAAGAATAATCTACAAAACATCTACTAATATTTGAAATGTGATATCCCTTTAAGTGAATTCATTATTAGTCTGTTCCTGCCTGCAGTCTTTATCAAATTTGAGACAGGAGAAAAAAAAACAAAACAGGAAAAAAAACTAGCTGCTCAAAATTCTCCCCCCTCCCTTGTGCAGGAGGGATGAAACATTATTACGTACTATTACATCATCTAGCTCCACCCCTTCGATATTGGCACATTGCGTCCGTCTTCTCAACTTAATTTCAGCTTAACCGTCCAAGCATCCACATCTCAACCAAGCAAAGTCCCATGCATGGGGAGGACTTTTACCCCCAGTCAATTTACACATCACACATTCCACCACAGCTCAAACACGGGTCACTAACTCACATCCATCCATGCGCTCAAGTCTGCTCCGTCACCCCCCTTGGAGGTGTACCAGTACATGCAGATACACAGACAAAAAAAAAAAGTTTGACAAACATACATACATCAGCTGAAAAACACCGAGGTGAGTGCTATAATTTTTATAAAGTACATAATTCTATTGAGATGAGATTGTGAATGAGCGCTATTTTTGACAAATTATGTGAAAAAGTTTGCTGAGTGACTGAAATATTCTATATTTCTTATCTACTGAAGCTATTATATGCTGTATTAAACGCTGAAGTATTTTAGTTTCTGTAACCCTGAATTTGGAGTGAATTCTGAAAGCCCCCACCCTTTTTTAAAACAAATCTCTTATCTCTCCGCGAATATGAGACACAAACTGAAATAAGTTTTAGAACGTATCTATTGAAAAAACATTTGAACTCCTAATTAACACATATGCTGGGACCTTGCAACATTCATTTTCAACCCCTGTATAAGTAAGAATATAACTTAGAAATTACTATATTTCCCTGCCTACTAAGACAGTATAACTAATTAAATTCATTTCAATTCATTGCAAGCAAGCAAAGATATTAACCAAGGATGTTATTACATTTTCTCTCTCGCTGTTATCTTCCTGACCTTGGAGACTGAACACAAGTTCGCAGCTATATGTCAACAACCTCTTCTCCCCTACACGCAATCTCAGCTAACTATTTGCACATACAGTATATATATATATATATATATATATATATATATATATATATATATATATACACACATATATCCACCTAGTATGGATTATACATATTATCTATTATCTATCTTGTATTATACACATTTCCATCTCTCTTTGCCAACCAATCACATGCATTGTAACGTTCTTATCGACTTGCTTGTTACTTCATCACTTTTCTCCCCTACCTAACTGCCAATATAACCTTCAATAGACACTCTCCTGACGCCCTCTTGATCACTTACTGTACTTTTCAACATTTCACTTACGGACACTTTCTTAAACAAATAATGTGTACATACTTAACTTACTCTGACTGTCTCTCTCTCTCCTTCTAGCAAACCTTGGTCTTCCAAGGCACCTCTGGGTCCTAAAGACCTCCTCCCAGACACCATTTTGTAATCTGCCATGCGGGTCGGTGTCACACATTTTCATTAGAGTTTTCTTACATTTTACAGATTCATCCACACGGCGGCAGCCCTTGAGGGGCTCTATCTTCTTTAATAAGATCTTACGCATATTACAACAAAAACAACAAAAAATAACACGCTCCATAGAATGCATCCCTCTTAATTTTCAAATTGTCAGCCCCTTATATACCGGCAGAACAACCGAGGGTCCCTTCTCCTTATGGAACCAGTCCCATAAAAATGCATCTCTCTGAAATCAAATCGCTAGCCCCATATATAAGGCAAACCGACCGAAAGTCCCTTCTTTCTATGAGACATCTCACAAAATGCATCCCTCTCTGCTAAACCATTAACAACTAACTAAACTAACCTGAGGGTCCCTTCTCTTGTGAGATCAAATGAAAAGTAAGAGAAAAAAAAATTCTGCAGATACAACAAACAATCTCCACTATCGCTAAAACGCTACGGACTTCAAAGTACAAATAAACTACAGACTAATTTCTGGGTGAGCCATTGGTGCGCATATCACGGTCAGTGGTCCATGACGGCAAACCCGGAGCCCACACGAGTTACCGTGTAGAACTCTTAACCCAACCCGTCCGGTCACAAACCACAGATAGTCAGTCCTGCTGCAAGACTCTCAGCGTAAAACACAACATAAATATATGTTTGTCTTACCTGGAGTTCTAAGTGAGTTGATCAGGCTCGGTTTGCAGTAGGACGGTTTCTCAGTAGCGTGGATCCGGGTGAATTGCGCTGTAAGCTCCGATTTTACCGCCGCACGTTCGGGCGCCATTTATGAGGGTTAAAATTCTAAGTGCAACACCAATCGGGCCCACCCCACTTGCCCCGTTGCCGGCCGTAAGAAGAGACACCACACACAGGAGTCTGGTCTAGCTCCTCACACGGGAGAAAAAACTGCGCACTTTATTACAGATTACATGAGATCTTATACCCTCTGCCCTCTCACCACTAGGGGGTGATGGGCTCATAACCATATATGGGCAGTCCGGATTTCCGCCTTAGACAGTGAGGCGCCTCTGGCTTATACAGAAAATCACGTATTTAATTAACTCCAGTGCAAAGAATTACCCACACAATTCTAAGAAGTCCGGCCTAAGACAGTGAAAATTATGTACATTTGAACATCTTGATATCTTGTTTCTGGGCTTCTGGGAAATCGGCCAAGTACATGCGTCCTTGCGTCTGGTTCGGTATCTTCTCTGAATTTCTAGAACATCTTCTTGCAAAGCCTTGCAAAACCTTGGGATATCTGATTTAAGGCGACGTATTAAGTTTTTTTCATTTGGAATTGAATAAAACTTGCATATAGGTATAAAAGCATAAAAAACACATATGGCAATATATATATATACCCTCACAATACCACTAGTCCCTACACTAACCAGAAGTCCAGCAGAAACGGACAGAGTTCACACAGAAAGCTGCAACAGGACAAGACACAGATAGCAGGTCACGCAGCAAACTGATACAAAACTGACAGAATTTAAACATACAAATGGACATGAACCAGCAAGACAGAGATCACTCGGCAAAGCTTGCAACAGGACAGAACAGAGCACTGGACACAGCCAGCTGTAACATATAGAAACCCAGACAGACTTCACCCAGAGCTCACATGCACACGGATGGAACTCACAGCAAGTCTATGTGTCCTCATACCAGGGGAATAGACAGTCAGCCACAGAGCTGACATAGGGGGCTGTGTCAGGGATCCACCAACTGACACACTGGAAGCAGAGACACAGACCTACTTGCAAACACAGATCAGAGTGGGAACAAGCTGAACATGACTGATACAAGTTACAGAACACAGAAGTAACATGAATGCTCACCCTGGGGACCCAGCCAAACTGACCAGGAGCTGGGTTTATATGTGAGCACAGATCCAGGAGATTGGCAAGCAGGAAGTACCACACCCAGCCAGCTCAATTAACCCTCAACCACCTGTAGCTGTGCTGCTAGGAGTACATAGTACAACAGATCCCAGCAGCACACGTGACACCTGGCCCTTTGCGTATGCATGTGAGGTCATCCCGGTGGACCAGTTCACCGCAGGACACCACGGAGAAGGCGGGTGAGTAATCTCAGCTGCCTTGATGGATCGGATCCATCAGGGCAGCTGAATATTTAACTTTTTAAACTTTTTATTCACTTTATTGCGATCGGCACTATCCATTAAATAGCGCCGATCGTATTGCCGGGGCGAGCTTCCTGAATCCTGGGATGACAGCTCCAGACTGCCAGCTACCTCCAGGAACCGACAGCATGGAGCTTCAAACCTAATAAGATGCATGTTTTTACGTCCTCTAGGATTAAAGCCCACTTAGCTAGGACGTAAAAAGGCAATGGGGCCGTCACTAAGGGATTAAACAACCATTGAACAAATGTCTTGTGACCGCATAGACCAACAATGCAATGTGAATCCTGCTGTATTTTGAAAAGCACCCATAATGACAGGAATGCTTTAAAAATTGATGACCTGTCTTTAGATTAGGTCATCAATATCAGATTGGTCGGAGTCTAACTCCCAATCAGCTGTTTGAAGGGGTCGCAGCACTGGAGCAGTGAGTGCAGGCCCCATGAGTGGTCCCCTCCGATCACGGCGATCGTGTAAAAGTTAAAAAAAATTAGTTAAAATTTTTTAAAATTTCCTCTCTTCTCACTGATTTAAGCGGTCCCCGGTCACATGGTTGCCGTTATCCAATGATATAAAAAAGTAGTGATATACCTTATTCAGATTGCTAGTTCTAATGCTGGAGAAAGGGAAATTATATTACAAGCTGGAAGAAGAGGCTGCAGCACTTTCGCGAGCACCGTGGTCGATTTGACTTGCTGGGGATCCATGTCAGCAAGAAAAAAATTGTGAGTGCACGCAGTGGCGTAGCAAGCTGGGTGTGGGAGTTGCGGGATGCCCCGGTGTCAGGGAAATTCTGCGTACAGCACCAATCAGGCCCACCCCAATGCCCCGTTGCCGGCGGTAAAGACGAAACACCACACACGGAGTTCTGGTATAGTTCCTTACACGGGGAAATAAATGCGCACTTTATTACAGATTACGTGTGGTCTTATACTCTTTGGTCACGTCACTAGGAATGTGTAATGGTCTCATTGGCTCAAATCCACCGCATAACCATATATGTAATGTCCGCATTTCCGCCTGAGGCAGTGTTAGTCATATATGTAGTTAAACAGTCGTTATCTAGATACTGGGAAAATAGCCAAGCACGCGGCCTTCATATCCGGTTCTGTATCATCTACCCATTAGCTTTTCCTATTTATGACACAATCAATGCTCATGCCAAATTTCAAATTTCTATAAAGTCGGGAAGTGAGAGAATTAGATTATGTACGTAAAATTTGGACGCTAATTTTTTTGCGCTTAGAATTAATCGAGTTGGGACCCATTAGCTTTTCCTATTTATGACATAATCAATGCCCGTACCAAATTTCAAGTTTCTATGCCACCGGGAAGTGAGAGAATTAGACTCCATACGTAAAATTTGGACGCTAATTCTTTTGCGCTTAGAATTAAATAATCAAGTTGCAAACCATTACCTTTTCCTATTTATGACATAATCAATGCTCGTGCCAGATTTCAAGTTTCTATGACTCCGGGAAGTGAGAGAATTAGATTCCGTACATAAAATTTGTACGCTAATTCTTTAGTCCTAGAATTGAATAATCAAGTTGGGACCCATTAGCTTTTCCTATTTATGACATAATCAATGCTCCTGCCAAATTTCGAGTGAGAGAATTAGATTCCGTACGTTAAAAATTTGGGCGCTTATTCTTTTGCACTATAATTGAATAATCGAGTTGGTACCCAGAAGCTTTGCCTATATATGACACAATCAATGCTTGTTTCAAATTTCTATGACATCGGGAAGTGACAGAATTAGATTACGTACATAAAATTTGGGTGCTAATTCTTTTGCGCTTAGAATTGAATAATTGAGTTGCGACCCATTAACTTTTCCTATATGCGACATAATCAATGCTTCTGCCAAATCTTACGTTTCTATGACATTGGGAAGTGAGAGAATTAGATTCCGTACGTACAATTTGGACGCTAATTGTTTTGCGCTTTGAATTGAATAATCGAGTTGGGACCCATTAACTTTTCCTATTTGTGACATAATCAATGCCCGTGCCAAATTTCAACTTTCTATGACATCAGGAAGTGAGAGAATTAGATGACCTACGTAAAATTTCGACGCTAATTATTTTACGCTAGAATTGAATAATAGACTTGGGACTGTAGTAGACATGATGATTAGTTAGCGTAAAATGTCTATTGATTTATAATAAACTAGAAGTATTACGCTGCTGTAGTGATTTAACTCTATAGAGGCTAATGGCTGCATAATTTCATTATGGTAATTGCTGGACAATGGCATGGTGAAAGATGTGTGATATAATGTTAGCCTAATACAAAGTTCCACAAGCAGCCTCCAAGAGTTAAAGTCACAATATTATGTATACCTGTATTCATTATTGTGTGTTACCCCAGCCCTACCTTCCCCCACACCGAAACTTCCCCTCCATACTGAAACGTCACGAACAAAGACTGCCACATACACTGAAATTTCTTCAGCTCGACCGCATGCTGAGAAGACAAAGTCCACACGCACACTGGACTTGAGAGAAAGGTGGGCAGGGAGGCGGGAAATTCTATATGACCCAGCGAATAAGAATATGTATATGTTACTGATGTAATCTGTTGAACGCCCATAAAGGGCAGGTAAATGTGTTTCAATAAAACCTGTGGCTCTGGGGGATTGTAACCGCAGAGAGAGCTGGTTGAGATTCAAGGCTGATGACTTGTGTCCGATTGGTTTCTTTCATTATGTGTGCACACTATACAATTAGGAAGCTACAGAATACCCTGAAATCTGCTGGAGGAAAATATGATCCAGCTCAGGACCCATTAGCTTTTCCTATTTATGACATAATAATCAATGCTCGTGCCAAATTTCAAGTGACAAAATAAGATTCCGTACGTAAAATTTGGACGTATTTATTTTGCGCTTAGAATTGAATAATCGAGTTGTGACCCATTAACTTTTCCTATTTATGACATAATCAGTGCTCGTGCCAAATTTCAAGTTTCTATGACATCTGGAAGTGAGAGAATTAGATTACGCATGTAAAATTTGGACGCCAATTATCTTGCACTAGAATTGAATAATCGAGTTGGGACCCATTAACTTTTCCTATTTTAGACATAATCTATGATTGTGCCAAACTTCATGTTTCTACGACATCGAGAAGTGAGAGAATTAGATTCTGTACGTAAAATTTGGACGCTAAATCTTTTGCGCTAGAATCAGGTCCTGACATGAGGAGACAGACAGACCTGCAGAGCCGGCAGCTTCCAGTGTCGTAGAATTCCTTTGCGGAATCACGGCTTACTCAATTTGGAATGTTTACAGCCCTCCATATTAATTCTGAATTGATAATGCGCATAAGAAGTTTTTCACACTGACACGAGGTTCAGCATGCATAGCTTCCTCAATTCTAACTTTAATGATCGGCGTGTAGCCTATTTTAAGAGTTTAACAAATCCGCCCATCTGGGCAGGTCAAAGATTACATGCATACAACGTATTGTTTAATTATTGGATAAGCATCTTGCAATTCTTCCATCCTCCGGTCATCTGTGATTGGCCATCAGGTGGTGGATGAAATGAGTGGGTTGTCTTGGAGCCACGTGGGGTTCCTTCGATATGATTGGATGTTACATCATGAACTATAAATTGCACAAACCTCCCATGTTATTTGCATACGTTTCCAGTAAAATTGCTTGGGTAATTTCTGCGGTTGTCCATGTCTGATTCCTAGTTCCGTATTAGTGCATGCAGCTGGACAGTCAAATATATTTATACATGTTGGTTACGGGCTAAATTCCATCTTTGTCAGCAGAGTTATGAAAAACAGATACTTTCATATGTAGGAAGTACTTATTGCACAACTGTCATGAACTATATTTGTAGCAAGACAGAAGTATGTATACAGAATGTTAAATTGATAACTGTCTACTGCCAAGGCCCAAAATATAGGAATACTGGACTTCCACCACACCAGGACCTGTTGTGATGTCACCTCATGTGATACCTTGGGTGGGAGGAGTTAGGGATCACATGACCATGGGGAAGATCAGCAAATGTAGGACTATGCTGTGTTCTGTGTGTGTTGGAGCTGTGGGAGTCAGGATGGATAGATGGAGTGAGTGAGTTGAGCTCTGTGTGTGATGTCTGGGGATCAGGATGGATGTAGCGGTGCTGTGTGTGTGATGTCTAGGGATCAGGATGGATGTAGCGGAGCTGTGTGTGTGATGTCTGGGGATCAGGATGGATGTAGCGAAGCTGTGTGTGTGATGTCTGGGGATCAAAATGGATGTAGCGGAGCTGTGTGTGTGTGATGTCTGGGGATCAGGATGGATGTCCGGCTGACCCTGCAGTGACAGTGTCGGGATCCAAGGATAAGAGCAGAGGAGCAGTAAATGCGGTACAACGAGGTTTGTACCATGTACTGCTTGTTAGTTTGGGTGGTATACGTTATACCAGCTGTGCATATAATTATGTACAGGACATATCCAGGTCAGCATCACTATATACAAGGGATGTATATCTGCTATATATAGGGATATGTAGCATGCTGGTATAACCTGGGTATCTCCTGTATATAATCATATATGTACTACTGGTATAAACTAGACCTCCTGTATATAGTGATATGGAGCATGCTGGTATAACCTGGTATATCACTATATACAGTAGCTGTACATACATAATAATATACAGGAGATACCCAGGTTATGGCTGCTTCACACGGACAAGCGCGATATGTAAATCACAGCCCGATATCGTGCTCCCCACCATGTGAAAGCCTCGTGGATTTGAGGAGTTTTCATGTGAAAACAACCTTGCATCACTGCAGGGACGGAGGGAATCCCCGCCACGGCTGGCACAGCTGCGGCAGAGGTTTGCGAGCTTAGCTGCAGGGAAACAGTAAACATGATGCAAATAGCACATTTTTAACTTGCGTTTTTTGGGTCAGTGTCTATTTTGTTGGCTTTTTTTTTTAGATGTTGTTGCTTAGACTTCTCCATGAATAACGGCACCAAAAAATGCATGCTAAACATAAGTAAACAAATAATCACCACCCAAAAACACCTGTGAAAAACTCTTGTGTCGGTTAAAAAAATGTTTACATTTTTTAAAACCATTTTTGAAACGGGGCAGAAAAGAAGATCACCCAAAAATTGATGGTTCAGGGAAACCTTAATAGAAATGTATTATCTGTATTCTTTTTTCTAAGAAAAACCAGATAGTGAAACATATTCCACTTTTCTCTTTTTTTTTCTCCTATTTTTATTTTCTCATTATAGATTTTCTTTTTTATTCTATTGTCTGCTCATGACTACGGGGCGGCCATCTTGTCTTTATTGCAGTTCACAGCATTTAGAGAGATGCTTTACTGCAGTACTCATGGGCCTTTTAAACAGTGGACAGAAGCTGACCTAATAATTTCTACGGGAGACTATTCCAGCATGCAGTGCGACCTTTGGCAGGGAGGGGAAGGAGGTGAGCTGTGACTATCACTTTAGCCTTAAAGGGGTTGTCTCGCGCCGAAACATTTTTTATTTTTTTCCAAAGGCCCCCCGTTCGGCGCAGGACAACCCCAAAGGATGTGTTAAAAAAAAAAATTTTATTACTTACCCGAATCCCCGCTCTGCGACGTCTTCCTTCTTCTTCCTTCACCAAGATGGCCGCCGGGATCTTCACCCACGATGCACCGCGGGTCTTCTCCCATGGTGCACCATGGGCTCTGTGCGGTCCATTGCCTATTCCAGCCTCCTGATTGGCTGTAATCGGCACACGTGACGGGGCGGAGCTACGAGGACCAGCTCTCCGGCATGAGCGGCCCCATTCACCAGGAAGAAGACCGCACAGCGCAAGCGCGTCTAAAAAAGCAAGAAGACATCAGAATTAGACGGATCCATGGCGACGGGGACGCTAGCAACGGAGCAGGTAAGTGAATAACTTCTGTATGGCTCATATTTAATGCACGATGTACATTACAAAGTGCATTAATATGGCCATACAGAAATGTATAACCCCACTTGCTGCCGCGAGACAACCCCTTTAAGATTCTTGTTAACGTTATGTGTTTCAGTAGCATGTGAAAGGAGTTTTGCAAAACTAAAATTAATCCAGAGCTCTCTTAGGTCCACGATGAGTCAGGCTTGGCTCTCTGGCTTAGCCATCTTGTCAATTGAAAACAAAGTAATGAAAAGGAATTGATGTTGATGATGGGATTTCAAAATTTTCAGAGAACAAAGTTAGGGGACAAAAGATTTAAGTGTTTATGCCCACAATGTTAAGTAAATAAACCAGAAAATACACTTGCACCTATAAGTATCTTGTCTTTCCTTCTTTTAATAATGTCAGAGGGAAAGGGGGGGGGGTTACAAAAAACTTTTCTGCATCGGGTACCACCTGACCTTGCTACGCCACTGAGTGCACGAGGTGTAAATGGGGGTGCCATTTAGGCATTCTATAAATGACATAATACACCTTACACAGATTGTGTACATAATACTTATAATAGACATAGAAATTATTTATGTCTTTGATATTTCATAAAATTGTTTATGTAGAGTTCGCGCAAAACTTCTTGGGCTCTGGCAATAGACAAAACAGACCTGCACAGTAGCTAATTTACCTATAAAGTTTTTACTGTGCATCGTTTTTAATGTGATCCAACAGAGCTCAAGAAGTTTTGCGCAAATTATACCTATCTGCTTGGTGGTGTGTTATGTTCATGTGCAAGTTTTTACAAGTTTTCATACGGGCAGCAATGCATTGCGCACATGTTGCTTATCCTGCATTATGGACTATCTCAAGGAAGGTTTTAATAGCTTTTCAATCTTCATACCTTGTGAAATGGGGTTTTAGCGCGGTTGCCAATCTTCTTACGAAAAAAGAAATTGATTGTCAATTACAGGAAGGACTATACCTCACTAATTTGAGGCCAAATGTTGGACAAATGCTATCAGAGCATCAGGCTCATCCCTCCCATTAACAGCATTATTTGTCTAGTAATTTTATGTAAGAATTTTACTAGGTTCTTATTTGTTTAGTCCTAAATCCAAATATTTACTTCCATTTTGTGTCTTTTCAATCAAGATCTGAATAAAAATTTTACATGTTTTTCTTTTTTTACAATTGTCCACTCTACAAATATCCTAGCTTAGGCCCCCTGTCCACGGGCGTTGCAAAGTCCCGCGGCAGATCTCCGCTGCGGGAGCCGCCGCCCGGGAGCAGCAGCCGCAGTTTACCGCCAGCGAATACACGTCCGTGGACAGGGGGCCTAAGTGAGCAGCACTGTGTCAGATGGGAAAAACCCATTTGACTTTAATAAGGTAAGGAAAATTAAATATTAGGCTGGCTGAACACGGCCGGATTTGCATAGTGGAATCTGGAGCAGGCATCCGACTCCGAATTCTGCAACAAATACTGCCCATAACATGCTGTTGAAAAATACTTTTTTCTGCACACGAGCAGAAAACAATTGCGATTTTCCATTTTTGGAAAAAAATTGCCGCATGTTCTATTTTTAAGCGGTTTCAGTGGTGAGTCGTGCAGACTATGCGCAGTACAGAAAAGAAGTACGAATGATAGATACGCGCGGATGCTGGCTTGGCACTGGGTCGGATTCCGCATGTGGAAGCCGGCCTTAGGCAGGCAGGAGGTCTACGGAAAACGAAACAAAATGGCAAGTGGTCTACGGGGCCAAAAAGTTTGTGAATCTCTGATTTAAATAGTAGATCATCAGGAGGGCCGAGGTTGAACTCCCACCAATCTGATATTAATGACCAATCATAAGAATAGGGCATCCTTGTTTATATTCTGGAAAACCTCTTTATTTTGGTTGAGCTTTGGCAAACAGTATAAAAAGTATGAAATTAATAGAATAGTGTTGCACATGCTTGGCTGCCGCTGATTTCATGGTTCTCCGCACTGCAGTGGTGCAATGAAGAGAAGAACATTGAACCCCTGTTCTCAGGGTTGGTTAGGGTCCCAGCGGTGAGGCCTCCACTGATTAAACGTATATCACGAGAAAGGTCAATTAAGAAAGTTGATTAAGTTAGTATACTGGTCAGCCATTTTTACTATCCCCATCATGGTGACCAAAAAATGTGCTTGTACTTTACTGTATATGGTATTGGATGGGAGTTTATCTGTAAGAGGATATGTGTTTAAAAATTACTTTATGCCCTAACTGTTATCATTTGGACCTGACTATTCTTGCTCCTTTATATTACCACTATTAGTTGTGTGTTTCTGGGACCTGTTGTTCTACAGGTTTCAATGAGCACAGCTTCACAGGTGAGGGTTAATAGAGTTGTCTGGGTGTAGAGTTTCTCCCGCCAGCCAATTCCCCTGGTCTGCTGCATATATTATATACTAGTACCTCTGCTAGAGGACGCTGGTATTCCTTCACTCTATGGCTTGGTGTTCCTGTATGCTTGTTATATGTGTTCAGTGTGTGCAGGTGGCCGGACATCAGCTGTGAACAGGCATGTTCAGTGTTAATGGTGTTCTGTGTTGCATGCTAGCCCTAGTGTGTTGATGTAAAGTGTGTCCTGTCCTGCTTTGGATCGTTTGTCATCTCTGGGATAGTAAGGCCCTTAGGTTACAGTGCGGGGCTGCTTGGGGCAATTGCCCTGCTTGCAGGCAGGGTTCTGGTGGATGTTGTCTCGTTACGGTAGGCACGCGTGAGACAACGAGGACCCTTAAAGTTTGGGCTCGCATGCTTAAAGGGGTTGTCCCGCGCCGCAACGGGGTTTTTTTTTTTTTCAACCCCCCCCCGTTCGGCGCGAGACAACCCCGATGCAGGGGTTAAAAAAGAACACCGGACAGCGCTTACCTGAATCCCCGCGCTCCGGTGACTTCTTACTTACCGGTTGAAGATCTTCTTCCTCGGTGGACCGCAGGGCTTCTGTGCGGTCCATTGCCGATTCCAGCCTCCTGATTGGCTGGAATCGGCACGTGACGGGGCGGAGCTACACGGAGCCCCATTGAGAAAAGAAGAAGACCCGGACTGCGCAAGCGCGTCTAATTTGGCCATTAGATGCCGAAAATTAGACGGCCTCCATGGAAATGAGGACGCTAGCAACGGAGCAGGTAAGTGAAAAACTTCTTATAACTTCTGTATGGCTCATAATTAATGCACAATGTACATTACAAAGTGCATTAATATGGCCATACAGAAGTGTATAGACCCACTTGCTGCCGCGGGACAACCCCTTTAAGTGACTTGGCCAATCCATGAACTAATACCTCATACTTTATAGCAATTCCATCTGTTATGTGTGCAGGTATGCAAGGTGAGTGTTTTGGTCGTTTGTCAGTCCTTATGTTATGTCTGTCCTTGAGTCCAGTTCCCAGTATGCAGTTCACTGTCCCATTGGTGTTCCAGCCAGCGCGTCCTGTTTGAACGCAATATCACTCCGGCGTCCATGCTGCGGCGAGGTGTGCCCAGCGAACGTCACACAATGACAAGCCATACTGTTTGCATCAGACTGCTGTGGTATGTACCTGTGTTTTATCCTTTCTCCTGCTGACTAGCTGGTGTTCGCACTAGGCCCGTATGGTTAAGTCCTGTGCATGCTATGTCAGTAGGGAGGGTTGCCATTTTTTCCCCCTCTGGATTTGTATATTCTCTATGCAGGCTACTGTTTGGTGGCGTTTTGGTATAAGGCACAGTGGTCCTGCTTAGAGGTGTACATTAATTTACTCCATCCCATTTTGTCATCTTTGCCTTCTCAGGGCCTTTATAGATAAATCTTGTACACGTGTATGGTTTGGAGGAGTTGCATCATTTTATTTTATGCCTTAAGGGTCCAGAGGCCCTGTTTGGTTG
Source organism: Eleutherodactylus coqui (assembly GCF_035609145.1). NCBI lineage: Eukaryota > Metazoa > Chordata > Amphibia > Anura > Eleutherodactylidae > Eleutherodactylus > Eleutherodactylus coqui. The sequence continues at coordinate 115,075,681 of NC_089839.1, read as the reverse complement.
TGCTGTTGGGACCTGTAATACTAGGGTTTATAGCAGCACAAGCCCACAGGTGTGGAATAATTGTGCTGTCTAGGTGTGGTGATCTCCTGCTAGCCAATCCCCTGGGTCTTTGCTCACATATAGACCCAGCTCCTGTCAGTGTCTGTTTGGTGTCTAGAATGAGCAGTCATGTATCCTTGTTCGTTGCAGCTTGCTGTTAGTTTGTTGGTTCATGTCCGTTTGTACGTTTATTTTTTTGTCAGTTTTGTGTCAGTTTGTTCTGCTGAGTTTGTTTTCTATTTCTGCGCTAAGGTGGCCCTTAGGGTCCTCTAGTTGATGTGTCTTGCTAGTGTAGGGACTGCAATACATGAGGAGCCTTGCAGCTTACGTTCATTGGCCAATGTACACATATCTCGTACTTTTATAGGTATAACATCGTTTTAGATGTACAAGTATGTAAGTGAGTGTTTTGGTCATTTGTCAGTCCCTATGTTATGTCTGTCCGTGAGTACAGTTCCGCAGTATGCAATTCTCTGTCCAGTTGGTGTTTCCATCACCATGTCTAGTCTGAATTCCATTTCAGGTCCCTGTGTTTGTGATATTCCTGTCTTTTGGGCATGTTCGTGTGGGCCCTGTGCTTATTTGCCCACATGAATGTAACAAGCCCCTTTTTTTTAAAGGGGAGCTACTGTTAGGTGTGTGCTTCTGGGACCTGTGGTTCTACAGGTTTCCATGAGCACAGCTTAACAGGCGATGTTTAATTGAGCTGGCTGGGTGTGGAGTTCCTCCCGCCAGCCAATCCCCACTTGTCTGGGGAAGATAGATATGAGAGATAGATAGATATGAGAGAGAGAGATGATAGATAGACAGATAGATAGGAGAGAGAGATAGATAGGAAATAGATAGATGAGAGATAGATAGAAGACAAATAGAAGGATAGATAGGAGACAGATAGCTAGCTAGCTAGACAGACAAATAGACCCCTTCTCCGTGTGAGGATAGCAGCAGGGCAGGCAGATGCAGCCACGTATAGAAGGAGGCAGTAACAGCACAATGATGACATCATCAACTTGCTCCACCCCATGCTGGGCCATGTAGCTGCCTCCCTCCTCTTTTCTGCTTTCTCTCTGGCAGGTCGCACTGCCGACCGTGTGATTGGTGCGGTGCTGCCGACAGTGCGACCAGCTGGTAATGCACTGAATTTGTGCATTACAACTGGCCATGGCAGGGATCGGCACCAAGCTCTGAGAGGTCCTCATACCAGAGGCACTGACGGCCCACACTTACCACCTGGAGATCACCATTGGCAGCAGTAAAAAGAGCAGAGTTCAGCGATGTCCTGGAATCCACTGTCGGACACCCACAGGCTGGGGGCTGAGCACTTTGCTCCACGGCAGGCAGCGGCTGGGGTCCAGCCATGGGGAGACAGAGGATGGCACTGGCGGCAGATGGGAGCAGGAGCCTCACTGTAGCAGCATGGAGAGAACGGAGGTCCCCCCGCTCCTCCACCGCAACACCCACGGGAAGCAACAGCAGCGGTGGAAGCACAGCGCAGGGACGAGACGCCAGCGGTAGTGCCTCCAGCCCCGAGGCAAAGAGACCCATGCGGCAAGGGGTGGCTATTGCAGGAGCAGCACGGCTTCCCGGCAGCGCACAGTGTGGGAGCAGAGGTATGGTGGAAGGGGTAGAGAGGAGATCACGGCCACCTGTGCACCACATGAACCCCTGCTCCAGGCACCCTGAAGACTGTCCCCAACCGCCAACAGGTATCCTGTCTCCCTCAGCCCTTGCTGCTGCACAAGATGGAGCTCCATGCTCCCTATTAATCCCTACCCAGGCGGCTCCTGCTCAGCCTACAAGCGTAGACCCAGAATCTAAAGGCGCTTTTTCTACCCCAGCCAGAGGGGACCAGCTACTTCGGCACAATGCCCACACTGGCACCAGGCACCCGGAAGACTGCCCCCAACAAGGATGCATTTCCCTATCCTTATGAAGGAACTGTCTCCCTCAGCTCCTGCTGCTGCACAAGATGGAGCTCCGTGCTCTCTATTAATCCCCAATCAGTCGGCTCCTGTTCTGACTACAAGCCTGGCCCTAGCCAGAGGAGACCAGCTATATCTGCATACTGTGTACACCGGCACCAGGCACCCAGAAGACTGTCCCCAACAGGGGTGTAGTCCACCATTTGTATGAAGGGACTGTCTCCCCCAGCTGCTTATGCTACAGAAAATGGAGCTGCAGGCTCTCGATTAACTCTCACTAAAGTGGCCCCTGCTCAGATTGCAAGTCTGGGCACAGAATTTCGATGCGCCCTGCCTACTCAGCCAGAGGGGTTCATAACCCCGTGCAAGGGGGTGCAGATGCCAGCTATAAGTAACCTTTTTCCAAATACTGTCACACAGAGTGGCAGAAGCACAGGGTTGCTGCAAAGGGAGGAAAAGTCAACGGGCAGTTCATGGGTTTTTAATGCAACCTCACCCCGGCAAGCGGGTCATGAATATATGATATCCAAATTCCGTGAACTGAGAGCCCAATTGCAATCTATCCCAACTAGAGAGGATATGGAGGCATATGTCGCATGCCTAGAGTCTGCGTACAAGGCTAAGATCTGCTCCGTCCACCAGGATGTCCACCATTTGGGAGAGAGGGTCTCGACGACAGAGGGCAATGTAGCGTCCCTTACTGATAGATTGGAGTACCACCATATCCCACCAGTTACACTTCCTAATCAACTCTCTAGATGACATGGAGAACAGGGGTTGTAGGAGCAACATTCATATCATAGGCCTCCCTGAGGATATAGAGCCCCCGCGGTTAGAGGTGACAGTGCAAAGCATCTTTAATGACTTGCAAGAGGCTCCGTCTGATGCTCCGTTAGAGATGAACAGATGTCACAGGGCCCTCAGTCCACAATCTAGGGACCCTGACCGACCAAGTGATAAAGTTTGCAGAATTCACAAATTCCAACTGAAGGAAGCCATAATGAGGGGAGCTCATGAGTGACGAGAAATACAGCATGAGAGGGCACAGCTTCAAATATAGCCTGACTTGTCCAGATTCACACTGGCAAAGCGAAGGGCCCTTCGCCCTCTGCTTGAGAAGCTCTGCCGCCGGGAAATTACATATAGCTGGGGGTTTCCCTTTTGTCTCCAGGTCCATCACAGAGGAATTATGAGAGAGCTGAGACACCCATTAGATGCTTTGGCCTTTTGCGAGATGCTTGGCCTCCCAGTTCCCGATATCCTAGGTTGGCCAACCCTACCTTTACTACCTATGAATGAGCTTCCTCAACAGCCATTTAGGGGCCCCACAAGAAGGTGAAGATGCCGAGAGGGAGGAGGCAGTGCATGTTCGCCACTTGGTTTCCCACGTGGCTGATCGATATAAGTTGAAGGGACTCATCATTTGCACTACACATTTTATATGCTGCTAGCATTATATTTCCAATGTTAATTAGAAAATGGTTTCCTATAAGTTTGTATAATGGCCGTGGTGGGCTGGGGTTGCCTACCGGACGGTCTCTCCACTGGCAGAAAGCGCGTCCCAGACCAGGGGTCCCGGGAATGACCTTAGCTCAACCCACAGGCAGTTTCTGCTTTTTGGGGGCACAGGCATCTTTCTCACTTGTGGGGGAGGCGGGTGCGCTCTGACTATTCGGTGGCCTCCGTCCCGTTGAGGAGACTGCCGATATTTTGTTTCTGGGTAAACCTCACTTCAGTGTTTGATTTTTGTTGGGTTAATTGCTGCTTGTTTCCCCCCTCGATTTCCTTCCCCCCTTTTTTTCTTCTTTTTCTAAATTAATACGACCTTTTCTTGCTCCTCCCCCTCTCACCTTTCTAGCGTGGGGTTAGAACCAGGTGACTGACGACTCTCTGTGGTGGCCTCTGCTCCTCACCCCTAGGGGTCAGATTATACTTTTATCTGTCTCTCTGCTCCCTCCCTCTCTTTCTGTGACCCTCGCTACATCATAGGTGGTCTCAACTGCAGTCTCTAAATATGGCTAAATTAAATTTCTGCTCCCTAAATTTCCGGGGCCTCAATGTGGTGCAAAAAAGAAGTCAGATACTGAATCAAAGGCACAAACTGAAATCTCATGTCTTCATCTCACACTAACACACAAGGTAAAAGCGCACAGTCTCTGGGCATCCCTTGCAGGGGAGCAGCAGCTGATGGGCACGAGCGACAGCGGACACTGTGGAAGTGGGGTGAGAAATGCTCCTGGAGCGGACGTGGTGTTAGAGGAATACTGAAGCCGTCGTTTTCTAGAAAGGGGTCATTGCCAGCAGCTGGAGAGACGACTGGTTACTCCCTCCCTTCCTGACCCCTCCGTTTTCCTAAACCATGGGAAAATGCCACAGAAAGAATCCGACTTCTTTCCCGACTATTTAGTAGGAGCTATATCGGTCCTGTAGAGACCAGGAGACCAGGCCAGGACCGCCATCTTGCCTGCAACAGATTTGACTCCCTGCTTAAAGTGGGTGATGTCAGCAGATGGGATCACGTTACCCAAAGAAACACCAGCTCCTGGATTTACCGAGTCAGCCTCTCCAAAGAGATCGGCTGAGCTGATGGAAGTACTGGAGGAGAGCTGCTGCAGGCGGGATCTGGCTTCATACTCAGCGTCTTGCTCTCTCCCAAAAAAACATATCGGAGGAGATTGCTTTTGCACTGGCAAATTTCATGCGTGCCTCGTTGGACTCTGGAGCAGGAGTGCTCTCTGGCTTTCTCCTATTTGCAGGCCGGTCTCGTGCTGGTTGAATACTAGAGATGGTCACCTCTCGCTCCTCCTCAGCCTTATCTGTGGACCCCCACGTTGAGATTTCTGTCTCCCATCGTGGGCTAAAACCTTCCCCTAATGAGAATGGGTTATCTTTATATTTAGGAGGACCAGAAGTAAAGCTGGCATCTTCCATGAAGTCAAGCTGTGACCGGTAGGATTTAGTAGTGATAGGCGTTTCTTGCTCAATTACATGCATTTCTGACAGCACAGAGTGCGAGATGGAGCTGCGTGAAGCCAGGCCCATACCCAAGCGCTCAGCCTGTTCTCTCTTCTTCCCTTCCAAGGTCTGCAGCTTCTTCTCCTCCTTCTTGCGATCTATCTGGAGCTCTTGGTAAGCCAACCTCATGGAGGAGACCAGCGACTCCTCTGCTTCCTTCCGGAGCTCAGCAGCCTGCTGCTCCCTCAACTTTTCTGCCACCTGTGCCTTCTTCTCAATCTCACTAAAACTTTGGCTGCTCACTTTTTGGGCACCAAGACCCTTCTTTGCCCTGAGCCCTTTCTTGGCAGCAGAAGGTTTCTTCTTTCCAATGAGAGATGGTTTCACCTCTATTATTGCTTTTGGTGACGTGCTCAGGTTATCAACATTTGGACCCGAGTCAACACATGGGGTTTCAATACTGGTAGGGTCACTGGATGGCTGTTTTGCTGCTGGCTGGATGCTCTCCGGTACTTGTTCTACAACTGGTGATGCGTCCCAGGAGCCGGAGGGCTGGGTCAGTTCCTCAAAGAAGTCAGAATCCTTCTTCTTTGGAGAGTTTGCAAGAGGGCAATTCATCCCATCAACCCAAAGATCAGTACCATGCTTAGACATGGCTGAGCAGGCCAGTTGCCTGATCTTCTCTCGGTACATCTGAGCACTGCGACTGTTGTACTTGGCATTGGTGTCATTGGTGGTGCAGCCATGCTGATGGAAGAAAGCACTTGCATTGGCATTGCCTCCAACTTGCATACATCTCAGTTGAAACCAGCTCCAGTTGGAATCCAGTTCAGTCGACCTGATGAAGCTAAGGTGGACTCCCAGAGACCGGTGGATGCCAGAGCAGTCGATGCATAGAAACACTTCATAGGGGATACTGGCCCAGCTAGGATTCTTGGCTCCGCAGTCAAAGCATGACTTGTTGGTAGGTGCCGCCCGCAGCCGCTTAAACACCACTTGAATCTCCGCTTTAGTCGGCTCAGCAGCCATGTTTTCTGAAATCTCATGTCTTATTTCTGCAGGAGACACATTTCCGTGCAGGGCACATTCCGGCTTTGAAAGACCGACATTTTGCGGCATGGTACCACAGCACGAACCCAGCAACCAAGTCGAGAGGAGTCTCAATAGCGATACACAGAGCAGTACCACACAAGGTTTTGGATGCAGTGACTGATCCAGAAGGGCGGTTTGTCTTCTTGAAAGTTCGAATGTGAGGTAAGCGCCTCACTTTTGCGGCATGGTACCTTTCCAGTCAGAGTCCTGTACAGATGGGTAGAGCTTTGTTGGGTAAGTTGGCGGATTTTGCGGAGAGGATGGTAGTGCTAGGGGGCGACTTTAATTTCCCTTTAGAGTCTGCGCAAGATTGGGTGTCAGTCTCAGCTTCACAACACCACCTGTTCCATAGAGCCCTTAGACAGCTCCCATTGGTGGATGTCTTGAAGGTGACCCAACCCTCAGAGGGAGACTACTCCTATTTCTCCCCGGCACACCAGTCACACAGCCCCATTGACCTTATAGTCACGAGTCATCACGCACTAACATGGAATCCGGAGACATCTATTGGGTCAGCAATTTGGTCAGACCATGCTCCAGTTCTTCTCACTTTGATGGTCCTGGGCGCCCTAGAGAGGTCTTGGTCATGGAGGTTGAATGACAATCTTTTGAAAAATCCGTTGAGCTGTGCGGACTTGCGTAACACCATTGAAAATTTCCTTAATGATCACTCTGCTGACACAACATCTAAGCCGGTCCAGTGGGAAGCACCTAAATGTGTCCTGAGGAGGGGTCCTTATCAAGCATGGGACATGCCTAAAACGGGAGAAAGCGGCCAAAATTATCTCCCTACTGGCCAAATTAGTAAATCTGGAGAAACTGTACTGCCAATCAGGAACCTCATCCACGCAGAATGAACTGCTGAACACAAGAGAAATGAGGCACCTCTTCGTCCAAAAATATTTGCAGTTTAGGGACAGTATGAAACGCTACTCATACGAGCACGCTAATAAATGCGGACGCTTGCTTGTGCACTTTCTTTGTAATAAATCTAACATTACATACGTTCCTCACAAAACAAAAATTGCAGGCCAATAGACGCATGACACCAGGGAAATCACAGAAGCTTTCAGGGCTTACTACGATGGCCTCTATAATATACAGGGCCAGTTGGCCGATATGACCCCCGCCAACCGGAAAGTTAAGATCGACGACTATATACGGAGAACGACCCTCCCGAGTATCCCGGGAGAGACTAGAGAGTCCTTAGAATTGAAGTTTATGGCTGAGGAAATCAGCGAGGCTTTTAAGACTTTGCCGACTGGGAAAGCCCCCAGCCCGGACGGGTTCACCTCCGTTTTTTTAAGCCATTCCGGGAAATCCTTACTATAGTCCTAGAAGAGATGTTTAACCAAATATGTCCCTCAGCTCCTTTCCCTCCTCAGTTAGTTATGGCCCACATCACGGTGCTCCCCAAACCAGGTAAAGATCCAGAGGTATGCTCCAGCTACCATCTTATTTCGCTTCTCAATCTAGATCTTAAGTTCTCTCAAGTGCTAGCGGGCAGACTAGCTCCCATTCTGCTGGCCCATATTCACAATGATCAAATGGGATTTATAAAGGGACGGGAAGCTAGGGATAATACCAATAAGACCCACTTGTTGTTTAGTCAGGCCTAACGGTTGGACGCAGAGAAGGCCTTCGATGGTGTAGGCTGGGACTTTCTAAGTTCCTCGCTGACACACTTGAGCCTGGGGCTATGGTTCCTGAACTGGATCCTGGCACTATCTGGGAATCCATTGGCGGAGATCTTGGCCTTCTGTCTGACCCGGTACCTATTAGGAACGGGACTAGACAGGGCTGTCCCCTCTCCTATATGCCATTGTTATAGAGCATTTGGCTGTGGCACTGAAGAGTAACCTGGATGTGTGGGGTCTGCTGATTGGCACCCAGTTCTGCAAGACGGCCTTATATGCAGATTATCTTCTTCTATTCGTTTCCCAGCCACACAATTCATTCCCAGCGATTTTGCGGGAATTCGCTACCTTTGGTCACGTAAGTAACTTCAAAGTTAACTTGCACAAATCAGAGGCCATGATTATCTCTCTCCCACCTAGTGAGATAGCCCACTTAGCAGATCAATTCAATTTTTAAATGGCTTTTGACCTCCATCCAATACCTTGGGGTGCATATAGCGGCAGATGTTTCATTCTTACACCATCTTAATTACATTCCTCTGCTGAACAAAGTGACAAAGGAACTGAATGGGTATGCTGTTAAACAGTTGAGCTGGTTCGGGCGAATAAATGTGTTGAAGATGGATGAAAAAGTAAAATTTCATATTTTTGCAAATCTATCATTTTAAAGACATATTTTTTCCCTATAGTTTACATGAAAATGAGGATTTACACCCCAAAATGGATACCCCTGTTTCTCCCGTGTTCAGAAATATACCCATTATGGCCCTAATGTTATATCTGAGTCCACAACAGGGCCCAAAATGAAAAGAGTAGTCAGTGTCTTTCAAAACAGAAATTTTGCTTGAAGTCCTTTTAGACCCCATAGCACACATGTAGAGTTCTTGAGTGCCCAAAACCATAGAAAACCCCCACAAATGACCCCATTTTGAAAACTAGACCCCTTAAGGAATGTATCTAGGGGAGTACTGCATATTTTGACCCCACACTTTTTGAATGAATTCAAGCCAAGCAAAAGGGAAAAATTATGATTTTCATTTTTTTGTCAATTCTGTCATTTTAAAAACAGCTTTTTTTTGTACAGCACACATATGAATGAAGACTTGCACCCAAAAATGGATACCCCTGTTTGTCCCGTGTTCAGAGACATACCCATTGTGGCCCTAATCTTATGTCTAGATGCACAACAGGCCCAAAATGAAAGGAGTAGTCAGTGGCTTTCAGAACATAGATTTTGCTTGAAGTCCTTTTAGGCCCCATTGCCCACTTGTAGAGTTCTTGAGCACCCAAAACGATATAGAACCCCCACAAATGACCCCATTTTGAAAACTAGACTCCTTAATGAATTTATCTAGGGGTGTACGGTGTATTTTGACCCCACAGTTTTGGAATAAATTCAAGCAAAGCAAAAGGAAAAAATTAGGATTTTCGTTTTTTTGGCAATTCTGTCATTTTAAAAACCGCTTTTCTTTTTTTGTACAGCACACATATGAAGGAAAACTTGCACCCCAAAATGGATACCCCTATTTGTGCTGTTTTCAGAAATATACCCATTGTGGCCCTGATCTTATGTCCGCATGCACAACGGGGCCCAAAATGAAAGGAGTAATCGGTGGCTTTCAGAACATAGATTTTGCTTGAAGTCCTTTTAGGCCCCATTGCCCACTTGTAGAGTTCTTGAGCGCCCAAAACCATAGAGAACCCCCATAAATGACCCCATTTTGAAAACTAGATCCCTTAACGAATTTATCTAGGGGTGTTCTGTGTATTTTAACCCTACAATTTTTGAATAGATCCAAGCGAAGCAGTAAGAAAAAATTACGATTTTCATTTTTTGGGCTATTGCGTCAATTTAAAAACAGGTTTTTTTGTACAGCACACATGTAAATGAAGACTTTCACCCTAAAATGGATACCCCTGTTTGTCCCGTATTCAGAAATATACCCATTGTGGCTCTAATAGACTTACAGGACACATGGCTAGGCCTACAATGAAAGGAATACCCGTTGGATTTCAGGGTACAACTGAATAAATTCCAGGCCCAATTGCCCACTTATAGAGCCATTGAGCGGCCAAAACTATAAAGCACCCCCTCAAATGACCCCATTTTGAAAACTAGACCCCTTAACAAATTCATCTAGGGGTGTACTGCGTATTTTGACCCCACAGTATTTGAATGAATCTAAGCAAAGCAGAAGGAAAAAGTAACGATTTTCAATTTTTTTGGCAATTTTTTAAATTTAAAAAGTTTTTTTGTACAGTGTACATAGGATGGATACCCCCGTTTGTCCCGAGTTCAGAAACATACCCATTGTGGCCCTAATTTACTTACAGGACCCATGGCAAGGCCTATAAAGGAGGGAACACCCGTTGGATTTCAGGGCACAACTGAATAAATCCCAGGCTTCATTGCTTATTTGTACGGATTAAAAATTGACTCTCTAAAAATTTTCCTCCCCGTCCACACACACACTTCGCGCCCTTTTTGGCGTTCGCAAATCTTAGATAAAAGTAATAATGTGAACTGTGTGGTATTTCCAAAGACAGGGATAATTACAGAGGCTGGTTGGGATGGGTACATGGGGCAATAAAACCGGGTATCCCCCCTCCTCTCATGCTTTTTGGGGATATTTCATAACCTTAGTGGCGGGTATGGGGTGTAAAAAGTGGCGTTCCGTGAGTCTCCGTAAGCTTGATGAGGTGCTGCGGTCTCACATAGAAGGCGCTCAACAAGCTGCTCCTGGAACTGCATGAAGGCGAGCGTTCCCGGTGCTTCTTGTAAAATACGTATTACAGGTAGCGGTCTGAATAACGCCGGGCTCACGCAGCCATAGGCGGAATCTGCTTGCGAAGGCCCGCAGCGGATCCCATCTGTGAGCCCGGCTGTGACCCTGCGTACGGCCGCATAATGTACTGCGCATAACTGCGTACTTACACGGGCGGTCATGCGCAGTACACCTTTTTTTTTTGTTTGTATTTCACGCACCGTCGCTTAGCGATGACGCGGGTACCCGCAGCCTGTACACAACGTAGTTGCGTATGGGCAGCGGGTATATCCGCGACCATGGAGCACAATGGGCTCTATGTTGCGGATATCCGCGGTAAAATAGAACCTGCTACGTTCTGTTTCTGTGAGTGGATTACACAATTCTGACCCGCTAATGTGAGCGGAATTGTGTAATCCAATGCGATTGATCCGCGTATTAGCGTGGATCAGACGCATGCGGAGTCCGTAATTACTATCCAGTCATGTGAGACCGACCTATGTTAGAGCGCTACTTTTTTATTACGTGACCAGGGACCGCTCAACGAGGCCATTCGTCACTGTTCCATGCTCTCAGCAAGGAGCTTTCAGCCGAGAGCAAGGAGGTTTTAAGTTTCCTGGGCTCCCCGACTCCTGCGCATGTGTCCGGTGTTTTCCCGGCGGCTGCATGTGCAGAATCCGGGTAAGTTCACAGATGAGGATCGCGTCGGGGTGCAAATACGGAGGCCTCAGGTAAAAAGTTTCATCTCCTCTCACCGATCGCATCGTTGAGGGGAGATAAAACTTCATTTAAAAAAAAAAACTTTTACGTGATCGCCATTATCCATTGTATAACGGCTAACACGTGATCAGGAACCGCTCACCGCGGCCCCCCGTGAAATCACAAGGCTCTTGGCTCAGTTTTGTAGCCAGGAGCAGGGAGAATTTAAATTATCCTGGCAATCCACAGCTTTTGCGCATGCGTCCGCCATTTTGGCGACGGGCGTGTGTGCAGAAGCTGGGGTAAGGTCCGCAGATAAATCTGGGGGCCTTATATACGTACTTTCATCCTCCCTTATGGATATGATCCGTGAGGGGAGATGAAACGTATGCTTTTTAAACTTTTTAAAACTTTTTTAAACTTTTTTTTTTTTTTTTTACTTTTTTACACTTTTTTTAACTTTACATGATCACTGTCATCCATTGGATGACAGTGATCATGTCCCCAGTGACATCCCTCTGCTCCTGGCTACACATGGCAGCCAGGAGCAGAGGGATTTTGAATTTCCCGGGGCTCGAGCCCCTCTGTGCACACGCCCGATGTCAATCATCGGGCGCGCATGCGCAGAGGGGGACTTTGGGTCCCGGAACACCGGGGACATCGGCGGACCTGAGGTGAGTATTTTCACCTCCCCTCATGGATCGGATCCATGAGGGGAGGTTAAACTAGCACTTTTTTTAAAGCTCTTAACTTTTTCGTGATCGCCACTATCCATTGGATAGCGGCGATCGCGGGCCCGGGGACCGCTCACCGCGGTCCCTGGTAACACCTCCTGGCTCCCGGGCTTCTGCGCGTAACGTCATCGTCTGGCGCGCATGTGCAGAAGAGTGGCGGCGGGTCCAGGAGGACCAGATCTTTAGCGGGCTGCGTGGAGAAGGCGGGTGAGTATTTTCAGCTACCCTAATGGTTCCGATCCATTAGGGCAGCTGAAACTTTAACTTTTTGGCACTTTTATTTACTTTTTAGCGCCGATCGCAATGTCGGAGGGGGGGGGGTGGTCCCCGCAGCCCGGGATGACAGCTCCATGCTGTCGGCTACCTGCAGGCACCGACAGCATGGAGCTGTCACGTCCAGAGCCCACGGGGCTTTATTCTCTGCAGGATGCATGTTTTTACGTCCTCAGAGAATAAAGCCGACTTGGGCAGGACGTAAAAACACTATGGGCTGGTCATTAAGGGGTTAAACAGATTCAACAAGTGTTTTGCAGATTTGTGTGGGGAGGGAAGAAAATAGTCGCATTAGTTACTGAACCATGTCAAAACCCAATGGAGGAGTGGGACTCCCAGATCTAAAAATCTACTACTAAGCCGCAGTCCTCACTAGAATGGTAGACTGGCATCATCATGCAGCCTCAAAGCAATGGGTGGGTCTGGAGGCAGCTCTGATCTGGTCCCACCTGTGATTATTGCAGTGGATATGGAGGGGGAGGGAGATGTGGGTCCGAGCGTGGTACAATGCTGCACATCTGGTGCGACTACCCACTTGTCCAGCCTTTCTGGAAAAAGGTATTTGAGCTATGTAAGGGCATATCGCATTGCACGTTGGAGGTCACCCCACAGTTGGCACTACTGTTGATTATTCCTGGCCTGTTCGCCACTATCAAAAAGGGTCTCTTGCAACACTTCCTCAGAGCTGCCAGAGCAGTGATCCATTGGCGGAGCAACATCGCTCCCTCAACCCTGGAATTTGTTCAGGAGCTGAACCAGCTAAGGTACATGGAAGAGCTGGGTGATGAAGGTTCTGAGGGATTGTGTTTGAGTGGGTGTGCCTGGGTGGAACACATGTGATTCACCCGAATTTCAGATTGCAGTGGGATGGTAGGGAAGCGGGTACCGAGAGATTCTGAGAGGGGGTGCTGGGAAGTAGCAGTGGCCCAGATGTGGTGGAGTAGATAGCAGGGCAGCTAGAGACAGGCTGTGCCAGAGGGATCTCTCCCCCTCTACCGTGAAGTAATTTTCCCTTCCCTCATGGTCTTTTTCCTTATTCTCTTCTCCCATTTGTTCCTAGTTCCCCTTTGTTTCTCCTCATCTACTCTGGTGCTACCCTCTAGTCTCTGTTTCTACTGTTTAAGCCATTTGAAAATTGTGCTTTTTATAGCAAGCACACGGACGTGTCAGACCCAAGGGTCTGGTGCCATGCCACCTACTAGAAGACATCTTCCGTATAAGTCAATGTCAGACCTTTTAACAGGCCTTGTAACATGACTAAGAATATAAGTCAAAGCCAGAGTTTTCTCCAAAAAGAAAAGATAAACCACTTTTGCACCATCAGTGTACCAGCACCTGAAATCCATAGCAGCTATAAATCAACAGATTGTTGCTATAATTTATGCTAGCTTCTGGGATAAATTATAGTAAATGTAACACTCCATGGCTGGCCCTACCCCTTCAATCTAAAGGTCCTTTTGCACGCAGAGATGATCTTTAACCCCTTAAGGACATGGCCTATTTTGGCCTTAAGGACCAAACCTTATTTTACAAATCTGACATCCGTCACTTTCTGTGGTAATAACTTTTGAATGCTTTTACCTATCGATGAGATTGTTTTTACATGACATATTGTACTTTGTTAGTGGAAAAATTGCATCAATAAATTTTGTATTAAGAAAAAAATAATATCCAAATTTACTAAAATTGTGGAAAAATTCACCATTTTCAAACTTTGATTTTTTTTCTTTGTAAGAGCTTATTCAGACATGCATATATCGGCCCGGTTTTCACACACGGCCGATATACGCTGTCCCTCTCGGCTGGGGGAGGAGGCTGGCCGGGCCGTGAGCAGTGCACTGAGCTGCCGCCCCCTATCTGCCCCTCACCACTATTTGAAATGAAATGGGGCGGGGTGAAACTTTGCAGTGGGAGGGGCGGGTCTAAGTTCCATCCTGCCCACTCCCATTGCAAACAGTAGCAAGGGATAGAGAGGGGGTGGGAGCTCAGTGAACTGCTCCTGTCCCGTCTCCTCCCCCTGCAGAGAAGGACAGCGTATATCGGCCAGACGTGAAAACCCGGCCGATATATGCACGTCTGAATAAGACCTAAGTCATAGTCAAACACCACAAAATGGTTAATAATTAACATTTCCCATAGGCCTACTTTATACTGCAATAATTTTTTATATGTGATTTTATTTTTTTAGGACTCTACAAAGTATATAAATTTAGCAGTAATTTTTTCAAGTTTACTAGCAAATTTAAAATCTGATTTTTTTTTTTAAGGACCAATTCAGTTAAGACGTGGACTTTTAGAGCCTGTATATTAGAAAACCCCCATGAATCATCCCATTTTAAAAACTGCACCCTTCAAAGTAATTAAAATGGCATTTAGGAAGATTACTTGGTTTCTCTGGCTGAGAACAATCACACTTAATGTGAAAAAGGTTTTAAAAAATTGCAGTTGTGCAATTGTTCTTTTGGCTTATTTTTCATAGCACTGATGGTGTGGTAAAAATAAGTTGCTAACTTTATTCTGCTGATCATTACAATAACAGTGCTGCTAACTTTATATAGTTTTGTTTTACACCTATTTAAATTTAAAAAAAATATTTTTTCAAATAGATCTATAACTTTTTTTCCCCATTGATAGTGCTTTGTTATGGTTTGCTTTTTTATAGCAGGGAGAGTTGTTTATAAGTACACCATTATCAGATACATACAGTGAATATAAAAAGTCCACACACTCCTGTTAAAATGCCATGTTTTTGTCTTGGAAAAACCCAACAAAGATGAATAATTTCAGATTTATTTCCCCCTTCAATGTTACGCATTATTCATTCCGTTAAACTAAAGTCTTTTTCCCAGGACGTCTCCACAACAGCACCACCTGAGATCGCCTCCTCCTGATAGGACAGGAACACACCGAGAGGTTAAAATCCCCCCTCCCGTCCTCCCCTCCTCAGTGTTTTCCTGTCCTGCCAGGAGGCAGGATCACCGAGAGGGGCTGGTGGAGGACGCCAGCCAGAAGAACGTACCAGCGGATCGGAGGGCAATGGTCCAGCCTGTCCTCCCTTCCTGCAGAGCGGCTCCCGGGACGCCACATGGGGTGGTTGCCCCGGGCCAGGTTCCTCCCGCGGCGGCCCATGGGGGGGGTTCAATGCGGGGCTCCAGCTCTCCTCAGCGCCGGCTTAGGAACGAGCGCGGCGCTTCCTGCCTCCCCTTAATGAGCAGGGAGGGGGGCGGGGCGCCACGCCATGTGACTAACGCGATGACGTCATCGCGGCAAGCGCGGCCGGCGCTCGGAGGGGACCGGGGCTTAAAATTAAAGGCGCCAAATTCAAAAAAAAAAGATGAATTTAAAAGGAACCTGAGAGAAGATGGCGCTGAGTGAGTAAGAGCCATTCAGTGAGTATTGGCTTACTGCCCCAGGAGTGTCTGCAGCACCAGTGACAAAGCAATGAGTGCTCCAGCACCAGAGGTCGCGGAATGCTCAACCGCGGCGGGAACCGTAAGTAGCCAGTGGGGCAAAACAAGGCATGCATATTCGCGTATGTTATTAATGAATGTTGCATCCTTACACGCAAATTTTGTTTGTCTGCCAGGGGAATAAAAGAGATGCCCCTCCCAGAGCTAAAGCGAAAAAGTGCGCAGAACGCGGCGCAAGACTGCCGGCTTCGTATGTGAGGCCATTATGCAAAACATGCATAGCCAAGCTGGTCAAGGAGGAATCGGGGGGATTCCTCGAGGACGTCAGGAAGCTCGTCCGAGAGGAAGTAAGGTCAGCCCTGACGACTCCTAAAACGCCACCCAAAGGGGCATCAGGGGCAAAACGCCGAAGGAAGGTGTATAGCCCAGAGGAGCACTCAGACCCTGAGGAGAGTTCGGGATCGGAACCAGAAGAGCTGGTGCTCGAGGAGTCCTCAGAGGAAGAGGAATACAAAAAATACCGCTTCCATAGAGAGGACCTAACGGAGCTTATCAAATCCGTTAGAGCCACACTTAAGATGGAAGAACCCAGGGAACCCCGCACCATGCAGGACGAGGTCTTTGGGGGATTAGGAGAGAGGCGGAAGCATACCTTCCCGGTCCACGAAAACATATCCAAGTTAATTCACAAGGAGTGGAAGAAACCCGACACGGGATCCTTCTCCACTAGGGGGATTAAGAGGCGCTATCCGTTTGAGGAGGAGGCATGCACAAATTGGGAGGAAGCACCCAAAGTGGACGTCCCAGTGGCTAAGAGGACAACCTTGCCCTTTGAGGACGCCACACAGCTCAGAGACCCAATGGATCGGAAGGCAGAGGGCCTATTAAGAAGATCCTGGGAGGCAGCTGCCAGTACGCTCAGACCAGGTGCTGCAGCCACGTGTGTCGCTAGAACCCTGGGAGTGTGGCTAGAGCAACTGGAGCTGCATATCTCGAATAAAACACCGAGGGAACAAATGATAGATTCCGTCCCTATGCTGAAAATGGCCACCAATTTCCTGGCGGACGCAGCGGCGGAGTCGGTGAAGCTTTTGGCAAAAACAGCCCTAACCAACTCGGCCAGAAGAGTCCTGTGGCTGAAGTCCTGGTCGGGTGACATGACATCAAAAAATAAATTATGCTCGCTCCCCTTTCACGGCCAGTTCCTCTTTGGTCCGGATCTGGACAAGATCCTAGAGAAAGCGTCAGATAAGAAGAAAGGATTCCCAGAAGAAAAACAGCGTAAGGGGAGGACCTTCTTCCGGGCCCCAGCACAACAGCCGGAACCGTACAGAGGCAAAGGCAAGACGGGCCACTGGAGTTACCCCAAGGGGGGCAGAGGGAGGAACTTCCTCTTCAACCCGCACCAGGGGGATCCAGCCAAGCAGAAGCCCTGACGCCATCCCAGTGGGGGCGAGGCTGCGGAGCTTCGCGGATCGAAGGGCCTCAATTTGCAGGAGCCCATGGATCCCGGAGATCCTGCAGCAGGGATACCGAATCGAGCTGGTATCCCTCCCCAGGAGAAGATACATTACCACGCGAGGTCCAGCGCAACAACTGCACCCGCTCCAGCAGGCGGTACAGGACCTACAACGTCTAAAAGTAGTGTCCTTCGTGCCACAAAGAGAGGAGACCTGGGGGCACTACTCCAGACTCTTCCTAATAAAAAAACCTGGCGGAGGCTCACGCATGATAATAAATCTAAAACCCCTGAACGTTTTCGTCAAATATCGGAAGTTCAGGATGGAGTCAATTACTTCAGCAGTAAGGTTGATCCCCAAGGGTGCCTACATGGCATCGATCGACTTGAAAGACGCCTACTTTCACGTTCCAATCCACAGGGATTCAAGGAAGTACCTAAGGTTCGCGCTAGAGATGGGCAAGAGGACAAGACATCTCCAATTCAGATGCCTGCCCTTCGGAATCTCCTAAGCACCCCGCATGTTCACGAAAATCATGGCGGAGGTTGCAGCCTACCTAAGGCAGAGGTCGATTCTGATAGTCCCCTACCTGGACGACATCCTAATTATAGCCGAGTCCAGGGAACGCCTAGCAGAAAACCTGGCAACGGTGCTCAACCTATTACAGTTCCTAGGTTGGATAATAAATTGGGAGAAGTCCAGCCTAAACCCCAGCATGGAGAAGGTGTTTTTAGGCATAACACTCGACTCAGAAGCTCAGTGCTCCTTCTTCTCTGAGTCAAAAGTACAGAAAATCCGACAGATGGTGGAATCCTTCATTCCATTCGGAGACGGTCATGCTCAATCCGGGAGGCTATGTCCCTCCTGGGAAGTCTAAAGTCATGCATCCCGGGGGTAGCATGGGCACAGGCGCATACCAGACCTCTGCAAGCAGCAGTTCTCTCAGCATGGGACGGCAGGCAATCCTCGCTAGAAAGGAGAATGCAAATCAAGAACTCGGTGAAAATATCCTTGCACTGGTGGACGTCCCCGGGAAACCTAGGAAGGGAAGTCCACTGGATATTGAACCTGGCGGTGCAGGTCACGACATACGCAAGCTCCTGGGGTTGGGGGGCGCACGTCGGAGACCAGCTCCTACAGGGCCCATGGCCGCTGGGGATGAAACGCCAGTCCTCGAACTACAGAGAACTACAGGCGATCTGGAAGGCCCTACAGCACCTGGGGGACACTGTAAAAAACCAGCACGTACGAGTGCTATCGGACAATACCACGGCAGTGGCCCATATTCGGCACCAGGGGGGCACGAGGTCACCAGCTCTACAGAGTATCACACAAAGAATATTCCACTGGGCAGAGGGCCGAATCCTCTCATTATCGGCAGTACACTTGAAGGGATCCCTGAATCAAAGGGCAGACTTTCTCAGCCAAAGGCGTTTAGACCCAGGGGAATGGTCTCTATCCTAGGAGGCATTCCGGATTGTGACGGACAAATGGGGTCTCCCACAACTAGACCTTTTCGCGTCAAGACAAAACGCCAAGGTGGAGAACTTCTTCTCCCTCAGACGGGAGGACCGACCAACAGCGGTGGACGCCCTCAGCCAGGATTGGGAGGGGGGGGGGGGGGGGGAGAACTGGCATACGCCTTTACCCCAATCCCATTAATCCCAAGGGTACTGCAGCACTTCAGGTCACAAGCGTGCACCCTGATCCTGGTGGCTCCCTTTTGGCCAAGAAGGAGCTGGTTCAGCCTCCTAAGGAACCTGAGCATCCAGGAACCAGTCACCCTTCCGACTCAAGCGAATCTCCTAACGCAGGGGCCCCTGAACTACGCCGACATAAGCAGACTCCATTTAACAGCTTGGTTACTGAAGAATCCATACTGAGGGGCAGGGGATTCTCAGACAAGGTAGTCAGAACGCTGATGGCAAGTAGAAAAGAGACAAGCAACCGCATATACCAGAAAATCTGGAAGAGGTTTACCTCTTGGAAACAGGAGAGAGACTCCTCGAGCAGAGGTGCGGACATCCCTTTGATCCTGGACTTTCTGCAGGAGGGCCTGGATATGAGCCTCGCCCCAAGCACCCTAAGGGTCCAAACAGCAGCCCTTAGCGCCCTATTTGACACTAAGTTAGCTGGGGCCAGGAGGATCAGTAGATTCCTGACCGCGGCAGATAGGCTACGACCCAGACCCACCAACATATGCCCAGACTGGAATCTTAATTTAGTCTTGGGGGCCATGTCAGGGGAACCCTTCGAACCAATTGAGGGTCTCTCAATAAAAATGCTCACAGTGAAAACAATCTTCCTAGTGGCCATTTCCTCAGCCAGACGGGTCAGCGAGCTACAAGCCCTATCCATCCGCCACCCGCTCCTTAAAATTACAGACACCAAATTAGTCTTCAAAACGGAGCCGACCTTCTTGCCTAAAGCAGTATCCCCATTCCATAGGGCCCAAAACATAGTAATCCCCTCGTTCTATAATCACCCAAAAGACGAGAGAGAACGAGCCCTAAATTGCTAAGACGTCAGAAGAGCGGTCCTGACGTACATTGAGGCTACAAGCCCATGGAGGCAGGATGACAACCTGTTTGTCCAGTTCTCAGGCCCCAACAAGGGAATGAAAGCAGCTAAAAGTTCTATAGCCAGGTGGATCCGCCTGGCCATTAGCGAGTCATATAAGACATTGGGGAAGGAGGCCCCCTCGGCTCTTAAAGCCCATTCCACGAGGGCAATAGCGACCTCATGGGCCGAGCATAGCTCGGCATCAGTAGAGCAGATATGCAAGGCAGCAGTATGGAAAAATCCCCATACTTTCGTCAAACATTACAGGGTAAAGGTGCAGCTTGATGAGGACATGTCCTTCGGTCATAAGGTCCTCTGAGCGGCAATCCCACCCTAGAATAAATTTAGTTGATACGTCTCAGGTGGTGCTGTCGTGGAGACGTCCTGGGAAAAGAGTGATTATACCTACCCGATAATCGGGTTTCCAGGAGTCTCCACGACAGCACCTGTACATTCCCTCCCTTAAAAAAAAAAAAAAAAAAAAAATAGATATAGGTGTGTATATAATATATAATATATATATATTTTTTTTTTTAATTTTTATTTATATATATATATATATATATAAAATATATAATTCAAAAAAATATATATAAATAAAAAATACCAGATAGGTCAAAAGTTTTAGTTAGTTCCTACCCCGGCAGTTTCGTTATAATACACTGAGGAGGGGAGGACGGGGGGGGGGGGATTTTAACCGCTCGGTGTGTTCCTGTCCTATCAGGAGGAGGCGATCTCAGGTGGTGCTGTCGTGGAGACTCTTGGAAACCCGATTATCGGGTAGGTATAATCACTCTTTTTTGGGTGGAAAATTAAATTAAAAAAACTAAAAATGTGGTTGCATAAATATGCACGCCCTTAACGAACACTTCGTTAATGTACCCATTGACTTTATGACAGCATTTGGTCTTTTTGGGTACGTGTCTATCAGAATAGCACATCTTGACTTAGCAATCTTTGTCTATTCTTGCTTGCAAAAGTGCTCACTGGGCAGCTCGTGTGTACCGCACTCTTCAGGTAACCCACAATTTTCAATGGGATTCAGGTCTGAGCTCTGGCTGGGCCAATCCAAAACTTTGATCTTCTTCTGACAAAGCCATTCTTCTGTTACATTCATCCTGGACTGCCAACAGGAACCTGGTACGAGGGCAGCCAAAACGGACGCGAAAACTAGGAATACCAGGTAGTACATGTGGCTCAGACATGGACATCTGGCTGGAAAGAAGTCACTGACCCATTCTGGTGGCTAAACACAGGCAGAACAGAAGAGTGAGGTTATGAATAGAGTGGGAACTCTGAACCCCTCAGCCTGAACCCACCTCGCTGCGGAGCACTCGTCCCCGAAAAGGACAACCCACTTTTTTTCCACGAGGACGGAGGTCCGAGGGGAACCAGAGTACTGGCAATGAAGAAC
Organism: Eleutherodactylus coqui; assembly: GCF_035609145.1. Lineage (NCBI taxonomy): Eukaryota > Metazoa > Chordata > Amphibia > Anura > Eleutherodactylidae > Eleutherodactylus > Eleutherodactylus coqui. The sequence goes on along the minus strand of NC_089839.1, from coordinate 115,054,719 downwards.
AGATAGATACCGACAATAACAAAAACATGAGAGCAATAGAAAACCAGACAAACAACACAAACCAAGCCCGAGTACATGAGCCAGACACACAGGAGCTCTGAGCAGGCTGACTGCTCAGTAAACACTAAAAATCATCAGCAACTTCCATCCAGGAAGAGCTGTATCTTATAGGGAAGAGGGAGAAGCCGATTGGCTGACAGAAATGTCAATCACCAGCCACACCTCGCAGACAGTTGCAGGACTAATTAATCTGGACTAGTAAACACAGGAGATGTTAACCCTAACTAGTCAGGATAGAATCCACAGAAACAGAGGTGTGCTGGCAAATACATGACAGTGTGCTGACTGACGTGACATTTTCTGTTAAATGTAGAGGTATGCTTTGGGTCATTGTCATGCTGAAAGGTGAAATTCCTCTTCACCATGAAGGTTTTGTTGCAAAGTCTCAAGATGGGCTAATATTTGCAACTGTTTATAATTCCCTCTACGGTGACTCAGCAGCAGAAAACACAGCCAAAAAAAACATAATTTTGCCTCCACCATCTTCACTGTGGGTATGTTTTTTTTTCAGTGATGCGCAGTGTTTTGGAATTGGGTTTCTCTGACACGAGCGTATGTGAAAACACTGTGTATGTTACGCAGCATTTTCACTGCATACAGAACTGCGTTTGTATGCACATCACTGCGTATGCATGTGTTTTTGCCACATATTTTACGCACGCAAAAACTAATGTAATCAGGCAGATGTCAGAACTGGGCAAACACACAGGAAGCACCCATGGAACAGTCTTCCACCATGTCCAATGCTAGAGGAAGAGCCTAGAAGAAAGAAGCCAAAGTTCTTGGTTTACCCTCTGGTGTCACAGTGAGGCTGTAAAGGCCATATCACAAGCCTCTAAAGCAATTTGAGAGCACATCCAGAGAAGTTCACTACCTTTTACCGTTTGTCAGTGACTTTATTTTAAAAGCTGCTAGAGGTGGTGCACTCTAGATTGAATTACACCAACATGTATTGATCTATCTCTCCTGAGGAACGTCTTATGGTCACTCTGAGATAAGGATTTTTTTTAGTGTTTTGGAATGTAAAATGTTCAGTGTACAGTTCCTTTTACCCTCACAAGTGTTTCCCAGGTAGTGTACTTTTGATTTGTTACCTATAGTTTTTTTTAACCCCTTTCCCCCCCCATTTTTAACAGATTCCTCACCATCAGGAACTCATTTGCATCATTGCATTTTGATTTTCTGTTGAGCAACTCCACCATCAAGAGGATCAGCAATCTTCTTTGGTAATGTCTCCAACGTGTCCACAATCCTGGATGGACATTGCTGAAGATTTTCATGCTGCAGTGCAGTTTTCGAACTGCATCGGGACACTGGATGTCAAGCACATCTGTGTGAAGAAGCCAATGAACACAGGATCCCGATATTACATTTATAAAGTGTACTTTTCTGTAGTTCTGTTATCCTTGCTGATGAGTGAGTTTTTCTGGGCAGTATTCAGATGGAACCTGAGAATGTGTGTATGGTAATTGAAGCCGCGGTGGTTCTGCATAATTTTTGATGGAAGACATGGATTGGAATGTGGGAGATGATTAAATTGCAGCAAATTCCCAAGTTGTTGCAGATTATTAGACCCCACAGGGTAGGCCAGCAGTATCTGGACTCCGAATCAGAGACATCTTCACAGACTACTTTCTGTTTGCTCATAGAAAGGTTCCGTGGCAGATGGACTCTGTACAAGAAGACAGATGATCTGGACTGTCCAAATCGCTTTTTTTTTTTAACCAACTTTCTGTTTTTTGGTTAGATGTTTTATTTAGTCAGGGACATGCAAGATAATGAGGACTCTTGACCTGCGTTTCGAGCTCATATATTTTGGCCAAAATATCCAAAGTTGTTTAACCGAAAAAATGTTTTTTGTTTTTCTTTTGCATAATTTGGCCAATATATAAACCAGCACCTCGTTACCTTTTTGTTTTTACAAATAAATGCTTTCAAAGAGTTTGAGTTGGCATTTCATTGCATCTCCAAGCACCAAGTCACATGAAGGATTACAGGTGCCTGTGGTGTTCGGTAATTGGAGAAGCTGCATTATTTGTTTATTTTTGGGGGGCGGTGGGGTGATAGGGGAAAAGTTTTACTGTATGTGTTACATTTTTAAAGACAAATTTATAAAAATATTAAACCTGTACACGTCATTTCTAACACTTCCCCCAGAAAATATAGATTTTTTTTGGAGGGGGGGGGGGGGGGATGTGCTGTTGCACAAGGCCACACAGCAGGAAACACTTCAGATGGCGGGGTCTTCCCAGGCTTGGTTCTTGTAATCAGGTGAGTTGGAATCCCATACAAGAGGTTTTCCCTCCATCAAAGCAACACATCTGCCCTTGTCTATAGGAGACATGATATCGGCTTGTCTGCACAAACTCTGTGACTGGCAACAACTTCCTGTTTTCTTCTTTTCCCCAATCTCTGAGCAACCTGAGTTAAAAACGCCACGAAAACACTGGCAATTGCATACGCACTGCATTTTTTAAGCACCCATACAATTCAATAGGTGAATTATGCATGCAATGTGTATGTAATATGACGAAAGATAGGACATGTTGTGTTTGATTTTACGCGTACAAATTCCATGCAACAAAAACGCTTATGAGAGAGCCACAATTTAAATATATGGTAGTTTAGCACAGCATATTATGCAAACGCAAAATGCTCATTTAATACGTGTCGAAAATAAGCTCGTGTGAGAGAGGCTTTATAGTCAAAAAGTTCACCTTTTATCTCATCAGTCCATAAAATGTTCTCCCACATACTTCTGGCATACGTGATGGAGGTTTGGGCAAAAATAGCCGGGCTTGGATGTTCTCTGTCGAGAGACGTATAGTTCTTGGTAATGTCACCGTTGTGCCAAATTTACTCCATTTCTTGGTGAAGTCTTCACGTGTGCTGCTGAGACATGTTGCTTTATTGTGATTCCAGCAGCACAGCACTCTCAGGGTTAATGATTGAGCTGGCTGGGTGTGGTACTGTCTGCTAGCCAATCCCCTGGATCTGTGCTCACATATAAACCCAGCCCCTGGTCAGTCACTGCATGGCCCTTCAGGTGAGTAGTCATGAATGCTTGTCTGGTGAGGTTTGCAGTGTGACTTGGTTCATGTCCGTTTGTACGTTTAAATTCTGTCAGCTTTGTGTTAGTTTGCTGTGTGTCCTGCAATCTGTGTTCTGTCCTGTTGCAGCGTGTGGTGAACTGTGTCCGATTCTGCTGGACTCCTGGTTAGTGTAGGGACTAGCAGTATAACCAGGAGCCGTGAAGTGGCCTGCTAGCTTTCAACATCTTGTACAACATGTCAACTAATACCTGGTATTTATATTCAGCTTATGTGTTACTAGTGGTTGCATGTTGTATGCAGTGTATTCTGGGTCTGTCAGGTGGCATGTGAATGCATCCTGTTCTGGTGCCTGGCTCCTAGGATCAGCAAGGGCCCAGATCCGAAGACCGCTGGGCTGCCCTTATTGGGGCAATGTCCCCGCTTAGGTAGGGCCACTCTCATTCCTCCTTGTAGCACAGGGTCAGTTGCCTGAATCCAGTGTGAGTCCCGTGTGACCCTGGTGAATCCTGTGTGCGTCCCCTTTGGTCACGATCGTGTGGGTCCCATGCTTTGCCTGCCCACACGATCGTAACAGTAATGCCTTGGAAATGTTTTGGTCCCCTTCTCCTGATTGACATCTTTCAACAATCAGATCCCTTTGATGTTCTGTAAGATCTTTACGGACCAACTAAGAAAATGTCAGTAAACTCTTCCGATAAGAGCTGAACTTTATATGAGCCTCCTGTGGCGCAGAGTGTAAGCTCTCGCCAAGAAAGCGCTGCGGAATAAGTTGGCGCTATACAAATGCTGAGATTTATTTTATATGAGGAAAATCAGAAACCCTGTAAATAATGGCAGCGGAGTACACAACCACACCCCAAATATAAGAGGGTGTTCACACTTATGCAACCACATTTATTTTAGATTTGGTATTTTTCATGCCTAAAAGATTTCAGTTTGCTTTTTCAATGGAATTGTAAAGATAACGGGTCACATTGAAGGTGGAGATGAATAATTTTAGATTTATCTCCATCTTTGTAGTTTTTTTTTTTAACATGACAAAAACATGATACTTTAACAGTGGTGTGTCGACTTTTTATATCCACTTTACACTTTTTCATCCATTTTTGGTAACAATGACTAAAAAAAACTGCAATTCTGGCATTGTGTATTTCTTTATGGTGTTCATCATCTGGGATGAATAATGAGATATTTTAAGAGTTTCAACTTTTTCAGACACAGTAAAACCAACAATTTTTCTATTTTATTGTTTAGATTTGTGAAAATGGGGAAAAGCTTTTTTTAAACTTTAAATTTTTTTATTATAAAAATTTTTATTAAAGTTATTTTTACATTTTTTTTTTTAGTCCTACTAGGGGACTTGTACAATATACTGCAATACATTTGTAAAGCAATTGTGGCTATTAAACTCTGCTACAGGCAGGGTCTAATAGGCTTGAATATACGGCAGGACAAGGAGCCCTTTGTAAACTCTGAGCTGTCATGGTAACTCATTGTTAACCTGGAATCATGACACAGAGAGGTCAGTGAGTCAACCAACATTACCCCCTGTGTCTAACGATGTAAGGCCCATTTACATGCAAAGATAATCTTTTAAACGATTGAAAGATTAACCTCTTAAGGACATGGCCTATTTTGGGCTTAAAGGGGTTGTCCCGCGGCAGCAAGTGGGTCTATACACTTCTGTATGGCCATATTAATGCACTTTGTAATGTACATTGTGCATTAATTATGAGCCATACAGAAGTTATCAAAAGTTTTTCACTTACCTGCTCCATTGCTGGCGTCCTCGTCTCCATGGTTGCCGTCTAATTTTCGCCGTCTAATGGCCAAATTAGACGCACTTGCGCAGTCCGGGTCTTCTGCTTTCTCAATGGGGCTCCGTGTAGCTCCGCCCCGTCACGTGCCGATTCCAGACAATCAGGAGGCTGGAATCGGCAATGGACCGCACAGAAGCCCTGCGGTCCACCGAGGGAGAAGATGCCGACGGCCATCTTCACCAGGTAAGTAAGAAGTCACCTGAGCGCGGGGATTCAGGTAAGCGCTCTCCGGTGATCTTTTTTAACCCCTGCATCGGGGTTGTCTCGCACCGAACGGAGGGGGGGGGGGGGTTGAAAAAAAAAACGTTTCGGCGCGGTACAACCCCTTTAAGGATGCAACGATTTTTGGTGGATTTTATTCTCCATTTTTCAAAAGCCATAACTTTTTTATTTTTCTGTCGACACAGCCGTATAAGGCCTTGTTTTTGCATGGCGAACTGTAGTCTTTATCGGTTCCATTTTTGGATACATAGACTATATTGTAAAAGCTTTTTTTTTTTTTTTTTTTTTTATGTTCGCAATGAGAGAAAACGCATCAATTCTGCCATAGATTTTTTTTTTAAAGCGTTAATTATAAAACATAAATGACACAATCAATTTTTTTTTTCTGCGGGCTGGAACGATTACAATGATACAAAAATTCTTATATTTTTTTAGGTTTTTTTCACTTTTCTGCGATAAAACCCCTTTTTTGGAAATCTTTTTTTTTCTAAATTGCTGCATTCAAAGTCCTATAACTTTTTTATTTTTCCATGGACGTAGGTGTGTGAGGGCTTATTTTTTGAGAGACAAACTGTCGTTTTTATTGGCACCATTTTGCGGTACATACGGCACCCAGCATAGCACATATACGTCTTGGGACAGCGAGCGTATATGTGCTTACACCCGTGTATGGCTGCCCTCAACCACACACTGGTTTGACTCTGAGCCAAGACCAGAGGCACTATCTGAAGAAGCCTGGTCTTCTTCCTCAGTTGGGCTTTGCTATGCGGCTCCTAGGCTATTATACTGGAAGTGGTCCAGTTATGTGGGTGCTGACGCTATAATAGATCAGGGTACTGTATTCGAGTTTGTGTACAAAGTTGTAATCCTGGAGTTCTGGAGTAAAGTAGGCAGTGGAACTTCAGGTTGAGGGACAAACCAGAGCAGATTCAGTATGGTAAAACAGGGCAGGAGTCAGGGCAGGCGGTAGACAGCAGAATGGTCAATATACCAGGCTGAGGTCAGCAATGCAGAATGCAATAAAGTCAGGTTTGCTCGGAGTCAGAGACTAAGAAGTCAGCATGAACAAATTGTGATTGTTCCCAACAAGAGAAACCACGTAATTTTGTAGATATGATACCTTTTAATGGCTAACAAAAATACATGATGTTAATGTGAGCTTTTGAACCAATGCAGGGTTCTGCTTTAGGCTTAAATTAAATATATCCGAAGAGGCATGCATATTAATACACACATACTTGTGACAAGGCACAGACATGGATGTGAATAATTTGCACTTAAAAGAATACTACAACAGAAATATAAACATCTTTAAGTAGTCATGTGACTAGAAAAGTGCTCCGCCACAGGTAATTCTGTTTTTCTCTATTTACTTGTGTGATGATGAGGCCTAATCCTCGCTTTCAGTTTTTGTCCTGTTTCTCCAACATAAAGGCCCCCAACAGGACATTTACTACACAGGATCAGATACACAACATTGGACATGGAACATGTGAATGTCCCCGGGATCTTATAGTCCTGCTGTGTGTTGGGGATTTGTATCCTGTCCATGGTCAGTACATAGTAGAAGAACATCTATACCATCTTAAAAGGACATTTTTAAACCAGGGCTACCATCCCACCTCAATTGATGACCAAATCACAAGAGTCACCAGGATACCCAGAAATCAACTACTCCAATACACAGAGAAGGAAGGAAACAATCGTGTACCTCTACTGGTAGTAGTGACCTACAATTGACAGCTAGAGGCACTAAGGAAAACCGCAAAGAAACTCCATCATACCCTACACAAGGATGACTGCCCAGACAACAAGCCGGGACCCCGCACACCGCCGCCCCGGGAGGACCGGCAGCCGCTGCATGGTAACATTACCCCCCCCTCTGATGGGGGACCTCTGGGACCCCGCCACCATGTCCAGGCTTATCTGGAAACAGACGGTGGAAACGCCGCACCAACACTGGAGCATGAACTTCACCGAAGGGAGAAAAGGTTTCAATAATGACTTATGTAAAACCCTATGAACCCTCCATGTAGCTGGCAAATCAAATTCATAAGCAAGCGGATTTACTACACGCGTGATGACAAAGTGACCCACGTAATGCGGCACCAGTTTCAAAAACGGAACCTTCAATTTAAGATTTCCAGAAGACAAATTTACCTTCTGTCCCATCCTGTACAGTTCAGATACCGACAGACTCCTCCCACTACGCAACTACATACGAGCCCCTGTTGCTTCCAGGTTCTTCTGTACTTCTTTCCATACCCCCTGCAGCGCATCTGTGGCGACAGCAGCTGCAGGACAGGCAGACGGAGTAGAAATAGCTGTAAGGAAGCCAGGATGCTGACCATATACGCACAGGAATGAAGATACCCCAGTGGAAGAACAAGTACGGCAGGAATTCTGCCCACTGATGAGCCTTTTCGCTAGCAAACAACCGTAAATATGGCACTAAATCCTGGTTCTTCCGCTCTGTCTGACCATTAGATTGCGGGTGGAATGCTGACGAGAAGGAAAGCGGCGTTCCCAGGTTTCTACAGAAGGCTCGCAAACTGACCACCATGATCCGATACAATGTTCTTGGGAACCCCATGTAGACGAATGATTTCTTGAGAAATTCTATCACAAAAGGTAGCTTCTTTAACACCACAAAATGTGCCATCTTTGAGAAACGGTCTACAATAACTAGGATAGTGGTGAACTTCTAAGACTCAGGTAGATCGGTGATAAAATCTACCGATAAATGCGACCACGGACGAAAAGGCACCGGTAACGGTCTCAGAGGCCCCTCCGGACGATGACGCCAACTTTTACTGCGTACATAGAAAGACCATCCCTTAACAAAGTCGCAGATCTCCCAAGACATGCCTGGCCGCCAGTAGTGTCTAGTACAAAGACCCAGAGTCGCCTGAACCTCCGGATGGCCTGCGAGAACAGATGAGTGAGACTCTTTAATGACTCTGAGTCGCAAGGTCTCTGGCAGAAACCATCTGCCCCCACCACCCCAGGTGCCAAGATATTCTCGGGAGCCACTGTCTCACTTTCCAGCGAACTGAAACTCCGTGAGAGGGCGTCTGCCTTTACGTTCTTCTCCCCTGGAATATATGTAACGACGAGGTTAAACCTGGCGAAAAACAATGCCCACCTGGCCTGATGAGCTGTGAGTCTCTTAGCATTGGCGAGATATACCAAGTTTTTATGATCAGAATACACGGTAATGGGATACCTTACCCCCTCAAGATGGTGACGCCACTCTTCTAGAGACCACTTAAACGCCAATAACTCACGATTACCCACGTCATAGTTACGTTCCGCCGAACTGAAGTTCTGTGAGAAGAACGCACATGGACTATACCCAGGTCTCCCGCTGACTTCCTGAGACAATACAGCCCCGGCCCCCACCTCAGACGCATCGACCTCAATGAAGAACGGTCGCCACGCGTCAGGCTGTACTAGCACCGGGGCAGCAGTAAACACCCTTTTGAGGCGACTAAAAGCCTATAGGGCTTCTGGCAACCATCTTACCAAGTCGGCACCCTTCTTGGTAAGATCGATCAGGGGTTGAGCAATAACAGAATAATTTTTAATGAATCTATGGTAGAAATTTGCGAAACCTAAAAACCACTGGAGAGTTTTCAGGTTATCTGGTCTGACCCATTATGAGATTGCTGCCACTTTATCAGACTCCATTTGAACCTCCGTGGGTGAAATCCCATAACCGAGAAAAGACACTTGTTTAGTACCAAAAATGCATTTCTCCAACTTGACGAAACTTGGGTACTAACGCAAACGGGTCAGAACTAGCCTCAGGTGCCGCACATGTGAATCCCAGTCTGGGGAGTACACCAGAATGTCATCGAGATTTATGACCAAAAATACCCCCAGGAGGTGGGGCGTGGCTTAGGCATGGAGGAGTAAAGGCGCATGGGACAGAGCTCCTCCGCCGCTAACACCGGAAAATCAGTACACTGACTCCAAACAGGGCGGCAAAACGAAAAAAAGAGGAGCGAGACGCAAGGGGGACCCGCCGGCAACCACAAGCACGCCGATAAGCAGGTACCTGCAAGGAGCGGGCGCCGCGGAGACCGGCCGCAAGGCAGGGAACATGGCGCCGGGAGGACACGTGGAGCTGCACTCCCCGCGCTCCGCTGAGAAAGCCCTGCCGCCAGCGCAGACCGCGCCGCAGGTACAGAGAGGGGAGAAGAAGAAAAGCGGAGCACAGACAGCGGAGGTACCTGCAGACATCCCCACACAAGTCGGCGCCCAGCTACCGGCGGGAAAAGAAGGGAGGGAGAGCCGGACGCCACCGCCAGGCAAGGGAAGCTCCACAACGCACCAGGTACTGGGGGGATCTCCCAGGGGCAGCCCAGCACAGCCTCAGGAGGACACACTGAGCACCCTCAGGAAGACAGGGAACCAGCAAGCAGAGGTGGGGCACCAGGAGATGCAGAGACAGGGGAAAAGCTGCAGAGAGCACCCCAGTCAAGAAACCCCAGAATGCCCACAACAAGCAACAGGCATAGAAGGCAGAGTAGAGGGAGCAACTATCACCACCCCCATCCTCAATGCAGCCTCACACTCAGATGGCCCGGGGGGCAGGGGGCACAGCATATCTGCAAGCAACGATCAACCAACGGCAGCCAGTACCACCCAAAAACAGCAAGACCCCCCGTCAGACGACACTCAGACCTTAAAGGCATTATGGAAAATGATGTGCGAACTACCCACAAAACTGGATCTAGAAACGCATTTGAGGCGTATTGAAGAGAAACATGAATCAGCCATATCAGAGGTGAAACTCTCCGTACAAGAATTAACGGAACGGGTCAACACCCTAGAACAGACGACAGGCGCCCCAAGCACAGACGTTCAACACCTGGCGGAAATAGTAGAAAGACAGCAAAACCAAATCAAAGAATTAACCCTACATCTGGACGACGTCGAGAACAGGGGACGGCGCAACAACTTAAAGCTGAGAGGCATCCCAGAAGACATCCCGCCAGAAGCGCTACAGGACTGCGTCACGACAATATGCAACAAACTTTTACGCAGACCTGAAGACAGGACAATTGAGCTTGACAGAGTCCATCGCCTAATAGGGGGGAGAGCACGGAACGCGAATTTTCCCAGAGATGTCATATGCCGGGTACACTTCTACCGACAAAAGGAGGAGATCCTGCGTTTGGCTTGGGAACAAGGCTCGGTCAGATTCCGAGGAAGTGAAATCACCATCCTACCAGATGTATCCAGATTCACGCTAAATAGCCGGAGGCTGATCCGACCCCTTCTAGACGCAGCACGCAGAGCAGACGCAACTTACAAATGGGGACACCCCTTCCACCTGATTTTGCGCAAAAGAGGCCGTCTATATACGGTCAAAACACCATCTGACCTAGAAGGGGCGTTTGCATTCCTGGAAGAGCCCCCAGTTCCTATCCCAGACTGGACATTACCTATAGACCCTCCGAGGACACACAACTAAGGAGAGGTCCTACGCTACTACCAGAAACTGAAAACTTACCCCAGCCACGACACTTGATGATCGCCAGCAACGCAGAAGCTTAAGGGAAAAAGGACTTATGCATATCCATATGACACCGAAGCGCAGAACCCGCCTACGGACACAAACGGGAGTGGTGAGAGAAAAATGTTACCAAACCTCACCCATATAGTCCCCTAAAGGACACAAGGCGGCTCCACAGAAGAAACCCCCACTATCTCAAACCCCTCATTTTTGAGAACCGAGAGACAATCCTTTCAAACGAGCGGGTCTTCACAGACATGGTCAGACAAACGGCGGCGGAGCAGCTCACACCCACAACAAAGCGAAACAACTACCCTACGAAAACGTCAGACCGTGAAGACCACACCGACGAGAAAAATACAGAGAACGGCCCGGTGGCCTTTCTCTCCGACCAGAGCCTTTCTTCGTACCCCCAATTAGGGCTCCGGAAGCCTTGGCCCAGCCCACACTTGGACGAGGGCCCAGGCTCCCGGATAATCGGAAAGAATAGAGTAATTGATATTTTACCCCCCCCCCCTGTGTTTGTTGAGTCTCTTGCTCACTAACCACCTCTTCACTACCCTTCCCTCCTTACCCCGCCCCCCACCTACCTAAGCCCCCAACGATAAGCTTTTAACAACTGTCTTTGATTTGCAGGTCTCCTAGGCAACCGAATATGTCTACAGACCACACTAACCTCTTGGTGGTTTCCATAAACGCACAGGGGCTTAACATTCCTGAAAAAAGGTCCTCCATCCTCCATCTCCTCTGGAAAAAAAGGGCAAAGATAGCCTTCATACAAGAAACCCACTTCCGCACAGACGCTACTCCGAGGTTCGAGAATGCGAGATTTCCGAAAGGGTACCACAGCACAAACGCAGAGGCGAAAACAAAGGGAGTGTCAATCTTAATCTCCAACACCATCCCGTGGGAGCATGGGGAGACTCGCAGTGATCCAGGGGGAAGATTCCTATTCGTCAAAGGTAAGCTCGCAAATACACAAGTCACACTGGCATCCCTGTATTTTCCCAACTCCAACCAGGCGTCCTTCCTGGAGAGGGCCCTGGAGGATCTGGACGAGTTCAGGGAGGGCACCCTGGTACTGGGGGGGGATTTCAATATGCCACTAGACCCACAGGTTGACACATCAAGAGGAAGCAGCTCCCTCCCGACATCCACACACCGTAGGTTCAAAAAGATCCTACACAGACATCAATTGATTGATGCGTGGAGGATCCTACACCCGACCACGAAGGATTATACCTTCTTCTCATCGCCACATAACGTGTATTCCAGAATCGACTATTTTCTGGTACACCACTCCTCCTTGGCACAGCTCATATCAGCTGAAATAGATAGTATCACATTCTCAGACCATGCTCTAATCACTCTCACGTTAGCAATGCCCAATATTCACAAAAGAGAATGGAACTGGAGACTAAACGAATCCCTGCTAAGCGACCCACCAGCACTAGAGAAGTTAAGCCTAACTCTACAAGACTATTTCGAGCAAAATAACACCCCGGAAGTAAACCCCATGATGATATGGGAAGCACATAAGTGTGTCATACGGGGTTCCTTCATCAGTCTAGGGGCCCACATCAAAAAACAAAAAGGAGCGCAGCTACAAGAGCTACTCAAACGTATTCAAAACCTGGAACTGGCCCATAAAACATCATTAGATAAGGCACAAGGAGCGGAACTGGCACAATTGAGGGACAAGGTCCGCAAAATAACTCTAGACCAGGCAAAGATAAACCTGCTAAAATGCAAAAGGCACTTCTTCGAATTCGGCAACAAACCAAGCAAGACACTAGCACGGGCGTTACGCAACGCAAGAGAGAGAACATATATTCCACAAATCACTAACACTAAAGGCAAGACATTGCACATACCCAAACAGATCTCAGAGGTATTCAAGGAATATTACCAAACGTTATACAACCTCTCCCCCCCCCAATCAGAGCAGGACAGAGAGTCACGCAAAAAACGGATACAGGAGTACATCCAACAAGCGAAATTAGGCAAATTTACACAAGAAGCCATAGAAATAATGGACGCCCCAATAACGCAGGACGAATTATTCAAAGTTATATCAGAAACTCCCACAGGGAAAGCACCAGGCCCGGATGGGCTAACCGCACCATACTACAAAAAATTCATAGGAATCCTAGCACCCCATTTCCTAAGGGCATATAACTCACTGACAACAGGACACGAAATGCCTAGAGATTCACTAAGGGCCCACGTAACGGTGATCCCAAAGGAGGGGAAAGACCTGACACAGTGCCAGAGCTATAGGCCCATCTCCCTCCTAAACGTGGACTTAAAGATGTTCTCTAAGATTTTAGCAAATCGGATATCCCCATATCTAAAGCGACTGATACACACGGATCAGGTAGGCTTCGTCCCACAAAGAGAAGCCCGAGATAACACGATAAAAGCCATAAACCTGATCCATCTCGCGGAAAAACGGTCCACTCCGATGTGTATACTGTCAACGGATGCGGAAAAGGCATTCGACAGGGTGGATTGGGATTTCCTATTTGCCACCCTGTCACAACTTGGGACGGGACCTCACATGACACAATGGCTAGCGAGTCTGTACTCCAAACCAACAGCAGAGGTCAGAGTGAACGGCCAGCTCTCGTCTCCCTTCCCCATCACAAACGGGACGAGACAGGGCTGCCCACTATCGCCACTGATTTTCGTCATATGCCTTGAACCTCTACTGAACCACATCCGTGCCAACCAAGATATAGGGGGTTTAGCCCTAAAAGACGCAGAATATAAAATAGCAGCCTATGCGGACGACCTTTTATTTTTTATTACGAAGCCGCGAATATCCTTACCGAACCTAATAAAAGAAATAGATAAACATACAAAATTATCAAATTTTAAAATCAATTACCAGAAGTCAGCAGCGATGAATATCTCACTCCCACAGACCCTTGCGGAAGAGCTCGAAGACGCATTCTCGTTCCGCTGGAAGAGAGAAAAAATCCTTTATCTAGGGATCAATCTGACGCCTAAGGTGTCAGAACTGTTTCCCGCAAACTACCCTAACCTAATAAACAAGATACGTCTAGACCTAAACACATGGACAAAGGGCCTTTTTTCATGGTTCGGGAGGGGGGCCATATTTAAGATGAATATCTTACCAAGAGTGCTATACCTACTCCAGGCCCTGCCGATACACGTCCCTAGGCAATTTTTCCAGCAACTACTTTCCCTTATGACGAAATTTATTTGGGCAACCAAACCAACCAGAGTATCACGCACTATCCTGACTAGAACAAAAAAGAAGGGAGGGTTGGGACTGCCGGATTTCCCACGGTACTATCAGGCAGCACATCTTGCACGCATAATAGATTGGCATAGACACAGGGGAACCAAACAGTGGATTGACCTAGAACAGTCGGCGACGTCGGTACCCCTAGTAATACTCCCATGGACTAAAAACCAGGCCACAGCAGAACTGTCAAATCACCCAACTATAGGCCCCACTCTGACAAGTCTATCAAGGATTTCTGAGGGGGCGGGTGTGTCCCCGGGACCTTCCCCCATGTACCCGATACTGGGCAACCCGGACTTCCCACCGGGAAGTGAGGGGAAAACACACCAGGAAAGGATAGAGAGGGGAAACTTCAGGGCAAGCCATTTCCTCAGAGAGGGCCAGTGGTGGATGGGGGAGGACCCGGGAGTTGAGTCAGACCAAACGGGGTTCACATTCTGGCAAAGCTTTCAATTGAGACACTTCCTTCGATCTCTTCCCCACCCCAACCTTTACATGCGCCCCAAGACACAGTTTGAGATTGCATGCTGTGAAGAAGGCCCCTCGAGGCACACACTGTCAAGAATGTACAACATCTTAACCACAGAAGAAGAAAACCCACCCCCCAGATACATACAGCATTGGGAGAAAGACCTAAACATAACATTCAGCCCTGAGGAAAGAGAGAGAATATTTACACTGACGCACACAACTTCCCTATCAAGTCAAATACAAGAATCAGGATATAAGATCATGACACGCTGGTACAGGGTGCCCGCCCAACTACATAAGATGTTCCCCTCGGTCTCCCCACTATGCTGGAGATGCGGATCAGAACAGGGGACACTACTACATATTTTCTGGGACTGCCCGGCGGTGGCGAGCTACTGGGAGGAAGTGTGGAGAATCACATCCAAATTCACCACATACACCCTAAACAAAACACCGGCCCTCTTCCTCCTGCATCACTGCGACATCCCTATCTCTATCTACAAAAAGTCAGTGGTCCGCCATCTGATCAATGCAGCGAGAACTTGCGTTCCTAGAATGTGGAGACAAACGGAGCCCCCTACTGTTAGGATGTGGCTAAACTCTGTAAACAGGCTGATGGAGATGGAGGACCTTACAGCCACAATGAGAGGTATGCAAAGTAAATATAGGAAGACCTGGTACCACTGGATGGAATTCCAGAACACCGAAGAGTTCGCTAAACTCTGAGACCACACACAGACAGAGGCGATACCCCCCTTGTCACCCCCCAATCTCTCCGCCCCACCTCTTTCCCAACCTCTCCGTCCCACCCTCCTACCTAATAAATGTAAGTTCGCATCAAGATGTTACAGTTAGAATTGGTACATAGTACAGTTTATTTGTAATTAACAGTTCAGACAGAGCCGGATTAGAAAATGAGATTTATGTTCCAAACAGAAATGCAATCTGGACCGGCTAGAGTATACATAAGCCAATATTGCAACATCTGTCAAAGTTATATAAATGCATGTTTACTCAGAAGGAACTATTCAACAGACTACTGAATGTATGAAAATATATTGAAAATGTTAAATAAAGTATCTATAAAAAAAAAAAAAAAATACCCCCAGGAAGTCGTGAAAAACCGCGTTCATAAATCCCTGGAACACAGCGGGGGCATTACAAACTTCGAAGGGCACGACTAGACATTCAAAATGTCCAAACGAGGTGTTGAATGTGGTCTTCCACTCATTTCCCTTTCGGATGTGATTTAAATTGTAAGCCCCCCTTAAGTCTAACTTGGAAAACCAGTGGGCCCCTACCACTTGATTCAATAAATCATTAATCAGGGGCAAGGAGCACTGGTTCTTCATTGTAATTTTATTCAGAGCCCGATAATCCACACAAGGCCTCAATGTCCCATCCTTCTTCTCCACAAAGAAGAGACCTGCCCCAGCAGGGGAACTGGACAGCCTGATATGTCATTTGGCCAGAAACTCCGAAATATAGGATTTAAGGGCTTCGTGCTTATGCCCAGACAAATTGAAAATGGTTTCTTTAGGGATAGGACTGTCAGGGGATCAAATCAATACCACAGTCCCACTCCCTATGGGGAGGCAAAGTCTCAGACAGTTTCTTGGAAAATACATAATGAAAATCAGACAAATACTCAGGAATAAGTATGGTATCTGCTGAACACATGGATATAGTAGCTAAGTGACTATGACAGGACAATCCCCAATGTGTCGATTCCCGAGTGGACCAATCAAATCGGGGATTGTGCAGTGCCAACCAGGGCATACCAAGCACTACATCAATAGGCATCCTTTCCATTACCAAGAACGACAGATTCTCAGAATGGAGAACACCCACAGTGAATTGTAACATGGGAGTCCTCCATTGTACAACCCCTGCAGACAGAGGGGTAGAATCAATACTAGTGAAGCGTATGGGAATCTTTAATGCTGAGAATTCAGTCATCAGAGGTCTGACAAAACTTAAACTAATCAAATTGGTGGCAGACCCCGCATCAATAAAAGCTTGACCGGACCGAGTGAAATTCCGGAAGCCAATCTGACAAGGCACCAACAACTTAGGGAGTACCTGTGATCCTAGGCGATCCTCCAAAAGATCACCTAGGATCTGAAGTTTTCTGCCGGTTCAGACTGATGTTGTAGACGCTTCTTAGGACAGGTCGCTACACCATGTCCGGCTTTCCCACAATAGAGGCAGAGGCGATGAGTCATCCTGAACCGTCGCCGTTCCTCAGGACTTAGGTGATCCACTTCTATAGGCTCGGCACCAGAAGTTGGCATGGGAGAAGTGGGAGCGGGTCTGCTGGATTCCTTAGCCTTACGGGCCTGATGTTCCTCTTTTCTAGATCTCAGCCTCCTGTCAGCTTTGACCGCCAATTCCATCCCATCATTAAGTGTCACGGGAGCGAGATGAGAAATGAGTAGATCCTTAACTGCGTCAGAAAGACCCAACAAAAACACATCTTTAAGGGCGCTATCGTTCCAAGAGGTTTCACCTGCATAAGTCTAAATTTAGAGCAATAGTCCTCTACCCACTGCTGCCCCTAACGTAGAGACATGAGATGGGATACCGCCAACCCTGCACGGTCCGGCTCATCAAAAAAAACTCCAAGTTCCCAAGAAAACAAATCAATTGACTGCAGCCAAGCCAAACTCTCGGATAAGGAGTAGGCCCATGTCTGGGGGGACCCCAAAGTAAAGACATAATCAATTCAACTTTCTGGGATTCTGAGCCGGAGGAGCGGGACCGCATCGAAAAATACAATCTACATGCCTGCTCAAAAACAAAAAACTTGCTCCTCTCCCCTGAAAATACCTCAGGAAGCAGATACTTGGGCTCAGGAATAGAAGGGGCGGTAGAAACATGCACTAACTCCCGCTGCTCCTGGGCCACCATACTACCGGACAGGTCTTGGATCACGAGCACTAAATCCTGCAACTGACTTGCGAGGGTACTCATGGCCTCCATTGGAGAGCAATTTTAAGGGCCAGTTATTATGTTACAGTATACTACCCTTAATACGCCAGCCCGGGTGCCCTAGATATCACCCACAACCCCTGTCCCTGCCTACTTGCCTCCACTCCCAGCTAACCCCAGGCAGGCAACTGGGTGTTGATCCCTACTCTCACTAAAGACCGAAAAAGGGACGCTGGCGTACCTGGATGGAAAGGGTAGAATACTGACAGAAAAGGCAGATGTAAATAACCAACATGAACAATACTAAGCAGAACTGAGGCAGATGGAAAAACCTGGCGGATAATAGCAAGATATAGTAGACAAGATGACAGAAGCAGGAAACCCACAGAGGCAGACTAGCTAGCACACTGAGGGAAACCAATAACTGGCAGTGATTGTCAGTCTCTGCCCGACCTTTAAACAAAAGCCTCCGCCCAGGGGCAGAGAGAGGGAGACAGCCAACTCCCAACAGAACATAATAAAAGGAAGCTCGTGCACGGCAGCTGCACTCATAGGTGTGCGCGCGCACGGCGCTGCGCGCCACCAGCACCGCGCCCCCAGCAGCTGGACAACAAGTCGGGGGGACGCGTCCCGACGTCGGGACCCCACACACCGCCGCCCCGAGAGGACCAGCAGCTGCCGCATGGTAACAAAAACTTTCACTCCCGTATCAGTGACTACTTAAAGATTGTTGTATTTCTGTTGTAATTATTCACATCCGTGTCTGTGACTTGTCACAAGTATTCGTGTAAAAAATGCTTGCCTTTTCGTATCTATTTCATTTAAGCCTGAAGCAAAAGCCCTAAGCCTGGTTCGAAAGCTCGCATTAACATCATGTATTTTTGTTAGCCATTAAAAGGCATCATATCTACAAGATTTGGTGGTTTCTCTTGCTGGAAACAATCACATTTTGCTCTACTGGTTAACACGGTACCAACTTTTTAGATTTTTTAGTTTGAACAAATAATGACTTCAGCTGGACCAGGAAGACCAAAAGCTTAGGCACCTAAGGGGAGAAGGTGCCTGATATAACCAGAGTCGCTCCATGATGGTCATACACAAAATAGTAAGTTGCACACTGACCCTTCAAGAGTGCGAACAAGGAAGACACTGGAGATGGCTGCCTGCAGGGGAGCCAGAGAGGATGTGCACCAAAGCTACTAGGAGAGGTATAATGACAGCCGCGAAACATAATACGCTTAATCAGCACTCCTGGTTAACAGTAAGAACTGCAATGAAAGTCCTGGGATGTCTCGCCTCCTCAGTGGATGCTGTCCCTTTTTCAGTTTACAAAGCAATGTACTTATCTTCTGGAACAAAAAATCAATCTTCTATGGATGACAAGATCCCTATATACCAAGAGACCAGAAAGAATTTGAAATGGTGGCTCCAAGAAGCTTTGTCAATGAGAAATCTCTGATGCATCATTAAAAGATAACACTTACTATGGATGCCTTAGGGTGCGTTCACACGCGCGTGTTTTTGTGCGTACATACGCACGCAGAAAAACACGCTTCTATTTGCAACAATGCATTCCCTATGGTGTGTGCACATGTCCGTACTTTGCAGGTGTGCGCCTGCAAAGATAGGACATGCGTGCACCATAGGGAATGCATGCAGTGCTTCCAATAGAGCCGCGGCTGCTGCCGGCGCCTCCATTAAAATAAAAGTTCTGCCAGCTCCCTGCATTCTTTTTCAGGGAAGGGCTTTACATATAAGCTCTTCCCTGAAAAAGAAAAATTTTAGTGTAAAAAAAAAAAATGCAGGCATTCTCTTCAATGGAGCCGCTGCTGCTGCCGGCGGCTCCATTGAAGACAATAGTCTGCCAGCACACCTGAATTGTTTTTCAGCAGGTGGGGAATTTTAAATCCCCACATGCTGATAGATCAGCACCACAGTGCAGGGGCCAGCAGGAGAAGACTCAGCTGTGCCCTGCAGCTGAAGGGAGGTGATCTATTTTTTTTGTTTTTTAAACCTTTTTTACTTGATTTTCAGGGAAGGGCTTATGAAGCCCTTTCCTGCAAAGTCATTGACAGCTGCCGGGGCTCAGTGGCGACTTCTGCCACTGTCCCCGACTCTGTAGCACTGCTGAGCTATCAGCAGCCAGGGATTTTAAATCCCCGGCTGCTGATAGTTTAGAACTACAGAGCCGGGGACAGCTGCAGAAGCCGCGGCTGAGCCCCGGCAGGTGAGTATCTATATATTTTTTTGTACACTATTTTAAAGGGCTTTTCAGGGAAGGGCTTATTAAGCACTTCCCTGAAAAGCCATCATTGATGGCTGCCGTGGCTCAGCGGCGTGTTCTGCCGCTGTCCCGGGTTCTGCACTGCTATTTTGAGCTATCAGCAGCCGGGGATTTAAAATCCCCACCTGCTGGTAGCTCTGATTGTGATTGGCTGCTGATAGCTCAGAACTACAGAGCTGGGGACAGCGCCAGAAGTCGCCGCTGAGCCCTGGCAGCTGAAGGGAGGTGAGTATTTATTATTTTTTTTAAATACACTTTTTTAAATGGCTTTTCAGGGAAGGGCTTATGAAGCCCTTCCCTGAAAAGCCATTGACGGGATTCCGGCAGAAGGATTCTCTACCGCAGCTGCGGTTGCGAATTGAAGAATTCCCTTTGCTGCATCTGCCACAGATGTGGCTGATTTAGCATCAGGGAATTCTTTTAACTACTGGGGGTGAAGGAAACATCTGCCGCATGCGGCAGATGTGTTCTTCATGCCCGCAGGGGTCACAGCAGCGGCGGAGAGGTAAGTTCTCCCCGAATGAATGACGGGCGAGAGCTGCCTGTGATTGGCTGAGCACCTCAGGCAATCACATTCAGCTCTTTCAGTTGGTGGGGATTTTAAATCCCCACCTGCTGATAGATCTGCACCACAGTGCAGAGGACAGCAGGAGAAGACACAGCTGTGCCCCTGCAGCTGAAGGGAGGTGCGTATCTATTTTTTTTGTTTTTTAAACCACTTTTACTTGATTTTCAGGGAAGGGCTTATATTTAAAGCCCTTCTCTGAAATCAATTGCCGGCAGCAGAATCCTCCACCGCAGCTGACATGTGTGACAGCTGCGGTTGAGAATTGAAGAATTCCCTATGCTGCATCTGCCACAGATGTGGCTCATGTAGCATCAGGGAATTCTTTTAACTAGTGGGGGTGAAGGAAACCTCTGCCGCATGCAGATGTGTTCTTCATCGCCGAGGGGGACACAGCAGTGGCTGAGAGATAAGTATTTTTTTTTACACTACTTTTAATTGGCTTTTCAGGGAAGGGCTTATGAAGCCCTTCCCTGAAAATCCATTCACGGCTGCCAGGGCTCAGCGGTGACTTCTGCCGCTGTCCCTGACTCTGTAGTGCTGAGCTATCAGCAGCCGGGAATTTAAAATCCCTGCCTGCTGGTAGCTCTGATTGTGATTGGCTGTGCAGTTCAGCCAATCACAATCAGAGCTACCAGCAGCCGGGGATTTTAAATCCCTGGCTGCTGATAGTTCAGAACTAAAGAGACGGGGACAGCTACAGAAGCCACGCCTGAGCCCGGCAAGTGAGTATAATTTTTTCTTTATTTATGAAGCCCTTCCCTGCAAAGTCATTGACAGCTGCCGCTGTCCCCGACTCTGTAGCGCTGCTGAGCTATCAGCAGCCGGGGATTTTAAGTCCCCGCCTGCTGGTAGCTCTGATTGTGAGTGGCTGAAGCACTTATGAAGCCCTTCCCTGAAAAGCCATCATTGACGGCTGCCGTGGCTCAGCGGCGACTTCTGCCACCGTTCCCGGCTCTGCACTGCTGTTTTAAGCTATCAGCAGCCGGGGATTTAGAATCCCCACCTGCTGGTAGCTCTGATTGTGATTGGCTGAAGTGTTCAGCCAATCACAATCAGAGCTACCAGCAGGCGGGGATTTTAAATCCCCGGCTGCTGATAGCTCAGAACTACAGAGCTGGGGACAGCGCCAGAAGTCGCGGCTGAGCCCCGGCAGCTGAAGGGAGGTGAGTATTTTTTTTTAATACACTTTTTTAAATGGCTTTTCAGGGAAGGGCTTATGAAGCCCTTCCCTGAAAAGCCATTGATGGGATGCTGGCAGCAGGATTCTCTACTGCAGCTGTCATGTGTGACAGCTGCGGTTGAGAATTGAAGAATTCCCTATGCTGCATCTGCCACAGATGTGGCTCAGGTAGCATCAGGGAATTCTTTTAACTAGCGGGGGTGAAGGAAACCTCTGCCGCATGCAGATGTGTTCTTCATCGCCGCGGGGGACACAGCAGCGGCTGAGAGATAAGTATTTTTTTTACACTACTTTTAATTGGCTTTTCAGGGAAGGGCTTATGAAGCCCTTCCCTGCAAAGCCATTGACAGCTGCCGCTGTCCCCGGCTCTGTAGCGCTGCTGAGCTATCAGCAGCCGGGAATTTAAAATCCCTGCCTGCTTGTAGCTCTGATTGTGATTGGCTGATCAGTTCAGCCAATCACAATCAGAGCTACCAGAAGGCGGGGATTTTAAATCCCTGGCTGCTGATAGTTCAGAACTAAAGAGACGGGGACAACTGCAGAAGCCGCGGCTGAGCCCCAGCAGGTGAGTATAATTTTTTCTTTATTTTTGTACACTATCTTAAAGGGCTTCTCAGGGAAGTGCTTATGA
This sequence comes from Eleutherodactylus coqui, assembly GCF_035609145.1. Taxonomy (NCBI): domain Eukaryota; kingdom Metazoa; phylum Chordata; class Amphibia; order Anura; family Eleutherodactylidae; genus Eleutherodactylus; species Eleutherodactylus coqui. The sequence continues at coordinate 115,032,701 of NC_089839.1, read as the reverse complement.
AGCCCTTCCCTGCAAAGCCATTGACAGCTGCCGCTGTCCCCGACTCTGTAGCGCTGCTGAGCTATCAGCAGCTGGGGATTTTAAATTCCCGCCTGCTGGTAGCTCTGATTGTAATTGGCTGAAGCACTTATGAAGCCCTTCCCTGAAAAGCCATCATTGACGGCTGCCGTGGCTCAGCGGCGACTTCTGCCACTGTCCCAGGCTCTGCACTGCTGTTTTGAGCTATCAGCAGCCGGGGATTTAAAATCCCCACCTGCTGGTAGCTCTGATTGTGATTGGCTGAAGTGTTCAGCCAATCACAATCAGAGCTACCAGCAGGCGGGGATTTTAAATCCCCACCTGCTGATAGCTCAGAACTACAGATCCGGGGACAGGGCCAGAAGTCGCGGCTGAGCCCCGGCAGCTGAAGGGAGGTGAGTATTTTTTTTAATACACTTTTTTAAATGGCTTTTCAGGGAAGGGCTTATGAAGCAGATGTGGCAGATGTAGCATCAGGGAATTCTTTTAACTAGCAGGGGTGAAGGAAACATCTGCCGCATGTGGCAGATGTGTTCTTCATGCCCGTGAGGATTACGGCAGCGGCGGAGAGGTGAGTTGTTTTTTTTTACACTAAAATGTTTCTTTTTCTGGAAAGGGCTTATATGTAAAGCCCTTCCCTGAAAAATAATGCAGAGGGCCGGCAGAGCATTGTTTTCAATGGAGCCGCCGGTAGCAGCCGCGGCTCCATTGACAACAAGCACGCAGCTGTGTTCACGCGTGTTTTTGCTCGTACCTAGGTGCGAACGCACCCTTAGTCTTTGGCTGGGGTGTCCATGCCTTCAAAGCTTGGATTCAGAAAACTCTGGTCCTGTCTAACCTAAAAGAATCAAGAGCAGTCACGTTGGCACTTCATTATCTCCAGCCAATCCTTCAGGGCCCTGAGGTCACAGTTCAGTTTGACAACCTAGCACTGTTTTTCTACCTGATCAAATAATTAGGAGTCATTCCCTGATACATGAAAGCAAGGAAATAATGAACTAATGAACTGGGCAGAGGTTAACCAACTGGGCCTATCAGCCATCTATATACATGGGACCTTTAAATACAAGAGCAAGCTGGTTGAGTCACAACCCTATTCTCCCGGGACAATGGAGCCTGAACCAGTCTGTCTTCTCTCAGATCCAGCTCAATTTTTTTTTCTCAGTTGGACATGCTTGCTTTAGATCAGGGGCATCAAATTCATTTTCACCAAGGGCCACATCAGCTTTATGGGTGCCTTCAAAGGGAATTGTAAGACAGTATAGTAATAGTGACCCCCATAGTGGCTGCAGTAGTAATAGTGATTCCAGTAGTAAATGGGTCCCCATAGTGGCCCCAGTAGTAAGTGACCCTCATAGTGGCCCTAGTAGTGATAGGGACCCTCATAGTGGCCCTAGTAGTGATAGTAACTCCATAGTGGCCACAGTAGTAACAGTGCCCCCTATAGTGACCCCAGTCATAATAATGGCCCCAGTAGTAAGTGACTCCAGTAACAGGAGTAACCCCCATAGTGGCCCAGTAATAACAATAACCCCCTTATTGGACTCAGTAGTAATAGTGACCACCATAGTGGCCATAGTGGTAACAGTGACTTGTCGCCGGAATACCACGGCGGCTCCCATAGACTCCTATCTGAGCCTATGGGGGCTGCTGGAGAAGGGAGTTGGGAGGGAGTTTAGCAGCATGAAACTTGACGATGAAATAAAGGAGTTCACTCAGAGGGAAACTTTCTGAACAAAACTGGGAACGGTTGGTAATGTAACCTGACAAAGTCCAAACCACATGAACAGTCTTGTCACAGATACAACAACTCAGAGTGTTGTGACAGGGAGGATTCTCTGGGTCTCTCGGATGATCCACAGTCCCAGTTATATGTGTAATCCCGCTCCCGGCGACTCTTTCTCTCACTCTCTACCAGTTCACACTCACGTTAGTTGTGCTCACCTTGCTTTGAAGCGGCTTGTCTCACTCTCAGAACTCAACAGTTGTACCGAGGTTTCCTGGACAGGCTGGGCCCAGGCTGAGCATCAAACCATCACTTGGCCTCCTCCATGCTCCACATACAGACCGACCAGTGTTTCACAGACTTCTTTAATTCTCCACTACTAGAGTAGACTGTTCTGCTTATTCTCTCTGAACTCTCCTCTCATACTTGCAAACATATATTACATGACTCGCACAATGATACATTTTCTAGACATAACCCAGACATAAACCTATTCAGTACTGCAGAAGTGCAATACGCATAAATCTAATGCATGCTACACATAGGATGTTGACATGAGACAGGCACAAAACATTATGGAGGGGCCCCACTAACTCTGGGCCACTATACCTCTCGTTCACGCGATTTTCGTTCACGTTGTGGCCGTGACACGGTCGACCGAAAATCCCTGTGCCCGTGTGAAAGAGCCCTTGGAATGTTGCATGGCTGGCGGGCTACATACAATGAGACGGCAGACTGGATTCGGCCTGCGGGCCTTGTGTTTGATACGTGTGCTCTAGATAGTCTGTAAATCCTTTGGAGCAATATCTTCATTTATGTTTTTCCTCCAATATCTCTAATCTTGGGAACCTTAGAGAAGATCAGAGAGGGAATGCATGTGACATCGTGCAGAACATGTCCAGCTGAGTATGTCACTGCGCATGTGCTAGATCCTTTGGTACAGTACAGGCACCAGATAGTTGAGAAACATGACAGCACTGGAGATGTCAATCAAGACTGGAGGAGACGTGTTTATATGTAGAAAATGGGAGAGAGCCCACATCGGGGCGAGATGTGAGCTGCCCATTAAACGATTTGAAGCATCTATTCATTAGAAGAAAGGTACCATTATTTTCAGCAACAGTTAACACAGTACTATTTCATTAGTTTACACTACTAAAATGAGCTGACAGACTTCCCTTAAGAACGCGGCCCTTTTTTTTCCCCATTTTTGATTTTTCCTCTCCCCTTTTAAAAAAATCATAGCTCTTTTATTTATCCATCAACTAGACTGTCTGAAGGCTTGTTTTTTGCAGGATGAACTGTATTTTTCACTGGTACCATATAATGTACTGAAAAACTGGAGTGAAATGGAAAAAAAACTAAAATTCCGCCATCTTTGAGTGCGTCTTGTTTCTACACCGTACACACTGCAACAAAAATGACATGATAACTTTATTCAATCGGTCAGTATGGTTACTATGATACCAAATTTATATAGGTTTTTTTGCTGTACTACTTAAATTTTTTTTCAAAGATATTTAATTTTAAAAATGGGCAGGTCTCGGCTGTAAGAAACAGCTGGCACCCGCATTGTATGGAGCTGATCAACTAATGATCCCCCTCCATGCATGCCTCGAACGTGCAGGACGTAACTGTATGTTACTGATGCCCCTTTAATGCTGCTGATAAAGATACATGACAATGAAAAAAAGCATTTCAGCATTGGATTGATACTTTCATCAGACCACAAACAGGAGGATTCAATGGGTTAATATAACATGCAAGTTCTCTGTATTGCACAAATGCACAGAACTTGCCCGATTTTCTCAGCTGTGTAAATATGGCTGGAAGTGCAGGACATCAAAAAAACGGTGACCAGACGGAACAGCGTTTTCAGTTTTAATGCACTCACTGGTGATGAACACAAAGGGGCACCATTCTGTCTGTATCTGTCTGGGCTTCCGTTAAATGGAGCAGGGCTCGGTCATATCAGTGTTTGGGGGGGTTCTGTCCTCCTGCTCTGCTCAGGGAACGGGAAAACAAATTGGTCTGTCTTATGACAAAACTGAACAGCGCCGAGTGGACCCTATTGGTTATAATCGGGTCGGTACAATTGCTGGCTAGCAGAATTGACAGGACAAAATAGCGTAACTTGCTGCGATATGCTGCCCTGTTTTTTAACGGAAATCAGCAACTGAGATTCCAAAGGGAACCTTCAACGCTGATGTGAACGAACCCTCAGACAAATCACACTCCACGCGGGCAGATTGCCATAGGCTGCTTTCACACCTGCATTCGGGTCATTCATCTCTCTGCTCCGTTTTTGGTGGAGAGCAGCTAAAAAAAAAGGATTGATTCTCTTTTCCCCATGGATTTCAATGGGGTTTAAAAAAAACAGAAAACAAAAGGGAAGGCTTTCAGTTGCTTCCATTCCTTCAGGTTTCCTTTCTCTTAGGGCGGCTTCAGACGACTGTATATCGGCCGATATATGGTGTCCCTCTCTGCAGGGGGAGGAGGCTAGAAGAGCCAGGAGAAGTGCGCTGAGCTCCCGACCCCTCTCCACTATTTGCAATGAGAGGGGGCAGGATGGGGGAGAAGCTAAGTGTTGTAACTTAGCTCTGGGCCCCCTCCCACTGCAAATAACGGAGAGGGGGCGGGAGCTCAGTGCACTGCTCCCGGCTCTTCCAGCCTCCTCCCCCTGCGGAGAGGGACACCATATATTGGCTGGGCATGAAAACCCAGCCGATATACGGTCGTCTGAATGCGCCCTTAGATGGAAAAATAACGCTGCAGATTGTGTTATTTTTCCTGAACGGTAGCCTTTTCTTTTGCTTTCTGTTCTTTTGAAACCCCATCAAAATCAGTGAGGAAAAAAACTGATCACTTTTTTTCTGAGCAGAGGCTGAAACCCTGGACAGTTTTTCTCCCGAATTTAAATCAATGATAGAAAAAATGGAGATGTTTCCTTTTGAATCCATTCTGCTTGACTTACGTTTTTTGTTACAGGACTAATAGCACTGCAGGCTGCGACGTCACATAGAATAGGTGCAAAAGGAAACATTTCAGTTTTTAAAAATATTTTAATGGGAAAAAAACATCCATTTAGGGGGTCTCACATGAACAGATTTTAATTGCGGAATCTGCGATCCAAGTTCACGCGAAAAATCCTCGATAAAACACGGGGATTGGAAGATGTGTTTTTGATTTTTTTCATTCAGTCACAGGTACAAATTGCGTATTCCACAAACGGCAGAAAAATCACAGCATGCTTTATTCTAGCACGGATTCCGCGAGGACAGCCCTCCCTGCAGTCAATGGAAGCGAGTGTTCTGTCGTCCATATTCAATTAAAAGGGTTGTCCCGCGGCAGCAAGTGGGGTTCAGCACTTCTGTATGGCCATATTAATGCACTTTGTAATGTACATCGTGCATTAATTATGAGCCATACAGAAGTTATTCACTTACCTGTTCCGTTGCTAGCGTCCCCGTCTCCATGGTGCCGTCTAATTTCAGCGTCTAATCGCCCGATTAGACGCGCTTGCGCAGTCCGGTCTTCTCCCTGGTGAATGGGGCCGCTCGTGCCGGAGAGCTGGTCCTCGTAGCTCCGCCCCGTCACGTGTGCCGATTCCAGCCAATCAGGAGGCTGGAATCGGCAATGGACCGCACAGAGCCCACGGTGCACCATGGGAGAAGACCCACGGTGCATCGTGGGTGAAGATCCCGGCGGCCATCTTGCTAAGGTAAGGAAGAAGTCGCCGCAGCGCGGGGATTCGGGTAAGTACTAAACGTTTTTTTTTTTTAACCCATGCATTGGGTGTGTCTCGCGCCGAACGGGGGGCCTATTGAATAAAAAAAAAACCCCGTTTCGGCGCGGGACAACCCCTTTAACATTACATATGAACCACGGAAACACTCACCACTTCATAGGAAAATACTGGCTGGAGAGGAGCGAGAGATCTTTCTTCCACGCAGACTTTATGCGGTGCATACTTACATCCGACCCGTTCATGTGAGCCCGGCCTTAGGCCTCCTTCCCACGAACGGATTTACGCCGCGTAAATTTGCGGCAAAAATCCGCTGCGTGGCCCCCTGCTATTAGGTTCTATTGAACCTAATAGCACAATGCTCACGATGCGTAATTCCACCGCGGAATTACGCACCGCGATTTCTCCCGTCCTCACCCGCAGCATGCTCTATTTGCTGCGGGTGAGGACGGGCTGTACGCGCTGACGGCTTCCATTGCAGTCAATGGAAGCCGTCCGTTCACGCTATCTCCCGCTGTAACCAGCGGGAGATAGCGTGAAAAAACGCTTCCCCACCTACCGCCGCAGCGTCATTTGACGCGGCCGGCGCGTCACGTGACACTGCCGGCCGCGTCACGTGATGCGGTGGGCGTGTCACACGACGCGACGGCGGTGGGCGGGGAAGCGTTTTCACGCTATCTCCCGCAGGTAAGTATAGGGGCTCTGGGGGGCGCCGTGACGGGCTTCACTGCGTAATATTACGCGGCGGAGCCCGTCACGCTCGTGGGAAGGAGGCCTAAGGCTGCTTTCACACCTGCGTTAGGGTCAGTTCAGGTTTCGGTCTGTCTGCTCCATTTTTGGAGGAGAGAAACTGAAATAAAACGGATCTGTGTAAATTCAGTTGAATTCCTCTCTCCATAGGCCGCCTGCAGACGAGCGGGTCGGATCCGGCAGCGAGAATTCTTGCCGCGGGACCCAACCCGAGAGCCTGCAGAGACGAGTGCGTACTCACACGCGCCTGGCGGCCCCGGCTCTTTCATGTGCCGGCTGCCGCGCAGCCGGCGCATGCGCAGACCGGAGCCGGCGGCCGGGTGAGTGCGTACCCCGCACAAAAATAGGACATGCCGAGGTTTGTTTGCCGCGCGAGATTTCGTGCGGCCATCTGCATGGGAGTGCGTATTGTAATGCACTCCTATGCAAACTTTCAGTGGCGGAAATCCCGCCCGCCCGTATGCAGGCGGCCTAAACGAAAGGCCTAAACGGAAGACTGACGGAGCCCGAGCGCAGGTGTGAAAGAGGCCAGTAACACCTCTTGCATTCCTCCACGAGGTGGCGTTGAGGCGTTAAGCACATATCACGTGCTGGCAGTGGGCGGGGCTGTCAGGTGACGGCGTCACATGACTGTGCCGCCTGTGTCTCTGCTTCAGGGCTCCGCTCAGGGATCGGCCGCAGTATGAGCCTCTCGGGGATGTCGGTGCTCGCCGCGGTCCTGCTGCTCGTCGCCGGTGTGTCTGGGCAGCCCAGCGAGTTGTGCGGGTGAGTGCGACTTCGTGTGACCTCTGCGGGGCATTGGGGTGCGGGACATGATAGTGCGGGGCCACAGCCGGCCTGTAGCGGGGCACTAGTCACGTGATCAGGGTGGAAGGAGAGGGTTAACTGCAACATGACATTAAAGGGCTCGTTCACACCAGTGTAAATACGCAGCCTGCCCCGTGTTAGTATTAACCAACGGGCGTATTTGGTTTACGCACAAGCCCATAGGCAGAAACACGCAGGGAAACGGCGTATTTGGGTCCATGAATATGCAGCCTATTCCGGACCAAATATGCAGTACGGCCGTGTAAACAAGCCTTCACGGTTCGCTCACACGGGTGTGACTGCATTTCTGTTTTGTAAATACGCTGCATATTTATGCAAAAAAAATAGCCCCCACGTATTTCGCCCGCTGCTGTATTTGTGCACACGAAAAAATACGCAGAAAGGGCCGTTGATTTGGTGCACAAATGTGCAGTGACTACGGAGGGCATATGTGCCCTGGCCCATTCCCTTTAACGGACTATTGCGGCACATAATGCGTACCAAAATAGGGCATGATGCATATGTTTTTCGCGTGAACGAACCCGTTGAAATCACAGGGTTCTATTTTGTGTGTATTCTGCACATGTAATTCCCTGCCATGTGAACGAGCCCTTGGCGTGGGTAGGACTACATCTCTGATGCCACATAGGACGCGCTCTGGTTCGCCGGGAGATTGTGGTCTATGTCACTTTACACGCCACACAATGATGTCATCAGCTGGTCTTCGGTTACATACAGCGTGCCGTATAGCCAATGATGTGATCAGCTGGTCTGTGATTACATACTGTGCTATGTGCTGCGCGATGATGTCATCAGCTGGTCTGTGGTTACATGCTGTGCTGCGCGATGATGTCATCAGCTGGTCTGTGGTTACATGCTGTGCTGCGCGATGATGTCATCAGCTGGTCTGTGGTTACATGCTGTGCTGCGCGATGATGTCATCAGCTGGTCTGTGGTTACATGCTGTGCTGCGCGATGATGTCATCAGCTGGTCTGTGGTTACATGCTGTGCGCTGTGCTGCGCGATGATGTCATCAGCTGGTTTGTGGTTACATACTGTGCGCTGTGCTGCGCGATGATGTCATCAGCTGGTCTGTGGTTACATGCTGTGCTGCGCGATGATGTCATCAGCTGGTCTGTGGTTACATACTGTGCACCTTACAGTGCAATGATGTCATCAGCAGGTCTGTGGCTATATACTGCACAGGATGAGCGGAAACCACATGTATAACGTCAGTGAGCATCTGTACCGTATGTACATGTAAGGAATGGCGCTTCATGTGGGGGAGTGTAAGAAGTGGATGTAGCTGGCGGTGCGGACCACTGTGCACCTTGGTCGTGGTCACCACAGTGGTGTTGGGGCTGCAGCTCACCACGATTTTATCTGATGGGTGCGTGCGGAGAGAACCAGGTAGCTTGGATCCATTGGGGATTGGTTGGACTAGACTAGGTCATCAGTATGGCTGCCTGTCCACAGGCTTTGTGGTATCCCGCGGCGGAGATGAGCCGGCAGACGGATTTCTGCTGTCAGCCTGTCTGACAGGCTGACCGCTGAGATTCGCGGCAAATCACAGCATGCTGCAATTTGCCGGCCGTGAGCAGAGAATCACAATGATTCTCTGCTCGTTGACAGGGGAACTGCGCTCTCCATAGCAACCCTATGGAGAGCGTTCTCTGCGTTCCCCGCGGCCGGATTAGCGCATCGGGGAACGCAATTCAAACCCTCCTGTGGACAGGCAGCCTATCTCGTGGGGGTGGGACCCCGCCGGTCAGCTTCTGGTGCTCGGGTGAGTGTGGTGACATCTTTGCAGGCCAGTAGTGTCAATCATTCGCCACATGGCCTGAGAGCAGCTCGATTGGAAGCAGATGGGCTTCCCATCTTACCGTAATGGAGTATGTAAGGTTGAAAAAGACAGGGTCCATCCAGTTCAGCCTATTACACCGCAGTGTTGATCCAGAAGAAGGCAAATAAAAAACAACCCCCCCCCCCCCAATGAGGTAGAAGCCAATTCCCCCTTCCCTAAAATGGGGAAAATTGGTTTCTATCTCAGTTTTTTTTTTCCTTTTCCTTGTCTTGCGCCCCTCTTTTGATGCCCTCCATGGTCCTATTTGTTTTGGTAAGCAGCTGCCTGATACTGGTTGCTCCAGTTACGCTTACAGGTACTTAAGTCCTTTTTCCATGTCCGTGTTCCCCAGTGTGGCGATGTAGCTAGTACGCATCACTAACCCGAGCACTACAGCCTCTTCAAACAGCTTATTGGTGGGACATCCAGGATGACAGACCCCCACTGATCAGTTATGGATGACCTATCCTATAGATGAGTCATTAATATCCTGGTCCCAACAAACCCCTTTAACCCTTTCCAATCCAATGTCGGGCCTGCCCCGACATCGTCAATTCCCTCCACAGCTCCGATGTCGGGGCAGGTCCGACACTGCAGTGCAGGAGTACATCTGCACCCGATCGGCAGACACATCGGGTGCAGATACACTCTTGCACTGGTCCTCATCAAGGACGCCCGAGGAGAAGGCAGAAAGGGTTTTTAACCCTTTCTGTCTTCTCCTTTACACATTACATAGCGCTCAATTAGCGCTATGTAATGCATACAGATTCCGGCCGGCGTCATGTGACCGCCGGTGTTACCTGACCCCCGGCGGTCACATGAACGCCGAGCCGAGGGCCTGCACTGTGGGAGGACCTGCTTAAGCTTACCTGACCGGCGTCTTCCGCATTCTCCCTTCTGTCTCCCGGCCCGGCGATCATGTGACCGCCGGTGCCACCTTACCCCAGCGGTCACATGATCGCCGAGCCGGGAGGCAGAAGGAGAATGCGAAAGACGCTGTACAGGTAAGCAGGTCCCTCCCTGCACCCTCCTGAACTCTGTCAGATCAGGAGGGTGCAGGGAAAATGTATTTTTTCTCACCCATTCTCCCCAGCTCCAATTTATTTGGAGCTGGGGAGAATGGATGAGATAAAATAAATGGATTGGAAAGGGTTAATGACGACTGACCTGTAGTTTATGCTGTACAGAAGCAACGGTACATTTCAGACTAAATCCTTCGTCAGGTTCTATACAGCGATGACCCCACCAACACGTAATTGATCCAATCTACTTGAGTCTGCCGTTCTCTAGGAATTGGCGTAGGCTTTCACCGAGATGACCTCAGACCACGATAGGAACTTTATCTGAGAAACGCTCATTTATGGTGTGGGAACTCTACAAGCCTCCGTTTGTGGGCTAAACACTCGGGATGCTCATGAAAAAGTTCTGTGTAATACCTTGTGCCGGTCGGAGTGCTGAAGGGGAACGAGACCTGGAGAGCGTGAAGATGTCGGACGCTCAGAGCTTTTTAGTAGCTGCTCAGGACAGATGTTTGTAGCATTGATAGACAACCTAAGAAGTTGGACTTTGGCAACATTTTCCTCGGTGCTAAGGCTTCCTTGCTCTTTTGATTTTACGTGTACATCTCAGGATGTAGATTGATGAAGTCCAGGCTACGTGGCTTCTTGTGGCATCCAATTCCTGAGATTACCAGCTTTGTGTAGCGCAAATCACTCCGATAGAAGCCATGCCCAAGTAAATGTTCTTTGTGCCGCTATCATGAGGTGGTGTGTGATGTACACTTTGGTATTACTTACTTCATCCCTGTTCTGACTGTCATAACTTCTCACCATTGTGCACCCAAAGTCACTGCAGCTTGTGGTTTACAGATCATCGCCCTCCGAACATCTAAATACAAGTAGACCCTTCATAACATTCTCATCTTAAGCACTTAGGTGAGAGAACTGATATCAGTCATTGACCTTTTATAGTGGTTTCCTGCCTTCCTGTAAAATGTCTCCTCATATTTTAACTGAATAGAATCATAGATTTGGTAGAGTTGGAAGGGACCTCCATGGTCATCGGGTCCAACCCCCTGCTCAGTGCAGGATTCATTAAATCATCCCAGACAGATATTTGTCCAGCCTTTGTTTGAACACTTCCATTAAAGGAGAACTCACCACCTCCCGTGGCAAGCTGTTCCACACATTGATCCCCCTCCCTGTCTAATATGTAATCTGTGTCTCCTCCCTTTCAGTTTCATCCCATTGCTTCTAGTCTTTCCTTATACAAATGAGAATAGGGCTGATCCCTCTGCACTCTGACAGCCCTTCAGATATTTGTAGACAGCTATGAAGTCTCCTCTCAGCCTTCTTTTTGGCAAGCTAAACATTCCCAGATCCTTTAACCGTTCCTCATAGGACATGATTTGTAGACCGCTCACCTTGCTGGTAACTCTTCTCTGAACTTGCTCCAGTTTGTCTATGCCTTTTTTAAAGTGGGGTGCCCAGAACTGGATACAGTATTCCAGATGAGGTCTCACCAAAGAAGAGTAGAGGCAGATAATTACCTCACGTGATCTAGACCCTATACTTCTCCTAATACATCCCAGAATTGTGTTTGCCTTTTTGGCTGCTACATCACATTGTTGACTCATGTTCAGTCTATGATCTATTAGTATACCCAAGTCCTTTTCACATGTGCTGCTCAGCCCAATTCCTCCCATTCTGCATGTGCTTTTGTTATTTTTCTTTCCCAGATGTAGGACTTTGCATTTCTCCCTGTTAAATACCATTCTGTTACAATGGTATTTAACAAGTTGTCGCCCACTGTTGAAGCTTTTTTAAAATCTTTTTGAATCCTCTCTTCTGTAGTGTTAGCTATCCCTCCTAGCTTTGTGTCGTCGGCAAATTTGATCAGTTTCCCCTCCATTCCCTCCTACAGATCTTTATAAAAATGTTGAATAACACTGGGCCTAGGACAGAGCCTTGTTGTATCCTACTTGATGCATTCTTCCACTTGGATGTGCAGCCCTTTATGACCACTCTTTAAGTATGATCACTAGGCCAACTAAGAGTTCCTAACAAAGAGATGATATAATTAAAAAGGGGTTATCTTACAGAAGTGCACGACTGATGCAGTCCTTTAGTATTAATCTTCATAGATGTAGTAATTATCTTCTGCAGGCTGACGCTGTAGGTGTTGTGGAACTTATGCTTGCCTTGTTTTCTTATGTTCTGTAGGTGTATCATCATGGAAGAAAGAAGTTTCCTTTAGGCTCACATTATCCTAGAAGTAGAGGTGTAAAGGGGCACACATGGAATATAATATGGGTTTACTGTGTGTACGAGTCAGTTGAGCTCCCTTGTACGTGAGCCTACCGCATTCATGTGCGGTCCATGTCCGGTACTGTATACATAGAGCTATTGCTCTACAGCAAACTTGGTGTTCACTAGTAGCTCCAGCGTTGTTACATTGTGAGCCACTTAAGCTGCCTGTCCACGCGCGAGTTGTCATTGCGTTATCCGTGGTGAAAATTCGGCTGCGGGTAACGCAGTGAACGCTTTCCATAGGAGAACTATGGAAAGCGCAGCCCGACGTCCACGAGCGGAGAATCATAGCGACTCCGCGATTTCCGCGGTGAGCCTGTCACCTGTGATTCTCCCTCTTCCCCTGTGGTGGAATATCGCTAGCGATATTCCGCCTCGGCCGTGGATAGGCAGTCTTAATCTCACTGAGGCCATCAATGTTGTTTTGTATCAATGACCTCAGACATCCAGTAGAGAGTAATTAAAATTAATGCCCACGGGGTTGGGATGCTATAAGGGCTGCAGTGGGATTAAAAGCTCGTGGACCTTGACGTTTCTGCCCTTTAAACAGGGTTGGGTGCTTTATGTGACTGCGTGTATATGTCTGAGCAAAGTACACTGCAACGTATGGGAATTGGGTGTTAAATTCCATTCACATGTACCGGATTTGCTGTGGATTTCACCCAATGTGATGTGAAGGCTAACGCATGCAGTGAGATCTTACTCAGAATCTGTGACAATATCCGGTTGTATTTCAGCCCATCTTTGTGCCCACCTGTGTGGAAACTTTGCCTTCAAGGGTATTTTTGACTTTTAGAAAATATTACAAATATCAGGAGATGATTCAAAATAACAAACCAATCTGTAATGGCCGCTCTGATCACAGAGTTGCCAGTCCAGGGTACCTACTGCTTGTACTGGTGCGCCAACAGCAGGAGCCGCAGCGGCGGGACCAGCACCAGCGGCACAGTGACGAAGACACTGTGATGGGGGGGAAGCAAGTGTCAGCGCCACAGAGCGTCCGGTCATTACTGAACACAGAGCCGCCAGACAGGGTGAATATAGTGGTCAGGAGGAGGGGGGGGGGGGGACTTGCCCAGTGGAGATGGAAGGGGGACGCCTGCTGCTGGAAGAGTGATAGCGGCAGCGTCTGTAGTGATTTTAGCCTGGGCTGAAGGGTTAGGGGTAGTTTTCCTGGTTGGCTTATATTCTTACCTGTAAATGCTTCCATCTTACAGGTGTAACATGAATGGTTCACATTTAATTTTATTTTTGTGGTTTTTTTTTGTTTGTTTTCTCAATACACAGCATGTCTCAATGGATCTGAAAGTAGTCTATTTAGCATATAGAAGTCAGTGAGTTGAATTTAAAAAGGCATCTTGTAGGTTTGCATAGTTTGTGTACTTTTTCCAGTTTTTTAAAGCGATTAAGCACAGTGAAAAAATTAGTTAATCCATAAACAAAAAAAAACTGTAAATATGGTGGAAAAATTATTAACTATCTGAATCCAATCCAAAACCAAAAATTGAAGATCTTGTTGAAGATAGGTGAAGCACGCCCTTATGTGAGAGAACTCTAAGCTGAAGCTGTTGGCGGTCATAAACGCCACTCTCTGTGGTTTGGTGATATTTTAGTGTCCTTCTCCTCACGCTGTGACTTCTGACTCGTGACTCGTACTCCTTCCTCTTTCTAGAGTGTTGGAGCTCATGACAGTAATATTCCGCAGGATTTCTCAATCATCGGGCTGCGGGACGCCGGCAGCAGTTGGTCCTTGGTTTCTTGATCTTCTGTCCACATCCTTCAGTATCGTTCGGTAATGTCCCACATCTGTTGCAGTAACAATCTCCTACTTGTCGGTGACGTCACAAGTTCCGCCGCTCGTCCTCCTACAGAAGATTGTTCTGCACCAGGTGTTTCTTCTTAGGTTCACTCACGTCTGCTTTGGGGCATTCAGTCGTAATTCTGTTCCTCTGTTCTGTTTTGGAGCAGAGAAACAGAATTAAAATGGAAATAAATTGGTCAGTCTTTTCACCCATGGATTTCACTGGGTTTTATAAAATGGAAAGCTTTCTGCTTGGTTTCTATTTTTTTAAACGGAACGAATAGCGCAGCAGGCCGACTGAAATCTTAACGCTGATGTGAATTGAGCTATGCATGGACATTTTGTGATCTTTGCCTGATGGGTTTTTGAAGTTATACACTTTGTTAAAAAAAAACAATCCGACCCGTAGAAGAAGTTGCCGTGTTGCTGCTAAACTCTGCATGCAGTTACACCTCAGGCAGACGTGCAGATGATGAGAGTTGTGGGGTGATTAGATGAGCGGTCTTGTCACCTGAGGCCCTAAAAGTGTCGTGTCCCCCCCCCCCCCCCTCTCCCTATAAGAGGCTCCTTGTGTTTAGTGACCTCTTACTCTACGACACAGAGAAGTGTTTCACCCCATTACCAGAGTCTGAGAGGGGGCGCATTACTGGGATGTGAGAAGCTGGATGGTCGTATTGATGAGTTGTCCCCACCGTGGCTGTTCTGACCAGACTGTTGGGAGGCGTTGGGACTAGTGAAGGTGTGAGGGCACACAAGGTAACCCGGCTCAGGATACCCCCGACATACCACCAGTAGAGAGGACCGTCTGGTTGTTAGACAAGCATGAGCAGCTCCAACTGTTTGGTAGTCCATCATCATCATCCAGAGACAGGTGGCACCAACGTTACCGGCTCCTGTGTCTGTTGGAACCATTTCTTGGCTCTTGGCTGAAGGACATTTGGTCTCCCAGTGCCCATTACCTGTACTGCCTTTGACACCCACCCACCGTCACCTCTGTCTGCAGTGGTGTTGTGAACAACAAAACTGGACTGCTATCGTTACCCAGATTTAGTTTGGGCACTGACGGGGGCTGTGTTCGTGTCTGGAGACCTTGGGATGAACGTTTAAAACCTGCCTTTGCTGTGGAGCAGCACACTGCGCCCCCCCAATGTTTATTAAGTGGTGGTGGTTGTGGGCCGCAGGTTTAATGTTTTGTATTCTACCTTTCCTCTGTAGGTCTCCCTCCTGGTTTTGGGTCACAAGAACTGAACAGAATAGTGTCATGTGAACGGCCATTACATACTGGCATACCACGTGTCAGCTGGTGGTCCCTCCTTACTGCACTGCAGCATGGGAGGGATTGCATCTGAAAGTGGAATGGAACTTAGCATTCAGTATCTTACAGCTAGAAGTTTTCTGTTTAGCCGACCTATTACCTCACTCATCACTGTAAGTAGTGACAGTTACTGTGCAATACGTGATAAACGCTGGGAACGAGGTTCGAGCCACACGGATATATGCAATAACAGAAACTGTCACATTTGCCGAATTTTGAAGCCTCCACTCAGTCATTGGATTTCCTTTCATCTCTGAATGATGATGACACTTTGCAAGTGGCGCCCTCTTTTTTTTTTTTTTCTTTTAAATTAGTCTTCACCCTCGTCATAGGCTCATAAATAAGATTTAACCCCGTTTACAAACAAACGAAACTGCATGATCGTTTAGTTTAAACCTGAGCCAAGGACTGAAAGACTAACGAGACTCGTGTGCTTTTCGTTGGTCGTTCTGTTTCAATCAGCATGAAAATCATTGGTGGCTCGTTCACCTATTAGTGCCGTTTTAAACACTGACTGTGCACATGGGAATGTGAAACGTTAAATTATAAGTGTCCGAGGATTGCATGATTCTCAACGTGCAGTTTAAACGAGCTGCCAGAACGTGAACGAGCTGCTGTTCCGTTGAGTAAATGAGAATCGCGAGATTCTCGCCCCAGGCAATTATTAGAGGGAGCCCTTCAGCAGGGTTTTCCTATGCAATCTAAGCTTTACATGTACTAGTGCTGGTGATGAGATTGCCATATCGCTGTATACTGTTATACATGCCCAAATACCTTTTTACAATCCTCTTTTGAAGTTTTCCTGTGTTGTATTAAAATTGGGCGTACAGAGTCAGATTTTGGTAAGAGTCAAGTTTTCTCAGCAGTTTTCTCGGCCCCCGGTTGTGATGGACAGGCATGTTCATTTTCGATTCCCTGGTGAAATCCTGCGCAAGCGCTGTGTCAGGGGATGCATACTGGCGGCCACCTTTACTTGTGCTCATGTTGTGTTGAATGCATATGTCCTTTCTCGGCCATTACTTGCAGGGTCACCTGATATTGGATGCCATCCGGCTACCTAAGCGCATTTGCATTCAGCTCAGCAGCTGGACTGCAATTGATGCAAGTTATGACCGAGAAAACAAATGCACATTCAGAACATGAAGTGAGCGCAAGTAAAAGTGGATACTTCGGCACAGCGGCTGCGCAGGAGTTCATCGAATAGAAAATTAATATGCCTGTCCATTAAAACGGCGGGGGGTGCCTGTCACGTCTGCGCAAATAAAAACTGACTTAACTAATTAATACAGTGCAGGAAAACTGCAAAAAAGAGGATTATAAAAGTAGCAGGTGTATGATGATTTGGCAATCTCATTTTCAGCACTATTGCATGCAGAGCTTAGATTGCTTCCTTTAACCTGTCCATCGCAGTGACTGATCGCAATGCTACATTTTTCTCAAGAAAAAATCATCACTGATGCTACAAAATCGCGTGTCCATAGCAGCAATACCGCAACAATTTTGTAGCCGGGATATCACTGTCGCCCTTGTGGAAGAGGCCTAAGGTCTCCTTCATACGGGTGACACGACATCACAAAGAGAAAATCACAGTGATATCGCATCGCTGCTCAGTGCGATATACCTGCGATTTCTCGCAGTAATACGGTGATGTTGTAGCACCACATGTGAGGATTTTCAGACAGGCAGGGCTTAAAATATAAACCCTATCCGAAAAAATGCCGTAGCTGCAGTAAGGGAAAAAAAAAAAGGTATACAACACCTTAAAGCGCTGTCCTGGGTTCCGCCGCAGCTTCTTCTCAGTCCCTAGCAGTTGTCTTCATCTTTTCTGGCTGGGGATTGAAAATTCCCCGACTCCTGGAAGCGGTGGCTGTGATTGGCTGACGCTTAGCCAATCACAGCCAGCGCTCGACGAATGGCTGTGATTGGTTTATCAAGTGCTGGCTGTGATTGGCTAAGCATCAGCCAATCGCAGCCAGCACTTCCAGGAGGCGGGGATTTCTCAATCCCTGGCCATAAGAAAAAGAGAAAGTGTCGGGCTGAGAAGAAGCTGCAGCAGCTTCTAACAGCGCTTCTAAGGTGATGTATGGTTTTTTTTTGGGGTTTTTTTTTAAATTTTTTCCTGCACCTAGGGCTTAGTTTAGGCTTTGACAGTAGGATTTCCTTCTGTCAAAGATCCACCGCACGAAAATCGTGTTTGCATGCGATGCAACAGAGAGGAAGGCTCCATGGAGAAACGTGGGCCACAAAACCTCATGAGTTGCGGGCATATCGCCGGTCCCGCAAGGTTTTTGTGTCGGGTTGGTGCATGCTAGAAAACATTGTACGTGTGAAGGAACCCATGGGAAAACATGGGCTTCACATTCATGTGATTTGTAGCATTGTCACAACGTGACAATCACGCGACTTTGTTGCCTGTGTGAAGGAGGCCTAGAGTGAAGCTCTAGCTTTTATTTAAAAATTAGGGTGGTCTCACATCTGCGCTCAGGGTTCCATTTTCCTGCTCAGTCTGGGGAGCGGGAATGGGGAATCCCGATGGCCAAACCCCTCCGTCTTGGGACGGAACTGTGCTATAATGGGGTCCGCTTGCTTTCCGCCCAGCTCTTAGCCGGTAGAAAAAGCATTGCATGCAGCGGTTTTTCTTCCGGTGGTTTGTGCCAGATCTGCAGTGGAACTCCAGACTGGAGGTTTCAACGCAGATGTGAAACCAGCCTTAAATGTGTAATTTCAATCATCTTGGTCTGTTTTTTTTCACATTTTATATTCAATTACTGTCCAATATATGTGTATAAGCGGGCTTGCTGCTATTGAACTATTAGGAAAGGTTCACTTCTGTTTTAGGAAGTTCTCTTAGACCTACTTCTATGGAAGACTGTAGTTTCTGCATGTGGTTTTTCTGTCAAGTTGTCAACCTCCCACTGGTGAAAACATTGGTGGTGTGAATGTTCGAATAAATGGTAAAATAGAATGAAAATGTATATAAATGCTGCCTGGTTACTTCTTTCTTCCCTTTAGAGTCAGTTTTGGCCTTAGAATGCTTTCCACTGTCCAGAAAAGGAATTATGAGGGGAAAAAAAATAAAATTATGAATAAAGCATGCATCAAAGATCGTGAGGGATCACTGAAGAGTATTCAGCCTTTTCAAGGGAAAAATGCATGGTGAATCTACAGCAAAATCCATATGTAACACGTAGATTTTGCTGCAGGTTTACATTCTGAAAAGTCCGCAGGGTCTATACCTGGCGTAAAATCAGAATTTTGCGCTGGCCATAATTACTACGCGGCTATCTGCCACTCAAAAGGGTCCGCTTCAATTCTGGTGTAGTGGCCGGGGCTTCTAATTGCAGCTCTCATTAAAATCAATGGCATCCCAGCCTGCAGTTACAAGTGTCAGCCACTTTGAAGCAGCAGCTTCCACTCCTTACCTCGATGTATTGTGATGCTGACAGCGAGTGCCCGATCTGCTCATCGTCCGGAGCAGCGGACCTTAGCCGATCAGCTATTGTAGACTGATCCTGAAGACAGGTCATCAATAATATTCTCCTGGGAAACCCCTTTAAAGCCTATAATCAAATATAAAGTGTATTGATTTGCAATCGCTTACTGTCCTTTTTGGGGCGCTTTATTTATTTTTCTTCATGTAGTATTCTTGGGGTTGGCTTTTTTGCCCAGACTGTTTACCCATAAACCTCTCTGTGGGATTTCAAAAGTACAAGGAAAACACATGTACAAAATGACACTAAAGGGTCATTCCACAGTCCTTTTTTTGTCACGGACGTGACATCTGTCATGAAAACCATTTCTGAGTACATAAGAACAAGATAGGTCTGTGAAGCTGAATGTTACAATTTACCTGCATAGCAACTGTTACTATGTGCTTACAGCTTTATCTGGGAGAGGTGCAATAAACAAGGTTTATGGCTTGATGCATTGATGTCATGGACAAAAAAGACATAACGGAAGTGCTTTTTATTGATTCCTCCCTCAGATTATATACAGAGCATACTGTGACATTAGGGGATTAGTGACTACTCTGGATCACCATCTTTTCTCGGGATGGTTGACTTCCACTCTCTGGAACACTGTTACATTCTGAACTTCTTTTAAGTTTAGGACCTGCCAGTTTAACGGTTCTTAGCAACTGTCCACAGTATTCAACACTGTGTGTTAACCGGTACACAAAATAAACCCTGACCATCTGGTCACTCTCTGTACATCAACTTTGGCCTAATGGCGTAACTCCTTACACCTAAACACAGTCTATTTACCTATTTTTGGCTGCAGTCCAGAGAGCTTCTCCTCTTACACCTTCAAGGTTCACACTTGTCCTACCTAGGAGCCTCACACTGACTGCTGAGGGGATCGCCTCCCTTTTACCAAAGCTCCTCAGGTGCCGCCTAACTAACAACTTGAAGCACCCTTTCCCTGCCAGAACATTTGTTATGCAAGTCTATGGAAGAGTGTGCACATGGCACTTTGAAAAGAGTTAGATTTTGTGTGAGCCGCCCCTTAGTCAGCTGATCAACTGGGCTGCCATAGGTCAGACCCCAGCAATCTCATGTTAGTAGTCTAGCCTAAAAATAGGCCTTTGATATTATAATCCCAGAAAAAAACGTTTATTAATTTCCCTTTTGTCTTACAAGTTCAGCTCTGTGGGAAACTTCAATTGGAGCTGCCAGGAATGGCGTTTGGCAGACTCCAGTGTGGCTGCGCATTAGAAACAGGGTAAACTAAATCTAATTGTGTATGAGCTCAGCCCCATTGTTGGTCCTGCGGACTCTTCTGCACACTGGATCGCTTTGACCACAAGATCAATCCTCAGTTTTACTCATGTTGTGAAGAATACTATTAGGTGCACAGGTGTGTTACACAACAGACGCTCTATGAAATGTGCGTGACACCTGCTCTACTCTTGTAAAGAGTTAAAAGCTTATTTTCCCTGGCGCTCCCTAGGGCACCAGCATATTGTTTGCAGTGGGTTGGGTCTTCATGTGTTAATATCTACCTCTTACTTTATCCTGGTTATTAGGAGGGACTGAAGTAAATACCAATTTTAGTGTCGTTCTCTGCAGTTTGTTGGCTGTAGTGAGAGTTGCCACACAAAAAGTTGGGAAATAATGCAGAGCAGTGGAGAAGTAGCATCATTAAAAGGTGAGCAGAGTAGCAGGTGGCTCGACCTGTTTTGCAGGGTTTCTACAGAAGCTCGTGATAACTTTGCAAATATGTCTTTGTTATTGTTCTCTCTAAAATAATCCTTCAGTGAAGAAAATATATCTATATACACTCTTTCAAAAAAACAATCCCACTTCTAGAAGGAGATGTTTTGCTCCAACACTCGGCATGCAGTTGCATCTCAGGCAAATATGCAAATGATTAGAGTTGTGGTGTGATTAGATGAACGGCCTTGCCACATGAGGCCCTGAAGGTGGTTCCCCTTGGCCTATAAAAGGCTCTTAGAGGCTACTTGTATGTAGTGACCTCTTATTCTGCTTGTGTAGAGCTTGTTGACCACTAGACGCCTCTATGACGCAGAGAAGAGATTTTACTCAGTTACCAGAGTCTGAGAGGGGGCGCATTATTGGGATGTGAGAAACTGGATGGTCATATTGATGAACAGCCCCCCACTTGGGCTGTTCTGACCAGATTGTTGGAGTTATTGGGACCAGTGGATGTGTGAGGGCACACAGGGCAACCCGGGCTCAGGATTCCCCTGACAGACCACCAGTAGAGAGGATTGTCCGACAAGCACGAGCAGCTCCAGCTGTTTAATTGTCCGCCATCCAGAGACAAGTGGTGCCATAGTTGCAGGGAACTGTCTGTCTGAACCAGTTCTAGACACTTGGCTGAAGGACATTTGGTCTCACGGCACCCATTACCTTTACAGCCTTTGACACCTACCCACCCACAGTCAGCTCCATTTGCAATGGTGTCGTGAGCAACGAAACTGGACTGCTGTGGTTAGCCAGGTTTAGTTTGGGCACACATGTTTGTGTCTGGAGACCTAGGGGTGAACTCCTCAGTCCTGCCTTTGCTGTGGAGTGGCACACTGCCCCCACTGCTGGTGTGATGGTCTAGGGGGCCAACACATGTGGCAGTCACCTCTAGTAGTGGTACAAGGGACAATGACAGCTCAGTGATATGTTTAGGACATCCTGCAGCCACATGTGTTCCTCTCATGGCGGCTTCCAGCAGGATAATGCTCAGCTGTACACTTAAGGGGGCCACAGGAATGTCTCACATTGTTACACTTCCGTGGTTGCCAGATTTATTACTAATAGAACATGTATGAGAACATGTGGGACGCCAGAGGTGATACAACAGGGTACTAGAAGCTCCATGCCCACCCGCATCACATCTTGTTTTTAAGCTAGAGGCAGTGCAACAGGATACTAGAGCCCCATTACCCACCCCCTTCCTCTGTATCACATTTTGTATCCAAGCTAGAGGCGGTACAACAGGGTACCAGAGCCTCCATGCCCGCCTGTATCACATCTTGCATCCAAGCTAGAGGTGGTGGTACATCAGGGCTTTAGAGCCTCCATTCGCGCCCGTATCACATCTTGTATCCAGGCTAGAAGGCGGTACAACAGGGTACTAGAGCCTCCATGCCCGCCTGTATCACATCTTGCATCCAAGCTAGAGGCGGTACAACAGGGTTTTCCCCATGACATCATGACAGCATACGCTGGAGGTTGCTCACCTGCTGACCTGAAGGGACAGGAAGAGGCAGAGTATAAAAAGCACCTCCCCTCCACCAACACCAGTGTTTTTCCTGTCCCTTCAGGACAGCAACGGCAGAGCTCCAGCAACGCTGTCCCATGCCGGAGGAGGACTTACCGGCGAAGCGGCGGCGTGGATTTTTCGGGCAGCCCCGGCAAACCCAGTGGGAAGAACCCCATCTGGGAGCTTTCCGGGGACTGCGTGGGCCGGGGCCCAAGTACGGGTTGCCGGCACCACTGCAGCCGTCATCTCGGGCGGCGGCCGCCATCTCCGGCGGGCCGGGGTCCAAGTACGGGCTGCCGGCACCGCTGCGGCCGTCATTGCGGCGGCGGCCGCCATCTCCGGGTCCAGGGCCGACAGGAGCGCTCCAGGGGGCGTGGTTTCGGCGGATACAGCGCGGTGACGTCTGACGCTCCGCAAAGGGGGCGTGGCCTGGCGCGGCCGGCGCCAAATTAAAAAATCTGCTGCCCCTGCATCAGCTGGTGGTGTTTCTCCACGCTAAGGAACGATCCTAAGCACAGGAAGCGTTCCTGCAAGGCGCAAGATGTCGACCAGAGAGGACCCAGAGACCCTCCTAACTGTAAGTGGTCCAGTGGACCAACCTACACCTGCACTACATACACTTCCCGACTAACAGAGTTTCCCTTGTCTTACAGGACAGGGATACTCAAAAACCAAGGGAGGCTAGACGAAGGAGTAAAAAATGTCCAGTATGTCTAACCAAACTTGACGACTCCTGCACAAAAACGTTATGCGCTACCTGCTCCGCAAAAATTATGCAGGAGGAAAAAACTTCCCTTATGGCCGAAATTCGGTCAGTCGTCCGAGAAGAAGTGCAGTCCTCCCTTTCGGACCTCCAACCTGGGCCTTCCGGGGTTACACGCAGGTCGGTTCCGGCGGTGTCTGAGTCTGACTCCGACATAGCGGAAAATGTGGATTTTGACGGGGAAGTGGCGCAGGAGGACAAGAAATATCTTTTCTCTACCGCAGACATGGATCAACTGCTGAAAGCGGTACGCAGGACCATGCAGGTGGAGGAAGACGTGCAGCAACCCCGCACAGTCCAGGAGGATATGTTCGCGGGGTTACTCCCGCAACAAAAATCTTCATTCCCCGTAAACGCCACACTCAAGCAGCTGATCCTAAATGAGTGGGAGAGCGTGGATCAGGCTCCGCTAATCCCCAGGGAATTTAAAGAACGCCTGTTATTTCCGGGAGATGAAGTGTCCTTTTTGGACGAGATACCTAAAGTCGATACTGCAATTGCCATGGTATCCAGAAAGTCCGGGTTGCCCTTTGAGGATACGTCCCACTTAAAGGACCCGTTGGACCATAAGGTGGACACAACCATGCGTAAAGCCTGGTCTACCTCCGGTCTCATCATGAAAGCTAACATCGCGGCCACTTCCGTGGCTCGTTCCATGGCAATCTGGTTGGACCAATTCGCAGCCCTAGTCGACCAAAAAGCCCCTAGGGAAGAGTTCGCAAGTGGCATCCCTCTGCTGCGAATGGCAACAGGGTTCCTGGCAGATGCTTCGATGGAAACAGTCCGCCTCGGAGCCCGCATGGCAGCCCTATCGAACACCGCCAGAAGGGCAGTGTGGGTGAAAGAGTGGTCAGGGGACGCAGCGTCCAAAAATAGGCTATGTACCCTACCGTTCCGGGGCGGGCGTATATTCGGACCAGACCTGGATCGTCTGCTGGAGAAAGCAGCTGACAAGAGTCACGGACTGCCTGCCACCAGACCACCCAAGAGACCCTTCACCCCTCATCCCTCGTCTACGTACTCCGGGAAGGGGAAGACCGGAAGATGGTCTTATCCAAAGGGCGGAAGGGGTAAGACTTTAACTTTTGTCCCTCAGCCCATACTTTCGGGCCCGGTAGGGGGTAGACTGACTCGCTGTTCCCATAGCTGGCGTAATATTACATCTAACGAGTGGGTACTGCACCTAGTGGCGGAGGGGTACAGGATCGAGCTACTATCCCGCCCCCCGGACAGGTTTATGATAACCCCAACCCAGTCTCCAGGCCTAGAACAGGCTCTGTTGGAGGGCGTACGGAACCTGCAGGGTCTCGGCGCGGTTATCCCGGTCCCTAAGAAGGAACAGGGAAAAGGTTTCTATTCCCCCCTCTTTCTGGTTCCCAAACCAGACGGCTCCCACCGCACCATTATCAATCTAAAGCAACTGAATAAATTCATTGAATATAGGAGATTCAAAATGGAAACCATTAGAACTGCAACTCCTCTAATTGCCAGGGATAACGTAATGGCTACAATAGACCTTAAGGATGCCTATTTTCATATCCCTATTTACGCCAACTCACAAAAATTCCTGAGGTTTGCGCTGAGGGTGGAGGGGGAAATCCGCCACTTCCAGTTCGTCTGCCTACCATTTGGAATCTCCTCGGCTCCGCGAATCTTTTCCAAGGTCGTGATGGAAATGGTGGCCTTCTTACGAAATCAGGGTGTCATGATCATCCCCTACTTAGACGACTTCCTGTTGGTGGCAGATTCCCCGTCTACTCTGAGATCACACTTGGAGTCCACATTGCAAGTATTTAAGGAGCTTGGCTGGATTGTTAACGAGTCAAAATCCAACATGGAGCCAGAAACCAGGAAGAAATTCCTGGGTGTCATCCTGGATTCCAGTCTACAAAATTCGTCCCTTCCTCCCCTAAGAAAACATCTTATCATAGAGGAATGTTCCAACCTATATAAAAAACATAGGGTAACGATAAGAGACGCAATGCGGATCCTGGGACTAATGACTTCGTGCATCGGCGTGGTCCCCTGGGCCCAATTCCACAGTCGCGGACTCCAGTCACTAATTCTCCAGAATTGGGACAAGTTGCAGGCTTCGCTTGATCAGACAATCCCTATTCCTGCGGAAGCCAGAGCTTCACTCCGTTGGTGGGTGTCGTCGGACAACCTGTCTCAGGCATCCGATTGGAATTTGGACCCGGCCGTAATAATCACGACCGATGCCAGCGCCAAAGGGTGGGGGGCCCACTTTGAAGGCGGTTATGTACAGGGGGCCTGGGACGTTCACGAGAAAGCTAGCTCATCGAACTTTAGGGAGCTTAAAGCTGTATGGAAATCCCTGCGTAGCCTGCAAACACGATTAGTGGCGAAACATGTGAGGATCTTCTCAGACAATATGACAACAGTATCACTCATTCGCCACCAGGAATCCTCCACTACAACGACTGGCGGGGCGGATCCTTCAATGGGTGGAAGGCACAACAAAGTCCCTATCGGCCTTTCATATAAGAGGAGCCGAGAACTCAGCCGCGGACTTTTTAAGCAGAAGGAAAGTGGACCCAGGAGAGTGGGAACTCCATCCAGAGGTGTTCAGCCTTCTTGTGGAGAAGTGGGGGGTACCAGAAGTAGACCTCTTTGCGTCAAGCGCACACACCAAATGCCGGCTTTTCTTTTCCAGAGGCGCAGAGAAACAGGCCTTGGGCACGGACGCTCTCTCTCACCCCTGGGATTGGGACCTAGCGTATGCCTTTCCCCCTCTACCACTAATCCCGCTTCTGCTAAGGAAATTACTGCAGTCAACCCTAACAGTAATTTTTGTAGCACCATATTGGCCCAAAAGACCGTGGTTCCCCCTCCTGAGATCCCTGTCAGTGGGAGAGCCCTTCCACCTTCCAACAAGACCGGACCTACTGTCGCAGGGCCCTCTTCTTTACCCGGAAGTTCACAAGTTCAGGCTTACGGCCTGGAGCTTGAGCGGGTAAAGTTCCTAGGGAAGGGTCTTTCCCCTAAGGTTATTTCCACCATTAGCGAGAGCCTTAAACCCTCGACACACAAAATCTACTCCAAAGTCTGGAAAAATTTTTCGGAGTGGTTAGGCCAGGACATCCAGCAGCTGGATCAGCCAGACGTCCGGAAAATCTTAGATTTTCTCCAGGCGGGCCTGGATAAAGGTTTGAGTCCGAATACACTCAAAGTCCAAATTGCGGCCTTGGGGGCATTCTTCGATCTCGCGCTGGCGGAGCACAGGTGGATTAGGAGATTTCTTAGAGGGGCGAGCAGATTACATCCATTCACACGGGCCACGGCACCACCCTGGGATCTAACCATAGTCCTTCAGGCCTTATGCGACCCCCCATTTGAACCGATTACGGATCTATCCATCGCCTGGCTGACATACAAGGTAGCCCTGCTTGTGGCAGTTGCGTCAGCCAGACGCGTGGGGGAAATCCAGGCCCTCTCACAAAGGGCCCCATATATGACTATCCACCCGGACAAAATAGTTTTTTCTTTAGACCCATCCTTCCAGCCTAAAGTATTGTCAGATTTCCACAGGGGCCAACCAATAGTTATTCCAGCCTTTTGCCAAAATTTCAAAAATGCAAAAGAACAAAAGCTCCATAATATAGACGTCAAAAGAGCGGTACTAGCGTACCTTGAGGCAACAGAAAGTTTCAGGAAGTCTGACAAACTTTTCGTTCAATTTCAGGGGCAGGCCAAAGGAAAGGCCGCTTCTAAAGATGCGATCGCCAGGTGGCTCAGGAGAGCCATCCAGGAGGCTTACAAGGCCAAGGGCATCCCCCCTCCAGAAGGATTGAAGGCCCACTCAACGAGAGCGGTGGCATCCTCTTGGGCGGAGAGAGCGCACGCGTCGATTGAGCAAATCTGTAACGCAGCCACATGGACTTCAGGCCATACTTTCATCAAACATTATAGGCTGGACTTTAAATATAGTCAGGACGCATCCTTCGGTAGGAAGGTGCTCCAAGCCGTAATCCCTCCCTAAAAAGCCCATGCCACTTATTTGGTATTCCTCCAGCGTATGCTGTCATGATGTCATGGGGAAAACGGGAATTTTTTCTTACCGATAATTCCCTTTCTGGAAGACATCATGACAGCATACGGGCTTTTTTCCCCCCCTTACCAACATGGTTACCCTAGTTTGTCCAACACATGAGGTAATGTGTATGCTTTAACTTTGTTTTCTGAGGTGTGTGATGTCAATAAAAACACACCTTCTGGCTAAATAGCTGGTCACTGTGGTCATTTGGAACGCACTGGTGTTGGTGGAGGGGAGGTGCTTTTTATACTCTGCCTCTTCCTGTCCCTTCAGGTCAGCAGGTGAGCAACCTCCAGCGTATGCTGTCATGATGTCTTCCAGAAAGGGAATTATCGGTAAGAAAAAATTCCCGTTTTAGAACCTCCATTCCCGCCCGTATCACATCTTGTGTCCAGGCTAGAGGCAGTACAACAGGGTACTAGAGCCTCCCTTCAAGAGGTCAGTTCTCCACAATAAATGATGCTTTTGCTCCCCACGGCTTCTGCGCACGCGCCCGTCAGCAAGATGGCGGACGCATGTGCAAAAGGCGTAGATTGTCAGGGCAATTTAAAATTTCCCTGCTCCTGGCTACCAAACAAAGCCAAGAGCCCGGAGATTTCATGGGGGCCCGCAGTACGCGGGCCTTGGTCACATGATCGCTGTTTTCCAATTGAAAACGACAATCATGTAAAAGTAAAAAAAAAGTTATTTTCACCTCCAATCACAGATCCGATCCGTGAGGGGAGGTGAAATTACTTACCTGATGGGATCTTTATCCGCAGACCTTCCCCCTACTTTGGCGCATGTGCCCATCAGTAAAATGGCGGACACAAGTGCAGAAGCCTGGGAAATTTAGTCTCCTTGCTCCTGTCCTGGCTACTAAAGGTAGCCGAGAGCCTGGAGCAGTGACTGAGGGCCGCAGTGAGAGGTCCCCGGTCACGTAATCGTCGTTATCCAATGGATAATGGCGATTACGTAAAAGTTAAGACACAGTTGAAGTTTGATGCGCCTTTCGGTTTGAGCCCAGTTGTGCATATGGACATAGTATTAGGGCCACAACGGGTATGTTTCTGAACACGGGACAAACGAGGGGATCCATTTTGGGGTGAAAGTCTTCATTCAGAGGTGTGCTGCACAAAAAATAATGTTTTTAAAATGACACAATTGCTTTGCTCAGATTCATTCAAAAACTGTGCGGTTAAAACGCGCAGTACACCCCTAGATGAATTCATTAAGGGGTCTAGTTTTCAAAATGGGGTCTAGTTTTCATTTGTGGGGGTTCTCTGTCGTTTTGGTCGCTCAAGGGCTCTACAAGTGGGCAATGGGGCCTAAAACCGCCTTAAAGGGGTTGTCCGTGGCTAAAGCAAATTTTTTTTTTTTTTTTTTTTTTTTTAAATGGACCCCTGCATTCTGCCCTGTGAAAAAGAAAGCATGTGTTCGTTTTTAAAAAGCACATTGCACTTACCTGCATCAGCGTTCTGCAGCTTCTTTTCTTCTTTTAAAGATGGCGCCGCTGGTCTTCTCCCACGGTGCACCGCGGGTCTTCCCATGGTGCACCGTGGAGTTTCTTCTTCTGTCTTCCGCGTTCCACTGCCGATACAGCCACCTCATTGGCTGATCGGCACCACGTGACGGAGGCGGAGCTACGATGACGACGCGATGACCAGCTCTCCGGCACGAGCGGCCCCATTCACCAGGCAGAAGACCGCACAGCGCAAGCACGTCTAAAAACGCCAGAAGACAGCGAAATTAGACGGATCCATGGCGACGGGGACGCTAGCAACGGAGCAGGTAAGTGAATAACTTCTGTATGGCTCATATTTAATGCACGATGTATATTACAAAGTGCATTAATATGGCCATACAGAAGCGTATAACCCCACTTGCTGCCGCAAGACAACGCCTTTAAGCAAAATGGCTGTTCTGAAAGCCACCAGCTGCTCCTTTCTGTTTGGGCCCCGTTGTGCATATGGACACAAGATTAGGGCTACAATGGGTATGCCTCTGAACACAGGACAAATGTATCCATTTTGGTTGCAAATACTCATTTTAATGTGCACTATAGAAAAAAAATCCCGTCTTTTAAATGCCATATTCGCAAAAATATGAAATTTTATTTTTTCTCCACTAAATTGCATTAATTCCTGAAAAAAACCTGTGGGGTAAAAATACTCCTGACCCCCCCCCCCTCAGTGAATACATTAAGGGGTGTACTTTTTAGAATGGGGTCATTTGTGGGGAATCTATCATTCTCACACCTACGAGCCTTTGCGAACTTGGCTTGGTGTAGGAAAAGAAAATGTTCCTCAAAATGTTAAAAATCAATGTTAAATTTTAGAGATGAGCGATATACTTCCCTACTCGCGTGAAAAGATTCGGGGGGCGCCGGGGGGGGGGGGGGCGTGGCGGAGCGGGGGGTAGCAGCAGGGAACAGGGGAGAGCCCTCTCTCTCCCTCTCCCTCCCCCCCCCCCCCACTCACCCACGGCGCCCCCCGAATCTTTTCGCCAGAGTACGGAAGTACTCGAAAATCGCGGCGCTCGGGTGAAAAAGGGGCGTGGCCGAGTAGGCTCGCTCATCTTTATTAAATTTGTAAGTTTTTCCAATGTGCGTCCAGAATAAAGTAAGCAGATGGAAATTATATATCTTATCAAAAATTTGTACAGCATGTTTGTACATATTTGAGATATGGCATGTGAATGTGAAAAAAAATGCCTTTTTTTTTTTTTTTTTTTGTAATTTTCCAAATTTTGGTGTTTTTAATAAATATACACAAATTCTATAGGACTATTTTTAGTGCGTAAACGAAGTTCAATATGTGACAGAAAACCAATATCAGAATCACTTGGACATGCAAAACCCTTACGGAGTTATTCTATGTTAAAATGACACATGTCAGATTTCAAAAATTTGGCCTGGTCATTATGGTGCAAACAGGCTTTGTCACCAAGGGGATAATATTTTAATCCTAGACGAGGGATTGGTTTTGACAATGAGTATACATTGATGTGGGTACGAAAAAGATGTTGCTATTTAGGGACCTCTCACACGTTATAGAATTGTCTGCAGGACCAGCGCCGATACGAATTTTGTTGCAAAGTGCTTTCTGCGAAATTTCTAGTGTGTTTTTTTTTGTTGTTTTTCAAGTTTTTCAGACTTTCATTGTGGAATTATATTTCCTGCATGGTATGTGACCTTGCTGTTTTGAAGGAAAGACAAACAAATTTTAACAGGTGTGGAATTTAAACACCATAGGGATAACATTGTGACAAAAAAATGTCCCTGTAGACTAAATTCGTCCCAATAAGCCTGTTGAGTCGGTATTGGTTCATATACAGCCAGTATATGAACTGCTTGCATCCACTAAATGTCACATTCACACCCGCTGCAGCAGCTTTCACTGTTGATATAATTATTTTCGCAATATGCTGATGGTGCTAATTGGCTTCATTAGAGAAATGTTGCGCGTGTCGTTTTCTCTCTTCAAATTGGTTGTTAACCTCTTAAGTACCATGTTGTCTCACTCCAAAAGAACCAGACAGTATATGGATGGATGGATGGATAGATAGATAATTTGTCTTATTATCGTGTGTGTGCGTGCGTGTGTGTGTGTGTCTATGTAATATATAGAAAAAATTCTTTAAATTTATAGTTTATTTTTAGTATTCGAGCATCCACACTATATGTATAGATGTCATTTGCAATAATTGTAACTTTTTTTTTTTTTAAACTTAATTTAACACATAAGCACTGAAACTGGGGCGTCTATAAGAGCCCCAATTAGAATCCTAGAGTTGGAAGGGATCTCCAGCGTCATCAGGTCCAACCCCCTGCTTAGTGCAGCATCACTAAATCATAGATGTCTGCCCAGCCTCTGAAGACTTCCATTGTAGTAGAACTCACCACCTCCCATGGCAACCTGTTCCACTCATTGATCACCCTCAATGTCTAATTTGTGTCTCCTCCCTTTCAGTTTCATCCAATTGCCTCTGCTCTTTCCTTGTACAAATGAGAATAGGGCTGATCCCTTTGCACTGTGACAGCCCTTCAGATATATGTAGACCGCTATTAAGTCTCCTCTCAGCCTTTTTTTTTTTTTTTTTTTGCAGCCTAAACATTCCTAGATCCTTTAATCGTTCCTCATAGGACATAATTTGCAGACCGCTCACACCTCTCTGAGGGGAAGAACATGATGAGCGGCGGTGGGGTGCCTGAAGCAGTGGCGGAGAAGCCCCCGGGCAGACCCGCCGGTCCATGTCCGTGCTGGTGACCGGCGCTGGGGATAGCCGCTGCAGCCGCCACCCACAGAGTACTGCAGGAGGAGCACACCAGGGAGGTCATACAGCACAGGGCGGCTGTCAGTAAGTGCCGCAGGGAGGCCACAGAGGCGAGGGACAGTCACTGACAGCCGCCGGTGGTTGACTAAAAAGCATCCTAAGACCTTCCAGGACCTTACATTCTTGCACCAATTGGGAGCTAGGTTTTGTGAAAGAAGCATTCCTCCATGGAAGCCCTGTCAAACCCCTAGCTTCCGGTGGCGTCAAGCTACAATAATACCCTAGGTCTTATTTTTTTGGGGGGGGAGTCTTATTATACTTACCTTGCAGGCTCGGTCAAGGTCCCTTCCGCTGCTCTCCACAACCCTGACGTGCTTCTCGCAATCCTCGGCTGCTCAAACAACATCACTTCCTGGTTGTAACCAATGTGATAGCTGTGATTGATTTATTCAGCACTGCATTGATTGGCTGAGTAGCAGTCAAATAACCAATCACAGCCATCGCTTCTTGTAGCTGGAATTTATGAATCCCATAAGCAGGAAGTGATGTTGTACGAGCGGCTGAGGACTGCTTTTAGTGTAGTGCTAAGCGCTGTCAGAGGCTCCTATTGTTTTCAATGGAACCTCTCAGACAGTCACTGGATCATGTTGATTTCCACTGCCATGATTTTTGAGCGCAGTCTGCTCTATATTTGGGCATTTAGAGCACCTTATCAATGAGGAGTGCTAAAAGCCGGTATTGGACGCAGCGAAAACTAAAGTAAAATGTAGCAAAGTTCCTTGTGGTACCCCACTTGATGCATTCTTCCACTTGGATGTGCAGCCATTTATGACCACTCTTTGAGTACGATCACTCAGCCAGTTGTGAATCCACCTAACAGTTGTCTTGTCAATCCCATATTTGGTCATTTTTTTAAAGTAAGTATGGTATGAATATCATCAAATGCTTTACTAAAGTCAAGATATACTATATCCACCGCATTTGCCAAGTCGGTGATTCTGTCATACAAGGAAATTACATTAGTCTGGCATGACTTGTTTGTTACAAAGCCATGCTGGCTCTGGTAATTACATCCCTCTAGTGTGACAGTAGGCACTAACAGAGCTTTTCTGGGTCCACTAACACACTTCAGCTGTGTTATGGCAGGAGGCACCCGGCAGTCACATGAATGCCAGGTCAAATAGTGGAAGTGACACTTCCACTTTCTCTTCAGTGATTGCCACCTAGCCTGCAAGAGAGAAGGGAGTAGTAGTGAAAAACCGCTTCTACCTTCTCCTTCAGATCTTCAGCTGTAACTGACAGCTGAGGACCTGACCTGAGCTGCTACATTGCAGGAGCTTTAGGCCTCCTTCACATGGGCGTTGATACATTGCTACAAATCACATGTATGTGAAGCCCATGCTTTCCGTATGGGTTAATTCACACATGCGATGTTTTGTAGCATGCAATAACACGACACAAACAGCTCATGGGTCAGGAGATATGCCCATGACTTGTGAGGTTTTGTAGCCCATGTTTCCGTATGGAGCCTTCCTCTGTTGCATTGCGCGAAAATGCGATTTTCGTGCAGTGCGATGCAACTTCAACAATAGAAAATCCTACTGTCAAAGCCCTAATCTAAGTCCTGGCTGCAGGAAAAAAATTAAAACTGTATACATCACCTTAGAAACTCTGTCAGCTGGCCGCATCTTCTCTCCTGGTCCCCTACACTATTCTCCTTAATGTCTTCTATCCGGGAATAGAAAAATCCCTGCCTCCTGGAAGCGCTGGCTGGGATTGGCTGACACTCAGCCAATCACAGCCAGCACTCGATGAACCGATCATAGGTATTCATCGAGCGCTGGCTCTGATTGGCTAAGCATCAGCCAATCCCAGCAAGAACTTCCAGGAGGCGGGGATTTTTCAATCTCCAGCCAGAAGAGATGAAGAAGACAAGTGCTAGCGACTAGGAAGAAGCTGCAGCCGAGCCCCGGACAGCGCTTCTAGGTTTATATTTGAACCCCCCCCCCCCCCCTCCCTACTTTTGTAGCACCACATGGAACTTTGTAGCTCTACAAAATCACGGTATTGCCGTGAAAACATGCAGTGATATTGCACGGACCAGCAATGCGATATCGCTGAGATTTTTTCTCTCAGTGTCCCCCGTGTGATGGAGGCTTAACTCCCACACAATATTTTTATTATCAGCTAGGAGTAAAGCTCAGGACCAAGTGCTGTAAATTTACAGTCCTTGATCCTTAATAGGATGTATCTTTGGAGCTCTTCATAGTATTTTGGCTTTTTCATGTCTTTTTTTTCTTTTTTTCCTACTTCACCTAAGGCTACATAAGATGTCTGCACTAGAATGTTTTTTTTTGTTTTTTTTAAGGGAGTCTGCCCGCTCAAACTTGCTGTCCAAACTGCAGGCTTGATGTTCTAGAGCAGCAGGAGGAGCTGAGCAGATTGAGATATAGTTTTATGGGGAAAGATTCAGTAGACCTTTAGTATTTTATTCATTTATATCTCCACTCATTCTGAGCTGAAGAGTCCAATGGGAGGAGCGATCAGTGATTGACAGCTACCCCTGTATGTACAGTCATATACAGCTGTCAATCACTGATAGTACCGGCTCTTGGACTGTTCAGCTCAGAATGCGCGGTCCTATCAGAGTGGCTTCTTGACACCACCCCCTGCACCCAGGACACATGGTCTGCTAACTTTCACCCCTGTGGAAAGGTTGTACTAATTTTAAGGGAGACTCAAAAATAACACATCAGATTATCAAAAGGTAATGTCTTAACATTCCAATGCTGTGTGCCTATAACATGACTAAACAAATGGAGTGCTTGGACTGCTTCCTAAACTCTACACGGTTTTGTTGTAAGTAAAGAGTTAAGGGGGTCCTGGTGGAAATTGGCGCAAGAGTAGTCGATCGTTTTATCTAACGGGTATTTATGAACTTTAATTCTAATAATGTTGTTAATAGAAAAGGTGATCAATGTTAGGGTTCATTCCCACGGCTATATCCGTAAAATGCTGCGAGTTTTACACATTAGCAGCCATAATCACATTTGATCTGCGAGCGCACTGCAAATAGCCACGTACCACTCAGACATGCTTTGGTTAATGATTTTTTTTTTTTTTTTGACAGCCCAAGGGAAAATAAATGTGCACATACACCCAAATGAATGGCTGCTATTTCCCACCAATTTTTGGACCAATTTTTTGGTCTGAAAATCAGACGGAAAAATAGCCCGTGTCCATGTATCCTATGAGTGTTAGTCTGAAGATTTAAGGGAACCTGTCAGCTTAAATATGGTGTCCAAAGCACTGGCAGCATATTATAGAGCAGGAGGAGCTGAGCAGACTAATATGTACTTTTATTGGGAAACAGTCAGTATATTTACAAGAGCTGTTTGTTGCAGTTTCTGCTATGATTGTTGCAGTTATAGCAGATCTATGGCATTTTTTTTTTTAGAGAAATGGCAGTTTTATCAAGATTATAAATTGTTCACATCACAACTGAAAAATAGTACGGCTATATCTAAACAGATCCTATGTGATGCGGCTGCTGAGCTGCCGTATCGAAGCAGATCCCGCAGCGATGCGGCTGCTGAGCTGCCGTATCGAAGCAGATCCCGCAGCGATGCGGCTGCTGAGCTGCCGTATCGAAGCAGATCCCGCAGCGATGCGGCTGCTGAGCTGCCGTATCGAAGCAGATCCCGCAGCGATGCGGCTGCTGAGCTGCCGTATCGAAGCAGATCCCGCAGCGATGCGGCTGCTGAGCTGCCGTATCGCACATTTGGCCTGGTCACTAAGGTGCCAACAGGCTTTGTTACTATGGGATTAAATGAAATACTGTTGACACATGGTTGTAATATTTGTTATAGATGTGTATTACGGAAGTGTTTGGCCACTTTCATACTAGTGCTCTAATCACTAATTGCGGTACAACGCTCCCATTGATTTCAATGGGTTCCACGCAGACCTGCTCTCGAACACTGTTTTTAACGTGCAAGCTGGGCTCTAATCACTGCATATTGTGCGTGCAAATACATGTGTGTGCAGCCTACACCTGCTTTTATTAACCAGTGCTGTTTACATGGGCAGATCTGGTCAGTCAGATCAGTATGTAGTGTCTGCGACTCCTGATGCATACTATGCCCAGCATGTATCGGGTAGTCCCAGAAATAGTGTTGCTATCTTTGTTCCTATAGGACCAGAAGGTCACTTTAAGATACGGTGTTAGTATATTAAAAGCGAGTCTGTATCCATTCCAGGTGCAGTCGTAGGCAACCAAGTTGGCATGTAGTAATAATCTATAGTGGAGACGTTGGCGGAAGTGAAACCCTTGAAGACCATGTAATATAATAAGACAGCTGCATGTGGTTTTCGTGAAAATCCTATTAAGAGGAAATACTATTGGGTGATTATGTTGTAAATGTTTGACTCTTGTCCTTTGGATAGTGGATGCTTCTGGATCAGTGTGACCCCTCAAATATAGCCTCTAGCTTGGGTATAAGATGTGATACAGGCATGGAGGCTCTAGTACCCTGTTGGACAGTCTCTAGCTTTGATCCAAGATGTGGTACAGGCAGGCATGAAGGCTCTAGTACCCTGTTGTACCACCTCTAGCTTGGATACAAGATGTGATACAGGCGAGCATGGAGGCTCTGGTACCTTGTTGTACCACCTCTAGCTTGGATACAAGATGTGATACAGGCAGACATGGAGGCTCTAGTACCCTGTCGTACCTCCTCTAGCTTAGATATAAGAGGTGATATGAGCAGGCATGGAGGCTCTAGTACCCTGTTGTACCGCCTCTAGCTTGCATATAAGATGTGATAAGGGCATGGAGGCTCTAGTACCCTGTTGTCCCACCTCTAGCTTGGATACAAGATGTAACACAGGTGGTCATGGAGGCTCTAGCACCCTGTTTGGCCACCTGTAGCTTGGATTTAAGGTGTAATTTATGGGGCCTCGTGTGGCGCAGAGTGTTAAGGTACATAGTTCAGGTAGCCGGCTCATGGTTGACTTGCATCCTTCCGAGGTTGGTAAAATGACCTGAAAGAGCTGCAGAATAAGTGTTGCCCCCCCCCCCCCCATGCATTTTATTCTCCACATTTAACACAACAACTATCTTGCCCACACGCTATGCTAGTTCCATAAAGCAGCATATAAACCTCCTTACGGCACCCTCCTCCTCATGAAGCGAATTCCCTCCATACAATACTCTAAAATACATCACTGTCACAGGTCCGACAAACTTTGGCTCTAAAGCTCTGAAATGTGAACAGATTTTTTGCTATTGAAGGGGTTTTCTTTGGCTCAGTGTCCATGGGCGGATTTGATTTGTGGAATCGGTAACTCAAGCTGCCCATAGAGAAGCATTGGCGTCTGCACATGAATTAGAGCATGCGCATTTGTGGATTTTGTTTTGAACATTTTTTATTTAGTAGTAGGGAACATAGGAAATACATTACAATTATATTGCAACAGAATAATTTTGAGGGCTTCCGTCCCTCTTGTATGCATAACATGTTCCTGTTCCTCCATACAATTTTGATAAGTTTTTATTCAAGAGCTTATCTTTATTGACATTTATAGCTTTAAAATAAAAACAGTTTAATAACAACAACAGAACATAACTTTAAGGCCTCATGTCCACGGGGAAAATCAGATCCTGCCCCGCGGACATGAGCGCCGAAAATAGCAATTTAAAAGAATTTACCTATCCGGCGCGGGCGACGAAGCTCTGCTCTTCCTCACGGCCGGATCTTCATTTTCGGCCGGCGGATGAATTCCTGACGCCGGCGGCACGTCGTCGACGTGCCGCGCGCATGCGCCGGGCACATCCGCCGAGCCGAAGCAAGGGAGATGTGGCCGTGAGGAAAAGAAGAGCTTCGCGGTCCGCTGCGGGTGAGTAAATGCTTTAAATTCCTATTTTAGGTCTCCCGCGGATCCGGACGGCTTCCATAGGCTTCAATAGAAGCCCGCGGGAGCCGTCCCCGCGGGAGACCCGCATGAAAATGGAGCATGGTCCAGATTTTTTCATGCTCCATTTTTTTTAAAATCACTTTTATTGACGATCCGCGGGTATTTATGTACCCGCGGGTGGTCAATGCATCCCTATGGGGTGCGGATCCGCATGCAGGAAATCCGCTGCGGATCCTAAATCCTATTTTCCCCGTGGACATGAGCCCTAAATTGCTCTCGTTCATTTAATTCGGATAGTGTGTGAGCCAGATGTGCCACGTTTTCTCGTATTTGTGCAGAGTGTTGGATCTCATTGCCATCAATTTTTCCATAGTGGCGTGGGCATGAAGCCTATTGTGGAGGTCACTCCCTTTAGGTGGTAATTGGGCCTTCCAATTCTTGGCAATTAAATTTGCAGCTGACATAAGAATGTGGGCTAGTATTTTTTTGGTGTCTATTTGATAATTTTCTAGGCCTAGTAGGAGTAGTGCTAATTCAGGTCTTCTGGGCACCTGAGAAATTGTTATTTTATTTAACATGTCATAAACCTCCTCCCAATAGAGTATCACTCGTGGACATTCCCAAAAAACATGGAGAAGTGTCCCCCGAGTGGCCACATCCTCTCCAGCATTGGTCGTCGTCGCTTAATCCTCTATTTTTAAGAGCTCTCGGCGTCAGATACCAGCGGGTCACTATTTTCGTGAAAGTTTCAAGTATTGCTGCTCCTTTTGTCGCTTGTGAAGCTAACCTGACGGCTGATTCCCAGCTATCCATAGAAAACGCCTTCCCCAGGTCCTTTTCCCAATTCAACAAGTGGATTTTTTTTGCTGAGTTCATAATTCCCTGTTAAACAATCATAAATATTCCTAGTGAATGAGCAGTTTAACAAATCTTCTTTCTGTAAATATTGTAGTACTAATCTAGGAATTCTTATTTCGCATTTGTGGATATTGTGATGTGGAAAGCAAATCACAGCATTCTCCAATTCAGTGCGGTTCCCGTACAGACAGCTTCCATTGAAGTCAATTGAAGCTGTACGATCTGTGGCCCGTCCGCGGGAAGAGCAGATTTTAAAAAATCAATACATTTGTACTATGCATGTCTGACAGCGAGCCATGTGGACCATCCGCAATACAGATATCGCAGAAGAATAGAGATCCACGTGGATGCTGCTGCCTGCAAACACAGATACGCAGGGTTGCCGGCCGCTGACAGTCTGATTCCACTGCGGGCTCCCACATGTGGAATCCGACCCACCCTTGGACATGAGACCTTAGTAAGGACAGGCTGCTGTGGGGATTATTCTGGTTGCCAGATTAAAGTGGGGAAGGAATTTTGGCTGCAATTAGTGCAGCTAACTGCTGGCTCTTTTTATTTTTTTATTTTTTTGCTGGAGGTTTTAGGTAAGCCGCTCCTTTGGCCTCCGTTCTGCTGGCTTCAAAACCCAGACAAGGTCTGGTTTTTGCCTTTGTAGGTAAGCCGTTCCTTTTGGCCTCCGCTCTGATGGCTCCAACACCCCGACAAGGTCTGGTTTTTGCCTTTGTAGGCAAGCCGATCTTCCGGACGCCGCTGTCCTCTGGCCCAACAGGAACACTATTCCTCTGCTCCCCCTCCCATCAGTAATGGTCTGGTGCTGCATGTCGGATGCACAGTACAAGCAGGTAGTGAACCGTGGTCCGGTAGTGCGTGGCAGGGATCCACAGTAAAAGCAGGTAAGCCAATCAGCCACTAGGGGCATGACCAACTTGTTCCCTGTCAGTAAGGTCACACAACCCATATCTCCACCTATTCTGCTGGTGGAGACATATTGCACCAGAACCTGTGAAGCCCATGTTATCAACGAGTTCTTGCACATGAGCGATGTTTTGTAGCCTACTACATTGCAAGAATACAAAATCGCAGCAGGCTCTATGCAGCCGCGATTTGCTATGTTTGTAGCCCATGTTTCCCTCTGGAGCCTTCTTGTTTACTGCATAGCACAAACTTTCGATTTTCTTGCGATGTTAACATTAGAAAGTCCTATTAACTTTCATGCTATAAAATTGCGTGAGTCTATCGCGGGTAGCAGCGACGCAATGCTACATTTTTGCTAAGAAAGAATCATCACTGACGCTACAAAATCGTGTGTACATAGCGATATCGCTGCTGCTTTTGTGGCAGCAATTATCGCTGTCGCCCGTGTGAAAGAGGCCTTAAAATGCGTAAAATTGGCTTCTACCTCTTTTGCTGTTTTTTGCTTTTTTTCTGGTTGAATATTGAGGATTAATAAGCTGGACTGGATGGACGGGGGACTTTTTTCAGCCCAGCATACTGTTTCTGTCTTCCTACTTGTAACCAATTGTGCTGTAAAGCCGGTGCCTTTTCAGTAGTTTCTTGGCATGAGTTGTGCCAGAAGTCATATAACCGAGGAGACCTCAGTTCTGCCAGACTGAACTATGCTTTGTGTTCGCGGTGTAAGTGGCCTCCACTGAACTGGAGGGCTGACATTTTTAAACTTGTTCTACAGCTTTTCAGTGTAATTAAGTTTACTTCTCTGCAGTTTATTCCTTTTTTGTACATTTTCTAGTTGTGATTACAATCTACCCTGTTTCCCTGAAAATAAGACATACCCTGAAAATAAGACTTAGCATGATTTTCCAAAATTTTTGAGGATGCAAAATGATTTTTCAGGCTATTTGAGGATGCTTTAAATATAAGCCCTACTCCAAAATTAAGCCCTGCTAACAGTTAATTCAAAAAGTCAATTTAAATAGTGTCCAGGCAGCTATACATGTAAAAAAGTTAAACCTTTTTGAACAAAAATTAATATAAGACACTGTCTTATTTTTGGGGAAACACGATAGTTGTCTGGTTACTGGACAACCTGAACCCTTTATTGTGCCTGGTGCAAAATAAGAGGAGGAGCGATACTTAAATGTTCTCTGTGGGGCGGCCGTCTTGCCTAAACATGACTTGCGAGGGCATCCGTCATCAAGGATGAGTGATAAACGAAATTATCGCTGATTTGGATCTTTCACAAGGAGCTAAAAATCATTATTCGTCTGCTGCGAATCCTTTCATGTAAACAAGTGTGGCAGTGATGTGAATAGAAAGCGGCGGCAGAAGGTTGACCAGCGGCTGTTTAGGATCTGGTGAACGATCGGAACTACCCAAATATTGTTCAGTGTAAACGTATGCCAAGCAGAGAATATACGATCGCTGCGTCACCGCTGGTCACATGTTTGTTCCAGTATTATTTTAAACTGTAAAAGGGTCTTCTTAATCCCACCTGAGATGTCAGTGGGACGACCGCCAAAAAGTTCTCTACAAACCAGGTGAGTACTGTGCTCAGTGTGAAAATCGCAGGATTTCAGGATTATTATTTTTTAAAATATAAATTGTAACTAACAATGGAGGAAAAAAAAAAACTACAGAAAATTAAAGCACAAAAATCTGGTGTCTGTGTGTATAATAGATCATTTTTTGATGCTTTTTTTACCTTTTTAAGAATGGACGTTGAAATTTGGTCCTATGTTTACTGAATATCTGCCGAAACTGGTGGATTCATCCGAAATTAAGAACAAGCTCACACAATTAATTTAATAGAGTACATGTGCATAATAAGCAGTGAATGGAGTCAATAAAAGGACATTGATTTTCATTGGTCCACTCACACTTACAAATATTCATGGCGTGGAATACATGCGTTAGAATGAACGCAGCATGTTCTATTTTACAGTATATTTTGTGCGATAGAGCCCTATTGTTCTCTACAAGCATGTAATGAGCGCTGTACATACGCAATTACATTACTTTTGCGCAGCATTTATACACAATGTCGCTAAGCGACTGAGCAGGAGACTTAAAGGGGTTGTCTTGCGCCGAAACGTTTTTTTTTTTTTTTTTTTTCTTCAATAGGCCCGGGGGGCCTAGTGAAGAAAAAAAAAACCAAAACGTTTCGGCGCGAGACAACCCCAAGGGATGGGTTAAAAAAAAAAAATATATTACTTACCCGCATCCCCGCTCTGCGACGACTTATTTCTTCCTTCTCCAAGATGGCCGCCGGGATCTTCACCCACGATGCACTGCGGGTCTTCTCCCATGGTGCACCGTGGGCTCTGTGCGGTCCATTGCCGATTCCAGCCTCCTGATTGGCTGGAATCGGCACACGTGACGGGGCAGAGCTACGATGACAACGCGGGACCAGCTCTCCGGCACGAGCGGCCCCATTCACCAGGCAGAAGACCGGACTGCGCAAGCGCGTCTAAAAACGCCAGAAGACAGCGAATTTAGACGGATCCATGGAGACGGGGACGCCAGCAACGGAGCAGGTAAGTGAATAACTTCTGTATGGCTCATATTTAATGCACGATGTATATTACAAAGTGCATTATTATGGCCATACAGAAGTGTATAACCCCACTTGCTGCCGCGAGACAAACCCTTTAAGAAAAAAACTAGTTAGACTGTGCAGGACAGCGTATTTCACAGCAGCAATATACCGGCTCACAGCACTAAAACTCTGCGTTTTACCGCATACTCCTGTGAGTCCTGCCTAAGGTGTATGGGGGTCATTGGACTGACATCAATCAGGTTGCAGCTTTTTGAAAGTGGTCTGAGTGCTTGTGCAGAGCCTGACTGCTCTACGGACCTTTCACACAAGTGGAATATTTCCGTAATTCGCAGCTAGTCCTTTTCCGTAATTCCCATGCAATCCAAGTGTGCGTCGCGCAGAAAGCCTACTCAGTAAGCAATGACTTGACCTTCATACTGCTTGCACTGTGATCCGTGCGACTCACTAAGGTAAATAAGTACGCCATAAATAAAGCTCAGGCTGGAAGCTGCATATAGTGATGAGGGATGGAGGAGGCTCCCGATCCGTCTCTCTGCGGTGACCTATGTAACGTCTGGTGACCTAACCTTCAGGAATTATAGATGCAGAGCATGGCCAGTGCAAACGGCAACTCAAAACCAAAGGAAAATCGTGGTCCGAAACTGATCCGGGGGTGTTTTTCTAATACTGAGTCGTCACGTGGTGGTTGTGGTTTTTTTTTTCTTCCGTACTTCAAGTGGTCAAATCTCGACTTTCTCGGTTTTGCTAAAGATACTAACATATTTTGCAGAAGAGAATTGGCGCGCCCAAACTTTTGTTCACTCAGGTGCCAAGTACAAGCGTGCTCCTATTTAGACCTCCTAAACACAGGCAGGTTGGACCCCGCGTTTGGGATTCCCGCAGCGCAGTTCGACCTGGTGTCAGGCCTGCTTACCTGTCTGGCGTCTTCTCCTGTGCTGTCAATGTGCTGGGCAGCACATGCGCAGTACAGGGGACGCCGTGCCGTCACTATGGCAATGACGTGGTCTCTTGTGCTGCGAATGTGCTGGCACATAGCGAAGACATGGCTCTTGTGGCCATTCCGGAGCCACCTCAACGCCGCAGTGTGAACCGCAGCTACGGGTTACTTCTGATCTACTACTGGTCTCGTCTTAGTTCTGCGGTATGTGTCTCTGAAGATTACAAAAAGTGTATGGCGCACAGGCTTAAGGAGCTTAAGATTTTGGGGGACACAGGGTATTTGCTTTTACTCCACCACCTGTGTTTTGCCGGTAACTGCAGGCTCCAAAACATCCCATCAGCCGGGATGACTAGCAGTGGACCCCAAACTCATCAACTATTGATGATTTATGCAGAGAATAAGTTGTCATTAAAAATAACCAGAAACCTCTTTTGGTGCTCATGCAATAACTGCTGGCTGTATCTGAACGTGCCAGTGCAGCGCGACAATTATCTAGAAAAAGCGTTTGCTAGCCGCAGCTGCTGGAATGTGTGTGAGCCGCCTAGTTGTAACGCGCTGCCGGGGGGACTTTTGTGGCGGCTGCTGTTGTCTTTTTAGCCATTCAGGGAGCAGGGAAATGGCATAACAGAACCCAATTGTGTCGAACAGACCCCCTTAACTATAATGGGGGTCCATTTAATTTCCAATGGGCAGTCCAGCATTTTGCCGGAATTTACAGGATCCAGTAGCAGTGCTTGCTGCGCTATTTTGTCCTATTTTGTTTTATTGTGTAGTGGAAATCGGCAACAGAGGTTTCAAATGAGCTCTTAAGCCGGGCTCCCG
The DNA here is from genome assembly GCF_035609145.1 of Eleutherodactylus coqui. NCBI lineage: Eukaryota > Metazoa > Chordata > Amphibia > Anura > Eleutherodactylidae > Eleutherodactylus > Eleutherodactylus coqui. The sequence goes on along the minus strand of NC_089839.1, from coordinate 114,989,546 downwards.
TGACCGTACGTGTAAAACTGTGTGCGACTCCCGCAGCGTTATACCGCTGTGGAGCCGGTGGTGAGCAGGTACATTGCTGCACGTGGCAGCGATTTTGGACTACGCATGACTGCATATCTCTCACTCGCTGTCCTGCGCACTCTTCCTGGTTTCGTTTTTTGTTTAAATTTCCCATTCTGTGGCTGCACAATGGCACGTATAAATGCCGCCCACACGCAATAGGCTCTAGGCAGCAAAATAGAACATACTGCATCATTTTTTTGCGCGCTTATCACACGCAATGAATATTTGGAATTGATCAATGCAAGTAATATACTTTCATTGACTTCATTCACCGCGTGCGATGCAAGCGTATTATGCTGTGAAATTACGCTTGTGCGTTGCGCCCGGCTTTACAAAGGATTGCTCAGACTGAATACAATTGTACCCACTTCTCCGCTGAGAGCAGGATGGGTGAGTGTTTTCCATTCACTGACAGCAAACAAATACCTTGAAAATGTTGAGAAATTAAACATTTAAATTGATAAAGATGTATATAAAGTGTAAAACCCCTTTTAAAAATGGGTTTGCGGAAAAGAAGAGGTTTGGGAATATCAATTGGTCTTTATTAAGACTTCCTCTTGATGTAATGATTTCCACCAGGGCTGAAAAGCGAGCTAGAAAGTAGATGAGTTATTGGGTAACTGTTTGGGGTCTCTTCTAATGTCACTGGGAGGTCTTGTTGGTGCTAAGAAATGTCAGCTTGTCTCCTGGCAAACTAGAACTGGTTCCCAAAATGTAGATTTTTGTCCACCCCAGTTTTTCTCCCGTCTTTCATTGCTTTCTGGTATTTGCACTTTCTTATGCGTCATGGTGTTGCTGTCTGATGCAAACGTTTTTTTCCTGTTTTAGGGATCCAAAAACGGACTTTTATTAAGGCATTGCCGTGTTTGGCTCCGCAGGTGGACCAACTCCTCTTATTCTACTTTGTTTCTTTGCAGGCACACGTGGGAAGCAATAGATGATGAGAAAAACGTCCACTACAGAATCAATGTCTGTGAAAACTTAGCAGCGAGCGAATGTGACGGGACAGTGTCTGCCATTTGTGCTCATGACACGAAGGGAACCACTTATGAATCAGTCGGTAAGTGAAAATCCTCATTAATATGTTAATATGTTCTCTCCTGCTCTCCAGTGTCCCTTAGTTTTACATCAGCTTACATAGTCATTTAATGCAAACACGCCAAATCTTATTTGAAGACTGCACATCTGCTTGTAAGTGCGGGAATATTAACGAATACGCAGAGAAAATATAATTATTGAGGGAAGGGGTGGGCTTAAAAACTTGATTGAGTTACTAAATACCACCCACTCCCCCAAGTGGCTTCACCTCTTACGCTCCATTGATGTACAGTTACGTCATGGAGGTTCGGGGCTTGTATGGAGCAGGATCGGGGGTCCATGCAGGTGTTGGCAGTCTTGACAACTGACAGTCACCCACAACAGCTGCAATTAACGCTCACACTGATAGCAGCTACTAACCCTGTAAATACTGTCGTCCATTCTGACAGCAGTTTTTTTAAATGCCCTGATCAGAATATGGGGGCTCCTGAACGCCCCCCACAATATATAATCCGGGGTGCTGTTCACTTACCACGGCAGCTGGGAGCCTTCTATAGCCCCCATGGCTGTCACTGTAGATTCTGTAAAATCACAGTATAATGCAATACTATGGTATTACATTATACTGCAGGAGCGATCAAACGATTTCAAGTTCATTCCCCTATGAGAACTTAAACTACTAATCTTTACTTTTTTTTTTTTTTTTATACCGCTCTTTCCATATTTTATAATAAAATGTAAAAAACTGCGCCCGTAAAAGTCTGATCTATCAAAGTAATGCATTGGTTATGCATGGTGAGCGTCGTCAGAATTGCGTACCCCGCCTCCAAGAAAAAATTTAACAAAAGGCAATCAAAAAGTCGTATGTCCTTCAAAATGGTACCAATAGAAACTACAGGATGTCCCTCAAAAAAAACAAGCCCTCACACAACTATGTCAATGGAAAAATAAAGTTGTGGCTGTCAGAAGATGGCAGCAGAAAATATATATTTTTTTTCTCCAAAGATATTTTATTTTTTAAAAGTAGTACAGCAAAGAAACGATAAAATTTGGTATCGTTGTAATCGTACTGATCACAGAATAAAGTTATGTAATTTATGTAAGGAGCAGAGAAAACCACTGCGGCGTCCTGGTGACATCGGTGCATGAAGAGCAGAATGTATGAGGAACATGACACAATGTATAGTCAGAAACGGGCGCCTCTTATGTAAATTCTCATGGTGGTCTCCAGAAAAGGCGTTTTAGTGTTGGTTTTTAGGGATGGCTTTCTTTTTGGGTTACTTTTGGCTCCTTTAAATGTTTGTGTTTTTTGGGGTTTTTTTTTATACAAATGGGACAAAATGCTCAAAAAATAGTTTAACTTTTATTTTTTTATGTGCTTCTATTTTTTGGTACAATTTTATTTTTTTTATTACACGTTCCTGTAGGGAACCTGAACTATAACTGTTATGATAATTCATTGCAGGACTTCTGTACTGTAATGTCTTATCATGTACAGTAGCAATCCTAGGCAGTGGCAAGCCAGCAATGGCAAATATCTGACATCACTTTGCCATGGCAGCCCATCGGCCCTCCGCAATTATATTGCAGGGATCCGATGATGTCACAGAGGGAGCGTGCTTCTTCTTGGAACCCTTTACATGCTTGAAACTACAAAGATCGTAGCATGTAAGGGGTTAACCGCGGGAATCCCTGTCCTTATGTACCTCCACTGTTGCAGTGGGAGGCCGACTATCGGTAACAGCCAGCTCGCACTGTGGGCTCCGCTTCTAATCCCGTTCCATCTAAATAACGTAAGTTTATGTTCTGTGGCTTGAAGGGGTTAATGAAACTTCAATGAATTTTTTTTTTTTTTTTTTTTCTGGTCAGACTAAGAATGAATGTGTAATAAAGACAAAGATCCCTCATTATAGAAATATGGTGCCATATATAGCAGTAAAACATCTGCAAGTTGTTCACACATCGGTGTAGTTAACCCCTTAACGACGCGGCCCCCTTTTATAATTTTTTTTTTCCATTTTCGTTTTTTCCTCTCCTCCACCCCCCCTTTAAAAAAATTGTAACTCCTTTATTTATCCATCAACGTCCCTGTAGTAGGGCTTGTTTTTTGCGGGACAAGTTGTATTTTTTAAATGGTGCTTTTTAATGTACCATATAATGTCCTAAAGTAGAGTAAAATGAAAAAAAAATGATATTCCGCCATCTTTCAGTGCGTTTTGTTTCTACGGCGCACAAACTGCAACCAAAATGACATAATAACGTTATTCTATGGGTCATTACGATTGCTACGATACCAAACGTGCATTTTTTTTTTCTAGTGTACTACCTTTTTTTTTTTTTTTTTCCCAGACATTTAATTTTTAAAAAATTATTTTCTGCTGCCGTCTTCTGCGCACAATAACTTTTTTTTTTTATTTTTCTTTCGCCGAAGTTGTGCGAGGGCAAATTTTTTGCAGGAAGTCCTGTAGTTTACGTTAGTACCAATTCGGCATACATACGACTTTTTGATCGCTTTTTATTGCGTTTTTTCTGGGAGACCAGGGTAACTGAAAGTGCATTTCTGGTGTTCTTTATTTTTTTTTTTCAGACGATGTTCACTGTCCAGGGTAAATAATGTGCTGCTTTGATTGGACTTACCAAATATGTATTTTTCTTTTGCGATGTAGATTTTTTTATTTTAGATATAACTTTTTTTTTTTTTTTAACAATTAATAAAATTTTATTGATAATTTCACTTTCCTTTTAAGCTTCCCTGGGGGACTACAACATGCAATACTTTGATCGCTACTGCAGTATGATGTAATGCTAGTAGCATTGCGTCATACTGTGATTTGACAGGCAGCTTATCAAGCCACCTGATGCATATTAACAATTTCTGTAACAGCTCAGCCCTAACAACCATTCAGGTTGAATCAGCCAACCCAAACAACAAATCCGGTTGCTGGAATTGCTGAATACGGCTGAGCTGTTACAGAAATTGTAAATGTGCCCACCCCACGGGGATGGCTTGATAGGCAGTCTCCTAAGGCAGCCCTGAGGCCTTTCAGAAGGCCCCTGGCTACCATGACACCTGCACGGCTCCCCTGGTCTCACGGGGGGGGGGGGGGGGGGGGGAAGATGTTCGGAGGATTCAAGTGCCGCTGTCAGAATTGAAAGCAGCATTTAAAGGGTTAATAGCCCAGATCGGCTGCGTGGCCGATTGCAGCTATTGCCCGCGGGTATCCGCTTTAGTAAACAGCTGACGCCCGCGCTGTATGAAGAGAGGTCGCCCCGCGACCTCTCTTCATACATACCCTGACGCTCCAGGACATAAATGTACGGCCTGGAGCGGGAAGGGTTTAAGAAAGATTGTCGGAGCACAATTACAATGATCCTTGCTGCGTCCTTCCAACCGGTCACATGTGGCCTTCCAGTTTAGGGGCTGCATACTGATGCAAAGTAGCTTATTCATTTCTATGGTAATAACCTTCACGGGCACACGGCATTTTTTTCCCTTTTTAATTAAAATATTTTCTTTTTCCTTTTAGGAACTTTACCGGCTCAGTTTGGTGATGATGTGCTGGTGTTTAATACTACCCGAAATTGTACAGAATCTGAGCATAAAATCCAAAGTGTCGTCAACCTTTTGTGCGGGAAGTCATTGGTCAGTGTTTGATGCAAGCATGTAGTTGTGTCTGAGCTTTCGCACCAAATGTATTCAAATCTGTTCAATGCTTTTATGGATATCCCACATGTATACGTGTATCCAGTCAGGTTGAAGTGCATTTGAGCATAATCCAGTTGATATGGCTGCTAGGATCTCTATGTACACTCGTTGTAAAAAAAAAAACAACAAAAAAACCAGCCCCTATAAGGAGGAGTTTTTCTGTAAAATTCTGCATGCATTTAGATCTCACGCAGATATGTAAATAGAGTTGTGGTGTGATTAGATGAACGGCCTTGCCACCTGAAACCTTAAAAGTGGCTCCTCCCTTGGCCTTTAAAAAAAAGGCTCTCAGAGGCTCCTTGTGTGTAGTGACCTCTTCTTCCACTTGTGTGGAGGTTGTTGACCACTAGACGCCTCTACAACACAGAGAAGAGATTTCAACCCGTTACCAGAGTCTGGGAGGGGCGTGTTATTGGGAAGTAAGAAGTAAGCTGGATGTCGTATCGATGAATTGTCCCCCACCTGGGCCATTCTCACCAGACTGTTAGGTGTTGGGACCCGCACACAAGGCGACCAGAACGCCCTTAACAGAACACCAGTAGTGTACCACCGTGTTTCCTTGAAAGTAAGACCTACCCAGATAATAAGCCTTACACTAATTTTTGTGGGGTGGTTTGAAATATAAGCCCTCCCCCAAGAATAAGCTCTAACTATACTACATGGAAAAAAAAAAAACAACAAATACTCAGCAGGCACCGTTCAGGTATCTTACGCCGCTCTGTGGATCCGCAAGTCTTCCGTGTAGTCCTCACTGCATTCTCTTCCTGGTAACGGGGCTTGAATACCCTGCCTCTAGCAAGAGATTGCTGTGATTGGTTCAGGAACACTACCTAAGCCAATCAGAGCCGGCGCTCGATAAAGCAATCACAGCTATTCAGTTATGTTCTTCAATGAATGGCTGTGATTGGTTCATCGAGAGCTGGCTCTAGGTGAGTATTATCCCTTTCCAATCCACTGTCTGACATCTTCCTACATTCTGATTGAAGCTTGTACAGCTCCAATGTCAGAAGACGTCCGACAGGGTATTCTTACTGTCTGTTGCCAGCCACTCCGCTGTCGGAGACTCTCTGGCACACACACACACATTGGTTTTAGCCAGCAGATGGCACCGTTGTATAACCTCAAAAAGAAAAATCCTTTTAGGAAACCCTGAATCCAAAATTGGATTGGAAAGGGTTAAGGCACAACCCCCATACACCCCTTCCCAAAAATAACAGGGTACTAGAGCCTCCATGGCCCACCCATATCACATCTTGCATCCAAGTTAGAGGCGGTACAACAGGGTACTGGAGCCTTTATGCCCACCTGTATCACATCTTGTATCCAAGCTGGAGGCTGTACAACAGGGTACTAGAGCATCCATGCTAGCGCCCGTATCACATCTTACATTGAAGCTAGTGGTGGTACAACAGGGTACGGAAGCCTCCATGCCCCCTTGTATCTTGTATCCAAGCTGGAGGTGGTACAACAGGGTTTTCTACAAATTCTCCTTTTTGCTCTGATACTGTTATCACTCACTTATATCAATGTTACAATCGCACAGAGAAAGTTTCATTAGATTCCAACAACTTCTTGGGGTGTTTTTTTTTTTTTTACAATGAGTGTAACACGGGAAAGGCTTGCGGCACTCTGTTGTAATCGGACAGTGTCACACACCTGATAAGCAAGAACAGATGGTGTGCGATACATCCGATGTCCATAAAAGATATTAAAGTTTAATATGCAATTAAGGCCTCCTGCACACGGGCGGAAATTCCGCGGCGGGATTTCCCACGGGATTTCCGCCGCTGGAAGCCTGCATAGATAGGATCACCTTAACAAACACAATACTATGCAGACGGCCGTGCGAAATGTCGTGCGGCAAACAAACTGCGGCATGTCCTATTTCTGTGCGTGGCTCGCAATCCCGCACAGAAACGTCACCCACCTGGCTCCGGTCTGCGCATGCGTCGGCAGCCGGCACATGAAAGAGCCGGAGCTGTGTGTCGCGGGTGAGTACGCGCTGGTCCCTGCAGGCGCTCAGGTCGGGTCCCGCGGCGAGAATCCTCGCTGCCGGATCTGACCCGCCCGTCTGCAGGCCGCCTAATAGAGATGAAACAATACCTCTGCAGCGCCACCTATTGGATGGCAGAAATCCTTCAAATCAATGCTTGATCCTTTATGCAGGTCTTTAGAGCAATGATTGGGAATTGAAAACTAACTAGGAGTTTGAAGGATTGCTGCCATCCAATAGGTATTGTTCCATCTCCTTTATTTGCATAATACCCAGAGGAGCAAGGATGGCCTTATAAGTCTCACTTATCATCTTGGTGCTCTCTACCTAAGGAGTGATGTTACCCCTCTCGAACCAAAATTTAATCCAAAATGTGATTGTTCCCAGTAAGAGAAACCAAGTAATCTTGTAGAATTTTCTTTAGTGGTTTTTCTTTCTAAGAACAATCACATTCTGCTCTACTGGCTAACACGGTACCAAACTTTTTTTTATTAAAGTTTTAAACACTAAAAAGTAGCGTCTGTCTCTGTCTATCTATCGATATTACCATAATACGTAATTCTTTCCTAGCTGCCTTGACTAGGCAAAGTTGCCCTAAAAAATATCATATTATTAAGTACCATTAAACACCAGGTTATGTAGATCCAGGCAGGGTAAGTATAGAAACTCCATTGCATATCATCGCCACCTGTGGCTTCCTCAGTAGTACTACATCTATGAAATGGAGAGTGGCATCTGTGACTAATGCTACCAGGGAGAGGGATGCCTTTGGGATTATGTGTTTGAGGCAAGGTCACAATAATAGATACCTGGATTCAAAAGTCAGAGAACACTAGTGAAAAACTTTATATTTTTCATTCGTTTTGTACTTTAGCCAACATTTGGAAACATTTTAGATTCTAGGCAACATCTCATTGAAAGAAATTTTCTTTTGACTAGCAATTTAAGAAAACGGTAGAATGTTTAAAATGCTCACAGTAACTTCCGAATTCCTGAGTAGTTATGTCCTTTGTGTTTTTAGTATTCGCATGCTCTTCAGCTGGTAGAGTTTCACAAGTTTATCGAAAACTTGATCTATGTTATCCCAGTGGGATGTGAGAGCATTCCGAAAAGCTACTTGTGATATTATCTATTCCCTTTTTCCCCCCTTTTTAACCCACATGAATGTTAATGGGCTTGAAGTCAAGTGACTGTGGAGTGAAGAGTCTGCCCTCTGTGCTCCTCTCTAGTCGCCAAGTAGTTATTGATAGCATTGATGTGTATCTTACTGTAGTGTGCATGCCTCTTCACAACGATCTGGAGCAGTATTACATGTCTCTGAATGCAGTGCTAGTTCTCCTCTGTCACGGTCTAGTCTGTTTGGTGTAGATAGCTGCCTTTGGTTACAGAAAATTGCTGATATTTGGCTGAAAAATTGTCTACATCGTTTTTTCAGCAGTTCAATGTGTCTTTAGTGTACAGCCAGCTAGCCTAGCCTTGTACTGAGAAATGGGTTACAGCCTGCTCCTTTTGAGATCACTATTGGCCGCCTCTCTTTATGTCTAGATCTTGTTGTATTGTAGTCACTTTTAGTCCTTCTGGGTGCTCATTTCCTAAACTGCCTCTTTAAGTGTACAGTCTAGCCATAATTTATAATAACATTTTGAACTTAGATCTTCACTTAGTTCTGTTTAACAAAATTTTTATTGATTTTCAAAAGGTCAAAACATATTAATTATGACTTTCAACATTACATTCATGTATTTAGTCAGGGGGTTACAAAGTTTAGCCAATGCCCATAATTACATCCATGTAATACTTCTTACAGGGTAAAATAAAGGAAAATTTGAAGGTTCTGTTCCTTTTATTAAAAAACCCCTCTTAAAATACAATGAAATAGAATCGACATAAGTAGACCAGTAACAAAAATAACATTTAGGGAAAGACAAGTATAGAAGACAGCGGGGGGAGACTTAAGAGGAAGATCTTGGGGTGAGGGGAGTTGGGCTGTGCTTGTAGCTTGTCAAATCAGTGCACCTGTGTTCATAAGGTAACTTAAACTCCTCTGTTGTTTATCTCTGACAATAAGAACCTCCTAAATCTGTCGTGGGGGGGGGGGGGGGGGGGGAGGATATACTGGATGGTAAGCTAGATTACCCTGGGAGGGTCAAAAACCTGGCTGTCCTTCACTTAGTTCTGACTTCTCCCACAAAGTGAAATGTTGTGCTAACATACAAACTTGCTTCTAGTCAAACAAGAAGCATTTAAATAAAAAAACACCCAATATTTTCCCAATTTAAATTGAGTGTTTTGCTGACATTTGGCATGTAGAGCTCTTTTTCTTTTTTTTGCCCACCCCACCCCCACCCTTTTTTTTTCTTTTTCCTTCTTCTCAAAGCAAATATTCTAGAGATGGGTGAGCATACTAAGTGGCCATAATAGAGCTCTATTACATGGCATTATGTAACATTTGTATGTTTTTCTTACCACAGGGTACTCCTGAGTTCATTAAATATGACGAATGTGTGCATTACTTTGAGTGGAGAACATTCACTGCTTGCAAGAAAAATAAATTTAAGCCAATTAAAGAGGTAAGTTGGTTTTACTTGCAAGGGTTGAATTTCCAAAAACTGTTGGTCCGTATTTGCTTTTACCAATTTTAATTTTACTAGTATAACTTGTAGAAGGGTACGTTTACATGGGACAGCCTGTTGAGCACAGATGCCCGACGGGTCGTCCCAGTAATAATCATTTCTTTTTTTAAATTCGTTTTATTTTGAAAAAAAAATGTGTTGCATAATACAGAATGAAGAGAAACTTTGTTAGGTACATCCTTATTCACATATACATTTTCCGTTATTAAACCAATACAAATCTTGTTACAGTAATAATCATTTCTGTGCTTTCACACAGGAACGAGCATCGCTTAGTTAAGGGAGGCCGAGCAGGCCGGTCACAGTAAACAGGCAGTCGTTTATAAGTGATAATGCCCGTTTACACGGGCCGATGCGTCGATCAGTTTTATGTATGCAAAAACTGAACAACAAACGAGAAGCAAATTAAAGGGGTTGTCCCGCGCCGAAACGGGTTTTTTTTATTTTTCAATAGGCCCCCCGTTCGGTGCGAGACAAACCCGATGCATGTGTTTAAAAAAAAAAACAGATAGTACTTACCCGAATCCCCGCGCTCCGGTGACTTCTTACTTACCTTGCGAAGATGGCCGCCGGGATCTTCACCCACGGTGGACCGCAGGTCTTCTCCCATGGTGCACCGTGGGCTCTGTGCGGTCCATTGCCGATTCCAGCCTCCTGATTGGCTGGAATCGGCACACGTGACGGGGCGGAGCTACGAGGACCAGCTCTCCGGCACGAGCGGCCCCATTGACCAGGGAGAAGACCGGACTGCGCAAGCGCGTCTAATCGGGCGATTAGACGCTGAAATTAGACGGCACCATGGAGACGAGGACGCTAGCAACGGAACAGGTAAGTGAATAACTTCTGTATGGCTCATATTTAATGCACGATGTACATTACAAAGTGCATTAATATGGCCATACAGAAGTGTATAACCCCCACTTGCTTTCGCGGGACAACCCCTTTAATTCTCGTTTGTTGTTCAGTCTGCGCATGCATTTATTCTGGGTGGTAGGCATTCAGGTTCCTGCTGTTGCATTCCTTAATAAATATTTGCGAGATTAAATTGCATTGTTGACTCTAATTTAGAAAACCTGCCCTGTGAGGTATGACATGGTACTAATAAACCTGCCACTGAAGGGGTTAAATGAGGTGATGATGAGGTATTGAACAGTGTAGTGATCCAGATAATACAAAATCTAGATGGTTAAAATTTGTAATAAACTATTTGCTTGTGCTCAGATGGTTCATGGATTTTGTCTATAAATTGGTAAGCAAAGGGTTCATGTAGTACGTTCTTGTTTCTTGCCTTCTGTGTAGCCTTTGAGTTGCTGCTGGCACAACAAAGCTGACCAGAGCTTTATGATCTTCCATTAGCGTTCTTTCTTACACGTCTAATCCGTGTTGGATTAAATTAAGTCTGCCACACAAGGCTTGGTTCAAGCAAACATTAAGCAGCAGGGCCCGGTTACAACACACGCTGCCCTAGGTGCTGAGCCTGAAAACAGCCGCTCTAGAGACTCATTTACACCGGATGATTATTGTCATGATTCGCTCATTTCTGAGTTTTCATAGCAGTAATAATTTTTAGAAAATTGGATTTAAACATTGCCAGGTGAGTCTTGTTCAAGTTCTGTGGGCAGTGTTCCCCAGAGTGATGCGTTCTGTATACAATCCGGTACAATCTGCTGTACCATCCTATCTCCTCTGCTTCCCCTGCTGCTGTATGTGCCTCGGCTCCCGATTTCCCTAATTACTGTCTGAATGGGGTGCAATCTCATGAAATGGTATGAGTCTCGAGAAGACACTACTGGAGGCATATATTTATTTTCAGCCCCACTTCAGCACTATTCAGCAAGTCCAGCAACCTGATTGGTTCTGATTCGCAATTCCAGCAACCTGATTGGGTGGGGCTGAAAATAAATATATGCCTACTGGAGCCATGTTGATACTGTCCATGCTGATTGACAAAATGGTTCAGGTTTTTTCCCATTTGATACCAGCTGTTCGAGGCCGCCCAGTTGACAATTCATTAGCATATGAGACATGGAAAGTAGTGGCACTGATTGTGGTGGAACTGGGGCACCCAGAAAAAATGAAGACAATTGCTTTGCAATTGTGTGGGGCAAAAAGCCAAAATATTCCCCAATGGCAGAGGTCTCTTTCGGCACCCTACCACACTACAGAAATAGTTCAGGAATGGTTGGACAAGCATGGCAAAGTTCAAGGTGTGAACTTCCACTTTCTTAGATCTCAGTTTGACCTACACAGTATTAGGCAAGCAGTTTTAAAGTTTTATGGTTGATGGGTGTATATATGCCGAAACAGGTAGATGTCAGGCATGGCAAGCTGAGACCTGTCATACAGATGATGTAAGTAAAAGTATTTTGCCCTCCTCTGGGTCAATGCTGTATTTCGCATGTGTGCCGTCGGGTGATGTGAGCGTAGTGCAGAGTAGGACATCCGTAATGCAGTGAGTAAACCCTTCTCTGTGATAAGGAATACATAACCTTTGTTCTTTCCTGGCCAGGTACCCTGCTATGTTTTTGACTCTGATTACAAGAAACATGACTTGAATCCCCTCATAAAGACGTCAGGCGGACACTTGGTGAATGACTGGGATCCGGACTCGGACTTGTACATTAATATTTGTCGGACTATTGGTATGTAATTATTATGCTTATTCTTCCCCGTTATTTCCTCCAATCAGTTTTTCATACTTATTACACACTCCTCTAACAAGAGCCAATTTCAAAAAAATCTAGTGGGTTAAACATTATAATTTTGGGTAAAGCTGAAGGACCTGTAAGCATAGGGATAACATACACACAACAGCCATGATCAGCGCTAACACTGACCATAGCTGTTAAACCTCTAAATGCCTGGACTGTTCAGGGGTCCAAAGGGCCTCCCCGTGATGCGATTGCAGGATGCCTTTTGCTTGCAATGGTTACTGGGGGGGTTCTGAAGACCCCCCAGGGTTACCATGAATGAATGCCTTTTTGGAGGCTGTGTCAGCCTTTCAAAATACGGTACAATGTAATTCTATGGTATTACATAATGTATGAGCAATCAAATGATGGCAAGTTCAAGTCCCTTGGGGAGAGGATTTTTTTAATTATTGGAAATTTAAAAAAAAAAAACTCGTTTTCCATGTAAAAAAATAAAATTAAAAGCCTACTTGGTATTCCAACATCCATAAAGGGTCTGATCAATCAAAATAACACAATGAGTGTCATAAAAATAAATTCGCAATGCCAGAATTGCACATTTTTTGTCATGTCCTCTCCAAGAAAAAAATAAAAAGCGTGCAAAAAGTCACACAAACTCCAAAATGATACAAATAGAAATTACAGAACATCCTGCAAAAATTGAGCCCTCACATAACTAGATCAACAGAAGAATAAAAAAGTTATGGCGGCAGAAAATAAGGTTTTGTTCTGTTTTTGTTTTTTTCCAAAGAGAATTTTTTTAAAAGTAGAACAGCAAAAGTAAAGCATTATTATAAATACATTTGGTATTGTCATAATGGTAATCTTACTGACCCACATAATAAAGTTGTCATGTAATTGTTGCCCCAGATGGCGTAATTGCATTTTTTTTTTTTTTTTTTTTTTTACATTTCACTCCATTTTTTAAAAGTTTTCCAGTAAATTATGTAGTACATTAAAGGGATTGTCCCGCGGCAGCAGGTGGGGTTATACACTTCTGTTTGGCCATATTAATGCACTTTGTAATATACATCGTGCATTAAATATGAGCCATACAGAAGTTATTCACTTACCTGCTCCGTTGCTGGCGTCCCCGTCGCCATGGTGCCGTCTAATTTCAGCGTCTAATCGCCCGATTAGACGCGCTTGCGCAGATGGGTCTTTTCCCTTCGGCTCGGCAGCAGCGGCGTTTTGGCTCCGCCCCCTTGTACGCGTCATCGCGTAGCTCCGTCCCATGACGTGTGCCGATTCCAGCCTCCTGATTGTGGATGGGTAATAATGTTAATGCGTGCACCCATTTGTGCAAAACACACATGGAATAATCTTTGGACAACAACTGACCAGCTGAATGAGCACTTCTGCCACAGTTATGTTTTCTCATCTCTATTATTGGAGGGACGCAGCTTTGACGGTGGGGTATAGCTTCTGCCATTAGGAGGTGACACTTAATATAAAAAGTGTTAACTCCTCCCACTAGCTATATTCCTCCTGCAAGCATTATGCTAGCTCAGTTCTTTTTGTTTAGTGTCTGTAGGAGGCAGACCTCTTCAAACAAGGTCCTTAGGACTACAGAGATGTGGGGACAAGGCAGGCGACTCGCTACCTGGCCCCACGAAGAGGGTGAACGGCAAGTTTCTCTCCTCCTCCACGAAGAAAAGTTGGCACGCTCATGCCCTTGTGCAATAGATCGGTGTCTGCCAGCTATAGGGTTCCCCATCCTGGAGCACTTCCCTCTCTTACTTCATAGGTTGTAATGTAGATGGGTTTACTGCTGGAAGCGCGGGAGCTTCTCCCAGCATCAGGGCACCCGGCAGAGTAGATAAGTAAATGGGTGAGTATCACTCCCCTGGCTGTACAGGAGCCCCCTCTTGTGTCACGCCGCATGACAGGCTGTGTAGTTTGTGTATGCGAGTATTTGCGCCGTGCAGTGTGTAGCGCCATGCTGTGTCTCTTTGTCGCCTAGTGGCGTGTTTCTGTCGCCGTGCGGCATGTCTTTTTAGGTTATGTGTGGCCATGCTATTGTCTTTGCTGCAAGGCGGCGTGTCTTGCCGCTATGCGGCTTGTGTTATGCCCACACATGCGGCTGCTGTTCGCCGCCACGCAGCCGTCCTCCGATGCTGGCGCGGCCAGGCCCTGTCTGCCATTGCGCGTGGTCCCGATACCTTTTGCTGGTTAGCACCCTGTCTGTGAGGCCAGCTCATGACTGTAAAATATACTCCTCTTGGTTGGACTGTCCTCAGTGCGGTAACACATGGTGGTAGAATAAATTACATTTCTTAAGTATTGTTGTTTATTAACTATAGTTGTATCCTACTTGGCTGCTTATACTGCTTGCATGCAAACTGAGCTAGCTTAATGCTTGCAGGAGGGGTATAGCTAGTGGGAGGAGTTAACACTTTTATACTTAGTGTCGCCTCCTAGTGGCAGAAGCTATACCCCATGGTCAAAGCCTATCATGTATACAAACTGGCTTATCGATGAAGTATTAAATAAAGAGCAAAGAGGGCCCTGAGATAAAAGCAAAGCATAAATTTTGGACCATTTTTAGTTCACAGTAGCGATTAGAATGCGGTATTCGCAGATGCTTTGATTTTTTCTAAGGCCCCCTGTCCACGGCCGAGGCGGAATATCGCTAGCGATATTCCACTGCGGGGTAGGAGGGGGGAGAGCTGACAGGTCTCCGAGCTGTGCCTATCAGATGGGCTTACTATGGAGAATTGCGGCTTGCTGCGATTTTTAAATCCCGCGAGCAGAGAATCTCTGATTCTCTGCTCGTGGACGCCGGCGCTGCGCTTTCCATAGCAACCCTATGGAAAGATTTACAGAGCGTGATCCTCGCTGGCTCTGATTAGCTGGCGCTCGATCCAATCACAGCGCTTACCAGAGGCAGGGTATTCAAAGCCCAGTTACCAGGAGAATAGAATCCTGTCAGCACTGAGAACTGCAGCAGTAAGATAAATCGCCTGCGAATCGTCGTCTGTGGACAGGCAGCCTAAAGAAGATTATATTTTCTTGTTATAAAAAATGGTATGGTTTAAGCAGAAATATATCGACTCTAAGGCCTCATGTCCACGGGGAAAATCAGGCCCGCCGCAGATTCTTCATGTAGAATCCTGCAGCGGGTCCCTCCTGTCCTGAGGACCTGAGGCCTAAAAAGATGATTTACTTACTGTCCGGACGCTGCGAATCTTTCCTCCGTCGCGGCCGGATCATTTTTCTTAGGCCTGGCGGATGTGTTCGGCAAGCCGGCAGCATGCCTCACGCATGCGCCGGGCACTTTTTTTTTTTAACTCCTGCTCTCCCGCGCCGGAGAGCAGGAATTCAGCTGCGGGTGTGCCGTGGATCTGGACGGCTTCCATAGGCTTCAACAGAAGCCTGCGGGGGCCGTCCCCGCGGGAGACCCGCACTGAAATGGAGCATGCTGCGGGTGTTTTCCCGCAGACACAATCCGTGCCTCAGGGGAAAATGACATCCACAGGTATTTAATTACCTGCGGGTGTTCAATGCATCCCTATGGGGAGCGGATCACGCGTGCGGGACACCCGCTGCAGATCTGTCCCCGTGGACATAAGGCCTAAGAGTACTATACCAACTACATAAAAATCAATGTTTAATTGCAATCTCGTCATAATCTGAAGTATTTGTTTGTCAGGCATTTTGTTCTATGTTTTGTAAGCCACATTTTATATAAAAGAAAAATAATGGTCATCTGTGGCTAGGTAAATGATTGGAGAAGAAAGATTTGTAGGTGAATTGTGTACGAGCTGTACATTTTCTCCAGAATCTAGCATCTGCTACAAGAAAAAGGGAGGATCTTAAGCGAGGGTAATGAATTAAGGCTATCAACTGGTTCTAGAAAAATTTTTAAATGTCAGTTCAAGCAATGGTTTGCTAGATGTCATCAAGACCAGCGTGGCGGTGGAAACGCGTCATCTGTAAGTCTGATGCCTGCTGTTTTTAAAGAATAAAGGATTTTTTCACACGTAGAGCCGACACTTTGTATAAATTCATCTTTTCTATCCAGTTTAGAAGACGAAAAGGGTATAAGCCGTGTAAGCCTGCTCACTTCAGGGCACCCGTTGTCTCCGTCCCTATGCGGTTTATTGTATAAAAGATAGGAGCGAAGACTCTACCAGCGATGGACTGTGAAAATGTTGAATTTCAACATGCTGATTCTTTACCAAGATATAAACACTACTATTGTTGCTCTAAGATTATCCACATTAAGTATGCTTATTCATCCAAATGAGCATTACACACAATATGCTATGGGGGTGGATAATATTCTGTCTCTAATACTTGGGCTTCCCACTCTCATTACTGTGCAGAAGGGCTTGAACATTTAGCAGTACAGCTTGTATTTTACATTTAGTCCATTAATGCCTGATGTTATTTCTGCTCCATCAGTGTCCGTATCATTACTGCTGCTACTTGGAAAGATGCTCTCCATTAGTAAGAGATATTTCAGTATCCATCAACACAAGAGAATTCTTTTAGCCCAATGGTTTCACTTGGCAGAAAATGCTCTTCATAATGGAATAAAACACAAAGTGGAGATCATAGCGCTGCTAGATTTAATCAATACCGTGAAAATGGTCTCCAGTTTGTATTTCACTGCTGAAAAGGGCATACACCGATCCAAAAAGTTGTGTCGGCTACAAGTACAGGACAGTTATGCTGCTAGAAGCTGTATTCCTGCAAAAAAAGCAAAACAAAATTCCTTTTATTTAGCAACTATGTGATCATGTTATAGAGCAGGAGGACCGAGCAGATTGGTATATAGTTATAGATGAAAAGCATAGCATGCCCAAATATCAATCACTGATGGCTTCGCCCCCTGGATTGTTCAGCTCAGAATGAGCAAAGATGTAAATTAATAAAATACAAGTCATAGTTTTATAGGAAAAGACTCAGCATGTCAATCCTGGTCTATAACTGCTGCTGCTGGCATGATTAGGCAGACAAGTTCCCTACAAGAGAGGGGGGGGGGGCGAAGGAACTGGAATACAACAGTGGTGTGGCACCGGAAGATAAAGGTGGGGCGGAGGGGGGTATAGAATGGAGGAGTGACATCTGTGTAACACTGTTATAGGTAGGCATTCATGTCATGGCCATTATGAAAACTTGGTGACACCAAATGTACTGGGGGTGGTGAGGAGAGGATTTGTCATGCAATCTCTGTGGTCAGTATATTCCTGACAGATGTAGCAAAATTTAACTCAACGCTGATAACTTGGTGCAGCCAGTTATTTTAACGCAACAAAAGCCATTGAAAAGGCAAGCAAACACTTGGTGCAACAGTTTAATATGTCAAGATAAACTTTGCTGCATCTGTGCAAAAAGCAGTTTGCCAACTCTACTCACCCCTAGTTTGTTACTGGAGAGTATACCTGACTTCTGAATTCTTTTGTATCTTTAGCCCTTTCTCTGGCAAGTTTTTTATTTTATTTTTTTTAAGACGGTTGGACTAGGTGACCTGCTGAATTTGGGGATTTAAGTGTTATACTTACCTCTCCTGTTGCTCCCCTGGTGTCGGCTCTGAAAGCCGCTCAATGCATTGAATGGCACTGCTAAGTAGTCCGCCCATTCTGATCTTATGATGAGTGGACTACTTGGCTGCACCCCTCGATGCATTGAGCAGCGGCTTTCAGTGCTCACAATAGACAGGTAAGTATAACGTATGCCCAGACTTGGTGGGTTACCTACTTTCAGCCCATAAGCTTATCTCATGGACTATAAGTAGGTGACAGTCTCTTTAAGAAGTGGTAATGGATAAGTGTGGCAGACCATTCTCAACTGATTTACATATGACCTGTTACACTACCTCTAGCCTACATAAATTTCAACCAAGTTATTTAGATGCATGCCCAGAATGTCCTTGTGCATCTGGCACCTTTTTATTTCCTTCAATTGCCATGTCCTAAAATACCTGGCTTTTGGAAGCAAGTCATCAGGTTCCTGAATATTGGAATGGACTCTGTTATACCGATAAACTTTACATTTTGTTTTATCTTTGGACCCAATTAATGTACTTTTAGATATGTTTATACATGCCTCTCTGAATCACTTGATTATATTAGAGTTGTAGCCGTGTTCCCACTTTCTCAGATTGGAAAGCTTTCATAAATTTCAATGCATAAATTGATTTTTTTGAAACGGAGAACACTAAAAAAATCCTTAAAGAGACTGTTATCATTTATTTTCCTCAGAAGCTAGTAACAGTCACGCTATCTGCTTCATTAAAGTTATGAGGGCATCAAATCAGATAAGATGTTCGGTTACTTATAAAAGTTCCTGTGTTTATAACCGAACATCCTATCTGATTTGATGACCTCATAACTTTTTAGCACCAGTATTTTAGGTGGTATTATTTAGACTCTCTCCTCTTGGCTCTTCTCCTTTCTT
This sequence comes from Eleutherodactylus coqui, assembly GCF_035609145.1. Classification (NCBI taxonomy): domain Eukaryota; kingdom Metazoa; phylum Chordata; class Amphibia; order Anura; family Eleutherodactylidae; genus Eleutherodactylus; species Eleutherodactylus coqui. The sequence goes on along the minus strand of NC_089839.1, from coordinate 114,971,018 downwards.
TTGTTATAGATTGCTTGTTCAGCCTGCTGTATATCTTCTTGAGCAATATAGCCTTTATCAAAAAGTGTGGCTGACCATTATTGTCTTCTTATCCATGACAGGCATGTCCACAGGAGAAACCAGTAGCTGTCCCCCAAAAAGTTCCGCTTGCCTTATAAAAGATGGTAAGGGTTATGATGTTGGACAACCAAAAAATGCTCTTGCCTCCTACGGAAAAGACAGGTATGTTTTATGGACTTATTTTAATAGTTGCAAAACTTTGTTTTTTACTTTTCAGAACACATTAGTAGTTTGTCCTATATTATGTTGTATCTAATTACCTAATATGATTTCCTTACCATTCATTTGATTAAGAAATGCAGTGAGGTAACTGGGGGCCCTTCACATTGAAGTAATGGCAAGTCATAGTGCCCTAATGGGATGGAGACTAAAGACTGTCCTGATGCAGCCATTAGCTTTCTGTTAGTATGTTTGTGTTTTCTCCACAGTAATCTGAGCAGTTTCTTAAGTAATTAAGTTTAGAATTCACTTTTTAAAAAAAAAATTCAAATGAATTAAATCCAAAATTCTTTCTTTAGAATAATAAATACGAGGATCATGTACAATTATTGACAACTATGTTTTTATTTGGAGAGAAATATAAGAATATACTTGGATGACAGGAAACCTATTACATAGCTTTGAAATATTCCCTTGCTTGTCCAGAACCTGCTTCCAGATCTCTGGATGACGTCTGACACGATCACTATACCTGCTGTTGTCGATGGTCCTCAGAAAGTGCCCTATAGACGTCACAATTTCTTTCCTAGTTTGGAAACTGCATCCGTGTAGCTGTACCTTCATCTTTTGGAACAAATCAGTCACATGGACTCATATTTGGAGAGTAAATGGGGAAACTTCAACCCCATCTTTGAAATAATTGGTTCACTGTTGTGGCCACATGACAGCGAGGGTTGTTCTATAGGATGATCAGCAATTCTGCAGGAGAACTGGCCTCTTGCGACGCAATTCTGGAAGAAGATGGTGTTGCAAGAAAGAATGGTCGTACTGGGCATTCACAGTAACATGAGGAGGGGTGGCCTGCGACAGTATCACGCCCTCGTAGTCATAAGCTACAATAATCATTACCTTAACATTGCTTGGTGCTTGCTTGAATTTCTTGGATTGGTGGGAATGTTGGTTCCTCAGTAGACCGCTGTTCATACTTGGGCTTTAGCTCCGTAAACATGTCTCATCAGTTGTGTTAATGCGTCTCCGAAAAGATTCTGGTTCTCTTTTGTATCAAGCCAGATTGGAACACTATTCGATACCAAACTGGTACCTTGAAAAGCTTTTGTGGAACCCATCTGCCAGAGACCTTTCTCATTTTCAGGTGTACCGTCAAAATCGTAGGCACAGATTTGGATGAAATGTTTATCTCCGCAGCCAAATCTTTGTATGTCCATTGTCATTCTCCTGCAGCAGCAGGTGGACTTGAGGAATGTGAGATTAATCTGTGGCCTCACAGACTTGGCTGCTCCGACCTCGTCTTTGACACTTTCCCATCCTTCCTTAAACACTGCTACCTATCGCACCACGCTTTGGTATGGCAGTGCCTGTTTGCCACATGCTTCTTGAAGGCCTTAGTGACAGTTTTGTGCATTCCTACCACGAGTAACCTAAATTTTCACAAAATAAATTTACTCACAGTGAGAGAACATTGTTATAGGGCGGTATTTGGGGAGCTGGTGTTGTTTGACGGGTGCTCACACCATCCAGTTTGCAGAAGAGGTATGAACAATACTATAGATAATACTCATGACCTCTATAATATACCACATTTTGTCTGACCTTATTATACTGAAACTGTAGCCAGGTGTTGCCAATAACTTTTACATGACCCTATTAGATCATTTGTGGTTGAGTATTAAGACCCTCACTTATCACCAGTTTGGGGGGACCCCCTGTTTAGTCTGTTATGGTTGTTTGCTAATGGAAGGAGATGTAAAGGCTAATCTTGAATCTAATTAAAATTCTGCTTGCATGTGTCTATAAATTTCTATGCTGCTCATGGCAGCTACAGCTAGACACTATTTGGTGACTCAAAGAGAATTTTGTCACTCGTTTCAATTTTATAATGCAAGGATTACTTAGCAGTGCTGCTAAGCATTGAGCGCCGGCTTTCAGCGCTGACACTGGGGGTGGGTTGATGATGGGGGCGGTAAGTATAACAATTATATCCCTGGACTCGATGGGTCACCTACTGTCGGCCTATGAGTAAGCTGAAAGGCCTACAAGTAGGTGACAGATTGCCTTTAAATCAAGCGTTACAGTTAGGGATGAGCGAGTAGACTCGCTAAGGCACTACTCGTTCGAGTAATGTGCCTTAGCCGAGTATCTCCCCGCTCGTCCCGAAAGATTCGGGGGCAGGGAGCTGCGTGGGAGAGCAGGGAGGAACGAAGGGGAGATCTCTCTCTCCCGCCCGCTCTCCCCTGCTCCCCGCCGCAACTCACCTGTCAGCTGCGGCGGCCCCCGAATCTTTAGGGACGAGCAGGGAGATACTCGGCTAAGGCACATTAGTGCCTTAGCGAGTATACTCGCTCATCCCTAGTTACAGTATATATCTCGTCCAACCTAACAGTAGATGACAGTCTCTTTATGTGTGTCTTCTGTGAAAAGCAGGCTACAATAATTATATCAGCAGGGGTCCAACTTTTGGTATGAGGTGTGTTTACACAGAATGGTTGTTAAAAAAATAAAATAAACCGCTGGATCGTTCGAATTCGAAAGATAATTATTCAGTGTAAACACTGCCAACAATCGAGCGATGAATGATAATTCATCCACTTAGTTTTCATGCTTGCATTAAATGAAGGATATTGTTGGATCACGCGCTAATAGTTCAGTTTAAATACCGATCATTCATTTGTTCTCATTCACTGGTACATCATACACTGAGAGCAAAATCTTTATCTTCCTCGATGAACAGGCTGCACGAGTGAACCTGTGTAAACGATAATCAGAGTTCAAAAGCACCCTAACATATAGGCCATTTACACGGGACTATTATCGCTCAAAATTCGTTTGTTAAAATGCACAAAAATCGCTAACTTCTCGTTCACAGGATCTTATCGCTGATTTTTCAGTCAGCTTAAAAACCATCGCTGGATCTCGGGCTTGTCATTCTGTCTAAACGCTCAGCGCTTCACATAGGAGGTGAAGCGCTGAGCAAGAAGCCCTCGTTCAAGTAGTGAAGTCTGTCAGTGTACACACTCCGCACGAGCGCCAACGACCTTAGCGGTGACATCTGTGCTCGTGCAGTCATTTACCTGACTATCAGCCCGTTTATAAGAGCCATTAGCATGCTAAAGCTACTATGCCTATTAGCAGCTATCGGGGGTCTCAGCCATTGACCCTCACCACCACCATTGATCTCCTGTCACCTTTTGGGTCACTTTTCCATGAATATTGATAAGACGTTTTGTTTTCCAGGCTGGTTGTTCAGTATGAAACAGATAACAAACCGGACTTTTGTAATGGCCATTCTCCAACAGTTAAGATAATCTTTACCTGCCCATCAGCTGGCACAGAGGTTAGTGGATCATTTTTGAATAAAATCGGTAACCTGTCCACACAATAAAAAAAAAAAAGTTATTCAAAAAAGCATGATAAATAGGCAGGTGAATGCAGGTTACAATAAATATATTCCTGTGTTCCAATTTGACAATTTCAATCCACACTCTAGTGTAAAAAATAAACATTTACTTTACCAATTTTAACTTTGCTGTCCATTGTTCAAGGGTTCAACTTTAGGGTGCGTTCACACATGGTGGATTTTGATGCCGATCTGCAGCAGATGTCCCCCTTTCAGTGGAAGAGGTGCGATCTGCAGCAGATCCGGTTAAAAATCTGCATATAAATCAAAAGGCTGCAGATTTTGTTCCCTGCCAGTCTGCATCCCGCTGGCCCTCAGTGATGATACGTTGAGCTGACTTGTGACTTCTGGAGGCAGTCACAGTCTGCAGTGGTGACATCGTTCAAGTTATCATCACTGTGGGCCAGGAGACTGGCAGGCAGCAGGCAAAATGTTTTTAGAAGAGCAGGGAGGAAGTTTTTGTAAATGTGTGTTGTGGGTTTTGTTAAACTGTTCCGCGGTGGCAAATCCACCACTTTGGTAAAGATTTGTTTGTGAAGATTTGCTGCTGCACAATCTCTGCAGATTTTTTTTGCGGGCAATCTGGAAGTGACTGTTGTATTTGCAAAAAATCCACGTGCTTGCTGCAGAAATAAACCCATTCAGAAGGATAAAAGAAGGGAAACCATCTAAAAAATCTATGTGGATTAGAATCCTAGAATGGTAGCGTTGGAAGGGACCACCAGGGTCATCGGGTCCAACCCCCTGCTCAGTGCAGGATTCACTACGTCATCCCAAGCAACAAATACCACGAGTGGGGTTTGAACCCACTGAGATACATATCCATTGGATTTTAAGTCCAATACCTTAATCACTTGGCCATCATAGTGGAAGGCTAGGAAGATTAAGATGGACTTACCTCGTGTGGAACGCCCATGAATTGACAGGTGTCCACACTGCCTGTCCAGAGTTGCCTTCAATGTAATCCACCAACAGATTCCTGATGGGTGTCCTGATCCACAGGGGAGAGCGTTATGGGAAATATCCAGCTAGTGAGATCACCTCAGTGATATAAACAAGTAAGAGGTGAAAGAACAAATTTCCAGGCTCCAGGGGTTTAGATGTATGTGATGTAACAAGCTTACATTAACCCCTTAGTGACCAAGCCTGTTTGCGCCTTAATGACCAGGCCAAATTTTGAAAATCTGACGTGTACTTTAACATAGAATAGCTCCGTAAAGGTTTTGCATATCCAAGTGATTCTGACATTGTTCTTTCGCCACATGTTGTACTTCATTTAGGTGGTGAAAATAGTCCAATATAATTTGTGTATATTTATTAAAAGTGCCAATATTGGGAAAATTTTGAAAAAAATATCGTTTTTTCACATTTTTAATTGTAATATATCAAATATGTGCAAACATACTGTACAAACTTTTGCTAAGATATATATTTCCATCTATTTACTTTATTCTGAATGCACATTTGAAAAACTTATGTTTTTTTAACCATTTAGGAGACGTACAAATTTAACATTACTTTTTAGCATTTTGAGGAGCACTTTGTTTTCCTGCACCAAGCCAAGTTTGCAAAGGCTCATGAGTGTCAGAATAATAGATACCTCCTATTTTAAAAACTACACCCCTTAATGTATCCAGTGAGGGGTGTCATGAGTATTTTGACCCCACAGTTTTTTATCAGGAATTAATTTAATTTAGAGAAAAATTTAAATTTCATATTTTTGCAAATGTCATTTTAAAGACATATATTTTTTTTCTATAGTTTGCATGAAAATGAGTATTTACACACCAAAATAGATCCCCCTGTTTGTCCTGTGTTCAAAAATATACCCAATGTGGCCCCAATCTTATATCTGAGTGCACAATGGGGCCCAAAATGAAAGTACTAGTCAGTGTCTTTCAGAACAGATATTTTGCTTGAAGGCGTTTTAGGCCCCATAGCACACATGTAGAGTTCTTGAACGCCCAAAACCATAGAAAACTACCACAAATGACCCCATTTTGAAAACTAGACCCCTTAACAAATTTATCTAGGGGTGTACTGCCCATTTTGACCCCACGGTTTTTGAATGAATTCAAGCAAAGCAAAAGGAAAAAATTGTGATTTTCGTTTTTTTGGGCAATTCTGTCACTTTAAAAACAGCTTTTTTTGTACAGCACACATGTGAATGAAGACTTGCACCCCAAAATGGATACCCCTGTTTGTACTGTTTTCAGAAATATACCCATTGTGGCCCTAGTCTTATGTCCGCATGCACAACGGGTCCCAAAATGAAAGGAGCCGTCGGTGGCTTTTAGAACATAAATTTTGCTTGAAGGCCTTTTATGCCCCACAGCACACTTGTAGAGTTCTTGAGCGCCCAAAACAAATAACCTCATTTTGAAAACTAGACCCCTTAACGAATTTATCTAGGGGTGTACTGTGTATTTTAACCGTACAATTTTTGAATAGATCTAAGCAAAGCAGTAGGAAAAAATTACGATTTTCAAATTTTTTGGCAATTTTTTCAATGTAAAAAGTTTTTTGTACAGCGTACATAGGAATGAAAACGTTCACCCCAAAATGGATACTGCCGTTTGTCCCGAGTTCAGAAACATACCCATTGTGGCCGTAATCTACTTACAGGGCCCATGGCAAGGCCTATAATGGAAGGAGCACCCGTTGGATTGCAGGGCACAACTGAATAAATTCAAGGCCCCATTGCTCATTTGTACGGAATAAAAATTGACTCCTTAAAAAAACCGGAAAGACTCCTCTATAATGGAGGTCAGCACTGAATGTCCCCAAGGGTAAACGTCAGAGTCCAGAAATGGCTTTTCCATTTTCATTTCATAAATATAGGAACATGAGATGAACGTTTAAAATACTTAAGGAAAATTAAAAATAAAATGTATATTGCCATGACGTTTCTGAGGCCAAGGGGCCAGTTGCAGTATATGTTTAATTTTTCATATGTATTTTAAAATTTCGCCTTGTGTTTTCTGTATTTATGAAATAAAATTGGAAAAGCCATCTGTGGACTTTGATGTTTACCCTTGGGGACCTTCAGGGCTGACCTTGATTATAGAGCCCTTCCAGTTAAATGGACTCCGCCAAGAAGTGGTATGGTACTTCCTATTTAATGTTGGCTTGTCATTTCACGTACAACTAGCCCACTTGGAGCTTGGGAATTTGTTCTTTTAACTCTTGCAAATTTAGATAGATGAAACCAATTTTCAGTCACAGAATGTTCTGCGACAAATCTGCCATGTGTGAATATACCTTTATATGTATACTCTTATTAGGTAAGTAAGCGTGACATTACTACAAATAGTATGACATCTGATCTGTAATTGCAGCATACAAAGATGGTGGCCAGTAAATACATAATTGCCAGGTTAGAAAGGTCTTCTGAGATAGTTTGTTCTTTATTCCATATGATATTATTGTGTACTTGCTATATTCTCTAAACCGACCATGTAGACTCTGCTCCAGTTTAGTAGAATATTGGGATTATAATTACGGTATTAGTACATTTCACTATACATTATTTTCGGACTTCTGTATGTGCACTGAATCAACTTTTCATCAAAGAAAATATGTACGTATTAATTTCAATTTCTTGTAGGTTACTGACCCAAAACTAACTGCAAGCAGCAACTGTCGCTATGAGGTGGAATGGGTTACAGAGAACGCATGTCACACAGAGTACTTGGAAAGTGACAATTGTACGCTCATCAACAAAGAAAGGGGGATTTCAATTGACTTGTCCCCACTCACAGAAAAACCAGGTCATATTTAATTTTCTCTTGCTTACCAGTTGTTCATTAAGATTTGGTGTAAATGGTTTATATATGAGTGTATTAAATATCCCGTAGAGTAAATTTGTTCTGGTTTATCTTGGGGAAAGATCAACCATCGTGGTCGTGATGCGCACTAAACCGTGGTTTTACTGCAAATTGGTGTGGTTTTCAAAATAATAGTCATGTGATTTCAATGGTTCACCGGATTTACTTTGCTTTATGTCAGAAGCTAGCATAGATTTCAGATTATGGTAGACGAAAGGCCCGAGATGTGCAAATTTTAATGAGAGGTTTGAGCCTCTTAATACATTTGGCGCTTCTTACTCTATCAGAACTTCTGTAGTATTAATGTATGAACCACCGGTCTTGGATAAATGTGCACCAGTTTTTTTTTGTCTGATGAAATATGTGACTGGCTTTTAGAAGTTACCTAAAGTGTACAAAAATAATGTTCACAATTGGAATTTCTGACCTTCTGTTTTAGGAACTCCTTACCATACTGAAGATCCAAATAGTGAATATATTTTTTACCTCAATGTGTGTGGTCAGATATCAGGTGGTGGATGCACAGGTGACGCCGTGTCGTCTTGTCAACAAATTAAGGCAACTACAGTTTCTAAGTCTGCAGGTTCCTATCAGAATCAAACCCTCAGGTGTGTGAGATGTGTTGCCTACTACCAAACTCCAGTACTTGTTACTTGTATTCGATCTTCTATTAACCCCTTTAGTGGCACGCCTGGAAAATTTCCTAAAAACCAGTGTTGAAATGTGCTGAAGACTACCTAAACCTGCCACTGAAGGGGGAATGTTCTTGATTTGCTCACCAAAACATGGAAGTTGATTTAAATGAAGGATACTGATGCCTTTTAATAGGGAAATGACAAAATTGTCTGAAAAATCCCAAACCACTTTTTCTGAAAGTAGATGCCAGGGATGCTCCAGTAACCAGAATGCACATTAAGGCCTTATGTGCACAGGCAGGTTTGAATTTGAGATCTGCAGTTCAAGCCACCCATTGGGAACCATGGGCGTCCACACTTGAATTTATACATGCAGATTTGTTTACCGGATTCCATATGCGGAAAGCAAATCGCAGCATTCTCCATTTCAGTGTGGCTTGCGTGTGGAATTGTTGACATTGTGGACGGGCCGCGAATTCCACAGCAAAGCAGGAGTTTGAAACGAAAAAAGCTGTACTGCGCAGGCCGGTATTTCCGCACACGGCCACAGAAAAAGGCACACCTGGACAGGTACACAGGGTCCTTGGCTATGGGCAGGGTTGGATTCCGCTACAGGCTTCTACATGCGGAATCCGACCCGCCTGTGGACATTAGGCCTAAACTGATAAAAGTATTGGGGTCTGGTGTTTTTCATCAGTCTTTAGGACTCCTTCACACTGGTGATCACAATATCACAGCGGCAAAATCGTATTTGTGTTCAGGCAATTTTTGCACGTCAGTGATGGTTTTTCCTTAAAATAATCTAACATGGCTGCCACCAGCGATATTCTTGCATAATAGACAATAGGCGTTTTTAATGTTAAAAAAATGCATCCTAGCACACAAACATTACAAGTTTGTGTATTGTGATGTAATAAATCGAAGACTGGGTAAGAAGAAAAAAAAACGCAGAAAGATGGGGCATGCAGCGGTTTCCAAACCTCGCAACATCATATGAAAGAAAACATCGCACATGGGAATGAAGTCATTGAAAATCATGGGTTTCATAATTCTGTGTGTTCTAGCACTCTTGCATTGCTCTAAAATTGCGTGATTTTCTCACGTGTGAAGGCAGACTGATAAACATTGAGGGCAAAATTGCCTGTCTACTTGTATCATTCATGTATCTGTTTAACCTTTAAAGGGGTTCTGACATGAAAAAAAAAAAATTTACTCGCCTGGCCTGGCCCGATCACCAGGCATGTCCCCTCCATCCGGCTTCTTCTTCTGCGGCTTGTAGAAGCAGAGCAGGAGCGGTCAAAAAGACCGCTTCCTGCTCTGTCCGTCCGTCAGCCACTTCCGAGGTGAACGGACGGACCGCCCACAGCAAGCACGTAACAAGCAGTGCTTGCTGATGGCGGCCCGTCCGTCCTGGCTGAACTCGGAGATTCTGCGCGTGCGCAGTGGAGACTCGGCCCGTCCTGACTCCTGTCAGAGGGCACCTCTCTACTGCGCATGCGCGCAATCCCGATATTATTGACAGAGGGGCCGGGGTGACAGACGCTGTTATGGGCCGGCCGCAGAGTGCAGAAGAGCACGGCGGCGGCCTTCCCCCCTCCACCTCTGCGGAATTTCCCGGCGGCGGAGGAGAAGCGCAGTCAAGCTCTTACTGGAGGACCCGCCGCCAGGAATCTGACAGTGCCGGCGGAGGAGCACAAGCGCGGAGCTGAGCGGGGCAGCGGCCAACAGGCAGCTGAGAGTTCGGGCGGCATCTGTGAGCGGGGGACCTCACTGTAAGCCTTACATTACTTAGTTGCATTACACTATCCCATTGTAATGCTGCCATGTTACAGTGCTAGCATGGCAGCATTTTTGCAGGACCTTGGAACAGGAAGAAGAGAGCCTGCTGGGAGATGACCCCCCCCCCCCCCTGATGACGACAACCACAACAGAACACAAGGTAAGTATGAGGTTTTTATGTTTTAACAGCCAAAAATCGCGGGTTCCCTGTGTCCATTAGGCAGACCAGGGAACAACGGCTGTTAAAGCATAAAAATTTTTTTTATGTCAGAACCCCTTTAACAGGCTGAATTTTATATATATATATATGTATGTATGTATGTATGTATGTATGTATGTATGTATAGTATAGTCATTTAGGCTACTAAAAAAATGGAAAAGTACTAATTGGCATGTAAAAGGTGTTCTTTTTAATGATGCATGTAAGCTAGTGTGCGACAGCTAGTAATGCATGTATTGCCTGCTGCAACTTCAGTACTTGCCAAATATATTAGCATGAACGATAGCGATATAGCAAATAGTCAGTGTGTTTTTTTTTTTTCTTTAACTCTAGTGTGTTTCTTTGTTTTCTGTTTATCAAATATTTTCTTATCCTTCTTTTTCTCCATAGGTATTCTGATGGGGATATAACTTTGACGTACCCTGGGGGACAAACTTGCAGCTCTGGCTTCCAGCGTATGACTGTAATTAATTTTATATGTAATGAGACTGCAGGTAAGAGAATGTCTTTTCTGTTTATTTTATGTACACATACTTGCCTACATTTAGGATACCAGGAAATTTAAGCACCAGCCCCCCAAACACTTTGGAACCCCCTGAAATGCCTTCATAGAATGAAGTGAGATTGAATTAAGTTTTAGGACCGTTTTGGACTAACTATGTCTCATTTGTATGCTATTCTGTCTAGAAACTTATTATGATGGATGTTGGCCAAGAGGTTCATAACTGTATTATGTCCTCTTATGAAATAAAACTTTAAGCTTAAAGGGGTTATTCAAAGAAACCAAAAATGTGTTTGTCTGCACAGACTGCTTTATAAGCATAAACCGACAAATATAAATACTGCGTCCAGGGACGCCATTGTGTTGATCCACTCACACATGAAGCTCTGTAGTTTCCTTCCCTGTGATAATAAGCTGACACATCCTCACGGGACAAAGACCTGTGCCTTTCCCCCTTGTTTGTAGGGCCACCATCGTACATGTCACTGCGAGGGTTGGAGATTGACCGCTCCTTTTGTCACATAACCACTGACAATCCAACTGTAACGGGAGGGAAGGTGGACAAGTGAGCTATGCTCCTGCAAGCTGCTGCTGGACTTGTGTAATCTGACAAGTGCCATCCCTTCATGATTGTGGTCACTGTGCCTGTGTAATGCTGATTGCTTTCTATCCTGCAGGCTGACATTCTAAATGGGATGCCCGCTCTGATATGGGTGACTTTTGTTTTTCAACCACTCTCTAGCACACCGTACACTAGGGAAAAAAAGTGATTTTATTAGAACCCTAATAGGGGTTTCAGGATTCTTATCTTCTAACTAGTTAGAAGGCGCCTATTTTGGTGATTTGCAAATTTTCTTGGTCCCCAATTAATAAACTGGAGAAACAAACTCCCTTGATATTTGCTTGAAAATTAAGCTTAGAAACGCAGCATAATGGGTAAAGGCATATGTGATGTCTGAATGTAATGCCCAGTGTAGATTGTGGCTCATCAAGGTGGCCGGGGGCTGTCCTCATAATGTAGAACTCTTTTGCAGAGCATTATGCTACATCTGTCAACTAACACACTGACTTTTGTAGTCCATGATCCCCAGATTTGAAAGGCTTGAAATATAAACCCTAACCTGAAAATAAGCCTGGTTACATTACATTAAAAAAAATTATATTACCTAGCAGGTTCGGTCCAGGTCCTTCCCACAGTCCTCAGCTGCCCACATAGGATCACTTCCTGTTTACGGGATTCATAAATTGCAGCCATCGCTTCGAGGAGGCAGGATTTATCAATTTGCTGAGCCACTGCTTAGTCAATTCATCAATCCCACCTCCACGACTAGGTGGTTGTGATTGGTTCTTCAAGTGCCATGGCTCAGCCAGTCAATGCAGCACTCGAAGAACCAATCACAGCCTTTGCTTTGTGGAGGCAGGATTTATGAATCCCGTAAACAGAAAGTGATCCTATGTGGGCGGCCGAGGACTGCAGCCAGATCTGTGGGACCAGGACTGAGGCTGCTGGGTAAGTAAAATAAGACCTGCCTTGAAAATGAGCTATAGATAGAGATAATATATTTTTTAATATATTCTTGTTTTTATCAAAGTGAACGCTGGGAAGGGAGTGCCTGAATTTCAGAGCGAAGCAGATTGTACTTATTTCTTTTCTTGGCAAAGCAAATATGCGTGTCTGAAAAAGAAGGAGGAGATGTGCTATGTGGAATCAAAGAAGAAACAGTTCAACTTGTTTAGTTTGGTGCTCACACCAGGTATGGGAATTATATCTGTTCCTAGTATTTAGACTTGTCTATCACACTGCCTAATTCTTTCTTGTGTGTATGAGACGAACTGTCCTCCAGAAGCGCACACAGATTTAGGCCTTAGTCAGACGGGCGTTTTTTTGCGCGATTTGCGCATGCGCATGCGTCTGGCGACTTTATTAAAACCATTGCTTTGCAATGGTATCGGACACATGAGCGCTTTTTATGCGCTCGTCCGATAAATTATAGAACAGAAATCGCAGATCGCACCTATCTGCGATCTGCGATTCCTGTTCTCTTCTCTATATGCGCTCAATGGGGACGGCGGCAGCAGTGCCGACCCCATTGAGAACATATAGAAGACAAATCATTCGTCTCTCACTCACACACCCATTCATGAATTTATGAATGGGTGAGTGACTTCTGCCTCTCATTGGCTCAGCGGGACCAATCAGATTGGTCCCTGCGCTGAGCCAATCAGAGGCAGCAGTCACTCACCCATTCATAAATTCATGAATGGGTGTGTGAGTGTGAGCTGCCTCTGATTGGTCAGGCTGTGACCAATTAGAGGCAGCTCATTCAGCAGGCGGGGATTTTAAAGCCCCGGCTGCTGAATACTATAAAGAAGCAGTTCAGGAGAACTGCCGGCGGCCGCCGCTGAACTCCGGCTGCAGCGGAAAGGTGAGTATACATTTTTTTTTTTTTTTCATTTTTACACATTTCTGGATGAATTGCAGGGAAGGGCTTATATATTTAAGCCCTTCCCGACAATTCATCCCGCGCTCGCCCGCAGCGCATTGCTTTCAATTGAGCCGGCTGTATGCGCATCCGTCATGCGATCCACAAATCGCACGAAAAAACGCCCGTGTGACTAAGGCCTTAAGGTGCATTTAGTATCAGTCTAAAAATTGAACAAAAGTAAACAGTCGTTCAGTTTAAATGCGAGCCAACGACTAAGAAGAATCGTGCGCTTCTCATTCGTCATTCAGTTTCAGCCGGCATAAAAATCATCGATTGCTTCTCGTTGCATTTAAACACTTCCTGTACAGTGTTTTACATAGGAATGTGATACAGGCTACACGAGTATGAATCAGATGGTGATGATGTTACCAGCTTGTTCACTTGGGCAAACTTGAATCGTGAGGCTCTTGTTTGGTGTAAAGGGGCTTTTTTAGATGTTAACCTCATCTGTATAAATTTAGCCAATAATGGTAAGGCTACATTGAAATTGAGTTTTAATCCCCATTCCTGGGTTTCATTCCACAGGGCTCTGTCTGGATGACATCTTAACTAGGTGGTTCTCTCCAGCCAGAATGAAAAAGAAGCCTACTAAGGGCTCATGACCACGGCCATTGTCTAATTCCACTGCGGATTTCAGCTGCAGGAGTACCGCGGTAGTAAACTAAACCCGCCCGCTAGCGATTGTGGAAAAATGCACTTTTTTTCAGCGGTCTCCATTAACACTATGTTAATGGAGACCTCCCATGGCGCAAATCCACGGGAAATAGACCGTGCCACGATTTATTTCCCATGGCGGAAATCCGCAGTAAAATTCCGTGTGTCGGCATTGGCAGAATAAGTTCAACAGAACCTAATTGCTGCAGATTTTACGTCACGAAAACCGCAGTAAAAATCCATTTGTGGGCATTAGCCCTATAACAGAAGTCACAGCTCTACAACTTTGGTCTCCGTTGAACTCCTGAATTGGGTTTAAAATTCTTTGTGAATGAAGCCCAATGAGAAAGGAAGAAGCTTCCCTAAGGAAATGTGATGCTAATTGTATTTTTCTCTCTGGAGGCGCTCCAATAATAATGTGAATGGCTGTAGGAAATTTCAAATTAAATCTGATAAAGGGGGATATTAAACGGTTATTATTCGGATTCCCACCATCTAGTGAGAATTGAACGTTATCGTTCAGAGTGAATACATGCCTCAACTGAACAACAAAAGAGAAATCGTTCACATCTCGTTCAGCATTGAGTATGCAGAAAACTGATTGACGTATTGTTCCATGTAAATGGGCAGCATCACGTATGAACAACCTCCTGCTTACTGTGGAGGCGGGCAGCCAAATGATCCCTCGGCCCGCTCAACCTCCATTCAGTCAGCGATGCTCATTCCTATGTAAAAGCACATTAAAAATAGTCGTCTACAGTCTGTTCATGGACCAGAGACAAAAGTGACTTAATCTAAAATGGTCTTTGTCTGATAAGGCAGTAACCAAAGGACATTGTCCTCAATCTGACAAATCGTAAGAATAATGGCCATTTTACGCACAACGAGAAATGCAGAATTCTTGTTTGCCCCAGTGAACGGGCTGGTGATTTCACGAGCCTGTCTAGACGAGCAGACCATCGTTGATAATTGTGAACTTCTCATTCACTGAACAATCAGTGTTTAAACCCAACAAGAAAGTGAACAAGTCAACAATGATTTTTATGCTGGCTGAAACTGAATGACAGAAGTGAAGCGGACGATTTTCATTGGACATTGGCTTTCGTTTAAATTGAACGATTCCCATTCGCTTGAACGATTTTTTTTTTTTTGAAAGGTTCATTGTTCCTTCTAAACGCACCTTAAGTTAAGTGGTGGTTCTAGCTTTTGGGACTCCCATTGTTGGGGTGTGACATCCACATTCTCAACTGGAGAGTAGAACAATCATGTGCTGTAGAGATGGATGGAATCACCAGAAACAACTCTGCACTCATTCGGCTGTTTCTGTAGCTATAGTTCCCTGGGATTGGTTTCGCCTTTTTATCAGCAACTTTTTGTTAAAACAGAAATGATAAATGAATCAAACTAAAGTGCCGGTCGGTTACAGTGTAGGTAGTACCTTTTGATGAACTTGCATATAAATATAGCATAAGCACAAACTCCATGATATTCTCTTATTACTAGAATCTCCATCCTGCAAATTGGGTGTATTTGGAAAAACATGAAACCTTTTGAGGCATTTTAAGTGTTATTCCCATCACAAAGTGAGGCATACCGCCATGATCTTGAGAACAAGAAGACACAGAGATAACTTGGCAATGTGTCCTCTCCTGCGTTTTGCTTAAAACAGTGGAGGTCATGCCAAAAATTTCGAATGAATGCATAGTAGGTGTCTAGGACAGCACACTCCAGGGCAAAACTCAGAAGAGGGAATAGTTTTAGTCAGTGCTGTGACCCCCCCCCCCCCCCCCCATTCTCATTATCATGAAGCTCCTAGAGGCTGTAGGAAAATTCACATGAAATGCGATTAAAGATTCCATTACATGAAACAAAGTGATGGCCTTAGTGCTTACCTGTAGGATATGCTCTCTGCCGATGTGGAATATTGCTAGCGATATTCCGCTGTGGGGGATGAGGCAGGAGAGCTTTCAGGTCTCTGAGGAGAGCCTATCTGATAGATAGGCTCACCATAGAGAAACTGGTCATGTCGCGATTTAAATCTTGCGAGTGGAGAATGATTCTCCGCTCATGGACACCAATGCTGCCCAGCTTCACACAGCGTGATTCGCCAGCGATTTATCACCTGTGGACAGGCAGCCTTACTGTAAAAGAGAAGAATGCCCTCCTTTTTAGCCTTTTGGGAGACACATGAATGTAGTCTGCATTCTACTGACAAAAGGACAAGAGTTTGAGTACCCTTATAGCTCTACTACTAGATATTACCAGTGTGGAAAGTGTTATTCCAATAATAGTTATATAGTAGAGAAACACTTGTTCAACAATGTTCTTGCACACCTATGTCCATTTACCAAAACTTCTAATACAAAAGGAAAAACCACCAGCTCCCTAACCAATCTCGCCAGAGGACAGACTCACGGACAGGCTTGACCAAGCGCAGTAAGGATGTAAAAAAGAAAAAGGACGTCCAGCTCCTCCAAAGGAAAAAAATTATATAAACAATAGATTTTAACCCCTTAACGACCGCCCCATCGGGAAACTACGTCCTGCTGTTGCAGGACGTGTATGGAGGGAGGTAGCGCCGCTATCTCCCTCCATACAGCGCGAACATCAGCTGTTTATTACAGCTGACACCCGCGGGCAATAGCTGCGCTCGGCCGTTCGGCCGATCGCGGCTATTAACCCTTTAGATGCCGCTGTCAATTCTGACAGCGGCATTTAAATCCCCCGAACGCTGTTCGGGGGTCCCGCACTGCCCCTCCCGCGGTGAGATCGGGGGAGCCGTGCAGGTGTCATGGCAGCCGGGGGCCTAATGAATGGCCCCAGGGCTGCCTTAGCAGACTGCCTATCAAGCCATCCACACAGGGTGGCTTCATAGACTGCCTGGGGACTTCAAAGTAAAGTAAAAAAAAAAGATCAATAAAGTTTTTTTAATTGTTAAAAAAAAAAAAAAAGTTATAAAAGTTTAAATCGCCCCCCTTTTGCCATATCCATTATTAAAAAAATCAAAATCCTAAAATAAAAATATGTATTTGGTATCGCCGTGTCCATAAAAGTCAGATCTATCAAAGTAGTGCATTATTTTTCCTGCACAGTGAACGTCGTGTGAAAAAAAAAAATGAACGCCAGAAATACACTTTTTTAGTTACCCTGTCTCCCAGAAAAAACGCAATAAAAAGTGATCAAAAAGTCATATGTATTCCAAATTGACACTATCGGAAACTTCAGGACATCCCGCAAAAAATGAGCCCTTGCTCAACTACGTCGACGAAAAAATAAAAAAGGTATTGCGCGCACAAAATGACCGCAGAAAATGATTGAAAAAAATTAAATATCTTTAAAAAAAAATAAAAGTACTACAGCAAAAAAAATACTATACAAGTTTGGTATCGTAGCAATCGTACTGACCCATAGAATAAAAATATCATGTTGTTTTTGTTGCAATTTGTGTGCTGTAGAAACAGGACGCACCGAAAGATGGTGGAATGTCGTTTTTTTCCATTTCTCTCCGCTAAGAATTTTTAAAAAGTTTTTCAGTAAATTATATGGTACAATAAATAGTGCCATTGAAAAATACAACTCATCCTGCAAAAAACAAGTCTTCATACAGCGACTTCGATGGATAAATAAAGGAGCTACGATTTTTTTAAAAGGGAGTAGGAAAAAACAAAAATGGAAAAAAGCAAAAAAGCTCCGTCACTAAGGGGTTAATTTAGTGGTTCTAAAAAAAATTAAAAAAAAATATATATATAAATATATTAAGGTAGTGTGGACCTACCGTAAAATGACCATTACACATTAAAAAATTGCTCTAAACCACTGACGCGTTTCTAACGCCCTTAGTCGTAGCAAGTGAAATATAAACAAAGTGTATTTAAAACCACCTAGAATTCATCACATGGTGCCAATTAAATCCACATGATCATGAGACCTTATAGTCATGAAATAGCCCAGAGATCGCCTGCATTAATAAGTGTTATCAGTGAGTGAATTTCGATCAATAAACGCACACCATCTAATCATTAATGTGTATAATGTGGGGTTAACATGCATGAGATTATGTGAATTGGGGTCTGCGGTCTTTCAGGCAGGTGTGTTCCACCACTTTTCCAAGTAATCTTATTATAACACTGCCTGAAATTCAACTATTTAGTTGAAATAGTTAGCATTTTGTGTTTTTTCTGTGTACATGTGTTTTTTGTGAGTGTGTATTTGTTTTTGTTGGAGTTTGCAAACTGATTCGATAATTGGACCCCTGCTCTTGAAGCTTTGGTCTCATGATCATGTGGCTTTAAGCCATGTGTTGACTTCTAGGGGCTAAAATCACACTGTTTTAATTTTACTTCCTATGCCTAAAAGGGTGCTGGAAACTTGTCAGGCATTTTTAGGCCGCCTGCACACGGGCGGAAATCCCGCGGGATTTCCGCCACTGAAAGCCTGCATAGGAGTGCATTACAATACGCACTCCTATACAGACAACCGCGGTATGTCCTATTTCTGTGCGGGGCTCGCAGAACCTCGCACAGAAACGTCACTCACCCAGCCGCCGGCTCCGGTCTGCGCATGCGTCGGCTGCCCGTCAGCCGGCACATGAAAGAGCCGGGGCCGCCGGGCGCGGGTGAGTATGCGCTCGTCCGTGCAGGCGCTCGGGTCGGGTCCCGCGGCGAGAATTTTCGCCGCCGGATCTGACCCGCCCGTCTGCAAGCGGCCTGAAGCATTTTTTTCATGTTTAATGGTCAATTATGGTCTACACGACCTTAATAAAAAAAAAGTGTGTGTGTGTGTAATAAATATATATATATATATATATATATATATATATATATATATATATATATATATATATATATATATATATATGTATATATGTGTGTATATATATATGTGTGTGTGTGTGTGTGTGTGTGTGTGTATATATGTATGTGTATATATATATATATATATATATATATATATATATATATAATCTTTATTTGTATAGCGCCAACTTATTCCGCAGCGTGGAATAAAAATTTTTTTTCTTCTAGAAATATGTCAGCATACGGTATTAGCAGGAAGGGAGACCCCTAGTGGCCAACTCTCTGGAACAATTTTTTTCAGTTTCTGTAAATAAAGTGAATTGCAATTTTCTAGTTATCTTCTTAACCTAACTTTGTTGACACAGCACTGACCATTTGCATGAATTTCAGAATCCAGCCATGCTCAAAACTGGCAGGCAGTCAATTTGAGTCCGTCAGATAAGAGACGTTTCTATATCAATGTCTGCCATGATGTCTTGAAGACGGGAGAGGCCAGCCTCTGTGAAGACGACGCAGCCGTTTGTGCAGTGGGTAAGGATATATTTTACCATTAGTATTAGTGTTTCATGACTTTTGTTACTAGTTTTATAGTTTTATTTTCTTGGTTTATATTTTGATATCTTTTTGCTTTGCAGGTCCTAATGGCCAGAAAAACTTAGGAAAGTTCCTGACTCAACCAAAGTTTGTTAATGGGCACATTGTTCTTGAATACACAGATGGGTCAACTTGTGCAGAAAGCAAACAAATTCACACGGACATCACGCTCATATGTAGCCCAGGTATATGCCAGTAGTTAACAGTTTTAATGCTGTTATATGCTAGATGGAAATCTCTAATACACTATTCGGCTGCAGGTGGCAGGAGCATACTAGCCTGTCTGGGTAGAAAGCTAATGATTGCTATCACAATACAGCAGCACTAATATGGGCATTATCTGGTGGTGATGCCGAATGTCAGAATCTGTTAGAGCACTGTCAATTGTCTCGCCACTTGATCTGCACCTTGTAACATAGTATGTTAGGCTGAATGAAGACAATGTCCATCTAGTTTAGCCTATTTCCACACTCTAGTTGATCCAGAGGAAAGCAAAAACCCCAAGAGGCAGAAGCCAGTTGGCCCATTTAGGGGAAAATTTCTTCCCGACTCCAAATGGCAATCAGAATAATCCCTGGATCAACCTTGGTAGTTCTTACCTGACTGTAAGACCCGGAACTACAAACCTGCTAATTACCTAATGTCTATATCCCATAATATCCTTCTGCTCTAGAAAGACATCTAGTCCACTCTTAAACGCCTCTATGGATTTTGCCATCACCACGTCCTCAGGCAGAGTTCCACAGTCTCACTGCTCTTACAGTAAAGAACCCCCTCCTGTGTTGGCGATGAAACCTGCTTTCTTCTAGACGTAGCAGATGCCCTCTTGTTACCTTCGCAGTCCTGGCTATAAACAGATCACGGGAGAGATCCTTGTATTGTCCTCATGTATTTATACATAGTTATTTGATTGCCCCTTAGCCGTCTTTTTTCCAGGGTGAATAATCCTAATTTGGATAGCCTCTCTGGATATTCTAGTCCTCCCATTCCATGTATTAGTTTAGTTGCCCTTCTTTGAACCCCCTCAAGTACTGCAACATCTTTCCTGAGCACCATATCCAGAACTGTACACAGTTTTCTATGTGGGACCTGACGAGTGCCTTATATAGTGGAAGAATAATGTTCTCATCCTTCGCCCTTATACCTGTTTTAATACACCCCAAGACTTTTAGGCAGTTACTACCTGTGTCCAATGAAAATGTAGTACTTTTGTATTAAAGGAAACTTGTTCCCAGGCTCCCGCTGCCTGAACCATGAACAGCATGAATCTGGGACAGGCAAGTACATTGCTGACATATGTCTTATTTTGAAACACTACTGCGTTTCAGAATAACCCTACTTTGAAGATCCACTTCGAACAGAGCTTGGAGTCACAGGGACAGTGCTCTACTAGTTTCCCTGTCCGCATCATCTAGAGCAGCAGTGGCGAACCTATAGCACGCATGCCAGAGGCGGCACGCGGAGCCCATCCTGCTGGCACGTGCCGCGGTCGGCCGCTTACCACATCAGTGAATACCGGCAGGCGTGCCGCGGCTCCCTAAACGGTATTCACTCTGTGGCCCTGATCCCAGTGCATACTGTGACGTCTGTGTGCAAACTGCATCCTCCTCCCCTGACGTCTCCTCTTAGGTTCCGCGAGAGCAGGGGAGGAGGCATCCGGCAGCACACTGACATCACAGTGTGCACCTGGGACCAACACCAAGCAGAGGAGCAGCGGCGCTTCCACAAGAAGAAGGGGGGAAGTATATGGGTCGCGCGTGGGGGGGGGTGCTATTAGTACTGGGGCCGCTGTGGACTGTCACTATTAGTACTGGGGCCGCTGTGGACTGTCACTATTAGTACTGGGGCCGCTGTGGACTGTCACTATTAGTACTGGGGCCGCTGTGGACTGTCACTATTAGTACTGGGGCCGCTGTGGACTGTCACTATTAGTACTGGGGCCGCTGTGGACTGTCACTATTAGTACTGGGGCCGCTGTGGACTGTCACTATTAGTACTGGGGCCGCTGTGGACTGTCACTATTAGTACTGGGGCCGCTGTGGACTGTCACTATTAGTACTGGGGCCGCTGTGGACTGTCACTATTAGTACTGGGGCCGCTGTGGACTGTCACTATTAGTATTGGGGGCCGCTGTGGACTGTCACTATTAGTATTGGGGGCCGCTGTGGACTGTCACTATTAGTATTGGGGGCCGCTGTGGACTGTCACTATTAGTATTGGGGGCCGCTGCGGGGCTGTCACTATTAGTATTGGGGGCCGCTGCGGGGCTGTCACTATTAGTATTGGGGGCCGCTGCGGGGCTGTCACTATTAGTATTGGGGGCCGCTGCGGGGCTGTCACTATTAGTATTGGGGGCCGCTGCGGGGCTGTCACTATCAGTATTGGGGGCCGCTGCGGGGCTGTCACTATCAGTATTGGGGGCCGCTGCGGGGCTGTCACTATCAGTATTGGGGGCCGCTGCGGGGCTGTCACTATCAGTACTGGGGGCCGCTGCGGGGCTGTCACTATCAGTACTGGGGGCCGCTGCGGGGCTGTCACTATCAGTACTGGGGGCCGCTGCGAGGCTGTCACTATCAGTACTGGGGGCCGCTGCGGGGCGGTCACTATCAGTACTGGGGGCCGCTGCGGGGCGGTCACTATCAGTACTGGGGGCCGCTGCGGGGCGGTCACTATCAGTACTGGGGGCCGCTGCGGGGCGGTCACTATCAGTACTGGGGGCCGCTGCGGGGCGGTCACTATCACTACTGGGGGCCGCTGCGGGGCGGTCACTATCACTACTGGGGGCCGCTGCGGGGCGGTCACTATCACTACTGGGGGCCGCTGCGGGGCGGTCACTATCACTACTGGGGGCCGCTGCGGGGCGGTCACTATCACTACTGGGGGCCGCTGCGCCTGAGGCCTCCCTACCAGCTACATTTTATAGCTTGACAGTTTAGATACAGTGGCTTAGCTATAATAACCCCTTTAAAACAGCTACCATATAATAAAAACCAGTTCTACATCTACACAGTGGTAGAGATTACAGAGCAGTTACCACCAATGATCACAGGTGTTGATCAAAAGTTGTTCATTTTCTTTTCTCCATCGAGCCCAGACAGCCATATAGATTTTTTTTTTAAGGGTACGACTTCACTGCATGATCTTTCCATCCTGCTGCTACCCCCAATGCCCCTCTTAGTGCCCCCTCTTGTGCTCCACAGAGCAATAGTTCTTGCACTAAATAATTCCCCCGCAGTGACCAACAGAAGAAATAGTGTTTGCTTTATGCTCAACATGATAATAATTTCTTTCTGTGCCCTTGCACAAAATAATAATGCCCACTCTGTGCCACAGAAAAGTAATACCCCTCTATGCTCACAAAGTAATAGTGGTCCATTTGTGCCCCTTAAAAGGAATGTCTGATTTTTTATTTTTCCTTTTTTTACCCTTTTAAATACCTGCAACCCATATATATAACTAATAAACAATTGTATACTTGCCACTCTCTGCTCTGCACTGCTCCATTCTTAGCATCAGGTCTGTGTTGATTGGTTAGTATATTGCCTTGCAGTGCTCGAGTAAAAGGCTCAAATCCCATCAAGGACAACCTTTACATGGACTTTGAAAACCTCCATCCATATGTTGCCTCTGGACAGATTTAAACTTTTTACCCCAGCACTGCAAAACAGCTGAGCCACCATTCTTGGTCTACTTTCTTTCCTCTCCGGTTGCCTTGTAGCGCTGGCGTTCTAGGTTTACATCTGGAAAACATCAGCATGGATTTGTATGTTCTCTTTGTGTTCTTTTTCTTCTCCACCTTCTCTTTCTCTGGAGAAGGGAAAATAAGTTTGATGTCTTAAGTTGCTACTGCTGTTGCATTGCAGTGCCGGGGTTCTAGGTTCAAATTTGACAAAGGGCAACATCTGGATGGAGGTTTTATGTTCTTTGTGTATATTCTTGTTCTTCTCTGGAGCTGAAAGAACAAGTGTGGTGGCTCAGTTATTAGCACTTCTTCCATGCGGTGCTTGAGTTACAGGTTCAAATCTGACTATGGGCAACATCTGGGTGGAGGTTTTCAAAGTTTATGCAGATTTTGTCCTTGATGGGATTTGAGCTTCGAACTCCAGCACTGAAAGGTAATAGTATTAATCACTGAGCCATATTGAACAAAAGCACACTTGCACTGTCTTTCTCTCGCGCTGTCTCATGCTCTCTCACATGTGCCCTCTCTCACACACTTTTTATTGAGATTCAAATTTTTTTTTTCAAAAATTTTGCCAAAAATCGGGTTAAGTTGATCCGATATGATTTAGCAAAAATTGGTCCAATTTTATTGGCGGGTTGATTACAACAAGCAACACTATATGCTTTACATCTTTTAGATTGTGGTTCTGGCATTTGTAGTGAAAAGATCATAAACCTAGTTTACAGCATTGTAGAACTATGAAATCTAGTATGTGGTTACCAGCTCGCTCCACCGATAATTATAGCACCTCTGTTCTATGTAGGTGTCCACGAGAGCCCTCCCGTACTGATGAATGCTGAGGACTGCTACTATGAATTCGAGTGGCATACCGCCGCTGCCTGTGTCGTGTCCAAAGCGGAAGGAAGTGACTGCACAGTTGCAGATCCGCAGGCTGGTAAGTGTTAATGCTTGTCACTTTTTTAAGCACTTTTAATCTAAAATGTAATGTTGAGTCTTCAATATAACGTTGTCAAAAAGTATTAAATTTGACCTACTAGAGGAAATGTATAAATGACCGTCTGTTCTTTTAAATATCTTGCCATAGTATGCTGTGACATCGTGCTTGAGATTACAGGATCACAGCTTGATTGCGCATATTGGTTGTCCTGATTATAGGACTTGTTGTCTTGAGACTTGTATACACTGAAGAGCCTTTTATATATCACTCATGGTAGGTCCAGCTTGAAAGGAGATATGAGTGCTACATGAAAATAAACGGTGAAGTTTACTTAGACCAATGTTTCATACACGGGTCTGATTAAAGATTGTCCCGGCGTGAAGTGCACCAAATGTATTAAGAGGCGCATACCTCTTAATTAATATATTTGGCACGTGTCTGGCCATTCTCCGTAGGAAACTGCAAAATGTACACCAGTTATGAGCTGGCATAGATTTCCCCTATGATAAACTTTTGTTTTTGGCGTAAATTACAGTAAATCAAACTGTCTGCAGATACATTTCCATTGTTTTCAACGCTTTAAACATATATTGAAATTTAAGATGATCTTTATTACTGGCAAACATGTGAAAGAAAGCTTGAAAACGGATAACATTTTTGGCTATGTTTGCCAAGTACGCAAGTGGTTGGGGTAGATTGCGGTTGGCAGAACAAGCATTTTATTGGCAACTATCTAATCATCTAGACTTTAGAAGAAATAGGGTTTCTACAGCAAAATAGAAGGGGGTTCTTTACTGTAAGAGCAGTGAGACTATGGAACACTCAGCCTGAGGATGTGATTATGAAGAATTCTATAAGAGTATAAAAGGGGCCTGGATGCCTTTTTCCTGAGTGTTACAATAATACATGTTAGATCTCTGATCACTTGAAAAGGGTTGGTGATTTGGGTATTATTCCGATTGCCAGATTGGAGTCAGGAAGGAATTTTCTCTCTTAAATGGGGAAAATTGGCTTCTACCTCAGTGTTTTTTGTTTTGCCTTCCATTGGATCAACATTTGCGGGTAATAGGCTAAACTGCATGGACATAGGTTTGTTTTTTTTTAGCCAAACGTACTGTTACAGCAAACACTCCATTGATGAACCTGGGTATATCCTTGTGTAATGGGATAGTCTTGAATGCTGAGTGTCTTTTGTTGGCACACGTCAGGCATTGTAGAGTAAAAGTAGAGTCCCTCTCACATTGCTATTGATTCTCAGTATCTGCTGTATAAGATCTTGAGTGGGAAATGCTTGTGTACTGATATCCAAATTGTTTTCTATTTTGAAGGATTTTACTTTGATCTTTCACCGCTGACAAATAAAAACGAAAACTACAAGATTGAAACGGATACGTATGATTTCTATATAAATGTTTGCAGCAATGTAACCCAACAACCATGTCAGCCCAACTCAGGAGCGTGCCAATTGACTAAAATGTAAGTAAACTTGAAATCCTATGTATGTGGCAGCAAGTGCCACGTTCCCTTTAGGGCTCATGTCCACTAGCTAAATGGAATTGCGGATTTTGCCCATAGGGAATCATTGGCCATCCGCGGTCCATTAAATTGATTTTTGCACCCACGGATGGCATTTTAAAAGAATTGCGTTTTTCACGCGCGGTAGAAAAAACGCGGCATGCTCCATTCTGCCACGGATTCCACGCGGATCGGCAACATTTCTATCACATTGATAGCAATGTGTGCAGATATCTGCATGCAAAAAAAAATACCACTTAAAGCAAATCCGCGCGGAATCCGCTGCGGAAATCCGTGGCAGTTTCTGCGCGGATTGTATTTTTCTAGTGGACATGAGGCCTTATTGTTTACCAGGCATAGCTCCGTACCTTTTGATAGTGGCTTTTCCTGGCATTACCGATTTGATATTGATGTCCTACGCTGAGAAACGGCCATCAATTTTGTAGTCCCCTTTAATGCTGGTAATAATTTTGGAATGTTTTAAAGGGGTTGTCTCGCGAAAGCAAGTGGGGTTCAGCACTTCTGTATGGCCATATTAATGCACTTTGTAGTATACATCGTGCATTAAATATGAGCCATACAGAAGTTATTCACTTACCTTCCCTGCGCTGGCGTCCCCGTCTCCATGGCTCCGTCTAACTTCAGCGTCTAATCGCCCGATTAGACGCGCTTGCGCAGAAGGGTCTTCTGCCTTCCGCTCGGTCTGGCACGAGCGGCGTTCTGGCTCCGCCCCCATCTACGCGTCATCGAGTAGCTCCGCCCCATCACGTGTGCTGATTCCAGCCAATCAGGAGGCTGGAATCGGCACACGTGATGGGGCGGAGCTACGCGATGCGTAGAAGGGGCGGAGCCAGAACGCCGCTGCTGCCGGACAGACCCGAAGGCAGAAGACCCTTCTGCCCAAGCGCGTCTAATCGGGCGATTAGACGCTGAAGTTAGACGGAGCCATGGAGACGGGGACGCCAGCGCAGGGAAGGTAAGTGAATAACTTCTGTATGGCTCATATTTAATGCACGATGTACATTACAAAGTGCATTAATATGGCCATACAGAAGTGTATAACCCCACTTGCTTTCGCGAGACAACCCCTTGAAAGGGAACCTGTCATCAACTTGTTTTTGTTACACAAAGAGGATGGTGGAATAGGACTTCTGACAAATATCTCATCCATGCCCATAGTAAAATTGTCCGGTTGGTCTTTTTGAAGAAACAGAACTTTCATAAGTGCATTTGCTGCGTGTAAATAAGTTAGAGTCTTTAGGGCGCTGTTACAGCCAGGCAGAGTCATGAAACAGTGATGGCAGGTTCCCTTTAAATACAGCTGCTGTTATTCCTTCTCCCAGGAAAAATGAAAACTGGAATCTTGGCATTGGTAATTCTAAGCTTTCCTACTATGACGGAATGATCCAGCTCAGCTACACCGGAGGAACCCCCTACAATGATGAAAAGAAAACGCCTCGTTCATCGCTAATCACTTTCTTGTGTGACAGAAGTGCTGAAATTGGTCAGCCAGAATATCAGGTACAACCTGCTAACCATGTTTGTTGGCTGAACTGTGAGAAAAGAGGATTTTAAAGAGGATGTTCATACTTTAACCTCTTCAAGACCAGTGCTTTTTTTTCGTACCTTAGCTTCCAAGATCTATAATATTTTTTGGTTTTTTTTTATTTTCTTTGACTTTAATTTACTATACCATATAATGT
Organism: Eleutherodactylus coqui; assembly: GCF_035609145.1. Lineage (NCBI taxonomy): Eukaryota > Metazoa > Chordata > Amphibia > Anura > Eleutherodactylidae > Eleutherodactylus > Eleutherodactylus coqui. The sequence goes on along the minus strand of NC_089839.1, from coordinate 114,944,051 downwards.
GCTGAAAAAGTTTGTAAAATTTTTGAAGTGTGGTGAAAAGGGAAAAAAGTAATTCCATCTTTTTTTTTGGAGAGGGGAGCTGGTGGTAGGCATTAGGACTAAGGATATCAAAGTTAAATAGTTATTTTATGTAATGCTATTTTTAAAATCCTTTTTTTCAAAACATAGCAATTTCCATTGCCATACTCCTGATAACTTTAATTTTTTGTCGATCGGGGTGAGAGGTCTTGTTTTGTTTTTTGTTTTTTTTTTCAGGTCAAGCTGTAGTTCCAATTGATACCACTTTGGATGCATACATCTTTTTGATCACTTCTTATTCAATTTTTTTGTACATGAGAGTGACAAATAATCCACCCTAAAATCCTAGCATTGTGTATTTTTTAATTTATTTTTTCCTTACACAGCGTTCACAATGTAGCATAAGTAGTGCAATGTTCTACTAGTTCAGATTTTTATGAATACGGCGATAACAATATTTTTTAAATTTTTGAAGTATATGTTAGATTTTTTTTTAGGGAAAGGTGGGGCTTGAGGGTCTTTTTAAATTCTATTTTTTTTAATTTTTTTTAAACATTTTTATTACACGTTTTGTTTAACATGTTTATTTAACTCTCGTAGGAGACGTTAGCTTGTGATTTCTTGTACTATATACTGCAATCCTTCTGTATTGTATTGTAGTGTATATTGTAGCTTTATATGTTGCATATTAAGGCTGCCTAAGCCCACATTAAACAGGTTTTCCAGGGAGAATACTATTGATGACATTTCCTAAGATAGGTCATCAATATTTGATCGGCTAGGGTCTGTCGCTCGGGACCCTTAACCATCAGCTGAGCAGGCGCATACTGTCAGCGCCGCAAATACACAGAGGTCGGAACAGCAGTTTCCTCGCCAACCTCTGTGTAGTGGCCGGTGCTTGTAACTACAGGCACGGCTCCCGTTGATTTCAATGATTTTGTTGATTTATTCTCACTGGAAAACCCCTTTATTAGGCCCTTATCTGTTGTACCAACCCATTGAGACCTCACAATCACTTCTTGGAGGAGGGGAGTGATGGGGTGCTACGGACAATTTTCACCATGACCTATAAATAACGGTCATGATCAGAGCTGACTCGGATTGCAACTGTTGTTGTCTCGCTGGATATGAAGTGAGCTCTGCTCTCCAACCCACTCTATACACCTTCCCCGACAGCGTGATATATGTTAAAGGGGTTTTTTAGGACTCTAACATTGATGGCTTATATTTAGAATAGCCTTTCAATGTTGGATTAGTGGGACCAGATGTCTGGGACTCTCCCTGATAAACACAGTAAAGCTTTCATCGGCTTGATTGTATATATGCGCACAGCTGCTCGTCCGTACAAACTGCACTGCGTGGTACTGCATCTTGTTCCTAGTGGATAGGCTAAGCTGCAGTAGCAGGCACAGGTGGCCATACAGAAGAGCCTCTCAGTAAACAGTAATTGTTGATCTGTAGTCAATCAGCAATGAGCAGTGTAGCGGTAAATTTTGTAGTCACCAGATATAATTGTGTGAAGGCAGTTGCATAAGTCTTGATAATGATATAAATGCATATTTTCCATTGGCTTAACTCCTGTTTTTAAAACTTATCCCTTGTATCTTCGTATTTTCAGTGTTAGGAGGTGACTATGACAAACTGATTACATGAAGTATTTTATTTTCCATGTAGAAAGAAGACAACTATACATATAACTTCAAGTGGTATACAAAATATGCTTGCCCAGCTCTACCAGTTGAGTGTCTTGTGGTGGATAAAGAAACTGATGAACAGTATGATCTGTCAAGGTACGAACAAAGTAATTAAAGGTGTTTTCTGACATTAAAAAAAAAATATTACGGGGGGGGGGGGGGGGGGAGGGAGTGGTGGAATAGTGGGGGAATGGAATGGTGGTGTAAAATAGAAAAAAGAATGTATACTTGCCTTTTCAGCACACACCACCACTGTTCTATTCCACACGTTAACCCCTTAATGACGCGGCCCCTTTTTTTTCTTTTGGTTTTTCCTCCCCCTTTTAAAAAAAATCGTAACTTCTTTATTTATCCATCTACGTCGCTGTATGAAGGCTTGTTTTTTGTGGGACGAGTTGTAGTTTTCAATGGTGCTATTTAAAGTACCATATAACGTACTGAAAAAAATTTTAAAAATTCTAAGTGGAGTAAAATGGAAAAAAAAACAACATTTCGCCATCTTTCAGTGCGTTGTGTTTTTACAGTGCACAAACTGCAACAAAAACGAGATAACTTTATTCCATGGGTCAGTACGATTGCTACAATACCAAACTTGTATAGTTTTTTTTGTTTGTTTTTTTTACTGCATTATTTATTTATTTTTTTTTTCAAAGACCTTTTATTTTTTTTCCAATTTATTTTCTGCGGTCATCTTGTGCGCACAATAACTTTTTTTATTTTTCCGTCGACAGTTCAGCGAGGGCTCATTTTTTGCAGGATGTCCTCTAGTTTCCGTTACATATGACTTTTTGATCGCTTTTTATTGCGTTTTTTCTGGAAGACAGGGTGACTGAAAGTGCATTTCTGGTGTGTTTTTTTTTTTTTTTTTTCAGATGACTTTCATCGTGCGGGGTAAATAATGTGTTACTTTGATAGATCGGACTTTTACGGAGGCGGCGATATGAAATATGTATTTTTGTTTTAAGATTTAGATGTTTTAATTATAGCTATGGCAAAAGGGGGGTGATTTAAACTTTTCTTTCTTTTTTTTTTTTACGTCATACTGCAATTGACAGGCAGCCTATTAAGCCAACCCATGGGGATGGCTTGATAGGCAGTCTCCTAAGGCAGCCCTGGGGCCTTTCAGAAGGCCCCCGGCTGCCATGACACCTGCACGGCTCCCCCGATCTCACTGCGTGGGGGCCGTACGGGAACCCCGAACATCTTTCGGGGAATTTAAATGCCGCTGACAGAATTAACAGCGGCATTTAAAGGGTTATTTGCCACAATTGATTGCACGGCCAATTGCAGCTATTGCCTGCGGGTGTCAGCTGTAGTAAACAGCTGACGCCCCGCACTGTATGAAGAGAGATTGCCCCGCGGCCTCTCTTTATACATACCCCGACGCTCCAGAACGTAAATGTACGTGCTGGATCGGGAAGGGGTTAATGCAGTTGTCACATGACGTTCATTGCTGATGTGACCAATTTGGTCAGTCACTGGCCTCATCAGTCATATGAGTGCAGTCATTTCTGGGAGGGGAACCTGCAGTGGCACTAGACGGAGGAGGTCATTGGAAAGGGGAGTAAGAGTATTTTTCTATTTAACACCATTAACTTCCCCTTGTGACTTTTTTTCCCTTTATTTCAGAACACCCTTTTAATATAACTCAAAACTTTAAGAGTTAATGTTAAAGGGGTTGTCTGCTTTTAAGAAGGGATTAAAAATGGCTGCAAAAGTAGTAAAAAAAAGAAAGAAAAAACTCCCCTGTGCTCCACCTTGGCGATCCAGCATTGCAGCTCGGTAGTCCTCCTGGTCTTTGTCCACAGTGATCACACGGTGTCCATATGTAAACAATCTGTGTACGGCCCTGGATTGGCTGCAGTGGTCACCATTCGTATGTAATGTTATTTCTGGTCACATGTACACCGAGACTGACACGTTGCTCTGAAGGTGTTACACTCGGCATTGATCATTTTTATTAATGTATAAGCATTTCCACCATTTCACAGTTTATCAAAAGTTCAAGGAGAACATTCTTCCAACTGGTTTGCCATGGATCAAACACAAGGGAATAACAAGAAATATTACATTAATGTGTGCCGTTCGTTGTTGCCAGTGAAGGGTTGTGACCCGTTTGCTGCTGTGTGCCAAATGGGCTATGCCAAAGTATCTGTAAGTACGCTTCATTTTTTTTGTCTGTCTTCAAGTCTAAATAAGTTCTCTGGTGTTTGAAAATCCGTTTGTTTGTTTTTTCTTAATTTCATTTATATGTTCCAAGAGACAGCTAATTTTTTTATTTTTTTATTTTTGCATCAACATAGCAGTATGAGGGCTCCTTTTTGCGGTACTGGTTGTACTGTTTTAATGTACCATATAATGAAAAGTTAAACTTTTTAAAACCTTTTTAAGTAGAATGAAATTAGAACTAAAGAGAGAGAAAGGAATTGTGTGATGTAATTTTTTCTTTTTTTACTTAAATTTTTTTTTTTTTTGTGTGTTTTTTAATTTTTACAATGCAAAATAACTTATGTGAACTCTTCTGCAGGTCCATCCGATTATGGCAAACTAAATTTTACTTATTTTTTGTTGTTGTTAGTACTTTGTTTCTCTACTTAAAAAAATATATATATATTTTAGTTGCTGTATACTGAACGATAACGTTTTTGTTAGTTGGATTTTGTGAGAGCTTTTTTGTGAGGCCAGTTGTAGTATTAGTACCATTTTGCGGTATGTACATATTTTTGATTACTTTTTAACGTAGGTATCCATGCATGGAAGCCATGGGAGCCTTCACTAGGCTTTAGGCTGCCATGCTATTTACACCCCACGATTGAATCCCAGGGGGTTGATGAGGCGCAGGAGGGGGGCTTCCCTCGCCGCTGACTATTTAGATGCCTGGTGTCAGCTTCCCTTCAAAATAGATCTCTTCAGACAATGAATGTAATTTCTATGTCCAGGTCTAGGCCCCGTGCAGTTTTTTACTTTGTTCAAACTATAACATGTCTGTTGTGCTCTTTAACTTTATCCTTTTTAATGCAGGATAAGGTTGCTGAAACGGTGGCCATCAACAATCTGGGTGTGGCAAGCAAGAAACCAGTTATAGAAAGTGGAAATATTATCATTGAATACATAAATGGCTCTGAATGTACTGATGGAGAAAATAAGACGGTTTCATATTCGTCACAGTTGCAACTTATATGTCAAAAGGGAGCTGTGGTAAGCCGTTATTACTGACCATGTGTCTACGATAGAATGGCTACATAAGTGAACTTTCTGGAGTTGGCTTATTTTCTGCCATAGAAGCTGACTGGGGTGGTCTCATAATTGCAACCCTTTCTGAAAATAAAGCCCAAGCAGCGAGCAGTTGCAACCTTTGCTTCTGAAGTTTCTGGAAGTTGTGAGTTGCCATGTCAGTATTGTATCACTTGGGTGACACTATAAAACTCGAAAAAAAAACAGTGACGCACAGTGGCTCTACGGTCTGGCTCGTGGACATGGAACGAAGTAGGGAGCCTCCTTCTATGTCATTCATCAGATAGTCCTACTCCTATGTATGTGATTTTCACATGTTAAAATTACCTCTACGTATACAGAAAAATGAGTAAAATTTTGGAATGTACCGTATGTTTTGCTTCTTAAGATGCACTCCACCCCACTTCCTCTACCCCCACACAAAGAGTGGTGGGGGGGGGGGGGATGGGGGTAGTAGTCAGTGCGTCCTATAAAGCAAGCATGTCGAAATTCGGACCCGGCCAGCAGTTGTTTTGAAAAGGATCACGCGTCCTTATTACACAGCTGCAGGCCGCATCTGCAGCGATAGCAGTGGAGGAGAGCCATCTGTACGAACAGTTGATTGGTGGAAGTGGGGAGCAGCAGCAGTTCTTTACAGCACTCACTAATCAGCTATTTGTATGGACGGCTCTCCTCCCCTGATATGGAGCAGATAGCTGTGTGATAAGGATCGCAAGTCCACTACACAGCAGCCGCCCATATGAACAGCTGATTAGTGAGCGCCAGCGAGAACTGCTGCTGCTCCCTCTCCCTCCACCAATCAGCTGTTTGTATGGGCGGCTCCCCTCTCATCCTTATCACACAGCTGCAGGCTCCATAGCAGGGAAAGAGAGACGCCCGTAGTTACAGCTGATTGGTGCCTAGTTGTGCACAAATGTATACCCCATATCTCACCATAATGAGACATGCCATGCAGGGCTTCTGGATAGTTGGGTGACAACTAATGGAATCATTACATTGTCAATCATCTCTACCAGGATCCTGAATGCCAACTACAGAGTTATGCAAGAATTTATATAACATACATTGCTATAACTAGTCAAATATGGCCTTCAGGACTCCTGGAAAGCTGGGTGACAAGTAACAAGACCACTATTACATTTACACTCAGCTGTCCCTGGATTCTGAATAGCAGGCTGACAAGTGGTATATACTTCATTCCAAAGCGGTACTACTGCTCTTTATTCCTCCTGTAATACCTCACTGCCTGGTCAGAATATTTGTTTCCTCTTTTGCTCCTCTAAAACTTAAAAAGCGAAACATTTAGTATATGATGATTTGTTTTTCTGGGTACAGTGCATGGATGATTCAGTTTCTAAATATTAGCAGGTAACAGCTGCAGGATATATATATGTCTACTATATGCACTAGTAGACAGAGCGTTCTGCTCTCCTAGGCCCCCATAACCAGTATTGAAGCCCGTGCAGCAGAGTCACCTTATGTTGTACAGTGCTGGCCCCCATACTGCACAGAACAGTCTCTTAGTGTATAGATATGAGCAGCACATCTTGTCCATGGTGGTGTTTAGGCTGATTTCACATTAACATATTTTTTATTAGTATTCAATTTTTTTCTGTCCATAATAAGGAGCTAATAGTATTCTAAGTCAGTTTATATTCCTGTACATACTTGCCATTTCTTTTGCAGATAGAAAATGCCCATTGATGTCTAAAGACAGTGCTTAGCAATGGATGCATCCATATTCCATCAGTATCACATCCGTTTTGCATTCATTGGTACTTTCTATTGGGCCAAAATGGATCCATGTTTGGTCTATAGATGCCAATGAACACAAATACGCATGTAATACAGCATCTTATTTCACCACTTGCCCACATTGCAGATCTGTGTTATGGATGTTTAGCAACGTGCTTGTGTGAAATGGGCCATAGAGACAAAACCTGCATGCAAGTTATTTCAGAAAACCATAATCGTGCACACTCCTGTAATAATTTCTATGTATTATTGGAGGTATAATTTTACACAATTATTAAAAAGCTGAATTATATCTCATTTTTATTGCTTGTTTTATAGTCTACCAGGCCTAAGTTTATCTCTGTTGAGAACTGTTTAGCCACCTTTCTGTGGTATACGGAAGCTGCTTGTCCAATCCTCAAAAGCATACATGGAAAAGAGGTAAGTGAGGCCTAAACAGGTTTAAAAAAAAAAAACACAAAAAAACTTATTGTTTTTATGCCTCTACTTATAGAGAGAATTAAGAGTTAAGCTGTAAATCATACCTGTCTGAAAGTGTGTTTTTTTTTTTTTTGCCTGCAGGACTGTTTAATAGAGAACCCAAACACTGGCTTTACTTATAACCTTAAGTCTTTGAATAATGAGTCTGGTTATACGGTACAAGGCAATGGCAAGACTTATAAGGTAAGAATTTTTCTTTGTGTGTAAGGCGCTACTCTCATATGTATTGTGGTTTCTGCTGTTTAACGGAAACCATGACGCAGTGCCACAAATGTCGCACAATGGGCACATGACAGACCCTATTGCATGCAGTGCTATTTGCTCATCCATGTCATTGGATTGGGGGACATAGCTCAGACTGTGAGTATAGCTGCTGCCACTTGAAGTTGGACACGAAGGGGAAAAAAAGTGTTAGCCCCTCCTACCAGGTATACCCTTCCTACAGGCACCAAGCTAATCAGTTTTAGCTTGGTATCCATAGGAGGCAAACCTGTCCATTATCAGTCTTTGGTCCTTTTCTATGACTACCTTTGCTGAATGCAGGGCAAGCACTAGACTCTCCCTGTTGGCCCACCGAGGAGGGCTAACATCATGGAGCCAACCACCTTGTTGTCTGCCTAATCCTTAAAAGGAAAGAAGGAACGGTCACACAGTCATTTGACTATGATCCACAAGCTATAGCGTGCTCCCTCCAACAAAACCATTCCCTCCCTCTACAAAGGGTAGGTGAACACTGGGGCGCACACTGCTGGAGTATAGGAGTTGTTTTCTATGGATGGGTGACTAGTAGAGATGAGCGAGTATACTCGCTAAAGGCAATTGCTCGAGCGAGCATTGCCTTTAGCGAGTACCTGCCCGCTCGAGACAGAAGGTTCGGGTGCCGGCGCGGTGGAGCAGTGAGTAGCGGCAGTCAGCAGGAGGGAGCAGGGGGGAGGGAGAGAGAGAGATCTCCCCTCCGTTCCTCCCCGCTCTCCCCCGCAGCTCACTCGAGCAATTGCCTTTAGCGAGTATACTCGCTCATCTCTAGTGACTATGCTTCACTTTGGGGTAAGTATTCTCTCCCTCTTCACTCCTATCTGCTCTCTCTCTGTCTTCATCCATTGGATGGGAGTCTGCCCACTACTCCTACTATCTCGGTCTACTACGGCTCCTATCATGTCTTTACTTGGGATGGTTCCCCTTCTGTCTGGGCTCCTCTCCTGGCCCTCCTGTTTTTTGTTCACAACTGAATCCTTCCTTTTGCATCGGTGGGATAGTCGTCACACCCCAACTCCTACTGGTGCTCTTCTTTGGCTGCTTTTTGGGGTGCACGGTAGGCTCTGCCCATTTCTGGTGCTTTTCCACCTTCAGATATGACTGAATCTGCAATTGAGGATTTGAAAGGCGCCTCTGATGCATATGTGAACCTAGCCTAGGACAACACCTTTTCAATGTATTAGGTCGGTGTCATACGACCGGATTCCTATTGTGGAACCCACGGTTGGCATCGGCGTGAAGGATCTGCAGCAAAACACATGCATTGAAAGGTATGTACTTTTGCTATTTCCTTCACACTCACGGATACAAACTGCATATTCCGTGAGCAGAGAAAAAAATCGCGGCATTCTTTATTTTCCTGCAGATTCCATACGGACGGCCTTAATTGAAGTCAATGGAGGCCGTTCGACCCACAGCCCATACGCAATTACGTAATGGCTTACGGGTACCCGCATCATCGTCTAGAGATGGTGCGGTCAATAAAAAAATATTTAAAGAAAAATCTGTACGGCGCATGACCTCCTACGAGCCTCCATGGTCATCCACATTACAGATAGGTCTGGTACACAGGGTCGCCAGCCCTGGTCACAGACGGATTCCGCTGGAATGGAACCTGGATAGAAAGCAACACCTATTTTGATGAAAAATTGGATTGCTTCTGTTTTTGTATTACATCCAATGAATATGTATCTTTAAAACCTACGCTGAGAGCAGTGACGTCTGGAAGAGTTACCGTTACCCATTGCTGAACTCCAACAATAAATTGGTCAAGCTTGGGAAAAAAAATGGAAGCATGATATATAGCTGCTGAATATGGGGAACCAGCAAGAATAAGAACGGCTTTCATGAGTATAAATGACAAACTTTTATTACTACAAGTTGTAGTAAATAAGAGACTCAAGGTTTTTATAGGAAACCACAGCAAGTGCATAGGGGTGTTTTTGTTTTTTTTTGAGTAATTGTCAACTCTTTCTATCCTAACCGATTCTGCACATAATATGATCACTCTTTCATTATTTGGAATCTGATTTTTTTTTTGTCCTCTTTCAATAGCTTAATATCTGTGGCTCTGTCACTGGCTGTGGCCAGGTTGGGGACAGCCCAGCGGCTGGGTGTGAAATTGAAAACAATGTAGCACTTAGACCGGTGAAACTAAGTCAATCCCTGAATCTAACTTCAGAAGGCACCATTACTCTTACTTACAGTGGAGCAAAGGATGACAAGACTGGTGAGTACCAGAGATCACCGCCCTTCTCGATGGCTTCACACTGCAGACCTAACTTCTAGTTCACCGACAAAGAACATTTTAAGGGGGGATTATTTAGAATGGCGTTTCATAAACTAAAATAAGTTTGAGTAAGGTGGGGCAATTTTTTAAAGAAATTGTCCAAGACTTTTACTTGGTAAGGTCATCAATAGTTGATCAGCAGGGGTCCACCCTTTGGGAGCCCCACTGATTGCCATGCCCGCTGTCAGTGGGACAGCGCCGGATGCAGGGAGTGCCGTCAACACTGCAGAAGCTCACTTAGGAATTGCAGGCACAGCTCTGATTGAATGCAATGGGAGCTGCACCTGCCGTAACAAACCGGGCCCCTGCACTGACAAAAGGCTCGGTTGGGATCCTCTTCAATCAACTATTGCTGGTCCAGGACTAAGCGCTATAAGTTTTTGCGGTGTGTGTGGTCCTTAAGTGGTTAATGAGTTTTTACAAAATTTTGGGTTGAATTTGAGCATGTATATATATATATAATGGAAATGCATGAAATATTACAGAATTAAAAATGGTGTTCGGTGATTGAAAAAAATAAAATAAATAAATGGCGCTGATTTACATAAATTTTTTTCCTATTTACAAGACCCTCTCTTTGTACATTGTAGGGTCGGGAGACCTTTTCACAATAAATTTTTTATGTAATGATGATCTTTATCCTGGTCACCTTTCATTCAAAAGAGAAGTGATTAATTCCGGAGCGCATATTTATCAAACTTTTTTTGATTTTGAAACCGCCATGGCTTGTTCCCCAGCCCCGGTTGACTGCCAAGTTACAGGTAAGAAGACATGTCATTGTGGAGGTTTTGTATGTTTTGTTGTTTTTTTTTTAATTGTAATGTTAAAGCTTTTTTTATTTTTTTTTATTTTGTTTTAGATACCAATGGAAATGAGTACGATCTAAGTGACCTTAGTCGGGATAAGGAACCCTGGATTGCTGTTGACACCTCTAACCAAACAATTAAAAGAACATTTTATCTGAACATCTGCAAGCCTCTGCCATATACCCGTGGATGCTCGGGCAAGTTTCGCAGATTTGCTCTTTTTCTTTGTCCTGTAGAGTAATTTATGCAGAAGCAGATAATATTGTGTTACTGAGGGATATAGAGAAGTTGCAGTTTAATGTGACTAAATGCAGAACTTTTTAGGTACCTACAGTACTGTGCAGACGTGTAAAGGCCATGCAAAGACAATCTTTTAAACAAATGAAAGATTTAATGATCTTTTTGCATAAAGTGTTAATGGCCATTTAACATTTTAGCATCTTCATTTGCATGTAAAAGGACCTCCAGGAGTTGTTTGCACAGCTGGGTGTGTGTTTAAACATATGCTGGGCTCTGCAAACAACTGCCATCACATTCAATTGTTTTACTTGGGGCATGTTTACAAGCCGCAAGGAGAACATTCTGCAGTCTATTGAAAGATGAGCAAAATACATTCAGATGGAATCTATTTGCTGAGCCTCTCAGAGATTTGAACAATAGATTTCAAGTGAACCAAAATCCATCGTTCAAACAAAAATTGCACGATGCCCGCGTTGACATGTAACGATTATCGTTCATTTTTAGCCGTTTGGGCGAATTTGGAGCAGTAACACTGTGCAACAAATTTTTTAAGCTTTCATAACCGAAAGTAATTGATATGTTTCTGTAAAATTAAAACATGACGATTACACTGGTAAAACTCATTTTACCAGTATAATCGGCTCATTTTCAAGGTATATAACTAGAGATGAGCGAATATACTTGTTTCAAGTAATTACTCGATCAAGCACCGCGATTTTCGAGTACTTCCGTACTCGGGTGAAAAGATTCGGGGGGAGGCGTGGCAGAGCAGGGGGTAGCAGCGGGGAACAGGGGGGAGCCCTCTCCCTCTCCCCCCCCCCCCCCCCCCCCCCACTCCCCGCTGCAACCCTCCACTCACCCACGGTTCCCCGCTGTAACCCTCCACTCACCCACGGTGCCCCCCGAATCTTTTTGCCCGAATACGGAAGTACTCGAAAATCGCGCCAGGCGAAAAAGGAGCGTGACCGAGTAGGTTTGCTCATCTCTATATATAACCCCTTAGTAACCAAGATTTTATTTTTTCTTTTCATCTTAAAAAATCGTAACTCCTTTTATTTATTCATCAAAGTAGCTGTATGAGGGCTTGTTTTTTTGCAGACGAGTTGTATTTTTCTATAGTACTATTCAATGTACCATGTAATGTACTGAAAAACTTTTAGAAAGTTCTAAGTGGAGTAAAATGAAAAAAAAAAGAAAAAAGAAATTCCGCCATCTTTTGGTGCGTCTGGTTTCTATGGCTCACAAACCGCAACAAAAATGACATGATAGCGTTATTCTATGGGTCAATACGATTACTACGATACGAAACGTATGTAGTTTTTTGTTGTGTTTTTTTTGCTGTACTACTTTAATTTTTTTTACATTATTTTCTGTGCAATAACTTTTATTTTTCTGTCCACGTAGTTGTGCAAGGGCTCATTTCTTGCGGGACGTCCTGTAGTTTGCGTTAGTACCATTTTGGAACACGTTCGACTTTTCGATCGCTTTTTATTGCATTTTTAGTTGGAGACAGAATGACCAAAAAAGTGCATTTTTGGCCTTCTTAATTGTTTTTTTTCGAAAGACATTCACCAGTTCAGGCTAAATAATGCATTACTTTAATAGAACAGACTTTCACGGAAGCAGCAATACCAAGCAACATGTTTTTTTGTTGTATGATTTTTATTTAGTCTAACCAATGCCCTGTAAAAACACAGTTCGTTAATTACAGCGTACTGGTGGATGATCCACAATGGTTACGCTATGTGGAAACTTATCTTATATGTTACATAACCTACCCTTATAGTGTTCAGTCAGCATGCAGTCTGTAACAGTTATAATGGAATGGTTGCACAATTACTTTTGTTCTTTTTAGTAAGCAAGGTTAATGGCGAGCCTACTGGATTAATCATATTTTCAAAAAATACAATACAACGGCAATTGGATTACATTCTCCATAATTGGAAAACCTTACATGGCAGAAAGAAAACTGATATCATATTTGAATTCCGCGCACTAAAGTTACTATAAGCCACCTATCTGCTTATCATTTACAAAAATTGTGTTGCACAGTGTAATCGTTGTGGGTAAAGGGGCCATTAGGCAGGTGTGGACAAAATGCTGCAAAGTAAGAATGCTATAAGAGATGGGAGTGTTAATAGTTTATTTTTGTGAGTTAACAAAATGCAAAGTGAATGAACAAAAAAGAAATCTAAAATAAATATTTGCTGTGACCGTCCTTTGCCTATAAAATGGCATCAGTTCTTCTAGGTACACTTGCATACAGTTTCTGAAGCAACTCAGCAGGGAGGAAGTTCCAGACATCTTGGAGAACGAAGCACAGATCTTCAGCGGATGTCGGCTCACTCCAATCCTTTTGTACTTTTATGTAATCCCAGATAGACTGGATGATATCAGGGCTCTGTGGACCATACCATTACTTCCAGGACTCCTTGTTCTGCTATTCACTGAAGATTGATCTTAATAACATTTGTTAGATGCTGGGGTGGTAGTTCTGCTGTAGAATAAATTTAAAGCCAGTCAGACGCCACCCAGATGGTTTCCATGAAGGATAAGTATCTGATTATATTTATCCGTGTTCAGGACACAATTAACTTATTTTTGAAAGCATTCTTACTTTGCAGCATTTTCTCCACACCTGATTAATACTTCTGCACAGTTATCTAAATGTAATATCTCTTAAAGCGTTTGTCCCATTCGGACAACCTCTGTCCAATTGTACTATAAGCCTAAAGGTCCTTTTACACGGGATGAATGTCAGGCAAACGATGCCTGACACTCATCCCTGTGTTTCCTTACTCCCGTGTTCCTGCACGTGATCTAGCAGAGCTGGTTCGCTCACGGAGCGGCCAGCAGGGGGGTGAGGCAGTGCATCAGATTTCTTTCCTCTCACTCCCCCACTCCTCTCCATTGAGATAACAGAGCGGCCATTCACTACTGAACGGTGGCTGTTTAAACTGAACGATGAGTGATGAAGCTCATCGGTCATCGTTGATGCAGCATAAGAGATCAGCAATGAAGCTCATCATTCAGTTTAAACAGCGGCTGTTCAGTAGTGAACGGCCGCTATGTTATCTCAATGGAGAGCGGCGGGAAAGCGAGAGGAGAGAAATCTCCTGCACTGCCCTGCCCCCGTGCTGGCCACTCCGTGAGCGAGCCAGCTCTGCTAGCTCCCGTGCAGGAGCACGGGAGCGCAGAGACACATGGACGATTGTCAGGCATCGTTTGCCCGACATTCGTCCTGTGTAAATAGATCTTTATGCACATCATGGATGCGACAAGGGGAGGGGGTTGACCATGCTCCAGACCCTGGATCAGTACACATAAGCCAAAACCAGGAATGGAAATTACACAAAGGAAAGGAATTATGGGAAAATTTGCAAAGGAAAATTACCTGGAGGAAATAGAACAAAATTTTACCTTTTCCAATCCAATTACCCGGCCACCTGCACACTCCTCATCTCTTATTTATTTTGTGTAGGAAGGCGACATGTGTATTCCTTGGAATTGCTCAACAGAAACCGATAAAAATGAGCCTTCATGATGATTTTATTAACAAATGTTTTTGATAAAATTTACAATTTTCAATCCAATGTCACCCCTCCTCCAACATTAAGATTTCTCTGCATAGCTCCGATGTTGAAGGCTGTTCTGCATATGTATGTTACAGCATACTATAACCATCCTGTATACTGTTACATACATTTGCAGAACAGCCTCCGATATCAGAACGCTGTCCTGTATACTGTTAGAAGTGTGTCTGACGTCGTCTGACATTGGAGCTATGCAGGGAACGGGGGCAGGAGGAGTGGGGGTGGGGGCAACGCCGGATTGGAAAGGGTTAACATGCTGAAAGGTGACCACTTAGAAATCTTGCTTTCCAGAAAGCCATGCATGTGAATAATGCTGTTACATTATGATGCTGCCAACTGATCCACCTTTACTTGAAATGTTCAATGAATCAGACCTGCAGACTTTTACTCAGTCATCTTGTGTGTATTTTTAGGGGGCGCTATCGGGTCCTGCATGAAGACTTCAGACAATGAACATATAAATCTTGGCTACATCCAGATGAGTCCCCAGGCGTCCGCTGATGGAACCCTCATCATAGTTTATATGAGTGGGGACAAATGCTCCGACAAAGAGCATTACTCGACCAGGATTATCTTTCAGTGTGACCACAATATAGTATGTATCTCCATTTTCTTTTTAGTGAAATCCTTTTTTTTTTTTTTTTTAATTTAATTAACCCTTTCCAATCCACTGTCTGACCTCTGAAGACATTATGATTTAAGGTTGTACAGCTCCGATAATGGAAAACATCCGTCGGGGTTCTGTATATTGTGTATATATATTGTATACTGTATATTGCCAGTCTCTCTGCTGTCGGAGCCTATGCAACGTGTCACCTCATGCAGTACTGTCTTTAGCCAGTATGTAGGGCTATTGTATAACGACAGAAAAAGAGTATGCTCCCTAGGAAAACCAGGATACAAATTGGATTGGAAAGGGTTAAGGCCCTTTCAATTTCCAGTTTAATAGAAGTTACAATCCATGAGCAGGTAAATCAATACATGGTGAGACTGCAGGTAAGCTTCTTTCACACAATGTTTCTGTGGATGCCATAGCTTTCCATCTGAGGGTTCTGTCTGAATCACCAAAAACAGTATTCAGATACATAGTAACATAGTATGTAAGGCTGAATGAAGACAATGTCTATCTAGTCCAGCCTGTCTATCCTCCTGTGTTGATCCAGAGGAAGGCAAAAAAAAACCAAGGGCAGAAGCCAATTAGCCCTTTTGGGGAAAAAATTCCTTCCCGACTCCCTAATGGATCAACCCCTAATAGTTCCTACCTGCCTATATACCCGGATTGACAATTAACCTAAGATTTATACCCTATAATAGCCTTCCTCTCCAGAAAGACATCTAGTCCCCTTTTAAACTCCTCTATGGATTTTGCCATCACCACTTCCTCCAGCAGAGAGTTCCACAGTCTAACTGCTCTTACAGTAAAGAATCCCCTTCTATGTTGGTGATGAAACCTACTTTCCTCTAATTGTAGCGGATGTCCTCTTGTTACCGTCGTGGTCCTAGGTGTAAACAGATCTTGGGAGAGATCCTTGTATTGTCCCCTCATGTATTTATACATGGTTATTTGATCACCCCTTAGCCGTCTTTTTTCTAGAGTAAATAGTCCCAATTTGGATAGCCTCTCTCGGTATTCCAGTGCCTTCATTCCATGTATTAGTTTAGTTGCCCTTCTTTGAATCCCCTCAAGCACTGTGACATCTTTCCTGAGCACCGGTGACCAGAATTGTACGCAGTATTCCATGTGAGGCCTGACAAGTGCCTTATATAATGGAAGGATAATGTTCTTGTCCTTCGCCCCTATACCTCTTTTAATGCACCCCAAGACTCTATTTGCCTTTGTAGCAGCTGACTGGCATTGGTTACTCCAGTTTAGTCTACAATCCACTAATACCCCCAGATCCCTTTCCATATCACTTTTCCCTAGTGGTACCCCATTAAGTGTATATTGGTGACATCTGTTTCTCCTGCCCATGTGCATAGTCTTACATTTTTCAACATTGAACTTCATTTGCCATTTTCCTGCCCAAGCCCCTAGCTTATCTAGGTCCGTTTGTAGCCGCACATTGTCCTCCGTTGCATTAATTATATTGCATAATTTTGTGTTATCTGCAAATATTGATATTTTGGTTCAAAATGTTTTTATTAGGACATATCACGTTATACATACATATCGTTTCTTATTGCCTTACATTGAATACCATTCAGTAAAATTTCTTACATTGACTCTCTCCCACCCATTGCATATTCTGCTATCCAGCGTTTGAGCTTTGTTGTCCTTAGATTTTCTCTTTATTAAAACCTAAAATCTAAATCGTTTGGTGTACACTTATAACAAAAGAAAGTGACCGTAAGATGCTGAGAAGATATCAGCGGGAAGAACAAATCAGATGACAAGACAGGGGGAGGGGGTTGTGGGGTGACAGGGAAGTAGGGGTAGGGGTAGGTGACGCGCTTTTATCATGTCTCAATAGTAGATCTCGCGCTGCCGTACGTGGGGGCATTCCGGGGTTTGGTCAGCTCCGCCGAGGGGTAGCACTGCCGCGGACGTTGTATATGGGTGTCTCCCATTTCCCTCTTTCCCGGTATCGGGGTGTCTGATGGCACATCTAAGGCGGCGGCGCTCCCCGGTTTATCCAGTCTGCGGCCTCAGGGGACACCCTGAAGTCTAGCCATGGCTGCCAGTTCGCGTAGAACTTTTCAACAGTCATGTCACTTCCTCCGCTCTCATCTCCTCGAACCTTGCCAGCTCATTGACCGCCTCCACCCAATGTCTCCTGGTGGGGTGATCCGTGGACCACCAAAACCTCGGAATGACTTGTCTACCTGCCTGAACAAAGAAGCGGAGCAGGCCCATCTTGGTTTCTGCGATGGGCCCCGGGAACATAGATAGCAGTGCTATTTCTAGTGTAAGTTGTATTTCCTTCCTGCATAGACGATTGTGTAACCTGGCCACGTCCTCCCACAGGGCTGCTATCAGCGGGGCATTCCCACCATACGTGTGACATATTTCCCCTTGCGTTCGGGCATCTCCAGCAAGTGGGGGTGGTCTGTGGAAACATTCTGTGCAGCCGCTCTGGGGTTCTGTACCAGCGTGACACAATCTTGTAGTTCAATTCCTGTAGTCTAGAGTAGACCGACCCTTTGTGTGTCAGGGCGAGTGCCCTCTCCCATACCGCCGGTGTGAAGCTCCTGCCCAGCTCCTCCTCCCAGGCCGCTATGTATCCCGGTTGGGTGTCCCTCATCTCCCACTCCAGCAACATCTTATAGAGCAGAGAGATTGTGTGTTTGATTATGCCCGTGGACATGCTTATTTTTTCAAAGGGTGTGAGTTCTTGTGTTGGGCTTGGTCCAGGCGACAGGGAGTCCAGTGAACCTCTCATCTGCAGGTATTCCATCCATGCCCCCGGGGGAACCCGTCCCTCTGGGAAAAGCTCTATTAGTTGTTTCAGTCCCGTCTGTCCCCACACGTCTCTCAGGCGTGGTGATGTATTAGCGGGAGTGATCAACAGGGATTTTCTCTGCTCAAAGGCTTTAAATTGAGGATTTGCCAACAGTGGGGTGAGTGGGCCCGGGACCGAGACTAGCGGGTAGCCTCTCAGTAGATCCGACCAGGCCTCTGTCAATTGTCTCAGCAGGGGGGACAGATCGGGGGAACCTCTAATTAGGCCGCCCGTTATCCAGAATGCACTTTGTGCCAATCTCGGGTCCAGCTCGTATTCGATCTCGACCCACAGCTTGGACTCTTTGTGTTTTAGGAGGTTCACCACGCAGTTGGCTATGTTGGCCTTGTAATATAATGAGAAGTCTGGTAGTCCCAGTCCCCCTCTCTCCTTAGCTCTGGTTAGCGTGCTGAATTTTAGTCTGGGTCTACGGCCCCGCCATATGAATTTAGTAATTAGGGATCGGATGTGCCTTAAATAGGGCCTACATAGCCTGACTGGGAAAGCCTGGCAGATGTATAATAATTTCGGAAGCGCATCCATTTTGATTGCGTTGATTCTTCCCATCCAAGACAGGAATAGCGGGCTCCATTTGTTTAGGTCTTTTTCTAGGTTCGTTACGAGCGGTTTGTAGTTCAGTTTGATCACATCCGCCGGTTCTGATGGGAGTTGAACCCCCAAGTACTTAATCGAGTTGGCTTGCCATTTGAATGGGAATTGCCCTTGTAGGGACCTCATCTCCCGTCGTGGGAGGGATATGTTCAGCATTTCCGTTTTCTGTAAATTGGTTTTAAAGTTACTCACTGTGCTAAATCTATCAAACTCCCGCAGTAGGACCGGGATACCCACGTGTGGGCTGGACAGGTATATGAGGACATCGTCCGCGAACAAGGAAAGTTTATGTTCCGCTTGTCCCACTCTGACGCCCCTGATTGAGTCATTCTTTCTAATGGCATTAGCTAGGGATTCCATTGTTAAAATGTATAAGAACAGTGACAGTGGGCATCCCTGTCTCGTTCCATTTTTTATGAGGATGTTATCTGATAGAGTCCCATTGACCCTCACTCTGGCTGAAGGTCTTTGGTATAGGGCCATTATCCAGTCCCTCATGCGGGGTCCCAGCCCCACTCTCCCCAGAGTGGCTTCCAGGAACCTCCATCCGACTCTATCAAAAGCCTTCTCTGCGTCTATTGCCATGAGGCAGAGCGGGGACCCCGCATTCTGGGCGCGTGACATGAGTGACATGGTTTTTATTATGTTGTCCCTACCCTCCCTCCCTGGGACAAATCCAACCTGGTCTCTATGTATAAGTTTTGGTATACAGGGCTGTATTCGGGTTGCTATCAACTTCGCAAATATATTTTTACGTCTACGTTTTTAAGAGTGAAATGGGCCTATAGTTCCCGCATGCCGTGGGATCTCTCCCTGGCTTGGGCAGTACGGCCAAGTGTGCTTGAAGCACCTGGTCTGGGAAGGGGCACCCTCTGTTTATAGCGTTAAAGGCTTTCAGGATCATGGGGGACAGCTCTTCTCTGAAAAGTTTATAAAATTTGGCAGTGAGCCCGTCTGGGCCCGGGCTTTTTCCTGTTTTAAGTTCTTTTATCAGACGACCTCCATATTGGTGGATTCCTCTGGGTCCACCGGCCTGGGTCATAGCTATCCAAGTACTCCTCTACCCCCCCTTCTGCCCCTCCCCGTGCTGTGTTGGGATTGCCTTCTATATCATATAGGTTTTTGTAGTATTTATGGAAGACCTCTAGGATCTCCCCTGTCTTGTTTCTGGATCTTAGGGATGTGGGTCATCGGAGTTTTGGGGTGTAGGGTTCTGGCCAGCCATCTCCCACATTTATCTCCGTATTCGAATGCGCATCTTCGCATTCTGTCTCTGAACCCCATCGACCTCTGGTCCAGAATAGACAATATTTGATGTCGTATTGTAGAGATTTCGGCTTTCAAAGTTTCCTCTGGGTGGCCCTTGTTTATTTGCTCTTTGGCGTGTAGTTCGCTTAATAATCTTTTCAATTTTGCTGACCTGTCCTTTTTGAGGCGGGCCCCATGGGATATGAAGACCCCCCCTCAGGATGCACTTAAGTGCTTCCCATTTGACTGGGAAATCGGCTGGGTCGTCCCTGTGAGTGACTTCGAAAGTCTCGATCGTTTTTTTTATCTCGCTTACGCATAATGCGTCGTTAAGGAGGTTCTCGTTCAGTCTCCACTGGTTTATTTTGGGTATTCTGCCCGCGTTGGTGAATTCTCCATATATTGGCGCGTGGTCGGACCACAGAAATGGGCCAATTGAGCATGCTGGGTTGGCATCTAGCAGCCTGTGCGAAATGAAGAGGTGATCTATTCGGCTGTAACTATTATGGGCCGCTGAGTAAAAACTGTAATCCCTGACGCCTGGGTGTAATATGCTCCACACGTCCACCAGCTGCATTCTCTCTAGCTCTTTTTTTCAATGTGCGTCGTGCTGTGTGGGAGATGGGGGACTTACCCGCCGATGAGTCTACCTCCGGATCCATCACCATGTTGAGGTCCCCTCCCAGGATCATGCTTGTACCATCGGCGAAGTTGGTCAGCTTACGCAGAATTTTCACTCCAAAGGCGGCCTGGTCCTGGTTGGGGAAATAAATGTTAGCGAATGACAGCACTGAGCCCATTATTTCCAACTTTACAAAGATGTATCGACGGAATGGGTCTATCAGTTTGTCGATGACCGTATGTTGTAGAGACCTGTGCAATGCTACCGAGACTCCTCCTGCTTTTTTTGTGGAGTGCGGCCCGTGTATCCATGTAGTGTAGAATCTGCATGAAAAACGTGGGGTGTTTTCTGCCTTGAAGTGAGTCTCTTGTAGCATGGCTACCATGATCCCCTTCTTATGCAGATGATATAAAACCTGCCGCCTTTTTTCAGGGGTGTTCATCCCCTTAACGTTGTATGAGCATGTGGTTACATTAACCATAATTGCGCGAGTGCAGGTTTGCCTGATGGTAATCGTCACCTATACCCCTACGGGGCCTGGGATGGGGGAGGGGAGGGGGAGGGATGGCAACGGTAGAAAAGAAACGAAAAACTGAAGAAACAAGAGGCCTAGTGCCTCCAAACATTATAACCCTACTTTTGTGAAACGAATTTCAAAGCAGCGTTTTGGCTGCGTGCCCTATTTGGGGGTACAGATATCCGAGGGTGAGGCCACCTGTTTAGATGACCCCGGCAGATCTATGAAACCAACAAAATGAATATTGTTTTACCGACAATGTTCTTTAGCTATGTGAGGAACGACTTTCAAACGGACCTGGTAACGAAATAAATGGTGAAAATTGCAGGCATATATGCATTGCTTAAACATAAGTGCGCTTTGCATCCGCATACGACTAAACACCCGCTCAACGTTTGTTTTTTCTACCGACTTTTTGCCATGACGAGCTTATGGATGGGGCTAGCGCCCCCTCTTGATGGGGCCAGTCTGGTAGGGCGATCATTGGGAGCTCAAAGGTGCCTAAGAATCCCGGAAGGTCTCCCAGGGTCCTGAGGGGGGCCCTTTTGTTTCCCTTACGCGCCTGAAGCTGGAAGGGGTACCCCCATTGATACAGGATTTCTTTTTCTTTCAGTGCCGCCAACAGCGGTTTCAGGCCTCTTCTCAGTTGTAGCGTGCGTCTGGATAGGTCTTGGAGAATGAGAATAGTAGATCCCTGGTGAGACAGGTTTCCTGTCTCTCTAGCCTTGCGCATGATCAGTTCTTTTTCTTGAAAGAAATGAATCCTGCAGACCACGTCACGTGGTCTTGCAGGGTCTGTGGATTTAGGTCCCAGCGTGCGATGGATTCTGTCTATTTCGATAGGCTCGTCTGGGGGTCTCTCTAGGAGGCTATTGAAGAGTTTCTGTGCCCATTCTCTCAGCTGGTTGTGCTCTACGCTTTCCGCTAGCCCTCGTATACGTACGTTGTTCCTCCTATGACGATTTTCCAAGTCGTCCAGGTGGAGGAATAGTTCTGATATTTGTGTAGACTGGGTTTCAATAACTTTTCTATGTGATTCCACTGTATCTAGTAGCTTTTCCTGTGTGTCCTCCACCTCCGTCAGACGTTGGCCCACGTGTATGATGTCTTTTTGCAGTGCTGTTATGTCTTTTTTGTGGGATAGCTCTAGTTTATGCAGTGCGCTGTCTAGGTCTCTCTTAGTGGGTAAGGAGCGTAGGTGGTCTCTCCAGTCCCATTCTTCACTGCTATCTGGTTGTTTTGGGGAGTTTGTCTGCATGCATACTTTTGAGCCTACTCCTGGGGTCTGTGCAGGGGGGATGCTTGTTGGGCTGAGGGGCTCCACCTGGTCACTCCACTGCCTCATTGGGCTATGAGCCTGTCCTTTTCCCCCTAAGCCTGCTGTATTAGGCTGTGTGAGGTGGGGGGTGGTACAGTACCTTCCATGGCTCAGGCGTTCCCTTGCCATGCTGTTTGTGTGTCCCTTGGGTGGAAGCCTACTCCCCTCTGCTGCTCCAGTCTCTCGGCTCAGCTCCTCCAGAGAGCCCCTGCTGCTGCCTGTTCCACCTGGTGTCTCCTCTTCTGACATGCTGCCGCGCTGCTGCTCTTCCTCTCCCTCCAGCTCCTCCCCCGGTCCTTCTCGGTCGGCTGCTGCCTTTGATTGTGAGTGCTGTGGCCGGCCCCGGCTTCTGTTCTCAGCGCTTGTCGCTCCCGGCGTCTCCTCGCTGTCCGCACTGCCTCTCTGTCCCGCTGGGTTTCCCGCCGGCGCCATCTTGGGTCTGCCGCGCCCGCCGGCCGCGTTCGTTTGTGGGCGCAAGAAGTGCTCCATTCTTCCTTTTTCTGGCTCGGATAGGCGGCCAGAGGTGCTGTGGGCTCTCCTGCGTCCCATTTTCTCCTCCTTACTTCTGCTGTAAGCCGGTAAGTCGCTTATGTTTGCTGTCTCTGCCGGAGCCCTCTTTCAGCGTGCCTTACTCCTCCAACGGCATGCTCCGCCACAAATATTGATATTTTGCTGTGCAGCCCCTCTATCAGGTCATTGATAAATATGTTGAATAGAGTGGGGCATAATACTGAACCCTGTGGCACCCCGCTAGCGACTGTGGTCCAATCAGAGTACGAACCATTTATTACCACCCTCTGCTTTCTATCATTGAGCCAATTTTTTACCCACTTACACACGTTTTCGCCCAGTCCGAGCTGCCTCATTTTGTATATTAGCCTATTATGTGGCACGGTGTCAAACGCTTTAGAGTAGTCCAGATATACGAGATCAATAGATTCTCCCTGGTCCAGTTTAGAGCTTACTTCATCGTAGAAACTGATCAGATTTGTCTGACATGAGTGACCCTTCATGAACCCATGCTGGTGAGGAGTTATTCCCTTATTCTCCTTGAGGTACTCATCGATGGCGTCTCTCAGAATCCCCTCGAAAATTTTTCCCGTTACTGAAGTGAGACTTACTGGCCTGTAGTTACCAGGCTCACTTTTGCTCCCTTTTTTGTAAATTGGAACCACGTTGGCAATGCGCCAATCCAATGGTACTACACCGGTCTTGATAGTGTCTAGAAATATTAGGTATAGCGGCCTAGCTATCTCATCACTTAGTTCCCTTAGTATCCTTGGGTGTAATCCATCTGGGCCCGGCGATTTATCAATTTTAGTCTTCTTTAGTCGCTTCCGCACCTCCTCCTGCGTTAGGTATGAGATATTTTGTGAGGAGTTCATTTTATTCCCCTGCATCTTGTGTGGCATTTCCTTTTCGTTTGTGAATACACTTGAGAAGAAACTGTTTAGTAGATTTGCTTTCCCTTCGTCATCATCAATGATTTCTCCTGCATTATTTTTTAAAGGGCCAGTGCTCTCCCTGCAAATCCTTTTGCTGTTAAAGGGGTTGTCTCGCGGCAAACCTCAAAATTTTACCTTACCCCATTCCCCCTGTCACCCCCCCTGGCATAAAATAGCAAAGTAAAGCGGTTTTTAAGCCGCTTGCTACTTACCGATCCGACGAAATAAGGACTTTAAAAAATCTTCTCCCAAGATGGCCGCCGGTCCTTTCCCAGGGATGCGCTGCGGTTTTCTCCCATGGTGCACCGTGGGTCTTCTCCCATGGTGCACCATGGGCTCTGTGCGTTCCATTGCCGATTCCAGCCTCCTGATTGGCTGGAATCGGCACACGTGACGGGGCAGAGCTACGTGATGACGCGTAGAAGGGGGCGGAGCCAGAACGCCGCTCGTGCCTGGACCGAGCAGAAGGGGAGAAGACCGCACAGCGCAAGCGCGTCTAAAAAAGCAAGAAGACATCAGAATTAGACGGATCCATGGCGACGGGGACGCTAGCAACGGAGCAGATAAGTGAATGACTTCTGTATGGCTCATATTTAATGCACGATGTACATTACAAAGTGCATTAATATGGCCATACAGAAGAGTATAACCCCACTTGCTGCCGTGAGACAACCCCTTTAATATAGTTGAAAAATAGCTTCGGGTTGTTTTTGCTCTCTTTGGCGATCCGTCTTTCTGCTTCCTCCTTGGCAGTTTTGATCTTATCTTTGCATATTTTGTTTTTTTCCCTGTATGATTTTAGCGCTTCTTCGCTGCCTTCTTGCTTTAGTAGTTTGAACGCTTTCTTTTTTTCGATTATTGCCCCTCTTACCATCTTGTCGAGCCACATTGGTTTCCTTTTAGTTGAGTTTCTTTTATTTTTAATGGGAATGAACTGCTCATATGAAGTGATTTAGGATCCTTTTGAACTTTTCCCATTTGTCCTCCGTACTGGCATTTTTGAGGATGTTGTCCCAATTAATGTTACCGATGGTAGTTCTAAGCTCATCAAATTTTGCTTTACTAAAGTTTAGTTTCTTTGTCGCTCCCTGATAAGGCTTCCTATTGATTGACAGCTGGAAGTTGATTATATTATGGTCACTGTTCCCCAAGTGCCCCTCAACCTGCACCCCCTTTATACGTTCCGGTTTGTTGGTTAGTACTAGGTCCAGAATGGCCCTCCCTCTTGTTGGTTCCTGCACAAGTTGGTTCAGGTAATTGTCTTTAATTACTCTCAAGAACTTATCACCCCTGTGAGATGTGCAGGTTTCCTTCTCACATGTTATATCTGGATAATTAAAGTCCCCCATGATAATTACTTCGTTGCGCTTTGACACCTCTTCTATCTGCCTTACTAGTAAGTTTTCAGTTTTTTCTGTTGCTTTTGGTGGTCTATAGAAGACCCCTATCAGGACTTTGTTATTTTTTCCTCCCTGTATTTCTACCCACAGAGATTCCACCTGTTCGTTTCCTACCCCATATCCTCCCGTAGCCTCGGCTTCAAGTTCGATTTGACGTACAGACATACCCCTCCCCCTTTCTGGTTCTTTCGGTCTCTTCTGAAGAGATTGTACCCCTGCAAATTCACCGCCCAATAGCACTTATCATCAAGCCATGTTTCCATAATTCCAACTATATCATAATTTTCATCAGTCATTCTCGTTTCAAGCTCACCCACTTTACCAATCAGTCTTCGTGCATTCGTGGTCATACAATTTATATCATTTTTTTTGTTTTTTAAATTTGTTTTGTTGCTATTCGTACTTATGGCTGATCTATCAGTTCTAACTGTACTAACCCCACCCCCAGCTCAACCCCCATTCCTTTTGCTTGGACCCGGATCGCTAGTTACACTGGCTACCCCACTATTTCTCATTTTACCCTCCCCCCCAGTCCCTAGTTTAAACACTTCTCCAGCCTTCTAGCTATCTTATCCCCCAGCACAGCTGCACCCTCCCCATTAAGATGCAGCCCATCCCTACGGTAGAGCCTGTAGCCGACAGCAAAGTCAGCCCAGTTCTCCAAGAACCCAAATCCCTCCTTCTTACACCAACTCCGGAGCCACTTGTTCACCTCCCTAAGATCCTGCTGCCTTTCTAGTGTGGCTTTAGGTACAGGTAGTATTTCTGAGAAAACTACCCTGGAGGTCCTCTCCCTGAGCTTGGACCCTAGGTCCCTGAAATCATTTTTGAGGGCCCTCCATTGACCTCTAACTTGTTCATTGGTGCCAACGTGCACCATGACTGCTGGATCCTCACCAGCCCCTCCCAGTAATCTGTCAATCCGATCCGCAATGTGTCGAACTCGAGCGCCAGGAAGACAACACACCGTTCGACGATCCCAGTCTTTATGGCAGATTGCCCTATCTGTCCCCCTAATAATTGAGTCCCCCACCACTAGGACCTGTCTAGCCTGCCCTGCACTCCCCGTCCCCGTCTCACCAGAGCAGTCATCCCCCTGGCATTCAGAGGGCATGTAGTGCTGCAACGGTCCTGGCTCTGTAATGGCATCGCCCTCATCTGCCAACGTTGCAGACATGTTGGGTTGTGCCAGTTCAGGACCAGCCTCCCTGGATCTATTCCCTCTACGCCTCCTTCTATCTGTCACCCAGCTTACTGCCTGCTCCCCCTGTTCTTCCGTACTACCATCCGCCCCCGCCTCTACCCCAGCGAGTGTCTGCTCAGTGAGCAGCAAGTGTA
This sequence comes from Eleutherodactylus coqui, assembly GCF_035609145.1. NCBI lineage: Eukaryota > Metazoa > Chordata > Amphibia > Anura > Eleutherodactylidae > Eleutherodactylus > Eleutherodactylus coqui. Next base: position 114,917,746 of record NC_089839.1, on the reverse strand, counting down.
GCCAGTTGCTCATTTAGATCCAGAATTTGGGCTTCTAAATGTGCGACGTACACGCATCTTGCGCAACAGTATGCACCCTCGATCAGCTGATCAAGGACTGCATACATTGCACAAATAGCACACTGGATGACATTGCCAGGCATGGAGCTCATCCTAATGGGGATCTACAATTTACTTGTGGAAGTAGTGAAGATAGACTTGTTCACACTCCGCTCACACGCTACCGCCTCCGCTCAACCGCTCACGCGCTGCTGCAACCGCTCACAGAAGACACACACAGAAGATCGCTTCAGATACACAGAAGACACACAGTTTGCTCACAAACACACACAGAAGATACTTATCGGCTCCTCCACTCCTCCTGGTGACGTCACCCGCACTCCCGGCAGCCGCTCACTCTGCCCTCCTGTCTCAGCTGCTCTGCTGCTCCGTTCTGGTCCCCTTCGCTGCTGCTGGCGCTGGAATCCTGGTGGCCTCTTGGCGCCGGCTACTGCTCTGCTCTGCTCCGGTCTCACCTTACTGCCCCCACACCTGCTTTGGCGCCGGTATCGGCTGCTGCGCTGCTCCGATGTCCCCTTCAGCCCCCCGCTCGTGCCTCTGTCTCGGCGCGCTGCTCCTGGTGTCTGTCGTCACTTCCGTCTGACGTCACATCAGTATCTCCGAGAAGGCTCACTCGGGGTGTGCCAAACTGTAGACTTTTAACCCCTTAGTGATGGCCAGCATACCTTTTTACTGACTTCACTAATGGGCTTTTAACCTGCGCATATATCTTTCTAAGGCTGTGGCTTACCTGACTATTGACAGCCAGGCTCATGCTGTAACCGCCAGAAGAATAGACTGCTCAGATCCTGGCATTTCAACCCCTTACGTGCCACAATCAATAGCAACTGCAGCATATATGCAGATGACAGGGGAGGGGGAATTCTTTGTCACCCATTGACACCCCACAGTGTTGTTGCAAGGTACCATTGAGTTCTCATGGCAGCTGGAAGCTTAAGAAACACCTCCATGTCTGCTTTGTAACTCGACCTATACGATCCAGTTCAAAAAATACCTATAAAATCCCAGTTTAAATGGATAAAATGTAAAAGAAATTTTTTGAAAAGCAGCACATAACAGGTATTGCCATGTTTGTAGCAACTCTGACAATGAAAATCATTTATTTATTGCTACATTGATTGACATCTGAGCGCTGCCTGTGATTAGCTGAACGCTGTGACCAATCACAGGCAGCGCTCAGCTGTCATTCAATGAATGGCTGAGCGCTGCCTATGATTGGCTGAGCGCTCAGCCAATCAGACGCAGCCGTTTCAGCAGCCGGGGATTTTAAATCCCTGACTGCTGAAGGAACTTCATTACAGTAATGGGACCAAAGTGGCTAGATGCGCCTGAGCCCCGGCAGCAGCGAAGAGGTAAGTATAGATTTTTAAAAAAAATTATTTTCATTCGAGTACAGATAAGTCCCCTACTTGCGAACCTTCGAGTTACAAACTTCGCAAGTTACGAACAATCTGTCCTGTACAGTATGATGTAATGCTATGGGGGGGGGGCTTTTTCAGCATATAAAAATGTGCTGAAAAAGTCGGCTTATACATGAGTATATATGGTATGTTAATTCCTAGATTCTAGTTTATTTTTACCATTTATTGGGATTTCTTTTTCAACAGGGGTCTCCTGTGTTCCAAGAGCAAGATGGCTGTGAATATGTTTTCTTATGGAGAACCTCTGAGGCTTGTCCTGTTGCTAGAGCAGAAGGTAGGAGAAGAACTAGTTCATGCCAGAAGATGTCCAACTTTTCCTTTTCAGCTCTGTTTTTTGCAAGATGAAGATTATGGCATGTTACAGAGTTACTCTGCCCCTTTTTTTAGACCTCATTAAATGCCCCAAAGTTTATAGCTACGGTCTTTTTGACTGCAGTCATATATACTGTATCATTTCTATTCTTAGTTTTAAAACAAATGAATATAATTTTCTTCTGGTAGAAATCTTTTTGGGAATTCTTGGTTTTGGGCATGCAGTGTAGAACTTGGCCATGCCTATATTTAAGCTGAAAGGCATACCAATATCATTATTACTGTTAATGGAGATTTCCATATACCACATATTGCACATAGGAAGATGGAATAATGCCTATACAGCGCCACCTATTCGATTGCAGCATTCCTGCAAGTCAATGTCAGACTTTTAAAAAAAAAAAAAAAAAATAAAGCCTTATAAAAACAACTGGAAATGGTGAGCCAAAGCTAGAATAACCATACACAGATGGCTGTTTCGGGGTGATCACCTGGGGTTATAGATGGAACGCCAGTTACCAGCATTAGAGTACATGCATAAACCGGTTTCCAACCATATGTTAAAGATCTATTTCTTATTGTCAGCCATATATTATGTACAGATGTAATACCTGTAGTGTCAAAGTTTTTCTCCATATTAAGGGATGAGGTCTGCTTTATACAGGTGACAACTGCCAAGTTAAAGACCCAAAGTATGATTATGTTTATGACCTACGGACACTTGGAGAAAAGGTTGTAGAAGTGGTGGATGGTCAATATAATTACCAATTGAAAGTCTGTGGGGAAATTCATGGATCTGAGTGTTCGTCCCAGGCACCCGCAGGATCAACAGTGTCATCCTGTCAAATGAACGCAAAGAAGGGAATACTAGCAGGTATGTTTTGAGAAATCGGACACATCCGACATAATCGCACAAATAGGTCATGGTTCCCTCAGGTTACATTCACATCTGCGTTTTGCCTGTGTCATAATTCCGTGTGTCTGTTACGTTACCGGAATTAAAACTGAAAAGAACGGAAGCATTTTTCTCTCCATGGATTTCAATTGGTTTTCGAAAAAAGGAAGGCTTACTATTTTTGCTTTCATTACGTTTTTGCTTTCTGCCTTTTTAACTAGAGGAATAGCTGCGTTATTTGTTCAGTTAAAAAACAGAATCCCAACGGCGTAGGACCTATTCAAATCCCCACATATGCTAAATCCTGCAAGATCCCAATGTTCAGCTGCTCCATCAGCAAAGTCAAAAGCATTGGCAAGAGACCGCACCCCTATTTTTATTGCTCAGTTAAATGGAAGAGAGAAAGACAGAATTATAACTAAATGGCAAATACAGATGTGAATATGGCATTAAAGGATAGCTCCAGGCTTAAAATACTCTCAGTTTTGCTATTTAAAGAGTAGTTTCACACATAGTGGCCCTTTCTGTCGAGTTTTCGTAATTCCTCATATTCTTTCCAGAGTTTTAAAAAACAACAAAACTTCACTTTTTTTTTTTACTTGCAGCATGCCCTAGGTGTGGCTCCTTTCAACTCCCCTACCCCTTTTTATGTTTTTTTCTGATGGGCTTCTCTTATTAGACTATAGAAGTGATGGAGAAGCTTTTACAGACCAAGTGCCCACACTGCAACCCAAAACCCACTTATTTATCGCAAAGTGCCAACACATCATGACGTATGATTTTACCTCCGTTGTTGTAAAAAGGGCAGGGCTTTTTCAAAGGACAGGGTGCAGATTTTGACTGCTTTTTGGATGCGGAAATGCTGCGGAATTTGCCATGGAAAATTCCGTTGAGAACATTCTGCAGCATTTCTGCCAAGTGTAAACATACCTTAGTAGTAATAATGACCCCACAGTGGTTTCAGTAGCAATATTATCCCCCAAAGTGGCCTTAGCAGTAATAGTGACCTCCACAGTAGCCCCAATAGTTTCAATAGTAAGTTTCCCCCACAGTTGCCTCTGTAGTAATAGTGACCAACCCCCCCCCTCCCCCAGTAGCCCGAGTGGTAATAGTGCCCCCCCACCCCCCACAGTAGCCCGTATAGTAATAGTGATCCCCACAGTGGTCTCAATAGGAAGTGGGGTCCCCACAGTGGTCTCAGTAGGAAGTGTGGTCCCCACAGTGGTCTCGTTAGTGTCCCCCTTAGGACTTATAGGGTAACCCACTCTTGCCCCAGTAGTAATGGTGACCCCCCCCACCCCTTCCCCATCCACAAACACAGCGGTCCCAGTCTGAGGAGGATCCCGGGTGCACCCCGGACAATATTCACTACTGTGGTAAGTGGCTGCTGGTGCGCGTGCCAGCAGGGAGGGGGCGCCGCGTACTGACTCTGGTATGTGTGCCATAGGTTCACCATCTCTGGACTATAGTAACACACATTAAAAAATGTATTGAAAAACCCCAAAAAGACAAAGTATAGTATTTGATTAACATGCCAGACTAAATGCTCCCGAGAAACTAAATGAAGTGTTAAAATTTTTACCCATAAAATCGTGCCTTTGTCTGAGGTGTGAGATGTCTAAAAAAACTGCACCTCCACATGTAATGTGTTATTGTACAGGGCAGATTGAAGTGTCGCTTAGCCTCCTTTTACAGGGGCCGAGGATCAATCTGCTGTAACAAAGCGTGTGGGTTGGCTCTTGTTCATATATGACAGAGACAAACGATTGTTAGTACACTCGTTCTTACTCCAACAGCTGTCCTGGTCAGTTGCGTGTCTCCATGTTCACATTGGCAGATGGACCGCCAACGAGTGGTCAACCTGATTGAGCACTAGAATGGAGTTGTAGGGCCGAAGCATAATCTGCCTAAGAGGCCAGTTTCACACAAGCTTAACCCTTTCCAATCCAATTTCCCGGCCACCTTCACACTCCCCTGCTTATTTATTTTGGGTGGGAAAGCTTGTTGTGGATGCCTTGGAACTGCTGAACAGAAACACACAAAAATGACCTGTCATGAAAATGTTATTAGCAATTTTTTGAAAATTAAAGGTGAGTTATGAGTGTTTCACATCAGGAAGATCATTTGTAATAATCCTGTAAATGTATGTATATTAATATAACATTTTATATAATACTCTGTCTATTGATCCATCTAGCTCTGTAATACAGTGCTATACAGAGGCATCCTATAACTGCACACAATGTGTATAGCATATGTTTCTAACACTATCAGAACTCTCTTCTGCATAGTGTTAAAAACATGTGGTTGACCTCGCCCGACATGAAAAACTATACAGGGAAATCTCAATGTCGGACGACTTCCTACACTGGATTGGAAAGGGTTAATACGGACAAGTCTTCATCTGACTGCACATATCTTGACCTGAACTCTGAGCATCATAGGAATCTATGATGGTCTGACTTTGGGTCAGGATACTTTGGGTCGAGCCAGGACCGTTGTACGATTACGGCTGCATAAATGCACTCGTAATATGCTCTTGTGAAGGTGGCCATAATGTAATTGTCAGTTCTCTTATATTTAATTTTTTTTCTTTTTAGCTTTATTTTAAAAAATGGCTAGGCTGAATTAGGCAGTAATGGATAGTTTGTAAAGATCTATCTGGCTTTTAACCTTAGAAAATTCCATAAATGTCTGATAGTTTTCCATTTCACGGTCGGTACAATATGTGACTCTGATCCACCAGATGGGAATCCTGCCACATCCAGACAGATCTGATTGGAGAGGTGGTCATGTAAACTTGTGGCTTCCTCCTTTCAGGTCTATGGAAGCTACAGAAACCTGACCTAGCCAATCTGTGAGCTCTTCTCACTGTTTTTCAAAAGTGGTGTTCCCTTTTGACATTAGTTCAATTTACCTAATACATTGCTTTTATCGTTGTTAGGTTTGACCAATCAAAAGCTTGTATATGAAGATGGAATTATTATGCTAAATTACACCGGAGGAGCAATCTGCCACAATAAATATAATCGTTCGACTCTTATAATATTTCACTGTGACAAGACCGAAGGAAAGGTTTGTGTAATCGTGGAAGCCTTGTTGTCTAGTGGAGGAACAGAAAACAGATAAAGATTGTGGTTTTTCCATGTTTATATGGACAAATCACACTTATTTTTATGGGCTGTAAAGTGTTTGTAAAAGTTGCTTTAACAGTAGCAATGGAGGTATTATGGAACTTGTTAATATTCTATACACTTACCTGATCATAGGCGTAGGAGGAGAAGGTACAGAAACAGAACAGTGCCCTGTGATGTCTCTTCAACTTTCTGCAACCCAATATACAGGGGGCGGACAAAAATATAGAAACGCTGTACAAATTGCATGCCTTGAGTTCCATGGAATTACAAATCCAATTTTAATAAGACCTGTAGAGACCAATTTTAAGTGGAGGTAATATGACAGAGATGCTACCGGCCAGAAGTGAACATCTGCTCGAGCAATAAGGTTCCGTTGCTCAGGGCTTTGAGCCAGTTAGCTGCTGTTACCAGCTGGCTCCCAAAACCACCTAGAGCAGAGCAAGAGGTGAAATAAGCACAAATTTGGCAGAAAACTCTCAGCCAAGCAGGGTGTCACGGATAGGGAGGCGATGGGGAAATTGCTCTAACCGTTGCGTTTAATCTGTCATAGCTAGAGTGATCGGGCTCTGCCATCTATTGTGCAAACTGTGTTTTAAAAAGTTGTACCTCTTAGCAAAGCAATTTGCAAAATAGTTTAATTATGAAACTATAAGATAGATAGGTTTTAGTAGGTCAATTTGTGAGGAAGCCGCTTATAACCTATCTACGAAGAGGTTCACCAATTTTAATTTTGGCCCCCAATTAATGCCGAGTTGTGCAGACCTGGTTTAAACACTACAGTGCCCTCTCTGTCTTGGTTTTCATTTTGCATGTAAGAAAATTGTATGGGGACAGAAACCAGAACAGAGCCATAGGGGTGAATATGGGACCCCTTTGGTCCATCTCGCATAATTTCTGCCCCTGTCAGTCTCTTTTTGAAAACCAAATAAAAACTGTTTTTTTCCCTTTTTTTTTTTTTTAGTCTTACATCATTAGTAATGCACAGGTCAACAAATGCAACAAAGTGGGAAAGGGAACAGATGATGGGTGGGGTGGGAAGGAGAGAGGCACTTCCTTGTGGGGCACATTGCCCTGTAGAAGTGAAAGGCAAATATGCGTTAAGTTAAGACCTGTGTGCTTATCTTAGATTGGGAGTCCTTTCTGCTTACTCTGAAATAATAAAGTCCAGGGTTCCCAATTTTTCTTTAACTTAGTCACTCTATTCTGCTGAAACGCGGTTAGTTCCTCATAGGAGAAATTCAGATCTAGGGTGTCTTCTAATTCCTCAACTTTGGGGATCAGTGTGGTGACCTCCACTTTTTGGCAATCAGAAGTCTCGCAACATGAAATATATGGGAAGTGACTACTCTATGTGAGTTAGTAGACTTTCTTTATTTAGCAAGAGTCGTGCCATTTCAGGGGTAAGCCGAACGTTGGCTATGTGCAGTCTGGAGAGCAGCCAGTGAACCTGATTCCAAAAAGCAGACCGCATGGAGCATGACCAAAATATATGGAGGATGGAGTAAACCACATTCAGGGGAAGAATTTTTCCTCATCTGGGAAAGACGCACGAGTGTGTATTACCACCTGTTTAATAGCTTCTGTACTGTTCCCAGTGAGAAACTGAGGCAGTTGAATCTATATGCCCATTTTAGTGCCTTGTCTTATGCCGTAATGGGGAACATTTTGTTAAGATCTTTTTTCCAATTTAGGAATTGCATTGTTTTTTCAGTTTGTTTGTGTCTGTGAGCAGGCGATAGAGGGAGTTCGTAAGTTTTTGGTTTTTTTTTATGCGTGACTTGATTAGGTTGCAGGAGCTCCCCCAGTAGCCCTGGTATGGCTGTGGAGGTTTTATTGTTGGTTTTTATTTAGCTGCTGATTTGAATGTATGTGTATATTACTGAGTCTCAGACACCGAATCAATCTTTCACTTGGGAAGAGGGGATGACCACGGTTCCCCTGACATATATCTTTTATTGTCCTCTCATGTCCTTGGGACCACCTTTTTCGACAGAAGTTCGGCATCAGCGAGGTCAGACTGTATAGAGAGAGCGAGAGATGGGTCCTCACAGATGCAGATGTGCTCGGTGAGATACAAATTGTACTCCACACCCGAATTTTAGCAGCTACTCCCCCCGAGCCACCAGCTGCAGAGCAGAGTCCAATCACCGATGCCAGGAGGACAGTCGGCCAATTTTTAGTGTGTGAAGATTCTAGTTTAAGCCAGGATTTGTTTGCATCCGCACAGCACCAGTGTTTAATTAGGTCTAATAAGAAGGCATTGTGACTGTGCTTGTCAGTCTTTTTTAATCTGGACAGAAGAGCACCATTTTTGCCACTAGTTCATAGTAGTGAAGCTGCCGAGCTGCGGTCTATGGAGGTAGGACTGGGAGTATAAATTCAGATATCTTTAAAATTGATCTCTTTTTATCTTCAATTTCAGCCTGTATTTTTAAAAGAGACTCCAGATTGCATATACAAGTTCCAATGGCGTACACCGCTGGCCTGTCTACCTTACAAACCCATTGACTGCTCCTTCAAGTAAGATTTTGTTGTTGTCAGCGCACTATTATCATTTCATGCTTTGCATTTTTCTGGGTCATGATTTTCAAATTTCTTATTGGTGACTGAACTCATTCAAGTTTACTAACTCTCTAATGCCCGTAGTACATAAACCCTTTATGTGCCTTATCCCACATCCCATTGGCATACTTGCAGAGAACTAGTTCATGGGGCAGAATTACAGAAGCTTGAGGATTTTGCTGCCCGAGATAGGCTTGAGTTTACCGCTCTTGCCTCCTTTACATAGAGAACAATATACAATAGAAGAGCTACCACACTAAAATGGCATAGATTATAAAAGTATAATATAGCATAAAAGTATAATATAGCTAAGGTATTCAACAGCAAGCATGCGGTCCTAATAATATCACAATATACACTATATTTCTGTTAAGCCAACGAATTGCAGTCAACATTTGCAATTTTTGAATATCTGTATATGTCCAATCTGAAATACTCTATTGACCACTTTATTCTAGCAGTTTAATGCAATCCACATATAATATCATTAACACCCATAGTGGCTCCAGTAGTAATAGTGTCCTCTATATTGACCCCAGTAGTAATAGTGACCCTCTCTCCCCAACCTATTGGCCTCTGGCCAGGCAGCATCCCTACAGACATTCCACTCACCCAGCCTGCAGCTCCATTCCGGGGACAGCCTTTGCAGAGTCTGTGACCGCTGACCTCTCTCCTGTTTACACGCAGACACAGAGGCTGCCATTTATCTATGAATGACTGCCTGTTTACTGTAAATAGAGGCGGGGCGGCTGGATCAATCTTCCTCCATTCACTGAGCAATCATTGCTTCCTTGTGAAAACACAGAACTGATTATCGGTGGGACGACTGTCACCTCTGCGCCCAACAATCATGCTGCGTAAAAGGGCCCTGAGTAGTTTTGATTAATGTCATTCTGTTGATGCCTTGTGCTTTTTATTACATTACAGAATATGATTTTGTTGCAATGTTTTTTATTTTTCGCATTGTTTGTTGCATATCTTTCTAGGGACAATCTTGGAAAGTCATACGATCTGTCACCGTTGTCACATTATGATGAAAACTGGGAAGCAGATTCTCCAACTGATCCAAACGCCAAATACCACATAAATGTATGCAGACCTCTAGTGCCAGAGACGGGTAAGACTTTTTATGTATTCTTAATAGGCTCAGCATGCCATATTATTTGGCACATATGAAAATTACTTCTAGACAGAATGGGTTAACTGATGTCTGATATCTTTTCAAGTGAAGATGTTCTCTTCTCTGTTAATGGGAAAAGATGCATAGTGTGGTTTTTGTTTCTTGGTTTCAAGGGCCCGCTTCATGCCCCCATGGTTCTGCTGCCTGTTTGTTGGAGGGGAACAAGGCTACAAATCTAGGTGAACTTGCATCCAGTCCAAGATGGGAAAATAGAGTGCCTGTGCTTGAGTATAAAAATGGAGACCGTTGCCCTGATGGTATAAGATTTAAGACGACTACAATAAGATTTATGTGTGACTTGAACACAGCGGTAAGTTATTTGCAGGTGAAATGTTTTTGGCTCACATATTGTTTCATTTTGGATACATAACAATTCTCAATTCGCCCTTTTTTTTCTTTTGTAGGCATCAAGACCTCAGTTAATCACAATGTTACAGGACTGTGACTATACTTTCCTGTGGGTCACAGCGTATGCATGTCCACTGACAGAAAGCACACATGATGAGTGTCGAGTCAGTAACCCCGCTTCAGGTATTGATATGTTGCAGATGTTTGTATTAAAGTTGCTTAAATATACAAGATTCCCTGAATCTTTTGACATTATATACTGTAGATAGTGGGATATTCAAAGTTTTTTCACAATTTTACGTTGAACATTTTTCTGAGGTTGTTTTACAATTTTTAGACGTGTTTCTTTTCACTGATTGGTGAATCTCTGACCATCTTTGCTTCTGAGAGACTCTAACTCTCTAACGTGCTCTTTTTCTACACATTCTTGTCATTTAGGGTTCCTTCACATGGCATATTTCATGCATTTAAGCTTGCAATACACAGAGAACATAACCTAATAATTGTCAATAGATTCGTACATATTTCTCAATTTTGCGTACAAAATAATAGGTCCTGCTCTAACGTTCTGCGCATTTACGCACCAAAGGTCCCCATAGAATTCTGTGCGGTGTGCGCAAATGCATGCACAATATGCTATGCAATTCAGTGAAAAAAAAGAACACACGGAACTCGCTAGGCTAAATAGCAATTTAAATCGGAGCATGTTGATCTGCTATGCACAAATAAACATGCTCTGCAAGTGCAAAAAGTACAGCCAGATACACGCGCAAAAAAAAAAGCCTTGTACACAGTCAAAGTATGTTGCGCTGCGGCATGCGCAAAAAAAAAAAAGCATACTCCAGTGTGGATGAACCCTTAGTAGAAAATTGACTCTCCAGCTGTTTTTCATTAATACCACTTACTTTTCCAGCCTCTTGTTACCGCTGTCCCAACTTTTGTGAGATGTGTTGCTGCCATCAATTTCTAAATGACTTCATTTTTTAAAATAAAATGTAGAAGTGTTTCTCCCCCCTCCTCTAATATGTGTTCGATGTTCTTTCGTGAATAATATATGGTTATATGAAATTTCCAAATCGTTACATGGTTTTTTTCCTTTACATTTTACACAGCGGACCAACTTTTGGAACTGAGGTTGTAGAACTTTACTCCTCATTTTAAGAACTGTTGCTTCCAATTTGGGTGAAAAATTATGTTTTTACATATATGATCTAACCCATGATGAGGAATTTGGACATATAGTTGATTCTATGCATAGCTAATTTTGATGCATTGTATATAAACAAGCATTGTAGCGTCTTGGCTTTACTCCCCCAGGCTATCAGTTTAATCTGGCTTCATTGACAAGCAAGGCTGGTTATCGCATTGAGGATCGGGAAAGATCAATTCAGTTAAATATTTGCAGTGATATTAACAACAGTTCATGTGGCTCTGGAGTTGGTGAGTAAACCTTTTCTTCGCAGTACAGAACATATAGTGGACAATGTATCATGCTGAAAAAGCTGCATATTTTGGTGCAAAAAAATTTGACTTAAAAAAAAAAAATTTAAATGTATGTTTTCGTGAACGAAACCTTGAAGTGTAACTTTAATCTCATTTTTTTTTCTCTTCTGTTCACGGACAGCTGCAGACCTGTTAGGAGAAGCTGCCTCTGCTCGGAAATAGTTGCATTCGTCTTTTCTTGATAGGTCTGTTGTGAGCCAGGAACAGAAAATGGCATAAGAGAGCCCAAGGAAATAGTTTTTTTTATAACTTAACAAGTGTCAGCAGCTTTGTTACCAAATTCTAATATGGACTGCTTATGTGCCAGTAATAGAGTAGAGGACTGCAGGCACTGAATAGACTACATCCTGTGCTCACTAGATCTAAGCAGCTGAACACAGATGAATAGAGGGATACGGGCATAAAACTAAATGACGGTTGTTCATTAATGACCGTGGTTAAAATATACAGCCAGTACAGTCTGAGATCTCCTATATTATATGCATTTCAGCTTTGATACATTTTACTCTATAACATACGTTAGCAGTGAGTCATCTTTGGCCAAAGAATATTTAAACTTCCAATGAAAGACTGTTTTGTATATTTTGCCGTTTGTCATCTTATATATGTATATGTTGCCCTGCTAATGGTCTTGCCTGCCATACAGGTGTGTGTGTATCACAAGGTGGAAAATATATAAATGCCGGGAAATCACAAAAGCGAATCTCTTATGTGGACCAAATGCTGAAACTCAGTTATGAAGATGGGGATCAGTGTGACAAGAACCCCCTGAAAAAACACCGTAGCATCTTTACTTTTGTATGTGCAGCAGATACGGCTGCAGGCCGTCTTCCCTCTCTGACTTCCTATATAAAGGACACCTGTACTTGGGAGTTCTCCTGGCATACGCACCTAGCCTGTGAGCAAGAGGTGTGTATGATGGCAAACCTTTTAAAGGGGGCTTAATATTAAAGGGGTATTCTTTCTAAAACAAAAAGTTACACAATTTTCAAATATACTTTAAAAAAAAAGTTGTTGTTTTGCATGGTTTTAATTCTTTAACAACACAGGACATAATTTTATGTCCTATGCATTTGTCGTTTTGTATGGAAGGTTATTAGGAGCCGATCCCGCTCCTTACAATGTTGGGTGCGAGCTGTTTCCTACAGCTGGCAACAGCCACGATCAGTGTTCACGCTGATCGCAACTGTTAACCCTTTAAGCGCCACTGTCACTTCTAACCGCAATCCCTAATTGAAGTTCAGGGGGCTCAAAAGGCAATCCACCCCCCAATGTGATTGTGATGTGCCATTTGGTTGCCATGGCAGCCTACGGTCTTCTGAAGGCCCCCAGCACTGCCATTGCTGATTGCCTGTCGAACTATACCTGTGGCTTGGCTTAATAGACTACCTATCAGATCACAGTATGATGTAATACTATGGTATTGCATTATACTGCATAAGCAATCAAATGACAAGTTCAAGTCCACTATAGGGACTAAAAAAAATAAGTAAAAATAAGTAAAATAAATAAAGTAAAAGTTAAAAAATCCAAAAAACTTTTGCAATATTTATAGTAAAATTGCAAAACATTAAAAGAAAAACAAAAAACATATTTGGTACCACTGTCTGTAGCAGCGTTACTTTGATAGTTCGGACATTATTTGTCCTGTATGATGAACGTTGGCTGAAAAAAAACTTGAAAGTTGAATTGTGCTGTTTTTTTTGTTTTTTTTGTTTGTTTGTTTGTTTTTTTGCCACCCCACCTCCAAGAAAAAAATGTAGTAAAAAGTGATCAAAAAGTCAAATGCACTCCAAAATAGTAGCAATAGAAACTACAGGACATCCTGCAAAAAATTATCTCGAACACATATAGGTCACCAGAAAAATGTAACGTTATGGTGGTGACAGAATTTTTTTGTATGAAGATATTTTGTTTTTTGAACCTAGTACAGGAAGAAAAATTATAATTTAAATTGTACTGACCCATAGTGTAAATTTATTTTTGCCGCAGTATGTACACTTTAAAAACAAGACCTGCCTAAAGATGGTTTTTCAAGTCTTTCAGATGGTACATTAAGGCCTCATGTCCACGGGGAAAATCAGGCCCGCTACGGATTCTCCATGGAGAATCTGTAGCGGGTCCCTCCTGCCCCGCGGACATGAGCGCTGAAAAGAAGAATTAATAAGAATTAACTTACCCGCAGCGGACCTGGAAGGTCTTCTCTTCTTCACGGCCGGATCTTCTTTCTTCGGCCGGCAGATGTACTCGGCACGTCAGCGGCGTGCCGCGCACATGCGCCGAGCACATCCTCCAGGCCGAAGCAAGAAGATCCAGCCGTGAAGAAAAGACCTTCCCGGTCCGCTGCGGGTAAGTTATTCTTATTTTAGGTCTCCCGCGGATCCGGACGGCTTCCATAGTCTTCAATAGAAGCCTGCAGGAGCCGTCCCCGCGGGAGACCCGCATGAAAATGGAGCATGGTCCGGATTTTTTCATGCTCCCTTTTTTAAAAAAAATCCCTTTTATTGACCATCCGCGAGGATTTATCTACCCGCGGGTGGTCAATGCATCCCTATGGGGTGCGGATCTGCGGGCGGGAGAAGAGTTAAAATCCGCTGCAGATTTTAATTCTTCCTTTGCCCGTGGACATGAGGCCTAAATAGTGTCCTTGAAAAATACAACTCATCCTGCAAAAAAACAAGACCTCAGACATCTATGTTGATGTAGAAATGAAAGTTTATGATTTTTTTTTTCCAAGTGGGGAGAACAAAGTTAAAATGAAAAAAAAAAGGCATTCCTTAAGGGGTTAACGTTCTTTGCTTCCTGTCATTTCATGGGAACCATCACTGATTAATTGCAGCTTATAAAATATGGATCCCGATCATGTGATGAAATATAATCTTTTTCCTTTTGAATCACTAAAATAATGTTTTAACTTATTTGTTGTACAGATTAAATGCTCCGTGAAAAATGGCACATCCCTTATTGATCTGAGTCCGCTGATCAAACGCGTTGGTTACTATGAAGTCCTACAAAGCACTGAGAAGGATGGCTTTTCAGATTTCTACATCAATATCTGCCAGCCATTAAATGATGATGTTAATGTGAAATGTCCCCCTGGGGCATCAGTATGCAAAGCGACCCCTGCTGGTGAAACCATTGTAAGTGCACATGATTGAGGTATACTTTCCTTGAAAGGGAGTTTGTGGATAGAACAGAAATCTAACTTTAAACTATTCTATTTGAGCATTTTAAGTTAATGAAAGGGCGCCCCTCATTTGTGACAGTCATCAATGAGCTGGAACAGGTAGAAAGGAAGTTCTACCCTCTAATATGGTTTTCCAATAGGTTTCTGAAGCCACATGTATGTGTGTTATATCCTTCAGCCATCAGACATTACTAGAGGATGATAGAATTCTTAGTGACATGCATCCTCTTCATACTATATGGCAGATTGATACAAACCTTTTATGGTCTGCATGATGTTAAATGCTGGTTCAAAGATGGTGAAGAGCAAACGTTTTGCATAGTGTGCATAGTATTAAGCCACGGATTACATATGAAAAGATTCTCGTTTGGTGATCCAGTCAGAAGTACAAAGAAAAGTGCAAAACTTATGTTCTGCCATGTACATGTAGGACACCAAAGTCTTCTAAAAGTCTTATTTATCGAGTCATGATAAGGCTTAGAAGGGCTATATGTAATTTATGATACATAATTTGGAACTGTAGCGACCACTCAATACTCTCTGCAGTTATTGGCCAATTATTACAGTTATTATTAGAGAGTATCCTTGTATTATTTTTACACTTATTGGATTTTAAAATAGAGTATATTTATCTTTTTATTTTTTACCCCCACTATATTAAAAAGGACATTGGCCGCCCATCAGGTGCTCCACAGATTGATCAAACTACACAAACTGTGACCATAAGAATGGACAGCCGGACACAATGTGATTCTTCAGGCTATTATTCTACCACTATTCTCTTCCATTGCAGCGCAGGCACAGATCTGGTAAGTTTGTACATTGCTTTTAGTTTTGTTTATTTTTTCAGAATGATATTCTACTTTGATAAACTAATTTTAGTTTTCATACATCATTCTTCCATAGGGAAGACCAAAGTTCGCCCAGTTTTCCGAATGCAACTATCTTTTTGAATGGGACACCCCACTAGTGTGCCCGGATAAGGAAAGTGTTTCAGGATGTTCACTTACGGATCAGCAGCTACAATACACTTTTAATTTCTCCAGCCTCTCGAAAGAGCCGTACCATGTAAGAAAGAAATGCATGTATGCCTAGTAATAGAATGCAGTTAACTGTAACGTACGGAAGGGAAGCCAGACAAGCTAAGAAGGAAGAGCGTTCTGCTGTCCTTTATCAAGAGGGTTATGAGAGTATCATGTAATAAATTATGTAGAGCTAACACGCTGCCTGTTATAAGGGCTCACGCATGTGACCATAGTATTGATTTGTGTTGTAACAGTCAGTAGTACCACTGCTTGTAGGGTATTTCTGTCTGTCTCTTATTTTACACTGAGGCAACTGGATTTTTTTTTATTGTGGTTTATATGAGAATCTACCATAAAATTTATGGAGAATGCTGTGTCCCAAGTAGACATCATATGGCAGCACATGGATCATCTAGAGGTCTGCAATGCAAACATGCAGTGTACTACTATAGAGGAGTATAGCATTGCCATGAACATGTGAGCCCTAAGCTGGCCGGATTCATGCTCCTTCTCAATTATAGTCTTTAGGTTTATTCTCACATTTGTTAAGCCTAAAGATTTTAGTCAGCTGATTAGATTCTAGGATATACCATCACTTTATAATAGTAGGGGTCCGACCTCTTGAATCACAGCCAATACTGAGATTGAAGTCGCTGCTGCAGTACTTTTAGTGCTACGCTTCCTTCTAAGTTTCACCTGCAGAGCAGTAGTTTTCTCTGCTCTTTGCCCTTTTAATCTTTTCCACCATTCCCCGCACAGTCATACAGCCCTCTGTAAAAGCTCAGTGAAAGGCTGTGAATACACTCCGTAACAGGAGGGAGCCGTCAGTTCAGTTCCCTCTGACAGAATTTGCTAAGATTTCAGTCCTCTAGTGTCCATTGCCTTGAAAACCCATACAAGCATACAAATCAAACTATCTGAAATGTTTAATGAAAACCAATTACAAAACATCTTCATTTCTAGAAACCCATTGGTTAAATGAAAAGAAAAGTGCACAGGTATACGTGGCCTATTAGACAGACAGGCTTGGTCTTGAAGGGGTTGAAATGATTTATTTCAAGTATGCACAAGAAAAAGTGGTATTCCAATGTAGCAGGCAAAGCTTTTGAAGAATCTCTGGAAACAAAATAACTTATGTGCAGTATGATATAAGATTTTTTTCACTTTCAGACACCGGGTCCTAATCCTTACTATATTGGAGTTTGCGCTCCGGCTCAAAATGTGCCAACTGGTAAATGTAGTGGAGCTGTATGTCTTCAGTCTGGAAATACAGCAGTCTCTTTCGGAAACGCAAATGCAATGAAAATGGAGTATCGTCATCAAGATAATATGGTTTTACTTCAATATGTTGGGGGAGACCCTTGCCCACCAGGTAACTATGAAGCATTCTGTTGTGCTGTTTAATATCTCATTTCATTTTCTTCTTTTTTAGTATTTTGCTAGTTTTGTGTTTTAGGGGGAATTTGTCAGCTGGAACACGCTTTTCAATCTGCAGGCATGATGTTATAGCACAGGAGGAGCTATGCACATTGATATATAGTTCTATGGGGAAATATTCAGTAAAACTATTCTATTCATTTATATATCTGCTCATTCTGGGCTAAGCAGTCCAATGGGCGGTCTTGGGAACTACCCCTGTAGGTACAGTCATACACAGCTGTCAATCACTGATGGGACCGCCCATTGGACTGTTCAACTCAGAATGAGGCGATGTTTAAATGAATAAAATACAAGTTCTATATGAATCTTTCCCCATAAAACTATATGTCAATCTACTCTGCTTCACATGCCTGCAAATTGCACCGCTGGCATGTGCAGGATCCCTTTAATGTACAGAATGTAGTTTAGCGGATAGTTGTAATCTGTAGAACCTACAGCATATATGAATTTCAAATAACTGGTTCCAGCATACAACTATTGTGTTAAGCCGAAAATAAGACCTACCCCGATAATAAGCCATACCCTGATTTTCGGAGAGGGCTTGAAATCTAACCCCTGCCCCAAAAATAAGCCCTAGCTACACTACATGAAGGAAAAAAATAATCACCTAGCCTCTTCGGCGCTCCAGCAGGCTTCCGTCCAGTCCTCAGTGCTGATGGAGCATCTCTTGTTGGTGACAGGGATTCAATACTCTGCCTCCAGCAAGCGATTGGCTCAGGCGGCGCTCCTGAATCAGAGCAATCACAGGTGGCGCTCGATGAACCAGTCACAACCATTCATCGAGCACCGGCAATCTTAGAATGGTAG
Organism: Eleutherodactylus coqui; assembly: GCF_035609145.1. Classification (NCBI taxonomy): domain Eukaryota; kingdom Metazoa; phylum Chordata; class Amphibia; order Anura; family Eleutherodactylidae; genus Eleutherodactylus; species Eleutherodactylus coqui. Next base: position 114,899,869 of record NC_089839.1, on the reverse strand, counting down.
AGTTGGAAGGGACCTCCAGGGTCATCTGGTCCAACCCCCTGATGGCTTTGATTGGCTGAGGCGGTGCTTCTGAACCAGTCAGAGCAATTGCTTGCTGGAGGCGGGGTATTCAAGCCCCGTCACCAGCAAGTGATGCTTCGTCGGCTTTAAGGACTACACAGAAGACTGCCGGAGTCCCGCAGCCTAGCGGGAGGGACCCGAATGGGGCCTGTTAGGTGAGTATAAGACCCCCCCCCCCCAAATATATAAATATAACCCTGTGCCTCTTTTGGGGCAAAAATTAACATAAGACAGGGTCTTCCTTTTTGGGGAAACACGGTAATAGGAACATAAATGTCATCCCGAATTAGAAAACTACTACATGCCAGCACTCGACATACCATAGTTCTTTGTGTTTCATTTTGGCTTATTTATGTTTCTCCTTGTGCTCTGTAAGGTTTATCTACCACATTTATGGACAGCACTGCACTTATACAATTTCTGTACCTTTTTGAAATAACTGCAAACACCCCTCCATATAGAATATTTTTTGAGCTTTTCATCTAGCTGTGCAGGAGTCAGGACATCTATCTTAGGTATTTATGTTCCTTGCAGCATATACAGGTTTTGTAATTTATGCAGTTTTTGGTGTATTTTTGTTTTTCAAGCTCTTTAGTAAAAAAAAAAAAAAAAAAAAAAAAGAAAAAACCATAGTTCAGGATGCAGGAGGTTAAGACTGAGCCGATAACATAAAAAGGATGATTTAGGAAATATTAAGAGCAATTAGAAGAATGAGGGGTGAAAGGGTAAAACAACAAGGTCAGACTAAAAATATGTTACAGCATATCAATCCTGATTATGGAGAAAATATACAATAGCGAACAACAAAATCTCTTAGACCCCATTTAGACCCATAGATTATTGTCCAATTTTCATTATAGCGATTAAAAGTGAGCGATGGTTTTGCTTTTAAAGACGGACGGTTTAACCTAATGAAAATCGTTAGAAAATGGACATAGCAGCAGGGTTTGTATTATCGTTATGTAGTGTTTGCATTGAACGGAAAATATACGATAATTGAGCGATAGTCTGGTTGAGCACCAGGTGGGCATTTTAAAAACAAAGCTTTGTCCTCCCATTAGCCAATCGCTGGGCCTGTAGCCTGTTGAATGTACGCCCCACCAAACGATTAAAAACTCCCCTAAAATCGTTGAACGACTGAACGAATATCATTTTAATCAAACAAGAAGCAAACGGCCGAGCGACAGATTTTAAGTGGACCGAAAGACAACGATGTGTGAATCGTTAATGAAAACTGCACAACCGCAAGATAGAGATATTTATTTATCGCTAAGACGATGGCTTTTGAGGGATAATCGTTGTCTAAAGCAACCATTAGTAAGTGGCTAAATTTTGGATATCTTCGAATTCTCACATTGACCATGGAAAAAACAAAACTAGACGGTAAAATTACTAATTAACAGGCAAGTTAACAAAGATAAGAGGCATGGAAAAAATTTAAAAACTGCAAGTCCCAAAATGTCCTTTCCATTCCATATGAATTAAAGAACAAGAGAATATATAGCATAGATCTTAAAGGGGTTGTCCCGCGCCAAAACCTAAAAATTTTTTTTTAAACAGACCCCCACATTGTGCACAGTAAACACGAATCCATTTGTTATTTAAAAAAAAAAATAATTCGCTTACCTGGATCCCTGTTCTGCAGCTTTGAAGATTCTTCTTTCAAAGATGGCGCCGCTGGTCTTCTCCCACGGTGCACCGCGGGTCTTCTCCCATGGTGCACCGTGGATGTTCTTCTCCAGTCTTGCGTTCCACTGCCGATTACAGCCACCTCATTGGCTGATCGGCACCACGTGACGGAGGCGGAGCTACGATGACGCGGAGAAGAGGTTGGAGCCAGGACGCAGCTTGTGAGCCCGGACACATCCAGCAGAGGATTTCACTCTACGCAAGCGCGACTGTTCGTGCGACCAGAGAAGAGGCTTCATCGTTGCCATGGAGACGGGGACGCCAGCACCGGAGGGGGTAAGTGTATAACTTCTGTATGGCCAATATTTAATGCACGATGTATATTACAAAGTGCATTAATATGGCCATACAGAAGTGTATAACCCCACTTGCTGTCGCGGGACAACCCCTTTAAAAACTGTAAGCAATGTAATTAGAAGATCAAACGGACCAGAATGTTTTCATAAATAAGAAGTTTATCTTCTAGATTATGGACTATTTTTTCAAAACACTGGATTTCCTGAATTTTAGGTATAGTTCAGAGGAAATGTGTTATTAGGGGTGTTCAACTATTGTCCATTTTAGAGGCAGAAAGTATTGTGGCAATCAATCTTCTAAAATTACTAGAGATGAGCGAGCACCAAAATGCTCGGGTGCTCGTTACTTGAGACGAACTTTTCGCGATGCTCGAGGGTTCGTTTCGAGTAACGAACCCCATTGACGTCAATGGGCGACCCGAGCATTTTTGTATATCGCCGATGCTCGCTAAGGTTTTCATTTGTGAAAATCTGGGCAATTCAAGAAAGTGATGGGAACGAAACAGCAACGGATAGGGCAGGCGAGGGGCTACATGTTGGGCTGCATCTCAAGTTCACAGGTCCCACTATTAAGCCACAATAGCGGCAAGAGTGGGCCCCCCCCCAACAACTTTTACTTCTGAAAAGCCCTCATTAGCAATGGATACCTTAGCTGAGCACCACACTACCTCCAACAAAGCACAATCACTGCCTGCATGACACTCCGCTGCCACTTCTCCTGGGTTACATGCTGCCCAACCCCCCCTGCACGACCCAGTGTCCACAGCGCACACCAAATTGTCCCTGCGCAGCCTTCAGCTGCCCTCATGCCACGCCACACTCATGTCTATTTATAAGTGCGTCTGCCAGAGGAACCGCAGGCACACACTGCAGAGGGTTGGCACGACAAGGCAGCGACCCTCTTTAAAAGGGGTGGGGCGATAGTCCACAATGCTGTACAGAAACAATGAGAAATCCAATCCTGTGCCACCTCCATCTGGAGCTGCACACGTGGGCATAGCAATGGGGAACCTATGTGCCACACACTATTCATTCTGTCAAGGTGTCTGCATGCCCCAGTCAGACCACGGTTTTTTATAAATAGTCACAGGCAGGTACAACTCCACAATGGGAATTCCGTGTGCACCCACAGCATGGGTGGCTCCCTGGAACCCACCGGCTGTACATTAATATATCCCATTGCATTGCCCATCACAGCTGAGGTAGTAATGTCATGTTTAATGCAGGTGGGCTTCGGCCCACACTGCATGCCCAGTCAGACTGGGGTTCTTTAGAAGTGGACACAGATGCATTTACAACTCCCTGTGGACCCACAGCATGGGTGGGTGCCAGGAAGCCACCAGCGGTACATAAAAATATCCCATTGCATTGCCCATCACAGCTGAGGTAGTAATGTCATGTTTAATGCAGGTGGGCTTCGGCCCACACTGCATGCCCCAGTCAGACTGGGGTTCTTTACAAGTGGACACAGATGCATTTACAACTCCCTGTGGACCCACAGCATGGGTGGGTGCCAGGAAGCCACCGGCGGTACATAAAAATATCCCATTGCAGTGCCCAACACAGCTGATGTAACGTCAGCTGTAAAGCAGGTGGGCTAAAAATTAATTTGATTACACTGTAGGCGAGGGCCCACAAAAATTGCTGTATCAACAGTACTAATGTACATTAGAAAAATTGCCCATGGCCAACCAAGAGGGCAGGTGAAACCCATTAATCGCTTTGGTTAATGTGGCTTAATTGGTCACTAGGCCAGGAGGCAGCCCAGTTAAAATAAAAATTGGTTGAGGTGAAAGTTTCAACGCTTTAATGAGCATTGAAACGTATAAAAATTGTTTAGATAAATTATATGACTGAGCCTTGTGGGCCTAAGTAAAATTGCCCGTTCGGCATGATTATGTGAGGTTTCAGGAGGAGGAGCAGGAGGAGGAGGAGGAGGAGGAGGAGGAATATTATACACAGATTGATGAAGCGAAAAGGTCCTCGTTTTTGATGGGGATACAGAACGATGCTTCCATCCGCGGGTGCAGCCTACGTATTGCTTAGGTATCGCTGCTGTCCGCTGGTGGAGAAGAGAAGTCTGGGGAAATCCAGGCTTTGTTCATCTTGATGAGTGTTAGCATGTCGGCACTGTCGGTTGACAGGCGGGTACGCTTATCTGTGATGATTTCCCCAGCCGCACTAAACACCCTCTCTGACAAGACGCTAGCCGCAGGACAAGCAAGCACCTCCAGGGCATACAGTGCGAGTTCAGGCCACGTGTCCAGCTTCGACACCCAGTAGTTGTAGGGGGCAGAGGCGTCACGGAGGACGGTCGTGCGATTGGCTACGTACTCCCTCACCATCCTTTTACAGTGCTCCCGCCGACTCAGCCGTGACTGGGGAGCGGTGACAGTCTTGCTGGGGAGCCATAAAGCAGTCAAGGGCCTTAAAGAGTGTTGCCCTGCCTGTGCTGTACATGCTGCCTGATCTCCGCGCCTCCCCTGCTACCAGGCCCTCGGAACTGCGCCTTCGGCCACTAGCGCTGTCGTATGGGAATTTTACCATCAGTTTGTCCGCCAGGGTCCTGTGGTATAGCAAAACTTTCGAACCCCTTTCCTCTTCGGGTATGAGAGTGGAAAGGTTCTCCTTATACCGTGGGTCGAGCAGTGTGTACACCCAGTAATCCGTAGTGGCCAGAATGCGTGTAACACGAGGGTCACAAGAAAGGCATCCCAGCATGAAGTCAGCCATGTGTGCCAGGGTACCTGTACGCAACACATGGCTGTCCTCACTAGGAAGATCACTTTCAGGATCCTCCTCCTCCTCCTCCTCCTCCTCAGGCCATACACGCTGAAAGGATGACAGGCCAGCAGCATGTGTACCCTCACCAGTGGGCCAAGCTGTCTCTTCCCCCTCCTCCTCATCTTCCTCCTCCTCCTCCTCACCGCGCTGAGATATAGACATGAGGGTGCTCTGACTATCCAGCGACATACTGTCTTCCCCCGGCTCTGTTTCCGAGTGCAAAGCGTCTGCCTTTATGCTTTGCAGGGAACTTCTCAAGAGGCATAGCAGAGGAATGGTGACGCTAATGATTGCAGCATCGCCGCTCACCACCTGGGTAGACTACTCAAACTTTCCAAGGACCTGGCAGATGTCTGCCAACCAGGCCCACTCTTCTGAAAATAATTGAGGAGGCTGACTCCCACTGCGCCGCCCATGTTGGAGTTGGTATTCCACTATAGCTCTACGCTGCTCATAGAGCCTGGCCAACATGTGGAGCGTAGAGTTCCACCGTGTGGGCACGTCGCACAGCAGTCGGTGCACTGGCAGATTAAACCGATGTTGCAGGGTGTGCAGGGTGGCAGCGTCCGTGTGGGACTTGCGGAAATGTGCGCAGAGCCGGCGCACCTTTCCGAGAAGGTCTGACAAGCGTGGGTAGCTTTTCAGAAAGCGCTGAACCACCAAATTAAAGACGTGGGCCAGGCATGGCACGTGCGTGAGGCTGCAGAGCCGCCACCAGGTTACGGCCGTTGTCACACACGACCATGCCCGGTTGGAGGCTCAGCGGCGCAAGCCAGCGGTCGGTCTGCTCTGTCAGACCCTGCAGCAGTTCGTGGGCCGTGTGCCTCTTCTCTCCTAAGCTGAGTAGTTTCAGCACGGCCTGCTGACGCTTGCCCACCGCTGTGCTGCCACGCCGCGCGACACCGACTGCTGGCGACGTGCTGCTGCTGACACATCTTGATTGCGAGACACAGGTTGCGTTGGAGGAGGAGGGTGGTTTAGTGGAGGAAGCATACACCGCCGCAGATACCAGCACCGAGCTGTGGCCCGCAATTCTGGGGGTGGGTAGGACGTGAGCGGTCCCAGGCTCTGACTCTGTCCCAGCCTCCACTAAATTCACCCAATGTGCCGTCAGGGAGATATAGTGGCCCTGCCCGCCTGTGCTTGTCCACGTGTCCGTTGTTAAGTGGACCTTGGCAGTAACCGCGTTGGTGAGGGCGCGTACAATGTTGCGGGAGACGTGGTCGTGCAGGGCTGGGACAGCACATCGGGAAAAGTAGTGGCGACTGGGAACTGAGTAGCGCGGGGCCGCCGCCGCCATCATACTTTTGAAGGACTCCGTTTCCACAACCCTATACGGCAGCATCTCCAGGCTGATAAATTTGGCTACGTGCACGTTTAACGCTTGAGCGTGCGGGTGCGTGGCGGCGTGCTTGCGCTCAAACACTTGCGCTAGCGACGGCTGGACGCTGCGCTGACAGACATTGCTGGATGGGGCCGAGGACAGCGGAGGTGAGGGTGTGGGTGCAGGCCAGGAGACGGTAGTGCCTGTGCCCTGAGAGGGGGCTTGGATCTCAGTGGCAGGTTGGGGCACAGGGGGAGAGGCAGCGGTGCAAACCGGAGGCGGTGAACGGCCTTCGTCCCACCTTGTGGGGTGCTTGGCCATCATATGTCTGCGCATGCTGGTGGTGGCTCCCTGGCTGATCTTGGCGCGACAAAGGTTGCACACCACTGTTCGTCGGTCGTCTGCACTCTCAGTGCAAAACTGCCAGACCTTTGAGCACCTCGGCCTCTGCAGGGTGGCATGGCGCGAGGGGGCGCTTTGGGAAACAGTTGGTGGATTATTCGGTCTGGCCCTGCCTCTACCCCTGGCCACCGCACTGCCTCTTGCAACCTGCCCTGCCGCTGCCCTTGCCTCCCCCTCTGAAGACCTGTCCTCAGTAGGCATAGCAAACCAGGTGGGGTCAGTCACCTCATTGTCCTGCTGCTCTTCCTCAGAATCCTCGGTGCGCTCCTCCCTCGGACTTAATGCCCTTACTACTACCTCACTGATAGACAACTGTGTCTCATCGTCATCGGCCCCCTCACCCACTGAAAGGTCTTGAGACAGTTGCCGGAAGTCCCCAGCCTCATCCCCCGGACCCTGGGAACTTTGCAATGGTTGGGCATCAGTCACGATAAACTCCTCTGGTGGGAGAGGAACCACTGCTGCCCAATCTGAGTAGGGGCCCGAGAACAGTTCCTGGGAGTCTGCCCGCTCCTCAGAATGTCTCATTTTCATGGAGTGAGGAGGCTGGGAGGAAGGAGGAGCAGCAGCCAGAGGATTCTGAGTTGCAGCAGTGCACGGCGCAGAACTCTGGGTGGACGATAGGTTGCTGGAAGCACTTTCTGCCATCCACGACAGGACCTGCTCACACTGCTCATTTTCTAATAAAGGTCTACCGCGTGGACCCATTAAATGTGCTATGAATGTGGGGACGCCAGAAACGTGCCTCTCTCCTAATCCCGCAGCAGTCGGCTGCGATACACCTGGATCAGGAGCTCGGCCTGTGCCCACACCCGGACTAGGGCCTCCGCATCCTCGGCCGCGCCCACGTCCTCTAGGCCTACACCTACCCCTCAGCATGCTGTATTACCAGGAATGCAGAAACGCAACACTGTAATTAAATGTGCCGCTTATTGGCCTGTGGTTGGAGGCTGAGTTCGCTTACGGAACGCCAGGAAATAATTTGGCGCAAGCCTGCTGTAACACTTAGCTGGCTGCGTATTTATTTGGAGAACTACTACCCCCAGCAGACACAGACCCAGAACACAGAGCACAGTGACAGGCAGGCCAAATAGATTTTTTTTCAATATTTTTTTGAAAAGGACCACTGCGTATATTCAATCTATAATATATGTCTTCTGGCCCTGCCTACACAATTCTGTCCCTGGACTGTGTCACGGAACTGCAGTGTTGCACTGTTATTAACTGCAACAGACCGGTGATTTCAGAGCCAGGAAATAATTTGGCGCAAGCCTGCTGTAACACTTAGCTGGCTGCGTATTTATTTGGAGAACTACTACCCCCAGCAGACACGGAGCACAGTGACAGACAGGCCAAATAGATTTTTTTTCAATATTTTTTTCAAAAGGACCACTGCGTATATTCAATCTATAATATATGTCTTCTGGCCCTGCCTACACAATTCCGTCCCTGGAGTATTACTGCAGGGCGCAATGCTCTGCACGGCCGATATACCAAAAAAAAAAATGTGCAACACTGCTAAGAGCAGCCTCCACACTACTGCACACGGTTAGATGTGGCCCTAAGAAGGACCGTTGGGGTTCTTGAAGCCTACACTAACTCCTAACACTCTCCCTACAGCAGCTCCAACACGATACCACTGTCCCTCAGCTATCTCACAACGCATCTGAGGCGAGCCGCGGGAGGGGCCGATTTTTATACTCGGGTGACCCCTGATCTCCCCAGCCACTCACTGCAGGGGGGTGGTATAGGGCTTGAACGTCGCAGGGGGAAGTTGTAATGCCTTCCCTGTCTTTCAATTGGCCAGAAAAGCGCGCTAACGTCTCAGAGATGAAAGTGAAAGTAACCCGAACATCGCGTGGTACTCGTTACGAGTAACGAGCATCCCGAACGCGCTAATACTCGAACGAGTATCAAGCTCGGACGAGTACGTTCGCTCATCTCTAATCATGTCCTGCTCAAATTTATTAAAACCTCTAATTGGGAGGGCTCTGAACAAGTAAATTAGCTTAAGGAAAGTAGATATATAATACATATGGCAGTCAACTGGTCCAACCATGATTTGTGCTATTGAGACCATTCTACTTTGGATATGTTCACACGTAGTGAAAATGCTGTGGATATTCCCCAGTGGAAAATTCTGCGCACAATGCCAAGTACAACCCCGTTTCCCAGCGCAGACAGCTGCCAGAAGCCTGATGACTGTTGCTGCCAATCGAAGCCCACACTGACACTGTCCCAAACTCCTGGCATCATGGTGCCCAGGGTGTGAGCACTGATGACAGGAGCTTGGATGGTGATGCTGTGGCCTCTAAATAATCTCAGTGGGGGACGAGGACTAGAGAACTGTGGGTATAGTTGATGTGATATTACTAGAGATGAGCGAGCATACTCGCTAAGGACAAATAGTCGCGCGAGTATTGTCCTTTTCAAGTACCTGCCCGCTTGGGAGAAAAGATTCGGGTGAGCGAGATCTCCCCTCCACTCTCCCTGCCGACACCCGCATACTCGCTCGAGGATTAGTCCTTAGCGAGTATACTCGCTCATCTCTAGATATCTATCTATATATATATATATAAAGCTGAAAGCCCTCACTGACTCACTCACTCACTGTCTGACTCGCCAAAAGTTCTCCAACTTCCCAATGTCGTAGAAACATGAAATTTGGCGCAAGCATAGATTATCTCCAAAATAGGAAAAGAAATTGGGTCCCAACTCGATTATTCAATTCTAGCGCAAAAGAATTGGCGTCGAAATTTAATGTACATAATCTAAATCACTCACTTCCCAATGTCATAGAAACAAGAAATTTGGCACGAGCATTGATTGTAATAAATAGGAAAAGTTAATGGATCCCAATTCGATTATTCAATTCTATGCGCAAAAGAATTGGCGTCGAAATGTTACTTGCGGAATGTAATTTTCTCACTTTCCGGTGTCATAGAAACGGTAAATTTGGCACGAGCATTGATTATGTCATAAATAGGAAAAGCTAATGGGTCCCAACTCCATTATTCAATTCTATGCGCAAAAGAATTAGCGTCCAAATTTTACGTACGGAATCTAATTTTCTCACATTCCGGTGTCATAGAAACGGAAAATTTGGCACGAGCATTGATTATGTCATAAATAGGAAAAGCTAATGGGTCCCAACTCGATTATTCAATTCTAAGCGCAAAAGAATTAGTGTCCAAATTTTATGTACGTAATCTAATTCTCTTACTTCCTGATGTCATTTTATATGAAGGAAACGTCACATGGTTACCTCCACGTGGTGTTTCCTGGGTAACGCAGAGAACTATGCAAAATGGTGAACATATGTTTTTCCTCAGTATCTCTAAAGTAACCACGACTTTATCTGGTGTTCACACGGAAAATCTTATGAACACCAGTACCAAATTAACTTGGGCGTAGCCGGGTATATCAGCTAGTATATATATATAAAGCTGAAAGCCCTCACTGACTCCCTGACTCACTCACTGACTGACTGACTCGCCAAAAGTTCTCCAACTTCCCGATGTCGTAGAAACATGAAATTTGGCGCAAGCATAGATTATCTCCAAAATAGGAAAAGAAATTGGGGCCCAACTCGATTATTCAATTCTAGCGCAAAAGAATTGGCGTTGAAATTTAACGTACATAATCTAAATCACTCACTTCCCAATGTCATAGAAACGGGAAATTTGGCAGGAGCCTTGATTATGTCATAAAAAGGAAAAGCTAATGGGTCCCAACTCGATTATTCAATTCTATGCGCAAAAGAATTAGCGTCCAAATTTTACGTGCGGAATGTAATTTTCTCACTTGCCGGTGTCATAGAAACGGGAAATTTGGCATGAGCATTGATTATGTCATAAGTAGGAAAAGCTAATGGGTCCCAACTCGATTATTCAATTCTATGCGCAAAAGAATTAGCGTCCAAATTTTACGTACGGAATCTAATGTTCTCACTTTCTGGTGTCATAGAAACATGAAATTTGGCACGAGCATTGATTATGTCATAAATAGGAAAAGTTAATAGGTCCCAACCTCATTATTCAATTTCATGCGCAAAAGAATTGGCGTCGAAATTTTACGTGCGGAATGTAATTTCTTTACTTTCCAGTGTCATAGAAACAGGAAATTTGGCACAAGCATTGATTGTCATAAATAGGAAAAGCTAATGGGTCCCAACTCCATTATTCAATTCTATGCGCAAAAGAATTAGCGTCCAAATTTTACGTACGGAATGTAATTTTTTCACTTTCCGGTGTCATAGAAACGGGAAATTTGGCACGAGCATTGATTATGTCATAAATAGGAAAAGCGAATGGGTCCTAACTCCATTATTCAATTCTATGCGCAAAAGAATTAGCGTCAAAATTTTACGTACATAATCCAAATCTCTCACTTCCCAATGTCATAGAAACATGAAATTTGGCACAAGCATTGATTATGTCATAAATAGGAAAAGCTAATGGGTCCCAACTCGATTATTCAATTCTAAGCGCAAAAGAATTAGTGTCCAAATTTTATGTACGTAATCTAATTCTCTCACTTCCTGATGTCATTTTATATGAAGGAAACGTCGCATGGTTACCTCCACGTGGTGTTTCCTGGGTAACGCAGAGAACTATGCAAAATGGTGAACATATGTTTTTTTCTCAGTATCTCTAAAGTAACCACGACTTCATAAGATTTTCCGTGTGAACACCAGATAAACACCAGTACCAAATTAACTCGGGCGAAGCCGGGTATATCAGCTAGTCTATATATATAAAGACGAAAGCCCTCACTGACTCACTCACTCACTCACTGACTGACTCGCCAAAAGTTCTCCAACTTCCCGATGTCGTAGAAAATGAAATTTGGCACACGCATAGATTATCTCCAAAATAGGAAAAGTAATTGGGTCCCAACTCAATTATTCAATTCTAGCGCAAAAGAATTGGCGTCGAAATTTTACGTACTTAATCTAAATCTGTCACTTTCCAATGTCATAGAAACTTAAAATTTGGCCCGAGCATTGATTATGTCATAAATGGGAAAAGTTAATGGGTCCCAACACGATTATTCAATTCTATGCGCAAAAGAATTAGCGTCCAAATTTTACGTATGGAATCTAATTATCTCACTTTCCGGTGTCATAGAAACGTGAAATTTGGCACGAGCATTGATTATGTCATAAATAGGAAACACTAATAGGTCCCAACTCGATTATTCAATTCTATGTGCAAAAGAATTAGCGTCCAAATTTTACGTGTGGAATGTAATTTTCTCACTTTCCGGTGTCATAGAAACAGGAAATTTGGCACGAGCATTGATTGTCATAAATAGGAAAAGCTAATAGGTCCCAACTTGATTATTTAATTCCATGCGCAAAAGAATTAGCGTCCAAGTTTTACGTACGGAATGTAATTTTCTCACTTTCCGGTGTCATAGAAACAGGAAATTTGGCACAAGCATTGATTATGTCATAAATAGAAAAAGCTAATGGGTCCCAACTCGATTATTCAATTCTATGCGCAAAAGAATTAGCGTCCAAATTTTACGTACATAATCTAAATCTCTTACTTCCCAATTTGATAGAAACTTGAAATTGGCACGGGCATTGATTATGTCATAAATAGGAAAAGTTCATAGGTCCCAACTCGATTATTCAATTCTAGCGCAAAAGAATTGGCGTCGAAATTTTACGTGCGGAATGTAATTTTTTCACTTTCCGGTGTCATAGAAACGGGAAATTTGACACGAGCATTGATTATGTCATAAATAGGAAAAGCTAATGGGTCCCAACTCGATTATTCAATTCTAAGCGCAAAAGAATTAGTGTCCAAATTTTATGTACGTAATCAAATTCTCTCACTTCCTGATGTCATTTTATATAAAGGAAACGTCGCATGGTTACCTCCCCATGGTGTTTCCTGGGTAACGCAGAGAACTATGCAAAATGGTGAACATATGTTTTTCGTCGGTATCTCTAAAGTAACCACGACTTCATAAGATTTTCCGTGTGAACACCAGATTAATACCAGTACCAAATTAACTCGGGCGAAGCCGGGTATATCAGCTAGTTACCCTATAAGCCTCTGTGACAATTTTAGAATTATGATAATCTGTTGGTTGATATTACTTAATTGGCAATAAAGGGGAGATTGTACTAATGGGTGACTTAGTGCACTTACAAGCAGGAGCAGGAATTTAATAGGCACACTTATAGGAGCATCTCTATACCAGCTTGTGGGTTCCTCAACCAGAGGGCATAGTGTTAGCACTGGTAAATGTTATTGATCTTTTAAAAGCTTTTTGTATTACAATGCTTTTTTTTTCATTTTCATCCATTAGTGACTGAAGACGGCGTTCCCTGCCGACTGCCATTCACCTATAAAGGTAAAACGTATAATACGTGCACAACAGAAGACAGGCCACGCTTGTGGTGTGCGACTGCTGCCGATCCTGAGAAAACTGAAAACTGGGGCTACTGTTCTTCAGGTTGGTTTAATAAGGAATTCATTTTCTATAGCTTCACAATTGTTTAAAAGAACACTTAAAGGGGTTCTCCGGGGACATGATATTCTGTAAAGCCTTGCTCACTCTCCCTGCAGTATTGAAAATTAGAGATTACATTCTCACCCTTCCGTGCTCTCTGCTGCTGCCGCCGTCACACCGACTCTCCAGTCCCTGCTGAACTTCACTTCCGGGAGGGGCGTTATGACGATGTGACACTGGGTCACGTGAGCACAGCAGCTATTCACAGGGAGCCAGTGATTGGTTGCAGTGGTCACATGACCCTTTTGTCGGGGACGTCATTATCAGCTCCCTGCACCCGGTAGTGAAGACTATCAGTGACTGGTGAGCCAGTGAGATGGCAGCAGCAGGGAGCGCGAATGGGTGAGAATGTAATATGTTATTTTAATATTGCAGGTTGAGCAAGGTTTTACAAAATACAATGTCCACGGAGAACCCCTATGGCTACAGTGTTGTGCCTAGTACTGGGGCCCAATGACGTGACGCATGACACTGGGATTTGTTGTGCCTCTTATTATTTATAGATGAATTTACAGGCTGGAATATTAAGTCGTAAGCATCAGATAACCTTGTTCATGCTATGTTGTGTTCCATTGCTCACTTCCAGCAACTGACATCAGGCAGTCCACCATCTTGTTTAGATGTGATGAAAATTCTGGAAAGGGATCACCTGAACTACAGAGCGCGACCAAGGAATGCTCTGCTCTCTTTGAATGGAAAACACAACTGGCCTGTCTTCCAAGAAAATTGGACTGCAAATTCATATTTAATCACCAAACCTACGACCTTCGAATGCTCTCCTCCATGACTGGATCCTGGGATTTTATAGCAAATGGTGATAGGTAAATGACTGATATGTTCTACACTAGTGCCTGCAGTCTAAAGCAGGGGTCCCCAACTCCAGTCCTCAGGGACCCCCAACAGGTTATGTTTTCAGGATATCCTATGGTAAGAACACCTGTGGCAATGTCTGAGGCATTCACAATAATTACATCACCTGTGCAATACTGGGGAAATCCAGAAAACATGACCTGTTGGCGGTCCCTGAGGACTGGAGTTGGGGAACACTGGTCTAAAGGATTGCATTTTCTTACTAGAACTATTGCTTCTCTGTGTTTTGCATAGGTATTATCTTAATCTTTGCCAAAGTGTGAACAAAGGGCCGAGTTCCTGCTCGGAAACGGCAAGCGTGTGTCGGGAAAGCAAGGGCCAGTTCCAGGTTTTAGGCCAAGTTCATACTCAGACCGTCACATTACAAGGTAAGTGATAATGTGTCTCACTGTGCTTACAGAGACCGATGCAGGAAGGACACCCAACGCGGTCGCCATATGACAGCCTTTGGCTTTGTTCACATGCAAATCTGCTTCCAGTAGAAATCTTTGTCGTTCATACAGTCCAAATTTTACTTCTACAGATTTATAAAGGCCACGTCACAGAAATAATTAGCATATCACTTATTTAATGTAATCTGCAGTAAATCAAATACCCGTGTGAAATCTATGGAAAATCTGTATTTTCCTCACTGAACATACCCTTTGTGGCAAGAGTGGTCTATGACCTCCTGTAATAGGAGTAAGGAACATGATGCAGCTCCACAGAGTTAGCATTAAGTGGAATTGCCAGGGAGCACGATGACTCGAAGACCTGGCAGATGGGTTTTGCATTAAGTGTATTGTATATCTGCCTGAGAAATCTCAGTGTTTATACATCTATATATATATATAAAGACGAAAGCCCTCACTGACTCCCTGACTCACTCACTGACTGACTGACTGACTCGCCAAAAGTTCTCCAATTTCCCGATGTCGTAGAAACATAAAATTTGGCACACGCATAGATTATCTCCAAAATAGGAAAAGTAATTGGGTCCCAACTCGATTATTCAATTCTAGCGCAAAAGAATTGGCGTCGAAATTTTACGTACTTAATCTAAATCTGTCACTTTCCAATGTCATAGAAACTTAAAATTTGGCCCGAGCATTGATTATGTCATAAATGGGAAAAGTTAATGGGTCCCAACACGATTATTCAATTCTATGCGCAAAAGAATTAGCGTCCAAATTTTACGTACGGAATCTAATTCTCTCACTTCCCAGTGTTATAGAAACTCGAAATTTGGCAGGAGCATTGATTATGTAATAAATAGGAAAAGTTAATGGGTCCCAACTTGATTATTCAATTCTAGCGCAAAAGAATTGGCGTAGAAATTTTACGTGCGGAATGTAATTTTTTCACTTTCCGGTGTCATAGAAACGGGAAATTTGACACGAGCATTGATTATGTCATAAATAGGAAAAGCTAATGGGTCCCAACTCGATTATTCAATACTAGCGCAAAAGAATTGGCGTAGAAATTTTACGTGCGGAATGTAATTTTTTCACTTTCCGGTGTCATAGAAGCGGGAAATTTGGCACGAGCATTGATTATGTCATTAATAGGTCCCAACTCGATTATTCAATTCTATGCGCAAAAGAATTAGCGTCCAAATTTTACGTGTGGAATGTAATTTTCTCACTTTCCGGTGTCATAGAAACGTGAAATTTGCCCCGAGCATTGATTATGTCATAAATAGGAAAAGCTAATGGGTCCCAACTCCATTATTCAATTCCATGCGCAAAAGAATTAGTGTCCAAATTTTACGTGCGGAATGTAATTTTCTCACTTTCCGGTGTCATAGAAACAGGAAATTTGGCACTAGCATTGATTATGTCATAAATAGGAAAAGCTAGTGGGTCCCAACTCCATTATTCAATTCTATGCGCAAAAGAATTAGCGTCCAAATTTTACGTACATAATCTAAATCTCTCACTTCCCAATGTGATGGAAACATGAAATTTGGCACGGGCATTGATTATGTCATAAATAGGAAAAGTTAATAGGTCCCAACTCAATTATTCAATTCTAGCGCAAAAGAATTAGCGTCCAAATTTTACGTGCGGAATGTAATTTTTTCACTTTCCGGTGTCATAGAAACGGGAAATTTGGCAGGAGCATTGATTATGTCATAAATAGGAAAAGCTAATGGGTCCCAACTCGATTATTCAATTCTAAGCGCAAAAGAATTAGCGTCCAAATTTTATGTACGTAATCAAATTCTCTTACTTCCTGATGTCATTTTATATGAAGGAAACGTCGCATGGTTACCTCCCCGTGGTGTTTCCTGGGTAACGCAGAGAACTATGCAAAATGGTGAACATATGTTTTTCCTCGGTATCTCTAAAGTAACCACGACTTCATAAGATTTTCCGTGTGAACACCAGTACCAAATTAACTCGGGCGAAGCCGGGTATATCAGCTAGCCTATATATATAAAACTGAAAGGCCTCACAGACTCACTCACTGACTGACTCACTGACTGACTCGCCAAAAGTTCTCCAACTTCCCAATGTCGTAGAAACATGAAATTTGGCGCAAGCATAGATTATCTCCAAAATAGGAAAAGAAATTGGGTCCCAACTCGATTATTCAATTCTAGCGCAAAAGAATTGGCGTAGAAATTTAACGTACATAATCTAAATCACTCACTTCTCAATGTCATAGAAACGGGAAATTTGGCACGAGCATTGATTGTCATAAATAGGAAAAGTTAATGGGTCCCAACTCCATTATTCGATTCTATGCGCAAAAGATTTAGCGTCCAAATTTTACGTGCGGAATGTAATTTTCCCACTTTCCGGTGTCATAGAAACGGGAAATTTGGCACGAGCATTGATTATGTCACAAATAGGAAAAGCGAATGGGTCCCAACTCGATTATTTAATTCTAGCGCAAAAGAATTGCCGTCGAAATTTTACGTACATAATCTAAATCTCTCACTTCCCAATGTCATAGAAACATGAAATTTGGCACAAGCATTGATTGTGTCATAAATATGAAAAGTTAATGGGTCCCAACTCGAGTATTCAATTCTAAGCGCAAAAGAATTAGTGTCCAAATTTTATGTACGTAATCTAATTCACTTCCTGATGTCATTTTGTATGAAGGAAACGTCGCCTGGTTACCTCCACGTGGTGTTTCCTGGGTAACGCAGAGAACTATGCAAAATGGTGAACATATGTTTTTCCTCAGTATCTCTAAAGTAACCACGACTTCATAAGATTTTCCGTGTGAACACCAGATAAACACCAGTACCAAATTAACTCGGGCGAAGCCGGGTATATCAGCTAGTGTGTATATATATATATATATATATATAAAGACGAAAGCCCTCACTGACTGACTGACTCGCCAAAAGTTCTCCAA
The DNA here is from genome assembly GCF_035609145.1 of Eleutherodactylus coqui. NCBI lineage: Eukaryota > Metazoa > Chordata > Amphibia > Anura > Eleutherodactylidae > Eleutherodactylus > Eleutherodactylus coqui. The sequence goes on along the minus strand of NC_089839.1, from coordinate 114,882,565 downwards.
CTTCCTGATGTCGTAGAAACATGAAATTTGGCGCAAGCATAGATTATCTCCAAAATAGGAAAAGAAATTGGGTCCCAACTCGATTATTCAATTCTAGCGCAAAAGAATTGGCGTCGAAATTTAACGTACATAATCTAAATCACTCACTTCCCAATGTCATAGAAACGGGAAATTTGGCACGAGCATTGATTATGTCATAAATAGGAAAAGCGAATGGGTCCCAACTCCATTATTCAATTCTAGCGCAAAAGAATTGGCGTCGAAATGTTACGTGCGGAATGTAATTTCTTCATTTTCCAGTGTCATAGAAACAGGAAATTTGGCACAAGCATTGATTATGTCATAAATAGTAAAAGCTAATGGGTCCCAACTCGATTATTGAATTCTATGCGCAAAAGAATTAGCGTCCAAATTTTACGTGCGGTATGTAATTTTCTCACTTGCCGGTGTCATAGAAACGGGAAATTTGGCACGAGCATTGATTGTGTCATAAATATGAAAAGTTAATAGGTCCGAACTCGATTATTCATTTCTAAGCGCAAAAGAATTAGTGTCCAAATTTTATGTACGTAATCTAATTCTCTCACTTCCTGATGTCATTTTATATGAAGGAAACGTCGCATGGTTACCTCCACGTGGTGTTTCCTGGGTAACGCAGAGAACTATGCAAAATGGTGAACATATGTTTTTCCTCAGTATCTCTAAAGTAACCACGACTTTATAAGATTTTCCGTGTGAACACCAGATACCAGTACCAAATTAACTCGGGTGAAGCCGGGTATATCAGCTAGTAACTTATATGCTGCAAGTTGCATGAAAGGAATGCTTGCACCACAGTATTCCATATGCTTACTGTACAGGCTGCAATAACCTCATTATTAACACCCCCCCCCCCCCCCCCAAAAGTTAAAATTTGAAAAACCGTCCCGAAAATGTTACTTTTTGCAATTGTAGATTTTAAATTTGTCTCATTTAAATCGCCTTAAGTGCATTTTAACCCCTTAGTGACAGCTGATTTTTGTCCTAAGGCAACTCTTTCACACTGGCGACAGTGATATCGCCACCAGAAAAACGCACCAATATTGCAGCTGTATTCTGTGCGATATCGCTGCGTTTTCCTGCGGTGATATTGCAACTTCGTAGCACTCTTTTGCCAGGATTTTCGGGGGGGGAGGGTCTGACAATATAAACCCTACCCCGAAAATAAACACATTCCCTGACAGGTGCTCTCAGCTCTGCTGCACGTCTCCCCTGCAGCTCTGGCACAATTTCTGCATTGAATGGCTCTGATTGGTTCATTGAGCGCTGCAATGATTGGCTGAGCCGCAATTCTCGAGAACCAATCAGTGCCAGCGCTTCCTGGAGGCGGTATTTTTGAACTCCTGACCAGGATGCACTAGCTGAAGACCACAAGCTAGTGTGAAGGAACTGTCGGATGAGAAGTGTAGCGGAGCAGACAGCGCCTGTTAGGTAATGTACTGTTTGTTTGGGTTTTTTTTGTTTTTTTTTATGTGTCTAGGGCTTATTTTATGGACAAACAGTAGGACTTCCTACTGTAAACGTTTCCAGACACCGCACCAAAACCACGATTTTGTGGTTGTGATGCAACACAAAGGAAGGCTCCATAGGGAAAACTTGGCTACAAAACATTGCAAATCGAGGCAATATTCAGCATCCCGCAATTTTTTTTCGCTCTCAATGTAGCAGCCTACATAACATTGCTAATGTGAAGAAACCCATTGAAAATCGTGCAATTTTGTTGCCTGTGTGAAAGTGGCCTAACCGCTTACTGACACACCTATTCTTAGCCTTAAGGACCAAGCGATTTTCATCGTGTCATTCCAAGAGTTATAACTTGTCGACATCGACTCTTTTTTTTTTTTTTTTTTTTTTTGTGGGACAAGTTGTATCTTTTAATGGCACCACTCTGGGGTACATATTATGTGTTTTTACTACACTTTTTTGCGGGCGGGGAACAGAAAAACCACCAAGAAATTCCACCATTCTTTTCAGGTTTTATTTTGACAGCGTTCACCATTTACCATTTAGTAAAAATAGTCCAATAACCTTCTTATCTAGAACTGTATGATTACTGCTTCTGGCTGCCATGGGAACCCATTTGTACCTTGTAATCGCACTATGGAATGCCAGTGGGTGATAGGAGCCCTTTCTCTCTGTTATCTGCCTACATGATGCAGTTGGTATGGATTGTGGCATGTAAGGTGTTAAACTGCCAGGATCTGAGGTTTCTTTGCTATTGGTGGTTAGAGCAGGCGTCTGACTGTCAGTAGTCAGCCAAGCCACCGCCTTTAAAACGATAAATGTGCAGGTTTAAAGTTCATTAGTGAGGTCAGTAAAAACAGTAGATCATTAGTCAAATATGCCTTAGTATAATGGTGCGTTATAATGTTTATTAATTGCAGTAACCTGTTACAATGCAAAATAACTGAGCATACTTATACCATATAAAGCACAGACCTAGATGTACACTCTGACAGTGTTTCGCCCAAAAGAAGCCATCAATGTATTTTGATATGATGCTGCATTGCACTGTTCTACATTGTAACACGCATATGGGACATCAGCCATTCTAGTAATGCATATTTGACTGATGTACTGTTTGTGTGAGGGCTGCACTCTTGTTAAACTTGTAAATTTTAAATAGAAATATTTTAATATGATTGCTAAATATATATTTTTTATATATATTCCTAATCTGTGCATTGAGACTATCCTTTTGGGGTTGATATAACTATATACACAGCAGTATACATATGTATGCCCGTTGTTATTTTGGAGTACTGATACCAGTTATCTGTAGGGCTTTTTTTTCTATATTCTTAAATTATTTAAAGCCTTGTGAAAGGGGGAAAAAGTTGGTTTAAAAAAAAATATATTCTGTATAAATATTCAGATGCTACGGTCAGCAATGACTGCAGCATCTGCAGGGTTAAACTGGAGTGATTAGATGAGCAAGTCCCCATCATTTCACTACTTTTTTCGGATAAACCCCATATGTGACAATCAGAGAGCAAATATCCTCTCTGGTTGATGGGGGAAGTGTGTAATAACATGAACAAACCTTTCATGCCACCCACTCCAGTGGGACAGGGAGATATACAGGAGGATTGTAGATATTTGCTGCTGTGTGGTGGTCTCCCCTCTCCCTCACTTTCTCTTCCCGGACACACGGATTAAAAAGTGACAGCTGTAACTTCAGTAGTCCTCACTCCACTTCAGATGACTGTAGCTCCAATTCTGTAAGGGCTGCATTTTAAAGCCAAGAATTTTCACTATATAATGACACCAAAAAAATATTGGTAGCTCTGATAGAACCAAAGATATAGCCGTTCAAATTAGAACAAGCTACACTTTTAAATGTCCTTTTCCTGTGGAATGAACAACTTGTCCTAAACTGTTGGGGGGGTTAAACTGTGAGCTGTTTTTACTTTTAATATCAGAAAGTGTTTTTTAATGTATTTCCGCAAATAAGTGTAATAAATATTGTTAATGGGTTATACCTTTATGGTGAAATTTGTGAACAGCCCAGAGTCTCACAAGATCATGCTGCTAGAGTTGTGCTCCAACATTGTCCATAGTGATTGTACAGTGACAGAGCGGATTAGATTCTCAGCTCTTTGAGGCCACCTGCACACGGGCGTCTGCCTCCAGATTCCGCAGAAATTGCCGCCCATAGCGTGCAATGGCAAAAAGCGATTTCTTCTATACAAGCTGAAGTCAGTGGAAGCCGTCTACCTCATGACCCTTTCACAATCATCGTTGCGGAAAGGTCACGGGATCTGCGTCATCGTCTAGCGACAGCACGGCACAGTCTGTACTGCACATGTGCGCCGGCGTGCTGGCTGGCACATTCGCAGCACAGATATGAAGAGAGCAGACAGGTACGCTGGGGTCACCGGCCAGGCACAGGGTCAATTCCACTGTGGAATCCAACCCGGCTGTGTGCAGGCGGCCTGACACTGGATAGTGGCGACCACCTGCTTGTCAATTTTATCTATTCCCTTACATGTTTGGCATGTAAAATAACCATCCAGTTGCGGGGGAATGTAGGCAGCCAAAGTAAAAATAAAAATAAAAAATGGCTCTGCAATCGTGGGACAGGACTAATTTGGGTATGGTGGGAGTTTACCTTTGTGACACCTTGACAGAGCCTCTAAGTTTATGTAAAGTGAGTTGTTGTTAATGTAATCTATATTAGTAAATGAAATGCTCAGCAATGACTTATCTTATAAACCTTCTGTACATCCACCAGATAAAGCCATTTTAGTCACCTATTCAAATGGAGAGTTCTGCAATAATGGCCGCCAAAGATTCTCAACTACTATAAATTTGATATGCAAGAATGTAACCGGCAAGCCTGTGTTAGAAAAGTAAGTGGCATATTGTGTATCTCCTCTTTCTATAATAACTTGTTCAGAGATTGGATTACTCTGTCCATGGAACCACTGGGTACACAACACCCAACCTGCCATTTGTAAAGCCACAAGCAGGTATGCCATATGTCTTAGTCAACATAAGTGAGCTGCAAAGCCCCTCTGCTATCTGCATTCCCATATAGCCCCCCTCTAGGTTTGAACAATACTATGGGACTGGCATATAAAATTAGACAGCGCCACAATTACACAGAGGTCAGAGCGGAAGTCTCTGCTCCAACCTCACTTGTAACTGCAGGCACGTCTCATGTTGATTTCAATGACCGACTCCAGCCGATCACCTAGTGGTGACTTATCCTGAGGATAGGTCATCAATAGTATTCTCCCTGGAAAACCCATTTAAGTCTGAGCTCTCTTTTTTTTAGCTTTTAGAAACGTGTTTATTGTTTTATTTAAACTTAAAATCTCAACATGGCTACATACACTGGTCACTTTATTACAGACACCCATCTAGTAGTGTGTTGGACTTTTTTGGTCTTCAGAACCACAGTAATTTATTATGGCACCAATTGACATATCAGGGGACCCAGGTTGTGCCAAGAAAGCATTACACGCCAATACTCCACCCCTAGCAGCCTGAATTGTTGATACCTGACAGGAAGGGGGTTTCGATGCATGGAGTTTGTGTTGAATTCTGACCTTCCATCAGCATGGTGTAACGAAAATCTGGATTCATCTGACCAGGCGATGTTTTTCCACTTCCAAGTGTTCCAGTTTTTGCACTCTTTTGCCTACCTGGAGTCTTGCTTTTCTGTTTCTCTTAAACAGCCATGGCACTGGAGCTGGTTCAGTGGTTGTTTTCCTTTGATCACACTTTTCTTGGCATAAATTTTGACACCTTTGTGGGAGATTAGCCCCACAAGGTTAGTTGTCTTTAACCCCTTAGTGACCAAGCATGTTTGCTCCTTAATGACCAATCCAAATTTTGGAAATCTGACATGTTTCACTTTAACATAGAATAATTCCGTTAAGGTTTTGCGTAGCCAAGTGATTTTGACATTGGTTTTTTGCCACATATTGTATTTCAAATTAGGAAAAAAATGTAAAAAAAACTGTCTTTTTTCATAGTTTCAATTGCAATATGTGCAAACATACTGTACAAATTTTTGATAAGATACATATTTCCATCTGTTTACTTTATTCTGGACGCACATTTGAAAAACTTTTCTTTTAACTGTTTAGGAGATGTTTAACTTTAACATAATTATCAACATTTTGAGGAACACTCCTACACAAAGCCATCATTACAAAGGATCATAGGTGTCAGAATGATACCCCATTTTAAAGACTACACCCCTTAACCCTTTCCAATCCACTGTCTGACATCTTAAGACATTATAATTTAAGGCTGTACAGCTCCTATGTTGGAAGATGTCCGTCAGGGTTCTCTTACTGTATATTGCCAGCCACTCTGCTGTCACAGCCTATCCAACATGTCACCTCATGCAGTACTTGCTTTAGCCAGGATATAGCGCCGTTGTATAACATCAGAAAAAGAGTAAGCCCCATAGGAAAACCAGGATGCAAATTGGATTGTAAAAGGTTAATATATTCACTGAGGGGTGTCATGAGTATTTTGACCCCACAGTTCTTTTTTAGGAGTTAATGCAATTTAGAGGAGAAATAAAATTTCATATTTTTGCAAATATGTCATTTTAAAGGCAGGTTCTTTTTCTATAGAGCACATAAAAATGAGAATTTACACCCCAAAATGGATACCCTGTTTGTCGTGTGTTCAGAAACATATCCATTGTGGCCCTAAAATTATGTCTGTATGCACAACGGGCACAAAATAAAAGGAGCAACGGGTGGCTTTCAGAACAGACATTTTCCTTGAAGGTGTTTTAAGCCCCATAGCACACTTGTAGAGCCCTTGAGCGGCCAAAACAATGGAGAACCCCTAACAAATGCCGCTATTTTGAAAACTAGATCCCTTAACAAATTTCTCTAGTATATTTTTACCCCACAGTTTTTTAATGAATCTAAGCAAAGCGGAAGGAAAAAAAATACAATTTTAATTTTTTTGGCATTTGTCATTTTAAAAACAAGTTGTTTTTTTTTGTGCAGCACACATATGAATGAATGAATACTTGTAACCCAAAATGGATACCTTGGTTTGTCCAGTGTTCAGAGACATACCCATTGTGGCCCTAATCTATTTACAGGACACATGGCTAGGCCTATAATGGGGGGAGCAACCATCGTATTTCAGGGCACAACTGAATAAATTCCAGGTCCCATTGCCCACTTGTAGAGCCATTAAGCGGCCAAAGCAATAAAAAAAACACACAAATGACCCTATTTTGAAAACGAGACCACTAGAGGTGTACTGCTTATTTTGACCCCACAGTTTTTGAATGAATCTGAGTAAAGCAGAAGGAAGAAAATCGCGTTTTTTCGTTTTCTGGCAATTGTATCAATCTAAAAAAATCGTGTATGTATATGTGTGTGTGTGTATATATATATATATATATATATATATATATATATATATATATATATATATATGTATATGTGTGTGTGTGTGTGTGTGTGTATGTATGTATGTATATATATATATATATATATATATATATATATATATATATATATATATATATTTATATAATATTTTTTTTGTACAGCACACATATGAATGAAGACTTTCACACCAAAATGGATACCCCTGTTTGTCCTGTGTTCAGAAACATACCCATTGTGCCCTTAATCTACTTACCGGTTACATGGCTCGGCCTATAATGGAGGGAACACCCATTGGACCTCAGTGCACAACTGAATAAATAAATTCCAGGTCCCGTTGCTCACTTGTGCAAAAAAAAAAAATTGACTGCCTAAAAAGAATCCTCCCTCTCCGCGACCTTTTTAACATTTCCTAAATCTTATATAAAAGTAATAATGTAAACTGCGTGGTATGTCCGAAGACAGTGGTAATTACAGAGCCATAGTTGGGATGCGCACATGGGGCAATAAAATCAGGTATCCTTCCTCTCATGCTTTTTCGGGGGGTATTTCTTGACCTCAGTGGCAGAGATGGGGTGTAGAAAGTGGTGCTCTGTGAGGCTTCGTAAACATGCTGAGGTGCGGCGGTCTCAAACAGAAGACGCTCAACAAGCTGCTCCTGGAACTGCAGAAAGGCGAACGTTCCTGGCGACTTCTTGTAAATAACGTCGGCATTATAGGTAGGGATTTGAATAATGCCAGGTTCACATGGCTGTATGTGGAATCTGCTTGTGGAGACCTGCAGTGGATTCCAGCTGAGAGCCTGGCCAGGGCCCCGTGTATGGCTGTGTAATGTACTGCGCATAACTGCCTACTCACACAGACGATCATGCACAGTACACCTTTTTTTGTTTGTATTGTAGTTGCGTATCCATTGCATAGCGCCAATTGTGTGACACGGGGGGGGGGGGGGGGGGTCCAGCGGCCCATCATGACAGCTCCAGGTTTCTTCTTCTGGGAACAGACCGCATAGAGCTGTCACGTCCACAGCCCACATGGCTTTAATCCCCAGAGGAAGCATGTTTTTACGTCCCTGGGGATTAAATCCCACGTAAGCAGGACGTAAAAAGGCAATGGGGTGGTCACTAAGGCGTTAAAGTTCTGGCTGGGCTAGCGTGACACTGATAACCTTGCCTTGTTTGAAGCCACTCAGATCACTTGCTTTTTCCCATTGTAATGTGCATTCACACTGAAATCGATCCATGGAAACCTTTCTCACTTCATTGTATGCTGCTCGTCTGGGTCACGTGTCAGATAAATTCCATACAGGAATGCTCCAATTAAATTCAGTGGATCCTGCCAAAATGTCTTACCCATCCGATAGATGAATATATAGTTGATGGCTGTTTTACCGGTATCTTGTCTGCAAATTCTTCTAGGCTTGATTTACAGTCTTGTCGCTGTTCTATTAAGTGGGAGACCCGGGCAGCATGCGTTGTTCAACCAAAAGAAGTTATGATGGCAAATGGAATGATACATTTAGAAAATGTAAACATTAATTTAACCAGCATCTTCATCAAGTAAGTGTGTGAGGTGGGGTTATACTGGTTTTATCTTGTTTAGAGTTGTTGAATAATGGTTGACTGAGGTCTGTAATTTGTGAAGGATTTCGTAACTTTTTTAAATTTGACCTTCTCTAACCCTATTTTCCTGCCGCCCACAGACTCCCCAGTTCTTTTTTTATTTTGGGTGGGAAAGTGCATTTTGGATTCCTTGGAATTACTCAACAGAAACACACAAAAATAATGAAGATTTCATTAGTAATTTTTTTTTAATTGACCTTTTCCTATCCAGTGTCTGCCCTCATCCAACATTAAGATTTTCCTGCAGCACTCCTATGTTGGAGGCTGTTCTGCATACGTGTGTTACAGTATACAGGACAGAGCTCTGGTGTCAGAAGCCTGTGTGTGTGTGTGATAAATAAATATATTTATTATTTAATATTATGATATGATGCCAGACAGCGCTCCAATGTCAGAAGCTATTCCGCCTATGTATGTTATACTATGCAGAACAGCGCTCCATTGGAAACTTAAATTAATAAACTGGTTAAGTGAGAAAAAAACTATTGTAACTTTTTAATACCCAAATATAAAAAGACACGATCACCTCATCACACACATAATAATAAACATTTTTTTTCCCCATAGATCATATACTGCTAGTGGTGATATAAGGACCACAGATCAGTACTTCTATGAAGTTCAGCTTTCTGGAAAGGAGGACTCAATTAATCAGAAATGTAATAAAGCCAGCATATGCCAAGTAAAGATTAATGGGAATTTCACTCGAGCTGTCGGCTCTGCTGGAAATGCTAAATATTACCTGGATGGTGAGAAAATGCTTCCTTTTATGTTACAGGAGCTACATTAGAATCCTGATCCTTTTCTTTATAAAAAAAAAAAAAAAAGGCTTAAGGACATAACGATTTTTGGCGGATTTTCATCTCCATTTTTCAAAAGTCATAACTTTTTTTACTTTTCCGTCGACGCGGCCGTATAAGGGCTTATTTATTGCGTGGCGAACTGTAGTTTTTGATGGTGCCATTTTCGGGTACAGAGACTATATTGTAAAACTTTTATTATTTTTTTTATGATAACAGAAAGGGAAAACGCATCAATTCTGCCATATATTTTTTTTTATTTTTCTTTTACAGCGTTAATCATGCAGCATAAATGACACAATCCTTATTTTCTGCGGGCCGGTACGGTTACAACGATACCAAAATTCTTCTTTTTTTTTTTTTTTTTTTTTTTTTTGGTTTTTCCACTTTTCCATAAAACCCCTTTTTTTGGAAATCATTTTTTTTTTTTTCTAAATCGCTGCATTCAAAGTCCTTTAAGTTTATTATTTTTCTATGTCCAAAGCTCTGTAAGGGCTTATTTTTTGCAAGACAAGCTGTAGTTTTTATTGGTACCATTTTGGGGTACATACGGCTTTTTTTAATCACTTATATTGCGTTTTTAGGGAGGCAAAACGCTAAAAATTAGCATTTTGCCTCAGTTTTTTAGCGCTTTTTTTTAACGCTTTTTTCATGCAGAGTCAAAAGCATTTGCAACGCATGGTACGCATCGTTACAGACGCGACAATACCAAATATGTGGGATTTTAATTTTTTTTACCTTTTTAATACTAATATGTCAAAAAGCACAAAGTTTTTAAACTTTTTTTTACATTTTTCTTTTTAGTACATTTTTCTTTTTTTTTTTTTTATTTAACACGGTTTGTGTCCCTCTAGGGGACTTAAGGCACAGCACTGATGATCGCTGTGATAAAGCATGGCAGGACTTCTGTGCTGCCCTGCCTTATCGCTTATACAGCGATCACAGGCTATGGCAATGCAAGACACCTGTATCTGGCGTCCTGTTGCCATAGCAACCAGCTGGGCTCTCTGCGATTATATCGCTAGAGCCCGGCAACTTCACAGAGGGAGCACGCTCCCTCTGTGAACCCTTCCCATGCCGCGATCTACATAGATCGCGGCAGGGAAGGGGTTAACAGCGGGGGTCGCATCTCTGATGCACCCCCGTTGTTGCAGCAGGAGGCCGGCTATGACTGACAGCCGCCTCCCACTGCAGGATAGCGCGCAATCAATTATGATCTTGTGCTATCCCCTGGACGTAACCCGCTTCCAGGACGTAAACTTACGCCCTGGAGCAGGAAGGGGTTAAAGAAGTTAATAATTTTCTGTTTCACTCCCTACGTAGACATGTATATTTGTGTTTTTAGACCTTAAAGTTTGTTTTTTTTTTAAACTCCTGAATCGCTGCCAATTTATCTTCACAACCTCCTTCAAGGGGTTTTATTCTAAAGCGCCATAAAACATGACGCTCCAGCACAATGGCTGCATAGAGAAGTAAGAAGTGTTTTTTTGGGGGTGGGGTTTACAGTTTCCATCTGCTAGATTGTGTACATCGCGATCAGTGTACACAATAGCGGAAGCTTCAGTCCTTGTGCTTTATTGGTCCCGTCAACCTGTGATAACTGACTAGACCCAGCACAGATCTGCCTGTGCTAAAATGGAGCATTTACTGAAGTATGTGTATATGTAGACACCATAGAGGCTACTTGAGTGGTATTTGTGTGTAAATGGTCTTCACAAGTGTTTGAAATCAGATTGACCTAAATGGGTTGAGCAGAGACAGAGGTTTTTTTTAATGGCCTCAGTGACTGTTTCTTCAAAATCAACAAGCCTGTATTCATCTGCGTTGCTAATCCTCTACTGTGGCTGAAAGCTATGCCAAAGAATTGCAACTTTCCAAAAGTGATGGGAGGCATTTTTGATACACAAATAGCTTGCATCCGCGGGGACATTGCACAAGCGCGATATCAGGCCAAGTTTCATGGCCGATTTCCACAGCGCTTTAGTGTTGTCATGTAGCGTGCAAAAAGGTGCTACAGGAGTCAGGAAGGTAGTTAACAGAAAAACTCATGTTTATTTATGTCTTCATAATAAATCCACTTCTATATATCCAACTCAGGAGATGGCGAATGGAGATACCATTTTTCTACACACAATTCCCATACTACTTATCCAGGTTTTTCACTGGGGCCCTAGGGAGACTCTAGCACTTTGCTCCTTCCCTGCACTTGAGATAAGGTTATGGGAAACCTTCCTATAGCCAGCTGTTTGCACTTGTTGCTACAACTCATGTGCTCTTTCTGAAGCTTCCAGAACTATAATTCTGGGGTCCTTCAGCAGCATAAAGCTGATGCACTAGGCACTTGCTGAACAATGCTCAATCACATGGGCTGCTCTATCCCTCTGATCTAAACGCTTTGGTCCTGCAGTCACCAACTCCAACATAGCCATCATAAGCACTTGACCACTGACCAAATAGTCTCAGTCTTGGTACCACCAATGTCAGTGTTTGGCTACAGCCGTAATGTAATTAGACAGCAATTGACCTACTGTGCCTTGGAGTGAGCATAGGCTGGGGGAACATGGGCTCGTTTATTATTTTAGAAGCAATTACTGAGATTTACAAAAAATTCAGTCCCTGGAAAACCCCTTTTAAGTGAAGAAGAAGAAGAATGTATTCGTACCTGGAAGCCCCTTTTAAATATACATGTCTTTTCTTCTAATAGACAGAACAAAACTTATTCCGTGAATTTTTTTCTTTAACAGGTGATGATTTGGATGTAGTTTTCACCTCAAGCTCAAGGTGTGGTAAAGACCCTACGAAAAATGCCACCTCCTCCATACTGTTGCGTTGCAGTCCAACCCATGGAGAGGGACAACCAGAATTTCTACATGAAACGGCTGACTGTCAGTATTTGTTCACCTGGCACACGGCAGCTGTTTGTCCACTGATGTAAGTTACGGTCTTAAGCTCTGCAAAGCTCTGGTCTACACCATTAACCCCTTGAGTGGCGGGTTTCCTACCACCCTGTCATGCCCACCAGGGCAGGTTTTTTAAAATGGTCTAATCATTGAATTTCAACTAATTTTGCAGTTGCGTCTCAAGAGCCATAACTTTTTCATTTTTCCATTGACACAGCCATATGAGGGCTTGTTTTTTGCGGGACAAGTTGTGACTTTTTAAACAGGGGGGGAGGAAAAAAAGAAATGGGGGAAAAAAGAAAAAAAAGGGGCCATGTCATTAAGGGGTTAAATAATCCATTAACTTCCTTCTCTGGGTCAGTACGACGCATGGATACCACATGTGTGATTGTATTTTTGATTTTTTTACAAAGTAAAGGGAGACAAGTGTTATTATTTTTTGTATAATTTTTTAACTTTTTTTTTTTTTTTGTCCCTTTAGGGGACTTCCACAGGGACCCATCAGGACCCCTGATCACATTCCGGGGGTCCGATGGTGACAGCCCTTTACATGCTGCAGTGACAGCCCTTTACATGCTGCAGTCACATAGACTGCAGCATGTAAAGGGTTAACACAGCAGAGATCGGAGGTTTTCTCTGATCTCTGCTGTAAGAGCTAGTACCTAGCTGTCCTCTGACAGCTAGCAATCAGCTCTCCCTGCCACAGAGACCATCGGCTTGCTTCTGACAAGCCGATGGTCTCTATGGCAACCTGTAAACAAACCAGTGCAGGAGGTTGCCGACATATCGGCAATATCTTCTGCTGGTTTTTCAAAGCCCTTGCTTTGTTCTTTGTGGGTCTGTGCAGGCAGAGCACACTGTCACAGCTTGTGGCATTGTGCTCTGCAGTTCCCATAGTGATACATAGCCCGGAAATCTTCCGGGCAATGTTGCTATGAGCAGTGGAGCTCGTCCCGGAAATTTTCCGGGCGTGCCACTCAAGGGGTTAATGGGTGTCTTCCATTTGCCTTTGCCTCAAGTATCTGTCATGTTAAATTTGTAGGACTTCACTTGTTGTTCCTTCCCTTTACTAGAATGTTGATGTTAAATAACATTCTGTTTTTTATATATGACTTGTGTGTTTTACAGGCAGGTAGATATCGGTAAGACATCTGATGATGAGAATCAATATCAAGGCTTGTCTGGCAGAAGCCAGGCTGTGGGGGCCATTCTCAGCATTCTTCTAGTGATTCTTGTCGCTTGTTTAGTTGTACTATTGTTGTACAAGAAAGAAAGAAGGTAAGCAATTCTAATCTATAGCCATATAACTGAATGTCTATGCTCAGTGCCTTTTTTAACATGTGACCGAAAGTGGTATGAATGTAGTCTAAACTATAACTTGAAATACTACATGGTAAATTACTTCGGAATCATTTCATAGTCTTTTACAGGCTAAAAGCTGGTCTCCAAATTGGCACCTTAAAATGTCAGTTCATAGTAACACAGGACTTTTTTTAAGCCTAACATACTACCCCGTTTCCCTGAAAATAAGACATCCCCTGAAAATAAGACATAGCATGATTTTCCAGAATTTTTGAGGATGCGAAATGATTTTTCAGGCTTTTTGAGGATGCTTGAAATATAAGCCCCACTCCAAAATTAAGCCCTGCTAACAGTTAATTTAAAAAAGTCAATTTAAATAGTGTCCAGGCAGCTATACATGTAAAAAAGTTAAACCTTTTTGAACAAAAATTAATATAAGACACTGTCTTATTTTCGGGGAAACATGGTATGTCCATCTAGTTCAACCTATTACTCCACCCCCCCCCCCCTCCCCCACCCCCCAGTATTGATGCAGAAGAAGGCTAGAACCCCATTTTCCCCATTTAAGGGACAAAGACTGCTTCTGGACTCCAATCTGGCAATCGTAATAGTCTCTGGATCACTGACCCTTCTGAAGTGATTGGTTACTATAGCCTGTAATATTGTATTGCTCAGGCATCCAGGCCCCTCTTGTATGCTTTTATTGAATTCGCCATCAACACTTCCTCAGGCAGCGAGTTCCATAGTCTTACTGCTCTTAAAGTAAAGAACCCCTTTCTATGTTGTGTAGAAACCTTCTTACCTCTAGATGTAGAGGGTGCCACTTACAATATATCTTGAAAGGAAAGGTATAGGCGATAGTGGTCAGTCAAATTCCAACTCTGAAACCTGATTGTTTGCTACTGGCAATTGTTTCACTTTTTTTCTTTTACACTTGATTTGCTAGATCTCCAACATAGCCATCCTAAGCTGTGAGAACTAAAGCATATGATGGGAAATCTTACAGCCCCTTTAAAGCTCTACATTGATAAGAATTAACATGGAGACCAGTAATTTGTTACTGGATTTTACTGCTAACTCATGGCTGGTTTGCTTACTCTGGTTTCATTTGTAAAATGCCGTGTTACATGTTGACATTTATGTTTCCTTCTAAGGGAAACTGTTATGTACAAGCTAACCAACTGCTGCCGGAGAAGTTCCAGTGTGTCCTACAAATACACCAAGGTAATGACTGCTCTGCACTGAAATCCCCCAGTGGCCTCTCCACAAAGCAATGCACAATCCAGACAGTACTTGCCTTAGGCTCTTTAGCTCACAGGGCATTGCCTACACTGCATATAACTGTCTAATTCTCAGCTGACAGCAGGACTAGCAATACACGTGTTCGCAGTCTGTGAATGAAAACGGAAGTATTTTCATTCATCAACAGCAGACAGATCTTTAACCCTTTCCAATCCATTTTCCTTGATACTCGCACACACCAGCTCTTATTTATTTTGGGTGGGGAAGCGCATCGTGGATTCCTGGTAATTACTTAACAGAAACACACAAAAATGAACTATCATGATGATTCTATTAGCAATGTTTTGAAAATGAATGAGAAAATTTATGTGTGTGTGTGTTTCTGGATTAGAAAGGGTTAAAATTGAAAGACAAAGTGAGGAATTTCTCAAGGGCTTTGCACTAATATTTTGGTGTTTATTCCTTTAGGGATGCTGCCTTTTTTTCTCTTTTTTTCATTTTCGGTTACTCTTCTCTTTCAAAAAATCATAACTACTAATTTTTCTATCTATATAGCTGTTTGAGGGCTTGTTTTTTGTGGGCTGAGTTGTATTTTTCCATTTAATATATCATATAATTGACTGAAAAACCTTTAAAAAAATTGCAAGTGGAGTAAAATGAAAAAAAGTCATTCTGCCATTTTTCTGTGCGTTTTTTTTCTACAGCGCACAAACTGCATCAAAAATTACATAACAATTTTATAGGTCAGTACGATTACAACGATACCAAAGTTATATGTTTTTTTTTTTTTTTGCTGTACTACTTTTATTTTTTTTTCCAGACATTTAATTTTTTAAAATTTATTTTCTGCCGCCATCTTCTGCGCACAGTAACTTTATTTTTCTGTCAACGTAGTTGTCCAAGGGCTCATTTTTTGCAAGACCTCCTGTAGTTTACATTGGTACTATTTTGGAGTACATACGACTTTTTGATCGCTAATTTATTTTTCTGGGAGGCAGGGTGACTCCTTCTGGCATGTTGTTTTTTTTTTTTTTTTTTTTTTTTTTTCGGATGACTTTCACCGATGGGGGTAAATAATGCACTACTTTGATAGATCTGACTTTTACGGACAGGGCAATACCAAATATGTATTTTTGTTTTATGATTTAGATTTTTTCATTTCAAAAGATTTTATTAAAGTATAAAATTTAATATACATATCATTCGTGCCATCATTTATCCCTCCGCAGGGGGCAAAATGTTGATTATGAGGACTAAGATCACTTACTTATTTGACATATTAAAATTTTTGTTACAAATTTTCTCATTTATTGTCATTACTCGATAGAATATCAATAGAATCTTGAGTTATAAATCTAAACCACATAACTCAACCAACTTTAACAAAGGTCCTCTCCATTCTCACTGGGGTCTCAGTTACAGTAGACTTGAACATATAAAAAACTCTATTTTTTGTGGTCATCGGGATGGTCCTAGGTTGAAAGTAGATTATATCCTAGGCCGGGAATATCAACTAATTCGATCCACGGTCCCCACGTCACTCCATATTTCTCCAGTGTCAGATTGCATAGCATTTAACCTCTCGAAGAAGGCGATTTGTGAGATCCTGTTCATCACTGCTCTAAATGACAGGCTGGGCTGTTTCCATCTAGCTGCTATGTGGATCCTGGTCGTCATACATATACTCTGAATAAGCTTGTGGGCTTGATGTTTAACTCCAGGAGGGCGGTCCCCTAGCAGGAACATCGTTGGGGATTTCAGGAATGGGCCTATGAATAGTCTATGCAGTAAGCCAAGGACCCGTGGCCAGAGTCTATCCACTTCTGGGCACGTCCACCAAATATGCAATTGGGACCCCATCTCTGTACACCCCCCTAAAACATAGGGGTGAAGCAGAAGGAAAAAATGTATTTATCCTAACAGGCACCAGATAAGTTCGGTGCATAATTTTATAGAGGATTCCATTAGGGTGACCTGGTGGCTGCCCTTGGAAACAATTTCGCAACAATGAAACCACCTTTCTTCTGACATAGTAATTTGTAGATCCGTTTCCCATTTTAACATAAATGGAAGCTTGCCCTCCGTGTGAGGATTGTTCAATATATTATATATCAGGGACAAAGCTCCTTTTCTCAGGGGATCACATCTACAGAGTCTCTCAAACATTGTCAATTCAGGAATTATTGTTGGCAGATTTAAAGAGTGTAGAAAATGGAAAACCTGAATGACTCAGTAATTCTCCGTTTCAGGGGAGTTAAATCTGGCCTGGAATTGAGCTAATGTTATTAGATGGGATCCTATTGTAAAATGTTGTAGATTAGTCAGTTTGTTGATCTTTCACCATTGAAAATGGACTAGGTCCAGAATAGGGGGGATCTTACTCTTGAGACAATAGGGAGCATGCTAGAAGGACCTTGTTGATAAGCTATACTTAAAACAGAATATTTTTCCAGATTCTCGAGTAATAAGTGAGCGGACTAGCAATAGATTTGTACTCACAGGACCATCTGTCCATATCCGGTTAGGGGGGGGGTTATTCTGGCGGACTCTATATCAACTTACAGGGGGGCCGCAGGTCCGCCCAATGTCGTAATCCATTGGGCTGTTTGTGCCGCCATGTAGTACTTTGCCAAATTAGGAACAAAGAGACCTCCCTTGCTCTTGTGATAGTACATTAGAGTGTTCTTGATTCTGGGGCGTTTAGATGCCCAAATGAATTGAAAAGTGTGTCGTTGCAGGTGGGATTGGAATAGGTAGAGTCCGGAATAGATATAGAATCTGGGGTAGTAAGTTCATCTTTACGGCATGAATTCTTTCTAGCCAGAATAGTAGAGGATCATCCCATTTAGTTAAGGGCTGACACCCACTGGCGATATTTTCTTTCTTGCGCTGCGAGAGCACGTGAAAACTCTCGCCTCGCAGCGCAAGAAAGACGCTGAAATAAGACCGGGATATTGCCAGTCTTTTCAATGGGGCCAGCGGCAGCAGTGCTAGCCCCATTGAAAAGATATGGAGACTGCCGGGGACTTCTGCCACAGCTGTCACAGCTGTGGCAGGTGTTTGCTTCATCCCCGTGGGGACCGCGGGGATGTCATATAGTGTGAAGGGGTTAATATACCATGTAGAGCTGTGCACCTTTTTTGATAAAAATGTTTTATTTCCCCCCGCCCCCCAAAGTATACTTCAAAGTTGTAAATCTTTTAATTTGTACAGTGATGAGCTTTATTTATATAAAACTAAAATGCTTTTTTAAAAGGACACTAACTTTTTAGACCACTTATGCTCATCTAATAGCTTGTGTGTGCCTCGTCAACCTTGTATTATACTTTTTCTTTTCTTTGTTTTTTATAACCACTATAAATCAAGTTTAAAAATGCAGCCTCTCTGCAATCCACTGCTTGTTAGGCATTTAGCTCCTCTAGCAACTAGAATGTTTGGATGTGTTTCTAGCTGTGGGGTAAGGGCTGTTTTCACAGACTCTGCTCCCCTGCAGTCACACAGCTCTCAGATCTGCAGTCAGTGTGTACAAAATCTCTGCCTTTCCTCATGTTTTATTTACATAGGCTGCTATGTGCACCTATCTGTAGGCTGTTGGCAAAGCAGTATAATTCTTATTAGATTGATATTTATTAGCTGCTTTACTAAGTCTTAGGTGTTTGCATGATCACAGCATATAGACAGATATAGAGGGACAGACATGGGGGGGGGGGGGGGGGGATAGATATCCCTGTATATGCTCTATGTATGGTAGTAACATGAAAACACTCAAGCTAATAAAGCAGCTAATAAAGACCAATACGGATTATGTTGCTTTGTCCACAGCAGACTGGAGACACATATAATATGTACAATATAAAGATAGCAGGCGAGGTAATTTTAAGATTAGGAGAGGCAGAGATTTGTGTACAGACGGACCGCGGGTCTGAGAGCTGTGTGAGTGCACAGGAGCTGCCTGTGAAGATGGTCCTGCCCCTACAGCTAAGATATCCAAACTTCCCAGTTACTAGAGAAGCTGAATGCCTAATGGGCAGTGGCGAGAGACTTCATTTCAACCTTGATTTACAGCTGTTACCCTTTCATTACAATTGCTTTTTGTTTATTACAAGATTGATGAGGCACACAGGCTATTAGATGACCATACATTGTCTGAAAAGTTAGGATCCCTTTAAATCCATAGCTACACAAGCACAGACTTCACTACTCCCCTATTTCAACTGCTAAACGTTTCATACTCGTAATCTTCCGTTCACTTTTTCAGTGATTTAATTTGCCTTTTTGGTTTGCATCATTCAGATCAATACAGAAGA
The DNA here is from genome assembly GCF_035609145.1 of Eleutherodactylus coqui. Classification (NCBI taxonomy): domain Eukaryota; kingdom Metazoa; phylum Chordata; class Amphibia; order Anura; family Eleutherodactylidae; genus Eleutherodactylus; species Eleutherodactylus coqui. The sequence goes on along the minus strand of NC_089839.1, from coordinate 114,863,478 downwards.
AGAAGCCGACAATGAGACCGAGTGGCTGATGGAAGAAGTATCTGCCAACCATGGAAAACCCCATCATGAAAATGGTCATGTTAAAAGTGTTAAGGCTGGAGCCTTCACGTCCCTGCACGTTGATGATCTTGACAGTGAAGACGAGGTCCTAACCGTCCCTGAAGTCAGAATACAGTCTGCAAGAAACAAACAGAGGAATTCAAAGGGGTCATTAGGCCAGTATGCTTCTGGAAGTGATGAGAACTTGATAGGAATAGCTAATGGAGGACAGGAACAGACTGGAAAATCCAGATCTGGTCCACGGAAAAAGGAAGACAAGCTGAATATAGCTTCCTTTCATGATGACAGTGATGAGGACATGCTTAATGTGTAGCGCAATTCTCCATACTTAATCCCTCCTCCTAATTGTGCCTAAAATGAAATATTATTTGAATGGACAATGCTACCGCAACCAAATATTCGCAAAAGTTTTTTTTAACCCTTTATGGGTTGAAATAAAATCAATACATGGAAAGACAGGGAATCTTTATTTCATTCTAGGTTTACAGCAATGGTGGAATTTCTGCACTGGAGACTTTAAGGAAGCTTTACGTGCATTATTTTGTTTTACGAATCCCTGCACTAAATGGAAAATGTAATCATTGGAACTATCTTTCTTACTATGGGAGCTGGCATCTTCTTGTATTGTGTAAGTTGCTCTTTGCAATCAATGGAAGTCAGGAGATACAAGCTATTTCCATTCCTACCGGATCCTCTGTCTCTGGCAACACAAACCAAGTTTGACTACTTATTTATTCATATGAACTACAACTCAGGTTGGCTGAATAAAGCATTCTACTATTCCTGCCGGCAGGGTGTTAAATCCATGAAGGTACAGATCAAGAAATGCACTCCCTATTTGGTAATATTTACAGGTACCATTGTGTTGAATCCAGACAATGATTTCATGTGTTAATAATATCCTTTTTTAGGTTTAAGTGGTAAATTCTGAAGTGTTTCTCATATAAATATATGTACATATCTGCTGCTGTCCTTTGCACGGTGTCCAATTTAAAAGGTATTACAGTGTGTATATCGGAAACTGCCATTAAACTTGAAGCAACCATATACAAGATCTGTACGTGGCGTTAAGATCAGTTGTATTGATGCTGTCAGCTTAGCATTTTTTATTCTTTCATGCCAGTCCATCCATTCATATTTATAAATTGATGCCCTACTGAAGCCTTAATTTTCACTTATGGACTTTCAAAGCAGTGTTCACTTTGGTCATCTCTCATTGTTAGGAGTATTTCATGATGATAAGATGATCAGACTGTTCTACATCTGTGACCCCCAGCGATCAGAGCGCTCAGCTGTAAAAAGCACATGTTTAAGATCCCTATAGCACTAACATAGGGGAAACTAAGCATTACACAGTACAGATCCTCCAGAGAGAGACTTTGCATCCACTCTCCTTACACATGGAGGCCTTAAACAGGGAATCCCCTCTATTAGCTCAAGCTTCCCTAGAATACTGGAAAATGGGTTTTCTAGGACACTATTCATCTCTGTAAGTGGGGTATTCCATTTTTCTGTTCCATCGTAGTGAATCCCAGCAGGTTTGTTAGATGGTTGACACCAACAACTCCCAATGGACCCCCTTGACTATAAAGAGGTCCATTGTATTCCGTCATGGCTTTTGTCATTTCACTAGAAAAAACAGCTCAGCATAACAGTCTGCGACGGAGATGTAGATGGGACCTAAACTTGGCAACTCCTTTATAGGCAATCTTAAATTGAGCAAATTACAACACATTCAAACCATAGACTGAGGTGCAGAGCAGAGTGCCTCTTGTCCCACTAAAGGGTATAATATCCCACGTTCTAATTTTGCTCTTTTTTTTTTTCTTTAACCATTGCTCATATAGCTCTACTATACAGCTCTCGCTTGCCTGAAGCCATTTAGTCTTGAAAACCTGCTTTTTTTTTTTTCTGGTAGTCTGCTGATCAGACGATCTCTGGTCTTAAGCCTCAAGTCATTTCTAGTATGAAGACGACACTGGGTGTATTGTTAGTGTCTATAAGCCTAAGTTCACTCTTGTATTGAATTACTGTACTATATATGTGCATCATTTATTTTCACAGTCTTTCCTTGAGCTGATTTTTACTGAAAAACATAATGCAAAATTGTGACTTTTTTTCTGCTTAAAAAACTGCATTTTTCCAAGTAAAAGCTTATTTATTGCATAATGATACATAATGCAACTTTTTAATATATTTTACTTATTTAATTTTAAACATCTCTACTTGCTTTTACAGGATAAAAATATTGTTTTTATATTCAGAAGATGAAACCCTTTATAGGAGAGCTCCAATACATTTATGAGGATCCTATCATCAGGTTCATCCTGCCCGAACTACGAGTAGCATGAACCTGGAGCAGGGATACCTGTTGCTCCTGTGGGTGCATTTTTCTTAAATACTGTGGCTTTTCAGAATAAACAAACTTCTTGAGGTTTGACTCTGTAAGGCTCTGAGTCATGGGGGTGGGCCGCATCGACTTCTTCTGGGCTGTTGCATGAAGACTGACAGCTCCTCTTCTTACTTGTGTATAGAGAGAGAGCTATCAGTATTAATTTAGTTCGCGACTTCTCCCCCATGAGCTCGAGTCAAAAGTGTATTCATTCTGAAATGACTCAGCATTTCAGAATAAAGCAACGGGCATCCTTGTCCCCGGATTCATGATGGCCATGGATTGGGCAGCATGAATCTCATGATAGAGTTGTACCATCTCAGTACAACCCCTTTCTATGATCTAACATAACAAACTGTCATATACTTGCCTCTACCCATTCCCGCTGTTTCCCATGACTGTGCTCTGTCCCCTGTTCCAGTCCCTTGGCAGCTGCAATTCTGCACGATTTACAGCACGTCACAGGGGCTACAGCCAATAAGAGAGCTCTGTGATCAATCCCGATCAATCAAACTGGACGGGACTGCAGCTGTCAACAGAAATCGAAGCACCGTCATGGGAAACGGTGGAATTGGATAGAGGTGAGTATATGACAGTTAGTGGAAGGGGTTGTACTGAGATGATACAACTCAGACACACCAATTAATAAGCTACATACATTTTAAGTTAGGTCTAGTTATAAGCAGGAACTTCTCTATTCACCAATCAGAGATCCTGAAAACAAGATTTGAAACAAAGTATATTGAAAAGTTATTGAATAATTGCATGATGTTTTATTTTACATTAAATCATTAAATACAAGCTTGTAAAATCACAAAATCCCAGAAAGACCTGACTGACTGTTCCGACTATAAGATGCATCTGACTATAAGGCAATAGATATTTAGACGGTAGAAAATAGGACAAGAATCTTTCATACGAAGTAAGACTTCCCTCAAGGTCGAAGGAGATGTAGGGGTTAAAGGTACTGTGTCAGAGGTTTAGACAATGCACTAGGCAGCGGGAAGGGGAATAGACATACCTGTGTATGCCCTCGTGGCCGCATCAGTGTAAAGCAAGAACTTTGATCTCGATGCACACCGTTCGTGCAAGTACCCTGGAGGTAACCCCCCCTACTGAAACTGCTCTCCTGTCTTGGAATAGAAGAAAGAAGCTGTGAAGCAAGTCGGAGAGAGGGACCGCCTCTGGCGCATTTACAGGTGCTGTGTGCTGCGATCGAAGGTTTTACATTGAAGCTGCCTTTAAGAGCTTCATCATAGGTATGTCTTAAAAGCACTCTTCCTGTCCCTACCTAGTGCTGTCAGCTGTTTTGCATTGTCAAAACTGTTGACAGACTCCCTTTTAATATCAGGGTTTAATATTTGGTATATGGTATATTAAAAATATTAAAGGGGTTTGGAATGTAACCAGGAATGGTAGCTAAAAGAGCAAACCAGATAATAAATAAATGAACCTGGCGTTTACTAAGGATAACCAGTGGTGCTCAGGAAACTACTGAATTAGCAGGATAATGTACATCACCCATAGCCGTAACCAATATTCTCCTACAGATTGTCTCTCTAAGACTGACTTTCTTTTCTAGAAGTGGCTGCTGTGTCAGACAGGGACAGTGTTTGGAATAGACTCAGCTGTGGAAATCGCACTTGTTCAGATGGTGGGTGTACTGGACATGAGGTCCAAAGGAGATGTAGCTGGATGTGGTGGGTGGCTGAATCGAGGTCCTGGTTTGTCCCATGACTAGACTGTGGGTCTCAGCAGGAAAGAAAAAGCCAAACTATTCAGGCAACTGCATCTGTTTAAGTACATTGCTGGTTGACGCGCTGCTGAGAAGCCATGCATAAGTAAATGCTCCCACTGTTTGTTCTTCAGGTCCCAAGAATGTAGTGTGATGTGATTTAGGCGTAGAGGGCTGCTTCAATCATTGCAGCTCTGGGGGCACTTTAAGATTGAGAACTAGTGGGAAGAAATGGCACTTAGGTCTTCTCTACTCGTGGGTGCGAGTGCAGCTGTGGTGTAGAGGTGCCGGTGCCCAGTAGGGAGAACTGTGCATGGTGTTTAACAGCATCCGCACAGTTCTCTCAGTGAAGAGCACTTTATTAACTCTCTACCAGATCAATAAAGAAGCAGTCAGTTGGGTATGGCATTGCCAGATCCCCCTGACGGCGGAGTATATGAAGCAGGGACCCTTTAGCTAGTTTTCTTCTTGTTTAAAAAGTGCATCTCATAGTCTGAAGAATACGGTTTATGATGCACATAGTGTAGTATTTGTTTAATGTCAGTGTGAAGTGGGCTAAACCGTTATTTATTGCTAGGTTTAATCAGGAAAAGGTACTGTGCTTAATAATAACACTGTGTACAGTGTAAGTAATTGACGCATTTGATGTACTACTTGAAAGTCAAAGCTTATTTTGCTGCAAAGGTAACATGAGATACACAAGAGTGGAAATAAAATGGACATTATAGTGCTGCTTAAGAGCCAATGCTCTGCATTGTTTAATGTGTAACCCTGACTACAGGTACATCATGTTTGTCTAATCTGCTGCCCATTTTTGTATTTTCTGATTTCTTTGGTTTTGATTGGTACAATGGACTTTTTCCATTTTTGATCCACTTGTAATATAAAAGTATTCTGCAAATTAATTAAACATAAGTTAAACCAAAAATGTGTGTGTGTTATTCCTTATGTGTGATGTGATAGATTATCACGTTGTCTACCCGTCAAATATGAAGGGCGAGCTAAAGAACAGATAAGGCAACCTCATGTTTTCCTGCCAGCGGCCATATTTACTTATATATTACTACAGAGATATATAAGGGCAGGTATAGCACCACTTCCTAGCAGAATGCAGAGGTAGATTGCTATATGGAAGAGCATAGCACAAGTTCAAGGTACTGATGAACAGCCGCTCACACAGCTACCTGCCCTTTTGTAGATCTTTGTGTTAGTATACAGGTAAATATGGCTGCTGGCAGTGATGTGTGAGTTGATTTTCCCCTTTGCAGTGATAAGTTTATTAACACTGTTTTCTTGCATGCTTGTGTCATCCATAACTATTTGCCTAGAGCTACAAACAGAATAGGCCGCATCTGTTGCATTGCAATGATCTAGGAAATCACTGAGTGAGACCTCTTGCACACAGGCGGATTTGCATTCTGCAGCAAATCCAGCCCATAGCATGCTATGGCAAAACGCAATTTCCTTCCCAAGGAGCGGAAATCTTGAAAAAGGCTGGTTATACCAGCCGAAACGTACTTTTATGTGGATCACAATAAAGAAACCTCCTCTGGATATGAGGATGTAAATTGCACCGTATTGCTGCTCCTGTACTTTTCATAAACGAATTGGCTATATGGATCCGTGGTCTGGATCACACATGGAGCGTGCAGTAGTGTGATGCTTCCCACAACTGACAAGTGTGGTTTGTAAGTGTACTGCTGTCTACAATAATTTGTTTTTTTTTCAGTAGCAGAAATCGATTGCGATTTTCCCGCTCACAGGGGAGAAATCATAGCATGCTGCGATTTTATGTTGGCTACGTACAGCAGTCCGTCCCGCAGCCATTCTGCAATTATCATGTGCCCACCATCGCCATAGTGATGACGTGGCGTCCTCTGTACTGTGCATGTATGCCGGCCGCACATGTGCAGAAGAGAAGACTGCGGATAGGTAAGCTGGGGTCACCAGCTGGACACCAGGTCTAACTCTGTGGGAATCCCATGTACGGGGTCCGACCCGCCCATGGGCAGGAGGCCTGACTTGGAATAATCTACTGTTTTTATATAACTAGCTTTTGCTGCCTGTGAACCAGCCACCTCTCACTAGAACGTTGGTCAATGCAACATGGAGAATGTGTCTACTAGAGCTACTTCCTCAGCACAGTGCATTATTCTCTTGTAATAAGTAAGAACATCGTTATAATGTGGGATGGGGGTAGGAATGATTTCTTGTCTACTGGAGCTTTATCTATCTATCTATCTTACCGTGACCGACTCCTAGGTTAACATCATATCGTTACGTTTTCTTGGCAGACTGTTTTTGCTGAGCAGTTTGCCATTGCCTTCCCCAGTCATCTTTAACCCCCAGCAAGCTTGGTACTCATTTTACTGACCTTGGAAGGATGGAAGCCTGAGTCAACCTTGAGCCAGCTACCTGAACCATTCAGGGATTGAACCCGCAACCTTCAGGTCATGGGCGAAAGCTTAGGATGGCACACGAGGATCTGTAACTTATAAGTGTCCCCAAAATAGAGGTGCAGTTTCAAGGTCACTGCATTGCCCCCCCCCCCCCCCATGCACAAAGTATCTATGCAATAGGTAACATTGATACCTCTCCCGTGAAAGAAAAGATCAAGCACTTTAAACCAACGTGTAAGGTTAGTTCACTTTGTGCCCAACAATAGATGCTATATAGATATTAGAGGGGTTTTCCGGAAACCAATTTTCTGTTTATAGTGGTGGAATGTTATAAAAGATAAAAGCCATATTTGACCCCTTCAGTGGCTCCCCATTGGAAGAAGCTGGCCGCAGTCGCATGCCGTTCATTGTGTATATGATTGTTCAGCCATTCTGTGGCATCAGCAGTGATTCTGCCATGGCTGCGGAAGCCTGGGATTGGCTGAGTAGTAACATTGAACGGCGCAGTGAATGTCACACGACCACAGCTAGCGTCAGTGAAGTGGGTACAGTGGCTCCCGTGCTGGACAGTGAGCCACAGAAAGAGACAAGTATGAGTGATTTGTATAAAAAAAAAAATTCCCCATCGACAAAAAAAAAAAAAAAATATATATATATATATATATATATATATATATATATATATATATATATATATATATATATAATTTTTTTTTTTTATTTATTTTTTTAATCCATTCCCTTTTCCAAGAATATAACCTCTCTTATCTTTGCAACAAAATCTCCTACTGTCGAGAACAGGCTCCATACAACGGGTAGTAAGTAACTTCCACATCTGAAACCATGCTTTCTGATTATATGCCCATGAACAATACCCAATACCCAATGTCTGGGAATAAGACCAATATCAACAAGATATATATCTTTAATTATCTTGTACTCTATTCCAAAATTCACACACTTTAACACAATTCCAGACCATATGCATTAAATCTGCACAGTCTATATAACAGCATGTGAGCGGTTGCGCATATACTTGCTCACACGCTGCTGCCTATCTTCACTACTTCCAGAAGTAAATTGTAGATCCCCATTAGGATGAGCTCCATGCCTGGCAATGTCATCCAGTGTGCTACTTGTGCAATGTATGCGGTCCTTGATCAGCTGATTGAGGGTGCATACTGTTGCGCAAGATACCGTGCACGTTGCACATTTAGAAGCCCAAATCCTGGATCTAAATGAGCAACTGGCAACAACACTGAGAGCCATTGACAACATGGAAAAGAGTTTGCTGCTCACTGAGCAGGCACTCGCTGGGGTAGAGGCAGGGCGGACGGTAGTACGGAAGAGCAGGGGCAGCAGGCAGCTAGCTGGGTGACAGATAGGAGGCGTAGAGGGAAGAGAAGCAGGAAGGCTAGTCCTGAACTGGCACAACCCAACAAGTCTGCAACGTTGGGAGATGAGGGGGATGCCATTACAAAGCCATCACCGCTGCAGCATGACATGTCCTCTGAACGCCAGGGAGATGACTGCTTCAGTGAGACGGGGACAGGAGGCGCAGGGCAGGCTAGACAGGTCATAGTGGTGGGGGACTCAATTATAAGGGGAACAGATCTGCCATAAAGACCGGGATCGTCAAACGGTGTGTTGTCTTAATGGCGCTCGAGTTTGACACATCGCGGATCAGATTGACAAATTACTGGGAGCGGCTGGAGAGGATCCAGCGCTCATGGTGCACGTTGGCACCAATGAACAAATTAGAGGTCAATGGAGGGCCCTCAAAAATGATTTCAGAGACTTGGGGTCCAAGCTTAGGGTGAGAACCTCCAAGGTAGTTTCCTCGGAAATACTATCTGCACCTAAGGCCACACTAGAAAGGCAGCCGGATCTTAGGGAGGTAAACAAGTGGCTCCGGAGTTGGTGTAAGAAGGAGGGATTTGGGTTCCTGGAGAACTAGGCTGACTTTGCTGTCGGCTACAGGCTCTACCGTAGGGACGTGCTGCATCTTAATGGGGAGGGTGCAGCTGTGCTGGGGGAGAAGATGGCTAGAAGGCTGGAGGAGTATTTAAACTAGGGACTAGGGGGGGAGGGCAAAAAGAGAAATAGGGGGGTAGTCAGTGTAGCTAGCGACCTGGGTCTAAGCAATGGGAAGGGGGGTCGAGCAGGGGATGGGGTTAGTACAGTTAGAACAGACAGATCAGCTAATAGTACCACTAGCAACAAAATGAATTTAAAGAACAAACAAAATCTGTATAAATTGTATGACCACGAATGCAAGAAGTCTGATCGGTAAAGTGGGTGAGCTTGAAACGAGAATGACTGATGAAAACTATGCTATAGTCGGAATAACGGAAACATGGCTTGATGATGAGTGTGATTGGGCGGCAAATTTACAGGGTTACAATCTCTTCAGAAGAGACCGTGGAAACCAGATAGGGGGTGTATGTCTGTACGTTAAATCGCACTTAATGCCGAGACTACGGGAAGATATAGGGGCAGGAGATGAACATGTGTAATCTCTGTGGGTAGAAATACAGGGAGAAAAAAAATAACAAAATCCTAATAGGGGTTTTCTATAGACCACCAAAACTGAAACCTTACTATTAAGGCAGATAGAGGAGGTGTCAAACCGCAATGAAATAATTATCATAGGGGACTTTAATTTTCCAGATATAAAATGGGAAAACGGAACCTGCAAATCTCATAGGGGTGATAAGTTCTTGAGATCAATTAAAGATAACTACCTTACCCAACTTGTGCGGGAACCAATGAGAGGGAGGGCCATTCTGGACTTAGGCACTACTCGCTCGAGTACTTAGTCGAGTATCTGCCCGCTCGTCTCTAAAGATTCGTCTGCCAGCGGGGAGGAAAGGGGGGATCTCTCTCTCTCTCTCTCTCTCTCTCTCTCTCTCTCTCTCTCTCTCTCTCTCTCTCTCTCTCTCTCTCTCTCTCTCTCTCTCTCTCCCCCCGCTTACCGCCGCAACTCACCTGTCACCCGCGCCGGCAGCCGGATTTTTAGAGACGAGCGGGCAGATACTCAACTAAGGCACTACTCGCTCGAGTAGCTAGGTTTGGCGAGTATGCTCACTCATCTCTAAATATAATCAATGCAACAGAGGACAATGTACAGCTACAAACTGACCTAGATAAGCTGGGGACTTGGGCAGAAAAATGACAAATGAAGTTCAATGTTGATAAATGTAAGGATATGCACATGGGCAGGAGAAATGGATGTCACCAATACACACTAAATAGGGTACTGCTAGGGAAAAGTGAGATGGAAAAAGACCTGGGGGTATTAGTGGATTGTAGACTAAACTGGAGTAACCAAAGCCAGTCAGCCTCAAAAGCAAATAAAGTCTTGGGGTGCATTAAAAGAGGCATAGGGGCGAGGGACAAGAACATTATCTTACCACTATATAAGGCACTTGTCAGGCCTCACATGGAATACTGCGCACAGTTCTGGTCACCGGTGCTCAGGAAAGATGTTACAGTGCTGGAGGGGGTTCAAAGAAGGGCAACTAAACTAATACATGGAATGAAGGGACTGGAATACCCAGAGAGGCTGTCCAAATTGGGATTATTTACTTTAGAAAAAAAGACAGCTAAGGGACGATCAAATAACTATGCATAAATACAGGAGGGAACAATACAAGGATCTCTCCCATGATCTGTTTATACCTGAGACTGCGACGGTAACGAGAGGGCATCCGCTATGTCTAGAGGAAAGCAGGTTTCATCACCAACATAGAAAAGGGTTCTTTACTGTAAGAGCAGTTAGACTGTGGAACTCTCTGCCTGAGGATGTGGTGATGGCAAAATCCATAGAGGAGTTTAAAAGGGGACTTGATGTCTTTCTAGAGCGGAAGGATATTACAGGATATAAATCTTAGGTTAATTGTTAATCCGGGTATACAGGCAGGTAGGAACTATTAGGGGTTGATCCAGGGATTAGTCTGATTGCCATTAGGGAGTCGGGAAGGAATTTTTCCCACAGAAGGGCTAATTGACTCCTGCCTCTTGGGTTTTTATGCCTTTCTCTGGATCAACAACACAGGAGGATAATAGGCTGGACTAGATGGACATTGTCTTCATTCGGCCTGACATACTATGTTACTATTTTGGACAGTTTAAGTTTAATCTAATACCCATATTAAACCACTGCAGTAAATACAATTTTGATACTCATTGACTTTCAGACATACATTGTCACCCCACATTTATGGCATTATCCTCCTCATCACCAAATGAGCCTGAAGTCCTATACCCTTGCGAAGGCATCCATGGACTGAGTATCAGATAAATTGGAGTCCTCTGAAGGTGCAGAGGATTACTGCAGAAAAGTTCAGACCTCAAGCCCCTGACTTTACTGGGAACTCAAGGATACAATTTAATACAGCAGGTCTCAGAGGGGTAAACTTTAAGTTGTTGTGGTTTTTTTTGGATGATTTTATTGGCCACATTGTTGCCTGAACTATTTTATATACCCAGAATTTTATCAGAGAAATAACCCAACCTTGGTTTTGCAAAACTCACAAATGGACCCCTTTGGATGCATCAATTGCAAAGTTTTGGGGGATTATATTATGTATGGGGCTATTGGAGCATGGATATTTTATTTATACCAGACCCCAATGTTCCACGTGGCTATGTCAAGGATGTGCTTTGAAGCAATCCTAAAACTTCTGCATTATAATGACTATGCAGTGCCCACCCAGCGATGACCCCAGGCTGGTAGTAGAGCATTTTAATGCTGAGTTTGCCAAGGCATACACACCTGAGAAAAAAACATATCTGTAGTTGAGTCTCTGGTACATTTCAAAGTAAGGCTTCGATTCTACCAACACCCGCCCAGTGCGAGGGCTTCTTATGGTGTGAAAATGTACAAGCTGTGCAAGATTACACCAGGGTGCACCCATACATTCAGGATTTATGAAGAGAAGGACACCAAAATTGAGCTGCTATAATGCCCCCTTTCTAGGAATTACAGGAAAAATTGTATGGGAATTGGTGCACCCACTACTGGACGAAGGGTACCACCTCCTGCCCGGATCATTGTTACACCAGTGTCCCCCTATTTCAGAGCCTCACTTACAGAAAAACCATGGCCCTATTAACAAAAGACAGAAAATCCTCCCCAAGTAGCTGCTTGGGCAAATTCTCAGAAGGGGTTAGAGCCATGCACTATGCAGCAAAACTGTGTTGTGTGTCAAGTATAAGGTCAAGAGGAATGTCCTTATATTGATTACAATACAGGGCCATAGCTATACCCCCTGCCTAGTACGAGGCACCAGCACCGAGCCCCCAAGCCAGACGGTGTCCTTAACTACAATAGGTATTTGATTGGACAAATTGACCTGTCCAATGAAATACTTTAGCCAATATTTTCTTTCATTAATACATGTCTGCTTTAGACCGTCTTTCATTAACTTTCTGCAAATCATGTATGATAAATTCAACATCCTCTTTCAGACTACCAACCTGAGCCAAGAGGGAAGCCAAAACAGTATTGCTTTTAGTCAGAGCTAGAAGAACATTGCGTAGAGTTGGTTCATTATATATATATATATATATATATATATATATATATATATAAATTCTTTTGCATATCTATACTACTAGCTTGCTCTGAAATGACTTGCATAATTTACAAAAGCAGATGAAGCATATAAAATAGGGCCATGCTTAGGCTTCTCAATTACAGAGTGAGGTGATGTATAAAAAGTCCCGTTACAGGAGGTCAATACAACTGTAGATGTTTCATGAACATTTCTTGCTAGGGTTGCAGTAGGAGTTGAATGAGCAAGTTCGGCCAGTCTGTTTTCCGAAACGTGGCATTTCTCAGTGAAGCGATCAGAATGGTCAAAGCATTCCGTGCATTTAAGATATCTTTGGCTCCTTGCTTTCCAGCATCCTCTGCACCTCTTCTCTGTCTCTGCACAAACTTGCTATCTACAGTGCCCCAGATGGTAATATTGCCTCATTTGGTGTCCCACACTCTTATAGTGATCTCTTTTGGCCCCACACAATAGTAATGTTCCACCTTTGTGACCCTATACCGTAATTATGGTAAAACGATTTGTGCAACCTTTATATTAATAGTGCTCAATTTGCACCCAAGAAAATTAATTTAAAAAAAAATTAAAAACCATGAAACGCTCAACTTACAACAAGCATTTGGGTCCTCTTCCTACAGACTGCTGTTCATAGTGCAACCTGATGCAGTGACATCATTGCATCTATTGCATTGGAATGCTGACATCCTATATTTGGACTCAAACCCTGGTAGTCCGCTGGCTTAAAGTAACCTGTAGCTTACAAGAGTAAGAGTTAGGCTGGGTTCACACTGGGCAGAATTTCCGTGCGGAAAGTCCGCCCACAGCTCCTGATCCCAGGATTAGCCAGCAAAATGGACGAGATTTTGCAAAAAACCTCATCCACACGCTGCAGCCAAGCTGCACAAAACTGACATGCTGCGGAATGCCGACTGCAAAATCTGCAGCTAATCTCACGTTTTTTCAGTGCGGCCATTCCACAAGAATTCCGCTGACGTTCCATCCTGTGTGACCCCAGCCTTAGGGCGCTTTCACACGACAGTTTTTATGTTCAGTTTTTTGTGGACCAAAACCAGGAGTGGAGAGAAGGTATAATGGAAAGATTTGCATGTCGTCCGTATTTTAGACCCACTCCTGGTTTTGGCTCACAAAAAACTGAACATAAATACTGGCGTGTGAAAGCGCCCTAAATGATCAATGATTTTCTGTTCCGCTATAGTTTTCATCTGGATCCACATGCCAAGGATGCTCATCAATTAAAAGTGGCGCTGTTGGTGAGTGGCCATAGATTGGGATTCACACAGATCCTGAGAATGAAGAGTTCATTTCTTTTTGTTTTTTTCTCTTGCTCAGGACTGCTCCTTCTATATATAAGAGCTGAAAGCTGCTATCTTTGTTCCACTATTGGCATTGGATATATGATGTTTGACTTGCACAAGCATTAACTTTGACCAACACTGACTGAATAAAAAATTAAGGATTACTTGCTTGGTTAGTTCTTGCATTTTCCCATATTTTGGCAGTTATTTCTAGGTCAAGAAAAGGTAACAAATATTAACTCCCTGAATCCAGCTAACATTCAAGTATGACTGGAAATGAACACAGCTCATTTGCTGCAGATTCTCACCCTTTCAAAATCGGTAACCAAGTCCGCAGCAATTCGGCTCCGTGTGAATGCACCCTAAAGGCACTCATATTAGACATTTGATGAAAGGCAGCATTCCTAGGGTATGAATGTTATCCACTAGTATTCATTTTTCATCTGTCTGTCCATCACCCACTTATTAACACTCTACATCAAAAACACTCCTCTGCCTTTACATGGAAAAAAGTAAAATTAGTTAAACCTTGAATCGTAGCGTTAGAAGGGACCTCCAGGGTCATCGAGTCCAACCCCCTGCTGAGTGCAGGATCACTAAATCATCCCAGACAGATGTCTGCCCAGCCTCTGAAGACTTCCACTGAAGGAGAACTCACCACCTCCCATGGCAACCTGTTGCACTCATTGATCACCCTCACTGTATAATATCTAATCTGTGTCTCCTCCCTTTCAGTTTCATCCCATTGCTTCTAGTCTTTCCTTGTACAAATGAGAATAGGGCTGATCCCTCTGCTCTGTGACAGCCCTTCAGATATTTATAGATAGCTATGAAGTCTCCTCTCAGACCTTTTTTTGCAAGCTAAGCATTCCCAGATCCTTTGACCGTTCCTCATTGGACATGATTTGCAGACCGCTCACCATCTTGGTAACTCTTCTCTGAACTTGCTGCAGTTTGTCCATGTCTTTTTTTATGGTGGGGTGCCCAGAACTGGACACAGTATTCCAGATGAGGTCTGACCTTGTGGAGCTGTTGGTTTGTTAATCTGTGAAAGATATTTCTATGACTACATTTTTCCCTCAAAGTAGCTGCCATAGAGACAGTTTTACAGTATGAGGACCCTGACAAACAGATCCTTAGACTTCAACTATCTCAACACTACCTGAAGCCCTAAGACATACATGATCATTAAATACATGGATTATTGTGAATTGCATTATTGCTATTTTTTAGTATAATAACAAATTTAAGGTTCTTAAATATGGCTGCACATTGTTTTTCCTCTTTGATTTCAGCCATGGATGCGGGCGCATTTGCATGCATTTCATAATGTCTGGATGTGTTGGACTATTTTGTAGGTTTTTTTGTGGGGGGGGGGGGGGTGATTTTTCTTTGTATTCATTGCTCTGAATAGCATTTGAAAAAGCATGAGAGGAAAAAATACACAGTTCAATCAATGGACATCAAGCACACGGGAGGTTTCTGTATGATGCAGATGTAACTATGATACTTTGGACATTGCAAAAGTGTGAATAAAAATAGACAGCACCCTCAGACAGCAATAAGAGGTGTTTCAGATATACATAAAATAGAACTCACCAGGGTTGTAGCCCTAGTAAATAGTGCCTGCCGTAACACCAAATGATCCTTATAAACAAAAAGACTTCAAAGTCTATCTTCCAGCTCTGACATTGAACCAAGGAGGGCAATAGTTATCCCACAGTGGCTGCTTCAATGTCCACTTCCACGCACGGATTCCACTGCTGAATCCCTCAGCAGAATCCATCCACAGACACAGATCAGAAAAAACATTTTCTTACCCGTCCAGATCCAGCGCGGGTCTCCTCCGTGCCGGACGGTTCTTCTTTCTTTAGCACAGCAGATGTGTCTGGAAGCACCAGACACATGCACAGTGCAATTATTATAATTTTTTTTTTTTAAATCTCCTACTTTCCCGCAGATCCGCAGAACGTCCACAGTGACACCTATGGCTGTGCTGCGGATTGTACGGCTTTCACTGACTTTAGTGGAAGCCGTCCCTCATCATTTGCAGAAAAATGGAGCATGCTACGACTTCTCCCCTTGCGTGCGATCCGCACGCCGGGAAGAAATCACATCGGCATGCTTTAAAATTACCTTGTGGACGCTAATGCATCCCTATGGGCGGCTAGGGGTGTGGTTCTCCCGCGGATTTTATAATTAAAATCCGCCTGTGGACATTGGGCCTTAGGCCTCATGTCCACGGGGAAAACCAGGCCCACTCCGGATTCTCCATGGAGAATCCGTAGCGGGTCCCTCCTGCCCCGCGGACATGAGGCATAAAAGTAAGAATTAACTTACCACTCGCCCGCTCCGGATCTTCTCTTCGCCGCGGCTTCATCTTCTCTGCGTCGCGGACGGATCTGCTTTCTTCGGCCCGGCGGATGCGCAGGGCATGTCGGTGACGTGCCCCGCGCATGCGCCGGCCCGAAGAAAAAAGATCCGGCCGCGACAGAGAGAAGATGGAGTCGCGGCGAAGGGAAGAATCGGAGCGGGTGAGTAAATTCCGATTTTCGTCTCCCGCGGATCTGGACGGCTTCCATAGGCTTCAATAGAAGCCTGCGGGAGCCGTCCCCGCGGGAGACCCGCACGAAAATGGAGCATGGTCCAGATTTTTTCATGCTCCATTTAAAAAAAAAATCACTTTTATTGACCATCCGCGGGTATTTATCTACCCGTTGGTGGTCAATGCATCCCTATAGGATGCGGATCCGCGTGCAGGAGAAGAGTTAAAATCCGCTGCGGATCATGATTTGCAGAAAAATGGAGCATGCTACGACTTCTCCCCTTGCGTGCGATCCGCACGCCGGGAAGAAATCACATCGGCATGCTTTAAAATTACCTTGTGGACGCTAATGCATCCCTATGGGCGGCTAGGGGTGTGGTTCTCCCGCGGATTTTATAATTAAAATGCGCCTGTGGACATTGGGCCTTCGGCCTCATGTCCATGGGGAAAATCAGGCCCGCTCCGGGTTCTCCATGGAGAATCTGGAGCGGGTCCTTCCTGCCCCGCGGACATGAGCGCTGAAAATAAGAATAAATAAGAATAAACTTACCTCCCGCCCGCTCCGGATCTCCTTTTCGCAGCGGCGTCATCTTCTCTCCGTCGCAGCCGGATCTTCTTTCTTCGGCTCGGCGGATGCGCAGGATGACGTCGGTGACGTGCCCTGCGCATGCGCCGGCCCGAAGAAAAAAGATCCGGCCGCGACGTAGAGAAGATGGTGCTGCGGCGAAGAGAAGAACCGGAGCGGGTGAGTAAATCCCGATTTTTGTCTCCCGCGGATCCGGACGGCTTCCATAGGCTTCAATAGAAGCCTGGAGCATGGTCCAGATTTTTTCATGCTCCTTTTTTTAAAAAAATCACTTTTATTGACCATCCGCAGGTATTTATCTACCCCGCGGGTGGTCAATGCATCCCTATGGGATGCGGATCCACGTGCAGGAGAAGAGTTAAAATCCGCTGCGGATTTTAATTCTTCTT
Source organism: Eleutherodactylus coqui (assembly GCF_035609145.1). NCBI lineage: Eukaryota > Metazoa > Chordata > Amphibia > Anura > Eleutherodactylidae > Eleutherodactylus > Eleutherodactylus coqui. The sequence continues at coordinate 114,846,498 of NC_089839.1, read as the reverse complement.
TTGCCCATGGACATGAGGCCTTAGTCTACAGCATGACATAAAACAGCCGATAAAAAAAACCATGAGCCGCGCAAAATATGTAAGCAAACAAAAATCGCAGCATGTTCTATCTTGGAGTGTATTTTGTGCATATAAAAGGAAGATAGTGCATGTGAATTCGCAGCAAGCCCACGTCATTGCACACTCGCTGCGTGCTCACGCAGTGTCTCTTGCATGCGGCATGCAGCTAATTACCACCGTATGAGACCGGCCGAACTGCGAGGCACTCCAATACGATGAAAAATAAGATTGATCCTCCCTTTGAGATTTCCATGTAATAGTTAGGAGGTTATAAGGGAACATTAACCATATACTTTATTGAAATTAACAATCTAACAATAAATGCCTAATCAGAGGTTCGTCAGGGAGGAAGAGGGGTTATGTCCTTAGTTTAATTAATTAAAAATGCTAAATAACATAAACTTTGCCAAGTCTCTGTTAGCTGGTTATACTGATTTAGCATATAATACAATGTGTAATAGGCGGAGAGATAGCTAACTCGTATCTTTGGCTAAGAATTACGTTTGTTAATGACAGATTTACAGATACTAGATATTTTCTAGAAGTTTGCACTTCAGTTCATAGTTGGTCAGGCTGTGCTCTTCCACTGACGTCCTGTGATACGCTCCAACAATGACTTCTTTTGATAATATTTTAGAAGACATAGGACAATTTGGCTTGTTCCAAAAGCAGATGTTCTTTATCATGTGCTTAATTTCTGCTGTGTTTACACCGATATACGTTGGCATCGTGTTTCTAGGCTTTGTGCCTGACTTTAGATGCAGCAATCCTGCGGTTGAAGAGCTGAGGAACAAATGTGGTTGGAGTATTGAAGAGGAGATTAACTATACCGTTCCATGGCCGGATGACTCCACTCAGACCAGTCAGTGTCTTCAATATGATTTTGACTGGAACAGGACGTCTCTGAGTTGCATTGATCCATTAAATAATTTTACAAATTATGGTTACAGGAACATCACTCTTACCAGCTGTACAAATGGTTGGGTTTATGACACGACTGGGTCATCCATTGTGACAGAGGTAAGTTAGTAGAAAGCATCTAATATACATATATTACATTAGATTTAAATACCTGTATTTTTTGACCTAATACTCTGTTACTTTTTTTTCACTGTGTAGATTCTAATCTCTTGCTTAAAACCTAACCTTTATTAAATATTAAAAATGAAAAACTTCTGACGCACGTGCAAAAAGAAGGAAAACTAAATTATGCATGTAGGTACACCTACATCAATATCAATGAAGGGGAGGACAGAGTGCAGTCTTAATTGGTTCAGAAAATATCATTAGGTGTCGCACTAACAATGTATGTATCACCAACGGTAAAAGAATAATTCTCTGACGTCCGTCACCATATGACTGAGATTTTTATGGTGCTCCACTCTCCTAATCTATTAGTTCAGGTGGAATGATGCTATATTCACTTAGGGTATGGCAGGGGTGAAACCAACTAATAACTACTTGGTCCCTCTAACTCCTGTCAACCTGAGATTTACTAACAAATATAAGGCTCTATTCATTTCTAATTTTTCTAATGAATATCTATCTATCTCATATATCTATCTATGTCACATCTATTTATCTTTCTATCTATTTCATATCTATCTATCTCTGTAATACAGTGCCATACAAAGCCATCTTATGACTGCATACAATGTGTATAGCATATGTTTTTAACACTATACAGGACAGTTCTCCGATACATACTGTCCTTTATATTATAATATACATATGCAAAGCAACCTCTGATGTCAGAGCACTGTCCTGCATACTGTAATATACATATGTGGGGTCGCCCTTTTCAGAGCAGTTACTCCACTTGTTCATAGTTTGGGACATTATAGGGTGCAGTCAGTTTTTGTTTTTTTAATATATAATTTGATTACTAATAAAATTGAAATTTGAATTAAATGATACAGTACATTTTTTTCTGTGCATGTTTGTCCTGCATTCTGCAATTTATATATGCAGAACAGCTATGCAGGGAAATCTCAATGTCGGGTGAGGTCTGACAATGGACTGGAAAGGGTTAAAGAGAAGCTATTTTTGGAATCTGTGTAATCTTATTTCACAAGTCAATAGATCCTCTCAAATAAGTAGTTAAGCATAAAAAAAAATGCATACAATTAAGTAAATCACCCGAGTCCTTGCAGGAGTCAGTTCCAAACTTCCAGCTTGTGGGGTTCGCAGCATCCACAACATGTTCCCAAAACTTAATGGCCAATGAAAATGTTGGGAACCATTTAGATCTGGTTTTCAATGGACTGTAACAGTGTTTGGCTTCAGTTGTGAACAGAAGATTCAGGGCAGATATGAACAGTATGTTAGCTGAGTCCACATGGAATGCAGCTGCAGATTCAATGTTATCTATTCATAAGGATGGCCTGTTTTCTTGTAGTAAATACTGCACATTCATTGTGCCATTATAAATATTGAAATTCTATTCAGTGAATTGCAGCACAGTTCCTTTAGGGTGGAGCAGAAAAGGGGAATCCCCTGGCTGAACGGCTCCGTCTTAGGACAGAAACAAACAGCACTTCAATTTCCACTCAGCTGCCTTAGCTTTTACCGGAAGGAAAAGCACTGCATGCTGGTATTTTGTGCCAGATCTGTGTCGGAACCTCTGACTGGCGGTTCCAACGCAGATGTGAACCAACCCTAACTCATATATGGATCAGACCCCGAAGAACTAATCTTCATGGTTTAGAAATATCCTAGACTTAGGCCTCATGTTCACCGGTGGGTCTGATTCCACATGTGGGAGCCTGCACTAAAATCCAGCCCTGCCCATGGCCAAGAACCCTGTGTACCTGTCCGGGTCTTCTTTTTTCTTTACTGTGGATGTGTGCAGGCTCACATGCGCAGTGGAGTTTTTTATTTCAAACTTCTGCTTTCCCACAGACTCTGTGGTCCATCCGCAATGTCAATTGTGGACGGGCCACGGATCGGACAGCTTACATTGACTTCAAATAAAAATGGAGCGTGCAGCGATGTCATTTTCGCATTCAGAAATCCGCAAATCAAATCTGCATCCGCATTCAGGTGCGGACGCCCATGTTTCACCATGGGTGGCTTGGGCTGCAGATCGCAGATTCCGCAATTTTATAAAATCGCCGGACGCATGCGCAAATCGCGCGAAAAAACGCCCGTCTGACCGAGGCCTTATAGTAACTACATTTTCGACAACTGTGTCTCTTCAGCTATTCACGCATTATAGTAGTTCTGGGGCATTTTCATAGTGACACATTCTCTGTAAATATTATTAACATCTGATATAAATGTCCATTTACATTGGCAAGTCCAATAACGCTAATGTTTTAATGCACAATTTTTTTCTTTCAGTTTAATCTTGTATGTGATGATGCTTGGAAGCTGGATCTGTTTCAGTCCTTTGTGAACCTTGGATTCTTTCTAGGTTCTATGTTTATTGGATATATTGCAGACAGGTACTGCACTGTTTATTATATGTTCAATTGTGGGACACAAGTGAATTAATATTTAACCCCTTCTGTTATATTTAACCCCGGTCATTGTTACAAGGCTTGTATAAAGAGTCTAACATTGACATGAAGGAATGCTGCCTTGCAATAGGTGGCACTGTGGAGGAATTGTTCCATCTCCCTTATTTTAATATTATCCATAAATGGCTTTTTAACCCCTTAGTGACCACCCTATTGTGCTTTTACGTCCTGCTGCTATCTCCCTCCATACATCCCAGGTGTCAGCTGTTTATTGCAGCTGACACCTCCAGGCAACAGCCCCGTTCGGCCGATCAGGACTGTTAACCCTTTAAATGCCGCTGCCAAATCTGATAGCGGCATTTAAATCCCCCGAATAATCTCCGGGGGTCCCGTACAGCCCCCCCGCGGTGAGATCGGGGGAGCCGTGCGGGTGTCATGGCAGCTAGGGGCCTTCTGAAAGGTCCCAGGGCTGTTATGGCCGAATGCCTATCAAGCCATCCCCGAGGGGTGGCTTGATAGGCTGCCTGGCAGAATGCAGTATGATGTAATGCTATGGCATTACATCATACTGCATAAGCAATCTAAGCATCGCTAGTTGTTGTTCCCCAGGACTAAAAGAAAAAGTAAAAATAAGAACAATAAAGCTTTAATAATTATATAAAAAAAAAGTTATAAAAGTTAAAAAAAGCCATTTGCCATATTTAAAATTAAAAAATCTAAATAATACAACAAAAATACATATTTGGTATTGCTGCATCCGTAAAAGTCTGTTCTATCAAAGTAACACATTATTTACCGCGCAAAGTGAACGTTGTCCGAAAACCCCCCCGCCAGAAATGCGCTTTTTGGTCACCTTGTTGCCAGGAAAAATCTAATAAAAAGCGATCAAAAAGTACTATGTATTCTAGAATGCTACTAACAGAAACGACAGGATGTACCACACAAAATGAGCCCTCACACAACTATATCGATGGAAAAATAAAAAAGTTATTGTGCGCAGAAGATGGAGACAGAAAATAATTTTAAAACATTTAATATCTTTAAAAAAATATATGTCGTACAGCAAAAAAAAAAAAAATACAAGTTTAGTATTGTGGTAATCGAACTGACTCATAGAATAAAGTTATTATGTAATTTTTGTTGCAGTCTATGCGCCGTAGAAATAAAACGCACTGAAAGATGGTGGAATGTAATTTTTTTTGCATTTCTCTCCACTTAGAATTTATTAAAAGTTTTTCAGTACATTCTATGATACATTAAATAGTACCATTGAAAAATACAACTTGTCTCACAAAAAACAAGCCCTTATACAGCGACGTCAATGGATAAATAAAGCAGTTACGTTTTTATAAAAGGGGGTAGGAAAAAACAAAAATGGAAAAAAACAAAAAAGTGTGGTCACTAAGGGGTTAACCCCTTGAGTGACTGGTTTCTTACCACGCTGTCAGACCTACTAGGACAGGTTTTTAAATGGGACAATCATTTAATTTCAACTAATTTTCCAGTCGCGTTCCAAGAGCCATAACTTTTTCATTGACACAGCCATATGAGGGCTTGTTTGATGCTATAATTTTTGGGTATATACAATGTATTGTATAACTTTTGTAAAAAAAAATTGTAGGGAGATTGGGGTAAAAAAGAATTCTGCCATTTGTTTTTTGGATTTCCTTTTTACGGCATTCAGCGTGCAGAATAAATAATGTGATAACATTATTCTCTGAGTCACACGATTTCGGCGATACCAAGTTTATACAGTTTTTTTAATGTTTTGCTACTTTTGTACATTTAAAACATTTTTTTTCTTAAAGGTTTGCTTTTGTGTCGCCACATCCCAAGAGCCATATTAATTTTATTTTTCCATTGCCGGAGCTCTAGAAGGCCTTGTTTTTTGGAGGATGATCATTTATCTAATTTTTAGGAACGTGTAAAATTTTGATTGCTTTTTATTAAATTTTTCCAGGGGCAAGATTAACAAAATCTGTAATTCTGTAAGAATTTTGCAAGATGAGTTGTACTTTTTATTAGTACCATTTGTTGATCCGTGCAGCATTTTGATCACTTTCTATTCCGTTTTTTATTGGTGAAATAGGCTAAATTAACTATTTTTGCCACATTTCAATTTTTTTTTCATGCCGTACACCCTGCAGATTAACCTCTTCCCTCTCCAGGACGTACATTTATGTCCTGCAGCGTCGGGGTATGTATGAAGAGCGATCGTAGCGCAACCTCTCTTCATACAGCGCAGGCGTCAGCTGTTTATTACAGCTGACACCCGCGGGTAATAACTTCAATCGTACAGCATTACCTCATAATGCAAGAGCTATCAAAGTATCGCTAGTTGTGGTCCCCCAGGGGGCTTAAAAAAAAGTAAAAATAAAATCAATAAAGTTTTATTAGTTGTAAAAAAAAAGTTATAAAAGTTTAAATCACCCTCCTTTTGCCATATCTATGATAAAAAAAATCTAAATCATAAAACCATAAAAGTCCAATATATCAAAGTAGCACATTATTTACCCCACGTGGGGAACATAGTCCGTAAAAAAAAAAAAGAACGACAGAAATGCACTGTATGTATTCCGAATCCGTACTAACGTAAACTACAGGACATCCCCAAAAAAAGGGGCCTCGCACAATGGAAAAATAAAAAAGTTATTATGCAGCAGAAAATATTTCAAAAAATTAAATGTCTTTGAAAAAATATAAGTACTACACCAAAAAAAAAAACTATACAAGTTTGGTATCGTAGCAATCATACTGACCCATAGAGTAAAGTTATCATGTCATTTTTGTTGCGGTTTGTGCGCCGTAGAAACAAAACACACTGAAAGATGGCCGAATGTTTTTTTTTCTTCAATTTTTACTCTGCTTAGAATTTTGTAAACGTTTTTAGTACATTATATGGTGCTTTAAATAGCACGATTGAAAAATACAACTCGTTCTGCAAAAAACAAGCCCTCATGCAGCGACGTCCATAAATAAATAAAGGAGTTATGATTTTTTAAAAGGGAGAAGGAACAAATGAAAGGGGGGAAAAAAAGAGCTGCGTCATTAAGGGGTTAAATAATGTAGTAACTTCCTTATCTGGGTCATTAGGAACACAGGGATTCCACATGTGTAATTTTGTTTTTAATTTTTTTTAAAGTAAAGGGAGAAAGATGGTGTTTTGGCGTTTTTATTTTTATATTTTTTTTACAATATTTTTTTTTTTTTACTTTTTAAAATTTTTTTGTCCTTTTTAGGGAACTTTCACAGAGACCCATTAGGACCCCCTGATCACATTGCGGGGGATCCTATGGTGACAGCTCTTTACATGCTGCGGTCTCATAGACCACGGCATGTAAAGGGCTAAACAAAAGAGATTGAAGGTTTTCTCCGTTCTCTGCTGTAAGAGCTGGTGCCCGGCTATCATCTGATAGAGGGAGGCCTGCGGTTGCATAGTCCGTGGCATGTAAAGGGCTAAACAGCAGAGATCTGAGGTTTTCTCCATTGTAAGAGCTGGTGTCAAGCTATCCTCTGACAGCCGATCACCAGCTCTTCCTGCCACAGGGACCATCAGCCGGCTTCTGAAAAGCTGATGGTAAAAAACAGTGCAGGAGTTTTAAAAAAGGAAGCAGGAAGTTGCTGACAGATCAGTAATATCTTCTTGCTTCTTTTTTTTGAAGTCCTGCAGGTCTCATAGTGAAACATAGCCTGGAAATTTTCTGGGCTATATCACTATGGGCAGTGGAGTTCATCCCAGAATATTTCCGGGTGTGCCACTGAAGGGGTTAAGTCTGCTCACTCACCATCTAGGTGCTCTCCCTAAGGAGAAAATAAAGTGTTTCTAACCCATGTCACAGGCTTCTCTCTAGCAAAGCCAGAATCCTGCTGCACACTGATTAGGGGCAAGCTGTGCATGGAGTCTGACTTTGCTTTTAATTCCTGGTCATTGTTAGAAGGTTTGTATAGAGAGTCTAACATTGACTTGAAGAAATGCTGCCTTCCAATAGGTAGCACTGCGGAGGTATTGCTCCATCTCCCTTATTTCCTGTTAAAGTGGCACATACCAGATTTCCAAAATTTGGCCTGGTCATTAAGGCATAAACAGGCTTGGTCTTGAAGGGGTTAATTTAATTGTATTTCTTTTTTAGGGAACACGTATTATTTTATTAACTTGGTATGATAACCAAAGTGGGAGCAAACAGGATTGAGCTTGAATTACAATACAGTTTCTTTTGAGTTAATATGAGATATTGGTTACATTCCTTACTAAAGAATGAACTCTAAAAAGAAAAATGTATTTTTTCTTTTAGATTTGGTCGTAAGCCGTGCTTATTAGCATCACTCTTCATCACTGCCGTGTTTGGTGTCCTAGTGGCGTTTGCTCCAACATATCCATGGCTTGTTACCTTTCGCTTCATTCAAGGGTTAGTTAGCAAAGGCAGTTGGTTGTCAGGATACGTTCTAGGTATGTTGAAGCAATAAAGTCAACTAAAAGTTAAAGTATAGTTTTTGGACTGAATGTGACCGATCCATTGTTTTGCCTAAACTAATGAGAAGTATTTTTCTAAGACATAACTCTAAAATTTGTACATAGTTCTCAAAGTCCAGAAAATTGACTTATTGAGTCATTCCTTGTCAAGTGGTCTAATGTGCCCCACCTTCATATCACAGATTTTGTTCACAATTTGTGTATTACACACCCATGGTATCAAAAGAAATTTCCCAAAGTTTTAGGTTCCTACAGCTAATGGTTCCTGAGTTAGACCCCCCTGTTTAGGGGGGTGTCTGGAAGTGTGCGCACAACAATGATTAAAATGGCATTTTTTAATAAATTTAGAACTATGTTATCATAAAAGCTAAAAATTGGAGGCCTGCACAACTTTTTATGCTAAGTTTAATGGTACCATCGTGAACTTTCCTGGTTCCAAAGCTAGCTTGAAAACTTTGCTCGACGAGTGCCTCAAAATTTGCCATTCTCCGCAGAAGGAAATTTGAGCCAGGGTTTCGGCCACTGTAGCATCTACCCAGAAGGTGACACAAACCTGCCACAAGATTTCTCAGGAGGCAGGTGGTCAAAAATCCTTGAGTAACAGCAAATGACCTGCAGGAAGATTTGAAGGCAGCAGGCACTGAGGTTTCCATTTGCACAGTAAGGTGCATACTAAATACTGAAGGTCTTCATGCCCAAACTCCTCTACTGAGCCAAAGGTACAAGAAAAGTCAGCTGCAAGACAATATGCTCAAAACTATATAAATAAGCCCCAGAAAGTTTTAGACTATCTTCTGTGAAGTGCTGAAACAAATCTGGAACTTTACAGGTTTATGGGTCAGCTGTATGTCTGGACGAGGAAGAATGAAGCATGCACTGAGAAGAACACTATAAGGAATAGGCTAAGATTTCTCAGGAACACCATCAGAGGTTGATGTCTGACTATGGCCCAATGCACACGGCGTCTATGGGTGTACAAATACTGCCCATAGACATGCTATGCAAAAATGCTTTTCCATGTCCACGAGCAGAAATCAATAGCGATTTTCTGCTTGCGGAGGGAAAATCTCAGTGTGACCTATTTTAGTGTGGTTTTCCCATGGACGGCTTCTATTGAAGTCAATGGAAGCCACCCGATCTGCAGCCCATCCACAGTGACAGTTATGGACATGCTGCGGAATCCGCATACAGATGGAAGGCGCTGCAGACAGGTACGCAGGGGGTCCGCAGAGGTCAAAGGCCGGGCGCAGGGTTGGATCCCGCTGCAGGATCCCGCATGGGGGATCCAACCCGGCCATCTAACCCGCATTTGGCCTTTTGCAGCAGGTCATAACAGCAAAAGGTGCTCTAGTAAGTACTAAAGACGCTTGTCTCAAAGAGGTTGAATAATTCTGAGACTGCAGTAGTCAGTAAAAGTGACATTTTGTTTTAAATTTGCAGAAACCTCTTGTTGTGTCAGTTACAATGTGTTATTTAAATTGTTCCTGTTTGATTGTTTTGTTTTTTGCTTTGCGAACAGCTAAAAGTTTGTAAATCTGGCAAATCTAATTTTCAGTAGGGTTTGAATTAGGCCAGGCTCATATGAGCAGGTCGGTACAGCGTACTGTGCGCTTTATATGCTGTACCAATCTGCCACAGGCGGCCATGTTGGTGCTCACACGAGATCTTAGCCATGATAGTACATGGCTATGGGCAGCATGAAGCCAGTACTCAGTATCTCGGAGCCTGCACGATGCCAAATACGGTCGTGTGAGCCCGGCCTTATATTGATTGCAATCCTGATTTAGCGAGGAACACCATATAATTAATTTTCAGATGGCCCAGGGTTTATGTATTGTTCCTATGGTATGACATTTATTCACTGTGATATGAAGTGCTGGGACTTGTTCTGCTGTGAAGAAACAAGCAAATAAAAGCTGGAGCAGCCAGTTTGAACGGAAATCCAGTCTGAAGTGTTCCTTTTTGTCTGTGCCAACCATCTTACCAGAAAGACAGCGATCTCATTCAACCCCCCAAGTTGTCACTAATTTATATATATGGTTAAGATCAATCGAAAAAATACAAAAAGGCCAAAATTGGTACAGTCCATAATAGACACTCAAGTTAGAAGCTGTGTTTCAATGAATAGACTTAAATTTCTGCTGCTATTTGAACTTGAGTTTTCAGCTATATGTTTGCATACATCCATACAGTGGGCACACAGTACATATTGAACCAAGATTTTGGAATCTGCTGTACTACAGTCTATGATATCTCAGTATAGAGTTTAATTTAGCAGCGATCCCAATGGCATACTACATAGCACAAAACTCAAAAACTCACCTCCACAGCAGAGCAAATCAAAAAGTTTCAGCACTTCATCTACTGAACTAATACTTGCCATTTCTGGAGATTTTCTTTCACATAGTAGTTCCAGAACTTTAATAATTTATTTTTGTAATTTATTTTTAGTTGCAGAATTTGTTGGCTTGGAATACAGGAAAATAGTAGGAATTGTGTACCAAGTAGCATTCACCGTTGGACTTCTAGCACTTTCAGGAGTGGCTTACGGCATTACTAATTGGAGATGGCTACAACTGGTTGTCACCTTGCCAAACTTTGTGTTTTTAACATACTATTGGTAAATGTCTGTACTGTACTTTAAACTAATCCTCATTTATACTCGGGCACATTTTCTATTCTTTTAATGGGGTCTTCCAGGCAGTGTCGGCGGTCAGTGCCGGGATACACAGGCAGCTGTTGCCCCGTCCCCTGCGTAGTGGCCGCACTTGTAATTGCAGGCTAGGGTCGCATTGATTTCAAGCTCTAAATCTTGCATTTACATAAAACATTTATATATATGTCTCTAATAGTTTATTTACAGTATACATCTCAATAGCATTCCATGTTTCAGAGGTAGTCATATTCACAGAGGCACACAGAGTATCAGGGACCTGTAGTCACCATATCCTGCCATACAGGGTCCATTTATAGTGCAGTATTATGAGCGAGACTGGTAAACCTCCTAAAGCACCAGGGTGTTTTGGTCCTAAAGGTCCTGACACTTTTCAGGGATTTTACCCATGTGGTGCTTTTACTACCCTATTTTTCCTAAGCTACCAAAATTATTTTTTCTGCTTTTCTTTCCTGTGACAAATAGGGCTTTTTTGTATATCTTTTTTCACAAACTTTTTCCCCCCATTTTTTAGTTTTATTGGCAGTAAAAGGCTAAAAAAATGATTTTTTAAAATGTATAGTTTTTTTTAAAAGTAGTATATGTATGCTAAAATAAAGTGCGGTAATGAGTTCCTCATTTTGTCTCGGATGTTTTGAAATATGTATAGTTTTGGATTACAGGGTGCATACAGCACTCGTTTTGGTTGGCTTTGGGTCATTTTCTTTTTTATGTATATATTTTTACTTTGTTCTGTAACTTTTTTACATTTATTTTTGTAACTATTTTTTTTATTTTACTATCTAAGACCCCCATGATGTTATATAAGACCTCTGGGGTCATTCACAGGGTCTTTTTTTTCTTTTCCACTGTAGCTAGAGCATCCATAGAAGCCCCAGTTACAGGGAAAAACACCCCCCTGGAGTAACATCAGTCACTCACAGAGCTGATCAGGGTCTGCTAGGACCCTGCAGCTCTGCTGTAACAGGGGGCTCCCAGCGGTGATCCCATGTGATCACCAGGTTGCATAGTGGAAGTAACACTTTCACTTTCATTGTTTAGTACACAGTGCTCATTGAGTGCTATGCGCAGATCACTTCTTTAGTGTTCTTGGAGATAATTAAAAGTCTTCCAGAATCTTCAATGGCGCATGTACCCGCCAGCATTAATGTAGCAGCGCAGTAATCCCTGGGCACAGCGTCTGCACGAGATTACTAGACAAGATAGACATTTACATGACTATCCCTCTTACTATGGAGCCGAGTCTGGACCAGAAGAGCTGACACTTTTTACTGAGGTTTATTATGGATGACGTGACTTGGTTGTATTGTATAAATGATATCCATTGATACAACTTCATCCCTTGCTAGATACATTTCTTTTATTATAGGTGTGTTCCAGAATCCCCTCGATGGCTTATCTCCCAAAAACGTAAAACTGAAGCTACTGCAATTATTAATCAAATTGCCAAGAGAAACAAGAAAGCCGTTCCCGATACTATAGAAGTAATGGCACTATCTATTCTTCTTATGAGAAGTAACATTATATTTGAAGTTGCAATTTTAATTAAGAACTTCATCATCAATCATTTGTCTTACAATATCATTTATTTTTGTTATTGTTTTTACCATTATGTTGCTGTGATGCACCGCCTGCTGAGAGTCTGAGGCAATCTGACATTTGCTGCCTGCCATATTAAAGGCTCAGGTGGTTTCTCCTGGCTTCACACTGGCGATAGGCTTTCTTTCGATGCGAGAGTGAGTGAAAACACATGATTATGAAACAAATGATTTTCAATGGTTTCATTCCCATTTGCGATAGGGAGTACACCGCTCTCCCCTGTCACAGCTGTGACACCTGTGACAGCTATGGCAGGGGGATTCCATGAACCCTCGAAAATCAACGCTGTAGGGGTTGCCTGCAACCCACTGCTTTCAATAGGTTGGCAGCAGCGCCTGCCCCATTGAAAGCAATGGGATAGCATCGAGGACCTCTGCCACAGCTGTGACAGCTGTGCAGGGGATTCCTTCATCCCCGCGGGGATGAAGAAATCCACTGCCATAGCTATCACAGGTTTCACAGCTATGGCAGGGGAGCGCAATGTACTCCTTATGTTTTCAATAGAGCTGGTGCGGCGCTGCTGCTGCCGGCCCCATTGACAACAATGAGCGATAGCGCAGATTTTTCTTAATGCTGGAAGGGTTGAGTGAAGACATCGCAAATGAGAATGAAACCATTGAAAACCATTGTTTCATTATCATGCGTTTTCACTCACTCTCGCATTGCAAGAAAGCCCATCGCCAGTGTGAAGCTGGCCTTCTACTTAACACTGCAGACCTGAAAGTTCATAGTATTTACAGTGATTCATTGTAATAAGAGTACAATTATTTTACACTACAAGAAACTGTTAAACCAGTGATATAAAGAACATTTCTAGGTAACTGCCTCTTACAGTACTGTGTAAAACTTTTAGACAGGTGTGGAAAAAATGCTGCAAAGTAAAAATTATTTTCAAAAATAGGCGGTGTGTAATTGGCTCAAAATTTAGCCTAGATCCACAAAACTGTATTTGCGCACGCAATACGCAGTGAATAGAACCCATTGCGTCGTTCAATTAGTTCGTTTGCAAGCGTGTATTTTGCTTGTGCAATTCTGTTGTGCAAATATGCAGCATGTTCTATTTTTGTGCATTTGCACAGGGAAATAGAACATATGAAACTTATTAGGCTAATTAGCCATTTGAATGTGCAGGACCATGGCTGCGGGTTTTTTTGTGCACGAAAATGAAGATGATTTGCGTATGCAAAAAGTACAGTAAAAAACATAGTTGTGCGTACAAATACTCAACCTCCTATGTGCAAAAATGCAGCGCAATTATGCAAATGCTCATGTGAATCTGGCCTTATTCTGCAGTAGGACAACAACCCTAAATATCCAGCCAAGGTCATTAAGAAGTATTTTCAGTGTATAGAAGAACAAGGAGTTCTGGAAGTGATGATATGGGTCCCACAGAGCCCCGATCTCATCACCATCTGTCTGGGGTTAAATGAATGGACAGAAGGATTTAAGCGAGCCTGCATCCACAGAAGATCTGTGGTTAGTTCTCCAAGATGTCTGGAACAATCTTCCTGTCAAGTTCCTTAAAAACTGTGTGCAATTGTATCTAGAAGAACTGATGCTGTTGTGAAGGTAAAGGTCAGTCACACCAAATATTGATGTGATTTAGATTTCTCTTTTGTTCTTCACTTTGCATTTTGTTAATTGACCAAAAAACTATTATTATTTCTGATGTTGAAAGCATTCTTATTTTGCAGCAGTTTGTCCACACCTGCCTAAAACTTTTACCCAGTACTGTATATTAAGGTAATTGAGTCTTAGTAAATGGAAGTTGAAAACAATCTTTAAGTGCTTATTGGAAGAATAAAAAATAATATATGGATACAATGTATCCCATTTTCCACGGTTTTAGGAATCAAGCAAGGGCCTTTTACACGGGCTGATAAATAGTTCAGATTCCTGTATCCAGTGAGAATCTGAATGATTGCTGCTCAGTGTAAATACCGCAACCGAATGGTAAACGAGAATTACTTTATTTCTCATTCGTCATTCAGTTTCTGCATGCATAAAAATGAGGGATCAGTCCATATAAACAGGCAGTATCACTTATGAATGACTGCCTGCTTACTGTAAATGGAGGCGGGTAGGCTCTAAAGTTCACCGACCAGCTCCACCTCCATTCATTAGCGACGATCGATTGTTGAGTAGAAAAGCAGAAGAGCTATCATTCCTTTGATGTTTTGTGTGAAAGGGACCTAAATCTAGTTAGTTGTCCTGTATGAGTACTCCTTGTAACAGACACACTATTAAGGCCCATTTACACGCAACGATTATTGCTCAAAAGCCATCCTTTGAGCAATAATCATTGTGTGTAAATGCTTCCATCTTTCACTCTTCAGCTGAATGATGATTTTTAGGTGAGCATAAAATCCATTCAGCCGGAGAGAAGATAGCACAGAACACATGCTGTGTTTGCTATCCATAGTGCTGTATTCTCCACGGGAGCGCTGATTACATTGTATTCAGCTTGCACCCCCGTGTCAGAACAAAGCAGCTGAATGCGGAGAACAGAACACCTCCTGTTCTCTGTATACAGCTCCCGGAGGCTCATTTACATGCAAATAAAGGTGATAAGCTGCTAATGGACATTAGTGTCTATTAGCAGTTAATGCAAAATAATTGCTCAAAACATATCTTTTGAATGATTATCTTTGCGTGTTAATGGGCCTTTAGTCATGCAGCTACAGCCACAAATACGTTATGCAACTGAAACTAGATGATATAAATGGTTTGCAATTCAATTAGTCTGTTCTAATAGAAGTAACTAGAGAAATGTAGCACAATAGCTGTTTTCCATCATGTAACTATAAAATCACTAAAAATATAGGGCAAAGTATTATAAAATTACTCAACATTTTATTTAGATTTGTATCATTGAAAGTTGTAAGCTGTTATTTCAATGATGGTTCCCATTTCATTAGTTTTCCATGAGTTTTCAAAAAGTTTTGTACTTCTTAGTGTTTTTGTTGTTGTTGTTTTCGCCCATTCACAACCCTTAGTTAGTTTTTGGAAAATCACTGCAACTAATTAGATGGCTGACTTAACCCCTTTAAGATGTAAACCCCAGTCAAACAAAATTGCCTCCTGTGGACCAATAGATTGACTATAATTAATACCAAAGTTCTACGCTTCAAAAAACAGGGGCTAGCCTGGTGTAGCCCCTGTATTTTAAGGTGTAGAACTTTGGCATCCTGGTCCTCTTCCTATAGTTTCCCTATTGACCTTGCTGGCATGGCAGCCTAAATACTTATTGTAGCCAGCCAGCATGTCATGCCCCAGCAATTACTGAAAAATAGGTTTTTCCCCGAAACGCATTTGTTCTGCTGGTTTTACTCCTCATGTAATAAAATCTTTATATCTCACCATCATCACCATTTTTGGAGTCACTGCGCCTTGAGACATTTTTCTCTCACTCTCACTGTATAATTATGCCAGACACTGCACTTATAATATGTGTTATGTAGCGCCCACTAGTGGTGATTACCAGCAGCCTTTACAGAATACTTTCCTGCTTTGGTACAGAAGAAATATGGTTTATTTGAGAAACTAACTTTTAATTTCATGCCTGCCTGCTCATATAGCACAAAAAAATTTGAACTTTTTAAACTCCTAATGACCACAGATATAGTTCTTACAACAGTGATTAAAGGGCTCCATTTTTGAGATTTGGCTTTAAAAGCATCACTAGAACTGCTGCAGGAAATCAAAAAGTCAGAAATCTTTTCCTGTGCTGCTTTTTCATTGATTCCTACAAGCACATCATTAACAGTGTGTGATGTAGCTATGAGATTTACTTAGACCTAACATAGTTCTGATTGTAACAAATTACACAAAGGATTATTTTCACTGCTATGACAATTCCAGTTACAAAAAAAATCATGAAAAAAACATAAAGCAAAGGCCTGACAGGACTTAAAGGGGTTTTCCAGACAAAAACTAATGGTGAATGAACTGCGAATGGCTGGTAGGGCCAAAACGCTGTCCGAACTGCAGTGGCTCGGTATGGTAGTATACCAGTCTAGTGAACTACAGTAGATACAGCGTTTTGAGACTTCTGACTATCTGTAGCTCCCTCTCATCAGATGAGTGGCAGGCATCCCAGGTAGCGAATCCTGTTGATCTGTATTGGTGACCTAGACACGGGGGTAGGTACCCAATAGTTTTCACCTGGTAAACCCCTTTAAGAGGAGTTGATTCATGAAAAAATCCCTTTTTAAATTTAAAGGAGTTTTCCAGGCAGCGCCGGTTGTCAGTGCAAGGATTCACCAGGGTCGGAGTGGAAGCCACTGCTCCGACCTCTGTGTAGTGGCCGGCAATTGAAATTGCAGGCACATTTCTCATTGAAATCAATGGGAGCTGTGCTTCTAATTGCACGCTGGGGTCCCATTTATTTCAATGAGAGTTCCGCTTGCAATTAGAAGCTCCAGCCATTACATAGAGGTCGGAGCAGTAGCTTCTGCTCCGACCCAGCTATTTGTTGCACACTGGGTTTTAAAACCCTAGAGGATCAACTATTATCTCCTGGAAGCTGTAGATCAGTGGTCTCCAACTCCAGTCCTCAGGGACCACCAGCAGGTCATGTTTTCAGGATATCCCATGGTAAGAACACCTGTGGCAATGTGTGAGGCACTGGCAATAATTACATCACCTGTGCAACACTGAGGAAATCCTGAAAACATGACCTGTTGGTGGTCCCTGAGGACATGAGTTGGGGAACCCTGCTGTAGATGGCCATAAATATCTCCTGCAGGGGAAAGTATTATTACATGCTGGCAGTTTAAATGAATTGCTGACCATGTAAAACATGGATGGGTTACGTCAGAAGTTTTGATTGCGAAAAAGTAAAAAAGAGGCATGGCCAGTATCAGCTGTATAAAAAAAACAATACTTCACTTTAACGACTAATGCTTTATTTTTTTACCTATATTTTATTATGTACAGAATCTGATGGAAAAAGAAGAAATTGGTGACAAGAAAGTTCCTGCTTTTTCAGACCTTGTCAGAACACCTCAGATTAGAAAATACACATTTATTCTTATGTACATCTGGTAAGGATCTTTATCCTTTCTTTATAGCAGTTTCTTCATTTCTAGATATAACCCATTCCAGTGTTGTGCCCCCATGAAGTTGGCGCAGGTCAGCAGCTTGACCATTTCTGTGTATCCATTTCCCATTCATCTCTATGGCAGGTGCGCCAACAGAAGGAATCAAGCTGCTAGCATGCGGGTATGCATCACTAGAATGGGGCAACTGGTAAGTATAAGACAGAGCTCCCTGGACTCTTCTCACCTTTGAGCCCCATAACATTGTTTGTGGAGTTGAAAGGTGAAGACACTGTCTCTTTAAAGAAAGAGAACAAGGCAGCATAAATGGTGCAAAAATATCAAAAGATATGCTTTATTCTTCCATAATGACAGACAGCAACATTTCGACTACAAGAGTCTTTTTCAAGCTTGAAAAAGACTCTTGTAGTCGAAACGTTGCTGTCTGTCATCATGGAAAAATAAAGCATATCTTTTGATATTTGTGCACTGCTTATGCTGCCACATTGACTACTTCTGATTTTGATTTGGATCCGTGATTTGGGCTCCCTTGTAGTTGTGCATTATAACTGCCTTGCTGGAAACAGCTATTAGATTGTGCTGCTGGTAAATCTCTTTTCTTTGCAGTGTCCCTTTAAAGGGTCAGATATTTATTGACTTATAGAGTACCTATCTTCCAATAGGTGATGCTATTGGAAGATAGGTACTCTATAAGTCAATAAAGGAGAGGAAGGAGAGCTTTTTTGCATACCAGTAGGGACAGCAGCCTGCATTGTTCTGAGGTTTTCACAGGGTAATAATTGGGATCCAATTTCCTCAGAAGGTCCCTGCTGTATTACTAGATTTTTTTGTCCTGATCAAATGGGAAAACTTTGACATTGATGGTCTATCCTTATGATTGGTGGTGGTCGAACCTCTACGTGCTGCAGTACGAAGCATAGTCACTTGCACAGACAACCCACTATACCTATGTAGAAAATGGAGGGGCACCATTGCCCATTTACTGTACTGATTGGCAATGGGCAGTGGTCAAACATTAAGAGCTTCACCTAAGAATAATCCCTCATTGTTAAACGATGTGCAATGTTATGAAGCCTAAATTCTAATTTCCTATGTTTACAGGTTTTCATGTGCAGTTATTTACCAGGGACTTATTATGCACATGGGAAGTACTAGCAGTAACATTTACTTCGACTTTTTCATCTCTGCTCTGGTTGAATTTCCTTCAGCCCTAATAATAATTGTGACAGTGGATCGCATTGGACGGAGGTACCCGTGGGCAGTGGCGTGTGTAATAACAGGGCTGGCATGTCTACTGACCGCTTTTATTCCCGAAGGTAAATCAAACTGTTGCATGTTTAAAATACAAACTAAAAAAAGCAACCAAAACCAACAACTACAAGTTAAACTTTACTCAATCATCAAATGATGACTAAGGGTTTCTATTCACTATGTCTAGGGGAAAGGTTTTATATATCAAAGACAGATTGGAGAAAGGAAAGAAGTGAAACTGGCACTCTGTCAAAGTATGTGTGATGGTCACTCAATGAAAACAATCAAAAGGGGCCTGAAGGTCTTTCTTTAGAGAAATCTTACAGGTTATGTGTTCTAGGTCACTGTTTGGGGGTTGCTGACATATTTCAAGTTGAGAAGGAATTTTGCCAAAAGTCCTTTGCTCCATTACTGATTTACTGCTTCCTATGACTGATTGCTACCACGTCAGACTTAAATGGTCACTGACTTGTCACAAGTAACTTGTGCTTATGTGGCTACAATGGGTTTTCCTTCCTTCTAATTTGCTGTCCACTGCCTGTTTTCAAGTGAAGTCAGTTTTAGTAACATACACAGAAAGACAGATAAACAGGAAGTAGAGGCTGGTTTAGTATCATGCTGCCCATTGAAGTCTATGCAAAGGAGAGTGGGAAGGAAATGGATAATAAATAATTACTGTCACACAGCTACTGGAATCTACACTGTTTAGTACGGCTATACACTGTCTTCCATGTAGCTGTTATTTCTGTGTGTGTGTTACAGAGAATTAGGCAGCAGAATTTGTTTTCGGGCATGGCTTGATAGGCATCTATGCATGGCAGCTCTGGGAACCTTCAATAGGTGCTGGGCTGTAATGCTTGTCCATTGGCAACCCCAAATAACATTGTAGGGGGTGCTGATGGGGCGCGGCAGAAGGCGTCCTTCCTCCCATGACTGTTTAAATGTGCGTAGAGCATACCAAGGTATCTAAATAGTTAACTGCCATGATCAGAGCTAACTGGTGACTATCAGTTGTCAGAAACAGATGATACCATCAAGACAGAAGCTGCTGTTCTCACTCTTTTCTTCCAACTTTTTGCTCTGTCTCCTACCGGATTAGGGTTTACCTTTGTGTTAGAAGCTTTCTCCACATATCGTGGGGTTGCTGGTTTTCTGTGGATATTGTTCCCAGTTTGTCTTTTCTATCCCAAAACTCCCCTTTTTTAGGGGTTTAATCAATTTTTGGGTTATTTGGGACGCGTTATCTTCTTTTTTAGTGTCCCGTTTTAATCTGGTTAGGTTTATCTAGAGGAGCGAATTCCTCCTTTTCTCATCTAGGAGGACTTAACTACTTAGGGAAGTTCAGGGTTTCATATTCATTGCCTGATAACAGCATTATTTTCAGTGTATGGCACCTTTGTATCATAGATTAGAGAAACGTTATAACTACCAAGGACAATTTCGTGTTTGATGACACCATCATAGATTACGGTTCCTGATGAGTCTGTGTATGACAGAAACGCGTTGAACCAGTACGAACCATTTCTGCATTAATAATTCTCTCAGAAGGTTTTTCTGAATCTCGTTCTGAATGGTTATTGAAGCTATATTCTGCATGAGAACGCATCAGTACCTTAATGGTGGTTCTCTGGTTATTTCTAGCAGAATTTGATTCTTCATTGATTGATAACCTGTGGTTGATAATCTATCAGCCACTTGTGTATTTTTTCTCGGGGGGCATCAGCAGAAGCTTTGCTTGTGGTTTGTCCATTCTAAACGAAACTATATACAGTTCTTTTTTCATCACGGACAAGGACCTATCATAGGCTGCTGCTGGTGTCCTACTGTTTCAGCATCTTTAGCCCGGTGCTATTATCCAGATAGGGCAGTTACCTGGTCAAGAACCAGATTTTATCTCTTATTTAAGAGGGTTTGTGTACTAAGAAGACATAGGCCTGGTGGCCTCTTGTCATTTCACCTCTAATAATTCTGATCCTTGTTGATGAGACACAATAGGAGCCCGAATGTACGTCACCATTGGAGGTGTTCCGTAAACCACTTACCTTGATGGAACGATCATCCTCCTTTCATCTTTTTGTGAAGGACGCATCCTAATATGGTCCTCTAATCTTTATTGGGTGACATCCATCCCCAATGGTGACTGAAAAAGAGTGCATTAGAGTGTCTCACGTTGCAGGATACTTCTGCATTGTAATAGAGGTGTCAATTGCATGTATTTTCTCTGGTCCTTTTCCAGGGTTTAAAATTCTTGCTCTGTGTTTGTTAGTTCCAGTTTGTCTGTTTTTTGTGAGGCCCAATCATTTTATATTTATTGATTAATAAAAGTTATATTTTAAGGGATATACCCAGTGAATATTACACTAAGGGTGGCTTCACACACAGCATTTTTTGGAAAGTGCATTTGCAGTTTTTCATGCATTTTTTTAAGCCAAAACCAATACGTTTGCATATGGCAGAAATAATGCAGATTTTCTGCAGTTAAAAATTAAACCAAAACCTGCATCATTTCTTCATTAAAAACTGCATCAAAATCTTTGTCGAAATCTTTTAACAGAAGGAGTGAAATCAGCTTAGGATCCACACCAAAATCAGAGTCATAATCTGCACTGTGGTTTTTGATGTAGAAATGTTTGGGATTTTAGGTGTGGATTCGGTAACGTCATCTACAGGAAAAAATGTAATAAAAAGCGATCTAAAAGTCATACTAACCACAACGGAAACTACAGGACATCCCACAAAAAGACGAGCCCTCACATAACTATGTTGACGGAAAAATAGAAAAGTTACGGCTGTCAGAAAATGGTGGCATAAAAAATTTTTTTCCTCCCAAATTTTTAGTAGTACAGTAAAATTAAAACTATATAAATTTGGTATCATTGTAATTGTACTGACCCTAAGAATATAGTTACCATGTCATTTTTTCTGCAGTGTGTACAAAAAACAAGACCCACTCTAAAAAGATGACCAAATAACTTTTTTTTTTCATTTTTCATGCCATTTAGAATTTTAAAAAAAAGTTTTTTAGTAAATTATATGGTACATTAAATGGTACCACTGATAAACACAACTCATTTCACAAAAAAACAGGCCCTTGTGTAGCTACATCAACAGAAAAACTAAAAAAAAATTATAATTTTTTTGTAAGTGAGGAGGAAAAAAACGGAAAAAGGAGGCTGCGCTAACTACATATAAAAAAGGCACAATATGTACCTATTAGCTCATCTTCCTGTCCAGCTGCTACTCGGATGCCTCTGCCCTGTGATGGTCACTGCACTGGCTACCTGTCAAATATATTATTCAATTTAAACTCATTACTAGAGATGAGCGAACGCGTTCGTCCGAGCTTGATATTCGTGCGAATATTAGGGTGTTCGGGATGTTCGTTATTCGTAACGAACACCATGCGGTGTTCTGGTTACTTTCACTTCCTTCCCTGAGACGTTAGCGCGCTTTTCTGGCCAATTGAAAGACAGGGAAGGCATTACAACTTCCCCCTGCAACGTTTAAGCCCTATACCACCCCCCTGCTGTGAGTGGCTGGCGAGATCAGGTGTTCGCCTAATATAAAAGTCGGCCCCTCCCGCGGCTCGCCTCAGATGCGGTGTGAGTTAGATGAGGGACAGTGCTGTTTATACCGGAGCTGCTGTAGGGAAAGAATTGGTAGTTAGTGTAGGCTTCAAGACCCCCCAAAGGTCCTTATTAGGGCCACTGATAGCTGTGTGTTGGCTGCTGTTAGCAGTGGCATTTTTTTTTTCTCAAAATCGGCTCTGCAGAGCGTTGCACCTGGCATTAGGGACAGAAGTGCTGCATAGGCAGGGAGAGTGTTAGGAGTGAGTGTAGCCTTCAAGAACCTCAACGGTCCTTTCTAGGGCCATATTTATCCATGTGCAGTACTGTCCAGGCTGCTGTTAGCTGTGCTGCATTTTTTTTGGGCTTCTCAAAATCGCCTCTGCAGAGCATTCCACCCTCCATTGATACTGCAGGGAAAGAATTGTATAGGCAGGGCCACAACACAGTTATTATTCATAGAATATACGCAGTGCTGCCTTTTGGTGGGAAAAAACTGAAAACAAATCTATTTGTCCAGCCTCTGTCCGTCCTTACGCCTGTGGACACGTGTGAGCTGCGTGAAAAACATTGCTAAATCATACGCACCCAGCTACGCTTTACTGCTGGCTTCGCCATTTGCTTTCCTTAATTGGGAAAAAAAATACCTGCTCTGCCAGAGTTATAATAACTCTGCTACCCTCACGTTCTGTGACACATAAGCAGGGACACAGCACAGTTATTAAACTTCTCATGTTCATTGAATATACGCAGTGCTGCCTTTTGGTGGGAAAAAACTGAAAACAAATCTATTTGTCCAGCCTCTGTCCGTCCTAACGCCTGTGGACACGTGTGAGCTGCGTGAAAAACATTGCTAAATCATACGCACCCAGCTACGCTTTACTGCTGGCTTCGCCATTTGCTTTCCTTAATTGGGAAAAAAAATACCTGCTCTGCCAGAGTTATAATAACTCTGCTACCCTCACGTTCTGTGACACATAAGCAGGGACACAGCACAGTTATTAAACTTCTCATGTTCATTGAATATACGCAGTGCTGCCTTTTGGTGGGAAAAAACTGAAAACAAATCTATTTGTCCAGCCTCTGTCCGTCCTTACGCCTGTGGACACGTGTGAGCTGTGTGAAAAACATTGCTAAATCATACGCACCCAGCTACGCTTTACTGCTGGCTTCGCCATTTGCTTTCCTTAATTGGGAAAAAAAATACCTTCTCTGCCAGAGTTATAATAACTCTGCTACCCTCACGTTCTGTGACACATAAGCAGGGACACAGCACAGTTATTAAACTTAGATTATTCATTCACTAGAGGCAGTGGGGCCTTTCGTTTTCCCAAAAGGGCAAAAATTATATTTGGCCTGCAGTCTTGCGCCAATTTATTTCCTGCCTGTTAAATCAAATCACTGGTAATACAGCATGCTGAGGGGTAGGGGTAGGCCTAGAGGACGTGGACGCGGCCGAGGACGCGGAGGGCCAAGTCAGGGTGTGGGCACAGGCCGAGCTCCTGATCCCGGTGTGTCGCAGCCGACTGCTGCGCGATTAGGAGAGAGGCACGTTTCTGGCGTCCCCACATTCATCGCCCAATTAATGGGTCCACGCGGGAGACGGTTATTAGAAAATGAGCAGTGTGAGCAGGTCCTGTCCTGGATGGCAGAAAGTGCTTCGAGCAACCTATCGTCAACACGCAGTTCTGCGCCGTCCACTGCTGCAAATCCGAATCCTCTGCCTGCTGCTCCTCCTTCCTCCCAGCCTCCTCACTCCACTACAATGACACCTGCTCAGGAGCGGGAACACTCCCAGGAACTGTTCTCGGGCCCCTGCTCAGATTGGGCAGCAGCGGTTCCTCTCCCACCAGAGGAGTTTATAGTCACTGATGCCCAACCATTCGAAAGTTCCTGGGGTCCGGGGGATGAGGCTGGGGACTTCCGCCAACTGTCTCAACAACTTTCTGTGGGTGAGGAGGACGATGACGATCATACACAGTTGTCTTGCAGTGAGGTAGTAGTAAGGGCAGTAAGTCCGAGGGAGCAGCGCACAGAGGATTCGGAGGAAGAGCAGCAGGACGATGAGGTGACTGACCCCACCTGGTGTGCAACGCTTACTCAGGAGGACAGGTCTTCAGAGGGGGAGTCAAGGGCATCAGCAGGGCAGGTTGCAAGAGGCAGTGCGGTGGCCAGGGCCAGGGGTAGAGGCAGGGCCAGACCGAATAATCCACCAAGTGTTTCCCAAAGCGCCCCCTCGCGCCATGCCACCCTGCAGAGGCCGAGGTGCTCTAAGGTCTGGCAGTTTTTCACAGAGACGCCTGACGACCGACGAACAGTGGTGTGCAACCTTTGTTGCGCAAAGCTCAGCCGGGGAGCCAACACCAACAGCCTCACCACCACCACCATGCGCAGGCATATGATGGCCAAGCACCCCACAAGGTGGGACGAAGGCCGTTCAGCGCCTCCGGTTTGCACCCCTGCCTCTCCCCCTGTGCCCCAACCTGCCACTGAGATGCAACCCCCCTCTCAGGACACAGGCACGACCGTCTCATGGCCTGCACCCACACCCTCACCTCCGCTGTCCTCGGCCCCATCCACCAATGTCTCGCACCGCACCGTCCAGCCGTCGCTAGCGCAACTGTTGGAGCGCAAGCGCAAGTACGCCGCCACGCACCCGCACGCTCAAACGTTAACCGTCCGCATCACAAAATTCATCAGCCTTGAGATGCTGCCGTATAGGGTTGTGGAAACGGAGTCCTTCAAAAGTATCATGGAGGCGGCGGCCCCGCGCTACTCAGTTCCCAGTCGCCACTACTTTTCCCGATGTGCCGTCCCAGCCCTGCACGACCACGTCTCCCGCAACATTGTACGCGCCCTCACCAACGCGGTTACTGCCACGGTCCACTTAACTACGGACACGTGGACAAGCACAGGCGGGCAGGGCCACTACATCTCCCTGACGGCACATTGGGTGAATTTAGTGGAGGCTGGGACAGAGTCAGAGCCTGGGACCGCTCACGTCCTACCCACCCCCAGAATTGCGGGCCCCAGCTCGGTGGTGGTATCTGCGGAGGTGTATGCTTCCTCCACTAAAGCACCCTCCTCCTCCTCCTCCTCCTCTGTCTCGCAATCAAGATGTGTTAGCAGCAGCATGTCGCCAGCAGTCGGTGTCGCGCGGTGTGGCAGCACAGCGGTGGGCAAGCGTCAGCAGGCCGTGCTGAAACTACTCAGCTTAGGCGATAAGAGGCACACGGCCCACGAACTGCTGCAGGGTCTGACACAGCAGACCGACCGCTGGCTTGCGCCGCTGAGCCTCCAACCGGGCATGGTCGTGTGTGACAACGGCCGTAACCTGGTGGCGGCTCTGCAGCTCGGCAGCCTCACGCACGTGCCATGCCTGGCCCACGTCTTTAATTTGGTGGTTCAGCGCTTTCTGAAAAGCTACCCACGCTTGTCAGACCTGCTCGTAAAGGCGCGCCGGCTCTGCGCACATTTCCGCAAGTCCCACACGGACGCTGCCACCCTGCGCACCCTGCAACATCACTTTAAGCTGCCAGTGCACCGACTGCTGTGCGACGTGCCCACACGGTGGAACTCTACGCTCCACATGTTGGCCAGGCTCTATGAACAACGGAGAGCTATAGTCGAATACCAACTCCAACATGGGCGGCGCAGTGGGAGTCAGCCTCCTCAATTCCTTTCAGAAGAGTGGGCCTGGTTGGCAGACATCTGCCATGTCCTTGGTAATTTTGAGGAGTCTACCCAGGTGGTGAGCGGCGATGCTACAATCATTAGCGTCACCATTCCTCTGCTATGCATCTTGAGAAATTCCCTGCAAACCATAAAGGCAGCTGCTTTGCGCTCGGAAACGGGGGCGGGGGAAGACAGTATGCCGCTGGATAGTCAGGGCACCCTCCTGTCTATTTCTCAGCGCGTACAGGAGGAGGAGGAGGAGCATGAGGAGGATGAGGGGGAAGAGACAGCTTGGGCCGCTGCTGACGGTACACCGGCTGATTGCCTGTCATCCTTTCAGCGTGTATGGCCTGAGGAGGAGGAGGAGGAGGATCCTGAAAGTGATCTTCCTAGTGAGGACAGCCATGTGTTGCGTACTGGTACCCTGGCACACATGGCTGACTTCATGTTAGGATGCCTTTCTCGTGACCCTCGCGTTGCACGCATTCTGGCCACGACGGATTACTGGGTGTACACACTGCTCGATCCACGGTATAAGGAGAACCTGCCCACTCTGATTCCCGAAGAGGAAAGGGGTTCGAGAGTGTTGCTATACCACAGGACCCTTGCGGACAAGCTGATGGTAAAATTCCCAGCCGACAGCGCTAGTGGCAGAAGGCGCAGTTCCGAGGGCCATGTTGCAGGGGATGTGCGTAGATCGAGCAGCATGTACATCCCAGGCAGTGCAACAGTCTTTAAGGGCCTGGCCAGCTTTATGGCTCCCCACCAAGACTGTGTCACCGCTCCCCAGTCACGGCTGAGTCGGCGGGAGCACTGTAAAAGGATGGTGAGGGAGTACGTAGCGGATCGCACGACCATCCTTGGTGACGCCTCTGCCCCCTACAACTACTGGGTGTCGAAGCTGGACACGTGGCCTGAACTAGCCTTGTATGCCCTTGAGGTGCTTGCTTGTCCTGCGGCTAGCGTCTTGTCGGAAAGGGTGTTTAGTGCGGCTGGGGGAATCATCACAGATAAGCGTAGCCGCTTGTCAACCGACAGTGCCGACAGGCTAACACTCATCAAGATGAACAAAGGCTGGATTTCCCCAGACTTCTGTTCTCCACCAGCGGACAGCAGCGATACGTAAGCAATACGTAGGCTGCACCCGCGGATGGAAGCTACGTTCTCTCTCACCATCCAAAACGGGGACATTTCTGCTTCATCAATCTGTGTCTAATATTCCTCCTCCTCCTCCTCCTGCTCCTCCTCCTGAAACCTCACGTAATCACGCTGAACGGGCAATTTTTCTTAGGGCCACAAGGCTCACTCAAATAATTTTTCAGAACAATTTTTATAAGTTTCAATTAGCTTAAAAGCGTTGGAACTTTAACTTGAACCAATTTTTCGTTACACTGGGCTGCCTCCAGGCCTAGTTACCACTTAAGCCACATTAACCAAAGCGATTCACCTGCCATCTTGGTTGGGCATGGCCAATTTTTACTGAGGTACATTAGTACTGTTGGTACACCAATTTTTTGGGGCCCTCACCTACAGTGTAATCATAGTAATTTCTATGTTCTTCGCCTGCACTCATGGTACAGAAAGGTGTGTGGGGTTGGCCTACACTTTAGCTACATAAATGTCACTTGTGCCTTGGCTATACTAAGGCTACTGAAATGGAACGAAGACTGCGCTCCCGCTATACTGCTGCTTCAGAATTGTTACTGGGGCCTGTCTTGAGTGCTACTATTGCTTACATGGAACGAAGACTGCGCTCCCGCTATACTGCTGCTTCAGAATTGTTACTGGGGCCTGTCTTGAGTGCTACTATTGCTTACATGGAACGAAGACTGCGCTCCCGCTATACTGCTGCTTCAGAATTGTTACTGGGGCCTGTCTTGAGTGCTACTATTGCTTACATGGAACGAAGACTGCGCTCCCGCTATACTGCTGCTTCAGAATTGTTACTGGGGCCTGTCTTGAGTGCTACTATTGCTTACATGGAACGGACACGTGGAGAGGACACGTAGTGCCTCAAAAACATCCCCCTCCTCCTCCAACAGGGAAAACATTGTTGGCAAATGCCTTTGCATTGGTTCGTCTGGTGGCAGTCCAAGAATTTCACCTTTACCGACACTACAAGAGAGCCCCCCCACCATCCCCCCGCCACGGCCCACTTAATCCTGGCCACATTCCGAAAACCAACAAAATACAACCGTGGTACTAGGTCCGCAGTCACCACCACATTACCACCAACGCGGTTACTGTTAAGGTGCATATAACCACGGACACGTGGAGAGGACACGTAGTGCCTCAAAAACATCCCCCTCCTCCTCCAACAGGGAAAACATTGTTGGCAAATGCCTTTGCATTGGTTCGTCTGGTGGCAGTCCAAGAATTTCACCTTTACCGACACTACAAGAGAGCCCCCCCACCATCCCCCCGCCACGGCCCACTTAATCCTGGCCACATTCCGAAAACCAACAAAATACAACCGTGGTACTAGGTCCGCAGTCACCACCACATTACCACCAACGCGGTTACTGTTAAGGTGCATATTACCAGTCTGACTGGGGCATGCAGACACCTTGACAGAATGAATAGTGTGTGGCACATAGGTTCCCCATTGCTATGCCCACGTGTGCAGCTCCTGATGGCGGTGGCACAGGATTATATTTCTCATTGCTTCTGTACAGCATTGTGGGCTATCGCCCCGCCCCTATTAAAGAGGGTCGCTACCTAGCCGTGCCAACCCTGTGCAGTGTGTGCCTGCGGTCCCTCGTCGTGGCAGACGCACTTCTAAATAGACATGAGGGTGGTGTGGCATGAGGGCAGCTGAAGGCTGCGCAGGGACAGTTTGGTGTGCGCTGTGGGGGGGAGGGGGTGCGGTTGGGCAGCATGTAACCCAGGAGAAGTGTCAGTGGTGTGTCATGCAGGCAGTGATTGTGCTTTGTTGGAGGTAGTGTGGTGCTTAGCAAAGGTATGCCATGCTAATGAGGGCTTTTCAGAAGTAAAAGTTGTTGGGGGGGGGGGGGCCCACTCTTGCCGCTATTGTGGCTTAATAGTGGGACCTGTGAACTTGAGATGCAGCCCAACATGTAGCCCCTCGCCTGCCCTATCCGTCACTGTGTCATTCCCATCACTTTCCTGAATTGCCCAGATTTTCACACATGAAAACCTTAGCGAGCATCGGCGAAATACAAAAATGTTCTGGTCGCCCATTGACTTCAATGGGGTTCGTTGTTCGAAACGAACCCTCGAGCATCACGGGAAGTTCGTTCCGAATAACGAACACCCGAACATTTTGGTGTTCGCTCATCTCTACTCATTACCTTAATCTGCAAAGCTCTCCATAGCACCGCACTGCCCTACATTGCTTCCCTCATCTCAATCCAGCACCCAGCCCGCACCATTCACTCCGCTAACTAAATCAGATTAAGCACCCCTTTAATTCAAATCTTTCATTCCCGCTTCCAAGAGTCCCCCAGAGCAGCACCAGTCCTCTGGAACACGCTACCCAAAACTATCCAGGCAATCTCTGACAGAAAGAACTTCAGGCGTGCTCTAAAAATGCACCTCTTCAAGGAGGCATACCATATCTGCTAAACCAAACTGTCTTTCCTCTACCTGATAACATGCTCCTTGTCCTACTGATTGCAATCCCTGCTAGCTGCAATCAACCCCCCCTGCACTCACACCGATTCAGCCACTGTATGGCTCAATTTTGACCATTGTCTATGTGTATTAGTGTATCTAGATGCCACCAGGAAGTCCTGGTGGAGTCAAGATTGACGGGGGGTGACGTCCCCAGTCAGTGATTAGCTGCTTATGTGCTTGGGCTGTAGGTCCTGCAAGCCCATTAACCATGAATCCTGGATGGCAGGCGGGACGTTGCAGAGAGGAGGCGGCGGTCAGCTGGCTGTCCCGGCATTGGAGCAGCACATGCGTGGCCAGCGGCAAGTTAGGCACCAGTGAGCGGGGGAGCAGCTGGCAAGGAACACAGAGGCTGTGGAGCCTAGCGGGACAAAGCAGTGAAGGGGCAGCCAGCCGGCTGTGTGGCCAGCGGAGCAGCAGATGCGTGGACAGCGGCTACTTTGTCAGCATTGAGGGGATGGAGAAGCCCTCACGAAACAGTGAGCCTGCGGCAGCTGCTGGGAAGCTACAGTCAGCCTCCGGCCGCCCACCCGTGCCACTGGCGGAACAGATAAGCGGGCAGTGGCAGCATGCCGGTGTGCAGCTGAGCAGCCGTCAGGGAGCAGTAGGGGCTGCCGCTACTCAGCTCTGAGGCGCTGGTTGCCTGAGAGCCGGGGACGGCCGCTCTGCTTACAGTGATTGCTGCAGCGTCTGCATTGATGACTGGCTGCCCTGCTGCCTTATGCTGACGATTACTTCCCATCTTAGGCGTACAGTATTACATGTGAATACTGGCAGCTTAGACCGGTAACATTGAAGTCACTGTCAGCCTAAGGCAGCAGGGCAGCCAGTCATCAATGCACACTGTGCTGCAACGACCTTCGTCTCTTGGCCCTATCGGGAGCTGGGGGTGTGACAGGGGCGTTCTCTCTGTCAAACCTCCAGCTTCCTGGTGGCGTCAAGATACACTAATACCGTGTATAGCATCCCACACTCTCCACCCCGCCATACCGTGCACATCTCCAGATCCTTTACCTTCTGTATGACCCAATTATTTGTAGTATGTAAGCTCGTTGGAGCAGGACCCTCACCCCTACTGTTTCCATCAATTGATTACTACATGTAACCGTGGTTTTTGTATTTTTGTTTTTTGTATCTGTTACCCCCTGTTTAGTAAGCGCTGTGGAATATGTTGGCGCTATATAAATAAAGGTTATTATTAATATTTAAAAGGGGGTGAAAGCATGCTCGCACAGTCTCATAAGAGGGTAGGCAGGTAGCGTCAAGAGCAGCAGCCTTTTCATGTGTACAGACATGGCGTAAGAGTCTCAAAGAGCCCATAGAATAAAATGTACCCAGTGTATTGTGGATAGAGTCTGTACATACTTGACACAACTATAGAGATCTAACCTGGAAGGACAATATACTTCTAAAACAGTGCGAATAGGTGTTCGGCTGTTGTGAGGATGAGAAGGAGCAGCCTGGTACTACTGTAGTAGTCCTGAAATTCTGAAGGGACATGTAGTAGGTAGGTAAGCGGATCAAGGGGAATGTCAGAACCAAATAGGTCTTTTTGACCAGATTTTTTTCTAAATCACCAACGACTAATGCTTTTTGTTAAAACTTTGTAAAACAAACTTTCTTTACTGTTTTTATTTTTTTTAACATCTTCTCGATGTCCCTAGTTGTCCTAATAGTTAAAGTGGCCCTACCTGCAGATAACTTATTGATGTCTGTTGGAGGTTATATGCATGATGGATCCTATGCTTTGTGTGTGTGTATATATATATACACATATATATATATACACATATACACTAGTTAGTTACATGCGACTTCATCTGCAAGGAATTTGTATTTTTATAATCTAATCTGTGTTTTGCTGTATATTGAAATGTAAGAAGTTGAAATAGCGAAAGGAATGTAACTGCAATCTGCTATGTCAGCACAGTTCTGTACACAACGTTTTTAGTCTTGTCATCTTTTGCTAGGATATGAATGTTTTGTGGGCTGTATACACATGAGTACGTCACATATAGTTGTCCATGAGAAAAACATGTTTTTCCTAAATGTACACCTGCTACCTTAAGTGTTTGCCCTTGAGCCTTATTGTCATCGGAAATGCTATTTTTAGAGGGAATTGCAGCCTTTTGAATTAAAAAGGCAAATCCGTCTGTATTATCGAAAAAGTGTGGAATTAAAACCCTTTCTCCTTTTGCTATTCCAGTCATAATAATAGCTCTTACAATATTTAGCCCCAGGCTTCTAATTTGTAATTTTCATAGCTCAAACTCTTTTATAGCCACGCACTAGATCTGACTTGCGCGGCATGCTAAAAGAAGACCAAACAATGGATAGGAAATACTATTATCAAAAAGAAACCATTTCTTACACAGCTGAGGTAAAATAAAAGCTGCACTATGATTAGTTGCTATGGGCAACACAGATTTTCTTCAAAATCTCAATCCATATTTATGTGTCTTTCGATCAAGTTTTAATCCTGGGCAAGGCACTATCCCTGCTAGCTTAATAATTATATATGTGCAGGAACGACGTCTGCCCTCACATGTCTGCCCGTTTGGGGAGGCCTAGCTTATGATGTGCACCCCCTTCCCCTCCGCTCTGCTGCACTTAGTAATCGCATACTTGCAGCAATGCTGCCTGGTCTTACATTTCTGCTTGTTTGTGTAGCATAGCTTATGATGTGCAACCCATTCCGCCCCACCTCACCACACGGTGGAGGTGCGCCTGTGCATCACAAAATAAATCTGAATTGTCGCACTCCCTAGAGAACTCTTTACATTTTTGGGATGTCCTTCTTCAAGACACAAGCTATCTCCCTGCCAAGAAATGTCAGCCTATTTGGCTTAGTGGCCGGACTTAAACCTAGAGGATAATGCAGATATTGATTCTACTGCCCTCTAGTTTAC
Source organism: Eleutherodactylus coqui (assembly GCF_035609145.1). NCBI lineage: Eukaryota > Metazoa > Chordata > Amphibia > Anura > Eleutherodactylidae > Eleutherodactylus > Eleutherodactylus coqui. Next base: position 114,814,139 of record NC_089839.1, on the reverse strand, counting down.
TGCTAGTTGCCAGGGAAATATTTGGTTTAAAAAAAGTTGTATGCATTGTTTTAATTTACATACGGTTTTTAACAGGGTATGCAGTTTCTTTTGATGTGTTTTTTAATTGTGGTTCAAAAATGCAACAAAAACCATGAACACAGCAAAAAGGGCTACAAACTAATTTTCACATAGTCCAGGAAATGAGTTGTATTTGGAAAGCTTATGTCTAGGGGCTAGAACATGTATATAAATTTGTTTTGCAGCCCGGTTTAAGTATGGGAACGGGTACAGGCCCAGAGCTGAAATATTTTGTAGCACATATATAAGAAAATGTATTTTAGGCCTTCGTCACACGTGCGTTTTTTCGTGCGATTTGCGGATCGCATGACGGATGCGCATCCGCAAATTGCGTGACCGGGGCCAAAAAATCACCCGAAAAATCTGCTCCTAGCCGCGTTTCATTAGAAATGGGCTGGAGCTGTCCAGCGCATTGAATTCAATGGAGCCGGCAATACAGCCGGCTCCATTGAAAGCAATGCGCTGCTGGCGAGCGCGGGATGAATTGTCGGGAAGGGCTTAAATATATAAGCCCTTCCCTGCAATTCATCCAGAAAAGTGTAAAAATAAAAAAAATATATATACTCACCTTGTCCCGGCAGATGGAGTTCAGCACCGCCGGCCTGCAGTGGGTGTGAAGGGGGTGTGAGTCAGACTTGCCCCTGATTGGCTCAGCGCTGAGCCAATCAGGGGCAAGTCTGACTCACACCCCCTTCACACCCACTGCAGGCTGGCCGCGCTGAACTCCATCTGCCGGGACAAGGTGAGTATATATATATTTTTTATTTTTACACTTTTCTGGATGAATTGCAGGGAAGGGCTTATATATTTAAGCCCTTCCCGACAATTCATCCTGCGCTCGCCAGCAGCCAATTGCTTTCAATGGAGCCGGCTGTATTGCCGGCTCCATTGAATTCAATGGGCAAACATCGTTCTTCTCTGCCACAGCTGTTACAGCTGTGGCAGAGAAGAATGATTTGTCTTCTATATGTTCTCAATGGGGTCGGCGCTGCTGCCGCCCTCCCCATTGAGTGCATATAGAGAAGAGAACAGGAATCGCAGATCGCAGATAGGTGCGATTTGCGATTTCTGTTCTATAATTTATCGGACGAGCGCATAAAAAGCGCTCATGTGTCCGATACCATTGCAAAGCAATGGTTTTAAAAAATCGCCGGACGCATGCGCATTCGCAAATCGCGCGAAAAAACGCACGTCTGACTAAGGCCTAACAATGAAATGTATTTAACAGGATGAAAAAAAATTACATATACACACTGCATCTGTGCAAAAAATTAGATTTTCTTCATTTCTTGCTCTATAATTGCAATTTGTGTAAAACTGGACGATGTTAGAAAAAAGAGGCGCATCCTCCCACTGCCAGGGAGATTTACTATAATGTATGTCAGAGACTGATGTAAATTTTACTGGAAGTCCATGCCAACTCATAGCTAGCCTAGGTTTCACATTCTGGAGCAAGGATTGGCCATACATACTTCACGATTACTACAAGGCTTGCGCGTTTAGTCAAGTTCACACTGCATTTAGATTGGCGTGTAAAATACCAGTGTACATAACTTTTCCCTTAGTATAACAGCTCTCTTGTGTTTGTCCTTTGTAGGATTCTCTGGACTCAAGATAGCGCTGGGATGTGTGAGCAGAATGGGCATTACACTTTCCTACGAGATGATTTGCTTGGTCAATGCTGAGTTGTATCCAACTTTTATCAGGTGTGGACTTTTGTAATGCATTGCAATAAAATACAATTACCGTATATACCGGCGTATAAGACGACTTTTGAACCCCGAAAAATCTGCTCTGAAGTCGGGGGTCGTCTTATACGCCGGTAATACCAAAAAAAAGTGTAAAAAAAAAAAAATCATTACTCACCTCCCCCGGCGTTCTGTCGCGCTCCGGCAGGATGTCGCTCGCTCCTCGTCCCCGGCGCAGCATTGCTTTCTGAATGCGGGGCTTGAAATCCCCGCCTCCAGAAAGCTAATACACACGCCGTCAGCCAGTTACAGCCATTCAATGACATCATTGAATGGCTGTGATTGGCTGAAGGCGCACGTGGCTTCAGCCAATCACACCTATTCAATGACATCATTGAATGGGTGTGATTGGCTGAAGCCACGTGCGCCTTCAGCCAATCACAGCCATTCAATGCTGTCATTGAATGGCTGTAACTGGCTGACGGCGTGTGTGTATTAGCTTTCTGGAGGCGGGGATTTCAAGCCCCGCATTCAGAAAGCAATGCTGCGCCGGGGACGAGGAGCGAGCGACATCCTGCCGGAGCGCGACAGAACGCCGGGGGAGGTGAGTAATGATTTTTTTTTTCTCCACTGTATTACCGGCGTATAAGGTGAAAGTTGGGGGGTCGTCCTATACGCCCCGTCGCCTTATACGCCGGTATATACGGTACTATGCTGATTTAAAGGGCCACTCCGATGATTTTTTAAATTCATTCATTATGCAGCTAGCCCCCCAGTATATATAAGTGGGGTATTGTTACCTGGGTTAGTAATTTCTTTCCATCTAAAACTTCCAGCCTCTTTTTTCTCAGATGGTCATATGATCTCAGTTCTGATCAGCTCAGATATACTTGATGTTATGTAGTTAATTTCTAGTCAGATTCTTGGTCTGTGTAATGATGTAATATGGATCTACCACTGAAACAGCTTGCAAGAGGATACAGGTACTGATGATGATCATACAGCTTATGTCGCACAGTTATAATAGAGGAAATCACAGCTTATCCTCCTGACTGTATACTTATGGTCTGTAGCTTATTTAGGTGAATATAGAAAGTGATGATAATAAAACTGTCTGCCCAGCAGGCAGAATGGTATAACCTTAATTACTGCTGTGAGGATGCATCATTGGTTTGATGTAAAACATCTCAGCCTCAAGTTGGTGTCTGGTAGGTATAAAATGGGTTTGCATTGCATGGAAGTGGCTGGAATACAGAGATGAGACCTCCAGAATCAGACAGGCAATCAGGTGAGGGGGCAGGGCTGGAGAAAATTGTTTTAGCTGGAGTGGCCCTCTAATTATTTGTAGAAAAAAAGTTTAATAATATTTTTTAAGCTACAAAGAGATTGAAGCACAAAATAAGCAGTAAAAGATCCACTGTGTTTTTGCAATAATATTTACAATATGGCAGCATAATTGATTAGTTTATTTGTTAGTAGAACAATATGGCCACAGAGAGATTTATTTCCTAACAAAGTTCACCTAGACAAATTGGGTCCAACTACCTTATAGTCTTTTTACATGAGACGATTCTCGTTTCAAGTGATGTCACAGCTAACTCGTTCGCTCTCGCGCAGCCTGTTTAGCTCGTAGGCAGGTTCTATCACCAGAAACCAACTTTGGGACCTTTCACACAGGACTGAAATGTCTGCAGGACGAAGTGTGGATGCAGATTCTTTTCAATCAGTATGGATTCTATTGGGTTTTTAAGGCTTCACATTTGCGAGAATCATCTCAGATCTGGTTCAAAATACTGGAAGAAAAAGTGCAGCATGAAAAAGCTGGGCAGCTGGACAGAAACCAAACAGCCCCCTGTTATTGTCAATGGGGTCCATTTGTCGCTGTTCGCTTCCGTCCTGAAATGGAGCTGTTTGGACACGGAGATTCCCCTTTCCTGCTCCCCGAACTGAGCAGGAATGCAGAACCCCCGATGCTGGTGTAAAACCATCCTTAGTTGTGTTGAGCTATTTAAAGTGTTCTTGTTTGATTGATTTTTGCAAGCAGCTGAAAGTTTGTAAATTTGGCAACTAAATCTCATTTGCGATGGGGCTTGAATAAATTGATTGCACCTGTACGTACACTCAAGCTGTATCTAAATCCTTTAGGATTGTGTCAACTTCTTTACAAAGCCATTCAGTACCTGAACCATCTTATGAGCTTGGAGACTCATACCATTACTTTCTGTAATTTTGAAAGGTAAAGCAAATGACTTGGCATTCATACAAGTGTTCCATAATTTGTTGTAAGAATAACTAAATGGCTGTGGAAAGGAAATATAACTTACTACACTTTGCTTGCTACAGTATCGTCTGCCAAATCCTCATTTGATTTTTTCTTCTTTCTACAACCACTGCCTCATTGCTGTCTCAGGCCAGATTCACATCTACGATAGAACCTCCGGTCGGAGGACCTCTCACTGATTCGGCACAAAATACAGAAAGGAAAAGCGCAGCATGCAGGACTTTTTCTTCTAGTAAAATGCCGGACAGCTGAGCAGAAACCAAACAGACACCATTATAGTCAATGTGGTCCATTCAGCGCTGTTCAGTTCCGTCCACACACAGAACCGTTCAGCCAGTGAATTCCCCTTTCCTGCTCTCAAAACGGAACAGGAAACCAGAAACCTGATGCAGATGTGAGACCACCCTTATTTATCTATGTGATACATTTTCAGGAACCTTGGCGTAATGGTCTGCTCATCTATGTGCGATCTTGGTGGAACCATAACACCATTCATTGTTTACCGACTAGCAAATATTTGGCAAGAACTACCGCTTATAGTATTTGGTAAGAAAGCCACATTAAAGCAATTATGATATTTTCTAAAACATTTTCAGTATTTTACTGTTAAAATGTAAAAATATCTCCTGTTTGTGACCATCCTTGATGATTACCAGTACAGACAGCCACACTGCTTGACCAAATCTACAGACTACAGTTTAACCCCTTAAGGATCACGCAAGGTAAATATACGGCTCTTGGTGCTGGGCTTTAATCCCGGACGATAGTAGAAGTATGGGGCAGGATGTAAGCATCTGCTCCTGCAGTCAAGCAGGAGCAGGTCGGTTCTCGGCTGTCAGACACAGATGAGGACCACTTCTGCCTTTTCCTTTCCCAAGACAGAGAGCACTTGGAAGTCACATGATCGCTGGGTCGCATAGTGGAACAAAGACTTCCGCTTTCACTTCTTAGTACATAGTACATAGCACTATGTTCCACTATGCGACCCGTAGTACATAATGCTATGTTCCACTATGCGACCCAGCGATCACGTGACTTCCAAGTGCTCTCTGTCACAACAGAGATGCAGGGTTCTCGCAGACCCTGATCAGCTCTGTCAGTGACTATTGTCACTGCAAGGGAATGCTTCCCCCTGTAACTGGGTCCCCAAGGATGTGGCTCCTATGGACACCCCACCTACAGTGGAAAAGTATAAAAAAAGGACCATGTGAATAAATGGTAAAAAAAATAGTTACAAAAATAAGTTTAAAAAAACAGAACAAAATAAAAATCTATACATATAAAATTGAATGTATGTCTGTCTGTTTGTCCTTTATGCGCTACTACACCATTCATCCGATCGCCATGAAACTTTGGCAAGTTGTTGAGTACACTCCTGGGAAGATTATAGGCATAGTACAACTATCCTATGATAAATGGCGCGTGTGCGAGCGTCGTCGACATTTACGCCCCCGACACAGATCGTTTGATTTCCATCATTGCCACTAATTCTCTCACTTCCCGATGTCGTAGAAACATGAAATTTGGCACAGGCATTGATTATGTCATAAGTAGGAAAAGCTAATAGGTCCCAACTCGATAACTCAATTCTAAGCGCAAAAGAATTAACGTCCAAATTTTACATACGGAATCTAATTTTCTCACTTCCCAATGTCATAGAAACTTGAAATTTGGCACGAGCATTGATTATGTCATAAATAGGAAAAGCTAATAGGTCCCAACTCGATTACTCAATTCTAAGCGCAAAAGAATTAGCGTCCAAATTTTACGTACGGAATCTAATTTTCTCACTTCCCAATGTCATAGAAACTTGAAATTTGGTACTAGCATTGATTATGTCATAAATAGGAAAAGTTAATAGGTCCCAACTCCATTATTCAATTCTAAGTGCCAAAGAAGTAGCGTCCAAATTTTACATACGGAATTTAATTTTCTCACTTCCCAATGTCATAGAAACTTGAAATTTGGCACGAGCATTGATTATGTCATAAATAGGAAAAGTTAATAGGTCCCAACTCGATTATTCAATTCTAAGCTCCAAAGAATTAGCATCCAAATTTTACGTACGGAATCTAATTTTCTCACTTCCCAATGTCATAGAAACTTGAAATTTGGCACGAGCATTGATTATGTCAAAAATAGAAAAAGTTAATGGGTCCCAACTCGATTATTCAATTCTAAGTGCAAAAGAATTAGCGTCCAAATTTTGCGTACAGAATCTATTTCTTTCACTTCCTGATGTCATCTATACATATAAAAAGGAATGTCTGTCGGTCTGTCTGTCCTTTTTGCGCTACTACACCATTCAGCTAATCGCCATGAAACTTTGGGAAGTTGTTGAGTACACTCCTGGGAAGATTACTGGCATAGCACATCTATCCTACGATAGGTGGCGCGCGTGCGAGCATCGTTGACAGTTATGCCCCCCAGACAAAGATCGTTTGATTTCCATCTCAAGCACAAAAGCAAAAGGCATTACGAGTAACGGGATGCGTGTTCAACTACAAAATGATGCATCCGCCGAACGTTTCGCAAGACAATTGCTGGATATTGAGAATGCTGAGGTAAAATGAAAGCTGTGCTGTGATTGGTTGCAATTTCTTATACTGCTGAGGTAAAATGAAAGCTGTGCTGTGATTGGTTGCTATTTCTTATACTGCTGAGGCAACATGAAAGCTGTGCTGTGATTGGTTGCTATATATTATACTGCTGAGGCAACATGAAACCTGTGCTGTGATTGGTTGCTTTATATTATACCGCTGAGGTAACATGAAAGTTGTGCTGTGATTGGTTGCTATATATTATACTGCTGAGGTAACATGAAAGCTGCTGTGCTGTGATTGGTTGTTTATTATACCGCTAAGGTAACTTGAAAGCTGCCCTGTGATTGGTTGTTATCTAGATATATAAAAACGAATGAATGTATGTATGTCTGTCTTCGCAGCAACACGCGACGGGTAAGCTAGTATATACATAAAAAAGAAAATGACCTAAAGCCAACGCCAACTAACACCATCATGGCCTTATGTACCCTGTAATCCAAGACTATACAAAATATATATCAAAACGTTCGAAACAAAATGAGGAACCCATTCCCGTACTTTATATTAGCATAAATATACTAATTTTAAAAATAAACAACTATAAATTTTTAAAAAATCCTTTTTTTAGCTTTTTACCCCTAATAAAACCAAAAACACAGAAAAAAATTGCCTTATTTGTCATGGGGCAAAAAAATGCACATAAGTAAGATGGAAAAGTACCTCTACAGTGCCAGCTATTGGGTGTCAGCATTCTTTCAATTCAAAGTGACTTTATAACAAGTCATCAATGATTGGGAATATTAAACCAAATGCAGGAAAAAATAATTTTGGTAGCTGAAAAAAAAATAGCGAAGTAAAACCACCACATGGGTAAAATCCCCCCAAAGTGTCTGATCCTTTAGGATTACAAGACCCGGGTCCTTAAGGGGTTGATCTTTGTCGGTACTGCTCTATCCACTTTCCTTTTCTTCATATGTTGATATTTTTCCTATATAAACTCCTTGTCAGGCTTTTGGAAGGTTTTAAGTTTACATCATAATAAGGCTGCAGGGTCAAAGGTGGTGAAATGATTAAAGGGTCTTCTACCAGACTTTTCTTTAGTTCACCTTTATTTTTTTCCACATAGCTATTATAGGAGTCATTTCCGGGATACTTGTGTTGTTGCTTCCTGAAACTAAAGGATGTGATCTCCCAGAAACTATCGAGGATGCAGAGAATTTGCATAGGTGAGTTAAATAAGTGTTATATTAATGAGTTAATATTCTCATACAATACATATATAATATAAATCCCTTCCTGTGGCAGAAGGTCATAGGCCGGATGCACGCTTGTGCATGCATTTGCGCACCACATATTTACGTGCACAATGTGCAGAAAATAGAACCCATTGATTTCAATGGGCTCACTCAGTTGCACGTATTTGGTGCGCACAATTTGATCGCGCAAAAAATATATGCAGCATGCTCTATTTTCCTGCGCACTTGTGCAGGGAAGGAACACATCTTAAGCTCAGTAAACTAATTGGCCATTTCAATGGCTGAGAACATTGGTGCATATTTTTTGCACACACCACTGTGTACAGTACAGTAAAAAATGCTGTTGCGCACGCAAATATGCAATGTCCAATGCATAAAAGCGTGGTGCAAATAAGCATATGCTCATGTGAATCCGGCCTTATAGTCTGATTTCCCTTATGTCACACAAATACAAACTGGGGAATAAACATTTTACAACATGTGTTTGCTTTGTGGGAGTAAAATTGAGCATCTGGAGGAAACCAAGGCAGATATGGAGAGAACAAACCTGCTCAATGGAAATGGTTAACTAGTTAGGAACTCGCCTTCTGGAAGCCTATAGTTCCATGTTCCTTGCCTCTGGTTCAATGTAAACATTTTAAAACCTCCTCAGGTCACTAAAAGGTATGTAGTCAGTAAATATATGAAGAGACAGAAGAGAGGGGTTAACCCTTTGCAATCCAATTTTGGATTCAGGGTTCTAGGGGGCTTTCTCTTTCTACCATTATATAATGGCGCCACCTGCTGGCTAGAGCCAGTACTGCAGTATGTGACATGCCGGAGAGGCCCCGACAACAAAGCGGACGGCAATATATAGTAAGAATACCCTGCTGGACACCTTCCAACATCGCAGCTGCACAGGCTTTAATCAGAATGTAGGAAGACATCAGACAGTGGTTTGGAAAGGCTTAATGCTACTGAGAGATTCATGCTGGGTAAGGGTAAGGGGAGCAACGGAGGGAACATAATTTATTGGTCATCGCACAAAGCATTCTTCTCAAACTCCACATCAGGATGAGCCTGTTCGCAGAAAGAAAATGTATATTTATGTAACAGCTCTTGCACGTGGGCGATGTTCAGCATGACTTCCGTCCGATTGCAATATGGACAGAACTCGCATGGGAAAAAAATCCCATTTGAATGGGCTTATGTGCATGAGCAATTTTTCACTCAGACCGATGATCTGAGTTGAAATATTGCTCCATGATCTATTATTGTGCGAGTCTTGCACAATTATAGGACATGTAATGTGTGGTGTCCCACAGATCAGACAGCATATGGACAGGGTGCTCATGTGTTGTCCATCGCGATTTGCAAATCCAAAGGGTGATAATCTGCGAGAGGGAGAGCATCCATGCAGAGTCTCCAGCTGCAGTAGGACATTGAGATACCCATCCGGAGTTTCAGGATTTGTAGTCAAGGAACGCTCCTGATTCTGGATTAGCCAGAACCAGTCACAGTCAATACCACAACAAAACTACTGTAAGTGAGACAAGCCTCAATAAAAACTGATTGTGTGTGCACACAAATAGGATGTGTTAAGAGCCGAGCAGGCCTGCTGCGGATGAAAGACAGACAGTAGAGATTTACTAAAAGCTTGATTTGCAAGTATTGGACTTCCAATTGAAGTCGGGCCAAAACCCTTATACATCAGTACCGTCTATGTGAACTACAGTATATCTGGGTACCGCAAGATACAGAGAATTATTCTGTTAATGGACCATACCAATAAAGTGCAATCTATTGTTCTAGATGTCTTATTGGTATTGTGTGTTGTCGTATTATAATTATTCTATACCAAGTGTGAGATCCTGTTTGTTCCTAAAGTGCCAATAGTTGTGGTGCTAGGCCTTAGCTAGTAAGTCAGGATTGTGTAACAGTACCGTAAAAGTTTATTTGCTTTCTAAATGGTTTCCTAAAATTCCATAACATTGTTCCTTTTCAGTCCTATCGTATTCTGTTAACTGTGTCGCATATCATCATCCAAGACTTTTCCATAAATAACAGAAAGGGAAGTAAAACACTCAAAATATTCAGCAGAGACACATGGGGGGTAATTTATTGAACAGTATATGCCAATTTTCTGGAGTTAAAAAGTCACAAAGTTTTGCACAAGTCATACTTATACAAAAATGTGTGACTTTTTGGTAGTTTTGCACCTCGTATGCCACTTTTTACAAAATGGGAAAAGGCGAATCTATGCCAACTCATAGCTGGAATAGATTTAACAGTCTGGTACATAGCATTTTTAGGGGTTGCACATATTGGAATTGGACATTCATTTTATTAATACAGAGAATCTAATCTCCTGTTTCCTCTACACCAGTGTTCCCCAACTCCTGTCCTCAGGGACCCCCAACAGGTCATGTTTTCAGGATATCCTATAGCAAAAACATCTGTGGCAATGTCTGAGGCACCGACAATAATTATATCACCTGTGCAACACTGAGGAAATCCTGAAAACATGACCTGTTGGCGGTCCCTGAGGACTGGAGTTGGGGACCCCTGCTCTACACAGTCATAACATTAAATGGATACAATTCTGCCTGCTCACAGCCAAAAGTGAGAAAAAGTACAAACTATAGAAAAGTTTTACATGGCAAAGTGTGGAATTTAATTTCTAAACAGCTTTATTTAACAATGCTACTTTGAACAAGCCAACAATGTGTCTGGCTGTCTAAACAGGCTGCACGAGAGCCAATGAGCCAGCGGTAACGTCACTTGCTTGTTCAAATGAGAATCGGCTAGTCTAAAATGACCCTTATGTATCGGTTAATATACAAACAGCACAATATTTTCTGTTCAGTTTCGTATAATAGTCATATTCTGTTGTAAAAGAGAGTTTGCCACCTTGGCTGAAGTAACCCAACGTAATGATTCAACAGCGGAAAGGATGCTCAAATCTGTAATTTGTATACATACACTTTTTCCCGTTCCTCCACCGTGTGCCTGACTGTAGCTGCTGGTTAAACGCTCGTTTGTCTGACAGCCAATTCTCATGAACTTCAGGCACATGCATGCTAAATCGAGTGTATGACTCACTCTATAGCAGTATGATGAGGACGCACAATCCTGCAATAGTGTCGGCGGTATGTACAGGCAGCAGTGCAGAAGAGAGTAGTTCTCCTCTGCATCGCCAACCATACATGCCACTAATTGGAGGTGAGCTCCAACAAGAACTGTTGCTGCCTTCCCGCCTCCCCCAACAGCTTAGTCCCTTCCTTCCACCGTACTATCAGCGCTGCTGTTACACAGAGTGCTGCTGTTCCTGCTGTGGAAGAAAAAAAAAGGAGTTATAGTGGTTATAGAGCGAAAATGTGTAAATTTAGCCATGCTATTTATGCTTACAGTTAGCGGTACTATTTATCAATAGTTCCTCGTGGGTCATATTAAGGCCTCATGCCCACAGCCGGGCCTGATTCCGAATGCAAAAGCTCGCTGTGGAATCAGACCCGGTACCCCCCAGAAACTTACACTCATCTGCCCGGTTCCACCGTGAGTATCTCGGCTGGCGAGCGGCGCGTCAAGCGCTGGGCTATGATGCGGATTCACGCGATACTTCTGCAGTGCTCACTGCTGAAGTATCGCGGGACAGATGGCTTTCATTGACTGCAATGGAAGCCGTCCGTGTAATTTTCCGCACAGAATAAAACATGCTGCAATACTCCCCCGTGAGCGGAAAATCTCAGTTGATTTCCACTCATGGGCAGGGGAGAATCTTTTAACCTAGCATGTCTGTGGATAGACATTGCTGCAGAATTCATGGCAGGTGTCTGGCCGCGGCTGATACTCCGTCTGTGGGCATTTGGCCTTACTGTGGATAATATCCACAGCAAATCTGTAAAGAATCATCTAAAATATCCACAAGACAAAACAACACAGAATTGTGAAGATAAAAAAAAGTCAATAGCTTTGAGATCCACAACAGCAGACTCAACTTCCCCATGAAAGGTGAGGTCTGTGACGTCTCATATACAGACTGACTGGAGGATGTAAACACACCTGGTGCTGGAGTTGCGGGGGCTGGTACAGGTAAGTAGATGTTCTTTTATTATTTTTCAGCATGGCAAGCCACTTTAAATACAAAATTCCAGAGAAACCCCCTTGAGCATTATTAGCCCCAAACCAGATAGTCCATTAATTGAAATAGTTCAATTCACATAGATGCTAATGTTTTTTTTCCTTTGAATTTCAGAAAACACGAGTCAAACAAAATAAAGATTACGTATCTGGAAGTAAAGTCTAGAGAATGATAGATGGTGAAGATGGACTTTTCTATTAGAAGTTAAAAGCAATAAAGAAAATAAAGCAGTCTTAAATCGTGTTAATTTTTTAAAATCTTTTCTTTAAGCAGAAAAGGGAAACATTTTACTATTCTTTGATAGATCATCAAGTGAAGTTCACATATAATGTTACTTAGAACCTTTTAAGTTCTCAACCTGAGTTATTTCTATCGTGGAGGTTACATACCTTATCTCTAATGTAGTGATTCCCGACCAGAGTGTCGCAGCATCTTGGTGCGCCATGGAAACCCATTTGAGGTGCCGCAGCTGGCACAGCTGGTAATTTTGGCGATGGCGGTAATTGTTTTTTATTGACTATATTCAAAGCCGGTAAAAAAACATTAGGCAGCCATGTTAAACCTTATGCCCGACAGCATCCCTATAAGCCTGCTGACCTGTTCCAACTCACTCATTACAGACATTCTGGATGCCACGTTGACCCAATCATCTGACTCATCCCCCAGAATCTGTTTATGCTTTGTACATATACCTATTAGCAGTAGCACAGGATCAGAGGGAGGAGTTAGTGGATTGCTTCAGCGCGGCGTCCAGAGCGTCTGTAATGAGTGAGTTGGAATAGATCAGCAGATTTGTAGAGATGCTGCTCGGCTGCAGCACAGAAGGGGTCAACATGTGTTGGGAGCATCTGTGACGGGTACTGTAGGGTATCTGAGGCCACAAACCCTATGGGGGGGCATATCAGACTGGCACTATGGGTGAATTTGAGGTTGGGACCCTTTAAGGGCATCTATGGCAGGCATTATGTGAGCATATAAAAAAGATGTGGGTGTGTGTGGCAGGAATTATGGGGACATCGGAGGTCTTGAGGCAACTGTGACATGCTATTACTACAGGGGCCACTAAGGGGTGCGATATCACTAATGGGGCCACTGAGAGGGTCCCTATTACTTATGGGGCTACTGAAAGGGGGCACTGTTACTACAGGATTAGTGAGAAAAGGCTCAATTACTATAGGGGGCTATTGGAATAATGGAAGTAAAATTATATGTTGTGATAAGCTATGCACCTAGCGACGCACCTTGAGTACACCCGCTTTTTTAGTGAGGGGGTTCCCTGTGGTAAAAATGTTTTCCCGGGGATGCTCCAAGGCTGAAAAGGTTAGGAAACACTGCTCTAAGGGGTACTTGCACTGTGTTTGTTGTAGCCCAGTGTATGCTCATACACTTTAAATGTAAATTTTTTAAGGGGAGCGTGGTATAAGTACTTTACAAGGATATGAACTAGAACATTGTAACTATTACTGTATCTACAAAATATTAAATATCTTTGAACTTTAGCTTCTGTTGATCAGTCTAATGCTATAATATAACACTTATTGACTGCGTTTACTTTTTAGTGCACATAACACCAGATAGCGGTATGGTAAAAGATATGAAATCAATACATGCTGGACTCATACATGAGACAAAGCTTTAGAGGAACTGGACATTTTCTTAATTTTACTTTTTCTATCTCTCTTGAGCTTTAACATTTCTTTATATATGAAAGCTGAATACAGTACTCACCAGAAGTTTAGAAACACACCATAAAAATGTAAAATTGTGAATAAATAATAAAAATAATTAACTAAATAAATAGTAAAACATATTGATGCTCAATTTGTACCCCAGATTGTTTAGCAAAGTTGATTTTAACCCCTTAAGTACCAGGGTATTTGGTTCTAAAGAACTAACACTTTTTTGTGATTATACCCATGTGGTGGTTTTACTGCCCCCTGGTGTAGTCACTAGCAGAGCTAATCAGGGTCTGCTAGGACCCTGCAGCTCTGCTGTGTTAGTGAGCACTCGGCGGTCATGTGATCACCGGGTCGAATAGTGGAAGTAATACTTCACTACATAGCACTTATTGAGTACTATGGAACTTGCAAGAAAGAAGGCAAAAGTAGTTAAAAAAGCTCCTACCTTCTCCTCAGGATCCTCAGTTGTGACCAACAGCCGGAGAAGGAGCTTTAATCCGGCACTGTATTTTCGCTATAGGCCAGAATTAAATCCCCAGGACCAAGAGCTGTAACTTCACTAATGTTGGTCCTTAAAGGGTTAATGTCTTCTGATAGATACTGGAGGCATGGAATTCATAAAGGCACTTTATTAAATATTTAGTGAAAAATAAGATTTGCTTATCAAAAATTTCCCAAAATTTCTAAGAAAGGCGGCAAGGCTCCTGATTCCACTAAAGAGGCGGGAAATGGAACCACCAATCCTTACCGTATGGAGAGACAAAGTCTCTCAGAGCAGTCGCTTTCAGGTAATTTTACTTCGGAACCTGGTGCTAGAGGTAGATTCTTCTCATTATAGAAACTGTTAGTGCAAATTGTGGGTGCCATATTAGGTGGTTGGTACAAACTCGGAGAAAATGCTCTAAGCAACACAATCTGATGTGTTACTAGTATATTCTCTGATTTATTGTAGTAAGATACAGCTTTTATAGCCAAAAAGGTAGATTTCAGGTTGAAACCGAAAGGGGTGTTACAAAGCCAAACAGCTCTATCCTTTATTTGATCCAAACTGGTTCTCCTTTGAAGTGTAAAGAATGATAAGTTTCTCTTGACTAGAGATGAGCTAGCACACTCGGATAAGGCAGTTACTCGAGCGAGCATCGCTCTTCTCGAGTAACTGCATTCTTGTCCGAGCAGGCTCGGGGGGCGGCGGAGGGTAGCCTGCTCAGACAAGAATGCAGTTACTCGAGAAGAGGGATGCTCTCAAGTAACTGCCTTATCTGAGCGTACTCGCTCATTTCTACTCTTGACTAATCTCTGTTGGCTCCATTGTTCTAAAGAAAATCTTGTGTACCTTGTCTTTTGTTGACTTTCTGTCTTTGTCTCAGGTAATAAACCTCATTAACATAGTGTAAGGAATTTACTCTGCAGAACATGCCACTTACAGACATAGCCAAAGTTAAACTGAAATACAAAACTACGCTATCACAGTGGCAGTACACTGACATATAGAAGAAACTAAACTTTTCACAGTATAGGCAGTTAACGTAATTTTTATTAGGTATATATTAAAACCTAGGGCTCGAAGTCCATCTGTATCAACCTAAAATATTATAAAGACAATAGTGTATGAGATTGAAACCTTCAAAGCAATCAAATTCTGTTCGTCCCACCAATCAGATTGGTCCCTGCGCTGAGCCAATGAGAGGCAGCAGTCACTCACCCATTCATGAATTCATGAATGGGTGTGTGAGTGAGAGCTGCCTCTGATTGGTCAGGCTGTGACCAATTAGAGGCAGCTCATTCAGCAGGCGGGATTTTAAAGCCCCGGCTGCTGAATACTATAGAGAAGCAGTTCAGGAGAACTGCCGGCGGCCGCCGCTGAACTCCGGCTGCAGCGGAAAGGTGAGTATACATTTTTTTTTATTTTTACACTTTTCTGGATGAATTGCAGGGAAGGGCTTATATATTTAAGCCCCTCCCGACAATTCATCCTGCGCTCTCCGGCAGCCCATTGCTTTCAATGGAGCCGGCTGTATTGCCGGCTCCATTGAATTCAATGGGCAAACATCGTTCTTCTCTGCCACAGCTGTTACAGCTGTAGCAGAGAAGAATGATTTGTCTTCTTTATGTTCTCAATGGGGTCGGCGCTGCTGCCGCCGGCCCCATTGAGCGCATATAGAGAAGAGAACAGGAATCGCAGATCGCAGATAGGTGCGATCTGCGATTTCTGTTCTATAATTTATCGGACGAGCGCATAAAAAGCGCTCATGTGTCCGATACCATTGCAAAGCAATGGTTTTAAAAAATCGCCGGACGTATGCACATGCGCAAATCGCGTGAAAAAACGCCCGTCTGACTAAGCCCTAAAACACAAAAATGACCACTCCACACAAACGGGAAAAGATAGGGAAATCTAGCACTACCAGCCAAAAGGGGGAAAATACCCCAGCCTAAAGTGGGGAGAATGTCCTGACAAGGATGACCCCATGTCCTGAACCTAGGCTGACCTATACTGACCCTTGGTAAAGACAGAAAATGTTAATAGGCAGGTGGTAACAACTAATGGCAGCATTAGCAATGGCAGGAACAACACTAAGATATAAATCAATACACCAAATACTTAGCTTAATCCAAACAGCAGCACTTAGGAAAAAGGACTAGACCAACTTCACCCAAAATAGATGAATAATCAGTAACTAGAAATTGAAATATATAACCCCACTCTCAAGAAGTTTAGCCAGCCCAGAAAAACACAAACCATCTAGGGGAATTTAAACATAGCACTCCAATGACCCTTTATCAAAGAAGGGAGAACCCAAGGCGATAACAAACATACAACCTCAAGTGTCATAACATGCCTTGGACTGACTTAGTACTGCTTCCATTTCCACTTCGCGATCAGTATATTGCGGCCCTGTCTCATGACAATTTTTTTCCCATTTTACTCCACTTAGAAATTTTTTAAAGTTCGCCAGTAAATTATGTGGTATATTAAATGATAGCATTGAAAAATACAACTTGCCATGCAAAAAGCAATCGAAGATGAAACCCATCCATTCAGTACTTTGAGACATCTCCAGCTCTGCCTGCTGGAAATGTCAGGTGCTCCAGCATCACTCTGCTTGTAACATGTTAAGCAAGCAGACACATGTGCTGTAACTCTTTCCTGGCCAGACTGACGTCACACAATGCACTTTCTTCTCTAGTGGGTGGATATGGAGACATAATAAAGTACTGAATGGGTGAGGTTTAGAGATGAGCGAATATACTCGTTTTGAGTAATTACTCGATCGAGCACCGCGATTTTCGAGTACTTTCGTACTTGGGTGAAAAGATTCGGGGGCGCTGGGGGGCGGGGGGGAGGCGTGGCAGAGCAGGGGGTAGCAGCGGGGAACAGCGGGGAGCCCTCTCTCTCTCCCTCCCCCCCCACTCCCCGCTGCAACCCCCCACTCACCCACGGCGCCCCCCGAATCTTTTCACCCGAGTACGGAAGTACTCGAAAATCGCGGCACTCGGGCAAAAAAGGGGCGTGACCGAGTAGGTTCGCTCATCTCTAGTGAGGTTTCATCTGCGATGGGCAGGGATACAGCCGGTTCACAGAACACCCATCAAACGGTGCTACCCTTATTTGCATATAGCACGCAGTCCAGAAAACAGGCTATATCTAGAGAGTGGAGTCACACTGGAAAATAAAAAAAAGTACCATTATACTCTTCATATCATTGGGCATCTACCTGCGTATTCAGTTGGTTGCCCAAAATCTGGTGGCAGACTTCCTCTGAAAGGTTAAATGCCTTATTCTGTTTGAGAATAGAAGTCTAGAAGTCTAAATAGAAGTCATCAATGAAATTATTTATTTCCTCATCCACAGAATTTATATATCCAGAATGTCACTACGAGACAAAGTGTAACACAGTTTACATTACAGTTTGTAGTTAGCATTGATCAACAGAGCTTGTATGTGGCCAGAAAATGGGAGGTGGTTGTTATTTAGAGGGTCCATTCAGCAGCCTTTCAGAAACAAACCTGCCTGTTCTAGCAGCAGCTCAATTAGTTTGTACGATGCAGAAAGTTGGAGGGGTTACTGTTTGTGCTGCTCTGCACATCTGTGTTAAAGCCTGAAATTCACTTTGTAACCGTTGTAACATTTAATCATAACATTTTTTGGTGGTGGACTGGTGGTGTTAAGTATTAAGAGAGCAGAATTGATATAAGTTATCTGGGTTTATACAAGAGCAACTACTTTTGTTCCATGCAACAAGTAGATATCTGGATTACAGCTCACTCTGGGAGGTAAGGAGGTTAGTGTGGCATTAAGTCATTTCTCATATTTTAGCAACTTTGTTAATGTTTTTGTTGACACCTAAAAATACATTGAAACACATGGGAAAGAATGGTTAACAGCCAGGTCATTTATTTTAAAGGTGTCGTGTTGTAGTGTATTCTTTGTTTAGAAGTTTCTGGATATGTTTATGCTAGATACTTTTGATGTCTTGGAATAACTATTAGAATAACTTTGGCGTCTTTCAGATCTGCATTGGGAATTCCATTTTCCTGCTCCGTTCGTAGAGCAGGAAAGGGGAATCTCGTAGTCGAACAGGTCCATCTTATGATGGAACCGAACAGCGACAAATGTAGCCTATTGATTAATGGGGTCTGTTCGGTTTCCAATCAAAAACGCTGTATGAAACTTTCCTTTAAAGCCCATAGACTATATTCTTTATTCCACTTTTCCTGTATATTTAAAGTTTTAGCTTAAAAAAACCGACAGGGAAATATAGACTTTTTTACTCTATGGATTATAACACTTGTAGAGGTTTTGTTCAAACTATAGGTACACTTTATTGCACATACAACAACTAGATCAAAGTACTTTTTTAAATTACAAAAATTACAACCACAAATATTATTCTTTCACCACTATTGACTGTTCTGAGTTAGCTATTTTTTCATTAAGCTTTGGATGGTGTTAATTTGTGCTTAATTTGAAGTATATGAAACACTAAATACAGTATATATAAGATTTTCTGTTACTAAGCCTTAAGATACTGATATAGCAGAAATCCATTTGTCACGCACATTTTGTAAATGTGTGTCAAGATTATCAAGGCTCTGTTATAAGAAAGTTTGGTAGTTGTAAAAACACTGGCATGCAATGTTACAGGAATATAGGTGGAAGGAGTCATCAGTGTGCTCTAGAAAAGGCTACTACATCTTAGAGTTAGAATATTCCCTTTGTTTGTAACCTGTTTCGTGCTTTGGAAAACACTATAAGGCCAGTCTCCCATCTGTGGTGGAACATCCGGTCAGAGATTCGATTGCAGATCCGGCTCAAAACGCCGGAAGCAAAAGCACTGCATGCAGCCTTCAAATGCCGGGCAGCTGAGCGTTAATTTGAACGGGCCTCATAATAGTTAATTGGATCCATCTGGTACCGTTCGGTTCGGTTCTGAGACTGAGCTGTTCGGCCATGTGGATTCCCCTTTCCGGCTCTAAGAATGGAGCAGGAAAGTGGAAACCTGGTCGCAGGTGTAAAAACCACCATAAAATAACTGTTTCTAGATATCACCTTCAACTGCTAATTTACTTGTATATTTTGTATAAACAATAATCTTAAGGAAGTATTTCAAGCATAAAGCTATCACAGCTGAAACTGAAGTTGAGAATACTATTTTTATTGTATTAATGTGATTAATAAGCAAACAGAAATAAAAGGTTACAATGGACAACTTTTTTCTTCTTGCCATTGCAGTGTTTTTATTTAAAGCATTTAGACTTTTGAGGATTTGCGGGCTAAGCAACATGACACAATGCACTGGCCTATATATATAGCATATTTGAAGAAGGTTGGTCCACAACATGTTGCATTCATTGCATAACATCAGCCATTAACATTTCATACAGAAAAAAACATAGTCCAGCATATACTGTACTATTTTTAAATAGTACTGCTGTGGTGCAGCGGCTTTCAGGCAGGTTCTTCCCATATTATCGTGTTGGAGAGAGATTTCCCCCTCTTCAGTTACGTTATATATCATTTTTGTTCCTGGAATTACTTTCTTGTGTGTATATCCGTCTTGTGGGCAAGAATTGCATCTGATCTGGACAAGGTGTTTTGGTGTTCAGTTCAGATGCAACAGGTACTTTAAGTCACTGAGCTTAAATTTGGATAACTAATTAATTAATGAATTATTAATTAATTAATAGAAATGATCTTAGACATATAGCCGAAAAACTTTAAGCTTTGTTTTTTACTTTGAGTTGCCTAGGTTCTAGTAAATAATTCATGAATAGTACAAGCTTTACAATGGATTAAAACAGTAACAAGTATGTATATAAAGAGGTATTCTCATTTTAGACATTGATGGCATGTCAATTGTATATACCATAAATGTCTGATAGGCTCCAACTTTTATGAAAGGAAGTCCACCAGCCATGTCTCACCTGGTGAGGTAACCTCTGGCCACTGCATCCAGGCTGTGATTAAATGCACAGGTGGTCAGAAGAATGGAAACAGCCAAGCTTGCTATGCTATTTCTGTAAGGAAACCACGTAGCACAATGAACTGCATAGTTTTTATGATTCCTATTCACTCTTATGGGAGTTACAGAAACAGCGTGGCACAGCGAGCTCAGCTGTTTCCATAATTCCATCCACTTTTGCATTCAATAGGATCCTGGATGTGGAGGCCTGAGGTCACCTAATCAGGTGGGATGGATACATCAGGGGATCTCAGTTCTCAAAAAATGTGAACGTCTTAGAGTTTGGAGCTACATCTATCAGGCATTTATGGCATATTGTAATGGGGGCTTTCTCTAAACGAGAAAGTGGCCCATTAGGGTAAAGCCAGCAGTGATAGGCAGGAGTTAGCAGTAGATGATAGTAACTTTAATTAACTCAGGATACAAAGAAGGCAAGGACCAGAAGAAAAAGCAAGGCAATACAAGACGAGCAAGGCAAAGTGAATTGAGCTGGGTAAAACTCAGAACAGACAGAATACGCTGGATAAAGAAAACACGATAAAAAGGAACATGAAGGGTACATATAGGGAACTGTAAACGGGAATGAAAGTCTGTGAATTAGGCAGAATCCAGACTGGGAGGATGTTAACTGTTAGAATGTTGGTGCATGGTATGGTTACGCAGAGCAGAGCAAGGTGCAGCCAAAACAGCTAGGTTTGTCCATGACCACCTGGATCAAACATCATGAAGCAGGCCAGAGGAGGCGGCAAATAGTGCTATTCATAACAGTACCTCCCCTCTTAGGGCCCCTTCCAATAAATCCCTGTAGCACAGGGGACTTGGCAGGCTTGGGAGACCTGGCACTGGAGACACAGCAGACCATGACAGACCTGGCAATGGAGGCATAGAAGACAATGGTGGACCAAGCACTGGAAACATAACAAATCGTGACAGACCTCGCAGTGGAAGTACAGCAGACTGTGCCGGACATGGCACTGGAGGCACCAATACTGGAGGATGCATAAGCCTGGATATTGGAGGCACAGAAGACTATGGCGGACTTGACATAGACACTGGAGGCACCCCATAATCAGCAGACGGTCATGAAATACAGTGAGAACGCCCTTCTTCCAAAATACCCTCCCCAATGCAAAAGTCCACTGGGCAATGCTTAGGCTTTCAAGTATACCACTGCAGAGCACATGGCAGCACAGTTGACACACATCCTGAAAGGTATCCAGGAGAGACTGTTGATGATCCATAATCGCTTGATTGAGCTGATCCGGAAGAAATTCTTGGTCATCTGGTAGAGGAGTCACCTGCATGGCATCACTGGGATGGTTTATTTGTACTGTAAGGGAGTGGTTCTCTAGATGAGAAGGTGGTCTCTTAGGGTTATGCCAGCAGTGACAATCAGGTGGCAACCATAAATGATGGTAGCTTTAATTAACTTGGAATGCAATTGCAGCAAGGACCAGAGAGAGGGCAAACAATGTGGCGAAGCGACTTGAGACAGGTAAAATTCGGAAAAGAAAGAAAAAATGTTGTTGTTAGCCGTTTACGACCCTCAGTGACCCTGAAGGCGAGCTCCCTCCATGTTTTTTGGTTTTGCACTGCTTCTTTCAGTTGGTTGATGTTTATGCTAGTATCAGTTTTGACAGTATCCGCCATCGTGTTCTTTGGCAGACAGGTCTTCTTTTGCCACTGATCTGTCCAAGCATTATAGATTTTTCTAGCATTACATGGCCAAAATATGTGAGCCTGAGGCGGGCCATCTTCCCCTCTAGTGATATATCGGGTCTTATATGATTCAGGACTTCTCTGTTTGTTACTCTTGGGCCACTTGCAGACAGCCGGGTCAGATCCGGCAGCGAGAATTCTCGCCGCAGGACCCGACCCGAGCGCCTGCAGAGAGCAGCGCATACTCACCCGCGCCCCCGGCTCTTTCATGTGCCGGCTGCCGGGCATGCACAGACCGGAGCGGGTGGCGGGTGAGCGACGCTTCTGTGCGGGGCTCTGCGAGCCCCGCACAGAAATAGAGCATACCGTGGTTTGTTTGCCGCGCGAGATTTCGCACAGCCAAACCGCGGCCGTCTGCATAGGATTGCATTTGTTAACGCAATCCTATGCAGGCTTCCAGTGGCGGAAATCCCACGGGAAATCCTGCAGCGGAATTTCCGCCCATCTGCAGGCGGCCTTGCTGTCCAGGGCATACGCAGCAGCTTTCACCAGCACCACAGCTCAAACGCATCAATCCTCCTTCTATCAGCTTTTTTCACAGTCTAGCTTTCACATCCATAAATGGCTGTGGGGAAAACAGTGGTTTGCACTATCCTGCGTTTAGTTACTATTCCGATATCCCTATTTTTCCAGATTTTGTCCATGCTTAGCATTGTGCTTTGCCCCAATGCTATTCTACGTTTTATTTCTGGCATAGATTCTCAGTTGTCATAATTTTTGTCTTCTTTAAATTCAGGTAGAGGCCCATTTTACTTTCAGTTTTAGTCTTACATATCAGCTGTGTCAGACCTGCTTCTGTTTCTGCAAGCAGAGTTGTGTCACCCGCACAAATCTTCCACCAATTTTCACCCCGGTTTCCACTTCATCTAGGTCTATTTTCCGCATGATCATTTCCGCATATAGGTTAAAGGGGTTGTCTCGCGAAAGCAAGTGGGGTTATACACTTCTGTATGGCCATATTAATGCACTTTGTAATATACATCGTGCATTAAATATGAGCCATACAGAAGTTATTCACTTACCTGCTCCGTTGCTAGCGTCCCCGTCGCCATGGATCCGTCTAATTCTGATGTCTTCTTGCTTTTTTAGACGCGCTTGCGCTGTGTGGTCTTCTGCCTGGTGAATGGGGCCGCTCGTGCCGGAGAGCTGGTCACCGCGTCATCATCGTAGCTCCGCCCTGTCACATGTGTCGATTCCAGCCAATCAGGAGGCTGGAATCGGCAATGGAACGCACAGAGCCCATGGTGCACTATGGGAGAAGACCCGCAGTGCACCATGGGAGAAAAACGCAGTGCATCCCTGGGAAAGGACCGGCGGCCATCTTTGGGAGAAGAGTTTTTAAAGTCCTTATTTCATCGGATCGGTGAGTAGCAAGCGGTTTAAAAACCGCTTTAATTTGCTATTTTATGCCAGGGGGGTGACAGGGGGAATGGGGTAAGGTAAAATTTTGAGGTTTGCCGCGAGACAACCTCTTTAAACAAGAAGGGTGAGAGGATGCAATTCTGTTGGACACCTTTGCCGTTCCCAAACCAATCTGTATCCCCATACTGTGTTCTCACAGTGGCTTCTTGATTGGTATAAAGGATTTTATCAGCTTGACTAGATGTGCTGATACGCCCAGCTCTTGTAGAGCCTGCCACAGCTTGTCATGGTCAATACAATCAAAGGCCTTGATGTAGTTCATGATGCACATGTAGATATTCTTTTACTATTTTCAAGCTTTTTCCATGGTCCATCGCAGGTTTGCAATATGGTCACAGGTGCTGCGTTCTTGCCAGAATCCTGCCCGTTTATCATGGAGTGCCACTTCGACTATTGATCTCAGTCTTTCCTGTATAATTTTAAGAAGGACCTTGCTTGCATGTGGAATGAGGGCTATTGTTTGGTAGTTCGAGCAATTCTGGGAGTCGCCTTTCTTAGGTAAAGGGATGAACACAGATCTTTTCCAGTCTTGTGGCCATTGTGTGAATACCCATACTGCCTGGCACAGCGCTGTGATGGTTTTCACTGGCATTGGCAGCAATAGCTCTGCCAGTATATAATCTATGGCTGGTGCTTTATTTTTGGCTAGTTGTTTCATTGCCATAACCACTTCTGACTCCATAATGGAGAGCTCCAAGTCCATAGGCTCCATCTCACGCAATGGTCCAGGTATGTGGTTGCAGGCATTTAGTTCCTCTGAGTATTCCCTCCACCTATCCTTGATACTATGGTGGTCACTCAGTGCCTTCCAGTTTTTGCCTTTGATTGTGCCACTGCGTGCCGTAAAAGGTTTTTGGGCCATCTTGGCCTGTGAGAATAGACCTTGAATATAGCCTTTCATGGCTTCAGCTTCAAATTGTTTGCAACGCTCATTCCAGTCCATTTTCGTGTCTTTCCTTGCCGGTTCCTGAAAATTGGCATTTAGTTGCCGAACTTCGTCTCTGTTGCCGGCTGCCTTTGCTGCTCTTCTTTTAGAGTACATTTGACAAATAAGCCATGACAAAGTGAATATGAAGGGTACGCAGTCTGCAGAGGGCTAATAAGTGGAATGAACTGCAGGTGAATGAGTCAGAGTCCAGAAGATAACTGTTAGAATGTGGGTGCAAGGTGTGATTAAATAGAGCAAGTACTGAATTTAAAAAGGAAAAAACCAAAGTTATAGTTTTATAATCATTAATATCTGCAGTGAAAGATATTCTTTACACATTACAGCCAATTGTCTCTGTCCTAACTAGGCTTAGTCCGGGCTTAAATATAGCAGTAATATGCTGTGTGCCAGCCATGGTGGTAGGTACACGTGTGGACATTGCGCACTTGTTGCGCTCTGCCAATCGCCATGCACTAGCTTGGCATGTATGTCCTTATTAGCAGCATGTTTCATGAATAATATGTAATTATGTGTTCTTTTCATGGATTACTTATAGTGTTTTAAATAATTGACTGATTTTATGGACATTAGTGTGCTGTAAACTCACCTATTTTTATGCTACATGGGCTACAAACTCCACACCTCACCTAAGTTTCAATAGGGATTGAATATTTCGTATGGATGATTTAGTCAATAGTGGTATTTTATTTTTTTTTAGATATATATTGAATTATGTTTATAAAAAGGAACCTGTAACATTGAAAATGCAGTCTGATCTATGGGCAGCAATGTACAAAGCAGGAGGAGCTGAACATATTCATATACAGTGTGTCCTTAGTCATTCTGGTCATCAAAGTCCAGTGGGTGGTCCTACTTACTGACTGCATACAGAAATAATTGTCAATCATTTAGTAGGACTCTCCTAGACTCCTAAGCTCAAGATGAGAAAGAATTAAAATGAAAAAATTACTAGAAAATATTAGTAACACAGACTAATAATACACTTCTCAGAAAATTAAAGGAACACTTAAGTATCACAGTACAACCCCAAGTGGCAGCATACATGATTGTGAATCAATCTCACCTACTTTAGATCAAATGAAAGTGACGACAGGTGCACTGGAAAGGCAACAGCAAGGCAACCCCATATAGAAATAGTTTTGAAGGTGATTGCCACAGTTACTCTCTGCTTATCCTTCCTGATTCTTCTATAGTAATACTTGTGTCCTTATCACTACTGGTGGCATGATGCAGTACCTGCAGCCCAATCAGGCTACGCAGGTAGTCCTGGTCCTCCAGGATAGTACATCCATACGTGCCATCACAAGAAGGTATGCTAACAGCACAGTCTCAAGAGCACAGAGCAGATATCAGGACGTGGGACATTATATGAGAAGAGCTAGGTAAGGCCATAGAAGAGCATTAACACATAATCAGGACTGGTATCTACTCCTTTTTGCGAGGAGGAACAGAAAGACAGAAAAAGCAGAAAGAGCACTGCCAGAGGCCTACAAAATGACCTCCAGTGGGCTACTGGTCTGCATTTTTCTGACCAAATTGTCACAAGCAGACACCATGAGGGTCTAATGTCCTGTGGTGGGACCTTTGCTCTAGTCTAACATTGTGCAGCTTGATTGGATTTCGCAAGAGAATGCAAAATTTAGCAGGTCCGACATTGGTGCCTTGTTTTCATCACAGCGGAGAGCAGGTTCAAATTGAGCACATGTGACAGATGTGAAAGAGTAAACTTGAATATTTTATTCATCAAAATCTGGTGTGTGATTCAAATGTTCCCTTAATATTTTTGAGCAGTGCACAGTCATGAGAAAAAACTATATACCCTCTTTGAATTCCACGGTTTTATGTATCATGACATAATTAATAAAAATCTCATTCTTAGAAGGTCTTAAAATTAGGTTAATACAAGCTCAGATGAACAACAACATATGACAAATTACACAGTGTCATTATTTAACAAAAATTAGGCCAAAATGCAGAAACAGAGTGAAAAATTAAGTACACCCTTACTGCTTCCATAGAAATTAAGGCGGTTGGTAGCAGCCAGATGCTGCTAATCAACTGTGCTTGATTAAAGGCCCTTTTACACACAATGATTATCACGCAAAATTCGCTCAAAAGCCATGTTTTGAGCAATAATCCAAAAATGAAGTCAGCGGCAGCATAGATAGATGCAGTATGAAACTCGAAACTTTATTCCTTTGAGCGATAATCATTGTGTGTAAACGTATCCATCTTTCACTTTTTTGCTAAATGATGATCTTCAGTTCAGCATGAAATCCGTCGTTCGGCAGAAGAGCTCATACGAAGGACCGCACGCTGTGTTCTGCCCGGGGAGCGCTGATTACATTGTCATAGCTGTCAACCCCGCGACTGAACAAAGGGAATGTATTCAGAGAACAGACCAACTGCTGTTCTTTGAATATAGCTCCTGGCGGCTCACACGCTACTAATTGGTACTAATATGTATTAGTACCAATTAGTAGTTTAAGCAAAATGATCGCTCAAAAGCCATCTTTTCAGCAATAATCTTTGTGTGTAAAAGTGCCTTAACTGATAATCAGCAAGTGTGACCACCTCTTTAAAAGTAGTTTTGGCAGTTTGCTGGACTGGAGCATTCAGGTATGTGTCAACACAATGCCAAGGAGGAAAGACTTTAGCAAAAATTTTAGAGAAACAATTGTTGCTATCCATCATTCTTGGAAGGGTTATAAGGGCATTTTCAAACAATGTGGAGTC
Source organism: Eleutherodactylus coqui (assembly GCF_035609145.1). Classification (NCBI taxonomy): domain Eukaryota; kingdom Metazoa; phylum Chordata; class Amphibia; order Anura; family Eleutherodactylidae; genus Eleutherodactylus; species Eleutherodactylus coqui. Next base: position 114,787,222 of record NC_089839.1, on the reverse strand, counting down.
CATAATTCTACAGTGCGAAAGATTATTCACAGGTGGAAAACATTCAAGATAGTTGACAATCTTTACAGATGTAGACATAAGAGCAAATTTACCCCAAGATTATGAAGGGAAAAGCTCAGGAAATTGCAAAACAACTGAAGAGCTATATCTCTGACTCTAAAGGCTCTGACTCAGTTAACATGTTAAATGTTCAAGTTCATGGCAGTGCAATCAGAAAATTACTAAACAAGTATGGCTTATCTTGGAAGGGTTGCTAGGAGAAAGCTTATTCTTTCTAAAAAGCAATAAATAGCGACAGTGCTCCAATGTGCAGATCCACCATAAAACAGAGAGATAGCCCCAGGTGGGTAAACTCACATAATGGTGTTGCACTGGGTGCACAACCACCTATAGAGCTTTAATGCATGGCTCCAGCCCTCTACACAACAGTACCAGTCAGGGGACTTGCATGAGATCAGTGCAGAAGAAAGCCAGAGGAAAGGAGAGTAAGCCGCTCTGCTGTAGAAGCAATCTCAGGACACCAGATAATGGGATGAGAGACCTTTAATGACAACGGATTTCCTTGGGTAAAGGTCTGTTTTGTGTATAGCTGTTGTGTGAATGAGCAGCTAAGCAATTATGTTCATTGGCTTAAAGAAAGAGTTGGTGCATCTTTGAAATGTGTTGCCATTAGAGATGAGCGAGCACCAAAATGCTTGGGTGCTCGTTACTCGGGACGAAATTATCGCGATGCTCGAGGGTTCGTTTCGAGTAACGAACCCCATTGAAGTCAATGGGCGACCCGAGCATTTTTGTATATCGCCGATGCTCGCTAAGGTTTTCATTTGTGAAAATCTGGGCAATTCAAGAAAGTGATGGGAACGACACAGCAACGGATAGGGCAGGCGAGGGGCTACATGTTGGGCTGCATCTCAAGTTCACAGGTCCCACTATTAAGCCACAATAGCGACAAGAGTGCCCCCCCCCCTCCCAACAACTTTTACTTCTGAAAAGCCCTCATTAGCAATGCATACCTTAGCTAAGCACCACACTACCTCCAACAAAGCACAATCACTGCCTGCATGACACTCCGCTGCCACTTCTCCTGGGTTACATGCTGCCCAACCCCCCCGCACGACCCAGTGTCCACAGCGCACACCAAAGTGTCCCTGCGCAGCCTTCAGCTGCACTCATGCCACACCACCCTCATGTCTATTTATAAGTGCGTCTGCCATGAGGAGGAACCGCAGGCACACACTGCAGAGGGTTGGCACGGCTAGGCAGCGACCCTCTTTAAAAGGGGCGGGGCGATAGCCCACAATGCTATACAGAAGCAATGAGAAATATAATCCTGTGCCACCGCCATCAGGAGCTGCACACGAGGGCATAGCAATGGGGAACCTATGTGCCACACACTATTCATTCTGTCAAGGTGTCTGCATGCCCCAGTCAGACCGTGGTTTTTTATAAATAGTCACAGGCAGGTACAACTCCGCAATGGGAATTCCGTGTGCACCCACAGCATGGGTGGCTCCCTGGAACCCACCGGCTGTACATAAATGTATCCCATTGCAGTGCCCATCACAGCTGAGGTAACGTCCGATTAAATGCAGGTGGGCTTCGGCCCACACTGCATGCCCCAGTCAGACTGGGGTTCTTTAGAAGTGGACACATGCAGTTACAACTCCCTGTGGACCCACAGCATGGGTGGGTGCCAGGAAGCCACCGGCGGTACATAAATATATCCCATTGCATTGCCCATCACAGCTGATGTAACGTCAGCTTTAATGCAGGTGGGCAAAAAATTAATTGGATTACACTGTAGGTGAGGGCCCCAAAAAATTGGTGCACCAACAGTACTAATGTACGTCAGAAAAATTGCCCATGCCCAACCAAGAGGGCAGGTGAAACCCATTAATCACTTTGGTTAATGTGGCTTAATTGGTAACTAGGCCTGGAGGCAGCCCAGTTAAAATAAAAATTGGTTCAGGTGAAAGTTTCAACGCTTTAATGAGCATTGAAACATATAAAAATTGTTTACAAAAATTATATGACTGAGCCTTGTGGGCCTAAGAAAAATTGCCTGTTCGGCGTGATTATGTGAGGTTTCAGGAGGAGGAGCAGGAGGAGGAGGATGAATAGAATACACAGATTGATGAAGCAAAAAGGTCCCCGTTTTTGATGGTGATAGAGAACGATGCTTCCATCCGCGGGTGCAGCCTACGTATTGCTTAGGTATCGCTGCTGTCCGCTGGTGGAGAAGAGAAGTCTGGGGAAATCCAGGCTTTTGTTCATCTTGATGAGTGTAAGCCTGTCGGCACTGTCGGTTGACAGGCGGGTACGCTTATCCGTGATGATTCCCCCAGCTGCACTAAACACCCTCTCTGACAAGACGCTAGCCGCAGGACAAGCAAGCACCTCCAGGGCATACAGCGCGAGTTCAGGCCACGTGTCCAGCTTCAACACCCAGTAGTTGTAGGGGGCAGAGGCGTCACCGAGGACGGTCGTGCGATCGGCTACGTACTCCCTCACCATCCTTTTACAGTGCTCCTGCCAACTCAGCCTTGACTGGGGAGCGGTGACACAGTCTTGCTGGGGAGCCATAAAGCTGGCAAAGGCCTTGGAGAATGTTCCCCTGCCTGCGCTGTACATGCTGCCTGATCTCTGCGCCTCCCCTGCTACCTGGCCCTCGGAACTGCACCTTCTGCCACTAGCGCTGTCGGATGGGAATGTTACCATCAGTTTGTCTGCCAGGGTCCTGTGGTATAGCATCACTCTCGAACCCCTTTCCTCTTCGGGTATGAGAGTAGAAAGGTTCTCCTTATACCATGGGTCGAGCAGTGTGTACACCCAGTAATCTGTAGTGGCCAGAATGCGTGTAACGTGAGGGTCTCGAGAAAGGCATCCTAACATGAAGTCAGCCATGTGTGCCAGGGTACCTGTACGCAACACATGGCTGTCCTCACTAGGAAGATCACTTTCAGGATCCTCCTCCTCCTCCTCCGGCCATACACGCTGAAAGGATGACAGGCAAGCAGCATGGGTACCCTCAGCAGTGGGCCAAGCTGTCTCTTCCCCCTCCTCCTCATGCTCCTCCCCCTCCTCCTCAACGCGCTGAGATATAGACATGAGGGTGCTCTGACTATCCAGCGACATACTGTCTTCCCCCACCTCCGTTTCCAAGCGCAAAGCGGCTGCCTTTATGCTTTGCAGGGAACTTCTCAAGAGGCATAGCAGAGGAATGGTGACGCTAATGATTGCAGCATCCCCGCTTACCATCTGGGTAGACTCCTCAAAGTTTCCAAGGACCTGGCAGATGGCTGTCAACCAGGCCCACTCTTCTGTAAAGAATTGAGGAGGCTGACTCCCACTACGCCGCCCATGTTGGAGTTGGTATTCCACTATAGCTCTACACTGCTCATAGAGTCTGGCCAACATGTGGAGCGTAGAGTTCCACCGTGTGGGCACGTCGCACAGCAGTCGGTGCACTGGCAGATTAAACCGATGTTGCAGGGTCCGCAGGGTGGCAGCGTCCGTCTTGGACTTGCGGAAAAGTGCGCTGACGCGGCGCACCTTTCCGAGCAGGTATGACAAGTGTGGGTAGCTTTTCAGAAAGCGCTGAACCACCAAATTAAAGACATGGGCCAGGCATGGCACGTGCGTGAGGCTGCCGAGCTGCCGAGCCGCCACCAGGTTACGGCCGTTGTCACACACGACCATGCGCGGTTGGAGGCTCAGCGGCGAAAGCCAGCGGTTGGTCTGCTCTGTCAGACCCTGCAGCAGTTCGTGGGCCGTGTGCCTCTTCTCTCCTAAGCTGAGTAGTTTCAGCATGGCCTGCTGACGCTTGCCCACTGCTGTGCTGCCACGCCACGCGACACCGACTGCTGGCGACGTGCTGCTGCTGACACATCTTGATTGCGAGACAGAGGTTGCGTTGGAGGAGGAGGGTGGTTTAGTGGAGGAAGCATACACCGCCGCAGATACCACCACCGACCTGGGGCACGCAATTCGGGGGGTGGGTAGGACGTGAGCGGTCCCAGGCTCTGACTCTGTCCCAGCCTCCACTAAATTCACCCAATGTGCCGTCAGGGAGATATAGTGGCCCTGCCCGCCTGTGCTTGTCCACGTGTCCGTTGTTAAGTGGACCTTGGCTGTAACCGCGTTGGTGAGGGCGCGTACAATGTTGCGGGAGACGTGGTCGTGCAGGGCTGAGACGGCACATCGGGAAAAGTAGTGGCGACTGGGAACCGAGTAGCGTGGGGCCGCCGCCGCCATCATGCTTTTGAAAGCCTCCGTTTCCACAAGCCTATATGGCAGCATCTCCAGGCTGATCAATTTGGCTATGTGCACGTTTAACGCTTGAGCGTGCGGGTGCGTGGCGGCGTACTTGCGCTTGCGCTCAAACACTTGCGCTTGTGCTCAAACACTTGCGCTAGCGACGGCTGGACGCTGCGCTGAGAGACATTGCTGGATGGGGCGGAGGACAGCGGAGGTGAGGGTGTGGGTGCAGGCCGGTAGGCACTCGTGCCTGTGTCCTTAGAGGGGGGTTGGATCTCAGTGGCAGGTTGGGGCACAGGGGGAGAGGCAGTGGTGCAAACCGGAGGCGGTGAAGGGCCTTCGTCCCACCTTGTGGGGTGCTTGGCCATCATATGCCTGCGCATGCTGGTGGTGGTGGCTCCCCAGCTGATCTTGGCGTGACAAAGGTTGCACACCACTGTTCGTCGGTCGTCAGGCGTCTCTGTGAAAAACTGCCACACCTTAGAGCACCTTGGCCTCTGCAGGGTGGCATGGCGCGAGGGCGCACTTTGGGAAACAGTTGGTGGATTATTCGGTCTGGCCCTGCCTCTACCCCTGGCCACCGCACTGGCTCGGCCTGTGCCCACACCCTGACTTGGGCCTCCGCGTCCTCGCCCGCATCCACGTCCTCTAGGCCTACCCCTACCCCTCAGCATGCTGTATTACCAGTCGTGCAGAAACAGAACACTGTAATTAAATGTGCCGCTTATTGGCCTGTGGTTGGAGGCTGACTTCGCTTACGAAACGCACAGCAGAGGCAGGAAAGAATTTTGCGCAAGCCTGCTGTAACACTTAGCTGGCTGCGTATGAATTAGGACAACTACCCCCAGCAGAGACCCAGTACACTGAGGACGGTCACAGGCAGCCCAAATAGATTTTTTTTCCCAAATGTTTTTGGAAAGGCCCACTGTCTATATACACTAAATATGTCTTCTGTCCCTGCCTCACCACTACTGGCCCTGGACAATGTAAAATTACTGCAGAATGTTTCACTGTGGACAGGAATACAGCGGTGATGTAACAGGCAACACAGAGGCAGGAAAGAATTTTGCGCAAGCCTGCTGTAACACTTAGGTGGCTGCGTATGAATTAGGACAACTACCCCCAGCAGAGACCCAGTACACTGAGGACGGTCACAGGCAGCCCAAATAGATGTTTTTGGAAAGGCCCACTGCCTATATACACTAAATATGTCTTCTGTCCCTGCCTCACCACTACTGGCCCTGGACAATGTAAAATTACTGCAGGACGCAATGCTCTGCACGGCTGCTATACAAAAAAAAAAAAAGTGCAACACTGCAAAAAGCAGCCTCCACACTACTGCACACGGTTAGATGTGGCCCTAAGAAGGACCATTGGGGTTCTGAAGCCTAAAATAACTCCTAACGCTCTCCCTATAGCAGCTCCGGCACCAGCAGCACTTTCCCTGAACTATGTCAGAACGCATCTGTGGCGAGCCGATTTATATACTCGGGTGACACCTGATCTCGCCAGCCACTCACTGCAGGGGGGTGGTATAGGACTTGAACGTCGCAGGGGGAAGTTGTAATGCCTTCCCTGTCTTTCTATTGGCCAGAAAAGCATGCTAACGTCTCAGAGATGAAAGTGAAAGTAACTCGAACATCGCGTGGTACTCGTTTCGAATAACGAGCATCTCGAACACGCTAATACTCGAACGAGTATCAAGCTCGGCCGAGTACGTTCGCTCATCTCTAGTTGCCATTATAGCTGTGAGAGACTGATACAGTCATACAGAACACGAATACTTCAAGTTACTGCTGCTAAAGGCAGCTCAACAAGTTATTGATTCATGGGGTGTATTTAATTTTTCACACACTATTTCTGTATTTTGGCTTCTGTAATTTGACATGTGTTTTTGTCATCTGTGGTTGTATTTACTAGCGTTGTTATTGTGATCAGTTGGCTGATTAAATCGGGCTGATTTTTGTAAAATCGGATTGGGTCAGTCCAACCTCTTTTTTTTCAAAAATCGAGAAATAATTTGCTAATCTGAAATTCTGTTGAAGAAGCCCCCAAAAATCCACCTCTTCTTCTTCCTCCTCCTCCAGCATGTTGGCTCCGTAGTTAGTACTGTTGCCTTGTCATTCACTCTGCCATTACTATCTCTTGGGGTAGGACAATCCATGGTTTGACTGCTCAAACTGTAAAGAACTCCTTTCTACATACTGTAGATGCCATATACTGAATGTCCCCTGGTCCTCTGTACAGTTCTTGGGAAAAATAAATCCAGTGCATGTTCTCTGTACTGACCACATATATTTATACATGTAAATTAGATACTTTCTAAGGCGTCTCAGTCCAAGCTGATTAAGTCTGTTTTTTTTTCTAATCTCTCGTAATATAAGAAAGATATCTCGTTCCATTTAAGAATCTATTTACCCATCCTTGAACCCTCTTCAGCACTCCCCTATCATTTTTAAAATATGAAGCCCCAAACTGAATCCCATTCTCAAGATGTGGTTTCACAATTGATCTATAGAGGGGTAAGATTATATTTGGATCACAGGTTGTTTTCTCTTTTCCTATACTTTTGGAGCTGCTGTTTGACATTATATACTGCTGCTTAATTTATTTGAAGGAGGAAAAAGGTGGGGGAATTGGAAAAAGGAAGAAAGAAAAGCACAATGGCTTAGGTTCTGAGGTCTCAGGTTCCAATCAGACCAAGGAAAACATTTACATGTAGTGAATAGAAATTGTGAGCCCCAATAAAGATGATTATTATGAAAAAGGAAACCCATGCATATATTGTCCTTGGAAAGATTAGAACCTAGGACCAGAAGGCTGCAAGACAACAATGCTAACCACTGGTTGGGAGCAGGAGGATTATTTTTTATTATATGGCTGCATCAGAGACCTTCTAGAGCAGGGGTGGGCAATTAATTTTCCCATGGGGCCACATGAGAAATTGGAATGGTTTTAGAGGGCCAGACCAACATACGAAGGCTCCATGCACATTGCCTTAATGGGGCCGTATTCCAGCCGCCCGATTTGCGGCCAGAATACGGCCGCCATTGAAAATGAATGGCGCTGTAATACGGCGCGGTGAACACCCGGTGTTTCACCCCGTTTTACGGCGCGGCCCCCGTGTCTGCCAATGGAGAGGGGAGCGGTAAGGAGCACTCCCATCTCCTCTCCGCAGCAGCACGCCGTAGTTTCGCCTGGGTTACGGGCCGGGCGAAACTACAGCAGTGTGCATGAGCCCTTAACTTCAACCAACTCCGAAGCCTTGTCCATTTTGTTAACTTATGTGCTGTTTAATAAAGTTATTCAAGCCTACGTCATTGGTAGAGGTGCTTGAATAAGTAAGGCCTGAATAACTATTAACACAGCACAGAAGTGAACAAAATGGACAAGGCTTCGGAGTGCATAGTTTCGCTGCTTACCGTTGCTGACACCGGACTCATTGGTGAGTCACCAGGACACTCTTTGCGGGCCGGTCCGAGCTATTCAGCGGGCCGGATGTGGCCCGCGGGCCGTGCTTTGCCCAGGTCTGTTCTAGAGGCTAAATTTTTGACCCTGATTTTTACTCCCATTGACTTTAATAGGAATTGGGATTGGGTCTTCCTGATTATTTTTGGAAAATCAGACTGATCCCAACTTGAATCAACTATTTAAATAATTACTCATCACTACTATTTTCCTAATTTTAATGTCAGCCCCAGTGAGCACCATTGGCTAGACTTATAGGCTCATAGGAGCTAATAGTCTGAATCCAGAAATGTGTACTGTGTAGTCGTCTTATTCTATGCATGTGCACAAGGATTCTGCTGGGTGCATTCGGCAGGGACTTTGACAGCACACAGCATGGAAATGACAGGGAAGGGGAGTATAAGACTCATATTGCTGGATTCAGCTTGTCACCTCTTTTCATCCTATAAATTTAGCTTATGTTGTTTATGGGAACTGACAGACTCACTTTAAGACCTTCTAAGAGCCAGGTGTTTTTTAATTATGTCCTGATATGTAAAACCATAGAATTCAAAGAGGGTGTACTTAGTTTTACTCATGATTGTATATATCAATCTGCTTAGCTCCTCCTACTCCATATCAAGTTGCCCATAGGTTGGATCACATTTTCAACATGACAGGTATCTTAGTTGATTAAGTCAGAGTCCACACATGCTATTTTTTGCCAATTTTTTGAAAAAATATGAAGTAAAATATTTTCCTGTCATTCTCACAAAAATACTATGGCCATACCACTGCAAAATGAAGCACATGTGAACACGGTCTAGCATAGTTATATATATTGTATAAATGGATTAGTGGAACTGTGGAAATAATCAGTTAACTGTGTAAAAGTGCAGAGTATAAAGACCTTTTAGCCCTAGTGTCACATGATGCTTAGCTTTTCATGACTCTGTCGTCAGACACATTTTCATTTTTGTATTGGTAGATCTGCTGTTGAGTACCTGGTTCTCTCCTGTTCTGTGACTAAGGCAACAGTAGGGCACAACACATGCAATCAGAGAATTGATCACCAATGCTGGGATATAATGTGGCTTTTTGAAATTTTATTGGCACCAATTATTCAGGCAGTATTGATGACTTTTTTACATGTACAAGTTACTGATTAGTGATGGCGGAGACATGGCTCTTTCTGGCTCTGTTACTCCAGATCAGACTGCGAATTCTAAGCAAAAGGATGAAACTGACTCCAAACAAGGAATAAATGGGTCGTCCAAACAACACAACACCTGGGCTGAGGTTGGTGAGTAACTTATATTTTATGGCCACTATATAATTTCATGTCAGTTTAATAGAGTAATTTACAACTCACTGTAGTTACAGTATTATATATAGATAGATATAAGGTTATCTATATATAATAAGGTTAATTTGTCCAGAATTAATACTATTTGGAGCAAGCAATTTCAAAAACACTTTTTTTTAAAAGGAGTTAAAAACATGTATCACCACAAGATAGGTAATGAATGTGTGATCTCTGCGAGTCCAGTCGTTGGAACCATCAGTGATCAGGAGATCAGTGCACCCCCCTCCTCTGTGTCTCCCTAGTGAATGGAGTAGCAAAGCACATGTATGACCATCGTCTATGGAACTAAGGTAGATAGGGAAGTGTATTGCTCAGATATCTCCATCAACAGTGAATGAAGCATTGGTCACACTTGTAGTCCTACACTCCATCTACTAGGGGGGCTTGGGGTGCACCGTTATCATCACCCCTGGGGGTTCCACTAGTTGGACTCCCATTAATTGTGTGTTTATCATCTATGCTCTGTTTGGATGATAAATGCTTTTGAAGAGATTGATCTCATGCCCACAGCCGGGTCGGATTCCACTTGCGAAATCTTATCGCTGAATCAGACCTGGTGCCGGCCAGAGACCCTATACTCACCTGTCCGGATCCGTGGCGAGTGTCTTGGCCAGTGCATCGGCGCACATGCACAGTGCAGGGCATGGCATTGCCATCTCGACGGCGATGACACGAATTCACTCCAATTTCAAAATTGACATTTTGGAATTGCCGCGGTTTGGACGGCTTCTATTGACTGCAATGGAAGCCGTCCATGCGATTTTCTGCACCAAATAGAACATACTGCAATTCTTCCCCGCAAGCGGAAAATCACAGTTGATTTCGACTCATGGGGAGGGAAGAATCTTTTAACATAGCATGTCTATGGACAGACATTGCTGTGGAATTCGCGACAGGCATCTAGCTGCAGTGATACTCTGTCAGTGGGCATTGGGCCACAACCACTTTAGCAAATTACACTACTGTGGAGGAGTTATTAACGTTAATATATTAATTATTTATGTAATGTAGCAATGTGATACGCAAGATGTTTTTGTGTTCTAAATATAATGAGAATGCAAATGATCTTGTGTGTGTTTCTCTCTGAAGTGCCAACCCAGGGTTGTTTTATTACTTTGCCTACAGGTGTACAAATCATGGAATGATATAATTTGAATCTATCTATCTACTCTAGCTATCTGTCTATTCTATCTATCTATCTATCTACTCTCCAAAAATCATCTCCAGTTTTTATTTCTAATTATCATAATTTTTAAATTGCTTTCTAAGAACTAAAAGTTGGACAGAAGATCTGTCATTGTCAAAGATCTACATATAACTGTTGTACTCTTACCTTATAATTGTGTTGAGGTTTCTGCTGACAGAGTTTGTTGGGCAACATAGAGCTGACCACATGTACTATGCTTTGTTTTGCTCTTTTTGTCCTGAGAGAGTAAATTGATTGGGGCCTAGAGATAAAAAGAGAAATGTGCAGTTGCAAGAGTTTTCTACAGCAAGGGTCATGAGAGAGCAATAACAGTGAACTGGGTTCCGGTGACAGCAAATTGGCAATGAGAGACATGAATTACTTCAGATTTACACCGAGATAACATTTTACAAGAGATGTCTTTAAATTACATCAAGAACTTCTATGAAGGATGTGTGAGTATTAAGTGACAGCATAGCATTCTGGTGGAGATAATATTGGCTACATACAATGGAGGATTCTTTTCGTCCAATACTTTCGCAGTTGCCACCAATATAGACTAGTTTCAGCTACATGGTCTCCTAAAAAATAAATTCGATTTTTGTAAAATGTAATCATGAGAATAAGATAATGACAACACTATTAGCGTTCGGTCCATGCATTGTGGTGAGAGTATATGGTTTGGACTTTTGGATCCGTACAAAAGTTTTAACTAACAAGATATTTGTTTTCTAGAAGGTAAAGCTTGATGTGACATTTCAAAATAATGTGAACCAGCCTGCAGTTATTTATTTGCTAGGGAGTAGCTGGAGATTTCTATCATCTGTGTGTTGGACAACAATGGATAAATGTGGTGCTCTGTTTTTCTACATTGCTGACTCCTCTTTGATATAATACAATAAGCAATGGAGGCCTCCAGATCTCCGCTCGGGACAGCAGCATACTGTGGACTTTCTTTTCTAGCACAATTACTATGATAGATCTAGTCTAACTGTCTTGTACATGTCATTATTGCACAAGAAAAAAAAAATATGTGACCATTGAAGAATGTATGTAAGTTCTATTAACTTTAAGAAATGTTTTTTGAATTCTTAATTAAACTGTAATAGGAAAAATACAGGACCGCTATGTATTTTTAATATTATGACAACTTTTTAAAACTAATATTACTATTTTTTTAAGCTCAGACCTCCAACTGTGATCGGTCAGTTCCACACTCTATTTTTTGGATCTGTGCGAATGTTTTTCCTCGGTGTCCTGGGATTTGCTGTGTATGGAAATGAGGCATTGCATTTCAGCTGTGATCCTGACAAGAGAGAAGTAAACCTCTTCTGCTACAACCAGTTTCGACCGATAACGCCGCAGGTGAGGCAACATTCTTAGCACATGTGAAACATCATAGTCATTAATTTATAGTAATGGCTGAAAACTGACGTGAAATGTATCTAAAATGAAAAATTGTGCTTTGATATATCCATAAAGCCCCATATATATAACTCCTACTATATTTAATAACCCTTAACATTTCAATGAACTAAAACTTAAAATCACTTGAAGGGGTAAAATATTGTTGGCCTAACTTTAAGACAGGCCATTAATATCAGATTGGTGGGGATGCAGCTCATGGCAATCCCCTAAAATTGAGTGCATTATAGTTATGTGCCCATGGGACATTAATGCTGTGGATTTACTACAGAGGAAAATCCATAATATGGTGCTAATTGTAATATGGATTTGGGTACAGATTTCAGCTTCTCATTTGAAAAGGTGGAATCTGCACTGAAAATACACAGCATAAATGACTACTGATTTAAGATCTGCATTGTATGTGCATGCCGCTGTGGATTTTGTGCTGCATTTTTTCATATTATGTGGACGAGAATTTTTAAATCTCGTCTATATAGCTTGCAATGCAAATCTATGCGGAAAATCCACTGCATGTCCGCCCTGTGAGAACATATCCTAAGGGCAGAGTCACATGAGTCTATGTGCAAAAACGCTTGCTGCAGTATCTGCACATGTACGAGGTTTGAAGAGGTACATAATGTGCATGTTTCGCAAGTGTCTGTAATTTTTGCACACATGTGTGACACACCCTTTCCATAAATAAAATGGCTAGGCACACCCTTTCAGTGGATTTCTTGCCTAATTAAAGCCTAATAAGAACCAGCTGTCTTCTTTTCCCAGTGTTTATGTAGTGTCACACCCTTCACCTTGTGTATTTTCACACCTCCCAAAGACTTCTGTGGCACTTTGCTGCACAAAGCACAGGAAAATAGGGCAGGACTGATGGTTTTGTGTACACACAAAATGCACTCACAAAACATGCTTATGAGAACGAGCAGATTAAAATTGATGGGTTTTATACAATGTGTTTAGTGCGCGCAAACACCTGTTCAAACACAGTCGTCTGACGGAGCTCTTAGACTGTCTTCACATGGGCGAGACTCTCACGCAAGATTTGAGCGTTGCAGGATGCACAAATCTCACACGAATATGAACTCCATTTTTTTGAATGGGGTTACACACATTAGATGTTTTTACACATTGCATTGCACCGTGAGGCAGCAAACAAATTGCGGCATGTCCTATCTTTGGGTGTGCCCTCATATTGCCCATTGTTTTCACCTCAAGCCTGGTGCATGTGAGGTCTCCCCATTAAAAAAATAGGAGAAACTTTGCGATCCCCCACTGTAGTTGCCACTTCCCTGAAGTGATGCGAAGCAGGTTTGATCTAAGGGAAATCACATGATTCATACCCATGGCTGTTGCGGATTTCTGCCACGGGAGTACTGCGGTTGTAAACAAAATGCGCCCGCTGGCGATCACGGAAGAACGCATGTTTTTCCACGGTCTCAATTAACACTATGTTAATCAAAACCTCCTGTGGCGTAAATCCAAGGGAAATAGAACATGCCACGATTTGTTTCCCGTGGCGGAAATTCGCTGTAAAATTCCGCGTGTCGGCATTGGCAGGTTAGGTTCAATAGAACCTAATTACTGCGGAATTCCACCACGGATTTATGCCGCAGGAACCGCGGTAAAAATCCGGTCATGGGCATTAGCCCTAAGGTGGACACTGCTGCCACTTCATTGTTTACATTGACGTGTGCACCATCTACATGCCATTAATCTAGCAACACACGGACAGCACATGGATAGGGAATACACCCATTGATGAATGAATACATGTCCACTGATTATTATTAGTAAACTGTGCCGACATGCTGTCCAGCATGGTTTTTGGATGCACTGAGGTCACTGCAAACTTATCAGTGGGACCTTACCCTTAAGGTTCCTGCACACTGGCGACGGCGATATCAGGCCCAATATCACCTCGCAGTCCTTCTGAAAACCCCTGGATGCGAGGTGTTTTCACAAGGATACCGCCTCGTATCACTGCGGGGGTTCCCTTCATCTCTAGATCAGGAGATCGCAATATTCTCCCATTTGGTGCTGCTAAATAGCAGCGTATATATGGTTGTGTGAATAAGGCTTGCAAGAACATTTTTGAAATTTGGTATTATTACAAACATTAAAATAAATGAAAGCAAGGTAAAAGAAATAAACTGGCCATACTGAGGTGTAAAGAATTAGCACCCTTACTGATTTATTTTATTTTTGCATGCACTTGAATGGGTAAACCTGCGGTATTATGTACAGCCTCGCCCAAAAGGCGGTGTTTTGATAATCATAAGCATAGATCATCAAATTACAGTCTCAATAAACTTTTTAAAGGGATTTTTTTATTGGAAACATGTCCTGGATGCAACTTGTCTCTGCAGAATGTGACACACACACACACATCTTTTGCTCCTTGCTTTCTCAGCACCCTCCCTATGTTATCTACACCTCTACACAATTGCCCTTTCTATAGTGTCCCAGATAGTAATAATACCACCTATGGTGCCCCACACAGCAATAGTATCCCAGTAAGTATAACAGTAAGTGCTGCTTATGGTGAACCTCGCACAGTAAAAGTGTCCCCACCCAGTAATAATGTCTTCTTTGTATTTCCACTCAGTAATAATACCCCCTTTTGCCTCCAGTCAGTAATAATGCTCCGTTTGTCACCATTCAGTAATAATACCTCCTTTTGCTCCTGCTGAGTAATAACAGACTCTTTTGCCCCCAGGCAGTAATACCTCCTTCTACCCACATTCAGTAATAATTGTCCCTTTTACACCTAGTCAGTAATAATGCCTCACTTTGCCCCATTCAGCAATTATGTTGCCCCCATTCAGTAATATTGGCCCATTTCGTCCTCATTCAGTAATAATGGCCTATTTTGCCCCAGTCAGTAATAATTGTCTCTTTTTTACTCCCATTCACTAATAATGGCTTTTTTTGCCCAACTCAATGATAATGATCTCTTTTGTCTGCATTCCATAATAATGACATCTTTTGCCCCATTCAATGATAATGATCCCTTTTGTCCCAATTCATGAATAATGGACTCTTTTTCCCCCAGTAAGTAATAATGCCCCCTTTTGCACCCAGTTGGTAATAACAGCTCCTTTTCCTCCAGTTGGTAATAATGGCCTCTTTTGCCCCCCAAAAGCAATAAAGGCCTATTTTGCAATCATTTAGTAATAATGGCCTTTATTGCCCCCGGTCAGTAATAATACCCTTTTGTGCCCCACTCAGTAATAATGGCCCCTTTTACCCATTCAATGATAATGGCCCCTTATGCCCCATTTGGTAATAATTGTTCATTTTGCCCTCATCAGTAGTAATGGCCTATTATCAGTAGTAATGGCTAGTCAGTAATAATGGCCTCTTTTTCCCAAGTCAGTAATAATGCCCTCTTATATAAGAAAATAAAAAACAGGCTACACTAACGCTGAGGCCAGGGAATGCCTATAGCAATCATGCGTGTTTGTCACATGATAGCAGAACTCAGAAGTCATAGGGAGAACTGAATGTATCATCGCCCACTAGAGGCTCCAGGTAGTGACATAGACAGGTGAGTATGGCTTGCTTTTTAATTTATTAATACAGTAAAAAAATTAAACTCAAGGGGCCCAACTGCCATACCTGACTCAGCCTGGGCCCCGCTGGTCGCGACAGGACTACTCCGATTTTCCAGATTCCAAAAAAACATGTTACAGAAAATAAAGCATAAGAAAGAATATATCAGTATCTGGTCTTACTTAGTAAAAACAATTCTAGGCGACACATCCCCTTTAAGACAAAGAAAACAGATCAGATCAGAAGAAGATTGACACTGGCTTGTTTCCATAGTTTAATTAGATGTGTATTAGGTACTTGGGTGGGAGATGTAGTGCTCATGACACTGGGGGACAGAAGGGGGAATAAACCCTAAATATATTTTCCTTGTATTTCTTTGTTATTTCTGTGTTTGTATGTTTATTGAATATAAAAGAAAACCTAAGTAAACATGATATACATTTTTAACCCCTCATTAGCCCACCTGTTTTGTGCTTTAATGACCCAGCCATTTTCAGCTATCATCTATTCCAGGCACCATTACAGATTTGCAGAAGCCATAAGGGAAACCTAGATCAAAAGACTTAATTTTGGAACTATGCCCATCAAAGAATTCACCTAGGGTAGGGTGTTGTGACCATTTGGACTCCACAGGTGTTTCATACAATTTCTAGCCCTAAATTATCAATTTTCAAAAGAGGTAAAAGGAGGAAGAGCACTTCACTATTTGTTACACAATTTCTTCCAAGTGCTGAAATACCCCATATGTGGTTGCTTTTTACGCACAGGCAGGGCTCAGAATGCTAGAAGTTTTTGGAGCACAGATTTTGCTGGAATGGTTTTTGGGTCCATTGTCACATTTTCAGAGCTCCTGAGCTGCCAGTAATGTACAGACCTTTGAGAAGTGACCCCATTTTGGAAACAACATCCTTAGGGAATTTATCAAAGGGTTCAATGAACTTTTTGACCCCACAGGTGTTTCATATTATTTTTGTAACATTGAGGCATGAGGTTGAACAATAATATTTTATTAGCAATATATAGTTGTAGCCCCAAATTTTTTATTTTTCACAAGAGGTAAAAGGAGAAAAAACACCACAAAACTTATCTTGAGTGAGGAAATATTCCATACTGCATATGGTCGTATACTGCCGTTTCTGCAAACAAGTCCAAAAGAGGAGGAGCACTACTTGGCTTTTAGAGTGCAGATTTTGCTGATATGGTGTGCAGACATGATGTTGCATTTGCTGTGCCCATGAGGTACCAGTGCAGTGAAAACCGCTGAGAAGTGATCCCATTTTGGAAACTACACCACTCAAAAAATTCAACTAGGGGTGTAGTGAGCATTTTGACTTCACATACAGCGGATGGTGCAAAGTGAAAATTGAATTTCTTCCCACAGATACTCAATTTCAGTGTCCAGTATGTTGTGCCCAGCTTGTGCCACTGTAGAAGTCAGTTCTCTCATTATTGTTCTGTGTTTCCTAATGTTAGAAACACCCTATACATGGCCATAGTCGTTGCCTAGAAATTCAATTGGGCTCAAGAGAGAAAGCGCATCCTGCACATGTGAGCCTAATTCGAGGATTTACACAGCCAACCAATGAGATTAAGAAACCCCCCCCCCCAAGAAGTCACCCCTATTTGTAAACTACACCTTCAAAGAATTTATCAAAGGGTGTAGTGAGCATTTTGACACTTAAGGTGTTTTCAGAGATGGATGGGCATCAGTGCAAAGTGAAAATTGTAATTTTACCACAAATTTTCCACTTGAGTGCCCAATATGTCCTGCTTAACTTGTCCCACTAAAGACACAGACTCCTTAAGGAGTTAAACAGGTTCTCCCAGAAACATTAATGTCATATATGTGGATGTAAACCTCCGTTTTGGGCACAGTGTAGTAATAATAATAATTATAATCTTCATTTGTATAGCGCAAACTTATTGCGCAGCGCTTTCAAGCACAGGAGAACACAGACAAATACAACAGATTACATGTGGTATACAATCAGTTTGAAAAGAAGGGGTGGGGGTGATACAGGGGGTACAGGAGTGGAGGGGGGGAGATAAGGCATGGGGGAACACAAGCAGTACAGGAAGTACATGTGGAAATCAATTAGGAAGAAAACGGGGTGGTGGCAGTAAGGAGGTACAGGGGAACAAGGAGGGGTAGGGGGACTAGGTCAGGAGATTTGGTATGCCTCTGTGAAGAGGTGTGTTTTTACATCTGAAATTTCGTACATCGTGGATCATCCAGATGCCTTAGGGTAGTGCGTTCCAGAGGATTGGTGTTGCTCTGGGGAAGTCCTGGAGGCAAGCATGTGAGGTTCGTATTATAGGGGTATTTATTCTGAGTGTGTTAGCGGATCAGAGTGTGCGGGCTGGGTGGTGTATGGACAGGAGGGAAGCGATGTACAGTGGTGCGACGCCATGGAGAGCTTTGTGGATGAGGGTGAGGAGTTGAAATTTCGTTCTGCAGTGGATGGGCAGCCAATGCAGTGACTGGCATAGTGCAGAGGCATCTGAGAAATGGCTGGATAGAAAAATGAGTCTAGCTGCCGCATTTAGTATTTAGTAATTTTTCTGAGGTGCAGGTGGCATGTTTGGGCCATAGATTGGATGTGCGGGGTAAAGGAGAGGTCAGAGTCCAGTGTGACCCCAAGGCAGTGGGCATGCTGTCTGGGGGTTATGGTGGTGCCAGATACTGATATGGAGATATTGGGCAGAAGTCAGCTGGTTGAGGGCGAAAAGACAAGGAGGTCAGTTTTTGAGAGCTTAAGTTGGAGTAAGAGGGAGGACATGGGGTTAGAGACAGCAGACAGACAGTTAGTGATGTTTTGAAGGAAGGGTGCAGAGATGTGTATAGGTGTATAGCTGGATGTCATCAGCGTAGAGATGGTATTGGAGGTCGAATTTGTAAATGGTTTGTCCAATTGGGGAAGAAGAGGAGGAGATCAAGGACCAAGCCCTGGGGGACCCCAACAGCAAGAGGAAGTGAAGAGGAGATACAGCCAGTGAAGGAGACACTGAAAGAGCAGTTAGAGAGGTACGAGGAGAACCAGGAGAGAGAAGTTTCCTTTAGGCCGATAGAGTGGAGCATAGTGAGAAGGAGGTCCTGGTCAACCAGGGCAGTGGAGAGGTCAAGGAAAATTAGTATAGAGTAGTCACCTCTCGACTTTGTTGTCATCAGGTCATTTGATACTATCGTGAGGGCGGTTTCGGTCAAGTGTATGGGGGGAAACTGGACTGGAGGGGGTCGAGGAGAGAGTTGTTAGAGAGAAAGCGTGTGAGGTGGGAATAGAATAGGCATTCTAATAATTTGGAGATGAAGGGGAGGCTTGAGATGGATCGGTAGTTGGCAGCATCTGTTGGGTCAAGGGTCGGTTTCTTTAGCCGAGGGAATATAATGGAATGTTTGAATGAGGAGGGGAAAATACCAAAGGTCAGGGAGAGGTTGAAGATGGTGGTGAGGTGGATAATGACAGCTGAAGAAAGGGACTGGAGGAGGTGAGAGGGTCGCTAGCGCATGTGGTGGGGCGAGCATCGAAAAGCAATCTGGAAACTTCTTCCTCTGTCGTCGCTTCTAATGTAGAGAGTGATTGGTTGATGGATGCAGTGCTGAAGAGACCAGGATTGGGGCTAACCATGCAGTTTTCGGAGATTTCTTTTCGGATGTTGTTGATTTTTTCTTTAAAATTGGCGGCTAGTTCTCCTGCACTGAGATCCATCACGGGGGCCTAATCTTTGGGGCTGAGGAGGGAGTTGAAGGTGTTGGGTTGTGGGATAGGGAGGAGATGAGGAAGGTGAAATAAACTTGTTTAGCGTGGTGGAGGGTGAGGTTATAAGTTTTAAGCATGAATTTGAAGTGGAGAAAGTCTGAGGGCTGCTTTGATTTTCTCCACAGCCCTTCAGCGCACCTAGAGCACCGCCAGATCAAGCATGTTTTGGGCGTGAGCCAGGCTTACCATGGTCTGCGGTGGACGGCTTGGGTCATTGGGGGTGCCACTTCCTCCAAGGCGTGCCTGAGGGTGGTGTTGTAGTGTTTGGCAGCCAGATTAGGACAGGAGAGGAGAGAGCTAGGGTACAGGAAGGACTGAATGGTCTCAGCGAAATGATGGGTGCAGACGGTCTGGAGGTTCCTAGAGGTGTGATAAACAGGAGGGTTTGGGGAGGTGCTAGGTTGCCTGATGGAGAAAGAGAGGAGGTTGGGATCTGAGAGTGGAAAGGAGGTGTTAGTAAAGCCGGAGGCCGAGCAGAGGCAGAGGAAAATTAAATCGAGAGTGTTGCCGTCTCTGTGAGTTGTGTTAGGCTGAGGGAGGAGGTGAGCGTTAAAAGCGGGGAGTTATCAGTTTCCTAAAGCTTCTCTATCCTTTACAAACTATCCCACTCTTGTTTCAAGGACAAGATTTGGGAAAGTTATACTCCGCATTCTAAGCATTTATTTGGTCCCACAAGCACCCCCGTATCGCTTTGAAAAAGCTTGTGCGTTCCAAAAACAGGGAGGGGGGGGGGCTCAATTTCCCGGATATACGCACATACAATGTGGCGAGTCTTATGCGACACTCCTTAGACTGGCTGCAGGTTAACACAATGTTCGCGCTCTGGCATAGCAGAGGGATAGTGATGGTACAATACCTTCTTCATCAAGAAGAACCTAGATACAGAACTCTTAGGAGCTGTGCGATACATATGATCTACCTGCATCTCACTTTCTACCTTATGCACAAATACAAAACTTCCTACGTGCTAGACTGGCTGACATCTCCACGGAGGCGATACTTAACCCCATTGATATACTTATCAGAGATACTTCACGAAGGCATTCAATCTCTGATCTATACCCTAGATTTAGGGACGGATGGGAGGTACAGGACAATTCTCTGCTGTTCAGGAAATGGGTACGAGAGCTACGGGACCCAGAAATACCCCAGGGCATAGTTGAAGGGTGGGCCTCTGTAAGAAAAGCTATTACAAATGAAAGATGGCGAGAAACATACTTTAAAATTATACATGGAGCAATATATGGATTCAACATCCCTCCACATCCCAGAGGCCCGACAAGATTGCATGCATGCCCTCGATGCTCCGAGGCTGATTCTGACTTTTTGCACGGTATCTGGCACTGCCCCAAAATAAAAACGTTTTGGGCAGATACTCGAGAACTTGTGCGCGAGATTGGGGGGCAGATAATACAGTTAACACCACAAGTTTGTGTATTTCACTCTCTTTGTGACCAGACAAGAAGTTCTAATATGACACACACTATTCTTTTAATAGGTAAAAGATGCTTGTTGGCAAACTGGCTGCAAGCCAAACCCCCGGCAGTGTCGGATATCCTGCAACAGTTAAAATATCTTTTAAGAATGGAAAGATTGGAGATTGAGAGATGTGCAGAATCTCAAGCCACAAAGTTTTTTTAAAAAATGGTGGATTTTTATAGAAAGGTTCCTATCCCCAAACGAAATCATTGAATGTATGAGGCCATAAAGGCAACACAACCTGGGATTATATCCAAGATGGTGCGGATCGCCTGGGGAAATTAAAAATAACATAATTAATGTAATTTCACTGTATAGGAGAATTTCTCTCTGGGAGACATCAAAACCCTGAAACCCAAATCAATGCAACCCTAATTTAACTAAGGATTAGACTAGGAAGGCACAAGATTATACATTAGTAATTTTCCACCTTCCACCCTTACTCAGTTGTGTGTTTCAGTTCAGAGGTTTATAAGGTTTGTCCTTTTTTCCCCCCCTTTCTTTGTTTTTTAACACATATATGCATAAATATATATAGTTAATAGACAGGATGATCAAATGCCTAGTAAATGTGGTGTCTGTTGTATCGTATCACTCCTTCCTTTCTATTTATGTTTGCCAGCAATAAATACAGTGCTGGTACTAAACGTAGGAATATTGCTAATTTGACGAACAAACACGAAAATGCTTTATGAGAATCTGGAATTGGTCATTAACCCTTTCCAATCCAATTTGTATCCTGGTTTTCCTAGGGGGCTTACTCTTTTTCTGCCATTATACAATGGTGTTATCTTCTGGCTAAAGCCAGTACTGCATGAGGTGACAGGTTTGGTAGGCTCCGACAGCAGAGAGGCTGGCGATATACAGTAAGAGAACCCCAACGGACGTCTTCCAACATCGGAGCTTTACAGCCTTAAATCATAATGTCTTCAGATGTCAAACAATGGATTGGAAAGGGTTAATGCTTTTGAAATGAACCAAAGACATAAATCTTATATATGTGAATGCCTCTGAGTAGTAATATGTTACATTGCTATGATATATTTTTGTTTTGGTAGTTTGAAAATGACAAAAAAGAGTTAAAAAAGAACTGAGAGGCAGATGAGGAGCTGCAGCCATTAATAGGTATATTGTAATCACAAGGATGAGATTAGGGATTTCACAGGATAGGAAGTGGGGGAGCCAGGCAGCGACGTGGTCTAGGAACAGTCGGGTGGGACCTGACTGCAATGCACAGGGACAATGGGCAGAAGAGTCGTAGTGTGTGGACGTCGAATGACTGAAAGGTGATCGAGGGAAGCAGGGGAATGACCTGGAAGGTACAGTTTGGCGAGAGGAGGATGCCTAGTCCTCCACCGCGCCTGTCGTCCGATCTCGGGGTGTGGGAGAACTGCAGGCCATGAAAGGCTAATGCAACGGGGAGGTGGAATTGGACTGCTGTATCCATTTTTCAGTGAGGGCAAGCAGGTTGAGGTGTTTGGTGGAGAAGAGGTCGTGGAAAGTTCGAAGTTTGGTGCACGTGGATTGCGAGTTCCATAGGGCGCATTTGCATGAGGCAGGAGTGGGGGCCCATGGGCTAGTGGATGGGCTAACAGGGTGGCTTGGTATGACTGGGAGGGAATTTTGGTAGAGAGCAGCACAGGGTGGCCCAGGGCTGGGGGATATGTCTCCTGTGGCTAAAAGTAGTGGGGTAGTGAGGGTGAGCAGGTGATTGGGGGATTTGTTAAGGTGGCTAAGGTGTTTCTTGGCGGTGTGGCAGAATAGAGGTGTCTGAGGAAGGTGGAAAGTGCATGGGAGCTGTGCTTTGTTGAGGAAAGTAGAGAAGTAGTATTCAGAAGAGGACAAACACCATTTGACTTTAGGAGTGCAGATTTTACTGGATTCCTTTTTGGCATCATGTCACATTTCCAGAACCTCTAAGGTACCAATTCAGTGGAAACCATCGAGATGTAACTTAATTTTAGCAACTACACCCATTAGAATAGTGTCTCAGGAGCCACTTGTGGCTTATCGTGGGACTTGTGAGCTATGAACTTCTATATAGGCAATTGACATTATGGCAGCAATATCTTAACCACTAAACAGTGTCAATTCGCACAACATAAAAACTTAATCGGCAAATGTTAGCAATTACACAATATTATGCTTCTCCACATTAAGGCTGGCTGCACACGACTGGATTTGCATTGCGGAATCCGGAGTGGGCGCTTGCCTCCAAATTTCACATCAAATATCTTCCATAGTATGTTATGAAAAAGCGCTTTTTCCGGCACACGAGTGGAAATCAATTGCGATTGTCCACTCACGGAGGAAAAATTGCAGCATACTCTATTTTTGCATGGATTCCCTGTGGATGGCTTCCATTGCTGTCTGACATTGCGGAAAGGTCGCAGATTTCGCTGCATTGCTAGGCGATAATGCGGGAAAAGCAGGAGTTAAAAAAAATCTGTACTGCGCATGTCCGACTGGGAGCCATGTGGACCATCCACAGAACTGAAGAGAAGAAAAGTGACAGGTATGAGCAGATGCCGGGCAGGCACAGGCTCGGATTCCATTGCGGGCTCCTGCATACAGAATCCGACCCAGTCGCGTGCAGCCGGCCTAAGGCTACGAACACACAGAAATTCTGGGCACGACACATGTCATGTGGTTAAGCATCACACTATATTGCACCCTAATATAAGTGAATATGATTGTTGATATGAATATGAACTTACTGCAACCCAAGAATCCATGAGGTTTTGATTTCTCCTGATTGTTGGGTCATGGCAACTTTTGGGTTGCTACAGAATTTCCTTCAGTTACACTAAGATGTAATATAGCAGGGTTAGTGTGTGATCCTTGGCCGTGCAATGCGTTTCATGGAAAAATTTGTCATATAGTCCTAGCCTAAAGATTTCTCTCCTCCATTTTTGGAATGTGGCTCCCACGCATCACTAAAAATTGAATGTGACTCACAAGTTACAAAATGTTGGGGATGTCTGTCTTAGCATATTCATCTGGGGGTATAAGAAGTAGTAGCTTTGTTTAGGGTTTTACTGGCATTTATAAGAATGGTGTATATGTAGGTTGTATAGGGTACATCAGGGCAAGATAGTTCTTTTTTGGGAGAGATGGGGCGGGAAACCCAGCAATTCCACCATTGTTGTATGTGTCTCAGTTTCCCGGCATTTACCGTGTAGTATAAATGACATGTTAACTTTATTCTGTGGATCAGTATGATTACAGTGATACCAAATTTGCAGTATATTATTTATTCTTCTGTGTTGCTACTTTTATACAAAGCACTTTGTTAGGTCACCCTATTCTGAAAGCAATATATTTTTTATTTTTCGGAAGTCAGAGTCGAGCTTGTTTTTTTGCAGGATGAGCTGTAATTTTCCCTGGTACCATTTTGGGTACATGTGAGTTTTTGATAACTTTTTCTTCCATTTTTTGGTAGGGATAACAGCAGTTTTTTTATGGCATTTAGGGTGCATTCAGATGAGGGAAAACCGTGCACTCACGTATTTGCACAAACACGCATAAATGTAGGTCCGTACAGCATTGCTTTCAAAAAAAGCAATGTATATTGCTAGTATATATATATATATATAATATACTAGCTTACCCGTCGCGCGTTGCTGCGAAGACAGACATACATACATTCATTCGTTTTTATATATCTAGATAACAACCAATCACAGGGCAGCTTTCAAGTTACCTCAGCGGTATAATATATAACAACCAATCACAGCACAGCAGCTTTCATGTTACCTCAGCAGTATAATATATAGCAACCAATCACAGCACAACTTTCATGTTACCTCAGCGGTATAATATAAAGCAACCAATCACAGCACAGGTTTCATGTTGCCTCAGCAGTATAATATATAGCAACCAATCACAGCACAGCTTTCATGTTGCCTCAGCAGTATAAGAAATAGCAACCAATCACAGCACAGCTTTCATTTTACCTCAGCAGTATAAGAAATTGCAACCAATCACAGCACAGCTTTCATTTTACCTCAGCATTCTCAATATCCAGCAATTGTCTTGCGAAACGTTCGGCGGATGCATCATTTTGTAGTTGAACACGCATCCCGTTACTCGTAATGCCTTTTGCTTTTGTGCTTGAGATGGAAATCAAACGATCTTTGTCTGGGGGGCATAACTGTCGACGATGCTCGCACGTGCGCCACCTATCGTAGGATAGATGTGCTATGCCAGTAATCTTCCCAGGAGTGTACTCAACAACTTCCCAAAGTTTCATGGCGATTAGATGAATGGTATAGTAGCGCAAAAAGGACAGACAGACCGACAGACATTCCTTTTTATATGTATAGATGACATCAGGAAGTGAGAGAAATAGATTCTGTACGCAAAATTTGGACGCTAATTCCTTTGCGCTTAGAATTGAATAATCGAGTTGGGACCCATTAACTTTTTCTATTTTTTACATAATCAATGCTCGTGCCAAATTTCAAGTTTCTATGACATTGGGAAGTGAGAAAATTAGATTCCGTACGTAAAATTTGGATGCTAATTCTTTGGCGCTTAGAATTGAATAATCGAGTTGGGACCTATTAACTTTCCTATTTATGACATAATCAATGCTCGTACCAAATTTCAAGTTTCTATGACATTGGGAAGTGAGAAAATTAGATTCCGTACGTAAAATTTGGACGCTAATTCTTTTGCGCTTAGAATTGAGTAATCGAGTTGGGACCTATTAGCTTTTCCTATTTATGACATAATCAATGCTCGTGCCAAATTTCAAATTTCTATGACATTGGGAAGTGAGAAAATTAGATTCCGTATGTAAAATTTGGACGCTAATTATTTTGCGCTTAGAATTGAGTTATCGAGTTGGGACCTATTAGCTTTTCCTACTTATGACATAATCAATGCCTGTGCCAAATTTCATGTTTCTACGACATCGGGAAGTGAGAGAATTAGTGGCAATGATGGAAATCAAATGATCTGTGTCGGGGGGGGCGTAAATGTCGACGACGCTCACACACGCCCCATTTATCATAGGATAGTTGTACTATGCCTATAATCTTCCCAGGAGTGTACTCAACAACTTGCCAAAGTTTCATGGCGATCGGATGAATGGTGTAGTAGCGCATAAAGGACAAACAGACAGACACACAGACAGACATACATTCAATTTTATATATATATATATATATATATATATATATATATATATATATATATACACCTCTCCGCCAAAGCCATGTAAATATTTCCCACGGGGAGTCCCCTTGTCACTGAAGACTGTGACAGCACTGACAGCTGAGTGCTGTGTTCTGCCTTTGATTGGTTACAGCACTTAGCCAATCACAGGCAGCTCTCAGCTGTCATTCAATGAATGACTGAGTGCTGCCTGTGATTGGCTGAGCACTCAGCCAATCAGATACAGCCCTGTAAGTAGGCGGGGATTTTAAATCCCCGCCTGCTGAAACAGATTCATAGCAGTGCAGGGAGAAAACAGGCTGGACGCACCTGAGCTCCGGCTGCTGAGGAGAGGTGAGTATGTATTTTTTTTATTTTTAACACATTCTATGGATGATTTTCAGGTAAGGGCTTATATTTAAAGCCCTTCCCTGAAAATCCCTGCAGGGCTTGCCGGCAGCCCATTGCTTTCAATGGGATTGCAGAAGCGCTGGTCCCATAGAAAGCAATGGAAGAACATTGAGATCCTTTGCCACAGCTGTGACAGCTGTGGCAGGGGATTCTTTACTCGCCGTGGGGAGTCCCCTTGTCATTGAACACTGTGATAGTGCTGTCACAGTGTTCAGTGACAAGGGGACTCTCCGCGGGTAATATTTACACGCACCAACGGACCTATGCTGCACGCATGTTCTATGTTTTACAGGTGCGCGCGTTTGCACGACTGTAAAACACGGACATGTGAACACACCATAGGGAACCAATGGTTCTAATACATGTGTGGTTTTGTGCGCACAATGGTATATTGTATATCATCTGAATCCACCCTTACTCTGCGGTATAAAGCACATGTTAATTTTATTTTATGGGTCAATACAATTACGGAAATACCAAATTTATATAGTTTTTTTAATTGTTTTACAGACTTTGCACAGAAAAAAACACATAATCACTTTTTAAAAATCCTTTATTGCCATTTACTGAGAGCCATAAGTTTTTAATTTTTCCATCGGTGTGTGGGCTTGTTTTTCACTGGATGAGCTGACATTTTCATTGTCACAATTTTAGAGTACAGACAACTTTTTGATTGCTTGTTTTTATTTTTTTTAGGAGGTGGAATGAACAAAATACCCCCAATTTTGGCTTTAAAAATAATAATAATTTCCTTACATCATTTACAGTATAAATCAGAGTTATTGTCGATTCTGGATCTACTTAGCAGTGCCGTTCATGCATGGTGTGTTGTGCTAAGTACTTGGCTGCTGAGCCATATAGATACGATGCATGTTGCCAAAGGGTTAAAAAATACAAGTTATTCTGAATATACCATAAAAAACAGTCAGCAATTTGCTCAGTTTCTCCAGTTTTAATAAATTGCCACCATCAGATTTGATACACTTTTTAAAGTGACAGGTTCTCTTTAGGAAATTAGTAGACTACACATTGCAGTACCAATTATTACTTCAAGAGCAGATATGAATACAGAAGCCACCACATAAAGTGGATCATAGATTCTTTCATGCAACTGTTTTGAATGTTATTCAAGAGTCCTCAATGTCAGTTTTACAGCATGGAAGAAAGAAAGCAGGAGAAAAAACAGAGGATGTGTAAATGCCAACAATAAATCTCAAAGTTTCCTTCAGATGGAAAAAGGAAATTAGGTTTAAGTGGCGGAAAACTACCTGTTCACATTACATATAGCAGGGGTTATAAATTCTCTAATGGATGATAGTATAATCTTCATAATCTACAAGATTATCTCCTTGGAAAGCTCTAATCCAGGCTGGTAGTGTCTATAGACAGACATCTCTTCTCCGTCCATCCAGATAGTCATTCGGCTGTATACATGGATTAGCTATAACGACACTGGCATGTCAATGGAATAACATTGTTTAACTCTTTACAATGGCATATAACAAAGGGCGGGATAAAGTCAGTTCGTGAACTTGATGTGTTGGAAGCTAGAGAAACGGGATCTGGGTGATTTTCGCTCAGGTCAAATTGTGATTAGGCTATACAACTGGGTTAAAGCAAATGATTGGTCTTGTGGGATATTCCAGGTATGCAATGGTTAATATCTACCAAAAGTGGTTAAACGAGCGAACCACCGATAGGGTTGTGGACACTCTTTTCTGCGCATGGTGAGCAAAGGCTAGCTCTTCTAGCCTGATCCTAATTACTGAAAAATTCAATGATGGCTAAAAGTGGCATAAACCACAGTGAATCACAGCTTGCTCTATATTGCCCATGCTGACACCTATCCACTTCTCAAAGCACTGACAATTAACATGTGAAGATTAGGGACTGGACCATGGGGCAATGAAAGAAGATGACTGGTTGGATTAATCATGTTTTCTTTTATATCATGTGGATGGCTGGGTGTGTTGCTAACCTGAGAAGAGATAGCACCAGGATGCACTATGGGAGGAAGGCAAGTCGACACAGGCAATGTGATGCTCTTGGCAATATTCTGCTGGGAAACCTTCGATCTTGGCATTCATGTGGATGTTACTTTGACATAAAAACCAATGGCCTAAACATTGTTGTAGACCAAATCTATTCCTTCATAGCAAGGGTATTCCTTAATGGCAGTGGTCTCTTTCAGTAGGATTATGTACTCTTTCACACTGAAAAACTTTCATGAATTGGAGGAAGATGACAAAAATTTCAAGGATTCAAACTAGTTGAGCATCTGTGGGGTGTGCTGGGAAAGCAAGTCTGATTCTTGGAGGCTCCATCTCGGAGCTTACAGAATTTCAAGGATCTGCTGCTAAGATCTTGGTGCCAGGTACCCCAAGTCACATTCAGAGGTCTTTTGGAGTCCATGTCTGAAATATCAAAGCACAAGGTGGACCAACACAATATTAGACAGGTGGCAGTAAAGCTATGGATGATTGGTGTAACCTTGCAGTTACTATTTGCTGCACAGCAAGATTGTAGGGGATTTGTGGAAGAATGAACAAAGTCTATAGACATCATTCTTTAGACTTACTAAGGATTTACTAAGCCAAGTGAGAAAAAATTGGGGCTCAATTTGGACTAAAAATCTGACACACAGGTGAGAGGCTGACAGCCAAGCCGAACAGACGTGCATCCGCATACCTCTGGTCCTACTTACTAATTTCAAGAAAGGGGACTTTTTGAAGCAAGTGGTAAATGCATTGCATAACTTGCACTAGGTCACGCCACACAACTAGGGACTCTGCTTTATACATGACCATTGTCTTGCTTCTCACTGAGGAATACCACCATTGTCCTACTAGTGCTTGTGAGTGATTATTTGTACCACTACTGCCTTCCACAGGGCTACAGAGCAGTAAGAGAATGCCACCTTTAGGTTATACTGCAAAGCCTCCACCTCAATATTAGCCTGGACTATATCACTTTAACCCCTTCCCTCCATATGACGTAAGGGTACGTTATGGCAGCGAGGTACTTCCCGCAACTGTACGTACCCTTACGTCATATGGATAGCGCGAGATCAGAAGCGATCTCGCGCTATCCAGCAGTGGGAGCCGTCTGTCACTGATAGGCAGCCTCCTGCTGCAACAGCGGGGGTGCATGTAGATCGCGGCATGGGAAGGGTTCAGAGGGAGCGCGCTCCCTTTATGATGTTATAGGGCTCTTGCGATATAATCGCAGAGAGCCTGGCTGGTTGCCATGGCAACAGGATGCCAGATAGCGGTGTCCTGTATTGCCATTGCCTATGATAAGCGATAAGGCATTACAGGAGAGAGGTCATGCAATGCCTTATCATAGCGATCAAAGCTGGTATGGTGTAA
This sequence comes from Eleutherodactylus coqui, assembly GCF_035609145.1. Taxonomy (NCBI): domain Eukaryota; kingdom Metazoa; phylum Chordata; class Amphibia; order Anura; family Eleutherodactylidae; genus Eleutherodactylus; species Eleutherodactylus coqui. The sequence goes on along the minus strand of NC_089839.1, from coordinate 114,757,819 downwards.
GTCCCTCAGAGGGACACAAATCATGTAAAAAAAAAATCAAAATAATGTACAAAAAATAAAAAAGTTAAAAAAAAAAGTTTAAAAAACCCCTTTTTTGGGCTTTTTCTCATATTAGCATATGAAGAAAATCCCACATATTTGGTATCGTCGTGTCTGTAACGACACGTACAATAAGTTGTACATAAGTTTTGCCTCCCAAAAACGCAATAAAAGTGATCAAAACAGCCGTATGTATCCCAAAATGGTACCAATAAAAACTACAGCTTGTCTAGCAAAAAATAAGCCCTCACAGAGCTCCATCCATTGAAAAATAAAAAAGTTATAGGACTTTAAATGCAGCAATTTATATTAAAAAAAAAGATTTCCAAAAAAAGGATTTTTATTGCAGAAAAATGGAAAAACCTAAAAAAAAAATTAAAATTTTGGTATGCTTGTAATCGTACCGGCCCGGTGAAACAAATGGATTATGTCATTTATGCTGCATAATTAGCGCCTTAAAAAAAACCCAAAGATCTATGGCAGAATTGATATGTTTTTTCTCCCTGCTATCATAAAAAAATAATAAAAGTTTTACAATATAGTCTATGTACCCAAAAATGGCACCGCTAAAAACTACAGTTCGCCACGCAAAAAACAAGCTCTTATACGGCCGTGTGGACGGAAAAATAAAAAAGTTATGGCTTTTGAAAAATGGAGATTAAAATCCACCAAAAATCCTTGCGTCCTTAAACCCAAACTAGCCCATGTCCTTAGGGGGTTAAAGCTATGAAGGAACTATTATGCTCTGTCTCCATCTAGTGGACTACTTTGATATCACAGCAGGTACTGCAGGAATACACACATCCTCAACTTTCCTTCAGTTCGTTTACCTCATTTACTCTTTTAGTAATGTGTAAACCACTGAACTTTCTCAGTGATCTTATTTATAATATACTAGCTTACCCGTCGCGCGTTGCTGCGAAGACAGACATACATACATTCATTCGTTTTTATATATCTAGATAACAACCAATCACAGGGCAGCTTTCAAGTTACCTCAGAGGTATAATATATAACAACCAATCACAGCACAGCAGCTTTCATGTTACCTCAGCAGTATAATATATAGCAACCAATCACAGCACAACTTTCATGTTACCTCAGCGGTATAATATAAAGCAACCAATCACAGCACAGGTTTCATGTTGCCTCAGCAGTATAATATATAGCAACCAATCACAGCACAGCTTTCATGTTGCCTCAGCAGTATAAGAAATAGCAACCAATCACAGCACAGCTTTCATTTTACCTCAGCAGTATAAGAAATTGCAACCAATCACAGCACAGCTTTCATTTTACCTCAGCATTCTCAATATCCAGCAATTGTCTTGCGAAACGTTCGGCGGATGCATCATTTTGTAGTTGAACACGCATCCCGTTACTCGTAATGCCTTTTGCTTTTGTGCTTGAGATGGAAATCAAACGATCTTTGTCTGAGGGGCATAACTGTCGACGATGCTCGCACGTGCGCCACCTATCATAGGATAGATGTGCTATGCCAGTAATCTTCCCAGGAGTGTACTCAACAACTTCCCAAAGTTTCATGGCGATTAGATGAATGGTGTAGTAGTGCAAAAAGGACAGAGAGACCGACAGACATTCCTTTTTATATGTATAGATGACATCAGGAAGTGAGAGAAATAGATTCTGTACGCAAAATTTGGACGCTAATTCATTTGCGCTTAGAATTGAATAATCGAGTTGGGACCCATTAACTTTTTCTATTTTTGACATAATCAATGCTCGTGCCAAATTTCAAGTTTCTATGACATTGGGAAGTGAAAAAATTAGATTCCGTACGTAAAATTTGGATGCTAATTCTTTGGCGCTTAGAATTGAATAATCGAGTTGAGACCTATTAACTTTTCCTATTTATGACATAATCAATGCTCGTGCCAAATTTCAAGTTTCTATGACATTGGGAAGTGAGAAAATTAAATTCCGTACGTAAAATTTGGATGCTACTTCTTTGGCGCTTAGAATTGAATAATGGAGTTGGGACCTATTAACTTTTCCTATTTATGACATAATCAATGCTCGTACCAAATTTCAAGTTTCTATGACATTGGGAAGTGAGAAAATTAGATTCCGTACGTAAAATTTGGACGCTAATTCTTTTGCGCTTAGAATTGAGTAATCGAGTTGGGACCTATTAGCTTTTCCTATTTATGACATAATCAATGCTCGTGCCAAATTTCAAGTTTCTATGACATTGGGAAGTGAGAAAATTAGATTCCGTACGTAAAATTTGGACGCTAATTCTTTTGCGCTTAGAATTGAGTTATCGAGTTGGGACCTATTAGCTTTTCCTACTTATGACATAATCAATGCCTGTGCCAAATTTCATGTTTCTACGACATCGCGAAGTGAGAGAATTAGTGGCAATGATGGAAATCAAACGATCTGTGTCGGGGGGGGCGTAAATGTCGACGACGCTCGCACACGCGCCATTTATCATAGGATAGTTGAACTATGCCTATAATCTTCCCAGGAGTGTACTCAACAACTTGCCAAAGTTTCATGGCGATCGGATGAATGGTGTAGTAGCGCATAAAGGACAAACAGACAGACATACATTCAATTTTATATATATAGATGAGTTCCGGCTTACTATTATCACCCTTCTATTTGCCTCTGTACCTTCTTTATGACCCCAGGTAAATTGATCAAGATTACTAATAAACTATAACAATTTGCACGATCTGGCACCATGGAGGACACCCAGGCTACTGTATCTACTGACCCTCAGAACTCTTCTGCTCAGTTTGTTGCTCCATCCACACCCTCTGTGGCTAGCCCGACTTTTTTGGGTGTCATTAATGAAATAGTGGAGTGCCACTCTGTACTTACTGAAAAGATCAATGCCTTTCACTTGGACTTCAGTCTGGTGCATGAGGATGACCAGTCTCTGTGGGAGCGCACTACTGAGGGAGAGACCTGTGTCTCGGACCTGAAAGGTGCTACCACTTGACTTAGGGCCCGGGTGCAGACTCTGCACTCTGCTGCACAAAAGAATAAACTAGATGACCTAGATCAGTGTTTCTCAACTCCTGTCCTCAGGGACCCCCAACAGGTCATGTTTTCAGCATATCCTATAGTAAGAACACCTGTGACAATGTCTGAGGCACCAACAATAATTTCATCATCTGTGCAATACTGAGGAAATCCTGAAAACATGACCTGTTGGGGGTCCCTGAGGACTGGAGTTGAGAATCACTGACCTAGAGAACTGCCTGCACAGATGCAATTTAATGCTTATAGACCTACCGTAGAGAGGAACAGTCCTAGCTCGGGTTGGCCACAGGTGCTGCATTTATTCATGTTTCATGACATGTTGTGTTGTATTTTTGTGACTTCCCTCGATGGGCTTTTTGGGTGTGTTTTAAACCGTATTGAGGTTCTTCTGAATGAACTGCCTCTTCTACTGATGGCTACTAGCAACACTGTTGGATGTATATTGTCCTGATGTCACTATCTATACCTCTATGGTACCAGTTTTTGTCTTCTCACAGGGAAGGTTTGCATTTTGTGGTTTTCTTTCGATGTTTCACTTTCTGTTTTTTTGTTAGCGGGCCTTGCAACGAGCTTCATTGTTACAATGGTTATGGGATTCATATCTGTCCTATGTTGGACTGGATGGCTAAGGTTGTTGTGTGTACTTATCTGTCAAATTGTTTAAGTTTGTCTTTTTTCTCCTCAGCGCGACTACTTTTCTGGTGTTATGCGGGTCTCTTACACTGCTTATATTTTTATTTGGGGCAATGGCTGATATTCAATGCAAACTGCTCTCCTGGAATGTCAGAGGCCTGAATTCTAAATTTTAAGAAGCCTTGGAATTAAATTTTCTGAGAACGTATTCCACCAATGTTTTGTTATTTCAGGACACACTCTTGCAAGATTTTGAATATTGGAGCCTAAATGGGCCTTTGTTGGCTCTGCTTATCATGCCACTTATTCTAATTATGCCAGAGGGGTCACCATCCTGTTGGCCAAGGCAGTCCAATTTACCATTAGGCAAATCCATAGGAGAGGTCTGGTGTGAGCTGATCCTCACAATCTTCATTGGGGGTGGTTATCGCTGCATGCTAAGTGCAGAACTAAAAGAATGCACGCTGACACTAAAGGTACATTTACACTGAAAGATGAAAGATAGTTTGAGTGACAGTTTTGAGCGATCATCTTTGCATAACTCTTAAGTAGCTAATTAGCTACTCAAAGAGTTAAATGCAGGTGGAGCGAGACACCGCTGATAACTCCGAGAACAGCAGCTGTTTTGTATATGCAAACAGCTGCTTTGTTCTTAGAGCTTTCAGCTGGTATCCCGCTAAGTTGATAGCTCTGAGAACAGCAGAAATGCTGAGAGCTTTTTTGTTCTCGGAGCTTATGGCTGGTATCCTGCTGGGAAGTCCCAGCAGGATACCAGCTGAAAGACTGCTATCAGCGCCGCCCGCTGAGAAAATCAGCACACGGCGCTGATAACAGTCATCGGTGATTTCTAGCTTGCTAGAAATCAGTGATGAATGAATAGTGAACGAACAGTGCTTGATGGCAGCGGGTTTAGACACAACGATTATCGCTCAAAAGATGGCTTTGGAATAAATTTTCAGCGATAATCGTTGTGTCTCAATGGACCTTAACTCGCAAATCAGCTCACACCAGACCTCTCCTCTCTTCAGGGTGTGCAAATAGGAACAACACCACTATACAGGACTTCTATGGACGGCTTCCCCTTGTTGACTAACAGGCTTTCTTTTATTCATGGTGAGTGCCTGCAGTCCACCAGTTGCTGATATATATATATATATATATATATATATATAGCTTTGTTTAATGCATAAAATTGGGACACTTTGTGATTACTAGTTGAGGTGGTGTGTTTTTTACCTTACGCTCAACAACATAGCTTCCATTTGTTCTGTTGTGCGCAGTTTTACCAATAGAGTTTTTTTGCGCACTGTTCTCTTTTATGATTTTTTAAAAAGTGTTTCAGTACATTATATGATAAAAGTAATGGTATAGCTGAAAAATACAACTCCTTCTGCAAAAAACTAGTCCTCATTAGGCTATGTCAATAAAATTACAAATACATTATTTTTTTTGAAAGCAGAAAAAAAAAAAAAGCTGTGTCTCCAAGGGGTTAAATGCTAGAGTGATTAAAAAACTAAAACAAAACAAAAAAAGCTGCTCTGAAAGTTCAAAGTTTTGTAATTTTAGTGTGATCTTTAAAGCTACCCTCTGGACCCAAGACAAAATGTTGCGCAGGGACTGGTTTTTATGACGTTTTCTGTCTTCTGATACGGTTGCCACAGTCTTCTAACTACCCAATGTACGCTGTGCATCAGTAATCCAAAACACTTTGCACTTCTCTGATTAGCGAGCACTGATCACATGTGCTGTGCTGGCTAATCAGAGAGCAGGTGTAGTGCAACGGTGGTCTAACCAATGTACAGTTTGCATTAGATAGTTAGAAACATGCAGTGGCCCTCTTGAAAGACTAAAAGGAAGGCAAGGGAACCAGTGGATCTAAGGAATAATGATGAAGAGGAGAATGGTAATTGAAATAACTCCCCCCTCTGGTCCCAGGACAGAATTGTTTCTTTGGGATCAGAGAGTTGCTTTGACGGTTTGCTAGTTTTTTTCCATGAACAGCACACAGCCCCATTACACTATTTTACATGGACGAAAAAACACAAAGCATGTTCTATAACTGGCCGTTTCACGGATGAGGAATAGACCATGCCAATACATGTCAAAATGCTGTGTCTGAAGATATCAGACAGAACAGGTACTGAAAATCACACCTAGCTGAGCGTTTTGACCAATCACAGGCAGCGCTCAGCTGTCATTCAATGGCAAAGCGCTGCCTGTGATTGACTGAGTGCTCCGCCAATCAGACCAGCGCTTTCAGGGGGTGGGGATTTTTCAATCCCCTGCCTCCAGAAGACAGAAGATGACTGCCAGGGCCGGAGAGAAGAATTTTTTGTTTTCAGCTAGGGATGATTTTCAGGGAAGGGTTTATATTTCAAGCCCTTCCCCAAAAATCATTGCTGCGGGGGTTGCCTGCAACCCACTGTTATCAACTAGGCCGCAGCAGCACCGGCCCCATGGAAAGCAATGGGATAGCATTGCTGACTTCTGCCACAGCTGTGACAGCTATGGCAGGGGATTCCTTCATCTCCGCGATCCCCGCGGGGATGACGGAATCCCCTGCCATAGCTGTCACAGCTGTGGCAGAAGTCTGCGATATACTCCCTATGTTTTCAATGGGCCTGGGGCTGCTGCCGCTGGCCCCATTTAAAACAATGAGTGATATCGCAACATTTTTTTTGCGCTGCAAGGTTTGAGTGTAAAAATCGCAAATTAGTATGAAACTATTGAAAATCATTGGTTTCATAATCATGCGTTTTCCCTCACTTTTGCATCGCAAGAAAACATATCGCAAGTGAGTAGGCGCCCTAAGTGAAAAACACTAAATGTCTTAGTGAAAAAAAAGACTAAACATCATGTGGGCTTATTCACATGAGCATATATTGACCGGGTTTTCACGCCCGGCCGATATACATTGCCCCTGTGATGCATTGGCTTACAATGCATCAGTGCACAGGGACGTATTTCTGCGGTGTGAAAGCGCCCGACCGAGCGCCTCCATGCCGGCGGCGGCAGCTCCATAGACTCCTGACTGCTAGACTTCCTTCTCCACTCACCCCTTGCCTCTGTTTGCAATGGGAGGGGACGGGACAGGGCTAAGCTGTGGACAAGGGGCAGGTAAGGAGCTTAGCTTCGTCCCCTCCCATTGTAAACGGACAGAGGGGAGGAGAGACAGCGAGGGGGAGGGAAGGGGTAATGTCTCCCCAGGACCCACGGCATTGCGGCCTTGGCATATATGCGCCGGGCCCTTTGCCGTTTAGGGATTTTTACAGTGCCGCAGGGCACACGTAAAACGTCTACGGCTGTGTACATGGGCCCTTATGGATTTTCTCTATGCTCTGGTCCTGGTTTTGGCTTTCAAATTCTAATGCAAAATACTGACCAGAATATTGAATTCAATTGGAAGGGTGAAATATGCTGCAGATCAGTACCAACATCTACAAAAAAAAATCTGCAGAAAATCAGCTACATGTGAACACACCCTGAAATTGGAATTAAAATTCATCCACATATTGTGTAACATATATGAAATTTGTGCATTTCTCTTAATATTCTACATCTCTACTAGAATATGATTTTTCTTTGCAAATACTTAAAAGAAAAAAAAAGGGAGGTATAGGTTTTTTTTTCTACTCATCTACTCTAACATGAAAAACATTTTTTGTAAGGACTAACCCTTAGTAATGAAAATTTGTTGGTCTGCCAATTTTGGTTTTTACATGAATGTATTACAGCATCATGTATTGTGTCAAGGTTGCAATTTGTTTTGCCAAATACATGTTTGGATCCTGTAAAAGTAAAAAGTGCAGGATAGCTTCAGCTCAGCTCCTTGATGGCATAGTTTTGGGTTATAATTTGTGTGGTGAAAGTTTTAACAATTCTGTTGGGCCCTGGGTAACCCATCCATCCACAATTTCATAAATGTGTTAGCATGACGGAAAACTGGTAATACGTTGCAAGTTTCTGCAGAACAATGGTTTTTAAAAAAACGTGTATATTTAACATATATATATGTATATACTATCGGTCAAAAGTTTAGAACACCTCAATTTTTCCAGTTTTCATTGATATTTGCACAGTTTAATGTTTCAAATGTACTTTGAAAATAAATCGTTGAACAAATAAACAATAAAAATAATGGATTAACTTTGTTTCACCAAAATAAATCTAGATTTTTGAACCTTCAAAGTAGTCACCTCTAGCTGATATAACAGTGTTACACAATCGAGGCATTCTTTCTACAACTGCGTTAAGATATTGCTCAGAAATTTCTTTTCAACATTGTTGCAAAATTTCCCACAAATGTGCCGCACTTGTAGATTGCTTTGCTTTAACTCTTCTGTCCAGTTCATCCCAAAACAGGGTTATTGGGGTTTAAATCTGGAGACTATGCAGGCCATTCCATTCTTTGAATCCTATGGGCTTTTTCTTGTCTTCTTAGGTACTTCTGACATAACCTAGACGTAGGTTTTAGATCATTGTCTTGCTATAATATGAACCCCTGACCAATTAGGCATACACTAGAGGGTATTGTATGGCGTATGAAAATGCTGTGATAGCCTTTTTTGTCTAGTGTGCCAGTTACCATGTTCAAGTTGCCAACTTTGGATCCAGCAAAAATGCCCAATACATCAAGCTTCGTCTTCCATGTTTGACAGTTGGGGTCACACATTGAGGAACCATCCTTTCATCTACTAAAAACTGTGTATAAAAACCCTGCATGATATACCACATATGTCAAATTTTGATTCGTCTGCCCATAAGACTTTCTTCCACTCTTCAGTAGTCCACTGGAGGTGCTGCTTGGCCCAGGCAAGTTTGTGTTTTTTATTTTGCAATCTTTCATACTGATATGCTACCTGTCAAACATGCAGATAGAAATCTTCTCTTCACAGATTAAATGGAAACTTGTTTACTTTTAGCTGCATTAAGCTGTGCTGTACCATTTTGTGTCTTGAGGCGCCGATCACGCAAACTGTTGATTTTCAAAAAGTTATCTGATTTATAGTGGCCTTTGGTCTGCCAGACCTCTTCCTACCAAGAGTTTTCTCCAGTTTCCAAGTGCCTTTTAATGGTATAGGAAACTGTACAGACTGCCACCTTGGTTTTCTTGGCAATTTCTCTGTAGGACAGGCCTAGACTTCTAAGGGTTATAATTGTCTGTCTTTTTGGTTAATTGCCTTTTTCTTGCCATTATGATAGTTTTGCTCTTCAGGACAGAGCACATTGCTATTGAAATCCTGCCTTAGAGGGTATTGTAATGCAGTCTGTACCAACACCAGTTATATGGAATCAGAGGGTTAAAGTAAACTAGAAACTTGAGACACCTGTAGGAATAGTTTGCATCCAATTTAAAACATATTTAGCTTTCTGCGCTGCAGATCAGCTGCCCTTGATGTGTTCCCTGAAAAAGCCCTTTAGTTAAAATCCTAAATTCAGACTACTGTTGCATTTCAGGTTAATATTTCATATTTTTAAATTTATTTTTGAACCATTTCATATTATTTGCTGGACTTGAAGTGTGTTAATGTAAAAAATAACTAAGAAAATTTAGGTATTCTAAAACTTTTGACTGGTAGTGTATATTTTACTGAATTGTACAAGAATGTATTGTTTTGTATCTTGGGTTATTGGAGACCTTTTAACAAACCCTGTTCATTTACAACAGAAAAAGTCTGTTGCGAAATACAGTAATGCTATGGATTTTGATATCTGCAGTATAATGTATTTCTGCAAAAATTGCACAGATTTGCACTGCGGAATTCACTTACTGCAAGTTCTATACTAAAATCCACACACAGATTTTGGTATGGATTTTCTTTGCAATGTGTGCACATACCCTTAAAGGACCACTATAGGGAAACTTTTTATTGTTTTCCCAGAGTACTAAGGCACTTAATATACTTATTGTCTGCTTTTTTTATAATACCCATTGAATAGACAGTGACTTCCAGTCTACCAGTTTGGCTCGTTACAGGTCAGGTGGGATAATGGATAACCAAATCAAAATGTGTAAACAGTGGAACTTTCATAGGAATGAGTAGAGGAAGTGACTTCCGGTTCAAACAGCAAAGACTGTAGTATCCGGCTTGTCACAGAGGGCATTACATGGAAGCAAGGAAACAAAAATGTCCTGGAATGGCTGTTTAACCTTCACATCGAACAACTATCATCCAGATAGGCACTCAGAAAAGTCTCTATAGCGTACAGGGTTTTTGAAAGCTTTAACTTATTGTTCATTATTTGTTGAGATATTGTTTGTAGGGGCTATCCGCATGCAAATTCATTCACAAGTCATTTAATGTGAACTGCAATTTTACACCAGGCAACTTTTGATCAACCAGCGACTATTTTTTAGTTGAGCTGAAAAGTAAAGTGAGTGAATTACTGCTCACCCCCCTGTTTGGCGACTGTGCTAACATTGAACAACTGTTGTTTACAATTATTCGGACGATCGCCATCCTTTATAAAGCCATTCCCCCCAAAAATCAAGGGATTTGTGAACATCTCTTGAATACGCATAAAAGCCTTTTATTTGGATATAAAGAAGGACAACACTGCTATTTAATAATATGTTCATTTTCTAAATGTTTACTGTGTATGTGGTAGTAAGACATTTTCTTTCTCTCTGCAGGTATTTTGGGCTCTACAGCTTGTTACTGTGTTAGTTCCGGGAGCAGTTTTCCATCTCTACGCAGCCTGTAAGAGTATTGATCAAGAAGATATTCTCCAGAAGCCTGTTTACACTGTTTTTTATATCATCTCTGTACTGTTAAGGATTACTTTGGAAGTAGTAGCCTTCTGGTTACAGAGTCATCTTTTTGGCTTTCAAGTAAATCCAATATTTAAATGTGATGCAGGAAGCCTAGATAAAAAATATAACTTTACCAGATGCATGGTGCCAGAACACTTTGAGAAAACAATTTTTCTAATTGCTATGTATACATTTACAGTAATTACAATGGTATTGTGTGTAGCTGAGATTTTTGAGATCCTATGTAGGCGGCTGGGATTCCTAAACAATCAGTAACCTACAGTACGTGCAACTTATCGTGTTTCTGGTGCTTAAATATGTAACGATGCATTAAAGAGGACCTGTGAGCAATTCTGACATGTCTGTTTTAGTAACTACTTGTATTTCTAATAAGAATCTACAGAACTCTGTATTGTGCTGTTCCTCGGCTATTCTAACTAAATATATTTATTTTAAAAAAATTGACAACTGGGTGTTCCCAGTTGGGGGTGTGTTCTTGATCAATCTCACACTGCCCAATCAGTGCTGACATTACTGGTCTGCGTAGGGACACTCCCTTTTGAGAAGAGGAATTATAAAAACCAACTGGCAATATACTCCTAAATTTCCATGTGGAATGACAGAAGAACGGCACAACGCACAGTTCTAAGAAAATATACTCAAGAAATTGTTATTTCATGGAGCATAGAAGTATTTATTAGAACAGACGTGTCAGGAGCGTCTCTTTAAATGCAGCAATAGATGACATATCTGCAATTTTACTGCAGGATTTTATGTGCGCTGTATTGGCAGCACTGATATCATGTATTTGTAAATATGTACATATTGAGCTAATATCAATTAATAACCATTGAATGATTGTGGCTGAAAAGTTGGAGGAAAAGTACCAACATTGAATAGCAAGGTATATTTTCACTTGATGATAAAGTAGTAGACATACTTACGTGACATGTAGAAAACAAAGGTTTATTGCTGTGATCAAATAGAGTTCAATTTCTTTTGTTTACCATTAGGGGAAACCAGCAAAAATGGCTTCCTTCCTTCCTTCTAGGAAAAAGCTGCTTTAAACAACAATTCCTACCACTCAGTAAATATCCTTCTTTTAATACATAACATATTTAGATTTATTACACATAATTGCAATGAATAATAAGCCAAAGACTGTGCATTTAACATTGAGCAGGGAGTTGGACCAGATGACCCTTGAGGTCCCTTCTAACTCTACGATTCTGTGATATATTTGAGCACATAGTAGAGAAAAAACAAATTTAAAGTTTCTCCATATACATTTCATTGTAAACTGTTTATTTTCTTATCCACTTGCTCAATTATAAACTGCAAGCCTGTTTACACAACTACAGTTAGGGCCAGAAATATTTGTGACAGTGACAGTGACACAAGTTTTGTTATTTTAGCTGTTTACAAAAACATGTTCAGAAATACAATTATATATATAATATGGGCTGAAAGTGCACACTCCCAGCTGCAATATGAGAGTTTCCACATCCAAATCGGAGAAAGGGTTTAGGAATCATAGCTCTGTAATGCATAGCCTCCTCTTTTTCAAGGGACCAAAAGTAATTGGACAATGGACTCTAAGGGCTGCAATTAACTCAGAAGGCGTCTCCCTCGTTAACCTGTAATCAATTAAGTAGTTAAAAGGTCTGGGGTTGATTCCAGGTGTGTGGTTTTGGATTTGGAAGCTGTTGCTGTGACCAGACAACATGCGGTCAAAGGAACTCTCAATTGAGGTGAAGCAGAACATCCTGAGGCTGAAAAAAAAGAAAAAGTCCATCAGAGAGATAGCAGACATGCTTGGAGTAGCAAAATCAACAGTCGGGTACATTCTGAGAAAAAAGGAATTCACTGGTGAGCTTGGGAACTCAAAAAGGCCTGGGCGTCCACGGAAGACAACGGTGGTGGATGATCGCCGCATACTTTCTTTGGTGAAGAAGAACCCGTTCACAACATCAACTGAAGTCCAGAACACTCTCAGGGAAGTAGGTGTATCTGTCTCTAAGTCAACAGTAAAGAGAAGACTCCATGAAAGTAAATACAAAGGGTTCACATCTAGATGCAAACCATTAATCAATTCCAAAAATAGACAGGCCAGAGTTAAATTTGCCGAAAAACACCTCAAGAAGCCAGCCCAGTTCTGGAAAAGTATTCTATGGACAGATGAGACAAACATCAACCTGTACCAGAATGATGGGAAGAAAAAAGTTTGGAGAAGAAAGGGAACGGCACATGATCCAAGGCACACCACATCCTCTGTAAAACATGGTGGAGGCAACGTGATGGCATGGGCATGCATGGCTTTCAATGGCACTGGGTCACTTGTGTTTATTGATGACATAACAGCAGACAAGAGTAGCCGGATGAATTCTGAAGTGTACCGGGATATACTTTCAGCCCAGATTCAGCCAAATGCTGCAAAGTTGATCGGACGGCGCTTCACAGTACAGATGGACAATGACCCCAAGCATACAGCCAAAGCTACCCAGGAGTTCATGAGTGCAAAAAAGTGGAACATTCTGCAATGGCCAAGTCAATCACCAGATCCTAACCCAATTGAGCATGCATTTCACTTGCTCAAATCCAGACTTCAGACGGAAAGACCCACAAACAAGCAAGACCTGAAGGCTGCGGCTGTAAAGGCCTGGCAAAGCATTAAGAAGGAGGAAACCCAGCGTTTGGTGATGTCCATGGGTTCCAGACTTAAGGCAGTGATTGCCTCCAAAGGATTCGCAACAAAATATTGAAAAAAAAATATTTTGTTTGGGTTATGTTTATTTGTCCAATTACTTTTGAGCTCCTAAAATGTGGAGTGTTTGTAAAGAAATGTGTACAATTCCTACATTTTCTATCAGATATTTTTGTTCAACCCTTTAAATTAAACGTTACAATCTGCACTTGAATTCTGCTGTAGAGGCTTCATTTCAAATCCAATGCGGTGGCATGCAGAGCCCAACTCGCGAAAATTGTGTTACTGTCCAAATATTTCTGGCCCTAACTGTATATGTCATCCAAGTCAATGACACATTCACTCACAAGTATGTAGGATCATAGCCTGATAGATTTCATTCAGTTTATAACACTATAGCCAGTAATGTCTGAAAGCATGATAACAATTGATACTGGAATATTCAAGATAAAATGCAATTTTTGCAGTGAAATTATGAGAGTCAGAAAGCCAAGCATTGTGATTTTGTAAGAATGAATGAATGATCTTTTTAGATTAACAAGAATTATATAGTATGTTTTTTTCTATTTGTAATAACCGACATCTGAATTGTATTGTCACTGAAATGCTGTGTTAGATTTTTTATTGTATTCCTGGTTCTTATATCAGCAAATGAGTAAAAATGCTAAGCTGTAGTCACTCATCCACAGAAGTTAAACATGCAGATAAACTGCAGGTATAAGCTGATTAAACCCAATGTCTACAGATTGCTTTAATAGACTTCTGTTAGTAAGCCAATAAAAAGTGGAAAGAAGCAATCTAGAGATTCTGGACAGCCAAAAGGCCTTTTTGGAGCATTACCAGCTGATGCCTTTTCATGACACAAATGAGCGTGACAGATGCTGACTGAAGGCAGATATCCGTGGTAAAGTTTATCTGCCATGTTGGATTTGGTTTTTTTGGTTGCTTTTGGGTACTATAGTTGGAAAGTCATTGATGCCAAATGACAGATCTGCACCCCAGACCACGCTAAGGATCAAGGTGAAGATCGATTAATTTGTCATCTTAACTTCTAGCAGTGACATCTAAAATGATAACGTTCGGAGACCAACCATTAACGATACATTGTTGAAAACACTGCCATTTAAAAACCCTAATGTATGACCAGCTTATGTTAAAGAGTTTTAACCTTGATTTACCATTGATAGGTCATCAATGTGTAAACCCTGGACGTTCGATTCCCGGGACCCCCATTGATCAGCAAATTCGGCTGAACTGTACCGGGTACAGCCAAATAACTTAAGGTTATTGGTGGGGGTTCATGAGGTCAGACCTTACCAGCCTATATTGTATGACTTGTTTTAATCCTTGAAATTCTTTTAATGTAATTTAATTAATGCTACAATAAAAACTAGATACAACAGATACAATTTTTTAAAAGGCTTTCAGACACAATTAAACAAAAAACACATCATAACTGTGGTTGGAAAATTACCATATCGACTTGCTTATGTGGCCAAATAATGGAGACCATCTTGTTTATGTGGTGGAGGTTAAATCCTGTTTTAATTTGCCATGTTTTAGCTCAGTTAATCTTGAAAACCAGCTTCCCAACAGACACTTTGCCTTTAAGAATTGTTCTGGGATGTTTCACATTTTCTATGAATAGATTTTAATGTTTAGTTCTGTGACCTTCAGGACTCTTATCAAATATCCATCCAACTTGTTTAAAAAGAAAGAACATCTCTTCTTTCAAGCTAGTTTTTAAAACTGCTGTTTCAAGTTGTAATCTCAGGAACAGTCTTTATATGTGAATATTTTGTGTAATGTAAAATTGTTATGTTTTATTCACACGTCTTGGTTATATTTTTAATTTAAATGTCAAATATTGTATGCAAAAATAAAAACAAATATTTATAATTTTGAATATTTTTTTAACTTATATATATAAACGTTGAAAAGAACTTGTCAAATCCTCTACAAGGGGGATGGGCTGTTTACCTTTACAGCCATGTCCCTGCTGATTCTATCAGCATTTTTATTTTGGCTTTAGTGGATCCCTAACAATATGGGTCAGAAGCGGCGCTCCAATGGTGCGTAGGAAAAGTAGACAAGGAACTAGTATACAGGGGGACTCACCGCAACTGAAGCCGAAACACGTCGCAGCATTGTTAATTCGTTTTAAACATATTAAATTTCATCTATAAGAACTCGTTCTTCTCAGCTCTGCTTTTCTGCTTCTCTGGATGTGAGGGGTGCCAGGAGATCGGGCACCCCCTAACAAGTAAGATCCTGATGTACATCGATACAGATTAACGGAGCGCAAAAGTTTTTTTCCTTATTTTGATCACATTTAGTGGATCCCTGTTATTGCCAGAGCACATCACTAATCAGCTATCAAGTTGGCTGTCACCCCTGCCTGGTGTCAATCATGTCAGCTGTTGGCACGGGAGACCTCACACTGGACAGTAGACTACTGTCAGCCTCAGTAATCAAAGCCACTGCAACGGAATGGGGAGGGGCTAAAAGAAAAATGAAAAAAAAAATGGCAAAGCAATCAGCAGGTGATCAGCTCCTATCACAGGGGTAATGCCAAATCTGGCCAGATATTTGTTAGCAAATGCAGCATTACATAGTGGCCATTCAAAGTGGATCTCTATTCAGGTTCAGAGGGTCTACTGAGCAGGAAACCCAACTTGTATATTGTCCATCTGCCGAATGAATGAAAGAATGGCCGTGATTGGTTCATTGAGTGCTGGCTCTGATTGGCTGAGCTACGGTGCTCGAGAACTAATAACAGCCAGCCCTTCTTGGAGGCAAGGATTTTGATCCTCCAATTCAGGAAAGGCTGGCAAAAGACTAAAGACAAGTGCTGGAGGTGAAGAGGAGACGTGTGATGGAGATTACAGTATTCTTAAGTAATATATAATTTTTTTTTTTTTTTACTGCACCTAGGGCTTATTTTTGGGGTGGGGCTGATATGGATGATGAATATCTGCCCCCTTCCTGATTAGTAGGTCTAAGGTCTGAGGCCTGTGCATTCACAGAAGGATCACACTGAAACCTGCTGTTCAGCTAAATGAAACTTCTTTATTCTAATCAAACTACATGGGGTTTTATAGACGGTATACAATAAATAAATTGTTGTAATCAGACATTTCATGCATTTTTCATTAGTGTAGAAAAAAAGAATGTCGCAATGTCCTATTTTGGTTCGAATTCACGGAGCAAAATAGTCCTGTTATGGTATACTACCCTTGATACGCCAGCCCGGGTGCCCTAGATCTCACCCACAACCCCTGTCCCTGCCTACTTGCCTCCACTCCTGGCTAACCCCAGGCGCGCAACTAGGCGGCAGTCCCTACTCTGACTAGGGACCGAAAAAGGGACGCTAGCATACCTGGATGGAAAGGGTAGAATACTGACAGGAAAGGCAGATGTAAATACGCAACACGAACAATACTAAGCAGAACTGAGGCAGATGGAAAAACCTGGTGGATAATAGCAAAGTATAGCAGACAAGATGATAGAAGCAGGAGACCAACAGAGGCAGACTAGCTAGCACACTGAGGGAAAACAATAACTGGCAGTGATCGCCAGTCTCTGCCCGACCTTTAAACAAAAGCCTCACCGAAGGGACAAACGGTTTCAGTAACAACTTATGAAAAAGCCTATGAACCCTCCATGTAGCTGGCAAATCAAGTTCATAAGCAAGCGGATTTACTACATGTGTGATGACAAAGGGAACCCCGTAACGCGGCACCAGTTTCAAAGATGGAACCTTCAATTTGAGATTTCTAGAAGACAAATATACCTTCTGTCCCATCCTGTAAGGTTCAGATACTGACAGACTCCTCCTACTACGCAACTGCATACGAGCCCCCGTTGCTTCCAGGTTCTTCTGTACTGCTTTCCATACCCCCTGCAGCGCATCTGTGGTGACATCACCTGCAGGACAGGCAGACGGAGTAGAAATAGCTGTAAGGAAGCGAGGATGCTGACCATATATGCAAAGGAATGGAGATACCCCAGCGGAAGAACAAGTGTGAAGGTATATGTATATATTGCCATATGTTTTTTATGCTTTTATACCTATATGCAAGTTCTATGCAATGCTAAAATGCAAAAAATTTAATATGTAGCCATAAAAATCATATCAGATATGCCAAGGCTTTGCAAGGCGAAGACAAATGTATATTGAAAACCGCAAGGAAGAACTGGATACGAAGGCCGCATGCTTGGCTATTTTCCCAGTATCTAGATAAAAACTGTTTAACTACGTATGACTAACACTGCCTTACGAGGAACTGCAGACATCACATATATGGTTATGCAGTGGATTAGAGCCAATAAGACACACTTCTAATGACGTGATAAGGGGTATAAAGCCCCATGCAATCTGTAATAAAGTGCGCAGTTATTTCCCCGTGTGAGGGACTATACCAGACCTCCGTGTGTGGTGTTTCTTCTTTACCGCCGGCAACGGGGCATTGGGGTGGGCCTGATTGGAGCTGTACACAAAATTTAACTGACAGTTGGCGCCCAATGTGGGGTGGCAAAACCGGAGCCGTACAACCTGGACCGTGCGAATCCATGCCACGGAGAAGCCGTCCTGCTGTAACCGAGCCTAATCAAATCACTGACCTCAAGGTAAGACCAGCATATATTTATGTTGCGTTTTACGCTTGGAGTTTTGCAGCAGGAGGGACTATCTGTGTTTTGTGACCGGACAGGTTGGGTTAAGAGTTCTACACGGTAACTCGTGGGCTTCGGGTTTGCCGTCACGGACCACTGACCGTGATAAGCGCACCAATCGCCCACCCAGAGACTAGTTTACAGTCTATTTGTACTCTGAAGTCCATAGCGTTTTAGCAGTAGTGGGGGTTGTTTGTTGTATCTGCAGATGTTTTTGTCTCTAAGGAGAAGGGACCCCCGGTTGTTTTGCCATACAAAAGGGGCTGACAATTTGGATTAGGGGAATGCACTCTGTGAGACTGGTTCCATAGAAGAAGAGAACATTGGTTGTTTTGTCATACGTAAGGGGCTGACAATTTGGATTAGAAGGATACACTCTGTGGAACGTGTTGTTGTTGTTTTAATATGCTTAAGACCTTATTAAAGAAGGCTGAGCCCCTTAAGGGCCACCGCCGAGCGGATCAATTGGTGGCGGAGAGACAAGGGTTCCAGTTTGTAAAATGTAAGAAAACCCTTATGAAAATATGTGACATGGACCTGCACGGTAGATTACAGTATGGTGACTGGGAGGAGGTCTTTAGGACCAAGAAGGGGGCCTTGAAAGACAAAGGTTTACTAGAAAGTGCTGAAATGAGGAGCAGGTGGACAGTCAGGGAAAGTTAAGTATGTACATGTATTATTTGCCTAGGAAGGTATCTGTAAGTGAAATGTTTGAAAGTACAGTATGTGATATATTGTGCCCGGCATCGGAAGAGTGTCTACTGAATGTTACATTGGTGGTCAGATAGGGAGAGAAATATGGGGAACAAGCATAGTGGAGAGAAAGGTTACAGGACATGTGATTTGGTGGCAGAGAGAGAGAGAGAGGATCAATATGTGACTGTGTCACCTTTAGATATATAGGAAAAGGTGTATAATATTAGGTAGATAGATATAGAAGTATGTGTGTGTGTGTATATATATATATATATATATATATATATATATATATATACATATATATATATATATATTTATATTGTGAGGGATTAGCGTTTAGGATCGGTAGCAACCTGGGCATAAGCAGTCAGAGACAGTGACACTTGCGGTAAAGTCTTTAGTCCAGGCTTTGCCTGGGTTTATTTCCAAGCAAAACAATGCAAAATACAGGCCTTAACATCAGGCAAACATAAAGTAAATCCTGCTCGTCCGAGCACTTACTATACATGTAGCGTCCCTGTCTATGTACTGGTAAACAAATGGCTCCTGCACACAGCCAGCCAGGACTCTCAGACCTGCAAAGGTCTCAGCTCTCTCTTAGGCCCTGTAGGTCCAGGCTTTATATGGCCTGGTACCAGCCCCACCTGGTACGTGGGAGTGACCATCCCACCCTTCGCTTTGGTCACTCCAGGAAAAGCCGGCCCGGATTATGCGGCTTGGAGCCACTTACTGCTACAGCGTGTTAGTAGCTTAATGCTACTAACACTATACTGCCGGCTTCCTCCACCGAGCCCAGGCTGCTCGGTGGCACGTATCTGGTTCTGGCCAGTCCTGAACGGCTTCAACTTTATTGACCTGGGGTTTTACAATACCCCTACCTATTATATACCCCAGGTATCGTGCTTCTTCAAGACCCAGGGCGCACTTCTTTGGGTTTGCTGTGAGCCCTGCTTTTCTAAGGGAGTTCAGTACTGCCTGTACCTTGGGTAGATGGCTGTCCCAGTCTTCGCTAAAGATGATGATATCATCTAAATATGCTGAGGCATATTGACGATGGGGTTTGAGTATTATATCCATCAATCTTTGGAAGGTTGCTGGGGCTCCATGCAAACCAAAGGGTAGGCAGATGTACTGAAACAACCCTTCTGGTGTGGCAAACGCAGTCTTTTCTTTCGCGCTCTCTGTAAGGGGAACCTGCCAGTAGCCTTTAGTAAGGTCGAGAGTGGAAAAGTACCTGGCATGACCCAGTCTCTCAATTAATTTGTCCACTCTCGGCATTGGGTATGCGTCAAATTTTGACACGTCATTTAGCTTCCAGAAGTCGTTACAGAAGCGCAGAGAGCCATCAGGTTTTGGTATCAGCACGATAGGGCTGGACCATTCGCTTTTCGACTCCTCAATTACTCCGAGGTCTAGCATTTTCTTGACCTCCTCTGAGATGGCTCGTCTGCGGGCTTCTGGAACCCTGTACGGTTTCAACTGAACCTTTACCCCTGGTTCAGTTATAATGTCGTGTTTTATGACACCAGTACGTCCTGGTATATCGGAGAACACATCTGAATTACGTTGTATAAATTCCCTCGACTCTTGTTGTTGGGATTTGGACAGGGACCCTGATACACACACCTCTGGGACCGCCCCATGGGGGGTGCTCACTGCAGTCAGGGCTTCTCTGTCCTTCCATGGCTTAATTAGGTTTACATGGTACAACTGTTCTGGTTTCCGCCTACCTGGCTGGTATACCTTATAATTTACCTCTCCGACTTTCTCAATTATTTCATAGGGCCCTTGCCATTTTGCTAGGAATTTACTTTCTAGGGTGGGCACCAACACTAGTACCTGATCCCCAGGGTTGAAGGTTCTCACCTTGGTGGACCGGTTATATACCCGGCTTTGGGCTTCTTGAGCCTGCTGTAAATGTTCTCTAACAATGGGCATGACCGCCGCAATTCGATCTTGCATGAGGGAGATGTGTTCAATAACACTCCTGTAGGGGGTGGACTCATGCTCCCAGGTCTCCTTAGCTACATCAAGGAGCCCTCTGGGATGTCTACCATAAACTAATTCAAAGGGAGAGAACCCAGTGGAGGATTGTGGGACTTCACGGATTGAGAACATTAAATATGGCAGCAGACAGTCCCAGTCCTTCCCATCCTTATTGACTACCCTTTTTAGCATGCTTTTTAGGGTCTTATTAAATCTCTCAACCAGACCATCCGTCTGTGGGTGGTACACAGACGTCCGTAAGTGCTTAATATTCAGCAGTTTACACAATTCCTTCATGACCTTTGACATAAAGGGGGTTTCTTGGTCCATCAGGATCTCTTTTGGTATGCCCGTGCGGGAGAACTTGTGAAGTAGTTCCTTTGCAATACCCTTGGATGACGTATTGCGTAAAGGAACAGGTTCGGGGTAACAGGTGGCATAGTCTACAACCACTAATATATGTTGGTGACCCCGGGCAGACTTTACCAAGGGCCCAACTAGGTCCATAGCGATCCGCTCGAACGGCACCTCTATGATGGGCAAGGGCACTAAGGGGTTCCGGTAATGGGGCATAGGAGCTGTTATTTCACACTCCGGGCACGACTCACAATACCGTTTTACATCACCATGTACCCCCGGCCAGAAAAACCGCTGAAGGATGCGTTCCCTAGTCTTTTCGCTCCCGAGATGACCTCCCAGCACATGCTTGTGCGCCAGGTCTAAGACCATCCTGCGATAAGACTGAGGTACCACCAGCTGTTCCACCACCTCCCCACGGACCTTGTCAACCTGATACAACAATTCTTGGTTGACTGCAAGGTGTGGAAACACAGTATCAGCCCCTGGAAATTGAGGCTCCCCATTCAGTACTTTAACATTTTACCTGGCCTTTACTAAGGTGGGGTCTCGGAGCTGCTCAGTTCCGAAATTGGCACGTGAGACCTCTAAGTCAGGCATAGCAACCACTTCGTCCTGTACCTCCGTCTCACCCGCCAGTACTGTTAAGGGAAAGTTATCCCCATCTTCTTGGGTCACCCCTACTGCCGGAACCGTACCCTCAGGGTCAAACGGTTCTGGACACACATCACACACATTTGCATTATCATGAACCTTATTTGCAGACGACCCTCGGTGTCGCCACAAGTCCCAAAATAGGGGAAAGTCTCTTCCGAGGATCATGGTGTGCATTAGTGATTTTACGACGCCCACCTCATGGGTGGCAAGTCCACACGGAGTCTCAAGTCTTACAAGGGCAATAGGATACTCCTTGGTGTCCCCATGCACACAAACAACCCTCATGCGACGGCCGGTGACGGTTGTGGGATCGACCAGGCTGGAGTGCACCAGCGTAACCAAGCTCCCTGAGTCCAGTAGAGCTTCTCAACGCAAAGTCATTCACCTTTAGGTGACATAATGGTCGATCAGTCTCTGACACAGTCTCTGCAGAACACACTGGCCGTGCGAACATCGACTTCCGCCGGGCAGAGTCACAGTCCATTGGTTCCACGGTAAGTGCACAGTTGGTGGCAATATGCCCGGGCTCACGACAGCGCCAACATAGTATGGGGCCCCGGTCCCCTTGGGGTTCTACCCGGGACAGGACTGTCCAGTTGGGACTCCTCTTCTGTCCCACATGATCCCCCTCTGAGCCAACGTTTGTTGCTGCTGCACGTTCATTTGCACCAGCTGCTTTATCAGTTCTTCCATCTTGGCAGTGTCTGATTTCTGCGCCATTGCAGCTTTCACCCAGGACATGGGGGTCACAGCACTCTCCCGTCAATCTCTGTTGGGCGGTTGCCCTTAGCAACGGTTCTCCAGCTGCTGCAGCAAAATGTCCATTAATTGGTGTATGTCTCTTTAAGACCGCTGCCCGCATCCAAACACCATATGTGAGGGATTAGCTTTTAGGATCGGTAGCAACCTGGGCATAAGCAGTCAGAGACAGTGACACTTGCGGTAAAGTCTTTAGTCCAGGCTTTGCCTGGGTTTATTTCCAAGCAAAACAAAGCAAAATACAGGCCTTAACATCAGGCAAACATAAAGTAAATCCTGCTCGTCCGAGCACTTACTATACATGTAGTGTCCCTGTCTACGTACTGGTAAACAAATGGCTCCTGCACACAGCCAGCCAGGACTCTCAGACCTGCAAAGGTCTCAGCTCTCTCTTAGGCCCTGTAGGTCCAGGCTTTATATGGCCTGGTACCAGCCCCACCTGGTACGTGGGAGTGACCATCCCACCCTTCGCTTTGGTCAATCCAGGAAAAGCCGGCCCGGATTATGCGGCTTGGAGCCACTTACTGCTACAGTGTGTTAGTAGCTTAATGCTACTAACACTATACTGCCGGCTTCCTCCACCGAGCCCAGGCTGCTCGGTGGCACGTATCTGCCCAAGCGCTCCCCAAGGCAGCATAGGAGAGCATCCTAGGCGACACATACCTGCCCTCCAGCACCTTGCCGGTCACCGTCTCACAATATATATATATATATATATATATATATATATATACATACACACACAAATGGTTAACTGAGCTTGCTTTTAGTGAGAGATATATTGTTTAGTTGAAGCTGCAGTGTCTGTCTAACCTCTCAAGGCCAAGGGCCAAGAGATAACAGCGGAGAGAATGTTATACTAACCTTGGAAAGTAGCTTTGTTTGCTTTAATGGAATAGAAGCTTGTAATGAATCTAATGAATTATACTGTCTTAGAAGGCAGGAAAGATAGGAATTTTAAGGTACATTCTTGCTGGAGTCTGAGGTCACAAATGGACATGTCTTGGTCTCTTTCATACAGGTGTAAGAAAGTTATATCCCACTCACATTCTGTGGGAGCTTTTAAGAATACAGGGGTTGAGAATGCAGAACATGTTGCGTTGTCAGAAGGTCCCAGCATATGTATTATTTATGAGTTTAAATGTAGGGAATAGTTAAACTAAAACAACTTTGTTCAGTCTGTGTTTCATATTCACAGAGAGATAACAGTTATTTTGAAAGATACCCACGCATTCAAAAATACATCAGCGTTTAATATAGCATATAATAGCTTCAATAAGTAAGAAAGATAGAATGTCTCAGTCACTCAGCAAACTTTTTCACATAATTTGTCAAAAATAGCACTCTTAATAGAATCATGTACTTTATAACACTCACCTCAATGTTTTTCAACTAATATATGTTTGTCACACTTTTTTCTGTGTATCTGTATGTCCTGGTATATTTTCAAATGGGGGGGTGACGGGGCAGACTCGACCGCATGGATGGATGAGAGTTAATGACCCGTGTTCAGGCTGGGATGAATGTAAAATGTGTGATGCAGGTATCGACTGGGGATAAAAGTCCCCCCCCCACCTGCATAAGACTTTACTTGTTTGTGATGTGGATAGGCAGATTGTACAGTTTAAATGAAAGTATGAAGAAACACGCAGATAGCCAGAATCGAAGGGGTGGAGCCAGATGATGTAAAAGTACGTAATGGGTCATCCCTCTCTTATCCACAAAGGGAGGGTGAGAATCTTGGGCAGCCAGTAAAAGTTTTTTTTGTCTCAAATTTGATGAGACATTGCAGGCAGGATCAGATTAATGATGAATTTGCTTAAAGGATATCACATTTCAAATATGGATAGATGTTTGTAGATTATTCTGCCCTGATGTAACTCATGTCTTACAGGCCTTATCTGCATCCATCAAATTCTCACCGGATGCATCGGTACGGGTTGAGACCTCAGATGCCAGTTCAGAAGAATTTTGTAAACTAAATGCTCTCTTGGTGGATCCGGCTCATGTGTTTGTCCTGACAGCCGCTGCAGAAAATCAGTTTTCCACAGGTCTTGACAAATTGTTGGCCACCTCCAAGACCTGCATAGGGAAATTGAATGTACCCCCTATGATGATGTGTTTGAAACCAGGGTACACACCCCTGGGTCAAACAGTATCCCTTTAGTTTCCCACAAGAAATGTTGATGTGGGACAAGTTGGAGACTTGGTTCCAATGGGGGTTTAGCGCAAGATATGTCCTCCAGAAAACACCTTTCTTTTCCAGTCAAGAAAAAACACAATGAGGTATCCATGTGGACACCTACCGCATGGTCCATGACTTCTGCGAGGGGAACAAGGTAACGGTTCTGGACTACCCCCTAGTGGTCCTTATCCCTCATGACATCCAGAGCATATGCACACAAGTGCAACCCAAGCACTTAATCTCTGATCTGTCAGATGCAGCCCTCTCCATGCCTCATAGCATTTTTTTCCAATGTTGTACTACTTTGAACCTAGCTACTCTTCTTCCAATTGAGTATCCTGGTTCAAAGGGGGAGGGGAAGGCATAGGTGATCTTGGTATTGCAGATCAGCTATTTTTAAATTTTTTGCAACAAGATTCTGATCTATGTGAAATAGAATATCAGCATGATTATCTAGCATTGATGCAACAAGAAAATTTAAGTTTTAAAAAGTTACTGGAACCACCTATTAACAATGCATATTTTGAGCTTTTTGTAGATGGTACCAGGGTGAGGATTGACGACTCCATACCAGATATGCAGTGGTCACACAACAAGATGTCCTAAAAACAGAATGCCTCCGCATGTCTCAGCACAAGAAACGGAACTGAAGTCCCTCCCCGAGGCGTGTAGAGTGGCAGAAGGTAAGACGGCAAACATTTACACTGATTCCCGGTATGCATTTGGCATAGCTCATGATTACGGCCCAATATGGAAGGCCAGACAGTTTCTTACCTCAGCAGGACAGCCAATTAAGAATGGTGCAGCGGTGCAGTCTCATGGGGGCGCTACTTCTACCTGACAAAGTAGAGAGCTCACACCAATTCCTACACTGGAGAAGCAAGAGGCAACACCCTCGCAGACCACACAGCAAAGGCAGCGGCCCTCAAGCCGTGAAAGAAAAGAAAACATTGACAAACTTTGGACATTGCCAAAAACTTTGGACGTTGACTAAACTTTGGACATTTACTAAAACTTGGACATTGATATGCTAAGGACTTTACAGTTACAAGCCAGCAAGGAAGAAAAGGAAAAAAATGGACTAAAAATGGCAGCAACAGAACAGGACGGCATATGGCGAACAGTCAACAGAACTTGCCTACCACGGTCCCTGTGCCCCATGATGGCCCAGCTGATGCACGGAAAGATGCACCTATCAAAGCAGCAATGATGTTGGCGCTTTAATGAGGACGGGTGGCTCCTGGGTTCTCTGTAGCTGCTGCATCATTTGTCCAATCTTGCATGAGCTATGCTGTAGGCAACAGGGCAGAAGTAAATTTGCCACATAACACTTGCTGGGGCCACTCTACCCATTTCAGGGATTGCAAATTGACTACATTCAGCTCCCACTTGTTGGGAAATATGAATATGTGCTTGTTGTTGTTGATGTCTTTTCAGGATGGAGGCCTACCCTGTTACCAAGATAAAGGAGCAGGTAACCACACAGAAGCTCATAAATGAGGTAATCTGCAGGTACGGGGTACCAGAAGTGATTGAGTCAAACAAAGGTACACACTTCACAGGTGAAATAATGCAACACATCATGTCTGCTTTGGGTATATCCCAGGCCCTTCACACACCCTACCATCCAGAAATTAGTGAGAGAGTAGAAAGGATGAACAGTACCCTGAAATTTAAGATACAAAAGGCAAAGGAGGAAATGGGCAAATCTTGGACTGAGTGCCTTCCATTAGTTTTTCTCAGGAGGGTACATACCACAGTAGCTGAGCTTGGGGAATGATTCACTTGTTAATTTTGTCATAGGCCTCTGCAAGGAATTGTCAGTAATGCATTTTGCAATCTCTGCTTCTCTCCCAGGTCCTACAGACGAGTGTCAGGATCTGAAACCAGGCGACAGGGTCTATGTGAAAAGTTTGAGAGAGAAGGACTAGAAACCCGGTTTGAAGGTCGCTACTAGGTGTTGCTCACCAACCCGACTGCAGTCAAGCTTGAAGGAAAGCCCACTTGGATCCACATTTCACACTGGAAAAAGGCCCTGGGTCATGGAGCACAGAACTTATGATCCTGCATATCCTTTACATGCTATGGGCAGGGTGGGGGACCTGGGTGGAGGTGGCCATCACACGTTCAGGGGCAGGAAAGGAGGGAAACTGGAACCCCAGGTCCGGAGAATACGAATGGGAAGTGACATTGTGGTACAATTCCTCTAACACACACATAGCCACACACACCTTTGACTACTGTACACTAGCCCCCTGTTTCAGGGATTAGAACAAATTAATACAGTCAAATGTGCAATATAAAGACTACACTGATGGTGACAATCCAACACCGCATCATGCTAAGAGAGAAGTTGACGCTCCAGGTGGTAGCTTTGATTCACATGTATACATAGATGCAATAGGAGTGCCAAGGGGGGTGCCAGATGAATTTAAGGCCAGAGATCAGGTTAAAGCAGGTTTTGAGTCCTTATTTGCTATTGTCACTGTCAACTAAAAATGTAGATTGGATAAATTACATCTATTATAATCAGCAGAGGTTTGTAAATTACACCAGGGATGCTTTACAAGGGTTAGCTGACCAGTTAGGGGCCACTGCATCCATGGCGTTCCAAAATAGAATGGCCCTGGATATGATTTTAGCAGAAAAAGGTGGAGTATGTAAGATTATTGGTAAAACTTGTTGCACCTACATTCCTGATAACACCGGACCTACAGGTAAAGTGACTGTCGCTATTAAAAAATTAACCAGTCTGTCAGAAGAACTTAAAAGGAATTCAGGAATTACAGATCCCTGGAACCAGTATTTTTCTTGGTTAAAGGATGGCAGAAAGTTCTGATTCAAGTGGGTATAATCCTAGGCATTGTTTTGTTAGTTCTGCTGATTTCCTGTACATATATTATCCCTTTGATCAAAAAGAGTATGAGTAAGGGACTGGGCAATGTGACACCAACATTCCCTTTGTTTGAAGGAGATGAAGAGCCAGTTCTGATAATGCCAACCACCGTACGTTACCAAAGAATGGAGAGATGGACTAGTACTACACCTGCCTCCGTCCCCTAAGTTGGATTGTCAGTGGAATTCCCATTTTCCTAGGGATAGTGTAGGAGACCATAGGTTCCAGCGAGGGTGCACTCTGCGGGGTGTTAACTTGTACAGATCGAGGGTATGGATGCCCGGAAGATGAGCCCAGGGAATCCATGGCCTCCTTCTGAGGTGAGGTAGGGATCCCCCCTCCTAGGAGTAGGGCCTTACGGGCAGTGGGGAAACCCTGACGCAAGGGAGAGGTGGTCGAGGGAGAGTGCGTGGCCTGGTGCGTGATCTCCATATTAAGTTTTTAGGGGGGTTTGTGAAGGTATATGTATATATTGCCATATGTTTTTTTCTGCTTTTATACCTGTATGCAAGTTCTATGCAATGCTAAAATGCAAAAAACTTAATATGTAGCCTTAAAAATCATATCAGATAATCATATGATAAGGCTTTGCAAGGCGGAGACAAATGTAACTTGAAAACCGCAAGGAAGAACCGGATATGAAGGCCGCGTGCTTGGCTATTTTCTCAGTATCTAGATAAAAACTGTTTAACTACGTATATGACTAACACTGCCTCAGGTGGAACTGTGGACATCACATATATGGTTATGCAGTGGATTTGAGCCAATAAGACACACTTCTAATGACATGATAATGGGTATAAAGCCCCATGCAATTTGTAATAGAGTGAGCAGTTATTTCCCCGTGTGAGGAACTATACCAGACCTCCGTGTGTGGTGTTTCTTCTTTACCGACGGCAACAGGACATTGGATGGGGCCTGATAGGTGCTGTACACAAAATTTCCCTGACACAAGTACGGTCGTTTAGCGCAAACTCTGCCAACGGCAGGAATTCTGCCCACTGATGAGCCTTTTTGCTAGCAAACAACCGTAAATATTGCACTAAATCCTGGTTCTTCCTTTCAGTCTGACCATTAGTCTGCGGGTGGAATGCTGACGATAAGGAAAGCGACGTTCCCAGGTTTCTACAGAAGGCTCGCAAAAATTACGCAACAAACTGAACACCGCGATCAGATACAATGCTCTCGGGAACCCCATGTAGACAAATGATTTCTTTTACAAAAAGCTTGGAAAATTCTATCGCAGAAGGTAGCTTCTTTAACGCCACGAAATGTGCCATCTTTGAGAAACGGTCTGCAACAACTAGGATGGTGGTGAAATTCTGAGACTCAGGTAGATCAGTGATAAAATCTACCGATAAATGCGACCACGGATGAAAAGGCACCGGTAACGGTCTCAGAGGCCCTTCCGGACGCCGACTTTTACTGCGTGCACAGACAGAGCATCCCTTAACAAAGTCGTGGATCTCCCGAGACATGCCTGGCCACCATGTCTGGGGGGGGGGGGGGCCCGAAGTAAGGACATAATCAATCCAACTTTCTGGGATTCTGAGCCGGAGGAGTGGGGCCGCATCTGAAAATACAATCTACATGCCTGTTGAAAAACAAAAAACTTGCTCCTCTCCCCTGAAAATACCTCAGGAAGCGGACACTTGGGTTCAGGAATAGAAGGGGCGGTAGAAACATGCACTAACTCCCGCTGCTCCTGGGCCACCATTCGACCAGACAGGTCTTGGATCACGACCACTAAATCCTGCAACTGACTTGCGAGGGCACTCATGGCCTCCATTGGAGAGCAATTTTAAGGTCCAGTTATTATGTTATGGTATACTACCCTTGATACGCCAGCCCGGGTGCCCTAGATCTCACCCACAACCCCTGTCCCTGCCTATTTGCCTCCACTCATTGCTAACCCCAGGCGGGCAACTGGGCGGTGGTCCCTACTCTCACTAGGGAGCGAAAAAGGGACGCTGGCGTACCTGGATGGAAAGGGTAGAATACTGACAGGAAAGGCAGATGTAAATACGCAACACGAACAATGCTAAGTAGAACTGAGGCAGATGGAAAAACCTGGCGGATAATAGCAAAGTATAGCAGACAAGATGACAGAAGCAGGAGATCAACAGAGGCAGACTAGCTAGCACACTGAGGGAAACCAATAACTGGCAGTGATTGCCAGTCTCTGCCCGACCTTTAAACAAAAGCCTCCGCCCAGGGGCAGATAGAGGGAGACAGCCAACTCCCAACAGAACATAATAAAAGGGAGCTTGTGCACAACAGCTGCACTCACAGGTGCGCGCGCGCACAGCACCAGCATCACGCCGCCCAGACACCCGCACCCCCGGCATCTGGATCACAAGCCGGGGGGCGCGCCCCAACCGCGAGACCCCACGAGGACCAGCAACCGACGCATGGTAACAAGTCCATTAAAATCTTTTGGAGTGTATTAAAACAACAGTGAATATGGATGTTACATGTCTATTCACTGTATTTGTTTATGCATGTTGCCAAAAGACAGTGTGGAAAAAAAGGTGGCATCATTTGGGCCTTTTACATTTTTTTTTTGTATATGTAAAAAAATGCGGTGAATAGGCACCAAAAATGCACACACAAACAGACTGAATACATTACGTTTTCACACTAGCGATCACGACATCGGTGCGAGAAAATCGCCGCAAAATTGAAGTTTTGTTCTAGCAATTTCTGAGCATCAACGATGCTTTTTCTTGTGAAAAATCATGCATCGCTGCTGCCGCAATTTTCTTGTGCGAAAGTCAATAGGCGGTTCAATTATTAACCCCTTAATGCCACAGGATGTAAGGTTACTTCATGGCAGATGGTACTTAACGCTCACTTCTGATCCCGCTGTTAAGGCCCATTTAGACATAATGATTATCGTTCAAAAACCATCTTTTGAGTGATAATCATTGTGTCTAAATGTGCCCATCTTTCAGTTTTCTGCCAAATGACAGTTTTCAGTTCTGCTTGAAAAACATTGTTCAGCAGAACAGCTAAGCAGGACGGCACTCTGTGTCTGCTGTCCATGGTGCTGAATTCTCCACAGGGAGCTAGAGATTACATTGTTTTCTATTAGAAGCCCATGGCTGAACAATGGAGCTAATTACAGAGTTTAGACCACCTGTTGACTTCTGCAACAGCTCCCAGAAGCTCTTTTGCATGCAAATGAAGGTGGTAAAGTACTAATAGCAATTACTGCCTATTAGTACTTTATGCAAAACGATTCCTGATCTTTCAATGTTTTGAAAGATTATCTGTGTGTGTAAATGGGCCTTAACAAATAGCTGGCCTCCCAGTGTAACAGCGGAGGTACACAAGGATAGTGACCCCCGCTGCTAATTCCTAACATGCCGTGATCTATGTAGATCGCAGCATGTAAAGGGTTTACAGAGGGAGGGTGTTCCCTCTGTGATGTCATCGGACCCCCGGGATGTAATTGCAACAGGAAGCCCTGCAATGCCTTATCATACCTGGTATGGTATAAGCCCCCTTCAGGGATATAAAGAGTGTAAGAAAACAAAAACAAACAAACAAAAAAATGGCAAAAAAGCCCCCCAAAAACTTTTGATCATTTTCCCATATTTTATACATTTTTTTAAAAATTAAAAAAAAAACACCCCATATTTGGTATCATCATGTCCATAATGACCTGTACTATAATATGAGCACACTATTAATCCTGTTCAGCAAGAACCATAAAAAAACGGAGGCAAAATGCTTATTGTGTTTGTTTTACCTTACAAAAAGCGCAATAAAAGTGATCGAAAAAGCCATAGGGACCCCAAAATGGTACAAATAAACGGTACAGCTCGTGACACACAAAATCGCCCTCACAGAACTCCGTCCATAGAAAAATGAAAAAGTTATGGGACTTTGAATGCAGCGATGTAAAAATAATTATAATTTCCTCCCAAAAAAGAGTTTTCATTGTGCAAAAGTTGAAAAACCTAAAAAATTATATTTTTGGTATCATTATAATCCTACTGATCAGCAGAAAAAAATGTATTGTGTAATTTATGCTGTAGTGACATTGTAAAAAAAAAAAATTAAAAGACACTGGCAGAATTGATGCTTTCTCTCCCTGCTCTCAAAAAAGAAAATAACCACAGTTTTACAATACTATGCACCTAAATAAATGGTACCAATAAAAGCTATAGTTTGCCACTCAAGAAACAAGCCCTCATACGGCCATGTCAACGGACAAATAAAAAACTTATGGCTTTTGAAATGTGGAGATGAAAATTCCTCAAAAATCGTTGCGTCCTCATGGCAACAGTAGGCCATGTCCTTAAAGGGGTTGTCTTGAGGCAACAGTGATTTTTTTGTTTTGCCCAGTCCCCCTTCTTAAGCATACATTACTATGCACCAGTGTAAATGGCTTTTAAAGCAGGTTTCTACTCCCAGTTCTTGTGTTTCATCAACTTATAAAACGTTTCCCAAAGATGGCCGCCGGTTCTTTTCTCAAGGATGCACTGCGGTTTTCTCCCATAGTGCACCGCGGGTCTTCTCCCATGGTGCACCATGGGCTCTGTGCGTTCCATTGCCGATTCCAGCCTCCTGATTGGCTGGAATCGGCACACGTGATGGGGGCGGAGCTACACAATGATGCATAGAAGGGGCGGAGCCAAAACGCCGCTCGTGCCCGGATGAACCAGAAGAAGAAGACCCTTCTGCACAAGCGCGTCTAAAAAAGCAAGCAGACAGCGAAATTAGACGGAGCCATGGAGACGTGGATGCTAGCAACGGAGCAGGTAAGTGAATAACTTCTGTATGGCTCATATTTAATGCACGATGTATATTACAAAGTGCATTAATATGGCCATACAGAAGTGTATAACCCCAACTTGCTTTCGCGAGACAACCCCTTTAACCCCTTTTCAGATTTTCCTTCCCCTTTTTAAAAAAAATCGTAACTCTTTTACTCATCTATCGACATAGCTGTATGAGAGCCCTTTGTTTGCAGGACGAGTTGTATTTTCCAATGGTACTATGTAATATACCATATAATGTACAGAAAAACTTTTTAGAAATTCTAAGTGGAGTGAAATGGAAAAAAATGAAATGTTATCATCTTTAGATGCGTCTTGTTTCTATGACGTACACACTGCAACAAAAATGACCTGATAACTTTATTCTATGGGTCAGTACGATACCAAATTTATTTATTTTTTTCCAAAGACGTAATTTTTTTAACCCCCCCAAAAAAACGCAATTCTGGCGTTTTTTCTTTTTCCTGATGTTTACTGTGCAGGCTAAATAATGCATTATTTTGATATATCGGACTTGTACGGACGAAGCGATACCATGTATGTGTTTTTGTTTTATTTTTTAGATTCTTTTATTGTAAATATGGCAAACTTTTTAAAAACTTTTATTACTTTTCACTTTATTTAATAATTAGTAAAACTTTTTAAAA
Organism: Eleutherodactylus coqui; assembly: GCF_035609145.1. Classification (NCBI taxonomy): domain Eukaryota; kingdom Metazoa; phylum Chordata; class Amphibia; order Anura; family Eleutherodactylidae; genus Eleutherodactylus; species Eleutherodactylus coqui. The sequence goes on along the minus strand of NC_089839.1, from coordinate 114,725,027 downwards.
CTTATATTTACTTTTTTTTTAAGTCCCCATAGGGGACAAGAACTTGCGATAGTTTGATCGCTCCTGTAGTATGATGTAAAACCATAGTATTACATTATACCACTATCTTGACGGGCATAAGCATGGCTTGATAGGTATTCTGCTATGACAGCCCTGGGGCCCTTCAGAAGGCTCCCAACTGCTATGACACCTGCACGGCAACCCGCAATCTCATCGCGGGGGGCCGTATGGGATCCCGGATCATTGGTCGGGTGATTTAAATGCTGTCAGAAATGACGGCAGCATTTAAAGTGTTAAGAGCTTCAATGAGCGGCGTGGCTTATGGGAGCTGTGTGGGCGGGTTTCGGCTGTAAGAAACAGACACCAGCCCCGTTGTGTGGAGTGAGATCGTCCCACCCTAAGGCCGCTGTCACACCGCCCCATTTTTATCGTGATTAGCGCAGCGATTCAAACACCAACCATGGTGTTTCTAACACTGATTATCGAGCGCTGTCTGCCTTATTTTCAGGTGTTCTAGCGCCTTTTAATGCACCTCATGATAATAATGGGAGGCATTAAAAATGCTGTAGAATGCGTTCAGAAACAGCGGCGTTTTACTCCGATTTCCAACACAAAAAAAGAGCAATGAATGGATGTCACACGTATTCGCTGCGTTTGTTCACTCATGTTGCCAAAAGACAGTGTGAAAAAAGGTAACATCAGATGGGCTTTCTTAAATTTTGTTTTGCGCATGTGAAAAATGCAGTGAATACGCATAAAAAAAAACATGCGCAGCCCAAAATAGCATCTGTTCATGTGAATCAACCCTTAAGGCGCGTTCACTCTGGCGTATTTGCGCAGTGTATTACGCACGCATTCTTTGTGTGCCTAGTATGTAGCCAATAGAATCCATTCATTTAAATGGGTTCATTCACATACGCCTATATTTTCACGCAATGTTTAATCGCTTGAAAAAAAACAAACATGATATGTCCTATTTGGGCGCATATTACGCACTGCAATAACCCACTGAAGAGAATGGGTCGGCACAAATAGGCAGGAAGCCTGTTTATTCACTGCGCATTTGTGCAGCAACTGCATGGGCCCTCCCGAGTATGCTTCTGCGAGCGCACATACGCAGTGTATTTACATGACAGAAGTGTGCTTACGCCCGTGTGAACCAGCGCTCAGTCACATGGCCACACTGCGTACTTCGGTCCGTAATACACAACATATCCACAAACCAGAATACGACGATTCCCTCAGCGTTTTTGTCTAGTGGCATTTTTTTTTTAAAGAGTGAAAAAACATGCAGAAAAACTCACTTTAGTGCCTGGATAGGATAGGCACGTTTGTTTCTCTCACTAGCGTGTGTTGGCCCGTGCCACGGGGAGCGCGCAGAAGTGCTGCGTGTACTGATACATGCGGACAAATCCACATACACTAACTTGGCACGGATTACGCACCAGGATACAGCATGTCCTGCTTTTTGTTACCCACACATTTTCAAACTTGCGCAGAGTTTTAATTGTTCCAAAAAACTTCGGTTTTGGCTATTACGTCCCGTAGGGGTGAGAGTACTTGCGCATGCGCTCGTGTGAAGCTGCCCTGATCGTCACATGAATACACAGCTGTGACTGGATCCACTGCTATCAGTGGTCTGTATGCAGCACCTCACACAGAAGTGACAGTTGGTGGGTCCTGAGAAGTGCGGGAAGCTCCATACAGCTCCGCCATTACTTCTAAAACCCGCTTGTTGTAAGCCTGCCACCTTCTACACCGGGGCATGGCCAGTGACTGGTGGGGGTGGCACAGCACACTGAGGGCAGCCGGGCTCTCCGTCCTGTCACACCGAGCCGCGAGCTGCCGACAAAACTTCCCGCTTCCGCCTCCCGCCCCTCCCACCGACAGCCGGAAGCGGAAGAGCCCCGTGTGCCGCTGTGTATCTGCTCGCTGTGTAGTTGCCGGACATGGCTTCTCAGCTGCCCCCTATCCCTCCCCAGTTCAAGTCCCTGCAGCACCACCTGAGGACGGCGCAGGAACATGACAAGAGGGACCCGGTGGTGGCTTATTACTGTGAGTAGTAGTTATCACCCCCTGTAGTAGTGCATGGAGAGGTGGCAGCCGGGTGCTGCTGGGGCAAGGCATGTCCTTCTGGGCTACATACTGTATACGGCGTGCACTGCCCATGTAGAACGTGTGTGATATAAGGGACGTGTGATTGCTGGTTTCTAACGTTATATCTGCTGCGGCGTCCCAGTGAAGCCACGTCTGCGCCGTCCATTGCGCTTTCCTAGTACATTATAGAATCCCCTGAATGAATGGATCCGTCTCGTAACAGAACCCGAGCGTGCTGAGTGCCTGCGCTGACTGTGAGGGGACGCGAGCGTGCCTGCGCTGACTGTGAGGGGACGCGAGCGTGCCTGCGCTGACTGTGAGGGGACGCGAGCGTGCCCGCGCTGACTGTGGGGGGGAGGGGACGCGTGCGCCCGCGCTGACTGTGGGGGGGAGGGGACGCGTGCGCCCGCGCTGACTGTGGGGGGGAGGGGACGCGAGCGCCCGCGCTGACTGTGGGGGGGAGGGGACGCGAGCGCCCGCGCTGACTGTGGGGGGGCGCGAATGCCCGCGCTGACTGTGGGGGGGGGGGACGCGAGCGCCCGCGCTGACTGTCGGGGAGGGGGGAGGGGGGGGGACGCGAGCGGGCTATAACAGAGCGGTTCGGTTCCTCCATCTGGCTGGCGTTTTTATTGGACCAAAAAACCCATATTTTTTAACAGGAAAGTAGCGCACTCTGCAACGTTATATTTTTGCCTCAAAAAATGGACACCTGATGGAACAGAAGCTTCGTTTTATTTGTTTGCCTTTTCCAAAAACAGACTAGAGAGCTGGAAATGCTAAAGTGACCCTAACACAGCTTTACAGGGGTTATCCCCGTGAAAAACATTTATCACCAATCCATAGCTATTACAGGTTTGATCACTTGGGGTCCGGCTGCTGGGACCCTGAGGGATCACGAGACGGAGCAGCCGAGTCCCCGGGTGAATAAAGCAGTTGTGTGAACACAGCTCTATCTCTGTGGGACTCAGCTGAGTAAAGGGAGTCCCTTAGGCCTCCCTCACACAGGTGTTTTTGTACAGCGATTAGCGCTGCGTTAAACGCTGCACAACGTTCCCATTCATTGCAGTGGGCCTGCTCACACAAGGCTGAAAACGCAGTCTTCAACGCTGCACTTTGACAGCGTTGCGTCTTCTATTTTTGGATGTTTTCAGCCCTGTGTTGCCTATTGAAATAAATGGGCAGCGGTTTCAGCACTACTTCGTGCTGCGTTTTTTGGCAGCATTAACCACAAACCAATTTTCAGGGGGAGGGCTTGCAATATAAGCCCTACCCCAAAAATCCATATAGTGTAGCTAGGACTGAAAAAAAAATAAATAAAAGCAATACTCACCTAGCAGCTGCCGTCCGGGTCTTGGCCGCTGATCTCTGCAGCTGCTCTGAGCTTCCCCTGAACTGACATATCTATTGCTGTAGGCCAGGTTTGAGAACCCCATCTGTAGCAATAGATTGCTGTGATTGATTCTCAGCGCTGGCTCGATACCCAGTCACAGCCATTCATTGACTGTCTCAGACAATCAGAGCTTGCTGGCTGTGAATGGCTGTGATTGGGCATCGAGCCAGCGCTGAGAACCAATCACAGCAATCTATTGCTGGAGGCAAGGTTCTCAAACCTTACAGCAATAGATCATCTGTCAGTGCAGGGGAAGCCCGTAGCAGCAGCAGACGGCAGCTGCTAGGTGAGTACAGTTAGTCCCCGACTTGCGAACAGGTTCCGTTCCGGGAGCCCGTTCGCAATTCTGTTTTGTTCGCAAGTCGAACAAATGGTTGTATGGAGGGGATCGCGGGTGGATCCTGCTCCATACAACGTCGGGTGCCGGCTGTTCTTACAGCGGGCACCCGGCGGCAGCAGTTCCGACGAGCCGTGGCGCTTGTCGGAACTGTTAACACTTTAAATACCGCTCTGACAGCGGTATTTAAAGTGTTAACAGTTCTGACGAGTGGCGCGGCTCGTCGGAACTGCTGCTCCCGCCGGGTGCCCGCTGTAAGAAACAGCCTGCACCCGACGTTCAGGGGGCCCGTACAGCGTCCCATGATGAGATCGCGGGACGCTGTGTGGTTGCTAGGCAGCCGGGGACCTCCTGAAAGGCCCCAGGGCTGCCTATGCAGAGTGCCTATCAAGCGCACGGCTTGATAGGCGCTCTGCATAGACAGCCCTAGGGCCTTTCAGAAGGCCCCCGGCTGCCCAGCAACCGCGATGTGACCGGACAGGCTTCTATCAGGCTTGATAGAAGCCTGTCCGGTCCCTGCACAGTATGATGTAATGCCATAGCATTACATCATACTGTGCTGTACAGATAGTTCGTATTTAGCGAAATTCGTAAGTCGAATGTTCGCAAGTCGGGGACTATCTGTATTGACTTTTTTTTTTTTTAGCATGCCAAAACGCTGGCATAAAGAATGCCAGCGCTGCTGAAACCGGGCGGCTTCTGCAGTAAATGCTACGTTTCTGCAAACGCCTGTGTGAGGGCTCCCAATCGGAAGCTAGAGGTGTGAAAGGAGCGTTCCTGCATCCAAGCCCTGTCAAACCCCTAACTTCTGGTGGCGTCAAGATACAATAATACCGCTCCCGATTGGGTCAATAGGCGAAGGCCCTGGAAGCTGCTAAACTGTTGTTATTTGAGGTGTACTATGTGCTATGTGACTGAACAGCTGTCTGCAGCTAACCACCTATCCCCCGACTCCAGCGCTGTGGCCTGCTCTCCTCATGCAGTGCGCGGGGAGACGCCGCTGCTGCCGGCTCCCTGCTGCTGTGGTGCTCTGTGTGTGGGCATCGTCTGTAACTTACGGGACCCCCGGCGCTGTGTCCACATTTACGGATGCAGCGATACCAAATATGGTTTTCTGTTTTAATATTTAGTTAGTTTTATAATAAATATGGCAAAAGGTTTTTTTTTAAAACTTTAATTACCTTTTCTTTTTAATAATTTAATAAACTTTTTAAAACTAATGTTTACATTTTTCATAGTCTCCATAAGGGACAAGAACTTGTGATTGGTTTGATCACTCCTGCAGTATGATGTAATATCATGAGCTTGCCAGGGGCAGTGCGGGCCCCTGAACTTCGATTGCGGCATTTAAAAGGTAAATCAGCTGTTGCGGGCAGGTGTCGGCTGTAAGAAACCCCGAACCTGCAGGACATAACAGTACAGTATGTCCTGTAGCGTTAAGGGGTTAATCTTAATCAATTCCCCAACTCTATTTGATGAAAGGTTACCCCAACTTGGAAGGGACCTTCACCATATTTCACTGCTGCCTTCAGACACATTATTATACCACTCTCCAGCCTTTCGGCAAATGAACTGCCTTTTGTTAGTCAGATATTTCAAATTTTGACTCATCTGCCCAGAGCAGCTGCTGTTATTTTTCTGCACTCAGTTCCCATGTTCTTGTTCATAGCTGTGTCACTTGGCCTTGTTTTCATGTTGAAGGAATGGCTTTTTGGACATAGTTTTTCTGTGAAGACCATTTCTGGACAGATTTCTCTGAACAATAGACGTGTGCCTGTATTACAATGTTTTTGAACTAATGACACTACTGGACATCTGATTTCCAAGGGAAGTGAGCATGATGTGTCTTTCATCTGCTGCACTGTTTCCATGACCAAACACTTCGTCTACGGTCCTCAGCGTTGACCATTACTCTGTCTTTCTTCAAAAGAGCTTGAACAGCAGATCTTGAAATTCCAGTCTCTCTTTATCAGACCCTCATAAATAACAGCATCACGGAGGACATTGTGCAGTAGTACTGAGCAGTGAAGACATGAATACATGAATGAAGTGATAAAACACTTATTAAATGCTGCATCAGCATCCCTGTGATTTCCTCTCTGTCTTTCTCCAGTAGCTCACCCCTCTTTTCTACTTTCTACAGACTTCTATGGCTGCAGCTAGCAACTAAACACTCTCTCTTGATTTTATCAGTACATTCAGAAGGAGTGATCCCTGCACGATGAGTAGGAAAGGAGCCTCATAAGTGGAGAGAGGGAGGCCTTTTTCTATAATACAATATATTATTTTGCTTATGCTATTGATATATAAGGGAAAAAATAAGTTCGCTTAGTTGTCAGTTCAAGGGACTTAAAGGGGTTGTCCGGCCATAAACATTAGGTCTCATTACTTCTGTTTGCCCAATACAATGCACTTTGTAATATACATTGTGCATTGTAAATTAGGCAAACAGAAGTGATGTGTCAGGAGACCCGGCTGTCAGAAGTCCCGGGGGGAGGGGGGGGGTGCAGTGGTGTGCGTGCGTGTGCGCGCGCGCGTGTGCGTGTGCGCAAGCAATGTCAGGAGACCCGGCTGTCAGAAGTCCCGGAGGGAGGGGGAGGGAGGGGGAGGGGGGGGAGGGGGGGGGGTGCAGTGATGTGTGTGTGTGCAATGTCAGGAGACCCGGCTGTCAGAAGTCCCGGGGGGAGGGGTGCAGTGGTGTGTGTGTGTGTGTGTGTGTGTGTGTGTGTGTGTGTGTGCAATGTCAGGAGACCCAGCTGTCAGAAGTCCCGGGGGGAGGGGGGGGTGCTGTTAGTGTACTTGTGTGTGGGCACTGTAAAGGGGGACTCTGTGGGGGAGGTCACAGGGGGGGCACTGTATGGGGGGCATGTGTAGGGGGGGGTACTGCGGAGGGCACGGTGGGGGGGGGGAATACTGGGGGGGGGGACTGTGGAGAATGCTGTGGTTGGGGGGAATGAGGGGGGCTACTTTGGAGGGCACTGTAGGGGTGACACTGGGGGGCATGTGTAGGGGGTACTGTAGAGGGCACTGTTTGTGGCACTGTGGGGGATCATTAGGGGGGCACTGTGGGAGAGTGCAGTGGGGGGGGTCATTGTGAGGGGGGCACTATGAGGGCATGTGTGTGTGGGGAAATGTTTTGTTTCACTTTAGCAGGGTGGGAGGGCTGCAGGTAGCCTTGCAGTGGGGGGCTGCAGGAGAGTTCTCTCTCAGCTCTCCCCAGCCCCTCTCCATTCACTATACACTGTGCTGCTGTTTACACTCATGCCAGGATTTTATCCTGACATGAGTGTATAACGCAGTCTCCCCTGGCCACACCCCCTCTGATTATAGTATGCAGCAGGGGGCGGGGCCTGGGCGGGGAGAGACTGTAGAGCAGTTCAATAGAGGTGGGCATGTCGTGGGCGGGGCTAGGACGTGAGCTGAGGGAGGCCATGAAATCCTGCCTTTTCATGTCTCTTACTACCATCGGGAGCGCGCACACAGAGGAGGGAGAGCGCAGAGCATGTGAGAAGGCAGCACAGAGGCGCCATCTTTGAAAGCTGCAGTGAAGATCAGATTCTAAGGTAACAAACTGACATTGCAGCTGATCTGCCGGCCGGTTTGAGCCCTGTATGCTGTGTGTTACTATCCTTACTGAAAGGAAAGCAGCAGCATTATAAAAATTTTTACCCTGTGTGGCCGGGCAACCCCTTTAACAGAAATTTTGCATTAACCATTTAGGAATTGCATTCCAATTTTTATATAGTCTTTACATTTTCACTGACTTAACAATAATTGGAAAAAAGTTATTTTAAATATAAAAAATATTTTCATAGCGTCCATCATGACAGCACACATGGAGGTTGCCCCGCCTCTGCTCCTTGGGACAGCAAGAAGGAGAGTTCTTAAGGCCACCTCTCACCATCCATCTCCGTATTTCTTCCTGTTCCAAGGGACACAGAGGGGAGTTCTCTGTGCCGGGTGGACGCTATGAAGACTGCAACTCGACCAAGCGACAGCCAGAATCTTTGGGGTTGACAGGCGGCGGGAGGGTCTTCAGCATCTGGCATTGGGCTTCCACTTCATCGGCAGATAGAGAGCGGTCTGGAGACCACGGAATCCGCGGCAGATGCAGCTGCATCTCATGCCTAGGCCCTGACGTCTAGTGGCGGCCATCTCCCAGTGAATACGCGGTGCCGGTGTGATTATGTCAGACGCTTCCCCGTTGAAAATGGTGGCAGATTCAAACGCCGTCTGCTCTGCTAGGCTCTTTCTTCACCTCTGAGACACCATGGATAGTGCAGGGGATTGTGCCAAGCGTGAGTAGTCCACTTGGACAAAAAACTGCACAAGCTTATGCTAGATATTGGGGTAATAGCTTCTCTTGTTTGCAGGAGGAAGCATTAAAAACCAAAAGTGATACGAAGCGGATTAAATGATTTTATGTCCAAAAAGTCTGGACGACAGCATCAAAAGGACAATTTGTCCTGAGTGCACTGCAAAAATTTTTAAGGAAGAACAGCAGAATTTGTGGCAGGGAATTTGTGCCATGGTCCGTGAGGAAGTGCAAGTATTTCAGGCAGAACAGTGCCCAGATCCTCAAGCGGGGCCATCTAGGAAGAGAGCTCTCCCATCGGTTTACAAAGTCTCATCTTCAGAACATTTGGAAGTGGATGAGTCAGATGATGAATCATCAGAATTTTTGGTGCCTGTCCTCATAGATGACAGAGAAAATAAATATCTTTCAAATCAAAATTTAGATGAGCTAATCACTGCGGTACAAAACACCATGGAGGTCATTGATGATCCTCAAACTAGGTCTGTTCAAGACGAAATGTTTGAGGGGCTCAGGACCAGGCGCAGAAAATGTTTCCTAGTTAGGCCGCCTGCAGATGGCCGGGTCGGATCCGGCAGCGAGAATTCTCACCGCGGAAGCCGACCCGAGCGCCTGCGAGCCCCGCACAGAAATAAAACATGCTGCGGTTTGTTTGCCGCGCGAGATTTCGCGCGGCCAAACCGCGGCCGTCTGCATAGGATTGCGTTGGCTAACGCAATCCCATGGCAGCTTCCAAGGGCGGAAATTCTGCTGGAAATCCCGCCGCAGAATTTCTGCCCGTCTGCAGGTGGCCTTAATGATAACTTGAAAAAGATCATTACAGATGAATGGTATAAATTGATGCAGGGGCTTGCTATTCCTAAAGAATTTAGGCGAAGGCTACTGTTCGCTCCCGATGACACTGCGCTATGGCATAAGATTCCCAAAGTTGACGTTCAGGTGGCTAAACTAATTAAGAAGACCTTGTTACCCTACAAGGATAGCTTCCAATTGAAGGTTTCTTAAAAGGCGTTTGGAAATCTGCGCACTGTAATTGACGCCAATATGGCGGCTACGTCTGTGGCAAGATCTATGTGTATCTGGCTCGAACAACTGGAATCCCATCTTCAACAAAAAACCTCAAGAGAGGAAATCCTGGAGTGCATTCCGCTAAATAAGAAAGCTATAGCTTTTCTGGCAGACGCCTCAACTGAATCAATGAGGTTCTCAGCAAGAAATGCCGCGCTAGGAAATTCAGCCAGGCAAACATTGTGGCTTACAGCTTGGTCGGGGGACACTGTGTCTAAGAATAAGTTATGCGCAGTCCCTTTTCAAGGAGAATACCTAATTTGGCCAAGCTTAGATAAGATCTTGGAGAAAGCGGACAATAGGAAAAAAGGTTTTTCAACGGATTATCTATACGGAAGTACTTCATCTTCCTGGAAAGAGTCATTGCCACCTAGAGGGAGAAGTAAAGGCAAGTCGGGTAGGTGGTCATACCCCTACAAGATACCTAATTACTCCGACATAAACTCCTTTCCTTCAAAATAATTTGGAGGAGGGGATTTATAATTTAATAAATTTAGGGGCCATTTCACCTGACCCTGTGGATGAACAGGGTCAGGGGCTCTATTCATCCTTATTTGTAGTTCCAAAACCTAAAGGATCATTTAGGGTGATTATTAATTTAAAAGCACTTCACAAGTATGTTAAGAATTCTACATTTAAAATAGAAACAATCAGTTCTGTTGATAGGACCCTTTTATGTGATGTGTACGGTAGACCCGAGGGACGCCTATTATCACATACCTGTTTATACAGCATCCCAGTGATATCTTAGGTTTGCGGTTCAGATAAAGGGGGTTATTTATCATTTTGAGTTTATCTGTCTACCTTTCGGCCTTTCCTCGGCCCCTAGGATATTTCCAAAAGTCATGATCGAACCGATCAGTTTTTTGTGTTAGAGTGGCATCAATGTTATCCCATATTTGGATGACTTTCTGTTAATTGCAAAACACGTGGACACAGTGCGGTCCTACATAGAGCAGACACTCAACCTCCTCACATATTTAGGTTGGATTGTTAATTTTGAAAAAAATCCAGTCTCACTCCTGATACCAGGAAGATTTTTTTCGGGATCCTCTTAGATTCAGAAAGAGGATACTCCTTTCTTACGGAAGTGAAGGTCTCAGATATTATCCTTTTTCAATCATCAAATTCAAAAAGAAAATTATGTATCCATTAGAGAAGCAATGCGGGTGTTGGGTCAGATGACAGCATGCCTTCCTACTGTGCCATGGGCACAATTTCATTGTAGATCCCTGCAGCAAATATTGCTGTTAACTTGGGATCGAAGTCAATGCTCTCTGGATAAAAAATTGAAGTTAAATTGGTGCCTGTCTCCTTCATGCTCAGGAAAGGAGTAAAGTGGTCTTTTTCTCCTTCCATTACCATCAATACGGATGCCAGTGGATCTGGTTGGGGAGCCCAGGTAGTAGGTAGAGCGCTACAAGGCTCCTGGTCAAGCTACACCAGTACCCAGTCATCTAATTATAAAGAGCTCAGGGCAGTCTGAGAAGCTTTAATCCGAGCTGAGGGCAAGTTACATGGAAAACACGTAAAAGTTTTATCCAATAATGTAACTGCTGACTCTTTTATTTGCCACCAGAGAGGCACGCGCCATCCTGACTTGCAACATATGGCGCAAAGGATTCTGTCATGGGCAGAAAAGAACGTGGAGTTATCAGCAGTTCATCTGAAAGGGTCCTTAAACTGCGTAGCAGACTTTCTAAGCAGAGAAAAACTAGATCCGGGAAATTGGGCGGTGAACATGACAGTATACCAACACCTTACGACCCAGTGGGGCCAACCTCAGGTGGATTTGTTTGCGATGAGGAAGAATTCAAAATGCCAAGACTTCTTCTCCCTTAACCCCGCAGATCATCGTGTGGTGCTAGACGCACTGTCCCTGAAGCCTTAGCCCTAGGACCTTGTGGGTTCACACGGTGGCTCTTAGTTCTTTGTTTGACGTTCACCTTATTGAGAATAGGTGGATCAAGAGATTCTTAAAAGGGACAGATAGGTTTAAACCCTTTATAAGGAGACCTGTGGCCACATGGGACCTTAATATTGTTCTAGAGGGTTTATGTGATTCACATTTTAAGACGATTCATGATATCTCTTTAAAAAACGTATCCATCAAAGTTGCATTCTTAATAGCTATAACATCAGCTAGAAGAGTGGGGTAAATTCAGGCCCTATCCTGTAAAGAGCCTTTCCTAAAAATACTAGATCGGGTAGTATTAAAAACAAGCCTGGAATTTTTTCGAAAAGTAGTGTACTCTTTTCATAGAGAACAGGAGATAATTTTGCCCTCATTCTGCCAAAATTTTAAAAACATAAAAATACAGCAACTGCACAATTTGGATGTGTTGGGCAGTCCTAGCTTACCTACAGGCCTCTCGGAGCTTTTGACGATCGTAAAAGTTTTTCCTTCAGTTTCAGGGACGCAACAAAGGCAAATCGGTATCAAAAGATACAATAGCAAGATGGATTAAGATGGCAATCCAAGATTGCTATAAAATCAAAGATTTAGTGGTGCCAGAAGGGATAAGAGCCCATTCCACCAGGGCTCTTGCTTCTTCTTGGGCAGAACGTGGGGGTGCGTTGGCAGAACAAATTTGCCGGGCTGCAACTTGGTCAAATATCCATACGTTTTCAAAGCATTATAGGTTAGACCTTTATGCGGGTAGGGATCTGGCCTTCGGACAAAAGGTCCTCCAGGCAGTGCCCCCCCCCCTTCCCTTTAAAAAATGATTTGGTATACCTCCATGTGTGCTGTCAGGGTGGACCCTATGGAAAGACTGGAATTATGTTTACCGTTAATTCCTTTTCCATGAGTCCATCATGACAGCACATACTTTCCCACCCTTGAATTATTTGTGTTGTACATGTGAATGTAACATGTTATTGATATTTTTCAGCAATAAAAGAATGGTGCCACGTATCCGTTGTGGTGATTTGAAGTCACTGGAGATGGATGGTGGGAGGTGGCCTTAAGAACTCTCCTTCTTCCTGTCCCATGAAGCACAGGTGGTGAACCTCCATGTGTGCTGTCATGATGGACTCATGGAAAAGGAATTAACGGTAAACCTAATTCTAGTCTTTTTAATACCTGGATGCAAATGCTTTGTCAATAACAAGCAAAGGTCTGTTATGTATGGACGACATCACCGTTGGATACTTTGCCGGGCCTTTATAGCAGTCGCCTTCAGTTGCTGCTTCTTTGTGGGTTTTTCTGCTTTCTGTTTTGTCTTCGGTAAGGCTTCATTCACATGGCAATACTTTTGTGTATTCAGTATCTGGAGGCCAAAACCAGGAGTGGGATCAAAATGTGGGAGAGATGGCAATTCTTTAAACTTTTATTTTTTCCTCTGTAGGTTTTATTCCTGGTTTTGACTTACAAATACTGATGGAAAATACTGACCAGAATACTGGTCAGTAGCTCCAAAGTAAAAAAAAAAAAAAAGTGTGCTGAATTGGGTGGGTAACGGAGGCTAATTTCACACAGGGAAGCGAGGTATTGCACCGTGAAACTCTGCCTGATCTCGCGCTTGGGAACGTGCTATGTCCCTGCAGATGTAAGCCGTTTTTGTGTCAAAGACGCTTCCAATCACTTCAGGGAAGTAACGATCCTCGGGCACAGTTTTCAGCTGCGACGGCGGTTCAGTAAGTGTTTTAAATAGGAAACTTTGCTTCGTACTCGCGTGCACCTCGCAGTGCCGCGCTATGTTTTTTTTCCAGCCCCACTAAAAACAATGGGCGAGACGTTCCAAGGGAACACCCAAAGGTAGGACATGCTGCAAAAATCGCTCATGTATATAACCCCATTCAAAAGAATGGGGTTCATATTTGCGTGTCTCGCAATGCACAAATCCCACGCAGTAAAGAATATTTCTTTGCTTTAAAGGGGTTCTCCAGGCAGACTGTCACTTCAAGTCTTACATCTGCACACTGGGGGACCAGCAACTGTCTGATGCCCAGCAAGTATTGTAAATAGGTCCAATTCTAATTAAAGGGACCCACTGTGATACTTGATAAGTGTCGGACAGTTAACCTAACGGTCTGACTGCTTAGAGTGCATTTGTGGCTGATGTCGGATCAGGCGTTATCCATCCGGACCATGAAGGGCCACCCTATCAGTCTTGCAGCATAAAGCATAGCTTTTTACACTTCATAATTCAGCATGCTACTTCTGTCCACAATCGTATCATCAGTAAACACCGGTCAGCCAGTTCCATTGGCAGTCATACATGGCCACGCTATAAACTGCTTTCATGTGTGACAGGTGATGCGGTGCTTCGGATCATGAGCTCTTCCTTTCCTTCATGCTACTCTCTTCTCATCACTCTGGTACAACTGAATCGTGTTCCAGCAGTGGGTGGCTGTTAGATGTTTTCTACCAACCATTTTTTTTTAGCCTTTCTGTTCTTAAGCTTTACCAGAAGTTTCCATCTTGAGGTAAACCTTCCGTATGTACGTTTATGAAGACGTTTCTTGATCGTAAACTTTGACGATATATATGCCTACCTGCTTGCGAGGGTTCCGAACTTGGCTAGATATTGTGGAGGATTCTTTGCCAAGGAAAGAATTCTGCAATCATCTACTTTTCATTGTCTTCCATGATCTTCCAGACATTTTGCTGTTGCAGTTTTGGTTGAGGCCTTTTGCATGAGACCTTCCGATCCGATGGCTGGAATGAGCCAGTTAAAGCACTTATCTAAGTGCTGTTGCTGCTCGGTCGCTGAGGATCGGCCTGTAGACTTTCGATTGAGTCCGTCTTCAGCTAGCGAGCAGTGACCTGCACAGACAAGCGCTTCAGCTGACCCGCTCTGTTGGCTGCTGTGGGTTTCGGCGCCTGTTTCCTCAGTACTCAAACGCTTTGACATATCCCTATGACATGTCAAAACTTTTTAGCAAGTGCAGTTACACTTTAACTTACTGGGAATTAAAGGGCTTACATGGTATTACAACTTTCTACAGTTTGTATATGGCGTTGGAGCTCAGCTCCATTGAGGTAACCATTATTCCATATGTACAATTTACAGACTGCAGTTCCCAGAAGTGACAGTCACAATACATAGAGCATTTGGAAAGTACAGCTAAGGTCATGTATGACTGTTACTTAGAAGTATGATGCTTATGTGTGAAGATGCAGACTACATGAACTGGAGGAAAGTCTGTATGACCGGTTTAGCCTGTGCTTAGATATTAGGGCTAAAAAAACAATCTAATATATAGGTGCAAGAAAAATTTGTGCAAGAACCGTATTTCGAGTATACATGTAGAGGCAAGGAGTCATTGGACAAAGAGGACCCATCAGCTGGACATCATGGTTTTTAATGAAAAAATTGTTAGTTCCCACAATATGATTAAATCTAACAAATTGAAAACCTTTAACAGTGTGTGCCCATCACGAATCTAACTGATTCACCTCAGGAATCAGTGCCGAGCTTACTGTTAAAGGGAACATGTTGAAAATGCAGTCCAAGCTGCGGACAGCAAGTTATGGATGAGGAGCTGGGCAGATTGATATGCTATTTTGTGGGATAAGATTCCCTGGCACTAAGGCCCAATGTCCACGGCACACACAGATTTTCAATGCGGATATCCGCAGCAGATGCACTGCGGATCATTTTGAAAATGATTTTTTTTAACGGCTTACGGGTGATCGCGGATTGTGTGTTTTCATCTCCCATAGAGATGAATGTAGCCACATCTGCGATAAAATGGAGCATGCTGCGATTTTAGATCCGCGTGGGGAATCCGAAAAGCACCTAAAAATCACAGGGTTTATTTTAGTTGCGGACGCCCCATTGTTGCCTATGGGCGGCTAGAGCTGCGGATCTCCCGCGAGGGACATCCACACGTATTTAATAAATCAAATCTGCACATGGACATTGGGCCTAAGTAATTTCTCTGCTTATTCTGGGCCTAAGAGTCCAGTGGGCAGTCCTACACAGTGATTCACAGCTATCTCTCTATGCACATTCATAAGAGGATTTTGCCATCACCACATCCTCAGGCAGAGAGTTCCCCAGTTTAACTGCTCTTACGGTAAAGAACCCCCTTTTGTGTCAGTGATGAAACCTTTCTTTAACAGTAGAGGATGCCCTCTTATTTCCGTCACAGTCTTGGGTATAAACAGATCATGGGAGAGATCCTTGTATTGTGTCCCCTCATGTATTTATACATACTTATTTGGATGTCCCTTAACCGTCTTTTTTTTAGGGTGAATAATCCCAATTTTGATAGCCTCTCTGGATATTCTAGTCCTTCCATTCCATTTATTAATTTAGTTGCCCTTCTTTGAACCCCCTCAAGCACTGCAACATCTTTCCTGAGCACCAGTGACCAGAACTGTACACCGTATTCCATGTGGGCCTGACAAGTGCCTTGTATAGTGGAAGGATAATGTTCTCGTCTCTATACCTCTTTTAACCCCTTGAGTGGCAGGTTTCCTACCACCCTGTCGTGCCCACCAGGGCAGGTTTTTTAAAATGGTCTAATCATTGAATTTCAACTAGTTTTGCAGTTGCGTCTCAAGAGCCATAACTTTTTCATTTTTCCATCGACATGGCCATATAAGGGCTTGTTTTTTGCGGGACAAGTTGTGATTTTTTAAACAGGGGGGAGGAAAAAAAGAAATGGGGAAAAAAGAAAAAAGGGGCCATGTCATTAAGGGGTTAAATAATGTATTAACTTCCTTCTCTGGGTCATTACGACGCACATGGATACCACATGTGTGATTGTATTTTTGATTTTTTACAAAGTAAAGGGAGACAAGTGTTTTTTTTAATTTTTTTAATTTTTTTTTTTTTTATTTTTTAAAAATTTTTTTTTTTTTTGTCCCTTTAGGGGACTTCCACAGGGACCCATCAGGACCCCTGATCACATTCCGGGGGTCCGATGGTGACAGCCCTTTACATGCTGCAGTGACAGCCCTTTACATGCTGCAGTCACATAGACTGCAGCATGTAAAGGGTTAACACAGCAGAGATCGGAGGTTTTCTCTGATCTCTGCTGTAAGAGCTAGTACCTAGCTGTCCTCTGACAGCTAACAACCAGCTCTCCCTGCCACAGAGACCATCGGCTTGCTTCTGACAAGCCGATGGTCTCTATGGCAACCTGTAAACAAAGCAGGACATTGCCGACATGCCGGCAATATCTTCTGCTGGTTTTTCAAAGCCCTTGCACTGCTCTGTGTGGGTCTGTGCAGGCAGAGCACAATGTCACAGCTTGTGGCATTGTGCTCTGCAGCTCCCATAGTGATACATAGCCCGGAAATCTTCCGGGCTATGTTGCTATGAGCAGTGGAGCTCGGCCCCGGAACTTTTCCGGGCGTGCCACTCAAGGGGTTAATGCACCCCAAGACTTTATTAGCCTTTGCAGTAGCTGACTGGCATTGATTGCTCCAGTTAAGGCCTCCTGCAGACGGCCGGGTCGAATTCTGGCAGCGGGATCCGACCCGTGCCCCTGCAGTGACCACTGCAGCTCACCTGCTCCAGCGATCCACCCCGCTCTGCTATGTGCCCAGCAGGCACCAATACCTGAGGCTGTTCTGCATATGCATATTACACTATGCAGGACAGCACAGCTCCGCAGCTCTGTCCTGCATAGGGTAATATAGATATGCAGAACAGCCTCCGACATCGGAGCTGTGCTGTCCTGCATAGTGTTAGAAACGTGGACCTTAACCGACATCTGAGCTATGCAGGGAAATCTGAATGTCAGATGAGGTCTGACACTGGTTTGGAAAGGGTTAATTATTACTTTCTATATTCACCTAAATAGGTTGCAGGCCGTAAATATATAGTCAGGAGGATTAGCTGTGATCTCCTCTATCATAACTGTGTGATCATCATCAGTAACTGTGACAAGAATTCCTGTCCCCCCTGTAGACAGTTTCTATGGTAGGTTTATGTAACAGCATCACATGTGACTAGGTAATGAAAACATAAACCCAAGCAGATCTGAGCTGTTTAGATTTGAGATCACATGACCATTGGAGGTAAAAAAGGCTGATAATTTCAGACAGAAATAACTAACCAAGATAACATTTGTATATGTCCTGGGGGAATACATAATAAATGAATATAAAAAAAACATCGGAGTGGCCCTTTAATTAGCGTCCTGCTTGTTGGGTGGCTCTTTCCTTCATATATTAGTCACTTAAACTTTGTCACATGTTTTTCTTGATCCGTGCAGGGGAAGCTTGGCATTTGCGAAAACAATGTTAGATTAGTCGGGCAGTGGTTTCCCTATAGGGAGTGTCAGGCATACCATTACGGTTCCATCATGGTGACGGCGTGTTACTGGGGAATGAGGTCAGCAGATCTCTATTATCAAATGCTGATAGAAGTGGATTACCGTACATACTGGCGTATAAGTCGACTTTTGAACCACGAAAAATCTGCTCTGAAGTCGGGGGTCGTCTTATACGCCGGTAATACAAAAAAAAGAAAGTGTCAAAAAAATAAAAAATCATTACTCACCTCCCCCGGCGTTCTGCGGCGCTGCTGCAGGCTGTCGCTCCCTCCTGGTCCCCGGCAGAGCATTGCTTTCTGGACGCAGGGCTTGACAACCCCGATGCAGGGGTTAAAAAAGAACACCGGACAGCGCTTACCTGAATCCCCGCGCTCCGGTGACTTCTTACTTACCTGCTGAAGATGGCCGCCGGCATCTTCTCCCTCGGCGGACCCCAGGGCTTCTGTGCGGTCCATTGCCGATTCCAGCCTCCTGATTGGCTGGAATCGGCACGTGACGGGGCGGAGCTACACGGAGCTACACGGAGCCCCATTGAGAAAAGGAGAAGACCCGGACTGCGCAAGCGCGTCTAATTTGGCCATTAGACGGCGAAAATTAGACGGCAACCATGGAGACGAGGACGCCAGCAACGGAACAGGTAAGTGAATAACTTTTGATAACTTCTGTATGGCTCATAATTAATGCACAATGTACATTACAAAGTGCATTATTATGGCCATGCAGAAGTGTATAACCCCACTTGCTGCCGCGGGACAACCCCTTTAATGGTTAACAAAAATACATGATGTTACAGCGAGCTTTCGGGGATGTCTCGCCAGCTTTGTCAGGCGTGATATCCCCGAAAGCTTGCTGTAACATCGTGAATTTTTGTTAACCATTAAAAGGTATCATATCTACAAGATTACTTGGTTTCTCTCACTGAGAACAATCACATACGAATATGTAACATGGATATGCTTAAACCGTAAGTGTTGTGCACAGAAAAAGAGGGACTGCAAATGGCAAAAAGAAAGGGATAGGGGAGGGGGAGAAATATAATAAAAAATAGAAGTTGCCCTGGTTAAAATGGTTAAAGAATGTTTCAACAAAACAGCATCGTGACTTACTGGCTGCTGCTCTCGTTTCTGATTTCCTAGCACTGATTTAAAGCATGTGCTTATAGTATGTGCACAGTAGATGGCAGCAGAGTACTGTTGAGCATTTCGGCCCTCCCTAGATCCCTAGTCATATTCTTTACATACAGGAACACTTCAGACTGATCGTTAAGGTCCATTTACACGCTTTACTGTATGGACAGCCAAGCTATCTGGTCCTCGAATATTGCCATGGTTATGTGTTCTACATTGTCGCTTATGTAAAGTGATTTTAGTGAATTCATCGGGATTATCTGAGTTTTTTAAAAAGTGGCCAGAATGCAGATAAGTGTATAAAATAAAAAAGAACATTACTTATCTTTTCAATGCCATTCATTATTCACGTGATCGTCAAAGCTAATTCTGCAAAATCTGCCTTCAGCTGTACAGATGAATAGGGTTACTGATGACGAGGATGGCTGCTCTTCATCGCGCCTGCAAACTTCCAGATTTATTCCTGGCACAGATCTGGGGGGAGTATAAAAGGAGTAATTGATCCAAAACCACTAACTTTATCACACTTCACTGTTATATTCGTGTTTCTGGTCTAGAGACTGAGAAGAGGTACTGTATCCATCCTCGCTAACGAGCAGCTTTCGTACGCCTGCTCCCCTAGTTACCAGGTATCTCAGCGCATCGGGTATCTATTACTGCATGTGCCAGTATTATACCCAGCCAGGTTGAGGGGTATGGCTGGTATCTCGTTATAGCTGTGGTATTTGTGCCTCAGAGAGTATTGTAATGACTTCCAGGGAGCATAGAGTGGTTGTCAGCGGACAGTTTCCATCTGTTTAGTTTTGTCCTAACTGTACTGTAGTAGCTGTGGCACAATATTTGCTGTGGTAACCTAGCCCATAGCAAGAATGGAATTGAAAAATTTACAGAACAAGTATATTATTAAGTTGCTTTACATGTATTAGGAATTTGCATCAATAAATGGTATTTGCATCATCCTGGAAAACCCCTTTGAAGCATGTCTGACTTTTCAGAATAAGCTCTCGTGTGTACATGAATAGTAACACTCTTTCTGGCCATTGTATGACTTGAATCCTATATTTTTCATCAGTTACTTTCTATATAGGCTTTATCTCTTCTCAAGTTTTCCTTGAGGTGGTGCATAGAGACTAGTTGCTATAATGGTAACCATACACTGTACACCCAAGAAGGCAGGATATCTTCTCTGTATCTCTGTAGCACACTCTCGAGTAACAACATCATGGAGAACTTATACAGCAGTACAGAGCAGTGTAAATGTGATTTCAGTAGCTATGAGACAGTAAATCACTTAGGCCACTCTCACACATGTGCTTGTAAAAACGGTGCATTTTCAGCAGTGTTGACATGCGCTTTTGACAGTGTTTGACAGTGTTTTCAAAACCGTTATAAACACAGCCTAGCAAGCTGATAGTGAAAGAACTGACATTCAGTCAAAAACGCGGTAACCACATTCTACCACGTTTTCAGCCGCGTTGAAACCGCACTCCATTCATTTCAATGGGCAAAGCATCAGGTTTTAAAATGCAGAAACACATGATGGAACAGCTGCGATTTAGGCCTTATGTCCACTTGCACGCACGGATACCACTGCTGAATCCTGCAGTTGTATCCGTGTGTGCTGCGGCCATGGAGATGAAAAGAATGTTTCTTACCTCTCCGGGTCCAGCGCGGATCTCCTTGGAGCCGGACAGATCTTGTTTCTTCAGCATGACTGATGCGTCTGGGAGCGTCCGGCGTCACGCATGTGCAGTGCTCACTTTTTTGTTTTTTAATCCCCTGCTTTCCCGCAGATTTGCAGCACCTCTACAGTGACCGCTACGAGTGTGCCGTTGTTGGGACGGCTTCCATTGACCTCAATGGAAGCCATCACTGCAGAACCTGCAGGAAAATGGAGTATGCTACGATTTTCTTCCTATGTGTGCAACCCGCATGTCGGGAAAAAAAATCTCATCTGCATACTTTTACTTGCCATGCGGATGCTAATGCATCCCTATGGGTGGCAAGAGAACCCGCATGTCGGGAAAAAAAATCTCATCTGCATACTTTTACTTGCCATGCGGATGCTAATGCATCCCTATGGGTGGCAAGAGGTGCGGATAGCCGCGCGCGGATTTTATAATTAAAATCTGCACGTGGACATTTGGCCTTAGCGCATGTTTAAGAAGCCCCATGGAAATCAATGGTAGCGTTTGACAGTGTTTAGCTCTGCGCTGAAAACGCAGGGCTCAAACGCTGGAAGAAAAGCATGTGTAAGAGTGGCCTTACTGTTAGCAGCATCTTCCTCCTCTGCTCTGTCTCCATAGACTTCTGTGGCCAGCATGAGACTCCACCCCCCCCTCACTTCCTGTATTCTGCCTTGGTTTCATTGTTATTAGAGATGGGATTCACTTGATAACAGGCAGTGGATAACAAATTAGAAGGAAGCAAGACCCTAGTGGTCAGCACTTCCTTAGACTAATTTATCAACACAAACTTATTTTAGGTAAAGTGATTTGCACTTTTGCTCGTTATCGATCATATTGCCTATCATGTAAGCCCAAATTTGCAGGAAAGTTGCTCATTTAAGTGCATTGTCTAAACATTAGTTGCTGTGCTTTTTTAGTTGACTTTTCAAAGCGAGGTTGGCGTTTATAGGCAAGTTTCTATAAACTTCCTACTTGCTGTCTATATTGAGCCACAGACTATGTGCAGTTCAGTAAAGTTGAATGCGCCAGATCACATGGATGAACCTGGCACACTGGTGGTTTTGTGCAGAAAGTCATGGACTCTGATGTAGAAATATATATTAAAGCGAACCAGTCATGTCCCCACTGCACTATAAAATATCTTATGGCACTGTTGGGGGACGTGACAGGGAGGTGGGTGAGGTATTATTTATACTTGTCTACTCCCTGGATCCAGCAGTGTCCCCCTCTGAAGTCTCGGAGGTGCATGACAATCTGACTCTTCTCAAAGTCTCGTGTGTGCTCTCCCATCCTTTCTCTGGGACCAGGGAGGTAGGAGGTATCCATTGCTTCTGGCTCCAGATGCCAAAATGTTTTAGTGGGTAGAAAGTGTAGTTCTCTCCCTTTCAGCAGAACATACAAAAGCAAAGAACGATCAAACAGCAGATTATCTGAGTTGCAGAAAACTCCATCAGGTGGAATGGTGTTTAAGTCAAGAAGTGTTTCTTCAATTTTGCAGGGAATTGGGTCCTTGGCAAGTATTCGCCACAAGACAATGCAAAACTGGAACAATTCTTCTCCCTTAAACCCCAAGGGCATTCTAATGGCAGTGGATGCCCTTTCCCATTCATAGAGGAGGATGACCCAAGCATATGCCTTTTCGCTAATCTCTTTGAGTCCTAAAGATGATCCAGGAATCTCAAGCAAAAGTGATCCCTGTGGTTCAATTTTGGCCAAAAAGGAACGGGTTCCCTTCCCCCAAAACATCTGGTACTAGAGGACCTTCTACTTCTGCCAGTAAGGGAGGATCTCCTATACTAGGGCCCTCTCCTCTTTCAGAAGGTGGAAAATGTAAAGCATTCGGCTTGAATTTTAGAATGGAGATCCTAAAAAAGAGCCGTTTATCTGATGATAGTTTCCATCTTGTTAAGAAGTTAGAAACCTGTCACCACAAAAATGTCTTGCCCGCAGGTAATTCCGCCTTTCCCTCTCTAATTGTGTGGCGATGAGAGCTCATCCTGGTCCTCAGTTTGTGTCCTGTTTCCCCGATATAAAGCCCCCTAACAGGACTCTTACTGCATCGGATCAGGTACACAATATTGGACGTAGAACATGTGAATGTCCCATGCATCTTATAGTCCTGCTGTGTGTTGGGGATCCGTATCCTGCCTGTGGTCAGTATATGTGAGCAGGTCTTACAGCTCCTTACATTACAGGGATAAGTTCCTTTTTGTGTGTCAGAGGGCAATGCACTCCTGATTATACAGTTCCTCAAACTAGGAGGTTTCCTGTAACACAGAAGGGGAGGGTCTGGGAATATGGTTTTCAGGTGGTCATCCTTGTGTAGGGTATGATAGAGTTTTTTTGCAGTCTTCCTTAGTACCTTTAGCTGTGAATTGTAGGTCACTACTAGAGGTACACGTCCATTTTTTTCTTTCTCCGTGTATTGAAGTAGTTGATTCCTGGGTATCCTGGTGGTTCTGGTGATTTGGTTATCAATTGAGGTGGGATGATAGCCCTGATTTAAAAATGTCTTTTTGAGATTGTGTAAATGTTCCTCTCTGTCTGTTGGATTGGAGCAGATCCAGTTATATCTGATGGCCTGGCTATAGACAATGGACTTTTTGATGTGTTTAGGGTGGAATCTGTCCCATCTAAGGTATGTAGGCTGATCAATCGGTTTTTGGTGTAGGGATGTCTGTATTGAGTTGTTTTGTAATTTTTATGGTGGTGTCCAAAAAGTTGATTTCTGTATACAAGGTTATATCAGGTTTGCGGTGGGGTGGAATGCATTGAATCTCTCATGGAATTTTATTAGCTTTTGTTCGGTGTTGCTCCAAATGATTATGATGACCTCAATGTAGCAGAAGTAGGCCAATAGTTTTCCTGGAGCAGTAGGCCAAAAAGTCACACTCCAGTTTTGCCATGAAAAGGTTGGCATATTGCGATGCCATCTTACTGCCCATGGCGTTTCCGGTAAGTTGCAGAAATATCTCTTTGCCAAAGGAGAAATAGTTGTGTGTGAGGAAGAATCTTGTGAGTTGTAACACTGATTCAGAGTCAACCCCATTTCCTCAAGGTATGCCTGGCAGGCGGTCAGTCCATCTTTGTGTGGGATGTTAGAGTATAGAAGAAATGTATCACACATTAGATATGAGAAGGGCAGGTCCTACGGACCTAAATATTACTGCCTCCTGACAGGATTTGAACCTGTTTATTCAGTTTGGAGGGGAAAACCAAGGAAGGCGTCAAAGAACACTGTTGGAAAATGAGTGAAAATTGCTATCCAATAGGCTTACAAAGTACAAAACTTTCAATTGCCCTTACATATCAAAGCGAATTCAGCAAGGACAATATGAACGTCCTGGAAGGAGAAAGTTGATGCTTCATTAGAACAGTCTTTGTCCCTCCTTGAGCTTTACTTACTTGGTACTGTTCCTGTGTGCTGTCATGAGCTATGACCTGGAAAGTAAGAATTAGTCTTACTGGAAATGTATTTCCAGGAGTCCATTCTGGCAATACCAGTAAATCCCCACTTGAATTTGCTCTACTTCATAGAGCGTTGGCTAACTTTACACGGGCGAGTGAGAAATCTAGCCGTGAATCACTGCCCAATATTAAGCACGTCAACATGCAATTTTCCCCGCGGATGCAAGACTTTTTAATATCAAAATCTACTAGCATCACTTTGGTGAAGGTAGGGCTCCTTCGCCATGGCTGTCAGCTGTGGCGGAGGATCGTGGAGTGCCTCTCATTGTTTTCAATTGGGAGACCATGCATTTATTTGCACTTGCATGCACCTAGAACAAGGTGCGATGCTATCGTCAGCCCTATTGAAAACAATGAGCGATGCGAGGGCACTGCCAAAGATAGGACATGCCCCATTTTCCCCCCCAGCATTGCAGTGCCGGCTTCACGCTGGTGAGGTTTGAGAGCGACACAAATCTCGAACAATTATGAACCCTATTCTTTTGAATGGGGTTAAACACATGAGCTGTACCCCATGCCCCCCTTACCATCTTTCTCACTCATACTGCTTTTTACCACGATTAATGCAGCTTTCGTCACTGATCCAGCTGAAAATAGTGGAAGAAAAAACGCAGCATGCAGCACTTTTTCTTCTATCCAAAAGCCAGACAGCTGGGCAGATAGTGCATGGACCCTATTATAGTCAATTACTGGTGTGTCTTGTCTCCACCACGTACTGGGTGGAGAGCAAGTGCTGGGCTGTACCCGCCCACTGTACACCCAGATGTTAGTGATTGGCTGCCTGGGACTGAGGTTTGCCTTGTATGGAGGGTTAGTGTTAGTTTAAGTGTTAGGCTTCCATTATTAGTAGAGATGAGCGAACGTGTTCGGCTCCGCCCCTTTTCGCCCGAGCACCGAACTTTGCGAGCAATTCCGTGCTCGGGCGAAAAAAGTTCGGGGGTCGCCGTGGCAGCGCGGGGGGGTGCGGCGGGGAGTGGGGGGGAGAGGGAGAGAGAGAGGGCTCCCCCCTGTTCCCCGCTGCTGCCGCCCGCGCCGCCGCGCCTCTCCCCGCCCCCCGGCGCCGGCCGAATCTTTACGCGCGGACACTGAAGTCCTCGGTAAAGCCGGTGTCTGGGTGCGTAAGTGTTCGTTTAGAACACGTTCGCTCATCTCTAATTATTAGCTCTTTACACCTAATAATGTAAGCCTTACACTGAAACTAACCATAACTCTCCATAAAAGGCGATCCATCCCCGGCAGGCTATCATCATGTCAGGTGACAGCTGTTGTCCGTGCCTGTGTGGCGGGGAGAGGATCGTGAAGCATACTTACAGCGGTCCCCGGCGCAGGGGGACCAGTAGCGTACATAACAGTATGGTGGGGAGAGCAGTTGGGACCCCAGTGACGGCACTCCTGGCGCAGCAGGCGCAGGGGGAACAGGAGCTCACATTGGCAGTGCCGCGTTGAGAGGAGTCTGGAGCATATTAACAGAGGTCCCTGGCAGCGGCCGGCCGGGGAGGACGAGAGCGGAGGGAGTAGTCGGCTGAGGAGAGCAATGGGGAGCTCAGTGACAGCGGTCCCGGCTTCAGCAGCGCCCGCAGGCTGCAGTGTCCTCCCTGCTGCAGTACTACCCAATCGGAAGCTAGGGGCGTGACAGGGGCATTCCCTCCTGCTAAGTGCTGTCACACCCCTAGCTTCCGGTGTCGACCAGTTACAACAGTACCTTATAGTCAATGGTGTCCGTCCAATGCTGTTTGGTTCCAACCAGAGACAGAGCCATTCCACCGCGGGGATTCCCCTTTCTTGCTTCCCAAACGGAGCAGGAAAGCAGAATTCCCAATGAAGATATGAAACCACTGACCTAAATGATATACAGTACGGTAGAAGATGTTTGCTATTACTGACTTGCCAGATGTCTACAAAGCACAAGAAGAATTATGTTGAGTAAAACACTAGATATGTACAGTAATTGTCACTATATTGGTGGGAATTTCTGCTCATTGATGGAACCTTGAGTGAAAGTAGTATGAATCCTTTCAGACTGTGCATGTATGTACTGTGTATATGTTATGCGTATTATACACACTGTAATGTATATCATGTGGGTTTTGTGACTTTGTCTCCTAAGTGTAACAACTACTTTGGTTCCTTCATGATCCAGATTGTCAAAGTTTCAAATGACTAGAAGATGTTATCTTATTTAATGCACTCACTTTTCCGTAGGCCTGGGGGAATCTGCTTTGTGCGTTTAAGGTAGCAGCTTTGTCTACCTTGTAAAGTCTATCTGTTCTGCTGGAAGAGGCCATGATTGTGTCCTCTAACGGGAGGACTGTTTTCTCATAGCATTAAGGAGGCCTGGAGCGCTCTTATGTATTGTAATGTAAAGCCTACCATTTCTGTCCTGCACTCAGAAAATAATTCAGGCCAACATTAGGGTCCTTTTACATGGCAAGAGAAGTTGAGTGAATGAGTGAACAATGATAGTTGTTTGCTTTGAAACGCTGTCAGTTACACATGTAGGTAATAGTTTAGGGCTTTTTTTGTCAATCGCTTTTCAGGGCACCGTACCAGTGAATGTGAACGATTGATTTTACATTTAATGACTTGTGAAGGACTGAATTATGTCTGCATAAAATAAGCAACAAAAAATCATTGAATGATTTATCTTTCAAATTTGCACAATCCAACGCTTTTTTAATGACTATCGTTTCATGTAAAAGGGCCATTCACTTCTGTATAAAGTGTTATTTTATATTACAAACTGTACCACCGTGTGTAACTGATGCAGAGAGATGGAAGCCCCTTCTGCTTGCAGTATGTCACTAATTTACCTCAATAATAAAATGGAAAGTTCCACAGGTTAGATCTACAGGAAATGTTTTCTCTGAACATAAACTCCTGAGGTAACTGTACTCTTACAAGGGGCCATTATCCTCCGATTTATCAATGGAAACGGTGAATCAGGTGCTGATCATTCCGTGTACATGTGGTGCTGACAGGCACTGTGCATGAAAATGCTCACTCGTCGGAGTTGCTTGGTTTTTAACAGAACTGAAAACCTAGCAACTGTTGCACCGTGTAAACAGGCAGTTATTCAACTATAAATGACTGTTTACTGTGAATAGAGGCGGACCAAAACAATCTGTCTCCATACACAGAAAGACCATCGCTCCTGTTCACAGGAGTGACAGTTGGGCGGTAGTCTGTGGCATGGCTGTTGGATGCCTATGTCATCCTGTGTAAAAGGTACCCTGAGTAACTGTATGCCATAAAGTTGTTCATGTCAACCATATGGTCCCCTCCAAACACAAAAAACGCATACTGTGAATTACCCATTCTGTGTAGTGGCCAACTGTGCATGAAAGCGCCACAAAAACAAATGGTCTATGGATATATATCTGCACGGCACATGCCAAAAGGACATTCAAGATGTGCTTAGAGAAATATGCACCAAATGTGAAAGTACCCACTAAATTTCGAGCGATCGTAGCCTTAGCTGAGCCCTGTAATTACATGCTCTGCGTTCTGTTATATTCTGGGACCGTTAATTTTACTCTGTTATAGGATGTGAAAAAAGAAACATCCAAAAATACAGACAGTAACCCAGCAGGAAATGTTGGGAGAGAATTCAGAAGTCTATTTAAATTGTGGTTAAACAGGTCAACAATGCTGAAAAATAACCAAGCTAATATCCCTTTCGGCTGTCTGCTGTTCAGCACCGCTGCTCCTGGTTAACCCTCTGAGTTAGGGTGCCTGTCCACGGGCGTTGTGATATCCCGTGGCGGAGATCCACCTCTGGAGCCGTCGCCCGAGAGCAGGAGCCAGTAGACGGATCTCCGCAGTGAGCCTATCTGACAGATAGGCTCATAGCAGAATATCGTGGCAATTCGCAGCATGCTGCGATTTGCTGGCCGTGAGAGGAGAATCGCTATGATTCTCCACTCGTGGACGGGGGGGGGGGGGGGGGGGCTGCGCTTTCATAGCAACGAAATGGAAAGCTTGCGCTGTGTTCCCCGTGGCTGGGTAACGCAATGCCAAAACGCCCGTGGAAAGGCAGCCTAAATGTGTACAGAATGCAGCAGAGTGTTTGCAGGACATCGCAGGCTGCTGCAGCCCGTAAGGGGGCTTAGCGATCAATCATTGAGCTCTGTCATTGGCTGCAGCAGTCTGTGATAGCCCTTTGTTTTTCTTTAAAAAAAAAAAAGAAATCATAACTCTTATTTATCCGTGCACGTAGCCTTCTAAGGGCTTGATTTTTCCAGGATGAGCTTTTCAATAGTACTATGTAATGTAGGGGACATGAACTTGTGATGGTTTGATCACTACTGCAGTATAACAGGCAATCTGTCGAGCAACGCCACAGGCATGGATTAATAGGCAATCTGTAATGGCAACCCTAGAGGCTTTCAGAAGGCCCTGACTCCCATGCCAACTGAACAGCACCTTGCAATCTCATCGAGGGGGGGCTGTTTATGACATTTAAATTACGCTGTCAGAACTGACAGTGTTTAAAGGGTTAACAGCCATGATCAGCTGTTGTGGACAGGTGTCAGCTGTAAGAAACAGCTGGCACCCGCATTGCATGGAGCGGGGTCGTCTCCCAATCCCCCTTCATAAAAACCCTGAACCTCCATAACATAACTGTACGTCAAGAAGAATTCGGGTTAGGCATGTCAGAGAGGAGATCCGCAGTGGCGATGCTGGACACAGCGTTTATTTTGTACAGCGGAGCATTAGGGTACTCTTACACCTACCAACTATCGGCTAAAAAATTACTCACATGCGGTTTTAAGCAATAGTTAGAATCCTAGAATGGTAGAGTTGAAAGGTCCTCAGGTCCAACCCCCTGTTCAGTGCAGGATCACTAAATCATCCCAGACAGAATGAACATTGTGAACTTGTGGCATGAACTTGTGATTTTCATGCGATGCATTTTTTAACATTAGAAACTCCTATTGTCTATCACAGTAGTGCATTATAAAATTGCAAGTAGCAGCGATGTTTTTGCAAGAAAGAGCATTGCTAATGCTCATATATGTCATGAGGTAAATTGTGAAATTTTTTTTTAAATTTTTTAATTTTTTTTATTTCTGCCATGATTTTCTCGCTGCAAAATCGTGATTGCCAGTGTGAAGGAGCCCTAAACAGAAGGTATCTCCGGTACGCTCCGCCCCCATTCACTGTATGACTCTTGCTCCTTTGTGAAAGCACAGGCGCTCCTGACAGTTAGCCTGTATAAAAGTACCCTTAGGCCACTCTCGCACATGGCGTCAGTAAAACGCAGCAATGGTGGCCGTAAAGGGCATAAAAAGCGTGGAAATGCGCCAGGATAGAACAGGCAGCGCACAAAAACACCACAGGCAGGCAGTGTTACAAAAAGACACATTCGACTGCAGGTCTGTAAGGCCTCATTAAAATCAATGGGAGTGTTGTACCACGATTCTTTTGCGCTTAGAATTGAATAATCGAGTTGGGACCCATTAGCTTTTCCTATTTATGACATAATCAATGCTTATGCCAAATTTCAAGTTTCTATGACATCGGAAAGTGAGAGAATTAGATTACGCACGGAAAATTTGGACGCTAATTCTTCTGCGCTTAGAATTGAATAATCGAGTTGGGACTCAAAGAATCTGCGCTTATTGCTGTAAAAGGCACGTGTGACAGTGGTCGTTGGTTTATTTTTTTACCATGTAGAACCTGCAATTAGATTTCTGTGGATGTCTATTTGTAAATAGGCAAATTGTGGTAATATATAAGATAAATTTGGAGCACTTTTCTCTCTATATTATACCCATGAAGGGTTTAACTTGTAGAATCCTAGGGTGGATTTGTGCATGGGGTAAATTTACAATCGTATATAAAGACGAAAGCCCTGACCGACCGACCACTAATTCTCCAACTTCCCGATGTCGTAGAAACATGAAATTTGGCACAAGCATAGATTATGTCCAAAATAGGAAAAGTAAAGGGGTCCCAACTCGATTATTCAATTCTAAGCGCAAAAGAATTAGAGTCCAAATTTTACGCACGGAATCTAATTCTCTCACTTCCTGATGTCCTTTTATATAAAGGAAACGTCGCATCGTTACCTCCACGTGTTTTTCCTGGGTAACGCAAAGAACCATGCAAAATGGTGAACATATTTTTTTCCTCGGTATCTTTAAAGTAACCACGACTTCATAAGATTTTCCGTGTGAACACCAGATAAACACCAGTACCAAATTAACTCGGGCGAAGCCGGGTATATCAGCTAGTCATATATAAATTCTCGTTTTGCATGCTATTTACTGTGGAATTGCTGAGAATTCCGCTCTTTGCATTGCTGATGTTGGAGGAAAAGGATGGTGGATTTCAACATGCTTGATCCTTGAGCCCCATTTACACAGGACGAGCTGTCTGGCAAACGATGGTCGACAGTGCGTCCCAGTGATGCTCATCTGATGGTGTTACACAGGAGCAAGTATCGCTGAAAGCCCTGCTGACATGGAGGCTCTCCCCCCATCTGCCTCTATTCACTGGAAGTCGGTAGATGTTCAGGTTTCTGTATGCATTTACACGGGACAACTATCGTTTAAACTGAGCAATAATCGTCCCATGTAAATGGACCATTACAAGAGATAAGGCACTCCCCCAACCCCCATATACTTAATACATGTTCTGAATGTAGAGAGGGAAGAAAGCTTATCTCCCTGAGAACAAGACGATTGAGCTGCTAGAATCCTACTGCCAGATTCTTATCTCCATATTTGTTGTTGGAGTAGAGGAGACTCCCCCCTCCCCCCCCCCCCCCCATACACCTTAGATGATCAGGGTATTATTGTATCTTGACACCACCAGGAAGAACTGATGGAGTCAAGATTGACAGGGGGGTGACGCCCCCTGTGCCTGATTGGCTGGAAGAGCTGGCTGTGCTGCAGGTATTGGCAGCCTAGTAAGCTGACGCTGCAGCTGCAATTTTGGGAGCCCTTTACCTGCAATCCTTTCCGAGCCACGCATTCGGCCAGACTAAACCCTTTCGCTCGGGCAGAAGAAGGTACCCCGCTGCTATGCAGAGTAGCTGAAACCCCCTCCCTGACGGCCGGCCAGAAGAAGGAACTCCGCTGCAATCCATAGAGGGCTGCACCTCCCTTTCTTGCCGGCCCCTGCAGGAGGCGCACATTGCCGTAGCGGAAAACCCCTCTTTGGCGGCAGGCCAGAACAATGTACCCCGCAGTGTGTGACAGCGCTGAGCGGGGTGGCCATGAGGGAACCCACAGGCCAATAAACTGCCTTTGCTGCAGGCAGTGCTGAAGGAGTTCCCTCACTTTCCCACGGTCGGCAACAGCCAGGACACAGCGGCGGCCCTTCCACCCACAGCAGCAGTACAGCAGAGAGGCAGCAGCGGAGGGCGAGACTTTCAGACATGCGCCCCCCGCACCACTGCATTAGGAGACCAGCCAGGCAACAGCGGTGGGGGATTCAGCGATTTAGCCCGCAGAACGAGGAGGACGGGAGACGGCCGTGAAGCTGCTGTAAACAGTGCTGCAGGTCAGCACCGGCTAACGGACACCGAGCCCTCCTCACTCACTTTCCATGCAGTTAAGGTAATTCGGACCTTGAGCCAATCAGGAGCTAGGGGCGTTCCCCCTGTCAAACCCCTAGCTTCCGGTGGTGTCAAGATACAATAATACCGATGATCAGTGAGGTAGACTGATATCTACTGTCTAGGTCATCTGTACCTGCACTATATACACATGACTGACAAAACATTATAAACATTAGTACCCTAAGAAGATGGTTGAATTGAGAATGTTATTAACTGATTGGTTTTAGTTGACGCATGAGAGAAGTGCGGTCATGAAATAGATTTGTGATTTCTTTTGGACTTGGATGAACCGTAAAGC
The DNA here is from genome assembly GCF_035609145.1 of Eleutherodactylus coqui. Classification (NCBI taxonomy): domain Eukaryota; kingdom Metazoa; phylum Chordata; class Amphibia; order Anura; family Eleutherodactylidae; genus Eleutherodactylus; species Eleutherodactylus coqui. The sequence continues at coordinate 114,693,434 of NC_089839.1, read as the reverse complement.
CTTTTGAATAAGAACCTTTTAATGCTGTCTTTTATGAGTGATCTGGACAGTGGAAGTGGCTTCATCTGCCTGTATGCGCAGGTAACAGTGGAGGAGAGGCATTAACATGCCAACAATGAGACATTTGTCTGGGCTCCATGCATTAACGAGGACAATGACTTCAGTGTTCCAAAAGCTTCTTTATAGTTACTTTTTTTTTTCTTTTGCTGCTACTTTAAGAAATCTCCAGTACTATCTCTGCATTTAGGTCTTCAATATATCTTTAGACTTTTGTGAAACTGCAAGCTTAACATTTAGTCATGGAAAAAATCGCCGATGAACCTTGAAGTTTTCTGCAGCTCTGGACTGAATCCAATCTTCCAATTAAAATGTTTGCACATAATGACGTCCTTGTACTTTCAGTAGGCAGCGTATGCAGGCTGGAATTCTTTGCAAAGGCATTTCTTTCTGCTTCCTGTGCTCCATTTTAGATTGTAATGGCTGTGGAAGAGTAGCATTAACCCTTACCATACAACTTCTGCTTAGAATCGAAATGTTACGCTGTGTCCTTCCCATGTAACCCTCTGGTGAAACTGGACTGTAGGAACTGGTTGGGTTAGTCTTTCCACATGGGAGCTGCTGCTGTATGTGACGCTGAGCTTCACCAGCATGTACTGTTGGTAACCGGGACTTTCTTTTCCTAACAGTATAGCAGGTTAAAAAGTCAAAAATCTAAGAGCTACTATTATGTTAGCCAAGAAAAGAAAATCTGTGGTGGCTACAGCCCCCTCTCCCTCATTTCTCAAGTGGGCAAACAAAGACAGTCAACTCTAAGGCCTCTCTTACCTGGGCACTTTTTACCGTAATTATTGCTGAGTTTTGAACGCTGCGTTAATTGTGGTGTAACACTCCCATTTAAATCAATGGGGCCTCGTAGACGCGATTTTCGAGCGGAGTCTGTTCTATATTTGTCCGTTTAGCGCACCTCATTACCCATCACAATGATGGGGTGCGCTAAAGCATGCTGTCGGCTGAAAGCAAAGTAAAATCATGGCTAAGCGCCGCATTTTAAATCGCGGTGCTTTGCTGCGATCATGTGTGAGAGCGGTTTAAGGCCACTCTCACACAGGTGCTTGTAAAAACGCTGCGTTTTTAAATGCAGCGTTTTCAGCACAGTTATAGATTCAGCCAAACAAGCTGGTAATGCCAGAACTGAAAAAACGCAGTCAAAAACGCTGCTGAAAATGTGGTTACCACAATCTACCGTGTTTTCAGCAGTGCCGAAACCGCACCCCATTCATTTCAGTGTGCAAAGTATCACGTTTTAAAATGCAGAAACGCATGAAAATAGAACAGACAAGACTTGAATAACACAGTGTAAAAAACGCTGCATTTTAACGCTTGTCTGAGAAGCCTTATTAAAATCAATGGTAGCATTTTACAGTGTTTAGCACTGTGCTGAAAATGCAGCGTAAAGCGCAGAGAAAATGCCGCATTCATGTGTGAGCGCGTCCTTAGGCCGGGCTCTCACGGTTTATTTTGATTGCGGATTCTGTGATCACTGTTAAGTGTAAAGACCCCACCAAACAACTTAAAGCCCTTTTACATGCAAAGATAAACTTTAAAATGATTGAAAGATTTAGTGATCTATATGCATAAAGTGTTAATGGCCATTAATACTTTATCATCATCATTTGCATGTAAAAGGAGCTGTTTGCAGAATCCAGCTTATATGTTTAAACACTCCCAGCTGCGCAAACAGCTGCTAGCACATTCCTTTGTTTTCCTTGTGGTTTCCAGCAGACTCCATAGTTCTCCTCGTGGTTAGTGTAAACATGTCATGGAGAGAACAGTGTGCGGTCTATTGAGAGATAAATGTGTTTGCTTTATCTCTCAGTGGCCGAACGATGGATTTTACGTTAACCTTAAAATCATCATTCTTACAAAAACTGCACGATTATCACTCACTTATACCTTGGTTGTTTGAACGAATTTTGAGTGATAATCGTTGCTTGTAAAAGGGCCTTAACATTTCACATGTTTTTTTTTGCTTTTATCCCAAAAGGTCTATGAGGAGAAAGGCAGCGGACCTTGAAAAAGTATACTTTGTCCTGCACTCTTATGGCTACTTGCGAATAGGCTTACAAATAATCAGCACAGGGCATTAATTAATGTCCCTAACAGACGCTGTTGGTTCCATTGTAGCATACCAGCTGGGCTCCGAGTCTAATGCAAGTCTTTCTTCTCATCATTGCCTTACAGGATAGAAAAGGCTTTACCCGACTCCAGACATTGTGCTCTGCTGCAATAAGACTGGAACTGTTATCCTTCTCTATCTTTAGTGGATTATTCTGCTTAAACAGATGACTGGAGCATATTAATGCACTAATCTGCCATGTCCCCTGTTGCTAATGCAAATTGGCATCTTTATACTCTGAATTTCCAATGTGATGTAATGGCTAAACAAAACGTGCATTTCATTGTGTGTTTTCTCATGCTTTGTTGCCTGAAACAAATAAGACCTTTCCAAGTATCATTTAATGCAGGGTGAAAACATGTTTATTGCTGGCATCGTAATTAAAGCAGCTTTTCTGAGGCTTTAAAAAAAAAAAAAAAGGCTTAAAATGGTGGTAAATGAAGGGGGAAAAAAGTGTACTCACCTAATCCAGCAGTTCCCCCTGTCCAGCAGCGGCGCCCCGGTCCTAGCAGCTCGGAACCGGAAGAAGCCAATAGGCAGTCACGTATAACCACTCAACCAATCACAGGCTTCAGCAGTCATGGAAGGGAAGACTCACTGCTAAAGTCTGTGACATGTACAGTGAACATGGTCGCCTGCTGGCTTCCAAGAAATGCCCCTGCACTATAGGGTCCAAGAAATGCCCCTGCACATTTCTTATGTTTTAAAGGCCAAAGACAGACACCCTGAGTTTATTATGTATGAATATATACTTTCAAGATACTGTGTTCGAACGTGGTGTAAATGCTGCTGATTGTCCTTAGCGTTAACATTATAGGCCATGTGAGTGAGATTTAACAAATACACATTTTGTCCATATAGTGTGGAAAACTTCAGCCTTTGTAATGAAAAGGGTGAAATCTACAGTAAATCCACACCAAAATCCAAGGCCAGATCCGCACCATTATGCCAGATGCACACGAACGTATTTGCGCACACAGGAAATTGCGGATTACATAGAAAATAGAACCCATTGATTTCATTGAGTTCTGTTCACATGCACGTATTTTGCGCATGCATTTTGATCTTGGCAAAAAAATATGCAGCAGGCTCTATTTTCCTGTGCATTTGCATAGGAAATGAGCCCATATTGAACTCATTACACTGATTGGTCATTTTAATGGCTGGGAGCATCATTGTGTGTTTTTACACTAAAAAACGCATTTTTGTGTGCAAATGCACATGTCAATGTGCATACACTTGTGTAGACCGGCTTTAGGTGCAGGTTTTGCTGCTGTGGATTTTCTGTCGTGGAAAATACAATTAGTTGGATGTCATGATAAGCATAGGTTGGCGGATCTGACTGGACACCTTTTAAGGTAAGTTCACACGGGTTGTAATCGTTACAGATTTTAACCTTATGTCAAAGAATGTAGTTCAGATACAGCACTGTGCCTAAGTTTCAGGCAGGTGTAGAAAAAAATGCTCCAAAGTCAGAATACTTTCACAAATAGAAGTGTTAATAGTTGTTTTTTTTTGTCAGTTAAAGGGCAGTTATTCTATCAGTTTGAAATTTCCAGCCTCTCTTTCCTCAAGATGGTCAGGTGATCCCAAATCTGACTAGCTCTACTTGGGGTTATGTATTCAGTTTCTAGTGAGATTTGTAGTTTGTGTAATAGTTTTACATGGATCTACTACAAAAACTGCCTACAGGGGGACAACAGGCACTCCTGTCACAGTTACTGATGATAATCACACAATTATAATAGAGGATATCTATTTACTCTCAACATGATGCCTGATAAGCATCAAACATGACCTGCACTTCATGGAAGTTACTGGAATATACAGAGGAGACCTCCAGAGTATGATAGGCAATCTGGTGAAGTGGGGCAAGGATGGAAAAAAATGTGTTTTGTGTCAGAGTGGCCCTGTAACAAAATGCAAAGGGACTGAACAAAAAATAAAAATCAAGTCAATATTTCATGTGAACACTCTTTGCGTTCAAAACACCATCAATTCTTCAAGGTAAACTTGTACACAGTTTTTGAAGGAACTCTGCTGGGAGGTTGTTCCAGACATCTTGCAGAACTAAGCACAGATTTTCTGTGGATGTCTGCTTGCTCAAATACTTCTGTCTCTTTATGTAATCTGACAGACTGAATTATGTGAGATCCGGGCTCTATGAGGGCCATATCATTACTTCCAGGACTCCTTGTTCTTCTTTACGTTGTCTGGATGTTTGGGGTTGTTGTTCTGCTGCAGAATCCATTTGGAGTCAGATGCCTCCCTGATGATATTACATGATTGATATGTATCTGCCTGTATTTCTCTGAATTGAGAACACCATTAATCCTGACCAAATCTGCAACTCCATTTACTAAAAAAACAGCCACAAACTTGCAAAAAACCTCCTCCAAGCTTCACTGCTGCCTGCAGACAGTCATCATTGTACTGCTCTCCCCCCATGCTTTACTGCTGCCTCCATACACTCATTATTGTACTGCTCTCCACAATTCTTGACTGCTGCCTGCAGACACTCATTATTGTACTGTTTTGCACCATGCTTCATTGCTGCCTTCACTCACTCATTGTCTGTTTTGCACCATGCTTCATTGCTGCTTGCAGACACTCATTATTGTACTGTTTTCCACCATGCTTCATTGCTGCCTGCAGACACTCATTGTACTGTTTTCCACCATGCTTCGCTGCTGCCTGCAGACACTCATTATTGTACTGTTTTCCACTATGCTTCGCTGCTGCCTGCAGACACTCATTATTGTACTGTTTTCCACTATGCTTCACTGCTGCCTGCAGACACTCATTATTGTACCACTCTGAAACCATGCTTCACTGCTGCCTGCAGACACTCATTGTTTCTCTCTCCAGCCCTTTGGCAGGGAATCTGCCCTCTGTTGCAGACACATTTTTCCAATTTTGACTCCTCAGTCCAGAGCACCTGCTGCCATTTTTCTGCACCCCAGTTTTTGTGAATAGTTGAATCACTTGGCCTTGTTCCTACATGAATGTTATGGCTTTTTAGCCACAATTCTACCATGAAGACCACTTCTGAGCCAACTTCCCCATTTGATATAATGTCTAGCTAATCATACACCTGACTATAATCCCTGACTGTGCAAGCGTAACTAGAAAAAATATTGATGTAGTTTTCTGCTTTGTTCGTTCATTTCAAATTTTATTTGACAAAATTAAACTATTTAACACTTCTATTTTTGAAAGCATTCTTACTTTGCAGCATTTTTTCCATACCTGCCTAAAACATCTGCACAGTTCTCTATATGTCCCAGGCTTTATGCCAGGCGCTATAAAACAGTGTGGGAGTGACGGTCTGTCAGAACATTTTTGTCCTGTGTCTGCGATTTTTGAAGCTACCAACAGTAATAATTATGGAATAAAGGCAAGGCATCCTTATGGATTATTTTTGAAGAATAGAACCTGGTTTATTGCGTCATGGTTTTTCTTAGCTTTATTAAATAACTCCATGGATTATTTTGGAAGTTTTGTTTATGATTCATATTTTAATTATAATAAATTAGAAATTAAAGTAATCTGTTTTCTTTCTGAGATAAGATCATTCCTGGCACCAGCTTATACTGTTGCCCCAGAGCTAAGCGTGCCCTTGGGCAAAATTCCACATTATATTAATCAAATCTCTTATGTACACTTGAGCATTAATTATTGTCACAAAATAGTTTTCTTTTTGTCATTCTACTACTGCTGGTAATGTTTAAATGTTCAGATTTTTAGGTTTTATCACCGTTTTGGGCACATAGATATTTTGTGGTCACTTGCAATACATACAGATAAATCAGACTTAGACACAAATCAAAGCTGACCACATGTCTAAACTGTCAACAAGGGGGGTGGCAGGTTTCCCCCACTGGCGCTACATCAGCTCCCCCTGGGATGCAATCACGACGGGGTGCCAAGGGGCCAGCATGACAATCTGAAGCCTAGTGAGGGCTCTCAGAGCAGTCCTGCATGGATGCAATATTGAAAATTACTATATACTGCAATACTTCTATGATATACTGCAATACTGATGTCTGTGCACAGGAGCGAGTATCGCTGGCTCTGAGCGGCTAGCGGGGAGGCCGATAGTTGGAGGAGATTTCTCTCCTTGCTCTCCTCTGCCCCTCTCCATTCACTTAACATAGTGGCCATTCAGTACTGAATGGCTGCTGTTTACATTAAACGTTACACTAATCGTTCAGCTCATCGTCCATTGTTTATGCAGCCTAAACGATAAAAGATGAGCTGAACGATGATCGGTCAGTATAAACAGCAGCCATTCAGTACTGCACGGCCACTATGTTAAGTGAAGGGAAAGGGGTGGGGGGAGAGCGAGGAGTGAAATCTCCTCCAGCCACCCTGCTGCGAGCCAACGATACTCGCTCCTGTGCAACAGCACAAGAGCAAGTATGTGTGGGGACGAGTGTCAGGCATCGTTTGCCCGACATTCGTCCCGTGTGAATGAGACTTTAATTGTAGGAGGGACACTGTAAATAATGGAAGTTCAGGATGCAGCACTTCAATGAAAGCAATGGCAGTTGATGGATCCCATGGCTGCCAGCATTTTTTTTGGATTTGTGTCAGACACAAATGTGAACAAAGTATGTGTGTTACTGTCTCATACAATCATAGAATGGTAGATTTGGAAGGGACCTCCAGGGTCATCGGGTCCAACCCCTTGCTCAGTATAGGATCACTAAATCACCCCAGACAGATGTCTGTCCAGCCTCTGAAGACTTCCATTGAAGGAGAACTCACCACATCCCTTGGCAACGTGTTCCACTAATTGATCCCCCTCACTGTCTAATATCTAATTTGTGTCTCCTCAGTTTCATCCCAATGTTTCTATTCTTTTCTTGAGAGAATAGGGCTGGTCCTTAGGTCACTGTTACAGCCCTTCAGATATTTGTAAACAACTATTATGGCCCCCCTCACACAGGCGCTTTATATTGCGGTACAACGCTCCCACTGTTTTCAATGGGACTGCTCACACAGGCGCAAACAGACGATTGATCGCAGCGATTTTTTTTTTGAGCGGTGTATGTCCTGTTTTGGGGCGTTTCAACGTTTTTAAACGCTGTATCTCGCCCTTTGAAATGAATGGGCAGAGTTTTCAGCGCTGATGAAAATGCAGCACAGCTTGGTACCACGTTTTTTATGCCGCTTAACGCCCTAGCTACACTACCTGAAAAATAAAAGCAATCCTCACTTAGCAGGCGCTGTCTGGGTCCCTCCCGCTGCTATCCAGTGTTCCTGCAGGCTTCTGTGCAGTTGTCAGTGCAGACAGAGCATCTCTTGCTGGTAACGGGGATTGAAAACCCCGCCTCCAGCAAGAGATTGCTCTGATTGGCTGAGCCAGCGGTCGAGAGCCAACCACCTGTGCTGAAAACGCTGCTAAAATGCTGGCAAAATGCATGCTAACACTGCTGAAACCGCAGTAAACGCAGAGTTTTTGCAAACGCCCATGTGAGAGAGGCCTAAGGCCTCATGTGTCCACTAGCTAAATGGAATTGTGGATTCCACAGCGGATTTCCGCCACGGAATCCGCAGCGGATTTTGCCCATAGGGAATCATTGGCCATCCGCGGTCCATTAAATAGATTTTTGCACCCGCGGATGGCATTTTAAAAGAATTGCGTTTTTCACGCGCGGGAGAAAAAACGCAGCATGCTCCATTCTGCCGCAGATTCCGCGCGGATCGGCAACATTGCTATCACATTGATAGCAATGTCGGCAGATATCTGGATGCAAAAAAAATACCATTTAAAGCAAATCCGCGCGGATTGTATTTTTCTAGTGGACATGAGGCCTTAGTCTCCTCTCTGCCTTCTTTTTTTTGCAAGCTAAACATTCCCAGATTCTTTAATCATTCCTCATAGGACATTTGCTCACCGTCTTGGTAGCTCATCTCTGAACATGCTTAAGTTTGTCTATGATTTTTTAAAGTACGTACCCAGAACTAGACACAGTATTCCATATGAGGTCTGACATAGGCTAACTTCACACTGGTGAGTGCGATATCACAGCCCGATATTACACTCGTCAAGATGCAATTTCCACGAAGACGCAAGGTGTTTTTATATCCAAACGACCTCCCATCACTACAGGGAAGTAGAGATCATCTGCTGATAAATACTGCTGAGTTTTTCCCATTGTTTTCATTGTGCGTGGTGCGATGCTGCCAACGGCCCCATTAAAAACAGAGGGCAATGCGAGGACACTCCCAAAGATGTGCGGTGTGATGCGATGCAGGAACAAATCACTCATATGTATGATCCCATTCAAAAGAATGAGGTTCAGATCCATGTGGGATTTGTTTGTCTCTCAGTGCTCAACTCTTGCGCGATTTTCCCAGCCGTGTGAAAACTGCCTGAGAGTAGAGGGGAATAATTAACTCACATGACCTAGACTCTATGCTTCGCTTCATACATCTCAGAATTGTTTGCCTTCTTTTGCTGCTGCATCACACTGTTGACTCATGTTCAGTCTGTGATATATTAGTATACCCAAGTCTTTTTCACATGTGCTGCTGCTTAATTCCTCCCATTCTGTGTGTGCTTTTTTCATTTTCTTGCCCAGATTTAAGACCCTGCATATCTTCCTGTTAAATACTATTCTGTTATTCGCTGCCCACTGTTCAAGATTGTCTAGATCTTTTTGAATACTCTCTCTTTTTAGCTTCATTTACGCAGGACGACTGTTGGGCAAACGATGCCCAACCCTCATCCCCGTATGTACTCGCTCCCGCACTGCTGCACAGGAGCTAGTATCGCTGGCTCTCTGACAGAGCGGCCATCAGGGGGCTGGGACAGCTAGATATTTCACTCCTCGCTCTCCCCCGCCCCTCTCTCCATTCACTTAACACAGCGGCCGTTCAATACTGAAGGGCTTCTGTTTACACTGAACGATCATCGTCCATTCCTTAGGCTGCATACAATCCTGAACGATGATTGTTCAGTGTAAACAGCAGCCATTCAGTACTGAACGGCCGCTGTGTTAAGTGTATGGAGAGGGGCGGGAAGAGCAAGGAGAAAAATCTCCAGCCGCCCTGCTGCGAGCCAATGATATTCGCTCCTGTGCAACACCACGGCAGCGAGTACATGCGGAGACGAGTCGCGGGCATTGTTTGCCCGACAGTCGTCCTGTGTAAATAGGGATTTTCTTCTCTAGTGTTAGCTGTCCTTCCTAGTTTTGTGTCTGCAGATTTGATCAGTTTCCCCTCAAGTCTCAATTACTAGAATTGGATATACACTGCTCAGTTCTGCTTTATATTTTTCTTCATGTTTTAGTTGTTCTGTGGGCGTTCTGTGAAGAGAGAGGGGATCAGGATCTCCTCTTCTGTGTTGTGCACTGATGAGGGGTAAAACCCTAGAAACAGCTGTATGTGTGTGGTTTTCTGGCTTGGTTTCCTATTCCCAATCAAACTACTAACGACCACTTGTCCAGTATATGTATCTGTGTGGGTGCTTCTCATGCTCTGCCCCTTGTGATGTCATCACAGGTCCTACAACATATCTAACACTGAGCCTGCCTGACAGAAGAACAACACAGTTAGGGCTCTTGGAAGGGGAAGACAAAAATAACAAAATGGGAATACAACTAAAAACCCATTTACACCAGCCGATGATCGCTAAAAAACGCTAATCGGCGATTGTTTTACCGATAATCGGTGCGTGTAAATGTGCGCCCATCGTCCGCTTTTCGGGCACTGCTACCTGATCGTTAAGTTCAGTCCAACCTAAAAATCGTCCTTCACTCCTATCAGTAGTTCTCCACAGGGAGTGCTGATAGCATTGTTTCCCCGTGGAGAACAAAGGATCTGAGTGCAGATAATAGCCTCGGGCTATTATCTGCACTCATGTTGCGATGGATTCCTGGGCCGCAATATGTCGTTTTTTGTTTGGTTTTTTGTTAACGTTGTGGCCTCACTGCTCTCTCTGGGAGAGTCCCCCAAAACGGAAAAGCATGTGGCAAAACCGCGAGATTTCCGCTGGGAATACAACCCCGTGTGACCCCAGCCTAAGGGTATGTTCACATGAAACAGATTTTATGCCGCAAAAAATCTGTCAAATTCCACATTACGCCACTGGATTAGATTTTTACACAGATTTTACCCTGGATCCACAACAAACTTGTGGATCCACAACAGACTATGCTTGAAAGGGTGAAATCGGCTGTGGATCCGCATCAAAATCAACAGCACAAAATATGCGGCAGGATAGCGGAGGAGAGAAAGAGAAACGCTGTATACAGACTTTTCTGCCCAGAGCGCTCATTGGCTGTTACTGATGATGTAATCTGAACCTGAACCAATGACGTCCCAAGGACAGCATCCAAAGAAGTTGTTGTTTTACTTGCTGTGGGGCGGCCAAGATCGCCGGCGGAGTGGCTGACATAAGTTTACGTCACTGCTGCTCAGAGTGCAGGCAGCAGCGATGTAAATTTACCATCGGTGGTCCCAAAGGATTTTTGGTGGGTTTTCAGTTTTTTAAATTTGTATTAAAAAAATATTTTCTAAAATCTTGCATTTTCACACTTGACGATAAATCTGATAATAGGCTCCTGTCTATTTTGAGAATGGCCCATGATTTCATCTGTAAAGCTTCTCTAAATGCAGTTCAGGGAATATGGAAGCACAACAGAAAAGGGAATCAATCAAAAAATAAAAATAGAAAAGGGAACGTGTCATTATTTAGCTAGTAAAAACTGTAATACATTCGCTTTAAGCATCAGGGATGAAGCTAAAGATGATGCGCATGGGGACTTCACATCCACATGATGCTGCAAGAATGTGATTACCTTTGATAAAATGTACTTGCGTACCGTTCTCTGCAAAACTTTTAGGCAGATGTGGAAAAAAATGCTGCAAAGTGAGAATGCTTTCAGCGGTAGAAATGTTAACGCTGAGTTCACACTGGGCATAAATCCTGCGGAAATCTCGCGGAATGTCCGCAGCGGGACCGCAAAGAAATTCAGCAAAATTTCAGCAGTTTATTCCGCTGTGACCATCTCTCCCCATAGAAAATGGTGATAAAATTGACATGCTGCGGCTTCAGATTCCGCGCGGAATGAGCCACTTTAATTACTGATTTTTGTTTTTTATTTCTCTTTTGTTCATTCACTTAATAGTTTATATTTTTAAAATGACAAAAATAAACACTTCTATTTTTGAAACCATTTTTACTGTGCAGCATTTCTTCCACACCTGCCTAAGGCCCCCTGCACACGGGCAGAAATTCCTCGGTGGGATTTCCCGCAGAATTTCTGCCCGTGGCCGCTGCCATAGCATTGCATTAGCAAATGCAATCCTAGGCATACGGCCGCGATTTGTCCGCATAAAATCACGCACGGAAAACAAATCGCGGCATGCTTTATTTCTGTGCGGGGCTGCAAGCGGCCTAAGTGATAATGCCCACGTCCGGATTTCTGACGCGTTTCACGCGACGTTCTGCCGCAGCTATTAAGTTCAATTGAACCTAATAGCTCAATGTTCACACTGTGGAATTCTACCGCGGAATTCCTCAGCGTGAAAGAAACCGCGGCATGCTCTATTTGCCGTGGAAAAGCGCATGACCGGCTTCCATTGTAGTAAATAGAAGCCGGCCGTCATGCTATACTTCTGCTGTGAGTACAGCGGAAGTCACGTAATTACACGTCCCCGGCCACTGCCGGCCGCGTCATCCTGCACTGCCGGAGCAACACGCACTGAACTGTGCATATGCGCTAGGTCGGCAGGCGGGACGCGCACGGCGGATCCGAAAAGGTGAGTATGGGGTCTTTGGGGGGGCGCCGTGACGTACTCTGCTGCGATATGCCGCTGGCAGAGTCCATCATGGCCACAGGCTTGAGGCTTAAAACTTTTGCACAGTACTGTACATGCATACATACCACTCGGTGTAGATTTTGACATAGATCAATTGAAGGGGTGAAGAGCACCAAAATGCACTTCGGTGATGCAGAATGTGATGCCGATTTTGTGCTGTGAAAAATCTGCACCAAAGCCAACACTTGTGAACACATCCTAAAATAAAAAACTGTCTTTGTTGCCCATAGCAAGCACTCAGTACACGACTTCTTTGCGTTTTATATTGCCAGAGCGGTTTTAGAAATGAAAGCTGCGCTGTGATTGGTTGTTGTGCACAACAAAGATCGTCTTGATAAATGAGCCCCCGGAGTTTTCGAACTGATGGAATCTCTTGTATTATTTTCTCTTAGACCTATAGCTGCACTGAGTGTAAGCTAGCAGCTATTACGTTGTGCATTACTGATCTTGCCCCCCGCTGTAACATATATTTTCAATATTCCTAATGGCTGTTGTTGTTTGTTGGTCATATTTTCTTTATTGCTGTGTTTACATGTGATAATGTTCTAATCTTAAAATGTACGGCTTGTACAATGACCGCTGATGGATTTCCTTTTTATGTGGGGGGTGTGGGAAGGGGGGGGGGGGTAGCTTTTTGGCTTGGTTGTTTGGGTAATGTGTCTAGTGGGAAAGTGACTGTTTTCTGTTTTCCTGCAGTTACTGTTGTGTTTGCTCATTACCTTCCACGTTATGACTAATGTTACCTCAATTTGACTTATTTATTAAGCGCAGCTTCCTCACTGCTTCCTGACGGTTGGATCTCTTTCATCTATATTCTGTCAGCGGTTGTTTTGGTTTTAGCTATCAGATTTTAGCCTAACGTAACTGCCAAATTCATTTTTATATGTGTATATATACAGTGATGAGAAGACAAAGTACACTACCTTTTGAATTCTATGGTTTTATGCATCGGGACATAAAAAAACCCTAAGGGCTCATGTCCACGGGCAAAATATGATTTAGGATCCGCAGCGGATCTCCCGCGTGCGGATCCGCATCCCATAGGGATGCATTGACCACCCGCGGGTAGATAAATACCCGCGGATCGTCAATAAAAGGCATTTAAAAAAAAATGGAGCATGGAAAAATCCGGACCATGCTCCATTTTCGTGCGGGTCTCCCGCGGGGACGGCTCCCGCGGGCTTCTATTGAAGCCTATGGAAGCCGTCCGGATCCGCGGGAGACCTAAAATAGGAATTTAAAGTATTTACCATCCGGCGCGGGCGGGGAAGGTCAGCTGTTCCTCACGGCCGCATCTTCCTTGCTTCGGCTCGGCGGATGTGCCCGGCGCATGCGCGCGGCACGTCGGCGACGTGCCGGCGACGTGCCGCCGGCGTCAGGAATTCATCCGCCGGCCGAAAATGAAGATCCGGCCGTGAGGAACAGCTGATGTTCTCCGCCCGCGCCGGATGGTAAATACTTTTAAATTCTTATTTTCAGCGCTCATGTCCGCGGGGCAGGAGGGACCCGCTGCAGATTCTACATGTAGAATCTGCAGCGGATCTGATTTTCCCCGTGGACATGAGCCCTAAAACCTGGTCCTTTTTAGAAGGTCTTAAAATTGGGTAAATGCAACTTCAGATGTACAGCAACACATGACCAATTACGCTGCATCATTGTTTCAGCATTTTGGCCTATTTTGTTCTTTAACAATGTATACAATAATAAATAGACCGTTACTACTTAGAGATTAAAGAGGGTAAGTAGTAGCCAGAAGTTATGCCCTTGATTAATTGATCATCAGCAAATGTGACGACCTCTGTAAAAGCTGAATTTTTGGCACTTTGCTGATCAGGAGCATTCAGGCATGTTCACACAGTGCCAAGGAGGAAAGACAGCCGCAATGATCTTAGACCTCCCTCACACATGCATTGCGGTAAGTGCCGCAATTTAAATCGCAGCGCTTTGCCGCAATTCTACCTTCACTGTCAGCCGCAGAGGGCTGTGGCCAACAGTAGAGTTTAGCATGCCTAATCATTGAGGTGCGCTAAACAGGCAAAAATAGAACAGACACTGCTTGAAAATTGTGTCGCTGGAAAGCGGTGCGTTCGAGGTTATAAGGCCATTTTTAAACAATTGGAAGTCCATCATACTACAGTGAGAAAATGTTTTGCAGTTGTGAATAATTTCAAGACCGCTGAGAGTCTTCCTGTTCTGCGGACATCCCTGCACATTTACTGCAAGGTCAGACCACTTTATTTTGTAAATTACCAGATTAAAAAAATGTTTTTGAAACCTTTAGGCCTCATGTCCACGGGGAAAATCAGATCCGCTGCAGATTCTACATGTAGAATCTGCAGCGGGTCCCTCCTGCCCCGCGGACATGAGCGCTGAAAATAGCAATTTAAAAGCATTTACCTATCCGTAGCGGGCGGCGAAGCTCTGCTCTTCCTCACGGCCGGATCTTCATTTTCGGCCGGCGGATGAATTCCTGACGCCGGCGGCACGTCGCCGGCACGCTCGTCGTCGACGTGCCGCGCGCATGCGCCGGGCACATCCGCCGAGCCGAAGCAAGGGAGATGCGGCCGTGAGGAAGAGCAGAGCTTCGCGGCCCGCTGCGGGTGAGTAAATGCTTTAAATTCCTATTTTAGGTCTCCCGCGGATCCGGACGGCTTCCATAGGCTTCAATAGAAGCCCGCGGGAGACCCGCATGAAAATGGAGCATGGTCCAGATTTTTTCATGCTCCATTTTTTTTAAAATCACTTTTATTGACGATCCGCGGGTATTTATCTACCCGCGGGTGGTCAATGCATCCCTATGGGGTGCGGATCCGCGCGCGGGAGATCCCCTGCGGATTTTAAATCTCATTTTGCCCGTGGACATGAGCCCTTAGAGCCCCTTTACATATTTTCAATATTTTTTAAGCTTTCAAAGTTAAACTGTGTATGAAATACATGCGCATGGGCTGGCCGTAGGTTATATAGCTCCCTGTGTAGAGCTATATTGTATTGCATCCCCCACCCCCAAGTAAAACAGTGTAGGAGATTTAGGGCCCTCAAGACAGGTACGCGGGGGTCACTGCTGGGGCAGAGGGTCTGATTCCGCTGCAAGATTTCGCAGTTGGTATCCTACCCGGCCGTATGCATTTGGCCTAAGTCAAAGGAAAAAGAAAACCTTGCAGCTGATTACAAACTGTATATGTAACATTTAGCTTCTGGAACCTTGTTGCAAAAAACTACACTGAGTAAAACAAAGTAAGATGGAAATTATTAAGTTAGTCCTTGTGTGTAAAACCATCATTCAATACCGCAGTGCCTAAATATACCATCATATGGCGCTCATATAAAAATGCTGTGGGGTGCCCAAATGATTTGCAAAACCTGAATAATAAAACAGATCCCAAATAATCTGGTTTACAGTGCCTAAAAAGTCACACTGCGCTCATAGTAATATTCCATTCAATTTCAAGGGGTTGGGAAGATTCAGTAGAGGCTAGGAGATTAATAAGAGAGGATTCACCTGGTGTGGGCGGCCTGGCCATGGTCACCGCAGCCATGACAAAAATGGACCAGACAATCCGTCAACTAGACAGGAGAGCGCAAACTGGGAGGGTCCAAGAAACTTCCAGAGAACTCTGTAATGCAGAAATGTATACAAGAAAAACACAAAACTCCTGTTCTCAAAGCAAAGAACAAGCTCTTACTTGAGAGAGGGGGGTCTGATGGACGCCCGGACTCTCCTTGTAATCCAAGAATGCGGTGTATTCAACTCTTGGTTGATTTTTCTGAAATCATATGATCATGTCCACTTGTGTTTAGAAGCCATTATTTAATGCAAAACAAAAAACGGACAAGTAGGACCGTGCAACGCATTTCAGAGTATAGTTCTCCTTCAAAAAAATGATTACCGTGTCTAGAAGGTGATATATGGAAAAGGGATAGAGGATGGCCGTAATTGTCTGTCAACTTACATGCGCTGTTGAGAGAAACATTGTTACCTAGGTGTACGTTTCATTGAAAAGGCGACAATCTGGCGTCACGTGTGGTCGTGCCCAGATAATACTGTATGCAGTGTCTAATACAGCTTACGGTACCCAAATAATTGCTCATACTGGGCCCAAAGAGTTTTATTTTACAAGGCCCACATAACAGTACTGGTCAGAGCTGAAATGACACTACCGTGCAGTTGATAGCACCATACTGTGTCCAAATCTAACCACCTGACAGTTCCTAAATAGTGCCCTGTATAGTGCTCAGACGGTACCACAATGTAAATCGTACTCTGCACACGGCAGTTTACAGACTATCGATATGTACATTTTCACTCCCTTTCCTAGGAGGGCCTGACTGCTTGGGGTATAACTTTGGATGCTTTTAGACACTATTATCTGAATCCTACTGATAGCTCTGTGGTCCCCGTTGTGTGGGAGGAAGAGGGGGGCAAACGGAGAAGGTCGGAGAAAGAAAGTACACGGTATTAACAGGTGGATTCTTCTTTGCTTGTAGGCCGGTTATATGCTATGCAGAATGGGATGAAGATTGATAGCAAGAGTCCAGAATGTCGTAAATTCCTCTCAAAACTCATGGATCAGTTAGAAACTGTAAGTAATATTTTGTTATACTTAAAGGGGTTGTCCCGCGAAACAAAGTGGGTCTATACACTACTGTATGGCCATATTAATGCACTTTGTAATGTACATTGTGCATTAATTAAGAGCCATACAGAAGTTATAAGAAATTTTTCACTGTTCCGTTGCTAGCGTCCTCGTTTCCATGGAGCCGTCTAATTTTCAGCGTCTAATCGCCAAATTAGACGCGCTTGCGCAGTCCGGGTCTTCTTCTTTTCTCAATGGGGCTCCGTGTAGCTCCGCCCCGTCACGTGCTGATTCCAGCCAATCAGGAGGCTGGAATCGGCAATGGACCGCACAGAAGTCCTGCGGTCCACCGAGGGAGAAGATCCCGGCGGCCATCTTCAGCAGGTAAGTAAGAAGTCACCGGAGCGCGGGGATTCAGGTAAGCGCTGTCCGGTGTTCTTGTTTAACCCCTGCATCGGGGTTGTCTCGCGCCGAACGGGGGGGCTGTTGAAAAAAAAAAAAAAAACGTTTCGGCGCGGGACAACCCCTTTAAGCTTTGCAATCAAGAGGATTAATTCTGTTACCTGCTTGCTGTCTGACATGAGGTATTTGTTTTACTAAAAAAAAAAATGGACACTTAACTGTACTATAGCAAACTGAAAGCTAATCATTTGGCTTCTGTTTTTAAAAAAAAAACCTTTGAAATCAATAGTGAAAACAACTGATCCATTTATTTCTATCTCTTTGCTTCAAAAACTCAAAAATGGTGTTTGTCAAGAATGCCATATTTATTAAAGGGGTTATCCAGCTTTAAACCAGTGATCAATAGTAGATTGGCAGGAATTCCCGTTGGAGCCTGATGTATGCAGCAAATGTACTGCAGTGGGCCAGCTTACTATTACAGGCAAAGTTTTAATGTGTCGGGACCAGGCCGCCAGTGGCAGTACCTGCACCGCTGGATCAAACTAGATGGGTTAAGTATTTTAGAAGCATGGCTAACCCCTTAGTGACCACCAAAATGCCTTTTTTGGTGGTTACTAAGACACCTTATTCCAATAGATGTGTGTTTTTTGTTTTTTTAATTTGCATCAGAATTAGGCTGACAGAGGTCTTCTGTGCTGGTTGGAGCTTGTGCACAGCTGTGTGATGACAGCTGGGCTTCGGCTGTGTGATGACAGCTGGGCTCCGGCTGTACTGCCTAAGAGCAGTGAAACCATCGATCCCAGCCGTTGAACCCTTTTATGTGCTATGCTCTATGCGATCACAGCAGGGTCTCATAGACTTGTATAATACACCGGAATACCGAAGTATTGCAGTGTATTATAAGAGCAGCAATTGTAAATGAAATTCAAGTTTCATTACCCTGTAGTGGGGTAAAAATAAAAAGTGTAAAAAAAAAACAACAAAAGAAACAAAAACAAAGAATAAAAATTGTCAAAACCCCATCATTTCCTTCTTACTGTGTTTGTAATGACCGATGTAAAAAAAAAAGTTATTACATTATTTAACCTGTGTATAGAACGCCGTGAAAAAAAACATTAAAAACATGGCGAAAATAGCTAATTTTGCATATCCGTACTGACAAAAAATAGAAAACAATCAGTCGTGTGACTCACCAAATGGTACTATTTAAAAAAAAATAGAACTGGTCCAGTAAAAATTTCTCACTATTGATGAAAAAAAAATACCTGCACTGTTTTAAAAAAAAAATAAAAATAAATAAATAAAATAATGTACTGAATAAGTGATTGTAAGCATTTTTGCAGCAGGTTTTATCAGCCTAATCAGCATATTTAAAAAAAAACAAAAAAACACCTTCTGCTATGCAGCTAGGTGCAGACGGGGCTGAGAAATCAGTCTTCCTCTTGCTGTATAAACAGAAGTTTGCTAGCAGCACAGCTTCCTCACCATAATATGGTAGGACAGGTTTATGATGCCCAGTCACCAGAGGATCTGATCCCAGGGTCCACTTCATCCACAGAAAATAGGCAGCGGTGACAGCATAGAAGCTGCAAATAAAACGTTTCTTTATTCCTCCATAGTTTACATGCAACGTTTCGACTCCAAAGGAGTCCAGAGAAGTCTTTTTTCTTCTAGCTGTATAACAGATGTGTCTGCACCTGTTTTCTACAGAACAGATGTGTGTATGAAGGGTCTCTATATCTTATATTCAATAACTCTATCCCACCACTCCCTCTGTATTGTACTGCCCATATGTAGTTGCCATCCCTGGTTGCTGTGAAGCAACGCCGTTCTATTCTACTGATGGCTTCTTCCTTCAAAGCGCTGTTGCTGCCTGATCCAATGTGCTGACAGGGACTCTCGGTGCATTGGTTCAGGTAGCAAGTGCACTGTGCGGAAAAATGCAGCTTGTAGAATAGACCAGCGTCCCTTCACAGTGCTTGGGGATCGCGGCTACGGACTGTGGAATCTTAAATACTATTACGGAAAAAAATGTAAAAAACACAGGTATTACATTAGTGAAAAAATAAATTTGCACATAATTTGTGTTGCCACATGCGTAATATCATGTGCTGTAAAATATTATAGTTATCCAGCATAATAAATTCTGTAAAAAAAATAGCATCTCGCTTTCCCAAACAGAAAGAGAATTTAAAAAAAAAAGGTAAAAAATTTGTGTACACCTCAAAACTACAAGTTGTCCCACAACCAAACACGAGCTGTATATAGGAGTTACCGTGGACTAGTTGCTTCAGTATTTCACAGTTACACCTTCTTACTCATTTCTCTTCAATTTGGCCTTTGTTGAAATGCTTTTGTATAATGAAATGTGTTGAAAAGAGCTCTTCTTGACATGACATCAAAAGCGTAGAAGTGCTTATCCTGTCCATTCCTGACAATTTATGTTATCGCTGCCCATCTGCACACACATCCCGTTGCCATTAGTTTCTTTAATAAAACCATTCTGTTGACTATTCAGCTGTATTTTGGGCACATGAGCGCTTTTCATTAAAGGTTATTGTGCCATTATTATTATTATGATGCTGTGTTGCCATGCAACAAAGTAAAATATGTTCACAAATTATTGCACAGTATTTATTTTGCTACTTACTAAACTGACTGATTTCTAAACCCACTTTTGACTGCATGCCATAGGCAAGGGTTTAACAAGTGCTGTCTAAATCCCAGGTAGTAAAGGTTCATGATCTCCGTGTCGTACCTAGCTGAGTATTTCTTTTTGAAAGGAGCCAATACATCTACTAATATAAAAAAACACAGACATTTCTCCAAGTATTATTGGATTTGCATTATTTCCTATTTACCTTTTTTTTCACAATTATTTTGTCTCTTGGCTTCCATGAGTATTAATATCTCAGTATTAAAAAGAATTAAAAAATTTATATATATATATATATATATATATATATATATAATACACACACACACACACAAAAGCCCTTACTGACTGACTGGCTCGCCACTAATTCTCTAACTTCCCGGTGTCATACAAACATGAAATTTGGCAAGAGCATTCTTTAAGTCCTAAATAGGAAAAATAAAGGGGTCACAATTCGAAAATTTAATGCTATTTGCGGCCCTGTGTAATGTACGAAATCTTATTCTATAACTTCCCAATGTCATACAAGCATGAAAGCTTTGATGTGATTGGTTGTTATATATTATACCGCTGAGGTAACATGAAAGCTGCGCTGTGATTGGTTGTTATATTTTATACCGCTAAAGTCAAAGTAACCTTGACTTCATAAAATTTTCCATGCAAAAAAGACGTAAACACCTGTATCAAATTAACTCGGCCGAGGCCGGGTATATCAGCTAGTAGCAATATAAACTTCAATATATAACACTCAGTTATGGGGTCATACACACAAGCAGCATGTCCTATCTTTGGCCATGCCCTTGTATCGCCCATTGTTTTTAATGGGGCCGGTGGCAGCATTGCACCACATGCTAGGTGAATGCCGTGCGAGGTTTTCCGTGGCGGAGGATCACTACTTCTGCGAAGTGATGAAAGGCGGTTTCGATGCAAAAAAAGCCTCGCATCCGCGGCAAAATCGCATGTTGGTGGGCACGATAACATGCCGAGTTTCACAGCCTGATTTCGCACTCGCCCATATGAAATTAGCCTTAGGCTGGGCTCACACGACCGTTTGCGTTAAACCCTGTGTGAGTCACGGTAAGCTCGCCTATCACAGTGTATCTCACACACACTGTCATGCGCAGTCTTCCTCTGTTTTTTTTTTTTTTAAATGATTAAATTTCCTGCTCTGGCACTTTGCAACGGCGCGTATCCATGCCGCTCACACACAATGTAATAGCATATGGACAGCGTTGATTATGACCCCGTAGAGAACAATATGCGGCAAAATAGACCATCCTGTGTTCTTTTTTGTACGTGTGTATTATTAAAAACTGCATACGTTTTTAACAATACATGCAGTTTGTTTTTTTTAAAATTGCATGCGTTTTTTATGCACTTTTCATTTGTGGTTCAAAACCAGAACAAAACATACCAAGTATGAACACAGCATTAAGGGCTCATGTCCACGGGCAAAATATGATTTAAGATCCGCAGCGGATCTCCCGCATGCGGATCCGCATCCCATATCGATGCATTGACCACCCGCGGGTAGATAAATACCCGCGGATCGTCAATAAAAGGGATTTAAAAAAAAATGGAGCATGGAAAAATCCGGACCATGCTCCATTTTCGTGCGGGTCTCCCGCGGGGACGGCTCCCGCGGGCTTCTATTGAAGCCTATGGAAGCCGTCCGGATCCGCGGGAGACCTAAAATAGGAATTTAAAGTATTTACCATCCGGCGCGGGCGGGGAAGGTCAGCTGTTCCTCACGGCCGCATCTTCCTTGCTTCGGCTCGGCGGATGTGCCCGGCGCATGCGCGCGGCACGTCGGCGACGTGCTGGCGACGTGCCGCCGGCGTCAGGAATTCATCCGCCGGCCGAAAATGAAGATCCGGCCGTGAGGAACAGCTGATCTTCTCCGCCCGCGCCGGATGGTAAATACTTTTAAATTCTTATTTTCGGCGCTCATGTCCGCGGGGCAGGAGGGACCCGCTGCAGATTCTACATGGAGAATCTGCAGCGGATCTGATTTTCCCCGTGGACATGAGGCCTAAAGGGTCCAGTGAGAGAGACATTTTGAACTGTTTGTTTGACTGGCATTTCACAGCGGCAGTGTGAGTCCAAGAATTGTATATATCGAGAAGCTTACTTGGTTGGACCTTAAAGAATCCTAAAATATAACTTTTCACTGGGTATATCCCTTAAAATATAACTTTTATTAATCAATAAATATAAAATGATTGGGCCTCACAAAAAACAGACAAACTGGAACTAACAAACACAGAGCAAGAATTTTAAACCCTGGAAAAGGACCAGAGAAAATATATGCAATTGACACCTCTATTACAATGCAGAAGTATCCTGCATCGTGAGACACTCTAATGCACTCTTTTTCAGTCACCATTGGGGATGGATGTCACCCAATAAAGATTAGAGGACCATATTAGGATGCGTCCTTCACAAAAAGATGAAAGGAGGATGATCGTTCCATCAAGGTAAGTGGTTTACGGAACACCTCCAATGGTGACGTACATTCGGGCTCCTATTGTGTCTCATCAACAAGGATCAGAATTATTAGAGGTGAAATGACAAGAGGCCACCAGGCCTATGTCTTCTTAGTACACAAACCCTCTTAAATAAGAGATAAAATCTGGTTCTTGACCAGGTAACTGCCCTATCTGGATAATAGCACCGGGCTAAAGATGCTGAAACAGTAGGACACCAGCAGCAGCCTATGATAGGTCCTTGTCCGTGATGAAAAAAACATATCGTGGGGTTGCTGGTTTTCTGTGGATATTGTTCCCAGTTTGTCATTTCTATCCCAAAACTCCCCTTTTTTAGGGGTTTAATCAATTTTTGGGTTATTTGGGACGCGTTATCTTCTATTTTAGTGTCCCGTTTTAATCTGGTTAGGTTTATCTAGAGGAGCGAATTCCTCCTTTTCTCATCTAGGAGGACTTAACTACTTAGGGAAGTTCAGGGTTTCATATTCATTGCCTGATAACAGCATTATTTTCAGTGTATGGCACCTTTGTATCATAGATTAGAGAAACGTTATAACTACCAAGGACAATTTCGTGTTTGATGACACCATCATAGATTACGGTTCCTGATGAGTCTGTGTATGACAGAAACGCGTTGAACCAGTACGAACCATTTCTGCATTAATAATTCTCTCAGAAAGTTTTTCTGAATCTCGTCCTGAATGGTTATTGAAGCTATATTCTGCATGAGAACGCATCAGTACCTTAATGGTGGTTCTCTGGTTATTTCTAGCAGAATTTGATTCTTCATTGATAGATTATCAACCACAGGTTATCAATCAGCCACTTGTGTATTTTTTCTCGGGGGGCATCAGCAGAAGCTTTGCTTGTGGTTTGTCCATTCTAAACGAAACTATATACAGTTCTTTTTTCATCACGGACAAGGACCTATCATAGGCTGCTGCTGGTGTCCTACTGTTTCAGCATCTTTAGCCCGGTGCTATTATCCAGATAGGGCAGTTACCTGGTCAAGAACCAGATTTTATCTCTTATTTAAGAGGGTTTGTGTACTAAGAAGACATAGGCCTGGTGGCCTCTTGTCATTTCACCTCTAATAATTCTGATCCTTGTTGATGAGACACAATAGGAGCCCGAATGTACGTCACCATTGGAGGTGTTCCGTAAACCACTTACCTTGATGGAACGATCATCCTCCTTTCATCTTTTTGTGAAGGACGCATCCTAATATGGTCCTCTAATCTTTATTGGGGGACATCCATCCCCAATGGTGACTGAAAAAGAGTGCATTAGAGTGTCTCACGTTGCAGGATACTTCTGCATTGTAATAGAGGTGTCAATTGCATGTATTTTCTCTGGTCCTTTTCCAGGGTTTAAAATTCTTGCTCTGTGTTTGTTAGTTCCAGTTTGTCTGTTTTTTGTGGGGCCCAATCATTTTATATTTATTGATTAATAAAAGTTATATTTTAAGGGATATACCCAGTGAATATTTTGAGAAAGCCTTTCTTCTATATCCCTCTGCCTCTGTGAATTAAAATATAACTTTTATTCTAATTAATTAAAAAGGTATAGAAGGACAAACATATACATGTATTTACAAAAAGAGAAAGGATTGTTGAAAATAATCCGTTTAGAGCCACTAAAGCACTAAGATAACGACTGATTTGGTTAAGTTCCAACGGTGGGCGCTCAACCAACTAGTTTAATTAGTCCAGAACGTAACAGATATCTTGGTTGTTTACAGTGATTACAGCGCAGGTGTCTACCCGATAGCTGGGTGACTACTACAAAGAGACCTGGACTGTAAGTTTATCCCTACGCGTTTCCCCCATTAAAGGGTTACTCAGGGACAAGAAAAATTGGATGATTCCAGTCGTAATGAACCGGATAGGGGCTTAGAAGATTAATATATAGAGAGATTAGCTTTAGTTAGACCAGATAGTGGCTAAAAAAGTTGCATATCTGAGTAAGAGGATAATGGCAATCCAAAAGATATAAGTGCAGATGAACTGGACGATGGTTGAAGATATATATATATATCAGTTGGTAGATCCTAAAACTGACCGCAATTTCGTGCAGCTAAACGCTGAAAGGAGTAGAGGATAGGCAATCAATCCCCCTCGTTGATAAGGGCTAGTATAATAGAATAAGAAGTCCTAATCTCAGTCATGCCGTTATATTCTAATGCATGTGATCCAAACTGAACCCTCCACTAAGATATCTGGAGTAAGTATGATGCCAGCTGGTCACTGAAATAAAGCTCAGCCAGAAACTAGATATAACCCAAACTGGATAATAACTTCTAGTACAGCTAAATAGCTAACGGCGCATGCTAGATCCAAAATGAAAACAAAATAAATGAAAATTTTTTGTTTGACTGGCAGTTTAGATTTGGTGAGCGCCACTTTACACCTGAGGCAGGTCATCTGTGTCCAGTGAAAGTGCCCGCAGTTCAGTGCCAACTTACCTTTTCTTCATTGCGACAGTTCATTTTCTAGGTTCACTTTTACACTTAGTGGAAATGATGCGGAATATCCACAGCATAAAACTCCATTTCCACATCCAAAACAGGGTCAAAATTCACATTTTTGGTGCCTTGAAATTAACTGAGTATCCACAGCTGATTTCAGAAGATCTAGTGCTCCCCTTACTTACGAAGTCTTTGTGCTGTGAGCGCTCCCCATCGCCCCTCAATGGCCTGTAGTGAGCGCCACTGGTCAGGTTATGCCACTCCTGCATCACCTGGCCAGCGCTGCGCTCTCTACCAGGTGAAAGGCTGCGCTGGAAATGTGAAGAATTTGAAGGTTAGGGGAACGTTGTATCTGCTAAAATCAGCTGTGAATAAACGTTAGATTTTGAGTTGAAATCCGCAAGAATGCGAACTTTGACTCTGATTTGGATGCAGAAATGCTGCGGAATTTGTTGTGGAATTTTCCGCTGCGGAGGTTTCGCAGCATTTCCGCTACATGTAAACGTACCCTTAAAGAGGACGTGTCGTGTCCTCCAAAAACTTACCTTTTTATAGCTGTTGCTCACCTGATTTCTGGCCGCTTTTTTTCCCACTCTAATCCAAACGCATATAGCTTCTTTTGCCATCGCGCCTTTAGTTTTGTTGTTCAGTATGGTAATTATTGTATACTGGTTTCACCCAGTGTAATTTAGTGGCTATTCCCACTTTTTGGCCTTCATAATTGCCATGAGCTGTTCAGGCTGGGTTCTTGTGAAATTTTAAACAGTTTTTTTGTTCCTTTTGTGCCTATTTTTTATGAGGTCAATGTCCTCTTCATTGCTGTAACCCAAGTATGCAGACTCCTCTATCTTCATTCCGGTAGATGATTCTGCTGAGACGGGGTGGGTGCTAGATCACTTCATAACAACCATAAGTCGGCCAGGAATCAATCAGTCCTCATCACTGGGGTTAGGGACAAGCATATTTCTCAAGGTGGGGCTGTGGTATTTTTCTCTTATGCAGAAGTGTGATAAACACTGGACTGATTACAGTTCGGTTTATTATTTCAGTAGAATTCACTGAGGCTGGATTTTCTATAACTGTTAATTATAAAGTTCACCCACAAAAATACATAGAAGCTTCTTGTTGCTCATTTTTGCACAACACTGTTGTAGTCAAGGCATGCCATACAGCTGCTGCACCTCCTTACCTTGTTTGTCACTTGCTGGAAAACTTACATATTTTAAATAAGGAATAACGTAACGAATAAGGAAAAGGTCCACCATTCAATAATTTAAAAAAAGTCAAATTCAGAATTATTCATTTAGCTAAAAATCACCTGAAAAACCTCATGTAGAATTATGTAAAGTGCATTCAGGTTGCACTTACATATATATAAAATATGCAACACATTCCACAGCACATACACTACCGTTCAAAAGTTTGGGGTCACCCAAACAATTTTGTGTTTTCCATGAAAAGTCACACTTATTCACCACCATGCGTTGTGAAATGAATAGAAAATAGAGTCAAGACATTGACAAGGTTAGAAATAATGATTTGTATTTGAAATAACATTGTTTTTACATCAAACTTTGCTTTCGTCAAAGAATCCTCCTTTTGCAGCAATTACAGCATTGCACACCTTTGACATTCTAGCTGTTAATTTGTTGAGGTAAGCTTGTGAAATTGCACCCCACGCAATTCTAGAAGCATCTCCCACAAGTTGGATTGGTTGGATGGGCACTTCTGGCGTACCATACGGTCAAGCTGCTCCCACAACAGCTCAATGGGGTTCAGATCTGGTGACTGCGCTGGCCACTCCATTACCGATAGAATACCAGCTGCCTGCTTCTGCTGTAAATAGTTCTTGCACAATTTGGAGGTGTGTTTAGGGTCATTGTCCTGTTGTAGGATGAAATTGGTTCCAATCAAGCGCTGTCCACTGGGTATGGCATGGCATTGCAAAATGGAGTGATAGCCTTCCTTATTCAGAATCCCTTTTACCCTGTACAAATCTCCCACCTTACCAGCACCAAAGCAACCCCAGACCATCACATTACCTCCACCATGCTTAACAGATGGCGTCAGGCATTCTTCCAGCATCTTTTCATTTGTTCTGCGTCTCACAAACGTTCTTCTTTGTGATCCAAACACCTCAAACTTGGATTCATCCGTCCACAACACTTTTTTCCAGTCTTCCTCTGTCCAATGTCTGTGTTCTTTTGCCCATCTTAATATTTTTCTTTTATTGGCCAGTCTCAGATATGGCTTTTTCTTTGCCACTCTGCCCTGAAGCCCAAAATCCCGCAGCCGCCTCTTCACTGTAGATGTTGACACTGGTGTTTTGCGGGTACTATTTAATGAAGATGCCAGTTGGGTACCTGTGAGGCGTCGGTTTCTCAAACTAGAGACTCTAATGTGCTTATCTTCTTGCTTAGTTGTACAACGCGGCCTCCCACTTCTTTTTCTACTCTGGTTAGAGCCTGTTTGTGCTGTCCTCTGAAGGGAGTAGTACACACCGTTGTAGGAAATCTTCAATTTCTTAGCAATTTCTCGCATGGAATAGCCTTCATTTCTAAGAACAAGAATAGACTGTCGAGTTTCAGATGAAAGTTCTCTTTTTCTGGCCATTTTGAGCGTTTAATTGACCCCACAAATGTGATGCTCCAGAAACTCAATCTGCTCACAGGAAGGTCAGTTTTGTAGCTTCTGTAACGAGCTAGACTGTTTTCAGATGTGTGAACATGATTGCACAAGGGTTTTCTAATCATCAATTAGCCTTCTGAGCCAATGAGCAAACACATTGTACCATTAGAACACTGGAGTGATAGTTGCTGGAAATGGGCCTCTATTCACCTTTGTAGATTTTGCACAAAAAAACAGGCATTTGCAGCTAGAATAGTCATTTACCACATTAGCAATGTATAGAGTGCATTTGTTTAAAGTTAGGACTAGTTTAAAGTTATCTTAATTGAAAAGTACAGTGCTTTTCCTTCAAAAATAAGGACATTTCAATGTGACCCCAAACTTTTGAACGGTAGTGTATATTTAATGGCCCATTTACACTAGCCGATGACCGCTAAAAAATCGCTAATCGGCGATCGTTTTAGTGATAATCAGTGCGTGTAAATGTGCGCCCATCGCGCGCTTTTCGGGCACTGTTAGCTGATCGTTAAATTCAAGCTAACCTAAAAATCGTCATTCAGCCTTATCAGAAGTTCTCCATGGGGATTGCTGATGGCACTGTTTCCCGTTTTGGAGAACAAAGGATCTGAGCGCAGATGAGACATTAAAGGAGATGTCCCGCGCCGAAACGGGTTTTTTTTTTTTTAAACCCCCCCCCCGTTCGGCGCGAGACAACCCCGATGCAGGGGTTAAAAAAACCACCCGCACAGCGCTTACCTGAATCCCGGCGCTCCGGTGACTTCTCTACTCACCGCTGAAGATGGCCTCTTCCTCCGTGGACCGCAGCTCTTCTGTGCGGTCCACTGCCGATTCCAGCCTCCTGATTGGCTGGAATCGGCACGTGACGGGGCGGAGCTACACGGAGCTACACGGAGCCCCATAGAGAACAGCAGAAGACCCGGACTGCGCAAGCGCGGCTAATTTGGCCATCGGAGGCCAAAAATTAGTCGGCACCATGGAGACCAGGACGCTAGCAACGGAGCAGGTAAGTAAAAAACTTTTTATAACTTCTGTATGGCTCATAATTAATGCACAATGTACATTACAAAGTGCATTATTATGGCCATACAGAAGTGTATAACCCCACTTGCTGCCTCGGGACATCTCCTTTAACTGCATTCACGAAAGGCTTCATTTGCACACTTAATTGGTACTTAAGTAGCTGAGTAGCTACTTAATACTTTATACAAAATGATCGCTCAAAGCTGTCACTCAAACAGTCGTTTGAGCGAGCTTTGAGAGATCATCTGCTGGTGTAAATGGGCCTTAAGCCATAGTGCCCCAACCTGTTGGTACTGGTAATGATTATATAGTGGCCTACACAAACACAATCTTAACCTCCTTAGTGACCGCCAATATGATTTTTAAAGGCAGTCACTAAGGCCTCATGTCCACGGGCAAAAGAAGAATTAAAATCCGCAGCGGATTTTAACTCTTCTCCCGCCCGTGGATCCTCACCCCCTAGGGATGCATTGACCACCCGCGGGTAGATAAATACCCGCGGATGGTCAATAAAAGAGATTTTTAAAAAAATGAAGCATGAAAAAATCTGGACCATGCTCCATTTTCGTGCGGGTCTCCCGCGGGCTTCTATTGAAGCCTATGGAAGCCGTTTGGATCCGCGGGAGACCTAAAATAGGAATTTAAAAGAATTTACCCATCCGGAGCGGACCGGGAAGGTCTTCTCTTCCTCACGGCCGGATCTTTCTTGCTTCGGCTTGGCGGATGTGCCCGGCGCATGCGCGCGGCACGTCGGCGACGTGCTGCCGGCGTGACGAGTTCATCCGCCGGCCGAAAAAGAAGATCCGGCCGTGAGGAAGAGAAGACTTTCCCGAACCACTCCGGATGGGTAAATTCTTTTAAATTCCTATTTTCAGCGCTCATGTCCGCGGGGCAGGAGGGACCCGCTGCAGATTCTCCATGTAGAATCCGTAGCGGGCCTGATTTTCCCCGTGGACATGAGGCCTAAGGGGCCTTATTCTAATGCACGCACCTTTTTACAGCACATCAAAAGATTGGAATGTGTGTAAAAATAAAAATTAAAAAAAAATAAATATATAATTTTTTATTATTTTTTTTATTTATAAGAAAAAGTCAAGATCCCCACTTTCTTCCCTTACAATGTAAAGTAGACAAAAAAAAATAAAAAAAAAATATATATATATATATATATATATATATATAAATATATTGCATTACAAATTTTGTTTGTAATATCCGGTCATTGTTATAAGACTATTCTAAAAAGTCAAACATTGAGTTGCAGGATTGCAGCCTTGCAATAGGTGGTGCTGCAGAGCTATTGTTCCATCTTCCCATTTGCATATTTCACAGAGGAGCATAGATGACCTTATAAGTCTCCTCATAGGCCTTCTAGGTGCTCTCCTTAAGGAGAATCTAGACCCCTTCCTGACCCACATCTATAGGCCTGACACTAGCCAAGCCAGAAACCTACTGCACAATGATAAAGGACAAAAACCTTGAAACAGCTGTCTGTGGATGGTTTTTCTGGCTTTGGCTTACAATTCCCGGTCATTGTTATAAGGCCTCATGTCCACGGGGAAAATCAGGCCCGCTCCGGATTCTCCATGG
The DNA here is from genome assembly GCF_035609145.1 of Eleutherodactylus coqui. NCBI lineage: Eukaryota > Metazoa > Chordata > Amphibia > Anura > Eleutherodactylidae > Eleutherodactylus > Eleutherodactylus coqui. The sequence goes on along the minus strand of NC_089839.1, from coordinate 114,663,580 downwards.
AGAATCCGTAGCGGGTCCCTCCTGCCCCGTGGACATGAGGCATAAAAATAAGAATAAACTTACCTCTCGCCCGCTCCGGATCTTCCCTTCGCCGCGGCCGGATCTTCTTTCTTCGGTCCGGCGGATGCAGAGGATGACGTCGGTGACGTGCCCCGCGCATGCGCTGGCCCGAAGAAAAAAGATCCGGCCGCGACGGAGAGAAGATGGAGCCTCGGCGAAGGGAAGAACCGGAGCGGGTGAGTAAATTACTATTTTAGGTCTCCCGCGGATCCGGACGGTTTCCATAGGCTTCAATTGAAGCCCGCGGGAGCCGTCCCCGCGGGAGACCCGCATGAAAATGGAGCATGGTCCAGATTTTTTTCATGCTCCATTTTTAAAAAAAATCACTTTTATTGACCATCTGCGGGTATTTATCTACCCGCGGGTGGTCAATGCATTCCTATGGGATGCGGATCCGTGTGCAGGAGAAGAGTTAAAATCCGCTGCGGATTTTAATTCTTCTTTTGCCCGTGGACATGAGGCCTTAGGCTTGCCTAAAAAGTCTAACATTGACTTGCAGGAATGTTGACTTCCAATAGGTGGCAGTGCAGAGGTATTGTTCCATCTTCCCATTTGCATTCATAATGACTCGGATAAAAAAGCTGACAGCTTTAACCCACACAGTCAGCGCTGTGAACAAAAAAATATTAAGACACAAAATGACTAATTTTGCATAACTCACTTCTCAAAAAACAGAATACAAAGCGATCAAAAGCTGCAAAGAAAGCAAAACAAAAAAACCCTCACACAGCACCATTGACTAGGTAGGGGGAAAGAAAGGTTGTTTTTAAAGTATAAAGTTAACAAAACCTAAAACTATATACATTTGGTATTGATACAATTGTACTGACCTGCATAATTAATTTAGCATTCTTCTCTGCATGATGAAAGTAGTAAAATAGAAAAATAGTAGATTTTGGAAATCTTGGAAATAAAAAGGGATCAAAATGTTTTGTTACGTTTCCAAAAATGGAATTAATGAAGATTAGAGCTCATCCTAAAAAAAACAAGGTCTGATAGAGCTGTAAATACTAAACTTAAAAATAGAGGCAGCTAAACCCCAAAAGAAGAAATAAAAAGATGCTAAACTGATTTCTGATTAGTTGTATGTGTGGATACAGCATATACCTGCACTCTGTTCAAACGCCTCTCTAGTTTAATACTACACGACTTGATTTGTAAAACCATCAAGAATATTAATTGATATTCAGTGGATAAAAGTGGATATAGTTTGAGAGATTTTTTTTCAGGCTATCTGCAGCCTGAAATGTCCCCGTTAGGATGGAGTTTATTTAGCTGCACAACTCCTCCTTCACTTCCATCTGCTTAGGACTAGTGCTCCACATTCATTAGCATGCCAAAATCCCTAACACACTTGTCTTGTCAAGCCATAAAAAAACAACTTTTGTCCAAGAAGTTGTCCAGTTTCAGTGGCTGACATTTCACTCGCGGGTCACTTTACCGTGTGGATGACCACTACAGGGTGTCCTGATTTATCATCTGATGGACAGATCCAATGCTATATATAAATGTGTGATATTTGTTTCCCTGGATGATGATGACAATGGCAGGTGTCTGGCAGACATTTATCTTTACCCCCTTAATGAAGTGGCCTGTCATTCTGGTGGACATAGTAACATAGTATGTAAGGCCGAATGAAGACAATGTCCATCTAGTCCAGCCTGTCTATCCTCCTGTGTTGTTGATCTAAAGGAAGGCAAAAAACCCAAAGAGCAGAAGCCAATTAGCCCTTTTGGGGGAAAAATTCCTTCCCGACTCCCTAATGGCAATCAGACTAATCCCTGGATCAACCCCTAATAGTTCCTACCTGCCTGTATACCTGGATTAACAATTAACCTAAGATTTATATCCTGTAATATCCTTCTGCTCCAGAAAGACATGAAGTCTCCTTTTAAACTCCTCTATGGATTTTGCCATCACCACATCCTCAGGCAGAGAGTTCCACAGTCTAACTGCTCTTACAGTAAAGAACCCTTTTCTGTGTTGGTGATGAAACCTGCTTTTCTCTAAACGTAGCGGATGTCCTCTCGTTACTGTTGCAGAAAGCGGAAGTAAATGTTTTTGAGAGATTTGTACTGATAAATGCATCCTCTGTTATGTAGTGGTTGGGAATGTGAAATTCCTTACAGCCCTGTAGGAATTTATTGGAAGCGAGCAAATCCAATAATAGGGAGGAAATAAGCACATAACCACACATCGGTGCAAAAACTGACCTTTTTACTTTTCAGTGGAATACTTCTCTCAAGAATCACGGTCACCCGATGGTGGTTTTTATATTATTACAATAATATCAATTTCAGACGAAAATCAGGCATCGCACACTTCTACTTTTCTTGTTTTGTGCTCCTTTTGCATTGGTTTATTGCCTTCCTTAACAGATATGTTATCCCTCCTGACAGGCGTGTTTGCTTTTCCGCTTATGTTATAATAGTCTAGTTCCTTGTGTGCTCATAAATCTGAAATGCCTGCTGAGGTGTAACTGTCCTGCTGGGTCTGTATTTTTACACTTGCGCTGCTGACCGTATCAGTGGAAAACATCTGGAGCCTGCTAAAAGCTTTATCTTTTCTGCTATCAAATATCCAGCCATCATGTCTGCTCAGGAAGTAATAGGATACAACGCTTAGAAACATAGAAAACTGACGGCAGAAAAAGACCACATGGTCCATCTACTCTGCTCTTAGATTATTTCCTTTTTACTTCTCTCTTAGGACAGATCTATGCTGATCCCCAGGAGCTTGAATTCATTTATTGTTTTCCAAGCATTTACTACTTTTTCATTAAAAAACAAATTCCTGATGTCGCTTCTGATTTTTCCTCAACGAAAGTATTTTATGTATTGGAGGCAGGCTTTCACGGTTGTATTTTCGTCTGACTCTTTACTTGTGGTAAAGCCAGCACGATGAGAGTAAAGAGCCACCCTCCCATGGATTGAAGCACTTCTGGTCCGCGATCACCTTGCTTCTGGCCAACAGTTTCTTTCCTGCGGCATAGCCTACTACCAATCTGCGACTGGTTGCTTGCACCAGCTGAAACTACATAGTATAGCGTTGAAAGTAACACCCACCCCATTTTGGTGACAATGACACTGTTTTTGGCCGGTTTGTCATGCCCCTCCTCGTTCTCTCAATACAAGGGATAAATATAAAAAACACCCTTCTACTCAGATTAAGAGAAAGAAGACCATTGCCTCTGAAACGCGTTGCACATACTATACCACTTGACATGCATGTACTCTGATAGTTTTTATTTCTGTATTGCCCTTTTGCTCCTGTTTTATTTAAAAAAAAACATGTGGACCTTCATACTAGGCTGTTGGGGTTACTATGAGCCTGCCCCGATATTAGAGAAGTCTTGCCATCCTAGCGGATTCCTCTGCGAAGTCAGTGGAAAATCTCTTCTCTTCTTTTCGTCTCATGTTTCCTATATGCAGTGGCAGTCAGGCATTATTAACCCACCAAAAGCGCAGGGATTTTTTGCATTTATTTCTGCGTGTGCCTATACGTTGGAATTCCGTGTTGCAGGATCAGAGAGCTGGGATAGATGCTACAGAGCCACAGGGACAGCGATGAGAAGAAAAAGGGTCGTCCTCTTGAACACATTTTTACACCCATTGGAGACGTATAGAGAAGGAAGAGGAGGTAGATTATATAGGTCCAGAGGCAGGGGAGGGCTTTATGCTATGTTTCTTCTATCTTCTTTCCAACAGTAACCCCAGTTATTCTACTTGGATGGTGGGACAAGACTGAGGACAAGCTCATTCCTGACTCTGTGGAATGTGCACCATCGCCCTTAGGGAATTTAAGGTATATATGCAAGTGTTTTATTTTTTGCTGCAGTGCTTGCAGAGGGACTGTCACATAGTCCATATCAATATATGAGATTATTACAGGGTGGATAAAAGGACAAATCTCATTCCAGCAGTGCAGACCGATCTCAAAATGCTGCAGCATCAGAACAGACTGTCAATTAGCTTGAGCAGAGCATTTTTCCATGGCAGTGGGGATACAGGCAGAATGGAGTTCAGCTTTGTGGCTCTTGGCAGACAAGTAGGAGGCCGCCGCCGCAGCACCGCCACTGGTGGCAGTAATAGAGATACGGCATAATTTTTTCACTCAGACATAGCCTGCAGCAATAACACAGGGTAGAAGTCACAGGCAGCACTTATCTATGATGTTCCAGCGTCCGCCATGTTTCCTCCCCCCTGCCTCCCAAATTAAAAATGTCAAGACTGAAATATAGAGCTATAGCTCCTTAAGGTGCTGTTGCTGTTCTCCTGCTTCCACGTTGTTTTGTCGCCCCCCCCCCCCCCCCCCAAAAAAAAGACCTTTTCGAAAGCACCAAGAACAGCTGTGGCTCTGTATTTCTTCCTTGGAGCAGGCCCGTGCTTGGCTGTTCTATTCTGGAAGAATTTGTCCTTTGTAAAATTTATGACATTGCTTTTGAAATGAGAACCACACCTGCTGTCTTTCATGGCTTAATTTTTTGAACTAGGAAACCCTTTGTGGGCCACCTTTGTTTTCAGTGACACCCCTGTGCTGGGACACTCCAATAAAGAATCTCTGGAGAAATAAAGGATATGATTTTCTATCAACAATGATACATTGAGTTCCTGAGTGCTGATCTACATTCTATACCCCTGTGCTAGGAGTGACCACACAACTGTACTCTATTTCTACCAATTTTTGGGAGGAGCACAGTGTTCTCCAGTTGTATGTATGTATTCCCATGCAGTTTGGCAGGCTTTGCCTGCATTCGGGACCTTCTGAGGGGCAAATTAGTGAATCAGATTTTTCCTCCCATTGACCTATATGGGAGTTTGAATCGGTTGTCCCAATTCGCAATGACTTTTGTGAAATCGTCCTGATCTCGCTCGGATTATTCCACTAATCGCTCGTCACTATTTAACACTAGTTTTGTGTTAGTACAAAACTAAAGCACACTACCAGTTACATACGAACTTACCAAGTACCAATTGTAACTGGCTCTATATCCTCTTTAGCATATCACACCCAATCGTGGCAGATTGTAAACAAACATGTCATTGTGCGCAGTACATGTATCTATTTGCTTTTGTAACTTTGGAGCTTCCTGGAAATGTGAAGTATACTTTCTGTTTGCAGGAAACGATCCAAGTATCCGCACTGGTTTTTTCACGACCTCAAGAAGTTGGAATTAAAGTCAGCTTTCTATTAAGACAAGTCCAACTTCAATTAATAAAAGTGTTCTAATAATGGTAAACTTAAGTATGCAATTCTATAGGCTATCTAGTTGCCAATCAAAGAACTTAGAAATCATTTACCTCAGATGCCCTACCCCTCTCTTGAAGCATTTATGCAAATAAATTCCCATTTACACAGGACAAGTATCGGGCAAACGATACCCGACACTTGTCCATGTGTCTCCGCGCTCCCGTGCTCCTGCACGGGAGCTAGCAGAGGGGGGCAGGGGCAGTGCAGGAGATTTCTCTCCACTCACTCCCCCGCCCCCCTCCATTCCCATAACACAGCCGCCGTTTACTACAAAATGGTGGCTGTTTAAACTGCACGATGAGTAATAAGCTTCGCGGCTCATCGTTTATGCAGCATAAAAGATCAGCGATGAAGCTCATAGTGCAGTTTAAACAGCCACCATTCAGTAGTAAACTTCAGCTGTGTTATGTGAATGGAGGGGGGCGGGGGAGCGAGAGGAGAGAAATCTCCTGCACTGCCCCGCCCCCCCTGCTGGCCGCTCTGTGAACAATCCTGGTCTGCTAGCTCCCGTGCAGGAGCACAAGAGCGAGGAAACACTGGGACAAGTGCCGGGCATCGTTTGCCCAACGCTCGTCCTGTGTAAATAGGGCTTAAGAACCAAGAGGACTTTGATCTGCTTTTCTGCAGTCCTTAGGGGCCTTTCACACGGCATACAATGGGCCGCACAATGCACAACAAACCGTGGTAAATTGCACACCAAAATCACAGGCTACTGGAATTAAAAATGGCTTAAACACTGACTGCAATTCTGCATCAAAATCCGCAATCAGACCTGTGGATCTTGGTGTGGAACTCTGTAGCTGCGGATTTGGCTGCGTACTGCGGAGTAATTCCGTCCTGTGTGAAAGGTCCTTCACTCTTTAAAACCCAAAAAACATCAGCCGGGGAAGGTGAGGAGTTTCCCATCTCTCCGCCTGGGAGTCATTTAGCAGGGGCAGTTGGTACCACTTGTATAGCTTTGATAGGATTTTGTGTAGATCACCCAATGTACATGGACCTTTTGATGACAGATTGTGTTTGTCATTGTATTTTTTCTGTCATCACTTTAATTATTGTGTTATTTGGTTTTAGTGGTGTTCCAGTATAACTTAAATCATTAACAGTTTTTACGTGGTGTTCTTTTGAGGTCTTCTGATAAAAGCAGTGCCCTAATTATCCATCTAACAATAGTGATGTGCTGCTCTCTTGCGTGACATGCCCGTCGGCCAGGCATCCAACAGCTGTGCGTTATTTATATTTATCTCCCATATGTAGTCTTTCCATCCATAAACAATGTAATAATCAAAAAGGATCAAGGGCAACTGGGGAAGACCTTCTTCATTTTAATTATTATGCATGAGTAAACATTGGCAAAGCCAGGTGTTTGTCGTGCAGTTTTGGGACGCCTGCCATGTGATTGTAATTTAGCTGGTAAGTGTTTTATAGCAGACAGTTTGCTAAGCCCCGTACTGTGCTGCCTTCATTCTAGTTTTATAACAAAGTTTGCATAACAAATTTGATAACGAACTACAAGGGAAATTTGCCACAGAAACCGTGTTGGGGATTTCTTGGAATGACTCAACAGAAACGCACATAAAAGTGCTCCGCCATGATGACTTTATTAGCAGTTTTCTAAAATGAAAGGCGAGTTAATATGTATGTTGCACTGTATGTATAATATACTTGAAAGTGTGTGTGTGTGTGTGTGTGTGTTTGTTTGTGTGTGTGTGTATATGTATATATGTGTTATATATATATATATATATATATATATATATATATATATATATATATATATATATATATATATATATATATATAAAATATAAATAAAAAAACGAAAGCCCTCACTGACTCACTCACTGACTCACTCACTCTTTAAAGGGGTTGTCCCGAGGCAGCAAGTGGGTCTATACACTTCTGCATGGCCATAATAATGCACTTTGTAATGTACATCGTGCATTAATTATGAGCCATACAGAAGTTATAAAAAGTTTTATACTTACCTGCTCCGTTGCTGGCGTCCTCGTCTCCATGGTGCCGACTAATTTTTGCCCTCCGATGGCCAAATTAGCCGCGCTTGCGCAGTCCGGGTCTTCTCCTCTTCTCTATGGGGCTCCGTGTAGCTCCATGTAGCTCCGCCCCGTCACGTGCCGATTCCAGCCAATTAGGAGGCTGGAATCGGCAATGGACCGCACAGAAGCCCTGCGGTCCATGAAGACAGAGGATCCCGGCGGCCATCTTCAGCAGGTGAGTATGAAGACGCCGGACCGCCGGGATTCAGGTAAGCGCTGTGCGGGTGGTTTTTTTAACCCCTGCATCGGGGTTGTCTCGCGCCGAACGGGGGGGGGGGTTTAAAAAAAAAAAAAACCCGTTTCGGCGCGGGACATCTCCTTTAAGTTCCGGATGTCGTAGAAACATGAAATTTGGCACAATCATAGATTGTCATAAATAGGAAAAGTAAAGAGGTCCCAACTCGATTATTCAATTCTAGCGCAAAAGAATTAGCGTCCAAATTTTACGTACATAATCTAATTCTCTCACTTTCCGATGTCAGAAACTTGAAATTTGGCACGAGCATTGATTATGTCATAAATAGGAAAAGCTAATGGGTCCCAACTCGATTATTCAATTCTAAGCGCAAAAGAATTAGCGTCCAAATTTTACGTACGGAATCTTATTCTCCCACTTCCCGATGTCATTTTATATGAAGGAAACGTCGCATGGTTACCTCCCCATATTTTTTTCCCGGTATCTCTAAAGTAACCACGACTTCATAAGATTTTCCATGTGAACGCCAGATAAACACCAGTACCAAATTAACTCGAGCGAAGCCGGGTATATCAGCTAGTTATTATATATGTATATTACACTTTATGTATACTAGATTGACCCGATGTCCGCTATGCAAACATAAAATGTTTGGAAAAATGGTTGTAAATGTTTTAAGAACTGTCTGGCCGAGGATTCGGCTTGAACTGTTCGCTGTCCACGATTTGGGTCTTCCACATTTTGGGAACATGGCAACAGTCAAACTGCTCAGCACTTGATATGAAGGTCGCTTAGACACACTTGACTTTCCCTAGCGGCGCTGTTGGCTGAAGCACGAGCTCCGCTAGACTTAACATAGGAATATTGACCTGGCCTGCAGGTCACTCAATGGATCCAACTCAATTTTTAGGTTGTACTCTAATTTTACGACACCGCGAGGCAAACTCTTTTACATGACCAAATGGGAGGAGGAGTTAGGAGAGGAGATGGCACAAAATAGCTAAAGTTACTGCAAAGCTGTCAATCAATGTATCAATCACAGAGGCTGGTTATACACTTCTTATGCAATGGTACCTGACCCCCCAGAGGCTCTCTAAAATGTTCCCAGGGCCATCGGGTTTATGCTTTCGAGGTTGTGGTGGGCAGGGCACGTTCTTGCACGTTTGGTGGAATTGCCCCAAATTCTGACGATTTTGGATACAAGTTTATAACTTGGTATTTTCCATCACAAATTTAAATTTGCACAAGTCCCCTTGGGAGGCACTTCTGGGCAGGAGGATTCTGGATATTCCCAAACATATGTCCCGATGGGTCTCCCTATGCTTTTTATCTGCTCCCGTGGCTATCGCGCGCTCCTGAAGGAAGGCATCGGTTAACATCTTGTTAAGGTTAAACTGTCGTGGATAATGATTAACGAGAAATTGGCCTCCCTCCCAATGGACCAGGAGGAACTTAATGAACATACCTGGGCTCCCTGGTATGAATACTCCCTAAGGCCGCCTGCAGACGAGCGGGTCGGATCCGGCAGCGAGAAATCTCGCCGTGCGATCCGACCCCAGAGCCTGCAGGGACGAGCGCGTACTCACCCGCGCCTGGCGGCCCCGGCTCTTTGATGTGCCGGCTGCCGCGCAGCCGGCGCATGCGCAGACCGGAGCCGGCGGCCAGGTGAGTGCGTGCCCCGCAGAAAATTAGAACATGCCGCGGTTTGTTTGCCGCGCGAGATTTCGCGCGGCCAAACCGCCGCCGTCTGCATAGGAGTGCGTATTGTAATGCACTCCTATGCAGACTTTCAGCGGCGGAAATCCCGCGGGAAATACCGCCGCGGGATTTCCGCTCGTCTGCAGGCGGCCTAACTATGTGGATCTGAAACCCCAGGGTCTTAAACCAAACCCTCCCCAGCAATCCCAGTCTGTCTGTTAGTGTCTCTTCTACGGCCCCTATTTAAGGGTTAGTAGGCCAAGTGAAACCATGAGTCTGAAAGAATTCTACTTTTCAGGAAGTCGCCCATCTCCTACCCACCCCCTTTCCCGTTTTCCTTTTGTCTTTTGACCCCAGTTTACCCTGTTTTGTTTTTTTTTTTATTACTCAAGTCATCTTTTTTTGTAAAAGATAATAAAGACCTACCTACCTACTCCAGTGGCTCACCCTGCAGCGCTGGTGCCACCTGGCTGAACCCAGAAGAAGCAGACTGGCTGTCATGTGCCGTTCGTTGTGCACATGACCCCTCAGCCAATCAGAGGCTTTGGTGGCCATGAAAGATTCACCACTTCCGTTATACACTCCGGCGTTTCCCTGCACAAAGCAGTGCCGCACGCAGCTTTATTTTGTTCAGGATTTCCCCGGACATTGGCAGCCGCTCTGATGCTGATGTGAATGAGCCCTGAAGGTCATTTTCAAAGTTGTTAAGGAAGAGAAAAATGAAATAAGAAGCAGAGACTCTGCAAGGTCAGCATTCAGTCCGTGAGGAAGTATTAAGAAGGTCTCCCGCTTTTATATTCTGTAATTATTTTCCCATGAGGCAAAACATATTGAGCCGCAGTCTTGGAGCAGCTACTGATAAATGGCGAATTGTTTGCATTTAGCCTCCTCCAGGGTTTAGTGACATCTAGAGAAATGTGGAATCATTGTTGGAAACATAGAATGACCATTCATTTTTTTTAAATACAAGTAGCTGATTTTTATCTCTGAGAAACTTATTTCCTTTCCAGATTTTTCTTTTTGTGGATCCTTAGGGCTCATGTCCACGGGCAAAAGAAGAATTAAAATCCGCAGCAGATTTTAACTCTTCTCCTGCCCGCGGATCCGCACCCCATAGTGATGCATTGACCACCCGCGGGGTAGATAAATACCCGCGGATGGTCAATAAAAGGGATTTTAAAAAAAATGGAGCATGAAAAAATCTGGACCATGCTCCATTTTCATGCGGGTCTCCCGCGGGGACGGCTCCCGCGGGCTTCTATTGAAGCCTATGGAAGCCGTCCGGATCCGCGGGAGACAAAAATCAGATTTTACTCACCCGCTCTGGTTCTTCTCTTCGCCGCCGCGTCATCTTCTCTCAGTCGTGGCCGGATCATTTTGCTTCGGGACGGCGCTTGCGCGGGACACGTCACCGACGTCATCCTGCGCATCCACCGGGCCGAAGAAAGAAGATCCGGCCGCGACGCTGAGAAGATGACGCGGCAGCGAAGGAAGTATCCGGAGCGTGCGAGAGGTAGGTTTATTCTGATTTATTCTTATTTTCCCCCAGTCGTCTCCACGACAGCACCAATGAGATCGCCTCCTCCTGGTAGGACAGGAACATACTGAGAGGTTAAAAGCTCCCCCCCTTCCCCACTTTCCTCAGTGTCTTCCTGTCCTGCCAGGAGGCAGGATCGCTGAGAGGAGCTGGTGGAGAAGCCAGCGAAATTATACATACAGGCGGATCGGAAGGCAGTGGCTCACCCTGTCCTCCCTTCTCAGCCAGACGACTCCCGGGACGCCACATGGGGTGGTAACCCCCGGGCCAGGTTCCTCCCGCGGCGGCCCATGGGGGGTACAAAGCGGGAGCCTCAGTCCCCCTCGTCCTCCGGCAGAAATTACAGCGCGGCGCTCCAGGAAGCCCTTTGACGGCAGGGGGCGGGCGCCGCGTCACGGGTCCAGCGCGATGACGTCATCGCGTCTGCATCAGGAGCGGAGGGGGCGGGGCTTAGCGCAGGAGCGCGAAAATTCAAATAGGAACCTGAGAGAAGCCAGAACACCAGCACTACAGGTCGCAGGGTGTCTGCAGCACCGGTATAGAAATGAGTGCTCCAGCCCCAGAGATAGCTGAAACCTCAGCCTCAGCGGCCGTAAGTAGCCAGTGCGGCAAAAATACAATGCAAATATCCAGTATGCTGTATATGGAAAAATTGCATGTTTACCCGCAAAAATGCTTTGTTTGTCAGGGGGATAAAAAAGACATCCCCCCCAGAACAAAACTGCGAAAATGCGTGGAATGCGGGACGAGACTGCCAGCCATGTACCAGAGGCCTCTATGCAAGGCATGCGTGGCTAGGCTAGTCAGAGAGGAATCGGGGGGATTCCTGGATGACGTTAGGAAGCTGGTGAAGGAGGAGGTTCGATCAGCTCTAACGTCACAGCCGGCACCGCCAGCAAAACGCCAGAAAAAGGCGTATGTTCCCGAGGAGCCTTCTGATTCCGAGAATTCCATCGGATCAGAGCAAGAGGAACAGGCGGCCGAGGAGTCCTCAGAGGAGGAGGACTACAGGAAATATTTATTCCATCAAGACGATTTGACGGAATTAATTAAATCAGTCAGGGCTACGCTAAAAATGGAACAGCCCAGAGAGCCGCGGACTCTACAGGACGAAATATTCGGTGGACTTGGGGAGAGGCGTAAACATACCTTCCCGGTCCACAAAAATATTACTAAAATAATTCAGAAAGAGTGGAGTAAACCAGACGCAGGTTCCTTCTCCGCTCGAGGCGTAAAAAGGAGATACCCCTTGGAAGAGGAAGTTTGCGCAAGCTGGGAGGAAATACCTAAAGTAGACGTCCCGGTGGCCAAGGTAGCCAAGAGGACGACTCTTCCCTTTGAGGACGCCGCACAGCTAAAAGACCCCATGGATCGCAAGGCAGAGGGACTCCTAAAGAAATCATGGGAGGCAGCGGCAAACATCCTTAGGCCAGGGATTGCAGCCACTTGCGTGGCGCGGACCCTGGGGGTATGGTTAGAGCAGCTGGAACTACACCTGACCAACAAAACACCGAGGGATCAGATCCTTAACTCCCTTCCCATCTTGCGCATGGCAACTAACTTCCTAGCGGACGCCGCGGCCGAGACCGTCAAACTTTCAGCAAAGGCCACAGCCCGCTCTAACTCAGCCAGAAGGGTGTTATGGCTGAGATCATGGTCAGGCGACCTGGCCTCAAAAAATAAATTATGTGCCCTTCCATTCTACGGCCAATTTCTATTCGGACCGGACCTAGACAAAATTCTAGAAAAAGCGGCCGACAGAAAAAAAGGGTTCCCTGAAGAAAAGCCGCAGAGAGGGAAGACCTCTTCCCGGGCTCAAATGCAGCAGCCCGGGGCCTACCGAGGCAAGGGCAAGACAGGCCGCTGGAGTTACCCCAAGGGGGGCAGAGGAAGGAATATCCTCTTCAACCGCCGCCAGGGGGAGCCGAAGCAGAGACCCTGACGCCATCCCCGTAGGGGCAAGGCTGGGGAGCTTTGTGGATCAATGGGCCGCAATCTGCGGGGGCCCATGGATCCCAAAGATCCTACAGTACGGATACCAGATAGAGCTAGTGTCCGTCCCCAGAAGGAAATTTATTACAACGGAAGCCTCAAAAAAACAGTTACATCTACTAAGGCAAAGCGTGCGCGACTTGCAACTATTAAACGCAATATCTCCCGTACCGCGAAACGAGGAAACCCAGGGCTATTATTCCAGGCTCTTTCTAGTAAAAAAACCCGGCGGGAAACACCGGACGATAATAAATCTGAAAGACCTGAACACCTGCGTCCGATACAGGAGATTCAAAATGGAAACCATCTCCTCGACAATAAAGTTGATCCCCAGAGGAGCCTACATGGCGTCCATCGACCTAAAGGACGCTTATTTTCACATTCCGATCCACAAAGAGTCTCAGAAATACCTGCGGTTCGCAGTGGACATGGGCAGAAGAATAGAGCACCACCAATTCAGATGCCTGCCCTTCGGGATATCCTCAGCCCCCAGAATCTTTACCAAGATTATGGCGGAGGTGGCCGCCCACCTGAGAGAAAAATCGATCCTAGTGGTACCCTACCTGGACGATGTTCTATTAATAGCAGAGTCCAAAAAACTCCTAACAAAACACCTGGAGACAGTGCTAGAACTTCTCCAATCGTTAGGATGGATCATAAACTGGGAAAAATCCAGCCTAGATCCCGACAAGCAGAAGACGTTTCTGGGAATAACTCTCGACTCAGAATCGCAATGCTCCTACCTACCCGAGGAGAGAATACAAAAAATCCGCAGAATAGTCAAAACTTTCCTACGAAGACGATTCTGCACAATTCGGGAGGCAATGTCTCTCCTGGGGAGCTTGACATCATGCATTCCAGGAGTAGCATGGGCCCAGGCCCACACCAGAGCCCTGCAGGCCGTAGTCCTATCCTCATGGGACAAAAGGCAGTCCTCGTTAGGAGCAAGGATGTACATCCCAAACAGGGCGAAAACATCCCTGCGTTGGTGGACATCCCCAGAGAACCTGCGGAGAGGGGTTCACTGGCTACAAAACCCAGCCATCCACATCACAACAGACGCAAGCGCCTGTGGATGGGGAGCGCATGTGGGGAACCAGTTCTTTCAGGGTCCCTGGCCTCAGAGGATAAAAGAACAGTCCTCAAATTACAGAGAACTACAGGCAGTTTGGCAGGTTCTACAGCAGTTGGGCAACTCGCTACAGAACCAACACATAAAGATACTGTCAGACAATGTCACCGCGGTCGCCCATATACGACACCAAGGGGGCACAAGATCTCCCGCACTGCAAAGCATCACACAGAAAATCTTTCACTGGGCGGAGGGCCGGATCCTCTCGATCACGGCAACCCACTTGAAGGGGACACTAAACGGAAAAGCAGACTTCCTCAGCAGGAAGCAAATAGACCCAGGAGAGTGGTCCCTCTCCCCAGAGGCATTCAGAATCCTAACCAACCGGTGGGGGACCCCACAGTTGGACCTCTTCGCAACCAGGGAGAACACAAAAGTAGGCAACTTTTTCTCCCTCCGGCCAGGAGATCGTCCGATAGCAGTAGACGCCCTAGGCCAGGACTGGGGACAAGGGTTGGCTTACGCCTTTCCTCCCATACCACTAATCCCCAGGGTCTTACAGCACTTCAGAACCCAGGGATGCACGCTAATCCTGGTGACCCCCTTCTGGCCGAAAAGAAGCTGGTTCGGTCTTCTGGCAACACTGAGCGTCCAGGACCCAGTCACCTTCCCTACCTGGACAGATCTTCTATCGCAGGGGCCACTGAACCACCCCGGCCTAGACAAACTCCATTTAACGGCATGGCTCTTGAGGAATCCTCACTAAGAAAGAAAGGATTCTCAGAGAAAGTAGTAGAAACCCTAATGTCCAGTAGGAAAAAGACGACCCACCTGATCTACCAGAAGGTCTGGAGAAGGTTTTCCTCATGGAGACAGGGAAGGGATCGCGGGGATTCTATCCCCGACACTCCGCTAATCTTAGAATTCCTGCAGGAGGGCTTAGAGATGGGCCTCTCCCCAAGCACCCTAAAGGTCCAAGTTTCAGCCCTTAGCGCCATTTGCGACACAAAATTCGCAGACGACAGATGGGTCCACAGGTTCCTAACAGCGGCAGCTAGACTACGCCCTAGGCCCATAAACCTGTTTCCAGACTGGAACCTTAATTGGGTTCTAGGGGCCATGACAGCGGTACCATTCGAACCAATCGAGGCGCTACCTATAAGAATGCTTACAATCAAGACCATCTTCTTAGTAGCCATCACCTCCGCAAGACGGGTTAGCGAGCTACAGGCCTTGTCCATCCGCCACCCGTTCATGAAAATCGCAGACACCAAACTAATATTTAAAACAGACCCGGCCTTTATGCCAAAAGTAGTGTCAGATTTTCATAGGTCCCAGGATATAATAATCCCCTCATTTTTCAGTAACCCAAAAAACGAGGAGGAAAGAACCCTAAGCTGTCTGGACGTTAGGAGAGCAGTCCTAGCCTACATAGATACAACGAGCCACTGGAGGCGGGACGACAACTTGTTCGTCCAGTTCAGTGGCCCAAATAAGGGTAACAAAGCAGCAAAAAGGTCCATAGCCAGGTGGATCCGCCTGGCCATCATAGAATCCTATAAGGCCCTCGGGAAGGAGATCCCGTTAGCTCTTAAAGCCCATTCCACAAGGGCAGTAGCGTCCTCATGGGCCGAACACAGCTCAGCCTCGGTCGAGCAGATTTGCAAGGCCGCAGTCTGGAAAAAACCCCACACGTTCACTAAACACTATAGGGTAAAAGTGCAGCAGGACGAGGACATGGCCTTCGGCCGCAAAGTCCTCTCGGCAGCAATCCCACCCTAATAAACTTTAGTTGGTACGTCTCATTGGTGCTGTCGTGGAGACGACTGGGGGAAAAAATGGATTATACCCACCTGATAATCAGGTTTCCAGTAGTCTCCACGACAGCACCCGTACCTTCCCCCCCCTAAGAAAGTAATATAATATATAAATTCAAAAAAAAACAACAAAACCCCGGTTAGGGGAAGAAATTTAAGTTTAGCTCCTGCCCCGGCAATTCGTTAGAATCCACTGAGGAAAGTGGGGAAGGGGGGGAGCTTTTAACCTCTCAGTATGTTCCTGTCCTACCAGGAGGAGGCGATCTCATTGGTGCTGTCGTGGAGACTACTGGAAACCTGATTATCAGGTGGGTATAATCCATTTTTTCAGCGCTCATGTCCGCGGGGCAGGAGGGACCCGCTGCAGATTCTCCATGGAGAATCCGTAGCGGGCCTGATTTTCCCCGTGGACATGAGGCCTTAGATGTTTGCTGTATGTTTTGTTTAGCAATTGCATTTGAAAGAAATATCTGCTTAATAACTGCGTATCTTTAAGTAAAATATCGGTTTTCTAGAAGAGCTCATGCAGCTCCATAAGATTCATTACGTAAGGGCTGCCAGCTCATTTACAACTTTTTAAAATGACTCTTTAATCACACAGATTACATTATAATATGATATATGCAAAGTACACCATGAAGTAGATTAAATTACTCTGACAGCCCCCTCACACCTGTTAGGACACTCATGTCAGGGTTTCTGCGCTGCATATTATACGCGCACAAAATTACACATAGCATGTGACATTTTGGCCGTTTTAGTGCGTATTTCGTACATAAATCGTCCATTGAAATGAACGGTGTGCATATAAATAAACGCAGTAAATGCACAATTGCACGCGTAATACTATGTTTTTATGCTGGTTGCTATGCCACTAGGAGGGGGGGAAAAATTGTGACACCATCAGCTTGAAATGTACAGCACAGTGCCTGGCATACAGTGAAGGCTGCACTCGCCCAGCGGAAAAGCCACCTCAATCAGTTGATCAGTGAGGGTCACGAGCGGTAGACCCCCAAAGATCTGATACTGATGACCTATCCTAAGGATAGCTCATCAATAGCTTAGTCTGAAAAATCCGCTTTAATAACCCACAAGATGGGAAAGGGTGATTGAATCATGGAAGACTTTTTGAATGCAGGAGGGTTTTCTCCACATAAGGTTACACGGCTCTTTCCTGTATACAGTCTATACTAATCTCCAGAAAAAAATGGGAGGGTCAGTTGTAAGGGATGTCGACAAGAAGAAGCAGACGCAGTACACGTGGTGGAATTGGTAGAAGATTACAAAAAGGCTGTTGTGAAATTTTTGGATTAATGGAAATATAATTAATAAAATTGCATACATCGCCAAGGACCACGCAGCAAATTTATTTACAAAGTGCAAGGAGAAGGGGGGAAGACTATGATATATAGTTTTTGCAGCACTGCTAATTGCAATCAGATTATGGATTTATGAAATTCTGCTTACTGTTCAGTGAAGAAATGTAGAGAAAAAATATTTGTTACAAAGAAATTGTTGGAATTAAAACACAGGGAAAAAGCTGTAAAAGGGGCAAAGTTAGAAAAATTATTAGAAACTATAAATTTACAGGAGGAGTAATTTTATCGATCGTTAAAGGCATTGTGCCAAGATGGAGAGCAAGACCGACAATTTTCTGATCGGTGGGGGTCTAAGAGCTGGGAACTCCACCAATTCCAGGAACAGGGGTTCCAAAGGCCCCAGCATGAATGGAGCAGCAGCCATATGTGTACACTGCAGCTCCATTCATTTCAGTGGGAGGGCCGGAGCAAGCAGAGTACAAGTGTTTTCAGCAATGTCTGCCGCTGGCATTGAAATGGAGCAAGCATGTGTGATCATCACTCTATTGATGTGGGAACATTTTGGGACCCCTGCACCTGGGATCAGTGGTTATCCTGTAGATAGGGGATAACGTTCTATCTTGTCTAATTATACGTATCAATATGTGGCGACATTTGTTGTTTGTTGTTGCTATTTGGCATTATGATTGACCATTTTCTTCTGTTGAAATCCTTGATTGCATGGAGACGTATTTGTTGTTATATCACATGAGTTAGACATGTTGTTCCCTTTTAAATATGGTGTGATGTCCTCAGCCCTCTGTTACAAGTAAGGATGCAGAAATGTGTTAACACGGCTTTTTTAAACTAAGCTATTTTTTCCAAGCCTGGGTTAAGCTGGCTCTGTCTACAGTTTACATATGCATAATCTACAGGGTATTCCTATAAGTGTCAGCTTCACACTGCTCTCCCTGGAAGGAACCTGAGGAGCAGGGTGAAGCCGCATCGCATAGGAATACACTGGGGCTCCGCTGTGTGAGGTATAGGACAGAAGCTCCATGCACTGAGCTGTCACTTGCTGCACTTGGATAGACGCAGAGCAAGTGCGGTGTGATGACTCTACCCACCTCTGTCTCTGAAAAAATGGAGGCAAGATGAGAAATGTAGGTTATGTAAGAGGAAACATTCAGAGGGCAGAAGGAATCAAAGGTGGCAGAGAAGCCATTCCATAAAACATGAATACACAATCATACACAAGATCCTCTAGATCACATATGTCAAACTCAAGGGCCACGGAACGAATCCGACCCACCATGTCATTTTATATGGCCCGCAACCAGTTCTGGACATAGAAGGACCGACTCTCAACTTTCCTCCGAGAATGTGGCCAACACTTGGCAGAGGGAGCAGTACCAGCACAGGGAACGGGTGCCATCTTGGATTTTGAGCCTTGGCTCGCACCTTCACATCCCTATGTCCAGCAGTAAACAGGTGGTGGCACAGCTCTGACAGCACTACCCGGGCACCCTAGCCACCCTCCAAGGTAGGAAGCTCGGTGCTAAAGAGGTGGAAGGGGAGAAACCCCATCATAGTGCATTGAGCTCCATAGCGGTGTTATGGAGTAGTTACATGTAGGACTCCTTCACATGTGTGTGCAGTTTCTGCTTGCGAAATGCGTGTTCAATGTGTATTTTGCACGCATATTCACTGCGTTTTTTAAATATGCAAAAAAACGCAAGAAGGTCATACAGATTTCTCATGCTTTCATGTATAAATACGCAGTGAATACACGTTTCATGCATATCTATGCAATCCCATTGATTTAAAAGGGGAATTTCGGTTCGTAGTATGGACAGAAATAGGACATTCTACGGGTTTTTTTCACACAGGTAAAATACACACATAAAACATGTCCGCCTGAATATCCCGATGCAAATGAACATTATTAAAGCTGTATTATGCTGTAATACTGAGTGCAAATACACCCATGTGAATGAGCCCTTATCAACCGCCCTGTGAAGGCAACCAGAATGCTGATGTGACCTTCAGTGTGCTATATAGGCAAAAACATTTCTGAAGCACTTCTTTAAGGAGCTGTCAAGTGTGTGATCATAACGGGAAAATGCTTCTTATGCCCTTGAAGCAGACCAGGTAAATGACATTAATACCTGCAGGCGGACATCTGGGATGGATAGCAGGTCCTCCAGTCTAGCACTTTTATGAGTGACAATGACTTGACAAGACAGCTGGAAATTAGATTTCCTACATCAACTTGTATCTGCTTTATTGATGGAAATTAGATTTTCTTTGCTGCATTACCAGAACATTCCCGTTAGTAAAGCTGGCAGTTCTGATAACAGAGGAGTTATAGTAGGAAATTCTCTTATCTGCGTTCCCTCATATATAAACAATACTTTTATAACCACACGGTACATAGTAGCTGACGAATAGCTCATGTCAGCCAAACCAGAAACTCCTTGAAAAAAAGGTGTTCACGTACCTTTAAGCTTAGAATATTTTTTTTATACAAATATATATTTTTGACCTTTTTATTTATTTATTTTTTTTAAGAAAAAAAAATGAGGATGTTTTTTTGACCTGGTAGAACCTTCTACATGATCCAGAAATAGTTGGTTATGTTTAGAGCTTTAATGCTTTTGAGGTATAGGAACATATAGAGAATTGTTAGCCTTCTGAGTAGCCCTTTGTGCAGCGGCCGTGGAGGAGGGAGGCTCCGTTAATAGCCGGCCGTTCTAAAATGTTGCCTCTATTTATTTATTCTAACTGTGAAATTGGGTTCTTGCTTCTGGATTAATTTTAGATCAAATTTAATGGTTAAAAGAGCCAAAAAAAAAACTGTTGGAGAAACCAACATGAGTGATATTTTTTTCCTTGAGCATGCAGACAGAATGGGACGGCAAGACTCAGGCATATGAAAGGAACAGGTAGATAGTCGTACAGCCTTCTGTAAAGGGGCGCAAAAATGATTGTTCAATTCAACATCCAGTCAAAAATGCTAAACTATTCTAAGCATAGTATTCCTCAAACCCTGAAAAATAAATGGACCCTCATACTGATTGGAATGGGTTTCCTTTTAGACCTCTTGCCCAGTCTATTTGAGTGAGTCCCACAGGGGAAGCATGCATTCACACGGGATGGAATGAGCCGCAGGACGCTGTGCAAATGCAGATTTTGTTGCATTCATAACTGTGAATGTGTTCTGTGGAATTTCTTGCTTTTTTCCCGCAGACTTTAATTGCAGAATTACATCACCTGTATGTTTAGAAATAGGCAACAATAATTCCGCAAGGCGTACTTAATTCCACAGCGGAAAACGTTTCTGTTGCTGGATTTAATCTTGCGGTTTTGAAGTAAAGACGCGTGGATTTCAAACTCCATAGGGATAATATTGTGACTCCGAAATGTCCTCGCGGGCTAATTCCATCTCATTTGAAAGTCCCCCAAGCTTACCAGTCTGCAGATTACTGTTGCTCTGTTCTCTGCTGCTCACATTAGCCTAGTTTTAGTGCATGGGTGTTCCCATTACTTGGAATGAAATCCCCACCATTCTACGTGTTGCTCCCCAGCATCCCTTCAACTATAAAAAGCTATTCACAGGATCGCAGCATACATGAGCCATCGGGTCTGCCAAATACAAATATTTCTCTGTAAAAAGTCACACCATAATAGAATTGACGGACCCTAATTTAAGTCCGTGAGGTCAATCGGGTAGTGTTTTAAGGCCGGCTTCACACGGACATACTTGTGCGCACAATACGCAGAGAATAGAACCTGTTGGTGTTATTGAATTTGTTCACATTTCCATATTTTGGCACTAAAAAAGATAAAAACCATGTTCTCTCTCTCTATGGATTTGCATATCAAAGGTCCCCATAGAAGTCAATGGGAAGGGTGCACAAATGCACATGCGTGAAATATTGTGTCGTTCTGCTGGAGAAAAAACACATCTGGAACTCATTCGATGAATTAGCCATTTCAATCGGTATTTGTCTTGTGTGCAAAAAACACCTGTGTATAGAGAAAGTGCACACACACAGCCTCATTCATAGCGCAAAAAGTTGCGCTAAGATACGCGCAATTGTGACTACGCTCCTATGAACCTGGCCTTAGAGTGAATGATTGGTGCAAGGGAAGGAGTAAAGGTGGCTGATAAGGGGAGACAGGATCTTTGTTTATCTAATAAGATATATTACAAGGTTTCCTGCATGTACGGTGCTCTCACACTTGCGCTGGGGATTTTGCTATTCTGCTCCGTTCAGAGAGCAGGAAAGGGGAATCCCTGTGACCGAACGGTTTCGTCTCTGGACTATAATGACTATAATTGGGGCCGCTCGGTTTCTACTCAGCTGCCTGAATTTTGGACAGAAGAATAGTGCTGCATGAAGAGCTTTTGTCTTCTGGTATTTTCAGTTGGATCTGTGACGGAACATCCGGCCGGAGGTTCTAACGCAGATGTGAAACCACCCTTAGGGCTCATGTCTGCTGATGGTTTTAGATTGGAGTCATTGAAAGCCAATGGACTTTCATTAATCCATGCCCATGAGCGTGTAGATATGTGCGAAAAATACATTGTAGCATGCTCTATTTCTCATCGTCCTACGCAGCGTGAGCCTTATACTTTTGCATATACATTGTATATGCCAACGCTGTCCATTCACAACACATTGCACATGGCGGTACTGAGGCCGTACTTGTACTATTGATTTATTTAAAGTTTGTTGAAACGACACTCTAATGCTTTGAAACTGTGTTTTTTATTTTTGAAGTGCTAGTTATATTTTGTTCTGGTTTTCTGGTACGCTACCACATGGCTGAACAATTACCGGGAGCCGGTGTGCCTAGAACTGTGCAGCCAGTACCTAACTTCTTGGGTTGTTCTAGGATTGACATTCTTGTGGTCTAGCCACTATTGTCACTGTTGTCATTTGCTGGCCCCCTACCCTCTGGATGAGGGAGGTCAGTGGAATACATTAATAAGGAAGATCAGAACGTAAATGATAGAATAACCTGCATGGGAGCCAAATATATGAACATCTAACAAAAACTGAAATGGTGCATTTGGTGGAAGCTGTGTTTGCAGAACAAGGCATTTTCTATTTCGTGTCCACAGACTGCCGGCATTTCGTAAGTTGTTATTACTGCAATAAATCGGTGTCTTGCTTGAGTTACTGTATGACATCTATGGGACATAATGACATTTCAGTATTTTACACAATGAAGCTGGTAACTGTTGAGATTATAAACTATTCAACAGCCCATAAATAACGGTAACAGAATTCTGAAAGCCCGTAGAGCAGACAGATTCTATTTACCACTTGGACATTATTAACGACACCCAAGCTTTTCCCCGCGACTCCAGTGTGGTCACTGGAATATCTCTATGGAAAAAAAAACTATCCTCTGTTCTTCAACTTTTTAGTCATTGCAGTAAAATTAATGTTACTTAATGTCTAAACAAACTGTACAGCACGTCCTGTTCGCTTGCTCTTCATCATATCTTATTAATTAGAAAAATATTTCGTTTAGACCCCACAAGTGGGAAAAGGGCATGAATGGTTCTGTCAATGCTACAGAAAGAGAGGGGACATTAAAACTCATAGAGCAGATTTTATGTCACCCTTAAAATAATTAAGACATTTGAAATCTGCTCTGAGTATATCTTTGCCTTTTCTTTTTCCATCTATATTGCAGAGAGCCTAAAGGCCCATTTACACGTAATGATAATTACTCAAAATTTGTTCATGTGAATGTGATAAAATCGCTCACTTGCCGTCCGCAGTTGGTTAAGCTGACTTTTCAGTCAGCTTAAAAACCTCGTTAGCTTGCTGGCTTCTCGTCTTGTGTAAATGCTCCCTGCTCAGTGCTTCCCATAGGAGGTAGAATCAAAGAATGGTAGAGTTGGAAGGGACCTCCAGGTGCATCGGGTCCAACCCCCTGCTCAGTGCACTTAATTATCACAGACAGATGTCTGTCCAGCCTATGTTTGAAGACTTCCACTGAAGGAGAACTCACCACCTCCCATGGTAACCTGTTGCACTCATTGATCCCCCTCCCTGTCTAATATGTAATCTGTGTCTCCTCCCTTTCAGTTTCATCCCATTGCTTCTAGTCTTTCCTTGTATTTCCTTCATTTTGCCAGAAGAAACACTATTCCTTCTAGTATTTTGTGCCGGAACTGCAACAGAATCTTTAAACGGAGGTTCCAGCGCAGATGTGAAGGCAGCCTTAGGGCACCTTCACACTGGCGGGCTTTTTTTCACGTGATTTTGCTGCGTTTTTCTAACACAAAAATCAATAGAACTTTTTAATGTTAAAAACGTGTCGCTCAAAAATCACAATGCGTTTTTAACATTAGAAAGTTATATTGAGATTTGCGTTAAGAAAAAAAAAAAAAAAAAACCTGCACGAGAAAAACGCCAGTGTGACAGTGCCCTCACAGTACTTTGCTATAAAGTTGTACATGACCTGTTGAACCAGAACTATTCGGTACCTGGGAGTTATGCATGACTGATTTTCATAGGATGCAGAGAAACTACTTGCTCCTGTAGAAGTGCTAAGAAAATCTAGAAAGCCAGTTGTCTAGGTTGCTTTGAAGACCTACTGACTACTCCTGTGTGTTCATATACCAGAAAGAAAACGGCGAGAGGCTTCTAATTGCCACTTAGCTGTTTGCTTTTAAAAAAAAGACGCTCGCCAGCTGTTCTCTGCGCTATTTTATAGAAAAGAAATGCTGAGCAACGACAGATGAGATCCAGGGAAAACGGCAGGTTTTAAACAATACACGAGAGGTAGTAGTGAAAACGCCTTAAAGGGGTATTCTGGAGACTGGGCAAATTTTTTCTAATTTCCCTAAACTTTTCACTTATTGCCACTATTTTAAACGGCCATCTGATTCCTCAAACTGAACCCCAGTACCTTTTTTGCCGACCCGCTTTCCAGCCAGCTTCACGTTTTCACGTTACTTAAAATGCAAACACTACATCTCCCACAATGCCCTGTTGCCAGATACTTATGAGTGCGCATTGACAGCTGTGCAAATGTGTCGTCATTACAGAATGTGAAGGCACTGAGCATGCCTGACCAGTAAAACAGTGGAGTGTACAGGATGTAACCACTGGATACCAATGGAGAACTGAAAAGGGAGGAAACCGCAGGTAACCGTAACCTGCAGCTGTGTAAAACAAGTTATACCAATTATGTTGCAAAATTACATTATCGCCTTATGAAGCATATAATGCTCACTTTAAATCAACAAAATGACCCTTGAATAAGTTGAAATGTATTGTGCAACGTGGGCTGTTAACAGGCAGTCAGAGCTAAATTTTGATGACTGCTCCCTATGGTGAATTACATAAAAGGTGGCCACACACATTATACAGCACTCACTGAACCCTCTTATCTTGGTGGGATTGGATGGAGATCTAATGTAAGAGAGTAACTATCTAGCCCCCCCACCCCCGAAAGCAGAGTGGAAAAAAGATTGGGCTGGTTGGATTTCAGCATGTCTGATCTTTAGTTTAGACACTGCTGGAGGTGCCGCTGGCTGCTTATTCGTACCCCTCCACTGAAATAAACATGCATATTTGGCCGAGTGTGCATGTTTATGAGGAAGTCTGGAAAAATAACTGTTGACCTCTCAAGTATTTTGCAAAACCATTATTTAACCGCTTGGCAACATCTGACATACATGTACACCTGTGTGCGGCGTTTGTATAGTTTCGGAGCTGAGCATGCTCCATACACTGCACAGCAGCCACGATTGGAGCGAACTTGGATCTTGGCTGTCCTAGAAAACTTGCTCACTTGATTTTATGCTGCCCTTTGGGGTCACTTGTCTAATTTTCTCTTAGCTGTGTTCGAGAAGGTGCAGATCATTTTGTCAAGCTCTTGAAATATGGTGAACACAGAACTAGAAGATCTATATGCTATGCTTATCCCCTGACGGGGCTAGGTTGCCTCTTGGCCATATCAGTTTTAATGAAGTTAACTTTTGCATTGCATGTTAAGGCCAGCTGCACACGGACGAATTTGCATTGTGGAATCCAGAGCCAGTGTACGCGTTTGGGTTCTGCAGCAAATACCAGCCATAGCAGGCTATGCAAAAGCGCTTTTTTTGTGCACATAAGCGTAAACCAATTGCAATTTTCCGCTCGCGGAGGAAAAATCGCAGCATGCTGAATTTTTGTGTGGCTTCCACGTGGATAGCTTCCATTGAACTCAGTGGAAGCCATCTGAGCCACGGCCCTACCGCAATTACAAAAAGCAGGGATTAAAAAAAACCTCAAACTGTACTGCGCATGTTTGACAGCGAGGCGTGCAGACCATCCGCAGTACAGGGACATAAAGAGGCAGGCACGCGCGGACGGTGGCCAGGCACAGAGTCTGACTCCACTGCAGGATACCTCATCCGAATTTCCAACCCGTTTGTGTGCAGCCGGCTTTACTGGTATATATTCCATTTCACTACTAGAATTCTATATAATCCTTTATTTCACGTTATTACATCTTTATTAGCAGCATGTCCTAAGCCAGCTAATTAAGAGCAAATAATCTTCTATTTATGTTGTGTCTCAGGTTTTATTTGCTTGACGGTGTGGCACAGACATTGCTGTGTGCGCAGCTTGTGAAATATATACACGTCCAAGGTGTTAAAATCAACTGTCCGTTTTGGCAATGTGTCAGCAGCTATGAAGTATTGGTATATTTTGGGCAGAACATGCTGTCTTGCACTGTGCTAATGGACCTGAGTGCCAAGGTAGTCAATAACTTAACATTGCTCCCTCAAATAGAAACTGTCCCACCAAAATCTGAAGAGGTTGAATTATTAGGGAACGGTTAAAATTAAATACGAATTGTCATAAACTATTTTCTCACATCAAGCCATCTGAACAGACTTTGTTTTTTTGTGTGTCTGTTT
The DNA here is from genome assembly GCF_035609145.1 of Eleutherodactylus coqui. Taxonomy (NCBI): domain Eukaryota; kingdom Metazoa; phylum Chordata; class Amphibia; order Anura; family Eleutherodactylidae; genus Eleutherodactylus; species Eleutherodactylus coqui. The sequence goes on along the minus strand of NC_089839.1, from coordinate 114,637,668 downwards.
TTATATGGGCTAGCAGGGTGGTGTGCCGAAGAAGCAGATAATTTTATGTGTTTTTTAATTTTATTTTAAGTCTGCGGGGAGATTCTGTTTAAACACTAGTTGATTACCCGGCGTTACTCGTGTAGCATGCTTATGTATGTATGGGTTTGTATGTACACACACACACACACACACACACACTCCCCCCCCCCCCCCCCCCCCCCCCACCTAATTTGTCCCCATGGGATGAGTTATATATGTACCATGTTTGGTTGAAATTGCTCCAGGCGTTCATGAGTTATGGTGGCACACGCGCACACACACGAGTAGCCTTTATGTGGATCATGGTGAAATCCTTCCAATGCTAGGCCAAAATGTTGCTGATAATTGGCTGGCTCTAATTTCCTGCAGTCGGGCCTCACGCTGTTGTTCTGTCTCTGAAGCTCTAGATGCAGTAGCTCTTTAGCACAGTGTTGCAAGTCTTCTATTCCTCTCCCTGGGAATTTCTTGTCTACATTGTGGTTTTATTTTTTTTTTCAGCCTTTGATTGCACTTGGCCAATCGCCTTACGTTTCCTTGAAGGCATGTTTACTCTGTTTAGAAGAGTAAACGGAAAACCTGAAATACATTTAAAATTGAAATTATGAATGAACTTGAATTCCGAAGATGAGGAGGAGGAGGTCGTCTGTGTAATATATTGGTTCATGAGGAGGAGGTCGTCCGTGTAATATATTGGTATATAAGGAGGAGGTCGTCTGTGTAATATTAGCCCCTTAATGACCAGGCCCTTTTTTTACCCATTTTCATTCCCCCCTTCCTTTTAAATCATAACTCCTTTATTTATCCATCGACGTCGCTGTATAAGGGCTTGTTTTTTGCGTGACGAGTTGTATTTTTCAATGGTGCTATTTAATGTACCATACAATGTACTGAAAAGTATTTAAAAAATTCAAGGTTGAGTAAAAAGGAAAAAAAAAAGAAAACATTCCGCCATCTTTCAGTGCATCTTGTTTCTATGACGCACAAACTGCAGCACAAATGACATGATAACTTTATTCTATGGGTCAGTACAGTTACTACGATGCCAAACTTGTTTTTCTTATTTTTTTCAAAGACATTAAAATTTTTAAAATTATTTTCTGCGGCCATCTTCTGCGTGCAATACCCTTTTTTTTATTTTACCACCTACGTTGTTGTGCGAGGGCTCATTTTTTGCGGGATGTCCTGTAGGTTAAGTTGGCACCATTTCGGAATACATACGACCTTTTTGATTGCTTTTTATTGCATTTTTTTCTGGGAGACAGGGTGACTGAAAGTGCATTTTTGGCGTTCTTTCTTTATTTTTTTGGACAGCATTCACCGTGCGGGGTAAATAATGCACTACTTTGATAGATCGGAATTTTAAAGACACTGCAATACCAAATATGTATTTTTGTTTTATGGTTTAGCATGCTGAAAGATCAGTGATCGCTTAACAAAAACTGCACGATGTCAGTGCAGTTAGACACAACGATTATTGCTCAAAAGATGGCTTTGAGTGAAAATCATTGTCTAAAAGGGCCTTAGCTCACGTATTTTAGCACAAGAGCGAGTATCATTGGCTAACAACAGGGCGGCTGAAGGAGACTTCTCTCCTTGCTCTCCCCCGCCCCTCTCCATTCACTTAACACAGCGGCAGTTTAGTACTGAACGTCTGCTGTTTACGCTGGACAATCAGCATTCGGGATTTTATGCAGCTTAAACAATGGACGATCAGTGTTCAGTGTAAATAGCAGCTGTTCAGTACTGAACAGCCGCTATGTTAAGTGAATGGAGAGGGAAGGGGGAGAGCGAGGAGAGAAATCTTCTGCAGTGGCCCCGCTGCCAGCCAACGAACCTACTGTGCAAAAGCACTTCAGCTAGTACATGCGGAGACGAGTGTCGGGCATCGTTTACCTGTCAGTCGTCCTGTCTAAATGGGGCTTTAGACTCTGAAATCTGATCAAAATTGGCACAAAGACTCAAATGCAAATGGGAAAAGAGGAAGAATAGTGCTATTTTTCCAGTCAAAACAATGGCACTAATTATAAAGTTAATGAGTTCCCTCATGAATAAAAGCCACTACACAGATGTGACCAAACCTAGAGCAGGTCATGGACTCACTATTTTATATCATTTAGGGCTAAATATTCAGAGCTGTTACTCCCAAACCACCAGAATTTGGAAAACGGGCAGTCATGAGTTCTTTCCTGATGTGCCATCATTTAGCATTGCACCATAAATACAGGTACACAAGCGTCTGATGATCCCAATGAAGTTATTTGCAGTTAGAAGTCAAGTGTTTTATTACATCAGCCAGTCATTTTAGTGAGACAGTCATGGCGTGGGTTTACGACTTCTTCGTTGTTGGAGACTGCAGCAAGTCCTCCACAAGCACCAAGAATTCCAACAGCATTAAGGAATTTATTGCTGAATTACTAATCACACAATTACCTCGGTGTTGTCTTCAGACGCGGCTGCTGATCCCAATGGCGAGCCTATGATTTTGCCCATAATATTATTATAGCAACAAGGAAACCTGACCCAATGGGTAAAAGTTCCATTTGGAGGGTACAGTTTTCCATTTCAATTGAATTTTAACCTCCGACCTATATTTCTATTTAGTTTTTTTTCCCCCTTTCGTACGGAAAGATGAAGCTACACTATAGAGCTTGAGTTATTGCAAGCCTGAGTGAAGAGTCTATGTCTAGATGAGTTTGCACCATCATTCTATTATTCAGTGTTGGTCTCCCCACACACGTATGTACACCTAGAACTAAACTACTATTCTCCCCTTTATCCATAAAATGTAACATAGAGCACTGCATACATATAGTATTGCTATAGTGTACATATGTACAGTACTGTGAAAGTTTTATGCAGGTGTGGAAGAAAAGCTACAAAGTAATTCTGCCTGTCCACAGGCGATAGTTCATTGCGTTACCTGCAGCGATAGTCCGGCCGCGGGTAACACATTGAATGCTTTCCATAACGTTGCTATGTGTCTACGAGCGGAGAAGCACTCGCGGGATTCAAATTGCAGCATGCTGTGATTCCCCACAGGGAGCCTATCTCGCCCCTCCTCCTCCCCTGCGGCGGAATATCACTTGCGATATTTTGTCACGGCCGCCGACAGGGGCCCTTAGAATCCTTTCCAAAATAGCAGTGTTCATAGTTTATTTTTGTCAGCTAAGAAAATACAAAGTGAATGAGCAGAAGAGACATCTTAGGGTAGTTTCACACAGACAATTGTGATATCGCCGCAAGAAAATCGTGGCAAAATTGCGTCTTTGTTCCTGCAATGTTTGAGCGTCTGCCCTGCTTTTTCTGACAAAAACATTGCCTCAGCTTGCGATTTTCTCATACAATTTTGCCATGCTTTTTTAGCGAGAAAGTCAATAGGACCTTTTAATGTTAAAAACACATTGCTTCGCACAAAAAACGCTAATTTGTGTGTTGCAATGCGATAAAAGGAGGCTCTATAGGGAAACCTGGGCGATTAAAAAAAATTTGCCTATTGCAGAAAGATAGGGCATGCTGTGGTGGTTCTTTGCCGCAACATTGCATGAGTGAAAGCACCGTAAATGTGAAGGAAACCATTGCAAATCCTATGTTTCATAATTCTGCATCTTTACGCGCATCATACAAAAATCGCGCAATTTTATTGTTGTTCCAAACATCTTGGAGAAGTAACCACAGAACTTTTGTGGATGTCGGCTTGTTGACATCTTTTGATGTTGCGATCAGGGTTCTTTGGGGGCCATATTATCACTTCCAGGACCCCATGTTATTCTTTACACTATAGTTCTTAATGACATTAGCTGGAAGTTTGGGGTCATTGTCCTGCTGCAGAATACATTTGCAGCCTGGTGATATTGCATGATGTATACAGGGGGTGAACAAAAATATGGAAACGCCAATGCTTTCATCACAATCCTACGCAATGATCGTCTGTCTCAACGATCATGTAGGAAGCCATTAGAAAACACTGGAGTTAATCTGCTGATATGTTCAATTTTTGACTGGTGACCAACACTGGAGTGGCGTTTAACAAAAGGGGCTGGACTTCAATGGTCACTTTTCAACAAAATTTTGCTTATGTGATAACTAGCGAAAGTGCAAATGGCTTAAGCTAAATTTTATATTTTTGTGCTTAAAATCCCTCTAAAGAGCTGGCCACTAAGAGGTCACCCTTCCTTCCAATTTGCTGTCCCCTGCCTGTTGTCAAGTGCATCTAATAATAGAGATAAGAGGAAGCAAAGAAAAGTGATGATTGTGCCCAAAATAGGATCAGTAAAAGGGTCACAAAGTTAATATTCAGTTCTATGTGTGAAAAACTGTGAAAATCCACGATACACAAGTTATTTTTTTAGAAACCATAAAGCCTAAGGAAATGATTTGTATACTGAGGAAAATCTACCTAACCTCTATATACTGTGGAGAAAGGACCTGTGTGTGTGTGTGTGTGTGTGTATACTGAGGAGAATCTAACTGACCTCTGTGTATATACTGAGGAGAATCTACCGTACCGCTATGTACTGTGGAGAATCTAACTGACCTCTGTGTGCGTATGCTTAGGAGAATATAACTGACCTCTATGTGTATATACTAAGGAGAATCTACCGTACCTCTATATACTGTGGAGAATCTACCGGACCTCTGAACAGTATCTATCCCACCTCTCTGTGTAAATACTGAGGAGAATATAACAGACTGTGCCCTAAGGTCGCGGGTATACCCACAGCCCATACGTAATTACATTGTGTATGGGGTGCGGGTACCTGCGGTATCGCTAGGCACCGGCAATACAAACCTACAAAAAAAGTGTACTGCGCCTGACTGTCTGTGTAAGTATAAGTTATGTGCAGTACAGTACGCGGCCATACGCAGGGCCACGGCTGCGCTCACAGCTGGGATCCACTGTGGGCCTCCACAAGCAGATTCCACGTATGGCCATGGGAGTCCGGTGTTATTCAGATCACTACCTGTATAATACCTACATACTTTTACAAGAAGTCTCCGGGAACGCTCACCTTCCTGCAGTTCCTAGAGCAGCTTGTTGAGCGCCTTCTGTGTGAGACTGACGCTCTGCAGCAAGCTTTTGAGTCTGAGGAGGTGCGAAGGTTCACAGAGTGCCATTTTTTACACCCCATCCCTGCCACCGAGGTCAAGAAATACCCCCCAAAAAGTGTTGGTTTTGCAGCAAGCATGGGAGGAGAAGGGATACCCGATTTTATTGCTCCATGTGCCCATCCCAACCAGCCTCCGTAGTTACCCCTATTTTGAGACATGCCACACAGTTTTGCGTTATTACTTTTATCTAAGATTTAGGTTATGATAAAAGGAGAGAGAGTAAGATTCTTTTTAGGGAGTCCATTGTTTTTTTTTTTGCACAAATGGGGCCTGGAATTAATTTAGTTGTGCCCTGAAATCCATTGGGTGTTCCCTCCATTACAGGCCGAGCCATGTGTCCTGCAAGTAGATTAGGGGTATTGCTGAACACAAAACTAGTGTTATAAAATTTGAGGTGCGTCTCCCCAGTTTTCCCTGCTTCAAACAAAGGAAACTCTCATAAAACTGAGCTTTATGAAAAAAAAAAAAAAAAAAAGAATTTTATTTAATTTTCACATGCTTTATAATTTTACAAAAAACTTTGTGGTCAGAATGCTCGTACACACCTAGACAAATAGACTACAGGGTCTAGATTTCAAAATGCAGTCACTTGTAGGGGACGTTTTGTCGTTTTGGCAGCTTGATGGCTCTATAAGTGACCAATGGGAACTAGAATTTATTCAGTTGTGCCCTGAAAGCCGCAGGGTGTTCCCTCTATTATAGGGCTAGCCATGTGTCCTGCAAGCAGATTGGGGTTACAATGGGTATGTTTCTGAACACAGGACAAACAGAGGTATCCATTTTGGGGTGCAAGTCTTCATTTATATGTGTACTGTACAAAAAAAAACTGACTTTAAAATGACACAATTACCAAAAAAATGAAAATCTTAATTTTTTTTGCATTCTGCTTTGCTTAGATTCATTCAAAAACTGCGGAGTCGAAATACTCAGTACACCCCTATATAAATTCGTTAAGGGGTCTAGTTTACAAAATGGGGTGACTTGTGGGAGTTCTCCATCATTTTCGATGCTCAAGGGCTCTACTTGTGTGCAATGGGGCCTAAAACACCTTTAAGCAGTACCGTTCCGAAAGCCACCGGCTGCTCCTCTCATTTTTGGCGCCGTTGTGCGTACAGACATATAATTAGGGTTACAATGGGTATGTTACTAAATGCAGGACAACCAGAATATCCATTTTGGGGTGCAAATCCTCATTTTCATGTGCACTAAAGAAAAAAAATCCTGTCTTTTAAAATGACATATTTTCAAAAATCTGAAATTTTATTTTTTTTCTCCTCTAAATTTTAATTAACTCCTTAAAAAAACTATGGGGTCATAAAACCCCTTAGTGACCACATGAAGGGTGTACTTTTTAAATGGGGTCATTTGTGGGAGTATCTATCATTCTGACACCTATGAGCCTTTGCAGTCTTGCTTGGTGTAGGAAAAGAAAATGTTTTGCAAAGTTTTAATAGTGTTAAATTTGTATGTCTCCTAAATGGTTGAAAAAATCCAAAGTTTTTCAAATATGCTTTCTGAATAAAGTAAACAGATGGAAAAATATATAATTAAAAGAATTTACAGTATGCTTGCACATAGTTGAGATATTGTAGTTAAAAATGTGAAAAATGACAATTTTTTTCAAATTTTCCCAATTTGGGCGCTTCTAATACACACATTCTATTGTTCTATTTTCACTACCTAAATGAAGTATATGTGGCAAAAAAACAATGTCAGAATTATTTGGATATGCAAAACCTTTACGTAGTTATTCTATTGGTAATTTCCACACATGTCAGATTTCCAAAATTTGGCCCGGTGGTTAAGGCACAAACTGGCTTGGTCACGAAGAGTTCCGCAAGATCTTGCAGTTGCAGTTCATAAGAACTTGGAAGGATTGTTCCTGGAACACGACCGCTGCAAGGACTGTGACTTTTACAGTAGGCTTGAGATGTTATAAGCTGTTGCTCTAAAAATAAATTGTGAGGAGTTACCTTGAGATATGAATGTTCTAAACTAATGAGTAGTCTGTCTAGTAACCAGCTCAGTATTTCATTATATTTGTCTATTCTTGAGGATTTGTTTTGTGTTTGCTCAAATTTAGTGCATCTTTAACTTCAGACTGTAAGTTTTGTTTATACACACTCATTGTTCAAACAATCCCTCCCCTAGAGGTTGTTGGAATCGAGTGTGTGATTGTAACATTGATATAAATTAGTGATTACAATATCAGAGCAAAATAATCTTTTATTATGGAGAACTGACCTCTTGAAGGGAGGCTCTAGTACCCTGTTGTACCGCCTCTAGCTCTTATACAAGATGTGATACAGGTGGGCATGGAGGCTCTAGTACCCTGTTGTACCGCCTCTAGCTCTTATACAAGATGTGATACAGGTGGGCATGGAGGCTCTAGTACCCTGTTGTACCACCTCTAGCTCTGAAACAAGATGTGATATAGGTGGACATGGAGGCTCTAGTACCCTGTTGGTCCACCCCTAGCATCGATGCAAGATGTGATGCTAGCAGGCATGGAGGCATACAGGTTCTGTTTGGCATCCTGAGGCACCTAGGTCAACATTTGCTTTAACTAAGCCTCTAAATCATGCAAACTAAAAGGCCATCAATGTTGGCATCCCAGATGGCCCCATACATACATATTATCCTGCTAGACAATGCTTCTTAGAAGCTCTGACATGAGAGACAACATGTGGCTGCAGGATGTCCTGAACATATAGCTGAGCTGTCATTGTCTCACGTACCACTACTGGGTGTGACTGACTATTGTATGCGATGGCCCCCCAGACCATAACACCAGCAGCAGAGGCTGTGTGCTGGTCCACACTAAAGGCAGGATTGCAGCGTTTACCCCAAGGTCTCCAGATTTGTCACTGCTCAAACTAAACCTGGATTCATCCCTGAAGACAACCCTATTCTAGTCTGTAGCAGTCCAGTTTTGTCATTCACAACACCACTGCAAACAGAGGTGATGGTGTACGTGTAATGAGGGTCGGCAGATGTCCTTCAGCCAACCACCTGGAAATGGTTCAGACAGACACAGTGGTGTGTAATGATGTAGTCACCTGTCTCTAGTTGGCAAACAACAAAATAGTTGAAGATGCTAGTACTTGTTGGATGATCAAACGATCCTTTCTACTCATGGTCTGTCGAGAGAGTCATGAGCCCAGTCGAATTGTATGCCCTCATGCATCCACTGGTCCCAACATCTCCTTACAGTCTGGTTAAAACGGCCCAAGTGGAGGACAATTCGTTGATACGACCATTCAGCTTCTTGCATTCCAATAATGTTTAATTTGCTCCCTCTCAAACTCTGGTAACTGGGTGAAATCTCTTCTCTGCGTCATAGAGGAGTCTAGTGGTCAACAAAAGAAAATGAGGTCCACAACACAGGAGCCTCTGAGAGCTTTTTTATAGGCCAAGGGAGGATCCCACTTTTAGGACCTCAGGTGGTAAGACCGTTCATCTAATCACGCTACAACTCTCATCGTTTGCATATTTGACTGCATGACAAGTTTTGCAGCAAAACGTGAAGTATTTCTAGGGACTGGAATTTATTTATTTTTTTTACAAAGGATGTGTGTATTTGTGTGTATATATCATATATAAACTATATGTGATGGACTGAAAACAAAGTGTAGAAAATTTTTTGTAATTTCTAGTGAGTAGTAAAAATTACTCATCGGTGAATAAAATGACACAGGATAATTAGCTTTATTAATCATGACTGTAATTACATGTATCATTTCCTCAACTATGGTACACTGTGTTCTTTACCTAAAATCACAAGATATCAAACCACGAAGAATGTTGTTGTGGTCTAACATTTGCAAGAATTTGCATTGTTAATCATTTGTCAGAAGTATATTAATGCAGTAAGTAATTTTATATTGTTAGGATCTACAAAGATTATGAGCATTAAATTGATGGATTTCGATGGCTACTTAAAGGAGATGTCCCGCGCCGAAACGGGTTTTTTTTTTTTTAAACCCCCCCCCCGTTCGGCGCGAGACAACCCCGATGCAGGGGTTAAAAAAACCACCCGCACAGCGCTTACCTGAATCCCGGCGCTCCGGTGACTTCTCTACTCACCGCTGAAGATGGCCTCTTCCTCCGTGGACCGCAGCTCTTCTGTGCGGTCCACTGCCGATTCCAGCCTCCTGATTGGCTGGAATCGGCACGTGACGGGGCGGAGCTACACGGAGCTACACGGAGCCCCATAGAGAACAGCAGAAGACCCGGACTGCGCAAGCGCGGCTAATTTGGCCATCGGAGGCCAAAAATTAGTCGGCACCATGGAGACCAGGACGCTAGCAACGGAGCAGGTAAGTAAAAAACTTTTTATAACTTCTGTATGGCTCATAATTAATGCACAATGTATATTACAAAGTGCATTATTATGGCCATACAGAAGTGTATAACCCCACTTGCTGCCTCGGGACATCTCCTTTAATTCATAGAAGGAAATACAAGTAGCAAGTTTCATACAGATTGTAAAATCTGAAATAGACAATAAAGCTCCATGATTTATGAGCTTGTCTCATAAATAATTCTTGACACCAAAGGGAACTGTAGAATAGACTTGGTTTCAAGTGACATATAACCAGTAATTAGTCCGTGTTTCACACCTCTTTCATTTTGCTGTGCACAAGTCCTGTAATTTTACATACTCTTTATTTTCTGATGGTGCTTTTAACATACAGTATAAGTGTTATGTTTTAAAGGGATACAACTGATATGACCAGTGGCCGTCTTGGCATTATCTAGCAATAAGAGTTCTTAGTTACCATAGAGTCCAGAACTCTCCACAGGCATCAAGCACATGTGCATACAAAGCTGCCAGATGGAAATCCTGGACTCCTCTCCATTAATTTACATATAATGCATCCTCCTGTAGTGTCTTTGCCTCAATTTTTTTTGCAACCCCGCAGTGTCCTTTCTACAGCTTGCCTTCTTTCCCTGCAGTGGCCTCTCCACAGTTTGCCTTCTTTCCCTGCAGTGGCCTCTCCACAGTTTGCCTTCTTTCCCCGCAGTGGCCTCTCCACAGTTTGCCTCCTTTCCCCGCAGTGGCCTCTCCACAGCTTGCCTCCTCTCCCCGGAGTGGCATCTCCACAGCTTGCCTCCTCTCCCCGGAGTGGCATCTCCACAGCTTGCCTTCTCTCCCCGCAGTGGCATCTCCACAGCTTGCCTTCTCTCCCCGCAGTGGCCTCTCCACAGCTTGCCTCCTTTCCCCGCAGTGGCCTCTCCACAGCTTGCCTCCTTTCCCCGCAGTGGCCTCTCCACAGCTTGCCTTCTCTCCCCGCAGTGGCCTCTCCACAGCTTGCCTCCTTTCCCCGCAGTGGCCTCTCCACAGCTTGCCTCCTTTCCCCGCAGTGGCCTCTCCACAGCTTGCCTCCTTTCCCCGCAGTGGCCTCTCCACAGCTTGCCTCCTTTCCCCGCAGTGGCCTCTCCACAGCTTGCCTCCCTTCCCCGCAGTGGCCTCTCCACAGCTTGCCTCCCTTCCCCGCAGTGGCCTCTCCACAGCTTGCCTCCCTTCCCCGCAGTGGCCTCTCCACAGCTTGCCTCCCTTCCCCGCAGTGGCCTCTCCACAGCTTGCCTCCCTTCCCCGCAGTGGCCTCTCCACAGCTTGCCTCCCTTCCCCGCAGTGGCCTCTCCACAGCTTGCCTCCCTTCCCCGCAGTGGCCTCTCCACAGCTTGCCTCCTTTCCCCGCAGTGGCCTTCCCCGCAGTGGCCTCTCCACGGCTTGCCTCCTTTGCCCGCAGTGGCCTCTCCACGGCTTGCCTCCTTTGCCCGCAGTGGCCTCTCCACGGCTTGCCTCCTTTCCCCGCAGTGGCCTCTCCACGGCTTGCCTCCTTTCCCCGCAGTGGCCTCTCCACGGCTTGCCTCCTTTCCCCGCAGTGGCCTCTCCACGGCTTGCCTCCTTTCCCCGCAGTGGCCTCTCCACGGCTTGCCTCCTTTCCCCGCAGTGGCCTCTCCACGGCTTGCCTCCTTTCCCCGCAGTGGCCTCTCCACGGCTTGCCTCCTTTCCCCGCAGTGGCCTCTCCACGGCTTGCCTCCTTTCCCCGCAGTGGCCTCTCCACGGCTTGCCTCCTTTCCCCGCAGTGGCCTCTCCACGGCTTGCCTCCTTTCCCCGCAGTGGCCTCTCCACGGCTTGCCTCCTTTCCCCGCAGTGGCCTCTCCACAGCTTGCCTCCCTTCCCCGCAGTGGCCTCTCCACAGCTTGCCTCCTTTCCCCGCAGTGGCCTTCCCCGCAGTGGCCTCTCCACGGCTTGCCTCCTTTCCCCGCAGTGGCCTCTCCACGGCTTGCCTCCTTTCCCCACAGTGGCCTCTCCACGGCTTGCCTCCTCTCCCCGCAGTGGCCTCTCCACGGCTTGCCTCCTCTCCCCGCAGTGGCCTCTCCACGGCTTGCCTCCTCTCCCCGCAGTGGCCTCTCCACGGCTTGCCTCCTCTCCCCGCAGTGGCCTCTCCACGGCTTGCCTCCTCTCCCCGCAGTGGCCTCTCCACGGCTTGCCTCCTCTCCCCGCAGTGGCCTCTCCACGGCTTGCCTCCTCTCCCCGCAGTGGCCTATCCACGGCTTGCCTCCTCTCCCCGCAGTGGCCTCTCCACGGCTTGCCTCCTCTCCCCGCAGTGGCCTCTCCACGGCTTGCCTCCTCTCCCCGCAGTGGCCTCTCCACGGCTTGCCTCCTCTCCCCGCAGTGGCCTCTCCACTGCTTGCCTCCTTTCCCCGCAGTGGCCTCTCCACTGCTTGCCTCCTTTCCCCGCAGTGGCCTCTCCACTGCTTGCCTCCTTTCCCCGCAGTGGCCTCTCCACTGCTTGCCTCCTTTCCCCGCAGTGGCCTCTCCACTGCTTGCCTCCTTTCCCCGCAGTGGCCTCTCCACTGCTTGCCTCCTTTCCCCGCAGTGGCCTCTCCACTGCTTGCCTCCTTTCCCCGCAGTGGCCGCTCCACAGCTTGCCTCCTTTCCCCGCAGTGGCCGCTCCACAGCTTGCCTCCTTTCCCCGCAGGGGCCTCTCCACAGCTTGCCTCCTTTCCCCGCAGGGGCCTCTCCACAGCTTGCCTCCTTTCCCCGCAGGGGCCTCTCCACAGCTTGCCTCCTTTCCCCGCAGGGGCCTCTCCACAGCGTGCCTCCTTTCCCCGCAGGGGCCTCTCCACAGCGTGCCTCCTTTCCCCGCAGGGGCCTCTCCACTGCTTGCCTCCTTTCCCCGCAGTGGCCTCTCCACAGCTTGCCTTCGTTTGTTTACTCTAGCTATATAGTTTTACTAGCTGATTTACCCGGCTTCGCCTGAGGTAATTTGGTACAGATGTTTACCTGTTGTTCACAGGGAAAATTTTATGGCGTTGTGGTTACTTCAGAGGAACCAAGGAATAAAATATGTATACACACAAAGAGCGTTAGATTCCCCTCAGGCTGCATGCACTGATCTCCCTCTGCAGAATGTGCCACCCCTCCCACTATCCTCACTTTTTACCCTTAAAGGTATCGCCCCTTTTTATTTAAATTTAATCCCAGACTGGAGGATGCAGCCCCTTCTTAGCCTTAAAGGCACGCTCCATCCCTGCAGTCCATGGCCACTTCCTTATGTACTTTACAGCCTTTTAGTATATGCACAGAGGTCAGACATATTCTCCTAAGTATATACACATAGAGGTGAGGTAGATTCTCCTCAGTATACAAATCATTTCCCTAGGTTTTATGGTTTCTGAAAAAAGAACTATGTCATGGATCGCAGATTTTCACTGTCTTTCACGCTTAGAATTAAATATTGAAATTGCAACCCCTTTACTTTTCCTATTGGGATATCAAGAATGGTCGAGGCAAATTTCAAGTTTGTACGACACTGGGAAGTTACATAACATAGGGGTGCACTTTTGCACTGCATCGAACAATTAGCTTGTGACCCCTTTACGTTTACTATTTAGGACCTAAGGAATGGTCCTGCCAAATTACATGTTTGTACAACACTAGAAAATTGGAGAATTATATTAGGTACATTACACAGAGGTGCAATTTCTTTTGCACTTACCATTGAATAATCAAGTTGTGACCCCTTCACTTTTCCTATTTAGGACCTAAAGAATGGTCGTACCAAATATTACATTTGTACGACACCGGGAATTTAGAGAATTAGATTAGGTGCATTACATAGGGCTGCACTTGCTTTTGCAATTAGCATTGAATAATCAAGTTGTGACCCCTTTACTTTTCCTCTTCAGGATTTAAAGAATGGTCGTGCTAAATTTCACACTTGGACACTGGGAAATTAAATAATTAGTGGCCAGTTAGTCAGCAAGTCAATCCGTGAGAGCTTTCGCCTTTCTATAGTCTTCTATACATAAAATTATGTAGTGGCTTTGGTGCTAAACACCTTCTTCCACTGCTCCATAGCTCAGTTATGCCTTTGGGCACTTTTGGTAATGGACAGGGGTCAGCATGGTCACTTTTAGCAGTCTGCAGCTACGAAGCGGAAATGCACACTGCCTTGGTACTTTTTCAGCAATTTGTACTCTGGGATCCTGCTAGTCTATTCTCCATTCACATCATTTAGTCTTGAGTGCCCATGACCCTGTCGCTGGACACGTAATGGCCCACTTTTAATAGGGAATAACTGGTTTAGTAGTAAAAGGAGAAATGCTAAGTGCTCGTTGTTTTACCAGTTTTCGTATGGACATCAGGCATTCTTTATTTAAATTTCATTTCACAGCCAGAGAACAAACAGCGTGCCCTCTCTCTCTGAGAACATGTATCACATGCTGTTTCAGGAAGCCACACTCCTTTCCTCATGCATGCAGGTGTAGATGATTTTGCATATGAAATGGTCTTACAGATCAGTGCCTGGCAATGTATAGCAAATATATAAAATGGACTTATTGTCAAAAAAATATCCCTCCCCTAGAAGGAGCTGTCGGAATCTAACAAAATTTTCTATGCATTACAATATTGGACCAAAAGATTCAGTTATTGCGGAAAACTGACCACTTGAAGAGAGGCTCTAGTACCCTGTTGTACCGCCTCTAGCCTGGATAAAAGATGTGATGCAGATAGGCATGGAGGCTCTAGTACCCTGTTGTACTGCCTCTAGCCTGGATACAAGATGTGATTCAGATTGGCATGGAGACTCTAGTACCTTGTTGTACCGCCTCCAGCCTGGATACAAGATGCGATACAGGTGGGCATGGAGGCTTTAGTACTCTGTTGTACCACCTCTAGCCTGGATACAAGATGTGATACAGGCGGACATGGAGGCTCTAGTACCCTGTTTTACCACCTCTAGCCTGGATACAATGAAAAAAAAGACTTTGGCAGCATCCAGGGTGCAAATTGATATCCAAAATTTTATTCCCCCATCACAGAAAAACAGGCAACGTTTCGGCCATGTTGGCCTTTGTCAAGCTCCTGGCTCCTGTCTAGCCTGGATACAAGATGTGATACAGGTAAGCATAGAGGCATACAGGTTCCGTATTGTATCCCACACCATATTGCTCCACATTTGCTGTAACTGAGCCTCTAGATGGTGCAAAACCGCTCGCTGTTGAATTTGGCTGCCCAGAAGATCCCATACATGTTCTATTAGTGATAAATATGAGGACTGGGCAGGCCACGGAAGTGTGACGATGTTGTGAAGCCATTCCCTTGCTGTGTGAGGTCGGGAAAATGCTGGAAAATGCCTCTTGAAAGCCGCCATGAGAGGAACACGTGACTATCGGATGTCCTGAACATATCGCTGAGCTGTCATTGTCACTTGTACGACTACTAGGGGTGACCGACTGTCATGTGATGCCTCCCAGACCATCACAGCAGCAGTGGGGGCATTGTGCCGCTCCACAGCAAAGGCGGGGTTGAGGCGCTCACTCCGAGTTGTTCAAACACAAACATGGCTGTCGTCCGTGCCCAAACTAAACGTGGATTCATCGCTGAAGACAAGCCAGTTCCACTCGGTACCAGTTCAGTTTTATCATTCACGACACCATTGCAAATGTAGGCAATGATGGTGGGTAGGTGTCAAAGGCAGTAGAAATAATGGCTGCCATGAGACCAAATGTCCTTCAGCCAAGCTCCTGGAAATGGTTCTCTACTGGTGGTCTCTCGAGGGTGTCTTGAGCCCAGTAACCTTGTGTGCCCTCACACATCTACTGGTCCCAACACCTCCTAACAGTCAGGTCAGAGCGGCCCAGGTGGGGTGGCAATTTGGATTTCATGGCAGAGGCGTCTAGTGGTCAACAAGCTCTACACAAGCGGAAGAAGAGGTCACTGCACACAAGGAGCCTCTTAGAGCCTTTTATAGGCCAAGGCGGGAAACCGCTTTTAGGGCCTCAGGTGACACGAGTATTAATCTAATCACTCCACAACTCTCATAATTTTCAGATCTGTCTTAGCGGGAACTGCATGCCGGTTTTCTAACAAAATGCCGACAACTTCTAGGGGTGGAATTTTTAGCACTGCGATCCAGGATGCAATACATCTATCAACTGATATGAAAACACTAACTTAAAAGATACAAATGCATGACAAGCTTTTCTGTAACTAGATGACAATCAAATCAAGTTCTGCAGTTCTACGGTACTAGGCTGGATTAACATGTTCCTATAAAATGTTTCAAAACATCATGGTGTCCTTTATGTATAAATGTATCCTAATGTAACAAGCACATAATACCTTCCTCAGTGATTACACTTTCTTTCCACTGAATTTGTTACTTACTGACTTCCAGGAACACCCAACAAGACATGCAGTTTTGAATATGTTCTCACCCAGTCACCTACCCATCTCAAGTTAGCCCTTGTCAAAGTTGCCGAGATCCCTACACTTGCCCATTTTTCCTGCTTCCAGTACATCAACTTCAGCAATTAATTATACGAGTGTTAGCGGTAGACTTGGCCTCACGTTTTCCCGACAATTGCTGGGTGGCACCTGTGAGCGTAGGTGATGCCCAGCAATTAACGCTGGTACAGGTTAATTGCGCTAATTGCTGGGTAGCACCTGCACTCACAGCTGACGCCTGGCAGTTGTCAGGAAAATGCTAAATTAGGGCTTGTGTAATAACGCCCTAATATATATCACACCTCTTGACAGATGCCATTGTCACAAGATAATGTTTTTAGCCTGTCAATCATGTATTGGTTTGGCTGAGAAGTTAGTATGTCACACTAGCTACTGAACGGTTTATGCAGTTTTTATGTAATATACCACCAACATTTCACAGGGCATTTGGTGTGTTCCTTATTTTGAACAGAGATTTGTAAAAAGGGGTACTTTTACATTTTGAACTCATATGAACCCGTTCTTCTGAAAAGAAGATTAAATATATGACAAATGCAGAATCTACTATCCCCATCTACCAATGATATCCTCCTTATTCCTTTATAATATTATGGTATTGTAATCCAAAGGCATAACAAATGTTCTCCATTAGGGCTCCTTCACACGATCGTTTTGTTACAGCGTTTTCCACGCGTGGCTGTACCAATCTGCCATAGGCTCCTGTTCTGCCAATCACACATATTGCACGCAATAAAGATTTCAGCATGTTCTGTCTTGGTGCGTATAAATGCCAATATAGTTCATGGCAATTGGCGGCCCACAGCAAGTACACAATTGTCAACTGTCACATGTTGGTGTTACCCAGCGAATTGTGTTCGTGTGCAGTCAGCCTTATCCTATTTTTTTTCTGTAATTATGAGTATTCTCTTCCACTTCATCTCTTCTCTCCAGAGCTTTTACTATGTGAACAATAGTGAGATTTATTAAGCAGAATGCAGCAGTATTCTGGCTCTATTTGCAATAAACAAAAATGCTGTGTTGAGTTTTTAGACACTTTTTGCGCCGCACTAGACAAGGGGAGTATGGCTTATAGGGAAATGGAGTGGCTTAGTGGAAAGAGTTATGTCTTAAATGTGCTTTAATTAATCTCTGCTTGAATTTTTGCCTGGATGGGATGCACAAGATTTATGAAATCCAGTTCTTTTATATAGCTTGATGACTCTTGCCTTCTAAAGAGGGATCAGGCAAAAATCATAGTAAGGGAATTGCTTGGTAATATTCTTCATCTGAAACAAGTACTCGAGCTCTCTGATTACAGAGACTGAATTTAATTGATTTTCCAGAAGTAATGGTAATAGAAAACAGATCTTAAACAGGTTGTACAGGAATTGAGGAAACATGGCTGCTGTCCATGCAGCGTGAGAAACCCATCCTAAAATGTAACTATAATGGGCGGAATGCATCTTTTGGACCAGAGGGAGCATAGTTGAGAGAGCCGGATCCTAATACCACCCTCTTCAGTTCCTGGCAGGCTGAATAGTAAGCCTATCATGAACGAGCAGCGTAGCGTTAGGCTCCGCCCTTTCCTCTTCTGGACTAGCAATGTATTTAACCTAGTTGCCTTCTAGGATGGAGCTCTCAAGCTGCATGGAGGGCTTTAGGAGATGACAGCTAATCTTTGGGATGAAGAGTAATTATAACCTTGGTATTTGAGTCCTTCACGTGGATAGACACAGCTATTGGTATCTGCAGTGTTATCATTCACTATCTTTGTAGTCCCAGAGTAGCAACCTATCGTGATCTACTATATACCACAGACCAAGAACTACTCAGTCTTCTCAGCCCCTCTTGAAGATACACTATACAGGGGAGAAGAGGAGATGCAGCTTTTAAGCTCAGCTGTTTGGTGGCCCATACTGTATTTAGCAGCGTGTTTGCTAAACTGTCACCCCCTTCCCTCCTCCCTGCCCCTTGCCATCTGTCATTTTTGTTGCAGTTTGTGCGCTGTAGAAATAAAACGCACTGAAAGATGGAGGAATCTCTTTTTTTTTTTTTTAATTTTACTCCACTTAGAATTTTGTAAAAGTTTTCCAGTACAAGCGACGTCGATGAATAAATGAAGGAGTTATGATTTTTTAAATGGAGGGAGGAAAAAAAGAAATGGGGGGGGGGGGGAAGAAAAAAGGGTCCGTGTCATTAAGGGATTAAATAATGTACTAACTTCCTTCTCTGGGTCATTACGACGCAGGGATACCACATGTGTAATTTTATTTTTAATTTTTTACAAAGTAAAGGGAGACAAGCGTTTTTAATTTTTTGTATAATTTTTTAACTTTTTTAAAAATTTTTTGTCCCTTTAGGGGACTTCCACAGAGACCCATCAGGACCCCCTGATTACATTCCGGAGGTCCGATGCCGACAGCCCTTTACATGCTGCAGTCACATAGACTGCAGCATTTAAAGGGTTAATACAGCAGAGATCGGAGGTTTTCTCTGATCTCTGCTGTAAGAGCTGGTACCTGACTGTCCTCTGACAGCCAAGCATCAGCTCTCCCTGCCACAGAGACCATCGGCTTGCTTCTGACAAGCCGAAGGTCTCTATGGCAACCTGTAAACAATGCAGTGCAGGACTTTGAATTTAGAAGCCGGAGATTGCCGGCAGATCCTCAATATCTTCGTGCTTCTGTTTTTCAAAGTCCTGAACTGCTCTGTGTGGGTCTGTGCAGGCAGAGCACACTGCCACAGCTTATGGCATTGTGCTCTGCAGCTACCATAGTGAAACATAGCCCGGAAATCTTCCGGGCTATATCGCTATGGGCAGTGGAGCTCGTCCCGAAAAATTTCCGGGCGTGCCACTCAAGGGGTTAAAGAGCTTCTTTTTGAACAATCGTATAGTTGCTTAGCCACCCTATGAACCATGTTTAAAGCCCCATTTACACACAACGATTATCATTTGAACGAACGAATGACTGAACGAATTTATGACTTTTTTGCATTGAAATGCTGAGCATTTAAATGTTCAGATAATCGTTTTAAATCCTGTCCATTTCCCTCATTAGCTAAAGTAATTTCTGTATATTTTGTTTGCTCAGGTGGACATGTGTTTATGTGAGGAATCTTTGGCCAGCAGGGTTTTCTTAAAGGGGTTGTCTCGCGGCGAAAGCGTTTTTTTTTTTTTTTAATGGACCCCTGCATTATGCCCTGTGAAAAAGAAAGCATTTGTTAGTTTTTAAAAAGCACATTGCACTTACCTGCATCAGCATCTGCAGCTTCTTAATCTTCTCCTTCCTTGCGTTCCATTGCCGATTCCAGCCTCCTGATTGGCTGGAATCGGCACGCGTGACGGGGCGGAGCTACGATGACGACGCGGTGACCAGCTCTCCGGCACGAGCGGCCCCATTCACCAGGCAGAAGACCGCACAGCGCAAGCGCGTCTAAAAAAGCAAGAAGCCAGCGAAATTAGACGGAGGCATGGCGACGGGGACGCCAGCAACGGAGCAGGTAAGTGAATAACTTCTGTATGGCTCATATTTAATGCACGATGTATATTACAAAGTGCATTAATATGGCCATACAGAAGTGTATAACCCCACTTGCTGCCGCGAGACAACCCCTTTAAGCCTCATGATTAGACAAGCAGTCACTGTGTTTTAGAAAGGTAAGCAATCACCCCTCCCCTAAATATGTTCAGAGACTGAGGGAATTCTACTTAAAGCACGTTACACATAACGATTATCGTGCAAATTTGTTCACTTGAAAGAATTCTGAGCAATAATTGTCGCGTGTAAATGGGCCTTAACGCATGGTTGTCTTATAAACATTGCAAATAGGAAGTGGCCATACTGTGTGGGTAATTTGCTCTGAAGTACTGAGTAGTCATCAGTTTGGCCATGCAGCTATGTGTTTTGTAGAAAAAGGTGCCAAAGGTTTTAATATAGTAAATGTCTAGTCTGCAAGATTAATTTTTGCTCATGTAAACTGAATAGAAAAACATGAGCCGTCCATTACTGAAAGCCCCTTTTTACAGTCTTTTGGCAGTGTAGAAACTGAAGGCCAGTGTGATGTGCGATAATCCTGTTTTTTGTTTTCTGTGGAATAACTGGAGATTTCCTCTGCGGTGAACAGTAAGGCCATTTATGAGCTCTAAGTCCACCTGTTGTAACTGTGCTGCTGTTATTTGCCCTTTTTTTTATTTTATTAGGAAATCCAAGGCCTCTTGTATTCTGAGACCGCATCTTTCTAAAGAAGTCTTTCAATTACTGAAACAGCAGTCTATTTAATCTTTGGGTTACGAAACCGGTCAGGGCAGTTCACCCACTTTTATCCCAAAGGCTACTGTAGGGAATAAGCTTCTGTTTAACACTGAGTAACACACGATGTTATTATATGGTACTAATTTGTGAATGTGATACTGGTCTTGCTACTCATCTAAATCAATTGGGGACAAATGTATGAAGGTGCTATCTACAATGCTAACTGGTGGTTGTATGTTTAAAGAGACCCTGTCACCTTCTTTTTGCCCCCCTCTCTGAGGGCAGCACGAGGTAGTGGCAGTCACACTGATTACCATGATAGGTCTGCTGTGTGGATCTGTGCAGAAGTTTTGGAGAAACTTGCATCAATAGCAACACATGGAGGACTACTTAAAAGTAGTCTTGGATATTCATGCGCTGCACCCACCCTGCCCTCCAGCCAATGATTGACAGCTGCCAGCCTATTACTGTTCATAGAGAGAAAGATGCCAATCATTGGCTGGAGGGCAGGGTGGGTGTGGCTAGGCTGCAGCTCATGAATATGCAGGACTAGTTCTGGTCTGGCGCCTACTAATAAAATGTAAGTTTTTCCAAAATACTGCACAGATCCACACAGCAAGAATATCACTGTAATCCTTATGACAGGCACTACTTTATGGTACCCTCAGAGAGGGGTGCAAAAATATGGTGACGTCATGGTCTAAAGGGAATCTGATTTGAGTTCGGGGGAATGTTGCCTTATCGTCTTGGACTCATATTGATGGCCTTTCACCTTGTCAACCAGAACACTAATGTACACTGATTAAGGGGGAAGAACACCCAAAACGGCTGTACTTGAGTAATTCTGGTTTGTCTTAGACTTGATTCACATGAGTGTGTGCATAGTTGCGAGTGCATTTGCGCTGTGTTTTTGCAAATTTGGGCATCGCAAATTTCTGCATGCAACTGCATTTTTTTTTGTTTCGTTTTTTACTGTACTTTTTGAGCATAAAATAGAGCAATGTTTTTTTGTGCAACAGAATTGCACACCCCAAATAGGCACATGTGAATGAACCCACTGAAATCAATTGGTTCGATTTTCTGCGTATTGCTTACGCAAATTTTTGGTGAGCAAATACGTGCGCGAATATGATCATGTGAATCTGGCCTAACGGTACATTGCTAGTGACGTTGCAAGGTCTTTTAAAAAGTCAGATACTGACTCGTAGGCAAGCTGCCTTCCAGTAGGTTGACCAGCGGAGGAATTATACCATCACTTGTTGCATAACTCTTGAGTTCAGAAGACTTGATGCCTCTGGGTGTTCTCAAAACTTTTTAGGCAAATTGAAACTCCACTTGCAGTTTGCATTTGCTATCTAGTTAAATACTACAGTCTAGCTGTTTGTACCTTTGTTACTTTTTTGTTTTACTAGTGTTGGAACAACTCAGGATGGAGTTGGAAACCATCAACAAGTTGCTGTAGATGGATTTGTCCTGTGATTTTATGTTGTACGTTTTTGTATATATATTTAGGTATTCATACCGGTATGCTATTCAGATTATTTGGATGTTTAACCCCTTAACGACCAGCCCATAGTGTTTTTACGTCCTCCCGAAGTGGGCTCTATTCTCTGAGGACGTAAAAACATGCTTCCTGCAGAGAATAATGCCCCTCGGGCTGTGGACGTGACAGCTCCATGCTGTCGGTGTCCGCAGGTAGCTGACAGCATGGAGCTGTCATCCCGGGCTGTTCGGACACCCCCCCGGCATTGCGATCGGCGCTATGCAATGGATAGCGCCGATCGCAAAAAAAGTAAATAAAAGTACACAAAAGTTAAAGATTCAGCTGCTCTGATGGATCGGATCCATCGGAGCAGCTGAAATTACTCACCCAGGTCCGGCACGCTGCTCCCCGCTCTCCTGCCGCTCCGGGGCCCGAAGCCGGTCTTCTGCGCATGCGCGCCAGGCGGCATTACGTCACCGCATGCGCAGAAGGCCCGGCGGCGCGGGAGATTTAAAATCTCCTGGCTCCCGGCTCCTGTAGGTAGCCGGGAGGCAGGAGATGTCAGCGGGGACTGCGGTGAGCGGTCCCCGGTACCGCGATCGCCGTTATCCAATGGTTAGCGGCGATCGCGAAAAAGTTAAAAAAAAGTTTTTAAAAAGTCAGTTTCACCTCCCCTCATGGATCGGATCCATGAGGGGAGGTGAAAATACTCACCCCCAGTCCTCAGCGGTGTCCCGATGTCCCGGGACCCGAATCCCCGTCTGCGCATGCGCGCCCGATGATTGACATCGGGCGCCTGCACAGACGGGCTCGAGCCCCGGGGAATTTAAAATCCCTCTGCTCCTGGCTGCCATGTGTAGCTAGGAGCAGAGAGATTATACCGGGGACATGATCACTGTCATCCAATGGATGACAGTGATCATGTAAAGTGAAAAAAAAAGTGTAATAAAGTAAAAAAAAAAGTAAAAAAAAGTTTTTAAAAGTTTAAAAAGCGTACGTTTCATCTCCCCTCATGGATCATATCCGTGAGGGAGGATGAAAGTACGTACCTAAGGCCCCCAGATTTATCCGCGGACCTTACCACAGCTTCTGCACACGCGCCCGTCGCCAAAATGGCGGGCGCATGCGCAAAAGCTGTGGATTGCCAGGATAATTTAAATTCTCCCTACTCCTGGCTACAAAACGTAGCCAAGAGCATGGAGATTTAATGGGGGTCCGCGGTGAGCGGTTCCTGGTCACGTGTTCGCCATTATCCAATAATGCCGATCACGTAAAAGTAAAAAAAAAAATTTGAAGTTTCATCTCCCCTCACTGATGCGATCGGTGAGAGGAGATAAAACTTTTTACCGGAGGCCTGCGTATTTGAATCCCGACGCGATCTTCCTCCGTGGACCTTCCAGGATTCTGCACATGCGATTGCCGGCAAAAAGCCGGACACATGCGCAGGAGTCAGGGAGCCCAGGAAATTTAAAATCTTCTTGCTCCCAGCGACCAACGGTCACAGAGAGCCTGGAGCAGTGACGGGTGGCCTCGTTGAGCGGTCCCCGGTCACGTGATAAAAAGGTAGCGATCTACCTTAGGCCGGTCTCACATGACCGGATAGGAATTACGGATTCTGCATGCTTCTGATCCACGGTATTACGCAGATCAATCGCATTGGATTACACAATTCGCTCACATTAGCGGGTCGGAATTGCGTAATCCACTCGCAGAAAAGAGAACGCAGCAGGTTCTATTTTACTGCGGATATCGGCAACATAGAGCCTATTGTGCTCCATGGTCGTGGATATACCCGCTGCCCATACGCAACTACATTGTATACGGGCTGCGGGTGCCCGCGTCATCGCTAAGCGATGGTGCGGGAAATACAAACAAAGGTGTACTGTGCATGACCGCCTGTGTGAGTAGGCAGTTATGCGCAGTACATTACGCAGCCGTACGCAGGGTCACAGCCGGGATCCCAGATGGGATCCGCTGTGGGCCTCCGCAAGCGGATTCCGCCTGCACCCGCGTGAGCCCGGTGTTATTCAGACCGCTACCTGTGATACGTATTTTACAAGAAGCCCCGGGAACGCTCGCCTTCCTGCAGTTCCAGGAGCACCTTGTTGAGCGCCTTCTGTGTGAGACCGTCGCACCTCATCAAGCTTACGGAGACTCACGGAACCCCACTTTTTACACCCCATACCCGTCACTGAGGTCATGAAATACCCCCAAAAAGCATGAGAGGAGGAGGGGGGATACCCGGTTTTATTGCCCCATGGGCCCATTCCAACCAGCCTCCGTAATTACCCCTGTCTTCGGAAATACTACACAGTTCACATTTTTACTTTTATCTAAGATTTGCGAACGCCAAAAACGGCGCGGAGGGGGGGAATTTTTAGGGAGTCAATCTTTATTCTGTACAAATAAGCAATGGGGCCTGGAATTTATTCAGTTGTGCCCTAAAATCCAACAGGTGTTCCGTCCTTTATAGGCCTTGCCATGCGTCCTGTAAGTAGATTAGGGCCACAATGGGTATGTTTCTAAACTCGGGACAAACGGGGGTATCCATTTTGGGGTGAACGTCTTCATTCCTATGTGCACTGTACAAAAAAACTGTTTTTAAATTGAAAAAATTGCCAAAAAAATTGAAAATCGTTACTTTTTCCTTCTGCTTTGCTTAGATTCATTCAAATACTGTGGGGTCAAAATACGCAGTACACCCCTAGATGAATTCGTTAAGGGGTCTAGTTTTCAAAATGGGGTCATTTGAGGGGGTTCTTTATAGTTTTGGCCGCTCAATGGCTCTATAAGTGGGCAATGGGGCCTGAAATTTATTCAGTAGTACCCTGAAATCCAACGGGTATTCCTTTCATTGTAGGCCTAGCCATGGGTCCTGTAAGTCTATTAGGGCCACAATGGGCATGTTTTTGAACACGGGACAAATGGGGGTATCCATTTTGGGGTGAAAGTCTTCATTCCTATGTACACTGTACAAAAAAAACTGTTTTTAAATTGACACAATATTATTTTTTTCCTTTTGCTTTGCTTGAATTTATTCAAAAACTGTGGGGTCAAAATATGCAGTACATCCCTAGATAAATTCGTTAAGGGGTCTAGTTTTCAAAATGGGGTCATTTGTGGGGGTTCTATATGGTTTTGGGCGCTCAAGAACTCTACAAGTGGGCAATGGGGCCTAAAAGGACTTCAAGCAAAATCTATGTTCTGAAAGCCACCGATTACTCCTTTTATTTTGGGCCCCGTTGTGCATGCGGACATAAGATTAGGGCCACAATGGGTATATTTCTGAAAACAGCACAAACAGGGGTATCCATTTTGGGGTGTAAGTCTTCCTTCATATGTGTGCTGTACAAAAAAAGCTGTTTTTAAAATGACAGAATTGCCAAAAAAACAAAAATCCAAATTTTTTCCTTTTGCTTTGCTTGAATTTATTCAAAAACTGTGGGGTCAAAATACGCAGTACACCCCTAGATAAATTCGTTAAGGAGTCTAGTTTTCAAAATGGGGTCATTTGTGGGGGTTGTCTATGGTTTTGGGCGCTCAAGAACTCTACAAGTGGGCAATGGGGCCTAAAAGGACTTCAAGCAAAATTTGTGTTCCGAAAGCCACCGGTCGCTCCTTTCATTTTGGGCTCCGTTGTGTATCCAGACATAAGATTAGGGCCACAATGGGTATGTCTCTGAACACGGGACAAACAGGGGTATCCATTTTTGGGTGCAAGTCTTCCTTCATATGTGTGCTGTACAAAAAAAGCTGTTTTTAAAATGACAGAATTGCCTAAAAAACGAAAATCACAATTTTTTCCTTTTGCTTGGTTTGAATTCATTCAAAAACTGTGGGGTCAAAATATGCAGTACACCCCTAGATAAATTCCTTAAGGGGTCTAGTTTTCAAAATGGGGTCATTTGTGGGGGTTTTCTATGGTTTTGGGCGCTCAAGAACTCTACATGTGTGCTATGGGGCCTAAAAGGACTTCAAGCAAAATTTCTGTTTTGAAAGACACTGACTACTCCTTTCATTTTGGGCCCCGTTGTGGACTCAGATATAACAATAGGGCCACAATGGGTATATTTCTGAACACAGGAGAAATAGGGGTATCCATTTTGGGGTGTAAATCCTGATTTTCATGTAAACTATAGGAAAAAAATATGTCTTTAAAATGACAGATTTGCAAAAATATGAAATTTTACTTTTTCTCCTCTAAATTGAATTAATTCCTGAAAAAAAACTGTGGAGTCAAAATACTCATGACACCCCTCAGTGAATACACTAAGGGGTGTAGTTTTTAAAATGAGGTCATTTGGGCGGGTATCTATTATTCTGACACTCATGAGCCTTTCCAATCTCAGCTTGGTATAGGAAAACAAAGTGTTCCTCAAAATGCTAAAAAGTAATGTTAAATTTGTACGTCTCCTAAATAGTTAAAAAAAAAACGAAAGTTTTTCCAATGTGCGCCCAAAATAAAGTAAACGGGTGGAAATATAAATCTTAGCAAAAATTTCTATATTATGTTTGCACATATTTAAGATATTGCAGTTGGAAATGTGAAAAAATGACGATTTTTTTCAAAATTTTCCCAATTTTGGCGCTTTTAATAAATAAACACAATTTCTATCGGTCTATTTTTTCCGCCTAAATGAAGCACAACATGTGGCGAAAAAACAATGTCAGAATCGCTTGGATATGCAAAACCTTTCTGGTGTTTTTCCATGTTAAAGTGACACATGTCAAATTTGCAAAATTTGGCCTGGTCATTAAGGCGCAAACAGGCTTGGTCACTAAGGGGTTAAATGTATCATGAATTTGTACTACTAAAGCCACTCGTACACACAAAGCTTAGATCGTCTGATGGGCTGTTCATGCAAACCATCTAACTACCAACATGTTCTGCTAAACTGACCAAAGAAGGACAAATGAAAAGGAAAAAAAAGGGGGTTAAAAACTGTGTTTGTGCAAAGTGGCAAATAATCATTCTCTGCCAAATCAGGGTAATATTTACCGTGTGCAAGGCTACTTAAGGCTGGGTTCACACGGAGCGGAATTGCCACGGAATTTCCACGTGGAAAGTCCGCACGGTAATTCCTAATCCCAAAATTAGCCAGCAAAGTGGACGAGATTTTGCAAAAATCTCGTCCACACGCTGCAGCCAATCAGCTGCTGCCAAGCCGCATGAAAACTGACCTGCCGCACGGAATCCGCAGCATGTCAATTCTTTTCTCTTTTCTGCAGCGGCTTCTCTCCTCTCGATGAGGAGAGAAAGCCGCAGCGGAATGCAGACAGCGAAACCGCTACAAAATCCGTGGCTAAAGGTTTTGAAGCTGCGCTTTACCTGTGGAATTCTCGCGGTTTCTCTGTGTAGCTATTCCGTGAGAATTCCGCTGAAATTCCGTCCCATGTGACCCCAGCCTAAATAAAACTTAGGGCCTTTTGCACACAACTATTATTATTAGTTAGGGTTCTGTTTTTTTAAATGGAACAAATGGCACAGTCTGTGGCGCTATTTGTTCCATTTATAAAACAAAATCATAATGGAACCAAATCGAAAGTGTATCGTTTTTTTGGAGAGCCATTTAATTCAATAAGGGGAAAAATTGAAGCAGAACTGCCAGATGGAATTAAAATTGAAATGGCAAATGCAGGTGCGAGTGAGCCCTAAGAACGCAAATGTGTTGTGATGTTATAGGTTTATCTTTAAAAAAAAAAAAATGTAAAAAATATTTTTCTTTTACTCTGTGCTATTTTGCTACTTTCTGCTTTGTTGTGTTTAATAGAAACATTAATAGGTTGCCATTAAAACAACTTTGTTCCATAATTTCATGCAGCTAAAGAAGCAGCTCGGGGATTGTGACTCCATTACTCAGGAGATTGTTGGCAGCGCCCATGTGGAGAATTATGCACTGAAAATGTTCCTGTATGCGGACAACGAGGACCGAGCTGGGAGATTCCACAAGTAAGACCTAGACATATCTATACACCATTACTGCTTTATCCTACCTACTCACTACAGATTTCGGGATTTATTGCTGTAGTAATCTCTTGGCTATAATAGTAATTAGGCCTAAGTAAAATTTGATAATCCAGCATTCTAGGGACTGATCTGACAGATTATTGGATTAAGTTGTGCAGAGTGATGGACGAAGGACTGTCACACAATAAAAGTCACAGGCTGTTCTCCTTTAAGGTCCAGCAGTACTTTCATAGGTGCAGTAATTTACTTATTTTATCAAGTTTGTTTACATTTAGATGTAGAATTTTATATCCACCTATAAAATAATGTAGAGCCTTTAGTGGTTCTTCATACTTCACTAGGCACACTGTCCTCCTTAGGCCAACTTCTCAGATGATCGCTACAATATCTGCATTGTGTCTTCTGAGAGTGAGAGCATCAGCCGTTGTAATGAATTGGGCAGCTTGGTGGCGAAGCTCAGCCGTACCCATGGGTTCCCATACAGGGGGTCATACAGCAGGTGCCCTCAACCCATGCCAGTTTAAATCTCACAATGGAAAGGTGCCCACATGTCCACCAATTCCGTATTTTTTTTTTTTTTAATAAGACATGCCAATTTTATACGGCACAACACCAGTTCTATTTTCTAATTCGAATGAAGGAGAAGCTATGGGTTCAAGTGCCAATAGTTGTCACATCCACACAACTTGGTGAAACCAAATTAAAGTAAACAACTAGAGAAGGTCAGCGCTGAACACTGTAAGTAGAATAAAGAGAACAATGAAAACAAAGAACATTTTATTCAATCTGATTTTCTCTTAGAATTTTATACTACAAACAAAAATATATTAAGTGCATTACAAAGAAACTAGGATTCTTTAATTTATCTAGAAATATGGCATATTGATTAAATTGTTTAGCTTTGCAGCTCACGGTAATTCTTTAACTACATGCTGGCAAATGAGCTATGTTAAATGGGTTGTCTGCCCTATTTTCAATTGATGACCTATACTCCAGATAGGTCATTAGTAGAGATGAGCGAACACGTTCGGCCCCGGCCCTTTTTCGCCCGAACACCGAACTTTGCGAACACCTCGGTGTTCGGGCGAAAAAGTTCGGGGGCCGCCGTGGCAGCGCGGGGGGGTGCGGCGGGGAGTGGGGGGGAGAGGGAGAGAGAGAGGGCTCCCCCCTGTTCCCCGCTACTGCCGCCCGCGCCGCCGCGCATCTCCCCGCCCCCCGGCGGCACCCGGACACTTACGCGCGAACACTGCAGTGTTCGCTAAAGCCGGTGTCCGGGTGCGGATGTGTCCGTAACGGACACGTTCGCTCATCTCTAGTCATTAGTAGTTGATGGACGGGGGTCTGCCACTCGGAATCTCCATCTATCAGCTGCCCAGCCAGCCCACTGTCAGGGCATCGGGCTGGACATCATTAGTGGACAGCAAGGTAAGAGGGAGCACTGGCTTAACTCCCATTGAAATCAACGGGAGCGCCGTCCTGCTATTCCTCTTCCTGCTTCACTGGATGTGACATACTGACTAGGAGAGGAACAGGAAGTTGAAGAGCAGTATGGCGCTCCCATTGATTTCAGTGAGGGTGAAGCCGGCGCTCCCGCTTTCCTCCCTTGTCCGCTGATGACGGCTACAATCAGCCCGCTGCCCTGGATAGCAGGCAGGATGATCAGATGATGGACAGAGATCCCAAGTAGTGGACCCCCGTCTATCAACTACTGATAACCTGTTCAGAGGATAGGTCATCAATTATTAAAGGGCAGAAAACCCCTTTCAGCAGTCCCAGTATGTTGCATATTTAAAAAATATATATATTGCAGAACTATTGACAACTATTGACACGCACAGTGGATGTTTCTGCTGCGAAATTGCCAGGAGATTTCGCCACAAACCTTGCATGTGTTGCATGCAGATTTCGTGGAAGATTTGTTTCCAACTTCACCCTAATCATTGCAAATGGTGGGGAAAAATCTGCAGAAAGATTGTACATGTCAAAATGAACACTGCAGATCAGTCCTTGAACGGAAAGTTTTTGCATCCACTTTGCTGCTACTTGATTCTGCTGTGAATTTTTTTTGTGCATGAAAATCTGCAGCAAATACTCATTGTCAAAAAAACAAATTCAAGCGTATGAGTCGTCGGATGGAATGAAACTTTCTGTATGTGATTGTAATGTTGATATAAGTGATTATAATATTAGAGCAAAAGGAGAATTTATTGTAGAGCACTAACATTTGATAGGAGGCCCTAGTACCCTGTTGTACCGCCGCTAGCTTGTATACAAGATGTAATATGGGCAAGCATAGAGGCCTTAGTACCCTGTTATGCCGCCT
The DNA here is from genome assembly GCF_035609145.1 of Eleutherodactylus coqui. Taxonomy (NCBI): domain Eukaryota; kingdom Metazoa; phylum Chordata; class Amphibia; order Anura; family Eleutherodactylidae; genus Eleutherodactylus; species Eleutherodactylus coqui. The sequence continues at coordinate 114,607,761 of NC_089839.1, read as the reverse complement.
CTAGCTTGGATACAAGATGTAATACAGGCAAGCATAGAAGCTCTAGTATCCGGTTGGGCCGCCTCTAGCTTAGATACAAGATGTGATACGGGAGAGCATAGAGGCTTTAGTACCCTGTTATATCACCTCTAACTTGGATGCAAGATGTGATGTGGGCCAACTGTACTTTGGATACGGGCAGGCATGGAGGCATACATGTTCCGTATGGTATCCTGCAGCATATAATTCCACATTTGTTGTAATTGGGCCTCGAGATTGTGCAAACTCGTATGCTGTGAAGTTGATGTCCCACATGGGTTCCATACATGTTCTATTAGGGATAAACCTGGTGACCGGGCAGCCACAGAAGTGTGACAATGTTGTGGGGACATTCCTGTGACATCCTTGTGTGTGCGGCCAAACATTATCCTGCTGGAAAATGCCTCTTTGAAACCGCCATGAGAAGAACACAAGTGATTGCAGGATGTCCTGAAAATATCACTGAGCTGTTATTGTTCCTTGTACCACTACAAGGGGTGGCCTACTGACATATGCAGTGGGCACGCAGACCATCACACCAACAGGGGGAGCAGTGTGCCGCTTCACAGCAAAGGCAGGATTGAGGCGCTCACCCCGAGGTATCCGGACACTAACACGGCCATGGTCACTGCCCAAATTAAACCTGGATTCATCTTTGAAATCAGCTCTGTTCTACTCGATAGTGTTCAACTTCCAGTTCACAAAAGCACTGCAAATGGTAGGTGTCAAAAGTCATACACATAATGGGTGCTGTTAGGCCAAATGTCCTTCAGGCAGGCACCTGGAAATGGTTCCGACAGACACGAGGCCTGTAATGATGGCGCCACCTATCTCTAGATGACGAACAAAGAAACAGTTGGAGCTGCTTGCATTTGTTGGATAATCAGATAATCCTCTCTACAGGTGGTCTGTCGAGGGTGTCTTAAGCCCGAACAGGTTGTGTACCCTCTTGAATACTAGTCTCAACAACACCTGGTCAGAACTGGTTGACAGTTTGTTGATACGACCATCCAGCTTCCCACATCCCTATAATGCGCTTCCCCCTCACACTGTGGTAACGGGGTGATATCTCTTCTATCCGTCGTAGAGGCGTCTAGTGGTCAACAAGCTCTACACAAGTGGAAGAGGTGGTCACTACGTACAGGGAGCCTCTGAGAGCCTTTTATAGGCCAAGGGTAGAGCCACTCTTACAAGACCATTCATCTAATCACACCACAACTATAATCATTTGTATATCTGCCTGAGATGGAACTGCATGCTGAGTTTTGTAGCAAAATGATAACTCTTACCAGGGGCGAGATTTTGTTTTGACCATTTTTGTTACATTTGTAGGTATTTTAGACCTTCCATTACATGCTCATTCAGCTGACAGCTATGCCACTTGGTTTCTCCTGGCTCAGGAACTTTAAAGACCAGGCATCTGCCATTGTGAGAAGGCTGGAACACACACATTAGACAGTCAGCTAGTCCTGCGGAAATCAGTGGGTTCAACCGACATACATGTTATGTGTTCAAAATTGAAGCCATTGAAGCAGCACTATTTACTGCTGGTAATTATATTGTCTATTGTAGAAATAGTTTGCTTTCTACAGTACCATAACAGGCTGCATGCTTTTACTGGGGTGGAAGCACTATTGATCTTGATGTCTTAATTGGCGATCCAACGTCTTTTAGACCAAGATAATGCAGCAATCTCTAAGTAGAGTAGAGCCGTCTGCGCCTCCAAATATGGACTATACACAAATGAATGGACTCACCGGGTGCAAAGTGGGACCCCTCAGGGAACAGCAAGCTTGTAATATGTGCTTAGGTCCTCCAAAGATCCTTCACAGGCAGGAGACCAGCAGATAAGGGTACCCCAAAATGGATGACTGGGGAAAATGTGCCAAAAAGTGAAGATGAAAAACTTAAACAACCTTTTATTGGAGAAAATCTCTTGGGATCCAAATTCCAAATAGTAGTTTATTTGATATTACTCTATATTGTCATCAATGACAAATGACATAACAAAAACAGTCTAAAGTGCAACACGTTTCGGCGTTCAAATGACGCCCTTCTCAAGCATATATATCTAAAAACAGCAATGTCCTTATATATACAGCATAACTCATGAGATACTGTGGAGCAGATGGCTGTTGCTGTGGCGCCGAGTGTCTGTCGGCATTTCGTTGACGTCATCTAAGTGTGGCTAAGGCACCCTGTCCACGGCCGTTGTAGAATATCGCTAGCGATATTCCGCTCCGGGGGAGCAGGGGGGAAAGCTGTCCGTTCTCTGCGGTGAGCCTATCTAACAGAACTCCTATGAGTGGAGAATCGCTATGAGTCTCCCCTCGTGGACGCCGTGGCTGCGCTTTCCATAGCAGCGCTATGGAAAGCGTTCACTGTGTTACCAGCAGCCAGACTATCGCCGCGGGTAATGCAATGAACATTCGCCCGTGGTCAGGCAGCCTTGTTCTGACCCTGCAGGGACCTAGACCATGCTGCCCATGCGTCCTGACAGGTGGAAAGCCGTGAGTTCCACCTGTAAAGCGCATGCACCATTCACCTCACATACTCCTATAGAGTGGATAGTGAAAATATAAATATAATATACACACATATATTAGAAAGATGGGAGCCATCTGAGAGTTTGGTCACCTGGATGTTGGTAGATGGACTAATGTAATTTGATCAAATTATATACCAAGAATCTTGCATTATTTAATGTGGTTAGAGTATTGATTATAGGTATGTATACCTCTGATAGTAAATGTATTTTGTGTGCTGTTGCCATTTATTGGTTTCTGCTTCGATTGTATGATGCAGCCATGGTTTAATGTGCACCTATATATTTCTATTGGGATATATTTCCATTGGGTAGTACTGTCATATCCTTTGTTTTTCTGAATATGTAAAAAAAAAAAAAAAGACTATCATGGACTACAGCTTAAATGTATACATCACATGTATCATGTAAATATATTACACCATATAAAGATATAATTATAAAATAAATTGTAATGTGAATTTTACATGGAAATTCATTATATGTCTAAAACCTCTTATAAAACCACCCAGTCCCCTTATAAAACGTGATCAGCCATATTGAATGACAATACCAATATATTCCTAAATGCACTTCAATATACTTTTTCTAAACTTTCGTTGAGACCACAAGGTACCAAAGTGTTCATTCTGTAGATCCAAAACCTCTCTCTAGCACGTAATTTAGAGAGAGAACGTGAAGCAATGTATTCTAAAGGGGTCATTTTAAATCTCTATTGTGTTCCTCTGAAAAATGGCGTGAGACAGTATGCTTCATAAATCCCGTGGAGATGTTTAATCTATGTTGATTCAAGCGGGAACTCAGGGTTTTGGTCGTGCGCCCAATGTATTGCAACCCACAGGGGCATTCTATCAAATAAATTACAAATCGAGAACTACAATTCAAAAATTGATTGATTTTGACTGTTTTTTGATTCTTGTTTGCTGTAAATTTCTCTTCTCTGTGTGATTGCGGAGCAGCACTTGCAGTGTTTTCCGCCACAACGATAAACACCCACTGTCAATTTTTTTCCCAAAGGTTCTTGAAATTTTTTAATAGGGTTAAAGGGGGCAAGGGTATTTTGTAAAGTTTTATTCCGGCGATAGATAATTTTTGTTTTTTCCTGAATTTCCTTTTGTAAAAATGGATCTTTTTAAAGAATATCCTAATTCTTTAAAATACTCTCAATTTGACTGAATTGAGAGTTATATTTAGTAATAAAAAGGATATTTTTATTAAAATCATTAATAATTAGAGATGAGCGAACGTACTCGTCCGAGCTTGATACTCGTTCGAGTATTAGCGTGTTCGAGATGCTCGTTACTCAAGACGAGTACCACGCAATGTTCGAGTTACTTTCACTTTAATCTCTGAGACGTTAGCGCGCTTTTGTGGCCAATAGAAAGACAGGGAAGGCATTACAACTTCCCCCTGCGACGTTCAAGCCCTATACCACCCCCCTGCAGTGAGTGGCTGGTGAGATCCGGTGTCACCCGAGTATATAAATCGGCCCCTCCCGCGGCTCGCCACAGATGCAATCTGACATAGCTCAGGGAAAGTGCTGCTGATGCTGGAGCTGCTATAGGGAGAGCGTTAGGAGTTATTTTAGGCTTCAAGAACCCCAACGGTCCTTCTTAGGGCCACATCTAACCGTGTGCAGTAGTGTGGAGGCTGCTTTTTGCAGTGTTGCACATTTTTTTTTTTGTATATCGGCCGTGCAGAGCATTGCGTCCTGCAGTAACTTTACATTGTCCAGGGCCAGTAGTGGTGAGGCAGGGACAGAAGACATATTTAGTGTATATAGGCAGTGGGCCTTTCCAAAAACATTTGGGAAAAAAAAATCTATTTGGGCTGCCTGTGACCATCCTCAGTGTACTGGGTCTCTGCTGGGGGTAGTTGTCCTAATTCATGCGCAGCCAGCTAAGTGTTACAGCAGGCTTGCGCAAAATTCTTTCCTTCCTCTGTGTTGCCTCTTACATCACCGCTGTATTCCTGTCCACAAGTGTACTGGGTCTCTGCTGGGGGTAGTTGTCCTAATTCATACGCAGCCAGCTAAGTGTTACAGCAGGCTTGCGCAAAATTCTTTCCTGCCTCTGTGTTGCCTCTTACATCACCGCTGTAATACTGTCCACAAGTGTACTGGGTCTCTGCTGGGGGTAGTTGTCCTAATTCATACACAGCCAGCTAAGTGTTACAGCAGGCTTGCGCAAAATTCTTTCCTGCCTCTGCTGTGCGTTCCGTAAGGGAAGTCAGTCTCCAACCACAGGCCAATAAGCGGCACATTTAATTACAGCGTTCTGTTTCTGCACTACTGGTAATACAGCATGCTGAGGGGTAGGGGTAGGCCTAGAGGACATGGACGCGGGCGAGGACGCGGAGGCCCAAGTCAGGGTGTGGGCACAGGCCGAGCCAGTGCGGTGGCCAGGGGTAGAGGCAGGGCCAGACCGAATAATCCATTAACTGTTTCCCAAAGCGCCCCCTCGCGCCATGCCACCCTGCAGAGGCCAAGGTGCTCTAAGGTGTGGCAGTTTTTCACAGAGACGCCTGACGACCGACGAACAGTGGTGTGCAACCTTTTTTGCGCCAAGATCAGCTGGGGAGCCACCACCACCAGCATGCGCAGGCATATGATGGCCAAGCACCCCACAAGGTGGGACGAAGGCCGTTCACTGCCTCCGGTTTGCACCACTGCCTCTCCCCCTGTGCCCCAACCTGCCACTGAGATCCAACCCCCCTCTGAGGACACAGGCACGAGTGCCTACCGGCCTGCACCCACACCCTCACCTCCGCTGTCCTCGGCCCCATCCAGCAATGTCTCTCAGCGCAGCGTCCAGACGTCACTAGCGCAACTGTTTGAGCGCAAGCGCAAGTACGCCGCCACACACCCGCACGCTCAAGCGTTAAACGTGCACATAGCCAAATTGATCAGCCTGGAGATGCTGCCGTATAGGCTTGTGGAAACGGAGGCTTTCAAAAGCATGATGGCGGCGGCCCCGCGCTACTCGGTTCCCAGTTGCCACTACTTTTCCCGATGTGCCGTCCCAGCCCTGCACGACCACGTCTCCCGCAACATTGTACGCGCCCTCACCAACGCGGTTACTGCCAAGGTCCACCTAACAACGGACACGTGGACAAGCACAGGCGGGCAGGGCCACTATATCTCCCTGACGGCACATTGGGTGAATTTAGTGGAGGCTGGGACAGAGTCAGAGCCTGGGACCACTCACGTCCTACCCACCCCCAGAATTGCAGGCCCCAGCTCGGTGCTGGTATCTGCGACCGTGTATGCTTCCTCCACTAAACCACCCTCCTCCTCCTCCTCCTCCTCCTCCTCCTCCTCCTCCAACGCAACCTCTGTCTCGCAATCAAGATGTGTCAGCAGCAGCACGTCGCCAGCAGTCGGTGTCGCGCGGCGTGGCAGCACAGCGGTGGGCAAGCGTCAGCAGGCCGTGCTGAAACTACTCAGCTTAGGAGAGAAGAGGCACACGGCCCGCGAACTGCTGCAGGGTCTGACAGAGCAGACCGACCGCTGGCTTTCGCCGCTGAGCCTCCAACCGGGCATGGTCGTGTGTGACAACGGCCGTAACCTGGTGGCGGCTCTGCAGCTCGGCAGCCTCACGCACGTGCCATGCCTGGCCCATGTCTTTAATTTGGTGGTTCAGCGCTTTCTGAAAAGCTACCCACACTTGTCATACCTGCTCAGAAAGGTGCGCCGGGTCATCGCACATTTCCGCAAGTCCAAGACGGACGCTGCCACCCTGCGGACCCTGCAACATCGGTTTAATCTGCCAGTGCACCGACTGCTGTGCGGCGTGCCCACACGGTGGAACTCTACGCTCCACATGTTGGCCAGGCTCTATGAGCAGCGTAGAGCTGTAGTGGAATACCAACTCCAACATGGGCGGCGTAGTGGGAGTCAGCCTCCTCAATTCTTTACAGAAGAGTGGGCCTGGTTGGCAGCCATCTGCCAGGTCCTTGGAAACTTTGAGGAGTCTACCCAGATGGTGAGCGGGGATGCTGCAATCATTAGCGTCACCATTCCTCTGCTATGCCTCTTGAGAAGTTCCCTGCAAAGCATAAAGGCAGACGCTTTGCGCTTGGAAACGGAGGCGGGGGAAGACAGTATGTCGCTGGATAGTCAGAGCACCCTCATGTCTATATCTCAGTGCGCTGAGGAGGAGGGGGAGGATCATGAGGAGGAGGGGGAAGAGACAGCTTGGCCCACTGCTGAGGGTACCCATGCTGCTTGCCTGTCATCCTTTCAGCGTGTATGGCCGGAGGAGGAGGAGGATCCTGAAAGTGATCTTCCTAGTGAGGACAGCCATGTGTTGCGTACAGGTACCCTGGCACACATGGCTGACTTCATGTTAGGATGTCTTTCTCGAGACCCTCGCGTTACACGCATTCTGGCCACTACGGATTACTGGGTGTACACACTGCTCGACCCACGGTATAAGGAGAACCTTTCCACTCTCATACCCGAAGAGGAAAGGGGTTCGAGAGTGATGCTATACCACAGGACCCTGGCGGACAAACTGATGGTAACAGTCCCATCCGACAGCGCTAGTGGCAGAAGGTGCAGTTCCGAGGGCCAGGTAGCAGGGGAGGTGCAGAGATCAGGCAGCATGTACAGCGCAGGCAGGGGAACATTCTCCAAGGCCTTTGCCAGCTTTATGGCTCCCCAGCAAGACTCTGTCACCGCTCCCCAGTCAAGGCTGAGTTGGCGGGAGCACTGTAAAAGGATGGTGAGGGAGTACGTAGCCGATCGCACGACCGTTCTCGGTGATGCCTCTGCCCCCTACAACTACTGGGTGTCGAAGCTGGACACGTGGCCTGAACTCGCACTGTATGCCCTGGAGGTGCTTGCTTGTCCTGCGGCTAGCGTCTTGTCAGAGAGGGTGTTTAGTGCGGCTGGGGGAATCATCACAGATAAGCGTACTTGCCTGTCAACCGACAGTGCCGACAGGCTTACACTCATCAAGATGAACAAAGCCTGGATTTCCCCAGACTTCTCTTCTCCACCAGCGGACAGCAGCGATACCTAAGCAATACGTAGGCTGCACCCGCGGATGGAAGCATCGTTCTCTATCACCATCAAAAACGGGGACCTTTTTGCTTCATCAATCTGTGTATTCTATTCATCCTCCTCCTCCTGCTCCTCCTCCTGAAACCTCACGTAATCACGCCGAACGGGCAATTTTTCTTAGGCCCACAAGGCTCAGTCATATAATTTTTGTAAACAATTTTTATACCTTTCAATGCTCATTAAAGTGTTGAAACTTCCACCTGAACCAATTTTTATTTTAACTGGACTGCCTCCAGGCCTAGTTACCAATTAAGCCACATTAACCAAAGCGATTAATGGGCTTCACCTGCCCTCTTGGTTGGGCATGGACAATATTTCTGACGTACATTAGTACTGTTGGTACACCAATTTTTTGGGGCCCTCGCCTACAGTGTAATCCAATTAATTTTTTGCCCACCTGCATTAAAGCTGACGTTACATCAGCTGTGATATGCAATGGGATATATTTATGTACCGCCGGTGGCTTCCTGGCACCCACCCATGCTGTGGGTCCACAGGGAGTTGTAACTGCATATGTCTACTTCTAAAGAACCCCAGTCTGACTGGGGCATGCAGTGTGGGCCGAAGCCCACCTGCATTTAATCGGATGTTACCTCAGCTGTGATGGGCACTGCAATGGGATACATTTATGTACAGCCGGTGGGTTCCAGGGAGCCACCCATGCTGTGGGTGCACACGGAATTCCCATTGCGGAGTTGTACCTGCCTGTGACTATTTATAAAAAACCGCTTTCTGACTGGGGCATGCAGACACCTTGACAGAATGAATAGTGTGTGGCACATAGGTTCCCCATTGCTATGCCCACGTGTGCAGCTCCTGATGGCGGTGGCACAGGATTATATTTCTCATTGCTTCTGTACAGCATTGTGGGCTATCGCCCCGCCCCTTTTATAGAGGGTCGCTGCCTAGCCGTGCCAACCCTCTGCAGTGTGTGCCTGCGATTCCTCCTCATGGCAGATGCACTTATAAATAGACATGAGGGTCGTGTGGCATGAGTGCAGCTGAAGGCTGCGCAGGGACACTTTGGTGCGCGCTGTGGACACTGCGTCGTGCGGGGGGGGGGGGGGGGTGTTGGGCAGCATGTTACCCAGAAGAAGTGGCAGCGGAGTGTCATGCAGGCAGTGATTGTGCTTTGTTGGAGGTAGTGTGGTGCTTAGCTAAGGTATGCATTGCTAATGAGGGCTTTTCAGAAGTAAAAGTTGTTGGGGGGGGGGGCACTCTTGCCGCTATTGTGGCTTAATAGTGGGACCTGTGAACTTGAGATGCAGCCCAACATGTAGCTCCTCGCCTGCCCTATCCGTTGCTGTGTCGTTCCTATCACTTTCTTGAATTGCCCCGATTTTCACAAATGGAATCCTTAGCGAGCATCGGCGATATACAAAAATGCTCGAGTTGCCCATTGACTTCAATAGGGTTCGTTACTCGAAACGAACCCTCGAGCATTGCGAAAATTTCATCCCGAGTAACGAGCACCCGAGCATTTTGGTGCTCGCTCATCTCTCTTAATAATGCTTTTTAATTTATTTTTATGATCCATGTGTGGCTCGTTACTGTTATGGCTTGGTTCATTAAGAGCCCTATTATAAGCTGACGCTATCAAACTTAGCCTTTTTTTCTTTTAAAATCAAAGATTGGGTATTATATATTTAAGCTGTAGTCCATGATGGCCTATTTCTCTGAATATGTGATATATATATATATATATATATATATATATATTACTATTTATTCATGATTGCTATCCAATATTCTTTATTCTTTTGGGGAGTAAAAAACAATACATAAATTTAATATGAGATGTGGCTGTAATAAGCACCAATAATGAGTGTAGCCGCCCGATATGGGAAGCTTCCTTCGATATGGAGCTCAATGGAACGTTTTTAATATAACCATGCATGCGCTGTGATAAGGAATCAACGCAGAGCGTTTCGGATTCTACCACACATTCGTGGAGTTATTTTCAATATCCACACTACAGGAGTATGTGAGGTGAAAGCGCGTGCGCTGTACCAGTGGAACGCATGCGCTGCATGGTCTAGGTCACTGTGGGGTCAGAATTAGCCGCACTTTGACATTAACGAATTGCCAACAGACGCTTGGCGCCACACCAACAGCCATCTGCTCCACAGTATCTCATGAGGTATGCTGTATATATAAGGACATTGTTGTTTTATATATGCTTTAGAAGGGCGTCATTTGAACGCCGAAACGTGTTGCACTTTAGACTGCTTTTGTTATGTCATTTGTCATTGATGACAATATAAAGTAATATCGAATAAACTACTATTTGGAATTTGGATCCCATGGGATTTTCTCCAATATAAGATTGTTTAACGCCGACAACACGAGCGCGGAAGGAAGTTTTTCATCTTCAATTTTTAGCCATCTATAAGTGGGATATTCCAACATTTTCTATAAAAAATAAAAAGGAAATGGTCACATAAGTTGAAATATTTTCACTCCCCCTTTCATTAATGTATCTAAACCTGCGGCACAACATCCCTTGAACACAGCTTGTCGGTTGCTGCTTATTACTCCCCTGAGCACTGGCTATTTGTGTCCTGGTTTGTGGTCTTGCATGGGATAATGAAGTCTCTGCGATTAAGCACCACTCTTTCATATGATGTTGTTTGTAGGTCACACATCTGGAACTGCTGATTGAAGCAGGGGAGGAAATGGTGTATGAAGCTCATTCTGTATAAATAGCCATCTATTAACACCAATGTGGTCTCCTATTTGTGTAGGCACATAACACTAAAATATGAAGTGACCTTGAAAAAATCTGACTGTCTGGGAGTTTGGGTTTTTTCTTTCCTGTCTTTTAGGTTTTTAGCATATGTAGACTGAATAATGAGTGCTTTTTCAGCTTAGTTGAAAGCACAGATTTACTTTCTACCATTAACCCCTTTAGTGGCACGCCCGGAAAATCTCTTAAAAATCAATGTTGAAATGTGCTGAAGACTACCTAAACTTGTCACTAAAGGGGTTTAAAATTTGTCTCCAATGGCAGAAATGAATAAACAAGCTCATACTCTCCCAGCTCCCCCGTGTCTCATGCCGACAGCTCTGGGTCTCCCCTGTTATGCTGTGTTTACAGGTTGTTGTAGCCAATCCCAGAGCTCAGTGATGGATTGCTGAGCTCTGTGATTGAATGCAAGAGCTAGTGATATCCCATAAGCGGGCTGCTGCAGCCTGTAAGCAGTACATCACAGGGGAGACTCGGAGCGTTTGGCACAGGACATGCGGAGAGCCGGGAGAGATGTGAGTGGAGGCTTATTTTCAACTGTGGTGGACCCATTTGTAAAATAACATTCTATTTTGGGCAACTCCTTTAACCCCTTCAGTGGCAGGTTTATTATTAGAAGAGAATAGGGGTCACGGAGAGCGCCAACAGCTATGTATAATACCACAATGGTGCTCGTGTGGTAACTCACCTGGTGCAAGGCATATCACCCTCAGGTGGTTATGCCTGCACCTAACATCCTGGTGTGCTCGTAAGAATTATTTTATCCAGGGTGTACCAAAAAACAGATTAAATAAGAAGAACGATCCAAAACTTTCTGGAGAGCTGCGGGTCACAGTATAACTCCGTTCCTCCTAAGAGGTCGGATAAGTCAAAAGAAACTACAGAAAAAACTATAGACCTGCGCTACTTGAAATATCGAATAAATTATGCATGTCTCAATAATCAGTGTTTCCAATAGAGACAAACAAAAACACTGTTTTTATTGTAAGCAAACAAATAAAAGAAAAGAGGTAGCAACCTCTTCAATTAAATATATAAAAATACTTGCGGGATCCTTATACATGCAACGCGTTTCGGCGCAATATACGCCTTTCTCAAGCATGCTTGAGAAAGGCGTATATTGCGCCGAAACGCGTTGCATGTATAAGGATCCCGCAAGTATTTTTATATATTTAATTGAAGAGGTTGCTACCTCTTTTCTTTTATTTGTTTGCTTACAATAAAAACAGTGTTTTTGTTTGTCTCTATTGGAAACACTGATTATTGAGACATGCATAATTTATTCGATATTTCAAGTAGCGCAGGTCTATAGTTTTTTCTGTAGGTTTATTATTAGTGAAGATTTTCTGGGCGTGCCACTAAAGGGGTTAAAGGGAATCTATCACTTCCTATCAGTGCCATAAACTAATCGTGCTTATAGGACAGGGAATAGGGAGGTGGGAATGCTTTTTTTCCCCTTTTAATACTTAGCCAACACCCTGTCAGTCAACGCACGGTCAGTCAGTTGGACTCTTTTCATAAAGCAGGGCACACGCAGCACTCACTGTTGGAGAGCCATTGCTGAGTTTTTGAAATTGAGCCGAGGATTACATGACACAGTCAACCAGTGCAACATTTGTATAGTATAAAATGCTCCAATATGTAAGAGAGAAAATTTGGATACTTTCAGCTTTTAACAGCTGTAGTCTGTTTTGCTGGTTTTTTTGCTTTTGTGCCTTTTTTTTTTTTGCAAAACAAACGATATATTGCTTTTTATTGCTCTATTTTCCCTGCCTGCTCTGATTCAGCCGCACCCACTAGTGAAAAATAAATTGCTGCTGAACATAACAGCTTGGGGTTCTTTCACACCTGCATTGGGGATTCCACTTTCCTGCTTCATGTAGGGAGCAGTAAAGGGAGGGAATCCCCGGAGCCAAACGGCTGCGACTCTGGTCGGAATAGAACCACACGGGGCAGATCCTATTGACTATAATGGGGTCCACCCGCTTTCCACCCAGGTACCCGGCTTTTGGACTGAAGAAAAAGCACTGCATGCAGAACTTTACTCTTCCAGTATTTTCAGCCACATCTTTGACGGAAGCTCCAGCCGCAGTTGTGATGCCATCCTTTAGGTTTTCATAGTTATGGAAAAGGTTTCGCTTTGTCATATCCACAAATGGGTCTCAACATCTTTGCTTTTGTTTTGTGACCTGCATCTGAAAACCCCTGAGTGAAGCTTCTCCGGTTGCTGTTTACAGCGCAGCTGCTTACCTCGCATTAGTTTTCATAAGTGACCTCAGTTGAGTGCAGTTGATGTGACCAAAGGCTGTAAGAGATTAGAATTGTTGGCAGCATATTTTGTTTAATGCTCGTACAAATAATAAAAAGCTACAAAACAACAATTGGAAGAGCCTCACTCTGTCAAATGTACCATGTAAAGTTGTCCAGCTGCTCTTAGAAATGATTCATTTCATATTATTCAGTGGGGCAAATCTTCAAATCTGGGTAGGCAACGTGTCATGAAATTTACTGTAGTCCCACAAATGTCTGTTGTTTGTATTCCCATTGATGTGTATGGGAGGTTTTTGTGGACTGGCTCCGTAAGTGTTCCATCTGGCTTTTCCTTTATGAGACCTTCACAATTGGATGCATTTAATCTGTACAATCTTTGTCGGCAACTTGTCTTTGCAGGGTTTTATCAAATTATTACATTAGTTAATAGCAAAGGTTGCTCCTTCTACAGTTCCCACGGGCTAATCCACCTGAAGCTGAGGCTCTGATTTCTGACATAGACTCATATTTGCAGAAGCCACAGATCAATGGGGCTAATGGACATGCAGAAATCCTGATGCAAATTCTCAGAATCATTGTGCAGAAGTGACATATTGCTCTTTTTCTCCCCACAAATCGGGTTGCACAGCTGTCTGTTCCTTATGACCTTGCCAATCTCACTTACTAGCCTGATGAAAAGCATATGATAGCTTGAAACATCCCTTCCCCGATCCCCTATCCCAGGAGACCTTGATAAATCTGATAAGTTTTACCATAACTGTCCCGGAGGATCACTGTAATTTTCTTTTAAAACTGCCAATAAAGTAGGGCACAGGCATAAAATATTTATTTTCTATACAGTAAAAGAAGGCTACATAATATAAAGCACACGGCACAAGTACATTATCCATCTTGGAATATAATACTTGCTGTACAGGATTATATTTAAAGGGAATCTGTCGCTTTTACCCTTGTAAACTAAGCTTATGGACTGAAAGTTGATAACCCACTGAGTCCAGGGATGTGTTATACTTGCCTCTCCTGGTGTCACAGCTGAAAGCCGCCACTCAATACATTGAGCAGCGCTGCTAAGTATTCCGCTCTTTCTAATTTTATAATGGGCGAGCAACTTTGCAGCGCTGCTCAATGCATTCTGCTGTGGCTTTCAGCACTCACACCGGGGAAACAACGGGACAGGTAAGTATAACACATAACCAGACTCCACTGGTCACCTACTTTCAGCCCATAAGCTTAGCTGACAGGTCTAAAAGTCTCTTCAAATGACTATATATCTCATTTTGTTTGATTCCAAATAAAGTATTATCTGTTCTTTTCTTCTTTTAGGAACATGATAAAGTCTTTCTACACAGCTAGTCTTCTGCTTGATACGTTAACTGTATTCGGTGAACTCACTGAGGAGGTAAGCTATAACTTCAAGGTCCTTTACCTTACAACTTTTATGTTTTTTGCTCATTCTGTTTATAGGAAAAAATATGTTAACAACCAGCAGCAACTTCCACTGTAAAGGTCTGTTGATGCAATATATACCTATACGTATAATCCTTTTAAAGCCTATGGACCATAGTGCAGAATTCCACTTATGCTAATCCATTTTGTAATTTTAGCAGTTCATGCACAAGTTCTTTTGGTAGCTTCAGTGCATTGATGGCTTGCTTTAAAGGGTGGCATGAAATAAGAAAAAAATAAAGCCCAGTCTCTGTTATTTTCCTCTGATGATGCGAATTACAACCCCCCCCCCATCCCTGCTGTATGAGATAATTCTCCCCTTCTAATGCATCCTCCCACCTTTCACCGCTACGGGCTGCAAAGTCACCTGCTGTAGGATGCCTTCTCCCTGTCTCACCTGAGATGGTTCTTCTAAATCACTGGAGCCTGCTGTGTGATATTTGAGAGAGGCAGCTGCTGTAGGATCAATCACTAGAGAGAACAGTCAGTGTGTTGGGGATCCGAATAGTAGCTTCTTTTGATAGAAGCTGACTGAAGTTGAATTTGTAGTCAGGATCTGCTAATAAGTTACAGGGTTCTTTAGACTAGTAGCAGATATACTCAGGAGTGAAGCTGGAATATGCGATTCCTTGCGATATGCGAATTCCTGCTACCAAAAAATCATGTGGCATATGTACTTCTAACAATGCAAGTTAATGAACATATATAGTTGCAAGATAAAGTTAGTGAACCTTATAGAATAACTTGGAAGTCCGCATTGATAAATAATGTGGTCTTATTTCTATCAACTGACAAACATAATCTAACCTAATAACACAGAGGACAGTTGTACCTTTTTGAGCAAATTGAGTAATCATCCACAGTGCAGAGAGAAAAAGTAAGCGGAGTTTTGTATTAATGACTCTTTCAAAAGCACAAGGTGTTTCAATTAATTAGAAGATTGTTAGTTTCACAAATGTTCTGCCTATTAAATAAAGAAAATATTAAAGGGGTTGTCCCGCGCCGAAACGGGTTTTTTTTTTTTCAACAGCCCCCCCGTTCGGCGCGAGACAAACCCGATGCAGGGACCTAAAAAAAAATCCGCACAGCGCTTACCTGAATCCCCGCCCCCCGGTGACTTCTTACTTACCGGTTGAAGATGGCCGCCGGGATCTTCTCCCTCGGTGGACCGCAGCTCTTCTGTGCGGTCCATTGCCGATTCCAGCCTCCTGATTGGCTGGAATCGGCACGTGACGCGGCGGAGCTACACGGAGCCGGCATCCAGCACGAGCGGCCCCATTGAGAAAAGAAGAAGACCCGGACTGCGCAAGCGCGTCTAATTTGGCCATTAGACGCTGAAAATTAGGCGGCTCCATGGAAACGAGGACGCTAGCAACGGAGCAGGTAAGTGAATAACTTCTTATAACTTCTGTATGGCTCATAATTAATGCACAATGTACATTACAAAGTGCATTAATATGGCCATACAGAAGTGTATAGACCCACTTGCTTTCGCGGGACAACCCCTTTAAGCCTGGTTGCTGACAAATCTGTTTTTCTCAAGAAAGATTGGTTAGTGTGAACCACACCTCGATGCAAACAACGTTCAAAATATCTCAGAAGACATGTTATACATATAAATAAAGCTGGAAAAGATGCTAAATCATGTCTAAAGACCTCAGTGTACATCAGTCCATGGTTAGACAAATTATAGTTACCGTATATACTCGAGTATTAGCCGACCCAAGTATAAGCCGAATCAATACGGTTTACCACAAAAAAATGGTAAATCTTATTGACTCGAGTATAAGCCTATCTATACTCCAGTATATAGTAGGTAAAAAAAAATAAACGCAATACTCGCCTCTCAGCCGGCGTCTGTGTCCCCAGCGCGATGCTCTCCCCGGCGGTGCGGCAAGCTGCCTCAGTCTTTTCCCCGCTGTCATCTCCCTGGCCTGGTTTTGAAATACCCCGCCGTCAGCGCTGTGTGAGGAAGCGCTGTGGTTGGATCGGGCGCTGGCCAATCACAGCTGGCGCTTGATAAACCAATTGCAGCCATTCAGTGAATCACTGATGCCAGGGAGATGACAGTGGTCATTGCAGTTTGTTTTGTTTTTTTACCTCACTCTAGTATAAGCCGAGGGGGGCTTTTTCAGCACATTTTTTGTGCTGAAAAACTCTTATACTCGAGGATATACAATTGGCGAAAAATCAAGACTATTGCTACATTCTCTCGGCGTGTGCATTGTGTTAAGCTTACTCCAAGAGCACAATGGGCAATCCTGAAACAGCTGAGAAAGAAACCAAGCGTGACTGTAAAAGAGGATTCTTCAAAGTGCATAAAACCCCTGTTCATGTATCCACTATTAGAAAAACACTTAACGATTGGTGGTCATGGGCAAACACAATGAAAACGGAAGCTACTATCCTGGATGATCCACGGTGCTTCTGGGAAAATGTTCCATCGAAAAATGAGACACAATTGGAGCTTTGTAACACAAATGTACAACACTATGTTTTGAAGAAATGGTCCAAAAGGGTCCAAAATTTGTCAATGTTGTGCAAATCTGACTTGCTGCTACGGAAAACGTTTGGTAGAGGTGATTTCTGCTAAAGGGACATCTATAACTATTAAATTCAAAGCTTCACTTACTTTTTCTCACTGCACTGTGGTTGAATGCTTTAATGTGCTCCGTAAGTAATGACCAGTACAACTGGCTGTGCATTATTCGTTTAAGGGAAGACTGTTGGGTGTTTTAGCGCCTGACACCGTCCCAGCGACACTTGCTCTTGTGCTTTTACCCAGGTGTGATAATCCTTCTATGAATGTAGGTGGAGCGGGCCAGAGATCACTCCTGCCTGCCCGCCTCTATTCACTTCCAGGTTGATTGAGTGACTACAGTTTACATGGCCCGACAGTTGCTAGGTTTATAGGTGCGTTAAACGCCAAGTGATAATCGCCCCCCTGTAAAGGTACCTTTTAGTTAGATTGTATTTGTCTAGAATTGTGAATAAATAACAATCAGACTACATTTTATTAGTACAAAAAAGAATAAAATAGGTCAGCACTACCCAATAGAAATATCTCAATAGAAATGTATAGGTGCACGTTAAACATGCAACATACAATAGAAACAGAAACCAAAAATGGCAACCGCACGCAAAATAAATTTACTATCTGAGGTATACATACCTATAATCAATACTCTAACCACATTAAATAATGCAAGGTTCTTGGTATATAATTTGATCAAATTACATTGGCCCGATACCAACATCAAGGTGACCAAGCTTATTTAATTAGTAATCAATGTAGAAATCTAGGTAATACCTAAGGCTGGGTTCACACTGGGCAGATTTGCGTCCGGAATTTCGCCGCGGCAAATTCACCTGCGGCCGCTAATACCGGGGTTAGCCAGCCATGTGGACAAGATTTCTCAGAAATCTCGTCCACACGGGACAGCGAATCTGCCGCGGCAAAGTCGCCAGAAGCCGGCGCTGCAACGCGGATTCGCCGGCCGCAGCATGTTCACTTTTTTCTTCCGCTGCGCCCGCGCTCTCCTCCATGGGAGCGCCGGCTGCAGCGGAAGAGCGAGTGGCAAGGCTGCTTCAATACCCGCAACTAGGTGCTGCGGGTTTTGAAGCAGCGCTTCTCCCGGTGGAAATCTCACGATTTTTCGCTGCAGCCAAACCGCGAGATTTCCGCCGGGATTCTGGAGTGTGTGAACCCAGCCTTGGGGTTCACTGGCTTTTTTTTGCAACTGTGCATCTATGGCAAACCTAGGGAAATTTTTCTATAAAAAGCTTAATAACCTTTATTCTGTGACACGAAGGCTGCCTGTCCACGGGCAAGTTGTCATTGCGTTATCCGGGGCGATAATCTGGCCGCGGGTAATGCAGTGAACACTTTCCATAGGAGAACTGTGTAAAGCGCGCAGCCTGACGTCCACGAGCGGAGAATCATAGTGATTCTTTGCTTGCGGGATTCAAATCGCTGCACGCTGCGATTTTCTATTAGATAGGCTCACCGCAGAAACCTTTCAGTTTTCCCCCCAACTGCTTCCCCACGGTGGAATATCACTAGCGATGATGGCCATTGACAGGCAGCCTAACAGCACAGCAACCACTGGGTGTTTTCCTAGACTAGAGAATTATATAGTTTCTATTTTATTCATAAGATGTTTAACCTTTTGAAGTGTATTAACTATTTTAAAAGTACCTTCAACAAATTGCAGTTCTATTACAAACAACTTTCTAATAAAGTATTTAAACATATTTCTATGTTAGAAAATAACCAAGTACAAATGCGTCTTTGTTGGCCTCTACCAAATTACATACCAGTGCAGTAACACTTATTACTAACCTTCTCGTCTTGGTCTATGAATGGCCATTATTATGATTTATTTATGAAGTTGCATCCAATATATATTAATAAGACCTAGAGACTTTGATATATTGTTGTTGCAAGAAAATTCAGTGAAATGTAAACCTAACCGACGTTTTACTTGAACGAGCATTACGACATGTCTGAGAAACGATGACCCCAGATGACTTCCCCCCCCCCCCCCCCCCCCCCTTGTACCTTATTACAACCGCCGGCCACAGCTTTTAACACTAGGTAATATTTTGTGGCTGTCCCAGCATAATATTATGGAGATCTAAATGCAAGGTTACCACATAAATAAGAGAACTAAAATGAAAGAAGTATGGGAAGACTGAGTTTTATGAAGGAATACATGGGTCTCTATTTAAATAATGAAGTTAAATAGTGCATTTTGAAATGTCATTAAACCACAAATTAAATATTTCCTAATTAAATGAGTTTTATATATAGAAATCTAATCTAATTCTCTTATAAAAATTTCTGTTATGAAGTCGTTTGGTTTAATCTTTTCCCGGCGCTCTGTAGATTCACGAACCAGGCACTGATGCCCCATGCAGTTAGGACATGAATCTATAGTCCTTTACTCATCTTGGATACAGTACTGCAGAAAGCAGACTCAAGATCAGGTTCCTGTTGCACTCAGCTGCTTGGAGATCTGCCAAGTGATAGCCAAAGCAATCGGATCAGCCTCTGTGCATGCGATGACAATGGGCTTATTCATTTTTACATTTTGAGCTCTTGATCAATGCCAGGACCATCTCTTGAGCACGTTCGCCAGCTGTTTATTATTACTGGGGAACTTCCCGCAAAGCATATTGGAATGTGCTGGCTGTGTTCTGTCCAAAAACAGGGTTGAAGGCAGAAAAACAAGATGGCAGCACCCAGTGCAAAAACACATGCAATTTGTTGAACAGTTGTGCAGCGTAGAAATAGATACAGAAACTGAAGGTTGTACCAGGAAAGCATAAAGCCAGTTTTCAGTGTGATAGTTAATTATGATGGTAACTGGCTGGTCTAGACTGAGATCCTCCCTTTACAGGTTGTTCGTGATTGCACTTGCTTTCCTGCTATGTATGGAAATACTGCTTTGTTTGGAGCGAAAATCCACCAGCGCCATGCAAACTGAGAAGTCCCAATATTATCAGGTCACAGACAAACGTGGTAATGCTGCCACCTTTGAAGATATTGTAGTGTCCAGTGAGTGCTTATGAAAAGCTTGTCGAGCACACCAATTTGGAAGCAGAGAGAAAAGAAAGAAAATTCATCTTTCATGTGGCAAAAATGCGATTTAGTAGAAATTGAAGCTTTGGTTGGACTACTGATCACTGCAAAAAGCAATATCTCAAATATCTGTATGTTGTGGAGCAAAAAATAGGGTCCACCAATTTTCTGTGCCATAATGAGCAACGGAAGATTTAAATGGTTCCATGTGAGTCAAAAACCTTAGGAGTTGCAGGTTTAAATAGTTTCACTGAAAAATACAACTTGTCCCACAATAATCAATCCTTCAAACAGCTACGTCAATGGAAAATTAAAAGTTAAGATGTTTTGAAGGTGGGGAGAAGAAAACAATTATTATTTTTTTAATAAATGGCCACTCCCTCAAGGGGTTATGTTGATGTAACCAATGGATTAGGAAAAATCGTAGCCCTGCACATAATAGTCAATTAGCTGTTTCACTTTTTTTTGTTTTATCGAAAATCTGATTTGTTTGAATTTACAATTTTTTTTATTTTTTATTTTTAGAACATTCAGCACAGAAAATATGCCAGATGGAAGGCCACATACATCCACAACTGTTTAAAGAATGGGGAGACTCCTCAGTCTGGGCCCGTTGGATTTGAAGGCGAAGACTACTGTAAGTTAGTTTTAATATTAACAGTAACCATTATTTATCCACCAGCTATGTCCCATCTGAGGTATGTGGACCGATCAATTAGTTTGCAGTATGGGGATGTCTGCATTGAGTTGTTAGAAATTTTTATGGTGGTGTCCAACAAGTGGATTTTGGTATACAAGTAGCCTAATGTCAGGTTTATGGTGGGGCGGAATGCATTGAATCTTTCATGGAATTTTATTATTGTTCTATGTTGGTCCAGATGATTATGATGTCATCAATTTAGTGGTTAGCTTCCACCCTAAAAACATCAAAAAGTCCATTGTCTACAGCCAGGCCATCAGATACATCTGGATCTGCTCCAACCCAACAGAGCGGAACATCCATACCATCTTAAAAGGACCTTTTTAAAGCAGGGCTACCATCCCACCTCAGTTGATGACCAAATCACCAGAGCCACCAGGATACCCAGGAATCAACTACTCCGATACACAGAAAAGGAAAGAAACAATTGTGTACCTCTAGTAGTGACCTACAATTCACAGCTAGAGGTACTAAGGAAAATCGAAGAGCAACTCCACCATACCCTACACAAGAATGAACGTCTGAAAACCATATTCCCGTACCCTCTCATCCTATGTGACAAGCATTTTGTCTTTAATCCCCAGAGACGTAAAAACATGCTCCCTGCGGAGATTAAAACCCTGCAACCTGTAGACGTGACAGTTCCATGCTGCCGACTCCCGGAGGTAGCTGTCATCCCGAGCCGCAGGACCTTCCCCCGGTCACATGTTGATAAATGCCAGTGAACATATGAAACTTCATAAAAAGTAAATAAAAGTTAATGATTCAGCTTCCCTGATGGATCAGATTCATCAGGACAGCTGAAAGTAGTCACCCCCGTCCTCTCCGATGTCCTTCGGCGTTCTGTTCTCCCGGTCCCGATGGCGCATCATACGTTGGGCGCGTGCACAGAAGGGTGCGTGGCCCGGGAAATTTAAAATCTCTCTGGCTTCCAGCTAACCTGTGTAGCCCAGAGCAAAGGGATGTCACCGGGAGACGCTGTATGTGGTTCCCGGTCACATGATCGCTACTATCCAAAGGAGAACAGCGATCATGTAAAGTTTGTTTCATCTCCCCTCATGGATCATATCCATGAGAGGAGATGAAATTACAAACCTAAGGCCCCCAGATTTATCCACAGGCCTCACCACGGCTTTTGCGCACACGCCCACCGCCAAAATGGCTGACGCATGTGCAAAAGCCACGGATTGCCAGAGTAATTTAAACGTAGCCAAGATTTCACGGGGGTCGTGGTATGCGGTCCCTAATCATGTGATTGCTATTTTCCAATAGAAAACGGCGATAACGTAAAAAAAAAGTTAGTTTTACCTCCCATCACTGATTCGATCCGTGAGGAGAGGTGAAATTACTTACTGAAGGTTTACGGCCATGTCCCCCGCCATGCGCCCATTTGAGCCCCGTTGTGCATACGAACATAATATTAGGGCCACAATGGGTATTTTTCTGAACACGGGACAAAGGGTGGAAGTAATCATTCATATGTGTGCTGAACAAGAAAAACTGTTTTTAAAATGATACAATTGCCAAAAAAATTAAAATCATCATTTATTTCTTTTGCTTTGCTCAGATTCATTAAAAAATTGTGGGGTAAAAATATGCAGTATACCCCTAGATGAATGTGTTAAGGGATCTAGTTTTCAAAATGGGGTCATTTGTGGGGGTATCCATAGTTTTGGCTACTCAAGGGCTCTACAAGTGGGCAATGGGGCCTAAATCACCTTCGAGCAAAATGTCTGTTCCAAAAACCACTGGCTGCTCTTTTCGGTTTGGGCCGCGTTGTGCATACGGACATAAGATTAGGGCCACAATGGGTATGTCTCTGAACACAGGACGAATAGGGGTATCCATTTTGGGTGCAAGTCCTCAATATCATGTACACTACAGAAAAAAAATCCTGTCTTTTTAATAACATATTTGCAAAAATATGAAATTTGATTTTTTTCTCCTCTAAATTGCATTAATTCTTGAAAAAAACCTGTGAGGTCAAGATATTAATGACACCCCCTCAGTGATTACATTCAAATGTGTATTTTTTAAAATGGGATCATTTGTGGGAGTATCTATCATTCTGACACCTATGAGCCGTTGCAATCTTGGCTTGGTGCAGAAAAACAAAGTGTTCCTCAAAATGTTGATTAATGTTAAATTTAATCTAAATGGTTAAAAAAACAAAAGCTTTTCAAATGTGTGTCCAGAGTAAAGTAAACAGTTGAAAATATATACCTCATCAAAATGTGTACAGTATGGTTGCACATATTTGAGAGATTGCAGTTGAAAATGTGAATATTTGTTTTTTTTTAAATTTTCCCAATTTTGGCGCTTTTAATCAATATGCACAAATTCTATCGGTCTATTTTTACCACCTATTAAATAAATAATCAATGTAAAATTTGTAAATCTTCTAAATGTTTAAAAAAAAAAATTTCCAATGTGCATGAGAATAGAGAAAACAGATGGAAATATATATCTTATCAAAAATGTATACAGTATGTTTGCGCATATTTGACATATTGTAGTTGAAAAAGTGAAGAAATGACTATTTTTACCACCTAAATGAAGAACAATATAAAGCAAAAAAACAATGTCAAAATCACTTGGGTATTAGTGTATCTTGACGCCACCGCAAGCTAGGGTTTTTACAGGAGGAACGCCCCTGTCACACCCCTAGCTCGTGATAGGGTGAAGAGACGAAGGTGCTTATCAGTACAGTGTGCATTGCTTTTTGCCGGCAGTGGTGGCTTAGGGTGAGGGTTACTTTTCCATGTAGGCTTACTGTAGCATGTGCAAAATAAAAAGTTCCCCTCACTGTAAGCTAGCAGGCCTGGCAAAAAGCAGTGTAGAGGGGCACGTCTTACTAACCGCTGCTTCTCTGTGATGGCTCCCGGCCGCAGGGAGAATGAGGACTGCTTGGCTAACGCCGGCTGTTTCTTCGCTTCCGGCGGGGAGCTAGCTCTTGCCAAGATCCTGGTCCCTGTGTGCTCCCTT
Source organism: Eleutherodactylus coqui (assembly GCF_035609145.1). Taxonomy (NCBI): domain Eukaryota; kingdom Metazoa; phylum Chordata; class Amphibia; order Anura; family Eleutherodactylidae; genus Eleutherodactylus; species Eleutherodactylus coqui. Next base: position 114,584,401 of record NC_089839.1, on the reverse strand, counting down.
AAGGCCACTCCCCCCGCGCAGACCTACTGGCTATTGCTGACCATCCTGCTGCGGTACCTTGGCGCACTCGGATACCCGCTGTACTGGAGCACTGCGCCCGGCTGTCACAGTGGCTTTCCACGACTGTGGGGCCGTCTGTGCTGCGCCTGTCATCACTCCTTAACATGCTGCGCTCTGCTACTCGGCTGCAGGATAAGTCAACCACAGGGAGAATCTGCCTGTGCCGTCGCCCACGATCCTGCTTTGCTGCCGCAGCACACTTCCATCCGACCGGGTCTGACAGTGCCTCCTACTGCCGCCGCGTAGCCTCACTGCTTTGTAGCGCCAGCAGCGTCCACCACTCTATGGCTTTTGCACAACTTTTATCGGCCTCCAGGACCTACTGACTTGGCAGCTGTCCAACCAATCAGGTACAGGGGGCGTCAACCCCCTGTCAATCTTGACTCCACCAGGACTTCCTGGTGGTGTCAAGATACACTAAGGCCTCCCTCACACAGGGCGTTTGCAAAACGCTGCCTTTTCAGCTGCCTTTTTAGCTGTCTATTCAGCTGCCTATTCAGCTGCCTTTTCAGCACAGCTGAAAACGCTGCCCATTCATTTCAATGGGAGGCTCAGCTGAAAATGCCCAAAGATAGAACATGCAGCGCTTTCAAAACGCAGCGTTTTCAGCCTTGTGTGAGCAGCCCTATTGAAATGAATGGGAGCCTTGTACAGGGCTGAAAACGCCCTGTGTGAGGGAGGCCTAATACCAATTACTTGGATATGCAAAAACCTTTATGGAGTTATTCTATGTTAAAGTGACACATGTTATTTTCAAAATTTGGCCTGGTCATTAAGGCGCAAACAGGCTGGTCATTATGGGGTTCTGTAGTGATTGGTAAAGTGCCATGGGACGGTCACAAGGCAAATGTGCCGTTTCATTTTCAAACAGTCTTCCCCGGGTAATTATAGACCAGTAAGCTTAACATCCATCTAAATTTTTGAGAGGCTATATATATATAGGAGTATATGATAAAAAATAATATAAATGATAGCCAGCTTGGCTTTACTAGGGACAGAAGTTGTCAAACCAACCTGATTTCTTTTTTTAAGAGACCAGAAGCCGTCTGGACAGTGGAGCAACTGTGGATATAGTATTTTTGGGCTTTGCACGGCACTTTACATAGCCCATAATGAACAGCTAATGGGTAGATGAATGGGAATCTTTCATGTTAGGCCAGCATAAAAATAGCGACAGTCCTGTTGATTTCAGTGGCCTGTCACTTATGGGATATTGTGTAATGGATATTGTGTAAAATTACAGTTTGTAAAATCCGCTCAGAAGACAAGGGTCCACTCTCTCCATCTGAAGAAAAAAAGTTCTCCAAAGGCATCAAAACTTTCTTTACCATTACTAAATCTGTGGAATATCCTACTTGGGGAGCAGGTCTTAGCAGTAAAAGTTGGTAGCTTAAAAAAAGGCTTAGACGATTTCTAAAGGAGAAAAAAAAAGCAACTTTTACAGAGACATACTATGTAACCAATTTCTCGGGCCGTTTGTATGTACTGACTGAGTGAACTTTTAAGCACGCATTAGTCATTCATTTAATTAAAAGTTGATTTGGAAATTTCATTCCCTTTGTGTATTGGGAACTGAAATTTTATCTTTTTAGCAGTAGGTAGAATCAGAAATCTTTCATATCACTGCAAACAGGCTTGTTATTGAGTATACACACATAGCTGTATACTCAATAATTGTATACATACTGTATAGCTGTGTTGAATTCCAAATACAGTACATCTTTGTTATCCTTGTCTACAGTAGTAAGTACTGGGAACGTGGCATTGGGTATGCACACATCATATTTCTTTTCTTTTTTTTTAATATAATTAAGCTAATTTATTAAACAGAGTGAAACATCTGCTGGGTGTGTGTTTGCACCATTTGGCTGCCTAAGGCTGCCTGTCTACGAGCGTTGCCGTATCCTGCAGCGGATCTCCACCGCGGGAGCAGCAGTCGGCAGATGGATCTCCGCTGTCAGCCTACCTGCAATTTACCAGCCGCGAGCGGAGAATCGCAATGATTCTCCGCTCGTGGACAGGGGGGAAGCGCTCTCCATAGCAATGCTATGGAGAGCTTTCACTGCGCTCCCCACGGGGAACGCAATGAAAACCCGCCCATGGACAAGCAGCCTTATTCCACTTTTCAGATGTTTTAAACATGTAGACTAACTAAAGTACAACCAGAGGTTTTTACAAAGAAATCTGTGAAACCCACACAAAGTAATTTGTGTAATTAAAATAATATAGTTAATCAAGTGGAATACCATAAATTTTGATAGAGATTACTTTTCGCCAAATACCATCAGATGGTACGTGCTTAACAATTTACATTAACCCCTTCACGACCACGGACCCGAGGGTACGTCCTGGAGCGTCGGGGTATGTATGTATTCATAGAGCGCGGGCGTCAGTTGTTTATTACAGCTGACACCCGCAGGCAATAGCTGCAATTGGCCGTGCGACCGATCTCGGCTATTAACCCTTAAAACGCCGCTGTCAATTCTGACAGTGGCATTTAAATCTCACAAACCATATTGGGGGTCCTGTACGCCCCCCCCCCCCCCTTTCCCTGCAGTGAGATCGGGGGAGCCGTGCAGGTGTCATGGCAGCCAGGGGCCTTCTGAAAGGCCCCAGGGCTGCCTTAGCAGACTGCCTATCAAGCCATACCCGTGAGGTGGCTTGATAGACTGCCTGTCAAGATGGAGTAAAGCGTAATGCTATAGCATCATATCATACTGCAGGAGCGATCAAAGCATCGCATGTTGTGGTCCCACCAGGGGGACTTAAGAAAAAAGTGTAAATGGAAAAAAAAAAAGTTATAAAAGTTTAACCCCTTCCTGCTCCAGGACGTACATTTACGTCCTGGAGCATCGGGGTATGTATGCAGAGAGGTCGCGGGGCGACCTCTCTGCATACAGCGTGGGTATCAGCTGTTTAGTACAGCTGACACCCGCGGGCAATAGCCGCAATCGGCCAATTCGGGGGAGCCGTGCAGGTATCATGGCTGCCGGGGGCCTTCTGAAAGGCCTCAGGGCTGCCTTGGGAGACTGCCTATCAAGCCATCCCCGTGCACCAATTGGTACTAGTGTGTTAAGCTTGAATATCCAATACATTTCTCTTTTTCTTACTGATTCAAGTTTATTTGCTGTATGGGCTTAAATTTGTTCTAAGACAGTGGTAGAGAAAGCCTTGAAGTCACTATTGTGAAAAACACAAGGATGTTTAGAGAAGCTATGATTTAAGAAACCATTATTGGGGGGGAAATTTATGTTTATTAATTCAGCATCTCAAATTCTGAGCAGTACACAAGACATATTGGAGGATGCAGAGACATTCTAATAAGTAAATTGCAAACATGGAGGAGCAAATCACAAAAGATCTGATTTAGAAAGTTTTCTTTACTCATACAGTTGGAAAAATTTTGTGCATTGTGGCAAATGCTACTAAAACATTTACAGTTGTTCTTTCCATGTTGGAAGCAGCCAACCAACTTGGGAAATGTTGGTGGTTCCGTGTCAGGTGCGATTTGACAGCTTTTAAATTGCCGGGGCTGAGAAGGTTTTTAATGTGCATGCCCTTCTAATGGCATCCGTTGTTTAGGTTGACTTTTTTTGAAACGATACAAGCGACGTAACAGAATAGGCCAATGTTTTTCTAGAGTTGTTTGTATCCTGTTGTTGCAGAGGTTATAAGTAGTAATGAAATTGTGGTTATAATTAATAAGCTCATTGGTACGTGTTCCATTATTATTGTTGGGTGGATGATCCATAGCTTTCAGAAAAGCTGTGTCAACCAGACTCGCAGAGGCCCGCACAGAAATGGCTCTCCCGGTGCCCCTGCTCCGCTCTGTGCATGCGCCGGCTGTCCGGCAGCTGGCACATCAAAGAGCCGTGGGAGAGGTGAGTGCCGCACTGGTCCCTGCAGGGGCTCGGGTCGGGTTCCGCTGCGAGAATTCTCGCAGCGGGATCCGACCTGGCCGTCTGTAGGCGGCCTTACTGAGGTTGTTTCTGATTGTGCATGTGTTGTTACTGTCCCTAAATTCTGATACCCGGGAGTCAAAAATGTCAATAAAATTGCCTCTGTGATGTGTTTTTTTTTAAGGGCTCCAGTTAGGTAAATGGAGAGACATCTGTTTGGCTTGTATCAGGGTTAAGGGGTCATGGGTAATGGGGTCATTCTCAGATGTATGTAGGATGAAAAATGTCTAGTTAGGGTCAGATTTCTAATGAATGTGTTAATATCAATAAATCACATTTACTGAACTTCATACTTGGGCAGAAAGAGAGGCCTCTGCTGAGGAGTTGGTCTTCTGTCTGAGGGAGGGTATGGTGGGATAAATTATAGATTTTTAAAGTGCAAATTGTTCTTTTTTGAGTTGGGTTTGTTTAGTTTTACTGGGACCTGTCTTTACTTTTCTGTTTTTCTTTTCTTTTTACTTCTAGCTTCCTTTTCTGTCACTGGTTATTGAAATAATTGGCGGTTCAGGTTGTTTTTGGACTCTGCCGAATATGGTAGATGAAATAGAAATTAAAGAGTTGGGTAGGTCTAATAAAAAGGCTAGGAATGATTAAGTTGCATGGAGGGTAAGGGACTACTAAAGGTATACTTTGGTCTTTCTACTGTGGTTTGTGCTATGTTGAAGTCAGACCTGGTGGGGTCATAGTATGGCTAACGAATCTTCCAAAGTCGAAGGTAAAATAGGTGTAGTGGATTTCTCTATGATGGGATCTGTGGTCTTAGGGAATGACGCATCTGCACAATCAGGGGTGAGATGCTGGAGTGTGATGTCCACATTTACTGGGTAGGAAGGTTGTAGTTGTGGATTGTCATTCTGAGTTATGTTTTTAAGGTCCTTCGGATGGGCTCCTAGGGGAGTGTATAGACCTGTTCAGGACATGCAACATTAAGGCCCATAAGTGGGGGGGATCGAGTTTTCTTGCAATCTATTAGGTAATATCCTAAACAAGGAATTGCTGAACTGGTTTTCACTATGAGGCTTTAGCGGTCAGGCCTGTATATTTCTATTGTCAGTTTTATTTGTGTCGGAGGATGAATGTTGGTTCATTGTCTTTTTTTTTATATATATACTTAGTTCTGTATTACTCACAATCCCTTTTTGAAGTTTTTATAAAAGTTTCTTTTCAAGAACTCTTTTACGATAACCTCCTACATGTTAGGATTCTGTCGTACCAAAGAAATTTTGGGTGTGATTCGAAGGTGCTGATCTGTTCCCAGATAAGCACTATGAAGTCATTCAAGGCACAACTTAAACTTTCATGTTTTCTACTGAGTAGACAAAGCAAGTCTTTCGAAAAGGGATTCGTCGTTGAACGTGGCAAAGAGGCATGGGGCTCAAACCTTTCAGGATACTTTCTTCCAAGTAAATTTTGAGGAACTTGGAATCTAGATGGTGTTGAGCTTCCTCTTTCAGTAAGTTCTCAAAGTCCAGAAAAAGTTTGGGGAGGGCCTTGGGTTCAGTGGCTACTGGAGTAGGTTGGTTGGATACGTCCTTTGTCAGATGCAAGATTCTCCTCATGTAGAGGTCTAGGAGATGGTCTATTTTCTGTATCCTATTGGTGCACTAATCCATGTCATTGGCTCAAACATCACTATAGACCTTCTGTAAGTGACAACCCAGAACTTTGGTCTAGCCGGTACCCTGCGAGCAAGGTAGGGACTGAAGAGATGTAGATGCAGAATAGAATAAAAGGATGGAGCAAAGCCTGCGTAGTATAAGTGGCTTAAGGAAGAGGCAAGGGGAATATGGATTAACAGTGTACAAGATCTAGAGGTGCTGCTAACCAGATACTGCTCCACCTAAGGCCGGGTCAGATCCCGCTGCTAGAATTCTCGCAGCGGGATGCGGAGCCGTGCCCCTGCAGAGACCTGCGGCTCACCCACTCTTGGCATCTCCTCTTCTCTGTGATGTGCTGGCTGCTGCCCAGCTGGCGCATGCGCAGAGCGGAGCCGACCAGTTTCTACTGACATTTCTGTGCGGGCCTTCTACGATTTGTCTGTGTTTTCACAAGGACAAATCGCGGCTGTGTGCATAGGATTGCGTGCATGCATGCAATCCTATGACAGCGGGCACGGTCGGAAATCCCGCTGCGGAATTTCCGCCCCTGTGCAGGGGGCCTAAGTGGGCATGGGTGAACTGGTGGTTTGCTGCAATGTTCCATGAGCGATCAAATTCTTAGAATGATTGAGTTCAAACTTCTCTATAATCAAAACAGCATTGGAAAATGTTTTGCGGTGAAATCACTTCATCAGTTCAATTGGATTACATTCTAAAAATAGGCAATGCTAGATCAATCCCTTAGTGACTAAGCCTGTTTGCGCCTTAGTGACAGACAAATTTTGGAAAGTTGCCATGTGTCACTTTAACATAAAATAACTCCATAAAGGTTTTGCATATCCAAGTTATTCTGACATTGTTTCTTCGCCACATATTGTACTTCATTTAGTTGGTAAAAATAGACCAATTAGAATTTGTGTATATTTATTAAAAGTGCCAAAGTTGGGAGCGTTTTAATAAAATTGTCTTTTTTTCATATTTTCAACTATAATACATCTTAAACATGTGCAAACATACTGTACAAATGTGCGATAAGATATATTTCCAACTGTTTACTTTATTCTGGACACACATTTGAAAAACTTTAGTTTTTGTTTACCCGTTTCGGAGACGTACAAATTTAACATTACTTATCAACATTTTCAGGAACACTTTCTTTTCCGGCACCAAGCCAAGATTGCAATGTCTCATAGGTGTCAGAATGATAGATACCCCCACAAATGACCCCATTTTAAAAACTAGACGCCTTAATGTATTCACTGATGGGGGTCATTAGTAATTTGACCACAAAGTTTTTTTTAGGAGTTAATGCTATTTAGAGGAGAAAAAAATAAAAACTTGATATTTTCTAATATGGCATTTTAAGAACATATTTTTTTTTCTATAGCGAACATGAAAATGAGGATTTACATGCCAGAATGGATACCTGTTTGTCCTGTGTTCAGAAACATAGCCATTCTGGCCCTAATATTATATCTGTATGCATAACATGGCCCAAACGGAAAAGAGCAGCAAGTGGTTTTCAGAACAGACATTTTGCTTGAAGGTGCTTCAGGCTCCATAGCACACTTGTAGAGCCCTTGAGCGGCCTAAGAGACAGAGAAGCCCCACAAATGACCCCATTTTGAAAACTAGACCCCTTAGCAAATTCGTGTAGAGGTGTACTGCATATTTAGACCCTACAATTTTTGACTTAACCTAAGCGAAGCAGAAGGAAAAAATTACGATTTTCATTTTTTGGCAATTGTGTCATTTTAAAAACATTTTTTTGTACAGCACACATATGAATGAAGACTTGCACCCCAAAATGGATACCTCTGTTTGTACCGTGTTCAGAAACATACCCATTGTGACCCCAATCTTATGTCCGTATGCACAACGGGGCCCAAACCGAAAGGAGCATTGAAGTTCAACTGTTAACTTTTACGTGATCTACATTATCCATTGGAGAACGGTGATCACCTGACCGGTGACTGCTCCCCCCGACACTCGGTCACTGCTCCAGGCTCTTGGCTACCTTTAGTAGTCAGGAGCAATGAGATTTTAAATCTCCCTGGCTCTTCCCAGCTTCTGCGCATGCGTCTGCCATTTTGGTGACGTACACATGCACTGAAGTTGGGAAAAGGTCCGCGGATAGAGTACCCGTCGGGGAACATCACTGGAGGTCTTAGGTAAGTAATTTTACCTCCCCTCACGGATCAGATCAGTGACAAGAGGTGAAACTTTTCTTAACCTTAGATAACAGTGATCACGTGACCAAGGACCGCGTACTGCGACTCCTCGGGAAATCTCCTGGCTGTCAGCTACGGTTTGTAGCCTGGAGCAGAGAGATTTTAAATTACTCCAGCAATCCGCGGCTTCTGCGCATGCGTCCGCCATGCCATTTTGGCCTTAGGTACATAATTTCATCTCCCTTCACGGATATGATCCATGAGGGGAGGAGAGGAAATGTAAATAATTTTTTTTTTTTACTTTACATGATCACTGTTATCCATTGTAGGACGGGGGTGGGAACTCTCAGCTCCCTTCACGGAGCTGAAACTTCAACTTTCTCTTTCTTTAAATTCACTTTAATGCGATCGCCGATAGCTGTCAGCAAGGAGCTGTCACGTCCACAGTCCGCATCCTCAGAGCGAGCGTTTTTTTTACGGGCCTGAGGATTAAAGACCAGCAAACCAGGACGTAAAAAGGCAATAGAGCTGCCACTAATGGGTTAAGAGTAAGGTTAAAGTAAAAAAGAAAAAGGATTAGAAAAGGTAAATATATTAAACAGACGTGTGAGGTACCAAAACAGAAATGTAAAATTACCATTGCTAAATCAAATAATGGAAATAGTAAAAAGTTTACTAGAAAAAAAGGCATGTAGAAGATAAAATTGCAGTACAATCTATAAACCCGTCTCCAAAGACAGTATGAAAGTCAAATTGCAATATGACATCCGATAAAGCTGATTAGACTAGCAGTGATGTGTAGATAAGAAAGAACCACATAAAATAAAACAAGAAGGTGTTAAAGGAACACCACAGAAATAAAATTACGCATTAAAAAGGTCAAGAAGACAAAAAAATTACCCAAAATGTTTGCACTATAAAGAAAAAAATAGTGGAAGGTATAAATGAAGGTGTCTAACATGGCCGAATTTCATGTAAAATCTGCAATCAAGAGAGAAAGAAGAGGTGGGGGAAAAATGTAAGAATTCAGAGGTAATATGAGTTGCAGGATGTTTGACAGGATGTGATCTTATAAAGATATTCTCGGGGCGGATATATATTTAATAGAATAAAATGAGATAGACGGACTGGCAGGAATATGGGGCAAGTGGAAAAATGATTGCCATCTGCTGCTTGGGTGGATGCAGTGGCCTCTTTAGTCGGTTTACATTGTGTGGCAGTTTTAGGAGCCGTGTGTAGCAGAATATGATGGGTACCTTGCGTTCAGAATTATTTTATGTTGAAACAGTGTTGGCATTGTACTACATTCATCCTAATCTGCAAGTTATTTCCGTATGTAAGCAAAGGATGAAAATAAGCAAACCAGGGAAAAGCAATGAAGAGCCCATGTTTAAATATACTAAACTTACTGCTCCCTTTTTTACCATCAAAAATACTATTTCCCATGTGCTTCTCGAAACCACACTCCTGCTGCAGCCAGTGTTTTCATAGCTACAAAGGTGCTCTCTGTGTGAGCGTGGTCCTGCCCTGGTTTAGAGAGGAGGCTCATGTCGTCAGAACACCACTAATCCATGGAAAACCAAACAGAATGGTACAGCTTAATCATTCTCAGAGGTCAGCTTCAGGTGTACCTCGGTCAGCTCTCCACAAATCCGAGTACTTGCTGTAAAATGACACAAACATAGATTTTTTTTTATGGCACGAGGACATATTGTTCTTATGAACCAGTTTACATTTTCTTTATATTTTTTCTTAACATTCCATGAAGAATTGAAGCTGTTTAATGAAAGAGCACAAAAACACCCTCTTTAATGGCCTCGCTGACATAAAAAGTCTGCCCGAGTCCTGGTCAAATATTTTTTTTGCTTTTTGCCTGGTCTTGATGTAAACCATTGTTGACATTCTGAAACATCTGCCAGGTGGCTATTGGCTACCTGCTTTGTAAAAAAAGAGAATTATATGCTTTTTCCATCTATACTCGTTATAACTATTAATACGGGGCAAACATTTTGGCTTGAATAAATGTTGTTTGCTACACATAATTGTTGAATAACTTTTTTTATACTGGCTTAAGTTATAGAACTTTCTATTTTCTGTATACTGACTTAAATGATGTAAAGCATAAATTTAAAATCAATTCTTCTTTTCTTTCATTGATCCAAAAAAAAATCACGTACCAGCTCTATACCTGTTCATTTGGCTCTACTCAACTAGCGTCAAGCCCATGCCGCTGGTTCTTCAAATCTTTCGGATGGCAAGAATTTGTGCAGGACTTTCCTCTTCAGATCAACCTAGTTGTTATTAACCCCCTAGTGACCACCCCTTAGTATTTTTACGTCTTGGTTTGATGGGCTTTAACCCCTTGAGTGGCACGCCCGGAAATTTTCCGGGACGAGCTTCACTGCTCACAGCGACATAGCCCGGAAGATTTCCGGGCTATGTATCACTATGGGAGCTGCAGAGCACAATGCCACAAGCTGTGACAGTGTGCTCTGCCTGCACAGACCCACAGAGAACAAAGCAAGGGCTTTGAAAAACCAGCAGAAGATATTGTCGATATGCCGGCAATCTCCCGCTTTGTTTACAGGTTGCCATAGAGACCCATCGGCTTGTCAGAAGCAAGCTGATGGTCTCTGTGGCAGGGAGAGCTTGGTGCTTGGCTGTCAGAGGACAGCTAGGTACTAGCTCTTACAGCAGAGATCAGAGAAAACCTCCGATCTCTGCTGTTAACCCTTTACATGCGGCAGTCTATGTGACTGCAGCATGTAAAGGGCTGTCACTGCAGCATGTAAAGGGCTGTCACCATCGGACCCCCGGAATGTGATCAGGGGGTCCTGATGGCTCCCTGTGGAAGTCCCCTAAAGGGACAAAAATAAAAAAAAGTAAAAAAATTATAAAAACACTTGTCTCCCATTACTTTGTAAAAAATCAAAAATACAATCACACATGTGGTATCCATGCGTCATAATGACCCAGAGAAGGAAGTTAATACATTATTTAACCCCTTAATGACATGGCCCATTTTTTTCCTCCCCCCTGTTTAAAAAATCACAACTTGTCCCGCAAAAAACAAGCCCTTATATGGCCATTAGAGATGAGCGAGCACCAAAATGCTCGGGTGCTCGTTACTCGAGTCGAACTTTCAGTGATGCTCGAGAGTTCGTTTCGAGTAACGAACCCCATTGAAGTCAATGGGTGACTCGAGCATTTTTGTATATCGCCGATGCTCGCTAAGGTTTTCATTTGTGAAAATCTGCAAAACACAAGAAAGTGATGGAAACGACACAGAAACGAATAGGGCAGGCGAGGAGCTACATTTTGGGCTGTATCTCAAGTTCCCAGGTCCCACTATTAAGCCACAATAGCGGCAAGAGTGAGACCCCCCCCCCCCCCCCCCCACTGTCAGCGTAAAGATCGTTCTCCTCAGGGGCAGCTGAGCCAATCAGAGGCAGCCCTCACTCACCCATTCATGAATTCATGAATGGGTGTGAGTGAGGGATGCCTCTGATTGGTCAGGCTGTGACCAATCAGAGGCCTCTCATTCAGCAGGCGGGGATTTTAAATCACCGGCTGCTGAATACTACTCACAGCTGTTCAGAGCAGTTCAGGAGAACTGCAGCCTGCCGCGCTGAACTCCGTCTGCCGGGACCAGGTAAGTATATATATATTTTTTATTTTTACACATTTCTGGATGAATTGCAGGGAAGGGCTTATATATTTAACCCCTTCCCGACAATTCATCCCGCGATCGCCGGCAGCCCATTGCTTTCAATGGAGTCGGCTGTATTGCCGGCTCCATTGAATTCAATGGGCTAACATCGTTCTGCCGGGACCAGGTAAGTATATATATATTTTTTATTTTTACACATTTCTGGATGAATTGCAGGGAAGGGCTTATATATTTAACCCCTTCCCGACAATTCATCCCGCGATCGCCGGCAGCCCATTGCTTTCAATGGAGTCGGCTGTATTGCCGGCTCCATTGAATTCAATGGGCTAACATCGTTCTGCCGGGACCAGGTAAGTATATATATATTTTTTATTTTTACAAATTTCTGGATGAATTGCAGGGAAGGGCTTATATATTTAAGCTCTTCCCGACAATTCATCCCGCACACGCTGGCAGCCCATTGCTTTCAATAGAGCCGGCTGTATTGCCGGCTCCATTGAATTCAATGGTCAGTGCTCGTGTAATCGAGACAAGTACCGCGTGGTGCTCGTCTCGAGTAACGAGCATCTCGAGCACCCTAATACTCGAACGAGCATCAAGCTCGGACGAGTATGCTCGCTCATCTCTAATGGCCATGTCAATGGAAAAATGAAAAAGTTATGGCTCTTGAGACGCAACTGCAAAATTAGTTGAAATTCAATGATTAGACCATTTTTAAAAAACCTGCCCTGGTGGGCACGACAGGGTGGTAGGAAACCCGCCACTCAAGGGGTTAATCCCCAGGGCCATAAAAACACGCTTCCTCTGAGGATTAAAGCCCTGTGAGCTGAGAACGTAACAGCTACGTACTGCTGACTACCTGAGGTCGCTGACAACTTTGAGCTGTTATGGGGGGCCGCATGAAGCCCCCTCCGATCATGTGATTGCCAGTATTCCCTGGGTACCTGCGATTTAAAGTGAATACAAAGTTTAAAAAAGTTTAAGTTTCAGCTCACCTCACAGATCGGATCCGTGAGGGGAGCCGAGTGTACTCACCCCCGTCCTCCATCCCGCGGAGTTGTGGTCTCCATAACCTGATGTTGTCGTCTGTGCTTGTGTGCCAGAGGTCCATACACCACACGCATCAGGCCGGGAGGCCTGGGAAATTTAAAAGCTCTCTGATCCCAGCTAGTATGAGTACCCGAGAGCAGGGAGCTGTCATCAGGAAGTGCTGTATGCCGTTCCTGGTCACATGATCGCTGTTATCCAATGGATAATAGCAATCATGTAAAAGTTAAAAAAAAAAAAAAAAGTTTGTTTCATCTTCCCCATGCACGCTTCTCTGGGTAATATGCAAATAGGTGGCAATGCGGAGGTTTTATTCCATCTCCCTTATTTCCAAATTACCCAGAGGAGCGTGCATGGCCATTTGAGTCTCCTCACTCACCGTCTAGGTGCTCTCCCTAAGGAGAAAAGATAGCGTTTCTGACCCCCATCCCAGGCCTCTCACTAGCAAGGCCAGACTCCTACTGTACACTGATGAAGGGCAAACACCCTGAAATAGCTGTCTGTACATGGAGTCTGGCTTTGCTTTTAATTCCCGGTCATTGTTACGAGGCTTGTAAAAAAAAAAAGTCTGACTTTGGCTTGAAGGAATGCTGCCTTCCAGTAGGTGACACTGTGGAGGTTTTAGTCTATCTCCCTTATTTGCATATTAGCCAGAGGAGCATGCATCGCCATTTGAGTCTCCCCACCCATAGTCTAGGTGCTCTCCCTAAGGAGAAAGATAGCGTTTCTTACTGCTATACAAGAAAAACTGTTTTTAAAATGACACAATTGCCAAAATAATAAAAATTGCATTTTTTTTCCTTCTGCTTTGCTCAGACTCCTACAAAAATTGTGGGATCAAAATACGCAGTACACCCCTACATGAATGCGTTAAGGGGTCTAGTTTTCAAAATGTGGTCATTTGTGGGGGTTCTCCCGCATTTTCGCTGCTCATGGGGCTCTACAAGTGTGCTATGGGCCTAAAACACCTTCAAGCAACATGCCTGTTCTGAAAGCCACTGACTGTTCCTTTTGGTTTGGGCCCCGTTGTGCAAAAAAATGGTTTCCCAGTTTTGGCGTTTTTAATAAATACGCACAAATTATATCAGCCTATTTTTACCACCTAAATGAAGTACAACATGTGGCGAAGAAACTGTATCAGAATTACTTGGATATGCAAAACTTTTACAGAGTTATTCTATGTTAAAGTGTGACAGGTCAGATTTCTAAAATTTGACATGTACATTAAGGCGCAAACAGGCTTGTTCACTAAGGGGTTAAATAAAGGGTAGTGCAAAAGAGAAGCTGAAATATATTCAAACAAAGTGTACACCCATCCAAAAATAACAATTCTGAAATATTTATTAGTAAGCACAGGAACACCCAAAAAATACCTGAATTAAAAACAAAACAAATGCTTCCACACAATATGCAGGGATCCTAAGGCCTCCTGCAAACTGGCGAGAGCGATATTGATGGCCCAATATCGCTCTCCCAATCCTTCTGAAAAGCCCTGAATGCGATGTGTTTTCGCAGAGAAACAACCCTGCATCACAGCAGTGCTAAAGGAATCTCCTGCCATAGCTGTCACAGCCACAGCAGGAGATAGCGATCATTTCCCATTGATTTCAATGGGGCCACCGGCAGCAGCACCAGCCACATTAAAATCAATGGGATAAGATCGCTTAAGAAATCCCCTGCTGCAGCTGTGACATCGTGATATTCCCCCATTGTCCTCAATGGGGCCGGGGGCAGCAGCTTCGGCCCCGGCCCTATTGAAATCAATGGGAGAAGATCGCAATCCTCTGCCACTGGAAGGGGATTCCTTCATCCCTGCGGGAAGTCCCTTCATCAGTGAACACTGTGACAGCACTGTCAGTGTTCATTGATGATCGGACTCCCCGTGGTGAGGAATTTCGGGGGTGGGGGGGCTTGAAATATAAGCCCTGCCCCGAGAATAATTCCTAGCTGCAGGAAAAAAAAATTTAATAGTACATCACCTTAGAAGCGCTGTCACCTCCGGAACTCTTTTTCAGTATCTCTTCTGGCCGGGGATTGAAAAATCCCTGGCTCCTAAAAGCGCTGCCTCTTATTGGCTGACCAATTGTGACCAATCAGAGGCAGCGCTCTGCCATTCATTAAGATGGCTGAGTGTGGCCTCTGATTGTCACAGCAGTGGCAGAGGATCGCGATTATCTCCTATTGCTTTCAATGAAGCTGGTGCTGCTGCCTCTGGCCCAATTGGAAACAATGGGCGAAATCGCAGAAAGATAGGACATGCTGCGATTTTGTTTTCACGTTGCATCGCAAGCCTTAAAACATCTCACATGTGAAGGGACCCATTGGCTTTATAATTTAGCGATTTCTCGCAGCGCTGGGAAATCGTGCGATTTTATTTCCAGTGTGAAGGTACCCTTACACAGCGCCTCAAAGATATAATGAATAAATAGAATACCAGTAATTAAAGGGGTTGTCCCGCGCCGAAACGGGGTTTTTTTTTTTCAAAACCCCCCCCCCCCCCCCCCGGTTCGGCGCGAGACAACCCCGATGCAGGGGTTAAAAAAGAACACCGCACAGCGCTTACCTGAATCCCCGCGCTCCGGTGACTTCTTACTTACCTGCTGAAGATGGCCGCCGGGATCTTCTCCCTCGGTGGACCGCAGGGCTTCTGTGCGGTCCATTGCCGATTCCAGCCTCCTGATTGGCTGGAATCGGCACGTGACGGGGCGGAGCTACCAGGAGCCGGTCTCAGGCACGAGCGGCCCCATTCAGAAAACAAGAAGACCGGACTGCGCAAGCGCGTCTAATCCGGCGATTTGACGCTGAAAATTAGACGGCTCCATGGAAACAAGGACGCTAGCAACGGAACAGGTAAGTGAAAAACTTCTGATAACTTCTGTATGGCTCATAATTAATGCACAATGTACCTTACAAAGTGCATTAATATGGCCATACAGAAGTGTATAGACCCACTTGCTGCCGCGGGACAACCCCTTTAATGATTCAAAATGGGATATCTCTAGCAAGAATTTCGCAACAGCACAGATAAAACACAGTAACATGTTCAATAACATGTTAAATGTTCATTTATTCTTTACTGTACTATAAATGAACATATATTAATTCTTACAGTAGTATATAAATGAATAATAAATATTTATGTGGTTGTTTTGGGTATTAAAAACCATATTTATGCTCTATTAAATATGGTTTGGTGTGTTTTTTGTCTAGACCAAATTAATTGGATTTACATTGATTCCTATGGAAATAATTGCCTCGAGTTTCGTTGGTTTCAGGTTTGGCCGATTTGTTTTCGGACGGATTACCAAAGAAATTAGAGGTTTGACTGAATACTAAATCCTAATGGATCATGCACATCATTTCAATGGTAAAAATATATAAAGTGGTCATGCTTCTGAAAGAATTGTTACAGCCAAACAGACAGCAGGGTCTAGAGGGTTTGGAGAGGGCCCACTCCTTCTCCCTAAAGGCACTTCGGGGATGAGATCAGTGGATGACAATGGGTTAAGTGTAATTTTGAGCACTTTAGTATTGGGATATTCGATAAGGACATGGACACTGAGTAATACTATACACATGCATGTTTCCATTATTCATTTGGATATCAGTAAAATGTCCCAGATGGCTATAAATGATTTGGGGATAATTACCTTTCGGAATTAATTACTATTCAAACATAAGTATGTCTAAGTTCACTCAGATGTATGGAAATTGGAGAATTCCTTTTTGTGAAGGCTTTTTAGTTGACCAATTTGTGTTTTTGAAAAATTTCACTGAGGCAAAAATATCTACTGTTTCCAATTATGCCCTTTCACAGTGTAGACATCAATTAAAATTCATTTCTTTATTACTAACAACTAATAGGGTCCTCGACCCTCCTGTTTAAAGCAACGGGACCCAACACATACACTTAGACTCAAACAGTTACAGAACAGAAAAATCACCCGGATAGAGTGACTGGTATAATTGATGATTTAGATGTCACAGTAGTAGCAGTATCCCTCAGGTCTGCTTCCTTGAAAACTATAGGGAAGTGTGAGGTATCTGTGGATGGTATCCACCGTTTCCTATATAGTTTAGAATAGAATATTCATATGATTAGGGTTTGGAACCAAACCCTAATCATGGGAATATTCTACTCTAAACTATATAGGAATCATCAATTATACCAGCCACTCTATGCGGGTGATACCCTTATCTTGGATAAGAGTAAGCTTTTTCTCCTTTTTCTGTTCTATAACTGCTTGAGTGTATGTGTTGGGTCCCATTCCTTTAAACAGGAGGTTCGAGGACTCTATTAGTGCCCTGCAATTTTAACGAGTTGTTAATAATAAAGAAATGAATTTTAACCAATTTGTGTTTTGGAGATAGAAAAAACAAATGGGGAAATAATGAACATAATATTATGTTTACTTATTAATAGAGATGAGCGAACGTACTCGTTTCGAGTAATTACTCGATCGAGCGCCGCGATTTTCGAGTACTTCCGTACTCGGGTGAAAAGTTTCGGGGGGGACGGGGGGAGGCGGAGCGGGGGGTAGCAGCGGGGAACTGGGGGGAGCCCTCTCTCTCTCTCTCTCCCCCCCCCCACTCCGCGCTGCAACCCCCCACTCACCCACGGCGCCCCCCGAATCTTTTCGCCCGAGTACGGAAGTACTCGAAAATCACGGTGCTCGGGCGAAAAAGGGGCGTGGCCGAGTAGGTTCGCTCATCTCTACTTATTAAACAAAAATAAAACAGGCTGAATAATTTTAGTTTTGCCACCAAAAAATATATGACTCAGCCAGTCTAATTTAGGATGTGTATCAAATTTCTGTAGTTAAAATAAATTCATGCCGCTACTCAAAAGATGAGTGGAGCTAAGCTCATCATCCCACCCAATTACCGCACATTGCCATTTGAAACTGTCTGGGGAGGAAAAAAAGTGGCCGCTTCCCTTTTTATTTCTTCTGTCCAGATGGAGCCACGTTCAGCCATAGCAGACTTGGCGAACACTGTGCACTGACATTTCATAAGATTGCAGTGCAGTTTTCAGAGTGCGGTTTCACAAAATGCCATTCACATGTGAGAAATAAATTTGTTTTGTTTTTTTTGTTTTGTTTAATTCTACAAAATCATTAATTTGTCTTAGATTTCCATTAAAATTATAGGAGCTCAAAAGGGTGTCCCGAAAGGACTAAAGCCATGTTTTCATGTACCCTCAAAAACTTCACTTTAGAAGAATATATTTGTGATGGATGCATTATATCCCTGACTTACGGGTGCTCTCCTGCACAACAGAGTCCTGTAGGCTCTTGGCCCTTCTGTTCTGGATCGTAATATTTAGAAATAAATATTACCATCTGAGGAGTCAATGTTTCACATTAAAACACAGGCCTATTTTTCCATTTAGTGCCATTAAAAATGACAGAAGCATGTTTAACATTACAGAACAATTGTAAGTCCCAGCTGTTACTGCTCATGTTACAGGTATCCACTAAATTCCACATCTCATATAGTTGAAATTTTTCAAAAGCGATTAATAGGTGTTTCTGCGGTACAGTTTTTCTACAGATTTCTGATTGCATTGTGTAGTTAATATATCAACAAGTCCAGAGTCATATGATCATAGAATGGTAGAGTTGGAAGGGCCCTCCAGAGTCATCAGGTCCAATGTCCTGCTCAGTGCAGGATTCACTAAATCATCCCTGACAGATAATTGTCCAGCCTTTACTGTAGAATTGGGGGTGCAAGCTTGCATTTAATAACTGTGTCTTACAGTGTATAGAGAAATTAAGTATATACAGGGTATTAAATTGCAAACAAACTATGAAAGACAGGTACACCATCCACACATTACTGAAAAGAGGAAAGGGATTCAAGTAAGTTCCATTTCCTGCTGCAGCGCCGTTTTTTGCTGTTTATAGTTTATAGGCTAATGGCAGCACCACAGGAGAAAATGTTTAGTCGGTTTGAGTGTGCTAAGTGTGAACCTATTAGAGATGCTTTCGAATGGAGCCCAAGACACAACCGTAAGCCTTGAACTTAGTATTCTTCAATCAACTGTATGGCCTGTTCTGAAAAAGCGTCTGCACATTAAGACGTACAGTTATTAAAGGCATAGCATCCAGATGGCCATAACAAAATGTATGAATTTTGTGCTGCAGTTCTGCAGGATATGGATTAGGACAACTACTATGCACCACTTAATTTTTTTTTGAATCAACGTTTCATCTTTCTGGTAAGGTAAATCGCTACAATATTAGAATTTGGGGAACTGAAAATTCTTGTGTATTGGTTGAAAGCGAGAGAATCACCAAAGGTGGATGTGGTTTGCGCTATTTCTGCAAGTTTATGGGCCAAAAACTGGCTGTTTCCCCAACTTGAAGAAGATTCTGAAAACCTAATTTTCATGCAGGACGGTGCCTCGCCTCATTTTCACTTAGAGGTCCAGCGTTATCAGAATGACACCTTGGATTGGAAGAAGGGGACAACATTATCTTGTTCAATGATAGCCTCCCAGTTCACCTAAACTTACCTGTGTGATTTTTCTCTGTAGGAGTACATAAGGAATAGAGTTTTTGTCCCATCTATGCCTGCTACTCTTCAAGATCGCAGACAGCAAATTGTTGAAACTGTGAATTTAACCCTTTCCAATCCACTGTCTGACCTCTAAAGACATTATGATTTAAGTCTGTACAGCTCTGATGTTGGAAGACATCCATCAGGGTTCTCTTACTGTATATTGTCAGCCTCTCTGCTGTTGGAACCTATCCAACGTGTCACCTCATGCAGTACTGGCTTTAGCCAGCATATAGCGCCGTTGTATAATGACAGAAAAAGAGTAAGCCCCCTAGGAAAACCAAGATACAAATTGGATTGGAAAGGGTTAATAACTAAGGACCAGGTGATTCATGTGTGGCAAATGGACAACCGGTTTGATGTTTGTCATGTGACACATTGTGCCCATGTTGAATAAGTAACCTCACGCACCTCAGGGACCATAAAACTGGCATAAAATAAAAGTTTGTGGTATTTCATAAAAACCTCCAAACCCCCCTCCTTTTAGTTATGTGTGGATTCTGTACCTGCCTTTTGTAGTTTATTTGTACCTAAATCCCCAAATCTGCTCCTTTTTGAATAACCCTGTGTTATACTGTATATTTTGGACCATAGGATGCATCCATAATTAAGGGCATAAAAAAAGAAAATACCGGTACCTTTACTGTATACATCCTAATACTCTGTTAATACAACCCCAAACACTTTGAATATCCCACCATCTACAGTACATAATATCAAAAGGTTCAGAGAATCAGGAGAAATTCATGTGCACAAGAGACAAGGCCAACAATTAATATTAGATGCTCGAGATCTATGGGGCCCCCAGGCAGCACTGTGTTAAAAAATGGAGTGATTCTGTAATAGTAATCACTGCATGGGCTCAGGAATACTTCCAGAAATCATTGTGAACATAGTTTGCAGTGCAATCCACAAATGCAAGGTAATGCTGGCCTCTTCTCTGGGCCAAAGCACATTTAAAATGCACTGAGGCAAAATGGAAAACTGTTCTGTCGTCAGTTTAATCAAAGTTTGAAGCTCTCATTGGAAAGCATGGACACTGTGTCCTGTGGATTGATAAGGAGAGGGACCATCCAGCTTCCCATCAGCACCATTAAAAAGCCAGATACTGCATCCATCACAACAGCATGGCTTCTCGGAAGAAGAGTCCAGGTGCTGAACTTGCCGCCTGCAGTCCAGACCATTTGCCAATAGAAAAAACATTTGGCACAACATGAAACTAAAAATTTGACAAAGACAACCCAGGACTGATGAGCAGCTAGAATGCTACATTAGACAAGAGTGGGACAACATTCCTCACCCAGAACTCCAGCAATTGGTCTCCTCACTTCCCAGATGGGATGCTACACAATAGTAGACATGGCCCTGTCCCAATTTTTGGGAGATGTGTTGCTGCCATCAATTTCTAAATTTGTTGATTTTTAAAAATGCAATGGAAAACCCTCTCAACTTTCAACGTCTGATATGTGCTCTGTGTTCTACTGTAAGTAAAATATGGTGATATGAGATTTCAAAAATATTACATTCTTTACATTTATTTATATTTTACACAACGGACGAACTTTTTTTGGAATTGGGGTTGTATAACACAGACACAGTAATATATAAAAGTCAGAATACCTCATCACCATGCCCTCCACCAAGGCCAGACTGGGATTAAAAAGCAGCCCTGGCACACAAGGCCCACCAGCCCACATACAATATGCCCTATCTATATTGCAGAATGATAGTGCTGCTTCAAATTGGGCTTAATCCAGTTTCAAATGAGGGTGTTGCTCATAATATGGACGAGTATCACAACCCACCAGCAAGCCTACTGGCCCGAACTGAGAGCGTCATATGGATCAGTAGACGTGCAGTCCAACTGGTACAATCATCCATAGTATGGGTGCGTAAATGCATCTGCAATGTGCTCCTCTGAAATTGAGTTTAGTCTAGGAGCTCAGAAGGCTATTTAGTATTATTAGTTGTCATCTGTTGGTTTAATCCCATAGATATGGGCTTCTCAAACTTTTTCCTTGTAGGTCTTGCCAGCCAATTTATGGTGATGACGGGGCATCACCAACTAACACATACTGCCATACAGTGGCAAATATCACCATAGGGTGCCCATATTATTCCTTGCAGAGCTAAACAAGTGTCACCATGCAAATCACATACTATCTCCTAGCTGTGTCCGATACCACAATGCGGCACAAAATTGTCCTAGCAGTACCAAACAAATACAATATTGCAGTACAAAATTGTCCTAGCACCGCCAAATGCCACAATCAGCATAAAATCTCACCCTAGCAGCGCCAGATACCACAGTTGAGCGCAAATGTCACTCCAGAAACCACAATTATCCCAGGGCAGCAAAAAGTATCGCTCCAGAAATGCCAGATGCATACCACACTACAACGCCGCTATCCTCCGAGCTCTGCCAAACACCGCCATGCAGCTCCAGCTCCTTTCTGACCAATGGACTTTTTTTAAAGTCTGTGCCTCTAAATCAGATCTGTAAATTTTTTTTTTTTTTGTTTCCTTCTGCTTACTCCAAAAAATGTTTTAGTGAACAATACAAAAGGACAAACTTTGGCCACAGACCGAGATGTGTCTAAAAAGAAAACATAAAGGTCATAATTACATTTGTCTTCCCCTTGACTTAACCGGGCTGAGAGTAATGAACTGCCTCAGCTATATGTTATGTTGACCTCCTCGGATTTGTTAACCTTGATTGCTTCAAGAACATAATAGCGCTAGATATCCTTGGAAACACTTGTTAATTTCTGTATAACTAAATTATGTTTTAAAATGTTCGTTAGTCTTATGTGCAGAGATGCTAGAGCTATACGTAAGATCCTCTGTCAATGTTTAGCTTTATCCACAAGGAGACGTAAAAGAACCACATCATGCTTTATTTTTTTTTCCTTTTAAAGGGAGTTAATCACCTGTAATGTTTACTAATTAAAACCAGATAGTTACACACATTTGCATTTAT
Source organism: Eleutherodactylus coqui (assembly GCF_035609145.1). Classification (NCBI taxonomy): domain Eukaryota; kingdom Metazoa; phylum Chordata; class Amphibia; order Anura; family Eleutherodactylidae; genus Eleutherodactylus; species Eleutherodactylus coqui. The sequence continues at coordinate 114,562,355 of NC_089839.1, read as the reverse complement.
TAATTTCCTAATGTAGATTTTTTAGATTGTGTGTACCTAATTATGGGACGGCAATCTTGCCTTTGCTGCAGTTAACAGCTTTTAGAGAGATCCTTTACAGCAGTAATCATGGGCCCCTCATACGATGGGCAGGAGGGGTCCCATTGCTTTCTATGACAGAGTTTTGCAGGTCAATGTGCAGGGAGGAGAGTCGATAAACTGCGATCATCACCCATTGTGAATTGTGGATCCTACCTCATGGGCCTTTTACACAGGCTGACAGTCGTTCAAAGGACTGCAGAAGCGCTGACGTTACCACTAAGGTCGTTGGCGCTCCTGCAGAGCATTTAAACTGAAAGACTTGCCGCCGGCTCGTGGGCTTCTCCTCCGCTTCTCGCTCAGCGTGTCACCTCCTTTGGGAAGCACTGAGCAGGGAGCGTTTACACAGCCCAAGAAGCCAGTGAGCCAACAAGGTTTTTTAAGCTAACCTGAAGAAAAGTCAGCTTAGAACGGTAAGTGAGCGATTTTTGTGCTGTTACAATGCACGATTATCGCTTAAATTTGTTCGTTTAAATGGATTGAGTGATAGTCATTATGTCTAAATTATATACCTATATACAGTTGTTACCTTTCATTGTAATGCTGCCTGTTATGATATGACTGCTGTAAAAGGTTTTTTTTTATTTATTTTTTACTGAACATGAAGTATTTGTATACTGTGGGGTTACCCAAAAAAAACAGGAATCTTCTGGTGAGCATGATGTACTAGTAAAGGCTTCTGTGGCGAGGTGAATGTCTGCGGGACCCTTTTTTGAGGTGTACGCCAGCCAACATTGTTGGGGAAGGCTCTGTTCAAAACGTTTTATCCTTTTCCACTGCTCAAAGCACTCATTAAAAAAAAGAAAAAGTCCCATGGACCAAGATCGGGTGAATATGGAGGGGGTGGAAAGGGTGTCAAGCTGTTTTTCTTCAAACGTTTGCATCCCACTCAGCGGTGTGTGGGCAGGTGTGTTGTTATGATGGAAGAACCAGTCTCCTGTTTGCCCACACAAATGAATGACAGAAAGAGGGTATATCAATTAAAAAAATCACTGCCAGCGGCCATAATTACTTATCTATTATTATTAGTTTCAATCAGGGTGAAAACTGGAGGATTAACATAAACACTTGATTTATACAAAAGGTCATTTTATATTTGCGTGTTCCCATTTAATGTTGATGTATTACTAGAGTTTTATGTACCGGTATTTGTTTTTGGTTGGGAAAAGAATATTTCCTTGGTAGCCCTTCTATCTAAGAAATATAGCTTTGCTGTCCTCATTGATTTCTTGATTGTACATTTGGATTCTGCCAAATGCTGTGCTCATAAAATGTTGTAATATTTCAATTTTTAGTCTTTATTGATCACTTACTAGACATGTAAATCTTTCTATAGATGAAGATGATGAAGGCCCATCATGTGCAAGCATTGAACCCCCTGAAAGGTCATCATCCACATACCAACCAGGAAACATGCCAACTTCTAACTACACTAGTATCCAGATTCCTCCTGGGGCACATGCTCCAGCCAACACACCGGCAGAAGTTCCTCACAGTACTGGTAAGACAGTTTTTATATACCGGTTGTAGTCAATCACAGTTATTGAGTTGTAAGTCTTTAGTCAAAACACAAAGGTGAAATCCTTACTTCTCTACTGCCAAACTGAAACTGCAAAATGATCTATTTTCCTTGTTTGTTTTATTGTAATGTATTCATTTGTCTAAAAAATTAATTTGAAAAAAAAATTGTTAGTTGTTCATGACCTTCGCCACCCCTTAAGACAAGCTCCCTCCATGTTTTTTGGTTTTGCACTGTTTCTTTTAGTTGTTTGGAAAAAAATATAAAACGCTCAAATTGCGCTTTGGTTTTTTTGGTCACTCCCCCTCCAAGAAAAAATGTAATAAAAAGCTAACAAAAAGTCATATGCATTCCAACATCCTAGTAATAGAAACTACAGGATGTCCTTCAAAAAAAAGAAGCCCTCGCACAAATATATTGACGGAAAGATAGTTATGGCTGTCAGAGGATGGCAGGCGGCAGAAAATTAATTTATTTTGTCTCCCTTCCTCCCCAAAGATGGCAGAATCCCCCCCCCCCCCCTTCACCACCACCCCCAATCCATATTTCACTCCACTTAAAAATTTGTAAAGGTTTTTAGTACATTATATGGTACATTAAACAGTAGCACTTAAAAATACAACTCCTGCAAAAACAATCAACAGACAGCTACACCAGTGGCTAAAAAAATGTTAGGATTTTTTGAGAGTTGGGAGGAAAATGAAAAAAAAAGTGTTGCGTCCTTAGTGGGTTAAGCTTTCAGCCAAACTGAAATCCATGTCATTTTTGTGGAGGTGGTTAGTATGTTCACAAAATCTCATTGGATGTCCGCAGCTCCTTCTGTTATGGGCTATGCTCTAGTTCTACAACAATATATATACAAAATAACTGCTGTCCTCTGCTGTATGTAGGGATAATGTAGTAGCTTACATGGAGAACCGCCTTTACTAATATAAAACAATATAGCCAACAAAATGGATTCCGCCATATCACAAGCACAAAGTCTAAAAGACCATTCTAGAGCAATATTCTTCATATGGTCATCCGGAATTCCTAACGACTTCGTGGCATCTTACAATAACTGGTATATGTACTACATGAATAGACCATTATACGATTGGGATCTGATAAAGGCCGAAAGGAGTTGACAAAGCTGTAATTTTAATAACTGTTCTATTAGAGTGTCTAGTAGTTCTTCATGGATCACATATGGAGAAAAACGGCCATCTCCTTCCTTTCACAACTGTTCTATATCCACAGCTAGTTATGCATCTTAACCCCCTAATAACACAGGATGTAAGTTTGTGTCCTGGTTAGGTGGAACTTAAAGCAACAGGACATAAACTTATATCCTATGGATGGCACAGGCTCAGAAGTGAGCCTGAGCCATTCCGCAACGGGAGACTGCTGGGACTGACAGACGGCCTCCCACCGCAACAGCGGAGATTGATGAAGACGACGGTCCCCGCTGTTAGCCCCTTACATGCCGCGATCACTATAGATCATGGCAAATAAAGGGTTCACAGAGGGAGTGCACTACTTCTGTAATGTCGCTATGTGACCGCGGAGGGCCTATGGTCTGCCATGGCAACCGGGTACCAGACAATGGTGTCCAGGCCTGCCATGGCCTATGATCGCTACTGTGAGAACCACTGCAGTGCATTATCATATCAGTTATAACTTTTCTGGTTCAAGTCCTCCACAGAGACCCAAAAAATGAAAAATACTTTAAAAAATGCACATTTTTTAAATTAATTACATCTTTCAAAAAAGTGCAATCAAAGTGATCAAAAAAGCCGTGCGTACTCAAAAAGGGTACCAATAAAAACTAGAGCCTGTTATGCAAAACATAAGCCCTCCCAGAGCTCTGTCGATGGAAAGCTAAAAAAGTTATCAGACTTTGAATGCAGTAATGCAAAAGAAAAATAAATAAGAAATTAAATTTAGTGTGCAAAAGTGGAAAAATCTGTAAACGATATATATACTTTTTGGGATGATCATTATTGTATCAACATGTATGAAAAATGATCCCATCATTTATGCTGTATGATTAGCACTGTAAAAATGTTTTACAATACATTATGTCTTCCGCAAAGGTGCAAATTAAAACTACAGTTCGCCAAAAAAACAAGCCCTCATACAGGCATGTCAACAGAAAAATATAGTTATTAGAGATGAGCGAGCACGCTCACATAAGTCAGTTACTCGAGTAACAGGGGAGAGAGAGATCTCTCTCTCACTCTCTCCCCCGCTCCCTACCCCCCCCCCCCCCCACCCCGAGCCTGCTCGGACAAGAATGCAGTTACTCGAGAAGAGCGATGCAATGCTCGAGTAACTGACTCATCCGAGCGTGCACGCTTATCTCTAATAGTTATGGCTTTTGAAAAGTAAATATGCATCATTATGACCAAAATAGGCTATATACTTAACTCTACCATTAATCTGCCTAGAAATGAATGAGTAAACTGTCAGCAGGGTGTTACCAGTTGGGGGCGTGTCCTAGTAAACTCACAGTCCAGTCAGTGAAGACCATTTCAGACCGTGTAGGGACACACCCCTTTGTCAACGGGTGTTGGTGACATCCAGTTGTCAGCTTATTCATAAAATTGTGCGATGTGAGAGTCAGTGAAAAATTCAGAATTATGAAACCAATGATTTTCAATGGTTTCTTCCCATTTGTGATTTTTTCACTCATGCGATGTTGTGTTAAAGAAGAACATGCCACGATTTTTTTTTCTTTCTGCGATTTTGCTTTTTTTTTTAAATCTCCCATGTTTCCCTATAAAGCCTCCTTTTTAGTGCATCGCAAAGCACCAACTTGCGATTTTCATGCAATGAGTTTTTAACATTAGAAACTCCTATTGTCTATCGTGAGCAAAATTCGCAAGAAAATCTCAAGCAGCAGTGATGTTTTGGTAAGAAAAAGCATCACTGACGCACAGACCTATCATGAGCAAAATTGTGATTTTGTCGCGATCGCCAGTGTGAAGGAGCCCCAAGAGTAATAACCAAGGAATGTAGTGTTCCCAGAAAAGATGCTTCAGAATTCCTGTTTTATGGGGAATACGGAATACAGGTATTTACTACAACAGGCACGTCTGAGCGGTGACAGATCCTCTTTAAGGGAACAGGCGAGTTTTACATGCTGAATGGCCTGGAATGCGTTCACTAAAGCCAGAATGTATTGGAGGGCAGTCGCTTTTTCATTTTAATGATCGGTTTTATTTTGCTTATAAATGAGCAAGGTGTTTCCTTTTCTCGTCCAGTGTTTATGCTTTAAATCATTTGCACACATTGATATGATCCCTACTACAATACTAAATGTCTTTATCTGAGGGAAATCCTTCTGATATCTACAAAGAATACTTCATGTACCAGTTCAGGTCATATTTATTTCACTTCTATTGTTAATTAGAGGTGCCGCCCGAGGGTGTCTTTTATCGTGCACGTACTTTTATTGGCTACATAACTGGTAAATTATAACCGGGCTTCCATGTGACCCACGGCTGGTAGACAAACATGTTCGAGTTCATTTCAGTGTAATTTTTAAGAACAATAAATTGGTAGTATAGATAAGAAACTAGATTTATGTAACCTGTTTTTTGTCACAAAGACCTTCCTAAGTGATAACCATTCATTATACCTGTTGCTGTAAAGCAGGGGTCTCCAACCTTAATCCTGCGATCCCCCCTGAATTGTAAGGCTACAGTCACATGCAGAAGAAACTTTCCACAGTGAAATTGATTTAATGAGCTGTTAAAAAAAGGTTTTGTTTGCTTCTCATTTATCGTTCTGTTCCTGCATGCAGAGATCTGAATTGACGGATCGGTCAGTGTAAACAGGCAGTATCAAAGTGCTAACGACCACTTGTCCGTCTTTCTATGTGTGGCTTGTGAGTTAAATGCAGAGCCTGATAACACCTGTGAATTTACCGGCTCTTAGCTCCCCCCTCTAATCACATGACTGTGACATCATCACAGGTCCTTTATCCTTGTGCACTGAATGAGGAATTATGGGCGGACTACATCCCCCGCAAGCCCCTGCGGCCTCAGTTGCTATGGATACAGCAGTACTCAGTCTGGCAGTTTGTAGTCTGCTGTGAGACAGCTGGACACCTGTGTGGAGACTCCAATAAATGACACCTCACAAATGTACACATACAGTACATAGCTCGAGTGCTCACAGGATCTGTGATGATGTCACAGTCATGTGATCAGTCACATGGTCTCTGAACTGAGTGAGGGATTATGGGCGGACTACATCCCCCACAAACCCCCATGGCCTCAGTTGCTATGGATACAGCAGTACTCAGTCTGGCAGTTTGTAGCTGGACACCTGTGTGGAGACTCCAATAAATGACACCTCACAAATGTCCACATACATAGCTGGCAGTGCATATTAACCAACAACATTGAAGCATAGTCCTTTGCCACTATCTTCACATCTCCTGAACGTGATATTATCAAGTGCTAATGCTGCCAACACCAGTCCAGCCTTCATCTAATCATCAACCATTGCCCAGTGTGCAAGCAGACAGTTGCTGTCGTGCAAACATGTCAGCACAGAGGGTTCAACACCAATGTGAAGCTAATGCAGCTTACATGACACAGCGACAAGCCATGATTTCACCTCAGCCACCAGCTGAAGTTTGTAAATCTCGTGCAGCAGATGTGGGAAAGCTACAAGCTAACATATCTCCTCAGTGAGCTGCTGAAGTTTGTAAAACACATGCAGCTCATAAGCGAAAGCAACGTAGCAGAGGTGTGTATGTGTGACGTGCATGTAGCAGAGCTCATTGCATCACCAAAAAAATACTGGAACTATAATTTCCTAATACTAGTCACATTTGAATGACTGCCTGCTTACTATGAATTGAGGTGCGCTGGAAAAATCCCCTGCCACTCCGCTTCCATTCACCAGTGATGCTTTTTCTTATGTAAAAGCATAGGAACAATTATCGCTGGGACAACCTATAGGGCATCTGTGCCCAACAGATTGCCCCATGTAAAAGGACCCTAACCTGTGATGTCCTATAAAGGGAAGAGGGGGAGTATTGCAGTGTTCCGGGCATTACATAAGCAGGAGGTGAACCCCAGGAGCATGGTCATGTGTCTGTGAGCTAGGCTTATAGAAGTATATTAGTGACATCTTGCTGCATGTAAACCATTTGCACATCATTTCTAAGAGTCAGAAAACCTATTTAATTTAAGCAGTGAATCCATCGTGAAATCTGCATGTGGCTTTAGCCACAGATTTTGCTGTGAATGTCACCCATTCTGTCTGGATAGTTTAGATTGGGGAAAAAAAGTGTTAAAGGGCTTTTCTAGGCAGCACTAGCTGTCAGTGCCGCAATTCACCCAGTTCATAGTGGAAGCAGCTGCTCCAACCCCTGTGCAGTGGCCAACACTTGTAATTGCTGGTGGAGCACTCGTTGAAATCAATGGAAACTGCACTTGTAATTTCAAGCTGGGGTCCTATTTATTTAAGGGAGAGATGTGCCTACAATTCTGAGCGCTGACCGCTACACAGGGGTCAAAGCAGCGGTTTGCACTACAACCCCAGTGTAGCCTGGCTGTGGTAGTAGGTGTGACCTGGAACACCCATTTTCAATGTATGACCCAAAATTGATATGACTGTAGTATCTCAGTGGCCAATAATAATATCCCTTATACAGCTCAGGGACAAATGGTGCGATGGGTCATTATGAGGTCTACATTTTAATAATAATTTAATAAGAGTTTAGATTTTTTTTTCAACAAATTTGAATGCCTTTTACCTAATGATGGTACCAGTATAAATAATACAAGGTAGAGCGCATCGTGGTAGGTGCCATATAACTTAAACTTGTTTGCTTTCCTATGTGCACCACTTGCATAAAGCAACCTTATCTCTTGCTGCCCATGGAGCAGAGGTGCACCAATGTAAACTAGTGATGAGGTCCCGAGTGCAGCAGGGGGCACTACTGTTGGTAGTAGTTATACAGTTCCTAAAATCAGAGTTTCTGTCCCGCAGCATGAGCTCGGGCTGCTCCATCCTCCTTGTGGATATTTGACTACTTTCTTCCTATACGTTGAGTCTCTGTCACTCGTTTATACTCCCCAGTTAGGGCAATATAAGTATGATGACAGACTCCCTTCTATGGTGTCTCCAAATTGATAGGGTGCTTCACATCTAATATGGATTCAGTGCATAAAACGACCTTTTCAGTTTGAATATGGTTCTTTTCATTTAATTATTTCATTATTGTTTTTTTGTAGGTGAAGCAAGTAACGCTGTTGCTCATCCATCTCCACAAAATATACCCTCTGTAGACCCATCATTATACAACGCACAACCACAAGGTATGGAGCAAAACAGAAAAACTCTTACATTTTTTTGGTTATGAAATATATCTGTGTATTACAATAAGGAAATTGATACGGCATAAAAGCTGATCGTCTGTTGCACAAAGAGGTCAGATAAACCAATGCTGAGATCTGATATATGCACAAATCAATCTGGATGTCTTGCCAAAAACTCCAATGTCCCATTTACATGGTATGAGCTGTGGAGCAAGCAATATTCGGCAGCTTGTCCCAGTGATGCTCGCTCCTGTACTGTTACACTGGTAGCGAGTATCACTCAGAGCACTACCGTAATGGAGGCGGAGCAGACTGGGGGTGTTCTCCCCCAGCCCGCCTCCTTTCACAGTAGACACTGCTGTTTACAAGGAAAGGCATGTCATTCAGCTTTCTGCATGCGTTTACATGAGACGATTATCATTCAGAATCCCACAGGAGCACGAGAATTTGAAGGATAATCGTCCCATGTAAATGGGCCTTAAACCGTTTAGGACCAGGCACAATAAGTTTACGACGCCTGGTCCTGGGCTTAAAGCCCAGCCTATGTAAAATTACGGCGGGGCTTTAAGCCTCCTGCCCTCTCCAATCAATTCGAGGCAGGACGGGTTGTCAGCTGTTAGTAACAGCTGATAACCCGGAGGAGAGGGCAGAAGGGTCTTTTAACCCTTTCTGCCTTTTCCTTCCCCGAGTACACAGTGCTCGAAGAGCACTGTGTACTCCAAAAGTGGAAGTGTAACTTCCACTATGGGAGCTTGGGGGTCATGTGATCTCCAGGATTCCCTGCTATAGCAGAGCTGCAGGGTCATACTAGACCCTGACCAGCTCTGCCACTAACTAATATCACCACAGGGTATGTTTTCCCCTGTAACTGGGGCTCCTATGGATGCAAAACATCCTGGTCCTTAAGGGGTTAAAAAAGAAACTGTGCCTGCTAGCAGTGTAGGTGCACAATTCTGTGCGAGCTCTGCTCACAGGCCCATTGTATTCCTGGCATCACTGTACTCACAGGAATAGTTTAAAGCCCATTCTACTGTGACTTACAACTCAAAAGCTTTGTGCCGAATATTTATATGTTCTCAGAAGTCCTTTTCTGCCCAAGCCCCCAAACGTTTCCTCATCCGTTTGCAATCCTTCTACAATGTTGTTAACAAATATATTTAAAAGAATAGAGCCAAATACTGCCCCCCTGTGGTACCCCACAAGTAACAATGACCAATCAGAGTATGTACCATTAGCAACAAGCCTCTGCTTTCTATCACTGAGCCCGTTACTTACCCGCTTACACACATTTGCATTCTCATTTCATATACCAGCCTTTTATGCGGCACAGTATCAAACGCTTTAGGTAAAGTCCAGATACACAAGATCCAGTGACTCTTCCCGGTCCAGTCTAGCACTTACCTCCTCCTAGAAGCTGATCATGTTGGTTTGACAGGAGTGACCCCTCATAAACCCCTGCTGATACGGAGGTATACAGCTATTAACCTTGAGGTACTCCAGGATAGAAATTCTTAGAAACCCTTCAAATATTTACCCACAATAGGCGGTATTAGACAATATTAATAAATCTACCACTGTGTCTGATTTCTTTCAGCATCAGGTAGCATAATCATAAGTGAAAATTAACATAAAAATGAATGGTTTTGCATCTGTATCTTCAGACGCCCTAATCTTTAATGAGCTTTTCCTACAAGCTGTTACATTTGCTTATTAGTTATTGCATGATGGATTTTCATTTGTTCACATTACTGTATGAGATGAGCTTACAGGACCTCAACTACATATTTGCTTTTACTGGATATCGGTTTGGTGAGCCACATTTAAATATGTCCAGAATCAATTATAATGAATATTTCCTGCATCCTTTTACGCTTAGGGTGTTAATAGAATAAATATTAGATTAAAAAAGTAGTAGTAGTAGGTGGCTTTCTAAACATGAACCACTTACCTTCACCGTTGAACTTCGTGGGATGATTTTCCAGCCATGACTAAGGGTCTTCGAAGCAATGTCTATGTATGATCTCAGATCCTGGATTTGGGCCATTTCTGGAGGGAAGTAATCCGTGTTCTCTGAAATCACCGCAGATTGTCATGATGTTTTAGAACTCTCTGGTAAAAGATTTACACGTGCTATTGTATTTAAATACTCCGTTGCTGCAAAAAATGTGCAGCATATTTTCCTTTATGCAAGATTCAGTTTATTTAAAGAATAGGTTCACATTTGACCAAACTTTTACAAATTGTAAAAAATGTAAAGGTTTGAATATCATTATTAATTCATTGTTTTATCTTGTGTAAAACTGCATACAACTCAAGAATAATACATGTAGCCCATGCATTTACCGTTGTAGGCTTTTGAGCTCAAATACTTCATAAATCCTTGCTTGGTCTTTTCGAACTGTACTACAGAAAGGTTTCAACCAGCAGAGCTCTTAAAGTGACCCTCCAGTCCCAGATAAACCAAGATGGCCATATCGGCTCTCTGACTACCTGATGCAAGCTGTGCTTTGGTAGTCTATCAATAGTTGACACTACACATTGCTCTGATTGGCCAGCAGTGTTCCCCTGTTTGTCAGCCATATTGGCATACTGCAGTAAATAAGGAGGTGGAAAAACCTCCTTATTTAGACTATATAGACTAGATATTGTCACCGCAAGCAGGGTCTCAATGAGGAGCTACATCCAGAGATTCGTGTGGAGGTGCCGCCAACTACAGTTGTGTCTGTATGGACAGGGCTTTAAACTAATAGAGATGTAGATAGAACTACTGGATTGTAGCACAACCCTCCAAAAAGACTTAAAGAAAAACTAGTTAGGCTTTTAATTTTCCCCTATAAAAAATTATCTTCTACTTAACTGTTTTTCAATATGTCTACTATATTGGAAAGGATTAGAAGGAAATTTGCACCCATGTTCTCTACAACATCTCTGCAAGCTTCCAAATCAAACACTGTTGACAAGGTTTTCCTCTTGATTTATTTTTTCTTAGGTGTGCTGTTCCTTTAACTTTGTTAAGCTACCTTTTATCCATCCCCTTATATTACAATGTATAGCATTATACAGTAGGTTGAGAGACTGTGATCTGCTAATCTTTGATTCAAATTGTCTGTTTGCCTGGAGAAGCCCAACAGTCCTTAAAGGGGTTGTCCCGCGAAAGCAAGTGGGGGTATACACTTCTGTATGGCCATATTAATGCACTTTGTAATGTACATTGTGCATTAATTATGAGCCATACAGAAGTTATTCACTTACCTGTTCCGTTGCTAGCGTCCTCGTCTCCATGGTGCCGTCTAATTTTCAGCGTCTAATCGCCGGATTAGACACGCTTGCGCAGTCCGGTCTTCTTCTTTTCTGAATGGGGCCGCTCGTGCCGGAGAGCGGCTCCTTGTAGCTCCGCCCCGTCACGTGCCGATTCCAGCCAATCAGGAGGCTGGAATCGGCAATGGACCGCACAGAAGCCCTGCGGTCCACCGAGGGTGAAGATCCCGGCGGCCATCTTCACCAGGTAAGTAAGAAGTCACCGGAGCGCAGGGATTCAGGTAAGCACTCTCCGGTTTTCTTTTTTAACCCCTGCATCGGGTTTGTCTCGCGCCGAACGGGGGGGCTATTGAAAAAAACAAAAAACCCGTTTCGGCGCGGGACAACCCCTTTAAGGACCTTTTACCCAAGTCGATTCTTGACCAGATATAACTAACGCCAATCAACAAAGCAGTCAATTGGCACTCATTTACATTTTTATACTTGGTCAGAAAAACGATGATTTGGGTACGAACAATCACCATTACAACTGAACTTACCCACGGAGCCAGCTGTACATCTCCCAGTTCACACAGGAAGATGTGGAGGTGACCGGCGAGCATTTGTATGCTTGCTAAAAAGGCACAATCCACTAACTATCTAGTTCTCACTCCTTCATTGGCTGGTCATTGTCCCTTTTACCACAGTCCAGACGATTGATTGCTTGGGAGAATGTTTGGGTCTGATGATCATGCTATAAAAAAAGCTCCAATTGCTTTTATGATGATGATGATATTTCTCTAAGGCTAAATTCACATCTGCACCAGGGATTCCGGTTTCCTGCTCTGTTACTGGTCCAGGAAAACAGAATCCCTGGATGAGCAAATCTGTCTCGTAATGGAAGCGAACTGTGCCGAACGGACCCCGTTAACTATATTGGGGTCAATTTGGTTCCTGCACCTATCCGGCATTTTTACTGTGAATAGTCATACATTGATTATGTTTTGCTTCTCTTGTACCTTACTAAAATCAAAAGATCCATATGATTTATGGACAACGTTTAACTGTTGCTCCATAGTATGTTGTGCATTGTGCAAATTACATCACTGCTAATTTTTCAAGGGTCCAAACGCCTTGTGTAGCATGAGCCATGATCCCTAGGATTGGCCATTCAGAGGAGAAACTTTCTATCCTATGTGTAGTTAATACATCTGCTACACCTTTCTTTTTCACTTCGCTCATTCATTTTAGTTCAATTTCTCAGTAGCAAAACATAAGTGACCTTTCTCGAATTCTGCTGAAAATATTAACTGGTCGAAACTGGCATTCATTTTTCTCTCTCATGTCAAGATACCAAATGTCCAGATGATTATATGTAAATACTAGAAGAAGATAGTAGAAGCTGTTGGCTTGTTGACTGTAAAGTAGGCCGAGTGGTCACTGATGTTCCCCAGATATGTTCAGACATCAACAACACTAGAAATCCTAAAACCATTTCTCAAGTGAAGCTTTTATAATTTAAAGGGGATTGTTTACTTAAAGGAACTGCTAGGGCATGTTGAGCTAATGAAGGGGCATTGTCTGATCAGGCTCAGCGCCAAGATAGCAGTGTTACAGAGCTGATATAAGCTGATCAGAAGGGCTTCCACAGCAAGGTGCCATCCCCCCACCCCCCCTCCGCCGAAAGTTAGATGACTCCTTTAAGCAACCATATTATAATTGTTTTTCTATACAATATGTAGGAGTTATTGGAATGGCCCTATCTACAATATGTACGGAAAGCTTTGTTAGGCATGTAGTGCAGATGAAACGTGACGCACAACTCCGATTAATACAAATATCGTCTTGTATGCGCCATTGCTTCATTCTCTCATCCCATTTCAGCTTTCATCAAAGCACTTATTTCAGCAGATGTGACATGTGTATTCTGGTATAGAAATCAAAACCACATGCAAAAAACGTAGAATGATCCAGCAATTGTGCATTAATTAGTCACGGCTTTCTTCTGCACAGACTATAAAACATAGTAGACTTGAAGACACCAGATCTCATTTTTCAAATGCCCTTTGGAAGGACAAAGCAGCAGCTTCATATACTGTGTAATACCAAAGTTAACTCCATTACTTCCTCTGCAGCTACGTAGGTTCTATCAATCTTCTGTAATGTTTTCTCAGTAGGTAAAATGTGTGATGCCAGATATGTTTCCAGGAGAAAAATGTTGCATCCAAGTTGTGCATTGAGTCCATAGCAAAATATTTCGTTTTTTTCTTGTGATTAGTAACATGCTGATGGTATGGAGGTTTTTTCTTTAGCCTTTTTGCTGTTTTGACTATAGGAAGTTTAGCGTAACATTAAAAAACTGTCACTAAAAACATGTACAACAACCCTAATAAAAAGAAGCACTCCAAACTGCAGGACTGTTTTTTTTATTATTTACACACATTACAGTCTGCGGCACTATTTGTTCTGTGAAAGGCGAGCAGAACGGTGTGGAAATAAACTGAAAACATCCTTTTTTTTTTTTTTTAAACGCATTCAAATCAATGGGGAAAAATAAGGAAACATTTAATTTTGTTGTAATTACATTTTTCTGCTCCAAAAATGGAACAGCAAGACGAAAAGCCCTAATGCAGATGGGAATGAGCCTTTAAGTTTCATTGTTTAAAAAGCATAGAATTAGAATAGAGCAAGCAATCTAAAGATGCTCACTTTTGGCCACGTTACCTCACCAGTACTCTGGGCAGCATTTTGCTTCAATATTTGTAAGTCAAAACCAGGAGTGGGTCCAAAACTCAGAAGAGGTGCAAATCTCTCCATTAAACTAGTTTTCTGTGTAGGTTGCATTCCTGGCTTTGGCTGCAAATACTGACCAGAATACTGCCGTCTGGAAGTGGTCTTAACTCTTTCATGCCAAGGGGTGATTTGATGACCAAGGCAGAATTTCACATACTGAAATGCTGAATTTTGTATGGAATTTTCAATTTTGTTTTATTCTGCCCAAATATTTGTATATATTATTTTTGAAGGACACACAGCACCTTCTAATTCTTCCAAATTGCAGTGGATATCTATTTTATTTTTAAGGCTCTTGCATAACTGGCTAGAAGCGTGCAGAAATACACTTTTTATCAATATTTTCATGTAGATTTCTAAAGTAGTAGCTTATAATATTTACTACAAAAATGGATTTCCTAATTCTACTGTGTGCTATTATCCCAAATATGTGTACGTTATGTAATGTATGAGGCCACTATAGCGCTGCAAGAACATAGACTTATATTTTCCTTCACAGTGTTGGTACGGGGTTGGTTTGCCATGACTTCCTGAATCAGCCCATGGTACTCAGTTGTGTTATCAAATAGTGTCCCTAGAGCGGCCCCTCTGGGCTTGGGGAAACAACAATAGCCACACCAGCTTCTCTGACTGCTCGACGTAGACTGTGTGTGAGTATACATCATTAGTGCAATGGCCCTTTTACACTGGCCAGGAGTCAGATAAACGACTTCATGAGTGCTAATGTCGCCGCTAAGGTCGTCGGCGCTTGTGCAGAGCGTTTACACAGGCAGCCTTCTCCACTAGATTGTGAGCTTCTCGTCGGCTTCTCACTGTCGTGTCCTGATCAGACACGCTGGATCTGTAACCTGAAGTACAAATGCAACTGCACACCAAACAGTGGTAAATAATACAAACAACCGAAACACAAAGGAAAGCAGTGTTCCTAAGCAACCTAACCCAGGGAAAGGACCTGCCTATATGCAGCTAACCCACCCTGAGAAGGGCAAACCTGACCACGTACCCAGGCCACTAGCTAGCCCTACGTGGGATAGGAGAAAACCACTGCACACAAGCTGTAAAAGATAATAACCGCCGTATTTGCTTAGAGAAGACTCAAAGCTAGAGGAAGACTGAGACTAAACCGCACTAAAACCAAGTACAAGGCCAGACTAAATAGTCCTGACCAATTACCCACAGGGGAGGCTAATCATGTCTCACCTAATACCACGCCCACCAGAGCCAAAAGATAAACACATACAAAACCTGTACTAGATCATTTAGAAAGAAAGTGATCCCAGAACCTCCGAAAAACACACACTCAGCGCTTCACCTACTAAGTGAAGCGCTGAACGGGGATAGTTTAGACAGAATGACAAACTGAAAATTCAGCTTAGCAACCTGTGAACAAATAGTGAGCTATTTTTGTGCATTTACATTGCACGATTATCACACAAATTTGTTTGAAGAAATTTTGAGCGATAATCGTCCCACGTAAATGGCCTGTAAGACACCACACCTTCTTAGACTTATCACCCCAGTCCACATGAGCAGTGCTGGCCAGTCAAATAAGCATGTAGTGTCTTAGACTACCAATGCATGCTATGCACAATGCGGTTCGGCCATCTTTGTTTCTCCAGGTCCGGAGGGTCACTTTAAAATAGTGAGGACTGTGCCATTAGCCTATTCATTCATGTAAAGCAGGCAGAAAGGGGCTAACTATAGATTTCATTAAAATTTCATGAAATGAATGGCTACAATCTTTTCCTGCACATTTCAAGATTGATTACCATGGTGATCACAGTAGTGAGATCCAAACTGATGAGGTCGCAACAATGGCACCAGAACCGGAGGTTGTTGGCAAGACTGGGGTCTGGGAGTTGGGGTTGTTGTGGGGGTCACGATCAGCAGCAGAAACATTGATGTAAATGTACATCAGTTCTGCCAAATGCCGCACGGCTCTGGACGTATATTTACTGCCGATGGTCCTAAAGTGTTTAATATCGGATGTGTATTTCATGTGAATATAATACATTGAATAGATCTTTTATAATGGGATTGATTATTTCTCCCAGAGTTGTTGCTTGCTTCCCCAGATTATCCATCGCATGGATGAATGTTGTACTATATTACTGGCTCCCTTTTTCTGTGGTTTGTTTTTAAGGTTACTGTAGGGACTCACAAGATAATGAAGACCTGTGACGTGCGTTGTGAACTTGCAGATTTTAGGCAAAATATTAACCATTACTTAATATTTATTAGAATTTATCTGAATTTTTGTAGCAAGCAGTTTGGCATTACGAGGGGCATTCATTAAAGATCTCCCCTGACCCACTTCTATTCATCGCAGGTTGCTGAAACTGCACATGTGCAATGATACATGTGTAAGACTGGTAAGTGTTTCTTTTTTAGGTGGTGAAATGGTGTGAGGTCTGATAATGGACCCAGTGGAATACAGAGCAGCCATCAAGTTCCTTTTCTTGAAAGGCCGCACACCAAGGGAGACGTTCAATGAGATGAAAGGTTTATGGGAAAGATTCCCCAATATATGAAGCAGTCAAGAACTGGCATTGTCCATTCAAATGTAGAAACTGCTCCAATTCCAGGGTGATCCCACTCCACTGTCGATGCACACCATCCAGCAAGTGGAGGCTGCCATTTTAGAAAATCGCCGCATAACAATTTGCGACCTAGCCCAAAATGTCAGGATTCGTGTGGGGCTCGTGGAAAAAATCATCCAAGACCATCTTCGTATGCATACGGTATCCACTCGCTGGGTTTCCCGGCTGCTCACACCTTTCCAGAAGCTGGAACGATTTGAATTCTCCCAGGCTCTTTTGACGATGTGCCATGTAAACCAGGTGGACTTTTTTCAACAGAATGATCACACGGGATAAAAGCTGGGTCCATTACTATGATTCGGAGACTAAAGTCCAGTCTATGTAATGGAAACATCTGGACTCACGGTCTCCAAAAGAAGGCACATGCCCAACCCTCGGCAGGCAAGTCATGCTCAGTCTCTTGGGACCAGCACAGAGTAGTCTCTATGGACTTCCTAGCAAATGCTGCCAAGATTACTGGGGCATACTATGCTTCACTGGTGCAGAAATTGCGGGAGGCCCTCAAAACCAAGAGACCTGGCATTGTCACCAAAGGTGTCTGCCTTCTGCAAGACAATGCCCCAGTTCACAACTCACAGGTTGCCCAGATGGAAGCACGCTGCTGTGGGTATGAAATTCTACCGCATCCCCCTTACTCACCCGACCTCGCACCATTGCACTTCCACCTCTTTCCAAGATTTAAGTCACTTTTGAGGAGCAAACATTTTCTAGATGATGAGACTCTGATTTCTGAAGTCACAATGTGGCTTTCAGAGCCACCTGTCGACCTCTACAAGCGAGATGTTTATAGTTGCATAAAGAGGTGGGAGAAGTGTGTGTCCCTAGGTGGCAGCTATGTGTGGAAGGTCTAAAAACTATGCCAAGTTTTGTTGCTCTCAGTCCACAGGAAGTGGGTCAGGGGAAATCTTTAATGAACGCCTCTCGTAAAATGCTGGGGGAGGCCGGCGTGTCTGTACCAGTGTAGTCACATGATGTATGAGCTCGCAGGTTGTTTACCTGCTTCTCAAGTTTGGCCATTCCAAGGATAATGAGGCAGATTTAGGGTGCCTTCACACTTGCGATAAAAGTGCACAATTTTCCCGTGAGTAAAAACACAGAATTATGAAACCAATGATTTTCAATGGTTTCCTTCACATTTGCAATATTTTCACTCATGCCATGTTGCGTGAAAAAAAAAGAAAATTGCGGCATGTCCTATCCTGCGTTTAGTTTTTTTTATCTCCCATGTTTCACTGTGGAGCCTCCTTTTTGACATTCGCGCTAAAAAAATCACGGCAAAATCACACAAAAAAAATCGCAGGAAAAAATGCCTGATCGCCAGTGTGAAGGAGCCCTTAGGGTGGTCTCACATCTGCGTTGGAGATTCCGCTTTCCTGCTCCGTTCGGGAAGCATGAAAAAGGAATCCTCATGGCTGAATGAGTCAGTCTCTGGAAGAACTAGACAGTGCTGGGCAGACCCCATTGACTATAATCTGAGCCACATCCATGACTGAAGCTCCGGACGGATGTTCCAACGTAGATGTGAAAACGGCCTTACTATTTAAAATACTGTATTCTGGAGTTAATTGTGCCAGACGACTGTCTTACATGTTTTGCACTATATTTACGGTGTTTTTAGGACAGTTTTTCCAACTTATCCAAAAAAAAGGGTGTGAACTAAATTGTGCTATAATGGTGCAATTCTTGAAGTGAACTGAGGCAACTAATAAATGGCCTTTGTAAATGGCCATTGTAAATAGTGTTTTCTAATCTTATTGATGAATGAGGGTTTAATAAAATTGATTTTTAGCACAGCTCTTCTAAAAGAAAAAAATACGCAATAAAACTGACTAGCTAGAGAAAAGTTTCTGAATAGTGCAGAATCCTGTGAGCACAACTATATTCGGGAGCTGTGACTTTTCTAATGCTTTTGTATACTTAGTTGAAAACGAAGTTCCTACTTCATCGCAGTCAGGTCACTATGCAAGGTATTTCCCTTCCTTGTTGTGAGATGAAGTGTTACCAGCGCTACAGTCTAGCAGCACAAGTCTCAGATATCGTGTAACTTAGGAGCTATATATAAAGTCATATGAAAACTATCCTTAAAGGTTCTGTTTTTGCATTGAAAAATGCCCGTCTAAATGAAGTGTTACCCACTTAGAAGATGCTGGAGATGCTGCTGAACTGGTTTCCAGGCTCTGAAATTAAAAGTGAAGTTCTGGTTTGGAGCCACATTAATGAGAATAGGGAATTGTGTAGCTAGCCATTCCGCACCATAATGTAACATGAGTTTTAATTAAAAAAAACTACTCACTGCAGTCATCTGAAATTAGGCATCGTTCATATTTATTGAAGGAATTACTAGTTTTCCTCATTCAGTCATGACCATTCCAGCTATCCTGTTTAGAACATCATTTTGTTCTACACAAGCCTATTGTGAAGAGGGGAACATTTTATTTCTATGCTATATATTGTATGGCTGTACAGGGTTAACTCCTTAATGACGGGCCTGTTTTAGGCTTTAATTACCAAGCAATTGTTCTTTTTTTTCGTTGCTGCTTTCCTAGAGCCATAACCTTGTCATTTTTCCATCGACATAGCCATATGAGGTTTTATTTTTGCAGGTTAAATGGAATTTTTTATTAGCATACTCTGGGTACTGATAATATGTAACCTCTATTAATTTTTTTTCATGAGAGAGGGGATTAGGGGAAAAAATGTCGGCATTGTTTTTTTTTTTTTTTATTCATTTTTACAGTGGAATGTGGAATAAATAAAGTGATATCGTTTTTCTCTGGGTGAGCACAATTCTGGCGTTACAAAGTTTGCAAGGATTTTTTTCCTATTTTTGTACACTAAAAACACTTTGTACTGATTAGCTTTTTTTGTATTTTTTTTTTTTTGCATTTCAAGAGTCCCAACATTTTTTTGTTGCATGGTGAAGCTCTATATGATGGCTAGTTTTTTGTGGGATGAGCTCTAGCATTCATTTTTCCCATTTTTGGGAACATCTAACATTTTAATCACTTTTTATTCCTGTTTTTTTATAGGGGCAAGTTTAACCATTTTCAATTCTGAAGTGCTCTTTTTTTTTTTTCTTTTTTTTTGTTACTTCAGTATTACAGTGTATTATATTGGTCTATGAAGTGCAACCAGAGGATGAGCCTCATCGGCTACCATGGAGATGTCATCAGACAGCCGAGCCCCTGCTTCTACCAGCCCTATAGGCCCATGTTGGTATTCTGATGCAGTACTGTAAAAACACGTATACATCAGAATAAGGCACGTTGGTGACCACCGCAAAAAGGCATACGGTGGTCACTGAGGGGTTAATATATCTACTGTATATACTTTTTGTAACTGCTTGCTAAAGCACAAGAAGTGACCTCTAAGTTCTACTATGTTCCTAGAGACGAATGGGCACATTTACTATTACTTTCTATGTTCGACAGTGCAAACTAAGAGAGACAGTCTTAAAATGTGCATATTCACCACAGCTGGATGGTAAGTCTGTCAAAGTTTAGGACTGTCTAGTCTAAAGTTATACCACCTATCAGTTGGCTTACTGTTATGCCAAAATTTTGACACATTTTAGGTCAAGCTGCTTTTTCGGACAAGTCGGAAAAGCTTTCTAAAACTGTCTAAAAACACATAGTAAATGTGAAGCAAAGCATATCGGACAGTTTTCTAGTTCTCTCTGTGCCAGAAAACGTTTAGATTTTGAATAGTAAATCTGCCCCAGAGTTGTTTCCTGACAAATGTGAAATTGTACAATTAAAGGGAATTGGTCACGTCCCCACAGCTTTATAAACTAAGTTCTGGTACTTTTAGCGGATGTGACTGGGTACTAAGGGATGTATCACCGAAGTGACAAAAGGTTTCAATAAAGACTTATGTAAAACCCTATGAACCCTCCATGTAGCTGGCAAATCAAGTTCATAAGCAAGCGGATTTACTACCCGCGTGATGACCAAGGGAACCCACGTAACGCGGCGCCAGTTTCAAAGATGGAACCAACAATTTGAAATTTCTAGAAGACAAATATACCTTCTGTCCTATCCTGTAAGGTTCTGATACTGACAAACTCCTCCCACTACGCAACTGCATACGAGCCCCCGTTGCTTCCAGGTTCTTCTGTACTTCTTTCCATACCCCCTGCAGCGCATCTGTGGCGACATCAGCTGCAGGACAGGCAGACTGAGTAGAAATAGGTGTAAGGGAGCAAGGATGCTGACCATATATGCAAAAGAATGGAGATACCCCAGTGGAAGAACAAGTACAGCTGTTTAGCGCAAACTCTGCCAACAGCAGGAATTCTGTCCACTGATGAGCCTTTTCGCTAGCAAACAACTGTAAATATTGCACTAAATCCTGGTTCTTCTGCTCAGTCTGACCATTAGTTTGCGGGTGGAATGCTGACGAGAAGGCTCTACAGAAGGCTCGCCAAAATTGCGCAACAAACCGAACACCGCGATCAGATACAATGTTTTCGGGAACCCCATGTAGACAAATGATTTCTTTTACAAAAATCTTGGAAAATTCTATTGCAGAAGGTAGCTTCTTTAACGCCACGAAATGTGCCATCTTTGAGAAACAATCTACAACAACTAGGATAGTGGTGAACTTCTGAGACTCAGGTAGATCGGTGATAAAATCTACCGATAAATGCGACCACGGACGAAAAAGCACCAGTAACGGTCTCAGAGGCCCCTCCGGACGCTGCCACCGACTTTTACTGCGTGCACACACAGAGCATACCTTTACAAAGTCGCGGATCTCCCGAGACATGCCTGGGCACCAGTAGTGTCTAGTACAAAGATCCAGAGTCCCCTGAACCCCCGGATGGCCTGCGAGAACAGATGAGTGAGACTCTTCAATGACTCTGAGATGCAAGGTCTCTGGCACAAACCATCTGCCCTCCGGCGCCCCCGAGGGAGCGTCCTGCTGACAATTTTGTAGATGAGGAACGAGATCAGATTCTACAGCTGCCATCACCACCCCAGGTGTCAAGATATTCTTGGGAGCCACTGTCTCACTTTTCGGCGAACCGAAACTCCATGAGAGGGCGTCTGTCTTCACGTTCTTCTCCCCTGAAATATATATAACGAGGAGGTTAAACCCGGCGAAAAACAACGCCCACCTGCCCTGTCGAACTGTGAGTCTCTTAGCATTGGCGAGATATACCAAGTTTTTATGATCAGTATATACGGTAATGGGATGCCTTACCCCCTCAAGATGGCGACGCCACACTTCTAGAGACCACTTAATCGCCAATAACTCACGATTACCCACGTCGTAGTTACATTCCGCTGAACTGAACTTCCGCGAGAAGAACGCACATGGACTATACCCAGGTCTCCTGCTGACTTCCTGAGACAATACAGCCCCGTCCCCACCTCAGATGCATTGACCTCCATGAAGAACAGTCGCCGCGCGTCAGGCTGTACTAGCATCGGGGCAGCAGTAAACGCCCTTTTGAGACGACTAAAAGCCTCTAGGGCCTCCGGCGACCATCTTACCAAGTTGACACCCTTCTTGGTAAGATCGGTCAGGGGTTGAGCAATAACAGAATAATTCTTAATGAATCTACGGTAGAAATTTGTAAAACCTAAAAACCGCTGGAGAGCTTTCAGTTTATCTGGTCTGACCCATTGGGGGATTGCTGCCACTTTATCAGACTCAATTTGAATCTCCGTGGGTGAAATCACATAACCAAGGAAAGATACTTGTTTAGTACCAAAACTGCATTTCTCCAACTTGACAAAGTTGGTACTCACGCAAACTGGTCAGAACCAGCCTCAGGTGCCGCACATGTGAATCCCAGTTTGGGGAATACTCCACAATGTCATTGAGATATATGACCAAAAATACCCCCAGGAAGTCATGGAACACCGCGTTCATAAATCCCTGGAACACAGCGGGGGCATTACAAAGTCCAAAGGGCATGACTAGACATTCATGCCGAATGAGGTGTTGAACACTGTCTTTCACTCATCTCCCTTTCGGTTGCGAATTAAATTGTAAGCCCCCCTAAGTCCAATTTGGAAAACCAGTGGGCCCCTACCACCTGATTCAATAAATCAGGGGCAAGGAGCACTGGTTCTTCACTGTAATTTTATTCAAAGGCCAATTAATCCACACAAGGCTTCAATGTCCCATCCTTCTCCACAAAGAAGAGACCTGCCCGGCAGAGGAACTGGATGGCCTGATATGTCGTTTGGCCAGAGACTGCTCATGCCCAGACAAATTGAAAATGGCTCCCTTAGGGATGGGACTGTCGGAGATCAAATCAATACCACAGTCCCACTCCCTATGGGGAGGCAAAGTCTCAGACAGTTTCTTAGAAAATACATCAAGAAAATCAGACAAATACTCAGGAATAAGTATGGTATCTGCTGAACACATGGATATAGTAGCTAAGTGACTATGACAGGACAACCCCCAATGTGTCAGTTCTCGAGTGGACCAATCAAATTGGGGATTGTGCAGTGCCAACCAGGGCATACCAAGCACTACATCAACAGACATCCTTTCCATTACCAAGAACGACAGATTCTCAGAATGGAGAACACCCACAGTGAACTGTAACATGGGAGTCCTTCATTGTATAACCCCTGCAGACAGAGGGGTAGAATCAATACTAGTGAAGCGTATGGGAATCTTTAACGCCGAGAATTCAGTCATCAGAGGTCTGACAAAACTTAAAGGGGTTGTCCCGAGGCAGCAAGTGGGTCTATACACTTCTGTATGGCCATAATAATGCACTTTGTAATATACATTGTGCATTAATTATGAGCCATACAGAAGTTATAAAAAGTTTTTTACTTACCTGCTCCGTTGTTAGCGTCCTCGTCTCCATGGAGCCGACTAATTTTTGGCCTCCGATGGCCAAATTAGCCGCGCTTGCGCAGTCCGGGTCTTCTGTGTTCTTCTATGGAGCCGCTCGTGACAGAGAGCGGCTCCGTGTAGCTCCGCCCCGTCACGTGCCGATTCCAGCCAATCAGGAGGCTGGAATCGGCAGTGGACCGCACAGAAGAGCTGCGGTCCACGAAGCAAGAGGTTCCCGGCGGCCATCTTCACAGGTAAGTATAGAAGTCACCGGAGCGCGGGGATCAAGGTAAGCGCTCCGGTAAGCTGTCTGTACGTCCCTGCATCGGGGTTGTCTCGCGCCGAACGGGGGGGGGGGTTGAAAAAAAAAAAACCCCGTTTCGGCGCGGGACAACCCCTTTAAACTAATGAAATTGGCAGCAGCCCCTGAATCAATAAAAGCTTGACTGGACCGAGTGAAATTCCGGAAGCCAATCTGACAAGGCACCAACAACTTAGGGAGTACCTGTGATCCTAGGCGATCCTCCCAAAAATCGCCTAGGATCTGAAGTTTTTCGCCGGTTCAGACTGATGTTGTAGACGCTTCTGAGGACAGGTCGCTATACGATGTCCGGCTTTCCCACAATAGAGGCAGAGGCGATGATTCATCCGGAACCATCGCCGTTCCTCGGGACTTAGGTTATCCACTTCCATAGGCTTGACACCAGAAGTTGGCATGGGAGAAGTGGGAGCGGGTCTGCCGGATTCCCCAGCCTTACGGGCCTGACGTTCCTCTTTTCTAGATCTCGGCTTGCTGTCCGCTTTGACTGCCAATTCCATCCCATCATTGAGTGTATCGGGAGCAGGATGAGAAATGAGTAGATCCTTAACCGCGTCAGAAAGACCCAGCAAAAACACATCTTTAAGGGCGCTATCGTTCCAAGAGGTTTCACCTGCATACAGTCTAAATTTAGAGCAATAGTCCTCTACCCACTGCTGCCCCTCACATAGAGACATGAGATGAGATACTGCCAACCCCGCACAGTCTGGCTCATCAAAAATACCTCCAAGTTCCCGAAAAAACAAATCAACTGACTGCAGGCAAGCCGAACTCTCGGGTAAGGAGTAGGCCCATGTCTGGGGTGGACCCCGAAGTAAGGACATAATCAATCGAACTTTCTGGGATTCTGTACCGGAGGAGCGGGGCCGCATCCGAAAGTACAATCTACATGCCTGCTCAAAAACAAAAAACTTGCTCCTCTCCTCTGAAAATACTTTAGGAAGCGGACACTTGGGCTCAGAAATAGAAGGGGCGGTAGAAACATACACTAACTCCCGCTGCTCCTGGGGCATCATATGACCGGATAGGTCTTGGATCACAACTACTAAATCCTTCAACTGACTTGCAAGGGTACTCAATGGCCTCCATTGGAGAGCAATTTTAAGGGCCAGTTATTATGTTACAGTATGCTACCCTTGATACGCCAGCCCGGGTGCCCTAGATCTCACCCACAACCCCTGTCCCTGCCTACTTGCCTCCACTCCTGGCTAACCCAAGGTGGGCAGCTGGGTAGCGATCCCTACTCTCACTAGGGAGCGAAAAAGGGATGCTGGTGTACCTGGATGGAAAGGGTAGAATACTGACAGAAGAGGCAGATATAAATAACCAACACGAACAATACTAAGCAGAACTGAGGAAGATGGAAAAACCTGGCGGATAATAGCAAAGTATAGCAGACAAGATGACAGAACCAGGAGATCAACCGAGGCAAACTAGCTTGCACACTGAGGGAAACCAATAACTGGCAGTGATTGTCACTCTCTGCCCCACCTTTAAACAAAAGCCTCCGCCCAGCGGTGGAGAGAGGGAGACAGCCAACTCCCAACAGAACATAATAAAAGGGAGCTCGTGCACGGCAGCTGCACTCATGCCGCCCACGCCGGCCGGCCATGCACCCGCGCCCCCAGCAGCCAGACAGCAAGCCGGGGGGACGCGCCCTGACCGCGGGACCCCGCACACAACCGCCCCTGGAGGACCAGCAACCGCCGCATGGTAACACTTGTGCGCATTAAACTCCTTTTAAAAAAAAAGTTAGATTTTCATGCTGCGCAATAGCTTTAAGGGACGCAGCTGAATTCTCCCCTAACAGCGCCATAATATGGTTTATAGTGCTGTGAGGGGACGTGAAGGGTTCCCTTTAAGCATCTAAAACAGGGCCGCCTCTGTATTCCTCTACCTGCTGGAAGCTCAACAGCCAGGACAATAGAAAAAACGATTCTCTGAAAAACAAGCAGGGTTCCAGCTCAACTCTTACTGGAAGCAACTAATCTTATTTTTGCAGTACGAGCTCTGAATTGCTGTTTTGTTTTCACAAATGCCTCTTACTTCTAGTTAGGTTCCAGTCAACGAGAAAGTTTGTTTGGAAGACTATGATAAGGTATATGAGAACAGGCCTTGGCACGTGATGATCTGTAGATGTGCCTATGCAGCGCTCCCTGTTTAAAGTAGACCATTTGCACACATTTCCTTATATTATTGCTAGCATGATTAACAGTAAAATGTAAGCACCATAACTGAAGCCAGTAAAAACAACTCTATTTTTTCCTAAATTAACGGTTTGATCATGATATGTTTTCCAGGGGACTATAATGTAAGAGTATAAAACCCCTTGCCAAGCACTAGTGGTCTGTTTTTTGAGATTGTCAATTCTCCTGTAAGGGCGGCTTCACACAAGAGCAAGTTGTCTTTTAAATGGAGGATAACTTGTAATTCTGGTACAACTCTCTGAAAGAAGGATCGACTTTTACCACTACAGGAAAGAAAAAAGCCTGATTGATATGGGTCTCACTGCTGAGACCCTCGCTGAACCCAAGAATGGGCTTCCCATGTCTCCTCCTCTCCGCAAACTTACTGCCCCCTCCATAGTGCAAAAGAGCTGGGATGGATCGGCAGCCGAGCATGTGCGTGCTGCTCTATTAATTTCAATGGTGTAAACGGAAATGGCTAAGCGCTTGTACTCGGCTGTCTCCAGCGTTGCCATTGAAAATGAATAGAGCAGATAATCAGCTCATCCTCACTACAGGGGGGTGCAGTGAGCCAAGAATGAGGAGGAGAGGGGTACATGAGAACCTGTTGTCAGCATCAGTGAGGTTCTCGGCAGTCCTCTATCGATCAGACTTGTATCACCAATCCAAATGATACCTAAAAGTCAATCTGAGGATAACCCCTTCAACTAAGACCATAACACACATGCTATTTGTGCATTTATTAGTATTTTGTTAAAACCTTTCATCCAAAACATTTCCAACTATGTTTCCAGAATCTGTGTGTAAAGATTTACTATATGAATATAATTAAACTGCATATAAATCTGTTTTTGTAATCTGTTTACTACAGACACTTTAAAGAGACTATCACCATGTTTTTGCAGCCCTCACTGAGAAAACCATAAGGTAGAGCCTGCCACACCGAAAGTAGTTATATGTCTGCTCTGTAGATCTGTGCAGTAGTTTTGGAGAAACTTGCATTTTATTAGTAGCTCCCAGACCCAGAACTAGTCCTGCATATTCATGAGCTGCAGCCTAGCCACACCCATCCCACCCTCCAGCGAATGATTGGCAGTTCTCCCTCTATGCACAGTAATAGGCAGACAGCAGTCAATCCTTGTCTTAAGGGCAGGGTGGGTGTAGCTAACCTGCAGCTTATGAATATCCAGGACTACTGCCTGTAGTCCTCTATGCATGTGGTGGTACTGATGAAATGTGAGTTTCTCCAAATCTCACTGCACAGATCCACACAGCAGACATATCACTGTACTCAGTGTGACTGCCTCCTACCTTCTGCTGCCCTGAGAAAGGGGTGCAAAAAGATGGTGGTAGAGTCTGCACCAGTCAATCAGCTCTGCACGCTCTGTTACATATTCATAAGGTATTTGCAATAGTTGTGGTTTAGGCTAATAATCCTATTAATCAACTAGGTGGGGGAGTGAGGGGGCCCTAGTGATTCTTTAATAGTAACCTTTGTCAAATTTATAGAATGATGAATCGGAGAACACAACAAACATCACAAGCAATTGAAGATTTGCTGTGGAAACGGGGAGGTACATTGTATGGAATACCATTTAGTAAAAACAAGAATGGTACGAAGCCTCGAGCACTTTCCGTCGATGCACAAAGGCCTCTTCATTGCAAATATTCCAAGCAGTCAATCATATCCTTGCATGTCATGGACATTGTAGCTGTGGGCATAGAGCATTTTACAGTATCCGGTTTATATTCTACTTTGCATTGGGTTTAGTTCACATCCCATTCATACTTCTTTACAAGAACAAACCCAGACAGAACGTGTATGGGAAACCTGCTGTAGGGCCTAATTTACGTCTTGAGCTCATGGCAGAGCTTCCCGCACTGTTACATTTACTAGAGAATAAAAGGTTCCTTCATCTGTCACACCTGAAGGACAAGCCTTTCTCAAAGGTATTGGCTTTCTCATTTTAAAAGAAAAGTAGACAATATGAGCATCTATGTGTTAAAAGTCATTCTGTAACTGGAGAGTGGCACCGAGACAAAGTGATCTTACCTAGGTGATGATAGCAAAGATCACATACCTACATTGAACGTTGATCTAAGCAAGCAATATCTATTGCACTTAATCAGTACTCAACCATACGGTGACCTACCCTGCAAAATTGGTTAAATGGGATCTGCAAAAATGTCAGCTTTGGACTAAATCAGGAAACTACTTGCAGTCATCATGGTAATGAAGAACATATGATTATACATTGCTAAACAAAGTAAAAATGAGCAGTAATCTCCTGAACGATTAACCGCTTCAGGACCAGAGTTTTGGGGGGGGGGGGGGGGGGGGTTTTGCCTCCGCCTTCCCAGAGCCATAACGTTTTAATCTTTCCATTGATATGGCTGCAGGAGGGCTTGGCTTTTTTTTTTTTTTTACATTTCATGTATTATTTGTAATAATGCCATATAATGTACTGAAAAGTAGTTGTTACAGCGTTTACATT
Organism: Eleutherodactylus coqui; assembly: GCF_035609145.1. Classification (NCBI taxonomy): domain Eukaryota; kingdom Metazoa; phylum Chordata; class Amphibia; order Anura; family Eleutherodactylidae; genus Eleutherodactylus; species Eleutherodactylus coqui. The sequence goes on along the minus strand of NC_089839.1, from coordinate 114,534,001 downwards.
TCAATGTGTTTCTATTTTCTATAAAGTGAATAAAATTATTTGTTAAGCAAAAATTGCTTTGTCACCATATTCTGAGACCCAGAGGCAGGGCTTGATAGGCATCTGTGCATGGCAGCCCTGGGAGCCTACAGTAGGTTCTGAGCTATCATGCTAGCCCACTGGTGTCCCCTGGTTGCATTGTGGGGGACCGATGGGGTGCAGGAAGGGGTCTCCCACTGACTGTTTAGATGATGCCATCTAAAGAGTTAACTTATTGCAGTAGTTATTGACGGCTGTCAGAGTCAGCTGATAGGTGCTGGGTGTGAAGCAGATTCTGATCCCAAGCCCTCTCCATACACCCTTCACAACTGCCTGACATGTATACCATAAACACATTTTTATAAAATCACTGATTTTTATGATTCAAGTATCTTTATGGCTGAAACATTGCTTGATCACAAGGCGTTTATAGCGTGACAACAATTTAAATCTCAAAAGATTTAATGAAGATACACGCATGATTATTGGCCGTTATAGGATTATTGGCCACAGTGTGGTAACCAAAGTCCCGTCCACCCATGACGGCCAATGGGTGGAAGATTTGCCCATAAGAGGGCAGCAATATAGGCAAAATCCGTGGCCAATGACTGCAGCAGGTGGGTGGCACTTCGGACACACTGTGCAACCATACCCTAACAGAAGGAGAAACTTGCTAACTGTTTATCATGCATTTTAATTGCATGATTGCCTCTTACCGTAATTAAACACTTTTTTTTTCCATTTTTTGGTAATTTTCAGAAACTGCTGATATTTGGGGTGTTAATGTTTAATCAAGTGTATTTTTATCGAGGGTAGTAACTGCAGTGAACTTTCTGGTCTTTCCCTTTGTGTCCTGTGGGCCGTGTGCGGAAAGAAATGCAGGATGTCTTTGTGATTATCGCAAAGCATGCGGATAATGTTTTTTGTGCCTGATATCTATTGGCATAACACAAGCAAGCCCGTACCAATTTCGCCTATAGTGAGGTTAGTGTAGAGTATTGTAGTAACTATATTTTGTGTTCTCTTCATATATCTGTATGGCAGTCAGAGCTTTATTTTTTTCATACAGAATGCAAAATTTCCTGCATGCATTTCTGCCGTACAGTGTTTAATTTAAAGGGATTTTCAAGGACTTAATTATTGATGACCTATTAAGATAAGTCATTAATATCTGATCGACTGTGGTTTGACACTTGGCACCCCTCAATGATCAGCTGTTTTTCCAAGTTGCTGTGTGTCAGAACTAGCTGCAGTGGCCTGGAATAAGTTATAAAACAAGAAATGCCAGCAGCAGGGATTGTAGTCTGTGTAGCCAGGTATCGCTTACTTCAAAGCAGCTGTCACTTATTGTTCATTTCTCGGAGACTGTCCCAGTTCTGCAGGCATTATCAGTCCTCTCCTAAGTGGATGTCCTCATGTGATTTTTTTTTTTTTGTAAGTCCTACGAGGAACTTTAGGTGTTGTGGCAGGACCCCATGTAGGGTGGTCGCCCAAACACCTCATGAGTAATTATTGAAGCACTAGTAAATTCAAAAAGTACACTGTGTGCCATTTTTTTATTTTGACTTTGTCAGCAGCCTGGTATGGCACTGAAAGCTTGGTCTTGTATCGAGTGAATGGGACTGACTTTGCAGTATCAAATCCGGGCCGCTGTGTTTCAGTGCACAGCAGCTCATTATATAGTATCTCGTCTATGGGGGTTTCTAGGTGCCGGATCCGCGCCGTTCAGATATTGATGATCTATCATCAGGATCAGTCATCAATAGTTTTTTAAGCCTATTTACTGAATAAACAGTGTAGAATAGGCTTCTAATAGTGGCAGCAATTCATCATTTAACACTATGGCTATGCACAGAATTTGGAGCTCTGTCTGAACTATTGACCAATTAGGATTTAAAAACAGAATGGCATTTTAAAGGTGGATATTCGCTTATAGCAATAATAATGCACCTTACATTGAATGTTTCATTGACTGTCTACTTCTAGGTCACACGGCATACATGAGAATATTTGTATTAATATATGTTCTATCTGCTTCTAGGTGGGGCTAGACTGACTCCTGAAGACTTTGCCAGGGCCCAGAAATACTGCAAATATGCTGGCAGTGCTTTACAGTATGAAGATGTGAACACTGCCGTAGAAAACCTCCAGAAAGCCTTGAAACTGCTGAGCACTGGCAGAGAATGATGATGCCATGTTATACCTCCCTGGGCTCTTGTGAACGGAGCTCTATCCAGTGATTCCACATGTCCTCATCTTGTGGAAAACACACCAATGATGACTTCAATTTGAAATCTCTGAGAGCGTTACTTAAAATGTTTTCTTTTTTTCTATTTAGTCACAACCCTGATGCCCATGTGTTAAAATGTTTACATAACAGCTTGATATTTCTTTAAAGGCTCAGTGGTGCAATGTGGAATCTCATTCAACTGCTAAGCATAATGAAGTCACTCCCTGTAAGCACACCATTGTACAGCGTCTACACAATATTGATGTTTCGTATCTTTCTAAAGATGAACAAGACGCTAACTGTAAATTGATGTAATACTAGTATGGGCAACATTAGAAATGTTAGTCTTTTCCACCCACGCAGCATCTAGTCTATATTCAATTAAATTATGATGATATACTGAGACATTCTAAAAGTCTAAAAAATGTATACTTGCTTGGGAAAGATCTCCCCTCAACTCTTATAAGGGCACTATCTTTTTTTTGCTTGTGTTTTTCCTAAATAGGTTATTAATAGCAGATTGGCAGTGGTCCAACATTAGGGATCCCTGGCAATCAGCTGTTTGCCGGGCTACTGCACTTTGGAACAGAGCTGATTTTTTAAACTGAATAATAACTTAACCTGCAATACCAAGCCGGGCCACTGCAGTGGTAACAGAGCTGTCCACTTCTGCTAAACATTAGCTCCATGCCCAAGTGCAGTAGCCTAGCAAACAGCTGTTTATTGGGGTTCCCAGCGACAGACTCCCATCGTATCTGCTAAAGATGTCATACCTTAGGGATAGGCCATCAGTAGCTCATAACTGGACGACCCTTTTAAGTGACAACTTCCAATTTATCCTAACAATTTTCAAAGACTTGTAAAAGAAACTATAGCACTAAATAGCAAATGAGTATGCTTAAAATATGGTTTAATTTAAAGGGGTCGTTTCAGAGAAGAATAACAGATTTTTGCTTTTGCTTCATTAAATAAGTTAAAAACCTTTATTAGTTTGGGGGAAGTACAGTATTCATAAAAATTTCTCATATCAGGTCCTATTAGTTTTCTTTGTATGATATTACATGCTTTGAGAAATGGTGTAAAGATCTGGAACAGTTGAGCTGGCATATATCGCTTTTGGTGGTTGGTTGTCCTTCCTTCTAACATGACACCAGGAATTTATATAATGGAAGTGTTAATGTTTTATCTTTTACTTCAACTGAACCTTTTTTGTATTTGAGGCCTTCACAAAAATTTCCTATACCTCTCTTGGCGGCAGAGGTGGTTGTACCATTTTAATCTTTTTGAGGCAAATGGTTTCTGAAATTGAAATTACAAGTGCATGAACTTTAAATGCATGTATCTGTTAGATCTGATTTAGAATAAATTGATATGAAATAAATACCTTGTTAATGTCTGTTTGTATTCCCCCTATTTTAATGACTCTGCATTAGCCTGGCTAGTAGACATAATACTACAGATGACTTTTTAAAAATTGTCTTGTGTTCATCCATGTAACATAGTTTGTAAGGACGAATGAAGACAATGTCCGTCTAGTCCAGCCTGTTTATCCTCCTGTGTTGTTGATCCAGAGGAAGGCAAAAAACCCCAAGAGCAGGAGCCAATTAGCCCTTTTGGGGGGAAAATTCCTTCCTGACTCCCTAATGGCAATCAGACTAATCCCTGGATCAACCCCTAATAGTTCCTACCTGCCTGTATACCCGGATTAACAATTAACCTAAGATTTATATCCTGTAATATCCTTCCTCTCCAGAAAGACATCAAGTCCCCTTTTAAACTCCTCTATAGATTTTGCCATCACCACATCCTCAGGCAGAGAGTTCCACAGTCTAACTGCTCTTACAGTAAAGAACCCTTTTCTGTGTTGGTGATGAAACCTGCTTTCCTCTAGACGTAGCTGATGCCCTCTCGTTACCGTCGCAGTCCTGGGTATAAACAGATCATGGGAGAGAACCTTGTATCGTCCCCTCATGTATTTATACATAGTTATTTGATCACCCCTTAGCCGTCGTTTTTCTAGAGTAAATAATCCCAGTTTGGACAGCCTCTCTGGGTATTCTGGTCCCTTCATTCCATGTATTAGTTTAGTTGCCCTTCTTTGAACCCCCTCCAGCACTGTAACATCTTTCCTGAGCACCGGTGACCAGAACTGTGCGCAGTATTCCATGTGAGGCCTGACAAGTGCCTTGTATAGTGGAAGAATAATGTTCTCGTCCTTCGCCCCTATACCTCTTTTAATGCACCCCAAGACTTTATTAGCTTTTGCAGCAGCTGACTGGCATTGGTTACTCCACTTAAGTCTACAATCCACTAGTACCCCCAGGTCTTTCTCCATATCACTTTTCCCTAGCAGTACCCCATTCTTCAAAATACTGTACACTATGTTTAACTTAACCCCTTCCTGCTCTAGGACATACAGTTACATCCTGCGGGTTTGGGGTATATATAAAGGAAGATCGCAGGGCGACCTCCCTTCATACAGCACATGCCATTTAAATCAAAGCATCGTAAGTTGTTGTTCCCCCTGGGGACTAAACAAAAGAAAAAGTAAAAATTAAAACATTAAAGTTTTACTGATTGTTGAAGAAAAAAGTAATAAAAGTTTTTTAAAAAAACCCTTTTACCATATTTACAAAAACAAATCTAAATTATAAAACAAAAATATGTATCTGGTATCACTGCATCCGTAAAGTCCGATTTATGAAAGTTACGCATTATTTACTCTGCACGATAAACGTCGCCAGAAAAAAAACGCCAATTTTGGTCACCCTTTCTCCATGAAAAAATGCAATAAAAAGCGATTAAAAGTCGCATGTATTCTAAAATGGTACCAACGCAAACTACAGGACATCCTGCAAAAAATGAGCCCTCGCACAACTATGTCGACAGAAAAATAAAGTTATTGTGCAGTAGATGGGAGCAGAAAATAAAAAATAAATGTCTGAAAAATTAAATTAGTACAGCAAAAAAAAAACTTATGTTTGGTATCATAGTAATCGTACTACGATAGAATAGTAGAATAAAGTTATCATGTAATTTCTGTTGCAGTTTGTGCGCCGTAGAAACAAGACGCACCGAAAGATGGCGGAAGTTCATTTTTTTTTTTCCATTTTACTCCACTAAGCATTTTTAAAACATTTTTCAGTGCCTTATATGGTACCTTAAATAGCACCATTGAAGAACACAACTCATCCCACAAAAAACGAGCCCTCATACAGCTACTTTGATGGATTAATAAAGGAGTTAGGTTTTTTTTAAAAGGGGGGAGAAAAAAACGAAAATGTGGGGGGAAAAAAGGGCGCGTCATTAAGAGAGTATTGATAGTAGGGTGGTTTCACATCTGTGTCAGAGCCTCTGGCCAGAACAGGACTTCAAGAGAGGGAATTACAAGCCTTATGCATTGAACTTGAGAAATTGTATATTGTGGACCCTTCTGAGACTAATAGGGCCAGATGACAGGGATGGAATACCTTCAATTCCTAAAAGGGAAAGACCTGTACAAACTTTTATTTACTAAACAGAGATTTTTCTTAAGTTTGATAGCGGTGCATTAAACTCCTAGCACATATGGTATGTCAGAGCTCTGCCCCTCCTCTAGTATTGCGTATTCACTCTCATGAGAACTCCATACTCTCAAACCTTGTAGCTGTATTAGACCACTTTAAATCATTTTATGACTAGTTGTACCAATCCCGGGACCTCTGAGCCTACCTGCACTTGATTAAATTTCCCACATTGTCAGCGGCCCATGTATCCCTGCTGGATTTGCCCATGTTTTCTATATATTTGTCAGTTTGTTTGTTGGTGCATCACGCACAAACTGTAAGACCGATTGACATGTAATTTCTACATAGTATAATCTCGACCCAGAGAAAGTTATAGGCTAAAAAAAATTCTGAAATGTTGTTGTCTTGGCAACCTTATTTGCATTTTTTTGCCTTTGCTTGAATTTTTAAGCAGCAACCCCTAAATTTGCTTTCTGCGTACTTCTACGTACTTGTTTTAGTATTCCTGGTTATTTCCAACAAGTAATTCCCACTAGAAGAGTCATACTGAGCGTTGAAAATTTGTGTTTCAGGACTGCCTTTTAGCCCCAGTCTAACCCTGGTGGAGCCGCTAATCATTTGCCCATTTTGTTCTTCCTATTTCCTCTTTGGATGTCCGTGTGGATAACAGTTTGCAAAAATGATATGTTCACAGACAGGAATACATGGAGCAAATTTATGAACACCGGCCCTAATTTATCAAAACTGTCTTACAGGAAATCAACAAACAGTAAAATACAGTTTTTGGTGCTCATAGCAACCAATCACAGCACAGGTTTCATTTTACCTCAGCAATAAGAGGATTAAAGGCTGTAGCCTATAGCAACCAATCACAGCACAGCTTTTATTTTACCTCAGCAGAATAACAGATGAAAGCTTAGCTAGGATTGGTTGCTATTGGCAATAAAAAATGCCAAATTATACTCAAATCAGACCAGAACTGGGGATTGATATACGAGACAAACAGATTTTGTGTTTTAGATATTGGATGTCAAGCAAGCGAAGGACCTGTTTGGGCAGAAGGACAACAGCTGCACTTAAAATAGCAGCTGCTCGAGTAGCTGCAGCACCAGAGTTAACTAACGGCCGACTCGAGAATCAATGCACTCGACAAACTGCCACTTGACTAGCTGAGACGCCAGAGCAAACAAACGTCCAACTTGAGAATCAATGCAAGGATCATTGAATTTGTCTATTTATTTTAAGTTAATACACTAGCATAGCATTAATCAGCATAGGTGTCTGACATATTTATGCATATGTTCTGATATCATCTCTTCTCTCTCAAAATGTCATGTTTTGTATTGCACGTGTTCTGTATCTGGTACCCGGGATACACACACACACACATATAATATGTCACATACATCATTCACACCCTTGCATAGCCAGTAGGTCTACCCTATAGCTATTCCACTTCACCGAGTGCACAGAAGCTTAAAGCCACTGCTGATAGACCTAGAAGAAAAAAGTGGAAGTTTTTCCAGTAACTTGGGCAGTATAGACTGATTAATTTATTTCCATATTTTGGTGAAAACATGGCTGGAAAAAACAGTCTGGGTATTTTAGATGCCTACATGTTTTGAGCAGGTGCTCTTAGTCATGGCATAAGAGTCTTTCCAGGCAGAGAGGGGGCAGAACATTTTTGCAACATCAGTTGCTAGCACATAGAAAGTGTTGTAGATATACTGAATCCGGGCCTGGAAGTCAAGCAATTCAGCTAGTATATAACGCAGCTGTGCTACGTAGTCAAAAGTCCAGGGGTTCACGAAGTGTACTTTATTCATAAATGTTAGTGCCAGGCTCAAACTTTTAGTCTATCGTTAACCGAATTTATCCTCAAACCTCAGCAATTATATTTTACAAAAGAAAATTTATAAACATTTTATATAAAAACAAAAAAAAAAGCTGTGTGAAAACTGCTGCCACGAGTCCGGTTATTAAATGTGTGTCCGATCTGTTAACTCTGGAATTGGCTGCGGCTCTAGCCATCCGGAGAGACGTTCACACGCACAATGCACACATTCATACAGTTCACACTTGGTTGTAGAAAAATGAATTAGTAAATCTGTACCTTTCAGAATGGACACAGCGCTTGTGACAAATACTTCTGGGGTGTTCGATTTTTCCATTAAACTTTAGACATGTCAGACATAATTGACAATAAGTAGTTTAATTGACTGGCATTGTATATATAAATCAATCATCCTTCATTTTGAAACCTGCTACATTATGCGTTATAGCATCCAAATAGATAAACAAAGACTTCTGCTAGCATGCCTCCAACCCGAAGTTTCAGACAACCCTCTCTGATTGGAGATCAGAGAGAAGGTTTGCTTCCATAGGGGACTAGGAGTTGCCACTAGTCAAGCCTGCATTCTCGACTAATACTGATAAGCAAATCTCACAAGGACTTCTAGCAAACGCTCTTGTCTCACGGAGAAGAATTAAGACACTAAAATGTTTTTAGAATAAGCGTTAAAACTACAGTATTAGAGAGGAATAGAAGTAGTAAGAAAATACGAGCTTGCCAAGAGGTAGCAAGAGAAAGGGGGTCATAAAGCAGGGTTCTGGCCAACTGATAACACAAACTACCTTATATGCTATTGGCTTGTTACAGAACTGTCATTGATAAGTTGATATAATTAACACATTTCTTTGAAACATTACATTGTTTTGGCTAGAGTTGTCTGATTCACATTATATGCTAGCTAGAAAACCACGAGTCATGCACATAAGAAGAAAAAAAGTATTTTTCAAGGTTTTTACAGTCCCAATACAATTTGTTTATATTAAGGCTGCATAAAACATTTTTTTACTGCAAGTAAGGCCGGGCTCACACGACTCAGAGTCTTGAGCACTGTCACGCAGCAAGTACACATTGACATGCGTACTTGATGCGTTCCGTCAATCCCCATGCACTATGTTGGTGTGTATGTATGCGTCATATGCGCCAATATAGACCATGCTGTGATTTTTTTTTTGTGCAAGTATTACGCATGTGAAAAAAACGCTGGTGTGAGTGGCCCAATGCAAATCAATGGGCTATTGACATCGCGTGTTGTGTGGGGGGAAAAAATTGCACGAGTGACGCGCAATGACAATACGCCCATATGAGTACGGCCTAAAACAGAAATGACATATATTGTACATGTTATAAGAAAGACAGATACTGCCAATTGGTTGTCAGCAAAAGCTGTAAGAATCATTATTATCTTTTTAAGTATAAAAAGGGGCTGCTGTCTTATTAGCCCATAAACTTAGACCATGATGCTCATAGGGCCTGACAGGTTACCGTTAAGTCTCTATTGTTAGATCTAGTCTGGGCAGGAAACCTTCAATGCCTGATCAGAATTACCAACACGTTATTAAGTCGAGTTTCCAGGGAGCACAAGGTTCCCCGACTTATTTACATATCGTAATGCAGCAAGTCTTTCATATTAACCTCCAATGGTTCCCCCATGGGAGTGAAAAGCTGAAAATGTAAGCAGAATTTTCAGGGCTCCTTTTAAACCTGTGGTTACGGCTGGCTGGGCGGTTGCTCATTGGGCACAGCATAAAGAAGTGGTGAAATGTTTATTGTTCATTTTTATATATACATATACAGGAAAGTGAAACATTTGCTGCAGAGGAAGAAGACAACGAATCCAGTAATGTTATATATGACTAGAAAATGTTCTTCTGTTACTTGACACTGTTTAATTCAATGTCATATACCTCAATTCAGATTTTAATTTCTCTATGAAAGTAAATAAAATCCTTTTGAGCATAAACTTGTGGTTGCTCCCCCTTATACATCTAAAATACTGTCTACCTTATTTATCAATTTTCAGGTCTTTAGCTTCTGGGATAAACCGGTAACCAAATTAGGTTTCTCCAAATTACTCTTCTTAACTCCTATTTTTAACAACCCATCTATAAAAATGGGCATTACTAGTTATTAAAGATGAGCGAACACCAAAATGTTCGGGTTCGCGTTATTCGAAACGAACTTCCCGCGATGTTCGAGTGTTCGTTTCGAATAACGAACCCCATTGAAGTCAATGGGCGACCGGAACATTTTTGTATTTCGCCGATGCTCGCTAAGGTTTTCATGTGTGAAAATCTTGGCAATTCAAGAAAATGATGGGAACGACACAGCAAGTTCTCCTCTGCCACAGCTGTAACAGCTGTGCCAGAGAAGAACGATGTTAGCCCATTGAATTCAATGGAGCCGTCAATACAGCCGACTCCACTGAATGCAATGGGCTGCCGGCGATCGCGGGATGAATTGTCGGAAAGGGGTTAAATATATAAGCCCTTTCCTGCAATTCATCCAGAAATGTGTAAAAATAAAAAATATATATATACTCACCTGGTGCCGGCAGATGGAGTTCAGCGCGGCAGGCTGCAGTTCTCCTGAACTGCTCTGAACAGCTGTGAGTAGTATTCAGCAGCCGGGGATTTAAAATCCCCGCCTGCTGAATAAGATGCCTCTGAATGGTCACAGCCTGACCAATCAGAGGCCAGCCCTCACTCACACCCATTCATGAATTCATGAATGGGTGAGTGAGGGCTGCCTCTGATTGGCTCAGGGGCAGCTCTCCTGCCCCTGAGCCAATCAGAGGCAGCCCTCACTCACCCATTCATGAATTCATGAATGGGTGTGAGTGAGGGCTGGCCTCTGATTGGTCAGGCTGTGACCATTCAGAGGCATCTTATTCAGCAGGCGGGGATTTTAAATCCCCGGCTGCTGAATACTACTCACAGCTGTTCAGAGCAGTTCAGGAGAACTGCAGCCTGCCGCGCTGAACTCCATCTGCCGGCACCAGGTGAGTATATATATTTTTTTTATTTTTACACATTTCTGGATGAATTGCAGGAAAGGGCTTATATATTTAACCCCTTTCCGACAATTCATCCCGCGATCGCCGGCAGCCCATTGCATTCAGTGGAGTCGGCTGTATTGCCGGTTCCATTGAATTCAATGGGCAAACATCGTTCTTCTCTGTCACAGCTGTTCCAGCTGTGGCAGAGAAGAAGGATTTGTCTTCTATATGTTCTCAATGGGGTTGGCGCTGCTGCCGCCGGCCCCATTGAGCGCATATAGACGAACATCCGAACATCGTGTGGTGTTCGTTACGAATAACGAACATCCCGAACACCCTAATATTCGCCCGAGCATCAAGCTCGGACGAGTACGTTCGCTCATCTCTACTAGTTATCCTCTGCTCATGGATGCCCAGATTACATATTTTGTAGAAGGTTAATCTGTACAATGTTTGTCCTCCTACTGAGTGACGTTAAGGGGAGATTTACAAATTATATCAGAGGTGCCAAACACCAGCACACTTACATGTGATATAGCCCACATGTTCTAAGTTCTGCAGGAGATGTAGGAATGAAGTTGACACACTTTTACAAATTTGGGGGGATTGCAAAATTATTGCCGCCTCCTGGCAGAAACTGAATAAACTACACACTCAGGTCATGGGCAATCAGGTAAAGTGGACCCTTATGATAGTCACCCTTTCTATACTGCCAGGCAGCTGAGTGTAAACCAAACGAACGCCATTGAAGTCAATGGGGTTTGTACGGCTCTGTTCAGTTCCATCATAATACGGTTCTGTTCAGCCAGGGGATCCCCCTTTCCTGCTCACCAAATGGAGCAAGAAAGCAAAACCCCCGCCGCAGATGTGAACCTCATGTTGCTTTCACATCTGTGTTAGGGTCACTTCAGGATTTTCATCTCTCTGCTTAGTTTTTAGATGAAAGAAACTGGAATAAAATGGGAAAAAACGAATCTTTTTTTGGTTTTGTTTTATTTCGGTTTCTCTCCTCCAAAAACGAAACAGAGACAAAAACTCTGAACTGACCCTAATGCAGCTGTGGAAGCAGCCTAATATCTCCCTTGCCAACTGAAATATACTGTACTTTAACTTTTTTTTAAAAAATTGAAAGTTTCTAGATTAGAGAACAGTCACTAATAAAAATACCATAGATGTACAGACTAACCACTGTACTTCATTGCTCCTCATGCAATGCTACATCATACTGTCTGCTATTGCTACACTCTCAAGATCCGGACAAACGTGTGATCTATGATGAAATTCCAAATTCAAACATTGAACACCATTACTTGATGTTATAAAGTACCATATCCAATTTAACACTAAAGTTAGTTGCATTGCTATTAGAGTTGAGCGAACATACTCTGCCGAGCTTGATGCTCGTTCGAGCATTAGTGTACTCGATGGTGCTCGTTATTCGAACGAGCATCAAGCCGTGTTCAACCCCACCCCAGTTTTTGGCTCCTCCCCACTGTGACATGCCTGTTGTGGCCCCTCCCTGCCGTGACACAGCGCGCGTCATTGGCAAATTTTTTGGCTGGCGAGAGAGAGAGAAATGAACGAACCTAGAGAAAAAAAAACAACTCTGCACCCGGCGTCCCACATACAAAAATGCTCGCGTCTCCCATTGTAGTCAATGGGGTTTGTTACTCAAGTAGAGCTCTCGAATTTTACGAAAAGCTTGACTCGAATAACGCAGACTGGAGCATTTGCGTGCTCGCTCATCTCTAATTGCTATGTCATTCTTGCATGTTAAACAGTTAATAGGTTTGTATATTGAGTGTTTGGGCTAACATTTCCCTCTCACATAACTGTGAAACTAATTACCTGCATACACAATATGCCATTGTGTCAAAAAATAACAATGATTGATATATATATAAAAATTGAAGCTTATTAAAAGATTAACATTTTTTCTTGCACTGTACACAAAGTAACCTTTTATAGTTCAATCAAATCTTATTGGCACTTATATGCAGTAACTTTATTTTGCCAATGTTCACAAAAGGTACCTATGTGCTTAATGGAAAGCAACTAGAGTTGTGGAGAAAACATAAGTTGTAGTGGAACAATACACACAGAGTTCCAAACAACAGAGAACAACAACACACAAGAGGAAAAGAAGAAAAGGGAGAGCGAAAAGGATGAGGGGTGGAGTTGGGATGCAGAAGGAAAATAGAATAGAGAGAGAAGTCAAAGGATTTGTTAGAACACCCCAAGAACCATTTTTTGTAAGACCACTGATTGATTAAACATTATCCAAGTAATGTAGAAAATATGTTTTATTCAAAAACTATGCATTTTGTAACTAGTTTACATTTTAGGAAAAAATGTTTTAACTATATGTAGGTTGTTCCTGGGAAGATGAGAACAACTCTTACTCATTACCTTTAACTCATGCTTCTTTCACATTCGTTCATTAGAAGATAAAATCCTCTCAAGAGTAAAAACTGAGTTAATCTTTACAGTGGAAAAAAAGATTACTTAACGCTTCAAATTTGTTATGAAAATACGCTATATTCGTGACCACTGAGACTCCCAAGGAGGACTTTATGTAGAGCAGAGTGTTCTCTTATCTTGAGGGAGCAGTTGTGATTCTGTGTACTGCTCTTGTGTTTTCCTTGGCTTGTCACTTTTACTTTTGGAAATTCATTACTCCTTTCTTGGATCCGCGCATATGTTCTAACTTCGTACTTTCACCAATAGCATTTTACTAGATATATACCTTTTGTTTTATATTTACTTAATTGTGTGCATAACCATTTCTCTGTTTTTCTAATTTGTATTAGGTTATGAAAACAAGCAAATAAGATAGTCATAGGTGTATCATAAAACTGGGGTGTAGCTAAAGACTAATGGGCCGTGGTGCAAAAGTTTGCAACTGCACCTCATCGTGCACGGCGGCAGCCCTAAAAAACTGAATACATCGTAGTCAGCATCCATATAAGATACCATAGCTGTTATAACATGACAGGCTTAGATTCCAAAGCTCAGCTTTGATATCCACAAAGTAATAATTCCACCATTGTTCCCAGCACAAAATAATATCATCTTTGTGTCTCACAATAAAATATTGCCCTCTTTGTGTCCTCACAAAGTGATAGCTGCACCTTTGTGCGCATACACAGTATAAATTCTGCCTTTGTGCCCTCACACAATAATAATAAATATGTTGTTCACCAAAGTAATAAGCCTGCTTTGTGCCCCTTAAAACGTAATGCTGCTCCCCCAAGTAATGGTGGTCCCTCTGTGTCTCCTCAAAGTAATGGTAGTCCCTCTGTTTGCCTCCAAAGTAATACTGATCTTTGTGCCTCACAATGTAACTGTGGTTCATGAAGTCTTGTTCCCAGAAAATGGGTTATATCCTGACCCTCAAGCAGAGTGAGTAGTATGATTTATTTCTGGATATGCATTGGTTTAATCATAAACTAACATGCACAGACACTTTTCCATTATGGCTATAAAGGAGAAAAACTATACATGTATCCAGCTCCTACAGCAAAACACAAGGAGGTAAAACCACCAACTACATTTTATCCAAGGGGCTGTGGATCAGTGGCAGCAGAATGTAACATCTTATAAGGAACAAAAGAGAAAAAGAAGTATCTTTATGAACAACTGGTACTTAAAAATGAGGACTGTTTTCCAAACAGCAGATAGGAATAGCGAAGCAGTCATGCAAGACTATGATGACTATCAAAAGGAAGCTTTTAATTTATTTTCTAATGCCACTTATTATTGCAGTATGGATACTGGTTCATTACCTAATATGGAACAATGCTTATAAAACCTAAAAGATCCTACCAAAAGGACGGAAAGGTTTTCTTCTTATTCCAAACCCCTGCATACCATGTTTTTATCACATAAAAAAACAAGTGGTGATTCTCAGGAATAAATTCCATGAAAAATATATCCAAAAGAATGCCTACAAAAGCACCAAAAATCTATGCCAAGACAGATGCCTAAAGGCATCTTGTAAGAATCAAAGGCAACAACATAAACATTGGACTTGTTTTATTACAGCTTAAAATGCTTCTCACAATACTAGAAAAGCAATACCTTGTAGAACTAGCATTTACTCAAAAGGATACTTCTGTCTATAACGTACTGTGGAGCTTCTACGCCTAAGAACATCTTGACAGCAAGTATTCTTAAATAACACAATATAACACATTCTAAAAAAAATCTACCAAATGGCAACTTTGAGTGTAAACAACCCAGATGCCTCTGCAGCCAAATGGTTCAACACCGGGCCACCTCATTGAAGGCCAAAAGAAAAAGGGAGAAATATTAGAAATAAAATACTACTAAATTGTCAAAAATAGTTTCAGCTGTGAACTCCAATACGTGGGAAGAACCATGCAGATGCTACACTGTAGAATCAAGAAGTATTGTTATAATATAAGCTTTCTATTCCTTAAAGGGGTTGTCCCGCGCCGAAACGGGGTTTTTTTTTTTCAATAGCCCCCCCGTTCGGCGCGAGACAAACCCGATGCAGGGATAAAAAAAAAACAAACGGGTAGTACTTACCCGAATCTCCGCGCTCGGGTGACTTCTTACTTACCTTGCGAAGATGGCCGCCGGGATCTTCACCCACGGTGGACCGCAGGTCTTCTGTGCGTTCCATTGCCGATTCCAGCCTCCTGATTGGCTGGAATCGGCACACGTGACGGGGCGGAGCTACGAGGAGCAGCTCTCCAGCACGAGCGCCCCATTCAACACAGAGAAGACCGGACTGCGCAAGCGCGTCTAATCGGGAGATTAGACGCTGAAAATTAGACGGCACCATGGAGACGAGGACGCTAGCAACGGAACAGGTAAGTGAATAACTTCTGTATGGCTCATAATTAATGCACGATGTATATTACAAAGTGCATTAATATGGCCATACAGAAGTGTATACCCCCACTTGCTTTCGCGGGACAACCCCTTTAAATATAGTGTACCCAGACCCTGTGCCTATAAGCATAATAGAGCAAGGATCATTATTCCGATTGACTATCTCTCTCCCTTTTGTGTAGAATACATTTAAAGTTTTCAGAAAGCGTGAAGTTTTCTGGATATGGTATATAAATAGATTAGAGTTGAACTTTGCTTCAAGAAAAATATTCTGAAGAAACCTTTGATAACAGCGTCACTAAAGATTAAATGTGCTATAATGTGTGACTGATTCACTGACACCGCTCCCAGCTTAAGCCCACCGGGGAAGATATGCAATCCAACATCTGATAAATGCTGAAAAGTGTTGTGCCTTCATCTAACGTAACCACATCAGGAGAGTGCGTTGGCACCAGAAATTCTGTGTATTTTTCTTCGCAAATGCAATCCTGCCTATGAAGCACTTTTTCTTTCTTCATACGGCATTGATCTTCTGCTCTAAAGAAAGTGAAATTTGATCATAAGATACAGAATTGTTACTTTGCCCTTCAAGTTCTGAGACATACTACAGTCTTGCCAATGGCTGAAAGTGTGGATAGCTATTTGAAAGGGTTAGATATGTTTCTTGAAAAACAAAATGCAATGTACATTATTGCTATTATTAATGCATAATTCTGATCTATGGAACTGTTGATTGTCAGTAGGGATTAGAAATATTTTTTTCACTTTATAGGAAATTGGCTTTTGTTTTTTCAAAGGTGGTTTTTGCCTTTGGATCATCTGAGGTCTGTTAATATAAAAGGTTGACTGTGATAGACATGTGTCATTTTCTAACCCACTAAACATGTATCTATGTAATTGGAACCTTGGAATTATCCCTATCAATTCGGGATAGTTTTCTGGTTCCTATAACAGTATTGTAGATTTTCATTGAGAACTCTCTAGATCAGGGGCGTCACAAACTCATTTTCAACAAACGCCACATCAGCATTATGATTGCCTTCAAATATACATTGATAAGGGCTTATTCATATGTGCATATTTTTACATGTGTAAAACGGGCAGCTAAATTCCCATTGATTTGCATTTTTCAGGAGTGTAAAAATCACAGCATATCCTAGTTTGGTCTGTATTATGTACCAAAATTTCGCATTAAAGTCAACGGGAATACGTAAATACGCAGTCAATACACATGATACATGTGTATTCATGGAATTGTAAATCTATGGGACCTTCTTGCAACTTTGTATGCAGGGAATACTCAGTTTCAGTCCGTAAAAGCGGTGTATATATCATGGACCAAAACTACATACAGCCTTGTGAATGAACCCTAAATGTAACTATTCTCCGCACTATGATCATATATCTCCCCTTCCCCCTCTTTAGCACTGAGCTTCATACCTTGGAGGGTGGCTAGAATGCCTTGGTAGGGCTGTTAGACTTGTGCGGCCACTTTTGAGTTGCTAAACAGAGTCGAGCTAAGAAATTGAAGTTGATACCCACTCCCTGTGCTGGCACCGCCCCCCCTGCCAAGCACTGGCCGCATCCTACGGGGAAAGTGCAGAGCTGATCCTTCTGCGTCTGAACCTCATTACAGACCACATAAAAAGATGTGGTAGGCTGGATCCAGCCTGCAAGTGTTGAGTTTGACAAATGTGCTCTAGACTATTGCCTCTGGACTGTAAAGGTTCATTTATATCAGAGATAATTTTTTATGGCAGTAGAGGAAATATTAAAGGTCATCTATCTCTGAACAGGCTCATTCGGTACCCAACCAAGTTGAATTCTGTGGTTCTTAACAGGGGGGGGGTTGACGACAAACAGTTCATGGGTCTATTTTATCTTCTTTGTTTGAAAATTAGCCCTCTTGGACAATCACAAGCACCAGCTGGGCTCATATGACAGTAACTTATATCTGTTTTATGGTTCAAATTATTTTTATTAGAATCAATAGCAATATCTGAGTTCGTGAGTTGGTGACAATTACAATAGACAGTTTAAATTACACTCTTTATTCACCTTTTGTAAAGTCTTCCAGTAATTAGCTTTCATGTAATTTCCAATATAACATCAAATTGAATTATTACCAAAACAACAAAATAGAGCATGTAAGAGAGTAAAAGAGGGGAGGGAAGATTAGGGAGTGGTATAAAAAAAGAGGTGAAGATAGAGATGGGAAGAAGAGGGAGGAGGAAGGAAAGAGTTAGGAGATAGGGAAAGAAGGACAAAAAGAGAGAGAGAAAAGAGAGAGGGGGACATAGAGAAAAAAAGGAAAGCTATAGATGTAAGAAGGGAAAAGAGTAGAAAGGATAAGGAGGAAAAAAGAGAGCAAGAAGAGAGAAAGAAGGGGAGTAGAGAAGATCAGGAAGAGGAAAGAAAGGAAGGAAAAAAAGAGGTAGCATTATCTGACCACAAGCATCCCATGTGCATGTACATACATGTATACATTGTTTATGTATGTTCACAGGCTGAGCTGAAAATCAGTGTAGCACAGCTCCACTGCTTAGACAGACACTAACATTCCGACCTCAACACTCGACAGAAGCTGCCCTTACAAGGGTATCCAATGACCTACTGACAGCCAAATCGAGGGGCGATTACTCCCTACTAATCCTCCTCGACCTTTCCGCAGCATTTGACACTGTTGACCACAAACTCCTCCTCAGTATGCTACGCTCCATTGGCCTAAAGGACACTGTTCTCTCCTAGTTCTCCTTCTACCTATCTGACCGCTCTTTCAGTGTCTCCTTTGCTGGCTCTACCTCCCCTCCGCTTCTAACACCATGTCCTCTCTCTACCTAAAACTAAACCTCTCTAAAACTGACTTACTGGTATTTCCACCCTCCACTAACCGACCTCATCCTGACATCTCCATCTCAGTGTGTGGCGCCACCATAACTCCTAGACAACATGCCCGCTGTCTTGGGGTCATATTCAATTCTGATCTCTCTTTTACCCCCTACATCCAATCTCTTCCCCGAACATGTCAGCTGCACCTCAAGAACATTGCAAGAATCCGCTCTTTTCTCACTGTGGACACGTTAAAAACGCTTACTGTTGCCCTCATCCACTCCCAGCTTGATTATTGCAATTTGTTGCTGATTGGCCTGCCCTGCACCACACTCTACCCTCTCCAATCCATCCTGAATGCGGCAGCCAGGCTCATCTTCCTGTCCAGCCGCTACTCGGACGCCTCTGCCCTGTGCCACTCACTGCACTGGCTGCCTGTTAAATACAGAATTCAATTTAAACTCGCTACCTTCATCCACAAAGCCCTCCACAGCGCAGCGCCCCCCTATATTGCCTCCCTCATCTCAATCCATCACCCAGCCCTGGCTCTCCGCTCTGCTAACGAAACCAGACTGAGCGACCCTTTAATTCGAACTTCTCATTCCCACCTCCAAGACTTCTCCAGAGCAGCACCGGTCCTCTGGAACGCACTACCAAAGGCTACCCGAGCAATCCAGGACTTGCAGAACTTCAGACGTGCTCTAAAAACGCACCTCTTCAGGGAGACATACCACATTCCCTAAGCAAACCCCTCTGTACTCCACCTGATAACATGCTCCCTGACCTATTGACTGCAATGCCTGCTAGCCATCATAAACCGCTCCTGCAGTCATACTGTTTCTGCCGTCACACGACTAAATGTCTGACCATTGTCTATGTGTATAACATCGCTCACTCTCCACCTCGCCATACCGTGCACATCTCCAGCCCCTTTACCTTCTGTATCACCCCACTATTCATAGTATGAAAGCTCGTTGGAGCAGGACCCACACCCCTATTGTTTCCATCAACTGATTACTATGTAACCGTGGTTCTGTAATGTTTGTATTGTCTTTCTGTATCCCCCCTGTCTATGTAAGCGCTGCGGAATTTGTTGGCGCTATACAAATAAAGATTATTATTATTATTAACATTCGTGGAGGCATGAAACAAGAGCCATGGATTCTATATGGAATACAAATTATCATATGAGCTGTCCTATGATCTGATTTCCAAATGCTGTAGGGAATTCAAGCCCTTCATCTATGTCTCTGTTAAGGGGAAGAGGACGATTTCCACAGTCTCAGAATGATCTGGCGCATGGCCAAGATAAAGAAAAGAAGTAGACTAGAGATGAGCGAGCATACTCGCTAAGGACAAATACTCGAGCGTGTATTGTCCTTTTCAAGTACCTGCTCGCTCATGAGAAAAGATTTGGGTGCCGGCAGGGGTGAGCGGTGTGTTGTGGCAGTGAGCAGGAGGGAGCAGGGTGGGAGAGGGGGAGAGAGAGAAAGATCTTCCCCCCGTTCACCCCCGCCGGCACCCGAATCTTTTCTCACGAGCTGGCAGGTACTCGAAAAGGACAATACTCATTCCAGTATTAGTCCTTAGCGAGTATGCTCGCTCATCTCTAAAGTAGACCCCCCCCCTTTTAAGCTATTATATAAGGAGGAAATGTCTTTCCATAATAGGTCAGGTTGGGGGCATTTCCACCAAATATGAAGGAACATACCTGGTGCCATTGAGCACCTCCAATAGAGATCTGGCCACAAGAACATAGGGGTTCCAGCAGCACAACCACCATATCATGCTATGCAGGGAAGTGAACTGGGGTGCCCACTTGCCATCAGAATCCTGACTCCAACAAGGATCCAAAGTAACCATAGGCAAAGAGAAGTAGAGCAAGCAGCACACGGGAATCCTCCTTGATTAAGAAATTACATCCTCTGATGTGTCTTTATTGTATCCATTTAAAAGAGATGTTTCGGCCCCTTGCAGGCCTTTTTCAAGGTTGAAAAAGGCCTTTAAGGGGCCGAAACATCTCTTTTAAATGGATATAATAAAGACACATCAGAGGATGTAATTTCCTAATTAAGGAGGATTCCCGTGTGCTGCTTGCTCTACTTCTCTTTGCCTCCAATAGAGATCTGAGTGGTGGCGATACATTTTTGCTAGTTGTGTGGGAGTCTTGTACCGCTGCCTGAGTAACTCGTAGTAAAGTTTCTGTAACCTACATGAAACTGATAACCTATGAATAAGTGCAAAAGATTTTGCCCATTTCTCTATGGGTAGAGCTCTATCCAGTTCCCTCTCCTAACCCCTCTGGAAGCCCAAGCAAGTGTCTTTCTTCCCCACTGTGAGCAGCATATTGTAAATTAAAGGGGTTGTCTCGCCGCAGCAAGTGGGGTTATACACTTCTGTATGGCCATATTAATGCACTTTGTAATGTACATCGTGCATTAAATATGAGCCATACAGAAGTTATTCACTTACCTGCTCCATTGCTAGCGTCCATGTCTCCATGGTTCTGTCTAATTTCGCCGGCGGCTTGCTTTTTTAGACGGGCTTGCGCAGTCCGTTCTTCTGCTCTGAGCACGAGCCACTTCAGCGTGCTCGCCGCTACAGCTCTTCTGCGCATGCGCAGACGAGCTGTAAATTCTCGGGAGCGCGCTGGAGCGGCCATTCTGTACCTTCCTCTCTTAGAGAAAGGTGCAGAAACTTGAGCTGCCCAGCTGTCCCGAGGATCCGCCCAGCTGTCCCGAGAAGCCGCCCAGCTGCCCAGCCGCCCTGCCGCCCAGCCGCCCAGGTAAGTGATGGGTCGGGGGTGATGTGTCACTAACAGGCGTGGGCCCCTCCGGGTGTCCTAGCGCTGGGCCCCGGAGCCTAGCGCTGGGCCCCAGAGCCTAGTGCTGGGCTCCGGGGCCTACCGCTGTGGCCCGGGACCTTCACCTGTCTTGAGGGGACTGCCGCTGGGCCCCGGGGCCTACCGCAGGGCCCCGGAGCCTAGCGCTGGGCTCCGGGGCCTACCGCTGTGGCCCGGGACCTTCACCTGTCTTGAGGGGACTGCCGCTGGGCCCCGGAGCCTTCGTCTGTTGTCAGGGGCCTAGCGCGGGGGAGCCGGGGCCTAGCGCGGGGGAGCCGGGGCCTAGCGCTGGTTACCTGCTGCCTGGCGGTGGGTGACTGTGTGCCGTGGTCAGCCGCGTTCAATCCCGGGGTCCGGTCGGCGGCTGCGGGGCGTCTGGTTGTCAGGGAGACACAGCTGGTAGCGTCTCGGGAGCGCGCACGTCGGGCTACAGCAAGTGCGGTGCACCTTGGGAAAAGAACCGGCGGCCATCTTTGGGAAACGTGATATAAGTTGCTGAAAGACAAGAACTGTGAGTAGAATCCAGCTTTAAAACCCATTTACACGTGTGCATAGTTATGTATGCTTAAAAAGGGGGACTGGGCAATAAAAAAATTCCACTCTTGCCTCGAGACAACCCCTTTAAGAGAATCTCATGGGAAGTGAGGGCTGGAGAAGCTACACACAGCCATTCAAAATTGAAAGTGAAGATTGAAGCTCAGTAATAGGTCCTAGGAAATTTATATAGTTGCAAATTTGTAGGTATTGGAACCATCCCCCGGCCAGCAGATGTCCATCACCTAGCATTTCCCAAAGGGGCAGCACCCCATCCACTGTGCCTCCTTCTCTTTTAGGTTGAATCAGGAAACTATGTCTCAAGTGGGATCTGGAACTCCCTCATAAAAAGACCAAGGCTAGTATATGAATATGGGACAAATATGTTCTGGGCAGCCTAAGTGGCAGGGTTTTAAAAAGATATAGGAGCCTTGGCAAAATGTCCATTTTTAAGACACTTATCTTGCCAAACCAAGAGAAGGGAAGAGAGGGAGCCAGTGTTGGAGGTAAGCTGCAAGTTTGTCAAGTAAACATTTGTAGTTTAAATTGAACAGGTTGGTGAGATCTGTCGAGATGAGTTCCCAAGTATTCAACTGTGGTCTCCTGCCAACGGAAGGAAACTCTGACTTGAGATAAAGAACCTCTGTGGCAAAAAGGGTTATGTTAAGAATCTCTGATTTTTGCAAGTTGATCTTGAAGTTGCTAACACCCCAAATTGTTTGAAGGCTTGTAAATGTACTGGAAGGCTTATTCTAGGTGATATCATATAAATCAACAGTTTATTTGCAAAAAGCGAGAGCTTGTGTTGCACATTGCCAATCTCCACCCCCCTCAGCGTAGAGTTTTGTCAGAGGGCATTTGCCAAGGAGTTAATAATTACAATATAAAAAAGTGAGACAAAGAGCATCCCTGTTGTGTTCCTTTCTGGATCTGAAAAGGGGCAGAAAGGGAGACATTGACATTGGTAAAGAGCCATTATCCAGCTTCGCATTCTATTCCCCAATCCTATTTTCCTTAGGGTCGCCTTTAGGAACCCCCAGTGAACCCTATCAAACACCTTTTCAGCATCGATTGATAAGATACACAAATGATCCACAGTGTTGTGAGCCCTGGAGATGAAAGACAGACTTTTAATAGTGTTATCTCTAGCCTTGCAGCCTTGATAGAAAACCAACTTGTTCCCTATGAATTAATAACAGGATGTTGGGCTGCAAATGCAGGGCCAGGATTTTCACATATACTTTCATGTCTATATTAATGAGGGATATGTGTCTGAAGTTACCACATGATGAAGGGTCCTTCCCAGGTTTGAGGAGTACTGTAACAATGGCCTGGAGAGCCTGCCATGGAGATGATCGACTCGAAGAAATAAAGTTAAGGGTGTGAAGCAATAGGGGAGTTAATAGGTCATCGCAAATCTTATAAAATCTTGCCACCCAACGCTGGGCTCTTCCCACTTTAACCGTTTCCAATCCAATTTTGGATTCAAGGTTTCTCTTTTTGCTGTTATACAATGGTGACATCTGCCAGCTAAAGCCAGTTTGTGTGCGCACCAGAGAGGCTCCGACAGCGGAGTAGCAGGCAATAGACGATAAGAATACCCTGTCGGATGTCTTCTGACATTGGAGCTGTACAAGCTTTAATTAGAATGTAGGAAGACTTCAGACAGTGGATTGGAAAGGGTTAAGATCCTTTATCACCTTGGTTATTTCATTGTCCATTATATACTGATCTAGAGCTAGTGAAGCATCACTTGGTACTGAGAAGGGAGTGTTGTTAGCTAAGTAATCTGCATCAGGGGAAAGTGTGTGAATTTTTTCCTCTAATATCTTTTAGAATATCAGATGTTGCATGGACAATACTTCTTTTAGGGGAGTTAATGGAGAAGAGATATGAGTGAGGGGTTGATAGCTCTGGACCGCAAGATGCCATGTTTGTCTCCAGATTCGTGATACCCCTTACGCAACCTGTCTTGATAACATAAGGCCCTTTAGTCAAAAATGGAGAGAACCAGTGACTGTATGGTGGAAATCTCTGCTCCAAGGGGATCAGAGGGGAAGCTTTATCGAAAAATTCCAGCATGTCTAGCAGTTCGTTAAGTTTGTACGGGCTTTCTTTTTTTGCTCTAGTGCCATGGAATATAAAAATTCCACATTAAACACATTTTAGTGTTTCCCACTGTATAGGAGCACTGGTATTGTCAGACTCATGGGTGTTTGTAAATTCTTTAATGGCTGAGCAGATTGTCTGTATACAAACTGCGTTATTAAACAGATTATAATTTAGTCTCCACTCATCGAGTATATCGTTTTCTCTTTTCTAGAGGCTCGAATGGTTCCACAAAGTGCGGAATGGTCCGACCATAAAAAATCTAAACGGTTAAAAGAGTTATGAGTTATAGAGTGGTAATTAAAATCTTTTAAGTAAGGGTGAGGAATCCTCCAAAAATCTATTAGATTTTTGGGCAAAAGGTTTTTCCTTAGTTTACGTATATCTGTGAAGGAAATGGAGGCTCTTACGGCAGAAGAGTCCACAGCTCAATCGAAAATGGGATTGAAGTCACCCCCAAGATTATTTCTGAGCCATCTGCGAACTGGACCAATACTGCCTCCTCTAGTATCCCACTAATAACGGAGACCCAATCAGAGTATGTACCATTGATAACAACTCCAGAAGAGGCTATAAAAAATTATTTATGTTTTGCTATTGATACTTTTTTATCAGAGTGTGGACAATGGTACCAGGACGTATAATATTTTGATGTACATTTAGGTACACATGAGACTTTGAAGTGTGTCTCTTGCAGCATAGCCACCATAATTTTTTGTGGAGATGGTACGGAATTTTACTTCTTTTCGCTGGCCTATTTTGTCCCCTCACATTTTAGGAACAAAAAGTGAGATTATTTCTCTGTTGTCTATTTTCTATGTCATCCAGGTGCATCCAAAGTTCTGCTATTTTTGCAGCATTGCCTTCAAAATATCCTGCAAATCTGTTTGGAAGACAGGCGGACAAATGTCAGCGTCCTGGAAGAAGCAAAGACCACTAGCATTGAGGCGATGATCCTTCGCCATCAACTATGCTGGACTGGCCATATTGTGTGAAAGCCTGATTATCATCTCTCAAAGTAATTACTATGCTCTCAGTTTAAGAATGGAAAACAGAATGTTGGTAACATACATAGTAACATAGTATATAAGGCTGAAAAAAGACATATGTCCATCCAGTTCAGCCTGTTACCCCCCATGTTGATCCAGAGGAAGGAATGTGAGGTGCCAAAAAGTGCTTTCTTTTCTCTTTAACCCCTTGAGTGGCACGCCCGGAAATTTTCCAGGACGAGCTCCACTGCCCATAGCGATATAGCCCGGAAGATTTCCGGGCTATGTATTACTATGGGAGCTGCAGAGCACAATGCCACAAGCTGTGGCAGTATGCTCTGCCTGCACAGTCCCTCATAAAACAGCTCAAGACTTTGAAAAACTGAAGCTAGGAGATACTGCTGGCAATTTCCCGCTTCTGAATTCAAAAGTCCCTCCACTGCTTTGTTTATAGGTTGCCATAGAGACCAGCGACTTGTCAGAAGCAAGCCAATGGTCTCTGTGGCAGGGAGAGCTGCTGCTTGGCTGTCAGAGGATAGCCAGGCATCAGCTCTTACAGCAGAGATCAGAGAAAACCTCTGATCTCTGCTGTGTTAACCTTTTACATGCTGCAGTCTATGTGACTGCAGCATGTAAAGGGCTGTCACCATCTGACCCCCAGAATGTGATCAGGGGTCTTGATGGGTCTCTGTGAAAGTCCCCTAAAGGGACAAAAAAAAAAAGTTTAAAAAAAAGTTAAAAAATTATTAAAAAAATAAAAACACTTGTCTCCCTTTACTTTGTAAAAAAAGGTAGAAATAAAATTACACAGGTGGTATCCCTGTGTCGTAATGACC
This sequence comes from Eleutherodactylus coqui, assembly GCF_035609145.1. Taxonomy (NCBI): domain Eukaryota; kingdom Metazoa; phylum Chordata; class Amphibia; order Anura; family Eleutherodactylidae; genus Eleutherodactylus; species Eleutherodactylus coqui. The sequence goes on along the minus strand of NC_089839.1, from coordinate 114,508,401 downwards.
CAGAGGAGGAATTTAGTACATTATTTAACCCCTTAATGACACGGCCCCTTTTTTTCTTTTTTCCCCCATATCTTTTTTTCCTCCCCTCCTTTAAAAAAATCATAACTCCTTTATTTATCCATCGCCGTTCCTGTATAAGGGCTTGTTTTTTGTGGGATGAGTTGTATTTTTCAATGGTGCTATTTAATTTACCATATAATGTACTGAAAAACTTTTACAAAATTCTAAGTGGAGTAAGATGCAAAAAAAAATGACATTCCGCCTTCTTTCAGTGCATTTTGTTTCTACGGCACACAAACTGCAACAAAAATGACATGATAACTTCCCCGGGTCAGTGCGATTACTACGATACCAAACTTGTATAGTGTTTTTTTTTGCTGTAGTACTTGTATTTTTTTTCAAAGACATTTAATTTTTCAAAAATTACACAGGTCTGCGATGAAAAAATTGTAGCATATTTAATTAGTGGGTTTAACGGTATTTTTTGTGCTGATTACGGTAAAAATAGTGAAAAAATTCCATCACCCCTAGATAAGTCACAAATTTCACCTGAAATTTTCTTATTTTCAGGGTTTTTCAGGTTCGGTACGCGTACGACAACGAATCTAAACTGTCTGCTAGGTGTGACCTTGACTGCAGTCAGTGACTCAGTGTGGAGCCAGCCACTGTGGTGTACGCATCAAACAGTTTTGTGATATGATATTTAGAAGAAATGGCTACTAGAAGATGTGTCAACTCTCCTAACTGTTTGTTATATTTGTGGGTCTTACACCGTCAAGAAGCAACAAAGGAACATTTCTAATTTTGTTCAGAAGCTGTATTTTGCATACTTTGGTATGAAATTAGGGGACCAAGATAAATCTTCGGCTCCCCATATAGTGTGTTCTGTGTGTGTTGAAGAACTGAGACAATGGTTTCAAGGTAAGAAATCATTTCGTTTTGGAGTACCCATGGTTTGGAGAGAGCCTAAAAATCACAGTGATGACTGTTATTTTTGTTCTTGTTCAGTGCAAGGTTTCAATTTAAAAAACAGGAAGGACATTTTATACCCAACCAACATACGTTCGGCTATTCGCCCTGTTCCTCATGGACCTGACTTGCCTATTCCTTCACCTCCGGATACCCTGGACAATATTTTAGACGATTTAGACCAAATATCACATAGTAGCAGCGATAATGATGACAGCTATGATCCAGGTACCAATGACCCTGAACTTTTCTCTCAATCAGACTTGAACGATTTAGTACGAGATCTGGGCCTACCAAAGGATTCAGCGGAAGTGTTAGGGTCTAGACTTAAAGAAAGACATATGTTAGCCTCCGGTGTTTCATTTTCATGGTACCGACTTAGAGAAAAGGAATTTGTCCCTTTTTTTTACACAAGAGGGTGAACTAGTTTTCTGCAATAATGTACCTGGAATCATGGAAATGTTCAACATAACGTATGACCCAGAGGAATGGAGACTTTTCATAGATTCGTCAAAAAGGAGTTTGAAAGCCGTACTTCTTCACAATAGTAACCAATATGCTTCTGTGCCTGTTGGACACTCAGTCCATTTGAAAGAATGCTACGAAAATCTTGGGTTTGTTCTTAATAAGCTCAGCTACTCTGAGCATAAATGGACCATTTGTGGGGATTTGAAAGTTATTTCCATGTTACTAGGTCAACAAAGTGGTTACACAAAGTTTCCATGTTTCCTCTGTGAATGGGATAGCCGTGACAGGAAACAACACTATGTCAAGCAGACCTGGCCAATCAGAAAGGCTCTTATTCCTGGAGTTAAAAATGTTAAAAAAGACAAAGTTTAGTGGATCCTAAAAAGATCTTACTTCCACCACTTTATATCAAATTGGGACTAATGAAACAGTTTGTGAAAGCATTACACAAAGAAGGAGAGTTTGAACAGTTTCCTGGTCTATCAGATGCTAAGCTGAAAGAGGGAGTCTTTGTTGGGCCTGACATAAGAAAACTTTTAAAAGATGAAATCTTTGTCACTAAAATGGAAATGGAAGAAAAAAAAGACCTGGAATTCATTTAAACTTCTTGTAACAGGCTTTCTTGGAAATAAAAAAGACCCAAACTACAAAACTTTGGTTGCTGAATTGTTACAAAACTACAAAATCTTGGGCTGCAACATGAGTGTCAAAGTCCATTTCCTTTACTCATATCTGGACTCCTTTCCAGAAAATCTTGGGGCTGTAAGTGAGGAACAAGGAGAACGTTTCCATCAAGATCTAAAAGAAATGGAGCGCAGATACCAAGGTCGATGGAATGTCAATATGATGGCAGACTACTGTTGGATGTTAAAAAGGGAAAATTCACAAGAACACAGCCGAAAAAGTACCAAAAGAAGCTTGATGGAAAAAGAAAACGTTTTTACAAAGACTTATAAATAACTTTGCAACACATCTGTATCACTATTATGCTTATTTTAGCTAGGTATTGTTGTTTTTTTTGCTTTTACTTCATGTTAAAATAATAAAAACAAATAAAAATTTTTCCGTTTTTTGTATTTTTTCCAAATACTTCAACTTTATTTTGTGGGCAAGCCTTACGTGATAGAAAAAACCCATGTAATTTTTGAAATCTGTGCAAAAAACTACATAAAGATGATTTAACAAAATCAAAATAATTTTTTTAAAAGTTTTTTTTGCAGACCTGTGTTATTCTCTGATGCATCTTCTGTGCGCAATAACTTTTTTATTTTTCCATTGACGTACTTGAGCAAGGGCTCATTTTTTGCAAGATGTCCTGTAGTTCACGATAGTACCAATCCAGAATACATACGACTTTTTGTTTGTTTTTTATTGCATTTTTTCAGGGAAACAGGGTGACTGAAAAAGTGCATTTGTGGGGTTCTTTATTTTTTTTCCGGACTACGTTTATCATGCAGGGTTAATAATGCACTACTTTGATAGATCGGACTTTTATGTACATGGCGATACCAAATATGTATTTTTCTTTTATGATTTAGATTTTTTTATTATAGATATGGCAAAAGGAGGGTGATTTAAACTCTTATTACTTTTTTTTTAAAGTGTGAAAAAGTCGTGAAAAAGAAAAAAAAACTATTACAATTTGGTATTGGTATAATCGTACTGGCCTGTAGAATTACTTTAATACATTATTTATACTGTTGAGAGAATGCAGTGAAAAATAAAAATAAAAAACATGCCAGAATTACAGATTTTGTTAATCTTGCCACTAGAAAAAATGGAATAAAAAGCGATAAAAATTTTACATGTTCCAAAAAATTAGATAAATAAATACTAGAGTTCATCCTGCAAAAAACAAGCCCTTCTAGAGCTCTGGCAATGGGAAAATAAAATTAATACGGCTCGTAGAATGTGGCGACACAAAAGCAAACCTTTAAGAAAAAAAAATGTTTTAAATGTACAAAAATAGCAAAACACAAAAAAACTGTATAAACTTGGTATCGCCAGAATCATGCTGACTCAGAGAATAATGATATCACATTATTTATTCTGCACGCTGAATACCGTAAAAATGAAATCCAAAAAACAAATGGCAGAATTTTTTTCCCCCAATCTCCCTACAATTTTCTTTTACAAAAGTTATGCAATATATTATTAATACCCAAAAATGATGCCATCAAAAAGTACAACTTGTCCCGCAAAAAACAAGCCCTCATATGGCCGTGTCAATGGAAAAATGAAAAAGTTATGGCTCTTGGAACGCGACTGCAAAATTAGTTGAAATGACATGATTAGACGATTTAAAAAACCTGCCCTGGTGGGCACGACAGGGGGGTAAGAAACCCGCCACCCAAGGGGTTAAATGGCTGTCAGGAACCTGTCAGAAAGTGATCCATTTTCATGCAGCACCAGAGAGGCAATGAAGCATTATATATTTCTCAATAACACAATAGCCCGTCATGTAATGTCCTTCAGTCCATGCGACAACAGATTCTTTATTTGGAAAAATGATTATTTCAAGAAAAATTCACAAATGTGTTTACAGATGGATTTTGGCTGTAGATTTCAGTTTTTAACATGCTTGTTTTTGAAATCCCCTGGAATCCACATCAAATCAGTAATTTGTCACTTATTTCTGTGCCATGAAAACTTATATGTCTCGGATTTCAAATTTGTGTGGAAAATTCTGAGCTGTTGAAGCAATGCTGATTTCCCACTGAAATCACTGGGAAATGGTTATGGGTGGATTTTAGCACAAGATATGTGAGAATGCATTTTTTGAACACAGCCTTAGAGCAGAGATCACCAATCTTTTGTGTCTTACCACCTGCAACTCTGTGATGGACAAGAGACATTGCCAGGCCACATGACAACTTTGGCTGGGAAATATATTGCGTGGCTAAAGAACTCCCTATAGTCCTGTTACATTGCATCCTAAAGTAAGTGAATGTGGTTGCAAGTTGGTGCTACCAAATAATTGCAAGAAATCTAAACTTGAGGAATTTCTTGTCATTTTCGGGCTTCTGTGTCTAGATATTGCTGTTAGGTGCCTGTGATGACTTCCCCTAATGTACTTTGATTCCCTCTTAGATCATCCATCTATTGTTCAAAGAAGATTCTTCTTCACAGCTGGTAGAGTAATTCTTACTATTGTGTACGCCAACCAATGAGAAATGGTGTACTAGACAAAACTTCTTCTCACTGGCACTGAACACATTTGCTAGGTGTTCTGAGAAAGGGATCCAAAGATCCCAGTGGTTGCCATATCAAGTATAAAACAGCAATATCTAGAGATAGAAGAAATTCTCTTACATGATCCCAATTAAAAAAATGTTATTGTGTGACCCAACATAGAAATGTAATATTTAGTTCTGGGACAACCCCTTTAATCAATATTAGAGATGAGCGAGCACCTAAATGCTTGGGTGCTCGTTACTCGGGACGAAATTTTCGCGATGCTCGAGGGTTCGTTTCGAGTAACGAACCCCATTGAAGTCAATGGGCGACCCGAGCATTTTCGTATATCGCCGATGCTCACTAAGGTTTTCATTTGTGAAAATCGGGGCAATTCAAGAAAGTGATGGGAACGACACAGCAACGGATAGGACAGGCGAGGGGCTACATGTTGGGCTGCATCTCAAGTTCCCAGGTCCCACTATTAAGCCACAATAGCGGCAAGAGTGGGCCCCCCCCCGCACTGTCAGCATAAAGATCGTTCTCCTCTGCCATAGCTGTAACAGCTCTGGCAGAGAAGAACGATGTTAGCCCATTGAATTCAATGGAGCCGGCAATACAGCAGGTTCCACTGAAAGCAATGGGCTGCTGGCGTGCGCGGGATGAATTGTCGGGAAGGGCTTAAATATATAAGCCCTTCCCTGCAATTCATCCAGAAATGTGTAAAAATAAAAATATATACCGTATATACCGGCGTATAAGGCGACGGGGCGTATAAGACGACCCCCCAACTGTCACCTTATACGCCGGGAATACAGCGGAGCAAAGAATAAAAATCATTACTCACTTCCCCCGGCGTTCTGCGGCGCTGCTGCAGGCTGTCCCTCCCTCCTGGTCCCCGGCAGAGCATTGCTTTCTGGACGCAGGGCTGGAAATCCCCGCCTCCAGAAAACACACGTGCCTTCAGCCAATGACAATGATGTCATTGAATGGCTGTGAGTGGCTGACGGCGTGTGTTAGCTAATCACAGTAGCTTTCTGGAGGCGGGGATTTCAAGCCCTGCGTCCAGAAAGCAATGCTCTGCCAGGGACCAGGAGGGAGCGACATCCTGCAGCAGCGCCGCAGAACGCCGGGGGAGGTGAGTAATGATTTTTATTCTTTGATCCGCTGTATTCCCGGCGTATAAGATGACAGTTGGGGGGTCGTCTTATACGCCCCGTCGCCTTATACGCCGGTATATACGGTATATATTTTTATTGTAACACATGTCTGGATGAATTGCAGGGAAGGGCTTATATATTTAAGCCCTTCCCGACAATTCATCCCGCGATCGCCGGCAGCCCATTGCTTTCAGTGGAACCTGTTGTATTGTCGGCTCCATTGAATTCAATGGGCAAACATCGTTCTTCTCTTCCACAGCTGTTACAGCTGTGGCAGAGAAGAATGATTTGTCTTCTATATGTTCTCAATGGGGTCGGCGCTGCTGCCGCCGGCCCCATTGAGCGCATATAGAGAAGAGAACAGGAATGTGCGATCTGCGATTTCTATGGCCTAAGAAGGACCGTTGGGGTTCTTGAAGCCTAAAATCACTCCTAACGCTCTCCCTATAGCAGCTCCGGCATCAACAGCACTTTCCCTGAACTATGTCAGAATGCATCTGTGGCGAGCCGCGGGCGGGCAGATTTTAATACTCGGGTGACACCTGATCTCGCCAGCCACTCACTGCAGGGGGGTGGTATAGGGCTTGAACGTCGCAGGGGGAAGTTGTAATGCCTTCCCTGTCTTTCTATTGGCCAGAAAAGCGCGCAAATTTCTCAGGGAAGAAAATGAAAGTGACTCGAACATCACGTGGTACTCGTCTCGAGTAACGAGCATCTCGAACACCCTAATACTCTAACGAGTATCAAGCTCGGACGAGTATGCTCGCTCATCTCTAATCAATATCCTTGGTTGACCAGCTTATAGTAATAAATTATGCATTTGCAGCCCTATGTTGCAGGGCTCCTTTTTAACACATATATCAGTTATAGGTTAAAGAGGTTTTCCAGGCAGCGCTGGCTGTCAATGCCGGATTTCAGCGGGGTTTGAGCAGCAGCAGCTGCTCTGACCCCTGTGTAGTGGCCAGCACTTGTAATTGTGGTTGCAACTCTCACTGAAATCAGTGGGTATTGCACCTGCAATTATAAGCAATGGCCACTACACAGGGGGTTGGTGCAGCAGGTTCCGCTCTGACCTTGGTGCATCCCAACATTGACAGCCAGTGCTGCCTGGAAAACCCCTTTAAGTTTTAATATTTATCTTGCCATTCTATTTTCTCTTGAATGTGGAATAAACGGAAACAGCTCACTGACAAGTCCATAGAGAGTGATAACATGTAGGTGATCCTCCAGTAAATGATGTGTGGTACATGGAGAAGGAATGCCAGGTTGGATCCTAGGTCCTTTTACACAAAGTGAACAATGACAGAATTCACTTGCATGCTCGTGCAGCCTATTTATTCAGGCAGATAAATTGTTCACAAATGCGTTCACAATTGTTTTTCCATATTACACAGTCATTTATATTCGCTGTACCAGTGAATATGAACAACTTAATGATTATTGTTCATATGCAACAACATGCAAACGAGCAAATTATTATTTTTATGCCTGTATGAAATTAACATCAAATGAGAAGCAAAATAATTCTCGTTTGTTGTTCAATCATTGCCCTGTTTACACTGAATGATTCAAATTTGCACAAGCCAGTAATTTTTTGATCGATACCGATCTGTGTAAAAAAAGGCCAGAGACAAATATAGGAAAAGGAACTCCAACATCTGTAAAATCTTCAAACTTTTCTTTAGACTTCATGATCCAACCATAATAAATGTGCATCAATAATGAGTTTCAAATCTAGGAAGACCCTTATTCATGGCATACTAGAGAAAATAAATGACAGCATCATATGGAAGGATATGGCATGAGGTTAACTCCTATGTAATTTATTGCATTTGCATTATACAAATGAAAGAGAGCAAATTCAAAAACGGTAATCGCAATCAAATGAATATATAAGCAATATTGTACACGAGGTCTGTGTGATAGTTAAGACCTGCAGTTGATCTGGTATTAAATGTTAAAATGCAAAAAGCCTCTTTTGATAGAATTTTACAAAACCAGTCGCCACTTGGGCCTTGTGTGGCACAGAGTGTTAAGGCAGCAGAATTCAGCCCTAAGCTCTTGCTCACGACCTGAAGGTTCCGACTTCAATCCGTGCATGGTTCAGGTAGCCAGCTCAAGGTTGACTCAGCCTTCCATCCTTCTAAGGTAGGTAAAATGAGCTTGCTGGGGCGTAATAAAGAAAAAAACTACCCGAAAGTGCTATACAAATAACAAGTCCCTCCACTTCTTATTGGGTGGGTGAATCTTAATATATCCTGAGGGTGACGAGAGCTCTTATTTGTAATGTTATTCAGTGTGGATGCAGTAATATTCCTCAGTAATATATCTAACAGGCGCTTTTTTACTTACACATAAGTTTTATTTGTGTTCAATAATAAAAACTATTTACAGATTATGACCTGGTGGGAAGAATGTCATCTATATACTACCAATAATCCACATCATAATCACATCAAGTGGAACCGTAGATGACCTTCTCCTCATATGACAAGCAGCACCCATGCATATGAGTGATTTTATTAAATATATAACTGACAATGGTGACAATCTTTGATTTACTGCAGAAGATTCCATTAATATTTCTTTCATGCATGTATTTCTTACTGGAAATCCCTTAACTTGTAAAATATATTCAGAATTATACAGAAACCCCTCTTCTGGTAATACATGAATAGTTGCTATCTGACCCATATAATCAAAAATCTCCCCATTAGGGAATTCATTCAGGCTACGTGTGCCTGCTCTCTTGGTTCTGATAAATATGACATTATAACAACTAGATTGTACATTTGAGGTTATGCAGAAATTTAATACATAGAGCTAAAGCAATTATTGATTGAACACCTACAGATGTAGGAAAGTTTTACTTGACACTTAATGCACTAAATAAATTGTAGCACAGAACCATTTCTTGCATTTTCAATAGCTTTTCAGTGTCTTTTGTTGTGTTAGGGTACTTTTACATCGGTCAACAGTCACCCAAGTAAACAAAAAGATTGATTATGGGCAGCTCTCAGCCTGAGTAAATACAGTACGACTAGTGAGCTGAGTCAGCAAGTGAGTGAGAATTGCTCATTTGTTGGAGTTGCTTGATTTTAAGCTTCCCAAAAAACAAGCAAATAGGCAGTTGCTTATTTGAATGACTGCCTGTTTATTCTGACTTGAGGCGGGTGGTCGGAAGAGATGTCCAGCGTGTTCCGCCTCCATTACTGAGTGATCATTATTCTTTTGTAAAAGCACAGAAACTTAATCGTTGGGACGACTGTTGGATGCTCAAGCACCTGATAGTCGTGTTGTTTAAAAGTACCCTTAAGATAAGATAACTTCTTGCAAGTTATTAGCATTGGTTTAAACTTCACTACATTTGTAGGCAACATTATCTTTCTTATGTCATAAAGAATAAATCCTATGAATATATGCTTACCTTCTCTACTCCACACAGCACTAATTTTTTTGACATACTTCATATTATACAGAAAAACATCCCTCTACAGGAAGTGTATTTTTTCTCCTTAAGGAGAGCACCTGAAAGGAGACTGATAAGGCCATCCATGCTCCTCTGGGAAGTATGCAAATTGGAAGATGGAACAATGCCTCTACAGCGCCACCTATTGGAAGGAAGCATTCATCATTCCAAAGATTAATCACAGCATACCATATTAAATTCTGAGGTTAGGTTTGTTGCTAGAAAATCCCATACCCTTGGAAATGTATTTTCCCCCTATTTATTTATTAACACCATGTGCACTGACTCCAACTGGTTAAAATGTAAAAGTATGGACAATCTAAATGCAGTTTATGTAATCCCATCAATTAGGCAATAATGTTCCTTACTATGGTATGAATAAGGGTCTTGCTAGACCTGAAACACGTAAGCAGGTTTTATGGATGCACATTCACTATAACTTTATTGTGAATTCTAAATAAAGTTTGAATATTTCACAGGTGTTAGAGTTCCTTTTCCTTTATTTCTCTATTTCTGTACCTAAGAGTGAAGTCAGACTAGAGTTTTTTTGCGCACACCTATATGCGCAAAAAAAAAGCGCTTCTGATAGAACCATTGGTTGCCTATGATGTGTTCATATGTCCGTCTTTTACAGCCGCAAAATCCTTGCACCTGCAAAAGATAGGACATCCATGTGCCAGGAAGGTGTGTGCTGCACGTAAACATTCCCTGCGGGGAGTCCCCTCATCATTGAACACTGTGACAATGGACTCCCTGCGAGGATGACGTAATCTCCTGCCACAGCTGTCACAAAGGAGTGCAATATTCTCCCATTGCTTTAAATGCAGCCAGTGCTGCTGCCGCCCCCCCCCCTTTGATAGCAATGGGATGCAGGCAACCCCCGCCAGTGATTTTCGAGGAAGGGTTTTTTAATATAAGCCCTTCTCTGAAAATTATCTCTAGCTGTATAGAAAAAAACCTAAACATTAACTCCCCTAGCAGCACTGTTGGCGCTCCGGTGCTTCTTCTCTCTGAATTGAATTCAATGAATGGCTGAGTGCTGCCTCTGATTGGCTGAGCACTGTGACCAATCACAGGCAGTGCTCAGCTGTCATTCAATGAATGGCTGAGCGCTGCCTGTGATTGGCTGAGGGCTCAGCCAAACAGACCAAGCACTTTCAAGAGGCAGGGATTTTTAAATCTCTGACCAGGAGAAAGTGCTTTAGCTGAGTGCTAGGATGCCAGTGAGAAGATGCGCCAGAGCCCAGACAGTGGTGGAGAGGTGAGGTTTTTTTTTTTTGCTTTTTTACAGCAGCTAGGGGTGATTTTTAGGGAAGGCTTATATTTAAAGCCCTTCTCTAAAATCACTGCGGAGGCTGCCTGTTTCTCATTGCTTTCAATTGGGCTGGCAGCAGTAGCGCCAGCCCCATTGAAAGCAATGGGCATGGAGCTACAGTCATGTGTATCTTGAACATGCATGGAGCGCTTTTTTTTTTTGCGCACATAGGTGCACAAAAAAACCCACTCATCTGACTGAGCCTTGATACAGCATGTGGACTTGATTTCACAAGATCTACATTTGATCATCACTATTTCTGCAGTTTTTTTCATGTGACAAGTTAAGGATATTTTGTGTTCATATTTCTGCCATTAGATTTCTTTTTCAGTATTAGACAGTTTAGCTCTCGGCTTGGCCTCCTCTTCTGAGCAGTTTTATAATTTGTTGAAGCTCAAGTATCAAGCTACAGAGCGCACTTTGTATGCTGAGCTATTGAGACATAACATCACTTGTTATTTCTCAGGGAACTCATTATATTCACAGCAGCAAATGTAAAATAACATGTTGCTCCAAAAATGTTATCTGCAGTCTGCATCCTGTGTCTCTAGGTTATTTTTATTTATTTGCAGATAATAAAAAGCAAAAGTGCAGGAATTTGTGATATAAAATCTTTATTACGTTGTTTGTTATATTAATGACATCTTTCTATCATAGCCAGCATTAACATTTTTAGCAATTTGTTCTACAGTAACTCTTCTGTTGGATTGGGCCAGGTGTTGTAGCCTTCATTCCTCACATATAACAATGAGCCTTGGATGCCAGTTGTCCCAATTTGGTAGGTAGCAACCACTGCATAGCAGGAGCATCCAATAAAACCTGACGTTTTAGTGAGGTTCTGACTTGTTTGGCCATTTTTCCTGCTTTTAATGCATTGAGCACATCCACCTAGTGAGCTGAATGCTACTAAATATACATGCACAGTCACTCTCCAGACACTCAAGTCTCTGCGTAGTGATCCTCTGTTCACCTACTGAAATGGAAGAAAGGAAGGGTACTCTGCTTAGAGCCCGCTACCAAATGCACAGATTAGCAGCAGTGCCAAGGAGGACAGAGGGAAGCAAAGATGATGAGAAAGGTAATTTTATGCAACCCCAATTCCAAAAAAGTTGAGACTTTGTGTAAAACATAAATAAATGTAAAAAAAAGGATGCAATAATTTGGAAGTCTCGTCTAACCATCTTTTATTCACAATAGAACACATTATCAGAAGGGGAAAGTGAGACATTTTTCCATTTTATTTAAAATACCTCATTAAGAAGTTGATGGCAGCAACACATCTCAAAAAAGTTGGGAAAGGAGTAACAAAAGGCTGAAGAAGTGCACAATAAGGAAAATCAGTTGAAGGGTCAATTTTCTACTAAGTCACATGACTGCAAATAAAAAGAACATGTTAGGGACGCAGAGTCTCCCAGAGACAAAGATGCTCAGAGATTCACCAATCTATGAAAACCCGCACCTAAAAATTGTGAAACAATTTCAGAAAAATGTTCTTCAATGTAAAATTGCGAACACTTTGAATATCCCACCATCTACATTACATAAAATCATCATCAGATTCAGAGAATCAAGAGAAATTCATGATAACAAGCTGGATGGTCCCTCCTCTCTTGAGTCCGCAGGCACAACGTTCAAAATTTCCAAAAGGAATTTCAAACTTTGATTCATCTGACCACAAAACAATTTTCCATTTTGCCTCAGTCTATTTTAAATTAGCTTTGGCTTAGGGAAGCATTTCTGGATTGTGTTGATATACAACTTCTTCTTTGCATAATATAGTTTTTACTTTCATTTGAGAATTACAAACTGTGTTCACAGACAATGATTTCTGGAGAATTCCTGAGCCCATGTGGTGATTTGCATTACAGAACCATGTCTCCTTTTAATATATTGATGTATCATAGATCTCGAGCATCTAATATTGATGGTCGGCCTTATCCCTTGTGCACATAACAATCGTGAATGTTTTATAGAAACTCATTGGTTCCTATGGAAGCACTTTCTGTGCACACCTCTCAAGTGCTAAAACAGCGCTCGTCTGAATGGGGCCTTAAAAACATGTTGTACTACATGCAGATAGTTAGCTAATAAGGTATAATGAGGAGGGACATTTTGCAGTCTTTGACTGTCACTTTGTGCTCCTGGGGCCTGTAGCTCTATTTTCTTCCAGGAGCACACAGCTAGCTGCAGGTGTGGTTGATTTTTCCAGCCAGCCAATCACCATGCTTTTGTGTATATGAGTACCAGCACCTCTTGTTAGAGGGTGCTGGTCATTTTATATTTCCCTTTCAGAACACTTGTATTTGGTGTCATGCATGTACTGTGTTGGTGTATGTATGGGATTCCCCTGTGTCTGTAGGTGTGCAGACACAAGGTGTGAGCCTTGTCTTGCTTAGTGTCTGTCTGTTGCTGTGCAGGTGTCTGGTGGAAACCTTGTCTTGTTCAGTTGCTGTCTCTTTGGGTGCAGACACCTGGTGTCAACAATGTCTTGTTCAGTGTATGTCTGTAGGTGTGCAGACACCTGTTGTGAAGAATGACTTGTTCAGTCCCTGTATGCAATATTTGATTTTCTATGTGGTGCTCCCTGTGCCTGTTCGTGAGCAGATGCCTGTTGTGTATTATGTCCTATATTGGTGTTCACCTGTGTCTGTAGAAGAGCAGATGCCTGTTATGACCTTGTCTGGTGTTCCTGCAGTGATAGCGAACCTTTTAGAGACCGAGTGCCCAAACTGCAACCCAAAACCCACTTATTTATTGCAAAATGCCAACATGTTGCGGGCGGGGCTTATCACGACATATGATTTTACCCCAGTCGTTCTAAAAAGGACAGGGATGCTTCAAAATAGACAGCGTGCAGATTTTGACTGCTTTTGGATGCGGAAATGCTGCAGAATGTCCTCAGCGGAAATTTCTGTGGAAAATTCTACAGCATTTCCACATCTAAAAAGAAGTCAAAATCTGCACACTGTCACACATTTTGAAACAGTCCTGCCCATTTCCACTACATGAAAACATACCACAGCGGTAATAGTGACCCCCCCACCGCCCCTAGCGATAATAGTGACACAACCCCAGTATAATAGCGACACTCCACAGCGGCCCCCAGTATAATAGTGACACCCCACAGCAGCCCCCAGTATATAAGTGACACTCCAGAGCGGCCCCCAGCGCTTCCCCCCCGAGACCCACATACTTACCCCCTGCTCCTCCTCCTGGAAGCTCCGCTCTTCTTCTGCTTGGCAATGATCTTGGCACACACTGTAACATCAGTGTGCTGCCGGATGCCTCCTCCCCCTGCTGTCGCTGAACCTAAGAGGAGACATCAGGGAGGAGGAGGATCCCGGCTGCAGACTGACGTCACAGTGTGCTCCGGGATCAGCGCCACTAGCAGCGCTGTTAGTGAATACCGGCAGGGGAGCCACGACTCACTAGTGGTGAGCAGCAATGGCAGCACGTGCCATTAGGGAGGGCTATGCATGCCGCCTCTGACACGCGTGCCATGGGTTCGCCACCACTGATCTAGGGCAAAACAGGTATTCTCTAGATTCCTGTGTGGGAACATTCTTATCGGGATGATCGCCTGCTTGTAAGCAGGGTTCCCTTTTTGTGGTTTAGGCTGCCTGTCCACGGGCGTTGCGAAATCCCACAACGAATCTCCGCCGTGTGAGCCTCCGTCAGGGAGCAGGAGCCAGCAGATGGATCTCCGCGGTGAGATAGGCTCACTGTGGAGAATCGTGGCAATTCGTAGCATGCTGCGAATTGCCGGCCACGAGCGGAGAATCGCTGTGCTTCTCCGCTCGTGGACAGGGGGGGCTGCTATGGAAAGCATTCACTGCATTCCCTGTGGCCAGATTATCGCTGTGGGGAATGCAGTGAAAATTCGCATGTGGACAGAGGTCTTTGTCGCCTTGTTAAAATAGAGACTCGCAAGACAATGAGGACTCTTAACGTGAGTTTGTGAGCTTAGGTACTTTGGCCAAAATACTGACTAGTACTTCATACTTATTTATATTCACATCTGCTTGTTGTGTTGGTACATTTGGTAAGTATTTTGCCACCTGGTGAGTGTCAAGGTGACCGCCTGTTGGCATTGTCTATGTTGTTCTAGTTTGCATGTTCAGTTCTGTGTTTGGTGTGTAGGGGATCAGTTTGTGTGAGCTTCTATCCTTTCCATCCAGCTTTCTATTTAGGTTGCGTCCGCATAGGTCATTATTCCCACGGCCTGCACAAACATAACATTGACATTGGCATTGTTAAATTTAGAAACCCAGATTCAAAATCCTATATTGTAAGCCATGTGCAGAATCCATTGACTTTGGTACGGGGTAAAGTATGCTTTATCATTCCATTCATGTATCAAAGTGACAGAACTGATCATTTAGGGAACTGATATCCACATTTGTAAAGTGTGAAGTATGTAGGTCACGGATATCTAAAGTGTTGCAGCACCTATTGAGCACATTGTGTGCTCAGCCAGACAAAGAAGGTGCTAAATAGATGGAAAGATAGCCATAGTTCAGTCAGCACATGTAAAATTAGAATTCGGCATTCTGTGATCAACCTCAGAAAATGCCTATGTATATTATATATTGTTAGTATATATCGCTATTAGAAAGCAATTTCCATTAACACTTTGTCAACAGGTGAAGAGAAAACTATCGTATTTTGTGCCGACCTAGAGAACTATATCATCATCACAAAATTATCAGTGTTTGATTTTTTTTTTAATTTGTTACTAACTTTAATCCCGAGTGATCCTATAAGTGAGACATCATACTGTAAAATCTACTAGAAGTTTGTTAGAGTATGGTATTGCTCTTTAGTTTAAACCATGCTACGTGTACAGGGGTGGACAAAAATATGGAAACAGCAAACACCAAAAATGTAGTCTACTTCTTTTTTGTCACAACCCTATGCAATGTTCAAGTATCTCTGTCACACAACACACATTTCCGTCCACACTGGTGTTTGTCAGATACATCTTTTCCAGTCTTACTGTATGAGGTCATACTTTGGATATTGTGCCTCATGATACAGCAAATACTTCCTCTTTCTTTGTTACAGAGGGCCCCAACAATTTGACCATGTTGGAATTCCGTCAGCTCTGCTATGATTGCCTCACAACTGCGCAGTACGCTGTCTCGAAGACAAATGATGCTTACCATGTGTTAGCACTGTAATACAGATCATTGTATCATGCAACAGCTACAGCACCACCTATTAAGGCCTTAGTCAGACGGGCGTTTTTTCGCGCGATTTGCGGATCGCATGTCGGATGCGCATGCGCAAATCGCATGACCGGGGGCGAAAAATCGCGGGAAAAATCTGCACCTAGCCGCGTTAATCGTCGCAGCAAAACGCCCGTCTGACCGGAGAAAAATCGCCGTGCGCATCAAAATGCGCATGAAACTTAGACTGGCCGGCGAAAAAAATGATTTTGGTGCGCACATAAAACGCCGAACGCAGATAGGCGCGATCTGCGAATCGTCGTGTCCTATAATTTATCGCATATCCGCATAAAAAGCGGATAGGTGACCGATACCATAGCGAACCATTGGTTCTATATATGCGCGAATCGCATACGCATGCGCAAATCACGCGAAAAAACGCCCGTCTGACTAAGGCCTAACTCCGCTGCAGTACACATGTATGGATCCCGGACCATTAGGAGGGATCCACATGAGATTTTATTCATTAGCACTGAGTTGCCCTTTTGATATAGTTAGAAATTTTCAAGTTGTATTGTGAAATATGATTTATAATCCCATGTAATTTAAGGCATGCATTTCGTACAGTGTTTCCATATTTTTGTCCACCACCTGTATATGCTTTAGGTTGTCTGCTCTGGAAAATCTCTTAGGATAACTAGCTGATCACAGAATATCATACTGCTGAAATCTAAGCGCTGCGGAATATATTGGCGCTATACAAAGTTTATTATTATTATTATCTGCAGTAATCTGCTGTGATCAGCAAGAAAATCTGGCAGCGGGTGATCAATTACCCTGCAGTATCATCATGAAGTGAAGTATTAGGCTGGCTGCACACAAATGGGTTGGATTCCGTATGCAGGAGCCCACAGCAGAATCGGACCCTGTGCCCAGCCGGCGTCCACTTATAACTGTATTTCTCTGTATTGCTGATGGTCCAGATGGCTTGCCATCGAACCTGCACAGTACAGTTTCTTTTTTTCAAATCCCTGCTTTTCCTGCGCTGTCGCTAGGCAATGATGTGGAATCCACAACCTTTCCACAATGTCAATTGCGAAAGGGCTGCGGGTCAGATGGTTTCCATTGACTTCAATGGTAGCTGTCTGCGCGGAATCTGCGCAAAAAATAGAACATGCTGCAATTTTGTTTCTGCGAGAGGAAATCACAATTGCTGTCCATTTGTGTGAGCTGATATGTGAATGTTCTATTCCTGCTAATGGATGTGGAATGCTGCTGATTCAAATCCATCCGTGTGCATGCCAGACAAACAGGTGCCCTACAACATGAGCTACAACATCAGAGACCATTATGGTGCTGTTTTTGAAAAAATGACAAATCGTTTATGTAAAAATGTCATAGTAGGGTACTAGGACAAAAGGTAGAAATCAAAGACATACAGGTTAAGGCCTTAGTCACACGGGCGTTTTTTCACGCGATTTGCGGATCGCATGACGGATGCGCATCCGCAAATCGTGTGACCGGTGCGCGCAAGTCGCCCGCAAATCGCCCGAAAATCTGCTCCTAGCCGCGTTTCATTAGAAACGGGCTGGAGCTGTCCAGCGCATTGCATTCAATGGAGACGGCAATAGAGCCAGCTCCATTTAAAGCAATGCGCTGCGGGCGAGCCCGGGATGAATTGTCGGGAAGGGCTTAAATATATAAGCCCTTCCCTGCAATTCATCCTAAAATGTGTAAAAATAAAAAATATATATTTACTCACCTTCTCCCGGCAGCCGGAGCTCCACGCGGCCGTCCTGCAGTGGGTGTGAAGGGGGTGTGAGTCAGACCTGCCCCCTGATTGGCTCAGCGCTGAGCCAATCAGAGGCATGTCTCACTCACACCCATTCATGAATTCATGAATGGATGTGAGTCAGACCTGCCCCTGATTGGCTCAGCGCTGAGAGGCAGCAGTCACTCACCCATTCATGAATTCATGAATGGGTGTGTGAGTGAAACCTGCCTCTGATTGGTCAGGGCTGTGACCAATCAGAGGCAGATCATTCAGCAGGCGGGGATTTTAAAGCCCCGCCGGCTGAATAGTGCCGAGAAGCAGTTCAGGAGAACTGACAGCGGCCGCGGCTGGACTCCGGCTGCAGCGGAAAGGTGAGTATACAATTTTTTTTTATTTTAACACATTTTAGGATGAATTGCAGGGAAGGGCTTATATATTTAAGCCCTTCCCGACAATTCACCCCGCGCACGCCGGCAGCCCATTGCTTTCAATGGAGCGGCTGTATTGCCGGCTCCATTGAATTCAATGGGCAAACATCGTTCTTCTCTGTCACAGCTGTTACAGCTGTGGCAGAGAAGAATGATTTGTCTTCTATGTGTTCTCAATGGGGTCGGCGCTGCTGCCGCCGGCCCCATTGAGCGCATATAGAGAAGAGAACAGGAATCGCAGATCGCAGATAGGTACGATCTGCGATTTCTGTTCTATAATTTATCGGACGAGCGCATAAAAAGCGCTCATGTGTCCGATACCATTGCAAAGCAATGGTTTTATAAAATCGCCGGACGCATGCGCATGCGCAAATCGCGGCAAAAAATGCCAGTCTGACTAAGGCCTAAGGAAGAGTTCCAATTCCACAAAAAAGCTACTATACTCAAACTGCAGACAAAGTTAATACTTTACTGCTGAAAGTGCCTACAATGAACATGTGAGCATAAGAACTGGACTATGGAGCAATAGAAGAAGGTGGACTGGTCTGATGAATCACATTTTCTCATACATCATGTGGACTGCTGGATACAAGTGCATCGCTTACCTGGAGAAAAGATGTCATCAGTGTGCACTATGGGAAGAAGGCAAGCTGGCATTGGCAATGTAATGCTCTGGACAATGTAATTCTTGGGCATTTATATGGATGTTAGTTTACATGTACCACCTACCTAAACATTGTTGTAGACCAAGTACATCCCTCCATTGAAATGGTAGGCTTAATGGGAAATGACCTCTTCAAGTTGGATAATGCGCTGTACTGCACAATTCGTTCAGAAATAATTTGGGGAATTTGACACAGAGTTCAACGTTTTAAAATTGGCTTGTCCTCCTCATTCCCAAGATCTCAATTGGACAGAGCATCTGTGGAATGTGCTGAAAAATCCAGTCTGATCCAAGGAGGCTCCCACCTTGCAATCTATAGACTTCAAGGATCTGCTGCTAATGTCTTTGTGTCAGATAGCACAGGACACAGGGCACCATCAGGGGACCTGTAGAGTTCAGGCTTTAACAAGTCAGAGCTGCTTTAATACCATGGCTAGGACCTACACAGTAGCAGGCCAGGCTCACATGACTGTGTGAGCCAGTGTGCTGTACACGAGAGTCTCACGTGCTGGCACACATTAAGTATGCAATGACATGCATACTAGCTGCATGTCACCAATCCCCATTCAAAATCTTGGCATTTATGCATGTGTACTACGTGCAGGATAGAGCATGCTGCATTTTTTGTGTGCAAGTAATAAGTCTAATTGTAAAGGCTCCTTTCCACTGGCGATAGCGATATCGCTGCGAGCAAATCGCAATGTGAGAAAATCGCATCGCAGCGCTGCAAAATCGCAAGCTTTTGCGTTGCGAGAATATGTTTTGCCATTGCACTGTATGGGCGACAGAAAAATGCAAAACGCTGAAACAATCCTCCTGCTGCGATTTTTAATCCTCGCATCGCAGCTTGCCCTTAAACATCGCTAGTGGAAAGGTTGTCATAGAACAACATGTTTGGGACTTTCTTGCGAGAGCTCGCACTCTCGCATCGCACTGAAAAAGTGCGATTACTTTGCTAGTGGAAAGGCGCCCCAAGTCTTTTTGTAGCAGCATAATATCAAAACATATCAACTTATTTTTGTTTAGGAGTGGATTAAGGCAAATTTGTCCACGTGTGGATTTTAATTATAAAATCCGCGTGGGAGATCCGCACCCCTTGCCACCCATAGGGATGCATCAGCATCCACACGGCAAGTAAAAGCATGCTGATGTGATGTTTACCCGGCGTGCGGGTCGTACGCACGGGAAGAAATTGCAGCATGCTCCATTTTCCTGTGGGTCCCGCAGCGACGGCCTCCATTGAAGTCAATGGAAGCCGTTCCTGCCGCGGTACACCCACAGCTGTCACTGTGGAGGTGCCACGGATCCACAGGAAAGCAGGAGATTCAAAAACAAAACAGTTAACACCATACATGCGCTGGGCGCATTGCCCGACACTCCTGGACGCATCCGCCGTGCTGAAGAAAGAAGATCCGGCCATCTCGAGGAGATCTGCACTGGACCCGGAGAGGTAAGAAACATTCTTTTCATCTCCATGGCCGAAGGCACGCATGGATACCACTGCGGGATTCAGCAGTGGTATCCGTGCGTGCAACTGGACATATGGCCTAAGTCTTAGGCCTCATGTCCACAGTAAAAAGAAGATTTAAAATTTGCAGCGTTTTTCCCGCACGCAATCCGCGTCCCATAGGGATGCATTGGACACCCGCAGGTAGTTAAATACCTGCGGATGTCATTTTCCCCTTGAGGCGCGGATTGCGTGTGCGGGAAAAAAAATGCGGCATGCTCCATTTTAGTGCGGGTCTCCCATGGGGATCTATTGAAGCCTATGAAAGCCGTCCGGATCCACGGTACACCTGCGCCTGAGTTAAAAAAAAAGTGGAGTGCCCGGCGCATGCGCGCGGCACGCTGCCGGCGTGCCGAGCACATCCGCCGAGCTGAAGGAAAAAGATCAGGCCGCGACGGAGGGCAGGTCCGCAGCGTCCGGACAGGTGAGTAAATTCTTATTTTTAGCCTCATGTCCCCGGGAAAGGAGAGACCCGCTGCGGGATTCTCCATGAAGAATCCGCGGCGGGCCTGATTTTCCCCGTGGACATGAGGCCTAAGTCTATATCGTGCTCTTTAATTGTAGAACAAAGGAATGAATATAAGCCTTCTAATCTAACTAACCTTAGGTGGTCTCACACGAACAGATTTTAAATGCAGAATCTGCGATCACCGTCTGTGTGGACTTTCCACGACAAAACACATGCATTAAAAGGCATGTAGTTTCAATATTTCCTTCACACTCGCGAATACAAATTGCATATTTCACTAGCGTGAAAAAAATTGTAGCATGCTTTATTTTGTCGCGAAATCCATGTGGACGGCCTACGTTGAAGTCAATGGAGGCATTTGACCCAGAGCCCTTGTGCAATTAACATTGCATATGGGCTACGTGTACCCATGTCATTGCTAAGTAGTGGCATGGGAAATATAAACAAAAAGAAAAAAAACTGTACTGCACATGACCGTACGTAGGGTCACTGGCCAGGCTCAGAGACGGAATCCACTGAGGGCCTCCCACATGCGGAATCAGATTCAGTCGTGTGAGCCTGGCCTTATTGTGCAATAAAATATAACAAAGCAATGATCGCCATCTTCAATAAAGCCTTAAACAGACTAGAGAATAGAGACATCGAATTGGACAGAGTGCATTGCCTAATGGCCCTAATAAACAGAAACCATAACTACCCACGGGATGTGTTATGTAGTGTGCACTTCTACAAACAAAAAGAGGATATTCTCCGCAGAGCGAAGGAAATGGGAGCAATTCCATACAGAGGCACCAAATAATAATCTTACTAAATGTTTCTAAGCTGACTCTCAACATGTGCAGAATGAGAGGCAACTAAGGCAACAGATGCCACATACAGATGGGGACATCCATTCGACATCATCCTGAGAAAGCGCAGACGCACATATGTAATCCATTTACTGACAGATCTGACAGAAGTATTTAACTTTCTGGGAGTTCCAGAAGTCCAAGTACCAGATTGGACTGCCCCTTACGTGTTTCCGCTGGCTAACACCAATGAAGAGACCATTGCTCTACATCTAGACAGACAACTCTCTGCCTCAGCTTCCATCAGGGCTTCCCCTCACACTTAAGTCACCTCACAAAGAAATTAAAGAGACCGAAGAATGGAGAAAGGACAGGGCACAGGCGGAGTACTATAGTATAAGTATTGAACACAATGAATAAAACATACTTGCCCACTGGCCTACTAAGGTCCCCCAGGTGTCAAATTTGCTTTGAATCTCAACTTCTGTTCACCGACAGTGGGTTTTCATGGGCATCATGCACAATTACATAGCTCTATCCAGCCAGGGGGTATCAAGTGTAGCAGACTAGGGCAGAGAAGCACTTTTCTTCTAGAAGTAGTTGTCCAGAGTGAAAATCTAACTAACACTAAATGCTGGGACTAGACTATAAATTTCAGCTTCCAGAAACAGTTGCATTAGGTGTACATGTCCCTAGTGCCTTATGGTTCCATAGCACCCAACTTAGGGAGCCTTGGTCCCTGACCCCTGGTGAATTACCCAGGGTCCACAGTTTTTCCAAAAAGTAGTAATTTTAGTTAGAAATTTGATATTTAAAGGAGTCTAGGGTAGAGGATTAAGAAAGGCTCCCCTCTTCTTCCTTGGACTTCTTGTTTTCGCCTTCCTCTTCTCACCCCCTTTTTTCATTTTTTTCTCTTTTTTTCCCTTTTCTTCCCTCCTCCCCTTGCCCCAACTCTCTCAGGAGCTCCTGTCCTACCTTGGAATAAGAACCGTCAGAATAAGATCCCTCCTCACCACTTGTACCTTTTCAATTTCAGATAGGAGATGTCATACAGTAAGCATAACATTCTTTTTGTCTCCCTCAATTTACAGGGTCTGAACAATACTGAAAAAAGGTCCTCCCTCCTGCATCTCCTGTGGCAGAAGAGGGCACATGTTGCCTTTATACAAGAAACACATTTCCAACAGGACTCCATCCCGAAGCTTGCAGATACTCATTTCCCAGATGGCTACCACAGTGCATGCCCGGACTCTAAAACGAAGGGTGTTTTAATTCTGATCACCAGCTCAATTGCTTGGGAACACCTTACGGATGCGACAGGATGGTGGGGGTAGATACCTATTCATAATATTCATAAAGAGTAAGCTTGCCAACATGCTGGTCACATTGGCTACTGTATACTTGCCCAACTCCAACCAGATTTCCTTCCTTGAGAAGGCTCTGGAGGACTTGCAGGAATTTAGAGAGTATGCCCTGATACTGGGGGGAGACTGGAACATTCCGTTAGACCCAGTGGTAGATTCATCCAGGGGGTCAGGCAGTCTACCAACGTCTACTTACCATAGACTCTGTAAAACTATACCTAAGCACCAATTAGTTGATGTATGGCATCTTGCATCCATCCAACAAGGATTACTTATTTTTCTCGCTGCCTCACAACTCCTATTCTAGGATAGACTACTTCATGCTACAACTCAAACCTGCCACTCCTTTCAGAAGCGACTATCGACAGCATCTCCTTAGCAGATCATTCTCTCATTGTCATGTCCCTAACCTTTCCTTCAGTGTTAAATAGGTCTTGGTACTGGCGGCTTAATGAGTCTCTCATCCAAAACTCCCTCATAAAAACAGAGATTCAGAAAGCATGGGAAGACTACTTTAATATCATTGCCTGACTCAAACCCATTGTCGGTTTAGGAAGCACACAAATGCATAATAAGAAGTCATCTCATAAAGATAGGGTCCCGCATTAAAAAAGAACGAAATGCGCACCGTAATAACCTTTAGGGATGCATCAAGACACTGGAGACAACCCACAAGACCACCTTAGATGGTGCAGTAGAAGCTGAACTAGCGCAGCTGAAAGGTCAGGTCTGCCTACATGTCCTGTCACAGGCTAAAGCAGCATTTACAAAATGCAGGAGACACTATTTTGAATATGGCAATAAACACAGCCGCACACTCGCCAAAGCGCTAAGGGTAGAACGAACATGATCATACATACCACATATTTCCACCTCTCCAGGCTAGTTCCAACACCTACCACAACAAATCTCAGAGGCATTTTGGAATGTTCTACCAATCACTCTACAACCTGTCACCCATGCTGTCGGAGGAAGAGAGGTCATAGCGAAGATCCCTAATACAAACCTATCTGCGGGACTCAGGGTTGGGCCATCTTTCACAAGAGATGGTCCAATCTTTGCAAGAATTGGCTCGCACAAATAAAGATTTACGAACAGGAAAGGCCCCCGGGGCACATGGGTTTCCACTCTCCTATTATAAGACCTTCTCAGACATTATCTCTCCACACTTTCTGCAGGCATTTAACTCACTAGCATCAGGCAATTTCTTCACAAAGGAAACATTGAAAGCCCACATTAGGGTAATACCAAAAGAGGGGAAAGACCCTACACTCTGTCAAAGTTACCGCTCAATTTCTCTCCTGAACGTTGACCTAAAACTGTTCCCTAAAATATTGTTGAGCAGATTGTCCCCATTTCTCCAAAACATCATTCCTGGAGACCAGGTGGGCTTCATTCCGATGCAAGAAGCAAAAGACAATACTATTATGGCAATTAACCTAATCCATCTGGCAAAACAAGGATCCCACCCAATGTGCCTTCTCTCCACAAGATGCAGACAAAGCATTCAATAGAGTAAACTGGGACTTCATACATGAAACCCTAAGGTACATTGGACTGGGGTCCCATATGATGTCATGAGTCTCAAACATTTATCCATCCCCATCAGCCTCAGTGAAAGCAAATGGCCACATATTCCCCACATTCGACATTTTAAATGGCACGACATAGGGATCCCCACTCTCACCCCTTCTTTTTGTTCTATGCCTGGAGCCCTTTCTGGGACACATTTAAGCTAACCCAGGTATCTTGGAGATACAATTGAGAGGAACCACACTTATGCTGGGTTCCCAAAGGACGGTTCCACCGCAAAAATCTCGCGGTTTTGCCGCAGCGAAAAAACACAATATTTTCCCTGGATAAGCGCAGTTTCAAAACCGGCGGGTTTTGGAGCAGCTTTGCCGCATGCTTTCCTGTTGCGGCTAGCTCTTTCATAAAGAGTGAGGCCGCAACAAAAACAAAAAATAATTGACATACTGCGTCCCGGGAATCCGCGCCACAGCACCACCTAAAGCCGACTTTGCCACGACGGATTGTCTGCCCCGTGTGGAAGAGATTTTGACAAATCTTGTCCACATGGCTGGCTAACCCCGGGATTAGTGGCCGCAGGCGGATCTGCCGCAGGGAAATTCCGCAGCGAAACGGCCCCATGTGAACCCAGCCTTAAAGTAGCGGCCTATGCAGATAACCTCTTATTCATGCTCTCGATGCCAAAAATCTCCCTTCCCAACTTAAAAGACAGAACTTTGTAGATACATACAACTTTCTAACTTCTAATTTAACTATCAAAAGTCCGCAGCACTTAGAATAACTACCCCATTCCCTTAGTAGCAGATCTGAAGGAATCCTTCTCTTTCTGATGGGCTAATGACCATATAAAATACTTGGACATTCACTTAACTGCAAACACAAAGGACCTCTACTCAACTAACTATCGAGGTTTGCTTAATTTAAAAAAGAACAGAGCTCCCAATTCCTTAGTCACCTTAATTCCCTGATGCCCATGTTGGAGATGAGGAGGAGGAGAGCAGCGTACAATATTACACATATTCAGTGCCCAGTGTCGACCAGGTTTTGGACTGGGGTATTAATAATCACTTCTAAATTCACCAATTTCACCCGACCTGAATCACTCGCGCTGTTCCTGTTGCACCTTGATGACATGCTGCTGGCTACATATGAATGTTCGGTCATATGAGATTTGGTGAATGCAGCAAGAGTATGTATCCCCAGGCTATGGCGAAAGACTACCCCCCCACCCCCTTTGGTCTATATGTGGTTCAGTATGATAGAGGAGACAATGGAGATGGAGGACCTGACGGCATCAATAAAGTGTATGCAAGACAAGTTCAGGAAAACATGGTTTTACTGGATTGAATTATAAGATGCAATGGAATGCTTACAACTCTTAATTACACAAAAGCCCCAGAGGGAGGTCTTGGTAACAGGGGGATTAACATCATTCCAGTAAAGCTTGGTCACATCGCTGGGAGTTATGGCTACATGTAATCCCACCCCCTCGCATCCTACCCTTCACTAGGTAGGAGCTCTCTCCTCCCCCCTCCCCCCCTTTTTAAAAACTATTATTCTCATCATTCCTCCTCCTTCATCTCCCCTAGTTTTTATAGGTCCTTATCTTCCCGACAATTAGTTGCTTTTAGAATAAGGGCAGTGGTCTCACAGCAGGGGGAAGTTTAGGTCTATGGATAGGTTGAAGTAAATCACAGGTGTGAAATAACAAAGTAGAGTGCAGTGTTTTTTCTACAGGTACCTGTTCTACACACTGAAAAGGAGCTACAGTATGGATTCATCCCTTGTAGCCACCCGCTTTCTCTTTTCTTGTCCATCAGGGCCAGATCTCTATCTTCTTGCCACGACTTGGCTCCACACACAAAGTAATCCTCATGCCACTACCAACAGTGCCCCATTCAGTGTCCTCAACACAGTACATGTGTTAGGTTGTGCTGCTGGAGTTTGTTGTTCTACAAGGTTCCAGGAGCACACATGCACAGGTGGGGGTTAATTGAGCTGGCTGGGTGTGGTTGTTCAGGTCAGCCAATCCCCTAGGTCTGGATGTAGACATATACCCCAGCCCCTCTGTGAGGGTATATATATATATATTGCCATATGTTCTTTATACTTTTATACCTGTATGCAAGTTTTATTCAATTCCAAATAAGAAAAAAAACTTAATCTGTCGCCTTAACATCAGATATTCCAAGGCTTTAGAAGGCTGAGAGAGATGTTCTAGAAATTCAGAGATGATACCGAACCAGACATGAAGGACGCGTGTACTTGGCCGTTTTCCCAGAAGCCCATATCAAGATGTTCCACTATGTACATAATTTTCACTGTCCCAGGCCGGAAATCCGGACTTCTTAGAATTGAGTGGGTGATTCTTTGCATTGGAGTTAATTAAATACGTGATTTTCTGTACAAGCCAGAGGCGCCTCACTGTCTAAGGCGGAAATCCGGACTTCCCATATGTGGTTATGAGCCCATCACCCCTTGTTGGGGAGGGGACAAAGGGTATAAGATCTCATGTAATCTGTAATAAAGCACGTTGGCACAGCCGAGAGCCATGTCCCGTGTGAGGAATGATACCAGATCCCTGTGTGGTGTCTCTTCTTACCGCCGGCAACGGGGCAAGTGGGGTGGGCCCGATTGGTGCTGTACTTAGAATTACCCTGATAAATGGCGCCCGAACGTGCGGCGACAAAACCGGAGCTTACAACGCATTCCACCCGGATCCACGCCACTCAGAAGCCGTCCTGCTGCAAACCGAGCCTGATCAACTCACTTAGAACTCCAGGTAAGGCCAGCATATATTTATGTTGTGTTTTACTGCGAGTCTTGCAGCAGGACTGACTATCTGTGGTTTGTGACCGGACGGGTTGGGTTAAGAGTTCTACACGGTAACTCGTGTGGGCTCCGGGTTTGCCGTCATGGACCACTGACCGTGATATGCGCACCAATGGCTCACCCAGAAACTAGTCTGTAGTTTATTTGTACTTTGAAGTTTTAACGTTTTAATAATAGTGGAGATTGTTGTATCTGCAGAAGTTTTTTTTCTCTCTTTCTTTTCATTTAGTCTCATAAGAGAAGGGACTCTCGGTCGGTTTGCCTTATATATGGGGCTAGCGATTTGATTTCAGAGAGATGCATTTTATGGGGCTGGTTCCATAAGGAGAAGGGACCCTCGGTTGTTCTGCCGGTATATAAGGGGCTGACAATTTGAAAATTAAGAGGATGCATTCTATGGAGCGTGTTATTATTATTATTGTTATTGTTGTAATATGCGTAAGATCTTATTAAAGAAGATAGAGCCCTTCAAGGGCTGCCGCCGTGTGGATGAATCTGTAAAATGTAACAAAACTTATGAAAATGTGTGACACCGACCCGCACGGCAGATTACAAAATGGTGTCTGGGGGGAGGTCTTTAGGACCCAGAGGTGCCTTGGAAGATCAAGGTTTGCTAGAAAATGCTGGAGGAGAGAGAGAGAGAGAGAGAGAGAGAGAGAGAGAGAGAGACAGTCAGAGAAAGTATATACACATTATTTGTTTAAGAAAGTGTCCGTAAGTGAAATGTTGAAAAGTACAGTAAGTGATCAAGAGGGCGTCAGGAGAGTGTCTATTGAAGGTTATATTGGCAGTTAGGTAGGGGAGAGAAGTATGAGAAGCAGGCAAAGTCGATAAGAAAGTTACAATGCATGTGATTTGTTGGTAAAGAGAGATGAAAATGTGTATAGTACAAGATAGATAATAGATATGGATATATATGTGTATATATGTATATACTGTATGTGCAAATAGTGCAAATAGTTAACTGAGCTTGCTTTTAGATGAGAAAGATTGTTGACATGTAGCTGCGAGTCTGTGTAAGCTTTTCAAGGTCGGAAGATAACAGAGAAAAAATGCAATAACAACCTTGGTTAATATCTTTGCTTGCTTACAATGAATTGAAATGAATTTAATTAGTTATACCGTCTTAGTGCAAGAAATATAGCAATTTCTAAAACATATATTCTTACTTATACAGGGGTTGAAAATGAATGTTGCAAGGTCCCAGCATATGTGTTAATTATGAGTTCAAAATGCAGGGAATAGTTAAGCTAAAAACAATTCAGTCTGTGTTTCATATTCGCGGAGAGATAACAGTCAGGGTCACAGAAACTAAAACACTTCAGCGTTTAATACAGCATATAATAGCTTCAGTAGATAGGAAATATAGAATATCTCAGTCACTCAGCAAACTTTTTCACATAATTTGTCAAAGATAGCGCTCATTCACAATCTCATCTCAATAGAATGATGTACTTTATAAAATTATAGCACTCACCTCAATGTTTTTCAACTGATGTATGTATGTTTGTCAAACTTTTTTTGTCCGTGCATCTGTATGTACTGGTACACCTCAATGAGGGGGTGACGGAGCAGACTTGAGAGCATGGATGGATGAGAGTTAGTGACCCGTGTTCGGGCTGCGTGGAATGTGTGATGTGGATAATTGACTGGGGATAAAAGTCCTCCCCATGCATGGGACTTTGCTTGGTTGAGATGTGGACGTGTGGACGGTTAAGCTGAAATGGAGCTGAGAAGACGGACGCACGGAGCCAATATCGAAGGGGTGGAGCTAGATGATGTAATAGTACGTAATGTTTCATCCCTCTTCTCGACAAGGGAGGGGGTGAGGATTTTGAGCAGCTAATAAAAGTTTTTTGTTTTGTTTGTTTTTTTTTCTCCTGTCTCAAATTTTGATAAGAAATTGCATGCAGGAACAGACTAATAATGAATTCACTTAAAGGGATATCACATTTCAAATATTAGTAGATGTTTTGTAGGTTATTCTTCCCCGGTGTAACTCATGTTTCTGTTATACATGCTAACATCTTACAGGCCTTATCTGCATCCATCAAATCTTTTTACAATGTTGTACTAACTTAAACCCGGCTACTATTCTTCCAATTGAGTACCCTGGTTTAAAGGGGGAGAGGAGAAGGCATAGGTGATCTAGGTATTGCAAGTCAGCCATTTTTAAATTCAGCCATTTAAAAAAAAAATTTTTGCAAGCCATTTTTAAATTTTTTAATTTTTTGCAACAAGGTTCTGATCTTTTTGAAATATAATACCAGCCTGATTGTCTAGCAGTGATGCAACAAGAAAATTTAAGTTTTAAAAAAGTTACTGAAGCCCTTGTTAATAATGCATATTTTGAGTTGTTTTTTATAGATGGTACCAGGGTGATTGACGACTCCACACTGGATATACGGTGGTTACACAACAAGATGTCCTAAAAAGCAGAATGCCTCTGCATGTCGCAGCACAAGAAGCGGAATTAAAAGCACTCACGGAGGCGTGTGGAGTGGCCACAGGTAAGACGGCAAACATTTACACTGACTCCCGGTATGCATTTGGCATAGCTCATGATTATGGCCCAACATGGAAGGCCAGACAGTTTTTTACCACAGCAGGACAGCCAATTAAGAATGATGCAATGGTGCAGAGTCTCATGGAGACCCTACTTCTACCTGACAAGGTGGAAAGCTCACACCAATTCCTACACCGGAGAAGCAAGAGGCAACGCCATCACAGGCCACACAGCAAAAACAGCGGCCCTCAAGCCGTGGAAGAAAGAAGAAAAGAAGAATTTGATAATAACTTTGGACTTTGACTACACTTGGACTTTGATATGAACTTGGACTTTGATTATAACTTTGGACTTTGACTAAAACTACAAATGGACTAAAAAGGGATGGCGTATGGTGAACAGTCAACAGCACTTGCTTACCATAGTCCCTGTGCCCCATGATGGCCCAGCTGACGCACGAAAAGACGCACCTCTCAAAGCAGTAATGATGTCAACGCTTGAACAAGGACGAGTGGCTCCTTGGTTTTCTGTAGCTGCTGCATCATTTGTCCAATTTTGCATGATCTTTGCCGTAAGCAGCAGGGCAGAAGTAAATTTGCCACATAACACTTGCCTAGACCACTCTACCCATTTCAGGGATTGCAAATTGGCTACACTCAGCTCCCACTTGTTGGGAAGCATGAATATGTGCTTGTTGTTGATTTCTTTTCAGGTTGGAGACCTACCCTGTTACCAAAGTAAATAAGCAGGTAATCGCACAGAAGCTCATGAATGAGGTAATCTGCAGATACGGGGTACCGGAAGTGATTGAGTCAAACAAAGGTACACACTTCACAGGTGAAATAATGCAACACATCATGTCTGTTTTTGGGTATATTCCAGGCTTTTCACACACCCTACCATCCGCGGAGTAGTGGGAAAGTAGATACAAAAGACAATGGAGGAAAATGGGCAAATTTTGAATTGAGTGTTTTCCATTAGTTTTTTTTCCTTAGGAGGATACATGCCACAGTAGCAGAGTTTGGGGAATGATTTTCTTGTTAATTTTGTCATAGGTCTCTCCAAGGAATTGTCAATAATGTATTCTGTAGTCTCTGCTTTTCTCCCAGGTCCTACAGATGAGTGTCACAATCTTAAACCAGGTGACAGGGTCTATGTGAAAAAGTTTGAGCGAGAAACCCTGTTTAAAGGTCCTTACCAGATGTTGTTCACCATCCCAACTGCAGTCAAGCTCGAAGGAAAGCCCACTTGGATCCACACTTCGCACTGCAAAAACTAATGATCCTGCATATCCTTTACATGCTATAATGTGGTACAATTCCTCTAACACACACCTTTGACTACTGTACACTAGCCCCCTGTTTCAGAACAAATTAATACAATCAAATGTGCAATATGAAGCCTACACTGAGGGTGAGAATCCAACACCGTATCGTGCTAAGAGAGAAGTTGACGCTCCAGGTGGTAACTTTGATCCACATGTATACATAGATACAATAGGAGTGCCAAGGGGGGTGCCAGATTAATTTAATTCTAGAGATCAGGTTAAAGCAGGTTTTGAGTCCTTATTTGCTCTTGTCACTGTTAATAATGATGTAGATTGGATGAATTATATCTATTACAATAAGCAGAGGTTTGTAAACTACACCAGAGATGCTTTGCAAGGGTTAATTGACCAGTTAGGGCCCACTGCATCCATGGCGTTCCAAAATAGAGTGGCCCTGGGTATGTAATTTCCTGTATGTGTATTATCCCTTTGATCAAAAAGAGTATGAGTAAGGGACTGGATAATGTGACCAAAATTTCCCTTGTTTGAAAAAGATGAAGAGCCAGTTCCGATAATGCCAACCAGGTACGTTACCAGAAGAATGGAGAAATGTACTAGTACTGCGCCTGCCTCAGTCTCATAAGATGGACTGTCAGTGGACTTCCCATTTGCCTAGGGAAAGTGCAGAAGACCTTAGGTTCCGGCGAGGGCACACCCTGTGGGGTGTTAACTCGTACAGATAGAGGGTATGGATGCCCGGAAATAAGCCCAGGGAATCCATGGCCTCCTTCTGAGGTGAGGTAGGGATCCCTCCCTTTTAGGAGTAGGGACTTACGGGCAGTGGAGAAACCCTGACGCAAGGGAGAGACGACCGAGGAAGAGTGCAAGGTCTGATGCTTGATCTCCATATTAAGTTTTTTAGGGGGGTTTGTGAGGGTATATATATATATATTGCCATATGTTCTTTATACTTTTATACCTGTATGCAAGTTTTATTCAATTCCAAATAAGAAAAAAAACTTAATCTGTCGCCTTAACATCAGATATTCCAAGGCTTTAGAAGGCTGAGAGAGATGTTCTAGAAATTCAGAGATGATACCAAACCAGACATGAAGGACGCGTGTACTTGGCCGTTTTCCCAGAAGCCCATATCAAGATGTTCCACTATGTACATAATTTTCACTGTCCCAGGCCGGAAATCCGGACTTCTTAGAATTGAGTGGGTGATTCTTTGCATTGGAGTTAATTAAATACGTGATTTTCTGTACAAGCCAGAGGCGCCTCACTGTCTAAGGCGGAAATCCGGACTTCCCATATGTGGTTATGAGCCCATCACCCCTTGTTGGGGAGGGGACAAAGGGTATAAGATCTCATGTAATCTGTAATAAAGCACGTTGGCACAGCCGAGAGCCATGTCCCGTGTGAGGAATGATACCAGATCCCTGTGTGGTGTCTCTTCTTACCGCCGGCAACGGGGCAAGTGGGGTGGGCCCGATTGGTGCTGTACTTAGAATTACCCTGATACCTCTGCAATGAGGAAGCTATATTTCCTCAGTTTTGTCTGCTGTGTGAGTAGTGTCTGGTCATTATGCAGCTTGCTGTGTGAGTAGTGTCTGGTCAGCTTGCAGCTTGCTGTGTGTGTAGTGTCCTGTGCTGCCTGTTTAGTGTCTTGCTAGAGTAGGGACTGCAAGACATGAGGAGCCTTGTCGCGACCTTGCTGCTTAAGTTCATTGGCCAATGTACGAACTAATCCCTCACTTTTATATTCAGCTTTACCACCTGCTGTAGAGTGCGAGGTTGTGTGGTAAGTGAATTAGTGCATTTAATGTGTCAATTCCGCCTGGTTATGAGTATCACTCTTTCTGCGGCAGCAGGGCCGAGGTTCCAGCGTGGGGCTGCCTTTATAGAGGCAATCACTCTGCTTGCAGGAAAGCCAAGTTATCTTCCCTGCAGCACAGGGTCAGTTTCCCTAACCCATGTTTTCGGGTCACATTCATGTGGGCCTGGTGCTTTTTTGCCCACACGAATGTAACAACATGTTCCCCCTCTTTTGTCTCACAAAGCAATAGTAGAAAATTGCCCAGACATCTAACTTAGTCTAATATATGCCATTTGCGCAATTTTCTCCAAGTGATTAATACCTAGCATTGGTTTCCTTGGGGTTTACTTAGATGCATTACCAAAAAGCAATAGTGCTCAAACACAGTAAAAATTCTCCATAATGCCTCCTATGTGTCCCACAGTAATATTGTCCTACTTTGTGCCATCACACAATAATACTGCCTTTGTTTCCCAACAAAGTAATAGCTGGCACCTTCAGGCTCATTCAAAGTTATAATCCCATCTGTGCCCGACATAACAAAAATCTCTTTTGTACCACCACAAAAATAATAGTGCCCTCCAAAGTAATACCTCCTGCATTCTGCCTGGTAAGACTGTTGCGTCTGCATCTACCTTCTGCTGTTTCCTGACTTTACCCTCCTTTCTTTCATGCTGCTTTCCTCTTCCTCCGCAGCGTACTGTGAGAGAGCCTTTGCATCCTGAATCCTTGGGCCTCAAAGTATTTGAGAGTAGGAGACAAAGGAAAAGGATTCAGGATGCCACAGAAGAGACAGGTGATGTAGATTCAGCATACGCAGGCTGCCTCACGCTACTCATCACTGGAAGGAGATAGAGCATGAATTAAGCGTAGTGTTTATGTAGTGAGGGGGGCTTCTGGACCCCTTTGGATCAAAGGCCAAGTCATAACTGTGATTGACTACTGCTAGACCTAATGGACTCTGATACCCTATTATTATGATAGTACCTGGCAATACCAGAGAATTCTCATGTTCTCATGACTGGCCAGCCTGACCCGTATTCATATCACATAGTCTATGTAAACATTCTCAAGAGTGCCCATATTACGAGATGACCTTAATAAACACAGTTGAACTACTGCCATGGTATATACTTGCTATATACGAAGTAAAACCGTAGAAGCCAGTATTCTGTAACGGCCCTTTTACATGGGCCGATAAATTGTTCAGATTCCGGGATCCAATGGGAGTCTGAACAAGTTTCACTCAGTGTAAATGCTGCCCCGAATGAATGACGAATGAGAATTTATTTGCTTCTTGTTCAGTCTTTGCATACAGGAAAACTGAACAACGGATCGGCCCATGTAAACAGGCAGTATCACTTAGGTACGACTACCTGTTTACTGCGAATGGAGGTGGGCAAGCCAGAACGATCCCGGCACGCTCCATCTCCATCATAAAAGCACAAGAGTGATTATCATTGGGATGGCCTATTGGTCATCTGCACTTGACAAGTCATTTCATGTAAAAGGGCCTTTAAATGGGTGTTAATTAGAGATGAGCGAGCCTACTCGGCCACGCCCCTTTTTTGCTCGAGCACCGTGATTTTCAAGTACTTCCGTACTCGGGCGAAAAGATTCGGGGGCGCCGTGGGTGAGTGGGGGGTTGCAGCGGGGAGTGGGGGGGAGAGGGAGAGAGAGAGGGCTCCTCTCTGTTCCCCGCTGTTACCCCCCCGCTCCGCCACGCCTCCTCCCGCCCCCCGGCACCCCCCGAATCTTTTCACCCGAGTACTGAAGTACTCGAAAATCGCGGTGCTTGATCGAGTAATTACTCAAAACGAGTACGTTCGCTCATCTCTAGTGTTAAAGGGGTTGTCCCGCGAAAGCAAGTGGGGGTATACACTTCTGTATGGCCATATTAATGCACTTTGTAATGTACATTGTGCATTAATTATGAGCCATACAGAAGTTATTCACTTACCTGTTCCTTTGCTAGCGTCCTCGTCTCCATGGTGCCGTCTAATTTTCAGCGTCTAATCGCCGGATTAGACGCGTTTGTGCAGTCCGGTCTTCTTCTTTTCTGAATGGGGCCGCTCGTGCCGGAGAGCGGCTCCTCGTAGCTCCGCCCCGTCATGTGCCGATTCCAGCCAATCAGGAGGCTGGAATCGGCAATGGACCGCACAGAAGCCCTGCGGTCCACCGAGGGTGAAGATCCCGGCGGCCATCTTCACCAGGTAAGTAAGAAGTCACCGGAGCGCGGGGATTCAGGTAAGCACTATCCGTTTTCTTTTTTATCCCCTGCATCGGGTTTGTCTCGCGCCGAACGGGGGGGCTATTGAAAAAAGAAAAAACCCGTTTCGGCGCGGGACAACCCCTTTAATACCATTTCTGTTCCAAAACGGTTTGTAAAGTGGTGTCAATCTTCTGCTATGGGACTAAGTATCACAGTGAGGCCTCATTCAGATGAGCGTTTTTTTGCATATTATAGGCACGCGGAAAGATTGTGTCTATTAGATCCAATGCTTGCCTATAGAAGCAGTCACATGAACGATTTTAGACGCGCAAAATACGCGCATCTGCAAAAGATAGGACATGCATGGCTACAATGCATGCATCTAAAGTCTGTGCTGCATGAAAAAGATAGGACCTCACCCATCTTTGCTGCTAGCCACACATAATTCCCTTGTGTGAATTCGCAAATTATGCACAAATGTAGATTGCGCACTTAGCTTCATTCACGCATCTTTTACACATGCGAGGCGTTCTTTTTGCTCGGCTATATGTGTGCGCAAAAAACCCCCCACTCTTCTGAATGAGACATGAATCAGAAACATCCATAAATTAGAGTATAGCTTGAACTAAGCAGCTGTAGTCTGAACAGTTTATAAAAAGTGCATATTTGTGAGTTGCGAGGTTAAATATAAATCTGTTTGCGCTTTTTATGTGACTTGTTAGAGGTTGAGATGTTTTTGTTATTTCTGGTTGTGGTTTAAAAGCAGAGGAAGATTAGATAGCAAGTACTTCTCAGTCATGTCATGTGCTTTCACATATAAAGTACACTGCACAAACAGGTAGAAATGACTATAAATAAAATAATTCCTTCAGTATAAACAGGAGAAATTCATCTGCCAATAAACCTGCCCTAGAGTCATTCAAGTTTAACCCCTAAAGACCAGAGTGTTTCGGTCCAGACACTTTTTAGGGATTTTACCCAAGCAGTGGCTTAATAGCTCTATCTTTTTTCCAGGCCTCCTAACATTATTTTTGCTGCACTTTTTAACCGTTACATATAGGGCTATTTTTAATACCTATTTTTTTCATTTCATTACAGGTGCACAAAAACTGAAAAAAAATATATATAATTTTTAATTTAAAAAATCTTATATTTACATAAAATAAAGTAAAGGAATGGGTTCACTATTTTGTTTTGGATGTTTAATAATTTGTATAGTCTTGGGTTACAGGGTGCATATGGTGACAGTTTACGTTGGCGTATTCTTTTTTTATATATATTTTTATTTATTTAATTAATTAAATAATTTATTTTTACTTATTTTTGTGACTTTTGTTTAACATGTATGTCCCCCATGACGTCATGTAAGAACTCTGGGGGATAGTCATACTGTATTTAGTTTTTATTACACACTTTTTCCCTGTAACTGGAGCATCTATAGGAGTAGCATCCATAGGCACTGCAGTTAGAGGAAAAATTCCCCTAGATTAACTATAGTCACTCTGACAGCTAGTCGGGGGTTCTGCTAAAAGCCTGCAGCTCTGACATGCTGGGGGTGAGTGGAGATCACGTGATCACTGTGTCCCATGCAGGAAATGGCACTGCCACTTGCTACACTCTCTACATAGCTCTCATTGAGTGCTATCTAGCTGGTACATGAGAAGGCAGAAGCGGTTAGAAACCACTTCTGTCTTCACCTTCGGGTCCTTGACTGTGTCTGACATCCGAGAACTTGACCTGCTACGTTGCAGGAGTTTTAATCCCACGATGTATGTTTACTATCAACCAGGAATAGAGCCCAGGACCAAGCACCATATATTTATGGCACCTGGTCCTTAATGAGTTCAATTGATAATTTCATGTTATAATATTAATGTAAAAGTAATGTACAGATATTTTCCATGGCAGAGTTTTATTGCTACACTAGGTCTGGCAGGTCCATAAAAGACTAAGCATGACAAAAATATGCTTGTTGCCTCATTTCCAAACAGTTGCAAAGAAGGGTAAGTGAACATTTTGGAAATACCTGGAATTCTACATTCATTGGATAGAAAGCAGAGGGTGGTTATAAAATGTGATCTGAATGTTATCCAAATGAAAATTACAAATAAGCGCAATCTAACCTAATAACACACAAACAGTTGTACAGTTCATTGAGTGCAGGAGAGAAAAGCAAGTGAACTTTTGAATTTAATTTAGCAATGGCTTACTTAGTTGTGACCTTCCATGAACACCATTCTTGGTTTGTGTTTTCCAATAATGTACACATGAAATTAGATATTAGAAAAAACTTTCTGACAGTGAGGGTGATCAATGAGTGGAAAAGATCACCACGGGAGGTGGGGAGTTCTCCTTCAATGGAAGTGTTCAAACAAAGGCTGGACAAATATCTGTCTGGGATGACTTGGTGAATCTTGCACTGAGAAGGGGGTTGGACCAGATGACCATGGAGGTCTCTTCCAACTCCACCATTCTATGAGTTTATGCTCTTGGAGTGATCTTAAAGTAACCCTCGAGGGCATGAAGAACCAAAGATAGCTGTATCACTTCTCTAATTATCTGATGCACATTGTACATAATATATACATACATACATAGTACAGAATAGCAGGGGTGCAGGAAATAGTGATCATAATCGGATACATTTTCACTTATCTTTCAATAGGTTCTTTTTCTGAGGTACAAACAAGAGCGCTAAACTTCAAGAAGGTAAAGTTCAGCTCGGAGATACCCTTAACCTTATTGACTGGGACAATGTCCTCATAAATAAGAGTACAAACAACACATGGGAAATTTTTAAAACCACTTTAAATACTTACTGTGAGAGGTTCATACCTTTCAGAAATAAAAGCTTTAGAAATAGAAAACCAATGTGGTTCAATAAAGATGTAGAGAGGACCATAAACTACAAAAAGGAAGCGTTTAAGCTACTAAAACAAGAAGGCAAAGAAGAAGCACTAAAAAGCTATAAGGGGAAAAATTATGTAAAAAGCAAATAAAAGCAGCAAAGGTGGAGACAGAGAAGCTTATTGCCAAGGAGAGTAAAGCTAACCCTAAACTATTCTTCAACTATATAAATAGTGAAAAGATTAAAATGGAAAGACTTGGCCTTTAAAAAGAAATGAAGGAAGAATTGTAGAGGATGATGAGGAGAAAGCATGTTTTTTTTTCTTCTTCCTCAGGATCAACAATGGGGGTGATAGGTTGAACTGGATGCCTTTTTTCAGCTGTGCACATTATGTTATATGTAAAGAGAATTTGCACCAAAAACATAAATGTACCATACACAGTATTAGTCAATCACAAAGGCTAAAGTTTGATCATTTGTTTAATATGTTTGTTTTACTTCCAAAGACATTGGCAGTTCTCTTCACTACTTGCTGCAGCCTTTTTGTTTTTCATAAAAAACAGGAACTGCATCTATTTTAGGGGTCACTTTTGAAATAGCTTAGAAACTGATGGTAACACTGACACTTATCTATAGAACATTCACACAGAAGAACAGTGCATCATCAATTTGTGAAAAGACAATGCATAGCTAAGAAAAAAATTGGGCTCCACATCATGTTCTAAATTTGTCATTAATGTCCACCACAGAAAATGCCAGTACTGTATCTTTGTAAAAAAAAAAGCACAAAAGCAACATAATTATCAAGTTTGACTTCTGCTTAGACTAAAATATAGTCATGGTACAAAAACAAAAGTGTCAAAGACTGATATCAAAGGAAGGTATGGTAAATGCTACTAGTCATAGGAAGACTGAAAAGTCCAGAATTTCTGTTAATACTGTAAACTTCATTGTCAAAAGTTGGTAAAATCGCATACTGTTAGGTTGGAGCAATGGGTGGTTTTATGGTCCGTGTGACATTATGCCTAGATAGGACAATGCTTTTCATGGGCTTCGTGCATTCTGCTGCATTTATCTCGGGATCCTGCACAAGTGTTGGTTGTTTTGAAATTATGTCTCTGCTCTGCTAATTTGTTATTCCTACAACCATTGTTATTTGATACTCAGGCTCTCTATCTTCCAGGACATCCTATCCGATGTGTTGGAGGTCTGTTTGAACTAGCACTAAATTTCCTGGAGTCGCCAGTGATATGCTTTTGGTTGTGTCCCGGGGAAGTTTTTTTTTTTGTTTGTCATATGACTTTTATATTAACTTTGCCCATAAAGGGAGTTACCCCTATTTTTTGCTCTATAAGACGCACTTTTCTTCCCTCCAAAGTGGGGGAAAAATGTTGCTGCGTCTTATAGAGCCAATTTGTCGAAATTCCTTGTGATCGCCATTTTTTCACACAATCACGAGTTTAACACGCGAATGCGATTTAGTTATCGCTATCACACGTTAAACTCATGATCACATGAACAAATGTGTGATTAGTTAACAATTTTTTCTCCTACCCACTGCCATCTATATGTACCGCTGATTGGTGTGAGCGCTGGCAGGAACTGCTGCTGCTCCCGGCCTCCACCAAACGTTTTTTTCCTTCCACTGAATGGCTGCTGTGACACGGAACTCCGTTTTTTCAGACTCTGCTGCTTCTTCTGCTTCGTCGCCCGGTAATAACCCTGCCCTGTCCCTGGGTGAGTTCAAAATATTTTTTCCCTATTTTCCCGCTCTAAAACTGGAGTGCGTCTTATAGTCCGGTGCGTTTTATAGAATGAAAAATACGGTATCTATTTTCAATCTCCTTATAACATAACAGGTCCCCGGACAATGAGCTGATTGTGGTATGTCCGAACCACTTGTAGTGTCTGGGTATTCTCTTTGAATTCTCTTTCTTCTTCATAGTATTAATCATCAGTATGTACATTGGAGTTTATATATTGTAGAATTAGAGAGAACAAACATTGCTGGCTGCTGGTAGTTATGAACAAACCACAACTGAGCAACTCTATATATGGAAATCAGATTTAAATGTTGGCAAGATATTTGCAAACATTTTTGCAAAGTATTCATAATCTTTCATAGCTGCCCCCACATAGCCCCCACCCCACACTGCCCCCCTTCCCCAAAGGTTTTCTATAACTTACTCCAGAAACTGGTGTAAGGGTCATGTTACACGGGATGATTGTTGGGTGCTTAGGATCAATATTATTCAGTAAATGCAGGCAAAGCAGGCTGGAGATCGCCTCTGATCACCCATCTCCATTCACAGTGAACAGACAGTTTTTCATAGCTGAAT
This sequence comes from Eleutherodactylus coqui, assembly GCF_035609145.1. NCBI lineage: Eukaryota > Metazoa > Chordata > Amphibia > Anura > Eleutherodactylidae > Eleutherodactylus > Eleutherodactylus coqui. The sequence goes on along the minus strand of NC_089839.1, from coordinate 114,468,331 downwards.
GACTGCCTGTTTACATAAGCCAATCGTCATTTAATTTTTATGTCTGCCTAAACTGAACGAATTATCATTCATCGCTTTGTCCATTGTAGTATTCATACTGAACGAATGTTGTTTAGTTTCACTCAATCCAGCCTTAAACTGAACAATAATTATAATTGTTCCTTGTAAAAGGGCCCTAAATTATAGCACTCTTAGGCCTTAGTCATACGGGCGTTTTTTCGCGCGATTTGCGGATCGCATGACGGATCCGCAAATCGCGTGACCGGGGCCAAAAAATCGCCCGAAAAATCAGATCCTAGCCACGTTTCATTAGAAATGGTCCGGAGCTGTCCAGCGCATTGAAAGCAATGCGCTGCGGGCGAGCGCAGGATGAATTGTCGGGAAGGGCTTAAACATATAAGCCCTTCCCTGCAATTCATCCAGAAATGGGTAAAAAAAAAAATTTATATATACTCACCTTGTCCCGGCAGACGGAGTTCAGCGCGGCCGGCCTGCAGTGGGTGTGAAGGGGGTGTGAGTCAGACCTGCCCCTGAGTGTGCACATGTCCGTACTTTGCAGGTGCGTGCCTGCAAAGATAGGACATGCGTGCACCATAGGGAATGCACGCATTGTTTTCAATGGAGCCGCGGCTGCTGCCGGCGGCTCCATTGAAAACAATGACCTGCTGGCTCCCTGCATTCCTTTTCAGGGAAGGACTTTACATATAAGCCCTTCCCTGAAAAAGAAAGATTTTAGTGTAAAAAAAAAAAAAATGCAGCCATTCTCTTCAATGGAGCTGCTTCTGCTGCCGGCGGCTCCATTAAAGACAATGGTCTGCTGGCACCACCAAATAGTTTTTCAGGGAAGAGCTTAACATATAGGCTCTTAACTGAAAAGGAAAAATTTTGGTGAAAAAAAAAAAATGCAGCCATTCACTTCAAAGGAGCCGCTGCTGCTGGCGGTGGCTCCATTGAAGACAATGGTCTGTGGCACACCTGAATTGCTTTTCAGGGAAGGGCTTTACATAGCCCTTCCCTGGAAATCAATTAAAAGTGATTTAAAAAACAAAAAAAATAGATACTCACCTCCCTTCAGCTGCCGGGCACAGCCACGTCTTCTCCTGCTGTCCCCTGCACGGTGGTGCTGAACTGCTGATCTATCAGCAGCCGGGGATTTAAAATCCCCGCCTGCTGAAAGAGCTGAATGTGATTGGCTGAGGTGCTCAGCCAATCGCAGGCAGCTCTCCCCGAATGAATGACAGGTGAGTGCTGCCTGTGATTGGCTGAGCACCTTAGCCAATTACATTCAGCTCTTTCAGCAGGCGGGGATTTTAAATCCCCGACTGCTGATAGATCAGCTGTTCAGCAACACAGTGCAGGGGACAGCAGGAGAAGACGCGGCTGTGCCCCGGCAGCTGAAGGGAGGTGAGTACCTATTTTTTTTCTTTTTTTTACTATCTTAAAAGGCTTTTCAGGGAAGGGCTTATGAAGCCCTTCCCTGCAAAGCCACTAACAGCTGCCGGGGCTCAGCGGGGACTTCTGTCGCTGTCCCCTGCTCTGTAGCGCTGCTGAGCTATCAGCAGCTGGGGATTTAAAATCCCCTCCTGCTGGTAGCTCTGATTGTGATTGGCTGAAGCAATTCAGCCAACCACAATCAGAGCTACTAGCAGGCGGGGATTTTAAATCCCCGGCTGCTGATAGCTCAGAACTACAGAGCCTGGGACAGCGCTAGAAGTCGCGGCTGAGCCCCGGCAGCTGAAGGGAGGTGAGAATTGTTTTTTTAAAAATTTTTGCACTATTTTAAATGGCTTTTCAGGGAAGGGCTTATGAAGCCCTTCCCTGAAAAGCCATTGACAGGATGCCGGGAGCAGGATTCTCTACCGCAGCTGTCATGTGTGACAGCTGCGTTTGAGAATTGAAGAATTCCTTTTGCTGCATCTGCCACAGATGTGGCAGATGTAGCAGCAGGGAATTCTTTTAACTAGTGGGGGTGAAGGATACATCTGCCGCATGCGGCAGATGTGTTCTTTATGCCCGTGGGGGTCACAGCAGCGGCGGAGAGGTACATTTTCTTTTATTCTTTTTTTGTTTTGCACTAAAATGTTACTTTTTCAGGGAAGGGCTTATATGTAAAGCCCTTCCCTGGAAAAGAATGCAGGGGACCGGCAGAGCATTGTTTTCAATGGAGCCACCGACAGCAGCCGCGGCTCCATTGACAACAAGCACGCAGCTGTGTTCACGCGTGTGTTTTTGCTCGTACCTAGGTGCGGACGTAGGTACGCACCTAAGTACGCACCAAAACACGCTCGTCTGAACGAGCCCTGGAAGCCTGTTTCTATCAGACTCAGTTTAGAGAGAGGAGCAGGTGTTAGTCAGGCATGTAAAGGAGGCACTGATGTGTGAGCTGTTCCCTCTGGGTTTTCATCTCCCTCAGAGTTTAAAGGAAAAAATTTGGAGAGGTTTATTTGAAGAATTGCTATCCTAATCGCTGCGGGCAAAAAAATTTGTGACAAAGTCCAATAGAAAGGTTGGTGACGAGAGGGAAAAGTGTGGGGGAGCTTTAATAATTGGTTACAAGCCTTTTGTATATTTATAAGTCAGTGCTTCCAGGTTATTTCAACATATTGACATAATTTTAGAAACTTATCGTAATTTTGGCGGTCTTTCTTGGTATATGTAAAACAAAATGTCTTTGCCAAGAATTATCCTAACGTTAAATGGGGTGTCAAGGACGTTGGCCTCTGGTTGAACTTACTGCTCCCTCAAAAGCCAATGTCTAATTTTAAATCGCAGTCTTCTGGCACTTCTTTGCCTTGCTTCCCCTTTAACCCCTTAAGGACCAGACACTTTTTATGGATTTTACCTGTGCAATAGTTTAACTGCCCTATTTATTTTCCTTTAGCTACCAAAATTATTTTTGTTGCATTTTTTTCCATGACTTATAGGGCTATTTTTAAAATTTTTTTTTTCATTGACTTTTTTTCTCCGTTTTTTTAGTTTTATTGGGATAAAAAGCTAAAAAAATTTTTTTTTAACATTTATAGTTATTTTTTTTAATTAGTATATCTACACTAAAATAAAGTATGGGAATGGCTTCCTCATTTTATTTTGGATGTTTTGATATATAATATGTATGGTTTTGGATTACAGGGCATGTATGGTGACGGTTTTGGTTGGCATTGGCTTTGCGTTATTTTCTTTCTTATGTATATGCTTTTGTATAGTAATTGTTAGGAAATTATACTTCCAGTGTTTCTGGTGGCGCAGTGTTCCACACAGCTGTGCTACATGGTATATTCATTATGATCCCCACACATCACACACACAGCTCTACTACATCCATCCTGATTCACACACATTGCACACACAGCTCTACTGCATGCCACGAACAGTTCTACTACATCCATTTTTAGTCCTGCACATTACACACACAGCTCTGTAAAATCCTGATTCTCACACACGCAGCTCTGCTACATGATACATCCATTATGATCCCCACACATCACACACAGCTCTGCTACATCTATCCTGATCCCACACATTACACACTCAGCACATGACACACACAGCCTTACTACATCCATTCTGATTCACACATATGACACACACAGCTCTACTACATCCTGATTCACACACACAGCTCTGCTACATCCTGATTCACACACACAGCTTTGCTACATCCACATCCATGCTGCTCTACACACACCACAAGACTCCTGGATACAGTGATGAACCCCATGCCATGTGATTCCTGACTTCACCCACACAGGTGATCAAATGATGGTGATGTCATCACAGGTCTTGGTAGTAGCTGCTGTTGGCTCATCCCGTATACAGTACTTTCTACCAAACTACACAATGGCTCCTTTTGTTATTTTTGTCCTCCCATTTTCAAGAACCCTAATTGTGTTGTTCTTCTGTTGGTCAGGCTCTGTCTTTTATATATGACATCACTAGAGGCAGGGCGATGTTGTCACCATGGGTGGAATATCAGAAGGACTCACATACTCACTGACAAGTGGTTGTTAGTAGTTTGATTTTTATTTTATTCTGTAATTTAGTTTTACTTATGTATATAAATTTTTTTTACTATCTATGTCCCCCATGATGTCATATAAGACCTCTAACTGTATAGAAGATTTAAAAAATCCTTGTGCGATTCCGCTGCTTAGGTGAACGGTATGGTTCAGAAAGACTTACTTGGAAAAGAGAAGCTCCTTCATAAAGGGGGAACTTCAATTGCTGAGGACTAAGCACCGTTAATTTACTGTGCTTGGTCCTTAATAGGTTAATGAGAGCCAATGTAAGTGGTTGAAGAATTGTAGATACTGCCATGAATGCTTCTTTGCAGTGGGATGCATAGCATGTTATAGTGTTTTAGAAGAGCTTGATGTCCATCCCTCTGGTAAAGAATTTTTACCCAAATGCCTTGACATCAATGAGACTTCCAAGAATGTTTCCTCGACTAGAAGTCTATCCAGACTGCCTGAAGGCCTGGCTTATTAGTTCAGGTTTTTTGTTTCTGAGTTTAAAGGTTCAGGTCTGTGGATATGCATCATGACGTTGTTAGAACTAAGGTTGAAAAGAATCCACTTCTTGATGACCATCTTCACTATGTTCCATGATAATGTTTTGGTCCCCTTCTCCTCTGATATCTTTCAACAATCAGATCCCTTTCATGTGTTGTAAGCTCTTTATGGACCAACAAAGAAAATGTCAGGAAAATCCTACTAGAACAGCTGAACTTTATAAGGGGAAACCCAGAATCACTGTAAATAATGACAGTGGAGTACTGACTACTAGAGATGAGCGAGCGCACTCGTCCGAGCTTGATCCTCGTTCGAGCATTAGGGTGTTCGAGATGCTCGTTACTCGAGGCGAGCACCACGCGGCACTCGACTCCATTACATTTCCTTCCCTGAGAAATTTGCGCCCTTTTCTGGCCAATAGAAACACAGGGAAGGCATTACAACTTCCTCCTGTGATGTTCCAGCCCTATCCCACCCCCCTGCAGTGAGTGGCTGGCGAGATCAAGTGACCCCGGAGTATTTAAATCTGCCCCGCCCGCGACTCGCCACAGACACATGCTAAGAGAGATCAGGGACAATGCTGCTGCTGCTATAGGGACAGTGTTAGCGTCTTCAAGAACCACAACGGCCCTTCGTAGGGCCACAGCTCACCTAGTGCATTACTGTTGTGGCTGCTGTGAGCAGTTTTGTACAATTTTTTTTTTTTTATGTATATCGGGCGTGCAGGCTGTAGCGTTCTCAGGCTGCAGTCTGTACTTCAGTATAGGGGCACTATTAGTCAGGCAGGGACAGTGGTAGTGTAGAATCCTGTCTACAAGTACCCCAATGGTTCTTCTTAGGGCAACCTGCGACCGTGTGCATTTAACTCCGTGGTTGCTGGGAGTTGTAGTACCTGTAGTGGGTGCTGTGATCACTTTTGCACCAATTTTTTTTTAATGTATATCGGGCGTGCAGGCTGTAGCGTTCTCAGGCTGCAGTCTGTACTTCAGTATAGGGGCACTATTGGTCAGGCAGGGACAGTGGTAGTTTAGAATCCTGTCTACAAGTACCCCAATGGTTCTTCTTAGGGAAACCTGCGGCCGTGTGCATTTAACTCCGTGGTTGCTGGGAGTTGTAGTACCTCTGCATTGCACAGCCTAGCCTGCGTGCAGCCTTCATTTATAAATATTTTTCTGTCCGCACTTCGCGTAGCCTCACTGCAGTGTGCCTCTAAGTGTACGCCAAGAAACCACACATTTCCTACAACGCTCTGTTATACGTGTGCTGTCTCAGACGTTCACGGTCTGCCCGACGCCCATAGATTGAAAGTCCAATACAAACTGCCTAGCCTCAGCCTGCATTGCAGAGTAAAATAAGGAGATTTAAAAAAAAAAAAATCCTTTTTACGGCTAACGGTTACCCAGTGCATGTCCCTGTGTGGCCTGTGGGACTTCACGTCCATCCAAGCTGCATAGTTCACAGCTAGGCCTGCATGCAGCCTTCATTTATAAATGTTTTTCTGTCCGCACTTTGCGTAGCCTCACTGCAGTGTGCCTCTAAGTGTACGCCAAGAAACCACACATTTCCTACAACGCTCTGTTATACGTGTGCTGTCTCAGACGTTCACGGTCTGCCCGACGCCCATAGATTGAAAGTGCAATACAAATTGCCTAGCCTCAGCCTGCATTGCAGAGTAAAATAAGGAGATTTAAAAAAAAAAATTCCTTTTTACGGCTAACGGTTACCCAGAGCATGTCCCTGCGTGGCCTGTGGGACTTCACGTCCATCCAAACTGCATAGTTCACAGCTAGGCCTGCGTGCAGCCTTCCTTATAATTTATCTCTGGCTTCATTTTGCGTTGTATTACCGCTGGCAGCCACCAACTGCGCGGCAATAATTCACAAAATTTTTTACACCGCTCTGTCTCTGCTCGATTCTTAATCCATCATGCTGAGGGGTAGGGGTAGGGGTAGAGGACGTGGACGTGGTCGCGGTTGAGGACGCGGAGGTCCACGTGAGGGTGGGGGCATAGGCCGAGTTTCTGGTCCAGGTGAATCGCAGCCGGCTGCTGCGGGAGTAGGAGAGAGGACAGTTTCTGGGGTCCCCAGCTTCATATTACAATTTTTGGGTCCACGTCGTAGACCTTTATTAAAAACCGAGCAGTGTGAGCAGGTCCTGTCGTGGAATGCAGAAAGTGCATCCAGCAATCTATCGACCGCCCAGTCTTCTACGCCATCCACTGCTGCAACTCTGAATCCTCTGGCTGCTGCTCCTCCTTCCTCCCAGCCTCCTCACTCCATGAAAATGACACATTCTGAGGAGCAGGCAGACTCTCAGGAACTGTTCTCGAGCCCCTGCCCAGATTGGGCAGCAATGGTTCCTCTCCCACCGGAGGAGTTTGTCGTGACCGATGCCCAACCTTTGGAAAGTTCCCGGGGTCCGGGGGATGAGGCTGGGGACTTCCGGCAACTGTCTCAAGAGCTTTCAGTGGGTGAGGAGGACGATGACGATGAGACACAGTTGTCTATCAGTGAGGTAGTAGTAAGGGCAGTAAGTCCGAGGGAGGAGTGCACAGGGGAGGATTCGGAGGAAAAGCCGCTGGACGATGAGGTGACTGACCCCACCTGGTGTGATTAGCTAACTGAGGACCGGTCTTCAGAGGGGGAGGCAATTGCAGCCGCAGGACAGGTTGGAAGAGGCAGTGGGGTGGCCAGGGGTAGAGGCAGGGCATGAGTGAATAATCCACCAGCTGTTTCCCCAAGCACCCCTCGCGCCAAGCCACCGTGCAGAGGCCAAGGTGCTCTAAGGTGTGGCAGTTTTTCACTGAGACGCCGGACGACCGACGAACAGTGGTGTGCAACATTTGTCGCGCCAAGATCACCCGGGGAGCCACCACCACCAGCCTCACCACCACCAGCATGCGCAGGCATATGATGGCCAAGCACCCCACAAGGTGGGACGAAGGCCGTTCACCACCTTCAGCTTGCGCCACTGCCTGTCCCCTTGGGCCCCAACCTGCCACTGAGATCCAACCCCCCTCTCAGGACACAGGCACTACCGTCTCCTGGCCTGGACCCACACCCTCACCTCCGCTGTCCTCGGCCCCATCCAGCAATGTCTCTCAACGCAGCGTCCAGCGGTCGCTAAGAGAATTGTTAGAGCAAAAGCGCAAATACGCCGCCACGCACCCGCACGCTCAAGCTTTAAATGTCCACATAGCCAAATTGATCAGCCTGGAGATACTTCCCTACAGGCTGGTGGAAACTGAGGCGTTCAAAAACATGATGGCGGCGGCAGCCCCGCTCTACTTTGTCCCCAGTCGCCACTATTTTTCACGGTGTGCTGTCCCAGCCCTGCACGACCACGTCTCACGCAACATCGTACGCGCCCTCACCAACTCAGTTATTGCCAAGGTCCACTTAACAACGGACACGTGGACAAGCACAGGCGGGCAGGGCCACTATATCTCCCTGACGGCACATTGGGTGGATTTAGTGGAGGCTGGGACCGAGTCAGAGCCTGGGACCGCTCATGTACTACCCACCCCCAGAATTGCGGGCCCCAGATCGGTGCTGGTATCTGCGGCGGAGTATGCCACCTCCACTTAACCTTCCTCCTCCTCCAACGCAACCTCTACCTCGCAATCAAGACTTGTCAGCAGCAGCACGTTGCCAGCAGTCAGTGTCGCGTGGCGCGGCAGCACAGCGGTGGGCAAGCGTCAGCAGGCCGTGCTGAAACTACTCAGCTTAGGAGAGAAGAGGCACACGGTCCACGAACTGTTGCACGGTCTGACAGAGCAGACCGACCGCTGGCTTTCGCCACTGAGCCTCCAACCGGGCATGGTCGTGTGTGACAACGGCCGTAACCTGGTGGCGGCTCTGCCACTCGGCAGCCTCACGCAAGTGCCATGCCTGGCCCACGTCTTTAATTTGGTGGTTCAGTGGTTTCTAAAAGGCTACCCACACTTGTCAGACCTCCTCGGCAAGGTGCGCCGGGTCAGCGCACATTTCCGCAAGTCCAACACGGATGCTGCCACCCTGCGCGCCCTGCAACATCGGTTTAATCTGCCAGTGCACCGACTGCTTTGCAACGTGCCCACACGGGGGGAACTCTACGCTTCACATGTTGTCCCGGCTGTATGAGCAGCGTTGAGCTACAGTGGAATACCAACTCCAACATGGGTGGCGAAGTGGGAGTCAGCCTCCTCAATTCTTTACAGAGGAGTAGGCCTGGATGGCAGATATCTGCCAGGTCCTTGAAAACTTTGAGGAGTCCACCCTGATGGTGAGCGGCGATGCTGCAATCATTAGCGTCACCATTCCCCTACTATGCCTGTTGAGAAGTTCCCTGCAAAGCATAAAAGCTGATGCTTTGCGGGCGGAAACGGAGGTGGGGGAAGACAGTATATCGCTGGGTAGTCAGAGCACCCTCATGTCTATATCTCAGCGCGTGGAGGAGGAGGAGGGGGAGGAGCCTGAGGAGGAAGAGACAGCTGGGCCCACTGCAGAGGGTACCCATGCTGCTTGCCTATCATCCATTCAGCGTGTATGGCCTGAGGAGGAGGAGGAGGATACTCAAAGTGATCTTCCTAGTGAGGACAGCCATATGTTGCGTACAGGTACCCTGGCACACATGGCTGACTTTATGTTAGCATGCCTTTCTCGTGACCCTCGTGTTAGATGCATTCTGGCCACTACGGATTACTGGGTGTACACACTGCTTGACCCACGGTATAAGGATAACCTTTCCACTCTCATTCCCGAAGAGGAAAGGGGTTTGAGAGTGATGCAATACCACAGGGCCTTGGTGGACAAACTGATGGTAAACTTCCCATCTGACACTGCTAGTGGCAGAAGGCGCAGTTCCGAGGGCCAAGTAGAAGGGGAGGCGCGGAGATCAGGCAGCATGTTCAGCGCAGGCAGGGGAACACTCTCCAAGGCCTTTGCCAGCTTTATGGCTCCCCAGCAAGACTGTCTCACACCTCCCTAGTCCAGGCTGAGTCGGAGGGAGCACTCAAGAAGATGGTGAGGGAGTATGCAGCAGATCGTACCACCGCCCTCCGTGACGCCTCTGCTCCGTACAACTACTGGGTGTCAAAGCTGGACACGTGGCCCGAACTCGCGCTGTATGCCCTGGAGTTGTTGGCGTGCCCTGCTGCTAGCGTCTTGTCAGAGAGGGTGTTTAGTGCAGCTGGTGGAATCATCACGGACAAGCGTACCCGCCTGTCAACTGACAGCGCCGACAGGCTTACACTCATAAAGATGAACAAAGCCTGGATTTCCCCAGACTTCTCTTCTCCACCAGCGTACAGCAGCACTATCTAAAGATCTTTGTCAATCTGTGTATGATATTCGTCCTCCTCCTTCGGCTCCTCTTCCTGAAACCTCTCGTAATCACCGCGAACAGGCAATTTTTCTGTGGGCCAAAAGGCTCATATAACTTTTCTAAATAATATTTATCTGTTTCAATTTTCATTTAAGCATTGAAACTTCCACCTGAACCAATTGTTTTTTAGACTGGGCTGCCTCCAGGCCTAGTTACAAATTAAGCCACACTACGCAAAGTGATTAATGGGTTTCACCTGCCCTCTGGGTTGGGCATGGGCAATTTTTCTGGGGTACATTTGTACTGTCGGTACAACAATTTTTCGGGCCCTCGCCGCCAATGTAATCCACGTAATTTTTATGGGCTTCGCCTGCACTCATGGTTCACCACTGTGTCTGGGGTTTGCCTACACTTTTGCTACAGAAATGTAACTCTGTTCTGCCTACCTATACTTCTGCCACAGTAATGCTACAGGGGTCTGACTATACTTCAGCAACAGAAATGTTACTTCGGTCTGCCGATACTTCTGCTCCTGAAATGTTACCTTGGTTGGTGTATACTGTTACTACTGTAATTTTACTAATACTGGGCTCTGCCCATAATGCTTCAACGGAAATGTTACTGGGGCAGGTCTATACTGCTATAACAGAAATGTAACTAATAGTGGGCTTTGCCCATACTGCTTCTACGTTAATGTTACTGGGGCCTGTCTATACTGCTACTACTGAAATCTTACCAATACAATGCTCTCCCTACACTCCTGCCAGGGAAATGTGAATCTGCTGCTTTGTCCCTACTGCTTCTACGTTAATGTTACTGGGGCCTGTCTATACTGCTACTACTGAAATCTTACCAATACAATGCTCTCCCTACACTCCTGCCAGGGAAATGTGAATCTGCTGCTTTGCCCATACTGCTTCGATGTAAATCTTACTGGGGCTTGTCTATACTGCTACTACTGAAATGTTACAAATACTTTGCTCTCCCTACACTGCTGCCAGGGAAATGTTTATCTGCTGCTTTGCCCATACTGCTTCTACGTAACTGTTACTGGGGTCTGACTATACTGCTACTACTGAAATGTTACAAATGCAGTGCTCTCCCTACACTGCTGCAAGGGAAATGTGAATCTGCTGCTTTGTCCCTACTGCTTCTACGTTACTGTTGCTGGGGCCTGACTATACTCCTACTACTGAAATCTTACCAATACTATGCTCTCCCTACACTGCTGCCAATTAAATGTTACAGGGGTTTGTGCATACTCTTACCGCTGAAATGTTACTAATTCTCGGCTCTGCCTATACTGCTGCTACTACAATGTTACAGGGTAGTGGAAACGGAGGCTTCCCAAAGACATGATGGTGGCGAGGCCACGCTACTAGGTTTCACAGGCGCGACAACTTTTCAGCGACGCGGTCACTGGGAGGGTGCATATAACCACGGACACGGGGACAGGACACGTACTGCCTCAAAAACTTCCCCGTCCTCCTCCTCCAACAATGAAAACATTCTTGGCCGAAGACCACCTGCATTTAATCTGACGTTAGCTCTGCTGTCCAGGGCACTGCAATGGGATATATTTATGTACCGCCGGTGGGTTCCAGGGAGCCACCCATGCTGTGGGTCCACAGGGACTTCACACAGGGGTTTTGTACCTGCCTGTGTCTATGTATTAAAAACCCCGGTCAGGTTGGGGCATGCAGTGTGGGCCGAAGCCCACCTGCATTTAATCTGACGTTACCTCAACTGTGCTGGGCAATGCAATGGGATTTATTTATGTACCGCCGGTGGCTTCCTGGGACCCACCCATGCTGTCGGTCCACACGGACTTCAGAATAGGGAGTTGTACCTGCCTGTGTCTACTTATAAAAACCCCCAGTCTGACTGGGGCATGCAGTGTGGGCTGAAGCCCACCTGCATTTAATCTGACGTTACCTCAGCTGTGCTGGGCACTGCAATGGGATATATTTATGTACCGCCGGTGGGTTCCAGGGAGCCACCCATGCTGTGGGTGCACACGGAATTCCCATTGCGGAGTTGTACCTGCCTGTGACTATTTATAAAAAACCCCGGTCAGACTGGGGCATGCAGTGTGGGCCGAAGCCCACCTGTATTTAATCTGACGTTAGCTCTACTATCCGTGGCACTGCATTGGGACAAACTACAGGAGCAATACAGTGCTAATGAGACGTGCACAGCTACGCTAGCATAGGAGTCCGCTGTAGGCCCGCGATTGCTGAGGGTTTGTGCAGAGGCCTATGTCCTGCGTGCAGTGAAAGTCCGCTTCCTGCCTAGAATTGCTGAATCTGTGGGCCGAGGCCTATGTCGTGGGCGCGATGCAAGTCTACCATGTTTGGCTGCTCAGATCAATTTTTTGTTCATGTCTTGGGCTTCCTAGGACCCACCTATGCTGTTGGTGCAAACTTAGTTCCCATCGCGGTGTTTGACCTGTCTGGCACAAAGACACTGACTGACTTGGATAGAGGGCAGAGCGCTGATGGCTTTCAGTGTGGATTGAGCTATGCGACACCTTGACAGAATGAAAACTGTGTGGCACATGGATTCCCCATTGCTATGCCCACGTTTGCAGCTCCTGATGGAGGTGGCACAGGATTGGATGTCTCATTGGTTCTGTACAGCATTGTGGGCTATTGCCCCGCCCCTTTTAAAGAGGGTCGCTGCCTGGCCCTGCCAACCCTCTGCAGTGTGTGCCTAAGGTTCCTCCTCATGGCTGACACACTTATAAATAGACATGAGGGTGGTGTGGCTATGAGGCCAGCGTGTGGCATGAGGGCAGTTGAAGGCTGCGCAGGGACACTTTGGTGTGCGCTGTGGACACTGGGTCGTGCGGCGGGGGGAGCAGCATGTAACCCAGGAGAAGAGGCAGGGGTGTGTCCCGCAGGCAGTGCTTGTGCTTAGTTGGAGGTAGTGTAGTGCTTTGCTAAGGTGTGGCTTACTAATGAGGGTTTGTCCGAAGTAAAAATTGTTAGGGGGGGGGGCCACTGTTGCCGCTATTGTGGCTGAATAGTGGGACCTGGGAACCTGAAATGCAGCCCAGCATGTTGCTCCTCGCCTGCCCTATCCGTTTCTGTGTCGTTTCCATCACTTTCTTGGATTTTGCAGATTTTCACCAATGAAAACCTTAGCGGAGCATGGGTGATATACAAAAATGCTCGAGTCGCCCATTGACTTCAATAGGGTTCGTTACTCGAAACGAACCCTCGAGCATCGTGGAAAGTTCGACTCGAGCAACGAGCACCCGAGCATTTTGGTGCTCGCTCATCTCTACTGACTACTATTTATCATGAGTTTAAATATGAATGTCTAATTCTGAACACAACCACATGCCCAAATATAAAAGGGTGTTCACACTTATGCAACCACATTATTACAATTTTGTTATTTTCATATTTCCACCCTTTAAGTTTGTTTTTCACTGGAATTGTACAGATACCGGGTGACATTGAAGGTGGAAATAAATCTGAAATGATTCATCTTTGTCAGATTTTTTAACGTGACAAAAACCTGGCATTATAACGGGGGTGCGAAGACTTTTTATATCCACAGTAAAATTGGAACGTTCTGCTACAGAAACTCTCCTTGTAGCCTCAGCCTCACATTGGAAAATCAGAACATAGAATCTCTTATAGTTCTAGAGGTTGCTGTTGTCCACAAGAGTCATTGACTAGATTTTCTTAAATACCTTTGTGGTGATAATACTTGTACTCCCATCACATGTAATCTAATCAATTCCGAGTCATTCAAATATTCAGTATATTGCTCATTCTCAAGTGGGACTGATAAAATGCTTATTGTATTATATGATTTGTTATGGAATCTACTTTATATAGTGGGTGTGTTCCATTCCATGTTGTAGATAGTATATTTGATACATACGAAAGTGTCTTTGACTGAAACAACTTTGCTTAGGGCTCATGTCCACGGGCAAAAGAAGAATTAAAATCCGCAGCAGATTTTAACTCTTCTCCTGCCCGCGGATCCGCACCCCATAGGGATGCATTGACCACCCGCGGAGTAGATAAATACCCGCGGATGGTCAATAAAAGTGATTTAAAAAAAAATGGAGCATGAAAAAATCTGGACCATGCTCCACTTTCATGCGGGTCTCCCGCGGGGACGGCTCCTGCGGGCTTCTATTGAAGCCTATGGAAGCCGTCCGGATCCGCGGGAGACAAAAATCAGATTTTACTCACCCGCTCTGGTTCTTCTCTTCGCCGCCGCGTCATCTTCTCTCTGTCGCGGCCGGATCATTTTGCTTCGGCACGGTGCATGCGCGGGGCACGTTACCGACGTCATCCTGCGCATCCACCGGGCCGAAGAAAGAAGATCCGGCCGCGACGCAGAGAAGATGACGCCGCATCGAAGGAAGTATCCGGAGCGTGCGAGAGGTAAGTTTATTCTGATTTATTCCCATTTTCAGCGCTCATGTCCGCGGGGCAGGAGGGACCCGCTGCAGATTCTCCCTGGAGAATCCGTAGCGGGCCTGATTTTCCCCGTGGACATGAGGCCTTAATATTAATGTTTTAATTGATAGATGTTTAACTTTTTGTTATACTTTTTTCTTCATTCGGTTACACAATATGTTTATTTGTACATCAACTCAGAGAATTTCCAGCTTCATTTTCACTGACAATATCACTCTTTCAAACTACAAATGATCCATCTTCACACTGTGCATCCATGAGACTCACAGCGGAACTGTGCCATGAGGACATTAGGTTGTGTTTCTAGAGCCATTAATAAACTTGACTTCTGCTTTGTGCTTTATTTTTTCTCTTTGATCTAATTTCTTTTGATGCGATGCAATTACTTTCATCATCGACCTAGGACCAACTGTTTTCTTTGAAGTTCCAATAAAGCAACCTTTTTCTTTTTGAAACAAAATATATTTTGTAAGATAATGCTTTCACACATGCAATGTATTTATTTTTTTTGCTGTTTCTAATTCTCTTTAGCCACTGAGTTTGCTAGCTCTGCCTTTAGGCTGGTTTCAGATATTCGCATTATGACCATATTTTAGGACCCATATTATGCCCCAACGTTCTATGTTTCTACTAAACCAAATTAGGTCACCATAGAGGCGGTATAGAATAACTCTCATAACTTGAGAGACTTTATGATTCTCTCCCTTTTATTTAAACTATAGTTAAAATTACTTCCACAGTTTCATCATAACTAGAGTAGTACATACCGTACTTAACAGATAAAGTGTAATTATTGTATATAAATTATATAGAGTGAAACCTCTGTGAGACAACTACCCCAAAAAATAGGAGTGAAAGATGTATATAGTATGCATGGAATATCCATATGAGAGAATTTAAAATCTGACACAAAACATCAAGCCTAGATCATTGGTAGTCATCTTAAATAGGTGATCATCCTGTGAGGCTTTGTGGTATGTGTATTATGCATTTAGAAAGGTTTAGGGGTTTATTAAGCCTCTTACAGTTTAGTATGAGCCCTGATTATTTCGCAGGAAAAGGACATTGCAGTTTAGGAAGAACAAAGTTTGTTCAACTTCAAATGTCTGTACCTCCAGTTCTATTCGTGTTATCAACATGCTTTTGGTGTCACCTTCAAGCTTGTCCATAGCATCAATAGAACCGGAGCTACAGCTGTTTGAAATGAGGTCAGAAATATTAAATTTAAAGCAGTCACTTTTCAGTGTGTGTACAAAGCAGAGAAGGAAGGGGATGCACAGACATCAGAGAAGATTTTAGATTTTCCTGTCTTTCCCCCTGTCCCACGGAAGGTGTGACATGGACTTTTCTTCATGTTATCACTCCCCCATCAATCAGAGAGCATTTTTGCTCTCTTATTGTCACAAATGGGGGTCTTTTTCCCAGAAAAGATGTAAGTAAAAAGATGAGGACTTGCTCATCTAATCACTCCACTACACCGTTTAACCCTGCAGATGCAGCAGTCATTGCTGAAAGTGGCATCTAAAGGTTTATACAGAAAATATTCACGTTTTTTCCCCTTACTTAAGGCTGGCTGCACATGGTTGGATTTGCATTGTAGAATCCAGAGCGGGTATCTGCCTCCAGATTCCGCAGCAAATACTGGTAATAGCATGTTATGGAAAAGCAGTTTTTCCTTACATGAGCAGAGTGCTCTATTTTAGTGTGGATTCTGTACAGATGGCCTCCATTGAAGTCAATGAAAGCTGTCCAACCTGTGGTCCTTCCACAATGACAGAAGGTGATTACGCAGGAAAAGCAGGGATTAAGAAAAAAACAACTAAAAAACTGTACTGCGCATATCCGACAGCTCGCTGTATGAACCATCCACAGTAGAGTAATAAAATAATAATATCGGGTACATGCAGATTCCGGTTGGGCACAGGGTTGGATTCAGTTGCGGGCTCCCGCATGCTGAGTCCGACCCGGTCCTGCGCAGACAGCCTTTTGATTTTTAAAAGATTTAAAAAAAAACTGTACATAAACAGTATCACCACATTCATAACACCCCACACTATAAAACATTACAATTTATCCAGCACAGTAAATTCCATAAAAAAGGAAAATGCCAAATTAGCTATTTTCTCTTCATCTTGCTTCCCCAAAACAGGAATAAAACATAATTCAAAATTCTTACATACCTCACATAGTACTAACAAAAAGTACAAGTTAGCCCACAAAAAACAAGCCCGCATACAGCTTTGTTGACAGAGAAATAACAATGTTCTTGTCTTGGAATGTAGTGACACAGAAAAAGTCTGTTTGTAAAATTAAAATTGTTTATATTGTGCCAAAGTAGTAAAACATAATAAAACCTCTATACATTTGGTGTTAGAATAAAGTTAACATAATATTTATTCCACACGGTGAACGATGTAAAAATAAACCCTCCAAAACAATGGTGAAATAGCTTTTTTTCCCTTGAGGAAAAAATTTAAAAGAGTTGTTAAATGTACCCAAAATTAGTTCTTATAAAAACTAGAAGTTGTTTCACAAATACAAGGTGTCAGGCAGCCACATTGCTGAAAAAATAAAAAAGTTATAACCATTGGATTGCAAAAGAGGAAATTATTTATTGGTCTTTAAGATTAAAATTAGTTATGTTAGGGGTTAAAAATGTACTTAAGGCAACTATCTTCTGCTCCAAATATATTTACATGAGACATAAATTCAAAATCTGCAGTAAAAAGTAACATTTTCGCAAATTTATTATGACTTTTAGAGGCTAAACTTAAAAACAAAAGGACATGGTTTTTCTGCTTTAAAGTTTTTTTGTGAATCTTTAAAACCGTATGACGTTAAATGTATCATCTAGAGGATTTTGCATCAATAAGTCAAAGTGCATGTATCATTGACTAACTGCCCATTCCTTGATTCGAACAAGAGGTGACAATTTCACGTAGAAATATTTTCCAGCGGACTCTCTAGAGGAAACCATGGAGGCGTTTAAGTTTCCATTACGTCAAAAATGAATTTTTATATTCCCTTTTTTGTTTGCCTTAGAATTAAAAATACTGCATGTACAATATAAAAGCCTCTAAAAGGTCACTGCATCATTGTATAATTTAGAGTCTTGTACTTTACTAATGAAATCAGTGTGCACACCAAACAACTAATGCCTGTAGCTTGTATGAATGAACCAGTACATAGAATATTGGTTTTTATAAACATGTATGGACTAGAATGATGATTTCTTGGCATATGAGCAGCAGACCCTCCTGTCTTTCTGCAGTTTTCTGTAGCTTCTAAAGAGCAATAGGGATATTGAACCCTCCTTTTTGTAAACAGCCAAGGTCCCACCAGCCTACACCCCACCAATCTTACATTTATGACATGTATTGAGGAAATGTCGCAAATATCATTCATTGGAATACAACTTTAATAAATACATGTTTTAATATCTAGAACTGTGTATTCAAAAAAATCCAAAGCCATGTTCTTTTCAAAACCTAAAATGATATGTTTTGCTGTAGTTAACAGCTGGGGACCAGTTTGAATTGGTTGTTGGGTTTCTTACACTAAACAGCAGTTTAACTTTGAAATAAAATATTGTCAGTAGAGAGTTTCTCATACTCATTCAGCTAAATATTACTTTCAGAATAGAGATTCCCTCTACCCCCAAAATGAAAAATCCTGCCTAAAAATGGGAATTCTTCCAGCCAATGTCCTTCTCTATATGCAACCATCAGTGTTTCTTCCTAGTTGAATAATTATCGACAAGGTGATAAGTATAAGTATATTTCCCTTTCCAACATATTATGGAAGCATTTCTTTTTATTGATACCCAGTTCTTCATAAGATCATTCTGTGCCAGGATAAAGGGTTTTATATTTTAGAATAGATCAAGTCCCCGAGGTCTCTGCATGCAGTTGAGCAAGTTTTTGGCATTGACACTGATCCAAAGAAGAAGGTATTTATATTCGGAATACTTGTTTGATACCCTATTAGAGAATTCTCAATGAATAAAAGGAAGTTACTAGATTGAAACATTCATTAATTAGCCAAGTAGCAAAGAAGAGAATGAGTATCCCTTGCCTACTATTCAGACCCAACTTAAAAAAAAAAAGTATAGATATCAGATGCACCTTGCACTAGGCAAGCCTGCTGATCCCCACCTCTGACACTATGAACTGCTATTTGTGCAGCTGTAACTTAAAAATAGCTTTAGGTACATCTGCTGGTCTCAGCCTCTGAGATCAGCTGCTTGGGAAAGCCTTCCACTGTCCACCATTGAGGAATCATGTAAGCCAGGGTATGCGGCACACATGTCCTCCACTGGAATCCCCAGTGTGCTTCACGGTTCAAAAGAATCCTACATTGATCTCCACTGCGTTTAGATTTTTAATTTTTTCCTACCGTATGCTATTACTTTTAAATGTGAAACAGAGCCAGCATGGCGGTAAATAAAATGTCAGGCCACATAGGAAATATTTTGATCTTCTAGACTTTTTATGTCATTTAGGTGTTCAAGTATCTGTATTTTCAGTTCTCTGATTATGTACCCAACATATAACGACTGATATGCTTCACATTTTGTTTGGTAAACTAGATGATCTGAGATGCAGTTTAAAAAAAATTAATATTGAACTCTTTTTGTTCTGTGAAATCAATAAAAATACGGGAGGGGAGTACATAGTTGCAGGGTTAGAATACCTGTGCCCCACGTGGAAAAACCTTTTGTGTGTAACCACATTAAACAAGTGGAGGAGACTATTTTGGAAGTTAAATACTTCCTAAGTTAGATAGGTGTCTGTAGGCAATGTTCACACAACCTTTCAAAATCTTTCTTAGGATCTCATCGTTGTGTAGGACAGAAATGTGTTTAATAATACACCTTATAGCAAAAACACTGGGTACTATATTCCAAGATTAAAGTAGGAGGATTAACCTGTTTGAGTTTTATTGATTTCCAAAGTATCCAACTATGCTGACAACCTTTCTAAAATAGAACCTATCCCTTATATGATAGGGCATATAGGTGGACAGGTGGAACTTTTATGTTCCTTTGTCAGACCGTAAATTATAGGTGTAATTGGTTCAAATATCTATCAAATAATCTTTTTGTTTTTGCGATAGGTCGCCTGTAAAAAAACCCATCATCAATTAGTTGGCGCAATTGACTTTTTATGCTATTAGTGGGATTACTAGATAGTAAGCAGTGTACCAAAGGATCACAAAATAAATCCCCCTCTATCTGTTTAATGTAAAAATCTGTATTCATAGCAACTATTGTGCCTCCCTTGTCAGCTAATTTAATAGTGACATCATTTATATTTTAGTAATTTCTTTAAGGCTAAACTTAAAAACAAAAGGACCTGGTTTTTCTGCTTTAAAGTTTATTTGTGAATCTTTAAAACCGTATGACGTTAAATGTATCATCTATGTTGATGACCGGTGAAATTGCTTCTATTTCTGCATAAATTACTTCTGGATGAATCATATAAGTTTCTAAGGTCATGTTCAATAAGGTTCTGGAATCTTTCCATTGAATCCGTCCTGGATGCTAAATGGCTTAGGATTTACTGTTATTATGTGTTATTATTTCTGCATTTGGATCAGACATTGAATGTAATTGTAATAAAATTGAATAATACAGATTGATCTGCAAAGCTCAAGTGACAGCTGACCCTTTGGTGAATGGAGGTAAAGATACCAGTTGACAGTCACCCAGTCTGAGAAGGACAAATTGGGAAGATACCTTGCCCTAAGCTGTTCCATGGGAGAAGAGATAGCCCTGCCTAGAAGCAGGACTGGCGTATCGATACGGATGACCTCACAGTCTTCCCTTTAGGCACTAGCTGACCTTTACAGAACAAAGACACCTAAAAACCAAAAGACAAAACAGGACCAGGAGTAGTAAAGAATCAGAGGGACGGACAGGTGTACAACAACAAGACAGGGGAGCAGGTGATGAGATTTCTGACAGGCAGAGTGCAAAGGCAAAAGAATAGCAAACTGAAGGATACTGGATAATAACAGAATAAATACCAAAGCAAAAGCTAAGCAGGGTGTCAGAGAAACAAACTCACAACAACACTGAAGCACTGAGTGGAATTCCCAGCTCAGCTATACAGGGCGATAATTGGCAAAAGCCCTACAGCTGAGCTGGAAGGCCAGGAGCAAGTAACTATTGAGGTGCTAGAAGAAAGTAAGTAGAAACTCAGGTTACTAGCATAGCAGGGGGATGCCCATGTCTGCCAGACACAGGAGGAGAGCAGCAAGTCCAAACAATGGACCTAACACCTGATCTGAGATCTACTAGTCAATATATGTTTTTATTAGAGATTTTGTGATTTCCATACAGACAGGTTGGTTGACATGAGTCTCAAAATTATACAGCTGTTTTAAACAAGAAAATCCAATGCCAATACAAAATTATCACTTGCAAAAATAATCTGAACTCTGAGTAATATTCTTCACTAAATTCTCTATGTCATGCTTGGGTAAAATTTGACTAACAAAGAGATATTGCTTGGCAAAAGGCAGAACGAACAGCATAAAATGAATAGCTATACATTAGAAACCCAAATATGTTCCTTATGAGCAAATTTTGATCTCTGTGGGTGAAGATCTCCAAGGGGAGATCGTTTTTTTGGAAGAAGGGTCTGGTCAGAGATCTAAATGAGTTTATGGACCTGGGGGCTTATTTCATTAAGTGATCTGGTCTGATTTTACCACTAACAAATAATAATAAATATAGATGTAAATAGTTCTACAAAATTTGTGATGTACAGCAAAAATAGCATCATACAATGTTAATCAGAATGGACCTCCACCTGACTGCAGACTCATATTAGCAGACCTATACTAAACCTAGTTGAGTATCCTTTTTCTAGAGAAACCAGCATGCCTGTCCATTACATGAAAGCCCATTAATCTCAATGGGTATTAGCTATTAGGTAATACTAACGGAATTGAACATTTGCTGACAGTTCCCCCACAAATTACAGCTGATCACTGGGGAGTTCCAGTAGCAGAGTACCCTGTAATGAAGTTATTTTTAAGGAAGTGAACCTTTTTAACAAATAGGGATTGTCTAAAGTGAATGACCCCTTTAACAGTGAATAGTTAGTTTTATTTTTTGACTCCACCACAGTCTTATATGAGGGGATGCTGATGTCAGGGTAAAATATATTCTAAGTACAGCACCAATCAGGCCCACCCCACTTGCCCCGCTGCCGGCGGTAAGAAGAAAACACCACACGGAGGTCTGGTATAGTTTCTCACACGGGACATGGCTCTCCGCCGTGCTTTATTACAGATTACATGAGATCTTATACCCTTTGTCTCATATATGGGAAGTCCGGATTTCCGGCCTGAGACAGTGAAAACAGTCGTTATCTTGCTACGGCGCCTCTGGCTTATGTACAGAAAATCACGTATTCAATTAACTCCAGTGCAAAGAATCACCCACTCAATTCTAAGAAAACGGCCAAGCATGCATTCTCCATATATGGGAAGTCCGGATTTCCGGCCTGAAACAGTGAAAATTATGTACATGGTTGAACATCTTGATATGGGCTTCTGGGAAAACAGCCAAGTACACGTGGCCTTCGTGTCTGGTTCGGTATCATCTCTGAATTTCTAGAAACATCTCTCTCAGCCTTGCAAAGCCTTGGAATATCTGATGTTAAGGCGACAGATTAAGTTTTTTCTTATTTGGAATTGAATAGAACTTGCATATAGGTATAAAGCATAAAAAACATATGGCAATATATACATATACCCTCACAAACCCCCCTAAAAAACTTAATATGGAGATCAAGTACCAGGCCTTGCACTCTTCCTCGGTCGCCTCTCCCTTGCGTCAGGGTTTCTCCACTGCCCGTAAGTCCCTACTCCTAGGAGGGGGGGATCCCTACCTCACCTCAGAAGGAGGCCATGGATTCCCTGGGCTTATTTCCGGGCATCCATACCCTCTATCTGTACGAGTTAACACCCCGCAGGGTGTGCCCTCGCCGGAACCTAAGGTCTTCTGCACTTCCCCTAGGCAAATGGGAAGTCCACTGACAGTCCATCTTATGAGATCGGGGCAGACACAGTACTAGTACATTTCTCCATTCTTCTGGTAACGTACGTGGTTGGCATTATCGGAACTGGCTCTTCATCTTCTTCAAACAAGGGAAACGTTGGTCACATTATCGAGTCCCTTACTCATACTCTTTTTGATCAAAGGGATAATACACATACAGGAAATTACATACCCCACCTCTTTCTGCTAAAAACATATCCAGGGCCACTCTATTTTGGAACGCCATGGATGCAGTGGGCCCTAACTGGTCAGCTAACCTTTGTAAAGCATCCCTGGTGTAGTTTACAAACCTCTGCTGATTGTAATAGATATAATTCATCCAATCTACATTATTATTAACAGTGACAATAGCAAATAAGGACTCAAAACCTGCTTTAACCTGATCTCTAGAATTAAATTCCTCTGGCACCCCCCTTGGCACTCCTATTACATCTATGTATACATGTGGATCAAAGTTACCACCTTGAGTATCAAATTCTCACCCTCAGTGTAGGCTTATTGATTGTATTAATTTGTTCTGAAACAGGGGGCTAGTGTACAGCAGTCAAAGGTGTGTGTTAGAGGAATTGTACCAAATTATAGCATGTAAAGGATATGCGGGATCATTAGTTTTTTCAGTGCGAAGTGTGGATCCAAGTGGGCTTTCCTTCGAGCTTGACTGCAGTTGGGGTGGTGAGCAACATCTGGTAGGGACATTCAAACAGGGTTTCTCTCTCAAACTTTTCCACATATACCCTGTCACCTGGTTTAAGATTGTGACACTCATCTGTAGGACCTGGGAGAAAAGCAGAGACTACAGAATGCATTATTGACAATTCCTTGGAGAGGCCTATGACAAAATTACAAGAAAATCATTCCCCAAACTCTGATACTGAGGCATGTACCCTCCGGAGAAAAAGAAAAACTAATAGAAGACACTCAATTCAAAATTTGACCATTTTCTTCATTGCCTTTTGTATCTACTTTCCCACAACTCCGCGGATGGTAGGGTGTGTGAAAAGTCTGGAATATACCCAAAGCAGACATGATGTGTTGCATTATTTCACCTGTGAAGTGTGTACCTTTGTTTGACTCAATCACTTCCGGTACCTCATATCTGCAGATTACCTCATTCATGAGCTTCTGTGCGGTTACCTGCTTATTTACTTTGGTAACAGGGTAGGTCTCCAACCTGAAAAACATCAACAACAACAAGCACATATTCATGCTTCCCAACAAGTGGGAGCTGAGTGTAGCCAATTTGCAATCCCTGAAATGGGTAGAGTGGCCTAGGCAAGCGTTATGTGGCAAATTTACTTCTGCCCTGTTGCTTACGGCAAAGATCATGCAAAACTGGACAAATGATGCAGCAGCTACAGAAAACCAAGGAGCCACCCGTCCTTGTTCAAGCGTTGACATCATTACTGCTTTGAGAGGTGCGTCTTTCCGTGCGTCAGCTGGGCCATCATGGGGCACAGGGACTATGGTAAGCAAGTGCTGTTGACTGTTCGCCATACACCGTCCCTTTTTAGTCCATTTTTCCTTTTCTTCCTTGCTGGCTTGTAACTGTAAAGTCTTTAGCATATCAAAGTCCAATGGTTTTTTCAAAGTCCAAGTTTATGGTTAAAGCCCAAGAGTATTATCAAAGTCCAAGTTCATATCAAAGTCCAAGTTCATACCAAAGTCCAAGTTCATATCAAAGTCAAACGTTATTGCCGAATTCTTCTTCTTTTCTTCCACGGCTTGAGGGCCGCTGCCTTTGCTGTGTGGCCTGTGATGGCATTACCTCTCGCTTCTCCGGTGTAGGAATTGGTGTGAGCTTTCCACTTTGTCAGGTAGAAGTAGGGTCTCCGTGAGACCCTGCACCACTGCATCATTCTTAATTGGCTGTCCTGCTGAGGTAAAAAAACTGTCTGGCTTTCCATATTGGGCCGTAATCATGAGCTATGCCAAATGCATACCGGGAGTCAGTGTAAATGTCTGCCGTCTTACCTTCCTCCACTCTACACGCCTCAGCGAGGGCCTTTAGTTCCGCTTCTTGTGCTGCAACATGCAGAGGCATTCTGCTTTTTAGGACATCTTGTTGTGTAACCACCGTATATCCAGTGTGGAGTCGTCAATCACCCTGGTACCATCTATAAAAAACAACTCAAAATATGCATTATTAACAAGGGCTTCAGTAACTTTTTTAAAACTTAAATTTTCTTGTTGCATCACTGCTAGACAATCAGGCTGGTATTATATTTCAAAAAGATCAGAACCTTGTTGCAAAAAATTAAAAAATTTAAAAATGGCTTGCAAAAAATTTTTTTTTAAATGGCTGAATTTAAAAATGGCTGACTTGCAATACCTAGATCACCTATGCCTTCTCCTCTCCCCCTTTAAACCAGGGTACTCAATTGGAAGAATAGTAGCCGGGTTTAAGTTAGTACAACATTGTAAAAAGATTTGATGGATGCAGATAAGGCCTGTAAGATGTTAGCATGTATAACAGAAACATGAGTTACATCAGGGCAGAATAATCTACAAAACATCTATTAATATTGGAAATGTGAGATCCCTTTAAGTGAATTCATTATTAGTCTGTTCCTGCCTGCAATGTCTTATCAAATCTGAGACAGGAGAAAAAAACAAAACAAAAACTTTTACTAGCTGTTCAAGATCCTCACCCCCTCCCTTGTCGAGAAGAGGGATGAAACATTACGTACTATTACATCATCTAGCTCCACCCCTTCGATATTGGCTCCGTGCGTCTTTCTTCCCAACTTCATTTCAGCGTAACAGTCCACACGTCCACATCTCAACCAAGCAAAGTCCCATGCATGGGGGGGACTTTTATCCCCAGTCATTACCTGCATCACACACTCACCACAGCCCGAACACGGGTCACTAACTCTCATCCATCCATGCTCTCAAGTCTGCTCCGTCACCCCCCTTGGAGGTGTACCAGTACACACAGATGCACGGACAAAAAAAGTTTGACAAACATACATACATCAGCTGAAAAACACCGAGGTGAGTGTTATCTTTGACAAATTATGTGTAAAAAAAGTTTGCTGAGTGACTGAGACATTCTATATTTCTTATTTACTGAAGCTATTATATGCTGTATTAAACGCTGAAGTATTTTAGAATACGTGGGTATTTTTCAGCCCCCCTTGTCTTTCTTTCTCTGTATTTGACCCTGAACAAAAAGTGAAGTCTGAAAGCCCCCACCTTTTTAAAACATGTCTTATCTCTCTACGAATATGAAACACAGACTGAATTGTTTTAGCTTAAACTATTGCCTGCATTTGAACTCATAATTAACACATATGCTGGGACCTTGCAACATTCATTTTCAACCCCTGTATAAGTAAGAATATACCTTAGAAATTGCTATATTTCCTGCCTACTAAGACAGTATAATTAATTAAATTCATTTCAATTCATTTTAAGCAAGCAGAGATATTTTCCAGGGTCAGTATTTCATTTTCTCTCGCTGTTATCTTCCGACCTTGAAAACTAAACACAAGCTCGCAGCTACATGTCAACAAACCCTTCTCCCCTGAAAGCAAGCTCAGTTAACTATTTGCACATACAGTATATACATATATACACACATATATATCTCTATTATCTATCTTGTATTATACACCCTTTCTTTTTGCCAACAAATCACATGCATTGTAACTTTCTTCTCGACTTGCTTGCTCCTTCAGCACTTTCTCCCTACCTAGCTGCCAATATAACCTTTAATAGACACTCTCCTGACGCCCTCTTGATCACTTACTGTACTTTTCAACATTTCACTTACGGATACTTTCTTAATACGTGTACATACTTAACTTTCTCTGACTGTCTCTCTGCTTCTAGCAAACCTTGGTCTTTCAAGGCGCCTCTCGGTCCTAAAGACCTCCATCCAGACACCATTTTTTGTAATCTACCGTGCGGGTCGATGTCACACATTTTCATAAGTTTTCTTACATTCTACAAATTCATCCACACGGTGGCAGCCCTTGAGGGGCTCTATCTTCTTTAATAAGATCTTACGCATATTAGAACATCAACAACAATAATAACACGCTCCATAGAGTGCATCCCTCTTAATTTTCAAATTGTCAGCCCCTTATATACCGGCAAAACAACCGAGGGTCCCTTCTCTTTATGGAACCAGCCTCATAAAATGCATCTCTCTGAAATCAAATCGTTAGCCCCATATATAAGGCAAAACAACCGAGAGTCCCTTTTTCTATGAGACTTATCTCATAGAGTGCATCTCCTCCTCAGCTAAACCATTAACTAACTAAACTAAAACCGAGGGTCCCTTCTTCTATGAGACAAAATGAAAAGAAAGAGAAAAAAAACTTCTGCAGATACAACAATCTCCACTATTATTAAAACGTTAAAACTTCAAAGTACAAATAGACTACAGACTAGTTTCTGGGTGACCGATTGGTGCGCATATCACGGTCAGTGGTCCATGACGGCAAACCCGGAGCCCACACGAGTTACCGTGTAGAACTCTTAACCCAACCCGTCCGGTCACAAACCACAGATAGTCAGTCCTGCTGCAAGACTCAGCGTAAAACACAACATAAATATATGCTGGTCTTACCTGGAGTTCTGAGTTGATCAGGCTCGGTTTGCAGCAGGACGGCTTCTCAGTGGCGTGGATCCGGGTGGAATGCGTTGTAGGCTCTGGCTTTGTCGCCCCACGTTGGGCGCCATTTGTCAGGGTAAAATATATTCTAAGTACAGCACCAATCAGGCCCACCCCACTTGCCCCGCTGCCGGCGGTAAGAAGAAAACACCACACGGGACATGGCTCTCCGCCGTGCTTTATTACAGATTACATGAGATCTTATACCCTTTGTCTCATATATGGGAAGTCCGGATTTCCGGCCTGAGACAGTGAAAACAGTCGTTATCTTGCTACGGCGCCTCTGGCTTATGTACAGAAAATCACGTATTCAATTAACTCCAGTGCAAAGAATCACCCACTCAATTCTAAGAAAATGGCCAAGCATGCATTCTCCATATATGGGAAGTCCGGATTTCCGGCCTGAAACAGTGAAAATTATGTACATGGTTGAACATCTTGATATGGGCTTCTGGGAAAACAGCCAAGTACACGTGGCCTTCGTGTCTGGTTCGGTATCATCTCTGAATTTCTAGAAACATCTCTCTCAGCCTTGCAAAGCCTTGGAATATCTGATGTTAAGGCGACAGATTAAGTTTTTTCTTATTTGGAATTGAATAGAACTTGCATATAGGTATAAAGCATAAAAAACATATGGCAATATATACATATACCCTCACACTGATAAGTCCTTGGCTTTGGGGTCTTAATTTGTTTTCTTATCAATGAAAGTTAAATCACTTGAAAGCTCAATCTTTGCAATACCTTGTAAGCAAATTTTGGTATGATCTCATATGCCATTCTTATGTTAAGCAGGTTTGAAGATAACATGCCACAGTCTGCATCCGATCTTACTCCAATAGAGAGCAGAGCAATGATGAAGTCACTGTTTCCACAAGGGACATTGCCCAAAAAATTCACAGTGACATGATGCAAATATTAGACGAAAAATTGGATTGCCAGATTTAAAACTGGCCACTTCAACACCAATGATAAAGACCGGTCTGGGATTTGGCATCATTCCAGAATCCATAGATGCCATCCATGACATGATTCTGTAAGACCTGCAACCTCTTATAAGATGATAGCCAAGGCTCTGAACATTTCCCAAAAAACTGTTGAGTCCATAATTCATGATCATCTGGACGTAAGGAGTGTGTCTGCCAAGTGGGTCCTGAAATATTTGTCAGCAGTTCAAAAGTATCCCTGAGTTCAAACCTCCCAGTGAATTCTGGAGTGTTTTTGGCAAAATGCTGATATGAAATTTATGTATGGTGCAGAGTCAAAAAAGCAGTCAAAAGAATGGAGACAAAGTTGGTTACCCACATCCAAGGACATTCACAGTGCAGAGGTTGTTATCCAAGATGATGGCATCTGTATTCGGGGATAAAAAATGGGGTACTGATTGTGGACTACCTTCTAAATGGGCCTACTATCATAACTGCATATTATACAATACTTCTGGATAAATCGGAGGAGGCACTGAAGTCTAGAAGGTACAGAAAATTGACCCAAGACGTGGTGTTCTTAAACAAAAGTGCCGTGTCCCACAAAGAAGCCCTCACTTAGTGCAGAATGGGTGAACGGGGCTTCGAGGTGCTGGATCAGCCTAATTTTTTACCTGATCTGGCACCCTCGGACCATCATCTGTTTTCTGATTTGAAGAAACACCTTGAGCAAACAAAATTTGCCTCCATTTCTAACTCGGCGGGGAGTATATCTGTGCAGTGAGCTGGCACCTGGAATTGCAATTGCTAACCCAAGAGAGATGCGGATGCCAGAAAACTTTCAGCACATTACAGTTAGATGAGTTATGAGTAAGAATCACATTGACTCAAAACACGTAAGCTTTTTCCAATGTTTGCCATTTTAATGAAATATAAAGATTGGTTTTATTTCCTGAGGCTGTATCCACTATTGTGTCGTTTGGATAAACAATTTGTAACCTATTTTTATATCTGACAATAAAAGCAATGTTGGAAAAATCTGTATTTTTTTTTTTTTAATTTTAATAAACAAACTGAAATTCTCTGCTACTTGGCAGTAAGGCTCTAAGTTTGTTTTATTGTTCCTACATTGTACACTATTGGCGTTGAACTACAATATATGTCCATCCATGTTCTATTTATTAGTAAAATATACTGCATAAAATGCCTGACGGATTTAGCAGTGATGCACAGTACAGAATAAATCTGTAAAAATCTGCCAGAACAGTCATTGTTCACAATTTACAGGTGACAAAGGCCTAATATGTAGAAACAGTGCAAGACTTTATGGAAAAAAATGCTTTTTAACTAAGTAAGTTGAGCAACATCTTTCCTCCAGTGTTATCACTTAGAATGGTATCTGCTAATGAACGCATTAGTACAATTAACCAAAATGTATTACATGCTTCCCGTGCTTGTGAAAACTTTACATTTGTGCTTATATGTTACACTTGCCCTTGCTGGAAACTGATCCACCACGGCAATCATTGTACACCATTAGGTCGCTTTCAGAAACAAGTATTTTTGCTAGATATTAGGTTTATGTTGAGGGGATCGTAATATGGAGCTAATATAAATCTATAGAGCTAACCAGACAGCAGTATTTTTTAAAGCCGTTCTCAAAAATGAAGCATGCTCTATTTTTTGCATATTTGCCTCTGTATTTGTATTTTTCTATTGGGAAATACAGATCAGTATTTGCCCAATTGAAAATACTAAATATACAGAGGCAAATACAAATTAAAAATTGGTGACCGACAAATGTAATGTTGTTTGAAAACAATTGATGCTTTCCTGTCTGAACTGGTGACAATAGTTGAGACGTGGATTTTTACTTATGTCCTAAGTCAAAAGAGCAGTTGAAAATAGAGGCAGGGGGATTTTCCGCATCCAAAGAAGTTGAGAGTGTAGAAGTTGTCATCCAAGGTTATGGCGTCTGTCTTCTAAGATAAAGAGGGGTTACTAAATGTGGACTACCTTTCAAAGTCATCTACTATTGCGACTGTATATTACACAACACTTCTGGATAAATTGACTGAGCTACTAATGTCTAAAAGGTGCGGTAAGTTTCCCAAGGTGTTGTATACTTGCACAAATATGCCTTGTTTCACATAGTAGCCATTACCCAGCACAGACTGGCTGACTGGGGCTTTGAGGTGCTGAATAGAGATGAGGGAGCACCAAAATGCTCAGATGCTCGTTGTTCGAGTCGAACTTTTCGTAATGCTCGAGAGCTCGTTTTGAGTAACGAACCCCATTGAAGTCAAGGGGTGACTCGAGCATTTTTGTATGGGACCGATGCTCCGCATAGGTGA
Organism: Eleutherodactylus coqui; assembly: GCF_035609145.1. Classification (NCBI taxonomy): domain Eukaryota; kingdom Metazoa; phylum Chordata; class Amphibia; order Anura; family Eleutherodactylidae; genus Eleutherodactylus; species Eleutherodactylus coqui. Next base: position 114,438,102 of record NC_089839.1, on the reverse strand, counting down.
TAACTTGTCGAACACCAGAAAACATCAGAAAGTCATGGAAACACCACAAAAACGGATAGAAAAGGGCAGGGGCAGCATGCATGGCTGCATCTGAGGCTCCCAGGTCCCACTATTAGGCCAAAATGGTGGTAAGAGTCTGGCGTCTCCCCCCTAACAATTTACTTGAGACAAACCCTCATTAGCAAGGCACATGCGCTGGCACATCTTAGCTAAGCAGCACACTACCTGCAACCAAGGACAATCACTGCCTGCGGGTGACACTGCTGCCTCTTCTCCTGGGTTACATGCTGGCATTGCTGTCCAACCCCCCCCCCCCGCACGACCCTGCATCCACAGCGCACCCAAAATTTTCTTTGCAGTGTTCAGCTGGCCTCATGCCACATGCTTGCTTCATAGCCACACCACCCTCATGTCTATTTATAGATGCGTAATGGATGAGGAGGAAACGGAGGCACACACTGCAAAGGGTTGGCAGGGCCACACAGCGAACCTCTTTGAAAGTGAGGGCGATAGCTGTTGAGAATTGATGATAAATTGACGTACGATCATCATTCCAATCTCGTGCCACCTCCGTCACAAAATTGTCAGGAGCCGCAAATGTGGGCATAAAGGGGACTCAGGTGCCAGCACTTCTATACATCTCCACAATGCAGGAATGCTCTGTGTGGGAAGTACATGAGCGGGCCCTGGGTCAGGCTCAGTCCCAGCCTCCACCTTGTGTGACCCAAGGTACCACGAGTTACATCGCAATGGGAAATCCATGTGTCCCCACACAATTCATTCTGTGTAGGTATCAGATAGCTCAACACCACAATGAGAAGTCTTTGAGTTTCTTGGGCTCATCTATGGGGTCAGTGCACAAAGATGGTATTACACAAGAAGAAATCAGAGTGCCCAAACATGGCAGAGTTTCACGCCGCCAAGGACCTCGGCCTCGGCCCACATTTCTGCCCAAGTCAGTCAGTGTATTTGTGCCAGATAGGTAAAACACCGCGATGGGAAGTCTTTGTGCACCCACAGCATAGGCAGACCCCTGTAACATTTCTGTAGCAAAAGTATAGGCGAACCCCTGTAACATTTCTGCAGCAAAAGTATAGGTGAACCCCTGTAACATTTCTGTAGCAAGAGTATAGGCGAACCCCTCAAACCATTCAGTAGAAAGGTATAGGCAGACCCCAGTAACATTTCTGTAGCCAAAATATAGGCAGACCCCAGTAACATTTCTGTAGCAAAAGTATAGGTGAACCCCTGTAACATTTCTATAGCAAGAGTATAGGGGGACCCCAGTAACATTTCTATAGCAAGAATATAGGTGGACCCCACTAACATTTCTGTAGCAAAAGTATAGGCGAACCCCTGTAACATTTCTGTAGCAAGAGTATAGGTGAACCCCTTAAACCATTCAGTAGAAAGGTATAGGCAGACCCCAGTAATATTTCTGTAGCCAAAGTATAGGCAGACCCCAGTAACATTTCTGTAGCAAAAGTATAGGCGAACACCTCTAACATTTCTGTAGCAAGAGTATAGGCGGACCCCAGTAACATTTCTGTATCAAAAGTGTAGGAGAACCCCAGTAACATTTTTGTAGCAAAATTATAGGCGAACCCCTGTAACATTTCTGTAGCAATAGTATAGGCGAACCTCAGTAACATTGGTTTACCAAGAGTATAGGTGAACACCTGTAAAAAGTTGTTCGCCAAGAGTATAGGCGAAGTCTGAAAAAATTAGTTTGCCAACAGCATTGGCAAGGGCCTGAAAAATTGGTGTACCAAGAGTACAAGTGTATCTCTGAAAAATTGCTCAACTGTGAGGGAGGGGAAACCCACAAACATTTTTTGAAGATACAGCTCGTTATTGGTTGATTTGTAACATACACTGGAGGCAGCCCTCCGCAAAATTTGGTTTAAGCTTAACTTTTAAAACTGAAAACTGATAAAACTTTTAAAAGTTTTAAACAGAGCATTTTGGGACTTTTAGAAATTGGCAGTTCAGCGTGATGACATGCTGTTTTAGGGAGAGGAGTAATAATATCCGAGAGGGATACACAAAGCTTATTCTCCCCTTTTTGGGGGTGATAGAGGATGCATTTTTCTCCTGTCACAGCGAAAAGATTCTTTAGGATCAGCTGCTTTCCACTGGTGGAGAAGAGAAGTCTGGGGAAATCCAGCCTTTGTTCATCTTTATGAGGGTAAGCATGTCGGCGCTGTCAGTTGACAGGCGGGTATGCTTATCCGTGATGATTCCCCCAGCTGCACTAAACACCCTCTCTGACAAGATGCTAGCAGCAGGGCAGGCCAGCACCTCCAGGGCATACAGCGCAAGTTCGTGCCACGTATCCAGCTTTGACACCCAATAGTTGTATGGAGCAGAGGCATCACGGAGGACAGTGGTACGAACAGCTACGTACTCCCTCACCATTTTTTTTACAGTGCCCCCTCCGACTCAGCCTCGACTGGGGAGTGGTGATACAGCCTTGCTGGGGAGCCATAAAGCTTGCAAAGGCCTTGGAGAGTGTTCCCCTTCCTGTGCTGGACATGCTGCCTGATCCCCGTGCCTCCTCTGCTAGTTGGCCCTTTGAACTCCGTCTTCTGCCACTAGCGCTGTCAGATGGGAACTTTAGCACTGCTTTTTCCACCAGGGCCCTGTGGTATTGCATTACTCTCGTACCCCTTTCCTCTTCGGGAATGAGAGTGGAAAGGTTCTACTTATACCGTGGGTCTAGAAGGGTGCACACCCAGTAATCTATGTTGGCCAGAATGCGTCTAATGTGAGGGTCACAGGAAAGGCAGCCTAACATGAAGTCAGCCATGTGTGCCAGGGTCCCAGTACGCAACACATCGCTGTCCTCACTAGGAAGATGACTTTCAGGATCCTCCTCCTCTTCTTCAGCCAATACATGCTGAATAATTGAGAGGCAAGCAGCATGGGTACCCTCTGCAGTGTGGCCAGTTGTCTCTATCCCCCTCCTCCTCCCCTCCCCTCCTCCTCCTAAATGCGCTGAGATATAGACATGAGGGTGGTCTGGCTATCAAGCGACATACTGTCATACCCGGTCTCCCGTTCCAAGCGCAAAGCATCAGCCTCTATGCTTAGCAGCGAACTTCTCAGCAGGCAAAGCAGCGGGATGGTAACACTAATAATGACCGCATTGCCACTCACCATCTAGGTAGACTCCTCAAAGTTTCCGAGGACCTGGCAGATATCTGCCATCCATGCCCACTCCTCAGTAAAGAATTGCGGAGGCTGACTACCACTCCGCCGCTCATGTTCTAGCTGGTATTCCACTATTGCTCTATGCTGCTCGTACAGCCTGGCCAACATGAGCAGCGTAGAATTCCAGCAGTCGGTGCTCTGGCAGCTGAAACCGACGTTGCAGGGTCCTAAGGGTGGCAGCGGAAATGTGCCCAGATGCGGCGCACCTTGCTGAGCAGGTCAGACAAGTGGGGGTAGTTTTTCAGAAACCACTGAACCACCAGATTGAAGACATGTGCCAGGCATGACACGTGTGAGGCTGCCGAGCTGCAGAGCCACCACCAGATTACAGCTGTTGTCACACACGACCATGCCCGGTTGGAGGCTCAGCGGCAAAAGCCAGAGGTCGGTCTGCTCTGTCAGACCCTGCAACAGCTCGGGGGCTGTGTGCCTCTTGTCATCTAAGCTGATTAGTTTCAGCACGGCTTGCTGATGCTTGCCCACCGCTGTGCTGCCGTCGCACGTGCTACCGACTGCTGGTGACGTGCTCACATGTCTTAATTGAGAGGTAGACGTGACGGAGGAGGAGGAGGGTGAGGGTTTGGAGGAGGCGGCATAAAACGCCGCAGATACCAGCACCGAGGTAGGACCCGCTATTCTGGGTGTGGGTAGGACGTGAGCGGTCCCAGGCTCTGACTCGCTCCCAGCCCCCCACCAAGTTCACCCAATGTGCCATCAGGGAGATATAGTGGCCCTGCCCGCCAGTACTTGTCCACGTGTCCATGGTTAAGTGGACTTTCCCAGTAACCGCGTTGGTGAGGGCACGATTTATGTTGTGGGAGACGTGCTGGTGTAGGGCGGGGACGGCACACCGGAAAAAATAGTGGCGACTAGGGACCTAGTAGCGCGGAACCACCGCCACCATCATGTTTTTGAAAGCCTCCGTTTCCACAAGCTTGTATGGCAGCATCTCCAGGCTGATTAAGTTGGCAATGTGCACGTTTAAAGCTTGTGCATGTGGGTGGGTGGTGGCGTATTTCCGCTTTCGCTCCAACGCTTGTGTTAGCGACAGCTAAACGCTGCGCTGAGAGACATTGCTGAATGGAGTGGAGAACGGTGGAGGTGAGGGTGTGGGTGCAGGCTGGGAGGCACTCATGCCTGTGTCCTGGGAGGGGGATTGGATTTGTGTGGCAGGTTGTGGCACAGGGAAAGAGGCAGCGGTGTGACCCGGAGGCGATGAATGGCCTTCGTCCCACCTTGTGGGGTGCTTGGCCATCATATGCCTGCGCATGCTGGTGGTGGTGAGGCTGGTAGTGGTGGCTCCCCGGCTGATCTTGGTGCGACACAGGTTGCACACCACTGTTCAGCGGCCGTCCACGATCTCACTGAAAAACATCCACATCTTTGAACACTTAGCCCTCTGCATGGAGGCTTGCCGCGAGGGGGTGCTTTGGGAAACAGTTGGGGGATTCTTCGCTCTGGCCCTGCCTCTACCCCTGGCCACTCCACTGCCTCTTCCAACCTGTCCTGCTACTGCATTTGCCTCCCCCTCTGAAGCCCTGTCCTCAGTAGGCTTAGCAAACCAGGTGGGGTCAGTCACCTCATCATCCAGCTGCTTTTCCTCCGAATCCTCTGTCCGCTCCTCCCTGGGACTTACTGCCCTTACTACTACCTCACTGAAAGACAACTGTGTCTCATCATCCTCATCCACAAAAAGCTCTTGAGATAGTTGCCGGAAGTCCCCAGCCTCATCACCCGGACTCCGGGAACTTTCCAAAGGTTGGGCATCGGTCAAGACAAACTCCTCAGGTGAGAGAGGAACCGTTTTTTCCCACTCAGGGCAGGGGCACGAGAACAGTTCCTGGGGGTCTGCCTGCTCAGAATATATCATTTTCATGGAGTGAGGAGACTGGGAGCAAGAAGGAGCAACCAGAGGATTCAGAATTGCAGTCCCTAGGCCGGGAGTAGTGGACTGCGTAGAAGACTGGGTGGTCGATACATTGCTGGACGCATTTTCTGCCATCCACGACACGACCTGCTTGCACTGCTCTGTTTGTAATAAACGTCTACCACACGGACCAGTAAATTGTGATATGAAGCTGGGGAGCCCAAAAACTTGCCTCTCTCCTAATCCCGCAGCAGCCGGCTATGATTCACCACGCCCGGGAACTCGGCCTGTGCCCACACCCTCACTTGGACGCCTGCGTACTTGACCCTTACCCCTACTCCTCATCATGGTGGATTAAGAATAGAGCAGGGCCCAAATAAAGTACCCCACTGTACAGCACTGACAACTGTGGCTAATTCACCGCACACAGAGATTTGTAGATAGCGGAGGCTCTATGCTGTGACTTGAAAAACTTAACCTGCTGTCTTGCGCTGATACCTAGGGGTAATTTACCGCTCGCAGAGACTTGTAGATAAGAGAGGCTGTATGGAGTGGGAGAAGACTCTAAAGCCAGTGGATAGTGCTGGTAACTGCGGCTATCTCAACCCCACCAAGGAAAGGGTATTGTGAGACGCTCTGTACAGTGGAAGCTGAAATACTTTGCAGTGGCCCAGGAAATATTACAGTATTGTTTAGTAGTGAGACCTCTGTCTAATGCACTGCAGAAATAGAACGATAAAACTGAAATAGTTTGCAGTGGCCCAGGAACTATTACAGTACCGTTTCGCGGTGAGACCTCTTTCTAGTGCACTGCAGACATAAAACGCTATAACTGAAATACTTCACAGTGGCCCAGGAAATATTACAGTACTGTTTAGCGGTGAGACCTCTGTCTAATGCACTGCAGACATAGAACAGTATAACTGAAATAGTTTGCAGTGGCCCAGGAAATATTACAGTACTGTTTTGCGGTCAGACCTCTGTCTAATGCATTGCAGACATAGAACGGTATAACTGAAATAGTTTGCAGTGGCCCAGGAAATATTACAGTACTGTTTTGCGGTGAGACCTCTGTCTAATGCATTGCAGACATAGAACGGTATAACTGAAATAGTTTGCAGTGGCCCAGGAAATATTACAGTACTGTTTTGCGGTGAGACCTCTGTCTAATGCATTGCAGACATAGAACGGTATAACTGAAATACTTTGCAGTGGCCCAGGAAATATTACAGTACTGTTTCGCGGTGAGACCTCTTTGTAATGCACTGCAGACATAGAACGGTATAACTGAAATAGTTTGCATTTGCGTAGGAAATATTACAGTACTGTTTAGCGGTGAGAGCTCGTTGTACGGCACTGCAGGCTAAAACGCTATAACTAAAAGGCTGGGAACAGGCCTAGATGTTTAATACAAAAGTTGGTGCACTACTGCTCCCAACCAGCCACAACTATAATGCACACGGTGAGATGTAGCCCTAAGAAGGAGCGTTGGGGTTCTTGTACGGAGGATCAGGACTGTATAACTTTCCCTATAGAAGCAGCTCTGTCCCTAAACTCTGCGTTATGCACAGCACACACAGATCGGTATAACTGAACTACTTTGCAGTAGGCTGGCACGTCACAGCAGGAAGTGGTAATGCCTTTCTCGCATGTTTAGTGGCTAGAAAATGGCGCTAAACATGCGGGGAAGGAAATGCAATTAACTCGAGTACCGCGCGGTGTTCGTCTTGAGTAACGAGCATCTCGAGTACCCTAATAATTGAACGAGCATCAAGCTCAGACGAGTACGCTCGCTCATCTCTAGTGCTGAATCATCCTCATTTTTTACCTGATCTGGAAACCTTAGACTATCATCTGTTTTTTAATTTGAAGAAACACCTCAAAGGAACCAAATTTGCCTGTATTTCTGATGCAATTGTAGCGGGTGATGCCTGGTTTGCTGCCCAACCAAAGGAATTATTTCTGGATGGGTTGAAGAAGTCGTAACACTGCAGTTAGAAGTGCATTGATATGCAAGGAGGCTATGTAGAGTAACTATGAAATATCATTCTTCTATGTCAATTTTTGTGGTCAGAGCCAAGGACTTATCAGTAGAGATGAGCGAGCACCAAAATACTCGGGTGCTAGTTACTCGAGTCGAACTTCCCGCGATGCTTGAGGGTTCGTTTTGAGTAACGAACCCCATTAAAGTCAATGGGCGACCCGAGCATTTTTGTATGGGACCTATGCTCCGCTAAGGTTTTCATTTGTGAAAATCTGGGAAATTCAAGAAAGTGATGGGAACGACACAGAAACAGATAGGACAGGCGACGGGCTACATGTTGGGCTGCATCTCAAGTTCCCAGGTCCCACTATTAAGCCACAATAGCGGCAAGAGTGGGCCCCCCCCCCAACAATTTTTACTTCTGAAAAACCCTCATTAGCAAGGCATACCTTAGCTAAGCACCACACTACCTCCAACAAAGCACAATCACTGCCTGCATGACACTCCGCTGCCACTTCTCCTGGGTAACATGCTGCCCAACCGCCCATTTCAGTAATAGTAGCAGTCAAGACAGGCCCCAGTAACAATTCCAAAGCAGCAGTATAGGGGGAGCACAGTATTAGTTCCATTTCAGTAGTAGTAGCAGTCTAGACAGGCCCCAGTAACATATCAGGGGCCTACCCCTACCCCTCAGCATGGTGTATTACGAGTAGAGCAGAAACAGAACGCTGTAATTAAATGTGCCGCTTATTGGCCTGTGGTTGGAGGCTGACTTCGCTTACGGAACGCACAGCAGAGCCAGGAAACAATTATGCGCAAGCTTGCTGTAACGCTTAGCTGGGTAATGAACGACCACTACCCCCTGAGACACGCAGTAAACTGAACACGGTCACAGGCAGCCCAAAGATTTTTTTTTTACGATTTTTTTGAAAAAGCCCACTGCCTATATAGCCAGTATATCTCTTTCCCTGTACCACTGTCCCTGCCTCACCAGTACTGCCCCTATACTCAGTAAAATGACTGCAGACTGAGGACGCTATGGTCTGCACTAGAGATGAACGAGCACCAAAAGGCTCGGGTGCTCGTTACTCGGGATGAAATTTTCGCAATGCTCGAGGGTTCGTTTCGAGTAACGAACCCCATTGAAGTCAATGGGCAACTCAAGCATTTTTGTATATCGCCGATGCTCGCTAAGGTTTCCATTTGTGAAAATCTGGGCAATTCAAGAAAGTGATGGGAACGACACAGCAACAGATAGGGCAGGCGAGGGGCTACATGTTGGGCTGCATCTCAAGTTCACAGGTCCCACTATTAAGCCACAATAGCAGCAAGCGTGCCCCCACCCCTCCCAACAACTTTTACTTCTGAAAAGCCCTCATTAGCAATGCATACCTTAGCTAAGCACCACACTACCTCCAACAAAGCACAATCACTGCCTGGATGACACTCCGCTGCCACTTCTCCTGGGTTACATGCTGCCCAACCCCCCCCCCCCACACGACGCAGTGTCCACAGCGCACACCAAAGTGTCCCTGCGCAGCCTTCAGCTGCACTGATGCCACACCACCCTCATGTCTATTTATAAGTGCGTCTGCCATGAGGAGGAATCGCAGGCACACACTGCAGAGGGTTGGCACGGCTAGGCAGCGACCCTCTTTAAAAGGGGCGGGGCGATAGCCCACAATGCTGTACAGAAGCAATGAGAAATATAATCCTGTGCCACCGCCATCAGGAGCTGCACACGTGGGCATAGCAATGGGGAACCTATGTGCCACACACTATTCATTCTGTCAAGGTGTCTGCATGCCCCAGTCAGACCGCGGTTTTTTATAAATAGTCACAGGCAGGTACAACTCCGCAATGGGAATTCCGTGTGCACCCACAGCATGGGTGGCTCCCTGGAACCCGCCGGCTGTACATAAATGTATCCCATTGCAGTGCCCATCACAGCTGAGGTAACGTCCGATTAAATGCAGGTGGGCTTCGGCCCACACTGCATGCCCCAGTCAGACTGGGGTTCTTTAGAGGTAGACACATGCAGTTACAACTCCCTGTGGACCCATAGCATGGGTGGGTGCCAGGAAGCCACCGGCGGTACATAAAAATATCCCATTGCATTGCCCATCACAGTTGATGTAACGTCAGCTTTAATGCAGGTGGGCAAAAAATTAATTGGATTACACTGTAGGCGAGGGCCCCAAAAAATTGGTGTACCAACAGTGAAACCCATTAATCGCTTTGGTTAATGTGGCTTAATTGGTAACTAGGCCTGGAGGCAGCCCAGTTAAAATAAAAATTCGTTCAGGTGAAAGTTTCAACGCTTTAATGAGCATTGAAACGTATAAAAATTGTTTACAAAAATTGTGGGCCTAAGAAAAATTGCTTGTTCGGCATGATTATGTGAGGTTTCAGGAGGAGGAGCAGGAGGAGGAGGATGAATAGAATACACAGATTGTGTTACGGCACTCTGCCCCCCAGAGCGCCAGGTGGGGTGCCCTGATCTTCCCGCACCCCACTGTCCCTGCCTACTTGCCTCGGTCCTGGCTAACCCCAGGCGGACAACTGGGCGGCGGTCCCTGCGCTGGCTAGGGACCTGGCGACTACCTAGATGGAACTACTAACAGGGGACAGAGTGCCGACAGAAGAGGCAGGTGGAAGAAACCAACAAAACTTACAAACAGAGTACGTCTGGAGATGGAGCTCACAGGTAAACAGACAGGCTACTGAGGAGCAACTAGCACAGACTGGAACAGACCTGACTAGAGGCTAGCAGAACCAATAACTGGCAGTGAGCTCAGGTCACTGCCAGCCTTTTAACTAAAAGCCTCCGCCCAGGGGCGGAGAGTGGGAGGAGCCGACTCTCCCACTGTTGCATAAGGAAGGTGGAGGAGAGCGGGCGGCACCCTACGGGCGGACACGCCCACGCCGCTGCACGCTGGCTGCTCCACGCCGCTGCACGCTGGCTGCTCCACGCCGCCGGGGGAGCCCCGACAGCAGAGCTCTGGGACGCCGGAGCCGACATCGGAGCGCCGCGCGCCGGCCGTGGGAACCAGCGCCGCCCTGCATGGTAACATTACCCCCCCTCTGACGGGGGACCTCCGGGCCCCCGGAAACTCGACCAGGCTTATACGGAAAACGACGGTGGAACCGCCGTACCAACACGGGAGCGTGAACATCACGTGCGGCCACCCAGGCGTGATCTTCTGGTCGAAACCCCTTCCAGGCCACCAAATATTGTAGGGTTCCTCGACACCGACGAGAATCCAGTATCTCCTGGACCTCGTATTCAACTTCATCCCGGACCAGGGTGGGCGGAGGGGGACCGGAGGTGGGCATCACCGAAGGGACAAAAGGTTTCAATAGCGACTTATGGAATACCCTGTGAACCCTCCATGTGGGTGGCAGCCCCAGCTCGTAGGCGAGAGGGTTCACCACCCGTGTGATGGCAAACGGCCCTACGTAACGTGGCGCCAGCTTCAAGGACGGAACCCGCAATTTGAGATTTTTAGAAGACAGGTATACCTTCTGTCCCACCCTGTAAGGTTCAGACACAGACAGACTCTTCCCACTACGCAACTGCATACGGGCCCCCGCTGCCTCCAAGTTCCTCTGTACCTCTTTCCATACCCCCTGAAGCGTATCTGTGGTGACATCCGCTGCAGGACAGACCGACGGGGTAGGGACTGCTGTAAGGAATCGAGGATGCTGACCGTATACACAAAAAATGGAGACACCCCAGTGGAAGAACAAAGGCGGTTGTTTAGTGCAAACTCTGCCAAGGGCAGGAACTCTGCCCACTGATGAGCCTTTTCGCTAGCAAACAACCGTAAATATTGCACTAAATCTTGGTTCTTCCGCTCAGTCTGACCATTAGTCTGCGGGTGGAACGCTGAAGAGAAGGAAAGCGACGTTCCCAGGTTTCTACAGAAGGCACGCCAAAACTGCGACACAAACTGAACCCCGCGATCAGATACAATATTTTGGGGAACCCCATGTAGGCGAATTATTTCCTTTACAAAAATCGTGGTGAATTCTTTTGCCGAGGGTAGCTTTTTTAACGCCACAAAATGTGCCATCTTGGAGAACCGGTCGACCACCACTAAGATAGTGGTGCACTTCTGGGATTCTGGAAGGTCAGTGATGAAATCTACTGATAGGTGCGACCATGGGGTGGAAGGAACCGGTAGCGGTCTCAGAGGACCCTCCGGAGGACGCCGCCGACTCTTATTGCGAGCACAGACCGAGCAACCCCTCACAAAGTTGCGGATCTCCTGAGACATGCCTGGCCACCAGAAGTGTCTGGAACAAAGCTCCAGGGTCCCCTGGAACCCTGGATGCCCGGCGAGAACCGACGAGTGAGACTCATCCATGACTCTAGGGCGTAGGGTCTCAGGCACAAACCATCTGCCCTCCGGCACCCCCGAAGGAGCGTCCTGCTGAGCATCCTGTAGTTGAGGGACGAAGTTAGACTCCACAACTGCCACCACCACGCCGGGGGCTAAGATATTCTCGGGAGTCATGGTCTCACTATCCGGTACCCCGAAACTCCGTGACAGGGCGTCCGCCTTCACGTTCTTCTCTCCTGGGATATATGTCACGACGAAATTAAACCTGGCGAAGAACAGCGCCCACCTGGCTTGACGAGCTGTGAGTCTTTTAGCATTGGCGAGATATACCAGATTCTTGTGATCAGTATATACGGTAATTGGGTGTCTAGCACCCTCAAGATGGTGTCGCCACTCTTCCAGGGCCCATTTGATAGCTAATAGTTCGCGGTTACCCACGTCGTAGTTGCGCTCTGCTGAATTGAACTTCCGCGAAAAGAACGCACATGGGCTATACCCAGACCTCCCACTGACTTCCTGCGACAATACTGCTCCTGTCCCCACTTCAGACGCGTCTACCTCAATAAAAAAGGGTAGTCGTGCGTCCGGCTGTATTAGCACCGGGGCAGTCGTGAATGCCTTTTTTAGACGGCTAAAGGCCTCAAGGGCTGCAGGCGACCACTTACCCAAGTTGGCCCCCTTCTTAGTCAGGTCGGTCAGAGGTTGAGCAATAACTGAGTAATTCCTAATGAATTTGCGGTAAAAATTTGCAAAACCTAAGAACCGCTGAAGAGCCTTGAGGTTGTCTGGTCTGACCCATTGGGAGATTGCTGCTACTTTATCAGACTCCATCTGAATCTCTGTGGGTGAGATTACATAACCAAGGAAGGATACTAGTTTAGAACCAAACGTACATTTCTCTAACTTGACGAAAAGTTGATACTCGCGCAAACGGGTCAGGACCAACCTCAGGTGCCGCACATGTGAGTCCCAGTCAGGCGAGTACACCAGAATGTCGTCAAGATAGATGACCAGAAATACCCCCAGAAAGTCGTGGAAGACCGCGTTCATAAAACCCTGAAACACAGCGGGGGCATTACAAAGTCCAAAAGGCATGACCAGACATTCAAAATGTCCTAACGGGGTGTTGAACGCCGTCTTCCATTCATCTCCCTCTCTAATGCGAATTAAATTGTAAGCCCCCCGCAAGTCCAGTTTGGAGAACCAGTGGGCCCCTACCACCTGATTCAACAAGTCAGGAATTAGGGGCAAGGAGCACTGGTTCTTCACAGTGATTTTATTCAGGGCCCGATAATCCACACAAGGCCTTAGTGTCCCGTCCTTCTCTACAAAGAAGAGACCCGCCCCGGCGGGGGACCTGGACGGCCGGATATGCCGGTTGGCCAGAGCCTCCGAGACATAGGACTTGAGGGCTTCATGCTCACGGCCTGACAAATTGAAAATGGCTCCCTTAGGGATGGGGCTGTCGGGAATCAGATCAATACCACAGTCCCACTCCCTATGAGGAGGCAGAGCCTTAGACAGTTTTTTGGAGAATACATCCTGAAAGTCTGACAAATACTCCGGAATGAGCACCGTATCTGCGGAGCACACAGCTATGGTAGACAGGTGGTCATGACAGGATGATCCCCAATGAGTCAATTCCCGGGTGGACCAATCAAATTGGGGATTGTGCAGTGCCAACCAGGGCATACCAAGCACCACATCAACCGACATTTTCTCCATAACCAGGAAGGACAGTTCTTCCGAGTGGAGGATCCCCACCGTGAACTGTAATCTTGGGGTCCTCCATCGTACCAGGCCTGTAGAGAGGGGGGTAGCATCGATACTGGTAAAATGAATTGGCGTCTTCAGCGCCACAAATTCCGCCATCAGAGTACGGACAAAACACAGACTTATCAAGTTGGCGGCTGCTCCAGAATCAATAAACGCCCGCCCTGATCGGGAAAAATCCCGGAATTTAACATGACACGGTACCAAAAGTTTAGGAAGTACCTGAAGTCCTAGGCGATCCTCCCTGCAATCGCCTAGGACTCTGAGTTTTCCGCCGGTTCCGGCTGCGAGCGTTGAGCCCTCAGTGGGCAGGTTATCACCCGGTGTCCAGCTTTCCCGCAGTAGAGGCAGAGACGGTGCAACAAACGGATCCGGCGTCGCTCTTTGGGGTCCAGCGGATCCACCTCCATCGGCTCGGACACAGGGACTGGTAAGGAGGAAGAGGGACCAGGACAACCGACCTCCCTGACTCTACGGGTTTGCCTGTCCTGCTTCCTAGACCTGAGCCTCCTGTCTGCCTTCACTGCTAGCTCCATAGCCTCCCTTAAGGACCCGGGAACGGGATGGGAAATTAACAGGTCTTTAACTGCGTCCGAGAGGCCCTGCAGAAAAACGTCTTTCAGCGCGCTATCGTTCCATGCCGTTTCCCCCGCATAGCGTCTGAAGTTGGAGCAATAATCCTCCACACAAGCCGACCCCTGCCGCAGCGCCAACAACCGCGAAACCGCCAACCCCGCTCGGTCCGGTTCATCGAAGATACCCCCGAATTCCTGAAAAAAGGAGTCCACAGACTGCAGGCAGGGGGAACCCTCGGGATGGAAAAGGCCCATGTCTGGGCAGAGCCCCGCAGCAGGGACATTATCAGCCCGACCCTCTGAGCCTCTGACCCGGAAGAACGGGGACGCATCCGAAAAAACAGGCGGCACGCCTGTCGGAAAACAAAAAACTTGTTCCTCTCCCCAGAAAACGCCTCGGGAAGAGGGCACTTGGGTTCGGGGCTGGTTGCGGCGTCCGATCCCTGCAACACCCTCCGCTGCTCCTGGGCCACCATGCGGGCAGATAAATCCTGGATCACATGCACCAGGGCCTGCAGCTGGTTTGTGAGGGAACTGATCGCCTCCATGACAAACGGTTTTTAAAGGCCAGTTATTATGTTACGGCACTCTGCCCCCCAGAGCGCCAGGTGGGGTGCCCTGATCTTCCCGCACCCCACTGTCCCTGCCTACTTGCCTCGGTCCTGGCTAACCCCAGGCGGACAACTGGGCGGCGGTCCCTGCGCTGGCTAGGGACCTGGCGACTACCTAGATGGAACTACTAACAGGGGACAGAGTGCCGACAGAAGAGGCAGGTGGAAGAAACCAACAAAACTTACAAACAGAGTACGTCTGGAGATGGAGCTCACAGGTAAACAGACAGGCTACTGAGGAGCAACTAGCACAGACTGGAACAGACCTGACTAGAGGCTAGCAGAACCAATAACTGGCAGTGAGCTCAGGTCACTGCCAGCCTTTTAACTAAAAGCCTCCGCCCAGGGGCGGAGAGTGGGAGGAGCCGACTCTCCCACTGTTGCATAAGGAAGGTGGAGGAGAGCGGGCGGCACCCTACGGGCGGACACGCCCACGCCGCTGCACGCTGGCTGCTCCACGCCGCTGCACGCTGGCTGCTCCACGCCGCCGGGGAGCCCCGACAGCAGAGCTCTGGGACGCCGGAGCCGACATCGGAGCGCCGCGCGCCGGCCGTGGGAACCAGCGCCGCCCTGCATGGTAACAGATTGATGAAGCAAAAAGGTCCCCGTTTTTGATGGTGATAGAGAACGATGCTTCCATCCGCGGGTGCAGCCTACGTATTGCTTAGGTATCGCTGCTGTCCGCTGGTGGAGAAGAGAAGTCTGGGGAAATCCAGGCTTTGTTCATCTTGATGAGTGTAAGCCTGTCGGCACTGTCGGTTGACAGGCGGGTACGCTTATCCGTGATGATTCCCCCAGCCGCACTAAACACCCTCTCTGACAAGACGCTAGCCGCAGGACAAGCAAGCACCTCCAGGGCATACAGCGCAAGTTCAGGCCACGTGTCCAGCTTCGACACCCAGTAGTTGTAGGGGGCAGAGGCGTCACCGAGGACGGTCGTGCGATCGGCTACGTACTCTCTCACCATCCTTTTACAGTGCTTCCGCCAACTCAGCCTTGACTGGGGAGCGGTGACACAGTCTTGCTGGGGAGCCATAAAGCTGGCAAAGGCCTTGGAGAATGTTCCCCTGCCTGCGCTGTACATGCTGCCTGATCTCTGCGCCTCCCCTGCTACCTGGCCCTCGGAACTGCACCTTCTGCCACTAGCGCTGTCGGATGGGAATGTTACCATAAGTTTGTCCGCCAGGGTCCTGTGGTATAGCATCACTCTCGAACCCCTTTCCTCTTCGGGTATGAGAGTGGAAAGGTTCTCCTTATACCGTGGGTCGAGCAGTGTGTACACCCAGTAATCCGTAGTGGCCAGAATGCGTGTAACGCGAGGGTCTCGAGAAAGGCATCCTAACATGAAGTCAGCCATGTGTGCCAGGGTACCTGTACGCAACACATGGCTGTCCTCACTAGGAAGATCACTTTCAGGATCCTCCTCCTCCTCCTCCGGCCATACACGCTGAAAGGATGACAGGCAAGCAGCATGGGTACCCTCAGCAGTGGGCCAAGCTGTCTCTTCCCCCTCCTCCTCATGCTCCTCCCCCTCCTCCTCAGCACGCTGAGATATAGACATGAGGGTGCTCTGACTATCCAGCGACATACTGTCTTCCCCCGCCTCCGTTTCCAAGCACAAAGCGTCTGCCTTTATGCTTTGCAGGGAACTTCTCAAGAGGCATAGCAGAGGAATGGTGACGCTAATGATTGCAGCATCCCAGCTCACCATCTGGGTAGACTCCTCAAAGTTTCCAAGGACCTGGCAGATGGCTGCCAACCAGGCCCACTCTTCTGTAAAGAATTGAGGAGGCTGACTCCCACTACGCCGCCCATGTTGGAGTTGGTATTCCACTATAGCTCTACGCTGCTCATAGAGTCTGGCCAACATGTGGAGCGTAGAGTTCCACCGTGTGGGCACGTCGCACAGCAGTCGGTGCACTGGCAGATTAAACCGATGTTGCAGGGTCCGCAGGGTGGCAGCGTCCGTCTTGGACTTGCGGAAATCTGTGCTGACCCAGCGCACCTTTCCGAGCAGGTATGACAAGTGTGGGTAGCTTTTCAGAAAGCGCTGAACCACCAAATTAAAGACATGGGCCAGGCATGGCACGCGCGTGAGGCTGCCGAGCTGCAGAGCCGCCACCAGGTTATGGCCGTTGTCACACACGACCATGCCCGGTTGGAGGCTCAGCGGCGAAAGCCAGCGGTCGGTCTGCTCTGTCAGACCCTGCAGCAGTTCGTGGGCCGTGTGCCTCTTATCTCCTAAGCTGAGTAGTTTCAGCACGGCCTGCTGACGCTTGCCCACCGCTGTGCTGCCACGACGCGCGACACCGACTGCTGGTGACGTGCTGCTGCTGCTGACACATCTTGATTGCGAGACAGAGGTTGCGTTGGAGGAGGAGGAGGAGGGTGGTTTAGTGGAGGAAGCACACACCGCTGCAGATACCAGCACCGAGCTGGGGCCCGCAATTCTGGGATTGGGTAGGACGTGAGCGGTCCCAGGCTCTGACTCTGTCCCAGCCTCCACTAAATTCACCCAATGTGCCGTCAGGGAGATATAGTGGCCCTGCCCGCCTGTGCTTGTCCACATGTCCGTTGTTAAGTGGACCTTGGCAGTAACCGCGTTGGTGAGGGCGCGTACAATGTTGCGGGAGACGTGGCCGTGCAGGGCTAGGACGGCACATCGGGAAAAGTAGTGGCGACTGGGAACCGAGTAGCGCGGGGCCGCCGCCGCCATCTTGCTTTTGAAAGCCTCCATTTCCACAAGCCTATACGGCAGCATCTCCAGGCTGATCAATTTGGCTATGTGCACGTTTAACGCTTGAGCGTGCGGGTGCGTGGCGGCGTACTTGCGCTTGCGCTCAAACAGTTGCGCTAGCGACATCTGGACGCTGCGCTGAGAGACATTGCTGGATGGGGCCGAGGACAGCGGAGGTGAGGGTGTTGGTGCAGGCCAGTAGGCGCTCGTGCCTGTGTCCTCAGAGGGGGGTTGTTGGATCTCAGTGGCAGGTTGGGGCACAGGAAGAGAGGCAGTGCTGCAAACCGGAGGCGGTGAACGGCCTTCGTCCCACCTTGTGGGGTGCTTGGCCATCATATGCCTGCGCATGCTGGTGGTGGTGGCTCCCCAGCTGATCTTGGCGCGACAAAGGTTGCACACCACTGTTCGTCGGTCGTCAGGCGTCTCTGTGAAAAACTGCCACACCTTAGAGCACCTTGGCCTCTGCAGGGTGGCATGGCGCGAGGGGGCGCTTTGGGAAACAGTTGGTGGATTATTCGGTCTGGCCCTGCCTCTACCCCTGGCCACCACACTGGCTCGGCCTGTGCCCACACCCTGACTTGGGCCTCCGCGTCCTCGCCCGCGTCCACGTCCTCTAGGCCTACCCCTACCCCTCAGCATGCTGTATTACCAGTAGTGCAGAAACAGAACGCTGTAATTAAATGTGCCGCTTATTGGCCTGTGGTTGGAGGCTGACTTCGCTTACGGAACGCACAGCAGAGGCAGGAAAGAATTTTGCGCAAGCCTGCTGTAACACTTAGCTGGCTGCGTATGAATTAGGACAACTACCCCCAGCAGAAACCCAGTACACTTGTGGACAGGAATACAGCGGTGATGTAAGAGGCAACACAGAGGCAGGAAAGAATTTTGCGCAAGCCTGCTGTAACACTTAGCTGGCTGCGTATGAATTAGGACAACTACCCCCAGCAGAGACCCAGTACACTTGTGGACAGGAATACAGCGGTGATGTAAGAGGCAACACAGAGGCAGGAAAGAATTTTGCACAAGCCTGGTGTAACACTTAGCTGGCTGCGTATGAATTAGGACAACTACCCCCAGCAGAGACCCAGTACACTGAGGACGGTCACAGGCAGCCCAAATAGATTTTTTTTCCCAAATGTTTTTGGAAAGGCCCACTGCCTATATACACTAAATATGTCTTCTGTCCCTGCCTTACCACTACTGGCCCTGGACAATATAAAATTACTGCAGGACGCAATGCTCTGCACGGCCGATATACAAAAAAAGAAAAAAGTGCAACACTGCAAAAAGCAGCCTCCACACTACTGCACACAGTTAGATGTGGCCCTAAGAAGGACCGTTGGGGTTCTTGAAGCCTAAAATAACTCCTAACGCTCTCCCTATAGCAGCTCCGGCACCAGCAGCACTGTCCCTGATCTCTGTCAGAATGCATCTGTGGCGAGCCGCGGGAGGGGCCGATTTATATACTCGGGTGACACCTGATCTCGCCAGCCACTCACTGCAGGGGGGTGGTATAGGGCTTGAACGTCGCAGGGGGAAGTTGTAATGCCTTCCCTGTCTTTCTATTGGCCAGAAAAGCGCGCTAACGTCTCAGAGATGAAAGTGAAAGTAACTCGAACATCGCGTGGTACTCGTCTCGAGTAACGAGCATCTCGAACACGCTAATACTCGAACGAGTATCAAGCTCGGACGTGTACGTTCGCTCATCTCTAGTCTGCACGCCCGATATACAAAAAAAAAAAAAAGTGCAAAACTGCTAAAAGCAGCCTCAACAGTACTGCACACGGTCAGATGTGGCCCTAAGAAGGACCGTTGGGGTTCTTGAAGACGAAGATAACAGCCTAACACTCTCCCTATAGCAGCTACAGCAGGACGGCACTTTCCCTAATGTCTCTCAGCGTGCATCTGTGGCGAGCCGCGGCCGGCCACATTTTATATACTCGGGTGTCACCTGATCTCCCCAGCCACTCACTGCAGGGGGGTAGGATAAGGCTGGGACCTCACAGGAGGAAGTTGTAATGCCTTCCCTGTTTTTCTATTGGCCAGAAAACGGCGCAAACTTTTCTGGGAAGAAAATGGAAGTGACTCGAACACCGCGTGGTGCTCATCTCGAGTAACGAGCATCTCGAGTACCCTAATACTCGAACGAGCATCAAGCTCGGACGAGTATGCTCGCTCATCTCTACTTATCAGCATTCTCTCGTATTACATAAAAATCTGATTGAACAGTTACCTTTTTACAAACCTCCATTTCAAAAAAATAACTTGCAGAGTAATTAAATTGAATTGCTCACCAGGGGTACCACCTTAACCTGCTTTGTGTGCACTTAAGGCCTCGTTCACACGAGCAACACGGCATCGCCACGAGAAAATCGCAGCAAAATCACATCGCTGGTCTGTGCGATATCGCTGCGTCTTCTCGCGGCCATACCGCGATTTTGTAGCACTACAAAGTTGCACGTGATCCTACAAAGTCGCGCAGCTTTGTAGCATCACATGCGAGGATTTACCGGGAAGGCTTGAAATATAAGCCCTACTGTGAATATAAGCTGAGGAAGAGGAAAAAAATACACATACATCACTTTAGACGCGCTGTCAGCCCATCTGCACCTTCTTCCCGGGTCCCGGCGCTGATCTTCTTTTTCTCTTCTGGCCGTGTATTTTTTATTTTTTTCCCTGCAGCTAGGACTTAGTTTAGGGTTTTGACAGTAGCAACAGAGAGGAAGGCTCCATAGGGAAACATGAGCTACAAAACCTCACGAGTCGCGTGCATATCGTGGGACCCGCAAGTTTTTTGTGTCGGGCTGTTGCATGCTACAAAACATCGCATGTGTGAAGTAACCCATTGGAAAGTATGAGCTTCACATACATGCAATTTCTAACTTTGTAGCAACGCTACAATATCCCGAGACTTTATCGCCCGTGTGAACGAGGCCTAAAGCTTTTATCAGAGGTCATTAGCTCAAACTAGCAACAATAGACAAAAAAGCTAGATTCATGCAAACCCAGAATTAAATTACTAAATAATAAAAATCTTTATTTGTATAGCACCAACATATTCCGCAGCGCTTCTATAGAAAACCAGTATAAAAACAATCACACTCAAACTACAATCAGCCTTAAGGGGTTTCCCACTTCTAGCTATTTTGCTTCTGGAGGAGAGGCAGCTCTGTACATTGTGCAGTGGCTCAGGTTGGTACTGCAGGCTGAGTCCTATTGAAATGAAGGGGACTCAGTCTGTAGTACCAACCTAGGCCAATGCATAATGTTCAGAACTGTCTACTATCTGCAGCAAAACAACTAGGAGTGGGATATCCTCTTTAAGCATCAGCATCAGGAAAACAACAGCCACCTTTTACTAATAAAGTAACAGGGAAAATGCATTACTGACTGACAAATTTAAAACGGTGTTCCCACCTCTGCCAAACATGGCCAATATAGGAACCCCACTGATTACGAAAGTGGCAGGTGGTTTGGATGATGAATACAGCGAAACTGAACTAAATTACGCTGTTTTCGTAATGCCCATAGACATCAATATTACGCAAACAGTGTAGCTAGCGATCTACGCTGTTTCCACAGCGGCCAAGTTACGTAAATAGAGTGGCTTGCTTTGCTACACTGTTTGCATAACTCCCATTGACTTCTATGGGAGTTATGGAAACAGTGCAGCGCAGAGTATTCGACTTTTTCTAACCTCCTGACCATCCCCCACCTTACCATTCGGGATGGTTAGGGGCATTGGAGGCCCTATCTCAAGAAAGATGTGGGTCCCAGAAACCTTTAGCACATTACAGTTAGAAAAGTGATGAGTAAGGGTGACTACCCACTACAGTTTTTTTTCACTGCGAAATTTGCAGCGTTTTTTTTTCTGCAGGGGTCTATGGGACTTGTCATGTTAAAATCGCGATCGTGCAAAATTGCAATTTGCTGCGAAATCGCGTTTTTGCGATTTTAATATTGCAAGTCACATAGACTCCTGCAGAAAAAAAAAACGCTGCGAATTTTGCAGTAAAAAAAACTATAGTGGGTAGTCACTATAAGGGCTCCTTTCCACTGGTGATAGCGATATCGCTGCGAGAAAATCGCAATGTTAAAATCACATTGCAACGCTGCAAAATGGCAAGCTTTTGCGTTGCGATGCGAGAATCTGTTTTGCCATTGCACTGTATGGGTGACAGAGAAATGCAAAACACTGAAACAATCCTTCTGCTGCGATTTTTAATCCTCGCATCGCAGCTTGCCCTTAAACATCGCTAATGGAAAGGTTGTCATGTGTGGGACTTTCCTGCCAGAGCTCACACTCTCGCATCGCACTGAAAACGTGCGATTACCTCGCCAGTGGAAAGGAGCCCTAAGAGTCACATTGACTGAAAACACGTAAGCGTTTTCCAATGTTTGCATTTTGACCCAATGAAATTAACAATAGATTTTATTTCCTGAGGCTGTATCCACTATTGTGTCATTTGGATATGCAATTTGTACCCTATTTTTATACCTAACAATAAAAGCAATGTTAGAAAAATCTGTATTTTCTTTTTAATTTTAATAAACAAAGTGAAATTCTGTTATTTGGCAGTAAGACTCTTAGTTTGTTTCATTGTTTCTACATTGTACGCTATTGGCGTTGAACTACAATATATCCATGTTGTATTTATTAGTAAACTATGTTGCATTAAATGCCTGACGGGCTTAGCAGTGATGCACAGTGCAGAATAAATCTGAAAAATCTGTCAGAATAGTCATATTTTACTATTAACAGGTGACAGAGGCCTAGTATGTAGAAACAGTGCAAGACTTCATGGAAAAATACTTTTTAACCAAGTAAGTAGAGCAACATTCTTCCTCCAATGTTTGTGCTACGGATAGTATCTGCTAATGAACTCACTAGTACAATTAAACAAACCGTATTCTATGCTTCCTTCTTGTGAAAACTTTACATTTGTCCTTATATGTTACATTTCCCCTTTGCTCAAAACTGGTCCACCACAGCTGGCCTCTATGTGATGACCACAATCATTGTAGAACTACTATATCATTCTTCTGCTGGTTACAGATGAGCATATCATATGTCCATAATACTGAACCGCATGACAGATGTGTTACAGATGACATTACAATTGTATGTATTAGTTTGTCATCAGTATTTGCCTCTGTATTGTGTTTATTTTCTACTGCACAAATAATGATCCGTATTTGCCCAGTAGAAAATTATAGCAATATGGAGGCAGCAACCCAAAAAATAGGCCAGCTTTTGTTTAAAAAAAAAAAAAAAGCGGCCATGAAAAATATTGCCAAATCAATAAATACACAGATTTAAATTAGCTCCATATTACAGTTCCCAAAATACAGACCAAATATTGAGCTAATATATGCTTGGCTGAATCCATTTTCAAAGGAAATCACCAAAAAATATTTTGCATTAATTAAAATCAGTGCAACATCAATTTTTCTAATGTTTTTATTTTTCATGTTGTTGTCCGTACATAACTATGGGGGTGGCTGTCTTGTCTATACATGACTATGAGGGTAACCATCTTGTCTATACATGACTATTGGGGTGGCCATCTTGTCTATACATAACTATGTGCATTGCCATCTTGCCTGAGCTACATTTAACAGCATTCAGAGCATTTAGAAAGATGCTTTACAATAACCTCATGGGCCATTTACACAATGGACAGGAGGGACCCAGTGATTTGTATAGGAGACTGTTCTAGACATGCTCTGTGACCTGTGTAGGGGTTATTTTTGCAGGGAGGGGAGTAGAAAGTTACAGCTTTTTGCAAATGGTGGATCCTGTGTCCTCTACAGATCAGGAAGCAATAGACTAGTATCAGACTTTGTGCTCATTGTGAAAAATGCAGAATTTTAGGAATTTTTTTAAAATAAAGATTGTGACTAAAAATAAAAAAAATTAAATTTTATATATATATATATATATATATATATATATATATATATATATATATATATATATATATATACATACGTTCAACGCAAAAATTGATTTATATAATGGGTCATTTTCTGATGACACATTCCCTATAATGTGTTGTCTTCAGTAATGCAGATTAGAAGACACAGGGGATTGATATTTTATAAGTAACCAGTATACAGGTTGTTTTCATTAACCCCTTAGTGACAGCCCCATTGCCTTTTTTTGTCCTTGCTTTGTGGGTCTTAATCCTAAGGGACATAAAAACATGCATCCTCTGAAGATTAAAGCCCTGTGGGCTGAGGACGTGATACCTCCATGCTGCCGGTTGCTGGAGGTAGCTAACAACCTGGAGCTGTCATGGGGGGGGGGGGGGGCATGAGAAAGACTCCCCTGAGTCATCCATTAAAGTACATAAAAAGTGAAAAAAGTACATAAAAAGTGAAAAAAGTTAGATTTTCAGCTCCACTCACAGGTCACATCCACAAGGGGCGCTGATACTACTCACCTCCATGCTCCACGATGTTTGACGACGATCTGGTCCGGAAAGGATCTTTGGCCGTCTTTTGCGCATGTGTGCCAAAGAAAAGATGGCAACGCATATGCAGAAGACTGGATCGTCATAGGACATTTGAAATCTCCTGCTTTCAGGAGATGTCACCGGGGACCACGGTGTCCGGTCGCTGAGCCTGTAATCGCCGCTATCCAATGCATAATGGCAATCACTGACAAGTTCTAAAAAGTAAAATAAAGTTTAAGTTTCACCTTCCCTCATGGATTGGATCCATGAGGGGGGGTAAAAATACTCACCCCCATCCTCTGCGGTGTCCCGCGGCGATATGGTTCTTTCAAGACCTTACGTCGCCTATTGCGCATATGCACTTGAGGAAAAATCTAAAATCCCTCTGCTCCCAAATGTAGCCGTGAGCCTAGAGATTTCACAGGGTGCTGCGGTACGCAGTCCCTGGTCATGTGATCGCTGCTATCCAATGGATAACGGCGATCATGTAAAAGTAAAATAAGTTTAAATTTCATCTCCCATCACAGATCTGATCTATGAGGGGAGGTGAAATTACTTACCTAAGGCCTCCGGTGATGTCCCCTGCAGTGTCCTTTAGACCAATAGAGTGGAGCATAGTGAGAAGGAGGTTATGGTCGACAGTGTCAAATGCAGCAGACTGGTCAAGAAGGATTAGTAGGGAGTAATCACCTCTCAACTTTGCAGTCATCAGGTCATTTGTTACTTTTGTAAGGGCAGTTTCGGTCGAGTGTAGAGAGCGGAAACCAGACTGGAGGGGGTCGAGGAGTGAGTTGTCAGAGAGAAAACGAGTAAGGCGGGAGTAGACCAGGCGTTCCAGTAATTTGGAGTTGAAGGGGAGGTTTGAGACGGGTCGGTAGTTGGCAGCATCAGTTGGGTCCAGGGTTGGTTTTTTAAGCAGAGGGGATATAATGGATTGTTTAAATGAGGAGGGAAAAGTGCCAGAGGTTAGGGAGAGGTTGCAGATTGTAGTGAGGTGAGTAATGAGAGCTGGGGAAAGGGACCGGAGGAGGTGAGAGGGTCGCTAGCGCAGATAGTGGGGCGGGCAGTGGAAAGGAGCCTGGAGACTTCTTCCTCTGTAGTTGGTTCTAATGTAGATAGTGAGTAGGTGCTGGATTCAGTGCTGATGAAACTGGGATCGGGGCTAACCATGCAGCTTTCAGAGATTTCTTTTCGAACGTTGTCAATTTTTCTTTGAAATAGGCAGCTAGTTCTCCAGCAGTCAGGTCTGTCACAGGGGCCTGTTCTTTGGGGCTGAGGAGGGAGTGAAAGGTCTCAAAGAGTTGTTTGGGGTTGTGGGATAGTGAGGAGACAAGGGAGGTGAAATAAACTTGTTTGGCATTGTGAAGGGCTAGGTTATAAGTTTTAAGCATGAATTTGAAGTGGAGGAAGTCTGCAGGCAGCTTTGACTTTCTCCACAGCCACTCGGTGCACCTAGAGTACCGCCGGATGAAGCACGTTTGGGACGTGAGCCAAGGTTGCTGTGGTCTGCGTTTGACGGCTCGAGTCACGGGCAGTGCCGCTTCATCCAGGGCACGGCTGAGGGTGGTGTGGTAGTATTCGGCTGCCAGGTTAGGGTAGGGGAGGAGAGAGATAGGGGATAGGGAGGACTGAACAGTTTCGGCAAACTGTTTGGTGCGGATGGACTGGAGGTTCCTAGAGGTGTGATAGATAGGAGGGTCAGGGGAGATGCTAGGGTGCCTAATGGAGAAAGAGAGAAGGTTGTGATCTGAGAGTGGAAGGGGGGGAGTTAGTAAAGTGAGAAGCAGAGCAGAGACGGAGGAAAACTAAATCGAGAGTGTTACCATCTCTATGAGTGGGGGGGGGGGGGGGGTAAGAGATTAGTGATAAGCCAAGGGAGGAGGTAAGTGTTAAAAGCCGGGAGGCAGATGAGGAGCTGGAGTCATTAGTAGGGATGTTGAAATCACCAAGGATGAGGGTTGGGATTTCACAGGATAGGAAGTGTGGGAGCCAGGCAGCAAAATGGTCTAGGAACAGGCGGGCGGTAAATAACTGCGACACGCAGAGGCAGTGGGCGGAAGAGTCGCAGGGTGTGGACTTCGAAGGAGTGGAAGGTAAGCGAGGGAGCTGAGGGAATGAACTGGAAGGTACAGTTTGGGGAGAGGATGATGCCTACTCCTCCGCCGCATCTGTCATCCGATCTGGGGGTGTGGGAGAACTGCAGGCCATCATAGGACAATGCAGCGGGGGAGGTTGAATCGGACTGCTGTATCCAGGTTTCTGTGAGGGTGAGCAGGCTCAAGTGTTTACTGGCGAAAAGGTCATGGATAGTTGGGAGTTTGTTACATGCAGATTGGGAGTTCCATAGGGAGCATTTAAATGGGGCAGGGGGGGCATTTTGGTAGAGAACAGTACGGGGTGGGCATGGGTTTTATAGTTATTTTTTGACTACTCTCTCTTCTCTAGTGTTAGCTATCCCTCCAGGCTTTGTGTCATTGGCAAATTTGATCAGTTGGCCCTCAATTACCTCCTCCAAATGATTTATAAAAATGTTGAACAACACTGGTCCCAGGACAGAACCTTGTGGTACCCCACTTGACACATACTTCTAATTGGATGGGCAGCCATTTATGACCATTCTTTGAGTATGATCATCCAGCCAGTTGTGAATCCACCTAACAGTTGCCTTGTCAATCCCATATTTGGTCATTTTTTAATAAGTATGGTATAAGATACATTGTTAGGTGCTTTACTAAAGTCGAGATATACTATATCTACCGCATTTTCCTGATCAACCCAATTGGTTATTCTGTCATAGCAGAAAATTAGATTTGTCTGGCATGACTCCACCTTCTTCCCTTTTTTGAAGATAGGGACAACATTTGCTCTTTTCCAATCTTCTGGGACTTCTTCTGTTCTCCAGAAATCTTCAAAGATTATGGCGAGTGGTTCAGCAATTACCTCTACTGCTTCCTTTAGAATCCTAGGGTGTATTTCATCTGGACCTGGAGACTTACATTTATATAAGTAAGCTCCCTCACTTATTTCCCTCACCAACTCTCTGCTTATAGATTGCCTGCATTTTTTTATTCCCCAAATAGCACAAGGAAGATCAATTGTTGTTACATCTACTTTCGGAGAGATAACAGATACAAGATAGTAATTTAAAAGTTCGACCTTCTCAACATCACTCTTAACCAATTCACCATTTTCATCCTGTAAGCATCTGATAGCATCTTTGACTTCTTTTGCTTTTGACATACTCCCAAAATTCTTTTTTATTGCTTTTGGCCTCTGTTGAAAGCCTCAATTCATTATTAGCATTAGCTTTTCTGACTCTTGCCCTATAGTTCCTGCAGATCACATTATGTTCTTCTTTAGATATCCCCCTCTTTCCATTTGATAAACATATTTTTCTTCCTTTTTAACATGTTTGCAAGTTCTGTGTTCATCCATCCTGGTCTCTTTAAATGTTTCCCATTCTTCCTTCTTTTAGAGATTGCTAATGATTGTGCTTTGAGAATCTCATTTCACAATATTTCGCAGCCTTCTTGGACATTTCTGTCCTTAAGAACATCTAGCCATTGGATTCTTCCTACCCTCTTAAGTCCATTAAAATCTGCCTTTCTGAAATCCAACCTTGAGTTCTGAGTCTTCTCAAGTCTTCCTCACCTAGTTATCCAAAATTCAAGGATAGCATAATCATTGCCTCCTAAGGTCCCAGCCACCCTTACTTCCTCAACACCCCCCCCCCCCCGTTGGTAAGAATTAGGTCCAAGGTAGCAGATCCCCTTGTTTTCTCTTCTACCTATGGGAAGATGTCAGCAAGAGTGGGTAAGAATTTGTTGGACCCATTACTTTTACTTGAGAGAGATTCCCAACAAATGTCTGGATAGTTAAAATCTTCCATAATCACTATGTCTTGCTTTTTTGAGAACGTGGCCATCTGATGTAGAAAGAGTTCATCCATATGTTTTACTTGTGCAGGCGGCCTATAGTAAATGCCTACAATGGTGTCCTTTCTGTTGTTCTAACATACAATGCAACACCTCCTCCTCTTTTCTTAGGTCTGTTTCTTATTAATAAGTTGTAGCTTTCAAGCCTTGTATTCCAATGTTGTGTATCATTCCCCCACGTTTCTGTGATCCCTGTGACATCATATTTCTCTTACTGTGTTAGGAGCTCCAATTCTCCTTGTTTGTTTCCTATGCTCTGTGCATTTTTGTAAAAAGTTTGTGATTGGTATCTCTTGCTCCTTAATTTCCTCTTGAATTTTTTGTCTTGGTTTTTCTTTTCACTTCTAATAGTGAGGTTCTCAAATGTATTAATTAGCTGTATATTTTTACACATATTGTTCTAGTTTAAAGTTCCCCTGATGAGTGTAGCAAGGCACCTGCCAAATATATGCTTACCTGTTTTTGTAAGGTGTAATACGTCTCTAGCAAGCAGTTTATCATATAGGTAATTCACTCCATAGTCAAGAAATGCAAATCTTTGCTAATGTCACCATTGATGTAGTGAGTTTCACCTCTGGAATCCTATTCCATCTTTTTATATCATGGCCATCCCCTGGGAGGATGGATGAGAAGACCATCTGTGCTCCTTGTGCCTTCACCTTCTTTCTGTGGTCTTCAAAATCTATGCAGATAGTTGCAATGTCCTTTTTTGCAGTGTAATTAAACCATACATGTATTTGTAGGAATGGGTAGTGTTCCTTAGGACTGAAGAGTCTTGATAGCCTATCAGACACATCTATGATTTGTGCACCTGGAA
This sequence comes from Eleutherodactylus coqui, assembly GCF_035609145.1. NCBI lineage: Eukaryota > Metazoa > Chordata > Amphibia > Anura > Eleutherodactylidae > Eleutherodactylus > Eleutherodactylus coqui. Next base: position 114,409,786 of record NC_089839.1, on the reverse strand, counting down.
GACAGCACACCTCTCGTGAGGTGTCAGGTTTGCAGATAGCTGCCTCTGTTCCTCTCAATAGGGAATCCTCCATAACCACCACTCTACATTTCTTCTTCACAACAACACTTCTTTTTCTCTGCGCGCTTATTCCCCAGTTCTTAGTGGGTGGAGTCATTTCTCCTGTGTGAGAATCTGGTACCAGTTCCTGAGCAGTATGGGTGCTGACTGACTCCTGATTCTCTTGCTTCTTTGGGTCACATGCTTCCATTCTTCTGCAGGTACACTTAACATTTCATTTCCTTCAACATTTTTAAGACTTTCTTCTGCTCTGTCAAGGAAATCCTCACCTTTCCTAATGAGTTTCAATGTAGCAATTTTTTTCTTGAAGATCTTGCACATTTTCTTCCAGTAGAGACACAAGCTTGCATTTCTGGCAGGTAAAGTTTGGCTTTTCCTCTGGTAGTTCTGTAAACATATGGCATATGTGCAGCTCACCATATGGCTCCTCTCCTTTTCCATGTTTTCAGTTGATGTCCGCTTCCAAACTTCTAAGAGTCAAGAATTGTTGTGAGGAAATATCACCTATAAGATATTACAAAGAGTACAACAGCGCACAGTCTGATGATATCCTCTGAACAACTAGATCTGGCTAATCCCAGCAATCTTTTCACTCACAGTGACTCATCACTCTTTCCAAAAATGCACAGGGAATATGCAAATGATCTTCCTGCAGCTCCAATCTCTGGTCTGGCGATGTCCTCCGAGCAGCTAGACCCGGCTAATCCCAGCAATCTTCCCACTCACAATGATTCTTCACTTTCCCCACAATGCATAGGGAATATGCCAATGATCTTCCTTCAGCTCCAATCTCTGGTCAGTATCAGACGATGAAGTCACAATTATGATAGAAGACAGTTTTTAACGCAATTTACATATAGGCTACATCTAAAGGATTATTAACACAAGCAATTTTCATATCTGTATGCTGTTCATACTTGTGCATGACTGCACCCGGATGCCACATTATGATTACAGTCAATAGGGCTATACAGGCATGTGTTTTTTTTGACACAGACTGTAAAAAATGTTGTAGTCCAACTTCTTGGATGATGACCTATTTAAGTCAATGGTTGTGCACAAAAACACTAAGCGAACATAGATGACAGTAATGTGTGCTTGGTTATTCACTGCTAAGAAATTCTAGAGTAAAAAATGGCCTCCTTCAGTCTTTTTTTGTGCACGAGAAAAAGAAACAAATCACACAAGAATGGAAAAAATGGACACACAATGCATACAAATGTAACACAGACATACATATGCATTAAACTCTTCCCACCCCAGGACAATCATAGAGGTTCCTGCAAATTAACATAAACATATATCAAAAACTGAGTCCAGAGTCTCGGACAACAAAGCAGCATACCCACTACAGGGCTACTTTTAGACCTTCCAAAATACTAATGGTGAGAGTCTGTTAGCAGATGCCTTTATTGCCCTGAGTGAGCAAAGCTGAGGGTGCCTCACAGCATATATGTAGTCTGTCTCCCCCCTGAGCATCTAGAGATTTGAGGAGTCGATCACCAGAAATCTTCCTGTCCCTCTCAACAAGTCACCCACAAGTATCATATCTCTCATCTTTCTACTTATAATACAACCAGTGGATATTCCACTGAGATGTCTCAGAGACTTCTGTGCCTCACAATACATGAATCAGGAAGTCATGGCTGACTGAAAGCTACTCCTTAGGTAAAATATAGCTCCAAAACGGCTCACAACACTGGCCATTTCTGCTGCAATTCTCAGCTCACAACACAATCAGGGGTCCTCTTTTGCCTTTTCCCTACCAACGACAGGAGTATAAGTACTAGTTTGCATAATTCATTTAAAGCTTTACCTCAATAGGAAAGAGACACACTAAACTTGCAGTCCCAAGGAAACTTACAGACTTTTTCTCTCCTGGTCCCCATGGCGGCAGCAGAGACACAGATCCCCAGCCTTATGGCTCTGAACGGGAGGGGAAAACCTCGAGTTCCCCACGGCACAATTCCCCATTCTATAAAATTCACAACAGATTTCTCATCTCCTGGTCCAGTTGTCCATATTCCCATGCCTAGAGAAGGCATCAAAAGAGGGGCCTTGGGATCCCAACTGGCCTTCTTGATGTTAAAAGGCCCGGCATCCAAAAAAAACCCAGAATGCCACTTTCTCAGAGGCGCCTGTCTTGGAAGACTCCTCTTGCCACCTCCAATCCTATCCAGAATCAGATAGCCTCCTAACTACCAGCACCTTAAAGGAACTGCTCCTGTCTCTCCAGATATTTTTTTTCTTCCCATGACATGCAAAAAATCTCGAGTCAACTCCAAGCTAATAACCTTTGCCCTGCCCCCACCTGAAACATTCTATTGATAGGGTGCATAAGATTCCAAATATTGATATTGTTAGAGCGCTCTGCTGGGATCCGTTGTACTACTTTGTTTTCCCAGCTGCTTAGCTCCACACGTGGGGTTGATTGAGTTGGCTGGGTGTGGATTTCCCCAGTTAGCCAATCACCCAGGTCTGCTGCTCATATATACCAGCTCCCCTTCTGTGGCTGCTGGTTTTTCCTCAGTTTCTTCAGTATGTTCATTGTGAACAGTGTTATGTTCCTGCATGTCTGTGCAAGTTGCTGGAAATGGGATGTGAGCAAGCATGTTCAGTGTGTGTTTTGATCAGTGTCATGTTTCTGCATATCTGTGCATGTTTCTGTACGGGTGCTATGAAATCTGTCTTGCTGTGGATCCTTTATCGTCTAGGACGAGGTACCTCCCTAGGTTCCAGCACAGGGTCGTCCCTGTCAGGACGATCACTCTGCATGCAGGCAGGTTTCCTGGTGTTAGTTGTCTCATTAGTTTAGGGACCCACGGGATAAGGAGGACCTATGAAGTGTAATGGCTGTGCAATGGCTCTTTTCTGTCTGAGATGTTGGAGGCTTTGATCATCCCCATACCTAAACCAGGAAAGGAGAATACTTCTCTGGCTAACTTCCGTCCCATCTCCCTGTTGAATACTGACATCAAGATTTATGTAAAGTTACTGAGTAAATGACTGCTCGCCATCCTCCCAACATTAGTGGCAACAGATCAGGTGGGGTTTATTCCACAGAAGCAGGCTCCCTATGTTACCGAAGGTTCCTGGACCTAGTTCGTATGGCTGAGAGGGACGGGATCCCCGCTCTGCTCCTGGCATTGGATGCATAGAAAGCTTTTGACAAGATACACTGGGAATATTGGAGGGCTACCCTGGAGAAATTTGCCTTCTAGGGGGGCCAATCAAATTGGCTATCCTTTCGCTGTATTTGGTGTAATCTTCAAAAGTCTTCTTCTCGGGTTGTATTTCCTTCTCATTTGTCATCTCTAACGGCACTAGACACATCAATACTCCAAAAGGCAACCAGGGAGGACTAGCAGAAATTCAAATGCCGTCAGCCCATGGTCAACCTGCAGAAAGTGAAAAACATATAGATGTGTTAACATTAAATGAATACTGGATATAAACATATACATATAATAAAAACTATCCCAACACCTTAAAACATATAGAGTATAAAATAACATAAGAGATGGAGGAGAGCACAGAACCGATAAGACTGTAATCAATTCTAACTAAAAGGGAGGTGGTTATAGTCTTAAGTTAAGACCTCTAGGGTGGAGTGTGTCAATTTAAAGATCCACCTCATTTCTAATAGTTTCAACTTCCTTTCTCTGTCAACTTTCCCCCTCACCTGTTTCGGAATTGAGTCTATGATACGATATTTGATTTGGCTAACTGAGTGTACTACCCCTGCAAAGTGCCTGGCTACCAGAAGGTCAAGTTTGCATGTCCTAATGGTGCTTTTATGCTCCTTAATCCTGCATCTGATTTCAGTAGTAGTCTTACCGATATAGGCAAAACCGCAAGGGCATGTTATCACGTATATAACGTACCAAAAATGACAAGAATATCTGCTGTTGATCCGATACACACAGCCTGAATGGGGATGTGTGAACGTCTCACCCTTTATCATGTTATTACATGATGCACAGCCCAAACACGGGTAGTTGCCTCTTCTAGTGGATGTTGGCACTATCTCATTATCACCAATGTTATAACACCATTATGAACCAATTTGTCCCTTAGGTTTGGTCCTCTCCGATAGGACATAATGGGAGGGACACCAAACTCATTAATCTTAGGATAGCATAGTGCCAACATAGGCCAATGCATTTTTATAATCCGCTTGATCTTACCACTCACTGGTCCATATGTTGTAATGAAGGGAATGCGTCTATCACTATTCCTTTTTATTTTAGGGACCAATAGGGCTCCACGTTCAATCTGTCTCGCTTTATTTTTTTCCTGCTCGATCAAGTCTGTAGGGTAACTTCTTTGTACGAATCTGCCACACATTTCAGTCAGCTGAGTGTCTACGTATTCGTCTGACACAATTTTCCTAACCTGGAGCATCTGCCTCCAGGACACGGCAAGAAGCATACCTTCTGGATGATAACTATCAAATTTTAATAAGTTGTTCTGGTCCGTAGGTTTCTTATATAGATCCGTCACGATATCACCATCATTGTTGATGACTAGCACGTCGAGGAATTGTATTCATTGGCTTGAGCAGGACAAACAGACAGACAAACACACATTCATTTTTATGCATATAGATTATTTTACCATTTAATTCGATTTGAATTCAGTTTCTCTGCTCCAAAACAGAACAGAGAGACAGTAAGCCGAAACAGGGAATAAACGCTAGTGTGAATGACCCTAAATCTTTTCATTTATCTTAAAGGGGTTGTCTCGCGAAAGCAAGTGGGGTTAAGCACTTCTGTATGGCCATATTAATGCACTTTGTAAGATACACCGTGCATTAAATATGAGCCATACAGAAGTTATACACTTACCTTCCCTGCGCTGGCGTCCCCGTCTCCATGGCTCCGTCTAACTTCAGCGTCTAATCGCCCGATTAGACGCGCTTGCGCAGAAGGGTCTTCTGCCTTCGGCTCGGTCTGGCACGAGCGGTGTTCTGGCTCCGCCCCCTTCTAAGCGTCATCGCGTAGCTCCGCCGCGTCACGTGTGCCGATTCCAGCCAATCAGGAGGCTGGAATCGGCACACGTGACGGGGCGGAGCTACGCGATGACGCGTAGAAGGGGGCGGAGCCAGAACACCACTCGTGCCAGACCGAGTCGAAGGCAGAAGACCCTTCTGCGCAAGCGCGTCTAATCGGGCGATTAGACGCTGAAGTTAGACGGAGCCATGGAGACGGGGACGCCAGCACCGGAGGGGGTAAGTAAATAACTTCTGTATGGCTCATATTTAATGCACGATGTATATTACAAAGTGCATTAATATGGCCATACAGAAGTGCTTAACCCCACTTGCTTTCGCGAGACAACCCCTTTAACTTGAGGCATTGATGTTCATTAGGATCATTACATTACTTCCCCATGCAGTGTTACATTTCTACCTTGTCAGTTGTCAAACACCCCCAATAGGTCATGATTTCCAGATATCCTATACAGAAAATATTTGTTGCAATTTCAGAAAATTGACAATAATGACATCATCTATGCTATACTACAGAAATCCTGAGCACATGACTTCTTGGGGGTACTTGAGGACTGGAGTTGAGAAACACTGCTTTAGCTCATAGGATTGCAATGTGTCGATCATGCTAGACAGGATTATTTCTCATGGGTTCAGAGCAGATCACATGAGTGAAAATTTATTATGAAGTACTAACAGAACAGCAACCATTTGCCATGCAGTGGCAGAGTGCTGAGTACTTATACATCAATGCCCTGGCACTAGTGGAAAGAAGCTGGGAGAGCTCCCCAACTGTAGTATCAGTATACTTCACTCAGCTCCATATACAGTAATCCATTGAGTCTATTTATTGGGTACATTTTAATAAATTATTATATTTTGGCTAACAATTTTTAATGTTATGAAAAGTTTCTCTGTGTGGCTCAGCATGATTTTTTGGTTTTATAAGAAAAGTTCTTAAAAACACCCCAAAAAGTAGATAAAAACAGCTTTGTTCAGTTACTAAACACATTTCCAGAAATCCTTCTTTTTGGCTGGCATAGCAGGCTTTTATATTGTAAAATGTTTTCAGCATCATAAAAAGGTACAGAATGTGTTGTGATAAGTAATCACATAATAACAACAGTTTTGGGTTCAGCAGCAATTTTTATTTCTACTTTATATAAAAAGTGACTTTTCAGAATAAGCTGTCGTGTGTATACATGAAGAATAACACTATTCCTGTATGATTGATGGTCTGCATTTTTTTCATAGTCTTTCCAGTCTTTACCTCTGCAGGCGCTATTTCTAATTCTCAGTTTTCCCTGATTTAGTAGCTGGAGACTAGCTGACATGCTGTCTCCCATACAGAGCACACACAAAACAGAGACAATTCTGATTTTCTATCATTATCTCTCATATACAGAAATATACTATTTGCTGAAGTAGCATTCATCTGTGTACAACAAATGAGTTTACGAAAAGCGTTCCAATCAATGGATATTAAATCAAATTGATAAAAGGCAGGGGGGCTCTGTATGGAACGCCCGTCAGATGACAGGTGTCCATACAGCCGGTCCAAGGGGGCCTTGTTATATATCAATGCACAAATCCCTGGAGGTGTCTTCAAGAGGCATAGAGAGAGCATCAAGGGAGGAATGCGCAAGATGAAGAATGCCTCAGTAGCATTAAACAAAACAAAATAATAAAATCCCTGCGCTCCTGGAGAATAGATATTAGCAACGTGAGTGATATATATGCATTGACTTCGTAGAGGAGTCCTGTTCCAAGGCTCCCATTGGATTCACTGAAACAGTATTTCAATGTGGCTTAAAAAAGCTCCATGGAACACCTATAACTCTGTTTCTGCAAAACTGTGTGACTAAACTCCTCACTTCAACCTATTCAGTAGAGTGCTAATATTTTTCCTCTTTTCATATAAAACAATATATACAAAATTGAAAGACCTTTTGCTGGCCAGACATCAAATATCAAATAAACCACCATTATTTACATACAAGTAAGGCCACACCCATTGGGAAAACGTTGCCTGAACCCACTGACTGCACTGACTGACTATTGTATGTGTAAGGGGGCCTTTCAACTCTCCCCTGACTGGTGATTTCAGGAGAAAGTAGGATCAGACGCGTTGAATTTCAATGGCCAATCCTTTTGGAGACAAGCTGCTGCCAAATGTGTCTGGCAGCTTACTCCTCTCTGCCCATGCAAAATATATGATCACTCTTCCAAACCAAGCGTTCACTTAAATGGAAGAGTGGGGAGAAGTAGTTGTTGGCCTGATAATAATGTATATGAACATACTGGTTTAAATTTGGGTGTTGTTTTTGGCTTTTATATGTTTTGCTATTCTCTCAATGTGTGAAATGTGCAGCATACCAGAAAAAACATACAACATGTTTGCCTATAGTTGTACATGTATTATTAATTTAAAGATTTATGAAAATTGTAGCTTTGCGATAAAACATTTTGCTTCCCTTTAAATTATAGTACATTGTATGCAATGAAACAAACTGTGCATATAGTAAGATGTTCAGACACTGAAAAAGAAGATTAAAAACTAACTTTTGTTTATATTTATTAAAATATTTGACAGACTATAAACATAAAAAGAGCAGGTAAATGGCACCTAAACCTGGTTTATGGATGTTCACCAGTGGAAAATAGTGTCCCGAAACCTGATGTACACCCATGGGGGTGAAGATAGCACAAATACAGATAGTCCCCTACTTGTGAACAGGTTCCATTGCAAACAAATGGTTGTTTGGAGGGAATCACAGGTGGATCCTGCTCCATACAACGTTGGGTGCAGGCTGTTCTTACAGCCGTCACTCGGCGGCACCAGTTCCAATGAGCCGCGCCGCTCGTCGGAACTGTTAACACTTTAAATGCCGCTGTCAGATAGACAGCGGTATTTAAAGCGTTAACAGTTCTGATGAGCGGCACGGCTCGTCGGAACTGCAACTGCCGGGTGTCCACTGTAAGAAACAGCCGGCACTCGATGTTTAAGGGTCCTGTATAGTGTCCTGCGATAAGATCGCAGGATGCTGTGTGGTTGCTAGGCAGCCGGGGGCCTTCTGAAAGGCCCCAGGGCTGCCTATGCAGAGTGCCTATCAAGCGCATGGCCTTTCAGAAGGTTATGATGCAGAAGAGCAACAATGCTAAGGAACCCAATGACTGTCCCTGACCATAAAATGAAAATATCATTGATGAATCTCATCCAGAGATCAATGAGATTTGTCCACTTCTCATTGGACTCCTTGAATACTTCTTTTTCCTCCCACCAGCCCAGGTAGAGATTTGCATACATGGGGGCACAAGGGTTCCCCATTGCAGTCACCCTGAGCTGGTGGAAGTACTTACAATCAAATAAGACCTCTGTAACCATGGCCTCAAAGATGTCTATATGTGAGCAGTCCCGTGATTGAGGGGTACTGGTGTTTTTAGGTTTCAATCTGGTGAAGGGTACCTCACCAGGATTCCTTTGGCCCTCAGCTGACAACCCCTCTAACATATCAAGGGTATCTACGTCACTGGGGTTAATGCCAAGTTCTAAACATCTATTGTGTCCCTTAATTGAAAATTTCAATTTCCCTTATCCAATCAAAGGACTTAAATTTGTTGGTGGAAATAAATGAGAGACCTCTCTTTAGTACACCTATTTCGGCTTCAGAAAGTGTTCTAGATGATAAGTTGATAATTTGAAACTCATCCCCACCCATCCCACTAACTGGGGATGTAGATATTCTGGAAGCATTGACTTGTGATTCTTCAAGATGTGTGCGCGAGACCAGTGGATCATAAGGAAGTTGAATTACTTTTGACTTCCTGGCCTGTCCCTCAGCATATAGTTCGATATGGGGAGCCCTAAAAAATGTTTATTAGTGGATTGCCCACATCTACCTCTACCTCTGGGTGTGGATCTTCCTCTCCCTCTATTGCTAGTTCTAAAATACTACGTCTCCCTCTTAGTTACGTCACTCTCTGACAGCACACAATCTGAAGAGCTCATTTCTGACTCAGGCTGAGGTCTAATATCATACACTCTATTTTCTGTGAAGTCTCTCAAATCTCTCGTGAATTGAAAGTCTTTACGTTCCTTTAGGTAGCAAGTGCATTTCTCTATTGTTAGTTACAAAGTTTTTTTCATCTTTTCAAACTCCGCCTCACTAGAAAAATTTTGAGTGCTCTTAATAGCCTTGTTCAGACAATGTTTCTCTCTAAGATGCTTTTTTCTTCTTCCTATAGTAGAGTTATAAGTCTAAATGTGCTCTCAGTGGCCTTTTTTTCACAGTTTTGCACGAAGGACTTTTGTTAGGAAGATGTTCATATAGTAAATGTCTTCTTATCTATTTCTCCTCCTTCTATGCTATACTTATATTCTCACAGTTCAAAAATGTTGTGAATATGTATCTCTGGCACTAATATAATACAGGGTGTTTTAAAAAGATGGACCTAATTTAAAAAATGTACATTTCACGATTCCAACATGTGACAATTATACAAAAAGTTACAAATAGTTTAATGAGTTATTAAGTTTGCCTAACCATTTTACAAATGCCAAATGTCTCTCAAAGTGTCTTCTTCCACTGAGGTAACCGCTGCAGTGATTCTTTTTCTAAGGTCAACCAAATTAGTTATTATTGGTGGCATAAAAGCATGGTTTTTGATGCATCTGCACAAGAAAAGTCACAGGGTGTAAGATCTTCGGATCATGGGGAACAAGAGTGTAGCTCGAAGTCTTGGAGTCCCATACAAGTACTTTAGAAGTAAGTACTTTAGAAAACATCAAACCTGCAGGTGCTAATGTGGTGATGGTGCTCTATTTTGCTGAAAAATGTAGTCATCAAAATATTTATTAGGTTGTGGAAATTGCCAGTTCTGCAGCATTAAGAGATATGTTTGCCCTGCAACTGTGCTTCCCTCAAAAAAGAAAGCACCATGAACTTTTCTTTGAGAAACAGCACAAAACATGTTCACTTTCAAATTGCAGTTATTATTTACACTTTTGTACAGCTTCTCTAATCCCCTTATGTGCACATTGTGACGATTAACTTTACTACTTCAATGACACACTGCTTCATCACTAAAAATCAAATGCAGTAAGAAACTGTTGTACTTCGTGTTCTGTAACATTGCATTACAAAATTCTGCATGTTTTTCTTTGTCAGCTGCATGAAGAGCCTGTACCAGTTGCAACCAATATGGATTCATGGCTAAACATTATCTAAACTCACTCCAGACAGTTGTATGAGGGATCGCAAGTTCTTGTCTGGTACGACGAGTGTATTGGTGCCAGCTATAAAGAAAAATCTCTTGAATTCTTCGCACATTTTCTTCTGAAGTGTCTGGTCGGCCCGTATTCTTCTATTTGCATAAACAGCCTCTTTCATAACAACAGACTGATACAACTGTATATAATATACCAATCTTACCTTACAGCCATATGACTACATAAAATGGGCAGAACCCCAACATCAGATTGTTATAGATGTCATCAGCCTACTGCTGACTTTTGGCACATGTTATGGCACTGCACACAAATCAGAGATTTCTGGGCTCAGGTGTTAACATTTGTGTCTACGCTCTTGCCTACCCCTTACACACTCACTCTAGATCCTAAAACAGCATTATTTGGCTTATTAGATGGTGAACAATGGCCTCACCACCTGCAAATTTTTATGAGGGAGGTACTGTTTTTAGCTCTGAAGGCGATTGCTCTAAAATGGATGGCCACCGAATGGCTTCCATTACAGGATGGAACAAAAATAGTCAATAGCGTTCTACCTTATGAAAAGGTAGTCTACCAAAACAGAGGATGCCCTGCTAAATTTAACAAAATATGGAGTCCATTGTTGGATGTCTGTACCACTTTGCAACATAACTAACTATATATATTAAACCTAAATAAAAACCAATGCAGACAGGTTTATTGTTTGGAAAACGTTTTGTTGATGTCTCAAAGATGTTGGAAGATTGCAAAATGGACAATAAGAACTGTAGACAGAGTTATAAGACGAGTTTGGATACTAAAACAAGTTCAATTGTCATTATATACCAAGGATGTATGATATATGCCTATGTACCAATTATATGATGCGTTCAATAAAACAAACCTGAAGAAAAAAAACTGCCTCTTTTATGGACTTTCGCACCCACCTGACACTGGTCAGATTCAGGCCCTTGTGTGCTTCATCTCAATGGTACTTCTATTTAATATGTCTGATACTTTGTTCTAATGGAAGATAAGTTGCCACCAGAGGTGTTTAGCAGTGGCTTATTCCCCTCTCCAAATCAAAAATTGCCACCTATACAGTCTACTGAAAGGCCCTGTTTCCAGGGATCGGGGAGTAACCAGAGATGCATATATAGTCTTGTCTGTGTATACAGGGTCTGGTAGAAGTAATGACCTTTTTTATGAGCAGGTAATTTGGCCAAAAATCTTTCAGACCCTTCTGTCTGAATCTCCATGAAATAAGGACTGTACCAAAGGTGATATGTATGGCTTCATTTTCATTTTGCCAACAAGCTTCGAACACTTCTGTTGCTAATACCGAGTTCTGCTGAAACCCCTTCTGGATTTTTGAGGACTTGTAACAATGCGCATAATTATAATTAGTCAGCCTTTCCTTCTGTAGTCCTTGAAACTTGTCTTCCTGATCTTTTGTTATCACGAACATTGCTAGTTGCCTTAAACTTTTTGATCAGTCTTGTGATGTCACAACTCATGCGTATGATTAATGCCAAATTCTTCACATAACAAATAAGGATTTCCTGCTCCATTGCACTCTCACTTGTTGTTCCCTTGTCAGTCAATGTGCCATTTTACTTCAGAAAACCTGGAACACAAAGCTTACTAAGGCAACCTGCACACGGGGGCGGAAATTCTGCGGCAGGATTTCCCGCAGAATTTCTGCCTGTCGCCGCTGCCATAGAATTACATTAGAAAACACAATCCTAGGCAGACGGCCGTGATTTGTCCACGTGAAATCCCACGCGGAAAACAAATCGCGGCATGTCCTATTTCTGTGCGGGTCACGCAGAGGCCCGCACAGAAATGTCAGTGGTGACGGGCCGACTCCACTCTGTGCATGTGCCGGCTGGCCGGCAGCTGGCACATAGCAGAGAATGAAGACGCTGGGAGCGGGTGAGCCGCAGGCCTCTGCAGGGGCATGGATCCACATCCCGCTGCAAGAATTCTCGCAGCGGGATCTGACCCGGCCATCTGCAGGTGGCCTAAAGGTACTAAGATGACGTCTGTTTATACTATACTACTTAAAAAGAGCACTACTTCTGCTAGTTGTTTGTGTAACCTGCCTGGGTCTCCTATAGTACAACAGAGCATAAATACAGTAGAAATATGTCATTTTCTGATGCCATATTCCCTTTAAGCAAATCAGCCAGATGTATATATCTATATGTTGGATGTGTTCCTTCAAACATTTCAAATACAAGTAGTTACGAATTAGCAATGGATGAAAGAATAGGGAAAAACAAAGAGTTGCTGTATTTAATCAGTTGTGGAGTTTTTTGGTGCATACTGATGAAATAGAGAGCAGATATATTGACTTTCTGAAAAAATTTCTGACAAAAGTCATGTAAAATGACTTTGTCAAAGTAGTTGACATAAAGATGCTAAAATGCTATCTAATAACAACTTTTAGATCTTTAGGAATTTTTCCCACATATGATTTGAAACAAAATAGAGCAGTAAGTACATTTTTTGGCAGATAAATTCAGTGTACATGCATGATTGGGGAACATTACAATTAGAGATGAGCGAGCATGCTCGGATAAAGCAGTTACTCGAACGAGCATCGCTCTTTTCGAGTAACTGCTTACTGGTCCGAGCAGGCTCAGGGGGGGGGGGGGGGGGGGGGGGCGGCGGGGGTGAGCGGTATTCCAGTATCATTGACATTGCTCATAGTGCTGCCGGATTGGAAGTGGAGTAGGCTAGGAAGCATTCTCCTCTCGCCGCCTCCATTCACAGTAAGGAGGCAGTTAGTTGTTCACAAGTCAATGACTGCTGTTTACACTGAAAGACAAGTCGTTTCTGCATACACAGACTCAATGACCGCACAATTCTCGCTCAGTCACTGTATGTGTTTACACGCTCCTGCAGGAAAGTGAACGTTAATCATCCCATGTAAAAGGGCCATTACATTGCTCTCTAAATTTAACAAGAAATGTATGTCATCAATCAATCTTAGTACTCATTGATCTAAGGGTACCCTGATTCTTTTTAACATCACATAATGATAAGCATTAACAAAATATATCATAACGATATAAGTTAACATAACTATAACCATAATTATATGATTTTCATTTTTTTTTAAAGTAAATGTAAGTTACGATCGAAACTTCCAGTGGACAACTGTAAACTCATTAATCCATCCATCCTTGTTGCCTCACAGCTGGGTAAATGGAAGAATCCATAGGCCAAAAATATTCTGCACTAATGCCAAATATGAACAAAGGCCCTGATTTATAACCATTCATGACGCAAATGATCTGAAACTGAGTGAACTTTCTTAACAACAGTGAGTGTGCCAGAGATAAAATTCCATCCTTTGCATTGCTATCACAGTTTCTATGTAGAAAGTTGGATTACATATGTAAAAAATAGACATTTTTTAAATAGAGAATTTAATGTTTTTGGTTTCTTTCTGTAAGTTTATGCTGGCAATAGCATATTGCAACTCAGCACTTTTAATGCAATCCAGTATGAAACAGACGCATGAAATACATAGACTTAAAGGGGTTGTCCCGCGGCAGCAAGTGGGTCTATACACTTCTGTATGGCCATATTAATGCACTTTGTAATGTACATTGTGCATTAATTATGAGCCATACAGAAGTTATAAAAAGTTTTTCACTTACCTGCTCCGTTGCTAGCGTCCTCGTTTCCATGGAGCCGACTAATTTTCGCCGTCTAATGGCCAAATTAGCGGCGCTTGCGCAGTCCCGGTCTTCTTCTTTTTTCAATGGGGCCGCTCGTGCTGGATGCCGACTCCGTGTAGCTCCGCCCCGTCACGTGCCGATTCCAGCCAATCAGGAGGCTGGAATCGGCAATGGACCGCACAGAAGCCCTGCGGTCCACCGAGTGAGAAGATCCCCGCGGCCATCTTCATCAGGTAAGTAAGAAGTCACCGGAGCGCGGGGATTCAGGTAAGCGCTCTCCGGTGTTCTTTTTTAACCCCTGCATCGGGGTTGTCTCGCAGCGAACGGGGGGGGGGGGGGGGGGGGTTTGAAAAAAAAACAACCCGTTTCGGCGCGGGACAACCCCTTTAATAAAGGCCTTAATTTTAAAATTCATATAGTAACTAGTGCAAGTGTAAATCTGACAGGTAACCTATTAGGCCCTGCATTTGTTAAGTCGTAATAGGTATCCTTAATTGAAAGACCTGGAAGCCATTGTTAGTCCCTTAACTGCCATGGCAACCCGTTGCACCCCACATTAGAAGCAGAAACCAAAAATGGCAACAGCACGCACAATAAATTTACTATCAGAGATATACATACCTGTAATCAATACTCTAACCACATTAAATAATGCAAGGTTCTTGGTATATAATTCGATCGAATTACATTGACCCCGCTACCAACGTCCAGGTGACCAAGCTCTCAGATGTATGCTAACACTAATACCAGGTGGTAAATCTCAACCTGGGAAAGTTGGGTTCCTACTTCTCAGAATGCTCCTCTCTTGGGACTAAGCCTACAAATAAAACCAGGGAAGGTAGTATACCATTCGTATGCTCCAGTAGGAGGGACAGAAGGTAAATGGGCAGCAGGTGTGCATGGCCAAGTGAAGACAGCCAAAACTTTACAATGTTTGTACAAAAAAAGATAAAATAGGTCAGCACTACCCAATGGAAATATATCTCAACAGAAATATATAGGTGGACGTTAAACCATGGCTGCAACATACAGTAGAAGCAGAAACCAAAAATGGAAACAGCACACAAAATAAATTTACTATCGGAGGTATACATACCTATAATCTATACTCTAACCACATTAAATAATGCAAGGTTCTTGGTATATAATTTAATCGAATTACATGACATTCTCCTTAATTTATGGTTTTTTTTGCCATAAACTAGGCCAATCAATAGGTATTGTAAAGTTAGGCTAGAGAAATAATAATAATAATCTTTATTGTATAGCGCCAAGATATTCCGCAGCACTTACAAAGACAGGGGGAATACAGAAATACGAAAGTACAAAAATTTACAGAACCACGGTTACATAGTAATCAGTTGATGGAAACAATAGGGGTGAGGGTCCTGCTCCAACGAGCTTACATACTACGTATAATGGGGTGATACAGAAGGTAACGGGGCTGGAGATGTGCACAGTATGGCGAGGTGGAGAGTGAGGGATGCTATACATAAAAACAGTGGTCAGATGTTTAGCCGCATGACGGAGGAATCGGTATGACTGCAGGGTCAGTTGATGGTGGCTAGCAGGGAATGCAGTCAATAGATCAGGTAGCATATTGTCAGGTGGAGTACAGAGGGGTTTGGTTTAGGGGATGTGGTATGCCTCCCTGAAGATGCATGTTTTTAAAGCACGCCTGAAGTTTTGTGAGTCCTGGATTGCACGGATAGCCTTTGGTAGTGCATTTCAGAGGACTGGTGCTGCTCTGGAGAAGTCTTGGAGGCGGGAATGAGAGGTTCGAATTAAAGAGGCGCTCAGTCTGGTTTCGTTAGCAGAGCGAAGAGCCCAGTCTGGGTGATGGATTGAGATGAGGGAGGCAATGTAGGGCGGCGCTGCACTGTGGAAGGCTTTATGGATGAAGGTAGTGAGTTTAAATTGAATTTTGTATTTGACTGGCAGTCAGTGCAGTGACTGGCACTGGGCAGAGGCATCCAAGTAGCAGCTGGACAGGAAGATGAGCCTGGCTGCCGCATTCAGGATGGATTGGAGAGGGTAGAGTCTGGCGCGGGGGAGGCCGATCAGCAACAAGTTGCAATAATCTAGGCGGAAGTGGATGATGGCAACAATGAGTGTTTTTGGCGTGTCCACGGTGAGAAAAGAGCGGATTCTTGCGATGTTCTTGAGGTGCAGCTGACATTTTCCGGCCATAGATTGCATGTAGGGGGTAAAGGAGAGATCAGCGTCAAATATGACCCCAAGGCAGCAGGCATAAAAGTTATGGTGGTGCCAAACAGTGACATGGAGATGTTAGGATGAGGTCGGTTAGTAGAAGGCGGAAACACCAGTAGGTCAGTTATAGAGAGGTTTAGTTTTAGGTATAGAGAGGACATATTGTCAGAGACAGCGGACAGACAGTCGGTGATGTTTTTGAAGGAAAGGTGCAGGGATGTCACGGGAAGAGGTGTATAGCTGGGTGTCATCAGCATAGAGGCGGTATTGAAGGCCAAAACTCCTGATGGTTTGTCCAATAGGGGCTGTGTGGATGGAGAAAAGGAGGGGGCCGAGGACTGAGCCCTGGGGGACTTCAACAGCAAGGGGAAGAGGAGGGGAGATAGAGGCAGCAAAGGAGATGCTGAAGGAGCGGTCAGATAGGTAGGAGGAGAACCAGGAGAGCAGTGTCTTTTAGGGCGATGGAGCGAAGCATACTGAGGAGGAGTTTGTGGACAAAGGAGTCAGTGTCGAATGCTGCGGAAAGGTTGAGGAGGATCAGTAGAGAGTAATCTCCCCTCGATTTGGCTGTCAGGCGGTCATTCGACACCCTTGTAAGGGCAGTTTCTGTCAAGTGTAGGGGTCGGAAGCCAGACTGTAGGGGGTCGAGAAGAGAGTTCTCTGATACAAGGCGGGAGTAAACCTTACAATGCGGGAGTAAAGCAGGCGTTCCAATAGCTTGGAGATGAAGGGGGGGGGGGGATTAGATATAAAGATATGCCAGAGTTATTATTTAGCAGGGTCACTGTGATAAATCTGGTGCATACAAAGACTTTCTAGTCTTGGATAGGCATGGTAGAGTGTATTGCTTTTTTTAAAGAATTAAAACTTCCTAGAGTTAAGACCGCTGTTAAAAGAAAATTAGATTAAATTAAGAGATCAATTAGAGGAAATAGAGTAAGAAAGAAAATTAACATACTGTAGGAAAATCCTCTTGGCCAGATGGGTTTTCTATTTTTTACAGCAATGCTTATATTTTATGTGAAGTTATGATGCATAAGAAAAATATGCAATGTACTAATGCATTTAAGACAAATATGAAAATTATTTCTAGACTCTAAAATTATAATAATTCCCAAGCTAGGGAAAGGTTATAGAAAATCTCTCTTTGTTAACCCAGTAGTGACCACCCTATTGCCTTTTTACATGCTGGCTTGCTGGGTTTTAATCCCCAGGGATTAAAACCCTGCAAGCTGTGGACGTGACAGCTCCATGCTGCCGACTCCCGGAGGTAGCTAACAACCTGGACAACCTGGCGCTGTAATCCCAGGCCGCGTGACCACCACTATGGTCACACGATCATATGAAACTCAATAATAAGTAAATAAGAGAATATAGGTTAAACAAGAAGGGTGAGATGATGCAGCCCCGTCGGACACCTTTGCCGATCCCAAACCAATCTGTGTCCCCATACTGTGTTCTCACAGTGGCTTCTTGATTGGTATAAAGTGATTTTATTAGCTTGACTAGATGTGCTGATACATCCAGTTCTTGTAGGGCCTGCCATAGCTTGTCATGGTAATGCAGTCAAAGGCCTTAGTGTAGTCGATAAAGCATATGTAGATATTTTTTTGGCATTTTCGAGCTTTTTCCATGGTCCATCGCAGGTTCATAATATGGTCACAAGTGTCGCGTCCTCGCTGGAATCCTACCTGCGCGTCAAGGAGCGCCACTTTAACTACTGATCTTAGTCTTTTCCTGTATAATTTTGAGAAGGATCTTGTTTGCATGCAGAGGGCTATTTCTCGGTAGTTGGAGAAATTCTGGGAGTTGCCTTTCTTTGGTAGAGGGATGAAGATAGATCTTTTCCAGTCCTATAGCATTGTGTGGATGCCCATACTGCCTGGCACAGCACTGTGATGGTTTTCACTGGTACTGGCAGCAATAGTTCTGCTGGTATGTTATCTATGCCTGATGCTTTATTTTTGGCTAGTTGTTGCATTGCCATAACCACTTCTGACTCCATAATGGAGGGCTCCAATTCCACAGGCTCCACCTCATGCAATGGTCTAGGCATGTGGTTGCAGGCATATAGTTCTTCTGAGTATTCCCTCCACCTATCCTTGATACTTTAGCCTTCCATTGCTTGTTTATAGTATAGGCAGCTAGTGACTCTACTTTATACTCAGCTAGGCAGTCTATTATCCACGTGCTGTATGATTATGCACAGTTTAGGCAGCCAGCACATTGCTATTTTTTTATAGCCTTTCTACAGAGTTTGCTTTACTTTCAAGCATTTTATATAGCTTGTGTGAAGTTATCTAGAGTCTAGCTATTTCATTGATATTAGGTATCAATCCTAGGCTAAGTGAGCTTTTCAATCTATTTCCTGAGCCTTTATGCAAAGTTTTCTTCACCTTCAAGTCGTTTTATCAAGCCTGTGTGAGGTTATTATCTAGAGTCTAACTAAATTAATTTACATTGGCTTATGTAGGTTGAGGAACAAAGTTTTTATGTAGGTTGAGGAACAAAGTTTTTTCAACTACTTTTTGGAGGGTCACTGGCATTTTACTCTGGGGTTGCGCTCTTTATCATCACACTGACCAACTGTTATTTGGTTTTCTATGGTCCATTGTGTTTTATGCGGTTTCCCACAAGTTTAATCTGGTTTATGACTAAAGGCCCATTTACACGCAAAGATGATTGCTCAAAATTTGTTCAAAAGATAGGGAGATTGATAGTTTTAGCGATCATTTTGCATATGCTGCTAATGGGCACTAATTAGCAGCTTATTACTTTGAAGTGGTTTATTCTTTGCATACAGCTCCTTTGTTCTGCCACAGGACAGCAAACTGAATACAATGTAATCAGCGCTCCTGTGGAGAATACAGCGTGTGGTCCCTGCTATCAGCTTGCAGCTGAATGATGGATTTTATGCTCAGCTAAAAAATAAATGATAGCATTTACATGCAACAATTATCAATCAAAAGACATCGGTTGAGCAAATTTTGAGTAATAATTATTGCGTGTAGATGGGCCTTAACTGTTCAGGGGTCATCTGCTCTACTGCCCCAGAGCTGTTAGTTGTATAGTCTACTTTATGTTTTGTTCGTCTTTTTTCTTGTAGCAGCCCTTGTTTTTAAATTTATCCTATGAAAAGTGATCTTTTAGGGGTGTCCCCAGATAATTTGTACTATAGTTTGACATCCCTCTTTGCTATACTGTGATTCATACTAACTTTTGGTTTATATATAAATAAAATTTTATTCCACATTACAAAGCAAAAATATCAAATCTACGGACATTTCACTATAAATACTACCTAGTAATTAGAAAAGTTCTAAGAGATGATTTTAACTCCTTAGCGATGAGGCCCTTTTTTTTACATTTTCGTTTTTTCCTCCTCCCTTTTAAAAAAATCGTAACTCTTTTATTTATTCATCAATGTAGGTTAATAAGGGCTTGTTTTTTGTGGGATGAGTTGTGTTTTACAATGGTACTATGTAATGTACCATATAATGTACTGAAAAACTTTTTAAAAATTATAAGTGGTGTAAAATGAAAAAAAAAAAGAACATTTCACCATCTTTTGGTGCATCCTGTTTCTACAGCACACAAACGGCAACAAAAATGACATGATTCAAATACAACTATTTTCTATGGGTCAGTACGATTACTATGATACCAAACTTATAAAGTTTTTCTGCTGTACTACTATTTTTTTCAGACATAGTCGTGCGAAGGCTCATTTTTTGCAGGACATTCTGCAGTTTGCGTTGGTACCATTTTGGAATACATATGACCTTTTAATCGCTTTTATTGCTTTTTTTCTGGGAGACAGATTTATTTATTTTTTTTGGACGAGGTTCAACGTGTGGGTTAAATGTGTTACTTTGATAGATCGGACTTTTATGGATGCAGTGATACCAAATATGTATTTTTGTTTTATTATTTTGTTTCCTTAATTGTAAATATAGCAAAGGGTTTTTCTTAAAACATTACTTTTTTTATTTTTAATATTTAGTAAAACTTTATTGTTCTGTTTTTTACCTTTGTTTAGTCCCCACAGGGGTCAACAATTACCGATCCGATGCCTTGATTGTTCCTGCAGTATCATGTAATGCCATAGCATTACAATGCAATCAGGCAGGCAATCTATCAAGCCACCCTACACTGATGGCTTGATAGGCAGTCTGCTAAGGCAGCCTTGGCCTTTTCAGAAGACCCAACGCTGCCATGACACCTGCATGTCTTCTTGCAATCTCATTTTGCCTCCCCCCAAAAAAACACATTAAAAGTGATTACATTTCCTTAATTATAAATATAGCAAAAGGTTTTTCTTAAAACTTATTACTAGAGATGAGCGAACGTACTCGTCCGAGCTTGATGCTCGTTCGAGTATTAGGGTGTTCGAGATGCTCGTTACTCGAGATGAGCACCACGTGATGTTCGACTTACTTTCACTTTCATCTCTGAGACATTTGCGCGCTTTTCTGGCCAATAGAAAGACATGGAAGGCATTACAACTTCCTCCTGTGACGTTCCAGCCCTATACCACCCCCCCTGCAGTGAGTGGCTGGGGGGATCAGGTGACACCCGAGTATTAAAATCTGCCCCTCCCGCGGCTCGCCATAGATGCATTCTGACACAGATCAGGGAAAGTGCTGCTGATGCTGCTGCTGCTATAGGGAGAGTGTTAGGTGTAGTATTAGGCTTCAAGAACCCCAACGGTCCTTCTTAGGGCCACATCTGACCGTGTGCAGTACTGTTGAGGCTGCTTTTAGCAGTGTTGCACATTTTTTTTTTTTTGTATATCGAGCGTGCAGACCATAGCGTCCTCAGTCTGCAGTCATTGTACATAGTATAGGGCCAGTACTGGTGAGGCAGGGAAAGAGATATACTGTCTATATAGGCAGTGGGCTTTTTCAAACAAATTTGGGAAAAATACTATCTTTGGGCTGCCTGTGACCGTCTTGAGTGTACTGTGTCTCTGCTGGGGGTAGTAGTCCTAATTATTACGCAGCTAAGTGTTACAGCAGGCTTGCGCAAAATTGTTTCCTGGCTCTGCGTTGCCCGTTACATCACCGCCGTCATCTCGCCCAGAGGGAAACAGTCTGCAGTAATTTTACATAGTATAGGGCCAGTACTGGTGAGGCAGGGACAGTGGGAAAGGTGAAAGAGATATACTGTCTATATAGGCAGTGGGCTTTTTCAAACAAATTTGGGAAAAATACTATCTTTGGGCTGCCTGTGACCGTCTTGAGTGTACTGCGTCTCTGCTGGGGGTAGTAGTCCTAATTATTACGTAGCTAAGTGTTACAGCAGGCTTGCGCAAAATTGTTTCCTGGCTCTGCGTTGCCCGTTACATCACCGCCGTCATCTCGTCTAGAGGGAAACAGTCTGCAGTAATTTTACATAGTATAGGGCCAGTACTGGTGAGGCAGGGACAGTGGGAAAGGTGAAAGAGATATACTGTCTATATAGGCAGTGGGCTTTTTCAAACAAATTTGGGAAAAATACTATCTTTGGGCTGCCTGTGACCGTCTTGAGTGTACTGCGTCTCTGCTTGGGGTAGTAGTCCTAATTATTACGCAGCTAAGTGTTACAGCAGGCTTGCGCAAAATTTTTCCTGGCTCTGCATTGCCCGTTACATCACCGCCGTCATCCCGTCCAGAGGGAAACAGTCTGCAGTAATTTTACATAGTATAGGGCCAGTACTGGTGAGGCAGGGACAGTGGGAAAGGTGAAATAAATATACTGTCTATATAGGCAGTGGGCTTTTTCAAACAAATTTGGGAAAAATACTATCTTTGGGCTGCCTGTGACCGTCTTGAGTGTACTGTGTCTCTGCTGGGGGTAGTAGTCCTAATTATTACGCAGCTAAGTGTTACAGCAGGCTTGCGCAAAATTGTTTCCTGGCTCTGCGTTGCCCGTTACATCACCGCCGTCATCTCGTCTAGAGGGAAACAGTCTGCAGTAATTTTACATAGTATAGGGCCAGTACTGGTGAGGCAGGGACAGTGGGAAAGGTGAAAGAGATATACTGTCTATATAGGCAGTGGGCTTTTTCAAACAAATTTGGGAAAAATACTATCTTTGGGCTGCCTGTGACTGTCTTGAGTGTACTGTGTCTCTGCTGGGGGTAGTAGTCCTAATTATTACGCAGCTAAGTGTTACAGCAGGCTTGCGCAAAATTGTTTCCTGGCTCTGCGTTGCCCGTTACATCACCGCCGTCATCTCGCCCAGAGGGAAACAGTCTGCAGTAATTTTACATAGTATAGGGCCAGTACTGGTGAGGCAGGGACAGTGGGAAAGGTGAAAGAGATATACTGTCTATATAGGCAGTGGGCTTTTTCAAACAAATTTGGGAAAAATACTATCTTTGGGCTGCCTGTGACCGTCTTGAGTGTACTGTGTCTCTGCTGGGGGTAGTAGTCCTAATTATTACGCAGCTAAGTGTTACAGCAGGCTTGCGCAAAATTGTTTCCTGGCTCTGCGTTGCCCGTTACATCACCGCCGTCATCTCGTCCAGAGGGAAACAGTCTGCAGTAATTTTACATAGTATAGGGCCAGTACTGGTGAGGCAGGGACAGTGGGAAAGGTGAAAGAGATATACTGTCTATATAGGCAGTGGGCTTTTTCAAACAAATTTGGGAAAAATACTATCTTTGGGCTGCCTGTGACCGTCTTGAGTGTACTGCGTCTCTGCTTGGGGTAATAGTCCTAATTATTACGCAGCTAAGTGTTACAGCAGGCTTGCGCAAAATTGTTTCCTGGCTCTGCGTTGCCCGTTACATCACCGCCGTCATCCCGTCCAGAGGGAAACAGTCTGCAGTAATTTTACATAGTATAGGGCCAGTACTGGTGAGGCAGGGACAGTGGGAAAGGTGAAAGAGATATACTGTCTATATAGGCAGTGGGCTTTTTCAAACAAATTTGGGAAAAATACTATCTTTGGGCTGCCTGTGACCGTCTTGAGTGTACTGTGTCTCTGCTGGGGGTAGTAGTCCTAATTATTACGCAGCTAAGTGTTACAGCAGGCTTGCGCAAAATTGTTTCCTGGCTCTGCGTTGCCCGTTACATCACCGCCGTCATCTCGTCCAGAGGGAAACAGTCTGCAGTAATTTTACATAGTATAGGGCCAGTACTGGTGAGGCAGGGACAGTGGGAAAGGTGAAAGAGATATACTGTCTATATAGGCAGTGGGCTTTTTCAAACAAATTTGGGAAAAATACTATCTTTGGGCTGCCTGTGACCGTCTTGAGTGTACTGCGTCTCTGCTTGGGGTAATAGTCCTAATTATTACGCAGCTAAGTGTTACAGCAGGCTTGCGCAAAATTGTTTCCTGGCTCTGCGTTGCCCGTTACATCACCGCCGTCATCCCGTCCAGAGGGAAACAGTCTGCAGTAATTTTACATAGTATAGGGCCAGTACTGGTGAGGCAGGGACAGTGGGAAAGGTGAAAGAGATATACTGTCTATATAGGCAGTGGGCTTTTTCAAACAAATTTGGGAAAAATACTATCTTTGGGCTGCCTGTGACTATCTTGAGTGTACTGCGTCTCTGCTGGGGGTAGTAGTCCTAATTAATACGCAGCTAAGTGTTACAGCAGGCTTGCGCAAAATTGTTTCCTGGCTCTGCGTTGCCCGTTACATCACCGCCGTCATCCCGTCCAGAGGGAAACAGTATACATATATACGCTGCCTACAGTATCTGTCTGCTGTCTCAGCTCAGCCTTTAAAAAAATAGAAGCAAAATACTTAAGGCCTACTAGTGGCCTTTGGACACTTGACTGCTTCTGTGCAGTGAATTCCACTAGCTCAGTCATACGCACCTACGTCTCACTACAGGCTTTCCCCAAATTCTTTCCTGGCTCTGCTGTGCGTTCCGTAAGCGAAGTCAGACTCCAACCACAGGCCAATAAGCGGCACATTTAATTACAGCGTTCTGTTTCTGCACTACTGGTAATACACTATGCTGAGGGGTAGGCCTAGAGGACGTGGACGCGGGCGAGGACGCGGAGGCCCAAGTCAGGGTGTGGGCACAGGCCGAGCTCCTGATCCAGGTGTATCGCAGCCGACTGCTGCGGGATTAGGAGAGAGACACGTTTCTGGCGTCCCCAGATTAATCTCACAATTAATGGGTCCACGCGGTAGACCTTTATTAGAAAATGAGCAGTGTGAGCAGGTCCTGTCGTAGATGGCAGAAAGTGCGTCCAGCAATCTATCGACCACCCAGAGTTCTACGCCGTCCACTGCTGCAACTCTGAATCCTCTGGCTGCTGCTCCTCCTTCCTCCCAGCCTCCTCACTCCATTACAATGACACATTCTGAGGAGCAGGCAGACTTCCAGGAACTGTTCTCGGGCCCCTGCCCAGAATGGGCAGCAATGGTTCCTCTCCCACCGGAGGAGTTTGTCGTGACCGATGCCCAACCTTTGGAAAGTTCCCGGGGTCCGGGGGATGAGGCTGGGGACTTCCGGCAACTGTCTCAAGAACTTTCAGTGGGTGAGGAGGACGACGACGATGAGACACAGTTGTTAGAGATGAGCGAGCACCAAAATGCTCGGGTGCTCGTTACTCGAGACGAAATTTTCGCGATGCTTGAGGGTTCGTTTCGAGTAACGAACCCCATTGAAGTCAATGGGCGACTCGAGCATTTTTGTATATCGCCGTTGCTCGCTAAGGTTTTCATTTGTGAAAATCGGGGCAATTCAAGAAAGTGATGGGAACGACACAGAAACAGATAGGGCAGGCGAGGGGCTACATGTTGGGCTGCATATGAAGTTCACAGGTCCCACTATTAAGCCACAATAGCAGCAAGAGTGGGCCCCCCCCAACAACTTTTACATCTGAAAAGCCCTCATTAGCAATGCATACCTTAGCTAAGCACCACACTACCTGCAACAAAGCACAATCACTG
This sequence comes from Eleutherodactylus coqui, assembly GCF_035609145.1. NCBI lineage: Eukaryota > Metazoa > Chordata > Amphibia > Anura > Eleutherodactylidae > Eleutherodactylus > Eleutherodactylus coqui. Next base: position 114,384,724 of record NC_089839.1, on the reverse strand, counting down.
CCTGCATGACACTCCGCTGCCACTTCTCCTGGGTTACATGCTGCAAACCCCCCCCCCCACGACCCATTGTCCACAGCGCACACCAAACTGTCCCTGCCCAGCCTTCAGCTGCCCTCATGCCACGCCACCCTCATGTCTATTTATAAGTGCGTCTGCCAGAGGAAAAGCAGGCACACACTGCAGAGGGTTGGCACGGCTAGGCAGCGACCCTCTTTAAAAGGGGCAGGGCGATAGCCCACAATGCTGTACAGAAGCAATGAGAAATCCAATCCTGTGCCACCTCCATCTGGAGCTGCACACGTGGGCATAGCAATGGGGAACCTATGTGCCACACACTATTCATTCTGTCAAGGTGTCTGCATGCCCCAGTCAGACCGCGGTTTTTTATAAATAGTCACAGGCAGGTACAACTCCGCAATGGGAATTCCGTGTGATCCCACAGCATGGGTGGCTCCCTGGAACCCACCCGCTGTACATAAATGTATCCCATTGCAGTGCCCATCACAGCTGAGGTAACGTCTGATTAAATGCAGGTGGGCTTCGGCCCACACTGCATGCCCCAGTCAGACTTGGGTTCTTTAGAAGTGGACACAGATGCATTTACAACTCCCTGTGGACCCACAGCATGGGTGGGTGCCAGGAAGCCACCGGCGGTACATAAAAATATCCCATTGCATTGCCCATCACAGCTGAGGTAATAATGTCATGTTTAATGCAGGTGGGCTTCGGTCCACACTGCATGCCCCAGTCAGACTTGGGTTCTTTAGAAGTGGACACAGATGCATTTACAACTCCCTGTGGACCCACAGCATGGGTGGCTCCCTGGAACCCACCGGCGGTACATAAAAATATCCCATTGCATTGCCCATCACAGCTGAGGTAATAATGTCATGTTTAATGCAGGTGGGCTTCGGTCCACACTGCATGCCCCAGTCAGACTGGGGTTCTTTAGAAGTGGACACAGATGCATTTACAACTCCCTGTGGACCCACAGCATGGGTGGCTCCCTGGAACCCACCGGCGGTACATGAAAATATCCCATTGCATTGCCCATCACAGCTGAGGTAATAATGTCATGTTTAATGCAGGTGGGCTTCGGTCCACACTGCATGCCCCAGTCAGACTGGGGTTCTTTAGAAGTGGACACAGATGCATTTACAACTCCCTGTGGACCCACAGCATGGGTGGCTCCCTGGAACCCACCGGCGGTACATAAAAATATCCCATTGCATTGCCCATCACAGCTGAGGTAATAATGTCATGTTTAATGCAGGTGGGCTTCGGTCCACACTGCATGCCCCAGTCAGACTGGGGTTCTTTAGAAGTGGACACAGGTGCATTTACAACTCCCTGTGGACCCACAGCATGGGTGGCTCCCTGGAACCCACCGGCGGTACATAAATACATCCCATTGCAGTGCCCAACACAGCTGATGTAACGTCAGCTGTAATGCAGGTGGGCTAAAACTTAATTTGATTACACTGTAGGCGAGGGCCCACAAAAATTGCTGTATCAACAGTACTAATGTACATCAGAAAAATTGCCCATACCCAACCAAGAGGGCAGGTGAAACCCATTAATCGCTTTGGTTAATGTGGCTTAATTGGTAACTAGGCCAGGAGGCAGCCCAGTTAAAATAAAAATTGGTTGAGGTGAAAGTTTCAACGCTTTAATGAGCATTGAAACATATAAAAATTGTTTAGAAAAATTATATGACTGAGCCTTGTGGGCCTAAGAAAAATTGCCCGTTCGGCGTGATTATGTGAGGTTTCAGGAGGAGGAGCAGGAGGAGGAGGATGAATATAATACACAGATTGATGAAGCTAAAAGGTCCCCGTTTTTGATGGTGATAGAGAACGATGCTTCCATCCGTGGGTGCAGCCTACGTATTGTTTAGGTATCGCTGCTGTCCGCTGGTGGAGAAGAGAACTCTGGGGAAATCCAGGCTTTGTTCATCTTTATGATTGTAAGCCTGTCGGCACTGTCGGTTGACAGGCGGGTACGCTTATCCGTGATGATTCCCCCAGCCGCACTAAACACCCTCTCTGACAAGACGCTAGCCGCAGGACAAGCAAGCACCTCCAGGGCATACAGCGCGAGTTCAGGCCACGTGTCCAGCTTCGACACCCAGTAGTTGTAGGGGGCAGAGGCGTCACGGAGGACGGTCGTGCGATCGGCTACGTACTCCCTCACCATCCTTTTACAGTGCTCCCGCCGACTCAGCCGTGACTGGGGAGCGGTGACACAGTCTTGCTGGGGAGCCATAAAGCAGTCAAAGGCCTTGGAGAGTGTTGCCCTGCCTGTGCTGTACATGCTGCCTGATCTCTGCGCCTCCCCTGCTACCTGGCCCTCGGAACTGCGCCTTCTGCCACTAGCGCTGTCGGATGGGAATTTTACCATCAGTTTGTCTGCCAGGGTCCTGTGGTATAGCAACACTCTCGAACCCCTTTCCTCTTCGGGTATGAGAGTGGAAAGGTTCTCCTTATACCGTGGGTCGAGCAGTGTGTACACCCAGTAATCCGTAGTGGCCAGAATGCGTGTAACGCGAGGGTCACGAGAAAGGCATCCTAACATGAAGTCAGCCATGTGTGCCAGGGTACCTGTACGCAACACATGACTGTCCTCACTAGGAAGATCACTTTCAGGATCCTCCTCCTCCTCCTCAGGCCATACACGCTGAAAGGATGACAGGCCAGCAGCATGTGTACCCTCACCAGTGGGCCAAGCTGTCTCTTCCCCCTCCTCCTCATCTTCCTCCTCCTCCTCCTCCTCACCGCGCTGAGATATAGACAGGAGGGTGCTCTGACTATCCAGCGACATACTGTCTTCCCCCGGCTCTGTTTCCGAGCGCAAAGCGTCTGCCTTTATGCTTTGCGGGGAACTTCTCAAGAGGCATAGCAGAGGAATGGTGACGCTAATGATTGCAGCATCGCCGCTCACCACCTGGGTAGACTCCTTAAACTTTCCAAGGACCTGGCAGATGTCTGCCAACCAGGCCCACTCTTCTGAAAAGAATTAAGGAGGCTGACTCCCACTACGCCGCCCATGTTGGAGTTGGTATTCCACTATAGCTCTACGCTGCTCATAGAGCCTGGCCAACATGTGGAGCGTAGAGTTCCACTGTGTGGGCACGTCGCACAGCAGTCGGTGCACTGGCAGATTAAACCGATGTTGCAGGGTGCGCAGGGAGGCAGTGTCCGTGTGGGACTTGCGGAAATGTGCGCAGAGCCGGCGCACCTTTCCGAGCAGGTCTGACAAGCGTGGGTAGCTTTTCAGAAAACGCTGAACCACCAAATTAAAGACGTGGGCCAGGCATGGCACGTGCGTGAGGCTGCCGAGCTGCAGAGCCGCCACCAGGTTACGGCCGTTGTCACACACGACCATGCCCGGTTGGAGGCTCAGCGGCGAAAGCCAGCGGTCGGTCTGCTCTGTCAGACCCTGCAGCAGTTCGTGGGCCGTGTGCCTCTTATCTCCTAAGCTGAGTAGTTTCAGCACGGCCTGCTGACGCTTGCCCACCGCTGTGCTGCCACGACGCGCGACACCGACTGCTGGCGTCGTGCTGCTGCTGCTGACACATCTTGATTGCGAGACAGAGGTTGCGTTGGAGGAGGAGGAGGAGGGTGGTTACTGGAGGAAGCATACACCGCTGCAGATACCACCACCGAGCTGGGGCCCGCAATTCTGGGGGTGGGTAGGACGTGAGCGGTCCCAGGCTCTGACTCTGTCCCAGCCTCCACTAAATTCACCCAATGTGCCGTCAGGGAGATATAGTGGCCCTGCCCGCCTGTGCTTGTCCACGTGTCCGTTGTTAAGTGGACCTTGGCAGTAACCGCGTTGGTGAGGGCGCGTACAATGTTGCGGGAGACGTGGTCGTGCAGGGCTGGGATGGCACATCTGGAAAAATAGTGGTGACTGGGAACTGAGTAGCGTGGGGCCGCCGCCGCCATCATACTTTTGAAGGACTCCGTTTCCACAACCCTATACGGCAGCATCTCCAGGCTGATCAATTTGGCTACGTGCACGTTTAACGCTTGAGCGTGCGGGTGCGTGGCGGCGTACTTGCGCTTGCGCTCAAACACTTGCGCTAGCGACGGCTGGACGGTGCGCTGAGAGACATTGGTGGATGGGGCCGAGGACAGCGGAGGTGAGGGTGTGGGTGCAGGCCAGGAGACGTTAGTGCCTGTGTCCTCAGAGCGGGGTTGGATCTCAGTGGGAGGTTGGGGCACAGGGGGAGAGGCAGCGGTGCAAACCGGAGGCGGTGAACAGCCTTCGTCCCACCTTGTGGGGTGCTTGGCCATCATATGTCTGCGCATGCTGGTGGTGGTGAGGCTGGTGGTGGTGGCTCCCCGGCTGATCTTGGCGCGACAAAGGTTGCACACCACTGTTCGTCGGTCGTCTGCACTCTCAGTGAAAAACTGCCAGACCTTTGAGCACCTCGGCCTCTGAAGGGTGGCATGGCGCGAGGGGGCGCTTTGGGAAACAGTTGGTGGATTATTCGGTCTGGCCCTGCCTCTACCCCTGGCCACCGCACTGCCTCTTGCAACCTGCCCTGCTGCTGCCCTTGCCTCCCCCTCTGAAGACCTATCCTCAGTAGGCGTAGCAAACCAGGTGGGGTCAGTCACCTCATTGTCCTGCTGCTCTTCCTCAGAATCCTCAGTGCGCTCCTCCCTCGGACTTAATGCCCTTACTACTACCTCACTGATAGACAACTGTGTCTCATCGTCATCGGCCTCCTCTACCACTGAAAGGTCTTGAGACAGTTGCCGGAAATCCCCAGCCTCATCCCCCGGACCCCGGGAACTTTCCAATGGTTGGGCATCAGTCACGATAAACTCCTCTGGTGGGAGAGGAACCACTGCTGCCCAATCTGAGCAGGGGCCCGAGAACAGTTCCTGGGAGTCTGCGCGCTCGTCAGAATGTCTCATTTTCATGGAGGGAGGAGGCTGGGAGGAAGGAGGAGCAGCAGCCAGAGGATTCTGAGTTGCAGCAGTGGACGGCGCAGAACTGTGGGTGGACGATAGGTTGCTGGAAGCACTTTCTGCCATCCATGACAGGACCTGCTCACACTGCTCATTTTCTAATAAAGGTCTACCGCGTGGACCCATTAAATGTGCTATGAATGTGGGGACGCCAGAAACGTGCTTCTCTCCTAATCCCGCAGCAGTCAGCTGCGATACACCTGGATCAGGAGCTCGGCCTGTGCCCACACCCGGACTAGGGCCTCCGCGTCCTCGGCCGCGCCCACGTCCTCTAGGCCTACCCCTACCCCTCTGCATGCTGTATTACCATTAATGCAGAAACAGAACGCTGTAATTAAATGTGCCGCTTATTGGCCTGTGGTTGGAGGCTGACTTCGCTTACGGAACGCCAGGAAATAATTTGGCGCATGCCTGCTGTAACACTTAGCTGCCTGCGTATGATTTTGTGGAAGTACTACACCCAGCACACACGGACCCAGAACACTGAGCACAGTGACAGGCAGGCCAAATAGATTTTTTGCCCAATATTTTTTTGAAAAGGCCAACTGCGTATATTCAATCAATAATATATGTCTTCTGGCCCTGGAGTGTGTGACAGAACTAAAGAGTGTCGCACTGTTATTAACTGCAACAGAGCGGTGATTTCAGAGCCAAGAAATAATTTGGCGCACGCCTGCTGTAACACTTAGCTGCCTGCGTATTTATTTGTAGAACTACTACACCCAGCACACACGGACCCAGAACACTGAGCACAGTGACAGGCAGGCCAAATACATTTTTTGCCCAATATTTTTTTGAAAAGGCCAACTGCGTATATTCAATCAATAATATATGTCTTCTGGCCCTGCCTACACAATTCTGTCCCTGGAGTATTACTGCAGGGCGCAATGCTCTGCACGGCCGATATACCAAAAAAAAAAAAGTACAACACTGCAAAAAGCAGCCTCCACAGTACTGCACACGGTTAGATGTGGCCCTAAGAAGGACCGTTGGGGTTCTTGAAGCCTACAATCACTCCTAACACTCTCCCTGCCTAACCACCACTTCTGTCCCTGTAGTATTACTGCAGGGCGCAATGCTCTGCACGGCCGATATACCAAAAAAAAAAAAGTGCAACACTGCAAAAAGCAGCCTCCACAGTACTGCACACGGTTAGATGTGGCCCTAAGAAGGACCGTTGGGGTTCTTGAAGCCTACACTAACTCCTAACACTCTCCCTATAGCAGCTCCGGCACCAACAGCACTGTCCCTCAGCTATGTCACAACGCATCTGAGGCGAGCCGCGGGAGGGGCCGATTTTTATACTCGGGTGACACCTGATCTCGCCAGCCACTCACTGCAGGGGGGTGGTATAGGGCTTGAACGTCGCAGGGGGAAGTTGTAATGCCTTCCCTGTCTTTCAATTGGCCAGAAAAGCGCGCTAACGTCTCAGAGATGAAAGTGAAAGTAACCCGAACATCGCGTGGTGCTCGTTACGAGTAACGAGCATCTCGAACACGCTAATACTCAAACGAGTATCAAGCTCGGACGAGTACGTTCGCTCATCTCTAACAGTTGTCTATCACTCAGGTAGTAGTAATTGCAGTAAGTCCGAGGGAGGAGCGCACAGAGGATTCGGAGGAAGAGCAGCAGGACGATGAGGTGACTGACCCCACCTGGTTTGCTAAACCTACTGAGGACAGGTCTTCAGAGGGGGAGGCAGGTGCAGCAGCAGGGCAGGTTGGAAGAGGCAGTGCGGTGGCCAGGGGTAGAGGCAGGGCCAGACCAAATAATCCACCAACTGTTTCCCAAAGCGCCCCCTTGCGCCATGCCACCCTGCAGAGGCCGAGGTGCTCAAAGGTGTGGCCGTTTTTCACTGAGACTGCAGACGACCGACGAACTGTGGTGTGCAAGGTTTGTCGCGCCAAGATCAGCCGTGGTGCCACCACCACCAGCCTCACCACCACCAGCATGCGCAGACATATGATGGCCAAGCACCCCACAAGGTGGGACGAAGGCCGTTCACCGCCTCTGGTTTGCACCACTGCCTCTCCCCCTGTGCCCCAACCTGCCACTGAGATCCAACCCCCCTCTCAGGACACAGGCACTACTGTCTCCCAGCCTGCACCCACACCCTCACCTCCGCTGTCCTCGGCCCCATCCAGCAATGTCTCTCAGCGCACCGTCCAGCCGTCGCTAGCGCAAGTGTTTGAGTGCAAGTGCAAGTACGCCGCCATGCACCGTTAAACGTGCACATAGCCAAATTGATCAGCCTGGAGATGCTACCGTATAGGCTTGTGGAAACGGAGGGTTGCAAAAACATGATGGCGGCAGCGGCCCCGCGCTACTCGGTTCCCAGTCGCCACTACTTTTCCCGATGTGCCATCCCAGCCCTGCACGACCACGTCTCCCGCAACATTGTACGCGCCCTCACCAACGCGGTTACTGCCAAGGTCCACTTAACAACGGACACGTGGACAAGCACAGGCGGGCAGGGCCACTATATCTCCCTGACGGCACATTGGGTGAATTTAGTGGAGGCTGGGACTGAGTCAGAGCCTGGGACCGCTCACGTCCTACCCACCCCCAGAATTGCGGGCCCCAGCTCGGTGCTGGTATCTGCGGCGGTGTATGCTTCCTCCACTAAACCACCCTCCTCCTCCTCCTCCTACGCAACCTCTGTCTCGCAATCAAGATGTGTCAGCAGCAGCACATCGCCAGCAGTCGGTGTCGTGCAGCGTGGCAGCACAGCGGTGGCCAAGCGTCAGCAGGCCGTGCTGAAACTACTCAGCTTAGGAGAGAAGAGGCACACGGCCCACGAACTGCTGCAGGGTCTGACAGAGCAGACCGACCGCTGGCTTTTGCCGCTGAGTCTCCAACCGGGCATAGTCGTGTGTGACAACGGCCGTAACCTGGTGGCGGCTCTGCAGCTCGGCAGCCTCACGCACGTGCCATGCCTGGCCCACATCTTTAATTTGGTGGTTCAACGCTTTCTGAAAAGCTACCCACGCTTGTCAGACCTGCTCGGAAAGGTGCGCCGGCTCTGCGCACATTTCCGCAAGTCAAAGACGGACGCTGCCACCCTGCGCACCCTGCAATATCGGTTTAATCTGCCAGTGCACCGACTGCTGTGCGACGTGCCCACACGGTGGAACTCTACGCTCCACATGTTGGCCAGGCTCTATGAGCAGCGTAGAGCTATAGTGGAATACCAACTCCAACATGGGCGGCGTAGTGGGAGTCAGCCTCCTCAATTCTTTACAGAAGAGTGGGCCTGGTTGGCAGACATCTGCCAGGTCCTTGGAAACTTTGAGGAGTCTACCCAGATGGTGAGCTGCGATGCTGCAATCATTAGCGTCACCATTCCTCTGCTATGCCTCTTGAGAAGTTCCCTGCAAAGCATAAAGGCAGACGCTTTGCGCTCGGAAACGGAGGCGGGGGAAGACAGTATGTCGCTGGATAGTCAGAGCACCCTCATGACTATATCTCAGCGCGTTGAGGAGGAGGAGGAGGAGGGGGAGGAGCATGAGGAGGAGGGGGAAGAGACAGCTTGGCCCACTGCTGAGGGTACCCATGCTGCTTGCCTGTCATCCTTTCAGCGTGTATGGCCTGAGGAGGAGGAGGAGGATCCTGAAAGTGATCTTCCTAGTGAGGACAGCCATGTGTTGTGTACAGGTGCCCTGGCACACATGGCTGACTTCATGTTAGGATGCCTTTCTCGTGACCCTCGCGTTACACGCATTCTGGCCACTACGGATTACTGGGTGTACACTCTGCTCGACCCACGGTATAAGGAGAACCTTTCTACTCTCATACCCAAAGAGGAAAGGGGTTCGAGAGTGATGCTATACCACAGGACCCTGGCGGACAAACTGATGGTAAAATTCCCATCCGACAGCGCTAGTGGCAGAAGGCGCAGTTCCGAGGGCCAGGTAGCAGGGGAGGCGCGGAGATCAGGCAGCATCTACAGCACAGTCAGGGGAACACTCTCCAAGGCCTTTGACAGCTTTATTGCCCCCCAGCAAGACTGTGTCACCGCTCCCCAGTCAAGGCTGAGTCGGCGGGAGCACTGTAAAAGGATGGTGAGGGAGTACGTAGCCGATCGCACGACCATCCTCCGTGACGCCTCTGCCCCCTACAACTACTGGGTGTCGAAGCTGGACACGTGGCCTGAACTCGCGCTGTATGCCCTGGAGGTGCTTGCTTGTCCTGCGGCTAGCGTCTTGTCAGAGAGGGTGTTTAGTGCGGCTGGGGGAATCATCACGGATAAGCGTACCCCGCCTGTCAACCGACAGTGCCGACAGGCTTACAATCATAAAGATGAACAAAGCCTGGATTTCCCCAGAGTTCTCTTCTCCACCAGCGGACAGCAGCGATACCTAAACAATACGTAGGCTGCACCCACGGATGGAAGCATCGTTCTCTATCACCATCAAAAACGGGGACCTTTTAGCTTCATCAATCTGTGTATTATATTCATCCTCCTCCTCCTGAAACCTCACGTAATCACGCCGAACGGGCAATTTTTCTTAGGCCTACAAGGCTCAGTCATATAACTTTTGTAAACAATGTTTATACGTTTCAATTCTCAATTCAATAAAGCATTGAAACTTGCACCTGAACCAATTTTTATTTTAACTGGGCTGCCTACAGGCCTAGTTACAAATTAAGCCACATTAACCAAAGCGATTAATGGGATTCACCTGCCCTCTTGGTTGGGCATAGGCAATTTTTCTGAAGTACATTTGTACTGTTGGTACGCCAAGTTTTTTGGGCCCTCGCCTACATTGTAATCCTAGTAATTTTTAGCCCACCTGCATTAAAGCTGACGTTACCTCAGCTGTGCTGGGCACTGCAATGGGATATATTTATATACCGCTGGTGGGTTCCAGGGAGCAACCCATGCTGTCGGTCCGCACGGAGTTGTCACTCCATGTGTCCACTTCTAAAGAACCCCAGTCTGACTGGGGCATGCAGTGTGGGCCGAAGCCCACCTGCATTAAACCTGACGTTACCTCAGCTGTGATGGGCACTGCAATGGGATATATTTATGTACCGCCGGTGGGTTCCAGGGAGCCACCCATGCTGTGGGTCCACAGGGACTTCACATTAGGGATTTGTACCTGCCAGTGTCTATGTATTAAAAACCCCGGTCAGACTGGGGCATGCAGTGTGGGCCGAAGCCCACCTTCATTTAATCGGACGTTACCTCAGCTGTGATGGGCAATGCAATGGGATATATTTATGTACCGCCGGTGGCTTCCTGGGGCCCACCCATGCTGTCGGTCCACACGGAGTTGTAACTCCATGTGTCCACTTCTAAAGAACCCCAGTCTGACTGGGGCATGCAGTGTGGGCCGAAGCCCACCTGCATTAAACCTGATGTTACCTCAGCTGTGATGGGCAATGCAATGGGATATATTTATGTACTGCCGGTGGGTTCCAGGGAGCCACCCATGCTGTGTGTCCACAGGGACTTCACATTAGGGATTTGTACCTGCCAGTGTCTATGTATTAAAAACCCCGGTCAGACTGGGGCATGCAGTGTGGGCCGAAGACCACCTGCATTTAATCTGACGTTACCTCAGCTGTGATGGGCAATGCAATGGGATATATTTATGTACCGCCGGTGGCTTCCTGGGACCCACCCATGCTGTCGGTCCACACGGAGTTGTCACTCCATGTGTCCACTTCTAAAGAACCCCAGTCTGACTGCGGCATGCAGTGTGGGCCGAAGCCCACCTGCATTAAACCTGACGTTACCTCAGCTGTGATGGGCAATGCAATGGGATATATTTATGTACCGCCGGTGGCTTCCTGGGACCCACCCATGCTGTCGGTCCACACGGAGTTGTAACTCCATGTGTCCACTTCTAAAGAACCCCAGTCTGACTGGGGCATGCAGTGTAGGCCGAAGCCCACCTGCATTAAACCTGATGTTACCTCAGCTGTGATGGGCAATGCAATGGGATATATTTATGTACCGCCGGTGGGTTCCAGGGAGCCACCCATGCTGTGGGTGCACACGGAATTCCCATTGCGGAGTTGTACCTGCCTGTGACTATTTATAAAAAACCCCGGTCTGACTGGGGCATGCAGACACCTTGACAGAATGAATAGTGTGTGGCACATGGGTTCCCCATTGCTATGCCCACGTTTGCAGCTCCTGATGGAGGTGGCACAGGATTGGATTTCTCATTGCTTCTGTACAGCATTATGGGCTGTCGCCCCGCCCCTTTTAAAGAGGGTCACTGCCTGGCCGTGCCAACCTTCTGCAGTGTGTGCCTGCAGTTCCTCCTCATGGCAGACGCACTTATAAATAGACATGAGGGTGGTGTGGCTATGAGGCCAGCGTGTGGCATGAGGGCAGCTGAAGGCTGCGCAGGGACACTTTGGTGTGCACTGTGGACACTGGGTCGTGTGGGGGGGGGGGGGTGTTGGGCAGCATGTAACCCAGGAGAAGTGGCAGCGGAGTGTCATGCAGGCAGTGATTGTGCTTTGTTGGAGGTAGTGTGGTGCTTAGCTAAGGTATGCCTTGCTAATGAGGGGTTTTCAGAAGTAAAAATTGTTGGGAGGGGGGGGCACTCTTGCCGCTATTGTGGCTTAATAGTGGGACCTGGGAACTTGAGATGCAGCCCAAAATGTAGCCCCTCGCCTGCCCTATCCGTTGCTGTGTCGTTCCCATCACTTTCTTAAATTGCCCAGATTTTCACAAATGAAAATCTTAGCGAGCATCGGCGATATACAAAAATGCTCGAGTCGCCCATTGACTTCAATGGGGTTCGTTACTCTAAACGAACCCTCGAGCATCGCGAAAATTTTCGTCTCGAGTAACGAGCACCCGAGCATTTTGGTGCTCGCTCATCTCTACTTATTACTTTTTTTTATTTTTAATATTTAGTAAAACTTTATTGTTCTGTTGTTTACTTTTTTTTAGTCCCCACAGGGGTCAACAATTACCGATGTCTTGATTGCTCCTGCCGTATGATGTAATGCCAAAGCATTACAATGCAATCAGGCAGGCAATCCACCCTATACTGATGGCTTGATAGGCAGTCTGCTAAGGCAGCCCTGGCCTTTTCAGAAGACCCAACGCTGCCATGACACCTGCACGTCTCCTTGCAATCTCATTTTGCCTCCCAAAAAAAAAGCAAAACATTAACAGTGATTAAAAAAACTTATGTATCACAAATTGGTACTAATAAAACTACAGGTGATCACTCAAAAAACAAGCCCTCACACAGCCATGGACAAATAAAAAAGTTATAGGAAATTTGAATACAGCAATGCAAAAAAAAATAAAAATTACAAAATAAGATTGTCACTCTGTAAAAGTGGAAAAACTTAAAAAAAATACTATGTTGATGCCATCGTAATCATAACAATCTTCAGAAAATATTCTCATTACACCCGTATTTGTGCACCTGTTCAGACGGCATGGGCTCGGCGTATATCCAAAAAGGTTGGATGGGGGAGTCAGTTTAGCTCTGCTAAGCTGTTCTTCCTGTTCCCTTGCCCTCACTGTCTCTCTGCCTCTCTCCTCCCCTCTTTTGCAGTTTGCAATGGGAGGGGGCAGGACGGGTTTGGAACTAAGCTCTCACCTCCCCCATGCCCCTTGTCCCTGCCAGCAATGGGAGGGGGCAGGATGGGTGTCCAGCCCCCTCCCATTGCAAACAGCCGGAGGGGAGGTGAGAAGGGGGAGGAGTTTAGCAGTCATACTGCTAAACTCCCTCCCACCTCCCTTCTCCAGCTACTATCATTGGCTCCCATGGGAGTCTATGGTAGTGGCCGTATTCTGGCCTGGAAAAGATAGTTCCAGGACTATTTTTCCTGCCCGGCGTAAAAGCGCCCGGCACTATATTGGCCGGCGGGTTGCTTTTACGCTGCGGGATTACACCTTTGTAATCTGATGCATTGGAATCCAATGCATCAGATGGTAGCATATATCAGCTGGCCAATAAACACTAGTGTAACTAAGCCCTTATGTTGCGTGATTAACGCTGTAAAAAAAACACAAGGGCATCCCTTGCTCTCTAAAAATAAATAAATAAAAGTTTTACAATGCATAATATAAATCCAAAAATAGTACCAATAAAAACTACAGTTCGACATGCAAAATCAAGCCCACATGGCCACATAGATGAAAAAATAATCGTCTGAAGGAGGTCAAGACGGGTGTCTTCTTCGCAACCAATTCAGAAATTGATTGTAAGAATGTTTCCATCCAATAGGTGGTGCTGTTGAGGTAGTATTTCTTTCTTCTTATGTGTGCATTAGTGATAAGAAACATCATAAAACTGTCACATTCCTCAGCTTAGTGAACTGATTTAGTGTTTGTCTCTCTGCTCAGACTGTCTTGTGTTTTAAGTCTCAAATTTCTGTGTGTGAACATTTATTTAGATCAAGAGGAGTGTGTCCCCCTCCCCTCTGCATATGTATGTTATAATTATGTGCCATCCAAACTAGTTTCATTCAATAGCCTGACGAAGGGGGTCAAATTTCTCCGAAAGCTTGCTTTAACATCATGTATTTTTGTCAGCCATTAAAACGTATCATATCTACAAGATTACTTTGTTTCTCTCATTGAGAACAATCACACTTTACTCTACTAGCTGAGGCCTTAGTCAGACGGGCGTTTTTTCGCGCGATTTGCGCATGTGCATGCGTCGGGCGATTTTTTAAAACCATTGCTTTGCAATGGTATCGGACACATGAGCGCTTTTTATGCGCTCGTCTGATAAATTATAGAACAGAAATCGCAGATTGCACCTATCTGCGATCTGCGATTTCTGTTCTCTTCTCTATATGCGCTCAATGGGGCCGGCGGCAGCAGCGCCGACCCCATTGAGAACATATAGAAGACAAATCATTCTTCTCTGACACAGCTGTAACAGCTGTGGCAGAGAACAACGATGTTTGCCCATTGAATTCAATGGAGCCGACAATACAGCCGGCTCCATTAAAAGGAATGGGCTGCCGGCGATCGCGGGATGAATTGTCGGTAGGGCTTAAATATATAAGCCCTTACCTGCAATTCATCCAGAAATGTGTAAAAAAAATATATATATATATATACTCACCTTGTCCCGGCAGACGGAGTTCAGCGCGGCTGGCCTGCAGTGGGTGTGAGTGAGAGCTGCCCCTGATTGGCTCAGCGCTGAATGACAGCTGAGCTGAGCCGATCAGTGGCAGCACTCACTTACCCATTCATGAATTCATGAATGGGTGTGAGTGAGAGCTGCCTCTGATTGGTCAGGCTGTGACCAATCAGAGGCAGCTCATTCAGCAGGCGGGGATTTTAAATCCCCGGCTGCTGAATACTACAGAGAGCAGTTCTAGAGAACTGCCAGCTGGCCGCAGCTGAACTCCGTCTGCCGGGACCAGGTGAGTATATATATTTTTTTTATTTTTACACATTTCTGGATGAATTGCAGGGAAGGGCTTATATATTTAAACCCTTCCCGAAAATTCATTGTGCGATCGCCGACAGCCCATTGCTTTCAATGGAGCCGGCTGTATTGCCGGCTCCATTGAATTCAATGGGCTAACATCGTTCTGCCGGGATAAGGTGAGTATTGTTTTTTTTTTAACTTTTTATACATTTCTGGATGAATTTCAGGTAAGGACTTATATTTTTAAGCCCTTCCCGAAAATTCATCCCGCGCTAGCCGGCAGCCCATTGCTTTCAATGGAGCCGGCTGTATTGCTGGCTCCATTGAATTCAATGGTCAGTGCTCGTTTAATCGAGACGAGCACCGCGTGGTGCTCGTCTCGAGTAACGAGCATCTCGAGCACCCTAATACTCGAACGAGCATCAAGCTCGGACGAGTATGCTCGCTCATCTCTATTGGCTACCCAATTGTAACTGTTGTGGCTCCCCTCGGAACACAGCTGTTTGTCATAAAAAGACTAAACCACTGTGTAAAGCTATAACTCTGGAATCATATGGTGTTTACAGTTGCAATCAAAATTATTTACCCCGATTGCAAATGAAGTCTAATGAAGTCCAAATTTGCAAAGTTTCAGCCTTTTTGCCACAAACAATCAAAGAAGAGCAATTTAAATAGCTAAACACAACAAATATAACAAGAGGGTTCTCCAAATTCTACACCAAATGCCACTTTTAATGATTAATGCAGTCTCAGAAATATTCAAGCCCCTTAATAGAATCCCTCATAAGCACACGCATTTGCAAATTAGATGTTGTCTCAAACACACCTGATACAACTAATAAAGAGCTTCATTAGTTGCATTAGGTCCTTATTGACTGTGACTTATTGATTAAATATTAGAAAGTGGTCCAAAAGTTAAGAGAAGAGATCATTGCTTTACATAGACAAGGAAAAGAATATAGAAAGATAGCAAAGGCACTAAATGTTCAGAGAGATCAAGTTGGAAGCATAGTTGGTAAGTTCAAAGGTAAATGAACATTGGCTAGATATTAGTGTATCTTGATGCCAGCAGGAAGAACTGGTGGAGTCAAAATTGACAGGTGGGGTGACGCCCACTAAGCTCATGCAGCAGCTGGAGTGATTTGTGACAGGGACGACGGGTCAGGGTGAGGGGTAAGTGTAACACTTAGCCTTACTGTTATAATATACCTCTCACCATACCCCTTACACTTACCCCTCACCCTATCCCTCCATCCCTGCTAAAAAATGCCGGACGCTACTTTACCTATGGCTCAGCACTGACAGTCAGTCTGTCCGTCCATCGTTTCCTATCCCCGGTCCTACCCGGCACTGTCTTCCCCGCAGCTGCTGCCCATGCAGCCGAACCTGCCGGGAGCGCTGTGAGTGGTGTCCCCGCTTCTGTGCCATGCTCCTGCTCACCCAGTAGTATTCAGCTGCTGCTCCTGCAGCACTTGAAAAGATGGCAGCTGCTTCCACTCCCCCACCGCCAAAAGCAGGCGGCAGCAGTGTGAATGGTGTCCTCACTGAAGCCAGGACTCTATGCTTCCTGTTTGGCTCCCCCCACAGCCAAAGCAGGCGGGAGCTCTGTCACTGCCATCCCTGGGTCCCACTCCTCCTACAGCATGGGGCCTACTTCGGCTACCTTGCAAAGGTCCCCGGCTCGTAGCTCCTTCCAGGACCCTCGCTTCTTGGCCAAATCAGGAGCTAGGGGTGTGACAGGGGCATTCCTTCAGTTAAACCCCTAGCTTCCGGTGGCATCAAGCTACACTAATACCCACTGACTATACTATTTGGACAAAAGAGGAAGCTTTCACCAGATAACATGAGATTCCTGATGAGGTAGGTGATCAAAACCCTTGAGTGATTGCAAAAGGCTTGCAGCAAATTTTGATGGCAGTAGGCAATGAGGTTTCCATTTGCATAGCAAGACACATACTAATATAGAACATCTTCATGCCCGAATTTTTAAAGATTCTGGAATGGTTGTCACAGTCACTTGACTTGAACCTCAAGGAAAATTCTTGGTGTAATTATAAGAAAGCAACTGCAGCACACAAACCCCAACAATATTAGTTAACTGAAGGCCACTGTCCATGCGGAGTGAGCTAAGATTCCTCAAGAATGATGTCACAAGCTGGTGTCTGCTTATGCATCTCATTTAGCTCCAAGTAGTAGCACAGAGGTTCTGCAGCTGTTGTTTACTAGCCAACTCTCATTGACAGTTATGGTGGTTAGTTCCTGAATTATTAAACCACTTGCACTTCCACTTGAGCTTCACTTAGGTCATCTTCACACATCAGTATTTTGTAAGCCAAAACCAGGAGCGTAAGGTGACCAGACATCACGCTTTGGGATACAGGGTCCCAGGTGGGACAGACAACAAGAGATGTCTGTCCCACTTTTGTCCTGCTTTAGGACGCAGGGTCACCATTATAGTAATTACCAGCCGGCGTTCCTCAGCTCCCCGTCTGGTAATCACTGTGCGATGCCGCTGCCAATTGCACACACTGACAGCAGTGTGTGCATCCAGGATCTTCCTCACCTGACCTCTCCACTTTGGTTCCGCAGCGGCGCTCTGAAGACCAGGAGGTGAGAGTAAGTATATGGGTTTCAGGAGGATCTATTAGTCCTGGGGCTACTGTACGGCTCACTGTTACTTCTGAGATTGATGTAGGGGACACTATTAAAAATAGTGTCCCTATATCAGCCCCAGTAGTAATAGTATTACTACTGAGGCCACTGTGGGGTCGCTAGTACTACTTGGGCTAGTATTGGGGACACTATTACTACTGGGGCCACTGTGGGGGTCACTATTACTACTGGGGCTGATATAGGGGACACTATTACTATTGACGCCACTCTGCATTTGGCAGTGTACCTTTAGCTGACTTAGAGTATGTTTACAGGTAACAGAAATGCTGTGGAATATTCCACAGTGAAAATTTCTATGGCAAATTACACAGCATTTCCGCATCCAAAAACAGTCAACATCTATATCATTGGTGCAGATTTTGACGGGAAATCAGATGCGTATCCACAGCTGATTTCATACTATGCAGTGCACCTTTTCCAAAGGCTGTTGTCAGCGTCCCTGGCTTTTGGTTCCCAGCGGCCTGGTTAGGTGCGGCATTGCTGGTTAGCTGATACTGGTGAGGTGACGCCACTACAGCCTGCTGGGAACCAGAAGCCTGGGAGTGCTGACAGCGAGAAGCCTTCGGAGGAGGTAAAGGGGAGCGCTGCATAGTATGAAATCAGCTGCAGATATACATCTGATTTCCAGTCAAAATTCAGATTTTGACCGTTTTTGGATGCAGGAATGTTGCGGAATTTGCTCCCTTTTTTTGTTGTAAATGTTTTTATTAAACAATCAAGAACAGTTACAGTAATGTTCCTTTTGATAACATCTTAAAAATCCTATACATCAAAGTAGGTACATTAGACTTCAGACACCTGCCATCCGACAATTTTTTAGATACTTTCTTGATATCAAATTTTCTTATTTTTCTTATTAACAAACAACACAAATTTTTTGAAAACCACAGATCAAGACCTGCCTTAACCACCAGTCCACAGATTATCTCCTTTTCTTGTTCTCTTGAATCAAGTTGATCATGGCTGTTTTCTAATTGCAAAACAGACCATTGCCTATCTGGCGGCGATTTTTGAGAAAAGGTATTGGGTTCCCCACAGCCCCGGCATGACAGATAAAATACACCTAAACGGGAGAATCTCCTAATCCATTTGTTCCTGGAACCAGCATGTATAATGAAAACAATTCCTCAATTTTTATTTTACCCTCTGCGGCAGCATCTGGATAAAGCTCCCCCAATTTGCAAAAAATGACTGCACCATTCTTTCTTTGAAAAGTGACGTTTCGGCCCAGTCCATCTGGAACAAAAAGGCTGATTTGTCCAAGAATAGCTTAAAAGAGGGAATTATCGGTTGTATCCACACTCGCAGAATGGCTTTCAACCCAGCTGCCGCCACACAGTGCAGAAGTTTACGAGCACCTCTCGAACAATGATATCTGTCAGGGTCCAAGTACCCAAATATCGCCCACTGAGGATCTTGCAGACAGAAATTAGTTAAATGTGGTTTAGGGTACACTTCGATTCTGGACCAATAACTCAGAATTTGGGGACAGGCCCACAGGCTATGAAATAGATTGGCGTTTGGGGCTCTGCACTTAAAGCAGTTTGAGGTGAAATAAATTCCCAAAAGGTGCCCTCTTGCTGGGGTTAGGTATGATCTGTGAGCAACCTGTAATCTCATTTCCACAAATCTAGCAGAGGGTAGATATTTGTAGGCCAGAGACATTGATTTCAAAATTATTTCAGGAGCAAGACTGGGGTTGTCCCCTGACCACTTCCCCACTCCTGGGTCTGTATGGTCTTGTTCCCACATATCCCTTATTGCTTGGTATAGTCTAGATATCATTCCCCTCATTCCCACTGATCTGGTTAACCATGTTCTACCTGTTTGGATGTAATATCTGGCCTGTAGGTATGAAAACCATGGTATTGATAGTTCAGGATACTTTAGTTTCATTTCCTAGAGCGACAGAACACATCTTTCCTTTCTGTGTAAAAGTTTGTCTATTGAGTCAATCACTTGTGTCCACCAAGAAAAAAAAGTATTGTGGGGATGATTGTCTTAAAAAAATGGATTACTAATAAGTGATAAATGTGGTGATACATGTGGGGAAGCATGGGTGTCTCTACATAGTCTGTCCCAGGTCTTCCAGGCTGCTAATATCAGAGGGTTACATCTGGTCATTTCTGGTAATTCCACGCATGGAAGATGAAGGATATTTTGCAACTGTATTTGGCCTGACATTCTTTGTTCTAACGAGTTATTGGTAAAGTTTGACTGTGAATATATCTAGTCATGGATAACTCGAGTCCTGTATGTGCGGGAGGTTTATTCCCCCATTAGCTCTGTGTTTTTGCAGTGTTTTAAGGCCGATGCGTCGTCTCTTTCTACCCCAGATAAAATTTCTGTAGAGGTAGTTAATTTTTTTATATTCTTTAGTTTTAGAAATATAGGTAAGGAATGTAGGATATACAATAGGCACGGAAATTCCGTTATTTTTAAAAGATTTGCCCTTCTCATGGAAGATAGTGTGACATTCTTCTGTAGATTTAGGGTGATTTCTATTTTTTTTTATTTAGGGTTCAATGTTTGTTTTATAAAGTCTGGCAGGGCATCATGTGCTCCATACTCCCAGGTATTGTATAGAGTGTGTTTCCCACCTAAAGGGGTATGTTTTTGTCCATAATGGTTTAGCCAGTCCCTTAAGCAACAGGGCCTCAGTCTTGTCCAGATTCAGAGTATACCCCGAAAGCATTCCCACTTTTTCAATCTCTTGTAGCAAAGGTGTCAGTGTTTCTTTGGGATTGCTAACTATTAGAAGTATGTTGTCTGCAAATGCCTCCACTTTATTTTCTATCTTGGCACATTGGTTCCTATAAATGATGTAGTTTTGTTAGATATCTAAGTAGTGGGTCTATGGATAGATTAAAGAGCAATGGGGATAGTGGGCAGCCCTGTCTAGCTCTCCTAAATAAATCAATAGCCGGGGTGTTGAGACCATTGATTGTGAGGGTAGTGGTGGCGTTTGTGTATGTCGTGTTTATATAGTTTGTAAAGATCTGTCCAAAACCGCATCGCTCCAATACCGCATTCAGATATGGCCACGCCATTTTACCAAAGGCTTTTTCGGCAATCAAGCTTAGAAGCATTGCCAACGGGCTATTGGGATTTTGCATAGCCACTGTCGCTGCTATTGCGTCTCTGATGTTTTTTAAAGCGCTTCTTCCACATGTGAAGCCTTTTTGGGATGGGTCGAGTATGGAGTGAAGAATGTTTTGGAGCCTATCTGCTAATATTTTAGACAAAAACTTATAGTCACAGTTAAGTAAGGCTATTGGTCTATATGAGTTTGGGTTGGTAGTGTCCTAGTTGGTTTGGGGAGTAAGATGGTTCTGGAAGTCCCAAAATCTTCTACTTCCTTTCCGCTTATATACATTGCGTTATAGACTTGGGTCAATATTGGCACTAAATCCGTCGTGAGTATTTTATAATATTCCGCCGAAAACCCATCTGGTCCCGGTGACTTCACTCCCGCTGATGTTGCGATTATCTCCCATATGGTGGCCTCTAGTACTGATGTTTGTTCTTCTGTGAGTTTAGGTAGGCCCACTGTTTTCAGGAAGTCTTGTATATCTCGGGTGTTTGACGGTTCCTCTCTATAGACATCCTCAAAATAATCATATAATATTTGGCTCACCCCCACTTGAGTTGTCACCAGGATGCCCATATCAGGGTGTCTTAAGGCTAGGATTGGTTTATGCGATTGTCGTTGTTTAGCGAGATTAGCTAATAGGCGTCCTGTTCTGTTGCCCCATCTGTAAAATCAGGTTTTTGTTAGTTGGGTCTGCCAGTGTACCTGGACATGTACAAATGTGTCTAAGAGGTGTTTCGCTGTCTGGAATGTCTGGTAAGAGTTATCTTCTGGGGAGTCAATGTGTTCCCTTTGCGCTTCCAGCAGGGTAGCATGTAGGGTCGTAAATTCTTCATGAAATTTTCTCCGTCTATGGGATATATAGCCTATAATGTGTTCTCGCATTACTGCCTTTGAGGCTTGCCAAAACAGTGCTATATTGTCTTCGTGTTCTCTGTTATCATCCGCATAGTTGTTCCAATGGAGTCTCAGATACCCTTTGAAATCCTCTGATTCTCACATAAAAGAAGGGAAACACCACAATCGTGATAGCCTTCTGGGAGAAACCAGTTGTAACTCCAATGTAACTGGGGCATGATCGGAGAGAACAATTGGGTGGATTGTGGATTTGTAATATTGATTAAAGAGAGTGTTAGATATTAGGAAAAAATCAATGCAGGAAATGGAATTGTACGTGTCGGAACAGCAGGTGTATTCTCTGCTTGTGGTATCTATCAGTCGCCATGGGTCGCATAAGTGTAGTTGGTCTTTCAGCTCTATCAAGGCTTGTGTGACTAGTGCTGACTGTAGAGTGGGGCCTTTTCTGTCAAGAGAGACAACTTGTACCCCATTAAAATCACCCCCGATTATTATGCCATCATCCAAGTATGGCTGCAGCAATTCCACAAGTGCAGAATAAAATGTTGGTTGGTCGGTGTTGGGGGCGTAAATGTTTACTAGGCAGTGCATTTGTGATTCTATTTTGATTCTCAGTAACAGATACCTGCCCTGTGTGTCAGCTATAGTGTGTAGTATTGTGTTGGTGTTTTTTTTCCCGATTAATATAGAAACTCCTTATATTTTTAAGCCCTTCCCGAAAATTCATCCCGCGCTAGCCGGCAGCCCATTGCTTTCAATGGAGCCGGCTGTATTGCTGGCTCCATTGAATTCAATGGTCAGTGCTCGTTTAATCGAGACGAGCACCGCGTGGTGCTCGTCTCGAGTAACGAGCATCTCGAGCACCCTAATACTCGAACGAGCATCAAGCTCGGACGAGTATGCTCGCTCATCTCTATTGGCTACCCAATTGTAACTGTTGTGGCTCCCCTCGGAACACAGCTGTTTGTCATAAAAAGACTAAACCACTGTGTAAAGCTATAACTCTGGAATCATATGGTGTTTACAGTTGCAATCAAAATTATTTACCCCGATTGCAAATGAAGTCTAATGAAGTCCAAATTTGCAAAGTTTCAGCCTTTTTGCCACAAACAATCAAAGAAGAGCAATTTAAATAGCTAAACACAACAAATATAACAAGAGGGTTCTCCAAATTCTACACCAAATGCCACTTTTAATGATTAATGCAGTCTCAGAAATATTCAAGCCCCTTAATAGAATCCCTCATAAGCACACGCATTTGCAAATTAGATGTTGTCTCAAACACACCTGATACAACTAATAAAGAGCTTCATTAGTTGCATTAGGTCCTTATTGACTGTGACTTATTGATTAAATATTAGAAAGTGGTCCAAAAGTTAAGAGAAGAGATCATTGCTTTACATAGACAAGGAAAAGAATATAGAAAGATAGCAAAGGCACTAAATGCTCAGAGAGATCAAGTTGGAAGCATAGTTGGTAAGTTCAAAGGTAAATGAACATTGGCTAGATATTAGTGTATCTTGATGCCAGCAGGAAGAACTGGTGGAGTCAAAATTGACAGGTGGGGTGACGCCCACTAAGCTCATGCAGCAGCTGGAGTGATTTGTGACAGGGACGACGGGTCAGGGTGAGGGGTAAGTGTAACACTTAGCCTTACTGTTATAATATACCTCTCACCATACCCCTTACACTTACCCCTCACCCTATCCCTCCATCCCTGCTAAAAAATGCCGGACGCTACTTTACCTATGGCTCAGCACTGACAGTCAGTCTGTCCGTCCATCGTTTCCTATCCCCGGTCCTACCCGGCACTGTCTTCCCCGCAGCCGCTGCCCATGCAGCCGAACCTGCCGGGAGCGCTGTGAGTGGTGTCCCCGCTTCTGTGCCATGCTCCTGCTCACCCAGTAGTATTCAGCTGCTGCTCCTGCAGCACTTGAAAAGATGGCAGCTGCTTCCACTCCCCCACCGCCAAAAGCAGGCGGCAGCAGTGTGAATGGTGTCCTCACTGAAGCCAGGACTCTATGCTTCCTGTTTGGCTCCCCCCACAGCCAAAGCAGGCGGGAGCTCTGTCACTGCCATCCCTGGGTCCCACTCCTCCTACAGCATGGGGCCTACTTCGGCTACCTTGCAAAGGTCCCCGGCTCGTAGCTCCTTCCAGGACCCTCGCTTCTTGGCCAAATCAGGAGCTAGGGGTGTGACAGGGGCATTCCTTCAGTTAAACCCCTAGCTTCCGGTGGCATCAAGCTACACTAATACCCACTGACTATACTATTTGGACAAAAGAGGAAGCTTTCACCAGATAACATGACATTCCTGATGAGGTAGGTGATCAAAACCCTTGAGTGATTGCAAAAGGCTTGCAGCAAATTTTGATGGCAGTAGGCAATGAGGTTTCCATTTGCATAGCAAGACACATACTAATATAGAACATCTTCATGCCCGAATTTTTAAAGATTCTGGAATGGTTGTCACAGTCACTTGACTTGAACCTCAAGGAAAATTCTTGGTGTAATTATAAGAAAGCAACTGCAGCACACAAACCCCAACAATATTAGTTAACTGAAGGCCACTGTCCATGCGGAGTGAGCTAAGATTCCTCAAGAATGATGTCACAAGCTGGTGTCTGCTTATGCATCTCATTTAGCTCCAAGTAGTAGCACAGAGGTTCTGCAGCTGTTGTTTACTAGCCAACTCTCATTGACAGTTATGGTGGTTAGTTCCTGAATTATTAAACCACTTGCACTTCCACTTGAGCTTCACTTAGGTCATCTTCACACATCAGTATTTTGTAAGCCAAAACCAGGAGCGTAAGGTGACCAGACATCACGCTTTGGGATACAGGGTCCCAGGTGGGACAGACAACAAGAGATGTCTGTCCCACTTTTGTCCTGCTTTAGGACGCAGGGTCACCATTATAGTAATTACCAGCCGGCGTTCCTCAGCTCCCCGTCTGGTAATCACTGTGCGATGCCGCTGCCAATTGCACACACTGACAGCAGTGTGTGCATCCAGGATCTTCCTCACCTGACCTCTCCACTTTGGTTCCGCAGCGGCGCTCTGAAGACCAGGAGGTGAGAGTAAGTATATGGGTTTCAGGAGGATCTATTAGTCCTGGGGCTACTGTACGGCTCACTGTTACTTCTGAGATT
This sequence comes from Eleutherodactylus coqui, assembly GCF_035609145.1. Lineage (NCBI taxonomy): Eukaryota > Metazoa > Chordata > Amphibia > Anura > Eleutherodactylidae > Eleutherodactylus > Eleutherodactylus coqui. Next base: position 114,360,603 of record NC_089839.1, on the reverse strand, counting down.
GATGTAGGGGACACTATTAAAAATAGTGTCCCTATATCAGCCCCAGTAGTAATAGTATTACTACTGAGGCCACTGTGGGGTCGCTAGTACTACTTGGGCTAGTATTGGGGACACTATTACTACTGGGGCCACTGTGGGGGTCACTATTACTACTGGGGCTGATATAGGGGACACTATTACTATTGACGCCACTCTGCATTTGGCAGTGTACCTTTAGCTGACTTAGAGTATGTTTACAGGTAACAGAAATGCTGTGGAATATTCCACAGTGAAAATTTCTATGGCAAATTACACAGCATTTCCGCATCCAAAAACAGTCAACATCTATATCATTGGTGCAGATTTTGACGGGAAATCAGATGCGTATCCACAGCTGATTTCATACTATGCAGTGCACCTTTTCCAAAGGCTGTTGTCAGCGTCCCTGGCTTTTGGTTCCCAGCGGCCTGGTTAGGTGCGGCATTGCTGGTTAGCTGATACTGGTGAGGTGACGCCACTACAGCCTGCTGGGAACCAGAAGCCTGGGAGTGCTGACAGCGAGAAGCCTTCGGAGGAGGTAAAGGGGAGCGCTGCATAGTATGAAATCAGCTGCAGATATACATCTGATTTCCAGTCAAAATTCAGATTTTGACCGTTTTTGGATGCAGGAATGTTGCGGAATTTGCTCCCTTTTTTTGTTGTAAATGTTTTTATTAAACAATCAAGAACAGTTACAGTAATGTTCCTTTTGATAACATCTTAAAAATCCTATACATCAAAGTAGGTACATTAGACTTCAGACACCTGCCATCCGACAATTTTTTAGATACTTTCTTGATATCAAATTTTCTTATTTTTCTTATTAACAAACAACACAAATTTTTTGAAAACCACAGATCAAGACCTGCCTTAACCACCAGTCCACAGATTATCTCCTTTTCTTGTTCTCTTGAATCAAGTTGATCATGGCTGTTTTCTAATTGCAAAACAGACCATTGCCTATCTGGCGGCGATTTTTGAGAAAAGGTATTGGGTTCCCCACAGCCCCGGCATGACAGATAAAATACACCTAAACGGGAGAATCTCCTAATCCATTTGTTCCTGGAACCAGCATGTATAATGAAAACAATTCCTCAATTTTTATTTTACCCTCTGCGGCAGCATCTGGATAAAGCTCCCCCAATTTGCAAAAAATGACTGCACCATTCTTTCTTTGAAAAGTGACGTTTCGGCCCAGTCCATCTGGAACAAAAAGGCTGATTTGTCCAAGAATAGCTTAAAAGAGGGAATTATCGGTTGTATCCACACTCGCAGAATGGCTTTCAACCCAGCTGCCGCCACACAGTGCAGAAGTTTACGAGCACCTCTCGAACAATGATATCTGTCAGGGTCCAAGTACCCAAATATCGCCCACTGAGGATCTTGCAGACAGAAATTAGTTAAATGTGGTTTAGGGTACACTTCGATTCTGGACCAATAACTCAGAATTTGGGGACAGGCCCACAGGCTATGAAATAGATTGGCGTTTGGGGCTCTGCACTTAAAGCAGTTTGAGGTGAAATAAATTCCCAAAAGGTGCCCTCTTGCTGGGGTTAGGTATGATCTGTGAGCAACCTGTAATCTCATTTCCACAAATCTAGCAGAGGGTAGATATTTGTAGGCCAGAGACATTGATTTCAAAATTATTTCAGGAGCAAGACTGGGGTTGTCCCCTGACCACTTCCCCACTCCTGGGTCTGTATGGTCTTGTTTCCACATATCCCTTATTGCTCGGTATAGTCTAGATATCATTCCCCTCATTCCCACTGATCTGGTTAACCATGTTCTACCTGTTTGGATGTAATATCTGGCCTGTAGGTATGAAAACCATGGTATTGATAGTTCAGGATACTTTAGTTTCATTTCCTAGAGCGACAGAACACATCTTTCCTTTCTGTGTAAAAGTTTGTCTATTGAGTCAATCACTTGTGTCCACCAAGAAAAAAAAGTATTGTGGGGATGATTGTCTTAAAAAAATGGATTACTAATAAGTGATAAATGTGGTGATACATGTGGGGAAGCTTGGGTGTCTCTACATAGTCTGTCCCAGGTCTTCCAGGCTGCTAATATCAGAGGGTTACATCTGGTCATTTCTGGTAATTCCACGCATGGAAGATGAAGGATATTTTGCAACTGTATTTGGCCTGACATTCTTTGTTCTAACGAGTTATTGGTAAAGTTTGACTGTGAATATATCCAGTCATGGATAACTCGAGTCCTGTATGTGCGGGAGGTTTATTCCCCCATTAGCTCTGTGTTTTTGCAGTGTTTTAAGGCCGATGCATCGTCTCTTTCTACCCCAGATAAAATTTCTGTAGAGGTAGTTAATTTTTTTATATTCTTTAGTTTTAGAAATATAGGTAAGGAATGTAGGATATACAATAGGCACGGAAATTCCGTTATTTTTAAAAGATTTGCCCTTCTCATGGAAGATAGTGTGACATTCTTCTGTAGATTTAGGGTGATTTCTATTTTTTTTTATTTAGGGTTCAATGTTTGTTTTATAAAGTCTGGCAGGGCATCATGTGCTCCATACTCCCAGGTATTGTATAGAGTGTGTTTCCCACCTAAAGGGGTATGTTTTTGTCCATAATGGTTTAGCCAGTCCCTTAAGCAACAGGGCCTCAGTCTTGTCCAGATTCAGAGTATACCCCGAAAGCATTCCCACTTTTTCAATCTCTTGTAGCAAAGGTGTCAGTGTTTCTTTGGGATTGCTAACTATTAGAAGTATGTTGTCTGCAAATGCCTCCACTTTATTTTCTATCTTGGCACATTGGTTCCTATAAATGATGTAGTTTTGTTAGATATCTAAGTAGTGGGTCTATGGATAGATTAAAGAGCAATGGGGATAGTGGGCAGCCCTATCTAGCTCTCCTAAATAAATCAATAGCCGGGGTGTTGAGACCATTGATTGTGAGGGTAGTGGTGGCGTTTGTGTATGTCGTGTTTATATAGTTTGTAAAGATCTGTCCAAAACCGCATCGCTCCAATACCGCATTCAGATATGGCCACGCCATTTTACCAAAGGCTTTTTCGGCAATCAAGCTTAGAAGCATTGCCAACGGGCTATTGGGATTTTGCATAGCCACTGTCGCTGCTATTGCGTCTCTGATGTTTTTTAAAGCGCTTCTTCCACATGTGAAGCCTTTTTGGGATGGGTCGAGTATGGAGTGAAGAATGTTTTGGAGCCTATCTGCTAATATTTTAGACAAAAACTTATAGTCACAGTTAAGTAAGGCTATTGGTCTATATGAGTTTGGGTTGGTAGTGTCCTAGTTGGTTTGGGGAGTAAGATGGTTCTGGAAGTCCCAAAATCTTCTACTTCCTTTCCGCTTATATACATTGCGTTATAGACTTGGGTCAATATTGGCACTAAATCCGTCGTGAGTATTTTATAATATTCCGCCGAAAACCCATCTGGTCCCGGTGACTTCACTCCCGCTGATGTTGCGATTATCTCCCATATGGTGGCCTCTAGTACTGATGTTTGTTCTTCTGTGAGTTTAGGTAGGCCCACTGTTTTCAGGAAGTCTTGTATATCTCGGGTGTTTGACGGTTCCTCTCTATAGACATCCTCAAAATAATCATATAATATTTGGCTCACCCCCTCTTGAGTTGTCACTAGGATGCCCATATCAGGGTGTCTTAAGGCTAGGATTGGTTTATGCGATTGTCGTTGTTTAGCGAGATTAGCTAATAGGCGCCCTGTTCTGTTGCCCCATCTGTAAAATCAGGTTTTTGTTAGTTGGGTCTGCCAGTGTACCTGGACATGTACAAATGTGTCTAAGAGGTGTTTCGCTGTCTGGAATGTCTGGTAAGAGTTATCTTCTGGGGAGTCAATGTGTTCCCTTTGCGCTTCCAGCAGGGTAGCATGTAGGGTCGTAAATTCTTCATGAAATTTTCTCCGTCTATGGGATATATAGCCTATAATGTGTTCTCGCATTACTGCCTTTGAGGCTTGCCAAAACAGTGCTATATTGTCTTCGTGTTCTCTGTTATCATCCGCATAGTTGTTCCAATGGAGTCTCAGATACCCTTTGAAATCCTCTGATTCTCACATAAAAGAAGGGAAACACCACAATCGTGATAGCCTTCTGGGAGAAACCAGTTGTAACTCCAATGTAACTGGGGCATGATCGGAGAGAACAATTGGGTGGATTGTGGATTAGTAATATTGATTAAAGAGAGTGTTAGATATTAGGAAAAAATCAATGCAGGAAATGGAATTGTACGTGTCGGAACAGCAGGTGTATTCTCTGCTTGTGGTATCTATCAGTCGCCATGGGTCGCATAAGTGTAGTTGGTCTTTCAGCTCTATCAAGGCTTGTGTGACTAGTGCTGACTGTAGAGTGGGGCCTTTTCTGTCAAGAGAGACAACTTGTACCCCATTAAAATCACCCCCGATTATTATGCCATCATCCAAGTATGGCTGCAGCAATTCCACAAGTGCAGAATAAAATGTCAGTTGGTCGGTGTTGGGGGCGTAAATGTTTACTAGGCAGTGCATTTGTGATTCTATTTTGATTCTCAGTAACAGATACCTGCCCTGTGTGTCAGCTATAGTGTGTAGTATTGTGTTGGTGTTTTTTTTCCCGATTAATATAGAAACTCCTTATATTTTTAAGCCCTTCCCGAAAATTCATCCCGCACTAGCCGGCAGCCCATTGCTTTCAATGGAGCCGGCTGTATTGCTGGCTCCATTGAATTCAATGGTCAGTGCTCGTTTAATCGAGACGAGCACCGCGTGGTGCTCGTCTCGAGTAACGAGCATCTCGAGCACCCTAATACTCGAACGAGCATCAAGCTCGGACGAGTATGCTCGCTCATCTCTATTGGCTACCCAATTGTAACTGTTGTGGCTCCCCTCGGAACACAGCTGTTTGTCATAAAAAGACTAAACCACTGTGTAAAGCTATAACTCTGGAATCATATGGTGTTTACAGTTGCAATCAAAATTATTTACCCCGATTGCAAATGAAGTCTAATGAAGTCCAAATTTGCAAAGTTTCAGCCTTTTTGCCACAAACAATCAAAGAAGAGCAATTTAAATAGCTAAACACAACAAATATAACAAGAGGGTTCTCCAAATTCTACACCAAATGCCACTTTTAATGATTAATGCAGTCTCAGAAATATTCAAGCCCCTTAATAGAATCCCTCATAAGCACACGCATTTGCAAATTAGATGTTGTCTCAAACACACCTGATACAACTAATAAAGAGCTTCATTAGTTGCATTAGGTCCTTATTGACTGTGACTTATTGATTAAATATTAGAAAGTGGTCCAAAAGTTAAGAGAAGAGATCATTGCTTTACATAGACAAGGAAAAGAATATAGAAAGATAGCAAAGGCACTAAATGTTCAGAGAGATCAAGTTGGAAGCATAGTTGGTAAGTTCAAAGGTAAATGAACATTGGCTAGATATTAGTGTATCTTGATGCCAGCAGGAAGAACTGGTGGAGTCAAAATTGACAGGTGGGGTGACGCCCACTAAGCTCATGCAGCAGCTGGAGTGATTTGTGACAGGGACGACGGGTCAGGGTGAGGGGTAAGTGTAACACTTAGCCTTACTGTTATAATATACCTCTCACCATACCCCTTACACTTACCCCTCACCCTATCCCTCCATCCCTGCTAAAAAATGCCGGACGCTACTTTACCTATGGCTCAGCACTGACAGTCAGTCTGTCCGTCCATCGTTTCCTATCCCCGGTCCTACCCGGCACTGTCTTCCCCGCAGCTGCTGCCCATGCAGCCGAACCTGCCGGGAGCGCTGTGAGTGGTGTCCCCGCTTCTGTGCCATGCTCCTGCTCACCCAGTAGTATTCAGCTGCTGCTCCTGCAGCACTTGAAAAGATGGCAGCTGCTTCCACTCCCCCACCGCCAAAAGCAGGCGGCAGCAGTGTGAATGGTGTCCTCACTGAAGCCAGGACTCTATGCTTCCTGTTTGGCTCCCCCCACAGCCAAAGCAGGCGGGAGCTCTGTCACTGCCATCCCTGGGTCCCACTCCTCCTACAGCATGGGGCCTACTTCGGCTACCTTGCAAAGGTCCCCGGCTCGTAGCTCCTTCCAGGACCCTCGCTTCTTGGCCAAATCAGGAGCTAGGGGTGTGACAGGGGCATTCCTTCAGTTAAACCCCTAGCTTCCGGTGGCATCAAGCTACACTAATACCCACTGACTATACTATTTGGACAAAAGAGGAAGCTTTCACCAGATAACATGAGATTCCTGATGAGGTAGGTGATCAAAACCCTTGAGTGATTGCAAAAGGCTTGCAGCAAATTTTGATGGCAGTAGGCAATGAGGTTTCCATTTGCATAGCAAGACACATACTAATATAGAACATCTTCATGCCCGAATTTTTAAAGATTCTGGAATGGTTGTCACAGTCACTTGACTTGAACCTCAAGGAAAATTCTTGGTGTAATTATAAGAAAGCAACTGCAGCACACAAACCCCAACAATATTAGTTAACTGAAGGCCACTGTCCATGCGGAGTGAGCTAAGATTCCTCAAGAATGATGTCACAAGCTGGTGTCTGCTTATGCATCTCATTTAGCTCCAAGTAGTAGCACAGAGGTTCTGCAGCTGTTGTTTACTAGCCAACTCTCATTGACAGTTATGGTGGTTAGTTCCTGAATTATTAAACCACTTGCACTTCCACTTGAGCTTCACTTAGGTCATCTTCACACATCAGTATTTTGTAAGCCAAAACCAGGAGCGTAAGGTGACCAGACATCACGCTTTGGGATACAGGGTCCCAGGTGGGACAGACAACAAGAGATGTCTGTCCCACTTTTGTCCTGCTTTAGGACGCAGGGTCACCATTATAGTAATTACCAGCCGGCGTTCCTCAGCTCCCCGTCTGGTAATCACTGTGCGATGCCGCTGCCAATTGCACACACTGACAGCAGTGTGTGCATCCAGGATCTTCCTCACCTGACCTCTCCACTTTGGTTCCGCAGCGGCGCTCTGAAGACCAGGAGGTGAGAGTAAGTATATGGGTTTCAGGAGGATCTATTAGTCCTGGGGCTACTGTACGGCTCACTGTTACTTCTGAGATTGATGTAGGGGACACTATTAAAAATAGTGTCCCTATATCAGCCCCAGTAGTAATAGTATTACTACTGAGGCCACTGTGGGGTCGCTAGTACTACTTGGGCTAGTATTGGGGACACTATTACTACTGGGGCCACTGTGGGGGTCACTATTACTACTGGGGCTGATATAGGGGACACTATTACTATTGACGCCACTCTGCATTTGGCAGTGTACCTTTAGCTGACTTAGAGTATGTTTACAGGTAACAGAAATGCTGTGGAATATTCCACAGTGAAAATTTCTATGGCAAATTACACAGCATTTCCGCATCCAAAAACAGTCAACATCTATATCATTGGTGCAGATTTTGACGGGAAATCAGATGCGTATCCACAGCTGATTTCATACTATGCAGTGCACCTTTTCCAAAGGCTGTTGTCAGCGTCCCTGGCTTTTGGTTCCCAGCGGCCTGGTTAGGTGCGGCATTGCTGGTTAGCTGATACTGGTGAGGTGACGCCACTACAGCCTGCTGGGAACCAGAAGCCTGGGAGTGCTGACAGCGAGAAGCCTTCGGAGGAGGTAAAGGGGAGCGCTGCATAGTATGAAATCAGCTGCAGATATACATCTGATTTCCAGTCAAAATTCAGATTTTGACCGTTTTTGGATGCAGGAATGTTGCGGAATTTGCTCCCTTTTTTTGTTGTAAATGTTTTTATTAAACAATCAAGAACAGTTACAGTAATGTTCCTTTTGATAACATCTTAAAAATCCTATACATCAAAGTAGGTACATTAGACTTCAGACACCTGCCATCCGACAATTTTTTAGATACTTTCTTGATATCAAATTTTCTTATTTTTCTTATTAACAAACAACACAAATTTTTTGAAAACCACAGATCAAGACCTGCCTTAACCACCAGTCCACAGATTATCTCCTTTTCTTGTTCTCTTGAATCAAGTTGATCATGGCTGTTTTCTAATTGCAAAACAGACCATTGCCTATCTGGCGGCGATTTTTGAGAAAAGGTATTGGGTTCCCCACAGCCCCGGCATGACAGATAAAATACACCTAAACGGGAGAATCTCCTAATCCATTTGTTCCTGGAACCAGCATGTATAATGAAAACAATTCCTCAATTTTTATTTTACCCTCTGCGGCAGCATCTGGATAAAGCTCCCCCAATTTGCAAAAAATGACTGCACCATTCTTTCTTTGAAAAGTGACGTTTCGGCCCAGTCCATCTGGAACAAAAAGGCTGATTTGTCCAAGAATAGCTTAAAAGAGGGAATTATCGGTTGTATCCACACTCGCAGAATGGCTTTCAACCCAGCTGCCGCCACACAGTGCAGAAGTTTACGAGCACCTCTCGAACAATGATATCTGTCAGGGTCCAAGTACCCAAATATCGCCCACTGAGGATCTTGCAGACAGAAATTAGTTAAATGTGGTTTAGGGTACACTTCGATTCTGGACCAATAACTCAGAATTTGGGGACAGGCCCACAGGCTATGAAATAGATTGGCGTTTGGGGCTCTGCACTTAAAGCAGTTTGAGGTGAAATAAATTCCCAAAAGGTGCCCTCTTGCTGGGGTTAGGTATGATCTGTGAGCAACCTGTAATCTCATTTCCACAAATCTAGCAGAGGGTAGATATTTGTAGGCCAGAGACATTGATTTCAAAATTATTTCAGGAGCAAGACTGGGGTTGTCCCCTGACCACTTCCCCACTCCTGGGTCTGTATGGTCTTGTTCCCACATATCCCTTATTGCTCGGTATAGTCTAGATATCATTCCCCTCATTCCCACTGATCTGGTTAACCATGTTCTACCTGTTTGGATGTAATATCTGGCCTGTAGGTATGAAAACCATGGTATTGATAGTTCAGGATACTTTAGTTTCATTTCCTAGAGCGACAGAACACATCTTTCCTTTCTGTGTAAAAGTTTGTCTATTGAGTCAATCACTTGTGTCCACCAAGAAAAAAAAGTATTGTGGGGATGATTGTCTTAAAAAAATGGATTACTAATAAGTGATAAATGTGGTGATACATGTGGGGAAGCATGGGTGTCTCTACATAGTCTGTCCCAGGTCTTCCAGGCTGCTAATATCAGAGGGTTACATCTGGTCATTTCTGGTAATTCCACGCATGGAAGATGAAGGATATTTTGCAACTGTATTTGGCCTGACATTCTTTGTTCTAACGAGTTATTGGTAAAGTTTGACTGTGAATATATCCAGTCATGGATAACTCGAGTCCTGTATGTGCGGGAGGTTTATTCCCCCATTAGCTCTGTGTTTTTGCAGTGTTTTAAGGCCGATGCGTCGTCTCTTTCTACCCCAGATAAAATTTCTGTAGAGGTAGTTAATTTTTTTATATTCTTTAGTTTTAGAAATATAGGTAAGGAATGTAGGATATACAATAGGCACGGAAATTCCGTTATTTTTAAAAGATTTGCCCTTCTCATGGAAGATAGTGTGACATTCTTCTGTAGATTTAGGGTGATTTCTATTTTTTTTTATTTAGGGTTCAATGTTTGTTTTATAAAGTCTGGCAGGGCATCATGTGCTCCATACTCCCAGGTATTGTATAGAGTGTGTTTCCCACCTAAAGGGGTATGTTTTTGTCCATAATGGTTTAGCCAGTCCCTTAAGCAACAGGGCCTCAGTCTTGTCCAGATTCAGAGTATACCCCGAAAGCATTCCCACTTTTTCAATCTCTTGTAGCAAAGGTGTCAGTGTTTCTTTGGGATTGCTAACTATTAGAAGTATGTTGTCTGCAAATGCCTCCACTTTATTTTCTATCTTGGCACATTGGTTCCTATACATGATGTAGTTTTGTTAGATATCTAAGTAGTGGGTCTATGGATAGATTAAAGAGCAATGGGGATAGTGGGCAGCCCTGTCTAGCTCTCCTAAATAAATCAATAGCCGGGGTGTTGAGACCATTGATTGTGAGGGTAGTGGTGGCGTTTGTGTATGTCGTGTTTATATAGTTTGTAAAGATCTGTCCAAAACCGCATCGCTCCAATACCGCATTCAGATATGGCCACGCCATTTTACCAAAGGCTTTTTCGGCAATCAAGCTTAGAAGCATTGCCAACGGGCTATTGGGATTTTGCATAGCCACTGTCACTGCTATTGCGTCTCTGATGTTTTTTAAAGCGCTTCTTCCACATGTGAAGCCTTTTTGGGATGGGTCGAGTATGGAGTGAAGAATGTTTTGGAGCCTATCTGCTAATATTTTAGACAAAAACTTATAGTCACAGTTAAGTAAGGCTATTGGTCTATATGAGTTTGGGTTGGTAGTGTCCTAGTTGGTTTGGGGAGTAAGATGGTTCTGGAAGTCCCAAAATCTTCTACTTCCTTTCCGCTTATATACATTGCGTTATAGACTTGGGTCAATATTGGCACTAAATCCGTCGTGAGTATTTTATAATATTCCGCCGAAAACCCATCTGGTCCCGGTGACTTCACTCCCGCTGATGTTGCGATTATCTCCCATATGGTGGCCTCTAGTACTGATGTTTGTTCTTCTGTGAGTTTAGGTAGGCCCACTGTTTTCAGGAAGTCTTGTATATCTCGGGTGTTTGACGGTTCCTCTCTATAGACATCCTCAAAATAATCATATAATATTTGGCTCACCCCCTCTTGAGTTGTCACTAGGATGCCCATATCAGGGTGTCTTAAGGCTAGGATTGGTTTATGCGATTGTCGTTGTTTAGCGAGATTAGCTAATAGGCGCCCTGTTCTGTTGCCCCATCTGTAAAATCAGGTTTTTGTTAGTTGGGTCTGCCAGTGTACCTGGACATGTACAAATGTGTCTAAGAGGTGTTTCGCTGTCTGGAATGTCTGGTAAGAGTTATCTTCTGGGGAGTCAATGTGTTCCCTTTGCGCTTCCAGCAGGGTAGCATGTAGGGTCGTAAATTCTTCATGAAATTTTCTCCGTCTATGGGATATATAGCCTATAATGTGTTCTCGCATTACTGCCTTTGAGGCTTGCCAAAACAGTGCTATATTGTCTTCGTGTTCTCTGTTATCATCCGCATAGTTGTTCCAATGGAGTCTCAGATACCCTTTGAAATCCTCTGATTCTCACATAAAAGAAGGGAAACACCACAATCGTGATAGCCTTCTGGGAGAAACCAGTTGTAACTCCAATGTAACTGGGGCATGATCGGAGAGAACAATTGGGTGGATTGTGGATTTGTAATATTGATTAAAGAGAGTGTTAGATATTAGGAAAAAATCAATGCAGGAAATGGAATTGTACGTGTCGGAACAGCAGGTGTATTCTCTGCTTGTGGTATCTATCAGTCGCCATGGGTCGCATAAGTGTAGTTGGTCTTTCAGCTCTATCAAGGCTTGTGTGACTAGTGCTGACTGTAGAGTGGGGCCTTTTCTGTCAAGAGAGACAACTTGTACCCCATTAAAATCACCCCCGATTATTATGCCATCATCCAAGTATGGCTGCAGCAATTCCACAAGTGCAGAATAAAATGTCGGTTGGTCGGTGTTGGGGGCGTAAATGTTTACTAGGCAGTGCATTTGTGATTCTATTTTGATTCTCAGTAACAGATACCTGCCCTGTGTGTCAGCTATAGTGTGTAGTATTGTGTTGGTGTTTTTTTTCCCGATTAATATAGAAACTCCTTGAGCAGCTGATGTGTGTGAAGCTGTATAGCATGCTTCGATCCATCTTGTTTCCAGTGTGTTCCCTGTAGATAAACAATGTTTGGCCTGTGTCTCTTTAAGTGTGTAATAACTTTTTTCTGTTTGACTGGTGTATTAAGCCCTGCTACATTCCAATATAGAAATGTTAGTGTTGTAGGTGTTTGAAATTAATCTGTTCCTGTGTTTAAAGGCATAGTGATATGCATGTGTGAGATATAATTACCTTCAGATGTGCCTCCCTTTTGTTGCAGCACCCTTCGGTCCCAGCGAGCCACAGGTACAGCTGAACCCTATACGTGCCGTGCCGTGGGGTCCCCACCCCTCATTTACAAAACCAAAGTCTGGAAGCCAGGCAGGTCACTTCATAACCTAAAAAATTTCTAACAATAACAATTAATGTAAGCACTGATATTAATCAAATATGTATATCGCCACATCCACATTATTTGGAGTATGAGTGGGATGAGCGCCAGAAACAAGGATCCACATATGGCCATCTCAGTCCCCCCCTCCAGGTACAGGTGTCCTCCTACCTCTTCTGGGGTATTAAAGAGGAGGGACCTGTTGCCTTCTTGAATTTGTAGTTTTGCATGGTAAAGCAGCTGGAAACGGGTATTTGTTTCATGGAGAATGCAGCATATTGGGATGTATAGTTTTCTTTTCTGGGAGAATTCTGCGGAAAAATCCTTGAAGAGTAAAATTTTTGCCCCTTTGATTGTCAATGCACCCTGTCATTTGTACACCTGTAGAACCACCTCCTTTGTCGATCAGTGTAGATATTTGGTGATGACCGGACGAGGTCGAGCTCTGTCATTGTTATGGCCATCTCTAGGTGGTCCGATGCTATGGGCTCTTTCTATTATCATCAGATCTGCTGGCATATTTAATTGAAGAGTTTGCGGGAGGTCGGTAGTCAGATTTGTTATTAATTGACTGTTGGATACAGACTCCGGTATCCCAATAAAGTGCAGTTATTGTGGCGGTGTCTGTTCTCTAGGTCGTCGATTTTGTCCAGAAGCATTGCGGTTACTGATTGATTTCGCCATAGTGAGGCTTCCAGTGTGGTGATGGTGTGTTCCATGTTTTGAGTTTTTGTTTCTAGATCGGTCAGTCTTTGGGTATTATCAGTAATTTGTGATAGTGCTGCATTTATAGACTTGTGTAGACTTTCCAGTCTGTTATCAAATAGTGAAGGAAGGATTTTGGATACTTCTTGCGCCACCAGAGTCACCTGCGTCACCTCCATATTGTCAAGCATGTCGTCATTGATAGCGTGTTTTGCGTTGAAGAGTCGCCTAGTTTTCAACGTATTAATCAGATGTGGCCGTGGCAAGGGCCGAAGTTGGCTTAGGTGGAGACATAGATTGCTGAGATCCACTGTGTACTTTTTTCTTGATGGTCTTGGATGTCCTGTTTTTCTGTTTTCCAATTGTCGCTTTTTTCCGAGTTGAATTCTCTCATGGTTCGTGCAGGAGTGCTGGTATTGCGTTCGTTTAAGTATCTGTCCATATTTGGACCTACACAGGTCCAAGGTTTTCATGGATAATGCACGCAAAAGTCAGAGACTGCGCTGAGTTTCCAAACTTGATTAAAGTTTTATAGCAGATTAATGGTGGGGATGTGGCTATTCATTTGGTTATTACAGGTTGATCATCTGGGAGTAAAACTCTTCAGGGGACTGGATCATGAGTTGTTCTTTGTTTTTGATGTCTTAGTCCCCTTTAGGGATTGGGAGGGGGAGGGGCAGGCTGCCTCCTATCCTGTCTGTGGCTTGGGCTCTCTCTTGCCCTTCACTGAGCCCCAGTACTGCAGTGGACTCTGGGCTAAATTCAGTGCAGTTTATGGGATTTTATAGCCCGCCCTCTTTAATATATGCCACCAGGTTATAATCCCGAATGGGGTTATAGTTGAGGGGGAGTGCGGACGCTGGGTGCCTGTCCCTGTCTGTGCTCTCTCTCCCTGTGCTGTCCTTCCTGCTGCACAAGATGGCCGCGCCACGTGTGTGACTGCCAGCGCCTGTGTCCGCGGCTCAGCACTGCTGTCAGTCGCACCGCCTGGGGCTGCGCTATTGGTCTCGGGGCCGGGGTCGTGGCCTGACATTTGCCTACCGTGTCTTCCCTGTTGCTGGAGTCGTCTGAGCGGTGAGTAGGCCTGCCCCCTCCCACGACGCTGGGTCCATGATGCGCTCGTTGCGCGGCCACCGGATTCATTCAGAGGAGAGAGCAGGGCCCCCTTCCTAGCTCACAGTGGGTACAGTGATCCCCGCAGCAGTTACTAGGCACCGAAGGGTCCTGGGGCCTGGGGCTGGTGCAGAAGCTCTGGGCTGCATGTCCTGCTCCTTCAGCATCCAGGGAAGAAGTCTTTTCCCTGTCTTTTTTGAAACGGCCCTGTCCATTTTATAACAACAAAGGTAAAATCATACGTTATGATAAGAACCGCCCCTGACCACACCCTTTTGTCCCACTTTGACCTTGGGAAAATCTGTTCACCTTAAGGAGTGGGTCCAAAATACTCAAGAAATGTAAATCTTTCCATTATACTTTGTTTCAATATGTTCCACTCCAGGTTTTGGCTAACAAAATACTGATGAAAAATACTGATATGTGAAGAAGCCATAATTGTTAGAAAAGGTGGAAATCAGTAGTAAAATTCACATCAAAGTTCATGTCAAACTTTGCTGTAACACATGAAGATTTCAGGCCATCTCAACAGTGGAAAATATCTTGTATTTGTGCCCATAGTCTTGTACTGTTATGCACTAATGCAAGTCCATCATGTTCAGGTTGTTATGTCTTATAGCATCAGAGGGAGCTCTGTGGACCTGGGTATTGAAGCAATTGCAACACCCCAGAGGGATGACCCCGGACACTTGACTACTGTGCAGAGCTGGGAGGGATAAGTGTTGGCTTGTCACAGCGGCACTTACCAGGCTCTGGTCCCTGAGTGATATCACGCAACCAAGGCCAGAGCAGGATCGCAGGCCACCTTTGACACCCCTAGGATACGGAATGCCAATAAATGGGCTGATGGGGCTAGTAGTACTTATCACTCGTGACGCCACCATTCCCACACACCGATATGCTACGCGGCGGAGAAAAGAACACAGAGACTTGTGTATCATACCTCAGGTCCCCAGGAATGGTTAGGGCCCAGTATAACTTTTTCTTAAGGATAACCTTTACAACACAGTTATTCAAAGCAATGCAGATACAATTCGCTTTAAGTGCCAGCAGGCTAGAGCTCAGAAGTTAGGGAGGATACACAGGATGAAACCAGTCTTACAGTCCACGTTATCTGTACAGTACCGCTCCTTGACTGGGAGCACTTCAGAGGAGGAAGGGGGGTAGAGGTCACTCCACAGAAACTCTGGAAGAGAATTATGCAAAGCAAAAGACTAAACAATAACACCCCAAATGGCAGGCATGTGGATGTGTCTCAGTAAGGTACCTCTGTGAGGTGATCCGGACTTTGGACGGCGGCACAGGAAAAACCTGTAGTGTGAACTTGTACCTGTGTGATGGGTTCTTCTATACAGAACTGTTGTAGATTGCTCTCACTCTAAGATCTTGAGGCTCACTCCATTCACATCCAGTCTCCATTCACTACGGGATATCGCTCCTCTTCCTCCATCTTCACCTGCATGGAAGCTGAAGGTGCTTCCATGTGGCTCTGTGTTAGCACTCTCTCCTCCTAAAGATGGACTTGAACTCCTTTCCTGCTCTCAAGCACTCCCATTTATAGCTTCACTCATACCACATGACATGACAAACTGCTACATCTACATGCAGGCATGATTTTATTACTGTTAACCTCAAGCACCGCAGCTGTGCAACACACACACTGGATATAACAAGACAAGCTTTGCACAGTACATCTACATGGGACAAAACATGTATGACATTTATGAAGAGGACTAGGATGGTGTTCTGGGCCCCTACATAATATTTCATCTTTTTTATGTATTATGGTTGTACATAGTTTTATGGTTAACTGACTCAAAGGCATTGTTTAGTTCAGAAAATCCATTTTAAATATGTCCTGCTTTGAGTTAATAGGATTAGATCTCTGGGCCAGAGTAAAGAAGAGTATCTCTAGCTTTTCAAAGGCCTGATGTGTCCCGCATTACATAGACATGCTGTTGCTTTAAGTGGGAACTGTCTATTGCTTAATTTCCTCTTTGGTGGTGCTGCAAGGTAAATTGAACAACCTCCAACAACTTCCACCATTCTCTCTATGCACTCCCATTGTCAAAGGGTTCTGTTACAAGGGGGCGCTCTAATAACTATCTATCGATATATCAGGGAACAATACAGACATCTCTCCTATTATCTCTTTATACCTAGGACTGTGACTGTAACAAGGGGACGCCCGCTCTTTTTAAGAGAAGGAAGGTTCTTGTACTGACATTGTAGGAGTTTTTTTTACGTAAGAGCATTGAGACTATGGAATTCTTTGCCTGAGATGATGAATGGTGATGATGAATTTGATAAGGGTACAAGAGGGGTACAAGAGGGGCCTGAATGTTTCTTGAATGGCACAATATTACATTTTGTATTACTAATTACTTTAGAAGGGTCGGTGATCTGGGGACTATTCTGATTGCCAGACTGGAGTCAAGAAGGAATTAATTTTTCCTTAAATGAGGAAAATTGGCTTCTACCTCATTGTATTTTTTGCCTTCTTCTGGATCAACATTGGGAGTGAGGGAGTGTAATAGGCTGAACTGGATGGACATGTGCCTTTTTCAGCCTTAAACCCTTAGTAATCCCATTGCCTTTCTAAGTCCTGCTTAAGTGGGCTTTAATCCCCAAGGATGTAAAAACATCCTTCCTCTGGGGATTGAAACCACATGGGCTGTACATGTGACAGCATCCTGCTCTCGGTTACCGGAGGTAGCTGACAACCTGCAACTGTTTTGGGGGGCCGCGGGGTTACCGTTCCCCCACTGGATAGCGCCGATTGCGTTAAAGTGTACAAAAAGTTTTTTAAAAGTTAAAGATTCAGCTGCCCTCATGGATCATTACGTCATTATGTCAGCCACAGGCGCAGAAGGCTGGGAGGACCGGGAAATTTGAAATCTCCTGGTTTCCAGTTACTGAAGGTTGCCAGGAGGCAGGAGATGTCACCGGGGACAGTGGTGACCGGCCTCCCCAGTCACGCAATCGGCGCTATCCGATGGAAAGCGCTGATCGCATTAAAGTGTAAAAAAGTTTTAAGAAAGTTAAAGTTTCAGTTGCTCTCAGGGATCCAATCCATGAGGGCAACCGAAAATGCTGCCCCCCATCCTCCGTGATGTTCCTCGGCGATCTGCACCTGCTGCGGGCTTCTGGGCATGTGACAAAGTGGCTCGCATGCGCAGAAGGCCGGAGAGCCCGGCAAATTTAAAATCTCCCTGCACCCTACTTGGGGTATCCAAAATATTTAGGGGTCTGGCCTGGGGTCTAAACAAATAGATAATCAAGCTGTTAATAACAGTTCAATTGTGTATTTGGGATTGTACATGTGCGCACAATGCAATCTCCACACCAAAAAAATACCACCAGCCACAATCTTTAAATGACGGTTAGATTTCAAGCTCAAGTTACTATGTTGTTTTCCTAAGATAGATGGATTTAAGGGTGGTGGGGATGGGAGGGGATGGTTACAAAGTGCTCAACAATGCTAAATATATCATACCTCATACAGAACAAGGCATGCTGCATAATATATTAGGAGCAACTTGCAGTATGCACTACACATATCTACCTAATCGTTGCTGTACATAAAAAAGGGCAAATGTCAGTAAACATATTGATGTTGATACATAAAGACAATTGACATACTCCAGCTGAGTCGTCCATATAATATCCATCATGACCAACCTATGCTCATTGTTGACAATAAAGACTGGACTAATCATACACTTTTCTGTGTCTATTCGCAGATTTAACAGGGGCAGTTAACATGCAAAAAGAAGTCCCAGAAGTTATTGGGCTGTATGTACACATACTGGTATTGTTAGAACACATTTTATGTTGCATCTCCAAACAGAGGTAGCAGCCAGGTGTAGAACAATCAACTCTTTTGAGGACCCAAGCTTTTGTTTTTTATACTCATCACCTTGAAGCTACCAAGCCAAAATGAAACACTAAGGGCTCCTTCTCAGGGCGATTTTGTGCACATTTTCCTCGTGTAAAATCGGTTGCGCAAACTGCAGACAATAGAACCCATAGATTTCAATGGGTTCCCTCACATTGAGCTTTTTTGCGCCGGCATTTCTCTCAGGCGAAAAAGTATGTGACATGCTCTACTTTTGTGCGCATTTGTGCACCGGAGGTTCAATAGGAGACTATGGGACTGTGTCAAAGTGCGCCCTGTCCGCACAAAATCACACAAGTAAATGCATGATTTTGCAGTGTTAATTACGCAATATTTTTGGCTGTGTGAAATAGGCCTAAGCCACGCATCCTCTTTAACCCCTTCCCGCTCCATGACGTACCGATACGTCATGGATTGGCGGGGTATGTATGAAGAGACATTGCGTGGCAACCTCTCTTCATACAGTGTGGGCGTCAGCTGTTTATAACAGCTGACACCCGCGGGCAATAGCCGCAATCGGCCGTTTGGCTGATCACAGCTATTGACCATTTAAATGCCGCTGTCAATTCTGACAGCGGCATTTAAATCCCCTGAACGATGTTTGGGGGTCCCGCATGGCCCCCCTGCGGTGAGATTGGGGGAGCCGTGCAGGTCTCATGGCAGCCAGGGGCCTAATGAAAGGCCCCAGGGCTGCCGTACCAGACTGCCTATCAAGCCATCTCCGTGGTGTGGCTTAATAGACTGCCTGTTAAATTGCAGTATGACGTAATGCTATAGCATTACGTCATACTGCATGAGCGATCAAAGCATCGCATGTTAAAGTCCCCCAGGGGGACTTCAAAGTAAAGTGAAGTAAAAAAAAAAATCTATAAAGTTTTTTTAATTGTAAAAAAAACAAAGTTATAAAAGTTTAAATCACCCCCCTTTGCCATATCTATTATTAAAAAATCTAAATGATAAAATAAAAATATGTATTTGGTATTGCTGCGTCCGTAAAAGTCCGATCTATCAAAGTAGCACATTATTTTTCCCGCACGGTGAACGTCGTCCGAAAAAAAAAAAAAAAGAACGCCAGAAATGCACTTTTTTAGTTACCCTGTCTCCCAGAAAAAACGCAATAAAAAGCGATCAAAAAGTCGTATGTACTCCAAATTGGTAATATCGGAAATTACAGGACATCCCGCAAAAAATGAGCCCTTGCTCAACTACGTCGACAGAAAAATAAAAAAGTTATTGCGCGCACAAAATAGCTGCAGAAAATAATTGAAAAAAATTAAATGTCTTTGAAGAAAAAAAGAGTAGTATAGTAAAAAAAAAACTATACAAGTTTAGTATCGTAGTAATTGAACCGACCCATAGAATAAAGTTATCATGTCAATTTTGTTGCCGTTTGTGAGCCGTAGAAACAAGACGCACTAAAAGATGGCGAAATGTCGTTTTTTGTTCATTTTACTCCACTTAGAATTTTTTAAAAGTTTTTCAGTACATTATATGCTACTTTAAATAGCACCATTGAAAAATACAACTTGTCCCGCAAAAAACAAGCTCCCATACAGTGACGTCGATGGATAAATAAAGGAGTTACGATTTTTTTGAAGGGGGGAGGAAAAAACGAAAATGGAAAAAGAAAAAGGGGCCACATCATTAAGGGGTTAAAATAAAAGCATGAGTTAAACAATAGTTTATGATTGATTACCTGTAAATACACAGTAATCACTGTTACACTTTATTTTACAAAAAATTAGCAGAATTTTTTTGAACTAGTAATTTGTATTTGTTTTTTTTTTGCACAATTCTGGATTGCAATAAATACATCAAAGAAATATTCTCTGGACTGAATCACTCTTCACAGCAATTTACAGAATGCCTAGGATATAGTACAGCAGATATCTTACAATTACATTCTGGTACGTTGGGTTACAAGACGTTTCTGTAAAACTGAAAAAGCATCATGGGAAACTTTGCTCCTCAGGTCCAGACTCTGACAGTGAAGCATGTGATTAGCGTCAAAGTGGAGACGATAAAGTATACTAGTTTTACGCAGGCACAGACTGAAATCACAATGGAATGAACAGCTCATTTACCAAATACACCAGGGGGACTTTTCAAATGCCTTTCAAACATGTTGAAATTGTGTCCTTTATAAACAGTACAGATGACTCATAGTTTTACAAAAAAAATGATTTGATTTTTTTGATGGCCTATTTACCCTCCACCCCATCCCCTCCCCTGGGCATATATTTCTAATTAAATCTAGCACAGTACTTGCTAGGGTTGTTGCACATTTATTGGCTGGAAATTTCACTTTGAATCAACGTGCATTCCACATGCCAGGAACAGTGACTGATTCTACAAGTTTGGTGCCTTCAGGATTAAGACAATGGTGAATATCCTGGGAAAGGGACTTCCATAGTTTTCCTTGTGAACATCATTATACAGTTCATATCTACAGAAATTCTTATTATAAAGTGAATTAACCCTTTCATGATCAAGGCATTGATGCTCCAGTGTCCAGGTTACATTTTCCAGTTACGGTATTCCCAAATTCAAAAAAATCTTAACTTTCTTATTTTTCCAGTGATATACAGGGGCTGGACAAAAATATGGAAACACTGTGCAAATTGCATGGGATTTTAATCATTAGCACTGAGATGTCCTTGTGACCCCTGCTTGGCTGACAGTTTTCTCGCCAAATTTATATTTACTCAACCTGCTCTGGGTAGTTTTGGGAGCCAACTGGTAACAGCAACTGAGTAGCTCAAAACCCTGACCAATAGAAGTTTGTTGCTAGGGCAGATTTTCACTTCCGCCCAGCAGCATCTGTGTCATATTACCCCCACTAAAATTGGTCTCTACATGTTCTATTGAAATATGATTTATATAATCCAATGTAATTTAAGGCACATCTCCTGTATCCACATGAGAGCTTGTTTTTCAATGGTATCATTTAACGTACCACATAATGTATTAGAAAACCTCTAAATACTTATAAGTGGGATGAAAATGGAAGAGAAACTATAACTACACCATTTTAAGAGATATGAGGGGGATTGTTTGTTTTCATTGCCTTCGATGGTTCAGTAAACAGAAAGTGGTGTGGAATATATTGGCGCTTTATAAATGAAGATTATTATTATTTTAACTTTATTAAGCGGATCAGTACAATTACAGTGATACCATTTTTTAAAAATTCCTTTCTTTCACTATATTTTAACCCACATAAGTTATTTATTTCTTCATCAGTGAGGCTGTATGAGAGTTTGTTTTTTCTGGGGCATTCAGTACCATTTCAGGCACACACAACTTTTTTATTGCTTTTTATGAAATATTTTCTTGGAGACGAGGTGACCAAAAAGTGCAATTCTGACAATTCGTATTTTGTTTCCTGATGGGTTACAGCAATATCTTTTTTTTTTGTACATTTAAAAAAAAATTTTTAATACAATACTTTTATTGTAACACTTCAAAAAGTTTTTACTTTCACTATTTTTGAAGTCCCCGTAAGGGACTTGAGCCTGTGATCTTTTGATTACTTATGCAGTATAATGAAATACTGTGGAGTTGCCTTAGGGTGGCTTCACACGAGCGTGTGCTTGTGCGTACATATGTGCGCACCCTTGTATGCGTAAAAACACGCGTGTATGCAGGTGTGTGCATTGCGTTCAAGGAAGCCACGGCTGCTGCCGGCGGCTCTATTGAAGGCAATGGTCTGCTGGCACCCCTTGTTTTTCAGGGAAGGGCTTTAAATATAAGCTCTTCTCTGAAAATTAACCATTTTAGTGTAAAAAAAAAATATATATTTTTTATACTTACCTGTCCGCCGCTGCCGTGTTCCCCACGGGGATGAAGAACACATCTGCCACATGCAGCAGATGTTTTTTTAATCCCCACGGAGAATAAAGAATTACCTGGTGCACCTGTCACAGATGTGATAGATGCGGCAAAGGAATTCTTTAGCCCTTCCCTAAAAAACAAGCCAAAGCTGCCAGGGCTCAGCTGTGTCCTGTCTGCACTGTCCATGGCTTTGCAATGAAGTTCTTTGAGCAGCCAGGGAATTAAAATCCCCGCCTGCTGAAAAAGCTGCTTCTGATTGGCTGAGGTGCTCAGCTGATCACAGGTAGCTCTCGCCTATCATTCACTGAATGGCCGAGAGTTGCCTGTGTTTGGTACCAGAAACACTGGTACTATAGTTTTCTAATAATTACAAGTGACTTTAAGTTGATCATAAGAACAGATTCTGACTCACTCTCTGCCTTTTTTTCATAACAAGAAAAACAATTTCTGTAATGAGCAATCTAAAGACAGATATCTTGGAAGAATTATATTAGATTTTTTTTGGTCAAATTAAGAGCAGTCAGAAGCAATACTTTAAAATTAAAGGTGTTGTCCAGGCACCACTGGCTGTCAGCGCTGGAATACACCAGAGCCAGAGTGGAAGCCACTACTCCAATCCCTGTATAGTGGCCGGCGTTTGTAATTGAAGATGCAGGTCTCATTAAAATCAATGGGAACTGCACTTATAACTGCGGGCTGGGGTCCCATTGATTTCAATGAGAGCTGATCCTACAGTTACAACTCTGATCCCAGTGTATCCCGCCACTGACAGCTGGCGCTGCCTGGAAAGCACCTTTGTTTCAAGCCAAATTACTCATGTGCACCTCATTAATAGCCTAGGCCATTGATCAAGCCGCAGATCATGTGATTTTCATTTAAACGTTTGATGTTATCACCCAGAACTACAATCTTCAAAATTACTGTAAATAAGAAGCCATTCAGAAAGCAGCTGTCGGTAATTCCCTATATGCAGTTGTGGATGATAATGGGTTACAAGATAAAATGCGATCTGATCAGTACAAGAGAATTAGTAAAGCACATTGATACCTCTCCAAGAGACCTCTTTGAGAAATCCACCTCCTTATTCAGACCAGATTTCCTTTGACAGACTGGAGGGCATTAAAGGAAACCATTTCTAAATGGAGTGGCCCTATGGGGTACTTACTGGGTTGGGACATTAAGGGAGCTACATTGCTAAATGAGAGAATCAAGTTGGCACCAATATTGTGAGTTTGTACTTTTTTTTTTTTTAACTTTGTCTTTATTAAGCAGGTTTAGACAAACATGTAATATTACAGTATTCTTGCAGGTTCTTTTTTTTTTTTTTTTCCGTATTGTCTCAGCCTGCATTTTTTATATTATTTATATTAAACTAAACAAAATAAAATAAAACATTGAATCAGACAATGAAATCTAACCTTTGACCCATTTTGACCACGGATATTTTTGGTCTACTGACCTGTATGTTGAGGATCTTCAAAGTTTTCGGAGGCCCCGCGGGCTATGGCACGACCTGTATATCACCCGAGTTTGTACTTTTACCGTGTAGAGAGTGTCATTACTATGTGGGCCAGAAAAAATGGCCCAGGATTCAAAAGGGTTAAGTTATAATTAAAATCCAAAAAACTATAAAAAGAGAAAGGTCCCCATACTGTGATTTGCCCAATATGGTTGCTCACGCTTTTACCCTATGGTGTCAGTGGGTGTAACGGTAGTGGAGGGAGTGCTACCTCCCCTACATTTATGCACACCTGTGGGCATTTATATCTACAGGACATTTTTTGTTCGACTGTATTCTGCTATGTACTGGGACATTATTATTGCTTTTGGCATAGGTTTTTGGATTTTAGGCAGGTGGGACCTGGGGGCCGGTAGATAACTGAAACGCGCAGAGACAGTGGGCAGAAAAGTTCTAGGGTGTGGACTTTGAATGAGTGGAAGGTGAGCGAGGGAGCCGAGGAAATGACTTGGAAGGTACAGTTTGGCGAGAGGAGGACACCTACTCCTCCGCAGCACCTGTCGTCCAATCTGGGGGTGTGGGAGAACTGCAGGCCATCATAGGACAATGCAGTGGGGGAGGTGGTATCGGACTGCTGTATCAAGGATTTATTGAGGGTGAGCAGGTTGAAGTGTTTGGTGGTGAAGAGGTCGTGGATAATTGGGAGTTTGTTGCACGCAGATTGGGAGTTCCATAGGGTGCATTTGGATGGGGCAGGGGGGCGCATGGGCTAGTGGAGTGGTTTGGTATGATTGTGGGCGGGGGGGGGGGGATTTTGGAAGAGAGCAGAACGGAGTGGGCCAGGGTTGGGGGATATGTCCCCCTTGGCTAGGAGTAGCAGGGAAGCGAGGGTGAGCAGGTGGTTGCGGGATTTGTGAGGGTGGCTAAGGTGTTTTTTGATAATGTTTAGAAAAAAAGATTTTTATCCCACCTTAGACGGCTTCTAGCTCCTGGTTCCATGCAGCAGGTGCGTCTCCAAGTGCTTGTAAAGCCTTGCAGTCACTTTGGCTTTCTTTCACAAGTAAGTTCCATAGAAGGGGAGGCACTGGTGTGAGAAACTTGCTGCTTTATTGTTTAAAAATTGTGCATATTCACAGAAAAACAAGGACCGGTTTCAACTCTGTCAAGAGCCTTGATCAAGGCTCTTGACAGAGTTGAAACCGGCCCTTGTTGTTCTGTGAATATGCACAATTTTTAAACAATAAAGCAGCAAGTTTCTTACACCAGTGCCTCCCCTTCTATGGAACTTACTAAGGTGTTTCTTGGTGGTATGGGGAGGATGGAGGCATCTGAGGAAGGTGAAAGGTGCATGGGAGCTGTGAATAGGTGAGGGGAACAGGGAGGGGCTGATATGAATGGAGTGTGTTGAGGCCAGATAGAGGAAGAAAGTGTTGAGGCTTGCAGTGAGGATAGTGGTGGAGGTTAGTGTGACAATGAGGATATTAGTGTGCAGGGTGTGAGTGGGCATCAAGTTTATCTGTCTCCTGCTCTGTCGAACTATGCTGTTAAACTGCATTGTTCAACTGCATAAGACACTCGTTCCCAGACATTTAGTCCTAGACACCCATACATGCCAGACATATACCTGGCATAGAGACTACGACTGAGTTTATAGTTCAAACTAAAAGACTTCAGCTAGGAGTGGCTAGTTGGTTTCCCATAAGGTGGCTGTAACATTAAAAAGCAGCTCCTGGTCTGAATTGTTGAAGCAGAAAGTTCATAAAAAAGTAGAAGGCCTTTAAAGAGAGCTAAGAGGCTTAAAGCTGACTATGATGATCAGCGTCCCGTAGGGTGACCCCGGACACGTGGCATACGCTGAGGAGCTGGGATGGCAAGATGCTGGCTTGTCACGGCGGCACTTACCATGCTCCCTCCCGGAGGGATGCACGCAGCCAAGGCTGGGCCTCTTCCAGACATCTCAGGATAGGGATTCCCAATAGATAGTGAAACAGGGAAAGAGTTTGTCATGGGTGACACCACTGTTCCGTTACACACCAGACTGAACTCCGGCAGAGAATAAAATGAGCTGCAGATAGATATGAAGTACCTCAGGTCCCTAGGAAGGGTCAGGGACTGGAATAAACTTTACTTGGAAAACTTCAACAATACAATGCACAATTTAGAGAAATGATAGTGTAGGAAATTAATAGACTTGAACAGTAGTGCCGCCACTACTCCTTCGCCGGGGGAAAGTTGCTTTATCACTCTTTCCTGTCATCATGTTATTTCTCCCCGCCCTGGGCAGGGAGGTCTGCATATGAGTCCTGCTGGCTCAGACTTTAGTTGCCAGTGTTTGGTTTGGAATTGCTCTGCCTACTGACTTGACTATAGTGTTTTTGACCTCGGTCTGTTCCTTTGACTCTGACTCGGTTTTGCCCCCCTTGTACTCTGCACGTTTTTCTCTGGTTTGACCCTGCTTGTTATGACTTTCCTCTGGTCTGCGTGGTTTTGCTTCCTGTCAACTATTCCGTGCTCACCTCCATTCTCCCCATCCCTCTTTCCTTGGGGTCCCTTTTATTAGTGCAGCACAGGGACTGTCGCCCAGTTGTCGCCCTGGGGCTTAGCCCAGGGGGGCAAGTAGGTAGGGACATAGGAGAGGGCTGGCTTAGCGGTTTCCTGTCCATCTGCCCCAGCCGGTCCTTAACACTTAATCAGTTGAAGTATGAACTACTTAAGTTCCACCGTGGTGATACTTTCAGGGATACCCCTAAATTTCACGTTATTCCTCTTACTACAATCTTTAAGATCTGCACATTTACTCTTGAGTGTTACATCTTTCATACCCACGAACTGGCGAACTCAGATGGAACCGCAGAACTGCGAAACGGATTTCATATTCGTGGACATAACTAAGAAACAGGCATAAATCAAAGACTGACCTGTGCTCAAAACAGTCACATGCATACCTGCACACATAGCCAGATAGAATAACTATAGAATGGACAAGGTATCAGTTCATATTTTGGCCAAGATACTTAAGCCTGCAAGCCCACTTCAAGGGTCCTCGTTGTCTTGAGGGTCCCTACTCTAAAAAGAACAACTAACCCTAGGAACCCTGCCTCCATGCGGGGCAATCGTCCTGACAGGGACGACCCCATGCTGGAACCTAGGGACCTACCCAATCCTAGATGATAAACGATCCTCAGCAAGACACATTTCACATCACACGTATGGAAACCTGCACAGACATACAGGAACATGACACAATTCACACCTAAACACACTGAACATGCCTGTTCGTACCTCATGTCCGGCCACATGCACAGACACCTAGGAACATGACACTATACACACCTAAACACACTGAACAAACAGGGAAAAGACCAGCAGCCTCTAGCTGGAATTTATGTGCAGCAGACCTGGGGGATTGGCTGGCTGGAGCAATCCACACCCAGCCAGATCAATCAAACCCCACCTGTGGAGCCGTGCTGCTGGAAACCCATTTAGTACAATAGACCCTAACATTGAGCAGCTCAACCTCATCATTTAAGGAGTAGTGAGTCTCAATTATGTCATTACGAGACTGGATCAATTAGCTAATTTTGTTTTTGATGTGACTTTCTTTTCCCTAGATTGGTCATGGAGGTGCTAAGATAGATGGAAAGTTTATGCAAGTTACTTTGAATAGACCCCTTTCAACTTCAGAAACATTTCCTTTATGAAAGATTCTGATTCTGTTTGATTAGATGAAGACATGTAAGGTAAAGAATCAGTAAGTTCAAGTACTGTGTTTTAAGCTGGTATAAGGTCCAGTCTGGGTCTCTGCTTTTCAGGACTATCTGATAGTGAAGAGTCTGAAGTCCCCTGTTAGGCCTGTACAATGTGCTTGGGCGCCATCTTAGAGTTGGAATTCAGCTTCAGAGTTCCAACTGGAACTGTGATGGGTACAAAGCTTGGTGATGCGCTTGGATTGCACATTGGAAGTCTTTCATTGAGTCATCTCAGTGTTCCCTGGGCATATGCAATAGTTTGGGTGAGTGAAATGCCCATGGTTAAGATTATATGTTGCTAGAAGAGGAGAGACTGAGCAGAGCTCAAAAGAAAGCACTCATCTCAGTCTGCATCAAGTCCACTCCTCCTCAAGACTTACATGTTAAGAGATGCAAGGTGCAATACGGGAGAAGTGCTGCTGCAGGGGTTACATGTTACAATGTGCAGAGTGTAGTACAGGGATATGTGCTGTTGTAGGGTTACGCTAGTAGGTGCAGGGTGTGGTACAGGGATAAGTGTTGTTAGTTTTACATGTTAGGAGGTGCAGGGTTTGGTACAGGGATAAGTGCTGTTGTAGGGTTACATACTAAGAGGTTCAGAGTGCAGTACTGGGAGAAGTGCTGTTGCTGGGGTTACATGTTTGGAGGTGCAGGGTGTAGTACAGGGGTAAGTGCTGTTGTAGGGATTACATGTTAGGAGTACAGGGTGTAGTAGAGGGATAAGTGAACAAGTTAAACAACACTGGGCCCAGTATAGAGCCCTGTGGTACCTCACTGGAGATATCCTTCCACTTGGATGTATAGCCATTCATGACAATTTTTTGAGTACGATCACTCAGCCAGTTGTGAATCTACCCAACAGTTGCCTTGTTAATCCCATACTTGGTAATTTTTTCAATAAGGATGGAATGAGATACTTTGTCAAATGCTTTACTAAAGTCAAGATATACTATAACTACTGCATTTCCCTGAAAAACCCATTTGATGAAAGGAAAAAAGGTGGATCCAGGAAACTACAGACCCGTGAACCTGACTTCTATACTGGGAAAGATCTTTGAACAAATTATTAAACAGCACGTATGCAAGTACTTGGATAGAAATGGAATAATTAACCAGTGCCAGCATAGGTTTGTAAAAAACAAGTCATGCCAGACTAAATTAATTTCCTTCTATCTAACCATTAAGGGCACAGTCACTCAGCAGCTCTCCAGGGAGTACAGGATAAAGAGAAATGACAGAAGGAACTCCATCTATATACAATGTCTACTGGGATGTGGAGGTACTAATGGAGTATCCCAGGAGGAACCCCACTAGTCACCAGGTAAGTCCCTTCTGCATTGTTGCTATTTTTATCAGCCTAATTTGTGGAGCGCTGTCCTAATCTATTGTCATTCTTAATTTTTCTCGGTTCTTCATTATTTGGAGGTCCGGGATTTTTTTCTGGGACTGACAGATCCACTATATCCAATGGAATATTTTAAGAAAGAATGGTCCAGTTTGCCTGCTAGAATACATAATGCTTTGGCCAAAGTCCAAAGGGACCTAGAAGCAGTGACTTTTACCACAGTTCCATCTATATTTGAAGGACCTTGACAAAGACTAGGTTGCTAGTCGAAACGTTGCTGCTGTATGGGAAAATAAACGCACTTGAATTTCTTTGCACCATTTGATGCTGCCACTTTATCTTTATATTTGAAGGACCATTGGCATGGGAAACTGCGGACGGCATGTTATCCCAAGAACAAGAGTTATAGTCTTTGAAAGACTGTGTGAATAATATATGGAGACACACTATAGATTGGATATTCCTTAAGATACATAGGGAGAACAATCTTACCCCTAGAGGGCTGAGAGTTCCTATAAGATCTGCCTTCCCTAAGGATGAAAAATTCTCTGGTGAATGGCGTCTTATACTAAACACTTTCTCTTCCTTTATGTTGGACAAATTGATTGACAAAAGCTGAGAGCTGCCCCTGATTGGTCCCTGCGCTGAGCCAATCAGAGGCAGCACTCACTCACCCATTCATGAATTCATGAATGGGTAAGTGAGAGCTGCCTCTGATTGGTGAGGCTGTGACCAATCAGAGGCAGCTCATTCAGCAGGCGGGGATTTTAAATCCCCGGCTGCTGAATACTACTCACAGCAGTTCAGGAGAACTGCCGACCGTCCGCGGCTGAACTCCGTCTGCCGGGACAAGGTGAGCATATATTTTTTTTTACTTTTTACACAGTTTTGGATGATTTTCAGGGAAGGGCTTATATATTTTTAAGCCCTTCCCGAAAATTCATCCTGTGCTCGCCGGCAGCCCATTGCTTTCAATGGAGCCGGCTGTATTGCCGGCTCCATTGAATTCAATGGGCAAACATCGTTCTTCTCTGCCACAGCTGTTACAGCTGTGGCAGAGGAGAACGATCTTTATGCTGACAGTGCAGGGGGGGGGGGGGTTCACTCTTGCGGCTTAATAGTGAGACCTCGGAGCCCGAAATGCAGCCCTGCATGTTGCTCCTCGCTTGCCCTATCCATTTCTGTGTTTTTTACATGACTTTGGTGATTTGCTAAGATTTTCACAAATGAAAACCTTAGCGGAGCACCAGTCATATACAAAAATGCTCGAGTCGCCTATTGACTTCAATGGGGTTCGTTACTCGAAACAAACTCTCGAGCATCACTGAAAGTTTGACTCGAGTAACGAGCACTCGAGCATTTTGGTGCTTTCTCATCTCTAGTTAAGGAACTACCTTTATACAAAAAGATCCCTGTCATCTGTTAGACATTTTAGAAGATGAGCTCTGGGAGGATTCCTTCTTATGGTGCACATTAGATGTCGAGGTGCTTTACTCAAACATCTCCCATGAACTGGGGATACAAGCAC
This sequence comes from Eleutherodactylus coqui, assembly GCF_035609145.1. NCBI lineage: Eukaryota > Metazoa > Chordata > Amphibia > Anura > Eleutherodactylidae > Eleutherodactylus > Eleutherodactylus coqui. Next base: position 114,330,876 of record NC_089839.1, on the reverse strand, counting down.
TATACATCATTCTCAGTGAAGACATTATCATGCCACACTAACAGAAAAACTTTATTCTATAGGTCATTGCCTTTATATTGAAAAATAATTATTTTTCTTATAATCAGGTGTTCTATAGACAGACCCATGGGACAGCTATGGGGACGAAATGTGCCCCTAGCTTCGCAAATTTGGTCATGGGGTGTTTGAAAAAGATAGAATTACAGATTCGTGAATGGTCTTATATATAGATGACATCTTGATCATTTGGAAGGGTAACAAAGAAGATCTGTCAACGTACATAAAGGAGCTGAATAATAATGTATTTCATTTTAAATTCACAGATACGATAAGTGAGGAAAAAATAGTTTTTCTAGATCTTGAAATAACATCGAAGGAGAATAAGATTGTTACATAAACATATTTCAAACCAGTTGACAACAACAGTTATCTGGACTTTCAGAGTTGTCATCTTAAAAAATAGAAAATGAACATTCCATATGGTCAACTGCAGAGGGTAAAAAGAAATTGCTCTTCCATGGCTGATTTTGAAGAACAGACAAAATTGGTCAAAACTAGATTCCATTAGAAAGGATACCCCAAAACAATTATTGAATCTGCACATCAAAAAATATTAAAAGAAGAAGTGAGAAAAAAGAATAAAGAAGAAAGACAGAATGGGGCAAAAATAAAAGGGAGAGAAGAGAAAAAAGAAGAAATCTGAACCAGCAATGGGAACATCTTTTATCACTAAATATAGCTCACAATATAGGGGATATAGGGATTAGCAAGGTAGGAACATTTAAATGTGGAGCTAAAATGTTACTATGCGGCAGTCGCGGCTCCTCCCGAGGAGGCGGTGTGCTGGGTCCCGCGGTCGAGGCGCGTCCCCCCGACTTGTGGTCCAGCTGCTGGGGGCGCAGGTGTTGGGCTGGCGTGTTGCTGGTGGCTTGCGGCGCCGTGTGCGCGCTTGGTAGTCCTGGCGGCGCCGTGTGCGCGTGCACCTGGGAGTGCAGCTGGCATGCACAAGCTGCCTTTTGATGTGCTATGGGGAGTTGGCCATCTCTCTCTCTCCGCCTGTGGGTGGAGGCTTCTGTTTAAAAGTCTGTCAGTGACTGCAATCACTGCCAGTTATTGGTTTCCCTCAGGTTGTTAGCTAGTCTGCATCTGTAGGTCTCCTACCCCTGTCAGCTTGTCTGCTATTTCGTTACCATCTGCCAGGTTGTTCCATCTGCCTCAGTACTATCAGTATTGCTTCGTGTTGGTTTTTTTCCGGGACCCGGCGTGGCTCTTCTGCGCATACGCGCCAGACGAATGACGTCACGCGCATGCGCAGAAGACTGGGAACCCCGGGGACTTTAAAATCTCCTGGTTCCCGGCTCCTGAAGATAGCGGCGATCGCGAAAAAGTTTGAAAAAAGTAAAAATAGCGCTAATTTCACCTCCCCTCATGGATCGGATCTAATGGATAACAGTGATCATTTAAAGTAAAAAAAAGTGTAAAAAAGTAATTAAAAAAAGTGTAAAAAAGTTAAAAAAAAGTTTGAAAAAGTTAAAAAATGTTTAAAAGGCTTACATTTCATCTCCCCTCATGGATCATATCTGTGAGGGAGGATCAAATTACGTACTTAAGGCCCTCGGATCTATCCGCGGACCTTACCACAGCTTCTGCGTACGCGGACGTCGCCAAAGCGGCAGACGCATGCGCAAAAGCGGGGGGCCGCGGTGAGCGGTTCCTGATCACGTGTTCGCCGTTATTCAATGGATAATGGCGATCACGTAAAAGTTTTAAAAAAAGTTAGTTTCATCTCCCCTCACCAATGCAATCGGTGAGAGGAGATGAAACTTTTTACTGGAGGCCTCTGTATTTGCACCCCGACGCGATCCTCCTCCGTGAACTTACCCGGATTCTGCACATGCGACCACCGACAAAATGCCGGACACATGCGCAGGAGTCGGGGAGCCCAGGAAATTTAAAATCTCCCTGCTCCCCGCGACCAACGGTCGCTGAGAGCCTGGAGCCGTGACGGGTGGCCTCGTTGAGCGGTCCCCGGTCACGTGATAAAAAGGTAGCGATCTAACATAGGTCGGTCTCACATGACCGGATAGGAATTACAGATTCCGCATGCGTCTGATCCGCGGTAATATGCAGATTAATCGTATTGGATTACACAATTCCACTCACATTAGTGGGTTGGAATTGTGTAATCCACTAGCAGAAAAGAGAACGCAGCAGGTTCTATTTTACCGCGGATATCCGCAGCATAGAGCCCATTGTGCTCCATGGTCGTGCATATACCCGCTGCCCATACGCAACTACGTTGTGTACGCGCTGCAGGTACCCGTGTCATCGCTAAGCGACGGTGCGGGAAATACAAACCCCCAAAAAAATTGTACTGTGACTGACCGCCTGTGTGAGTAGGCAGTTATGCGCAGTACATTACGTGGCCGTACGCAGGATCACAGCCGGGCTCACAGCTGGGATCCGCTGCGGGCCTCCGCAAGCGGATTACGCCTATGGCTGCGTGAGCCCGGCGTTATTCAGACCGCTACCTGTAATACGCAATTTACAAGAAGCCCCGGGAACACTCGCCTTCCTGCAGTTCCAGGAGCAGCTTGTTGAGCGCCTTCTGTGTGAGACCGCCGCACCGGAGCAAGCTTATGAAGACTCACGAAACGCTACTTTTTACACCCCATGCCCGCCACTGAGGTCAAGAAATGACCCCCAAAAAGCATGAGAGGAGGGGGGATACCCGGTTTCATTGCCCCATGTGCCCATTCCAACCAGCCTCCGTAATTACCCCTGTCTTCGGAAATACCACACTGTTCACATTATTACTTTTATCTAAGATTTGGGGAACGCGGAAAAGGGCGTGTGGGGGGATTTTTAGGGAGTCAATTTTTATTCCGTACAAATGAGCAATGGGGCCTGGAATTTATTCAGTTGTGCCCTGCAATCCAACGGGTGTTCCCTCTATTATAGGCCTTGCCATGGGCCCTGTTAGTAGATTAGGGCCACATTGGGTATGTTTCTGAACTCCGGACAAACGGGGGTATCCATTTTGGGGTGAATGTCTTCATTCCTATGTACACTGTACAAAAAAAACTGTTTTTAAATTGAAAAAATTGCCAAAAAAATTGAAAATCGTAATTTTTTCCTTCTGCTTTGCTTAGATTCATTCAAATACTGTGGGGTCAAAATATTCAGTACACCCCTAGATGAATTCGTTAAGGGGTCTAGTTTTCAAAATGGGGTTATTTGAGGGGGTTCCTTATCGTTTTGCCGCCCAATGGCTCTATAAGTGGGCGATGGGACCTGGAATTTATTCAGTTGTACCCTGAAATCAAACGGGTGTTCCTTTTATTATAGGCCTAGCCATGTGTCCTGTAAGTAGATTAGGGCCACAATGGGTATGTTTCTGAACTCGGGACAAATGGGGGTATCCATTTTGGGGTGAACATCTTCATTCCTATGTACGCTGTACAAAAAAATTGTTTTTAAATTGAAAAAATTCTCAAAAAAATTGAAAATCGTTATTTTTTCCTTCTGCTTTGATAAGATTTAGTTAAATACTGTGGGGTCAAAATACACAGTATAACCCTAGATGAATTTGTTAAGGGGTCTCGTTTTCAAAAGGGGGTCATTTGAGGGGGTTCTTTGGTTCTTTATCGTTTTGGCCGCTCAATGGCTCTATAAGTGGGCGATGGGACCTGGAATTTATTCAGTTGTACCCTGAAATCCAACGAGTGTTCCTTTCATTATAGGCCTGGCCATGTGTCCTGTAAGTAGATTAGGGCCACAATCAGTATGTTTCTGAACACGGGACAAACGGGGGTATCCATTTTGGGGTGAAAGTCTTCATTTATATGAGTGCTGTACAAAAAAAACCTGTTTTTAAATTGACGCAATTGCCCAAAAAATGAAAATTGTAATTTTTTCCTACTGCTTTGCTTAGATCTATTCAAAAATTGTATGGTTAAAATACACAGTACACCCCTAGATGAACGCATTAAGGGGTCTAGTTTTCAAAATGGGGTCATTTGTGGGGGTTCTCTATTATTTTAGGCGCTCAAGAACTCTACAAGTGTGCTATGGGGCATAAAAGGCCTTCAAGCAAAATTTATGTTCTAAAAGCCACAGACTGCTCCTTTCATTTTGGACCCCGTTGTGCATCCAGACATAAGATTAGGACCACAATGGGTATATTTCTGAAAACAGCACAAACAGGGGTATCCATTTTGGGGTGCAAGTCTTCATTCACATGTGTGCTGTACAAAAAAAACTGTTTTTAAAGTGACAGAATTGCCAAAAAAATGGAAATCACAATTTTTTCCTTTTGCTTTGCTTGAATTCATTCAAAAACCGTGGCATCAAAATGGACAGTACACCCCTAGATAAATTCATTAAGGGGTCTAGTTTTCAAAATGGATTCATTTGTGGGGGTTCTCTATTGTTTTGGGTGCTCAAGAACTCTACAAGTGTGCTATGGGGCCTAAAAGGTCTTCAAGCAAAATCTATGTTCTGAAAACCACCGATTACTCCTTTCATTTTGGGACCCGTTGTGCATGCGGACATAAGACTAGGACCACAATGGGTATATTTCTGAAAACAGCACAAACAGTGGTATCCATTTTGGGGTGCAAGTCTTCATTTATATGTGTGCTGTACAAAAAAAGCTGTTTTTAAAATGACAGAATTGCCAAAAAAACAAAAATCACAATTTTTTCCTTTTGCTTTGTTTGAATTCATTCAAAAACCGTGGGGTCAAAATGGGCAGTACACCCCTAGATAAATTTATTAAGGGGTCTAGTTTTCAAAATGGGGTCATTTGTGGTAGTTTTCTTTGGTTTTGGGCGCTCGAGAACTCTACATGTGTGCTATGGGGCCTAAAACGCCTTCAAGAAAAATTTCTGTTCTGAAAGACACTGACTACTCCTTTCATTTTGGGCCCCGTTGTGTACTCAGATATAAGATTAGGGCCACATTGGGTATATTTTTGAACACAGGACAAACAGGGGAATCCATTTTGGGGTGTAAATCCTCATTTTCATGTAAACTATAGAAAAAAATATGTCTTTAATATGACATATTTGCAAAAATATGAAATTTTAATTTTTCTCCTCTAAATTGAATTAATTCCTGAAAAAAACTGTAGGGTCAAAATACTCATGACACTGAATGAGTGATGTCACCGCGCTTTCCCATGAAACGCAAGTGCACCACGGGATGCATTGATGCGTTCCACAACAATGAACTACGCATTGTCTTTCCCCCTGCAGTTCCCAGAACCCGAAAGTGATAGCTGCCGCACAATTCCTACGCCAACAGGGATTGTGAGTTAAATGTTTGTATCAGTATAAATGTCTGTGTAAAGAAATATTTGTGTTTTCTGCTTGAGAAAATCACAGCTATAGCGACGAAATGTGTTGCATTATATAAAAAATCTTCTATATGACGAGAAGTATCCGGATGCCTTTTCTCCACTGAGTGCTGAGGTTTTTACTTTGTATCTGGTAATTTCCTTCTATGACAGAGTCACTGACTGGGTTGATCAGGGAAATGTGGTGGATATAGTATGTCTTGACTTTAATAAAGAATTTTACAAAGTATCTCATAACATACTTATTGAAAAATTACCAAATATAGGATTGACAAGGCAACTGTTAGGTGCATTGAAAACTGGCTGAGTGATGGTACTCAAAGAGTGGTGATAAATGGCTACATATTTGCAGATTGCACAAAGCTGGGGGGATAGCTAACACTAGGGAACACAGAGAGAGAGAGTATAAAAACATCTAGGGAAGCTTGAACTGTGGGCTGTGACTAACCAAATGATATATAACAAGGAGAAATGCAAAGTCCTACATCTGAGCAAGAAAAATGAAAAAAGCACATACAGAATGGGAGGAATTGGACTAAGCAGCAACACGTGAAAAAAACTTGGGTATACTAATAGGTCATAGGCTGAACATAAGTCAACAATGTGATGCAGCAGCCAAAAAGGCAAACACAATTTTGGGATGTATTAAGAGAAGCATATAGACTAGTTATCCCCATCTACTCTTCCATAGTCAGACCTCATCTGAAATACAGCATCCAGTTCAGGGCACCCCGCTTTAAAAAAGACATAGACAAACTGGAGCAAGTTCAGAGAAGAGTCACCAAGATGGTGAGCGGTCTGCAAATCATGTTCTGTGAGGAAAAGTTACAGGATCTGGGAATGTTTAGCTTGCAAAGAAGAAGGCTGAGAGGAGACTTAATAGCTGTCTACAAATATCTGAAGGGCTGTCACAGTGCAGAGGGATCAGCCCTATTCTCATTTGCACAAGGAAAGACTAGAAGCAATGGGATGAAACTGAAAGGGAGGAGACACAAATTAAATATTTGAAAAAAACAGTGAGGGTGATCAGTGAGTGGAACAGGTTACTAGAGGAAGTGGTGAGTTCTCCTTCAATGGAAGCGGTGCAACAAAGACTGGACAAATATCTGTCTAGGATGATTTAGTGAATCCTACACTAAGCAGGGGGTTGGACCAGATGACCTTGGAGGTCCCTTCCAACTCTACCATTCTATGATTCTATGAGATACAGAGTTTAGTACTGGGATAAGGGCTGTTGTGGGGTCACATGTTAGTAGGTGCAGGTTGTTGTACAGTGATAAGTGCTGTTGTAGGGTTTACATGTTAGGAGGTGCAGAATGTAGTACTGGGAAGAGTGCTGTTGTAATGTTACATGTTAGGAGGTGCAGAATGTAGTACTGGGAAAAGTGCTGTTGTAGGGGTTACATGTCAGGAAGTGCAGGGTGTATTACTGGGAGAAGTGCTGTTGTTGGGGGTTACATGTTAGGAAGTGCAGGGTGTAGTATTGGGAGAAGTGCTGTTGAAGGTGTTCCATGTTAGGGCGTACAGGGTGTATTCCTGGGAGAAGTGCTGCTGTAATATTACATGTTAGGAAGGGCAGGATGTAGTACTGGGAAAAGTGCTGTTGTAGGGGTTACACGTTAGGTAGTGCAGGGTGTAGTACTAGGAGCAGGTCTTATATGTTAGTACGTGAATGGTGTAGTCCTGAGTGAAGTACAAAATTAGATTTTGCCAGCAGAAAACTTCTGCAGTCTGCAGTGCTACATAGGGGCCAAGGGACGCCATTCTCTCCATATGGCCATACATTGCATCATTAGTACTTGCACATCCTTGTGCCCGCATTGTGTACCACTCACCAACAAGCCAATGTCAGGCAGAGAGGATTACCAAGGCACGCCTTACACGGATCAGACTCAGATCCAGAAGACAGTCCAAATGAATAAAACATGGGCAGCATTAATGGTGCAATATCATCCACATGGATATAACTTTTCTTCCTCAAGGTCCATACAGCGACGTTTTGGCTCCTGTCAGAACCCTTTTCTCATGCTTGAGAAATGCTCCTGACAGGAGCTGAAATGTCGCTGTATGGCCCCTGAGGAATAACAGTTATACCCATGTGGATGATATTGCACCATTAATGCTGCCTACGTTTGATTCATTTAGTCCTGAGAGAAGTACGGTTGTAGAGTTTACTTGTTAGGAGGTACAGGGTGTAGTATAGGGAGAAGTGCTGCTGTAGGGTTTACATGTTAAGAGGTGCAGGGTGTAGTACTTGGGTTACGTGCTGTTGTAGGGTTTATGTGTTAGGAGGTGCAATGTGTAGTACTGGGAGAAGTGCTGCTGTAGGGTTTACATGTTCAGAGGTGCAGGGTGAAGTACTGGGAGAAATGCTGTTGTAGGTTTTACAAGTTAGGAGGTGCAGGGTGTAGTACTTGGGTTACGTGCTATTGGAGGGTTTACGTGTTAAGAGGTGCAATGTGTAGTTCTGGGATATGTGCTGTTGTTGGGTAACATGCTAGGAGGTGCAGGGTGTGGTACTAGGTGAAGTGCTACTGTAGGGTTTACATGTTAGTAGGTGCTGGGTGTAGTACAGGAATACATGATGTTGTAGGATTACTTGTTAGGAGGTACATGGTGTAGTACTGGGAGAAGTGCTGCTATAGGTTTTACATGTTAAGAGGTGCAGGGTGTAATACAGGGAGAAATGCTGTTGTAGGTTTTACAAGTTAAGAGGTGCAGGGTGCAGTACTTGGTTTACGTACTGTTGTAGGGTTTACATGTTAGGAAGTGCAGGGTGTGGTTCTGGGATACGTGCTGTTGTAGGGTTACATGTTAGGAGGTGCTGGGTGCAGTACTTGGGTTACATGCTGTTGTAGGTTTTACAAGTTAGGAGGTGCAGGGTGTAGTGCTTGGGTTATATTCAGTTATAGTCTTTACATGTTAGGAGGTGCAAGGTGTAGTTCTGGGATACGTGCTGTTGTGGGGTTATATGTTAGGAGGTGCAGGGTGTAGTGCTGGGAGTAGTGCTGCTGTAGGGTTTACATGTTAGGAGATGTGAGGTGCAGTTCTGGGATACATGCTGTTGAAGGGTTAACATGTTAGGAGGTGCAGGGTGCAGTATTGGGAGAAGTGCTTTTGTAGGGTTTACATGTTAGGAAGTGCTGGGTGTAGTACTGGGAGAAGGGCTATTCCAGGGGTTACATATTAGGAGGTGCAGGGTGTAGTAGAGGAGTGCTGTTGCAGGGCTTACATTTTAGGGTGGAGCTCTCATGAATAGAGTCTCTTAGGAAAAGTCTCAGCAGCAGCCCTGTCCACTACAGATACAGTAAGAAGGCAGTAAAACAAGGGAGGCAGCTTGGGAAAGAGCTTATGAGCAAGCCTGAAGCTCCCAACACCTGGAGGACTGACACAAGCAGTGCACTGGAGTCCTGAAGGGAAGCTCAGTATAAAGAAACTCTGGAAATATTGAAATAGAATGGAATTGGAAAGTGTGGACAGCCGGTGACTGATCACAGGGGTAAGTAAGGTAGGGGCTGTGAAAAACCAGATACTGTAGAAGAAATCTAATCAGCCTACTGAAAGATTGTCATAATAAACAATGGCACAGAAAGAGGTCAGAAGAAAGAGATAAGGGAACAGAGGGGTGTCACATAGTCCAGAAAAAAAGGAAAGTCTCTCTGGACCCAAGAACACAGTTGGCAACTATCTGAGAACAGCTCACAAGAACTTTCCACTTTCTGTTTGGCGAATGTAAGTTTTTGGAGACCTTTACACGCATAAGGAACCTGGAAATTACCTCTGCTCTTCATTTCTCTGTAGCTGACTCAACCCTAGACAGAAGCAGGTTTTACTTCTGCAAACCAAGCGCTGTAATGTGAGACTGAGCTGCACTTGTGAGCGAGTAGCACCGAGCAGAGGAGCGCTGCTGCAGGGTGAAGAGTGTCCACAGCTGCTCACCGCAGACTTATCCACCGGGACTACCTGCTCACACCACAGGCTGCAGCTCCCTCTCCGGCCACTTCACATGATTGACACAAGGACTGAGCAATAACCAGCCTAACGCCGGCACCTTCCAGGACTCTTCTACTCAAGAAACATGCTGCACCTTGTGGAATAAGGACTACGTGGAAATCTACACCACAATGTAAGTTACTTTGGAACTAGAACACTCTTTAGAAAAGCCACCTGCCTTGCACCAGCTGTGATGGGGCACCAGGTCCCAATGGCATCTCAGGACATGTAGATCTCCCGGAGTTAGGATAAAGTACCCTTGCTCCACATAGAATTATCTATCTATCTATCTATCTATCTATCTATCTATCTATCTATCTATCTATCCATCCATCCATCCATCCATCCATCCATCCATCCATCCATCCATCTATCTATCTATCTATCTATCTATCTATCTATCTATCTATCTATCTATCTATCTATCTATCTATCTATCTATCTATCCTGTCTCCTATCTATCTATCTATCTATCTATCTATCTATCTATCTATCTATCTATCTATCTATCTATCTATCTATCTATCTATCTATCTATCCATCTATGTATCTATCGTCTCGCATTTGCATACAGTTTTTCTTGTATGGAAGTCTTAAATTTACTAGAAGTGTCCTAACTTGATATTCCCTGGGGTATAAGTGCTAGTAATAGAAACTCAAAACAACTTTTGCTAGTTTTTCCTGTGCGTGTATAGGCTTGTGTCTACTGTTATAAAACATGACTACTAGGTTGGATCTTAACAGGAAGCTTTTTAGTATCAGGTAGTAAATTAAAGTTTATTAAAATATCCGTCATTTTCTGGCTGTAGATACAATCTAGATTAAATATTGACACATAGTATTTTTTATTCGGGAGGTATGAGTATGGGATGCTTCAGGCTTTGAGACTTTTCTAGACAGAGTAATAGGTTGTAGATGGAATTCACCGAATGTTTGTGGAAATGTAGAATCATGTTTCAAGGTATTCCATATGAAAAGCTAATATTAGGGCTAAACGTATTTAAAGTTCATGACTTTACAGAATGTTCTTCTGTGTCTTAATACTCCGGACTGTGGTAAAGTACAACTCTCTATCTATCTATCTATCTATCTATCTATCTATCTATCTATCTATCTATCTATCTATCTATCTATATAATATCAGAGTAATTGACTGTTTAGTCCGATTTAATTGTTGATCCAGCATTATTATTAACTGGCATTATTGTATTTGTCTACTTCACAAGAGGTTCTGCATCAGATGCATACTATATGAAAACCATACATATATACAGTACTGTGCAAACATTTTAGGCAGGTGTGGATAAAGTGCTGCAAAAAAGAATGCTTTCAACAATAGAAGTACTAATAGTTTTTTGGTCAATTAACAAAATGTAAAGTGACTAAACAAAGTGAAATCTAAATCAAATCAGTATTTGGTGTGACCGCTCTTTGTCTTCACAGCAGGATCAGTTCTTTTAGATACAATTGCACACAGTTTTTGAAGGAACTCGGCAGGGAGGTTGTCCCAAATATCTTGGAGAACTTAACACAAATCTTCTGTGGATGTAACTTGCTCAAATCCTTCTTTCTTTTCATGTAATCCCAGACTCCATGTTGAGATCAGGGCTGTGTGTGTGGGGGCCATATCATCACTTCTAGGACTCCTCGCTCTTCTTTATGCTGAAGATAGTTCTTAATGACATTGGCTCTATGTTTGTGGTCATTGTCACACTTGCCTAAAACTTTTGCACAGTACTGTATATATACATATATATATATATATATATATATATATGTATATATATATATATATATAGTGCTGTGCCTAAGGGCTCATGCCCACGAGCATCGGTAGGATACGCCCGTGGACTTACCCCGAGGGAGTACCGCAATTAAAAACAAAAAAGTGCCTGCTGGTGATCGCAGATTTCTGCAGTCTCCATTAATACTATATTAATGGAGACTTCCCGCAGCGTAAATCCGCAGCAAATAGAACATTCCGCGATTTATTTCTTGCTGCGGAAATCTGCAATAGAATTCTGCATATGAGCATTGGCAGGCAGAAAGCTATTAGGTTCAATGGAACCTGATAGCTGGGGAATTGACACATGGATTTCCGCTGCGGGAAACGCGGTAAAAATCTGTTTGTGGGAATTCATCCTAAAACTTTTACACAGTACTGTATATTATATATATATTTCATTCATAGTCTCTGTGGTTTATCTTAATTCAGGGGAAATATATGTATTTCTTGACTACGGCTGTAATCAGAGAAAAGTAATAGTTCCTATTTAAGTACACACATATAGAGTATGTTACAAGGTGTGCTAATGATAATGTTGCGTGAGTACTGATGACATTGCCATGTTAATAACAAATTGTTGATCTCCCAGCTTCATAGTGTATCATTTTCTGTAGGTTTCTTACATGAACTTTCCAGCAAGTAGATGAGCTCACCCTCCTTTACAACCACTAAATGTGGTCATAGACATGAGGATAATTCTGTTATTTCAACCACTAAACTGTGGTAACCATAATACTCCTTATGTCTGTGATGATGATCCATTCTAGTCCATTTATCCAATATATACTACAGTAGATTTATTTTAAAAGCCTTTAATGGAATCAAATTGAGCATTTATCCTATAGGACAATGCTGTTAGAATTTTTATTAACGGGAAAAAAAATCGATTTTATTCTAATCATATCAAAATATGATGTTATGAGCTGATAGTTCTGATATCAAATACATATCACATTCTTCATCTAATTGGTGGGAAATCATTACACATGCTGTAATCTTCCAATAATCTACCTACTAAATCATTCTACGGTATATGTGAAGTACATGAATTATATATTCTGTAAATTGTATATAGAAGTTACTCTTTTGTAAATCAATAAAACGTTCTTATCAACTTTTGGCAGTAAGTGAAACTTTACTTTTGTTCGTCTACATTTGGATGCTACATTATATCAAGTTTTTTATATCCATAGTGAAAATGAGTATAAGTACTAAATGGTCTTTTGTTTCCTGATTTTGCTCCAAGTAACCAACCACAAATCTGATGTGCTGCTCTGATGGCGCACGTACCATGGCACAGTGTCAAATTGTAACAGAATCATATTCTTTGTAAGTTCTTATCTTGGTGATAATTTCATCAGAAAGTGCTGCTTGTTCACTATCAAACAAGTGCTAATATTTCATTGTAAATGAATTTGTTCTCCAGGTAGGTAAATGTTGCATTACTACTAATATTGATATAATTATTCTGAAACAGTGGGTGAGTTTGGTGTTTTATGTTATATAAAGAATAACAGCTATAAATTCGTAATAGATTTACACTATAACTAAAAACTATCATATATGCCACATTCACAGATCCCAAAATCTTTCATTCTGGCCAGTGAGTGTATAGAATTTCTTAATGCCTTATAGACAATACTGGGAAAAGTTTCTGTGAATCTCTCCCGGAACATGTGGACTGGACTTAATAATATAATAATGAAGCTCTTTAGGCATAACTTGTGTGGAATTTATAGTTAAGAAATAGTATTTGTTTTTATGACTGTCTTCTAATCAGTAGTCATTGCCATGCAATGATCTCTCTACTATACGACCCCATAACTACACTATTTGTAAAAAAAAATCCCTCCCCTGGAAGGAGTTGTTGGAGTGGGATGAAACTTTCTCTGTGTGATTATAACATTGATACAAGTAATTGCTTGCAATAACAGGGCAAAAGGATCATTTATTGTGGAGAACAAACCCCTAGAAGGGAGGCTCTAGTACCCTGTTGCGCTGCCTCTAACTTGAATACAAGATGTGATACAGGCGGGTATGGAGGCTCTAGTACCCTGATGTACCACCTGTAGCTTGGATACAAGATGTGATATGGGCAGGTATGGAGGCTCTAGAACCCTGTTGTACCACCTCTAGCTTGGATACCAGATGTGCTATGAGTGGGCGTGGAGGCTCTAGTACCCTCTTGGGCCACCACTAACTTGGAGACATGATATGATACAGGCAGACATGGAGGCATAGAGATTCCATATGGTATCCTGCAACATATCTGTTCACATTTGCTGTAACTAAAACTATTGATTGTGAAAACTCATAGGCTGTTGAAGTTGGCATTCCATATGGTCCCATACGTGTTCTATTGGTGATAAATATGGCAACCGGGCAACCACAGAAGTGTGACAATGTTGTAACGGCATTCCTGTGACACCCTTGTGTGTGTGGCTGATTATTATCCGGCTGGAAAATGCCTCTTGGAAGCCACGATGAGAGGCAACACATGTCGCTGAACTGTCATTGTCCCTCATATGACTAGTATGGTGATGGACTACTGTACGCCATGGACCTTCCCTCAAGTGTTCATAGAGGGGACAGTGTGACTCTCTATAGCAAAGGCAGGATTGAGGCACTCACTCCTAGGTCTCCAGACATGAACACGGCCAACGTCAGTGGCCAAACTAAACCTGGATTTGTTGCTGAGGATAACCCGGCTCTACTACGTAGCAGTCCAGTTTTGTAGTTCACAAACATGACTGCAAATAGAGGCGATGGTGAGTGTCACAGGTTATATATGTAATGGGCACTGTAAGACCAAATGTCTTGCCATCAAGTACCTGGAAATGATTTAGACAGACACAGGGGACTTTAATGATGATGTCACCTGTCTCAGGATGGCAGACTACAAAACTGTTGAAGCTGCTTGCGCTTGTTCAACAACTGTGCTTGGTTGTCTGTCGAGGGCGTCCTGAGCCAAGTTGACTTGTGTTTGTGCCCTTGCGCACTCACTGTTTCCAACACTTCCTGGGTAGAACGGCCCAGGTGGCAGGCAATTTGTCGATATAACCATTCAGCTTCTTACATTCCAATAATACTCCACCTCTCAAACTGTGTTAACTGGGCGAAATCTCTTCAAATGCATCCTAGACGCGTCTAGTGGTCAACAAGCTGCACACAAGCGGAAAAAGAAGTCACTACACACAAGGAGTCTCTGAGGTCAAGGCTGGAACTACTTTTAGGGCTTCATGTAGCAAGACTCAAATAATTTGCATATCTGCCTGAGATGTAACTGAATGCCAAGTTAGGGGATGGTTCTTGAAGACTGGTTATACAGTATTTCTAAAATAGATTAATGAGTAAGGAGTTTATCATTAGGTTGATTACATAATGGCTTTAGTATCTGTTTGTACAATCTGGAATGTGCAAACCATTGCAACAAAAGAGATGTCAATATGTGCATTTTTAGCTATACATTTTTGATGTCAAGTTAAAACCACTTTTGTATAAAAAAGACAAAATTATTATAGAAGTGATACCATGATGACACTTCTAAGGTACTTTTGCCTTTTCCACACATGAATATTTGTCTCGGAGATGTTTCTGGCTAACATGGAACCATACTATTTTATCTTTCATATTTTCCTATAGATCCAGTACTTGGCAAACTGTGCAAATGCATGAAAGAACACATTATACTCTTCAATCCAAGCAATATTTGATCAGTGCATTAGCTAAGAACAGGCTGCATTTAGCTATTTCCCGTAGGTTGCAGCACTCTAGGCAGGAAGTTGGTAGGCTTCTTCTGATCAACTACACATTATTGCAAATGTCCATTCAAATAAATGGGCAATTGTACATTATGTGAGTTATATTGGTTCTCCCAGATTGCAAGCTGCTCTTTGAGACCTCATGTCCACTAGAAAAATAGAATTAACAATTCTGTGTGTTTTTCTGCGAGTGAGATCTGCATTCAGATTTGCCCATAGGGAATCATTGGCCATCCGCAGTCAATTAAATTGAATTTAACGCCTGCGGATGTGATTTAATTCGATTTGCGGATTTCACGCGCAGAAAAAAAAATGCAGCATGTTCCATTTTACTGCGGATCACGCGTGGATGGGCTCCATTCAACTCATTGCTTATGATCTCCCACAAGCAATAAAAATCAAATTAATGGTGACCCGCAGTGCATCCGCTGCGGAAATCCGCAGCAGAAATCCGCGTTTATCGTATTTTTCTAGTGGACATGAGGCCTGAGGAGGTAACCACTCTGGGATCTCAAACTGTGATGTTCATAAGCCCTAGCAGTGTATGTGAAAAGAAGTTGTCCTCATAGGACAACCCATTTAAATGAGCCTGAATGACTAATATTTTACACCTTGAGCACCTATTTTACAGATGATCCCTCAAGGTGTAAAACATTAAGGTCCATTTACGCGGGACGACTGTCGAGCAAACGATGCCTGACACTCGTCCCTGTGTGTCCGCGCTCCCACGAGAGCTAGCAGAGCTGGCTTGCTCACGGAGCAGCCAGCAGGGGGAGGGGATGGGGGCGGGGCAGTGCAAGAGATTTCTCTCCTCTTGCTCCCCCGCCACTCTCCATTCACTTCATACAGCGGCCGTTCACTACTAAACTGCCGCTATTTAAACTGAACGATGAGCTCATTGCTCATCATTTATGCAGCATAAACAATGGACGATCAGCTGATTGCTCATCGTTCAGTTTAAATAGCGGACTTTCAGTAGTGAACGGCCGCTGTGTTATCTCAATGGAGGGGGGCGGAGGAGTGAGAGAGAAATCTCCCGCACTGTGTACCCCCTACCCCCCCGCTGGCCGTTCTGTGAGCAAGCCAGCTCTGCTAGCTCCTATGTGACAGCACAGGAGCATGGACACACAGGGACGAGTGTCGGGCATTGTTTGCCTGACAGTTGTCCCGTGTAAATGGACCTTTAGTCATTGCGCCTCAGCGGAATGTATTTGCGCAGTGAATGAGGCTTGTTTTTGCATGTACCTGCGTACTTTACTTTGCATATTTGCACAGGCTCAGCATGTCCAGATAGATGGGGGACAACCCCCTGCCCTGACTTAGATGGCTATAAAGCCTGAGGTCACAGTGTGTGTTTTTCCCGGCAGGTTTTTGCAGTGTATTGCACATCCCATTGTATATTGCGTGTGCATTTGTTCACCTCCCATAGTCCTCTATTGGAAACTTTGTTTTGCAAATACACAGGTAAATAAAGCAGGTTCCAACTTTTTGTGCATGCATGAAATGCATGCAAAAAAATTGTTATTATCACCCTCTACTCTTCCTTGGTAAGACATCATCTGGAATACTGTGTCCAATTCTGGGCATCCCACCATAAAAAAGACAGACAAATTGAAGCAAGTTCAAAGAAAAGTTACCAGGAGGGTGAGTGGTCTGCAAATCATGTCCTATGAAGATCAATTAAAATAGGCTTGCAAAAAAAGCTGAGAGGAGACTTAATAGCTGTCTACAAATATCTGAAGGGCTGTCACAGTGCAGAGGGATCAGCCCTATTCTCATTTGTACAAGGAAAGAGTAGAAGCAATAGGATGAAACTGAAAGGGAGGAGACAGATTAGATATTAGACAGGGAGGGGGATCAATGAGTGGAACAGGGTGCCACAGGAGGTGGTGAGTTCTGCTTCAATGGAAGTGTTCAGAGCCTGGACAGACATCTGTATGGGATGATTTAGTGATCCTGCCTTGAGCAGGGGGTTGGACCTGATGACCCTGGAGGTTTCATCCAACTCTACAATTTTATGATTTCTATTATCTGCGTATTGCATGCACTAATTCCACACGTGCAATGTGTGGCGCAAATATGTTCATCTGAAGTATTTACATCTATCCTAAATCCTAACCGGTCTACAATGGTGTCTATGGTTGAAATTATTGAAATATTGTATTGCAATTAAAACATGTACCCTAGTTATGTTTCTCAAAATGGCTTACACATAGCCTTGTGATATAAATCATAAATTCTGTGAATGTCTGGATGCATAGGTTTTACCTTGATTTTACTGATTTACTGTTCCTGACTTCTACTTGCCCTGAGAACTAACCAATATGAGAGCACTGCCTAGAATACTTGTAACACCATGAGGTCCAATTGGAAAGCCAAGAGCATGAAGGCCTGGCAGGGTTACCACTTTGAATGGATTTAGCAATTTAGATTTGGTAAAGTGGTGTTTTGAAGTGCTGGAAGCTTGCTACTTTGTAAGACCACTGCCTGTTGACTTTAGGAAAAAATGTCCAAAAACATGAAATTCTGCTTTATAAAAATATATGGTCTTAAAATGGTTTGAGTTTAACACAACATGCATGACTGTAAGCTTAGTTGGCAGTGCCCGAGCCTGGAGTTGTATAGCTCCTTTCATAGATATTTCACAGTCCTAGTCTTGCCATACAAGTGAATAGAAAGTACTGTTTGCCGCCTCAGAATCTAATATATCTTGCGTCATGAGAGTGATTGCCAACCGTACGATAGAAAGATGCATTAGCTGCCTAATTGGCTTTGGCACTTGGTAGTACTCTTATACAAGCAAAGAAAGGAAGGTTTCTTTTTAACAGAGGGTGAATTGCAGCAGTGTGCAGTGGTAGTATGGATGACCACCATATGTTTGTTATCAGAGATGCTACTAGACTTTCCTTCAACCGGGGTAAAGATTCAGTGTGTCCCCTCCCCACCATGCCTCTAAAATGGGGGCAGAGTCCTCTGTCCCATTATTGTGATCAGCTGATGGGTGTTGTAGTCTCTAAGGGTTCAAGGGCCTACCTGGATCCTGGGATGCCGAGTCCTCCATGGAGAACCTAGCACCCACATTATCCGCCCAGCTCACAAACGGTTTCTCAGCCACCATCTTGTCTCCCGCTCTATGCAACTAATTTTCTTTCCGGTTCTTATCACTGGGAGAAGCACCAGAGCTCAAATCCATCGTTAACTTTAACGGAATTTTTTGCTGTACTTGGCCTCTCTCTGGGCGCTGGGATGGCACACTTGGTGAAGCTCAATAGATATTCCCTGCCTCACTTACTGCTCAGCCTTAGGTTTCTGCACACTTACACTAACTTACATCTAGCTAAATCCCTTTCTGCCTGGGGGTGGGCACCACCCTCTAATTTATATCATACCCTGGTTACTGGGGTAAAGAGGGCTTTAAAGCCTTGGTCAGATGAGTGTCTTTTTTGCACACCCATGTGCGCAAAAAAAACCAAAAACGTTGCACGGGTGTGCAAAATACGTGTGTCCCGAGCTCCATGCTACTGGAGCAGTTGTGCTTGTAGAAGCGCAGCTGGTCCACGAAGGTCCCCTCATCACTGAACACTGTGACAGCACTGTCTCAGTGTTCAGTGATGAGGGGACTGCAGCGGAGACAAAATAATCCTCTGCCACAGCTGTCACAGCAGTGGCAGAGGTTAGCGATGTTCTTCCATTCTTTTCAATGGGGCTGGTGCTGCAATGGGATGCAGGTCACCCCCGCAGTGACTTTCGAGGAAGGGCTTGAAATGTAAGCCCTTGCCTAAAAAAAAATAAGCCCTAGCTGAATGAAAAATATATATATATATATCACTTAGCAGTGCTGTTGGAGCTCCAGCACTTCTTCTTTCTGGCTCCCCTGAGGTGTTCTTCAGCATTTTCTTCTGGCCAGGGATTTAAAAATCCCCGCCTCCTGGAAGCACTGGTTTTGATTGGCTGAGTGCTGTGACCAATATAGAGATCTCTCCATCATCTATTTATACCCAGGACTGTAGCTGGAACAAGGGGGCCACTGGATGGACAGAGGGCTTTATTCAGCCTAAAATACTATGTTTCTAAACACAGGGATTGTTACTGTGGAGACACACAACTCTTGTGTCTCCACAGTGGCCGGTACACACGAGATGCCCTCACAATCTGACAGATTTGGAGCGCTTTTGCAGGGAGGAGTGGGCCAAGATAGCAAAGCCAAGATGTGGCATACTGATAAGACACCTACCTGAAAAGATTGAATGCTGTCATAAAGTCAAAGGGTGCATCAACAAAGTATTATTTTTAGGGTGTGCATACCGTATTTATGCAACAATATTATTTTAGTCTTATTTTTACATTTTTCCACCCTAAAGATTTCAGTTTGTTTTTCAGTACGGGTCTCAGTAAAGGTGGAAATAAATCTGAAATGATTCATGTTTGTCGGATTTTTCAACATAAAACATGGCATTTTAACAAGGATGTGTAGACTTTTTATATCCTCTATATGTACACATAGGCCCCCTGCACACGGGCGGAAATTCTGTAGCAGGATTTCCCGCAGAATTTCAGCCCGTGCCCGCCTGCATAGTATTGCATTGCAAAACTCAATCCTATGCACACAGCGGAAAACAAATCGCGGCATGTTCTATTTCTGTGCGGGTCTCGCAGAGGCCCGCACAGAAATGTTAGTAGTGACAGGCTGGCTTCGCTTTGCGCATGAGCCGGCTGTCCGGCAGCCGCCGCATAGCAGGAGGCGGAAGACGCCGGGAGCGGGTGAGCCGCAGGCCTCTGCAGGGGCAGGGGTCCGCATCCCGCTGCGAGAATTCTCGCAGCGGGATCCAACCCGGCTGTCTGCAGGCGACCGTAATCTAGAATATTTTCAAAAGTGCTTCATTTTTATTTTTGATGCACTAGGTTAATAAAAACATTTGTTGGTAAAGTGCACATTTCTCTTACAGCTTACACACTGTCATCTAGGGGCTGCATATTAGGGCTCCTGTAGATGACAGTATTTGTGCGCGTTAAATATATGCGCACAATGCGCAGAGAACCCATTGAAATCAATAGATTAATCTCATAAACATGTTTTGTGTGCACATTTCACGTGCATAGAAAAGAATAGGAACTGCCCTATTTTCCCGCATATGTGCACACCGAGAGCGCCATAGGAGTCTATGGGAGGGTTGCAAATTCGCAATACACTGCACAATTTCATGGCAAAAAAACCTGGACCTCATTTGGCTAAAGAGCCTTTTAAATCACAGAAGGGGTGTGTTACACACTCATAAGAACTGGCCCTGCATATGTAAAAAGTACCATACAATGAGCTGATACACGTGCAAATCCAACTAATCAAACTTGTTGCACTGAAGCATGCGTAATTGCGCATATGATCATTTGAGGCCACCCTTGTGAACATATTTTTCTTGTGCGTAATATGCAGTACATGGTTAAATACACAAGTAATGTGTATTAACTACATATTTTAAACCCCCATGAACTGTAATGGGCGTATTACACAACATGCTACAATTATCTTCATGTGTGTAATATGCACGTGAAAAAATGCATATCACAATGGTCCATTGAAAATCAATGGGATTTTAGGACTGCGTATTACGTGGGCAAAAAATAAGTGCATTATAGTGAGCCCTGAATGTCCTTATTACATTACTAGTATTTCATGTATTCTATTTGTTTTGTGCATTAAAGCTCTAATTGCCAAAAATAAATGTATAATGATTCATGTTCTATATTTGTCTATATCACGGATCCACTATAGATTGACATATTTACAGATATTTTCAGTAAAAAAGAAGCAACAGATCTTTTTCTAGTTTTATTAGACTATTAAGTGACTGTTACATGCAGGGATGGATTGGGAACTTAAAATGGCCCTGGAAAAAAGTTTAAAAGTGGCTTCATGTTGTAAGTGGATCCATGTTACTAGCAGGCGAGATCAACACAAGTTGGCAAGATCATGAAAATGTTATGTATAGCCACATTGGCAGTAGGTCGGAATTAGGAAAGCAGTATAGAATGTATTTAAAGCTGTGATACTAGCCCTTTAAATTATGTTGTCTACTGCCCTTCTAATTGTTTGGGTTTGTTCCCTGGTTATGGAATAGTGGGGTCTGCAGCAAGGGCTACATGTTGCATCAACCCAGTGAGCCCGCTGGAGTGCAGTGGGTTCCGGCATCTGCCCAAGTGCTGATGCAAGCCCTGCTTGACTCAACTGACCCACCAGGACTTCTACCTGTAGAGCCTTTGGCCAATCTGCCCTTGGTTGCATGTTGTGTAGCCTTTGTAACCAACGTGTACAATACAAATATCCCTTTCAGCGATATGAATATTATAGATGTGTGTGAGCCGTAGCTGTCAGAATGTTAATACTTCATAAACACTTCATTAACTAAAGAAGAGACGTCCGATTCTGTGGAGAGAAAAGTTCTATAAATGGTCCCTTTCTTGTTTCACAGGACACCCTGCTTAAATGGAATGTGGAGTAATTACTGGAAAAGGAAGATGCAGCATATGCTTTACTTTATTGCTTTGTATATTGCATGTGTCCAGCACACGGGTAAGTTTTATTTCACTTGTATATTTAAAGTGTAAAGTTTTTGCTTATTTAATGTCTCTATGGAGTTTCCAAATATGCACAAAAAGGAAGACAGATAAGATGAGGGAAGGACGCGATGACAGATAATCTGTACCAATCAAGATATACATTACATCGGTGATTAATAACAAAGAATGAAATGTCCCAGAAACTTTATTGATATGTAGTACACAAAATAGTTTAGTGTTGTGCTCAGGATAAGGACATACAGTGCACAGCATTGTTAATAAACTCAATGAACAAAATTACTTCAAAAGTTTCTTTTGTTTCGCACAGAGATCGCCTCAGGACTTCTTTTTGTAGCATATTATTTATGGAATGTACTCCGCAAACAATTATAGTGTTTGCAAATAAGAGCCATAAATAAAAAAAGACATTGGTGTCAGTAGGTAGAGTATTTCCTGGTACATAATAGCTACAAATAAGGGAGATGGAATAAATCCTCCACAGTGCCACCTATTGAAAGGCAGCATTCCTTCAAGCCTTTCAATAGATGGCACTGCGGAGGATTTATTCCATCTCCCTTATTTGCATATTACCCAGAGGAGCGTGCATGGCCATTTGAGTCTCCTCACTTAGTTCATAGTATAGTTGCTCTTCCTAGGGAGAAAATATAGCGTTTCTGATCCCCGTCCCAGGCCTCTCACTAGCAAAGCCAGACTCCTACTGTACACTGATGAAGGGCAAAAATCCTGAAACAGCTGTATGTACATGGAGTCTGGCTTTGCTTTTAATTCCCGGTCATTGTAACAAGGCTTGCATAAAAAGTCTGACTTTGGCTTGAAGGAATGCTGCCTTTCAATAGGTGGCACTGTGGAGGATTTATTCCATCTCCCTTATTTGCATATTACCCAGAGGAGCGTGCATGGCCATTTGAGTCTCCTCACTTAGTTAATAGTATTGTTGCTCTCCCTAAGGAGAAAAGATAATAGCTACAGATATAGTGGAACTGAAATCAGATATCAAAGTAGAAGAGTTTGTCTGCATGATTTTCCATAGTATTGCACATAGCCTCGCACTACGAATGGGTCAATACAGGTGTTTTTTTGGAAATAGCTTCACACTTTTTCAAGAGCTCTGTTTGTTTGTTTTTTTACTATGCACCATGAATGGGTCTGTGCTGCATTACCAGTCAAAACACAAGGAGAACTATGGCATTGTGTTTGGAAATAAGAGCATCGTATTGGATCAGTACTTAACACTACTTTGCAGCTCCAGGATCCCGAACTGGAATCTCACCACAGCAATATTTCTAAGGAGTCTGTGTACTTGCTTTGGTTTTTCCCAGTTTCCTTCCATACTTAAACGTGAGCTTGTTACTAAGTTGATTCTCCCTGAACCACAGGCAGCATAACATCAGGATAGGGACAGAAATTGCAGTCATGTATGTTTTATTGTAAAACGCTGCAGCATTTTTAAAAAAATATTGTGACGCTTCAGAAAAAAATATATTTAATAAGAGAGAGTTTATCCTGTATCTATAGGATAGCGCATAACTTGCTGATCGTGGGGATCTCACTGCTGAGACCCCTGCCAATCTCCAGAACGGGACTCCTGTTCTCCTGTCACTGCGGGGGTCGCGCCTTTTCCTGCAGTGATATCAGTGTGCAGGGAGCACTGGCTGAGCAGGAAAAAACTGGGCTGGCTGCACCCAATTTCCCATTCATATACCTGTTCTACTTCTTCACCACCAGAATACCTAATTTGGATAAGTACCTTTCCACCACGGCACTTTACTGCAACTCCACTGTTTTCTCTACACTATATCCACTAAAATTACTGGTACCACAATGGCGGATTCTATTGCTACTGTGGCCACTATTGGGGGGTTGCTATTATTACTGGGGGCACTATTATTACTGAGGCCACTATGGGGGCCACTATTACCATACGGTATTACAACAGACCCTTTGAAAGCAACCATAATGCTGATGTGGCTCTCTGTGAAAATGAGTTTGACACCACTGGTCCAGAATATAGTTATGCAAATAAAGAAGAATGACAGAGAATTATGAGTAATTCTGAAGCTTCCTACAATTGCGCTACAATGTGTGACTTCAGACAAAAGAGAGTTTCAGAATTCTCATGGAAACACTCCACGAATGCAAAAGACATGAAAGTAGAACTCTCAGAGGAGGAAATCCTGTCTTTGATAGCTTACATTCAGGAATGAAAAGGACTTCCAGATCTCTGCTTACTTTCACCTTAGATAAAGTATATCTCAAGTCAGTTACACATCAGCTATAAATATGAATTGCTTTTGAACGGATATGATTGACACATAACCAGTCTTTGGCTTTGACTGATAACTGCCTGTGCTATATTGAGAGCTTCCAAATGGAGGGGTGTGACAATAGGAAGCAGACATTTCCATTGACCAAACCAAATGTAAATAGAATGTATTTGTATTATCAGAGATAGCAGAAGATCAGGTGGTTGCTGACCTACACACCCCAAGTCATTAGTGACAAAATTCATCCATTTCCCGATTTGCCCAGTAAAAAAATGAATAGCTAATTATCACTTGGTGATTTTGTGTTTATTACCATCATATTATAAAGGTCTTGTGCTTTTTGTGCTTTTGACGCATGTTATTTTACCATGTATGAGTAAGTAGCTCTTGTTTCCTTAACGTAAAATTTTTCCACCAGGAAATGTGTCAGCCAAATCCTAGTTACTTCTGCCTATACAAATATTAGTTGGCAGGTGCACATACAGTAAGCAACATCTATTCAGAATAGCGTTATTTAAGTCAGTCAAAAAGCGTGTGTTGTAGGGTCTAATCAAATTATAAAACATGTTTGAAACCTAAGCTTTTTTGGTAGCCCTTTGGAATTCTGCATGAGGGTAGGTCATTATTACAAAGTTATTCAATGACTAGAATACTACTGTGAAATATGTATAACATATACCCTGTTTCCCTGAAAATAAGCCCTAGCATGATTTTTAAATAGAGTCCAGGTAGCTATATGTAAAAATTAAATATTTTGGAGCAAAAATGAATATAAGACACTGTCTTATTTTCTGGGAAACACGGTAGATGCCTGCATGTTTCTTTGTAAATATGTTGATATGAATATCAATATAAGAAGCCCCAGAATAGAAAATAGAAAAAGTAATTTTGAGTTGAGTCTTATGATGCCAACCCTCAGAACTCCTCTTAGCTGGTGGTGAGTTTGATATAATACGACTTACATTTGTGCAGGTATAAGCTTAAAGGTAAACAATGACTATCAATTATAAGGTAGACATTCATATCACTTAAAGAGAATCTGTCTCTTACTTTTAGCTCTATATTCTAAGCTTATGGGCTAAAAGTAGGTGACCCGCTGAGTCTGGGGATGTAAGTGCTATACTTACCACTTTTGCTGTTTCCCCTGTGTCAGCGCTGCTAAGTATGCCGCCTACTATAATTTTATAATGGGAGGTCTGCTTAGCGGCACCGCTCAATGTAGTTAGTGGTGGCTTCCCCACTGAGACTAGAGGAACAATGTGGGAAGTAAGTATAACACTTACATCCCTGGACTCAGCAGGTCACCTACCTTTAGCTCATAAACTTAGTTTATGGGGCTAAAAGTAGGTGACAGAGTCTCTTTAAAGGGTTGTCCAGAGGCACAAAGCACATGACTATTGTCTATTGCCCTCAAAATATAGGAATAGAAAACTTACTAATTAATTTCCCTGAACAAAGATGCCCCGATCATCCAAACCTCTTTCATGTGATACCAAATTTGATAAATCAGATTAGGAAACATTCTGACCTGATAGAACATTTGGTTGTGAAATGAAAATGCAGGACTGCTTTTGGAGTCTACCTAAGGCACAGTAGAAGTTAAACAGAGAAATCAAGAGTGACTAGGAACAGAATGGAGACAAAAAAAAAATCCTAAATTTTTTATGTACTGATCACACTCATTGCTGTAGCTGAGTGAGCCTTCACTAAATCTTTGCTATGGGGTTGCATGGTTACTTATTATGCCTTGTATAAATTATCCATCTTCAGATCTTTTACTTTGCAGATCACAATGTATTTTGGAGTTTAAATGGGTCTTTAAAGCTGATTGTTACCAAATCATCCATATGTCCATAAAATGGGGTATTCTAATCGATGTGTAGATCAAATGGACATTATTCATTTATATGAAATTACATGAGAAAGTGGTGATTAATTGATTCATTTATAAATGTATCTAACCGATGCAATATGTCCTGTATTTAATAATCTCTAGTAGTAGAATTACGCAGTCTAACAAACCTTTTATAGTATGGCTTTTCTCATCCTTCATCTCTGTCCTGAAAGCTTAGGTATAGTCATTAATAACTTGCTCTGCAGGAGTTTAAATGAAACAATAAAAGTAGTCAGAGACAGGAGTGGTGTTCTGTACATGAACAGAGACTAACATGTCTGCCCTTCAAATGTCATGGGACTCAAAGCCCTCTATAATGCCATCAATCAGAGCATAGACAGTTTTAAGAACATACAGCCAAATCAATAAGTCATATATTAAATAGGTGTCTTCCGAGGAGTGAGTGTTAATGTCAGATTCTGACTAGTGCTATCGAAATAGTTTCAGAATGTATAGAAATATAGGACCTTTGTTCATCCTCTTACTGGCACTGCAATACTTATCTGACATGATTGCATCAATGGCATTTCACAAACCATTAAAGGAGATGTCTCGAGGAAGCAGTTAATTTTTTTTTTTGCCCAGTCCCCCCCATTAAACATACATTACAAAGCCCCCCTGTAAATGACATTTCTAGCTGGTTCGTACTTACCGTTCCAGCGTTTCAGCAACTTATAAAAGTTTCCTCAAGATGGCCGCCGGCTCTTTCCCCGTCGCTCGCTGCAGCCCGACGTGCGCGCTCCCGAGACGCCGCCAGCTGTGTCTCCATGGCAACCGGACGCATCGCAGCCGCCGACCAGACGCCCCGCAGCCGCCGACCAGACAGCAGGTAACCGGCGCTAGCCCCCGGCTCCCCAGCGCTAGACCCTCAGCCCAGGTGAAGGCCCCGGAGCCCAGCGCTAGGTTCCGGAGCCCAGCGCTAGTTCCCCCGGCCTAGCGACAGCCCGCCCATCGCAGCGACAGCCCCCCCCCGGCCTAGCGACAGCCCCCCCATCGCAGCGACAGCCCCCCCCGGCCTAGCGGCAGCCCCCCCATCGCAGCGGCAGCCCCCCCCCGGCCTAGCGACAGCCCCCCCATCGCAGCGACAGCCCCCCCGGCCTAGCGCTAGTTCCCCCATCACAGCGGCAGCCCCCCCCGGCGCAGCGACAGCCCCCCCGGCCTAGCGCTAGTTCCCCCATCACAGCGGCAGCCCCCCCCGGCGCAGCAGCGGCAGCCCGGCGCAGCGGCAGCCCCCCCCGGCGCAGCGACAGCCCCCCCCGGCGCAGCCCGGCGCAGCGACAGCCCCCCCCCCGGCGCAGCCCGGCGCAGCGGCAGCCCCCCCCCCGACAAATCACTTACCTGGGAGGCTTCTCGGGGCTGCTGGGCTGGGCTGGGCTTCTCCGCTGGGCAGCTCCAGTTTCTGCACCTTCCTCTAACAGAGGAAGGTACAGAATGGCCGCTGCAGCGCGCTCCCGAGCAGTGACAGCTCGTCTGCGCATGCGCAGAAGAGCTGTAGCGGGGAGCACACTGAAGCGGCTCGTGCTGAATGGAGAAGACCGGACTGCGCAAGCGCGTCTAAAAAAGCAAGCTGCCAGCGAATTTAGACGGAACCATGGAGACGAGGACGCTAGCAACGGAGCAGGTAAGTGGAATAACTTCTGTATGGCTCATATTTAATGCACAATGTACATTACAAAGTGCATTAATATGGCCATACGGAAGTGTATAACCCCACTTGGTTTCGCGAGACCACCCCTTTAAGTGTAAGATTAATCTGTACTTCTTTCTCAATTTGCTCAATTTGGTGTTGCACTCATATCATAGATGTCCGAACTCCATTCATACCCATACAAGGCTAAACAGGTTACTGTCTGGCCTGTCAGTGTAAGAGCTTCTTTACACTGGCATATGCGCAATTACGCTCACCACTACAGGTTGTAGTTGCACATGAACTAGGTAAAAACCTTTTTTACCTTTTAAACTCCTATTCTGTGCGAGTTTGAAAAAAAAACAAAACAGGAAGATAGGTCCTGCCCTACAGGAAAATCCAACAATTTTCCTTTTTTTTTTCTATATATTTTAATGTTTGTTAATTATTTTGGTCATTTCTAAAATACTAGTTCTTTAAATTATGTATTTCATGTTTTCACTTCCACCTTCTGTCATCTAAACTTATCTGAACTCTCACCCTTTGGAAGATATTTTTAAATATTTTAGTCAATGCCTCTAATGCAGTATTTAAAACATACTTACTTAACTTTTCAGAAAACTTATGCCCATTTAATAGCCTGTGTGTCTCATCAGTTTTGTAATATACTTTTATTAAAAATGTAGGTTTTACCACTGTAAATCAAGTTTGAAAAGTAGCCCCTGTTCAGTCCACTGCCTACTGTTAGGCCTCATGTCCATGCACACCCGCAGGAGCCCGCAGCAGGATCAGACCCTGCCTGCAGCTGAGGACACTTTTTTACCTATGCGGGTCTTCTGTGGACCTGTTAGAGTCTACTGCGTCCATGGCCAGATCCTCTTTCTTTCTGCGTCCACGGCCAGATGCGGCATACGCAGTACATTTTTTTAAACTCCTGCTTTCCCGGGGAATCTGCGGCCCGTCCACAATTGAATTGTGGACAGGCTGCGAGTCAGACGGCTTCCATTGACTTCAAAATGGAGCATGCTGCGATTTGTTTTCCAGACTAGAAGGTCCGCAAAACAAACCCACATGCTTTAATTAAGCTGTGGATGCCCATGCATCCCTATGGGCAGCTTGAATTGCGGGTCATCCGCGCGGGTGTCTAACGCAGATTCCGCAATTTAAATCTGCCCGTGGACATGAGGCTTTAGGCATTCAGCTTCTCTGTGGCCTCAGGGAAGTGGCTGTCTTCATGGGCTGTTCCATGCAGTCACACAGCTCTCAGATCTGTAACCAGTGTGTACACAATCTCTGCCCTTACTGATCTTAAATTTACCTAACCTGGTATGTGCATTTATCTTTATATTGTAGGCTTATTATTTTTATATGTGTCTTCACCTTGCTGTAGGCAAAGCAGCATGATTTTTACTTGACTGATCTTTATTAGCTACTTTAATAGTTCCTGTGTATTTGCATGGTCATAGCAATTATAGAGATCTCTTTAAATGTCCTATATACTGTGATCATGCAAATGCACAAAAGATAGTGAAGCAACTAATAAAGATCATTTCAATAACAATTATGCTGCTTTGCTCACCGGAGAGACATATAATGTGTACAACACAAAGATAACTGCACATAGCAGGTTAGGTAAGAGCCATCAGTGTGTATACAAGCTAAGAAAACATCTTAACATCCTAGCTGATTGAAAAACTGAATGCCTAACGACAAGCAGTGGATTGGTGCTACACTTCAACCTTGATTTAAAACAAAACATTTTTTAATGAAAGTATATTAGAAAACTGATTAGACACACAGGCTATTAGATAAGCAGCATACATTTTCTGAAAAGTTAGGAATGCTTTAAATAGCAGATATTGTAGCAAAAGTAACATTATGCCCATTTGGCAAACCAGTGTTTACTTGGTGTTAATCAAAGACATCGTGTTGCTGTCAGATGTAATTGTATATGATCATCAACTGCAAGTGTAACATTATACCCTCTTAGTTTTGATAGCTGTGTGTATGCTAGATACCTGATATCACATTCCATTTAGTTTAAAGTTAGTGCGCCTTTTCCACTCTTATTGTTACTCAGCATAATTGTTCTGACATAGACAGGCTGACGCAGTATTATACTGTTGTGACTCACTTATCCACATAAATGTCACATTATTTTTTTTATAACTCATAAAATATTGTAATAAATACAACAAAGTGCTGATTACTAATAAGCTGTCCTTTAACTCTTTGATTTAGTGCATTTTTACAGTTACAATATCAAATTAGAGTGTACAGGTTATAAAGGTGAAGTGATATTTCATTTTTTATAGGCTATTATTTGAAGAAAAACGTAATGGGAGTTGACCCATTAAGACAATTCCATTATTATATACAGAAACCTCCAGATGCAACCATTGTAGCTCTCTGTTCTATCCAATAAACTGTGCCCGGCACAAGAATAATCATGTTTATGGAAGGAGATTGTCTTGCTAGGTTGACCTCTAGGAATTATTTCTCAGACAGCCAAATCTTTTGGGTGCCATAAAGATGTATTAAAGTACAATTACACGTTTCAGGTCCCTGAATTCCATAGAACTGAGTAAACAGCTTCACAGAAGAAAGTGCCAAAAGCTGCTACTTTTATAGCATAGATGGCACACTGATCTCAGCCTACTGAAAGATGTTTGATGTGGGAGTGAGCAGTCAGTCAATTCTCGGCCAGAATGCAGCTTTGGAATGCTTTATGCAATCCTACACTGAGTGTTTTTTTGGTAGGAAAAGGATTTCTCTGTGGCTGGCAAAGTGTTTCCAAGCCTTTTTTGTAGTACACACGTTGAGAAGCATTGAGTTGAGGCTTCTCTAGTAATGATTACGACAACTTAGGCCTTATGTCCACGGGCGGGTTTGACCCACCCATGGACATGAGGCCATGGTCTAAAGGAAGATAACCATTATGCTAGTGTGAGTCTGCTTAACATAATAAGAGCACCGCACTTCTCATAAGACAGGCTAGTTTCACACAGGTGGATTTGTATTGCAAAGTTCGCGATCGCCATCCAGACGGACGATCTGTGGTGTAATGCTGGCATTAAAAGACACGCATTTTTGCTTCTTCGGCTACACTGTGGAAGAAAAATCACAGCATGCTTTATTTTGCCGGGTGGACGGCCTCCGTTGATGTCGGTGGAAGCCGTCCGACCCACAGCCCATATGTAATTAACATTACATATGCGAGGAAATACATGTAAAAATACAAATAAACAAAATAAACCCCTGCACTGTGCATGTACATCCGCAGTACAGTTATAGGAAGTACGCAGGGTGACCGGCCCCGTCTCACAGACGGAGCTGCTACGGGCCTCCCGCATTCGGAATCAAACCTGCTCGTGTGAGCCCGGGCCTTAGGCTGCTTTAATACCTGCGTTAGGGTCAGCTCTGGGTTTCTGCCTCTGCTCCATTTCTGGAGGAGAGAAACTGAACCTAAATGGTAAAAAAAATCATACTATTTTTTCCACATTCATCTCAAATAACGCTGCAGATTGCGCTATTTTTCTGTCCATAGAAACAGAAACCTAACGGAACAGAAGCAAACTGAAGCGTTTTCATTTGTTTTCCGTTATTTTGAAAGCCCATTGAAATCAATGGGGAAAAAAACAGGTCTGTTTTTATTTTTCTGTTTACTTGAGGTTCTCTCCTTCAAAAACGGACAGAGAGACGGAAATCCTGAACTGACCCTAACGCAGATGTGAAAGTAGACAAACTCATCCAAATCATATCTCCCATTGGAGAATGTTGCACTACTCAGCTGTTTCTGACTACAAACTTGGCAGTAAGTTTATAAGATTTGCATTTAGTAACGCATTTCATTTTCAAATTTCTAATTTTCTCTTGGTACATTTTCCACATGCTGTCACAGAAGATTAATTTTAATACTTTTAGCACAAAGTTGAATTAAAATATTTTATTGTTTGCATTATCATGGCTGAACATTCTCCAAGCTGGTGACTGAATGATTAACGTTAATGCCATATATCCTCCATGAATTTGCTGAAAATACCGTAAAAAGTGGTTAGCATAGACCACCCTCAGAAGTAAAAGAAGACTGTTGTTGCAAGGATGGTTGACATCCGTTCTTAGTTTTACTGACAGTCAATCAAAATAAAGCTAGTTGATAAAAGATTGTAAAACATTTAAAGCATATCTATTGTTTAAGATGACTTTTCAGAATTAGATATTATACGTATGCATAAGAAATAACACTATTTTTTGCAATCATATGCATTTTTAGCAGTTTTTCTCTTTGTCGCTTTTTCTAATTCCCAGTCTTCTTCCCTGAGCTAGTGGCTGGAGACTAACTGCTATGATATTTTGCATACAAAGAAGAGGAGACATTTTACATCAGTACTGAGCAATGTAGATGTGATTGTGGTAGCAGTGAGACAGTAAAACACTTACTATAAGTTGCAAAATGTCTCTCTGCATGTTTTGTACTCCGCTCTTGCTTCATCCTCCCCCTTTTTTGTCCATAAAAGGCAGCATCTAATTTGGTCTTTAAGTGAGCTGATAGACCATCTTGTCTCTTAAGATGGATTTTAACAGTTTTTATGAATATGTTTGGGAGGAAGGGAGAGGGGGGGTGGAAACAAGCCTAATAACTGGAAACGGAAGTATTTTTCTCAGATAAGATATATTACAAAATGTCTTATTTTGTCACTTTTGCTATTAATTTATGCATCATTGTTTGAAAGTACCCTAATCATTTATGGCCCTTGTTAAAATAGGCTGCTTTTACTTACAGCTATAACTAGGGGTCTGTTCTATTGGGTTTCTGTTGTATTTTTACAACTAGAATGGCATAGTTTGCTGCACTTTCCTTAAAAAGAAAAAACGGAAACTTGACTGAATTCTAATTTACTTTACAGAGGTCCTCTCAATCTGATATTTAAGGATGCATCTGTGTGTGACCAATCTTTTTCAGACATTTTTAAAAAATATTATAATACTTGAATATTTGGGTCCTGGTCAAACCTGGAAGCTAATGCCTAAAAAATTCCTGCCTCCCACAAGAACTTCCACTATTTGTTCTTGTCCTTCCTCATTTTGGAAGGACATACATAATAGTGATTTTGTATTAAGTTGACTTTTGATTGAAACTATTTTGTTAAACTCTAGTCACAGGATTCTCTGGATTTCTGAGAAAAATGGAAAAAATGAAGCTTGCTTTAACATAATAAAAAAACTTTGGCCCAAATTAATATTTCCATATGTTTATCACTATTAGGGTGCGGGCAGACGAGCGCATAAACGGCGCGTTTTTGCGACCAAACGTATATACGTGACCATCTGAGGCAATGGTTTCGAATGTATTCGTTCACATGGGCGATTTTACGGCGCGTAAAAACGGCGATTCGAAAAAAAAACGGAACATATGCGACCGAAATACGCGCCAACGCATATTCGATCGCCGAAAAGACCGTTTGCAAAGTAGGAACAAACGAAAATACGCTTTCTAGCTCTGGTCGTGATCGGTGAAAAACGATCGCTCGGGCGATTATACGTTGCGCTCGTGCGAACGTAAATACGCCTACGCTCGTCTGCCCGCACCCTTAGGGTTACCCCAAGGACAAATATCTGACTGAAACTGGCAAAACTGAGCAATAGTATAACTACTAAAATTATGGAATGTTTGATTTATTTTTCCCATATACTACACATGACTTTTGGTGATTATTCTGTTAAGAAATAAATGTAATATCTTTATTAATGATTGAAGTTGACCCAGTCATTCCCCTTCACTGGCTAAATACATTAAGCCACCACATGAAGTGGATACAATATGCTTTTGTTCAGCTGGGTAATAAGCTCAGCAGTTACGATATTTCTCCATGAATAATGCTCCTACTGGTTATTTGGTCCTGACAGAAGTTACTTTATCTACAAGAACCATGATAGTACAGTGGTCTGTTAATTAATTCTGCACTATCCGGTGGTATGTAAAACATTAGAAGCTGCTATGTTGTGCATTGCAAAATGCAGCAAAATTATTGAAAAGGACAAAAACTAGACACAACTATGTTGTTCATAACATGCAGGAAAATGTTTTGTCTTAGTGAGAATCATATTATTCACTTTTGTAGTTAAATCATATAATTCACTTTTCTAGATTGCTTCTGGACTATAGTATGTACATGGATCTTGCATGGCAACTCCCATTAGCTAGATAGACATTAGTAGAGTTTGTATGCATCTTGCTTATATGCATTTAACTATTTGTGAACATTTAGGAAATCAGTAGTGTGCATATAAAAAGTAGCCCCATAACAAACATCAAAATTGGCCTGCAATAATGATGCTTGATTTTGCCTCCCAGAACAGAAGGGCCCTGTATTTATTCTACTCTCCGTGCCCTTTTCATGACTTTCGAGCTGGTTCCTCTACCTCCTTTCTTACTAAAGCTGACCATACATATTAGATTAATGCTGTTCAAACAAGCCAGTTTTATCAGGATTGGCTAATGATTTGCTGTGTAAAAGCCCCTTTACACAAAATGATTATCACTGGAAATCCATTCAAACAACCGAAAATGAGCAATAATCGTTATGTGTATACGCGGGCATCATAAACTTTTCATTTGAACGATGATTTTAAGGTGCACTTAAAATCCATTGTTCAGCTACTGGAGATAAATCAAACACATTTATCTCTCAGTAGACCACAGGCTGCTATCTCCTTGGGGAGCCAGCAGATAACATTGTAACATGGCCGACAGCTGCAAAGAGAACAATGCAACTATGTGCATAGCTAGGCCTGTGATTAATCAGAGACTGGGCTCTGTAAATAGCTCCTGGATGCCCTTTTAGATGCAAATGAAGATTATAAAGTGTTAATGGCAAAAAGATCCCTAAATCTTTCGATTTTTCAGTCATTTGAAAGATTATCTTTGCATGTAAACGAGCCTTTAAAGATCTCAGGACTCTTACTGACATGTTAGGTTAAGAGTAGGATAAGGTAGTTGGATTTCAAAATAAGCCACTAGTAGAGGCATCCATCAGTGACTTCCTTTCCCTCTCCATTCAAAACACATACATGAGCAGGTGAGCATACCCATGTATGAAGGGCCGGGAGAGAAAAATATGAGCTATATAAAATGTATGGCCAGCTTAACATTTGCATTTCCTCGCTAGATCAGAGTCCCGCAAAGGTTCATGACACCCAGTGCCAAAGAGGATAGGACTGGGTCCACTCTCTCGTCATAGCAGCCATATAATTTAGATGATGTTTTGCTGTGTGCATGAATGTATGCATATATTTGCATGTAAATCTGTAAATCTGTGTATGCATCTGTATATATATCTATATATACACTACCGTTCAAAAGTTTGGGGTCCCCAAACAATTTTGTGTTTTCCATGAAAAGTCACACTTATTCACCACCATGCGTTGTGAAATGAATAGAAAATAGAGTCAAGACATTGACAAGGTTAGAAATAATGATTTGTATTTGAAATAACATTGTTTTTACATCAAACTTTGCTTTCGTCAAAGAATCCTCCTTTTGCAGCAATTACAGCATTGCACACCTTTGACATTCTAGCTGTTAATTTGTTGAGGTAAGCTTGTGAAATTGCACCCCACGCTTCTAGAAGCATCTCCCACAAGTTGGATTGGTTGGATGGGCACTTCTGGCGTACCATACGGTCAAGCTGCTCCCACAACAGCTCAATGGGGTTCAGATCTGGTGACTGCGCTGGCCACTCCATTACCGATAGAATACCAGCTGCCTGCTTCTGCTGTAAATAGTTCTTGCACAATTTGGAGGTGTGTTTAGGGTCATTGTCCTGTTGTAGGATGAAATTGGTTCCAATCAAGCGCTGTCCACTGGGTATGGCATGGCGTTGCAAAATGGAGTGATAGCCTTCCTTATTCAGAATCCCTTTTACCCTGTACAAATCTCCCACCTTACCAGCACCAAAGCAACCCCAGACCATCACATTACCTCCACCATGCTTAACAGATGGCGTCAGGCATTCTTCCAGCATCTTTTCATTTGTTCTGCGTCTCACAAACGTTCTTCTTTGTGATCCAAACGCCTCAAACTTGGATTCATCCGTCCACAACACTTTTTTCCAGTCTTCCTCTGTCCAATGTCTGTGTTCTTTTGCCCATCTTAATCTTTTTCTTTTATTGGCCAGTCTCAGATATGGCTTTTTCTTTGCCACTCTGCCCTGAAGCCCAAAATCCCGCAGCCGCCTCTTCACTGTAGATGTTGACACTGGTGTTTTGCGGGTACTATTTAATGAAGATGCCAGTTGGGTACCTGTGAGGCGTCTGTTTCTCAAACTAGAGACTCTAATGTGCTTATCTTCTTGCTTAGTTGTGCAACGCGGCCTCCCACTTCTTTTTCTACTCTGGTTAGAGCCTGTTTATGCTGTCCTCTGAAGGGAGTAGTACACACCGTTGTAGGAAATCTTCAATTTCTTAGCAATTTCTCGCATGGAATAGCCTTCATTTCTAAGAACAAGAATAGACTGTCGAGTTTCAGATGAAAGTTCTCTTTTTCTGGCCATTTTGAGCGTTTAATTGACCCCACAGATGTGATGCTCACAGGAAGGTCAGTTTGGTAGCTTCTGTAACGAGCTAGACTGTTTTCAGATGTGTGAACATGATTGCACAAGGGTTTTCTAATCATCAATTAGCCTTCTGAGCCAATGAGCAAACACATTGTACCATTAGAACACTGGAGTGATAGTTGCTGGAAATGGGCCTCTATTCACCTTTGTAGATTTTGCACAAAAAACAGGCATTTGCAGCTAGAATAGTCATTTACCACATTAGCAATGTATAGAGTGCATTTGTTTAAAGTTAGGACTAGTTTAAAGTTATCTTCATTGAAAAGTACAGTGCTTTTCCTTCAAAAATAAGGACATTTCAATGTGACCCCAAACTTTTGAACGGTAGTGTATATATATATCTATATATATATATATCTATATATATATATATATATATATATATATGCTAAAGCCACCACGTGGCCAACAGTAGGAGATCTGAATATAGCTGGATGTTAATGGTGACCACTTTAAGCACCTAATTTGATTATAGAAGTCAAACATGACTTACAGCAGGTACTCACTAAGGACAATACTCGCTCGAGTATTTGCCCTTAGCGAGTATGATCGCTCATCTCTACTTATAGCTATTCTTTGATGCCTAGCCTATACAAATCTAGTAACAAAGCTTTTTTCATGGTGAAGTGTTATACAATTTTTTTTTACACCATATATGTATTTTTTAATCTGAGTATTAACCGGCTCACTTCTTTAAAAAATTCTGATCAAAATCAAGAAGTAACATGTAGGTTTGATGTGGATTTTGACACAAATGTCACACCCTCATTTGAAGAAGTGAAATTCACACTTGAACCCATTGTATTATTTACACAATGGACTTTATTGCTAGTCATTCATAATAGAGGCAACCCCTTGGCTACATCCCACATATATGGCGGGTGTCGACTGTTTTTGACAGCAGACACCCAGTCACAGCAGGTATTAGTCAGAGATAACCTGATCATAGCTTTTAACCATTTAGATGCTGCTGTCAACTCTGTTGCTGTCAGTTCTAATCAAAAAGTTCTAGGTACTCAAAAATGGTGTCACTAGCAAATACAGAAAAAACAAGCCTTTGCACAACCCTGCTGTTAAAAAGTTAGTCATAAGGTGGCAGCAAAAAGTAATTTTAAAAAAAATATTTTATTTTTTAAAAGTAGTAACAAAAAAAACTATAGAGTTAGGCTTCATGTCCACGGGCAGATCAGATTCCGCAGCGGGAGCCATACGGAAACTATTTGCGGTTGATTGCGGATGTAATGGTTTTTCCGTGCGGATGTATGCGGATACACTGGAAAAAAATCTGCAACCTCACCTCCCAGCCTTTTCCCCACCTCCCTAATTGATTTTAACCTTCAAACCCGCAATGCATTCGCAATTGGATTGCGGATCGTCCGCACCCATTGACTTCTATTGACCCCACCCGCACGGAATCCGCACTGAAATGGAGCATGCTACATTTCTTTTTCCGCAGTGGGAGGTCCTCAATTCAAATCTGCATGCTTAAATACAGTTGTGGATGTCAATGCTTCCCTAAGGGCACTTTAACTTGCGGATCTCCTGTGCAGATTCCGCAATTCAAATCCGCCTGGGGACATGAGCACTTAAGATGTTGTTTTTTCCATGTGTATGTTATAAAAGTAAACCCCTCAAAAATGGAGCGACTGAGTTTTTTCTATTTCACTCCACTTAGAAATGTTTACATTTCATTTCATTATTTGGTACATTAAATGGTACTATTAAAAAATACAATTTGTCTCATAAAAAAACAAGCCCTCATACAACTATGGTGATGGAAATATAAAAAAGTTATTTTTTTTAATAGCAGAAAATAGAAAACAAAAATGAAAAATGGTTGTATCCTAAAGGGGTTAAAGAAAATCTTGGAAGTTTTAATTTCCAATAATAATAATTCATTCTTAATATGATATCTTTCTCTAAAGTACTGTATGGTCTGACAGGAAACCCATCACATGGTCCTCTATTCTACAATATAACACACTCATGCCTAGGTACAAAGTAAGATAACACTTTAATGTGCTTGACCAAAACCCACAGTTATTTTAAAGGAAATGTTTCTTTTGTTTTAGATACATAGCATATCTGTGTAACACCCCCCCTCCCCTCCACAGCAAAAAGTAACCACATCCGAATAGTGTTATTAATAAGCAGTAAGCATCAGCTATGCTTTATCTATGTCTCATTTTATGGAAGCTTTAGGGCTAATGCCGACGGCCGTGACGGACTCTGCCAGCAGAATACCGCAGCAGAGTCCATCACGGCGCTTCCCCAAAGACACCATACTTACCTCCGGATCACCTGTGCGAATCAAGCATGGCGCGTCGGCGCTAATGCGCGGTACAGAGCATAACGCGCCAGCAGTGTCATATGACACGCTGGCAGTGTCATATGACGTGGCCGGCGGTGGCCCGGGAAGCGTATTCACACTATACTTCCGCTGTGCTACAGCGGAAGTATAGCGTGACGGCCAGCCTCCATTGACTACAATGGAAACCAGACGCGCATATTTCGCGGCAAATAGAATATGCCGCGGATTATTTCACGCTGTGGAATTCAATTGAACTTAATAGCTGCGGTGTAACGCCGCATATTTCCACCGCATTATACACGGTGGAAATCCGGCCGTGGGCATTAGCCCTTATAGAAAAGCTCTTTTTCTTGATCGTTTCATCCTTTCTTGTATAAAACTATTAACAACACAAGAGTTCCTACCTCATTTGGCATTAGTAGACTGCAAAAAGCGAGAACACTTTTTAAAAATTTGAATCAATATGGAGTATAGTTTATGAAGTTGAAGTGGGATTAGAGTAGAATGGGTTGATGTTTTTTCCTGTTACTTTGCCAAGTTATAAATGTTTAGATACAGAGGAGACACAGCAAACTTGCTTACATATGGACTACCTGCACAACCTGATCGGCTGCGGGAACCATCTCATGCTACCAGTAGTGACAAGGACACTAGCAAAACTAGAAAAGAGTTGGTCAGGAAGGATAAGGAGAGAGTAATTGTCGCTTCCATCTGCAAAACCATTTCCTCTTTGGAGGTTGTCTTGCCGCTAACGTCTCCAGTACAGCTATCATCACTTTCATTTCCACCAAAGCAGGTGAAGTTAATTCACGATCGCTTAGGGTACTTTTACACGTCGTGATAATCGTTCAATATCCGAGTTTGCTCAAATGCTCATTTTAAACACAAAGCTAAATTGTTTACTTTTGTTTTTACACAATTGTTCAGTCGTTAAGTTTTCTGTATCGGTCAATGAGAAGGAGTGGCTGATCAGTATTTAAACCGAACGATTAACGAATGAGCCAAAGATGATTTTGATGCTTGCGTAAAATGAATAATGAATGAGAAGTGAACTAACTATGGTTCATGGTTCAATTGTTGGCTGTGTTTACACTGAACAATTATCATTCAAATTCAAACGATCCAGCGATTTTTGCACAATAATCTTTATGCTTCCATACTGGATAGATTGAAGTCCCTGAAGTAACTTGAAGTGTTCCCTTAATTTTTTTGAGCAGTGTATTTCAAAATTACAGAATAAATCTACTGATATGTGATACTTTTCCATCCCCCCAAGCCTTGTCTATTTATTGTGTGAGGGAGGATGTTTTGTCATACATCAGAGACATATTGCTAGGAAGTCCGGATAAGTAGTGGTGACAATGTTTTGGCTTTTTGTCAGAGAGTTTTTCGTTGCTCGGACCACTGCGCAGACTGCCAGTTGATGAAAAAATGCCTGTAATGCTTTTTTGAATTGTGTAATTTATTCACATGGGAGTAAGAATACAATCTCCTTGAACCCAGTTAATATGACTAGCTTTTATCAGGAGGGGAACCTGTGCCAATCTACAGTAGATGAAATGTCACATTAATTGGTACTTGTTTCAGTAAAAAGCCATCCATTTAATACGCGGACATGTCGATTCCACTAGAGAAACAGACACTTGTCGTTATTTGCTCTTCACTTTAGCTCATAGTAGGAGTCATAAACTGTGAGCACCCTATTTGAATTCCATATGCATTAATAGAGCATGTGGAAAAGGGCTGTTTTAGTGAAATAACCCCTGCACTATAAATATTACTAAGCTTCATATATTAAAGATAGTACAGACAACAACGCCAGCATGTTGGCCAATGCGACCAAATAAAATCCAGCTATTATTTTTTAGAACAGGTTCTATGATTATTTGTGTACCTTTTTATCTGCACTACTTTTAATTCACAAAGCCCAGTATAAAATGCGCAATAAAACTGCAAGAACATTCCATGACTTACTAAATCCAATATTTCTAACACTACCGTCCAAACAAATTAGGACACAAGTGCTCATATTGTATTATAACCACAAAATAGTTTACAACTATTCCTTCTAGACAGTAGTTCAGAATCCTAGTTTATAAAAATGGGACCATGCCAAGAGCAACAGAAAAGTATAGAATGATAAAATGATACTTATTACTTATTTACATGCACATACATTTTAGAACTTCCTCTTTAAAGTGCATCTTCATTTTGCAGTACTTTGCAAAATTGTATGTCATAAAGTTTGTGTGAGTGAAATTTTTTTTTTAAGTCCACAATAACCTCAAGGGTTTCACAACATAAAATCACATTTGCAAAATACAGCTTTCATATAGAATAAGTAACAATGAGCAAATAATATATTCCAAGTAGTGCAAAGAGTTAAAGGAACACATTACCACAGAGATAGAACATTATAGAAACTCATTCCCACAGGACAGGAAATCTGTGATATGTTACTGTTTCCGACTCCATTCAGTATGTGCAAAACATCTTTGAGATACATTGAACTCTTTGCACAGTTCACAAGTATTTCTTAGACCTTTTTATTTGGAAGAAGAGGAAAAAAAGTAGACATAGCCAATTAATCTCTTAAATCTGTTTCTTTATATATGTGTGATCTGTGAAGCAAGCTGAAGAAAGTTGGTTTCAATACAGGGAAATGATTGTGGAGATTAGTGTCTGATGAACTAAGACAAAGTGTCATGAATGAGTTCATTAGATCACTTGGATAAGAGAGCACTGATGGTGACAAACAGAAAAAAAATATATGGTGGAAATAAAAATGTCTTTATTTTCAATACTGATAACGACTTTAGGAAATATATGTGAAAGAATATATTCAATTTAAGGAAATGCAGTCATGGAGTAATCTGGAAACATTCCACTGCCACTCTCACTGCCATTGCTAGTAATCATCCATGAATTTAAACAGCCACTCTTTTTTTTTTAATTCAATCATTATGTAGCTATCCCCCTGTATATATGAGTTGTCTAGTGCTACTTTGGTTAGTTATTTTTTTCTGTCTGAAGCTCCTGGCCTTTTTTTCCTCAGATGATCATGTGATCTCAATTCTGACCAGCTCAGATCTGCTTGGGTTTATGTATTCATTTTCTAGTCAAATTCACAGTCTGTGTGATGCTATGGCTAAAACTACGTTCTGCAGCACTCTCTTATGCATTCCCAGAGTCCCTCCATCCTAGATTCTGTCGGTATCAGAAATAAATAGTTACACAGCACACACTGTAGTTTTTTAAAATGTTCATAATATTTATTTGAACAGTCTAGATGTTCAGATTAGGCAACGTTTCGGGCTCAATGCTCAAAGCATGTGACGAAACTTGAAACATTAGGTCCCCTCTTCATACCATAGAAGTTGCAGGACGTTTTTTTTTGTTTTCCCCCCCAGCTAGCAAAAATACTATTCTCTTTGTCAAAACAAATCAAACACCTAGAAGGAGTTGTACTTTTGCTGCAAAACTGGGTACGCTGTTACATCTGGCCAGAATGGTCTGACTTGAGGCCCTAAAAATGGTTCCACTTGGCATTTAGAGGCTACTTGTTTGTAGTGGACTTCTTTTTACACTTGTGTAGAGCTTGTTGACCATTAGACATGCCTCAAGATCATGGATAATAAGCATCAGACAGGATGCTGCATTGCATGTAAGTGGCAGCAAAACACAGAGGAGGTGTCCAGAGTGTGATAGGCAATTAGGTGAGGAAAAAAGATTACACCTACTGCACCACATAGCAGCCCCCTCTGGGCAGGACAGATCAACATGCAGAGCCAAGAAAGTGATCCAAAACCTCGTCCCCATAGTAGTCCAAGGAATAAATAGATACTTGGCAGCATAAAGTGGTGCAAAGCAATAGATAAGGCTTTATTCTTCCATAACATAAAGACAGGCAGCTACGTTTCGACCTCCACGGTCTTTTTCAAGCTTTCAGGCAATCAGGTGAGGGGGGAACAGCCATGGAAAAATGTGTTTTCACTGCAGTGGTCCTTTGGTTCAAAAGGATTTTATTGAGACAAAGGAGTCAAAGCATAAATTATATCAATACATGGTCATACAACATGACAGGTTATAAACCAGAAAATGTATTAGAAGAATAGTACTTCTGCTGGAGGACCTTACTGTTAACTTTTGAAGGATGCTTCTATCAACAGTTTTCCAGTAAATATAGAATACTTATAAATAGGAGGTAAACTGTAAAACCTAGGGTGGAGGGCGAGGGGATGGTAAGGCAGGGAAAAGGGCTGGGTTGCGGGGTTATTTAGAGAATGAGTCACCCTTGGTGGATAAGTAAAAAAAGAAAAGGGAAAGGACAGAAAATAGAATATCTAACAATCAAATGGGCTGAGAAGAGTAAGGAGTGGGCTCTAAGTCGTGACCGTCCCTGTGGACAACCAATTCCATAATCTAGGGGAAGTCCTAAAAGCGTGGAGTGAGCCATATCCTTTTCCACATTCCTTTCATCATACTACATGATAGTGTTGATTGCTTCCACCCAGTGTACTCAGGCTGGAGATATGTTGGATTACCAAAACCTAGCAATAATTTGCCTAACAGCCAGGATGAAAAGCTGTAAAAGGGCCTTCTTTATATTGGAGACAGAACCTGAGAACACCGACAGCAGAGTCAACTCAGGGGAGAGGACAACAAATAAGCCGCATATGTCATTGTAAAGGTCCATGATGTCTGTCTAAGACGTGGGTACTGGGGGGCAATCCCACCAGATATGAATCATGTTGCCCTGACCCCTAAGGCATCTCCAGCACAAGTGGGAGGACTGGTCGAACATTCTGTGTAACCGTTCCGGTGTTCTGTACCAACGCACC
Organism: Eleutherodactylus coqui; assembly: GCF_035609145.1. Taxonomy (NCBI): domain Eukaryota; kingdom Metazoa; phylum Chordata; class Amphibia; order Anura; family Eleutherodactylidae; genus Eleutherodactylus; species Eleutherodactylus coqui. The sequence goes on along the minus strand of NC_089839.1, from coordinate 114,287,849 downwards.
AGGATCTTATAATTGAGTTCCTGTAGTTTGGGGGAGGATATCACCTTATGTGTTAATATAAAAGCTTTCTGCCAGGACTCCCAAGGGAGGCACCATCCCAACCCCTCAACCCAGGCCCCCACATATTCTGGAGTCTTGTCCACTACCTCCCGGGTCATCAGTATCTTGTATATAAGCGATATTGGGTGTTTGGGAGAGTCCATGGAGGTGCATATTTCCTAGAAAGGTGTGAGTGGCCTAAATATAAATCCCACAGGTGTCAGAGAGTCCAGGGATCCCCTCAGATGGAAGTACTTCATCTAAGCTCCAGGTGGAACACGTGTCTCCCCAAAGAACTCCGCCAGAGGCGTCAGTCCCGTCATGCAAGCAATGTCTCTCAGGCGCGGGATAGGATTTGTGGGGAGAGACAGGACTGGAGTGGTCCTTTAACAAAGTTCTGCACATCCCCACTTATTTATTTTCTTTGCAGATATCTCTTTTTTATCTTAATCTGCTATGAGATCTATGCCAATTTAATACCTTGAGTTGGGGTTCTAAATAATCTGGGCCAGGCTATTACCAGGGATGCACAATTAAACAACAGAACCATTTAAAAGGCTGTGGCTTTAGGACTGGCATTCCTTGGACCCACCAGAGAAAATTACTCTAGGGGACCACCCTCCATCTATAAAGAACATGTGCTTGTTAACTTTTAGTTGCATCATATATTTTTTGTTACCCTTTCACACACATAACATAACATAAGGTCTGATAAGTTATTTGTCAGTTGAACTATAAAAACTAAACCCTAGTGACAGACAATCTTCAAAATCACCTCCAAATGGGCCTGTCTTCTGCTTGTCGTTGGCATTCATTATTGTGTCAGGGTCTGGTACTTTTGCAGGCCAGTCCAACTCTGTGTGTATTTGAAGGGCTTAGGGGAAAATGCTCAAAGTCCATTTTTTGTGTGTTTTTAAGCAAAACTGACCATTTTATAAAGTACTGTTGTAGAATTCATTGATGAAAGCAGATAAATGAAAAAATGATCATAGTCTATTGCAGAGCAATGCAAGGCAAACGCAGTTGCTTGTCCAACTATTAAAGTTCACTGCTTTTGCAGCAGAAATGTCAAGGTCTGGTTACGTGACTAAAGAAGCCAATTAGAATGCAGTTTTGTTATTAAACTTGTTGAAACTCACAAAACATAACTCCAAAGATGTTGGAACATTTAATAATCTGTACTGCACTTTTCTCCCATTACATGTGGACAAGTAAAATGCAGGCTTTAAAACAGTTTGTGCCAAAGGAATATTATGATCACTATGACAGTTTGCACAATCCGGCAATGTTCCAATGATGACTGAGGGAAAGATAAAATTGTTTTCTTTTTATTATATAACTTTTTGCCATGTTTTCAGCTTTAGAAATGTTCCATGCATGTATTATAGTGCTAAAAATGTAATTGTATACTCCAGATTTGTTCAGTTGTGAAACTTTCAAAATAAAATGGTCAATATTCATTAAAAGTAGACTTTAATCATTCTTTCCCCAGGCCCTTTATTTTTTAGCAATCAATCTTAAATGATGTCCTTTCTCTTAGGGTTCTTAACCACCTGCTTTTTTTTAAATTCACATACAGATTTATACCTGTCAATGGACAAAATCTGTGTGTGGAATCACTGATGTGATTTCACATGAATCTGTGTTAAGAAGTGGCATATCACTTCTTAACATAGATCCATGTGGAGTTACATTTGAAATTCTGCATGCAGATTTTGCCCATTGAAGAGGTAAATTTGTGCGTGAATTGACAGCAAAATATGAGGCAGAAATTTGTGACTTAGACAGTGATTTCTGCCACGGTCATTAGAGGCAAAATTCATGTAGAAAAATCCATGTCAGATTCCGTTGTCTAAACATACAGTTGAATAGGTTTGTCTTCCAGAGAATAGATGATCCATCAGAGTATAGTTACGATCTCTATTATACCTTTTTATTGCATTCTTCTAATGTGCCACCAAGGACAATATGATACAGTAGGTGGACACCAAATCAAATAACATTGAATCATTAATAGCAAATAATGCAAGTTTAATACCACATGTATAACTTCATGTAACATAATGATAAGTACTGCAAAACAGTAATTTATTGTATAGTAAGAAAAATGTACACAAAACCTTCCTTAAGTGTAACCTAGGGTCAGGTCATACCAAAAGGACCAGAATGTCCATGGATCTGGAAAGGTAGAAACCAGTTTTGGGGACTATAAATTGGAGTATCCAGAAGGGTAGGGAACTGTAGAACTACAGATTATCTCTAGAAAAAAGACTAAGTGGGGTACAACTGCAAATTGTAGGTGAAAAGTGAACTAAATTAGTAAACATGGATTCCTTATAGGTACTAGAGAGAAGTAAAGTTATGTAGGTCTCAACATGTGTCTGACCTTAGTATCGTAACATAGTATATAAGGCCAAAAAAGACATATGTTGTCCATGCAGTTCAGCCGACTATCCCCCAATGTTGATATTCTTAAGGTGTTTATGCTTTAATTTTAGGTGGTAGGACACTGTATTATGCAATTCTTCACTTCATAGATGATTTACATGATTGTGGCTTTCCTGTGACAAGCAATGTTTTTATATTGCATATTTTTTAGGTGAAACACTAACCCAAATTTCAACTGTGTGGTCTGCCAGTTTTGTTGTTTCATCCCATTATATTTTTGCATCAGGTTTTAGAATTTTTTTTTCTCTTTCCATCAATAGGCATTCATTCTTATTTTTGACTGAAAGCAAATAAAGCAAAATGATAGAGGAAATGGTCAAGTATAACACTTGTGTGAATAGAGCCAAAGAGCAAGAGAAGAACAGCTAAATCAATCAATTTAGTAATATAAACAGTTAAGCTAGGTTTCTAAGCCACGCCCACCTATATTCGCTGATAGTGCCGACAAGATTTTGTTGCCATTTGCTGCTGCCGTTTGGAGAGGTTTCTAATGCAGGCAAGAAGTGCAGCATGAAAACCTAGCCTTAATACTTTAAAACTCATTTTCATATATCTTATTAGGCAATGCTAAGTTAATAGAGAGGGGCCTCCAGTTTAGGATCCTCATATCCTAAGGCCCATTTACACCAGCCGCTAGCAGATCGTTACATTCAAGCTAACCTAAAAATCATCATTCACTCTTATTAGAAGTTCTCCATGGGGAGTGCTGGTAGCATTGTTTCCCCATGGAGAACAAAGGATCTGAGTGCAGATAATAGCCCTCAGGCTATTAACTGCATTCAGGGAAGGCTTCATTTGCACACCTAATTGGTACTTAAGTAGCTGAGTAGCTACTTAATGCTTTATGCCAAATGATCGCTCAAAGCTGTCACTCAAACTGTCGTTTGAGCGATTTTCGAGCGATCATCTGCTGGTGTAAATGGGCCTTTAGCCAGACTGGTGAGTGTTTACTAAAACTGTCCCTTGTTCTAGAGGACTTGTCTTCTCCTGCACTCTACAGACAATCCAATTAATAGCATTTGAGTGGGCACCCTGTAATGTTCAACTCCCTGTGTGGTGGCACTGTGGGAAAATTGTATACTTCTAGGTTTCTGGACAGATAACAGCCGAGGGCCACCTAGTAATAATATGGTCTTTATATAGCACCACAAATTTTTGCAGCATTTTACAATTTGTAAGGTAGTTGAATAAAGAAACCCAGATATTACAGGGTACCAAACTCATCAATAATTCAATCTATAGGAGTGAGAGCAGTGTTCCAAAGAGTTTATAATTTATGGCTAAATACGGGTTATATGAAAGGTTAAAGTGCTTGTTTCGTGTAGTGGCCCAGCTTTTTTTATATAGCTTATTGACATAGGACTTTTATAACAATTAGGGATTGTTCAAAGTGGACAACAGCATATACATGCCCTGTGGATGCCAAAATCACACCATTTTGGCATCTGTCAGGGCACACGCTGAGCATTAACATTGAGTGTGATGTGAACAGAACTTTATTTAATGATCAACTCAGTATTGATTTAGTTTTATTCTATGACCTAACACTATGAGGAATTATTAAGAGATTACATCAATATTTCAAAAGCAAGTTTATGCTTACTATTAGGGTTTGCTGTCTTTTGTTTGTATACTGTTATGTCTGTTGGCAAGTTTCTTCTGTGTTCAATGTTTTCCTAGTTTTTCTTATTTATTATTTATGTAGCCATTTTAGCTTTCCTGTTTTATAGGATGTTGTTCTAAGTACAGTATCTTAATGAAAATCTTAAATAGAAGCTACTATGGTTGCCAAAATGCTTTTCAGGCAAATTGTTTTGAACTTGCTTATGATTAAAAAAGTCATCAATTTGTCTGATACTGCATGTTATCCAGTTTTTACAGTCAACAGTCTCAGTAGCCAAATGACACATATCCGTTGATGTCAGCAATTTTAACACGGAAACTATTTCAGCGAATTAAAAAGATAATTCTACTACTGTAATAGAACATATAAATTGGAAAAAACAAACAATGTTGTCAATGTATAGACCATTCACAAGTCATGTTACTTTTTAACACTTTAAAGGAGTTGTCCAAGATAAATTTATATTTTAAAATCATGTTACTAGAGATGAGCGAACGTGCTCACTTAGAGCAATTACTCGATCGAGCATCACTTTTTTCGAGTAACTGCCTAATCGGGCGAAAAGATTCGGGGGCGCCGGGGGTGAGCGGGGGGTTGCGGGGAGGAGTGGGGGGGAAAGAGAGAGAGAGCTCCCTCTGTTCCCCCCTGCTACTCCCTGCTCCACCCCGGCTCCCCCCGAATCTTTTCGCCCAAGTAGGCAGTTACTTGAAAAAAGCGATGTTCGCTCATCTCTACATGTTACCCATGGCAGAAAACAGAAAACTAGATTATACTTACCTCTCCCGAGTCCCCACATGTCTCCCGCGTACAACTCTGAATCTCCCATGTGACATACTCAGCGATTGAGTGCTGGGCTCTGTACACAGGCTGCTGCAGACTGTAAACAGTATGTCACAGGGGTGACCCGGAGTTGCTAGTGGAGGCATGAAAGGACCTTGGAGAGGTGAGTATTAGTGGGGGATAGATTGATGCCAGTGGAACCAATAAGAATGGTGTAGTTTATTATAATAAAGGGCTATCTCTAGATCAAATGGCAACATGGTAGGAGATGAGCTGGACTAAAAGCAGAGTCTATGGCAGGTGAATGGGGGTCAGATGATCTGGATGCAGAGCGGAGCATAATATGACAATAGTACTACGAGGTACAGGATTATGGGGCATGGGAGCTGGTGAGATGAACAGCATCTCCCCAAATCTCCCGAAACTGTCATACAACCCTCTGTAATAGTAGTTTTCTCGCGAAACATGTATAACAGGGTTTTTTAAAATTCTCTTTTACTTCTTCTGGCTTGGAGTGAATGTAATAAACAATGATACCCTGCTTTCTATAGACTACACTTCCCTGTGTTGAAGACTCACATGAACTTACAAATGACAGACAATGAGCTCCCTTCTTCCTGTCACTGAGTGACCATTACTCAGAAATTCTTCAGCATGTAAAGTGTTTCCCAACACAGACAATGTGCTGCCTTCTTCCTGTCATTGCAGAAGACCAGAGTGGTAGTTTCTCAGACATTCCTTAGTGTGTAATGTGTCCCCCCCCCTTCCACCTCACAACATTCATGACAAGGGAGCAGGCTAAGGGAGGGGCTGAGAAACAGCCCCCCAGTTTACTCTCACTTACAAAATGTGCTAAGTGTTTAGTCTTCCAGTACAATACATGTATAGAAATCAATCAGAATTTTTTAATGAAACCCAATTACAAAGGTTTTCATTTTTAAAAACACAAATTTAAAAAAGCAAAATAGTGCAGAGTTGTACATAGCCTTTAGTTTGTATAGACAGTAAAATAAACTCAGTATATTTTGTGATATTAGACCTTCAAAAATTAACTTTTTTAACAATGAATAATTGCACAATATGTACACTATGTCAAACATTTACCCATCACAGTGTAACTTTTGGTTTACTATGTTTTGAGAACTAAAAGTGCCAGCACCAGCTAGTTTAGACACTACTTCAGATCCAGCAATAGCTGGTAAAGGAGTTCTCTGGTTACTGGACAACCCCTTTTCAATAGTGCCCCCTGGGGTAAAATAGCAAACAGGCATATATTTACCCCTCCGCAGTCACCTGGATCCAGAGCTGCAGCTTGCTGTGGTCCTGGTGTTTGTTTTGACAGATAATGTCACAGGAAATCACGCGACTGCTGCAGCCAATGAGAGTCTGCAGTGTCACGTTCTTGAACTCCTGGCATCGTGGTGCTCAGATTGTAAGCAACAATGCCAGGAGAATAGATGGTGACACTACAATCTATCATTGGCTTCAGTAGTCACCTGATTTCCTGTGACATCAACTGTCACTGGAATATCCAGGACTGCAGCGAGCTATAGCGCTGGATCCTGGTGGCTGCAGAGAGTAAGTATATCTCTGTTTATTGTTTTATCCCAGCGAGTCCTATTGAAAATGGGGTTTTCCAGTAACCAGACAACCCCTTTAAGCCACCACCAATTAAGGAAACATTCGTATGTGACAAAGGGAAGGGTAATCAGTCACGAACTCAGATCTAAAACTCACCCATGCGAATTATACCTAACTATGTTCTTCATTAAGTTCAAATATGTAGGTTTATATGAAGTAGGAATAACAGTGCAATTGGTTACACCTACGATATGCCTTTACCTTCTTCAGTACACTTTATGAAGTTGAAAAGGGCATGAAATAACGGATGTGCCTATAGGATGTCAATATTTCACAAGGTTACATAACATTTGTGATTATTGCACATGAGACATAATGTCCTAGTAGTTTTAAGGAAGAACGTCTCGTACAAAACTGAGCTAGATATTAAACATCTTGTTTTTTCCCCCTTGGTAATTCTGTCTGATTTCCTTTTTGTATGAATTTATGCTTGTTCTTACATTTCCTTGATAAACCAGTCTAATGGGAAATAATCCATAACTCAGAATTGCTAATCAGAATTAAAATGTCATTGCATTCTCAATGTGTGTTTTTATAGCTGTAAAGGATGCCTGTATGTAGTAATCTTGGATCTGGAAGGGTATTGTTTTTCCCTAAAGAGAGCACCTAGAAGGCCTGTAAGGAGACTTATAAGGCCATCCGTGCTCCTCTGGGAAATATGCCAGTGGCAAGATGAAACAATACATCTGCAGCGCCACCTAAAGGAAGGCAGCATTCCTGCAAGTCAATGTTACACTTTTTAAACAAGTCTTATAACAATGACTGGGAATTATAACCCAAAGCCAGAAACCATACACAGACAGCTATTTTGGTAGTAATCTTGTTCATTAGTGACTGTTAAACTGGTCATAAAATAGGTGTAGACATTGTTCTTTAAACTTAATATGTATAATAATCTAATATTATTTTGGAAAATTGTTATATTATTTCTGACATTATATCATTATATTATTGCTGACAGTTTCTGGTGGCAATTTTTATAGGTTTTATTTTAGGAGCTTGTGAAGGGGCTTGAAGCTGATACACAAATACAGTGTTTTCTAATTCATTTGCGGTTTACAGTTGCTATAAAAGAGAAGTATAACTTTGTTACTCAACAGCTGTGTAACTGATTGAAGCTAATGCAAGTCAGTGTCTATTTCATAAGTTCCTCACCTGCTGGAAATGTAGTTAGGCGTGCTGCAATTCTGAACCTTAAATGAGTCAATCTTAAAGGGGTTGTCTCGCGGCAGCAAGTGGGGTTATACACTTCTGTATGGCCATATTAATGCACTTTGTAATGTACATCGTGCATTAAATATGAGCCATACAGAAGTTATTCTCTTACCTGCTCCGTTGCTGGCATCCCCGTCTCCATGGCTCCGTCTAATTTTGCTGTCTTCTTGCTTTTTTAGACGCGCTTGCGCAGTCCGGTCTTCTCCCCTTCTGCTCGGTCCAGGCACGAGCGGCATTCTGGCTCCACCCCCTTCTACGCATTATCGCGTAGCTCCGCCCCGTCACGTGTGCCGATTCCAGCCAATCAGGAGGCTGGAATCGGCAATGGAACGCACAGAGCCCATGGTGCACCATGGGAGAAGACCCGCGGTGCACCATGGGAGAAAACCGTAGTGCATCCCTGGGTAAGGACCGGCGGCCATCTTAGGCAGAAGACTTTTTAACCCCTTAGTGACGGAGCTTTTTTGCTTTTTTCCATTTTTGTTTTTTCCTACTCCCTTTTAAAAAATCGTAGCTCCTTTATTTATCCGTCGACGGCGCTGTATGTGGGCTTGTTTTTTGCGGGATGAGTTGTATTTTTCAATGGCACTATTTATTGTACCATATAATTTACTGAAAAACTTTTTAAAAATTCTTAGCGGAGAGAAATGGAAAAAAAACGACATTCCACCATCTTTCGGTGCGTCCTGTTTCTACAGCACACAAATTGCAACAAAATTGACCTGATATTTTTATTCTATGGGTCAGTATGATTGCTACGATACCAAACTTGTATAGTATTTTTTTTGCTGTAGTACTTGTATTTTTTTTTTAAGATATTTAATTTTTTTAAATTATTTTCTGCGATCATTTTCTGCGTGCAATACCTTCTTTATTTTTTCGTCGACATAGTTGAGCAAGGGCTCATTTTTTGCGGGATGTCCTGAAGTTTCTGATAGTGTCAATTTGGAATACATACGACTTTTTGATCACTTTTTATTGCGTTTTTTCTGGGAGACAGGGTAACTAAAAAAGTGTATTTCTGGCGTTCTTTATTTTTTTTTTCACACGACGTTCACCGTGTGGGAAAAATAATGCACTACTTTGATAGATCGGACTTTTACGGACGTGGTGATATCAAATGCATATTTTTATTTTATGATTTAGATTTTTTAATAATTGATATGGCAAAAGGGGGGTGATTTAAACTTTTATAACTTTTTTTTTTTTTAACAATTAAAAAAACTTTATTGATCTTTTTTTTTACTTAACTTTGAAGTCCCCCTGGGGGACTTTAACATGCGATGCTTTGATCGCTCCTGCAGTATGACGTAATGCTATAGCATTACGTCATACTGCTTTTTTACAGGCAGTCTATGAAGCCACCCTGTGTGGATGGCTTGATAGGCAGTCTGCTAAGGCAGCCCTGGGGCCATTCATTAGGCCCCCGGCTGCCATGACACCTGCACAGATCCCCCGATCTCACCGCGGGGGGGCCGTGCGGGACCCCCGAACAGCGTTCGGGGGATTTAAATGCCACTGTCAGAATTGACAGCGGCATTTAAAGGGTTAATAGCCGCGATCGGCCGAACGGCCGAGCGCAGCTATTGCCCGCGGGTGTCAGCTGTAATAAACAGCTGATGCCAGCGCTGTATGGAGGGAGATAGCGGCGCTACCTCCCTCCATACACGTCCTGCAACAGCAGGACGTAGTTTCCCAATGGGGCGGTCGTTAAGGGGTTAAAGTCCTTATTTCGTCAGATTGGTAAGTAGCAAGCGGTTTAAAAACCGCTTTACTTTGCTATTTTATGCCAGAGGGGTGACAGGGGGAATGGGGTAAGGTAAAATTTTGAGGTTTGCCGCGAGACAACCCCTTTAAGCATGCTGCTTTTGCTACAATTTCACTGTGAGATACTACTGGTCAGTGACACATAAAACAAAGCCTCATTTTGTTATTTTCTGCTCTTTTTAACAGATCTTTTATGTCTTAATAAATTAAGGGGTTAATTTTAAAATGATCCTATTTTCCATGGAAGAAACAGAAGGGTTGGTGTTACATGAGAAGATAATTAGCCCATGGTAATGAGTGCTGACTGACAATGAGCATGTCGATTGGCATGGTTACATGGCCAGATGATGGCTAGTATGGGGATGAACAGTTGTTACTACGGTCAGTTGTCCTCATGCGGAATGCATTTAAAGGGGTTGTCCCGCGAAAGCAAGTGGGGTTATACACTTCTGTATGGCCATATTAATGCACTTTGTAATGTACATTGTGCATTAATTATGAGCCATACAGAAGTTATTCACTTACCTGCTCCATTGCTAGCGTCCCCGTCTCCATGGAGCCGTCTAATTTCAGCGTCTAATCGCCCGATTAGACGCGCTTGCGCAGTCCGGTCTTCTCCCTTCTGAATGGGGCCGCTCGTGCCGGAGAGCTGCTCCTTGTAGCTCCGCCCCGTCACGTGTGCCGATTCCAGCCAATCAGGAGGCTGGAATCGGCAATGGAACGCACAGAGCCCACGGTGCACCATGGGAGAAGACCTGCGGTCCACCGTGGGTGAAGATCCCGGCGGCCATCTTCGCAAGGTAAGCAAGAAGTCACCGGAGTGCGGGGATTCGGGTAAGTACTATGTGGTTTTTTTTTTAAACCCCTGCATCGGGTTTGTCTCGCGCCGAACTGGGGGGCTATTGAAAAAAAAAAAACCGTTTCGGTGCAGGACAACCCCTTTAACGGCAGCACAACTTCCTGTTTGAAGAGGGAAATGTGTTGCTGATGAGCCAGAATTTTTATGCCCACAATGAGTATATGCTTATTTAATGGTTAATCGCTGCCATATTCAGGTATCCCGATGATCAGACAAATGAATGTTCAGGCAAACATTCATGCTTGATCTTTGGCATATATAAAAGGGCCTTTACAATAGATAGTGATTTAGAGTGTTAGAAATTGTAAACTCACTTTAGGAAATCAGATACCCATAGGAGAAACATTTGTATGAAATGTTTTAATCATTTCCAAGAACACATATATGGAAAGTGAAGTTTAATGCTGTATTAAATGGTCTAGGTTGAGTAATATCGGAGAGGATATCCCATTGGTCATTAAAAATTACTAATTTTATGGATGTCAAAAACAAGCAAAAAACAATAGAATCTCAAAGAAGTCACTTTATTGTTTCCACATCAAATGCAAAAAAGGGACATTAACAGCCCCTAAGTGTATAGGTCTTTCTCAAGCCCAATAATTTTAAAAATGGCGTATCCACTGTGGTGTTTAAATTATGCTATCTGTGTGTATTTGATTTGGAAACAATAAAGTGGAGTTTTCTGAATCTTGTTTTCTTCTTGCTTGACTAGGTATAAATGACCTCTCTGGCTTAGCATACTTGTACTCCATCTGTTTCAATTAATTCCAACTACCACTATTGGTGCTGTTCTATCTTTGATTTCTTAAACAAAGGTGAGCACTATCAGTTGTTTTTCCTACATAGGCTAGAATGGGGAACTCAATTCAAAAAGTTTAGCATCATCTAGATATCAATAATGGTAATTTTCAGAACAAACAACTTTTCCTGAAAAAGCAAACAATACTCCCCCTCCAAAAAATAATAAAAATCTAATATAGCATAGGACTCCGAGAAATATTAAAATAATGAAACAACTACACATAATGAAAAATATAGTGCTCTCATTAGGGCTCTAAAATTGAAAAAACAAGCGCTCGATAGTGCAGAAGGTCACTTAAAGGAAAGTGAAAGAAATATAAGTTCCTTGTGTGGTTGTGTTGTGGAACAACACACCAACAATACCTGTGTTATCAGCAGTTTTCCCAGCTGAAGTGAAGAGGCACTCTGATGTAGAACCAGTATTCTAATACAATCTGGGTACTAATAAATAGTTAATATCGGGATACTAATAAATAGTTAATATAATGATACAAATAAATAACTAGAGAATAACTCACTGCATAAATAAATAATGAATTCACTCTCACTAAGAAAGAAAAAAATGACCCGGCAATTCAATCATTACATGATTGCTAACATTAAGGGTGGCTTCACATGAGCGTGTGCATGTGCGTACATAGGCGCGTACATAAGTGCGCACCCACGTAGGTGCACAAACGCGTGTGAATACAGGTACATGCATTTGCTTTAATGGAGCCATGGCTGCTGCCAGCGGCTCCATTGAAGGCAATGGTCTGCGCTGTCCCCGGCTCTTCAAAGCAGTTTTTTCAGCAGGCGTGGATTTAAAATCCCCGCCTGCTGAAAGAGCTGCTTCTGATTGGCTGAGGCACTCAGCCAATCAGAAACAGCTGTCTGGGATTGGCTGAGGTGCTCAGCCAATCACAGGCAGCTCTCTCTGAATGACTGACAGCCGAGAGCTGCCTGTGATTGGCTGAGTGCCTCAGCCAATCAGAAGCAGCTCTTTCAGCAGGCGGGGAATCCCCGGCTGCTGAAAGAACTGCTTTGAAGAGCCCGGGGACAGTGCAGACAGGACACGGCTATGCCCCGGCAGCTGAAGGAAGGTGAGTATGATTTTTTAAAAATTTTTAACACCCCTTTTCCTTGTTTTTCAGAGAAGGGCTTATATTTAAACCCTGTCCCTAAAAAAACAATTACAGGATGCCTGCAGCTGGATCCCCTACTGCAGCTGTCCTGTGTGACAGCTGTGGTAGGGAATTCTTTGTTCCCCGGAGGGATGAAGAACTCCTTTGCTGCATCTGACACAGATGTGGCAAGTGCAGCTGGGAATTCTTTTTCCTCGCGGGGATAAAGGAAACGTCTGCCACATGCGGCAGATGTGTTCTTTATCCCCGCGGGGAAACGGCAGCAGCGGACAGGTAAGTATTTGTTTTTTTCACACTCAAATTCTTGTTTTTCAGGGAAGGGCTTATATGTAAAGCCCTTCCCTGAAAAACAATTTAGTGGTGCTGGCAGACCCTTGTCTTCAAGGGAGCCACCGGCAGCCGCCGCAGCTCCATTGAAGACAATGCGTGCATTCCCTGTGGTGCACACATGTCCTATCTTTGCAGGCACACGCCTGTGAAGCACGGACATGTGCACACACCATAGGGAATGCATTGGTTCTAATAGAAGCATATGAAGCCAACCTAACCATGGTGGCTAACCATGGTGGCTTGTGAGAAGCCACCCTAACCATGTAAGAAATATTAGAAGTAGAACATCCTGCAATTAGAACGTATGAAATTGCGAATGTTCTGTACATGCAGGGAGAAAAAACAACTGACAAAAGGGAAAAGAAGGAAGAAAAAGCAATTAGTGTCAATTGAAGCGAATAAAGACTTTTGAGTAATGTGGTAGATAGATACAAAACAATTAATAACTAAATAGCTTAAATAGCGGGAACAAAAAAACATGAATAGATAATGCACATAATGAAGATTTCAAAACAACTACATAAGATAAAATGTAATAATGGTATGCCAAGGCCAGATACACATTCCTATGCATGAAAACAAGGTTCAATAGAAAAAAAGAATAGGAACGGTGTTATCACATATATTTTGTGCTAGCATAAAATGGTTTGAAACGCTGTTCGTCAAGTCTACAAATTGGAGCTTACAGGGACATTCAAAAAGATTATAAGGCACCCAGTTGGATTGAATAGACTCTTATATATCCTTGGTAGAGATGAGCAAACCTACTCGTCCACGCCCCTTTTTCGCCCGAGTGCCGCGATTTTCGAGTATTTCCGTATTCGGGCGAAAAGATTCGTGGGGGGGTGCCGTGGGTGAGTGGGGGGTTGCAGCGGGGAGTTGGGGGGGGGGAGAGGGAGAGAGAGAGGGCTCCCCCCTGTTCCCCGCTGCTACCCCCCGCTCCACCACTCCTCTCCCTGCCCCCCGGAGCCCCCCGAATCTTTTCATCCGAGTACGGAAGTACTCGAAAATCGAGTGTGCTCGATCGAGTAATTACTTGAAACGAGTATATTCGCTCATCTCTAATCCTTGGCAAATGATAAAAAGGAGATAATGAAAGTTCAATAATGGAAAGCAAACCTTTCTCTTTATTATTCAGGATACCATAAGGAAAAAAAGATGTTAATAAAATAATCATAATGGGATTTAAGATAATTGAGAGGGTTACACATCAATGTCTCATAAAATTGACGATCCAGAAGTATATTGTTGACCTCTTCAGATAGTTCTATCTTGAATAATAACTCTCCCAACCTTATCTGCTTTCCAATATCAATATTAAATACACGGGACCGCAAAGTGGTCATTTCACCTACATTGAGATTATGCTTGATATTAACAGGAAGTGATTATTTATGGAATTCCTCCCCAACCAAAGACAGAAATGATTCAATGGTGGGTGCACTATGTTGTATGGAGTTAAAAGTGAACTTAGTTTTTGTATCAGCCCAAATAAAATAATCAGTTGGGGGAGGAGATGTGGAAAGGCTCTTAATGTTTTGGGAGCTCGATTCCCTTAATGTACATACAGCAGAAAAGTAACAAGTTGAGGTCAATTTCTGAATAAAAAATTCATACCTAGACATAATTGGAAATTATTGTGGTATAGCAGTTGGACAAACCCTTTGGAAATAAGGGCTCTTGCACACTTGCGTTTTTCCTGTGTGTTTTTTTCGCGTGATATTGCTGCGTTTTTTTCACGCGAATGACAATAGGACTTTCTAATGTTAAACATGCAACGCACAAAATCGCAAAGCACAAACTTACGATTTTTGCGTGATGCAATTTTTAACATTAGAAAGTCCTATTGACATTTGCAGAAAAAAAATTCTTAATAGTTAGCTGGTACACAGCTGGAGTCCATCCAAAGCAGTGCCCTGCTGCAAATCGTGTATGTTGTAAGTTTAGGTCTAAAAAAGATACAGAAGGACTGGCACTAAAAGTCCACTCAGAGGACAGTGACCCAGTCTGTGGTTTTAGACTGAATAGAGAAGTGGTAACAGTAGTGATCCCAGCAGTGTTAGTAAAACAATATGAGGGATTGCCAGATATGGTTGTTGGAAGAGAAATTACAGAGGAGGATATTGACTCATCATAGATAAATACCTGTGGTAACCCAAACTGGCCAGAATCCAAGTGAACAATGTAACCACCGTGGTTCGAGGAGGTATTAGTGGATTGTGTTGCACCAATGAAATCCTCAGAGTGAGGGGGGGGGGGGGGGAGACAACCCAGGATCAGGGACCATCATGGGTGTTGATGGTACAATTGCACTAAAAATGGGTAAAGATTGCAACCTAGAGTCAAGCTCATCTGGGCTAAAGGCACCCTTGGGAACAATTACAGTTAATGAATTGGGTACCATATAAGTAGAGAGGGGCCCACAAGTGCCCAAAGGTAAGACACCTTGACATGGGATCTTAACTGGATCAATGAAAGTAACCTTAGATGCTCTGAAAACCCTAGTCCAATATAGTGAGAGGGTTTTTGGGCTCTATGGGGTTGAGTGGCTCCCTTAGTAAAAACCTAGAGCAGAGAAGAATCCCTAGGGGCAAGAGTAGTAGCATTCCATTTTGACAGACCCACCCCACATCCTGACAGGGATCATCATCAGGTACCTGTGCAGTAGAGGGTAAATGGTCCCCATTCAATTTTCTCATTTTCTTAAAGATAGTATTAATTTCCAACTTCTTAATTCTTTCACGAGTAGATGCTAATAAATGAGAAAAATCACAATGGTTCTCAAACTGAGATAAAGAACACAGAACCAAATCAATATCATTTAACATATTTGAATACACTTCCCTTTTCCTGGTAATAATAGGGTTCATCGAAGAGATAAAAACAACCTTTTAGGAATTTCTCTTGAAACACTGAGTCATAAGGAAAGGGAGATTCACATGTGACCTTTAAACCCTAGAGACAAATGTCCTCAGAGATTTATAGATTTAACAATCCACAATCCATATCGTTCAGGGTCCTAATCTTCACAAGATCCTCAAGTTTCAAAAAAAGATCAGTCATAACTTTAGTATCTTCCTCACTGAAATCCGCATTCCATTAATTCACAGAATGGGTGGTGAATCCAACCAGTTCAGTCATAAGAGTGTCCTGGGTTCTTTCACGTTCTTTATAAAAATCCAACATGAAAACTATTTTCACAGCATGAAGCTTATTGGTGACTAGAACAAATTAGACCCATACACAAGGAACAGTTATTCTACTAGAGTTAGCACTCCAAAAGGAGGTGTCTTCTCTGCCAGGACAAGTACCAGGAAAATTTATCAGACCCAAAGTGGACACTAGAGATGAGCGAACGTACTCGTCCGAGCTTGATGCTCGGGCGAATATTAGGGTGTTCGGGATGTTCGTTATTCGTAACGAACACCACACGATGTTCGGATGTTCGGGTTACTTTAACTTTCTTCCCTGAGAAATCATTTCTATATGCGCTCAATGGGGCGGGCGGCAGCAGCGCCAACCCCATTGAGAACATATAGAAGACAAATCCTTCTTCTCTGCCACAGCTGTAACAGCTGTGACAGAGAAGAACGATGTTTGCCCATTGAATTCAATGGAACCGGCAATACAGCCGACTCCACTGAATGCAATGGGCTGCCGGCGATCGCGGGATGAATTGTCGGAAAGGGGTTAAATATATAAGCCCTTTCCTGCAATTCATCCAGAAATGTGTAAAAATAAAAAATATATATATACTCACCTGGTGCCGACAGACGGAGTTCAGCGCGGCAGGCAGCAGTTCTCCTGAACTGCTCTGAACAGCTGTGAGTAGTATTCAGCAGCCGGGGATTTAAAATCCCCGCCTGCTGAATAAGATGCCTCTGAATGGTCACAGCCTGACCAATCAGAGGCCAGCCCTCACTCACACCCATTCATGAATTCATGAATGGGTGTGAGGGCTGGCCTCTGATTGGTCAGGCTGTGACCATTCAGAGGCATCTTATTCAGCAGGCGGGGATTTTAAATCCCCGGCTGCTGAATACTACTCACAGCTGTTCAGAGCAGTTCAGGAGAACTGCAGCCTGCCGCGCTGAACTCCGTCTGTCGGCACCAGGTGAGTATATATATATTTTTTATTTTTACACATTTCTGGATGAATTGCAGGAAAGGGCTTATATATTTAACCCCTTTCCGACAATTCATCCCGCGATCGCCGGCAGCCCATTGCATTCAGTGGAGTCGGCTGTATTGACGGCTCCATTGAATTCAATGGGCTAACATCGTTCTTCTCTGCCACAGCTGTTACAGCTGTGGCAGAGGAGAACTTGCTGTGTCGTTCCCATCATTTTCTTGAATTGCCAAGATTTTCACACATGAAAACCTTAGCGAGCATCGGCGAAATACAAAAATGTTCCGGTCGCCCATTGACTTCAATGGGGTTCGTTATTCGAAACGAACACCCGAACATCGCGGGAAGTTCGTTTCGAATAACGCGAACCCGAACATTTTGGTGTTCGCTCATCTTTAGTGGACACTTAAATTGAAAAAACAAACGCTCCATGCTGCACAGGGTCATTTCAATTAAAGAAGGTGAAAGAAATCTAGGTATCTTTTGTAGTTGTGCAGTAGCACAACACGCAAACAATGCCTGTGTTAGAAGCAGCTTTCCCAGCTGAAGCGAAAAGGCACTCCAATGTAGAATCAGCAAAAGGAAGAAAAACAAGGGAAACCACAGTGCTCTGTTAGGGAGCCAAACGAAGAAGGCCAGTGAATGATTATGTCACATGGCCCCAAGATATCACCTGCTACTCTTTGTCTACGGTATTTAAATTGTGATCTGTGTTCTTCACTATCTGTCAATGTCCAGATGAAGGTGCCTGTCTGGCACAGAAATGCTTTGCCTAATAAATCCTTCTTTGTTCACTGGTCTTCTGGATCCCTGTCAGTGTGCCATGGTTTTCCTTGCTTTTCTTCCTACTGCTGTCATTAGGGCTAGCATTTCTAATTTTGTTTTACGCTAAAATATTTATATTCCTATTTGACTGCACTTAGAGTTCCTTGTACAGTTTGTACTTAAGTTCTGAAACTTGATATGTCATTGGAACACACCAATGCCATGTTTTCTTTGAAATACCCAACTTTATCTTAACGATATTGACCCTGACGTGAGTTAAAATACATGTATATTGTGTGTACAAGATTTTTTTTGTCTGCATACAAACATTTCAGAGAACATTTTATCATGTATTTTCATATTTTTAATGTAACCTACAAATGCCAATAAAAATCATTTTTAGACAAATTGGGTGGAACACAGGATTTTCACCTTGCCCTTTCGTTATGCGGAAATCCATAATTTTATCTACCGGCAGTGCACATTGTACTAAGTAAGTTGTTGAATGGGTCAGCAAAGGTTTATCTAGTTGATGTGTTTTTTTCCATAACCATTTTTACTGGCAGTTGACCAAATAATTAGGAGCAGGAGAAAAGACCCGACTTGGCTCTAGGAGTGTTTTCCTTGTGCTCTGTTTTCCAAATCTGTAGAGTGTGTACAGTAACACAATTTTCTCCTTTAATACATAATTTCAGATAGTATTTCAAGTACATAGAAAAATGGAGTGGTGGAATGAAGACATTCTATCTCCTAAGGAAGAAGTATAAGTGATATGTTTTTATTATCATTATTATTTCTCATTGCTTTTCTTACACTACAGATGGTAATCATTCACATCATTCACTGTCTCCAATCGAGCTCACAATCTAATCTCCCTATATCACACAGAAACAAGGACCAATTTCAGAAGAAGTCAATTAACCTATCATTGGCCAGGCTTGATTATGCTACCCCTAGTCAAGCTCAAATTTTCTGCATGGAAAATCCTCAACATTTATCATTTAAAGCATGTGGATGAGATTTATCATATTTGATCCACATGGTGTGCAAAAATTCAGTGCAAAATCAGCAGCGGAACTGATTTGAATCCACAGCATGTCAATTGTTTGCTACAGATTTGAGTCGGGATTTCATCCTTTTAAATGCAAAGGGTGAAATCTGTTGCAAACCCTCACTAAAATTCCCAGCAAAATCCATAACATTAGGTACTGATTTTGCCACTGTGGGTTAGCTGCGAATGTGAACATACCCTAAGAGTACTTGGAAAACCAGTAGATGCTAGCAACCATTGCCAACTTTATAATGCTGGTTTCACATCTGCATCGGAACCTCCAGTCAGAGGTTCTGTCATAGATCTGTCTCGAAATACTGGAAGAAAAAGTGCTGCAGTGCTTTTTCCTTCTATCCAAAAGCTAGGTACATGGCTGGTAAGTGGGTGGACCCCATTATAGTCAATGGGGTTCGTCCAGTGCTGTTCAACTCAGTCCAGAGATTGAACCGTTTGGCCCCTGAATGAAGCAGGAAAGCAAAATCTCCAATAAAGATGTGAAACCACCCTAGGAGCTTATTCAGACGGGCGAATTTTACATCAGTATTTTGTGAGCTATAACCAGGAGTGGGTCCAAAATACACAACAAATGCAATTCTTTTCATTATACTTTCTCTCCATTGCTGGTTTTGGCTCACAAAATACTAATGTAAAATATGCCCATCTGAATAAGCCCTAAGGCCACCTTCACACGGGTGATAAAATCGCATGAGATTTGTGCATTTTTAGATAAGCAAATCTTGCACAAATATGAACCCCATTCTTTTGAATGTGCTCATGAGTGATGTTTTCCGGCATGACATCACAATGCGATGCTATGTGGGAAACAAATTGCGTCGTGTTCTATCTGGGTGCATGATCGCACATGGCAGCCCCATTATTCTCAATTGTGCTGGCGGCAGCAGCTCCGAGCGCATTGAAAGCAATGGGAGAAACTTTGCAATCCTCTGCTGCAGCTGTTACAGGCGCGGTGGGGGTTCCCTTCACCCCTGAAGGGATGTGAGGCTGTTCTCACATGAAATACCTCACATCTCTGGGGATTTCCAATGGTGGGGAGCGGTCACCCATGTGAAGTTAGCCTAACCCTGTTATAAATGTTTAAAAAAGTAAATGAGGATGTTAATTAAAACCCTTACCTGCTTTCAGATATATATCTCTGGTATATATTACAAACTATTTTAAAGTCAGCACTTTGGAAGTTATTCATTGGCTAAACCTCACCATAGGTTTAACTACTATTTTACCTGAACCTAAGAACAGAATATTATGTAAAATGATCCAGGTTTTTGGAAGGATACAGGGACAATAGACAGCATTTTTTGAGGGGGAGTTAATAAGACAGCCCTCGGTCCTCTCTGTTCTTATAATGTTCATGTCATGTTGCCTAATACATTATATAATACATTAGGTAGGTAGAAGAATGTTATAGTCATCATGTGTGGGTGAAAGCAGAGCCCAAAAATGGTATAATATGTATCCTGCTCCTCTTGTCAGGGGACAAAATTTCATCCCAAAACCAGAGGGTTGCTTTAATAAATGCTGAAAGCAAATTTATTGACTGCTCGAAATGGGAAAAAAGTCACCTTGCAAAACTGCATTGACAGCAAGGCTGGAGAATGTTCTTATTAATAATATGATGACATCTCCATATTTCTTACTTGGTCAGCCAGATTTGTAACTCCAAGGAAATAGAAATGATGAGAGCTCAAAGAATGACAGATTGGTATGGGCAAATTATTCAGCCAGTCTTTTTTATAGGGCTTTCTTTGTTCCCTACATTCAGAAACTATGACCACTTGATTAATTTGCAAAAAGATACAATGGATCCATTCACTATTTTGCTATTTTCTCCTAGAAGCCAAAAGGCACATGGAGTCATTTAGTGCCGATGATGTGATGGGAACACACTAAAATAAAATTTGATTTGGCAACTATTGTTCATTTCTCATAGATATAGTTGTATAGAATGAAGACATGCCTGTTCAGTAACTTCGGGTGCTTTCCTGTAGATGGCCTAATTAACGATCATCTGAGTCAAAGTTCAGAGTAGCCTCTAAAGTATAAAGGATGAGCAGCTATGGAGTCATTCTGTGGGTGATAATACCCTACAATATTTTGTAGTGCAAATTATTTTTCAAAAAGTAATAATTTGTTATCGAGCTTACAGTTTGACAGTAATGCCCATTTGGAATATCATATGTGATAAATCTTGGACTATGAAGAATCTATTTACTTCTACATAAGCAGAAACTTTTAGTAAAGCTAAAGACACCCCAGTGTAATATATTTGGACAGTTTCATTATTATAACTGTTAATCCTTTTAATCCCTTCAGTCACCAACGTCAGTTTCAATACATTAACTGACTTCCACATGTTGTACTTGGAGAGAATAATTGTCAATTACATAACAGTTGACTAACAGGTTATATTACTAGCAGATGCATCATAATAAAATCTGTAAGAAGAGTGTCAAGTTTATTTTTTGCTTTCCATTTCATCATAAGGATAAACTGTCCTCTATACCATGCATAAAAGTCTTTGTCCTTCAAATCTGTGTATTAACCAAACCTACAAGGATAAGAAAAGGCTAAACTGGAGTCTTAGTTAGATTTTATTTTTAAAGAGCCAATGCATTAATAATAATGATAAATAATTCAGGTGATCATCCATATAAAACTAATGCAAAGTAAATTGTCTAGTAAATGTAACTGCACAGGTACAAATTAGATGTACCCATATGAACCAGTCTCTTACAGAGCTGATGCAATACTCATATTCAAAGTATTCCAAGCCGGGACAAGAGTCCTACTTGTCTAGCTGCTTGATTTCCCCTATTCATTCCCAAGGAGGGTCACATGGGCATTACAAATGGCCATGTAGAGCAATTGCCTTATTTCTGAAAATGGAGAAAACCATTGCTGTAGAAAACAAATGTTATAGTTACGAAACTGCCCACTTTTTCTAATTAACAGCTATCTAGCATACTCAAAATGCCAACCTCTAAAGGGACTCCTTTATATAGACCATTAGCCCGTATTTACTACTATGTAGGATAATCAGAGTGACCCTCAAAATGGCCATCCTTCTACTTATTTTAACCATCACCATATTATCAGCATAGAGGATTGGTGGTAAAGTCATGTTGTACGAAATGATCATCTTGTAATATGTCTTTACAATCCTTCTTTCATTGGACCTCTGTTTTCAAAATTTATAAAGTGCTGAAAAAGGATCACTAGCCAAGATGTTGCTGTGCTATTTTGGCCGGAATTTTGTGCTGGAGTCATTTGTTCATCTCTTTTATCTCTAACTTTACATCTTATGTTTCTCAGTCCTCTCACTGTGATTGCTGACATAAGATTGTTACCTCCTGGAGATCTTCTCTAAAGTTTCCTTCATTCTGTGTCTCTTCACTACAGTGAACATTAGTCTATTCATTTAGAAAACAGATATATAGACATCTAGGCTGTGCATACACTACAAGTAGGAGGTGCAGAATGCTATTTCCAGCTGTGAACGACTAATCTAGTTATATATGTCGCTTACCTAGAAAAGCTGCATTTTTAAAAAATATTCTGATCACTTCTAAAAATCCACTTATTTTACAAAATTGTTTTTTATTACTTGTATGATGTGAACCACATTCATGTTCTACACTATTATATGACATAACGTGACATTCAGTAAATTATGTCAGAAAAGAGCCTCCAGGATGCTGAGTGATCTGCACATCATGTCCTATGAGAAATGGGTAAAGGATCTGGGAATGCTTGGCTTGCAAAAAAGAAGGCTGAGAGGAGACTTTGAAGGCTGTCTACAAATATCTAAAGGGATGTCATAATGCAGAGGGATCAGCCGAATTCTCATTTGTACAAGGAAAGACTAGAAGAATGAGATGAAACTGAAAGGGAGGAGACACAGATTAGATATTAGACAGTAAGGGTAATCAATGAGTGGAACAGGTTGCCAGGGGAAGTGGTGAGTTCTCCTTCAATGCAGGTCTTCAGAGGCTGGACAGACATCTGTCTGGGATGATTTAGTGATCCTGCACTGAGCAGGGGGTTGGACCCGATGACCTTGGAGGTCCCTTCCAACTCTATCATTCTATGATACTTATATTTAAATACATTTTTTATGCTATCACTGAACCAATGAAATGACATTTTTGGTTTTAAAAATGGAAATGCAACATATATAGCTTCTCTATCATCTGCTAGTTGTTAAAACCATTTACATATGATGTAATTCATTTATTTGCCAATTATAGGGTGGCATGCAACAAAATTGTCTGATCATTGTTCTGTAAAACCTGACAAGCCTGCTTCCATTTTTAGACTTTCCTAATTACTACTAAGCAAGTATTTACTCCCTTTAAATCTACTTTAACTGATAGGAATGTATTGCTGATCAAGGGAATCAGCCCTACAATTGTATTTGCAAGTATCTGATGAGTATTCTTTTTAAATGATTTGTTCTATGTATCAATTCAATACTGTATAGAATGGAACTTTTTTCACATAACTTGAAGAATTTTGGGGTATCATGTTCTCTACTTCAAGTTTTTATAAATATGGTAATATGTTTGATTTCATTTGAGTCAGATTTTTAGGATTTTCTCAGCGTTGCACAGGTGATGCAATTATATGTCAGTGCCTCAGACATTGCCACCGATGTTATTCATATAAGATATCTTCAAAATATTGGGAGCTCATGAAGATTGGAATTTGAGAAACAATGGTTTAAATGAAAGATAATGTACCTTATGAACTCACGATAGACTTTTTTATGCCATGAACCTCCATTAAGAGATGGCTGTACGCACTTAGAAAATGACGTCAATCAGAAACTATGGTTTCCTTTATATTAGCAGCAATTGTATTAAATAGGGTCTCCATTTACGTACAGACCAAAATGTTACTATTCTGAATTGCCAGTTCACCAAAACTGATGTTGCCTAAATTACATATGGGAAGTTCTTCATTGTATCTTTAGAATGGGACTTCTACCCTACCACCCACCTTAAAGATGCGAGTGCAATCAATTATATTGCTACACTGTTATTTCCCTTTTGATGGGCACCATTGATATTATGTCAAGTCTTGTGCTTTCCTAGAATCAAGAGGAAACTGATAGCATTGTTTCTTAAGTCCCTTTGCCCAGTGATTACTTACAAATGCCTTCTACGAAATACCATAGCCATGATTTAGAATGAAGCGAAAAGGAAGTGAAAAGAACTGGTATGGAGGCGCAACACTCTAAGCTACTGGAAGATGTAGATCAAAGTCCAATGTGTGATGGTGAAAGCACTTCTTTTTTATTATTTTTTCAGAAATTAAAAACCAGCAATGGAATACGCGTTTCGGGGAAGAACCCCTTCGTCAGTTCGGCTGGATAGGACTGTGTGATAAGTACAAATAGATAATGGAGGAGTGATTAACAAAGAAAGGGGAGGAGAGGGGGAAAAAAAAAAAAAGAACAAAATTCATATACATAATGAAGTCTCACAAATGTGTCAATAAGAACAATAAATATACGATGAAAACATCGATCTAAACAGTGATAAAATATATATGAGACAAATAACATAAAAGAATATGAGCATCCGTACATGTAAATTAACATGAGATTTATACAAAACAAATATCTGTTAAAATAGGATGAAGACAATCCTGAGTAAAATACCAATCTTAAAAGTACCAATATGAGAGCGGATGGACTCAAAATCGTGTGGTTGCTTTCAGCTGAATGGGATGACTACAGAATTAAAATGCATGTACAGCCTATTGGGAAATATGAAATGATTGCTACACCCAAGGGGGTGCATAAATAAATGTGTATATGTATGTAAAAATGAGAAGAAAAAAAAAATCTATTGGAAAGCTACTTCAGAATGGTATGCATTGACAGCATTGGGTTCATGGTGTGGGATAAAGTTAGGAAGAGAAAAAAAAAAAAAAAAAAAAAAAAGGGGGGGGGAGAGGGGACACCTTTATGTAACCAACAAAAATGAGAATAAAACTAATTAGAAATTGAGATAAGGGGCTCACCAACAGGATGCCTAGGGGTGACACGATTCCAAAGATGTATAGAATGTGTTGGAGGTCCTGAAAATGAAGAATTGTCAGATTAGGGAAGATGTATGGATAATATATGGCAGAGGGTTCTAGCAGGGTAATTAAGTGCAGGGGGCCAGTTAGAATGAACTGAGCACTGGAGGGATTTTTTTTTTTTTTTTTTTTTTTTTTTTTTTTTTGCTCCTGATAAAGTCATACTAGGAAGGAAGGGGAAGGGGGGAGGGGGAGGGAAAGGAATTGATGTGTAAATCTATGTTATAGGATAAAAGAGAAGTTTGCTTACCTGTGTGCAGGAGGACAGGGGAGAAAAAAAATGCTTTAACAAGGGAGCTGAGGACAAGACAGGGGTATAAATACCTGAGAGAGAGGGCGGGAAAAATAATTCAATGTTGATAGGCTTGACTAAAAAGGGGGCGTGGTTACAGGGTGCATGGATGGATTAGGGAGTTGGGAGGGGGATTCATGTACAAAGTAATTCCTATTGTTTGGTTAGTAAAGGGAGGGAGGTGTGGAGTAAGAAGAGGACTAGGCTGGGGGTAAGGCAAATAAGGAAAAACTAAACAATGTCTCTACAGTGACACCTGTTGGAATGCAGCAATCCTGCAAATCAATGTTAATCTGGGGAAAGAAGGAAAGAGAGAGAGGGAAAAAAAAAATAAATAAATAAATAAATAAAAAAAATAAAAAATAAAATATAAAATATAAAAAATAAATAAATAAAAAAAAAAATAAAAAAATATATAAATAAAATAAAACCAATCAACTGTCAAAAATGCTTTCCAAACTCTCATTAAGGCCCATAGGTATAAGCGTGTTCAGTTTAAATATCCAAAATATTTCTCGTTTTCTCAGAATTTCAAATCTATTCCTTACATGGGCGGGTATTTGTTCTAAAACTGTTACAGAAAATACTTTAAAATCATTATTATGGACTGCGGTCCCATGCCTGGAAACACTATGGTTTGGATAGCTATTCTTGGTGTTTGATCTATGCTTGTTAATGCGACTTCTCAAGGTCTGGGTGGTGCGTCCAATATACTGAAGCTTGCAGGGACATTCTAGTAGATAGATTACATACGTGGATGAGCAGTTTAGAAATGATTTAATAGAAAATGTCTCTTTTGTCGTACAACTCGTAAAACTAGATCTTTTGTGGCAGATATTGTCACAACACATGCAGCTTTTCTTGCCGCATCGGAAACATCCAACTAATTTAGGAAAAAAGGTTCTCTCCTGTAATGGATGTGGTCTGCTGGTTCTAAGGTTACTGGGGGCTAAGGAGGTTTTGAGGGTGCGCGCTCTTCTGAACGTAATGCGTGGTTTAGGTGGTAAGTGACTGGAAAGGAATGGGTCCTGGAGCAATACTGGCCAATATTTTTCTAGTATTGTGCGCACCCGAGTATGACATGGGTTATAGGTGGTAATGAAATTATGGTGAAAGTCAGTGAGTTTTTCAGTAGGGATCTTAATGTCTCCAGGAGTGTCATGTTTAGCTCTATTAAAGGCTGTGTCCACCAATTTTTTAGGGTAATATTTTTGTTTGAATCTTTGTCTCAAAATCAAGCTCTGAGTATTGTAATCCTCGATCTTGGTACAGTTGCGCCTAATGCGTCTAAACTGACCGTATGGAATGTTGTTCTTCCATTTTCTGTAATGGGCGCTTCTAAAATCAAGAAAGCTATTTCCATCAACAGGTTTAAAATGAGTTTTAGTAATAATTCTCCCACTCTCATGGCCCAAAGTTAGGTCCAGGTAATCCACAGAAATAGGAGAGGTGACACCAGTGAAGGACAGGTTAAAATCATTCATATTGAGGTGATCCGTAAAGCAATTAAATTCTTCCCCTGACCCTTCCCAAATGAAAATAAGGTCATCAATGTACCGTTTATAAAAAATAATTTTCTTAGACCACATGTGTTCAGTATAGATGTATTGTCGTTCAAACTCCCCCACATATAAATTTGCGAAGCTTGGCGCAAATCGAGTACCCATAGCGGTCCCTTTTATCTGTTGGTATAATCCAGAATTAAATGCAAAAAAGTTATTCTTGAGTATGAAGGATATGGAATCGGTGATAAATTGTTTCTGTTTTTGTGGGATTGAGGGGTCCTCAGCAAGTATGGAAATGATGGTTGATATACCCCGATCGTGAGGGATATTGGAATACAGAGCGTATTCCATTGCTGGTTTTTAATTTCTGAAAAAATAATAAAAAAGAAGTGCTTTCACCATCACACATTGGACTTTGATCTACATCTTCCAGTAGCTTCCAGTAGAATGAGAGAACACCATATCTTTTGACTGATGCGACTTCCTTATTGCCTACAGCCATCTCTTTTTGGAATTTCCCCATTCTAGCAGCAATCATGTTTGATAAAGTTCCACCTCTGTATGCGGACTGAAACTTTACTAATCTGGATTGCCAGTTCAATAAAACCAATATTGCCTGAATTGTATATTGGAGTGCAGAGTTCTTCATTTTATACATTTTTTGGACTCCTACTCAAGCACCCACCCTAAAGATATGAGTGCAGTAAATTATATTAAATCATAATCTTCTAACTAAATCACTTGATGGACCTATAGAAGCAGTTAAAAGATCACTTTGAAGCACAAAAAAGCATAAAATCACTGTATGTATTAAACCACAAAAAAGCATAAAATCACTGTATGTATATTATAATATAATATAATTATTTTGGTAATGCTCCACTGTAGGGCAAATTCTAATTTTTGGATATATTTTAAGATGAGGGAAGGGGGAAACCAGGGTAGTAGTGAAATGGAGGATTCGTCTATAGTAACCATAAGGCATACAGCTGTCATTTCTCCAACTATTAAACTATTAAATCAGCCAGCTGACATACTGGTTCTAGGAACCAGTACAAACTGTTCATCTCTAAGTCAGCTCACAGCTTTGACATATGTAAACTGCGACATCACTGCAAGAAATACACTCCATGGTGCCAACATATTCACCTTCAGGGTAATATTGTTTTAACTTTTAAGTACCTTGTTTTCAGCCAGAATAAAGTTTGATTTTATGCATGACATTGCTGGCGGCTATTTTTTCAGAGGATTGAATAGTTAGGTAAGGAAAAAGTTATGTTCCTTGTAGTTTAGGTCTCATATATCCAGGTTGCTAGCATACTTTGCTCACAAATGAGTATATTATAAATTCTCTTGTAATTCATAAGTGCTTTTTTTGGCATTGTAAAACACTTATAGAGTTAATTCAATCAGCTGACTAAAAAAAAAAGACATAATAAAATCAGCCAGTTTGCATGTAAATGTCTGCATGTTAAACAAGTATCAGCTGGTAAGAATCAGACTCACACTTACCGATTACTAAAATGATGCCGGTAGCCTGCCATGTGCTCATAATGTAATTTTATACTAAAATATTGCAGCATGTTTCTAAGGAGAAATAGGGTGTCTCACAGAGGCACCATATGGTGGCACTTGAAACCATATTATAGACCTTTAGGAAGTACATGTGCTGCAATATAGGCTTTGTTTACATGACATGGACACTTAACCCTTTCCAATCCAATTTGTATCCTGGTTTTCCCAAGGGGCTTACTCTTTTTCTGCCGTTATACAAAGGCGCCATATGCTCTCTGAAGCCAGTACTGCATGAGGTGACATGTTGGCTAGGCTCCGACAGCAGAAAGGCTGGCAATATACAGTAAGAGAACCCAAACGGACGTCTTTCAACATCGTATCTGCACACCTTAAATCATAATGTCTGAAGACATCAGACAGTGGATTGGAAAGGGTTAATAGTAGCTCCAAAGTACAATGTTCTTAGAGATATTATTTTCTGTAGCTATTGAAATGATATAAAAATATGTAAGGCAGCTAGATCACTGTCCTGCTGTCGGCCAGCAGACAGCACACTGTATATGACAATCTGTGGAGTGAATGTGCAATATGTTCAGACTACCTAAAGGCTTAAACAGATAGGAGTGATTTTGTCTTGTTATTCAGCAGTAATAATCATGGCTGCATAACGGGAGGAAACAAAACCATTGACTTCAATGGTTTCATTTTTATTAGCAGTATTCTCGCCCGTTAATAGTATGTGCAAGAAAAGATAGGACTTGCCCTATCTTTCTCGCACGTAGCTAATGCTAAAGATAGGACAGGACCTATGTTCTTGCTTTCTTAAAAAAAACTTGCATAGACTAATGCAGAGTTTGAAAGGTAAAAAAAAAAGATTTTTACCTTGTTCATGCAGAACTTCGCTCCGTAGCGGCGAGCGTAGTTGTGCATATGTCCATGGGAAGAAGCTCTAAACTGGAGTCGTTCATCGATTGAGCGACTCCTGTTTACATTGAATAAAAAGCTGCTTGCTAGTCGTCCGTTGCAGTGAGCTGAAACAGAATGACTATCAACTACTTAGTGACCGCTCGCTCAGTTCCCTATTGGGGCTATGTGTGCATAGCTGAACTGTTGCCCATAATTGCTCGCTTGAGTGATTATTTTGGTGACTATTGGCCCTTGTAAAGGTAACTTTAGACATGTATGCTGTGGGAATATGCAGCTAGACAACTTCCTAATGCATGTTTAAAGATG
The DNA here is from genome assembly GCF_035609145.1 of Eleutherodactylus coqui. Classification (NCBI taxonomy): domain Eukaryota; kingdom Metazoa; phylum Chordata; class Amphibia; order Anura; family Eleutherodactylidae; genus Eleutherodactylus; species Eleutherodactylus coqui. Next base: position 114,258,626 of record NC_089839.1, on the reverse strand, counting down.
CCATTGGGTTCCTGGTGAGTAAACCCCCATTTTAATGTAATTATTTATTGTTGTAAAGGGTAAAAAGTAACATTTTGTCAACATATTGTTACATCTCAACATGCTCCTCTCAGGTTTACTGGCATCATATAAACTATTATTATGTTCATGGTAGACAGAAGACATTGTTGCTGTGCCAGAGAAAATATTTGTTTTAGTGTAACTCTATCTAACTTCATGTGTTCATGCATTTTGTGTTCTGTGACATAATATTAACTTATAGACATGAATGAAAAGAAAGAAACCATGTCTAAAGGGGTTGTTCAGTTTAAGATCCTCATCTAAATAGTGTCTCTCCCTCTGGAGGGCCATGGAGAATTCAATAAAAGAGTTTAAGAGGGGCGCTGGCCTTTCTTGAGGGATAAAATATTACAGTTAATATTACTGATTACCAGGGGCATACCTAAAGGCTCAGGGGCCTTAGTGCAAAGGTTAGCCGCGGGTTTTGAAGCGGCCTGACCGCACGCTCTTTCACTGCGGCCGGCGCTCCTATAGAGGAAAGCGTGGTCGCAGTGGAAGAAGAAAAAAAACAAACATGCTGCGGCCACAGTGCCGGCTTCTGCTGGCTTTGCCACGGTAGATTCGCCATCCCGTGTGGACGAGTTTTCTGAGAAATCTCGTCCACATGGCTGGCCAATCCCAGAATTAGATAGATAGATATGAGATAGATAGATATGAGATAGATAGATAGGAGAGAGATAGATAGATACACACACATATACACATACTCTGGGATTCAGCCCGTTTCTCCTCCATGTTGCAGACACTGCAGTTTCCGTTCAGCAGGAGGGAGGGGCAGCATATGATCACATGATTAGTCACTGCCGGCCCATGTGCCTGTCTCTCTCCTGTTTCCCCTGCTTCCTCTCAGGCTGGCCGTTCTGCCTGCAGCGTGATCGGAGCCGTGCTGCAAGCAGCGGCCAGCCAATAATGCACTAAATGTGCATATGTGTATGGCGGAGGGCGGCCTCGGGGCCCCCTGAGCGCAGTGGCTGGTTTGCCACGGGGACCCCAGCGACCCCTGACGCTACGCCTATGCTAATTACTTCAGAAGGGTCGGTAATCCAGGGATTATTCTGATTGCCAGATTGGAGTCAGGAAGGATTTTTTTCCCTTAAATGAGGAAAGTTGACTTTTACCTCATAGTTTTTTTTTTTGCCTTCCTCTGCATCAACATTAGCTGAACTAAATTGATGTATGTCTTTTTTCAGCCTAACATACTATGGAGTGTGTATAGAAAACAAAAGTCTACACATCCAACAAATAAATTAAGTGTAAGGGTAAAGTCACACGAATGTATATCGGCTCGGTTTTTACGCCGAGCCGATATACGTTGTCCTCGTGTGCAGGGGGGGAGGATGGAAGAGCCAGGAGCAGGAACTGAGCTCCCGCCCCCCTCTCTGCCTCCTCTCCGCCCCTCTGCACTATTTGCGATGGGGAGAGGTGGGACAGGGCGGGGCTAATTCTCGGCACTTAGTCCCGCCCCCGCCCCGCCTCTTCCCATTGCAAATAGTGCAGAGGGGCGGAGAGGGGGACGGGAGCTCAGTTCCTTCTCCTGGCTCTTCCATCCTCCCCCCCTTGCACACGAGGACAACGTATATCGGCTCGGCGTAAAAACCGAGCCGATATACGTTCGTGTGACTTCACCCTGAAGGTGCACAATAAGCCATGGCTGCAAGAAATACTGTAACAAACATATGCTTCAGCACCCATACACACTTAATATCTGCAAACAAATACATAATGGGTTTTGTACAAACTGCATAAACATGCAAGGTTCTTAGCGCATGATTTGACCAAATTTGTGTGTGCCCATCTGCCACGTCAAGTTTACCTGGCTTATATACTATCACTGAACCACCTGGGACAAATGGGAAAATGGAGTGCCTAAAAAGAGGTATTTATAGAGCTTGGCGTATTTATCCTATGCCTTGACCTGGTGGATGGGCATTCACGGATTTGATTTGAACCTTGCATTTTTATGTGGTTCGTACAAAAAATCATTAAGCATTTGTTTGCAGATATTAAGTGTGTATGAGTGCTGAAGCACATGTTTGTTACTGTAACATACTATGGAAAACTTGTCCAACATTACACAGACAACCAACTGCTTTGAATAGGGAATGTGTAGTGTTTGATGTCCCCTATGTTGGCGTTGCATGGGGAATGAACACTTACTGCAAGGTATCCTCTTAGATTACAGCTGATTGCTGGTGGTCCCAGTAGAGGGGCATTTTCGGATGTACTTTTTGTCATGGACATTTCTTAAAAAAAAGGGATTGTCCACAGCAAACATCCCCTTTAACATGATATAGAAATAGAAAAGAAAATTATATGTTTACTGTGTAGAAAACGCTAGCTTTTGGTAATTTTCAGTTAATACTCTAATAGAAGTAACTATAGGATCCACATTATCCATGAAATAATATTCTTTAAATCCAGGGTTGTTCAGCATTAGAACACTACAGCTTTCTTTAGCACCATATCGGTCTATAAATTGTATTTGGTATTGCAGTTTAGCTCCACTAAAGTGAATGAGAGTGAACTGCAATACCACACAGACCCCACGAGACGCTGTTTTTGAAAGAAAGAAGTGATGTTTTTTTAACCCTAAATAACCTCTTTAATGAATTCTATTAAAGGCCTCGGTCAGATGAGCGGTTTTTTTGCTCTGCTAGCAGTGCACAGAACGCGCTTCTAGCAGGAACCAATAGGTTCCTATAGAAGCACTCACATAAGGGAATGTTAGAGGCACGAAACGGCACACACCTAACAAAGATAGGTCACATGTAACTCCATGGTGTGCACCAAAGACAGGACCCGTCCTATCTTTGGTGCGAGCTGCGCAGGAGTTTCCATTGACTCCTATGGGAGCAGGAGTTTATGGAAACTTTTGCGCAGGAAAAGATTTACCGCTGCTTACTGCAGTACATTTAAAAACTGCTGCCCAGAAGCACATTTAAAATGTTCCGCTGTAAACTCCTATTAGTCCCCTCAGGGATGAGGGGACTCCCCGGGGGTTCCCTTAATCACCGGGGGACTAACAGAAATTTACAATGGGACATGTAAAATGTGCTTCTGGGGAGCACATTTTAAATATCCTGCTGTAGACACTGTGTATTCCTCAAACCCCACTGCTGGGCAATTCCCCAGCAGCAGGGGGCAGTAGGGAAATCCCTTCACCTCTCTCCCCAAGGGATTTCCCTATAGTGGGGAGAGAGAGGGGGACGGGATTACAAGGCTTTCTTCAAAGCTTCACATGAGAGTGAGGGAGGAGGGGTTAAGCTAGCCCTGCCCCATCTATATTTGCTATGGGGAATCTTAATCCCCCATAGCAGGGAGAAAATGCACAAGCTCAGCAGCACACTAAGAAACCGCCTAAGCGTGGGAGATATAGATGGAATAAGCTTGAAGCTGAAGGGTGCGCGCTTACCAATGGACCCGGACTTCTATAATCCTCAGAAAAAGGTTAGGTAGAGATAGCAGCGTAAGCAGCACTCCGTGGAACTCTTTTCAAGAAAAGATCTTCAGGCAATCTTCATATGATAAAAGGTCCATGCGACATCTTTATTGTTGTATACAAAGCTTAAAACTCCACGTACATATATGCAAGCTCCTATATGTACGTGGAGTTTTAAGCTTTGTATACAACAATAAAGATGTCGCATGGACCTTTTATCATATGGATTGCCTGAAGATCTTTTCTTGAAAAGAGTTCCACGGAGTGCTGCTTACGCTGCTATCTCTACCCATAGCAGGGAGAGAGGGGAGTTATGGGGGATTTCCCCATAGCAGGGAGAAAAAGAGGAGCTATGGGGGATTAACCTAATAGCCCCACTCCGTCTCTCCTTGCCATGGGTTAATGCCACATAGCTCCACGCTCTCTCCCTGCTATGGGAAATCGCGAAACCCTGTGGGGGTTCTTCTCTCTCTCTTTAAAAAGCGCAGCTGCTACAGTGAATGCACGATTTTCATGCGCATGAAGCTTGGGTCTTCTGCGCATGAAACATTGCCCATTCACATGATTTTTACACACGTGAGCGTCGATCTTTTTTGCACACCTTTTTGTGCGCAAAAAAAACGCTCCTCTGGCCGAGCCCTAAGGTGTCAGATATTCTGGACTATTAGGCGGTCATAGAAAATAATAGAATATTGAAATGTAAGGGTTGAGTATCTCTTTGATGGCATTGTCCTACTGTAACCATACCGTATTTAAAGAGTAAAAAAAAGCAGAAGTGGTATTAACAATGTTTATTAAATGCAGATCTATTCTTTCTAAGATGACTGACAGGAGGCAGGATTTGCATCTTCTGACTGTGTATGAGTGCTGAAGAAAAACATTTAATTAGTGGTGGACATTAATATACCTCGTGTTTATTTACGCAGATCTATTGCCCGCTGAATCTGTAAAGCATGAGTCGGCTACTGTAGGACATGCTGGTCAGCGATGGGGATAAGGTCCATGTATTGTTTAGATCATACAGAACCAAAGTCCTCTTCATATCAAATATTGTTCTAATTCATACTTGATTGAAGTTTTGTGTAGTTGAAGACAAACCAAAGTCTACGAAATCTTAGTTAATTATTGTTTGGTTGCTTTCAGTCTTGTCTTCAAGTTAAGCTATTGATTTAACAAGAAACCTAAATGGGTTTTCCATACCTATGTAAATACTGTACGTCTTACTGTTGTGTAATTAAATCTTATGTAACTTTCTAATGCACTTTGTGTATCAATTCTCCACCGGTTTCATAACCTCTGATTGCTGTTAGTAAATGGAAATCTTCTTGTTTGTATCCAAAGATGGAAAAAACCCTTAAGACTTTTTCTGAAAGGTTGTTACATTTGAATTTAGTGTAAGAACTTGTTCACACATAGCCATTATGTCTGGACAGTTCTTTTCCACCTGAGCCAGACACTCATAGCTGCAGAGAGAAGCATTGCATGCTGGCTTTCTCTGTTCCATTTTGAGGGATATGCAGTAACAAAGCTGATGCCACCTGATTCAAAACTCACCCCATGAAAACTGTAAGACCAGTTTTGTCATCAATTTAGCCAAAAAAGGAAACGCATGAACATAACAACCTGGATTTTCCCTACATTGAACAAAAAGTACTTGGATATTTTATTCTTGACATCTATTGGGGCTTTCAATCATTCTTGAGTATTACTTACTTTCTCTAACTTAAGGGGATTTTTTAATGTTAAGAGTGTTTTAAAAATAGTGACCTGTCCTCAGGATAGGCCATCAATATCTGATCAATGAGGGTCTGCTACTTGGGATCTGAATGAAGGGGCCGTGGCGCTCATGCACGTGCTGCATCCTTTTTTAATGTTTATATATGAGAATGATCATCTTTGTACTCAGAATGCTGTATTATTTGTAGCAGCCTTTTTGAATACTACAGGCTTGTCCCATTTTCTTCAATAGGTGGGGATCCCAAGTGTGAGACTACCACTGACCAGATATTGCTGGCCTATTCTAAAGATAGTCCATCAATATTTAAAGGCTGGATAATCCCTTTAAGTAAGTTTTTGTTGGATCCACTTTTCAAGATCCGATCCTAAAGTCAGGTAGCATATACCTTCAAGTGGCTTTACTATTCTCAGTATGATGTCTATAAACTGGAAATCCCCAAATTCTTTGCTGCGGAACACATAGGAAAGAAAATCCCTCAGCCAATCTCTAATATTTCCCTATTTTGAAGTGTCTGCAAAATGAACGGTAAACTATGGTGGTCTTTCCACCATAGTCTTGTAAATAGTACTACTTATTTACATATCTCAGGACAAGACCCTATCCTTGGCAGGAAGAGTGTGTTCATAGATACGCTCGCTCCTGTGCACCTTTATTGTGGGTACTTTCCGTGCGTGCCTGAGCACAGCACTGTGTGTATTTGCTCAGGCACCACCCCATTTTAAATGGCTGTTAAGTAAGACGAGGTGCCAGAGTTTTGCGCATACTCGTGCGCATATATGTGCCTATTTACACAACTACCATAGACTTTTATGTGGTTTTTTTGGAGCACAAATGCACACAAAATAAAGCAAGTCCTAGAGAACCACTCATGCAAAATAAAAGAAACGAGAATGAACCAATTAAAATTAATGGGTTCTATTGTTCACATTTTGTGCGGGGGGATTTTTCCGCGAGCAAAAACACGCTAAAATACAGTTGTGTGACATAGCCTTTAAAGGGTTTTTCCTGGCAGCACCATCTGTTAGTGCCGGCTGCACTGGCCTCATAGTGAAAAGAGTGGTCGCTGCTCTGACCCCTCAGTAGTAGCCAGCACTCACAATTGCAGACTAATTGCACTTAATTGGAGCGGCTCTTGTAATTGCCGGCTGGGGTCTCATTGATTTCAATTGGAGCTGTGCCTGCAATTACGAGCACCGACCACTACACAGGGGTGAGAGCAGCGGCTTCCACTCCGACCTCGGTGTATCCCAGCACCGACAGCCGGCGCTGCCTGGAAAACCCCTTTAGGATGCAATCTATTCAAAATGATATTTTCATTTGTAATAGACACACAAAAAAGTGCCATATTGTTAGTCTGAGACTTTGAACCTTTACTAATTTTCAGAATTAAACGGCTCTACGAAGTGCTGAGACGCTTTTGGCACTGCCCAGAGGTTGTTGTCACTGGAGAATATACGTATAATGAAATGTTCAATGAAACCAGTGATTGTGTGCTTCGAATATTCACATAGATATCAAAATGTCATTATGACTTACATGCCAGAAGAAGGTGCCATTTTATTGTTTATCTGTTCATAAATACCCTGAAGACCAGAACAGTTTTATTAAAAGCAGTTTTTCCAGGTTTCCCCCCGGATTCATTACTTTTCATGGCGGACATTTTCAGAACTTTCATATTCTGTGTTTATTAATGTAATTTAATTTCAGAAAATACACTGTTGCCAAGTCAGCACAAAAAGCAGTTTTAGAGAAGGTCTCGATATTTTTTTTCTTTTACTTTTTGGCTCACATTGTTTTAATGTTCTTTTTTCATGAACCATATGAACATGCTGTTATGTTTGTGAACACTTTTGATCCTATTTGGAAAGGAATCGTGTTGTCACATAATCAGAACATTGTGTGTAAATGCAATATGGCTGCTATTAGTTAGTACTGTTATTTTAATAACTTGACAGACGTTGTATTACAAGACAACTAATACATTGCTATAAACTCAGATTAACTACTAGTTTGAGTTCAAAAAGCAAATTTGGTAATGCCTGTACATATGTTGTGAAATAACTGCTACCAATGTTACTTTTTGGACTACATGCATTTCGAAAAGCATATCTTTTGGGCTTTTTGAAGAAATTCAGAGGTAAGTATATCAGAACTAGAGATGAGCGAGCATACTCGTCCGAGCTGGATGCTCGTTCAAGTATTAGGGTGCTCGAGATGCTCGTTACTCGAGACGAGCACCACGCGGTACTCGTCTCGATTAAACGAGCACTGACCATTGAATTCAATGGAGCCGGCAATACAGCCGGCTCCATTGAAAGTAATGGGCTGCCGGCGATCGCGGGATGAATTGTCGGGAAGGGCTTAAATATATAAGCCCTTCCCTGCAATTCATCCAGAAATGTGTAAAAATAAAAAAAATATATACTCACCTTGTCCCGGCAGAACGATGTTAGCCCATTGAATTCAATGGAGCCGGCAATACAGCCGGCTCCATTGAAAGCAATGGGCTGCCAGTGATCGCGTGATGAATTGTGACCAATCAGGCTGTGACCAATCAGAGGCAGCTCATTCAGCAGGCGGGGATTTTAAATACTACTCACAGCTGTTCAGAGCAGTTCAGGAGGACTGCCGCCGGCCGCGCTGAACTCCGTCTGCCGGGACCAGGTGAGTATATATATATTTTTTATTTTTACCCATTTCTGGATGAATTGCAGGGAAGGGCTTATATATTTAAGCCCTTCCCGACAATTCATCCCGCGATCGCCGGCAGCCCATTGCTTTCAATGGAGCCGGCTGTATTGCCGGCTCCATTGAATTCAATGGGCTAACATCGTTCTGCCGGGACAAGGTGAGTATATATATATTTTTTTTTACACATTTCTGGATGAATTGCAGGGAAGGGCTTATATATTTAAGCCGTTCCCGACAATTCATCCCGCGATCGCCGGCAGCCCATTGCTTTCAATGGAGCCGGCTGTATTGCCGGCTCCATTGAATTCAATGGGCTAACATCGTTCTTCTCTGCCACAGCTGTTACAGCTGTGGCAGAGGAGAACAATCTTTATGCTGACAGTGCGGGGGGGGGGGGTCTCACTCTTGCCACTATTGTGGCTTAATAGTGGGACCTGGGAACTTGAGATGCAGCCCAACATGTAGCCCCTCGCCTGCCCTATCCGTTTCTGTGTCGTTCCCATCACTTTCTTGAATTTCCCAGGTTTTGACAAATGAAAACCTTAGTGAGCATCGGCGATATACAAAAATGCTCGGGTCGCCCATTGACTTCAATGGGGTTCGTTACTCGAAACGAACCCTCGAGCATCACTGAAAGTTCGACTCGAGTAACAAGCACCTGAGCGTTTTGGTGCTCGCTCATCTCTAATCAGAACATATGTGATGATTGATGATTAACCAGTCGTTGCCGACTCTGGGTCATCCTATGAATCAACTCTTGCCATTTTCGTCTATCAAGTACAGCTTCTTTTTGCTGGCAAATAGTCATGCCAGTGTCTGCCATGATTGTGTCTAACCAGCGAGTTCTTTGACTACCTCTTTTTCGTGAACCGCTAACAAGTACCAGCATTATAACCTTCCTGTTTATACCCTTTAAACAGCCTTTTATTCAAAAATGAAGGTTTTAGGTTTGCTTAAAGGGGTCTTTCCATGAAATAAACATATTCCCTATGTGCAGGATGGTGGATTGGTATCTGATGGGTGGGGGTCTGCCTGCTGGGGTTCCCGTGATCACAAGAATGGGGGACTCGAAGGTTCCTGTTTGAATGCTCAAGCATGTGCACTATTGCTCTACTCATTTTAAAGGGACAACTGGAAGTAGGGCTCAACTATCTCTGACGATCCCATTGAAATGTATGGAGTGGCAATGCACACATGTGACCACTGCTTCATTCTTTCAAGGATCTCCTGAACCCTCATTCTTCTGATCATTGTAGGTCCTTGGGTGAGACCCCTACTCATCAGATAATCTCAGCCAATGCTGTGAATGGAAGGTACATTTCATGGGAAAACCCATTTTAGTCTAGCCATTTTTTGTGACAATAAAAATATTCAATGTGACAAACATGAAGCAAAATAGATAACTGAAAGGCATAAATAGTTTTTCATAGTACCTTTTCTGTCTCGTTTGTACATTAGAGCAGCTTCAGAGGGATGTAATGTAATTAACATAATATAACAAAATGTAATTATATTTGAAGTAAGGCCTGCACATTGAAAACCATGAGCTACTGACCACTGAGTGCACCTTATTAGAAGCAAGCCTGGGTTTTTGTTGAAGGCCACACAGGTTTTGACAAAAGCTGTATTTATCTAAAAGACACTCTGCACTCTACATATAACATCTTTAATTCATTTAGGTATTTTAACAAATATGTTTCTGCAACTTGATATATGGTATGAATAGGGAACTGTTGAAGGACTTATGGGTCTTAAAAAGCACAGTCTTTGTCAAAGGCCCTGGGCCTACTCTATTGACACTCATGCTATTAGTCACATACCGTGTCTTTTTACGTAGAACAGTTGGCGAACAAGAATGTGCCTTCCAGTGACTTCAGTTCATGTCAACTGGTTTTCTGTATTCTTGTGCTTGTGAACACTGCAAACAAACCAGTTCAACCAGTTTTAAACAAGGGATAAAATAAACTTTGATATGCAATTTTTATTCAAAGCCAGACTTTTGAATTATTTACAGTATTTGTCATGGAAAGATACACTATTGAAGCAGACTCTGTAAAAGGGAATCTCATCATGCATAAAATTAATTGTCCCATTAGGCCGTACACTACCGTATATGGGACTGTGTGCTGTCTATGTTAATCCACAGACAGTACATGCCCCATTATAGTCTAAGTGGCTTTGCATATTGATGTTTTTTCGCACAGATTGATGGTCCATTTGAAAAAAATTCATAGCATGTCCTATTCCTGTCTATTTTATGGGCAAGAAATAGAACATGCCAATGCATGTCAATGTGCAGTGTCCATGTGAAATGGACAGAACATGGACTGGTGTCCATGTGCTGTCCAGACAAAATCAACAGTGTGCTTGAGAAAAAATTTGTTATTGAAATAGTGCCACTATGGAGGAATAAAGTGAAGCTTATTTAGCACCAAAGATGCTGCCCTGCTGATTTTTGGTGTCCATTTGCTTTCCGATATGAGTTGTGCCTGAGTTTCTGGGGTGCAGCTTGCACTTATGGCTAGTGTGCCGGAGGTCTTAAACTGAGAAATATCAAGTAAAGGGCAAAAATGAAAAATCTTCTGAAGGAAATGTAAACATATTATAAAATAAATAAAAAGAATGTGGTTCTTATCATTTTATGAAACTTGCCTGAGGAAGTTGTCATAGTGAATACAATAAGAGTTTAAAAAGGGCCTGGACAAGGCTTTTGACAGGGTAGAGTGGGATTTCCTGTTTGCAACTTTGACGCATATGGGGATGGGACCAAACATGCTGCAATGGATCATGAGCCTATACTCTCACCCAACAGCATCAGTAAGAGTAAATGGTCTGCTCTCAGAACCATTCCCCATTACGAACGGTACGAGGCAGGGGTGCCCTCTATCTCCACTGATTTTCATCCTATGCCTCGAGCCATTGCTGACCAAAATCCGCGCCAACCCAAATATACACGGGATCACAGCAGGCGACACCGAGCACAAGATAGCGGCCTATGCAGACGATCTTCTTTTCTTTATCTCAGACCCACGAATTACTCTACCAAACCTTATGGCCGAGTTCAAACATTATTCAGCTTTATCCAATTTCAAAATCAATTACCATAAGTCAGCTGCGCTCAACGTTTCACTCACACAATCCCAAGTGGAGGAACTCAAGGACTTCTTCTCTTTCACATGGGCAAGGGACCACATTAAATATTTAGGAACAAACTTAACGCCGAGAAGCGAGGACTTATACGCGGCTAACTTCCCAGCGCTCCTAAACAGGGTCAGACAAGACCTCAGCCAGTGGACCAAAGGTACGTTCTCCTGGTTTGGCAGAGGAGCTATTATTAAAATGAATATCCTCCCCAGAGTCCTCTACCTAATCCAAGCCGTCCCCATACATGTCCCAAAGAGCTTCTTCCAACATCTCCTCTCTCTCACCACCACATTTATATGGGCAGGAAAGACATCCCGGATAGCACGTAATACGCTGACAAGACCAAAAAAAGAGGGCGGCCTAGGGCTGCCGGACTTCGTGAAATACCACCAAGCGGCTCACCTGGTGCGCATCATAGACTGGCATCGGCATGCTGCACTCAAGCAGTGGGTAGCCATCGAACAAACGGCGTCACATGCACCGTTGGTGACCCTCCCCTGGTCGGACGGTCCCGGCTTAGGAGAGGTGATGCGACACCCCACCATCGGCCCCACACTGTCAACTGCGGCCAAAATACTAGAGAGGATAGACATATCCCCCAGGCCATCCCCACTGTTCCCGATCCTGGGTAACCCGAACTTCCACCCGGGAGGAGAGAAGGGAGTGTTCCGCACTTGGCTAACAGAAGGCAGATATAGGGCAGAACACTTCCTACAAAATGGCCAGTGGCTCTCGGTGGACACGTTGAGAGGGCCCACCGTTCCAACCCCTCTCCCACTCTGGCAGATATTACAGCTAAGACACTTTCTACAGTCCCTACCTCAGCCAAATAGGTTTTCCCGTCCAAAAACACAATTTGAAGTAATCTGCACGGGAGAAGGCCCCTCGAGACACACACTATCTAGAATCTACAATATCCTTGTCTCACAACCGGGAACCGCCCCCCCAAGGTACATTGAAAAATGGGAAGGGGATTTGGGAATCAACCTCACCGCCGAGGAAACAGACAAAATATACACTATCACACACTCTGCATCCATCTCCAGCAGAATACAAGAATCCGGCTTTAAGATCCTCTCCAGATGGTACAGGGTGCCCTCCCATCTGAATAAGATATTCCCGTCGGTCTCTCCCACGTGCTGGAGATGCGGATCGGAACAGGGGACCATGCTGCACGTCTTTTGGGAATGTCAGGTGCTGGCGGGCTACTGGTCAGAGGTCTGGCGGGTCACCTCTAAATTTACCCACTACACCCTCCCGAGGACGCCTGCATTCTTTCTCCTACATCATAGTGACATCCCGTTGGCTACCTATAAAAAATCGGTGGTCTGCTTTTTGGTGAACGCGGCGAGGTCGTGTATAGCCAGGCGGTGGAGACAGACAGCTCCGCCTTCGTTGGCATTTTGGCTAAATACAGTCAACTGGATTAAGGAGATGGAGGACCTCTCAGCAGCACTAAAGGGTACGCAAGAAAGGTTCCGGAAAACATGGTACCACTGGATAGACTTCCAAAACACGGAAGAATACCGCCAACTACTTAACCCCCAAACTAACTAAAATACCACCCACCCCCACCCAACCACACCCCCCCTGCCATAACCCCATCAGCGACAAACTCAGTCGCAACCCTGTACATACCCCTCATGTGTCTAGTCTGTTTCATTAGTTACCTTTGAGTATGTTATACAATGCATAAAGCCATAAAGTTCGGCATAGTGTATTGTGGAAAGTGCTGCAGGCGGAGCCAGGAAGTGAGGCGAGACCTGATTTATTATTCCATTTGACATGTTTTCTACGTTTACATGAAAATTTTCTCTAGTTAATCTGTTTAATACTGAGACACGCAGGCAATGTGAACGAGATTGAACCTCGAAGTTGTTTACTCAGCTGTCATTGAATAACTTCCTGAATAAATAAAGAATTTATAAAAAGGGCCTGGACACCTTTTTTGAGTGTTACAATATTACAAGTTATAGTCACCGATTACTTCAGAAGGGTCGCTGATCCAGGCAATATTCTGTGGAATTTTTACCTAAAACCAGGAAAATTTACTTTAACCTCGTGGGGTTTTTACCTTCCTCTGGATCAACACTGTAAAATAATAGGCTGAACTGGATAGACATATGTTTTTTTTTCAGCCTTACAAACTGTTACTATGTTACCTATAACAACTACATTCTAGTATTGATTGTTGGCAGCATCATTAAGCAAAGTTGGCTTTACATGAGACAACTATCAGCCGAAAGATCAAATGAATGATTTTCAGCATAAGTTGTCTCATGTAAACACAGTACTCAACAGGATAATGAATGAGAAATTGCTCCATAGTCGCTAGATGCTTTCTTACAGTTCACTGAAATGAAGTGACTAGTGAGTTCTTGCACAGTACAAACAGGCATTCATTCATCTCTGAACAACTGCCTGTCCACAGTGAATGGATGGGTGGCCAAAAAAGATTTCCGGTGTGGCCACCTCCAATTACGGAATGATTATCACTCATTTGTAAAAGCACATGAGTAATTAGTCATTGGGATGACTGGTGCTCATTTTATTTCAGTTTCTCTCTTAGGAGAGAACCTGAAATAAAAAGAATTTCAATGGGGTTTAAAAAAAAAAAACAAAAACAAAAAAAAAACAACAAAAAAAAAAACGGAAAGCAAATAGAAAGGCTTTCAGTTTGCTTCCATTCGGGTTTCAATTTTTTTTTACAAGAGAATAGCGCAGTCTGCAGCGTTAGTTTTTTGTCCCTCAAAAAATCTGTAAACCGGAATGGAAGCAAATAGAACCTTTTTTCATTTTCTTGTAATCCCATTGAAATCAATAGGGAAAAATGGATCTGTTTTTTCCACTTTATTTTAGTTTCTCTGCTGCAAAAAAGGTGACATGGAAACCCTGAACTGACCCTAACGCATGGGTGAAAGCAGTCTAATACATCCGTTCTTTAGGATGATTTTTGTCTTTTATGTTTGTGTTTCATAGAAGTTGACATATTTAATTGGTTTTGCATCTTTTTTTATTCAACAGTATTATGCTGCACCAATTGCAAGTTAGTGCTTACGGCCCCCTCTGGATCTTTCAACTCTCCATGCTACCCTGAATTGTACCCAAACAGTCAGGACTGCAAGTGGACAATACGAGCACCAGTTGGATTCATAATACAGGTTACATTTTTAGACTTTGATGTTGAAGAAGCTCAGAACTGCATGTACGATTCACTCTCCATACACAATGGTGAAACTGTTTCGAAATTTTGTGGTATTACAGCCAAAGGTCTCTCATTTAATTCAATTGGAAATGTGATGATACTTACTTTTGTCAGTGACTTCAGCATCCAGAAAAAAGGTTTCTCAATTGCATATAATATCGGTAAGTATTTATTTTCTGAATTCACTTCACCTTACTGATGATTGTTTGTTGTATTATTGTAGTCTTATCACGAAAATAGTCCTCTTAAATAATATCTATCACCTCAATGTAGATGTCTGAGGGCTTGTTCTTTTTTTCTGGACTAGTTATATTTTCCAATTTTACTATTTAATGTCCCATATATATTTATACTAGCTGATATACCCGGCTTCGCCCGAGTTAATTTGGTACTGGTGTTTATCTGGTGTTCACACGGAAAATCTTATGAAGTCGTGGTTACTTTAGAGATACTGAGGAAAAACATATGTTCACCATTTTGCATAGTTCTCTGCGTTACCCAGGAAACACCACGTGGAGGTAACCATGCGACGTTTCCTTCATATAAAATGACATCAGGAAGTGAGAGAATTAGATTACGTACATAAAATTTGGACACTAATTCTTTTGCGCTTAGAATTGAATAATCAAGTTGGGACCTATTAACTTTTCATATTTCTGACACAATCAATGCTTGTGCCAAATTTCATGTTTCTATGACATTGGGAAGTGAGAGATTTGGATTATGTACGTAAAATTTGGACGCTAATTCTTTTGCGCATAGAATTGAATAATGGAGTTGGGACCCATTAGCTTTTACTATTTATGACATGATCAATTCTCGTGCCAAATTTCCCGTTTCTATGACACCAGAAAGTGAAAAAATTACATTCCGCACGTAAAATTTGGACGCTAATTCTTTTGCGCATAGAATTGAATAATCGAGTTGGGACCCATTAACTTTTCATATTTATGACATAATCAATGCTCATGCCAAATTTCCCGTTTCTATGACACCGGCAAGTGAGAAAATTACATTCCGCACGTAAAACTTGGACGCTAATTCTTTTGCGCATAGAATTGAATAATGGAGTTGGGACCCATTAGCTTTTTCTATTTATGACATAATCAATGCTTGTGCCAAATTTCCTGTTTCTATGACACTGGAAAGTAAAGAAATTACATTCCGCACATAAAATTTCGACGCCAATTCTTTTGCGCTAGAATTGAATAATGGAGTTGGGACCTATTAACTTTTCCTATTTATGACACAATCAATGCTCGTGCCAAATTTCATGTTTCTATGACACCGGAAAGTGAGAAAATTAGATTCCGTACGTAAAATTTGGACGCTAATTCTTTTGCGCATAGAATTAAATAATCGA
This sequence comes from Eleutherodactylus coqui, assembly GCF_035609145.1. Taxonomy (NCBI): domain Eukaryota; kingdom Metazoa; phylum Chordata; class Amphibia; order Anura; family Eleutherodactylidae; genus Eleutherodactylus; species Eleutherodactylus coqui. Next base: position 114,242,986 of record NC_089839.1, on the reverse strand, counting down.
GTTGGGACCCATTAGCTTTTCCTACTTATGACATAACCAATGCTCGTGCCAAATTTCCCGTTTCTATGACACCGGAAAGTGAGAAAATTACATTCCGCACATAAAATTTTGACGCCAATTCTTTTGCGCTAGAATTGAATAATTGAGTTGGGACCCATTCACTTTTCCTATTTATGACATTATCAATGCTCGTGCCAAATTTCACGTTTCTATGACACCGGAAAGTGAGAAAATTACATTCCGCACGTAAAATTTGGACGCTAATTCTTTTGCGCATAGAATTGAATAATCGAGTTGGGACCCATTAGCTTTTCTTTTTTATGACATAATCAATGCTCCTGCCAAATTTCACGTTTCTATGACATTGGGAAGTGAGAGATTTAGATTATGTACGTAAAATTTTGACGCCAATTCTTTTGCGCATAGAATTGAATAATCGAGTTGGGACCCATTAACTTTTCCTATTTATGACATAATCAATGCTCGTGCCAAATATCCCATTTCTATGACATTGGGAAGTGAGTGATTTAGATGATGTACGTTAAATTTCGACGCCAATTCTTTTGCGCTAGAATTGAATAATCGAGTTGGGACCTAATTTCTTTTCCTATTTTGGAGATAATCTATGCTTGCGACAAATTTCATGTTTCTACGACATCGGGAAGTTGGAGAACTTTTGGCGAGTCAGCCAGTCAGTCAGTCAGTCAGTGAGTCAGTCAGTCAGTCAGTCAGTGAGTCAGTGAGGGCTTTCAGCTTTATATATATAGATAGTTTTTTTTGCAGCACAACTTTTCAAAGTAAAATATCTTTGGCAAGAAAGAAAATTATTTTCTACCTTCTCCATCTTCTGACCGCAATTACTTTTTTTACATTGTCCTGTCGACATAGCTATGTGAGGGCTTGTTTTTTGCGAGACATCTTGTATTTTTTATTGGTGACACTTTGATCACTTTTTTGGAAAAATTATGAAAACGCCATGTGCCTTACAGCTGCCAGGAGAAATTAATGAGGAACCGATGTAAATGTCGATGAAAGACACCACATGACAAAAATGTTTATTTACTGTTGTTTTAAGAGTAGAGATGAGCGAACGTACTCGGATAAGCACTACTCGTCCGAGTAATCGAGTAATGTGCCTTATCCGAGTACCGCTGTACTCGTGCTGAAAGATTCGGGACGCGCTGCGGAGCGGGGAGCTGCAGGGGAGAGCGGGGAGGAACGGAGGGGAGATCTTTCTCTCCTTCTCTCCCGCCCGCTCTGCCCCGCTCCCCGCTGCGACTCACCTGTCAGCAGCGGAGCGCCCCGAATCTTTCAGCACGAGTACAGCGGTACTCGGATAAGGCACATTACTCGGACGAGTAGTGCTTAACCGAGTACGTTCGCTCATCTCTATTTAAGAGTTCTATCAATTTAAGTGAGAGAGCTTATGCTACCTGTTCATTACGTAATGTTAAAATACAAGAACCCTCCTATGCAAAAGTTCAGTAAAGGCTATACTGTGGTAAAAATGTGCCACCTCTGCCTCTGTCAGTCACTCTCACACCATCCTGAATGACCAAACGTGATCAGTTATGCAGCCACGGTCCAGCACATGTGCAGAAGAATCAGTTGATCCTACTCACAATAGGGCTAGACCCCTGGACCGTGGCTGCGCGAGATTTGGATGGCTCTGTGAATGATGTAGGAGATGTCATCCACATCACCTGTCAATAATAGAGAAAATGGCCTGGGATTGGAGGGCATTGTGGGCAGCAGAAGCAGTCCGTGCTTGCCTCCTGGACCATACAGCAGTAATTTACAAAGAGTGCGGGAGGGTTTAAACCTGATATATGGCATACCATATATTTTAGTTTTCTCTGCATACTATTATTTTCACCAGTTCCAAGCTGGTGACAGGTTCCCTTTAAAGGGATTCTGTCACCAGGGTCATGAAGTTTGATTCAGAGCTGAGTTATGGAGATGTGCCCACCTGGAGCATGCAGAGTGACAGCTCTCTCTCTATACACAAAAGGGGAGAGAGCTGTCAGTCTGCATGATGCGGTCAGGGAGAAGCTGCATGGCCCGCCTTTGTTACTCGAAGTTCAGCTCTGAGTCAAACTTCATGAACCTAGTGACAGAATCCCTTTAAGAGTTCCTTCTTCATAGATTCATATTAAAAATGTTGTATGAAGAACATGTGTTGTTTATTCTTATAAATATGTATTATTTTGCTTATCCATCACTTAATATATTATTCTTCACAATGTAGACATTAACATTGACATGCTTCTTGTTTTGGGGATTAATTGCTATTTTCTTCTTTTGTAGTGGCTGTGTCATTAAGAAACCAAAAAGTAACTATTCCACAAAACCAAAGTTCAGGTCTTGTTTCAGTCTCATCCAAAGTTACGTTTCCCCCTCTAACGCAATTAACTGTCTGCTTTGAGGCTACCAAAACCAACAATAGCAAAGAGAACTGGAGGGTTTTTTCTTACAAATCCTCAAATACAGACCTCCTAAGCTTTGGAAAAGATGCTCATGGACATGTGTTGTCTGTCTTGGGTGTTCCGTGCATTCTTGATCCTGCTCTACTTTCACATGGTAGTAAAGAATTCTTTACAGAATCATTTCAACAGCTGTGTATTATCTGGAATAATCGTTCAGACCAAGTATTCGTGAGCACAAAAAATAGCTACCAAGCTGTTTCCTGCCCAGACGCGAAGGACCTGACTATTCTAGGTAATGGGAATTTAACACTGGGCTCCTACGATTCTGGAACTGAGCCACTCCAAGGGGATATTTACAACTTCCGTCTCTGGGACATTGCGATGGATTCAAGTGCTCTTGCAAACCTCAGCTGTGAAGTAAAGGGAAATATTATCAATTGGGAAAATGACTTTTGGAACATACCATCATGGGCGAGGAAAGCAGAAAGCAACCTTAGTTGTGGTGAGTATGGTTTCACAAACGTTCTTCTTTCATTTTTCTCCCTCTGGTATTATTTAGACCATTGTTTGTCTGTAAGAACATATAACTCATGTGTTTCTTGTTGACAACATATGTTGGAATGTTGACATGGCAATGGGGAGAGATGGGGAAGCTGTTTATGTGTAAAATTATTCTTGTTTTTAACTAATTTCCCGGTTGTGTTAAATCTAGTGACACCATGCAGTACATGCTGTAATAAGACTACCTGCTAGGTTTAGTGAGTATTCTACTGCAGCAGCTTAAATGGCCGCTAACTTTTTAACACATTTGTCTGCTTCTGTTATAGTGAATGTGGTAACAAGAAATATGCAAATCTCTTTATTTTTCTAAAATTGACATTTTGTGCTGAAAAATCCCTCTAATATGCTGGCCACTAGGGGGCTCTCTTCCTTCCAATTTTCTATTGACTGTCTATTGTCATGTGAAGTCTGTCTCTAGTAACTGAGACACCAAGACAGATTACATGAAGTAGAAGTGGGTGTGTGGTTGCTGCTTTCTCGTGTTGCTATAGAAGTCTATGGGTAGTGTAGGGGTAAGAGGAGGAGGCTGCTGGAATGAGACAGGCAGAAAAACTCACATAGATGTGGTTGCAGCTTATAGTAAGTGTTTTATCTCACCTCAGTGCTGGATTCACAACTAGACTTCTCACTACCGATGCTGCTGTTTCTCTGCATCTCCGTTTCTCTATGTATGCAGTGTATTGGAGGCATCATGGCAGCTAGTCTCTACCCAGTAGCTCATAGAAAATTGAGAATTAGAAACAGATCCTGGAGAGAACTCAAAATTGCTCCACATCCACTTTGTACTTCGTGGTTGCTGCTGACCAGGACATGTGACTGCTGCAGTCAATTACTGACTAAAGATGGTCATTGCTGTGGCCAGTGATTGGCTGCAGAAGTTGCAGGTCCTGCTCAGCAGCAACCAGTAAGTACAAAGTGGTTATGGAACAATTTTAAGTTGTGTATTTGCTTTTTTTGTCTATGTGTAGTCACTTATTGGTTGTGATATGAACTGAAGCTCACCTAGGGTTTTGCTAGCATGTTGCAGTATTGTATTCAATTTGTATAATGAGCAGTCAAAATCCTTAAAAAATTTTGAGAAAAGTAAATGGTGGACACAACTGCACATAAGCCATGGGTTCGGTAGTCATGTCACATCTGTCATAATTTATATTCTCCAGTTTTATTTAATTATTACCTTAGATATGAGCTTGGACAACCTAAAATAGCCCTTAATGCCTGTAATTTATGGATCTGAATATCCTTAAAGGTTCCTTGAATTATAGGTTTGGGGCTCACCTCAGAATATGGTAGACTTACTGTGTATTTTTTACCTTTGCACTTACATATTTTCATGTCATTCACTCTATACACTTTCAGTCATATAGACTATTTTTTGGTCAACAGCAGCACATGCTTTTAATTCTGAGACTGAATTTTGTCCACTCCACTACCAACTGAATACACAAAAAATAGTAGGATACAAGCATGAGATAGCATCTTGGAAGAATGTCTTCATAACACATCGGGATCCACTCAGGAACCTATTAGATGTTATGTATCGGCTGAAGATGCTTGAAAAGCCCAACAATGTGGCTTTTTTCAAGACAGATGTTAATTTTGTTGATATTGAGTTGTTTCCAGTGCTAGTCAGTGTACTAACTGCCACTGAGGCCACAACCGTCGGCTTGTGCTGGAGATGCTGTATTCTGACATTTAAATCTGCACATTTGGTCATTTTCTGTTTCTCAATGACCCTGTCATCACCAGGTATAACAATGTTGACAAGCTACACCCTTTTCTTTTCAATGATGGTCAAATTAGGTGTTTAAGGGCCTAGACTATGTCTCTGTGTACACAGAAGTCCCACAATATTTTTGTTGCTTCATTGTGAACTACTTTTTCAGGCTTATGGTCCCACCAGTTCTTTATTGTGGGCAGATCATAATTTTCAGAGGTTCCAATGAATCATTTTTGTCACAGAAATTGTGTCTGTTTGTACTTAATCTGTGCATTTATATTTTTTGCAAAAGATGAATATGCAGTCGATTGTTTAGTCAGCTTCTTTTACTATTATTTTTTATTAGAAACATTTAATTGTTATGTCATGGACTTATATAATCAGTTTAATTTATCAAAAAGGAAGCAGCTAGGCAGGAGGATAAATTGTGGGCACAGTCTATTGAATTGAAAGGTGTTACATAACAGACCTCATGAACAAGCAGAGTATCGGAGAGCAGGGATAAAGTGAAGAAAACTTTATTGTCAACAACATGTTTCTGTGCAAAACCATGAGACACAGAAATGTTTTTGCCAATAAAATCTTCTTCGCTTTATCCCTGCTCTCCGGTTCTCACAGGAAACATTTTTCCTGTGATTCTTCTCCATATGGATACCAAAAGACTGATTCAGATAACCATGATGCTGATGATGCTAGTGTCCTGGTCATGTGACTACTTCTGCAAGCATAGAGAAAGTCTATACAAAGGCAATTGGAATCAACTGCAGGTAAAACAGCAAGTGTTAAGCACCAAATAGATTGCCAGCCCCTGAATGCAAAAAAGTATGCAGACAGCATATTCTATCTTATAACATAAAGGCAAATTGACAAAGTATGCCATTACATCATTCTCAGTGGAGGTCTGACCCCTGTACAATGGCACCCCTGCCACCTGCTATGCTGGGAACTGCAGCAAAGCTCCATTCAAGTGCATGGAAGTAGCTGCAAATTCCTGCACTTGTAGATGGCTGGCTTTGAGCACTACTGTGCAAGGAAAAACAGTCATGCTCAGGATGCAAGGGTGCCCCTGAGGTGGAACCCTCATCAATTATAGATGGCATATCCAGAATTATACTACCACCTTATAAGATGGGAATACTTCTTTAATTGTTCTGCAGGTAATCATTTTCTATTAACTGTGAGCCAAAGTTTGCAGACTACCAGTCTAGAGTAAGTACACCATATTACTACCGTATAAGGAGAGCTGCTGATATCAATCCTAGATGGATGCAGGATTATGGAGGGATTTTTAAACCTGTTTCAAACCAGTACCTCGATTTCCGTATCTATTTCCATGAATCTGCGACAAAGAAATCTAGCTTTTTTTTTTTTTTTAATGTTATGCATTAATTAACTACAGCTATAGTTCTAACAGCATGTCTCTTCTTTTTGTACTTTTAGGTACTTCATTGCCGACAACTCTTTCAACAGAACCAACTACCTGTGAAAAGCTGGCAGGTGTCTGTCAAGGTACAAATGTAGTCCAATATTCAAGTGTTACCTTACTGTATGTGAATAGTATTCACTGTCATTTAGGATTTTGGAATGTGTATGCTATAAATATTAAAATATATATATATATAATATATATATATATATATATATACAGCTATATGAATATACTTGAATTGATAATAGGCTGGTTTTCAGAGAAGCAAATTATCACACGTCTATAATACTGATCTGCATTACGGACATCTTATAGATGACATTACAATCGTCTATCATCAGTATTTGATCTGTATTTTATTTTCTAGCAATATGGGGGCAAAATTGCAAAAAAAGTCATGCTGCATTTTTTTAAAATGGCCGCGTGCACAGTTACGTAGATTTACATTTGCTCCATATTATGGCATGCAAAGCACGGACCAAATATGAGCTAAACTATGTTCATCTGAAAGCGGTCTAATACCATAATTTGAGTTTGGGATCTTGTAAAGTTGTGTATGTTCATTTGCAAACATGAATGTTTAAGGGCTTGTGCAGAATAAGAAAAATATTGCCGCTTCTTTCCATAGTGATTTCTGTGGAGTCACTGTGGATTGTAGTCTGTGGATTGCATCTGCTATTGCAGCACAGCGCCATTAAAGTCAGTGGGGTTGATTTGCAATATCACACACTGCCTGTAAACAGATGAAGTGCTGTTTTTTGAAGAAGATTTTTGTGTTTAAACCTGGCCAACCTCTTTAACCCCTTAGTGACCGGGCTTTTTTGCTTTTTTCCATTTTTGTTTTTTCCTACTCCCTTTTAAAAAATCGTAGCTCCTTTATTTATTCATCGAAGTCGCTGTATGAGGGCTTGTTTTTTGCGGGACGAGTTGTATTTTTCAATGGCACTATTTATTGTACCATATAATGTACTGAAAAACCTTTTAAAAATTCTTAGCGGAGAGAAATGGAAAAAAAACCGACATTCCACCATCTTTCGGTGCGTCCTGTTTCTACAACGCACAAACTGCAACAAAAACGACCTGATATTTTTATTCTATGGGTCAGTATGATTACTACGATACCAAACTTATATGGTATTTTTTTTGCTGTAGTACTTGTATTTTGTTTTTTTAAGATATTACATTTTTTCAATTTTCTGCGATCATTTTGTGCGCGCGATAACTTTTTTATTTTTCCGTCGATGTAGTTGAGCAAGGGCTCATTTTTTGCGGGATGTCCTGTAGTTTCCGATAGTATCAATTTGGAATACATACGACTTTTTGATCGCTTTTTATTGCATTTTTTCTGGGAGACAGGGTAACTAAAAAAATGCATTTCTGGCGTTCTTTTTTTTTTTTTTCGGACGACGTTCACCGTGCAGAAAAAATAATGCACTACTTTGATAGATTGGACTTTTATGGACGCGGCGATATCAAATACATATTTTTATTTTATGATTTAGATTTTTTAATAATAGATATGGCAAAAGGGGGGTGATTTAAACTTTTATAACTTTTTTTTTTTTTACAATTTAAAAAACTTTATTGATCTTTTTTTTAACTTTACATTGAAGTCCCCCTGGGGGACTTTAACATGCGATGCTTTGATCGCTCCTGCAGTATGACATAATGCTATAGCATTACGTTATACTGCTTTTTTACAGGCAGTCTTTCAAGCCACCCTGTGTGGATGGCTTGATAGGCAGTCTGCTAAGGCAGCCCTGGGGCCATTCATTAGGCCCCCGGCTGCCATGACACCTGCACGGATCCCCCGATCTCACCGCGGGGGGGCCGTGCGGGACCCCCAAACAGCGTTCGGGGCATTTAAAGGGTTAATAGCCGCGTTCGGCCGAACGGCCGAGCGCGGCTATTGCCCGCGGGTGTCAGCTGTAATAAACAGCTGATGCCCGCGCTGTATGGAGGGAGATAGCGGCGCTACCTCCCTCCATACACGTCCTGCAGCTGCAGGACGTAAAAACACTATGGCCCCGTCGTTAAGGGGTTAAACTATATGTAATGACTTGATTAATGTAGGTACTGACTTTTATGTGATTTGTGTTTTCCATCATTCTTCACTGTTATGATTAGAGATGAGCGAACGTACTCGTCCGAGCTTGATACTCGTTCGAGTATTAGCGTGTTCGAGATGCTCGTTACTCGTGACGAGTACCACGCGATGTTCGAGTTACTTTCACTTTCATCTCTGAGACGTTAGCGCGCTTTTCTAGCCAATAGACAGACAGGGAAGGCATTACGACTTCCACCTGCGACGTTCAAGCCCTATACCACACCCCTGCAGTGAGTGGCTGGCGAGATCAGGTGTCACCCGAGTATAAAAATCGGCCCCTCCCGCGGCTCGCCACAGATTTATTCTGACATAGAGGAGGGAAAGTGCTGTTGGTGCCGGAGCTGCTATAGGGAGAGCGTTAGGAGTATTTTAGGCTTCAAGAACCCCAACGGTCCTTCTTGGGGCCACATCTAACCGTGTGCAGTAGTGTGGAGGCTGCTTTTTGCAGTGTTGCACTTTTTTTTTTTTTTTGTATATCGGCCGTGCAGAGCATTGCGCCCTGCAGTAATTATACATACTCCAGGGCCAGTAGTGGTGGTGAGGCAGGGACAGAAGACATATATTTATTGAATATAGGCAGTGGGCCTTTCCAAAAACATTTGGGAAAAAAAATCTATTTGGGCTGCCTGTGACTGTCCTCAGTGTACTGGGTCTCTGCTGGGTGTAGTTGTCCTCCTAATTCATACGCAGCCAGCTAAGTGTTACAGCAGGCTTGCGCAAAATTATTTCCTGGCTCTGTGTTGGCTGTTACATCACCGCTGTATTCCTGTCCACAGTGCAACAGTCTGCAGTTATTTTACATACTCCAGGGCCAGTAGCGGTGAGGCAGGGACAGAAGACATATATTTATTGAATATAGGCAGTGGGCCTTTCCAAAAACATTTGGGAAAAAAAATCTATTTGGGCTGCCTGTGACTGTCCTCAGTGTACTGGGTCTGTGCTGGGTGTAGTTGTCCTCCTAATTCATACGCAGCCAGCTAAGTGTTACAGCAGGCTTGCGCAAAATTATTTCCTGGCTCTGTGTTGGCTGTTACATCACCGCTGTATTCCTGTCCACAGTGCAACAGTCTGCAGTTATTTTACATACTCCAGGGCCAGTAGCGGTGAGGCAGGGACAGAAGACATATATTTATTGAATATAGGCAGTGGGCCTTTCCAAAAACATTTGGGAAAAAAAATCTATTTGGGCTGCCTGTGACTGTCCTCAGTGTACTGGGTCTGTGCTGGGTGTAGTTGTCCTCCTAATTCATACGCAGCCAGCTAAGTGTTAGAGCAGGCTTGCGCAAAATTATTTCCTGGCGTTCCGTAAGCGAAGTCAGCCTCCAACCACAGGCCAATAAGCGGCACATTTAATTACAGCGTTCTGTTTCTGCACTACTGGTAATCCACCATGCTGAGGGGTAGGGGTAGGCCGAGAGGACGTGGACGCGGGTGAGGACGCGGAGGCCCAAGTCAGGGTGTGGGCACAGGCTGAGCTCCTGATCCAGGTGTATCGCAGCCGACTGCTGCGGGATTAGGAGAGAGGCACGTTTCTGGCGTCCCCACATTCATCTCACAATTAATGGGTCCACGCGGTAGACCTTTATTAGAAAATGAGCAGTGTGAGCAGGTCCTGTCGTGGATGGCAGAAAGTGCATCCAGCAATCTATCGAACACCCAGAGTTCTGCGCCGTCCACTGCTGCAACTCTGAATCCTCTGGCTGCTGCTCCTCCTTCCTCCCAGCCTCCTCACTCCATTACAATGACACATTCTGAAGAGCAGGCAGACTCCCAGAAACTGTTCCCAGGCCCCTGCCCAGAATGGGCAGCAAGGGTTGCGAATCCTCTCCCACCAGAGGAGTTTGTCGTGACCGATGCCCAACCTTTGGAAAGTTCCCGGGGTCCGGGGGATGAGGCGGGGGACTTCCGGCAACTGTCTCAAGACCTTTCAGTGGGTGAGGAGGACGATGACGATGAGACACAGTTGTCTATCAGTGAGGTAGTAGTAAGGGCAGTAAGTCCGAGGGAGGAGCGCACAGAGGATTCGGAGGAAGAGCAGCAGGACGATGAGGTGACTGACCCCACCTGCTTTGCTACGCCTACTGAGGACAGGTCTTCAGAGGGGGAGGCAAGGGCAGCAGCAGGGCAGGTTGCAAGAGGTAGTGCGGTGTCCAGGGGTAGAGGCAGGGCCAGACCGAATAATCAACCAACTGTTTCCCAAAGCGCCCCCTCGGGCCATGCCACCCTGCAGAGGCCGAGGTGCTCAAAGGTCTGGCAGTTTTTCACTGAGAGTGCAGACGACCGATGAACAGTGGTGTGCAACCTTTGTCGCGCCAAGATCAGCCGGGGAGCCACCACCACCAGCCTCACCACCACCAGCATGCGCAGACATATGATGGCCAAGCACCCCACAAGGTGGGACGAAGGCCATTCACCGCCTCCGGTTTGCACCGCTGCCTCTCCCCCTGTGCCCCAACCTGCCACTGAGATCCAACCCCCCTCTCAGGGCACAGGCACTACCGTCTCCTGGCCTGCACCCACACCCTCATCTCCGCTGTCCTCGGCTCCATCCACCAATGTCTGTCAGCGCACCGTCCAGCCGTCGCTAGCGCAAGTGTTGGAGCGCAAGCGCAAGTACGCCGCCACGCACCCGCACGCTCAAGCGTTAAACGTGCACATAGCCAAATTTATCAGCCTGGAGATGCTGCCGTATAGGGTTGTGGAAACGGAGGCTTTCAAAAGTATGATGGCGGCGGCGGCCCTGCGCTACTCAGTTCCCAGTCGCCACTACTTTTCCCGATGTGCCGTCCCAGCCCTGCACGACCACGTCTCCCGCAACATTGTACGCGCCCTCACCAACGCGGTTACTGCCAAGGTCCACTTAACAACGGACACGTGGACAAGCACAGGCGGGCAGGGCCACTATATCTCCCTGACGGCACATTGGGTGAATTTAGTGGAGACTGGGACAGAGTCAGAGCCTGGGGCCGCTCACGTCCTACCCACCCCCAGAATTGCGGGCCCCAGCTCGGTGGTGGTATCTGCGGCGGTGTATGCTTCCTCCACTAAACCACCCTCCTCCTCCTCCTCCTACGCAACCTCTGTCTCGCAATCAAGATGTGTCAGCAGCAGCACGTCGCCAGCAGTCGGCACGGCAGCACAGCGGTGGGCAAGCGTCAGCAGGCCGTGCTGAAACTACTCAGCTTAGGAGAGAAGAGGCACACGGCCCACGAACTGCTTGCGCCGCTGAGCCTCCAACCGGGCATGGTCGTGTGTGACAACGGCCGTAACCTGGTGGCGGCTCTGCAGCTCGGCAGCCTCACGCACGTGCCATACCTGGCCCACGTCTTTAATTTGGTGGTTCAGCGCTTTCTGAAAAGCTACCCACGCTTGTCAGACCTGCTCGGAAAGGTGCGCCGGCTCTGCGCACATTTCCGCAAGTCCCACACGGACGCTGCCACCCTGCGCACCCTGCAACATTGGTTTCATCTGCCAGTGCACCGACTGCTGTGCGACGTGCCCACACGGTGGAACTCTACGCTCCACATGTTGGCCAGGCTCTATGAGCAGCGTAGAGCTATAGTGGAATACCAACTCCAACATGGGCGGCGCAGTGGGAGTCAGCCTCCTCAATTCTTTACAGAAGAGTGGGCCTGGTTGGCAGACATCTGCCAGGTCCTTGGAAACTTTGAGGAGTCTACCAAGATGGTGAGCGGCGATGCTGCAATCATTAGTGTCACCATTCCTCTGCTATGCCTCTTGAGAAGTTCCCTGCAAAGCATAAAGGCAGATGCTTGCGCTCGGAAACAGAGGCGGGGGAAGACAGTATGTCGCTGGATAGTCAGAGCACCCTCATGTCTATATCTCAGCGCGTTGAGGAGGAGGAGGAGCATGAGGAGGATGAGGAGGAGGGGGAAGAGACAGCTTGGCCCACTGCTGAGGGTACCCATGCTGCTTGCCTGTCATCCTTTCAGCGTGTATGGCCGGAGGAGGAGGAGGAGGAGGAGGATCCTGAAAGTGATCTTCCTAGTGAGGACAGCCATGTGTTGCGTACAGGTACCCTGGCACACATGGCTGACTTCATATTAGGATGCCTTTCTCGTGACCCTCGCGTTACACGCATTCTGGCCACTACGGATTACTGGGTGTACACACTGCTCGACCCACGGTATAAGGAGGACCTTTCCATTCTCATACCCGAAGACGAAAGGGGTTCGAGAGTGATGCTATACCACAGGACCCTGGCGGACAAACTGATGGTAAAATTCCCATCCGACAGCGCTAGTGGCCGAAGGCACAGTTCCGAGGGCCAGGTAGCAGGGGAGGCGCAGATATCAGGCAGCATGTACAGAACAGGCAGGGGAACACTCTCTAAGGCCTTTGACAGCTTTCTGGCTCCCCAGCAAGACTGTGTCACGGCTCCCCAGTCAAGGCTGAGTCGGCGGGAGCACTGTAAAAGGATGGTGAGGGAGTACGTAGCCGATCACACGACCGTCCTCCGTGACGCCTCTGCCCCCTACAACTACTGGGTGTCGAAGCTGGACACGTGGCCTGAACTCGCGCTGTATGCCCTGGAGGTGCTTGCTTGTCCTGCGGCTAGCGTCTTGTCAGAGAGGGTGTTTAGTGCGGCTGGGGGAATCATCACAGAAAAGCGTACCCGCGTGTCAACCGACAGTGCCGGCAGGCTTACATTCATCAAGATGAACAAAGCCTGGATTTCCCCAGACTTCTCTTCTCCACTAGCGGACAGCAGCGATACCTAAACAATACGTAGGCTGCACCCGCGGATGGAAGCATTGTTCTCTATCACCATCAAAAACGTGGACCTTTTAGCTTCATCAATCTGTGTATAATATTCATCCTCCTTCTCCTGCTCCTCCTCCTGAAACCTGACATAATCACGCCGAACGGGCAATTTTTCTTAGGCCCACAAGGCTCAGTCATATAATTTTTGTAAACAATTTTTATACATTTTAATGCTCATTAAAGCGTTGAAACTTTCACCTGAACCAATTTTTATTTTAACTGGGCTGCCTCCAGGCCTAGTTACAAATTAAGCCACATTAACCAAAGTGATTAATGGGTTTCACCTGCCCTCTTGGTTGGGCATGGGCAATTTTTCTGACGTACATTAGTACTGTTGGTACACCAATTTTTTGGGGCCCTCGCCTACAGTGTAATCAAATTAATTTTTTGCCCACCTACATAAAAGCTGACGTTACATCAGCTGTGTTGGGCACTGCAATGGGATATATTTATGTACCGCCGGTGGGTTCCAGGGAGCCACCCATGCTGTGGGTCCACAGGGAGTTGTAACTGCATGTGTCTACTTCTAAAGAACCCCAGTCTGACTGGGGCATGCCATGTGGGCCGAAGCCAACCTGCATTTAATCGGACGTTACCTCAGCTGTGATGGGCACTGCAATGGGATACATTTATGTACAGCCGGTGGGTTCCAGGGAGCCACCCATGCTGTGGGTGCACACGGAATTCCCATTGCGGAGTTGTACCTGCCTGTGACAATTTATAAAAAAACGCGGTCTGACTGGGGCATGCAGACACCTTGACAGAATGAATAGTGTGTGGCACATAGGTTCCCCATTGCTATGCCCACGTGTGCAGCTTCTGATGGCGGTGGCACAGGATTATATTTCTCATTGCTTCTGTACAGCATTGTGGGCTATCGCCCCGCCCATTTTAAAGAGGGTCGCTGCCTAGCCGTGCCAACCCTCTGCAGTGTGTGCCTGCGGTTCCTCCTCATGGCAGACGCACTTATAAATAGACATGAGGGTGGTGTGGCATGAGTGCAGCTGAAGGCTGCGCAGGGACACTTTGGTGTGCGCTGTGGACACTGGGTCGTGCGGGGGGGTTGGGCAGCATGTAACCCAGGAGAAGTGGCAGCGGAGTGTCATGCAGGCAGTGATTGTGCTTTGTTGGAGGTAGTGTGGTGCTTAGCTAAGGTATGCATTGCTAATGAGGGCTTTTCAGAAGTAAAAGTTGTTGGGAAGGGGGGGGGCCCACTCTTGCCCATCATGTGTGCCGATTCCAGCCTCCTGATTGGCTGGAATCGGCACACGTGACGGGCCGGAGCTACGCAATGACGTGTAGAAGGGGGCGGGGCCAGAATGCCGCTGCTGCCGAACCGAGCCGAAGGCAGAAGACCCTTCTGCGCAAGCGCGTCTAATCGGGCGATTAGACGCTGAAGTTAGACGGAGCCATGGAGACGGGGACGCCAGCGCAGGAAAGGTAAGTGAATAACTTCTGTATGGCTCATATTTAATGCACGATGTATATTACAAAGTGCATTAATATGGCCATACAGAAGTGCTTAACCCCACTTGCTTTCGCGAGACAACCCCTTTAAGTTTTAGGGATCATACTAGTAAAGAATCTAGAATATAATTTTGATTCCTCTGCCCCAGTGATTGTGTTTTTTATCATCATTTATGTGTAAGCTCTTGTGATTAATTCCAGTCTCCTAATTGCCAATATGAACTTTTAAGTAGTCTAGAAAATATGTTGGCTTTGTCACATTGCAAAATTCCAAAGAAGAATGAAGTGGAAGTTAAAAAATGCTTTGATCGGTACAAGGAATACACTACACTTTTGCAGCAATGTTAAACAATGGTTTTCTGACCTTTCATGCAGCATTGCTTAAAGACCTTTTCTGTCCTCGCCCGTTATATAATGTCACCGGGGTTACGTTTTATTATTACAGCTGCCATAGTGCACATAGACCACTGCTGCCTTCTTCGTATTTGTTGGATAGGAATGTTTCCTTTTTGAATGTAATTGTTGCAGATGAGGAACAGAGAGATCTCTATTGTGGCAGCAAGAAAAATAATAAATCTTTGCTCACTCTACGGAAAGACAACCTTAGATGCCCAGACTGTTACAGAACCACATTGCCCATTAGACTATTGTCATGTCAAAATCAAGTCCAATTATGCTAGTTTATACATCAACAAATTACAAATTTGTAACAGATTGCATATACCTTAATCCATGGAATTATTTAATGCTACTAGTGCAGTATGACTTTCTATGTACTGTGTCAACATTCTTCTTTGTTGTTGAGCATCATCTGTTTTACCCAAATTGGCAGTCTTAGAGTGGTTTCAGAGGGCGAGAAAATGGGGCACATTTACTTAGGGTGGTTTCACACCTGCTTTGTAACCTCCAGATGGAAGTTCTATTGCAGATCTGATGCAAAATACCAAAAGAAAAAGCGCCGCATGCAGCGCTTTCTCTTTCGACTAAAAACTGGGCAGCTGAGTGGAAATCGAAAGGACCCCATTATAGTCAATGGGATACATCCAGCACTGTTCGGTTCCGTCCTAAGACAGAGCCGTTTGGCCTTGGGGATTTCCCTTTCCTGGTTCCCGAATGAAGCAGGTAAGTGGAACGCCCGACACAGGTGTTAAATCACCCTTAGACCTACTTTTCATATGCCAGTCTAGGTAACCTTTCCTGGCCTAAGAGTGACACTTGTATTATGAGGTTTCTTAATAAGTTTCTCTCAAATGGTGGCACCTCTGATACACCAGATGGAAACCTACACCAACTACAAGCTAGAGCATGTTTCTATGATAAGATATGCCACTTTCTGGAATACATTAAAGTAAATCTGATGGGCTGTACATGGTCAAGCTATCTAAAGCTAGGCCCCATCCCCTTTTTGAGTGACATGGCCCAGCCTAAAAGCTCTAAAACGTGCAACTGTGACTTCTGTATGCGCAAAATCTGACATACAAAGAATAATAGATATGTCCCTTTGTGAATAAACTACTGTGGCATAATACAATGAATACTTCAGTGACTGTAGGCTAGTATGAACATCCAGCATTGTTTTGTCTTATATAAGTTTACAAATCACATGTGCCGTAGGACAAACAAGTTTATGTACAGTATATTACCTAAATGATTATGGTTCAAAAGAACAGACTCACCAGAGCACCAAGTCTTCTGAAGTAAGCAGTTATCAGCATATTGACTGCAAGGAGAACAAGGCCTAAGATCATTAGAAGAAGGTGGCCTGGAGCTTCCAGTTAGAATTAGCTACTGAATACTTAAAGGGGTTCTATAACCTACTTTTAGACCTATCATCTAAGCTTATGAGCTGAAAGTTGGTAAGACACTGAGTCCGGGGATGTAAGTGCTATACTTACCTCCCTTTTTGCTACCCTGGTGTCAGCACTGAAAGCCATCGCTCAATTCATTGAGTGGCGTGCTATTCTAATTTTATGTAATTGGCACTGCTCAATGCTCTGCAGCGGCGAAGAGAAAAGTATAACATGTCCCCGGACTCAGTTGGGTCACCTACCTTTAACCCATAAGTTTAGCTGATAGGCCTAAAAGTAGCAGACAGATTCCCTTTAATTTATTTACCTTAAAACGTGTTTCAAAGTATTTTGAATGCTTTGGGAATCTGGTCTTTGTTAGAGAGCATCAATCTTAGAGTACCCAGCAATACATTCCTTATCTGGGTAAGGACACTTCCAATGCATTCACTCTAGTTTACTTCTTTCTTGTCTCACCTTGTATCTACAGTTACCTCCACTATAAGTTTATTATCCTCTGTAGTAACTTCATCATCTCCATTACCTGCTGTAACCTCACCACCTACTGTAGCTACTTCACCTGATACAACTATTACCTCATCAGCCACTGTCATCACTAATACTATTGGTTTCCATTCTTCCAGCATTATATATGGTAAGACATAACATCTTCCATATTATGTGAGTTTTTTCACTATAAAGGTGATAAAAACGTTAAATACATCCTATATGTATGTCCCAAAATATACAGATGGTTAAAACAAAGCATTATTCAAAAAACGTAATACTATTTCTTCATATCCTAGTTTGTAGGTCAATTATGAAAAAGGGAGTTGGTTTCACACAGGCATATTTTTGTGCATGCAATATTTGCGTGTGCAACATGCAGAGAGAAGAAGCCATTAAATTCAATGTGTTTATTCACATTTCCTTATTTTGCGCAAAAAATAATATGCGCATTAATGCATCAAAAGGCCATATAGGAGTTTATTAGAGGTGCACAAATGCACGCGCAAATCTGCAATAAGCTGCGTAATTTAGTGAAAAAAAAGAGTACATTTGGACCTCATTAGGCTAAGTAGCCATTTAAATTAGAGTAGGGGGAGGTGGGATTTCCAGCGGGTGATAGAGTTGCAAAATAGAATTTGGGAAACAATGTAATTATATCCAAAGAGCATTTAGAAAGAACCATCTGTATATTTTGTATTTCTGTCATCACTTTCTCGTTATGCATGTTACTACTTTGTTGACTGTTTTTTCATATTTAAAATTTTCTTGGATTGATATTAGCTGAGAAATGTTTTACTTCTTGCAAAATCCAAATCAATGAGGAAGACATATCAAAACTTCTGCTTTCAGTCTATAAAATGCCTTTTAAAAATGAGAGGTGGAACTTTATTGGTCGTTGTGGGCAATCACTCCACTTTTCATTTGCACCAGTTTTGATACATCTCCCCCAATGGGATGACTTGATCAGGAAAAGCCGATATGTTACCAATTAGTATAACTGCCGGTATCTGTATGTCTAGGAACATTTAGAGAACATATGCCAAATGAAATTTAATATTTGTCTCTTCTACTATCTTACTTCAAGTTCTGGACCAAATCATTTTTCAGCTTAGTATTATTTTTATACATTGATGGAGCACAACTGATATGTTTAAATGGAGTACAAAAATATGGAAACACCGTACGAAATGCATGCCTTAAATTACATGGAATTATAAATCATATTTCAATAAGACATGTAGAGACCGATTTTAAGTGTAGTTAATATTCACATTTGCCCGAGTAACAAGGTTCTATTGGTCAGGGGTTTGAGGCACTTAGCTGCTGTTACTAGCTGGCTCCCAAAACCACCCAGAGCAGGGCAAGAGGTGAAGTAAACACAAATTTGGCTGGAAAGCTCTCCCTCTGCCAAGCAGGGGTCAAAAGGGCAGACCAGTGCTAAAATCCCATACATTTTGTATGGTGTTTGCATATTTTTGTCCACCCACTGAAAGTGGCTTTTCAATCTCTTCAGGTTGCGGATCCTTTTTTTTTTCTTATTCACTTCAGTTTTTTCCTCCCCACTTTCAAAAAAGTCCTAACACTTTTATTTATCCATCAACATAGCTATCTTAGGACTAGTTTTTTGCGGGGCGAGTTGCATTGATACTTTTTAATGTACCATATAATGTGCAAAAAAACCTTTACAAAATTTGAAGTGGAGGGAAATGGAAGAGAACCGCAGTTCCGCTATCTTGTTTTTATGTGTATACTCTGCAGCAAAATTGACAAAACTTTATTCTGTAGGTCAGTAAGATTATGACAAAATTCAAAATTTATATTGGTTTTTATTTTTCTTTGCTGTACTACTTTTAAAAAATAATCTGACTTTGAAAAAAAATAATTTCCCATTGACATAGTTGTATGAGAGCTGATTTTTTTGCAAGACATCCTGTAGTTTCTATTAGTACCATTTTGCAGTGCGTATGACTGTTTGATCACTTTTTATTACATTTTGTTCTTGGAACTGGGATTACCAAAAATTGTAATTCTGGTGTTGTGTATGTTTTTTTCTGATGGAGTTCACTGTGCGGGGTAAATAATGTGTTACTGATAGATTGGAGTTTTATGGCTGTTATGGACGGGTGTCGGCTGTCAAAGGCAACCAACACCTGAAGTGTATGGAGCAGAATCAACCACTGATCCCGCTACATTCAAACCCTGAACCTCCATGATATAGGGGTTAAGGCTTTGTTCACACATAGCAGATTTTCTGGAGCAGAAAGTATCTATTGGATTTTGGTGCAAATTAATTTCAATGGTGTCTTTTTTCACTAGCATGATTCTTACATTATAGTACTACGAGCGAGAAAACCTAGGCATTGCCTTATCTTTTTCGCACAAAATTTTTATATGTGCTGGAAAGGACAGGGCAGGACCCATTTGCGCGCAGTAGACGAACATGCCCTGATTTAAATGGCTATTTAGCTTAATGAGTTCCAGATGTGTCCTTTCTGCCACTTAATTGTGTAGCGTATCGTGCATCTTCGTACACATTGGGCATACATTTGCGCACCTTCCACAGACTTCTCTAGGGAGAAGGTCCTATTTTTTGTGTGAAACGCACGCAAAATAAATGAGAACAAACACATTGTGTTTTGCATGCGCAAAAAAGAAAAATGTTTACAAAATTTTGTGCGCACAAATATACACGCAAATACGCCCGTATAAGAGAGCCCTAATAATCAATTTAAAAACCATGCCAATTTGCAGCAAAGACAAATATCAAAGTGGTTCTACATGGCCCTAAGGCGTATATTGGCCGGGTTTTCATGACTGGACACTATACACTGCCCCTCTGATACATTGGCTTACAGTGCATCAGTGCACAGGGGCATATTTCCGTGGACAAGGCTGCGGACAAGGGGCAGGGAGGAAGCGGGAGCTTAGCTCTGCCCCTGTCCTGCCTCCTCCCATTGCTAACGGCCGGAGGGGAGGAGAGAGGAAGTGAGCTGGCGAGGGGGAGGGAAGGGAGAATGCATTGCGGCCTCGGCGTATATGCGCTGGGCCTTTTGTCATTCAGGCATGTTTATGGTTCCGCCGGGTGTACGTAAAATGCCTACGGCCTAGTAAATGGGCCCTTAGGCTATATTCATTTGGGCGCACATGATATTGGGCCATGGAACTCAGTCCGATATCATGCTTGTCAACGTGCGATTTTCATGGTGATGAAAAGCGATCTTTTCCCATGTCTATACTGCGCTAAAACGGAGGTCGATCCTGCTCCATACAGTGCAAGTGTCGACTGTCCTTGACACCCACCTGCAACAGCTGTGATCAGCGCGCACACTGATCATGGCTAATAACGCTTTAAATTCCGCCGTCAATTCTGACAGAGGCATTTAAATACACCGATCAGAATTTGGGGTTCTAAACTACCCCCCTGCACTGAGAGTGCTGTTCTGTTGCCATGGCCACCCAGGGCCTTCTGAAAGTCCCCAGTGCTGCCATTGTAGATTACCAATGAACTAATGCCTGTGGCGTGGCTTGATAGATTGCCTTTCAGATCACAGTATAATGTAATAATATGGTATTACATATTACTGCAGGAGCAATCAAACCATCACAAGTTCTTCTCCCATGTGGGTACTAAAAAACAATGCAAAAATCAGTTTAAAATAGTTTTATTAAGTACAAAAAAATTAAAGGTAATAAAAGTTTAACCTCCGCGCTTTCACATATTTATAATAAAAAAAACATATTTCGCATTGCTCAAAAAGTCGTATGTACGCCAAAATGGTATCAATATACACTATAGGACAATGCTGAAAAAATTAGCCCTCGCACAACTATGTCAATGTAAAGTAAAAAAGTTATAGCTGTCAGAAGATGGCAGCAGAAAATGTTTTTTTCTCTAAAGATATATATATATTTTAAAGTTGTACATTAAAAATATATATAAATTTTGTCTTGTCGCAATCATACTGACCCACAGAATAAAGTTGTCATGTCATTTTTGCTGGAGTGTGTACGCCATAGTAAAAAAAACTCCAAAGATGGTGAAATCATGTTTTTTCAATATCACTCCACTTAGAATTTTCGAAATGTTCCTAAGTACATTATATGCTAAATTAAATCGTGCAGTTGAAAAATACAACTCGCTCCACTAAAAACAGTTCTCAAACGGCTACGTTGATGGACAAATAATAGAGTTATGCCTTTCTGAAAGTAGGGTGGAAAAACCGAAGAAAAAAAGGGACTGCGTCCTTAAAGGGTTAAGAGAAGAACTTGAATTGCAGTTTCTTTTGAAATATTGGAAATGTTAAATACTTTAAATGAAATAAATTATTAGAATTAAAGAAACCTAACACCTGTAACATTTAGATTTTAACTAGAGATGAGCGAACGCACTCGGTAAGGGCGATTTCGCAATCGAGCACCGCGATTTTCGAGTACTTCACTACTCGGGTGAAAAGTACTCGGGGGCGCTGTGGGGCGGGGGGTTGCAGCGCGGAACAGGTGGGAGCCCTCTCTCTCTCCCTCTCCCCCCCACTCCCCTCTGCAACCCCCCGCTCACCCACAGCGCCCCCGAGTACTTTTCACTCGAGTAGTGAAGTACTCAAAAATCGCAGTGCTCGATTGCGAAATCGCCCTTACCGAGTACGTTCGCTCATCTCTAATTTTAACCATTGCATTTTGTTCCCTGTTACTTCTTCTGCTACATACTCCTTAAAACAAACGCAAATAATGCATGGTCAATAACACTGATCAGATAATTATGGTGCTGCATGCTCGCTCCTGTGTTATTCATAAGTGCTCTGGAGATTGCCCCAAAAGTAGTAAGTCAGATATGTCATAAAAGTCCAACAAATGAGGGTACATCAACCGAAATCCTCATGAATCATGAGAATGAACTGTCGTGGCTCCAACCTCAATGCGCAGACGGGATCACTCTCCATTCAAATAAAGTGAAATGAAACTTGCACATAAATTGGGGCAGAAAACATTAAATGTATATGTACTGTATATAATTGTATTGCAGACTGCTGCGCATAGCAACACTATTACCCATATGTACTATATAAAATCTGTATAAAATATGTGTGTTGAATATCCCCAAATTCATTATGTGCAGCTTTCTTATACCAAATATTGGGATTTTCTTATTTCAAGCTTGTTTTACAACCACTTTAGATTAGTCTGGCTTGTAAAATAATTAATGAAAGCACTTAATGATTTTATTATGAACAGTGAGCCACAGTGTACAAGAGAAAGGGATGTATGTAAGTTTAAGTGTACATCCAATTCTAAACAATTTTGCACAAATCAATGATACAAGCAATTAAACTTATCTTTCTCCACTTAGCAGTCACTTCTTATTACCTGCAACCTCATGTGCTCATCACTTACTTTGAATTTACTGCTAAAATATGCACACAGGAATCCAAACATTGAGAGATCAGGTTACAGTTTCTGCCCATTAAGGCCGTCTGCACACGTTCGTGTAGCATTCCGCATGCAGGAGTCTACAGTGGAATCAAATCCTGTTCCCGGACGGCATCTGGGCACAACCTGTCATTTTTTTCTTCTTCTGTACTGTGGATAGACCTGGCAGCTCACTGTTGGACATGCGCAGTAAAGATTTTTCTTTAAATCCATTGCTTTTCCTGTGTCATTGCTAGGCGATGATGCAGAATCTGTGAACTTTCCGCAATGTCAATTGTGGAAGGGCCGCGAGTTGGACTGCTTCCATTAACTTCAGTGGAAGCTGTCCATAAGGAAGCCGCTCAAAAATAGAGCATGCTGCAATTTTTCCTTCACAAACGGAAAATCACAATTGATTTCTGCTCATGTGCAGGAAAAGGAGCTTTTCCATATCCTGTTATGGAAGGTATTTGCTGCGGACCCGGTTGTGTGCAGCTGACCTTATAGAGAGCAGTGAAGTGAGCTGAGGCAGGAGACTAGCTGCTGTAGTGTTTCCCATACGAAGCATACACATAAAGATATCCTGCTTCCCTATCTCTCTGTAGCACACTCTCATAATAACATACATAGTAACATAGTATGCTGGGCTGAAAAAGACAAAAGCAGCAATATCATAGTGGATATTATACAGCAGTACAGAGAAGTGGGGCTGTGAATCTAGGACTGAGGAAAGGTAGAACACTATGACCTTATTCAGGTGAGCATGTCCAATTTCAGGGCTCAGTCACACGGACGTCAGACGGACGTCTCTCTGCAGCGCCGGGAGGAAAAACATGTGACCGGCTTCATTGCCGGTCATGTGTTCTTTCATTAGCTCTGGAGAGAGACGGCCGTCTTCAGGTACGCCTGTCTTCTAACTGTCAGTCACACGGGCGCATCGGCGCGGTGTACGGGTGCCGATGCGCCCATGTGACTGAGCCCTCAGTCCACAAAAAAATTAACCGATTGTATTATACATGTATGTCCACTTGTCAACTGTATGCGTTGCACATGTCTGTTTTTTTCCTTTTGTGTGTCATCTGTATGTCATCATGTTTTTCTCGCATGAAAAAAAGCTGAAGTAGGTGAAGGTTTTTTTCTAGCATTTCTTAGCCGTGATCTGTGAGAAAATGAAGCACACATGGATATCATCTTTGTATACTGTTTTTTTTTTTGTGGACCAATTGACTTGGATGGGAGACTGTCATTCAATAAATCAAAATACGCCATGCTGCAATATTGTTGGTCCATTTAAAAAAAAAAGCATGTCTTACTAGCCCCATTGACTTTATTGGGTCTGCTTGCTGTCCATGTGCAGTCAGTTGCATGAACGGACATCGAACAAACTGGAATTATGTCCATGTGGGTAAGTCCTTGCTAGAAAAGTGACAGCAGCATTTCTGTGTAGATCTATACCTCTCTGTCTTTGACTATGCAGCTGCTCTCTTCCTCCTTCTCCTCTCCATAGACTTTTATGGGAAGCTACTATAACTGGATACATCAGTGAGCTGATAGTCTGTCTCCTCTTTGCTATAGGAACGTTATCAGTGACTTCACAGTAAGTGAAGAGTGCTGGTGTGCAGGGGCGAAATAAGTCTGATAAGTGGAGAAACAGGCATTTTTCTGTAAAAAGATATTCTGCATTACAACGTTTCTTACCTTCACTTGTACTGATGATGTATAGAAAGTTGTTTATAGTTGGAGGTACATTTAGGGTATATTCACACATGGCAGAATTTCTACAACTGGAAATCACTTCCATACATTTAAATAGTGTTGATTTGGTGGCATGTGCATGTATTTTTGCACTCCTAATTCAGATTAATGGAACAACTGCAAAAATGTCTGCAACAAATATGTCACATGAGTAATTCACATCCTTGTGCATATGCATAATATGAAGATTATTGAATTGCACTTACTGCTTTATTGCACAATAACCTTACCTGCCTAGGGTGTTGCTGTTTTGTATTGCAACACCCAGTGCTTTACCTTATAAGTGGATCCACAGTGCTACCACTCAAACTCACATCTTATTGTATTTTTCTCAGCTACGGTAACAGCTTCACCATCTACTATGATAACTACTAACATGACTACTAACAGCGTTGATAACCCAGAGCCTGGTAAGAGACCTGTTATAATATATGCTAATGTATGTTATTGTTTAAATTTGAATACATAGTAGAAAACACTAAATAAGGCTACTATCTGGAGCAACTTGAATGTTGGTCATGACAGGCTGAATTAGAATAGTGTCGAAAATATGGATTGCTGTAAAGTGCACCTGTATTCTCACGACACCATTACACCAATAGGGTGTAGTAAAAAAAACGGATCCAGTGCTATGGTGTCCCATATTGAAATAACAATAGCGTACTTAAATAGGAAGACATGGATGCTCTGCAGGATGGTATGAGGCACGGGCTTCTGTAGGCGTCAGAACATGAATTTCAATTTTGTGTTGTAGCCTCTGTAAGAGATAGAGAGCAAAACTTAATTTCAAAGTTGAACAACAGCATTTGAGTAGCAGAAATTCACTTTCCACATCTCTTTAACCCATTTAGGACCAGGCACCGTAAATTTACGGCGCCTGGTCCTGGGCTTAAAGCACCGCCGATAGTAAAATTACGGCGACGCTTTAAGCCTTCTGCATCTCTGCAATCAGAGTCAGGAAGGGGTTATCAGCTGTTAGTAACAGCTGATAACCCAGTGGAGAAGGCAGGAGGGGTTTTTAACCCTTCGTGCCTTTTCTTCCCCTAGTACACAGTGTTCAATGAGCACTGTGTACTAGAAAGTGAAAGCAGAACTGTAGTTTTCACTACGGGAGCCGGGGAAGGGGGGGGGGGTCATGTGACCTCCGAGGTTCCCTGCTACAGCAGAGCTGGAGGGTCAAACTAGACCCTGGCCAGCTCTGACAGTGACTAATGTCACTCCTATGGATGCCCCAGCTACAGTGGGAAAGGGTCAAATTAAAAAAAAAAAAGAATGTCCCCCAGAGGTCTTACATGACGTCATGGGGGACATAGATAGTAAAAAACATAATTACATACACAAAGAAAACAATATTATAGAAGTAAACAACAATATATACAGAAGAAACAAAATAACACAAAGCCGACGCCAACCAAAAGCATTGTCGTATGCGCCCTGTAAACCAAAACCATACATACTATATATCAAAACGTCTGAAATAAATAGAGGAACCCGTTCCCATACCTTATTTTAACATAAATATACTAAATTAAAAAAAAAATTACTATATATTTTTAAAAAAATCTCTTATTTTAGCATTGTACCCCCAATAAACCTAAAAAATGGAAAAAAAAGTTAGTGAAAAAGATATTAAAAAAATCACCCTATATGTCACGGAAAAAAACACGCAGTAAAAATAATTTTGGTAGCTAAAGGAAACAAAGTAGGGCAGTAAACGCGCCACATGGGTAAAATCCCTAAAAAGTGTCTGGTCCTTTAAGGTACAAAACTGCTTGGTCCTTAAGGGGTTAAGGGCTTCTACCCACTAGCGTCTTTTTTTTAATCGGACTTTCTAATGTTAAAATTGCATCACTGCAAAATCGCAAAAGCAAAACTTACGATTTTTGTGTGATGCAATTGTAACATTAGAAAGTCCCATTGAAAAAAATGCAGCAATATTGCAGCGTTAAAAGAAATACTAGTGGGTAGAAGCCCTAAGTCCTGTGGGAGCGCTGCTATGACTGACATAAGGAAAGCTACTCAAATTGTTTCTCTTATCATGGGCTACAACTCAAAATTAAAATCCATGTTCTGGGTGTGCCATACAATCGTGTAGCTCATCGATGCTTTTCTATTCATGTATGCTATTGTTATTTCAATACAGGACACCAGTATTGAGATATATTGCTGGATCAGTCTTTGGGATGCTGTGTAAAATGTAAATAAATATAAAGAAAAAAATAATGCAATGATTTGGAAATCTCATCTAACCATAGTGTTACCATACAGTGCGGCATGGGGTCCCGCGGTCGGCGCGCGTCGCTCCGGCGTCGGCTCCAGCAGCCTGGAGCCCTGTGTCGAGGTCATCCCAGCAGCTTGGGTTGGCCAGTGGGCGGCGGCGTGGGCGTGCCCGCCCGTAGGGTGCCGCCCGCACTCCTCTGTGCTTCTTATACAGCAGTGGGTGGAGTTGCCTCCTCCCACTCTCCGCCCCTGGGCGGAACCTTGTGGTTAAAAGACTGGCAGTGAACTGAGCTCATCGCCAGTTATTGGTTCTGCATGCACCTAGCCAGTCTGTCTGCGGTTCTCCTCAGTCAGTCCCTAGTTGTCGGTCAGCTCCCTCTGGTCCCCTGTTACTCAGTCTGTTTTAGTTGGTTCTGTTTGCCTCTAATCTAGTCTGGCCCAGTCAGCACTAGTTGCTATCCAGCACCCTGCCAGTTTGCCTGTGAGTTCCATCTCCAGCCTTGTCAGTTTTTGTTGGTCTGATTCGTCTGCCTCCTCTGTCGGCACTCTGTTCCCCCCATTAGGTAGGTTCCTGCTTGTCAGTCGCCAGGTCCCTAGCCAGGGCAGGGACCGCCGTCCAGTTGTCCGCCTGGGGTTAGCCAGGGCCGAGGCAAGTAGGCAGGGACAGTGGGGGTGCGGGAGATCAGGGCACCCCAACTGGCGCTCGGGGGGCAGAGTGCCGTAACATAATAACTGGCCCTTAAAATACTGTTTTTCTTTTCATGGCGGCGATCAGCGCCCTCGCAAACCAGCTGCAAGACCTGGTGCCGGTGATCCGGGATTTGTCAGCTCGCATGGTGGCCCAGGAGCAGTGGGCATTGTCGCAGGAGCAGAATGCCGTTACCAGTCCCGAACCCAAGTGCCCTCTTCCCGAGGTGTTCTCTGGGGAGAGGAACAAGTTTTTTGTTTTTCAACAGGCGTGTCGCCTGTTTTTTCGGATGCGTCCCCGCTCTTCCGGCTCGGAGGTCCAGAGGGTCGGGCTCATAATGTCCCTGCTGCGGGGCTCTGCCCAGACTTGGGCCTTTTCCATTCCCGAGGGTTCCCCCTCCCTGCTGTCGGTGGACTCCTTTTTTCAGGAACTTGGGGGCATCTTCGATGAACCGGACAGAGTGGGGTTGGCGGTTTCTCGGTTGCTGGCGCTGCATCAGGGGTCGCTTTGTGTGGAGGATTATTGCTCCAGTTTCAGACGCTATGCGGGTGACACTGCATGGAACGATAGTGCCCTGAAAGACGTTTTTATGCAAGGTCTCTCAGACGCGGTCAAAGAACTGTTGATCTCCCATCCCGTTCCCGGGTCCTTAAAGGAGGCTATGGAGTTAGCAGTGAAGGCAGATAGGAGGCTCAGGGCTGGGAAGCAAGATAGACCGACCCATAGAGTCAGGGAGGTCATTTGTCCTGTTCCCTCCCCGTCCGTACCAGTCTCTGTTCCCGAACCTATGGAACTGGACCCGCTGGACCCCAAGGAGCGACGCCGGATTCGGTTATTACATAATCTCTGTCTCTACTGCGGGAAAGCTGGACATCGGGTGATAACTTGCCCCTGGAGGCCTCAGCGTCCACAGTCTGAATCGGCAGAAAGACTTCCAGTCCTAGGCGACTGCAGGGAGAGTCGCCTAGGACCTCAGGTACGTCCTAGACTTCTGACACCCTGCCAGGTTAGATTCCGGAACTTCTCTCGCCTAGGGCAGGCGTTTATTGATTCCGGAGCAGCTGCTAACCTGATAAGCATGCGTCTCGTTGAGCCCCTGAGGGCTGAATTTGTGGCGCTGAAGACGCCAATTCGTTTTGCTAGCATTGATGCTACTCCTCTTGCTTCGGGCTTGGTTCGATGGAGGACCCCAGTGTTACAACTCATGGTGGGGGGTCGCCATTCGGAAGGTCTATCATTCCTGGTGATGGAGAAAATGTCGGTAGACATGGTACTAGGGATGCCGTGGCTGGCGTTGCACAACCCCCAATTCGATTGGGCCACTGGGGAGCTAACCCAGTGGGGGCCGTCCTGCCATAGCCATCGCGCTCCCCCTCCCCCCTGCTCAGTCGAACAGAAGGGGTACCGGTCCTCTGGAAATCGCAAAAGGAGGGGTCGCACGGGGTGCCATAAGTCTTTGTCGAAACCTGTTGTCTCTTCGGTGATGCCCACCTCCGGTCCCCCGCCGCCCACCCTGGTCTGTGATGAAGTTGAACACAAGGCCCAGGAGGTCCTGGATTCTTGCCGGGGTCCAGGAACCGTACAATATTTGGGGGCCCGGAAGAGTTTTTTGGAGTATGATAGCTCAGAGGACAGTGATTTTAAAGTTAGAGATGCCTCAGATTTTGAAAGCAGCGTCATTGGTAGCGAGGATGGGTCAAAAGACAGTGGCGAATGGTTGGACATTGACTCGGAAGACGACCTGAAACATGACGATATGTCAACGGTTGGCCCTGAAGGAAATGGGGCAGCCACAGACTACCGAAGTCATGGACCTGAGGATCAGTCCATGGTGTCCGCTCAGGAGGGTCACATTCTCGGGTTGGTACAGCGTTTTCACAGCCTTTGCCTGGATAAGCCTGGTCGAGTTTCCGGGGGCCCGGAGGTCCCCCGTCAGAGGGGGGGTAATGTTACCATACAGTGCGGCATGGGGTCCCGCGGTCGGCGCGCGTCGCTCCGGCGTCGGCTCCAGCAGCCTGGAGCCCTGTGTCGAGGTCATCCCAGCAGCTTGGGTTGGCCAGTGGGCGGCGGCGTGGGCGTGCCCGCCCGTAGGGTGCCGCCCGCACTCCTCTGTGCTTCTTATACAGCAGTGGGTGGAGTTGCCTCCTCCCACTCTCCGCCCCTGGGCGGAACCTTGTGGTTAAAAGACTGGCAGTGAACTGAGCTCATCGCCAGTTATTGGTTCTGCATGCACCTAGCCAGTCTGTCTGCGGTTCTCCTCAGTCAGTCCCTAGTTGTCGGTCAGCTCCCTCTGGTCCCCTGTTACTCAGTCTGTTTTAGTTGGTTCTGTTTGCCTCTAATCTAGTCTGGCCCAGTCAGCACTAGTTGCTATCCAGCACCCTGCCAGTTTGCCTGTGAGTTCCATCTCCAGCCTTGTCAGTTTTTGTTGGTCTGATTCGTCTGCCTCCTCTGTCGGCACTCTGTTCCCCCCATTAGGTAGGTTCCTGCTTGTCAGTCGCCAGGTCCCTAGCCAGGGCAGGGACCGCCGTCCAGTTTTCCGCCTGGGGTTAGCCAGGGCCGAGGCAAGTAGGCAGGGACAGTGGGGGTGCGGGAGATCAGGGCACCCCAACTGGCGCTCGGGGGGCAGAGTGCCGTAACACATAGTTTCTTCACAATAGAACATAGAACGTATCAGAGGAGAAAGGGAGACATTTTTCCATTTTATCTTTAAAAATTAAAGGGGTTGTCTCGCGGCAAACCTCAAAATTTTACCTTACCCCATTCCCCCTGTCACCCCCCTGGCATAAAATAGCAAAGTAAAGCAGTTTTTAAACTGCTTGCTACTTACCGATCCGACGAAATAAGGACTTTAAAAAATCTTCTCCCTAAGATGGCCGCCGGTCCTTTCCAAGGGATGCACTGCGGTTTTCTCCCATGGTGCACCGTGGGTCTTCTCCCATGGTGCACCATGGGCTCTGTGCGTTCCATTGCCGATTCCAGCCTCCTGATTGGCTGGAATCGGCACACATGACAGGGCGGAGCTACGCGTAGAAGGGGCGGAGCCAGAACGCCGCTCGTGCCTGGACCGAGCAGAAGGAGAGAAGACCGCACAGCGCAAGCGCGTCTAAAAAAAGCAAGAAGACAGCGAAATTAGACGGAGCCATGGAGACGGGGACGCTAGCAACGGAGCAGGTAAGTGAATAACTTCTGTATGGCTAATATTTAATGCACGATGTACATTACAAAGTGCATTAATATGGCCATACAGAAGTGTATAACCCCACTTGCTGCCGCGAGACAAGCCCTTTAATTCATTCGGAAATTAATGGCAGCAACACCTGACAAAAAAGTTGGGCCAGACCAATGTCTACCATTGTGTAGCATCCGCTCTTCTCTTTACAACAGTCTGTAAATGTCTGGGAAGTGAGGAGACCAATTGCTGAAGTTTTGGGAGAGGAATGTTGTCCCAATCTTGTCTATTGTAGGATTCTAGCTGCTCAGCAGTCCTGGGTCTTTGTTGGATTTTTTGTTTCATAATGCACCAAATATTTTCTTTGGTGATAGGTCTGGACTGCTGGTGGCCTCTTCAGTTTAGCATTATCTTGCTGAAATATGAAAGGAATTCCCTGAAGGAGATGCTACCTGGATGGAAGTATATGTTGTTCTAAAACCTCTATATATTCTCAGCATTGATAGTGTCTTTCAAGATGTGTAAGCTGCCCATGCTTTAGGCACTAATGCAACCCAATACTATCAGAGATGCAGGCTTTTGAGATATGTGGTATAACAATCTGGATGGTCCCTTCTTTCTTGAGTTCACAGAACATGGCGTCCATGGTTTCCAAAAAGAATTTCACATTTTGATTCATTTTACCACAGAGCAGTTTTCCATTTTACCTAAGTCCAATTTAAATGAGCCTTGGCCCATAGAAGACGCTGACATTTCTGGATTGTGTTGATATATGGCTTTTCTTTTGCGGATAGCATGGGAAACTGTGTTTACAAACAATGATCTCACAGTAATGCAGTGATTTGCATTACAAAATCATACCTGTTTTTAATGCAGTGTCCTCAGAAGTCCCGCAGATCTTGACCATCCAATATTGACCATCAACCTTGTCCCTTGTGCACATGAATTTCTCCGTATTCTCTAATTTTTTTGATCATATTGTTTACTGCAGATGGTTTGAGAGTCATAGTCTTCGCAATTTTACATTGAGGAAGTTTTTTTTAAAATTATTTCACAAGTTTTAGACACAGTTTTTCCACAGATTGGTGAACCTCTGACCATCTTTGCTTCTAATAGACTCTGCCTCTCTAATGCTGGGTTTACACGGGACAAATGTCTGGCAAACAATGCCCGACACTTGGCCCCGCACATGCTAGCTCTAGTGCACCTGGACAGGAGCTAGTATCATTAGCTCTCAGCGGGGAGGCAACAGGAGATTTCTCTTCTCTCGCTCCCCCATTTAGTACTGAACGGGCGCTGTGTTGTGTCAATGGAGAGTGGCGGGGGAGCGAGAGCAGAGAAATCTCCTTGCTGCCACCACACCCCCCTGCTGGCCGCTCTGTAAGTAAGCCAGCGAATGTAGCTCCCATGCAGGAGCATGGGAGCGAGGACACACAGGGACGAGTGTCAGGCATTGTTTGTCTGACATTCGTCCCGTGTAAACGCAGCATTACATAATCTATTTATGCACAGTCCTGTGACTTAGTAGAAAATTCATCTTCCAGCTATTTCTCATTAGTACCACTTACTTTTCCAGCCTCTTGTTACCGCTGTCCCAACTTTTGTGAGATCTGTTGCTGCCATCAATTTCTAAATGAATTCTTTTTTTAAAATGAAATGGAGAAATGTTCCACTTTCATCTTTTGATGTGTTCTATGTTCTATTGTGAAATATGGCCCTATGAGATTTTCAAATCATTGAATTCTCTTTTTTAAAAACATTTATTTACATTTTACACAGCGTCCCAACTTTTTTGGAATCGGGGTTATGTTATCTTCTACTTACAGTATACATTTGTAATACACATTTCAAATAGGGATAGATGTGATTCTATATGACTAGCTAGTAACCAGTTGAAGTGTCTGACTACTTGACTAATTAATGCTGAGATGTTAGACTGGATCCATGTGTGCTGTGTATTGTCCTTTACAGGATGTTTAGAATAAGATGAATTTAGATACAAATTATGAAGATAAAGTTTTGTTATTCTGTTCTTTTATTTCGGCTTTACCTATGTACATGTTGATGCTTTTTAATTATATATTTGTCATGAAAAAATAGTATTCTTTGCACATGAAATATCTTGGGATTATCATTAAATAATGTAGACATTGTTAATTTTTTCTCTATGGAAAGTTTTATGTACTGTAGATACTGCGTTTATTTTTTCCCCAGCAACCAAACCTTTGTGGCAGATGCAAATCTGTAATTCATTTATTTATTTTGCTACAAGAGCAAAGAAGCTTAGTGTAGCAAATTTGTATTCAGAAGTTCTGTCCACTTTGAACAATACCATCTTGTTCTTGTTCCCTGACAATAAGCCGTTCATAGCATTTCCCACTGTTGCAACCTTAGCGACTAGCTGTAAACTGTGGGATAACCCAGAAACAAGTGTTCAGTTTCCTTACAGCACCACCATAGAGGAAATAAAGCATTTTGAAGTTTCCTTTTAAATCAATGGGCTGTGCATGAGAGATGTTCTTTGTAGCCACCCTCCAGTATGGTCAATATAGGAGATTGTGTTCCTGAATGTTATACTCAACTTTGCTAGAATGCCCTAATAGATTATTTGAAAGTGGGTTTTCTGGACTTGATAACCTTTTTAAGTAGATGTGACCTGTAAATATTCTTTGTAGTCTAAGTATAGTTTTACAATTACTGTGTAGATTCAATATTTACTTTGAAACATCATCAAAATATCCGAAATTTCTGAAACCAGTTAATAGTTATGCTTGAAAATGTTGTCTGGAAATTAAACATTAGTGGGGAAAGTAGTAATGTGTGATTAACCTTTGGTGACCTAAAGCGAACCTCAACTTATATATCGCATTTACAGTTTTACCGTTAAACTTGTTGTTAGAATTGTTCCCTTTTATGGGCAACATTGATATTACAATAAAGGAGTAAATGAGCGGGAAAAGTAAACTAAGTTCTTCCAATTGCTTTATGAGACCCACAGATGAATAGAGGCTGGTAATTAAGGCAAAAAGTTCTGGCTAAAATAGCCATGTAGCTTTGGAAAAGCTGAAAGGAAAGACACAGGTCATATAGTTTATCTATAATTACCTTATAAGGAAATTTGTCATTAGAACCATATTAGAAAATTGCTGCATATAAAAATATCTATATTACAAATATAGGTTTCACTTAGGTGCACCAAAGCTCAAAGTCAAACTTTTATTTGTTAGATGTCTGAAATGAGCAGAGTGATCAGTATAATCTTTAGAATTTCATATAGTGTACCAAGTTGACAGGAATGCATTTTTGTTGCAAGTAACTGCTTTTTTTCAATCCATTTATTATATGGCCTAATACATGCAGATCTGCAGGAACTCAAAGTTCCTGCTACATTTCCCATCAGAATGAAGAGAAACCCAGTTACCCATCCTTGGGAAGGATGGCAGTTACAAATGCAAGACTCAAAAATAAAAGGTATAAGAAGTATCGGGATTATTTCTACCCCAATTGTGTGGCCAGTGAAACAAAGACCAGCATCTTCAGAGAAAACTACAAGCAAAATCCCAATTAACTTCTGGCTAATGACAACACCATCACTTTGGACATCATCTACAAACCAGAGAATAACTACAGCGGTCACTACAGAGGATAAAGCAACCAAAGAAGTCAAGTCCACTAACAAAGTAGTTTATAATAATGTTTCAGTTATTTTGATGAATGTTTCAAGCAAATGGTCTTCTATATTATTGGGGGAAGATGAAATCTCAAAAATGGAGACAGGAGGATCTGGGAATGAAGCAGAATGGCATAATGTTTCTGTAAAGGAACCGGATAATGTATTCTTCAGTAGAACACAGATTGGCAGTACTAAGAATATGAATCAAACATGGTGGCCACAACGTATTATGCATATTTTTGACAATTTTAGCCAACCCTTGAACGCTAAAAGCATTGTAAAGCATAATAATGAGCACAGTAAAATGACATCAGACCATTTCTTTAGTGATCATGCAAGTGGAACTCATGATCCTAATGCTGAAAACATATCTCTGCTTTCTGTGCCATCTAACAAAAGTAAGATCATGGCAGGAAAAGTACCATTCTTAATAAATGACTCCCATATGTTGACCTCTGTAGTGGCATCAACAGAGGACTACTATAAGTCAGGAAGAACTAATAATAATAAAGGGCTTGACAGACTTGTTAATTTTCAAACTCCAACTAGTTATGGCAGACATGATTTTAAGGACACAGAAGAATCAAACTATGTTCTTGAAGCTAGTATGTCTATAGAATCTCCAGCTGCTGATATGCAGAGCACTCAGCTAAATTATCTAGTACCTCCAATATTAAGACATCAGATAATGCACTCTGTGTATACACAAAACATTTT
This sequence comes from Eleutherodactylus coqui, assembly GCF_035609145.1. Classification (NCBI taxonomy): domain Eukaryota; kingdom Metazoa; phylum Chordata; class Amphibia; order Anura; family Eleutherodactylidae; genus Eleutherodactylus; species Eleutherodactylus coqui. The sequence goes on along the minus strand of NC_089839.1, from coordinate 114,208,569 downwards.
TTCTACAGGGAGCGTATCTTGTGATTCTGGCTCGAGGTGTACCACAACTTACAACATATTACCTACCCAATCGAAACTGCTTCTTGGGAGTTTACTGGCTCACAGAGCAAATGCGCAAGCTCTCTTATATCAACAACAAAGTATGACAGAAAAGATGTTACCAACAAGAACATTAGATCATGAAGGCATATACAGTACAGTCTCCCATCTGGATGTTTTATCCTTAAATCGACAAACTATAATTTTTCCTGAAACAGAAAATAATGGTATTTCGAATTCAAAACAGAAAGAGCAACACAATTTTAAGACCTCAAGTTATGATATGTTGGAACATCAGGAGAAGTACTTTACACCAAACTATGAAAAACCTATTAAGAACTTAGAATTGTACATGGGTGGTCTAACTACTGAACTTCCTTTGGATACCTCATCTAGTAAATTAATTAGCCCACATCCTACTGCTGAGATTTATGAATACCAAAAACATGTTGACATAATGGAATTTTCTGGAGATGATGATTTTTTGGAAGCTGAAAAGTTGTATTTAGTATCCAGAAATCGTTTAGTTGAATCCAATGCAGAGAATGAGGAATTTTCACATATTAACACAAAACTTAACCTGGCCCCAACAAAGACTAAATTAAATGATTTGCCATCAAAGTCAATTGGTAATGACAGCTTTGAATCAAATACATCTACAAGTAACTACTTAGATATGAGAAGTTTAGAAAACATGACACAATCAAACCTTTCTTCCCTGTTATCTATAAGTGATGGAAGACCTTTAGGGGAAACTGTTATCAGCAGTTCCATGGAAAGACAGTCCCATGCTAGTCAAACGTCTTCTGCTGGAACTGTCAAAATCAAAGTTGTGCCATGCACAATTCAGGTTGTGGTTAATCCTGACGAACAGCAGCAACAGGAAAGTGTTCATCCAGAATTTACCATACATCAGGGTACATTGCATGCTAAAGATATGACATACCAGGCAAGTGAGATCAGTATCTCAACTGCAAATAGTGCCTTCAATGATAACTCCTTGGAGCAAACTAATTTTCTGAGTAAGGCAGAGTTCTCAGAAGCAGTATACAGCAGCTATATTGCAACACCCCCACTGGCATATGATCACTTATCACCTACGTTTCAACTCCATTTGATGAATAATGGTCATCAGCAAGCAACAAAAACCGTGCTACTGTCTTCAAACACGAAGATCCAGAGTGATGAAACTTCTGCCCAGATTTCTTTTCTGACTCCAAGCTCATTAATAAATACTATGTGGAATTATTGGAAAATTACAACCATTGATGATGTTCCAGAAAGGCCGGTTAGCATTGAGGAAAACAGTGAGCAAACGGAAACAAGCATGGATAATAAGCATCTTCCTGCAAGTTTTGGGTCAGCCACATTTGGATTTTCTGACTCTCAAGTAACAGAGCTTATAATGGAGAATTCTCTCGCACCAGGAACTAGTCTTTCACATCAGTCTGTACTTCAAGAAGATTATTTTAATAACACTGGTCAAAAGTTTGTTAGCAATGGACCATTTGATACAATTACGTTGGCTTCACCGGTGCTGCTGTGTTCTTGCAGTCATCTCATCTCATCTGACGTTGCCTGCTTCTGTGCACAGGAGGTTAACAGCAGTATGTAGATGTATCTCAATAGACTAGACCACCCCCTTAATGATAGTCATTATAATGTTTTTCAATAGATGATTGCTTTAAGAAATTTGAAGTAGTATTAAATGTGCTTGTTGTAGATTAGCATTAGTAATAGTATTCAGAAAATAATTATGCTGCATATCAAATCACTTACATTTTATTAAAGGGACATTTATGACAAAATAAGCACAAAAGTAAAAACAATAATAGTATCCAAAAACGATTTAGGCCCCATTCATATCTATGACTAGGGCTCCTACATATTTTTGTTGTTGGGTTCTGTCCCCAGAGCTGAAAAATGAAAATACCAGAACCACCGGATCAGGCACATGCTAGAGCGGAACAGCGCTGAATGGACCTCATTGACTATAACCATCATTACTGGGCAAAATAATGTTGCATATTGTATATGTTTTCTGGGATTTTCTGCTAGATCTGCACCAGAGGCTCCAAACTGAACCTCCATTGCCTTAGTCTAATTCCCCTGTATGAATACCTGAATACATCTAAAAAGGTCACAAACTGTTGCAAATAATCTATATAATAGAGCTTAAATAAAAAATCCTACTTAAGGCACTATAAAGTTTAACCCAAGGATAAAGTGCTAGGTGTAATACATACAATTAGCAAAAGGTAAAGCAGCCTCTATCAGACAAACCAACCCTTGCACTGAAGCTGGAAATAACAGCACTGTCACAGTGTTCAGTAATGATGGGACTCCCCGCGGGGACGAAGAAATCCCCTGTCACAGCTGTGGCAGCGAACCGTGATGCTATCCTATTGCTTTCAAAGGAGCCGGCGCTGCTGCTGCCCCATTGAATGCAATGGAATGAAGGCGACCTCTGCAGGGATTTTCGTGGAAGTGCTTAAAATATAAACCCTTTTCTAAAAATAAGTCCTAGCTGCTGTAAAAAATAAATATATATATATATACATCACCAAGTAGCGTTGTCAGAGCTCCGGCGTGTCTTCTTCCTCCCCGACACTCTTCTGTAGCATTCAATGAATGACAGCTGAGTACTTGCTCTGATTGGTCATAGTGCTCAGCCAATCAGAAGCAGTTCTTTCAGGGGGTGGGGATTTTTTAATCCCCGGCCAGAAGAAATGCTACAGAAGAGTGGCGGGGAGCCAGAGAGAAGATGCGCTGGAGCCCCGGCAGCACTGCTAGGTGATGTATATATATTTTTTTCTTATTTTTTATAGCAGCTAGGACTTATTTTCAGGGAAGGGCTTATATTACAAGCCCTTTCCTGAAACTTCCTGCGGGGGTTGCCTTCATCCCATTGCTTTAAATGGGGCTGTAGCAGCGCCTGCCCCATTGAAAACAATGGGATAGCATCGTGCTCCTCTGCCACTGCACAGAGCTTCGGTCACACACATTTGACAGATCTGTGGAGTGCATTTTTTAGTACATGGGTGTGCACAAAAAATTGCTTGTCTGATTTCGGCCTTAAACTGCACATAGAGGTTGCCATCAGTTTAATCCCTGAAAAAAACTGAGAATTATAATTTATTACACTATTGGTTTCCAGTTAAATACCAAAATAATTCTTAGGCCGGCTGCACACGGCTGTGACGGGCTCCGCCGCAAAATTCCGCGGCGGAGCCCATTACGGCGCCCCCCAGGAGACCCCATACTTACCTGCGGATCCGGCGTCCTCGCTCCCGCATGACGCTTCCCCGCCCACCGCCGCGTCATATGACACGGCGGCGGTAGGCGGGGAAGCGTTTTCACGCTATCTTCCGCTGTGCTACAGCAGAAGATAGCGTGAACGGATGGCTTCCATTGACTGCAATGGAAGCTGTCGGCACGTACACCCGCGGCAAATAGAGCATGCCGCGGGTGATGAAGGGAGATTTCACGGGCGGAATTCCGCACCGTGTGCCCTGAGCTATTAGGTTCAATAGAATCTAATAGCTGCGGGCAACGCAGCGGATTTTTGCCGCGAATTACGCGGCGGAAATCCGTCTGTGTGAAGGAGGCCTTATGCTGTTTGTTAATTAAAACAACTTGAAACTACTGTTAGTTTTCATCCCACAGGTAGTTATAGCATTACTAGATCACATTCACAAGGAGACCTGTGTAAGGGTCGTTCTGAATGATAAAAGCAACAATTATATAAGTAACATAAAAGAGCTTTTCTAAAGCCATTTTATTGCCCATAGCATTGATATAAAATTGTAAACGAAAAAGAAGAAAACAGAATAAAATATGTTTTTATTTGTTTCATTATTATCCCTTTATAGTCAACCATTGCACTAGAAGATATGAAATGAAATGTAAATCGATAGTAGTATTTTCTCTTTTTTAGATTGGCACATTCTTTGCAGTCTCCTCAAAGTGTAGTTGGTTGTACCTGATGATGAAATTTACTCAATGCCACCTAATCTAGCAACATAGATTACTATATTCAGAATCTCATGTATTGTATTTAAATAGAACTAAGAATGCAAATTAAAAAAAAAAAAGAAAATTCACTGAGATTCTAATATAAATCTAAAACTTAAAAAAAATTTAAGGTATCAAAAACACTTTTATTTGGCTTCACTCCAAACAAAATATGCCTATAAAAATGCTTGTAAGTGGGATGCACAGTATAGTAGATTACAAGTTGGAGTAGTTACGGTACATGTAATCAGTCAATCAATTACAAAAATACAATTTAGAATTCTGTTGTTTTATTACCTAAGCCCCATTTCCTAGCATCTTCTAGAATTCCATATGTATATTTTATTTCATCTTCAATGTTCTTTTAGCGTCAAAAAGAAAGTTCGCCGTAGACCATTTAAGTCAGGTGCTATTAGTGACAAGACCATAGCCATGTTCTTCAGAGCAGACAGTCCTGGTTGTAGTAAAAGGTGGAAATTATGCATTCAGATATAACTTTAACCCTTTGCAATCCAAGATTCAGGGTTTCCTATGGGGCTTTCTCTTTCTACCATTATACAATGGCGCCATCTGCTGGCTAGAGCCAGTACTGCAGTATGTGATGCGCTGGAGAGGCCCCCAACAACAGAGCAGCCGGCAATATACAGTAAGAATACCCTGCCGGACATCTTCCGACATCAGAGCTGCACAGGTTTCAATCTGAATGTAGGAAGACGTCAGATGGTGAACTAGAAAAGGTTAAAAGTGATAAAAGCGCTTTGTTAATTATTACGCAAATACATTGAGGAATTCAATATTTTATTTAAGGCCAGGATATGCTATATTATTTCATATATGTCATTTTTTTCAATAGAACATTAACATAGTAACATAGTATATAAGGATGAAAAAAGACATATCCATCCAGTTCAGCCTATTGCAACACCCCCCACCCCCAATGTTAATCCAGAGGAAGTAAAAAAAACCCTATGAGGTAGAATTCAATTTCCCTTACTTATGGAGAAAAAATTCCTTCCTGACTCCAATCTGGTTAATAGGAACTAGATCTTCCAAATATCCAGCCATAAACATTCCTATAACAGCAAGGTGTTGTGTTATTGTGCTCATATAATCCATATTCTACCTATAGAAGCATTTCATCTTGAGCTGCTAGATACGTAGTTTACATTTCTACTAACATTACTGTATTAGAAATCCTGAGTGTGAAAAGCAAGTAGTTGCATATTAACCTTAAAATCATAATTTTAGGATCAGATATTTACTAATGTCAGCTCAATGTCTGTTTAGCACTTGTAAAGTTCTTAACAGTTCCTAACTCAATTATCATGTCTCTGTACAGGTGGGACATTTTATAGGATCTCCATTACTGTGGTCAGTGATGTTAATAATGATGAACTAAAAGTCCAAAGCTTGGTATCAAGTTGGGTAAGTATACGTGTATTTTAAAGATGTGATTCATATACAGTAAAATATACCAACAGACGATTCTAATATGTTGAGCCTTCTACATAAAAGGATTGGTCACCTTTAGAGATGAGCGAGCGTACTCGGAAAAGCACTACTCGCTCGAGTAATTTGCTTTATCTGAGTATCGCTGTGCTCGTCCCTGAAGATTCGGGTGCCGGCACGGAGCGGGGAGATGCAGGGGAGAGCGGGGAGGAACGGAGGGGAGATCTTTCTCTCCCTCTCTCCCGTCCGCTCTCCCCTGCTCCCCGCTGCGACTCACCTGTCAGCCGCAGCGGCACCCGAATCTTCAGGGACGAGCACAGCGATACTCGGATAAAGCAAATTACTCGAGCGAGTAGTGCTTTTCCGAGTACGCTCGCTCATCTCTAGTCACCTTCCTAAATTCTTTACACCTAGTACAGAATATTCTTTTTAAAAATTGACTAAAAAGTTTAGAAATAATAATGTACTTAAAACTGTAAGGAATAACACTTCGCTAAATGATAAAAAAAAAATTCTGCATCTCATTCTTCAGACACTTGGCCATCAGTCTTTCTTCTCATCACTACAGTGGCTTTGAAGTGGTAGTTGCAATTGTGTGATAGTTTGTCTATGTTGCATTATTTTTCTGTCTGCACTTACTGACAGTGTACTAGAGAGGAAATTGGGTTACCAAGTGCTGTTTGCTGCATAATTACATACCTTTCTTTATAGCCTTCTACTGCTTCCTTATATGGGCATAGAGATAGGTCTTCCCTTTCCTTTCTCATTACTACTTCAATTTCCATTGTTATTTGTGCTTTCCTATTCTTTATCCTTAAAAAATTTACAGAAACAGCACTCCATAGTGCAGAGGGTTCTGAATAAATAATCACATCTAAGCAATATTGGTACGTCCTAAAGCTGTGCAGCGGTTAAACACATATATGAACCTGTCAGCACAGTGGCAGCCAGCCCAGAATGGAATAAGGAAAGCCTCAACAGGAGCCAGGAGAAAAGATAAAATGCTACCATGGTGCACTTAAAAAGGGAGAACCTAGGCCAGGAGATGTAGTGGAAAAAAATGTATTCAGCAATGCGTTTCGGAGGAAGGTCCCATGCTGGGACTGAAATGCCTTGGTCCTCTATTTTGAGGCATGCGTGTTCCTGTTTTATCCTTTCTCCTGGTTTCTATTCCTTATCCTTGTCTTCTTCCTTTTTTTTTTTTACATTTGTACATATTATGTTTTGCTGTTTTACAATGCTTGATGAACATAGTTAGTGTCCTCAGAATACCATTCTTTAAAGCAATACTCTGAACCAAGATTGTATAGATACTGTAATGATACCTAGTACAGGACCCGAGGGAGCGGTGTATGACACAGTGATTCAAAGAACACCAAGCAACCCCCCCAGGCCCTGCCTAAACATAACACAGTGTTATGAAGCTTTAATGAAGCAGTATTTTTGCATCATAAATACATTGTAATATCTACATATAAAATATATAAAGTTGCCATGCATATGAACAGTTAAAAACTGTGTAACAATGATACACATGATACTACCTCAAAGGTAGATTTGACATACACATTTCTTCATTCCAAAACCCGGCATCCTCTACCCGGTGTGAATGGCAGTACTAAGCACCGATCAACATGTTTTTTGTTAATCGGCTTTCAGAATGAGGCCTTAGTCACACGGGCGTTTTTTCACGCGATTTGCGGATCGCATGACGGATGCGCATCCGCAAATCGCGTGACCGGAGCGCGCAAGTCGTCCGCAAATCGCCCGAAAATCTGCTCCTAGCCGCGTTTCATTAGAAACGGGCCGGAGCTGTCCAGCGCATTGCATTCAATGGAGACGGCAATAGAGCCGGCTCCATTTAAAGCAATGCGCTGCGGGCGAGCCCGGGATGAATTGTCGGGAAGGGCTTAAATATATAAGCCCTTCCCTGCAATTCATCCTAAAATGTGTAAAAATAAAAAATATATATATACTCACCTTCTCCCGGCAGCCGGAGCTCCGCGCGGCCGTCCTGCAGTGGGTGTGAAGGGGGTGTGAGTCAGACCTGCCCCCTGATTGGCTCAGCGCTGAGCCAATCAGAGGCATGTCTCACTCACACCCATTCATGAATTCGTGAATGGATGTGAGTCAGACCTGCCCCTGATTGGCTCAGCGCTGAGAGGCAGCAGTCACTCACCCATTCATGAATTCATGGGTGTGTGAGTGAAACCTGCCTCTGATTGGTCAGGGCTGTGACCAATCAGAGGCAGATTATTCAGCAGGCGGGGATTTTAAAGCCCTGCTGGCTGAATAGTGCCGAGAAGCAGTTCAGGAGAACCGACAGCGGCCGCGGCTGGACTCCGGCTGCAGCGGAAAGGTGAGTATACAATTTTTTTTTATTTTAACACATTTTAGGATGAATTGCAGGGAAGGGCTTATATATTTAAGCCCTTCCCGACAATTCACCCCGCGCACGCCGGCAGCCCATTGCTTTCAATGGAGCGGCTGTATTGCTGGCTCCATTGAATTCAATGGGCAAACATCGTTCTTCTCTGTCACAGCTGTTACAGATTTGTCTTCTATATGTTCTCAATGGGGTCGGCGCTGCTGCCGCCGGCCCCATTGAGCGCATATAGAGAAGAGAACAGGAATCGCAGATCGCAAATAGGTGCGATCTGCGATTTCTGTTCTATAATTTATCGGACGAGCGCATAAAAAGTGCTCATGTGTCCGATACCATTGCAAAGCAATGGTTTTATAAAATCGCCGGACGCATGCGCATGCGCAAATCGCGGCTAAAAACGCCCGTCTGACTAAGGCCTGAGGGTGCAGTCACATGAGTGATTTTTAAGCACATGTATAGGCGTGATTTAAAACAAAATCTACGTAGAAGCAATGCTTTCTAAGGGAAGCGGTCACATGTGCGATTTTTACTTGAAAAAGATAGAACATATGGGTGCCAATGGACCCAGTCATGCGATTTTTCTACATGCGCCTATACATGTGCTTAAATATTGCTTGTGTGACTGCACCCTAAAGGCAATTTCCCCTTGTAACATGTGCTTGGGAAAATTATTTACATTTTCAAAATGCTTTAAAAGGGCTCTCCCATCTGATACTTTATAAACAGGATATGCTATGAAAGTCTCTTACATGCAGACTCACACATATAACTAGTTTTGCCCCTACTTCCCCTGGCCTGTGACATCTGTGGGTGGTCGGGACTTGTGAAAACATCCAAGTAGGCATTGCTATGCTGTTTCCATAACTCCCATTGAAGTTATTGGGAGTTATGGAAACAGTGTAGCACTGTGAGCTATGGGTGGTTTCCATAAATAAGGAGTTGTGGAAACAGCATAAGTTATTGTTCTTTGTGGTTCTGTGACTCCCGTTGAGTTTTGGGATAGTGGGTGCAGAACTAGAGATAGATGCAGGTCCCAGAGGTGCAATAAAAAAACACAAGAAAGCTCATTCATTTCTTGCGCAAATACGCATTAAATACACAGGTTTCGTATGCATTCACTGTATATGTATGCAGCACCACTGCTGTAATGGGCAATTTTGGTGCTTAATACACACCAAAATAGGACATTCAGCATTTCTTTTCACACTACCAAAAGTCACATAAAAAATACGCTTGTCTGAATACCCCACTATAAATCAGTGTGGATTCAATACAGTGTACTGCGTGCTTAAAAAAAACACTTGTGTGATATGCTGTGCCTGTGTAAATGAGTCTTTAGACTTTCATTTGAAGTTGACCTAATATTAAATTTTGCATTTTTCAGCTGAATGTCACATTCCGGAACTGGAACTACACGGTCTATGTTGTAAATATTAGGTAAGCACTACTATGTTTTTTGATAGAAGGGTTACCATTGCACTGTGATACACTCTATGGCCTTAGTCACATGGGCGTTTTTTCACGCGATTTGTGGATCGCATGACGGATGCGCATCCGCAAATCGCGTGACGGGTGCGCGCAAGTCGCCCGCAAATCGCCCGAAAATCTGCTCCTAGCCGCGTTTCATTAGAAACGGGCCGGAGCTGTCCAGCGCATTGCATTCAATGGAGACGGCAATAGAGCCGGCTCCATTTAAAGCAATGCGCTGCGGGCGAGCCCGGGATGAATTGTCGGGAAGGGCTTAAATATATAAGCCCTTCCCTGCAATTCATCCTAAAATGTGTAAAAATAAAAAATATATATATACTCACCTTCTCCCGGCAGCCGGAGCTCCGCGCGGCCGTCCTGCAGTGGGTGTGAAGGGGGTGTGAGTCAGACCTGCCCCCTGATTGGCTCAGCGCTGAGCCAATCAGAGGCATGTCTCACTCACACCCATTCATGAATTCATGAATGGATGTGAGTCAGACCTGCCCCTGATTGGCTCAGCGCTGAGAGGCAGCAGTCACTCACCCATTCATGCATTCATGAATGGGTGTGTGAGTGAAACCTGCCTCTGATTGGTCAGGGCTGTGACCAATCAGAGGCAGATCATTCAGCAGGCGGGGATTTTAAAGCCCCGCCGGCTGAATAGTGCCGAGAAGCAGTTCAGGAGAACTGACAGCGGCCGCGGCTGGACTCCGGCTGCAGCGGAAAGGTGAGTATACAATTTTTTTTTATTTTAACACATTTTAGGATGAATTGCAGGGAAGGGCTTATATATTTAAGCCCTTCCCGACAATTCACCCCGCGCACGCCGGCAGCCCATTGCTTTCAATGGAGCGGCTGTATTGCTGGCTCCATTGAATTCAATGGGCAAACATCGTTCTTCTCTGTCACAGCTGTTACAGCTGTGGCAGAGAAGAATGATTTGTCTTCTATATGTTCTCAATGGGGTCGGCGCTGCTGCCGCCGGCCCCATTGAGCGCATATAGAGAAGAGAACAGGAATCGCAGATAGGTGCGATCTGTGATTTCTGTTCTATAATTTATCGGACGAGCGCATAAAAAGTGCTCATGTGTCCGATACCATTGCAAAGCAATGGTTTTATAAAATCGCTGGACGCATGCGCATGCGCAAATTGCGGCTAAAAACGCCCGTCTGACTAAGGCCTATAGATGCAATATAACCTGGATTTACTGTACTCTTTGAAACATTTTTAAGAACTGTGTCTACATATACACATATAGGATATAAGTTGGGATAACTTGCCATTCTTATATACTCATTGTCCAGTATACCAAAGGGATAATTGCTAACCCACTTACATTAACATTGTTGTAATTGATTGGTATTTGAAACCTCCCTTTTGTTACAGTGATTCCTGGCGCTATGATAAAAATGTAGCTGCTGATTTCAGTTTTGAAATTGTGTGCAAAGAAATTACAGAAAGAAATGAATTAATTTGCATTTACAACACATCCCCTTTCTTGCACTCATTTTTGCAACTGAGTCCCTCATTTTGTAATTTTCCTAAATTACTTCCTCAATAAATAAAATAAATTCTTCAACAATAATAATCTAATCATCTTTTTAAAATTATTGTTTCATAGAATGCATAAGTAAATTCCTGTGGGCCCTTATTCTTTAACCCCTTGAGTGGCAGGTTTACTGTTACCATGTCGTGCCTCAGAGGGCAGGTTTTTTAAATGAATCAACAATGCAATTTTCTCACACAAGTATTTATTAAGGAACAGAACAATCGCTTTGCAATATTTTTTTGTAAAGAAAGAATAGATTATAACAATTTTGGAAAATAAAATAAAAGAATTCATAAATTTAAAAAATCTATCAAGAAATTCTAATACTTTCTTTTGGTGTGATACGTCTCAAAGCAACCTTCTGGATGTAATGCGATATTCCCACAAAGCTTGCATTCCCATCTGGTTTCTTTCCTTCCGGGACAAACTCGGCACACTCGGGAAACTTCTTCTTTGGTGTGGGTGGGATATGAGATGGGAAATGTCTTTCAGTAAGACGAGCAGGTGGGTCTGTTTTGGGGGGGGTCTTCCTCCCAGGGCTGGTTTCCTTTCCATCGTATACTTCTCTAGAAGTCCATGAATTAATTTATGCCTAAATTGCAGGAGACGGCATTTTTCTCCACCACTTTTGACATACACAATATGGGCATTCACAAGAGTGATGTCTAGGAAATGGAAGAATAGCTTCCGATACCATTTGACGCTCTTCCTGAGGCATTTGTATGGCTTTATTTTTTGGTCCAATCTGTCAACTCCACCCATGTTTGCATTGTACTCGATGACTACGTAAGGTTTTCTCACCAATTCTTTGATATTCCTGTCTGTTTTCGGGTGTTGCCTATTATTCCCCTGTGATATGTGGATAACATTGCCACATCTTTTTTGTCTCGCCATTTGATTGCAGCACAAATTCCAGATGTATAGCAAAGTATGTTTCCTTTTTCCAATTTGGCAGACTTCAATTTTTTAGGCACTTCCTTCCTCCGTAAGTCGACGGTTTCACAGGCTCCAAAACCATGCTGCTGCAGCTCATGGAATAGCATAGGGCCATAAAAACGACATAGCCTTTCCCACAAAGTTCTGGGCACAGCACGAGTTTGGTCGCTGAAGCATGGCTTATCAGTTTCTGTGAATTACTCTCTGTATTCCGTGTTTCTTCCCCTTGTCCAGTGTAAATGAAAAAGTCCCAGGCATATCCTGATAGCGACTCGCATAAAAAAAATTTTTTTATCCCAAACCTGGCTCTCTTTTGCGGAATATACTGCTTCATCGCTAGCCTTCCTTTAAACAACATTAGACTTTCATCCACGGAAATATTTTGTTCTGGAATATAAGTTTTACTAAATGAATTACGAAGAAGTTCTAGTAGTGGCCTAATTTTGCGTAGGCGATCATTACTGTCTGCTTCTTCATTATTTGCAAAGTGTAGATAGCTAAGTAATAGCTGGAATCTTTTTAGAGACATTGTCTCATAAAAAATAGGGGTCTGGAATATATAATCTCTGGACCAATAGAGCTTCAATTCCGGCTTGCTAATTAAGCCCATTGTCAAAATTAAAGCTAAAAAAAGCCGCATCTCATTTTCACACACGTCCGACCAAAATCGAATTCTCGCTTCTGCTCCTGTTCCCATATCTTCTGCATCATTTATGCAATTTTTTGCATACCTATTTGTTTCTCTGATGATATTGCATACAAAATCGTCGGTGAAAAAAGCTCAAAACATCGCAGAGCTGAAGCAGTTGAAGAAGGTGGTGCACAAACACCTGCAAAACCAGAAAAATAAGGTTTTCGACTGGGCTGTTCTGCAGGGTTACATTCCCATTTGGTCCACTGAAAATGGTGCTGAAGTGCCTCCAATGTTTTTTTCTGTAGCTCAATGTCTGCGCTCTCAAGCAGTTCTTCCCCACTGTCACTCCCATCACTGCTGCTGATATTTTCTTGGTCACTGTCACTTTCTTAGTAGCTGATATCGCTTTCTTCTTCACCACTTTCAAACAGTGCAGCAATGACAATCTTATGCTTTCTGTTTGCCATTATCCCACTCATCTTGTAGGTATTCCTGAGGAAATTTCAACAGTCTATTTGGTCAAAAGACTGCACAAGGGATAAATTACACAACGGGCTAGAAGTCCTATCTGGCGGTAAAACTGTAGGATGTGGTCAGAAGCCAAACAATATTCTGCGCTCCGGCCCAATAATGTTAAAAAAGAATTGGTTTCACTCACTCTTTATTGAGGGACCTTAATTACCACAGTGTAAACTTATTCCCGCTAAAATCTGCTCTGCAGAGTAAAGGGTGCGTTCAGAGGAGCGTGGGGAGTAAAGAGTGCATTCAGACAAGCGTGGAGAGTAAAGGGGACTCACCAAGGGGACTTAAGAATCCCCTCTCAACAGTTGTGACAGCTGTGGGAGGGGACCGAGTAGCACTCCTATTGACTTCAATGGAGCCGCCGGCAGCCCCACTGAAGGCAATAGTAAGCCCTTCGCAGAAAATCATTTCTATCAAGTGTAAAAAATAAAATAAAATACATACTTACCTCTCTGTGCTGCCGGGGCTCAGGCGCGTGTCTCTACTCGGGTCCCGGTACTGTCATCATGGTCTTTCAGCTGGCGGGGATTTAAAATCCCCGCCTGCTGAAAGGACTGCCTGTGATTGGCTGAGCACTCAGCCAATTACACACAGCGCTTGGTCCATTCATAAAATTCTATGAATGGACCGACGCTGTGTGTGATTGGCTGAGCACTCAGCCAATCACACGCAACCCTTTCAGCAAGCGGGGATTTTAAATCCCCTCCTGCTGAAAGAACATAATTATAGTGTCGGGAGGGGACCGTGTAGCACTCCTATTGACTTCAATGGAGCCGCCGACCTGTCGGCGGCCCCATTGAGGGCAATAGTAAGCTGGCTCACCCGCAGTAATTTTCTGGGAAGGGCTTAAAATATAAGCCCTTCGCAGAAAAAAATTTCTATCAAGTGTAAAAAATGAAATAAAATACATACTTACCTCCCTGCGCTGTCAGGGCTCAGGCGCGTGCCTCCGCTCGGGTCCCGGCACTGTAATCATGTTCTTTCAGCTGGCGGGGATTTAAAATCCCTGCCTGCTGAAAGGACTGCGTGTGATTGGCTAAATGCTCAGCCAATCACACGCAGCGCTCGGTCCATTCATAGAATTCTGTGAATGGACCGAGCACTGAAATCAATAGGAGTGCTATGCGGTCCCCTCCCACAGCTGTCACAACAGTCCCTTTTACTCCCCATGCAGTAAAAACCCCAGAAATTCAGCTGACATCTCAGTGCTCAGCACATTTCAGCACTGGAGCTGTCCACGGAAACCTTCCGGGGTTTAACTGCATGGTCAGTGCAGCAAGCCCCGGAGATTTTCTGGGCGTGCCACTAATGGGTTAAAGAGCCTCTTCCGTGATTATTATTGTTTATTCATTGTGTATATATAAATGAGCTAGTGTTACCTTGGTTAATTATTTCTTTCTGTCTGAGACTCCCAGCCTCTTTTTTTTCAGTTGGTCATGTCATCTCACTTCCAATCGGCTCAGATCAACTTGGGGTTATGGATTTATTTTCTAGTCAATTTCTCAGTCCATGTGATGCTGTTGCATCGAGCAACCACAGCAACTGTGTTGAGTGGCAGAAAAGTACTCCTGTCACAGTTATTGATGATGATCACACATCTCCTGTCACACAGTTATAATAGGGGAGATCACAGCTCATTCTCTTTACTGTATAGTTATGGTCTGTAACTTATTTAGGTTAATGAAAATTAAACTATCCCCCCTGCAGACAAAAATCATATAGCCTTAACTAATGTTGGTCTGATGCATCATCGAACTGATTAAAAGTGAAAATAGAAAATATCACCATCAAGACAGGGGGCCTGCAGTGCCTGACAGGGGGCTGCAGTACAGGAAAGTGACTAGAATACACAGAGGAGACATTCAGAGTGTGACAGACAATCAGGTGAGGGGGTCAGGTATAGAAAAATGTGTTTTTACCAGAGTGACCCTTTAGTCCCCTTTGATCAGCAGTTATCACCAGAGGAAGGTGTTTATAGGCACTTAGTTTTCCTGCAGTGACCACTACAGGGGAGATGTGACATTACACAATGCACATTAAAATGAATTGCTTTCCAAGAAATATGTGTATACACAATGATACAGATTTACTAAGGGCTCATGTCCACGGGGAAAATAGGATTTAGGATCCGCAGCGGATCTCCCGCGCGCGGATCCACACCCCATAGGGATGCATTGACCACCCGCGGGTACATAAATACCCGCGGATCGTCAATAAAAGTGAAAAAAAATGGAGCATGAAAAAATCTGGACCATGCTCCATTTTCATGCGGGTCTCCCGCGGGGACGGCTCCCGCGGGCTTCTATTGAAGCCTATGGAAGCCGTCCGGATCCGCGGGAGACCTAAAATAGGAATTTAAAGCATTTACTCACCCGCAGCGGACCGCGAAGCTCTTCTCTTCCTCACCGCCGCATCTCCCTTGCTTCGGCTCGGCGGATGTGCCCGGCGCATGCGCGCGGCACGTCGACGACGTGCCGGCGACGTGCCGCCGGCGTCAGGAATTCATCCGCCGGCCGAAAATGAAGATCCGGCCGTGAGGAAGAGCAGAGCTTCGTCGCCCGCGCCGGATAGGTAAATTCTTTTAAATTGCTAATTTCAGCGCTCATGTCCGCGGGGCAGGAGGGACCCGCTGCAGATTCTCCATGGAGAATCTGCAGCGGATCTGATTTTCCCCGTGGACATGAGGCCTAATACTGTCTAATAGTCTGACAGTGCAAACTTAGACTAGACAGTTGTAAAATGCGCCACATTAATCAGAGTGGCTCATGCTGCATGATAATTCTGATGTATCTTTAGATACTTCTGTTTAATTTTATACCACCTACAAGGTGGCTTAGTTTATGATTGTTTTTGTGCCAAAAAGTTTGTTACAATTTTTGGCGCACAATGTGGAATTGATAAAAATCACTTAGAAATGTCTGGGCCTTTAAAATGGAAGGGATTAATGTTAATTTTAAACTCGTGCTTAAAATGAAGATTGTACAAATTTTGGTTGTATCTTCATTCAATTTATGTTTAGAAAATGATTAGCTGCAAAATTCAGAATTTCATCTTAGAAGATTATTCTGTTATAATTTCATTCTCTTTTCCAGCATTACACACGTAAATGGAAGTGCACGGCATGCCAGAGATGTGCAGACAATCGTGAATAACAGGTAAGAAAGTAGACAGAAAAACACATGGGTTCACTGGACTGGGATATTCATTGATGGGATACTGAATTATATTATATATACAATGGTGGAGATTGATTATTACAATCTTACATTGAGACCAGGAAGGCGGAAGATGCTTCACATTTACTACAGCTGTGAATGCTGTGGTATATATCTTGTTTTGCTAGACATATTAGACACTTTTCCTTAATTTACCTCTTTAGCGGCTTACTTTAGACTCATATGTTGTCCCAAAATTTTGGTAAAATTTCAGCACAATTTGGTGCATTTTAAGATCCCTCTAAGCCATGCCCTCTTTTCTAGACAGTTTTCAAAACTGTCTAGTGAGGCGCAAAATCTGTCAAAAACATATAAATTTGACGCAAGGTAGTTATGTCAGGTTTTTGTTGCAAATTGAACAAGAGTCACTAAACATTTAGCTTAGTGGATCTCCCCCATAGTATTAGAGCTATCTGTTCAATATTTTTGTTTTTGCAGAGATTCAACTATTATTTATGAAAAATGCAATATCTTACCAAACTTTTTAGTCAATTTCTGTATGATAGCTGCCTCCACATTAATGATTGAGAAGAGAAATATGAGGACTATACATTCATAGAGTTCATGCCGAATATGGGTGTTCCTACCTTGGTGTAGGAGGGCCCTGCTTTTACATTGATAATTGGTACATGGTGCTGATTTTGCAGATGATATACATTTATGACATATATTTATAGGCATGGAAGGGAGGACAAAGTTCTTTTGTGTATACTTATATTTACTTATACTTTATATTTACCTGCTGAGAAAACTGATTGTTTCAACATCCTGTACAAAGTATACAAGCTATAACTTAGTATCTATGAAAGGTTTTTGCGTAAATTTAAGTAACATATTTGCAAAATTAATCCATTTTAAGGCCGAATGCACACTGCCGGGTCAGATTCCGCAGTGGGATCCCGCAGCAGGATCCGATCCTGTGCCTGGCCTGTGACTCCTGCGTACCTGTCTGCAGTCGACTATTCTGTATAACAGATGTGCCAGGTGGTGCGCCGCTGCACATGCGCAGTACAGAATATGCCACGCAATCGCTATGTGATGATACAGAATTCGCCACCCTTCCATAATGTCATTGCGTAAGAGCCGCGGATCAGACGGCTTCCATTCAATGGAGGCTGTCCCCGCGGAAACCGTGCTGGAATAGGACATGCTGCGATTTTCCCTCCGTGAGTGAGAAAATCGATTGTCTATGCGCAGCATTTGCTGTAAAATCTGGAGGCGGACGCCTGCTCCGGAGTCTGCAATGCAAATACCTCTGTGTGCATTGGGCCTAAGAGTAAGATTATATCTAGGTTATAAACTTAGGTTAAGACTAAGACTATTTTTAAAAGGGCGCAATCAAAAAAAGGAAAAAAATAGCAGCACAGCAATATTTAATCCCACTCACTTGTTCACTTCAGGGAGGGCCTGTAGCGGTGCACGCTCCAATGAATCCGTGACTCCTTGGATCCAAAATAGGTATTAGCAAAACATAGGTGGTAGAAGCAGCACACCAGAGATTCTTTTCTTTCTCAGCTTAATAACAATGATGTGTATGAGCCGCTTAGTTGTGACCCTTCAAGTACTTATCAGAGAGACCTGAGAACCTTTCTTGATGACGCCATGTTTAATGGTGTCATCGACAGGCCTCTCAGGGACTTTTTGTTTATCAAATTTCCTGTCACTCCAGTCTTGTACACACTCCCCAAAATACATAAATGGCTGATTAACCCGCCAGGGTGCCCAATTATTTCTGGACGAGGCTCCTTGTTCAATAACATATCTAGATTTCTAGATAGTGTTTTGAGAACGTTTGTGAGCAATAGCCCTACTTACATTAGGGACACCTCTGATTTTTTACTTAAATTACGGAATGTCAAGATTGCTACTGAAAATGTGATCATAGGTACCCTTTACGTCACTTCTTTATACACAAATATTGACCATTCTAAGGGGCTACAGGCTGTCAGAGAACACTTGATGGGATCTCAGTGGTCTAATGGATGTCTGGAATTTGTCCTTTCCTTACTAATTGTGAATGGTGTGATCCTGTGTTATCTATATACATGGTGTTTACCTTGCATTACAATTCGGTCTGAAATAACTGCTGAAAATTTTTCTAGACAGAACAGAGAGTATCAGCCTGTTATTAGTATTAGTGGTCAGGGTGAGAACTGCAGGACTTTAAAAAGTTTTAAAATATAGATTGTAACATCAAACATAAGAAAAAGAATAACATTAGGATTTGATTTATACAACAGGTTATTTCTGATGACACACTCCACTTCTATTCTAGTAGAATATTTGAGGAAACCCTAAGGCCTTATTTGCACAGTTTAATTAAGATTTTTTGACATGTATCTGACAATCTCCAGCAGATCTCTGAGAATTCGCAGCAGAGAGAGCATCAAAGGAAAGCCCAGGTTATGGTATACCTCGGTCGTAAAAAATTTACATACTGGCCGGCGCTTGTAATTGCAGGTGTAGCTCACACTAATTTCAAACCAAGAACCATAGACCTAAGTGCACATAATGCCTGAATTGCAGTTTCTAGGTGCTACCATGAGTTTGCTTGTTGGGTGTATAACACTGCGGATATCTTTCACTAGCGGTCCAATAGATGATTTAACTCTTTTGAAATGTTGCTTTTTGAAATACACACATGCAGTTTTCTGAAATAATTCTAACATTCTAATGCTTTATTTTCCCCTTAGCTTTTCAAAGAATCTTGCAAGATTTACCAGAGGTGTGGAAGACAACAAAAATCAAAGGTAAATTTGCAAGCATGTAACGGGCTCTTTTTTAAGGGCTTTTAAACCATCATGTGTGATCTGGACCCCACTCCAGAATCGTGCAGACAATGACACAGACACAGCATGATTAAATAGCATGGATGTGAGTGAGAGCTGCCTCTGATTGGTCAGGCTGTGACCAATCAGAGGCAGTTCATTCAGCAGGCGGGGATTTTAAATCCCCGGCTGCTGAATACTACAGAGAGCAGTTCAGGAGAACTGCCGCCGGCTGCGGCTGAACTCCGGCTGCCGGGACCAGGTGAGTATATATATTTTTTCATTTTTACACATTTCTGGATGAATTGCAGGGAAGGGCTTATATATTTAAGCCCTTCCCGAAAATTCATCGTGAGATCGCCCGCAGCGCATTGCTTTCAATGGAGCAGGCTGTATTGCCGGCTCCATTGAATTCAATGCGCTGGACAGCTCCGGCCCGTTTCTATTGAAACGCGGCTAGGAAGAGTTCTTTCGGGCGATTTTTCGGCCCGGTCACGCGATTTGCAGATGCGCATCCGTCATGCGATCCGCAAATCGCGGCAAAAACGCCCGTGTGACTAAGGCCTAAGGGTGCATATATATGCGCGTGTTTATGTGCATACATACGTGCGCACATAACCATGCATCTATTATAACCATTGGTTTCCTATGCTGTGTTCACATGTCCGTGGTTTACAGGTGTGCATAGGTCCATGGTTTGTGTCAATATTCCCTGCAGAGAGTCCCCTCATCACTGAATCACTGCCACAGGGTTAAGTGACAAGGGGACTCCCTGTGGGAAATAAAAAATCCCCTGCCACAGCTCTGTGGCAGAGAATCGCAAAGCTCTCTGATTGATTTTAATGGGCCCTTCTCCGCAGTGATTTTCGGGGAAGGGCTTTAAATGTAAGCCCTTCCCTGAAAATCAATCCTAGTTGTGGTAAAAAATAAAACATACTTACCTCTTCGCCACTGCAGCCTAGCCGCTTGAGTCCTGTCACTGTAATGAATTCAATGAATGGTCGAGTGCTGCCTGTGATTGGCTGAGCGCTGTGACCAATCACAGACAGCGCTCAGCTGTCATTCACTGAGCACCTGAGCACCTCAGCCAATCACAATCAGCTCTTTCAGCAGGCGGGGATTTTAAATCCCCGCCTGCTCAAAGTACAGCACTACAGAGCAGGGGGCAGCGCAGAGAAGACGCAGCTCAGCCCCGGCAGCTGAAGGAAGGTGAGTGTCTATTTTTTTTTTAACTTTTTTACACTACTTTTACTGTTTTTTCAGGAAAGGGCTTATATTTAAAGCCCTTCTCTGAAATCCAATGACAGGGTCTCGACAGCAGGATCCTCTACCGCAGCTGTCATGTGTGACAGCTGCGGTAGGGAATTGAAGAATTCCTTTGCTGCATCTGTCACAGATGTGGCAGGTGCAGCAGCAGGGAATTCTGTTTACTAGCAGGGATGAAGAAAACATCTGCTACATGCAGCAGATGTGTTCTTCATCCCCGCGGGGGACACAGCAGAGGCGGATAGGTACATTTTTTTATTTATTTATTTTTATGCACTAAAATTCTTGTTTTGCAGGGAAGGGCTTATATGTAAAGCCCTTCCATGAAAAACAATTCAGGGGTGCCGGCAGACCATTGTCTTCAATGGAGCCGCCGGCAGCAGCCGTGGCTCCATTTAAAACAATGCACGCAGCTACATACACGCATGTTTTTACTCATACAGAGGTACGCACCTATGTACGCACAAAAACACGCTCGTGTGATGCCACCCTTAAGCAGTGATTGTTCCTATAAAGTAGGCCTGCACAACTGAAAATGGGCAAACCTGTTGGGGCCACAGATCGGTTTTTAGCAGCTTGCTTACAGCGTGAGCTGCTAAGAACCTATCTATTCTATTAAGGTAAGGTTACAAACCATCATAGTATATAAAAGGGCAGGTAAGTATATATATATATATATATATATATATTGCAATATGCTTACCTGTCCTTTGAAGCAGCTTATAAAGATTCTTCCGCTGCTGCTCCATTGACACTGCTGCTTGCACCACCCTACCTGGGCCTAAAGGACTTCTCTGAATTGAATGACAGTCATGTGATCTGATCCACAGCAAGGGAGAATATAGCGGGTGTCAGCTGCGTATTACTCACAATGTTCAAGCCATGCAGCTGACGTCCACTATCCCCTGCTTCGCTACACAACGTGGCCAATCACATGAATATTATTCACTGAAGGTCCTTTACCCAGTAACGTTTACCCCTAGCAGCTAGCGATTAGCCTTTTAACATCATAGTCAGGCCGCGGGCTTCCAGAAATTCTTTGATGGTGGCCCATGGGATATATGTTGTGCAGGCCTGCTATAGGGTCATTAGTATAATAATGAGAGTATATTACAGTTACAGAAACATATTAACCCTTTGCAATCCAATGTTGGATATAGGGTTTCCTATGGGACATTCTCTTTCTGCCATTATACAATGGTGCCGTCTGCTGGCCAGAGCCAGTACTGCGGTATGTGATGTGCTGGAGAGGCCCCCGATAACAGAGCGGCCAGTAATCTACAATAAGAATACCCTGCTAGACGTCTTACGACATCGGAGCTGTGTACAGCCTTCAATCAGAATGTCTTTAAATGTCAGGCAGTGGATTGGAATGGGTTAAAATTTTGTGCCAAAAAGTGTTTTTATGCTGTATGACTGCTAATTGTGATACTATCTTCACTGTAAAAATGTGGCAACCATAGCTCTTATTTAGAGTGTTGTCTCTTCCTTCTCAACACAAAAGATGATTGAAGATTGAATACAGATTGAAATATGTTGGCGCTATACAAATAAAGATTATTATTATTATTATTATTACAATGTTTCACATGAAAGGAGTGTTCTAAAATTGTTTCATGTTATTCTAACTAATGCAGATAACCAGAATTACTTATGTACCTTTGCAGTTATTACGTCTGGGCCCTTCTGGTATACAACAACAGTAATAATATTGTTTTGGAAAAAGACGACATATTAAAAAAGATTAATGGGAGCTCACCCAGTGGCCTGACTCTTCAAGCAATTGAGGTTTTTCCAGTTGGTAAGTGTATAGAGTATGCAGTATTACAAGTTTGAAAAGAATTACTGAGGTGTGGAACCCTACGTTTAGTGCCACATGAGTGTATAAAAGCTTAGAATGTGTTGCATGTATAGTTCCGTATGCCATCTGTATGTAGTCAATGTGTCCTTTCTTTTGCTTCAGTACGTCATCCATTTCCGAGTCCGCAAAAAGAAACTGGAATAGCCTCAATTCTTTTTTCTGCATATCCTAGCAATTCAGCAAAGCTAAAAACATTTTAAGGGTACACCAAAATCCGCAGCAAAAACCGTGTCGAAATCCACCCTTTTGATTTTTGAATTGAATCCACAGCCAACGTCACTCCTTTAAGGGCTCCTTCCCACTTGCATCTTTTTAATGCTGCAGTATTGCTGCATTTTTTTTACGCGATTGTCAATGGGACTTTCTAAAGTTAAAAACGCATCGCAAGTTGGTGCTTTGCGATTTTTATGCAATGCGTTTTTAACATTAGGAAGTAACATTGACAATCGCGTTAAAAAAACGCACCTACATCGCAGCGTTAAAAAAACGCAAGTGGGTAGGAGCCCTAATTGAAAGGGTGAAATCTGCTGCTGATCTTCAACAAAAAACATTTTGTCCACTGTGGAAAATTCGTACCATTTCCTGTATGTGTCAATGTAACCTAAGGTTCAGTTTAGGCTACTCATACATGCAGGTGTCATACGGATTGATGGACGATGTGAAATAAGAAATCGTGGCATGTGCTATTCCAGTTATTCTCCATGGATGGAAGTAGCCCACTCCATTTTAAAACATCCGTGAGAATCAGATAGTGTGTTGTCCAATATTAATTATGGCCAGGGGCTGGCTGGCAAATTTTAGCCCAAGGAGCAAGTGCATAGCACCAGAGCCAAGGTCCTATCATATATATACGCCCCTAGAACTAAGCTCATGACATACATGCAGTATCAGAACCAAGCTCAGTACATAAATACAGCACCAGAATTAAGCTTATGACTTATATACAGAAGCAGAGCCAAACTCATACCATAAATACAGCCCTGATCTCAGCTCATAACATAAATACAGCACCAGAGCCAAGTACTATACATCTTTTCTAGTGATAGCAGTTACAATGCAGTTATCTCTATTGGTCACAGGTGATGTTATATCTGTTTAGAGTCATCATTGTTTTTCTTCTCTTTGGGTCCACTGAGAATTCTTCCAGCCATGACTTGTTTCGACACACTCTCCCCACCTGCTGCCACAATCCCTAAATTAATTTATCAGTTCCCCCCTAAAGTAACAATGTGCCACTTTGGATCACTAATAATATTGCCTCTAGTGTGGTCCCACTAACACATAAGACCTCATTGTGGCCCCAATCAGTAATGGTGTGTTTGCTGTGGCCCCACCAAGTAATAGTACATGTACTGTGACCCCCAATTAGTTGCAAGACCCCCACTGTGGCCCCAATTAGAGTAAGGATCCCTGCTGTGGCCCCATTTAGCTATATGACTGTCACTGCGGGCCCAATTAGTAGTAAAACCTTTGCTGTGGCTCCCCAATTACTATTATGATCAGCATAGACCCAATAAATGTGTCAAAAGTTAGAAAAAGAGGCCAATACAAAAAATACATTATTTCATAATTTCGTACTTACCTACAGTTAGCATCTGGACACAGCATTTTTTTTCCACCAAAACATACCACAAAGAAAATGTTATCGTTAAGACACTAAAAAGGGGTTTTCGCACAAAAAAAGTGTGATACCAATCTAATAATGTTTCTTAATCACAGTTGATATCTGAATAATTTTGTGATTTTTCAGGTTGTACTGTTTTTCTAATATGTACCAAATTTATTGATTAGCACCATTCTTTGCACAAAAAATATTGGTATATGCCTTCGCCAGCCATGAGGTAGTATAAGGAAAGAAATGTGTCTTACATGCCTAACAAATTAAAAATTTATCATGGCATGTGCAATATTTTTATAGATTTTACATAAGTTGCACAATTTTCACCAGCTTGTAAATTGATTCTTTATGCAGCACCATTGACAACCCATTCTCATTGTTATTTATTCCCTTCCAGAATTTTGTAAAGGTGAAGAATCACCAACATTATACCATTGGCCTCCGACAAAGCCAACAACAACTGCGATTATTCCATGTCCAAAAAACTCTGCATATACTGCTTCAAGGACTTGGTAAGACATATGTATAATATGTAGTCAGACAAGCATTTTTGTGCACGCATGTTAGGCACATTTGCGATGCGCATCTATAAGAACCAATGTTTTCCAATGAAAGTGGTCACATATGCGGTTTTTATATGCGAATAAACTTCGCACCTGCGAAATATAGAACATTTGAGTTCCAATGCACTCAGTCACGCGATTTTCTCTACATGCAATGTGCGATTTTTTTTTTCCCCACGCCTATAATGTGTGAAAAATTCGCTCATCTGACTGAGCCCTCAAGAGGACAATTTCTGTAAGTAGGTGCTAGGCTGCAATGAATCTACTGGATGCCAAGTCAGGCCTTAGTCACACGGGCGTTTTTTGCTGCGATTGGCGGATCGCATGACGGGTGCGCAAATCGCGTGACCGGGGCAGAAAAATCGCCCGAAAAAATTCATCGCGGGATGAATTGTCAGGACGGGCTTAAATATATAAGCCCTTCCCTGCAATTCATCCAGAAATGTGTAAAAATTTAAAAAATAAAAATATACTCACCTGGTCCCGGCAGAACGATGTTAGCCCATTGAATTCAATGGAGCCGGCAATACAGCCAGCTCCATTGAAAGCAATGGGCTGCCGGTGATCGCGGGATGAATTGTCGGGAAGGGCTTCATGAATGGGTGTGAGTGAGAGCTGCCTCTGATTGGTTCAGCGCTGAGCCAATCAGGGGCAGCTCTCACTCACACCTACTCACACCCACTGCTGGCTGAACTCTGTCTGCCGGGACAAGGTGAGTATATATATTTTTTTTATTTTTACACATTTATGGATGAATTGCAGGGAAGGGCTTATATATTTAAGCCCTTCCCGACAATACATCCTGCGATCGCCGGCAGCCCATTGCTTTCAATGGAGTCGGCTGTATTGCCGGCTCCATTGAATTCAATGGGCAAACATCATTCTTCTCTGTAATTTTTTTAAACTTATTTTTAACATCTATGTTCCCCACAAAATCATATAAGACATATGGAGGTCATTAACATTGTCTTTTTGCTTTTTTATTTACACTTTTGTACTGTTACTGGGGTATTCATAAGAGCCCCAGTCACAAGGGAAAACATTCCCCTGTAGTGATAATAGTCACTGACAGAGATACCCTTGGCAGAGGGCACCCGGTGGTCATATGATTCCTGGGTGGAATAACGGAAGTACCACTTCCACTTTCTCTTTAGACTACATAGCACTCATTGAGTCATAGTAAGTCCTTGCTGACAAACTATACAGTCAGCTCCACTGGCATGAGGACAAGTTAGATTATATAATCTACAGCAGTGATGGCGAACCTTTTAGAGACCGAATGCCCAAACTGCAACGCAAAACCAACTTATGTATCGCAAAGTGCCAACACGTCAGGGGGCGGGGCTTATCACGACATGATTTTACCCCTGTCGTTCTAAAAAGGACAGGGCTGCTTCAAAATAGACAGGGTGCAGATTCTGACTGCTTTTTGGATGTGGAAAATTCTGCAGCATTTCCGCATCCAAAAAGTTGTCAAAATCTGCACCCTGTCTATTTTGATACAGCCCTGCCAGTTTCTGCCGCATGTAAACACACCCCAGTGGTAATAGTGGCCCTCCTAGCGATAATAGTGACCCCCCTCAGTGCTAATAGTGACATACCCCAGCGGTCCCCCAGCAGTAATAATGCCCGCTTCCCCCCCAGCGGTTCCCACAGCAGTCATATTACCCCCCCCCAGTGGTCCACCAGCAGTCACAATGCCACCCCCAGCTGTCTGCCAGCAATAATGCCCCCCTCCCCTCAAGCGGTTCCCCCAGCAATCATAATGCGCCCCCCTCCCCCAGCGGTCCCCCAGCAGTCATAATGCCCCCAGCAGTCATAATGCCTCCCCCCCCCCAGCGGTTCCCCCAGCAGTCATAATGCCTCCCCCCCAGCGGTTCCCCCAGCAGTCCTAATGCCTTTCCCCCCAGCGGTTCCCTCAGCAGTCCTAATGCCTCCCCCCCAGCGATTCTCCCAGCAGTCATGCCTCCCCTCCCCCGCTAGCGATTCTCCCAGCAGTCATAATGCCTCCCCTCCCCTCAGCGATTCTCCCAGCAGTCATAATGCCTCCCCCCCCCAGCGATTCTCCCAGCAGTCATAATGCTTCCCCTCCCCCCCAGCAATTCTCCCAGCAGTCATTGCCTCCCCTCCCCCAGCGGTCCCCCAGCAGTCATAATGCCCCCAGCAGTCATAATGCCTCCCCCCCCCCAGCGGTTCCCCCAGCAGTCATAATGCCTCCCCCCCAGCGGTTCCCCCAGCAGTCCTAATGCCTTTCCCCCCAGCGGTTCCCTCAGCAGTCCTAATGCCTCCCCCCCAGCGATTCTCCCAGCAGTCATGCCTCCCCTCCCCCGCTAGCGATTCTCCCAGCAGTCATAATGCCTCCCCTCCCCTCAGCGATTCTCCCAGCAGTCATAATGCTTCCCCTCCCCCCCAGCAATTCTCCCAGCAGTCATTGCCTCCCCTCCCCCGCTAGCGATTCTCCCAGCAGTCATAATGCTTCCCCTCCCCCCCAGCGATTCTCCCAGCAGTCATAATGCTTCCCCTTCCCCCAGCGATTCTCCCAGCAGTCAGAATGCCCCCCCCACAGCGATTTTCCCAGCAGTCAGAATGCCCCCCCTCCCCCCCAGCGATTTTCCCAGCAGTCAGAATGCCCCCCCAGCTATTTTCCCAGCAGTCAGAATGCCCCCCCAGCTATTTTCCCAGCAGTCAGAATGCCCCCCCCCAGCAATTTCCCAGCAGTCAGAATGCCCCTCTCCCCCCCAGCGATTTTCCCAGCAGTCAGAATGCCCCCTCCCCCCCCAGCGATTTTCCCAGCAATCAGAATGCCCACCCTCCCCCCCAGCGATTTTCCCAGCAGTCAGAATGCCCCCCTCCCCCCCCCCCCCAGTGATTTTCCCAGCAGTCAGAATGCCTCCCCTCCCCCCCAGCGATTTTCCCAGTAGTCAGAATGCCTCCCCTCCCCCCCCCCAGCGATTTTCCCAGCAGTCAGAATGCCTCCCCTCCCCCCCAGTGATTCTCCCAGCTGTCAAAATGCCCGCCCCCTGTCCCACATACTTACCCCTCCTCCTCGCGGGAGCGCCGCTCCTCTCCTGCCTGATCCCAGGTGCATACTGAAGGCAGTGTGCTGCTGTTGGATGCCTTCTCCCCCTGCTCTTGCGGAACCAAAGAAGGAGACATCGGAAGAGGGGGGAGAAGGATCCTAGCTGCACACTGACTCACAGTGTGCGCCGGGATCAGCACAGAAAGCAGCGCTGAATGAATGTCAGCAGGGGAGCCCGGCCCCTGCAGGCATTCACTAAGGTGGTGAGCGGCCGATGGCGGCGCGTGCCAGCAGGGAGGGCTCTGTGTGCCGCCTCTGGCACACGTGCCATAGGTTCGCCACCACTGGTCTACAGTAAATCATTGCATACCTTATAGATGCAAACATGGCAGTGGCATGAAATTTTAAGCTATTGGGTAGTTATTATTTGAATTCTTCGACTTTAAAAGGTGAATTGTGCTAATAATTTATTAGGGAAATACTTTTGGTGAAATTATGTTATATGATTTATAAAGTGGATTCAAGGTGGAGATTCATGCTAGGACATATGGATGTCATAGAAGAGGTTCCCCTGTTTGGGAGTCATTTCTTTAAGCAAGAATAGAGATCAGGTGTTTATTAGGGATGCTGGGAATGGAATCATCCTAGGTGTGACATATTGAAATAGTTCGTACAAAAAAAAAAATAGGTCAGCACTTCCCAATAGAAATCCATAGGTGCACATTAAAACATGACTGCAACATTCAGTAGAAGCAGAAACCAAAAAGTGGCAACAGCACTAGCGATGAGCGAGCACCAAAATGCTCGGGTGCTCGTTACTCGGGACGAACTTTTCGCGATGCTCGAGGGTTCGTTTCGAGTAACAAACCCCATTGAAGTCAATGGGCGACCCGAGCATTTTTGTATTTCGCCGATGCTCGCTAAGGTTTCCTTGTGTGAAAATCTGGGCAATTCAAGAAAGTGATGGGAACGACACAGCAACGGATAGGGCAGGCGAGGGGCTACATGTTGGGCTGCATCTCAAGTTCACAGGTCCCATTATTAAGCCACAATAGCGGCAAGAGTGGGGCCCCCCCCCCTCCCAACAACTTTTACTTCTGAAAAGCCCTCATTAGCATGGCATACCTTTGCTAAGCACCACACTACCTCCAACAAAGCACAATCACTGCCTGCATGACACTCCACTGCCACTTCTCCTGGGTTACATGCTGCCCAACCGCCCCCTCTCCCTCCCACAGCGCACACCAAAGTGTCCCTGCGCAGCCTTCAGCTGCCCTCATGCCACACCACCCTCATGTCTATTTAGAAGTGCGTCTGCCATGAGGAGGAACCGCAGGCACACACTGCAGAGGGTTGGCACGGCTAGGCAGCGACCCTCTTTAAAAGGGGCGGGGCGATAGCCCACAATGCTGTACAGAAGCAATGAGAAATAGAATCCTGTGCCACCGCCATCAGGAGCTGCACACGTGGGCATAGCAATGGGGAACCTATGTGCCACACACTATTCATTCTGTCAAGGTGTCTCTGCATGCCCCAGTCAGACCGGGCTTTTTAATTCATAGACACAGGCAGGTACAACTCCCTATTGTGAAGTCCCTGTCGACCGACAGCATGGGTGGCTCCCTGGAACCCACCGGCGATACACAAAAATATCCCATTGCATTGCCCAACACAGCTGAGGTAGTAATGTCGTGCTTAATGCAGGTGGGCTTCGGCCCACACTGCATGCCCCAGTCAGACTGGGGTTCTTTACAAGTGGAAACAGATGCATTTATAATTCCCTGTGCACCCACAGCATGGGTGGGTGCCAGGAAGCCACCGGCGGTACATAGAAATATCCCATTGCATTGCCCAACACAGCTGAGGAAGTAATGTCGTGCTTAATGCAGGTGGGCTCCGGCCAACACTGCATGCCCCAGTCAGACTGGTAATATGTACCTTAACAGTAACCGCGTTGGTGGTAATGTGGTGGTGACTGCGGACCTAGTAGCGCGGTTTTATTTTGTTGGTTTTCGGAATGTGGCCAGGATTAAGTGGGCCGTGGCGGGGGATGTTTTGGAGGCACTACGTGTCCTCTCCACGTGTCCGTGGTTATATGCACCTTAACAGTAACAGCGTTGGTGGGAAATGGCCTCGCCGCCATCATGTCTTTGGGAAGCCTCTGTTTCCACACCCCAGAGACATACCATTAGCAGCGGTATAGGCAGAGCCCAGAATTAGTAACATTTCAGCCGTAGCATTAGCGACAGGCCCCACTAACATATCACTAGCAGCATTATAGGGGGAGCACAGTCTTAGTTCCATTTCAGTAATAGTAGCAGCCTACACAGGCCCCAGGAACAATTCCGAAGCAGCAGTATAGGAGGAGCATAGTCTTAGTTCCATTTAAGTCATTGTAGCAGCCTACACAGGCCCCAGGAACAATTCCGAAGCAGCAGTATAGTGGGAGCGCAGTCTTAGTTCCATTTCAGTAGCTGCAGTATAGCAAAGGCCCAAGTTACATTTATGTAGCTAAAGTGTAGGCCAACCCCACACACACTTCTGTACCATGAGTGCAGGCGAAGAACATACAAATTGCTATGATTACACTGTAGGTGAGGGCCCCAAAACATTGGTGTACCAACAGTACTAATGTACCTCAGTAAAAATTGGCCATGCCCAACCAAGATGGCAGGTGAAACCCATTAATCGCTTTGGTTAATGTGGCTTAAGTGGTAACTAGGCCTGGAGGCGGCCCAGTTTAACGAAAAATTGGTTCAAGTTAAAGTTCCAACACTTAAGAGCATTGAAACGTATAAAAATTTTTTAGAAAAATTATATGAGTGAGCCTTGTGGCCCTAAGAAAAATTGCCCGTTCAGCGTGATTACGTGAGGTTTCAGGAGGAGGAGCAGGAGGAGGAGGAGGAATATTAGACACAGATTGATGAAGCAGAAATGTCCCCGTTTTGGATGGTGAGAGAGAACGTAGCTTCCATCCGCGGGTGCAGCCTACGTATTGCTTACGTATCGCTGCTGTCCGCTGGTGGAGAAGAGAAGTCTGGGGAAATCCAGGCTTTGTTCATCTTGATGAGTGTTAGCCTGTTGGCACTATCGGTTGACAGGCGGGTACGCTTATCTGTGATGATTCCCCCAGCCGCACTAAACACCCTTTCCGACAAGACGCTAGCCGCAGGACAAGCAAGCACCTCCAGGGCATACAGCGCTAGTTCAGGCCACGTGTCCAGCTTCGACACCCAGTAGTTGTAGGTGGCAGAGGCGTCACGGAGGACGGTCGTGCGATCGGCTACGTACTCCCTCACCATCCTTTTACAGTGCTCCCGCCGACTCAGCCTTGACTGGGGAGCGGTGACACAGTCTTGCTGGGGAGCCATAAAGCTGTCCAGGCCCTTAAAGACTGTTGCACTGCCTGGGCTGTACATGCTGCTCGATCTACGCACCTCCCCTGCTACCTGGCCCTCGGAACTGCGCCTTCTGCCACTAGCGCTGTCGGATGGGAATTTTACCATCAGCTTGTCCGCCAGGGTCCTGTGGTATAGCAACACTCTCGAACCCCTTTCCTCTTCGGGAATGAGAGTGGGAAGGTTCTCCTTATAGCGTGGGTCGAGCAGTGTGTACACCCAGTAATCCGTAGTGGCCAGAATGCGTGTAACGCGAGGGTCACGAGAAAGGCATCCTAACATGAAGTCAGCCATGTGTGCCAGGGTACCTGTACGCAACACATGGCTGTCCGCACTAGGAAGATCACTTTCAGGATCCTCCTCCTCCTCCTCCTCCTCCTCCTCCTCCTCAGGCCATACACGCTGAAATGATGACAGGCAAGCAGCATGGGTACCGTCAGCAGTGGGCCAAGCTGTCTCTTCCCCCTCCTCCTCATCCTCCTCATGCTCCTCCTCCTCCTCCTGAACGCGCTGAGATATAGACAGGAGGGTGCTCTGACTATCCAGCGACATACTGTCTTCCCCCGGCTCTGTTTCCGAGCGCAAAGCGGCTGCATAGCAGAGGAATGGTGACGCTAATGATTGCAGCATCGCCGCTCACCACCTGGGTAGACTGCTCAAAGTTTCGAAGGACCTGGCAGATGTCTGCCAACCAGGCCCACTCTTCTGAAAAGAATTGAGGAGGCTGACTCCCACTGCGCCGCCCATGTTGCAGTTGGTATTCCACTATAGCTCTACGCTGCTCATAGAGCCTAGCCAACATGTGGAGCGTAGAGTTCCACCGTGTGGGCACGTCGCACAGCAGTCGGTGCACTGGCAGATTAAACCGATGTTGCAGGGTGCGCAGGGTGGCAGCGTTCGTGTGGGACTTGCGGAAATGTGCGCAGAGCCGGCGCACCTTTACGAGCAGGTCTGACAAGCGTGGGTAGCTTTTTCAGAAAGCGCTGAACCACCAAATTAAAGACGTGGGCCAGGCATGGCACGTGCGTGAGGCTGCCGAGCTGCAGAGCCGCCACCAGGTTACGGCCCTTGTCACACACGACCATGCCCGGTTGGAGGCTCAGCGGCGCAAGCCAACGGTCGGTCTGCTCTGTCAGACCCTGCAGCAGTTCGTGGGCCATGTGCCTCCTATTTCCTAAGCTGAGTAGTTTCAGCACGGCTGCTGACGCTTGCCCACCGCTGTGCTGCCACGCCGCGCGACACCGACTGCTGGCGACGTCCTGCTGCTGCTGACACATCTAGATTGCGAGACAGAGGTTGAGGAGGAGGAGGAGGAGGAGGGTGCTTTAGTGGAAGAAGCATACACCGCCGAACATACCACCACCGAGCTTGGGCCCGCAATTCTGGGGGTGGGTAGGACGTGAGCGGTCCCAGGCTCTGACTCTGTCCCAGCCTCCACTAAATTCACCCAATGTGCCGTCAGGGAGATGTAGTGGCCCTGCCCGCCTGTGCTTGTCCACGTGTCCGTAGTTAAGTGGACCTTGCCGCTAACCGCATTGGTGAGGGCGCGTACAATGTTGCGGGAGACGTGGTCGTGCAGGGCTGGGACGGCACATCGGGAAAAGTAGTGGCGACTGGGAACTGAGTAGCGCGGGGCCGCCGCCGCCATCATAGCTTTGAAAGCCTCCGTTTCCACAACCCTATACGGCAGCATCTCAAGGCTGATAAATTTGGCTATGTGGACGGTTAAC
Organism: Eleutherodactylus coqui; assembly: GCF_035609145.1. Taxonomy (NCBI): domain Eukaryota; kingdom Metazoa; phylum Chordata; class Amphibia; order Anura; family Eleutherodactylidae; genus Eleutherodactylus; species Eleutherodactylus coqui. Next base: position 114,176,134 of record NC_089839.1, on the reverse strand, counting down.
GATTGAGCGTGCGGGTGCGTGGCGGCGTACTTGCGCTTGCGCTCCAACACTTGCGCTAGCGACGGCTGGACTGTGCGGTGCGAGACATTGGTGGATGGGGCAGAGGACAGCGGAGGTGAGGGTGTGGGTGCAGGCCATGAGACGGTAGTGCCTGTGTCCTGAGAGGGGGGTTGGATCTCAGTGGCAGGTTGGGGCACAGGGGGACAGGCAGCGGTGCAAACCGGAGGCGGTGAACGGCCTTCGTCCCACCTTGTGGGGTGCTTGGCCATCATATGTCTGCGCATGCTGGTGGTGGTAAGGCTGTTGGTGGTGGCTCCCCGGCTGATCTTGGTGCGACAAAGGTTGCACACCACTGTTCGTCGGTCGTCAGGTGTCTCGGTGAAAAACTGCCAGACCTTAGAGCACCTCGGCCTCTGCAGGGTGGCATGGCGCGAGGGTGTGCTTTGGGAAACAGTTGGTGGATTATTTGGTCTGGCCCTGCCTCTACCCCTGGACACCGCACTGCCTCTTGCAACCTGCCCTGCTGCTGCCCGTGCCTCCCCCTCTGAAGACCTGTCCTGTGTAGGCGTTGCACACCAGGTGGGGTCAGTCACCTCATCGTCCTGCTGCTCTTCCTCCGAATCCTCTGTGCGCTCCTCCCTCGGACTTACTGCCCTTACTACTACCTCACTGCAAGACAACTGTGTCTCATCGTCATCGTCCTCCTCACCCACTGAAAGGTCTTGAGACAGTTGCCGGAAGTCCCCAGCCTCATCCCCCGGACCCCGGGAACTTTCCAATGGTTGTGCATCAGTGACGATAAACTCATCTGGTGGGAGAGGAACCACTGCTGCCCAATCTGAGCAGGGGCCCGAGAACAGTTCCTGGGAGTCTTCCCGCTCCTGAGCATGTGTCATTGTAGTGGAGTGAGGAGGCTGGGAGGAAGGAGGAGCAGCAGACAGAGGATTCGGATTTGCAGCACTGGACGGCGCAGAACTCTGGGTGGATGATAGCTTGCTCGAAGCACTTTCTGCCATCCACGACAGGACCTGCTCACACTGCTCATTTTCTAATAAAGGTCTCCCGCTGGACCCATTAATTGGGCAATGAACGTGGGGACGCCAGAAACGTGCCTCTCTCCTAATCGAGCAGCAGTCGGCTGCGACACACCTGGATCAGGAGCTCGGCCTGTGCCCACACCCTCACTTGGGCCTGCGCGTCCTCGGCCGCGTCCACGTCCTCTCGGCCTACCCCTACCCCTCAGCATGCTGTATTACCAGTGATTTCCAAGCCAGGAAAGAAATTGGCGCAAGCCTGCAGCCAAAATAGAATTTTTTTCCCTAGTTTTTCAAAGGACAAGCCACACTGCGTGTATTCAATGAATACTACTAAGTTTAATAACTGTGTTGTGGCCCTGCAAATGTGTCAGAGAACTGCAGTGATGCAAAGTTATTGGTTCCAGCAGATCAGGGATTTCCCATGCAGGAAAAAAATTGGCGCAAGCCTGCAGTAAAACGTAGCTGGCTGCGTCTGATTTTTTTTAACGTTCTGCACGCAGCACACACGTACCCAGAGCCCTGAGGACTGTCAGAGGCAGGCGAAATAGAATTTTTTCCCTTGTTTTTCAAAGGACAAGCCACACTGCGTCTATTCAATGAATAATGTATGTCTTCTGGCCCTGCCTACACAATTCTATCCCTGTAGTATTAATGCCGGGTGCAATGGTCTGCACAGCTGGTTTTGAGAAAAAAAAAAATATGCAACACTGCTAACAGCAGCCTGGACAGTACTGCACACGGATAGATGTGGCCCTAGAAAGGACCGTTGGGGTTCTTGAAGCCTACACTAACTCCTAACACTCTCCCTGCCTAACCACCACTTCTGTCCCTATTGCAGGGCGCAATGCTCTGCAGATCCAATTTTGAAAAAAAAATAAAAAATACAGTGCTAACACAGTACTGCACACTATTAGATGTGGCCCTGAGAAGGACCGTTGGGGTTCTTGAAGCCTACACTAACTCCTAACGCTCTCCCTACAGCAGCTCCAGCACGATACCACTGTCCCTCAGCTAACTCACAAGGCATCTGAGCCGAGCCACGGGAGGGGCCGATTTTTATACTCGGGTGACATCTGATCGCCCCAGCCACTCACAGCAGGGGGGTGGTATAGGGCTTGAACGTCACAGGGGGAAGTTGTAATGCCTTCCCTGTCTTTCAATTGGCCAGAAAAGCGCGCTAACGTCTCAGAGAGGAAACTGAAAGTAACCGGAATACCGCGTGGTACTCGTTACGAGTAATGAGCATCCCGAACACCCTAATATTCGCACGAACATCAAGCTCGGACGAGTACGTTCGCTCATCTCTAAACAGCACTCAAAATAATTTTACTATCATACCTATAATCAATACTCTAACCACATTAAATAAGGTTCTTGGTATATAATTTAATCAAATCATATTGGCCCATCTACCAACGTCCAGGTGACCAAGCTATCAGATGGGTACCAGGTGGTTTAATCTGTCTGCTAATATTGAAATTGTTTTTCACTGATTAGACAACTCCTTAAAATAAAGATATTTTAGCTCCTTGTTACCTGTTTTAGTAAATCTGAAAAAAAAATACATTTTGCCTTATTTATGTATGTATGCTATACTACCCAAATAGTAATTTTATTCTTTGCAGCTATTTAGGTCAACCTAATTATACTTCATATTGGATAGAGCCAGATGTGAAGAATTGTACAGGTAAGAAATACAACAGTTTCAATAAGTATATAAAACACAGAAAAACTAAACACAGATATAATAATTGCTCCAATTTTCCTTCTCACATAGACATTAGAAGAAGGAGTTTAGAAGCTTATTTTGCATATAAACTTTGCAACTTGCAGATCCTCAGCAGAAATCCAAACTCAGCCTCAGATTTCTGCCACGGAATCAACTGCAAATGCATGGCAGAATTTTTCCATGTTCTTGTACCCTAAGGCGACGTTCACATGGTAGTATTAGTATTTTGTATTAATATTTATAAACCATAACCAGATAAACCATAACACAACCGTGTTTATGTGCATATATCAGTGCGCACAAAAACGCATGCGCCTACTGCCGGCGGCCCCATTGAAAGCAGTGGGCTGCGGCAACCCTCGCAGTAATTTTCGGGGAAGTGCTTTAAATATAAGCCCTTCCTTGAACATCACCCCTGGGTAATATAAAAAATAAAAAAAACGTATACTTACCTCTCCGTTACTATCGGGGCTCAGGCACGTCTAGCCGCTTGGGTCCCCAGCAGTGTAGTGAAGTTCTTCCAGCAGGCGGGGATTTAAAATCCCTGCCTGCTGAAAGGGCTGTATGTGCTTGGCTGAGCACTCAGCCTATCACAGGCAGCGCTCAGCTGTTCATTGATTGAGAGCTGAGCGCTGCCTGTGATTGGTCACAGCGCTCAGCCAATCACAGGAAGTGCCCAGCCATTCATTGAAATCACACAAATGAGGCAAGATTTTCAGGCAAGGGTTTATATTTAAAGCTCTTCCCCGAAAATCACTGCAGGGGTTGCCAGCAGACCATTGCTTTCAATGGGAGAACATCGCGATCTTTTACTGTCACTGAACAATTCCCCGTGGGAAATATTGACACGCAGCACAGACCCATGTGTGCATGCATGTCCTATGTTTTGCAGGCACGTGCATTTGCACGGCTGTAAAACACGAATATGTGAACACAGCATAGGGAAGCAATGATTATAAATAGATGTGTGGTTTTGTACGCGCGTATGTAGACACATAAACAGGCTCGTGTGAATGAGGCTGGAAACTTTGTCCGTGCTTTGAACCCACTCCTGGTTTTGGCTTACAAATTCTGATATTGCCATGTTAGTCTGGCCTTATGCATTAAGTCATAGTGGTGGCTGGAGGCTACCAAAATTTTATTTTTTACATGTCTAAGCATGTGATTTTAGAACTCTTTTTAAGAAAATTGGAGCTTCAATAACTATAAATGCAGTATATAACAAGAAGCTATTTAGCATCATGTTGGACCTGAATTATATTAAAGGTGGAGACCTGTGCCACAATTTACCACTTGTGAATACACCTGGATAATTTCAATGAAAATACGGATTTTGTCAATTATAGTGCAGATTTTGTTGCATTTTTAACTGAGAAATGCATTCTGGGAAACATCATGTGGAATGTTTCTTTCTTTCACGAAGACTTTAATTGCAGAATTACATCTTTGTATGTTAGAAATCCACAACAATAATTCCACAAAACCTCCATAATTCCACAGCAGATAGTTTTTCCGCTGCAGAATTTAATCTTGCGATTTTAAAGGGTGCGGAATGCATGCCCCTTTTTGATGCAGAAATGTCCACGTTGAATTTGTACATTTTGGTGAAATATTTATGCATACATACTCAGGTCATATCTTTGGTTGTCTATTTAATGTTTACATTTGTTACAGCAATGTAAGCTATGAGTTCGGCTCTGTGTTAGCCGAAACGCGTCACTAAAATTTTTTATTCGTGTGAACATTTTACTCTTGATGCGACTTTCAGTAAAAGATTGATGTATAATTTTTGGATTGGTGCTGAATTCCATCTGCTATAAAAAAGGATGCTCAATGTATACATTTTTTAAAAGATATCACAGTCAATAGGAAACATAAAGCTTTACGTTTGCATATGTTTAATGTATGCTCATTTTGTTCTCAACTACAAAACTTTCTTTAAAACACTTTTAAGTGAAAAAAGTATATTTTTTAACATTTAAAATTGGACACAAATGTATGGAAATGTATGGTTTTATCTGTAACAAATATGGAAAAAATGTACATGTATGGTTAAAATTGTATTCATTTTATTCATGTACATTTTATGTATATGCAAAACATACATTAAAAATGTGATATTAAAAGCCCTTTACTGAAACTGGATGTAATAAGCACTGTGTAATTTTACAGAAAATGCTGAAGATTTGGCTAATCAATTATTAAACCTTACTGGGAGTGGCCAGGAGCTGACGCAGGAGAAAGTTGATGATGTAGTACAAACACTGAAAAAATTAGTGAATGATGCTGATATCAGTGCTGAACTCGGCTCAACTGTTGTAAATGTGTTTTCCAATATCTTAAACAGTTCAGACAATGTTCTAGCAAAATCCTCTTCTGAGTAAGTCATATTTCCTATTCTCTCATCTATCTGTCAACGAGCTGTTCCTATCTGAACCATGCAGTTTATACAAATAAAAAGTACACAATAGATATACATGTAATACAATATATTTATTGTACTACTCAATGTTACCAAAAAACGAGTGAGGAAATTGTCGAAATATCAAGGGATGTTAGTGAATGTTAATTATGCAATATTTTCCTTAAGCCTTATTTCTTTCGTTATTGTGTTTATTTCAGAGCGCTAAAAACAATAGAAGCTTTGGCTTTAAAGATTCAGTTCTCAGGATCGTCTGTCAGCATTGTGTCACGTAATTTGTGTTTGGGAGTTTCCAAAGTAAATGCTACCTCATACAATGGCTCATCCTTCAGTGTTGGAGCTCAAACTAACAGTTCTGATTTTGAGGTATAGTAAACCATAACTATTGGAAAATACAGATAGAAAAATCTATTTTAATTTTTCATTATTGATTGTGGGTCAGTGTGGGAGAACTTATGCAATTTTTTGATATTCTGTGAATAAATCCATTTGAAACTTCTGCAATAAGGAAATCCTCAGTACATGACTTAGAGGGAAAGGATTTGAGAACAAGTGTATGATATTACAAGAGACTGTTCTATTCCCTTTAGGAAAATGTAGCAATTTACTACTATTACAAAAACTATGTATATAGGAACTTGCAAAGAATACTGTGACATAAGGAGCTTTCCTATATGTGTTGTTTACGTCAATGTAATTCTTCATCAGATTGACATGAAGAAAAGTCAGGACAATCCATTGGCTTCTGTTGTTCTTCCATCCAGCCTTTTATCTAATTTAAGTCAAGGTGATTTCTATACAGTGTCAAGAGCTCAGTTCACCTTCTTTAGCAAAGCTGGACTTTTTCAGGCAAGTAACTGTTAATCTAAATAGATATTTACAATAATGTACCAGTAATAGTTTGGAAATTTAATTTAGAAAGTTGGGGAAGGCCTGATTTGCATGGAGTCATTGGTCCCTTTAAACTAGCCATCCTAGTTAATAGAAGGTGGCAGTTATTAATAATACTTCTCTCCTTTTACATATGTCAAGAAGTATTGTTGGCTCAGTGAACTGTCAAAAACTATCATAATCTCCCTCATCCGCTCATTACATTTTCTAGAACACTTGAACTAGGACATTAGCCCCCTAAGGATCAAGCACAGTAAATTTACAGCTTTAATCCCAGGCATTAGTAACAATATGGCATGGGATTAAAGCTCCTGCTCTGCAATGTAGCAGGTTGATAGGCCATCAATTTTACAAAGTTGGATAACCCCTTTAAGGATTCCTCTACATATGGTCATAAAAGTCGAATTGAATTGAATGTGATTTTGCTATTGCATGCCTCCAGTATTATTTTTTTCAATTTAATGTTCATAGTATACTTAGATAATAAAGTTGTGACAAATCTTAGCACAATAAGCAAGCTTTAAGCATCTGTAATTGTCAGTATAAATATTTGTTTCCCTCACTTAACAATCCAGTGCTCTTCCATTGCCAATAAGATAAGAGATTCAAGCCATTTCTATTTAGGAAGTGATCTAACACTGTTATAATATGTTGTCGTCAAGCATTGTAAACACAGTTACAGCTTGGGATATCATTATCATTATGTTAAGGAAGCAGTGAGGTTTTACCCATTTCACATCCACTTGTGAGCTGCCCTGTAATTAATAAGGAATTCTGAACAAAGTCTCAGAAAAAAAAACAAATTCTTCTCATACTATAAACAGGACATAGGGTTATAAGGTAACAAGTGTTTCCCATTTGAACAGCAAAGAATTTAGTGCAGTGTGTATTTGTATGTAGATGTTTTCTTCCTTTCACTTCCTTGATCTGTTCTCAGGTCTTAAAGGAATTGTTTCACTTCTAGATGTTTCGCTGCAGGAAGCAGACAGCTCCATATATTGTGCAGTGGCTCAGGCTGGTACTGCAAGCTGAGTTCTATTGAAGTAAATGGCCCTACTTGTGCCACTGCACAATGTACAAAGGTGTCTGCTTCCTGTGGCAAAACAGCTAGAAGTAGGACAAACCCTTTAAAGTGTCAACTTTTCTGAACCCATTTGAAGACACTTTCATTTACACAGCAACATTTTTTAAAAGTATCGTATCAAGCTTAGATTAAAAAGAGGCTGTCATGCATCACTATTTCTTTCATAGCATTTAACCTACAAATACACTAGTAATGTTCTGTTAAATGTACATATTTACAGATTCCTTTAAAAAATCTTTGCAACCATGGTTTCTGAAGAATGAACACACATTACAGTTCTTTTTTGGTACCTATTGTATACTGGTATATGTAGATGACTTAAACACGGAACAATCAATTGTTATGATATACAAGTAACAGATATGGCCAAAATGTGTCAAACACATTAAAGAATCATAGAAAGGTAGAGTTGAAAGGGTCCTCTGGTCCAACTCCCTGCTCAATGCAGGATTTACTAAATCATCCCAGACAGATAACCCTCCCTATCTATAATATGTAATTTGTGTCTCCTCTCTTTCAGTTTCATTCTGTTGCTTCTAGTCTTTCTTTGTACAAATGAGAATAGGGCTGATCCCTCTGCACTGTGACAGCCCTTCAGATATTTGTAGACAGCTATTAAGTCTCCCCTCTGCCTTTTTTGCAAACTAAACATTCCCAGATCCTTTACTGATGCACAATTGTAAAAGGTGTAAAAAAATAATTCTGAAAATATATGTGTCAACAGGATGTTCATTTGAATAATGAAAACAAACAGAAACTGAATAGTTACGTTGTAGCATGTAGCATTGGAAATATTTCTATCCGAGACCTTACAGATCCAGTCAAGATAACCGTTAGGCATCGGACAAATCAAGTAAGTACTATGTTTACCTTTGGTGTCCAACTGAAATTAAATTTTGTTGAAATCAGATTACAAAAACAAGCAAGTGGTAGAATTTTTGTGTGTTTTTAAAAAAAAGAAAAGCTTCTCGTATATGCTGTATCTGATACAACATAGCTAGTATATGAAGTAGTCAGGATCCCAGTGCATGACTCAAATTTTAGCTAAAATCAGTAGCTGAAAATCTTGTTGATTCTCTCCCTTCGTTTTTAAGGAAAATGGAGATCCAACCTGTGTTTTCTGGGATATAAACAAAAACGGTAAGTTGTTTTTTGTGCTTTTTGCACATATTTTTTTAATTTCCCTAAATAGCCATAAATTATTCCTAAGTTATTTTCTGTAAATGTAGTATATTGTAAACTGAGAGATGTCTGGCCTTATAAATTCATAGACAACATGTAAGCTATATTTTATATACTGAACTAATGTTCTAAATCCAGCCTCATTAATGATGGTAATTACAGTTTGTTAATGGATCTAATGTAGGATATACTTATGCAATATTTTCTTAAATTAGAAGTTGCCAAAAAGATGCTATTTTCAAGCAACACCAAGCAAGGTTGTCTGCTTAGCCAAATTGCTTTTTCTAAGAAAATTTCCCTGAGGTTTCTTAATACAGTAAATCTGAACTGTATCTCTTACTTTTTTTCAGTTTCTGGTATTTGTCTATATGTTGATACATCATTTATGTATTTTTTTCCATGACGTATAAGGCTATTTTTTTATATATTTTTCCACAGAATTTTTTTTCTGGTGTTTAGTTTTATTAGGGGTAAAAAGCTAAAAAAAAAAAAGGATTTTAAAAAAATCAAAAAATTAAAGTATGGAAAATGGTTTCTCATTTTATTTTGGACAATTTGATATAGAATTTGTAGAGTCTCGGATTACAGGGCGCATATGGCGATGGTTTAGGTTGGCATCAGCGATGGGTCATTTTATTTTTTATATATTTTTAAAATTTTATTCTGTTATTTTTTTAACTTATTTTTGTAACAATTTTTTAACATCTATGTTCTCTATGACATCATTTAAGAACTCTGGGCAACGTTCATATTGTCTTTTTTTTAGTTTACACTTTTCCACTGTAACTAGAGCCTCCATAGAAGCGGCATCCATTGTAGCCCCAGTTACAGTGGAAAATATCCCCCTGTAGTGACAATAGTCACTAACAGAGCTAATCTGAGTTTGCTAGGACCCTATAGCTCTGTCATGGCAGGGGGCACCCGTCAGTCATGTAATTGCCAGGTCAAATACTGGAAGTGACATTTCTGCTTTCTCTCTTCACTACATAGCATTCATTAAGCAGTGTACAGTCTGCAAAAGAAAATGCTTTAGCTGTCAGTCTACCATCAGGACTGATGCTGCTATTGCTCCTTTGTTTTTTATTTTGTGTAGCAGGGGGGATGGGGTTCTGCGCTGCATGAGCAAAATTGGGGTTACATGACTTATATGGTTCCTGATGATTTTGAGCTGTCCAAATGAAACGTGTCAAACCCCTTTTTTTATTTGGACTCTTGATTCATTTAAGAGAACTTTGAAACTTTGAATAATGAGTTCCTGAACATTTGACTTATTTAAGTTTTACAGTGAGCCATATCTGAAGTGCTTTATGCTACATCTATAGCACTTAGTTTATCCATCTAGTAATGGAAATTTGTCCGAATAGCTGATTAGAGAATACTTGGTACATTTTGTGATTCTCATTAGTAATCATAGGAATAATATGAGATATTCTTTATTATGCAAATAGGGAGTTATCATCAGGGACTAGTCTGTATAGGCAATATAGTGGATTAAAGCATTTCTTACCTATGCAGCAAGGTATTCTTTATGCGGACTGCCATAATCCAAAGGTTGTTGTTATTTTCCTCATTTTCCATATAGGGATTATGATATCATAGATAGAATCATAGAATAGATATGATTATACTCTATTATCCCAATTGTCCAGTATGTATACTCTTTAGGTCCTCTCGTTTTCTATCCCATAGAGGATTGCTGCTCATTTGGATTATCCCATCCTGGGGATAGTCACTAGTTTTTTGTTAGTCCTAGACCTTATATTTTTTGTATTTACATAAATAAAAGTTATATTTTATATTATAGGGTTCTTTTTCTGTGAAGGGCAAGAGGGAAGGCAAAAACCGTTAAAAAACCACTTCTGCCTTCTCCTCCGGGCCCTAAGCTGTGTCTGACAGCCAAGAACTCGACCTGGTATTGCTGCATTGCAGGAGGCAGGAGCTTTAATCCTGCATTACATTTTTACCATCAACCGGGATTAATGTCCAGGATCAAGCGCCATTAATTTATAATGCTTGGTGCTTATGGGGTTAAACTTTAGATTAGACAGTCCTCCAGTGTGTGTTGGTTTGTCACATTAGACACAGTATTTTGTAAACTATGTGGTAGATAAACCAAAAGAATGCTAAGTGTTCTATTGCTTTTGTATAAAACAGATAGCTTCTTTAGGCCTTAGTCACACGGGCGTTTTTTCACGCGATTTGCGGATCGCATGACGGATGCGCGCAAGTCGCCCGCAAATCGCCCGAAAATCTGCTCCTAGCCGCGTTTCATTAGAAACGGGCCGGAGCTGTCTAGCGCATTGCATTCAATGGAGACGGCAATAGAGCCGGCTGCATTTAAAGCAATGCGCTGCGAGCGAGCCCGGGATGAATTGTCGGGAAGGGCTTAAATATATAAGCCCTTCCCTGCAATTCATTCTAAAATGTGTAAAAATAAAAAAAATATATATACTCACCTTCTCCCGGCAGCCGGAGCTCCGCGCGGCCGTCCTGCAGTGGGTGTGAAGGGGTTTGTCAGACCTGCCCCCTGATTGGCTCAGCGCTGAGCCAATCAGAGGCATGTCTCACTCACACCCATTCATGAATTCATGAATGGATGTGAGTCAGACCTGCCCCTGATTGGCTCAGCGCTGAGAGGCAGCAGTCACTCACCCATTCATGAATTCATGAATGGGTGTGTGAGTGTTTTCAGCCTCTGATTGGTCAGGGCTGTGACCAATCAGAGGCAGATCATTCAGCAGGCGGGGATTTTAAAGCCCTGCCGGCTGAATAGTGCCGAGAAGCAGTTCAGGAGAACTGACAGCGGCCGCGGCTGGACTCCGGCTGCAGCGGAAAGGTGAGTATACAATTTTTTTTTATTTTACCACATTTTAGGATGAATTGCAGGGAAGGGCTTATATATTTAATCCCTTCCCGACAATTCACCCGCGCACGCCGGCAGCCCATTGCTTTCAATGGAGCGGCTGTATTGCTGGCTCCATTGAATTCAACGGGCAAACATCGTTCTTCTCTGTCACAGCTGTTACAGCTGTGGCAGAGAAGAATGATTTGTCTTCTATATGTTCTCAATGGGGTCGGCGCTGCTGCCGCCGGCCCCATTGAGCGCATATAGAGAAGAGAACAGGAATCGCAGACGCATGCGCAAATCGCGGCTAAAAACGGCCGTCTGACTAAGGCCTCACTGATAGATAACTTGAGCAATATGAAATGCATTAATTGGTAAAATTAGAATTCCAGTGATGAAAAGGAATGCATAATCTAACATTTTACATTTCAATTTAACCTCCTTTTGTTGTAGTCATGAAGTCCTCACATATTAACTACTGAACTATTCATATCGCATCAACATGGGGTTTACTATCGATTTAGTTTCAAAGGCAAATATTGAGTAAAAAGTAGTACATACTGCAAACAGGTGGGAAAAATGAAATGAAATGAAGAATACATAGTGTTAAAGTACACTGTAGATAACAGTAAAATCAATAACAGACTATGGGTATACAATAAAATACCACAGGAAGTTATATATATTAATATGCTATGATTCCAGATTTCTGGGAGACACTTGTCAGGACAGTAGCTGACAAGACTTCTTTTCAGTTAAGAGTATATCTGTCTGGAAAATATTACAGCAAAATTCAATTAGACGTTGGGACAATGCAGAGTAATGATCAGGAACAATCTTTTCATTAAGATTTCTCTACAACCTCATGTCTGAGGTGTAAGGAAGTGATCAAATCAACTAAACCCTGCATATCCGCAAGGGAAATGGACAGTTTATTCTTTACAATGTAGCACCAAGAATTCTGCTCTCACATAAATAGAATACAACCTATTAAAAATAACATAAGATATGATTCTTGTTTTTTCATACAACTTCCACAATCTTGTTTTTTCAGTCGTAGTAAATCTTTAACAACTGATTATTCAATCTTACTTTTTAACAGCTGGCAATGGTGGCTGGAGCCAGGCTGGCTGCAGGGTGCTGATAAATGAATCAAATGCTAATGAGACAGTCTGCCTATGCAATCACCTCACACATTTTGGTATTCTGATGGTAAGTGCAAAAATAATGAGCCTTTTAAAAAAATAATTTTGACTTAGTAACATAGTAACATAGTATGTAAGGCCGAATGAAGACATTGTCCATCTAGTCCAGCCTGTCTATCCTACTGTGTTGATCCAGAGGAAGGCAAAAAACCCCAAGGCCAGAAGTCAATTGGCTCTTTTGGGGAAAAAATTCCTTCCCGACTCCCTAATGGCAATCAGACTGTTCCCTGGATCAACCCCTAATAGTTCCTACCTGCCTATATACCAGGATTGACACTTAAACTAAAATTTATATCCTGTAATATCCTTCTCCAGAAAGACATCAAGTCCCCTTTTAAACTCCTCTATGGATTTTGCCATCACCACTTCCTCCGGTAGAGAGTTCCACAGTCTAACTGCTCTTACAGTAAAGAACCCCTTTCTGTGTTGGTGATGAAACCTACTTTCCTCTAATCGTAGCGGATGTCCTCTTGTTACCGTCGTGGTCCTGGGTGTAAACAGATCGTGGGAGAGATCCATGTGTTGTCCCCTCATGTACTTATACATGGTTATTTGGTCGCCTCTTAACCTTCTTTTTTCTAGAGTAAATAGTCCCAATTTGGACAGCCTCTCTGGGTATTCCAGTCCCGTCATTCCATGTATTAGTTTAGTCGCTCTTCTTTGAACCCCCTCAAGCACTGTGACATCTTTCCTGAGCACCGGTGTCCAGAATTGTACGCAGTACTCCATGTGAGGCCTGACAAGTGCCTTATATAATGGAAGGATAATGTTCTCGTCCTTCGCCCCTATACCTCTTTTAATGCACCCCAAGACTTTATTTGCCTTTGCAGCGGCTGACTTGCATTGGTTACTCCAGTTTAGTCTATTATCCACTAGTACCCCCAGATCCTTTTCCATATCACTTTTCCCTAGTGGTACCCCATTAAGTGAATATTGGTGACATCCGTTCCTCCTGCCCATGTGCATAGTCTTACATTTTTCAACATTGAACTTCATTTGCCATTTTCTGCCCAAGCCCCCAGCTTGTCCAGGTCCGTTTGTAGCCACACATTGTCCTCCGTTGCATTAATTATATTGTATAATTTTGTGTCATCTGCAAATATTGATATTTTGCTGTGCAGCCCCTCTATCAGGTCATTGATAAATATATTGAACAGAATGGGGCCTATTACTGAACCCTGTGGCACCCCGCTAGCGACTGTGGTCCAATCAGAGTACGAACCATTTATTACCACCCTCTGCTTTCTATCGTTGAGCCAATTTTTTACCCACTTACACACGTTTTCGCCCAATCCGAGCTGCCTCATTTTGTATATTAGCCTATTATGAGGCACGGTGTCAAAGGCTTTAGAGAAGTCCAGATATACAAGATCAATAGATTCTCCCTGGTCCAGCTTAGAGCTTACTTCATCGTAGAAACTGATCAGATTTGTCTGACATGAGCGACCCTTCATGAATCCATGTTGGTGAGGAGTTATTCCCTTAATCTCCTTGAGGTACTCATCGATTGCGTCTCTCAGAATCCCCTCGAAAATTTTTCCCGTTACTGAAGTGAGACTTACTGGCCTGTAGTTACCAGGCTCACTTTTGCTCCCTTTTTTGTAAATTGGGACCACGTTGGCAATGCGCCAGTCCAATGGTACTACTCCGGTCTTAATAGTGTCTAGAAATATTAGGTATAGCGGCCTAGCTATCTCGTCACTTAGTTCCTTTAGTATCCTTGGGTGTAATCCATCTGGGCCCGGTGATTTATCAATTTTAGTTTTCTTTAGACGCTTCCGCACCTCCTCCTGCGTTAGGTATGAGATATTTTGTGAGGGGTTCGTTTTATTCCCCTGCATCTCGTATGGCATTTCCTTTTCTTTGGTGAACACACTTGAGAAGAAACTGTTTAGTAGATTTGCTTTCCCTTCGTCATCATCAATGATTTCTCCTGCATTGTTTTTTAAAGGGCCAGCGCTCTCCCTGCAAATCCTTTTGCTGTTTATGTAGTTGAAAAATAGCTTCGGGTTGTTTCTGCTCTCTTTTGCGATCCGTCTTTCTGCTTCCTCCTTGGCAGTTTTGATCGTATCTTTGCATATTTTGTTTTTTTCCCTGTATGATTTTAGCGCTTCTTCGCTGCCTTGTTGCTTTAGTAGTTTGAACGCTTTCTTTTTTTCGTTTATTGCCCCTCTTACCGTCTTGTCGAGCCACATTGGTTTCCTTTTAGTTGAGTTTCTTTTATTTTTAAAGGGAATGAACTGCTCACATGAGGCGATTAGGATCCTTTTGAACTTTTCCCATTTGTCCTCCGTACTGATATTTTTGAGGATGTTGTCCCAATTAATGTTACCGATAGTAGTTCTAAGCTCATCAAATTTTGCTTTACTAAAGTTTAGTTTCTTTGTCACTCCCTGATAAGGCTTCCTATTGATTGACAGCTGGAAGTTGATTATATTGTGGTCACTGTTCCCCAAGTGCCCCTCAACCTGCACCCCCTTTATACGTTCCGGTTTGTTGGTTAGTACTAGGTCCAGAATGGCCCTCCCTCTTGTTGGTTCCTGCACAAGTTGGTTCAGGTAATTGTCTTTAATTACTCTCAAGAACTTATCACCCCTGTGAGATTTGCAGGTTTCGTTCTCCCATGTTATATCTGGGTAATTAAAGTCCCCCATGATAATTACTTCGTTTCGTTTTGACACCTCTTCTATCTGCCTTAGTAGTAAGTCTTCAGTTTCTTCTGTTGCTTTTGGTGGTCTATAGAAGACCCCTATCAGGATTTTGTTATTTTTTCCTCCCTGTATTTCTACCCACAGAGATTCCACCTGTTCGTCTCCTTCCCCTATATCCTCCCGTAGCCTCGGCTTCAAGTTCGATTTGACGTACAGACATACCCCTCCCCCTTTCTGGTTCCTTCGGTCTCTTCTGAAGAGATTGTACCCCTGCAAATTCACCGCCCAATCGCACTTATCATCAAGCCATGTTTCCGTAATTCCGACTATATCATAACTTTCATCAGTCATTCTTGCTTCAAGCTCACCCACTTTACCGATCAGACTTCGTGCATTCGTGATCATACAATTTATTTCATTTTTTTTGTTTTTTAAATTTGTTTTGTTGCTATTCGTACTATTGGCTGATCTATCAGTTCTAACTGTACTAACCCCACCCCCTGCTCGTCCCCCATTCCCTTTGCTTGGACCCAGATCGCTAATTACACTAGCTACCCCACTATTTTTCATTTTACCCTCCCCCCCAGTCCCTAGTTTAAACAATCCTCCAGCCTTCTAGCCATCTTTTCCCCCAGCACAGCTGCACCCTCCCCATTTAGATGCAGCCCGTCCCTACGGTAGAGCCTGTAGCCGACCGCAAAGTCAGCCCAGTTCTCCAGGAACCCAAATCCCTCCTTCTTGCACCAACTCCGGAGCCACTTGTTTACCTCCCTAAGATCCTGCTGCCTTTCTAGTGTGGCATTAGGTACAGGTAGTATTTCCGAGAAAACTACCCTGGAGGTCCGTGCCCTGAGCTTGGACCCTAAGTCCCTGAAATCATTTTTGAGGGCCCTCCATTGACCTCTAATTTGTTCATTGGTGCCAACGTGCACCATGACCGCTGGATCCTCACCAGCCCCTCCCAGTAAT
Organism: Eleutherodactylus coqui; assembly: GCF_035609145.1. Lineage (NCBI taxonomy): Eukaryota > Metazoa > Chordata > Amphibia > Anura > Eleutherodactylidae > Eleutherodactylus > Eleutherodactylus coqui. The sequence continues at coordinate 114,160,119 of NC_089839.1, read as the reverse complement.
CTGTCAATCCGATCCGCGATGTGTCGAACTCGAGCGCCAGGAAGACAACACACCGTTCGACGATCCCGGTCTTTATGGCAGATTGCCCTCTCTGTCCCCCTAATAATTGAGTCCCCCACCACTAGAACCTGTCTAGCCTGCCCTGCGCTCCCCGTCCCCGTCTCACTGGAGCAGTCATCCCCCTGGCGTTCAGAGGGCGTGTCGTGCTGCAGCGGTGCTGGCTCTGTAATGGCATCCCCCTCATCTGCCAATCGTGCAAACTTGTTGGGTTGTGCCAGTTCAGGACCAGCCTCCCTGGTTCTCTTCCCTCTAACCCTCCTTCTTTCTGTCACCCAGCTGACTGCCTGCTCCCCCTGCACTTCCGTACTACCATTCGCCCCCGCCTCTACCCCAGCGAGTGCCTGCTCAGTGAGCACCAAACTCCTTTCCATGATGTCAATGGCTCTCAGTGTTGCCAGTTGCCCATTTAGATCCAGAATTTGGGCTTCTAAATTTGCGACTTAAATATTACCATTAAAAATGATAATATTTTAGATGAATGTTTAACAACTGTTTTTAGCAGTCAAAATAAAAAAGGGACAAACTGTTCCTTAAATACACTGATTGTAAAAAAAAATCCCTTTCCCTAGAAGGAGTTGTCGGAATAGAATGAAACTTTCTCTGTGTGATTGTAACATTGATATAAGTAAGTGATTACAATATCAGAGCAAAAGTACCATTTATTTTGGAAAATTGACCTCTTGAAGGGAGGCTTTAGTATCCTGTTGTACCACGTTTAGCTTGGATGCAAGATGTGATATAGGTGGGCATGGAGGCTCTAGTACCCTGATGTATCACCTCTAGCTTGGATACAAGATGTGATAATGGCAGGCATAGAGGCTCTAGTATCCTGTTGTACCGCCTCTAGCTTGGATAAAAGATTTAATACAGTTGGGAATGGAGGCTCTAGTGCCCTGTTGGGCTACCTCTAGCTTGGATGCAAGATGTAATATAGGGCGGGTATGAAATCATACAGGTTCTGTATGGTAATATGTGGCATAGAGGTCCATTTTTGCTGTAACTGAGCCTCTTGATCATGCAAACTCATAGGCTGTTGAAGTTGGCATCTCAAATGGTCCCATGCATGTTCTATTTGTGATAAGTCTGGCAACCAGGCAGGCCATGGAAGTGTGTCAATGCTGTGAAAGCATTCCTGTAACACCCCTGCTGTGTGCAGCCCCGCATTATCCTGCTAGAAAATGCCTTTTAGAAACTCTGCCATAAGAGGCAACACATGTGGCTGCCAGATGTCCAGAACATATCGCTGAGCTGTCACTCTTCTTCGTACCACTGCTAGGTGTGACCAATTGTCTTACATGATGGCCTCCCAGACCATCACACAAGCAATGGGGCAGTGTACCGCTCCTCAGCAAAGGCAGAATTGAGGTGATCACCCCTCGGTCTCCAGACACGAACATGCCCATCTAAACCTGAATTTGTCACTAAAGACAACTTGGTTCATCCAGTTTAGTTGTTGATGATACCACTGCAAGTGGACGTGATGGTGGCTTTCAAAGGCAGTACACGTAAGGGGTGCTTTGAGATCAAATTTTCTTTAGTCAAGGGCCTGGAAATGGTTCAGACAGACACAGAGCTTGTCTCTGGATGGTAGACAATGAAACAGTTGGAGCTACTCATATTTGTCGGATGATCAGACGATCCTCTATTGGTGGTCTGTTCATGGTGTGCTGAGCCCAGTCGCCTTGTGTGCATGTTCTCATGCATCCAAAAGTCCCAACACCTCCCAACTGTCTGGTCAAAATGGTCCTGTGGGCAGTTCAGCGATATGACCATTCAGCTTTTTGAATTCCAATAATATGCCCCTCTCAAACTCTGTTAACTGGAATAAATTTCTTATATGGCATCGTAGAGGCGTCTAGTGGTCAACAAGCTCTGGACAAGCGAAAAAAGAGGTCCACTACACACAAGTAGCCTCTGAGAGCCTTTTTATAGGCCAAGGATAGAACCCCTTTTATGGTCTCAGGTGACAAACTGTTCACCTAATCATGTCCTAACACTAATCATTAACATATCTGCCTGAGATGTTTCTGCATGCTGAGTTTTGCAACAAAACGACAACTCTTCCTAGAGTGGGATTTTTTTAACAGCATGTGTGTTTTAATTCTGCAAAAAGGAGTTATTTTGTGTTTATATTACACGATCTTTGTCAGGCTTGTTAGACATAACTGTATGTTTCATACATACGGCTACACATATACATCACCTGTAGGAATCTGTGGTGCGTTTCTTTACGCCTGTATATCTTCAATTTCACATGAAGGTATATAGAAGGATTTTTTTGTTGGACTCATGTTCAATCTAACAAAAATAAAGTCTAAAATATTCACCAATATCACAGATTTATCATGTAATTAAAGATGATACTTTTAGAGCTTTTTTTCAGAAGTTATTTTAGGTGACTGTGTGTGTTTTTATATTTGTCCACTTTTTTATTTAAATAAATCTCATACAAGTAAACGTTTATGTATCTATATTAATCTATGTTTTGTAGGACCTACAGAGAAATCAGGATGCTTTAGATAGTCAAAATACAAAAATTCTTACATTTATTACTTATATCGGCTGTGGGATATCTGCCATTTGTACAGCTGCCACACTTCTAACTTACATCGCATTTGAGTAAGTAGATTTTTTGTTCAAAACATTGCACTGTGTTGTAAAAACATTTATTTTTAATTTGATTTATAAAGTGTTAACAACCCTGCACTCAGGGTTCCACTTCCCTGCTCCGTTCAAGGAATATAATGGGGTCTGTCCGCTTTCTGGCCAGGTGCACAACTTTTGGACATAAGAAAAAGAAGCACTGCATGCAGCACTTTACTCTTCTGGTATTTTGGGCTAAATCTGTGACAGAACCTCTGACCGGGGGTTCTGAGGAAGATGTGAAACTGGTCTTAATAAGTCAAATGCATTATTAATATAGTAATTGCAAAAGCTGATAAATACAGGACTTGTAAGTTGCTAAGGTTAATGTACAATTTAATAAATATGTATGTATTTTATTGAATCCAAAGGAGTAGAACATGTAAAATGATCAAAAATGTGCACCGTATAAAAATTCTTCACCATATCCTTGTTCAGGAATTGGGGTTTTAATCAATTTGGTGTCAAATTTGGAAACAATTCATTTGTTTTAATCTGCAAGGTAATATGTGATTACTTGCAATGTAAATGATGTTTATGAATATAAAAATCAATGGTGAAGGTGGCATCTTGCATATTAAATTTGGTCAAAAGTGTCAACTGTTACATGAGTTCCCTCAGTACTGAAATTCCTGTAACTGTAAAGATAACACTTGACATATTTACAGAATGTTTGACACATACATTTATGCCATGAATATTGTAAAATTATTACAATTTTTCCTAAAAGGACTGTGATATAGAGACTGGTGGGGCATCCGTTTTTGTACCACTGTGATATCCCATTCAGGCCTTGAGTAGTTAGAATGTAGTTCTAAGTTTCGCAGTCCCCCCTGCCTTTTGAATATTCACATTTAGAAAGGCAATTGTCTGACATTCCCCTGGACAAGACTAAATAAGCGCCTTTCATTCTTCTGGCCCTCCTGTCTCCACTTGTCTGTTTAGTTAAGAATTAGCAGGAGTAACCCACATTGTGTGACCATTTGCTTGTTAATAAAGTCTAAAGAAATTATCATACTATAAGCTGGATTCTCACAGATGCTCTGGCTCCAAGATTCCATTCAGGGAAAAATCTGTTAATAAGGATTACTGGTCGTGTGAAGATCCTAGCCTGATATGAATTATATTTTCAGAATCGGTTGGGCCAGCTGAATAAAACACATTCAAACACATTGAGATACAAGCCACAAAATACACCAAATGCGGTATCTTGGTTATAATTTATGTGTCGTGTTTGGTATCGCTGAGTGAATAAAACCATGACCGGAAATATGCTCGGCATATATTCCCAATCAGAGGATCTCCTGCAGAGATATGGCTGAAATAGGGAATTATGGTTTTTCACAGGTACATACACATTGAGGCCTCGGTCAGACGACCATTTTTTGCCGCGATTTGCGCATGCGTCCGGCGATTTCATAAAACCATTGCTTTGCAATGGTATTGGACACATGAGCGCTTTTTATGCGCTTGTCCGATAAATTATAGAACAAAAATCGCAGATCGCACCTATCTGCGATCTGCGATTCCTATTCTCTTCTCTATATGCGCTAAATGGGGCCGGCGGCAGCAGCGCCGACCCCATTGAGAACATATAGTAGACAAATCATTCTCCTCTGCTGTGGTAGAGAAGAATGATGTTTGCCCACTGAATTCAATGGAGTAGGCAATACAGCCGGCTCCATTGAAAGCAATGGGCTGCCGGCGATCGCACAATGAATTTTCGGGAAGGGCTAAAATATATAAGCCCTTCCCTGCAATTCATTCAGAAATGTGTAAAAACAAAAAAATATATATACTCACCTGGTCCCGGCAGACGGAGTGCAGCCGGGGCCGGCTGGCAGTTCTCCTGAACTGGTCTGAGTAGTATTCAGCAGCCGGGGATTTAAAATCCCCACCTGCTGAATGAGCTGCCTCTGATTGGTCACAGCCTCATCAATCAGAGGCAGCTCTCACTTACCCATTCATGAATTCATGAATGGGTGAGTGCTGCCTCTGATTGGTCCCTGCGCTGAGTCAATCAGAGGCAGCACTCACTCACCCATTCATAAATTCATGAATTGGTGTGAGTGAGAGCTGCCTCTGATTGGTGAGGCTGTGACCAATTAGAGGCAGCTCATTCAGCAGGCGGGGATTTTAAATCCCCGGCTGCTGAATACTACTCAGAGCAGTTCAGGAGAACTGCCGGCCGGCCCCGGCTGCACTCCGTCTGCCGGGACCAGGTGAGTATATAAATTTTTTTTGTTTTTACACATTTCTGGATGAATTTCCGGGAAGGGCTTATATTTTTAAGCCCTTCCCGAAAATTCATCGTGCGATCGTCGGCAGCCCATTGCTTTCAATGAAGCCGGCTGTATTGCCGGCTCCATTGAATTCAATGGGCAAACATCATTCTTCTCTGCCACAGCTGTGGCAGAGGAGAATGATTTGTCTACTATATGTTCTCAATGGGGTCGGCGCTGCTGCCGCCGGCCCCATTGGGCGCATATAGAGAAGAGAACAGGAATCGCAGATCGCAGATAGGTGCGATCTGCGATTTCTGTTCTATAATTTATCGGACGAGCGCATAAAAAGCGCTCATGTGTCCGATACCATTGCAAAGCAATGGTTTTATAAAATCGCCGGACGCATGCGCAAATCGCGCAAAAAAAACCGCATGCGCATGCGTCCGGCGATTTTATAAAACCATTGCTTTGCAATGGTATCGGACACATGAGCGCTTTTTATGCGCTCGTCCGATAAATTATAGAACAAAAAATCGCAGATCGCACCTATCTGCGATCTGCGATTCCTGTTCTCTTCACTATATGCGCTCAATGGGGCCGGCGGCAGCAGCGCCGACCCCATTGAGAACATATAGAAGACAAATCATTCTTCTCTGCCACAGCTGTAACAGCTGTGACAGAGAAGAACGATGTTTGCCCATTGAATTCAATGGAGCCAGCAATACAGCCGCTCCATTGAAAGCAATGGGCTGCCGGCGTGCGCGGGGTGAATTGTCGGGAAGGGGTTGAATATATAAACCCTTCCCTGCAATTCATTCTAAAATGTGTTAAAATAAAAAAAAATTGTATACTCACCTTTCCGCTGCAGCCGGAGTCCAGCCGCAGCCGCTGTCAGTTCTCCTGAACTGCTTCTTGGCACTATTCAGCCGGCGGGGCTTTAAAATCCCCGCCTGCTGAATGATCTGCCTCTGATTGGTCACAGCCCTGACCAATCAGAGGCTGAAAACACTCACACACCCATTCATGAATTCATGAATGGGTGAGTGACTGCTGCCTCTCAGCGCTGAGCCAATCAGGGGCAGGTCTGACTCACATCCATTCATGAATTCATGAATGGGTGTGAGTGAGGCATGCCTCTGATTGGCTCAGCGCTGAGCCAATCAGGGGGCAGGTCTGACTCACACCCCCTTCACACCCACTGCAGGACGGCCACACGGAGCTCCGGCTGCCGGGAGAAGGTGAGTATACAATTTTTTTTTATTTTAACACATTTTAGGATGGATTGCAGGGAAGGGCTTATATACTTAAGCCCTTACCGACAATTCATCCCGGGCTCGCCCGCAGCGCATTGCTTTCAATGGAGACGGCTGTATTGCCGTCTCCATTGAATGCAATGCGCTGGACAGCTCCGGCCCGTTTCTAATGAAACGCGGCTAGGAGAAGATTTTCGGGCGATTTGCGGGCGACTTGCGCGCACCGGTCACGCGATTTGCGGATGCGCATCCGTCATGCGATCCGCAAATCGCGCGAAAAATCGCCCGTCTGACTAAGGCCTAAGTACTGTCTGTTGTGTATACCTGTAAACCTTATCTCCACTGTAACATCTTTTTCTGTATACCTTTGCATATACCGTATATACCGGCGTATAAGACGACTTTTGAACCCCAAAAAATCTGCTCTGCAGTCGGGGGTCGTCTTATGCGCCGGTAATACAAAAAAAAAAAAAGTGTAAAAAAAAAAAATTTTATTACTCACCTCCCACGGCGTTCTGTCGCGCTCCGGCAGGATGTCGCTCGCTCCGGCAGGCTGTCGCTCGCTCCTCGTCCCCGCCGCAGCATAGCTTTCTGAATGCGGGGCTTGAAATCCCCGCTTCCAGAAAGCTAATACACACGCCGGCAGCCATGGCAGCATTGAATGGCTGTGATTGGCTAAAGCACACGTGGCTTCAGCCAATCACACTATTCAATGACATCATTGAATGGCTGTGATTGGCTGAAGGCGCACGTGTTAGCAATCACACCCATTCAATGATGTCATTGAATAGTGTGATTGGCTGAAGCCACGTGTGCTTTAGCCAATCACAGCCATTCAATGATGTCATGGCTGCCGGCGTGTGTATTAGCTTTCTGGAAGCGGGGATTTCAAGCCCCACATTCAGAAAGCTATGCTGCGGCGGGGACGAGGAGCGAGCGACAGCCTGCCGGAGCGAGCGACATCCTGCTGGAGCGCGACAGAACGCCGTGGGAGGTGAGTAATAAAATTTTTTTTTTTTTCTCCACTGAATACCGGCGTATAAGGTGACAGTTGGGGGGTCGTCTTATACGCCCCGTCGCCTTATACGCCGGTATATACGGTATATATATAGATATTTAGCATTATTTTTAGAATAAATTTGCAATTTTGCTAGTCAAAGCCTGTCAGTTTTAAAACACACCATAGCATTGAAGATTGTGTTAATATTTCATAAATTTGGATTCCAACTTAACTGAGAAACAAAAGCTGGTGGTGGCAGCGAGTATGTGTGGGTATTGTAGAGCACTGGAGGTTTTAGACCATTAGACATCACGCTTGCAATCCCGTTAAAGTGATCAATCGAGGCTCTACCGTGACAAGTGGTCATAGAGGCGAGAGCACTCAGAATAGCTGATGTCCATCCATGACAAATCAGTGATAAAAGCTCTCCCCATCTCTTCCCTCTCCCATCCATGGCAAAGACACTATTTGTTTATTATGATAAAATTGTGGTATTCTTGCAAGTGGAATCTCTGTTTTCCTATGGGGGAAGACGTTGCAGGCAAACTGCAGAAATTGAATCTTACAAAAAATTTTAAGTTGCACAGAAGTTACAATGGTACTACAATATGAATGACCAAATGTATAGTCCTGGTTTTATATAAAAGAGTATTCTTGTTTCCCCTCCTCAACAACCACAGTCCTATATTTCATACTCAACTTTTATTTCCTTTGCCCCATGACCCGCTTCCTATATTTTATACCCATTCCCTATATTGAATGTGTCAATTTTTATTTCCCCAGAAAAATCAGACGTGATTACCCTTCAAAAATCTTGATGAACTTGAGCACTGCCTTGCTGTTCCTGAACCTTTTCTTCCTCCTGGATGGCTGGTTGGCTTCCTTCGAAATTAATGAGCTCTGCATAGCTGTGGCTGCCTTGCTTCATTTTTTTCTCTTAGCTACATTCACTTGGATGGGATTAGAGGCTGTGCACATGTATATTGCACTAGTGAAAGTGTTCAATACATATATCCGAAGATATATTTTAAAATTTTGCATTATCGGTTGGGGTAAGTATATATATTAGACATTGTATCAGTATACTGATGAACAGATACCACTAATTATTTATAAGGGACTGTGAGGCCTTAGTCAGACGGGCGTTTTTTTGCGCGATTTGCGCATGCGTCTGGCGATTTTTTAAAACCATTGCTTTTTATGCGCTCGTCCGATAAATTATAGAACAGAAATCGCAGATCGCACCTATCTGCGATCTGCGATTCCTGTTCTCTTCACTATATGCGCTCAATGGGGCCGGCGGCAGCAGCGCCGACCCCATTGAGAACATATAGAAGACAAATCATTCTTCTCTGCCACAGCTGTATCAGCTGTGGCAGAGAAGAACGATGTTTGCCCATTGAATTCAATGGAGCCGGCAATACAGCCGACTCCATTGAAAGCAATGGGCTGCCGGCGTGCGCGGGATGAATTGTCGGGAAGGGCTTAAATATATAAGCCCTTCCCTGCAATTCATCCAGAAAAGTGTTAAAATAAAAAATATATATATACTCACCTGCTCCCGGCAGCCAGAGTACAGCGCGGCCGTCCTGCAGTGGGTGTGAAGGGGGTGTGAGTCAGACTTGCCCCTGATTGGCTCAGCCTGAGCCAATCAGAGGCAGGTCCCACTCACACCCATCCATGAATTCATGAATGGGTGTGAGTGAGACCTGCCTCTGATTGGCTCAGCGCTGAGCCAATCAGGGGGCAGGTCTGACTCACACCCCTTTCACACCCACTGCAGGACGGCCACGCTGTACTCTGGCTGCCGGGAGCAGGTGAGTATATATATATTTTTTATTTTAACACTTTTCTGGATGAATTGCAGTGAAGGGCTTATATATTTAAGCCCTTCCCGACAATTCATCCCACACTCGCCCGCAGCGCATTGCTTTCAATGGAGCCGGCTGTATTGCCGGCTCCATTGAATGCAATGCGCTGGACAGCTCCGGCCCGTTTCTAATGAAACGCGGCTAGGAGCAGATTTTCGGGTGATTTTTGGGCCGATTTTTGGGCGCCGGTCACGCGATTTGCGCATGCGCATCCGTCATGCGATGCGCAAATCGCGTGAAAAAACGCCAGTGTGACTAAGGCCTCAAAATGCAAAGTGTATTGCAGGATACTTTTACTAAAACCCCAAAATATGCTTATCTAGAACTAATGTGTGTAGGTATTAAGTTGTTAAATTATTTGTTGCGGCTGATGGAAGCTCAGAATTCGAAAAATTATTTGACATGCATGTTCTTCATTAGAATGTCTGTCTGATTATGACCAAAATGTTGTATTCATGGTGCACACAAACCCCATGCATAAGCATACTAAATTTCTACAGGTTCATATCACTGGCCTGTAAGCACTCCATGTCTTGCCATATGGTATTCTGCCCTTGAAGCAATGTTAGCAGTACCTCTACAATATGGCAGTAATACTTCCTTATCAAGTTAGCGCGTGTCTCTCGGGGCTCTGGCATTTCTTCTTTTTTTTAAAATTCCCGGTCAGAAGAAAATGTTGAAGAACACTGCCAGGGAGCCAGAAAGATGAAGCGCGAGAACCCCTACTGAGCCGCTAAGTGATGTATTATTATTTTAATTTTTTATCATTCAGCTAGGGCTTGTTTTCAGGGAACGGCTTATATTTCAAGCCCTTCCCCAAAAATCACTGCAGGGGTTGCCTGCAACCCATCGCTTTCAATGGGGCAGCAGCAGCGCCTTTGAAAGCAATGGAAGAACATCGCAATCCTCTGCCACAGCTATGGCAGCTGTGCAAGGGATTCTTTCATCCCCTCTGCAGTCCCTACATCACTGAACACTGTGACAGTGCTGTTACAGTGTTCAGTGATGAGAGGACCTTCATGGAGCAGCTGCTCTTCTACAAGCACAGTACTCCTGTAGCACAGAGCTTCGTTCAGATGCATTTTGCACGTCCATGCAGTGCATTTTTTTTTGTAACAAATTGTAACAAATAATTTAAGCAATACTGACCAATTGCCAAAAATTATTTTCTTCGTGTTCTATAAATTTTTACAGTTGATAAGAGTTCTTTTTGTAGAAAATAATTATTTTAATTTAATAGATATAAAATTCTTCGTACTAATACATAGTTTTCATTTTATAAACGGATCTGCTTTTATTTAACTCTAATGTTTTTTTTTTGTTTTTTTTTACTTTAATTGACTTTCTTTTCAAACTACAAAAGAAAAAAATATCCAAATTAGCAAAATATTTTTATAACTTCTCATTCCAGTTTTATTTTGTTTTTCATATTTTGGATTATTATATGTTTTGTATGTTAAATGTTTATACACTGTAATTAGTCATGCTTTAGTTTCCCTATTTCCTGTAGGCTAATTTAATGTATTATATTATAGGTGTGCCTGCTGTAGTGGTTGCAACTGTTCTGGCAAGTACATATAAAAATAGTGCCTATGGGAAAAGCCTGTATGGGAAGGATGGTGATGGAAATGGTGATGCATTGTAAGTATACTATACATGAAAAACTATTCTATTTTTCATTGCATATATATGTTATCACCATTTATCGTAAATGCTGTGGTCATTTCATATGGCCAATATTGTCCAGATGTAATTCTTGAGCACAGATGGCTTACATATCTGATAGTATGAATATGAATGAAGAATCATATGTGTGAGTCGGTAAATATCAACTTTTACTACCTGCAGATTGATACATGCAAATTGCTTTTTTTCAGCTGTTGGATAAGAAACAACACCGTCTTCTATGTGACCTGTGTTGCCTACTTTGCAATCATGTTTCTGATGAATGTAGCCATGTTCATAGTGGTGATGGTACAGATCTGTGGAAGAAATGGAAAAAGAACTAATCGCAGCATTAGAGAAGAAGTTTTACGGAACTTGCGCAGTGTGGTTAGCCTTACATTCCTTCTAGGAATGACATGGGGCTTTGCTTTTTTTGCTTGGGGAAAGGCCACCCTAGCATTCTTGTACCTGTTTACCATATTCAACTCCCTGCAAGGTACAATGAATAAATTGGTCATGATGTAACTTGTCCTATCTGTTGTTGTTATGTATTTTTGTGTGCTTTTTGTATCTTTCTTGTTCTTGAGCTTTTTTCTTTTAAGAATATCAAAAAGCATCTAGATGCCCTTCTTAAAAGTAATAATATTAGATGTTATGTGTACTAGATTTTGGACCTGGGCTGTTCTTCTAGGACTGTATATTAATTGCCATCCGTAGATTTAAAAAAATATATATATTTTTTACCCCTTAAGATGAGGACAAGTCGCTGCTTTCTCTTAGAAGTTTTTGCCTTTCTCTGACTCAGCGCTGTAGATAATGGGTTGAACTAGTTGGACTTTCGTCTGTTTTCACACTCAAATTATTCATTTACAATAATCCTTTTTTTTCCTGTAGGTTTATTTATTTTTGTCTTCCACTGTGCATTAAAAGAAAATGTACAAAAACAATGGAGGCGGCATCTATGCTGTGGGAAACTTCGGCTACCAGATAATTCAGGTAAATTCAGGATGGTTATAAGGAAAACTAAATGTGTTATTTATTCTATTAGTGTCTATGTATAGACACTGAAGAAGCAGGTGATGTTGTGAACTTTGAGTTCAACAACTCTTAACACTTGTAGGTAAAGTTAAAGATTAACATTATTTATTGTGTTCTAATTCTGATTACTGATGTGTTGTAAGCTACAATTAGGATCACTACAAGATAAAATAAGCTATGTATTTTCAAAAGTATTAAAAAATGTGGATAATTTCCATACAACACACACTCAGGCCTTAGTCAGACGGGCGTTTTTTTGCGCGATTTGCGCATGCGCATGCGGCTGGCGATTTTTTTAAAACCATTGCTTTGCAATGGTATCGGACACATGAGCGCTTTTTATGTGCTCGTCCGATAAATTATAGAACAGAAATCGCAGATCGCACCTATCTGCGATTTGCGATTCCTGTTCTCTTCACTATATGCGCTCAATGGGGCCGGCGGCAGCAGCGCCAACCCCATTGAGAACATATAGAAGACAAATCATTCTTCTCTGCCACAGCTGTAACAGCTGTGGCAGAGAAGAACGATGTTTGCCCATTGAATTCAATGGAGCCGGCAATACAGCCGACTGAGCCAATCAGGGGGCAGGTCTGACTCACACCCCCTTCACACCCTCTGCAGGCCGGCCGCGCGGAACTCCGGCTGCCGGGAGAAGGTGAGTATGTATATATTTTTTATTTTAACACTTTTCTGGATGAATTGCAGGGAAGGGCTTATATATTTAAGCCCTTCCCGACAATTCATCCCACACTCGCCCGCAGCGCATTGCTTTCAATGGAGTCGGCTGTATTGCCGGCTCCATTGAATGCAATGCGCTGGACAGCTCCAGCCCGTTTCTAATGAAACGCGGCCAGGAGCAGATTTTCGGGCATCGGTCACGCGATTTGCGGATGCGCATCCGTCATGCGATCCACAAATCGCGCGAAAAAACGCCCGTCTGACTAAGGCCTCAACTGGTACATTCTATTTAATGTTGATAAATAATGGTCAAATACAATTCTGTTTTTCAGATTGGAGCAAAACAGCCACGAATAACACAAAGAAGGTCAGCTCTGATAATCTGGGGAAGTCTCTTTCGTCCAGTTCCATAGGCTCAAACTCTACATATTGGACATCTAAATCAAAGTCTAGTTCCAATCCATTCTTTAACAAGAGAAATAGTAGCACAGGTAGGTAGCATTCACTTTTGAATGGCATTTATTCCGATAAAACTATGGGCTTTTCTACCCACTAGTGTTTTTTTCAATGGGACATTCTAATGTTAAAATCGCATCGCGCAAAAATCGCAAAAGCACAAACGTGCGATTTTTGTGCAATGCGATTTTAACATTAGAAAGTCCTATTGAAAAAAACACAGTGATATTGCAGCGTTAAAAAAACAAATATGTCTACGTCTGCTCAACTCAACTTCACAAGTGTTACATGGTAACAGGTTAAGATAGGGTTATCTATCCATGTGCCGTATAACTTTAATTCCAGAACCTTCAGTTTATCTTTATTTATCAAGTGTTACTGGAAAAATTATAATAATGCTACAGACGATATATATACAAGGCATTAACCACTGTGTTACAGATGTGATGTAAGCATATGGTAACTTTTTTTCTATCCTGACATGAGTTAACAACAATTCTAATTCTGATATATTGATATGAAATTAACACGTAACTATGTGTTAAACTAATTCAAATTATTAATATGTCTTTAATTATTCAAGCAATGCCAAAAAAATAACAAAATATAGCCACTGTTTTTGTCCGCAAAAATAGACATAAACGGTCACTGATTTTTTAAATAGCTTATGCATATGTGATTAGCAATGTGATAACTGGCAAAAGTGCAAATTACTTTATTTACCTAAATTGATTCTTTTGTGTTGAAGGGGTCTCCCTTCCTTCTAATTTGCTGTCCACTGCCTGTTGTCATGTGAAGTCTGTCTGTACAGTACTGTACCCTGTTCTCCATTATACTACTATTTCTCAGAATTAGGGAGCAGTTTCTGCTGTTTTCTCTATGTGCAGTGTATGGAAAACATCATAGTAGTTAGTCTCCACCTCAGGGACAGCAGAAAATTAGATATAGAGCCTTCAGGGGAAAACTCTGGTGACAAATTCAGGATATTAATCATATACTGGCCACTAATTGTGTTGTTTCTTATTTACACATATATGGCAGTTTATTCTGAAAAGGTACCTAAAAAGTCAGGTACGCTTAATTTAAATGATCTAATTGAATAAATTAATCAGCGATAATATTGTCAATATTTACCTGTGTCATAAATTTCCTTGAGTCATGATTTGAATATGAAAACTATATAGGTAGAACAGATGTCACTATATACAGAAATATGCCTATCATTTCCCTTTATGCCTATCATTTGCCTTTAATCCAGGATTACCAGGATCTGACAGATGATGGATTATCAGGGAAATATATAGAAAATTTACTTGTAAATGCTAAAGCCCTTTAGGGATGACAGATCAAAGTAATGTAAGACCAACATAACACGTGAAGGTTGACATATAATTCTCAGTGAAAAAGCTACATATAGCTAAAGTTAAAGAGATTGTACAGTTGTAAACTATTGATGACCAATCTGCAAGATAGACCACCAATATTAGATTGGCCACTGCCCAGGACCTCCCCTTATATGCTGTTTGCTGTGCCAGTTTGCTAATGCGCTGAGCTGATTTCTGCAGGAAGCAGACAACTTCATTCTCACTGCAGTGGCCAGGCTTGGTATTGCACCTGAATAGAAACTTTGCCTTTAATACAAAGCCTGGGCACCGCAGTGGTAATAAAGCTGTCTGCTTTCTGTATAAATCAACTCAGTGCATGAGCACACTAGCTCGGCCAATAGCTGACTGGTGTGGATTCAGGTTAGCAAGGCCATTAATAGTTTACAACTGGACAACGCCTTTAAAAAGGTTGTATAACTTAGAAAAGCAAGACCAAATCCACAAGCTGAGTCTGGTATTTACTGACCCATTCACTTGAATCTTAGTTTAGAGAGAAAAACTAAATTTTTAATGTGAAATAATAAATTAAAATGCTTTGATGAAGCTAAAAATAGTAATATTACAGTAAGGAATTCACAAAAAAATTTCCTCCATTTGCAGTTCATTAGAACTCTGTACTTTAATAGGGTTTCAATTAATTGTGTACTTTTACTGTTGTGTGTTACAACTTGTGTTTTTTACTAACGTATCTGTTCCTTACTAAACTGACCGTTACATTCCATGTTTATGGCATAGATAATGGCTTCTAAGGGCATCCTTTAACCCGAGGTGGAATCATCCAGGTAAATGCTCCTGTAAGTTTGGTTGGGCGCATGACCTATCAACAGCAGGGTTGGGTAAACTTGCATGAGGCCATACAATGGAAAGGACCATCCTCTAATCAGAATTGCTTGTCTTTCCATTGCTTTATTTTGTTACATTGATGCTTATCTCTGGATTTCTACAATTTTATTTTGGCTTTTTTTTACTGCCCTTGTGACTGATTTTAATTACTGATAATAATATATCAAGTTGCTCTTTTGCAATTCCAACGTTTTCATTAAGTGCATGCATCCACAGCAGTCATGAATATTGCTAATACATTTTACATTGTAACTGTTATTCTCTGTAAAATATGGTTTATTTAATATTACCACATTGGCTTGTTTCATAAACTTAGTAAAACTGACACTCAGCATATTCTATAAGATATACTTTTTATCACTACTCTGCCTTGCGATAAAACATTTTAACCTTAAACTAGTAAATCTTAAATCATGCTATAAAGGCTGTACAGGTCTCTGGGATTGCAGCATACAAACAGTATGTCCATATATAGATTTATCGGAGATCATAGCATACATATATCCATTGGGAGTTGTTTCTAAACTTTCAACATACATATGTGCAGTATGAGTTATCAGTGAGATCTCAACTTTAGGCTTCATTCCCACAAGCGTATATCGGCCCGCCGTTTTCACGGCTGGCCGATAAACACTGTGATCTGATGCATTGGATTCCAATGCACCAGATCACATGGCCATATTCCTGTCACATAAAAGCACCCATCCAGGCCAATATAGCACTGGCCGTTTTTACGTCGGGCCCAAAAGATAGTCCTGGAACGATCTTTTGGGCAGATATACGTCTCCTATGGGAGACCATGACAGTGTTCAGAGCTGGGAGGGAGTTTAGCAGCATGGCTGTTAAACTCCCTCCCTCTGCTCTCCTCCTCCCGTGCAGGCTCACCTCTGATCTCCTCCCCGCCCGCTCTTTGCTTGGGAACAATGGGAGGGATGGGACAGGGTGCCCCCTGTCCACAGCCAACAATGGGAGGAGGCAGGACGGGGCGGTGCTTAGCTCTGCCCCTGCCCCACTCCGCCCCCTCCCATTGCATAGAGCAAGCGGGGAAGAGAACAGAGGTGAGCCTGCGAGGGGGATGGAGGGGAAAGGGGCGACAGCATGGTAACCTCGGCGTGTATGTGCCAAGGCCCATGCCATGTGAACGGGCGCACAAATGTTAGATTTGTGTGTCCGTTTAGGAGCTTTAATGCCCAAGATGGTAGTGTATATTGGTGGACCGTGAAAACGGTGGCCGATATGCGTTCATGGGAAAGAAGCCTTAGGATCAAATTGACATGCATTAGAAAGTTTATGCAGTCTATGTGCTGAAACAAATTAACCCCAAGTCCTGGCCAACTTTGTTAAATAAATCAAACTGGAAGAAAAGAAAAAAATTGACAGTCTCAGTAGTTGATAGCTTTTAATGATTAACTGAAAACATGATGATAAATCAAGACCTAAGACTCTTGATTAGCTTATAGTCCTAATATGCGAAAGGCATATAATTGCTGGTATTCACGTAGATATTGTCACAAGCCCTCACATGGCCATCAACCAAAATTTAACAGTAGTCTCTTCTATTGCCAGCAAAATGGAGAAGAGGAAAGATCATTAACTGAAATTACCTGGATTTCTGCCTTAATTAGTAATAATATGTGGTCTAATTGTTATCTAAGTCACAGTTATAGACACACATAATATAACTAAACTAATAAAACACAAACAAAAGGGTCAACTGGTTATTAAATTCAAGGGTTCACTTACCTTTGCTTTCAGCTTTGTGAATGTTTACTCAATGTGCTTAATAAAAGTCACGAATGATGCAGCTTTTGTGTGTTTTCAGTTTAGTTAGATTATTTTTGTTTATATTTGTGACAATTAGACCACATTTTATTAATAATCAATAAAGGAAATCTGGATAATTGAAGATAACCTGTCACATTTAAGAATAACCATAAACTAAGAAATATTGCTTATTGGGCAGGGAATGATGACTCCGGTAATGTGATTTTTATACTTACCTGGCTCCCTGTTCCCGAGACGTTGCTGGTGGAAGTTGGCACTTAGTCAGTCAGTCTGACTCTTTTCTTCAGGCAGTGCTCATGCACTCCCATTGTTCTCTATGGGAGTGTGCATGCACTGCTTGCAGAAGTTAGAGTTAAGCTGACAGACTGAGCACTGACTTCCACCAGTGACAGCACAGGAACGGGGGCTGGGTAAGTAGAAAAAGCACATGTCCGGACTCCTTGTTCCCTGTCCAATAAGCACCATAACTCTTTTATGATGTTTATAGGATATGGCAGGTTTTACTTCTTTTCAACTGTGTATTGAGAATCTTACAGTCAACACTGCTACAATGTACAAACCATATTGTTACAGTGAATATATGAAGCCCAAAGCTTCAGTAGTTATACCAGAAGAATGAAGTGAAGTCACTTTCTTCTTCAACAACATCTCCTACTTTTCTACACCTACAGAATTAATGAGATTTTCAGAATCTGTTATTCTCTGCAAACTATTGATGGGACTTTTATGGCTATTAGGAATGTCCTCTTCTTTCCTTTTAAATATAGCAGCATGATCATTTTGCTTGGACATCTGAGCTTTTGCAGTATTTATGAATATAAGATGCGTTCATAATTGCTTATGACATGATTTCATGCTTGGAAGCATTTGCATTTTGATTAGCATCATTCTATGCATTCATTGCCTTATTTGTGCTATGTTTATAAAGTTTTTATCACTTTATCTCATGCATACACACATAAAAAATATACAAAATGCAACTGTATAAATGTAATTATGCATAATTAAAGTGGATCTGTCAGTGTAATATACAATCATGATCGAGGGCAGGTCCAAGGAGTTGATATGTGGCATAAAAAATATTGTGCTGTCTCCTTGATAACCACTTATAAAGAACACCCCAGGTTTATACTTAAAGGGGTTGTCCCGCGAAACAAAGTGGGGTTATACACTTCTGTATGGCCATATTAATGCACTTTGTAATGTACATTGTGCATTAAATATGAGCCATACAGAAGTTATTCACTTACCTGTTCCGTTGCTAGCGTCCCCGTCTCCATGGTGCCGTCTAATCTTCAGCGTCTAATCGCCCGATTAGACGCGCTTGCGCAGTCCGGTCTTCTCCCTTCTGAATGGGGCCGCTCGTGCCAGAGAGCGGCTCCTCGTAGCTCCGCCCTGTCACGTGTGCCGATTCCAGCCAATCAGGAGGCTGGAATCGGCAATGGACCGCACAGAAGACCTGCGGTCCACTGAGAGTGAAGATCCCGGAGGCCATCTTCACAAGGTAAGTAAGAAGTCACCGGAGCGCGGGGATTCGGGTAAGTACTACCCGTTTTTTTTTTTTTATCCCTGCATCGGGTTTGTCTCGCGCCGAACGGGGGGGCTATTGAAAAAAAAACAAAAACGTTTCGGTGCGGGACAACCCCTTTAAAAGACTTGCATATTCTTAAGGAGACCTCCCAAACTGCCTCCTATGCCTCCTCACTTCCTACAGACCCCTCACTGTTAAATGATGGCAATTACTGTGTGAGTGTGTATGTGTGTGTGTGTGTGTGTGTTCATGAAAGGGTGAGTGAGAGCTGCCTCTGATTGGTGAGGGCTATGACCAATCAGAGGCAGCCCATTCAGCAGGTGGGGATTTTAAATCCCCGGCTGCTGAATACTACCCAGAGCAGTTCAGGAGAACTGCCGCCCAGCCGCGGCTGAACTCCGGCTGCATGGACAAGGTGAGTATATATATATTTTTTATTTATACACATTTTTGGATGATTTTCAGGGAAGGGCTTATATTTTTAAGCCCTTCCCGAAAATTTATCCCGCGCTTGCCCACAGCCCATTGCTTTCAATGGAGCCGGCTGTATTGCCGGCTCCATTGAATTCAATGGGCGAACATCATTCTTCTCTGCCACAGCTGTTACAGCTGTGGCAGAGGAGAATGATTTCTGTAGTATATGTTCTTAATGGGGTCGACGCTGCTGCCGCCGGCCCCATTGAGCGCATATAATAGAACACAAGGAATTGCAGATAGGCGCGATCTGTGATTCCTTGTGTCCTATAGTTTATCGGACATCCGCATAAAAAGAGGCCATGTGTCCGATGCCATTGCGAACCAATTGTTCTATTTATGCGCAGATCGCATGCGCAAATCGCGTGAAAAAACGCCCGTCTGACCGAGGTCTGATTGTGATATCAGGGCTCAAAAAGATATTTTACCCTAATCTATTAAAAGCTATTGTTCTCCTATCTTAACAGAACAAAGCTCCTTGTCAAGTAATTCAAAATGTAAATAAGCCACTCTGATAGCATGGCACACCATGATACCATATTGTGTTAAGCCCCATTTACACACAGCAATTGTAGTTTGAACAAACAAAGGCTGAGCATTTACACTTAAAGATAATCATTTTAAATTCTCTCCATTTCCCTCATTAGCTAAAGTAAACAGTGTATATGTTGTTTGCTCAGGTTGGCATTTGTTTATGAGAGGAATCTCTTGCCTGGAGGTGTGAAGAAAAGCCATTGTCTGCTGCCAAATGAGTAAACAAGTAGTCCAATGCATTTAGCAGGACAGACAATCACTCCTCTCCTCAAGTCATTTGTCTTTCAAAGAACTGAACAAATGTCATTCAAACGTGAAAAGTGAACAAGCGATAAAAAACAAGTGAATGAATAGTGCAATAACGATTATCACGCAAATTTAATTGTTTGAACCAATTTTAAACGATAATTGTTGTATGTAAATTGGTCTTTAAGTGTCAAGCTAATGAAATACTCATTTATATATAGTGAAAAAAATCTATCTATATATAGTTAATCAAGATGAGCAGGGCAAGGAGAAGTTGGCAAAGAATCTTCCAATGGACACTTCTGCCCAATACCAGCACTCAACACTAGCTGTAAATTAGTGTTAATCTATGATTTATCTGCAGTATCACAATCCCCTAGAGTAGGGCTCAGTCAGACGAGCGTTTCTTAAAACACGTTAGGTGTGTTTGTGATTCAATCAATGGCTGAGTGCTGCCTGTGATTGGCCCTTGTGCTCAGCTAATCAGAGGTAGCACTTTCTGGAGGCAGGGATTTTTCAATCCCCGGCCACCAGATGACAGAAAAACACTGCCGGGGATGGAGGGAAGAGTTGGACAGCGCTTCTAGGTGAGTTACCTTTTGTTTTCCTTTTTTATTTTTAAAGCTCTTCTCTGAAAATCCCTGCAGGGCTTGCCGTCATCCCATTGCTTTCAATGGGGCTACAGCAGCGCCGACCCCATTGAAAGCAATGAGAGAACATTGTGCTCCTGTTCCAAAGCTGTGACAGCTGTGGCAGGGGATTCTTCATACTTGCAGGGAGTCCCCTTGCCACTGAACACTGTGACAGTGCTTTCACAGTGTTTAGTGATGAGGGGACTCCCCGCGGAAATGAAGAAATCCTCTGCCACAGCTGTCACAGCTGTGGCAGAAGATCGCAATCTTCTCTGTATGTTTTCAATGGGGTCTACGCTGCTGCCGCCAGCCCCATTGACCTCAAGGTCAAACCCCTGGATGTGACAGCATCCAGCAGGGGATAGTGATGTCACAGCCACAGCAGGATATAGTGATGGGACCACACTTTATGTGCGAATTTTGCCATTGTGTGACTGCACACCAAGTGCGAATTTGAAAATGCGTGTGCCGCTTCGGGCACGCAAATTGTTTTTGCATGCGCTTTTGTGTTTTTTTTACACGCACCTGAATGTGTGAAAAAAAATGCTCGTCTGACTGAGCCCTAAACATAGTTTAATGGAATCAGGGTTTTTACTTCCTGTGGTTGGGACAGCATGAATGTGCCGTTAAATTCCCTTTAAGGCCTTAGTCACACGGGCGTTTTTTCACGCGATTTGCGGATCGCATGACGGATGCGCATCCGCAAATCGCGTGACCGGTGCGCGCAAATCGCCCGAAAATCTGCTCCTAGCCGCGTTTCATTAGAAACGGGCCGGAGCTGTCCAGCTCGTTGCATTCAATGGAGCCAGCAATACAGCCAGCTCCATTGAATGCAAGTGCTGCGGGCGAGTGTGGGATGAATTGTCGGGAAGGGGTTAAATATATAATCCCTTCCCTGCAATGCATCCTGAAATGTGAAAAAAAAAAAAAAGTATACTCACCTTTCCGCTGCAGCCGGAGTTCTGCCGCGGCCGTCGGCAGTTCTCCTGAACTGCTTCTGTATAGTATTCAGCAGCTGGATCAGATTGGTCCCTGCGCTGAGCCAATGAGAGGCAGCAGACACTCACCCATTCATGAATTCATGAATGGGTGTGTGAGTTATGGCTGCCTCTGATTGGTCAGGCTGTGACCAATTAGAGGCAGATCATTCAGCAGGCGGGGATTTTAAACCCCCGGCTGCTGAATACTATACAGAAGCAGTTCAGGAGAACTGCCGACGGCCGCGGCAGAACTCCGGCTGCAGCGGAAAGGTGAGTATACATTTTTTTTTTTTTTTCACATTTCAGGATGCATTGCAGGGAAGGGGTTATATATTTAACCCCTTCCCGACAATTCATCCCGCGCACGCCAGCAGCCCATTGCTTTCAATGGAGTCGGCTGTATTGCCGGCTCCATTGAATTCAATGGGCAAACATTGTTCTTCTCTGCCACAGCTGTTCCAGCTGTGGCAGAGAAGAATGATTTGTCTTCTGTATGTTCTCAATGGGGTCGGCGCTGCTGCCACCGGCCCCGTTGAGCGCATATAGAGAAGAGAACAGGAATCGCAGATCGCAGATAGGTGCGATCTGCGATTTCTGTTCTATAATTTATCGGACGAGCGCATAAAAAGCGCTCATGTGTCCGATACCATTGCAAAGCAATGGTTTTAAAAAATCGCCGCATGCGCAAATCGCGGCAATAAACGCCCGTGTGACTAAGGCCTAAACATATCATATTGACAGATTCACTTTAAGACTTTTTGGAAATATACTTACAGCAATGGTAATGATAATTGTTGCTTAAAAAAACCTCTCTCTCTCTCTCTCTCTCTCTCTCTCTCTCTCTCTCTCTCTCTCTCTCTCTCTCTCTCTCTCTCTCTCTCTCTCTCTCTCTCTCTCTCTCTCTCTCTCTCTCTCTCTCTCTCTCTCTATATATATATATATATATATATATATATATATATATAAAAAAATACACGTTTTCATATGGTGATTTTTAAAGAATATACAAAAAAATGCCCAATAAAGAAATAAGTAATTTCCCAAACAGAATAAAAAACTATGTGAGCAACCAATGATCATTGTTTATGCAGATTATAGATTTTTTTGCAGCCAGATATGTGAACTGACTGTTGCACTGGTATTAAAGCAAAATGGGAAGTTAACATTTCATTCTATTACAACAGATGGAAACAGATGTATTTATATAGCCATAAGGGTACTTGCACATGGGCTTTTTTTCTGTCCAATTTTCGTACCAAAAATCATTCTGAAAATTGGACAGTAATCGTACCCATTCATTTGAGTGGGTTTATGCACAAAGACTTTTTTATAAGCATTGATAGTCATAGGAAAAAAAAATCGCAGCATGTCCTACTCTTGTCTTGGGCATAACATTTAAATCGCTCATGTGCATGTACCCCAAGTTTGTATGTTATTTCTGACAACTAAAGAATTTATCTTTAGTTGCATCTTAAATTACCAATATTAAACATTGCAGCATATGTTTAAATTATCATTGTCTTGGTGATGGCATTTTTTACAATCAGTTCTGAAAGGGGGCCTAAATTTTAATGCTGAGTTGCTGATGACTATTTTTTTGTTGCAGGTTACATTTTTGGGGACAGATCCTCAGTTAAGTTTACACCAGTGGATGGTGAACAGACATCAATTCTTCCAGTTCATCATGTTATTGATAAAGTTAAGGGCTACTGTCATCCTCACTCGGACAACTTCTACAAAAACATCATCATGTCAGATTCGTTCAGCCATAGCACCAAGTTCTAACCATAAGGATAATATACAGCAGTACACTTTGCTTCAGCTGCTGTAAGAAACTGAAACACAAAGGGAATTTATGTGGCCTATAAAATAACTATTGATTTCATACCTACAAAAATATCAAATGAATGATGGGGATTTAGTTTTCTGGATTTATTCTACTCACTGGCTTCACGGACCTGTAATGTTT
Source organism: Eleutherodactylus coqui (assembly GCF_035609145.1). Lineage (NCBI taxonomy): Eukaryota > Metazoa > Chordata > Amphibia > Anura > Eleutherodactylidae > Eleutherodactylus > Eleutherodactylus coqui. The sequence goes on along the minus strand of NC_089839.1, from coordinate 114,136,848 downwards.
TTGTATTTTACAATTATGAGGCATCCTTGTGAGAGTCCCACAATGAAGAATGCACAAGAAAGCTCCTAGGTCTTTACAAAATTATCCTGAGCCAATACACTTCATTCTAAAAGTGTAACAATTGACTTTTAACCAGAATGTTGATGATTAATAGTGTATCTATATCAATGGTCTAACTTTTCAGCCTGACCTATTGTGATTTCAGTTCAGTCAATCTCTCGACAAAGCAACCACCTACCGTTTCTGTCTGTTCTGTTGCCCCAAAATATCACATATCTGTATGCCCAGACTTTTGTCTACATATTATGATTAAAGTCTATCCATAATGGGTTATAATAATAGTGAAGAAGAACAGGGTCATTAGGAACATTGCTAATTGGCTCAGTTGGATGAATTCCATTTTTCTGCTAACATGGAATGTAAAAGTTATTTTTCTTAACTTTCATTTATTTGGGAATTTCACATTACTTTGGAATTGGAATACAGACATTTATCCGGAATGGTATAATTCCAGTACAAGAATATTTAAACCCAAATGACACCAAATTTAACGACTTCCTATCTTTACTGTTATAAATGATATTTTTGAACACTAATTACATATTCACATAATTGCATATATAAGGCGTAGCTTTAATACTATTATTTAAAAATGAATTTTCTATGGTTGAACCCATTTCACTATTGCTTATATCATATGCTCTTATGGGCAGAGATTCTTCCAAATACTTTGTGTTTATTTATATATTTCTGTGTTACATAACTGTGAAGAGCTATGTGGCTATACAATTTAAGCGTCTTATGCACTTTGGTAGAGACATGATGTACAAAAACATGATACAAAACTCACTATTTTTTCACTCAGATTTTTTATTCCAGTTTTTACCTATTACATTTAAAGCTGCAACTATAACAGCAAAGAATTTTGAGAAGAATGCTTTGTTAAAAACTTGTACAATTTCATCTGTGTTAGGCCTTAGTCAGATGGGCGTTTTTTCGCGCGATTTGCGGATTGCAAATCAGCCTGAGCCAATCAGAGGCAGGTCTGACTCACACCCCCTTCACACCCACTGCAGGCTGGCCGCGCTGAACTCCATCTGCCAGGACAAGGCGATTATATATATATTTTTTATTTTAACACTTTTCTGGATGAATTGCAGGGAAAGGCTTATATATTTAAGCCCTTCCCGACAATTCATCCAGCGCTGTCCGGCAGCCCATTGCTTTCAATGGAGCCGGCTGTATTGCCGGCTCCATTGAATTCAATGGGCAAACATCGTTCTTCTCTGCCACAGCTGTTACAGAATGATTTGTTTTCTATATGTTCTCAATGGGGTCGGCGCTGCTGCCGCCGGCCCCATTGAGCGCATATAGAGAAGAGAACAGGAATCGCAGATCGCAGATAGGTGCGATCTGCGATTTCTGTTCTATAATTTATCAGACGAGCGCATAAAAAGCGCTCATGTGTCCGATACCATTGCAAAGCAATGGTTTTAAAAAATCGCCGGACGCATGCGCATGTGCAAATCGCGCAAAAAAAACGCCCGTCTGACTAAGGCCTCAGATTGCAGGATTATAAATTTCCATGCAATTTTAACTTTTAGATTATATTTTTGCTACAAATTTGGTGGAGCTTGGCTTTTCCAATGTATAAAACCGGATGAGTATGGCAGAAATCATAGCTAATAAGATTGTGTCTCTTTGCTGATATAGTATGCAGTTCATAAGTACAATTACATGGTAAATTAATCATTATTCATTGCTTTAAGGGGTTGGCTCTCGATTAATATGTTCTAAGACGTATGGGTGGCATAAAATGGGTAACTCACCTGGGACCCAATTGGAACACCACTATAAAAAGGCTAACCCTCAAGATCTGGCCTATACATCTAACATGTATGGATTGCCATTCATTTTAATCACCATGTAATGAAATGTAATACTGCATTTTATCTGCAGTGGCCTCTGCATAGAAAATGTATGGCCAGCTGCAACTTCTGAACCTGGATCAGTATGCCAGCTTAAATTTTAAGAGGGGCTGTCATGATAAAAACCACCTCCTTAAGCTAAACATGCTTGGAACTTAAACTTATCTATTTTTTTTGTTTGTAATTAATGCATTTTCTATTACAAGTCAAGGTAAAGTAGTTTATCTCTTAATTTCTTAATATTTTAATTATGATGAATGACTAGTGAATATAGGCTTTTGCTGTATAGTGGCTGGGAGGAGCTTTGAGTCACATTATTTCTGAGTTACAAATATTAGGAGCAAATTTTAGAAGCTATATTTTGCCTGTACGTTTAGCCATTTCATCACCCACAAAGTCTTAAGTCATTGAGTGGCCACAACTTCTTTAGTGCTCTCTATTACACACAATTCACCGTGTGAGGAGTGGTGCAAGACTCTCTTAACCCCTTCTTGCCTCATGACTTACATATATGTCATGGGGAGAAGGAGGTTGAAGTGAAATACCATTTATTTGTGGCATATGGATGTTGTGAGCTCAGAAGCTGAGGTCACAACATCTGCAGTGAGAGCCGGCCACCTGCTGCAACAGCAGGGATCAATGACAACATTAATTCCTGCTGTTAACTCCTTATATGCTGCAATCAATGTTGATTAGTGCATGTACAAGGTTCATAGAGGGAGGGTGCTCCCTCTGTACATATGTACATCATTGGCCCTCCACCATGTAATTGTGGAGGGCATATGAGTTGCCATAGCAATCAGACACCAGCCAATGGTGTCCAAGTCTGCCATGGCCTGTGATGACTTGATAAGTGATAATACACTAGAGTGCAGAAATACTGCAGTGTATTATCTAAGCAATCATGAGATCATAGGTTCACATACCCTATAGGGATATAAGAAAGTGTAAGAATAAAAATAGTCAAAAAAGCAATGTAAAAAAATAATAAGAAGCAACCACCTTGTGCACTTATTCTTTTGTTGAAAAAAAATGAATAAAAAAAATATACATGTTTGTTAGTGCTGTATGGTAGCAATAAAAACTACAGCTCATTACACAAAAAGGAAGCCCTCACAGAGGTCCATCGATTGAGAAATTAAAAGGTTATTGGTCTTTGAATGAAGCGATGCACAAAAATAAATGAATTACAAAGCAAGGTGTTTTTAGTATGCAAAAGTAGAAAAGTTTAAAATAAAAAATATTATTTCGGTATTTTTGTAATCATACCGACCTGCGTAGTGAACATCATAAAAGAATAAAATAACCAATAGCTGAATTGATGTGTTTTTTACTCTGTCCTTCAGGGGAAAAAAACGTAATAAAAGTTGGACAATGCATTATATGTACCCAAAATGGTATGAATAAAAACTACAACTTGTTGTGCAAAAAACAAGCCCTCACACGGCTAATAAAAAGGTTTTAGGTCTTTAAATGCAGCGATGCAAATAATATATATTTTCCAAAAATGGCTTTTTATTGTGCAAGAGTATTTTAAAAAATACAGAATTTTGGTATTGCCATAATTGTACCAACCGGCAGAAAAAAGTTATCATTTACACCACATATTGAATGTCGTTAAAAAAAAACACAGAATGGCGGAATTGATGCAGTTTCACCCTGTCCTGCAAAAAACTTTAAGTAAAGCCATATAATACATGTCCCCAAAAATAATACAAACAGTAGCTCACCTCACAAATAAAAATCCATCATATGGCTATGTCAACAGAAATATAAAAACATTATGACTTTTGAAAAGTAGAGATGAAGAAACCAAAAGATCGTTGTATCCTTAGGTCCAAAATATGCCGCTTCCATAAAGGGATATTCTGGAGATTGGGCAAAATTTTCAAACTTTCCATAAGATTAACACTAAATTTCATTATTCCAAATATCCATCAGCAGTTTTGCAAGACAAGTTATAGGATTATATTGCAAAATTACATATTATTGCCTTATGAAGCATATTACTTGAATTGCCAGAATACCCCTTTAAGTGGTTTTAAATTATAGATGCTTTTAGTGAGTGGAAACATAAGAGGAAATAAAACTGTGGCATTGGGAAGGTACAGGAGCTTAGGACAAAAAGTTAAAACTAATGCCTGAACAGTTCCATACCCAGTATAGAAAGCAATGTTCAAATAAAGAAAAAACAAGCCAGCTCACCTGAATAAACAGGACTGCAAATGAGCACCAAGTGCACTGGAAAGGCTCATGGTATCCACAGATGACCAATTTAGAACGATATGTAATAAAGAATACTAGCTTTTAATATGTCTCATAAGTTTAAAAAAGAAGGACTCAAATGCTGATAAATGTCAAATATACACTGGAATAATAAACGTCACAGATAAAAAAATCACTGGAAGTATCAATGTAGCATTGCTGAAATAAAGTCCATTCAGGGAATACTGTTGTTAATATTAGTAGAATTACCCACAGACTCCTGCAGGTAAAAAAAAATATAAACTTCCTGCCTGACATGGTGATAGCAAACTCAATAAAAGAGTACAAGAGGGGCCTGGATGCCTTTCTTGAGCGTTACAATATTACATGTTATATCACTGGTTACTCCAGAAAGATTGGTGATTCGGGGATCATTCTGATTGCCAGATTGGAGTCGGGAAGGAATTTTTTTTTACCTTAAATAGGGAAAATTGGCTTCTACCTCATTGGTTTTTTTTACTTCCTCTAAGTCAACAATAAGGGAGGGGAGGATTGGCTGAACTGGATGGACATAGAGCTCTTTTTACTCATTTCTGTTTAGAGCCTTTTTGGACAGGAGTCCATCTATCTAACAACCAAGTATTCTGATATATGTCAGCATACAGTTGTCTGTTTTGACTTTGGCATGTGTTTGATGTTTATTATTATTCCATTTGCATACTGACATTTAATAGCATATAAACCTTTTTTTCCTGATATGTTCAAGACACCTTGAGGGCTTAAACAGATGAGCATGATTTAGTTCCTTTGTGCGGCCATGAAAATCACAGCTGCATAATGGTATAAAATTAAATAATTGATTTCAATTGCCTTATAGAAGACAATGTATCACATTGGGATTTCTATGAAAAACTGCTCACATCATTTTAGGGAAAAGCAGAATTTTGCTTAGCGCTGCATGTCTACAATAACAGAGAACTGGAACTTAATATCAATAGTCTGTTAATTGCTGCAGATATTACTAAATCAGCTTTAATTCTGGAGTCATATATCTTCCATTACAATTGCTTATGTTTAAAGGATAAGCAGCAAAACGGATAACTCAGAGTTATCATATAGTTGAAAAAATGAAACTACAAGATCTTACTTTATTTATAGATTACACCAATCATTAGGAGTATATCTGAAAAGAAAATCAGCAGGGATTTTTATATTCTCCAATATTGACAAATAATGACATGTTTTTAGATGTAGTATTGTTTTCTATGACTGTATTAAATCTTTACTCTTCTTAAATCATCCAGAAAGCAGAGAAGTTGGTTGGTATGCTCCTTATACTGGAAAGCTGGTGGTTACTATTGATGGTCACAAAGTAATTCTTTCAATAATTTTTTGAAGACCAAGATTGAGTGAAGGTTCTTCCAAATAACTCTCCACACAGGCGATTGTATATTAACTTTATTCCCACCTGAATACCCAAATTTAAAGGGATTATCCATTTACAATTAATTAAAATTACATCCAAATAGGTTAAAACAATAAAATAAATAAATACTTGCCCTCCTAAGCCCCAAAGATCCAGCATTGCAGCACTACAATTAAACCGATCCGTGTTGACAGCTGAAGTCAGGTGTCAACCAATCAGAGGCTACGGCATTTACTGTCCATTCTCCTGGCATCAGCGCTTACTTCCTGGGCACTGTGATGCACAGAATTCTGAATGGTGACACTGTGACCGCTGATCGGCTGTCAGCGGTCAATTTTCGTCCGATGTCAACAGAGACCAGGAGAATCGTGGTGCCATACCACTGACTCATCAGGGCTGATGAGTCAGTGCTACACCCATTTGGCTGTAATTTTAAAAAGTTAATTTGTAACCCTTTAAGTATATAAATTCTTAAGTGTTAACCACAAGAAATAGAAAACCCTCTAGAGGAATAATGTGAAATATCTCCCCTCTTAGTTATGTGTGCAAAATCGCTATCCATTTTGTGTCAACCAAATAATTCTCCCGAATAATCATATTTAAGGAGATTATGCAGTTACTTACTTGTGAAAACAGATGTGTGAAATCACAGTAAATGGTCAACCATACTTGTATATGTTGCTACATTTTTGTTATATTGTGTTGTTTTCTTTTTACTACCATGTAGTAGAATATTAATCTATTAATGTCTGTTATTTTTAATAGTGTCACGAGTAGTACTAGTCAGTTTTCAGCTTCCACACTGACATGTATTCATTTCTCACTGTACAGTATAATTATTCTTTAGTCAGTTATTGCTATACTGTTTCATGTTAGCCATAGTCTACTGTGGCTAGTAAGGCCTGCCATGTGTATATTTATTTATTGGTTTGTTTGAATGTTTCTTTTGATGTTTGTTTCTCTAAGCTTCAACATATAACACATATTCATGTCATGTTGTTGTGGAAAGTAGCAGAGCGTGGTATTCGATAAGGTCATGGACAAATAGTGTCTTTCACTCTATCACATGTGCCCTTCACTGTATAAAATACAATTACTGTGTGACGCTTTCTGTCATTTAGATGATATGTATAGCTTGTTCTAAGCTGAAAATTGTTATATTTTGAAATAAATACACATTTGTTTAGATCCCAGTGGATTTTTTTTCTTCTTTTTACTAAAATTCACATCCAGCTGCTTGTGGTGATAAAGGACATGTAGGCTCAGGCAGTTTGGAAGTGTATGCAAATTTAAGAGGGAATAGAACTCAACAAACTGATCAATGTTTTCCACACGTTATGTATACATGGGCTCCAAAGATGAAGATCAAAAGATATACATTGAATAGTATAAAGATAAAGCAAAAAATTATGGAGTATAGCTCTAATTGCTATGCTATAATAAAATAGCTGTTATGTTTACATCCTGAGGCACAAAAAGGAAAAGCAGGGTGGGACTTTAGGGTTTTCAGTCTTTCTCAGAGAGAAGTAGAGATTAGGTTGTTAGGTCTGGACAGAAAAGTAGGTATTGGCTTAAGTGGAACAAAAGGCCACCAGATGTCAAGGAAACATTGAAGGCATCAGAGTTCGCAGCTCATGAGCTCCTCCTTGCTGCAAACCAAATTTATCCTACTAATCCATGTCTGGATGGAAAAGATTCTTGAGGTATATCAGTGGGCAAAGCTTTGTTCTTGTAATCATATTGCTGGTTGAGTCTTCATAATTGTGGCAAACAGTGTTTGATGAGCCCAGAGAAAGATGAGAATAATGTGTTTGTTGACGATTTTCTTGATCGCGTTAGCCATCTCTTTCCTGGAGGGTTAGATAATTGGGCAGTCCCACCATATATAAAACATGTCCGATTTGTAAGAACAACAATACCAGTGTTTTTCAGATTGCACTACATATTGTATAAGACATCTAATGTTCTATTCCATCTGCTGATTGTTTAGAGGACATTCTTTTGGAGTATGACACATCTAGAGAAACCACATGAGTGTATTTTGATGATTTTGGTATCCTCTCTATGTTTAAGCATCAAAGATGGGCCTCCAGGTTTCATTGTACCAGAGCTCTATCTGCATCTATAACCACCAAATAGGGAACTCAATGCTATGTCGTCAACATATAATCAACAACTAAGGTACAATAATACAAGAATTAGTGCTAAGTTATAATAATGGGTACAGTGCCTCTGGGTACTGGTGTATCTTGATGCCACCGGGGCTTGGCAGGGCTTGGATGCTGGATTGCCCCTGTCACACCCCAAGCTTCTGATTGGCTGTATAGCAGAAGGTCCTAGCAGCGTCTATTGAGTTTTGGCTGCCCTGCAGGGCTAGGGTTTGGGTAATTTTTCCAGTTAGGCTTACATTATAAGCTGTACAGGCTTCCATTGGAACCCTACCAGGAAAAGTAATCCTAACTGTAACTCTGGAGGGCAGCTCAAAATCAATACAGATTCTTTTGTGACAGGGGAGTGCTGATGCAGCAGAGCTCAGCTACTCCACTTCACAGAAGCCTCCCTGTGGTGTGCTCCTTCCTCAGCCACCACCTGTGTATGCCAGTGGCAGCACCCGGGGAGACTGACAGCGGGGTTGCTAAGGGGATCACTGGTGGGAGAGGACACCCACCGGGAGCGGGGCCAATACAGGGGAGACGGGGAGAGTGACAGCGGGGATCGGAGGTGGGAGAGGACAGCTGGCGGGAGCAGCTTCACTAAAGGGGAGAGTGCCAACAGGGACGGGAGGTGGGAGAGGACAGCCGGTGGGAGCAGGGCCAATACAGGGGAGATAAGCACAGTGACAACGGGGAGCGTAGGTGGGAGAGGACAGCCGCCGGGAGCGAGGCCAGTGTCTGCTACTGCTCCCCTGCCTCCTCTAACTGCTGCAGTTGTCACCACCGATGCTGATTCCCGGTCCTAATTCTCTTCTTACTGACTGCCAGGATCTGCAAGCCTGAGGAAGAGGAGCCTGCTATCCAATTAGGAAAAGGGGGCGTCAACCCTCTGTTAATCTTGTCTCCACCAGTACTTCCTGGTGGCTTAAAGATAGACCAGTACCATGCCTCTGTAACTCAGCAATGATCATAATATAGGTAGGCCATACATATACCAAATAATTATAGATTGGAGCAAAAACAAATGTTACCTGCACACCACAAGGTACAGATATACCACAATGCTGCCAGTTCCAAAAGTGAACCCTAGCATTAAAGGGGTTGTCCCGCGCCGAAACGGGTTGTTTTTTTTTTTTTAACCCCCCCCCCCCCCGTTCGGCGCGAGACAACCCCGATGCAGGGGTTAAAAAAACAACCCGCTCAGCGCTTACCTGAATCCCGGCGGTCCGGCGTCTTCATACTTACCTGCTGAAGATGGCCGCCGGGGTCTGCTCCCTCCGTGGACTGCAGCTCTTCTGTGCGGTCCATTGCCGATTCCAGCCTCCTGATTGGCTGGAATCGGCACGTGACGGGGCGGAGCTACACGGAGCCGGCATTCTGCACGAGCGGCTCCATTGAAGAGAGCAGAAGACCCGGACTGCGCAAGCGCGGCTAATTTGGCCATCGGAGGGCGAAAATTAGTCGGCTCCATGGGAACGAGGACGCCAGCAACGGAGCAGGTAAGTATAAAACTTTTTATAACTTCTGTATGGCTCATAATTAATGCACAATGTACATTACAAAGTGCATTAATATGGCCATACAGAAGTGTATAGACCCACTTGCTGCCGCGGGACAACCCCTTTAACTAAATAGAATAGCCTTGCCAATAATCCATCTGATGTTCAGTATACTTTCTTCCACTGAAGTGTATCATCGTGGATTAACAAGTCTTGATGCTGTGCTGTCCATACATTCCTTTTGACACATTGAAGGAAAGGAGTTAAAGGACCAGTTCCTCATTCTGTTATTCCCCTATATGCTATTAAACTGTAGGTTGCAGAGGAAAACAGAAAAGCCATCCTAACAAGGGTGATCCCAAAGTATGTATTCCTATGTGTTTTGCCTAGTGAGTGTACAGGAGGCTCATCAGGGCACTGGTAAAAAACCAAATCACCATAAAAAGTCTCATGGAATATAATAGTTACATACTCATAAATGCCTTTTTAAATACCGCATATGGCAGCTAAGAAGTAGCACTGCATATGGAAACTAACCAAATCCTGGATGTCTTTTGCCAGAGGATAGTGCTGTATGTAGCGGCTAACCTGAAAGTGGGTATAATGCACGGGACACTCATTTTGAGTTTAGTGTCCACACTATGCAAATGGCTTAGAGTGCTGTGAGGTGGCACATAGATCAATGTGGGGAAGATCTATGTTTATCCCAGGCATGCTTGAATTCTTTGGCCGCCTGCACACGAGCGGGTCGGATCCGGCAGCGAGAATTCTCGCCGCGGGACCCGACCCGAGAGCCTGCAGGGACGAGCGCGTACTCACCCGCGCCTGGCGGCCCCGGCTCTTTCATGTGCCGGCTGCCGCGCAGCCGGCGCATGCGCAGACCGGAGCCGGCGGCCGGGTGAGTGCGTGCCCCGCACAAAAATAGAACACGCCGCGGTTTGTTTGCCGCGCGAGATTTCGCGCGGCCAAACCGCGGCCGTCTGCATAGGAGTGCGTATTGTAATGCACTCCTATGCAAACTTTCAGTGGCGGAAATCCCGCGGGAAATCCCGCGGCGGGATTTCCGCCCGTGTGCAGGCGGCCTTTTATTGCTGATATTCCAACGACATTTCCTGGAGATTTGTTTCAAGCAACTACTACTCTTTCAGTAAAAAAACGTTTCCTAATGTTGCTTCTGATTTTTCCTCCAACTAATCTCATATTTTGCCCCCTTGTTCTAGTGTTTAGCTTCCTAATAAAAAACGTCCCTCCTATATTTAAAAGTTTCAAGCATGTCCCCCCTCCCCCTTTTTTCCTCCAGGCTATACAAATTAGGTTCTTTAGGTCTTTTATGATAACTTATTTTCTTGAGACCTTCCACCATTTTTGTAGCACGTCTTTGGACTTGTTCTTTTTTTTATTAGTGTCTTTCTATAGATGAGGTCTCCAGAACTGAGCACAGTATTCCAGATGTAGTCTTACCAGAGCTTTATACAGCAAGATTACAATCTCCCTATTTCTATTGGTTATATCTTTAACTATGCAGCTGAGTATCCTACTTGCTTTTTTTGCTGTCCGACTGCACTATGGTCTAATTTTAAGGCTGTCAGAAACCAGCACTCCTAAATCCTTCTCTTCTGAAGTCCTGGATAATACAGAAAAGGCAATATGATACTCAGCCTGAGGAATTCTTCTCCCCAAGTGCATTATATTACATTTGGAAACATTGAACTGCAGTTTCCACTGTTTTGACTATTTATCCAATAAGGCTAAATTTGTCTCCGTGTTTAAGACACCTAAAGGAGCATCAACCCTATTGCTCATTTTTGTGTCATTGGCAAACAGACAGACCTTCCCTGTTAAATCTCCTATTTCATTTATGAACATATTAAAAAAATAGGACTCTTGTGGTCACCACTTGTAACTCATCCCTGTTCATAATGCACAACAACACTCTGATATTAATCTTTTAACCAATTGCGCATCCACCAAACTATCAAAGGATTAAGTTCAATGTTCAATAACTTATCCATATGCTCTTTATGTGGAACTGTATCAAAGGCTTTATTGAAATCCATCACCTTCATCCACCACTTTTGTGAGATAGTCAAAGAAATCAATGAGATTAGTTTGACGTGATCTGCCCTCAGGAGAGCCGTGCTGTTTAGGGTCCAACAGGTTGTTGGTTTTTAAGTGTCAAATATCCGGAGGGGTGGAGCCAAGCCGGGGATGTGAGCGGGAGCGTGTGACAGAGGTTCTGCTACAAGCATCCTGAAATCTACCCTGGAACCAGGACTACCCGGATTCACCACTGCTGCAGGGACTCCTCCAGTGGTCAGGAAGCCGAGGGAGATGCTGAGCCGCCACAACTCATCATGACCCGCAAGAAAGCCAAGGCGAGAAGCGGGGAGATGAGCAGCCGGAGTGGGCAAGATGGTGCTGACACGTGCACAGAGGGGGAGCGGGTGCTGGGAAGTGACCGGAAGCCCCGCTCTGAATATAGCAGAGACACCACTGCCAGACTGGCTCGTTATGCCAGAGAGGAACCGCTGCCGGCAACTGAAATGTGTGACTGCTGGGAGGCAGGGAGAAACCCTGGGACTCCAGTAAGACCCTCCATGCATAGCACAGTACAGGAGTTGGAGAGAGAGGGGGGTGCAGCCCAGATACACAGTGGGGAGAGAAGCCAGGCACCCACTGAGGCAATCCATAAAGCAAGCCCTGATGTAGCAGAGCCCACATTGCAGGACATTTTAGGTGCTCTTAGCAAGTGCACTAACACAGTGCAAGCACTTTACCAGCAGTTTGGCACTTTGCAAGAACATATGAGCTTCCTCAGGCAAGATATGCAGAAAATATCTAAAAAGCTAACTGCTGCAAAGGGACGGATCAGTGACATGGAAGACAGAGTGATGCCTATGTAACGTGAAGTGGATAATACTGCGCAAAAAGTAGCGTCCCTTTGTGCCAAAACTAATGATTTAGAGAATCGCTCCTGTAGAAATAATGTGCGTATAGTGAGACTGCCAGAAAAAGTGGGCGGCAGTAATCCAATTAAAAAGTTTGAAAATTGGCTCATAGATCTATTTGACAAAAAAGCCTTCCCGCCAATAATTGCGATAGAAAGAGCCCACTGTGTCCCCATGAGCACACCTCCCCCAGGGACTCTTCCAAGGCCAGTCCTTATGAGACTCCTGCACTTCAGGGACCGAGATGCCATATTACTAGGGGCTAGAGATAAAGGCGATATTAAAGTCAATGGTGCCAGGGTTTCCTTTTTTCCTGACTTCTCTGCAGAAGTACAAAAGAAAAGAAGAAGTTTGATGAAGCAAAGCGTCAAAAGTGTAAAGGCTAACTAATGAAGAAACGACCATTCAAGAATGCAATCTTGTGTGTGTCTTAGAGCGTTTTTTTCTATTTTTGGTGTTATTTTCCCAAGTTAAAATTTTTCTGTCTCTACAGTTACGGATACACCGCCATTTCTGGCGGCTTGGTGGACTGACATCCCGATCTGTGCTGGTTTTGACAGATTTGTAAGATCTATGTGGGGAATGTGTGTTTTTTTTGTTTGTTGTCTCTCTTGTACTGTTGGGGAGGGTAATGTACTAGAGTTCTACTGTGAAGAAACTGTGGTGTTCCGGACTCTTGATTATCGAGACTCCTTCTGCCCATACACAGTTAATGAGAAATGGCTGATAAATTTATGATCTTGTCTTGGAACATACGAGGAATGGGAGATCCGGTTAAGCGTCTAGCGGTACTTCAGACAGTTAAAGAGTTCCACCCGTTAATACTATGTCTGCAGGAAACACATTTTTCCCAAGATTCACTGTCCTCCTTTAAAGTGCAGTGGGCAGCGCACAGCTTTCATTCAGTGTACTCAACATGTCCTTGTCCACCATTCCATCCCATTTGCTGTTATTGCGCAGAAGATAGACGCAGAGGGTCGCTTTGTTTGTCTACACTGTGAGATATTTAATTATGTTTGCCTCTTAATCTCGATATATCTTTCACCTCCCTATAGCAGTGTGGTCTTGAAACAAGTAATGGGCTTTATTGTAGATATATCAGATAGTGCTAATGCTAGGAGATTTTAATTCAGTGATAGATCCCTACTGGGATAGATTGCATACACAGGAAACACCAGACAGAGTGGGTTTAAACCCGCTATGGAAATTTAATGCATACTGGCTCAGTATTATAGGACATCAAGATCTGGGAGAAACCCTGAAGGAATATTTTGAGTTGAATCCAGGGTCTACAACTATTACAGTGCAGTGGAAGACGATGAAGGCCTATTTTAGAGGTATCCTAATGCAACGTGTGACACAGACTAAGAGGAAACATAGTGAGAGAGGACAAGATCTAAGAAAACAGTTGGTAGACAGTGAAGCTAGGTATGTGAAGTAGGGCACAGCAGAAGCACTGGGACTATTGCGAGGGGCTCAGGAGTCTTTGAAACTATATACCTTAGAAACAGTTGCGCATAAGAGCAAATTTAGAAAACAGGCCTACTTTGAGGAAGGCGAGCGAACTGGACATATGCTGGTCGTAGTCTCTAGGGCACAAATTAGCGTGGTGCCATTAGTGCGGATAACTTTCAGGATAGCTGGATAGATTAACGCAAATTTCTGTTGTTTCTTGTATAGTTCTGTGCATATCGGGGCGAATGCCTTCCTTTTGCGTTGTACTTCTGCCAAGTAGTCAGCAAAGATTAGAAGTTTATGGCCTTCCACCTCCAGTGAGTTGTTCCTGTTTTTGAAGCTTCGCAGAATTTGTGCTTTATCGGTATAGTCTAAGTACTTGACTATGGTGGGCCTCGGACGTGTTTTGGTGCTTGTGGTTTGGGCCGTGGATGATAGTCGTTGGTCTGGTCCTAGGCGATGAGCTCATTCGATCTTGCATTTTTGTGTTATTCCCAAGATGCTTGGGATTGTGGTCTCGCATAGTTGACGTAAGTCTCTCTGTAGGTAGCTTTCTGGGACTCCGATAATGCGCAGGTTGTTACGCCTGGATCTGTTCTCCAAGTCCTCCAGGCGTTCCCAAAGGTACTTATTGTCTCGTGATAGTCTTTCTATGTCTTTGTTAGTTTCACTATGCTCCATAGTTATTGTTTCCACTTCACTTTCTATCGCATCTAAGCGATTGCCGTGTTGCGTCACTGTTTCTCGGAGCTCTCTTAGTGAACCCGCCACTGTGGCGGCCAAAGTCTCCTGTAGATCTGGTCCGATGAGCTTAGCCACCTCAGTCGCCAGTGTTTTGTAGTCTATAGTCGCTGTGTCGTGTTTGGTCTGGGTCCCTTGGTCTGCTGGTGTTGGAATGTCGGGGCTAGTTGCTCGAGGGTGATTTTCTCTGGCGGTGTCTTCTTTTTCCCGCATTGCTTTAGGTGTGTTTTTTGCGGGTGTCTCCATTTGTTTTCCTTTAGTGCGGCCCATCTTAGCTATAAAGTCCTCCATGCAGCGATGTTGCCGGATGGTTTTGGGGATAGGTAGATCTGAAGATGCACGAGTCTTCTAGAGTGTGGAGGTTTCAGGTTCCGGCGATTTTAAATACTCAGTCCTGGGAGTAAACGTTTCTCAGGATAAGCAGTCCTGAAGATAGTGGTTTTGAGGAAATGCGGTTCTGAGGATAAACAATTCTGAGGCTAGGCGGTTCTGAAGGTGGGCGGTTCTGAAGGTGGGCGGTTCTGAAGGTGCGCAGTTCTGAAGGTGGGCGGTTCTGAAGGTAGGCGGTTCTGAAGGTGGGCGGTTCTGAAGGTGGGCGGCCCTGAAGATGGGCGGCAGTTCTGGGGGTATGCGGCTCAGAGGGCATGCGGTTCAGAGGTTATGCGGTTCTGAGGATCAGCGGTTCTGAGGATCAGCGGTTCTGAGGGTCAGCGGTTCTGAGGGTCAGCGGTTCTGGAGGTCAGCGGCTCCGCAGACCAGCGGTTCCGCAGATCAGCGGTTCTGAGGCAAATTTCGTGTCAGCAGACTTAACCACCCCTTCTCCCTCGTGTGGGGCACACAACTTGCAGGTGGTATAAATATGCAGGTCTGCTCTCTTGTCTCCTCTATGCCTGAGCTGGACTGCCCTTCTCCCTTGGAGGCTTACTTCTTCCCCCTCTTCTGCTGCCTCTGTTGTCTCTCTCCCCTGATGGGGGGGCGCCACGTGTCTCCTCTCTTCTCCCGCTCGGCTCCCCGCTGTGTCTCCCCTGGTACCTGGCTCCCTGTCTCTGCTTCTCCGCCAGTTTCTGCGTCCGCTGGGGGCTCCCTGCAGGTAGGCGCTGTTGCTTCTCTCCCTCCTTTTGGTCGCGGTCCGCGCGCTCAGCGGAGCTGCCGCGCGGCTGTGTATCTGGTTGCCTTGGTGATCGTCGCTGCTTTCTCCTCACCCTTTTGCTGCTCCGGTGTCCTGGGCAGCTTTAGCAGGGGTCTGGAGCCGGGTGCGGGCAGCGGCTATGTTAGGGGTTTTGTCTCTGGAGCGGAGACGCCGGAGCTCAGCTTCCCCGCTGCCTTACTCCATGGGGCCGGAACCGGAAGTGCTGCTAGGAGATTTTAATTCAGTGATAGATCCCTACTGGGATAGATTGCATACACAGGAAACACCAGACAGAGTGGGTTTAAACCCGCTAGGGTGCCTGCTGACAGAGATACTCCTACTAGATATACGGTGAGCCAAGAACCCGGGTGTCAGATACTAATCCTGCCATTTCAGTACGTATTAAACTATGTCACATATTGACCTGGTGATTGGTAACACTCTGTTATACGATGGGGTATTGCTGGTCAGATACTTACCTAGAGTACTGTCTGATCACTCCCTTATGCAGGTGGTTATACGACACTCCGGAATTAAAACACCTAGGCGCCCTTTATGTAAATTTAATGCATACTGGCTCAGTATTATAGGACATCAAGATCTGGGAGAAACCCTGAAGGAATATTTTGAGTTGAATCCAGGGTCCACAACTATTACAGTGCAGTGGAAGACGATGAAGGCCTATTTTAGAGGTATCCTAATGCAACGTGTGATACAGACTAAGAGGAAACATAGAGAGAGAGGTCAAGATCTAAGAAAACAATTGGTAGACAGTGAAGCTAGGTATGTGAAGTTGGGCACAGCAGAAGCACTGGGACAATTGCGAGGGGCTCAGGAGTCTTTGAACCTATATACCTTAGAAACAGTTGCGCATAAGAGCAAATTTAGAAAACAGGCCTACTTTGAGGAAGGCGAGCGAACTGGACATATGCTGGCCATAGTCTCTAGGGCACAAAGGGGCACCACATACATCACAGGGAAGAGAAACAGCTAAGACACGATAGAGAAGGACTCTGTCCAAATGTGAAAGGACCGACTCTGACGCAGTTAGAGAAATAGTAAGACAATATTATGGCTCCTTGTATTCCTCCAATCTTTGTAAAACAAAAGAACAAATCACCCAATACCTGGCAGACATCGCTCTACCAAGGCTGACTGCTGAGCAAAGGGAATTCCCTGGATACCCCGATAGATTTGGGGGAGATTGAGGAACCCCTGGAGTCATTGCACAATAATAGGGCACCAGGGAATGATGGACTCCCAGTTGAATTATATAAGCAGTATCCGGGTGTACTGTTACCAAAGCTACTGGAAGTACATTTGGATGCGATACAATGGACAAAGCTACCATCGTCCATGCGAAATGCGGTGATAACTATTATTCCGCCAGATTCTTATAGACCTATTTCACTATTAAATGTTGATGTAAAGATTCTGGCAAAGGTCTTGACTAACAGACTTTCAAGTGTGGTCAAATCCCTGATCCGTCACATGCGCAGGAGTCGCGGAGCCCAGGAAATTTAAAATCTCCTTGCTCCCAGCGACCAACGGTCGCCGAGAGCCTGGAGCAGTGACCTTCTTGAGCGGTCGCCGGTTACGTGATAAAAAGGTAGCGATCTACCTTTGGCCGGTCTCACATGACCGGATAGGAATTACGGATTCCGCATGCGTCTGATCCACGGTAATACACAGATCAATCGCATTGGATTACCCAATTCCGCTCACATTAGCGGGTCGGAATTGCGTAATCCACTCGCAAAAAAGAGAACGCAGCAGGTTTTATTTTACCACGGCTATCCACAACATAGAGCCCATTATGCTCCATGGTCGTGAATATACCCGCACCCCTTACGCAATTGCATTGTGTACAGGATGTCATCGCTAAGCGACGGTGCGGGAAATACAAACAAAAAAAAAAAGTACTGCACATGACCGCCTGTGTGAGTAGGAAGTTATGCGCAGTATATTACGTGGCCGTGCGCAGGGTTACAGCCGGGCTCACAGATGGGATCCGCTGCGGGCCTCCGCAAGTGGATTCCACCTACGGCTGCGTGAGCCTGGCGTTATTCAGACCGCTACCTGTAATACGTAATTTACAAGAAGCACTGGGAACGCTCGCCTTCATGCAGTTCCAGTAGCAACTTGTTGAGCGTCTTCTGTGTGAGACCGCCGCACCTCATCAAGCCTACGGAGACTCACAGAGTGCCACTTTTTACACCCCATACCCGCTACTGAGGTCGCGAAATACCCCCCAAAAAGCATGAGAGGAGGGAGGATACACGGTTTTATCGCCCCATGTACCCATCCCAACCAACCTCCGTAATTACCCCTGTCTTTGGAAATACTACACAGTTCACATTATTACTTTTATCTAAGATTTGGGGAACGCCGAACAGGGCGTGAAGGGGGGGGGGGATTTTTTTAAGGTGTCAATTTTTATTCTGTACAAGTGGGCAATGGGGCCTGGAATTTATTCAGTTGTGCCCTGCAATCCAACGGGTGTCCCTCCATTACAGGCCTTGTCATCTGTCCTTTAAGTAGATCAGGGCCACAAAGGGTATGTTTTTGAACACGGGACAAACGGGGGTATCCATTTTGGGGTGAACGTCTTCATTCCTATGTGCACTGTACAAAAAAACCAGTTTTTAAATTGACAAAATTGACAAAATAATTAAAATCTTAATTTTTTTCTTCTGCTTTGCTTAGATTCATTCAAATACTGTAAGGTCAAAATACGCAATACCCCCGTAGATGAATTTGTTAAGGGGTCTAGTTTTTAAAATGGGGTCATTTTTGGGGGTTCTTTATCGTTTTGGATGCTCAATGGCTTTACAAGTGGGCAATGGGGCCTGGAATTTATTTCATTGTACCCTGAAATCCAACGGGTGCTCCTTCCATTATAGGCCTTGCTATGTGTCCTTTAAGTAGATTAGGGCCACAAGGGGTATGGTTCTGAACGCGGGACAAACAGGGGTATCCATTTTGGGGTGAAAGTCTTCATTCATTTGTGTGCTGTACAAAAAACATTTTTAAATTGATACAACTGCCAAAATTTTTTCCTACTGCTTTGCTTAGATTTATTCAAAAATTGTGGGGTAAAAATACACAGTACACCCCTAGATAAATTCGTTAAGGGGTCTAGTTTCCAAAATGGGATCATTTGTTGGGGTTCTCTGTCGTTTTGGCCGCTCAAGGGCTCTACAAGTGGGCAATGGGGCATAAATCACTTTCATGCAAAATTTCTGTTCTGAAAGCCACCGACTACTCCTTTCATTTTGTGCCCCGTTGTGCATCCAGACAAAAGATTAGGGCCACAATGAGTATGTCTCTGCACACGGGAGAAACAGGGGTATCCATTTTGGGGTGCAAGGCTTCCTTCATGTGTGTGCTGTACAAAAAAAGCTGTTTTTAAAATGACAGAATTGACAAAAAAACGAAAATCACAATTTTTTCCTTTTGCTTTGCTTGAATTCATTCAAAAACTGTGGGGTCAAAATGGGTAGTACACCCCTAGATAAATAATAAACCTCTACAAACGTGCTATGGGGCCTAAAACGCCTTCAAGCAAAATTTATGTTCTGAAAGACACTGACTACTCTTTTCGTTTTAGGCCCCGTGGTGCATCCAGACATAATATTAGGGCCACAATGGGTATATTTCTGAACACGGAAGAAACAGGGGTATCCATTTTGGGGTGTTAATCCTCATTTTCATGGGCACTGTAGGAAAAAAATATGTCTTTAAAATGACATATTTGCAAAAATATGAAATTTTATTTTTTCTCCTCTAAATTGAATTAATTCCTGAAAAAAAAACGGTGGGGTCAAAATACTCATGACACCCCTCAGTGAATACATTAAGTGGTGTAGTTTTTAAAATGGGGTCATTTGGGGGGGTATCTATTATTCTGACACTCATGAGCCTTTGCAAACTTGGCTTGGTGCAGGAAAACAAAGTGTTCCTCAAAATGCTGAAAAGTAATGTTAAATTTGTACGTCTCCTCAATGGTTAAAAAAACACAAAAGTTTTTCAAATGTGCATTCAGAATAAAGTAAACATATGGAAATATATATCTTATCAAAAATTTGTACAGTATGTTTGGACATATTTGAGATATTACAGTTGAAAATGTGAAAAAATGACAATTTTTTCAACATTTTTCCAATATTAGTACTTTTAATAAATATACACAAATTATATCGGTCTATTTTTTCAACCAAAATGAAGTACAACATGTGGCGAAAAAACTGTGTCAGAATCACTTGGATATGCAAAGCCTTTACGGAGTTATGCTATGTTGAACGACGCATGTCAGATTTCCAAAATTTGGCTCCGTCACTAAGGCGCAAACAGGCTTCGTCACTAAGGGGTTAAACATCTTCAGACAAGGAAAATGTAACAAAAATACTTGAATTTAAAAAAAAAGTGTCAAAAATCCTCCTTTTTAAGGAGATTCTCAATTAGTTTAACTACTACCGATGTCAAACTAACTGGCCTGTAGTTCTCAGCTACTTCTCTCCTATGCTTCTAATGGATGGTTATAACATTGGCGATTTTCCAGTCATCAGGAACTTCGCCTGTTGGAAGGTACTGGTTAAACAAATCAGTTAAGCCTAGTTTACATGGGCTGATGATCGCTCAAAAATCGCTTTGACAGCTTTGAGCGATCATTTTGTATAAATCATTGGTATGCAATCATTAGTATTTAAGTAGTTACTCAGCTACTTAAATATCAATTAGGTGTGCAAATGAAGCCTTCCCTGAACCCAGTTAATAGCCTGAGGCTATTATCTGCGCTTAGGGTGCATTCACACGATCGTATATCGGCTCGGTTTTCACGCCGAGCCGATATACGTTGTCCTTGGGTGCAGAGGGGGGAGGATGGAAGAGCCAGGGCCAGGAACTGAGGCTCCCGCCCCCTCTCTGCCTCCTCTCCGCCCCTCTGCACTATTTGCAATGAGAGGAGGCGGGACGGGGGCGAGGCTAAAGTCCGGGAATTGGCCCCGCCCCCATCCCGCCTCTCCCCATTGTGAATGCACCCTCAGATCCTTTGTTTTCCATGGGGAAACAATGCTATTAGCACTCCCCATGGAGAACTTCTGATAAGAGTGAAAGACAATTATCAGGTTAGCTTGAATTTAACGATCAGCTAGCAGTGCCCGAAAAAGCGGACGATGGGCACACATTTACACGCACCGATTATCGCTATAACGATTGACGATTAGCGATTTTTTTGCGGTCATCAGCTGGTGTAAATAGGCCTTTAGAGATGCGGCAATCACAGATTGGGTGAATACCATTTTGACTCATTGTCATATTCAACTTTAAATGTGCAAGTTCACCTACAACATCAGCGTTCAAAAACACTTGTTCTGAGCCCTTGCAACCAAAAAGAACTACCAGGTCCAAACATATTATAATTCTGAAAACAGCTTTTGTAAATACCGAACAAAAGCAACTGTTCAAATGGTCAGCAATGGCTTTATTTTCATTAATGTAGTTATTCTCTCCATTTTTAATTTTTGTAATTCCACAATTTTTCTTCTTTCTGTCACTAATATAGCTAAAAAATATTTTATCATCCCCCTTAATGGATTTAACCATTTAGCCCCTATTTTTGTGCGTTAGCAGCATTAATTATATGTATCGCCTCCTTCGGTCTAATTTAATATAATTCTCTGTCAGCTAGGCAGGCTTCTTTTTTTTTAGTACATTTCTAACTTCTGTAGCGAACCATGTAGGATATAGGCTACTACAGGATGGCTACAATGATGGAAAGGGTCTCTGGAAGAATTTAAACTCCAGGACTGTGAACATCTCTCAATAGTGCAGTATGCAGATGGAAAGACTCCAGGGAAGAGATGAGCGAACGTACTCGTCTGAGCTTGATACTCGTTCGAGTATTAGCGTGTTCGAGATGCTCGTTACTCGTGACGAGTACTACGCGATGTTCGAGTTACTTTCACTTTCCTCTCTGAGATGTTAGCGCGCTTTTCTGGCCAATAGAAAGACAGGGAAGGCATTACAACTTCCCCCTGCGACGTTCAAGCCCTATACCACCCCCCTGCAGTGAGTGGCTGGCGAGATCAGGTGTCACCCGAGTATAAAAATCAGCCCCTCCCGCGGCTCGCCACAGATTTGTTCTGACATAGTTTAGGGAAAGTGCTGTTGGTGCCGGAGCTGGATTAGGAGAGAGGCACGTTTCTGGCATCCCCACATTCATCTCACAATTAATGGGTCCACGCGGTAGACCTTTATTAGAAAATGAGCAGTGTGAGCAGGTCCTGTCGTGGATGGCAGAAAGTGCATCCACCAATCTATCGTCCACCCAGAGTTCTGCGCTGTCCACTGCTGCAACTCTGAATCCTCTGGCTGTTGCTCCTCCTTCCTCCCAGCCTCCTCACTCCATTACAATGACACATTCTGAGGAGCGGGCAGACTCCCAGGAACTTTTCCCGGGCCCCTGCTCAGATTGGGCAGCAATGGTTCCTCTCCCACCAGAGGAGTTTATTGTGACTGATGCCCAACCTTTGGAAAGTTCCCGGGGTCCGGGGGATGAGGCTGGGGACTTCCGGCAACTGTCTCAAGACCTTTTAAGTGGGTGAGGAGGCCGATGACGATGAGACACAGTTGTCTGTCAGTGAGGTAGTAGTAAGGGCAGTAAGTCCGAGGGAGGAGCGCACAGAGGATTCGGAGGAAGAGCAGCAGGACAATGAGGTGACTGACCCCACCTGGTTTGCTATGCCTACTGAGGACAGGTCTTCAGAGGGGGAGGCAAGGGCAGCAGCAGGGCAGGTTGCAAGAGGCAGTGCGGTATCCAGGGGTAGAGGCAGGGCCAGACCGAAGAATCCACCAATTGTTTCCCAAAGCGCCCCCTCGCGCCATGCCACCCTGCAGAGGCCGAGGTGCTCAAAGGTCTGGCAGTTTTTCACTGAGAGTGCAGACGACCGACGAACAGTGGTGTGCAACCTTTGTCGCGCCAAGATCAGCCGGGGAGCCACCACCACCAGCCTCACCACCACCAGCATGCGCAGACATATGATGGCCAAGCACCCCACAAGGTGGGACGAAGGCCGTTCACCGCCTCCGGTTTGCACCGCTGCCTCTCCCCCTGTGCCCCAACCTGCCACTGAGATCCAACCCCCCTCTGAGGACACAGGCACTATTGTCTCCTGGCCTGCACCCACACCCTCACCTCCGCTGTCCTCGGCCCCATCCACCAATGTCTGTCAGCGCACCGTCCAGCCATCGCTAGCGCAAGTGTTGGAGCGCAAGCGCAAGTACGCCGCCACGCACCCGCACGCTCAAGCGTTAAACGTGCACATAGCCAAATTTATCAGCCTGGAGATGCTGCCGTATAGGGTTGTGGAAACGGAGTCTTTCAAAAGTATGATGGTTGCGGCGGCCCCGCGCTACTCAGTTCCCAGTCGCCACTACTTTTCCCGATGTGCTGTCCCAGCCCTGCATGACCACGTCTCCCGCAACATTGTATGCGCCCTCACCAACACGGTTACTGCCAAGGTCCACTTAACAATGGACACGTGGACAAGCACAGGCGGGAAGGGCCACTATATCTCCCTGACAGCACATTGGGTTAATTTAGTGGAGGCTGGGACAGAGTCAGAGCCTGGGACCGCTCACGTCCTACCCACCCCCAGAATTGCGGGCCCCAGCTCAGTGGTGGTATCTGCGGCGGTGTATGCTTCCTCAAGTAAACCACCCTCCTCCTCCTCCGCAACCTCTGTCTCGCAATCAAGATGTGTCAGCAGCAGCAAGTCGCCAGCAGTCGGTGTCGCGCGGCATGCCAGCACAGCGGTGGGCAAGCGTCAGCAGGCAGTGCTGAAACTACTCAGCTTAGGAGATAAGAGGCACATGGCCCACGAACTGCTGCAGGGTCTGACAGAGCAGACCGACCGCTGGCTTGCGCAGCTGAGCCTCCAACCGGGCATGGTCGTGTGTGACAACGGCTGTAACCTGGTGGCGGCTCTGCAGCTCGGCAGCCTCACGCACGTGCCATGCCTGGCCCACGTCTTTAATTTGGTGGTTCAGCGCTTTCTGAAAAGCTACCCACGCTTGTCAGACCTGCTCGGAAAGGTACGCCGCCTCTGCGCACATTTCCGCAAGTCCCACACGGACGCTGCCACCCTGCGCACCCTGCAACATCGGTTTCATCTGCCAGTGCACCGACTGCTGTGCGACGTGCCCACATGGTGGAACTCTACGCTCCACATGTTGGCCAGGCTCTATGAGCAGCGTAGAGCTATAGTGGAATACCAACTCCAACATGGGCGGCGCAGTGGGAGTCAGCCTCCTCAATTCTTTACAGAAGAGTGGGCCTGGTTGGCAGACATCTGCCAGGTCCTTGGAAACTTTGAGGAGTCTACCCAGATGGTGAGCAGCAATGCTGCAATCATTAGCGTCACCATTCCTCTGCTATGCCTCTTGAGAAGTTCCCTGCAAAGCATAAAGGCAGACGCTTTGCGCTCGGAAACAGAGGCGGGGGAAGACAGTATGTCGCTGGATAGTCAGAGCACCCTCCTGTCTATATCTCAGCGCGTTGAGGAGGAGGAGGAGGAGGAGCATGAGGAGGATGAGGAGGAGGGGGAAGAGACAGCTTGGCCCACTGCTGAGGGTACACATGCTGCTTGCCTGTCATTCTTTCAGCGTGTATGGCCGGAGGAGGAGGAGGAGGATCCTGAAAGTGATCTTCCTAGTGAGGACAGCCAAGTGTTGCATACAGGTACCCTGGCACACATGGCTGACTTCATGTTAGGATGCCTTTCTCGTGACCCTCGCGTTACACGTATTCTGGCCACTACGGATTACTGGGTGTACACACTACTCGACCCACGGTATAAGGAGAACCTTTCCACTCTCATACCCGAAGAGGAAAGGGGTTCGAGAGTGATGCTATACCACAGGACCCTGGTGGACAAACTGATGGTAAAATTCTCATCCGACAGCGCTAGTGGCAGAAGGCACAGTTCCGAGGGCCAGGTAGCAGGGGAGGCGCAGAGATCAGGCAGCGTGTACAGCACAGGCAGGGGAACACTCTCTAAGGCCTTTGACAGCTTTCTGGCTCCCCGGCAAGACTGTCACCGCTCCCCAGTCAAGGCTGAGTCGGCGGGAGCACTGTAAAAGGATGGTGAGGGAGTACGTAGCTGATCGCACGACCGTCCTCCGTGACGCCTCTGCCCCCTACAACTACTGGGTGTCGAAGCTGGACACGTGGCCTGAACTCGCGCTGTATGCCCTGGAGGTGCTTGCTTGTCCTGCGGCTAGCGTCTTGTCAGAGAGGGTGTTTAGTGCGGCTGGGGGAATCATCACAGATAAGCGTACCCGCCTGTCAACCGACAGTGCCGACAGGCTTACACTCATCAAGATGAACAAAGCCTGGATTTCCCCAGACTTCTCTTCTCCACCAGCGGACAGCAGCGATACCTAAACAATACGTAGGCTGCACCCGCGAATGGAAGCATTGTTCTCTATCACCATCAAAAACGTGGACCTTTTAGCTTCATCAATCTGTGTATAATATTCATCCTCCTCCTCCTGCTCCTCCTCCTGAAACCTGACGTAATCATGCCAAACGGGCAATTTTTCTTAGGCCCACAAGGCTCAGTCATATAATTTATCTAAACAATTTTTTATACGTTCCAATGCTCATTAAAGCGTTGAAACTTTCACCTCAACCAATTTTTATTTTAACTGGGCTGCCTCCAGGCCTAGTTACCAATTAAGCCACATTAACCAAAGCGATTAATGGGTTTCACCTGCCCTCTTGGTTGGGCATGGGCAATTTTTCTGAGGTACATTAGTACTGTTGGTACACCAATTTTGGGGGGCCCTCGCCTACAGTGTAATCAAATTAATTTTTAGCCCACCTGCCTTACAGTTGACGTTACATCAGCTGTGTTGGGCACTGCAATGGGACATATTTATGTACAGCCGGTGGCTTCCTGGCACCCACCCATGCTGTCGGTCCACACGGAGTTGTAACTGCATGTGTCCACTTCTAAAGAACCCCAGTCAGACTGGGGCATGCAGTGTGGGCCGAAGCCCACCTGCATTAAGCACGACATTACCTCAGCTGTGATGGGCAATGCAATGGGATATATTTATGTACCACCGGTGGGTTCCAGGGAGCCACCCATGCTGTGGGTGCACACGGAATTCCCATTGCGGAGTTGTACCTGCCTGTGACTATTTATAAAAAACCGCGGTCTAACTGGGGCATGCAGACACCTTGACAGAATGAATAGTGTGTGGCACATAGGTTCCCCATTGCTATGCCCACGTGTGCAGCTCCAGATGGAGGTGGCACAGGATTGGATTTCTCATTGCTTCTGTACAGCATTGTGGGCTATCGCCCCGCCCCTTTTAAAGAGGGTCGCTGCCTAGCCGTGCCAACCCTCTGCAGTGTGTGCCTTCGGTTCCTCCTCATGGCAGATGCACTTATAAATAGACATGAGTGTGGCGTGGCAGGAGGGCAGCTGAAGGCTGGGCAGGGACAGTTTGGTGTGCGCTGTGGACACTGGGTCGTGCGGGGGGGGGCGGGGGGTGGTTGGTCAGCATGTAACCCAGGAGAAGTGGCAGCGGAGTGTCATGCAGGCAGTGATTGTGCTTTGTTGGAGGTAGTGTGGTGCTTAGCTAAGGTATGCATTGCTAATGAGGGCTTTTCAGAAGTAAAAGTTGTTGGGAGGGGGGGCCACTCTTGCCGCTATTGTGGCTTAATAGTGGGACCTGGAAACTTGAGATGCAGCCCAACATGTAGCCCCTCGCCTGCCCTATCCGTTGCTGTGTCGTTCCCATCACTTTCTTGAATTGCCCAGATTTTCACAAATGAAAACCTTAGCGAGCATCGGCGATATACAAAAATGCTCGGGTCGCCCATTGACTTCAATGGGGTTCGTTACTCGAAACGAACCCTCGAGCATCGTGAAAAGTTCGTCTCGAGTAACGAGCACCCGAGCATTTTGGTGCTCGCTCATCTCTACTCCAGGGCCATGCGGACATCTCAGTAGTACAGTATGGAGTTTATTTGTGAAGGATTACAGACACCACCAGTACCGAAACCATTAATTTGCTATTTCTCAAAGAATGTGCCTTCATCTATGAATATTGTACTGTTACACTTCAATTTCAAGTAAATATAAGTTTAACTTTCCTCCCCTGAGTCTCTGGAGTTTATTTTGGGTAACACACTACACCAACCCCATCTACATCAGGGAGCAGGTATTAGCCCCAGTGCATCTTACTATCACCCCATACCATTTTATTGTGTGAGACTGACCAGATTGAGGAGTGACACACTGTGACAAGTGATTAGGCCTACCTTCCTTTATTCAGTCAACGCAGTTCCTAGTCGGCACATAATCATATATATAGGTCTTACTTTCATTCTTTATTGTGGAAAGGTTCTGTGTTCCACCCAGTAATCTCAGATTCCCTCACATTTACTCTAGAGGAAAACTCAACTATTGTGGAGACTCTTGTGATGCAAAGAGCCACACTCGCACCTACTTTTCTCCAGTGCCCCAAAAATGTTTATTTTGGATCCCAGTGTATTGCTGGCCACTGGAGCAATTTCAGCTATCCTCAGTAATGAGGGGTCTCTCTCTTCACTACAAGCCACTCACAATTATGATCAGTTAGCCAATTTCTGCCATTCTTGTTTACTGCATATAGCTACACCAAATATCTAGGCACCATACTATGCACCTTAAGTATGTTATGAGCCTCCAAACCACAGAGCCACAGAACAGGATGATAGAGATTATTATCCCGATGTCATGCCATTTGATACAAGGGGAAAACACGACCAATAGTAACATGTCATATTACACAGAGAAATACATTTTCAAGAAAACAGCACTATATACAACATTATAGCACAAACCACTGATGGAGTGAGGGGTCAATTTTGCACATGCTTACATCAGGCTGGACAAATCTTAATATCAAAGTTTCTTACAGAATAAATAAGGAAGGGGAAACAGAGGATCTCATCTTGTGCCATTAAAGGGGTTGTCTCGCGAAAGCAAGTGGGGTTAAGCACTTCTTTATGGCCATATTAATGCACTTTGTAATATACATCGTGCATTAAATATGAGCCATACAGAAGTTATTCACTTACCTTCCCTGCGCTGGCGTCCCCGTCTCCATGGCTCCGTCTAACTTCAGCATCTAATCGCCCGATCAGACGCGCTTGCGCAGAAGGGTCTTCTGCCTTCGGGTCTGTCCGGCAGCAGCTGCGTTCTGGCTCCGCCCCTTCCACGCGTCATCGCGTATCTCCGCCCCGTCGTGTGTGCCGATTCCAGCCTCCTGATTGGGAAACAAGGCCGCCTCCAATTTATAAAACCCCACTTGATTAAACTGTATTACGGTATGTTGTGGATTTTTGGTGCAATATTCTTAACAAATTCTGTGTACCACATGTGAACATGGCCTTAGCTTTTCCTTTATACATTTTCTTATGTTCACGATCCACTCCTGAATGTGGCTGAAAAACATATTGAAAACTGAACCAAACTATCCTGTATGAACATGTAAATTCAACGTATGCAAATCTATATTCACTTTACATTTTAAAGACAATTTCTTTTAGCTTTATCTACAGACACTTCAGGTTCATAGCAGCTATCATATCTGACTTCTTCAGGTCCTTTGCCAGATTAATTAAGTGTTGTCTCTACATTTAAGAAATCCTATGAAAAACTGATCTGGTGCTCATAGGGTAAAGTGCAGACAGTTTTAGGAAGATGTACTTACTGCTGTGGGAGGTCTCTCTCATGGAGACCCCCCTGAAAAGCTGTACTCAGGCAAAAGAAGAGTCTTTGTCTTAGTAATGTGAAAAATAGAGATGAGCGAACGTACTCGGTAAGGGCGATTTCGCAATCGAGCACTGTGATTTTCGAGTACTTCACTACTCGGGTGAAAAGTACTCGGGTGCGCTGTGGGTGAGCAGGGGGTTGCAGCGGGGAGTGGGGGGGGAGAGGGAGAGAGAGAGGGCTCCCCCCTGTTCCCCGCTGCTACCCCCCACTCCCCTCTGCAACCCCCCGCCCCACAGCGCACCCGAGTACTTTTCGCCCGAGTAGTGAAGTACTCGAAAATCGCGGTGCTCGATTGCGAAATCGCCCTTACCGAGTACGTTTGCTCATCTCTAGTGAAAAACCTTTAATGTTTCAAACAAAGCACAGGCAAGCAGGTGACGGGTGATATGCTTGCTAAAGGAGCGTTCCCGGCTCTGAAACATATTGCTTGCTATATCCTTGGACTCCTCTCCTTCCCTTGTCACACTTTACTCCATGAGCACCAGATCATCTTTTCATAAGATTTGTTACCTCTTCCTGGATTGCCTATTTTTATGCCATCTGGTGTACACTGATCTGTCCTGTGCTCTACCCCCTTCCTTTGCGGTGGATTTGGGTAACACTACTCCTTGACATGCGCTGAATTTTGGGTAGATAAAATTAAAAAAAAAATAAAAAAAAAAAAAAATATATATATATATATATATATATATATATATATATATGCACCTTTTCAGGCGTGCACAGTCAGAGCGCTGTCCCTAAAGCAATTTTTTTCTCTACATTTAAGAGTTATTTATATTTTATCTTTTTTAATCAAGTTGAAATTTGAATAATTACAATGAAATTTCACTATCCATAGCAGAAAAAAAAGGATTTTGCAAGGCTCATTTTAAATTACAGCTAAGTACATCTGAAGTTACTGTAAAAAAAAGTGCAACATGTTTTATTATGGCGTGTTAGAAATCACACATATCAGAGACCCTATTAGTTTCAGACACAGATCCAGTTTGACATTATTACAAAAAAACATTTATTACCAAGTTCCTCACTTACAGGGAGGATATTTCCTGCTTAATTACTGAATCAGGAAATACCTGACCTAAGGTCATTGATATTATTTCCTTAGGCGGAAAAAAAATAAAGATACAGACTTTGTGTTTGTTTAGTAATCTTTCTGAGTTCGTAGGATCGTTATCTTAAGGGTGGAAAAGTCCTGTTTCCAACTCCAAGGGATAAGAAATAAACAGGTTTTCAAGATGTCTCAAAGGCAATTTATAAATCATAATATTTTATTGTATGCTTCTAATTTGCAAAGCCAAAGATAATTCAAAGGATTGCACAGTAGTCAGTTATTACTAGTAAATGTATTATTGCTTGTGTGGGGTCTGCAGCTCAGTCATAGTAGCTCATTACACTGGATCATGGTCACATATTTCTTAACTTGGTTGTAGATGATTTACTGTTAAAAAGTTACAATAGACTAGTATCTGCTACTCTAGCCCTGTATTTAACCCCTACCCCTTGCAGCCAGGTTTAGCCTTCTTGAACAAGTACCCATTTTTCAAATTTGACATGTGTCACTTTAAGTGATAATAACTTATAAAACGTATCTACGATGTTGTGTGAGACTCTGCGTTTTGCAGGATAAGCTGACGTTTTCATTGGTACCTGTTGCGGCAGGTTTTCGTTTACGGAGGTCTGGTTTAGGCTAGTACTGTTTTAGATTTTCCTCTCAGCTTTCTCTAGCACTGGTGGGAGTGTCTATAGGAGTGTTCTGCTACCTGTTGAACTTGCGTAGCAATTAGGGAGAGCTTTCATTCCTCTCTTGGCTGTGGACCTGTGCTGATTATTTTCAGTCTTCATCTGATTGTTGTTGGAATCAAAGCTGAATCTTGGTCTCCTGTTTTTTCCTGTGCATCTCAAGCTAAGCACTGTGGTTACTGGGGTAGCTGTATTATTACTTAGCTGTTTACTTCTGTCTCAGGTAGGGAGAGTGAGTGGCTGAGGATCATTGGTCAGGTGCGTTCTTATCAGGATGGGGCATCCGCCATAGGCAGGTAAGGTCTCTTATTCTGAGTCATATGGGGAAAGTTCATGTTCTTTGTTCCATTGTGTAAACATAGCATGGGAACTGTTTGAGAGATTGGTTTCGGTATAACCTGGTCAGACATGTCAATAATATTTTGCAGACATTTTTGATCAGTTTTTATTGCATTTTGTCTACTGAGCTCATATTCTCCTCTGTATTTAAATGTGTCATCTGTCTTTATATCTGGTTTCTGACTTTTTGCTGCCTCCAGTCTCCGATTACCACAGTTATTGAACAATCAATTTTTTACATTTGCAATATTAAACACTCTGCAAAATACGTAGCAATCTTTAAGTTTGTTGTGAAAATGCGAGTGCATGTGCGATTTTTTTAGGCAAGTGTCAGCAGGAGGTGACTATTATCGTAGTCCATCCTCGTAGTTTACCCTGAAAATATGATCACATGTGGATCGTTTTGATACGCATCACTCGTGCCTTTTTCATCACATCATTGTGTCTAGGTGGAGTCTTTTTGAGGGCAGAGCTGATTGAAATCTTCAGGCTTTCTCTCGCTGAGATCTGATCTTTGGTTTTTCCTGGAATGTTTGAGTCTTTGTGATCGGTCAAAGAAACTAAGCCCCTTTTTGTAGGCAGTATCTCTGGCAGGCTTTATAGGGCAGGTGTCTGGCATCCTCAGTGCATGCATTTCCATCATTGCTGTCAGTTTACCATCAAAACTGGTGGCACTTTATCATCTTTTATTTTCCCAACTATTGGGTAAATCCAGCCTATTGGCTGACCATTTACCAGTGCCTTTAGAATTAATTCTCCTTTGCCCTCTGTGTTTTTGTTTATTATTTTTTGTCGATTCATGATCTGGAGTTCATATAGGCAAGTGATTGTCTTTGCTTTCCTTTTTTGGATTTAACTTGAATAAAAGCTATATTTTAGAAGGATCCTCACTGATATTTATACTATTAGATTTATTCTTCACTGCCGCTTTGTGAATTCTTAAAATTTGCTGTAAAGATACAGGTCCCAATAGGTTCTGAAGCCAAGTGCTATAAAAAGCACCTTTTTAGGGCTCAGTCAGATGAGTGTGGTTTACACGCTGCTAAGTTATTTGTAAACCACACTGTTGACATGCAGGGATTATGCGAATGAACGGGCTGCCCCTAGCTGCGCAGAGCAGCCGTCAGCCTATTTCTACAGCTCTCTCTCCCCCCCGCCACATCCCGCCACCCTCCGCTCATCCCCGCCGCCTAACCCCCTGAGCACGCTTGGACAAGAATGCAGCTACTCGAGAAGAGTGAGGCTCGCTCGAGTAACTGACTTATCCAAGTGTGCTCGCTCATCTCTAATTTTTAAACATTTTGGAGAACAAATTATTTTTCTATTCCCTTATGAGCGCAAAGTTTTTTCTTATTTTGTCTTTCTCTTTTGCACCAAAACTCCTTTGGAGTCTTTTTGGACTACTTTGCAGCTTTCCAGCTCTCCCCCATGGATGCACTGTTCAGCATAAGGGCTCAGTCAGATGAGTGTGTTTTACACGTTGCTACAGCAGTGTGTAAACCACACTTTTATAGCAACCATTAGGTTGCTATGGAAGTGCTCACATGGACCCTTTTTAAAAGCACAGAACCTGCGCTTCTAAAAAAAGAACGGACAGCGAGTACTGACTCGCCTGTCAACTCCGTGGTGCGCGCTGTTCAGGGTGCTTACCATAGGCTCCTATGGGAGCCGTGGAAGCAAGCTGCCTGCACCATGGATATGTGAACAAGCTGCTCTGAGCAGCTAGGGGCAGCCCATTCATGCACATAATCCCTGCATGTCAACAGCATGGTTTACACGTTGCTCAGCAGCGTGTAAACTACGCTTTTCTGACCAAGCCCTAAGGATGAAAATAAAGTCATGGAGCTACTCCATGGGTGGATGTATATAGTTCATTGTAAATAGGGGTACTATTGTATGTGAGAGGTGCTACCAGCCAGGTGTGTACCTATAGAAGACAAGTCAAGAAGTATACAGTGGGAATGAGAGAAAAATGGCTAAAGGCGCAACAACTCCAAAAAATGGTAATGATAAGATATAAATATTATATTATATGAGGAGTGAAACCAGCAGAACATACTCATTTCAATGAAAAATCTCTTCTTCAGAAATCACTGGGACATGACCTGCTGGATGGCTACGGTGAGTATCTAGTATTAAATTATAGGGAGAGGACAAGGCTGCAGGTGTAGCTCCTGGTGTCTGAAGTGTAGATATCTGGTCCTCTTCATGCTGGCACTCAAACACCGCCGGCTAGGTGAGTATTGCGTTTTTTTTTCAACGTAGTGTAGTTAGAGCTTATTTTCAGGGGAAGGCTTATTATCGGATAGGGCTTATTTTTAGGGAAACACGGTAAGTGCAACCAAAGAGAGGGTCACATTTTGATACATATTTTGGTGTGGATCCACAGTAGAACTCACCCCTTCAGTTGCGGATCTGCACCAAAATACATGTCAAAGTCCATACAAAATGGTGCAGACCTTGATACAGATTTGCAGTGGATTTTTTTCCACTGCAGAAACTCCAAAACAACTTCACCTCGTGTAAACATACCCTAAGGGTGGACTGCTACTTATTGGCCAGTGTTTTACACCTGTCTCCCATGCTAACATGTGCCAGCCAGCCCCTGTGTGGCCTTGCACTTGGCTCATAGAGCTGCCTTCTAGTGGTTGAGATGACATCTCAATGCTGTTTTACCTAACATTTCTTACTATGATAGGGAAGGGGAATGCAAAAAGGTTTATTTTCCACAGGGTGCTATCCAAAATAAGGCCAATCCTCTATACAAGTTTGGCTTGGTGTTTACACCTGTGCATTACCTGTTATAACCACTTCTGCAGGCTATGTAGCGCTCAATGAGGGCTATGTAGGAAAGAGAAAGTGGGAGTGTTACTTTTGCCATTCTACCTGGTGATCATGTGGCCATCTGGTACACCCTACCACAGCAGAGCTGCAGGGTCCTACAGACCCAGATCAGCTATGTTACTGACTGCTGATACTACAGGGGGTTGCTTCCCCCTGCAACTGGAGCCCCTAAGGATGCCCCAACCGTAGTGGAAAAGTATACAATTAAAAAAAGGCAATGTGAATGACTCCCAGAGGGCACATATGTGTTAAAAAAAGTTATAAAAATAAGTTTAAAAAAATTGGAGAATAAGCTAAAAATATATATATATATATTGATAATGACCCACCCCCAAAGCTAGCCAATACTGTCGCCATATTTGCTCTATAATCTGAGACTACAAGTTACATATCAAAAGGTCCAAAGCAAAATAAGAAAACCCATTCCTGTACGTTATTTTTGTTGTTGTATGTTTTTATTAAACTTTTCAAGACATACATCAAAACACAACCTGTGAAATCAAAATAACTGTCTCTACAAGATTATGGTAGTAGATTGAGCCAGTTCATCTGCACTTGTTGTTCAGTTTGTGCTGTTAATTGGATTAAGAATGATATGATAAAGATATCTGTAGGCATTTCAGTAATATGATTAGATTCAGATGCAGTCTTAAAAAAACAGTTTTAAAATAAATAAAAAATAAGAAAAACAATGAACAGTAAAGCCAGACCTGCTATAACCATAAAGTTAATGTTACCATGCGGCGGTTGCTGGTCCTCCCGGGGGTGGGGGCATTGTGTGGGGTCCCGCAGTCAGGGCGCGTCCCCCTGGCTTGTTGTCTGGCTGCCGGGGTCACCGGTTCCTGGCCAGCGTGGTGCTGGTGGTGCACCTGTGAGTGCAGCTGCCGTGTACAAGCTCCCTTTCATTAGGATCTGTTGGGAGTGGGCTGTCTCCCTCCCTCCGCCCCTGGGTGGAGGCTTTTGTTTAAAGGTCTGGCAGGGACTTGCAGTCACTGCCAGTTATTGGTTTCCCTCAATGTGCTAGCTAGTCTGCCTCTGTAGGTCTCCTGCCTCTATCAGCTTGTCTGCTATAGTTGCTATCATCTGCCAGGTTTTCCCATCTGCCTCGATTCTGATTAGTTTGTTCGTGTTGGTTGCTTTTCATCTGCCTTTTTTGTCAGTATTCTACCCTTCCATCAGGTATGCCAGCGTCTCTTTTTGGTCCCTAGTGAGAGTAGGGACCGCCGCCCCATTGCCTGCCTGGGGTTAGCAGGAGTGGAGGCAAGCAGGCAGGGACAGGGGTTGTGGGTGAGATCCAGGACAACCCAGGCTGGCATATCAAGGGTAGTAGACCGTAACAGTTAATGTGTGTCTAAGCAATGCTAGTTGCCTTTCCAGAAGTCCATCTCAATATGCTTGTATCGAAAATAGTAAAGAAGGTTGAATTAGACTTTATTCTGGAGATACAGTAGGTAAATGCGGAAATCCCTCCCAGTTCCAGTCGAGTATTTAGTACTCCTTAAAAGGGTGAATCCCCCAACCTTAGTTGTTCCTGAAACCAACTGTACATTTATTTTAGCGTAAGTATACAAATTTTAAAAATAACTATAAATATAAAAAACTATATACTGTATATTTATTTTACCCTTTCCCCCTGATAAAACTGAAAAATGGGGAAAAAAATCTGTGAAAAAAGATATATCTAAATAGCCCTATATGTCATGGAAAACAAAAATGCAACAAAAATAATTCTGGTAGCTGAAGAAAAATAAAATAGGACAGTAAAACCACCACTTGGTAAAATCCCTAAAAAGTGTCTAGGCCTCGGTCAGATAAGCATTTCTTTTGTACACCAATAGGCGCACAAAAAAAATTGCCATTTGTACGTGTCTAAATTGTATGAATGGGTAATGCTTCATGCTTAGAAGATCCGAGCTTCATAAGCATAAAAATCGCCCATTTACCAAAGCAGCTGCGCTTTCTAAAGTGCAGCTGCTTCAGGAAGGGAGAGCGAAGAAGCCCCGCAGGACTTCAGGATTTCCCCATAGCAGAGAGAGAGAGCTGAGCTATGGAGGATTAACCCACAGCAGGGAAAGCTGGAGCGGGGCTATGGGTTAATTCCCCATAGCTCTGCTCTCTCTCCCTGCTATGGGGATCCCTGAGGGACATCCCTATAGCACAGATAGAGTGGGCGGGGCTAAAGAGAGTGGGAAGGGATAAAGGGCTTCTCACAGAATCCCTATAGCAAATATAGAGGGGAGGGGCTAGAGGTTGGATCCCTCTAGCCCCCCCCTCCTTCCATGCTTTTGGGGAAGAACTCAAGGAAAGTTCTGTAACCCCGCCCCCTCTCTCTCCCTGCTATGGGGAAATCCCTTGGGGAGAGAAGGGGAAGGAAGTCCCCTAATGCCCTTCACTTGTGGGGAATCGCCCAGCAGGGGGTTAGGCGACATACCCCGCTGCTTACAGCAGTGTATTTAAGAGGTGCTGCCCAGAAGCACATCTTAAATGTCCCGTTGTAAATTTCTGTTAGTCCCCGCGGGGATTACCGGAACCCTCTGGAAGTCCCCTCCTCCCTGCGGGGACTAACTGGAGTTTTCAGTGGGACATAAAAAATGTGCCTTTGGGCAGCACATTTCAAATGTCCTGCTGTTAGCCGCGGGAAATCTATTCCCTGTGCAGGAGTTTCAATAAACTCCTTCTTCTATAGAAGTCACTGGAAATTCCCGCACAGTGCACCAAAGATAGGTTAGATCCTATCTTTGTTAGGTGCATGCTGTTTCATGCACCTAACATTCTCTTATTTGCGCTCTCCTATAAAAAAAATTTCTTATTTTAGAAGCGCTCTTGCGCGCCTATTGGTTTGCCCAAAAAAAACCCTCGTCTGTCCGAGTCCTTCAGACCAAAACACGCAGGTTCTTGGGGGACTTAGGCCTCGGTCAGATGAAGTGCGCAAAAAAATTGCATCTATTAGAATCATTGGTTTCCTATGCAGTGTTGACATGTCCGTTTTTTAGAGACGCAAAATGCCCGCACCTGTAAAAGATAGGACACACATGCCTATAATACACACCAGTAAGGTCCATGCTGCGCGTAAAGACATCATGTGATGTTCCATTAATCCCCGTGCAGAAGTCCCTCTATCACAGTGTTCTGTCACAGTGTTCAGTGATGATGGAACTCCCCGTGGGGATGAAAGAATCCCCTGCCACAGCTGTTACAGCTGTGGCAGAGGACCACCATGCCATTCCATTGCTTTCAATGGGGATGGCACTGCTGCTGCCCCATTGAAAGCAATTGGATGAAGGCAACCCTCCCTAGCTGTTAAAAAAAATAAAAATTAACAACTAGAAATGCTGTCCAACTCTTCTCCTCATCCCCGGCAGACTTCTTCTGTATTCTCGTGGCTCGGGATTGAAAAATCCCCGCCTCCAGAAAGCGCTGCCTTTGATTGACTGAGTGATGTGAACAATCGGAGGCAGCACTCAGCCATTCATTGAAGCAGCGCCGGCCCCATTGAAAGCAATGGGATGGCATTGTGGTCCTCTGCCACAGCTGTGACAGCTGTGGCGGGGGATTATTTCATCCCCGCGTTGAGTACCATCATCACTGAACACTGTGACAGTGCTATCATAGTGTTCAGTAATGAGGGGACGTTTGTGGAGCAGCTCCGCTGCAACAAGCACAGCTTATCCAGTAGCATGGAGCTTTGGTCACGAGCATTTTGTACATCCGTGGAGCGCATTTTTTTTTGTGCACATAGATGCACAGAAAAACGTTCGTCTGACCGAGGCCTAAAGCTGTATGACATTGATTCATACACAGAACATATACCAAAATACATTTGTTGAATTGAGTCATAATTACTGTGTTTATAAGGTTTCTGCTTCAATACTGCTACAGAATTTTATGCTCATATTTATTTTCATGAAATGAGGATAGTACATCAGTTTGTAACGATCATTGACATTACCACCATAATACAGTCATATGATCTCATTCTATCATTTCTATTTTAAGGAAATTGATTTTTTTTTTACTCAATGCAAAAGATTTATCTTAGGAAGTTATTAGTCTGACCTATTCTATGATTTTTATATATTCTTTCAAAAAGAGACTTCTACAGTTTCTGAGTATTAACTAAATTTAAAGGGTTTAAATGAAATTTCACAAAAAGCAAAAATAATTGCACTACATGCTGTGCAGTACAAAAGGGAACATGAATTCATACAGTACAATTGCAAGGAAAACTAAGGGAACCCTTAGGAATTATCTGGTTTTCTTAATTGACATTAATAAGTTGCATTCTGATTGTTACAATTATAGCCAAATACAATTTAACTAAACTAACAACAGTTGTACTGTTTATATCTTTGATTGAGCACATTGAGCAAACATCCACAGCGCACGGAAAAAGTGAATTGAATTTAATTCCCTGTAGATCCCCATTCGTAAGCAATCACCTCCACCAAACATGTCCTGTATTTGCACAATATTGAGGAGGAATTTTGGACCATTTTTCCCCTCAGATGTATTTCAGTTCAGCAATATTTCTGGGATGCTTGTGTATAATTCTCTACAGGGCTTTTTCAACAGCATATTCATAGAATGATGGTCAGAACTCTGACTTGGCCATTATAAAACACAAAACCCCTTTTTTAGCCATTCATTAGTTGATTTACTTAAGTATTTTGGTTTATTGTCCTTTTGTATCACTCAACATCTCTTCAGCTTGTTTTTCTTGGACAGCATTGACTTCTTTCATGGTATCTATCAATGAAAATCATTCTTGTTTTTCTAATAATGGACATAGAGACTGAGGATTTTGTAGTTTTTAGAGTTTCCAGTAGGCCCTTTGCTGTTACCATTGGGTTTTTACTCATTGTAGTAAAAAGGGATGAATAAAGTGCCCCCCCCAACTGTCCAGTATCAATCAGCTGACGTTCAGGACACTAGAAAAGCTGAGCTGACATCCTTTCCCCTTACTAGATAAATATTAGAAGGGTGGATAGATACCAGAGTGATAGATAAAGCTATGAGATTGATGGATATGCATTGTGATGTGGAAGTTGTAGTCTGTCAGTCATTTTGTATAGTTTGTAGAGAGAAGAGTTAATGGCCTTTCCGCATATAGGAAAGCTGAGTGCTGAAACACCTTTGAAGTAGACTTCATTAAAGGCTGTTAAACTTCTCCCCCAGGGGGTCTTTGAGGTCCTACAGTCCCACTGGAGCCAGAGCCAGCAAATGTTTATGTTAGGAAATAAGGAGAGGAAACAGACTTCACACCCCAGTAGATCTTTCCCTCCCTTACGGGTCCAAATGGTCGTAAGTGAACTGATAACTTTTGGAGGCAAAGTTAACAAAAGAACGCGCCCTTTAGACAAAGAAAAATTTAATTTAGGAATTATGAAAGATCTGTATGTCGCAGCCCGCTGACGAGGATATTTTGTGGAATGTGGCATCCCCGCAAATAAGATGCAGAGACTCCCATATTTGCACGACGCTCAGGAACCGAGAATTGCGTATCTTGGACCAGATGCGTCCAAAACTACTGATGTGTGGGCTCAAAACGCACGTAAAATCACAACAGGAAACATCATTGTCATATTTTCATGGTGGGTCACACCCACACGGAGTTAGAAGGAAATATGTATTTCAGGGAATTATGTGTTCAAAGATATACCATCCCCCACGGGGGGCTGGAAGGAACTAAATGGGAGTTACCCCAGTGAGAGTTTAAAACTCGCACACAAACGTGTGCTCAGGGTCAGCCCCTTGAGGTCACTATACGTGAGGTCTGGTCCCCAGTTCTGGCGTGACTCCACGCCAAAGAATGGTAACACTCTTCTTTTAATCCTTGTTATTTTACTGTCTGTGATATCATATGTACGTCTCTTGCCTTTTATCTTGTAACATCATTTTTGTATTTTTTCTGTAAATAAGCACTGCTCTTTTCTTTGAGAATTACACTTTAAATTAATCAGTGAGCCCCGTCCGTGTTAGCACGAAACCATATTCTCCGAAGATTGTGTTCATAAGTCATAAATCGGGTTCCAATTTACCGTAACGAAATTGGTGGTTGCAGCGTTTTGTATGCATATTGTAGAGCTCTGGAGTGCGTTAGAACGGATCAGGTGGGTGATTTGGGCTTCCGCTTTGCATGCGTGACGAAGTGTGGGAAAGCTGGATACAAATCAGCCTGTATTCTAACGACTGCCAGCTTGCAATACTGCAGAGTGTTTGAGGACCAGAGGTGGGATCGATAGGTATCGTCCCTTCCCCTCTCTCCTCTTGTCCAGTGAGGGACAAATTGTTAATAAGTGCAGGGCCAGGCGGATTGCTGTAGGGTTGTGGCTGTGGCTCACGGTCGCTTTTCAGGAGTCTGCAAAGTTGGGTACCAGTCACTCCACAATCTACGAGCCCTTCCTTCCTTGCCCTCGCCCTGCGTACCTGACACTCATCACTTTCATGATTGCCCATTTTACTCTTGGAGTGATCTTAACAGGACACCCACTCCTCTGGACAGTTAGAACAATTCTGTATCTTTAATATCAATTCTTCTCTAGTTTCAGATAATTTGTGTAACTATTGATTGAACAGTTGTAGCACATTCCAGTTTAATGGCAGACACACTACACTTTCAGTATAGCATGACAGTGTGATCATGGTCATGAATTCCTCATTTCTAGTCCCAGGTCTTTAGCAGCACCTTTGTGACATTTTCCAGTCACATGCATCTCTATAACACATCTCTGGAAAGTCATTTAAATGGAGACATGGTCCACATTAACCAATCTTTCTTGAGAAGTACAAATTTGTCGGTAACCGGGATTTATGTGTCTTTATTTAATAGACAAAGCACCTGTGAAATCCATATTTTCAATCTCATCCCCTGAAATGAAACTTCTTTTGCCAATTAGCTCCAGGAGAAGTCATTACCACAGAGGTTCACTTACTTTTTCTCCCTGTGTTGTAGATGTTTACTCAATGTGCTCAATAAAAGATAAAGGAGTCCTTGATCGTTAAAGGAGGTACATTTGATATCAGCCATATTCATATTTGTGGTGTTAATATGAAGAAAAAACCTTTGTTGGTTATTAGTTTGGTGACACGACTGCCTGTGTATATACAAGAACTATATACAAAGCTCACCTTAAAAACTGGTGAGTATGTGTAATAGGGAAGACTTAAACAGATGTCGTGGCTGACATGATTGGTGATGTGGTTGAATATACCCAATATTTGGGGAGAACTAAGAGACAATACCCGTAACAGCCATCTATCTGTGTGTAGTGGGGGTGGTGGATGTGATCCATGAGGGAATCATGAACCACAAGGACAGGGCAAATGTTACATGAGATACACCCTGTATAAATTTGGATTCCTAATGCAACTAATTTCTGCCATCTTTTCCCTATAATTTTGACTGATAGCACAGTACGGGTCAATAACACTTTATCAAATCCCTTCACAATCAAAAATGGTACTAGACAAGGCTGCCCGCTTTCTCCCACTCTTTTTGTAGTGGTGTTGGAAACACAACGCCAAAAAATAAGCCAGTGCCCTGACATAATTAGCCTAAAAGTTGGAAAGATTACCAATGTCATATACAGATGAGGGAGGCTTTAGATTGTGGAGTAATTGGTACCAAACTTTCCGAGACTCTGCACATCAACCAG
Source organism: Eleutherodactylus coqui (assembly GCF_035609145.1). NCBI lineage: Eukaryota > Metazoa > Chordata > Amphibia > Anura > Eleutherodactylidae > Eleutherodactylus > Eleutherodactylus coqui. The sequence goes on along the minus strand of NC_089839.1, from coordinate 114,095,950 downwards.
ACAATTGACCATTACCTTCGGCCACAATTCTACAGAAATCCGCCTAGCCCTACACTGCAAACCAATTTGTTTTGTACTAGACAGGAGGAGAGAGGAGAAGGGACGATACCTATCGATCCCGCCTCTGTTCTTGATCACTCTAGCTGTATGGCAAGCTTAGAGCTTAGAATACAGGCTGATTTGTACCCAGCTTTTCCGACCTTCTGCACGCATGCAAAGCAAAAACTCAAATCATCCACCTGATCCGTTTCAACAGACTCAATACTTTGTTGTCAGTAAACTGGAACCTAATTTATGAACCCACAGGCCCCCAATCAATTCGGGGCCTGTGGGTTCTCACATTATAAAGGATTCCTCAGTACACACCTTCTCCCCACCCCTTCTGAGGTCACACAGAGAAGGGAAGGTTGGGATTGTAGAAACTCTGAAAAATCATAATTCCCTATTTTCAGTCATATCTTTACATGAGGTTATTTGATCGGGAATATAGATCGGGCATATTTTTAACCATGATTTTACCTACACATTGAGTCTATGCACGGCTGGGTTTAATGCAGTATTTTTACAGATATGCATTTCTAGGTGTTCTGGGCCTTGGACCTTATCGCGGGTAGATGTGTTTCATTCGGCTGGGCACCCCGATTCTGAAAATATGATTCATATCAGGCTGGGACCTTCATACACCCAAATATCCTTTATTAAAAGATTCCATGCTGATGTGAGTCCGGCACCAGGAGGTCTGCGTGAACCATCCCAAGTGTCAATTCCACACCAAAGGGGTCTTTTAGCTTCAAACTGTCATTAAAGGGGT